>NC_090925.1:353918499-359668499 GCF_040938575.1 Ambystoma mexicanum | reverse complement strand
TCTGATGGCTGCCAGGCCATCTGGTTGGGAGCCCGACCGGGCCCTCTTGTCGAAGGGCCGGGGCAGTCAGACCAGGTGTTCCCAGTGGTGGCTGGCCCGGCTGATTCCTACATTTGTCTCCGGTCGGGTTCCATAAGCCCCTACTACGTAGGGGCTTAATAGGCTGTGTGGAAGTGACTTCCTGCAAGCCGGCTCTGTGGCGCAGGCAGTAGACACCTGCTCCGCACCTGGACAAATGCAGGGAAGAGAGTCTGGGCCTTGGTTTACTGGTGGTGGTTTAGTGCACGGAGGCTGTGCCTAAGTCCCGGTCCCAGCAACACTGTTTCCGAGTGCAGAACTTCAACTGAACGCACAGACGGACGTCGGAAATGGAAATTCTGGCCCCTGAATTCCGAATAAAGTTTCAGCAGAGCTAAGGCAAGTGTAAGTAACGGAATTAGCGACCCTGCGAGGTCCCCGTACCTCTGCGCGGCTAGAGGCTTGTAAAGTGACTGGAGCTCCAGGGCAGCCGTGCCGCCTTCCCCGTCCTTGGGGGGGGTAATGCACCCGTGTGTGACCACGTCCAAAATGTAATGCTGGTGTCAAGGAGCACCCCGAGCGGGCCCTTTCCTCTGTGGGATAAAACCGCTAAGAGCGGCCGGCCCTGAGTTCCATGGCATTCGTGGGTTGGTCCCGGTCTCCGTGGCAAGTGTCACCCATGTGTGACGAAGTCCCCAAGCCCAGCGGCAGTCGCGGGGAGCCCCGGCGCAGTCCCCGTGCCTCTGGAGGGAAAAGTTCCCCCGCCTTGTGGGCAAGTGTCCTGTAAAATTATTTCAGAAAGTTGGCCACCCTACTCACAGAGAGCCATCTGGTTGCGCAATGCTTTCCAATGGACCCGGATGGGAAGGGCCTTTGGCCCCCCACTGGCAGGTACCCACAGGCCGCTATAGAGGGGTTGGGGGCCTTTAGACCTTTTCACTCTGGCAGGGATGAGGACCCTTCCGGGGCTCCCTGGGACTGCTGCTGGGCTTAGGGATGGATGACCCAAATGCCAAGGAGGTGCCCTAGGCCGGGACCAGCACCCCCGTCCACCCTGGATCTCTGGCTTGGCCAACTTAGAGCTTTCCCCTCCGCCTTGGAGCTTTTCCCTCTGGGCTGGGACCGGGACCCTGCCGGGCCTCCCCAAGACTGGTGCTAGGTTGTGGGACGGGTGACCCACGCGGGAGACGGGTGCCCAAGGCTGGGCATCCCAGAGCTCTAGAGGAGGCCCCTTTAGAGCTTTTTCCTCCAGGGAGGGACAGGGACCCTGCTGGGGATACTTGCGACTGCAGCATGGCTTGGGGATGGTGGACACACATGGGAGACAGGCTCCCACAGCCCCACAAACAAAGCATTTACCTAACTGAAAGGAGATGGGACTTTTATCCATCCAGCACGAGACAGAGTCCTCCGAAATGGGACTGTCCCGCAGAATGCGGGACAGTTGGCTACTCTATCTGCAAGCCCTGCCATCTGGTAGTTGGCCATAGGAATGAATGCAAGACCAGATGGCCGGGCTGCCCTGGAAGTCTGGATGGGCGTCAGACATTTTTCTCCAGTTGGGTCTATAAGGAGCCTGGACGCTTTTGCCAACAGGTCTCCCTCCGTCACGCTTGGTACACAGATTACAAGAAAGCTTAATCACCTTCCTCCAGATTACTATAGACCGGGTGTGAGGGACCTGTCTCTGCTCCACTTGGTTCTTGCTGCCTAACCCGGGGCTCTATGGCGAGTACCCCCGGGCTGGCCTGGGGCTGTGCCCCATGCAATGCCCCAGCAGAGATTGGCCTGCTGGGGGCACTCTAACTTGAAGGACAGTGTCCCCTGATTGGTCCTCTGGTCACACATGCTGTTAATACTTTCTAACAGGTCAGATCCCAGCTTCTCTCAAACACGCATTGGTTGTTCCGCTTTTGAAAAAGCCTTCTTTAGACCCACCTGCCCTGGCTAATTTTCAGCCCATTTTGCTTCTTCAATTTCTTATGAAGCTTTTTGAAGCCTTCGTCTGCCCATTCCTGGGTTCCCTTCTTAAGTAATTTTTCTTCTTCCATGCTTTGTAATCCAGTTTTAGTCCAGAACGTGGCACAGAGGGGGTGCTGGTCTCCAACATTGATTATGTGGCTCGGCTGCACGACTCGGGTGGCGTCAGTGCTTTATTGTTACTTGACTTATCTGCCGCCTTTCATACCATTGACCATGCCATCTTACTCGTCCGGCTAGCCTTTCTGGTGCCGTTCTTTCCTGGTTTTCTTCACTTCTCTCTGACCTAACAGTCAATTCCCCCCCTCCCCCTTTTCACTCTGTGGCTCACTGCCCTGACATGTGGAGTCCCTACGGGTTCCTCCATGTTCCAGGTTTTGTTTAACAGGTACATGCAACCTCTTACTAAGCTTATCTGCTCTCAAGGTGTAACGCTCACCTGGTATCCACGGGGACGTCACTCAGCCTGTTCTGACCTCTTATGACCTCAAACCCTTCCCTGGAGTCTACTCGACTGGAGACTGGGCCTGAAACACAGGATTGGTAGAGTTTAACTCCCTATTGTCGCTGTGTGCTTGAACCCCTTCTTCCCTGGGGTCCAACCCTTCCCTTTGATCCACAGCTCACCTTGTTTTCTTGGAAAGTGTGCTCTCCGTCCTGCTTTTAGCGCAGGGGCGCGTTGATTGATGCGGTCTCGTTGCTGCCTAGTTACTTCACTGGCAAGAGTCAGACAGGTAAGTATAATGAGTCTTTTGACCAGTTCTCTAACTTTGTTCCTTTCCTTCCTTAGATGATGGTCGGCGTCCAGGGATGGTGACGTGCTGCTGAGATGAGTAGCACTGAAGGTGAGTGAGAGCGCGATGCGCGATGCAACCCTTTCGTATTTGTATTGAACTGAGTTCTTTTTCTGTGTCTTTCAGGTGCCGCAAAGTTTTCAGCGTGGATGACGGTTATGAAGAAGAAATGCGGTGAGTAAGAGCGGTATGCGGCGCCTCTAGATGTTTCCATGCTAACCTGGAGTGTCTTTTCCCTCTTGCAGATGGATGAGAAGTTCCAGAGACAGAGTTCCCCCAGAGCGGCTGGGATTCAGGTAAGCGTTTGAAGCTTGTACAGTCTTTAAAAATAAGCGAAGATTTGCTGAATGCTTACTAATGCCTTTTTTCTGTTCTTTTCCCTTTTCCTTAGGAAGCGGCGTGCTGGGATGGGAATGACACCGACGAAGATGCCAGCATAACAGAAGGAGCGATGAATGATGGGCAGAAGCGCCGCAAGGTAAGGCTGTTCCTAACGGTGTTCTTGTTCTTGCAGGAGCTGAGCGCAGAAGAAAGATGCAGGCCTACTGGAGACCGATCCGAACACATGTCAAGTGTCACGCTGCAGGTGCAGAAAACACAAAGCATGTTTCTCAGCCTGGGCGTGGCTTAAATAGTCTCTGGTTATCCCAGGTGTCTCTGGGCTGAACCACACCCAAAAGACTAGACTGCACATGCAGTTCTGGGAACCGAAATATGTGGGGGCATCCATATTGTCCCCATCAATGTACTACAAGTCCAATCCCCAATGTTATCCTATGGGATTGAGTGAGTCTGGTGCCACAAGCACCAAGTCTGACTCCAAGTGGGTCTTTGGAGGGATGGAGAGGCCCTTGAGGGCCATGTAGGTGATCGTGGCCTAGCTCCAGCCTGACATTTTGGAGGGCTGGGGTCATGAGGGGCAGGAATCATGACACAAGGGTTCCAATGTTACTCTTAACAGATGACAGAGATTCTGGTCCGTTTAGATCTCTCTCTCTCTCGTGTTGAGACAGCAACCAGATTTAGGGCCTGCCTCGAAGGTGTGGGGACATGGATGTGTAATAGCTGGCTCAAGTTGAATGGGGAAAAATTGAGGTGTTGGTGGTGGGCCCTCCTTCCTCTACTGCCTTTTGGACCCCCCTCTTTTTGGCCATCTTTTGTGGGCCCTTTTCCTTCTCCTGTTCCGCTAGTGAAGGATTTAGTTGTAAAGATATTAGTCTTTCTGTCTGCGGAATCTCAGATAAGTGCAGTATGTGGGGCTATCTTCAACTGAAAATCCTTTGTAACGTTCTTTTTCTCCTTTGTCAGTTACGTGGCCCTGTGGTGTCCTCACTTGTTATGTCCTCCATGGACCACTGCAACGCCCTATTTCTGGCACAACCGTTCTACCTCTTATGGCACTTTGATGTCCTGCAGACTCTGTAGCCAGAGTAGCTACTTCCACACCTAGTTGTGCTCACATTACTCCATTTGTGCACCATCTTCATTGGCTACCCATGGCCAAGTGCATTTAGGTCAAAGCCTAATGTCTAGTTCATCATGCCTTTTATGGAACTGGGGCAGAATATCTACAGGCCAAATTCTGTCTGTATATTCCTGTTCGGACACTCTGCTTGGCAAATGCCTGTCTTGTTTCGGTCCCCCGATTCAAGGCCACTTGTACTGGTGACCTATCCTTTCCGGTAGCCGTGGCCCACCTTTGGAATTCTATTCCCCAGTGCCACTCAGAACTATCTCCTGATACTAAAAACATATCTCTTCTAGCTCTTTCCATCCTCATTCCGCTAGCTAGGGTTCAGATGCCTCTGGGTGCACGCTGCAGTTTAAAAGTATTGGTAACATAACCTAACACATGAAAGATATACAATTAAACCTTGTGAGCCTCTGTTCACAGGCTCAGACAGAGGGAATAGGTCATCAGTAATTGCAGGAGCTAATAGAGGGGAAGCAACCAGACTTTGCGAATGCCTTTTACACATACCTGAGCAAGACCCTTGTGACGGACTCCAGTCATTCAGGTTGAGGAGGCTAATGGGGCAATGGGAGGTCCATGACCTTTATAGCTCAGAGGAACAGGCACACCATATAAATTGACTATCACTCTGAGCAATTTGACATTGAAAGTTTCTGCACCATCTGGCAAGTCACCACCGCGTGTTGATCTACACTGATAACACAACTCGGTTTTATTTCAGCAACTCTCTGCATGTTCGCACTTCAGTTGTGGGGCTGGTGCCTGCAATGTTTTTCCAATAGAGTCCCACGTGACGTAATGTATGGGCGGATGTTCTGAGTTGAAAGTCATACGTCCCCCATGAATGGGAACATCATGTGAAAATATTACAGCCAATCTTCTGAACTTGGGATATACTGACTCGGAAGAAAGAAGTGTACTCTGTTTGCAGCTTGGAAGGGGGAGAACTCTCACAGGGATGCCTTTCTCCTCACTTGAGATGGCCAGCCTCTTTCCACCAGTCCCTCTAGTGCCCTGCACAAATTGAAGCACACAAGCAACTACCATCTACTCCCGATTTCACCAAACTGGCTCAAGAGGTTGTGGTATTCCAACCAGAAAGTGCTGAGTTTGGAAGCCCTGCAGAGCTTACTATTGACGTTGGGTCTTCCCCCACTCCCCCCTTTTTTATATTGCAAACTGTTTATTTGAAACCTTTACAAATCAATTTAAAACAGAAAAACACCATCTGAATAAAATCACATTAGCATCACAATCAGAGAAAGAAAAAACACATTAGGCACATTGCGAAGAAAAAAAAACAGAGAGGGAAAAAAGGTGTAACCACATAAAAATAAAAATAAAATACATCCAAACGGATACCAATCAGAATAGCTGATGAGCAGTAATTGATAAAAAAGGGACATAATGTCATCATATGATTACAAAATCCAAGTAAATACTTTACATTATACACCTTCCACATTTGCAGAGCAGTACGGAGGTTTTCCCCAACCGAAGAACGAAGAGTAGTTACACCAAGAACTTAATACGTTGCTCAGGGACATGGATAAGGAGTTCCTACTTAGGATTTCTGGAAGTTCAGACTTCTAATGAAACCTGATAAGGCCAGACCCTCATGTACACTCTGGATATTGAGGCAGCGCTTCCAAACCATATCCTCACTGCAAATTAGATGATTTAAGTGAAGGCCCTGCAAATATTTAGACCTCAATATCTTCAATGATTCACATTCCAAAACAAGACGTCGAACCTACTTAGGTTTTAACAAACAGGACCTACATCCCACTTCATCACTCGTTAATAATTTCCTCCAAGCTGAATTTCCTTAGTAGGAATGAGGTTCCACCAAAGCTAAGTAACAGCCCACGATAGTAACGGTTATGGAATTGGAGCAAAATACAAGAGAGGGATCCTCAGCGTTTATGTTCATGGGCCATAGAGGTATATGAATGAAAGGCATCAGTAGTCTGAATCCAATCAAAATCAAGCAGAGGCCTTTTGGTTTTTAAGGGGTTATTTACCAAGGTCTACAGATTACAGGTAATATTAAGAAGAATGGATTCACTTTTTTCCTTAAGGTCTGACAGAACCAGAGAGAGATTCACATTTTCACTCAGCAACTGATACAATCGGGTATTGGGGCTGTGATCTTCACATACAGTGTCAAAAGGCACCATTGCACCCTCGCCCATAAAGACGAAGCCCCCAATTCATATCTTAGTGCAGATAGTGGAACTACATTAGGTACACCGAGGATCCGCCTCCATATCCTACCCTCAATTTTATCGAAGATTTTCAATACTCTGTCCGAAGTTTGTTCAAGGCCATAGATAATCTTGGGCACAGTCTTCCCTTCAAAGAACATTATCGGCGGTTTGAGGGAGAACCTGCCAAACCTACGATCGATTTTTACCATCTGGGATTCTAACAGCTTGGCCTTATGCATTAAGGCTTCAATGTCCAATTTAGATCCCCTACATGATCCAAAGTTGAATCCCAGGTACCTGAGACTCTCACATACTTTCACAGAAGTTCCTTCAATATGCCAGACGGGTTGGCTGATCTTCCGACTTGCTCTTGTAAAAGCCAGAATGATGGTTTTAGTGGGGTTGATAATGACCCATTTGCTTTTGCGTACCCCGTAAAAGTATTTAGTGACCTCTGCAGACCAACCCTAGTTAGGTTGAAGATCAAAAAATGGTCTGCATATGCAAGCCATATGATTTGTGCCTGCCCAACCTTAGAGGCAATCAGCCCTTCATTGAGGAAAATGTATGCCACATCCGACTTATAATGAACAGCCAAGGGGCCAAGACACATCCCTGTCTGACCCCCTGATAGGAACAAATTCTCTGAGAGACATCCCCTCTTTGGCTTAATCTGACTTGAATCCCACAGTTCTCATATACTCCATTGATAAGCCACAACAGGCCCACCGGCATACCCCATGCTGCCAGTTTTGCCCACAGTTTACTCCGGTCTACACAGTCAAATGCGGCCGATAGATCAACCGAGGCTATGAATGTACACCCCTTTGGCCTCCACCATAAATCTTCCTGGATACATTTGAGGACCAGCCCATTAACATTAGTCGAGTGGACCTTGTGAAAACCAGTCTGAAATCGGTCAAGGGGGTGTGCCACCTTAGCCCACTCTTCTAGGTGTGAGAGTAAAAATGCCGAAGAAATCTTACAATCAGCATCTATTAATGAAATTGGCCGATAATTTGCTGTATCTGACCTACTACCATACTTGAAGATGTGAATCGCGTGGGCCGTGCTCCATGACAGTGATGTTACTCCTGTACGAATGTTATCTTTGAATTCCAAGTACAGTAAGTTTACCCAGATGTTCTGATCAGCCTTGAAGGTGCTATTAGTTAGGCCATTTGGTCCTGGTGCCTGTGACTTTTTACATTTAGCAGATCATAGATGGTACTTATGTCTAAGGGAGGCTCCCACTTAGAGCACTCCAAAATGCTAGGTACGTCACATGGATTGATATTGGGAGCACCAAACCTACTCTCAAAGAACCCATTACAACTCAGAGATAGTGTTCAATTGGGAGACTACGTAATTGAGATCCTGGCGATTGACTAGACCAAAAGGCACTGACCTGGGAATTAATCAATACCCCTAGCATGAGCTCTGCATCCAGTTGCAGTAGGGTGCTTTTTACAGATTTACAATAATTCCTATAATTCTGCCTAGTTTAACTGATAAGCTCCAGACGAGTGCACCCATCCATATTCGATCGCCGAATACGTCTCAATTCCCGCCTCATAGTAGATTTTACAGAGGGTAAGTCCCCGTTGTAACAGTGGGCATGTCTAACGGAACCATTCACTCTTGCTTCAGACTTGGTGTTAAGGATTTCAATCGGGCGACAAACACTGGACCAAGGCCCTTGCCCATAGCCTTGGAGGTAGCGCTCAATTGAGATGCCTTTCTCTTTATTTCTGCGAATTCAATTTGAGATGGTCACCACCCGTCTCACACCCCCTTTTTCAAATACCCCAGGTCACAATGGACCATGAACCAGGCCGGTTGGTGAAAATGCAATATTTAGTTATTTTAAAATTCAAAGGAAATCATACACTTTTTAATATCGGGCAGCAATCACCAATGGGGTGATAATTACAATGGAAACTGAAGCAATACATTTGGTTAACCTTCTACAAGAGCATATCTAAAGCACAAATTAATAGGAGCACTTTTTCTATTTGGGTAGATAACACCTGTGTTAAGATTTCCCCCTGCAATGCTCTGTCAAACCCCTATGAATCGAATTTGGAATGGACAGAAAGAAGCAGCAGGGAGTCAGGAATATTGTGCAGCAAACAGAATTAAATTCTGACCTTCCCTCACAAAATAAGAGCAATGGCATAAAATGACACTCCAAATTGACAAATAAATAAGTAATGTGTGGTTAAATCCATGAGGCAAATATGATGTCTCACAACAGCAGGATTGTATAAACACTAGCAGTCACAAGGCAAGGTATCAACCCAAGGTATACAATTCAAAAGAAAGTTGAAAATAAGAACACGATGCAGCCGAAAACACACGTTGGAAAGTTGCATTTTACACAGAAGCAGTTTTAAATGTCACAAACGCTTTTTATAAAAAAACGGGTGAAATACTCAGATTTGGAATGCGGCTTTTGGGCTGGGGAATAGATTCACATCACAGGGACAATATAGAAGTGAAAGGATGGATATAGCTGAAGAATTGGATGAGATTTGCAAGATAAAATGAGGGTCAGTTTTGGAAAAATGAAGCATTTAAAGAGAGAAATTGGTTTGGAAAGGAAAAGACAGATTTTGCTGATACTAGTTTTAATGGCTGAGAAAAGAGGAACGCCACCGTGAATATAAAAGTTATGCTGCAGTTGTAACCTTTCACGCAGTGTACCTCTGTTATTTAGGGATAATTAATTTATTTAATCAAAATATGGCTAAGGAGTTACAAGATGGGGTGAATGAAATAATGTGCTAACATTAGGAATCACGGACAAGATGCACAGAGAATTCTGCCAGAGAATCCAGTAGGATAAATGACCAAGGCATGGATAGGGTTGCTTAGAGAGTGGAACAAAGACACAAGGATCAGGATTGGGTAGGCTATGTGTTTCTATGGGATGGGGAAATACTCACAGTCCACGCTTGAGTTTGGGATATTGGGACAGTCAACCGGGTCCTGGTCACTACATAGCTCATGTCACCAGGTAGCGGCAGACTCTCCTAGCAGAACAACAGCTGGGCCTGTCTGGTCGCTGGATAGCAGTACAGCTGGATGGCAGGGATACAGAAGGTATACAGCTAGCGGGCAAATAGCTGGTCTGGTCACAGGATGCTCCCCAAAAGGGTACTACAGTTTTTCCCCTGGTTAATGGGATATTTAGTGGGATTTTCTGGAACAAGGCCTTGCTGGGATAGGGTCAGCTGTGCTTTGGCCTTGTAGCGGAATCTGGATTCTGGCAAGATGAATGTAGAATTTCAGGAACGCAGGCGCTGGAAATTCAGGAGAGAGTTATGTCAGCCACCCTTATTTATAAAACACAGTGACATCATACAATTATTGGTGGGCAGAACTGAGCTAGACCTACCCCCAAGGCCCAGATAGGGCAACCAATGTTGGTTGCCTCCTCTAGGAGGTGACTCAGTTTATGGAGTTGGACTTTATGACGTGCAAAGCCTTCCCACAGACCTTTTTGCCAAAAGTCAGTCTTAACATAATTTACACATTTGTACAGTTGTGGCACTTTAACAAATCACATGGGCATATTACATATTTTACGCAGAGTGTGCCAGTCCAACTCTCCAGTTCGTAAGACTTTGTTTCGTCCGTGTAACAATTTCTCGTTGTTTTCAGTAAGAAATATTCGGCCTAAAATTCTATAACTTTATACATGTGTATAGATTATTATTAGGCATATCAGTATTGAATTTCAAAGTGGCATCATGTACACTTTCCTTAGAATATGCAATTCTCTGCCATTTCTGTTCCCAATATGGCAGTGAAGGCTACAACGTCTTAAATTAAAAACCACAAAATTACATTTACACTTAACTTTTTATGTTCCTGTGAAGTCCTGTTGCAAAGATAAGTCTTCAAAGTTTCTTAATCAAAATTGTCTTTTGAAACAAATGGGGCTGGCCTTTGTCCTTCACGTGGCCCATTTTGTTTTCTCAGCTACCACCAACTGTCATTTCAGCCGAGGATGGCCATGGGGGTTTCCCAGTTTGATTGAATGTTTATTGCCTCTTCCTCACTTCACAGGTTGGTGTCCCAGAATCTCTATTTTAAGAGGCCTCTGCCCAGAGAAAAGTCTGATGAGCCTATGATATGCGCCCTTCTGGTCCTATTCAAAGTTTTCCAAGCTAGCAATTATCACTTGTGTCCCAGAAGTTTATGGTGGCTCCTTTTGGGGGAAGCCCTCAGTTTAGCCAGCAGAAAGACTGGTTCTGGAGCTTGCAAAATCCAGCCAATGCATTTTAATTCCTTTATTTTATTTTATCTTGTTCTGAACCACAAACAAGCCTGTTGAATAAAACATCCCATATATGTTTCCCAGCAAAACCCCCTTTATATTGCTAGGCAAGGACAAGTTTTATTCATCATTGTACTTTTATAACAGGCATTTTTATTTGGTTTGCAAAAGCCCATTTTGACACATGGTTAAAGCTACTAGGATTTCTCTTTTAAATTCGGTATTTCTCTCTTCCACCTGGCTTCCCAATATTGTTTTGCAGCCCTATTCAGTTTCTTTTATCCATCAATTAGTTCAAACCACAGGTTCACTGGAATTGACATATGCCCATAGAGCTAGGATTTCTTTAAGGCCTTGATTTTTTACATTTTGTAACCCAAAAGTGAAGCGTTTTCTCGCACGGCTGAAAGTGAAGTTTCTTAGATTTCCCAGATTTGGCTTGACATTAGCCTGTCATTTAGGGATAATGCTCCCTTCTGCTGAAGCACAATGTGAATATGGATGTGCATGGCAGGGCCTTATTGATAAAAGCAATGTGATATGGAATAGATGAAAATTGCGTCAGGGCAGCATCCTTTTTAGTGTAAAATATTCCCCTTTCAATGGAACACACACTGGCACTTTTCTCGGTGTGCTCCCTGTTCCAACTCACCCAATAGGTGTTTGGCAAGATGGTGCAGCTATCCTTTTGTCGCTGCCAAACACAGTTTTAATGCAATAGTGCTCCAAGGAGCCAGCGCAGCCATTTTGCTGTTGACTGCAGAAGCGCAGCTTGGTTATGGATGGGAATTCTGCTGAGTGGGTCAATGTAGCCCACGTTAGGGCACAGGTCAGAGACAAAGACACCAGTTAGCCTCTGAATCTCGAGTGCATTAAAGTTATGGATTTTCCAATCAAGGGTGGTTAGATTCATCGTTGCCCTCACATTCTGATTCAGGGAGCAAATGTTAATGTCAGTCCATTTTACTGCATTCCCAGCCACATTGGAGACTACCTGCGGCTGGCACCTGAATTCTCTTATGTTTAGTTCCAGATCGAAGATTGCTGTTAGAATACAGTAAATTACATACATTGATTTAGGAGAAAGATATCAAGGTAGATGTAGTCCAAGAGAGATGAGCTATTCCCCCTGTGCCAGGTATGCCACATTGACTCCTTGGATTTTGGACACATTTTCCCCACCAACGGCTGTAGACCCAAGGACCCCAGTCCTGAATACCAGATTTTCCCCAGGTGTCTCTTTTCTAAGGTACCCACAAGATCCAAATGCAGCCCAGCAAGATCTCAAGGAGTGTTTTGGAATCCACAATCAGCATTAAGGTCTCCCACTACTAGAATTTTGCCATTCAAATGGACCACAGACCACTCTTCAATAACATAGCACACTTTCTCAACAAAGGGATCCACCAGTGAGATACCTTTCTGCCAATATATATTAACGATCAAAATCTTTGCAGAGCCATCCCTGGATGAGAGTTCAACCCCAAGTGCCCCAAATGGTATGTTTTCAATGATTAGTCCAATCAGACCCAAAGTATTTTCTACTGCAATGAGCAGACCCCCTGACGGCCTCCCCCAGCACTCACTTTTGCTAGTTGGGTAAAGTTATTTTAATGATCTAAAATAGAAGCACGTCTCTTGTCAACAAATGCAGTTGGCCTCTCTTCTGTTAGTCAAACAAATTGTAAAAAAATCCCTCTGTGCCTAAAATCTTGGAATCACCGTGTAAATCTACACCTCTTCACCAATCCTCTCAGTACTTGCTCGGATTTGGTGATTAGGGGACCAGTTTCTGCCAAAAGGTTGAGATGTTGGCAGCTCAGTTGATTTCTTCTTCAGGACCCTTCTCACCCCCAGATCCCACAAAATCACATTAATTACTCATATGAGGGACCACACTTCTCAGATTATTTCTATTGCCCTTGGAGACCCCCTCCTCCATCTGTACCTGCTTGATGTCAAACCCTAGATCCAGTAATCCTTCTTGTTGTGTAAGGATGAACTCCTTTACTAATGGGGAGTTCAGATAGATGATACAGATGTCAGGGTGGTCTCTCTCAGGAAAAGCCACTCTCCAAATATCAGGGGAGACCACCAGAGCTAAAGCTGAGATTTTTGAGAATATCATCAAAATGTTAGAGTGATTCAGACATACCAGGTAATCAGGGGCCAACATAGTCATTTTAAGTTGGTGGGACCACTGACCAGGGCACTTATTCAGCCCAAAGTCTGGTGGGTTCCTCACCTTTATACCCCGATTCTCTGCGACTCGTGAATTCCATAAATTGCTTTGGGTGCCCCATACCAAAGGGTGCAGGTCATTAGGTCCGACCCTTGGTGCATAAATAGTAGGCAGATGTAACCGGTGGCGCAGGTCCTTAACTCCCGAGGCCACTCTCGGATAGAGGGACATCAGGGGGATAGCTATGGGCTTATCTAGAAGTCGCGACTTCCCACTTCACATCCCATTCCAAGATCGATCTGTCCCACACCAATATTTCCAGACGGTATGGTATTCCCAGTCCCACTTCCCCTTCCAGAGAGGATCTGCCCCCCTACCCATGATCTCAAAAGCCTGTCATTGGGTTGAGGCCCCCTCTATTACTCTCCAGATCTATTTCCCCCTCACTGGGCCCCCTCCATGGGCATTCTGACCGGCACCATCATTTACGGCAGGCTGTGCCGAAGTGGACACTCCTTCTCTGGGTCCCCAGATCGATTAAATCCGGCCCACCATAGAATCCAAGTGGCAGGGTGGCAAAGATCCTCCCCCCACAATTAGAGGGAGCCGCACAGCTACCAACTCCTCATGGGACACTATAGGAGCCCCCCTACTGCTAAACCTGGACTTAGAGGGTCCTCCTCCAGACGAAATTTGGCCAGAGACAGTCTGTTCCCCACTGGTCAGAATTTAAATCTGACTCTGACTGGAGGACCAAAGGATTCAGGTCAGTTTGTACTGTGGAATCAACAGAGGTGGCTTTAGGAGGCACCATCAGTTGCAAATTACCATCTTTAATAACAGGAGACAACCTAGTTCAGGATTTGTTCCGGATTTGTTGGCAGCTCTAATACTAAGCGTGCAAATCCTTCACACCACAGGTTTCCGCTTGGCCAATTACATTTTTTTCCCATTGGTGGTCTTGATTGGAGATATCTCTTCCTCTGATTATATTACAGTTGAAAAGCTACCCCCCCCCCGGAGCAGTGGAACTACTCCTTGAGGTATGACTCTCAGCTGTCAGATCAACTGGTAAACCATTCACATTCGTTCCCCTTCAAGGGTGAGCATGGTGTTATCGGCTCAAGCCTTGGCCTTACTGGTACGTTTGGACATATAAGTGGGCCATCTGAGAAATTGGAATCAGAGATTTCAATGATTTCCGAGGAGCTCCCAACAGTGCTGGATTTCTGCTGTTGCCCCCTGTCACAGATTGGTTGTGAGAAGGCCTAACAAACAACAAACTCTGAACAATATATATATATATATATATATTTCTCACAAACTCTTTATTCAGAAACAACCGTTTATACTTTTTTCTATTGGGCAAACTTTGGGTGTAGATGGACACTTGAGTATTAGGATTCACATATAAGGTGGTTGCTTCATTGTGTGTAAACAGGCAGAGAAAGTTCTGTTAATTATTGTCCTTTAAGCCACTTTCTGTAGTTCATAGGTTTGTGACAAACTAGATCCACAGTTCAACTTTCGTATTGTTTTGACCCTGGTTTATGTAGATTCATACGGAGAAAAGAAATAAGTATTTTCTCTCCCCTCTCCTTACAGGTGAGGGTTAGTATGTTTTATCCTACGTGCTACATGATTTCAGACCCCATACATTGCTTCTGCCTTTTTAGGGCCTCTTTCCTTTTCTTGGGTTCTTTATAAAGAAATTCTAATATCCGTTCTCAGGATTTAGTATTTGCTCTTAACCCTTCTTTATTAGATCATATACTAGAACTTTGCCCCTTTATTCTCCTCACTTTTCAAGTCCCTCCTTCGTGGTTAAAACTCTTTGACGTTCAGATTTATTATGTTTTTAATTCCCCTGTTGTCGGTAGAGTATGCCCGTAAGCTCATTTGATCTCCCCTTCATTTTACTGCAGCATGACTGTTCTCATTAGTTGGCGTAAAATGGGAGCTGTTTTAATAAGTTTGTGCTGCTAATATCCGGCAATCTCACTGGCAGGCACGCTCGTGTCCGCTCGGCCTTCTGCCCACCTTCTGACAGGACTGCGATCCGAAAGAGGCTCTGCTCCCTGTCTCGCTCCCTCTCTCGCACTGACCTTGTTCCACGTCGGATTTCTGATGCGTCTGTCAGGTTCTGCTGTTTTCTTGGGCGATGCGTCTCTCCACCCCTGGTCTCCCTTGACAGGAATTCCGTTGGCTGGTTTCTGGTTCCTCACCTCTTGTTCACCCACTGTCACACTTCGCAGCGCACACAGGCGCTTGCAGGACTCCTCCATGCCGTGTATGAAACACATGCAAAAATACCCTGGTGCAAGGCGTAAGGTGGTCGCCCTACCTTGTGGTGTGCGGCGCTTTGTAGCACCATTTCTAGCCCGATGGAAACTCAGGGAGAGCCAGGCAGCATAGGTCGTAATGGGACTACAATTCCCATGCTGCCTGGTTGGTTGTCACATGACCTTGTTACAGTATTGCCGGATGCTCTCCTTAATTGCGCCTGACTTCATAAACAGATGTGAGCCATTCCTTGCTGCTTCTGTTTGAAGTTGCTATGTGAAGTTTCGTCTTCATTTGGTTTCCTGATCCCGTTTCCTTTCGATTTTCGGACTGCCTTCTTGTTGTTCTGAGTTCCGACCAGCTGTGTAACAGGACTCCTGGCGTGTCATACGGACTGCTCTTGCCCTTCGTTTTTGTCCAGAACTCTGCCCGCTGGGTACCAGGATTTTTTGCTTCTTCATGGGCCTTCCCTGCCTTTCGTCTTACTTCCGACTCTGCCCGCTCGTGTACCAGGACCCTTGCCTGTTTAAGTGGACTGCTTTGTCTATTGCCTAAGTTCAGTATATTCTACCTGTGTACCAGAACTCATTCAGCCCTTCATCTGCACGCATTCTCTGCTTACCTGTTTGAAGGCCAGTACAGCACTGCCTTCTTTCACTGCGCAGCGCCTGTGCTTTTGCTGTTGAGACGGTGAGTCATTCCGTTTTTTCTCACCGCTTAAAAAAGAATTGCATCTTCCTGTTTCAACCTAATATTTCACTCACCCGTACTTTACTGCATTCTTACTACTGGAATCACCGCTGCCTCCGCCTAACCCAAGTACTGGAACTCCTTTTTTCTATGTGCATAAAGGACACTACGCTGAGGTTGCACCAACCCGGAACTAGAGCGCTCCTCGTGCCGCCCGGGAGTAGTACTCTTACTAACCATCATTTTTTAAATTTTATACCTGCCATTGTCTTCCTTACAAAGAATCCAGTACTTCTCGTGGGAAGACACAACGATTTACTTTGTAATACAGCCTGGTTCCCAATTTAGTGGTTACAACACTATTTTCTTTGTTTTGGTTGTTTACTGATAGGACGACGGCCGGTGTCTCTTGTAGCCAGTCTGGGGGGAAAACATATCAGGTATACTTGGTGAATCTTTGGTTCATATGTTTTTACTTATTACCTATGGCTTATGATTTCTATCTTTCTTTGCAGCCGGTTACTTGGCTGTGTGTTCTCCCCGCTCTTTTAAGTGATCGGGACCCTTTTTACTGTTCATCCAGTAGAGGGCCATATCATTGAAAAGAGTTACTTCCCTCATAGAGAGGAGGCTCAGGTAGGAGGCTCCAACCCGAGCTCTACAATCAAGTCCCAAACTTCATTACGTGATATTCGGTCTCGGGAAATCACTGTTCGGTGAGTAACACCTACAGACTCTTCTCTCCGTCTGATGCTGCGTACTGGAGGCAGCGTTCCCCGGTGTCCCGTGACAGGATTGAAGACAGCTGGTTTGTCCCTTGTTAATACGCCCACTCGTAGCTCTCCTCCTCCTGCATTCCAGCTCCCTGTCAACCGACAACAGACAAGAGTTAGTTAGAGGAAAGCCCCCCATGGTTTTCTTATCACTGGGCACTTGTAGATTCACCTATGTGTCATTTACCCAGGATCCCGCCCCTCCAGGCTATCCATGCACCCTTTCAATGCCATGATGTCCTATGATGCCCAAGCTCTTCTCCTGATTCTGTCTATGTGAATTAACCCCTTCACACCCCTCCACATTAGCCACCAGCTCCCTTTGCCCTAATACAGTGATTCCAAAATGTATCTCACAACCACGGCACTCCGGTTTGGTGTTCACCTTGAGCATCATTAAGTTCGTAGTTTTTAACTCTGCCCAAATATTCTCATATAATGAGACAAATGAGCTGAAAACCACATTCAGAGCGGAAACCATGGGGTGAGTCATGTGTATACGTTCATCAGTCTCCCTTAATGTATGATGGAGTGCAGGGGAGTCACTCTGAGCACCAAATATCTCAGAGACATCTGAATGCATCTGTACATGCCCTTCAGGATCGTTTCCAGTATTGTACTTATCAATTAGATTAGTAAGAGCCGTAGGTGAGTCCTGCTGCGAGGCATCGCAGGTTGGTTGTACCACACTTTCGGCGTAGTTACTGACAACCGGATCTCGGTTAGCCTCTTGGTCCACTGCCTGATCAGCAAATTCAATGATACTGATATCTGTCAAGTCTTTGGACCACCAAAGTGATCCTGCAAGGTCATTAAAGAATGGTCTAACATGGCCTTACTTCTGAGGAGCGGAAGGGATTTCTGTTCAGTACTTGTTGCTGCTGTCTTAATGAAATAGTGGTCCATGAAGCGTTGTACCGAGATCGGCCGGGTCCCAGAAATGCCCTTAGGTGTTTTAACTGCACCAAGGGGGTGTTTAAGTTGTTACTAACATTGGCCCTCGTGTCGCCATGTATCAAAGCAGTGTGTCGGGCCAAAATGGAAGATTGGGGACCCTGGTTGAATTGATCGTCCAAATTTAGGGACAAATTGCGGCACCAATTGAGCTTCATTGGTAGGTTTCTCCAGCCCCCGACCGAGATTCTCCCGAGAAGAGGGAATAGGGGAGAATCGGCACAATGAGGTCGACACTGGGGGTATGACCACAGTAGTATTACCCAACGCAGCAGCATGAGCGGGCAGATCTGACACATCTGGGATACTGCTACTTCCTACTTGATGGTCTTGTCCCAATTGGCTTCTTAGACCCAAACACATTCTAGCAAGCAGTAGTTCCATCAGCAGTTTCTAGTTGTCACTACTATCAGTTTAATACTCCAGTCCACTTGTAACATACCAGGATCCTCCAGCAAGGGCCGAAGCCCAGCAAACAATGTGGAGTCACTCAGTTCACAAGGTGCTTGGTGCTAAATGCCAGATCAAAGGGTAAACCTCAGGAGGAGAGCCCCACAGTCTCTAGAATGGCACCAGAACAGTTCCTTCAATTTGCCAAGTGTTTTCCACGAGCTGAGTTAAAATGCGCCTCTGGGGCGTGCTCCGAGGTCAAAGGGGAAGACAAACCCCACAGTCCCTTGGCAGATAAAGTCAACACAACAGGACTAGCACATAGATTCAGACTTCAAGCCTGGGAAAAGTTTGGAGGACAGCAGCTGTAACCGCAAAGGGAGGCGAGTTTGTAAAATCCAATGCCACTTATTTATTAATGCCACACGTAGGAGTCTCCTGTACCCCCGATTACACAGGACGTGGTAGATCAAGATAAGGTGGCTCCGGCTCTGCACTCGGCACTGCGGACTGCAGAATGCTTTTCCTTTGCTTTCCCTTCACAGTCCGCTTCGCGTTTTAAACAAAAACGTAGAACGCAGCGCGTAGGACACGCCGGGCATGCCTCCAAAAAGTAAGGAAGAAAGAGTTCTCTGGAATGACCACAGACTGCTTTTCCTTTGCTTTCCCGGATGTTGGATCTTCTCAAACAGTAAAGAGGAAGTGGGGCAGGTGGAGGGGGTTCTTGTACCCAAGCACAAATCTTTCCTTGATTGATGGCCTGGTCGCGGAGGACTCTGGTGACCTGGAATGAGCAGTCTGACCAAAAGCAGGCATGGTTTTGGTTATAAATATTATTTATGGATAAAAGATTTGCCCCTAGCTAGTGGTGGTTGCCTACCTCCACAAAACTAAAACATGTGCCTGAAATCTGTTGTCAAAAAGAAAGTATTCCATCCTAGTCAAACTGCTAAACTATCCCTGTCACTACAAAACACACAGCTAAGCTAAGCAAAGAGTTCTTATCACAACCCAGGAGAGTACAATTCTCATAATGTTCTGTGTTCACAAAGCTCCACACTCGTAACAAAACTTGGAGAATGGCTGCCTTCTATCTAATGTCCAGCTTACGCAGATTCCTCTTAAGTATACTTCCGCATTAAATCCTTCATCTACATGTTTAATTCCTTCGAATGCTTTGGTGTTCTTTTTACTTGAACACTGTCTTTCAACCCACTTGGCCCCACTTGGACGAGGGAGAGGCTCCTCGAGTCTTTCTCAGCTACTCAATACCACAGTTTTATGGAACTGGCCAGGGAATTGCTTCACAAATGTTTTGATTTCTTTTGTCTCTGTTTCCAGTTCATCAGTTGCCCCGGCCCCCTCCTGGACTTATCACTGTTCCGTTTACCTTCTCTCAGGGAATTCTTCACCGGTTTTGCCAGGGGTTGTGGGTTCGATTATCTACTTTCTTCTTCCACTCTCCTTCAGCTCGCTAAACTTTGCGGCATGTCACTCTCTTTCTCTGTCCGCCTCACCTTGTGGTCTGTCACTCTCTGGTATTACTCTTCTTCGGCCCGCTTGACTTTGTGGTCCGTTATGACTGGTGATCAGGGCACAAGTTTTCAGACAAACAGTCCACCCATTACAGGTCTCGCAACCACCACAGTTTCTCATACTTCCCACATGGCTCTGCCGTAGGCTAGTTCTAATGGTCATGGTGTTGTTCTTGGATAATATAACCTACCCGCTACAGGTAACACCACCACTGCACTGATTTTCGACTTCAGGTTTGCTGGCTCTCCACTGATGGAGGAGATGGTTCCCTTGCGTCCCTTGGTTCAACTCCAGCACTTCAGACGGCTGTCTCGCTACAACCTCAGAACGTGGGCTTTTTGTCAGTGTCCTTGCCTGTCCCTGCTTGTCGGACTCTCCTCCCACAGGTAACTCTCTCTTCGGAGGTGGTTTTCCTAGTCCTTCTTTACTGTTTGTCTTAAGTAGAAGGGAAGCTAGTTGAATACTTCATACTTGACTGTAGTGTTCTTGGTTTCTTCTTCATCCCAGTCCTTATCACAGGGATACTCTCTGACACATTACAGTAATACATTGGGCCTCATTACGAGTCTGGCGGTAACCCGCGTTTTTTCCAGCTCGATTACCGCTGGACTCGTCTTACCATTCCGCCTCCGTGATTCCTGGAATTACCGGGACATTACGACCCCGGTGTCCCGGGAATTCCGGAGGCGGAATTCGGTAAATCCCCAATCCCCATTGAGTCCCATAGGACTCAATGGGAATGGGGAAGTGGAAACACCGGCACCATCTCGTGATGGTGCTGGTGTTTCCACGTCCGCCTGCAGGCGGGCGGTGTTAAACCTACCAGGTCAGACCTGGCGGGAACGCCACCTCCCGCCTGCAGGACTCGAGATCGGGTGGTCCGGAATTAACAGTGGCAACAGGTTTAACGCCACTGTTATTTCCAGACCGCCCGACCCGTAATGAGGCCCATTGTCTCTGATTTTATCATGTGTAAGGAAGAGTTGGGTTTATTAACCCTTGTGATTGGAGTTAAAGGCACCGTATCCCAAACTCTCATCCTTATCCGCAGGCAGGAAGTTCCTCTCTAATGTTACTACCTCTAGGGGGACTATCGGTTAGTGGCCTCACCTCCCTAAACTCAGAGAAAGAGTCTCCCCATGGCCAGACGTGACATCATCTGAAGGATTGTTACAGGACCTAGGTTACAGTCACCTGGGACCCTCTCAAAAGAACATGGGATGCATTAGGGGCACTAGGAAGGATTCCACCAGGTCACAGTATGTAAGTAAATGGAGGTGTTATTATTTATAGCGCAAACTAAGGCTGAAGGGCGTCTAGTTGTTGTTGCCACTGGTGTTTAGGGAATGACAAAAACCCACTGCAGGCAAGACTGGATGATATCTCCTTCATCACACAATTAGTGGAAAGTGGTGTGTCTCTGGTCTCTTATATAACCTATTTGGTAGCGATAGGGGCATATTAGAACAGCTGACTGCGGATGCTGTCATTTGTAAATCAAATAATTTGAAGCCATGTTAACGGTCTACATAGATTACCTGCCAAGAAGAATACTGCACAACCAGTGGGACCTCAAGTGGCACACATACACTTCCTACACTCTCAGGTGACTTAAATAGCTAGGACATTGATGTATCACTGGTATATTTAGAGCAATACTGAGTTGGGTGCAAAGGTTAGATATGGGAATATTACAAAGGTTAACAAATAATTCTTAAACGGGTAAGTACTTTTAAAACCTTCCAATGTCAAGAAGATGTAACCCTTTCCTGGGGGAAAGGTAAAGGTAGAGTCAGAGGTAGGAAGAGTTTCTCAATGAGCCAGGACAGCCAATCTTAGTTGAACAAAGTCTAGGGGAGCTGAAGATCCTCTTTGCAGGTAAGTTAAAGTCTTGCACAATGTTTTTAGAAAGGTTTGTAGAAAAACGATTCACTTGAAGGGCTAGGAGGCTTGTGAGGGGCAAAGCTGTAAGCAACTCTGCAAGGGCAACCAAGATGGGTCTCAACTTAAAGCAAGTAAGGCTACCCAACAAGAAGTAAGTTCTCTTAGACTTTACAGTAGCTTTGGTTAGAAGAAATGGTTCCAGCTGGCTTCTGTTCCTGTACAGCTCTGCAGATCCTTTTGTTCCTGGGCCTCAGTCATTGGGACAAGAGAGAGGACACCTGGGGGCTCCTGTACTGCAATGGGAAGGTCAGCGGCAGCAATGGGCAAACTTCAATTCACTGGCACTTTGCTGTTTCAGCTCCTCGCATCTGACAGCAAATGGCAACACTGCGGTTCTCGGATACCACTTCAGACATTCCTCGCATCTGGGGTCCAGCACTCTGTTAACGTGGCTCAGGCTTGGTCAGTCCTGCTTCAGGGAAGTCAGGAGGGACTTCCTGACACTCGGGTCCGACTTAAAAGAGATCCACTCGATTTGGTGTTCCTCTCCCTGACACTTCGGTTCCAGTAGCAGCAGCAGTGGGAGAACAGCCAGCTCTGAGAGGATGTCCAAACAAGTTCACTTTGGAGTTGGTTGGTCCACCAACTCAAGGGGGGGAAGTCGTCCTTGCAGGGCTTCTCTAGTCGAAAAAAAATTTGGAGCTTCAGCACAGCAGCAGGGCTTCACCAGGCAAACCAATGGTCCAGGAGTTGAAGCAGGCGTCTCTTCCAAGTTCTTCTTCGGATTCCTTCAACCAGTGGTCGACTCTGCCTTCGAAGCCAAAAGCCTCACCTTGTCTGCAGGTTTCTCCCATTCATTCCAGCCTAGCTGTCAATCACACAGCAGGGTGGCTGTTCTTGCCAGACATCCACCCAGTCAATCACCTTTGGGTGGATTCCTGTAACCAAGGGGATTAAGCACAGGGAGTTGGGGAACCTCCCGCACTTCCTGCCCCTGCCAGACCTACTGGAGCCAGAGGTGGGCTTCACTTGTGAATCCCGACACTGACAAAATGAACAAAAGGACCAAACATGGTTTGACGCACAGAGTAAATCTCAAGAAAGATCTTTCTGACAAGAATTGGCAAAAAAAGAAGACCGGGCCATTTTGACAAAATGGGCACCTATGGGTGCCTTACTGCAGTTACGAACGCAGCCCGCGGTAAAAACACACAATGGTATTAAAAAGTGAACCACTGCCACCAGCCATTAATTGTAGAAAGGGTAACATACAAATGTTACATGAGAAACTAGACAAAGGGGATACTAAGTAACCCCTCCAGCACCCTATGGTAAGACAGTGTGTACTGGGTCTATAAAGTTACAAATTGTAAGTAAAGTCAATTTCACTTCACTGCTCTTGGAACCAGTAGTTTTACCAAGCAAATGTATTTAAACCTTTGGGAAATCTAAGAGACTTCCTTGTGCCACTGCACTGAAGGTGCTGTGTGTCACAATGCAAAGATGATGCCTATGGAGTTTGTCAGACTCCAAAGTCAAAAGAAACTTAGAGCCCAAATCACAGAAAAAATACATGAGAAAGTGGGAAAAGGTTCTCACTCTCTCCAGGTTAGAAATTAAAAGTCCTAAAGTCCAGCAAAAGAGCTGGGGGTCTCTAAGGTAGAGAGGAATTAGCACATTTTTGAGAATTCTCCCTAACTAGCGGGAAGAGTGGAAAACTAGCAAGGGAAAAAAGGAGAGGGATGGAAGTTGAGACACAAGAGAAATTACTTGGAGAAAAGTTAGAAAGGTACAGACAAAATCGATGTAGGAATATGAGGGCCACTGATGGAGGAACATTTTGGCAGGGGTACTTGGGAAGAAAAGGGAGGTGGAGGAAGGAAGAAGTGCAGAAGGTGGAACCTGAAAATAAGGTAAATACTGTGGAAGAAGGTCTGCGTCCATTAAGAAGTATGCTAGCTGACGCCTGGTTGTACATCTTAACCTAATAATTAGCCCATCAAAATTAGGAGTGCAGTACCCTGGGTAAACCAAATTGACCGTGGTTTAACTCTCAACACCAAGGTGAGTGGTGCCTCTCTTCGGTTTCTGGCCCTGCTGATGCATCACATCATCAGTTCCTGGCCCCTGAAAGAGCCTATCTTTTTCTTCAAGCCTAGGAGTGCCAGCGCGTCTTCAAGCCCAGGACAGACAAATGGTCTTTCTGCTCAGGAGAGCAAACAAATCTTCATGCCTAGCAGGGCCAATGCATCATCAATCCTAGGAGCGTCAACCCATGCTCATATAGAGCACTAGAGGGGGACTAACTGAACCATTGATTCACACTCAGCAATACAACTCTAGTTGAGTAATATTAGATTATGGAAAGTGGACACAGGAATAAAGTCCTCTAAAAGAAAGGGGCCTCTTCACGGTGTTAGGAATATCAGCAGAAGGAATGTTATGGATTTGGACTGCCAAAAGGGAGATTACAGGCATTTGTCCCTGTGAACAAGGTGACAAATACCAATGGCACGAAAATAGGGAATGGGAACAGGGAACACTAGAAGAGAATGCAAGGCAAGTAGTACAGTGGTTAGTGTGAGGGTGAGGGCAGAGAGAGTTGTTACCGCATAAAGATGAACGAAAAAGAAATGAAGTCACACATATGGGCTGTGTCCTGGTTCACTGCCTTAACTGGTGATGAGTTGCGGAAATGACAAAGAGACTGCACTTGCCATTGATTGTGGTTGCCCTGGCTGAGCAAGTACAGGGTTAGTTGCACAGCCAAATGGTGGCTCATTGGGACTCTCCAGGCATGTATTCGGCATTATCTAGGCTGTGTGTGAGCTTATGAGGACACAGAAAGCCCCTAGCAGCAAAGCCGTGCATGCACGCAACAGAACACGTGATTCAAGGACGTATGGCCTGGTGTTGCCAGTTGTTATCTGGCAATTTGAGACATGATAAGGAGTTGACATGTCTGTTGCTTAGCTATGTAACAAGCTCTAAGCCTTCACTGCGGGCACTGCGCTCCGTGCTGTGCCCTTCCAACATACAGTGTAGCGCCTGAAAGAAACAGTTACACACTTAAAGAAGGGAGCATGCTGTAGCACTATTGGCTGTTACTCTGAGAGGATTTTATTCATTGGACCTGAAAAGGAGATTACAGGCATTTGTCCCTGTGAACAAGGTGACAATAACCAAGGGCACGAAAATAGGGAAGCAACAAAAACGAATTCAAAGATAATGGCAAACATACCAGGCACTGGGTTATTCCTAGGTTATTAAATGGAAAGAAAGATTCCAGAAGTAATTAGAAACAAGCCAAAGCGTATGACCGGTGCTCAGTAAAATTCGCGACAAAGGGATTATACCCATAAACTCATTGCAAGTTAACAAGGATATGAATTAGAAAGTGACTCCCAGAGAGGGAGAATTATTTGGATACACAGTGGCAAGTAAATGTAACAGCCCTGATTTGAAAAAGGCCCAGAAGGGCCGAAACACGTGTTATCAACCAAGGGGCAATTTATTAAAAATATGTATTCATGGAGATAGAAATAGTAGGCTGGTTGGACCACGATATGGTCATAGTCAATCTGGGTCTGGGTGGTCATAGGCCAACAGGGGGCAGATGGACGTGTAATGACACCCTTTTCAAGGATAAACTGTTTCGAGAAAGCCTAGATGAAGAATTACAGGAATTCTTCACTAGCAATGACACTGGTGACACTTCCACTTGCACAGTTTAGGAAGCTGCAAAAGCGACCATACGTGGGCTTATAATAGCGCAAGGGGCTTCGGTAAAAAGACTGAAACTGCTGGAAGAAACCCGGGTCAAGCCACTATTACTCAAAAAAGAACGAGTCCTGTTAGAGGAGAAGGGAAACTCATTAGAGGTCAGAGCAGAAGTTAAAGCCCTTAGACAGGAATTGAAGAACATCTGGATAGGAAAGGCCCTACCAAACGTAAGTATTTTGAAAGGGGGGACAAACCCCACACATTTCTAGCAGCTAAACTCAGAAAAGAGAGAGCAGAAAGAGCAGTTCTTAAGGTGAAGTCGTCTGCAAACCTGATTTTAACAAACCCAATAGACATCACGACACGGTTTGCTCAATTTTATAAACAACTTTATGCCGCAGACACACCACCATCCCTTGAAAGCACTGCTAAATTTATGACTGGAGTGGACTTTCCACCGCTTTCTGTCGCGTATAGAGAACTACTAAATGGCGTTATTGGCTCTCTAAAAGCAGGCTCAGCGCCCCACGCAGATGGCTTCACCCCAGCCTTTTATAAGAGGTTTAGGGGCGCCCTGACCCCTTTCTTCACACAGCTCTTCATTAGCATCATGGACACAGGCGTGCCCTCCCCCCCATCGTTCACGGAAGCTAAAATAATAGTCCTCCCAAAGGAAGGGAAGGATAGGTCGGAATGCGGCTTCTACCAGCCGATTTCGCTTCTAAATATCGACGCTAAGGTGTTCGCCAGCATTCTGGCTGGATGACTAAGCAGGGTATTTCCCCAACTGATCCATAGCGATCAGACGGGATATGTTGTAAACTGCCAAGGGGCAGACAATGTTTGCAAAACACTAGATCTCATGGCCCTCATTCCCACCTCCGAAATCGAACCCACGTTGGTCTCGATCGACGCCGAAAAGGCATTTGACTGCGTGGAGTGGCGATTTATGACGGATATTCTTAAAAAAGCAGGCCTGGGCCCAGAATGTATCAGAGGGGCCAAAACCCTATACCGAAATACCTGAGCGAAAGTTGTGGTGAATGGGGTTGCATCACAGGAATTTGAGCTGACTAGAGGAACGAGACAAGGGTGTCCTCTATCCCCCTTGGTGTATATTCTTGTCATGGAGCCGTTGGCTCAAAATATTAGGCGAAATCCCATCATTAAAGGCTTCAACAGATATGGAACTGAATACAAGCTAGCGTTGTTTGTGATGGCATACATCACCTCCCCTGAGCAGTCGATACCAGCCTTGTTGCTCGATATAAGAGAATATGGGGCACAGTCTGGGTTTAGTATAAACCAACACAAAACAGTCATCCTCGCCCTGCGAAATTCGGGCTTACTTCCTGCAGCCACTCCACAGACATGGGGTTTCCAAATATCACAAGCAGACCTGAAATATTTAGGTGTAACAATTACTAGAAACCTTCAAAAGCTGGTCCAAGCAAATTACAAAATGCTGTGGGCCACAATACTGAAAGACCTGGAAAGATGGAGCAAGCTTAAGTTGTCATGGGCGATTAAAATGAATGTCCTTCCACAACTTCTTTTTCTCTTTATGTCGTTGCCAATTGTCCTCCTGTGCACGTTTTTGAAGGCAATAAAGAACGCCCTGCTATCATTTCAATGGGACAATGGCAGACCCCGTATTGCATATAAAACCCTGATCCTAGCCAAAGACAAGGGGGGATTCGCCTATCCAGACATTTCTTCTTACTATGCTGCAGCAGTGCTTCGTGTCTTGGTTGATCACATTAGGGAGTCGAAGAACAAGCAATGGGTCGCTTTGGAAAATGGCATTTTTACCCCTGTAACTATGGGCGAATGGCTCTGGGCATCGGTACGCACCATTCCGCGTAAGGCGAGGGAGAATCCTGTTTTGGCGGCTATCTGGACACTATGGAACAAAAAAAATCCCGGTATGAGGGGAATAACAACCTGGCCATCGCCGCTTAGTTGCATTTAGGCTCCTCCAATCAGAGACGCTATAATAGACCCCCTCCGCTTTAAACCCCAATATGAGCAGGGCTTAGTGAGAGTGGGACAAATGTGGAGGTAGGGTTCCTTTCTGACCAAGGAAGAATTAGAGGGAACACAGACTTTGACCATCGGGCCCCTCCCATACCTTCAGCTGAAAGGAGTCCTCAAAGATCGTAAATGGAAGGATTAACTTCAGCGCCCCTTGACTCCATTTGAGAACATACTGAATAAATACACAGGCTCCAAGGGGGTCATATCGAGTATGTACAAAGCAATCATAGAGAGAGGACATCTCCCAGAGCCCAGTACCAAAGCTAAATGGGACAAGGAACTAGGGTGGGTGGACAACCAGGAGGGATGGGACGCCATATACAAAGCCGTGTGGAAATCTTCAATAGCAATGCAGTACAAGATGCACAACTGCAGGATACTAGTATAATGGCACCTTACCCCTCAACGCCTAGCAAAAATGTATCATGGTATTTCCCCCTACTGTTGGCGGGGATGCACACAGGTCTGCACGTATTGGCATCAATGGTGGGCCTGTTCACGGATCCAGCTGTTTTGGAAAGAAATCCTGGGGTTGGATCCATGCCATCGAGGGCATCCAAAGGGTTCTTACCCCCCTTCTGGTTCTTTTCGGAGTGGAGGAAATTGATGACAGATATGCGCTCCTTCCGCACATGCCAAGGAACCTCTTATTGGCAGCCCGTGTCTGTGTCACAATAAAATGGAAAGCGCCAGCCCTCCCAACAACGGCGGACTTGTTGAACAAAGCAAAGGAAATCTATGAGATGGAAAGCCTCACAGCCATTGTTAGGGAAACCAACACTTACATAGACCAACAGTGGCTCCCGTTTCTCCAATTTCACAGGGAAGAACAAGCTGCTTAATTTACATACCAGCCTTCATATAGCACTAATCTTTCTGTTCACGTCACGTTCTTCATTGAATGCACCAAAACAAAAAAGAGAAAAAAAAGGAACAAAAAAAGCAATACCTGAAAAAAAGGAAAAACCCAGAATCAGAAGTCCAGCCTCAGCGTACTGTGGTATAGCATCTTGCCAAAAGCCAACATAAGAGACAGATCCCCCACTAGATATCATTCCTTGTATAAGCCACTGACGAGGCAGCCAAACATTTTTGATACACGTCTGAGTCCACCATACTCAACAATTTGATTATTGAGTCTTTCAAACAGGCTGTGGAAGGGGAGGAGGGTGGGTAGGGGAAACAGGCTTTCTGTCCTCTTTTCTCAATTCTCTATTTGTTCTGCTCTTTTCTGACTACTCTATCTCAATCCTCCCTTTACCTCTCTGTCAAAGCTCTATGGAGGACTGAGGCTCTCCTTTGACTATTCAATCTCCGAAAAACAGAAAATTTTCTTTATGTGACCGCATTGGTCAATTTGTAAAGTGTTTTGCTTTACTCTTTCTGTCAGGCCAATTGGCCGATGTAACTCTTGGTCACAATAAAAAAATATAAAAAAAGAAATTATACGTATTCATACAATTGGGCGCAACGTCCTGGATCTTCTTTCTATTGTTTCATTACGATTCCAGAAGTATATGTTGGTAGTATATGGTCCTAATTATTTGAGTAAAAAGAAAGAGGCACTGTCTCATTGTCGAGGTGGGGCTGGACAGCAGTTTCTTAAAACTACCTGAATGCATCGAGATGGGCAACCGACTCAGTTTGATATATGCATAGCCAAGATGGACAAGCATTACAAGGTGAAGGGGAATACCATTTTGGCTTGTTATCAATTTGCCGTCAGACAACAGAAATATTGTGCAACCACTGATGAGTTTGTTACAGCGCTGAGTGGGATGACTATAAAGTGTTGTTTTGAACATTATCAGAAAGAGTACATTCGGGAATTTTATGATCAACAGGAGAGCAAGAGTTCCCCTCATTGAATGGGAACTAGCCTACTCGCAATGAAGCATCTATTTTCCATTAGAGAAACTGCCCTCCAACCTGGTGAAGCAGAAAGGTCCTCTTGTCTAATGGGAACTAGCCTACTCACACTGGAGCATCTATTTCCCATTAGCGAAACAGCCCTCCAACATGGAGAAGCAGAAAGGTCCTCTCGTCTAATGGGAACTAGCCTACTCACACTGAAGCATCTATTTCCCATTAGAGAAACAACCCTCCAACCTGGAAAAGCAGAAAGGTCTTCTCGTCTAATGGGAACTAGCCTACTCACAATGAAGCATCTATTTCCCATTAGAGAAACGGCCCTCCAACCTGGAGAAGCAGAAAGGTCCTCTTCTCTAATGGGAACTAGCCTACTCACACTGAAGCATCTATTTCCCATTAGAGAAACGTCCCTCCAACCTGGAGAGGCATAAATGTTTTCTCGTCTAATGGGAACTAGCCTACTCACATTGAAGCATCTATTTCTCAATTGAGAAACGGCCCTCCTACCTGGAGAGGCAGAAAGGTCCTCTCGTCTAATGGGAACTAGTCTATTCACAACAAAGCATCTATTTCCCATTAGAGAAACAGGCCCCTACCCCAAGGAGGCGCAAAGGTTGTCTTGTCTCATGGGAACTAGCCTTCTCAGTGAGAGTAATCTAAAAGCCATTATTATGCAGGACCTGTCCACCAGGGGCAAAAAGGGCCATTTTGCAAGGACTTGACCACTAGGGGAAAAAGGGGCCCTTTCTCTAATGGGAACTAGCCTTCTCAGTGAGAGTAATCTAAAACCCATTATTATGCAGGATCTGACCACTAGGGGAGCAAAAAGGGCCCTTTCTCCAATGGGAACTAGCCTTCTTATTGAGAGTAATCTAAAACCCATTATTATACAGGACTTGGCCACTAGGGGAAAAAGGAGCCAATTCTCTAATGGGAACTAGCCTATTCACAATGAAGCAGCTATTTCCCATCTGAGAAATGGCCCTAGCAACCAAAGGTTGGTCAGATGGCAACTAGTATCAACCCCAAAGTCAGGGATGGGACATATCTGTTTGTAAACCACGAGCCAGAACTCAAGCTAAGCTGAGTATCATTACCTATACGCCCAAGATCAAGTGTCTCTCAATGGCTATCATGTGCCCGCACTTATCCTCGCAGACCTTACAGACACAGTTTTTACCATTAGCCATGTCGCACCCTAGCTTTTCTCTGGCTAGGTCAGTAATTCTCATGCTCCCAGTCCCAGACTCACCCTCAGGCAGGGGTGCAAATGTGGGGTAGGGGCAAATTTACTTGTGTGGGGAATCTAACTTCTTTACGCCTAATGTGAATATTCTGGTGCAGCTTCAATATTACGAGAGGTTAACGCTCTCCTTCATGTTTAAAGCCACACACTTAAGGACTGCTGTGAGAATGAGCTGTGTCCTGTCCACTACTTCCAATCACTCCCCTGACATGCAAGAGCAAACACCCCATCACCATTTGAGTTGCCTAAAAATGTATGCATAAGAATGCAGTTGCTAACAATGAAATGCTTTACATTAGTAATTGCTGGGTGTAATGTCCTACGTCTATGTTATCACAGGGCACCCCGTCTGTCCCAGTTTCTTGTTGTTTGTGGACATAGGGCAGGTCACGTGCTGGGGGCAGGGTTTAGGGAAGATACGCAGTTCAGTTTGAGATTTGTAGAATAATGAAGCATTGCAGTCTCGTTCTGTGTCCTCGCTTTATTATTGGGCCTTCACTTTACAAAGCTGCATTGAACATAACATTGGTGACGAAGGATAACACAGATCCCCCTGTGATGCTGGTGGTGAAATTGCGTAATTGCAGGCTTACATTTACTGCGCCTGTCGGAGCTTCCACAACGAGGCTTGCGCTGTGTGGCGGCTAGAGGAGAGAGGGAGGAGAACTCTCCTCTGTGGTGGGAAAGCGCCAGAAAGCATACGGCCTCCCCCCCCTTAACAAACACAGCCGCCCCTGCTACCTAGGGCACATGCTGAGGGAGCGGCAGACATCCCCAGCCTCACCAGGACAGCGACAAATCTAGCAGGCACTCTTTCAACCACACAGCAGGTGGGCGGTGTGAGAAACCAAAGGGTGTCTCACCTGCTAGTTCTCAGGGATTTGTCATCCAGGTGGCCAGGATACGACCATAGCTTTTGGATCCAGTTCCTGGGGGTGGACCAGTGCGGGAGGAGTCTTCGGGGAGTGAGGGTGAGACAGCCGATGGTGAGATACGGTATTACTCCCTTTTTTTGTTCATCTATCCCATCCTCTTTTGTAGGATTCTCTGAGGTCCAACCCCCCCCCCTTATTACACAAACACTGGGTTGAGGAAGAGGGTGACTGAGAGTAACAAAACAAACTCTCATACATCGTACTGGACATATCCCGTTAATTAGTTCAGGCAAAGTCAGGCACTTGACTTCAAGTGAATACACCTGATACCAATTAGCTCTCCTCACACGGATAAAAGGCAACTCCTAAAGACAACTCCTAAAGACAGTCCTGGGAGGAAAGCTCAGCGGCAACGTGCTTGTCTTGGAAGCAAGACGACACGAAGCAATGCAGGTTCGATCCCCGGGTCCGCGCTTAGAAACCTCTGGGTATTTAAGTGTGTTATAAATACGCAGCTAAGACAAAAAAAACAATTACACAACAAAAAAAAAATCATTCTTGTAACAGCACCTCGATGCCCGCGGGCTGTGTGAGCACTTTAAAAATGCAAAATAAATAACATTCTGAGCAAGGTGGAACACGAGTACAAGCAGAACCTCCGGTGCAAAGGCAAACCTACTGGAGCAGAGGGTCAGACCAAGGGATGAGAGCAGTGGGTCGAAAACCCCAAGAGTTCCCTACTGGAAGTCATTGCCTCCGACAGGCTACGAAAGACACATGGAGAATGCCAGATCCTGCAAGTGAAGATTGCATTGCTGCGAGTGAAGATTACTGGGTGAACGGCAGAGTTGAGGAGGCGAGGCAAAGCCTGGGTTACTAACCTTGACTTGTGAATTAGAAATCGTAAAACTAAGAATGAAATGCACACAGCTAGTGAGTTGGCAAGCAACATGGGAGACTGGTGTGTGTTGGATAAAGTTTGAAGTGGCAAACTTAAGTGCTTTGAGCGCTTTGAAACACATTGTGCATAGGCACTATATAAATAAACTATCATAACATTATATCGCAAGTGAAAGCTGCTCGCGTGTGGATGATACACAAAGAGAAGCAGACCTGTGAATGAACTTTAAAGTAAAAGACAGAGGGCTTCATTACAAGTTATCCGGTCCGGAATCCGGTTTTTCTGTACCGACGTGAAAAGCTGTCAAACAGTAATAGGGTTGTATAGGTCCAAAATCCCACTTCCATTTAAGTTTCGTGTTACAAAGTTCAGGAGTAACAAAGGAGGATATGGCATTGCACATGACGGATGCGATTTTATTAGAGATATGTTATATTACTATATTCCTTTCTAGTGGTGTGTAGTCTGGCATCTTCGATAGCTTGGGGAGTTGTGTATGCATTGCATAAGTTAGTTGGAGGTAGCGATAGTGGTCTGTAGCGGGAAGGTCAAATCGTTCGGATAGGTCCTGAAAGGAAGTTATTTTACCATCTATAATTACATCTCCGACTTTAATTATTCCTGCTAATATCCACCCCAGCCACACCAGCAGTTTGTCTAGTTCAGGCAGATTGGTGTTTCCCCATAGTGTTTGCACCGGAGTAACCTTCTTATCCCAGCCAATATGCTTGTGAGTTTCTCTCCATATTAGTATAATGTGAGCAGTCATTGTGCAGGGGGAGTGTCTTGGTAGCTTTGGATAAAGACACATGAGTGGGGGCACATCTTGCATCGCCATGATCTCTGCTCGAATGTGGGGCAGCTCTTTATTCCCATGCAGGATATCATTGACCACTGCCATTTGGCAAGCCCAATAATAGGATTGTAGGTGTGGTAGCCCAATTCCGCCCTCCCAGATGGAGCGTTGTAGTGTTCGCAACGCGATTCGTGCATGTCCCTCGGCCCATAGCAGTGTTCTAAGGATGCTATACATTTTGTGGAATTCCAAGTCTGGTATGCAGAGTGGGGCATTCTGCAAGATGTATAGAAAGCGCAGTAGAGCCAACAATTTGAAGAGCGCGGCTCTTTCCAGTATTGTCAGCGGGACCTTGGCCCGGTGTCGGACATTAGCAATGAGTCTCTCTGTAATTGGGTGTAAGTTCCTGGTTACATATTCCGAGAGGTCAGCTGTGATTTGAATATCCACATATCGGAAATGTTCTAACTCAATCCAGTATAGGCAGTGTGGAGGGATTGCTTGTGTCGCCCCCTTGACTGGAAAGAGGACGGATTTGTTCCAGTTTACTCTTAGTCTGCTAAAGGACTCGTATTGTTCTAGTATTTTTGTAACTTTGGGCAAGATCGAATCAGATCCCCTAAGGAAATCAGAAAGTCATCTCCGTATAGGGAGACCTTATCTTCTACACCCCCAGGCCAGCAAAAGCCCTTCCACGAAGTTGTATGGCGTAACAGTATGGCTAGGGGTTCGATGATCAATGCAAAGAGTAATGGAGACAGGGGACACCCTTGTCGTGTTCCCTTTCCCAGTTGAAAAATGTGTGTGAGCCACCCATTTACTCTAACTTCTGCCACTGGAGATTCATACAGAAGTCAGACCCATCTCATAAAGGATTCCCCAAATCCCATTTGCAACATGATTTCCCAAAGGCCTCCCAGAAGACAGAGTCAAAGGCCTTCTCAAAATCAATAGCTAGTATTGCCAAAGGGTCCTTGAGTGTAGAAGCTTTTTCCAGCGCCAAGTAGAGTCTGCGGATATTTATGCGTGTGGATCTTTCTTGTAGCTCATTCTTGAATGAGCAATGCAAAACTATCCTACGCGATGAACTCGTGCGCTTCTCACTAGAATACTTCTAGGCAATGCTAAATCATGTTTGCTTTCCAAAAAGGGGTTCATAGGAAAATGCAGACTTTCACTGTGTCATAAGCAAATGTCCAAAATGCCTGCTTATCGGTGCCATGTTTTAGCTCACTTTTCACTCGAGCACTACAATCCACCCATGGACAATTAGCTTCCATATCCCAGTGAAACCAAAGACGGTTTCTGAAACCAACGATTTTGTGCATTGGACAAGTCCAATTGGTGACAATTGCCAATATCTTTAGATTCACAAACCATGTTATAGGACACATCTCCCTGTGCAACATTGTAAGTCACAATATGCGTCATATTTCTCCATTTGCGGGTTGATGCCTGACGAAATGTACAGTACTCATAGACGGAAAACAAACTCCTCACATCATAGTCTTCAACAAGCGAATGATTATGCAGGATTCCAAACAAATGTTGCAACATAGTAGCCGGTGTTGGCACAGCCACAAGACACATTGAAAGCAGACTTCCAACATCATGACTGTCAGTCAAGCAAAAGTGTGAAATATTTAACACGTCGCGCCGAGAAGGGCCAAATGTTGCCCGTTTGCTTCATGATGGAAGAATAACCATGCTGAAGAAAAGAAAGATCAGCAGAGGCAGTAGGCAAAATATCACGCCTAAATCTATGGCGTCTTCTCGCAAATTTTCAAACTCTCGCTGCTGCATTGGCCGGCCATCTGGCATCGGCCATGGGCAATGTAGCGTAGTCATCTCTGTGGGACATCATTCGCATCGCAGACTTGGTTGCACAAAGCAGGCACTTGCCACTCTTCTTTGCATGTCCCAGAAGCCTCCCGAATGCAATCCACACATCCATACAAGAACAATCGCCTCATACAAGATCTGCAAAAAAAAGAATTTCAGAAAAAATAGATATCAGCGTTGTACATCATTCACGTAAGTAAAATTTGTTAGCGGGGATGTGGCTCCATTTCCTCTTCCCAAGTTCCATCACTAAGACCACTTGATCCTCCCCTGCTGCAATTACATCTGCCAGAACTAGCAGGCTGCTAGGTTTCTCGACCCATACTTTCGCCCCGGTACCATTTTGTCTGATGAGCCAAAACCTCTGTCTCTACGTGTAGTTACCACAGTGGGTGGCTCTCCTTTTTTCACCATTGCTAACTTCATAGGTATGATAATCAATTGTGCCACCCAATCCCCTTTGTCGATAGGTAGAATTTGGTCTCCACTGTTAATTTAATATAACTTTAATCTCCCCTTGGTAATCTGCGTTCACAATACCTCCTAGAACTTGAATTCCCTTCTATGCTAATCCAGATCTAAGGGCAATCAATCCCATATGATTCGATGGTATTCATACTCCAATCCCTGTTTCAATAACACAGATCCCTCTAGGTTCAAGTCTGATCTCTTTATTAGAAGGCAAGTCTATGCCAGATGATTCTGGGGTCGCTCTATAAGGAGCTAGAGCCCCTGGCAATAGCTCCAAGTACAACAAAGTTTCCACTGCCACATAAGGTTTGATTTGTAAAGCTGGTGTTAACATGCACATGAGTGAGGTTTCATTGTTTGCGGTAGGTCTGTTATTCAACACTTGTACAGCCTCCCAGATGCGATCGCGCCACCCTGTCAAGTTACCATCACCAGTCTTATGTAGTTGTTCTTTCAACAATCCATTCATTCTCTCAATCAACCCCAAAGCCTCGGGATCATATGGGACGTGGAATATCCACTCAATGCCCTTTTCTGACAATGTTCCTGAACTAACCTGTCTTTAAAGTGCAATCCATTGTCACTTTTGAATTTGCAGGCACTCCATAGTACAATGCAATCTGGTCTAACAATTTTATGATGTTTAACTGCGTTGCTCTCTTGCATGGGAACACCATCAAGTATCATGAATATGTATCCACAATGGTACACGCAAATTGGCATCCTTTACTAATCGGCATTAGACCGATATCATCAATCTGCCAAATTTGTCCTGGTTATATACTTCACTTCAATGTACCCTGAATTAGATGAGAAATATGTCGATGCCCCTGATGCCGACATATTTGACAATTCAAAATCAGAGTTTTCACTACTCCCAAAGGAATATGAATTCCTCTCACTTGTGCCCACCTGATAGTGTCTTTTTCTCCGAGATGCCCACTTTTCTGATGTGTCAATTTGGCCAGACCCTCCATATCATCGTCTTCTCGATCCCTCGCATCCACAGATGAAATGTTGGCATGTTCATCTGCAACAGAATTAAACCAACGTTCTAATGAGTCTGTCGCACCATGCGCATCTATGTGATACACTGTCACTTCACTGTTTGTCAACATTTCTGCAATATCTTGCCATAATTCTTTTCCCCACAATTCTTTCGAATTCATTTTCCACCCATTTTTTTGCTATGTTGGCAGCCACACAGCTAGTCCATTGGCCACAGACCACGAGTCTGTGTATACATGAAATTGAACAGGTGATTCTTGTTTTTACGCCGGACATACTGCATATAATTCTGCAAACTGACTGCTCTGTCCTTTCCCTGTAGTCAACATTTTCCTTGTTTTGGGATTATATGACACTGCTTTCCAATGTCATTCAGTCCCTACATATCGGGCTGAACCATTAGTAAACCAAGCATTTACTGTTTGTTCACTTGTCAAATCACTATACGGTACTCCCCATTTCACAGGAGATTCACAGATTCCTGTCACTTCCTGTGGTACAACGTCTACAGGTGGCACACCAGCTACTTGCTCATGTAACTTCGCCATTCCACCCTTCACTGATTTCACACAATCTTGAATGTACCATTTCCATTTGATAATGCTAGCCTCTTGAGCATGTCTATTTGATGTGTCTTAGGAGAGCTCAGTACCCATTGCATGATCAGAATTTCAGGTCAAATCAATACATCATGATTCACTGCCATCTGCTCTGTGTCCACAAGAGCCCAATAGCATGCTAGCAATTGCTTTTCAAACAGAGTATATCTGTCACCAGCCTCGTCACTTTGTAGAGGGGGCCAATATGTGTCCCAAATGTAGTATATGCTGTCTCCAAAACTGAAACAACCCAAAGAACTGCTGAGTCTGTTTTTTGTTCACAGGGGTAGCAAATTCAAGTATCTTGTGTTTAGCCTTCGGCACCATTTCTCGATGTTCATTGAATCCCCAAAAAGATCACTGTCTCTGCTGGACCTTGGATCTTGTCCTCATTAAATTCCCTGCCTTCCTTTTGCAATCATTCCATGATTATTTCAAAGTGCATCTGCACACTTTTCTCAATTTTCCCTGCACTAGAATGTCATCAATGTAGCACAAAATCTGTACATCAGGTTTGCACAGTATTTTGTCTAAGTGTTCTGCCATCAGCCAGTGACAGATGGTCGGATTATGCACCTATCCCAGCGGCAAACGGTCAAACGTATATTGCCATTCACTCCACAAAAATGCGAACTGCTCTTGACAATTGCAATTGTTAAGGTGAAAAATGCATTAGCCAAATCAATCACTGCATACCATGTTCCCTCAAACCGTTGCACTTTCTCAATGTGAGTAACAGCGGGACTGCAGGTATTAAAGGAGGAGTATGCTTATTCAACTCGCGATAATCCACAGTCATTCTGTAACTTCCATCCATGTTTTTTGCTCGGCCAGACCGGATTGTTCCATGGCGTAGTCATGGGCCATAACACCCCAGCCACAACATATCCCTTGATAGTGTCTGAAATTTCCTTGTGCCCGCCCACCCCCCCGGGAATGTGGTATTGTGTCATCAACACACGTTTTGTGGCCAAAGGAACCTGCACTGATGGCATCTTCAATTTTCCCACAATAACTGGTATACAAGTCAATGCACTCACTCCGAATCGATAGGTTTTGCCTTCTAAAACTAAGGTAAATCCCTACAAAATGTCAAAACAAATAATGCACTCCAGTATCGGAACAATTAACACTTGATATTTCTGTCGTTTTAAATGACCAATTTTCATGTCAACGACCGTCTGAACAGCGGGTGTCTCTTTCCCTCCCAGGCCAGTAACAGTAAAATTTCTACCTCTAAATCTCAAAGTATTTCCATGAATCAATGAGACCTACGCCCCAGTATCAATCAAATCACAACATTCTTGGGTATTCCCATATTGCCAAAAAAGTTTTACCTTCACATGAGGTCGCCTGTCTACCTTAAACCGGGCAGATGCTACAGGAGTTTGACCTCAATCCTATTCGTATTTTGAATGCATATATTTGGACGTGAGTCTCCAACATTGCACTCACCATTTTCCTCAAATCAGCATATGTTGGCTGATATGGTGAAGGTATCACTAAGGACCCCTCGCCCACCTCCTTAGACGGCACGGAAGGAGAAGTGTCTGCATTGCACGTATTCAAAACCTGACGTTTAACCTGTCTGTATCTTTCTTTTCCATCAAACCCTCCTTTTTTGTATAGCTGATACATTTCTCGGGTTTCAATCCAGTAAATATTTCCTGGTGCACCCCATCTTTTAGTAGCGCCAAAAACATGTCCTTCCTCGATACTCGAGGATCTCGACTATTGGACCTCTTATACGGTGTGTGTCTTTCATTCCGCCCTTCTCTCTCCCTTTCCGGCTCTCAGGGTTTTTCCTCAATTTTATCCCATTCGCCCAAGTCTGCTAACTGTCGGATGGCATCTACCACTTCATCCGTTAATTTGCCTGTCATTCCCACAAGCAGGGTCATGATGACATTTTTCTATGCAGGCGGGGCTGTTTGAATGATCGAATTCTGTGCCGAAACGGATAGCGCCACTACTCCCATATGTTCTGCATCATCAATATGGATTGCTTCCTTCATAGCATGCTCTCTAAATCTCTGAATGGCCTCTCTCAAGGTATACCATCTCTTCTCAGTAGGCCAATTGGAAGTAATCAGATATTTGCAATTACATCCCTGAGCTCCTAACTGTAACAACGAAAGTGTTGTTTCTCGACCATGGGCATCAGGAGGCGGCCATGCTCGCAAGACCTCCTGTATATTCGTTTCATGAGACAATGGCAAAAATCACAGGGAATCTGTTGGATCTACGAGAAGGCCTGCTGCCCACCGGCCAAATAATATCACCATCCATGTTAACAGAGGCTCACCCGCCTTCTGTCTTAATCGACTGATAATCTCCCCAACCTCTTGCTGGGTAAAATCCTCCAGCGTGGTTAAATCTACCAACCCACCTGCCGGAATTTGAGGATGTGTTGCCGCTCTTCTGTGCATGACTGGTTTAGCGTTCATCTCCTTCCTGTCAGGCTCTGGCTTGGATGGTGTCTCCCTGTCCGAACCACTCCCTGAACCTGTGCTGTCAAACACATCTCGGTCCCACTGGCCAGGATCCCAGTCAACCCCTGCGGAGGCGATTACAGTTGCCACCTTTCGAGAATTCACTCTCCCTCTCTTTCTCCGATATTTGTATTGGGCAACCCTCATGGCAGCTTGTTCGCTCACTGCCTGATATCGGTCTGCCTTATCATGAAACAATTTCATCTGCAGCTGCTGCATTAACGCAATCTGCAGCCAACTTCTCTAATTTCAAAACATTTGACTGCAATTCTACATTTTGCTGATGCATCTTTCTAAACGCATACCACAAAATCCAACCTCTTCTGCCCAAATCTGAGCACCCCTTTCCTTTTTCTACAGCCACTTGCTGTAAAAGCCTGCTGCCACTTCGGCTGGACTGGCATCTCCTATGCTCTCATCCCATGGCTCACTTAGACCTGCACCACATGTCCATGTCTGTGCAAGTTTGTCAAATGGACTCTTAGCCCACACTGGGATGATCACTTCTGGACATTCTCCGCCTGCAGAGATTCCCTTCTTCCTAAATAATGAACTCATTGGATTAATGGATCTCCATTCAAATTCAAAAGAACACAATCAAACACTTATCAAACCTAAACTCTCAAATAAATTGCCTTTCTGTGTCCAAGGTCAGATTCGTCTAGTACTCTGAATCAGGTACCCCTTGAGTACCCTGCTCACAGCGCCACTATGTTTTGCTTTCCAGAAAGTGTTGGGACATCAGATTAGTAATACATACCCCACTACACAAGCTGAAAGTTCTTGGACACAGGGAGGCAATAACACAAATTTAGACCAATAGTTAGAATATAATTGGCTTTTTACAGGCCCTTTATTCACAGTTACTAACAAACAACACACACATGAATGAATGCTACTTATCACACATTGATACAAAAAATGACAAGAATATAATCTAATACATCACCATAAGCACAGCTGTAGAGAACACCTTCATCTCACCTGGCACAACACTGCAAAGCCCCAAAGCAGGTAGGCAGAGAGAACACTGTTGAGGTGGATCTTTCTATCTTTTATTATATATATATTTAGGTTAAGGAGTAATAATCATAAGCTGTGTGATGCTCTGAACTCCATGCATTGTGATGGTGTGAAGTTCCACCTTGGAGTGTTATTCTTTACTTTATGTTCCATAAGAGTTCAGTTGGAGCCTGCCTCTCAAGGGGGTGCCTGCTGTCTCTTAGGCTCTTGCTTAATAAAGCCCTTTTTCAGCTGTTGATGGTCTGGAGCCTTTCTCTTAACATTGGCGACGAGGAAGTACCCCAAGGACCCACCTGGAGCCGCCCTGCGCCTGGTGCTCCTGTGCAGCCTCGTTTGGACCTCGCTGTTTCCCCATCCGCGTGGTGACAGCAGGCGGAACGACCGCAAAGGGGAAGGCAGCCGGCCTCCTTTTGATTTAAAAAGGGTGCCGGCGCTGTGCGAGCCCCAGAGCTGCTCCCGAACCTCCGCGAGAGAGAGGGAGTTGGCGAGCGCTGAGCGCATTGGCCCGCGAGCTCGTCGTGCACAAGTCCCGCCCGCGCACTAAGGCCCCGCCCCATCGCCTTACGATGTCAAGGGAAGGATAGCCCTAGCTGACACGCCTCTCCAGTGTGACGTGTGTTGCTGTTGTTGCCCGGCAACGCTTCGTTCATTCCTGGACCTGACTCCTTCAGTACATTTTGTTTGCTACATTATTTCTTTGTGACGTGTGTTGCCGTGGCTGCCCAGCGACGCTCCATTCATTCCTGTGCCCGGGCCCCTTCAGTACGCTGTGTATTCCTGCATTCTTTGAAGGAATCGAATCCTCATCAGCGCTTCACTCAATCCTATTTGTGACGCGCTATTTGGCTGCAGCTCCAGGAACGCTTTATTTGTTTTATTTGGCACATCTTTGGGAACGTCAGATTGTGAGACTACATTGGCAATGATGAACTTTCTCACTTACCCCATTCACTACATTTCAAATATGGGCCTGTGCAGACGATGGGAACTATATTGTGCATACTAGGAATTGATCCCGTGTTCTGTATACACTGACTCCACCTTTACAACACTTTAAAGTGCAGCTTCCAGAGCACTTCTGCTGTTTCCACCAGAGCAATTTATAGAACCTACATCTCCTGCTCATCCATTTAACTTCTTTAAGCATGGCCACCTCCATTCCACCTCCTCCCTCTTGCTTGAATGAACCTGGTCGGCCTTCCGTCAGGTGGGACAGGTGGAAGGACATGTTCGAGAATTATCTAGTGGCCATGGGGGGCAACAGATTTTCTTCTGCACGCAAAAGGGCCCTCCTTCTTCACAACCTGGGCATGGAGGGGCGCAGGATTTTTGATGGTCTGGCCAGAAACCAAATGCCAGAGGCTGGTGATGTAGATGAATGCGCCTTGGCCCTTGGTCAACTGCGAGTCCATTTTGAACCGAAGAAGAACATCAGCTTTGAGAGGCACACGTTCTTTCAGAGAGTACAAGAAAAATCAGAGTCTGTCGAATCCTACATTGCTTGTCTAAGGTCCCTGAGTTACTCTTGTGAATTCGAACAATTGACTGACTCCTTGATCAGAGACCAGTTGGTCAGATGCACGAACAACGTAAGGGTCCAAGAAAAACTCCTTGCAAAGGATATGAAACTGGACGAAGCGGTGGAGTTGGCCAGGAGCCTTGAGCAAACGTCAGAGTATGTCAAGGAACTTAGGATTGACAGGCCTACTGCTTCGATGGCACCTGTATATGTGCCATTGATCAAAAGAAAAGAGCAAACTTCTCCACAAGCAAAAAAGGGAATTGGAACATGAGAAACCTGTGTTCTCGCTGTGGCAGCTCCAGACATGGTGCTAACTTTCCGTCCTGCCCTGCCAAGTCTGCAGAATACTTCAGATGCAAAAACAAGGGGCATTTTGCCAATGTCTGCAAAGCCAACTCTGTCAACTGTATAGAACTCAGGGCGGGAGGCAATGATGAGGACAGTATTAAAAGAGGCTACAACATTCATGAAGTGTCGAGTACACAAGAATCGACCCCTAAATACATTTTTGAAATTTTAGCAATATCTGGCGAAACCAAGGGCCCAGTGGACAAGTTTCAGGTTGATGGGACCGAGCTTGTCATGAAAGTTGACACTTGTTCCCCTTGGACCATCATATCCCGAGACACATTGTTGGGTGTCTTAAGAAAGAGTGATACTGTAATTCGCCCCACCAATATCAAGGCTTGTGGCTATGGAGAATCTGACATAGATATTCTGGGTGAATTTCCTGCGAGAATACTTTACAAGAAAAGGGTCTGCCAAGCTACTGTCCTGGTAGCGAAAAGAGGGGCTTCCCTGCTAGGTTGGGAGGAGCAGAGGAAGCTGGGTGTACGAGTACAGGCTAGCACACCCAACCCTGTTACCATTGCTGAAGTTGAAGATGCCTGGACCAGAGAGTTTCCAGAGGTGTTTTCTGAGAAGCTGGGAAGACTCAGGGAATTTGACCACCACATAAAACTTAAAAAAAATGCACAGCCTGTTGTACACAAAGTACGTCAAGTACCATTGAAAATGAGGGCTCAATTTAGAGAAGAGTTGGATAGTTTGGTCAGCAAGGGAGTGATTGAGCCTGTTGTGGCTACTGAGTGCTATCCCCCATTGTTCTGGTTACCAAGGCGAATGGGAAATTGCGATTGTGTGTTGACTTGCACAGTCTTAACCAGAACATAGTTGTTGAAAGGCATCCATTGCCAAACATTTCAGAAACGCTCTCCACACTGGGGAGCCTAAGTTGTTTTCTATTATTGATCTCTCATCTGCCTATCATCAGGTACCTTTGTCCAAAGATTGCCAGCACCTGACTGCCTTTATCACTCTTGAGGGTATTTTTAAGTATGACCAGATGCCTTTTGGAATGGCTTCCGCGGCGTCTGTCTTTCAGAGAATAATGGAGAAGGTACTCAAGGGACTCAGGAAAGTAACTGTGTTCCAAGATGGCATTCTCATATTTGCTGAAAACGATTGCGAACATGATGAAATACTGAGAGCTGTGTTGACCAAGCTCAGAGAGGCTGGTTTGACTGTACAAAGGGAGAAATGCAAAATTGCTGTCAAGGAAGTGGACTACTTAGGGCATAGAATCTCATGTGATGGTATTGCTCCCAAGAAATCTTTAGTAGACAGTATTAAATGTGCTCCCCAACCACAAGACAAAGAGCAGTTACGCTCGTTCATGGGGTTGGCGGAGTACTATCACAAATTTGTTGAAGGTTTTTCTGCTATATCATCTCCTTTGAGAGATTTAATAAAAAAGGGCACAAGGTATGTGTGGTCTGATGAGTGTCAGAGTGCTTTTCACAGAATCAAAGAGTGTATTGTGAGAGCGCCCTCATTTGGAGGGTTTATTGCTGGTAGAAGAACTGTTTTAGCTGTAGATGCAAGCACGTTGGGCCTTGGTGCTGCTCTTTCTCAGTATGATGGGAAGATAGAACATGTCATAGCCTTTGCCTCCCGGCCTTTGAAGGGGGCAGAAGGAAATTATTCTGTTGTAGAAAGAAAAGCTTTAGCTGTTTCATGGGCTGTTGCACACTTCAAGTTCTTTCTCTGGGGTCAGTCTTTCACGGTAAGGACAGATCACAAACCTTTAGTTCAATTTTTGGGTAGTGCAGATTGGGCTAAGGGGTCTCCTAGAATATCGAGATGGATGATTGATCTACTCGAATATGATTTTAGGGTTGTGTACATACATGGGGCGAAAATGTAGTAGCAGACTGTCTCTCGAGGCTTCCTGTACAAGATATGGATTCCAAGGAAGTGAACACTGAGTGTACTTTAGGAATTTGTGAGGTTGAATACAATGCTATAGGAAAAGAGGAATGGCAACTCGCTGATGAAGCAGATGAAGTGCTAAAACAAGTCAAATCGTGGAATAAATCAGGTTGGCCCAGGAAGGATCTTGTTGAAAAGAAATGTGATGGGTATTATTGTATAAAGGAGGAGTTGAGTCTGTCAGAAGATGGGCTTCAACTCAGGAAGGGAATGAGGATAGTTCCCCCCCTGTGATATTAGATCCAAATTGGTGAACATAGCACATCAGGGTCATCTGGGTATGGGAGGCACCAAAAGGTATCTCAGGCAATCCTTTTGGTGGCCAGGAGTGGACGGCGAAGTGGAGAAGTGTGTGAGATGCTGTAGAGAATGTGAGAAGAGCGATAAGAGTAAAGTCATTAGAGAAACTCCCATAAGACCTGTGAGTGTTCCAGGGGAGCCTTGGAGGAAACTTGCAGTGGATCTAGTGGGGCCCCTAAAGGATTTGGGAGAGGATCTCAGATACCTAATTGTTCTTGTTGATTACCACTCAAAGTGGATTGAATGGAAAGCTATTAGGGAGGAAACCACCTCGCAAATGATACTTTTCTTTGAAGAAGTATTTTATAGGGAAGGATTCCCTGCAGAACTAGGATCTGATAATGGGGTTCAGTTCTGTTCAGACAGAATGGTGGAATTTCTAAAAAGGTTTGGCATCAAGCACTACAGGACGGCTCTTTGGGCGAATGGCCTGCTTGAGAGAGCGAACAGATTCTTAAAAGGGGGACTGCAGTTAGCAATGGCATCAGGTCTGAAATGGCAGACAGCTCTGAAAGAGATGGTGTGGAACTATTGTACGACCCCACATACAGTTACCAGAGTCTCGCCTTTTATGTCTCTCAAGGGCAGACAACCGGGGACAAAATTATGTCCGGGTTGGTTAAATTTAGCAAAGAGTGTGCATGTGAACAAGGATAAGATTATGGATCTCATCAGAGAAGCTCAGAATCAGTACAAAAAAAGGTTTAATTCGGGAAGGAAATTCAAGGAGATATCATGGAAGGTGGGTGACTGGGACTACATCAAAAATCCCAGAATATCTCCCAAATGTATTGCAAGTAAATTTATTGGCCCTAATAAAATCGCTGTGATTAGAGGTAATGTTGTCATCATGGAGGGCGGAGAATGTTGGTCGATGTCCAGACTTGTCAAGTGCAATAATAATGGTGAAGCAGAGGTTTGTGAAGAGAGGGAGGAGGAAAATGGAAATGAGCAGTTGTACAAACCAAGTGTGAGTAAATGTTCTTATGAACATAGCAGTTTGAGCACAAGTTCAGAGAGGATCAGAAACAAACTCCTCAGGTTAAATGATTATTACCTTGACTGATTCTGTCATCATTTAAAGGGAGGAGATGTGTTGAGTTGGATCTTTCTATCTTTTATTATATATATATTTAGGTTAAGGAGTAATAATCATAAGCTATGTGATGCTCTGAACTCCATGCATTGTGATGGTGTGAAGTTCCACCTTGGAGTGTTATTCTTTACTTTATGTTCCATTTGAGTTCAGTTGGAGCCTGCCTCTCAAGGGGGTGCCTGCTGTCTCTTAGGCTCATGCTTAATAAAGCACTTTTTCAGCTGTTGATGTTCTGTACCCTTTCTCTTAACAAACACCTCAGCTAACGGGCCTGGAACGCAGCATCCTCCTTCTCAGTAAGACTTTTCCTTTTTCCTCAGCGGATTACCCCACTCTTCTTATTTGGTCAAAGTTGTAAGCGATATTCAATCAACACTACAGCTAAGTCAATGCCTAGTCTGGGATGCTGAGGAAAACTCTTATTGATGTATTTTTATGTCCAGTTCAGTACTCTGGATGACAACCCTTGTATAACACCCCCCTCTTAGAATCCCCCTGACCCCACTGAGGCAAGAAGTAGGTTTGTTTTGCAAATTAAAAGGTTTATTTGAAAAATTAACACGATATATATCACACTTTTATAATACATTAATAATTTATATCACACTTATGGATATAATGTTTATCAACAATGGGTAATCTGGCACTAGCACACTTCTTTACAATCAATGAGGAGTTAGTATAGGATGGATAAGGTAGCAAAAATACTTTTATGATTTCAAGGGAAAAGCAGTGAGGAATAAAATGCAGTACAGAAATACTTGATATGATTTTAGCAAATGATAAGATAATCACTTTTTCTCTGGCAATTCACTCCCCCCATATGTAATGTAAGAAATGGAAGGAGATGGAAAGAGGAGCACAAAGCTCTCAGGAATGCAATCAAATACAATACAAAATTCAGTTCTCCCCAGCAAGCTTAGAGGAAACAGGTAGAAGTTTGAAACACAGGCCCAAAATGCTTTTAAATGTGATGGCAATGGATGGGAAAATGTGCTAACTGATTTTAATTCCCTCTAGAGATTCAGGGTGAGTGAGAGATGCTTGTTGGTATTAGTTCAGGATCACTTTAGCAATGCTCTATGAGTTATTACCAGGTTGCAAACGGATTTTAACAAAGGAAAGAATGGAGCTGCTATTTTGACAAGTGGAGAAATTGAGCCAAATCGCAAATCGTGGTAAATTTCGCGAGTGCGTAAATCGCGATAGTGGAAGAAGTATAAGTAGGAAGTCGGTTCTAGGCTTGTTGGAAAGCTTAGATTCTAAGCTTTCAGAGGAAAGTAAAATCTCGTTCCTAGGACAAACGGTTCCAGAGATACGGACGATTTAATAAAGGTAGATTTTCGGATTTAAAGTAAAACTCCAGGTGACAGTTTGCAGTCATAGGATGACAGATGACAGCTCGCAGCTTTAGAATGACTGATGACAGGATTACTAGGAGGCGGTTCTACTTAGGTTAAAATAGTTTGGATTAGATTATTTTAACTAAGAGATTGGTTCTGCACAGTTCTGCTAGGTACTCACAATATAAATTTGAAATAGGCCTCGTCACGGATCTGGTCAGCACGTCCAGCGGCGGTTCTCTCTGCTCAGCGGGTCAATCAGGCACCGGTTCTGCTCACAGCGGTCTGGGTCTGGTCTGCGGTTCCGGCAAAAGTTCTTGGCAAAGAATTCAAACAGCTCGCCCGGCTGTTGAATAGTTTGGTTAGGTTTGCTGGATTCTGAAGACCTGCTGAGAATACTTTTGCTTGCAGTGGGCCTTCTTGGTTCAAAGTTCTGTAGTCTCTGTTTAGCTTGGAAGTCTAAGTATTGGATCTCTGGATGTGAAGTCGTCGGTCAGCACGCTACGCAGCAAATGGAATTGAATGTCTCTACCTGTCCCAGCAGTCTCTTTTTATGTGTTTTGGAAGTGGGTGTGCGCGTGGCATAACTGAGCCTGCCCATCTCTACTTGTCATTGGCCCAATTCTCCCCTCTCCCATGATTGGGGGAAGGAAATGGATTGTCATCATGATGAGGTCTGTTTATGGGTCAGAGGATCCTCCCCTGGTCAATTTGCCCACAAATCTATATTTGATTCAAATAAATATTTCCCAGATACACAATTTGTTGAAATTACATGTACACATTATATATTCCTTATGGTCCATGCTTGTCCGCCTCTGATCTTCCTGGGGGCTTGCATTCAAAAATGACAACATTTTGCGCTTTTTGACTGGTTTACCAATATCGGACATTTACCAAAAATGACACACATGTGCGCAAGGAGTATGGACATTAATTGATGAAGTGTCAGATTTTTAACATGCAGACATTTGGAGTGAGACCCTATTTTCCGCTAGCAACCCCCCAGAATACACCACAGGGTCCTAACGCCTCTTAAAACGTGCACAGAAAAATCACAAGAACAATGATATTACTTATATAATTTTGACCAGTCCGCACTATGAGTTATCTATCTTTTTAACTTATGCCCTGGTCAAAAAGGGGTGTGGCTTCCCACATCACATGGTGGAAGAACTGGTTTATCCACTTCCCCCAAGCTCAGATGGCTCTCACAGGCACTTCTCCCCCCACTTCTCCCAAGAGGAAGCCCCTTTACGGCCCCCCCCAATATAACATTTGCCTAAATCCATTGTTCAGTTTCCTGCAGTCCCCATGTAATTCAATCAGAGAGGTGTCACCTCCTTTTTGTGGGGGCAGCAGAATGCAGCCAGGCCTGGGTACACAGCTGTTGATCCAGTTTCAACTCCTGACGGGGGTAGTTGTCAGGCAGAATCCAGTTTCATTATGCCAGGTTTCAGCTAAATGTCACTTTGTGTTCCCAGTTTTCTACATTCAAATCAAACTGACAATTTTTACACATGCAGCTAGAATGCTGATTCTAAGTTCAAAACTATGACATTTCAACAGTTACAAACTATGTGACACTCAAAAGTAGGTCCTTCATTTAATTTAAATATTTCGATTTTAGTGGTTTTCAGTTCAGTTTAACTTAAGCTGCTGACCTCCACAGCTCAGCCAGTTTTGTTATGAACATTGTTTTGGGCTCTTTTTCTTTCCAGATTTTGTATGCACACAAAACTTCATTCTGCCAAATGTCTGCTGGTGTTCACTGAGATTTTTGAATATCCTGCAATGTTTGAAATAGGCATTTTGAGCTTGCATTCAGAGAAACCAAGGTGTTTTCAAAGCGATTTTTAAGCTAACAGGCACTGCTGTTTTTCCTTTGGCACACATTCCACTCATGGCACCCCTGGCCCATCACGCTCGCACTGGTGGGTGGAAGATTAGGCGACCATTTTGGTGTGCGCACAAACTGCGCGGTTCTCCTGGATTCTGGCGCACATGTGGGCTTTTTGGCCATCTTGGATTTTCTAAGCCCACAGCACCAAATGTTGCAGCTTAATTACTCAAACGTGTGTCAACACACCTGACAGAGTCTCCACTTTCCACAGGTTACTGAATGTCTCCAGCCGGAGTAACAGACAGCAAGCATCGGAGGCACTCTTAGAGTGGAGAAATCCAGACAGTGGAAAACCCCATCTCATGCTACTGTGCCTCCGTTCCCAGCTCCCTTATCAGTGCACCTGCTTATCTCAGCCTCTTCTCGTAGCTCGTCCTTGAACGAGCAATGCAAAACTATCCTACGCGATGAACTCATGTGCTTCTCACTAGAATTGCTAGCACTGCTAAATCATGTTTGCTTTCTTTTTTTTGTTTAACCAAATCTTTATTCACTCAACTCTGTTCACATACATGATTTACTTTATATCTCCATTTGAGATTCAACGTAACACATTACTGATCACCTTTGTATATTACATCACACATCACTTCCCGCTTTCCCCTCCCCCCACCAGTTCTTACAGGTGGTTCCCTAGGTTGCCTAGATTGTGGCTCAGCCCTCCTCTCAATCTAACTCTTGGGATGCATAGGTTTACAGAATCTTTAATTGCGTAGGTTATGAAGGGTGACCAAACCTGACTTCCTCAGAGAGCCTCGTATTGTCGCCATCATCTTCTCCACATCTACTGTGTCCCAGATTGCATAATACCATTGTATAATGGATGGTGGTCCCTTCCGTTTCCATTGTTTAACTATACATCTCTTTGCGGCCATCATTAAATTAGCCCACAGCATTCCCGCAACCCCCATGCTTTGTGGCTCATTTGACATTGCGCCTAAGAGCACCTCTATTGCACTAAACTCCCTGTCTACTCCCATTATTTCAAGCACTTTTGATTTCACCTCCTGCTAGAAATGTTTCAGTCGCTAGCATCCCCACCAGACATGTTCTATCGTTCCCACTTCCCCACACCCTCTCCAACACTCTTCCGGCATTGAGGGAAACATTTTATGCAGCCTTTCCGGGGTGTAATGCCACTGGTGTAACAGCTTACATTGTAGCTCTTGTTGCTGTACTGATGTGTATGAGGTGTACCAGCTTTTTAGTGCTGCGTTCCATTCCTTATCAGTGAGTGCCTTTCCCCTCACCTACCCCATTTGTCCTTCAATGCCGTTCCACCTTCCTCCTCCCCACTTAATAAGATAATATAGATTGCTGAAAATGAATCCCCTATTATCCTCCGCTGATGACATCAGCTTTTCCCACTCTGTATGTTCCTTGTAGCCCCTCCCATCATTGTGGAGGTTCCCACACAAGGTCTCAGTAGTTGATACGCAAACAGATCCCCCTGCTGTAGGCCCAATTCCCTTCTACATTCAGTGAAGGACTTTAATTGCGTTCCTTCATATAGATCTCATATCTCCCTTATCCCTTTACTTTATTAATTTATATCGCACACCACTGACCCAGAGGCTTAAGGGCGCCAACAAAGACAAAGACGAAACAATACATACAGAGAGACAGTTAGTCAGAACACAGAGGCTGGCAACAGTTAGGTAACCCGGGCGGAGGTTGGTATAGGGTCTAGCTAAACAGGTAGGTTTTTAATTTCTTCTTGAAGGCGGGTGTAGAGAATTCCTCTCTGAGTTTCACAGGGATAGAATTCCACACATAAGGGGCTACGGCAAAGAAAGCTCCTTTTTTAGTTTCACATAGTCTACATGCCGTAATTTTCAATTGCATGGTATTTTTTGATCTCAAATTGTGTGAGTTGGATTTCACTTCTAAGACTTCTTTCCAGTAAACTGGTGCAATATTCCTCAGGCATTTGTGCGTAATTAGAAGAAGTCGAAAGGTGATTCTGGCTTTCATGGGGAGCCAATGTAGGCTCCTCCTAGCATCAGAAATATGGTCCTTTCTATTACGATCCATAATAATTCTCACAGAGTTGTTCTGCACAACTTGACATCCCTTCTTCCATCCACCTTTTAAATGTGTTATATTCCCTACCTGGCGGGAATGCATGGTTTCTGAAGATGGGTGTCCTCAGTGATGGCCAGGGAGATAGTCTACACCTTTTATTTAGCTGCCCCCAAATCCTCAGGGTATTTCTTGTAATTGGGTTCTCCCCTAGCCCCTCTGGCCTGTCTACTTTTCTCATCCCCGGGATCTTCCAGAGAGGTTCTCCCGCCACCACCTGTTCCATGCACAAGTGTTTCTTAGTATCCGCCCTCCCCCACTCTGCCATTGCTCTCAACTGTGCCGCCTGGTAGTATTTCATTATACTGGGGAAGGCCACACCTCTCTGAGCTTTGTTCTTGAATGTCCTTCATCGTTTTCCCCGGGACTGCTAGGGGGATTACCTGGAAAAGATATAGAAGCCGGGGAAATATGTTCATTTTGACAGCGGCTATCCTTCCAAACCATGAAATATCCGAGAGCCGACACGCAGGGACAGGACACCTTAGTACTAGGTGGGGTTAAACCAGTGAATTTTGCAACTATCGACCTGAACAATGAAAATATACATGTGTGCAATGCATGTTTTTGACAGAACTAACGCCCAGATTTGAAAAAGGCACGAGATGTGCCGAAACATGTGTTATCACATGGGCTCTTCTACAAGAGTGGACACATGTAATTAAAAAATCAGTTCAACCCTGAAACTAAGTTGTGGTGCAGCATTTTTGTGAGAGATAACCTTCATGATATATACAGCCCTCTCCATCTCGCTGGGTCCGCCTTGATTTGTTTTAGTAGCAGCAACTGGTAATTTGCCCCTACTATTTGTCTTATGGACACAGTTAGGTTCACCCCCAGGTTACTGACTGGTCCCTGTGCCCACCTGAATGGGTTGGTATTTTTCAGCTGGCTCCTTTCCTTCTCCCATATGGATATGTTCAAGATCTCTGACGTTCCAAAATTCCCTTTGAAGCCTGACACTACAGAGAAAGCCTTTATCTCGTCCATTATTGCTGGTAACAAGTTCTCCGATTCAGTGATCATCAAGATCACATCGTCGGCGAACAGGACTATTTTATGAGGTGTCCCTACCCACCTGACTCTTCAGATCTCTCTATTCTCCCTAATCCGATGCACAAAGGGTTCTATCACCACAGCGAAAAGGAGTGGGGAGAGTGTGCATCCTGGCTTTGTTCTTCTCCTTATTGAGAATGGGTCGGTCAACCCCCTGTAACCTTGACCCAACGACGCTGATACTTGCAATGGGTAGTTCCTACTACACAGGCGCTCCTCACCCCCTTTTGCCAAATGCATTTCATGCAAGCAAACTATTTCTGGTCCCTCTTTACCAATTTCCCTCAGGATTGTGGCCCTCTATTTAGGGCTGTTCAGTCCCCTTACATTCCCCCTTACATTCCATGAGATTAATGTATACATCCCTTCTCATTAATGTTTACCCTCTGTTGCCCCAGCACCCACTGTTCCCTCTGTTGAGTGGCTGTGCCTTCGTCCCATTGTAACTTCCTGCCCCTCGAACTGGTTATACCCCCCAACTTGTAACTGTCTCTGGATCCATTGTCCAGGTTCTCAACGTGGTCCCGTTCAGTGGACCGTACATAGTAGTTCCCTTCCCCTAGACTGCATAAATCCCCACAACCTACCCCCATCAGGCTATATTGTAGTCCTTATGTTCTTTTTTAGTGAGCTTCTTCCCATGTCCCATTGCTCTCTCTCACGTCTTTTTGGCTTTTTTCATGGTCCACCCTTGATACCCAGCGCATGCCTCGCCTGACTTCTCACCCGAGTGGTTTTTCACACTTTCCCCTTCTGACTCCCCTTGCGCCACCTCGAGGGCTCTCAGACTGTCCTCCACCCGGGACACCGTTTTTTCTTCGTTACCCATGCGAAATTGAAGCCTCGTCGGGAAAAGCCATTGATACCTCATTCTCCTCTTGGTCAGTTTCTCCATGAGTGGTTTGAATGAGCGCCTCCTTGCCAGTGTAGCTTGAGATAGTTGGTCGTATAGCTGGACTTCGCACCCCGCACATAGATCTTCCCTTTCCTCCTGGCCACACCTACAAGCTGCGCTTTGTCCTTGTAATTATGCATTTGCACTAGTATGTCCCGGTGTCTCGCACCTAGGTCTATCCTCCGGCTGTCCACTCTGTGCATCCTTTCTATCTCCATGCTTCGAGCCTGCTCCCCCTCTGCTAGATTTCCAAACAATTCTCGGATGCAGACTTCCAAGTCCGGGCCCTCCACTCCCTCCCCCAGGTCTTTAATTCGAACATTGTCTCTCCGCTATCTGTTTTCGAAGTCCTCGCATTTCTCCTCCATTGCCCTTAGTCTCTCCTCCGTCTCCCTCGTCTGCTCTGCCGATTCAGTACCCCTTGCATCCGGCTCAATCAGGCGTTCCTCCATTTCCATTACCCACTCCCCTATGGAGTCAATGTCTTTCTGGTTGCTCGTGATGGCCTGCGACAGTTCTTCTCTTATGCTTGCTCCTTCCGCCTTGACTGTTTTTCGTGAGTCTCCCTTGAAATGGGCCAGTGCAGCAAGCAGGTCCTCTTTAGTAAGCGCCATTCCCCGTCGCCCTGATCTATCTGGTTTCCAAAGGGGAGCTTTGTTTGTATACAACCCTTGTGGTGCCCTTCTCGTTCCCACTCTCATAGGTTCCATTCCTGGCGGCACCCATGTCCGCTGGTCTCCGGTGTTCAATTCCTCTTCTTTGCCCCTCTTCAACTTATTTGCGGTCCCCCTTCTGCTCTCTTCTGACTGGTCCTCTTTCCTGCCCTTGGAGTTGCCCCCTCACTGGCTCCCACTGTCCCTCCTCTCCAGCCGGTGCCTCCTTTATGTATGTTCCGGGGCTGCTCTCCTGGTGCCCTCTGGCCCTTCCTGTTTGCCTCACCTTTATTCGTACCCATTGTTGTCGTGGCAAGAGGCCCCTTTGCTCTTCTCTTGAGTCCTTGAGGTCTCTCTTGTTCCTGGTGCCTCTATTCTCCAAAGCTTTCTGGGCTGGACCGCATTAATAATGACCTTTTGAGGCAGGACACACTCCCACTCACTTCCAGGCCCCACTGGTCTAGGTGGCTATAGAGCTAGTGGCTGTCTCTCCTGGGTGAGTTGTACCCAGCTGAGCTTTTATACAACCTTCAGGTCTATCTCTGGGCCCCTGGCCTTTCTGAGAGTGTGGGTCCTCTTTTCCCCTTTAGCAGGCCATATTCATGCTCCTTACCTCCCTCCACTCTCTCTATATCTTGTTTAAACAGGACTCTCAGTCCGTACTCTCCTCTGAGAGTCTTTCACCCTTTCCGGCCCAGGCTCCTTCTCCCCTGGTCTCCTGAGGCTCTTCCCGGGTCCTGCAATCCCACTTTCTCCCCTCGCAGCCTGCCTGCCCTCCTTCCAGCTGCTCTCCGTCTCCCGTCCCTGCTCCTGGCTACTCATCTTCCGGGCTACAGCAGCACAGGCGGGTGAACCTTCGTAGGACAGGATGTCTTCTCCCTCGCTCCGCCTCAACGTCCCTCATCTCCAGCAGCGTTCTACGGCTTCTTCGCTTCATTCTGTCTCCCGCGCCGGTCTCAGCGAACTTCCTTCTTCCCCCGTGCAGCTTCCTTCTTTTCTATGCGGCCCGCTCCTCCCCAGCTGTCAGTCTCCTGTGGTGCGGCTGGGCTGATTACTGCTTACCACGCACCCTCTCTCCGGTCTCCGACCTCGCTTGGCCCCTCTCAGCTCACCTCACCATCGCTCTCCTCGCACCAGCACTCCTTACGTCGTATGGGGTCTGCCTCCCCTTCTTGCCCGCAATACCTCCTCAGCGCCATGTCTCACCTCACTCGGGTCTGCCACACTTCCACAGGGGCTAGCGGGAGTCGGCCACCACAGCTATCGTGCCTGCTCCACACTTCCCCTCTCTCCGCCAGACCACATCTCCCTCAGCTCTGTGCGGTTTCCTCCGCTCCGATCACATTCTTTCCCTTATTTTTTAAAGTACACCTGATGTCCGATTACAACTTATTTCCATGGGCCAGGACAGAGCTCCACCATGACACATCCACTCAGCCCGCCGTCTTGGCCATGCCCCCAAAATGCAGACATTCACTGTGGTCGGAAGCACATTTCCAAAATGGACGTTTACTGGCGCAATGTTTTAGCTCACTTTTGCTCACTTAGCTGTCTTTATTAATTTGAACACTGATCTTCCTTTGCATACATTTCCCCTTTATACACTTTTTTTGTACAAGAGAAAGGGCAGGCATTAGGTTTTGTTAGCATGGCCATTTTGATTTGACAGACTCTACTAGGACTGTTTTTTTATTATATGATGGTCGAGCCTACTCCCATCTTAGTTATAGGGCAGAGTAGGAGTTTTCAAACCGCAGAATCTTCAATAAAGGTTTTACAAATTGTACCTATTGTATCAGCATCATACTTGTGATGCCATGCCTTCCCCAGTGGTCAAAGTGGCCGGGAGCAGTCGGGAGTGGTGCTCCTCTACTTCTTTTAATGAAGTTTTACTGTTCCTATACTTTTATTTTAAAAAGAAACCGTTCCGGAATGGTTTCGTTTTAAAATAAAAGTGTAGGAAGCAGTTGAAACTTACACTTTCAGTGCAGTGCACTGAACATTCCCTTAAACTGCCCGTGCATGCGTTTGGGGGTTTATTTTGTGCATGGGAGGGGGGTGTGGCGATGCGGTTTGCGGGAGCGGTGCAGACCAGTAGGGAACATAGCTCCACTACTTCTTTTCGTACACTTCGACCACTGGCCTTCCCTACAGTGACCGTCAGCTAGGTCCTCTTTGCTGGGTCCCAGCCCCACATCTTGCACACAAACTTGCATCCTGGCAATAACATGGCAGAGTGTCATTAAAAATCTTGCACAAAAGACAAAGCAGCAAAAATGTTGGGAATGAGGATATCAGCACCTGTAGTGCCCCTTCCACATCTTCTCCTAGTCCGTCCAACATGGAGGAGGGAGGACATGAGTCCCTACAATTACAGACGGTCCCGCCATTCGACATCTCAGACACCAGCAACCTAGCACCACGATGGAACAGATGGCTAAAACAACGTAACATTTACATTTATGCCACTGGTGTCAGGGAGGAATGTCGCCTGAGAGGGATATTCATGTACTCCCTAGGGCCAGTGGTAAAGGTAATAGGGCCTCATTATGATCCTGCCGGTCCGGAAACAACGGTGGCAGTAAATCTGCTGCCACCGTTGTTTCCGGACCGGTTGATTACAAGTTCTGCAGATGGGAGGTGTCACTCCCACTAGGTCTGACCTGGCGGGAGTAACGCCACCTGCCTGCAGGCAGAAATGGAAACACTGGCTCTGTCATAGACGGAGTCAGTGTTTCCATTGTCCCCATCCCCATGGAGCCCTACTGGACTCCATGGGAATGGGGATTTATGGAATTCTGCCTCCGGAATTACCGGGTCACCGGGATTGTAATGCCCCGGTGAGTCCGGCAATCACAGAGGCAGAATGGTATTTCGGGTCCGGCGGCAGCCTGCCGGTTTTTCCAGCACGGCTACCGCCAGACTCGTAATGAGGCCCATTGTGTTTGAGATGCCTGATAGTACTACAAATACATTTCAAGGAATTATTGACTCACTAAACAACTATTTAGTTCCATTAAGAAATGTAGACTACGAGAGACATATTTTTCATACGTCTACCCAAGAAAAAGGCGAGACTTTAGATACATTTGTTATGAGACTATGCAAAAGGGTTAAATATTGTGACTTTGACCACTATTCAACGGAGGAAGCATTGAAATCGCAGGCGATTGCTTGTTGTGAACCGGCTGCATTCCGGAAAAAACTTTTGCAAAAAAAGTGATCCCTGGAAGAAATTGTGATGCTTGCAAGAACTGACATGTCACTCTCCATGCAGGCAGAGTCTCTGGGAAATATAAAAATCCCACAAACAGCGGCTGCAGCACCCAACTGCCAAAAGCGTTTGTCAGAAAAGACTTCCAGCAAAGAACAACTAAAGTGCTACCAATGTAGATACAATTTCCCCATGTTGGCCGCTGACCAGCAATTGGGCACTCCTGTGACAGATCTGGAGGTGAAAATAATTTCCAATCTGTGTGCAAGAACATTAAATACTTCCAACTGTCAACTGACCACAGAGGTTCAGGAAGAAGTACTGATAGCTCGCAGTCCAGAAAGTGGAGATCTCCTACCACCAGATGCAAAAACTCCTCAAGCAGGCGGGAAGGATCTCTGCAGCAAATCAAGTGCTAGCCCAGCAAAAGGGAGGAGCATCGCAAGGCGTCCCCTCCGGAGGAGCCAAGAAGGAGGTCAACATGCCAAAAAATGAGATATATGGTTACTTCGCACAGATACCAGGATGACTCAGAGTCATCCTCATCCAGCGGAGATCGTAATCGGGGATATGTCCACGCCATTAGAAACAAAACAGCAGTCGAATTCAGCCCGACACTATTGCTCCAAGTTAACTGGGACGCTTGAGAGTTCTTAATCAACACAGGGGCCACCGTAAATGTGGTAAATGAAGACACATACTGTGGGCTTAAAAGCAAAGAGACACTGCAACCAGCTGACATAGACATACACCCATACACACAACTCTAGAATGAAAAGGTATGTTCAAAGCCACATGCTCGTACAAAGATAAATCAGCAAAACTGAACATACGTGTGGTAAAAGGGGAGGTGCCAGGAGGAAGTACCCTCAGCTTCAAGGCGACCATGCAAATGGGGCTAGTCCACATAATGTATCAAATAATGACAGCACACACTACAGACCCCAAAGGACATAATAATAAAGATGTTTCCATCCCTATTTACAGTTCTAGGAAAATTCAAAGGAAAGCAAGTCAAATTGCACATCAATCCGGATGTCAAACCCATTGCGCAACATTATCAAGGGATTCCACTAAACATCCAGAGACAAGTGGAAGATGGGATACAAGCATTATTAAATCAAGACATTATTGAACATGCAATGAGCCCACGTCTTGGGTCTCTGCCATCGTCCCTGTGCCCAAGAAAGAGAATGGGGCTAAAATTTGAATCTGCGTAGATATGAGGGCTCCAAATCTAGCCATTGAAAGAGAGTGGCATCTGACCTCAAGGATGACTGTTAAGAAGGATTTCTGAAATCTGACCTGGAAGGGCAGAGGTTCAGAAGGCCAACCTAGTTTCTTGGAACATGGTAACCTCTGGACAAGCCAGACTAATCAGAGTAGCTATGACAGGCGGTCAGGACTAAGTCTCAGGAGGGGTGAGGGTGACTGAAGGACCTCAATGAGCACACAGAGCAAGGACACTTACAAATTACTCCAGACAGGTTTTATATCAAAAATATAGACACATTTATTACAAGGCCTTTGTAACATAGACCATAGCAAAAGTATCACAGTAACACTAAGTAAACCAATACATCACACTCAATACAATATATATACAAGACCATGGGGATCTAAAGGGGTGACTGCACGAAATATGTCGACAACCTAGAGGGGAAGGAAACAGGCAGTGCAGGTAATCTTTAGGACCAGTTCAACATCAATAATATACCTAACTAAGAAGCCCTATGAAGAGATGAGCCTTGTGCTCAATAGTACAGCACGCGCGTGTGCCAATGGGTGGAATAGGATCTCTTCAAAGGTCTCTAGCAGCTCAGGAAGGTGGATGAGGCGATGCAGAACAAGTTCCCACTATTCAAGAAGGACCGCCACTTGAAGGCAGAGGTAGTTTTAGAGTGCGGCATGGAGTCGCTATTTCGCAATAGCTGTGGAAAGGAGAGGGGCCCCGAGGGGCCACTTGTGCATAAAAATGGGCTCTTGCGCTAGGGGATACCATTTGGGGTAAGGAGTACTTACCGGTCCCCGACGCAAGCAGACCCAAACTCCGCCAGTTCAGTCCTCTTCGCTAGCAGGTTCGAATGCAGCAAAAAGGCCGTCTCGGCACCTTTCAGTTCCTGAGATACAGCGATGATTGACAAACGGGAGAGTGGTGATTTCTGTCTGCTCCGGGTGGTGAATCAACCCAGTTTCACTGCAGCAGGCTTCAGGGGCAAGAGGGTCAGAAATGCAGTGAACTTGCACAGGATGTTGCCGCGGCAGGGCAATATGGTAACCACGCTTACTCCGGTCCTGGCGCACTCGTCTCACTTCAGACATGGTGTAGGGAAGGGTAGGTAAATAGGACCCCCCTCCCACTACATGTCCCACCCTGGTTGAGACCCATGACTCGTCGGCAGCCCCCCGGCCTCCCGGGCCCAGGCGGCAGGGCGGCTGCAGGCCGACACGTGGGGCTGCACCACCACGTTATGTGGCAGAGAATAGACACCATCTTGTATTAAGCCATCTCCATCTTGCTAGAAACATACATATCTAACCCAAGGCAGAAACACTGAACGCTGTAGAGTGACCCCCACTTGACCACGCTCACAGAGGCCCACACTTCCCCCACCTCCCACTGGATGGCAGATCCGCTGAAGACTCGTTCTCACGAGACACCAGACGTGAGCGAACAACAAAATAAAACACTGTAGCTGTTGACCTTCCGCAGTACATCATTGCCCCAGCTACGAACGAGAATACTAGGATGTAACTGAGATCAGCCCAAACCCTGCAGGCCCTGACCCCTGTACCGAGCCCCCCAGCTATAGACGGCGTGGCGCCTTGCACCCATACCCACCCCGAAAGCCCCTTGCAACGCGTAGAAACCATTTATGTAATATGTGCCTTGTTGACTAACGTTCGCTGCTAATATAAAGGAGAATGGGTAAAGAGAAAGTTGTGCAACCAATATTACATGTAATGAAGAGATATACAAAGACTGGACAGCTGATAACTGTGAACAATAACTTGTGTTGCTCTCGTTATACACTCTTTAAACACACCTGCTTGACACTACCTCATGTTCGTATGTCAACTGTAAATGTGAAATGCTATGTAAAAAAAAAATTATGATCCTCAGCTAGTATCCCATGTAAATACAAATACATATGAGTGCTTTTAGAAACCCCATGTGTTGTTAGTCGCCACTCACCCATACGACAGTAAAACCGCCCCGTGCAAGATGCCACGCACGGAACTGCAAGGCCATTTCCCCCTCCTCCTGCCCAGGCGCTCTTGAGATAGACGGTGTTCAAACAGCAAAGCCTTGCATTCCCTCCTGACCCTGCTAGACCCGTTTCAAACATCCGCCACCCTCCCCCGTGTCAGAGGCCGCCACAGCCTGACTCCGTGACTTACGAGCTACCTGGTCCTAGATCCCACCGCCTTTCAGGCATGGGTCAGTAGTACCTCCATCGACCCCGAGTTAATGACCCTAGAAAGGTGGGCGCCCACACATGTACCAACAGATCATAATACCATCCCTCACCGTAATTGCCAAGGATGATTAGCCAAGCACCCCCTCCCATGCCCCTGACTACGCCCATGGGACCTGATTGATTGAACCTAAGGTGCCTCCCGAACTGATGTATTAAGAAACTCCAGATCGCATATCAATGTTCCTAGCCATGTATTGATCTAAGGTCAGTGCTTACAAGAGTTGCAACTCAACAGGACACATGAAGTATGATGAATGGTTGGGAATGAGTGGTCAAAAGGGCAAATGTTAGTTTAGCTATCAATTGTTGTTACGAGGCATGTCCGGTCCAGTGCTACATCCCGATGAGCCCAGCTGACCTCCCGCCTCACGTGGCGCAGCACCAACGTCCGCCAATCCTGGAGAAGCAACTGTATACATTGTATACCACCTAGCCATCACCACCCAAACCCTGAGATTCTGTGGCCCCTATAGCTTACCTCATGCATGACGTGGATTTGTAATATAACTAACTGTCTTTGCTATTGTCAGACAGAGCACTCTCGGAGTTTGCAGAGTCCTTTGCATGCCCTATATTGAATTATATAAAGCTCTTTTGATCTTACCCGCACTTGGTCCTGGTATCGTTCCCCTTCTGGGGTGTGTCCATTATTGCCTCTCACTAAGTGGGGTGCGTTTCTGGGGACACTTACATTCAGTGGTGACCCCGACGTGATTTGTTTTGTTAACTTTAAAACTGTCCCCTTGGCACGAGACGACCCCGGCTGCAGTGGAGACGCACGGCGCGCCCGCTCAACAGAGCCGTCCACCTACGGCAACTGGTACGCAGAGACGTGCGCACGCAGTTAGGGCGAGAGGCTCCGGGTCCCGTTTCAAAAAACCCTTACTACCGCTCGCCAGAGCCGGGTGGGGCAATTGAGTGCGAGGCCGCGCTGCTTGGATGGACCAAATCCGGAGAGTCTCAGATCAAGACTGGCACGTGAGTATTAAGTACAAGTGATATTAAAAGGGGAAAAAAAATTAACTTTAAAGAAGAAAGGGAAACGAGGAAAAGGGAATGGGGAATATAAGGGGAGCTTTCTTACTTCTAATACTTTCTCTTTCCTTGCATATGGCCATTAGGACGATAAAGTGAAAAGGGGAAAAAGAGGACGGGAACCTAACTCTGTAAGGGAGTAGAAGGCGGCGCTGAGTAGTGCTATCTCGACTAGTGCTGGGAATAAGTAAAACTGTGAAAAAATGAACTAAGGGTGTCTAAGAGAGGAGACACGGAAAATACGTTAGAACTAGCTTTTCTTCTTACTCTTCTCTAAATTGTTCTCAATTCGGAGTAGAAATAATATTTAAAAAAAAAATATATATATATATATATAGACAAAAGAAGTTGTTTGAGGGATAAAGGGGGTCGCCGTAGAAGGCGAAGGGCAAGAAAGGGAGGGTACATGCTATATGTGTATGCTGAGGTATGATGAATGTCTGCCGGTGTGTTATGCGCATTGTCTGATTGTGATCTTCTGTAATTACGTGACACTATATAATTGCACTGCTTTCAAGCACTTTTCTAGGAGAGGGGCACGGTCATTGTAAGTATGGCCTGGTAAGATTTGACGAACCAGCACCTTTTTCATTGCGCAAAGTGTGAATTGTCTATTATAACGTGAAAGGGGTTGAAGTTGCATGTACACAGTACCCACACATAGTGACAGAACAGACTAATGCAGGAGAACAGAATAACACGGATTTAGGAATGGGAGCGGAGACACCCCAAGCGCACATCTGTAAAAGTTTATCAGGTCATGCAGAAAGAATAACTAAGTACCATGACCAATGAGTAACGGAACTGAAGGGGGAGGGTCTCCCCCAGGTCTGGCCACAAGGAGGGTCCTTTGATAAAAGCGTTCTGGACATGGTAGCCACATGTATATTCTTAAAATACAAGGGAAAACAATTTCATAACAGGATAGAGATACTAGATCTATGGCTATTATTTGAGGAAATACCCCCACCAAAGAAAGTAGACACCACACCTGATGAACTCGCCCTCACGGCTACTCCATCAGCGTGAGCAGAGGGTAGCAAGGAGGATGAGGGAAAAGAGGGAGTGATAGAGGTGACTCGATTGTACCCACTTCTAAACAAACCCCCACCCGCTGAAGGTTACAGTGATCCCACATACGTGCCCACTAGCACCTCCACACCCACAGCAAGACCAACTGCACCACCGTCATACGAGTGCCCCCGATCAAATGGGCAGGTAAGTACCCCCTCAGTAAACATATGTAAACTGACAGAAGATTTAGACGCCAGACTCTCAATAGCCAGGGAAGAGTTGTCAAGGATACAAAGCCTCTGCGAACAAGGTGAGCCAAGTACACCAAGGTCAGAACGATTGTCCGGGTCCCACTCCTTAGATAAGTTAAATGAGGAAAGATGGAAGAAAGGGGAGATACTATTCAGAATACAAGAAGAGCCCACGCAGATAGTAGAACTAGGAGCGAACAATATAGGAGGAAGTGTAGGGGGGGAAGGAGTGGAAGGTGATGAGAGAGGAGCTGTGGTGTGACATAGATGAAGATGAGCAGGAAGCTAGGAAATTGGGAATAGCAGCAGGTGGAAGTTTAGTGGAATTAGAGGAAACACCACCGGGGAGGACTCTAGAGCCAGAATGGACAGGGAGGTTAAGAAACAGGACAGGAAAGGTAGCTATGGTGGGAAAGAAGGGAACAAAGGTGAGTATTGGTAGAGGATGTAAGGGGCGACTACAACTCCCACTAATACATCGGGGGGCGGGGAGACCGAATTACATACCTTGGGCACAGATGGCTAAAGCAAACTTATTGAAATTGCTGCCCCCGCTATCAAGTGGAGCTAGCAAATGGATATATGCCTTTGAGAAACACACTGCAGAGGTGCCCCTGGCCATTGGAGATGTAAAGAGTTTACTCGTGCAGCAGTGGGGGACCAATCAGACAGGGTGTGGACAAAAGCAGGTTTCCCGGGAATAACGTTGGATAGTGACAGACATGATGGCGCTGCCTTCAATATTGTGCGCGCACGCGTTTGGGGCGCATTGAGGGAAACATTCCCAGACACGCCAGATTTACACTCCGTAATGCAATGCACTATGAATGATGGGGAAGAAGTTACGGATTACATTTTTCGGGTACAGGAGATGTGGAGAGCTGAAATGGGTACACCATATGCCCGACCTACACTAACCCAACATTATGTATCTGCCACTATTCTACACAGTTCTACTCAGAACCATCCTCCACTCGATTACCTCTCATAACATGAACCCAGCTCAATTACAAAATCAGCAACCTCATGGTAATGTACCCCCGGAGCTAGCTAACATGGCCATTAAACCATGCAGCCTCCAACAGCGGAACTTTAGACTACGCGCTAGACTCCCAAGAATTTATGACCCTTTAGCCACTATCCAACCTGCCTCTAATCATAACAAACACACACTGTCTACCACTAACACTCCACTACACACAGTCAACACCGGCCTACACCGACTACAACTCAACAGTCGAATCTTTAGAGACGCCCCTTCCTTCATATGCCAACATAAAACCCAACCGCCTTCTGACCCACTCGCCCCACTTGGAATAAAGGGCGCCCTATTAAATGCTTGCTCTATGGTAGCGCATGCCACCGAAATAGCAGACACAATCCAAAATAAGAACTTGGACTTCCTGGCCATCACGGAATCCTGGCTCCATCCCGCAGCAGGACCAGCCATCATGCTAGCCACCCCAGACAACTACACTCTTATACGCATAGATCGCACCACGTCTAGAGGTGGTGGCCTGGCTATAATTGTCAAAAACAACTTAACCCTCAGACTCTCCACACCCCATAAAACTAAATCCTGTGAATCCCTCACAGCTAAACTCACTATTGCCAATAATCAAACCATCACCATCCACCTGATATATCGCCCACCAGGTCCTGTAGGCTCCTTTGAGGAAGACCTCACAAACCTACTATCTGACAATCTAAAGAATTCCACACAAAGCCTCATCGTAGGTGACTTCATCCTTGGACTAAATGACCCACGTGACCCCAATGCCCTACAAATCAATAACACCCTGGAGGAACTAGGATTCTCCCAAAAGATTACAGAGCCAACACATATCAAAGGAAGGACCCTCGATTGGATCGCCGCACATAACTGCCCAATTACTATCACATCTATAATGCCCCAGCTATGGTCCGATCACTACATGGTATCCTTTACCTTAGAAGCCACCACGCCTACCAACAACAGCACCCTAACCCCCACTGCACCTACTAGAAAAGAAAATATCACCATTGAAAATATCATCCCCCTTATCCTCCCTACTTTGAATTCCATTTCAGATCAGTCTGACCCAGCCTCCATGGTAGAAATATACAACGAGGTGATGTTTGCCTCCCTCGACACTATTGCACCACTGAAAATCAGGAAGAGCAAACCCCGCAAACACCTACATACCTGGTTCACACCCCTACTGAAAGACATTAGACAAAAGAAACGCCTAAGCGAAAAAACCTGGAGATCAGACCCCTCAGACACTAACAAAAACAACTTGAAGAAATTAGCCACCCTCTACAAAAAAGAAATTATCTTAGCGAAGCAAACTTCTTACAACACCTTTATCACTCAAGCCAAATCTAACACGAAAGAACTGTTTGCCATCCTGAAGGAAGTAGAATCCCCCACACAAGCGCCTGACTCCTGCCTCAAGGACAAGAACTGGTGCACAGGCATCCAAAATGCCCTAGCCAACAAGATAACCATGCTTCAGGCGAAGATTAATAATAAAAAAGTGTCCATTACTGCCCCAAACGCTGTTAACACAGGCCCTGCCATAAACCCACCTCCGACATTGAAACCGCTGGACACCCCCTCCTTCTACTTTCGCAAAGTCTCCACCAAAGAAGTCGAGAAAGTCATCCTCACCCTTAAACCCTCTAACTGCCAGGGTGACCCATATCCAGCCCAAATCATAAAAGATGCCGCCCGCGAACTCTCACCTTTCATAACTAAACGTATAAACGCCTCTTTCACATCAGGCACCATACCCAGCAACCTGAAACATTCCTGGGTCCTCCCCCTCCTCAAAAAGCAAACTCTGGACCCCTCCATTCCAACCAATTACCCCCCCATTACCACTGTGCCATTCCTATTGAAAATTCTAGACAAAGTGGCCTACCAAAAAAATCAACACCACCTGGAACTGAAGCCCCTCCTAGGAGTCCGACAGTCCGGTTTCAGACCACAGCACGGCACCGAGACTGCACTCCTAGACCTTAAGGCACAAATAGACTTACTAAGAGACAATGGCACAACCTCACTACTACTACTCCTTGACCTCTCTGCCGCTTTCGATTTGGTAGACCATGCAATACTATGCAATCATTTGGTCACGGCAGCCAGCTTCTCCCAGGAAGCAGTCGCATAGATCCAGTCTTTCCTAGACAATAGGACAATGGGAGTCTTCTCTCCCCTAGCTGCTGCTGACCCCGCACCCATTACTTGCGGAGTGCCCCAAGGATCCTGCGTATCACCCACCCTCTACAATATCTTCAAAAAGCCCCTTTTCGATGATCTAGACGGTCTTGGTAGCACCTACACCAACTATGCAGACTATTCACAGATCCTCATCCCGCTGACGGGAGATTATGACAAGGATTTGGCCTTTGTGAACAGAGTCTACCTTTCATCCAGGCATGGATGGCCGCTCACGGTCTATGCCTGAATGATGACAAAACTGAACTCCTCATTCTAGGCACCTCCTCCAACATCAAAAAACTGGGCACCAACTATGACTCCTTCATAATTGATAACAACACCATCACTGTAGCCAAAGTAGTCAAAACCCTCGGTTTTTACATAGACTCTACACTTACTTTTGATAAACAAGTGAATTCTATGGCCTCAGCCACCTCCTATACCTGCAAGCTAATTAGAGCAGCCAAGCCCTTCCTCTCACCTAACAACTGTGTCACTCTAGCAAGAGCACTAATCCTGTCGAAACTAGATTATTGCAACACCCTCTGCATAGGCAGCAATAAATACATCACCTCTAAAATTCAAACATTGCAAAACAATGCCCTGAGAGCCGCCCTAAACTTCCCTAAAAATGCCCACATATCAGACCTTATGAGATCCACTAACTGGCTATCTACTAAAGACAAAATCCTCCTCAAAACAGCCTCCCTCACCCATAAATGCCTCAACCATGCAGCCCCGCAATACCTCATAGACAGATTCACCAGACAAACAGCCTCCCGTCCCTTACGAAAAGCCAACTCTAACCTCCTGTTAGTACCCAGATTTAAACTCACCAAATCTGGTGGGAACAGCTTCGCTGTCAAAGCGGCACAACTGTGGAACTCCCTCCCAACTGATTTAAGGGAAGATCTCCCCTACCAGCAATTCAGATCCAACCTGATCCAATGGCTAAAAGTTAATGACGTTTAACCTCGCACTACTGCCATTTGGGATCTCATGTATATTCTGTATATGTGCTCTGTTCTATTAATCTGTCAATTCTGCATTCTTGTAAGCCTATTGTACATATTTATATGATCCTCTGACACCACATGTCTACAGCACTGTATCCTCAGCTGTATTCCTTGTTTATTTGTAACATGTAACCTAAGCTGAACAACCCTCTTTCTGCCTTTGCGCCCGAATACCCCCGGGCCTGGTGCGCAATACAAATAAATAAACAAACAAACAAACCAATCAACATCACTGTTTTACTTCATAATAAAGAGAGGGCTCCCAAAAGAAGTACAAAAAGCGCCTGACAAAATAGCAGGGATCGAAGCGAAAGGATGGCCAGAGATATAGAGCAAAATAGTGCACCATTGCAAAAGAATTAAAGGACAAGAAAAGGAGGTGGCACAAAAGAGGTTGGCAGACGAAGCGAAGTTAGTACAAACGGAACTAGTGAAGGTCGCAGCAGCTGTAGCAGCACTCCCACACGACAGAGACCCAGAAGAAGAGGAGGGGGATTGGTAGCAATACAGGGGAGGATGGCTGCAAACTGGGCAGACAACGGGCAGAGGCAGTGGAATGGACAGGAGGAGTACAGAGGGGTGCAGTGGCAAGCATGGCACCCCAACAACAGAAGAGGTGGGTACTGTGGGCGAAGAGGGGGTGGACAGGGATATTTAAGTAATGGCGGAATTGGGGGAGCAGGACCCATAGGGGGGCAAGGGAATTGTTGGAATTGTGGGAGGTGGGGACATTTCTCGCGCGAATGCAGGAGCAGGCCGAACCCAAGCTACCAAGATGATCAGTATTACGGGCACCCCCATCCGGGGAGCCCATACGGGTTGCCCCGGAACGGAGGATGAGAACAGCAAGACGAAAGAGGGCAAGAACAATACAGGGAAAGAGCACACCACACTCAACAACATCCACAAAGCAGTGAACACATACCATACATGCAAAACAATGCATTTACTACGACACCTAACCCGCCCCCTATGGAGGAGTAGCAGTAGTTTCAGGTAACGTTTTCAGCCAAGGGGGAACAACTAGGCATCTAGCATAGGACAGCCCACAGAGAGCACTTGCGTGTCCAATCCTATCGACAACCTTCAATGCAAGCGAGGAACCATTGATAGGAGCAGAGATAGGAAACGGGCAATTCATTTTTATGGTAGATTCGGGAGCCGAAAAATCGTGCATACGCGAGGTCCGGTTTCCGCTATCTAATCGTAAATTGGAAACGCAGGGGTTCTCTGGGGCGGTGGTCGAAGTTCCTTACACTGAAGATTTGGACATAACAGTGGGGGGAAAAACAGTGAGGGCACCCCTATTGTATTATGAACAATCACCTGTGAACCTGCTGGGAAGGGATCTCCTCAGTAAGTTGAACATGACCATCTCGTTCACAAAAAGGGGAGGAATTGTGTGCTCAACCCCAGGGATGTGTTCTATGCTAGTGATATATTCAAGAGCGACATGCCCAGAGGTGCGCGGCATACCCGTGGACCCAGATATGTTCATTCATGGCCTAAAAACATTAGCTAGGGTGGTCCCGGAGCTGAAGAAGCTAGAATGGAGAGTGCCAGCAGAATTTGTCTTCCGCCCAATTTCCAGCCCCGACATAGTGCCTGGAACAGTGATGTCAGTGGACATACATGCCGTACAAATCACAGCCAAAAGAATAGTTGTAATTGCAATGGATATGCACGGCTGCGAGTGGCGCACGGTATTGTGCATAAACTCTGATATTGGACTCCAAGATCTGTCAGATGAGGAGCTTTTTACAGATTCAGAAAGTGACAGAGAAATAATCATGGAAATAGCCATCCCTTGTGAAATAATGATACAGCAAAGACAGGTGACAATACAGCTGATGGCAGTGGTAGGCGCCCCACCTTCATTCTTTAATGACGACATGCAGTCAGTGCCCTGGCAGTTGTGGACGACGGGTCCCCATGACGTAGGGCTACTACACGGGGTCACACCAGTAAAAATCAATCTCAAGCCTGGAGCAATTCTGCCCCGTGTCAAACAATACCCCCTGTCCTGAGAAGCAGAGGAAGGTATAAAAGAAACAATAAATGCTCTACTAGCACAGGGGATAATAGTACCCTCAAACTCCCCATGCAACACATGTATTTACCCAATCAAAAAAGCGAAAGGAGGGGCCTGGAGGATGATCCAGGACTTACGCCCACTAAATGACGTCATCCAGAAAGAGATCCCTTTGGTCCCAAATCCGGCATCCATCCTATGCAGCATACCAAAAGAAGCATCTCACTTCACTGTAGTGGATTTAAAAAATGCATTTTTCTCAATACCACTCGCAGAAGAGTGTAGATACTTGACAGCATTCACCTTAGGGGGGAGGAGGTACGAACATTGCAGATTGCCCCAGGGTTATTGCGAGAGCCCCAGCATATTCAATAGAATATTGCATGAAGATCTTGGAAACATGGCTGCAGACAGCACAATAATACAATATGTGGACGATTTATTAATCTGCAGCAAAAACGAGGAAGAGTGTAGAAAAGACTCCATAGCCCTTTTAACATTGCTATCGCAAAAGGGGTACAAAGTAGACAAAGAAAAATTACAATACTGTCAACGGAAAGTGCTGTACTTAGGGCAATTGATATCAAAAGATGGCAAAAGAATAATCCCAGACTGAGTAGTGGCTATCTCGGCCGTAGGAAGACCAAAGACAGTGAAAGACATGCAAAAGTTCCTAGGGATGTGCAACTATTGGCGGGCATGGATATTAGACTATGCTGCATACACACGCCAATTGCTCCAGGCACTCAAGGAAGCACAAAAGGAAAAAACAGAAATACAGTGAGACTCAGAGACATGCGATGCATTCACATCACTCAAAGAACTCATTTCAAGCGCACCAGTACCCGCGACCCCAGATTATGAACGCGAGTTCTACCTATTCTCGCACTGTAAGGGGGCCCTCATGACCGCAGTCTTAACACAGAAAACGTCACTAGGTCACAAGCCTTTGGCATACTACACTGGAACATTGGACGCTGTAATGCAAGGACATTTCGCATGCGAACAGGCTCTCGCAGCTGCCGCGTTCGCCATTGAGAAAAGCGCTACCATAGTAATGGGATGCTCACTGACACTGTATGTAGAACATTCACTGTTCGCCATACTTCAGCGATCAAAAAGCACACTAACCACACAGAGAGCCACCGCATATGAGGTCATACTATCAAGCGCTAACATACATGTGGTAAGATGCAAGGTGGTTAACCCCACAAGATTCATCTCAGAGCCATGCACTGTAGAGGATATCCAGGCACATGATTGTGCAACATATCAGGGCGAGGACAATGGCACAACTGTGGTAAGTGAGAATGCACTGACGGAAGGAGAGGTATTTTTCATAGATGGGTCAGCTTCCATAAATTCAGAAAGTGGAGAAAACCACGTGGGGGCGGCAGTCGTGGAAGAAGGTGAGTACGAGGTCTTACTACAGCGGCGACTACCGGCTCATTTCTCAGCACAAGCAGCAGAACTAGTAGCATTAATTGAAGCTTTACGAGCAGAAAAAGGATGCGCAGTAACGATTTACACGGATTGAGCATATATGGCCACAACAGTACACAGAGGGCTTGCCAGTTGGGGAAGAAGTGGGTTCAACAGGGCAGATGGCTCACCCGTACAACATGCAGATTTGTTGAGGGAACACATAGAAGCATTAAAAGAACCAACGATGGTAGCAATAGTCAAATGCCAGGCCCATACCAATAACACTGACTTTGTCTCTTTGGGAAACGCGGCAGCAGACGCAGCTGCCAAGGAGTCGTCATATTTGAGAAAAGAAAACACAGGTGAGTACTTAATGTGAAGAGAAGCGGAGGAAAGTATCCCGGACGGGTACAATGCCATGCCAGTGTCGCAGATACTGGAACTACAGGAAGAGGCGCCTGAGGACAAAAAAGAGTTGTGGACAAAAAGAGGATGCAGCAAGTCAGCATCTGATTAACTATGGCGGCAAAACAACACAGGTAAAGTGGTGATGCCGACTAAGCTATTAGAAGTAGCATTCCAGCAGCTACACTTCCCAGCACACAACGCAAGGCAGCACATCGCAGCAGAGATACAAGAAAACTGGTTCATTCCAGGATTAAAGGAACAACTCTCCAAGCTAACAATGGAATGCACAACGTGTCAAATATACAACACAGGGATGACTTTGAGAACACTAAGAGGGACGATACCCAAGCCAATAGAACCTTTTAGAGAGCTTCATATCGACTATGCAGATATGGGTGGGAGATGCAACGGGGCGAGGTACATGATAGTGGTAGTTTGCCCCTTTTCACACTGGGTAGAGGCAGGTCCCTGTGCCCGCCCAGATGCGAAGTGCGCTGCAAAATTTCTCGTGCGGGAAGTATTCCCCCGATGGGGAATTTTCGATGTAATTCGCTCTGAAAACGGCATACATTTTGTGAACGATCTCTTTAAAGAAATGACATCATTGCTAGGGATAAAGCATAAATTGTGCTCGATTTATCACCCGCAAAGTAACGGGATGGTGGAAAAGATCAACAGATTACTAAAAGGCAGACTGTCAAAACTATGTTTCACCCTTAAGAAAAATTGGGTGCACTGTCTCCCCTTGGCCCTTTTTGAGCTGAGGAATCAGCCAAGTAAGGTCCACCATTTGTCACCCCACGAGATTGTGACAGGGAGACGAATGCACACAGCACACTAACCCCTCCGCAGACATTCCAATGCGCACAGAAGTGCAACTGTACTGGGAGAAGAATTTAATGACTATCTGACTAAACTTACTAAGGCAGCATGAATAATAGCAAGACAACTTGCACCACCATTCATAAGTGATGGGGAAAATGAAACGCACACTCCAGAGAAAGAAAGCCCAACAGGTCAGCTAGTACCAGGGGAGATGATATACGTTAGGAGCTTCGTGCGTAGGTGGAATGCTCCAAGATTTCATGGCCCATACGAGGTGGTGTTTTGCACACCCACAGCGGTGAAAGTGAAGGGCCTGAGATAATGGATACATTTAACAGACATCCGAAAAGCATATGACAGCGTGGGATCAGCAGAAGGTGCAGAGGGCCCCGACGGGGGGAAATGTGCATGAATAAAAAAAAAAAGAATAATTTGAAAACAGCATGCGAAATGTATTGAACTGACAACTGTATTATAATAATGTTTATGACAGCGTGTAAATATAAAATGATTTCACTCACTTTCTCCCCTTCTTCACACTGCACTCTCTCTCTATATCTCCCACTCTCACTTTATCTCCCTATCTCTCTATCTCTCTATCTCTCTCTGCCTCTAAAATAATACTGAAAGTTGAGAATGAAATAATTATTGTACTGTATGCTTAATGCACCATTTTCTATGTTTCAACATATAGGAGTAACCATGGCAACGAACAGGCAGTCTGAAACGATTAGAAATAGGGACACTAGGAGTAGAAATGTTTTTGACCTACGAACATATTCATACGAATGTGGGTTGACTGTCTGTGCTATTATATTTTTTACACTCATGTTTGGCTTGGCAACATATTGCCTAATATCATTTATCTGCGTTGAGATAAACGAGGGGGGAGGTAATGAACTAATATGGAAAATGTAAGCAAACCATTTAAGGAGGGTAACTATTTAATATGGGATGGCTTTCAGCTGGTATGGGGGTATGGCCCACATCCAGATGAGTCGAAACGTCAAAACGATACTAACAACAAGCAGAACACCCATCCGAAGCCCCAAAACCACACCACAAATGTCAGTGTACATGAACTAAATGATCGACACCCATCTGTTATATCATGGTTACATGGCACCACTGCTACCCCGCCCACAACGACACTCAGTCCACCCAAAGAAAAAGACTACACCACAGAGAGAATGAAGGAAGATATCGAGATGGCTAACAAGTTTATTACTCTGTATGAGGAATGGGAGAAGGAGGGGGCCGGGGAGAGTGAGTCCCTGTTGCACGCAGCCAGATAGGCTAAAACATTCCTTAACAACAGGAAGAAGAGGGAAATAGGTAGAAAGAGATATGACGAATACTATGGCCTGGGGCTTCACACGATAGAGGATCCCAGGCACCCACACCAGTTGAATAAATGGTATGCAGACATGAGCTCCACAGCCAAACAAACAACTAATGAAAGTTGCTACGTGTGCTCCCTGATCCCCCATGCCTCAGGCACACCGAAAGTCTTAATGCCACAAGAATTGCCTCTTGCAGACGCCCAGTGTCTCCTCCATCTCACTCTGTGCAGAATCAAGAACCCCTTCCAGGCACACACGGTATCTTTTGAAATGCTGCAGAATAAAAAAACGTGCTACTCAAGACCAAAAGGAGTGGTATGCTTAAAAGAACCATTTTTAGTAATAAAAGGAACACTATTTTCAGAAAACAAATAGAAAGATGATGTGGTAACGTGCAAAGCTGAAGCAGTGCAAGGACTGCCAGCTGAAAAACTACAATGTATTGCAAAGACATGTGCTGCGCTGTTGTCAGAACATGTGGCAAAATTTACCTGGGTGAGCGCTATAGAAAAAGCATTGAAACTACAGAAAGAAATCTCAAGTGAACTTTGCTTCCTAGGAGAAGGGAAAATCGACATGGGAAGAAACACAAACTGCAGCAAGAGCCTAATGATCCCAGACATGAAGAAAGGAACAGCGGCCCTGATGGACACTTACTGGGTCTGTGGCAAGCGGGCGTACATGCACCTCCCACCATCATGGAGGGGCACGTGCTCCCTGGCGTAACTGCACTCAGCCTTAATGGTAATACCAGAGAGCCACCTCGGCCAGGGGGGCCGGAAAACGACTCAAGTTACGACCAACGTCTCACCTACTGAAAAGCCACCACTGTATGCCCTATCAGAGGGAACCGCCGACGAAAGCCTGTCCAGAAAGCAGAGGTCATCAAACTATATCTCAAAGGCCTCCTCAGAACTCTTGGCACAGATCCCAGACATGTACAGGTTATTCAGCTCAGCAGAAAGCTTCTTTGCCTCCCTCATTCCAAGCATTCAGGCCCGAGCAAATGCAAAATGGCTGCAGATCACACAGTGGGAGCTGATTTAATTGGCTAACGACACTGAAGAAGGATTCAACATGATCAAAGTGGAACTAAGGGCACTGAGACTGATGACAATGCAAAACAGGTATGTCCTAGACCTGTTGACAGCGATGGACGGAGGTGTTTGTCGAAAAATCAGCAGTGCCTGTTGCACTTTTGTACCTTCTGAAGATGCCGATAACGGGACACTATCACACGTCATCGCTGCAGTCCACAACTTGGGGGAACGAATGAAGACAGAAGGTGGCACAGACCCAAGCACGTGGTCCGACAACTTTTTTTCCTGGGTACCTTCCTGGATGGGGCTCGCAGTGAAATTACTAATGCCCCTCATCGTGTTTTTATTGTTGATTTTTTGTGTGTGCCAGTTGGGTCTTCGATGCTGCGCAAATGCAGTCCCCAATGGAGCAATGATGATGGTGACGATGTGCAACGCCAGAGGAAGGGCAGGGGAGCAACAGGAAGCACACGTACAAACTGGAGAGGTTTCAGAATCCAAGTATAGAATGGTGCCCAAATATTATGACGGGGATATACAGGACAGGTTATATCATACCACAATAAAGGAACCCCCGGGAGCTAGAGTGGTACACGGAGGTATGGGTGGACCTGGAGGGAGATATGGGATGTATATATATGACCTGCACCCCATATGAGTATGCCAGAAGGGTGGGAAAGCCTCCGTGGAATGTGCAGAGCCTGGATGCCAATAAAGGGAACACCAGCTTGGGAGAAAGCAGTGTTGGCTGACAAAGAGAGCGAACGACTGGGGGAGCTAAGGTATTCGTTACTTAAGTAACGAAAGGGGGGAAATGTAGGGAAGGGTAGGTCAATAGGACCCCCATCCCACTACATGTCCCACCCTGGTTGAGACCCATGACTCGTCGGCAGCCCCCCGGCCTCCCTGGCCCAGGCGGCAGGGCGGCTGCAGGCCGACACGTGGGGCTGCACCACCTCGTTATGTGGCAGAGAATAGACGCCATCTTGTATTAAGCCATCTCCATCTTGCTAGAAACATGCATATCTAACCCAAGGCAGAAACACTGAATGCTGTAGATTGACCCCCACTTGACCGCGCTCACAGAGGCCCACACTTCCCCCACCTCCCACTGCATGGCAGATCCGCTGAAGACTCGTTCTCACGAGTCACCAGACGCGAGCGAACAACAAAATAAAACACTGTAGCTGTTGACCTTCCGCAGTACACCATTGCCCCAGCTACGAACGAGAATACTGGGATGTAACTGAGATCAGCCCAAACCCTGCAGGCCCTGACCCCTGTACCGAGCCTCCCAGCTATAGACGACGTGGCGCCTTGCACCCATACCCACCCTGAAAGCCCCTTGCAACTCGTAGAAACCATTTATGTAATACGTGCCTTGTTGACTAACGTTCGCTGCTAATATAAAGGAGAATGGGTAAAGAGAAAGTTGTGCAACCAATATTACATGTAATGAAGAGATACACAAAGACTGGACAGCTGATAACTGTGAACAATAACTTGTGTTGCTCTCTTTATACACTCTTTACACACACCTGCTTGACACTACCTCATGTTCGTATGTCAACTGTAAATGTGAAATGCTATGTAAAAAGAAAGTATGATCCTCAGCTAGTATCCCATGTAAATACAAATACATATGAGTAATTTTAGAAACCCCATGTGTTGTTAGTCGCCCCTCACCCATACGACAGTAAAACCGCCCCATGCAAGATGCCACGCACGGAACTGCAAGGCCATTTCCCCCTCCTCCTGCCCAGGCGCTCTTGAGATAGACGGTGTTCAAACAGGAAAGCCTTGCATTCCCTCCCGACCCTGCTGGACCCGTTTCAAACATCCGCCACCCTCCCCCGTGTCAGAGGCCGCCACAGCCTGACTCCGTGACTTACGAGCTACCTGGTCCTAGATCCCACCGCCTTTCAGGCACGGGTCAGTAGTACCTCCATCGACCCCGAGTTAATGACCCTAGAAAGGTGGGCGCCCACACATGTACCAACAGATCATAATAGCATCCCTCACCGTAATTGCCAAAGATGATTAGCCAAGCACCCCCTCCCATGCCCCTGACTACGCCCATGGGAGCTGATTGATTGAACCTAAGGTGCCTCCCGAACTGATGTATTAAGAAATTCCAGATCGCATATCAATGTTCCTAGCCATGTATTGATCTAAGGTCAGTGCTTATACAAGAGTTGCAACTCAACAGGACACATGAAGTATGATGAATGGGTGGGAATGAGTGGTCAAAGGGCAAATGTTACTTTAGCCATCAATCGTTGTTACGAGGCATGTCCGGTCCAGTGTTACATCCCGATGAGCCCAGCTGACCTCCCGCCCCACGTGGCGCAGCACCAACGTCCGCCAATCCTGGAGAAGCAACTGTATACATTGTATACCACCTAGCCATCACCACCCAATCCCTGAGATTCTGTGGCCCCTATAGCTTACCTCATGCATGACGTGTATTTGTAATATAACTGACTGTCTTTGCTATTGTCAGACAGAGCGCTCTCGGAGTTTGCAGAGTCCTTTGCATGCCCTATATTGAATTATATAAAGCTCTTTTGATCTTACCCGCACTTGGTCCTGGCATCATTCCCCTTCTGGGGTGTGTCCATTATTGCCTCTCACTAAGCGGGGTGCGTTTCTGGGGACACTTACATTCAGTGGTGACCCCGACGTGATTTGTTTTGTTAACTTTAAAACTGTCCCCTTGGCACGAGACGACCCCGGCTGCAGTGGAGACGCACGGCGCGCCCGCTCAACAGAGCCGTCCACCTACGGCAACTGGTACGCAGAGACGGGCGCACGCAGTTAGGGCGAGAGGGTACGGGTCCCGTTTCAAAAAACCCTTACTACCGCTCGCCGGAGCCGGGTGGGGCCATTGAGTGCGAGGCCGCGCTGCTTGGATGGACCAAATCCGGAGAGTCTCAGATCAAGACGGGCACGTGAGTACTAAGTGCAAGTGATATTAAAAGGGGAAAAACATTAACTTTAAAGAACAAGGGGAAACGAGGAAAAGGGAGTGGGGAATATAAGGGGAGCTTTCTTACTTCTAATACTTTCTCTTTCCTTGCATATGGCCATTAGGACGATAAAGTGAAAAGGGAAAAAGAGGACGGGAACCTAACTCTGTAAGGGAGTAGTGCTATCTCGACTAGTGCTGGGAATAAGTAAAACTCTGAAAAAATGAACTAAGGGTGTCTAGGTGAGGAGACACGGAAAATATGTTAGAACTAGCTTTTCTTCTTACTCTTCTCTAAATTGTTCTCAATTCGGGGTAGAAATAATATTTTTAAACAAAAAAAAACAAAAAAAAGAAATATATATATATATATAGACAAAAGAAGTTGTGTGAGGGATAGAGGGGGTCGCCGTAGAAGGCGAAGGGCAAGAAAGGGAGGGTAAATGCTATATGTGTATGCTGAGGTATGATGAATGTCTGCCGGTGTGTTATGCGCATTGTCTGATTGTGATCTTCTGTAATTACGTGACACTATATAATTGCACTGCTTTCAAGCACTTTTCTAGGAGGGGGCACAGTCATTGTAAGTATGGCCTGGTAAGATTTGACGAACCAGCACCTTTTTCATTGCGCAAAGTGTGAATTGTCTATTATAACGTGAAAGGGGTTGAAGTTGCATGTACACAGTACCCACACATAGTGACAGAACAGACTAATGCAGGAGAACAGAATAACACGGATTTAGGAGTGGGAGCGGAGACAACACTAGCGCACATCTGTAAAGGTTTACCAGGTCATGCAGAAAGAATAACTAAGTACCATGACCAACGGGTAACGGAACTGAAGGGGGAGGGTCTCCCCCAGGTCTGGCCACAAGGAGAGTCCTTTGATAAAAGCGTTCTGGACATGGTAGCCACGTGTATATTCTTAAAATACAAGGGGAAACAATTTCATAACAGGATAGAGATACTAGGTCTATGGCGATTATTTGAGGAAATACCCCCACCAAAGAAAGTAGACACCACACCTGATGAACTCGCCCTCACGGCTACTCCATCAGCGCGAGCAGAGGGTAGCAAGGAGGATGAGGGAAAAGAGGGAGTGATAGAGGTGACTCGATTGTACCCACTTCTAAACAAACCCCCACCCGCTGAAGGTTACAGTGATCCCACATACGTGCCCACTAGCACCTCCACACCCACAGCAAGACCAACTGCACCACCGTCATACGAGTGCCCCCGATCAAATGGGCAGGTAAGTACCCCCTCGGTAAACATATGTAAGCTTACAGAAGATTTAAACGCCAGACTCTCAATAGCCAGGGAAAAGTTGTCAAGGATACAAAGCCTCTGCGAACAAGGTGAGCCAAGTACAACAAGGTCAGAACGATTGTCCGGGTCCCACCCCTTAGATAAGTTAAATGAGGAAGGATGGAAGAAAGGGGAGATACTATTCAGAATACAAGAAGAGCCCACTCAGATAGAACTAGGAGCGAACAATATAGGAGGAAGTGTAGGGGGGAAGGAGTGGAAGGTGATGAGAGAGAGGAGCTGTGGTGTGACATAGATGAAGATGAGCAGGAAGCTAGGAGATTGGGAATAGCAGCAGGTGGAAGTTCAGTGGAATTAGAGGAAACACCACCGGGGAGGACACTAGAGCCAGAATGGACAGGGAGGTTAAGAAACAGGACAGGAAAGGTAGCTATGGTGGGAAAGAAGGGAACAAAGGTGAGTATTGGTAGAGAATGTAAGGGGCGACTACAACTCCCACTAATACATCGGGGGGCGGGGAGACCGAATTACATACCTTGGGCACAGATGGCTAAAGCAAACTTTTTAGCCCCCGCTATCAGGTGGAGCTAGCAAATGGATATATGCCTTTGAGAAACACACTGCAGGGGTGGCCCTGGCCATTGGAGATGTAAAGAGTTTACTCGTGTCAGCAGTGGGGGACCAATCAGACAGGGTCTGGACAAAAGCAGGTTTCCCGGGAATAACGTTGGATAGTGACAGACATGATGGCGCTGCCTTCAATAATGTGCGCGCACGCGTTTGGGGCACATTGAGGGAAACATTCCCAGACACGCCAGATTTAAAGTCCGTAATGCAATGCACTATGAATGATGGGGAAGAAGTTACGGATTACATTTTTCAGGTACAGGAGATGTGGAGAGCTGAAATGGGTACACCATATGCCCGACCTACACTAACCCAACATTATGTATCTGCCACTATTCTACACAGTTCTACTCAGAACCATTCTCCACTCGATTACCTCTCATAACATGAACCCAGCTCAATTACAAAATCAGCTACCTCATGGTAATGTACCCCCGGCCATTAAACCATGCAGCCTCCAACAGCGGAACTTTAGACTCCGCGCTAGACTCCCAAGAATTTATGACCCTTTAGCCACTATCCAACCTGCCTCTAATCATAACAAACACACACTGTCTACCACTAACACTCCACTACACACAGTCAACACCGGCCTACACCGACTACAACTCAACAGTCGAATCTTTCGAGGCGCCCCTTCCCTCATATGCCAACATAAAACCCAAACGCCTTCTGACCCACTCGCCCCACTTGGAATAAAGGGCGCCCTATTAAATGCTTGCTCTATGGTAGCGCATGCCACCGAAATAGCGGACACAATCCAAAATGAGAACTTGGACTTCCTGGCCATCACGGAATCCTGGCTCCATCCCGCAGCAGGACAAGCCATCATGCTAGCCACCCCAGACAACTACACTCTTATACGCATAGATCGCACCACGTCTAGAGGTGGTGGCCTGGCTATAATTGTCAAAACAACTTAACCCTCAGACTCTCCACACCCCATAAAACTAAATCCTGTGAATCCCTCACAGCTAAACTCACTATTCCCAATAATCAAACCATCACCATCCACCTGATATATCGCCCCCACCAGGTCCTATAGGCTCCTTTGAGGAAGACCTCACAAACCTACTATCTGACAATCTAAAGAATTCCACACAAAGCCTCATCGTAGGTGACTTCAACCTTGGACTAAATGACCCACGTGACCCCAATGCCCTACAAATCAATAACACCCTGGAGGAACTAGGATTCTCCCAAAAGATTACAGAGCCAACACATATCAAAGGAAGGACCCTCGATTCGATCGCCGCACATAACTGCCCAATTACTATCTCATCTATAATGCCCCAGCTATGGTCCGATCACTACATGGTATCCTTTACCTTAGAAGCCACCACGCCTACCAACAACAGCACCCTAACCCCCACTGCACCTACTAGAAACAAAGAAAATATCACCGTTGAAAATATCATCCCCCTTATCCTCCCTACTTTGAATTCCATTTCAGATCAGTCTGACCCAGCCTCCATGGTAGAAATATACAACGAGGTGATGCTTGCCCCCCTGGACACTATTGCACCACTGAAAATCAGGAAGAGCAAACCCCGCAAACACCTACATACCTGGTTCACAACCCTACTGAAAGACATTAGACAAAAGAAACGCCTAAGCGAAAAAACCTGGAGATCAGACACCTCAGACACTAACAAAAACAACTTGAAGAAATTAGCCACCCTCTACAAAAAAGAAATTATCTTAGCGAAGCAAACTTCTTACAACACCTGTATCACTCAAGCCAAATCTAACACGAAAGAACTGTTTGCCATCCTGAAGGAAGTAGAATCCCCCACACAAGAACTGGTGCACAGGCATCCAAAATGCCCTAGCCAACAAGATAACCATGCTTCAGGCGAAGATTAATAATAAAAAAGTGTCCATTATTGCCCCAAACGCTGTTAACACAGGCCCTGCCATAAACCCACCTCCGACATTGAAACCGCTGGACACCCCCTCCTTCTACTTTCGCAAAGTCTCCACCAAAGAAGTCGAGAAAGTCATCCTCACCCTTAAACCCTCTAACTGCCAGGGTGACCCATATCCAGCCCAAATCATAAAAGATGCCGCCCGCGAACTCTCACCTTTCATAACTAAACGTATAAACGCCTCTTTCACATCAGGCACCATACCCAGCAACCTGAAACATTCCTGGGTCCTCCCCCTCCTCAAAAAGCAAACTCTGGACCCCTCCATTCCAACCAATTACCCCCCCATTACCACTGTGCCATTCCTATTGAAAATTCTAGACAAAGTGGCCTACCAAAAAAATCAACACCACCTGGAACTGAAGCCCCTCCTAGGAGTCCGACAGTCCGGTTTCAGACCACAGCACGGCACCGAGACTGCACTCCTAGACCTTAAGGCACAAATAGACTTACTAAGAGACAATGGCACAACCTCACTACTACTACTCCTTGACCTCTCTGCCGCTTTCGATTTGGTAGACCATGCAATACTATGCAATCATTTGGTCACGGCAGCCAGCTTCTCCCAGGAAGCAGTCGCATAGATCCAGTCTTTCCTAGACAATAGGACAATGGGAGTCTTCTCTCCCCTAGCTGCTGCTGACCCCGCACCCATTACTTGCGGAGTGCCCCAAGGATCCTGCGTATCACCCACCCTCTACAATATCTTCAAAAAGCCCCTTTTCGATGATCTAGACGGTCTTGGTAGCACCTACACCAACTATGCAGACTATTCACAGATCCTCATCCCGCTGACGGGAGATTATGACAAGGATTTGGCCTTTGTGAACAGAGTCTACCTTTCATCCAGGCATGGATGGCCGCTCACGGTCTATGCCTGAATGATGACAAAACTGAACTCCTCATTCTAGGCACCTCCTCCAACATCAAAAAACTGGGCACCAACTATGACTCCTTCATAATTGATAACAACACCATCACTGTAGCCAAAGTAGTCAAAACCCTCGGTTTTTACATAGACTCTACACTTACTTTTGATAAACAAGTGAATTCTATGGCCTCAGCCACCTCCTATACCTGCAAGCTAATTAGAGCAGCCAAGCCCTTCCTCTCACCTAACAACTGTGTCACTCTAGCAAGAGCACTAATCCTGTCGAAACTAGATTATTGCAACGCCCTCTGCATAGGCAGCAATAAATACATCACCTCTAAAATTCAAACATTGCAAAACAATGCCCTGAGAGCCGCCCTAAACTTCCCTAAAAATGCCCACATATCAGACCTTATGAGATCCACTAACTGGCTATCTACTAAAGACAAAATCCTCCTCAAAACAGCCTCCCTCACCCATAAATGCCTCAACCATGCAGCCCCGCAATACCTCATAGACAGATTCACCAGACAAACAGCCTCCCGTCCCTTACGAAAAGCCAACTCTAACCTCCTGTTAGTACCCAGATTTAAACTCACCAAATCTGGTGGGAACAGCTTCGCTGTCAAAGCGGCACAACTGTGGAACTCCCTCCCAACTGATTTAAGGGAAGATCTCCCCTACCAGCAATTCAGATCCAACCTGATCCAATGGCTAAAAGTTAATGACGTTTAACCTCGCACTACTGCCATTTGGGATCTCATGTATATTCTGTATATGTGCTCTGTTCTATTAATCTGTCAATTCTGCATTCTTGTAAGCCTATTGTACATATTTATATGATCCTCTGACACCACATGTCTACAGCACTGTATCCGCAGCTGTATTCCTTGTTTATTTGTAACATGTAACCTAAGCTGAACAACCCTCTTTCTGCCTTCGCGCCCGAATACCCCCGTGTCTGGTGCGCAATACAAATAAACAAACAAACAAACAAACCAACATCTCTATTTTACTTCATAATAAAGAGAGTGCTCCCAAAAGAAGTACAAAAAGCGCCTGACAAAATAGCAGGGATCGAAGCGAAAGGATGGCCGGAGATACAGAGCATAATAGTGTACCATTGCAAAAGAATTATGGAACGAGAAAAGGAGGTGGCACAAAAGAGGTTGGCAGACGAAGCAAAGTTAGTACAAACGGAACTGGTGAAGGTCGCAGCAGCTGTAGCAGCACTCCCACACGACAGAGACCCAGAAGAAGAGGAGGGGGGATTGGTAGCAATACAGGGGAGGATGGCTGCAAACTGGGCAGACAACGGGCAGAGGCAGTGGAATGGACAGGACGAGTACGGAGGGCTGCAGTGGCAAGCGTGGCACCCCAACAACAGAAGAGGTGGGTACAGGGGGCGAAGAGGGGGTGGACAGGGATATGGAGGTAATGGCGGAAATGGGGGAGCAGGACCCAGAGGGGGGGCAAGGGAATTGTTGGAATTGTGGGAGGTGGGGACATTTCTCGCGCGAATGCAGGAGCAGGCCTAACCCAAGCTACCAAGATGATCAGTATTACGGGCACCCCCATCGGGGGAGCCCATACGGGTTGCCCCGGAACGGAGGATGAGAACAGCAAGACAAAAGAGGGCAAGAACAATACAGGGAAAGAGCACACCACACTCAACAACATCCACAAAGCAGTGAACACATACCATACATGCTAAACAACGCATTTACTACGACACCTAATGGCGCGCCCGCCCCATATGGAGGAGTAGAAGTAGTTTCAGGTAACGTTTTCAGCCAAGGGGGAACAACTAGGCATCCAGCATAGGACAGCCCACAGAGAGCACTTGCGTGTCCAATCCTATCGACAACCTTCAATGCAAGCGAGGAACCATTGATAGGAGCAGAGATAGGAAACGGGCAATTCATCTTTATGGTAGATTCGGGAGCCGAAAAATCGTGCATACGCGAGGTCCGGTTTCCGCTATCTAATCGTAAATTGGAAACGCAGGGGTTCTCTGGGGCGGAGGTCGAAGTTCCTTACACTGAAGATTTGGACATAACAGTGGGGGGGGAAACAGTGAGGGCACCCCTATTGTATTATGAACAATCACCCCTGAACCTGCTGGGAAGGGATCTCCTCAGTAAGTTGAACATGACCTTCTCGTTCACAAAAAGGGGAGGAATTGTGTGCTCAACCCCAGGGATGTGTTCTATGCCCGCCATGCTAGTGATATATTCAAGAGCGACATGCCCAGAGGTGCGCGGCATACCTGTGAACCCAGATATGTTCATTCATGGCCTAAAAACATTAGCTAGGGTGGTCCCGGAGCTGACGAAGCTAGAATGGAGAGTGCCAGCAGAATTTGTCTTCCGCCCAATTTCCAGCCCCAACATAGTGCCTGGAACAGTGATGTCAGTGGACATACATGCCGTACAAATCACAGCCAAAAGAATAGTTGTAATTGCAATGGATATGCACGGCTGCGAGTGGCGCACAATATTGTGCATAAACTCTGATATTGGACTCCAAGATCTGTCAGATGAGGAGCTTTTTACAGATTCAGAAAGTGACGGAGAAATAATCATGGAAATAGCCATCCCTTGTGAAATAATGATACAGCAAAGACAGGTGACAAAACAGCTGATGGCAGTGGTAGGCCCCCCACATTCATTCTTTAATGACGACATGCAGTCAGTGCCCTGGCAGTTGTGGACGACGGGTCCCCATGACGTAGGGCTACTACACAGGGTCACACCAGTAAAAATCAATCTCAAGCCTGGAGCAATTCTGCCCCGTGTCAAACAATACCCCCTGTCCCGAGAAGCAGAGGAAGGTATAAAAGAAACAATAAATGCTCTACTAGCACAGGGGATAATATTACCCTCAAACTCCCTGTGCAACACATGTATTTACCCAATCAAAAAAGCAAAAGGAGGGGACTGGAGGATGATCCAGGACTTACGCCCACTAAATGACGTCATCCAGAAAGAGATCCCTTTGGTCCCAAATCCGGCATCCATCCTATGCAGCATACCAAAAGAAGCATCTCACTTCACTGTAGTGGATTTAAAAAATGCATTTTTCTCAGTACCACTCGCAGAAGAGTGTAGATACTTGACAGCATTCACCTTAGGGGGGAGGAGGTACGAACATTGCAGATTGCCCCAGGGTTATTGCGAGAGCCCCAGCATATTCAATAGAATATTGCATGAACATCTTGGAAACATAACTGCGGACAGCACAATAATACAATATGTGGACAATTTATTAATCTGCAGCAAAAACGAGGAAGAGTGTAGAAAAGACTCCATAGCCCTTTTAACATTGCTATCGCAAAAGGGGTACAAAGTAGACAAAGAAAAATTACAATACTGTCAACGGAAAGTGCTGTACTTAGGGCAATTGATATCAAAAGATGGCAAAAGAATAATCCCAGACTGAGTAGTGGCTATCTCGGCCGTAGGAAGACCAAAGACAGTGAAAGACATGCAAAAGTTCCTAGGGATGTGCAACTATTGTCGGGCATGGATATTAGACTATGCTGCATACACACGCCCATTGCTCCAGGCACTCAAGGAAGCACAAAAGGAAAAAACAGAAATACAGTGGGACTCAGAGACATGCAATGCATTCACATCACTCAAAGAACTCATTTCAAGCGCACCAGTACACGCGACCCCAGATTATGAACGCGAGTTCTACCTATTCTCGCACTGTAAGGGGGCACTCATAACCGCAGTCTTAACACAGAAAACGTCACTAGGTCACAAGCCTTTGGCATACTACAGTGGAACATTGGACGCTGTAATGCAAGGACACTTCGCATGCGAACAGGCTCTTGCAGCTGCCGCGTTCGCCATTGAGAAAAGCGCTACCATAGTAATGGGATGCTCACTGACACTGTATGTAGAACATTCACTGTTCGCCATACTTGAGCGATCAAAAAGCACATTAACCACACAGAGAGCCACCGCATATGAGGTCATACTATCAAGCGCTAACATACATGTGGTAAGATGCAAGGTGGTTAACCCCACAAGATTCATCTCAGAGCCATGCACTGTAGAGGATATCCAGGCACATGATTGTGCAACATATCAGGGCGAGGACAATGGCACAACTGTGGTAAGTGAGAATGCACTGACGGAAGGAGAGGTATTTTTCATAGATGGGTCAGCTTCCATAAATTTAGAAACTGAAGAAAAACACGTGGGGGTGGCAGTCGTGCGAATGGAAGAAGGTGAGTACGAGGTCTTACTACAGCGGTGACTACCGGCTCATTTCTCAGCACAAGCAGCAGAACTAGTAGCATTAATTGAAGCTTTACGAGCAGAAAAAGGATGCGCAGTAACGATTTACACGGATTGAGCATATATGGCCACAACAGTACACAGAGGGCTTGCCAGGTGGGGAAGAAGGGGGTTCAACAGGGCAGATGGCTCACCCATACAACATGTGGATTTGTTGAGGGAACTCATAGAAGCATTAAAAGAACCAACGATGGTAGCAATAGTCAAATGCCAGGCCCATACCAATAACACTGACTTTGTCTCTTTGGGAAACGCGGCAGCAGACGCAGCTGCCAAGGAGGCGTCATATTTGAGAAAAGAAAACACAGGTGAGTACTTAATGTGAAGAGAAGCGGAGGAAAGTATCCCGGACGGGTACAATGCCATGCCAGTGTCTCAGATACTGGAACTACAGGAAGAGGCGCCTGAGGACAAAAAAGAGTTGTGGACAAAAAGAGGATGCAGCCAGTCAGCAAATGATTTACTATGGCGGCAAAACAACACAGGTAAAGTGGTGATGCCGACTAAGCTATTAGAAGTAGCATTCCAGCAGGTTCACTTCCCAGCACACAACGCAAGGCAGCACATCGCAGCAGAGATACAAGAAAACTGGTTCATTCCAGGATTACAGGAACAACTCTCCAAGCTAACAATGGAATGCACAACGTGTCAAATATACAACACAGGGATGACTTTGAGAACACTAAGAGGGACGATACCCAAGCCAATAGAACCTTTTAGAGAGCCTCATATTGACTATGCAGATATGGGTGGGAGATGCAATGGGGCGAGGTACATGATAGTGGTAGTTTGCCCCTTTTCACGCTGGGTAGAGGCAGGTCCCTGTGCCCGCCCAGATGCGAAGTGCGCTTCAAAACTTCTCGTGTGGGAAGTATTCCCCCGATGGGGAATTTTCGATGTAATTCGCTCTGAAAACGGCATACATTTTGTGAACGATCTCTTTAAAGAAGTGACATCATCGCTAGGGATAAAGCATAAATTGTGCTCGATTTATCACCCGCAAAGTAACGGGATGGTGGAAAAGATCAACAGATTACTAAAAGGCAGACTGTCAAAACTATGTTTCACCCTTAAGAAAAATTGGGTGCACTGACTCCCCTTGGCCCTTTTTGAGCTGAGGAATCAGCCAAGCAAGGACCACCATTTGTCACCCCACGAGATCGTGACAGGGAGACGAATGCTCACAGCACACTCACCCCTCTGCAGACATTCCAATGCGCACAGAAGTGCAACTGTACTGGGAGAAGAATTTAATGAAAATCTGACTAAACTTACTAAGGCAGCACGAATAATAGCAAGACAACTTGCACCACCATTTATAAGTGATGGGGACAATGAAACACACACTCCAGAGAAAGAAAGCCCAACAGGTCAGCTAGTACCAGGGGAGATGATATATGTTAGGAGCTTCGTGCGTAGGTGGAATGCTCCAAGATTTCATGGCCCATACGAGGTGGTGTTTTACACACCCACAGCGGTGAAAGTGAAGGGCCTGAGATATTGGATACATTTAACAGACGTCCGAAAAGCATATGACAGCGTGGGATCAGCAGAAGGTGCAGACGGCCCCGACGGGGCAAATGTGCATGAATAAAAAAAAAAGAAAAATTTGAAAACAACAGCATGCGAAATGTATTGAACTGACAACTGTATTATAATAATGTTTATGACAGCGTGTAAATATAAAATGATTTCACTCACTCTCTCCCCTTCTTCACACTGCACTCTCTCTCTATATCTCCCACTCTCACTTTATCTCCCTATCTCTCTATCTCTCTCTCACTCTAAAATAATACTGAAAGTGGAGAATGAAAAAAATATTGTACTGTATGCTTAATTCGCCATTTTCTATGTTTCAACATATATGAGTAACCATGGCAACGAACAGGCAGCCTGAAATGATTAGCAATAGGGACACTAGGAGTAGAAATGTTTTTGACCTACGAACATATTCATACGAATGTGGGTTGACTGTCTGTGCTATTAAATTTTTTACACTCATGTTTGGCTTGGCAACATATTACCTAATAGCATTTATCTGCATTGAGATAAATGAGGGGGAAGGTAATGGAACTAATATGGAAAATGTAAGCAAACCATTTAAGGAGGGTATCTATTTAATATGGGATGGCTTTCAGCTGGTATGGGGGTATGGCCCACATCCAGATGAGGCAAATGTCAAAACAATACTAACAACAAGCAGAACACCCATCCGAAGCCCCAAAACCACACCACAAATGTCAGTGTACATTAACTAAATGATCGACACCCATCTGTTATATCATGGTTATATGGCACCACTGCTACCCTGCCCAAAACGACACTCAGTCCACCCAGAAAAAAAGACTACACCACAGAGAGAATGAAGGAAGATATCGAGATGGCTAACAAGTTCATAGTGAGTCCCTGTTGCACGCAGCCAGATAGGCTAAAACATTCCATAACAACAGGAAGAAGAGGGAAATAGGTAGAAAGAGATATGACGAATACTATGGCCTGGGGCTTGACACGATAGAGGATCCCAGGCACCCACACCAGTCGAATAAATGGTAAGCAGACATGAGCTCCACAGCCAAACAAACAACTAATGAAAGTTGCTACGTGTGCTCCCTGATCCCCCATGCCTCAGGCACACTGAAGTCTTAATGCCACAAGAATTGCCTCTTGCAGACGCCCAGTGTCTCCTCCATCTCACTTTGTGCAGAATCAAGAACACCTTCCAGGCACACACGGTATCTTTTGAAATGCTGCAGAATGAAAAAACGTGCTACTCAAGACCAAAAGGAGTGGTATGCTTAAAAGAACCATTTTTAGTAATAAAAGGAACACTATTTTCAGAAACCAAATAGAAAGATGATGTGGTAACTTGCAAAGCTGAAGCAGTACAAGGACTGCCAGCCGAAAAACACCAATGGATTGCAAAGACATGTGCTGCGGTGTGGTCAGAACATGTGGCAAAATTTACCTGGGTGAGCGCTATAGAAAAAGCATTGAAACTACAGAAAGAAATCTCAAGTGAACTTTGCTTCCTAGGAGAAGGGAAAATCAACATGGGAAGAAACACGAACTGCAGCAAGAGCCTAATGATCCCAGACATGAAGAAAGGAACAGCGGCCCTGATGGACACTTACTGGGTCTGTGGCAAGCGGGAGTACATGCACCTCCCACCATCATGGAGGGGCACGTGCTCCCTGGCGTAACTGCACTCAGCCTTAATGGTAATACCAGGGGGGCTGGAAAACGACTCAAGTTACGACCAACGTCTCACCTACTGAAAAGCCACCACTGTATGCCCTATCAGAGGGAACCGCCGACGAAAGCCTGTCCAGAAAGCGGAGGTCATCAAACTATATCTCAAAGGCCTCCTCAGAACTCTTGGCACAGATCCCAGACATGTACAGGTTATTCAGCTCAGCAGAAAGCTTCTTTGCCTCCCTGATTCCAAGCATTCAGGCCCGAGCAAATGCAAAATGGCTGCAGATCACACGGTGGGAGCTGATTCAATTGGCCAACGACACTGAAGAAGGATTCAACGTGATCAAAGTGGAACTAAGGACACTGAGACTGATGACAATGCAAAACAGGTATGTCCTAGACCTGTTGACAGCGATGGACGGAGGTGTTTGTCGAAAAATCGGCAGTGCCTGTTGCACTTTTGTACTTTCTGAAGATGCCGATAACAGGACACTATCACAGGTCATTGCTGCAGTCCACAACCTGGGGGAACGAATGAAGACAGAAGGTGGCACAGACCCAAGCACGTGGTCCGACAACCTTTTTTCCTGTGTACCTTCCTGGATGGGGCTCGCAGTGAAATTACTAATGCCCCTCATCGTGTTTTTATTGTTGATTTTTTGTGTGTGCCAGTTGGGTCTTCGATGCTGCGCAAATGCAGTCCCCAATGGAGCAATGATGATGGTGACGATGTGCAACGCTGGAAGGGCGGGCAGGGGAGCAACAGGAAGCACACGTACAAACTGGAGGGTTTCAGAATCCAAGTATAGAATGCTGCCCAAATATTATTACGGGGACATAGAGGACAGGTTATATCATACCACAATAAAGGAACCCCGGGAGCTAGAGTGGTACATAGAGGTATGGGTGGACCTGGAGGGAGATATGGGATGTATATATGTGACCTGCACCCCATATGAGTATGCCAGAAGGGGGGAAACCCTCCGTGGAGTGTGCAGAGCCTGGATGCCAATAAAGGGAACACCAGCTTGGGAGAAAGCAGTGTTGGCTGACAAAGAGAGCGAACGACTGGGGGAGCTAAGGTATTCGTTACTTAAGTAACGAAAGGGGGGAAATGTAGGGAAGGGTAGGTCAATAGGACCCCCCTCCCACTACATGTCCCACCCTGGTTGAGACCCATGACTCGTCGGTAGCCCCCGGCCTCCCTGGCCCAGGCGGCAGGGCGGCTGCAGGTCGACATGTGGGGCTGCACCACCACGTTATGTGGCAGAGAATAGACGCCATCTTGTATTAAGCCATCTCCATCTTGCTAGAAACATGCATATCTAACCCAAGGCAGAAACACTCAATGCTGTAGAGTGACCCCCACTTGACCGCGCTCACAGAGGCCCACACTTCCCCCACCTCCCACTGCATGGCAGATCCGCTGAAGACTCGTTCTCACGAGTCACCAGACGCGAGCGAACAACAAAATAAAACACTGTAGCTGTTGACCTTCCGCAGTACATCATTGCCCCAGCTACGAACGAGAATACTAGGATGCAACTGAGATCAGCCCAAACCCTGCAGGCCCTGACCCCTGTACCGAGCCCCCCAGCTATAGACGTGTGGCGCCTTGCACCCATACCCACCCTGAAAGCCCCTTGCAACTCGTAGAAACCATTTATGTAATACGTGCCTTGTTTACTAACGTTCGCTGCTAATATAAAGGAGAATGGGTAAAGAGAAAGTTGTGCAACCAATATTACATGTAATGAAGAGATATACAAAGACTGGACAGCTGATAACTGTGAACAATAACTTGTGTTGCTCTCTTTATACACTCTTTACACACACCTGCTTGACACTACCTCATGTTCGTATGTCAACTGTAAATGTGAAATGCTATGTAAAAAGAAAGTATGATCCTCAGCTAGTATCCCATGTAAATACAAATACATATGAGTAATTTTAGAAACCCCATGTGTTGTTAGTCGCCCCTCACCCATACGACAGTAAAACCGCCCCGTGCAAGATGCCACACACGGAACTGCAAGGCCATTTCCCCCTCCTCCTGCCCAGGCGCTCCTGAGATAGACGGTGTTCAAACAGCAAAGCCTTGCATTCCCTCCTGACCCTGCTGGACCCGTTTCAAACATCCGCCACCCTCCCCCGTGTCAGAGGCCGCCACAGCCTGACTCCGTGACTTACAAGCTACCTGGTCCTAGATCCCACCGCCTTTCAGGCACCGGTCACATGCCCCCCACGGGTCAGTAGTACCTCTATCGACCCCAAGTTAATGACCCTAGAAAGGGGGGGAACCAACACATGTACCAACAGATCATAATACCATCCCTCATCGTAATTGCCAAGGATGATTAGCCAAGCACCCCCGCCCATGCCCCTGACTACGCCCATGGGACCTGATTGATTGAACCTAAGGTGCCTCCCGAACTGATGACACTCCAGATCACATATCAATGTTCCTAGCCATGTATTGATCTAAGGTCAGTGCTTACAAGAGTTGCAACTCAACAAGGACACATGAAGTATGATGAATGGGTGGGAATGAGTGGATAAAAGGGCAAATGTTAGTTTAGCTATCAATCGTTGTTACGAGGCATGTCCGGTCCAGTGCTACATCCCGATGAGCCCAGCTGACCTCCCTCCCCACGTGGCGCAGCACCAACGTCCGCCAATCCTGGAGAAGCAACTGTATACATTGTATACCACCTAGACATCACCACCCAATCCCTGAGACTCTGTGGCCCCTATAGCTTACCTCATGCATGACGTGTATTTGTAATATAACTAACTGTCTTTGGTATTGTCAGATAGAGCGCTCTCGGAGTTTGCAGAGTCCTTTGCATGCCCTATATTGAATTATATAAAGCTCTTTTGATCTTACCCGCACTTGGTCCTGGCCTCATTCCCCTTCTGGGGTGTGTCCATTATTGCCTCTCACTAAGGGGGGTGTGTTTCTGGGGACACTTACATTCACTGGAAACGCCATGCATACGAAATTCGGTGTGAGGGTGCCGTGGACACAGAGCTAGCAGTATACCAAGTTTCGAGGGCCTCCTCGAAACGGTGGTGGTGAGAGAGCAAAGCAACTGGGCAAGCTGGTCAGACCACTGGTTGTCCAGGGACACTTCTGAGAAAGCTTACTTGCAGGGTTTGATGAAGGTGGTGAGAATAGTTGGTACCACTATTCCAATGGGTTCGAAGTGTCTTCGCAGACCTTCTAGGATGACCAGATGCAGAGGGGTCCCACGGGACGACAGCAGACTCATGTTGCCAAGCCTTCCAGCGGGTCACCAGCGGTTTCTCGACTCAGCTTCGTAGTTGCAGGATACTTGGATCCTATCTTTTGTTTGGTGTGAGCTCAGGAGATCGACCTTGTAGTGGTGTTTTCAGCCTCCTCTTATCCAAAGTTCCCTTTGCGCCAAAACAGAAAGGACCCAATGGGAGATCTGCTCACAAACACTCACATACGTGGACCAATCATGGACCACGGTGGTCCCAGGCATTCATGGCACTCCAGACTCTCTGGCACCCAGGATGTGTATTGGAATCAGACATTCCAGCCCACATCCTGGAGGCTCACACACAAGGCATGCAGAAGCCCGCGAAAGCATTGGGATTTGCGGGAAAGTGCATGAACAAATAAGGACTGACCCAGGTCGACTCGACCTGGGGAAGGTGAAGGGGCAAGATGGCCAAAGGACAGGACAAAGAACCTCGTGGCATGACCATTTTGGAGCCAGGCCACCTATTCGTGCCAAACGCGGTTAATGCAGTTAACATGGCAGGAAAGGGTTAAAATTCATGTGAAAAGATAGCTGCCACCAGTCCTGTCCATGACACATCTGCACAGTTCATAAAAAGTCCAGCAAGAGTATCTAGGGCCTTTGGAAATGACTAGAGATCCAAGTGTGCTGTACAGTAAGATACATTGCGCACTTGTTACATGTTGCACAAAAGTTGCAACATTTGGAAAGAACTAAGGGAAACAAAGTCTCCCAGTACTGACTGTCTTAAGGGCATGTAAGTTTCCCATAAAAAGTGAGCGAAAGCCCAGAGGAGTGCAGCTGAAGGCTGTGCTTCTCTGGCAAAGTCAGTCAATGGTGTCTAAACAGCAGCAAAAGGTTTGGGGGTTGACACATGGAGGGAAAATTTACACTTGAAACAAAAATCCCTGCCTTACACATAAAGTGGTAAATATGATTGATTCATATATCAAAATGTAACTATTGTTGGTTCAATATGTTACTTGTTTCAACAAAAATCTAAATAAATTTACGTATTGATTTACAGCTTGAATTCTTAAGACGGACTGGTCTGCCGCCTCAATTAAATCGATTCATGCAATCGCTTTGCCCATCACACCAAAAGAAATTACTTTTAAGGTTAGCAACTTGGTTACTTGTTTTGTATGCACACAAACACCACCATCACTGTTTTTATCATGTTTGAGTAAAACCATTTTTATTTATCTCTTTAGGTCACTACACTGACACATAGGCGCCATGTTGCCAGTGTAACGTGTTTCTTTAACCTGTCGCGTCCTGAAGACGGGGCGTTGGACTTTACTGATGAGCTTTAAACTGCAACAGTGTTGTCCTTCTCCCTAGAAACATATTCAAATGTTGACGCTATTATACCATGTTGTTGTATAATTGAAAATGCGATCAAAATACACCATTACTAACATCACGCAGATTGTACATTGCAAATGTTTTGGTGTCTGCTTCTTCCGCCCATTTGTGTTTCTACAAATAACGAACGCTGGAAATAGGTTTTTTATGTTGTTTTATCATGTTGTTTGATATAACAATTAAAATATGCTAAACACATTTCTTTGACTATGGTGGGAGATATAATCCTATGAAATTCCTACTCTGAGGTAAATTTCTGACAAGTAGCCACCTTTCAGTGCGTTAGAGGTGGGTAGGTAGTGGTATATGTAAGTTTCTTTTTTTCTGCTGTATCTCTTCTCACGTACCACAGCCCCCTTAAAAAATTGAGGAAACCCTTGTGCTCACAACACTTGCTTATCCCCAATTCAAACCAGGCTTCTCCTCACCCTGCAGAATGGTGGCCTACGCCAGCGGAAGTCTATCCTCCACAGAATGCAAATATTCTCAACTTGAGAAAGAAAGCCTAGCAGTGGTCTGGGCATGTGAACACTATCATGTATTCTTGTATGGAAAAAGGTACACCATTATTACCAAGCACTCACGATCATCTATGGAAATCCAAACGCCAAGATGCCTCTGCGAATTGCATGCTGGGGGCTTTGATTAGAAGAATACTTGTTTGACATCATTCATCGCACCGGGAAAGACAGCAACCTGGCAGGTTTTCTTCTCAGATATCCTTTGCCTGCGAAGGAAGAAACACAACCATCAAAGGCTGATCAATACATCAATTACATCATGGACAATGCACTTCCAAAGTCACTAACTGTGCCTGAGATAATAAAGGAAATACACTAAGATCAAGTGTTAATACAAACCAAAGACAAGTTGAGGACAGGAAAATGGCATGAATCACAAGAGGAACAGAAGCTGTTGAAAACATTTAATCTATTAAGGTATGTGTTCTCAATTACTCCGCAGGGTCTCCTGCAGAAAGAGAACCTAACTGTTATCCCATAATCCCTGCAGGATCGAGTCATCAGCCTGGCGCACACAAGGCATTGAGGAATTGTGTCCACAAAACGACAACTCGGAAGAAAAGTGCGGTTCCCTCCCATGGAGCCCGATTCTCATCATGGCGCTGCGAGTGTGCTAAATAGCACGACTCACTGTGCCATTTCTTAACGCCTAGGCACCACTGCTATTCTTATGTGGGCCTGGGCGTATTCGCGAAGCACGACAGTGCTTTCGCTTTAATCTGCCTGTAGAAACAGGCGGATTGCAAAATCTCGGCAGCACTTTCGTTAAATAACGAGGTAATCGTTATTTAACAAAAATGCTGCCGAGATGAAAACAAAAATGCACATGCTTTTTGGGTGTGCGGATCGTAACAGATGGGTCCTGCACTGCATTTCTTTATCTTTATTTGCAGAATAGTGCATACTGCCATCCATAGTAGAACCATGGATGGCAGTATGCACTCTTCTGGTAACAAAGATTAAAGAAATCAGTGCTGGACCCACCTGTAACCATCTGCACACCTTAACAGCTGTGTGCGTCTTGAGGCACTCCTTCTGTACGTGTGCTTCTTGTGGCACTCCTCCTGTACGACACCAATTTGGTACCGTACTTCAGCGCCAAATTCAAGCGCTTACAAAATTGGAGGAGTGCCACAAGAATAACCATGCAAAAGGAGAGATATCGAAAGTGCTGGTTGCTAGGTCGGTTTCCAGCCCTTCCTAGCAACCAGCACCCATATTCCGAAAGTGGCGCAATCAGCCCGACTCCGGAAGATTGCGCCACCTTCAGAATAGGTCGTAATTATCGAAAATGTTGTTAGCACTTTTTACGGCATTTTCGGTAATTAGCACCAACTTGAGAATCGGACCCTCGGACATCAAAATACAGAAGGCTCTCGAAACCTGTGCTGTTTGCAAGGCAGTGGCTGCATGCACTTTCCCAGAACCTTTGAAGATGAAACCTATGCTGCAAAAGGTGTGGGATGAGGTAGCGGTTGACATGTTTGGCCCACTATCAAATGGGGAACACATGCTGGTACTGATGGACAAATTGTCTCAATTCCTTGAAGTACAAGTGGATCACTCAACTGCTGCACATGCTGTCATATCAGCACTTAACAAAATATTTGTAGACTATGGCATTCCGTCAACAGTTAAATCAGACAATGGCCCACGTTTCAGCGGGTACAAGTTTGCAATGTTTGTAGAATGTTTAGGATTCCATCATCAGAAGATTACCCCATTGTGGCCAAAGGCTAACGGCACTATTGAACGATTTATGGCCAATCTCAAGTGCACCCCCCAGATGTGGTCCATCACACGAGGGTCTTTCATGCAAGCCATTTGCACGCTGCTACCAGATTACCGGAACACCCTTAACAGATCAATGGGAGTTTGCCCATCCAAGCTAATGTTTGGCAGAGTAATAAGAACCACGCGCCCACAAGTTTCTGTTCTCGAATCTACCCCGGACATAGTGCTACAGGCTCGAACAAAGGATGGTGCCAGCAAGGCCAAGATGAAAAGATATGCAGACAAAAGAAGCACCAGAGAACCCAAGCTACAAGTGGGGGACCTTGTGCTGGTGCGCCAACAGCAAGGACAGAAGGAAGCATCTGCTTTTGACCCCATTCCACTGACAATAACCACTATCAAAGGTTCCATGGTATCAGGTGAAGGTCCACGGTGCCATTTCAACAGAAGTCGGAAGCTGGCAGTCATCCTGATGAAGAAGTCGCTAGCACAGCGAGTTTGCAAGAAAGTGGTTCTGAATATATGGACAGTGGCATTAACACTGATGATAGTTACACTGAAGGACACGGCTGCAGCATGGCAACTCGGAGTCCATCAAAGAGAGTTGTTTGAAGACCCACAAGATGGATTGAGGAGATGGAATAGTGTTGGGCATGTACTATCTTAAATGGGGAGGAGATGTAATGTCCTATGTATATGTTATCGCGGAGCACCCCTCTGTCCCACTTTCATGTTGGTTGTGGACATGGGGCATGTCAAGTGCTGGGGGCGGGGCTTGGCACCTCCCAAAAGAATCTGACCAAACTACAACTTGTACAGAACAATGCATTGAGAGCTGGAACTGACATCTCCCGGTGAGATCACATCTCTGAGGTCCGGAGGAAAGTCTACTGGCTCCCTGTGAAGGAAAGAATTACCTTCAAGACACTAGCATTGACACACAAATGCCTTCACCGCCTTGCCCCATCCTATCTAGCTCAAATAATCTCCCTCCAGGCCTACTCCAGACCTACCAACAGAATTACTGTCCCTTTCACCGGCAGAGTGCGGGCGGGTGGTTCAAGCTTCCCCAACATGGCCGCCACCTACTGGAACTCTCTCCCCCCTTTCATTAGGATGATTGACTCCCATGCAACCTTCAGGAAAGCTATCAAAACAAGGCTTTTTGTTTGACAATGCTTGTATGCCATGTGCTGTTTATGCTCTTTACAATCATGTATGTCTTCTGCTGTTCTCTGTTAATCCTGTAACTGTAACATTGCTCTCTGTATCAAGCTTTCTATGCTGAGGCCGCATTCGTGTAACCTTGAATCAAGCCTTCTTAAGTTGTCTCATAGCGCCCCGATGCCCGCGGGCAGCAGTGCGGTCTACAAATTCAAATAAATTAAAAAAATACAAAAAATAAGATGCGTAGTTCAGTTTGAGATTTGTGGAAAAAGAAGCATTGCAGTCTTGCTCTGTGTCCTTGTTTATTATTGGGCCTTCACTATACAAGGCCGTATTGAACATAACACTGGGCCTTTGTTAATTGTGCAGTGGCAGGCACTGTTTATTATTGTCTGTGCCCTGTCCTACCAAGGCTCTGTAGATCAGCCAGGTCAAATCCACATAACCCAAAATTTCAGGTTGTGGGCTAAAGTCCAATCTGCACAATGCTTGTTGTGCCACTGCCCTCTGGTGACCGCAACCATGCCTGGCACTACCCCACAAAGAGCAGCTTGTGGTGCCCTCCTTCAATGAGAGCCAAAAATAATGCATGTTTTTTTTAAAATGATGTTATTATTGTGATTTAGTTTTAGAACAAAACAAAACTTTTATCACTTTACAGTTTGCCTGGATATCATTTGTCCATTATCCTTTTCGATCCCAGGCAATCATAAAATTGTGAAGTTTCTTCTCATTCATACCTAGGATGGCCAGCGTTTTCTTTTCCGCTTGTGTTCTTTGTTGCTTGTCATAGGTATCTTAGTTCCTTAGTTTGTTTTTAGTAAAGTATGTTGCTGTTTCTTTAGCAGGTTGTCTAAGAGGTTTATTCCAGCGCAGGTAAAAAGCTTGTTCCGTCCACTTATGAAGTGTTCCCACCATTCATCCAATGATTTCACTTTGAATGGTGCCATGTAGCTCGCAAGACATGTCTGTCTTTCTGCATCCAAGGCATAACATTCAGGTAATAGATGTTTAGTGGATTCTGTGTTATTCAGGTTGTTGCAGAATCCGCAGGAACCTTCATTTGTTCCACGTTTGCCCGCTTTGTGTTTAAATTAATTTGTTGGAAATACTCCAAGTTAAATTTGCATCAACTTCTCACAAAGATGTTTAGATGGGAATCTTGTGACATAATGCAGGACAGTGTCTCTCTTTTTGTGTTCATTGGCCGCAGGTTTTGTATCTTATAGGAGAGTTTTGCTTCTCTTGTGAGAATCCAGTTGTGCCTTTTCAATTTGTCCTTCACTCAATTCTGGTTCTCTATTAGTTTTTTCAATGAAGAGTCTAGAATGTGTAGTTGTTTACACCATTCTAGTTTCCACGAGTTAAGCATAGCGGTGCTCTTTCCTACATCTTGCATTGCAAGTATTTGGTATCCTATCTCCAGATTTTCCAGTGAGATCTTTCTTAGACAGGGCTAACAATTTCCATTTTATTATGAAGTAGAGATTGAAGCCCTAACTCTGTTCTAATTTCAGCTATAAGGGTACATCTGGGAACTTTTAGTATTGGCTTCAAAAATTGTGCCTCAAGTTTTGCCCAAATTCTCAACGAGAGGTTCAATGCTGCCTCTCCGCCTTAAGCTAGAATGGGAATCACTTTTTGAATGTAGAACGAGCGGACAGGTGTTAAGGAAAATTTACCAAATCTTCAATTCAAGATTGAACCTTGTGCACGCAACATTCTTACTTTTGAGAGGAGTTTGTCTTCCCAGTCTTTCTCAGCGACTGATTGATTTACTCTCAGTCCCAGGTATCGAATTTCTTTTTCTTTTTCCAGAGAATCCTTTCCAATTTTCCAAGTGAATGTTCTGTCACTGGATTTCTTCATTTCACCTATTTTTAAGATTTTTGATTTGCCGATGTTGATCTCTAAGTTGTTTTGTGTCATGTAAGTCTGTAATTTAGGTAGCAGCCGTTGGAGTCCGATTTGTGTGTGGTCTAACAAAACGATGTAATCTGCGTAGCAAATCATAGAGATCTCCTGATTATTAATTTTTGGGGGAAAGTGTCTTATGTGTTTTAAGGCCACAAGAAGGTCGCAATGTATAGCTTGAAGAGTGTTGCCACGAGCGGACACCCTGTTTCACTCCTTTGTTTATTAGTAGATCTGCAGAAAGGTTGCCTTTATTGTTGATCCATATCCGTGCTGAAGTCTTTTGATGGAGTGCTTTTATGGGCTGCAGAAGTTCCTCGGGCCAGTTCCATTTCTTCAATTTTTGCCAAAGTATATACCTATTTACTCCATCAAAGGCTTGCCTTAAGTCAATAATGGCTAGATGTCGTTTCTCCTTTGCTTTAATGGCATTACGTTTTAAAATTGACAAAATGAATATGTTTAGTTCTGTTTAGTTCTGTGCCAAAACCTGTCTGGCGAGGATCTATGATCTTGGTATTATTTGCCCAATCTGATAGTCTTCTTTGTAGATCTACTGCAAGTAACTTTCCTATTGTATCAAGCAAGGATATTGGCCAATAGTTACAGGGATCATCTCTCTTGCCTTTTTTAAAGATCGGGTCTGTGATGCTTTTAGTCCATTAGCCCGGGATTTGTTTTTTTCTTTGACTTGCCTGAAAATCATACTTATCAACTTGGACCATTTCTCTGGATTTCTTTTCAAATGTAAATTGGTTAAGCCATTCGGGCCAGCCGCTGTTGAGTCTTTCAGCTTTTTAATCATTTGTTCAATGAGGTCGTCGTCCTTCGTAATGATCCATGGAATGTTTTTCTCAGGTGATGTAACTTTCGTGGTCGAGTCAGCACTACCAAATACTGCTGCGTAGTGCTTCATCCATTGGTGTTCGGTGACTCAGCTTGTGAGACAACATTGTTGATTTAAGGTTTGATTGTTAATTATATCCCACATATTCCTAGTTGTGGCTTGTGCCATTGCACTTAGCATCCTTTCCCCCTGCTCTTGATCTCTTAGGTACCTAAATTCACTCACCCAATGCTTGTATTGTTGAATCTTGCTTTTGATTAGTAGTAGTTGTGCTTCACCACTGAATTTTTTTGCTTATTTGACATTTCTCGTCTTAGCTGTTTCCTTGTAGCTACCAGTTTCATACTATATTAATGTTGGGATCAGTTTGGACAATTTAGATCCAGAATTTTTTATTTCATAGATTTTCAGTAATGAGTCATATGCGAGATCGGCATTATCATGTGACATTTGAATTCTATATTTGTCCAATGAGTCGTTGACATTTTTTTTCATTATTCTCAAGCAATTGCCTCCAGAATTTAATTCAAGGGAATTGAAGTTTCTCATTCCGTCTGCTTTTGATTTCTTCGACCAAGTCAGTCACAGAATATTGTGATCACTTGCTTCTTGTGCTATAACTTCCAGACAATCAATCTTAAATAGATGATTCTTTGATATCCATATATAATCAATTGTCGTGCTAACCACTTCGTTTGTCCAGGTTGGCTTCCCAGGGATTTCCCCTTTCACTTGCCCATTTAACATAATTAAGTTATTTTCATTGGACATCTGGACCCATTTTGCTGGATTTTGCTGCATTTTGCTGCATCTGATTTCCCAAAACTTAGGGTGTCGGTGATGGAGCGACCCTGAGCATTCAAGCATTTAATGTTCAGATCGCTGCACAGGATCACACCCAAGTCTGGTGCTTTAGCTCTTTAGCTCTTTCTTTATTTATTATGTTTGTGATTTTGTTCAACAATACTTCGGTCTTGATTCCTATTGGGTTCCAATAAATGTTTATTAGCAGTGAACTATGTTTAAGATTCGAATCCTGATCTTTGGTTTCCTTTGTAACCCATTGTAAAAACCGATTTGGGTTCCCTTTGTTCAATATTGAAATTCCCATTCCTTGCTTTATCAATAACAGCAGGCCTCCATATGGTCTTCCATTTTTGCCTTTTTGAGCAGGATTATTGTATACCTTGTAGTTTTCACAGAGAGGCAACTCCCGGATCCAAGTCTCTTTGGGACAAATAATTGAAGCTTCCTTCAAATCTTCATTTGTGCAGTTCATTAGGTGTTGGAATCCCCTGGTATACCAGGCGATGAGCGTCTCTTGTTTCACAGGCCCATCTTATTTTTTCTTTGCTGATGTTTTTTTTTAGATGTCAAGGATTTTGCTAACCATGCCCAGTCGTCATTAAACGTTGGTGTTCCTTTCGTGGATGACTTTTGTTCCACTTTCTCTTGTTCTTTGATCATATTTTCAAACGTTATACTTAAGTTCTCTCCTCTCATGCACTTTTCATCAAAAAACATAATTTTTCAGAGATTTTTGATTGTCCACTGGTTTTCCATTGTTTGTAGTTTTTGACTTTATACTTTCCACCGGATTTATTTTGCATTCATGTAAGTCGTAGCCCAATTTTCTTAATTTACTCCTTTCGTTTAGAATTTAGTTTTTTACTTTTGATGAAAACAGATGTAAAATGACTTCATCCACTCTTTTTTCATCCTTGTGCTCAACCACTGCAATGTCGTCTAATGAAATGCACTTCAGTTATGACACGCAGTAAAGTAAGTGGATCACATTTTTTCAATTCAAATTAGTGTCATCGTTATCGCAAAGGATGTTTTCAATCCTAATTTTTAGTTGACTTTTTACAGGTGGTGCATCCTTTTGTTCGATATTAGAGCTTCGATGTAGTTTGCTCAAGGTTTCTGCTGGTTTTTTAGGATTCCAGTTTTTTGGGGTTTTTATTCTGTCTTTTTCTTGTTTCCTGTTTTAGTTTTGCTATGGTTTCTTGTTTTTGTTTTCTCTTTCGTTTTTCTTCCATTGTGATGAAAAAGAGATTGTCCAATTTTGGTATCTTCGTCATTTTCGACATCCGTAATCGCAATCTTGCTTTTTTTGTTTGGGAGTTGGCTCTTTTTCTATTATCACCACTCTTACTTTTTCCATTTCGGTGATTGAATCTGTGTCTACATCAGAGTAATTTTCGTCGATATAAAAGGATGCATCATCTATTAAATCGAGGTGCACTTCCGTTTCGTCTCCATCTAAGTTCTCATCACTTTCCTCCTCTGAATTGCTTTGAATTGAATTTGAATGGTTCTTGTCACTACAGCAGATTTAGGAGTTTTCACTTCTTCTTTGGAGTGCTTCTTTCTTACAAACAATTCAGGAGGCGGGAGCACTTGAATATTTCTTAAGAAGGCCCTTGATCCAGATGCCTTATTCCTTGTCCCCGTTTAAATACTTTTATAGGCTCTTTTTTTATTTCTTGTTTTGCAATATTGCTCAATTTGCTGAGGTTAGCTTCCTCAGCTTCTGTATCTTCAGAGTTCACTGCTTGAGTTGACTTAAAGACAGGATAGAGGCCATCTTTTACTACAGTTCCTTGCTTCATTGGTATTGATTTCTTCGGGCATATCTTTTGTCCATTCTGAACATCTCTAGTTGTCAAGTTACTTGTGGGGTTTCTAATTTTTTCCATACCAGCATTCCGCTTGTTCGATGGTCTGTTGGAGTTTGAGGCCACCAATCTATTCCTGTTGTTGATTTATCTTTCATTTGTTTGAGGAAATCAGTTGTAGTTTTCCGTTCAGAACAGGTGCTCCTAGGATTTTGAACATTCTGCGTTGTGTTTGTTCTGTTGACCACCACCGGTAACTGCAAGCTGATAGGTTGATGGATCCTGATGTCCTAATGATATGATATGATATGGCATTTATAACGCGCCTATACAAAAGTGTTTCAAGGCGCGACGAGGCAAGGGAGGGGAACAAAGGGAGGACGGACAGCGATACTACTAGGCCAGGTGTCGTTCAGATTGTGCAAGTGCGTGGGAAAGGGGCAGGGACAGTGCAGTACATGGGAGAAGATGATAACAGTAAGTAAGTAACAGCCAGCAAGTGGCAAGTGCATGGGTAAGTGTGGGCAACAGGTGTAAGGGCTGGTAGGGGGACTGTAGGGATACAGAAAATGTCCCCAAGTGCGGGGGTTGCCAGGTGGGCAGTCAGGAGTGTGACGCTGGTGGGGGAAGAACCTGGGCAAGAGATCAGAGGGTGTCCAGGTAGCCAGTGCAGTTCCGGTTACAGCCAGGAGGTCAGCAGAGAGGAGGAGGAGAAAAAACAGAAGCAAAGAGGAAGGTTTTGAGGTGCTTCCGGAACCAGAGATGGTTCTCCCCAAGTTTAAGGGAGGCAGGGAGGCTGTTGTAGAGGGAGGCGCCAACCGAATAAAGAGATCTACCACCAACTTGTTGCTTGGAGGAGCGATTGACCCTGAGGGAGTTGGAGGCAGATGAGCGAAGAGCTAGAGAAGGAAGATATTTAGGAAGAGAGAGTTGAAGGTTTTGAGGCACCAGGCCCCAGAAGGCCTTGTGAATGATGCAGAGGGTTTTGAACTTAATCCTCGCAGCCACTGGGAGACAGTGCAGAAATTTCAGTCCTGGAGAGATAAGATCCCTGGGCTTCAAGCCAAGGACAGGTCTTGCAGTCCTGTTCTGGATGAGTTGCAGAGGGCAGAGAGTAGAAGCAGGCAGATTTAGAAAGAGGCTGTTGCAATAGTCCAGCCTAGAGAGAACCAGAGCTCTGGAGATAGTGAGCTTCTGGGGGAAGGAGAGGAAAGGAAGAATACCTCTGAGGAGGTGCAGCTGGTAGTGTGACTTCTTAGAGATGTCAGAGAGGTGACGAGAGAAGGAGAGTATGAAGTCAAAGATGACCCCGAGGTTTTAAGCCTTGCAGGTGGGAGCAGGTAGATGGCCAAGACCGGCTGGCCAGAGAGCTGCTGTCATGACCACTGTTAGAGGTCACAAGTTGTGCCACAAGCAGGCTCCCACCAGAACCCTAAGAGCTGTAAAACGTCTGCAAAAAGGCTCCTGGATCACGTCCTGGTGCCTTTGGCACCAGGCTCATAAGCGGTAAGGAGAGACTTATCGGGCTTGCTTTCATTTATGTACATGGGTCTTTAAATCCAACATGGAAGCAACCACATAGCTCAGTTCTTATGAACCAAGCCATGCAGTCTAGTGTTTTGGGTGTGGCTGGGCCTGGAACTAATTTACCTGGTACTACTTTGCATGGGCTATATAAACCACACCCAGACTGCAGCACACGCTTCGTGTTCTTCTGCAACTGGCAGCGTGACGCTCACTGTGTCCAGCTCCTGGTATTCAGCATCCTCCTGTAATCCTGCAAGAACAAGAACAGGATTAATTGTCGTACCTGATAACACACCATCCTATGCTCAGCATCTCAACTGGGCCGCAACCAGTGGAAACCGAGAGAAGCAGAAACGTCAGCAAGAGTACTAGCTTGAGGAATTCCAGCATCCTGCGGCCACAGCTCCCGTTCGAACATTGCGACCTGCAAAGCAAGAAAGGGAAAAACAAGCAAGAAAGGGGAAAACATTATTAGACACACGTGTTTCCAAAACATTGAATTCCATCATTCTTACCTGAATTCCATCGCACTACGCAGAGCTTCCATCCGGAACTCCAGGGCAACACCCTGCAAGAGAAAAGGAGAAATATTCAGGTGTGCTTTCAATATTTAACACCCGCATAGCGCTTAACTTACCTTAACGGATCCCTGGGGTCAGTTTTCATCTTGCTCTCATCCACTCGTAGCACCGCAGCAGCCTGTGAGGAGAAGAAGAAGAGAACACAGGTTAGCTTCAAAAAGACAATAAAGAACGCTGCGCTTCGCCTTACCTTAAAACGTGCCTCCTTATCCAGCACGACAGCATCAAACCTTCACACCTGAAAAGAAGACGATAAAGACATTAAGGGGATTTCCACTTTAAAACAGAACTAAGACTTACAATTAACAAACCTACCTGCCTACCAGCAGATTCAGGGTCACAGCAGGCCTGGACCCGGAGAAAGGCGCACTGCACCAGTGAAGCAACTCGGGCAGATCGCCAACAAACGCCAAGCGCCCCTGCACCAGACGCAGGACGGATAGCCCACCCTACAAACAATTAAGGTGGGAAAGACTCAGTGGGAGAGGGATCGGTCAAAGGGAAGTGGGAGATTTACCCATTAGAGACAGTTATCACAAATCCTCCCTTCTATAATTGCAGATTCGTAATTCTGCACTGGGCAACTACATATCCAGGGTTCCAGATATCAGAGCCTTCCAGACGCCCCTGGGATATCAGGTGAGCGTTACAGCTACAGGGAAGGAGGGAACGGGTGTGCCGATGAGGAGAATCTCAGTCTTACTGGTATTAAGGCAGAGGTCATTGGCGGCACACCACTCCTGGATAGCAGACAGACAGTCAAATCATTGTGGTTGCCTAAAAGTGGGTTGTTTCTGGCTTCTATTTTACTTATAAAGCTTTTTCTCCATTCGAGTTCACGAATTTCCTCTGCAATCAAAACTTTGTGTAAGCTTTTCTCCCTTGGTTTCTCTCGTTTCCCTATTAGCGAGGTAGATACTTTAATTCTTGGAAGGGTGATTGGCGCTCTTTCTCGATCTTTTCGCTCTTCCAGGTGTTGAATTTTCTGTGACTGTGTGAGTCTGGGCATGTTTCCTTGCTTGTGTGTTATTTCATCCTCCAACCATACATCTTCATCATGATGATGATTAATTAAAATGTTGTCATCTTCATTTCACGAGTGTTGATCAATAGTTGTAGATTCCATATTTGTAGCCATTATTTGGATGAATGAATCTTTGTCACCAACCTCAGGGCAATTAGGTATAGGCTGGTCTGTTAACTCGTAGAGAGAAGGGGGGTACACCTGGATACCTTGCATCTGTTAGTTTAAAAAAATAGATTTTCCACACAGTTTTTTCTCGTTTTGTGCTTAATTGTAAGAGGGTTTGTTTATTTGGTCTTGTTAGGTTGTAAACGCCCTCGATAGGTACAGTCGGGGCTCTTATGTCCCCCCATGTGGTCAGCCGACAAGTGTTTCGACCCGTATGTCCTTTTCAAGGCTCCGAAGTTCGGTCTGGCGCCCCCTATGGTGTTCTGTTTAAGTAGATTGGGTTTGTTCCTGTGTTTACAGTGGCTCCAGTTGGGCCCTGGAGTCTCTGATCCTCCGTGATTTGCCGTCCTGCTGTCTAGGGCCCACGTTCTTCCATGGTCTGTTAATTCCTTCCACTTTCAATTGTTGTTGGTATATCAGTGTTATCCTTATGCCCGTTGTTATCATGTATTTTTTCTTGTGTATTTGAATATGGGAGTCTGTCTAACATCCCATTTTCATTTAGCAAAATAATTTGTGTTTCATCTTCTTTCTGATTCCCATATAATTTATGTGGAGCTCGCACATCCTCCAAAGTAGGCGATTGGTTTCCTGACTAACACTCTTTGCTTTCAGACGGCATCCCGTCCACCCAGGAGACCGCCACTTCTGAAGGTGATGAAAAAAATCTCCAAAATGGAGGAGGCACCCCGATAACTGGAGCAGGGGCCTCCCAACTCTTCTCTCTCCCCCTAACCCCCATCAGGGTCAGGGGGAGAGGTTGTGAAGCCCAAAGAGTGCCAAAGCACGCAGAAAGCCTGTGAAGGGCAAACAAAAGGAAGGGGCGGGGCAAGCCCCATAGAAGCGGCGGGTGTCCGGCTAGAAGGCACTTGCAATTTTCCAGTAGCCGGATACCCTCAACCGAGGAAAGGATTTCGGTTTTGATGCCCGCCATCAGGAAGAGGATATCATTTTGTTTGCTGGGTGTCGTGGAGGATTTTGTGTCCATACCTTTCGTGGCTGGGTCCAGGAGCAGAACAGCAGCTTTCGTCGGCGAGCAGCACAGCAGAAGGCGGAAGGAACCACGGCAGTGGAGAGGAACGGCATGGTTTGGTGAGTGGTCTGCAGCAAGGCATCGGCGGGCTGCGAGGGGGACAACGGTGATGGCCCGATTGAAGAGCAGGAAGGAGCAGATCCACGTTGCGGCGTCAGTGGATGGCAAAGAACACCCGGAAGGGAAACGATCAGCTGTGCAGCGCGGCCAAGGTGCATCGAGGATCGCAGGGCGGTCCTTGGCTCAAACAGCTTCCAGGTAAGGTGTAGGCGGCACAACTGTGGGGGAAACTAGATTGAGCAGTTACCCCCCTTTCACCCCAGTGGAGAGGGTGAGCAGAGCAGCGCATTGCAGGGAGGAGAAAGCAGAGCGGACAATGGTGCTGACCCGTCTGGGTGATTAGCTGCGAATAATTTTGAAAAATTGCGGATTGTGTGGGTTGCCTGGGTAAAAGGAGGAGGCTCGGCCTGGCAAACTTTTGGGGACACAGTGAGCGCCAAGCAAGCGACATAACTGCTAATAACTTTGTGAACAGTTAAGGAACAGCTGTTAAGCAGAATCGAAGTGAGAAGCAGAAGGAAAGCCTGAGCTGCGCAAAGCGGGCTCAGATAGCAGGAGCATGTTTCAGTCCTGCTAAAGCACAGAGGGGTGTCAAATAGCAGGGGCACTTTTCAGTCCTGCTAAGGCACAAAGGGGCTTTTGAAGAGCTGCGCTAAGCGGGCTCTTTGGCTGGCACAGCACAACCCAGGCAAGGAGTACTGGTGAATCCAGTTCAGCTGCGCTAAGCAGGCTTAAAGAGAAGGATGGATCCACAAGGCCAGAGAAAGGGGCTGGAGGGCCAACAGAAGGACCTGGAGGCCTTCCTCGCCATGGCCAGGATGGCGGCGGACAAATATGGCACGAGTTGGATGGAGCAGGTGACAGCCCAAATGGGGGCCGAGGTTGCGGGGCGCAGCCAAAGAGCAGAATCTCCGCTTTTGCTCCCACCCACGCTGCTTGAGGAAGCATGGGTTGAAGTACATTCCCAGGAAGAAGGGGAAGAAGGAGATGGAAGAGCACATTGAGGAAGAGGAACCAGTCAGTAAGAGGAAGAGGGTCATGACTACGAAAGCCAAAGACAGCCAGCGACAGGAAGAAGCTGCCCAGAGACGCAAAGCAGCAGCCCCTAAGGGGAAAGGGAGGGCACAGGAGGTTGCAGCCGCACTGGCGCCTGTACCTGCCGAGGCTCCAAGGAACCGGGGAGGCCCCCTCAGCACACCTGTAGCCAAATCGGCAGTAGCGGCAGAGGGTCTCACCATCTTGGAGATAGATACAGGTATGTTCATGCAATGTATGCAAGCATGGGGAAATGGGGATAATGGGCAGATGATATGTAATAATATCAATGCATTCAACCAGCTTGGTAGGGACGCTGAGGCGGTCCATCACCAAGGGGGTTACATGGCCGCAAGACAAGGGGTAGTACCCGAGTGCTGGTCAGTGCCGGTATCTGGGGTAGGCCAGGTGGTGGGAGCAGGGCAGTTGCCACAGGTGATGACAACTGCAGCAGGCACACAGCGCTTAGAAGCACCTTGGTGGGGTCAAGGGTCCACAGTAGAAGTGGTTAAGCCTGGGAATCTTCCAACCGGGGTGGATGGCCAGGGAAGGCCGACATTGGGGACACCAGCTGCAGGGCAGGTGCAGGAGCAAGGGACAAGCAATGTCACGGTATACGGGAGGCCTATGCCAGGCTTTGCACCGGCTAGAGTGGCAGTGAACGCATTAGTTTGGCACATACCATTAGCACAAAAGGAGCGTATGGCGAAAGGAGTTCCTGGAAATCCTGGATCTAGTGGGGATGGAACCACTGGGTGAAGGTTTAAGGGAACTAACCAAGAGAGAGAGGGAAAAGAAGGAGAGAGAGAGACCTTAAGTGGAGGCCACGATTCATAATTGGTTGAGGGCTTTTAGAATGTATGCTACCATCATGTTAGAGAAGTTCCCGCAGGATGGGGTGGCAATGACCGCGTATGAGTAGTACATTCATGAACAGTATCTAAAACATGGGGGAGATGCTTGGATCAATTATAATAGGGGGTTCAGACTCAAGATGCCGGTGTGGCCAGCTATGACCTGGGATGAATTGGATGTGGGCGGGTACATAGACAAAATGGTACCTGCCAGGGCATTGGGGGAAAAGGTCCAAGGAGAGAGGCCACAGTATGGCAAAGGCAGAGGGTCCTACTCGCACAAAGGCAGGGGGTCTTTTCGAGGGAATTCCTCCTGGAACAACCGTTCAAGCTTCCAGGGGGAGCAAGCAGAATTCTGGTTGTTTGCCGAGGGTAAGTGCACCTACGGCAATGCTTGTAGATTCAAACACACGAAGGGCAAAGGATCAGGGCGGCACAGCTCCTCAGCCGGGGAAGCAAAACAGAGGAGCAGTGCCAAGCCCAAAGAAAAAGCAAAGCATGATTAAAAATCACTTACCCACATCAGTACTATTGCAGGCCATGATTCCTTTTTTAAATGCATATCATGACAGTGGCAATGCAAACATTCTTTGGGAAGGTTTTAGATGGGGGTTTAGGATTCCTTTCACCGGGATCATGGGGCCAGGGGGGGCATGCAATTTGAAGTAGGCACTGGCAATGCCGGAGGTAGTGGCAGAGAAAATGGGGAAGGAATTACAATTGGGAAGGGTGGCAGGCCCTTTCTCCTCTCCACCTCTGGAGAATTTTGTGGTATCACCTCTGGGTTTGGTGCCCAAGAAGGAGGTTGGCCAGTACAGACTGATTCAGCAGCTTTCCTTACCTGAGTGTGAATCCGTGAATGATGGCATTTATGAGGAGCAATGCAGGGTGCATTATGCATCATTTGATGAGTCAGTGGAAATGGTGAAAGCAACAGGGGGTGGAGCCCTAATGGGGAAGGCGGACATACGGTCTGCATTTCGGCTGTTGCCTATACACACCCTATCTACTGGGTTTCAAGGTACTGCAAGAATATTTCAATGATAAATGTTTACCCATGGGATGTGCGATTTCATGCGCATGTTTTGAAAAATTCAGCCACTTTTTGCAATTTGCATTATGACAAAGGTCTACTGCCGGGGGGGGGGGGTTCTGCACTACCTGGATGGTTTCTTGTTTATTGGCAGAAAGGGGACAAACAAATGTGAGGTACTCATGGGGGTATTTCAAGGTTTGATGGATGAGTTGGGGATACCTCTGGCCAGTGGGAAGATGGTCGGTCCGGTCACAACTTTGACCTTTCTGGGGATCAAAATTGACACAATCGCAGGGGATTGCAGACTGCCGAAGGACAAAGTACTGAAACAGCTAATTAAGGGATTGTTGGGCAAAGAGAAAGCCACTTTGAGGGAGCTTCAGTCGCTGGCGGGCAACTTGAATTTTGCCGGGAAGGTCATCCCGGCAGGTAATGGAGGTCATTAAGACCCAGGCGGTAAGGGTTAACGCCTTGGTGCTAATTACGGCACCGTAATTTACGGTGCCGTAATTAGCGCCTTCCCCACTCCCATTAAGCCCTATAGGGCAAAAATGGGAATGGGGAAGGGTAAATGGGAAATGGGGATTTACCGCCCCACTCACCTTGGAATGGGGCGGTAAATCCGCCATCCATAGTTTACACCATGGTGGTAAAGTTGGTGTACTTACTGCCCGGGTCGTAATGACCTCCAATGTGTTTGCAAGGAGTGTTGAGCTGAAAACGGTGGGGTTAGAGCACGCAGGGTAACATGTAGGATTGGGGGCAGAGGTCAAGGAGGACCTCAGGATGTGGGATGCCTTCTTGGAGAGTTTTAATGGTGTATTGCTCTGGAGAGACGGGTTGGGCAGCAGCAAGGGGCCTCAAACTGTTCACTGATTCATCTGGTGCACAAGGTTTTGGAGCCATTTTGGGGAGTGAATGGTGCGGGCAGCCATGGCCAGCAAGGTGGCAGGAGGAAGGGATCACCAGGGATATTACACTGTTAGAACTGTTTTCGATTGTAGAAGCTTTTAAATTGTGGCCCAGACAAATGCAGGACAAGAAGGTGATGATCTGGTCAGACAACCTGGTGGTGGTACAGATTATTTATCAAGGCATGTGCAAGAAGTTCAGAGTGCGTAAACTGCTTAGAGAGCTCACAAGGAGCATGCTGCAGCTGAATACAAAGGTGAGGGCACGGCATATTCCAGGGGTAAAAAATGTGGCGCTGAGTCTCTTTCTTGGTTTGCAGTGGGAAAGGTTTCGGGGAAGCTATCCAGAAGCAAGCGCGACAATGACACCTTTCAAAACACAATGGTGGGGCATGATTGGGGAGATCTGAGTTCACTGATCAGCACTGCACTGGCACCGGGCACAGAAAGAAGATACAAAGGGTGCTGGGAATGTTTCTTAGCATTTCAGAGCAATACGCTGTCAAGCAAACAGAGGGAGTTGCCAGTCTTGGCCTTTGTGGGCTGGTGTTGGCAGGCGGGGAGGTCCAGATCTTGGGTAGCATACCACCTAGCAGCAATTGCACACTTCTACAAATTGGGGGGCAGGGCAGATCCCACAAAGGAACATTACATCGTCATGGCTATGAGGGGTTGGGCCAAGCAGGTCGAAACCAGGCCTGATGAACGGCGACCTATCGATGTAGGGAAGCTGCACAATATGATCGGATGCTTGGCAGGGGTGTGCCGAAACGAGTATGAGAGGGTCTTGTTTTCGGTGGCCTTCTCATTAGCTTTCTTTGGGGTGCTAAGGGTGAGCGAATTGGTGCCCGAGAATAAGGAGGGCAGGGGTTCTGGGTTTCAGGGACCATCATATTGCTAAAATCCAAACAAAGTCACTGAGAAACTGAAAAAAGCCAACACGTGTTTCAACCCTCTTGTTGAAACACGTGTTGGCGTTTTTCAGTTTCTCAGTGACTTTATTGTTTGGATTTTACCAATATGATGGTCCTTTGATTTCACAAAATGGATTAAGAATAATATGTGTTCTTTGAGATGCAATACACGTTCGTTTAGATAAACCAAAATGGTGTCTGTACAGTGCTTCTTTTTTCTATAATTTGTTATTCTGAATATTGGTTGTCTAACCTGGTTATCAAGAATATCTTGAATGCATAGCTGACTAACTCAACTAGTGTTTATATTAAATCCGGAGTCAGCGCAGACAGTGAGGATACACTTCCCAGATTTCCCTCCATGTCTTAATATAGTTTTATTAGTTAGATGAATGATGCACTCACTGTCTGCTTCGCTCGCTTCACTTACCGAGCGCCAGTCGGGGTTTGGCTTGTTTCTGTACTTCCAGCTGGTTCTCTCTCACCATTGGGGGTCTCGTGTTCACTCTGGTATTTGGCTGCAGGGAGGAAACCAGTGAGTCTGAGTCCTCCATTGTTCTTCCTGGACTCTGACTGGATTACGACTGGAACTCCTGCCCGAACTCATGCAAGTAGGTACTGGCTTTGTCATGCCAAAAGCCAGTGATAAACCTCTGTACTGTTTCCTCACTCCCCACAGCTCTCAAATCCTCTCTGTAATTGTTTTCTCTGTAATCACTGGATATCCTCTCAACCAAATCTATCAACGCTCTTACACTCCACATTCAAAATCTACTTTTACCCATTCCAAAGAACATTCAATACATGCTGAATTACAACACAGCTTCTAGTAGACAATATGACAAAGGGGAGAGTTTCTGGAGAAGAAAGAAAAGTGTTGCGTGCTGCTGTTTCCGGAGCTGTTTACTCACATGTGACTGCTGATTAAAAGAAGGCGGTACAGCGAGAAAGAACCTGCGTGAAACCAAGCGATAAGGGGACCGCAGTCGGCAGTCCACAGTGCAGTGGTTTGGCGGTGAAGGCTGCCCCATCGTCGTGATGTGCTGCCGTTAGTCCTGGACCAACTGGATCTGTTGTTAAGACAGTATGTTTGTGAACGTTTAGGGGAAAGGCCTTCCACAATAAATAACTAAAAATAACTAATAGCTATACACATCACTCTGAAACTCTGCACGCAGGACTGCAGCACTATGTGCGCACTTAGAAGTAGGTGCTAGACAGCGCAGGTGCTCATCCACCCTCAACAGACACGTTCGGAACTGAGCCGCAGGGGAGCTCCACTCAAGTATCTTTCATTAACACTTCCATGAGGAAAATTGTTACCTTTGACTCCACTTATAGTGAATCTGCTAATACAGCTCTTAAAATACGCAAATCAATTAAGGATTTTATTGCTGCCAAGAATCCCATTATGATTCCCGAAAGTAACTGCAACAATGCAGACAGTATTGGAAATTACAGACAAAGGTTCAATAGCCCCGTGGGACTTGGAATCATTATTTAATGATGTGTCAGATTGCCAGACGATTATCTCTCCCTCCACAGATCTGATTGTAAACTCGGATTTGCATACTAAGCAAACTCCTTCTTCATCGAGGGCCTCAATTGAAGACTCACCCAAGTTCTTCAGCAACAGCTCCACCTTGCTGTCACCAGAGTCATCCAATGGGCCTCATTATGAGAATGGAGGTAATGAAACTAGGAAGGTGGAATGGTATTACCGGCATCGTTAACAGGTCCAGACGATTACGACCCGGCAACCCGCCACTGCCCGTACCGTGCCCCTTCATACCGGTTTGTGCACATACAAGCGCCCCTTCGCGGAGGAAATACCGGGATGCCGGTAATAGGAGGACATCACAAGTAACGCAGGCATGCACTTACCGGCATCCCGAAGGCAGTAAATAGGGCCTGCACAACGGCGTTAATACAGGCATCGCGGACCACCCGTAAATAGCAACCTGCAGTGAAGGCAACTGCCACAAGTGCACACAATCACCACAGGTGGAGTCAATGGAGCCTGTCCCAGTATAAAAGGAGTACACCCACACACCACACCCCTTCCCACACCAAAATGATACCACTAGCTGTTACAATCATGGTGCTGGAGGACATGCCTGTACTACTACAACTACAGCAACAACAGCAACTACAACAACAACTACAGCAGCAACAACAGGCATCACAGAGGAGACGGAGGAGGAGAAGGAGGATGAGACAGGCCCAGCAATTACCACCAGTGCAGCCAGTAATACCTCGTAGGCAGCCACCAATCCCTCACATCAGATCCAGTCCATTCAATCTAACCTCTGAGCAGATCCACACCCTGTACCGTTTGGACCGGGCCACCATCACCACCATTGTGGACATGATAAATGACAACATCGTCAGCCTCATTGAACTACGCACTGCCATCCCCCGCTACTAAAGGTGGTGTCTGTGCTCCACTTCCTGACCACAGGCACCTACTAGCACACAGTGGGCCAGCTGCATGGTATATCACAACCACTCTTTTCACGCATGCTGACCCAAGTGCTGGATGCCCTCCTGAAGCACGCTAGCACCCACATATCCCTACCACGGACTGGCCAGGAGATTGCCGACACCAAAGTAGGCTTCCATGCACTGGCAGGCATGCCCAATTGCGTCGGTGCCCTCGACTGCACCCATGTTGAATTGGTAGTCCCTCATGCCATAGAGGCGGTGTACCGCAATCGCAAGCAATACCACTCCATCAATGTGCAGATGGTATATGACTCCAGCAAGATCATCACACATGGTTGTGCCCGATATCCGGGATCGACACATGATGCCCTGGTGCTGCATAACTCCACGCTACCCTGTCACATGGAGCGACATGCTGGATGACGTGCCTGGCTGCTTGGTGAGTTGCCTGACTGGCCCATGGCAGTGCATCGGGTCGTGATGTGAGGTGGATGCATACTCCACCTGGGTGGGAATGTGGGGGGATGCATACTCCACCTGGGTGGGAATGGGGGGAAGCATACTCCACCTGGGTGGGAATGGAGGGGTGCATACTCCACCTGGGTGGGAATGCATACTCCACCTGGGTGCGAATGGGCAGTGAATGGGCAATGCACTCAGAGCTAAACACTTCTGATCTGAACCTCCCAACCCGAACATGTCACATCACTGCCACACATTGGACCAATGCCGTACATCAATGACAACATGTAAGACGCACAACCAGGCCACCATGGGTATGTCAAGCGATGCATGACTGAACATGATTACAACTGTGCCAATGTGCCTAGTGTGATTAGGCACAGTGTAGCATACACTGCAATCATGGGAGGCAAGACATCGTTCTGCTTCCACAGTAAATCTGCATCAGCATGCAAGTTAACACCCTGCATCATCTGAACACCGCCATCCAGACTAGCAGACCATTTTGCAGTACACAATGCATCCAAATAATCTTTGTGCATACGTACAGGGACACGTGCATGACAACAGCAAATAGCTGCGGCCATGGCTGTAAATCCTGAAGGTGGCAGCTCAGAATTACTCACACAGACCTCTCTGTACTCCCATGCAGGTGATGGAGGATATCCCTTGAAGCCGTGTCTACTTACCCCCCATGCGGAACCCGCGGAACAGCCATGAAGAGGAGTACAATCGGGTTCATACCCGTACCTGTGTTGTGATTGAGCAGACCTTTGGCCTGTTGAAGGCGCAATTCCACTGCCTAAGCAGGTCTGGTGGAGCACTTCTTTATAGGCCTGAGAAGGTGGCAAAGATCACCATGGCCTGTGTCATGCTGCACAACATGTGCATCTGGAGAAATGTACCACTGCCACCTGACATTGACATGCATGCACCGGGTGAGGATGATGAGGATGAAGATGGAGGAGAAGCAGCACCCCTGCCAGTACGTGATGCACAAGATGGCCGTGCTGTACGCCAGTCACTGATTGACGAATACTTCTGACCCACAGGGACGTTGATGGATTTGTGTCAGTACTACACTGAACACTGGGTCCAAGTGGACATGCACACAGGGAATGTGGGGAGTTGGGCACTGTGCACTGTCATGAATAAAATGAATACACACGAAATGAACAATGTCCAGGCATTTAATGATTTTGTACACAACAGGTGTATTAATGTAAACTACAAAAAAGTGCCTCACCCCTCCACCACTCACATGCCCTTGCCCCTCCCCCAACACACCAAAACTCCCCATACCCTCTCATCAACACCCGCGTATTCCCCTACACACCACCGACATCACCTCCCCCACTCCCATTGTTGTCCCACTCTATTCTTGTGCTTTCTTAGTGTCCGGGGGCAGCATTTCCGACTGCCTCGCACTACGCCTTGTCTGTCGCACAGGGCTGGAGGGTGCAGAGGATGCGGGTGTGGTGGATGGGGTGGATGCTGTAGTGATTGGCACGGCTGGCCGGTTGTTGCTGCTGCATGTATTGCAGTATTGCAGTAAGGACCGCCGTGACGGCCCCCAGACTGTCGCGCATCATGACCACAGAGGCATTTATGGCGGCAGTGTTCCCTGCAACGGCCTGCACAATCTCTCGCCTTGTGTTCTCTCCCTCAGCCCCATATTGCCGAACAAGTTCCAGCATGGAGTCCTGCCTTGCCTCCACCCTTGATAGCTGTGCCCCAAAGTCAGAGGGAGCAGCAGAGGTTGAGGGTGCTGCGGCCGGGCGTCCAATTGCAGGGCTGGCCTCGGAGGTGGTGCTGAGGTCAGAACTGTGGAGTGCATGATCCGCAATGGGGCTGGAGGGTGTGGCCTGAGTGTGGGGTTGGGGGGTAGACAGGGGGATTGGGGTGTGTGGACATGCCACATGGATTAGGCCTTTCCTCGTCCACATACGCCTCTGCTCCAATGTCGATGTCACTCAGTGGTGCTGTGGCTGCCGCCTCGCCCACGGAACCTGTTGCAGCAGAATGGGTGCCACTGGCCTCCCCGTTTGCTGGTGTTGCCAGCTCTGTGGTTCCGGTGTCATCCGTGGCTGTGGGGCCCTCATGTGCCGGCATGGCCTGTGCACTCGCCCTGGCTTGTAGTGTGGGCTGCGAGGCTGCCCGGGAGGTGGTTTTGCCAGTGGCAGTTGTTTTGGCCCGGGACGTGGATGCCCTTGTGGCTGGATCTTCACTACCATCTTCACCATCGGTGCCTGGGGGGGTAAAAGAGATGCAGGGCATCAGTGATGGTGTTACATGCAAGATGCATTATATGGTGCTGTGGAGATTTTCATTTATCATGCATTCATATCTTACAGGTGTGTCACACAGGGTAGCTTGAAGGGGAGCATTTTGGCATTTGCTGTGACGTCTCAATTCAGGAATGCTGCATGGCAGGTGGCATGCCGTTGTATTGGAGTTTGTGTGATGTATGACATGGGAATGGTCCCTGTGTGCCGGTTGTCTGTTGGTAATGGGATTGGCACTCAGCATGCATTTCAGTGTGGCAGGGTTTGGGCCTCCATCTGGACATGGATATGTTGATGTGTGTGTGTTGGGACATGTATTGCCTTGCCTAGGCTCTATTTCAGATCACTTGTGCTACTTCATGGTTTGGCCTACTGGGGTCTGCAGGGTCACTCACCTCCATCTTCAGATGTTGCGGCACCTGTCTCCATCTCCCCGAAGACCTTGATAGACTCCATCTGGATGAAAGTACTACATGTCTCCTCCCAGCGCATTAGTTTTGTCGGGGAGTGGGAACTCCCGCCTTTGGCTATGGCCTACCTCTGATTGCTGGCCAGGATGTTGCGTACCCTAAGCCGGGGGTCATCCCACCTTTTCTTGAAGTCTTTGACTGTCCGTGGGCCGCTGCCGACTGCAGATACCTTGCGGGCTACCTCCTCCCATATCTCCTTCTTCTTCTGCTGCACCTCCCTTTTGAGGTTATGGGTGTTTATCTCCTCAGCATTGGCAGCAAGGGTGTCCGCCAACATGTTAAGTTCTACATCAGAGAAACGCTTCTTGCGCAGGCGGGGGTTGGATTTTCTGGTTGCCTTAGACATGTTGATTTGAAAGGCCCTGGTCTCTCCTGTGCAACACTGGTGGTATGGGAGGATTGCAATGGATTGTGTTTTTAAAGATGGCAGCCGGTGCATTTCCCGTTCCGACGCAATGACGTTACTTCCGGGTCCGGTATTACGGGCCCGGTATTAGCATGGTGTTATTACCGGGTTGGTAATAAGGGGTGATTCCACGATATGTAGGGCAAATGCCAGCTGTGATTGTAATTTGGTTAAAACCAAACCACGTCTGATCTACAAAAACAAGCAAAGCACCTGTTTTATGGATAAAAATACTGTGGTTGAGGGCAGAATGAGTTTATAAAGAAAAGACAACAGAGAACTCCTGTGGGTTTTGCCACTCGCAGAAAAACAAGGCTGTGAGGGAGGACAGAACAGCACAGAGTTGAATTTCTAAATATCCCTTCCTCCTACCCAAATCTGTCCCTGTGTCGCGCTGGTGTATCGCCTACAAACAGGAGACAGGAAAAGAAAACAAACTAATAACTTCTAGTTGTTGTTAATAACATTCAGCCTTGTTGTAGTCATGCTCCTCAACCACTCTCTTCCGCTATGTGTCTGTGTTGGAAGAGACAAATAGCCAGATTCACATCCGGTGATGTAGTGGTTGGGTGTGTACACATCCACTGGGTTGTAAAATCTTTAATGACCCAGGGATTGTATAGCAACCACACACACCAAAGTTTTTTTTTAAAAAGACACAAACACGAATTATAAAAACTCACAAGTTGTGTTACAGACCAACATAGAGACGGTCCTCACTTCACTATACATTTCCCTAGATGATATTCTTACTGTATCTGGTGGAGTGAGGTACAAAATTGCTCATATATAGAAAATTACATTTGTATCTATAAATTGTAGCAATTACTGTCTACCGGTTTCAGCGACAGCATGTGTAATGTGGTTGCTTTCTTCAGGACAGTCTTATGGTATTCAACTATAAGGTAGGTCTAATTTAGTACATACCAAAGGTTGGATTTCAAGAAATGAAAGAAGGCGGGAGAGTTACTTTACCACCTCCTTAGTGTGTCTTAATGGCTGGGACAGACGGGTGACCCTGTGTGGTAAAAATAAAATATACACAAGTCACCGTTTGGTTAATAACTGCCAATCATGGCTTACGAATGAACAGTTCTATTAATACTATTCAACCTGTAAATACACAACACAAGCTCTGGTTGATTCTTATCTCTTATCATCGTTCTCAGTCTGATGTTTTCTATTATTCATCTATGATGCGTTTACTGTTTTACAAAGGGAAACCCCCCATTTAAAGTATTCTCACCTACTGCTGTCTACACATACCATTGGCAGTAGGATATTCAACAGAACCCTTAGCATGTATAATAATTACAATATATATGTTTTTCATAACCCAGTGAAGACCATTAAAAATCACTAACCTGAGCGTTAGAGTTGAGTGAAAATGGTTGTTTCATCTGGGGTCATGCAGCAAAATTCATGCGTTACATTTTGTCCTTGATGGTCAATTGGGGAGTCCTGACCTGCTAGGGGGGAGAGGGAGTTAGTGTTCACCCTGTCTCTGTGTCGTAATATTTTTTATGCTCTCAAGGGCTTTAAGACAGTACAAGGGGAGGTAATAAACCATCACGGGGCCGTAAGATATGTGATGTGAGTCATTTGCTATGGGGCCGCAGTCTGAACTGCTAGGTCTTACCTAGTTGTTTCAGGTGCTGGATTCTATGGTACCTTCCTTCTCGAGAGGACATCCGCCGTATCCGTCTCGTCATCCGCCGTCATCATCGTCATGTCCGTCTCGAACATCCGCCGTCTCGGATACGGCGGATGTCCTCTCGAGAAGGAACGTACCGTAGAATCCAGCACCTGAAGCAACTAGGTAAGACCTAGCAGTTAGGGACTGCGGCCCCAGGCAGAGGCGGTATCGGCGGGTCCCGTGATGGCGGTATCGGGGGTTGGAGGGCCTTTAGCGGCATGGCGGTATGGACATTACCGGCATGGGGGTTCGCGCGTGCTTGCGCACTCATAATCATCCGCTATTAGACGTGTCAAACGAGCACTTAATGGATGGATACATTTCATGGAACCGTTCTGGGGTGAAGTGCCACTGCAATATAGCTTTCTGGCACATTTCTCTCATCTGTATTGAGCGCGTTAGTTTGGGGATTAGATTCCATACGTATTCCCATTTTTTCCTCGTGATGGGCTCCCCCAGAGTTTTTTCCCCATCATTTCATATTTTTCCATTGTGTTTCTTCCCCTTGGTCATTCAAGAATCTGTAGGGATTGGATATTATTTTCCTGGAACCTGTGTCTGTTGTCATATAGGTTTCAAACAGGGTTAATTGTCTCGTGGCAGCTTCTTTGATGGGAGTGGAGGTAATCCAATGCTTTAGTTGGGTATATTTAAATTCCTCCCTGGCTGTTAACCCCAGTGATTGCATTCCTGGAATGTCATTATTGACTGGCCCTTGTACATATCTCCTATCTTGCTGCACCCTGCTAGTGTCCAGATATCATATGTGCCCCCTTCCAGCCCTAGTTGGAAATCGGGATTCCCAATGATCGGTGTGAAGGGCGACAGGATTGTCGTTAGGGCCCCTCTTTTGATCCCTGTGTCCCATGCCTCAATCCCCACCCCCATAACCTCACTTATCTTGGTGTTGGGATGCCTATGGCTTTTGTCAAGCCATAGAATGTTGGAGAGACAGCTGCCTTGTCTTGCCCAGATGTATTGGCGAGAGTGTCTTACCCATTCTTTTATAACTCTCAATTGTGCTGCCTTGTAGTATCTATGGAAGTGGGGGAGTGTTAGCCCACCTTGACCTTTCGGTGCTATTAGGGATGACATCGCGATTCTGGGGGTCTTGTGTTTCATATGAAGGTGCTCACCAATTTATTCAGTGATCTAAAAAACTTCATTGGATTTTTATTGGGAGCATTTGAAAATAATAAAGTAGTTTTGGTAGGACTGACATTTTTATAACCGTTATCCTCCCCCACCACGAGATATTGAGAGGGTTCCATTTATCCAGGTCTGTTTTCAGGTTAGCCAGGAGCTTTGGATAGTTGGCATTATATATCTGGTCTATCGAGGATTGTAATTTGATCCCTAAGTAGGGGATCCCTTCTGGGGTATTATTCATTTGTGTAGCTGTGATGCTGGAAATGCATTGGAGGGACAGGTCTTCCATATCCTTGTCCTTTGTTGCTTTATCATGTGTGTTATGTCTTGTATTCCGCACAGAAGTTCATGTGGGATGCCTGGCGGTGCAGCTCTTCCTCTTTTTGGTTTGGTGAACAGACCCTTGGGATACCCTTATGGCACCCATGGGTGGAAGTACGACCGTGTACTCCTAGTGTATATTTTTTATACACCTGTGTGTGGCCCACAGAGCATAGTATGGGCTGGTGGCAGCTCCATGCTGAATTTGACAGGTGCTCTGAGTATCCTCCATTTTGGGATACCCAGGCCCTGCCATTGGAATCAGTTGATTCCTGACAGGAAACAAGATGGCCCCTGTGGCCACTCGCTTTCTATCACCTGTTACTGTGTTTTCCCGAAGTCCTGGGAAGCCCTGACTCTGTCCCTTCCCCCCTTGACTGGCTGTTGGGTGGAAGTTCCACATATGGTAGTGTGGGGAAGTCCAGGCCAGACTGGCTGGAGCCTTCCCAATGACTTTATGTTGTGGGTACGCCCGTGGGGTGCGACCTGGGTGAATGGAGTGTGTGACGAATACGCATTTCATGTTATGGGTGTCGAGTATCTGGTGTTTTACACAATGACTGAGACAGCCCTACCTGAAACTGGTATGAATTCAGTGTAGAGTGCTGAATGGCAGAGTGCTTGTCCGAAACCATTTTCCGTGTTGTGAGTGTCTGGATGGAGAAGAATGGCCTGAACGCACTGTGAGCTGATTGGCTGCCTGACTGCCTGAATGACCTCCTGAATGATTGGTTGCCTGAGTGTGACCCAGCACAGTGAATGGGAGATCAACAGTATTTCTGGGTGCCTCTCACTGATGGAAATCATTCAGAAGCTGAAGTTGATACTTGATGCTTAACCTTGAAGTCCACTGGAAGAAGAAGAATTGCTGCTGCTGTCCTTCGCCAATCTGAAAGCTGCTTTGACTTCAAGGAACTGATCCAAGTGAGGACCTGGCTAGGAGAGCTCTTCCCGAGCTACGAGGGACCATCACACACCAGATGATCTTTGTCAAAGCTCCCTGGACGTCAGACTCTCGAAAGGCTGCCAACCGGAGACGGGGACCGCCGCGGAATCACGAAGCGAAGTGTCCGGACATTGAAGTCCATCACCGTCGACAACAGCCATCGCCGACCGGAGCCGCAGTGCTCCTTTGCCTAAGACATTTGATCCAAGGACTCCCTTGCTCATTACCGTTGACCGCTTTTGTCCTGCGGGAGAAAGTCAAGGCCACCGACGACCAAGGAGAATCTGCTGATGGGTTTCCCGCCACCCGAAGCCCACGGAGACGCTGATGACCCAACGCCCTTGCTGGGCCAAAGTTCTTCATGACCTCTCTGCGGCACACTCGTCGTTGAGGTGCACCGCATGCCTCAGCTTGCAGGACGTTTTCGACCGATCGTCAACGAGCACCGCAAGAACCGAAGCTGCTGCTGCTGCAACGACAGTGTTCACCCTTTTCTTCACCGACTCTTGACGACCTGTGGCTCCTGCCTTAAAGGGAGTGCACTCAAGAAGGGCCTGTCGACGACTCATCGAATAACTCTACGAAACCAGGTACTTTGGGGTCCTGGAACCTTTAGAAGGAATGGAGACTGTATTAAGCATAACTGGACTGGGCTTGTCAATACGCTTTATTTACAGGTTGCCGAGGTGGGGTGGGGGGATCCTCGCACAGAACTGTCTCTAGGTAACAGGAGTCAGTATTCTGCCTTTGCTTGATATAACTTGCTTTCCTTCTGTGGTCTATCGTTGATTCATTTTACTGTATGATTTGCATGCTATTGTGTGGCTGTTAGCCGTGGTCGCATTTCAAAGGAATCAATAGAAAGAGTGGTACTGCATAGACCTGCATATATTTGCCATTATAGTATTGCCAGAGTACAAAGTGTGTTATTGTGATTGTGTAGATAACGTGAACCTTATTTATATAAAGACTGCATTTTCACTAACATAGTGAGTGGAAATTCCTTTTTGGGTGCTTGGGGACCACCCTGTACTTAAGAACCAGTCCGCATCACCTCCTGAGAGCTAAGCCTTGATTGATCGTCCATTCCTATCAACGATAGAGAATCTTGGCTGGGGTGCTCTGTGCCTCTCCCCTGCCATATCGAGATCAGGAGTACAGACGCCCACCTCCGGTGCTTTACAGTAGCTTGGGCCAGTTTGTTTATGATTGCGGGATCCTCTGTTAGGTTTAATATTTCTGATTTTTGTTTGTTTATTCTTAGGCCGGATATGGCACCACATTGGTCTAGTTCTTTTATCAGCCTGGGGAGTGAGAGTTCTGGGGTTGTTACAGCTATAAGCAGGTCATCCGCGAAGGCCATGGTTTTATGTTCAGTTCCCTCCATCGTTATACCCTTTATCTGATGTGATTCACAAATCTGAATCAGGAGCGGCTCCAAGAATATTGCATACAGTAGGGATGAGAGAGGGCATCCCGGTTTGGTGCCACTGCTCAAGGGTACTGGTCTCGACAGGGTTCAATTTAGGGATATTCGCAACAAAGCTGTGTCATAGTTAGCTTTGATCATTTGTAAGTATCTTGGTCCGAATCCCATGTTTTCCATTGTTTGAAAGAGTTGTGTTCACTCCACTCTATCAAAAGCTTTCTCTGCGTCTAGGGACACGAGGATCGCTGGGATGCGGGTATGACCTTCTTTCTCGATTAGGTGGCACACCCTGCAGGTTTTATCGGCCGTTTGTCTTGTGGGTATGAATCCCGATTTGTCTGGGCCTACTAGTGTCGGGAGTAGCCGTGTTAGTCTTTCTAAAAATACAAAAAAGGTAGCAGGTGCCACTCTCTCGAAAGGACACGGCATGATAACATGTTCAGTGGTTATTAACTGCTTTGAGAATACGCAGCCATCTGCTTTTTGTTCAGTGGTTATTAACTGCTTTGAGAATACGCAACCATCTGCTTTTTGCTCACTGTACCTTTCACAGATGGGAAATATCCATTTGCATATCAGTCTTTGTCCCGCCACACATGGGCAGCCCAGCACCGAAATGCTATGGCAATTCCTTTCTAAACAAGAGTACCAACAGCAACCCCATGAATGTGTTTCAGCCTTGTTGGGCCTCATCAGTGAGGTGAAGATGTGCCTCTCTAAGCACAGTGAGCAGGGAGTCGACGTCTGGTTGTCCCCAGGTAACTTAGGGTGAACAACCCCAAGTTCCTTTCTGCCAGAATTTTAGTGTACAGTTTTGCGTTTAGGTTAATTAAGGCTATCAAACGGTATGACCTCAGAAGTGATGGGTCCTTTCCTGGTTTAGGGAAGACTACCAGTTTTGTTTCATTCATGGAGTTTGTTATGAAGCTATTAAACAGGTTTGTTAGTTTTGGGGCTAGCACGTCTTGATACTGTATCCGTCTGGGCCCAGAGCTTTGTTTCTTGGGAGTTTTTTAACTGCGCTGTGGTCATCCTCTACCTGTATGTCCCCATTTAATATCATCTGGTGTGCATTTGAGATCTGTGGGAGGGTAAGTCCCTCTAGGTATTCCTTTTGTTTATCTATTCTCGGTTCATCTGATTTATATAGGGTTTGGTAATAGTCCCCCCATTTCCTCATTGGATGTCCTTATTTGGCCAAATCTGTCTTTTAGTTTCAATATTGTTGTTTTCTGTCCCTTTTCCCAAAGTTGTTGTGCCAGTAATTTGTCAGCCTTATTGGCGCTAATGTAGTATTCATGTTTTAATCGTAGGAGCGCTATTTCCGCCTTTTTGATTTGAAGCACTGCCAGTTGACCTTGTATATGTTTCAGGGCTAGTTTCATTTTCCTACTGGGATTTTTTACTAGTTCACTTTGTAGTCCCTTTAGTTTCCCTTCCAATTCTTCCTCCCATTTGTTTCATAGTTTATCTCTTCATGATTTTATGGCTATTAGGTTGCCCCATAGTACCGCTTTAAAAGCGTCCCAGACTATATTCTGCCTTTGTCATTTTCGCAGAAGTAATGTTCAATCTTTTCTTTTATTGTCTCTGCTATGAGACTATCCTATGGTATGTCTGTTGGGAATCTCCATGCCCAAATCCCTCCTGTCCCCTGTCAATGTTGAATATTGCTTTTATCGGAGAGTGGTCTGAGAGGGTTATTGGTCCTACTTCTACATTCTCCACCTTCCCCAATAGGCTCTTGGAAACCCAGACATAGGGGCTCGTTCCGAGTTGGGCAGTAGCCATGGTGCTATTAGCACCATGGCTGCCTCCCAAACTGGGTCCGGTTCCGGTCTGGTTGAATGGGGACTTAATGGGTCATTCCGACTCTGGAGGACCTGGTAAGTCCCCATTCAACCAACCATTCCCCATTCCCATTTGAGCCCCCATAGCGCTCAATGGGAATGGGGAAGGCACTAATAACGGGCCTGCGAATAGCAGGCCCATTATTAGCGCCCTGGCTCCTTAGCGGGACCCGTAAAGGATGTGTGGTAAGACCACACGTCCTTTATGGCTCCCGCTAAGGGACCTCAGAATTGAGCGGTAAGGGATTACCGGCACCGGTCTCCTTACCAGTACCTGGTATCCCTTACCGCCCAACTCGGAATGACCCCCATAGTCTATTCTTGATTGGGAGCTGTGGACATGTGAAAAATGGGTGAAACCCTGAGTTTCCCCTTTTGTGGCGCGCCAAACGTCATGGAGAGCAAGAGTCTCAAATGCTTTTGTCAGGGTTTTTGAGGGTGCATTCGTCCCTACTTGTGCCTTCGGGCTTCTGTTGATTTTGGGGTCCCATGCTTGATTGAGGTCGCCCACCAATATATTCTCCGCTGTGACAAATCCCTCAAGTGTCAACAGGGCCCCTTTTATGAGTTTGTCCTGTCCTGTGTTGGGGGTATCGATCAAGGCTAGTGTTCATTGTTTCCCTCCTATAACTGCATTAAGAAAGAGGTAACACCCCTCTTTGTCTGCTAGGAAATTCTGAACTTGTGCATTTAGTCTGTCTTGTATGGTTATTAAAACACCTGCTCGTTTGAGTTGCCCCTCTAATTTTAACCTCGACCCTTTCTGCCTTTTGATGTGTGTTTCTTGGTACATGAGGATGTCCACTTGTAGTCTCCAGGCCTGACGCTCTAATTTCTTCCTCTTAATTGGAGTGTTCATCCCTCGTGCATTATATATTAGGACTTTCATTGGTCTTATGTTCCCGCTAGCCATATTCCGCTATATCTGTCTCTGTGTCCCTGCACCCACATGCCCAGTTGGTTCTCCCCTCTGTCCCTATCGTTCTCCTCCATCCCTTTCCCTTTCCCTTTTTCCATCCCCCTTGACCCGCGCCCTCCCTTTCCCAACTTCCCTTTCCCCATGAGGAGGGGCTAGGTTCCTAAAAGTGCAGCTTTTGCTCCCAGTGTTGCCAACTTATACATGGTCGATTTTGAAGATCATTTTATTTTTCACAACAAACCTTTCGCCATGCATATACAAAGTTGGAGGCGGTATATAGATGACATTTATTTCATCTTGCAGGAGAGCAAAGAGAGGTTGGATGCATTTCTGGTATGGTTGAATCAGCACAACCCCAATTTAAGTTTCACAAGTCAAAGCAACCGACAATCGCAGCCATTTTTAGACCTCTTGATTTGTCACCAGGCGGGGTCTTTATACACAACATTACATCATAAGGAAACAGATCGCAACACCTTGCTGTTATATTCCAGCCAACACCCCAGAGCCTTGGAACCTGGTAGTGAGTACCGGGTGCACAAAATATCCTCCATTATTTGCCTTGAGACAGGGGAAGAATCTCAGAGACAAGCTAGTACATTCCTGCTTACTTACCTCACCTGTTGATTTGGTTCAGAATAGTTTATAGTCAGCATGCCCGCACGGACGATGTCCTGTCATGGGGCATGTTCCATGTGGCACGTACAGTGCTTGCCAATTCACCCTTAAAAAATTGGTGTTCACGCATGAAGATTTCGTATGGCAGCTTCAGAACTTCACCAACTGCCAGTACAAGAATGTTGTATACACCATCAAGTGACCATGTGATTTACTTTACATTGGGATGTGCAAGGAAGGCATGGTATCAACAGTAAGACAGACACAAGTGACCATAATACAAGGGTGTTTATTGAACTTCAAAAAGGGTTTGAAAATGCCTATCTAATCGTAAATCTACAGATGGGAGCAAGCTACGACCATCAAATAATAATAACGCAGTCCCAGTGGTGTCCTGTCAAAATAAAAGGGCCTATACTAATAAACCCATTGCCAATACTTACCTCTAAATACAAATAGTGTGGGAAACGGTGTTACGAAAAAGAAATAAGTGTTCACAAAATGATATGTCAGGGGGCGTGGCCTGGAGCCCCGACGATGCGGCTGCTCTCTTGATGGCCTCCCTGGCGAGCCTGCTGCATCACAAGCTTCGTGACGGTTATGGCCTTTTAGCCCATAATGGCTACTGAGCTATAAGAAGGTGTGGGGCTGCAGGTGGCGAAACAACAGGAAGCTACTGCTTTGAGAAGACCCGAAAAGAGCTTGGTGAATTTCAGCTACTTCGTCGCCGTGCTGACGGGAGCTTGAGCGCACACAACATCTCTATGCGGGGGCTCGGTGACTGGACCCTCCAACCCTGAGGATCCTGACTTCATCCCCCTTCGCGCTGCCTATGCTCTAGACAGCAGAGCCCCTTCACCGTGATCCCCCGGCTTGGGGGACAAGCTTCCCGAGACTTGCCGCATGAGCGCTCCTCCTCCCAATCGTTCTCAAGGAGTTGGGCGCCGCAGCCCCCATGTCAAACACAGCGCGCCGAAGGCCTGCGCCATAATGTGGCGAGCGGTCCCCAGGAAGCCAGAGCGAGGGAGAGGAAGTGAGTGTTCCCCTCCACCCCCCCCCCCCCATTCACCCATCGAAGCTCGGGGAGGAGCTGCTCAGGCGTGTTGCCCCAAAGACCAGCGCCGCAAGAGGGAGAAAGGACTCTGAAATTCTGGAATTATCGAGCTGGGGTGAATCCTTGCACTGTCCCCTCTCCTCCTCCATCCGCCCATCAGAGCTTGAAGGAAGCTGCCAGCTCTGCGACACGGTGGCAACCTAGGTCCCACCCGCTTGAAACAGCTGGCCAAAATAACGGAGCTGCTTATGCCTGATTTCGGCCGCCCTCCCCTCTCCGCTTCCCGCATCGATGAGGAGGCCCGGCAGTTGGATATCCTTTGTCCTACTTCCAAGGCACTGCACCACTAAAGGAGAAAGGAGAAGAGGTATGTGGCCATAACACTTGCCCCCAAAGGACCTTCAACAGAATTTTAGTCCCCCCTTTCAACTGGCTGCCCTGCGAGGTTACCTCCAGACCTTCCTGAAACATAGAACACGGCCAACTGAAGCCTCCCTTAGCCATGGGTCAATATAAAATCACAAAAGCAATTTGCACCTCCATCTCCTGGGGCGCCCCGGCCCACGCAGTGACTTCCCCTCCCAGATTACAACCTAATCCATGCTCACTGGCTTAAGCAGGGGGGAACCCTCTCCTATCCTGTCTGTGACCCGGATATATAGCTTCTAGAACTCTATTCGACACCTAACAAAACTGATTAAAGCTGCTCCGAGCCTGGACAAAACGGTGCTCTGGAGGGGAGGAAGGGAACTTCAACAACTCCCTCCTTCCCCATACATCACAATTCCCCAGACATTGCCACAATGTTACTCATGACCGACCTGGCCAAGAAACATGATCCTCCCAAGCTGACCCCACAGAAAAACCCTGGAAAATGAAGGATCTCTGGCCATTAAAGAAGATATCCAAGCCTTCATGTCAGACATCAAGTTGGAATTTAGATCCTGTATGACCGAGCTTACTGCAAAGCTGGAACACACCGACCAAAGGGTCACAGAAGCAGAACAACGTCTAGGTGAAATGGAGGACTGCTTTCAAGAACACGCGGCTGTCCTGGGGAGATCCAACGCTCGATCCAAACGCTTCAAGATAAATGTGAAATCCTTGAATTTAAACAAGAGACCTCGAAAACAGGGCACAACGCAATAACCTTCGGATTTGGGGCATCCCATTCTCTATCGCAGGCAAGGATCTGGCAGAATTCGTGGGGGACTTCTTTCAAGCTCTTCTACTGCACTTAGATGAACATCAGGTGCTCCTAGACCGTACTCACAGGTTACGCCCGAAACGAGGGGTGGAATCAGACCCCCCCGATGTGATAACGAGAGTGCATTTCTACACCACGAAAGAAGCCATCTCTGCAATCAGCCGCTCCCGTGATGAACTATCCTTCCAGGGTTCTTCCCTTCAAGTTTATCATGACCTCTCTCTCCTCACCCTGCAAAAAAGGAAATCCCTCCGCCCTCTGACCCTCTTTCTTCAAGACCTGTAGAACCGTTACAGATGGCTGTTTCCGACTGCGCTCCAGTTTACTTACAAAGGCTCTCTTCGAAGGATCAGTCACCTTGAAGATGGCGAGAAAATCCTACATCCAAACACCTCTGAAGACACCTCAGGCTCTGTCTCGGCACGTGGTGAGGGCAGAATTCCTGCTTTCCCACCGAAACCCAGAAGATATTCCTGGTCTAAAATGTCGAAGAACGGAAGGAGGAAATAACCAGGCTCGACTTTCCCCCACAGATTGAAAAGACCTTCTCTATAAGAAGATGCTGTTTCCAATTCAAGTAACTACAAACCCTGCAGCAGGCTCCTCACCGTCCATGCCCATTTCCAGGGTATGGATCATCTATGAGTCCTTGGGATAAAACTCCGATTGAATGCCCCTGCCACGTTGGCAGGGAGCAATGTTCTGGCCCAGTTGGCCAAGGGGGGTTCTGAACCTGAAACCTCACCCCCCTCCCCTTCCCGTTTAAAATTCCGGCCTCCCGTTGGAGTTGCGGACAAAAATTTCAGAAGCAGAAAGACACTCCGCCATGGCTCCCTCAAGATGGCAGCTGACTCAAGTTCATCCCAGTACCCCCGCCCAAACACCTCAACAGATTCAGTCTCCACCCTGGATGAACAGTGTCTAAGATTTGTCTCCTCAATGTCAGGGGGATGAATTCTCCCGCCAAACGCAAATCCATCCTACAACAACTGCAAGATGAAGACGCAGGAGTGGTCCTACTACAAGAAACCCATTTATTACCATCAGACTTTGTACGACTCCGATCCAGACCCCTTCCGCTTCAGTTCTTGGCCTCCAGTGGCACCAAGAAAGGAGGAACAGCAGTTCTGTTTAGGAAGGGGCTGAACCTGCACATTCTGGACACAAAACTGTCCACGGAGGGCTGCTATGTCGCAGTCAAATGTCTCTTGCTGGGACAATTGTATATATTCATTTCGGTATACGCCCCCAATGAAGGGCAAACCACTTTTTATGACTCCATGGGCACCGCTCTCAACTCCTTTGTGGAGGGCCAGATTGTGATTGGAGGAGACTTCAATGGGGTCCCAGACCCCACGAAAGACAAATCACACACCCCCTTCTCCCAAAGACTTTAATGTGGCGCTGGGTCTGCTGTGCCTTTTCAGAACTCTAGAGGTGGTACACTCATGGCGGGTGCTTCACCCCACGGAAAGGGACTTCTCGTTCTACTCCTATGTTCATAGGACCTTCTCAAGGATCAATCTTCTCTTGATATCCCCTCAAATGTTGTCATGCGTCCAGGAAGTATCCATCGGCACAAGGACCCTATCAGATCACGCTGCAATAGTTCTGGTACTCTGGGCATGTCAACCATCCCCAAACCCGCCACGCAGATGGGCCCTGTTCGACCAGATACTCAACGAAATGCCGCTGAGAGACTCGATCGCCACGACTATTCGAAGCTTATTTAGTGAAAACCCGAGCGAAGACACCTCCCCGGCAAACACCTGGGAAGCCATGAAAGCGGTGGTTCGGGGAGACCTAATCGCGCAAGGCATAGCGTACCACAGAACCAAGCGGCAGACCCGTCAACTCCTTGAGGATAAACCCGGGGAAGCTGAAAAAACACAAACTGAAAGGCTGATCTCCAAAAACGCAACGAGACGTTCGTATCGCCCGAAAGAAAGAAGAGGCTCATTACGCCGAACATACTGCACATCTCCTGGCTAAGGCCAAACAGTTTTATTACGCTAAGAACAATAAAGCAAATACACTACTGGTGGCTAAACTAGCTAAAGCAAGAAGAAACAATACGATCATCGGGCTGCGGGACCAACAAGGTGTAACACAATACGCTGAACGAGAAAAACAGCAATTAGCGGCAGCCCATCTAGCTCAGGTGATGACTGCACCTCCACGAGATCAGGATGAACAGAAAGAATACCTTCGGCAGGCGGCATTGCCCCAGCTGAAGGACTCAGCCCGAGATGACCTGGACGCTCCAATTATAGGTGAGGAGGTGGAAGCCGCCATAAAGTCTCTTAAAGCCAGAGCTCTCGGTCCCAATGGATTCTCCCCCAGATTCTATAAGATCTTTCACCCCCAACTGACTACCCCCATGGTGGCTCTCTTCAACTCTTTTAGAGAAGCAGGAACTGTAACCCCCTCCATGCAGGAATCAATCACCATCCTGCTGCCCAAACCGTGGAGAGATCATAAGGACCTGGCCTCTTATAGACCGATTGCCCTCCTAAACTTAGATGCCAAAATCTACTCTAAAATCCTGGCCAACCGCCTGTCAGCCATTTTACCCGATATAGTTCACCCTGATCAAACCGGGTTCATTAGAAATAGATCTAAAGGGGACAATGTTTACAAAGCTGTGGACCTGATTGACCTTGCCTCCCAGAACTCTCGGAAACTGGTATTGATGGGCTTTGATGCCACAAAGGCGTTTGACAAGGTAGACTGGGTTTTCTTGCATCAGACTCTTGAAGCTTTTAGCTTTGGGCTGGCCTTCTAAAAGATGGCCCTGGCCAACTACCAAGCTACGAAGACTCTTCTGAGGGTCAATGGCTCTCTTTCTGATCCAATTGCCATAACCTGCGGGACCAGACAGGGGTTCCCGCTATCTCCTCTGCTCTTTGCCCTGAACATGGAACCATTTGCCCAAAGAATTAGATCAAAGAAAGGTATCAAAGGGTTCCAGGTTGGCCCCACCCAAAACAAGATAGCCTTATTATGCGGACGACGTCCTGCTTACTATCTCGGAAGACACTTCCTCATTAAGAAACGCTCTTGCAGAAATAGATGCTTATGGGAGGGTCACAGGCTTCTCTATCAATATGAATAAATCAGTAGCCCTGGGAATCAGACTAACCACAGATGACCATACATTTCTAGTCCTGCTCTGCCCTATCCAGTGGGAGAAGAAGGCGATTCCCTATTTGGGGGTCAAAATACCCACAGACCCAAAAAAAGTGTACCCTGCACATTTTCCCCCGCTCTTACGGGAGCTGGAGAACGATCTAAAGAGATGGGAGACACAGGAAATCTCACTACGGGGCGTATCACTGCCTGTAAAATGAATCTCCACCCAAGATTTATTTATGTTTGCTCCTCCCTACCGGTCACAATCCCACCATCTGCTCTTCAAGGGCTCCATAAGAAGATGCTCCGGTTCATCTGGAGAGGCAAAAAAGCTAGGATCCCCCTAAAAACAATGCTGGGTGATGCAAGATTGGGGGACTGGGAGTCCCTGACCTACAAAGCTATCAGATAGCAGCACAACTATCATACATGGATATACATACATATCATTCTATCATGGATAGAACTTGAACAATACATATCATTCTATCATGGATAGAACTTGAACAATCTTGTCTGTCTCCCCCCTGTGTTTTCTGCCACATATCTCGCCTCCACTGAGGCAGCAAGGGAATAACCTATTATCCACAAAACATACCGTGGGTACCTGTGACGGGGCTCTGCGACGCAAAGGGACCCCAAAGGGGTTGGGCCCTTCTCCTCGGTTTTCAACAACCCAACATTTTCTCCTGGAACTAGCACCCAGAATTTAAAAAACTGGACGGCAGGAGGCCTCGAATCGCTGGGCCAGCTTTTCATAGGGGGGATCCCCTGCACCTTTGAACAATGCAAAGAAGTCTTCCAGCTGGAGGAAACGGATAGATTCTCCTATATCCAGCTCCGCCACTGGTGTTCCCACCCTCAAACCCTCCAGGCAGCTACACAGACCCCCACTCCTCTTGAACTAACTCTGCAAGCGCTCCCGACCCGGGGCAGAATTTCCGTTATATATAAGCGCTTCCTAGGTGACTTCCTCGTTTCCAAAACAAGATGCATGGCGCAATGGGAGGCGGACCTAGGGCACCCCATGACGGATCAGAACTGGGTTGACATATGGCCAAGGGCACACATCATCCCCCTGCATTACCAAAAGTGAATGCGCGTACAAACTTCTGCTGCGCTGGTACTATCCCCCCTACGGCTCCACCATGTGAACCAAGCCCTGGACCCAGCCTGCTGGAGACTCTGTGGCCATCCGGGCTCCTTCTTTCATATGTGGTGGTCATGTCCAAAGGTGTAACTCTTTTGGAAACAGTGCCTAACCACCATCGAAAACATCACCCAAACATTAATCCCTTTGGAACTTGAACCCTTTCTCCCGGGGTCCACGATCCCGGGGAGTTACCCGAGGTCTGTGATAAAGGCTAAACTATTAACCCAATGCTTCTTGGAAGCGAGAATTATGGTTGCCCGTACTTGGAAATCTACTGATGGACCCCTCATGCTTCTATGGTGGGGCAAAATGTGGGACATTCTGATTGCAGAGTCAGACTATTACACCGCTTCCAGAATATCTGGGCTTTATTCCTAGATTTCGATAGGAAATTCCCAGCCTTAACTTATAAACCCTGCAGCACCAGGAGGATCCTGGATGCGGAAGGAGCTCTGCAGGAGGAGGGGAAAGCCGAGACAGAAAGGCGAGCCTCAACCTGCCGAAACTCTGAAGGCGGTGGGGGCACTGGGTAGGGGATAGAGGGAGGGGACTGCGATTGACTGTAACTGGTATAACATGCAATAACAAGAACTGTTTTGATGTCACTCTGCTCTGTTTAAAATAAACACAGTTTAAAAAAAAAAGATAAATGATATAGCAGGATGTTCAGGCCGTTGGCCTCCCTTCCCCAGGTTTTCAGCACGGGCAGTACACTTGAGCTTAGCACAGTCTCTGGCTTCTAAAGCATAAGGATACAGTTCAGTCATTAGCATCAGGGCCTTCCGTGGCCTAGTCTCTTTGCCTTTCAAAGTGTCTTCTTTCAGAGAGCCTGATGTGACAAACAAACAATACGTACTTTTCCTCTTAAAATTTCACAAGTACTCAATTTCTTAGGCGTTTCACTATTCACCTCGGATCCCCCTCAACTGGGCTCAGATCATCTTTAACACACTGTTCAATAGTCTCCCTGCACCGGGCTCAGACCAATTTCAAGTTAACTTTTTAACACAAACTTAATTTAACCAAAAGCTCTCAGCTGATCTCCCTCCGCCGAGTTCGAACCAACTTCCTCTAGTTTGTCATCAATTTTCTTTACTCTATTAACATCGAAGACCTTCGACTGTGCACACAATTTTGCTTGATCCGTTGCAGGAGCACTTCGATTCACAATTCCGTGTCACTTTTGCTTTTGCCACTTTTCAGTTGGATACCTTACAAAGACTTTCGAAAGAGCATGCACGCTGTGCTGGACCACTCTAAGGCATCGTATCTTGGGTTGAAAATTCAATCACTCATCTGTTGTTTAATTTTACTCGTGTTGATTATCACATACGCTTCATACACTGTTTGTTTCAGCAATCACCATATAATGTTGCCGCATGCAACCTTGGCTTCAACACAGACCGGCAGACCGGTCTGGTATCAGTTTCCCCAACTCACCGGCTGTGCTGACTTCACTGGTGTTGCTTTGTTGTAGGAGCAAAAGACAGTAACACGGCGGCAAGCGATTCTCCCCGCCTTGACTATCGACATGGGGGAGTCCCAGGTACCTCCGACACACAATGCAGGATTCTTCAGCCTTGTTTCCCGGTTTTACGTTTTCTATTCTCAAAGGCTCATGAAAGTAACGGTTCATCATCAAAGAAGTCAAGGGCAAATCCCTCCTTGCAATCCACTTCGGTTTTAATGTTTTTCACCCTGTATTAAACTGCCATCTTGGAATTGCTGCTTCCTCGTGTGCTTTGCCTCTCTGAGAGTGTGCTTTTGTGCTCCGCCTTTTATCCGTGTGGGGAAGTGTAATGGAAGTCAGGTGTGTGTAATGGTCAGTAATTGTCTGACCCTGCCTGACCATTGTATTGAGACATGTCAGGTATATGGCTCAGGTGTTAGTCCATTTTCTCTCATAGCGAGAAGGCAGTGAGAAAGTGTTCGTGTTGGGAAAGGGGGACGGGTGATATTGAGTTCCTAAGTATCTACCTGGTAGGATGTAGTAAAGGTGCTACAGGGAAGGGGACACCGTGTCTCACCATCTGGTGTCCCACTCCTCACCCAGGTGATTCTCCTGCACTTGTCCACCCCCGCGAACTGAATCAAAAAGCAATGGCCATGTCCTGGCCACCTGGATGACAGATCCCCGGGAACTAGCACGTGAGACACCTTCTGGTTTCTCACATGCCCTTCCCCTATGAGAGGTAGATATGCTTGGTCCTTTCCTAGGTTCCTCGATTTGAAGATACTGGATGGAACAAGACTGAAATTTATCCAAGGACTCTCACATAGTTCATGGGTTTATTTTCTTTCGCTTTGGTAGAGGTGAGGTGTTCCCATTTGTCTCCTGAATGCATCCCATAAACTGGCATCGAGGGATTGACTCTGGAATTAGGTGCTCTTCATATTTCATGGAAGGTTTATGGTAAATGGTAGGCTCAAATGGTTCTGTCTCCGTCCACTCCCATATGGGAGAGGTTTGGGGGTAACAGTCGGAGTGCCAATGGTCTTGGGGTAGAAATTCTCTATGGGGAATTGGAAGCTTCTGCAAGAGAGTGGAGAACGCAGGGCAGTCCCTTTGGGGAGCCCAGGAATGATGGCTGATGATACCAAATATGACTCTCCCCTGATGTTAATGTACACAGGTATTTTGGGGTATATTTCATTTTTTCCCGTGTACACATGTAACTCTAACTAGGGTTGCATTTTCGAGATTTTTTGTTGTAGCCAAATCAGCCATTATAGCGGTCTCTGACACTTGAGTCGATTGATGCCTTTACTTGTTTTCCATTTCCCATGGCCTTTTCATACATAAAGTCGGTGGAGGATTGACATAAACATATACTAAAGGTTTCTAAATCTTCTTCGGGTTCTTCCCACTCTTCTCCCCTTAGACAGCCTTTTTCCCGGGGTGCTTCCTTCAGATTTTTAGGACAGTTTCTGGCCAGATGGCCCATTTCTCTACATGAAAAGCAGATGGAGGAGAGGGTTTGATTCCTTTAGGCTATTCTCTTTTACTTTCCTCATGGATTTATAGGATCCCCCCCTCTATCTAGTACCTGGGGTTGGGAGCGGTGAGTGAGCTTGTGATCCATACGCTCCTCACTTCGATGTACCAAGTGGAAGTGTTTAACTGCGTCCCAGTGGTTTTGGGCACTCTAAAAAGTAATGATTAGGGTGGGTCGACTCCGTTGTAGTACTGCCTTTTGCAAAAAGGGTGGGAACGAATTAATGAATTGCCCTAGAGTAATAATTTCTACCAATTCCTCCATTGTTTTGTTGTTAATCCACAGGGTGACTGTATCTTTGATTTGTTCTCCAAATTCAATGGGGGTTTCCCTAGGGTTCAGTCTGATGGCCCTTAATTTTTGCTGATAGAAGTTACAGGTTTGCCCTACCCTTTTTAGAAGCCCTCTTTTATGCTTATAAAGGTAGCCCCCTGAGCAAGGTTAAGTAGCTGGTAGGCAGTCTGTAACTCACCTTTCAGCAGAGGTCCTAAATAAAAAAGTCCCACCGCTAAGCCCTTATGTTGCCCGCTTACATCCAGCACCTCATCTTTCCTTCTAGGTACAATGTAGAGAATGGTTGTGCTCTCTGCATTTCTATTGATGACTTTCCAGTCCATGGGCTTCTGGTTTTATTTTCACTGCTATTTTCCATTTTAGCAAGTGTTCATGCTTTGTGTACGTGCAGTCTGCTCCTTTTAAACTACATTTCCCAGGCTCCTTTGGCCATTTATTCCTCATTCAGGCACTTCAGCTCCAGCGTTTCTGTGTCGTGCCGCAGATCGCCGGTCGCTGAATCGCTGAGTGGACTCCTTCCTACTACGTCTTACCAGGAGACTTTGTGCTTTTGCGCAGAGTTTTTATTTGATTCCCTTATGCCCTGTTTAACACCAAGTACATTCTGTGTTGCTCGTTGGATAACATCCTTTACGGTTTGTGTCTTGGCTGCCTTGATTATATTTGCCTCAGCCATTACGTGTTTCAAAGGTGAATTGCATTTACAGGGCTCAAAGCTCAAAAACATTGCTCCCTTACTGGTTCTTTGACTCTCTCTACTAAATACATCCTCCCTGGCTAAACATGGAGTGGAAGTGGCTGACTATGTAGCACGACACAACCCTGATGTATTTGGCCTTACAGAAACTTGGCTTAACCTAAATTTAATCACAAAAGCCACGCTTTCTACACCTGATGGATATCTGCTTTTCAGGGCTGATTGAACTCATGGTAAAAGGGGTTGGGGGTGGCGCTGATGTGCAAGGAAAGCCTGGATTGTCACATTAACCCACATACCTCTCATGAAGAGTGTGAATCCCTCTGGGTTAAAATAAAAACCTTGCCCAACACTTACTTTAATCTGCTTACCTTCTACAGACCTCCTTCCTCCCCAGGCAATGCCCCAATTCGAAGAATAACTGTTTCAACTCATTGCTCTTATATCTAAATCTAAGAACCCACTGATCATGATGGGGGACTTTCATTATTGGGCCAACAACCCCATTGACAAGGAGGCAATCGCAGTGTTGGACTCACATCCACAGGACTCAAACAATGGATTGAACTACCCACTCAAAAAAGCAGTCACACAATGTGCATGGTCTGATCATGCTCTTATTCAAGCAAATATTTACTTACCTGACCCTCCATCCAAACTGTGCTCTTTGCCTCGCATTCGCAGACTAACTCGTAATCTTGAAAACATCACTGCTGCCAATTTCGCCGCGTTACTATCTTCATGATTACGGCCTCTGGCTAGCTTCTCTGACTCGTCCTCTCTTGTACAACACCTATACACCTCCATGAACAAAGCTATTGCTCATTTTGCTCCACTGAAAGTGAAATTAATTAATCCTGAAACTCATCAGAATACTTGGTTTGCTGAAGACATCATTGCAGCCAGGCAGGCCAAAAGAGCATTAGGAAGAGCATGGCAGAAAAACCCCAACGAATTAAGCCGTATGGCATATATGCAATCAGTTCAGAAATGCAAAGCTTTGATCATCTCAGCGAAAGCTACCTACTACAATAAAAGAATTATAAATGCCCAGTCGAATGTAGGGGAACGCTTTAAAATTCTGGCTGAATTCCAGGACTCTCCTTACACCAACAGCGACCATGTCAAAAACTCTGCCTGGTTTCAAGAGACCCACAATGGCTTCATGTCAAAAATAGCGTCTCATAAAGAAACCATTAGGAATATTCAAAACTCCTCTAATGAACCTGTTTTTTTGGAAAACACTCCTAATATATATTCTGATAAGTCCAATAACATCCCACACGTCTTCTTTTTCCACTATTCGTAAGAACAAGTGCGCAAGATCATTCAGGATCTTAAATCCACCTTTTGCCTCGGAGACGACTGTCCCACCGACATCTTTAAGCACTCTCTCGAATTATTGTGCCCTGGCTTACAAAACTTATTAACCTATCATTCGAAGAGGGTGTAGTTCCATCTTCTCTTAAGGTCACTTGGGTCACACCTTTGTTGAAAAAGGCCAATCTAGATCCATCGATTGCTGACAATTACAGGCCCGTAATTAATGTGCCATTTATCCTTAAAATCTTAGATAAATTAGCATATCTTCAAATTCAAAAACATATTGAAGATCACAACATCTTGGGCCTGTGACAGTCTGGCTACAGAACACAGCACGGGACAGAAATCGCCATACTTGACCTCAAGTCCACCATGGCTGGAATGGTGGACAAAGGTCATTCTGCCCTGCTGATGCTTCTGGACCTCTCTGCGGCCTTCGATCTAGTTGATCACGCACTGGTAGTGACTAGGCTCAGAGAGGTCACCCACTGTTATACTTTAGCATCTTAATGAATAGCTTCCTTCTTGGGACCTCGGACAGTTCAGGGGATGATCACTCCTCTCCTGTCATCCAAACATGTGGTGTCCCCCAGGGCTCCTGTTTGTCCCTGCTCATATATATATATCCAGCCCCTGCTCGACCTGTTAAGCACCCTGGGTGTCCGATATACCAACTACGCCGACGATACCCAGGTTGTTCTTCAGCTCAGTGGGTACTATGAGAAAGGTCTTCGTGGCATTAAGACCATCTACAATGCTATCCAGTATTGGGTGGCTTGTAATTCACTAGCACTCAACTGCAAAAGACCGAACTTATGATTGTTGCTTCTAAAGCAGGTCTGAGCAAGCTGACGCCTGAGTACTCCAACTTTCAAACTGCAGGCCATACTATTCTCGTTTCCAAGAAGGTGAAAACCTTGGGTGTAGTTCTGGATGAAGAACTATCTATGAAGCCTCCTGTGTCTTACATCCACTCCACATGCGGTCTCATTACCAAACGTATACTCTATATTCGCCCCTTCATCACTGCTCAAAATTGTGCCTTTCTCTCTACTGCTCTCATCAACTCCGGACTTGATCATTCTAACAGCTTGTTGGCAGGTACCACTATTCTTAACATTCAAGATCTGCAAGTTACCCAAAATAATGCAGTCTGAGCGACCTTAGGTCTCTCTCGTCGCGCACATGTCTCTATGTCAAGGAAAACTCTACATTGGCTTCCCATTAAACAAAGGATTACACACAAACTCCTGACACTGGCTTTTAAATGCATTTCTCATTCATGTCCAGCATATTTGTCTGATCGTGCTAAGCTTAACATCCATACCAGAAGCCTTCACTCCTCTTTGGCACCTACATTTGTCCAACCAAGATTCAAACTGGCCTGCTTTGGTGGAACCAGCTCTGACGTGATGGCACCACTTCTTTGGAATTCTCTTCCTGCCTCTATGCATCTTGCCAGCAATCTCATTTCGTTCAAAAAAGCAATTAAAACATATCTCTTCAACCTCAGGCCAGACTAACGTGTTTCTGGTATGACTCTTTTCTTAATGCTTTGTTGTCTCGTCTTGTCTTGTTTTTTGTGCGCTGAGGCCGGTGGCGCTTTACAAGAATAAAAATAAATAAAAATAAATAGAATCTTAACTCTAACGATGGGAGCAAGCTACGACAATCAAATAATAACAACGCAGTACTAGTCGAGTCTGTCAAAAGAAAAGGGCCTATACTAATAAACCTAGTGTCAATCCTCACTTCTAAAAACAAACAGTGTGGGAAACAATGTTATGCAAAAGAAAAGTGTTCAAGAAATGATATGTCAGGATATTCATGCTGTTGGCTTTCCTTCCCAACGTTTTCAGCACGGGACAAGGCGGCACACTCAAGCTTAGCACACTCTCTGGCTTCTCTAGCACAAGGATGCAGTTTAAGACTTTAACATCAGGGCCTTCTGTGCAAAAATCTCTTTGCCATTCAAAGTCTCTTTTTCCAGAGGGCCTCATGCAATACGACAAAACATTAAAGTTCCTTTCTTCTCAGGATTTTCACTTAGACAACTTCTCGGGTAATTTACTGTTCACTGCGTGTGCCCCTCTGCCAGACCCACTTTAACACAATACCTTCAATTGGACTCCCTCCATCGGGCTTGCACCAAATTCGTTTATTTTTCTAAACTTTCTCTACTTCATCAAGATCAAATACTTTCGACTGTGCGGAGGATTTTGCGTGACCGGTCGCAGGACCATTTCGATTCACATTTATTTGTTTTTTTTCAATTGGTCTCCCTCTGCCAGGCTCGGACCAAATATATCTACTTTCGTCACTTCTCAACTGGATACCTTACAGAGACCTTCAATTGATCACCCACGTGGTGCTGGTCCACTCTGTTAAAAGTATTGTAGCTTACTTTAAAGTTCAATCACTCATCAGCAGTTCAACTTCACTTGCATCTCCTATCGTATGCGTTTTAACAATGTTTGTTCCAGTGCTCGCCATACAATGTTGCTGCTTGCAACCTTGGCTTCAACACAGATCTGTCTTGTATCGGTCGGCCCAACTCACTGACTTTGTTTGTTTCAATGAAGAGGCTTTGTTCTTGGAGCCAAGGACGGTACCACGACGGCTGTTGATTCTCTCTCCCTTGACTATTGACACAGGAGGGCCCCGGGTATCTGCGACACACAATGCAGGATTCTTCAACCTGGTTTCCTGGTCTTACGCTTTCTATTCTCAAGGTCTCTGGAAAGTAACAGTTCCTTGTCAAAAATGTCACAGGAATTTCCCTCTCGTGCTCCACCTTTTATCTGTGTTGGGAAGTATAATGGAAGGTGTGTGTGAAAGTCAGTAATTGTCGGACCTTGCCTGACCATTGTATTGGGACACGTCAGGTATACGGCTCGGGTGTTAGTCTGTTTTCCCTCGTAGCAGGCTGTCTGTGACAAAGTGTTGTAAAGGGAGGGGTGGTAGAGTTCCTAAATATCCTACCTGGTAGGATGAGGTAAAGGTGTTTCAAGGAATGGGATACAGCGTCTCACCATCCAGGGTCCCATTCCCAGAAGACCTCTCACCCAGGTGATCCTCCCGCACTGGTCCACCCCCAGTAAATGGATCCAAAAGCGATGGCCGTGTCCTGGCCACCTGGATGACAGACCCCCGGGACTAGTGGGTGAGACACCTTCTGGTTTCTCACAGCAAGGGGCATTTGCTCTTACAACACAGAGAAATATTTTCATGTTTTTGTATATTGAAGTATCTATGTCACAATGTTTTTGTAATTTTGATTACAGTGTTTCTTTCACAATGAATAAATGAATATTTTTTTAACAGAGGTTGCTCAAATTGCTTGTTCTATATATTGATAGCAATTTCTATCGATGTAAAGTTGAGACTGGGGTATATGCAATGTGCATACAAACTGGCCAAAAGGCCTTCTGGCAGGCAAATACCAGAGTTTCCTATGACTCTGCTTACTGATGGTACAGAGAAGATCCCATCCAATTTCCAACTGCTGTCCATGCCACTCTCGTCTCAACATGTGGATCTTGGCCTTCATTCCCCCATACATAAGCACAACTGCTTCTCTTTGGCAGTGGCCAAGGTTGGCAACACAGGTGATTGAAACATCTCTACTAATATTTTCACTATGAATCACTCTGACACTTCTTTGCTTCAATTAGCCTCAGTAGATAGTGATACACCTGACTCTAGGTGCAAAACCCTTATAACTACAGTGGATGGGGGCGTAGGCCAGCTTCAAGGTCCATTGCCGACTCCCAGGTCAAAGGGCTTGGTTTTGTATTATAGATCATTGTTGGAAGAGTTGGAACGATCTATTGACCGGCTTTATGAAGACATGTGTCTAGGATCTCAGCCATCCCCACTAATGGCGGACATTAGCCCCTCAAAAAACAGTGGGCCTGCAACACCACTTGTGGTGTTTCATGGCTCTATGTCCAACCATGCTTCTATGCCATCTGATCCACTGATGGCTACACAGAGCCAGAGCTCTGGCAAGGCAAGAGCGAAAAAATGCCATACCAGCTAGTAAATGGTTATGACATAATCCCAGAAATCCCTGGAGTATTCATGGATATAACTGCACAATGGGCTAGACGCTCTTCTGAAGAGAGAGTGCCCTTGCACCAGCATTGTCAGTGGCATCAGCATCTCCAAGAGAGCCTGACACCAACAAGAGAAATGAGCACCTGCTCAACTCTGGACGGTCACCTAACAATGGGTGCACTAGCCCGCTCTCAGTCTCTGGCGTTCAACCTCCCTCCCTGCCTGCATGGTGGATAGTGATTTTAAAGCTGCTGTGATGGTGCAGTTGGCGTTCCTGGATGCCGGGTTGGCCCAAATCACGGCTTTCCTTAGGTCAATGGATTTTAATGAATATCAAACAAAAGAATACTGGCTTTTGAACAGATCTCTGGGAATTGTTGAGAAACTATTGTCTGTCCTGCCCCCAAGTGCGGGCCCTCATCTACACTCCCTGGCAGGACTTCAATCAGCTGTGATTAGGTCCATTAGGCCCCATAACAGTGCTGCTGACCCCGCTGATTATACTGTAAGGTCCCTAGGGGCAAATTATACAGTTGAGCTGTGTAGTACTTCTGCCCGCTTCATCCACCCCCAACCTTGGAGATGTCAATCCCTGTAAAGTGGCTAATCCTATGTCTTTAGTAAACATTCCAGACATGCTGATGAGGTGATGCTGTGAAACTGCCATCCTTGAAGGTACCCCTCTTGCCACTGCAAGCAAGGGGGAGCATGAGAGATCTCAAGCCAAAAGCCCCACTAAATCCAGGGTTGGCCAAGCCTGGAGGACACATCGAAACTGAGAAATACCCACATGCCTTTATCCAAATACCCTGTTTTAGAACTGTAAGCATGAATCGACCAAGAAAAAGCAGTTGACTCTTTCCATTGGAATCGGCTGTGGGAAAGGTTAGCTGCGCTGGTGATGCCTGAGGTGTTCCAGGAGTTAACCTACGTGTGCTACAAGGACACGTATGTGTCTGTGGGGACCGTGGGAAACTCGAAGGTGTCTCACCTGCTAGTCCCCAGGGATCTGTCATCCAGGTGCCCAGGACACGTCCATCGCTATTGGATCTAGTCCCTGGGGGTGGATCAGTGTGGGAGGATCAGCTGGATGAGGGTTAGGTAGAATCAGGCAATTATTTATAATTACACACACCTGACTTCCATCACACTTCCCCACACGGGTAAAAGGCGGAGCACGAAGAAGCAGCAATTTCGGAGGTGGCAGTTTAAACCGAGGAGAAAGGCGTTGAGACCACATAGGACAGCAAAGAGGGAACTACCCTTTCCCTTTTCGGGGAGGGACAGTGTCTTTCAAGAGGCCTCAAAGAAAAGAAACATAAGACAGGGAATCACAGCTGACGAACGGTGCAGTGTGTGTCAGAAGTACACAGGGCCCTCCCACATTGATAGCCAAGGCGGGGAGAAGCGATTGCCGCCATGGTACTGTCCTTGACTCCGACAGCAAAGCAACACCAGTGAGTTGAACACAGTCGGTGAGTTGGAGAAACTGATAGCAGACTGGACTGTGTTACACTCAAGGTTGCAAGCGGCAACATTGTATGAAGAAAGAGAACTTGTATGCGATTGAACTTTATGAAACCGAAATAAGTACCAGATATACAGTGGTCTGGCCACGTGTGTGCTTACTCAAAGGTCTCTGTTTGGTATCCAACTGAGCGTGTAAGAATGATTGAACTTTGAAATCGAAAGTGGTCCTGCAGCGGGTTAAGTTGAATCCTGTGCACATTCGAAAGTCTTTGATTGCCTGTGAACTGAAATTAGTCTAAACCCGGCTGAAGGGGACTAATTGCATAAAAGGAGATCTGAGCCCAATTTTATTAATAATGTGCTATAGTTTATAATTAAACTTTACACATAATTATGAATTGTTTGACTATACAATCAAGCAATATATCAAAAAGCAATAGAAGAAAAAGGGTAAACAAGATTAAATATATAGTAAAAAAACCTCATAGTTCTAAGTACTATAATAATTAAAATTTAGGATTTAGAATTTAAAATTCCCATCAGTAGTTAATAACACTTTCTGCTTATGCAGACTTCAAAATCGTAATATCAAGTGAATTCATATGGAAATGTCCAAGAGTCTTTCTATTTTTAGCCAGACATTAAAAGTAGCAATTTGCATCTGCAAACTTTGAGCATTAATGAGACGCTGCCAGAACATGAATTCACGTATAGATTCAATGTCGTGCACATAATTACTATAATATAATAAGTACACATCAATCATGTTTACACATTTAGTCAATAAATGTTTTGCAGTTTCTTTAGTTCCTCCGTCCTTGCATACACGACAAACTCTTTCCAAGGGAGGTCGAGCGCTATATATGCTTCTATTTGACAGTACCGGCAGGTTATCCATCCTCAGCAAGAGTATGAAGCGTCTAAGCTTAATTGAAGGGGAAAGGTTCAGATAGTTCTGCATTTGTTTAAACGAGTAAAGCATATGATGAATATATTGGTATTTGCGAAGTTTCCCAAGATGTTCATAGTTTTCAAGCCAATCCCAGAGGTCAACCTTTTTTGACAGAGCTATTTTTAAGGGATGGGTGAATCTATCATCTCTATTAGACCAACATATTTCCCTCAAATATGTTTCAGTTATGGATTTAAGATGGCAGTTGGTTGCTTCCTTAGAGATTTCTGAGTAGATAGCTCTCAAAAGCTGATTCTCTGGGTTATTGCTCATCCTTAAGTACAGTTCTGTTCTCCTTTTCAGAATAATGGACTTTAAAGAGGAAACTCCAACTTCCAGTCTGAGTATCGCCATTGGGATAGATTGGGGAAGTCCTAATATTCTCCGCCAGAATTTCCCTTCAATCACTTGCAGCCAACTCAAGTCCATCTGTAGCAATGCCTCCAGGCCATATACTACCATAGGGGTCAAAACCTGTGTGTATAGTTGGCGAATTCCACACAGGCTGAGGCCACAATTATTACTTGAAAATTGACTTATAAGTGATGTTACAAGGAGAGGAAATATTGCTGTAGCAAGTGTGAACCCGACTGAGGGATGCCTGTGAACTAAAGTTGGTCTGAACCCGACTGAGAGAGGCTAATTGTATGAAAAAGGATCTGAGCCTAGTTGAGGGGGATACAGGGTGAAGAGTGAATCGTCGACTTGAATATTTGGAAAATAACTTTTTCCATTGTTATGGTACATCAGGTCCTCTGAATCAAGAGACTTTGAATGTAAGAGACTTGGGCACAGAAGGCTCTGATGTTGGTAAAAGGAACTGTGACCTCGTGCCGAAGAAGCCCAAGAGCGTGCTGTTTTCGAGTGACCCACCTTGTCCTGTGCTAAAAACATGGGGGAAGGGAGGCCAACAGCATGAACATCCTGATTTATCATTTTGTGAACACTTCTTTCTTTTTCCTGAACATTACCCCCACACTATCTGTAGCATAGCGGTAAGGATTGGCAATAGTTTTTTTAGTATATGCCCTTTTTTGTTTGACTAGACTCCACTAGGACTGTATTAATATTATTTGATGGTCGTAACTTGCTCCCATCTTAGATTTGGGTTTAGATAGGCCTTTTTCACACCCTTGATAAAGTTCAATAAACACCCTTGACAGATCACTTGTGTCTGTCTTACTTTGATTCCATGCCTTCCTTACAGGACTTGCAGGTTGTCGGGAGCCTTACCAACAAATATGGGGGAGCAAGACTGTGTTTTAGCCCCACTGATATTTATTCTGTTTCTCTCTAACCAACCCTGTAGTTCCAGATACTAAGGTGTATCCCCCTCTGCTGCATGCCACCCGCTTTGGGTGCTTATGGCATAGTTTACTTTATTTGTCACCATGGGGAGTGGGTTGCAGCCCATGGCCTTAAGATGAATATGGTGAAAACTAAGGTACTTGTATTTGGGAAAGGCAGAAACCGATATTCTTGGTTCCTAAAGAGAGAACATATTGAGGTAGTTGAGTCATATTGCTACATCGGCTTACTTTCCTGTAAAAATGGGAAAGGGTCGAGGCATATAAAGGCAATTGCTATGAAGGCTCAAGTCAGGCTATGGGAGCTGCTTAGATTTTATCAAATGTATGGTGGGAGACTGCTTGATAGATACCTTAGAGTTTATAAGGCCAAGCTCTACACATTGTTGCTATATGGGAGCGAGATCTCAAAATAGAATTTTTAAAAAACTAGTAGGCCTTTCCCAAAGTACCCCTAATTACACGCTGCACTTAGTACTTGGAATCTCTAGCATATTATCCTAGGTAAATCTAAGGTTTGTTTATTATTTGAAAGTATGTGTGGGCTAATCATAAAATCTCAATTTGAACATGGTGATGGGGGAAAGTTTAGGGTGGCCTGTGACTAACAAATAGGGCCGCAAATTACTGGCAAGTTTGGAAATATTAAACACAGACATCACTCAGCATTCCTCTCTGTCCCATTTGAAAAATATTGTGAAACAGACAGCATTAAGGAACAATCACGATCTGAGCATACAAAAAGAGGGCACGTTGTCCTTGCTTGAAATGTATGCTGGCCTATGTGTAAATGTGTCACAGGGTGGCAAAATATGTACTATACAATCTGCAGAATTTAGGAGATAGGCCCAAATGAACTGCTGAACTACCTGAACTTGCTCCCTTTAAAGGATAGAAGAGATTGGGACAAGTCTGACCAGATAAAAGATGTTATTATAAAACAGAAGCGGCCGAGAATAGCAGCCATTTCTTACTGTTTCGTAACAGTTATTCTGATTTGCGCAGGGAATATTTTTATTCTTTTTTTTGGTTATATTGTTTTAACCGCTGCAATTTTGACTGCGGCTATTTTAACTGTGGTGTTTTCACCCCAGCTGTTTTTGGCAATTTAAAAACCAAAAAATGTATATCTGTTGTGTTTTTGAGTAGAGGATTTGGGGGTGGTGGGTGGCAGGGTGGGGTTGCATTGGAAAGTAGGGTAGGTGTTAAACTACCCCATTAAAACAACACCAAAAATGGTTAGGGTGAAAACTTCACAGTTGAAATAGCCGCAGTGAAAATAGCAGCATTTAAAACACGCAAATCCCTTTTTTGGGATGTACAACATCAGGTTTTACCTTGATGCACTATTTTAAATAATGAATTGCAATGACACACATTATCTGTACAGTTTATATGAAGTTGTAAAGAGGGCCCTTTCAAGGCTGCTTGTTGCATTGTATGGTGTGCAATTTTGTATGGTTTTTAGCATGGTTTACATTTTTTGGAATTCTTGTTCCTTATGGTTTTATGTCAGTTAATGGAGAAATCTGAATCTAATAAAGTTTGAATGATTGAGTTCCAGTCAAGCCTGGGCTCTGGCAAAATAACAAAATCTTCACGAGATTCCAGAACCCAAACAATGGCCTGTAACAATAACATTCCATCGTATACTGCTGTGTTAAAGGGTCTATCTCTCCTCTTTCTTTTCTGAAAAGAGGGCTTTTCAGAAAATCTGTTACAGACCCAACCAAAATCAAATTGACACACTATCGTATAGATACTACTGGCCGTAATGATCCCTTGCTGACCTCCAAATTGATATTGGAATTTATTTTACCTGGACCAAAAATATCTGGATTGAACCATTCAAATGTTTTGGCTTTATTTTTTGAACTACCAAACCTTAGATTAATCTTGACTAACAATATAGAGCTGGTTGAATTTTTGGCAAATTATAGTAAAAATCGAGTTTCAAGAATTATATGGGACATGATCGCATTGGAACCAGAGACATTTCGCGCCATGGGCTATATTACACCAGCATCTGAATGGGGCCAACCAGCCATATTGTCTGTTCCCCAGCAGCTCCTTCTTCTGGAAATGATAATATAAAGATAACATGCCACTTGGGGCCTACCAACACTTTCAAGGTTCCCTTGGCTGCAGGCAAGCAGCAATTATGACCTAGCACTCTTGACTGGACATGGTTACCTTCTGTACTGGGGACATCCTCTACTTGGGAGAAGCGCCCCCAACTATGCCTTTAGCCAAACTTCTTCCTTAACAATAGCCTCATGGAACACACAAGGACATTGTCAGCTTCTGTCAAATATCTTCTTATGTTCAATACTTTTACATTTTTTACTTATCCTTTTACAGGAAGTGTGGCTTCTGGACTATCCCTATTTCGATGGGTTTCAACTTCTCTTCCAACACAACTCTCGTGGTAATTTAGGTCATCCGACAGCAGGTCTTCTTCTGGCCATGAAAACATATGTGGGTTCTGTAAGGGTGCAGAAGGAAGAGACTGACACCCAGTTTGCATGGTGGTTGCTACAGACTTTTATTCACCAAGAAAATAAAGAGAAAACCTAACTTTCCCTATCTGTATGCAGGGTTCCCTACCTGAACTAAAGTGCTAATCTGTATGTCAGAATGTACTTAAAGAGTCCACCATCATGTATCAAAATCTCTAATTCTGTCACTTACACTTACAACTAAACTAGATGGTTGTGTCAATGTTCTTGGTTCAGGAGAATGACTCCCTGCTCCTGGACTGGCTAGCACAGTTGACAGGTTACAAGTTCTTAACCAGGGGGCATGACTCCCTTCCCCTGGTCCCAATACTTCCCAGACAAATGACTGTCCTGTAACACTCTGTATGAGAAATGTTTTCTGTTTCCTCAACCCAGGGGGGATGACTCCCTTCCCCTGGATCACAATTTTCTGTAGTTTGGTCATTCTTGCAGATGCAGCTAACAGGAGAAGGACTCCCTTCTCCTGGTATCTTGGTTAAATTGTCCTTTTTTCTGTAGATTGTAAGGAACCCATGGTGGCAACAGTAAAGACAGACACAAGTGATCACAGTTCAAGGGTGTTTATTAAACTGTTTAATGGGTGAGAAAAACACCTAATCTAAACCTAAATCTAAGTTGGGAGCAAGCTACGACAGTCAAATAATAAAAAAACAGTCCTAGTGGCATCTTGTCAAATAAAAAGGGCCTATACTGAAAAAAAACGAATCCTACAACTAAGATACAAAAATAGTGTGGGATAATATTCTCAAGAAAAGAAAGAGGTGTTCACCAAATGATAAGTCAGGATGGCATGGCTGGGTCTCCCTTCCTCACGTTCATATCACAGGACAAGGCAGGAACTTTTGAGTAGAACACACTCCTGGGCCTCACCAGCACGAGATTACAGTTCCTTTCCACGATGCCAGGACCTTCCGAGACCAAGTCTCTTCCCCACAAAAGTCTCTTTCCTTAGAAGGCCGGCTGTACCAAAACAATAAACAAACAAAAGTTAATTTGGCAATCTTTTCAGGTGGGCGACTGCTCTTCCCCTCTTGGATCCCCCTCAGCCGGGCTCTGATCCTTCTTGCAACGTTAGCCTCCCTCAATCGGGCTCACTACGGCCTTTCACTCAAAAACGTATCACTTAACAGTCTCAATGTCCTTTTCACCAACTACCCATTGTGGACATCCCTCAGCCGGGTTCACACTTTATTAAAATGTTCACGGGTATATCACTATTTACCCTCAGTTCACAGGCATCCCTCTGTCGAGTTCACATTTGCCACATTTCACAAAATCTCTTAAATTCTTCTCTTTATCTAAGCTTGGGTCTCAGCCCCCAGTCAGGCTTTCCTTAAAGCCACCAGCTACGCTTCCCATAAAGCCCCCAACCAGGCTTCACACAGTTCTATTAATACCTGGTTCTCAGGTGTGTCACTGGTTACCCTGATTTGTAGACCTCCCTCAGTCAGGTTCACATTTACCACTTTCACAGTTCACTCAGTTTTTCTCAATGTGCCAAAGACTTTCGAGTGTACACGCGGTTTTGCTCGACCCTCGTAGGACCACTTTGACACTTTACACTAGCCTCTCCTAAGACCTATTGGTCTTCGTAGTTTCAACAAAACAACACAACCCAAAGGGGCTTCAGTCAGAGTCCTTCGAATGAGCACCCCCGTGATGCCTGACCACTCTGCTTCTGAACTATTTACTAGGGTTTCTTTAAAGTTCAATCACACAAGTTCTTTGTTCAACAAGGTTGCTGCCTGCAACCTTGGGCCCAGCACAGTTTGGTTTCTGTCTTCTCCGACTCACCGGCTGTGCTGAACTGTTGTAGTTTCTTGTCTCGGGAGTCCAGGACGGCACCACAGTGGCAAGCGCTTCTCCCCGCTTTGGCTATCAGTGTGGGAGGCCCTGTGTGCTGTTGACACCTGTCACACCACACGCCAGCTGGACTTCCCGGTCTTATGTTTTCCCCGTTCGGAGGCTTTGCGGGTCAGAGTTGAAAAGGGCAAGGGCAATTCCCTCCTCATCCTCCCTCCAGGTTTCTCTGCCTTTCTCCTCCGTTTGAACTGCCAGTCCAGAAAAGCTGCTTCCTCATGCGTTTGGTCTTGCTTGAAGTGTGCTTTCGTGCTCCGCCTTGTATCCCTGTGGGGAAGGGAAAGGGCCATCAGGTGTGCAAAGTTTTTATCAGTTGCCTGACTCTGCCTGACTCTTGTGTTGGGACATGTCAGGTAAATGGCCCGGGTGTTGTCTGTCACTGTGTAGGAAAGTGTTTGTGTTAGAAAAGGGGGGTGGGGTGGAATTTCTGAATATCCTACAGGGTAGGATGGGAAAAAGGTGTTATAGGGAAGGGGGTACAGCGTCTCACCCGTTGGTGTCCCACTTCCACTTCCAAGGACTCCCCATCCAGGTGATCCTCCCACACTGGTCCACCCCCAGGAACTGGATCCAATAGCGTTGGCCATGTCCTGGCCACCTGGATGACAGATTACCGCGGACTAGTAAGTGAGACACCTTCAGGTTTCTCACAAGATGTAGCTCTACAAGGAGAATGACTCCCTTCTCCTGGTATCTTGGTTTCACAGTCACTTCATACTCAGCAATACCCAGGGGGAATGACTCTCTTCCCCTGGGGATCCTTGTTTCACACTATGATTCTTGACCCAGGTTTCTCCAGTTTAGCCCACTTGGCCTTCTGGCTTGCCAAGTACTGCCACGAGGAAGAGGGTCGTTCTAGCTTGCCTTCTTTGTTTGTGGGTCCCAGACCCGTATTTCTCTATTCAGCTTGTTGGACAGACCTGGTTCACTTTCCTGCCAAGGACTGTCACGAAGATGATTTTTCAAAGTTCTCTTGACTCGCACTTAGTTCATTGGACAGACGTGGCTCACTAGCCTGCCAAGTACGGTCACAAAGGAGATGATTTACAAAGTCCTTTTGACTCTCTCTCAAGTTGTGGGGTTATGCACTGTCCCCTCTTTGGGAGTCCCCCCCCTTTTCCAATAACAATATTTCTCTCTTTCTCTGGGGGACTTTTATTCCTCCTATTCTCATGTTGCATTTCTCTAACATGTCCCCTTAAGGACCAACTCTCCCTTTGGTCCCCACCAGCCTGCCCAGTTTCTTTCCTACCTCTAGGGAATGTCTCGGCAGGCTCTGGTCTGTCCTGGGACTCATTCTGGGGCTTTGCGTTGCCTTCGCGTACTTCTCCCTTCGGTCCGTGGCTCCACAGCTGCTGGCTTCCTCCACCATTCTCACCGCTCTGGAACATGCAGTCCCTCAGCTTTCTCCGGTCTGGCTGTTCTTCCAGCCACCGGATAGGTCCTTCCCACTCACAGTGTCCTGGCCTGCAGCTCTTACTTTGTCCGGCGCTGAACCGCCACTCGGTCCACAGCTCTTCCAGGGATGGCTTGACTGCTGTTGTTCTTCTTCTGTTTTTATTTCAAAGCCTTCATTGTTATTTGTGAACTACTAGAATGCTCAATTACGGTTCTTGTGGTAGTCTTCATAGCTCTGCACCTCCTCCTCATCTCAGTACTTTTAACACAAGTCTCGCTTGGGTAGTCTGGTCTCTTTTTTGTCTTAGTGGTTGGCATCTCTATAGCCCTACACATGTACATGGGGTGAGTGGGTATAGTGTTGGGGTGTACAGTGTGTATAGGGTTAAGAGGGGTGGTTTGGAGGTGGCTGTACCGCGTTCTCCCTAGATGGTCAAACTTGTTCCCACAGAGAGGGAGTCACTCCCCGTGAGATCCTCCCGCTGTCCACCACCCCCAGGGTGACTATCGAGTCGCAGCCTCACCTTCCTGTCCTTGTGGGAAGGGGCTTCACCCTCAGGAGAAGCAATGACATCTACGGATCTGTCACAGTTCGCTACTGGCAAAATCTATTCCTCCTTTGAGGGAATTCTGGACGTGACAACCTTTTATCATTCCAATATTTCTGCAGTGTCAATTCTAATTAAAAATATTTATTGGAATCAATTAACCCTTCTGCCGAAACTCAAGATACATATGTTCTGGGCGTGCCCGGAAATAAGGAGATTCTGGGGGGAGGTGGCCCAACCTTTGACCGAGAAGGGGATAAAGCTGGAGGTGGAATCCTTGTGGGCATGCATGGTGGGGGGGTTTTCTAGGCCACGTAAGTTGAAACACGTGAGCAAACTCAAAGACTTGGCTTATATACTGGCCAAGCGCAGAATTGCCATGGGCTGGAAAGCAAGCAATAGACCAAAGATAGACGTTTGGTGGCACGACCTTCAGAAATGGGTGGATGCGGAAACGGTGGTGTGGAGTGAAGCAGTCAACAGAGGGGGGAGGAAGAAGCGGAGACATTGATGCCCTGGAGGCACTCAATAGCTACACTGTGTGGGTCTGCCCTAACCAACCTGGAAAACAATGATTCCTCGGGGGGTGCAGAGGGGAGGGCACCCCCGGATATAGCGGTGGTAGGTGGTGAGGTAGGGTAAGCTTGGGTGGGAGGAGGGTAACGGGAAAGCGGTGGACATAGCATGGTACTGTGCATACTATTCGGAAGCTATGACTGATGTCCACTGTCTGGTTTTGTTGGTTGTTTTTGTTTGTTAAAATCAATAAATATTATATTAAAAAAATAAATAAAATAACCCTTCAGCCGAAACTCGAGCAGGCCAGATAGATCGAGTCTTCCAGAAAAATGCACATAGAATATTTTCGTCCATAGTCACGAAAATTCTTGTTTGTGCTATCTGAAAAATATTAGGGCACACTGCATGAAATAACAGTGTCAGGTTGATTTTTATTGCAGCCAGTTGATGCCTTACTTGCACCGGTTGTTCTTTGGCACTTGAACTTGCTGTGTTTTACACATCAAAACTATGTTTTACACAGTATACGTTTACATCCATTGTATGTGTGTTGGTTGTGTGTGGGCATATAATTAAATGGTGTTGTGTATCTGTAATATGTAGCATTGATTGTTCATTTAATCAATTGTCTCTTTATGCATATGATATTGTATATGTATATGCATCCCATATATCTTTTGTTGGTGTTGTACCCTATTTTATCATACATAAAAATAATCACAATTATGCATTTATAGGATTATGTAAGTGAGCCTTCCCTGTAGCGAGGTGAAATAATTTAGTATAGGAAGTTGTTTTTGCATATATTTCGGGTTTCCACTGATTTCTATACCATCAGAAAATTCATTTTTTTTATTTTTTTACATTTATTTACAAATGTACATTCAAAACTTGAAAAGGTACTTCAAACTAAACATATTATATAGAAGACAGGATGACGAATATAGTAACATGTACAAAAGGAACTAACATATAATACATCATCAAAAACAGAATCCTCAACAAGAAGAAGAAAATAAAAAATACTACATTGAATCATTAAACTTTCCCCACATTTTATCATACACCGACAATCTGTTTGATAATTTGTAAATCATCTTCTCAGTTTCAGAAAGTTTGTGCATCTCCTCAATCCAGTCATCAAATAAAGGAGCAATCCTAGTTTTCCATCCACGAAGGACCAAGTGTTTGCCGGTGATCATGCTCCTGAAAAGCCATTTTCTATGTGCACCCAGTCCGGAATCATCCCCCAAAATCACTGTTTTGAAATCTAAGTTCAAATTCAGACCAGTAATCTTCACACAAGTCTCGCATATCTCTGACCAAAAATTCGAGACACATACGCAACTCCATAACATATGCTCCAAGGAGCCAATATTTTGTACACAGCCCCAGCACTCATGATCACTCAACAAACCTCTTTTTTTCAGATTCTCAGGGCACCAATATACCCGGTTCAAAATTTTGATTTGTCGCAATCTTTCTCCTAAATTCACTGAACAAAGTGCAACTTTTCCGAAAATTCCGTTTGGTGGATGACCACAGGTGTTTGCTTTTCTTATTCTAGTGACCAAAGCAAATGCGTCATTCAGAACCTTGGTTAACGAGACTGAATGCAGTAACTAGAAATTCAGATCAACCTGATTAGTGCCTCTCTTTTGATATCATATTTCTCTAATTTGTACTCCGCCGAACAATCTCCCTGTTCTTGGGTACATGAACTCAGCAGATAGCTTCGAGGTCAGTCTGGTCCTTGCGAACAAGGCAACTCTTTTCTCATCCCAGACACATTGTGCCTCCCCTGGCATCACCCTTTGCTCTCCCTGGCACAAATCACGTACCCTATTGTGCTCAGCTCCCTTCTGTATCAGCTACCACTACCGGGGGATGGACCCGAGGTCCTGCTAATCCATTCAAATCATGAAGGATTTAAGAGCACTATTTCTGTGCATCTGGTAGTTGAAATAGAATGACCAGTGTTCTGGGGGGCGCTAGTGTCCTAAATCTCAGTTCCTGTTTTGGCAGCTCAAGTCCTCTGCCCCGGTTCTCATGAGTGTGGCCTACGTACTGGGCCGCAGCCGGTCTCCCATTTGACTTCTGACATTCATACCTAATTGTTCAAAGGGATAACTTAATACACAGTTATATGTGGGTTGTGAGACAGGCATGGTATCAATAGAGACACAGACTCAAAAGCATTTGTTGTAAAACCTTTATTTACTAAGGTTCCTGGATTGGTGGAATGCCTGACTGTCCCTAACTCTAAAGAGAGGGTTTCCTTAACTGATGTTTCTAACGGCTGTCATTGTCTAATTGCCCAAAATAAAAGTCTGTCTGTGTCTAAACCTATGCTTCCCCTCACGCTGTAAAAAATTTAATAGGAAGACTTTTTAAAAAGAAAAATGGTGGTTCAACAAAAATGGCAAAACCAAAGTTGGTTTCAGGTGGTCTTCTCACCAGGTTCAATTTGGTCAATGACACAAAGATGGCTTCACTCAAAAGGGATGTTTGAAAGACCTTCTCCACAAAGCCCCTACAGTGATTTCAAATACCTTCAATATCCATAGGCTCAGTGGGATTACCTTCCCCAAATCTAAACTTGTTCACTTTACTTTTCTCAATAGGCCTCTCAGGGTTCCCTTACCCAAGCTCAGGTCTCTTCCAGCTTTCAAAACAAAACAGCATATAAATCAAAGTTAATTTTTGGTTTCACAGGGCACCTTTCCTCAAGCTTACGGCCCTCGAGTTGCAAACACCAATTCAACTGGTCAGGATATGCCTTTACTTTACATATACTCTCTCTTACACATAATTTTCTCATTGGGTTGAATAAGAGACTTTTGAAAATGCCAGGTTCTTTGCTTTTCCTCAGCGCGACCACTCTGAACCTTTTGTCCCTCTCTTGATTTCTTATGCCTTACACTTATCTTCCAGTGCTTCCTGCGCCACTTTCATGCATACCTTTGCTTTTGCGGTGCACACTTGCACTGTCCTTTAATCCTCCTCCTAGTCTTGCCTCTTGCACGCTTCTCCTCAGGCTTCTGGCCCCTTTTCCACTTTCCTCTGCTTTCGTGCCTTTTGCACCTTTTCTGTAGGCTTCTGGTCCCTTTTCCACGTTCATGCCTTTTGCAGATTTTCCATGGGCTTCTTGCCCCTTTTTACACTTTCGTGCCTCTTGCACCTTTTCCTGTGGACTTCTAGCCCCTTTTACACTTTCGCTTCAATATCCGACTTTAATTCACTTATCACTGCATACACGAGTGTCTCACTAGTTTTGCGCTGACATTGTTATTTTCACATCATTGAAGTCTTCCCTTTAACTTCACTCGAATACTTTAACAAACACAGTCCTCTTTCTTTTTGCTTTTCACATGTCACTTTGTATCACGCTCTTCACAACCCGGCTATGCAGTGCTTTCAGACTCATTGGGCTGACTTCTGCATGTCCGCTTTCAAGTGGTTTTCATTCTGCGGTCAGGGTCAAACCGCCTGCCCCTCGGACACACCGACCCATGGGAAAAAACACTTGCATCTGCAGTTGCTGCAGAAGACCAGAACGCCCGTCGGCTCCCATACACGGACTCTCTTTGGCTCCCTGGAGACACTGATCCCTTGCCACGCTTCTGCACTTGCAAACCGCAGCTACTCAGCGTCTCGGCATCCTGGTCTCTAGCTACTGGTCCTGGGCAGCTCTGGTGTCTAGGCACTCCTCCCAACACGACCTCCTCCTGCTCTCCTACTCGCTCATCATTTTGTGTGAGAGCACACCTTTTTTGAGCAAAAAGACCAGTCAAGTGGAGTCAGGTGTGAGTAGTTACTAGTGAATGCCTAACCCTGCCTGACTCTATTAGTGGGACAACTTGTGATCTTTCTAGGGTAGGTCGCCCTAACTTTCCCCATGTTATTCGTATGGGTAACCCTTACTGATCTTAGTTGTCTCTTCCTTGTCTCAGTATTTGTTTGAAATAGGGCAGGGGAGATGGCATGAGATTGAAAATACCCCATAAAGGCTGAGGGAGAGTAGGTTGGGGATAGTTTTGGGATTGGGGAAATACCATGTCTCACCCTTGGGCATCCTCCTCCCAATCCCTAGTGACCCTCCACTCAGGTGATCCTGCCTCTCTTGTCCACCCTTAAGGTCGGGATCCAAAAGCAATGGCCCTTCCCAGGCCACCTAAATAAAAGATCCCGAGGGAGTGGGTGGAAGACCGTCAGGTTTCTCACAGGGTGTACGTGCGTGTTTCTTGCCGCGGCTGGGAATTGGAATATGATAATCAAGCACAAGATGAGCCTTGTTGTTCTGTGTCTCCGACACGGCCTGGAAGGATTCAGGCCTATTCTCGAATGCAGCCCAGTAGAGTTCATGTTGTGAATATTGCACATATGCAATGTATTCTAAGTGACGCTATCGCAAAGCAATTGTTAGTATTCCCCTACATAAGTTCCTAAAATACATACATTTACCCCTCCTGCCTATACCGCCCTCTAGACATTCCCCGCAGTTTAGTATATTTTCCTCAATCAAAATCGTTTGGGAAGGGTGGTAATCTGAACGTGCATCCCTACATATGGTTCTAAAAATGCCACAGAGATATAGTCTAACATACTTGGTTGGCTTTTTACCAGTATTATTGCTAATGGAAATACACCTGATAGTTGGAAACTATTGTACGTGGTACCCATTTTTAAAAGAGGAGATTGACTAGACCAACGTAATATAGGCCAATAATACTACTTGAAGTGGATAGTAAAACCTTTGCTGAATTCATATTGAAGGAAGTCGAATCCTGGGCCAAGAAAACCGGTCACTTGAATAGATTTTAGTCCAGTTTTAGGAGGAATATTGGCACCTCACTAAATTGACTGATCATTAATCTAATACGGCAGAACACATACAATAGTAGTAAGCCACCTCTTTCTATGAGTTTTGTGGATTTTACCACTACAGTTGATATAATAAACCGTAATATTCAGTGGGAAAAACTGTCCTCATGGGGCCTCCCGTCGAGGCTTCTCAAAATACTTGTCCACCTGCATTCTGATACCAGCATCAGGGTAAGGTTGGACCTTAGATCGCGGTTTCGACAGGGCTGTGCTTTGGTGCTCTGTCTACTTAACATTTACATCTCTGACATAGGCCAGTGACTGGAACTTTCCATGCTTGTAACACCTTGTTTGGGTAATCTACGCCCCTTCTGGTTAGCATACGCAGATGATGTGGTCCTCTTGGATCCCACCCCCATTGGACTGCAGAGGCTTCTTACATCCCTCTCGTATTATGCCAAAATGAATGATCTCATTATTAAAAAAATCATGAGATTATGCTCTACCAGGCGTAAAATAGGTTTTGCATGGGAAGTGGAGCGTACACATTTGGAGGTCGTTAAAATCTACATCTATTTGGGTATCCCACTTATTGCTAACGGGTGTAAAGCTACTCTAACGAGTGAGATCCAAATCAGTCTGGAATAATGATTCCATGAATGAAAGCACTGAACTACAAATACAGGAGATGTTCATTGTTGCCCACTATTAAATATTGTAATGGCAAAGCCATCCCTAAAATCATCTACGGTTTGCAAACTCTTTTGTCATTTAATGTTAATAATTTAAGAATACTGGGGGAGGAGGGGTAATTTGGCAAAAATGTGTTACGCTTAGCAAATTGTGTCCGTTTGGTTTGATTCAAATTGGGATTACTCTCCCTCAAAGCCAGAGAACTCTGGAACATGCTCTCCCTATTTAGGAAAGTGTTATCTCCTCCTCCGAACTCGTTATTTGAGTAAAATCAACAGAGACAGCATAAGTGACAGGATGGATGGAGAAATGTAATTTAAAATGGACTGACGTTGTCGTGATTTAGTAGTGAAATGCTATTAAGAAGCGGTTGTGGGAGTATGACTGGATAAAGTCCAACCAAGAAATATCCAGATACAAACCTTATGAAGATTTGAAACAGGTTCATAAGATAAGGGGTATGCGCCCTATGTACCTTACGAAATTCCCTAGCGCCAATTGGAGGCTCCATTTTTTGAGAGTACTATTAAATCTTCTGCACACCAAGGCAATTTTGCACTCCAGAGAGAATAAGGAACACCCAATCCCTTTTTGCTGCTCTGTGGCCTCCCTAAGATGGAGATCTTAAAACACCTGCTAGTATTGTTTCCCACTTTATTGATATCGAATTGTTTCTGCTTCCTTTGCCTCTTTGACATTGGCAGTTCTACTTTTTTAAGACCAATCAAGCTTCTTGACTAGTAGTGTTTTTATATACTTAGAAACTAGTGCTTAATCAATATTGTGGTAAGTTGAAAATTGTATTATTTTCCTGTCATTTAGTTCTTGCTTTTTGGATTCATGATGAATGTATATTATTATGTAATTTCCATAACTATCTTAGTGTGCTTTTTTTTAAAGGTTTAAATTAACAACAACAAATAAATAAAAAAAGAACCCCCACACACCTCATCAACATCCTTAAATCATTACAATTTTATTAAAGTTGTACTTAAATTACACCTAAAAGCAATAGGTAGAGGACAATATCATCAAACAAGAATTCATTTTCATTATTTCATGTGTATGTTCATTTTCCAAATTAAGGGCACTCTTCTAGATATTGCCATCTGGTGGAAAAGCGTCTATTGCTGCTTCATAAGCTTTTTTCCAGACCACTCAATCTCTATTCAAAGTGCAGCATTATCTCTCCTCATCCCTCCGCGCCACAGACCTTACATCTTGAAGAAATACCCAAGCAGTACCTCAGCCATGGCATAAAATGGTACATAGGCATGAATAGATGCAATTGATTTATTGAAAAACAAATTGTTTCGGTCAACAGGAACTCTGTGTTATCTGGTTTCCTCCTGCCCTTCCTGAGTGTGTGTATGCATGTCAGTCTGATGTTAGACTAAGTGATGTTATATGTGGAATATACAGTGTATGTGGAATATCCCACCCCCTGGTGTTCCACCAGATACTGTTGGGAGAGTTACCTGAGTGGTGGACACCAGTGGGTCCTCTTAGATGCGCACAGTATTATTATAAAGTATTATATTATAAAGGGACTTGCCTGCAGCACCAGTACACTCTTCATTACTACTAATGCTGCTTTGAAGAGGCTCTAAGAGGTTGGTGGGACTGAGGGCCAGGGCCCATCGGCAAAATGAGCAAAGGTGGAGTACTCAAAGTTCGGTTGTGGGTCAGTGCCATTCTAATGAAGTTGCAGTGGCAGGGGAGGAGGAGCTCCATTGCCTTTGACGGCCCATTATCCTATGATGACATCATTGTGATGCCAAACCTTGGATTTCATGGGCAGTGTGCCACTCCGAGGCGCAACTAGTGAGAGGACGTTCCAGATAATAGCGGGGTCAGGGAAAAAGACCCAACTGCACTGGCATGTTTGCGATGTTGGAGAACAGGGCCCTTGGTGACCAGCAGACCTAAGAAAATACTTGGGGGGTGGGGAGGTATAGGCTTCTGAGAAACAGGATGATTGCCACACCTGAAGCAAATATACCCCAATGCATGTGGTAGAGCATTTTTTTGTTTTATTGTTTAATCAAAATAAGATTTTTACAATAGTGTACAATCATTCTTGCATGCAGATGCACATCGTGTGCTTGTAAAGTCCATTTTTGTCTTGGGTGATTCTGCTGCTGTTGATTGTTCATTATTAGTTAGTTGTGAATGACTGCTTAACCGAGTCACAGATCAGCAGTAAGCAACTTGCTGTCAATGTGTTCTAAAGTTTTTGCTGTCGCGATTTGCCAAACTGTGCGATTGCCTCGAATGAGTCTGTGCCACCATGTCTCTTCTTCTTGTAGGATATCAAGTCCAACCATGGTGGACAAATAGCATTGCCTGATTTCTTTGGTTGCTGGACACGCCATCAAAAGATGTTGTATTGTTTCAGTTGGTGGGGGTGTGGCGTTATGGCAAAATCGGCACTGCGACGATTGACTGAGACCTCTAATATGGAGAATTCATTAGTTTTGAAGAGATTCAGGCGAGCGCGTAGGATTAAGTTACAAGCTTTTTTGTTTGGAAATTGCTTTATTAGCTGCTGTGGCTCGTTTCGTTTTGTTGTGTTGCTTGGAAGATGTGAGATGAGTTGTAGTTTAGCTGCCATGTCATTAATCTTAGCCCAATCCGCGTCTTTGAGTTTACGTAAAACTCTACAGGGATTTGAAATTAATTAATCTTCATCTGACGCGATTGTCTGGAGCACAGTTTGATTTTCTTTTTGCCATTTGATCAGCATCTCAGATTTTTGCCCATCCATCTCAAGTTTAATCATGCAGAATATTGCATTGCTGTTTTCCATTCTGCATTTTCTGAAAAGCATTATGGTGTTGCAACTCACCGTGCATTCTAATGACTGGAGACTTAGTTCACGTCTGATTGCTACTCCTGATGTTGAATTTGGGAGTTTAAGCACGTGTCGCCAGAACGAGGCTTTGAGTTTGGTCCATATTTGCTTGGGAATGGTTGGCATAGCTTCGGTGCCATTTGTGACGGCAGGTACAACTTTCATTCTATAAAAATTGATGATTCGCAACATGCAACATTTCCCAAATTTATTGTCTATGGCCTTTGCTTGGGCCGCTAATTTGTTGATTTTTGTCTACAGCTCGTGTTGCATGGTCGTTTCATGCTGCGAGCTGTCTAGGTGGACTCCCAGATATTTAAACGATTTGACAATCTCAATTTCTTTTTGCCCCAAGTACCATTTGAAGTTTGTGTTTTTGGAGGATCCTGATTTTGGTTTTGTCTCTATTGATTTCAAGGTGATTGTTGTTTGCATATTGTAGAAGGCCGTTTAGTTGGCGTTGCAGCCCTATTTGTGTCTGGTCAAACAACGTGAGGTCGTCTGCGTAGAGCAAACGTCCTATTATGGTGTTACCAATCTTCAGAGGAAAAGTTCTTGTGGACGCCTCAATTGATTGGATATCTCCAATGTAGGCCAGAAAAAGTGCTGATGCCAACGGGCAGCCTTGCTTTACCCCGCGTGTACTTGGAATTTCAGCTGACAACTCGCCTTCACGGCTCAAGTGTACTCTCAACGTGGTGTTATGGTGAAGTGCTTGTATTGGGGCTAGAATGTCCTCCGGACAGTTCCAGGTTTTTAGTTTATCCCACAAGCGAGATCTTTCAACACGGTCGAATGCTTGAGTAAAGTCAATGAACGCTGTGAACTGGCATTGGTTCCTTTGTAAGGCTTTGCCTTTTAAAATGCTGAAGGCTAAGATGTTACAGGTAGTCCCTGCATTTTTTTTTAAGCCAGCTTGCAGATCATCATTGCATCGGGCGGTACTGGCCCATAGTTGGAATTTTTTCAATAGAAGAGTAGCGTAAATCTTGCCCATGACATCCAGTAAGGCTATTGGGCGTAAATTCGATGGATCCGCAACATCGCCTTTCTTATAGATTGGTATGATTATTGCCTTGGTCCATGTTGCTGGTATGGATCTCGTGTCTGCGCAGCGCTGAAAGATAATGCTCAGGAAGTCAGCCCAGTCATTCGGATGCGTCTTTAATTCAAAGTTTGTCAGACCATCCGGCCCTGGTGCTCATGAGTTTTTTAGTTTTTTGATGATGTCCAAAATATCGTCTCTGTTTTCGAGGTCGACCCACTTCTAGACCTCTTGGCATTGGTCATTGGTTATGTCCGCAGTGACTGATTTGAACACCGTTTCAAAGTGCTTTTCCCAGGTTACTTGATTGATATTGTTCAGGATTTGCTTTTCAAAGGGATTATCTGTTGTTCTCAGCAATGACCAGAATTCTCTGCTGTTGTTTGTAACTAGTGCTTTGTGATTTGCTCAGCGTCTGCCTGGTACAGTTTCTGCCTGTAAAATCTCACCCAAGTTTTGTAAGCCACTTTTAGGCCTTTGATGTTTACCTGTGCAGCTGGCGTGGCAGGTTGTTTTTTTGCTATTCGCAGAGCTCTTCCGTAAATACATCTTTTGTCCACGAGCTCCACATTGTAGGAGTGTTTTATATTTTGTCTTGCAGTGTTTAAGACTTTTTTCACTTGCATGTTTGGTATTAGCAAGGGCTGATATTCAATTGGTTTGTTTTTTTCTGATTGTGCCTTCGCTTTGTATTTTGACGTTAAGTCATTGATGGCCTCAGCACTTAGTTTTAGCCTGGAGCCTTTGGCATTAGGCTCAAATAGGAGATTAGTTTGGTTACGTTTCTTAGTTGGTAACTGCCATGTTGTCTCTAGCAGGTTATGATCACTGGCTGAAGTGCTCTGTACATTAAATGACTTTGTAATGTGTAGGAATGGCTGAGAGACAAAGATGTAGTCAATTGTTGTTGCAGAGTTTCCTCGCTGCCAGGTTGACTTGCTGATTATTTGCAGGAACGCATTGCTCAGATTGTGGAGTCCGCGAGAGGTGGCAAAGTTGAGCCATGTTTTGCCTCGTAGTTCTGCAGCAGAATTTGGATTGGATGCTGAGTTCTTTTGTTGGGGTTTACAAACTGCATTTAAGTCACTGCATAAGATAATATTAGTTGTGGGATCTTCTGACATTGCTGCGTCGATCGTGTGGTAGAGCATTAACTGTCTGCCTATGATAAGAAAAGGAACAAAGGAATTCTGGAATCAGCAGCAAAACTAAGAAGTTGTTGCATCAAGCATGATTGAACAGTATTCGTTGAAGGTTTAAAACTGTGGCTGCATTTTAAACACTTTTAAGGCATCAAAGAAACATGCATGCCAACATCTAACGTCCAGTGGTTGAAGTGTACGAAAAGAAGTAGTGGAACTACGTTCCCTGCTGGACTGCCCCTAATCCCCACAAACCCCATTGCCACAACACCTCCCACACACAATACACCCCCCCCAAACACTTGCCCCTGCTGTTTAAGGGAACGTTCAGTGCAGTGCACTGAAAGTGAAGGTTTCAACTTCTTTCTACACTTTTATTTTAAAACAAAACCATTCCGGAACGGTTTCTTTGTAAAATAAAAGTATAGGAGCTGTACAAGGTAATTTAAAAAAGTATAGGAGCACCGCTCCCGACCACTCCCGCTCACTTCGACCACCGCTAACGTCACGTGTTCAGTGTTGTGAAGTCGCTGTCAACGTTTATTGGAATATAAAACAGAGGGGGGTCTGGGAAACTCTCTACCAGCACGAACACAGCCCATTGACTTGCTCTTGGGTGGATGGCCCCTGGGAGAGTCTCAACCAAGTCTTTAGCTCACTGTTCCTTTCACAGAGAAGAAATGTCCCTGCATATCAGTCTTTGTCCTGCCCAGGGACAGTCCAGCACTGAAATGCTAGACAATTCTCCTCTGAACAAGAGTATCACAGAAACCCCATACACGTGTTTCAGCCTAGTTGGGCATCATCAGTGAGGTGAAGTTGTGCCTCTCTAAGAGCAGTGAGCAAGGGGTCCACGCCTGGATTCCCCTGGTAATTTAGGGTGAGACCCAAAGTTACTTGGTATGCAAAACAGAGGGGGGTCTGGGAAACTCTCTACCAGCACGAACACAGCTCATTGACTTGTTCTTGGGTGGATGGACCCTGGGAGAGTCTCAACCAAGTCTTTAACTCACTGTTCTTTTCACAGAGAAGAAATGTTCCCGCATATCAGTCTTTGTCCTGCCCAGGCTATAGGGGATTGCGATATATATATATATAGCGCAATCCCCTATATGGGGATCCCGCAATCCCCATATAGCATACACGGTAGTGGCTGTGTAGTTATGGTTAAGTTGCTGTTTCCATAGGAAGAGCACTTTTTGGGCGGCTCATAACTCTGCTGCACTTGGACGAATCCTCACCAAACTTTGCAAAAATGTATATGGGCTACTCTGAATTCTTTTGCAAAGTTTAGTTATGTTTGGTCCGGGGGGGCCCCAAAATGTCTTTTTTCCCATAGACTGAATGGGGGAAAATTTTGCACACGGCTACAGGCCAAACCGCTGGACGGATTTCAGCCAAATTTGCAGCAGTGGCAGGGGCTTGGTCACGAAAGCGTGCTTCTGTACATTTTGTGACAATCCATCCATTAGTTCCCTTAAAAACGATCAAAAAGTATGTCTCTACAAATTAGTGATATCTATGTCCGCTCCGCGGTCACACTTCCCTGTTCGCTCCGTGGAGAAGATTGCAATTGGCTATTCCGTGGCGTGCTGGCCGCGACCATGTCGCGCTTTCACCGATTGGTAAATCAGCGTGAAGTGCGTCTTAATAATTCGATAAGTCCGCCATGTTTACTTCGTTTTCTGTTAAACGTGGACATCGCCGCTAATATACCCAAACGAAGAAGACACCAATGCACTTGTTACACTTATGGAACACTGTTTCGAAAGGTCAGAGTTAATGAGACTTGGTAGTAGAAAGTGAAACATTGAAGTATTCCTGTTAGCACTGTCTTACGGTACAGTGAAACTTGCTACTCATTGTACGAAATGAACTTACTGCGTTCATTTTACAATTCATAAACAACATTACTGCGGTCAGACTGGCAGGAATCTGAGGCAGCCACCTGCTCTATTTCGTACACACAGCAGTTCTGCACGTGTACGGGAGTAGCGGTTCTCATGAATAGCCACTAATATGTTGTTGCAAAATGAGAATGTATTTGCATTCGCAGTGAAGGCTACTTCATTTTCTGTTTGAAATACGAGCTCAGTACGGCTGCATATTTGTCGACAGCCATAAGGGTCAGTTGTTTTTTTTGTTTTTGAGTTTGAGGCCTGCTATTGCCCCATGCATGTGCATCATGAGCTCAGACCAGACCCTAAGGAAAGTACTTTAAGAACACACGACAAGGTTACCGTTTTGATATACAGCACCTTTTCAATTTTTATATTGTGACTGTTAGTGAATAAAACCACCTGGCCTAGATTTTTCAATGCACCAAAATAAGTGAGGCAGACATGTGATGTCATCAGTGATGGTCATCAATGATATTTGTGATGTCATTTTGATGTCCTGGGTGTTAGTCTTAGTAATGCACGTAGATGCTGCGAGTTATGGTTGCTGAGCTTACCATAATGGGGGAATATGCAGTGTTTTTTGGTTTTACTGTGAAGTATAGCATCCCTTTAACAAAGTTTTTTACTGAATGTACATATATATATATATAGAGCAGGGAACGAAAAGAAAGGGGCTAAACATGTGATCTCGTCAGTGATGTCATCAGTTACATTTGAGATGACATCTTTCATGTTCTGGGTGTGACTGTTAGCAGTGCACAGTGGTGATGGCAAGTATGGGGGCTCAGTCTGCCATAACTGGCGAATTTCAGGGGTTTTTCGGTTTTAATTTGAACCATAATGGGGAGGGCAAACATTTTTTTTTGTGAAGTGCACAGGTTTTTCGTAGGGCAACTTAACCACAACGTACCCTCAACAAAGTTTTTTTTGTAGTGAATATATATATGTTAAAATGAACAAGTTAGCAAATGGGTATTATGATGTGGTTGCTTACTGGGTGTTGATATTGTTATTATGGCAATCGGGCATTCCAAGTGGTGAAATTACATCAAAGTGTTATGAACTGATGATATGGCAATGAAGCAAGACATATCGATAATAAAGCAACAAGGTGTTGAAAACAGATTATATTGCAACAAGAAGTTGCATATCAATAATAAGGCAACAAGGTGTTGCAAACTGATGACATGCGATAAGTCATTGTCAGTTGATAATATAGCTAGAAGGCATTAGATGGTACCTTCCACATCAAAATGAAAAGAGGCACGGAAACTTCTCTCCTGAACAGATGTGAAGACATACTCTCTAACCTGTACTCAAATGCACCCTCTGTTCTGATCCTCCTCAATCTTTCTTCTGTTTTTGACACAGTTAACCACTCCATCCTCATAAACCGTCTCAATGATACCCTAGGCATCACAGACAGAGTGCTGGCATGGCTGACCTCCTTCCTATTAACCAGACCTTCCCAAGTTCAAATGGGTCCTTTTCTCTCTTCCACCTCATAATCTACCTGTGGTGTCTCTCAGGGCTCTATCCTATTGCCATGGCTCTTCAACATCTACCGGGCCCCTCTGATCTCCACTTTCTCCCCTCATTTCCAGTGTTACGCAGATGGCACAAAGCTCTCTTTCAAGCTGCCTTCCCCTACCTCCTCCTCCTCCCTCATACGCGACTGCTATTTAGGCATGGTGCTCTGCCAAAGATCTCTGCCTTAATGCCAGAAAGACAGAGATCCTTCTCACTGGGACGCCTGCTCCTTGCTTCCCCCCACTCTCTGGCCAGACTCCCTGGGTCCTCTCCCCTCACCCACTTCTGAGGCAAAAAACCTTGGGATCATCTTTGACTCCACTCTCTCTTTCTCTCCACGCATCATGGACCTTGCCAAGAAGTGCAATTTTCAGTTGCATTTCCTCAGGGGCATTCTACCTTTCCTCACCTTCCCCCAGAAGCTCAACATCTCCAGAGCCCTGGTTCTCTCTAGGCTTGACTACTACAACAGCCTCTTCCACAACCTGCCTCTTTCCTGCTTTTGCCCCCCTTCAACTAATCCAGAATAGGACTGCAAGACTTATCCTTGGCCTCAAGCCCAGGGAGCACATCTCTCAAGCATTAAAAACTCTCCACTGGCTCCCGGTGACCACAAGGATCAAAATCAAGACTCTTTGTATCATCCACAAGGCTGTTGTTACGCTCACTTGGATTCCACAGGGGCGTCTAACGAAGCTGGACTGCTGCGGTCTCCACCAGTGTGACTCGTAGCGAAGTGATGATCGACTGCACTTGCCCACTCAGTTTCGTCTGCCTGGTCCGCAAGAATATTTTCCTAAAAGCAGTAAAGGGGATTAGCCACCCGTGGTAGAGAGGTTACACTAACACTATTTTCCCTGAAAACTTCCAATGTTCCCCTTCATAAAGTCTCACCTTATTGTTTGGAAGGATGAACTCTCCATCCTGCGTGGAGTGCAGGGGCGCGTAGAAGTTCAGTTACTTCACTGATCCGAAGGTATTTGGCAGAGTTCCAGACAACAATGACTCCGAGGTAAGTAGCGTGTAAACCGAATGTATAGTTCTTTTAGAGTTCAAATGTCTGTTAATTCACTCTTGCTCCTTTCATACCTTTTCCCTTGCAGCGTGATCCAAGGAGTGAGTTTGCCTCGATGGATGAAGGTAGCGCTTAGGTAAGAGTCAGTTTGTACCAAGCACTGTCTAGCAAGTAATATTGTTCCAAATGTAATTAACCAATAGTTCTCTATCTTCTTTGCAGGTGCAGCGCCTTTCTGAAAATATCTAACGTAGGATGGTGACCAGCGCTGCCTCGAGCAGTAAAATTCTGAGTAAGTATCTTGCGGTAAGTAAAAGAATGTCTTTGGCGGAACCCCGCTCACCTTTTGTTTGTTCTTGCCTTTTCAGATGCTGATGTTTCGGGCGGCGATTCAACGGGTGCTGCGCCGGGGCGTGGAGATGCTCAGAAGACAGGTGAGTAGGGCGCGGCGCTGCAGCTGGCAATGTGACGTGGTTTATTTTAATGTCTTTTTCCTTTGTCCACAGGTGTGGCTGCTCCAGGAAAAGATGATGACCAAATGGAAATATCTTTGTTCTAACCTTCTCTTCTTCTTTCCTTTTCTCTAGGATCGGCTCCGGACACAAGACGGGTGTGGCTGTAGACTGGATGCTGGACTGCAGACACGGTGAGCGTTACGCTGCTAAGATGCAGAATAACGCGAAGCGTGTGCTGCTCTTCGGGCGTGGTTTAAATAGCATCAAAAAGTAGTTCCCAGGTAATAAGTTCCAGTACCACACCCAAGCAGCAAAATAGTTCCTAAAGGAAAGTAGTCCCTTCATGGCCTCATGATGGCCTGTACATGAGTTCTTTGCAGGATGACCTGCATAGTTTAAAGTTGGCAATATGAGCCTGGCACCTACGGCGCCAGGACTGAACCCATATAGCCCCTAGGTGGGGTTTTGGGAATTCCTGTGTCTTCTTGGGTGCCTGTTCCCTGGACAGATGGATCTGTTCCAGATGTCTGGGGGCAGGCATTGTGACAGCACTCCCCCCAAGGCCCCTCCTAAGGCTGTTCTCCTCACTAGTCCCGGTTTGTCTGGGAAATTCTGGTGGAACCTTTTCACCAATCGAGGTGCATGAATATTGTCACTTGATTCCCATGACCTTTCTTGTGGACCATAACCTTTCCAGTCAACCAGATAAAAAAGTCTTGATTTGACTATTTTTGAGTCCAAAATATTCTTTACTTCAAATTCTGGTTCCCCGTCTATTAGGATGGGGTTAGGTGGTTTAGTTAGCCTTGTCCCTGGTTGTACTGGCTTTAGAAGTGAAACATGAAAGACTGGGTGAATTTGCATATTTGACGGTAACTCCAATTTGACGGCCACAGGATTAATAATGGCTTTAATAGTGTAAGGTCCCAAATACTTGGGGTTAAAGGTTCGAGACCCCTTTAAAGGTAAGTGTCTTGAAGCCAGCCAAACTTGGTCTCCTATCTGATATTTCGGAGCTTCGCTTCTATGTTGATCTGCTGTTTTCTTGTATCTCTCTTTAGCCTGTTTCAACTGTTCAGTTGCCTTTTTAAAAGCTTGTGTAATAGTGGTGTGTAGATGGTTCACGGCAGGCATCTCTAAGTGTTGGGGCGAATCGAGTTCAGAGGTTCGAGGATGTCGCCCATATATAGTATAAAATGGGCTTTGTCCTGTTCCCGAGTGCAATGAGTTGTTGTATGTATTTTCGGATATCCACAACATTTCTTTCCAATTGCCTTCGGTTTGGTGTAACATGCACCATAGGTATTGCTCTAGTGTCTGATTGGTCCTCTCAGTTTGACCATCGGTTTGAGGATGGTGGCTGGTTGATAGTCTAACGTCGATTTGGGCCAATTGACTGCATTTCCTCCAAAACTGAGAAATGAACTGACTTCCCCGGTCGGAAACCAATACGGAGGGGAATCCATGTATTCGGACGATATGTTCTAGAAATTCCTTGGCCAAGGTCAAGGCTGAAGGTAGATCCTTTAATGGAATGAAATGGGCCATTTTGGAAAAAAGATTCACTATAACTAGGATGGTGTTATACCCATTACATGGGGGAAGGTCAGTAATAAAGTCAAGGGATAAGGTATGCCAAGGCGTAGGCGGAATGTCCAAAGGTTGTAATAGGCCTGCTGGTTTCCTTTTCTGGGTATAATTTGGGGCGCAAATACTGCAAGACAGTATAAATGACTTAATGTCTTTCCGCCAAGTAGGCCACCAGAATTGTCTTTTGATCTTTGCCTCGGTTTTAGCGATCCCAGGATGCCCTTCTATCAAAGACACATGGTAATTGGAGATAACATGTTCTTGTAATTCTTTATTTGGTAGGTAAAGACGTCCTTGATAGTATGGTAGGTGATCGGTGACTGAATAATCTTTGCCTTTGTTCAACCAGCTTTGTAAGGCTGCAGGGTCGAAAAGCTGTTGAATCTTTTTATGGATGTTGTCCAGAGTCTGTAGAGTGGTTATACCAAGAATTCTTCTCTCCGAAATTATGGGTACTGGTTCTGGATTTGAATATGCTTCTCCCATTCCAATGTGAGATAAGGCATCTGCTTTGCAATTTTGACAACCTGGTCGGTAAGTAATCACGAAATCATATTCCGCAAAGAATAAGGCCCATCTAAGTTGGCATGACGATTGAGCCTTGACTGTCTTTAAATATTGTAAGTTCCTGTGATCCGTGATTAAGATGGTGTGTTGAGCTCCGAGAAGATAATGCCGCCAGGCTTTGAACGCCGACTTGATGGCTAGTAGTTCCTTGTCGGTAACTGCATAGTTTAACTCTGGTGCTGAAAATGTTCATGACCAGAACGCCACCGGGTGAAGTTGACCAGTCTCAGGATCCTTTTGGGAAAGGACAGCTCCCATGGCTAAGCTGGATGCATCAGTTTCAACCACGTACGGAAGTTCTGGACGTGGGTGCTTTAAAACAAGAGCTGAAGTAAATTTCTGTTTTAGGTCTTGGAAGTCCACTGGAAGCATTTATTTTTCTGCAAAAGAGCCGTGATGTGGTGTACAAGATGTGAAAAATCAGGAATGAATCTGCGTTAAAAGTTTGCAAATCCAAGCATACTCTGTACCCCTTTAATCGAGGTAGGTGAGGGCCACTTGAGGATTGCATCCACCTTTCGTGAATCCATTCGAACTCCATTTGGGGTCAGGATAAATCCAAGGAATTCAACTTCCGAAGTATGATAAACGCACTTTTCCAATTTCGCATATAGTTTATGCTGGCGTAGTTTTTCTAGTACAGCACGAACGTGCTTCACATGGTCTGATTCAGATGAAGAGTATACTAAGATGTCTTCTATGTATACAACAACACAGACGTCTATGAGTTCACGAAGGACATCGTTCATAAAATACTGCAAGGCTGCTGGTGCTTTGCAAAGCCCAAAAGGCATCACATGGTATTCGAACAATCCGTATTTGGTACGGAAGGCAGTCTTCCATTTGTCGCCTTTTTTCACTCGTACCAGATGATACGCCCCTCGGAGGTCCAATTTAGTGTAGATAAGAGCATCCTTTACTTGGTCCAGTAGTTGAGTGATCAGGGGCAATGGGTATCGGTTTATTACCGTTATTTGGTTTAATGCACGATAGTCAATACAAGCCCTAAGGTCACCTTCCTTTTTAGGGATGAAGAATGAAGACGATGCTGCCGGAGACTTGGACGGGCGAATGAAACCATTAGCGAGGTATTGATCCAAATATTGCCGTAAATTAAGATTTTCGGGTTCAGTGAGGGCGTAGATTCTGCTGCATGGAATTTGAGCGCCAGGTAGGAGGTCAATCTGGCAATCATATGATCTGTGGGGTGGTAACGTGTTTGCTTGGTCTTTCTGGAAAACATCCTGAAATTCCTGGTATTCCTGGGGTAACTGAGTTATCGGATTCGTGACTGTAGCCAGTCTTTTGATCAAAGTTCTTTCAGGGTAACAAGTGTGTGCACAATCCGAGAAGGTCACTCTCTTTTCTCGCCAGTCAATACAAGGATTATGAGTTTCCAACCATGGCATTCCCAGAATTATTTGTAACTGTGGGGCCTTGATTAAGTCAAACACAATGCTCTCTCGATGCCCATCCTGACCCAACAGTGTCATCTCCATAGTTGAATGAGTTACTGGACAGGAAGCTATTTCGGTCCCATCGACGGTGGTGATTACATCAGTTGTGTTTTTTTTGCAAAGAGGCAAGTTCATCCTTGTAGCCAATTCTTGATCCATGTAGTTTCCTATGGCTCCGCTATCTATGTATGCTCTCACTGCGTGCATACGAGATGGTTGCCTTTGATTTATAAGGACCATTGGTATAATTAGGTGCGAGGTCTGAGTGTCCTTCTTCATGCAAGGCAAGCGGACCTCTACGCTTGTCGGGCGTGGTCGTTTCCTGGCTCTGATTCCATATTGATTTTGTCTGCGACTCTTACCACCTTCTTAGGTGGTTTCACTGGGCAATCCCGTAAAAAATGCCCCGAGGTTCCACAATACAAACACAATTGTAACTGTCGCCTCTTGTCCCTTTCTTTTTGAGTCAAAGGTCCTTTAACCCCCCCCCCCCCAATATGCATGGGTTCAGATACATCAGTTCCTTTGGGGGTGACGTTGTCCTTAGGTCTTACCAATATTCGATTCTCGAATCTAGCCCGATCAGCCTTCCGATTCTGAAGTCTGTCATCCAACTGGACAACCCGGTCTATGTATTCAGCACAATCTTGAGGTGGGTTCACTACTTGTGCCAAAACGTCTTTTAGTTCACCTCGTAGCCCACGACAAAATAGCGTAATCCGCTTGACCTCTGGTCATCCGGTTTCTACCACCAACCTATTGAAGGATGCGATGTAGGTCAGCAGATCCTGGTTACCCTGACGCAAGGACAAAAGTTTGTTATCCAAAGCTTGGCCTTGGGAATGTCGGGCAAATAGTCTTTCCATGCTTAGTTGAAAACCCTGAAAATCCCGAAGAAGAGGGTCATCCTGGTTGACCAGTGGAATAGACCAATCGGCTGCACTGCCGCTGAGATACGATAGTACAAAGGCTACCTTTGTTTGATCATTCGGTAAGGCTCCAGGCCTACATAAAAAATGCAGGCAGCACTGGTTCATAAACACGGCAAACCTTTTTGGGTCCCCCGCAAAGCGTTCTGGCGGTGCTAAAGGAACTGTCCCTGGTAAAATTACTTGCACTGGATTACTTGATTGAGCTTGGGCAGAAGCGCCCCCGAGTCCAGGTAAAGGTGTGTGCCCAGCTTGAGCTTGAAGTAATTGCCTGGCGAGATCATCCGTATGTTCTTTTGCCACAATCAGTTCTCTCCTGAGAGCATTAGTCTCTTGACGGGCGGAATGCACTTCAGCCCTTAGTTCTCCCAGTAGTTGGGCTAATTGGTCAGTCTCTGAGGTCTCCATAACGCCCGGGTGGAGATTTGTAGTAAGTCTTCACGTTCTGTTACGCTCACCTGGATTCCACAGCGGCGTCGAACAAAGCTGGACTGCTGCGGTCTCCACCAGTGTGACTCGTAGCGAAGTGATGATCGACTGCACTTGCCCACTCAGTTTCGTCTGCCTGGCCCACAAGAATATTTTCCTAAAAGCAGTAAAGGGGATTAGCCACCTGTGGTAGAGAGGTTACACTAACACTATTTTCCCTGAAAACTTCCAGTGTTCCCCTTCATAAAGTATCACCTTATTGTTTGGAAGGATGAACTCTCCATCCTGCGTAGAGTGCAGGAGCGCGTAGAAGTTCAGTTAATTCACTGATCCGAAGGTATTTGGCAGAGTTCCAGACAACAATAACTCTGAGATAAGTAGCGTGTAAACCGAATGTATAGTTCTTTTAGAGTTCAAATGTCAGTTAATTCACTCTTGCTCCTTTCATACCTTTTTCCCTTGCAGCGTGATCCAAGGAGTGAGTTCGCCTCGATGGATGAAGGTAGCGCTTAGGTAAGAGTCTGTTTTTACCAAGCACTGTCTAGCAAGTAATATTGTTCCAAATGTAATTAACCAATAGTTCTCAATCTTCTTTGCAGGTGCGGCGCCTTGCCGAAAATGTCTAATGTAGGATGGTGACCAGCGCTGCCTTGAGCGGTAAAATTCCGAGTAAGTATCTTGCGGTAAGTAAAAGAATGTCTTTGGCGGAACCCCTCTCACCTTTTGTTTGTTCTTGTCTTTTCAGATGCTGATGTTTCGGGCGGCGATTCAACAGGTGCTGCGCCGGGTCGTGGAGATGCTCCGAAGACAGGCGAGTATGGCGCGGCACTGCAGCTGGCAATGCGACGCGGTTTATTTTAATGTCTTTTTCCTTTATCCACAGGTGCGGCTGCTCCAGGAAAAGATGATGACCAAATGGAAATCTCCTTGTTCTAACCTTCTCTTCTTCTTTCCTTTTCTCTATGATCGGCTCTGGACACAAGACGGGTGTGGCTGTAGACTGGATGCTGGACTGCAGACACGGTGAGCGTTACGCTGCTAAGACTCAGAATAATGCGAAGCGTGTGGTGCTCTTCGGGCGTGGTTTAAATAGCATCAAAAAAGTAGTTCCCAGGTAAGAAGTTCCAGTACCACACCCAAGCAGCAAAATAGTTCCTAAAGGAAAGTAGTCCCTTCATGGCCTCATGATGGCCTGTACATGAGTTCTTTGCAGGATGACCTGCATAGTTTAAAGTTGGCAATATGAGCCTGGCGCCTACGGCGCCAGGACTGAACCCATATATCCCCTAGGCGGGGTTTTGGGAATTCCTGTGTCTTCTTGGGTGCCTGTTCCCTGGACAGATGGACCTGTTCCGGATGTCTGGGAGCAGGCACAGTGACAGCTGTCTGGAGCCTGGAATCTCTTTACATCCAGCATTCCCTCCCTAAATACCTCCCGGCCAGAGTCCTTCGGTCTTCTGGCTCCAACTCTCTGCAGGTCAAATGTTTTTGCAAACAGAGAGTGGGAGGTAGATCCCTTTCCTGGGCTGGCTCCTCCCTCTGGAATGGCCTCCTTCTCCCTCAGAATTGAGCCGGATCCTCTTAAATTGCAGAAACGTCTCAAGACTTTCCATTTCTCCTCTTCCTTCCCTCCCCCCCTCCCTTGCTAACTCTCCCCCTGCCGCTTTGACTTGGGGCTGGTCCCTTCAGAGTCTTACAGGGGACAGACCACCCCCTAGCAGTCCCCCAGCATCCTTTTCTAGCACTTGCCCTAGGGCTCCCTTTCCTGGACTAGTCATACTTGGTCCTCCCTGTCCACTGCACTCATACTCCCTTCACCCTCTTCCCCTGGAATTTGTCACCTTGGCCCGCCCAGCACTTGCCCACCCACACCCTTGGGGTACACCACTGCTGCACTTCTCCCTCTACCCCCTGTCTCTTGCACTTAACCTATTTGTCATGCACTTGCATGGTAGGATTCTCACAAGGCCAATATAACTATTTTTGTTGTTCTACTTTTTGATTCCCATGTCCCCCCTCTCACACCTCCTCTTGTCTTGTGCCGCCTGGAAACACCTGTATATAGGCGCCATGGTTCGTTAGTAGTGGAAACTGCCTTTCTGTTCATGCGGATCACCATAGGCTGTGCCGTTGGGCTCTCTGTGAGCAAGATTGCTCAGAGGAATTAGTATTGTGGATCCAAATGAAATAGTGATGGAACAATCTTACTTATGTATGGCATTTGACAGGGGTATCATTTGTTGGTTTGAGACAACAAGGACCCTCAGGTCTGAGGAGTCCATTGTTATCTTTCCTCTGTAGGGAGGTTGGAAGATTTGTGTATATTAAGATTTCAGTTGGAATTAAGAAACACCCTGAAGAGGACCTCATGGAGAGGTTGAAACACGTGTTGGCACACAATTAAAAAAGACTAACAATGAATACATAGACTAGTTGTTACAACGTTCATTTATAATTTATTGACTGTTTGTAGGCATATTAGTAGGTCCTGGGATCATTTCTGTTTAATGCCATACAAATGTCCAATAAATAAATAAATTACAGAATGGTAATATCAACATTAATTCTCATTATCTGACTTCCCTGTACAGGATAGTCAGACTTTATGTTTTGTTGAGTGAGTGATGGTTCTGTGGTCTATTCGCTCTGGTTCAGTGGAAGTCATGGGTCCGTTTGTCTTGGTGGGCTTTCTGTTCCTGAAGTAGGCTCAGAGAATTTGACTTATCTAGTTATATCTGCTTGTGGTCTCTTATGAGGGGGCAGATTGGGTTCTCCACCTTGTTTCTTTCTATATTGGAAGGCTCAGGCTGGTCTTTCGTGGGTGTGAGTTGGTGTGTCTGTGTATAGTTAGCAGGCGGTAATTATTATTGGTGGGTTCCACAGCAAGCCAGGAAGAGGATGTCTTCACTTTGGTGTGCTCCTGGTGGTTATAGAGGGTGTCTGTTAGTGAGATGCTTTTAGAGTGGTGTGTGTGGTATTTGTGATCCTTTGTTAGGAAGGGAGGTGTGTGGTATCTAGCTTCATCCACACCGCCAAGTGTGTGTATGTATGTCTATCTGATGTCAGAGTGTGTGATGTTATATGTGGAATAAGAGTGTAAGTGGAATGCCCCTCCCAAATATGTAACTTAACAAAGGAACTTACCACTGAATATTTGCTCATGGACCTCCTGGCCCGCTTTGTCATCCTTATCTTGGCTTGGTCGCTTTAGACCTTTATTGGGCCCTCTAGCCCCTTGTCTTACACCCTGCTTGGGTATTTTCTCACATTTCATATAAGTCTCGTTTATATGTTTGCCTTGGTTCACATGAGGTCGATCACTAGCATTCTGATAACCTTCGCCTCCCCTGGATATCAGCGGTTCTTGTACTTCCCTGTGTTCATTGCAGAGCATGACCACTGTGATGAATTCCAATGGAATCATCACAAATTTCCCAGCGGTGACCCCCTCTCATGTGGCCAGGGCAAGGCAGCCACTACCTGATCCTAACCCTGGGGGTGGCTATATGAGGGAGGATCACATGGGAGGAGATAACTATCGGGGCAATGTCATGACTTTCTTGGACAAGACGCAGTATCCCCCCCTTTCCCATGAGGCAGGCCCTCTAACGTTCAGAACCTTAATGGCCAATTGCCAGCTGTTTGTTCCCCCGTGTAGAGGAAGTAAAGAAACCTCTTTCCAATATTCCTTGGGTCAAACTCCCACCTATGACCTAAAGACACAAAGCTCCAACAAAATTTTGCTTCGGATGTACCTTTATGTACAGAGCAAATTCGTAATATATGTCATAAACTGCCCATGCAATCTGTTAGACTCCCAATCTTGCGCGGAGGTAGCACGTACACCTACCTCCCCGTTGGGTCTTGGCGCCTGGTTTGGTAGAAAACACAGGCCGCCGCGACCCGCCGGGGAAAGAGGGTTAGGCTCCAATGGATTGGATAGGTAAGGGGAATTAGGGTAACCGGGAAAAGGGTTAGGGAGTGGTTATGGATAGGGAAAGGGGAAATTGGGGAATATTTGCTTGTTGTCCCCTGCTGGGGCTCCTGAGATCGAAGGAACTCCGCCCTTGCACACACACACTCTATGCCATGCATAAAATGACCTCAATTCAATAACACTGTACCAGTATTAGCACTAAACACCTATGCAGCGTTCCTGTCACGCTTGGGCGAATAACATTGCCTTGGTTGTGTCTCAATCACAACCCAATCTTGCCTACAGTAACTTCCCAGCACAGTAATTGAAATAACCAAACAGCACTTAGCTTTGTATGATGCTGCCAAGTTGTGTGCAAGGCTCAGTTCTTGCCGTAACGCTACGGCGACGTGATGACAGTTCAGCGGTGCGCCGCTACAAGAGAACCAAAAACAAATATGAGACTGGGTCAGGACCGCGTTGCTTCACACGGTGCAATGAACATGCACAATCTCCCCAGAGTTAGCCTGATGCCATGTTACTGCACACAGAGTTAAGTACTCCAGTTAAGCACGTTGCTGTGTTACTGCACACGGAGTCAAGTGCACCAGTTAGCTATCAGTAACTTGGTCTCCCTACACATGGGAATGGTGCCAAGGCTTCCCCCAGCTGACCGACATATACATCAAGCGCCGGATTCTAGGTGGCGCCGTCCCCACAAAGGGACAATACACTCAAAGTTATCATAAATTGCACAGAAAGCAATCTTCGACCGATCACTAGTTCGTATTATGCACAGTGAGGGAGGAAAACACTTATCTGTCTGGATGCGTGGGGCCTGCAGTTCTCACAGGCGGGGTGTGGCCCTGCGGGTTGCAGCCTGCAGGAGCCCTCTGCCGAGACGTCCTCTCTGCTCCAGGTCCTTTAGCGCAAGCGGGGATCCTTGCATGCACCACGCGTATGCGCAGAACGTCGGGTGTTGTCCCGTGTGTAGTTCTTCTGCTCACGAGCACGCGAGCATGCTGGGGATTGAAGTCTTTTGCTGGTCTAGGAGCAGGACAGCCCCTAGTCTGCTTCCTGCAAAAAGGGCACAGCAGAGCCCTATAATGTGGCAGTTGGCGCCACAACAAACCTTTCTTGAGTTCAGGCAACTTTCCCCCATGCACCAAACCCACACTGGTTACTGTTGTGGCGCTGACAGTACTCCCCCTCCCAACAGGTCCCGCTTTAGCAGGGTTATTTCTGTGAAACTTGCGTACCAAACGGGATGCATGAACATTTGACGCTTGCTCCCATGAGCGTTCCTCAGGCCCGTAACCCAACCAGTCCACCAGGTAATATAACTGCCACAAACGAATGCATGAGTCTAAAATTGACTGTAATTGGGGGAGGCCTTTTGGGGCGAATGGACGCTGGGGCGGGCTTCAGCAATGCCACATGGAACACAGGATGGATTTTCATTTGTGTTGGTAAAGTAAAACGGACAGCTTCTGGATTTAGGACCTTTTCCACCGGGAATGGGCCCACAAACCTGGGCTGAAACTTACGGGGGCCTACCAGATGCAGGTTATGCGTGTTCAACCACACCCTATCCCCCACCCTATATGTTGGAGCTTGTTCCCTGTTTGAATCAGCGTACTTCTTATAGGATGCCTTAGCAGTGTTTAAATTAGCTATGATATTTCGCCAGACATTTTCCAGATGTTCCTTGAGTGAGGTAACGGCTGGCACCTCCGTATCAGTTGCTTCTGGCACCGGCTGAAAACGTGGATGAAAGCCATAAGTACCATAAAAGGGAGACACTTTGGTGGAAGCATGTACGGCGTTGTTATATGCCAGTTCAGCCAACCAGATGACATCCGCCCACGTGTTTTCATTATCATATGTCATACAGCGTATGTACTGCTCTAATGTTTGGTTCACCCTTTCGGTTTGTCCGTCCGTCTCGGGGTGATAACTGGTGGACAGTTTCAGTTGCATACCTACCTTGGCCCAAAAGGCTTGCCAGAAGCGTGCAGTAAACTATGCCTCTCGATCCGAAATGACATGTAGGGGTATACCGTGGAGACAGACTACATTCTGGAGGAAAAGGTGAACCAAAACCTGAGTCGTGGGGACCCCTTTACAAGGTATGAAATGCGCCAATTTAGTTAAGGAATCTACAACCACCATCACGGTGGTATAGCCATGACTCATTGGTAGTTCTACTATGAAGTCTAGTGATATAGTATGCCAGGGTACTGGCGGTGTGGGCAAAGGACGTAAAAACCCTGCTGGTTTTTTGTGATCAGCCTTATTTCTCAAACAACATTCACATATGCGTAAATACGGTTTATAGTCATAATGTCGAAACAAAAATGTCGACAAACAAAAATGTCGAAAACAATAATGTCGACAACCTATGCATATAATTGAGAAAGTCAATTTTCCGAAAAAAAAAATGTCGGAAAAAAATGATCATTTCACATAGTCAATAACACGAAATAAAATATAACAAATACCGTTTATTATTGGGGGGGTTCCCCCTCCAACCCCCACCCTCACCCTACATCACGAACCATCCCAACACCCCCTCCCCTCCCCCTCGCCCCTGATCACCCACTCGTCTAACATACTCGAAAAAAGTAGGTTACGAAATGGTTAACACAATAGGTGACAATCCTGAGTAAAGAACCTTGTTTTGGTACCAGGAAACCAGTAACGGCTGTGGAAAACCGTCATTACCTGACAGAACATCTCGTGAGAGCGTACTGCAGGCAATTGATTAGAATTCATTCATACTCAAAACAGGTAAGACAAACGAACATTAAACGAAAATTAAATATATTATAAAACCCATAGTATGAAATAACACAAAAAATATTTTTATCTATCGTTTCAGGTTATACAATGGAAAACAAAGTGGAATTCATAAGCATTCAAAAAGGCGGAAAGCAGTTAATTTTGAATGGTTACGTGTTCTATAAAGAACTTCAGAGAAAAGAACGGATTTACTGGCGCTGCGCAGAATATACAAAAACTAAATGTAACGCACGCGCAATAACAGTCGGCTCAGAAGTACAAGGTAAAAATGAACACAACCATATGCCTGATCAAACTAATATAATCATCAGGAAAACCTTGACAGAACTGAAAAGAAAAGCCATTGAACATCAAGGGGAAGCTAGCGGATCTGTGCTTAGAGAAGTTTGTGGCCAGTTACCGACCCATATAACAGCTCAGTTGCCGGCTGAAAAATTAATGCAGCGCACAATAAACCGCACAAAACATGTGAATGAAAACCTGCCACCACCACCACAATGTCATTTGAAGATATAACAATTCCAGATATTTTTAAGGTAACTGCCAGAGGGGAGAATTTTTACCATGGCACAATTGAGATGAACACTGAAAAAATATTAATATTCTCTACTGCAACTAACTTTGAGCATCTGAGTCGAAGTAAAAAATGGCACAGTGACGCAACATTTAAAGTATGCCCTCAACCGTTTTATCAATTTTACACAGTACATGGGACCATAAATGATAAAATAATACCGCTAGTATACTTTTTAATTCCAAAAAAAACGGAGGAAACATACAAAATCGTGTACAGTAAAATTAAAGAAACAGCACCAGAATCGAAACCAGAAACAATAATCATGGATTATGAAACAGCTCAGATCAAGGGATTTTCAACGGTGTACAGAGAGACTAAAGTAAAGGGATGTTTTTTTCATTTTACACAGAGTGTTTGGCGAAAGATACAAAAATTGGGTTTGGGAACAAAATATACAGAGGACAGTTGCTTTCAATTTAACATTAAGAAACTTTTTGCTTTAGCTTTTGTACAAGAAAATCATGTCATTGCTTTTTACGAACATTTAATAGACAGTGAATACTATAAGAATCATGAAGAGGACTGTACAAATTTACTGGACTACTTTGAGAACACCTGGATAGGCCAATTAACGAGAAGTGGAAATAGACGCAGGCCAAAATACCCAATAGAATTGTGGAATTGCTACCAGGCAACTTTGGAAAACACACCAAGAAAGAATAACACATTAGAAGGCTGGCAGAACCGCTTAAATAAAAATTTCAACATACACAATCCGAATCTATGGCATTTTTTAAAGGATTTGAAAATAGAAGAACAGCACCAGGAATTACGTATTTCACAAACAATATCATTGGCTAACCAAGCACCAAAACGAAAAAAGTACAGAGATTATGACAGTAAATTGATGCAAATAGTACAAGAATTCAACATGGAAAACAAAGAAAACTACTTAGATTCATTGGCTTTTAACTTAAAATGTTGAAAAACACTTACTGTTGCTGGTCATCAGGATTCCACAGTGAAATAGGTGAAGACTCCAAGAAAAATCCATAAATCCTGGTGTAAAGCTACATACCATATGAATGATCCACGAAAAAGCCAACAAAAAAACCATAATCCAGTGGAAAAAAAAAAATGATGATTCCAGGCAAAAACCCAAACCAAAGAAAAAAATATCCACGCTCCACGGTGACTTGGTAAAAAAAAGAAAAGAAAAATCCAAGGCAAGAATCCAAAAATCCAGATGTGAAATTGCAATCCTTGTGTCTGTTCCAAGAAAAAAGCCAAGAAAAAACCATAATCCAGGAAAAAAAATGTATTAATCCATACGAAAAAGCACGACGTTCGAAAAAAAACCTGGCTCCAGGAAGCATCCAAAGAAACCCAGTAAATCCAATGAAAAATACAAGAAAATCCAGAGTAAAACCAGAAAAAATCCAAAAAAACAAAGACCGAAATAACGGAGACGCGACCGCGGGAGAACCATTTGCAGAATGAACTTTAAAAATGGCGCTTACGTTTACGTAGCAGGACGTACCGTGCGTAAGAAACAATAACAAACTGTTGTTAATAGTTTACATACATTTTTAGGGCAATACCACCATCTGATGGTCATTTAATATATTACAAGTTACAATGAAATTTAAACTCAAGATACACTTATTTATTTATTTGGATGGTTACATGCATTTAAAAGTTTACATTTAAAAACTATATTTATATTTATAAATACTATAAAAACAAAAGAACATAAAAATAAGTTAATAAAATGTTAACACTACTTATTTTACTGATATGTTATGAAAATAAGGATACATTACCTGTGATGAATGCTTCTTATTTTGCTTATTTCGAAAAAATATTGAAAAAATGTCGACATTTTTGTTTGTCGACATTATTTTTTTCGACATTTATTTTTCGAAATTTTGACTGTCGACATTTTTACTGTCGAAATTATGACTGACCACCCGTAAATACTGTTGCACGTCTTGCTTCATTCGGGCCACCAAAAATGACGTATTAGTAGTTCATATGTTTTGGCCACTCCGGGGTGCCCCACGAAAGGGGAATCGTGACACCACTTGATGGCTTGTTGATGAATTGCTGGCGTGGGTAGATATAGAGCAGTCCCAAAAAAGGGTAGCCCATCTTTTACAGTTTTCGTCTTGCTTGGATCGTTCCACTGGGCCAATTCTTGTGCTGTTAGTGCTTTTCTGATGTCTGCAAACATGTCTTCTACCACCACACTGCCTATGATGAGCGTCGGTGGTACTATCGGTTTTGGTTCTTCCATCTTGTCGCATTTAGGTTCCCGTTCCGGATAACGGGACAGGATGTCGGCTTTCCTGTTTTCCACTCCTGGACGGTACGTGACCACGAAATCAAAGTCAGCAAAGTACATTGCCCAACGTAGTTGGTGGGGGCTTAACGCCTTGCCAAATTTCAAAAATTGCAGGTTCCTATGGTCGGTCAGAATCGTTATGGTATGTTGGGCTCCCATCAGATAGTGACGCCACTCACTGAAAGCGGCCTTAATGGCTAGTAGTTCTCGGTCTGCTATTACATAGTTGCGTTCCGCAGGTAACAAGGTGCAGGAGTAGTACGCCACGGGGTGTAACTGACCGGAATTGTCCCGTTGAGATAATATGGCCCCAAGAGCGTAACTTGAGGCGTCCGTCTCCACAACGTAAGGACGAGTCGGTCTGCATGTAATAGGACAAGGGCTGTTGTGAACGCCTCCTGTAGTGTCTGGAAACTGGCTTCGGTGGCTGCATCCCATTGGAAAGTTACTCCTTTCTTTAATAGACGGGTAATTGGCTGCACCAAATCCCAGTACCGTCTGAACGTCCTTGACTGATGTGGGCGATGGCCACTCCAGTATGGTCCGCACTTTGCCTTGATCCATGGTTATCCCTTCCAGGGAGAGGATAAATCCCAAAAACTCCATAGTGCTTTGGTGATACATACACTTTTCTATCTTGGCATATAGCTGGTGTTCCCTTAATCGCTGTAAGACTGCCTTTACGTGGTTCTGGTGTTCATCCAGATTTTGGGAATAAATCAGTATATCGTCTATATAGACGATGGCGAAGAGGTCCAAATAACCCCGCAAAACCTCGTCCAGGAAATCATGAAAGGCAGCGGGTGCATTGTAGAGGCCGAATGGCATGACTTGATATTCGTAGAGCCCATACTTGGTTCTAAACGCAGTCTTGCACTCGTCCCCCTCGCGCACCCGCACTAGATGGTAGGCTCCTCGTAGATCGAGTTTGGTATAGATCTTAGCATTTCGTACCTGGTCCAACAAGGTAGGTATTAGAGGTAGCAGGTATCGTTTTTTTATGGTTATTCAGTTTATCGCTCTATAGTCTATACAACTTCTTAATTCTCTAATCTTTTTTGGGACGAAGAATAATGGCGAAGACACTGGTGACATGGAATGACGTATAAAGCCATTAGCCAGATTTGTCTCAATGTACTCCTGCAAGTGTTTGTTTTCAGATTCCGTTAGGGCGTAGATACAACTACACAGCAACGCCGCCCCTGGTTCCAGATCAATCTAGAAATCAAATGTTCGGTGTGGTGGCAAGGTTTCCGCTGCAGCTTTACTGAAAACATCCCGGTAAGCTTGATAGATGACTGGTAGAGTCTCTGTACTCCCGATCAGGTGTTGTTGACTGGGCATCCTCAGAGGCTCGGAGGTCTCGACTGGCCTTGGGCGACAGTGTTCAGAGCAGTGACCGGATGAAAAATGTAATGAACCCAGAATCCAATTCACATCTGGGTTATGAATTCTTAACCAAGGTAACCCCAAGATCATTCTGAACTGTGGTACTGCAATTACATCGAATCTAATATCCTCATGGTGCTCGGAGGTGCATTCCAAATGTAGCCATCTAGTCTGTTTAGTGATAAGGCCGGATGTAAGCGGCGACCCGTCCACTGACTTTACCTCTTCCTGGCATCCCTTGTCTTGAAGGGGTATTCCTAATTGACCTGCTAGGTCCTGGTCGATGAAATTGCCTGTAGCTCCGGAGTCTATCATCAGTAATACTGGTAATCGCCGGGAGTCCCAGCTAATATGCCCAGGGATTGTCACATGAGTCACTTGCACATGATGAGTATTTGCCAAAAGCTTCAGGGTGTTTTCTAGTTGGCTCGCCCAGACCACCCTCACTGGCGGGCCCTCTCGTTTCCTGGCATTGCCCCCGTAGATTTGGCGGGACATTCCTTAACAAAATGTCCTCCCTTACCCCAATATAAACAAAGCTTTTCCCTACGCCTTTTGTCCTTTTCCTCTTTGGTTAAAGGCCCACGTGTAGTTCCAATTTTCATAGGCTCATCAACCAGCTTGTCAGTTTTAGTAGGCCTTGGTTGTTGATCTAATCTGGCTATGGGTTTTGATTCCCATTTCCTTCTATCCTGCCTTCTTTCGCTCTGTCGTTGATCCAGTTGTAGTGCAAGATCTATCATAGTGGAGCAGGTTTCTGGCTGTGGGTCCACTTGCACTATGTGTCATGATGCCTACCCCTGGAGCACCAGGCCAGGCCCAGCACCCCTGGGAGCAGGCATCATGTCCCCGGGTAAAAGCCCAGCGGCCCCTTAAAGGGGCTCTTTGGACTCTGTCCTGGCGCCGTTGGCACCAGGCTCATGTTGGACATCAGTCCTGGCGCCAGGCTCATAAAGGAAGGTGTTTTGTGCACTTACCTGATGCAGACCATGCTGCAAGATTCAGGCCTCCCTGAGACCTGAAAGGGACTATTTTTTCATTGGGACTATTTTGCCACTCGGGCGTGGCCAGGGAAGGATACTTACCTGGAACTACTTTGGGGGCTATTTAAGTCACACCCAGACAGTAGCTCACGCTTCGCGTTGTTCTGCATCCAAGCAGCTGAACGCTCACCGTGTCTGCTCCTGCATCTGGTCTCCAGCCACGCCCGCCTCGATCCTGGAACACCTGTAAGGAAAGAAGAGAAAAGAAAGGTGAAAACCAAGAAATGTATCAAACTTCTTACCTGCATCCGGAACCTTCACGCCAGCGTTCCTGAGAAAAGACTTTCATTTAAAAGCACCGCGTTGCTCGTTGTAGCGCCGCGCTTCACTCACCTGTCCTCGGGAGTTCTTCTGGCTCCACCGCGACTGTCTGCTCCGGTCGCCACATCTCTGCGCCTAGGGGAGAGAAGAAGAGACAAAAGGTGAGCAGAAGGAACATATGAGGAAAGCCTAATTTTCCGCCATAACACTTATCGGTCTTCTGTTGGTGGACCATTCCTCATTTCGGGTCGGCGCCGCTTCGTTGGCAGGTACCGCACCCCGGCCCCTATGGGGAAAGGACAAAAGACATTAGTGGAGGAATATAAAGACATTAAGAGGGGTCGCCCCCATCGCTAACTCACCTGAGTTTACCATCGGCAATTCAATCCCTCAACGCATCGCCTTCATTCTGCACCTGAAATAAAGGACAGATCACAGGTTAGGAAGGCAACAGAAAAGGAGGCTCAACACTTGAACTTTTGTAATCTTCATACTTACGGCGTTCCGCTCGGAAAAGTCAAGTGGATTTTGCCAGCGCCATTCTGAAAACCAGTGAAGTAACTGGACAACACGCGCCCCTGCACCAGAAGCAGGATGGAGAGTTCATCCTTTCAAACCATAAGGTGAGCTTCAACCGGGGATTTCGGAGGAAGTTAGAGAAGAACGAAGGGGGCAAGGGGGGAGCAAGCACACTATTCTGCAGACTGTTAATCCCCTTTCTCATCTGCAGAAGGATATTCCTACGGGCCAGACAAGCAAGATTTGAGGGTCCTGTTCAGTCGGTGTTCCGAGTTCTGCGCATTACGCTCGAAGAGGCCACAGCAACCCAGACTAGACCAGCGCCTCCGTGGGAGTCAGGTGAGCGTTACAGAACGCGAAGCCTTCCTACAAATTCCCACCCAGGCGCTATGGAAACTTCTGAGACTAATCAGTTGGCCCAACTACTGGGGGAATTACGGGCCGAAGTACACGCCGCTCGTCAAGAGACTAATGCTCTCAGGAGGGAAGTGATTGTATCAAAGGAAAGAACTGATGACCTGGCTAGACAGTTTTTGCAAGATCAAGCTGGACACACTCCTCTACCCGGTTCCGGGGGGAACCCCGCTCCTGTGGTTCCCAGTAACCCTGTGCAGATTAATCTACCTGGAGACATGCCGCTGGCCCCACCCGAACGCTTTGCTGGGGACCCCAAACGATTCACCGTATTTATGAATCAGTGTCGTTTGCACTTCCTATGCAGACCTGGGGCCTTCCCTAATGACCAGACCAAGGTAGCCTTTGTATTGTCATATCTCAGCAGCTGTGCTGCCGATTGGTCAGTCCCACTGGTTACTCAAGATGACCCGATTCTCCGTGATTTTCAAGGATTTCAAGCAAGCATGGAAAGGTTATTTGCTCGACACTCTCAGGGGCAGGCTCTGGATGACGAACTCCTATCCCTGCGACAGGGCAATCAGGACCTCCTATCCTACATTGCAACCTTTAATAGACTAATTGTGGAAACTGGGTGGCCAGAGGATAAAAGAATCACGTTATTTTATCGAGGTCTATGCGGAGAACTTAAAGATGTCCTGGCCCAAGTTGTAAATCCGCCCCAAGAATGCACAGAATATATAGATTTAGTGGTCCAATTGGATCACAGACTTCAAAACAGAAAAGCAGATCGGTCCAAGTTTGAGACCCGGGTGTTGGTCAAGACCCACGCTAACCCCAAGGGTGCTGATGTCTCTGAGCCTATGCAAATTGGAGGGGTTAAAGGACCTTTAACTCAAAAAGAACGTGAAAGAAGACAGCAGATGCAATTATGTCTTTATTGTGGGTCCTCTGGACACTTTCTACGAGATTGTCCGGCAAAACCGCCCAAGAAGGTGGTAGGAGCCGCTGATAAAAACCATGAAGACTCTGTTTCGGGAAACGACCATGCCCGACAAGTGTAGGGGTCCGCTTGCCGAGCTTGAAAACTAACTCTCAGACCTCGCATTTCATTGTGCCAATGGTCCTCGTAGATCCGGAACAGCCTAAGCGGTTGCATGCAATAAAGGCATACATCGATAGTGGGGCTATAAGAAATTATGTGGATCGTGAATTGGTCTCTAGGATTAACCTCCCTCTGCGTCCTAAAACCAGCAAAGATGTCATCACCACAGTCGATGGAACCAAAATTGCCTCTCGACCGGTAACACATTCCACTGCTGAGGTGACACTTATAGGTCCGGACGGCCATCGGGAGGCAGTTGTGTTTGATGTAATCAAGGCTCCACAGTTTCAGGTTATTCTCGGAATCCCTTGGTTAGAGACACATAATCCTCGAATTGATTGGCGAGCGAAGAGAATAACCTTCCCGGATTGTGCACAAACCTGCTACCCAGAAAATCTGAAGATTAGTCTAGCGTCTGTAACCTCTGTCTCCATGCAACTACCTCCGGAATACCAAGACTTTCAGGACGTCTTCCAAAAGGAACAGGCCAACACGTTACCTCCCCACAGATCGTACGATTGCCAAATCGATCTGGTGCCCGGTGCACAACCCCGTTGTAGAAGGATTTATGCCCTGCTGAACCTGAGAATCTGCATTTGAGACAATATTTAGATCAATACCTAGCCAATGGTTTCATTCGCCCGTCAAAGTCTCCGGCATGCTCGGCTTTGTTCTTCGTGCCCAAAAAAGAAGGCGACCTTAGAACTTGTATCGACTACCGCGCATTGAACCAGATAACTGTTAAAAACCGTTACCCTCTGCCTCTGATCCCTGAACTCCTTGACCAGGTGAAGGACGCTTGCGTATACACCAAGTTAGATCTCTGGGGGGCTTATCATCTGGTGCGAGCAAAAGAAGGCGACGAATGGAAAACGGCCTTCCGTATAAAATATGGATTATTCGAATACCAGGTGATGCCTTTTGGGTTGTGCAACAAGCCTGCTGCCTTCCAATTCTTCATGAACGATGTCCTTCGGGAACTCATCGATGTTTGTGTTGTCGTATATATCAATGACATTCTTGTGTACTCCTCTTCGGAATCTGATCACAGAAAGCATGTCAGGGCCGTCCTTGAGAAATTGCGCCAGCACAAACTGTTCGCAAAGCTGGAAAGTGCGTTTTCCATACCACCGAGGTTGAGTTTCTTGGATTCATCCTGACACCTAAAGGGGTCCGAATGGACTCAAGAAAAGTGGATGCCATCCTCAAATGGCCATCACCTAGTTCGGTGAAAGGTGTCCAAAGCATGCTTGGTTTTGCTAATTTTTATCGCAGATTTATCCCGGAATTTTCACGTGTGGTACAACCCATCACTGCACTCTTGCGAAAAAATAAACGCTTCGAATGGACCATTTGCATTCCACGATAACTCAAGCCTTCAAGGATGCAACTGCACATTTGCAACAAGCGAAAGGGAAATACAAAAAGAATGCGGATCTGCATCGGAGTGAGGCGCCTCCATACCAAATAGGGGATCAAGTATGGTTGGCTACCAAACACTTATTGCTCAAGGGACCTCGAACTTTTAATCCAAGGTATTTGGGCCCTTACTCGATCAAAGCTATAATTAACCCAGTGGCAGTCAAGCACGATCTACCAGCTAACATGCAGATTCACCCCGTTTTTCATGTGTCACTTTTGAAACCAGTGCAACCAGGAACCAGATTAATAAAGCCACCAGAACCAATCCAGATAGATGAGGAGCCTGAATTCGAGGTGAAGAATATTTTGGATTCTAAGATCTCAAAATCAAAACTTTTCTATCTAATTGATTGGAAAGGGTACGGGCCTCAGGAAAGGTCTTGGGAACCCAGCGACCACGTACATGCACCTCGGCTGGTAAAAAGGTTCCATCGGAATTTCCCAAACAAACCGAAACCTCCAGAGGGAACGACCTTGGGAGGGGTCTTGGGGGGGAGTGCTGTCATGAAGCCTACCCCCGGAGCACCAGGCCAGGCCCAGCGCCCCCGGGTAAAAGCCCAGCAGCCCTTATAGGGGCTCTTTGGACTCTGTCCTGGTGCCGTTGGCGCCACGCTCATGTTGGACATCAGTCCTGGCGCCATAGGCGCCAGGCTCATAAAGGAAGGTGTTTTGTGCACTTACCTGATGCAGACCATGCTGCAAGATTCAGGCATCCCTGAGACCTGAAAGGGACTATTTTTTCATTGGGACTATTTTGCCACTCGGGCGTGGTCAGGGAAGGATACTTACCTGGAACTACTTTGGGGGCTATTTAAGCCACGCCCAGACAGTAGCTCACGCTTCGCGTTGTTCTGCATCCAAGCAGCTGAACGCTCACTGTGTCTGCTCCTGCATCTGGTCTCCAGCCACGCCCGCCTCGATCCTGGAACACCTGTAAGGAAAGAAGAGAAGAGAAAGGGGAAAACCAAGAAATGTATCAAACTTCTTACCTGCATCCGGAACCTTCACACCAGCGTTCCTGAGAAAAGACTTTCATTTAAAAGCACCGCGTTGCTCACTGCAGCGCTGCGCTTTACTCACCTGTCCTCGGGAGTTCTTCTGGCTCCACCGCGACTGTCTGCTCCGGTCGCCACATCTCTGCGCCTAGGAGAGAGAAGAAGAGACAAAAGGTGAGCAGAAGGAACATATAAGGAAAGCCTAATTTTCCGCCATAACACTTACTGGTCTTCTGTTGGTGGACCATTCCTCATTTCGGGTCGGCGCCGCTTCGTTGGCAGGTACCGCACCCCGGCCCCTATGGGGAAAGGACAAAAGACATTACTGAAGGAATATAAAGACATTAAGAGGGGTCGCCCCCATCGCTAACTCACCTGAGTTTACCATCGGCAAGTCAATCCCTCAACGCATCGCCTTCACTCTGCACCTGAAATAAAGGACAGATCACAGGTTATGAAGGCAACAGAAAAGGAAGCTCAACACTTGAACTTTTGTAATCTTCATACTTAAGGCGTTCCGCTCGGAAAAGTCAAGTGGATTTTGCCAGCGCCATTCTGAAAACCAGTGAAGTAACTGGACAAACGCGCCCCTGCACCAGAAGCAGGATGGAGAGTTTATCCTTTCAAACCATAAGGTGAGCTTCAACCAGGGATTTCGGAGGAAGTTAGAGAAGAACGAAGGGGGGAAGGGGGGAGCAAGCACACTATTCTGCAGACTGTTAATCCCCTTTCTCATCTGCAGAAGGATATTCCTATGGGCCAGACAAGCAAGATTTGAGGGTCCTGTTCAGTCGGTGTTCCGAGTTCTGCGCATCACGCTCGAAGAGGCCACAGCAACCCAGACTAGACCAGCACCTCCGTGGGAGTCAGGTGAGCGTTACACTATGAGATCTTTCATCTCATCCCTTAGCCCTTGGTAAAATAAAGCCAGACGGTTCTCCTCAGGCCAATCTGTTTCTACTGCTAATCTGTTGAAAGTGGTTACATAAGTTACCAAGTCCTTTCCTCCCTGGCGTAGAGTGAGTAGTTCTCTATCCTTAATTAATGTTGCTGCCTTACGGTTAAAGATCTTGCCAAACTCCTCAAGAAAGGTGTCCCAACTGTACAGTATGGCATCATCCTTGGTTACCAGGGGCGTGGCCCAGGATGCAGCGTCCCCGCCCAGATACGATATAACAAATGATGTTCGGGACTGGACACTACTGTCATGATGCCTACTCCCGGGAAGCCAGTTCAGGGCCAGCGTCCCCGAAAGCAGACATCATGTCCCCAGACAGGGACCCAGCAACCACTTATAGGGGCTCTTTGGACATTGTCCTGGCGCCTTTGGCGCCAGGCTCATAGAAGGCATCAGTCCTGGCACCATAGGTGCCAGGCTCATTATGGGAGTGCTTGGATGGACTTACCTGATGCAGACCATGCTGCCGGATCCAGACCTCTTTGAGGTCTGAAAGGGACTATTTTACCTATGGGACTATTTTACCACTCGGACGTGGCTGAGGAAGAATACTTACCTGGAACTACTTTGGGGGGGCTATTTAAACCACGCCCAGACAGCAGCTCACGCTTTGCGTTGTTCTGCATCTAGCAGCTGGATGCTCACCGTGTCTGCTCCTGCATCCTGGCTCCAGCCACGCCCGCCTGCAACCTGGAAAACCTGAAAAGGAAGGAAAGGAGAGAAAGGTGAATAATTAAACTTTACCTACCTCCATCCGGAGTCCGGAACCATCACTCCGACGATCCTGAGAAAAGACATTATTTTTAGAAGCGCATCGCATCGCTCGCTGCAGCGCCGCGTTCCACTCACCTTCACGAGGCGCCCTCGGGCTCTTCAGCCACCATTGGCACCATCCGTCGCCTTTCAGCGCCTAAGGAGAAAAAGAGACAAAACAAAGGTGAGCGAAGGAACAGATTGAGGAAGGCCTGATTCTTCCACCTTAAGACTTACCTGATTTTTGTTGGGACAATCTTTCCACACCTCGGGTCGGCGCCGCTTCTTTGGCACTGCCGTACCCCGGCCCCTAACGGGAAAAAAAGAGACAAAACAAAGGTGAGCGAAGGAACAGATCGAGGAAGGTCTGATTCTTCCACCTTAAGACTTACCTGATTATTGTTGGGACAATCTTTCCTCACCTCGGGTCGGCGCCGCTTCTTTGGCACTTCCGTACCCCGGCCCCTAATGGGAAAAAGACACACGCATTAGTGGGTGAAAGCAAGATCACTAAGGGAACCATCCATCAAAAAGACTCACCAGAGTTACAATCGGCGAATCCATTCCTCTACGCGGATTCTTCATCCTACATCTGAAATAGAGAAAAGGACAACGGACAATTAAGGCTTGAACTTTTGCAACTGAATACTTACGGCCTCATATCGGAAAAGTCAAGCGGAGTTGAATACTCACCAAACCCGAGATCCAGTGAAGTAACTGGAAATCAACGCGCCCCTGCATCGGAAGCAGGATGGAAAGCTCGTCCTTTCAGACTCTAAGGTGAGACTCTACGGGGAATCGCGGAGGGGGTTCGAGGAGTGTGAGAGGGGGGAGGGAGGGAATCCGACACATTATCCAGCAGACAGTTAATCCCCTTTTCCATCTACAGAAGGATTCTTCTACGGGCCAGACAGGCGAGGTTTGGGGGTCCGGTCCAGTCCGTCTTCCGAGTCCTGCGCATCACCTTAGAAGAGGTCATAGCAGTCCAGAACAGATCGGCGCCTCCGTGGGAATCAGGTGAGCGTTACAACTACGGAATATGTTTGGTTTGGTGATAAAGTGCAGCTGACACTGCATTATGAATTGGTTATAGCACTGCGGATCCCCATGATACCTCTCCGGGGCTGACAAGGGCAACGGTGGTTCTGCGGACACTTGTACCTGGACTGGGACCGGGGTAGGTGGAACAGGATCCCGGGGGTAAGGGCGTAGCCTGGGCGGTGCTCTGTAAGGTAAGTGTATGCACTTGCCCAGCTTGGTTCACATAATCCTGGCGTGTGCCTGTAACGCCCCTTTGAATTCTTGTAATACGGCTAAAACCTCTTCCATGGTGTCGTACTACCCAGGCGCTTAAAGAAACTTGGGCTTGCGCTACTGTCAGACTTCCAATCTTGCGCAGAGGCAGCACGTACACCTACCTCCCCATTGGGTCTTGGCGCCTGGCTTGGTAGAAAACACAGGCCGCTGCGACCCGCCAGGGAAAGAGGGTTAGGGTCCAATGGATTGGATAGGTAAGGGGAATTAGGGTAACCGGGAAAAGAGTTAGGGAGTGGTTATGGATAGGGAACGGGGAAATTGGCCTTGTTGTCCCCTGCTGGGGCTCCTGAGATCGAATGTACTCCGCCCTTGCACACACACACTATGCCATGCAAACTATGACCTCAATTCAATAACACTGTACCAGTATTAGCATTAAACACCTATGCAGCGTTCCTGTCACGCTTGGGTGAATAACATTGCCTTAGTTGTTTCTCAATCACAACCCAATCTTGCCTACAGTAACTTCCCAGCACAGTGATAGAAATAACCAAACAGCACTTAGCTTCGTATGATGCTGCCGAGTTGTGTGCAAGGCTCAGTTCTTGCTGTAATGCTACGGCGACGTGATGACTTCGTGGTGACAGTTCAGCGGTGCGCCGCTATAAGAGAACCAAAACAAATATGAGACTGGGTCAGGACCGCGTTGCTTCACATGGTGCTATGAACATGCACAATCTCCCCAGAGTTAGCCCAATGCTGTGTTACTGCACACGGAGTCAAGTGCACCAGTTAGCTATCAGTAACTTGGTCTCCCTACACATGGGAGTGGTGCCGAGGCTTCCCCCAGCTGACTGACATATACATCAAGCGCCGGATTCTAGGTGGCGCCGTCCCCACGAAGGGACAATACACTCAAAGTTATCATAAATTGCACAGAAAGCGATCTTCGAACGATCGCTAGTTCGTATTATGCACATTGAGGGAGGAAAACACTTATCTGTCTGGATGCGCGGGGCCTGCAGTTCTCACAGGCGGGGTGTGGCCCCGCGGGTCGCAGCCTGCAGGAGCCCTCTGCCGAGACGTCCTCTCTGCTCCAGGTCCTTTAGCGCAAGCGGGGATCCTTGCGTGCACCGCACGCATGTGCAGAACGTCGGGCGTTGTCCCGTGTGTAGTTCTTCTGCTCGCGAGCACGCGAGCATGCTGGGGATTGAAGTCTTTTGCCGGTCTAGGAGCCGGACAGCGCTGTTACGCTCACCTGAACCCCACAGGGTAGTCGATCGGACCCGGACAGCTGCAGTCTCCGTCAACGTGATGCGTAGTGCAGAGATGACTGTCTGGACTGGCCCGCCTAGTCTTGTCTGCTGGACCCGAAGAAGTATTTTCCTGCAAGTGGAGACAGGGATTAGCCACCTGTGGGTTTTAGTGATGGCCTCCCAACTGTTCTCGCTCTCCCCCACTAATCACCTCCGATATCCCCTTAGTAACCTCACCTTATGTTTGTAAAAGATGAGCTCTCCATCCTGCGTGTCTTGCAGAGGCGCGTAGATACCAGTTACTTCACTGGTTTGAAGGCGTTGGGAGAGTTCTGGTAAGCATTGACTCGGAAGTCCCAAGCGGGATTAGTAAGTATCAAGTTCAAAGAGTTCAATGTGCCCGATGTTCACTCTTGTCCCCTTCCTTCCTTAAGTTGCAACTGAGTTTGTGAGAAGAAGGTCTCGTAGCTGCTGCTGGCGTTCAGGTAAGAGTCTGTGTTACCCAACGCTGTCCGGTAACTATTGCATGCGTTAACGTGTTGTTTTTCTCCCTATTTACAGATGCGGCATATGAAGATATGGAGAATAATACTGCCGGTGGTAAATCAGGTAAGTCTATGGTGGTAAAAGGTATTTGTTGATTCCCTTGGCTCACCTTGTTATTCTTGTGTCCCTAGGTGCCGGAGTACGGCGAAGAAATGATGGAGACAGTGCCGGATCGAAACATGCTGTGAGAACTGGTGAGTATGGCGCCGTGCTGGAGCTGGCGAAGCGACGCGTGCAGGACTGATGTACTTTCCAGGTTGGGAGATGAAATGGATCCGGAATCAGGTGAGGAATTTGAAATAAGTTTGTTTTCTAACCTTGTCCTTTTCTTCCTCTTTATTCTAGGAGCTCCGGATTCGAGGCGGGCGTGGCAGAAGACCGGATGCTGGCTGCAGGCACACGGGCGTGGCAGAAGACTGGATGCTGGCTGCAGGCATGGTGAGAGTCACGCTGCTGGATGCAGAATAACACGAAGCATGTGCTGCTGTTCGGGCGTGGTTTAAATAGCCTCCAAAGTAGTCCCAGGAAAGAAGTTCCCCAGGACCACACCCGAGTAAAAAATAGTCCCTGTGGTAAAATAGTCCCATCCAGGCCTCACGTTGGCTTGGATTTATTTGCAGCATGGTCTGCATGAGTTAAGTAATGTCTATAAGCCTGGCGCCTATGGCGCCAGGACTGATTTTTATTATGAGCCTGGTGCCTACGGCGCCAGGACTGAACCCAGACAGCCCCTCGCTGGGACTGCTGGGGTTTTTGTAAATGTCTGGATGCCTGCTCCCGGGGCGGATGGGCTTGATCCGGATGCCCGGGGGTAGGCATCATGACAAGCGCTTTCTACTGCCCCTAGTCTGCTTCCTGCAAAAAGGGCACAACAGAGCCCTATAATATGGCAGTTGGCGCCACAACAAACCTTTCTTGAGTTCAGGCAACTTTCCCCCATGCACCAAACCCACACTGGTTACTGTCGTGGCCCTGACACAATCGCCTCTATGTAGGAAGCACAATTTGTCAATTGAAAACCAGAATAAGTGAACATATCAGAGCCATCAAAAACAAAGACATGAAATCCCCTCGAGCAACTCACTTTCATGAATTTCACAAATTGGACCAAATCAAGGACCTAAGATTTTTTGGAATTGTGAAACTAAAATCACCACCAAGAGGAGGGAATACCAAACTCCTCCTAAGAAGACAAGAAGCCTGTTTGGTTTCACCTATGGATACATGCAATACTGGATTAAACACAGACAAAGAACTATTTCTTTTCCTATAGACACATCCCATACCCTCCATTCCAACACTGATTTCTCAAAATATTCATCCCACCACTTGACCATTTCTTCCTCTCTCTCTCTCTTTCTCCACTTTTTGCTTTTCTTTTTTCTCTATCCAGTCTACTTTGTATTAACTCATATACAAGAACATAACCACACAACAAGACAACATGCCTTCATCATCTCTACATAGAACCATCATTTATTAGACTACATTCAGATTAAATGTCAAACACTTTAGTGACAGAGTCATCACTCACAATATTAAAATTCGATTGAAACTATGAACCGAAATTTACAACTTTTACCTATTCCGCATTATATCTGTAATCAACACTGGTGCGAATTACTAATCAATCGTGAAAAAAACATTTTTTTCAGCAGTCAACATACTGCAAGCAGCCAACACTTCTTCCATTTATAAAATTTAAAACTAGAACACCTGTAATAGATACCAGATCGGCAACAAATCAGGTTAGACAAAACCATCCTTCAAGATGGCCACCATATGCAGGAGAATGGCGTCATTACATCATCACGCTAAGCGTGAATGCATGATGTCATCACGCCGGCACCATGATGCAATTGCACCGTACTTAAGGTGGACATTGCACCATTTTTTATCATGGCAATCGGACCATCCAGCCGGATCGAGATGCAGCAATTAAAATTGTTTAGGTAAGATCCACAACTAATAACAGGAACCTTTTGCTTTTAACCACAGCCCAAAGGCTTGTTTTTTGGAACCACTGCCAACCAACATGCCCATAGTAGGGTGTTGTCAGAACAACACTCTGACTCTAGAATGTTTAGATAATATCTTTTGCCAGGCACAGCTTAAATGTTTCATCCATTCACATATATGCTTAATTATTGAACCAAAAATGACACAAAAAGTAGATAGACCCAATCAATAGTGCCCCGGTATAAAACTGTTTTTCAACTGTAGGACTTCATCACCTGTGTTGAACTGAAATAAATAGAGAACAAAGAGAGACAACATACATGAATTATCACAATGCACCATCATCTGAGACAACAAGCTCATACATTCATGTAAGTATACATACTGCAAACATTGAACCATTTTCATCTGTCACCAAGAGTGAGAAAGCAAATAAATGACCGCAATCTTATCTTCTAGGTAAGGTAAACAAATATATTTCAATCATCCTTTCAATGGAAACCCCAACTGCAAATATCATTAACACAGTGGCACTAAACCCATTGGACTAAAAACTTCTCTCCAGAAACCAACCTCTAATCCCCTTAAAGGAAATCCAAATTGGAATCACCAATCTATTAAAACAGATCTTCTTCTAGAGATCATTCTAACTCCTGACGAACCACCCAAAAACTTTGAGTGGGGAAACACGTGTCGAGGACTTTCCGAACAAATAAGAGGAAACAAGGAATTCTGGCAAGGAACTCAAGGACCTTCTTCAACAACAATCTAATCAACACCCTTGGGGACCCCACTACATCCCCTGGGAGTCTCAAATCACCATATCCCCTTGTGAACCCCTAACCACCATATAAGGACTCATAGCAATTTTCCCCTATGGACCACAAACCAGAAGAATCTTGGAGAAACCCCTGAATGATCAAACCAATCATTGAGCCTTATCTCCATTAGTTCTATTATTTCCTTTGATAGTGAATTCAACTATAACCTCTTCAGTTATTCATTATTTGTCATAATTATCTGTCACAACAAACAAGCACTTTATGTTATGCATTACAATTTGATCTGTTTTTGAAAACAAGAACCAGATTCGACTATTTTTATTTAGCAGAGAAGCGCAACTTTGGGGCCTTTTCATAAAATATGTACCTTTATGTGAAACTGTTGTTTCATGTAAACCACTGAGAAAAACTATATAAACAATATATGTCCGATGACAACCATCGACTACAACTCACATTATAACCTAAGTACGGAGACGAGGAGGATGAAGGAGTTGGTACAAGGTAACAGGAGCTCAAAGCTCAATGTGCAGGCTAATTGTTCTACAAAATCACCTGTGTGCGGGACATTTAAAGATGGCAACTGCACTACTGAGGGTGGCAGTGCAGGAGAAGACGTTGATTCATCTGCAGACATTTATGAGTGCAGGAGACACACGTACCAGTGTGGCAGAGCAGTGGAGTCCGCTGAGACAGAAGGAGAATTGCAGTGTGCAACCAGGACATTCAGTGGAGACGTCGGGTGCCGCAAGAGAGTTCCTGAGTGCTCTGAAGCTCAAAGAGGCAGCATTCTCCATGCTGTTCCCGCCCTCCCTCCCGCCTCCCTACCCTCCCATGCACCCTGATTGGCTGGTGTGCCTTCCTGGGGCCTGACTAGGTAGCCAGCAGTTCACCGCGCTCGCCACTTCCATCCTGGGCAGAGCGTGTGACTGCAGGCCGCCATAAAGGTATTGGGACCCTCTGTGGACGGTGTTCTTCCTTTTGTGCTTTTTGATTCATCCTGTGACCGCATGTGTGCTTCCCTGCCCCCTTTCCCCTTCCGTGAACCTCGTTGCTGTTCCCGCCCTCCCTCCCGCCTCCCTACCCTTCCACGCACTCCGATTGGCTGGTGTGCCTTCCTGGGGCCTGACTAGGCAGCCAGAAGTTCACCGCGCTCACCACTTCCATCCTAGGCAGAGCGGGTGACTGCAGGCCCCCATAAAGGTATTGGGACCCTCCGTGGTCCGTGTTCTTCCTTTTGTGCTTTTTGATTCATCATGTGACCGCGTGTGTGCTCCCCTGCCCCCTCTTCCCTTCCATGATCCTTGTTGCTGTTCCCGCTCCCACCTCCCTATCCTCCCATGCACCCCTATTAGCACGTCTTCACCCCTCCTTACAGACGTTACCAGGGCAGCCCCTGCCCGGCAGACCCAAAGCTAAGGGCAGCTCCCACAGTAGCGGCTCCTGTTGTGTCTGCTGGTGTCCGCAGGGAACGCCAGTGGCCAGCCGTCAATCCGCAGCAGCTAAGGAAGGTAGGTGTGGCCCTTGTTGGCACTCTATCCTGCTTCCCTACAGCTGACTCTTAGAAAACTTAGGTGTGTTTTCTCCTGTACACATTACTTTTTTGTGAAAGTGTTCTAAACTGCATTGCAAAGCCCAGGCCTTCTTCCCACTGTTCAAGACTCTCAAGTCTAGGTGTGTTTTTTTTCCTCCTGTATGCATTACTGCATTGTGAAAGTAGTGCCGTTCTGCGGTTTGTCTCCTTGCATTAGCACTCATCCAGCGAACCTTCTGCCACTATCCCGGCATCTGTCGTCCTGTCCATTTGTCAACCTGTCTCGCCCACGTGCACCCTGCCTGTTGTCCCTACCTAGTGTTCTCCCCTACCCCTTCCCACTCACCTCTCCCTTCCTTCTCTATGGTGCTTTCTGTCTCTCCTATCTTTTCTAACTGTTTCTCTATCGACTATCCTGCTCTCCTCACTAAATCTGGTAGGAATAAGTTTAAAAAGGACATCCTGGTCTTCAACCCAGGCCTCCCTATCGCTGACACCTATACCAGTGCCTCCTCCAGGCAAACTGTCACAGGCATCCTCTTTGTCGTTCCCTCGCCAGACCTATCGACCCTACATATGGTCTCTGTGCTCTCTCCCTTCTCTTCCTCTCCCATTAATGGTGGCACTCGGTGGGAGGCCCTCCTGGCCCCCTTCCACTCCTCTAAGGTCATCATTAATGATTATTTGAATGGTACTTTCTTGGTCCAAGGCCCTCAAGCCAATCTTCTCCTCTTTGATTGATGCTTCCAGCGCCTCATTAACTTCCTCTCCTCTCCTGCTGTCCCTTTTCTTCCCTCCAGGCCCCCCCGTGCTGTCTCATCCTCGGCTTCCTTAACCTCTCCTCCTTTCTGCCCTCCCTTGGGCTACTTCTACACCTTCACAGAGCGTACCTCTGATTTGTACCCCTCCCCGGAAGTCTTTCAAGGGCGGCAACCTTCTCCATATTGCCACTCTGAACTCTTGCTCAGCTGTCAAACACTCCTCTGACATCTGCCACCTTCTGGAGGAACTTGACCTCGACGTCCTCGGTCTCGCCGAGACATGGTTCATGGCCAGCTCTGTCACAAGCTTTGACACTCTCCTCCCTGACGGCTACAAGATCCTCTCTGCGCCTAGGCCCAACCGTTCCAGAGGGGGTGTAGCCCTGATCTTTCCTGAGTGGATTCCTGCCGGTGTCCAGTCAATTGGTCGAAAAAAAACTGGTCGACTGCAATTTGGTCGAAAACCAAATGGCCGAATTTTTTTATTTATTTATATATTTATTTTTCGGGTTTTCGTTTTGTAAAAAAAGGGGTTTTTAGAGAAAAAAAGGGGGTTGGGGGGTTAAAATAAAAAAATTAAAAATTCAACCATTTGGTTTTCGACCAAATTGGTTCGACCATTTGTCTGGTCGACCAATTTTTTTTCGACCAAATGTCTGGTAACCTTCCTGCCTCTGTCATTCTTACGCAGGCCTACTCCTCCTTCGAATGCCTCGTCTGCAGGCTCGCTCTCTCTCCTAGCCATTCTCTTACTGTGGCTACCATCTATCAGCCACCTGGTCAGATCTCCTCCTTCCTCTCTGAGTGGTCATACCTCTCCTCTTCCCTCCTGGTCTCGACCACTCAACTCCTCTTTCTTGGAGACTTCAACATCACCTGGATGCTTCCTGCCCTTCCTCTGGACTCTTTCGCGACCTTTGCGACTCTCTCTCACTCTCCATTCTCCCATCTGGCCCGACTCACTCTGCAGGGCATATGCTGGAGTTTCTGATCTCCTCAGACCTTCCCCTTTCTATCCCTCTCACCACTCCTCTCTCCTGGAGTGATCACTTTCTCCTTTCCTCCCAGCTCACCCTCTCTACCCCTCAGGCCAAGCCTACTCCATCATTGCCACCCACTTTCTCGGTCATCAAACCCATGAAGCGCGTGTCAGTGGAGGCTTTCACCGCCACTTTCTCTCCCCCTCTTCTCCCTTTGGCTGACTCACACCCTGACACAGCCCTTTCCATGCTCCACTCTGCTATATTAGACACTCTCGATGTTCTTGCCCCTGTCATGAGGATCTGCCTGAAGCCGAAAGCCAAGTGCAACTCCTGGAATGACTCAGACCTCGTCACCCTTAAATGCAAGTGCAGGGTGGCTGGGAGGAAATGGCTTGCTTCATGTACATCCTCTGACAAACTGGCCTGCCGCCTGCTCCAAAGGCAATACCGGCTCTCTGTTTGCACTAAGAAGAGACCTCACATCCAAGCCCGTGTCTCTGTGGCATCCAACAACTCGGCTGAACTCTTTAAAATCTGCAAGGAACTGGCCAATCCTGCCGAAGTCTCTACCTCTCCTGTCCCTTCCCAGGCCCTGTGCACGGCTCTGGCCTCTCACTTCATCTCTAAAACTCAGGACATCTTGTCCTCTCTTTCTTCCTCTACTCCCTGCACTTCCTCTGGCCCTTCTGCAGCCACCTCTCCTCCCTCCTTCTCTGCCTTTCCCCTGTTCTCCCAGATGAGGTTTCTAGACAAGTCCGATCTATGAAAGTCTTGTCAAAACAGGTTCACCCCTGTTCCTCCAAAACCATCAAGGACCACATTAACTCCGTGGCACCTGCCCTTGCTGATTTCTGTAACCATTCCTTCACCACTGGATTCTTCCCCTCCCCCTGAAGCACTCCCTTGTCTACCCTCTTCTTAAGAAACCCTCTGCCAACCCTTCTTGCCCGGCTAACTATCGCCCAATCTCCATCACTCCTTTCCTTGGCAAACTCCTGGAAAAGCTGGCCATCTCCCAGCTTAATCTTCACACTGAATCTGTTGGTTGTCTCCACGACCATCAGTCTGGCTTCAGAGCTGCCAGAAGCACGGAAACTACTCTTCTGAACATCCGCGAAGTCCTGCTCTCTAAGCTTGATTCCAACACCCCCTGTGTCCTCATCTTACTTGATCTCTCTTCTGCCTTCAACACGGTCAACCGTGCCATCCTGCTCAACCGTCTCCGTGATAACCTGGGCATCACAGGTCAGGCCCTGGCGTAGCTGACTTCTTTTCTCTCCGATCGACCCTCCCAGGTCAAACTCGGGTCCTTCCTCTCCTCCATCTCTATCTCCACCTGTGGTGTTCCCCAGGGGTCTAACCTCTCTCCCTGGCTGTTCAACCAATACCTGGCACTTCATGCCCAACGCATTGCAGTGCTCTGCCCCTATTTCCAGTGCTATGCGGATGACACTCAGCTCATTTTCAGGCTACCCTCATCCACCTCTTCTCCCTCTCTCATCTCTGACTGCCTGTCCACCATCCAGGAGTGGTGTGCTGCCAACGATCTCTGCCTGAATGCCAGCAAGACTGAGATTCTCCTCATCGGCACACCTACACCCTCCTTTCCCGTCACTCTCTGGCTGGCCTCTCTTGGCCCTCTCCATGCACCCACCTGTGAGGCTAAAAACCTCGGGGTCATCTTTGACTACACACTCTCCTTCTCTCCTCTATCTGTGATATCTCCAAGAAGTCACACTACCAGCTGCACATCCTCAGAGGTATTCTTCCTTTCCTATCCTTCCCCCAGAAGCTCACTGTCTCCAGAGCTCTGGTTCTCTCCAAGCTAGACTATTGCAACAGCCTCTTTCTAAATCTGCCTGCTTCTACTCTCCGCCCTCTGCAGCTCATCCAGAACCGGACTGTGAGCCTTGTCCTTGGCCTCAAGCCCAGGGATCGTATCTCTCTAGGACTGAAATCTTTGCACTGGCTCCCAGTGACTGCGAGAATTAAGTTCAAAACCCTCTGCATCATCCACAAGGCCTTCTGGGGCCAGGGGCCTCAATACCTTCAACTCTCTCTTCCTAAATATCTTCCTTCTCGAGCTCTTCGCTCATCCGCCGCCAACTCCCTCAGGGTCAGTCGTGTTACGCTCACCTGACTCCCACGGAGGCGCTGGCCTGGTTCGCGCTGCTGTGACCTCTTCTAAGGTGATGCGCAGGGTTCGGAAGACGGACTGGACCGGGCCCCCAAATCTGGCTTGTCTGGCTCGCAGAAGTATCCTTCTGTGGGCAAAAATAGGGGATTAACTGTCTGCGGGGTAATGCAATCGGCCTCCCACTTTCCCCTCTCACCCTCCTCAAAACCCTTCTGTGATTTCTCGTAGCGTCTCACCTTAGGGTCTGGAAGGACAAGCTCTCCATCCTGCTTCTGATGCAGGGGCGCGTTGGTATCCAGTTACTTCACTGGATTTTCGGATTGGTGAGAACCAAACTTGCTTGGCTTCCAGGTAGGTTTTTTGATAAGAGGTTCCACTTGTGTCCATGCATTAATGTACTAATGCTAGTGTCTTTTTCCCCATAGGGGCCGGGGTACGGAATGCCGGGGAACAGGCACCAACCCGAGATGAGAGGTGAAATCCTTGTAGAAATCAGGTAAGTCTTTAATGAGCGTTTTTTGGTAATGTCTTTTCATTCGCTCATTAACGCTGATGTATCTTTTTCCCCTTAGGGGCCGGGTTCCGGAAATGCCAGGATGCGGCGCGGACCCGAAATGAAGAGGGAATGAATCAACAGGTAAGTCTTAACATGGAGATTTAGCTTTCCTTATTCCCTTCTCTCTCTCACCTTTTGTTCTGGTCTTTTTCTCCCTAGGCGCTGGGGCGTGACTGCGAATCCGGATGATCGCTGCTGAACATGGAGGCGCCCTGTAAAGGGGAGTGGAATGCGGCGCTGCAGCGATCGACGCGATGAGCTTTTAAATTAAAGTCTTCCTTTTCAGGATTGTCGGCGAGATGTCTCCGGGATGCGGATTTAGCAGGTAAGGACTTTTCCTTCTTCTGTTCTCTTCTTCTCTTCCTTTGCAGGTGATCCAGGATGCTGGCAGGCGTGGCAGAAGTCAGGATGCAGGAGCAGACACAGTGAGCGTCCGGCTGCTAGATGCAGAACAACGCGAAGCACGTGTGGATGTTCGGGTGGGGTTTAAATAGCCTTGGAAGAAGTTCCAGGTATGTATCCTTCCCCGACCACGCCCGGATGGTAAATTAGTCCCACAGGTAAAGTAGTTCCTTTCAGGCCTCAAGGAGGCCGGGATCCTGCAGCATGGTCTGCATCAGGTAAGTGCACCCAAGCACTCCCATAATGAGCCTGGCGCCTATGGCGCCAGGACTGATGTCTTTTATGAGCCTGGTGCCATAGGCGCCAGGACACTGTCCAAAGGGCCCCTATATGGGGTTGCTGGGTCCTTCCTTGGGGACTGGATGTCCGCTTTCGGGGACGCAGGGCTTGAACCGGCTCCCCGGGAGCGGGCATCATGACAGTCGCTTCTCAAAGCAACGAGTTGTTGGTAGATCACTTTCTTCGGCCAGTGCCCCCCTCTGGAACAGCCTCCCTGGTCCCCTGAAACTTGAGGAGAAACATCTCCGGAAGCACCTCAAAACCTTTCTCTTTGCTTCTGCTTTTTCTCTTCCTCTCCCCCTGCTGATTTCCTGGCTTATACTGAAACTGGACTGGTTTACCTGGCCGCCCTCTGATCGCATGCCTAGGTCCCCCTCACCACCTCCACCAGCCGCATACCTGCACTGCCCTCCTGGATACCGCTACACTTTTGGACTGTTCTCTGTATCCCTACAGTCCTACCACGAGCACTTGACACCTGATGCCTGCACTTACCCTTCTCCCTTGCACTTGCCACCTGCTGGCCGTATTTTATTTTGTTATTTATTCTATTATCCCTTGTATTGCACTGTCCCCTTCCCCGCCCCCCGCCGTACTTTACTTTGTTATTTATTCTTTTATCCCCTGAATTGCACTGCCCCCTTCCCCTTCCCCGTCCCCTCTGCACTTTCCCCTTCCCCCTTCCCATGCACTTGCACGATCTGAATGACACTTGGCCTAGTAGGATCGGTGTCTGTCTTCCCTCTGTTCCCCCTCCCTTGCCTCGTCGCGCCTTGAAACACCTGTGTATAGGCGCATTTTAAATGCCATATCATATCATAAAGGAAGCAGGCGTGTGTCTGCAGAGCCACGAAGGAAGCCGCAAGGACGTCTGCATGATCCAGAGTGGGAAGGAAGCAGCAAAGCCAAGCCGCAGAGGCGCAAACCGGACCAGAGACACTGGAGAGAACAGGGAAGTCAACCCAAAGCAAGTGGAGACCCCGGGGCATTCCGGCGACCATGTCAATGACAAATTGAATTTTATCAGATTGCTAACACAAAAACTACAAGAAGATAGTTTGAAAGCACAAAAGGCAAAGTACAGATCCAAACCCCAATAAGATAGGAGTGCATGAGATGCATGTGTGGGGCATAGTTTGAACAAACATTAAAGCAGCCTAGAATGGTATATGCAGTTTTGGTGATAATTACAATTGTAGTTTTGGTGATACAGAGGAACTGTGAAACACATACGTCCTGGCAAGAAAAGCATATCAGGCAATTGAAACACAATGAGAATTCCCAGCGTAGAATCCTGTAGGAGCAGACGATAGTCCTCCAGACCCCTTAGTCCAGTCTTCTCAGCAGTCTATTACTTACAACTACTGAGCTGACTGACCCGGGGGAAAGGGGAAGTGGATCAAATAACAAAGATCAGGTCTCCTCCAAAAGACTCCAACTTCAAAACTTCAGATATCAGGAAACCTGCAATAAATACAGCTAAGATTAGACATGGGCCATCACTCTGGCTGTTCCCTTTATTTATACTCTTTTTCCCTCCTCTGGATTACCTGACTACCTCTTCCCTTAGCCTGGAGGTAATTCTAGTTGGAAGACTTGTATTTCTTGTTCTAACTCAACCTGCTGATAATTGTGTTCTCATAACTTAAATTCTATACTCATATTTCCTGCGCTGAAAACTGGTAAAAACATCTTCCTTGAGTCTTCACTTATAACTATGTAGATTTGTATTTCATCTTATACATTTCTTAAACCTGCTCTCTTTTGCCATCTACTAACGTCTTTGTGTATTTTCAAATATGTGTTCTTGAATTACTGTCTTTTTCTTTAAAAATGTGATTCTATAACTTTTTGTGGCTTACACTCCACTATATTGTCTCTCTAATATTGTAAACACTATAATCCATGAAGTTATGCAACTTACTCCGTTCCTAAAATGAGGAGCGCTGCTTAACACACGCCACGCACTTGTCTTCTGTGTTTGTTCAACTTTGACCCTGTACTTCTGAAAATGCATACAATTCCAACGCCAGCTGTCCGACGCTACTTTCTCATCATCAATCCATACTGCATGGCTGATCAGGAACACGAGCCGTCTAATCGCAACTTCCTTCCAAATTACATGATGCAAGGGTTCTATGTCATTTCATCGACACCCGTTTTTACGACAGGTGTTTTTTTACACGAGTCCCCCCAAACCCCTGGTACTATACCTATTTTATGTTATCCCCTACCCCCAAACCCTTTATATGACTTTTCCCACTCCCCCCCCAAAATAAAAAGTTTTTCAGGGAAAATTCCACATAAAAAACGGGTGTCGATGAAAGGACATGGTACCGACGCAAGGACATGCCACAAGGCCCTTGCCTGTAGCGCGAGCAACAAAATGCTCTACGTGCTCGCACTGTAATCGGAGGCCTTTTCTTCTTACGATCATGCGCACTAATTCTTTGATACGCTGGCCTTCAAATTTTACAAATTGCATGCACGCCAAAGCTAACTTGTACAAGCATCAGTATTTAACTCAAACTGCAATAGTTTTGAAAATGTTTTACTTAAACTGTTAAACTTTTAACTTCAGCCAGGTATTACAATAAATAAAGAGCTGTTTCATATGAAAGTCTCTGAGCAATTTTTAAATCCACATTGTGTTTCATTTCCTCACTTATCTGAATCTTCATTGCTTGCGTCTATCTGTTCATAGGGTTCTTGTTTCTGGCTCTTAAACTTCAGGAAACATCTGCTTCAATTAGCAGAGATGCCAAACTACCTCACCAGAGGAGCTCAGGAATAATCATTGTTGTTCAGCTGATCCACCATCTTGCGTTGGGACAATTCCAGCTACCTGACATGAAAGTTAAGGGAAAAGACAGATAATGGCTCACAATTCCCCACTGCCTTAATAACCAGAATCTAGAACCCTCTCCCAGACCACCTGCTCCATGCTCTAAGCCTTCCTTTAGCCAATTTAGCGGGAACCTGACAGTTGTAGTGTGATGGTCAGGATAGGATGTTTTGGACACAAGGACGGCTTTTCAGTAATTGACAACCTGACACAGACAGATCCTTTGTTTTTGGTTTTTAGGTTGGGAAATTCGTCTTTAGAGTATGGCCAGAGAGGCATTTTCCCAACCCAAATGTTTAACTAAAAACATGGCAACTCTGTGTCCGGCTTTCATTTTTAAAAATTTTTTTTTACTTTTTTTATTTGACTTGACAGTTTACCAGAGAAAAGAGGGCGCCACACAGCACCGGCATTGAAAAAACAAGCAACCCACATATTAAGCAGTACATACTGAGTAGACTTTAGCGTATTGAAAAAAGGCAATATACAACGTATTAACAATTGAACAAGAGGGGACAAACATCGACGGGGAGCCGTAGAGGGGGAAGGGGGGAAATTGATGGTGAGGCCATGGCGGACATGGCTTTTATTGTATCCAGCGACACAATTGCAATCTCGCTCAAGTCTCCTCTCGTATGCTCTATGACCCGATGAAGGCGTCTAAGGTTATCAGATATGCTCCTACGCGGGACATATCCAGTCTGATCAGGGTGTAACAGTTTACCTATGATCTGCTTCATCCTATTTGCCAGTAGTTCTGTGAGCATTTTGCTGTCTTGGTTTAGCATCGATAGCGGCCTGTACAAACCGCAGTCCTTGCCTGGTTTAATTGGTTTAGGGAGTGGTATGATTATTGCTTCTCTCAGAGATTCAGGTAACCTCCCAATTTCAAATGCCTCATTTAGCATTGCCAGCAGCGGGGGAGCACCTCCCTTTTATACTTTTTAAAAAACTCACTGGGGAGTCCATCCGCCCCCAGGGTCTTACTGGTAGGTAGCCCTATGACCCCCTCTTCTAGCCTATTCGGGGCATCTAGTGCTTCCCGCTCTTCCGCACTTATTTTTGGTATACCTCTGTCTTCCAATGTGACCATCATCTCTTTGTGATTGCTCCTTCCTTCGTCCCCGTATAGCTGCTTATAATATTCAAAGAATTCCATATATACCCCCTCTTTAGTGTCCACCATTTGCCCATTTTCTTTTTCTATTACTCTGATCGGTGAGCTGGGGGTCTCTCCTTTGTACAACCATGCCAGCATCCTCTGAGGTTTGTCTCCCCCCGCATGCTGTCTCTCTATGTATTTTTTGTAGTTTAGGTTACATAATCTCTCCCAGTGGCTTGCACATTTCTGTTGTAGTCGGCTTATAGTTTCTGCTTCCTCTTTAGTGCTGCCTCCCCTGCCCAGCACTGTCTCTAATTCAGTCTCTGCCTTTTGCAGCTCTCTTACTATACCTCCCTGTAACCATTTAGATTTGGCTATAGTTATACCTCTCATCACCACTCTGAATGCCTCCCATAGCGTACCCGCCGACTGAACACTCCCAGTATTATTTTCAAAGTAGCTTATAATTTCTTCTCTTAGGTCCTCTCAGAATACTATGGGCCTCATTACACGGTAGGCGGTAGGGATTTAACGTTACCGGTAATGGAATACCGGTAACGTTAAATCCCCATGCGAATTACGACCCGGCTCACCGCTATTAGCGGCACCGCTAAGTACGGTGCCACTAATAGCGGGCAGTCCGCGTGCGCGCAACCCTCCATCCCGTAAATAATGCCATGCCGCTAATAGCACAGCATCACAAGGCAAGTGGACATGCCAATAGCGACATGGTAAAGCCCCCAAACCTCCTTACCGCCATGGCGCTAATACCGGCATTGCGAACCACCCGTTAAGAGAACTGAGCAGTGTTCCCACCTGCCACAGGTGGACACAATCAGCACAGGTTAAGGCAATGGAGACTGTGGCAGCACAAAAGGAGCACACCACACCCCTTCCCACACCCCTTCCCACACCAAGATGGTTCCAATACTAGCAGCATTACATGGGCTGGAGGACATGATTGCAGTGCAGCAGCAACAACAACAGGCAGCACAGAGGAGACGCAGGAGGAGGAGGAGGAGGGCAAGACAGGCACAGCAAGCACCACCACGACACCGAACCATACCACAGAGGCACCCACCAATCCCCAGGATCAGAGCCAGTCCATTTAACCTAACCCCTGAGCAGATACACACCCTGTACCGTCTGGACCGGGATACCATCACCAGCATCGTGACCATGATACACAACGACATTGTGAGCCTCAGACATCCAAACTGCCATCCCCCCTCTACTCAAGGTGGTGATTGTGCTCCACTTCCTGGCCACAGGCACCTACCAGCATAAAGTGGGGCAGATACATGGCATCTCACAACCAGTATTCTCACGCACGCTGAACCAGGTACTCGATGCCCTCCTGAAGCATGCACCTGAACACATATTCATGCCACGGACTGCCCAGGAGATTGCAAACACCAAAGTTGGGTTCTATTCACTGGCAGGCATCCCAAGTTGCATCGGGGCCATCGACTGTACCCATGTGGAATTGGTGGTCCCACATCACAATGAAGTAGTCTACCGAAATAGGAAGCAATTCCACTCCATCAACGTCCAAATGGTATTTGACGCCAATAAGATAATCACACATTGCTGTGCCCGATTTCCCGGATCAACCCATGATTCCATGGTCCTGTGCAATTCAACTATCCCACGCTACATGGAGCGACAAGCCGAACAACGTTCGTGGCACTTGGTGAGTAGCAGGGCAAGCACATGGCAGTGTGATTGGGGGGGGGGAAGAGATACATACTCCAACTGGGTGTGATTGGGGGGGGGCTACATACTCCAACTGGGTGTGATTGGGGGGGGAGATACATACTCCAACTGGGTGTGATTGGGGGGGGGAGATACATACTCCAACTGGGTGTGATTAGGGGGGGGAGAGATACATACTCCAACTGGGTGTGATTGGGGGGATGCGTACTCCAACTGGGTGTGATTGGGGGGGGAGAGATACATACTCCAACTGGGTGTGATTGGGGGGGGGAGATACATACTCCAACTGGGTGTGATTGGGGGGGAGAGATACATACTCCAACTGGGTGTGATTGGGGGGGAGAGATACATACTCCAACTGGGTGTGATTGGGGGGGAGAGATACATACTCCAACTGGGTGTGATCGGGGGAGGGGGAGATATACATACTCGAAATGGGTGTAGCTTGTCGTCCGTCGGACAAATGCACATACAGATGTACGCCAATGTCCATCTGGGAAGGCCGCAACGTACTTGCGATGAACGGACATGCAAGTATAAGCTACACAACATAGATGACAATCCAGGTCTAGAAACATTAAACATCCATCCACATCGCACAACATTCCACGCCACAAAATACACAAATGTCATACATGCCGTCAAGATAGTCGTACAGAATTAGTCCAGCACAACATCAATAATGCAATGTGCCCTTGAATGCATGCAAAGGGATCACCCCTAGCCATAGCATTGCACCACGCACCTATAACACCACTGAAGTGATGCCTCTCAGCATGGCAACATCAATGTTGGAATGGCAGTACACCAGCAGTGTGGTACCAAATCTGCCTGGGCCCAGGGACACCTAAAACCTGGCCTCAACCAGGACATGTCAATTACTGTTGGAGGCATTAATGGAGCATATCTACTTACAGGGTCGAGCTCACCTTTGCACATTGCAGTCACACAGACCATCTGCATGTATGCTGTTAATTGTGTACTTCAATCACAATGTAAAGTCAATTTGTGTGATATGAAAAGGCCGCTCTTGAGGTGAACAGTAACAGGACCCCATTCGTCCCCCCATACAGGTGATGCCGGTTATCCCCTGAAGAGGTGACTCCTCACCCCTGTACGGAACCCACAGAACAGGCACGAAAAGGAATACAGTCGTGCACATACCTGTACCCGCATCGTGATCGAGCAGACTTTTGGCCTTTTGAAGACATGGTTTAGGTGCATTAGCAGGTCTGGTGGCGCTCTCCTGTATGGCCATGAGAAGGTGGCCAAGATCACCATGGCATGTGTCATGCTGCACAATATGTGTAACAGACGGAATGTGCCACTGCCCCCTGACGTTGAAATAGAAGCACCTGATGAGGATGATGATGGTGATGAGGACGGAGGTGAAGGGGATGCAGGTCATGCAAGAGGGGGTGGCCAGGAGGGACGTGCTGTGAGACAGCATCTGATCAACCAAATATTCTGAGCAACATGGTTTCGTACTGTCACATGGATATGGGTAGTAATGCACTGGTGTCTGTTTGGAAGCGCACAATGGACCCTGGCGTCAATTAAGTACACATACACAATGAAGAAGTCCAAGCCTGTGTTTTGATCAAACACCAGTGTATTAAGGAATGTAAAGAAGAAAATGTGCATGTCCCCAAACATCTCACCACCCTTCCCCCCACCCTCCACAACAGTCCCATAACACCCTTCCCCCCACCCCCACAACAGTCCCATAACACCCTTCCCTCCACCCCCCACAACAGTGACATAACACCCTTCCCCCCACCCCCCACAACAGTTCCTCATGTGTCTGCCACAATGTTTCCGTCCAGCCATGCACGCGGAAGCTTGACCATGCACTCCCTATTGGCCATTGCCAACACCAGCATTGGGAGGCTGCCTAGACGTGCGCCTGGTGGTGCGTGAGGAGCGGCGGAGGGGGCTTGTCTACCTCGAACTGGCGGATGAGGAAGTGGCTGACTGTCCTGGTGTGGCTGACTGTCCTGGTGGTGGTGGGAAGTGGCGGTCCATTGCGTCTGCTATCCGTGTGAGGACCTCCCTAACTCGGACAATCTACCCACACAGCCTGTCTGTACAGGCCTCCATCCCCTCCCTGGAGTGCCTTGCTGTCTCTGTAATCTCCGCCCTGAGACGGGCAGCCTCCTCCACATGCTGCCCAACCAGCACAGTTATTTCCTGTTGCCGCTGGCTGATGCTGGCCAGGTCGAGGGCAGTGTTGGGTTCTGGTGGTGTGGAACCAGGTCAACAGATGAAGCCAACGGGGGGCTACTAAAAGCTCCCATGTTGTCATCACCAGTGACATAAGACCCAGGTGTCTGCTGTGGTGATGGCTCGGGGGTCCCAGGGGGGGTTGGGGTGTGCATCTCCATGTGGAAATCGGTTGTATCCTCCACATCTGATAGTGGTGCAGTGGCTGCCGCCTCTCCTGCGGAACTAGCTGCAGCTGAGGGTGGGCCCTCCGTGGCTGGGATCGGTGGTGGTGGGTTAACCTCCGGAGGTGGGGCAGTTGTTGGTGGTGTGGCAACTTGTGTCTTGGCAGTGGCGCTCCACCAATGTTTCACACTCTGCATCTGGACCCTTCTTCCTTTGCCCCTCGATGTTGTGGGGGTGTCCACTGTGTCCTGTGCCCTTGTTTTCTTATGCGCAGGGGGTGCCTGAGATGCATTGCCAGCATCCTCACTGTCTGTATGTGAGCCTGTTGGGGACAGGAAGGGGGATGGAATTGGTTACGGTTCTATGTACTTAATGCAGTATACATCAATAATGCAGTTGTGGGCATTTGGACTTCATTGTAAAGGATGCAGGTGATGTGTCAGTTCAGTGGCTCATCCATGCATGGTTGTGTGTGGCACTTGTCTCTGGTGATGTGTGCATGTGTGTGTGTTTGGGCCTGACAGTGACATGGCCAGGGTTGGATGCATGTGTGGATGTTTGGCCATCCATGAGGTGATTCCGGGCTCACATTTGGGGGGATCAGTAGATTCACATTGCATGCTTTCATGTGTACACTCACCTCCATCTGAAGTGGTTGCCACGCCACGCTCCATCGTCCCGACTCCCTCTATGGGTTCCACTCCAATGAGGTTGGCGCAGGTCTCCTCCCATTCTTTCAGCTTTATGGGCGAACCAGAGCCACCTGCTGTGGCAATGTTGTGGTTTTCTGCAAGGATGCTTCTCACCCGGAGTCTGAGGTCATCCCACCTCTTTCTGCACTCACGCACATTGCGGGTGGTGGTGCCCACAGCACTGACTTTCAAGGCGACCTCAGCCCAGATTGCCTTCTTTTTGATGAGTGTCTCCCGCCGCATGTCGCTGGCAAAGACCACGGCGGCATTGTCAGCTAGGGTCTGGGTGAGCATTAATAGCTCCTCTGTGGTAAATGTTTCCTTCCGCTGCCGGTCGGTGTTTTTTTTTACGGCCTTAGGCATGTCGAGGGTGCCCCTGTGGATTTCCTACTGCAAACTACTCAGAACAGGTCCAGGGGGCAGAGGATGGCAATGGATTGTGTTTTTAAAGATGGCCGCCATGCTCTTTCCCGTTCCTGTGCGATGACGCTGTTTCCGGTTCCGCAATTTAACGGTCACCGCTAATAGCGGTGACCGCTATTTGCATGCAGCGTGAGGGCGGAGGTGCTATCTGCACTTTCGTCGAAGCTGGTAAGAGACTTTTTGGGGACTTTAGCGGCATGGCGGTAGGGTCATTACTGGCATGGCGCTATGCTCGTGTCCGCGTACTCGTAATGGTACGCTATTAGCACCCTCTTGCGAGGGCGGACACGTTAAGAGCGCCATGCCGGTAATTTGAGATTTTTAGCGCACGTGTAATGAGGCCCTATATCTTTTAGTGCTTCTGCTCTAAGCTGCCACGTCAGGATCTTGGCCTTTGGGGGTCGGTATTGCCATGTTAAAATCAGTGGCGAGTGGTGCGATAGGACCCTCGCTTTGTATTCTGTCTATTTCCGCCGTAACCTCCTGTGTGGTAAACATGTAATCTACCCTCGTATATAAATTCTGTGGGGCAGAGTAATGCGAGTACTGCCTATCCTGAGGGTGGTGCGTTCGCCACATGTCCTCTAACCAGAGATCTGTCAGTAAGGTTTGCAGGGCTCTGGCCGCTGGGGCGGGTCTGTCTAGTCTTTTATCTGACCTATCTACCCTCGGGTCTAATGTACATTTAAAATCACTCCCCCCCCATATCATCGCCTTCCCTAGAAACTGGCTCATTTTTCCATATAGGTCTTAAAATATGTTACAGTGTCTTGATTAGGGGCATACATATTTATTATGGATATGTCTTTATTTTCCACTAGCCCCCGTATCGCCACCATCCTACCATCCGCTTCGACTGTGGACTGTAGCACTTGAAATGGGACATGCAGTGCCACCCAGGTAATCACCCCCCTGGCATAGGCTGAGTTATGTTGCTCCTATGACTGTCCCCTTCCACTTCTTCCAGATCATCTCTAGCTTTTCTTTTGTGAGGTGAGTTGAGTCTCCTGTATCAAGGCAATGTCTACTTTCTGTCTTTTTAAGTACAGCATGACCTTGTTCCTCTTTAAATAGCTGTTGAGCCCCCCGACATTCCAGGAAATTACTTTAAGGTCCCCATCTTCCAGTCTTGCCCAACCTGTCTCCTATGCCTCTACCTCCACCTCGCAAAGTACTACTGCTCGTGTATGTAAGCTTGTTCCCCAACTTAAACTGCACGCTACCCCCCAACACTACAACTCCCTCAACCTTTGTCCCTCCCCCCACCCTTCCCAGCCCCGACTCAACCCCCAACTGCACACTTTCCTGCCCCCCACCCAACTGTTGCCCAGCTCCATCCCTGGATCTCAGGCTCCCCCGCATCTAGCCCTTTCTTGGTGACTACCAGTACTCGGGACCCAGCAAGGCGATACTGCCCTATCGGCACACCTACTACTACAACTATTGGGGATAGGTTACATATATCCTGTGTCTCCTATATTGAACTATGAAAGCCGCGCTCTTGCTTTTTATGACTAGTTTACTCGCCATTATATTCCAGTCCAACAAGTCCACCTGGCGGATGTATATGCGATTTAGTTCCACATTTCTCCCCCTGTCCCTTTCACTTTAACATTTCGCTGCTGTAACATTGCTTATTCCCCCCAACAACATGCCTGCCGTCGGGTCACTTATCCTGTCCATCTCGCTCCCGTTCTTCTTCCGACTCTGGCCAACCCTGTGTACCCAACTAGCATGCCGCCTCCGCCGGGGTTTCAAAAAAGTGTGCTTTGCCATTATGCAGGATCTTAAGTTTCGCTGGGTACAAGAGCATATATTTGAATCTGGCATTTCGTAGTCTTCTCTTCACTGCCACATAGCCGTAGCGCTGTCTCTGCACTAACATGGAGTAATCTGGGTAAGCGGTGATCGTTGCCGACGCCCTAGTTATCGTTCCACCTTTACGAAAATATTCTAGGATCTTCTCCCTGTCCCTGTAGTTCAATATCTTGGCTATTTCAAAAAAGGTAGCAGGCGCTGCTCTCCAGAAAGTACATGGCATGATAACCTGTTCTGAGATGAGAGTTTGCAGCACACGCTTTTTGCTCACTGTACCTTTCACAGATGGGAAATATCCATTTGCATATCAGTCCTCTGGAGAGGAGCGCCTGCTACCTTTTTTGCAATATCTTGGCTATTATTGCGCGGGAAGGGGCCCCAGGTTGAGGCCTCCTTGTCAGGGCTCTCTGCGCTTGTTCAATAGCGAACCCTTTGGAGAGTTTGCTGGCCCCTAATTTCTGGATTATCATATTCTCCACATAGTCCGTGGGATCCGAGCCTTCTTCTCCTTCTGGCAGGCCTACCACCCGCATGTTATTGCGTCTTGCGCGCCCTTCCGCTTCCTCAGCTCGGTTTTCCAGGTTAGCCACCTGTTGCTTCAGTATATGGACCTCTTTGGCATTGGTGGCGCTGCCATCCTTGTTTGTTTTAATGGCGCTCTCCAGTCCACTTGTCCGCTCTGCTAGAGCCCTCACATCTTGTCTTAATAAGTTGACGTCTATCCCAACAGCGTCTATTTTATGTTCCAGCGCCACCTTCAGCTCTGCCACCGCAGTTCCCCATGAGGACTCCAGCTCTGTAATGGCTGCGAGGATCCGATGGTCATCTCTTGGCGCAGTCGTCTCCTCCTGTGCAGTGGTTGCAGCCTGTCCCTGCATGGTGGGGGATCGATGTGGCTTGGTGAATATGTCCTTTGTCGGCTGTTTGCCTCTGCCTTTGCTTCCTTTGAGACCCATTGTACCGGGTGTCACCAGCGCACTCTTCTGCTATTCTTCGTTATGTCCAGACAACAGTGTGTTGATTCCTCTGTCGATTCACAGCCTTGCCCTCCCAGATGTCGGGCTCACAGTGAGGATGCTTCCTTTACCGCCTCTTACTTAGCGATTTGTGGGTCCGTCCTACTCATGGACCGCCTTTCATGCCCACTATCCACTCAGGTTTACGTGCCCTTCTCCTAGTGGGGGCCCCGGCAGTTCAGTAGGCAATGCTTGATCCCTGGCTCTGTGCCCTCGGGGGCCTCCACTTTTGTGGGCCGTTTGCTCGATCTCTCCCTGGGCAGTTGCCCGTGCCAGCAGTCCACCACGTGCTCAGTCAGTCCATCCAGGTACAAGTGTGTCTATATTAAGCAGGCCAGTCCTTGATCCTGTTACAATTCGTGGGGCCACCTGCACTGGGCCGACATCTGGCACACCTTAAGCTTCCAGTGCCACTCATTCCTTACACCCTGGGTCTCTTCCATACCTCTCTTCTGAGCCCTGCTACTTGTCTGCACCGTCTGGTGGCTGCTTCCTGATTCATCAAAGGTTTTCCCCTCTACCTGGCTGTGTTAGGGGCCAGGTTCCACTGGCTGCTCTCCACGCACTGTTGCTCTTGGGCAGTGTGCCTCACCGCAGTATCTGTACCCATGTTTTTCACTTTTTTTTTCCTTTAAAAAATAAAATAAAAATAGTTTTTTTCCCTTCCCCCCTTTCCTTTTCCTCTCATTTCACCACTCTCTTTTGGAGTGCTTGTTGAGCCTTGGGGGTGTTGCTGCAGAAGTCATTTGTGTTCTGGCTGCAATATCAGAGCTATGTCCGCTCTTTTCACGTGTTCCCTTATCTGGTGACAGGATTTAACAGCATTGGCTTGGGTGCAATGTTTCCAGCCCTGCACTGCATTTGGCCAGGGTCCTTTATGGTCTGCACACCGCGCGTCCATTCATCTGGTCCATACACGTGTCTCCTGGGCCACATCCGCTCTATTCCCTGCTGTTGCCCGCTTCTGCCTGTCCTGCAGCTTCGCTTGGGTCGCAAGGTGCATCTCGCCCTCTTATTACAGCTCGCCGGCCTCCCGCATGTATTCGGCGACGCTTTTGGGGGCATCCTAACTGCTTCCTCCAGGCGCCCTCCGGGCAGCACCACATTCCAGTGGCTGCCACGGCATCCCAAGACAGGTGGCTCTGCGTGTTGCACCCACACCGTCTCTGCCTGGCAATTCTTTATTTTACAGCTGGCAGCCTCACTCAATGCGACGCGCTAGTTTCACTTCCGTGGCCGCACTCACATCATTCACGGTCCAGACAAAAGAGGGCTTCTTTGTCTTAGAGCCGCTGCCATTTTGTTACCATTACCGCAGCGTTCGTCGGAGGCAACAAAGTTGCATAACTTTGTGCTGCTCCCATCTGCATACCAGGTGATGCGTTCTGGTCACCATGAGTTCATGTTGCTCCAGTGTTGTTTTCGTGCTGGAGTCTTTGTTGGTCTGCATGCGCTTGTCAGGATCTGCTGTCAGATCCAGGAGCTCATAGGAAAAGTAGCCTCGTCCACGGCTGCCTGGCCACGCCCTCTGCTTTTGTTGTTGTGCTTCATGTATTCCTAATGTATGGAGAATGATTCATAGATTTTGGGTGTCTTCTGACCGCCCATCGGGTTATGGGAGTTGAGTGTTCAAGGGACTGGAGTGTAATGCTTGTGGGAAAATTAGAGCCAGAATAACATGGCGCCAATGCACAGCCATTTTGGACACTCGTCTCCCATCACAGTAATTAAACCTGCGCTTCAGCGGGCCTCACAGAATAAATGAGTAGCAGCGAAAAGAGAGCAAGGTCACAAATATTATCCGAGTGGACTGACTGCAGAGAATAGTTATTGTATTGTCCATTGAAGGATGAATACAGAAAGGGTGTCGGAGCACACTGCAGGTGCATGATAAGGGGTTCTGGGAATAAATGTGAGAGAGAGGGACGCTAGGTTTTTCCACTCCTAACTGGATTTTTCCACCCTCTGTCCATTCGACTTGTGATCTGCTCTTCGTCCGAGAGCAAAAACAGAAGGGCAGGGAAATGCCCCTTAAATGAGAGTGCATTGCCTGGCAAAAGTTAGTTAGAATTTGGACCCCTGGGTGATGCAGTCCTGCTGAAAGGGAGGATGCTCCGCTTCAGATCCCGTTAGACCTAGTGATCTCTTTGCCTACCTGCTGAGAGACTAAGAAGTGCTGTGGTGGCCGAGGTGAAGTTTTCTTCTGCATCCTGTCTAACGGTGACGTTTTTTTATATCCATATTTTTATATATCCAAGCGTATGTTTGTTTATTTGTATGTATACATTGAGTGAATAAAGGGCTTTTAACGAGCCATTTGTTTTATGATATTGCATTGTTTGTGTGATTTGTTGTTGTCCGAGTCCAATAAATCTAGATTTTACTAAGGGGGCCGGGAAGACGCCAGTGTTAGTGCTTCTCCCACATGGCCAAACAGACGCAAAACACCTGGTCCCAGAAAGCCTTGTGGACAATGCAAAGGGTCTTGAACTTAATACTTGCAGCCACCGGGAGCCAGTGGGGATATTATAGGGCTGGAGAGATACGGTCTTGCAGTCCTGTTCTAGATCAGTTGCAGAGGGCGGAGAGTAGAGAAAGGCAGATTGCAGTAGTCCAGCCACATTGACATGGTGTATCATTTTTCACCTGAATTTACAGGTAGAACCTCTATATCTGAGGCCAAGTCATTGAGCCATTCCTGTGGCAGATTTAAGTAGAACCTCTTTAGGGTGTCTAGTTTGGGCAGGATGGTTTCTGATGCAAGGCTTCTTGTTCACCCAAAACTAGCCTATTTGTGCTCTACTGTGCTTCCTTCATCGGGAATCGGGGGCTGCGTGTTCAAGTGACTAGGGTTTCTTGAGTGCATCTGGGGCTCAGCCTCTTGGGAAGATGAGATGTACCACGCCTTGTACGAGTAGGAGGCGATGAAGCAGCAACGTGATACCGCAGTGGTAACTAATCACATTTCTCATAACTAGGTCATGACCCCTTTTAGGGATCTAAGTTTCACCAGCGCGGTAGGTGATACATCTGGGACAATCATAATGGGATCCGTAGGCTGCGGGTGAGGGTGGTCAGCCAGACACTCCAATGCCCAGAGCTATGTATAGAGCCGAAGACGCAAAAGCTCTAACGATTTATGTGGATGAATCCCTGCAAATGGGGTTCTTTCAACCTTCAACCTCACCCTCCGGTGGCCCAATCCTTTTGTGAAGTAGCATACAGTCTGGTATGGATCTGAAAAGGTGTCAAGTGGAAGACTGTATTGGAGACCAAATATGGCCACTTTGAGTAGACTGTCATGCACATTCAGCTTCTGCATTGCTCCTGTCATATTTCAACACTTTATCACCAGTGTGTTCCTTGACATAAGTGGAGCTTGTGTAGCTGTGTACCTGGATGATCTGCTCATCCACTCCCACAACAGACGAGACCATGTCTGCAATGTACAGGAAGTACTCCCAGAGCATGGAAAACACTGCCTTTTCTTTATGCAAAGTTGAAAAGTGCCAGGTCCACACGAAAGAGGTGGTGTTCTTGTGTTATCTCTTCACCCACACTGACGTAAAGATTGATCACGGAAAGGCAAAAGCTGCCCGGCAGTGACCCATACTACCAATCTCACAGAACTGCACTGATTCTTGGGATTCCCCAACTTTATTGGCATTTTGTTAAAGATGTTTCTCGGATGATGCAAACCCTTTAATCAAACTCACTCAGAAGTCTGTTCCCTTCATTTGGAGGAAATACACACATGAAGCGTTCAACCTGTTCATGTAAGCTTTCGGCTCAACCCCTGTCTTGAAGCAACCCAATATGTCACCCATTTATACAGCAGGGCCGTGGAAGCTGTGCTATCACAAAAAGGAAAGGACGGTCTCCTTCATTTCATGGCATACCATTCACAAAACATTCTCCAGCAGAATACAAGTACACTCTCAGCAATCAAACGTCTAGCCCTTAAAGACAGATTCACACAATTGATCATCTGTTGGAGAGAGCTGTGCACCAACTGGAAGTGCTTACAGCTCACAAAACCCTGATGTTGCTGAAAGACATTCCAGATGCCTCAGACCAGAGTTTGCCCAATGGATGCAGTTTGGCTTGCTTCAACTACACTTTGTCTGGTTCAACCCAAGTGAAAGACCTTGCTTTGTCCTGTACCAGCTCCAACTCTACAAACCTGGTGGACCCTCTACCTATTCTGCAGCCTGTTCCAGCCATAACCACTGGGGCTTTGTCAGGTTTGGAAAAGCAATTTACAGTATTGCTTCAAGCCCCCAAAGTAATCAAGCTTGTGAAGCAACACCCAGCATTGCAACCGACTTCTGATATAATTGAAGAATTGTCTATATGGTGCTCTTCCAGAAACTCATTGCATACTTCTTCAATGGTATTATGATTCCAATCACTGTGGACACCCCGGACAAAACAAGACAAAGGAGGTGGTGCAATGATGGTTCTGGAGGTCCAACAAAACAAAAGATACTGAATTCTATATACAAGAACACACAACCTGTGAACAACAGAAAGAAACAACAACCACTTGCTAGCCTCCTACAGTTATTAAAAGAAGGAAGAACCCAACCGACACTAAGTAGTCATAACCACAGATTGTATGACTGAATGGCCACTGTCAAACAAACGCATTGTTATTTGGGGAGCTGTCAACATTTACTGTAATATGAGGCCTTTCATCCCGCTCAGAGTACTTCCTGTAAGATGAAAAACTGTCCGTCAGTTCACAGAACACATTGGCTGCCTGACAAGAGTGGTATCGGACCTCAGTTCCCAGCTACCTTTTGGCACGCTCATGCAACCAACTAGGTTTTCAAGTACAATATTCTATTGCTTTCCATTCCCAAATGGATGGTCAAACTGAGTGAGCTAACCAAGTGATGGAACATTATGTCTGCTGCTTTACATCTCCCACTCAAGGCAAATGGCGTGAACTCCTTCCACTCATATATCTACTGGAATGTCCCCTTTTTATTGCCAGACAGGTTTCCATCCTTGCGCGTTCCCTATCCCGTTGCCTAGAACCAGCCCTGTGGCTGCAGCAAAAGAGTTGGTAGGAATGGGGACTACTTACAGCACATGACCCAACACACAATACAACAGGACTAAGACACTTTCAAGCACCTTGCCAATCGACAAATAATCTCCTGCCTATGCAGTTCACGGTCCCATTTGGTTATAGACCAAGAACATTCATACTGCCAGGGTCATTCAGGGGGAGGAGAAGGGGGTGCAGTGGAGGACAGCAAGGTTCAAGTCCTCTTGCAGGGGATGTCAATTAAGTGGTTTTACCAGAATGATGGTTTAAAGGAGGGCAGCATTTGGAGGGAGAGTGCTTGAGTGCATAGCCATCTACCTTGTTTTTAATCTTAACTGGGATATTCCGGTTGATTCAGGCAGATTCCGATTTGGTGGCACTGGAGCAGGGCTTGCACTGACGGCACGTCAGTGTGGCAGGTAAGCATACTGGCATGCGGGTGATACTTTTTCATTGCCCCACACCGCAGTCTTCGACCGCCTTTTAAAACATTACTCCTCTGGCAGAAGCAATGGCTCAGAGTTTGTCTGCAGCATCCACTCCTTTAGGTGAAATCCCTCAGCTTCTGAAGGGAGCCTGCAGCCCTGAAAGACATCTAACCCAGAAAGACAGCATGCTCCTCCTCACCAGTCACATTCAGAAGGGCACATGCACTGCAGAAGCACAAATTCGGCAGCTAGTGTCTTCAGCACAGCACATACGCTACCCTCCACAGCTAGTCTCATTGGAGATAAATGTTTAAGGAGGGAAGGGCTTTCTCACAAGCAGTAAAGGTTGAGCATGTGAATACTGGATCAGATCTATTTCCAACAAAGTCAAGGGGTTGTGTTCTAGACCATTTACTGAATCAGTACATTAACTAGCTTCCAAACCAGAAGAAAGAAAACTATTCATAAATCCTACAGTGACAGTTTACATGAAGCCATTGTGAGAAACCAAAGGGTGTCTCACCTTCTACACCCCGGGGATCTCTCAGGTGGCCAGGGCACGGCCATCGCCTTTGGATCCAGACCCTGGGGGTGGACCAGTGCAGGAGGATCACCTGGATGAGGGTCTTCAGGTAGTGGGGAGTGAGGCAACTGATGGTGAGACGCGGTATTCCCCTCTTTCCCGTACCCATGACCCCTCTTATTTCATAGGAGTCTCAAATGTCCAAGCTTCGCTCCCCCTTTCTACACAAACACTGGGCAGAGGAAGACAGTGACAGAGTAACAAGGCTAACCCTTAGATATCACATTGGATATGTCCCGCTAATCGGGTCAAGCAAAGTCGGGCACTTGACTTTAATCACATAAATCTGATACCCATTGGCTCTCCCCACACGGATAAAAGGCGGAACATCGAGAGACACACTGAGCAAGGTGGAACATGAGAAACAGCAGAACTTCGGGGGAGAAGGCCAACCTACTGGAGGAGGATGACCGATCGAAGGAAATGGGCGAGGGGCAAGGAAAGCCTGAAGAGCGACAGATAGAGGGACGAGAACCAAGGGTGAAGGAACCAAGGCGTTCACTGCAGGAGGTTGTTGCCTCCAAAGAACCTTAAGAGATACATGTAGAAGGCCAAATCCCACACAAGAAGACTGCATTGGGTTTCAAATGCACCCGCGACTCTCCCATGTGAACAACAGAGTTGGGGAGGTGAGGCCAAGCCTGTGGTATTAACCTTGACTCGTGAATTAAAACAGCAAATACAAGAAAGGTGTCACGGTTGGTACCTCTGATAACCCTTCACATAATTGCCCCCAGGCTACAGCAGGACTGCAGCATCCAAGAATGGCCCTACGGGCCTCTAAGAACTTAAGGAGGAACACCTGGTCCCAGTCCTGGCACCTCTGGCGCCAGGCTTATTACAGTGAATAAGGGCAAGTGTCAAAAGTACTAATCTGAGGAGGCCTGCACCACAGTCTTGTTCCCCAAACAAGACCATGCAGACTAGTGTTTTGGGTGTGGTTGGGCCCTCCCCGGCTGGAAATCGTGCTTCGCCTTATTCTGCATCCCTGCAGCGTAACGCTCTCCGTGCCCAGTTCCCGCTTACCTGAACTCCAGTTCTGAAACCAACCACCGATCTATAGGGATAAAGAGCAGAACAACGTTATTCTCAGTGTTATTCTCAGCACTTACCTGGAAGTCGTGGGACCTTGAACTTCATCCAGACGGTCTGCTCGCTTATTGCTCCGGGAGCCTACCACAGCCTGCAACGTCGGAAAAATAGAAAACAAAAGAGACAGCAGGTTAGCATCATTCATGCTTGCCTCAGCCCAACGCTAGCGCTTCGCATACTAGAACTTACCTGTCATCATCTCCGCATTTCATCCTGCTGCGAGTGAAGTCAGCCCGCGACTCCGCGCCACGAACGCCGGCAGAGGCAACACCTGCGGAGACAAAAAAGAGGCAATACATTAGTCGGACATATATCGAACAGTTGGAAAAAACATAGAAAAGAAGAGTAAACCCGGAAAGAGAGGACAGAGACAGAAGAGAAGCCCGAAGAACAACGGAGAAAGAATACAAAGACGACTTTCATAACGTACAGAGAAAAGGACAGTTCCATTCACCTTGAAGCAGCAAAGCAAGAGTCGGAGCCACAACCGGTCTGTGCTCGACACACAGGCCCATGGACCAAGCGAAGCAACTAGGTCCAATAGGACGCCTGCATCCACAACAGCGCCCCTTCATAGAGAAGCAGGATGGAGAGTTCCTCACTTAAAAACCCAAAGTGAGAGATAACCCTGAGGGAAGGGGTTAGTGGCCAGAGGGAGGTGGGGGTCACACCAATTAAGAACACTTCCTAATTGCTTCCCTCACCTGTCATAGGAGCGGTCTCCTCCAAGGTTGACCATTGACCAGGGTGACCTGAGAAGTAGTGCCCGCAGACTGCCACGCCCAACATCATTTGGCGCCCTCGCAGAGACCAGGTGAGCGTAACAGAACGCAAACCCTTAACCAATTCTCTGCCTGGGCGTCATGGAAACGTGCACGCCGCTCGGCAAGAAACCAACGCTCTTAGGAGAGAGCTGATCGTGAACAAGGACCCCACAGATGAGCTAGCCAGGCAATTACCTCAGACACAAACCTGTCAGGCCCCATTACTGGGAAGTGTGCCATCAGTTACAGCTCTGTCAGTTACCCCGGCGCAGGTAGTCCTTCTTGGGGCAGTTCCCTTGGCTTCACCGGAACGCTTCACAGGGGACCCTAAAAGATACACTGTGTTCATGAACCACTGCCGCCTCCATTTTCTCTGTAGACCCAGAGCATTTCCTAACGACCAGACAAGAGTTGCCTTCGTGCTATCGTACTTTGGTGGCAGTGCTGCAGACTGGTCGGTACCACTGGTTAACCGGGATGACCCTCTCCTGCGGGAGTTCGGAGGGTTTCAATGGGAAATGGAGAAAATGTTCGCCCAACACACCCAGGGCCAAGCCTTGGACAACAAGCTCCTATCACTTCACCAAGGCAGTCAGGATTTGCTAACGTATATCGCTCCCTTCAACAGACTAGTCGTTGAAACTGGTTGGCCTGATGAGAAGCAGACACATTATTCCATCGAGGCCTCTGAGGAGAGCTAAAAGATGTTTCAGCCCAAGTTGTAAACCCCCCAAGAGACTGTGCTGAGTTCATCGAACTGGTAGTACAATTAGACCACAGGCTACAGGATCGTAAGACTGATCGAGCCCGAATGGAGAGCCGTGCAATGTACGTACGCCCAAAAGAGAACAACTTGCGACCTTCGGAGAACCCTTCTAAACCTATGCAGATAGGGGGAGTACGGAATCCATTAACCAAGGCCGATAGAGACAAACGAAGGCAACAGCAGTTATGCTTGTACTGCGGGAAACCACGCCACTTCCTCCGAGAATTTCCGGTGAAACCAACTAGGAAAACAGTCGGAGCTATAGACAGAGAGATACAGAACGAGAGTCGGAAAACTCCCACGCCCGGCAAACGTAGAGGTCTGTTTGTCGAGCGAAGAGAAGAAACCACAGACCTTGCACCTAGCTGTGCCTGTGATCTTGATCAACCACCAACAACCGTCCAGGATGCATGCTGTGGAGGCATATGTAGACAGCAGAGCAGTTGGTAACTACATAGACCAAGATCTGGCAACAATGATGGGTCTTCCACTCTGCCAAAAAAAGACATCGGAAAAGGTCACCACTGTTGACGGCGCAGAGATATCTTCAGGTCCTGTGATGCACTGTATGGCGAAAGTGACTCCTCTGTCAAGAGGGCCATCGGGACACTATTGTCTTCGATCTCATCAAGGCTCTTCAGTTTCGGGTAATCATGGGGATACCATGGTTGGAAACTCAATCCCCAAATCAACTGGCGTGCAAAAAGTCTGACCTTCTCCAACGATTGTGCTCGCACGTGCACAAAGTGGAAACATCTCTGTCTGAACAAAGAGGAACTATCCTAGATAAAGGGGCTCACTGAGCCAGAGAACATCCACCTGAAGGCATACCTGGACCAATACCTGGCAAATGGTTTTATCCGTCCATCTAAGTCCCCTGCAGCCTCGCCGCTCTTCTTCATGCCCAAGAAGAAGGGGGACCTGAGATCCTGCATCGACTATCGGGCATTAAATTAGGTGACAGTAAATAAAACGTTACCCTCTGCCCCTTATCCCGGAACTATTAGACCAAGTCAAAGACGCCCAAATCTACACCAAACTGGACCTCAGGGGGGCATACCATCTTGTACGTGTGAAAAGAGGAGATGAATGGAAAACCACTTTTCATACCAAGTATGGACTGTACGAGTACCAGGTTATGCCTTTTGGGCTCTGCAATGCACCTGTGGCATTCCAGTTCTTTATGAATGACGTACTGCGTGAGCTGATCGACGTTTGTGCATTAGTTTACATTGATGACATCCTGGTGTACTCAGCCTCCAAGCAGGACCATGGTAAGCACGTCCGCCCCGTCCTCGAGAAACTCTGGCAGCATAAATTGATTGCCAAATTCGAGAAATGCTCCTTCCACATTACCAAAGTCGAGTTCTTAGGTTTTAACCTCACTACCCGAGGAGTCCGGATGGATATGCACAAGGTGGACGCCATTCTCAACTGGCCATCACCGTCATCAGTCAAAGGAGTTCGGAGCATGCTCGGCTTTGCAAACTTCTACCACCGGTTTATTCCCGTATTCTCCCAGATCGTCCACCTGATTACATTCTTGCTGCAGAAAAACAAATGTTTCCAATGGACCGACTAGGCAGAAAAGGCTTTCCAGGAACTCAAGAAAAAATGTACCTCGCCCCCAGTACTAAGACACCCTCGTCCGGATCTCCCGTACGTAGTCGAGACCGATGCCTCCAGCATGGCAATGGGGGCTGTTCTCTCACAAAAGGATCCCGAGACCGGCCAACTACACCCGGTGGCATTTTAGTCACGCAAGTTCTCAGCGCCTGAACTTAACTATGCGGTAACGGATAAGGAGCTCCTAGCAATCAAAGCAGCATTTAAGGCATGGCGACATTACCTTCTAGGTGCAAGACATACCATCACAGATATCACAGACCACCGTCATTTACAATACCTCAAAACAGCGAAAGCTTAGTCATCCCGTGAACTCCGGTGGGCCCTGTTTTTTGCAGAATACGATTATGTGATCATGTAACGGCCCGGGGTTCGGAATGGAAAAGCCAATGGAAAAGCCAACACACTGTCCCACCGCGGCATCGATGAAAACATATACTCAACTCCAGACCCAGTAGCCATCCTCCTGGGCGAAAGACTGTTAAGCATTACGACAACTCTGTCCCTGGATGATCTCCAAAAGGAAATCCAGCTTCAAATGAACGAGAAAGCTTTACAGGAACGGGCCGCAAAGAGTGAACATCACACAACAGTCGACCGACTCCCTTACTTCCAAGGATGCCTATACCTACCTAGTCAAAAGCTACAGGAACAAGTAATCTCCAGCTATCAGATTCCCCTAGTAGAAGGACACCCAGGTATTGCCAAAACCTTGGCTAAGGTAAAAAGAAACTACTGGCGGCCAACCTGGCGGAAGGACATAACTCAGTTTGTGCTAAGCCTGCGGGAATCTGTGCACAACAAATCTCAGAAACAAAAACCTGCGGCCTTCTACAGCCTCTGGAAATTCCTCCCACGCCTTGGCATACGCTTTCACTCGACTTCATCACAGACCTGCCTCTCTGCAATGGCTATAATACCATCCTAGTTGTGGTGGACCTATTCTCTAAAATGGCCCACTTCATCCCATTAAAGGGTCTACCAACCGCTTCCATCTTGGCAAAGGTGTTTTTGTAGCAAATTCTTCAATTACACGGTTACCCCTCCATCCTGATTTCAGATCGAGGTAGCCAATTCATCTCCAATTTCTGGAGGAAAAGTTGTGCGATTGCGCAAATTGACATCCGACTATCCACTAGTCATCATCCCCAAACAGATGGCCAGACCGAACGGACAAACCAAACATTAGAACAGTACCTGAGATACATGCTACATCAGGCTGAAAGTAATTGGAAGGAAATCTTATGGATAGCCGAGTATGCGTACAATAATTCGCTACACACCAGTACCGAACAAAGTGCATTTTATATCATGTATGGACGACACCCACGCACCTCCAGTTTAGATCCCCCCATGGCCTTATAAATGCCAGCAGTAAAAACTTTACAACCATCACACATGCCTTTACAAAGGCATTAGAGCACCTGGCTCGAGCTAAAGAAATACATAAAAGGTTCTCGAACCAACATCATAGGAGTGCCCCAATGTATCAAGTCGGGGATGAAGTCTGGTTAGCCTCCCAGCACATACCCATAAAAGCAACCCAGACTTTTCGGCCCAGATACCTAGGACCATATACCATTAAAGCCATTGTCAACCCTGTGGCAGTGAAACTGGCTTTACCATCCAATATGCAGATCCATCCGGTGTTCCACGTGTCACTCCTAAAGCCTGTCCAACCTGGTACTCGGATTAAGACGCCTCCAAACCCTGTATTGATCAACGGTGAACCAGAATTTGAAGTCAAGGAAATCCAGGATTAGAAAATAACCAGATCCAAGTTGTACTACTTAGTGGATTGGAAGGGATACGGCCCCCAGGACAGAACATGGGAGCCCAGCGATCAAATTCACGCACCACGACTGGTGAAACGCTTCCATCATAACCACCCATCCAAGCCAGGACAAAAAGGAAAAACCACTGTCAGAGGGGCCTTAGGGGGGAGTGCTGTCACGGTTGGTACCTCTGATAAGACTTCACATAATTGCCCCCACGCAACAGCGGGACTGCAGCATCCAAGAATGGCCCTACAAGCCTCTAAGAACTTGAGGAGGCACACCTGGTCCCAGTCCTGTCATTACAGTGAATAAGGGCAAGTGTCACAAGTACTAATCTGAATCCAAAATGGAGGCTTGCACCACAGTCTTGTTCCCCAAACAAGACCATGCAGACTAGTGTTTTGGGTGTGGTTGGGCACTCGGGTGTGGCTGGCTATATAAGCCACGCCCAGGCTGGGGATTCGAGCTTTGCGTTATTCTGCATCCCTGCAGCGTAACGCTCACCGTGTCCAGCTCCCGCTTACCTGAACTCCAGTCCTGAAACCAACCGCCGATCTACAGGGAGAAAGAGCAGAACAACGTTATTCTCATGGGGGGGGCGTGGCTAGATGGCTACGTGAAAGGACGTTACTCGAAGGAGCTCCCGCCGATCCGGCATTGATCCTGAGGAAAAACAATGGTTTTTGGTGGGCGTGCATGTCCACAGCGCATCAGAAGGAGTATGAAGGCTGTGGGCACATAACGAGTGCTCAAACAGCCTGTGAGATAGCATACTGAAGAAACCGGAGCCTAAAGAAGAGACGATCCATCCGCGATAGGACATTATCCAAGATGGCTGTTAACGAACAAAGGGCCATAAATGGTCGGCGAGGCTGAGGTGGACCGAGCTGGCCAGCGCAGCGCACACTGCGCCGACAACAGTGGCCCAGAGCGTGAGGCATCCTGCTTGGAAGCGATCGAGAGAACTGGTCGGGGAGGGGACCCCCGCAGAGCCAGTGTGCAGGCAGAGACACAGACGGGAGCGCCAACTTTTTTCGGCCCTGATAGTGTGCAGACCGCGGCGGTGGCACATCTGAAGTGCGATCGCCTAGAGCCGGTTGCGGCGATGCACAAACTGGTGGCCCTAGGAAGGGCAAAAGCTCCCGCAGCCCCCGTGCCTGAGAGGGGGGGGAGCGAGGACAGAGCGGACGGAGCCGTGTCGATGCGGTGGAAGCAGCCGCATCGGAGTCCAGGCGGGGCAGCAGAGTGCAGTGCCTGGACTATAGGTGCCTGGAACTCGTTGTGCCGAAGCACCTGGGGACCCAGGGCACCCGGCAGAGCCCTGGGACGGCTTCGCTAGAACATCCTGGGACGCTCCCGGCTGGCGGTGCGGATGAGAGCGCAGGCCCCTACAGGGGGGGGTCTTACGCAGCACGGTGCTGGTAGAAGTGCGGCAGTCGAGCCGGAGACGCCAGATCGATTGCCCAGTGAAGTGGGACCCGGATTGCCCGGGGGGCGTGGGACAGCCGCGGAGGGGCTGGTGCACAGCAGATCCTGAGAGGTGCTCCAGCTGGCCATGCGGAGATATGGCAAACTAAAAGGACACATTGTGCGGCCTCTCGAGCCTAGAGCAGATAGTTGCAGGGCATTGTGAAGTGTGCACAGTTGAGCCCCTCAGCGGTATATACTTTAATGAGGGATAACATATCTGGCCCGAAGCGAGGGCTGGAACAAGAACCCCCCACACAGCAGGACATCTACGGCAGCTCAGAAGCTGCAGCTGGCAACAGAGGAGGGTGAAAAAGTATAACCGGGGAGCTTGGGCCAGGAGACATGTGAATATGACACCGGTGCTGGAGTCAGCTATGAGAAGAGGAGGCCCCCATGCCAGCAACCAAGTGTAGAATAGCGACCAACAGGCCGCTTGGACAGGGCCCATGCACTGAATGAGACAATAACATACACAAGAAGGCCCAGCGGCACGGCCTGCTCCGGAACATATACAGCACCCACAGGGGTACTCAGAGGGTAGCTGTGTCGGCACTGGAGAGAAGACACTACCCTGGGCCAGGCGGCTGGCGGGACCTGTCGGGTCCTGGTGTGGTGGTGTTTGGGACTGACGGGCGCGCCAGACTATTGGGGCTGGAGAGCCACAGTGAGGGCCCGTGTAATATCCCGGGGTTGGACCCGGTACGTGGGAGGACATTCCAGAAGAAGGTAGCTGGCACACAACCCCGGGGTGAGCCCAGCATGCCAGGAACGCAGCGGAGACTGGCAGAATAAGACTGAGTCGGGGGAGGATACGGCCCACCCCAGAAGCGCAGCAGGCAGTGGGTGTGCACCCCAAACACAGCAGAAACAGGCCCAAGCATTGGAAATAGCCCGACACCGTACGGACCCTTCATGCGAAAGGTGGCTGGGCTGGCCCGATTCTAGTCAACACAGCACAATGTCCAACAAAATCGTGAGACCGAAGAACAAGCAGCCTATGTTGGAGGCCTATGCCAAGACACCCCCCAGGGGCGGAGGGGGCCAGGAGCAGGGATAAAACCACTGCTGCAACGGAGGAGGCCCTGGGCACAATCCAGGAGGTGTTGGCAGCAATTGCGGACCTGAAAGTTGCCTGAGAGACTAAACTGGGCTTGGCCATGAACGAACTTAAGGTGGCACTGGATCTTAAGGTTGGGGCGGTCCAGGAAGATGTGAATCTACTAAGACAAGATGTGAGGACACTTGCGGAGTGCACCGTAAACCTAGAAAAAGAGATGGCCCCAAATACATCCGAATGCGCTGCTCACAGATTAGAACTCCATGCCCTGGTGCAGCGAGTAGGCATCCTGGAAAACAGAGCTGAAAAAGCGGAAGGACGCGCTTGACGCAATAATATCCGCAATGTGGGATTGCCTGTAGGAATGGAAGGGTCTAACCCGACGGAATACGTGGAAACCATGTTACTACAGGAGATAACGGGAGGGGAATTGTCCCAGGGGTTTGCCGTCGAAAGGGCGCACAGGGCCTGGATGAGGAGACCGTCCCCGGGAACCCTCCCCCCCCACAGGCCATTGATCGTAAAGATTCTGAACTACCGTGATCGGGAAAGGATACTAGAGTTCTTCCGGTAAGGTGGAACGATCGAAAGAGGGCCTGCGAAAATAACTGCATATCCTGACTACACCTTGCAGGTACAACGCAGCAGAATGAACTTCGGAGCGGTTAAAAGAAGATTGAGAGAAGCAGGTCATAGATATATGTTGCTGTACCCATCCAAACTGAAGGTGTTCCACAAGAACAAAACTTTGTTTTTTGATACGCCAGAGGACGCTATGGGATGGCTGGATTTGCAGAGCCACCCCCAAGAATCGGGATCCAGACGGGAGCCGACGAAGATAAGTAACTTGTTGCTGGGGCATCCCTGGTAACAAAGTACGAGACACTGGGTCTGGCAGATGTGTGGAGAACGAAACACCCCCAAGAAAGGCAGTATTCGCACTATTCCGCCCCGCAGCAGTTAAATACGAGGCTGGACTATGTCTTTGCCACGACAGAGGTAACAATAGAGATTACCCAGGCGGAATGTAAAGTGAGGGTCCTCTGGGACCACTCACCCCTTGTTCTCGGATGGTAATATTGCCCCCCCGAGAGCAAGGATTCCGACATGGCGTCTGTGCGGAGGTGCTTAAGGACCCCTTTTTCAGGGAAGATATAAGGGAGGAGATTATAAACTACTTTGAGACGAATACGAGTAGCGTGGACTCAGCGAGCACGTTATGGGAAGCCTTTAAGGTGGTGATGCGAGGCGTAGCCATAGCAAAATCAAAAGGCCTGCAGGGTGGGATTTTGGCTGAGCTACAAGAAACAGAAAGGGAACTAGAAAAGGCATTGAGGGGAGGAGGTGACGCGGAGAGAGACATGGAGCTAATACTTAATCTGCAGCAGAAATGTGCGGAGCAATGGGAAAGACTGTGCAACCTCAACTATAAAAAATATATAGAGAGACAGCATGCGGGAGGGGATAAAACAGGAAGGCTGTTGGCATGGTTATGCAAGAGTGAAACCCCAAGACCTACGATTAGAACGATAACGAGAGGAGATGGTAGTGTGGCGGACACCCAAGAGGGAGTTAATCAGGAGTTTGCAGATTATTATAGGCTACTATATGGGGATGAAGAGGGAAGTAGCCATGGGGAGATAACAAACACTGGAGGACATAGGGTTGCCCACGATAAGTGCTGAGGAAAGAGAGGAGCTGGATGCACAGATTACTTTGGAGGAGTTAGAAGTGGTGAGGCAGCTGCCTACTAGTAAGACTCCGGGGGCAGATGGGTTCCCAAGTGAATTTTATAAAGTATATAGAGTGGAAGTGCTCCCCCCAATGTTAGAAATGTTAAATGAAGCGTTTGAGGTGGGACGGCTGCCAGAGTCGCTTAGAGAGGCGATCATAATACCGCTGCCCACACCCAACAAGCCTGGGCATAGCTGTGGCTACTACAGACCTTTGTTGATGTTGAACCAAGACAGAAAGATATTGCCGGCTGTCTTGGCAAACAGGCTGCAGGGAGTTATTGGCAAACTAATACACCCAGACCAGACGTGCTGTGTCCCGAATAGGAATATAACTCATAATCATAGACTTCAACGGGTGGTTGAATGGGGAGCAAGAACGGGGGCGAAATGGCAATTGTGTCCTTGGATGCGGTAAAGGCTTTTGATTCGGTCAAGTGGCCATGGATGCTGGCGGCCCTGGCAGGCTATGGAATGGGGCCTAGATACATAAGGTGGGCAAGGATGCTATATAGTGAACCACTGGCCAGGGCCAGAACAAGATCAGTGATATCTGAAAGATGGCAACTTAGTAGAGGCACCAGACAGGGGTGCCCATGGTCCCCAATGCTCTATATACTAGCCCTGGAGCCCATAGCAATATACCTTAGGCAACAATACAATACTATAGGTATTGAGGTGGGACGGGAACGACACTTGATCTCCTTATATGCGGACGACCTGCTGCTGTACTTGAGGCACCCGGAGGAAAATCTCCAGTATTTCCTGGAAGTGATGGAGAGATATGCAGGGCTGTCTGGTATAGCAGTGAATCCTCAAAAATCTAGTATTTTCCCATTAGGCAGTTATAAGGGAATTCCTGTGGGATGGTTACCGGTGTTACAAATACCATGGGCGGTTAGTACTTTCCTGTATCTTGGTATAGACGTGTGCCACACGGTAGAAGAAGAGCACAGGCACAGTACCGAGGTAGCCATTGCGAAAATTGAGAAGTGTATGAAATTCTGGGTGAAGTTGCCCCTAGCAATGATGGGATGAGGGGCAATGCTTAAGATGGTGGTCCTACCTAGGCTCCTGCATTATTTTGGGAATATTCCATACCTGATACCCAAGAAGTTCTTCACTAAACTGAACAGCATGTGTAGGGATTTTCTGTGGCATGGTACCCGGAATAGGGTGTCACTATGGAACCTGCAGAACTTTTATGAAAAAGGGGGGATAAAATTGCCTAATTATGAAGTTTATTATGTAGCGAGCCAACTGCAATATATTGCTAAATGGCTTTCAGATGAAGTGACCCCCGAATCCAAGTTGTTTGAACATGATTGGGCCCCATTTTATTTAAGGGAAATGATCTGGCTACCTCAGACAGAAATGGAAGAGCACCCTAAAATGATAATGCTGGGGTGGAAGATGTGGCGCCGGGCTTGCCAGATGATGGAGAACTCATTCCCATGCTCCCCGCAGGTACCACTAGTTGCACTGGCAGGGGGAGATAAGCAGCTGAGGATGATAATCAGGAACCACTGGGAATCGGTGGGGTTAGTAACGATGGGAGATATCTGGCGAGAGGGGACTATCATAGATTTTGAAGTGCTGGAGGAGGAAATGGGGTTACATATGGGCCAGTATATCACATATCACAGAATGGTGCAGAGAATTAGGAAAACATGGCCCGAAACGGTACTGGAAGAAGAACCAGATGAGATAATGGATACAATATATGATATAAGGGAGGGGGGGCATGAGATCTCTAGACTGTACGAGATGATGATGTCTAAGATCGGGAAGGAGCTAACACAATTAAGGCTAGACTGGGAAGCGGAAGTAGGAGCCCCGATGGAAGACGGGATGTGGGAACATGCCCTGGGGTACCACAAGAAGGTGTCAAGGAATGCAAGACTAAAACAGATACAACTATATATTACGCACAGGGCATATATGACACCCCAGAGGATATCTAGGTTTGGAAATGTTGGACGACAAGCATGCCCCAAATGTGACGAAGAAAAGGCTGACATGGTACATATGTTTTGGTCATGCCCAGTAATTGAGCGTTTTTGGGGTGAAGTAGCACAGAAACTAGCAGAAAAGGGGGTCACGATTATTATAGACACAGCTTGGGCCTGCTTGCTGGGGGGGTTCCCCAGATCACAGAAACTTAAGCATGTCAGTAAACTGAAAGATCTAGCATATGTGCTCGCAAAAAGAAGGGTTGCCATGGGATGGAAGACATTTCACAGGCCACGGGTGGAGGTGTGGTGCAAAGATTTGCAGAAATGGGCAGAGGCAGAAACCATGGTATGGCAAGAGGCGAGCAATGTAGGAGGAGAGGAGGAGGCGGTAACCCTGATGACATGGAAATCATTAATAGCGGAATTGTTTGAACGATACAAGATCTGACAGAAACCACGGAAAGTGGGACCCCACCACGCGAGGCAGATACAGAATGTGTGGAATAAATGGGCTTGTAAAGGGGGGTGGGATAAGGGGAGCAGTGACCGAAATTAAGCAATGAACAATTGAGCTGTTGACATATGCACTGCGTGTTTGGTTTATGTTGTTTTTTGTTTGAATAAATCAATAAAATTATTTTTTTTTAAACGTTATTCTCATGGCTTACCTGGAAGCTGTGGGACCTTGAACTTCATCCAGACAGTCCGCTCGCTCAGTGCTCCGGGAGCCTACCGCAGCCTGCAACGTCGGAAAAAGAGAAAACAAATGGGACAGCAATTTAGCATCATTCACGCTTGTCTCAACCCAACTCTAGCGCTTCGCACGCTAGAACTTACCTGTCATCATCTTCGCATTTCATCCTGCTGCGAATGAAGTCATCCCACGGCTCGCACCACGAACGCCGGCAGAGGCAACACCTGGGGAGACAAAAAGAGACAATACATTAGTTGGACATATATCGAACAGTTGGAAAAAACATAGAAAAGAAGAGCAAACACGGAAAGAGAGGACAGAGACAGAAGAGAAGCCCGAAGAACAACGGGGAAAGAACACAAAAGAGGACTCTCATAACGGACCGAGAAAAGGACAGTTCCACTCACCTTGAAGCAGCAAAGCAAGAGTCGGAGCCAAAGCCGGTCTGGGCTCGACACACAGGCCTGTGGACCAGTAAAGCAACTAGATCCAATAGGATGCCTGCATCCACAACAGCGCCCCTGCATAGAGAAGCAGGACGGAGTGTTCCTCACTTACAAACCCAAGGTGAGAGATAACCCTGAGGGAAGGGGTTAGTGGCCAGAGGGAGATGGGGGTCACACTAATTAAGGACAATTCCTAATTGCTTCCCTCACCTTTCATAGGAGCAGTCTCCTCCAAGGTTGACCACTGACCAGGGTGACCTCAGAAGTAGTGCCTGCAGACTGCCACGCCCAGCATCATTTGGCGCCCCCGCGAAGACCAGGTGAGCGCAACAAATGGAATGCACACAGCCGTGATTTGGCGAGTGAAATGAAAGATCGGCATCTGTTAAGGAAAGACTGAAGTGGCAACAATATATCTTAATATTATAGGCTGCACATATGTGGATGAGACGCGAAGAAAGGCAGACCTGTCGTCAACTTTAAATTACCGATAACTGCGAACCCAGTGATACCGAGTAGCAGAGTGGTCTGGCGAAAGGAAGTAGCCCACTCGAATGTCTCTGCGAAAGGTGACATTTTTTGTTATAAAGCAACTAAGTGAACGAACTTTAAAAATCATGATGATCAAAATTGACACTGGCAAAAGGGGAAGTGGAAAGTGAATATTGAACTCCTATGATATTGAACTACATAGACCAAGAAACATTGGGGCAAACACAAGAGTGCGAGTAGAGGGGAATGTCGAAGTGGTCCTGCGGAGGGCTATTGTAAAAGCCTTGCACATTCAAAAGTCTTCGGCATCAGGAAAATGTCAGAGCCCGACTGAGGGAGACCAGAAGTGTGATAAGTTAGGGTAAGGGAACCCCTAACAAATGTGAATAAAGCTTGGGGAAGGGAACCCCTACAAGTGCTGTGATTGAGAGATCCAAGCCTGACATAGGGAGACCTACGTGAACTTTTTGTTTATACCTTGAGATGTCAGAGCACGACAGAGGGAGACCTTTGTGAACCTTTGGTTGAACTGTGAAAAAACCTTTGGAACGCTGGAAAAGTGACTTTAACGTGGAAGGCCAGGTGAGCCCGATCCACATTTTGAACTGCTTTGTTTTGAGAACCTGAGCCAGTGTCATCCTGTCTACGTGGACCGCCTTACCCCGTGCTGTCCAAAATGGGGAGGAGGGCTGACTCAGCCACTTTGATTCTTTATATTCTAGCACTAATTTTCCCTTTGTACACTTTTTGTATAAGAGATAGGGCAGGGGTTAGGTTTTGTTAGTATAGGCCATTTTGATTTGACAGAGACTGACTTGGACTATGTTTTCTTTGGTTACATGTCTTTATAATTAACACTTTTAAATAGAATGCTTTTATAATGAAAAAGCGAGAAAAAAACATTTTTTTTGGGGGGGTCCTCTCACAAACTCCCGTTTCCTACCCCTAAAAACCCACCCCCACTGCTTTCCGAAAAGATTTAACCCTTTAACCCCACCCACACATATATTGTCAATATGCATTTTCGTTATAAACGTTTTGATATAAAAGCATGTCTACATAAAGTATTCATTATAAAGACTGCATACCGTTTTCTGTATTATTTGATGGTAGAGACTACTCCCATTTTAGCTATAGTATGAGTTTTTCCAAACCCTGAGAATTCAATAAAGGCTTTACAAACTGTACCTTTTTTGTCAGTGTCATACTTGTGATACCATACCTCCCTTACACCATTCTTGGGTCTATTATTCTGTAATTAGACAATTATTTAGAACAGTGGATTTCAGCGTGATAAGTTAGTTTAGCCCTCGGACAGTTAGAAATGTTCCTGAATTTAAGTAGGGAGTTAGGTTAGTGTTAAGCCATTAGGTAAAAGTAATATTAATATTAAAAACTCCTTTTTCTAAGATCCCCAAGGCCATTATTCTCAAAGTACTTAGTGATTCGCTCAAGGACTTTTAAATAACGGGGAAGGAAAGCAACTGGGTAATAGTTTGCTGAGATGTTGGTGTGAACTGAGGGTTTCTTCAATAGGGAAGTGTGAGGGGTCAGAAATGAAAGCTGGACACATGGTTGTCATTTTCTCTTTCAGAGAAATTTATTAAACAATAATGGGTTGGGAAAATACCTTTCTAGCCCCGTTCTACAGAGGAACTTCCCTAACTGGAAACAAACTAAGGATCTGTCGGTGTCAGGATATCAGTAACTGTCACAATCACACTTGAATGGAAAGGAAGAGAGATCGACACTCTCCCCCGAACCACGGAAGCCGAATGAACTCGACCCTCCCACCGTGATTGGCACAGACGCCTGATATATAAAACAGGTCACCACGTGGCAGCCAATGGGGGAAGAGGGGTTAGGGAGAGGTTGTGGATAGAATGGGGAATTTAGATACACACCGGAAAGAGGTTAAGGAACTCCTACTTTGGATGGGACAGGGGAAGCACCAGGAAAGAACCCTACTCTGTCCAACATGTAACACTATCCAAGATGTAACAAAATTAAATACCACCTACTCACTTCCTAACTAGCACACCTTAATACGTGTACTAACCCCTGCTGGTTCACAAGAAAACACATAAGCAAGCAACATGATGAAAACAAACATCAGGAAAACTTCCCATAATGATCAGACAAGACACATGGCCCTTCGGGCAGCAAAGCAACATATAACATAAATGATTTCCCCCTCCACTAGTTTACTGCACCAGTGAAGATTGGTTAACTTAATTCCCATGTATCATATAGTGTCTTTTGTCCGTGACTATTTCATTGCACATAGATACCCATTACAGATGCAGATTAACTATTGCTTGATACACACTGGGTTTCCCCAGCACAGCATTAAATGAGCGTACACACTGGGTTCCCCAACACAGCAGTACATGAGCACACCCACTGTGTTTTCCCCAGAACGACATTCAAAGAGCGTTCGCCGCTACTTATCTTAAGTCTGGGAGCCCCTCGGGACTTCCCAGACGAAATGTGACCCGCTGCAAATCACTCCCGACAATGTAAGCAATCACTGTGCTTTTCCCAGTACTTATCTTTGGTCTGGGGAGCCCCACGGGACTTCCCAGACAATGACCGTAGAGCCGTGATCCTTATCTGCTCTCTCCTGCTCCTTCCGAAATGCAGCCGTATGCAGTTCATGAAGTCCTGATTTCCATCGCTCCTCTCCGCACGTGGCCTGCCTGCCTCCACTGCTGAATCACAATAAGGCACACCTGCACGCTGCCGTTGCCAGTTAATATGCTGTCCTTAATCCCAGACAGCTGGCCAAGCGTGCGCATGTCGAACTACACGCAGACCCAGAGGATGCTGGGAATTGTAGTTTCCAGTCCTCCCCAGCTTAAGAGGCATATTTATACACTCCCCGTCTCTGCCAACCCCAAGTCCTGACAGTAGCTGAAAGCCGTCGTTGTGTCCAAAACTTCCTATGCTGACCCTCACACTACAAACAAAAACAACAAAGGGTGCAAGAAAATGTCTTTGACTTGATGTTTGCAAAGAGTGTTCAAAACCAAAAGTATAAGATTACCTCCATCAAGGTAAAGACCCTTGGATCCAGAGGGTGGTTCCCTTTCCCCAGGATTTTTAAACAAGATGGCAAACATGTCTCTTTAGCTAATAGTTCTTTTGTGTCTTCGCTGGACTCACAAAGTTCTTGTTCAAGCAAAATGTTCAGTAATACTTTTTATGTAGAAGTTCTCCTAACTTTGCAGATTACCTGATATATTCCCCTGACAGGAATCGTTATACAATTTCAGCTGCCTATTGTACTTGTCTGCCAGGACTTCTCTTTAGGGTTCTTCAGATTAGCTGGTATACTCCAATGCCAGGAATCTTTATACAATTTCAGCTGCCTGGTGTACTCACCTGCCAGGACTTATGTGTTTCACAATTCTTTGTTACAACTTCAACTGCCTGTGGTATTTGCCTGCCAGGACTTCTTATGGGTTTCACAGTTCTTTGGCTAGACCACAACACCATACACTGTGAGGTGTTTGGTATATCTATCAAATATTTGCTCAAACCTCTCCCCACATTGGCATCTCATGCAACTATACTTGATTGGGGTTTGCCTTTAAACTTTGCCTTGTCTGCATTCAAACATTCTTCTTATTGGGCCTTTAATTTCTACTTTGCTTTGGCTGCATTCAAACAATCTTCATGCATTTTCGGCATCAGCAATCTTGTACCATTCAAACAATTGGTGTTCTTGCCGGAACACCCCGGGGTCCCCAGCTGCTTTGGGAAGATCCACCAATTCCATCCAGCATCTCTGATGCTGCTCGCGCCTCTGCAGTGTGGCTCCTGCACCCACTTTCCAGTTTGAAGTGTGCAGATGTTCTTTCAGCACCATGTACAGCTCAGTGTTCACACGCCAGCTTTCCTTGTCAGCCCGGGCTGGAGAACTCGGTCTCGTCGAGCGGCCCACCCTCCCGGAGCTCCTGAACGGGTTCCATCTTCTCCACAGCCCCCCTTTATCGGACGCGTTTCTCCTCCTGTCCCGGCAGTTCCATCCTTTCTGTCACACAAATTCTGCAGCAACGTTCTCCGGGAAAGACCTTTCTCACACTTCCTTGCTACCTTTTTATATTGGCTTTGGCCAATAGGATTTGGAGAACAACTAGACTGCTGACAGTGGGAAGTGATCATAGTTACTCCTTTCATTTTCTTGTTGTGGGGATTGCGGGAATGGTGGCCCCTTTTGGAGAATATTGCATAATTGTCTGCCATGGGTTTTAAAGTCAAACTATGTTTGGAAGAATTGTATGCGAAGCTGGGAATAGTTGTGTTCATAGTTTTACGAGGCTGGTTAGGTGAGATTTGGCTTTTGGGATGTGACAAAAGTTTTTCACTCTTCTCTATGGATGAAAGAGGGAAAATATCACAATGGCCATTAGATTTTTCCAAATGGCGGATTCACCCTGAAAGGGGGATTACGCGTCCCACCCAATGAACTCAGTATCTCCCCAGAGGTTGTCTCCCCCAATGTGATCCTCCCTTTTTCTCCCCTTCCCTCTTCCCCGCACCTGCGCGATCTGAATCACACAAGGCCTAGTAAGATCGTTATTTTGTCCTCCCTTTGTTTCCCCCTCCTTGTCTTGTTGCGCCTCGAAACACTTGTGTACAGGCGTGTTATAAATGCCACATCATAAGCCGCCCCCAGGGTCAGGATCAGGTATCGGCTGCCGTCCCCTGGTCATGGGAAAACAGTTATGAGTCCATTGGATTCATTACAGAAGACAGGTGAAGACTTGAAGGAGGCAGGGAAGAGACCAGTGGGGAGAAAGAGGTTAACAATCTCAGTGAGATAAGGGCAGATGATTGGGATTAAGTCTTTGACGATTTGGTGGCAAGAAAGGGTTGATCGGAGCCCAAGATTGGTTGGCACTGAAAAGGGTGTGTGCCAAGACAATAGGAGAAATAGGGGGGGGAAGTTGTGTAGAGTAGAAGAGGTAGGGGGAGAGGTGATGGACAGAAGGGGGGTTGGTGAGGAAAAGACATGAGGGATGTGAGAGTGGCATGAACTTTAGAGGAAAAGTAGTCAGTAGAAAGGGAGGCAGTGATGATATTGCTTGGGAGGTGTGAGCAAAGTGTGTAGGGTTGAGCAAAGTCTGTAGGGTTGAGCAAAGTTTGTGGGGATCATTGCAAAGGGAGTTAAGTAGCTTTGTGAAGTAGAAGGATTTACATAGTCCAGTGCAGAGGGGAGGGCAGCAAGGGAGTTTTTGTACGGTAGGGGTCCACAATTGGCATCAGCATCTTAGGTCACTGTGCACTATTGTTTTGAAGGTCTGAATTCCAGAGGTGATCCACGGCTGAGGAGGCGAAGATGTGACTGTGCGGGCTGGATAATGTCAACCAATTTAAGTCATAAGTGCATAGTGAGCAAAAAAAAAAAATTATCTGGCAAGCCGACTTGGAACAGACTGCAGAGTTGAGAAACTCAAGTAAACTCATGAAAAATGCCCCTGGTGAGGCAATGGCCTTCCACATACTACAACGTTATGTGGAGTGCTTTCATGATCAAAATTCAAGGAGATTGTATATGCTTTTACGCCTAACCGCCTTTCAAACAAAAGAGCGACTTCGAACATGGACCAACAATTTCAACCGGGATCCCTTATGCAGATTTTGTGCGATGGAAATTGAGAAACTGAAACCCTTGTTGTTCTGTCACGAACTATGGCCTGTCAGAACAATACATTTGTGACCCCTACTCTTAAAGCAGTCGTCTCTAAGTGCAGATGAATGGTGGCAGAAAATGTTCGATGGTGTTGATATGAAGTTAATATTTCCAATGACTCTTCTCTTGAAAGAGATTGAAAAATTATTGATTATCAAAAAGTGCAGTGTAACTTGATGTTAATATGAAAGGTTTCTGTGAGACTTTGAGAACATTGACGAATGGATGATTAGCTTGAGAAGCGGTGGATTTATTTTTATATGTTTTATTTTAAAGGTTTGTATAAACCAATAAAATGAAAATAAAAAATATAGTGACTATTACAAAAAGCACAATCAACGGAAGAGTTGTGAATAGGAGAGCCAGGAGAGAGGTCTTGACATAATGGTAAGGGGCAAGAAAGCCCTGTCTGAATTTCTTCTTATCCATTGAAGAGGGGAGAGGAGGAGGAGGAGTAGAGATTGGCGGGGCAGAGATGTTAAAGTGAACAATAGAAGGATCAGAGGGAGGGGTCAATGGAGAGGTCAGAAGAAAATAGTTAATTTGAGAGAAAGACAGGGTCAAGAAAGCTCCCACCAAAGCAGGTAACTGGGAGGTAATTTCAAGGCAGGTGGCCGCAGTGGGCTTGGCAATGTTATTTCCCCCTAGCATGAGAATGAGAGCGACAATGGGGATGTCGGTAGTAAGTGACTCAAGGAGAAGGTTCAGATCAGGTTGCGAGAACCAGGGGATCAATAGAGAGCCAGAACAGTGCGAGCAGAATTTGGGAGGAGTTGAATAGTAGCATACTGTAAGCGGGTGGAAGGAGTGACACGCAGGTAGCATGATTGTTGCTAAAAATGTTTATTTGTGAGAAAAATAAAGGAAAACCACTACCGGGCCCTATTATTAAGAGGGGTTCCCTGCCTCAACTTAATACTAAGGATATGTCAAAACATCTGTAACCAAAGGTCCAGCATCCTGTGTCAGAACCTTTTTCCTTCCCTAACACTTCTAACTAAACTAAAAGGTTGGCAAGCCTTCTTAATGCAGAAGAATGATTAATGCAGAAGAAAGCCCCCCTACTTCTGCAGAGTGAACCACCATGCCAGTAGTCTGGAGAGACTTTATTCAGAGGGAATGACTCCCTTCCCCAGGTTGAAGTTCCTTTCAAAGGCAGCCAGATATAAAATGTCTCATTTCACAAATAAAGCAAAGTTCCAACTCAAAACCTTACTGCCAAGAGAATTAATCCCTTCCCTTGGCCTTTCTCAAGCTTCTCAAAAAGAACACAATACCAGGGGGAATGACACCCTTCCCATGGTCTTTCTCAGGCTTCTCCCAACGTTCACAATACCAGGGGGAATGGCCTTTCTTATGTTTCTCACAATGGCAAGAGAATTACTCCCTTCCCTTGGCTTTTCTCACAATGTTCACAAACACCAGGGGGAATGACTTCTTCCTTTGGCCTGTCTTAGGCTTTTGTCTCACAGCCCACCTGGTGCACTACCATGTCAGGTACTGTGACTATGAAGATGAATTTGGAGACAGTTCAGTATTAGGTGTGGGTCCCAGACCCCTTCTTGTGACTTTCCTGCCCTTCAGGGGTTCCCACCAACTGTTCCGGAACCTCTCCACGGTTCTTACCGGCGACTCAGGTTGTCAGTGGGCTTTCTTCTCCCCTATCAGGCTTCTCACGGTCTTTCCTGGTGCTACAAAGGCCTTGTAGCATTTCCAGCTCTCCATGCGTGCTCGTTCCCCCAGTCAGCTGGCTGCCCTGGTCTCCGCCTCCTTCTTTGGTCCAACACAGCAGATCTGTCAGGGACGCCTCTGCCGGTGGCCAAGTGTCACAGTCTCTGCACTCCAGGCGTCTCTGTTGCTCCAGCTTGTCTCGAGTTTCACGGTTCCTCTAGGAATGGTCTGCCAACCTGTGAAGTCCTTCTTTCCTTTTTATTATCATGGTGAACTTGTTTGAAGTTGTCTAGGCCGTGCATGTTGGTACCGCAGGGCATTCTGCATTGCTCCGAGCCTCTACCTCATCTCAGTAGTGATGTTCTCATCCTCAACTGGCTTACTTGTGCTCTTCTGTGTTCGAGTTTATGTATATGACTCACATAGGCAAGTACTTACTCTTCCTCATCCCAATACTTTTTAGGAAGGTGAGATCATCTACCCTAAAGAGATACATAGAAGTATGTGGGATTATGGGACCCAAGTGTATAGAGTAGGGGGATGAGAGAGATGGGGATATGCTTTGGGCATACTGCATACTTCCCAGACAGTCGTCCCTAGTCCCATGGGTGGGAGGTCTCTCCCCCCCATGAGATCCACCAAATGAGTAACAACCCAAGATTTGTCAATACTCAAAAGAGGAAGAGGATATCAGAGATGGGTAGAGGACAGTGTTGAGGGTCCTATTTATAAGGAACCCTACACTGCCCCCCATCCAGCAGGTTACGCAGAGTGGGAGAAGGTTGTAGAGACAGGGTGGAGTGCTGCTAGTATACAAGTGTTGCCATGAGAGGAGATTCCGTTTTCTGTGATAGCAAGATATGAACGTTGAGAGTCGAAGTGGTCAGTTATTGTTACACTCACCTGGTCTCTGTGGAGGCATTGGGGCATGGTTGCAGCCCTTGCTGAACTTGAATCACCCCCTTCAGGCCTCTTCCTCAGTAGAAAAGCTGTGAGCGGTGGTACGTGGTGATACTGCTCCTGCATGGAGATAACAGTGTGTGAGTGCGCCAATCAGTGATTGTTGTACCTCTCGAACCCTTCACCCCAAAGTACGGTTTCTGTGAGCAAACGCCAGCCCATAAAGCTCACCTGTGATTTATGGAAGATAAGCTTTCCGTCCTGCTACTTCTGGCAGGAGTGCGTCGAATGGGATCTAGTTCCTTCACTGATCCCTGATAAGGATTAGTCCAGTCCAGCTGCGACTATGCTTCTCCTTATGATTGGTAAGTCTTTCTTGAGCTCACGGCAACCTTTTCAGGACTTTGCTCCCGGCGAATTCCAACTTTTTAGCTTTTTGTTATTTTGGGTTTGTCAGCTGTGGTATTGTATCATTACCTAGATAGCCAAAGGTAGAGTTAAACCAATTTTCAAATGATATACATATCCACTTGCGACTTCCCATTTAGTATTTTACTTCTTAAAAGCGAGTGCCAAATACATTTTCTTCACACTGTATAGTTTTTTAGTAATTTTATTCCATGTACAAACTCCTACTCTCTACACGTGTTTCACCCTTGTTCATGTCACAAGGGATCCTCAGGAGAGATATATTTGCTGTTTTTGAAAAAAAGAAACCTACATTTTTTATATACTTGATTCAAAAGGAGAATTTATAACAGAAATATATGAAACATTGGTTCAATTCTAAATAGCCTTCTGATTTTTTTTTTCAAAATGACTCATGATGAAAATAATTCCGTAAAAGTGACGCTCACCAATTTCGTTTACTTTGGGCTTGTTTTGCCTCAATTCAATCATTCAACTTTTGATCTATGCACTTTCTGTGGGTGTAACTTAGAATTTCCTTTTGGTGTTTACCCTATTTAAACAAGAAAGCACATATTTTTTTTAAGATTAAGGTTAGGCCTCGTTAGATTTCCTACTAGTTGGCAATTATTTGCCTTACAGGCTTTGGGGGAATCAAGAGTTTACTTAGCTTACCTGCTTCTCAGAAGTGATCCGCTTATCACTCCCTGGCTCCTATTCTGGCGTGCTTTTGAATTTCATTGCGCGCATTTATATCCCATTTATGCGTGTGACGTCACCATGCTCGCGTTACCGCGTGCGCGATGATGTCATCGCGTACTCACGTGCTACGTGGCGGCCATTTTGGGTGCCGCAACTACTTTTTTAGTTATCGTTACAATTTGCTCCATCATGTCTGACAACATACTATGCATCTCAAGGCGGCCATTTTAAGTGCTGCAAAGAGGTGAAATTATTTTTGTTTTCAATATGGGAGTATTACTGTTGTCTAACAGAGTACTTGTAGACAATTCACCTATTTTGACGAGATTTGAAATAAAGGGGAAAAAATGTTTTGTTTTGCCAAAAAATTCTCTATTTTTTATCATCCTTATCTTTTATGTAAAAAGAGGTAGGATACCCTTTTCTTACTTCTCATGTCAAAAGAACAAAAAACGAAAACATTTTTTCCCCTTTATTTCAAATTTCGACAAAATAGGTGAATTGTGAAATAAAGGGGAAAAAATGTTTTCGTTTTTTGTTCGTTTGACATGAGAAGTAAGAAAAGGGTATCCTACCACTTTTTACATAAATGATAAAGATGATAAAAAATAGAAAATTTTTTGGCAACATTTTTTTTAAATGGAGTTAAAGATAAATGAGTGAAGAAATAAAAAAAATTTGAAATTTAAAATAAAATATAATTATGTAACTAAAAGACAAATAATTTCTTATTACAACCACACTTTTTTCTCTCAGAGCCAATTACAAAATTCATTCTCCAAGATCAGTCCAGTTTCACATGTATCCATAGAGCAAATCCATCTGGATTCCCTTTGCCTCAGGATTTGTTCCTTATTTCCTCCTCAGGGTAAGTCTTCGATTTTGTCAAGACCATAGATTTTCAGCCTTTCCACATTGAATCCTTTATGTTCCATTAGACAATGCAGCGATAATGGATATTTTATATCTTGATTTTTTATGGCACGTAAATGTTCAAATACTCTTGTTTTGAGACTTCTTATTGTGCTTCCTATATATATCTTTGTGCAGATACATTCGAATGTGTATACCACAAATTTGCTGTTGCAATTGATAAAATGGTTCATTTTTTGTTCTTTTCCATTGGGTAGCATCATTTCTTTTTTTCCGTTGACCATTTGTGGGCATAATTTACAGTTACCACATTTGAATGAGCCATAAATTGGTTGCTGATGGAACATACTTCTAATGTCTGACTTATCAGTGGATTTAAGATGACTGGGACTTAACTTATTCCTTAATGTTGGTGCTTTTCTATAGCATATACCTGGTTTGTCATCTATATGCTTTGGTAAGGTGTCATCCAGTTTTAACATGTTCCAATGTTTTGTTAGGATTTTTCTTAGTGTTGAGGCATCTAATCCATATGTGGTAATACATTTTGTTTTAGTTGGTTGCTTTCCTTTTCTTGGTTTGTCTTGCAACAAATATTCTCTTGAGATTTTTTCGGCTTTTCTGATCGATTCCTTTACTTTTTTTGCTTTGTATCCTCTTTGTGTGAACTTGGTAATTGTTCCTTCTATGTTAGATTCAAATGCTTGTTCTGTGCTACAGTTTCTCTTGATCCTTAGTATTTCTCCATACGGAATATTGGATATGATATGCTTCGGATGATTACTTTGGGCATGATTACTTTGGTCTCCCTCTCACTGTGCTTAGAGAGGCATCAGCTTCACCTCACTGATGATCCCCAACAAGGGTGAAACACGTGTATGGGGTTGCTGGTGGTACTCTCGTTCAGATTGGAATTGCCATTGTATTTCGGTGCTGGACTGCCCCTGGGCGGGACAAAGACTGATATGCAAATGGTTATTTCCCATCTGTGAAAGGCACAGTGAGTAAAAGCAGTGGCTGCGAACTCTCAAGTGGTTAATAACCACCGAACAGGTTATCATGTCTGTTCTTGCGAGAGAGGGGCGCCCGCTACCTTTGTAAAACTATTTGTTAAGGAACCTGGGATTGGTAACCCTAGGTCTCCTGGGGGCAACCAGACGTGGTCTCCCTCTCACTGTGCTTAGAGAGGCATCAGCTTCACCTCACTGATGATCCCCAACAAGGGTGAAACACGTGTATGGGGTTGCTGGTGGTACTCTCGTTCAGATTGGAATTGCCATTGTATTTCGGTGCTGGACTGCCCCTGGGCGGGACAAAGACTGATATGCAAATGGTTATTCCCCATCTGTGAAAGGCACAGTGAGTAAAAGCAGTGGCTGCGAACTCTCAAGTGGTTAATAACCACCGAACAGGTTATCATGTCTGTTCTTGCGAGAGAGGGGCGCCCGCTACCTTTGTAAAACTATTTGTTAAGGAACCTGGGATTGGTAACCCTAGGTCTCCTGGGGGCAACCAGACGTGGTCTCCCTCTCACTGTGCTTAGAGAGGCATCAGCTTCACCTCACTGATGATCCCCAACAAGGGTGAAACACGTGTATGGGGTTGCTGGTGGTACTCTCGTTCAGATTGGAATTGCCATTGTATTTCGGTGCTGGACTGCCCCTGGGCGGGACAAAGACTGATATGCAAATGGTTATTTCCCATCTGTGAAAGGCACAGTGAGTAAAAGCAGTGGCTGCGAACTCTCAAGTGGTTAATAACCACCGAACAGGTTATCATGTCTGTTCTTGCGAGAGAGGGGCGCCCGCTACCTTTGTAAAACTATTTGTTAAGGAACCTGGGATTGGTAACCCTAGGTCTCCTGGGGGCAAAGACGTGGTCTCCCTCTCACTGTGCTTAGAGAGGCATCAGCTTCACCTCACTGATGATCCCCAACAAGGGTGAAACACGTGTATGGGGTTGCTGGTGGTACTCTCGTTCAGATTGGAATTGCCATTGTATTTCGGTGCTGGACTGCCCCTGGGCGGGACAAAGACTGATATGCAAATGGATATTTCCCATCTGTGAAAGGCACAGTGAGTAAAAGCAGTGGCTGCGAACTCTCAAGTGGTTAATAACCACCGAACAGGTTATCATGTCTGTTCTTGCGAGAGAGGGGCGCCCGCTACCTTTGTAAAACTATTTGTTAAGGAACCTGGGATTGGTAACCCTAGGTCTCCTGGGGGCAACCAGACGTGGTCTCCCTCTCACTGTGCTTAGAGAGGCATCAGCTTCACCTCACTGATGATCCCCAACAAGGGTGAAACACGTGTATGGGGTTGCTGGTGGTACTCTCGTTCAGATTGGAATTGCCATTGTATTTCGGTGCTGGACTGCCCCTGGGCGGGACAAAGACTGATATGCAAATGGATATTTCCCATCTGTGAAAGGCACAGTGAGTAAAAGCAGTGGCTGCGAACTCTCAAGTGGTTAATAACCACCGAACAGGTTATCATGTCTGTTCTTGCGAGAGAGGGGCGCCCGCTACCTTTGTAAAACTATTTGTTAAGGAACCTGGGATTGGTAACCCTAGGTCTCCTGGGGGCAACCAGACGTGGTCTCCCTCTCACTGTGCTTAGAGAGGCATCAGCTTCACCTCACTGATGATCCCCAACAAGGGTGAAACACGTGTATGGGGTTGCTGGTGGTACTCTCGTTCAGATTGGAATTGCCATTGTATTTCGGTGCTGGACTGCCCCTGGGCGGGACAAAGACTGATATGCAAATGGTTATTTCCCATCTGTGAAAGGCACAGTGAGTAAAAGCAGTGGCTGCGAACTCTCAAGTGGTTAATAACCACCGAACAGGTTATCATGTCTGTTCTTGCGAGAGAGGGGCGCCCGCTACCTTTGTAAAACTATTTGTTAAGGAACCTGGGATTGGTAACCCTAGGTCTCCTGGGGGCAAAGACGTGGTCTCCCTCTCACTGTGCTTAGAGAGGCATCAGCTTCACCTCACTGATGATCCCCAACAAGGGTGAAACACGTGTATGGGGTTGCTGGTGGTACTCTCGTTCAGATTGGAATTGCCATTGTATTTCGGTGCTGGACTGCCCCTGGGCGGGACAAAGACTGATATGCAAATGGATATTTCCCATCTGTGAAAGGCACAGTGAGTAAAAGCAGTGGCTGCGAACTCTCAAGTGGTTAATAACCACCGAACAGGTTATCATGTCTGTTCTTGCGAGAGAGGGGCGCCCGCTACCTTTGTAAAACTATTTGTTAAGGAACCTGGGATTGGTAACCCTAGGTCTCCTGGGGGCAACCAGACGTGGTCTCCCTCTCACTGTGCTTAGAGAGGCATCAGCTTCACCTCACTGATGATCCCCAACAAGGGTGAAACACGTGTATGGGGTTGCTGGTGGTACTCTCGTTCAGATTGGAATTGCCATTGTATTTCGGTGCTGGACTGCCCCTGGGCGGGACAAAGACTGATATGCAAATGGATATTTCCCATCTGTGAAAGGCACAGTGAGTAAAAGCAGTGGCTGCGAACTCTCAAGTGGTTAATAACCACCGAACAGGTTATCATGTCTGTTCTTGCGAGAGAGGGGCGCCCGCTACCTTTGTAAAACTATTTGTTAAGGAACCTGGGATTGGTAACCCTAGGTCTCCTGGGGGCAACCAGACGTGGTCTCCCTCTCACTGTGCTTAGAGAGGCATCAGCTTCACCTCACTGTTGATCCCCAACAAGGGTGAAACACGTGTATGGGGTTGCTGGTGGTACTCTCGTTCAGATTGGAATTGCCATTGTATTTCGGTGCTGGACTGCCCCTGGGCGGGACAAAGACTGATATGCAAATGGATATTTCCCATCTGTGAAAGGCACAGTGAGTAAAAGCAGTGGCTGCGAACTCTCAAGTGGTTAATAACCACCGAACAGGTTATCATGTCTGTTCTTGCGAGAGAGGGGCGCCCGCTACCTTTGTAAAACTATTTGTTAAGGAACCTGGGATTGGTAACCCTAGGTCTCCTGGGGGCAACCAGACGTGGTCTCCCTCTCACTGTGCTTAGAGAGGCATCAGCTTCACCTCACTGATGATCCCCAACAAGGGTGAAACACGTGTATGGGGTTGCTGGTGGTACTCTCGTTCAGATTGGAATTGCCATTGTATTTCGGTGCTGGACTGCCCCTGGGCGGGACAAAGACTGATATGCAAATGGATATTTCCCATCTGTGAAAGGCACAGTGAGTAAAAGCAGTGGCTGCGAACTCTCAAGTGGTTAATAACCACCGAACAGGTTATCATGTCTGTTCTTGCGAGAGAGGGGCGCCCGCTACCTTTGTAAAACTATTTGTTAAGGAACCTGGGATTGGTAACCCTAGGTCTCCTGGGGGCAACCAGACGTGGTCTCCCTCTCACTGTGCTTAGAGAGGCATCAGCTTCACCTCACTGATGATCCCCAACAAGGGTGAAACACGTGTATGGGGTTGCTGGTGGTACTCTCGTTCAGATTGGAATTGCCATTGTATTTCGGTGCTGGACTGCCCCTGGGCGGGACAAAGACTGATATGCAAATGGATATTTCCCATCTGTGAAAGGCACAGTGAGTAAAAGCAGTGGCTGCGAACTCTCAAGTGGTTAATAACCACCGAACAGGTTATCATGTCTGTTCTTGCGAGAGAGGGGCGCCCGCTACCTTTGTAAAACTATGTAAAAGACTGTTGCCTGCAGTCGGTTTTACATACAAATTTGTGAGGAATTTGTCCTCTGCCGCATACATTTCTAGATCTAAAAATTGGATTTTATCTTTATTAAAGTTTGTAGTGAATTTCAAATTAAATTCATTTTCATTCAGATACTCCACATATTGTTCGAAGTCCAATTGATCTCCTTCCCAAATCACAAAAATGTCACCAATGAACCGACCCCAAAAGATGATATTTCTGGAGTCGGTAAAGGCCTTATGCTTCCATGCATGTTTTATTTTGAAGTAGCCCATAAATAGATTTGCATATGATGGGGCAAATTTAGATCCCATTGCGGTGCCTCGCTTCTGCCTATAGATTTTTTTGTTAAAGCAAAAGATATTGTTCTGTAGGGCGAAATTCAACATTTCCAAAAGCATGTTGTTCTCCTCTTTAAAAGAGATCGATCTTGTTTTCAGAAAGTATTCAGATGCAGAGATTCCTTGATTATGGTTGATACATGTATATAGTGATACAACATCCAATGTTGCCAGGTTATAGTTACTTTGCCAAGGGATTGAGTCTAGTTGTTGAATGATATGCTTTGTATCTCTTATGATGGACGCCAATTGCATTGTGAGTGGTTGTAAATGTATGTCGATAAGTTGTGAAATCTTCTATGTGATCGAACCTATTCCATTTATTATGGGTCTGAAGGATGGGTATCCTGTGAATTGCTTATGTATTTTTGGGAGGAAGTAAATTGTGGACATTATTGGATGTTGAACATTCATATAATTTATTTCTTCCTCTGTTAAGAGACCAGTTTCAAGCCAATGTTTACTCATTTCATTCCAAGTTTTTGTTCATTGCTTCAATGGACTTTGTTCTAATATTTCATAGTTTTGTTGCTCATTTAATTGTTTAGAAACTTCCCTTATATAGTCCTGTCTGTTCATTAGAACGAACTTTCCTCCTTTGTCAGCCATTTTAATGATGACTTCCTCATTTTTGGATAGTTTTGTAATTGCCTTCCATTCTTTTGATGTTAAATTGAAATTTATTCTGCTTTGCCGATTTTCTAAATAATTTTTCCTTAGATCCTCTTTCACAGCTTTTTGGTAAAGGTCAATCACATTTTCTGAATTGAAATTTGGTGTACATTTTGAGGTTGGTTTTAGTCTTGTTTCCTCTGACTGAAAAGTGTCTATTTCCTATTCCTCTATATATTTTTGTATTGTGTACTCTTCATCTCCAGCAAAATTAAGTAAATCAACTCTTTGCTCTATAAACTCTTCCGAAAGTGCTGATGAAGTTGTTATCACTTCTAGCTGTAATTTGCGTTTTGGATTCTCCTCAAAATATTTCTTTAATTTCAGTGTTCTGCAGAATCTACAGAGATCTAATTGCATCTGAAAATAGTCCATTTTGTTGGAAGGGCTAAAAGAAAGGCCCTTATTAAGTGCTGAGTTCAAGTCTGCATCTATTTTCTGATTCGAAAGATTGAGAACTAAGTCTAGCTTTGATTCCCTCTCAGCTTCGATCTTGTTTGCATTCCTTGTAGATTTCTTTGGACGTTTTTGTCCACCTCTCTTGCCTCTCCTCCGCTTGGTACGGTTGTCAAAATATTTCGCTGGGACCTTAATTGGTATTTGGATTCATTACATTTATTTGTTGACTTTTTTTGAGTAGCCGAAGCTCTTCCAAAAAAGGGCACTCTTGGTCATTTTCTGGAATCGCTTCTTCACCCAAAGTTGTACTCTCTTCTTCATTTCTAGACTCAGCTCTTTGGTCAATGTCACTAGCAGAGTCTATGTCTGATGATAACAGTGAAGTTTGTGGACTCATGTTTTTTGTAGCTCCCAATTTTTGTGTTGATTTCTGGTCATATTTCCTTTGAAATGTATAGATTCTTTTTTGCAGATAATCATTTTCATCTCGTATGAATTTCTTCTGTTTTTTCATTTTTAGCTCTTCCTCAAATTTTTGAAGATACTCCTCCATTATTTGATAATTCTCATAGGTGACTTCTGGCAGATTTAATTTCTCTATTTTCTGCTCGATTTCTTTTGTAATTTTTTTCATGGGTGCATGCTGCTTGGTTTATTATGCGAATCATCATTTCCCTCAAGGTGTTTTTTTATAAGGTTTTTCCAATCATTTAATGCTCGTTTATCATCTTCCTCAAAGGAGGGAAAGATGCATATTCTTAGTCCCCTGGGTATTCTTCCCACTTCCAAATACATCTTAAGCATTTTTATTTCCTACCATTTGGACAATTCATTTTTGCTTGCTTTTTCCAGCTGTTCAAATAGATTTCTCAAAGAGTTATTGGGAGGAGGACCTGTGTTCTGTGATTGTCTGTGTCGTAGGAATAATTCCTCAGCTACTGCTTCCCGTTTTTCATATGCTTCATTCATATTTATTTGTTTATACACCTTTATTTGAAATGCTATATGAATTCAGCCTGAGATGTCCTTAGAACACACTTTAAACACACTCATGACAACCTTTTCAGGACTTTGCTCCCAGCGAATTCCAACTTTTTAGCTTTTTGTTATTTTGGGTTTGTCAGCTGTGGTATTGTATCATTACCTAGATTGCCATAGGTAGAGTTAAGCCAATTTTCAAATGATATACATATCCACTTGCGACTTCCCATTTAGTATTTTACTTCTTAAAAGCGAGTGCCAAATACATTTTCTTCACTGTATTGCTTTTTCAGGTTTTTTAGTAATTTTATTCCATGTACAAACTCCTACTCTCTACACGTGGTTCACCCTTGTTCATGTACAAGGGATCCCTCAGGAGAGATATATTTGCTGTTTTTGAAAAAAAGAAATACATTTTTTATATACTTGATTCAAAAGGAGAATTTATAACAAATATATAAAACATTGGTTCAATTCTAAATAGCCTTCTGAAATTTTTTTTTCAAAATGACTCATGATGAAAATAATTCCGTAAAAGTGACGCGCACCAATTTCGTTTACCTTGTGCTTGTTTTGCCTCAATTCAACCATTCAACTTTTGATCTATGCACTTTCTGTGGGTGTAACTTAGAATTTCCTTTTGGTGTTTTACCCTATTTAAACAAGAAAGCACATTTTTTTTAAGATTAAGGTTAGGCCTTGTTAGATTTCCTACTAGTTGGCAATTATTTGCCATACAGGCTTTGGGGGAATCTAGAGTTTACTTAGCTTACCTGCTTCTCAGAAGTGATCCGCTTGTCACTCCCTGGCTCCTATTCTGGCGAGCTTTTGAATTTCATTGCGCGCATTTATATCCCATTTATGCGTGTGACGTCACACGCTCGCGTTACCGCAAGCGTGATGACATCATCGCCTACTCACGTGTTACCTGGCGGCCATTTTAGGTGCTGCAACTACTTTTTTACAGTTATCGTTACGATTTGCTCCATCATGTCTGACAACATACTATGCATCTCAAGGCGGCCATTTTAAGTGCCGCAAAGAGGTGAAACGATTTTTTTTTTCAATATGGGAGTATTACTGTTGTCTAACAGAGTACTTGTAGACAATTCACCTATTTTGTCGAAATTTGAAATAAAGGGAAAAAAATGTTTTGTTTTGCCAAAAAATTCTCTATTTTTTATCATCCTTATCTTTTATGTTAACAGAGGTAGGATACCCTTTTCTTACTTCTCATGTCAAAAGAACAAAAAAAACATGGCCTGGGTTTTTTAAATGAAGTGAGAGGCAAGGGCATTGCAAAGAGCCTAGGAGGCAACAGGAGGGGTAGAGACTGCAGCAGGGTTGGCCAGCTCCTTGCAGATTTTAAAGAGTTCGGGCAAGTTGTTAGGTGCCACAGAGACACAAGCCTGAATGTGGACTCTCTTCTTGGTGAGGACAGAGTCGGTATTGCCTTTGTAGCAGGCGACAGGCCAGTTTGTCACAGGATGAACAGGAAGTCCTCCATTTCCTCTCAGCCGCCCTACACTTACGTGTAAGTGTAGCTAGGTCAGAGTCATACCAGGAACTGCCCTTGGCTTTGGACTTCAAACAGATCCTCATGACAGGTGCAAGAGTATCAAGCATATCAGAAATTGAAGGGTAGAGCAGAAACAGGGCTGTGTCAGGATGTGAGACAGCCAAAGATGGGGGGTGGAGGGGAGAAAGTGGCGGCAAAAGCCTCAATTTACACACACTCCATGGGCTGGATGTCCGAGAAGGTAGGTAGGAGTGTTGGGGTAGGCTTGGCTTGGGGGAAGGAGAGGGAGAGATGAGAGGAGAGGAGGGAGTGATCGCTCCAGGAGAGAGGAGTGGTCAGAGGGATGGAGAGGGGGAGGTAAGAGGAGATCCAAGACATCGAGTGTGTGCCCTGCAGAGTGAGTCGGGCCGGAGGGGAGGACGGACAGGGAGACGGAGTTGCAGAGGTCACAGAAAAGTACAGAGGAGGAGCAAGGAGAGTCTAAATGTATATTGAGGTCACTGAGGAGGAGGAGTTGAGTGGTAGAGGCCAGGAGGGAGGAGGAGAGGTCTGCCCACTCAGAGAGAAATGAGGTGATTTTACCAGGAGGCCGGTAGATGGTAACCACAGTAAGAGAATGGGTAGGCGAGACAAGGCATTCAAAAGAGGAGTAGGTCTGAGTGGGAATGATAGAGGCAGGAATCCACTCAGGAAAGATCAGGGCTACCCCCCGACTGGACAGATCTAGGTGCTGAGAGGATCTTGTAGCCATCAGGCAGGTGAGTGTCAAAGCTCGCGACAGAGCTGGCTGTGAACCATGTCTTAGTAAGATCAAGGACATCAAGGTCTAGTTCTTCAAGGAGGTGGCAGATGTCAGGGGAGTGTTTGACAGCAGAGTGAGAGTTGAGAGTGGCAATATGAAGAAGGTTGCCAGCCTTAAAAACCTTCCGGGGAGGGGTACAGATCAGAGGTATGCAGTGCAGAGCAGAAAGAGCCCTAGGAGGGGCAGAGGAGGAGGAGAGAGAGGGCAAGGTAGCCAAGGGGGGAGAGGAGAGGACAGCAGTAGATGAGAGGAAATTGATGAGGCGAGGGAAGCGCCTATCAAAGAGGAGGAGATTGGCCTCAGGGCCTTGGACCATGACGGTGCCATTTGGGTATGTGTGAACTAATTTATTGCGTAGGTTAGGCATCCATTTGAATGCAAAATGCGGCTTGTTGATTTTAAAATTCTCAGTATTAATCAACCCCCAGTTTTTTAGAATGCTTTTGCATAGGTCATTACTGTTAGGGGAAAAGGAGGTGAAGCACGTTATTTTGTCCTCCCTAATTTTAGCCTGTTTTGTTAGACAATCCACTCTATTCACACGACAAGCTCTTTTATTTGATCTGCGAATGGTGAGAGCAGTGTAGCTCCGTTCTTTCAATCTTTCAGTGAGATTTGTGCTATGTACCTCATAGTCATCTTTTGTGCTGCAATTAAGTCTGATCCGCAGGAACTGTCCAAACGGTAAGTTCTCGCGAAGACTCGCAGGGTGAAAGCTGTCAAATGCCAACGGGGCGTTTTTGTCTGTTGGCTTTTTGTACAGTGTTGTGCCCAATTTGTTGTTTACCGACCTATAAATCTCTAGATCTAAAAAGGCTATTCTATCTTTAATGATGGTCATAGTAAAGTTAATAGATGGTTCAACCATATGAGGAATTCATTCAGCCCCGCTATTCCGCCACTCGCTATTTCTTAATACACAGAGATAATTTCAGACAACTTTTAGGACAGGTGACATTATGGTAGGAGATTAAAAGACCATTTTAACATTCAAAGAGTAGGATGCTGGTCATCTACTATGCTGCATTATTGCTATTATTAGGAACTGTATATTGCTTTACTATTCTATTTTTAATATGCTTATATATAAGAGAATAAATGTGCATAAATGCTTAACCATAAGAATATTATTAATGTGTTTCTATTTAGGAGTATAAACACTATTTTGCAAGTGCAAACACTTGTTGGCTTAGTGATAAAAATGTGAAGGGAAGATGACAACAGTGGTTTATCATACAAGCGTAATGAGATTTGATACGTAGATTCAACCAGAAGATGGACCCACAACAATATAGCTATTCATTAGTAGGCCTGTCAGGTGCTTGCGTGTAGCAGTTTCTCTTGCACTAAAGCACAGAGAACCAACGTTCTCCAGAACCAAACCAGTGTTTGGGCATTATAATCTGCACTTTATGTAAGCAGACTTGCCAATGAATTTGGAAAAAGAGGTTTTTCCATTAACAATACTTGGACTAACACAAAACATGTATGTATATTACAGGTTCAGATTAAGTAGATTCAAATATGAAAAGCGAGGAATAGACACACAGATCGTTAAGAAATAACTATTTTGTGAATATTAAGATACTGAGTTTTTTTACTTGCAGATAAGCCAATATGCCAAGTAAATGGCAAAGAGGTCAGAATTTACAATTCTGTGGCCAGCACTTCTATTGTACTCATATTACAGGCTCAAATAGAAGTATTGCTAACCTGAGTACAGGATAGCAGGAACGTAGCCAGACTAGGAAAAGACATATTGTGCCTTACAAGATGCTCAACCAAGTTACAAAGTGCACTAGCTGCAAGTTGATAAGGTAAATGTTTCTGGGAGAATTTGATTGATGTGAACATGTGGGAAGTACAGTTTTTAGCACAGCTGATCTTCCTACACATGGGGGTGCCATCCACAGACACATTAATATAGAAACTGTACAGGGTTAAATTTAATCAAATCAGAAATGCTTTGGTCTATGCAAGTCAACACAAGATGTTCAAATGACAGTTTGAAGTAAGGTTAGGATAACCGTGAACATTGATTGTGGAGTTTTATTCCTTTGAAATGTAATAGTTTGTTACACATCCACATCATATAAAATGTTGAACATGGTTGATACATTCTTCGATTTGTCGCTTTTCTCTTGCCTCGTGTTTCTTCCCTTTATTTCTTGTGCGGACAATAGCCGGACCATCTTCTAAGGATCCAGTTTGGCACGAAATGTATTTTCAATCTCTCATCAGAGTCCAGAGACTTTAAACAGCGATGGTATTTTCGTGTAGAGGAAGCCAAAGTTTGGTGAAACATTTGCACATGCACCAGTGGGTTAATGTTGGCACTAGAGCGTTTAAGTGTACCAGGCAAGGATATTAGAGTTTCTAAGGGTCTATGTGGCCCTGAGCCATAGATTTACTCCTCCACACCATAGCCCAGAGCTACTGGCGAGCACCAGTTCAGGGTGCGTGCCACGACCAACATGATGCTCCTGAGCTACCCATTGGAGATCACTGCTTCAAGGGTTCCGGGCATTATTAGCAAGCTCCTCCATGTGGTCCCTCTGGGCTATATATTAAAACTAGCCAATAGAGCTGTATTATGAACTATTTGCATCAGGTAGGGTTAAGAGTCCCTTGGTAAACAGTGGGTCATTTGGGGCTGGTCTGAACCTTTTCAGTTCCAAGGTTAACGCCCTTTGTTAACAATGGAGTAGTTAAACATGGGTCTCACCATATTTTAACAGTTTTAAGTAGCTGTATCTATGGGCGGCTTCATTTCATTGAGGATGCCATCAACAAAATCTGTCTTCCTCAGACTCCTGCATATCAATTTTAAATTAATATGCTTCCTTTTTAAGCAAATCATTGTACAAAATATCATCATCTATTGGTGATGACGAAATAGGGTAATCAATGTAAGGTGAGGGGACAGGAAGGTCTTGTAGGTCAGTGCCAGTATTGTCTTCTGCAACACATCTTCCTCATACAAAAAAAAAAATCTATTCCAACTGGTTCTTCGTATGGGGGCAGTGGACTTGGTCCTTAATTTTATTTATTTGTTGGGGTTTAAATGGGTATTTTTCTAACAACTCCATGAAGGAGGCAAACTTATTCATTGTGGCCTCAAATCTCTATTAGGTCCATTACCCCCAACTGTAGTGTGTGTGCGAAATGAGCCAGAAAACATGGCACTGATGCACAGCCATCTTGGACATTCACTTCCATTCACTGCAATGAAACAACAATGAAATCCTAGGTTTCCGTGGGCTTAGCAAGTAAACAAGTTACTTCTTACCTGGTAACGTTCTTTCGATGGGATGTTCCTCTGACGTATTCCTTATCTTGATAGATCATCTCCAGCTTGCTGGCCTCGGAAAAAAAATTTCAGTAGAGGGCGCTGCGCGTCGATGTCCCTCGACAGCCTCTGTATCTGCGCCGACGTCATCATGTGTATAAACAGAATCGCGCAGCGTCCGTTGCTCAGTTCCGTTTTGACATTAACAGTTGTTTTACATGAATTGGTTATTGACCCAGAAGGAGCGTAAGCTGTAACGACAAGGGAAGTTTTACTGAGGGGATGGATGGGAGGGGCGATAAGGAATACGTCGGAACATCCCATCGAAAGAATGTTACCAGGTAAGAAGTAACTTGTTCTTCGAACGGATTGTCTCCTCCGACGTATTCCTTATCTTGATAGACGCCCATAGCAGTGGTGTGTAACTGGAAGTGGGAGTAAAATTGCCATGTTTCCCTTCAAGAATGGACAGAGTGCAACACAGCTTTGCCAAATATAGTCTCTTGGCTAGAGGAGGAATCCAGGTTGTAAAATCTTGTGGAGGTATGTGCAGACGACCATGTGGCAGCCGCACATATGTCTTGAATCGGTACCCCTCTTTGGAGGGCCAAAGAGGCTGCAATACCCCTGGTTGAAAGAGCCCTAAGATTTTGAGGGGGCTCTTTCCCTGCCAGTTTTTAACATTCCAGAATGTCCAAAATAATCCATCTGGAAATGGGCTGTTTTGTTATCAGTAATCCCAATTTGTGCCCCGAGTAACCTACGAACAGTTGGTCTGCTTGCCTAATCCTAACAAGTCTGCTGATGTAAAAGCTCAAAGCCCGCCTTGGGTCCAGACTATGCAGCCTTTCTTCCTCTTTCCCCGGATGGGGAGGGGGATAAAATGAAGCTAAGGTAATCTTCCGAGTGATGTGGAACTCAGAAACCACGTTTGGGAGAAAATTAGGCTTCACTTGTAGGACAACTTTGTCTTTATGAAAAATTGTATGAGGGGGTTTACAAGATAGAGCTTGTAATTTGCTCACCCTCCTAGTAGATGTCAATGCCACTAAGAAGACAGTTTTAAGGGTGAGAAACCTTAGTGAACAAGAGTGGAGTGGTTCAAAAGGAGTACCCACCAGGAAATTTAAGACTACATTTAAGTCCCATAAGGGAACTTGGAATGGTCTTGGAGGATAGACATTGGTTAATCCCTTCAGAAATTGTATTACTAAGGGTAACTTGAAATACGATGGTTCCTCTGCAGCGCGCTTGAAGATCGATAGCGCTGCGAGATAGCCCTTGATAGTGCCAACCTGAAGGCCCGAATTTGCCAAATAGAGTAGAAAAGATAACACCTTTGGTGTACCACATGAAAAGGGGTCGATATTCTTTTCTCTACACCAGCTGCAAAATTTGTTTCAACGGCAGCGGTATAAAGTCTTTGTTGCTGGCCTTCTTGCGGAAAGCAACACCTCCATGACGTCATCTGGGAGGTCCCAATCCTTGTATCTCAACCTTTCAGATACCAAGTGTGAAGGTTGAGGGTTCTGATGTCTGGATGGAGAACCTGACCTCCCTTCTGCGAGAGAAGATTCTCCTTGAGTGGAAGATGAATTGGAGGGCAGATGGACATGTCCAGAAGGTCCGGGTACCACGTTCTCCTGGCCCAGTCCGGGGCAATTAGGATCATGGCTTTCCGGAACCTTCTCAACCTCCTGATTATTTGAGGAATGACAGGGACTGGAGGAAACGCGTACAGAAGTGGAAACTCCCAGTCCACTACGAACGCTTCCCCTAGAGCTCCTCTCAAGGGAAATTCCCTTGAACAAAACTGATCGCACTTCCTGTTGATGCTGGTGGCGAACAGATCCACTTGAGGTGTTCCCCAAAGGGTGAAGATCTGTTGAAGGACTTCCTGAGCTAGTTCCCACTCGTGGGAGACTGTACTCTGCCACCTCAAAGCGTCCGCTGTCAAGTTCTTCTCTCCAGCTAAGTGAACTGCCGATAGAGAGATTCCTTCTTGGATTGCCCAAAACCAGAGCTGCATCGCCTCTCTGCACAGACGCAGTGATCCTACGCCTCCTCTTTTGTTGAGGTAGTGCATGGCCACTGTGTTGTCCATCATTATCAGGACATGTTTCCCCTGTACAGCTGGCAGAAAAGCCTCCAGCGCTAGTCTGATTGCTCTCAGCTCTAACAGGTTGTTATGTAGTCTGGACTCCGATGGAGACCAACGACCGCTGATGGTCAAGTCGTTGGCATGGGCTCCCCACCCTGTGAGTGAGGCATCCGTGACTTCTGTTATCTCCGGCCATGGTTGCCAAAACAGTTCTCTTTTCAAGATGTTCTCCTGGCAGGCCCACCACTGAAGGTCTCGAGCCACCTTGTCCGGAACCTGAAGGAGATCTGTCATTCTCCCTGAGAATTGCGACCACTGAGTTCTTAGTGCCTACTGAAGAGATTCTCATTCTCAGGCGAGCCTCTGGCACAAGGAAGATGCAGGATGCCATGAGGCCTAGCAACCTCAAAAAGTCGAAGGCTGGGAGACGTTGGGCATTTTGAAACTTGGTGACCATCTGCAGAATATCTTGAGCGCTCACCTCTGGTGGCGAGGCTTTTCCCAGGGAAGTGTCCAGGACCGCTCCAATGAACTGGAGTCTCTGTGATGGTATCATCTGTGACTTCTTTAAATTGAGGGAGAAGCCCAGTTTGTGAAGGAAGTGGCAGACATAATCTAACTGGATCTGAGCTTGTTCCGGAGATACAGCTCTGATCAGCCAATCGTCCAGGTAGGGGTAGACGTGAATTCCTTCCCTCCTTAGACTTGCAGCCACTACCGACATTAGCTTGGTGAAGACCCTCGGGCGGAGGTCAGCCCAAATGGCAGAACTCGAAATTGATAATGAGAGCCGCCAATTGCGAACCTCAGGTATTTCCTGTGTTTGAGATGGATTGGCACATGGAAATAAGCATCCTGAAGGTCCAGAGATACCAGTCCTGGAGCTGGAGGGCCTGAAGGATCTGAGAAAGTTACCATCTTGAACTTGTCCTTCCTGAGGAGCTTGTTCAATTCTCGTAAATCCAAGATAGGTCTCAGTCCTCTGTCCTTCTTCGGTATTAGGAAGTAGGGGGGAGTACCAGCCCTTGATCCTCTCGGCTAAAGGTACCGGTTCTATGGCACCTTTCTCCAGCAGGTCTACAATTTCCTGCAAGAGGAGCGGATCTGGAACTTTCCGAGAGCTGTTCCCGGTGGATGACTGAGGAATGTGTAGAAAAGGCAGGCAGTAACCTTGGGCAACTGTCTCCAATGCCCAAGCATCTGACGTAATAGCCTGCCATTCCGTCAGATGTTGAGTTAGCCTGCCCCCTACTGGTGTCTTATGAGGAGAGTCCTCAGAGTGATTTAGATGCGGCTGATGCAGGTGCCAAGGGTAAAGGGGCACCTGCTGCGGCTTTTGTATTTTCACCCCGTCCACCTCGGGTGAATCTTTTTTGACCTCTTTGAACCGACTGTCCTCTGCCTTTTCCGAATGCGGAATAAAAGCAAAAGGACTTACCTCTCCAAGAGGTTCCTGAGGGGCGATATGGCGTTTGACGGATTGCAGCTCCCAGGGATTTTGCTGCTGCTTTGGATGTCTAACTTTTCTAGGCTGTCATCCGCCTTCTTACCAAACAAAGAGGAGCCGTCAAAGGGCATATTTAAAAGTCTGGCTTGTACATCTGGAGCAAACCCAGACTTTGCAACCACACAAATCTGCGGGTTGTAGTACTTGTCGCCATGGCCCTACTGATGCTGTCAGCAGAATCAATGCCAGTTTGAAGGGATTCGCACATTGCATCTTTACCATCCTTAATGATATTTAGAAATGCTTCCCTTTCTTCTCCCTCTGGGAGGCAGTCAGCCGCTGATGAAGCACACTCCCAAAGTGTATGGCTGAACCTTGCGAGCGTACAAGTAGCGTTCATAGATTTCAACGCCATGCTACATGCAGAAAAAACGTTCTTAGCCATATAGTCGTATCTTTTGTCATCCCTGTCCTGTGGAACAGTAGGGTATGCCGATCTACTGCCTGATGCAGTTGCTGCTTGAACAACCAGACTCTCTGGAGTTGGATGTTTAGACAAAAATTCAGGGTCAGTAGTAGATACCCTATATTTGGCTGATAACTACTTGTTAACCGCCGGGATAACCATTTTTCTTTGTAACGCAGCGTGAAATTGAACCACAGGATCCTCCTGTGGGCCTTTAACTAAAATGTCTGTAAGGTCATCCTGTTGGAATGCAGGTGAAGGTGTAGACCAACCCATGAATTCTATAATTCTTGCCACTAAAATTCTCTAAGGGGTCTCAGCATGTTCCCCTGGGTCTGGTTTGGCAAATTCTATTTCTGGGGAAGTATCTAACCCACTTGCCTCATGTAAGGATTCTTGAAGGTCCTTCAACCTATTTTCCTCAGAGGTAAATTCCTCTGGTTCTGGTGTTGCAAATCTCTGCAACCCAAAGGGTCTTTCTTGATCCAAATCCTCCCCTTCCTCATAAATTGAAGACAAAGGTCTGAAATGATCAGACCTTGGAAATGGCTTAAATCCCATTTCCAGAGCAGAAGGGGCTAAATTAGTCATAATTGGTTGGGAAAACGTCGACGACGTGGACGTTAAAGGCTTCGAAAACACCGAAAAAGGCATCAAGAAGATTGGAAGAGGTCTCGACGAACTCGAGAGGATCGGGATCCTACTCGAGGTTGTCGATGACCTCGAAGTCATGTTACAGGCCCTGGGTATGACCACTGGCTGTGAGGTAGTGACGGCCATGAGTTTGTTCATTTTCGGCGTCAATTCGATCGACCTATGCGTTGATGAGCCCTTCGATAATGGCGTCGATGACGCAGATTTATGCGTCGAAGGGACCTTCGACGATGGCGTCGATGGCACAGTGCCTTTGCTCGAGCGTTCGTGATGCTCTCGAGTAGTTTCTTTCGCCGGGTGCAATGACTCGCAGCCTTTAGATTTTTCCGGTCTTTCACCCAGGGTTATCACCCTCAGGTGTCTTCGAGGGGGTCGAGGCCGCTTTCTCGAAGACGCTAAGCATCCTTTTACGGAATTCCTCCCACTCAGCCTGAGAGCTATGTTTTGTGGGGCAGGTGACTCTTTCCGGAGAAACAGAAGAAGATGAGGAAGGGGATCTTCGACGTCTCTTACTTGAATGCTTGGATCTCGAAGAGTGGTGGAACTGCTTCAAGACCTAGAACGAGAATGTTTCCTGTGTCGGCGATGAGACAAATGTCTAGACTCTGCCGAGGAAACTTTCGAAGGAGTTTTAACTGTCTTACCTCTCTCAAGCTTCCCCTTACGCTCCTTCAAGGCTTTCGCCGTCATGGACATGCAGTCCTCGCACTCCGAACATTGGTGCTCCGATCCCAGGCACCACAAACAGATCCTGTCAGGATCTGTCAACGACATTTTCTTTCCAGTCTCGACATTTTTTGAAGCCGTGGAGTCGTCGGTTCGGATGAGGAAGCAATTGAGTAAGAGTTGGTATTCGAGGAATAATGAAGAATATATTTTCTAACGAACTGAGCAACGCGATTCCGAGGCCCACGAAGCGCGGAAAAACGGAACTGAGCAACGGACGCTGCGTGAGTCTATTTATACGCATGATGACGTCGGCGCCGATACAGAGGCTGTTGAGGGACATCGGCTCGAGGGACATAGACGCGCAGCGCCCTCTACTGAAAACAATTTCCGAGGCCAGCAAGCTGGAGATGATCTATCAAGATAAGGAATACGTCGGAGGACACAATCCCTTCGAAATGTATTTCTGCAGCGAAGACAAGGTCACATATTTATTTCAGATGACCAACCCAGGGAGAACAGTAGTTGTATTGTCCCCCCTAAGGACAAGCCAGAAAGGGAGTTGGAGCGCTCTGCATGTGCAGTGATAAGGGGTAATGGGAACGAAAGCAAAAAGAGAAGCTGTTTTTTTTCCACTTCTAGCTGGAATATTCCACTCTTTTTGCATCTCATTCTTATTGTCTGCTCTTCGGCCAAAGGCATCACAACAAGTACAATTACCGAAGGGCATGTACAAACTCTCCTCGCGTTCATATTATTCATAAATGTTCAACTTCAATACCTTCTTGTAAAAATGAATTCAGAGTTGGTTAATTTTTACAATTTCTTATTTTATTCTTATTTTTATTATTTTTTTTTATAAATCATCATTATATATAAACACAGTGTACAAAATTGACAATCATTAAAACATTGAGAAAATACAATGAACAATTCTAGGCTTGAACAATTCCATCATATTAACGCAACACACCATATTGTGATCCCACATACCAACTCATCCATATCAATTGCATTCATACGCATTCAAAAACCAGACATACTTGTGCAAAAAATGCAATAATAACAGTTTGTCAAAAATCCAACAGGTCCAACCATTAGACCTTCAATGCAAAATGATGTTTGTTATCCATAAATGCATTGATGTTTTAAGAATACTGGCATATATGTTATAGTTGTTCTAATATATTCAATTGCGACAAGTGTTTGTATAAACCAAAACAATCCAGATCCTAAACTGGAACTTGAGCTGTTATCATGTAGACTTGAGTTTCGGGCATGGTATTTGGTGTCATTTTCCTACCACAGCCCTCATCAGGACAAACAGAAATCTTCATTTTGGATCACCTTGGTGTATGTTGAATCGATTTGGCCAATAGTGTATCTGTTTTGTCTAACAGCTTGCTTAGCGGTGTTCATTTAGAGGCATCCATCTAAGATGGAAAATAGACTGTCTCTATTTGACAACAGCAGATGGGTCCAAAAGTGCAAGGTAGCGAGCACAATATCTCTCCGATGTGTGATGACTCCATGGATTCCCTCTTATGATTAAACGTGGGCAACGGGAAACGAGAGGCGCGAGATTTCAAGAATCAATTAGATTCCGGAAAACGTTATTGCCGTTGACCGGCTCGGCCAGTCTGTCTATAACAGTATGTTTGGATCATTCATCGCTGTCATTCCATGGAGCAATGTCACATACGCGTTCAAAAACTAGGAGCTAGCCATTCGGAAAGCTATGAAAAGCTTACATTTTCGTGAGCTCAGCAAGTAAACATGTATTTCTGCCGCGAAGACAAGGTCACATATTTATGGCAGACGACCAAGCCGGGGAGAATAGTTGTATTGTCCACCGAAGGACAAGTCAGAAAGGGAGTCGAAGCGCTCTGCAGGTGCAGGTACCCCCTTTTTCTTCCTGCACTTATCAGACCAACCCTGTTTGCTGCCTTAAACCTAGCACTTGCAAATTGCTGGCTGCATTACCACTGTTTGTTGCCTTTATTATTTATTGTTATTTATCCGTTTCTCCTCTGCTTCGCACTTTCCACCTCTCCCCCCCCTTCCATGCACTTTTCCCCTCCCCCTCTCCCTTGCACGTTCTCAATGTCACTGGGCCTAGTTAAATCGCTGTTTTGTTCTCCCGGGTTCCCCTCCCTTGCCTTGTCGCGCTCTGAAACACTTGTGTACGAGCACGATAGAAATAAAATATCAATCAAAAATCAATCAATCACTGATAAGGGGTAATGGGAACGAAAGCAAGAAGAAGCTGGGTTTTTCCCAATTCTAGCTGGAATATTCCTCTCTTTTTGTGCCTCATGCTTATTGTCTGTTCTTTGGCCAAGCGCAGCATCGTAACCCATGAGGGGCGAGGATCCAAAGTATCCCCATAAAGAGGTTTTCCTCTTGGGAAAGCAGTTAGAATTTGGACCCCAGGTGATGCAGGCTCGCCGAGAGAGAGGACGCTCCGCTCCAGATCCCGTTAGGACAAGCAATCTCTTTGCCTACCTGCTGTGGGACTAAGCAGTGTTGTAGTGGCCGAGATGAAGGTGTCTTCTGCAACTATCTTAACGGTGATGTGTTTGTTTTAAATGTATAGCTGTCTAGGTGTTTATTTTCCTTCATGGTATAACCGATTATGTGTTTATTTTCCTCCATGTATGTTATAAGTGAATAAAGGGCCTATAATGCACTATTTTACAACTATAACCAACGTTTTATGTGTAATTCTTTGCCTACCTTAGTCCAATAACTGATTTTGCTAGGGTCCATGGAGTATAAGTACAAGGTATCCCCACGTGGCCAATATAAATGAAAACAATTAGGGCTGTGAGCAGGGTCTTTGTGCTGACATTTATGCCAAAGTTCCCAACCAATATTATATACGAAAAAGATATTGGACTCGGAGAGGCAAACGTTTGGGAAGTGAGTAATGTGCGGTGAGGTATTAACGATAGAGATGTGTAATATCCATAGGCAACATGAGTTCCCTATTTAGGAAAAAAGGAAGCTCTGCAGGCAGAGGCTGTCCTAAGGTGTCTATTCTGGGGTGGACTAAGTGTCCGTAAGAGAAAAATCGCACAGACTTGGGCATGTGGTGCGGATTTGATCGAAGAATGGGACACTAGTATAGGAAAGGCGAGTTTGACGGAAGTGGTGGGTTGTCTGCAACAGGTGCTAGTGGAAAAAGGGAAGGAGTGTTCAGCTCTAGGTAGGAGTGGCTAGATTTTGTTACATGCCTTATGAAAAATACATCAGGAGAATGTGGAATTACAGGCGAATGTCTAGAAATTGGAAAAAGCTGGCCGCTGAAAAACAACTTGCATTGATGCAACAGCTCCAGATGAAATTGTATCATGACAAAGCAGACCAATATCAGGTGGTAGCCGAGTGAGCTGCTGTGAAGGTGGCTCGTTATAAATACAAAAAGACGAGAGTGAATTCTCATAAGGTAGCTACTGTGATTGCTACAACAGGGGTGATATGATATATATTTTATTTGTATCGCGCTCGTACAAAAGTGTTTCAGAGCGCGACAAGGCAAGGGAGGGGAACAGGGGAGTACAAACAACGATCTTACTAGGCCCAGTGACATTGAGAACGTGCAAGTGCATGGGAAAGGGAAAGGGTAAAAGTGCATGGAAGGGGGAGAGTGGAAAGTGCGGAGAAGAGGATAAACAGATAATAATAAATACAAATAAAATAGATAGTGGAGCCATAAACAATGGTAGTGCAGCCAGCAAGTGGCAAGTGCTGCGTTTACAGCAGTAGAACGGGTAAGTCTGATAAGTACATAGAAGAATATGGGGGACTATATGGGTACAGCTACAGTCCCCACTGCAAGGGGCGGCCAGGAGGCAGTGCAGAAGGGTGGCAAGGTGAGCAGGTACCTGGGCCAAGGGGACAGAGGGTGGCCAGGTGCACAGTGCCAAGAGAGAGCAGATCAGCAAGGGAGAGCAAAGGCAGATGCGAAGAGGAAGGTCTTGAGGTGCTTCCGGAACCGGAGATGGTTCTCCTCAAGTTTTAGAGTGGCAGGGAGGCTGTTCCAGAGGGAGGCCCCGGCCGAAGACAGATCTACCCCCAGCTCGTTTCTTTCAGAAACGACTGACCCTGAGGGAATTAGAGGAGCGAAGAGCTCGGGAGGGGAGGAATTTGCAGGGGGATAGCTGAAGGTATTTTGGACCCAGGCCCCAGAAAGCTTTGTGGACAATGCAGAGGGTTTCAAATTTAATCCTTGCATCCACTGGGAGCCAATGGAGAGATTTCAGACCTGGAGAGATACGATCCCAGGGCTTGAGGCCAAGGACAAGTCTCGCAGTCCTGTTCTGGATTAGTTGCAGAGGGCAAAGAGTAGAGGCAGGTAGATTTCGAAAGAGGCTGTTACAATAGTCCAACCTAGAGAGAACCAGACCTTGGGAGACAGTGAGCTTCTGGGGGAAGGAGAGGAAACGAAGAGTACCTCTGAGGACGTGCAGTAGGAAGTTTGACTTTTTAGAGACCTGCGAGATGTGGGCGGAGAAGGAAAGTGTGGAGTAAAAGATGACCCCAAGGTTTTTAGCCTCACAGGTGGGGATAGGAGGAGGGCCAAGCGAGGCCGGCCAGAGAGAGAGGGGAAAGGATGGAGAAGGGTTGCCGATGAGGAGGATCTCCGTCTTGCTGGCATTCAGACAAAGATCATTTTTGGCACACCAATCTCGAATGGCAGTTAGGCAATCAGAGATGAGGGAGGGAGCGAGAGGAAGTGGCTGAGGGCAGCCTGAAAATGAGTTGAGTGTCGTCAGCATAGCACTGGAAATTTGAGCATAGAGTGGCAATGCAGTGGGTGAGAGTTACAAGGTATTCGTTGAAAGGCCAGGACGAAAGGTTATACCCCAGGGGAACACCACAGGTAGAGAGGAAGATAGAGGATAGGAAGGACCCCAGTTGGACCTCGGAGGGTCGATCAGAGAGGAAAGAGGTCAGCCAGGCCAGAGCCTGGTCAGTGATTCCCAGGTTCTCACGGAGACGGTTTAGCAGGATGGTGTGGTCGACTGTGTCAAAGGCAGAAGAGAGATTGAGTAGGATGAGGACAGAGGGAATGTTAGAGTCAAGGTTGGAGAGCAGATCTTCACGGATGTTCAGGAGAGCTGTTTCCATGCTTCTGGCTGCTCTGAAACCAGACTGGTGGTCATGTAAACAGCCAACAGAATCAGAATGAAGGTTAAGATGCGAGATGGCCAGCTTTTCCAAGAGTTTGCCCAGAAAGGGAGTAATGAGATAGGGCGATAGTTAGCCGGACAGGAAGGATCAGCGGTGGGTTTCTTGAGAAGAGGATGCACAAGCGAGTGTTTCACGGGGGAGGGGGGCAAGGATCCTGAAGCAAAGGAATGGTTGCAAAGATTGGCAGGGGTGAGGGTGTCAATGTGGTCCTTGATGGTTTTAGAGGAACAGGGATGAACCTGTTTTGACGAGGCCTTCATAGATCGGACTTGTCTAGCGACCTCATTGGGGGAGAAGAGAGGAAAGGAAGAGAGGGAGGGGGGTTAGATGGTGCATATTGAGGGGGGAGGGGAGGAGAGGGTGGACAAGATGTCCTGGGTTTTTCAGATCAAGTGAGAGGCAAGGTCATTACAGAGCTTGGGAGGTAAGAGGAGGGGTAGAGACTGCAGCAGGGTTGGCAAGCTCCTTGCCAATTTTGAAGAGTTCAGCAGAGTTGTTAGATGCCGCAGAGACACAGGCTTCAATGTGGACTCTCTTCTTGGTGTGGACAGAGTCGGTATTGTCTTTGGAGCAAGCGACAGGCCAGTTTGTCAGAGGATGAACACGAAGCCCTCCATTTCCTCTCAGCCGCCCTACACTTAAGTTTAAGTGTAGCTAGGTCGGAGTCATACCAGGAATTACACTTGGATTTGGGCTTCAAACGGATCCTCATGACAGGGGCAAGAGCATCAAGAGTATCAGAAATGTAGAGAATGGATAGGGTAGTGTCCGGTTGTGAGTCAGTCGGAGGACGAGAGGTGGGAGAGAAGGTAGCAGCGAAAGCCTCAACTAGCACACGCTTCATAGGTCGGATGTCCAAGAAGGTAGGTGGCAGTGTTTGGTTGAGCTTGGCGGGAAGAGAGTGAAAGATGAGAGGAGAGAAGGCAGTGGTGACTCCAGGAGAGCGCAGTGGTCAGGGGGACGGAGAGGGGGAGGCCAGAGGAGATCAGGACGTCGAGTGTGTGTCCTGCAGAGTGTGTCGGGCCAGAGGGGAGGATAGAGAGGAAGACGGAATCGCAAAGGTCGCGAAAGAGCAGAGATGAGGGACAGGGGGAATCGAGGTGGATTTTGAGGTCACCAAGGAGGACGAGTTTAGTGGTAGAGGTCAGGAGGGAGGAGGAGAAGTCAGCCCACTCAGAAAGAAGAGGTGATTTGCCCCGGGGTCCGGAAGACGGTAGCAACAGTAAGAGTGGCTAGGAGAGATTGAGAGCCTGCAGACAAGGCATTCGAAAGAGGAGTAAATCTGAGTGGGAATAATAGTGGCAGGAATCCACTTGGGAAAGATCAGGGCTACAACCCCTCCAGGCCGGGTGGATCTGGGTGCGGAGAGGATCTTGTAACCATCAGGGAGGAGTGTGTCAAAGCTTGTGACAGAGCTGGTCATGAACCAAGACTCCGTAAGACCGAGGACATCAAGATCCAGTTCTTCAAGGAGGTGGCAGATGTCGGCGGAGTGTTTGACAGCCGAGCGAGAGTTGAGAGTGGCAAGATGAAGTAGGTTGCCGGCCTTAAAGACCTTCCGGGGAGGGGTACAGATCAGAGGTATGCCCTGTGGAGTTGTGAAGGTAGCCTGAAGAGGGGCAGAGGAGGAGGGAAGAGTGGGAAAGGTAGCCAAGGAATGAGAGGAGGGAACAGCCGGAGATGAAAGGAAGTTAATGAGGCGAGGGAATCGCCTATCGAAGAGGAGGAAATTGACCTTTTAGAGACCCGCGAGACCTTGGACCATGACAGTGCCGTTTAAGTAGACATTAAGAATGACTCTGGAGTCGTCGATGAAGCCATAAGGACTTCCCAGCGAGTGCCACCGTTAATGGGGGAGACAGGTGAGAGCACAGAGACCATATGGCAGGTCCATAGATCCAGCAAAGGAACAACAAAGAGGATGTCAGTGAGGTTCTGTCTGGAAGAGGCGTTGGTATAGGTATCAGCAATAGCGAGACCAGGGTTTGAGTCCAAGATATCCTTTTTAAACTTCTTCTTTCCAGACTTAGTGAGAAGGGAAGGATAGTTGATAGAGAAGCAGTTAGAATAGATGGGTGAAACAGAAAGCGCCATGAGTGGGAGGAGAAGAGGGAGGAGTAAGCAAGTACAGCAGTGTAGAGCAGTCACTGGGCTAGCAGGTAATCAATGGCCAAAGGTTAAATACAAAACACGCCACAAGTTTGACTTTCCAGACACATGCAAAATACACCCAAGTTTGACTTTCCAGATAAATGCAAAACACACCCAAGTTTGGAAGTTTGATTATCCAGTTAAATGAGGCCCCAGTGGTTAAGGAAATTAACAAAGGAGTGAGATGGTAATGGCGATTATGGAAACCGCTTCAGGCGAGTACATAAGGGGAAGGGAACTAACCCATGCAGAATGTGGTAAGAGTCATGGTAGTCCAATAGTCCAGGGGTAGCAGCTTCAGGGAGTGTTGGGCTGAGGCAGAAACAGGAGGCTCAAATATCGGCCGGTCAGCGGACAGGAAGCTGACAGGGGCCTTAGAAGTGGGCCTTTGGAGCGTGGGCTGGATTTGCCTGCCGGTCCCCGGTTGTGCAGATGAAGAAGGCACCAACCAATGGCAGAGAGGGGCAGGCAGCTAGCATCCACTGCCTCATACACAGCAACCACCCGAGCAGCCATCTTGAAGGAAGCGCATGGTTGGGGCAAAAGAAATGCTGCCAAGTTCCAGGAAAGGCAAATTAAACAAATAGCAGGTCCCAGGATTTTCAAAGGAGCAATGCAGGAAAGCGCAGTAAAAGCGCTACAAATTCGGACGTTTTTCAGAAAACTTTAAAACTTAATTTTGTTCAAATTTGACCTCAAAAAAGGTGGTGATGATCCCAACAAGAGCCATAACACAGGACACTGCACCTACCTCAAGGAGAGGCAAAATCTCGGCGCATGAACACCTAAGGAAAGGAAACCGCAGATCAGCTGGGGGAGAGCAGAGCCTCATACTCTGTTGCAGAAGAAATAGCATTGAGATGGAGGATTGGGATCCCGATCATTTGGATGGAGAAGTATTTGATAGCCCAGGGAGGATAGCTCAGGGGCAACATGCTCGCCTTGGAAGCAAGATGACACAAAGCAACACAGGTTTGAATCCCGGGTCCATGCTTAGGAACCTCTGGGTATTAAGTGCGTTATAAATAACCAATCATATACTAGTACCGAAAGTGGTTCAGAACCAGAATTTTTGCCCAAATCGGAATCTGATCGTAAAGAGGTCATTATTAATTGTGATACGACAAAGGATGGGTTGTAAGCCCAATAATCCTGGAGGAGGGGTAGTGGATATGACAGCAATTGAGGATTATTCACAGCAAGAAATTGAGAAAATAGTTAACCGATTGAAGCAGAGGGCCAGAGAAACCTTGCAGGCCCGGATTGTCAGGTTACTTGATGGGGGGGGGGGGTCTTCACGTAGATGCGACAGACTCTGCCCAGTTTTTACCTTTGACGCAGGCAGTCCAAATACAGGAGATTCTACTTGTTGTCCCTGCGCGAGAGGCCGACGAGGGAGAGTCAAGTGTCCTTGCTGCAATTGGCAGCCCAAGGATGCAATCGCAAGTATCCTATAGCCTCAGATTGGCCAACCGAGGAAAAGAAATGGTACACGCTGAAAGAGGCTATTCAAAGTGTGAGGGAACATGCCATGAAAGAGGCAATCCATTTAGATGATTCCGAGCAAATGGGGTTAGTAGCGTTATCTGTTTCAGCCAGAAATACTATTATTCAAACCGCCCTCCCGCATATGACTGGCAAAATCACGGATGAAGTGGTGGATGCTATTAGACATTTGGCAGATTTAGGAGAATGGGAAGAGACAGAGGAAAGACCCCGACATCGAGAGGGGGGGGGGGGGGCGAAGTGAAAGACGCACTCCTGGGAAGAGGTTTGACAGCCGTGATTCACGCATATCCAGAAAGGATATGTTTCTAGCATTACTGAAAGATGGGGTGCCACAAGGAGATATTGATGGGATTAAACACAGGAAAGGTATCAACTGTATAAAAAGCTGGGTTTGGTTGGGAAAGTGTGACAAACAGGTGAAACGGCAAGAAGTACATAAACCCAAGAGGGAGGAGGATTCTTTTGCATCACCTCCTGAGAAGGGAGATGTGGTGTCATCAGGCATGTCCACGCAATCTCAGCCAACATATGCTGATTTGAAGGAAATGGTGAGTGCGATGGTGGAGATGGAATACAAGAATATGCACTCAAAATATAAATGATGGTAAAACTCTGGTAACAAATGTACAAATTAAGGTAGACAGATGGCCTCATGTGAAAGTACAATTATTTTGGCAGTCAGGTCACATACAGGAGGTCAACGCCTTAATTGATACCGGGGCAGAGGCCTCATTAATACATGGAAATCCTTTGAGGTTTAAGGGGCAACATTTCATGATTACAGGGTTGGAGGGGCAAAGAGACCCCTGCCGTTTAAACAAACACATGAAAATCAGAAGTCTGAAAAGGGACATTTATCAACTACTGGTTGTCCCGATTCCCGAATATATTATTGGATTTGACATTCTAGAAAGATTAACACTCGGATTGGGAGGTAAACTTTATCAATTTGGGGCTAGTGCCTTCACTTGTACCCCTGTGGTGGGACAATTGAAGATGCCCCCGGTGCAGGTTCCCATAGTCACTAAAAGAGTGTCCATGAAACAATATCGGATTCTCGGGGGCCAAAAGGAGTGTTGCGTCCCATGGGCACGGCTTGGAACAATCCGATCTGGCCCATTAAGAAACCGTAAAAGATTGCTGCAGAAATACTGACAAAGCCTGGTGATGTGATCAAAGTAAATCTGCCAGTAAAGTGAGAAAGGGCAATTCCATATTCGCAGAGCCCAAGGAGGTCATAAAGACTTGGGGGTGTCTGTTCCGATCAAAGGTGGAGGAGTTTAGAGTAAGGAGAGAGTGGCTGTTATGCACAAAAGGAATTTGGATTTTGGTTAGTGGAAGGAAGGGAGATGTTAGGAATGCACATAACAGGATAGGGGTAGGAGCATATAATGTGTGAATAGTGTACATACTGTTTTGGTGTCCCACACCAGCATTGTGTAATGACCAAGTCTTGGTTATTGTGTAAACCATTACATGGAACCTGGAACCTCTGGGTGGTCAGGAGTGCAGGAAGGATTCCAGGTTCCACAGTGTGTCAGTTGGCTGATGGGTGAGCGGGAGGTCGCTGCTATGAACCCTGGCTCTTAACTATGAATACACTGTTGCATACCCACGTTTCCTGAGCCTTACTTGGGTGTGCAGCCTCAATCCTAACAGATCTACTCTCTATGTGCGTCAAGTTTGTTTTTTCTACATGCGTCAAAATTGATATTTTCGGCACATGCGATTGCTTTATTTGAATCTGTACCATCCTTATAAGCATAGACGGTCGGCTTAGATTAAGTATTCTGAACCTGCATCGAGCGGGAACCTGAACCTGCATCGACTGCATTTGTCCTGCGAGGATAGCTCAGCGGCAACATGCGCGCCTTGGAAGCAAGACAACACAAAGCAACGCAGGTTTGATCCCCGGGTCCGCGCTTAGAAACCTCTGGGTGTTTCAGCGCGTTATAAATACGCAACTAACACAAAAAAATCAATTACGCAACTAAACTCAACAAATTCCTGTAACAGCGCCTCGATGCCCGCGGGCTGTGTGAGCGCTTTAAAAATGTAAATTAAAAAAATAAAATAAATGTGAAGAACTCTGAGCAGAGGTCCTTTGTTCCACCGAACCAGTAGGTGCCGATGATAGCTTCTTTGCAGCGGCTTTCAACATTTTTGTCGAATGTGTCGAAAATATCTTGGGGCGGACTGGTGAACTATTTTTATTGCGTGAAACATGCTTAGATTTGCTCAGCGTTCCTACATAATGTGCCAAAATGTTTCCATTTCCAGATTTAATGTGTGTGGCCTTGTCGCCAGGTGAAGTCTCCATAGCAGCGCATGGCGTCTGCCGTTCGGAGCTGGGGACCGGCTGTCAGGAAACCTTTGCCTCCTGATCCCAAAGCTCTTCAGCATCTGATTCAAAGCCAAGGCTGGCCTGTTCCGGGACCAATTCCTCAGCACCGGTGGGGTATTGCGACGATGACTCAGCTTGCATTGCAAAAGCCACCCAGTGTTTCGATCGCCGATCCTTTAATGTTTTAGGCTTAAGGAGTCTGCACGACTGGCATTTTTCCTCCCGGTGATCTTTAGGAATGCAATAATTACACACCCTTGTGTGCGTCTTGCCACAGAAACCATTTGTTACACGTGGGACAGTTTAAAAAGGGTCTTTTCCATAACAAAAGCTGGGAGACAACAAGATAAAAATTGATGGGAAATGTGTGGCAGCTCCTGAAGTACCACTCTGCCTAATGTGTAGGCCAAAGTCTGGAGCTGTAGGCTGAACGTTGGTCTCCGTTTGCTGTTGTGTGCCAGTACAATGATTAATCTTACTTCCATCAAGCTCCGAAGCGAGTATTCGGCAATGGCAGTCGAATTAACGGTAATAACAATTAGGCTCGATCACGAGCAAAAAATGTAATTCAACTAATTACGTGAAGTGAAAAAAGAAGAAAACTTGAGGACCTATGTGAAGGATCATAGGTACAGTCCACGTCACCTTAGGGATAGAATTACAAGAATGCGCCCGATGTCCCTCGAAATCGAAAAAACAATTTATGTAATACTCTGCATCAACTACTAAAGGTCGGCCTATGCAAAGCATGTGATTCTAAGCAGATCCAGAAGCCTCTGAAATATGAGATTTGTAAACAAAACTCGCAATATCTCAAGCAATTCTGTTAATTTGCTTTACTGAATATCCCTTGTTATAAGGATGTTTTTGTTTTCCCCCCACTGGGTTTTATTCTGGAGGTTTTTTAAATTTCTTTTTCTTTCTCTGCTTTTTCATTTAATATTTCCATCTGGTAGCCTTCTTTTGTTTTACGCCATTCTCCATTTAAAATATCTTGTTTTGCCAACTATTCTTCCAGTATTTTTTCTATATACTCACATCAGATGTTGGTTTGTCAAGTTTTGGCACAATGCATGAGGTGGCTAGGAATGGAACACACGTGCAAGGGAGGATACTTTAAAAGATATTTTCGTTTTCTTTTGCGGGGTACCAGCTTGAAGTGGCTCAGTACTTTGTAACCTGCAACATCATTCACTCTTCATCACTGTACTCTGAGGCGTCAGAAATGTGAGGCAGACAACTTGGTAAAGGTTTTTCACAAGTAGCCATTTTATTAACTCAAAAGGGCGTGACAAAACTCCTCACTATCCTTAACCTAAAGAGGATTTCCCTGCCTATCAAAATAAACTAAAGGAAAACACTCTAATGAAAGGAATCTGTCCCTCACTTCTACAAACATCAATCTCATAAAGGCAGTATGTGGCAATTCAAATGTAACAGATAACAGTTGTAATCAACATACACCTAATAACTGTGTATCCTTGTAACCCGAGTCGGATCCCCTTCCCCAGATTCCAAGCAGGATTTTCAATCAAAGGTTCAAATAAGAACGTTCCTTTTTGTAGCCAAGTTTTAATCATGAAGTTCTTCTTACTCAAAAGTCTTTCACTTGGCCTTTAACAAAGATTCAATCAGACGAAAAAGTCTTCATCTCTTCACGTGTAGATAAAAGTTCAACACAACGTCTTCTTAAGAACACAGAAGTACTTCACAATTCTTCTGTATCAACAACAGTGTTTTGTCAGGATGATTCCACCACAATTTATAAAACACTTTAGTGGTCTTGCCACTTCTCCACAACGCAGTCCTTCAAGGATTCTTTCTGGTCTACTAATGTGCCAGGATGTACCACTAAAACATCCCTTTCCTGGTATACTCGCGTTCCAGGACAAAAGCTCCCGAAACTATTACAAGTACTCTGTGGTGAGGTTTACTTCAAAACCTTTTGTAAAAGTCTGACTTTCAACAACATCGAAATTCACAACTTCTGACATGATGCACATTGGTGCCGTTCCACTGTTGTATTTGCCACATGAAATACAGGTTATGCTCCTCTCCACCTTCACACTTTTTACCAGGAGGGCTTCTCTCCAGCCACTCTTTTCCCCCCACTTTCACGTAAAATAACTGCTGACAATGTCCCTTTATTACACTTGCCCCTCTTTGGCTTAGGCCATGCTTGTTGATATCTTGCTCAAGTATTACCTCTTCCTCAATCTGGCAATAAGGGTTCCAATCTTTCTGCAATAATGTTCTCTGGTTATTTTGCCAATGTGGATTATATGCTTTTTGAAATATTCCCCCCCACCCCCTTTACTTTGGCAATGGTGGTTATAATTAGCTTGCTTCAATATTGCCCCCTCTTTGTCTTGGCAATAATGTTGACTTTGGTAGTAATAATTATAATGTTTTCTTGTCTTTTTACAAAGATTTTATCACACCAGTGCGACTTCCTTATATTAGTTTGGTATTCAAAATTGTTATCAACAGCCAGCAATCAATTATGGAGCGCACCGGGATTACCCAACAATGGTAAACTCACTGGTTTCTGCACACGTGTCCGATCCGCTGCCATTGCTCATTCTGCCTCTTCTGCTGCCTCCAGCACGGCAGACTGCTTCGATCTTTTTCCCGTGGCCTGTGCCGATCGGGAAAGGAGCCCCTCTCGCTCACCAGCCACCAGGAAACAGATTGCAATAAGGAGAGCATCTCTCTCCAAGGGGAAAGCCTGCTACAACACTGCTTCCCGCTGCGCAACCTCTGCATAGAAGGCCATCAATCTCGGAGACCGTCTCAGGACTGATATCCGCTTTACAGATAGCGGCGACTCCAGCGTCTGTTTCCTTTCTTCTTCTGCAACTGGTAACCTCTGCAACTACTCTACCTTCTTGTTCTAATGGCCTGCGCCAGAGGGGGCCTTAAATATTCACAAGTCCCGCTCCGTTGTGGGTCATCGGAACAACTAGACTGCATATTCACATCCTGGCTTGCAGAGCCCGCAGTCTTTGTGCGATAATCCCTTTGGTTTTTTCATTGACAAAATTAGGGGGATTAGGAAAGACATTATGGACAAAAGTTAAATCAAGTATGATATTGCCACATCCTGCAAGGCCGGCTGTCCCATAATATCTGCAGAAGTGGCTGCTGCTCCCATTTAAAGTTGTTGCACCGACCAATGGGGCTGAGATGAGCAGGATGGTTTCCGGCCTGAAGTTGGCCTCCCACTTGATATTCTCTTGAATTTATTAAAACAGGCCCCAGAGAATATTTGGGAGATTCTTAACGAAGCCGTGAACTCTTCTCTGGCTTTCGGTCAAATTCCCGTAAAATTAAAAGACGCATTGGTGAGTTCCTTGCTGAAAAAGCAATCTCTGGATGCCTCATCAAACTATCGTCCCATCTCGCTACTGCCTTTTCTTATGAAAGTGATGGAAGCAGTGGTCACCCCACAGCTGAGGGTTTTTCTTGAGGTCCAAAATGTCCTTGACTCTTGCCAAATGGGCTTTCGCCCCCAGAATCTGTTTGGGTGGCAGTACTTGATCTTACCATGATTAGGGGGTGAATGCGGCACAGCAGGCTTTATTTTATTGGACCCGTCGGCCGCTTTTGACACCATTGACCATGAGATCTTACTATCCAGATTAAAAGAGGCAGGGTGCTCCGGACCAGCCTTGGACTGATTTTGTGCTTTCCAGACCTCCCGTTTTGAAATGGTTTCCCTTCCTCCCTATAGATCCTCTGCTGTTGTGGTGACCTGCGGAGTTCCTCAGGGTTTGGCTTTGTTATAGCTATACATCCGGCCCTTAATGACACTAATCTGGTCATTTGGGTTTAGGATCTTTACCGACACAGACTATACCCAAATTAAGGTTAGGCCCGGATCAGACTGATGTGGGAGCAAGACTAAAAAGATGTCTTGATGCCATCCGGGGTTGGATGGAAGCCACCTGGCTCCATAGAAGTGATTGATTGATTGATTGATATTGCAGTTTGGTGCCTCTGAGCTCTTCTTCCTCATCCCAATACATATAGCACTGTGGGACTTGAAGTCCCTGATGTTTCAATTTATTTTTGTATCAAAGGCCTCAGTTTTGCAATAGGCCATCAAAACTGTAGTGTCTCTAGGGAAGTTAGAGGGTTCTGTCAATTATCCTTAGCTCAGTCCCTCATGTGTTACTCCTGCAGAACACCACCCCCAGGGTCAGGAAGTGCATCTTTTTCTGGCCACGCGAGGAGGATCCCAGGCCACAGTTCTTGGTATAGTCACCTCCAATTCATCACAGTACCCACGTAGTCCTCACCGGAGTAGCATATTCTCATCCATCCCACATATTATTGCACATTTAAAATGAATCTTTCACACCCACCAATTACTGCATCCACTTAAGATACACACCAACATGAATAAGGGTGGGGAGGGCACTAAACACTGTACCACAGCTTTCACACAGCTCTTTCCACTTGCCTAATACTTAATTGCAGGGTTAGTCTTTTCTTTAATGACCAACAAGACTCGTTCACACATCACTGACCTAGCACAGAGCGAAGTTGCCTCACATGCCTCTGTTTTAAGGTACTTTCTGATCTCAAATGTTTATGGGACAAAACTATAAAAAAAATGTTTTATTGTGAGGAAATTACAATATCAAATTCCACAATGTGACAAAGGTCACAGCAGCATAATCAATTGAACCAAACATTCACAGTAGCATGAGGAAATCTTACTTTAAAAAATATTCGATGCTTAAACCACGATTAAGGTCAATAGAAACGGATTGGATAAAAAAAAATATTTAATAGAAAAAAGCAAGATCTATTTGACAATAGGGAAGAGATCAATTAATATGGCGTGGTCACAAGTTACATGGAAGAGACGAAGATCTTTTGGATGGTCTACTCTCTCCCTTCTAAGTACAAGAAGGCGATGTAAGCATTTCAGGTTCATATGACTTGGTGCCTACTCTACCCTTTCCAAGTTAGCTTAAGTGCATACAATCTCACTCTTGGAGGGCCATTCATGCACCATCGTTGTACAGGGTAATGTGCAACCACACTGGCTCTTTGAAGTGCACAAATGTCGGCGCAGGCCCTTAAAGGGATTGTATGCAGCTGTATGCCTGCTTTGATTCTTGCTGATGACACGATCCTGAATAGCCCTTTCAGGTATTAATTAGTGTGCTTGTTAGTAAACTGTATTGTCAGTCAGTGTATCTGTATTTTCATAGCCCTTTCAAGAGTCGGTGCTTGGGTCAACTCAGTTGGTGTATAGGTACTACCCTGGGTTTTCAAGTACCGCCACATGCCCCTACTCTTGCTCCTTCAAGTAAATGTGCACAATCCTGCTCTCACTCCTTCATGACCAAGCACCCAATGGCTCTAGCGGGTGTTTTAGTGCTTGTTTAGGTAGGAACAGGCTAGCCATCATGGGCAATGGTGCTTCTGTGCGTTTGCGAGCCCTTGCAGGCACAGATACAGGTACCTGGTATGGAATTTGGAGGTGTATCCGATCATGCTGAAAGCCTCAAATATAGGGGCCACGGGTAAGTGGGGGGTGGATGAGAAGGGTATGTCCACCTCTACCAACTGCATTTGTGCCGGCACTGGAACCTCAAGGCTTATGGATGAATCTCCTTCCTGTGAGGTTGCTGCAAGATTGACATCAGCCACTGCCTGCAATAGCCACTCTTTCTTAAAGGTCTATGAAAGAATATGGGCATATACTAAGAATTGCTCTTCCTATGAGAACGACTCTGCCATACAACTGGCCACTATGAAAGGCAGGGAATGTCTTGTGGGTTGGGCTCTCCAGCTTTGCTTGTTTTTTGGCACATTCTGTCAGGCAATTACTTTGTTCAAGTCAAAGCGTTTCGTTTTCTGCTCGATTTTTAGTGTCTGGAGTTACCTGTGTTTATCATTATGGCAAAGGTGCTCTCCTCCCTCTCGTGCTCATAAGGATTTACCTTTACAGTAGTAGTTGTGCTTGGAAGGCCTCCCAGTAAGCTCACCAAGTAGGAAGACAAAAAAAGGAGGGGGTGAATAGGGAGGGGGTGGAAGAATACACCAAATGGTCACCACACTTTCAAGGGTACATCAATAGCCAGAAGTCCCAAGGAACTCCTAGAATAGCTAACAAATAACGTACCGATTAGGGCTCTGATAACTTGCATGCAATGTTGAGGAACTCAAGGGGCACATATTTTCCGAGGGTTCAATAAACGAGCCAGTCATTCTTGAATTTCTACTGACAAACAGGTCATAGAATATATGCCCTTCCAAGGGCGAGGGACCAGGGAACGGGATGGGGAGTTGATGTTCCAATGGACTGGGACACACCCCTTGTGAGGTGGGTTGGGCCAGAGCACTTAGCATACAGACATGCCATAAAAGGCATACAATATTACAGGCATCCAGTAATTTATCTGAGCACACACCTAACTTAAAGCCTGTATACACTCCTTAAAGCATTTGCTGAGTCAATGTATAAAAGTCCAAGTACCATTTTCAGTGGGATTGCTTACGAGCCAACCCTTGAAAACCAGACAAGTCCGAATACTCTCATCTTTCACTCGAGGCCCCTTATACGCCAACCGCAAGAATTATACGGATTTCCATGGAGGGCCTGCAACATACCACCCAGAAGGTTCCTAAGAGAATTAACAGACAGGTGATCCACTCAGAAGTTCAGTGCGCAAATACCCAGCGTGGTAAACACTCTTCTACTGGTGCTCGTAATACTTGCGTTACCCCTGCAAGAGTGTGGTGGGTCTTTTGTTCCCTGGAAAACATAACTGTGCAATTCAAGCATTTGAGAAAGACTGGCATACAGAGTGAGCACTGAAATCCTTGACAAAGTCGAGTGTATCCAGGGCCTGGTGAATACTCTTCTCTCAACTCCCCTCCCTCTACCACAATTTGTCAATGTTCTTCATAAAACAAGAGCTGTCCCTTCAATGGGTTGTTTGTGCCACGCTGAACCAAACAGCCTTTGCTTTTACAGTTCATCCCGAGATGGTGGATGGTCCATGCCAAAGAACGAGGAAGGCCTTCGGTGGACATCCCTCTCCCGCTTTACGAAGGCTGTGAACGAGGAGACGCAGTTTCCAATGAAGTGATCCGACTGGCTCAGGATATATGTGTCTATTAGAGCAACATCAGGCTGCAGACTCACTACCTTCACCTAAAGCAGAAAGAACAGGAGAAGTTTACCGTAGGAACACCCAACGCATCAAATCAAAACCTCATCAGCAGTTGCCCATTTAATAAAGGCAGGAGAAGCAAGACGTTCCTGTCAATATTACTCTCCACAGATCAAAATGCTTCTAGGCATGCATTATGCGCTTGTGGAAATTGCTGGACTGGCCATTGAAGGGCAAAATGCCACACTTGTCGACAACGTGCATCGGCTACAATCTGAAGGTCTTTGTGTGAACTCACAATAGTCTTACAATCTATGGCTTCAGGCGAGACCAACAGCAAGTGTGATGAGGTGGTGCAAGTGAAGAGGTGCCACAAGCATACTAACATTTCACAGACAGCCAATGAGCAAGTTCCCACATGAAGGCTAAAGTCTCTTCATACAGAAGAAACCAAACATTGCATGCATCTACTTCACAAAACCAGACATGTGGCTAATAATGAACATATGATGTTGACGAAAAACAGCAGGGGAGTATGTTTTATGGAATGCATAGGAGTCAACAAGTGGCCGTTTTTTTCCAGTTTTTAAGCCACAGAACTGAGAAGAACCAGTCTCAGAGTGGCATTTGGCATACACCTACTAATGAAAGATATGTACGTTGTTTATTCAAGATTCCTTCCGGGTCTACAACAGAAGATTTTCTGTGTATTCATTTCAATTACAATTAACTCCATTCTAAATACCACCAGAAGTGAATGCACACTGCAGAACTGGCATTATCTGTGGCTGGTCAAGTATGTCTCATCTTTGGTTCTGGTAGCCCCATGTTCTGGAAAATGGTAAAATATATTGTGGGTAGGGATGCACACAATAAGATCATGACTTGCTTCTGCTCTTCTGGTGACAAGAGCAATGGGCTGCACTCGAATATCTGTAGGTAGTAGCAACTGATTTGTACAACTTAACATGCCTGGTGAATGATCTCAATGAAACCACGTAGTACCATGTTGAACGGAGATAGTTTTCTGCCAGAGTGGCCTATGAAGTTCACTTTCTTAAGGAAATGTGAAGACTGGGTAGTTCTAGCCTTCTTCACTCTCCTACCAAACATTGTAGAGAGGACTATTTGAAAATATTAATCTCAATAATATCTAAATACTACTTTAAGTAGGGCTGATCATGTCCAAGGGAATGAAGTCACTAAACTACCCTGCTCTCCTTGAGTTACTGTCAGAGATGGCAATTTAAACATGCTCAAAATATGTAGGCATGGAATGTGTAATTAACAAAACAAAAACGACCTATATTGAATTACAAAACAAGCTTCTTTCAGAAAACTACATAGCAGCACGCCAGCATTTCAGACTTGCACTGGAATCCTTCATCATTTTGTTGCACTTCAGACTGTAGTACAGAATACACTCATCAGACCATGAAGGAGGAAGCCAATGGAGCGATGCCAACCACCTCTTCTTCACATTTTATCAAGTTATTACTTATACTGCCTTATCCCCAAACCCCATCTCACTGGGTCCATGTGCATATCCTAGAGTGTCTTGAATGCCTGGCAAAACCTCACCTTTCCTCCCAAGAGCTGCTGTATTTCGGACTTGTAAGACTCAGAGTCAGTGGCAATGTAGACAGCCAGCGCTCCAATCTCCTTCACCCAAAGCTTAAGGGCTCGCGATATCTCCTTGAGGTTCGGCAAACACATGTCCATGGTAAGTATCCCTGCGCTCTGACGGCTGTACCCAACGCACTGGGGGGAGGCCATGAAGTGAGGTCCTGCCGTGCCATCCTTCAGCATTTTACAGGCATTTTTCTGTTAAAAAAAAAAATGCAAGCATATAATAATCAGTGATGTCTCTTGAATATGCCCCTAGCATGCATGTTCAACAATCACACACTGTGGTGCCACAAGGCCAGACAGGATGGGGCGCCCGCCCTTTTGCACCAGTGTGGCATAGCCCTGTATCAAAGCAGTCAACACTCGACACAATGACGAAAAGGAAGTCGCTCTCTGTGACAACAGATGAGTAACAGAGTACTAACTTTTCAAAACAAACACTATTTGAAGTACACCCAACAAATCAGATAGCTCAGCGGGCAAACTCACACAGTCCATTCAAAATGTCACCCTTAAATACAGCTAGCAAAAACAATGGATAGGACTAAGACAACATCATAATTTCACTTCCACATGATGTGACCTTAGGAACCCATAATGTTTGGCTACCTACAGCCTTCAATTAAAGCAGGGCAATTTTGGCTGATGACTAGCAGTTTTGGATTCATCCATTTAGTTTACGGTCATGGTATGTGTTAGGACAGTTTTTCTGCAGTCCAACTAAGGGCTTAGTAAAACCATTCAACTGAGGCAGTACAAGACTCCACTCTTAGTATAAGGCTGTACTACCTGAGTTAAGGATAGCATAGACAGAGAAGCTAGGCTTACCTTAGGAGGGAGAGAGGGCTGTAGAATCAGTACAAATGAAATTGTAATACAAATGGTCCAAAGAAACACTGAAACACTATGTATTATAAAAAATAAATGGTGTATTTAAATACAGGTAGGCCCAGATAAATCTTAGGGGGAAATAAGTACTATCACATTATATATAACCACAACACCATGCTTAAAAAGGTACACAGCCCAAAGCATATAACCTTATTTGGAAAACCTAACAGTAGTTCTAGGGAAGTCAATCCATTTTATACACATTCAGTATAGGTCAAACCTATACTGGGGAGTAAAAACCAATGGTTACTTTCAAATTACATTCAGCAATTCCAGGGTAGTAGATCCTACCAATTGTACCGTGATGCTCAACAACTAACCACATAATCCGTCAACTGGACAATATACGTTTTGTGAATAGTGGAACACTTATTCTAGATACAGTAAAAAACCTATAAACAACTTTTGTGATAAGTTGCAGAGTTTATTTGGGGGTGACTTTTGGATGCAACTTCTTCTGTCGGCGACCTGTTAATTTATTGCCTTTCGGCCGTGTCGCGTCCATGCGGTGATTTTAGGAGGAGCCAATCCCCCTACCTCCTTGGTTAGTAAAAATTGAGAGCGGTTCACCACACATTGACTGCGCCACACAGATTTTTATTTTTTTTTAAGTTTTTGTATCTGTGGTCAGATCACAAAAGAATAAATGGAAAAGAAGCGTACAATTTTGTATTGGTAATCTAATCAAATGCCCTCTGATTTACACGCGTTTCCGCTGCTCAAGAGACTTTTTCAAAACAAACAAGTTGGGCAGTTCAAAAAGTCATTTTCACTTAACAGGACTGTGAAAAGGATTTTCGGAACATGAATGACTTTTTGAACTGCCCAACTTGTTTGTTTTGAAAAAGGCTCTTGAGCAGCCGAAACACCTGTAAACCAGAGGGCATTTGATTACCAATAGGAAATTGTACGCTTTTTTCCATTTATTCTTTTGTGATCTAACCACAAATACAAAAAACTCTTTTTAAAAAAAATCTGTGTGTGGCACAGTCAATGTGTGGTGAACCGCTCTCAACTTTTGTGATAACACAGCTAAACTAGGTGAGTAAAACCTAAGGATGTAATATTCAATTACAGGTGCTTTTCAGATCAGTAAAACACGGATTGAAATAAGCAGTAACTCTTGTAACTTATTTTTGGATGGCACACAGCTAACTCAAGGTAAGAAAACTCCATATACTTTTTCAAGGAGCTATCAGCAACTTGGGGCAGGTATAAACCTAAGACTCTTCTTTTGTGTCCGTCTAAAGCAGACCAGGGAAAGGAAAACCCAAATGTTAAACTTTATGAATGACTCGAGTTATTCTAGGTAGGTAAAACCTAATGCATACTTTTTCCTGACAGGCTAACAGCAAGTCAGGGGAAGCAAGACCCAGTTGGGGAACATTCATATAATTATCCTAACAGGAATAATAAAGTGAAACCAACAGCATTAGTTTTGGGAAGAGGCACAACCAAATCACAGGCGAGTAATACACCCTTACATCTACTCTGTTAGAATGGCAAAACAGTTTCTATGGAAAGAAAGAACTTTAAGACACTTAGTCTTTTATAGGCAAAAGGCCCAATCCTTTAAAAGTCTTTCCCTTATTCTTGCAGCATGAGTGTTCTCAGTGGCAGAAGGGGATGTGGGGGGGGGTAGGGGGGGTCACCAGGGTCTAATGACCAACAGGCCGTGTCAGGATAGGTTCTTAAGTAGCAAAAGTCAGCGTTCCTAAGGAAGACTGTTACAACAGGTGCGTATTTTACTTTTGTGTTAGTTGAGGGTCCTGAGGCTTCACAGAAGACACCCTAGGAGGATTCCAGCAGTGAGCCTGGGTGAGCTGGACGAGAGGCCTCCAAATCACAGACATCCCAAAACTACACAGGAATCACAAGAGACTTAAGGTAAGTAAATACCCAAGCCAGCACAATACCTCAGCACAGAAGATTTTACAGCAGGAGGACTTCAAGATCTGCAGCCAAAAACCTGGTTGCTGGATTCCTTGTCATGGTGATTGAAAACAGGACCTTGGAAGGAACTTCGCAGCAGGGATCAACGGGGAAGGCTCTAGGCAGGGTTTTCCTCGTGGCTGGATGCGGCTCTGTGGATGTGAGGCCTTTTTCAGGTGCACGGAAGAAGACAGAATATCAGTGGTCAGATTCTCGTCGTTACAAAGGTCCAGCACTCTGGTGAGGGGACTTTTCAGACTTGATTAGTTTTTCTGGAGATCCAGAAGGATGGCCACGAAGTTTCAGCGGGATTCGGAATTCAGTAGACCACGCACCTCACTATGGCTCGAGGTCCCAGCGTATTGCAACCCCGCAAGGCCGCAGCACGGTGTGGGATGGCTCAAATTGCAGGTCTTCTTGAGTGTATTGGATTTGCTGTGGGGAGTAACAAATAAGGATGGGCTAGTCTTCCAGACACAAAATGGTGGTCATATGCAGCAGAAGCAGCATAGGTGGTCCCCCCTGACCTCCCAATATAAATATGCAATGAAAGTAAATGTTGCTTATCCGCGCTAAAACCCTAATTCTCTTGTTCCATCAACAATAAGGTAAGTGCATAGGTCCTTATTCAGTATGCTAATCAAACAAATCTCATGTTCTAATTCTGATTTATTGGCACAGCCGACACGTGTTTTGACCAATTGGTCGTCCACAAGGCTGTTAATACCCCAAAGAGATACATGTTACACAAAAGTAATAATACATCCAATTGATGTTAACATAACATTTAACATGGTGCATATGAATAATGGTTAAAAATAAATATCACAAGTTACGTAAATATAATTACATACCATTTTGTGAAACAGTATCAGGAGGGGTGAGCAAGTACAGGAAAATGAGACAAAAATACAATGTTCAGTTACATTGTATGATTAAAATGTACATGATTAGACCCATTGAGTTAGAGGTGCTAGCACTGTGATATGATAATGTTGAGAACTTGTTGAGACTAAATAGTTGGTTCTTTCTAAGATTTGCATGAGTGAACTGACAGTTCCATCCATAGTGAGGGTTATACAGACCCTTATGTAGAGCTATAAATCACCTAAAATCCCTAGGGATGTCCCAAAACCTGCCATAGAATTGCTCAGAACGTGCTCTTAAGTCACAATGTTTGCCAATTACTAATGACAAAGACCATGAGGCAACCACACCCATGTGTATCAAAGTGATATGACCCCTATGTCCAAGAAAACCACTCACCAATTTATTCAATAATCCGGTTTTAAAATCAGAAAACATATATATACATATACAACTCTGTAAAAGACGGTCATTCATCTGATGAACTGGGATACTCTAGCTATTGCCAGAAATCACAGGTTACTACCATATGGGACCTCCTGTGCTGTTTCTGCTGCATTTGACCATCATTTAGTGCCTGGAAGACTAGTGCTTCCTAATTTGTCACTCACCACAGTATTTGCAATTCTGATAATTCGTGACATTGGGTGCTGCTGTGTCTTACGCTTGTAATTATTAGAAATGGCAGGTTATTTTAAGAATAGAGGAGGAGCGAGCTGCCCTATTCGCACCTCGGGGAAGCACTTTGAATCCATTTAAGAGCACATATAATCCACCAGAAACACTGAGCCAGAAATGTATTCAATTGGAAAGATTGTCCAAAAAAAGAGATCAATACATTTTGGGAACAGACGTCCCTAACAAATTATCTAGAGAACAAGAAGATACCCAGGGGATTGAGAATTTAGATTTTCCCCAATTTTGACAAACAGGAAGATTTAGACTTGGCTAACCAATGGAAGAAAAATTTAGATCAGGGTTCTACCAATATGATCGAATTATTAGTTGAACATGCCAAGAGGAACATGTACGAACACAGGTAGCTATAGATACACTCAAAGAAGAAATCAAGAGTATGCCTAACCCGCAAGCAACTAAGGACAAATATTACAGTAAAATGTATGAGATTCTAGGAGCCTATAAAGATGAAGTCAAAGTTCTGAAATTTCGCAAGTATTTTAGGGATGATGGGGATTATAGAGAATATTGTGATTATACTTTGCAGGGAAAATTCAATGATTACACAAGAAAGTCTAGAGATAATGCACCCAACAGAGACGGGCAGTTCCGACATTGATTCTGATGGAGATGGTACCAACGTCACTGAACAGGTATCAGAGAACCCCCCCTAATGCCAATTAGGGGAGTTTTCTTTAGAACAAGTAAGATGATACAGAAATGGAACCCAACAGGGGGGTAAAACAGGTCAGGTTTCAGGTACCATCTGTCCCAAGTACATCAACATGGAATAACGTCACAGGGGCAGGAGGGGGCGGGAGAGCAGGATGAAATCTAGACACAAACAGGCTTCTAACAGGAATATGCACGATATCAGGGATGAAGAAGCAGTTGGGGATCTAACTACTAAAAGCCTGGTAGTCTATCAGATAGGATCTTGACCAAATTGGAGGAACAGGTACTGAACAAAGGATTATCATTTGCTCCCACAGTAGGGGCGGATTTTATTGATTTTCAGATCGAGCTATTTAAATGTACACGCAAGCTTAAACTGAAGAAATATTTTGCTACACAGATAAAATAATTTGTGCCCAAACAAGTACAAGATCCTCCTAGTTCGTTTACCATTCGCGATATAGAGAACACACATTTAATGTCTTTGAATGTGGATACAGATAAGTCACTAAGTGAGACTTATCAGGACTTAGGTGTCCAGACCCAATACCTACCAGTATAAGAGCTTAAACGAAAATCCAAATTTACGCCACTATTGGCCAATGAGAACATCATTGAAACATTTCATAAGGCCGTTATTGATTTACATAAGCATATTGACAGGATTAGTAAGGGAAGCTTGCACGTATAGGTATAACCTTACGAGAAAATAACAGAAAGCATTAGAGAATTTGGGCTGTGATACAGTCATCCGAGAAGCTGATAAATGTGGAAATGTAGTTTTGTTGAATACCAAATATTATTTGAATAGGGGCAAAGCGCATTTAGGTACACCTGGGTGCTATAAGCTACCAGGTAACCCTACCAAAACCATTACACAAGAATTACACTTACTGGTGGATAGGTAAAATGGCATTGGGTCTATTACTGATGAGGAAAGAACTTTTTTGAAACTCAAAAACCCTGTCATGCCAACCATGTATTTTCTACCCAAGATTCATAAAAGATTTGAGAAATTACCGGATGTTCGACCCATAATGAGTGGGATTGGCTGGGCTACTGAAGGGCTTTTACAGTATATAGATAATATACTAAAAGAATATGTGTTACTAATGCCCTTTTACATCAGAGACAGCACTCGGGTTCTTCAGATTTTATCGACAATAAATTGGAGAGAAGATTACGTACTGGCCACGATGGATGTGACCGCCCTTTATACATCAATCAGTCACAACCTGGATATCCAAACCATAGATTGTGTTTTTCAAGATCATTCTGCCTCTTTACACATGTGGAGATGTTGAAAGAATTTTTAAGATTTACATTAAACAACAATGGGTTTCCGTTTGATGAGACATATCACCCAAATCAACAGAGTGGCAATGGGGGCTAAGTATGCGCCCTCATTAGCCAACCCTTTCATGTCCAATTTCGAGCAAACGCACACATTATGTAACGATGAATTGAAGGACAAAGTTATACTGTGGAAGCGTTATATAGATGATATTTTAATGATTTGGAAGGGTTCCAACAGCGAGTTTGTAAAATTTCTTAATTCTAACTGTTTTGGCATCAAATTGACAAGCGAATGTAGTAGAACCACAATTAAGTATCTGGATCTGACAATTTATATATCACAAGGTAAGATTGAGACTAAAACTTTCCGTAAGGCAACAGAGGTCAACTTTACATTGCATGCAAAGAGTTTTCACAGAAAATCAATTATCATGAACACCCCATTTGGAGAATTCTTTCGAGCACGCCGCAATTGCAGTGATTAACGGGTATGGTCACAGGGATGTGCATTGTTAACCAATAGATTTGAGGAAAGGGGGGGTACAAATTACAAACCATCTCAGAAGCTTGTTCAAAAGTGGAGAGTAAGTCCAGGGCAGACATGCTCAATCCTACTAATAAGGTTAAGTCAACGAAGACTCAAAGAAAAAGTGTGGATATTATAACCAAATACACCAGTGATGTTAACACACTGTACAGGATTGTACTTAAGCAATGGGACATTTTATGGCTGGACAGGGATATTTTGCCCTTTGTAAATGAGAAACCTTTTTTAATTTACACTAAAGCACCGACACTCAAGAATAGACTATGTCCTTTTTTGGTTGATAGAAGTCCGAGAGGTACGGATTGGTTGACACCGGTGCAAGGGTTTCATAAGTGCGGGAGCTGCAGCATGTGCGGGTGTGCACATCCTGATTTTCAAGTATTTGTCAGTGAACAAGGTATCAAAATCATGATTAAGGACTTTATTAATTGCCAGACTCAGTATGTGGTCTATGCAATTGTGTGTGTTTGAAGATTTATGTAGGTAGCACCACAAGGCAGCTGCGTACGAGGATTAGAGAGCATAACTCGAGCCTCAGCAAGCAGGACTAAAGGCTGCCGCTAGCGATGTACTGTGTCATGATCTCTGCTTCCAAAAGGTCAGGGTTTTCCCAACTCCCTTGGAAGCAGATCCATAACCCAGGTTCCGAGTGCCAACCAGTCCCAATTGGGACCTTTTGGACCCAGTCCTGGCGCCAGTGGCACCAGGCTCATAAATATGCCCAGTCCCAGCGCTGGAAGCGCCGGGCTCATAATGCTTGGGTGGACTTACCTGCAGCAGACCATGCTGCTTACTTGCCTGCCAGTTGAGCCTCTGATCCTCTTCTGTTTGGAACTACTTTTCCTGTTGGGTGGGGCAGGAGCCACTCCCTAGGTTCAGAACACTGGAACTCTTCTGGAAAGCAGGAACTCTTTTCTTACCTAGGCGTGGCTGTGGAAGGAGACACCTAAGCACTACAGGAGGCTATTTAAACCACACCCGATGGACGAATCTTGCTTTGCGTTATTCTGCATCCTCTGCAGCAGAACGCTCATCGTGTCTTCTGCATCTGATCCTGGGCCTAAGGAAAAAGGCTTACCATCCTGAATCCAGTCTTCAGCAACACCTATAAAGACAAGAAAGAACAGGTTAGCATTACGGTCTTCAGTGACAGCGCTTCACTTATCTGGTCCATCGGCTGTCACCAACGCCTCGCGCTGCATTCCGGCATCTGAAAGACAAAGGCTTACCTACTCTTCGTGCGCTCCGGAGGTCTTCACACTGCATTCCGGCATCTGAAAGACAAAAGCTTACCAACTCTTCGCACGCTCCGGAGGCCTTCGGCGCTGCATCCCGCATCTGAAAGACAAAACAAGGTGCGTTTAAAGACATTGGGGAACTTTAATACTCACGTGCCATTACTCCTTTCCACATCTAACCCAGTGGGTATTCCGGCACCCTGCAGCCGCTCCGAACTTGTACCTGCAAAATAAAAAGACAGTTAGAGCGCATCGTGAAGCAGGCAACAAGCGCTTACTTACGTGCTTCCAGGCGCTTCTATTCATCACACGGGCTCCATCTTCAACTCACTTCAGCCCGTCATCCGCCATCGCCGGAACCCTGCAAAACAAGAGACATCATTACTAAAGACTTTTAAAGACATTAGAATTACTCGAAACTTACCGTTCGTGCAGTAAACGACGGACAGCAGTCCTCTGAAGTCAAGAGGCCTGCTCCCCTTATCCAGTGAAGAAACTGGTTACAGCACCCTGCCCCGAGGCAGATGGAGAGCACGGCGTTCACTTACCTAAGGTGAGAGCGTTAACCTTTGGGGTTCTACAGGAGAAGAGAAAGGGAAGAAGAGAGAGACATTCAATAACCCAGTTCATTAATCCCATATTTTCTATCTGCAGACATCTTACCCTTCGAGTCAGACATACAGTGCACAGAGGTCCAGCCCAAAGAGCCAGCCGTGTGTTACACATCACCTTTGAAGATACGGTATACGCCCAGTCAAGACCGGCGCCTCTACGGGAATCAGGTGAGCGTTACATACTGGCAGGAACGTCATCAAATGGATGACGTGAACATCTCCAATTCATTGGATTAAAGAAAGCCCAATTAGGCAAACAGGGAGGTGACCTAAAACTTAAATTAAGGTAGATTGAGGCCAAACATGTATGCAATTTGCGGTGTGTTCTGGTAGGGTTGAACTCTGAGCATGAAATGCATGTGTTCTTATGATGAATACACCATATCTAAACCTGTAATAGCCTTGACATGAGGGAACTTCGTTTCCAGCTACACGTTTATTTTTCTTGTTGTAGTGTTCGATACCTTAAGTTCTATTCGTGATCCACGAGGAACCATCAAGGAGTTGGTTCAGACAACATTGCCTAATAACTAAGGCTAGTGAATGATTCTCATGTATTTGAATTTACATTCTGGTTGTCTTTAGGAGTCCATAGCTTGGGTACCACATGCATGTATTTCTGGCCCATATTTCAATGGGTCTCATCAGCGCTGTGATTATAAAGTTTGAATATTAGTCATTTAGGGATATCTCCAAGGAAGTGTCCGGCGACTGATCAGTTAATACAGGATCTCCCTGGTTATAATCTTTATTAGATCCGTGATTTGTATCGGACATTTTTGTTTTTGGGGGGGTGAGATCTGTCACCAGCAGAAGGGCCTAAATAGTACGTAATATACCATGGAACCTAGCATAGTTTTCCATTTAATTGTGCGCATAGATAACGTTGGATAATTGCACAAATACAAGCGCTCTTTTTATGGGAGCCAGGTAAAGATATTGTGAACTCTAACTGGTATGGAATGTCTGAGTGGGCCACGTAATACCAACTCAATTCAAGCTGACATACGCATCGGGATCACAAGTACATTGTGGTCGCTGATGACGTTTTTCAATTTGCGCATGTGACATCACACGCATTATTTGCAAAATATAGTCTGTCACAAGATGGCGCTGGGTGCGCATGTTGGGAGACGACGCGGGATCAAGCCTACTTTACATTGTCAAATATAGGTAAGCAGTGAAACTTTTATAGGAAATCTGCCTGTTTATCAGGGTATTATATACCCTTGAGATTGAGAGACATTCTTTTTTGTGCTTTTTTCTTTTTTTTCCAGACACTAGATGACAGTTGAATCACCATTCTCGTAAGCACCAGAATCTTTTCATTATTGGAATTATGTCCCACTAGGGATACAAAAAGAGGAGAAATTATAAGGAACCGATTCAAAGTAAAGGCAATACACCTATATTTAGGCAGGATGATGGTACTAGGAGTATGATTAGTGTATATGACAATTTTGAATGGTTTTCTGATTGATTACCAAATTACAGTCATTCACGCTGGGATTATTAAGCGCAACTGTATTTAAGGAGAACTAATTTTAAGGATTGCTAGAGGAAAGTTACAAAGATTTAAGCAACTTTTGGTGAGTCTGCTTTTGATTAATAGAGTGCTATCCATATTTGGTATGAGAGTATGGGCATTGTCCAACTAGATGTTTAGTATTTTCATTTCCATTTTGGTATCTTTTAGATGCCATCTCAATTGTGGTGAACAATTTGAATATTGGTACACACCAAGAATATCCTGGTGAAGTGTGTAATTCTTACAACGCCAGGGTAAGTTAACTTTTGATTACTGGCAATAGCTAGAGTATCCCAGTTCATCAGATGGATGACCGTGTTTTACAGAGCTGTATATGCATATATATTTTTTCTTATTTAGAACCCGATTATTGAAGAAATCAGTGAGTTTTTTTTCATGGACATGGGGGTCATATCACTGATACACACGAGTGTGGTGCCTCACTATCTTTGGCATTAGTAATTGGTACACATTGTGACTTAAGAACACTTTCTGAGCAATTCTATGTCCGGTTTTGGGACACCCCTATGGATTTTAGGTGATTTATAGCTTTACATAGGTGTCTGCATATTCCTCACCATGGATGAAACTGGTAGTTCACTCATGCAAATCTTAGAAAGAACCAACTATTTAGTCTAAACAAGTTCTCAACATTATCATATCACAGGGCTAGCACCTCTAACTCAATGGGTCTTATGTACATTTTAATCATACGATGTAACTGAATATTGTACTTTTGTCTAACTTTCCTGTACTTGCTCACCCCTCCTGATACCGTTTCACTAAATTGTATGTAATTATCTTTACGTAATTTGAAGCTGATATTAATTCTTTTGTAACCATTATGCAACATGTTAAATGTTATGTTAACATCAATTGATTGTATTATTACTTTTGTGTAACATGCATCTCTTTGGGGTCTTAACAGCCTTCAGGATGACTGACTGGTCGAAACACGTGTTGGCTGTGCCAATAAATCAGAATTATAAACAGGAGATTTATTTGATTAGCATACTGAATAAGGACCTGTGCACTTTACTTATTGTTGATAAAGCAAGAGAATTAGGGTCTTAGTGCGGATAAGCAACATTTACTTTCATTACATATCTTCTTGAGTGTAGTGGGCCTCACTAGGCTCTTGGTCGGGGTCGTTGTTTTCGGAGTCCGCAGGTGGATTGGAAGGGCTACAGCAGGCTCAGGTTACACAGCAGGCTCTCCGGACGTTGGAAACCATCTCAGACGCTTTTCCTACATTATCCTCTTCAGTTTTGATTCCAGTGGTCGACTTGTCTTCAGCTTTCAGGTTCAGAGTATTTAACAGGAATTACAGCACAACGTCTGCATGCTCTCCCTGCATTTTACAAAAAGGGGTGGTCTGGTGGTCCAATCAGGACAGCCAGCCCCACACTGGGATTTGTCCCCATTCAGGCAAGGAGGGAGACAAAGCGCTGTGGTGTTTTGGACTCCTCCCTCGCTTCCTGCCTTTCGAGACAGACTGGAGCCTGGGCGGGGAGCCCAGGGGACTCCCGCAAAAGAAAAAAAAAAAAATCAAAAAAATAAAATCACACAAAGGAATTTCCCGCCCTGGATATCTGGGGGAGGAAGAAGGAAGGACAAACACTAAACACTAAAATGGCGAAAAAACAAGACAGGCCCATTTTGATAAAATGAGCACCCTTGGGTGCAAAGGTGCACCGAATTAGTAAAAGGTATCACTGCCACCAGCCATTGAAGGTAAGCTTGTCCCTATAACAGAACTGTTGCAGTTGTAGCTGTAGTGGGAAAGGGGATACATTGCATCTCCCTAGCACTCCACATAAGGTGCGGTGTGCTGGTTTCACCAAATAAAATGTAAAAAAGATCTAGAGATCCTTTCCACCCATGGGAACTGTAGTTCTCTCAAGGTTAGCCAGAGAAAGTTAAAAGGGGAGCCCCTAGTGCAATCCAGCAACAACAGGCACCCTATGGAGAGTCTAAAAAATGACACCCATAAAAGAGTAAAAGATTCTTTGAGTGTGGAAAAAGGTTTCCACTCAGCGAATCCACCAGTAAAGCAGAATGTTCTGGGGTGGACACTGGTCATGAAGATTAACCATTACTATGAAAATCCTACCCAACAATATGTCCCTTCTTTCTCTTCTCTGATTTTGAGTAGTTGCATGAACACATGACTTCTTTTCTTTGTTTTGCACTTGACATTTCCAGAGTAATAAGTGTCCCAGTAAACTAGGGACTCCTTTGAGTGGCCAGGAAAGTGAGGCGGGACAACCTGAGTTTCAAATTTGCCCATTTTATTAAAAAGAAAAGGTTGAATGACCGCCTCACTATCCTTACCGAGATGAGGATTTCCCTGCCTAGCAAAGAATAAAAGAAACACTTTAATAAAGGATATCTGGCCTCACACATGTACATTCAACAAAATAACAAGGAAAACACATGGCATTTCAATTCAATAAAAGAAAAAACATAATACATCAGTAGGCTCATAATATAACCATTGTCTCTTCTCCGTATCTGGGTGAATTCCTCTTGCCCAGATTTGAGCATGATATTGTTCCACAGTTCAGAAGAAAATTAGGAAAACCTGGTTGATCACAAAGTTCCAAATAGTTCTTGATGATTTCAACTTTGCAACAAAAAGAAGTTCGGTCATTTTAGAAACGAGCATCTTATTTGTCTTCTCTGATGAAAAACAAAAAATTTCTTTTGTCAGGATAATTTGTCCACAACTCATACTTCTGAAGAGATACCACTTTCCAAAGTCAATTTACACACTTCTCTTTTCAGTGTTACAAACAACCTTGGTTGCCACAACTTCTGCTACACCAAATGTTTGGCCATTCAGGTATAATGTCCTGCACGAACAACACTTCATAAGTGATCAAATTACTCTTCAGTAACACCTTGCTGTTTGGGACAAAAAGAACTTTAGCAACTTCAAATGTTAAACTTCTTTCGGGGAAATAGGCATTTAGCATTCCTTTTCAAACTATGCTCCTCTCCCTCCAAATACCCTTCTACAGAAGGGCAGCCTGTTTGCCATCTTCTTCCCCTGTCTGCATCAACAGCCAAACAGTGATATGTATAAGGTTTTACTTTGCCTCTCTCAGCTTTGGCATTGTGTGTATGTATCAACTACATCTATAAATCTCCCAAGCATGAGCAGCCAACTTTCAGAACTTTGTGCCTCTTGCTGTTCCGCTCTTGCCCCTGGCAATACTTGATATATTGATAATGCCTGTTCCAACTTTTTTTGCTTGGGTATTGGTTGTGCCTTTCAGAGTTCAAAGAGGCTTCCTCACCAGGTAGTTGGTGTTTCCAAGACCTTACAGAATCAGGGTTGGAACCTTTTAAGTTTACAGCATGCCACTTGCATTGATTGTTGACGGTTTGGCACTCCTACAGCTTGTCTGCATGTCTTTCAGTGATACGCTAGTCAAATGTTCTGCGTGGTACACGAGGACAGCATCGGAAAGTCCTGGAGTCACTCGCTTGCCTCAGACTCACCGGTTAAGTCGCTTCTCCGTGCTCCGCTTGGTGTTTGCAGAACCTCAACACTCGTGCCTTCTCCCAACCAGGCGCCAGACCTTTCTTAGGCCGCCTTTGCTTCCACCACACCAGGTTAGAGCTGCCTTCACCTCCGAGTGCCCCTGGTGCAATCCAGCCAGCGGGAACTTCTCTGCGGCTCTCGCCACTTCTGCCTTCCGCAGCGCAAGCTCAGCACAGCGCGGTATGAATGGGCAAGCGTTTCCTTTCAATTCCCGCTGCGCGATCCCTGCAGTTGGGATAGTTAGAGGGACAGGCCCTTCTGAGACCCAGACTCGTCTCAGCGTCTCCTCACTCCTCACTCCTCTAGTCCCGCCTTCCATATCATAAACGGCCTGCACAGCTTGTCAGGAGGTCTCTATTCCTGTTTCTGCTTTCGCTTCTTCAGCTTCTCTGCAGCCTGCACCTGAGGGGGCCATTTAAGCCTCTCACTCAGGTGTGGGTCATTGTTACCAATTAACTGACCACTCCTACATCTATGTTTCTCTTGATCCCTCTTCATCGTCCCAGTACTTAGGGAATTATGGGACTTGAAGTCCTTAACAAAGTTAGTTTTCGTAACCAATTCTACTTTATTACAAATTTGACTTTCACTCTCTAGAGTATTTACTAAAGGGATATCACAAGAGTTCGTTATACAGCAAGTTTGAACAGTGGAATACCGATCTTTATATTTAAGGTTGTTTTTATTAAACAATTCCCTCTTATTATACTTATGGGAGATTTCCGACAGCGGGATTGTCTTGGGTTTGAGAGGGATGTTTATCACTTCACACCACGCAATTTCTGGCCAATTCCGCCCACATTTAGATGGTCAGTGTGAGAAAGTAGAATTATTATGGCAACAGACCATTACATCCTGTGGTAGTTGTAAACTGTCCTCCATAAAAGAAGTTCAATACAGCGCCTCATCCCATGGATATACACCACTTTTCTGACCCTTCTCTCCTCCCGGGTGATCCTCCCACAGTACACCAGTCCTGCAATTCCCTGGCCATCCGGGAGGAGACTTTAGGCAGGGTTTTAGTGAGGTATCCGTAGAATTCATCACACTCTAAACAAAACATCTTATTCTTATCATGCAATTCCAATTCATTTTTAGGAGAAGCTATAAGAGGGAGACTATTTTCAATATTTTGGTTGTGCCATGTCATGCAGCATTGAAAATAAGGGATATCTATCCAACTAATGGTTCTATTGAGTGTATAGTTTATTGAGCAACAAGGGATTTGTTTATATACCAGGTCACCCACTTCATATATTTATTGGGCCCTGCGTAAAGGAGTGCCCAATAAGATCTCGGTTTTGGTGGGCTACCGAAATTAGTAGCCTTTTAGAATTAACTATTTCCAGGGTTGTATGTTCTGTCATAATGTGCAACATAAATGAGGATTACATTTAGTAAATGATGTGTACAGATGGTTAAATGATGCATCATTTTTAGGGCGATTTATTTGACCAGTTTCACAGATGGCCTTAAGAATACCCAGAATACCCAGATTCTAGAGGATCATTCGAGGGTCTTGAATTGTCCAAATGATTCAGAAAACTTCCTGAAATGACAAGGAAATGTGACACACAAAGGGACGTCCCTCTCGTCTCCCATGGGCTTCCCACCTGCTTGCCCAGGCTGCCCTATTCCCCAGGTTGTCAACTAGAGATTAACACCTACTATCTAGAATTCTGACTAGAACGGAATAGCATTTATAGAGCTCAGGCTAGGGCCCAGAGGCATCTAGGCGCAAAAATAAAACAGTGAGACAAACTACTGTACACAGAAGAAGGACAAGAAATAAAACTTTCAAAAGAGATGGGTTTTTAGAGCTTTCCGAAAGCTCAGATGGTCACTCACCTCCCGTAGCTGAGCTGGGAGAGAGCTCCACAAAACAGTTGCCAGAGTAGAGAAAGCTCGAACTCCCGTCTGTGCTTTGCAGAATTGGATTGAATCCGAACGCAGGCAACTCGCGAGTGAGCCTTTGAAGCTGCGGGCTGCACGCCGGTATCCATTTACGACTGCAGAAGTGTGATTTCACAGCCGTAGGTTGGCGAGCGACTTTAGACTATGCAAAAGTGCAGTCTCGAGCCATTAATCGCAGAACAATGAGGTTCCTTTAGCCTATTGTTCCTGACCACTATCCGTCACTGCATATATTGACAAGTGACTGACCACGGCATCTCCACCAAAAGAGTTCAGATATATTTGGCTCCATTGCACGACGACCAAGAGCGTGTTTTTCTGTGCTCCTCCCCGCCATGTTGGAGTTGTACTATTGAGGACCACTTCGGCTTACTTCCTTTCGTGTACAGCCCTGGTATTCTCTGGGGTCCAGTTGTGCCTTTTCCGCACTGAGGAAGGCAATTGCTCGACTTTCTATGCCAAGTAGGTGGCTTTATTCCATTCTGTCCATCAATCTCATGGAATCAAACCTTTGAGTGGCGCGTACACGTAGGCAGACCTGCTCAAAACTTAGCTACTTTTCTCAGAACTTGAAGTAGTGGCTGTTTACAAGAAGCACTGCTAGTGGGTGCTCTAACAATTTATGTTGTTGCTTAGGTGCACCATAGCTAGGTGCTCACGTTTTTGCATTTTGTCTTGTAACTACGTATGATGTATTGATCCAAAAAAAAATATATTTTCTCATTGGTTCACAAACTAGATTGAACTATGTGATTTTCGTTTAGCTCTTTGTTCTTTTACTTTTGTTATCACTTTTGCCTGTGCATTGTGTTTTGTATCACAAGATTCACAGCAATAAATGTCGATTTCTACAGTAAAGGTTTCGTGACTGCTTTCAGAAATCAATATAGCCAGAATTTCAGAAGTGATATCGATCATGATACACCCTATAAAGAATTGTTTTACAAATAACCACCACAAATCCAAAAGCAGCTTGGACTACATTTTTTATGTTTTGATAAGATAGGGTTGGCATAAAGTGATTTATCCAGCTTAATTGCTTTATTATATCAGGACACTGAGTGTTTACAGGTCAGTTTAGAATTACCATCAAAATCAAAGCCTAAAGGCTTCACACTTTTCTATCTCACTCCCTCTAGAATTTTTCTAGGGGAGGCCAGCCCTACATTTCCTAGAATATGGTTCAACGAGATATGGTGCCTTTATGAAAGCCCAGTTGCCCTCGCTCGACACATCTACGCCCTTGTTTTCCTCTCCCTCACTCTTTTCCTCTTTCGCCTACTCGGCTCCCCACTTCTCCTTCCCTTCTATCCCTCTATTGGTCACACACACTCCTCTCTACCTGTCCTCCCGTTTCATTCACCTCTTGCACTCTCTCATACACCCTTCTCAATAAATTACTTTTACTTGCTCTAAAACCTCCCTCACAACTTCCACTAATCATTCATGGTACCATTCACTTTCACAAACCAACACCTCACCTGCAACAATCTCCACTAGTCTTCTCAACGCTCTGCTCCAGCATCCTTCCTCTACCTCGTCTATTGGTCCACCTCCACTTAAACTTACTCACCGGACCTCATCCAACAACCCACACTACTTTCTACTTCTGGGTTGTTATACCCCTCACTTCCTGCGGTGCTTGTTCCCTCCACAACGCATTGCCTCATTTGTTGAACTTGGGACCAATCTGATTTTTCTTCTCCCCTCTGCGTAGTGCTACAGTTGCAGAAGTTTCAAAATCCCTTCTTCGATCCGCACCTTTTCGTTCATAGTGTTTGCATAAGTCTTTTTCATTCCTTTTGGTGATGAGTCAGCATTTCATAGACACGTTTAATTTCTTTTCACTGTGGCAATGGTTCACGGGAGTCTTGCTGATGTTTGTGTCATTCGTAAAGTCGGCGAGTCTTCCTCCTGCATTGTGGTGACTTCTATCTGCTGCAGGGCTTTCAGGTAGATGGTGTCCTGAAATGAGAGAAACCACACTCTGGCCAGCACAAGGTATTTCAGGGAGTGGGTGATTGATAGTGGTACCCTCCAGTTGTAACAAGGCACATAGCAAGGGGATAGGGGTTGTAGACAGGGGCTTCCCCCAGCTCCCTCACCCCGCATCTGGGGCAGGACGGGCTCTGGTGAAAACCTTGATAGGCCCCCCTTCCAGAGTTTGAGAGGGATCCCTATGCCCTCTCCATCCCGGCAGGGTCAAGTCCCCGACACGGTCACGCCTCATAAACTTGTATTTTTCTGTTTGTGACGAAGTGTGAAAGTTAGTATGAATGTGCTACACTTGATTGAGTGGGTCCGATTGTGGGATCTTGTCTTTGAGAAATTACGTGTGCCTCGTCCGGGATTTGGTTTTTTATGATGTACAGTACATTGTTTTTATAATTTGAGTCCAGTCTGTGTTCCATCTATAGACAGATCGATATTATCAACTTTGGATTCTGGGAGAGTGAAACTAAAATAACAGTGATCTATTATTTTATCTTGGAAATTTCCCAAGAAACGTACTATAGCTCCTATTCCAGGGTGTTATACCTGCTCAGGCTTTTCCCCTATTCTGAATAGCACTACTTCAACAGAAAATTGCAATTACTTGCACTACGGTCTCCTAAAACAAACTTTGCGGACTGCAGTAATTACATTATAATGATGCATCTCAGGCAAAGGTACGAACTTGCCAAATTAGATCTACACTTGTTTGAGCACACACTGGCACAGTCCAAAGGCATGACACATTAACCTCTCAAGTAGTAACAACCAACCTCTGCCCTACCTAGTAGACAGAGGCACTGCAAATAAGTTGTATTAAAAAGTAGTAGTAAAAAACATTAAGTCTAACTAATTAGCAGCACATCCAGTTTCTAGCTTCTACACAAAAAATGAACCACTACAAAATAGAAGAGGTATATACATACAAAACATTCATAGAAACTTAAATCTATGGGGAACAAATTATTTTTTGCTGCAAGTTTTGTTTAAATGGTTGAACAGCTGCAGAAAGCAAATTATTGTAAAGAATTTCAAACAGCAGACTCTCTGTTCACAATTGGCTGAATTTAGAAACATTTCTTAACTTAAACTTGTACCAAGCCAGTCAAATAAGTAGTTTGTTCCGACTAACGTACCCAGTCTGAACCAATCCGCAGGTGGATGCCAACATAGGGCCGGACGAGTAGAGATCTGATGTAGGACTCTCCCTCCTGCACCATTTTATCAGACCACACCACATATCTGTGCAGCGCTCTGTGCTCCTCCAGAACCGGAAATTGAGCCGGTGCCCCAGGAAGGGCTACGACTGGGTGCTCCGATGGTGGGAATCTAGAACAACAAAATAGCCGATACAGAAATGACACAGTGGTCAAGACCGTATGAAAGTGTCTACAGGCAAACCCCAACTGTCAAATTGGAGCAAAAGAGGAACAGCCCTCCCAAATCACAGCGCATCATGTGTGGGCAGACTGCCAATAGAGTACTTGTAAATTATTCAAGTTGCATTTGTAAAGTTAAAAACTTATGCTTGCCTGGCACCCTTCTAGCCAATATCTTGATTTACTTGGAAAAACAAATGCGCGAAGTCTACTTCAGTCTCAGAACTGCATTAGGTCATTTCACACAATATAAATGTGATATGTTGGTGGCTGGTATTGGGGGATTTCCTAGAATGGACATAAGTTATACTGTAATAAAATAATTTCACGGATTTGTTATAAAAATATATTGTAAACCATCCATGGCAAGAATGGACACATTTGTTAAGAGTCGGTTAACTATTTTAAAGCGCAATATGATGGCTTACAATCAATGTCATTTTTATGGTGGATGGTCCTTCTTGGAATGCAACCAGCACATCTTCTATCGCTCCAAGAAACAGTCGGGAGCCAATTGCATACACCATTCAACACATAGAACAAAAAGGTCAGTCTAAAGTAGCAAGCAACAAGCTAGACTTTTAGCTTGTATCAACTCAACTGTGAACCAACCATCTAGCCCAGACGGCCATGCACACAAAAAATAGATTAACAAAAAGTAGTCCGACCAAGGTAGTCACATACCATCCAAGCTGTGATTAATCGAAAAAGCTTCCCAGTTGCTCACACAGTCCAGTGGATTATAACATGCACAAAATAAACCCTCTTCCAACTGCGCAAATCAAGGTCTGTGTGTGCCCAGAGACCACCACAATCATTCTTCTGCCTCCGAAGACCCTGATGACAATCCATGTGCTTCAGGGAGATGGCCCACAGTCTCTCCTACCTCGTAAGCCATTCGTCTTTAAAGAAAGCGCTGAAGGAGATTCCTCCAAACAGGTTAGAATGATCGAAATCCACATCAAAGTTGTCCCAGAAAGGTCCAAATGGGCTTCCATCCTGAAATACAGGAATTATGAAAGGTAAACAGACAGGGAAAACAGACACTTATACAGAGCCGGTGTCAAAGAGAAACAAAGGGGAAGGAGAGGGTGAATAGGTTTCAACTTTAGACTGGAGGAGTCCATGCCCCAGAATAGGGGGCACAGGTGTACACAAAATCACACACAAATGTTCTAGGGGCACAAAGAGGGACAGGTCACATGGGACGGCCTTCGGGTCCTTAAAGCGGAAGACAGTAAGTGAAGTAGATCGGTGCTAGACACCTAATAACATGTCTTTATGTCATCAAGATAATAACTATTGACTAGGAGGACACCTTATTGTTCAATTTAAAGTACAATTCTTTTGAAATAGGGAGTTGGATGTGGGGGAGAATAAACAACCCCAACACTAGGCTGTGTTACTAAAAAGACAAGCAAACGGGTGTCCACAAACATGTGCAGCACTCCCGTCCCCTGCACACCAAATTATACTGTAATCCAGACAATATTTAAGGATGTATAAATAATCAATGTAGGTTATACGTTTACTATACCTTGTTCAATTTTTTATCAACTATCACCACTATTAATTTTAATAATAGTTTTTTTTTTTTAACATTTCTTTATTGGCATTTCAAATAACTCAAACAAGGCATCTTCGACCCCTCCCATCCCTCCCTCCCCCCGGTGCGCATATGAAGGTAGCCCCCCAAAAAAAAAAGTCTAGACGACCGGGTAGATCACAAAACCGTTCTGCATATAGCCCTTCCAATTTGTCCTCCACGCCAATGGAGATGTAGTGCTCAAACTGTCCAATCCACATTTCTGACTCCAGAGAGCAGGCGGAGATCTTGCCTTTGGGCCAAGTTACATGGGGGATCCTTGCGCAGCAGGAGATGCAGAGTCCTCCCTTCCCAACTGACTGAGCAGGTACATTGTATACGCATCCCACATCCGGCTGTCACTCTGATGCCCTCCCCGCAGCACACCCCAACGTGTTTGCATATCATTACAGTACAGTATGTCTCGCGACCATTGCTCAACCTTCAGGCTTTGCCTCTGCCCCCACCCCATTGCCACCCAGCGTTTTGCCAAGATCAAGAGGAGACCCACCAACTTCCTAGTCCCTTTGGCAGCTGTTTCGCATATCCCAACAGGGCCACTACAGGATCTGGTGCGAGGCTCTGTCCTTCGATATCCCCAATTACCTCAAACACCCGTTGCCAGAAGTGCTCCAATTCCACGCACTCCCAAACCACATGTAGAAAACCCGCCATCTCCTGGCCACATCGGAGGCATGCCCCCAATCTCTGAGGAAAACGGCACTTTAGCTGAGCTGGGGAATAGTAACCTTGATGTAAACATTTTAAGTGAATGAAGGAACAAGTTACTTACCTGTAACTGTTGTTCTCCAGCATGGGTCTGGCATGGATTCACATGCTCATGAATATTCCCCGTCGTCAGGCTGGGAATCCTCGGTAAAGAAAAAAACAGTATCAGTTTCGTTTCTGATCTGTCTTTCGTAGTAGTAACCAATCACTGATCTCTGCGTCATACTGACCACAGCCAATGACTGCCCTCTACCCAAGCCCCGCCTCTGGCAGCCATCTTCAGATTTGGTAGCACGTGAAGTGGCAGTATGACCAAGTGAAGAGCCGCAGAGGGGTAGGCAGGAGGGTTCGCATGTGAATCCATGCCAGACCCATGCTGGAGAACAACAGTTACAGGTAAGTAACTTGTTCCTTCTCCAGCATGGGGTCTGGCATGGATTCACATGCTCATGAATAAAGAATACATAGCAGTACACACATGCACAACCAGGGGAGGTGGCAAAGGCTCAACATTAAGCATTACATCAAACTCAACATTAAGCAAATCTTACCTCCTCACCAGGCTCACCTTAGGCGAACAGGTTGCGCAGCACTGCTTGGCCGACCCTTGACTCCTCCCTGGAATCCCGATCGACGCAGTAGAATTTCGTGAAGGTGTGCATCGACCTCCATGTAGCAGCCCTGCAGATGTCCAGCAAGGGCACACCAGATAGGAACGCCGTGGTAGCTGCGATCGCTCTGGTGGAATGGGCTCTCGGACGGCCAGGCACCGGTCGGTCTGCCAACCGATGACAGTACATGATACAGCCGGAGAGCCATCTGGAAATGGAAGCCTTCGAGAGAGCCTTCCCCTGATTGACAGGTCCAAAGTTCACAAAGAGTTGTGACGTCTTCCGAAAACACTTCGTGCGGTCCACATAGAACTTCAGCGCTCTAGCCACATCCAGCGAGTGCAAAGTCCTTTCAGCCGGCGACGAAGGCGACGGGAAGAAAACAGGCAACACCAAGGGTTCGTTGAGGTGGAAGTCCGACGGCACCTTGGGCATGAAGGAGGGGTGCGTCCTGAGCACTACCCTCGTGTCGTGAAAAGTCAAGTACGGGGCCTTGCAGGAAAGGGCCTGATCTCTCCCACCCGTCGTGCGGAGGTGATGGCCACAAGAAACGCTGTTTTCCACGACAAGAACTTCAACGGAGCCGAGTGCAGGGGCTCGTAGGGAGGTCCCATGAGCTTGGTCAGCACCACGTTGAGCTCCCACGCCGGGGCCGGAGCCTTCACCGGCGGGAACGATCTGAACAGTTCCTTCATGAATTCTTTCACCAGACGATGAGACCACAAAGACGTCCGCCCCGTGGTTCTGGTGTATCGGGAGATCGCAGCAAGATTAATCTTGAGGGGCGCGTGCGCCAGTCCAGCCTTGGCCAGCGTCAGTAGGTACGGCAGTACTTGGGGAGCCGTAATCCGTAGAGGGTTAATCTTCTGTGCGTGGCACCAGACAGAGAACCTCTTCCATTTGTGTCCGTAGCATTTAAGAGTTGAGGACGCCCTGGCCTTTGCAAGAACCTCTCTGCAGTCGGCCGGTATGTCGTATCCTCCAAACTCTAACGCTGCAGGAGCCAGGCCTGCAAGTTCAGCGACTTCGGGTCGTGATGGAGGATGGTGCCTCCTTCCCTGGAGAGAAGATCTGCGTCCACTGGCAGCTTGATTGACGGGGACGCTGACAAGTCCAGAAGGTCCGGGAACCATATCTGCCTCGGCCACGCAGGTGCGACGAGGATCATCCTGCACAGTGACCTCTTGAGCTGGTTGAAGAGCCGGATCAGCAATGGCAATGGAGGGAACGCGTATAGAAACAGGCCCTCCCAGGGGAACGAGAAAGCATCGCCCATGCTCCTCGGCTGGGAAACCTGCTGGCGAACCTCCGGCACTTGGAGTTCGTCGCCGTCGCGAACAGTTCGATCTGGGGTGTGCCCTACCGTCGGAAGAGGCGGTCCACTAGATCCTGTCGTAGTTCCCACTCGTGGCACGAGCGCAGCTCCCTGCTGAGTGAGTCGGCGATGGTGTTTTTTATCCCTGCCAGATGAAACGGCACTAGAAACATCCCTTGGGCGACGGCCCAATGCCACTGATCCTGCGCCTCCCTGGACAGGGCTGGGGACCTGGTTCCGCCCTGTTTCCTGATGTAGAACATGGTGGTGGTGTTGTCGGTGAAGATCCTAACCACCTTGCCCTTGAGGGACGGAAGGAAGGACCTGAGGGCCCAAAACACTGCACGGAGCTCCAGGACGTTGATATGGAGGGACTTCTCCGTCGGGAGCCAAAGGCCTCTCGCGTGCAGATTTTCGGTGTGCGCTCCCCACCCTTCCAGGGAGGCATCCGTGGTCACTGTCTCCTGGTGGCCGGGGGTCTGGAAGTCCATGCCCGCCGTCAGATGCGCGCGGGTGCCCCACCACCGGATCGCTCGTCGGAAACTCTCGTCGAGTGTGATCCTCTCCTCGAAGCTGCCCGTCGTCTGGATCCAGCGCGCGTCCAGGAACTCCTGCAACGGGCGCATCCGGAGCCTGCACAGGGGGATGAGGTAAATGCAAGAAGACATCATTCCGAGGAGGGACTTGATGGACCTCACTCTGGCCGCGTCCGCAACCAGCATCCGCTGCACCTTTGCCAAAATGGCCCTCGTCCTTTCCTCCGACGGATAGGCCAGAAGCGACACTGTGTCGAGCTTCGCTCCCAGAAACAATGCGTCTTGCACGGGCACCAGGTGGGACTTGGCGTAGTTTATGGAGAATCCCAGGTCCGTGAGAAGTTGGACGGTCCTTGCCGTGTGCTCCACGGCGAGCTCCTTCGTCTTCGCTCGGATGAGCCAGTCGTCCAGGTAGGGGTAGACGTGGATCCCCTCTCGGCGCAGCTGCGCCGCCACCGGTGCGAGGCACTTGGTGAACACCCTGGGTGCCGACCTCAGTCCGAAGGGAAGGGCTCTGAACTGATAGTGACGCCCTTGGACCACGAACCTGAGAAACTTTCGGTGTCCCTTTAGGATGGGAATATGGAAGTAGGCATCCTCCAAATCCAACGACGACAGGAAATCGCCCTCCTCCAGCTGACCCAGGACGTGTTGGAGGGTGACCATCCGGAACTTCTGTGCCTTGATGAATTTGTTCAGTCGGCGTAGGTCCAGGATAGGACGCCATCCTCCCGTCTTCTTCTTCACGAGGAAGTATCTTGAGTAAACTCCGGAGCCCCGAAGCCTCTTTGGGACGAGCTCGATGGCGCCCTTCCTGAGCATCACCTTTACCTCCAAGAGAAGTTGAGGGACGTGATGTTCTTTCCTGGCCACAGGGGGGACGCGCGGGCACCTCTTTAGAAACTCGGTCTCCGGCCACTGGGAATCCTGTGCGCCCTCTCCACCACACAGAGCGGGGAAAAGCCGTCTGAACCCAAGGTTTCCAGCAGGATTTCCTCCACCCATGCCGCCATATCCCTACGGCCTGACGACTCAGATAAGCCGACAATTCATATATTGTTCCGTCAAGATCTCGATTCGAGGTCATCTTGCTTCTCCCCGAGCACTTTCAGGGCTTTCGTGACCTTTGCCATTGACCCGGAGACCGCCGTTGCTACACCTTCCACTCCCGACAGTCGCCCTTCCGCCTCGTCCAGCCTCTCCCCACGTTTGTCCAACCGGATCTGCATGTGATCCACCTTGCACGTCAGGATATCTAGCTTGCCATCCAAAGATTGTATCCCAGATTGTAGCTGCAATAGCATAGTTTTAATGTCCTGTAAAGCAGACACCGGATCTGGCTCGGGCCCCGTGTCCGGTGTCTGCACCATCTCGCCCGTCGAACATCCACTCTTGGCTTGCGCAGACATCTCAAAATTTAATTTGGACTGCTGCTTACCCCCTTTCCCTGACTTGGACATGATCGGTATGAAAGCCAGGGCCCAATAATATGCCGGGAGCGACGGCCGGAGCCACCCGCACTCCTGTCTCCTGATCCAGGGGCCCAGGGTCCAGCAGGAGTCTCGTACCGGGCAAGGGAACAATCTCCAGCAATCTCCAAGAATCCCAGGGACCTGTCTCTCTCAGTGAGGAATAACCACAGATCACTCACAGCAGATTCCAGCCCAGCTCCGCACTGTCCAACCAGGGCCCTGTCCCCCCCCAGCAGTGCAACTCCACAACTGCCGCTGTGTACAGTCCCGTATGTCACCGCAGGTCCTCTACTTTCCCAAGCATACCATTAGCCGAGCTGTTCAGAGCTGAAAAGGCATGGGAGGAGGGATGGCCCCGAGGAACCACCAAACCAGTGAGAGTTCTGCAAGTGGGCCACGATCCTCCCCCACCCCGCGTGTTCCCAGGGGGGCCCCCGGTCAGCCGATCGCGGAGACACAACTCAAGGCGCCCGACAGCACCACTCGAGCCAGCCCCTCAATAGTTCAGTAGGCGCCAACCGCCGCCCCCGGGACAGGCGCCGGCCGCCTCCAGCATGCGTCCCCCCGGGCGCTGGTGGAACCCACAAGTCTGCTCCAGGTCTCTTCACAGTGCCCTTGGCGCACTGCACGGGTCCGACCACCAGACCCACTGTTTGCAGGTCGATTGGGGCACGTAGCCCTACAGTCCACCAAGGTCTCAGCAAAGTGCGGGCCGCTTCAACGCCGCGGGCTAGCCTCCCGTCACACTATCTGCTCGTCGGCCAGGCAGAGCTGGGATTCAAATATCAGGGGGGGTGGGCGGGCACCCCGGAGCCAGATGGGCAGCGCCACTTCACCCGACCCAGGTCCCCCTTCAGCACCGGGTATGTACCCCCCCCACCTGAAGCCTCAGCTTACTCCGACGCGCGGCCGCCACCACGCCGCTGCTCCCGGGACTACGGCTCACGCGGCGCCCCCATCCACATATGAGCTGCTCAGTTGGCCCCGACCGAGCCGATACTCTCCTCCTTTGCTTGTGTCCTCCACCGAGGGATGCTCCGGCTGGCCTCGCTCGTCAAGCCGCCGACGACCGAGCGGGGGAGGGCACCTCGCCTGCAACCCACAGCAGATTTCTCCGAAGCAGGGACCTCGGAGAGCCGCCCCGCCACGCTTCTGCAGGCCCGCACCTCCCCCACTCCTCCCCGGAGCGGACGCACAGTCCGTATAATGCTTTGCCGGTTATTCTTCACACAAATAATATCTCCACGGGAGCCCGACATGATGCGGTCACCGATGCCGCCGAAGGAACAGGAGAGCCTCCGCAGAGACCGCAGGATTATATGCCGGATAGATAATGTGCTGGAGAGTTTCACGGGCCTGCGGCCATCTTGGTCGGGCTCACTAGCGCCCCCCCCCTCCATTTGAATAATTCTTAAAGTATTTTTGTACAAAATTGTATTTTCCATTTATATTTTCGACAACATGAAATTCATGAGTCCACAATCCATAGGTCATATGCTACGAGTTTGAGTATTCCATCCCTTCCTCAGGAGCTATTATTTACAGTTTTCTTGTCGATTTTCACATTGCTTCCCAATACTTAAAAACAAAAAAGAATATATTTAGTAAAATAATCCTTGAAAAAATCTTTTTTCAATATTAACATCAACAGATCATTGTCTGCCAAGGTTCTTTTCCTTAATATTCACCTGGTGTCAGTCTGGAGAATACAGTCCAAGATAGGTGTGCTGTTTTTCAAAAATGCTCAGGCTTTCAGAATTATGTGGAAAGTCCAGCTATCCCTAGTGATTAAAGGCACAATATATCAAGCCATGCTTTAACTCATGATGCCTAATGTCCTGAATGATATTACAATTGGAGAAACTAATCAGGAGGGAGATTTCGCAGAAATTGCATGCAACCATGCTGGCCCAGTACTACAGGGCACAGAGAATCAAAAAAGGCTCGAGAGAATACTTGCGACCAACAGTGTGTAAGGGTAACCCAGAATTTGTGAAAAGATAGGAGTACATCCTAAATAAATGGTCATTGGATTTAATCTTAATATCTATTGAGGAACTCTCAAAATCCGCAGTACACCTCAATATAGAGATTAAGGAATTAACAGAACTAACAACATTTAAAAGTAGAGAAGAATTGCAACCAATCCTAGAGGATGTAAACGTCTCCCTCGAAGGGTACAAGAAGGACATAGAACAAAGGAAATTGAGAAAATTCAGAAGGGACACATTGGACTACTACCAGGATATAGTCTATAGTTGGCAAGATTATTATCACCAAAACAGACCATCCCCTAACACTAGACTGCGACCAAAAGCCCCAGGACAGGAAGAGTGTGACCAGTGTAGTGGCGCACCCGCCAGTGGGGAAGAAACTAGAAACCTAACACCACCTACACTACAACGCACCCATCCCCAGGGAACACAGTATCTAATACATGGGTGGGTACTGGGTATCACTCCACAGACAGCAACTACCTCACATACCTATCCAGCCTCTTTTTTTTTTACTTAAAAATCAAGGAACAAGCAGATCAGTTAGTGGTGAATATATCCTCAAAAATACTAAAAAAAAAAATCAATTGGATGTGCTTAATTTGGGACGATCTTTTTCCCAGACACAGAATTCGAATTTATTAGAAGAGAAATTAATCTATTTAGATTCATTCGAAAAATGAGTTTTTTTGACTTGCAACCTCCACTAGAGGAACAATCGGAGACATTTGACTATCTAGAAGACAGTAGAACACATTTGACCCACAGGTAAACAATATGGCCATGAAGCTGAAGCTGTTCAAGAAGCAGATGCTTAAAGATTTAGACAGAATAGACTTCAACAGAACATCAGGACACATCAAAGCCAACTCATTAAAGATCTGGCGAATTACCATACTCGTATTAAAACCAGCAGATAAACGCGGGGCCATAGTTATAATGGATACAAACTTTTAAGACTCACAATGTATGTGTTTACTGAATGACAAAAGTACTTCTGTTAAAAATCGAGGAAAAGAGTAAAACAACAACAGACACTTCACAAGAGAAAGACAGGCACACTTTCATGCCTTAGTTGCAACAACTGCCATAACATTAATGAGGGGGTGTCATGTAAATTGTCCCGGGAGGATAGCTGAGTGGCAAAGTGCTCGCCTTGGAAGAAAGACGACATGAAGCAATACAGGTTCGATCTCCGCGTCCGTGCTTAGAAACGTCTAGGTATTTAAGCGTGTTATAAATACGCAACTAAGACAAACAACTACGGAACTAAAACAATTCCTGTAACAGCGCCTCGATGCCCACGGGCTGTGTGAGCGCTTTAAAAATGCTACTAAATAAAGTAAGACACCCACAAACTGGTGCTAGGATTAAACTTAAGGACTGCAACTCACAATCTGTCATCTATGGACGTAGTTGTTTGTGTGGAATTCTTTGTGGGCCAGACAACAAGGAGAGCTAAGGAACGATGGAATGAACATAAAAGTAAGATAAGAACCAAAAATGTTTTTTTCCCCAGTAGCCAGACACTTTGCAGAAAAGAGGCACACAGTAGCACAATTTAAACACTCATATTGGAAGTGGTACTGAAACCACAGAGGGGAGGAAACATGGGAAAGAAACTGGACCAGAGGGAGTTATTTTAATAGAGAAATTGAACAGCTTCACCCTAGACGGGATGAATGAGGATTCTTACTTGGGAGCCTTCCTGTGAAGAATATTGGGGTACTGTAATATGAACGTGGAACACTAACAATGGAACGGAGAAGAGAAATTGTGTTGGGTAATTCTGGACTAATGTCAATATCCGTGTCTGAACAGGAGGGCAACCAGTGATACCCATTAACTTACAGAGGAGAGCCAGGAAAAAGGAAAAGTTAAAAGTGTGGTATTACGATGAACAATAAGCAATATGTCCAGTAAGGTCCACAAAAAGTTAGCACTTAACACAAAGAACATTACTTGAACATTGGTATTGTTTGCTTGAATAGCCCAGGGGATCATGGAATAACACTTTACCCACAATTTATTGGGATAATGAAGATGGAAGAAATGTATACGAGTGTAAGCATGAGATTTCCGATAATATTTCACCTACAGAAGTCCATATTGTGATGTATAGCAAAACCCAGACTGTTAGATAACATCTAGGGTTTCCATGTCATTTGATCGCCTGCCTGTTCATCCCCAGTTTTTTTTAACGTGCATATTCCATCGAATGTGGTCATCTTTTTTTTGGGGGGAGGGGTACCCCTCCCCCCCCCCCCCCCAAGCTCACCTCCCACACTTATTTTTTGCTATTGCCCACCCGCCCAAACCCTTATCTGCCCTTTCCCACCCCCCCTAAAAAAAAAAATTCGATGATCACATTCGATGGAATGTGCACGTTAAAAAGCCTGGTTATGAACAGGCAGGCGATGAAAGGACGTCATCTAGGGACTTTCGTTATTAGCGACAAAATATTCTAGCTATAAATGTTGGGAATTAAAACAAATCGATCCAAATATTCATACTATTTATGGTAAAGATGCAGTAATACAGGACAAAGCGACACCCCGCTCCAATATCTATTTTGGAGTAGGAGAACTTTTAAAGTGGAGGTATATTAGTTACAACTTGGTCAGCTGGACACATTGACTCGAACACTACACCATAATGGGACAAGGTTATACGTGCATAGAGTAGATAAACACAAGTGACGTCATCATGATATGACAATGACATCACATGTTAAATAGCGGCCATTTTAGAAACGGCCAGTACTCTGATGACACAGGATTTTGGCGAGAAAGGAGGGTAGGATGTACCAGAGGCTTATTGAGTGTAATCTTTTAAACCAGCAGGCACGGATGAACAACCTCACATAGAATTAATATTCTTTCATGGGAACCAACACTACATCCATATTATTGGAGATTGCACTCTGGATGGGGGTAAGGTAATAACGACAAATCATCACAATTCTGATTTTTTTTAATACTACCTAGGGGTAACATGATTTTCTAATGGCAATGGTTTGTTCTGTTCTCCCAAATAGAATCAGCCACCCACAAGTGAGAAATCGTGACAAGGAAGGGACATCCTCCATTTGAGGTGAGGTTTATAGAGAATTCAGATTTTAATCAGGTCATTAGGCAGCACGAGTTAAAACATTTCTCGATATATTGTGCCTTTCATCACTATGTATAGCTGGATTTTCCGAATACCTCCGAAAGCCTGAGCATTTTTCCAGACTAACACTAGGTGAATATTAAGGAAAAGAACCTTCACAGACAATGCTCTGTTGAGGTTAATATTGAAGAAAGTTTTTTTCAATGATTATCTTACTAAATAAGTATATTGTCTTTTTTGTTTTGAAGTACTGGGAAGCAATGTGAAAATCGATATGAAAATTGTAAATAGATTGTGAGCAAGGGATTGAATATCCTGAAACGCGTAGAGCATATGACCTATGGATTGTGGATTCATGAATTTCATGTCGAAAATATAAATGAAAAATAAAATTTTGTACAAAAATACTTTAAGAATTATTCAAATTAATAGTGATAGTTGATATAATAATAATTGAACAAGGTATAGTAAACGTATAACCTACATTGATTATTTATAGATTCTTAAATAGTCTGGATTACAGTATAATTTGGTGTGCAGGGGACGGGAGTGCTCCACAAGTTTGTAGACACCCGTTTGCTTGTCTAGTTTATGTCATCCAGATCCCAGATCCCCACACAATAAATAGAACATAAGCAGGGCACAAGACAAACAGACAAAGCCAACAAGCCAGGAAAGGCAGGTGATGATGGTACACTGGAAGTATTTCCTCCATGCCTAACCCGGGTACCTTCATTGGGCATGTCTTCCCATCCGCACTCCTTTGTGCTGCTGCTTCAAAGCAGTATGCCACCCGCTCACCCGGAGGCCAGTGCTCCGGTGCCAGCTTCTCCATGAAGACTTCCAGACTGATCACTCGGTGATATTTTTGGAGCGGTTCCAACTTGAAATACTCCTGGTATGGAACATGCATCTGGAAAGAGGGAGCACAGCCTTCAGACACAGTGCAACCGTCTGATGAAATGGTAGAGTTTCCTGAAACATTTTCCATCTGTGGGGTGAGGGTGACAAATCACTGAACAACTTATGCTGCATCCTTTCCAGAAAGTCACACATCAACTCTGGCAATGGCACACAGTATTCCCACACTAACCATTTTGTCTCACCTCAGCTAATGCAAGATATTCTCACTCACCAATCCATCATTCTTTGGGTCTACACACATGTTGCTCGTCGAGCAATTACACTGCAGGTGGCCGCTTCAAAGCGTTGCAAACATTCGGGAGCAGAGGTATAGGGCATATGGGTTCAAGCTTGAGGTGGAGAAAGCGATTTGCAAAGTGAGGAACCCGACGCAGAGGTCAACTCTAAAAACCAATATCTTTGGTTGGCATGAAACAAGCACGTTTTGGGAAACAGGCTTTCGGCGTCTCTTCAGCTAGAAGCAATTTTTGTTTTTTTGTTTTAAAAGCTGAAAGTCTGCGAGGCACTCGACATTCTTACATATACCATCCAGTTTGTGCACTTCAACTTCAGAGGAAAAAAAAAAAAAAAAAAAGCCACCGATTTGTGAAGTGTCATGTTCAACATGAGTGGGGCCATCCAAACTTATGGCTATTTTGCACACATAAAACAAAAGAATAATAAAAAAAAAAAAATCGCCAGCTTGCCGCAATTTTCCGCTATAAACAGGAACATGCTAGCGCTGCAAAAACAAACACACATTTAACTCTAGGCTGCAGCTGCCCTCGCTGCTTTGTGTGAGCAACATCCAAAGTGATGTATTCGACATCCTTGTGCATTCTTTTTATTACCCCGTCTTTTTCCACGTTTACTTTTCTTAACCAAACGAACGCATTGCATTTTGAAGTTCAGAGCACATAATCTCACGTTTCCCGTGTCAGTTAAAAGAACATATGATAAAGTGACAAATGAAGTACAGCTTGTGCTTACATTGTTAGATTGTCCGTGTTTTTAATTAACTGTCACTGCAAAGTTAAGGTCATCCATTTTCACCTCAAAAATACAAATGTTTAGCTAAGGAAAAGTGAGTGAAGGAGAACAAAGTCAATGCTAATATCCTTCACTGAAACTGCACTGTTTCTGCAACTGGACCACTCTTAACGGCCTCGGTCCTGGGCCCAGCCACTCTCCACTTGCACTGATGCACTGGAACCCCTCTGCACTGCGGGACTGTCTCTGTATCCCTACAGCCCCCCCCACCCCTTTCCCAGCACTTGTTCTGCACTTACCACCAGCTGGCCCTAATTATTTATTACTTTACGCCACTTACCTTGTACTGCACTCCCCCCCCCCTCCCCTTCCCCTTGCACTTTTCCCCCTCCCCCACCCCTGCACTTGCGCGATCTGAATGACACCTGGCCTAGTAGGATCGTTGTCTGTCTCCCCTTGTTCCTCCCCTCCCTGCCTCGTCGTGCCTTGAAACACCTGTGTATAGGCGCGTTACAAATGCCATATCATATCAATGGGGGTCATTACAGTTTCCTGGTCCGGAAAAAATGTCTTTCCCTTCTAAAATGGCGCTCGTATTCTCGGGCTGTACTCGGGGTCACACGGTTGTAATTAGATTGCACACACAATTGCTACGTCCAGAGCACGTCAATATTTGTCGTCCGATTGCCGGTTGCGGCTCACACACAGCAGTCTAAGAACGTGTGTGCGAGTATCGAGATTCTCTATCGACCAACAAAGGTCGCCTATTTGAATGCGGAACGTTGCACGTGATGCTCTCTAGAAACTCATGGTTCCTATTTTTACTTCACAGTTTCATTGATGCTCGTGCTTGCACTGGTTTTCGCAGCCTGCAGCAACCATCAGTACCAGTAAAGAATAAATGATTGGCATCTTATTTGAAGACCACTATGAGGTAATTTTAGCCCACCCCACCTGTCAAAGATTACATGCTATGAATGATCTTCTTACTTGGATAATACAGTTTAGCAATATTTGAGGTCTACAATTTTTATTACAGACCTAGCAAGCCCAAGTTCCATTGACTTGTCAATGTATTTCACCTTTGGTAGCACCAATGCATAATGCAGCGACACAATGCACGGCGCGTGACTAATTCTAGGTTTCCTCTCGTGCTCTATACCCGATAGTTCCGGGCATGTGTGCCACCACTCGGCCTGTGATGCATGCATTTCATCCTGTCTGGAACTCTGGCGAATGCCAATGGTTTCATTTACTGCTCTGTGTCACTCCTATAGTGGGTGTGATTGCTAACCACCGTCTGGGTAAAAAGACCCTTTCTTCTCTTTTCTCGGAAACGCTCTGGACCAAATATATTTCATGAATTACGCAGAATTAAGATAGTGTCACACGGTAGTGACATTATTCATTTTATTTTTTAGGAATCAGAACACATTACATTGCCCGAATGAGACGTGGGTAGACAACTCACATTAATCAATCATTTGAAAGACATCTGAATCCTTTTACTCATATGTTCATAGGACCTTCTCAAGGATTGATCTCCTCCTAACGTCCCCCAAGAAACTAACATACGTCAGCAAGGTGGCCATAGGGTCGAGGATTCTGTCCGATCACGCCCCAGTGACGCTTGAGATCCGGGCACAGGAGACAACTCCTAACTCTCGACGTAGATGGACCCTATATGATCCAATACTTAATGAGATGCCATTGAGAGACTCCATTGCAAAAACATTTCTTCAGGGAAAATCTAAAAGAGGACACCTCCCCAGCAAACACCTAGGACGCTATGAAGGCGGTGGTATGGAGAGAACTGATTGCGCAGGAAGTAGCATATCACAGAAATAGACGACAAACTCCTGATCCTTGAAGATGAACTCTGAGAAGCAGAGAAAACCCACAAGGAAAAGGGCTGGACCACAAAAACGCGACGAGCCACCCGCATTGCACCAAAGAAGCTAGAGGCCCACTATGCCAAACACACGGCCCAACTACTGACTAAAACCAAACAATTTTATTACGCGAACAACAAAGCAAATAAGCTACTGGGGGCCAAACTAGCAAAAGCAAAGAGGAAAAACACCATTGTTGGGCTGCATGATCAACAAGGCACAATACATTATGCTGAACAAGAAAAGCAGCAGCTTGCGACGAACCATCTAGTACAGGTAATGACTGCCCCGCCACGAAAACCCAGAGGCACAGAGGGACTATCTGCAGACAGCGGCACTCCCCCAGCTGAAAGACTCAAGCCGAGACGGCCTAGGCGCTCCGATCACAGGTGAGGAAGTGGAAGAGGCCATAAAATCCCTTAAATCCCGAGCTCCTGGCTCCGATGGATACTCATCCAGATTCTACAAGATTTTCAGGCTCCAATTGATTGATCCCATTGTTGTGCTTTTCAACTCCTTTAAAGAAACTGGCAGTGTAACCTCATCCATGCAGGAGTCAATCACCGTCCTTTTACCCAAACCGGGAAGGGACACAAGAGACCCTGCTTCCTATATACCGATCGCCGTACTAAACATAGATGCCAATATTTACTCTAAAATTCTTGCTAACCGCCTGTCACAGATTCTGCCGGAGATTATTCACGTCGACCAAACAGGCTTTATTAAAAATAGATCTACAGGGGACAATATTCGAAGAGCCCTGGACCTGGTAGACCTCGCTTCCCGAGACTCCCAGAAACTGGTATTGATGGCCAAAGACGCTAACAAAGCGTTCGATAGAGTTGATTGGGCCTTCATGCGCCACACCCTGGCGGCCTTTGGATTTGGTCTGGCATTTCAGGCCATGGTCTTAGCCAACTATAAATCCCAGAGAACCCTCCTTAGAATTAATGGCTCTCTCTCTGACCCAATTCCTCTGACCTGCGGAACTAGGCAGGGATGCCCACTGTCCCTGCTTCCATTTGCGTTAATTATGGAACCTTTTGCCCAGAAAATCAAACTGAATGATAGTATTAAGGGCCTCCAGATTGGTCCCTTCCAACATAAAATTCGCCCTATACCCAGACGATGTCTTGCTAACCATTTCAGATCCTCGGTCCTCATTAGGGGATACTCTCTCTGAAATAGATAACTACGGGAGGGTCACAGGCTTCTCCATTAACTTTGATAAATCTGTGGCTCTGGGGATTGGTCCATCCCCAGACGAACGGAACTCCCTAGGCCCATTATGCCCCATTCAATGGAAAACTAAGGCGATCCCCTATCTGGGGGTGGAGATTCCAGCAAATCCGAAGGACACGTGTCACGCGAACTTCCCCACGCTCTTTAGGGAGCTGGAAGATGACTTGAAGCAGTGGGCATCTCAGGAAATCTCATTAATGGGGCGTATTACAGCCTTTAAGATGAACCTCCTCCCCAGATTTGTATATGCCTGTTCATCCCTACCAGGTGCTATCCCCTCGCCCGCCCTCCGCAGCCTTCAGAGGAAGATGCTTCGGTTTATCTGGAAAGGTAAAAGGGCTAGGATTCCCAGAAAACAATGTTTGGTAACCCAAGGCTAGGTGGACTGGGAGTCCCGGACTTACAGGGCTATCAGATGGCAGCACAGCTAGCGCACACCCAAGCGTGGCACATAACTACTAATCGCCCTAGGTGGGTGGAGCTGGAACAGTCCAGCTGGTCTATTCCCCTGTGATTTCTTCCCCTCATCCTACCCTCGCTGCAGCGGCGATGGGCTGGCCTGTTATTAGCGACCAAACACACTGTGGGCATATGGGATTGGGCCCCGAGGCGTAAAGGGATCCCGAGAGGTCTAAGCCCCTCCTCCCCAGTATTTCACAATCCAGTGTTCTCACCTGGGATGAATCCCAAGAATTTTAGGAACTGGACTGCAAGGGGCCTGGAAACCCTTGGGCAGCTTTTCGAGGGAGGCCTGCCCCGCACTTTCGAACAATGTAAGGAGACCTTCCAGCTTCAGGAAAGGGACTGATTCTCCTATATTCAACTTCGCCACTGGTGCTCTCACCCTCAAACTCTCCAGGCAGCAACATGCACTCTAACCTCCCTAGAACTGACTCTCAAAGAACTCCCGACCCGAGGAAAGATCACCCTATACAAACATTTCTTGGGAGATTTCCTCGCCAAAGATCTGATGTATGGAACAATGGGAGGCAGATCTGGGGCACCCCATAGAGGACCAATCCTGGGTAGACATTTGGACCCAAACGCATGCATCATCCTCTTGCATCACCAACAGAGAATTTGCTTATAAAATCCTGTTGCTTTGGTACTACCCCCCTCAGACTTCATCATATGAATTGGGCCCTTGAGCCTGCCTGCTGGAGACTTTGTGGCCAACCAGGCTCCTTTCACATGTGGTGGACATGCCCAAAGGCACAACAGTTTTGGAAACAATGCCTAGCCACCATCAAAGAGATAACCCAGGTAGCTCTCCCTCTGGAGCCTGAGCCCATTCTGATGAGAATCCCGGTCCCGGGGGTCTACTCGAGACTGGGAAAAATAGCCAAACTATTGACCCAATGCCTCCTAGCAGGCAGGATAATGATCGTTAGCTCCTGGAAATCCACAGAAGGCCCCCTCATGCCCCTCTGGTGGGGAAAGGTGTGGGACATACTGATCGCAGAGAAGATAACAGCAGCCAGACTGGGGCGCCTACACCATTTTCAGAATATATGGGCACCAATATTAGACTATGACCAGAGGTTCCCAGCCTTGACCCACAAGCCTCAGGGGGACAGAATGGTATTGGGCGACGGGGCAACCCCCTGGCACGAAAGGGAGTCTGTAAATGGAGCAGAGGACACAAACAACTGAGAACACTGGTCCAATCCGGCAGTTGAGGGCGAGAGAGTGGGAGTTGAAAGATGGGGCCTGTGAAATGTTGGATAAGGCATTGATAAGTAAGTTGTATTGTTAAAGTGGTTTGAGAGCTTGTTAGGACTATGGTTCTTGCGCTAGTGTGTGCGTTGCTATCTTCTTTATGTTGCCTGCCGCCTGTCAGGTGGATCTCAGAGGGACCAAGCTCCTAAGGTCCCAATGTTTGCAAGGGTTGTTCTGGGTTACGGAGATCCAAAAACTTGAAATTAGGCACTGGACAGTGGTTCCTTAGTATCCAATGAGTATCAATTTCCACACACGTGGTGTTTGGAACATTTGTTGATTTATTTTTCCTTCAGAAATTCACACATTGGTTGTCACTCTGAATAGATTTAGCGACTCCATTGTACATAAGGACGAGCTAGGCCTGGGAGGGGCAGAGCAGTGAACACCCTCTCATGCACTGGTGTGTATTTGTCTCCTGTATAGTATTTGTGTTCAAGTGCAGAGCGCCTGCTGTGCATGCTGTGCCTGATGTGGCGTGAGGGAGCTGTATGAGCACTGGTATTGTTGGGAGCAGGACGAGACTGACATAGGGGTTCTCAGAGCAGTGGATCTGGTCGCCATGGTAATGCAAAATTCTCAGGTACTGAGTGACAGAATGTTAATTTCTGTGTCCCCGTGCCATTTCAACCAGTGAGGAAACGCAGTACAGCAATTGTGCCAATCGGGTGTCCCATTTAAAATCACGCGTTTTCATCTTATTCAGGCAGCCTAGTGATCCTTCCTCTGCTGGCTGGTCCCCCCGCCCCTTTGCTCTAGAGCGCCTTCCCAGCATGGCATTCAGAAGACTCATGGAGATGTGAGTTGAGCCCTCTGTGCCCACACAGGGCCTTGCACAGCCTTGTGCACTTCACTCGCATTGTAGCAAGTATGGGGGTGTAGGAGGATGGCAGGGAGGGAAGGAGCTAGCTCGTGACAAAGTGAAAGTAGAGGGGCAGTTTCCCTGCAGTACCCACAGTGGTCTGTGGACATGTATTGATATTACACAACCTCATTTTCCTCATGTGTGGAGAAATGGAAGAATGGAGAAAATAGGGGTTTGTCCGGGGTGTGAACGCCTTTCGCAATTTTTCATTGGGAGGCAGTCCATCTCCCGATGAAAAATGAAGGGAAAAAAAAATAAATAAAAATAAAGATGGGACAGGGTCCCTATTCAATGTCTATGGCGGCAGCCAGACGGGATGAGCCCTGGGACCCGAGAGCAAAGCTCCGCTCCCACGGGTAAGTGGAGGGGGTGGGTAGGGAAATTTGGTAATTTTGAGGTAAAGGGGGGCAACAGGGAGACTCTCCCTGTTGCCACCTCAAATTAAAAGAAAAAAAAATCCCTGGCAAGGGCCTCTGGCAGCTGGGACCGCAGGTGGGGATTCTGTATTCTCACCTGCTGTTCCAGCCACCCGATTGGCCGAGTGCCCTTCCCCAGGTGCAAATATGATGTATACACCCATGGGTGCCCCAGACTGTTTTTCCCTTCAAGTAAAGGGGAAATGATCCCCAATACATCTTCACCCGGGACGGTCGAAGCCTTTAGTTGTCTAGCCAGGCTCACTCGCCTGAGTCGCCTTCTTGCTCCCTGTGGTCGTCTTTGACTGCTCCACAGCACTAGATGCGTGGGCTAAGTAAGTGTTGCACACAGACACATCCTCATGTGTTGAGGTACCCACTCCCTCGTACACTTATTTAATGTACGTCTCAACCCAGCCCGGCTGCCAGAGTCGTTTTTACCATGTTATTTTCTAAATTAAAGGTGGTGTCAGGTTCCAACAATATACTATTTATTTTTTTTTGGACTGTTAGTGCATGCCCACTGCACCAAAATGTCAGACAGCCTTCATGTTGAAAACGCACTTGTAAACAACCATTGGCAATGCCAACAGTTTGGGCTTTCTGTAGGCATGGGAATGGAACCGCTGTACGGTTGTTAACTGGCCATTGATCAGCAGTTGCAAAATGGTACGAGTACCTGGGCTTCTAATAGGAGTGCCTGGCAAATGCCCAATACCTAAACGCAAGACAAAATTGTTGGCTTTGTCAAAGCTTGTTTTTGCAATTACGATTGATGACGATTTTTTATTCTCCCTGGTTTTGTCATTTATTGCTTATTCCTGCCGCTGCAGTGCTCCCTGCACTCCGAGTGCTTCCCTTCCTTTGCTCCCATACTGTCATTCCTTCCTCCCTGTACAGTTATTTCCACATTCCTTTCCTCTATGCTAAATTTAAAATGCAATAAACTACAAAACATCAAAAACGATTGGCATTGGCAATTATAGTTTCTTTTTTAGAGGTGCATCCCCTCTGACAACATACAAACTGACCTCATAAATCTGAGAGGACCTCTGTATGTTGTCAGTGGTACTGCACCGCTCCAATAAAAATAATGCTTGTAATGCAATGTAAAACTCAGATTCCAGGGTTTTGTTATCTTCCTTACGAAAGTGTGTGGTGTGTCGTTCAAGGATTTCTATGTCTGTTGGATCTGCATTGTGCATTCCCCTGCTCCAGGACTTTAAAGCACATCCCATTTCTGAAATTTGGAAGGCTCTTTGAAATGGGTAGAAAAGTCTTTTTGTCGTAATGCTTTGTGCAATTGCATAAAAAGTGAGGGAAAGGGTAATAGAATGTGTTAATCTATGACTATGAAGAAATAGATTTCTTTTGAGGACATCTGCACCGGGACAAAAGTGAACCCCATTGAGAGCAAAGCTACAGTATAGGACAACTATGACCAGGATGCAATTATACATACAACCAACAGATGCATTGCCCACTTGCGCTGTCCCTCTTCATCCCTTGCGCAATGTTGCACCGTCGCACCTCCTACCCTTTGCACTGTCACTGCTTCCCACTTTTGTTTTCACTCTTTCCCACCTCATTTGTGCTGTCACTCTTCCTCCCCATTTGCACTTTCAGTCCTTTCTTCAAATGTTATACAATGCTCCTGTGGTCTGTTGCTGGCCGAGCTTTCATTGATTCGATCTTTTTATTATTTCTCGTGTTGCCATTTCTTACTCTCCCCTTCCCCCCAACTGCTCCCTTTACCGCTCCCTTTACCCCTATCTGGTCATAATTTCTTCCTCTCTGCGCGGTCATTCCTTCCCTCCATGCTGAATGGAAAATACAACAAACAACTGCAAACGGCAAAACTATTGGCATTGCCAATGCTCGTTTCAAATGATTTCCTCATGCTGAATATTCGTTATCACACTTAAGACTAGTCATGAATGGATTAATCACAGATCAGGTTCTGTTATTTGTCAAATTATGCTGTTTGCACACTATCAAATAATTGTTTTGTTTCTTGTACAATTCTCATAATCTAGCGTATATTCCTATATTATGAATATTGATGCAATGTTGCTCTAATCCAGCTCCATAAAAAGATGGCATACACCACTAGATCTATGATTCCGAGTGTTAATGAGGATCATTGAGAAAAGCAATTTAGCCACCTGCCCTTGAGTTTGAATTTTGAAGTGACTTTTCTATGAACAAGCGGTGAGCAACCGCCTCAGTTGGTCCTTGTAGTTTTGGCTATTCTGGCACTGGCAATTTTACTGGAATGGGAAAACATGAGTTTTCCGGTGGGGCACTGATTTACCTCCAGCCCCGAGCAAGTTCAGCGCAGTAAAAGGCGCAAATTTATCAGCTGCGGGAGTAGCCCACTAAAAGGTGAGGGGGCTTTGTTGATAGCCACATAGTTCTATGAACTAGGCTGGAGAATGCCCTAAATAATTGTGTTTCAAGCAAATAACATTGGCGATAAAGTTGGGTGACAGGTAAGTACAGAGAGCTTAAAATTAGAACAAGGCACTGTAAACGGGCCTCAGAGCATGCCTCTCACTAGAAACAAATGCACATTTTATTAACTTGCTAAGTAGCCACAGAGGCTGACAGCACATTGCTAATTACACATTCCCGGGGTCATACAGTAAGAACTGAACAGCCTTTGATACTTTCGAGGCCAGGAAGCAAAGCTCATTGGTGCCGTGTAAAGGCAGCGAATGCACAAACATTTTTATAATAATTCGACATATTAGTTTAATGAGACTAGTCTATTGACTGTTTCAAAATGTCCCAGGGCGGTTTTGAAATTGCCCCTTAGCACATCTCAGCCTGGGAAGAGGTTTGAAATGTTCCTAAAATGCAACATAAAGACAGTAATTGGTCAATGGTTCAAGGCTCTTGCAGTGTCAAGATCGGTTGTATTTCCTGCGAGATGACCAGCGGCAGAAGAATAAAGATTCGCTGGTGATCTCAAATGTCTCAATGTTTTGGCACTACGATGTGGGAATTGTGGGTTAGACTGACGTTACAGCTTTATTTTTGGGGCGCATCTTTGACAGCACCTTTCATGCAGTTCTGTTCCACATTCTGTGAGAATTTTGTTTCTCCAGCTGCGCCTGGGCTAAGAATAAATTGTGTTACTTCTTGCAACCCCACTGTACATAGATGCTGCAATTACCTGGAATGGGGATTTACTGGTGTTTCCGCCACCTAGAATATCCCGGTAATACACGGATACCAGGCGGCAGAAACGGTAGTGTCAATTTGCCGGTATCCAGCCAGAATTACCAGTGGGATACCGGCAAACTAATTATGACCAATGAAAATAAAATGGTTTGGGAGACAAAAAGGAGGAAGGGGCTATGAAGAGGTTATGAAGACTAAGACATGGTGATAAGAGAAAGGGTGGAAAAGCAAGAAGAAAAACCACAGAAGAAGCAGAGTGGAAAACACACTAAGTGAGCTATGGCAAAGATGGGAGAGATGGAGGAAACCAAAAAAACTGGAAAAAGTGATACAAATGATAACAGAAAAGAACATTTAAGAGGGGGAAGAGTAGAAACAGATGACAATGATAGACAGCAGGAGTAAAGGGGGTGAGGGGGCAGTAGAATCCCTAGATGGACAGAGAACTGGTGAGATGGTGACTGGAGAGATGAGCAAAGCAGACAAAAGAAAGGGAGTGGTCAAAGAAATTCATAATCCCATAAAGCAATGGGAAGAGGGAGAGAATCGGAAAGGAGAGGTAGCAGAGGGAGAGAACAAGATATAGACCAAGCAAAGGGATGCAGAACATGGAGGGAGGGATAAAGGAGAGAAGAAGATGAACGGAGAGATAATGGCAACATAGCTTCATAAACAGATGGAGACAGTGGAAGAGAAAGCGCTGCATAATATGAGAAAGCGTGATGGAGAAATGCAAATTGAACACTTAAGTGCTTCATAAAATCTGCCTTCTCATAGGCTGTCTCTGGGCATGCGTCAGGATGTCCACCCTCCCAAATCCACAACTGCCTGACTGAAACCCCATAGAAGGGGTATTGCATTAATTTGCCAACACCAGATTTATCAAAGCCATTTTCTACAAAGAAATTACTTTGAAAAAAAAAAATCAAAATATATGGGTAGGGGTGGTAGGTAAGGGGTTAAAAGGGCCGGTGAGTAGGTTGGGGTTACAAAATCCCCCCAAAAATGCGATGTTTTTTCAAAGTAATTTATTAGAGAATTACTTTTGAAAAAAAATGTGTCAGCAAAGGGACATGGAACCATGGAAGGGGTACATTTATATTGTTACAAGTCATAACTATAAATAAAGTTATTTAAAATAGGCATGCACTTCAAACAAAGAACGAGCAAAACAAACACTGCTCTTTCAAGCATGGGACATCCAGGAACATTTTTATTACAATATAGCAGAGGCAATTTACAAAAGGTGCTAATGATCATACTGTGGCCTCCAGGCAATTCAAAATTGTGTGCACATATGCTGCAAAAAACAATTTTGTGCTGCACAATTTCATTTTTTATGCCGCAAAATATTAAATTTCATGCCGCAATATCCTGGAGGTTCTGATGAGTGCACAAACCCTCACACCAGACAGTGAAGAAGGCAGTGTAGGAAGTCAAAAGAGGAAAACTGGCAAAAGTTGTTGCAAGCCAAATCAGTGTAACGGTAGACACAGTAAAGACTTTAGATTTGCTCTCCCTTTAAAAATGTACCAAATGGTGCCTTCACAGAATCCTCTTGCCAAACTCAGTTTGGATCCCTCACACAAAGTAGAATCGAGATAGAATATTGGGTCACCTAAAATAGTTTACATGTTCGGAAAGATTTTTCTTTTGGCAACTTTCCCTCCATAACTCTATGGACCTCAAAACATTTTGCTTTTGTCCATGTCCACATTTTTTGCAGGGGAGTGAAGCCTTCAACTTCACTGCCCTGGCCTTTTGCTCATTTGTTATGTGGAAACTGTTCAGTCCTTCAGACCATCACTGGGAAACTAGGTTTCAGGTTTTGTCTTACTTCCCATACCTTTTTAAACATTGCACACAGCATCTTACAATGTAGTGCAATGGGGATACTTTTGTATCATCCTAGCCTTTTACAATTGCGATTTTTGGTTACTTTTATATGTGCCTAAAGACAAGTTGGCGGCAGCAACAGAACATTCCATTTTAATAGTATATACCTGCGGTGCCCGCTCAACCTGAATTCCTCAGCAATTATATTTTGACAATTTTTGTGTTATTTCTAGTGTGCATATCTGCGTTTACCGCATATGGCTACTAAACGTGGCTAGTGCCCCAAAATGGCCATATTGTTATTTAGCCTTCATCCTGCCTTGCCAGGTCAGGAAATCCCATGTAAGGTCATGCACTTGCATGGAAAGCTGCACTCACAGGCTAGTGATGATTTTGTGTGTGTGGCTCAGGAAGGGATGGAACTGTCTGGTCCCATTCCACATTCCTAGAGCCAGAAAATCTAAGTATGGGGTATTAGTGCAACCAATAGTTATCCCTGATTGGACAACTACTAGCTGTTTGAATGGTGCACACCCTTACCATTGGTGGGCTTGGACTTTCTTCCAGGCTCGATTTTAGATCAGAGGACTCATGTAGCCATTTCTTCAGATCAGCATTGGAGCAAAGAAGATTTGAGGTCGTTTTACCACGGATGAAATGTCCGCGTCGGAAATGACCGCATGAGAAACGCATGTTACCCAAAATGGTTTGTACATTTCCATCTACAGTAAAACAACCCTAAATCTATCCAAACACTAACCCCCACCCACAACATACCCCTACCCTCCCACTTACCTTTCATTGCAATGCGCCGTGTCCCTTGGACGCTGGTTCCCTTTGACTTTCGTGATCGGGAACTGCCACAGCAGGGGCTTTTTTTTTTTTTTTTTTTTTTTTAAATCGGGTCAGCTGTCCCCCGCAACACCCCACTCACATATAGTGAGCAGGGGCCACCCCTGCAGCCCCCCCCCCTTTGTTTTAACCAAATGACCTACACCACCAAATAGATTTGGTCAGTAGGACATTTAGTAGTAGGAATTGGAAGATTGATTAAGTAAAAGAACTTAAGTCATCAGCACAGGGCTGTGATCCCGATATAAAAGCCCACTTGGGAGCGTCTATGTTCTTTTCTACCCCCAATCATGACTAAATCCTGATCTACTATAGGAGGTCAAATCCTGGAATACTAGAGGCTACGCACATTTATGTAGATCCGACTGCTCATGCAAGGATTTATATAATGCTGATATTATAGCACCCCAGGAGACATGGTTATTAGGAATGCACATTTTGATGGTTTTACAACGTATCTTCGTCATGCCTCTAGGGGAGAAAAGGATTGTCCTTTTGGCAGTGTTTGGCAGAGTTTGCATGCAGTATCCTCTGGGACAACTACATACAACTAGGACTACAGGTGTAAGCAAAATCAACCTTTGGTATAAGTCTGTACCACACAGTTTTTGGGAAGCGAGCTGAGCAGCCAGGCTCCTCTCAAGAGGGAATGTGAGCTGTAAGGGTGTTACACAGAGGTCTATAATTACAAGTATTCAGATAGACACTTATACTCAAGGCTTCTTGGTAAAATACCTCTTAATTTATTACAGTACTTAACACTATTAGGTTCTGAGGCATTTAAACTACTTTGAAGGAGGAGCAAAATGGCATTCAGAGCATTTGAAGTAGGAGCAAAAAGGCATAAGATAGTAAAACGAATAATACAGTTACTCTAAAACAGTGCAAATAGTTTGAGTTCACCAGAGGAGTTAGTTGAATGCAATAGGTAGGCCAAAGTCAATGGACTAGAGTCTTGTATAGGTAAAACGGTTCTGGTAGTTTAAACGGAAAAGTCTTTGCCACAGTTTTCAGAAGTAGTTCATAGAAGAAAGGTTCACTTGTCGGGTCACAAGCTGACTAGGCCTGCAAGTTGCCAAAGTTTCACGCACTTTCGCAGTGAGAGGCAAGTTCTCTCGGTCAGGTTTTCACAGTACCTTATTTTGAAGAAAAAGATGCAGCTGAAGACTTCTGTTCCTGGCAGTACCAGCCGATCTCGCTGTTCCTGAGCCTCAGTCGTGGGGACAAGAGGGAGGACATTGGTGGACTCCTGCACTGCACGGGGACTGGTCAAAAAGCTGGCAAACTGGCAAATCTTGGATTCTGGTAGCTGTCTTTAAGCACACAAACTGGTGTCCTTCCCCCGGGTTATTCTGTTTCCTGCAGCACTCTGAGGAAAATCCAACCAGCTCCGAGAATGGTGTCTAGGTGGCTTACGAGTTGATTGGTCCCACCAACTCAAAGGAAGAAGTCGTCCTTGAAAGACTTCTCGGTCGTGATGAACTTGGCAATTCGGACCTGCAGCAGGGCTTAACCGGGCAAACCAACGGTCCAGGAGTTGCAGCAGGCGTCCTCTTCCAGCTCGTCTTCGGTTCCTTCGCTCCAGTGGTCGACTCTGCCTTCCAAGCCAAGAGACTCACCTTTTATCTAGTTTCCTCCCATTCATTCCAGCCTAGCAGGCACTCACCCAGCAGGGTGGCTGTCCTTGCTGGACAGTCAGCCAACCAATCTCGGCAGAGTGCATTTGGGTCTCCTAGGAGACTAAGCACAGGGAGTTTCTGGCACCTCCCTCACTTCCTGCCCACCCTAGACACAGAGGCGCCAGAGGCGGTCTTCAGTCCTGAAGCCCGCCAAAGGCGTAGCAACAAAGGGAACAAACCTGGGTTGGCGCGCAGAGACAAACTCCGGAAGGACCTTTCCAAAAAGAATCAGCGAAAAAAGAATCCGGGACCCGTTTAAACAAAGGGGGCTCAAACGCCATCTTGAAGAACATGGCTCCCGCGATTATTAGCTACCGGTGTTCGCGAACAGGAAAAATCAAGGTAGTTCCTTGTAAAACCACTGCCACCAGCCAGGAAAGGGTAGCATTTGGCTGCTACATGAGTTACTAGACACAGGAGATTCTAGGTAACCCCTCCAGCACTCTATAGGAAGATAGTGTGTGCTGGGTCTAGGAATTTAAAAAGACTAGTAAAGTCAATTTAAATTTACTTTCTCTGGGAAACAGTAGTTTACCCCAGAGAAGGTATTTAAACCTTGGGATAGCCTGAAAGGCATCCCTGTGTCACTGCACTGAGGGTGCTGTGCGACACAAATGAAAAGATGATGCCTATGGAGTTGTCTAAAACCCCATAATCAAAGAACACAAGAGTAAACGCATCAAAATACATGAGAGTGGGAACAAAGGGTCACACACTCCAGGAAAAAAAAGCAAGTCCTCCAAATCCAGCAAAGTTGCTGTGGGTCTCTAAGGTGAAGGGAATTAGCACATTTAAGAGAGTTCTCCCAAACAGAAGGTTTAGCTATTTTAGTAGCAAACACCTTGAACTCTAAAGAGTGTTTGACTAATGAGATTGGTAGAAATATTATTGCTGTTGAAATTCAAATTGAAGCAAATAATAAACTGCTGTTAATCAATATCTACGACCCTCCTGGTGGTTCTTTTTCTATTGACATTCAACTTAACATTTTGTATCTGTTGGCTATGAAATTGACAATTGGTAGTGATATTTATATCGTCATTTGTGGTGATTTTAATGCTAACTGCTTAATAACTAAAACCAAAAACGGATTACGAATGCTCCTGAAATTCTTCGTAGAACTGTCCAGGAAAAGAATGCCATAAGGTGGATAACATTTTTTTATGATCTTGATTTGTTAATTACTAATGGTGTCATTAAAGGGGATATTGCCACTGCTCCAACCTGCATAATGGCAATAGATATTCGAATATTGATTATTATATCTACATTTGAGAGAAGATATTTAACCTTGCCATGAAACTGAAATAGCATTCATTGAAGACAGTGACCATGTCATAATGCCATTTTTCTTCTATCTCCCCATGACTATGTATATACATTTTGAGAAGGTTTGTACAGTTACAGTCAATCCTAGTGGTAACAGACTGGGGTGGAAGGACAGAAATCTTGATAAGGTGAGAAAGTAGGTTAATGAGCTACATGGAGCATATTATGGGATGGATCGTGCACATGATATTTTGATGTGGTTATTTTCTCACATGCATAGTTTTATGCCTATGTGTAATCGACAGTGTTAAAGAAGGACACAGTAAGTGCGAAGAATAAAACAGATATTCCCCTATACAAAAAAAGATGATAAAACTAAGAGTGAGAAATAGTAAATCCAATTGGCAAAAGAGGTATAGAATGTCTGTTAGGAATGTGGTATGGCAAACAAATGGTCAAGATATTGGCCAATGGGAACTGTAAGAAATCATGGGCTTATTTTAAGACATCTGTAAATGGAGGTAAACATGATATGTGCTGTATTAAAGAAGCTGTATGGAAAGAATGTCTGAGAAATTTGCTGGTAATGCTTGCAATGTGGAAATAAAATCCTCCTCCATAGAAATTGATCTGGAAGATCTGGTCAACATAATTAAAAATCTTAAATATTCGAGAATGCCTTATAAAACGAGTAATCGTGATATACCATCCAATTATCATCTGTTGGCACTTACGGACGTGTCTAGTAAGATCTTTTTTCTGTGCTACTCAAAGAAATTAAATGGGTCGACACTCAAAACATCCTTTGCAATGCACCACGAACAAGGAGGGGGTGGTAAAAGTGTGTTATAGATGGTATCTAACCCCAGAAATCCTAAATAAAAGCAACTCAGCAATTCCATCACAATGCTGGAGAGGCTGCCCAACCACAGGCACACTGTTTCATCTGCTGTGGACATGCCCAAAATCAACTAGATTCTGGAGAGGTGCTAGAGAAGATCCGGCAAATGACAGGGCTGACAATTCCATGGGACCCGGGGATAGTTCTGCTGGGGGACACTGGCAAAGGAGAATTCCTGATGACAGGCCCCCTAGGGGATTTATGCACCCACCTGTTCACAGCAGCCAAGATCACTATAGGTAGGCTATGGAAACAACCCAAGAGCCCTGCACTCCCCATGTGGTGGACGATATGCTGTGACACAATAGTCACTGAAAATAATCACTGCCTCCTGCATGGGAAGCACGAGTCGATTCTACAGTGCCTGGTCACCCTTTCTAGATTACGCGGAGCAATTTCTGGGAATGGCTTGCCAACCCCCTGTCCTCTGATGGTTCACGAAAGGCAATCCCGGCGCCAGGGTCACCCCAAGACCCCTAATGTACAATAGGTCCGGAGCAGACAAGAAATCAGATCCACTGCAATACATGACTGCCCTCGCCCTAAAATGCTACAGAGACTATGAATGCACTAACGCCCCAATGTTGATAAACTGTATACATGATGGCTAATGCTTTTCACCATGACCCACCCAACTTTCAGTTTGTGTATTAGAATATTTGCCATACTGTATGTTGTTGAAAAATCTTAATAAAAAGATATGTTGAAAGAAAATACATCCTCTGCAGTCTGCAGGCTGGCTTCAGGAAGGGTCCTCAACAAACATGAACATCTTTGTTGTTAACACACTCCGGAAACAGTCAAAGGCAAAAAATGCTCTACCTATATATGTTATTTGTGGACTTTACCTTCGCATTCGACAGAGCTGATTGGGCTTAACTGGACAAAGTTGGAAACATTGAGCATGTCAACACATGCCTGTAAGCTCATGTATGATGATAACTCGACAAGAGTAAGGCTAAGCAATTCTGGTGAACTGTCGGATTACATATTGATTGGGAGGGTAGTCAGACAAGGTTGTGTCTTGGCCCCCCTCCTATTTGACCTGTATCTTTCTGATTTTGGCCAGGCATTTGAGGAGAAGAATGCCTTCCCGAGATTGGGAGGAAAGAAAATTGGTTGGCTTGGATATGAGGACGATCTCATAATTTTTTGATAATACCTTTGTAAGAATTAGTTAGTAGGCCTCATCATGAGATGGGCGGTATCTGGGCTGTAATACTGGTCAAGTATATTAGCGTTGGCGCCCACCGGTCTGGCGGTATTACCACCGGATGATGGGTTGGGCGCTAACTGTAAGTCCCTATTGGGTCCACTGGACCCAACGGGGAATGTTCGGCGCAATTACTGTGCGGTAGTACCGCCAGTAGTAATTGCACAAAAAAATTGGCTTTTTCTCAGCAGGTTTAGCCCCCCGCTCTGAGCCAGACTCGGGATTAGGCCAGCCCTTAAATGCGGCAGTAATACCTTTACCACCGCATTTAAAGACTATCGCCCAACTCATGATGAGGCCCAGAGTGTCCAGGCCACCAGAAGGTATGCTGAAGGGAACAGACTTAAAGTCAACTTCTAAGAATACCTAATTTATGGCAACTGGCAAGAGAAAGGTTTACCATTAGTAATAGTATGGATTTATTGGAAAGAGTGACTAAATATAGATATTTAGGATATGTTCTTACCTCCGGGAATAATAACTATTCCCTGCTGAAAAATAAAAGAGCTAAGGCTCTATCCACTATGTCGGTTATTGCCCAGGTCTCTAAAAAGACTGCAGGGTATAGTCTAATCGGAATACATGTTTATGAACAGAAACTTACAGCAGCCTTTCTTTTTGCCCTTGAAACGTCTTACTATGATCAAGCAGACTGGGCGGATTGATTGAGGGGCTTATTTGGAGGAAGGTTTTAGGCCTCTTCAATTACACTCTGGTTGCGGCTATACGCCTTGAATTATGGCTCATTTCATTATCTAGATAAGTGGACATTAATAGGAGGTAAATTGTACATGAAGATACAATTTGCAAAAGACCACCCACTGCTTGGAATTGTTAGATCTGCCTCATTAGATAACAAATGTGCTACCTTACAGGTGTACTAAAAGAAAAATCAGGCTTTCTTTTCAAAACTAGGTTGGAAGCCACACTGGGACCAGGGTAAATGAGCACCTTTGAAATAATTTAAGAATTGTGTGGAAAAATGGGACAGGGTCAAAAGCCACGATAAAGTCGCTAGAATGAAGTCCCTTAGTTCATCTGCAAAGATGTACTTCAAGTTTAAAAAGCCACAGTACTATAGAAAATTGGCCCCATCGCTGTTAACTCGAAGAATGTTTATGTGCTTACGATTGAACCGGCTTGAGGTGCTAGATGTTAGAGGTGCCTGGACTGGTCTTCCGAAAGAAAAACACATGTAGATTATGCAAAGATAGTCAAATTGAAAATGTCCGACATGATGTTACAACGTGTCCTGCAATGAATACTATATATGCGCACTATTGGGGTAAACATGTTGAAAACTTAGAGGTCATTTCAAGTGACCTATTTTGGACGAGATGTGTATGAGGATATAATCGTGGCATGCGGATAGCAGTAGTCCAGATATGGAGGAATGTAGAAAGACATTTGTTGAATATAGAAGAATGCAGAGTACTGTAGGATCACTTCTGAATGCGATCTAAATGTGATTAGTTATGAAATGTATATAGGGCTTTCTTAGCTCCAATCATGATTTTAAGTTTGATACTATATTTTATATGATGGTAGTTTTATTATATCATGTGTTAAATTGTGTAATGAAGTGCAATGAAGTAATGAATTGATATTTTATATCGATCTAGTCTATTGTTCTGATGAGTGTTTCGTTTTTATCTTGTATCTTTTTTAGATACATTTGTGTAAACGTTTTTTGAAATAAATACACAATAAATCTTATAATAATAATACCATGTATTGAAAGCGTGCATACATTCAAAACGAATTGAGATTTATAGCATCCAAATAGTATTTTAAAGACTTTCCTTCCATGCATCACTTATGTCCAATAGCACAAGGTCCTCTCAAGAAACTGCCTGATGGATTAGATTTAGCTCAGTTTACCATTGTTTGTGTTGAGGGACAAGGTTAGTTAGATCAAACGGAATGCTTGTATGAACACAATCATTAGGGTGATCCAATATACAGATCAAAATCCCCTATATATATTCCTCTTCAACTTTTCGTTAACTCTGCAACATCCTCAAGTAACTCTTGTGGGTGTTCCATCACAGGGTCAGGGATATGACCCTGTCAAGAGGGCATATGGAGCCGTCTCAACCTGGGGCAAGATGCATGTTAAGGTGTTTGCCAGAGCCAGTCCTACACCAGAGGCAAGGTGTGGGAGGTCAGAAAGCCCCCCCCCCCCCAATTTGTCCCATCTACCTGATTAAAATTGGAAAGCACCATTTCTTCTTGCCCCTAACTGTTGTGTACACGGCCAGTGTTTCCCTCTTTGTCCCCTAGGACTACAATAGCCAGAAGTCCTGGAGGTGGACCTATGGGTATTATGGAGCAACCCAACTGGGAGAGCTGGTGGTAAACAGCAGAACCGTGAAGTGATCAGTACTGCGAGCAGGCAATCAAGATGATCCACGCAACGTACAGGGGAGGTTGGAGAGTAAATGAAGTGGTTACAGTGCCCCATTGAAAAAAAACAGTCTGCCCATATCTCACACAATTTAGACCTTGAGATACAGCATCTCATGTTAACCATTTCAGAACTCTGGCAGTGCCAAAATTAAGAGATCATACGCCTACAAACCTTGAAAGTAGCTGCTTGTCATGGGCCACCATGGCAAAACTGGTGGACCCGTGATTGAGGAATCTAAAGTACCAACTAACAAGAGTGTACACTATAGGCAAAGTCAACAGGTAAGCACAGTTATTCTAGCCTAGGGGATGAATATTCTCATTACTAACAAATACCCATAACTAAAAGGGCTTCCGTTACTTACCTTTGAACTCATGCCAAGGGGCTAGCAATGGACTCCTGAAGGCATTTGTTAATCTTTTAAAAAGACTTGCCTTAGGCTTATAGTTACTGTTATGACTGTTTTCCACCCGGCGTTCCAATGACAGTGTATCTTTTGCATGACAATCTTAGCTACGGTTTGACAGTTAAAGTTTGGGTTGTGCCTATTTTGGACACATGAGAGTCTATGTGCATGCGTGTCTGCACTCGCTGCTCCACTTCCAATTCATGCATACACTCTGTATGCATGAATTGCAAGTGGAGCAGCCAGCGCAGACTATCCAAATGCCTGGTTCTGGTTTGGCTCAAGTGCCTTTGTTATGAATGAAGGGCCAAGTTGGGCTTGGTTTTCACAGAATAAATGAAAAGGACACCGCCACCCATCCCCAATTATCCTTTCTATGAGTGTCATACAAACAATTGGCATGTTAAACCTAACTACCTATTCAAATCAATAGCAGTAATGTATTCTTATGATGTGCCCCTGATACAAATAAGACATAGCAGAAACATACCACGCATGCCTCTTTGGCCATCTTTTCTTGTGCTTGCCGTCAAACCATAGCTGGACTCTAGATTGGCACTATGCATGAATTATCAGGCTGCCCCACCTCCGACATGTATATGAATCACCTTTTGGTTCAACTATATATATACACATATATACATACATGCATACATACATAAAATCATCAGAAATACGATTACAGTGATTAATGTATCTGCTTAGATTCATATGCTGTGCATAGGCCGACATCTAGTGGAAGCTGCAGAGTATTACAGTTGTTTTCGAAACTCGAAAAGGGACGTCAACAGGGCGTGACACTAATATTATCCCTAGTGTGACGTCCACTGTACCCATGATCCTTCACGTGTCGAGTTCCTTCAGATTGTTATTTTTCTGACATGAGGTAGCATGAAGTGTAGCGTGAGTACAGTTGTATCCAAGCAGATACATATTAGACAAGCTCATAGGCATCCATGCACCTTCTCTCCGTGGGGAGGAAGGGTGGGCGCATGTGAATCTAAGCAGCTACAAGCATCAGAAATATGATTGCAGCGAGTAATGCATCCCATTTTAGGCTCGTGGAATCTGCTTAGATCATATGCTGTGCATAGATTAGCGAGCAGTGTTAGGAAAAAGCGGTGGGATAGGAGAAGGTTCATGTGCGAAGAGATGTCTTAGAACCGCTTGTCCCACCTGCGTTTCTGTCTTGGAAGGAGTGTCAATGCAATAATGCTGAGTGAAAGTGAGTATTGAGCTCCATGTAGCTGCTTTGCAAATGCTGTCTAGAGGTACATTTGCAATGAAAGCCAGAGTGGCTCCTGCGCGCCTTGTGGAGTGAGCCCTGGGCTTGAAAGGCAAGGTCTTGTTTGATAGGGAATAGCACAATTGTATACATCCAACTATCCACCTGGAGATGGTATTCTTTGAAATGCGGTCTCCTTCTCTGTCTGGTGCTACAGAGACAGTTGGTCTGTTTTTCTTAGCGTTCTGGTCTTGCTTACGTAGTAAAGGACCGCCCTCCTCACATCTAGTGTGTGGAGTTTCATCTCAGCTGAGCTGGTGGGGTTCTGAAAGAAAGCTGGTAGCTCAATAGACTGGTTTATGTGAAATTTAGTGATGAACATAGGGGAGAACCTAGGAGGAGTACATAAAACCTGGATCCTGCAGTGACAATGCTTGTATTTCACTAACTCTTCTTATGGAAGTAACAGCCACTAAGAAGGCAGTTTTGTAAGTCAGATGTTTAAGACTAGACTTATTCATCGGCTCAAAAGGGGGGTCCCATGAGCTTAGCGAGTACAACATTGAGATCCCATCCTGGCGGTGGGTTTGAAATTGGAGGGTGGAGTCTCTTTACTCCCTCCATGAAAGCTTTGATGACAGGTACCTTCCACCATGAGACCTTATTGTGGGAGGTGGTATAGGCTGACAAGGCCGCCAGGTGGACCTTTAAAGAGTTGAATACCAACCCTGAACCTAGCAAGTGGAGCATAGAAGTTAGAATGTGGGAAGGAGTACATTCTATGGGGTTCATTTATTTAGACTGGCACCAAATTACAAATCTCCTCCACTTGTCGAAATAACAGTGCCTAGTGTTTTGCTTCTTGCTTCCTTCAAGATGTCCATACACCTCTGTGGTAGGTTAAGATGTCTGAACTGTATGACTTCAGGAGCCAAGCTGGCAAGTTCATGGAGTGAGGTTGAGGGTGCACCGTTAGTCCCTCATGCTGAGTGAGCAGATTATACGGGCACGGGAGCTTGATGGGAATCGCACATCACCAGTTTGTGCAGATGTGGATACCAAGGTTGTCTTGCCCACATAGCAGCAACTGGGATGAGCGTCACTTGTTCCTTGTGGATCTTGTTCACCACCTTCCTCATGAGAGGTGTTGGGGAGGGGTGTGGGGGGAGCATAAGCAAATTTCCCTGACCAGTTCATCCATAGGGCGTTCCCCTTGGAGCCTGGCTAAGGGAACATGGACGCGAAGTCTGGCCATTGACCGTTTTCGCTTGTAGCAAACAAGTCTATTGTGGGGAAACCCCATTGAGAGAAGAGGTATTCTATGGCCCCTGCGTGTAGTCGCCATTCGTGTTTCTCTGGTAGAGGATCTCTGCTCAGCGAGTCTGCCAGAGAGTTGAGTTCCCCTGGAACGTGCTGTGACGATAGGAATATCTTCCATTTGAGTGCCCATTTCCAAATTTGTTGCGCAAGTCTGGACAGATTGGGGGGGGGGAACATGTGCCCCCCCCTGCTTGTTGATGTCAAACATAGCAGTGGTGCTTGCTGTCTGTCATAACTTGCACAGATTGATTCGCTAGGTGAAACTCGAATGCCTGAAGGGCTTTGAATACTGCCAGTAGTTCCAGCAAATTGATGTGGTACTGCGCTGCCGCGTGAGACCACAGACCTTGAGCTGTGTGGTGAAGGTAATGAGCCCTCGACCCAGTGAGTGAGGCGTCTGTCGTAACAATCTCTTGTATTTCCGGATTGTAGAAGGGTTTCCCCTTCAACAGGTTTTTTCTTGTCCACCAGCGAAGATTTTATACTAGTGTGGGCGGAACAACCACTAAATCATCCCACTGACCACTTGCCTGACCCCACTGTTTCGCCAACCACTCCTGCATGGGTTGCATGCGCAGGCACGCGTGTGGTACCAGATAAATGCAAGATGCCATCATGCCTAGCAAACGGATAGCTGTGCGCACCCTTATCTGGCGGCCGGCCTGATAATGCAGTATTTGCAGTAACATGTTTTGGACTCTTTCCTCTGATGGAAAGACCAACCCCTCTTGCGGGTTTATAAAAAGCTCCTAGGAACTGTTTGGTTGTGCTTGGCACTAGGCTTGCTTTATTCTCGTTGATGGAGAAGCCCAATTGAAAGAGAAAGACGGTTGATAGTTCTTTGAATGTTTTTCCTGCAAATTAGGGGAGACTCCCCTGTAATCAGCCAGTCGTCCAGGTAAGGGTACACTGGGAATGCCTCCCTGTGCAGGTGTGCTGCCACCAACGCCAATACCTTCATGAATACCCTTGGAGCAGAGGCTATTCCAAAGGGCAGCACTTTGAATTGTTAGTGTTGGTTCGCTATCTTGAAGCGAAAGTCTTCTGTGCCTGGGAACATTGAAATATGAAAATAGGCATCTTTCATATCCAGTGTTGCCATGTAATCCCCTTTTTTAGCAGAGGGATTACCTCTTGTAGCGTAGGTATGCAGAACTTTTGTGGCTCGACATACTTGTTTGCAGGGCATAAATCTAATACTGGGCGCATTGTTAGATCTTTCTTTGGCACAAGGAAAGAAGTTGAATACATACCTTCGTTTACCTGGTTGGCCGGGACGGTTTCTAAGGCGTCCTTTTGGAGAAGCACAGCGATTTCCTTGAGGAGGCGCTGGTCTTCTCTGGAGTGGAGTTTTTGGCGTGGGGAGGGGTTCTGGGGTCACTTGAGGAGCTTTATACAATATCTGCCCACTACAGTGGACAGCACCCATCTGTCCGAGGTGATTCACTCCCATGCTTGGGTGAAATTGGAAATGTGCCCTCCTGGGGAGGCATGGGAGGGCACCTGAAGCAGGATAGTACCGTTTCTGAGGTGAAGTACCACCTCTGGAGGAGGGACCCCTTCCCCGACCGCAAATTCTGCGCAGTCCTCTGTGGTAATTCTGAGAGGCTTGTCCTTGATTGTCCCCCCATACTGTTCCTTGATTTTGGTTATAGCTGGAACCCCTCTGGGAAAATTGTCAGCGTGTAACGCTCACCTGATTCCCGTAGTGGCGCCGGTCTTGACTGGGCGTATACCGTATCTTCAAAGGTGATGTGTAACACACGGCTGGCTCTTTGGGCTGGACCTCTGTGCACTGTATGTCTGACTCGAAGGGTAAGATGTCTTAGGTAAGTGAACGCCGTGCTCTCCATCTGCCTCGGGGCAGGGTGCTGTAACCAGTTTCTTCACTGGATAAGGGGAGCAGGCCTCTTGACTTCAGAGGACTGCTGTCCGTCGTTTACTGCACGAACGGTAAGTTTCGAGTAATTCTAATGTCTTTAAAAGTCTTTAGTAATGATGTCTCTTGTTTTGCAGGGTTCCTGCGATGGCGGATGACGGGCTGAAGTGAGTTGAAGATGGAGCCCGTGTGATGAATAGAAGCGCCTGGAAGCACGTAAGTAAGCGCTTGTTGCCTGCTTCACGATGCGCTCTAACTGTCTTTTTATTTTGCAGGTACAAGTCCGGAGCGGCTGCAGGGTGCCGGAATACCCACTGGGTTATATGTGGAAAGGAGTAATGGCACGTGAGTAATAAAGTTGCCCAATGTCTTTAAACGCACCTTGTTTTGTCTTTCAGATGCGGGATGCAGCGCCGAAGGCCTCCGGAGCGTGCGAAGAGTTGGTAAGCTTTTGTCTTTCAGATGCCTGAATGCAGTGCGAAGACCTCCGGACGCACGAAGAGTAGGTAAGCCTTTGTCTTTCAGATGCCGGAATGCAGCGCGAGGCGTTGGTGACAGCCGATGGACCAGGTAAGTGAAGCGCTGTCACTGAAGACCGTAATGCTAACCTGTTCTTTCTCGTCTTTATAGGTGTTGCTGAAGACTGGATTCAGGATGGTAAGCCTTTTTCCTTAGGCCCAGGATCAGATGCAGAAGACACGATGAGCGTTCTGCTGCAGAGGATGCAGAATAACACAAAGCAAGATTCATCCATCGGGTGTGGTTTAAATAGCCTCCTGTAGTGCTTAGGTGTCTCCTTCCACAGCCACGCCTAGGTAAAAAAAGAGTTCCTGCTTTCCAGAAGAGTTCCAGTGTTCTGAACCTAGGGAGTGGCTCCTGCCCCACCCAACAGGAAAAGTAGTTCCAAACAGAAGAGGATCAGAGGCTCAACTGGCAGGCAAGTAAGCAGCATGGTCTGCTGCAGGTAAGTCCACCCAAGCATTATGAGCCCGGCGCTTCCAGCGCTGGGACTGGGCATATTTATGAGCCTGGTGCCACTGGCGCCAGGACTGGGTCCAAAAGGTCCCAATTGGGACTGGTTGGCACTCGGAACCTGGGTTATGGATCTGCTTCCAAGGGAGTTGGGAAAACCCTGACCTTTTGGAAGCAGAGATCATGACAGTACCCCCCCTCAAGGCCCCTCCCAAACCGGGCTTCTCCGGGGGTTTTGGCTTGTCAGGAAATGTTCGGTGAAATCTTTTTATTAGGCGAGGAGCGTGGACATATTCAGCAGGTTCCCAGGATCTCTCTTGGGGGCCGTAGCCTTTCCAGTCAATTAGGTAAAATAGTTTAGATTTGGAGATCTTGGAGTCCAGAATGCTTTTGACTTCAAACTAGAGTTCTCCATCAACTAGGATGGGTTTTGGAGATTTAGTTAGTTGGGTTTGAGGTTGCACAGGTTTTAATAGAGAGACGTGGAAGACCGGATGTATCTTCATGTGCGGGGACAAGTCCAACTTGACCGCTACTGGGTTTACTATGGTAGTGATGGAATAGGGACCAAGGTATCTTGGGTTGAATGTGCGTGGCCCTTTTAGAGGTAGATATTTGGTGGATAACCAGACTTGATCCCCTACTTGATATTGAGGGGCTTCCTTCCGATGTTGATCTGCTCCTTTCTTGTATTGTTCTTTAGCCCTTTGAAGGTGAGAACCAGCTTCCTTAAAGGCTTGGGTGATTGTAGAATGCAGGTAGTCTACTGCTGGTGTTTCAAGATCTTGGAGGGGATCCAACTCCGAGGTTCGAGGGTGACTGCCGTATAAAAGAAAAAGCGGGGTTTTCCCAGTTCCCGAGTGGACAGAGTTATTGTAGGCATATTCGGCTATCCAAAGGATGTCTTTCCAAGTTTTTTCAGTTTGTTGCAGCATGCAGCGTAAATACTGTTCCAGAGTTTGATTGGTCCTCTCGGTTTGTCCGTCGGTCTGAGGGTGGTGACTGGTCGATAGTCTCACATCAATTTGAGCCGACCGACAGCAACTTCGCCAAAAATGAGAAATAAATTGACTACCTCGATCCGAAATTAGAACCGAAGGAAAACCGTGCAGTCGGACGATGTTTTCGAGAAATTCTCGGGCCAGAGTTGCTGCTGTTGGCAAGCCTTTGAGCGGAATGAAATGCGCCATCTTGGAGAATAAGTCCACGATTACTAGAATCGTATTGTATCCGGAGCATGGAGGTAGATCGGTGATGAAGTCCATAGAAAGCGTATGCCAAGGGCGAGGTGGGATGTCAATAGGGCGTAAGAGGCCTGCTGGTCTTTCCTTTTGACTCTTGTTTTGGGCGCATACTCCACAGGACATTATAAAGTCTCTGATATCTTTTTTCCAAGACGGCCACCAGAAGTAGCGCTTGATATTTTCTGAGGTCTTGGCCATACCGGGATGTCCTTCCATTAAAGAATCGTGATAACAAGAGATTACTTTTTTCTGTAAATCTGTGCTGGGCAGGTATAATCGTTGTTGGAAATACAATAAGTTGTCCTTTACTGCAAAGTCCTTTCCCTGCAGATGCCAATTCTGTATGTCTGCTGGAGTTACAAGTTGCCTGGCTTTATCCTCAACTTCCTCTATGGATTGTGTGGCGATTACACCCAGAATTCTTTGTTCGGGAATGATTGGTACAGGTTTAGGGTTGATCAAGTGTTCTTCCACTCCCATCCGAGAAAGGGCATCAGCTTTACCGTTTTTTGTACCAGGTCGATAGGTAATTATGAAGTCAAACTCGGCAAAGAATAATGCCCAACGGAGTTGTCTAGAGGATTGGGCTTTTGCGGTTTTCAAATATTGCAGGTTTCGGTGATCCGTAATCACAGTAACGGTGTGTCGGGCCTCCAGCAGATAATGCCGCCAAGCCTTAAAGGCAGACTTGATAGCCAGAAGTTCCTTGTCAGTAATCGTGTAATTGATTTCAGGAGGCGAGAATTTGCGGGACCAAAATGCCACGGGATGCAACTGATTGGTTACCGGGTCCTTTTGTGATAGAACTGCCCCCATGGCAAGGCTTGAAGCATCAGTTTCCACGATGTAGGGGAGTTCGGGGCGAGGGTGTTTTAAGATTGGTGCAGATATGAATTTAGTCTTCAAATCCTGGAAAGCTTGTTCCGCCTCGGTAGACCATTCAAAACGTTTGTTTTTCTTTAACAAGGCAGTGATGGGCTGGACTATTCGAGAAAATTCGGGGATAAACCTGCGGTAAAAGTTAGCGAAGCCTAACATGCTTTGCACACCTTTAACGGAGGATGGTGATGGCCATTTGAGAACTGCATCGACCTTCTTTGAATCCATACGCACTCCGCTAGGTGATAATATGAATCCCAAGAATTCAACTTCAGTCACGTTGAAAACACATTTTTCCAATTTAGCGAAAAGTTTGTGTTGACGCAATCTTTCGAGGACCATTTTCACGTGTTTCCGATGTTCAGATTCCGATGAAGAATAAACGAGGATGTCGTCAATGTAAACAACAACACACACATCTATGAGCTCTCTGAGGACATCGTTCATAAAATATTGAAAGGCGGCCGGGGCATTGCAAAGTCCGAAGGGCATGACCTGATATTCAAATAGCCCATATTTGGTGCGGAAGGCCGTCTTCCATTCATCGCCCTCTTTTACTCGTACCAAGTGGTAGGCTCCTCTAAGATCCAGCTTTGTATATATGCATGCTTTTCTGACTTGGTCCAGGAGTTCAGGGATCAAAGGTAACGGATATCTATTCTTGACGGTGATCTGGTTCAGGGAGCGATAATCTATACAAGTTCTAAGGTCTCCTTCCTTTTTTGGAACGAAGAACAAAGCTGAAGAAGCAGGGGACTTGGAAGGACGAATAAACCCATTTGCCAGGTATTGTCGAAGGTGAAGGTTCTCAGGCTCGGTGAGGGCATAAATTCTACTACAAGGAGGAGTAGATCCAGGTATCAGGTCTATCTGGCAGTCATAAGACCTATGAGGAGGTAGAGAGTTAGCCTGATCCTTCCGGAAAACATCTTGGTATTCTAGGTATTCGGGAGGTAACTGGGGAGTCTCTGAAGAAATTGCTGCCAGTGCAACACCAGGTGGAGGGTGACAAGTAGAGACACATTCTGGAAACTGGACCGTTCTTGCTCGCCAATCGATCAGAGGATTGTGTTTCTCTAACCAAGGTATTCCTAGAATAATCTGAAACTGAGGAGCCTTGATCACATCGAACACGATCTTCTCATGGTGTCCATCTTGACTTACTAGCGTCACTTCTTGAGTGGTATGCGTTACTGGTCCGGAGGCTATCTCCGTTCCATCCACCGTAGTAATGACGTCCTTTACAGCCTTGGGACAAAGAGTTAGATTCATCCTCAAAACCATTTCATGATCCACATAATTGCTGATGGCACCGCTGTCGACGTAAGCTTCAATTGCATGTAATCGATCCGGATTATCAGGGCTAATGAGGACCATAGGTATCACGAAATGCGAGGTCACGGAACTGGTTTTCACGCTCGGCAAGAGGACCTCTATTCTTGTCGGGCGAGGTCGTTTCCCTGCTCAGAGTTTGTAACTTTGGTAACTGCAGCTCCTACTGCCTTCTTGGCAGGTTTCACCGGACAGTCTCGAATAAAGTGCCCTGAGTTTCCGCAATAGAGGCATAATTGCAACTGTTTTCTCCTTTCCCGCTCCTTTTGTGTTAGAGGACCTTTCAGGCCCCCTATTTGCATGGGTTCCCCGGAGTCTACTCCTTTGGAAGGAGTTGGCGGTTTGGAAAATACTCGAGCATCAAACTTGGAACGATCGGCCTTCCTGTTCTGCAGTCTGTGATCTATTTGAACGACTAAGTCTATATAGTCCGAACAATCTTGTGGGGGATTCACTACTTGGGCTAACACATCTTTGAGCTCTCCACGTAGACCTCTATAAAACAGCGTAATCCTTTTGTCCTCAGGCCATTGAGTTTCCACTATCAGTCTGTTGAAAGACGCAATATAAGCCAAAAGGTCTTGATTACCTTGTCGCAACGAAAGAAGCTCATTGTCCAAGGCCTGCCCCTGTGAATGTCTTGCGAACAGTTTTTCCATACTGAGCTGAAAAGCTTGAAAATCATGGAGGACCGGATCATCTTGATTTACTAGAGGGATCGACCAGTCTGCCGAATTGCCACTAAGGTACGAAAGCACGAAAGCTACTTTAGCTTGATCAGTTGGAAAGGCTGCTGGCCGGCATAAGAAATGCAACCGGCACTGATTGATAAATACTGCAAACCTCTTTGGGTCACCAGAAAATCGTTCGGGCGGAGCCAGAGGTACATTCCCAGGTAGGTTGATCTGCACTGGATTCATAGAGGATGTAGAAGGAAGATTTCCCCCAGATGCGGGTAACGGGGTCTGTCCGGCTTGTGACTAGCAATTGTCTAGCGAGATCATCTGTTCGCTCCTTGGAAATAATCAGTTCCCTTCTTAGAGCGTTCGTTTCCTGACGGGCTGCATGCACTTCTGCCCTTAGTTCCCCAAGTAACTGGGCTAGCTGGTCGGTATCCGAGGTTTCCATAGCGCCTGGACGGGAGTTTTGCAGTAGGCTTTGCGTTCTGTAACGCTCACCTGATTCCCGTAGAGGCGGCGGTCTTGACTGGGCGTATACCGTATCTTCAAAGGTGATGTGTAACACGGCTGGCTCTTTGGGCTGGACCTCTGTGCACTGTATGTCTGACTCGAAGGGTAAGATGTCTTAGGTAAGTGAACACCGTGCTCTCCATCTGCCTCAGGGCAGGGTGCTGTAACCAGTTTCTTCACTGGATAAGGGGAGCAGGCCTCTTGACTTCAGAGGACTGCTGTCCGTCGTTTGCTGCACGAACGGTAAGTTTCGAGTAATTCTAATGTCTTTAAAAGTCTTTAGTAATGATGTCTCTTGTTTTGCAGGGTTCCGGCGATGGCGGATGACGGGCTGAAGTGAGTTGAAGATGGAGCCCGTGTGATGAATAGAAGCGCCTGGAAGCACGTAAGTAAGTGCTTGTTGCCTGCTTCACGATGCGCTCTAACTGTCTTTTTATTTTGCAGGTACAAGTTCGGAGCGGCTGCAGGGTGCCGGAATACCCACTGGGTTAGATGTGGAAAGGAGTAATGGCACGTGAGTATTAAAGTTCCCCAATGTCTTTAAACGCACCTTGTTTTGTCTTTCAGATGCGGGATGCAGCGCCGAAGGCCTCCGCAGCGTGCGAAGAGTTGGTAAGCTTTTGTCTTTCAGATGCCGGAATGCAGTGCGAAGACCTCCGGAGCGCACGAAGAGTAGGTAAGCCTTTGTCTTTCAGATGCCGGAATGCAGCGCGAGGCGTTGGTGACAGCCGATGGACCAGGTAAGTGAAGAGCTGTCACTGAAGACCGTAATGCTAACCTGTTCTTTCTTGTCTTTATAGGTGTTGCTGAAGACTGGATTCAGGATGGTAAGCCTTTTTCCTTAGGCCCAGGATCAGATGCAGAAGACACGATGAGCGTTCTGCTGCAGAGGATGCAGAATAACGCAAAGCAAGATTCATCCATCGGGTGTGGTTTAAATAGCCTCCTGTAGTGCTTAGGTGTCTCCTTCCACAGCCACGCCTAGGTAAGAAAAGAGTTCCTGCTTTCCAGAAGAGTTCCAGTGTTCTGAACCTAGGGAGTGGCTCCTGCCCCACCCAACAGGAAAAGTAGTTCCAAACAGAAGAGGATCAGAGGCTCAACTGGCAGGCAAGTAAGCAGCATGGTCTGCTGCAGGTAAGTCCACCCAAGCATTATGAGCCCGGCGCTTCCAGCGCTGGGACTGGGCATATTTATGAGCCTGGTGCCACTGGCGCCAGGACTGGGTCCAAAAGGTCCCAATTGGGACTGGTTGGCACTCGGAACCTGGGTTATGGATCTGCTTCCAAGGGAGTTGGGAAAACCCTGACCTTTTGGAAGCAGAGATCATGACACAGCGTGAGCGATGAAAATTGACGTTTCCCCTCTGGCCAGGAGGTTTATTGGTCAATTGACCCAATGATTTCAGTGTATCATATTCTTCCTTGGCTGTCTTCAAGGCGTCCTCGACTGCCTTGCCAAAGAGAACATTGGGTTTGACAGGCATGTTAAATCGAGTGGCCCGTGTCTCTGGCTTAAACCCGGATTAGCGTAACCAAGCGTGCTGCTTAATAATGGTCCCCACAGCTCTGATTTTGCCAGCGTTGTCTGCAGCGTCAAGAGTGCTTTTTAGCAAGTAGCTTGACACTGCCCTTCCTTCTGAAGCCACCAGTGCCAATTGAGCCTTGAGGGGTTCCAGGGCTGAGGAGAGTAAAGCCGAGACCTCATCCCATTTATGGCAGTTGTAACTGGCTAATAACGTAGTTATTAGCTATTCTGGTCTGGAATGCTGCGGAAGAGGCAACCTTCCTGCTCATTGTGTATAGCCTCTTACTTTCTTTGTCTGGAGAAGCCTCAGAGGCGGCTAGGGGAGTACCTGCTCTTTTTCTTGTCGTGGTAACAACGAGCGAGTCTGGCTTTAGCTGCCCTCTGATTTACATCGGGTCTGATGGAGCAGGTTTGAAAAGTTTTTCTATGCGGGGGTTCACTGCTCGTGTCCGATTTGGTGTTTCTAGCGAGGGTTGTACCTTTTGCTGGACAGACGTTAGTAGGGGAATAAATTGAGAGACAGCCTTTTTATCTCCCAAGATCTCGTCAACGAAATCCTTGTCCTGCGGATCTTCTTGGGTAGATATTTGGAAGTGCTCAGCCACTTTAATGAGTACTTCGTTTAGAAGAGGCTGAGAATCTATGGGTGAGTCTACAACAGGGGGGGTGTCCTTATCAACTGGGGAGTCGATGTGGTGCATGTCTGTATCTGGAGCACCCTCATCGTCCTCATTATCCCCATAATAAGTGTCTGCAGCCTCTTGACTATAGAGGTCTTCATGATCAGTGTCCGGGTCATATAGTTCAAGGATAGTGGGATCTTGCACTGGCTCACCGGGGCAAGACCTTTTAACAGGGGATTCAACAGGCTTTTGAGACCCAGAGGCCGCTGTTGTGGGAGGGGTGGAGTGAAAACCTGTGAAGTAGCTAGGGTCTTGTTCATAAATATTTCTCATGACCCCGTCTATATCTTCAGCTGACCATTGGCAGAACTAGGAATGACCATAGGTTGAGGAGAGAGACCAAAATCATCTGCAGTGGGTGGTATTACAGTAGAAGGTGTAGCCTTAAGGCTGAGGTCAGGGAATCCTCTACTTGAGGTTACTTACTCCTGTGAGGGGACCTATCCCTTTGTGATTTATCTCTAGGGGTCTTAAAAGAACTCTTTAGACTCTTGATTTAGCAAGGCCTTCTGGGACGCAATTTTTTACTAAATAGGCTAGTCCCGCCTTTTTACTGCTATCGACGCAGAATGTCGAATTTCGGCTGCGGTCAGATCCGAAGTCTCGCCAGTTGACTCACGACCTTTGGGAATGTCTTCAACCACAACGTCAGTTCTGTCTTTCGACAGTCAGGCGTGTCATGTGGCGATCTCGATCTGGAGTGCCCAGCGGGCAACGATTTAACTGACCTTTCCCTAGACATTGTGAACTTCCGTTTGAGGGGGTAGTGATAGCGCTTCTGCCGCCGGGTGTTGTCCCCGTAACAAGGCCACCGGCCTGTCTGTCGGGGGCCTGCGCTTGGTAAATCGGTGTAACCACGTTGCCTTCGCTGTTGGATAACCCTCAATGTCATCTTGAGGGAGACATGTTACACACAAGGTGTTTATTGACCCACTGGAACTTATGTTGCACTTTAGGGCACAGTTTGAAGGGGTCCTATCCATAATGGAATGGCAGCAGCTAGGCGAATGTGGTGTACGAAAAGGGGTATATACATTCTAAAATGCTCCCCCTCTCCTTACTGCTTGGGCCGAAGTCCAGAGCGGCCCTCCGAGGCCGGAACGGATCCGTCGACTGAAGTCTTCGACGGTCAATTCTTATTCTTCACCGCCGTCGGATGGTCTCGATAGTCGGTGAATATAAAGGATAGTAAGAAACGATTGGTAATAATAATAAATGGCGTTAGCCGAAAGGAGAATGCTGCTTTAGTGTCCATCTATGATGGCGGAAAAAAACAATCTGAGGGGCCTCGACGCGTGAAGGATCATGGGTACAGTGGACGTAGGATAGTATTACTGGCACTCCCTGTCGACGTCCCTTCGAGTTTCTAAACAACTGTAATACTCCACAGCTTCAACATCAGACTCGTCTGTTGCTTCTATAGTTGAGGAAGGCAGCTTCTATAGTCGAGCAAGGCACACCCAGAGCAAAGCATCATATTAGCAAAAGAAAATAGTTTGGTTCGTCCAGTCTACCCACTCACCATCCCTTCTTTGATATTTGCATTATAAGCAAATACTCAGTCTAACAAATGACCTTTAGTATGCTTATGTGGGGTGTCGAGATATGAAAACCCCATGTCTAACAAGTCTTGTCTTAGCTGTGATACAAGGTTGCCCCATACATTGTGTACATATAAATGAACTTTGCTTTATAAGATAAATGGGGAGGATATCATTGTTGATGAGGCCACAAAGTCAATAGGGCTTTGGCGGAACAGATGATCCTATTTGGGAGGACGATACAATATGAGCAGTTGTAAGACATATGGGAGCTTGCAACCTATAGTAATGTCTATTAATTCACAGTTCCGAATCTTAGGGTAGGAAAAGCATGGGACTTTTAAAAAGGCGCAAACCCTGCCTCCCTTCCCCTCAAGTCTATTAAGAGTAATTATAGAATATCTGTCTGGCAAGGTAGTGATAATGGCTGGTCCAGAATAGTCTTGGAGCCACGTTTCAGAAATGGTCAATAAGTCAAGTCCTGACTCAAGCATGAGATGAATCAATTCTGTTGAATGTGCCGAGATGGAATGGACATTTAGTAAAGCTCAACTGGGGTCATTAAAAAATAAAAAAAATAAGAGTAATGGGAGTACTTGTCTTTTATAAACAACTGATATTGTCAGAGTATGTACAGGGGGTATCAAGGGTTAACATTGTTGGTGGGCTAACTTGAGTCATAGTCGATTCAGTGATCGTTAAATACAAGGAGAAATCCTATGTCCCAATTGGCTCTGGTAGGAGCTGAAACAGAGGGACTACAGGCTAAGCGAGTAATCAAAACTGGACTGGGCACCACCCACCCCGAAGTAGGAGACAAGAAAGATAAGGTAACCTGGTCAGAGCTTTACTCTCAGGTAGTGGTAGCAGGTCGACAAACATCAAGCAGCCCACAGGCCCATTTCTTTTTTTTTTTTTTTTTTTTTAACTTATTGGTTTTACAACATATTAAACATTTCCCCAAACTGTCCCCACTCCCGCCCACCCCCCTTCCCCCCAAGCGGTAAGTTCATGTCCTTCACTGGTCAGTTTCGTTATGGGCGGAACCATTTAGTTCACTGTAATTCTAAGAGTCTGAGGCGCTGGGGGCACCAAACTGTCCGGAAGTCTTTTTTGAGGAAGGTCGGTGTTTCTCCCCAATCTTTCACAAAGTTGTGCACATTACCATTCATGGCGTACGTCGCCCATTCCAGGGCCACAATTTCCCACACTTTGCGCAACCAGTCCTGTACCGTGGGTATGTTTGTGCTCTTTCATCTCTGTGCAACCATCGTTATTGCCGCCAGTGTCAGCACCACTCTGTCTTTTTCACGAGGTCTGGGTTGTCCCGCCCCCCCATCCTCCCAGTCCCCGATCCCTAGCAAGATCTGTTCCAGTGGTCCGCTTCCCGTTCAGGCCCATAGGCCCGATCCTGCACCTGCTGTACCTCCCTCCAGAAAGGTTAGATTTTCAGGCATTTCCACCAAATATGTTCTGCTGTGGCCTCCTTCCCACACCCCCTCCAACACCCTACCCTGCCCTGCATCCCAGGACCCCCCCCCCCGTCATGCCCGGGTATATCTTGTGCAAGCGGGCTGGCGTGTAATGACAACCAAAAAGTATTTTATACCATGCTTCTTGCAATTGGGATGCCTTTGCTAGCTTGGGAATCTTCCCCCATTCCTCCCTTTCTATGTCTCTCCCCAGTATTTGTTCCCATCTGTGCACATATGGCCAGTGTTGTCTAGGGGTAGCGTCGTCCTAAATCCTGTACATGTTAGATATCAGCCCTTTAGCCCCATCATTTGACAGCAAGAACTTCTCGAACGGCGTGAACGCCTCTGGTGGCCGCCTTCTTAATTTCAGGGTTCAGCAGTTAGTTGGGCGTACCTCAGCCTCTCCCCTTCCCCCACTATAAATTCCCTTTTACATTCCACGAATGAGTGTATCTCCTCCCCCCGGAACATATCCCGCAATTTCCTGCACCCTCCTTCTCGCCATTGTTTGAGGGCCCCCTTCTCTGTCCTGGGCGTAAAGTCACAGTTGTTCAATATAGGTGTGAAGGGGGACGGGAAGGTAGCGATTGCTCTGGTTTCCGCTAACTTGTCCCAGTTGTCCACTACGAGTTTCGTAATAGTGCTCTCATACATGTGCTTCGGTCTCTGCTTTTTCAGTAGCCACAGCACCTTTCAGTGCGTGTTGTGCCACTGCCCTGTCCATCCTAACCCATTGCTTGCCATGTGCTCCCTCTCCCTCCTGGAGCCATTCCCTGATCACCCTTAGTTGCGTGGCCTCATAGTACTGTTGGAAGTTAGGTAGGGCCAGTCCTCCCTCCCTCCTTGGGGCCATGAGTAAGTGCCTATTGATCCTTGCTCTCCTACCCTCCCAGATTAATTAGTTGGTCAGGCCCTACCTCTCCCTATAAAAAGCTTGCCGGTACTACCTGTGGGATTGCATGGAATAGATACAGTAAGCTCAGGAGCGTCACCATTTTCACTACGGCTAGCATCCCCATCCAGGAGACCCAAAGTTCCCTCCACTTGTGAAAATCCTGCGTTATTCCCTTCAGGAGGGGAGGGTAATTAGCTGCATACCATCTTGAAAAGGGTCAGCATGATCTTCACCCCCAGGTACCTGACACCCCCCCCCCAGGCTCCACACAAATGGTGCTGCTGTTTTTAGTATATTGCAGTCCTCCTCCCTCTGAGCGCGATTCAGTAGCTCAGACTTGCTGACGTTGATTGACATGCCCAATCTTTCTAGCAGGGTCCTGCTTGCTTTGATCAATTCCAGGGGTTTGGTCAGTGCTAGCAACTTGTCGTCGGCAAAGGCTGCTACCTTATGTTGTTGTCCCCCGAATGGAATGTCCTGTATCGCATCGGCCTCCCGTATTGCCTGTAGAAGGGGTTCCAGATAGAGTGAATATAGCATTGGGGAGAGGGGGCACCCTTGTTTCGTCCCTCTGCCTACCCTGAATGGACGCAACATGGTCCCATTTACCGCCAAACAGGTTGATGGCGCCTGGTAATTGGCTTGCACCACCCTGAGAAAATCTCCCCCCAGACCCATTTTTCCCCATGACCCGAAACAGAAAGGACCACTCCACGCGGTCAAGCGCTTTTTCCATGTCAAGTGATAAGAGAACCGCAGGAGTATCTGTTTTCTGCACCTTTTCCAGCAAATGTGCCACCCTCCTAATGTGGTCTGCTGTCTGTCCACCCCTTATAAATCCTGCCTGATCCGGGTGCATCAGTTCCGGGAGTATCCCCTCTAGCCTATTTGCTAGGATCTTTGTGTACATTTTCGCATCCACGTTAATTAGTGCGATGGGCCTTTAAGATGTTCTTTCCGTGGGGTCTTTATTGGGTTTGAGTATTAGGGTCAGTCTGGCCTCTTCCATGGATGGAGTTATACAGCCCATGGTTTTAAACATGTTGTAGAGGTATGTCAGGTGCAGCGTTAATGTGTGCAAATGTTTTGTAGAAGGCCGCCGTATAGCCGTCTGGCCCCGGTGCCTTACTCGGTGGCAAGTTCCCAATAACCCTTCTAACTTCATCTTCCGTGATCTCCAAAATCTAAACTGTCTTGGTCCTCCCTGCCAATTTTGTGCATCTCTACCCTCGTAAGGAAGTCCTCCTGCAAGTGGGCCTGTGCGTTTTTCGTAAAGATTTGCTAGACTTTCTTGGATGTCCCCAGGCGTGTGATGCACTCCCCGGTTTCTGTTTTCAATGCTGTGATCACGTTTTTCGCCCTTGCCTCCCCTCAGGAGGCGTGCCAGAAGTGCGTCTGCCCGATTTGCTTTGGCATAATATTTTTGCCGGATGAAAACTAATGCCCCTTCCGCCCTCTTTGTTCGTAGGACCTCTAGGTTGTCCCATCGTGCGCCTGTACTCCTTCATGGAGGACCTGGATGGGGTCGCCCCTGTCTCTTGCCTAGCTGCCTCCAGTACCTTTTGCTGCATTTCCCTCTGGGCTTTCGCTGCTATCAACTCCCCCTTAAGTGTTGCTTTAAATGCGTCCCATCTGGTATCTTCCCCCGTATACCCCCTCATGTTGGCCTCGAAGAATTCTTCAATCTTCCCTTCAATTTCCCCTCTAACCACTCGGTCCCTCAGGAGGGTCCTCTGGTATTTCCATCCCCACACTCCCCTTTCCTTGGACCCTAGGCCCATTTGCATGGAGACAATTTTAAGATCCGCTATCCCTAACCCGGCCCAGCAAGGCTGCAAAGATCCACTGATGGGGCCCACCTTTGCATCCCTAACCCAGCCCAGCAAGGCTGCAGAGATCCACTGATGGGGCCCACCTTCGCATCCCTAACCCGGCCCAGCAAGGCTGCAGAGATCCATATACAATTAATTTGATTACATTTCTATCAAGCATACACGGAATGCATAGCCCTCTTCGTCCCCCTTCAATTCCCGCCACACATCCCGCAGTCCCGCCAGATTCATTCTCTCAGTTCCGCCGACTCCCCCCCCCCCCCTGCCGACTGCCCCCGATCTATCCCTTCCCCTATCCCAAGATATGTTAATATCTCCCATTACTATTATTTGGCCCATTGTGCTCTCTTCCAATGTCCCCAAGAATCGGCTCAGGAAAGTTTCTTGACCTGAGTAGATGACTGCTATAGTGTAGGGGAGATCCAAGTGTGTCCCCCTCACTATAATAGACCTACCCCCCTTTATCCTAGGTGATATCTGTCACCCTGAAGTCCAATGTGTTTTTCATAGCCACGGCCACCCCCCCACTTCCCCATGTCTTGGTCATTAGCGATGCGTGCAGTATCTGATCGAAACCTAATAGTTTTAATCTCCCTGGATCTTTGTACAAGCGGTGAGTTTCCTGTAACCCCAGACCCTCCTTCCTCGTGAATTGCTCTAGCTTCTTCCTTTTCAGAGGGGAGTCAAGTCCCCTGGCATTATGGGTCAGCCACTTGAATGGTTATGGCTTTGGATTTTCCCAGTGCTAGTTATTGTTTCCCCATGCTTCCCCCCTCCTCATGACCCTCCTTGTTGCCCCCTCCTGTCCATCCCCTCCCTTGTGCTTCTCCGCTCGTGTCTACCCTCTACCTTCTGCTTGCCCCCACCCCCCGTTCCCTCCCCCCCTAGAGGGGTTCCCGCCACCCTCCTCCCCCTCTCTTCCCTCACACCGGGCCTCTACGCCCTTTCTAACTCCATGATGTTTGCCCCCTCCGCTCCCCCCTAGCCCTTAAACCTTTTTTACCTCCACTACCCCATTATCATGGTATCTTATCAGGGCTTCCCTCCGTTGGCTGCACCCCCCAAACCTTCCTCCCCCATCTCATTATTTGGCTTCTCACTGCTTTCCTTGTGACGCAGGCCGCACAATGGTCTTTTTTTGCCGTTTGTCTCCGACCATGGTCCAAACACACTGTTGGGATCTCGTTCCATTCTCTCCGCTTGGTGATCTCTCAGGTCTGACATCCCGTTGCTCCTGCTCCAGATTGAGATGCAATATGTCCGCCCCCTCTTGCAGCGTGGTTATGCGTTTCTGTGCGCCTGCCCACTCGAAAAGGAGTCCAAAGGGGAAGGTCCAATTATATCTGATCCCTCGTTCTTTGAGTACTGTTAGTATCAGGCCCATCTGGTGGCGCTTGACTAGGGTGCCGTTTGCTAAATCTTGGTACACCTCGATTTGTTGGTCATTGTACTTGACCGCTTCCTGTTATCTTGCCGCTTTCAGAACCGCTTCCTTTTAGCCGTATCTTGTGAATGCCGCCAGCACGTGTCTTGGTCTGGCATTCAGGCTCTTGTTGAAGCGTCCCACTCTGTGGACCCTGTCTAATTCCACTATGCTGGGAGCCGTTTCCCACAGGAATTCTGCGAAAATGCCTTGGACGGTCTCCTTCAGCTCCCGATCTGCCACCATCTCTGGTAGAAGTTTCAGCCTGACGTTGACCCTCCGGGATTTATTCTCCATGTCTTCCATCTGGAGTTCTAGGTTCCGTGTGGCCATGTTGAGTCGTTCTATGGCCTCACTGTTTGCCATTGTTTCCCGGTCTACCTCCTGTAGGCCTTTCTCCAGGATGTCTGTCCTGTCATCCAGTTGCCCCATTTCCTGTTTCAGTTCCTCCAGGGCAGAGTTGAGGTCCGACCGCAGTAGCTGAAACTGGTCCTGGAATGTCTTCACTAAAAACTGGACTGTAGGGAGAGCATTTCCCCATGGAAGTCCTGGCGTAATATCGGGGCCAGTGGATCCATTTCTTCTGGTATGCTACGGCCTGTTGCCCCCTCCAGGGCGCCCCGGTGTGCTTCAGTGGCTTCCCTAGCTGGCCACACCATGGGCAGTGTTCCTGGTATGTCTCCCTGGGGCGGTGGTCCGCCTTTGTTCATCCTGCTTTTGGAATTTGGATGACATCGAGTACCCTGTCTGGTTGAGGTTGGAACCCTGGTCAGGTCCTGGTACCCAACGCGGTTATTGCAGTGGGGTCCCTTTTCGTAGGGCGGGGTCTACTCCTTCGGGGCAGGTCCTGGTCACCTGCGCCTTGGTATGTGCAAGGTTGAGCCGACTTTATTGTGAACCTTCGTCTCACCTCCCCGCCCCCTGTGTTTCAGGTTTTCTTTTCCTCGAACCGGGAGCTAGGCCCCCCCCTGGGGGCCCTTGCAGTATCTCGTCCCCCTGCTTCCTTTGGCTGTTTTTCTCACTTCTGTGAGGTTATAAAGTCCGGATGGCAGGACAGACTTCAGCCTTACCCTCCACAGACCTATTTCTAGAAGGTACACCACACAGATCTACTGGAAATATTTATTTTATTTAAGTCACACATATAAAACTATCAGCTCAAAGTAGTACTCGGATAAACACAGTATTAAAATGATACAAAGCTAGCAACATTGTTTGATTTTCACTGTTTGTTTTCCTTTTTTTTTTAAACTGTAAGACATCTGACAGATCCTTGTTACAAAGCAAAGGAAATATAATTTGTTAAAAACCAGTTTAAAAAAAAAAAAGTTTGGGAGAAAAAAAACGGATGATACCAAGCAGGTTATAAAAACAGTAACATCTATACAAGGACTCCCCGGTCTACATGTGGGTCCACTGCCAGAGTTAAGCATCCAACATTAACAGGGTGTGGGTAGAACATAGCAAGCTGGTTGAGCCTCTCATGGGCCTGCACACTAATGTACAGTGTCCTAAAGCCACAACTGTCACAGGTGGCCTTACAAAACAAAGTAGTTTTACAGTGTTATGAAACAAACAACTAGTCTTGGGAAGGCTGGGACAGTTGAAACTAAGGGGGACCCTATGTTCTCTCAACCTCCCAATGGCCTCCCTGCACCCTAGCCCAGGTGTCCCTAGCACCCCCATAATGCCCTAATTGTCTACGTATCTAATCTGGGAAGGAAACCTAAAGGCCTTTTCTATCTAGCTCCCTCAGGGAATGTATAAGTGATCTTGTTTTTGTCAGCAGACCGATTTTACCAGAGTTTCTCCACTTGTCTCTTTACTCCCCCCCCACACCCCTCACACACACTCTGCCTTTATTTCTCCCTCTATACCCATTGCTGCTCTCGTCCACCCGATATCCTTCTACTCGCCCCCTTTTCTTTACCTACTTTTGCTCCACTCACAAGCTCTTCTCCTCTGTCACTCTATGCTCCTCACTCTCTTCTCCCCTCGCTCTACTCTCAATCCCATATCTATACCTGTGTCCTGATCTGATCTCACACTCCACCTATTGCCCTCCCACACACACACACAAATATAATGTATACCTGTACTCTCACAAAACACTGCCAGTGTCTCCACATCACTCAGCTCCACTGTCCATACTTCACGTGGTCTCTTGATTCACCACCGCTTCCACCTGATCTCACCCGAAAACATTTTCATCTTCTCTGTGCTGGTCCGCCTACCCACTTCCAACACTGCTCCCGGCTCCCACTGGTTTCTCTGTTCACACGCTTCCCTTGGCAAATCTCAGGCTTAGCTCTTCCTCAGGGGGTTGGGACTTTCCCTGGAAGACTTCAAGAAGGGTCTCAGCACACACCCTTTTCAAGCTCCATTTGCAGAGTGGTAGCCATGTGTTCAGGCTTCTAGATTTCCTTGGGGCATTCGCTGTGTGCTGGTGAATTTAACTCACAATTGGGTTTGGGGAGGATTTCCATTTCTTCCCTGCAGCCCTTTATCACTCAGTTTTCTGTACCCACCATTGCCCTGGAGTTGGTAGGTCGAGTGTTGGGTGTCTCCTCTCAGTTCAGCAGGAAAAGTCCCAATCAATTTTACTGCCGGTTCTCAAATTCATTCCCCTGCATCCAGTCCGGCTTTTCTTTATTGCTCACAGGTGAATTCTGGGAATTACTTTTCTGAAAAAGTAAACTCTGGCCAGAAGATGGGCAGACAGACATTGTGGTGGTACCAGCAGTCACGTACAAAGCACACTAGGGGGTGGTGGGGTAGGGCAGAGAGCAGAGACTGCTAACCACTCCCACCAACAGGAAACATACGTTAAAATTCCCTAAGGCCTAAAACATTACTCCACAGTCACGTAGGCCACCCACGGCATTAGATTAATATTGATACACAGGCACATACAATGTATTATAACCATGGAGATTAAACAATTCTAAATCACAGTCAAAAGGCTTCCAAGAATTCATACGTCTACTTCGGTTACATCTTTTTGCCACGCCCCTAGTATTTCTTCTCAAGGTGGCCGAACTCGGATTTTATATAATTCTTCTTTTTCTCTTCCTCATTTTACTACATCTGAATTTTCTTACAACATTTTTTCTGCGACTTTAAGCTCATGTTTATTGATTTATCGTCCACCAGGTCCGGTTACCTCATTTTGCGAGGATATTGATATACTGTTGTCTTTTTTGCTTACTACCACTGTCCCGCTTATAGTTCTTGCTCATTTCAACCTTCATCTCTTAACCACTCATTCAACTCTTCCATTTCTTTCTATTCTTCACCATCTTACTCTCTCGACACCCTCTTCTCATATTTCGGGCTCTTGTTTAGATCTCATATTTACCTCTTCTATAATTACTTCTCCTGTGTCTTCTCTTCAGGTCTACCTATCAGATCACCACCTCCTTTTGTTTTCAACTTTGCCTGTTGTATCCTCTTGCATTGTTTCTTCGGTCACTTCTCTTACTTATCTACGCCGTGACCTACATAAGTTTAACACAACGTTTTTTATTTCTACAAGTACTTCTAAACTGGGATCTCAAGCTTCATTTTCTAATTTGTCAGCAGATAAAGCTGATTCTGCTCTTCACCACTCTCAGCATCTCTTGACTCACTGTATCCGTCTTCTTCATTTCACCCGTCACGTACACCACCCCAACCTTGGCTGTCTTCCCATCTTCGCGCAATGCGACGCTTCCTTCAGGGCTTAGAAAGAGGTTGGTTAAAACTGAAGACACCAGGCAATTACACTTATATGATAATTGTCTTCCTTCAGCCAAACAATCTTACTTTTCCGACTACTTTTCCGACCTACTTCACTCAGAGTCTTCTCACCCTAAACGTCTTAAATTCTTTCTCGACTGCTTTCTTCTCCAATTCCTGATCCGTCAATCAACTTCTCTCACTGCCACAGATCTTGCGTTTTACTTTACTGCTAAACTCTCTTTTCGATCAGCTATTCCTCTCGTACTCCGGATAGTTCTCTCTGTTCCTCTTTTGGAATCTCCTAAGGTAACTTTTACTGGGTTCACTCCTATTACCCTACTTCTTCCCCTCTGGATCCTATACCATCTGCACTTATATCTAAGATCTACCATTCATTGGTTTCTTATCTTGACAATTTTATTTAATTCTTGCCTATTGTCTTCTACTTGTCAGTCTTCATTCAAGCATTCTACTATTATTCCCATCTTGAAAAAAACCTTCTGCTGATGCATCTTCTGCTTTAAATTTTCATCCAATTTCACTACTTCCATATCTTTCTAAAATTCTCAAGCGTGTAGTCTATACACAAGTTTCTACTTTTGTTTCTCAAAATTCTATTCTCCCTCGTTTTCAACCTGGGTTTCGTCCAGGATATTCTACTGAGACAGCTCTTCCAGCTGTCCTAGACTCTTTACATTCTGCACGTCACGCTAAACGGTCTTCTATCATACTTCTTGATCGCTCTGCCGTGTTTAACACTGTTGATCACACTCGGTCTGCGCTTTCTTCCTTTGGTTTTTCTGGTTCTACTCTAGCCTGGTACCAATCATATCTATCCCAGAGAACTTTCTCATTCTCTTGGCCAAGGGTCTCCTCTGAAACATATTCAGTGGCTTTCCTCAAGGCTCAGTCCTTGGTCCTTTTATTTTCTCTCTATAAGTCTTGGTTAGCTGGGGTTATTTCTTCTTTCGGTTTCTTGCATCACTTCTATGCTGATGACAGATTTTTCTTTCATTCCCACATTTCACTGGCGATATTCATCAAGTGCTTGTTTGCTGGCTAGCCAATCATGGATGTCAGACCATTTCTTAGTTCTCGATGCTGCAAAAACAGGGCATTTTCTTCCCTTCTGCTTCTGTTTCTTTGTCTTTGTCTTCTTTACCTTCTCCCATTTCATTTCCTCCGGCTCAACTACCCACTTCATCAGTAGTTCGTAACGTAGGTCTCTTTCTTGATTCAGATTTCTTTCAGCCATCATATTTCACTATCTGCTCGTTTGTGCCGATTTGATCTGTACAACATCCGGAAAGCCAGTTTATGACTTTCAAAGCCACAAAGCTACTGGCATCTGCCCTAATCTTTTCACAACTTTTTTTACTGTTCTTCTGCAATCTTTGGACTTCCTATATCTCCTTTAGCTCCGCTGAAATCTGCATTTCCTGCTTCTATGCATGTTCTTTGCCAATTGGTTCCTCATGACTCATCATCTTTGGTTCAACTTGAATGGCTCTCGAATCACTGTTTAAAGTTGAACTTTTATGTCTGGTTTTCAAAGCCGTCTATGGTCTTGCCCCTCCTTATCTTTCTTCACTTGTCTCTTTATCTTCCCTTTCGTTCCCTAAGGTCTGCTTCTCAATACCGTCTTGTAATTCCCTCTCCTCCTTGTGCTCAATTTCGTTTTCGGTCTTTTTCTCTCCTAGCGCCTTTAAATTGGAATGCTCTACCCCTCTCCGTTCCATCACTGTCTATTCATCCTTTCGGGTCTCTCTACGATTCAATCTTCCTTTATCTGATTAATGAGGATTTTTTTGCAATTGCTGAAATACTTTGTGTTTTAAATACGGACTCCATTATCTGTACGGTTTTTGTTCTTATGTACAGCGCTTTGGCTTAAGGCAATATATAAAATAAAATACATTGTTGCCAGAATTAGTCAATGTTTAAAGTACATTCACTAAAATAGAAATGCAGGGCACAAGTATAATAATGGAAATCAAATCAAAGCGACATGCTAAAAATATAAAGCTTGGTCCAGCGTTTACTGGAACACTTGTAAGCCCAGGATAAATGTCCTGCAGCAGCTAAGTACCCCAGAGTCCGTTTAAGGGGAGTTCCAAATGAAGTTCACAGTTGCATTGACATGAATTGGAGAGAGTTAAATGGTCACCCGCTTTAGTGAAGTCAAGTCTGTTGGACCCCACAAGTGAAGATTCTGTGATAGGAAACCCTACGGAAGGCCACAGGAGATCCCAAACAAGTTTGAGTCCATAATATGGACACAGGGCCCCAGAGGAAGATGCAGCAGAACTACTGTACCGCTAATAGAAGTCTGCGGGAATCATGCTAAACGCTTGCCTCCTAAGAATCGCTACACTCGTCCAGAGGGACGCCTGAGGGACACTCACTGAAAAGATAGCCTGCCCACCCCATAAGTACTCACGTCAGTTTCAGCGAAAATCGCTCCAGCAGCATGAAACAACCGAATGAGTAAATGGCTCTTTTCCACAGGCAAGGTTTTCAGAATTCAATTCTCAGGGACTTCCACCCAAGCCAACGGCGAGCCCAGTGATCCAGAAAAAGAATCAAAGGCCCTTCCCAGGAGTAGCCAATTCAGTGAGGAAGACTTCACTAAGACGAGGGAAATCATGAAGACTGTTTCCAGTGGTTCAATGCACAAAATATGAAGGTAGCCCCAGAGCAAATGATTTCAGGTTGTCGCAACAGCTGAGAGGCACCTTCAGGCGTGTCATGCTGACAAACTCGTGGGGTGATGAACTCGCAACACACCCCTGGACACGAGCAGCAACCCACAGCTAAGCATAATTTCCTAGAGGGAAATGGCGGGATGCAGCTATAAGTGGCACCAGAAACGCTTCCAGAGTGGGCTCGACCCAGAAGATGTGGAGAGTCACCAAGAGTTTTCAAGAAGCCCAGACCGGACCACTAGTGGCAGAAAAACCCCAAAATAAACTGGGATTTACCCAAGCTACTGCACTTGGAGAATTTGCCAAGTGATGGCTTTAAAAATGGCAAAAACAGTGAGATGCATGAGTGAACATCTTCAGGTGGTCAGCAAACTTGCTGCTATAAGGTTACAGATAAAAGAAAGTTAGAGAGAGAAGCAGGGGCCAGCCAAAGCCTTAATACCCTTGCTTTAGGGTGGCCAAAGGCCAGACAGGCAATTATTAAAAGGGACGGGGGGGGCAAAGGGTCAGATGACCAACCATACAGGTTGGTCAGCAGGACTGACGCAGAGCCTTAGCCACCCCCACAGAAAGTGAGAAGGATAGTCCAGGGACCAATAATGGCCTAAGTCATTTAGGACCAATATGGAGGCTGCCATGATGAGCTCACAAATATCCCACATGATCAGAGCGGCCATTTTGGGCCTACCCTGTGGTCACCCGGAACAAAGGATGTGTCGTGCCGCTGCATAACTCCCAGGTCCTCGGACAAGGCCCAGAAGCCTGGCAGCTGTACAACCGCTGGCACTCACGGGATTGGCCCACTCGGCAGCGCACAACTTACCTAGTCGCTGTGATCTGGCACCCATCCACGTTACAGCGGCTTCCTCCTGCTCCTTGTTGACCTGACGGGGCCCCGATCCTTGGGCATACAACGCTGCCAGATGGCCATGTTTGCCTGGCCATTGTCTGCACGTCGCAACCAGAGTCTGCCATACGAATGCTCACGTTCTGTACAGCCTTGACTGGCAACGGGCATAAAAGCCGGAAGAAGAGGCAGCTCAGCGCATCTGAACAACCATGTTGTCCAGGTCCTGTTGTCCTCATCTCTGTGTACCCTTCCCTGGGGTTTCTCAGCTTGCTCCTTTACCTGGTCTTTCTTTCCATGCCTTGCTAATTCTTGCCTGTACTCTTTGCTCTACCTGCATTACTTCCTCTGCCTGCTTTGCTCAGAGTGCCTAGTCCTGTTGCGGCGTCTCCCGACTTCCGGCCTGCTCCTTTTGTATCATTACTATCGGGATTTCCGTGATCAGTGCCTTGCACTGTTTTTGCATCACGTTATTCCCGGGAAATCCTTTTTGTGGTTCAAGAAGACTTACCCTGTACATTGCCATGTAGGAATTTGTCTGGGTAGGTGGTTTCAGGGTGGTGCTTCTACACTGCCCTTCCACGGTTCCAACGTCAAGGAGCATCGTGGCGGACCCCCACCAAGCAGACCTTAAGATCAGGTACGTGCCAGCGCTCCATTCAGCTCGACAGGAAGCCCTATAAAACAAGATGGCCGAGAGCAGGAAAAAAAAAAAAAATAAAAAAAAAAAAATCAAACATTGGTAACCCATTGGGTACCAAAAAGGTACACTGGGCTACCCAAGGAAGTCAAACTGCTTGCACCCTTGCTAAATGCAAAACTAAAGCACAGCTACCACCTATCCTCTGAAACCAATTCTCTGAAACCAATGTGAATCACATTAGGGCAGAAATGGGGGTCCGAGAGGAACTCCTGGAACTAGACGCCTTAGGAGCGCCCCAATACCATATACCTTAAGGCAAACAGGGCTGCAATGACAAGGGGGCTTCAGTAGAAGCCCACTTGGCCACCAAAAGGGATCAAAGAGCTATAAAACAGGGGGGTGATGGGGCCAGAATAAAAAAACTGGCCCCCCCCCCCCCAAAAAGAAGTAGCTCAAAGAACCCCCAAAATAAGAATTCTGATTAAAACTGTACCGCTTCAGAGGACACTATGCCTCATTATGAGGTTGGCGGTATCCTGGCAGTAAATCCGCCAGGAAACCAGTAAATGCTATTACTGGTCTCGTGCACTCGGTCCGGCGGTATTACCTCTGGATTACAAGTGCTGGAGTGATGGTGCAATTTCCCATAAATTTTGCAAAGGTAGCGGGCGCCCCTCTCGAAAGAACAGACTTGATAACCTGTTCAGTGGTTATTAACCACTTGAGAGTTCGCAGCCACTGCTTTTACTCACTGTGCCTTTCACAGATGGGAAATATCCATTTGCATATCAGTCTTTGTCCTGCCCAGGGGCAGTCCAGCACCGAAATGCAATGGCAATTCCAACCTGAACGAGAGTACCACCAGCAACCCCATACACGTGTTTCACCCTTGTTGGGGATCATCAGTGAGGTGAAGCTGATGCCTCTCTAAGCACAGTGAGAGGGAGACCACGTCTGGTTGCCCCCAGGAGACCTAGGGTTACCAATCCCAGGTTCCTTGAAAAATAGTTTTGCAAAGGTAGCGAGGCATCAGCTTCACCTCACTGATGATCCCCAACAAGGGTGAAACACGTGTATGGGGTTGGTGGTGGTACTCTCGTTCAGGTTGGAATTGCCATTGCATTTCGGTGCTGGACTGCCCCTGGGCAGGACAAAGACTGATATGCAAATGGATATTTCCCATCTGTGAAAGGCACAGTGAGTAAAAGCAGTGGCTGCGAACTCTCAAGTGGTTAATAACCACTGAACAGGTTATCAAGTCTGTTCTTTCGAGAGAGGGGCGCCCGCTACCTTTGCAAAGCAATTCCCCATTAATGGAGTCCCATAGGAGGGGGAGAATTTGCCTTGCTAGTGCCGGTAATAACTGCGATTTTTGCCAGGAGGGCGCCTGCCTTACCTCCAGATTTTTAACTGGAGGTATCCAAGGTGCCCCACCGGCTAACCTGTAGTCGGCCGGTTCAGTAAAGTACTGGTATACGTTAATACCGGCACTTTAATACCAGACCAGCCGACTTACAAGGAGTCCAACTGTCTTCTTCGCTCAGATACCCACCCCTTGGTGTGGTCTGATCACTTTCTGTTTCCTTGGACATACCAGAGTGGCCATATATTAGGGAAAAAAAGTCCAAAATGCAGACCAATACGGTCCAGTGCAAACGATAAAATCTCACCTCTCCCATTATATCCAACTTCTTCTAATTGGACAACTCCTCCACTCAGGGGTTCCCTTCCGCTTTAGTAGCATTTCTTATTAAGGCAATCTATCACAATGTTCCTGTTATTGCAGTTATGGGTAGACCTAACAATTTCCCATGGTTAAATGTACAACCTATTACTTATGTATAATTATAGATTAGCAGAAGCCCACTGGAGAGCAACCCTCAGAAAAACAATTTGCAAAGAACCATGTACAATTTATAAAAATGCCTTTTTTGGGGTCAAATTTCGTTAATGACATTTTTATAACATACAGAAGATTAACAATATCATAACAAAATAAACATCTTTTAAACAATATAACAGTACATTTACACTTTTTTCAGATGACATATAGAGCAAGAAAGAAAAGAATCAGAAATGTGAGAGAAAGATAGTTTACAGATAGGGAAAATAAAGAAAAGAGAAAAAAAAAATCCCAAAACCCCATCAAATACTTTAAACAATACAAAGAAAGGGAAATTATTCAGATATACAATTCATTGACGGAATTCCATGTAGACAAATATGTATCCGCTTTTTCGGTCTCTAATAACCTTCTCCCTACTTGAAAGAATGGCTAAATCCTGCAACCAGAGGAAACTGAAAAAGCATCCAGAGGACTCTATTCAGAAATTGTGTATCAAAATATGTATTTGACTCAATACAAAAATAATCAATCATGCATGAATCCACGCTCTAACATCACATTTAAGTTGCAGGAAGAACAAAATATTTTAAAACAAAGATGACCAAATTCATTTCTGCAGTGAGCAATTGAATCAATCATCAACATACATTGCCATATCACATACACATACAAAAATACATACAGAAAGATGTAGTCTATATGTAAAAGGGAACTCCGATGACAACATGAAAGGATTTTGAAACAAATTTCATAATATTGTAGCAATTTAGTTTAAGAACATCTCATCTAATGTTGAGTGGATCTAGTTTAGAATTATGAGAAACAATTATTTTTTTCATTTGATCTCGTCTCCAAAAATCTTCGGTTTCCGACAGGTTTCGACCTGTTAATAATATTTTAATCCACGTCTTCCATCAGGAAATCCTAAATAACATGCCGAATAGTCAGCTACTAATTGCGTGGACACGACGGGATGTGTCTGCAGTAGAGGGTCTATGGACATGACACAAAGGTCTCAAGTTGGGAGAAATGTATATGCTCCCACTTGATAGTGCCTCTACCAATATTCTCATCAGTCTACAGTATGAGATGATTAGAATAAACTGAAGTGGGACTTATAAAAAGGTTGCAGGTTCCAATTTTACTGTGCTTCGACCAAGTTCTAATTCACTCGGACCCCCATACCGAAGGGGTACATCCTTTAGTCCGGCATGGACTATGTAATAGTATAGTAAATCCTGCAACCAGCCATCGACTGAAGGCTTTGCATCACTTTTCCAGTATTTCAAGATTTGCTTTTAGGCTACCTATAGCGCTCTATACGACCAAAAGAGCTGACCAACAGAAAGCTGAATGTTTACCGGGAACAAGCCCAATACAAATAGCAAAGTGGTGCGGGGGAACGTGAAACCCAATACAAGTTCCACGCGTTGCAGAACATTATCCCAGAAGCTACTAATTTTCACACAGGACCAAACCATGCACAAACCAGTACCAGAATCAGACTTACAATTCCAACATGCGTCATCCTGCACAAGTTTACAACGCTTCATTTTTGAAGGTGTCCAGTAGATGCAATGCACAACTTGCTGCTGAGTAAACCTCAAATCTAGATCAACTTTAAACTTACAAGGTCTTGTACAAATTCCTTTCCATACTTCCTCAGATAACTCAAGTCCCATATCCTGTACAACGTTGCCTTACCCTGCTCAGAAGGAACATCACTGCCCACCTGCACAAGAAGACTGTACAGAATGGAAGCCGATAGAGGCATACTTTTGGATAGCTGCAATATGGTAAGGATGCTATGGAACGAGGTATTTAAAGGTCAAGTAGATTTGCAAAAACATTGCAGAGGACAGGGTATCGATAATCCTCCGACATACACAACTTATATTTAAACTTGAGGAATTCAAACAAAGAGCATCAAAACCCCCATTGTGTACCTGTCCCAAACACCAGATGCCTGCAAATTTCCAAGAGGGCCACGAGAGGGGACGGTTATTAAAACGTACTTCAGAGTTTCTCCAGAGGGAAGATTCCAGACTCAGTAGATATTGAACTCTACAACTTTCACAAGTCTTTTTTTTTTTTACTTACTTTTTAAACACCCAAGAAATCTTCTCAGAAAAATTGTGAAATTCACTCAAAAAAAAAAAAGAACTATATAATATAAATAATACACATTTTTTATTGCTACTTACATTAGCCATGTGTCAGGCTCATCACTGGAACACAGACTAAGGAAAGAATCAAAAGTATTCAATTGGATGTCAAAAATTCCTCACCCAGCGGAGGAATGCCTTTATGTAAGCAAGCCCTCAGTATTTAGGTACTTGCAGCTCAAAGGGGTGTCAACAAGGCTAGGTTGGGAGGATAATCTGCAAAGGGATCTTGCCTCCTTTGAGAAGATACCATTGAAGAATACAAATACGAAGGGGCGGATAGCCAAACTGTACGCGGAATTAAGGCATAGTGACCCAACTGATATTCTTGCATAGGCAAAGTGGGCCAAGGATTTACAGGTGGACATAAGTGATCAGTTGTTGGCCAGGCTCTGTAGAGAGGCAAAACGGTTCACATTGTCGTTCAAATTAATTCATCGTTGGCACTATCCCCCGGATGCTTTGGCCAGAATGTACGCAGGGGCGGACTCGCACTGTAGGCAGCCTGGCAGCAATGATTATATGTAGTGAGGGTGCTCCCATATACAAAGATGTTTTTATTTACATTGAAACATAGTCTAGACACATTGCCAAAAGGCAATGTACCTAGACTATATTTCAATGTAAATAAAAACACACTTGTAAAAATCACAGCTTAAAACGCGTAAAGATCCTTTTATCTCAAGGGGTCCTAATACTCTTCTTGCAAAGTAACCAGGATGTCTCGATAAACTCCTTTCTCAAGAGGTATTGGGTTTACCTCTTCCAACCTGTGATCTTGCAGAACCTGATAGAATCCAAGCAAACTACTCACGGAGCTCAGCACAGGAGTGTTCATTACCTACAACCCAACCTTCTTCTCTACCGACCCATATACAAAAACACTGGACTGAGGTCCTGGCTTGGGTTAAGGATTTGGAGGGGATACTTAGGACACTATCGACTTGGTTGTTGTTTGGGGTGCATGCAGAGGATGAGGTGGCAGAAGACATAGGCCACATGGTGCAGACCCTGCTAGGCCCCTGGGCAGCAGGCAGCTGTGTTGCACAGCACTGGATGCAACCGAAAAGAAATGGATACAGAAAGCAAGGACCATATTTGACATGGAATACCTGGTGCATTTGTTAAATCAGACACGTACGTATATAGAAGGGGCGTGGCTTTCCTTTTTCTACAAGTATGGGCGATAACCTGCCATGGGAGAGCTAAGCTATTGGATAAGATTGTGGTAGCGGTTATAAAGTCACTTTTGGTTTTGTTAGCAATGCATGGTGCGGGGGAAGGGTTGAGAGGGTCAACAATTGACAATAGCCATAGGTTATTGGATTACACAATGTTCAATTGAATGGTTATATGAGAGGCAAATAAAAAAAAAATTTCACCCACTTCATTTACTGGCCCCGTCTGTGTTCACAGTTGAAGTTGCCACTTTGAATTATTTTCTTTCTCAGGGATTGACCACTTCCATCATCCCCCTCTTTAACTCTTCTCAACCTAATTGCAGTCCCAACGACAGCTACGGTCTTGAAAACTCAGGTCTGCATATTTGCTACTTGGATAGTCAAGCTGGTCAACTCGATCATTAACCTAAGGTGAGGCTCCGTCTCCCCAAAAAACGGACTCCTCTGACTCCCATCCTACCTCCTACAAAAACCTTTACTTGAGCCTTACAACTATAAGATATATGCACCCATTGCGGGGATTCCCTGGATTTCTAAAACATTGAAAAATGTGACTACCATTAAACTCAAGTTCATTTTGAGTTCATCAGGAACTAGCTAGAAGTATGGCATATGTCCGAACCATGGGACCCGAAAAAGCTCTCCTGCAAGTTTGGGATAATAGCCCAACATTAGCGGATGAAGGCCAGCTATCTTTGGCAATTATGCTTAATCTCTGTAGATACCATAAGCCATCAACTTCTTTTAAAAAGGTTATCGAAGTCGCCCATGGTCAGGGTATGTGTCTAGAATTGCTTGGGTCCTTTTTGAGCACACATGGCCAACTTGACTGACTTCGGTAAATGGCTTCAGGCATGATTTATCATTTCTCTCTGCTGGCTACAATCACCGATCAGTGAATCTCAATTGCCAATCGTGAGCAGGAGGCTCATTAAGAAACAAGCCAGAACCAACCCTGCCCCAAATATGGGGAATGCGAGTTGGATGGGGGTGTATACAGTCTCCGAAAAGTCCCCCACGTGTCACAGAGGTTTGTGAATAGTACCACTCATGTCTCAATGCCTCCCTATGCAGCTGCTGGCCACAGTTCGTTTTTCCTTACAGAACCACAACTGCCAGAATCCCCTTGGAAACAAGTCACAAAAACCTGAACGGCAAACCAGCAATACGAGTCCCAAGATGACCCAGTTTCCTTCACCATATCCCAATAGCAACCAGGACCTCCATTGAAGCAGAACTCTCAACACAAAAGAAGAAAAACGAATCTCCAGACCCCCAGTACCACAAGAAACCAGAAAACTCAAGCCAACTACAGAAAACCCCATAGAACGCCAGGAAACCACCAAAAACTGTCTGGGAAACCGTGCTATAAAAGGGGGAGGGAGTTAGAGGGGCTTATAAAGGCTCTGACCTGGGTCATGGGGAAAGACAGGCACTGATGGTGCAAGGTGTCAGGTGAGCGTTACAGCAAATGGGAGGGGGAGAAAGACGCAGAAATGCCATCACTCCATTATTAAAGCAGAAAGAAGGAGAGGCAGAGTGAGGGTTGCACAGGTGAGGTCGCTGGAGGAGGTGAAGGTGGACCAAGAGAACAGGACGACCGTGGATGGAGGAGCAGAGTGTTTGTAGCAGATATTAGTTAAGTGAGGTACATTTGAGAGAGTGGCAACAACTGTGCGTATTGTAGGAAATAAGGCGGGGAAACGATAGCAGGTTTGAGAGGGGGAGAGGGATGTTGGGACAGAGGGAGTGATAGTCTGGGAGTAGGGGAGTGGTGTGGTAGTAGTTAGTGTTAGGCGGAGTGAGTATTCGGAGAGAGCAAGGCTAGCAGATGGGGTTAACGTATCCTCCAGAATGAGGCTGATCCAATATAAAATACTGCATAGAATATAAAAGACAGATTATGCAAAATAGGGAGGACCGAGGAAGACCAGTGCCTCAAATGTGGGGGGGGGGGCGGTGGGTACCTTCTATCAACTGCTGTGGAAATGCGGTTTGGTGGCGGGACTGTGGGACCGAGTCCTGGGGAGAATGAGGGAGGTGCTGGGTATATCCACCCCCAAAGATCCCAAAATGCTGTTATTACATAAAAGTGGAGAAATGGAGGGAACAAGATGGGATAGCCAGCTCCTGAACATTGCGGCAATGGTGGTCAACAGGGACCTGGCAGCTAAATGGTGCTCCAAACACATGCAGACACAAACAACTGGGAGATGGGCATGGAACATTGCTGCAGCATGGAAAACATTGGCTACCGAACTAGGGGGATGTTGGGGAAATAGCACAAACTTTGCGGGAAGTGGGAGAAGGCAGAAGTATGAATGAGAGTAAAGGAGTGGGGGCGCCAGGAGCGGGGTAGATGGAATTGGGGGGTGGGCGGAATGCTCACATTAAACTCTGCACAGTGTGTATTTCTATAATGCAAATAAGAGTTTTTAAAAAAAGGCTAGCATATAGGGGTGCCGGAGAGAAGTGGGGAGGGAATGAATGTAGTGAAGGATGAGCAAGGCACCATTTCCCTGAAATATGGTGAAAGGAGGGCATAGTAGTGTTAAGGAGGGGGTAGTAGAAAGAATAAAAAGCAGTAATACAGAGGGAGTAGTAGGACAGAAGGTAGAGTAATATCAATGGGTGAAGGAAATGACTAGTAATGTGCAAGTAAACAGAGGGAGGTGAGGAGAGGCGATGGTAGCAGTGAGTAGTAGCAGTGCAGAGCAGGGAGAGTTGTAGAAGTGCAGAGAAGGTAGAGTAGTAGGAAGGTAGGTAGCGACAGACGGAGGAAAGAGTAATATCAGCAAGACAGAGAAGGACGTAGGAGACAAGGGGGAACGTAGAAAGAAAAGAGTGTGAAGATGAAACGGCACCTACATACTCCACCACTAGTACCAACACCAAAGAGTGAAGGGCCAGCTAGGAAGTCCCTGAAGGAGTTTGATAGCATGTGCTCAGGGAACTATCACTAGCCGAAGACAGACAATAGACGGTATGGTCACCGGTCGGTAGCACTAACCAGGGACATCAGGGCTATGGAGAGAATCCCATGAGAGATGAGGGGGGGCGGACCCAGAGGCACTTTCCAGACGGTGCCTTCATTGAACTAGCAGTCTGTTCATATGCTGAATAATCTGGATCAACAACCAAGGCGATATACTCGTTTGTGATTTTCAATAAAAATCCTGGAACAGGAAAGGAGGGTAGCTCAGGTGCAACGCATTGTTCTTGGAAGCAAGACAACGCAGAGCCACACAGGTTTGAATCCCGGTCCGTGTTTAGAGACTGGTATTTGGTATAAAGCACCTTATAAAAGATTTTTCAGGCCATCTGGGACAAAACATTATTCCACAGGGTTTCCGGAGTACATTTACTTTGTCACACAAGTCCTGCAGCTCTCAAAAATCTAATCCTTTAGCCCATCAGTCAATAATATAAAGGGTGAAACAACTATATGCCTGAGCAAGGCCATAGAAGAGCGGTCACTGCTAGGCTGTTAGACAAGAATCCTGCAAAAAATCCCTCCCCACAACAGAAAAGCGACTACATAACAGACAACGCTGGAATTATTAATTTGTCAAATGGAAACTTTTAGTTGAAACAGATTTAATGAAATAAGAGGAGATCGGTCAGTCTACCATGCAACATGTAATGAAGAATCTGACAATGTTATCTGGGGGCAGAGCACATGTCTATCTGCCAAAATCTTTGGGACAGAACATGCATAGATCTGGTTTAGATGCAGTATAAAAAGGTAACTTTGTTAACTGCATTCTAAGCCTTGCATTCTGATGTGCTGCGGGAAAATCAAATCTAGATGTACATTTTGCTGCGTCTTTCAACTGCATTTAAGTGTTGCTGCTTGGTTCAAATTTGGTTTACAGCACCCCCTTCATCTGTGCCTGCTTGGCTGCTAGGCCACCTGTTGATATTCTTTTCGTGCTCTTGCTGCTCCCCTCTCACTCCCTCCCCTTGGCATCCTCCCTCAACCCATCTCCATGGCACCCTCCATCTCCCCTATCTATTCCTATACTCACTCTCTTTCGAAGCCTAGCAGATAAACGTTTAAGAACGGTGTCCTGGTCTCTAATCCAGGTCTGCCCATTGCCGACACCCATGTCGATGCTCTCTCCAGGCAGACCATTGCCGACATTCTCTTTGTCATTCCCTCTCCAGACCTATTCAGTACCTGTATGGTTTCTGTCCTTCCCATCATCTAGGTGCATCATCAATGTCTGCTTGAATGGCATTATCACAGCCCAGGGCGCTCAGCCCAATCTCCTTCTAGACAGACATCTACTGTCTCTTATTAACTTCCTTCCTTCTCCTACCACTCCTCCCATCCCCTCCTACCTCCCCCACACCGCCCAGTGGTGGTACCACATACCTCTACCCTATCCCGGGAAACCTTCAAAGGTGGCAATCAGCTTCACTTAGCTACCCTCAATTCTCGCTCCGCTGTCAAGCACTTCTGACATCTGTCAACTCCTTGAAGACTTTAACCTAGACACGCTCATGGAGACGTGGTTCAATGCCAGCTCCGTCACTGCTCTTTACACTCTTCCTTCTGATGGCTATAAGATCCTCCCTAAGTCCAGGACCAACCGGCCTGGAGGCAGAGTGGCCCTTGTCTTCCCTGAATGGATCCCTGCCTCCATCATACCTATCCAATCCCACTCCTCATTTAAATGGCTTGTCTGCAAGCTTTGCATCTCTTCCACCCTCTCTATCCTTCTTGCCACTATCTACAGGATCCATGGCACAGCCTCCTCCTTCTGGGCCGAATTCTTATCTTCTCACCCAACATCTACCTCAAAACTTCTAAGACTTCAATATCCACCTAGACTCACCTGATGTGGCCTTACCCTTCTTTGACTCCTTCTCCCTCACTATTTCTCCCTCTGGCCCACTCATTCAATCAGGCACACTCTGGATGTGCTCATCTCTGACTTCTCTCCAACCCTCTCTGTACACCTCTCTTGGTCTGATCATTCTCTCCCCTCTTTTCAACTGGAGCTCCTGGGCTCCCCAGCTAATCCTCTTCCCACACTGCCAGCCTCCTTTTCAGTCATTCGACCGATGAAGCGAGTGCCAGTATCCACCTTTGCTGCCTCTTTTATTCCCCCCTACACCCCTTCTATTGTCTCCGACTCCAACTCAATCCTTACTAACCTTCACCTCTCCAGCTCTGACACTATTGACATCCTTGCCCCTGCCATGAGGATCCGTTTGAAACCTGCCTCCAAGTGCAACCGTTAGTATGATTCCGACCTGGCCGCGCTGAAAAGCAAGTGCAGAGTTCCAGAAGGGAAGTGGCTAGCTTCACGCACATCCTCTGACAAACTGACCTGTCGCCTCCTCCAAAGGCACTACAGACTTTCCATCCGGTCCAAGAAGATGGCCCATATCCAAGCCCGCATTTCCGGGTCCACAAATAACATGGCTGAACTTTTCATAATCTGTAAGGAACTTGCCTATTCTACTGCAGTCTCTACATCTCCTTTTCCTTCACAGGCCGTCTGTATGGCCTTTGCCTCCCACTTCTAAAAAAAAGAAAAAAACACTCACGATATCCTGTCCTCACGTTCCTCCCTCCTCCACTTGCACTCGAGCCTACCTATGCCCCATCTCTCCATTCCTGCTACTCTCCTCCTTCTCTCCCATAGCACAGGATGAGATCACTAAGACTGCTCGCCCTATGAAAGTCTTCTCAAAAACAATTGCTTCCCTGCTCCTCTAGAACTATCATGGACAATATTGCTGCCCTTGCTCCCTCTCTGGTTGAGTTCTGCAATCACTCTTTTGCAACTGGCTCCTTCCCATAATCAAGCACTCCCTGGTGCACCCCCTCCTAAAAAGAAAAAGTAACCTGCTGACCCTTCCTGTCCAGAGAACTACCGCCCTATCTCCACTACTCCCTTCTTGGGCAAACCTTTGCCGAAGTTGGTCATCTCCGAACTAATCCGTCACACTGACTCTGTTGGTTGCCTCCACCAGTTGGCTTTAGAGCAGCCAGAGGCACATAAACTTCTCCTGAAGACCTGTGAAGACCTGCTCTCAAACCTCGACTCACAGCTCTCCCTGTTCGTTCTCATCCTCCTTGATCTGTCCTATGCCTTTGACATGGTCAATCATGCACCCTCCTTAATCGACTGATACATTGGACATGGCCGACTTCTTTCCCCTCAAATCAGCATTCCCAGGCTCAAATGGGCCCTTTTCTCTCCTCTACCTCACTCTCTAACTGCAGCGTCGCTCAGCCTCCATCCTATTGGCATGGCTTTTTAACTTTTACCTTGCTCCCCTCACCCACCTGATCTCTACCTTCTCCTCACTTCCGGTGTTATGCGGATGACACTCAGATCTCCTTTAAGCTTCTGTCATCTACCGCTTCTCCTTCCTCTCCCATTCCTGATATTGTCTGACTGCTATTCCGGCATGGTGTGCTTCTAATCTCTGTCTTAATGTAAGTAAGACGTAGATTCTTCTCATTGGCCTCCCCGCCTCCTTCCCTCCCAATCTCTGGTCCCCTCTCAATAGGCCCCTTCCTGAAACCCTCTTGTGAGGCAAAAGATCTAGGGGTCATCTTCAACTCCTCTTGCTCCTTCTCACCTCATATTGCTGACCTTGCCAAGTAGGCTTGCTAAAATGAATTTCTAAACTCTGACCTGGTGGACAGAGGTTTAGGAGGCTACTCTAGTTTAGTGAAACAGGGGAACCTTCTGGACAAGCCAGACCAATCACAGTACCTCGGCATGCAGTCAAGACCAAGTCTCAGGAGATGAGAGTGATCGGAAGCCCACAATGAGCACACAACACCACCACAGAATACCCTTAGACAGGTGTATATCAAAAATACATAAACATTTATTTTAGACGCATAAACAACGCGAATAACCAAAACCAATAATGCGAAAGTTACCACACAAGCATATCACTATGTAACATATATACAGCTACTGTAGCCTAATGCGGTAAAAGGGATAACACATCCACAACCTGTAACAGAAGAGGGGTTAATACAAATAATGCATTAGGAAGTCTTCAGGATGGAAGCCCTAATTTATTCAGTCCAGCCTGACGAAGTAGGGAGCCATGTGCTCAAAGTACAGCAGTGTGTAAAAACGTGCGGTTGTGCGTAAAGTTAACACAGTCTCTTTTTCAGAGGCTGGGACAGTTGGGTAAGGGTCCTGAAAGGGGTAGAATAAATTCCAGTCGTCACAGCATGGTCTGCCCTTGCGGACAGAGCAGTTTCCGACTTTCGGAACAGGCCACGGAGTGCAGGCTATCCCAGCCAAAGAGGATCCCAAGGAACCCTTGTGCGTAAAAGCAAATGGATGAGCCAGGAGCCACTAGTAAGTTATACAAGTACTAGCCACCCCTTGCCACAATCCGGGCAAAACTATGCCAATTTAGTCAAGGTTGTCTGAGGTTTCAGATCCTGCCTTTGTTCATTGCTACGGCTCTAGGTGCTGCGGGACAGGACAGTCGTCCGGGACAGTAGCCACAACTCTGCCAACGAAGGGAGGAGTAAGATTGTAGTGCAGCAGGACTCGGGGCACAGAAGAGAAGGCGGGAAAGCCACCCACAGATACCGTCACCACAAAGCAATGACCACCAACACTTGCGGCATGACACACCCTCCTAATCCACGACCCAGGCCTATGAAGTTTGGCTGGAGAGTGTCGAGGACAACAAGCTAGCGATTCCCCAAGTTTTGAGTCTCAGCTTGAGACAGTGGCGCATCTATGCGATATCCCGCGAGTAAAGCTGGTTAGTTCACTGAATGGCCCAGGAACACTTCAGAAAAAGGCTCGTTTGGCGGGAAATCAGGAGACGCTGAGAGTAGTAGTTCCCACTACTCAAATGGTTCGAAGCGCCCTTGCATGCCTTCTAAGGTCAAGGACAAAGCAGAGGTCAGTCAAGACAACAGCAGGCTCAGTGTGCCAAACCTTCCAGCTCGTCTCTGGCAGGTCAACGGGTCTGCTTCAGCTCACAGGATATTTGGTTCCTTCTGTAGTTCAGTATGAACCACTATGGATCTACCTGGAATAGATGCAGGGCCCCTTCTCTTATCCAAAATGTGGTGTGTGATCGAATCTAGACAACCAATAGAAGATCTGCTCCTTTGCATGCACGCCAGTCATGGTCCATTCATCTTCCAAGGTTGTCACCATGCATTCGTGCACACTAGACATCCTGCCACCAGTAGTGTGGATTGGGACCAGACAGTCCCAACCCTCTTCCTGGGCGCTAGCACACGTGAAATGCAGGAGCCCGCGAAAGATTTGGTTTTCGCGGGAGGCTGCATGCCCAAATAAGGGATTCCCAGGACAGCCCAAGGGTACAAGATGGCCAAAGGACATAACAAAAGACTTTGTAGCACAGCCATTTCCAGCACTGGCCACAGTCATGAACCATCTGCAGTAAATGTGGCATGGGTCGATAAAAAGTAGTTAAAATACCAGAAAAGTATTTGTATTTATTTATAATGCGCACCAAACCCAGGGGTAGCCAGGCGCAAAGGCAGCAAGAGGGTTGCAAAACTTAGTTACATACAGTAGGGTGAGGTCCAGCTGCGGTTACAGTGCCGGACGTATCACACCAAATAGGAAGGGTAGGACATAAACATTGTAGGCTGTACTATATACATATTTACATTCAATGAGGTAAGGAGCCACATGGTAGTGGCGCATCTGGGCATCGGAAGTCATTATGAGTCGAGAGATTTGAGCCAGTGGACAGTCCTGGCTCTGAACTGGTGGTAGGGTAGGTCCTCCCTGCAGGTAGGAGGAAGGGAGTTCCAGAATTGCGCTGCTTTTACTGGGAAGCTATTACCTCCAGACATTGTACGTTTGAACCTGGGCACCAGAAGAAGGTTGGAATTGGCCGTTCGAGGGGCGAGAGAGGGTGGGTCTAGTAAATCTTGCGATGAGGTATTGAGGGACTGCTTGGTGGAGGCATTTATGAATCAGAGATACCGATTTAAGGAATATCTTGTCCTTGGTGGATAGCCAGTTGACAGATCTTCTGGAAACTGAGATATGGGCTTTCTTCGGGATACTGAGGGCCGCTCCAAGGGCATTATTTTGGAGGATTTGGATTTTATTTGAGATATATTTGTTACAACCTACACATAGAGCGTTACAGTAGTCCAACTTTGACAGGATCAGCGCCCTAGCCAGGGTGGTACAGTTGGTGGGGGAGAGAAAGGTTTTGGCTGCCCTAATGAGTTTGCAAGTGTAGGAGGTGGCGGAGGCCATTGCATTCACTTGTTTGTTGAAGGTGAGGGTGGAGTCTAGATAGAAGCCGAGGGTTTTAACCTCCTTAGCTACTTTGATCTTGTTGTCGTCAATTATGAACGATGAGTATTTGTGGCCCAGTTTGTTGAGGTAGTGTGTAGATCCTAGAATAAGGAGTTCCGTCTTGTCATCATTCAGGCATAGACCGTGTGAGGCCATCCATGCCTGGATGATGAGGTACACTTTATTAACGAAGGCCAAATCCTTGTCGTAATCCCCCGACAACGGGATGAGGATCTGGGTATCATCGGCGTAATTAATGTAGGTGATACCCAGACCGTCTAGATCATCGAAAAGGGGCTTCGTGAAAATGTTATAAAGTGTAGGGGAGACGCAAGATCCTTGAGGCACGCCGCAAGTGATAGGTGTAGGGTCGGCTGCTGCTGACAATGAGAAGACTCATCGTGCGGTTATTGAGGAAGGATTGGATCCAGTTGGTTGCTTCTTGAGAGAAGTGGGCAGCTATTTGTAGGTGGTTGCACAAGATCTCATGGTCGACCAGATCGAAGGCCGCAGAGAGATCGAGGAGTAACAATAGTGCTGTCTTGCCCTGGTCTCTCAGCTCGTCTATATGTGCCTTGAGATCTATAAGTGCAGTTTCGGTTCCATGCTGTGGCCTGAAACCCGATTGTCGGACGCCTAGGAGATGAAGTGCTCAAGGTAATGTTGGATCTGGTGGTATGCTAATTTGTCGATGATTTTAAGAAGGAACGGTACTGTGGTGATGGGGCGGTAGTTAGTTGGAGTGGATGGGTCTAAGTTTGTTTATTTAAGCAGAGGGAGGACACAGGGCTGTTTTAAGTTATTAGGTACGGTGCCTGATGTGAAAGACGCATTTATTAGTTTGGTAATAAATGGTGCGAGATCATGGGCTGCATCCTTAATCAGTTGAGCGGGGCATAGGTCTCCTGCTAAAGTAAACTCCTGCCACCATTCGTCCTAGGCACATTTGTACATTCACCAAAAAAATCCTTATATGGTGTCTAGGGCCAAAAAACAAAAAGGACCCCAGTGAACGGTACAGTAATGAACTTTGCATACTGAAAAAAGCATGACCAAGAAATAGCAACAAGGTAATGGACCCGCAATTAGATAAAACACCCCCCCCCCCCAACCGCAGCAGATCAGCGAAATAGACAGGCCCTTGGAAAGCTTTTCAGAGATTTGGATGTGATAGAAACGTGGCGATTTTTCCATCCGGACACCCGAGAATACACACACTTCTAGAGTAACCCCTGTGCACTGCTGAGTATAGACATGATTCTGGTGTCCTCTACATTGATCCCCTATGTCAAAAAAATAGAAATCGGAGTCCAATACCTCTCCGATCACGCCCCAGTCGTGACCTGCATAGAACTGCAAGGGACAATACATAGACCCCGACCACAATGGCGGCAAAATGAAACAATCCTGAGGGATATTGCACTTAGTTCCCCATTTCCTTGCAAATGACAATGGAGAGGTGGACTGGAGGGTGGTGTGGGATGCGGGGAAAGCAGTAATTAGGGGGGGAATTCATAGCACAAGCAACGCAATACTATAGGGAGCGAGCCCTTATAACGCGCAAATTGGAAGAAGAGGTTAGAAACGCTGAAAAGCTCCATAAGACCCGTCAGACGCCCAGAGCCTGGCGAGACCTTAAAAAGGCCAGAGCCAAACTAGAAAACCATACCGCAGATAGAACAGCGCAAATACTGTTAAACACGAAACAATCATACTACATACACGGGGGAAAGCGAGCAAATTCTTGGCAGCTAAACTACGCAAACAGAAGGTGCGTAATTATATCACCCGGCTAAGAAATAGTAGAGGGGAACTGCAGACGGGAGAAGAGGATAAACTAGTAACGATGGTCCACTTTCATAAAAAAACTGCTGATTAGCGAGAACCTGAATGCACCAGAACAAGAATCATATTGTCAGCCGTAAAATTGCCACAGATATCGGAACAAAGAAAAATTGGGGGACCCCATCACAATACAGGAAGTGTGTGATGCGATAGCAGCACTACCCAGGGGAAAGGCACCAGGCCCCGACGGACTAAGGAATGGGTTTTACAAAATATTCCAGACACAATTATTAACCCCCCCCCCCCCTCACTCGCCTTTTCAATCTAATCAGGGATAGGAGAGCAGTTTCAAAGGATATGGGACACTCAACCACGATATTACCCCTAAAACCTGGGAAAGACCCAGTAGAATGCACCAGTTACCGCCCCATAGCTCTCCTCAACACAGATGCAAAACTGTATGCGAAAATACTGGCGAATCGATTGGCAGTAATACTGCCCGAGATAATACACGCAGACCAGGCAGGCTTCGTAAGGGGGAGACATACTCAGGATAATGTCTGGCGCGTAATTGACATAATAGACTGGGAGGCCAGGGGGGCCCACAAATTCTCGATCGCTGCATTAGATGCCACACGAGCATTCAACAGCATAGATTGGAGGTACCTAAGACTGATATTGGAGGGTTTTGGGTGTGGACCGATATTCACCAAGATGGTTCTGGCAAATTACCAGCATCCATCTACGCAACTAATGGTGAATGGCTACACCTCAGAAAGAATCAATATCCGGAGGGGAACTCGGCAGGGGTGCCCTCTATCCCCGCTCATATTTGCTATGGCGATGGAACCATTTGCCTGCAGAATAAGGGAAGACCCGGGAATTAGAGGGGTGCGCACCGGGGAGATTAAAAACAAGATAGCCCTCTACGCAGATGATATCATGCTCTATATGGCAGACTCAAGACACACATTACCCAAAATAATCAGAGAACTGCAGAAGTTCGAAAAGACATCAGGGTTCACAATAAACTATTCAAAATCCAAAGCGTTGAATATAAGGTAGTGGGGACATAGCTTTCCTGAAGGAACATTATCCCCTGAAATGGGAAAAAAACAGTCCCTCGAATACCTAGGAATCCATATCACTAGAACCGTCAAGAATCCGCTCAATGCAAACATTATACCTCTATGGAAGCGCCTGCAGGAGGACCTGCAGAGATGGGATGCCCAGGAATAGTCCTGGTTTGCTAGAATAGCGGCGATAAAGATGACCTTGCTACCCAAAGTACTGTATGTAGTAAGCTCAACCCCAGTGGACAACCCCCCAAAACAGATCCTAGAACTCCAAAAGGCGGTGTTTAAATTCATCTGGGGAAATAAGAAGCCGAGGATCCAAAAAAGGATCCTGATGCGGCCCACACTACTTGGGGGGCTGGGAGTCCCGGATATGGGGAGATGCGCGTTAGCAGCTCAATTAGCACCAGCATTGAAATGGGCGGGTAAAGACCAAATAGAACAGACTGCGACAGATATCCCTTTGAGTAAGCTACCATTCCTAAAAACAAAAGCAAGAGATACGGGAGGTATCCTATTAGCAGCCACTAAAACGACCCTACACAGCTGGGATAAGGCTATCCGTAGCAGGGGGGTCAAACTAGGTCTGGGCCCACTATCCCCTATCACGCATAATCCAGATTTCTCACCTGGCCTTCACAAAAGATTCTGGGAAGATGGAACGAAGCAGACACATTGTCCCTACAAGATATGTAACAGGACGACGCCCCACTCACCTTCGAAGGATGTAAACATAGATTCGGCTTCGTCGAAAACCACAGATTCAAATATATTCAATTGAGTCACTGGATCTCACACCCAGAGATAAAAAGAGCAGGGTTACGTCCCCCGGTAGGCCTAGAACTAACAATACGGGAGTGGACACATGAAAAAGGGATCACTAGACTATACAAGCTACTGAATAAGGCGCAAACAGACGACTCCCTCCAGTACATGAAAGATTGGGAGCGGGACATAGGAGAGGAGATTACGCAGGAAGAATGGAGTCAAATTTGGAGGAGGGTGCACAAATTATCCAAATCCACGGCAATTAAAGAATCGGCATACAAACTATGTCACCGCTGGTATTTACCCCCAAGTAGAATACACAGAATGATCCCCACGTACCCCCAAGCATGCTGGCGTCAGTGTGGAGAAAGAGGAGACATGTTCCATATGTGGTGGTCGTGCCCAAGGATAAAAATATACTGGAAAGAAATACTGAGCCTGATCAGGGACATAACGGGCGCAGACCTACCATGTTCCCCGAAAGTCATTCTGCTGGGGGCAGTGGCAGACAGGAACTATGCAGCCTCAGGAAACAGAGCGGCCCTCATAACCCACCTTCTGGCTGCAGCAAGGATGACAGTGGCCCAACCATGGAAGACAGTAGAGGGCCCTACAACTCCATGGTGGTGGGTGAAAGTGTGGGGAGTTATGGCAATGGAAAACATCTGCGCCATAAAATCAGGGTCATATCTGAAATTCTTGGCCATATTGGACCCACTTCAGGACTATGTGGAGGAGCGGGAGAATCAATACTTTAAACCCCGGGCTCTTAGAAACATCCATATCAGATAAAGGCAGCAGAAGATATGGCGAGGGGTTGCCTCTTGGAATTTTTCTGGTTACAACCATGGTTTTGATTGGTTCAATTAATAAAAGGAAGCGGGGGCGGGTCCAAAGCAAAACGTTTGGGGGGTCCATAATACGGAAGGAAAATTACATTCAGAGAAATCTTTCCTAACAGGGTTCACTTTCAGCTTCACCTCCTCAGAGATATCCCTTTCTGCACCTTCAACCACAAACTCAATGTCTCTAGCGCTCTGGTTATCTCTAGGCTGCACTACTGCAATAGCCTCTTCCTTAATCTGCCCCTTTCCTCCCTTTGCCCTCTACAACTAATCCAGAATAAGACTGCATGATTTATCCTTGACCTCAAGCCCAGAGGCCGCATCTCTCCAGCCCTAATGGGTCTCCACTGGCTCCCGGTGAATGCAATCATCACATTCAAGACCCCCTGCATCATCCACAAGGCTTCCTGAGACCATGCTACATTCAACTTTTACTCACCAAGTACCACCCTTCTAGAGTCCTTACATCCTCCAACTCTCCTCTCTGCAGGTTAGTCGTCTCTACAAGCAGAGTGGGGGGTGGATCTCCTTCTTCAGCAGGAGCATCCCTCTGGAACAGTCTCCCCGCTCCTCTCAGACTTGAGCTGAATCTCAAGTTCCGGAAGCTTCTCAAGACCTTCCTCTTCTCCTCCTCCTTCCCCCTCCCCCTCCACTGCTAATGACACCCCCCACCCCCCGGTTATACAATTGGTCGCTGCCGAGTCATACAAGGGCCAGACCCTCCCCGCCCCCCAACCCCCGCCCAACCAGTCTGCCTTAGCACCCTGCACTTGCCTGTGGGCACCCTTCCCTGATCTGACTATTGAGTTGGTCCACCCCCTGGCCCCTCCTCGCACAAACTGACACACCCCCCTCCCACCGGTCGCCTACAGCACTTGGACCTCAGGCCCTCCCCCCCAGCACTTACCCAGCCCCTGGCTCTCCCCCTCTCCTGCATCCCACCTTACCCTGCTTACCTTCCACTCACCCTCCCCTGCACTTCCTGTTGCTGCACTTGTACGATCCCCTTAGTCTTGTGGCGCCTGGAAACACTTTCTGCTGTATAGGCACCATACAAAAGTTCAATAAATAAAGTAAACATTACCTTTAAATTGTAGCCCCCCCCCCCCACCCATCAGTCACACCCCACTGGCATGCAGTCCGCTCACCCGAGACCTCAGACTAACCTACCAGACCACATTCAGACAACACTGGATAGCATGCCCTGGCAACCAGACACTAGTGGCCTACAGCATTTACTATCTGAATTCCACAGACTCACTTTCTGTATAGTCCCAAGGCAATGTCTAAGGCAAGATGAAGTTTCATCTAACTCCTCTCTTGATTGGAACCTGCTTTCTTCCTTGCAGTCCTCTTATACCACCACTCTTCTTGCAGCAAAAAAGCAATATTTCTTTGACCTCATCCTCTCTCTTTCCCCTCATTTTTATTTGTTTCAACTTCTTCATCTTATTTTATTACCTTAATTCCCTGTACCCTCAAGTTCATCCACTCTCCCCCCATTGATTTCTTCTTTAACAAAAAGTAACCCAATTGTGTTCCTCTCCTTCCCCTGAAGAGTTCCTTCTCCTTTCTCAGACCCACCATTTTCCCTTTCCTCTTTTTTGCTTCTGTCCAATTCCAACATGTCTCTCGTCATCTCCTGTGCTTGCCCAACATCTTCCCTACTTTCTTCTCTTATTCCTCATTAGTTTCCCCAACTTATCCCGTTGTTCACTTCTCGATTTAGCCTGTCTTTCCTACCGACTTTAAACATACCATCATTCTCCCAATTCTAAAGAACCCTTTTTGGACCCCATCTTACTTGACAATGTTTGTCCTATTTCCCTTCCTGTCCTAGATATTCTAATGTAGTGTCAATTTCCAAGTTAATACTTACTATGATCACTATTCTCTTCTTCCTGTACAACATTCAGGTTTTCGTACATTGCATTGTACGGAAAGTAGCCCTGTCATACGTTGTCAAATCACTCCTCTCTAAAGCTTTAATCAATTTATGAACTCTCAGAGACCTTCGACACAGTGGATCATCCGACTCTTACCTCTTTGGGGCCTTCTGCTCCTGTTTTACAATGGTTTCAGTCATATTTATTTGACCATACCTTTTCTATGTCTGGAGCTGGAAAGCGGCCCACCACCCTTTCCCTGCAATGTTGTATTCCACTGGGTTGTGTTGGGTCATTTACTCTTCGCGCTCTATACTACGACTGTCCTCAATTATCCCTTCTTTCCTATAATTTCTATGCCGATGACTCCGATCAGTTTTGTTTTCTGGCCTCCTGATTCTCTCAATTCTACCCTCTCTGCTAGTCTTCTAGCCATTCAATCCTGGATGCACTCACTCCCACCACCCCCCCCCCCCCATCTTGAGGCTTTTAAAACCAATGCATTTTTCTTTCCTGCTTCTACTATTCCCTCATCATCCCTGCATTCCCTCCTTCCCTTTTTCTTCTGCCCATAACTTAGGGGTCATCTTTAATCCTTCACCCTCCTTTTCTCTCTCCAGGTTTCTAAGGTTTATTTTTCCTGTCATTATCAGTTGTACAACATTCCTAAGTGTGATCTTTTCCCTCTTGCCAAACTACTCATCTCCACTCTTGTCTAGACTAATGGTCTGCCTTGTGAGTCAGTCCCCCACCATACCAGCTGGCCCCTCTCCATCATCAACTCACCCATTTGTACCCCTTTCTTCTCATACCCCTATATCCCACTGACTTTTCACACTTTCTAGGCTTTCTTTTGACTCTCGGGTTTGCTTTCAATTGCGCTATATTGTCTATATGTATTCACAACTTGACTCCTCCTTAGCTCTCTCACATAGTACCTATCTACATCTTACTGCCACCAACCTTCTCGGTCATTTGGGGGTTTTGGGCGAGGGTCGTGACACCGACCCTCTCAGGTCCAACTGGGGTGTGTTCTCTCCTTCTCCCTCTCCCAAAGCCAGTTCCTTCCTACAATTCCCAAAACCCTTCTATACGATCTGGTTTGTATTCTTTTTCTTTGTTTTCTTTACGTAGATTAATTATGGTGAGCCCAGTATGGTACCTCAGAAGGGTGTCAGGATTCCCCAGGCACTGTGCCTCAGGAAAGATGAAAGCTCAAATGTAACTCATTTTATTGCACAATGAAAACCATGTTGATAACATTACCAAGCTTTTATTATGAATCAACCCAATGGCCACGGGTATTCAGAATGCAAAGTATCTTTCTTGCTACTGTGTCATAGCACAACGCTAGTTTAAAGCAAACCATTACAGTATGCTATGGTCCCAGAGAAAAGCAACAGTAATGATAAAACAGATTAGCCCTTAACAGTATGCATTGCACCTGAACGCTCCGTTTAAGCTCTTAAAGACACTATATTTCACTTACATTGGTGTACGGTGGTCTGTGGTGCTGGTACTCAATCCAAGGAGGCACTGCCAGGGTGCGATTCACCATCTTAGCGAAAGCCAATGACCCCAAGAAGTGATCTGCTTGATTCCCAAATCTCCCTAGAACAAAAGAATACGATTAAGAGAACACAGTAGGATTTCAGAGTGACAGATATATCAAAGAACCCTGGGGTTGGTCACTGATTGGGCTGTTTCTCAGTATAATACACATCTCGATCTACAAATTTCAGCGTGCAGTTCAATTTCTTTAGAGGCCTGCCTTCATCATGACAAACGTGTCTCTTAATGGTATGAGCATGGATTCAATTATTGTTGTACCAAGTGGTTCTTTATATATGTATTTCTTTAGGGGTGGTCACATCGTTCATTCTAACAATACACCAATTAATTATTCATCTATCTGCCCAATTAGTAGATCCTTATTACATTATGGAGGGTGAATCCGCTTTAATCTCCATTTTCTTTGATGTGCCCATCTACAAGTATGGCAATCTTGTTATGTTAAGTATATTTATTAAAGTGCAACATAGGGCATCTTGGCGCTAGTATTCCACTGTCCACCATTAGGCCTCCAAAAGTAGAGAGGCAGCAAGACCACGCACTCACTCTAAAGAAATAGAAACGTCTTTCTTTTTTTCCTGGAAGACAGATGGTCAACAGTGCCCCACAGAGAAAGAGGGAGGGAGAGAGTTCCAAGAACTGCAGCTGCCACTGAAAATGCCTGACCACCAATAGTGCTCCTAGACACCAGAGGAACATGAATGAGCAAAAGATCTGCTGAGCAAAGATTACAGGCAGGAGCATACTTAAACTTCTCCTGCAAATACACAGTTCCAGAGTCATAAAAAAGCTGTATGGACAATACATATAGATTTAAATGTAACTCTAGCTTCCACAGGGAGCCAGTGAAGATCACGTAACACCTGAGAAGTGTGGGTAAATTTAGGAAGGCACACAGCCAGGCGAGCAGCGGAATGTTGCAGAAAATGCAGGCGTTGGGTCTAGAATTTGGGCTGAGAGAGAAAAACAAAGCATTACCAGAGTGAGGGATATGGTAGCAGACACCACCTGGCTTCTCAGTCTCTCTAGAATGTAAGGCATAATATACCTCAGTGTTCTAAGTTTAAAATGATAGGAGCTAGCACTGACCTCTGGAACCATGGAAAGCGGTGAGGACATTACGCTCCCAAACTATGGGAGCCGGGTGCGGCAAAGGGCCCAGGAAATATGTCAAAAGTCTTTTGACCACATAGAAGACTCAGTAGGGGATTTTCCCAAAATCATAATTTCTGTCTTCTCAGAGTTTAGCTTGAGCCAACTGGTATTCATCCAATGGCAGAAAGGCATTTGCGAAATGACACTAGTTCCATCACGATCAATGCGAAGGATCAGCCGTGTGTCATCTGCATAAAAGCAGCAGCCGTGGGAATGAATGAGTTTTGCTAGAGGAAGAACAGACATTAAACAAAAATGGTGAAATAGCCGAACCCTGCGGAACCACATAGGAAAGGGGTGGGAGCAGCAAACAACTTTAAAACAAAAAAGAGAAATGAGAAATTTGTTTTCCGTCATCCAAAAACGACCCAAATCAATGAATAGCAGCCCCGCCAATGCCGATCTATAAACGTTGACACAATATAGCATGATCAATCGTGTCAAACGGTGCCACGAGGTCTGAAATAATAAGCAGCCCTATACAGTCCTGATCAAGAATCCAAGACAGAGATTTGCGCTGACTCTTCCCATTGTAGGGCGGAAGCCGGACTGAAAAACATCTAGAACAGTTGACTGTTCTAGGAAATCTCTCAGTTGGGGAGTTACCATCACCTCCAACACCTTCATAGGAAAACCCAGCAGGGGGATGGGCTGTAAATTGGCAAGCAGAGCGGGCTCAAAGGAGGGTTTCTTTAAGAGAGGAGAGACCACAGCACACTTCAGTGCAGGAATGATGAAACCAGAAGACATTGAAACATTCAATGCTCCAGTAAGGATTGTGAAGTTCCTTGCCACACTTTTTAATCATTTTTAAAAAAGGAACAGGATCTCTAGAAAACAACTTCATTTGCATTAGGATCTTAAAGACCTGGTCCTCAGTAACTGGGGAAAAAGCCATAAATGAAGAGCTCGTCCCAACAAGAGCGGGAACTAGTGCAACCGAAGCGACCACAAGGTCCAAAATAGGCAGAAATATTTGCACGGGTTAGGACTATCTTGTCATTAAATAGAGTCGACAGGCAGGGAGCGTTACATAGTCTGTGACGTGGGTATGGCAGAGGCAGCGGATGCTGGGGTAGAAGATAACTAAAAAAGTTATTTTGAGCAATTCTCTGTGGCAGAGATACAATGAGAAATTGAAGATGTTGGCATTTTTGATGGTTTGTGATATTTAAGTCTAAATAATTTTAGACATAATTTAACCTCCTCCTAATAGGCACAACGCCAGTGGCATTCCGCCCGTTTATATTGAAGTTTAAAATCACAAAGCTTGAGAGAATGGTTTCATGTGATTTCTTTCAGGTGCCAAATCATCTGCAACACCCCCACAAGCAGTCTGAAAAGCAGATAGCGGGTCCACATCAGGATCCAACATGATCTGACCATCATGCTCACAAATGGAGACCAAGTAGAGGAATCAACCTGCCTAATCAGGAATTACTAATTGATAAGTAATTTCAATATGTAACGAATATTCAATATGCTAAGTGCTGAATCCACACAGTAGCGCGCACTAGTCGCATGTATACAAATTTCTGAAGGATCAAATATATCTTAATATGCACCATCCAGTAATAATTCCTACCACACAGGATTGGAACCAGAAGTGGCTTACTTGGTATCCGCAGTTGACTATTTTATTGCATGAACATAGGGACCATTAGCTCTTACTTGGGCTTTTGATATACTGGCCAGTCATACGTCAACAGCCAAAGTTTAAAAGAATGGAACCAAGACATAAAACTGGAAGAACCTTAGGTGGGCCTGCCTTAACACTGGATGTTGTGAGGGGTCAGTAACGCGAGGCGGACAACTGTTTTATGATTTATCAACATATGCCATTTTATTCTTGAAAATAAATATGATCAAAATGCCTCACTATTCCTACTCTGCTGAGGATTTCCCTGCTAAAGCTAAGGGAAAACACAACTTGCCCTCACGCTAAGCAACAAATACACAAAGAAAATATATGGCAATACAATATAAGATGAACAACATTCTCTGAATAACCCAATATCCTGGGTGATTTTCCTTCCCCAGGATTCAAGGTCAATTATGTTAGTGTTCATCCAAAGAAAGAAATGTCCCAAATCAGTTCTTGATGTTTCAAAGTCAGTATGAAAGTTTGTTACCAAAGTTCCAATGATGACAAATCTCTTCTGCTTGGTGAAATATCCACTTTCCACTTCCACCAAATAGCACCAAATGGTAATCCTTGCCACGATGCTTTGTCACCTCTTCAAGAAGACTTGCCCCCAGCTCAAAAGAAAAATGCAACATCCAAAACTGCTAGGGATACACAGTTCTTAGTTATAGTTTTAGAATTCACAATGATATATTTGTCAGGATGACCTCAGTGCTACCGCTTACACTTCAACTTCACTTCTACTTGACTTACTATAAGAACAGCCAGCTTTGTCTCACAGTACTCCACTTTGACTACTACATTGTCGCACCTACTGACAACCAGATATATCACTACACACTTTGTACTACTACCACAGCTTCAAGCATTTGTACTTCTAGACAGGCTTCGACAAGATATTCTTCAAAATGCTTCAACAACTTCAAGCAGGCAAGGCACACTTCCTCTGGGTAGCCTCTTTACCACCCTTGTCTTGTCTGCCACAGTGACAACCTGGGTTTGCCTTTAAGACTCCCACTTCTCTCTGTCTTCCACAGTCTCTGGCACTACAGGTTGTATCGACTTCAAAATAGACTTTACAAGCAGCCAGTGTCCCTTCCGCAACTTTACCTGCACGTGTGTGCCGGTTATCAGCCCAAGTAATTACTCAGAAGCCTTGGTGCCACTCTCTTAGCTTCAGGTTATACTTGTATCTTAGGCAAATACACTGTTATTATCTTCACTGTACAGTTAGAATGCTCTAACTTTGAGAAAGGCTGGTCTCACTGTTAATATGGGGTGGGGACCATTGGCTTGGGCAATGCGTGTTCTCTTCTTCAGTAGCAAATACTCAATTTATGAAAGGCATGCTGCTTTAGAGTAAAAATTAGAATTCAGTCTTTCTTTAGGAACCTAAATTCGGTACACTCGACCCACTCCTTGATGTAGTTTTCATATGTTAAAAGTTTTATCAAGGTATTCGGTAATGGTCTTCCCAATGTTCACTCTCCTTAATTAGTGACACACGGCCACTTCTTCATGCAGTATTTAATGATTGATCAATGGGTTTAAAACAGTGTTAGCGTCTCAAGTGAATCAAATTACTTTGACATTATACACAAGTGCTACATTTCCATTGTCTGGGTACTTCAGCTTCAACAAACTTGTACTCGCTTTAAATCTTACGCGAGTGAACAAGGAACTGCACACTGTTGCTGGCAATGCTTGTGCAAGGTTTAACGGTGTGCTTCATTCACCGGCTTCTTTGACACTTGCTCTGCGGGTCGCACTGCTTCCACAACTTCTACTGCTTCTGGCTTCTTAGGGACCCACACCCTTCCTCTGTGAAGGGGTCTCCAATCCAGCCACATGTTAATGGTGCCCCTCTCACTCCTGAGACCTGCGACTTAACAACTGCTCCTCGCCTCAGTCTCCAGCATGTGCTCTGCAAAGGCAACCATAGCAATCAGGCTCAAATGGGGAAAGACAGCTCTCACACACCTTCCGCAGTGCAACCTCTGCACTTCAGAGTTTGAGGAAACAGAACCTTCTCAGAACACGCAAGTGAATCAGCTGTCTACAATTTCCGGAGTCCCTCTTGTTCTCACGATACAGATTGGTTTGCCACCCTTGTGCCTTCTTCCTTCAGCTTCTACAACCCTCATTCCAGTCACAGTTCCAGCTCCTTGCTCTCCTTCCAATTGCTGACACCTGAGGGGGGGCCTTTTATGCCTCCAAGGTTCTATAAAGTGTGAGCTGTAAGGCTTAATTGCACAACTACTGCAACTGTATGCCTCTTCAGCCCTCTTCCCAGTATGAATGGGATTATGGGACTTGTAGTGCCCTTCAACAAAAGGTATCTCTTAATTATCGAGTTACTTTTAAGGGTAGATGCATTTCACCTAAACACATTAAAGGATGAACTGTTAGAATTAGTTATTACAGAGGAAGATATTGAATTTAAGGCATTTTCTCAAGACCCTTTTAGATTATATCTTTGGGAGTAATGAATGCGTTTATCCCCAGATACCCTGAACAATCTTTGTTAATGATACTTGCTCAGCTTTAACAGAATGTGTACCCCGAGTTAGAGATTTGATATGGGGGTCACAGACATTATAATGACAATGTGCCATTACCTCTTTTGGCAACCCAGAAAGGCACCGTCTTTCAGAGAACTACTGCGTCTCATCCCACAGGATCCCCTCACCACCCTGGACCCGGTCTCCTCCCAAGTGATCCTCCCGCAGTACATCAAACCCACGGTAAGATTTAGGAAGTGTGCCTCTGGCCACCTGGGAGAAGACCATGGGCAGGGTTTCAGTGAGGCGTCCGTAGGATTCTTCACAGTGTTCTTAGAAAAATCTTTAAATAAGGGATAAATTACTTTAGGATCTGTCTACACTAAAGTCAGTTAGAGACAAGGCTTGCCACGAGATAAACCTGGTAACCGCCAGCCCACTGAACAAGAATACAAATCTCTGATATGTTAAAAAAACAAAGTTTGGTGTAGACAGTGGAACCATAATATCAAGCCTACTAAGTCCTGAAAGAGTATTGACAAGGGCCAGAAGCTAGACAAGTTAAGGGTGCCGTTGAAGCCTTGTATGATTATCTTTTGCAGAGTGGCAGCTAGAGGGCACAGGAGAGAATATGAGCAACCTTAATCAATAGCACATATCACCGCATGAAGGTGGAAAGATTATTTCCAGGGGCAGGATGAACTACCAACTAGAACCCATGGGCATAATTTAACTATACTAGTTAAGGGCAAACATAGGGAGGAGACGAGTTACACCTACATAATGGAAGTTCTTAGTGGAACTTAAAATGCAACAAGACAACAGAAGCCCAGATTTGGATGGTGTTCCATCAGGTCTTCATGTTGGGACTGTATCTATGGGTACCGTTATTGGTGTTTGTTTTAAAGCAGCTGTTATAGTCCCCTGCCTATAAGAAAAGGGCAAGGCATTTCCTAACCCATACCTTACAATTTATTTATTAGACTCATCTGCCAAATAATGTGCAGGTTAATGCCTAACTAATTTGGGAATTTTGACAGATTAACAGTATGGGTTTAGGAAGGTTCAGAGTGCAGGTATGCAAGGTTTAAATTTGAATCTGATCATCTCAAACTACATCCATGGGTGCAATACAGGTCTACATCTGAAGTATATGCATTCAATGTACACTTGATAACATACACAGAGAAAAGCTATGGACAACCTTAGAAGAAATTAGAGAGAAAGGGGGAAGGGAAGTAGATATAAAACATGCCAGAGTGTAATTAGAGAAAGAGTGCACACATAATGCAGGGGCAGAGGAGCACACAAGTGTAGGAAGTATGACAAAGCGCTCAAGGGTGATGGGGCCCAGGGGGGCGGGGGGAGCTGTGTAGAGGAAAAGACAGCATGCCCCCACAAGGGTAGGGGTGCGGAGGGGGGGGGGGGACAACACGCCCACAGGTGAAGTGGAACAAATCACTTTAGGAATGGTTGGAACGATTGACCGGGAAACACCAACACCACCACCATGTCCCTTTCTAAATGCATGACCAGCAAAATGATACAAGGGGAAAGTTATATGATAAAGCGCCATACTTAAGAGGCACAGAAAGTTTCTCTGGAGTCTGTTTTTCCTAACTGTGGGAAATGGATCCCACCCGCAACATTGCGGTTGGTAAGGCCCAGAGAGTGAAGAGGACTTGGCGTGTCTACATCAGAAAGAGAACGGGAACTGAACTAAGTGGACCAGCTTTCAGTAAAAGAATGGAAAATCTGATTCAGAAGGCCAAGACACGATGTTCCACTGGATGTAGGACAAGGGACCACAGAGTGGTGGGGAGTATGATGAGAGAAGCCTTGCTACAACAAAAGTAACATGGAGAGCTCCCATGAACAGAACCTGATAGAATGAAATGAACTTGGGACCAATGAAGGCTGCCAGAAGAGTCATGAGAGTGAAGTAGGCAACTGTCAGGAGGAAAATGTTGTATCTTGGAAATCGGAAGTGCAAGCTCCTAGAGCAAATTGGAAAAGTCAATATCCTAGAACTCAAGGGTGCAAGTTCCTGGGAAAAGAAAACATTTTGCTGACCAAGAATACTGCATGCTGGCTGGTACACAGATTCAAAACTTCAAGCATCGGAGAAAGACATTTGCTGCATGCTGGATACAGGACTATACTTCCTGAAGCACCCAAGAAGGGTTAGTAATTACCCTAATCAGAAGAAACGGAACAGCCTGCTTGAGAACCTTACAGAAGTCTGTTTTACCTTAATTTTCTGACTACAGTTTACTGTAGCGATTTTCACAAAATAAACCCACATAAAAACATATTGGAAGAAGTGATTCAGTTCACATCACAAAGGCACTCTTAAAACAGATACCGGTTAAAGCATCCGAAGAGTTGGCCAAAACATACCAATTTACACAGGATCTCAAAGACATGAATTCAAAGGGTAGTGTTAAACCACCTATTTTCCTAAACATTGGCTCAGAAACACGGATTAAAAGTTCTTAAAACTCAAGGACCACTTTAAGACCAGTTTGTCGACTTCCTTCATAGTGAAGATTAAGGTAATTATTTGAATCGTGTCCATTTTAATTAATGTCATATTAATTTAGAGACAAACAATTTACAAAAGTATTTGCCTAAAGAAACGGGAAAGTAAGCATTAAAAGCACAGCAGTAGTCAAAACGGTTTATGACTTAAACAATTCACAGGGGTGTTTGGGGAATCCCTTAAAGTACTCCCTCATCATGTGTGTGAATTCTAGATCAATTTAAGGCATGAACAATAGTCCGTATGTCCAGCAAAGTCGGGCAGAAACAACATGGGCTTGAACACCAGTAACCTGCTTCCAAGATAATTTTAACAATTAAAAAAAAATAACCAACTAATTTAAAAAAAAGAAAAAAAAAATGTATTGCCATTTTCTTTTTTAAACCATGTTTATTTGTTTATTTTTGGTTCGAAGGCATAAAAGTAATTTCAACATAACATTTGTCAACAATAATCACTTAGGTTCTGCATTTTACTTCTGTTCATATCTTACAGTTCGTAGGAGTTTGCATTACCTTCAAGGATTTCCAGTTTTCAATTCCCCCCCTCCCTTCCCCATTCACCCTTTCCTTTTATTCCCCCCCTTCCCCTGTAAATCCCTCTCCCCCCAACTTTAATCACTATTGTACGCTTTAGAGTTCAGACTATTTAGAATCTTTTCCTGACGTTAGTATCTCAATGTCTTTATGTCTAGGAGCATTCAGATTACATGCGTATTCCCGAGTAGGCGGGGTTTGAAGAAATGAGCTTCTCTGTCCCGTACATGTTCATGGAATGGGTTCCAGATAGTTAAGAATCTTAGATATTTGCCAGTACTAATAGCGCGTATCTTTTCCATAGCCATTACTCCCCAGATCTAGATCCACCACCATGCTGAGAATGGGCCCTCTTTGTTTTTCCAGTTTTGTGCAAGGGTCATTTTTGCTGCTGACAATAGGTGGGTAATGAGCTTGGCTGTCGTTCCTGACATTGCATAGTTACCTTCTATAGGGACTCCCAAGAGGATTGTCTTCGGGGGATCTCGGCAGTTCAACGCCTGAAATGTCCTTTATGTGGCTTAGTATTTCCATCCAGTAGGCGACGGCTTTAGTGCATGTCCACCACATATGGAATAGGTCTCCCTTCTCACCACAGTTCCTGCAGCAATTTGGTGAATATGACTGATTTTATGAATGCGGTTTGGGGACATATACCATCTGAGGCAAAGTCTGTAAGTGGATTCCTTTATCATGGTACATCTGGGGGTGCTGTGTGCACGTGCCCATACCTGGTTCCATTCCTCCTCTGTTAGTGACTCTTGCATGTCTCTTTCCCAGTTCATTTTGTATGTGAGATTGTCGGTCGGTTGGTCGTTGGAGAGCAGTCTGTAGACTATAGAGACCCCCTTCACCGTGTTGCCTTCCTGCAGCGACAGTTCTAGGCCTGATGGCATTCTCGTGCCCGCTCTCTTCACTGTTGGGTGGGTAATCCAGTGCCTTATTTGTGCATATCTATAGCGTTCATTTTCTACTATATTGAATTTCTGCTGGCAGTCTGAAGAGTAATGGAGAACCGTCTTTGTACATGTCTTTCAGGTACATAGTTTCAGCCCCTGACCATCTGCCCAATACCCTTGCTGAAGACCCGGTGTGAAATCTGGGTTGTGCATCAGTAGCGTATATGGTCCCATTCCGCTCGGAATGTGTTTCTTTTTCCGGGCTTTATTCCAGCTTTGCAGTGACCATTTTGTCATTTCCAGTAGCGCACCTCTACTCTCTGGGTTTTCTTTTCTCAGGCTCAGCAGGGCTATTAGGGGAGCCGTTGAGGCCGTTTGTTCGATTCTACATTCTAAACCTTTATGGTTCTCTGGTTTTGCCCATCTCAGCGTTGGTGCTAGTTGTGCTGCCAAAATGTATCTGTCCATATTTCGAACTCCTAGGCCGCCCAGGAGGGGGGAGCGCATATGTATTGCCATTTTTACAACCCTAAACTGCTCTCAACCCCCACCCGCTACCCCACCCTGGGTTCCACAGTGTCTTAGCTTTTAGAGTCCAGTTGTCTTAATCGGTTCCTGTGCTCCTATGGGGCCATATCTTATTACCCTATATGTTCACCTTAAGCCCAATATTCTGAGGTTTTGAGGGCACCACTTCTACCCAGTGATTCCTGAATGTATCTGCATCTACTTCTATCGGGTATGTGATCCACTTCATGGCCACTGTATCCCAGAGTTTATGTAGCCAAACAGTCACGGTGGGTGGATCTTTTTGTTTCCAAGTCTTTGCCATCACCAACCATGCTGCTATTAGTATTGTCACCAGTGCTCTATTTTGGGGTTTTGAGATTGAATGAATGATCTTCTGGGTCTAGAAGTCCACATATGCTCTTCCCCCAGGGAGAGAGTATGCAATTTCAGCATCAAGCTGTTCATCTGACCCTTAATGTGCTTCCAGAATCCCTTGATCTCGGGGCAGTCCCCACCATATGTGCCTCCTGTCCCTTACCCCATTACATCCCCTCCAACATTCCTTGGAGACTGTACTATACATTTTATGTAATCTACTGGGTGTGTAGTGTCATTGTAGCATCATCCTGTACCAAGCCTCTCGTAGTTGTATAGACCTGGTCAGTTTCGGGATGTTCCTCCACAGCCCCTCCTAGTGTTCCCATGGGATACCTTCTCCTACTTTTCCCTCCCAGGCTGCTTGGTATAGCCAAACCTTAAGACCTGTACATTCCTGTAAGATTGAGTATATGTTCAATGTTCGTCCCCAGATTGTATGGTTATATACGATTCAAATCTTGTCAGTTGTCTGGTCGCTGCGCGTCAAATCTCAGGTTGCCTTAACCAGTGCCTCAGCTGCATGTATTCATATCTACCCATTTCTTTTATTCCCATACAAATCTTACATTCTTCAAATGTTGCTACCTCCCAATCCCAAACCATATCTCCAATCTCCAATCTTCAATCACCCCAATTTCTGCCATTGACGGAATTTGCCCTTTTCCAAACCCAGGGAGAAGTTGGGATTCCCAAACTAGGGAGTAAATAGGGAGCAGCATGTTGATAGATGACCCCTCTTTAGCCATCTGTCCCAAATTTCACACGTAGTCCGAAGGACTGCACTTCTTCTGGCGCTCAGAGGCCTATCTTTCCCTGGTAACCATAATAGCCCAGTTAATGAGCCTCCCGCCACCGCCCCGTCGATATGGGTCCACACCTTTTCCTTGCTTTATGTAAACCACTCAACTGTGCCGCTTCATAGTATCTGTACATATTAGGCAGTGCCAACCCCCCACTTGGTCTAGTGAAACCATGGGTCGTTTGTTTTGCCAGACAAATTTAGATATCAATGAGCTCATTGTTTTAAAGAATTTCTGTGGGACTGCTATCGGAAGAGTGCGAAACTTGTATAGAAGTCGGGGGAGTGTCACCATTTTGACTGTAGTTATTCATCCCAGCCAAGAGATTCGGAAAGGAGTTCATCTTGAGAAATGTTGCTGTGCTTTTTTTTTATAAATTAGATTTGGATAATTAGCTTTGTATAATTGGGGGATTTGATTAGTTAATTTACCCCTAAGTAGGCAATGCTACCCCTGGCGGATCTGAAGCGATAACACCTGCGCAAAGCGATACTTTGCTCCTTTGATAGGCCCAGTTCTAGCAGCTCTGGCTTAGCCATATTCATTTTTAGCCCCAAAACGTTCCCTTGTTCCACCAGTATAGCCACCAATGCCGAGATTGATGTTTCTGGTTTCACCAGAGTCATCAGCATGTCTGAGTAAGCCGCTGTCTTATATATTTCCCCTCCAAACGGTATACTTTTTATATTTTGGTCTTGCCTAATCGAAGCCAACAGTGATTCTAAATAGATCGCATATAAGTGGGGAGATAAAAGACACCCCTGCCTAGCGTGAGAAACCTGAAGGTGCCTCGATCGCTAGTCCCTCGAGATCCGTCATCCAGGTGGCCAGTACACGGCTGTCGCTATTGTATCCAGTTCCTGGGGGAGGATCAACTGGATGGGGGGCGGGGAGGGGAATCTTCGGGGAGTGGAAATGGGACACCGACGGATGAGACGATGTACCTCCTTCCTTGTAAGACCCTTCCCAACCTACCCGGTAGGATACTTAGAAGCTTCCCCCCCACCCTTTCCGACACAAACACTTTCTTACACTGTGAAAGACAACGGACTAACGCCAGAGCGGTTTACCAGACTTGTCCCAACACAAGGGTCAGGAAATTGACAAGAACTACACACACCTGATGGCCCTTTCCCTGCACCACAGGGATAAAAGGCAGAGCCCGAGAGCACACTTTGAGCAAGGACAAACGCACAATGAGGCAGTTGTTGCAGGACGGCAGTTCAAATGGAGAAGAAAGACAGCGAGAGCGGAAAGGACAACAAGGAGGGAAGTGCCCTTGCCTTTTTCGACCCAAGCCCGCAAAGCCTCCGTGAAAGGAATCATAAGACAGGGAACTACAGCTAACATGTGGTGCAACAGATGTCAATCGTGCACAGGACCCTCCCGCACGGATAACCGAGGTGGGGAGGCACGCTTGCTACCATTGTCCCATCCTGGACTCCAGAGATGGGAAACGACAGGAAGGTCAGTATAGCCGGTGAGTCGGAGGGAGAACAGATAGTAAACCGGATGGTGTTGAGAGAAGGTTGCAAACAGCAACTTATGAACAATGTGTGCTACTGAACTTTTAAAACCCAGGGAAAGACCAGCTGCAGAGTGGGTTGGCGCCACGTGGGCATCCATTCGAAAAGACTCTGGGTTCTGGCCGAACCCCTTTTCTTGTGAACAATATAGTACGCAGAGGCCATAGGGAAGGCCGGCATAGAGAGTTAAGGTGGTCATAGAAGGGTCTAACCAAACCCCCTGTACAATCGAAAGTCCTTAACCCATTAGCAAAGTTTTGATATTGTGAAACAGGCATGCGCCCGGCTGAGGGAAATGCTGAGCAAATGGTGCACAGGCGAAGTCTGACGGGGGCTAAGAGAAAGCTTGATGGGGCTAAGAGAAAGCTACTGGAAGTAAATCCTGCACGGTGTTGCAACTAAGTGAACTGGTAAATGTGAACCCGGTTGAGGGATGGCAGCGAATGAGATCAAAACCTAACACCCCGTAAACATGGTGTCGACAAGCGTGAACCTGGCTGAGGGATGTCCACAATGAACGGTTGTTTAAAAAGACATTGAGACTCTTGAATGTTACAAGTTGCTGAGATCTTGAATGAAAGGCTGTAGCGAACCCGACTGAGGGAGGCCAACGTTGCAAAAGGATCGGAGCCCGGTAGAGGGGGGGAATCCACGGGTGAAGGGCAATCACCCGACGGGAAGATTACTGAAAGGAACTTATTGTTTGTTGTTTATAGTACATCAGGCCCTCTCAAGCAAGAGACTTGGTGTAAAAGAGATTTGGCCACAGAATGCCCTAATAATTTGGAAACAAACTGTACGCTCGTGGTGGAAAAGCCCAGGAGTGTGCTGTGCTCGAGAGTCCCGCCTTCTCCCGTGCTAAAAACGAGGGGACGGGAGACCCCAGTTATACCACCCTGACTTATTTTGTGAACAATTCTTTTTTTTCTGGTGAACATTATCGCACACCATTTTGTAACTTGGCTGTAAGGACTGGCAATAGTTTTTTTAGTATAGGCCTTTTTTATTTGACAAGACGCCAATAGGACTGCCTTATTGTTTGATGGTCATAGCTTGCTCCCCATCTTAGATTTAGGTTTTGATTAGGCATTTTTCTCACCTATTCATACAGTATAATAAACACCCATGAACTCTGATCACTTGGGTCTGTCTTTGCTGTTGCAACCATGGAGTTCCTTACACTAGTCCCCTTCTCCATTTATATTGTATTAGATAGATAAGTATTGATAGTTAACCTTATTGAGGGGTCCTTATAATTTGCTTCTACCATTCAAACGAAGTTGGGTCCAAACCCCATGCATTTGATTGACTGAAAGAGATATGGCCATTCTACCCTATTGAATGCCTTTTCTGCATCTAGGGATATCAATGTGGCTGGGATCTGTTTAAAGTCTGCTTTCTCTATGAGGTTTATGACCCTTCTCGTATTATCCCAAGTTTGTCTCCCTGAAGTAAAGCCTGATTGTTCTTGTCCTATCACATAAGGCAATGCGGTTTTTAACCTGTCCGCCAGGATCCCCACATATATTTTAGCATCTATATTGAATAACGCAATGGGCCAGTAGGAACTACAAATTGTTAAATCTTTGTTTGGTTTCACCGAGTAGGATGACCTTCGCCTCCGACATGGAGCACGTTATTCTCTCCTTCAGATGGAAGGACAGGGCCTGGCAACTTATTGTTTGGGAGTTGCTCTTGTAGCAACAGCTGATTAGGTCGCTCTGTGAAGTAAAGCAGTTTATAATATAATCGAGAAGGAGTTTACGATGTCCTTGCATTCTGTCGATACTGTGCCATCCGTTTGCTTAATTCCATCAATGTTGTGCTTGCCGCTCTGTTTCAGTAATCCCGCTAGCATTCCGTCTGCCTTGTTTGCCTTAATATAGTAAATCGCTGTTTTACATTACAGTATTTGTATTGCGCACTGTGGAGCCTGAGGCATAAAGGTGCGGACAATTGAGACAAACACAAGTAACAAAAAACATAAATCTCACAGGGAGCAAAAACTCCAGAACCAGCTTGCTGGAGAAGAACCTGCTAACTTATGCAAATAGGTATGTTTTCAGATCCTTCTTGAAAAAAAGCCAGGGAACATTGGAATCCAAGTGCGATTGGTAGCCGATTCCAAAGTTTGGGTGCAACCAATTGGAAGGCCCCCTTTTTGGCTTTTGAGGTTCTGCTCCTAGGGACCTGTAGCAGGCTTTGTCCTCAGGATCTCAATGCTCTGCCATTGACTTTATCAATAATGAAGTACTGCAGATATGAAGGCATTAGTCCTCGTCTACACTTAGGAAGCCAGTGAAGCGACCTCCTGCCTTCTGTAACGTGATCTCTCCTAGTTAGGCACATCACAACTCTTACAGCCCTGTTTTGTATGATCTGAAGCTTGTGAGCATCTCTTTTACTAATGCCCATAAGTAGGCTGCCACAATAATCCATCTTGGCACCAATAATGGCTCTTGCGATCGTTTTTGCACTTGCCTGTGTGATAAAGGGCCTAAAATGGTAGAGCAATTTCACATAGTACAATGATGCAGAAACCATGCTGTTGACATGTGGGCTCATAGATCGCGTCTGATCAAGGATCACCCCCAGGATTTTGAGGTTGGGGACTGGAATTATTTTTTAGGCCCCTATTCTAAAGGAGCCGAATTTGCCGTCCAATTTGGTAAGGGCAGCTGAACTACCACAATCATGAGTTCTATTTGCTCTTATTTAGCGCCAAGTTATTATTGAGCATCCACTTCTCGATGAGGTCAAAAACTCCATTTAGCTCTAGTTCGTCCTGCGTGTGACATCCTGAGAGCAGGACGACACATTGAGTGTCGTCTGTATAGTTCGAGAAAGTGATACCCTCTGCCTTGAAATCGGAGAAGAAGGGGGCCATAAAAATGTTATACAAACACAGGGACGTACTTGCTCCCTGAGTCACCCTGAAGAGAACCAGAATGGGAGAAGCCTCTGCTATTTACGAGCAGACTCTACTGTGTCTGCTCTTCAAAAAGGATGCAACCCATAAAAGCACCTGCGGTGAGAAATTAGCAACCTCAGCACGGAGTGGGTTTTAATTTTTCAATAATTTTTTGTAGAGTCTCCGCTGTGATTGGGTGAAACTGGAATTGAGCCACCGACGATTTACACTCCAAGGGCTTCAGATGTCCCTTAGTGGCTGTTAAGGGAAGTTCCTTCTTACGATCCAGCATCCCTGCTCTTATGCCTAGCAGTTTGTTTTGCATGCCATCTTGTATACGCTGGCACCAAGTGGCATCCCTTATCTCAACTTGACCAGATGGGGGTTGGGAGGAGCGGGGGTGGACATCCTCCTGTTCCTTAAGGATTAAAAAAAAATTCCTTAGTATCTGATGCAGCATTCACTATTCTTATGTTCTAAAAATTCTGCTTAGCTTCCAGGATGGCTAATTTGTAGTTCTTAGCTGTGGTCTTATAAGATTGCAATAAGGCTAAAGAGGCCGGAGATTTCCAGGAGTAAAAAGCCTTAAGGGTTAAGGATTTTAACTTCATAAGCTCTGCCGTGAACAAAGGTTGAGTTTTGATTTCAACATTCTTTTGTTTCTTTGGCTTCAGCGGTGCTAAAGTATTGGAGATACTAGCCATGCTAAGTGCTAACTCAGAAGACATAGCTTGGAGCGGTGTATCTAATGAGAGACTGATCATACTATCCAGTAGGGGCATTATGTTGTTCAAAGTAAGGCGTTTCAAATTCCTCGACATGGCGTAACCCTTAGACAGATTCCTCAGTTTCATTGGGAACTGAGCGAAGAGCGAGAAATGTATGAAACCGTGCTCTGACCTAGGACAGATTGAGTAATTATTTCTCTGCTCTACCTGTCCGAAGCTGTTCTAACTATCTGTTGACATCCTTTAATAATTCTTCCTGCTCTTATTTGCCACCAATTCCCTTTGGGCATCTACCAGTTTGGCCTCTATGTCCTTCTCAAGCCTAACCTTCTCTTTGGACCTTTGTGCGTTAAGAGAGATTATTTCCCCCCTGAGCACTGCCTTAAAGGCGTCCCACACATTGTCCAGGGGTGCACCTTGTGTGTTATTTATTACGAAGTCATTTCTAATTTTCATCTCTCAGCGTTTCACGTGCAACTGTGTCATAAAGCATTGCTCTCTGCATGTTCCATGACCACACTGGGTTGCGCGGTTTCATACCCCTTAACTGAACTCTTATGGGAGTATGATTAGACAGATATGGGGTCTACCTCTATTACCATTAATGACCCCAGCAACCCTGGAGTTCCCCAGGCATAGTACATCCTGGAAAATGTGCGATATACGTGGGAGAGAAAAAAAAAAAAAATAAAAATAATAAAAAAAATGTACCCCACCTCGATCCCCTTTTTAGCTCTCCAGAGGTCTTTTAGCGCCATATGTGTCAGCTTTCCCCGTAATGACGGGCCTTGGCCACTGGTGTTCCCATGGCGGTGCCTGTCTTTCACAGGGTCCAAGGCTTGATTTTGATTTGATGTGTACCGTGCTACAAAACAGACATGTATACAGTCGCAGATGGACAAAAGACCTCAAGATGAGGTGCTGAACAGACCATATACACATGCTATCCCTGAGTTGGGAAGAGTGTATTTGAACAAGTGGGTTTTTAGAGCCTTCCTAAACCGCACTAGTGACGGAAAGGATCTAATCTCCCCCGGGAGATAGTTCCAAAGCTTGGGTCCATAGACTACAAATCTCCCATCTCCTCTGGAAACAAATTTCACACGTGGCCTGTTCAACAGAAGATTATCTCCTCAATGTAATGCTCTGGCATGGTGGCATCGATGGACTTGGCACTGAGATACTCTGGGGCAAGCCCATTAAAGCATTTGTAGATTAAACAGGCTACTTTAAATTTGATTTGATCCTCGACCGCCAGCTAGTACAGTGATCTGCAGAGCAGTGAAACGTGGTTCTCCCACCCTCCCCCCAACCATCCCATCAGTCTAACCGCTGAATTCTGGGCCTTCTGTAGTCTGTATATCTGCTTAGACGGTATGTGCGCCATCAGACGCTTGCAGTAATACAAGTGGGTTTTTGTCAAAGCCCCCACGACAACTGCATGATCTCCTGATAGAAGGAAAGGTAATACATTATTAAGCATGGGCAGGGAGTAATAAACTGCCTTAACCTTAGCCCCCACGTGGGCTTCACTGCCGAGATTCTCCTGCCAAAAACAACCCAAGTTCTTAATTGTTGCTTTTCACCAAGAATGAGTGGGGAGAAGAGATGTTCGTTTCTCATTCTTAACTCTCTTCTTAGGCCCGAGCAGAATAATCTCGGTCTTTGCTGTATTAGGTTGCAGCTGGTTATTAGCCATCCACTTGTCGATATAGATCAGACACTGGTTGACTCTCAAATGTGTCCTCGATGTTCTTTGTCTGGATATAGATTTGCGTGTCATAGGCATACAAGTGAAAGCTCAACCCATGCCTCCTCACTATATTTAAGACTGGGCGGATATAGAGATTAAAAATCAAGGGGGGGCAATGATGATCCCTGGGGGATCCCACATCTAAGGACAATGGCCTCCAAGGTATAACCCCCGAATAATACCCGCTGGGATTTATCCGCCAAGAAAGATCTGAACCAATCCAAGGCCTGTTCAGAGACCCTTCCCACTCTCATAAGACGATCTAGCAGAATTTGATGATCCACTGTGTCGAAGGCCGTGGAGAGATCCAGCCTCAACAAAAAAAGTGTATCTGCCCCCATCCGCAACCTCCAACAAATCATCAGGTACTGCCAACAACGAGGTCTCAGTCCCCTACTTTGGAATTTGTCCAACAACCTCCTTCTGTCCACAAATGCGTTACATTGCGAGGTGACCACTTTCTCCAGCACTTTTGCTGGCTGAATCAAACCAGCAACTGCCCGGTAGTTTTTTTAAAATGGCTGGGTCTACGAGGTTTCACTATTGCATTTTTTATGCACCCGGGACCCTACCTTGGGTCAAGGATTTATTCATAACAGTAGTCATAAATAGTGTGATGTTTAGAGCTAACCGCCTAGCGGCGCAGGCGGGCAGCACAAATGCAAAACTATTTTTTGGCTTAAGTTGTAGGATAAGGGAGTGTATCAATTCCTTAGTCACAGGCTGGAATATGAAACTTTCCTCGGACTCCCAATTTACTGGGGCCAAATCCTCAATTTCTGGGTCTGAGTCCCCCGCCCCCGACCCCTCGAGGTCTCAATACTCTTCTGTATTGCTGCAATCTTCACCTCAAAAATGGTGTTAAAATCATTGGCCTGTTCTGCGAAGAGACGAGAGATGCAGCAATATAATTTGGTTTACAGAATTTAGACACTACTGTAAACACTGCCCTTGCCTGGTGATCAGCCTGCTCTATCTCCCCGTGGACGAAATAACCTTTTGCCTCAAAGATGGCAACCTTATAGATTTGTAATGCTTTCATCGCCTTATTGGCATTGAAACCCAGCTTGCTTTTCCTCCATAGCTTGTTGGTTTGTCGCACTCGCTTATGAAGCGGAACCAGTGAGGGCCTAAACCAGGGCATTGAAATGCTAGTTTTTTTTCGATAGCAGGGGCGCATAATAGGAACAGATTCTTCCAAAAGCACAGTGCCCGCATTAAAATACTCCTCACTTGGAAGAGTGTTGTCAATACTCACCAGTCTCGCTTGTAATAGTTCTTCTGGAATTTTGGCGAGATCACTTGCTTCACAAGTCACAAAGTACTGGCAGCATCCTCTCCAGTCTGCTTCCCATCCAACACCAAACCAAACATTTGGGCATGGTGGACAGAACAAAGAATGGGGAAAGTCTGGTAAAATAATACAGACTTCCCTCTAGACGACACAAAGTCCAAACAGTGGCCTCTAACATGCGAGGGTGCGGCAGACAGCATGTATAATCCACTATTTCCCAGTAATTCAACTAGTTCTATAGAGTCGGGATGCATACTACTGTCCAGCCAGATGTTCCAATCTCCAATACATGGGAGTTCATAGTATCTACTCCAGACCAGGGTCAAATGAATATCACGCTTCTTCTCCAAAAATATCCCCGCCGGTCCCGGTGGGGGGTTAGGGGGGTACGGGTACATCTATAACCTAGTAGGACTTTCACTGACCACGTAGGGGACATAGTGATAATCAACTGGCCCATCTGGGAGTTGTCGGGCCAATCTAAGGCCTTCAGATGGGAGACCTGAAGTGAAGATCTGTAAATTGCTGCTATCCGTCACCCTCTCTTGCTCACACGATTGATGGCCTGTATACAATAATTCTCAAGGACTAGATGGTGGAATACTGTCTGGGATCAGTCCGTAAACCAGGTTTCCGTTAATAGTAACAGGTCAAGTTAATTTTCGTGAATAAATTCCACCACTTCCACCGCATGGGCCACCGCTGAGCGGGCATTAAGTAATGCTACAGTGATCATAGGGAGCTCATCCTTCGTGCCCCCTACCAACCTCCTTTCCTCTTGTGTTGCCCTGCAGTTTCCCAAAGAACAGGTCCTATCCATCATTCTAAGGGTAATGCTGCCATTGCCATTATCCAGATCTTTCAAGGCCTGGGTAGCGCACCCATGCTTCCCTAACATGCATCTCCATATTGAGGCATTACTCACCCTCTTGCGGATGACCAATACTTTACAACGAGCAGAGTGCCCTGCCGGATGCCACCTACGGCCGCAAACAGGCCTTAACAGGCTTTGCGTCAGCAGTTAAGCCCTGCGTCGCCCCATGTGATGAAACTAACCAGTGCACTGCACGTCAGTGATGGAACTTGAAGTCCCAGCAGAGCACAAGTTCAACAGTTAAATGCTGAATTCCCTCTCAGCCAGCTGCAATAATTCTTGTTGGAGAAATTATCTGGTGAGATACAAACTTAATTTCAGAAGGCTAGGTTAAAGTCCACTGTCAGAAGTATTTCACTCTCCGCAAAACCGTCCAGCTTTCCCAAGACCTTTTTTATAAAAGCATCTTGTCCCGAGTTGGGGGGGCATATAAAGTTCCTATAGTTAATACCTTGTTTTCTACGAGAATTCTGAGAAAAATGCATCTACCATTTGGGTCTACCTGGGTGTGGAGCACCCTTGCTCCCAGCACATTCCTGAGACCTAGCAGGACCCAGAACGTTTTATTTTTAGCATTAGCCTGGTATATTTGTGAGAACTGGTGGTTATGTAGCTTGGATCTATTCCCCCCCTTCTAATGCAAGTCTCCTGTATCAATATAATGTCCGCTGCCTCACTTCTAATGTGTGCTTATAATTTTTCCACTTTACTGGGGTATTTTAGGCCCTGAATGTTATGTGAAAGAATTTTTTTTTTTTTTTAAACTTTATTTTATTAACATTTTCATAATATAACAAACAGGCTGGAAGCATTACCATAGATTCAACATGTCATCAGCCCTCAAAGAGGAAGAGCCGGCCCTCCTCCGCCCCCCCCAGAGAAGAAAAAGGAAGAAAAAAGGAAAAAACAAACCCTCCCCCCCATTAACTTGGATCCAGTAGAACCCCCTTTGCAGGGAGATGCGTTGCAAACTTTGTATGACCGGAGTTCGGGAAAAAAAGCAAGAAAATTCCAACTGCGTGATAGGCTGTATGTCGTCCATTCTCCCCCGGGACGTGGGTCCTCATTTCCATCCACATTCCCTCCTCGAGCCTCAGTGGACCTCCCATCCCCAGATCTGCTGTACTCCGTACCAGTTAGCCTGAAAGGAGTTCATGTCATTGTTCATCATCGCTGTTAGTTTGTCCATCAAGAACATGTTTTTAACCTTGTGTGTCCAATCCTCCTTTGTGGGCATCCCCCTGCTCTTCCATTTCTGGGCCAATGCCACCCTCCCGGCCCTCAGCATTGTTTCCCACATCCTCGGGTATCTGTGTACCTCCGTATCCTCTGGGGGGAGGCCCAGCAGTATTGTTAGGGGATTGTGGGGGAAGCGATTCCTCCGTGACTTCGGCGATCCAGCCCCTTACCCTCTCCCAGTATGTTTGCGCTTTCGGACAGTGCCACCACATGTGGCCCCTCGTGCCTGGTTGGTCACATCCCCTCGGGCAGGCGGGGGAAATTCCCGTGAACATTTTTGACAGTTTGACGGGATCTCTGTGCCACCCCTGTAGAATTTTAAAATTGTGCTCCATGTCTGCAGTGAACAGGTTCCCGTGGAATGCTATTTTGAATATGTGAAAGAATTTTTAATGTCATTGTTCCTATAACTGTGTTAATACGTTTGCTACCCTCGACTCTGATGCCACTGATGTCTCCTGGAAATAGGGCATTGTGTCCCCCTCCACCCTAACCGAAACCCCCACCTCCAACCCCAAAAGCCCCTTTTTCCCTTTCCCTACACATTTAAGGTCTAGGCCCAGTATCCTACGATTCATCCCAATCGTATTGAGAACCGGGTTTTTATCCCAGAGGTTCTAAGGTTACACTAACCTACTAAAGATTACAAGATGTACCCTGATGCCTGCCCCCGCCTGGGCCTGTCTAAATGTCTGAACTAGCTGCACTCTTACCTACCCCCAACTTTATGCGTTTTCCCCACTCCCCCGTATTACATGTATTCTTGGTGCATCCTTAAAAGTCTTTTCCTCTGTTATCCGCCCTTACAGCTCTTTATCGGTCATCGTCCCTTTCCTTTTGGTGAGAGAGCCTTTCAGTTTATCTCATCTTCTCCCGCTTGCGGTCGACCAGTCCCACGGCTTGTTCCTCTGACGAGAGGCCCCTCGCTTAATCTCTCTGGATTCTGCCTCTGCCTCCTCCAGCCCCAAGATTGAGAGGCCTTCTGCACACGTAGAGGCCCTCTGTCGTTTCCCCTCCTAGGACAACAGTAGGCCAAAGGGAATGTCCATTGTATGGGATTTTGTTGTCGGACAGAGCCTTTGTTACAGAACCCATTGCTCTTCTTTTCTGTAGAGTAGCAGCTGCCAAGTCTTGGAACAGGAGAACTTGTGATCCATTTATTGTAATGGACGCCTGGCCCCTTGCCGCCCAAAGGATTTTTTCCTTCTCTTCGCACGAGGCCAGTGCTGCCAGCACATCCCTTAGTCCGTTCTCCTGGTCTGGACCTTTTTGGACCTACTCTATGAATGTCCTCTGGAGAAGATATCTTCAAGAGGTTTGCGAACCCTTGTTGCGCTATTCATTTTAACTCTGTGCCCGTGTTAGTTTCCGTGAGGCCTTCGATTCTTATGTTCGACCTTCTGGAGTGATTTGAGGTCTTCCGCCAGAATTTCCAAATTATGCGTTGCTGTGGCGATTTGCTCTAAGAGGTCAGAGTTCTGCCAACCTCGGCAGAGATTTCGGACAAGCCTTGTTCTGTGACGTCTACCCAGTTTCCCAGGGTGTTGATTTCTTCTCAGACCTCGCTCAGGGATCTTTAAAGGTCCTCTTTCAGGCTCGGCATTTGATCATGAAAGGTCGCCGTCATCCTCTCCTCCAAACCCTTAAGACAATCTCCTTATTGAGCGTAATGCCACTGATCTCCTGGGGACCCTCACCTCCTTTGTGTCGTTTCTCTGTCTCATTTACTGGGTTGTCTTTAGAGTTTGGTTTTCTTCTGAGTTTCGCAACCAACCACCTTCCGAAAAAAAAAGAAAAAAAAAAAAAAAAAAACACTCCCTGCATAGTCATTGTATTTGATAACCAAGGACAAACTTCTGCAGTTTCGTTTAAGCGAGGGTCAGTACTTCTTTTTCTTAATTCAACATTAGCATTACACTGCATCCGACAAGTAGGTGGGAGCCAACTTCATCTGGGGCTACACGAAGACTGTTTTTGCTCTCTATTGAACGCTTGCTGGAGAGTACTTAATTAATCTAAAGAGCAGCTACGATACAGATGTTTGCAAGCAGCAAGCCTGTCTGCACTGGTACATGCCAAGCATGTGCTGCACATCAGAATCACTGTTCATCTGTCCCCACTTGCTAAGACAATATTGGAGGATAAAAGAGGCTATGAATCAGTTCATCAACTTAGTGAAGAAACTATTGTGATGAAACTGATGAGGTCATCACTCCTTTCCCAAAGGTAACCTCTCCCCATGTGGCCAGGGGATGGCAGCCGCTACCGGATACTGATCCTGGGGGTGGCTATATGAAGGTGCACCATGTGGGGGCGGCGCTCAAGGGGATAACATGACATCAGGTGAAGACCCGTACCCCCTTTCCCTAACAGGGATGTTTCACCCAGATCTCAAGCTTGTATCGATTATTGTAAGAATTCCCTCCCGCTGCCCTGGGTCCAATCCTTTCTAGCCAATCGAACCATCCGGGTCTTCTCACCGGGGTCTTCAGCTCTCCCCATCCCCATCCTATGTGGCGTCCCTCAAGGCTTGTGCGTCTTGCCAACCTTATACAATATCTTCACAAAGCTATTGTTTGACCGCCTTGATAACATGGGCGTCACACACAAACTATGCTGACGATACCTAGGTTCTCATCACCCTTTCATGTTGCTATGAAGAGGATTCCATACGGATTAACAACCTCTACCTGGAGATCCAAGCCTGGATGGCAGAACAAGGCCTATGCCTCAACGACGAGAAAACTTGAGCTCCTTCTCGTCGGCTCCCAAACACGGCTAAACTAGACCCCTATTACGCTTCCATCAAAATAGATGGTGACCTAATTACAGTGGCCAAAGAAATCAAAACCCTAGGGGTTTATCTGGTTTCCACACTCTCGCTCAAAAGACAAGTAAACGCCACAGCCTCCTCCACAGCTTATACAAATAAGCTTATCAATGCTTGCAAAGCCTTCCTCTCGCCGTCCAGCTGCATTACACTAGCTAAAGCGCTTGGGCTCTCAAAAATTGACTACTGCAACACTCTCTTCCCCGGCACATCAGAGTGCAATTTGAACAAATGCAGGTGCTGCAGAATAATGCCCTCAGAGCGGCTCTGAGCAGCCCAAGGCACTCGCACATCTCCAGCTTCAGACAAGATGCCCATTGGCTCCCTGTACGAGATAGAATCACCTTCATATCACTTGTCATTGTCCACAAATGCCTCTCTAATGACGCACCCAAGTACCTGGCAGATAAGTTCAAACACATATCAGCCAGGCCAACCAGATCATTGTATTCCCACTACCCAGCCATCCCTAAATTCTCCCTTGAAAAAGCAGGCGGGTCCAGCTTCCCGGTCCTAGCTGCTAAACTATGGAACAATATACCCACTAACCTCAGAGCAGGACCAGCCTTTTGGACCTTCAGAGCTAAAACGAAGTCCTGGCTCGCCAACAAGAGCTCTCCCACTGTCTGACACTCTAACTAATGATGTCTCATCACTTTTTTCTTGTTCCTGTGTCTTGCCTTTGACCAACATGTAACTCGGTCATTTGCACTTACTGTTATTTTCTTGTATACATATACTTTGCTGTAACTTGCTCCAAGTCTCTGGCGCCCAGTTACCTCAGGGTTCGGCGCACGGTATAAAGAAATTAAACTAAACCTATTGATACCCTCTTCCAGCATCATGTGAGATTAAGACCAAGAACTGTCCAACATTTTCATGCATACAAGAATACGGAGAAGAAGAGGCTGAATGGTGTAATGCTGTAACTTGCTATGTGAGGTCCTAAATGCGGGTGACCCAAGGAAAACGAGGGTAAGTGACAAGTCTCTAAAACAGAATGGATGAGTAGTCGGTACTGGCTTTACAGATGGAGAGATGGTCACGCACATTTCAGTTGTGTGTCCGGCACACGTTTCTCACTCCCTTCCTTCCTTCTCATATGTGTCTCTAGGCATGGCTGGTCTCCCTCGCCAATCCTAGACTGCCCACAGGATGGACAATAGGGTTTCTAGCCTTGGCTGCCACTGAAGTGAGCAACACATAACACAGCATAGGGCTGCAGAAGTAAAAAGTGGCAATTACATTGAGGAGACCGCCAGTGTTAGCACTCATGTGCAATTGGGTCCTTCCGGAGTTCAGAGTACAAATCGGCTTGATCGCTTACACCCTTTGCTTTTTGCTTTCCGTGGTTGTAAATAATGTAAATGCTGCCTACTGTTTACACTTGTCAGTGCTCCGGATAATATTATGAGGTGGGAGTATTTTACTCTTCATTTGTAAAACTTTGAGAGTAAATGTGATTTCAAGAGAGTAATAATGATTTTTTGCCTTTACAAGAGTAAAATGTAAGCGACATGCAGCCAACGTGTGCAAAAACTGTATGGAAATCATTACTATGCGGCAGCTTTCTGCATTGTGACAGAACGCACCTTTCATTATTTCTCTAAGGTCTGGCCATTTGATCTCTCCTGTATATATTTAAATGTTAAAAACACAAAACCCTAACCAATTACATAGTAAAGCAAACACTGACAGAATTGTATTGTGTTTTGAGGTTTGATAGCAGAATTGTCTTTTGATGTTTAACGAAAGTCCTCCTTTCCTGGAGCCATTACTACTTATGGTATGACAATGTTATGCTACAACAGTGCAGAGAGACAAGGCCTCCATGCTAAATGCTATATCTAATCTCATGGTCAAATGGTTATTTATACAGCGCTTTTGGCAAAGCGCTGTACATAGAACATATTTATCACAATTATTATCGGAGTGAAGTCGGTACTTCTTTATCAACCTCGAAAGGATGAAAGGCTGAGTTTGTTTTGCCGGGATTCAAACCTGCAACCTCCACATCACGCACAGATCGCAGCACCGATCGCTCCATTGGCCGAGCTATCTTACTGGCTATCTTAATGGCCACCATCCTTCAGAGGACGGTAAACTAAGTATCGACTGAGGTATAACAATCACAGTGCCTAGATGTTGGATGAACCATGTAGGAAGCGCTACATAAAGTTAAATACCCATCTGGATTATCACAGGGACAGGTTTTACAGAGTTTCTATTTCAATTACAAATGTAAATTTCATTTGTTTGTTTTTGAACAGCGCTTGCACTTCCTGGAGAGTCAAGTTCTGGATGTTTTAATTGTAGTCTTGAAGATTTGAGAAGCTATAACACCTGGTGTAATGACAAGCACTCACCTTTGAGCAAAGATTCTGCTGCCACTGACCATTTATATTAATGTACCCCATTGACTGCAAGGATGAATGGATGTAAACTAGACTGTGCATGCTCATTTTACACACTATTTTTGTAATTGGAGTGTACAAAATGATCTGCCTGCACATGATTAGGCGCACAGCACAAGAACTCGAATACAATTGTGCAGTACTGGTTTGCTTTTATTGGGGAAAAAAGCATAATTTGATACAAAAGGTTAATTCTCGATTGCAACTTAGTTTTCCATCTTATTAATTATACAATCCTAAAATGTAATTATACAATCCTAAAATGCTAGGAAAATAAATATGCACAGTGCTTCTGTTTGCTCCATCAACATAGCAGAAACTGAATGGAAACAAATCATTCCTTTTCATTGTGCAGTTTCTTTTTTTGAAAAGCTTCAGAGAAATACATTTTGTTTCAGAGGCTTGCAATTACATTAGATGACAATCGTTCTGGTTTCTGTCAAGTAACCTGACCTTTGCACTGCCCTCTGCTGTAAACTTGTGTGTAAATGGGCGCAGGAAAATAATAAAGCTGTCCTATTTACAAGATTTTCATGCGTAAAAGACTTGGTCCGCACCTTATCTGGAGGCCTGCGTTTGGTAGAAGGCATGGACCATGTAATCAATTGAAAGCATGTGGTACCTGCCTGCTATTGGCAGGTGCTTAAAAACAGCAAGCATACCACTGGAATACATTCTTTGAACAACACCTGAAAATGTCACGCAGGCCCAAACCCAGGTGGCATTTTATGATTTCCACCTGGAAATGTTTCCACTTGGTGCACCTACTCTTCCTCCAAAACGTGTAGAACTTTCCCTGGAGTGTAAAAGTGAGAGGTAAATGGCTTCTGCCTTATTTTGACACCTCACATTTGCCCTGTGGGGCACCTTTTTCTTTTTAAATAAAATTCTTATTGATTTTTCACCAAGGCAAGGGGGAATACATTGTCAAACATTCAATTTTCAAAAACATTAAAATCGCATAAAGTTCACTCTCCCTTGCTTGGGTCCATGCAACCCCAACCCACCGTCTGCCTCCCTGCCTTTAAACTCAACTGTGGGCCTTTCAAGATGGAAGAGGTCATCAAATCCAACCTGTCCAGCCACAATCTGGTGCATAACTGTTAGAGATAACTCTTCTTGCAGGCTGATCACCATACTCGGGCTCAGCACAACCTTTTGCCTGAACTTTGCATTATGGAACATCATCCACTCCCCCTCCAACCTCGAACTCTCCCTGTGGATTGCGGCAGTGATCCTTTCAATAAGGTATAGGTCTCGCTTGCGCTACCCATTCATCTAGACTCGGAAGGTGCACCCTTTTCCAATGTTTAGCCAGGCATGCCCTGGCTGCAAGCAACAGGAAGTGTACCATGTGGGTCAGAGTTCTCCAGCCATCACCCTGCTTCACCAAGCCAAATAGTATCAACATTGTGTCTAAGCCACAACCCACCCACGCTGCTTCCTTGATCAATCCCAGGACTTCTGCCCAAAAGACCTGGACCTCCCAGCACCCCCACCACATATGTCAGTAATCTGCCCTCTCCCTTCAGCCGTGCCAACAGAGCGGGTTTATTGATAACCGTAACGGGTCATATTGCCATCTGTGTAACAGCTTGACTCCATGTAATTTAAAATGGCAGGTGATTGAGGTCTTAAAGGCCGTGTCCAAAGGCCATCATCCAACTGCACTTCCAGGTTTGTTTTCCCACCTTTTCCAGAGGCTCTACCATCCTCCCTCCTTCACACTTTCGTATCACCCAGGCGAAGCCGCTTGTTCAGGTTGATTACGACCCCACCTTTCTTGATTGTCCCCGATGCCCAAAACACTTGTCCGATCTTTCCCCCTGGAATGCGCCTCTCCTCACCCATCACTAGCCTGGTTTCCTGAAGTAGCATGATATCCAGCCCCCGATTTCGGAATTGCGAGTTCAGGCCTTTCACATTTAGTGCCTCTACCCCGAGCATGTCCGCCTGTGCACCGTTATCAATTCTTTGAAACTCAAGGGGCTACAAGGTGCTAGGCGGCCCTTTTGAGATTAAGGCTATGTTAACACATAAAAATCGAGCTGCGAGTATGGGGCACGAGCCCAGGACACAGTGATTAGTTAGGGGTTGGTCTGTATCTAACGTATGCGACACACTGAGGTGAACTATTGTTAATCTACTCGTGTTTTGCAGAGTTGTGACTGTGGGGTTTTCAATTGCGTGTGAAGGTTACAACCACAGAAGGCTGTCTTATCCGGAAGACGCGCTTACTAGGCTGTGGACAGCATTATTTATTATAGCTACCACGGTAGGCCTACCACAAGAGACTTGTAGTTCTTTAGTTGTGTAGTGAGAGTTTTTGTAACATCAATAATGATGGCTGTTTTTTATGCTGTTCCTTGTAGGACCACAGAAGAACATTATCACCACGACGAATGATAGAGAAAGAAATTGTACATGTCGAATGTGTTTCTCCCCTGAAGAAGTTCTAAGAGCATTATAATTGTATATTGTAGAACGAAACACGTTGGGCAAAACTATTGTCATTTATCTAGGCAAATTTGTTGAGTAGATTATTAAATTAAAGAGAACCTTGAGTGACAAGGATTCGCCTAACTAGGACACTTAGGGTTGTGAGAGAGTACCTCGGATTGCGGCGAGCACTCTGCATGGTTATATTCGACAAGTGTATTTATTCCAGTGAATGGTGATTGGAGTATGAGTCAGGTAGCGAATGAATGATGAGTGGTGTATAAGTAAGCACTTTGTATGTTTTATTGAATTGTTAATTGCAGGCAAATAGTAGTCTGCTTTTTTTGTTGTTTTATTGAAAATGATTTAATACATTTTTAACACATTTGGTCTTAATAAAGAAAAAATGTATTCGTAATACACAAGTGAATGGTGTTTGTAGACAGTTATTTGCTAATGTCTGTGTGGGTTTGATCCCAATGGTGTTCTTCATTTGTCCTCTAAGGTTTAGTATAAGGTTCACGAGTTTCCCCAAGTCAAGTAGCCTCCACTGGTTGTTTAGTGGGGGACGTAACTCGAGGCCGGTAAACAATTCGCCTCAATCTTTTGATTGTAAAAGTCTCTTATCAATGCACACCACGCCTGTAACTAACTAATAACATCTAACATACCCAATTGCTCTCAAACTGCTCCTCCACCCTTCATTTCCCCCTTCCCAACCGTCCCTTCCCCCCCTTCTCCTTCTCCTCTCGCCCATCATCACGACCGAGCTGCCCATCATACGATGGGCCACCCAAGGTAGCTTTGCCTTGCCGCCCATCCCTCATACCACATCTCTCCTCCCCATTTACCAACAGTGGCATATAAAGTCACAAAAACCCTGACCAAACTCCCTCATATCCTGCTCATAGTCCCTTCCCAGAAGGAGGAGTGTTAAGTTTTTTTATATTTTCTGCCACCTGGCATCCTTGTTTTCAAGGAGTTCCTGTCTACCCTCCAAGTTCGTGGGTGCCTTGCCATTTTCCGGGTCTGTATCCGGGGTCAGTACCTCTTCCCTCAGGGATTGAAGTACCTTGTGTGCCTCCTGGCCATTAGTGATCCAATAGTCTGAGTCGCCTCTCTCAAAAGATAGAGCAAACGGGAATGACCAATAATATCGGATCCCCTACTCCGTCAGTCATTGTGTGTGGGGGCGACAGTCTCTTTCGACGGGACAAAGTGAGTTGCGAAAGGTCTTGAAACACCTTGACCGAGTCCTCCTTGTATTGAACATTCCCTGTCCGCTTCACCCTTTCGAGGACTTCCATCGTCTCCCTGTATCTGAGGAAACAGACAACAATCGACCTTGGGCCTTGGCCCCCTCCACCTCTGTGTGCCCTCTCCAGCTGAAACGCCTTCCCCCCCTTCCAAGAGGAAAACAATGTTGATCAGACCCTGCACCTTCCTTCCCACATCCGCAGCTGTCTCCCGCTTCTGCTCGCTCAAGCCTAATATGCGCAGGTTATTCTGACGCTTCCCATTTTCAAAGTCAATCTTCAGAAGTGTGTCTTCCTCACAGGTTTCTAGGTCTGTCACCCTAGCCTTGTATTTCATTTCCAGTAGGTCAACTTTCAGGTGATCATTTTCCATCCCCCTTCATCCTGTCTTCCAGTTTGTCTACCATCCCCTTGAGGTCACAGATAGAGGCCTGGATATCGCCCCTGATGTCCTTGATTTCCTGGAAGATGTCCTTCAAGTCCTCCCTTGTCAGGTGTGGCAGGCCTCCTCCCTCCTCAGCTACTCTCCCCTGCCTGCCGCTTCCTCTGGCTTCATCACTGGTTCCCTTCGAAAGCGGTGCAGGAAACTAATGCCCGGTGTATGTCCTCCTCCAGGCTCGGCTCAATCTCCCAGGCGTGGGGCTCTCACCTTCTATACTACCCAGGTGTCCACTTAACCTGGGTCTCGTGTGGGCTCCTCTGTACTCTACGGTACACCGAGGGGGTCCCTGGAGCCCCTCCACTTGTGTGTCCTCTGCTGCTGCCTGGTGTATGTTTGGGCGCCTCCTTGATCTTTTGTTGCCCCTTCTGGTCAGGGGTTCGAGCTTGGCTGCTGGCCCGAGACTTATCAGATCGAAGCGCCCCCCGGCCCCATGTGATCTTTGTCAGGTAGTTCTAGGGTAGCCCCCTCTCCTTCAGGGCCTCTCCTCTGGCCTGCAGGCAATGTTCTTTACTGCTCCCGGGGACCCAGTCCTCTCACCTGCATTACGCTTGGGCCCCCATTGTCCCTCCTCCACTCATGGACCACATACCTCTGCCTCGCTGTGTCCCGGCAGGAGGCCTGGTACCGGAGCCTAGCGTATGCCCTTCAACACCACAGGCTCACAGCTGCCTCTGTCACTCCCTCTTCTCAGCGTTTCGGCAGCGAGGTCAGGGCATTACCCAAATTGACCTTTTGCACAATTGACCCAATTAGATTGGTCCCAATTGACCTTCTGCACAATTGATCTTTATATTATTTTGTGTATGTATTGGATTATAAATAATATAAGGTGATTGGGTGGGGGTTTGCAGGGGGTTTCCCCCCGCATATATGCTAATTGACCTTCTAAATTAGGTAAATTCTCCCGAGGTCAATTGTGAAACGGTCAATTAGTATTCAACCGAGGTCACACTGGCTCCTCCTCACCTGCTCTTTGCTGTGGGCCCCCGCTCACCGCACAGCCTTCCCCGCAGCTGCTCCTGCCCCAGTGCGGTAGTCTCCCTTATGAGCCTCGTGGCTCCTGATGTGGTTGTGCGATCCCTGCCGCACCGCACCCAGGTGCCCCAGCGCCTCAGTGCAGTGGTTGCACTGGTTGCTGCCTTAGGTAAAGCCAGGAAGGAGGCGCCAATGTCAGCCACTGGATGGTTGACAGCAGAGCTCTGCTTTATGCGGCCATCACCGTCTGCGCCTTTGTTAATATGTTCCGTTGTGTTATCTTGTCTTATACCACGCACTGTTACCATTGGCATTGTCTCCTGGTGCTCATGTGGCTCTGCAAGAAAGACGGCGGGTGGTTTAGTGAGTGAAGAATGATTGGATAGGTCCAGAAACTGGTATCTGTGCGTGCTGGCTTGCCGATGAGCTGACTGCATGCACTAGCTTGTTGTATCCATAAGGGTAAGGCCAAGCGTTTGGGTTCTTTGTTGTATGCAAATCATATTGGGCGTGTGTCACGTTTAGTTTGGCTGGTAGTTACGATTGTGCGCACTGGCTTGTTGTATCCATAAGGGTAAGGGTCAGTGTCTGGGATGGTTTGTTGTATGCAAATGTTGTTATGTTGGGTGTGCGTTTTTATGTAGTTTGGTTAGCCCATAGGGTGTGTGTATAGTACTTGGGAGGTATGTTTGAGGAGAAAAAGGGTGGTTAGTACACTGGCTACTCTCAAGGTTCTTCCAAGTATGTCCTCAGAGCTCATCCGGCTGCAACACAATGGTACCCTCCAATTCTTCCAAATGCAATACACTGCCCACCCCCACAATCCCTCCAAGGTCAACACACTAGCCACTCCCACAAATTCCTCTAAGTGCAATACATTAGCTGCTCCTACAAGCCCATCTTTGTGCAGCAAGAATGATTAAAAGTGTGCTGAGTGCAGGAAGATTAAACAGCTAATGCGACACAAGGCTAATCTTCACAATTCTTTCTAAATGTGACGCATGGCTAATCTTCACAAATGCAACACATTCGAGCCAATTATAAGCTTGCTGGTCCGGAAACAAGGGTGCCGGTAAGCTCACCAGCACCCTTGTTGCCGGACCAGCAAACTAGGAGTCTGCCTGCTGGAGCCGCTGTGTCTGACAGGTCTGACCCTGGAAGGCACAGAAGCCACAGTAGACAGACTCTTCACAGGAGCACCAGCACCGTTAGCAATGGTGCCGGTGCTCCCGTGTCCCCACTCCCATAGAGTCCCATGGGAAAGGGGATTAACAAATATACCGCGTCTGACTTCTCGGCCGCCGGAATCTTAATGAGCCGGTGGTCCCGAGAGGTCAGGCGCCAGTAAATTATTACAGGTCCGGCAGCAACTAGCCAGTAGCACTGGCAGGGTGATCGTCGTACCCGTAATGAGGCCCATTGCTTACCCCAAAATTCATCCAAGTGCAATACAACACTGATGCTGGCCTTGCCCCCTAATTACAACATTCTCAGAGAAGATAGAACCAACTCTCGAGGAGGCGGCTTAGCCATCATCGCTAGAAATAATATCACCATAAAAATAGAAATGCCCTCAAACACCAAATCCTGCAAATCCTTAACCGCTAAACTCTTAACATCATCCTCTCAATCTATCAATATACACCTCATCTATAGGCCACCAGGTCCCATTGGAACTTTTGAGGAGGACATCTCTATGATCCTCTCACATAACCTAAAAGACTCATTGCAAGCCATCCTTCTGGGAGACATGAACTTAAGTTTCAACGACCAATATCGCCAATGTCATCTCAGAACTAGGATTCACCCAAAGAATTTCACGACCTACCCACGAAAAAGGCCGAACACTCGACTGGGTAGCCAACCACAACTGTAATATAACTATTACTGATGTCAGCCCACAAATCTGGACAGATCATGCGCTAATAACCTTCCTCATAAATGAAAGCACCACCCAACCCAAGGAAAATATGTGGGCTCCCCCTTTACCAACCAGAAATAAAAAAAAAAATCAAAAAAAAACACAGACAAACTGCTACCACTTATCCTCCCAACTCTAAACTCCCTACCTGAATCACTAAACCCCTCAGCTCTAGTGAATGAATTCAACTCAACCATGGCCATAGCCTTGGATACTATTGTCCCTTTGAAAATGAGAAAAAGTAAGCCCAGAGCACACTTAAACACCTGGTTTACCCCTCACCTCAAATCCCTAAGGATTGAAAAACGCAAATGTGAATCCTCCTGGCGACTAACTCCATCTGAGGTTAATAAAGCAGCTCTCGTCAACGCCTCTAAGATTTACAAGAATGAAATAAGGAGAGCTAAAAAAAAGAGAACTTTAACAACAGAATACTGCAGGCTAAATCTGGAACCAAAGAGCTATTCATTATACTAAAAGGAACTGGAAAACCCCATCCCTGCTACACTCCAAACTAAAATTGAGAAAAAGAAACAGAATATTCCTCCTTCAACCAAAGAGGTAAGCCACCTACTTCTACCAAACCAGAACAAAAATTCAACTTCACCAAAGTAACTATTTTAGAGATTGAAAAGATAATACTCTCGTTCAAACCTTCCAACTGTCGAGGCGACATATGCCCAGCCCAACTGATAAAAGATGCGGCCAGAGACCTATCCCCATTTATTTCTAAACTCATTAATGCGTCCTTTGCATCAGGCACGATACCAGACAACCTCAATCATGGGTCCTCTCCCTCCTTAAAAAGTGGACTAACTACAGGCCAATTACAATGGTACCTTTTCTGTTAAAAATACTAGACGGAGTGGCTTACTTACAGATCCAAAAATACTTGGAGCTGCATCAACTATTAGGTATCAGACAATCAGGCTTCAGGCCTCAGCACAGTACCGAAACTGCGCTTATCAATCTCAAATCCCAGGTCGATGAGCTGAGAGATCTTGGAAAAACAGCCTTACTCCTCCTACTGGATCTCTCAGCGGCATTTGACTTGGTAGATCATGATGTGCTCTGCACCCACCTGGAATCTGCGGCCCACTTCTCCACACATGCCATTGCGTGGGTCAAGTCGTTCTTAAGTCGCAGAACTATGAGGGTTTGCTCTACCTCGGCAGCGGCTGACCCAGTACGTATCACATGTGGCATTCCCCAAGGCTCCTGCGTCTCTCCTACCATGTATAACATTTTCACAAAGCACCTGTTTGATGATCTGGACCTTCTGGGTGTCACCTACACTAACTATGCAGATGACACTCAGATTCTCATCACACTTTCGGGGGATTATGAACAGGATTTGGCCTTGGTGAATAAGATATACCTCATCATCCAGGCATGGATGGCCCGTCATGGTCTATGCCTGAATGATGACAAAACGGAAATCATACTGGGGAATACGCAAAATATCAAAAGACTGAACGATGACTATTCATCATTTGTTATAGATGGCAACACCATTAAAGTAGCAAAAGAGGTAAAAACATTAGGTTTTTACCTCGATTCTTGCCTCTCTCTAACAAAGCAGGTGAGTGCGATGGCCTCCCGCATACACCTGTAAATTGATTAGAGCAGCAAAACCATACCTGTCCGCTACCAGCTGCCTCACCCTATCAAGAGCTCTGGTATTATCCGAATTGGACTACTGTAACGCATTATACATAGGGTCTAATAAACACACGCTGCAAAAATCCAAACCTTGCAGAACAATGCCCTCAGAGCCGCCTTAGGAATCCCAGGAAGAGAGCAAATCTCAGATGTCAGAAGACAATCTAATTGGCTCTCCACAGCAGACAAAATTAAACTCAAAACAATATCACTAACATTCAAAAGTATTAATGATTAAGCCCCCAAATACCTAACAGAAAGGTTCAAAAGAAGAACTTCCAATAGACCTACCAGAGAAGCATATACCAACCAGCTAGTTGTGCCCCCATTTAAACTGAGCACTGCCAGAGGCAACAGCTTCCCTGTCAAAGCAGCCCAGTTGTGGAACTCTTTCCCATCCTCTTTAAGGTCTGACCAATCCTATCCACACTTCAGACTTAACAGTATTAAATGGCTCAAAGAAAATGACATAAACTGACCGACACCAGGACTGCCTATGTCTTACCCATCTGTTAACCTGTAGCTGAACGCATACTTACATGCTCATCTCCCCCACTTACTCTACCCTGCTTTTTGACTGCCAATGTATACTGTGTATACACCTTTGTGTACAAATACCTGTGTATATAACTCTTGTACAAACTTGTAGGGTAATCATTAGCCTGTTGTCAATGTATCCTGTATCTACTTGGAATGTGTAACTGTAACCTGTAAGCTTAAAGTATTCTTGCACACGCACCCGGATACCTTCAGGTCTGGCGCACGCTATAAATAAATAAACAAACAAACAAACATTGCTTACCCCCAGAATTCACTGCTTTGAGGAGGGGAGGAATAGGGGCTTATAACAAAAACAATGTTTCCACCAAGCATTCCTCCTCTGTATTCCACTGCCACACAATTGTACGCCTGCATGACATGGCGTAAAATGAATGTGTTCGAATGGCATTTACCTTCAAAATGGCACCTGCCAAGCTTAAACAGGAAGCAGCATTTACACCATTTGCAAAAAACAAGGAATAAAGATGATTTCCACCATTTCAACCCCCCCAGTCCAACCCCCCAACAGCAAATAACTGCTAACTCTGTCAACCCCCTCCATGCAATTACCACTTTTGTATAACATGACCTGTGTGTTTACCCACAGCACCCACTTCTGGGGTTCCTGTCACCCAAGACATTGTCAAAGACTGGAACAAGATGAGCCCATTCAAAAATAAAAAAAATAAAAAAAGAGATGGTCCCCAGACTATGGACCCCCCTCAGACTCAACCCCACTCTCCTACAATAGAGACAAAACCCCAAGACCCACCTCTTCAAGAAGTCTCTTCTCATCACATCACATCACATCACATCACCCCTGCACCACCTGACTCGCTAGACACCGCACACCCCTCTTATCTACCACCCTATACAGCTGTACCCCCCCTCTTTACCCCTGCATCATACCCCCGATGTATATCTGTTCTGTTACCTCTGAAAAGCACACTGTTGTATACCTCTGAAAAGCGCCGAGTTGTGAATCTGTAACGTAAACCTCTATAAAGCACTCCGTTGCTTCTCAAAGCTAGGTCCACACACAATAAATACAATAATAATACGTCTGGTGCAGGCAACATGACAAAATATGTAAGTTCAATTTGTACGGCAGCGCTCCAGACGTCACTCGTCGTTTCTGGTACCCCAACACTACATCGACCCCAACCTGGTCATCCCCTCTTCCCCGGAAAAATATGTACTAACGTTGTTTTAGAGAAGGCTCCTCTCTCCTTTGCACTGCATTATCCAAATAAAACCAACCTACATTTTACCGAGACAAATTGCAAGTCAATAACAATTGCAAGCAAACTAAGAGGCCAATCGAGTCCTGTGGTTCAACTCTTCGGGATTTGTAACGATGGGGCTGTGGGCTCTTGAGCAGGGGAGCTTCTAAGAGTAGATTGTGTAATGAAGTGCTGGCCTCACCCATGCAGGGGCAGTAGAGTAAGTAACCCGACGGGTCCCAGCAGCTGACGGCTCCCACAGCGAACAAGAGCAGGAACCCTGGGGCCGCCAACTCCCCCATTACTAGGAAGAGAAGACACCTCTGCTACGCGCCGCAGATCAGTGGAGAACACGTGACTAATTTAGTCGGCGAAAGCCACGTGACTCAGCAGCCACGTGACGCCATTTTATTCGAGGAATTCAATGATCTCGCCCCAGAAAAAGATATTGGTTCACTTCTATCCCTGCCAGGGAGTTATTAGCAGTCTGTTATGCCGCCCAAAGCATGGAAGCGTTAGAATCGAACTCTTATTTTCCTTATCTGTTTAAGCCCATTGCTTAAACATATAATATGGACCTTTTAATTGCTAATATTTTCAGATGGCTTATGAGTCACTCAACCTGCTTATATCAGTTTTGCATGGTTGTTGAGGGTGTTTTTAGAAAATATGTTATTTTTCGAAAATATAACTTTTGTGTGAATTGGCAGTGTTTTTGTCAAATATTGTCAATTTATAAAGAACGAACTGATTATATTGTCAAAATGTCAATGTTATTTCTTCAGAACATATACTTTGCTTACAAAATAAATACGAGCCTCATTTTTTTATACACATGCAAACTAATATTCATTCTAATGAATTCCTTAAAATAACGATGGTACATTTTAAAACATCACAACTACCTTTTGCAATGTAAACAGAAAGTCATTATTCTATTAAAGTCAGGGGTGGCTTGACGCAGAGGCTGATGGCCGCCTGATCTCAGTCCGGCCCACGAGACCCTTTCATTAACGCCCACAGCGTTGTTTTATCCCTCAATAGTGTGATGGGGCTTCCCGTGCCTCCCTGTACTAGAACCAAACCATGTGCATGCAATGAGACTCAGACACGCACGTCTGATCGTTCCAAGGTCCCGGCGGCAACTGCCTCGCGGGCCGTCTTTATTTCTTACACGCATGCGCCACCACAACGAGGCTAGCGCATGCACACCTGCAATACGGACATAACAAACAGAATCTTTTTTCTTACCTGGTGGTTGCCTTTCTTCTGGGGGCATCGTGCAGTGCCACTTTCCTTGGCATTGCTGGCCCACAAGCTAACATAAGACACCACAGCTCTGCAGCAACAGTCATCCATTGGAGAGCCGACACAGCTGACTAGAAACTGGGCAAGCCTTGTCAGGAACATTGGAAGTCTCCAGAGCCAGGCTTCTTGCCCACGCCATCTCCTGGGCAAAAAAAATTATAAGCACCAAACAGAGGAAAAGAAACCAAATATAGTGGCATAGAAGGCTAATTTCTGTCAGCAACAACTGCAGTGAGAACTCTTATATTTTACTTCTAGTTTATTATTTGGTTGTGGCTGCTCGTCATGCTCCCAGCTTCATACTGCTTTAAACTTGACTGAAATACCACCTTCGCTATTGCTCACAACATTACCAAAGTCATTTTCCTGGCCAATACCCTATAATGTTTGGGACATTTCAACTGAATATACTAAAAAAAGGAAAACATATGAAAACATTGTGGTTTTAGAAAAAAGCAGGCAAAAACAAGCACAAGCTCACAAGGATTCCCAGTCAGCCTCATCCCCAGCCACACTAAAAAGGCCCAAAAGTGACTCTCCTCCTCCATCTAGCTCCTCTGACCCCAGAATGGAATTACTACTACAGGAGATAAGGTCTTTAAAGCCTTTTATTGAAACTACCAATTTAAAACTGCAACAACTCGATGACAGATGGTGCGCATTTGAAAATAGAATGGAGGATGTGGAAAAAGGAGTAAGCATGGTGAAAGATCTCTCTCCTAGAGTTATATCACTTGAAAGTACTGTCAAAGAACTCCAAAAGCACAAGGAAGAACTTGAAAGTTGAGGAAGAAGGAATAACCTCCGTATCTCAGGCCTTCCTGAAGGATGTGAAGGGAAAGGCGCCATCTTGTTTCTGTAGAAAAAAATGCTTTCAGCCCTTCTTCACATTCCATCGGACATCGCCCTCAATATTCAAAGGGCGCACAGAATCGGACCCCTAAAATCTGCTTATGCACACCATCCCATGCCACGTACTCTTATTTTTTTTTTTAAATTACTGGAATATGCACAGCTGCAGCTTATCATTTCCAAAGCTAAAGAAAAACGCATTACATATCTGGCAAGGCAGCAGGATTTACATATCTCAGGATGTTGCTCGGAAACCTGCTCAGCCGCTAAAGGAATTTCTCTCATATCATCCTGCCCTTAAGAAACTCAACTTTAGATATGGCCTTTTTCATTCCTGCTCCTTCAAAGTCACACATAATGGAAGAACATCAGTCTTCGACGATCCTGTGGACCTCAAATCCTTTATAAAATTCCTCAAAGCTGACAGCATGGATACTTCTACTCCACATGTGCCCTCTACTTCTGGCACCTGATTCTCCACCCAGTCTACAATACCTCATTATTGTATTGTTCCTGTTTTTTTCTGCGGGCATTGGCTTTGTATTCAGTTATTCTTTATATAGTTTGCAGATGTCGTTGTTGTGGTTCGGGTGCCCTTCATCCTGCAGGACTCTTTTGGAAGACCGGCCTTGGGTCTCCTAGCCCTCAACTTCACTTTGTTCATGTTTCGGTATTAACCCAACACTTATCTCCTATTTGTCAGTACTTTTTTCCCTACATTTCTTATTTTTCTGTTACGTCATACAAATGTTAGGTTTGTTTGTCTCCCCATCTTCCTCATGTATCCTCCTTATGTGTCGAGCTGATTCTTAAATGGCACGTTACGCACACCATGACATTTATATGCTTATTGTTTCCATTATTTCTCTGTGATGGGTATTTCCCTTACTCAATTGCTATGTCTAACATGTATTGTTCATATTTACCAGCATCAGTAGTTGACAATGAGTAGTTTCAAATGCATATCCTGGAATGTGAAAAGGATTAACAACCCAATTAAGGAGTGTAAAGTTCTTTCACATCTCAATAGATTGGGTCCCTCTGTTGCCTGTATCCATGAGATCCACTTGTCCATGATCGAATCAATGAAACTGAAATCTCTTTGGGTACAAGATGTAATTGCCAGCCCTGCCCCAGCAAAGAAAAACTGTGTTGCTATACTTATCAGTAATAACCTCCCCTAAAAGATTATTGATCAAAATATCGACAGCAATGTTAGGTGGGTGTGGATTAAACTACAGATTAGGGCTAATGTTATATCTATTATGAATATATACGGCCTCACTGTGCCAGACCACAATTTCTGGGACTCTGTGAAACAAAACATTTTACAATCTGACCTCACAAACCTTGTGGTCTGTGGTGACTTTTATAACATTCTTGAGCCATTTATGGACAGAAGATCCAGGTGGGTTTTCCGAAGCCCCAAGTCTCACAACGCATTTATCTGCTGCATCTCAGAAACTGGCTTGGCTGATACTTGGACACTCTCACACTGCACAGACTTTGACTTCACATTTCACCCACTGCCCCATGATTCCCTCTCACGTCTAGATTATATCTTTGTTACCAAATCACTGTCACATACTATTCTTGTTTCTCGTATTGCTAACATTTTTATGTCTGATCACACCCCTGTTATCACCACCTTTGATTTTCTTAATATTAGCAAACACTCCGGCAGATGGCGCTTCAATAATATACTATTACAAAATGAGCAATTTATTAAATCATTTACCAGTTTTCAACAGAAATTCTTTCTTGGCAATAAAAATGAAGATACCTCTGCGGCTAACAACTGGGACTCTTTTAAAGCAACAATGAGAGGACATGTCATAAAGTACATTGGCCGAAACAAGAAAGAACACAAAAAGGTATTGGATTAAGTATTTCTGGAACTCTCTAAAACTGAGAAAATATACCACCAATCCCCCTCTCAGTCTAAACGTCATCATATTTTATCTCTACATACGCAAATTAATAAGAAACTTACAGAACTTGCTTCTATTGCCATCTTAAAATTCAAATCCAAAATATACCAAACCTCTAATAAAGCAGGGAAAGCTCTTGCTTCCTATCTCAAATCGTGCAAAGAGAAAACCTTCTTCTCACATATTAAAAACAGTATGGACACTACTGTTAGTAACTTAAGTGAGATTCTAGAAGTCTTCAAAACCTTTTACTCTCACCTTTACTCCCCCAGACACCACCATCCCTCCCGATAACCTGCTATCTTTCTTCCAAAATATTAAGAGAGACTCCTAAGCCGAGGTGATCTCAGCCGCCTTGAATGTCAGATTTCCAACCAAGAAATCATTCAGGCAATTAATTAAGGATCTCAAGACAGGCAAGGCAACTGATCCTAATGGCCTTTCTCCTGAGTTCTTTAATCGCTTTTCCAATATTCTATCCCCTAAACTCAAATCACTCTTCGCTAACAGAAATTCTTCCTCTGAGTCATTTGCCAAAGCCACCTTAATTGACTTTCATAAAGCTCTAAAAGACTATGAACCTCCTAAAAACTATATGCCCATTTCCCTAATAAACACTGAGTATAAAATATTTGCAAGGACACTTGCTAACAGAAATTAATCTTACCTCCTCAAATTAATTAAAGCAGACCAAGTCGGCTATTTAAAAGGGAGAAATATCTCTTCAAATGCTAGACTCTTACTGGATGGCATGTATCTTATAGCGATAAACAAAACAGATAAACATGGTTATGCCACCATGGCGCTTGATGCCTAAAAAGCTTTCGATCGGGTGGGCTGGGAATTCTTGGTCCAATCTTCACGCAGGCATGGCTGCGGAGAGGGCTTCATCTCGCTAGACAAACTTCCATACTCTAATCCCAAATCCTCTATCTTTATTAATGGTCAATCATCATCCTTGTTCCCCTTAAAAGGGGTACAAGACAGGGCTTCCCACATTCTCCCATTTTATATGTTTTATATATTGAGCCTTTATTACAACGTATAAGAACTGATACTTAGATTTCAGGTGTAACTTGCGGTAAACAAGAATAAAAAATTACAGGATATGCCGATGATATTCTTATTCTCTTAAAAAACCCAAAAGATCATATTCCACACCTATTATCAGTCCTTAAAGGATTCTCTTTAGCCTCTGGATATAAATTAAATAAGGACAAATCAGAGATCTTACCTCTTAACTCATTTTGTCTCTAGCATGACATTGATATGTTCAGCTTTAAATGGTGTGACAATTCACTTACATATCTAGGTCTACTCTATACCTCTTCCACTAGAAGTACCATAAAATTAAACTCTTTATCTCTTCTCCTTGGGCTCAAGGAAATTACCTCGCTCTGGTCTTCCTTATATATCTCTTGGTGTGGGCGTCCTGAAACTATTAAGATGATGCTTTGACCCATCATTCTCTACTATTTACAAATGCTCCCCATCTCACTTCCCATATCCTTCTTTTCTGCTATAAACTCTATCCTACTCAATTTCTTATGGGGGCATTGGCAAAAATAAAAGAATTGCTGCCAGCAAGCTTAGAGACCCCTTTAGGCATTGCAGTGTCAAGTTTCCAGACTTCAAACGGTACCATAATGCATTCCCTATTAAACAATCATGCATCTGGCTTACCTCCTCTGAAACCAAAGACCTCCCTTCCTGGTTTATTCTTGAAAGTGAATTGACCACACCTATCAAAACCCAAGATTTGGTCTATATATTTGGACCTTTGTCTACTAAGCTTACTAATCCAATCAAGGCGGCTGTTTCTGCCCTCAGAATCTTTCTCTTCCAACCTACTCGCTCGCTGACTCTCAAATTCTCGCCATTTCTATGGAACAACCAACAAATTACATTTAACAACAAGCCACTTTATAGGAAGTCCTGGATTAGTAAAGGTATTAGATTCATTAATCACATTTATCACGCCACTGATCTGAAAAAAAAATGTCCTTACCCTCCTCAGACTTTAGCTTTTACAATGAATTAGTAAATGCTTGCCTTAATAGTTTTCATCACTTCATTCAGAACCAGCTCACTCCCAGTCCTACAAGAATCCTGTTCATGATCTCTACTCCCTATATCAAAGTGGCTCAATTCTATAAATTATTAGGCACCAAAGATTCTCCTACCGATAGATGGTCTATCCAAGTCCAATAGGAAACAGATTGTGGAAAGGGGTTTGTTGACAAAACACGGGAATTACTCTGGACTAAGGTCAGAACTGTCTCCACAGCTGCCAACATATCGCAAATCTATTTTTCTTTCTGCGTAGGGCTTTTATAACCCCAATGCGCCTGTTGAAAACCAAATTTAGAACAGATGGAAACTGTTGGACTTGTGGCAATATATGTGAATCCTACAGTCATACGTTCTTCCGGTGCCCCTTTGTACAATCATTCTGGCGAGCGGTATGGTCTCTCCTGAACATCATTTTTAAGGTCAATCCTCCCCTAACATTCTCAAACATATTCCTCGGGAGCATAGCCCTTGAAAGTAGGAAAAAAACAAATCTCACCCCGCTATGGTCGCTATGGCTTATTTATTGCAGTTTCTATTAGACTCATCACAGCCAACTGGAAAGACTCTAAAAACCTATCTGTCAAAGGTTTGTGGAACAATGTATGTCACATTCACAGATTAGAACACTGCATAGCAGTGCGTCTTAATGCTAGATTCAAACACAATGTTAAATGGTCTTATTTTACTCAATATTTCTCTTTTCACAATATGTCAACTCATGGTTCATGAATAACTGCTTCAATGCTTCAAATAAATGATTACATGTGTATTCTTATAATCTTTATCCAACTTTTAATGTTTTGAATGCTCCCCCCTTCCCTTTTTCCCTCCATTCTGTGTTCATCCTTAGTTTGTCTACCCCTTGTTCGCCCCATCATTATCAACATATGCTGATTAGATCATCCATCCTGTTGACCACTGTTACGTTCTTTTTACCTATATTCCATAGACTCCAACCATGTCTTACATCTGCTTTATTATCCAAAAACCAACGGAACTCCTACAAAACATCACAGTCCTAACATACCATATTTCCCATACCAATCTGTCATACAGTTCTTGGTTCCACATTGTAATGCCTCAGAACCTTAATAACATACCCACAACAACCCCCCTTACTTATCATTTTAGTTCAACTTTACAACTTAAACAATTGACAAGTAAATTTGTATAAATGTATACTTACAGAATAGCAGGCTTATACTACATCTGCTCAATTAAACGAGCCGGCTTTCAAATCATTCTACAAGGCCAACTCCTTGAAGCTACATCCTGTATTTCTGAACTTACATTAACTTCTGAATTCACCAACCCCGATTTCTCTTCAACATGAACATCATCCAAACCTACAGATATATCATCTTCAGAAAAAGAAAATCCACCTCTTCATGCACATCTGATACAGGTTCATCTTCCTTTCCTTCATCCAAACTCTCCTGGAACAGTATGACGCATTTCTTGTTACCTCACAGTCATCTCCGGCAGCTGTTACCATAGAGCCTTTAATTCTCTTGATCTTTAATGGCACCAGTCGGTACCTTGAATCCAGTTTCCGTCGTTGCCTTTGTTGAACAAGAACAGACTCTCCCACCTTCAAATTGCTTTCACTTGATCTCCTTTTTCATCAGTCCACTCTTTACTTCTTTTCCTTTTCAACACATCCCTTTCTCTTATTTCTTCATCTTCCATAGGGGTATAGTCTTCCATCTGTGGAAGCCTGGTTCAGGGCTTATATCTGATCATCAATTCCAACTGAGAATATCCAGTCATCTCATGAGGAGTGTTTTGATAGCTTCTCAACATCTGGGATATAGCCTGAGGCATAGACATATTATCCACCACTGCTGTTTGTCTAGTTCTCTTTATAGTGTTCATGAATCAGACCCTCCAGTTTATAGCGAAATGCCGCAAAAACGGCCGTTTTGTGCAAAAACAGCATCTTTAAAAAAAAGAATAATTTTTTTACATGTTTTTTTAAAGTAATCTGCAAAAATTACTGTTTTAAAAAGAATTATACTCAGGGTGCCAGGTTCTCAACTTTTATTTTACACAAGAAATGCACTAACACATCTCATCACTTGCGCCCCAAAAAAGTGCAGCCCAATCCACAAGGGACACATGGACACATGGACCCATATGAATGGGCACATTTTATATGCGCGCCCATTCAGATGGCCTTTTTCACCTCCTTGATCAAACAAAGTGGCGTTTCTGTCAATTTTAAAGCGTATCCCTCATTTCCAAGCAAGATGCGCTTTTAAATGTGCAGAAATTGTAGGCAACCCTATGCGCATGGGATGTGGGGCTGCCAATGCATGACAGGGTCTTTCCTGACCCTGTCATGCATTTCTTTTAAGGTATGAACCGCTGCTGTGTCTCTTGCATTTCTGTTCCTCAAACAGGATAAAAATGCATTTTTTGGGTCGCATTTTACAGCAGCAGGCACCTGGAGGGCCTGTCCCTGTGAAAGGCGCTGGAAGCTTGCAGAACACTGTCGGGAGAGCGATTCTATTCAAAGTACTGCCCACTTTGATGACACAAATTTATCGAATATTACAATGTGACCTATTTCGTCCAGTACTATTCGATCGATTTTTATAAATACTGAACATGTGTTGCGGAGGTGTCACCCGCTCCCCCTGTTCAGTATTTTTGGTCTGGGGTGGTTGCAGAAGTGTTTTCCCCTTTTTCTTCCAAATTGGAGGCGGGGACAGAAAAAAAAGAAAATAACGACCCGCGTTAGAGGGACGGATCTGGCACCGCAAGGTTGCAGGGGAAGCGGCAGTGACCAAGCAGTTAAGTAGGGGAGTGGGTGGGGTGGTGGTGAAAGGTACATTTTGGGTTGTTTGGCTGAAGTGGAAATCAAATCGCAGCAATTCCGCCGCAAATAATTACACTTCGGTCAAACAACCCAGAACACCATTCAAGGCAGCTGGCCAGGGCACAATTTGCGCTACAGCTCAAGCCTGTGGAAATGCGCCGGTCACCTTTGAGAATATGAGAATAAGGTGATCTGCTCATTTCCAAAAATGGGTTGTCTAAAAATAGCATATCCTCCGTTCTTTTTTTAAATGCCCCATTATTTGAGGAACTGGGTCAAAATCTACATTAAAAAAAAAATGGCTACACTATGAGAGAGAGGGAGAGTGATGGGTGAGATGTAAAGTGATAGGCAAGAAAGCAGAGGGAGAGCAGTGGGTCAGAGGAGGAAGCACTGCACAAGAGAGCAGAGGAAGCAGTGATGCGGTGGGCCAGAAATCTGAGAGCGAGCAGAGGTACAGAAAGTAGAGAGAGCGTGTGGTCAGTGAGCCAGAAAGCAGAGAGGAAGCGGTTGGCCAGAAAGAGGCAGTGAGCTGCAGATTGGGAAAAAGGATGAGGGAAGAGTGCGATAGAATGGGAGAAAGGATGCAAGATGCAGAAGCAGCACAAAAGAATAAAGGACTGTATATTGCGGGAGGAATTGTAGGGTGTAAAGGTGTGAGTTGGGAGTATGATTTGGAGTGTGGCGGGGCTGGGCAGTGCAAGTTGTGACTTGACAGTGTGACGTAGCACGTGAGTATTTGTATGACAGAGTGAGAGGTTAAGGAATGTAATTTGTCATGGAGAGTTGGTGAGATGTGTGTTGGTGAGAGAGGTGTGTGGCTGTTTGGGGGATTGGAGAACATAGAAGGGGAATATTTTCAGCATTACAATTGATAATGATCAATTTAGTTAATACTATTAAATAGGCATGAACATTAAACCAGAAATGTAGCCAAATCAAACACTGTTCTGCCAAGCCAGAGACATCTGGGACTCTTCCTATTACATTAATACGAAAGATACATAATAATGATACACTGGCTCTCTTGTAGCCTTGCACTCTGCCTATTTCCTGCAATGTGGCAATCTTACACCCTCCAGTTAATACAAAATGTCCTTAAAAAATGCTGCAATAAATAAAGGTTTGTGCCGCAAAATTTGCCATTTCATGCCGCAAAATCCTGGAAGCTCTGATGAATCTCTCAACCATACCATTGGCTTGTGGCCACAGTGGAGTGATCTTTTGGTGTTTAAATCCAAGATGTACACCAAATGTGCTGAAATTATGTCCTTGAAATGGTGGGCCATCATCAGTTTTGACTACATTTGGAACACCCCACTCACTAAATAACTCCTCCAAAACTACTGCAACATGATGAAACGCAGTAGATGCTACATTCTTAACCAGTGGAAATATGGAGTACTCATCCACAATTACTAGCAAATATCCTCCTTCCTCAAGCGGCCCAAATAAATCAACTGCCACTCTATTCCGTGGCCCTTCAGGTAAGGGTACCAGCTAAAGAGGTTCAGGTTTTTTCCTGATGCTGTCACCTGACATGCAATACAATGTTGTAATGTGTCATCGACTATAACATCCATGTATGGAAACCATACTTGACTTTGAAGAATTGTCTTTGTATTTGCAACTCCTCGGTGACCTTCATGCGCTAGCATTACAAGTACTTTCCTCAAACATTTAGGGGCCACTAACCTATTTCCTCTCAGCAGTATTCCCTGGTCAATTACTGACAGCTCACTATTACTCTGGCTATCATTTCTAGATCTCTCCTGTCTACCCTTTCTTTTGTAACTTGAACTTTACTCCAATGTTTCCATTTACCAGCTTTGGTAATTTGGATTGCCATCTGAATTGTAGGATCTGCATTACTCTTCTCAACAAATATTTCTTTTGTGACAGCAGATGGCAATGCATTTAGTGATAGATATGACAGGAAGTCTTCAGCCTCCTCTTGCATTTTGTTTTCACGCCCTTCTTTTGGATGTCTCGACAAATAATCCGCAGGATTAGCTTCTTTCCCTGGTTTGTGAATAATGTTATAATCATATTCCTGTAAACGAATTCCCCATCGTTCAATCCTTGGAGGCATCTTAATTCTAGGATTTCCAAATAGAGCCAGTAGAGCTTGGTGATCTGCAATCAAAGTGAACGGTTTTCCAATTATAAAATGGTTACATTTTTCACAAGCCCAGACTGCTGCTAAACTCTCCCTTTCAGCTTGTGAATATGCATGTTCAACTTTACTCACGGCTCTACTTGCATACGCCACAACATGTCTGACCTTGTCTTCTCCAGGCTCAGTCTGTGCTAAAATGGCACCTAGCGCCACCGGGCTTGCATCCACAGTGATTTCGGTTTCCCATTTTGGATTGAAATATTCTAACTGCCTTTCACTGACCAATTCCTTTTTTATCAATTCAAAACTTTCCTTGCACTTATCATTCCCTTCATAAAAAATAAATAAAGGAAGTGAAATAAAACATAACAAAGCAACAAATATATGCTCAAATAACAATACTGAAAGAAACTAAAGAAGGAATTTGTCCAAAAAAAAGCAAACAAAATGTCTTCTGAAAATGCAAATAGGGATGCAAGCACAAATTCTTCTCAAAGTGTGTCTGCAATGTTAGTGCCCATGAATCCAATCAGTGAGTTAAGACGTCCAAACCCTTTCAGATTAGAGCCTCAAGAGGATCAAGGTCAAAGGTGGCAAGAGTGGTTGGATGGATTTGAGCAGTTCTTGAGAGCAGTTGGGAATCAAAATGCTATAAACAAAGTGGACATATTTATAAATTTGGTTGGCAAAGAGTTAACCAGTGTGATAAAAACAATTCCTCCAGAGGAGAAAGAAACATATCAGCTTTTGATAGCGCCAATCAGCAGTAGGCTGGTAATTCCACCAAACAAAGACTATGAGAGGTACATATTCAATCAATGTACACAAGGTCTAAATGAGACTATTGCACAATTTGCATTAAGGTTACAACGGAAAGCAACATATTGTGATTTTGCAAATTACATGATAATGAAGCCATAAGATTAAGAATTATCGAAGGACGTGTGTCATCCCAGTTCAGGAAACATTTACTAAAGAAACCGCTTCCGTTAAAAGTAGTGCTAGAATTAGCGAGAGTATATGAAAGACTCGACTGATGAGAAAAGGAGATCAAGTGAAAGCAATTTGAAGGTGGGAGAGTCTATTGCGTTGCTATGACAATCTTTGTGATTTACTCTGTACTCTGTACTCTGAGCAATCAAATATGGTGGCACGTTATCTCATTCTCTGAGGTCCTTTCCTCTGAGCATTCTGACGTCACAGCTCGTTCCTCTGTGTTGTACCGTGCCTCGCGCCCTGGTAAGCTACATTCAGTTATACTTCAATAAAAAAAAAATGCTTTATCCATTTTAGCAACATCCTCTATGACAAATGTGCATATTGCTATCAATTATGTTATTTCTCAATATTGCACTCCATAAATGTCTATACGCAACAGCTGCCGCATCACACATCGAATCACTATATTGTTTGCATCCTCTTTCCATGCAGCAATCTGTTATTGCCAATATGCTTGAACCTGACTACACTGCGCCTCTTACCATTTGTATCTTTGTTTTGTTTTGTTTTTTTCATCCACCAGCATTCCGTTCACACTTACATCTGCGCTACGGCCGTATTTTCCATCTGTTTGTTCCAGTCTATTCTTCAGTTACCAATCCAGGGTCCTTTTGTAATCCATTCTCCCTTTTGTTTCCTTAGTGTCCTTATATGACTTCCTCCTCAGGTTACTGCTTATACCGTGCTTTCCAATGTCCCAGTATTTCTCATTCCTTCCTTTTTCAACCAGCCATCTTCACAGGTTATACTTTCTTCATAACGCCTTGTCCTTGGTCCTTTTTAACTTCTCTTCACTCGCATGAGTTAGTGTTCTCCTCGTCGCCAAATGTTACTTTCTTTTTACATATATTGCATAGACTCCAACCATGTCTTACATCTGCTTTATTATCCAAAAACCAACTGAACTCCTACAAAACATCACAGTCCTAACATTCCATAATTACCATTCCAATCTGTCATACAGTTCTTGGTTTCACATTCTAATGCCTCAGAAGCTTTAATAACATACCCACAACAACCACTATATTTGCACTACATTGTTATAACACCCTCATTACTGGAGAGTTTCATCTAACATTATCACTATGTATTCTTCTTTCCAGCACTTTTGTTTATGAAATACCTACTGATATCTTGATCTAATCATTTATTTAATTGTTATTACTATTAAATAATCAATAAAAATCATTAAACAAAAACAAGAATTCTATTAAAGACACAGAGGCGAAGGATTATGCTTGACTCTCAAATTTACTTTTCAAGCAGCATCATTAAAACCTTGACTTCCAAGGGTTTTTCCACCCAGTGCCAATGCCTTTTTTGGTGATGTTGGTATGCCGCCATTCAATACCTTGTAACTTTTTTGTTACATGAGATATCTCAGCCAAATTTGGCCCCTTTTTTTCCCACATGTAGGCGGTCATAACGCCATCAAATCGTCCTAGTTTGCTGTAGGGGGGTGAGGTGAGAGGAAATAACCAAAAAGGGAGAAAATGTTTGGTTTTTTTCAGAAAATGCCAATGAAACGATGTACAAAGAAGCCTTTGGTTTTTTCCTTGTAAGTGCTAGGAACAAATGGATTGCTGTACTACCGAATTCCCAATTTTCCATGCTTTCAAGAACAGGTTGAGTGGAAACCAAAAAAACATATTTTGATATGGTTACCAGCCGTTTTGTGAGAGGTAGGCTATTTTGACCTTTTTTTTCCAATAGGACATGCGTGGACGGAATGGAAGAGAAGGGTAGGAAAGCTGAATGGGAAGACAGAAAGGCATTCATTTCTGAAAAGTAGAAACAATTCCAGATTTAGGAAGGGGTGATTTGCGCAGATCAGGCAACAACTATATAGGGAATAATTCCATAGTTTGTGGAAAATCGGGAAAATGACATGGTTGGCCCGGTAACGCAATGGCTTCTGTGAATTTTGAGAAAAATAATGCTCTGCTACATTCCCTGACTCTTCCAGTTATGAAATCACACAGGTTTCGTACTGTTTCACAAAACAAGCATTACCACAAGCCAAAAACTAAGCCATGGTACACAGGATTTTTATACTTACGGCCTAAACAGACGTACTTAGCATGTGTAAATAAGGAAAACAAATGTGGTGAGGAAGGGTGAGCATACATTTTTTGAAAGAGCACAGGCAGACCTTTTGAAGGGTAGGTGACTTGTGCAGGTTACAAAAGTGCCTAAACCAGCAACTAAATGTAGGTCACATTTGGGAAATTAAAGAGTTGTGTGACCAAGTGGAGCAGCAAATGGGTCGAAATGTTATAAAAAGCACGCAAACAAAACAAATGTCGTACCTTACCACGTTCCCACAGGTGTCCTTATGAAAATGGTACCTCACATGTGTGGGTGCACCTACCTGGGCGCAAAGAGAAAAGGCTAAATCACTGGTAACCCCAAGTCTTTTGGCAGAGCAGATTTTGCGGGATTTTGCTCATGTGGACAACCTACAGATTTGGGCCTAGGGTGTCGAAGCCACCAAGGAAAACAGGGAACCCCATGCATTTCTGAAAAGAAGACACCCGTGGGAATCCACAGAGGTCTGACTTGCGCAAATCGCTCCAGAATGTATTACCCACAATCCCCAGCAAAGTCTGAAATGTGGTGAAAAATACAATTTTCAGACATTGTTCCTCTGCCCACCCAACGAAACACACAGCCAACACCACATGTCCTACATTCCTGCGTTCCCACAGGTGTCCCGACAAAAACTGTACCTCACATGTGTGGGTGCACCCGCCAGATCTCCAGGATAGTCGGGGGGGGGTTATGTCCCCGGACTTGGGTGGCTGTCTCCCATGTGGGTTGACCATCCCCAAGCACAGCAACAGTTTCAGGGAGCCCCGGCGGGGTCGCTGTCCTTTCCTAGAGGGAAAAGCTGTAACGTAGACCAGCCAGAACTCCAGGATGTTTGGAGGTGTTGCCTCCGGCCTTAGGCGGCTGTCTCCCATGTGGGTGGACTGTCCCCAAGTCCAGCGGCAATTGCGGGGAGCCCCAGCAGGGTCTCCTTCCCTCCCCCAAGGGAAATTCTGTGATGCAGCCCAGCCAGTGCTTCAGGATGGTCAGGGGATGATGTCCCTGGCCTTGGGCGGCTGTCTCCATGTGGTTTGACCGTGCCCAAGCCCAGCCGCGGGTCCAGGGAGCACCAGCAGGGTCCCCGACCTTTCCCAGAGGGAAAAGCTGTAACGCAGGCCAGGCAGAGCTCCAGGATAGGCGCAGGTAATGTCCCTGGCCTTGGGCGGCTGTTTCCCATGTGGGTTGACAATCCCCAAGTCCAGCGGCAGTTCCGGGGAGCCCTGGCAGGATCTCCATTCCTCCCAGTAGGTGACATCTGTAACACAGCACACCCAGAGGTGCAGCCTGGGCTTGCAGACGGTCAACCTACATGGGAGACAGCCCCTCCCAGGGAAACACCAATGTTATGCTGGCATGGCAGGCAATTTATGGCCTGATCCTGCAATTGTGTCCCAGCCTAACAAAATACCTCCCCAGACAGCCCACTCCCACCCTCACCACCAACAATCCAGCCCCAGTCCCACCCACCCACTGACAATGGGCCCTAAACATAGAATAATAAAACACAGTACTCACATAACATTGCAGCTGCTCACGTAGAAAAAGCTGTAAACAAAACAAAAAACATTTGTTACCTATGGTCACTGCATCAAAAACAAATCATAACTACGACTCTCTGATCATCTGATCACGGCCCCCCTTTCAAGCCATTGCTGGTGGTCTACTGACCCTCACCCCCCAGTAAAACACTGTTGCCCCTCCCTGGGGGCACATTTCTGCTCCTATGTGGTCCCTGGGAGGGCTACATGAGAGCCCCCCCAACCATTTGGGGTGGGGAGAGGGCCACCCCCCCTTTTCATTATGTAAGTCGCTGGTGGTTTAGGGTGCCCCTGAAGCCCCCAAAACCCAAAACCTTTATTGCTTTGGGGGCCCTGTGTCAAGTTTTCTACTGACCCTCAAATGGTTGGGGGAGCATCTCATGTAGCCCTCCCTGGGGCCACATAGGGGCAGTAATCCGCCCCCAGGGAGGGCTGCATGAGATGCCCCCTCTATGTTGGGTGCGGGCAGAGGGACACCCCCCTTTTCATTACATAAATGATTGGTGGTTTAGGGTGCCTCTGAAAGTCTCCCTGTATTTCTACATTTTATTTTTTTTGTTTTGCCCCTTCGCCATGGGGTAGATTGGCTCATTGGTGCACATAGGGCCAGAAATCTGACTCAGGGAGTGCTGCATGAGATGCCCCCCCCCATTTTGTGTGGTGGGGAGAGGATCACCCCCTTTTCAATACATAACTCACTGGTGGTCTAGGGTGCCCCCAAACATCATCTAATCCCCATTTTGTTTTCAGTTTTTAGTTTTTTTGCTTTGTCCCTTCCCTTGAGGCAGATGGGCACATTAATGTGCCCATCTGCCCCAAGGGGGTGGGTGGGACAAAACGTACTGCTCCATGCTTGCGGGGCCTGTGACAACAATTCTGGTGGCCCTCCCCCCCCCCACCCCAAATGGATGGGGGGCATCTCGTGTACCCCTTCCTGGGTTCACATAGGGGCAGAAATCTGGCCCAGGGAGTGCTCCATGAGATGCCCCCCTCCGTTTTGGGTGGGGGGGAGAGTGCCACCCCTTTTAAATACATAACTCACTGGTGGTCTAGGGTGCCCTCCACCCCCCATCAAAACCCAATTTTATTTTCTATAATTTGTTTTTTTTGTTTTGCCCCTTCCCTTGGGGCAGATGGGCACATTACTGTGCCCATCTGCCCCAAGGGGGGACAAAACATACTGCCCCATGCTTAAGGGGAACTGTGACAACAATTCTGGTGGCCCTCTCCCCTACCCAAATGGATGGGGGGGTCATCTCATGTACCCCTTCCTGGGGCCACATAGGGGCAGAAATCTGCCTCAGGGAGTGCTGCATGAGATGCCCCCCTCCATTTTGGGTGGCGGGGAGAAGGCCACCCCCCTTTTCAATACATAACTCACTGGTGGTCTAGGGTGGCCCTAACCCCCATCAAATCCCCATTTTATTTTCAATGTTTTTTTTTTTTTGTGTTGCCCCTTCCCTTGAGGCAGATGGGTACATTACTGTCTAAGTGGATGGGTAATCGACAAACATATAAACCCAAATGTATATTATTTTTGCAACTTGACATTACATTAAATCATCACATTATCAATTCATGAATTTGATTACTGAGGTGGGATAATCCTTCGCCTCTGTGTCTTTAATAGAATTATAGTGTAATCAATAGGGTTCCTGGCAATTCCGTGATCTGTCCAGGTAAGTCAAATAGTATAGATGTAGTTGATCAGGGCGGCCAAACGGGATCACCACATCCATATATTCAGGGAGTTAGAAAGCTCAAACCAATCTGGTCGAAAGATTTTTTGCAGAAAGATTTTGGTTTTCAACAAAAAAATAAAAAAATAAATCAATGTTCAACAGGACAAAGGATACAATTACTTAATAACTGGTTAGTAAACTGAACAAACATAATGGTCATTCTGAATGAGGGACACGCAGCCAGGAGTGCGGGCTTGTGTAACGTTTTAAAGCGATATTCTTGTAGAGTGAGGAACCATTTTAGCACACGCTGATTTGAATCTTTCTGTACGGCCAACCACTGTAAAGGCGCATGGTCAGTAAATACAGTAAATGTCCGACCCAGGAGATAGTATCTCAGAGATTCGATTGCCCACTTGATTGCTAAACACTCTTTTTCTACCGTTGAGAACGGCTCTCCGTGGGGAAGCAGTTTACGGCTGATAAAGGCGATGGGATACAGATCCTCCTCTGTTCCTTGTGAGAGCACCGTGCCTAAACCAGAACCAGACGCATCAATCTGTAGGAAGAATTCTTTATTGAAGTCCAGACAACATAGGACAGGTAAGGCTGCGATTGAATTCTTCAGATGGTTAAATGCCCTGACTGCGTCAGGATCGGAACAGACTCCCTTCTTATAGGTGCTTTTTAAGGCCTCTGTCAGTGGGGCTGCCACTGAGGAAAACATGGGTATAAACCTTCTGTAGTAACCCACAAAACCCAAATAAGCCCATATTTGTTTGCGATTGCTAGGCATGGGTAGTTTCTGAATGGCTTCGACTTTGTCAAGTTGGGGCCGGATCCTTGCCATGCCTACTAAATGACCTAGGTAACGTGTCTGTTGGGCCCCGATGGTTGTTTTCCTTGGGTTGATTTTCAGTCCGGCCCTCTCCAGTTCTTTTATAACTCTGCCAAGATGTTCAAGGTGTTCTTCCCAGCTCTTGCTGAACAATATAATGTCGTCTAAGTAGGCTGAGTTGTAATCGTTGTGTGACATCAGTACTTGGTTCATCAATGCTTGGAACGTAGCAGGACCCCCATGGAGACCAAATGGTAAAACTGTGAACTGGTACAACCCTGACGGGGTAGAGAAAGCAGTTTTAATCTTATCTTCTTCCCGTAAGGGTATCTGCCAGTAACCCTTAGTAAGGTCTATGGTGGTTAGGTACTGGGCGGCTCCAAGTTGTTCCAGTAACTCATCTATCCGAGGCATGGGGTAGGCCTGATAGGTTGAGATCTCATTAAGTTTCCGATAGTCCATACAAAATCGAGTCATGCCATCAGGTTTGGGCACCAGGACTATCGGGGAAGACCAATGACTTGTCGATCTCTCGATTATACCCAGTTTCAGCATTTCTTCGATTTCAGCTTGCACCAGTGCTCATTTAGCCTCAGGAAGTCGGCAGGGTCTTAACCGGATGAACTGGTTCGGTAGGGTCTCGATTCGGTGTTCTACTAGTGGAGTTCTGCCTGGAAAGAATGAGAAGACCTCTCTCAGAAGGTTAAGTACTTCTAGGAGTTCCGTTTTTTCTTTTTCCGACAGGTTCGGTCCCCATTGCACTGCCTGCAGGGCGGAGACCTCGGAACTACTGTCTGGTGTATCGGGACACATTACATTCATTCCGCTTGGAGCTGTGCTTGGTTCTTTCCAAGCTATCAGTAGGTTGATGTGATAGTTCTTGGTTTTCTCTTTTCGGTCTAGTTGTTCTATCAAGTAGTTGACCGGCCCGAGTACATCCAGTACGGTATAGGGACCCCTCCATTGGGCCAGCATCTTATTGTAAGACGTGGGCAATAGTACCAGTACTTTGTCGCCTTTCTGAAAGGACCTCACTCGGGTGTTGCGGTTGTAATATTTTTCTTGTGTCTGTTGTGACCGGCTCAGGTTCTCCCTAGCCAGCTCTCTCATGTGTGTTAGAGTATCCCGAAGATTAATCACATAATCTGTGAGTTGGGTTTCTTCCTCTTGGTTTTCCCATTCGCTGCGTGCTAGATCAAGTACTGTTCGGGGTTTGTGACCAAACAACAACTCAAAAGGGGAGAACCCAGTGGACGATTGTGGGGTATCACGTAACACCATGAGTACCCAGGGTAATACCCGGTCCCAGTTAGTGCCCATGGGCTCAGTTGCCTTTTTTAACATTTGTTTGATAGTCTTGTTGTAACGTTCTACCAACCATCCGTCTGTGGATGATAGACGGTGGTACGGATCTGTTTTATGTTCAGCTGTTGGCAGACTCTCCGCATTACCCCGGATATGAAATTCCGCCCCTGGTCGGTCAGTATCTCGTCTGGGAGTCCCACTCGACAAAAGAAAGGGACTAACAAATTACAGACCTGTGTGGCGCTTGTTCCCTTCATGGGGAAAGCCTCGGGGTATCATGTTGCGTAGTCTGCGATGACTAGGATGTACTGATATCCGTGGCTGTTGGGTTCTAATGGTCCCACTATGTTCATTCCTATCCGGTAAAATGGCTCTTTTATCAAAGGTAATGGTTGTAGCGGGGCCTTCGGTGGTAACCGGGGATTGGTTTTCTGGCAAACCTCACATTCCTCACAATACTTGGTCACGTCCTGGAACACCCCAGGCCAATAAAACCTTTTCAGCACCTTATCCTGCGTTTATTCCCTCGCCAAATGTCCTCCTGTGGTAGCGTCATGTGCCAGCTTCAGGACGGTGGGTCTGAAACTTTGGGGTACCAACAGTTGTTCCAGTTCCCGATCAGCCCTGTCCTTGGTTATCCGATATATCAATCCCTTCGATGATTTGAACCAAGGATATGCTGTTCCTTTCTCTGGGTATGCAATGGCCTGGTTCCAAGCGGTTTTTAGGGTAGGATCTAAGGCCAGTTCACCTCGAAATGTAGGTTGTTTGTCATCGGGTAACCAATCTATGACCCCCGCAAACCTCTTTTCTTTTTCCCACTTCATCTTTTCCCTTCTTACTTCGCTTCGGCTTTTCTTGGGGGGTTTTGGGATGGGAGGCCTTATGTCCATCAGGGAAAAAGGGGCTGTTTGCAACCACTCTGTGTCCCTTACACATTCGGGGAAAGAGGGGAGATCAGTTCCCAGGAGAACCGGGGTTGGCAGGTGTGGCATGACGGCAACCTTCATTCTGGACTCCACCCCTTTTACTTCTATGTTAACTACCTTAGAAGTATACGAAACAGTGTCGCCATGCACGCATTTTATAGGTATCGGAATATCCAGCCCGACCTTCTCCCCACTTACTTCTGGTCTGACTGCTGTCTGTTCGCTTCCCCTGTCCAGCAGAGCCTTCTGGGTAGTTCTGTCCACCCGGACATCTAGAAAGTACAGTTCACGACTCCTCCGGTATTCCCTTCCTTGAACAAACCTGATTTCCAGGGGCTCCGCTGGTTTAGATTTCTTTGGACAAAACCTCGCTATATGGCCCCATTCACCACAATCAAAGCATTGGGGCTGTCTGGTTATGGTGGGCCATGTTATGTTTTTGGCTTCCCCTCGTGCCGGCCTTTGTGAACTGTTCCAGCTTAATCTTGTCCACCATCTCCTGAATGCTGCTGCTGGAAGGCTTCAGCCATTTCTCTGTCAAGTCGTGGAACCGATAATACAGCTGACGAGGTGTCTCCCCCGTCTTTAGTTTAGCATCCCTCAGGCGGATCCGGTATGACTCATCATCCATTCCCATATGTTCAAGTATGGCTCTCTTGATGTCTGAGTAGGCAGTGTCCCCCACTGGGTTGGCCGTTTGGTATGCTCCTTGCATGCTGCCGGTCAGCAAGGGTGCAATGAAGTGACCCCACTTCTCCATGGGCCATTGTGCATTGCGTGCCACTCTTTCGAAATTGTTGAAGAAGTAACAGGGGTCTTCACCGGTTTGGTATTTTTGTAACACCGCTGTAGGAGCCATTGGATTGCCTCTACTGGTTACCACAGCCTCCGTCATTTTCTTTAGTGCATCTTGGTTTGCTGCATGCAACTGAAGGGTTTGTTGGATGGTTTGGCGGTCAGTCTGCGCCTGATGTGACTGGACCTGTATAATCTGCTGAAGTTGCTGCTGTCCTTCTGCCAGGGTTTTAATGATACCTTCCATGGCGTGCTGTGACATCCCACCGCTGCCACCAAATTTGTGAATGAGGGACAGGCAGCCAGGAGTGGAACTTAAGTAGAACCTTTATTCAGGACACAGGAATTCAAAAAGGAACAAAAAGTTCAAGAATGCTTCTTCTTTTTCTAGGAATATGGATGTGGCTTCTCGACCTTTCAGCTAGTCCTCGTAAGCCCACAGCGTCTCAGGCACAGCTCTCTCTCTCTCGAAGTCCTAGAAGAGAATGGCAAAGAGACACCCCGTCCATCATTTGTTTTTACCTTATATAGGGGTTGGGGTCCAGGTAGCCAATCAGCACGGACTTGGCTTGGTTCTCTATAAATATTCCCATAAGCCCCGCCCCCTTTCCCTTGGTTTGAAGGAGGGTTGCCTGCCCGGCCCGCCAAGTCCGGGTCCCTGCGAGGAACCCCCGTCTTGAAGAGGACTGGCACCCTCAAGGTCTCTGTGACGCTTTCTGAAGGTGAGTGTTGGCGGTGAACTCGGAAGCGGGTCTCTACCTTCTGTGTCACTGGGTACGGCTTCAACCGTGTTGTGAAAGGAACCGCGTGGGAAGCCGGCGTCTGCCTGTGAAGGCGTTCGGCTTGCCAAGGTCAATGCTGCACTCGGAGCGGAACCCCGCCCCGGTAAGCCAGCGGTTGTCCAGGAAGGACGGCCCAATCGCCTCCGTTCCGGTTTTTCCGTTCACTGGAACAAACTCTTTCCGCGTATCCTATATTCATGTAAGCGGTGTCAGCCGTAGTCCTTTCGTCCACGTCTCTCTTAATGCTGTCTTCCGGGTTCCCAAGACTGTTAATTATCTGGACTGTGCTCTCCCGACCTCGCAGCTTGGTCGGTTGGTACCCCCTCTCAGGTGGTCTTCCTTCGATCGGGGGCTCTCTCTCATGTGGTCCCTCCTCTCGCCTCTTCCCTTTCATGCCGTCCATATCCCTCCGATCACAGTCATAAACATTTGGTATGAGTCCGACATGTAATAACAGGGACCCATAGACTTTCATAGGGCGGTACAATTCATTTAATCAAAGAGTTGATTTAAACAACTAAAAGTAGTGACTGTGTTAGTGTTGAACACTGCAATAAGGAATGTCGGCACAGATGTATTTCAGCCAAGGAGAGCAAAATGCTCTGAAAGTTAAATGGCCTTCATCAGGACAAACGAAAATGGTGGATGAGCAATAAATGTGTGGTCCTGTTTTTCTCTGCTGTGTTCTATTAGTAGGACACAGTATGGTTACAAAACCACTTCCGACTTGTAGTGGATTCCAGTCAAAAGGTATTGATGAAACTTTGAAACATGATCTTGAAATACTCCATATGCAGAGAGATATTCTCTCAGACAGCCATTCCAATCTTATCCAGTGAATGTCTTTATGGATACAGGTGCCTCAACAGTGATCATGGATCCAAATGCCATAATGGACAGCATCGACTAAATACAGAGAAGCCACTGTGCTGACGTCATTGGTGACACCACGACATAGCTGCGCTAGTCATGAAGTACACTCTCAACCATGCACAGCTTTACACAAACACACACTCGTATACATGAAGAACATGCTTGCACAGTTCTATAGATAGAGGACAGATATATATACACACTGTCAGAGCTTTTATTATTTTCTCATTAGCCAAGTGAAGAAACGCTGAACGCAAGGCAACGAAGAGATGCAGAGCAAACTTGCAGATGCTTAAGGCAACTAATCCTATGGAACTACAGGTTACAGGAAAATCACATAGGGCCTCAAGCCACAGGACAAGAGAGAAGGGGAGCAGAACCAGGCTGCACAGAGTAGGAAGGCCAGAACACACAGCCAAGGTCAGAGATAAACAGCACATTCCAAAATTCAAACAACAAGGGGCCAGCTGCATAAAAATAGAATAAATCCTCATAATTGCAGACTATATAAAGAGCTTGATTTTGTGGTCCACAACCACGTGATGCAGCAGAGCTAGACAATGGGTATTCACCTGAGGTGGGAAGACGAACAGTTCTCAGCAACCCAGACGAGAAGTGAAACATGAACAAGTTAACAATGTTGCAATGTGGAGAGCACTCCCATAGGCAAACGTGGTGTTGCTACTAGATACATTGGGAATACATAGTCATTTCACATAACTTTGAAGAGATACACAGAGGGCTGAGAACCGAAACTGGGTCTCAGGCCTGAGGAGACCAGTTCCAGCCAATCAGGGGACAGAAATCCAGGGGTGAATGGTAGGGGGCAAGGGCCAATGGTAATCCTGAGACCCTGCAACAATATAATATATGGGTTCTTGGGCACGGGGCAGGACAGCCACCTGACATGGAAGGACCAGTAGAGTAAGATTTATGCGGACCATCTATAGGGTTTACCACTTCGTGCACCCAATAAACACGAGTGACAGGTTTTTTAGGGGAGGGCCTAGGTGCTTGTGGAATTGGAGAATCTGGAGATTTGTGAATGTCCTGTATGATCCCTGTCAGTTTTTGTAATAAACGACAGTTCGCACTTGCTCTTGGCTTAGTCCACCGTTTGTTCTTGGGAAAGGGTTTTTGGGCTCTTGGGAGCTGACCGGGTGAGCTCGTAGCAATCCCCAGACCTCTGGCATATCGTGTCCACTCTAACAAGTTGATAGCAGAGGATGGTTGGCTACGCCGTTCGGCACAAAGCCGCATCTCCCGCCGAAGTGCCCGTAGTGCTGCAGGGCACCTTGCGGGACCCGAGAAGATGGGGAAAGCACTCCCCGTGCAAAGGGCATCAGGAGCCAGCTTGTAAATATCCCACCCATGTACCGCGAGGCCAGCCGAAAAGCGTCAGCAGATCACGGAGTGTAAGTATTAACTCAGCTACTCTGCAACTAAGGGGAGTTGGAAAGTAATGAGAGTGCCAGGGTGGTACTGAGTATTCTTGAGTATCTTGGGAGTATTGTAGAGTATTGTCTAGTAGTGTCAAGTATTGTCAATCATAGAAGGGAAAGAAGCAGAGGTAGATGTCATTTTTGTGGTTAGGGCACATTCAGTCTTAAGGTAAAAGGTTCTGGTTAATAACCTAGACTATTGACTTAAGGGCACGGATTACAGAAGCTGTGTGAATAGCAGATTCCCTCTGGGTTGGGTGTTTTAGCTCAGGTCATAGATGATGGTATCCCTGTTTAAGTATAGGAAAGGGAGCTAGCCTAGATTGCAGAAGGTGTTCGTCTGGTTACGTCTCGAGGAGACGTTTTATTTGCAAGGCGACGCTGCAGTTATAGTTTGAACACAAAGAATATTGGTATCCCCTGTTAGGAGGCAGGAAGACAATTGTGGGTTCATATTGGGTTTTTATAAATTGTTGTGTTGCAGGACCTTAGCATTGTGCGTGCTAAGTGATCTTTAGCACTACCTTGTTCAGTGAGTTGGTGATGTCACCCATTAGGGCTATGCTTAGGACTTGGAGAGCACGAGGTCTTGTGGAAATCGTGTTGAGAAACTTAAGATTGACAGAGGAGGTTGTCCAGTGGCAGAGCACGGAAGGAGCATGCGCGAGATTGGTGGGCGTGTCTGAGGAGACAGAGAATTGCAGAAGGGCAGTGCGTGGAGCACGCCTGACAGGTTGTTTGGGGCCAGAGAGGCTCGAGGATAATTGATAAAGAACTGTTATTTCATTGTGCTTGTGTTACAGCGGAGCATCAAAAGCCTCGACTTGAGGTCAAGTAAGTATAAGAGCAATGTGCCAAGGGAAGTGCGGGGGGACATGCCCCTACAGCACTTGTGCAAGACCCTTCCACCCTATAAGGACAAGATTTGTAAATATAGCGTGTATTGGACGAAAAGCACAAAGGGTAAATTGACGAAGCCATGGCCACAATGCAGAAGTTTATCCAAAAATGTGCAGTAACCACTACTGACAAACTTACAGGACACTTTTAAGGGAAAGAAATTTGCCAAAACCGTATGGCGATATTTGAGCTTTGGAGTCATGTTCCAGGAGGACGAGGGGGAAGTAGTGAGGCGTCAATGGATCCCGAGCCAACAGGAGACACCGGGGCCAGCGTCCACACACTCTGTTCTCCCACCGTCACCTGCGGTCAAAGAAGGAGGGGATACAGAAGCCGAGCAGGGGCTATACCCACTACGTGAGCTAAAGGCAGCAAAGGGGTACACAAACCCAGTATTTCAACCTCCACCAAATACCAAGGAGGAGGGGCAGGAAGGGGTTGGACAGACAGATAGTGGAAAGGAAGTGTGCAGCTAGGTGCAGAATAGCACCGAGGGGCGAGGGACGAGCGGCTAGAAGGCATAGCCCTGAACAAATGGGTAGGAGGGCAGATCCTCCTGGTGCTAGATGGCAGGACAACGGGAGAAGCAGCAGGGGTGATCAAGGAAATGGAGGGCCTCAAGGGGAGCGACAAAGCAAGGAACTGGGCATAGATAATAGAAGAAGTAGAGAGAAAGGAGAGGAGAGACAAGAAAGTGCGCGTAGGGACAAGCAAAGAGAGGAAGAGAAATAGTGCGAGCGGTGAGAGAGGAGGAGGAGGGAGCTCGCAGAGATAGAGAGATGAAGGCAAGAAGATGAGAAGGAAAAGCAAGTTTTAGTGAAGAGGGAACGGAGAAAGTGGGAAATAGAGCGACTCGCAAAAAAGCGCAAACGCAAGGAGGAGGAGCGAGTGATCAAAGACATAAGGACAAAGTGGGGAAGGGGCATGGGAGATGACAAAACGGGAGGAAGTCGGTGAAAAGAGCAGGACAGCACTGCCACACACGACAAGACTGACACTTTATCGGACCGACTAGACATGGGGGTCCTTCGAGGAAAGGGATAGCGAGGACCTGATTGACTTCGCAGAAAGCCCAGCACAGGCATGGCCTCTAGGAGGCTGAGCTTCGCAGAAAGCTTTTAAAGCGATATGGACACCGACTCAGACAGAGATTCAGGGTGAAATTAGGACGAGTGAAGTGGGCGACTCAAGCATAAGTTGACGGGAAAAAGCGCAGACTGAAGTGTGACCTGGGACGTAGGCGGGGACACAGGGGGATCTAAGGGAGAAAAGGATAATCAATCACAGCAGTCAAGAGACATATTATGCAGCCCAGATGACCTGCATAGGCTTAGGGATCCCCCAGGGTGAAAGAAGGGGGAGCCAGCAAGGGCATGCACTGTATACGGAACTTATGATGGCAACATTAAAGAAAGACACAAGTGATCACTGTTCAAGGGTGTTTATTGAACTTTGTAATGGGTGAGATAACCCCCTAATCTAAGATGGGAGCAAGCTACGACCATCAAATAATAATAAGGCAGTCCTAGTGGCGTCTTTTCAAGTAAAAAGGGCCTATACTAAAAAAACGATTGCCAATCCTTACTACTTAATTACAAAAAGAGTATGGGATAATGTTCGCCAGAAAAGAAAGAAGTGTTCACAAAAGGAAAGTCAGGATGGTATGGCTGGGTTTCCCTTCCTCACGTTTGAAGCACGGGACAAGGTGGGACTCTCGAGCACAGCACACTCCGTGGCCCTGTCAGCATGAGCTCCATAGTTCAGTTCTAAGATAGCAAAACCTTCAGAGGCTAAGTCTCCTTCTTGCAAAAGTCTCTTCAAAGAAACAAACAAACAAAAGGTTACTTCAGTACTCTCGTACCTGGGGTGATTGCTCTTCGCCCCTTGGATCTCCCTCCGCCGGGCTAGGATCCTTCTTGCAACTTGGGCCTCCCTCTGTCGGGTTCACTACAGCCTTTCAAATATTACTTGTATGAGTCAAATGTCCTTTTTAAACAATTTCCCACTACGGACAACCCTCGACCGGGGTTACTCTTGATGCAAAATAATCAAATAAACAAAGGTTCTCTCCTGGTCTTGCACCTCGCCCCTAGGATCTCCCTCTGTTGCGCTCAGATCCTTCTTGCCTTTTCCCTAAGGACCTCCCTCTGTCGGGCTCGGATTCTTCTTGCAGATTGGGGCTCCACCCATCAGGTTCACTACAGCCTTTCTTTAACACAATTCATGTGTTCCTCATTTTCATCAGAAAGCAGGGGTTTCCTTCTATTAGCTTCTACTAGCTTTCTTTCGGCATCCCTGTAAGGTTCACACTTGCCTGTTTACTTAGTTCATAATCTTCTCCGAAAGCTGGGTTCCCTTCACCTAGCTTTCCTCTGGCCGTTGGTCAGAGACTTTTGATTGTATAAGGGATTTGACCTAACCCTTATAGGACCACTCGGATGCCTCACGCCACTCTACCTAGGGCTTCTGGTTCTTTCAAAGAATAGGTCCCGGTCACAGTCTTTTTCGAATGAGCACCCACATGGAGCCAGACCCCTCTGCACCTGGAGCTCAACTAGGCTTACTTTAAAGTTTAAACATGTACACAAGTCTTTCTCTAGTGGATTCCTTGCGTTCAAAAATGTCCACCCACCTTTCAGCACACTGTCCCCTCAACATGGCAGCCAATAGTGCGTCTGCCTTATCTCCTTTCTCATAAAACGTTTGTTTCAGGAAATACAGTTTCCTGATTATTTGACTTTCCTCCAAAAGCCTAAGCTCTTCCCTTTTCTCCCTCGCCTCCAGAACCCTGTCCACCCGCCCCTCAGTGGCATCCCGAGCCCTCTTGTCGAGGTGGGCGTTCTCTGACCTCAACCCGTTTTCAATTACTGGCCACTTTTTTTTCTTTCCCCTTACCTGATCAGGATCCCCCTCCATGTCGCCTTCCCTGCCTCCCACACCATTCTCCTCGAGACCTCTCCCGTATTGTTTATTTTAAAATATTGCCCAATTCCTGTGATCAATTCTGCGTGAAACACCTGATATTTCCACATTGATTCATTGCATTTCCATTTGGACCCCCTAGGTACGAGACAACGCTGGTTCAAGTCCACTTTTACCATATCATGGTCTGACCATGTGATCGGGGAGATCTCTGAGCTCAATGTTTCTTCCCACAGGCCTCTTGAGATATACATATAATGTATTCTGGTAAAGGTGCCATGTGGGGCAGAGTAAAAGGTGTATCCTTTTTCGTTTGGGTGAAGATAACGCCATATGTCCCGGAGCCCATAGACCTCGAACATTTCCAGGACCTCTCTGCACCCCATTCTAGGCAGTTCCTGTGTCCCTGTACCCCGCACTTGCCCATCGAGCTTGACATCACCCCACATTTTAAAGTCGCCCCCCAGTACTGAGGCTTCCAGCATTATCTCCGGGAGAGTTTTCATCAGAAACCTCAGCTGCCCTGGTTCGGGCAGTACATTGTGGCAAATGTGAACCCCACTTTTTTATAGTACCAGCAACCAGGAGGGCCCTGCCTTGTTCATCAGCCCATACCTTAGAAACCTCCAGTCTAAGCCCTATCCCAATGAGAATTCCCACTCCCGCTTTCCTCAAGAGCCCAGAGCCCAATATTCCTGCCCCAGCACACCGCCAGGGACCCTCCATTCCTCTCCTCTAGCGTATTTAGTCTCCTGGAGGAACATTACATCAAGGCCCGCTCTGCAGATCTCCCTAGCCACCAGGGTTCCTTTTCGTGGGTGACATTCAACATCCCCACTGTCAGGTGACATATCTGAAACTACAGCCATACTAATATCCCTCCACGCTTATATCACCTTCGCTCCCCGGGAGGCCTGTGCCCATACCTCCACCTCGGGACAACCGAAAACCACAACTTCGAAAAGACCTGTATCCTGTCCCCTACCCCAGTCCCCCCCCCCAATAACCCACAAGGGCACCCAACTCCTCTCGCTTGACGTCACCAGGTTGAGACCGGACAACGAGCTGGGACCGATTCACCTCTGGTCCTGTGACGTGAGCAACTCATTCCCATTGAGTCCCCTACATCCCCTCCAACAGAACTGATTCACAACTTTCCAGGCTGCCGGCGGACTCCGCGGCCCGCCAAGTCTCCTTTCAAACAAACCACATGACATAACCCAACAGGGATCTAACTGGTCCCGCATCTCCATCCTGCACTACATATGAGACCACATCATTCGTACATCGTCTGCCTGGCTGTATTTCCACTATGAATCAGGTGTCTGCCATTGGTGATGTGTTCAGCTTCCTGTATTTCCTGGATCCCGGCATTCATCTCCTTCTGGGTCCCTTAATGAGCCACTGTCTATTGCCAACTGAATTTTCACCCTCTATCACCAACTGACTTTTCACCCTGGTTCGTTGAAGTGTTGGTTTCTCCGAGCAACTCACTAATGACCCTCCGAATGTCCATTTTCGGTCGACAGTCTGTTTGTGCCCATCAAGTTCAAATGCGATGGAGAATGGAAACCCCCATCTGTACCTCACTCCCTACTCAATGAGCCACTTCATCGGGGGATGCGCACACCCTCCTACTGGTTAGGGTCAAGGTGGATACATCTTGGAAAATTGTTATTCTGGACGTGCCGTTCATGATCTGGCCCTTCTGTTTCGCTTACTCTAGGATTTTCATTTTGTAAGAGAAGTTATGAAACTGGGCTAGGACCAACTTTGGGCCTCCCATCACCCCACCCACTCGGTGAATTCTCTCGATCTTAGCTTCGTCGATGGGTTCACCCTCAAAACCCAATTTCGTGACTTTGTGCAGTGTTCTCTTCAGATCTACCTCCGTCTCACCCTCCCTATCCGGGATTCTGAAAAGCCTTAGGTTATTCTGCCTTTCACGGTTTTCCAAATCGTCTATTTTCATTCTAACCTCTTCCTCCCAGCACTCCATTTCCGACATCCGCATGTCCATTTGTGTCTTTAGGGTGTCAAGGCAGGTTTGGTTGTGTTCGACTTCCTCCAGCCTCTCCTCCATTTCAACTATTCTCTGGGTGATTTTGTCAACCCTAGTCCCAATGTCTGCCCTCATGTTCCTGATTTCTTCCATCAGTGCTGCAACATCTTTTTTGGTGGCAGTGGAGTCCTCCGGTGCAGTGGCCATGTTGGTCTACACTAGGGTTCCAAGCCCAGGGCGACTTGGTGTGTATGTGTAGGTGGCTAACTTCAGTTTTGCCTCCATGCACCTCCGTCTACTGTCCAAAATGGGTCTCCCTTTGGGTTCTCCCAGCCGTACCCCACGTGAGATGGTGGCTGGTGTCCTCTGTGTGTCTTTCCCTTGAGAATACCTTGATGTTAGAGGGTGTTGCTCCTATCCGCAACATGGGAGGTGGGCACACACCCACACCTCCCTGTTCAGACTTCAGGAGTCTTCTTCCACATTCAATCTCCAGTCCAGTACTTCTGCTAGGGGCGGCCGTCTGCTGGAGGGCAGCTTCAGATTAACGCAATGCTTCTTACCACCCTACAGGATACTGTTTTGAGGGAATCATCAACACAGCACTGTGTTCCTCCTGTACCTTTTAGCCCCCAAGTCCTTCCTGCCATCCACTCGGGACACAACTATTATCTTCTCAGTCGGGGAAGGGTCCTTGCCTCAGTCCGCTTTGCATGCACCTCTGCGCCTGGGAGAACCTCTTTGCAGGAGTCTGTGTTGTGGTCCCTCTCATTGGCTCTTCCCCTGCCCAGGAGTCCATAGCATTGACTCGACCACTGCTCCCCTTCCTGCTTCAGGGCCCACACCAGCACCCCCTTCGTCCTAGTGTAGTGTTGTCCCCCGAGCGTATATAGGCTCTTGAACACCTTCTACCCCTGCTTTATGCCTCACAGCACAGTTTGCTGCAGGGTCCAGCAGTGTCTTGCTGGGCCCCCCTGTGTGCTTGGGGCAGTCTCACTAGAGTATTACTGCAATCCTTTATGGGGTCCTCCTGTTCCCCCAGCCATTTGGCTCTTTCTTGCCTCACCGCAGGGCCCCGTGGTGCCTTCCTGGGCCCTCTGTGTGCTTAGACCACTAACCAGGTGGCCCTGCTGCAATCTATGGTAGAGTCCTTCGCCTCCCGCAGTGGGTCATCCCCCGCTGCCCCTGCCAACGCTGTCCACCCGCGTGGACTCACGGAGGGAGGGGGGCGCTCATGCCACCTCAAGATGCCTCACACCTTGATCTGGGGGGGTCACCAACTCACCTCCCCTCTCTCACTGGGCCAGCGTCATCACTCCTCAGGATTAGCGGCTGTGTCGCGGAAGTGCCAGCAGGCCGTGTCCCTCCTCCACACGGGTCCAGAGGGCGGGCTTCCTCACTGTTGGTTTGCCATGTCAGGCCTCTGGCAGTACCCGCGTAATCCAGGACCGGTTTTGCTCGTTCCTTCTGCTACATGGGCAATGGGGATTCGCATCCACGCCTGTTCTGATTGTGGGGTAGGGCGGGGCCGTGTAAGTGGGGGCTCTAACCACTTAAAGGGACCGAAGCATGGGAGAGTCACGCTGAGCCTCCAATCATCAGCGCGCCCCCTGGTGGCCTCGCTAGTCAATCTTTTTGACCACGTTTCTGCCTTAAAACCTCACGACTATACAGATACTCTTAAGTTAATATCTGAATCTGCGAATCCCCCACATCAACCAATTTTTTAACACAAATATAGTTACAATGCAACTATACAAATGCTTAAAGCCAAACTTAGTATGAGTTTAAAACAATATTCTAGAACTCAGCAACAAGCTGACAGAGCTATTTTACGTATGTGCTATCGGAACACCATTAAACAAATTAAACATAATCAAATGCAAAAAGATGATGAAAGGATGCTTGCTGCTATATGGACTAAGTCAACTGCTCGAATCTGGCATTTAATGACAGATGATCCTACATGTGCCTCTTCGTCCTTGCTCTTAAATACAATTAATGAGCAATCATGGTCTTTTCACTTCTCCGTGTTATTTGCCAAAAACCGCAGTCAACTTGTTTTATATACATTCCAAAAGCAGAGACAATTCTCCTTTCTTTTGACCACTTAGACATAGTACTATTGATAAAGAAGCTTAGCTCCTCCAGAGCTCTGGGGCCAGACGGCGTATCAAATTTCACACTAAAAAACACCTGCAGGAATGGGCCACTATCCTAAAAACCTTCTTTGACAATATTCTCAAAACAGGGGTCATTCCTAGATCATGGAAAGAATCCACCCTGATTCCAATCTTTAAGAAAGTCAACCGTAACACACCTGCCAATTATCGGCCTATCAAATTGCTGGATATTCCAGGCAAGATCTTTGCAAGGCTAGTTTTAAAGCATTTTATGCAGTGGATGCAGGCCGAAAAGTTATTTGATCTTCATCAATCAGGTTTTGTGAAAGGCCTTGAAACATCGTTGAATTTACTATTATTAACAGCCGTCAAGAACCAAGCAATCGGCACAAAACAACCTATCTTCTTGGCTTTTATTGATTTTAAGCAAGCGTTTGATTCTGTGTCACGAGAACGATTATGGTCGAAGCTGTCCGCAGCTGGGTGTCCGCATTACATTTGAAACCTTATTTATACATTTTTTACTGATACATCAATCCAAGTTAAATTAATGCAAGATGGTCTTTTATCTAAACCGATTTTAACGTACTCAGGTTTAAAGCAGGGTTGTATTTTAGTGTCTATCTTTTTTAACTTTTATTTTAATGATATCAATATCTTTTTAGCATTTTAGATCATACACGTTCGCTTTGTGGGATGTATTAACCCATGTATTCATTTATTCATTTATTCGCATTTGTATAGCGCACTTGCAGCCCATGGGCATCGAGGCGCATGCTCTGCCCTGCGGCATCCCTGTGTCCTGGTGGTACCCAAATCATCAAAATGACTGCAAAACCCCTATGCGTGCCAAAACCTATGGAAATTGCGCTCTACAAATCACAAAAAGATGGTTGCCAAATCTACCATGCATGTTGTCAGTGGTGGAATGGAGACCTCACTTCTGAAACATGTCATTGGGCTGCCCAACCAGTAAAAATGGAGCCTGCATGAAAAGCAGTGCTTTACTGAAAGAAACCCAGAAATTGCTCTTAAATCCCTTTTTCTTGGTTGCTGAAACTACAGAATGCCGGTCCAAAACACCATAAAACATCCAGTATCCTTGCTGGGTGTTACCCGTCACTTCATTTAAGAAATCATTATGAACATACAATGTTATGAAAAGCGGAATCTGTCATCAAAATATCCACAGCAAAAATGTGCCTGCCTGTGAAATCTGTCAAAATTTGGGCGCAGTACCAGCGGCCGCCTGTATGACAGCTGTCCGTAGTTTGCATCAGAAGTTTAAACTTGTGCAATTGAAATCAAATGTCTGGAAACTAAGTGACCTCTTATTAAGAGGAACCTAGGTTGTAACTATTTAATTTCCATGGTTCAGAAGCAGGAATAAGAGTTCTAGCTGCTTGTTTGAAAATTTCAAGTTTTATTTTAAACCAAGAAAAATGTAATAAAATGACATTGAATTTCAGCTGAACTCAAAGCCACCAAACCAGTTCCACAGCTTCCCCTAACAAAAGGCATCTCCCTTCTGTTTCCCACCAAGGCCAGGAAATCACACCTTTGTGAGAATTAGATCAGGGGAGGAGATCTTGGGCTGCAGCAGAAGGGGACAATGGACTTTCTCTGGCTGAAAGGATATGCAGATTGTGAAGTGTCAAAAATCGCCTCTCCCAGAAGGAAGGGGGCAGAGATTGCTGCAGAGCTGCCAGGAGGAAAAGGAGGCGGGGACAGACAACCATTTGTGGATTCACAAGCACAGAAAGCATATTTTTAAAAAGACTGATAAATGACTGTGCAAATGTGTAAAAATTATAGAATTAACAGCATTGCTAATGTGATTTTTGGGTGCACATTTTAAGAGATGCCAGAACTCTGTGCAATGTTCTGGGAAGGCACAGTGAAAATTAAATTCTGGTTTTTCAGCAAATGTATTTATGTCAGAAGCATGAAATGTCACACGCTTATGCCCATATACAATTTACACATGTGTATAAATCTTGGATAAATTAGATATTGTGTCCCGGACAAAAAGTGCGAAATTCTGTCAAATCCAGACCCAAGATCCTACAGCGACAGGGCTTGGAAGAGTATTTGCTCCACAAAATATGTGATCTATGTATGTTATTGTTATAAAGATTGCACACATGTAAATAGGTATTATACCAAAAGTAGATTTTATGTTCAAAAGGTAAAGGGGAGGATGTTCTGCCTCATAAAACCACATCATCATGGTGACACCCTGTCTTCTCCTCCAATCAAGGGAGAGGGCAGACTCTAGCCAATAGCCTACCTAGGGGGTGCACTTAGGATAATGCAGCATACACACCCCTTTATCAAATGCATAAATAGAGACAGCTGAGGGCATAGAGGGACAGACAGATCCACCCACCATCCCGATCTTGGCGAAGCACCCTGAAGGAAGTCCATCCATATTCCTTGCTCCAGAATCCAGAAACTTTGCAAGCAGAAAGGCCCATTGCATAGCTGAACCACTTTCAGCTGGGCCTTAACTTCCAGAAACCATCCCACAACTTAAAGGGGAAACAAAAGAAACAGTAAGGCTGTGCTGTGCTGTGACCAGAGAACCAGGGCATATTAAACCCAATCCTGTGCCGTGCTGTGCCGATCCTGTCCAGTGCTGTCATTTGGTGTCCAGAGCGCCTTGCTGATCGCTGACCCAGTCGAGTCTGGTGTGCCCAGCAGTCTGTCCCAGAACCAGATCCCTGACGGTTCCATTCAAAACATTTGTAGTGAGTATCAATAGTATAGGATTGTCACTAGCCTATGTACTGTCCATAGTAATCCCTATCCAAATCCATCCTATCTTATAGTAAGAACTGCATTGTTAGAAATATTTTTGAATTGCCTGAACTCTCTATCTTATCCCTATTATCTTCATTCTGTAAAAGTATTGTTAACTATTCTTGCGCTGATATATTTCATCTGAAGAAGGCAAGCTCCTCGGCAGGCAGTCGCCCTGATCGGAGGCGCCCTGGTCTAGTGTCTGTGCTTCCGTGTAGTATTTGCTTCTTCATAGTCATTCCATAGTGTAAAGAAATCCTGTTTGTCTTTTAAAAGCGCTTCTCTGTTTTCCCCATTATTTCGTCTATCTCTGAAAATCGACCTCCACTAAAACGTCCATAACTTCTTCATTTTGTTTGCTAGAAACGACATTTAAATGTCTGATTGTAGCTAACATTCTCAGCTTTCCATAGAACCCATTCTGAATCCCTAGAGTTCTCCTGCGATCGCGATTACTGCGCACAGAAAAGTTTGCCGTGAATTTTCATTTTGGCAAAATCTATCATGTGTAAAACAGCTTTCAATTGCACCCGACCGCCGACCTCAAATTTAAGTTTTCACATTGCTTATTAGCGTCAAATCATTGCTAGTGTTTGTCTGCAACCATATAAAGAGGCTATCATAACAATTTCAGTGATTTAAGCCATATTTAGTGTTTTGCCCAATCCATTCTCAGACAACTTTAAAACCATTTTGACAGTTTTGCCAATTAATTCTGTTTCTCTCTTGTGTTTGCTGGGGGAAATTGGGATTGACATTATATTTGAATTCTGCATTCCTGAAACCTGTTCTCTCTCCTCCTATCTCTCTACATTGCATATTGGGGGCTTGAGGGGTGTGCAGGGGGAAAGAGTAACCACATTGCTAGTTGATTTGAACACACACCCACAAAAGTATTATTGCTGTGCTGCTTTGTTTTTGCTCTTTATTACTCCTTATGATTAAAGGGATTGCTTAGTGTGACATCACCCCATTGGTGATCATTGTATTCCCATTAAAAAAAAGTGTGATTATATTGTGAATATATAAATAAATATTTTAAATTTGCAAACCAGCCTGATTCCTGGTTCAGTGTGACCAGGGAGGGGTTCCAAGAGAGGGGTGTGATATAAGTGGTACATCGTTCAGAATAAAAGAACTTTTAGACACAAATAAATAAATAAGGATTTCAGTTGTGCATTACACGCTAGGCATTGATTTAGGTGAAGTGCCAGATTGAAATCACTTACAGATTGAGGGCTCGTCCGGGATTTCTGAATTAGACATACCACTTGTGACAGTCTAATACAGCGTGCTAACTGACGGGGTACATAAACCCTGTTGGGCTACCACGCTGTGCTACACTGTGAAAGCACCCTTCAATAGAAATGTTCTAAGGAGTTGGCCTGTTTTGCAAAAATAAAACAACTCCTGTAAGTCAGAAAGGAAATTAATATTTCCGGAATGGTGCCCCCAGTAGAAATGAATATGGCAAAATAACACCTACTGCACAAATTATTTGTCAGGGGTGAATGGACAGAGCAGGATCAGAATGTTTGGTTGCAGGAAATCAAAGAACAAGCCACTGCCACAGGATTAGTTATTTGGCAGGATCAGGGTCCATTACGCATGGCACTTAGTGAATTGTACATGGCCCCTAAGGTAAAAGAAGAGCAAAGTAAAATTGCCAAAATAGCGGAATAGCTGTACCCCCACATTGGAGCAATACAGGAAAAATATGCCGAAAACCTAGATCTGGCAAATAGGCGAGTGCAATCACTAGAAAAAGCCCAAACTGATCTGGACTCTACAGAGCAAAGGCTACAAAAGAGACAAGAATCAGAAAATGGAACCAGATAGTACCAGATAAAAGTAAAAGAAGATCTGGATATCCTGCAGCAAGAGAAGGTAGAGCAAGATACCAAAGTACTGGCACTGCAAAAAGAGTGCCAAGAAAGTTTGGACTGCCTACTACGGAGCCAACAAATCTGGAGCAGCAATTGAACTATAATAGAGACTGTGCAGAGCAGATAGTCACCCTGCAAAACTGCCTAGCCCAAGTAAAAGAAGAAAATAATAAATTAATTCTCAAAGACCTTGACACCCAGACAGAATTTGATGAAGAGCGCCAGAAAGCTGGTGCACTCAAAAAACAAAGGGACGACCTGGCTGCACAGAGGGATACTCTAGTTCAGGAAAGGGACACCTTAGACCAGGAGGTCAGTTATTTAAAAACTAAGATGGAAGAAAATCACCTGGCCCTTCAGGGTCTGGGCGAGCTCCAAAAAGACTACGAAAAACTGTTCGAGCACACCAGGAGGGTGTAAAATGCTCTAGCAAAGAAGGACCAGGCCAGTAAGGACAGGATTCAGGAGGTAACCCTCCTGCAGCAAAAAGTGGCCCAATACTCCAAAATTACACAGGAAGCACAGAGAGACAATGAGGCTCTCTGTGAGAAAAATCACAGGCTCCACAGACAGGTAGCTATGCAGGAACGACTAATAGAGACTAGTAAGGCCTTGATAGAAGAACAAAAGGGTCAGGTTCTTGCATGGCAACAGGGAGTAGGGGCTGAGAGAGATGAGGTCTGCTGGGAGAGGGAAACACCTGAGCATAACCTCAGGAACCCTGAACCAGAGACTTTCATCTCTTCAACTCCATGGACTCTGCCACCCCCATGTCCACTGGCGCACATGAGCCAAGGGCCACGGAGATGGCAGACTTCAACCCAATGGGGAATATGGGGATTATAGATCAGCGCCTCCCAGGAATGGATGGGCGGGCATCTGTGCATGGGTTCCGAAATGCTAGGGCCATCTTCTCTGATCAGGGAGACTCCAATGAGGGGAGAATCAGAGAAATGGATCCTCTAAAGTATAACTTTCCCAGAGATCAGATGGTAAAATTTGGTGGGGAACTCCATGAGAGTAGGCCCACCAAGGGCATCCTAAAAACCTCTTCCCAGCTAGGACAGTGGGGGGGGGGGGTACTGAGCCAGGCAATCGTGGGAGCAAGAAAGAATCAGAAGTCTCTTCTGAGCACCACAGGACGCAAGAAACTAGGCCCCCACATTCTGCCAGCCATTCCCAAGCTCACAGAATCTGGGAGAGCCTAGAAGACCCGACAGGCACCTCTGGTAGCAGTGCCTTTGAGTCAGAGGATGAGTGGACCAGGGTGACCCGAACTAAGAAAGCCAACAGGTCAGGGGGGCCTTTCTCAAGGATCCCCTGAAACAAATAAAAGCCATTAGGAGCGTCATCACGCCCTATCATAAAAATGCAAAATATTTGGTTTGGGAGCACCTGGAGCTATTTGAACAAATGATGGAAACTTTCCATTTGAAGGACAGCCAAAGCTGTTTTCAATATGTAAAGTGGACATTTTTTCTTTGTAGGGCTGGAGGATCAGAATCATTCCAGATGGTCCACCTATAGGGCGGCCATCCTGAAACAATTTTCTATTCACAGGAATCCTCAGGAGGCTCGCAAGGCAGCCTATAACTTGCAATGTGGGGAAGACCAGGCTCCCCAAGAATTTGTTCAAGAGTTAAAACGTGCCTTTGCCCAGACCACTAGAAGGGCGCGCACTGACAGCAAAGAATTTGTAAATACTTTCTTTCATGCTCTCCCTAAGTATATCATGACCCAGCTAGTGAGGGACTTTCACGAGAAAAGATCACTAGACTGGGTCATTGAACAAGCCACGTGCATTTACAAGGTGTAAAAGCCAGTGGAAAACAAAAATAGTCCCAAAAGCCCCAAAACAACCAACACCCCTGCTGCTGCTAAAGTGGCGGAGGTGAAGGTTGCCCCCATTTTAGATTTGGAGATGGGGGGGCTTAAAAACCTGCCCGCACAGAATCGAAACAACTCTAAACCCCGAAGGCCCTCGGGCCAATCACAAACAGGGAGCTAGGGAGGTAATCCCACAAATGGGACCCCTAACTCCCCTGACTACATCAGCCCATGCTGCAAGGGGAATAGAGCCATCCTGGGTTATGTATGGACTCCTCCAGCCCAAGGGGGGGTTCCAACCAGACAGCAGGAAACCCAGGGAACTTCCCTCCTCACTTCCCCCAGGAGGGCAGTAATCCCCCAAATACTGGACAAAATTTCCTTCCTAGGTATCCGCCAAACTTTAACCTCCAAAACAATCCATCCTTCTTTCCCCACTTTCCTGAGCCCAAACAGCCCAATCCGGGAAAGGGGAGGTCAAGGGTGGAGGGTTACCTAAACTTCCCTAACCCGGGGTATTTTGGGAGAAGGGATAGCTACCCTTCCCGGGATCAGGCCAGGGGAGACATGAGGACCCCGTACCAGCCAGAGTGGGAGTCCCAACTAGAGCGCCAGGTTCAGAACATGGCACAGGATCTGGGTCACATGCTGAGGGCTCAACAGAACCCCTAGATGAGCATGGCAGCTCAGAATGCCTCGAATCCAGGACCTGGTGCTCCAGAGCAATGACGGGGGAAGAACCCCGACAACCCACCAGTTCCCATGGAGGAGGCACAAGGGGAAGGGGGGTGTAAAGGCTTGGAGGAAGCTTCCTTCCCCACTGGTGAAACGCCCCTGAAAACGCCGGAACCGGAACCAAAATCTCCTGCCCCCGAAAAACTGCCACCCAAGGAGCAGAGGGGGGGGGGGGTAGGAGAAATAAAGAGCCCAAGAAGAACCATTTTGAGGAGGAGGTACAAATCTTCCAGTATGAAGGAGAGGTATCCTCAGAAGATTCTGGGAAAAGGATCTTCTCCTTCAGGGATGGGGGAACTCCTCCCAAAGAAAGATGAGTCCCAAAGGATCCAAATCCAGACTGGGTAGATGTGGGGACCGAGTTGAAACCGCCCATCATCACTACTCAGAATCACCTGCACGAAAATCCCCTGGTTCAAACCCATCCTGGTGACTGCCTCCAAAAAGGGGGGGTGGCCCAGAAAAAGAAGCAAGGGAACCCAAAGCTTTCCCCATTTCTAGCTGTCACCTTTTTCTTTCAGATTCCCCAGACTCCAAACAGAATTCTGCCCAAATCACCTCTTTGTCGGTATCCAAAACCAAGAAACTAACCCACCAGTTGTCCAAAAATGTACATTATCTTTGCCCCCTTGAGGAAAAGGAGGGACGGTTCTATGCCCCAGTTCAAATACAGGGGCAGTGTACAATTTTGGCACTGGTGGACACTGGATCCCAAGCTACCGTTCTATCAAAAAGGGCCTTTGATCAACTGAATGCGGGAAGGGGGGAGAAATACCAAATTCCTCTCACCCCTCTTCCTGGACAACTTCAGAACTTCGACGGGAAGGAAATTCCCATTGAGGGGACAGCGGATTTGGACATTAAAATTAGGCGACAGAAGGTGAAGCACCCGGTCATAGTTGTGACTCCAGAGGGCACACCTTGTTTACTAGGGAATGAAATCCTGCGTAGATTGTCACCCGTCATAGATTGTGTAAACAAGGTCCTCTGGACCCAGACTAACCGGCCAATAAAATTGAAACAGAGTGTCAACCATGTTAGTTTAAACGGCACATGCCACATGGTTGAACAAAAACCTGACCAAATAGAATTTCACTTCCAGAATAATCGAATCTCAGACGTGACAGTAATTGCAGTAGGACAACAAACTGGTGATGGGGAGTCCTCTCTATTTCTGAAAATCAACCGTCCTTCCAGCCTAAGGTGGCATTCCACACTGGAAGGAAACACTCTGAAATTCTTTACAAATTCACAATCAGAAAATCCCACTCCTATAGTCCAGAAAGATGAGAAATCAGCTCAAAGCCTGGCTGATATTCAGAAAATTGGAGAGCAGTTGTTCATCCCTATTCAGTTAAATGAAGGGAAGGACTCTGTTCTCGCCCGAGTGTGTGTGAACAACGGTAAGAGCTTCATCAGCGAGGCCATGTTCCACAAACTCCCAAAAAATACAAATATTCCCATATTTAAACTGATAGACAAATGGAAAATGGACCTGGAAACATCCAATTCCAAACATCTCCTGCCTAGCAGGTGTATGCTCAAAATTTCCATAGGCAACAAGAGCATAGTACATAATTGTTGGGTCGTGCGAGATGTCCCTGCCGAATTTTACTTAGGCAGCGACCTTCTGTGACTGTGTAAGCTGTAGAACCCCTTCGTCTTCCCGTCCCTCCACACTCTCCTCACCTGAGTCTTCAGAGTTGCCTGCGTTCTGTAGATTCCGCCGGCTCAGGTAGTCCCGTTCTTTTTTAGGTAGCACTTGCCTGTCTCGGTGAGAAGCCACAGTGACAACTGAATAGACAGCCGTCCTGGGGCCCCTTTACCGGGAACAGGCCGGACAAAAGGGAAAAAACCCACACGTGGGAAAAACCCTTAGGATACTTCTGGCAATGAGGTAGGTGAAGATCCAAGCTTGTAACCAGTAGGACTGGAAGCAGATGCGAGGTCCACAGGGTTGAACACAGGAGGGAAGTCCAATGCGACACCAATGTGAGGTGAAGGAAGCCGAGGCCACAACCGGCCCAAGGACTTAACAGGCGCGGTAAGAAAGAGAGAAAATACAGGAGAGAAAACAACGGACAGAGAAAAAAGGGAAAACTGGAGAGCCGCGAGAGAAAAGAGCGGCAAAGAGGAGGAAAAAAACGCCCGCCGCCGGAGCGGCGAGACTAGAAGGAAAAAGCGAAGAAGTGCTGAGGGATCGGCAAGGAAGAGGCTGCAGAAAAGAAGGCCACCGCTGAAACTTAAACGGCCGTCAGGTAAGTAGAAGGAACTTTATCCCAAGGAGAAGGGAAAAGCAAGCAGAGAAAACCCGCCGCACGCCGAGGCGAGCAGAGGGCAAACGCTGGGAGCGCAAAAACCAGAGCCGCTGGAGCGAGAACCAGCAATAGGTTGAAACGCAGCGACTGCCGGGCTTGAAGGGCAGATAAACTCCCGGCAGTGCTGTGATTGGCCATGACTTGATACCAGACACAAAGAAGGGACTAAACCTCTCTACCTGCCGGTTAGCCTTCAACGTGGAAGGAGCCGCCACCCGCGGTCGCGATTGCGGATGACACCTTCTCAATCGCTTTTCCATTAGTTTGGACCTAATAAACTTCAAAGCTTGGTCCCGATTAGCGGGAAATCCCATGGACTTTGATGACCCAGAGAAAGCATTCAGGTCAGCTCAACTGTTGCCTTATGCAGTTGAAATTCAGATTGGAGAGGAAGTCACCATCCCAGAACGGATCCAACAATTCTCCCTGGAAGTGAAAATTAAAAGAGGACAGAAATTGAAAAACCCTGACGCCTATATTCATCTTAATGCTTATTTCCAACAGCAAGGGTTGGTGGTAAACCCAACACCAGTAGTCAACATAAAACACAACACCATTCCAATAGATGTGGATAACAGCGACTTAAAGAGTATCACTCTAGCCACAGGCACCATTATTGGAATGGCGGTTGATGACCGACATTTTTCCATAGATTTAGGTAATGAACTGTTAGGACCAATCCCCAAGGACTGTTTTGACAGTGATAGCGACGATGACGCAACACCAGACAGGATCTTCACCCGGCATGGGGGGAATTTCCTGGTGTATACTTCCTGCCCTTATGGTAAGGAAGATGTGACCTGTGACTTCACGAGGGATGAGGTGATCTTCCAAGTCCACGAGGACTGCCTTCCCCACCTGAAGCCATCAGTTCAAATCAGCACTTTGACCAGGGACTTCTCCACCCAGCTGGAGGAGGCCGCTGAGATAGCAAAACCGGAAGTCTTTCCAGGCTTCAGGCAGATGGTTGAAGAGAGAGTCAACCTAGCCGATGCCTGTGAGACTCTGGAGCAAAAGCAAAAATTGAAACAAGTTTTCTTAGATTTTCAATATCTCTTTGCAGTGGACTCATATGACTGTGGTCGCACCAACCGCCACACAAAAACAATTCCCACGGACACTGGCATGACTCCAGTGGTTGTGAAGCAATATCGCCTGCCTCTCACATCAATGGAGTCTCTTACTGAAATAATTAAGAACCTTGAGTCCCGTGGGATAATTCGTCCAGTCCACAGCACCTTCAATAATCCGGTGCTGGGGATTTTAAAGCTAAACGGCCAGTGGAGACACTGTGCTGACCTTAGGGAGCTCAACAAACGGGTCCATACTTCCCGATGGCCTCTTCCCTACATAGACCAAGGGCTGGCCCAGATCCAGGGGTCAAAAGTATTCACTGCCATTGACCTGACCAATGGGAACTGAACTGTACCTGTCAGTAGGGAGGACCAACACAAGTTGGCTTTCACCTTCGGGGGGCAGCAGTACACATGGACCCGGACTCCCTTCGGATACATCAACTCCGGCAATGAATTCAACATTTTTCTACACAAGGCCATGCCGACCTGGGTGAAAGGGGTAACCTGGCCTATGTAGATGATGTTTTAGTCAAAAGCTCAACTGTGGAGGAACACATAGCGGAGATCCGTTATGTCCTGACACAGTTGAGGGCTGCTGGAGCAAAACTCTCCTTACAAAAGGCACAGTGGTGCAGAACCCATGTCAATTTCTTGGGGCATGAGATTACTCCTCAGGGCCTCTGTCCCCAGGAAAAGAAAGTGGAAGCACTCCAGAAAATAAAAGACCCCATAACTGTGTGGGAACTAAGAAGCCTCCTTGGACTAACTAATTACAATAGAAAGTTCATTGAGGACTACGCAGAGATCACAAGACCCCTGATCCATCTTTTGAAGGGGGGGTCAAGTGGGAGTGGGGTCCAGACAAACCGAGGTAGTAAGACAACTCAAAAGAAGCCTCTCACAAGCGCTTTGCCTAGCTTACCCTGTCAAAAACAAGGAGTTCTTCTTGGAGACAGGGTTCTCAAATACATGATTGACTGCAGTATTATATAAAAAGCATGACAAGGTCAATAAAGTAATCTCCTATGTGAGTAAAACTTTATCCTCTGTGGAGGAAACATTTGACGATTGTGAGAAGGCACTCCTGGCAACGATGTGGGCATTGAAGAATTACCACCCGTTTATCCAGCGGGAAAACATCATAGTGGAGACTCCACACCAGCCTCTGCAATATCTCCAAAGTGACAGAATCCGGGACGGAAATGTGTGTAATTCCCAAATTACTTCCTGGATTCTGTCAATGCAAGGCTTTCCTGTGGAGGTCAGATATGGCCAAAACAAGAAGAGTCCCCTTGCGCAAGGTCTGGCTGACTTGCATGATTGTGCCAGAGAAACTGTCTCGAGGACGAAAGCCTTAAAATCAAGGACAACATGGAGGCATACCTTAATTCACCACACAAAGTCTTTGACGAAGACAAGTGTGAGGGAATGCCCACTGTCTATGTGGATGGGTGCTCCTACCATGTTGACAACAACGGGGAAAAGGAACTTGTGGCCGGCGTAGGGAATGCATGGGTGAATGATGCCCAGAACCCTCCGCTGGGTACAAAATCGGTCCCTGAAGTAGTCAAGTGGCAGAGTTGATGGCTGTGCATCAAGCCATTCTCACTGCTGTCCAACACCAACTCCACGAACTGGTCATAATCACAGTTTCGAATTATGTATGGAACAGGTTCATGGAGCACCTGGTTAACTGGAAAACCAGAGGCATGCTATGTGCTAATAACAAAACACTGAAACATGGGGAATTAATCCAAAATATTGATGATCTGGTCACCTCGAATGGGATGACCATCTACTGGAAAAAGATCAAAGGTAATTCTAAAGTAGAGGGACCAGACAAAACTGGAAATGACCTAGCTGATCAGCTGGCCAAAACCGGAGCCATCCAAGGGGATCTACTTGAGATTGAGTCCGTGTTGGGGGAAATCCAGGTCACTGCTATCACTAGGTCCCAGACAAATGCTCACAATGAACTCTCAACTGCACAATGGAGTAAGGACACCCCAGATGCTGATTTGATTACGGCTCAAAAAGGGGATCCAATAATTGGTAAGTTTTATCAACACATTGAGGACCCTGAGAACTTTCCCCTGACGGATACTGATTACATAGGGAAAGAGGACCTCAGAGTGTTGATGAAATGTCCAAACATTTTCTGAATCTAAGACGGTTTGCTGGTGAGGAGATCCATAGCTGGCCATGACCAGTGGGTGGTCCCCACCTCATTCCGAAGCCTAATGCTAAGTCATGCCCATGATGCGGCCACAGCCGGTCATTGGGGGTTTCATACGACACTAGAAATCTTGGGAGAGGTTGCATACTGGCCACACATGGGGCAGGACCTCGACCAATACGTGAAGGGGTGTCTTGTGTGTGCCCAATTTCAGCCAACATCCCTCACACACCATGCGCCTTGGTCAGATTTACAAGTCGATTTTATCGGGCCCATGATTCGCTCCTCCAGGGGGAACAAGTACATGTTGACCGTGACATGCTTGTTCACTAAATGGGTGGAATGTCTCCCGGCCCCAAATTGCAAGGCAGAAACAGCAGCTGCCCTGATGATCAACCATATATTCTCACGTTTTGGACTACCCCAAAGGATTGAGTCAGACCGAGGTAGTCACTTAACTAGTGAAGTGATGACAAAGATGTGTGAGATACTTGTGGTCAAAAGGAAACTACACATTGCCTACCGGCGAGCCTCTAATGGTGGAGTTGAGAGATACAACAAGACAATTGTGAGCATATTAAAAAAGTTTGTGGCAGATTCTGGGCCAAGTTGGGACATTCGACTACCTCTTGTCCTGATGGCCATCAGATCTACCCCTTCTTCTGCAACAAAAATGTCACCGTTTGAGCTGATGACTGGACGAAGGATGGTGTTTCACCAGCATCTGCTCTACAGAACCCAAGAGCAGACCTTGATCAATGTCTCCACAACTCATGAGTATGTTGAGAATCTGAGAAAAGACCTTCAACATGGTTTTGCCTATGCTCAGCGGAATCTAGAAAGATCTGCAAACAGTATGAAGACCCACTGTGACCTTAAGACAACTAGAAAAGAATGCCAAGTAGGAGACCGCCTACAAAATCTGTATCCCCAAAGGCAGTTTGCAGAAGGGGAAGAAAAGTGGGTCCACATCAACCAGCTGAAGTGTCGCCATCCTAGTGTCGTAAATCTCCCCCCCGTCTCACCTGGGATCGCTTCTTGCTCTGTTCTGCGGGAGGATTCCTCTTGTGGACGGATCGGGTCTTGTATAGGCTCGCTCGAGTCTCGTCCGGCTGCAGAGCGCGTTCAGAGTTCCGGGAAGGTCGCAGTTCCAGGATGTCCAGGAAAGGAAGTAGCGGTCGCTAGGGTGAGGATTCTAGGAGCAGAATTAGAGGGAAGGGGTGAAAGGAAGGAAGAAGGAACCAGGAAACTAGGAATAGTGGGTTCGTTGGAATGCTTTATCTTGGGGGTGACCAGATAAAGGGGGGGGTCTTTCTTCAAGAGAGCAACGATCGGCTGAACGATCTCAGAAAGGGTAGAAATAAACTTCCGGTAGAAGTTGGCAAGCCCCAGGAAGGATTGAACTTGTTTCACAGATGTGGGAGGGGAGCGGGCCAAGCCAGTATGGCCTTTACCTTTGAAGGGTCCATACCAATTCCTTCTGGGCTAAGGATGAATCCTAGGTAGTGAACAGAAGTAACATGAAACAAGCATTTTTTGGGTTTGGCTAAAAGTTTGTGTTCACAAAGTTGTTGTAATACTGCCTTTACATGTTCTTTGTGCTTTAGAGGATCCTTGGAAAAAATCAATATGTCATCCAGATAGACAATGACGAAGAGGAACAACATGTCAGAGAACACCCTATCCATAAAACACTGAAAGACTGCGGGAGCATTAGCTAGTCCAAAGGGCATGACTAGATATTCAAAGTGACCAAAGGGTGTTCTAAAGGCTGTTTTCCATTCGTCTCCTTCCCGGACACGGATTAAGTGGTAGGCACCCCGGAGATCCAACTTCGTGAATATCACGGCGCCTCTCACAGCTTCCAGGATACCCGAGATCAGGGGCAGTGGGTACCGATCTTTGAGGGTGCATTGATTTAAGCCTCGATAATCGAGGCAAGGTCTGAGTTCCTTGGTATCCTTCTTGGGAACGAAGAACAACAAAGCACCTGCTGGAGATTTCGAGGGTCTTATGGTGCCGTTTTCAAGATTGGTGTCCAGGTATTCCCGAAGGGCCTTTTTCTCAGGTTCGGAAAGAATGAACATTCTGCCAAAGGGAATTACTGCTGAGGGATCTGTATCTATTGCACAGTTTTCGGGCCTGTGAGGGGGTAAGGCCTGGACTAGGGTAGTAGAAAATACATCAGCATATCCTTGATAGGCCTCTGGAACTTGTATGATATTGGAAACCATGAGTGGTGTTTCTTGGTTTCTTGATGGCTCTTTAGGAGGTATCGAGGAGGGATCCAGGGATAGACAGTGGGACATACAGAACTCTGAGCCCAGGAACAATGATCCTGCTGTCCAATTGATATACGGATTGTGCTTTTGTTACCAGGGCATACCCAAAACCATGGGGTAATGGGCTGACTTAATGATGTCGAATGTAATCCGCTCTTGATGATGGTTTATGGAAAGTTGGATCTCTTTAGTCTGCAGGTTTATGGGTGCTGAAGAGAGGGGTCTTCCGTCAATTGCTTCCACCCGCTGCATGATGTTTCGTGTCTCGTACGGAATATGATGACTAACAACCCATTCTTGATCAATGAAAATTCCCATAGCTCCGCAGTCCACCAAGGCCAGAATGGGGTAGGTCTTGTTCTTGGAGGGTGACAGGAAGGCCTGTTGTATCACCAAATTGTTTTGTCCAGGAGAGTTCAAGGATGGAATTGATGTGGAGCAAACATCTCTCTCCCGACACCTCACTCCATCTAGGATCAGGAGCTGGCGTTTCCCGAATGCCGTGGAGGGGCTAGAGGGCATTCTCTAACAAGGTGTTTATCCGAGGCAAAATACATGCACAGGCCTGTGTGGATCCTTCTCATCCTTTCTTGTGGGGAAATAGGCCCACGGAAGGCTCCTATTTGCATGGGTTCCTGATCTATGTCAGGGGTTGGGGCTGGATCGGTTTTTACAGAAGTCTCAAGGGAATTCTTTTGAAAGGGTAGCTTGGTCTTTTTTCTTTCAGCCTTTCTTTCCTGGATTCAGAAGTCTATTTGCATGGCTAGATCCATAAGAGCCTGGTATGAGCTAGGACGAGCCACCCTGGCTAATTCGTCCTTAATATCCTCCTTTAGACCCCTGCGAAATAAGGTGAAACTTGCTTCTGAGGACCAATCCGCTTCCTTGACCAGTTGTTTGAATCTAGTAACGTACGTTAGCATATCCTGAGATCCCTGTCGGAAATCTAGTAACCGTTCCTGAGCACTAAAAACCTGTTCTGGGCGGTCGAACATAGTCTTGAGTGCCTGAATGAATCCGTCATAATCATCCAGGAGGGCATCTCCTGAGTTGACTAAGGGAGTGGCCACGCGTTCCCTGTGAGGTGCGAGATTATGAAGCCCACCTTCGCCCTGGAAGTTGAAAAATATTAGGGCTTAAAAGTAAAATGCACCAAGCAGGAATCCAGGAATCCACGTAAGGATTTTGCAGAGCCATCATATTTGTCTACCACTCCACCCAGTAACACACTGTCCTTGTTAGCGGGGTCGCGAGACAAAACAAGCTGCTTTAACGCAGCATTCTCCGCTTTTAAGTTCTGTACTTCAGTTGTGAGTTCTTGCATGCCACGCATAAGGTCCTGGACTGCTTTCTCCATAGCAGTATCATTATCGGTCGTTTGGCGTCTCAAACTGTCGTAAATCTCCCCGTCTCACCTGGGATCGCTTCTTGCTCTGTTCCGCGGGAAGATTCCTCTTGTGGACGGATCCGGTCTTGTATAGGCTCGCTCGAGTCTCGTTCGGCTGCAGAGCGCGTTCAGAGTTCCGGGAAGGTCGCAGTTCCAGGATGCCCAGGAAAAGAAGTAGCGGTCGCTAGGGTGAGGATTCCGGGAGCAGAATTAGAGGGAATGGGTGAAAGGAAGGAAGAAGGAACCAGGAAACTAGGAATAGTGGGTTCGCCGAACAGCACACACACGTCAAGTCACTACCTAATGATAGCGTTGAGACGGGCAGGGCTGCAGGGGCGTGGCCAATTTATAGAACGTGCCATGTGCGACGTGAAGGCTGGTACGAGCCAGTCACTTGGAACGGCCATGTTGGGAGTAACAAGGAATACAAGCCCTGTCGCTATAAGGACCAGGAAGTCCAGAAGGGGCAAGTTCTATGGGTCATGACACCTAGGCATACTCTGCAGCAACTAGAGGATTCATCTGGAAACCCAGAGGGGGACATTCCAGCTCCCTAGAAAATTCTGACTGTAAAAACCATTCCATCTGTTATGATCAGTAATAATTATAAGCAGGAAAGATTGTCATGTGTATGTCAAATGTATCGCGTCTGCCCCACTACATGAATAGTGGTGGGGAAATGTCCACAAATATGTGCTGTTTTGTCATCATAGGACTGAAACCATGGATGCTAAGCACCAAGGAGGACCACTCAGGGACCAGAAGGAAAGACCCAAGGGGCCTGGGGTATCGCTCCATACTCTCATCCAGAACCGGCGAGGAGAACCTGTCGATCCACCACTGATGGGAGAAGCAGACAAATTATTCCCACTTGGACCAAAAAGAAAAACTGAACATCCCAATCTCCGACTTCCCCTTGACGGGCGGTCAAAAGTCAAGGCGTGATGGGGGCTTTGTGGGATGTATTAACCCACTTATGCTCTGCCCTGCGGCATCCCTGTGTCCTGGTGGTACCCTAATCATCAAAATGGCCGCAAAATCCCTATGCGCACCAAGACCTATGGAAATTGCGCTCTACAAAGCACAAAAAGATGGCTGCCAAATCTACCATGCATGTTGTCAGTGGTGGAACAGAGACCTCACTCCTGAAACATGTCATTGGGCTGCCCAACCAGTAAAAATGGAGCCTTCATGAAAAGCAGTGCTTTACTGAAAGAAACCCAGAAATTGTTCTTAAATCCCTTTTTCTTGGTTGCTGAAACTACAGAATGCCGGTCCAAAACACCATAAAACATCCAATATCCTTGCTGGGTGTTACCCGTCACTTCATTTAAGAAATCATTATGAACATACAATGTTCTGAAAAGCGGAATCTGTCATCAAAATATCCACAGCAAAAATGTGCCTGCCTGTGAAATCTGTCAAAATATGGGCGCAGTACCAGAGGCCGTCTGTATGACAGCTGTCAGTAGTTTGCATCAGAAGTTTAAACTTGGTCAATTGAAATCAAATGTCTAGAAACTAAGTGACCTGTTATTAAGAGGAACCTAGGTTGTAACTATTTAATTTCAATCGTTTAGAAGCAGAAATAAGTGTTCTAGCTGCTTGTTTGAAAATTACAAGTTTTGTTTTAAAGCAAGAAAAATGTAATAAAATGACATTGAATTTAAGCTGAACTCAAAGCCACCAAACCAGTTCCACAGCTTCCCCTAACAAAAGGCATCTCCCTTCTGCTTCCCACCAAGGCCAGGAAATCACACCTTTGTGAGAATTAGATCAGGGGAAGAGATCTTGGGCTGCAGCAGAAGGGGACAATGGACTTTCTCTGGCTGAAAGGATATGCAGATTGTGAAGTGTCAAAAATGGCCTCTCCCAGAAGAAAGGGAGCCGAGATTGCTACAGAGCTGCCAGGCGGAAAAGGAGTGGGGACAGACAACCATTTGTGGATTCACAAGCACAGAAAGCATATTTTTAAAAAAACTGATGAATGACTGTCATAATGCCTACCCCCGGGCATCCGTATCAAGCCCATCAGCCCCGGGAGCAGGCATCCAGACATTTACAAAAACCCCAGCAGCCCCAGCTAGGGGCTGTCTGGGTTCAGTCCTGGCGCCGTAGGCTCCAGGCTCATAATAAAAATCAGTCCTGGCGCCATAGGCGCCAGGCTCATAGACATTACTTACCTCATGCAGACCATGCTGCAAATAAATCCAAGCCAACGTGAGGCCTGGATGGGACTATTTTACTACAGGGACTATTTTTTACTCGGGTGTGGTCCTGGGGAACTTCTTTCCTGGGACTACTTTGGAGGCTATTTAAACCACGCCCGAACAGCAGCACATGCTTCGTGTTATTCTGCATCCAGCAGCGTGACTCTCACCGTGCCTGCAGCCAGCATCCAGTCTTCTGCCACGCCCGCCTCGAATCCGGAGCTCCTAGAATAAAGAGGAAGAAAAGGACAAGGTTAGAAAACGAATTTATTTCAAATTCCTCACCTGATTCCGGATCCATTTCATCTCCCAACCTGGAAGGACATCAGTCCTGCACGTGTCGCTTCGCCAGCTCCAGCACGGCGCCATACTCACCAGTTCTCACAGCATCTTTCGATCCGGCACTGTCTCCATCATTTCTTCGCCGTACTCCGGCACCTAGGGGCACAAGAATAACAAGGTGAGCCAAGGGAATCAACAAATACCTCTTACCACCATAGACATACCTGATTTACCACTGGCGGTATTATTCTCCATATCTTCATATGCCGCATCTGTAAAGAGGGAGAAAAACAACACGTTAACGCATGTAATAGTTACCGGACAGCGTTGGGTAACACAGACTCTTACCTGAACACCAGCAGCAGCTACGAGACCTTCTTCTCATGAACTCAGTTGCAATTTAAGGAAGGAAGGGGACAAGAGTGAACATCGGGCACATTGAACTCTTTGAACTTGATACTTAACAATCCCGTCTGGGACTTCACAGTCAATGCTTACCGGAACTCTCCCAACGCCTTCAAACCAGTGAAGTAACTGATATCTACGCGCCCCTGCAAGACACGCAGGATGGAGAACTCATCTTTTACAAACATAAGGTGAGGTTACTAAGGGGATATCGGAGGTGATTAGTGGGGGAGAGCGAGAACAGTTGAGAGGCCATCACTAAAACCCACAGGTGGCTAATCCCTGTCTCCACTTGCAGGAAAATACTTCTTCGGGTCCAGCAGACAAGACTAGGCGGGCCAGTCCAGACAGTCATTTCTGCACTACGCATCACGTTGACGGAGACCGCAGCTGTATGGGTCCGATCGACACCCCTGTGGGGTCCAGGTGAGCGTAACAATGACTGTGCAAATTTGTAAAAATTATAGAATTAACAGCATTGTTAATGGGATTTTTGGGTGCACATTTTAAGAGATGCTAGAACTCTGTGCGATGTTCTGGGAAGGCACAGTGAAAATTCTGGTTTTGCAGCACATGTATTTATTTAAGAAGCATGAAACTTCACACACGTATGCCCATATACAATGTGCACATGTGTACACATTTTGGATAAATTAGATATTGTGTCCCAGACAAAAAGTGCAAAATTCTGTCAAATCCAGACCCAAGATCCTACAGCGACTGGGTTGGAAGAGTATTTGCTCCACAAAATATGTGATTTATGTATGGTATTGTTATAAGGATTGCACACATGTAAATAGATATTTTACCAAAAGTAAATTTTATGTTCAAAAGGCAAAGGGGAGGATGTTCTGCCTCATGAAACCACATCATTATGGTGACACCCTGTTTTCTCCTCCAATCAAGGGAGAGAGCAGACTCTAGCCAATAGCCTACCTATGGGGTGCACTTAGGATAATTCAGCATAAACACCCCTTTATCAAATGCATAAATAGAGATAGCTGAGGACATAGAGGGACAGACAGATCCACCCACCATCCCGATCCTGGCAAAGCACCCTGAAGGAAGTCCATCCATATTCCTTGCTCCAGAATCCATAAACTTTGCAAGCAGAAAGGCCCATTGCATAGCTGAACCACTTTCAGCTGGGCCTTAACTTCCAGAAGCCATCCCACAACTTAAAGGGAAAACAAAAGCAACAGCCTGGCTGTGCTGTGACCAGAGAACCAGGGCAAATTAAACCCAATCCTGTGCCTTGCTGTGCCGATCCTGTCCAGCCCTGCCGTGCGGTGTCCAGAGCGCCTTGCTGATCGCTGACCCAGTCCTGTCCGGTGTGCCCAGCAGTCTGTCCCAGAACCAGATCCCTGACGGTTCCATTCAAAACATTTGTAGTGAGTATCCATAGTATAGGATTGTCACTAGCCTATGTACTGTCCATAGTAATCCCTATCAAGATCCATCCTATCTTATAGTCAGAACTGCATTGTTAGAAATATTTTTGAATTGCCTGAACTCTCTATCTTATCCCTATTATCTTCATTCTGTAAAAGTATTGTTAAATATTCTTGCGCTGATATATTTCATCTGAAGAAGGCAAGCTCCTTGGCAGGCAGTCACCCTGATTGGAGGCGCCCTAGTCTAGTGTCTGTGCTTCCATGTAGTATTTGCTTCTTCATAGTCATTCCATAGTGTAAAGAAATCCTGTTTGTCTTTTAAAAGCACTTCTCTGTTTTCCCCATTATTTCGCCTATCTCCGAAAAACGACCTCCACTAAAACGTCCATAACTTCTTCAATTTCTATGCTAGAAACGAAATTTAAATGTCTGCTTGTAGCTAACTTTCTCAGATTTCTATAGAACCCATTCTGAATCCCTATAGTTCTCCCGCGATTGCAATTACCGCGCACAGAGAAGTTTGCCGCGAATTTCCATTTTGGCAAAATATTTCATGTGTAAAACAGCTTTCAATTGCACCCGACCTCAAGTTTAAGTTTTCACATTGCTTATTAGTGTTAAATCCTTGATAGTGTTTGTCTGCAACCATATAAAGAGGCTCCCATTAGAATTTAAACAATTTCAGTGATTTAAGCCATATTTAGTGTTTTGCCCAATCCATTCTCAGACAACTTTAAAACCATTTTGACAGTTTTGCCAATTAATTCTGTTTCTCTCTTGTGTTTGCTGGGGGAAATTGGGATTGACATTGCATTTGAATTCTGCATTCCTAAAACCTGTTCTCTCTCCTCCTATCTCTCTACATTGCATATTGGGGGGTTGAGGGGTGTGCAGGGGGACAGAGTAACCACATTGCTAGTTGATTTGAACACACACGCACAAAAGTATTATTGCTGTGCTGCATTGTTTTTGCTCATTATTACTCCTTATGATTAAAGAGATTGCTTAGTGTGACATCACCCCATTTGTGATCATTGTATTCCCATTAAAAATAGTGTGATTATATTGTGAATGTATAAATAAATATCTTAACTTTGCAAACCACCCCGATTCCTGGTTCAGTGTGACCGGGGGGGGGGGTTCAAAGAGAGGGGCGTGATTTAAGTGGTACATCGTTCAGAATAAAATAACTTTTAGACACAAATAAATAAATAAGGATTTCAGTTGTGCATTACATGCTAGGCATTGACTTAGGTGAAGTGCCTGTTTGAAATCACTTACAATTTCCCCCCAGAATCGGTCAAAAGGAGGTCTCTTTGCTTTTATATGCGATGACATCATCCTTATTGTCCAAACTGCAGTCAGACTCCAACGCAAACTTAATGCACTGAATGATTATGCCTGTTAACTATAAATATACAAAAATCCAATACCATGATCTTGCATCACACCACTGGCAATTCCAAAGTCAAATATTCATGGGCACTTGCTAACTCCTCTTTAGATCGAGTAAATTAATACAGATAGTTGGGCTTGGATATCAGTAACAACATCTCTGATCTCCCGTACAAAGCCTGAGATCCAAGATGCAGATCTAAACCACTCAAGGAAAGCTAATACATATGAAATTTGGTAAATTTTAATTTCAACCGGTCATTACATTTTATAAACAGAAAATTGTAGCAACCATTATTTACGGAGCGCAAACAGTTCCTGCAAAACCAGCCTAACTGGGAACGGTTAGAGGGTATATACGGGAAAAAGAATTCTATCTTTACCCCAGACCATTCCAATTACAATTCTTTGTTATGAACTACGCCTGGTATCCATACCTGCAATAGCTGCATGGCAAGCACCTGCTCTACTGGGAAAGTGCCTAGTTCATCCAGCTTATTATTTAACATTAATGCCATTATTAGTCACAGCATTAAATGGACCGAAGAACAATCCCCTCCACGTTTGGAAAACCTATTGCACAGAAATGCTTGCAAAGGCTTACATTACTCTACAACTTTTACTAGATCACCCAGATAAGGCAAACATTTAATGATGGCACTGGGACTGGCGTATGCCATGGGAAAAGTGCATTAGGTACACCATCTTCCTCTCAGGAGACTTCCAACCAAAACCCATTCATACAGCCCCTCCTTATCTTTTAAGATTTCCGAGTACTAGGTATGCTACAATACTAGTGAGGTCACGTATGAATCTCTGGCCCACAAGGGCTCTAGAACCCCAAACATGGACACAAACTGTAGGCTTTGTCAAAAAATCACTCAGCGTGAAACCTTGCAGCACTTAATTGTTGGATGTCCAGCCTTAATCCAAATGAGAGAGAAATATTTTTTAAAACACCTATCACAGTTCAGAATCCTAACTCCATCCTTAATGTGGTCAAAGATCTTTAATACCATCTTGGTATCTCTAAATGTAGCTACAGTGGAATTTCTTCTTGCTACACAATTGCATGATGAGGAATATTTGAGAAGAAAATCTAGATCACTACTACAAATGATTACTTGTGAAATTGATACATTTATACATAGACTTGTCTTGAGGGTTACATTTAAAATCTCAAATGTGTGCAGACATATACGTGAGAAAAACAAAACCTGTAAAGTTTAGATTGTTATGGTGAATGGACAATATTGTACAATATCTTCAACCCTCCTTATAGCCTTAGTCATCTTATCGGACACCCAAAATCACATTACCTTAAATATGTTCCAAATGAAATATTGAAAAATTGGTTTTACTGGTAAAGTATTAAGTGACTGTCCTATGTATGTATAAAATTGTATGTTTTTAATAATAGGAATCTGTAACGATTTGTTTGATGAATTGTGTATGTATCCTATTTAAGTGATCTTCTGTAAGTCTATATTTGAAAAGTTGTATTTAACAACTAAAACAAATAAAGGTTAAAAAAAGGCACTATACAAATGACAATTACATTACATTTTTTAGGAAGAGTCCAAAGGAGTAGTTTCTGGCATTCCATTTGAGTAGAGGCCACAGAAGACTCTGGGCGAGGAAGCAGGGACATTCAGACGAAGATCCAGCTGACAAAAGGACCCTCCAGCAGTGCCAGGAAGTTGGGAGAGCACTGTGTCCAGTGACCTTGTGTAGGAGGAACTATATCACCCTTGGGGGAAATGAATATTAGAGATTCAGTGCAGTTGGCAATAGAGGGGTCCCCCATTCTCTTTGGGCTCTGGACTCGACTTATGAGGCTGGGGTCAGCTTGAGAAGACCTGATGGAAGGATTATTATTAAAGGTTTGCTCATGTAGTAATACTGAAGAGTGGACAGCAATGAAATAAGGACTGAGTGAGTTTGGAAGTGCAGCTGAAGAACAAAGGACAGCACAGGCTCCTGGAGCTTCCCAAAGGGGGGTGAAACTTGCTTGATGTCCTTGGACGAGGAATATGGGGTACTGATGGCGCAGAGAGTCGTCAGGGTTCCACACGCAATGTGGCTCCCTCTTCTGGATCCGGTTATGCAGGCCTGGTCAGGAGCTTCAGGGCAATGGAGCCTTTCAAGAAGGACAAGTGATCCAATTGTCCCCACTGGATCAGGGGAAGGAGTGCCACAATCAATTAATTCAGGTGTTTTGAAGAGGCATAGCTTCACTGTTGGATTTGTTGGAGGGGCAAAGGTGCTAGTTGTAAAGACTGAAGGGGGTATCTGTACTACTACCCACTATATGGTTGGCTTAGAGCCACAGAGGCATCCCAGCCAAGCCTTTCAATTGGTAAACATTGGCGAGCAGCCAAGGCTTAGACTCAAGGGATGTGATGTAGGCTGGTTCTTAGGTACAGTAAATCCCCAAACCCCCACAAAGGAATGTGTACACACTATGTTAGGTGCTACCCTTGATCTTGTATTAACTAACATAGACGTTATTTGGATATTTACAAATAAATAAGACTCACTTTGTACTCCAAAATCTAATCAAATAGTCACCTCAATAAATATATTTCTATGTGGTACCAAAACTACACTTTGTGAGGAACTTGAGGGCATCCTCCCTTCTTTTCCCTGTGGATCCTCCTCTTAGGTGGCCAGGGAAAGGCCATTGCTTTTGGATCCCGACCCTGGGGGTGGATATGCGAGGGAGGATCACCTGGGTGGAGGTAACTTGGGGAGTGGGGAGAGGATGTCCTTAGGTGAGACATGGTATTCTCCCAATCCCTTTTCAGAATTAACCCTCTATCCCTCAAGCCTTTGTAGGCCATTGTCAGCCTTTTCCCTTTTCTTCCCTCTTAAATGTCCCCCAGAAACGTCACCTCAGCACTGGGACACATCATCATTTGGGTGAGATACACATATATCAGTCATATATTGTTAATGCAGACACACATCAGTCAAGTACCAAGATGAGGAAGAGGCAGCACAGAGTTATGCACACTTCATTTAATTCACACCTCCCCAAACATCGCTCTGAAGCACTCCAGTCGCTGTGAGACACCCAGAGAGCGAACAGTGTTCTATATGGCCTCCACAAGGGAAGAGCGGAGGTATTGGAAGCTGGAAAGCAGAGCGAGGAGTGGAAAGAAACCAAAGGGAGCTACTGTGTGCAACCTATGAGTGGAAACAGGGGAACACTCATACCGGAGTGCTACAGGAACTTGAAACAAGCACTTTTGAATATCGAACTAACTGAAAGTTGTTATAAGCACTTCTGAATGCCAAAACAAATACTTTTGAATACCGAACAAGCTGAAAGACATTATATTATTTGATTGCCGGACAGAGCAAAAGCAAATCAAGAGTATTTGTGAATGGAGTGAAAGAAAGGTGATGAAAGTAGCAGATAGCACAGAATGAATTGTTTGAGACACAAGTGTTGGCAAAGCCAGGAAGATACCAAGAAAGGCATGAGATGAGAAACCAAGTATTGGCAATTGTTAAAAGCGTTCAAGGAACTGCAGGTTAAGAGGAAAACTGTATTGGCAAGAGCCAGAAGAATACAGAAAGTGTAACAAAGTGCATAGTGGCCAACCAAGCCACAGTAAAGTGTTGGAAGAGTGTGACACTGATGAAAGAAACAAGCTTCACTGTCTAAGGACAGCGGTGGACAATTGTTGATGGAAAGCAGATAAGAAGGTGTATCGATTGAGTGATTGTAATGGGTGAACCGTGTGGTCTGACAACTGTGTCTAGACCGAGTGCCACCACTTTTATGGAAACAGCCAATGAAAGTATCCATAAAGGAGTTTGTGTTTTGCAACAGCCGCTTATGTGATTTTGAAGTCAAGAAACTGAATTATCTATGTGAACCAGTGAAAAGTACTGATGACAAAAGAGCTGGGAAGTGTCCCAAGGAATTGTGTTGTTTTGAAAAGCTGGAAGATTTGAACACTTGGGGAAGGGAACCCTGATGCTTTGTGAACTGTTGTTTTGAACTTGGGGAAGGGGAAGCTAATTTCAGGCCAAGAGCTGAAAGAAGCTCAGAACTTTATTTTGAACACTATTCATTTTGATGCTAACATCCCTAAACATTGTATATAGTTAGGGCAAGTATAGGTTCTGTGCACAGGCAGTCATTTGATTTGGACTTCCTGACACAGACTATCCTTAGTTTTCTTTTGGTAGGGAAATCCAACCATAGCACAGGGCAGGTTAGGCCTTACCCCATGTTGCCTTCTAAATTATTAAAAATACGGAGAACCTTGAACATGTTGTCTATGTCTACTTGATGATGCCTTCACAAACGATGTCAGGAGTGGGATGCGGCTCAACCGATACAAGTTGGGGAACCCTACATTTTGAAACATTAAGTCCCAGAGCATTGGACTCCTCAGTAGCCACCAAGGTCTCTATTGCGTTTGACATCTGCAGCAGTAGGGAAGAGATCATTCCCCCAGGTGAACAAAGACCAAACCCAACTGACTTAATTGTGATTCCACCCCCAGATACCTACATCCGACTGGTTCCCAAATCAGGAATAGCATTGAAGTTTGGAACTGATGTGCTAGGTGGGGTTATAGATCTAGACTTCAGAGGTGACATCAAAGTGTAATTACAGAATCATGGAAAGGATCCCTTGCAAATCTATCAGGGGGATACAATTGTACTACGGGTGCTCGAGAGAGTAGTGCTCCCTAGGTTAAAGGAAGAGGCCAGGAAGGTGGTAACAGATTGAGGTACTCGAGGCTTCAGGGAGGCTAATGATGCACCTGACGCCCCTCAAGACACCGAACCCAGAAAGGTTGGAGAAGAAGAAACAGAAACTCTTTCCGACCTAGCCGTTGCCCAAAGAAACCACCCATTGTTGGATGAAGCCTTTTTGCAAATTATCCCTGAGCAACAGGGCCATGAGCGAGGAGGATCAATTTTAGCCCTCACCTTCATTTCCTCTGCAGTCCCACACTTCAGCATGACATCACTTTGCCTGGGTAGAGAAGCAGAAGTTAAAGACTGCATTACCCTATTTTGTAGAAATGATAATAATAAATGATAAAGCCAACTGTGAGAAACCTGAAGGTGTCTCACCCTCTAGTCCCCGGGAATCTGTCATCCAGGTGGCCAGGACACAGCCATCGCTTCTGGATCCAGTTCCCGGAGGTGGACCAGTACGACAGGATCACCTGGAGGAGGGGTCCTCGTGGAGTGGAAGTGGGACACCAGAGGGTGAGATGCGGTATCCCCTTCCCAATAACACCTTTCCCCATCCTACCAGGTAGGATACCAAGGAACTCACCCTCCTCCCTTTCTCGACACAAGCACCTTTTCACAGACCGCTCACTGTGAGAGAAAACGGACTAACACCCAAGCCGTATACCTGACATGTCTGAACACAAGGGTGAGGAGAGTCAGGCAATTACTGATAATTACACACACCTGACTTCCATCACACTTACCCACATGGATAAAAGGCGGAGCACGAAAGTAAACTCTGAGCAAGGCAAAACACACCAGGAAGCAGCAGTTCCAAGATGGCAGTTTAATATGAGGAGAAAGATGGCAAGACCAGAAAGGGTTGCAAGGAGGAAATTGCCCTTGACCTTTTCAGAGGAAGAAAACCACCGGGAATTAAAGCTGAACAAAGGTGCATTGTGTGTCGAAGGTACCCGGGGCACTGCCGCATTGATAGCAGAGGCGGGGAGGAGCGATTGCTGCCATGGTACTGTCCTTGGCTCCTACAGAAAAGCCGCTCCAGTAAAGTCAGCACAGCCGGTGAGTCAGGGAGACTGATAGCAGACCAGTGTGTTAGAACCAAGGTTGCAAGTGGCAACACTGTATGAAGATATCTCCAAAGAACAGAGCGAGAGGCGTATGGGTGTTGAGTGACGTGAATATAACTGAATATCGGCAAAGTGGTGTCAAGTGGAGAGGCAGTTGGCAGGACAGTATACTGCTCTGTGGTCAGTGCTTTTGTTTTTGTGTTTGGAGAGACCGTTCAATGACGGCGTGTGAAGGGAAAAAGGTCTCTATCCCTTTAAATATTGCCAGGGACGCTGGGTGAGCGGAAGTGCTCCACCCCCCCTTTTGATGGCTGAAAACTACTTACATCCCTCGAAGCGGTGCAAAGTGGTGTTAAGTGGAGAGGCAGTTGGCAGTTCGCAGAGAGCGCCAACACCAACAGGGTGGACCTCTGTGACACAATACACTACTCATAATCCCTTGGCCAGACCGGCAAACAAACTGTAAATACCACCATTAAAGCACTAGGGAGTGCTACAATTGATTTGGTTCTATTAGTGCCAATAGCAGGACGTGTGCCTTGATTGCAAAGTTAGCTGCAGAACTTGTTACTACGAGCGGCGACAACCCATTAAGATTTGCATAATCTTGGGCGCTTCGCTGCTAGTAGACTGTGGGGTTCACTCCCTTTGATCTCGGCGGCGGTGGATACTGGACCAGGCTTAATTACTAAAAGAAGACTTCAGCTGAGGATACTGTGTGGAGGCAACTGAGCGTGGAGGCAACTGAGCGTGGGGGCTACCTCGCTTCATCTTACCTACTGGGAGCAATTGAACATGGACTAGTGTTCTGTGAGGATTCCTCACTAGGTAAATCTTTGTTCACGTAGTTGTAGCATTGGTGCCTGTATTTGTAAGGATTACTGCGCCTAGCAGTTTGCTTACTGAATTTTACTTTGGCTAAGCTATGCGGGGGTCTACATTGCCAAGCCACTGCCCTTTAGATATCAGAGTGGAAATTGGCTGTATGACGCCCTCACCGCAAAATACCCTACAAAAGGGGTTGGAATGTGAGCAGGACAATGGAATTATGCCATCCAGTGTCACACAGGATGTTGTTATGTTAATATTAACAAAGAGTGAATTAGAGTGAAGGAACACCAATAGTGTTCCAAACTTAGAAAGATTTAACACTCAGAAGGTGGAAGGTGGAAGGGTGGGCTCCCTCTGAGGAGGTCCATCCAGCAATACCTACGAACAACCCCCCCAAGGTTTACAGATTTGGAAAGTCTAACTCTTGTTTATGTCAAGCCACAATAAAATCAGTTCAACCCATGGGTAAAACACTATGGAAGCCTCCGACTCTTACTTCAGAAATGCTACTCTCTAAGCAGAATTTTCATTTTAGGAAACCGGAAAATAAGATTGCACAGCCTGCATCAGAGTCTCAACCAAAAAGGAAAGTTATCCCGGGAGTAGAATCACTGGGCAACTCAAAGAACAAATCTCCGGTCTTACAACAGATTGCACCCCAGGCGGGAAGCATCGTTGGCGCCCCCCCCACCCGACCTGTGATCTCATGCATGTGTCATGGGCTGAGCAGCGGGAGTAGGGACTATGAGTTAACAAAATTGTCAATGCTCGCATCTGCTGAATTTCATGAACCTGAGAAAACAGCAAAAAGAGGGTCAAACCTGAACAGGCCTGGTTATGTTAGCCTGCTCTTGCTCTTCCTTTTTAGTAACAATGGACAGTTTGCTGCTGTGAGTCAGGTCAGAGAATCGACAATTTCAGATCTACACTAATGTCATTCGTATGACCTCAAACATTTAGCCACTCTTAACAGGTGATGAACTGGTCTTGAACAGTGTTATTCGAACCTCCAAGAACAAGCCCCAGCAACATACCCACCGATAGCTGTACAAGCCCGTCTATCTCAGCATTAAAATACATGCATTTATGTAATATGTATTGCATCAAATATTTCATGGGAAGGTAAATATATTTAGGAGGGACACACGTAGAGAAACCTATTGCCTGCAATCCCTCGATTAAACCCACTATAGATGACTGTAGTAGAGTCCAGAGGGTTTTTGCAGACAAACTGCTGAAGGCGCAAAAGAAAATTGAGCAGGAAATACTAATTTCTCCTTTGCCAAATCCTCTGTTAATACCAAAAACATCTAAAACAGGTACTAATCCCATTAGTACTTCAGGTAATTTTAATTTCGCAGAACCAAATTTAGCTGAAACATTGATGTTATTGAAAGATATGCACCCCACAAATTGCCCAGGGGAAATCTTCCCCATAAAATATATACTGGAGCATCAAGAACTGTTCGCTCCTTTTCTTTGTCGGTTCATAAAGTCCTCTTTTCGTACAGGTTCTATTCCTCATTCTATCAAAAATGTGGCTGTTACCCCTCTGATAAAAAAGCTAGGTTTGGATCCATTGGATGCAGCTAACCTAACACCGATTACAAATACACTATTTTTCCTCAAACTCATTGATAAGGCAGCGACCACGCAGATGCAATCTCATGTACTCAACTCTGGCATATTACATGTGAAGCAATCAGGTTTTCGAAGCTTCCACGGAACGGAGACCGCTTTATTAGATCTCCAAACATATATGTTGGGTAAACTGGAACATAGCAAGTCGGGGCTGCTGATGTTATCAGATCTATCGCCAGCTTTCGACTTGCTGGATCACAAAATCCTGCTCAACAGAATGGAGTCGGTAGGTGGACTTTCCAAAAATGCCATTTCTTGGCTTAGATCTTTTTTGGAGGGTCGCCAGTCTCGTGTCCACTGGGGTGACTGTGCTTCTGAACCACAGATTATAACATGTGGAGTCCCCCAGGGGGCATGTCTTTCCCCCCTGTTGTTCAACATTTACATTCTTCCCTTATTTATTGAGTTGGAATCCCTAGGCATCTTTTTCTGCAATTATGCAGATGATTTCAACTGGTATTGAACATAACTGGGAACTGTGGGGCTGACCAACAAACGGTAGCCGAAGCATATGACGTCATAAAGCAATGGATGTCAACTAATTGGCTTTGTTTGAATGCTGCCAAAAGTGAGCTGATGCTTTTCGGCTCCCAGCATGCTCAATCCAAACTAAGCCAAGATCATAATTGTTTTATGATAGAAGGTGCTAAAATCAAAACCGTGAAGAAAGTTAAGACTTTGGGTACCTATATGGAGGAAAGTCTTGATAGTGAGGCACATGTTACAGCCATCTCTACCAATACTAACTATCATCTAAAGGTACTTAGACAAGTAGCCCCATTGATATCGGTAGAAAATCACATAAAACTTGTAAGAGCAGTAATATTGCCCCACGTGGATTATTGTAACACACTGTTGGGGGGAGCCAATAAGGCTGATATCCAACAGTTGCAGAAGATACAAAATGCAGCTGTCAGGACTATCTTCCAGATGAAAAGCTTGGAATCCACCAGTGTGGCCAGAAGAAAACTTCATTGGCTTCCAGTGGCAGCTCGCATCCAATTCAAAATACTCACCATGTGCCATAAGTGTATTTTTGGAAACGCTACGGCATACTTGAAGGAGAAGATCTACGTTTATCAACCAACAAGAAGCTTACGCTCTTCGGCTGGATCTCTGTTGGTTTTGCCCCGGATAAAAAAATCTTGTGGTTTAGGACGGGCCTTCTGTATCCAAGGTGCACAAGCTTGGAATTCCCTTCCGATACAGATGCGTAAAATAGAGAATCATCTTGTTTTTCGTAAACAGTTGAAGACAATCCTGTTTAAAGAAAATACTTCCAGCCCTGTTGTTTCTTCTTCTTCTATCCCTCGGCGCCTGGATGCCTGCGGGCTTTGGCGCCTTATAAGCGTAATTAACATAACATAACGTCAACAAAATCACTACTCCATGTGAGTGGTAAAGTGTACTTTAAACATATGCAGAGAGTTGACATGCATGTACAATTCAACATAGCTCCCAATGTTAATGTTGGAGAGGTGGCGTTCTAAACTTATGACATTACAATGTGGACTTTACATTGAAACACACTGCAGTGCATTACCGTGGCAGAGAAATGGCAGTTCGAGTGTTGGGGTTTGTTTCGCTCATGCTCGTGAACTCTCACAATTCTTAAATGTTTCCTTTGTGATCACTCATTTTACCTCCCGACAGCACCATGAAACTGCAAGATCGCAAAGAAAAACGATGTCTACCATTCCAACATAAAAATAAAAACAATCAAATTCTTAAAGGGTGGAAGGCAACTTTTTCTTGTACTCGTTAAGTTTACTTTTGGCAAATTACTAGTCGCGTGCTGCTTGAATAACAGCGGCCCTTGCACATTGTGCAGTGTATAGACGAATTTCATTTCAAGGGAATTGGAGTACTGCGGGTATCAGGGGAAGCATCTCCAGTGTACCCCAAGCGTAGTGCGCTTTGCCCTCCACCCTTACCCCCCCGCCTTGCAGCCCTGTGCTTTTTTACATTCTCCATTATGGTAAAGAACATTGTCCCGAGCTTGGGGGAGAAATGTACTATGCAGAAGGAGCTGCCTCCCCAGGGTGTGTTTAGCTGCTGGTGTATCAAATGCAGAAATGGGTGGCATCAAGAGCCCCATGCTCTGAAACACCTTTTGCGCACTGGTTGTTCACATGACAGAAAGTGTGAGCAGGTGATTCCCCAACACTTGAACCATTATTTAGAGACCTGGCTTTGATTAATGTAGCGTTAGCTAGTCATGGCCATTTCCCAGTGTTTGCGTTGAAGGAGATCGGAAGCTGCACCGTGCGGGGTATTTTAAAGGCCATGAATTGATGCTGCAGCATGTCGCCCCGAATGGAACAAAGAAAGTGAAGCATGCATCCTGCAAGTCTGGGTATTTGCATTATACGGAAGACGGGCCAACCGTCCACGGAGACGGTTTCTACTGTAGTTGCTCAGTCGCTTTCCCAAGCCAGCTGCTGTGCACACTTCGCTCAGCTTTTGGTCCAGCGCCTGCATCCCTCCTTCACACCATCATTCACAAGGCACGTTCGTGTAGGTGTTTGTTAATCTCGTTAGACTAGCGTGATTGCTATTCCAAACAAAAGAAGCACAACGACAAAGAAGAGTATAAAACAAGTCTGAGCGAACAGTGAAATGTATGAAACTCTTGCACTAAAATAAAGTCAGCAGTGCATGCCCAGGAAAGAGGGAACGATGAACAATATGCTCGGGAGCGGGAACTAGGGGGGCGTAGTAACCCCCAAACCAGCCAAAGCGTGGTACAGGCCCCCAGGGCCTCGCCCTCGAAGTGATTTTGGCCCAGCCACGGGCCAAATGGCCGACGGACGGACCAATCCAACCCTGCTGGAATGTGCAACTGTGTAAAATCTGCTGACAGTGACACTCTGCCCAGGTCTTCGGAGAACCGGCCTTTTGATCTCCTGAGCAGAGTCCACCACCAGTGCTCGCTTCCTTTTTCATGACTACTTGAGCCTTGACAAAAGTGTCTAGTTTTGTGGCCTCCAGAGGCTGTTCTTGGATGGCCCAGTCATCTCCGCAATACCATTAAAAATAAATAAAACGCCTATGCAGCAATAGGCCTCACCTGCGAGGACGGGAGCAGGAGGTAAGAAGTGTGCTTGCCTCGGCAGGCTGTAGTTACTGCCGGGTGTCCTGAAACAAGGCCAATCAGCGAGGGCAGGATGCAGCAACTGTTTGTATTTGCTGATTCTGCTGCTGCTTGGCAGTGTGTGCTTGTGATGGGAACAACTTCAGGATTTAGTGACCCACTCGCTCCTCTTTTCCGTAATGGCCGGGGCATGCACAGGAAAGAGGGAACGATGAACAATATGTTCAGGAGCGGGAACTAGGGGGGCGTAGTAACCTCCAAACTGGCCCACGCGTGGTACTGGCCCCCAGGGCCTCGCCCTTGAAATGATTTTGGCCTGGCAATGGGCCGAATGGCAGACGGACGGACGGATCCAAACCCGCAGGAACTTGCAACTGTCTAAGATCTGCTGACGGTGACACTCTGCCCAGGTCTTCTGAGAACCGGCCTTTTGATCTCCTGAGGAGAGTCCACCACCAGTGCTCGCTTCCTTTTTCATGACTACTTGAGCCTTGACAAAAGTGTCTAGCTTTGTGGCCTCCAGAGGCCGTTCCTGGTTGGCCCAGTCATCTCCGCAATACCATTTTAAAATAAATAAAACACCTATGCAGCAATAAGCCTCACCTGCGAGGATGGGAGAGGAGGAAAGAAGTGTGCTTGCCTCAGCAGGCTGTTGTTACTGCCGGATTTCCTGAAACAAGGCCCAATCAGCGAGGACATGAATGCGGCAACTGTTTGTATTTGCTGATTCTGCTGCTGCTTGGCAGTGTGTGTTTGTGATGGGAACAACTTCAGGATTTAGTGACCGAATCTCTCCTCTTTTCTGTAATGGCCGGGGCCGACAACACCAGCCAGCCCCAATCGATCCACACTTCAGTGTCAGTGCGTGCCCATAGCCTGGAGGAGGGCACACCGCACGTGCGCCCATGGGCCTGCTGGCACCAGCGGTGCCGGCGCCACCCTGGGCGGGGGAAGGTAATAAAGCAGCAAATGTTGCTAATTTATTTGCCAATTGTCCTGCCCGAGGGCCGAGACAGGCCCGTTTCTTGGCCAGGGCGAGGCGGGCAACTGCCCGGGGTGCAATAGCCCCGGGGCTGCAGTTGCCCCGGTCCCTGGAGCCTCTGGAGGGGGTGGAATTCCCCAGTTTGTGGGGCGGCGCATTGACATGGGGAAAGTTCCGCAGGTCATGTGCTGGCGCTGCCCCTTCCGACTGTAATGTCACATAGTACAAAAGTACTACGTGACATTACAGAAGTCAGAGGCTCCCTCTGACCACTTTTGTGCCATTTGGGGTGGGGGGCATAAGCACACCAATAAAAATACTTTAGGTCCCCCTGCAGCTAAAACCAGCCCCTTCCATCACAATGCCGTCAGGAAACTGCTAATGGTGGCCCATTAGTCACTAAATGGTTTTGGTTTTGTGCTGGTATTGAGATGGGAGGGGAGGTGCAGTGGGCTATGGGGAGTGGGCGTGTCTTGCAGGGACGCACCGTGGGCCCCAACACGGTACAAACAGAGACCCGTTTGGGCCCATTGTGCATCCCTGCAAGCCCAGAAATGGCCAAAATAATAGTTTAAAGCAGCGCTATTTCTTCATGCCGCTTCTTTTCCAAACTATATATCAATTACACTTTAAACCATTTCCATGGCAATGGTGATGAGTTACTTCACTATGCGGATAATAGTTTTGACCAGTGTTGCTGAGTAAATATTCTTTAAGCCATGAACCGGTTTATTTATTTATTCATGCAATGTTTGTCGGGTACACGGAGATGGATAATTTATTTATTTATTTATGCAATGTTTGTCGGATACCTGTATCCGACACACATTGCATAAATAAATATGCAGTTACCCGACAAACATTGCATGAATAAATAAATAATCCTGGTCCATGTATCCTTACAAAGCATACACTTGATTCCCATTCATAGGTTGCCTCCAAACCCCCTTCAGCATCTTGTGTTCTTTGTTGGTTGTATATATTGCATCCTATGCCATATTCATGGTCTCTTTGTGTGCCCAGTCCTCATTATCTGCAGCCTAAGTGGGACTGGGGCATAAAATTGTCTTGGGCACCAGTGAAAAAGTGGCCCACCATTGCAAATGGCAATTCCTTCCTTGTGTGACGGACTGTTTGACTTTGGGTAGGAGTTCCTTAATGGTGTAGTTTGGGAATGGCGTGCAGGGTGCAGTGGGAGTGGTGCGCGGGGTGCGGTGGGAGTGGTGCGCGGGGGGCGGCGGGAGCGGAGCGCGGGGTGCGGTGGGAGTGGCACATGGGATGGGATGCAGGGGGGCGCATTCCTAGTGTTTCGCCCTGGAGACCAAATGGATTAGAAACTGCCCTAGCTGAGGCCACTGCCTGCAGCAGTGCCAGTGGCAGAATACACGTGTAATACATTCTTTTCCTAACATTATAAAAATGAACAGGTACATTCATTTTTATAATGTTAGGAAACGAACTTGTTACATATGTATTCTAGCACTGGCACTGTGGACTGCTGGTACAGTGCCCCCTAGAGGCTGACTGACGTCAGGCAGCTGCCTGGGCTGCCTGATTGTATTGCTCTCCCTTGAAAAGTGCACGGAACAACCATAAATCACCAATGCAATTATAGAGCAAATACTTCAACCCATAAACAGACAGACACAATAACTCACAGCCACGCACTCTTTAGAAGATAATCAGCTCTTTACGGCTATGTATTCAAAGATTACAGGTACATAGAAATAACTCATAAAACTAATATGGACATAGATCACAGAAGAAGTAAAGAAGTGAAAAAGAAATACATCACCGTGAGCGTAATATGATTCCTCATCTCGCCCAGAAGCGGCTGGAAGACTCCGGGGACAGCCAGGCCGAGAGTGCCACAGCTCACAGGAAGGCCAGACGGAGCGTCCTTCTCTGGCTAAAGTCTCACCTGACCCCCTCCGTGTTTCCGCATATATAGGAACTCCACAAAGGGGAGTTAATTCTCGAACCTTCTGGAATTGCACCTGCGCAGTTGAGGAACAGCCGTCGGTTGCCAGATGGGTCAATCGAGTGCTCCCCCCAAGGAACGCAGGGCCTCCCTGCTCTAAAAACACGCTCCACGGAGAACAGTAGCAAGCCATAACAACATTTGTTTTCCCAGCAGAAATGGCCTTGACTGCATACCAAGTTTGAAAAAGCATGTTTGTCTCAGCACTATGAATCTAACACTTCAGCAAAATGTGTGCAGCCTTTCACTGCGGAGTGAAGTAAATATCCAACATGGCTCACAGCGCTCCCAGAATGCATTGCGCGCCCGTGCCATTTTGAACCAAGCATAAATCAAGCATAACAATTCCACCCTTTGGATATTTATCTTCCGTAGCCAGGTGGCACTGGAACTGGTCTCTGAAACCTACGAAATGTTAAAACTAAATTGGGAACACATTGGAGGCAACAACAACAAGCAATTATAATAGACAGAATAATAAAAATGCAAGCAAAAATATAACGTAGTGTACCCCCAACATCAGGTATCCATGAAAATAATCAATCCCACCAGTTTTTGTTATGATCTTGAGACACTTGAGAAATGAGATCCCTCAAACCTCGAATATGACTTTCAATGGATTGTGAGTGGTAACTTAAATTGAAACAACACATACCTTCAAAGGCATTACACCCTACAGTATGTTTCAGCAACAGATAATCAACAGCAGCTCTACTCTGCAAATTAGCTTTTCTAAGGAGTAATTCTTCTAAAGCCTGCAAAGTATGATTAAGACTTTTAACTACTAAACACGCTAATTTCATCAAAGATTTGTAACCTCCAGCAGCTAAACCCCAAACACCTACTAATGAAAGGGTTAATGCTAAAACCTCAGCTTCTGATAGCAAATGTACATGTGAATCACAGTCAGGAGATATTCCCACAGTTTCAAAGGTTGACCTTTTACCTCGAGTTATCGCTGAGTTTAAAGGAAACATCATTAGTCCTAATCGAGTCAACGCACATGGACCTCCAGAAATGTTAGCTGGAATATAAGTATATGTAATGTTACCACATGAAAAGAGCCATCCTGTTGGAAGTTTCACATAATTCAAATGACTAGCAGTTATCACTGTATGATTGCAAGACATAGGGCCTGATCACGACCTCGGCGGTAACCCTTAAATCCGGCGGTAGCGCTATTACCGCCGGATTTAAGCGTCCGCCGAATCAGGGCTTCGGCGGATTTCGCCCCAGCTCTTGGCTGGGGGGAAATCCGCCGAAAATGTGCGCTATTACCGCCGGCGGGAAATCCGCCGGTGGTAAGAGCGTGAATTTTCCCCATTGAGCCCAATGGGGAATGGGGCATTCCCGAATGGGCTCAATGGGGAATGGGGACTTCCAAGTCCGCCCAACTCGTGATCCCGCGCTATTAGCGCCGGGGGCTATGGCGGTCGCGCTAATAACCCCCGCGCTAATAGCGTTAGCGTTACCGCCAAGGTCGTGATCAGGCCCATAGTGTTATTTACACTGGTGCATTTGCATGACATTCGTGAACACAGTCTCCTCTCAAATGTAGTATGATTGTATTGATTGGTCAACTCTATTTGTCTGCATTTAGCAATTTCTTGTGCATTGCACGTCATAATATAACACACATCACCTTGGGTTATGTTGTACGTAATCACCCGTGTCAAATTTCTCCACTTCTTGTCGGTTTCTTGGCAGAACCTGCAATATTCGTAGACTGAAAAAGATTGCCTAATGTCTGAGTCTTGAACTAAAGAATCATTATGTGTGACGCCGAAGATATGCTTTAAAACCGGAACAGGCGTCGGCACCGCTACTAAACATGTAGTCAATAAAGCTTTGTTCTGACTTGAGTGTCGTGTAGACCGATGAGACCTCCGTCCCCAAGTGACGCACAGAGGAACAAATAGAAACCCGCTGTGCGACCCTTGAGGCCACAGGTGAGAGATGTCTTACCAGATCCACGGAGCCTCTGGAACACCGATGCTGCTGTCAAGAAGGAATGAGGTTAAGCACCAGGCAATCACAATACTGGCAGGTAAACAAAAGAATCTAAAGTGTCTTACCTATCTGGTGTATTGGAGACCCAGGTAACCTAGTAGGGAGGTTCGAGGCTCAGAAAGATACAGCGGTCCCTGGAGTGGTAGAACCGCAGGTGAGCGTGGATACGGGTAGGCCACCTGTAAGATAGGGCTTGACTCGGGCGTAGAAGTACAGCAGGATACACAGGGAAGATCCAAAGACAAGTCGATGTGCAGTCCAAAAATCCGGCAACAGGTAAACAGTTCCAAGCAGAGGTACAAAGGGGTGTCCAAGAGAGTCCGAGGTAGAGTTCCGTGATCGAGGTAGCAAGGAGCAAGTGGTAACGCCAAACAGGGTCCGAAGCCAGCTGAGAAGCAATGATCGTTCTGCCTCCCAGGTCTTTATACTGTGTATCCCTGGGTCATGTGACGTCTCTGGGTCATGTGACGTCCACCAAGGTCACGTGAGGAACGTCGCACTGTATCACGTGATCGACGTGATGACGTGACGCCGCCCCTTCTGCGATATATCCTCCAAGGCAGTTGCCAATGTAGAAAAGGTTGTAATCGAGCCCGTACACCACAGAAGGTACGGTGTTTTCGGTTCTGTGGGTTCACCGAATCCCTTGAGCCTCGAAGCTGGGGTGGAGATGTTGGGGGAATGTGAGCAGTGTTCTGATGTGGGGAGGCCTGATGTGCTGGGGGTCGCCTAACATAGCCCCTCCCCAACGGCCCACGACCCCGTGGGCAGGACGGATGGTCTAAATGGAAACGGGCTACCAGGCGAGGGGCGTTCAGGTCAGAGGCGGAAACCCATGAACGTTCCTCCGGGCCATAACCCTTCCAATCCACCAGATACTGGATCCTACCCCTAAACCATCTGGAGCCCAAAATGGCCGACACCTCGAAAACGTCAGGAGAGGTCAAGGACACTGGGGCAACAGGGGCACGAAGACGGACAGAGTCGGGACAAGGTTTGAGGAGGGAGACATGAAACACAGGGTGGATGCGCCAAGAGCTGGGAAGCACTAAACGGAAGGCCACCGGATTCACAACCTTTGATATCACATAAGGACCGACAAAGCGAGGTAGCAACTTCCGACAACCCTCTAGGCGAAGATGACGTGAAGACAACCAGACCTTGGAACCCACCACCAGAGGGGGAGCAGCCCGACGTTTGCCATCCACACGGGCCTTCATAGCAGCTTTTGCTTCAGTGAGATGAACCACTGTACTAGCGTGTAAGGCAGAAAGATCCCTAAGACATGTCGTGGCCGCAGGGTTCGCAGAACCAGAAGCATCAGGGACCGGCAAGACCTTGGGATGCTGGCCATAGAGGGCGTAAAAAGGAGAATAACCAGTGGCCGAATGAGCCGCATTATTATATGCGAACTCCGCAAGCCGTAAAGCGGCCAACCAAGAGGTTTGGTGTTGCAATATAAGGCAACAAAGGTATTGTTCCATAGATTGATTCGTCCTTTCGGTCTGTCCATCGGTCTCAGGATGATAGGCCGAGGAATACCTGGTATCAATGCCCAATAGACTAGTCAGGGATCTCCAAAACCGAGAGGTGAACTGTGACCCTCTATCAGATATAATGACCGAAGGAAGGCCGAATAGCATGAACACATGTACAAAAAACAAATCCGCTAACACAGGAGCCGAAGGGATACCTTTGCAAGGAACAAAACGGGCCATTTTAGTGAACGTGTCCACCACCACCCAGATGGAGTCAAAGCCCTTCGACTTGGGGAGATCAGTAACGAAATCCATCGTCAAGGTATGCCAGGGCCTAGGAGGTACCGGAAGCGGAAGCAACAACCCAATCGGTCGACCCCTTTGATGTTTAGCCTGAGCACAAACTGCGCATGATCTAACATAACATTCAACATCGCGCTTCATAGAAGGCCACCAACACCAACGTTTGAGAAGATCCAAAGTGCGGTCTTGTCCGGGGTGAGCATTAAAGGGAGCGTCATGAGACCACTCAAGGGCCAGATTGCGTGTGTCAGGTGTGGGAAGGAACAGGCGCTCATGTACGAAGGGTAGTCCATCAGAATACACTGGGTCCCATTCTCGCAACTGATCGGAATGGTTGCTAGTCCAGGATCGAACCGAGTCTATCAGTGATAATGAGGGAGTACAGAGACAAATCACATGACTCTTTCCGAGAACAGTGTCGGGGAACGTAGGCAATTGGACCCCCCCCGGAGAACGTGACAAGGCATCCGCCTTCCCATGCGCCGTACCAGGACGGTGCATAATACGGAAGTCAAAAGAGGAAAAGAAAAGATGCCACCGGACTTGTCTGCTATTAATGCATTTCAGAGAGGCCAAATCTTGTAGATTCCGATGATCGGAGTATACTGTGACGGGATGTTTAGCCCCTAGAAGATGATGGCGCCAAACACGGAAAGCGTCCATGACAGCCAAGAGTTCTTTCTCCGTGACGGTATAATGAGACTCAGTACTGGAAAACTTACGGGAGTGGTATGCCACTGGATGTAATTTGCCTGTATTAGGACATGTTTGTGACAGTACAGCCCCGAGGGCAAAGGAAGAGGCATCTGCCTCGACTATGAACGGAAGATCAGGATTGGGATGTTGGAGTACCGGTGCGGTAATAAAGGCGGTTTTCAATGTCTCAAAAGCCTCCTGTTGTTCTCTCTGCCACTGATATGGTACCCGGGGACTAGTCAGGGCCGTGAGTGGGGCTACAATCGTAGAAAAGGAAGAAATGAAACGCCTATAAAAGTTGGCGAATCCTAAAAAGGCCTGCAAGGACTTGAGTGTTTGAGGTACTGGCCAATCTAAGACTGCTTTGACCTTAGAATCGTTCATGGATAATGCCCCAGGGGTGATATGGAAACCCAAAAACTCAACAGAGGTCTTATGGAACTGGCATTTCTCAGGTTTGGCAAATAAGGAATGTTTTCTTAAACGGGTTAATACTTCTCGGACGTGTTTTACATGGTCATCAAGATCACGAGAGAAGACTAGGATGTCGTCCAAATACACAACCATGTACACATCCAGAATATCCCTGAAAATGTCATTCATGAATCGTTGGAACGTGGCCGGGGCGTTACATAAGCCAAAGGGCATGACAAGATACTCGTACAAGCCGTAACGTGTACAGAAAGCCGTTTTCCACTCGTCTCCCTCGCGAACGCGTACTAAATTGTATGCGCCGCGTAGATCGAGTTTGGTAAAAATGGAAGCATGTGTTAAATGATCTAAGAGTGGAGTAATTAACGGGATGGGATATCTATCCTTCTTGGTAATCGCGTTAAGACGCCTATAATCCACACAAGGACGTAAATCCCCCTCCTTCTTGGGTACAAAGAAGATAGGACTTGCCGCCGGCGAAGTGGAGGGGCGGATATGTCCTAGTCGCAGGGCATTCTGTACATATTCTTTTAGCACCTGTTCCTCCGAAGGAGACAAAGAGTAGATCCTGCCCAAAGGAACAGTGGAATCAGGAAGCAATTCAATTGGGCAGTCATAAGTTCTATGTGGAGGAAGTACCTCAGACGAGCCTCGATCGAAAACTGATTCAAAAGCCCGATATTCTGGCGGAATCCCAGACACCAACCCCCCAACAGTATGAGACTGTATGACTTCTGGATCGTCAACGGTCAGTGTGAGTTGTGCTAAGGCTCCCAAGACCCGAGAGGGTGTGTCAGGGGCTTGACGGACCGGGAGACAATAATCCTGACAAATATCGGACTCAAAGAGTACAGTGCCTGTTTGCCAATTGATCAGCGGATTATGTTCACGTAACCAGGGAATCCCTAGTATGATACCGAATCGAGGTGCGGTGATCAAATCAAAACTTAAGGTTTCTGTGTGTATGTCTTGTATGTTCAACAAGAGGGGTGCAGTTTGATGTCTAACAGGACCAGAAACCAATGCGGAGCCGTCTACGGCTTGGACATGTTCTGGTCGTGTTTTTACCACTAAGGGTAGATTGAGGGAATGGGCCAAATCAATATCTATGTAATTACCAGTGGCACCGGAATCAATAATGATGTTGACTGCATGAAGAAGGCCCGTAGAGGGACATAGAGTAGCCTTTACGGAGATGGGCTGAACACGGGCAAAGGCAAGAGGGGTACCCGGAGAAGATGATGGGACACTCGACCTGTTCTCCGGTTCTAAGGTCGAGCCATCCGAAAAACCTGATTCTTCTTGGGACGTCGAGGACACTCTTTCACGAAATGTCCAATGGTGCCACAATAAAAGCATGCATTATCTACCCTTCTACGTTCCCTCTCAGATGTTGTAATAGGACTGCGTAACCCTCCCACTTGCATAGGTTCTTCGGTACTGGAAGCGGGAGTACTAACAAGAGTAGGAGAGGAAGAGGCCCCCAATTCAGCTCTACGCTCTGATCGTCGTGCGTCTACCTGCAGGACAAGATCAACCAATTCCTGATACTGAGTAGGCATAGAAGGGATCACTGCTAAGGCGTCTTTCATGGTGTTACTCAACCCCCTATAAAAGACCACCGCCCGCTTGTTTTCTGGCCATGATGTTTCCGCAACTAGCTGGTTAAACCGGGTGATGTAATCTATCAGAGTCCTTTTGCCCTGAGTTAAGTCCAGCAATTCCAAATCCCTAGACTGTGCCTTGTGTCGGGTATCGAATACTCGGGACATTTCCAGGACCAACAAATCAAAGTCATAAAGAACTGGGCTGTTGTTCTCTAACAGGGGATTAGCCCAAGCAGCAGCTGTTCCAGCTAAGTGGGAAAGGGCGAAGGCGGCCTTAGCAGTGGACGTGGGAAAAGCCAAAGGCCTGCATAAGAAATGTAACTTGCACTGGTTAACAAAGGTTCTGAATTTCTTGGGATCGCCTTGGTAGCGTTCAGGAGCAGCCAGAGGAGTAGGAGTCGGGAGGATTATTGGAGTCGGGACTGTAGCCACAGGAGGGGATGTAGTGGAGGAGCTGCCATCTCCGAACTCAGGGTCTGCAGGAAGGGAATGCTGGACGCTCTGTATGGTATCCAACCTTTGATGGATCACCGTGTTCGCGGCGGCCATATCTGCCCTTAATATTGTAATTGCCTGAACTAAAGCAGTTATGGGTTCGTCCGTGGATCCCTGCATCGTCTAACACGACTATACTGCTTCTCAGTCTGTTCTGACTTGAGTGTCGTGTAGACCGATGAGACCTCCGTCCCCAAGTGACGCACAGAGGAACAAATAGAAACCCGCTGTGCGACCCTTGAGGCCACAGGTGAGAGATGTCTTCCCAGATCCACGGAGCCTCTGGAACACCGATGCTGCTGTCAAGAAGGAATGAGGTTAAGCACCAGGCAATCACAATACTGGCAGGTAAACAAAAGAATCTAAAGTGTCTTACCTATCTGGTGTATTGGAGACCCAGGTAACCTAGTAGGGAGGTTCGAGGCTCAGAAAGATACAGCGGTCCCTGGAGTGGTAGAACCGCAGGTGAGCGTGGATACGGGTAGGCCACCTGTAAGATAGGGCTTGACTCGGGCGTAGAAGTACAGCAGGATACACAGGGAAGATCCAAAGACAAGTCGATGTGCAGTCCAAAAATCCGGCAACAGGTAAACAGTTCCAAGCAGAGGTACAAAGGGGTGTCCAAGAGAGTCCGAGGTAGAGTTCCGTGATCGAGGTAGCAAGGAGCAAGTGGTAACGCCAAACAGGGTCCGAAGCCAGCTGAGAAGCAATGATCGTTCTGCCTCCCAGGTCTTTATACTGTGTATCCCTGGGTCATGTGACGTCTCTGGGTCATGTGACGTCCACCAAGGTCACGTGAGGAACGTCGCACTGTATCACGTGATCGACGTGATGACGTGACGCCGCCCCTTCTGCGATATATCCTCCAAGGCAGTTGCCAATGTAGAAAAGGTTGTAATCGAGCCCGTACACCACAGAAGGTACGGTGTTTTCGGTTCTGTGGGTTCACCGAATCCCTTGAGCCTCGAAGCTGGGGTGGAGATGTTGGGGGAATGTGAGCAGTGTTCTGATGTGGGGAGGCCTGATGTGCTGGGGGTCGCCTAACAAGCTTCAGCATTGGGCACATCAGTCAAACAAAAGTGTGATATATTCAGCACTTGCTGTGCTAAATATATCCACATATTTTCTTCTTGAGTTATCATAGGAGAGTGTTTCCTCCGTCCTACAAAGGGCTCCTGCACAACTGGCATCAAGGTTGTTTTCACTTGCTCCTGATGTGTTTGTCGCAATTCACGGATCCATGTCTTCAGTCTGCTGGGCTTGTCGGCACTGGCATAGGGCTGCTTGGGGACAACATTATTCATCACTATCAGTATCCCCTTGATCAGTGGCACAGATGTGACATTTTTTGCTGGTGACAGAAGACTTCTTAACCCGTCCAAATGGAGTCCATTTAGTGCCACAGTCACACCAACCAGACCCAGGATCTACAAAGCAAACCCAGAAAAGAGATATCAGTGTTGCACATCACTCTCTCGGGTAACATTTGTCTGCGGGTACATATTGCCATTTCTTGTTACCAGGCTCCATTACTAAAACCACTTGATCTTTGCCTGATGCAATGACATCTGCTGGCACTGGTGGACCACTTGGCTTTTCCACCCACACCTTTGCACCCGGTACCATGCTGTCTGAAGAGCCAAAACCGCGATCCCCACGGGTAGTTAACACTGTAGGAGGCTCCCCTTTCTTAATCATGGACAACTTAATGGGAATGACTATCAATTGGGCCACTCAATCACCCTTGTGGATTGATAACAATTGATACCCAATATTCATTATGATGACTTTAATCTTGCCTTGGTAATCAGCATCAATTAACCCTCCCAACACTTGAACTCCCTTCAATGCTAGGTCAGATCTAGGGGCAATCCATCCCATATGATCTGGGGGAATCTGTACTCCAGTCCCTGTTTCAATGACAACTATTCCTCTTGGGTCTAATCTGATTTCTTCATTAGAATGCAAATCTACTCCTGCTGACTCTGGAGTTGCCCGATAGAGAGCTAAAGAACCTGGTGTAATTTCCCAGTATAAAAGTGTTTCTCTGACTAAATTGGGTTGAACCTGCAAAGTAGGAGTCATTAATCGCATCAAAGGAGTTTCATGTTCATACACAGGCCTATTGTTCAGCACTTGCACCGCATCAAACACACGATCTCGCCAGCCTGCCAAACTGCCGTCTCCAGTTTTGCGCAACTGTTCTTTCAGTAACCCATTCATTCGTTCAATTAGCCCTACTGCAGCTGAGTGGTAGGGAATGTGATAGACTCAATGCTCTTTTCCTGACAAAACTCCTGGATTAATTTGCCTTTGAAATGTGACCCATTGTCACTTTGAATCTGCAAAGGCACTGCATAATGTAATATGATCTGATCTAACACCCTAATGGTGTTCAATTGGGTTGCACGTTTGCACGGCAAAACCATCAAATATCCCGAGTAGGTATCCACAATAGTGCATGCATACTGACAACCTCTGCTGTTTGGCATAGGACCGATATAATCAATCTGCCAAATTTGACCTGGTAATTTTCCTCTTCTCAATGTGCCTCGAACAATCTGAGGTATAGGTCTATGCAATTGGTGTTGGCACACGGGACACTGCAAAATGATTGTTTTCACTAGTTCTAAAGGAAGACTGATGCCTCGAGCTTGTGCCCACCTGATAGCAGCCTTTTCTCCAAGGTGCCCACATTTCTGATGGGCCCATTTGGCCAAACCCTCCATATCGTCTTCCCGAGCCTCTGCATCCACTGAGGCAATCTTGGTGTGTTCATCTGCAACAGAATTAAACCAACGTTCTAATGAATCTGTGGCACAATGCGCGTCCACATGATATACAGTGACTTCACTTTGTAACAACATTTCTGCAATATCTTGCCACAGTTCCTTTCCCCACAACTCTTTTGAATGAATCTTCCATCCATTCTTTTGCCAGGTTGGCAACCACGCTGCCAATCCATTTGCCACTGACCATGAATCTGTGTACTCATAACATTGACCAGGGGTCTCTTGTTTCAATGCTTGGTAAACTGCGTAAAGTTCTGCCAACTGACTGCTCTTTCCTTTCCCTGTCGTTGTCAACATCTTTTTGGTTTTGGGATTGTACGACACTGCTTTCCAGTACCGCTCAGTTCCCACGTATCGGGCAGAACCATCCGTGAACCAAGCATGCTCTGTTTGTTCCACGGTCAAATCGCTGTAACGTACTCCCCATTTTATGGGAGACTCACGTTTTTCAGGCACTTCCGGTGTTATGTAATCTGAGGGCGGTATGTTGGCTACTTGCTCATGTAATTATTTGCCACTCCACCCTTTCCTGATTTGGCTCTGTCTTGAATGTACCATTTCCATTTACTCATGCTGGCTTCTTGAGCATGTGCTATTCTATGTGTTTTAGGAGAGCTCAATACCCACTGCATGATTGGTATTTCTGGCCTCACCAATACATCATGGCCCACCGTCATTTGCTTGGTATCAACAAGGGCCCAATAACATGCCAGCAATTGCTTCTCAAACGGAGTATATGAGTTACCAGCATCGGGCAACTTACGACTCCAAAACCCTAATGACACACGTTTCCTGTCTTGTTTCTGCCACACACTCCAGTTAGCATAATTGTCTTGCACAGACATATTTAATTCCACTTCGCCTTCCTTCAAGGGCCATAAATCAAGCACCTGCTGCACGGTGTCTTTCGCCATCTCAAATGCTCTCTGCTGCTCTTCCCCCCACTGAAACTCATATTTCTTTCGTGTCACCTTGTAGAGGGGGGCCAATATCTGCCCTAAATGCGGAATGTGCTGTCTCCAAAACCCAAACAGTCCTATAAACTGCTGAGCTTGCTTTTTGTTCGTTGGAGTGGTGAATTCAAGTATTTTCTGTTGAGCTTTTGGCACCATTTCTTGATGCCCATGATGCCACTGAATCCCTAGAAATATCACTGTTTCAGCTGGACCTTGAATTTTACTCAGATTAATCTCCCACCCTTCCTTTTTCAATCCTTCCATAAGGACATCTAACTGACTTTGCACGCTGTGCTCATCCTTGCCCTGAATCAAAATGTCATCAATGTAATGAGAGATTTGTATGTCAGGTTTACACGGTATCTTGTCTAAATGCTCTGCCACTAGCCGGTGACAGATAGTCGGACTGTGCATGTACCCCATGGGTAGTCTCGTGAAAGTGTACTGACGTCCACCCCATGTAAATGCAAACTGCTCTTGACACTCATCAGCAATTGGCACAGAGAAAAATACATTAGCTAAATCAATCACTGCATACCAAGTCCCCTCAAACTTTTGGACATTTTCAATCAAGGTAATGGCAACTGGGACTGCGGGCACTAAGGGAGGAGTATGTTTATTCAACTCCCTGTAATCCACTGTCATCCTCCATGACCCATCCCCCTTTTTAATGGACCAGAGCGGATTGTTCAATGATGTTGTAATAGGGCGTAACACACCCGTCTCCACATACTCTTTGATGGTGTCTAAAATTTCCTTGTGCCCCCCAGGAATGCGGTATTGTTTCATTGCTACCCGCTTGGTTGCTATTGGCACTTGCACTGGGGGCATCTTCAATTTGCCTACAGTAATGGGGGTACAAATCAATGCACTCACCCCAAACTGATACGTTTTACCGCCAAGTCCCAAGGTTAGCCCTTCCAAAATGTCAAAGCCAATTATATACTCAGGTATCGGGACAATCAACACTTGCTATTTCTGCCTCTTTAAATTGCCTATTTTCATCTTCACTCGCGTTTGCACTGCGAGGGTCTCCTTTCCCCCTAAACCTGTGATCGTAAACTGTTTGCCTTTAAATCGTGTCGGATTACCATGAATAAAAGAGGCCTCCGCCCCGGTGACTATCAATGCTCGCACCCCTTGTGTATTTCCTGGCCCCCAAAAAATCTTAACATCAACATGAGGTCGCCTATCCACTTTTATGCGGGCAGACGCTGCCGGAGCTTGGTCGTAGCCCTAGTCAAATTTCGAATGAGTGTGACTTGACTCCGCCTCTAGCATTGCACTCACCACCTTTCTCAAATCTGTTTATGTTCGCTGATACGGGGAAGGTGTCCCCATAGATCCTTCATCTTGTTCTTCCGCAGGGGGAGCAGAAGGTGAGGCATCCCCCTGCGGTGTGGTGACTACTTGTTTCTTAACCTGTTTATAGCGCTCTTTTGCTGCAAGTCATCGTTTTTTGTATAATTCATACATTACTCTGGTTTCAATGACATCAATTTCTTCATGTGGCACACCATCTTTTAACAAAGCCAAAAACATGTATTTTCGGGACACGCGGGAGTCTCTACTATCTTGCCGCCTGCCTTCAGTTCTTCTCTCACTGCGCCCCTCTCTCTCCCGTGGCTTATTATCACTCTTGTCCCACTCTCCCAAATCTGCAAGTTGCCTAATGGCATCTGCTACCTCATCAGTAGCCTTGCCCGTCATACCTACGAGTAAACTCATAATGATACTTTTGTATGCGGGTGGCGCAGTTCTAATCACCATGTTGTGAGTTGAAACTGAGAGCGGCACGGCTCCCATGAGATCAGGAGCATCTATGTGAATCGCCTCTTTCATAGCATGCTCTCTGACTTTTTGAATTGCTTCTCTCAATGTATACCACTTCGTTTCTTCACTAGGCCAGTCTGTGGTAATAGGGTATTTACGGTTACATGCTTGGGCTATCAGGTGCAACAAAGACACCTGCGTATCTTGACCATTTGCATCACGGGGCGGTCCTACTCTTAAGACCTCCTGTACATTGGTGTCAATTGACAGGGGTAAAAAACGCAGTGAATCAGTAGAATCTACCAACAACCCTGCAGCACCCCCATCTAGCAATCTCACCATCCATGTCAATAAAGCTTCCCCTGATTTTTGCCTCAAACTGGTAATAATTTCCCCAACCTCCTGTGGTGTGTAATCTTCAAAAGTGGTTAAATCCACCATACTACCGCCAGGATTCTGCGGGTGTGGTCCGGCTCACCGCCTTCTAACAGGCTTCGCTGCCACTGTTTTCTGTTTCACCTCTGGTTTGGGGTCAGACTCTTCTGCAGAACTACTTTCTAGACTGGTCGAATCAAAAATATCACCATCCCACTTGTCTGGATCCCAGTCTGCGCGAGCGGTAGCGATTACAGTTGCCACCTTTCTTTTGTTGACCCCTCCCCGTCTTTTCCTATATTTATAACGAGCTACTCTGACTGCTGCCCTCTTGGCCACCGCCTGATATGTATCGGCCTTATCTTTAAACAGCTTCATTTGAATCTGCTGCATTAACGCAGTCTGCCGTTCTGCAGCTAGCTCTCTCTCTAATCTCAAAACCTAATTTTTCATATCCATTTGCCTCTGATGTATTTTCCTACAAGCATGCAAAAGAACCCAACCTCGCCTGCCTAATGCCGCACATTCTTTACCACGTTCTACTGAAACTTGTTGCAAGCATGCAATTACATTAGCTGGATCGGCATCCCCCAATCCTTGATCCCAAGTCTCACTTAGCCCGGCACCACAGGCCCATGCCTGAGCCAACTTATCATATGGACTCTTAGTCCAGCCTGGAATTATAACATCAGAACATTCACCACCAGCGGGAACACTCTTTTTCCTGAACAAACTATTAATTACTGCAAAATGGTACAAAACCTTTTTATATCTATTTTTTTTTCTTTCTTTCACTGCAATCACTCCCACAAGCACGCACGCACCAGCAAGGAAAATAAAGAAAACAGCTTAACACAGTTCAACACTCACTGCCAACTTACTTTCGCTTGCAAGATAACCGAAGCCTATCTACGTTCAAATAGATTCTTCAATATTTGGAACACGTCATCACAAATAACCCTGCTCACAGCGCCATAATGTATTGCTCTCCCCTGAAAAGTGCACGGAACAACCATAAATCACCAATGCAATTATAGAGCAAATACTTCAACCCATAAACAGACAGACACAATAACTCACAGCCACGCACTCTTTAGAAGATAATCAGCTCTTTACGGCTATTTATTCAAAGATTACAGGTACATAGAAATAACTCATACAACTAATATGGACATAGATCACAGAAAAAGTAAAGAAGTGAAAAAGAAATACATCACTGTGAGTGTAATATGATTTCTCATCTCGCCCAGAAGCGGCTGGAAGACTCCGGGGATAGCCAGGCCGAGAGTGCCACAGATCACAGGAAGGCCAGACGGAGCGTCCTTCTCTGGCTGAAGTCTCACCTGACCCCCTCCGTGTTTCCGCATATATAGGAACTCCACAAAGGGGAGTTAATTCTCGAACCTTCTGGAATTGCACCTGCGCAGTTGAGGAACAGCCGTCGGTTGCCAGCTGGGTCAATCGAGAGCTCCCCCCAAGGAACGCAGGGCCTCCCTGCTCTAAAAACACGCTCCACGGAGAACAGTAGCAAGCCATAACAACATTTGTTTTCCCAGCAGAAATGGCCTTGACTGCATACCAAGTTTGAGAAAGCATGTTTGTCTCAGCACTGTGAATCTAACACTTCAGCAAAATGTGTGCAGCCTTTCACTGCGGAGTGAAGTAAATATCCAACATGGCTCCGAGCGCTCCCAGAATGCATTGCGTGCCCGCGCCATTTTGAACCAAGCATAAATCGGCCATAACACTGATGCAAAGACCGGCCCTGCAAGCTGGCCTTGGTGAGCTGGCCCTTAGCTGTGAAGAGGGAGGACAGGAGCCTTCAGAACTTACAACCGACGAGTGGTTAAATCAAAGCCCAGCAGCAGAGGAGCTGGCTATCCTGAACAAAGGCATTACTGTGGAGACTCGTCAGGTCTCAGATGCACCACCTTCAGACGATGATCTCCTAATGGTTATGGAAGCGGCTCAATTAGAGGAGCCGATTAAGAAAAAATCTGTTAAAGATACTAGTCTCCCATAGATGCAGAGTTCATAGCAGCTCTAACACTCACTTTAATGCCCTATATGAAACTCCATGCATCCTTAAATGATCAGATAAGAGACCAATCTACTACCTTAGCTATGTTGCATACTAAGATGGTCTTTCTAGAAGGTTTTGTAACAGCGATTCAAACGAACCCGGAGAAAAATACGGAGCAGATTATGGGTATTCTGCACAGCATAATTGACCCTGTCATCCAAGAAAAAAACAAAAGAAGAGCCGACATGGATAGACTAAAAGTTCTAAGCAACAGTCAAGTTGAAGGTAATGAGTTGCGAGATAACTCTACTATAACTGAGATTGATAGGGTGGCTAAGGGGGTCCAGTCGACCCAAAATCTAGTAAGAAACAAGAATTATTTGGCTATCCCTGTACAGTATCCTGTGAAGGAACCAGTTCCGGTGAGCCCGGATGTTCCTATACTGAAGGGGAGGTCCAGGAAAAGGAAAGACTTGTACAGGTACCATCAGACAGGGTACTGTCTAAAAGAAAAGGTGAATGCCCATTGAAGGAGGCCTGGGTACTAGCCCCTAAAAGAGTTAAGGAGAAATAATATGAGATATTTACTAAATTGTGTGAGGTGGGGCAACAATTGCATTCTCCTCATTCTAAAAGGGTGCTATTAAAGGATATGTTGGAAAAACAGAAGATACAACAAAAAAGCCAATGTACCACTTGAGAAATTGAGGCAACCCTCCATAGCTAACAGCTCGCCACACTAGGTAAGAAATACAAGTAGCGCAGAAAGAAGGGTCGCTTTGAGGCAAGCTGACAGATCAAAATCGCGGGCCTTAATAACTCAGAAGGGGGAGAATAGGTCAAAAGAGCATGATTGCAACTAGCTCAATGTGATCTCCTTGAACGGAAAAATAAAGGAAGCAGAACAGTTGGATGATCTTATGAATCTCTCCACATATACAATTTCTGAGGGAGACGAAAGTGGTTCTGAAGGTGACAGGGTGGGAACTGAGAATCAGGATATGGATGACCACAATGAAGAGGCTAGTGAAATGGATGAAGTTTCTGAAGATGAGGAAATAACCACGCCATTGATGCTATCGAGCCCAGAAGGAAGATCCTGTAAAAGGAAAATGATTCACTGTCAAAAACGTCCAGTTATATAAGCAAAAAAAAGAAAACAGGGCCAATCGGAAAGGGAAGAAGAGGATGGAGTTCAGACCAGGCAATTTGTTCCCTGTAAAGGTATTACGGGTGCAAGTAGAAAAAATATTCAAATGCCAATAGAGCCAGCTAAAATGGCTAAAAAAAGAAAACACGTGCTCATGGCTAGGGATGAAGAGGAGGCAGAGGAAACCACACAATTTGTTCCCCTAAAAATGACAAACCTATCTAAAAGGAACATCAGTACTTTCCAGACTATGGATGAAAAAAGAGCCATGATTCATAGTCAACCTAAAAAGGACAAGGAATTGTCTAGACGCCTTGACACTAAATGGGAGAATACACAAAGTGGAGGTCCGACAGACAGAGTAGAGAAGGACAATAACACATACCGCTTACTGCGAACGAATCCTGCAGAGAAGGGATGACTTAATATTAAATAGGGCAAACATTCTTCGCTTAGTCCATTGTATCCTGGTGTTTCAGAACATTGAGTCAAGAGACTTTCACTTAAATTGAGTTTTCAGAGGAGGAAAGACTAGACAAAGTGATCATTCATGTCGCGACGCAGGGGAAGAAGAACATCCTGATGATGCCAGGAGATTATTACCAATGGGATTTGGATTGTCTAAATATGACAAAGAGGATAACACCGGGGACAAATTAAAGTAACAGTGTAATGACTCACCTGTGGGCAGAAGACCTAGCAGTCAGCAGAGAGCCTGTTTGAAAACTCCGGAATTTAATAAGAGCATGGGTTGGAGAGCCCCAGACCCTCAGCTTCTAGACTTTGCGGATAAAAATATGAATTTTCTAATCACAGTGGAAAACCGAAGAGAATGGACACCGAAAACCCAGCTGAAAGAGCCGCTGAAAGTAGAAAGAAAGGAGGAAAATTGGTCCTGACTGGCCAGAGCTTTAGCAGGGTAGAGTTTCTCTACATAGCGACTAAATTCTGGACAAGAGGTACAATGGGAGGGCCAGTTTAATCAAATGTCTTTGGTCACATGGAATATGCAAGGCGTTGGTCATCTTTTTGAAGCTGGAGACTTGAAATTCGAACAGTATGATATAATTTATCTCCAGGATACTTGGCTATGGGACTCCCCTTTACAAGAGGGCTATTCTGTATCTATCAATCCGGCAACTAAGGGGTTGAGTGGTCGACCTATGGCGCAGCTTCTATTGGCAATAAAAAACAGCTTAAACCTTCACATAATTGGGGAGCATTGTCCATCACCCCTGATGCAAGCGCTACTAGTGTGTTCAGGCCCTGTGGAATGACATGACCAGGAGAGCCTCCTTATCCTCAATCTATATTGGAACGCAGCCTCGCCTATCACCCAGGACTTTGTCAAAACTGTGCTCAATCTAATTGAGAACGCTATGGAGCTAAGGGGCTACTTAGATATGATAATTTGTGGGGATCTAAACATCCATTGTTTTGATTATAGATAGTCCCTTATAACAGACCCGGGTATCAACGCTCCCAATCAGGTCAGAAGAGGCCTTGTTTGGAGGACCGAACTGGAAGGAAAGAACATCCACGTAGTTAATGGCCAAGTGGAAGGGAACATTCTTGCCCAAGTTACATGGAGGAGAGGAAGGAGGAGAAAACTCTTGATTATATATTTGCGTCAGAAAATCTGTTCGCAAATATGTTGAATTTCCAGATTATCGAAACGAATGAAAGCGATCACGACATATTGTCTGTGATACTGAAGACATGGGTGAAGATTAAAACCCCAAAGGGACCAGCCGAATTGGCAATCGAATCAGGACACAACAGACTTAAAATATCTAAGGTGACAATGAGACAAGAGTATGCAGGGCTAAAACCTACAGCATTTAAAGAGTTGGAGTGGCTAAATGGCAATAGTGGTTTTGTTAAGCACCATTCATTTAAAATCGTAGTTGCAAAGAAAAAGAAAGATCTGAAAGTGAAAGTGAGAGATATACTTAAGAAAGATCCCAAAGATATTCTCTCTGTGAAAAAGTTAAAACAGCAATATAAAAATTGGATAATAGGCTACAAGGGACTTTTACATCACTGAGATGCAGAAGTAATGTTGCACCTTGTTTCAACAAAAAATACTTTTAAAATTTTGAGGCAGCTTAATAATTTGGCTGCACCTCAAGCCTCCCTAACATCGAATGGAGTGCCCCAGAGGTTTGGTGTCAGCATTTTTCAGCCTTGTTCAAGACAGATAATATTGCGAAGGGCGTAGGAAGATGTCTGAAGAGGATTGGTCCTTCCCGACTGAGAAACTGGATATTGAAACCCTGATCAAGGCTGCGAGCAACTCAAGGGCAGCAGGGCCCGATGGACTAACAAATTGTATGTTGAAGGAGGAACCGGAAGCATGGTCTGGGGTGATGTATGATCTTTTTATGACCATTAAGACAACAAAGAGGATACCCGAGTCATGGTGTTCCTCCATTATTGTCCCGATATTTAAGAAGGATGATAGGTCTAATCCATGCAATTATAGACCTATTGCCCTTCTGGACGTAATGGGTAAGATCTTTGGCGCACTGGTATTGAAGGCCCTTGATGTTTGCAGGGTTTATAGTGATATTTTCGAATTCAATAATTTCGAATGCATTAATTTCGAATCAATAACGTCGAGACTACGGGACGGTTTGACAAATGGCAGGCGGGATTCGTAAAAGGCATAGGTACTTCCCTAAATCTCTTCCTAATTAGTTTACTAAAAGCAAGAGTTAAGACAAAGGAGAAGTAAAAATTATACCTGGCCTCGACAGACCTCGCTCAGGCGTTTGACACTATAGAGCGAGACAAACTCTGGACCAAGTTGAAAGAATGGAACTGGCCGTTGGATGTGTGCGAAGCTTTGTCTGCCTTGCACACGAATACTAGTCTGCCAGTGAGGCTGGACAAAAGTGGCCTCCTGTCAGAGCCCATCAAAACATCCAAAGGGTTGAAACAGGGGTGCACCCTATCTCAGGCCTTATTTATTTATTTCATTTTTTACATTTGTACAGCGCACTGCAGCCCATAGACATCGAGGCGCTGTTACAGGAAGGTGTATGCAAGCAAGATTATGTAAACATAGAAAACATAGGTAGAGATAGAAAGCGGAGGGTGGTTACATATGACATTCATGTGTCTGAAGCGATCATGGCAGGAGGGTTTAGACAAACAGCCTGGTTTTTAAGGCTTTGCGGAAGGCTAGGTGAGAGTCAATCCCCCTGAGGTGCGTAGGTAGGGCGTAGGTAGGGCGTTCCAGTGTGAAGCTGCTAGGGCTGGGAAGCACAGGCCTGGCAGAGGTGGGTCGTGAGATCCTCTGGGCAAGGTAAGGGGGAGCAAGGTCGTGGAGGCATTTATGGGTGAGGGAGAGTATTTTAAAGGTGATCCTCTGCCTAATGGGTAGCCAGTGGACCTGCCTTCTGAGGTCTGAGATGTGGTCTTTCCTGGAGAAACCTGTGGTGGCCCTGAGGGTGTTGTTCTGGGCAAGTTGGAGCTTAGCAATGTTTTTGCCGGAGGTTCCACCAAGGAGCGCATTGCAGTAGTCCAGCCTGGATCCTATCATGGCCCTGGCAATAGTGAGGCCATTTTGAGAAGAGATGAAGGTTCTTGCTGCGTAGATGAGTTTGGAGTAGTATGCAGATGAGGAGGCAATGGCATTAACATGCCTGTCCATGGTGAGGTTGGAGTCAAGGTAGACTCCTAGAGTCTTGACTGTTTGGGATACCCCAATCGGTATGTTGTCGATGGTAAAGGATGAGTATTGCTTGTCGAGATTGCCTAGAATTGTTGGTGACCCGATGAGTAGAAGCTCGGTCTTCTCGCTGTTAAGACATAGCCAATTGTTAAGACATAGCCTTGTTCAACCAATTTACTTCAGATATGCCTAATGCATTTGATGACATTAGAAGTTTTCCCCCAAGAATAGCTGGAGAGGCGTTGGGTCATCTGCTTCATGCGGATGACCTAATCCTTTTGGATCAGACGCAGGTGAAGCTTCAAAGACATCTAAATGCTCTGGCTGTTTACGTAGATGTGAATGGATTAAAAATCAATGTGGCAAAATCTAGAATTCTGACCCTAGGGGGTAAAATTGGTCAAAAGAGCTCCAAAAAACAGGCATGGTACCTAAAGGGTGAAAAGATTCTGGAGGTTTCTAACATCATATACTTGGGGGGGTTGTGTAAACAACAGTGCAGTAGATGTTCCTCGCAAGGTCAGTCTAAGAAGTACAATCAGGAATCTCGCCTCTCAAGCATGTTTAATAAAAGCTAAACACTTCAAGTTCTCGCTCCAACCGGTGATTGATTTCTATACAGTGAAAGTGGCCCATACAGTGACATACAGAGCAGAAACGTCATTTTTTTTGCCATCATACATATGGCCAAAATCAGAGGGCTTATTTTGGAGACCAGCCCCCTCATTGCCATCATGTGTACCTATTCAATTACTAAGAGAAGAACCGGGTCTGGTCTCCTTACACTCTATTACCCAATGGAAAACTCTGGCTTTCTTTCGTAAGTGCTTGCTGGGAAAATCAGAGGGTGGCTTTAAAGTGCTAAATGAAGCCCTAAGGGATAAAACGGAAACAAACCTCGTTGCTTGGAAAATCTCCTGCATAAAGTTACTGTATGATCTGAGTTTGTCGGAAGATATTGTGATGAGTAATCCAGTCAAAGTTAAACGAAAACATTTTGATCAAGATTGGATTAACACTAGGGAAAAGGCGAGGAATCTGAACCTGTATGGACATGAGGTGGTGGAACATCGACCCAGAGGGAAACCACTAAGATACTTGGAAAAATTCCCAAATACACATTTGAGGAGCCAATTTTAGCGGTTTTGTTGTAGCAAGAAAAGAAAAAAGTGTCAGAAAAGATCAATGCAGATTATGCAAAAGTCAGAGAGAAAGACTGCTCCACTTGACTTTAGTCTGTCCAAAGTTAAAGTTGCAAAGAGGGAGGTGGTCGGGAAAATTCTTTATGCAATTTACTACGCTGACCATTGAAGAATGGTGGATGGTTCTTCTCCGAGGAGATGAAATTTCATTAATACTGGCTTTATTAGCATTCCTGGAGGAAGCGTTCTCGATACTGGAAAAAAAAAAAGAATAACCAACCTACAACCTGTCTTATTGAGTTTTTAGTCTTCTTTCTTCTATCTTTTAATGCTTACATAATCCTGTGATTGGGGGGGCTCGTGACCCCCTCTTGAGTTGTAAAGTTATTTCTTCTGTTTGGTGGAAATGAATGATGTTTTGAGTGCATTTTTGTACATTTTATATGGTTGATTTATGTATATTGGTTTGATGAATAGCTCTAAGGATTGGATTTTTTAAACCAAATGCTAATAAAAAAGAAATAAAAAAAAGAATATCCAAGGAGTGACTGAACTTTTGAAGCCAAGGTAGATACCATACACAGAGTGGTCCGGAGCCACGTGGGTGCTCATTCAAAGGTCTCTGTTATGTATCCAACTGAGAAATTTAAAATTGTTGAACTGTGAAATCGAAATGGTCCTGCAACAGGTCAAGCTAAACCCTGTGCACATTCGAAAATCTTTGATAGCTAATACGAACTTCAATTGGTCTGCACCGCTCCGAGGGGGATCCGGGATGAACCATGAGACACCCGAAAAAAGATATTCTATAAGCATTGGAGAAGAGAATATAAGCCCGGAAGAGGGGGGATACAAACTAAAGATTGGGTTAGAAAAGGGATCTGAGCCCGGCTGAGGGGGATCCAGGGTGAACAGTGAATCGCCCGACTTGAATATTTGTAAAGGAACTTTTCATTCTTTTGGTACATCAGGCCCTCTGCATCAAGAGACTTGGGGGTGCTAGAGAGCCCGCAGCCAAGATGACTGTGTCTCTTTAAGCTTGTCACTGGACTAGTAATGAGGGGAGTCCGAAACGCTGCCCATCAGGGATTGCACCAGCCCAAAAGCCGTGAAACCTTCAGTGGGGTGGTCGCAACCCAGCAGCCCAACTCTCGTGACCAGCGGGGTGCTGGGAGTGCTGTATTGCGGAGGTGGCATGGCGCAGGCAGAAAACTTGCGAGTGCGGCCCAGCACCAGAATAACACATTCAATGGACAGCCCCCCAGGCCTCATGGCCCGGAGCAGATGTGGCGGCAGAGGTCGGAGCAAATGATAGTGGATTGCATAGAGAAAGAGAAAACAGCGTAGGCAGAAACAGGTTCACCCTGTGAAGCAGAAATGCTCACAGAAAACAGGGTGTTTGCAGAAAGTCAGAAATGCACCAAAAATACCGGTATAGAACTGGATGTCCATAACAGCAAAACAGGACAGGGGTTATAACACAGCAGCTACGGCAGGCAGGATTCAGAAGTCAAAAGTAGGATTTCAAGGAAAGGTTAAAAAATAAGCAGGCTGTAAAAGCAGACTGGAACAGCGCTTCAAAGCGGCTACAACAAATAGGATTCAGAAGCCAAAAGCAGGATATTCCGAAAAGGTTCAAAACTGGACACTGAATCACAAAAACAAACTCCCAATGTAAGCAGTTGCTTCTGCTTCAAAGTGAGCTTATGATAGCCCTCCAAACCCAGAGTCCAACAGGGTGGGGCTGATTGCAGTCTCGGGCAGCTGTGTTCAATCAAGCCCAGTCCCGGCTTCAGTACAGCAGTGGATTGTAATTAAGGTCTCTCCAGTTCTCTGCAGCCTAGCCTGTAGTATCTTGGAACAGGTAAATGCAACCAGGGCCTCTCCAGCACTTAGTAGCTTGCTGCAAACAAATGTACTTAGTATGCCTCCTTCAACCCTTTGCCTCTTGGACAGCACGCATCTACCAGAAAGCATCTGCTGATTTAACCCAAACCCCGGAATGGACCATGAAATTAGATTGGTCCAAAACAGCAGTGGTAAAACAAATAAATGAATGCAAAGGCAGTTTGTAGGTTTTAAATTAGCAATGATGCCATAAACAGAGTCTCTGAATGTGTACATGTAACGGTGCTGGGTGGCAGGTGGGTAGGATCCTGACACCAATGGACTCCAAAAACGGGGAATTACACTACCCTGCCCCCACTTGTAATCCCATGGTAACTCCACAGGACCAAGTGGCGATAACAGTAAACGAGTTTGGTGGTCATACAGCAGATGTACAGCTGAATTACCACCACAAATCGTAATGAGGCCCGGGGCTCATTACAAGTATGCCGATGTAGGGTAAAAGTGGTGGTAATTCCGTTTACCAATACTTTTACCCTAACAGCAAATAACGAGTCAGTGGCAATACCACTGCCAGTATTTTAGCACCGGTAATGCCAGCACCGGAAATTCCAGCAACGACATATTAGATAACAATAAAACCAGCGCTGGTATTACCGGCGCTGGTATTACCGGCACAACTTTATTACTAGTGCATTATGAGATGGGAAATGGCGGTAGTACCGCCTTTTCTCGCAGGTAAAACCGGCAAAACCAAGGCTGAGATATCTCCACCTGAAAGCAGGAAGTAAATGCAAAGAAGTGATGCAAAGGAAGTCAAAAGTACACCCAATGAAGGGTACAAAAGGGCCACACACCGCCCCCACCACATACCCCAACACCACCATGATGCCACTGGTCTGTGTGTACATAGACATGCAGCTGCGCCAGCTGAACATTGAGCTGCAGGGGCTGGAGGACCAACACAGGGAGAATGTAGCAGAGGAGGTGAGTCCATGCAAGATGAGAGCCCATACCCGGGTCAGGGCCGCACCACAGACCCTTGCAGACTGCTAGATACTCACCCTGAACCGGCTGAACAGGGATACAATCGCTGAGCTGCGGATCCCGATTCAGGAGGAAATAGGAAGCAGTATCAACATTAGGACAGCCATACCACTGCTGGTGAAGCTTATGTTGGTCCTACACTTCCTTGCAATGGGCACATTGCAAAACACTGTGGACACACTGCGTGGCATCTCCCAGCCCACATTCTCGAATGTGCTTAATCAGGTGCTGGAAGCACTCCTGTGCCATGTGTCATGGCATATCACCCTACCGCCCACCCCTGCAGAACTGAATGCCACAAAGGCACAAATCTATGCCTTGGCACACATGCCCAATGTGTGCAAAGCCATGGCCTGTACCCATGTAGAGTTGGTGGCATCAGAGGAGGTCCACCGGAATTGCAAGCAGTTCCACTCGCTCAATGTCCAGGTGACCTGTGATGCAGACCTCACCATCACGCACTGCTGTGCCCTCTTCCCAGGATCGACCCATGATGCCATCGTCCTGCGAGAACAGCACGCTAGCGGCTTACATGGAGGAGCACAGAGGCTTACAAACCTGGATATTCGGTGAGTACATGTACCATCACACTAACCTTGCAGTACAAGTGACATGGAATGTGAGGGGGGGGTAACACACATGCAGATTGTATGCCCTGACAAAGCTTTGTACATGGACACGGGGGGGGGGGGCTGGGCTACCTAGGGGTGTCCATAGTTTCCCCAGGGATGGCCCGAAGAGTCAGTGGAAAGGGCAAAGAGGACAGTTGGCAAAATCACCAATGATCAAGATTACCGTCCAATCAAAGTAAAACAACACACTACAATGTTACACAAGAAGATTAGATGCCTCAACGAATCTCTGCAATTCTGAATGGCCTGGCCACCCCAGACACCCTTTGTGTGACCTGAGGGGGGTGACGAATCACTAGGGGCATGGCCCACAAACATCAATCGAGCTAATGGGGTGTCCGTCATGTAAAGGTGTGAAGACCTTTGAATAGATGGAATGACATTCTGCTAAAGTGCAACTAAGGGACATTACACTGGCAGTTGACATGGCATGTACTCAGGTCACCATGTATATGAATTCATCATAGAATCCACACAGACAACCTGCACATGTACATGTAGAACAGACTCCCATCATGAATCAGGAATGGGATCAATGAACAGGCCCTAACCACCCACCATGGCATCCTGCCCTGTCAATCACAGAACATGAAAGCAACGAGTGTTGGCTATGAGCAGTGTGCAAGATGTACCATGCCAGACTCCACGTGCAAGGAGTTGAATGCGCAATTGTGTTGTGCAATGAAATATGTCACATGCATGGACTGTGTATCGAGATGCTGTTGTTACAGGCAACACACCCACAGATCATCATGATTGACACCAATGTCCTTTCCTCTTGCAAGTGACTCTGGATACCCACAGCTTTCATGGCTAATGACTGCACAGAGGAATCCCCTGACGCCACAGGAGGTCACATACAACTGGGCCCATGTACAGACTAGGGTGTGTGTCGAGAGCACATTTGGCCTGTTGAAGGCTCGCTTCCACTGTTTACACCGCTCTGGAGGGGCCCTTATTTATATGCCTGATAAGGTGGGACAGATTGTCCTTGCATGTGCAATGTTGCACAATATCTGCACATGACGGAACATTCCCCTTCCCCCTGATGCGGACATGCCACCTCCTAAGGAGGTAGACACAGTGTCTGTGAGTACTGTGCATGCACACACTGAGTGGGTAGAGGCCAGGGAGGGGTGCTTGGCTAGTCAGGAACAGATCGACAATTTTTTCTGAGCACCATCTCATAGCACTTCCCTGGCACCCTTGTCAATTCTCACATTATACACTTGGGATGAGTGGGCACTGCTTCTTTCCAAATACTTGGGGAAATAAATCACATTTATTTTTTAGATTTTCTATACATTTTGTGGTCCTGTAGCCAAATATCCATCACTTGCACTGTGAGGTATAGTAATATAGTGTGAATGGTTCCTAGGTTGATATGATAACTTTTACATATCATGCTAGAATTTGATTTGGCACATACAATTGGTATGATGTGTCTTGTTCTAGGCAGATAAATTGAGTTGTGTATGTTGAAACATAGAAGAGATACAAATATTATCCTACTCTGTCATGCGCACAGGCGCATGGAAGATGTGGCAACGGTTTAGTTGGCGCTGCCATTAGCGTTCCGGCACGTATCTTTCACTATTTCAGGTGAACGGTCTAGTCTTTTTTACGTATTCTCTGTTGCGACTGCGGATTTCTGGGAAGTACATATTTCCGGTCTTCCCAGCTACCTGCGCGTTGCAACGTCCTGGGATACGCTTTCGCTTTCCCCTGTTGCTCTTAACGCTTGTTATTTCCATTTCTTTTTTTTTTGTCAAGATATTTTTATTGAAATATTGGTTAAACATTAAATTCATCAAGAATCATTGCAGGTAATGACATAGTTCATCTCAAGGTCTATGTACAACAATCTAAGTCAATATCGTTTTGCATTTCATTAGTCATAGAACAGGAAAACCATCTGTGATTTTACAGAATAGGTAAGTTCATAGTCTGTCATACCAGTTGATCCAACAATTAATCACTTAATCAAACATCAACATTTCATTTTAACATTTTATAATTCATCAAATTTGTAAGTATCTTAACCATACTCTGGAAATAGGGTATTGTAGCTTGCCATCGCGTGACTCTTGAACTGAGACTAAGGGTGACAGGGAAAGAGAGAAAAGAAAGAAAGTAAAAAAAAAAGAAAAAAAAAAGGAAAAGGTTTCATCCACAGATTAGGGGATCTCACCGTAGGTACCAACAGGTCATCACCTTGCCCTGTATCGCCAGTATCATTTCTCTGACTGGGAGTCCATCTGTTGAGTTATTTCCCAATGACAGAGGTATGTTAGGGCTGGAAAAGGTATTTAATCATCCTGGGTTGGTAAAACATATGCTCCTTTCCTGCGACGTGATCTAGGAAAGGTCCCCAGACCCTTGTGAATTTGGGTATCTGATTGTCTATGGTTGCTGTTAGTTTGTCCACCCCCAGGATGTCCCACACTTTCACCCACCAGCATGCTATGTGGGGGCCCTCTATTTCTTTCCAGAATCATGCACGTGTAAGTCCGGCCACCATGAGAAGTTGTGTAAGCAGTCGAGCAGTGGGGCCCGTGCGGGGGTAAGCCCCGTCGCTTGGCGAGTCTCCTAACAGCATCACTAGTGGGTCCATGGGAAGGAGGATTCTGCTTATGTCTTTGATCTAATTTGTAGCCAGTAGGTTTGAATGACCGGGCAGTGCCACCATAGGTGACCTTAATCACCTTTAGCCCCGCATCCATGCCAACAGGTGTCCGGATATGCCGGATTCATCCCATGTAATCTCTGTGGGGAAAAATACCATCTGTAATAGATTTTAAGAGCACACTCCCTTACGGCCGTGCATCTCGAGGATCTATGCGCTCTGTCCCAAATTCTCTGCCATGCCTCAGGGGATATTTCAATTCCCAGTTCTCTCTCCCATGCCAACATATAAGGAAGTTTCTCGTCCTCTGGGACATTTTCTAGGAAACGATAGCAGACTGCTACTCTGTGCAGGCGTTGTCCCTCCGTGACTGTTAATTCTAATCCTGAGGGGGTCCTAGTGGCAGCCTTTTTGGTAGTTGGATTGGTAATCCAATGTCGCAGTTGTATGTATTTAAATCTCTCGGTCTCCGAGAGATTGAATTTCTCTTTACATTGGGTAAAGGTCAGAGGCACGTTGTTGTCATAAAGGTCTTGCAGTCTAAGGGGTCCATCTCTTGACCAATTTTGATAAGAGTTTGCCTGAGAGCCGGGTGTGAAGGCAGGTTTCTGTGTGATTGGGGAGAGTGGGCCCAGCCCTGGGGAGAGGCCCCTTAGTTTGTAGTGTCTATCCCAGCAGAGAAGCGTGGATCTCGTGGTTGGGAGAAGAAGCTTCGGAGCTGTCCGCTCCTCTTGCGGGAGGAAGGGAAGATGAGAGAGGGGTGCTCTGGAGAACTGTTGTTCGATGTCCTGCCACTTGGGGGGGGGTCCTCTGAAATGGCCCAACCCAGGATGGGGCCAATTAGAGTTGCTCAGTAATATGTTAGTATGGAAGGAAGCCCCAGACCGCCTGAGTACCTACCCCGGGTGAGGATCTTATGCTGAATCCTGGGTGTTTTCAGTTGCCAGATAAACCGACTAATCTCTTTCTGATGGTTCAATAGGTCCCGCTCAGGGATGAATACAGGAAGGGCCTGTAAGATGTAAAGAAGCCTAGGGAGCAAGGTCATTTTGATTGCGCTTATGCGCCCCAGCCAGGATATCTCTTGAGGTGCCCATTTCTGTAAGGATTCCTTGGTGCCTTTTAGTAGTGGGGGGATGTTAGCTTTCTGTAAGCTCAAGTAGGTCGGGGTCAAGTGCACCCCAAGGTATATAATTTTGGAACTTTCCCATCTAAGGGAGTAAGTATTTTGCAAAACATTTAGCACGTGTAGTGATTCTGATAGATTCAGTCCTATCGATTTTGTCGTGTTTATTGAGAATCCTGAGATCGCCGCAAATTGGTCAAGAAGCCCCATGCGTGGAGTGATTGAGGTCTGAGCGTCCTTTAGGAAAAAAAGCACCTCGTCTGCATAAAGTGCAACTTTATGACATTGATCCCCCACTTCAAACCCCCGAATGTCAGGGTGGAGGCAAATATGTTGAGCTAGGGGCTCCATGGCGAGCGCAGAGACAGGGGACACCCTTGTCTGGTCCCTCTACCGAGGGATATCTGAGGTGTCCAGCTAGAGTTAACTCGTATACGAGTGGAGGGAATCTGGAAATTCGAGAGGATCAGTTTGGAGAATTGTGGACCAAATCCAAAGCCTTTTAGGACTGCTTGCAGCTATGCCCAAGACATGCTATCGAATGCCTTTTGGGCGTCCAGGGATAATAGGGAGTGAGGGCCAGGAAGTGATGGGGCCAGGGCTATCAGGTCTATAACTCTGCGAATGTTGTCGTGGGCAAATCGGCCCTGGATAAATCCCATTTGGTCTGTCTATTAGAGAAGGTAAGGTTTCCCCCAGGTGCCTCGCTATGATCTTGCTATTTAGCTTTGCCTCTGTATAAAGCAAGGTTATGGGCCGGTAGGATGAACATTCAACCAGATCTTTCCCTGGCTTTAGAATTAAGGTTGTATTAGATTCTGCCATGGACTGTGTGACTGTACCTGATTTCCAACACTCATTGAATAGTTTTGTGAGGTGCGGTGTGAGTTCTTTGCAAAAGGTTTTATAAAACCTATTTGTAAAACCATCAGAAACCGGGGCCTTGCCAGTAGGGAGTGATTTAACGGCTAGTTCCACTTCTTTGGGGGAGATTGGCTCTTCTAGGGGCTCTTGTAGATCTTGCGAGATTTGGGGTCGCTCTGCTGTAGTTATGAAAGCTTTGGTAGTTTGGCAATCCCCTCTATGTGGGGCTGCATGTTCCCTGAAGAACTCCTCGACAATGTGGCATTTCCCTTCTTCGGATGGGACATTCTTTCCTTTTTTATCCCACAGGTAATCTATCCTGTTTTGTCATGTCTGTTTTCCCAGTTTGGATGCAAGCAATCTATTGGCCTTGTTCCCTTTGGTGTAAAAGAATTGTTTGGTGCGTATCATGCCGTAGGCTACCTTTCCTATGTGGTGAGCTTCTAATGCTTTCTTAGCTATGCGTAAATCCCTTAATGAGCGCCCGAGAGGGTTTCTTTTTATGACCCTCCTCTAGTCTACGGGCTTCCCCTTCCAGCTGTTCCCGGAGCAACTTCCTAGCCCTCCCCGTTGTGCTGCTTGCTCAATGAGATGTCCCCTTATCACCACCTTACTCGCCTCCCATACCGTGCCCCATTTCATGTCCTCTGTGTCATTCTCAGTGAAATATAGGTCTATGGACTCACTAATATGGGCTCGAATCGCTGGGTTCTCTAGGAGGAAGTCATTTAACCTCCAAAGGAGGTCTCAAGTGGGGGGTCACCCGAGGTGGAGCTATAGCTAACAAAACTGGGGAGTGGACAGCTAGTGCTTCAGGGAGAATATCTACCTCCAATACCTCGTGAATGAGTGAATCTGATACAAAAAACATTTCCAATCTAGAGAAACCCCCCTGAACTGCCGAAAAGTAGGTCTAATCCCTCTCTTCCGGGTGGTAATACCTCCAAGTTTCAATCAGGGAGTGCTCTTTCAGGAGAGAGGTGAGAGCCCTGAAGTTGCTCCTGTCGTTTACTGTGCGCGGTAGTGTTTTATCGACCAGGGGATTAATTACAGCATTAAAATCTCCGCCTAGAATTACCTCCCCCTCTGCATGTTCAATTATGGCTTGCGACAGTTTCATAAAAAAACAATCTTGTTTGACATTAGGGGCATATATAGACACTAGTGTGGTTTTGCACCCATTTAACATGGCCTTGACCATCAAGAACCTCCCTTCCTCATCCCGTACTACCCCAATAGTTTTGAAGGGAATCCCCCGGCGTACTAGGATGGCAACCCCTCGCTTCTTCAGTCCACTGGAGGCAAACAATTTAGTGGGGTAGAGCTTATCACTAAGGCGGAATTCATCCTCCGGTCGTGAATGGGTCTCTTGAAGAAATAAAACCGATGTATCTAGAGACCCCTTTAGTCCATGAAAGAGCACTTTTCATTTCAGAGGGGAATTCAGGCCCTGCACATTAGGAGAAATACATCTAAAGCTCGGGGTCGCCATTATCCTGTCGCATGAGTTTTTGCCCAAAACTCGTTCCCCTAAGAGGGCCAGAGGTGAAACTGTCAGTCAGATTGATCATTGCAAAGTAACCTGCGGGGCATCTGTGGTGAGTGAAACAATAACACCAATTTAATGGCTTCAGGTTGAGCTCAAAACAAGAATTAAAGCAATAAATGACATAGCAAATAGGGTAAGCTATTTCCATTGCAACTTGTGTTATACCCATAACCATAGACAACTTTAACCAAGTGTGAACTATTTCGGGTGCCTTCCACTCAGGCACCCAAGCCAGTAACTTTTTGGAAATGATCAGGCTCTGAGAAATCATAAAACAGGGCATGCGGGGGAAGCAAGAAGGTAAGTAACTTTCGGATTTATGTTGGGGTTAACCCATTCCCCCCGGTCTCTCAGTCCGAGACTAGGGCTGTGTCGGTCACGGTTACAACCGTAAAGAGGGGTGAAGGGGCCATCATCAAAGGTCTATTATCTCCAGCTAAACCATAATAGGTTAGCTTAGTCAAGGCGCATCGGAGGCCCGGAAGGACCCCCCAGAGGGGCATATTTCCCCAGGACGGGGGATTGCTGATCATTGGGGTCCGTTCAGGTGGCCGCCCAGCCTTCCTCCTCACCTGAGTTTCGGGTTGAGGTCTCCTCTGGATTAGTGATTATTTTCTCAGGGGTGGGTTCTTGACGTGGATGTGCAACAGAATGGTGTCATCGCTTGCTTTTCCCTCGCCCGGTTCTCGGGAAGGGATGTGGGGTAGACCCATCCGTGTTCTGATCATGGGGGTTTAACTCAGCATTATCAGGCTGATTTGCCATCAGGCTTCTCGCTTCTTCCTCAGAAGAGATTATGTAATGTTGGCTATGGAAGTCAAAGATCAGTTTACACAGGAATCCCCATCGGTAGCAGATCTTCTGGGATCTCAGCCAGGTAGTCACCTTCTGCAAACGCTGTCTACATGCCATGGTATAAGGGGCCAAATCTTGGAAAATCTGAACCCTCACCCCCTGAAACTGTATCGAGTCCGAATTCCTGGCTGCCGCCATGATTGCTTCCTTCTGGTGAAAAAAAGTGTACTCGGGTGAGCACATCAGGTGTCAGATTCTTTTTAAGCAGAGCTGAGGAGTATACCCGGTGGGTTCTATCTAGCTGTAACTCTTCATTCGGCGAGAGGTCGAGGAGGGATCTGAATGGTGTCTCTACGTATTCTAATAGGTCCTGATCAGAAATCTGCCGGGGGATTCTTCGAAGGCGCACATTATTCCGTCTCGACCTATTTTCTAAGTCGGCTTGCTTTGTCCATATGTCTTTGATGTGTTCTTCAATGATTTTCACTCTTTCTGCCAGTGCTTTGTTGTTATGAGATTGTTCGCATACTGTGTTTTCCAGGTCATTAACCCTGGATTCAATCCCCCCAAAATGAGAGATAAAATCTGCGAGGGATTGAGCCAAGGATTCTTTGGAGGTCTTGATCTCTTCCTTAATCTCATGGGTAATGTCTTGTTTGAAGGATTTGAGCATCTGTTCTAGGTCTTCCCTGGACATCGCCATGTTGGGGACCAGAGCCAAGGATGGGGCAGCGTGGATTTCCACCAAGGCCCTGTTCGCAGATGGCGACTCTGCCAGTTGTGGCGACAGATAGGCTTGTATGCCAGGGCCCTTCTTCTTTACTCCTGATTTGGGCATCCCCAGAGACCGGGGGGAGAAAGGAATGCCAGTAATGCAGGGACGGCATCAGGTGTTCCGCTGTGGCGAGGTCGGGCAAAGTCCAAAGAGGACGGAGATCCCCTATTAGTTTTCAGAGGGTTTTGTTATGGACCTAACCAGTTTGAAGCAGCCCTCGAGGTAGTTCTAGAGCAGCAAGTGTATCTTGTAAGGGCCGAAGTGTCTCCACTCTTGACCCAGAATGATGTACCGCACTGAAGTGTTCACCAGATCTAACCCAGATAGATTTTCCCTCTCATAGGTTTCAGGCAAGTGATGAGGACCGAGGCCCGCGTCTCATGGCTCCTCCACATTTCCCCTCCATCTGCCGTCCAGGGATCAAGAGGTTTTGTGCTCCTGCGTCCCCCCCTATTTCTGAGCTGTTTTGGTCCTCAGTGTGATCGCCCCAGGCCCCTTAGCTCACCGGGTGACATCCGCCCGTGGGGCTGCCACCCCCGGCCCCACCCCAAGCGGACCTGCACCCAGGGGCAACGCCAAGCAGGGAGCCCAACGGGCCAAGCCCCCAGTCTGCCACGCTCACCAAGGATTCTGCCGCCCCAGCGACTCCGTTTCGATGCCGCGGGTCTTGGTCCAGCGGGTTCCTGCCTCTAAGTTGTTGCGGGATGGCCCCCCGCTAGTCGGTGGTCCGAGGGGAGAGCTATCTCACGCACCCCCCCGAGCATGCGTGCTCCCAAGGGCAGCGCTATCGAGGAGGGTCCGGTGGGGTTGTACACCAGTTCAATCGTGCCGCCCTAGGATGCCGCCGTCCCAGCGCCTCCGCTCAGGTCCTCACTCTGCTCGGCCCTACCAAAGGCCATCCCGCCTCCAGGCAGGCCCGCCAGATGGCCTCCGTCTGCAGCGCAGCTTCGGCTCCCTGCTCTTCATCGGCAGGCGATCTCACCCGAGGTAACCCACCTTGGGCCCATAAGGGTCCCTCCGGGCCGCATCAAGTATTCAGGGTCAATGGCTTCCGGACCCAGGTGCGGCAGGAACAGCAGGTCTCTCTCTCCTTGACCGCCCTAGAAGCCGCGAGCCGCCATTTTGTGCTTCGTTTACTGTTAGAGATTATATTCGCCTAGCGTACTCCAGCTGATGCGTTTTGCTCTCAAAAGCTCCCCGCTATATTGGCGCATCTTCATATACTCTTAATGAGTGTTTTCAAGCCAAGATTTCTATTTGATGAGGGTAAAATGCCATGGCTTGGGTGCCTTGATGAGCAGCTCAAGGGAAGCACGGCCGCATGGCGTGCTACCTAGCCACGCCCCTCGTTATTTCCATTTCTACGTGTGATTTTTCGCACTTTTTCCTCCTCTCAGCTCTGGGGCTCCACCTCGCTTTCTCTTTGCTCCCTTCTTACCTTTTTTCCGTTTAACTGGCTTCCTCTCGTCTCTGCGAGTGCCTTTCCAATTGCTTACGGGTCCTTCCTGTTTGCTATACGTGTGTAGTTTGGCTGCACCACTTCTGTACTTACCATATCTGCCTTTGTGAACTCCACAGCCACTTCGCTGCATATTTTGTTGACAACTCCTCCTTCCACCATTGCTGACTCCAGTTACCACCTAGGAGTTGTCTGACGGCGTTATCTCCACGGAGACTCCACCTCATTCTGGCATAGGGTTTTTTTACGCCTGCAGCTTTTTTCCCTCGTTTTTGCCTGTCTTCGGTGACGGGGCCGCAGGGGCCACAGCTTACAGGTGGCCGCTGTGGCTTCACACCGAGGAAGGTTTGTTTCACCAAATACTTGCCAGTACTGGGAACCACCACTATACACCACGGATTCCAGTTCTACGGGTGAGGAGTCGGAGGAGGGTAGTGGGTCAGAAGAATTGGAAACATATTGTGACATAATCGATTTATTGTCAATTTGCATTTATTGGTAATTTTACTGTAGAATTTGGTCCCTGAAGATGGACTGAAATGCATTGGACTTTTATAAAGAGCCTGTGTCTTTGAAATAAAACCTTTCCATTAAGGAAACCATGTTGATGACTAAGCCAAGTTTGTACAAAAGAACACAGAACTGAATATGGAACTTTTGTGTATGAAATCCTAGACAGTTATATGTGAATTGTAATATATGAAGTTTATGAGAGCTATTCACACAGGGCCCTTCCAAAACTCTGGGTCATATCAACCTAGGAACCATTCACATATTATACACTTGCACACAATAGGGAATGTCCTAGCATTGCTTCAAGTGGAAATATTTATATATAAGAACGTGAAATGTCTAACGACCTTCACCAGATAAGCATCCCCCCAAAACCCACCCTCAACTCCCGCCTCCCCAAAAACCACCCTCAAAACAACCTGCCAGTGTCCAACTGTCACTTTCTGTGCCTCCTGGCCATGGAGCTCTTCACGGCTCCTTGGCAGTGAGGAGGCGCTGTGATCGGCACCTTAGGGTACCAGGGCCTTCATGAACTGCAGGGTAGGTTGCATATATTGGTGGGGGCAGAGGTAGCGCCCATGTGCTCCTGCACCCCCTGGCCCATTGAGGTCATGGCAGCAGTGGCATGGGCGAGTGACTGGGCCATCCTGCGCTGAAATCCTGCATGCACTCACGCATAGCCCACATCTCCTGCAGCTCTGGCCCACCATCGCCTCGATGAAAGCCTGCTGCTTTTTGATCGCATGCAGGCACGCACATATGGACAACACACTGGGCACAGGCAGAGGTGGTGGGCTGTGTGGAGGGCCAGGGCTGAAGTATGGAGATGCAGCTCCTATCTTGTGCTCCTCCTAATCCCCCTCATCCTCATCTGTGGTGTCCAGCCAGTGGCTGCCCTACCCATGATGGTGAGGAGGGCGTGCTACAACCTTGGTGTGCTACAACCCTGGTGTATTCCGGACACAGCAGGGACAACAGCACTGTGTCGCATGGCATGTTCTGGCTGTAGCATAGCAGTGGCAGCTTTAGCGACAGCCGTGTCACCTGCCTGGCCGGTGGAGGGGCCAGTGAGACCTGCCATGGGGATTGTGCCATCGTGTCCATGGTGGTGATAGTTGGAGGTGAAGGTGGTAGTGGTGGTGGCCTAGCAACCCAGACATGCTGTTTGCTTTCACTGCCAAGGGTTCTGTCCTCTGCAGGGGAGGGGGCAGATGATGTGCCTGCAGTGGAGGGTCTGGTGTCACTGTCCGTGGACTGTGTTCCTGTTGGGAATAGAATGACATGCTGTTAGTCATCTAGCAGACATGTCTGCAGGCTTGCATGACACTCAAGCAACATTGTGTGTGTTCCAGAGATGCACATTTCATGTGGTTGGCTTGTGTGGTATCGCTCCAATGAGCGCTGCTACTACTAGGAAGGTGGCAGTGCTTGCTGAGGGTGTACAAAGTGCATGCATGTGCATATTGCCTTTTAGCCTACCAAGGTGGCTTGTTGTGGCTGTGGTGGGGCTTCACTTTCGGATATTAAGTGCCTAAGTGCACATGGGTGCTTCACATGTGTCCATGTGTTATAATGCACATTTTGACTACAGTGCATGTCCATTGCTAAGTTTACCGGCCTCCCCTAGCACATGTGTGCGCTAACTGGCCATTTGCTGTGACTGCCATGTGTTGAACCATTCCCGTGCCCATTTTGTGCATCTATGGTGGGGGAATATAGAATTGGGTACTCCCTAATTTTTGTTGACCGGGGGGTCAAATCTGTATTGAAGGGAGAGTGTACAATGTATTAGAGCAAAGAACAGATTGACTACCCCTCTCTAAAGGTCCTTTATGTTCAACAGGTTTGAGTGATGGGGGTCTACCTTTTTAATAAGTAGAGGGATCACTCACCTGGGTAGACTTAGATATTTAAGCAAACAGCTTTCATTGCAGCAAAAAAAAATCTCTTTAATTCGATTTAATAAAAACATATAAAAAGACGTTTTCACATTTCATCCTTTGATCATGATTCACCACTTGCATACAACATATATTTATACAATGACGGGGTAAATTGAATTTGTTTTTCTTCAAGCATACCAGACAATAGATTATGCACATAGGACATAGGAAAGATACATTAAATTCCCTTTAAGGTCGACATATGTTTCGGCCCTTGGATGTGTACCACCCTTGTCTTGGGTAGTCACTAGTTCAAGTATTGGGCCATCTTCAGGACATAGATTGTTTTTTCTGGAAGATCAGTTTCCTTCCCCAATGGTAGGTTTAATGATCTGTTGTGTCACAGGACGGAAGGGCTGACGAGCAGTATTTACTTCTGCGCGTACCGCGAGTAAGATATTACCACAGAATCGTTTTGGAAGTGCTGCTCCAATTCAGTGGATTTCCATACCGGATCTCCGACTTATCAAGATGCCAATAACAGAAGGCACGGCCTGACACGTGAATCACTGGAACAGGATACTGGATGTCTAAATTTACTTTCCCAGTATACAAGCTCAGAAGTCCCAAGTAACATTATATGGACAACAGATCATTAAACCTACCATTTAGGAATGAAACTGATCTTCCAGAAAAAACAATCTATGTCCTGAAGATGGCCCAATACTTGAACTAGTGACAACCCAAGACAAGGGTGGTACACATCCAAGGGCCGAAACATATGTCGTACTTAAAGGGAATTTATTGTATCTTTCCTATGTCCTATGTGCATAATCTATTGTCTGGTATGCTTGAAGAAAAACAAATTCAATTTACCCCGTCATTGTATAAATATATGTTGTATGCAAGTGGTGAATGATGATCAAAGGATCAAAAGTGAAAATGTCTTTTTATATGTTTTTATGAAATTTAATTAAAGAGAATTTATTTTTTGCTGAAACGAAAGTTGTTTGCTTAAATATCTAAGTCTACCCAGGTGATCCCTCTACTTATTAAAAAGGTAGACCCACATCACTCAACCCTGTTGAACATAAAAGACCTTTAGAGAGGGGTAGTCAATCTGTTCTTTGCTCTAATACATCTATAGTGGGGGATGCATGCTTTTGGATAGTACATTCACAAGTACATGGTGTCAGATGTACTTATCGTCATCACCGTGGGTGCCTGCTCCGGCCTCCATGCTCCTTATCCTCTCTCTATGCCCTCCATCTGGGGGATGGAGTTGGCTGTCTCCTCCCAGTGCATGAGGTGGAGCGGTTCACTGTGCAAACTCCTGTGTCGGCACTCTCTCTCTCTCCTATGTCTGGCTATGAGGCTGCAGATCCTTACCTTTATATCATCCCAGCGCTTGTGGCATTCCTTGGTGCTATGTCGGCCCATATGGCTGTCTTCCTCTGGGCAGAGGTTTTTCTCGGTCTGCTGCCGAATAACTCTTCGGCATGCTCCACCACTGCATCTGCCAATGCGGTTAGCTCAGCCTCCGTGAATTTTGACTTCCGGGCTTTTCTGTCCTCCGCCATAATGTTGCCACAAGTATGGGAACTGGGTGCCAGCAGGAAATGGGTGATTCGAGGTGGATTGAGGTTTTTAAGATGGCTTCTGCCCAGTTTACCGATCCGGCGATGATGCTATTGCCACCGCCGGTATAATACAGAAACAGTATTACTGGCATAATGTTGACAGTATTACCGGACGATGGCCGTTGCCGCCAGTAATAGTAATACCACCCGCTGGTATTACTGTTCCCACCGGGGGTGGGGTGTGTGCGAACACACCTGATGAGTTGTAATACAACAGTGATGCCGCTGGTCATCCCAGCGGTACCAGTAATACAGTTTAGGTGGAATTACCACTGTATTACCGGGATTCTTGTAATTACCCCCTTTGTCTCTAGTGTCTTATTCATTGCTGTTGTGAATTACTTGTGTATTCGTATATCATTGCTCTCATAAAATCAAATCACTCAGGAGTACTTTGCTCATTCTCTGTTGGTTCTGCTTCTTGATTGATTTCACTAGTTTGTCTTTTTTGGTACAATGCCAGTCATTCAATATTCCCTGTCGTTCAAGCAGTTGATTGTATGTAATTTTCCATCACTATATATGCCTGATGCGGTGCACTTTGTCATGGTGAGTCTGTCTTTATGTTATGTTAAAGGTACTTGTATAGCGCACTGTCACCAACGGAATTGGTCCCCAGGCGCTCTGGTGGATCTGTAAACGAGAAGGTGGGATGGGTTAGTAAGGTGAAGAAGAAGCAGGATAGTGAGAGGAGTGGTGTACTGTTGGCAGCCTTCAACTCGGTATACACCGGGTGCTGAACTTTGGTGCGAGTATTGGATCGGTGTCAGTCCGCGTGTGCTGTTGGTGCGGCTTATGTGTTGCTGCGGTGTGGTGAAGTGCGTGCAGCTTGTTGTGCGAGAGATGTTTGTGTGAGTTTTTTGAGTGAGATAAGTATGCAGAGAGTTAGAGATTATATTGGTAAGTGGGTTATATGACATTTAATATGCTAACATTCACGTTCTGTCTAAGTGTAGCACTTGCTGACCTACGTAATTCCGTCTAAGTGTGGCCCTCGTCAACCTTCACAATCCCATCTAGATGCGGCGCAGGCTAACGTTCACAATTCTATCTAAGTGTGGGACCCACTAGCATTCTTAGTTCCTTTAAGTGTTGCGCTTGGTAATCTTCTTAATTTCTAAGTATGGCACATACTAACATTGACAGTTCCATCTAAGTGTGTCAATGGCTAGCCTTCATACTTCATCTAAGTGTAGCCTACTAACATTTACAATATTATCCAAGTGCAGCACTTGTTGACGTTCGCTGTTCTGTTTAGATGCGGCGCAGGCTAATGTTCACAATTCTATCTATGTGTGGGCGTGCTAACTTTCACAATCCTGTCTACGTGCGGCGCAAGCGAATGTTCTCAATTCTATCTAAGTGTGAGCAACACTAACATTCAAGTTCCATCTAAGTGTGGCAGATGCAAACAATGGGATTCCGTCTATGAGGAAGTATTTTCTTCACCCCGTCATCTACTCTTAGTTTTTGTGTTGTAGTGCCCTGAAAGCATCTTGGGTTTCTCTTCTCCTTGATTGTGCTTTCCTCACTCTGCTTTGTAATTCTTCTGTGCCTCTTCTGTTAATCCCCTTATGGATCAATTTTCACTCTCCACTTGACCATTCCTTTGATAGAGTGTTGATTTTCTGTTCCAGAAATGGACTACTTTTTATTGCTGTAAACTGGTATCTAGTCATTCCATCGAATGTAATTTCATCTAACACCATACCATTGAATTATATGCAACCAAAAGCCTGACCATCGAAGTACCCGTTCGTTGGCTATAATTCGATGGTAGTATCGAAATGAATATTTGTTTTATTGCAGTAGGGTTACATTAGGATTAGGGTTGGGGCTAGGGTTAGATTAAGGGTTACATTAGGGTTAGGGTTGGGGCTAGGGTTAGACAAAGGGTTACATTAGGTTGGGGCTAGGGTTAGGGTTGGGGGTAGGGTTAGATTAAGGGTTATATTAGGGTTGGGGCTAGGGTTAGATTCAGGATTACTTTAGGGTTAGGGTTGCGGGGGGTGGGCATGGGGATTGGGGGAGTTTGAGGGGGACCCCACCAATATACAAAAAAAAACATTAAACCATTACAAGGAGCTGGCCAGTGCCGACATGTCGGGACTAGACAGCTCCATGTGACGTTTGTTTTACATGCAAAAGTGCATTTCCATTGAAACCAGTCCATTTATATTTTCGATGGACTGGTTTAGATGGAAAAGCACTTTTACATGTAATAGATAGATGCTTTGGTACAGTATCGATGAAATGTCTAGGAATCATGTAAGCTGCACTTTTTTGTCCATCACTATGATTTGAGGACTTTGTTCTCTTCCGAATACTTCCATAAAGCATACAGTGATTCATCTGGTAGTTCCGTCTTCAAGAAACATCACTTGAACCATTTTCGATGACTAATTTACGATTACTTTGGTACAGATTTTCTCTGGCGTCATAAACTCCCGAGCGCCTGTGAAATCCACGCCTGCACTTGTCCATAATTCAGGGTGGCATTCTGTCATTTGAAGTGGTGCAAGTCTTGCCATCAACACTTTGCCACTTTTTCTGCAAACATGACTTTAACTTCCCACATCTATGTCCATTTGTGGCATCCCATATTGTTCTCTACCTGTCTCTTGGTGAGTGTTGTGCCTGTGTACCATTTGTATCCCAATGTAATTCATTATGCTCTGGTTGCTACTGGTGAGATGAATATTAATTTCTTATATACAACTGTTCATTTTCACATATTTCTGGTGCTATTTTCTGTAAATCTGTAATTTTTGGCTCAGTCCTCATTCACCTGGCTAGCCTCGTCTAATATACTTGCTCACAAGCAGGAGTGTTTCATATGATCTCACAGCAGCATTCCATTCTTCCAGAGTGTCAATGGGCCTCATTACGAGGTAGGAGGTAGCCATGGTGCCATTAGCACCATGGCTACCCACTTACCGCATTCTGGGTCCGGGTTCCCGAAATAGGGACTTACCGGGTCATTCCAACCTAGGGACCCGCTAAGGGACCTCGGAATAGGCTGGTAAGGGATTACCGGCACCGGTGTCTTTAACAGTGCCGGTAATCCCTTACCACCTACCTCGTAATGAGGCCCCATATGTTTTCCAAGTTGGGATCATAGATCTGACACTTTGGCTACTATGCACTCATTACTGCGGTATGTTTGCTATTTTTGCGTTCTCAATGGCAATCTAGAAATGCAGTCTGTTTGATGGTTCTGCCAACCAGGTATGAGTTCTTTTACATAGCTATTGTCTTGCATCTTGGAGGCTAGTCCCACTAGTGTGTCTCATTACGAGTTGGGCAGTATTCTGGGAGTAAATCTGCCAGAATACCGCCCAATGGAATTACCGTTACCTCCACTTAGCCCAGCGGATTTACTGCCGGATTACAAGTGGTGGTGGCAGTGTTAGTCCCCATTAATTTGGACTCCATTGGGGATTTCAGTGGAATTTCCACTGAGGTACAGTTAATTTCACTGGCGATTCCACCGATTTTTCAGCGAAAGTGGGAATTCCCCCACTCCAGGGCCAAACTCGTATTATGGCAGAGTGAGGACAGTGGCGGCCACTTTTTCCTGCACCGCCATACTCGTAATGAGGCCAAGTGACTTCTTTGTGTGCAAATGCTACTGTATGCATGTCTTTTTTCCCCCTTTTTGCATGACCATTGATCCTAGTACATGTGCACTGGCCTCCGCTGCTATTAGTGGCTCGCCTTCTGTTTTGAAGGATCATGGGCATGGACCTACATGAATCTCACTCTCATCTCAAACGATGTCCTGCATGTGTTGTCCCACTGATATTACTCCTCTTTTCTTAACAGTTGTTTCATGCATTCTGTCTTGGTTAAAAAAACTGTGCTCAAAGTTTGCATAATATTTTGCGCCTGCCATAAAGGATTTTGGGTCTCATTACAAGTACGGCGGTAAGTGGTAAATGTGCCAGTAATTCCGTTACCGCCACTTCTACCACTCCAGAAAATGGGCAGCGGAATTAGCACAGGTGGTATTACTGTTGAAATCCGGCAGAACTAGCCCCAGTACTAGGTCCACCGGTGGAATTACTGCCAGAAATAAAAATGGTAATTTTACTTTATTACAAGAGGAAATACAGCCAAAATACAGCAAAAATGGGCTGTAATTCTGCCAAAAATTGGACACAGTTACCTCCACTAAAGAGGTGGAGGTAAATGTGTCCAGGTGAAGAAAATGAAGCCACAGGTGCACCCAATTGACTCAAACACCTTTCCCAAACTCATTTGTAAGCACCATGTAGACCATGGCAGTTGCCATCTATGATAACCAGGGACTCCTGCTATGTATTGACCCAGAGAGGATAGCACACCAGCAGCAACAACGGAACCCACCAGGGCCAGGGCAGAGAAGAAAGAGGGTGCTCATACCTGCAGAGGTCCAAGCCAGATTTTATGCCACTGCCCACTTCCCCATTGTAATAGCATCTCTGGACTGCACACAAGTGGCATTGTTGGCACCCCAGGTATCAGAGCATGTGTTTTGAAACAGAAAACAATACCATTCCCTGATTGTGCAATTGTTAGGATTCAGGCACCTCAGTGCCCGGAATCCACACAAGGCAAGGCCATTCCTATGGGCTTTCCGTGCCCCCTGACGCATGACCGCATCCAGGGGTCACCTTGGCGCCTCGAGGTGAGTGCTTGATTCTATGGGGCCCTGCTGGGCCTTGCTTTTTAAATTTAAGGCCCTGTTCAGCCCCTCAGCCCCCGTAGGCATCCTTGCTTCCCCGACCCTCCCGGTTCATTCATTTCCACTTTCCCACCCTCCTCCTACCTCCCAGCCCGCCCCCCTTACCTGATTGGCGAACAGCTTCTACCTTGTTCTGCCAGTCCCCGACAGCTCTCGCGTTTGCCTCGTTCACCCTTGACGTCTCGAGGTGAGTGCTTGATTCTCTGGGACCCCCCTGGGCCTTGCTTTTCTAAATTGAATGCCCTGTTGAGCCTCTCAGCCCCCGTGGGCATCCTTGCTTCCCCTACCCTCAAGGTTCATTCCTTTCCTTCCCCAACCCGCCTCCCAGCCAGCCCCCCTCCCCTGATAGGCCAGATCACTGGTCTTAACTGGCCCTCCCAGGGCAGCCCTCTGCCCGTGTAGCCCCTACGGATAAGGACCCCAAGGCAAAGGGTGGCTGCTACAGTGGCGGCTCCAGCTAGTGTCTGCAGGTGTCAGCAGGGTAAGCCAGTAGCCAGCCGTCAACCAGCAGTGACTAGTAATGTAGGAGTGGCCCGGGTGAGGAATAGAGCCATCACTCTACCCTGAAAACCCTGCCACATAGCGACCTTAGCTACACTAGAATTAATAATGTAATTATTAGCCTGTGCCACTCTGAGATAACACTATGGTTATTGGCCATATTTAAACTGCATTGTGAAATCTAGGCCTTTTGCCCACTATACAGGACTCTCAGATCTAGGTGTGTTTTTCTCTGGTATTTAAATTGCATTGTGTAAGTATTTGAATTGCATTGTGAAAACTCGGCCTTTCTCCCACTATACAGGACTCTCAGACCTAGTTGTGTTTTTCTCTGATATTTAAATTGCATTGTGAAAGTGTTTAAATGGCATTGTGTAAGTATTTAAATTGCATTGTGAAACCTAGGCCTTTCTCCCACTATACAGGACTCTCAGACCAAGGTGTGTTGTCTCCGATGCTTAAACTACATTGTGAAAGTAGTGCTGTCTTTGGTTTTGCCTTCTTAGCAAAGCGTTCATCTAGCAAACTGATCTACTATTGTCTGAGTAATTGTCGTTTTGTTCAATTGTCTACTATTGTCTCGTCTCTCTTTGTCTCCTCTGCTTGCGTCCCCACCCTGTGTCCTTATCTAGTGTTCTCCCCGCCCCAATCCACCTCCCACTCCACCTCCTTTCCTCTTCTCTCCTCTCCCTACCTACTCTATTGTGCTCTCTGTCTCACCTATCTTTTCTAACTGCTTCTCTATCGACTATCCTGCTCTCCTCACTAAATCTGAAAGGAAGAAGTTTAAAAAGGACATCCCGGTCTCCAACCCAGGCCTCCCTATCGCTGACCCCTATACCAGTGCTTCCTCCAGGCAAATCCTCACCCACCTCCTCTTTGTCGTTCCCTTGCCAAACATATGGACTCTCCATATGGTCTCTGTGCTTTCTCCTTTCTCTTCTTCTCCCATTAATGGTGGCACCCGGTGGGGGGCCCTGCTGGCCACCATCCACTACTCTAAGGTCATCATTAATGTTTACCTGAATGGTACGGTCTTGGTCCAAGGCCCTCAGGCAAACCTTCTCTTCTTTGATAGACGCTTCCTGTGTCTCATCAATTTCCTTTCTTCTCTTGCTGTCCCCTCTCTTCCCTCCACAGCTTCTTTGCCTTCCACTGCTGTCTCCTGCTACCTTGCCCTCCCCTCCTTCCTCTTCTGCCCACCCTCGGGCTTCTTCTTTACCTCCACAGGACGTACCTCTGATTTGTACCCCGGCCCGGAAGTCTTTCAAGGACAGCAACCTTCTCCATATTGCCACTCTCAACTTGCTCAGCTGTCAAACACTCCTATGACAACTGCCACGTCCTGAAAGAACTTGACCTCGATGTCCTCGGTCTCACCGAGACATGGTTCACTATCAGCTCCGTCACAAGCTTTGACACTCTCCTCCCTTATGGCTACAAGATCCTCTCTGCGCCCAGATCCAACCATTCTGGAGGCGGTGTAGCCCTGATCTTCCTTGAGTGGATCCCTGCCTCAGTCATTTCTACACAGGCCTACTCCTCTTTCAAATGCCTCATCTGCAGGCTCTCTCTCTCTCGCAGCCATTCCCTTACTGTTGCTACCATCCATCACCACCTGGTCAGATCTCCTCCTTCCTGGGCGGACCTCTCCTCTTCCCTCCTGGTCTCGACCATTCAACTCCTCCTTCTTGGAGACCCTAACATCCACCTGGATGCTTCCCGTCCTTCCTCTGGACTCTTTCGCAACCTCTGTAACTCTCACTCTCTAGCCTCCCCTCTGGCCCAACTCAATCTGCAGGGCACACTCTGGATGTTCCGATCTCTACAGACCTTCCCCTTTCTATCCCTCTCATCAATCCTCTCTCCTGGAGCAATGACTTTCTTCTTTCCTCTGTGCTCACTGTCTCACCTCTCCTGCCAAGCCAATTTCAGCACTGCCACCTACCTTCTCAGTTATCCGACCCATGAAGCGTGGGTCAGATGAGGCTTTCGCTGCCACTTTCTCACCCGCCCTCCCCTTTGGCTGTCTCACACACTGACACAGCCCTTTCTACGCCCCATTTTGCTATATCTGATACTCTTGATGTTCTTGCCCTTGTCATGAGGATCAGCTTGAAGCCCAAAGCCAAGTGCAACTCATCGTATGACTCAGACCTTATCACCCTTAAACCCAAGTACAGGGTGGCTAAGAGGAAATGGAACTTCCTGTACATCCTCTGACAAACTGTCCTGCCGCCTGCTCCAAAGGCAATACCAGCTCTCTGTCTGCACCAAGAAGAGAGCCCTCATCCAAGCCTGCATCTCTGCGGCATCCAACAACTCGGCCAAACTCTTTAAAATCTGCAAGGTGCTGGCCAATACTGCTGCAGTCGCTACCTCTCCTGTCACCTCCCAGGCCCTCTGCACAGCCCTGGCTTCTCATTTCATCTCTAAAACCCAGGACATCCTGTCCCCTCTCTCCTCCTCTCCTCCTCCTCCCTCTACTCCCCGCTCTTCCTCTGGCCATTCTGTGGCCACCCCCCCTTCTCTGCATTTCCCCTGTTCTCCCCAGACAAGGTTTCTAGAGAAGTCTGATCTATGAAAGTCTCGTCAAACAGGTTCTTCTCTGTTCCTCTAAAACCATCAAGGGCCACATTGACACCCTGGCTCCTGCTTTGGCTGCCTTCAGCAGTGTTCCCTTCCGCCCTGAAGCACTCCCTTATGCAACCTCTTAATAAGAAACCCTCAGCCGACCCCTCGTGCCCGGCTAACTACTGCCCAATCTCCATCACACCTTTCCCGGGCAAACTCCTGCAAAAGCTGGCCATCTCCCTGCTTAATCTTCACACTGAATCGGTTGGTTGTCTCCATGACCATCAGTCTGGCTTCAGAGCTGCCAGAAGCACGGAAACTGCTCCCCTGAACATCCGTGAAGACGTGCTCTCCAACCTTAATTGCAATACCCCCTGTGTCCTCATCTTACTTGATCTCTCTTCTACCTTTGACACGGTCAACTATGCCATCCTGTTCAACCGTCTCCATGATAACCTGGGTGTCACCAATAAGGCCTTGGCTTGGCTGACCTCTTTCCTCTACAATCGACCCTCCCAGGTACAACTTGGGTCCTTCCTCTCTATCTCTAGCTGTGGTGTGCCCCAGTGGTCTAACCTCTCTCCATGGCTGTTCAACCAGTACCTGGCACTTCTTGCCCGCTGCATTGTCGCTCTCTGCCCCTACCTTCAGTGCTATGCGGATGACACTCAGCTCATTTTCAGGCTCCCTTCCTCCACCTCTTCTCCTTCTCTCATCTCTGACTGTCTGTCTGCTATCCAGGAGTGGTGTGCCGCCAATGATCTCTGCCTTAATGCCAGTAAGACTGAGATTCTCCTCATCGGCACACTTGCTCCCTCCTTTCCTGTTGCTCTCTGGCCGGCCTCTCTTGGCCCTCTTCTTGCTCCCACCGGTGAGGCTAAAAACCTCAGGGTCATCTTCAACTCCACACTCTCCTCCTCTCCTCACATCTCTGACGTCTCTGAGAAGTCACACTACCAGCTGCACCTCCTCAGCGGTATTCTTCCTTTCCTCTCCTTCCTACAGAAGCTCACTGTCTCCAGAGATCTGGTTATCTCTAGGCTGAACTACAGCAACAGCCTCTTTCTAAATCTACCTGCTTCTACTCTCCGCCTTCTGCAACTCATCCAGGACTGGACTGTGTGATTTGTCCTTGGCCTCAAGCCCAGGGATCATATCTCTCCAGGACTGAAATCTCTAGACTGGCTCCCAATGGCTGCATGGATTAAGTTTAAAACCCTTTGCATTGTCCAAAAGGCCTTCTGGGGCCTGCAGCCTCAATACCTTCAACTAAATAGCTTCTGTCTAGAGCTCTTCACTCATCCACCTCCAAACTCCCTCAGGGTCAGTCGCTTCTCCAAGCAACGAGTTGGTGGTAGATCTCTTTCTTCGGCTAGGGCCTCCCTCTTGAACAGCCTTGCTGCCTCCCTGAAACTTGAAGAGAACCATCTCCAGGCCCGGAAGCACCTCAATACCTTCCTCTTTGCTTCTGCTTTCTCTCCTCTTCTCCCCTGCTGATCTCCTGACTGAAACTGCACTGGTCCCCTGGCTACCCTCTCATCTCAGGCCCAGGTTCCCCTACACTGCCGGTTGCACACCTGCACTGCCTCCCTGGCACCCCTGTACTTGGGGGGGCTGTTTTTGTATTCCTAAAGTCCCCTACCAGCTCTTGCCACTCAATGTCTGCACTTATCCCTGCATTTCCCACAAGCTGGCCACACTTTTACCTATTGTTCTTATTTATTTTTTACTGTTGATCCTATGTATTGCAGTTCCCCTCCACCCCTGCACCTTTCCCTTCCCCCCCTCCCCTGCACTTGCACAATCTCAATGTCACCTGGCCTAGTAAGAGCGTTGTCTTTGTCTTCCCTCTGTTCCCACTCCCTTGCCTCGTTGCGCCTTGAAACACATATGTATAGGCACGTTATAAATGCCATATCATATCATGGTTGCAAGCGTATGACATGACAGCTTGTGAGCGTCATTTCCTGTTCAATGGAGACAGAGGCACGGAGTGTGACCATGCAGTAGGGTGCTTTACTCTAATTCATGAGGTCGCACACCTGCCTGCCGTCACAAGGATGTGCCTTATAAGATTACAAACATCAGAAGACTGGCATTCTCGCAAAGGTCAGTTCCATGGATCCAGGCAGCAGGTTGGCGTTAGGGAATTAGGTATTTAGGTGAGTTCAGTTAGGTTACCTGCTATTCTGGATGTTAGGCTAAAGGAGGACAGCAGCCTTTTTACAGGTACTGATGAGGGTTGTTAAATTACATGACTCTGTAAGAAAGGCATGGCATCAATAGTAAGACAGATACAAGTGACCACAGTTAAGGGTGTTCATTGAACTTTAACAAGGGTGTGATGAATGCCTATCTAATCCTAAATCTACAGATGAGAGCAAGCTGCGACCATCAATTAATAATAATGCAGTACAAGTGGAGTCTCGTCAAAATAAAAGGGCCTATACTAAAAAAACCTATTGCTCATCCTTACAGCTAAATACAAACAGTGAAGGGTAGTGTTCATGAAAAAGAAAGAAGTGTTCACAAAACGATATGTTGGGATGTGCAGGCCGTTGGCCTCCCTTTCCCATGTATTAAGCACGGGAAAAGGCGGTTCACTTGAGCATAGCACACTTTCGGCTTCTTCGGTACGAGGACACAGTTCCATTGCCAGCATCAGGGCCTTCTGTGCCCACGTCTCTTAAGTTATCAAAGTCTCTTGATGCAGAGGGCCTGATGTACCAAAACAAACGCAAAGTTCCTTTCCTCTTACAAGCACTCAAGTTAGGTGATTCACTTTTCACCCTGGATCCCCCTCAGCCGGGCCCAGATCCCCTTTATACCACAATCGTTACTTTGGATCCCCCTCTTCCAGGATCAGAGCACTTCTTCAGGTTTAATTCCAGATCTTATATTTCTTATTCTTGAGGGCTCATGAAAGTAGTGGTTTTCCTCTGAAACGGTCAAGGGCACTTCCCTCCTTGCAACCCTCTCTGGTCTTGCCGTCTTTCTCCTCATATTAAACTGCCACCTCGGAGCTGCTGCTTCCTCGTGTGTTTTGCCTTGCTCAGAGTGTGCTTTCATGCTCTGCCTTTTATCCGTGTGGGGAAGTGTGATGGAAGTCAGGTGTGTGTGTGTGTAATTATCAGTTATTGCCTGACTCTGCCTGACCCTTGTTTTGGGACATGCCAGGTATACGGCTCAGGGGTTAGTCCGTTTTCTCTCACAGTGAGCTGTCCGTGAGAAAGTGTTAGTGTCGGAAAAGGGGGTGGGGAGGTTTTGAGTTCCAAAGTATCCTTTCCTGGGGAAAAATGAGGTTACTGGGAGGTGATACTGCGTCTCACCGTCCAGTATCCCGTTCCCTGAATACCCCCTATCCAGGTGATCCTCTCGCACTGGTCCACCCCCAGGAACTGGATCCAAAAGTGATGGCTGTGTCCTAGCCACCTGGATGACAGATCCCCGGGGACTAGTGGGTGAGGCACCTTCTGGTTTTTCACAACTTCTAGTATTGATATCTCTTGTTTGTGTATCATAACATGTTGTGAATTCATTCCTTTTTGTAACCTTGCTACAGCTCCTAACTGGATATCGAGAACTAGGGTGTGTGTCAAGTAGCACTCCTGCCAGGAAGTCCTTTTCCCACATCGTATCACTCTGTTTACCCATGGGTCGGTTCCTCCCGGGTGTGAGTTGTATTGTCTCCTAAAGACTCCTGATAACATTCCTGCATCGACCCACCTTGGCTCCCACTACCCTACCTGGCCCATGTGGAGAGTACCCAGCATTCCTTTTCCTCCCATGCCCACAAAATATGGGGGAGATCCAAATGAGTTCGAACCCTTTTGACTCAATGTCGTATCCACTACCTAAACAAACCCCAACTCTATGCTTTTGATGAGGCTAAAATAGCTTTTGTTTTGTTTAATCTAGAGAAGATGGCACTCTTCTGTGCAGCTTTACTTATCAGCACCAACAGTCCCTTTTTGGAAGCCTTCCAAGCTATGTTTGATAAACACTACGCAGCCCCATCCATCAAGCAGGAATTATTAGTGATAAGGCAAGGACACAGGGATTTGGTTGCCTATATATCCAGGTTCCATGGTCTAGTTCCCCAAATGGAATGGCCTGAAGATGCTCAACTTACTATTTTCCATAAAGGACTCAGAGAAGAACTAAAAGACGCTGTATGCCAGGTAGTCACTCTTCCAGAAACGCTTATGGATTACATAACGCTAGTCATCTGTCTAGAGCAGTGTACTAGTGATCAAAAGGGTGAAAGATGATGATGGGAAGCATGCAAAACCTATTTTATCCCAGAGATAAGGAAGTACCCTTTGTCAATGATACTGAGCCTATGCAATCAGGTAGCACCCGTGGTCCCATTTCTTTTGACGAATGAGAAAGAAGAAGAAAATGAAAACTCTGCTTCTGTGTCGACACAGTGCATTCCGTCCAGTCATGTCCCCGAAAACCTTCTCAGACCACAGGAAATTATTCCACCGGTCCTTAATAGGGAATCTTGGACCAGGTGATCCACTACAGAATTGCACCCAAACCTGCCCTGCCACTGACCCCTGTGCATTCTAACCATGTCTTTGTTTCTGTGGATTTACTCTTTAAACAAACAAAGGAGATGAACCGGTTGTCACCTTGATAGACAGCAGTGCCACTGGAAACTTTATTAACCTTGTCGACAGGTACCTTTGAGATCCAAAGACAGAGATTAATATATCATGTCTGTGGATGCTTCACCCTTAATCTCTGGACCGCTTACCTTACATACAGACCCCATTTCCAGGTTATCCTGGGCATTCACTGGTTGCGCCACCACAAAGCTCTGATTGATTGGAAAAACCAGAAACTCAGTTTCAAAGATATCAATGCCCATCCTCTTGTACCAAGATCTGGAGTCCATATGTTCCTATATTAATTCAACAGTTGCTGTATCTCTCCATCTTCTCAACAAGCATTAATACTACCTCTTCAACTCCCTTCTGGATACCATGATTTTTCTGATTTATTTGATCCCAAAGAAGCTGACAAATGACCTCCACACAGGGAATATGACTGTTGAATAGAACTATACCAAGATTCCAGAGGGATGAACATATGATCTCTCTGGGAAGGAAAACCTTGTATTAAAACAATACATAGATGATAAATTGATAAAAGGATGTATTTGTCATTCCACATGCCCTGCAGGAGCTCAATTGTTTTTTATCCCCAAGAAAGACGAAACAGAGCTCCGACCTTGTGTCGATTACAGACAACCAAATGCAATCACCATCAAAAAATGTCATCCCCTAACATTGATATACATTCTCATAGATTAGGCTACAGAAAGTCTTGGGAGGATAGCTCAGGAACAACGTGCTCGCCTTGGAAGCAAGACGACAATGAGCAACACAGGTTTGATCCCCGGGTCCACGCTTAGAAACCTCTGGGTACTAAGCGCATTTTAAATAACCTATCATATCATTTACACAAAACTTGATTTAAAGGAAGTATATAGCCTGGTTTGAAAGGCAGAAGGAGATGAGTGGAAGACGGCCTTTTGAACCAGGTTCGGACATTTTGAGTACCTTGTCATGCCCTTTGGGCTTTGTAATGCCCGTGCAGTGTGTCAACACTTTCTTAACTATATTTTTTGTGATACTTTTGACGTCATCTATTTAGATGACATACTTATTTTGTCACCTTCTTATGTGAGTGAAATCCTTCTCAGATTGTGTAATCGCCATCTTAATGCCAAAATCTCGAAATATGCATTTTCACAAAGAATCACCTACTTGAGGTACATATTGACACCCATATGTATCCGAATAGACCTGCAGAAGATCTCTGCCATATAAGAATGGCTCGTACCCTCTACCATGAAAGCATTGGAACGGTTAGGGTTTTTTGAATTTCTATCGCAGGTTCATTTCCAGATATTCATCAATTCTTGTCCCTGTAACATGCTTGTTAAAGAAGGATGTTCCTTTCACTCTCAAGACCTTGTATACCAATGCCCCGGTCCTACCGATCCCAACCTACCATATGTTTTGGAAGCGGATGCCTCCAACTATGCTTTGGGAGCAATCATTTTACAGATATACCCCAAGACTAATTATTCACATCCTCTTTCCTATTACTCCCAAACCTTGAATCCTTCTGAGAGGAATTACACCATTTTTGAGAAAAGGCTCTTGACCATACAAGATACCTTCCTGAACTGAAGACATTTATTGGAAGAGCCAGGCACACCATCACAGTCTATACTGATTATCGTAACCTGGGGTTTTAAACCACTGAGGCCATGAATGAACAACAGAACCGTTGGATTGATTTCTTTTCACAGTGCGATTTTCTTGTTACATTCAAACCCGGCAGCCAAAATACCAAAGTTGACCCCTTATCTCAAGCTTATCATGGAATAGACAATGACATTTATGGAATCCCTTGCTTATCTCCCGAGAAAATCATTTTGGTCACTGCTTCCCCTTTGATTTCATAGGAAGAAGTATTGAGGAATACCTATACTACACAGATCAACAAATCTTTCCTAAAGGAAAACGTAATCCATACTGAAGAACAAGGTTTTTAGTTTCACGACCAGAGGTTATAGTTACCTATCAGCGAAAGCCAACGCACCATGTTGTACTGATGCCATGATCTCCTTGGAGCGGGTTATTTTACTATCCGAAAAACATTAGAGAAGGTACAATTGTGTGCCTGGTGGAAATCATTCAAGAATGATACCATAGATTACATTCACGGATGTGAAATCTGTAATCAATCCAAGACTCTACGTGGAAAAGCTTTTGAATTATTGCAACCCATACTCCTACCAGAGCAGCCTGGCAAATATGTTCCATGGACTTCATCACAGATTTCACCAGCGAAGGAGGATATACTGTAATACTAACAGTTGTAGAATCATATACAAAAATGGCTCATTTCATTGCCCTCAAGGAAGTCTTTTCAGCCCCGAAATTGGCCCAATGTTTCCCACAGAACATAATCTGTCTCCACGGTATACGCAGCTCCATTATGACCAACAGAGGAACTCAATTTGTCTCTGCATTTTGGAGAGCTTTAAGCAAAGAAATCTGAGTACACCGGAACTATTCGTCAGGATACCATCCAATGAGTGATGGTCAGAGCAAGAGGGGCAAACAGACAATTGTACAATATCTTCAGTGTTATCTTACTGGATATGAATATGGGTGCACTCGTCTCCTAGCATTAGTAGAATTTACTTATAATGTTTTGTATAACACCTCTGCCAAGGATACCCCTTTTCATCTCTCCAGTGGTATACATCCCAGTTCTCTTCCAATTGCTTCATCCATGGGTTCCCCAGTTCCTGCAGCCCAAACCTTCATGAAACAAATCAAAGATGGACTGTACAAGGATAAACAACATTCACCCAAAGCACAGGAACAAGCAAGTACGTTTGCCAACAGAAAACGTAGGCCTTTTCCTTGTTATCAGGTCACCGATCTTGTATGGTTGTCTACCAGTCACATTAATCTACCCTCTTTCAGTTTCATTGGTTCTTTTCCTAATACTCAGATTATCGATCCAGTGGCAGCAGATTTACAGCTACCCTCTCATTATCATATCCACCCAGTATTCTATACCTCTCTGTTAAAACCAGTTCACAGCTCTTCCCTTTATCCATGCCAGGGCAAAAACAAACCTCCCCCAGTGGGTCCTCAGGAAGAATAGGAGATCCCAAAGATCATAGATTCCCGTATGCACAGACCCAAGGTTCAATAACTGGTCCATTGGAAAGACTATGGGGTTGAAGACCGTTCATGGGTTCCTGTTGACAATGTCACGGGCCCAAGGCTCTTATGTTCTTTTTCACACCAGATATCCTGGCAAACCCGGGCTTCTCCCCTCGAGACATCCCACAGGACTTGGAGGGAGGGGTCCTGGGAGGGGGAATGCTGTTAGGATTCAGGCACCTCAGCATCAAATCAACACATGGCAAACCCATTTCTATGGGCTTTCCGTGCCCCATGGCCCATGACAGCATCCAGTGGTCACCATGGTTACAAGCGGCGGAGATGACGGCTTGTGACCCCGTCATTTCCTGTTCTATGGAGATGGAGGCATGGAGCTTGACCACGCGGTATGGTGCTTTATTCAAATCCCTGAGGTCAGGCAAGCCCATGCTGTATCAACCTCTATTTTGAACCATTTTTCTTTCAACTTGTGAGCTATTTCTCCCCAGAATCTTTCTATTATTGGACATGACCAGAACATGAACACCATTCCTGCGTTTTCTTCATTACATTTGGGGCATGATTGTCGTCCTACATTTTTGAATTTGGCTATCCTTTTGGGTGTCATATACGCCCTGTGAGTTACATATAATTGTATCTTCTGCAATCTGGCGTTTCCTGACACTTTTCTATGATATCTCTGGGCCCGCTCCCACATCCCGTCACTCATGGGGGCACCCACCTCCTCTTCCCAGTCCAATCTGAGTTGTACCACTTCCTTCCCCACTTTGGTCATTACCATCTCACATAATCTTGATATTTCATGTCCCCCCTCTGCTATGTCATATATTGTGTCTATGGTAGCGTCCGGTTCATCCGCTAGCACTTCGGACCAGGTCTCTTTAATTCGCTGCACCATCCCATGATATGCGATATACTGCCCCGCATGTAACCCCGTTTCCTCCACCAGTCCTTCAAAATCCTGTATGTTCCCATCCTGCCACACATCACCCATTGTTGCTATCCCCACCGGCTCCCAGTGTTTCCTAATCATTTGCTTTTCTCTTCGGGCCAAAGCGACCAGTGGTACCTGCAGGGAGCACAGGGATGGAGTCTCCATTAACTGACAGTCTCTCTTCCATACCTCCCACCGGAGCATCATCATCCTCAGGTGTCCTTCCATCTCCGACCTGGGCAACCATATCACCTCTTTTAAGAAGAATGGGGCGCAGTTGTCATGATGCCTACCCCCGGGCATCCGGATCGAGTCCATCAGCCACGGGAGCAGGCATCCAGATACTCATTAAAACCCCAACAGCCCCGGCTGGGGGCTGTTTGGATTCAGTCCTGGCGCCTGAGGCGCCAGGCTCATCATAGAAATCAGTCCTGGCGCCATAGGCGCCAGGCTCATAGACTTTACTTACCTTATGCAGACCATGCTGCAAATGAGTCCAAGCCAACGTGAGGTCTGGATGGGACTATTTTATTACAGGGACTATTATTTACTCGGGTGTGGTTCTGGGGAACTTCTTACCTGGGACTACTTTGCAGGCTATTTAAACCACGCCCGAACAGCAGCTCATGCTTCGTGTTATTCTGCATCCAGCAGCGTAACGCTCACCGTGTCTGCAAGTCAGCATCCAGTCTTCTGCCACTCCCGCCTCGAATCCGGTGCTCCTAGACAAAAGGAAAAGAAAGGAGAAGAGGTTAGATCACGGACATTATTTGATTCCTTACCTGATTCCGGACCCAGCACATCTCTAAGCCTGGAAAGGACATTATTCCAGCACGCGTCGCTTCGCCAGCAGCAGCGCCGCGTTATACTCACCAGTCCACCGCATCTTTCAACTCGGCGCTGCCTCCATCATTTTCTACGTCGAAACCCAGCACCTTGGGGGAAAACAAAAGGAATAACAAGGTGAGCCGAGAACACTGACAAAGACAATCTTTTTGCCACGATAGGCTTACCTGCTTTACCACCGGAGGTATTATTCTTCAATTTCCTGCATCTTTCTATGCCGCACCTATAAAGGGAGAGAAAACAGCAAGTTAAACTCATGCAACTTTTACCGGACAGTGTTTGGTAATACAGACTCTTACCTGAACGCCATCAGCTGCCTCCAGACAATATTCTTTTGGACCCAGCTGCAACCTAACGAGGGAATGGAACAAGAGTGAACATCGGACATATTGAACTTTTTGAACTTTATAGACACTGGAGTCAATATTCCTCCGGAATTCCTTCAGTACCTTCAAACCAGTGAAGTAACTGGTATCTACGCACCCCTGCATGCCATGGAGAGCTCATCATTTAAAAACATAAGGTGAGGTTACCAAGAGGGGATATCGGAGGTGATTAGTGGAGAGAATGAGAACATTTGGGGGGGCCATCACTAAAGTCCACGGGTGGCTAAATCCCTTTCTCCACTTGCAGGAGAATACTTCTACGAGTCCAGCAGACAAGATTAGGCGGGCCAGTCCAGACGGTCATCTCTTCACTACGCATCACGTTGGTGGAGACAGCAGCTGTCCGGGTCTGATCGACGCCCCTGTGGGAACCAGTTGAGCGTAACAGAACACAAAACCTATCTACAAATCCCCACTCGGGCGTAATGGAGACCTCAGAAACTGACCAACTAGCACAATTGTTAGGAGAACTTAGGGCAGAAGTGCACTCCGCGCCAAGAAACTAATGCCCTCAGGGGAGAACTGATTGTGTCAAAGGAGCGCACTGATGATCTTGCCAGACAACTGCTGCAAAACCAAGCCGGGCAAACGCCACTACCTGGATTTGGGGGGAATTCAACCCCCGTTTCATCGAGCAGCCCTGTGCAAGTGGTTCTACCAGGGAGCATTCCTTTAGCTCCACCCGAACGCTTTGCTGGGGACCCGAAAAGGTTCGCCGTGTTCATGAACCAATGCCGCTTGCACTTTTTATGCAGACCAGGAGCTTTTCCAAACGACCAAGCTAAAGTAGCCTTTGTACTGTCATACCTTAGTGGCAGCGCAGCGGATTGGTCAATTCCATTAGTCAACCAGGATGACCCTCTTCTTCGGGATTTTCAGGGTTTTCAATTGAGCATGGAAAGACTATTCACCAGACATTCACAGGGACAGGCCCTGGAGAACGAACTTCTATCCCTACGACAAGGAAACCAGGACCTGCTAACTTATATCGCAACCTTCCATAGGTTGGTGGTGGAAACTGGATGGCCAGAGGTAAAGCAAATTACATTATTTCAACGTGGACTTCGGGGTGAACTCAAAGACGTTTTGGCCCAAGTTGTGAACCCACCTCAGGATTGCGCAGAATATATAGACTTAGTGGTCCAGCTAGACCACCGACTTCAGAATAGAAAAGCTGATTGAGCTAAATTCGAGAATCGGTTATTGGTTAAATCCAATGTTACTCCCAAAGGAACAGATGCATCAGAACCAACGCAGATCGGGGTGGTTAAGGGACCCTTAATTCAAAAAGAAAGAGAAAGGAGACGACAGATGCAGTTGTGTCTGTACTGTGGGGCCTCAGGACTTTTTCTACGGGATTGCCCTATAAAACCATCCAAGAAAGTAGTCGGAGTTGCTGATAGAAATCAAACAGAGCCTGATTCGGGAAACGACCACACCCGACAAGCGTAGAGGTCCGCTTGCCGAGCTTAAAGAAGGACACTCAGACCTCGCACCTAATCATACGAATGGTCCTTATTGATCCAAGGCAGCCATCATGTTGCACGCAGTTAGGGCATACATTGATAGCGGGGCCGTAGGAACCTATGTGGACCACGAATTGGCTTCTAGGATGAATCTACCTCTCTGCAAAAAGACCACTTCGGATGTTATCACCACAGTCGATGGAACTGAAATTGCCTCTGGGCCTGTAACTCATTCCACCACAGAGATGACACTGTTGGGTCAAGATGGGCATCGAGAGACTATTGTGTTTGACTTAATCAAAGCCCGCAGTTCCAAATAATACTGGGGATACCTTGAATGGAAACACATAATCCTTGTATTGATTGGTGAGAGAAGAGAGTAACCTTCACGGAGTGTGCACACACCTGTTACCCGGAAAAAACCTTGAACAAAAGCCTGGCCACAGTCGCTAATCCAGTCATACAGTTACCTCAGGAATATCAAGAATTCCAGGATGTTTGCCAAAAAGAACAGGCAAACACCTTACCACCTCATAGATCATACGATTGACAAATCGACCTCATACCCGGTGCACAACCCCCATGCAGTAGGATCCACGCCCTTACGGAACCGAAAACCATCACCTACGACAATACTTGGACCAATACCTTGCTAATGGCTTCATTCGTCCATCTAAGAGCCCTGCATCTTCAGCTTTGTTCTTCGTGCCCAAAAAGGAAGGTGACCTCAGAACGTGCATAGACTACCGTGCATTAAACCAGATCACGGTGAAGAACCGATATCCATTGCCTTTGATCCCCGAACTACTAGACCAAGTAAAGGATGCTTGCACCTACACTAAATTAGATCTCTGAGGGGCATATCATCTGGTATGTGTAAAGAAGGGCGACGAATGGAAGACCGCTTTTCGCACCAAGTATGGATTATTCGAATATCAGGTGATGCCCTTCGGGTTGTGCAATGCACCAGCAGCCTTCCAGTATTTTATGGACGATGTCCTTCGTGAACTCATTGACGTCTGTGTTGTCGTATACATAGACAATATTCTAGTGTACTCCTCCTCAGAATCAGACCATGTTAAGCACGTTCATGCAGTCCTTGAGAAACTACGCAAGCACAAGTTATATGCAAAATTGGAAAAATGTGGTTTTCATGCTACAGAAGTTGAATTCCTTGGATTTATCCTGACTCCAAAAGGAGTCCGAATGGACTCTCGAAAGGTGGACGCAATTCTCAAGTGGCCATCACCCAGTTCAGTTAAAGGGGTGCAAAGCATGCTTGGATTTGCTCATTTCTACCGCAGATTTATTCCTGACTTCTCATATGTTGTACACCCCATCACAGCACTTTTGCGAAAAAACAAACGCTTCTTGTGGACCGAAGAGGCTGAAAAAGCCTTCCAAGAACTGAAATTGAAATTCACGTCGGCACCTGTCTTAAAGCATCCACGCCCCGAGTTCCCATAAATAGTTGAAACCGATGCATCCAGTTTAGCCATGGGGGCTGTCCTGTCCCAGAAGGATCTGGAAACCAGTCAACTTCATCCAGTAGCATTTTGGTCCAGAAAATTCTCGGCCCCCGAATTAAACTATGCGGTTACCGATAAAGAGTTGTTAGCCATCAAATCTGCCTTCAAGGCTTGGCGGCATTATCTTCTCAGTGCCAGGCATACCATTACTCTAATCACCGATCACAGGAACTTGCAGTATTTAAAAACAGCCAAGGCCCAATCATCGCGTCAAATTCGATGGGCCTTATTCCTTGCCAAATTCGATTTCGTGATCACTTATCGACCAGGTTGTAAGAATGGTAAGGCAGACGCTTTATCCCGAATTGGGATGGGAGAAGCATATTCGAACCCGGAACCAGTGCCTATAATTCCTGAACAAAGAATTCTTGGGATAACTACTCTACAGACCTTAGAAGATATTCATTTAAAGATCCAACAACTTTTCGATTCAGCAGCCCTGCAGGACTGGGTTAAAAAGGGCCCAGATTATTCAGTTGTCAATGACCTACCTTACTATCAAGGGCGTCTATTTCTACCACACAAGGAACTACAAGAACAAGTCATCTCCAATTACCATGAAGCTCTGATGGAAGGGCACCCAGGTATTGCAAAACCTGAAGCTAGAATTAAAAGACAATTCTGGTGGCCCACTTGGCGAAAAGATGTAAAGTCATTTGTACTGTCTTGTGGCATCTGCGCCCAGAACAAAAGTCAAAAGAAGAAACCAGCTGGTCTTTTACAATCTTTAGATATTCCACCCACACCATGGCACACTTTGTCTTTAGACTTTATTACAGGTCTACCGCCATGTAATGGATTCAACACCATTCTAGTTATTGTGGATCTTTTTTCCAAGATAACCCACTTTATTCCTTTAAAAGGATTACCTTCTGCTTCAATCTTGGCCAAGGAATTTCTCAAAAATATTGTTTGAATACATGGATTTCCTTCCGTATTGATCTCTGACGGAGGTAGTCAGTTCATTTCGCAATATTGGCAGAAGTGTTGTCAATTGGCACAAATCAACGTAAGGTTATCAACCAGTCACCATCCCCAAACCGATGGTCAGACAGAGAAAACCAACCAGACTCTTGAACAATACCTACGTTGTATGCTCCACCAAACCGAAAGTAATTGGAAGGAAGTTTTATGGATTTTTGAATATGCATACAATAACTCTGTACATTCAGGAACCGGACAAAACCCCTTTTATACCATATATGGACATCATCTTCGAACCTCAGAACTCGTTTCTCCCCAGCATTTAGAAATGTCGGCAGTAACTCATCTGCATTCTACTATTACACAAGCTTTTAAAGAGGCAACAAAACATTTGAAACAAGCAAAAGAGAAATACAAGAAAAATGCTGATCAACATAGAAGTGAGACCCCACCATATCGAATCGGAGACCAAGTTTGGCTGGCTACAAGACATATACCTCTGAAAGGAACTCAGACTTTTAATCCTAGATATTTGGGACCTTACACCATTAAGGCCATTATCAACCCGGTGGCCGTCAAATTAGAATTACCCTCTAATATGCAAATTCATCCTGTCTTTCATGTTTCAGTTCTAAAAACCAGTTCAACCCGGGACAAGATTAACAAAACCACCTGACCCCATCCTAATAGATGGAGAACCTGATTTCGAGGTAAAAAAACATCCTGGACTCTAAAATGGTTAAATCAAGACTTTTTTATTTAATCGACTGGAAGGGTTACAGACCACAAGAAAGGTCATGGGAACCTAGTGACCACGTTCATGCTCCTCGATTGGTGGTAAAATTCCATCGGGACTTCCCAGACAAGCCAGGGCCAAGGGGAAAAACAACTTTAGGAGGGGCCTTGGGGGGGAGTGCTATCATGATGCCTACCCCCGGGCATCCGGATCGAGTCCATCAGCCCCGGGAGCAGGCATCCAGATACTCATTAAAACCCCAACAGCCCTGGCTGGGGGCTGTTTGGATTCAGTCCTGGCGCCGCTCATCATAGAAATCAGTCCTGGCGCCATAGGCGCCAGGCTCATAGACTTTACTTACCTTATGCAGACCATGCTGCAAATGAGTCCAAGCCAATGCCTATTTTATTACAGGGAATATTTTTTACTCGGGTGTGGTTCTGGGGAACTTCTTACCTGGGACTACTTTGCAGGCTATTTAAACCATGCCCGAACAGCAGCTCATCCTTCGTGTTATTCTGTATCCAGCAGTGTAACGCTCACTGTGTCTGCAAGTCAGCATCCAGTCTTCTGCCACGCCCGCCTCGAATCCGGAGCTCCTAGACAAAAGGAAAAGAAAGGAAAAGAGGTTAGATCACGGACATTATTTGATTCCTTACCTGATTCCGGACCCAGCACATCTCCAACCCTGGAAAGGACATTATTGCAGCACACGTCGCTTCGCCAGCAGCAGCGGCGCGTTATACTCACCAGTCCACCGCATCTTTCAACTCGGCGCTGCCTCCATCATTTTCTTCGTCGAAACCCAGCACCTGGGGGGAAAACAAAAGGAATAACAAAAACATAAGGTGAGGTTACCAAGAGGGGATATCGGAAGTGATTAGTGGGAAGAACGAGAACAGTTGGGGGGGCCATCACTAAAGTCCACGGGTGGCTAACTCCCTTTCTCCACTTGCAGGAGAATACTTCTACGAGTCCAGCAGACAAGATTAGGTGGGCCAGTCCAGACTGTCATCTCTTCACTACGCATCACGTTGGTGGAGACCGCAGCTGTCCGGGTCCGATCGACGCCCCTGTGGGAACCAGGTGAGCGTAACAGCAGTCCAGGTGGACAGCCTGGATTCCAAGGTCGGCTACTTGGAGAGCCATTTAGCTACATATTGTAGTTGACGTGCTATATAATACATTTCGTAATTTGGTAGTTTAATGCCCCCTTTCTCATATGAATTATGTAGCTTCCATAAGGCCACTCTGTTCCTTGTCCCCTGCCAGAGGAATTCTCTACATATGCTGTCTAACCTGGCAAGGAATCGTCTAGGTATCATGTATGGAATATTCGCAAAGCAGTGCAGCAGTCTCGGCAATACCACCATCATTTTAAGCATTGCCCCTGTCCCATCATTGCCAAGGGGAGCTTCGCCCAGAACTTCATACTATTCTCAATTTTCTTAACTGCTACCTCCATGTTATGCTTATGTTTCACTTCTAAAGTGTGATATTTGTCTACCCCAAGATATCGGAACGTATTAACCTCCGATGGTATCTGCAGGGTCGGCAGCTGCTCCAGCGGGATCCCTCTATAGCTGTCCAGTGGAAATATACAGGACTTTCTAGGGTTCACAGCTATGCCCGAAAGCTTTGCGAATCGCTCCATTACTTCTAATATGTATTGGAGGTTCTCTTCCGGATATCGTAAGTAAAACAGCATATCGTCAGTGTACAAGGAAATTAAATGCGGTTCCCCTTCTATGGTGATGCCTATTACGTCATACTGCTGCCTCAGGTATATTGCCAGGGGCTCTAGGGTCAGAATATACAGCATGGGGGACCATGGGCATCCCTGCCTAGTACCTCTTCTGAGTTGCCATCTCTCAGATATTATTGCTCCTGTCTTCACCCTGGCTAGCGGTGCACTATATAGTAACTTAGCCCACTTGAGGTATCCCGGCCCTATGCCATACTTGGTCAGGGCCGCAATTAGCCAAGGCCATCTGACCGAGTCGAAAGCCTTTATTGCATCTAGCGATACAATCGCCATCTTGCCCGCGTCTCCGTTTGCATGTTCAATGACTCGGTGAAGTCGCCTGCGGTTATTGGATATGTTTCTATTGGGGACATAACCAGTCTGATCGGGGTGTATTAACTTATTGATGACCCTCCTCATTCTGTTTGCCAAAACCGCTGTTAATATTTTACTATCTTGGTTCAACATTGACAGGAGCCTGTAAGAGCCACAATCACAGCCAGGCTTATTGGGTTTGGGGAGTGGTAAAATGATTGCCTCCCGTATGGACTCTGGTAGTTTCCCTATTTCATATGCATCATTGAGCATCTCTAGGAGCGGAGGGAGTACCTCATTTTTATACGTTTTATAGAATTCGCTTGGGAGTCTATCAAGCCCCAGGGTCTTACTAGTAGGAAGCCGCCTCACTACCTCCTCCAGTTCCTCTAGGGAAATAGGTGCGTCCAACTCCTCTCTTTCTTCCGCACTAATCTGCGGTAGTCCAATATCTTCTAGCGTTTCTTCTATTTCTTCATTGTCACTTCCCCCCTCATCTCCATACAGGAGCCGGTAATAGTCTGCAAATTCCTGATTAACTCCTTCTTGAGTGTCTACTATGCTATCCATCTTCTATCTAATTGTGGGTCTGGGAGTCTCGCTTTTATATAGCCATGCCAGAACCCTCCCTGGTTTGTCCCCTCCTGCATGCTGTCTCTCTATATACTTTTTGTAGTTGAGGTTGCATAACCTTTCCCAGTGTCCCGCACATTTCTGTTGCAGCTCCAGTACTGCTTCATTATCTGCTTTAGTATAACCTCCCCTTTTCAACACTATTTCTAGCTCCGTTTCTGCTTCTTGCAGTTCAGCTAAGATCCCGCCTTGTAATCCTTTGGACTTAGCTATGGCTATCCCCCTCACCACCACCTTAAAAGCTTCCCAAAGCGTACCCGCTGCCTCTACACTACCAGTGTTTATCTCAAAATAACTTATTTCCTCTCTCATGTCCTCTAAATACATTGTCTTTCAATGTCTCTGCTTGCAGGCGCCATGTCGGTATCTTTGCTCTCGGGGGCCGGTATTGACTAGCATCAGCGGCGAGTGGTCGGAAAGGACCCTTGTCTTATACTCTGCCTGCTCTATTTCTGACATTAGTGCATGTGTGACAAACACATAGTCTAATCTAGTATGTAGGTCCTGTTGGGCTGCATAGTGCGAATAATGTCTATCCTGCAGGTGATGTGACCTCCATGCGTCTTCTAACCCTAGATCCGATAACAATGACTGCAATGTCCTCGCAGCTGGCGTGTGTCTATTTATTTTGGTGTCCGATCTATCTATTTTCGGGTTTAATACACAATTAAAGTCTCCTCCCCAGATCACCGCCCCCGAGGCTCCCACTGAGTTTGCCATATAGGGTTCTGAAGTATGCCGCCGTGTCCTGATTAGGGGCGTATGTGTTTACAAAACATATCTCTCTGTTCTCCACCAGCCCCCACATTACAACCATCCTCCCATCTGGCTCCACTGTAGATTGCAATAGCTGAAACGGGACGTGCGGTGCCACCCAGATAATTACTCCCCTGGCATAGGCCGAGTATGCTGCTCCCACTACAGCCCCCCTCCATTTCTTCCTAATCGCTTCAAGCTTTTCTTGCATTAAGTAAGTTTCTTGTATCAAGGCTATGTCGATTTTCTGCCTGCGCAGGTACATCATAACCTTATTCCTTTTTAAATAAGCTATTGAGCCCTCTAACGTTCCAAGTAACTATTTTAAGGTCTCCCATGACATATTGAGTTCCACTCCTCCCTCCACCAGTGCAATCCCTTCCCTATTACTTGTAGGCTTGTTCCCCAACTTAACATTTCAACTACCCCAACCACCCCCCCTTCCTCCCTTCCTCCCTTCCTCACCCCCCCTTCCTCCCTTCCCAACCCCAACACACTCCCACCCCTCTCCCCTGCCCCAACTCACACTGCAATCCCCTCCCTTCTTTGCCCTTCCAACTCCATTGCCCAGCTCCATCCCTGGATCTCAGGCCCCCCCGCATCGAGCCCTTTTCCAGCAGTTGCCGTACTCACGGCTCAGCAGGGAGATATCGCCCTAATGGCGGTCCTACTACTCCAACTCCCGGGGGGGTAGGCTGTCTCCTTCTTATGGCTCCTGTTACGTTTATCAAAATAAGCACACTTATCGCTGCCATCTGCACATTTTACTAATTATATTCTAGTCCTATGTGCTCAGTTATCACTTGTTAGTACTCCTTCATATTTCATCTAGCTGCATCCTTGCTACCAGTTCTATTGTCTCTGCTCCCAGCCCCCTTCTCCCATCTATTAACATACTAGCATCATGGTCACTTATCGTGCTCTTGCTGGGACTGCTCTCCATCACGTTCTGGGCAGCCTTGTGCATCCAGCCATGTCGCCACCTCTTCCCTGGTGTCAAAAAAGTGCGCTCTGCCGTTGTGGAGAATCTTGAGCTTCGCAGGATACAAGAGCATATACTTGAAGCCCGCTGTGCGCAGCCTCCTCTTGATTGCCACGTAGCTATAACGCTGCCTCTGTACTAGCATGGTATAATCGGGATAAGCAGTGATGGTCGCCGAAACCCTTGTTATCATTCCTCCTTTCCGAAAAAACTCCAAGATCTTCTCTCTGTCCCTGTAGTTCAAAGTTTTCGCTATAATTGCTGTGGGGGGGGGGGGGGGGTTCTGGGTTGCGGTTTTCTCATCAAGGCCCTGTGTGCGCGTGCAACAGCAAATCCCTGGGAGACCTTGCTAGCTCCTATTTCTTGTATTATCATATTCTCCATAAAGTCTGTGGGGTCTTGTCCTTCCTCTCCTTCCGGCAGGCCGACCATGCATATGTTATTGCGTCTCGCTCTTCCCTCGGCTTCCTCCGCCCGATTCTCCAGGTTAGCCACTTGTTGTTTGAGTATGTGGACCTCTTTGGCATTGCTTGTGCTAGTGTCTGTATTGACCTTCACCGCGCTCTCTAGGCTGCTCGTTCGTTCGGCGAGCGCTCTCATGTCTTGTCTCAGCAGATTTACTTCTATTCCCAGAGCATCTATCTTAGTTTCCAATGCAGTTCTCAGGTCTGCCATTGTTGTCCCCCATGAGGTTTTCAGTTCCGTAATGGCTGCTAGGATTGCGCTGTCCTCTCGTAGTGACACTGCGTCTGCAGTCGTAGCTGCCGCGACTTACAACGGAGTGGTGGGGGTTTGCTGTGCCTTAGCGAAAATGTCCATTGTGGGCTGCTTGCCCTTAGCTTTGCTTCCCCTTACCGGCATTGCTCCACTTTGCCTATGCTACAAAGTTCGTGTTGATAAGTCTTCTTCCGTACTGCTTCCACACTCTGTGTCACACACTGTGCCACTACTTGCCGCCTCCGGTTATCTGCTACCCTGGCTATTTCTGGCAATATTATTTATGGTCCTTTGTACAATTGTCTCCCCTCACTGCCGTCTGAGGATTACACTTGGCGATTCCTTATTGGTGTCCCAGCAGGGGGGGGGGGGCTATGCTTTCCCCGCCACCCCTTTCCAGCACTCCTCTTGTGAGGAGGTTTTAGGAGGTAACTTAGTCAATACAGGTCTATCTTAGCGCTTCACCATCTGTCCTCACATGGCCTCTGGGCCTCTGTCAGCACCCCTTTGCTGTCTGCATTGTCTGCAGGGCCCTGCCTCCTTTCTACAGCTGTAGCGCAGTGCTGCATGCACCTTGGCATTCGGGTCCCCCCTATCTTCATGGGTTACCTCTGTGCACTTCATCTGTGGCCCGTGCCTTCCTGCACTGTCTTCTGAACCCATCTTAGGATGCAGGTAGCGCTCCCCTGCGTTGTCTTCTGCTATTCACTGTCCTCTGTCGTCTGTGGTGCCAGCGGCGCGTTCCTGGCTCATCTTTCTGCCGCCCACTTACAAGCTGCTGTGCCCCTGTTAATCCTCATGCAGCTTCATATTACTTGCTTCAATGTATACCCACTCCGCCCGGATCTCCATGTCCAGGCTATGTTTATATCCTGGGGGACTGTCCTTTTCAGGCCACATGTGTGCTGCTCCCGTTCCGGCTCAATTCTTCTTCATATGCAGCCCTTAGAGCCTGCTTCCACCGCGCGGCATGATGCGCGCCGTTCCAGAGCCTCCGAACCCCTCCACACAGTACTGGAGTCGGGCGGCCCACGCCTCCAACGTGTGCGTTACTGTTTCAGGGGAGCACCGGTCCTCTGTGTCTCCCCACGTTCTCCGGGCCTCCCACGAGTTGAGCGCATTGCCTCCCGCAGCCGGCCAGCCCAGTTCCCAGCTCAATCTTCGGTTTCGTGTTGCGTAGATCTCCGAGCGCTCTGCCTCCTTCACGAGCAGACAGGGACGCTCGTACGCTGCTCTGGTCTACCGACTACGTTCTCTCCTCTGTTGGTGGCCCCATATACACGCACCAGCTCCGCAGCCGTCCCGCTTCCAACAGCTCATCAGCTGTTTGCTTCTTCGATGTCCGCTCCTACGATGCCATTCAGGTGTCCCTTTGTTTAGGAGCTGCCGCCATCTTGTTGTTTACACTCCGGGGTGCGAGTCCAGATACAAAGTAGCACATCACTCTTTTGGTCGCTCCGCTAGACCTGCCGATGCGTACTTTCTGTTCCTGTCATGATGCCTACCTCCAAGGAGCCAGGTCCGACCCAGCAACCCCAGAGGCAGGCATCATTCCCCCCAGGGAAGTGCCAGCGGGCCCAAGCTGGGGCCCTTTGGACACAGTCCTGGCGCCTTAGGCGCCTTAGGCGCCAGGCTCATAAAGCTAGACATGTGTTCAAGTGTTTTAATGTGCACTTACCTGATGCAGACCATGCTGCTACATCCAGGCCCTCTTGAGGCCTGAATGGAACTACTTTCCACCTGGGTGTGGTCGGGGAAGGATACATACCTGATCGGTAGAAGGATACATACCTGGAACTTCTTCCAAAGCTATTTAAACCACGCCCGATCAGCAACTCACACTTCGCGTTGTTCTGCTCCTCGCAGCTGGACGCTCACTGTGTCAGCTCCTGCATCTGGACTTCAGCCACGCCTGTCAGCATCCTGGGTCACCTGCTAAGAGAGAATTGGGAGAAAGAAGACCTTACCTGCTAAAGCTGCATCACGGAGACATCACACCGACGATCCTGAAAGGGAAGACATCATTTTTAAAAAGCATTTCGCTTCGATCGCTGCAGCGCTGCATTTCACTCACCTTTCCTGGGCACCTCCATCTTCAGCAGCGATCATCCGGATCCGCAGCCACTTCCCAGAGCCTAGAGAGAAAAAGACAAGAACACAAGGTGAGAGAAGGAAGGGAATAGGAAAAGCTCAGTTTCCTTCTAAGACTTACCTGTTGGGTCATTCCCATTTCATTTCGGGTCCTGCCGCTTCCTGGCATTCCGGACCCCGTCCCTATGGGGAAAAAAGGCAAAGACATTGAATGAGCGAATGCAAAGACATTACCCGAACGCTCATCCAAAACTTATCTGTCATTTACTGGAACTGCACGTTTCACTTCGGGTCGGCGCCATATCTCCGGCATTCCGAACCCCAGTCCCTAAGGGGGAAAAAGACATAAGCGCTAGCGCTTGCTGCAATAAGACAATGAACATTATTATTAAGCTTGAACTTTTGAACTTGCTACAGAACTCTTACAGCGCCTTACCTGAATAGTCAAGCTTATTTGAACTCCCATCAAACCTCAATCCAGTGAAGTAACTGGGTTTCAACGCGCCCCTGCATCAGAAGCAGGATGGAGAACTCATCCTTCCAGACCCTAAGGTGAGACTTCACAGGGAATCGTGGAAGGGTATCGTGGAGGGGTGGAATGGTGTGGGAGGCTTGAGCATTATTCCGTCAGTAGGTAATACTCCCTTTTCGCACAGGGGAATATTCCTGCGAGCCAGAGAAGCCAGAGTAGAGGGGCCCTACCTGTCCATCCTCAGAGTCCTGCGCTTCACCATTGAAGAAGCATCAGCACTTGAAGCCAGACCTGCACCTCCGTGGGAATCAGGTGAGCGTGACAGTTCTTTAGCTATTCATACAGGATTGCTGCTAGTTTGGGTCTTCAGGCTATTGCATGCAGCTCACGCTTGCACAGATCGTTTCGCCGGATCACGGAGCCCTCTTGGAGATGCAGCCTACTCCTTGGCTACCAAGCCACGCCACCATGAAAGCATTGTTATAGTAGAATACAGGTTATGATCTAGTAGATGAGGCTGTATGATGGTGATTGTGTTTCTAGTTACTTTGGCCGAAGAGCAAGGTTTTCAGTCCTTTGCGTAAGGACCATATGGGGGGGATCTGATCTCAGAGCTAAGGGCAGTGAGTTCCATTGTTTGGCTGCAATCACCGGGAAACTAATGGCTCCAGCTTTTTGGGGTTTAAAGCGAGGGATCACCAGGTTGAAGGAGTATGCAGATCGGGTAGGTCTAATGGACTGGGCTTTGGTAATTTGCTTGGCTAGATAGGTGGGGGTGGTTTCTGAGAGACATTTGTGAGTGAGGGAGAGTATTTTGAAGGTGATGCGTTCCCGTAGGCAGTGGATCTTTCTTCTGGCTGTTGAAATGTGGTCTTTGTAAGGATGTTGAGCGCTGCTCTTACAACATTGTTCTGGATAATTTTTAGTTTGTTGATGTTTCGGGAGTTGGAGCCTGCAAAGAGGGAGTTACAATAGTCAATCCTTGACAGAATAAGGGCCCTCGGCAAGGTGATGCAGTTGTCGGTGGTAAAATAGGGTCGGCTGGCATTGATCAGTTTGGCAGTATAGGCTGCTGCTGACGTGATTGCGTTATCTTGGTTTGTCAGGGACAGGGACGAATCAAGATAGACTCCTAGTATTTTTACCTCTTTTGCTGTAGCGATAATGTTGCTGTCGATGGTGAAGGATTTATAGGAGTCGGGAAGGTTATTCAGATGAGATTGACTGCCACTGAGGAGTAGTTCAGTTTTTTCATCATTAAGTCAAAGCTCGTTTTGCACCATCCAGGCTTGGATAGTTAGGTAAATTTCACTCTGGACATTGGAGTTGGTGTTGTAGTTGCCAGTGATGGGTAACAGTATTTGGGTGTCATCTGCGTAGTTAGTGTAGGCGACAGCCAGTTTGGCTAGGAGGTCAGAGAGTGGCTTAGTGAAGATGTTGTACAGTGTTGGTGATACACAGGAAGCTTGGGGGACTCCACATGTTACTGGGGCTGGGGGGGGGGGGGCACTGCAGTAGTTGAGAATACTCTCATGGTGTGATTGGATAGGAAGGATTCGATCCATTTTATAGTGTTTGTTGAGAATCAGCTCAGGCGAGGTGTTTGCAGAGTATACTGTTGTTTACCAGGTCAAAGGCTGCCGAGAAATCAAGTAGGAGAAGTATGGCCAGGTTGCCCTTGTCTTTAATCTCATCCATTTGGATTTTGAAATCCAGGAGGGTGGTTTCTGTTCTGTGAACCGGGCGGAAGCCTGATTGGCAGAGACCTAGGAGGTTGTGCAATTCCAGGTATTTTTGTATTTGCATGTAGGCTACTCTGTCCAATATTTTCAAGAGGAAAGGGACCGCTGTGATAGGGCAATAGTTTATGGGGATGTTGGGGTCCAGAGTAGGGTTTTGGAGAAGTGGGAGTACCCAAGCTTCTTTGAGATTTCCTGGTACGTTGTTGGTGGAGAATGATTTGTTGATCAGGGCTGTGATGAAAGGGGTAAGCTCTGCTGCGCAGTCATTAATGAGAGGGGCTGGGCATATGTCTCCTTGACATCTAGAAGGTTTCAGGCCATTGATAATTTTGATTGTTTCAGTGATGGTAATCAGGATGAATTTGAATCTAGGCACAGGATTGGATGGCGTAGGGTGCGCGACTTGAGTTTGGACAGCTGAGGCTAGTTTAGTTTTTTTGGTGTTGATTTTCTTTTGGAGAAGAGATATTTTACCAAGCAGGGCTTCTTGAATGTTCTCACACCAAGGTAGATGTTTGTTACAGTGTTCTGGTGAGGTACAAGTTCATGTAGAATCGTAAAGAGCTCTCTTGTGCCTGAGTTGGCACGTGTGATTCTGTCATTGAAAAAGTTGCTTTTTGATTGGAGAATGGCTGGTTTGTATTCCGAGGATAGAGTGATGAAGTGCTATTTGTTTTCAGGATAAGGGATTTGTTTTCAGGCACTTTCCACAGTTACTTTTTTAGCTCGTAAGGCTTTGAGGCTAGAGGTGTACCAAGCTTAGGTGGGCAGTTGTTTTGGGATTGTGGTTTGTCAAAGGGGAGACTTTGTTGATGGCATCAAGGAAGGTTTGGTTGTAGAGTGCCACCATGTCTGTAGGATCAGAGTTGGTGTGAGGGTGAGTTGTTAGTGGTATTAGTAGGGGGAGCATGTTGTCTGGGGTGATGTTTCGTGAGTTTCTTGATGGTGCTGCTGGAGTAGGTGGGGACAGGATAATCGGCTGGGTTGTGTCATTCATAGCGAAGAGAATAAGATTGTGGTCTGACCAAGGGCATGGGTTGTTGCTTAGGATGTTGGTGTGACAATTACAGTCTGCTAGCCAGTCAAGAATGCAGCCTTTGTTGTGTATTGGGTTGGAGATTCGATGAAGGAAGCCTTGCTTTTCGATCGTGTTTGCAATGGCGAGTCACTGTGCGTCTGCAGAGTCATCAAGACCTAGGTTGAAACCCCCTAGATTGATGATTCTTGATGAGGGTTTAGTGTTGGTGGTGAGGAGTTGAGTGTTGTCTTCCACGAAGGAGCGTAGTGGGCCTGGGGGTCTGTAGATAAGGTGTATAGTCAAAGTGGAGGTAGCGGATAGTTCAATTTTGAAAGAGAGGAGATGGCCTGGTTGGGAGTTTCTCTGAAGGGAAGGCTGTTTTGGACAAGGACAGCTACTGCGCCTCCTTTGGATACCTCCCCGTCTTTCCTGAATATGGTGTTACCCTGCAGGATGGCTAGGGAGAGGGTAGGAAACCACAGAAAAAGTAGAACTGCTACTCGGAAAGGTTCAACCCAATTTTTGTCAATCAATGAAACAAAACATAAGTTGTATTGGGGAACATTTAACACTTGTACTAATGAAATTAATCCCCAAGTTCGTAGCCTGTGACATTGTCCAGAAAGGAAAAAACACACACACATCAGGGGCTGTGAATATACATTGTTTGTATTAAGACAAAACAAAATTCTGTTGTGGACACTTACATATAACAAGATTCGAAAATGTAGACAGAAACATATAGTGAAGTCAGAATTAAAACAGTATTCAACGTGTTATGATCCTTAAATTCGTAAAGGTTGAAAGACAGTTGTTCAAAAATGCATCATGAAGCTAAAGCATAGATGTTGTCTAGACAGGCGGGGTTTCAAAAACACATCATAACCCGTAAAAGAAACATATGGAAATCAGAAGCGTTGATAACTCTGCGCTTTTAAGGACCTGTCAGAACCGATGTCCTTAAAGAATTATGCAAGTTTGAAGTATCTGGTGCATGAAAAGCATCCTATATTTCAGGTGCCAACGTGGCAGGGGGTAAATGTTTGGTTTTAACCAACAAGTATGTTGAAATAATATAAACAATATAGAACAACAGAACCCCTAACAGTAGGTTCATTCATCCCCTTGCATACAAAAAACGTTTCGGCGGCACTGTCATCCATCTTGAAGTTGCATCAGAGGGATTTATGCTTGTACATGGTAGCCGCCTTCATCAGGGCGATTAAGCGGCCCCTGTATCAAGAGAACCAAGAGAAAAAAAAGAAAGGGAAAAGAATAAATATGAAATCTTCTTGGTCCGGAACGGTTTCCTTTCTGGACATTTCTGGGCTAATTAGTAACAACAAATGTGTTGTTCAAATAAAAAAGTATTGTTAGAATACACGTAAACAATTTGGCGAAGGGCTGATAAAAAAGCAAGGTAAACGATTGTTTGTTACACCCTCTGATATAGTGTGGTGGGAGTATTGAATAACTTGCTCACCACAGGGGACTTGTAATGAATCTCTCAGTGGGGCAGGCTCCCCGGTGGGGCCTCTCCGGTGAACAGGAATGTTCATCCGATAGAAGGTTTGACGACCGTGCCGACCTGAATGTGGAGGGCACAGGTAGAGATTCCAATCCGGAGTTTGCAAGCTATTTCCTGTGATTATTGATGCACAAATGCCTCTGTTTAGAATATAGGATTATAGAAGTTATCTTCCCTGATAGTCTCTTGATGTTCCATGCATGAGCTCATGTAGCTCTTTCCATATACTTGTGGGGCTCTGTCTTCTCTTTAATGCCAGCTTTACGACAACTTTCTTTGAAATAGTTTCTCACAATCAGGTCTTTACTTGTATGTCTCTTATATTCTTGAGGATTCACAAACTCTGGTTTTGTATGACCTTATCCAAATTATGTGTCCTTCTCTCCCTCTCCTGGGTTCTTGGTATTGGATTCTCCCTTTTATGGTTCTGTTCCCTAGACAGTTTTATTTCACAATACTTGTTACCTTTCTTTGCCGTGGGCTATCTCCTCTCTTCATGCCTCAGTGCTTGGGGGCTTCTCCCTGCCTCCTAAGGTATTCACTTCCACTTTTTTATCAGTTTCCCAAACAGTGTTATTTGTCACGTTATGTTGGGATTTCAGGTATCTCCAATTCTGCTCACGTAATGTTTCAGGTTCATAGTTGTAACTTCGAGGGTTTTCTTTCCATCCAATGTTTCTTTCCATCCTAGGCTGTCTCCCACCTCCCCCATTCTGCCCAGTACCTTTTCCAATGCTGGGGAATCTCGCGGGGCTAGGTGTGCACTCGGGTATTCGGCTTCTTGGTTTCTCTTTTCGCTGGCTGGCTTCACTGGCATAACGTTCTCGGCTCCTCTCACTTTGGCTGCTGTCTATCCAAGCAGGCTGCAGGTAAATGGCAGTAATACCTTCTCTGGTGTTTTTGTAGTAGTTTATTGGGTGACATGAACGCCACCACCTCGCACGGGTCTTCGGTCTCTGTTCGGGCAATAGTTTTCCCATTGCAGGATTCGTTGTCTCTACAGCAGCTCACTCTGGCATTCCTCGCCTTCCCAAAAGTCACAGGCTCTGCAACTTTGATCTGCTCCTCCTCTTCACAGAGTAATCATGTAAGGGGGCTTTCCCTGCGTACCATACTCTCTCTCCACACAAAAGCTACTTGTCCCATTTATATTCACGTCTCTTTTTAAAGAGACATCTCCTTTTCTTGATTTGGCTTTTTTGTTTCCACATTGCTTGAAGGTAAACAAAGATGACAGATTAGTCTTCATAGCAGGTTTTCCCAAATATGCAGATATAGTATTGGTTCTAGGGGATTTCTCATCGGAATGGGAGTCCCTGTCCCTTAAGTGGGAGTGACTCCCACTGAGGTCCCACTTTCCCATAACCGTAGGGAGAGTCTTGCGGAGTGGGCTCACCTTCCTAGTCTCACAGGGGGTGGCTCCCACTTGGGGAGAAGGGACGAATACCCACAATCCACAAAATGTGGAAGTGAAGGAGTGGGAGCGGTGGGGGATAAAGATACAACATGCGCTTGTAGCACAAAGTATCCTGGGGCACGATCCATATGGCCTCGCAAACACCCCATGCCCTCTCCACAATAAAGCAGTTGGGCTGACGGGACCACAAGTCACAGAATGCATAGGACACCATAACTGAAAATGCATTTTTGTGCTACAGCATCCCCTCCACTGCCCCTCAGAATTGATGCTGACCCAGGTGGCCACCTATGGTAGCAGAAAGGAAAGTAACCCACCATCCCCTGTAGCACACAACATTCCGGAGACATACAAAACGCCAAGCAAACACACTGACACAGGCACACATCAAATACACAATTGCCAAGAAAAAGGCAGCACAGGCCACAAAATGCCAACTAACCATTGGAATGTACAGGGACGATTGGGGAATCCAGACTATAGGAGTACATAGATATGCTGCAGTGCAGGATGGGCACAAGTTATTGTGCATTGTGAAATGCAAGAGAAACCCCCCTCCCCCGATGAAACTAGAGTGTACTGAAATAACTGCATAGAAGTGAAAAACATGTACCATTTAGTCAGAACAGGGAAGTATGACCATTAACTATTTGAATGTGACAGTTTAATTCCACTTGCTCCTCCTTTGTTGGTAGCCAGGTGACTCTGGCTACCCACAAATAGCATGGCTCATGACCCCCAATAAGGAATTCTGGGAAGCCACCCCTGAAATTGCCCACAAAGAGGCGCATAAACACACATGGACCAGGGTATGCATATAACGCACATTTGGACTTTTGAAAGGTATATTCTGGTGCCTACACTGGACTGGACGGGCACTTATGTAAAGTCCCGGGAAGGATGGGAAGATAGTAATTGTGTGTGTGATGCTGCATAATATGTGCACCAGGAGGACGGTACCATTGCCTGCCGAGGACGACGTGGCACAGGCAGACTCAGAGGAGGAGGGTGATGAGACATGGGCTGGAAGATGCAGAAGGAAGGGATGGGTGCATGCTGCGTCAAGAATTGATAGACAATTGTTTCTGAAAGCAACATTGTAAATAGTTAATCACTGTATTAAAATCCAGGACACAACACAATAAACTACCAATCTTTACTTGTGATGCAAACCCCATTTCTTAGGTCTGCGAAAACCATGCACTTCCACCTCCCTTAATCCGCAACATCTGCACTCTCCCACTACCCTCAATCCCCAACACCTATGCGCTCCCACCTCCCTCAATACCCAATGCCATCTTGGAGTCAGGCAATCATTTTTAATGGCGCTTCTCTTGGTCAGAAAGTACCTATGGAGTGTGGGTGATGGTGTGCAACAACCCCCTACAGGAACTACCTGCTTTGGACCCTTCTGTGGGGGAAACAGAGGCAGAGCTTACCTCTAACAGACTCCAGGCCACGAATTGTTGTATCATGAGGAGAGGTGCCCTCTGCATATTTTCCAGGCCAGATGACAGTGCCTTTGTAAGCTCCCGCACCCTCTGGCTGACCACAGAATTCACCACTGTACCCTCAGATAGGTGTCGGCACTGAAGTGCCATTTGCCTGGCTATTCTCCTTGTGAGGAACCTGAGGGTAGTATCACTCCTACACTCCTGTGATCCTCTTTGCAGGTGGCCAGGGAAAGGCCATTGCTTTTGGATCCTGGCCCTGGGGGTGGACAAGCGAGAGAGGATCACCTGGGTGGAGGGTCCTTGGGGATTGAGAGTGGGATGCCTCAGGTGAGATATGGTATCCCCGTTTTCCTAATGTCAACCAATCTAGCTCTCTCCCAACCTTTATGGGTTAATGTAGGTCAGTAGTGAAAACCACACACTCTTCCCCACTCTGGTACTGAGACGAGAAAGAAGCAACTAAGAGTAATGAACACCATTCCCTTTCACCACTTAGGTACTGGGACGAAGAAGATGCATGAAAGGTATGAAGGTCAAGCATGGTGATTTAATCGGAGTGAGGCAAGACTGACTGATAGAATACACCTGCAACCCATTGAAGGACTACAGGTGTATAAAAGGCCAGGCCAGGCAGGAGTAAGGGAGAGAGACCTGGGGAACTTGGAGGGAGATTGTTGTGAAACCCAGGGAATCCTGCAGCAGCTGTGGTGCGATCCGAGATGAGACACCAGCCGACATCCCCAATCTAAGGGAAGTCTCCCTTATGAAGTGGGAGTAAAAGGAGCTGCGGTGAGGCACAAACGCCAAGAACGCTGCACCCGGCCTCGCAGAGGAACTTAGCTTGGCGACGCGGACTAAACTCCTGCCCCTACGCGACCGGGGCTCACAGAAGCTGAAGCAGTGGCCAGAGGACCACCAGAGGAAGACGCTTACAAATGGTGAGTGATGAGGAAGCTATCCAGAGACCGGGCGCTCTGGGCAGGCTACACAGGTTCCAAACGGCACCAAAGGGAATACATACTTGCATTACAAGTGTAACAGTGAAGTTAAATGAAGGAGCGATTTGCAACTGACGCGAAAAAACATGAACTGCTAATAGTGAATGAAAAGGCATAAAGCATAAATTGCTATGCCGAATTGAATGAAACCAGCAAAACTGCCAATACTGAAAGCCAAACTGAATGCAATCCGCATAACTGCCAATATGGAATACAGAATTGAATGAAACCAGCAAATCTGCTTATCTTGTATAATGAACTGAATGAAAAAGCAAACATGCCAATATTAAGCTGATGTTTAATCATGCACTGAAAGAAAATAGGAAACTAAAAACTAATGAAGAACTCTGACTGCAGAGTTGAAATCAGGTCTAAGAAACTGGCTTTGAAGCTGCCTTTGAGAAACCACTTGTTTATTGAATATTTTAACTGCTCAGAGGGAACTCAAAATTCCAGGTTGGGAACCCTGAGATGTGCTGCCAAGAAACTGTATTGAACTTGGGGAAGGGTATCCAGACATTTTAAAAGGTGTGGAACTGTATAAGCTTAAATCCAAGAGAAGGTGACTTGACCCCTGTGGTGAACATTTTTATATGTAAGGAGAAGAAGCTGAAGAATAAGCTTCAGCTGGAAATAGCTCAGAAGTTTACTTTTGGAACACGGTTTAATTTATGGTTGCCATCCCTACACACTGTTTTGATGTTAGCTGTGAGGGCAAGCATTGGTTTCGGACACAGAGACATTTAAGTTGAATTTACTGACACAGACTATCCTTAGTTTAGTTAGGCAGGGAAATCCCACCTTAGCACAGGGTGAATTAGCCTTACACCTTCCTGACCTTTAAGTTAATTAAAGTATTTTTGTTATATTGAATCTGTTGTCTATGTCGCCTTCCATGATGCCAACCTCACAAATGGTGTCGGAGTGGGATACAGCTCAATCGATACAAGTTGGGGAACCCTAAGATTTGAAAAGCTAAGTGCTAGAGCTTCAGACCCCACAGTAGCCATAAAAGACTGTATAGGGTTTGACATCTGTAATAGAGGAGATGAGACTATTACTCCAGGAGAAATAAGATTGATACCCACAGATTTGGTATTAATTCCACCCCCAGATACTTACATCAGAATAGAACCCAGATTAGGGTTAGCTTGGAGGTTTGGAATTGATATATTGGCTGGAGTAATAGATCCAAAGTTCAGGGTTGATGTGAAGATATTGGTAATAAATCATAGAAAGAAACCCTTGCAAATGTATCAAGGACATAGGATTGCTAAAGGGATATTGGAGAGAGCCATGTTTCCCAGGCCCCAAGAGGAAATTGGAAATGAGACAGTTGAGAAGGAAACCCAGAGGGTTTTGGTGTCATGATCTCTGCTTCCAAAAGATCAGGACTTGCCCGACTCCCTTGGAAGCAGACCCATAACCCCGGTTCCGAGTGCCAGCAAGTCCCAATTGGGACCTTTTGGACCCTGTCCTGGCGCCAGTGGCACCAGGCTCATAAGGATGCCCAGTCCCAGCGCTGGAAGCGCCGGGCTCATAATGCTTGGGTGGACTTACCTGCAGCAGACCATGCTGCTTACTTACCTGCCAGTTGAACCCCTGATCCTCTTCTGTTTGGGACTACTTTTCCTGTTGGGTGGGGCAGGAGCCACTCCCTAGGTTCAGAACACTGGAACTCTTCTGGAAAGCAGGAACTCTTTTCTTAGGCGTGGCTGCGGAAGGAGACACCTAAGCACTACAGGAGGCTATTTAAACCACACCCGATGGATGAATCTTGCTTTGCGTTATTCTGCATTCTCTGCAGCAGAACGCTCATCGTGTCTTCTGCTTCTGATCCTGGGCCTAAGGGAACAAAGGCTTACCCATCCTGGAATCCAGTCTTCAGCAGCACCTGTAAAGACAAAGAAAGAACAGGTTAGCACTACGGTCTTCAGTGGCAGCGCATCTCTTACCTGGTCCATCGGCTGTCACCAACGCCTCGCGCTGCATTCCGGCATCTGAAAGACAAAGGCTTACCTACTCTTCGCATGCTCCGGAGGTCTTCGCACTGCATTCCGGCATCTGAAAGACAAAAGCTTACCAGCTCTTCGCACGCTCCGGAGGCCTTCGGCGCTGCATCCCACATCTGAAAGACAAAAGAAGGTGCGTTTAAAGACATTGGGCAACTTTATTGCTCACGTGCCATTACTCCTTCCCACGCCGAATCCAGTGGGTATTCCAGCACCCTTCAGCTTCTCTAAAGCTCCGAACTTGTACCTGCAAGATAAAAGGGACAGTTAGTGCGCATCGTGAAGCAGGCTACAAGCGCTTACTTACGTGCTTCCAGGCGCTTCTATTCCTCACGCGGGTTCGATCCTCAACTCTCATCAGCCCGCCATCCGCCATCGCCGGAACCCTGCAAAACAAGAGATATCATTACAAAAGACTTTTAAGACATTTGAAGTGACCAGAAGTTACCGTTCGTGCAGTTAACGACGGACAGCAGTCCTCTGAGGTCAAGAGGCCTGCACCCTTATCCAGTGAAGAAACTGGTTACGGAACCCTGCCCCGAGGCAGAAGGAGAGCTCGGCGTTCACTTACCTAAGGTGAGGGTGTTAACCTTTGGGGTTCTACAGGAGAAGAGAAAGGGAAGAGGAGAGAGGCACCCAATAACCCCAGTTCATTAATCCCATATTTTCTATCTGCAGACATCTTACTCTTCGAGTCAGACATACAGTGCACAGAGGTCCAGCCCAAAGAGCCAACCGTGTGTTACACATCACCTTTGAAGATACAGCATTCACCCAGTCAAGACCGGCGCCTCTGCGGGAATCAGGTGAGCGTTACAGAACGCAAAGCCTATCGCAAAACTCCCACCCAGGCGCTATGGAAACCTCGGATACCGACCAGCTAGCCCAGTTACTTGGGGAACTAAGAGCAGAAGTGCAGGCAGCCCGTCAGGAAACGAATGCTCTAAGAAGGGAACTGATTATTTCCAAGGAGCGAACAGACTATCTCGCTAGACAATTGCTACAGCCACAAGCCGGACAAACTCCGTTACCCGCATCAGGGGCAAATCTTCCTTCAACATCCTCTATGAACCCAGTGCAGATCAACCTACCTGGGAATGTACCTCTGGCTCCGCCCGAACGATTTTCTGGTGACCCAAAGAGGTTTGCAGTATTTATTAATCAGTGCCGGTTGCACTTCTTATGCCGGCCAGCAGCCTTTCCAACTGATCAAGCTAAGGTAGCTTTGGTGCTTTCGTACCTTAGTGGCAATGCGGCAGACTAGTCGATCCCTCTAGTTAATCAAGATGATCCGGTTCTCCATGATTTTCGAGCTTTTCAGCTCAGTATGGAAAAACTGTTTGCAAGACATTCACAGGGGCAGGCCTTGGACAATGTGCTCCTTTCATTGCGACAGGGTAATCAAGTCCTTTTGGCTTATATTGCGTCTTTCAACAGACTGATAGTGGCCTGAAAGGACCACTAACACAAAAGGAGCGGGAAAGGAGAAAACAACTGCAATTATGCCTCTATTGCAGAAACTCCGGGCACTTTCTTCGAGACTGTCCGGTGAAACCAGCCAAGAAGGCAGTAGGAGCTGCAGTTACCAGGGTCACAAACTCTGAGCAGGGAAACGACCTCGCCCGACAAGAATAGAGGTCCTCTTGCCAAGCGTTAAAACCAGTTCCGTGACCTCGCATTTCGTGATACCTATGGTCCTCATTAGCCCTGAACATCCGGATCGATTACATGCGATTGAAGCTTACGTCGACAGCGGTGCCATCGGCAATTATGTGGATCATGAAATGGTTTTGAGGATGAATCTGACTCTTTGTCCAAAGGCTGTAAAGGACGTCATTACTACGGTGGATGGTACGGAGATAGCCTCCGGACCAGTAACGCATACCACCCAAGAAGTGACGCTAGTAAGTCAAGATGGACACCATGAGAAGATCGTGTTCGATGTGATCAAGGCCCCCCAGTTCCAGATTATTCTAGGAATTCCTTGGTTAGAGAAGCACAATCCTCAGATCGATTGGCGAGCAAGAACGGTTCAGTTTCCAGAATGTGTCTCTACTTGTCACCCTCGACCTGGTGTTGCACTGGCAGCAATTTCCTCGGAGGCTCCTCAGTTACCTCCTGAATACCTAGAATTCCAAGATGTTTTCCGGAAGGATCAGGCTAACTCTCTACCTCCTCATAGGTCTTATGACTGCCAGATAGACCTGATACCTGGATCTACTCCTCCTTGTAGTAGAATTTATGCCATCACCGAGCCTGAGAATCTTCACCTCCGACAATACCTGGATCAATACCTAGCGAATGGGTTTATTCGTCCTTCCAAGTCCCCTGCTTCCTCAGCTTTGTTCTTCGTTCCAAAAAAAGAAGGGGACCTTAGAACTTGTATAGATTATCGCGCCCTGAACCAGATCACCGTTAAGAATAGATATCCGTTACCTTTGATCCCTGAACTCCTGGACCAAGTCAGAAAAGCATGCATATATACAAAGCTGGATCTTAGAGGAGCCTACCACTTGGTACGAGTAAAAGAGGGCGATGAATGGAAGACGGCCTTCCGCACCAAGTATGGGCTATTTGAATATCAGGTCATGCCCTTCGGACTTTGCAATGCCCCGGCCGCCTTTCAATATTTTATGAACGATGTCCTCAGAGAGCTCATAGATGTGTGTGTTGTTGTTTACATTGACGACATCCTCGTTTATTCTTCATCGGAAACTGAACATCGGAAACACGTGAAAATGGTCCTCGAGAGATTGCGTCAACACAAACTTTTCGCTAAGTTGGAAAAATGTGTTTTCAACGTGACTGAAGTTGAATTCTTGGGATTCATATTATTACCTAGCGGAGTGCGTATGGATTCAAAGAAGGTCGATGCAATTCTCAAATGGCCATCGCCATCCTCCGTAAAAGGTGTTCAAAGCATGTTAGGCTTCGCTAACTTTTACCGCAGGTTTATCCCCGAATTCTCTCGAATAGTCCAGCCCATCACCGCCTTGTTAAAGAAAAACAAACGTTTTGAATGGTCTACCGAGGCGGAACAAGCTTTCCAGAATTTGAAGACTAGATTTATCTCTGCACCGATCTTAAAACATCCTCGCCCAGAACTCCCCTACATCGTTGAAACTGATGCTTCGAGCCTTGCCATGGGGGCAGTTCTATCACAAAAGGACCCAGTAACCAATCAGTTGCATCCCGTGGCATTTTGGTCCCGCAAATTCTCGCCTCCTGAAATCAATTACACTATTACTGATAAGGAACTTCTAGCTATCAAGTCCGCCTTTAAGGCTTGGCGGCATTATCTTCTGGGGGCCCGACACACCGTTACTGTGATTACAGATCACCGAAACCTGCAATATTTGAAAACCGCAAAAGCTCAATCCTCTAGGCAACTCCATTGGGCACTATTCTTTGCCGAGTTTGACTTCATAATTACCTATCGACCTGGTACAAAAAACGGTAAAGCTGATGCCCTTTCTCGGATGGGAGTGGAAGAACATTTGATCAATCCTAAACCTGTACCTATCATTCCCGAACAAAGAATTCTAGGTGTAATCGCCACACAATCCATAGAGGAAGTTAAGGATAAAGCCAGGCTACTGGTAACTCCAGCAGACATACAGAATTGGCATCTGCAGGGAAAGGACTTTACGGTGAAGGCCAACCTATTATATTTCCAAGAACGGTTATACCTGCCCAGCACAGATTTACAGAAAAAGGTAATCTCTTGTTATCACGATTCTTTAATGGAAGGACATCCCGGTATGACCAAGACCTCAGAAAAGATCAAGCGCTACTTCTGGTGGCCGTCTTGGAAAAAAGATATCAGAGACTTTATAATGACCTGTGGAGTATGCGCCCAAAACAAGAGTCAAAAGGAAAAACCAGCCGGCCTCTTACGCCCTATTGACATCCCGCCTCGCCCTTGGCATACGCTTTCTATGGACTTCATCACCGATCTACCTCCATGCTCCGGATACAATACGATCCTAGTAATCGTGGACCTATTCTCCAAGATGGCGCATTTCATTCCACTCAAAGGCTTACCAACAGCAGCAACTCTGGCCCGAGAATTTCTCGAAAACATCGTCCGACTGCACGGTTTTCCTTCAGTTCTAATTTCGGATCGAGGTAGTCAATTTATTTCTCATTTTTGGCGAAGTTGCTGTCGGTCGGCTCAAATTGATGTGAGACTTTCGACCAGCCACCACCCTCAAACCGACGGACAAATCGAGAGGACCAATCAAACTCTGGAACAGTATTTGCGCTGCATGCTACAACAAACTGAAAAAACTTGGAAAGATATCCTTTGGATAGCCGAATATGCCTACAATAACTCTGTCCACTCGGGAACTGGGAAGACCCCATTTTTTCTTTTATACGGTAGTCACCCTCGAACCTCGGAGTTGGATCCACTCCAAGATCTTGGAACACCAGCAGTATACCACCTGCATTTTACAATCACCCAAGCCTTTAAGCAAGCCGTTTCTCACCTTCAAAGGGCTAAAGAACAATACAAGAAAGGAGCAGACCAACATCGGAAGGAAGCCCCCCAATATCAAGTCTGGTTATCCACCAAATATCTACCTCTAAAAGGACCACGCACATTCAACCCAAGATACCTTGGTCCCTATTCCATCACTACCATAGTAAATCCAGTAGCGGTCAAGTTGGACTTGCCCCCTCACATGAAGATACATCCGGTCTTCCACGTCTCTCTATTAAAACCCGTGCAACCTCAAACCCGACTAACTACATCTCCAAAACCTATTCTAGTTGATGGAGAACTCGAGTTTGAAGTCAAAAGCATCCTGGATTCCAAGATCTCCAAATCTAAACTATTTTACCTGATTGACTGGAAAGGCTACGGTCCCCAAGAAAGATCCTGGGAACCTGCAGAATATGTCCACGCGCCTCGTCTAATCAAAAGATTTCATCGAACATTTCCTAACAAGCCCAAACCCCCGGAGAAGCCCGGTTTGGGAGGGGCATTGAGGGGGGTGCTGTCATGATCTCTGCTTCCAAAAGATCAGGACTTGCCCGACTCCCTTGGAAGCAGACCCATAACCCCGGTTCCGAGTGCCAGCCAGTCCCAATTGGGACCTTTTGGACCCTGTCCTGGCGCCAGTGGCACCAGGCTCATAAGGATGCCCAGTCCCAGCGCTGGAAGCGCCGTGCTCATAATGCTTGGGTGGACTTACCTGCAGCAGACCATGCTGCTTACTTACCTGCCAGTTGAACCCCTGATCCTCTTCTGTTTGGGACTACTTTTCCTGTTGGGTGGGGCAGGAGCCACTCCCTAGGTTCAGAACACTGGAACTCTTCTGGAAAGCAGGAACTCTTTTCTTAGGCGTGGCTGTGGAAGGAGACACCTAAGCACTACAGGAGGCTATTTAAACCACACCCGATGGATGTATCTTGCTTTGCGTTATTCTGCATTCTCTGCAGCAGAACGCTCATCGTGTCTTCTGCTTCTGATCCTGGGCCTAAGGGAACAAAGGCTTACCCATCCTGGAATCCAGTCTTCAGCAGCACCTGTAAAGACAAAGAAAGAACAGGTTAGCACTACGGTCTTCAGTGGCAGCGCATCTCTTACCTGGTCCATCGGCTGTCACCAACGCCTCGCGCTGCATTCCGGCATCTGAAAGACAAAGGCTTACCTACTCTTCGCATGCTCCGGAGGTCTTCGCACTGCATTCCGGCATCTGAAAGACAAAAGCTTACCAGCTCTTCGCACGCTCCGGAGGCCTTCGGCGCTGCATCCCACATCTGAAAGACAAAAGAAGGTGCGTTTAAAGACATTGGGCAACTTTATTGCTCACGTGCCATTACTCCTTCCCACGCCGAATCCAGTGGGTATTCCAGCACCCTTCAGCTTCTCTAAAGCTCCGAACTTGTACCTGCAAGATAAAAGGGACAGTTAGTGCGCATCGTGAAGCAGGCTACAAGCGCTTACTTACGTGCTTCCAGGCGCTTCTATTCCTCACGCGGGTACGAGTAAAAGAGGGCGATGAATGGAAGACGGCCTTCCGCACCAAGTATGGGCTATTTGAATATCAGGTCATGCCCTTCGGACTTTGCAATGCCCCGGCCGCCTTTCAATATTTTATGAACGATGTCCTCAGAGAGCTCATAGATGTGTGTGTTGTTGTTTACATTGACGACATCCTCGTTTATTCTTCATCGGAAACTGAACATCGGAAACACGTGAAAATGGTCCTCGAGAGATTGCGTCAACACAAACTTTTCGCTAAGTTGGAAAAATGTGTTTTCAACGTGACTGAAGTTGAATTCTTGGGATTCATATTATTACCTAGCGGAGTGCGTATGGATTCAAAGAAGGTCGATGCAATTCTCAAATGGCCATCGCCATCCTCCGTAAAAGGTGTTCAAAGCATGTTAGGCTTCGCTAACTTTTACCGCAGGTTTATCCCCGAATTCTCTCGAATAGTCCAGCCCATCACCGCCTTGTTAAAGAAAAACAAACGTTTTGAATGGTCTACCGAGGCGGAACAAGCTTTCCAGAATTTGAAGACTAGATTTATCTCTGCACCGATCTTAAAACATCCTCGCCCAGAACTCCCCTACATCGTTGAAACTGATGCTTCGAGCCTTGCCATGGGGGCAGTTCTATCACAAAAGGACCCAGTAACCAATCAGTTGCATCCCGTGGCATTTTGGTCCCGCAAATTCTCGCCTCCTGAAATCAATTACACTATTACTGATAAGGAACTTCTAGCTATCAAGTCCGCCTTTAAGGCTTGGCGGCATTATCTTCTGGGGGCCCGACACACCGTTACTGTGATTACAGATCACCGAAACCTGCAATATTTGAAAACCGCAAAAGCTCAATCCTCTAGGCAACTCCATTGGGCACTATTCTTTGCCGAGTTTGACTTCATAATTACCTATCGACCTGGTACAAAAAACGGTAAAGCTGATGCCCTTTCTCGGATGGGAGTGGAAGAACATTTGATCAATCCTAAACCTGTACCTATCATTCCCGAACAAAGAATTCTAGGTGTAATCGCCACACAATCCATAGAGGAAGTTAAGGATAAAGCCAGGCTACTGGTAACTCCAGCAGACATACAGAATTGGCATCTGCAGGGAAAGGACTTTACGGTGAAGGCCAACCTATTATATTTCCAAGAACGGTTATACCTGCCCAGCACAGATTTACAGAAAAAGGTAATCTCTTGTTATCACGATTCTTTAATGGAAGGACATCCCGGTATGACCAAGACCTCAGAAAAGATCAAGCGCTACTTCTGGTGGCCGTCTTGGAAAAAAGATATCAGAGACTTTATAATGACCTGTGGAGTATGCGCCCAAAACAAGAGTCAAAAGGAAAAACCAGCCGGCCTCTTACGCCCTATTGACATCCCGCCTCGCCCTTGGCATACGCTTTCTATGGACTTCATCACCGATCTACCTCCATGCTCCGGATACAATACGATCCTAGTAATCGTGGACCTATTCTCCAAGATGGCGCATTTCATTCCACTCAAAGGCTTACCAACAGCAGCAACTCTGGCCCGAGAATTTCTCGAAAACATCGTCCGACTGCACGGTTTTCCTTCAGTTCTAATTTCGGATCGAGGTAGTCAATTTATTTCTCATTTTTGGCGAAGTTGCTGTCGGTCGGCTCAAATTGATGTGAGACTTTCGACCAGCCACCACCCTCAAACCGACGGACAAACCGAGAGGACCAATCAAACTCTGGAACAGTATTTGCGCTGCATGCTACAACAAACTGAAAAAACTTGGAAAGATATCCTTTCGATAGCCGAATATGCCTACAATAACTCTGTCCACTCGGGAACTGGGAAGACCCCATTTTTTCTTTTATACGGTAGTCACCCTCGAACCTCGGAGTTGGATCCACTCCAAGATCTTGGAACACCAGCAGTATACCACCTGCATTTTACAATCACCCAAGCCTTTAAGCAAGCCGTTTCTCACCTTCAAAGGGCTAAAGAACAATACAAGAAAGGAGCAGACCAACATCGGAAGGAAGCCCCCCAATATCAAGTAGGAGATCAAGTCTGGTTATCCACCAAATATCTACCTCTAAAAGGACCACGCACATTCAACCCAAGATACCTTGGTCCCTATTCCATCACTACCATAGTAAATCCAGTAGCGGTCAAGTTGGACTTGCCCCCTCACATGAAGATACATCCGGTCTTCCACGTCTCTCTATTAAAACCCGTGCAACCTCAAACCCGACTAACTACATCTCCAAAACCTATTCTAGTTGATGGAGAACTCGAGTTTGAAGTCAAAAGCATCCTGGATTCCAAGATCTCCAAATCTAAACTATTTTACCTGATTGACTGGAAAGGCTACGGTCCCCAAGAAAGATCCTGGGAACCTGCAGAATATGTCCACGCGCCTCGTCTAATCAAAAGATTTCATCGAACATTTCCTAACAAGCCCAAACCCCCGGAGAAGCCCGGTTTGGGAGGGGCATTGAGGGGGGGGGGTGCTGTCATGATCTCTGCTTCCAAAAGATCAGGACTTGCCCGACTCCCTTGGAAGCAGACCCATAACCCCGGTTCCGAGTGCCAGCCAGTCCCAATTGGGACCTTTTGGACCCTGTCCTGGCGCCAGTGGCACCAGGCTCATAAGGATGCCCAGTCCCAGCGCTGGAAGCGCCGTGCTCATAATGCTTGGGTGGACTTACCTGCAGCAGACCATGCTGCTTACTTACCTGCCAGTTGAACCCCTGATCCTCTTCTGTTTGGGACTACTTTTCCTGTTGGGTGGGGCAGGAGCCACTCCCTAGGTTCAGAACACTGGAACTCTTCTGGAAAGCAGGAACTCTTTTCTTAGGCGTGGCTGTGGAAGGAGACACCTAAGCACTACAGGAGGCTATTTAAACCACACCCGATGGATGAATCTTGCTTTGCGTTATTCTGCATTCTCTGCAGCAGAACGCTCATCGTGTCTTCTGCTTCTGATCCTGGGCCTAAGGGAACAAAGGCTTACCCATCCTGGAATCCAGTCTTCAGCAGCACCTGTAAAGACAAAGAAAGAACAGGTTAGCACTACGGTCTTCAGTGGCAGCGCATCTCTTACCTGGTCCATCGGCTGTCACCAACGCCTCGCGCTGCATTCCGGCATCTGAAAGACAAAGGCTTACCTACTCTTCGCATGCTCCGGAGGTCTTCGCACTGCATTCCGGCATCTGAAAGACAAAAGCTTACCAGCTCTTCGCACGCTCCGGAGGCCTTCGGCGCTGCATCCCACATCTGAAAGACAAAAGAAGGTGCGTTTAAAGACATTGGGCAACTTTATTGCTCACGTGCCATTACTCCTTCCCACGCCGAATCCAGTGGGTATTCCAGCACCCTTCAGCTTCTCTAAAGCTCCGAACTTGTACCTGCAAGATAAAAGGGACAGTTAGTGCGCATCGTGAAGCAGGCTACAAGCGCTTACTTACGTGCTTCCAGGCGCTTCTATTCCTCACGCGGGTTCGATCCTCAACTCTCATCAGCCCGCCATCCGCCATCGCCGGAACCCTGCAAAACAAGAGATATCATTACAAAAGACTTTTAAGACATTTGAAGTGACCAGAAGTTACCGTTCGTGCAGTTAACGACGGACAGCAGTCCTCTGAGGTCAAGAGGCCTGCACCCTTATCCAGTGAAGAAACTGGTTACGGAACCCTGCCCCGAGGCAGAAGGAGAGCTCGGCGTTCACTTACCTAAGGTGAGGGTGTTAACCTTTGGGGTTCTACAGGAGAAGAGAAAGGGAAGAGGAGAGAGGCACCCAATAACCCCAGTTCATTAATCCCATATTTTCTATCTGCAGACATCTTACTCTTCGAGTCAGACATACAGTGCACAGAGGTCCAGCCCAAAGAGCCAACCGTGTGTTACACATCACCTTTGAAGATACAGCATTCACCCAGTCAAGACCGGCGCCTCTGCGGGAATCAGGTGAGCGGTACATTTGGAAACTGTGATGCAACCTTGAGACTTGCTGCCAAGAAACTATATTGAACTTGGGGAAGGTATCCTGACATTTGAAAAGGTGTGAAACTGTATAACCTTAAATCCAGGAGAAGGTGACTTGAACACTGTGGTGAACGTTTTGATATTTAAGGAGAAAAAGCTGAAGGATACGCTTGAGCTGGAAATAGCTCAGAACTTTACTTTTGGAACAGTGTTTAATTTATGGTTGACATCCCTACACATTGTTTTGATGTTGTGAGGGCAAGCATAGGCGTTGGACACAAACAGACTTTTAAATTGAACTTACTGACACAGACTATCCTTAGTTTTGTTAGGCAGGGAAATCCTGCCTCATCATAGGGTAACTTAGGCCTTACACCTTACTGACCTTTAAGTTAATAAAAGTATTTTTGTTATATTTAATCTATTGTCTGTGTCACTTTCCATGATGCCACCTCACAGGCCCCTTGCATAGCATCCCACCTTGCTGTACATGCTGCAGGTGGAGCACTTTGAGCTCTTCTATCCTCACCTGCCGCTGCTCCATTCTTGTGAGCCTCTCCCTGTCAGCAGATAAGGCATCACTGGGCAGGGAAGCAGGTGGGTGAACAGGTGAGGTGGTGGGTGTGACATCACTCTCAAACATTGCTGCATCGTCACCATCTGAAGCATCATCACCATCAACATACTGTGTGAGTGACTGCAGGCTAACAGCAACAGGGAATGGGGGAGGACTGAGGACAGGAGAACCAAGGCCTGGAGAGGGTGGCCTGGAATGGGGCAGGTCAATTCCAGGCCCATCCCATGACCGGTGACAAAGAGCTGATGATGGAGATCGATAAAGGGTGCCTGGTGGTAGTGATCGCCATTAGTAATCTTGTATGACTTGAGACAGGCACACTCCTTGCATTTAAGGTGAGGGGTGGTACAACTGACAAGGGAATTGCCGGTGTTACAACTGGGGTAGTGATGGGTGCAGCAACAGAAGTGGGGGCAGCCAGCCTGGTGGCAGTGGCTGTTGCAGATGTCTGGAGTGAATGGGTGGCCGAAGAGGTGCTTGGAGTTATGCTGTCTACTGATGGCAACGGCATGTGGAGGCACTACATCAATGTCACTGGTACCTTCACCCTGGCTGCCTTGTGTGCCTGTAATGGGAGGAAAGACCTAGATTCAGTTGTCATGTATACTGTGGCAGGTACATGCACAGAACACAGGGAATGGTCAAATGGCCTGGGCCCATCTACCTATGTGTGTCTCATGCCTGTCCTGAGCACAGTGCACTGTGGTGTGGGTTAACAATGCACCTTCAACATTACATAGCTGGCCTATGACGGATGCAGGGTGCATGTGTGTCATTGCCCTGGTGTGACGCTTGGGGTGTGTCCCCCTGGGTTATTGGCACAGGTGGATACAGCCCTAGGACATTTTTGGAGCGTGTCTGTCCAGCCCTATGTGTCCTGCTATGCTTGTGATGGTACTCTGACTCATGGGGTGGATACCTTTTTGGATTCTATATGGTGCGTGTGTTGGCTCATGTATCGGGGCCTGGTAATCTGGCCTAACCATCATCTGACATAGTGCATAGGGAATGACCAGGGGTATTTCTGTGTTTCTGGTCATGACATTCTGCATTACTTCCTGTCACCGGGGGTATTTCTGTAAGTCTGGTCATGACACTGTGCATTTTTGGCTGTCAAGGGTGCATGCGACGACCAGTCTGTTGATGCCTACAATCATCACATTACTTTTCATTCTTTGCCACATGGTGAAACGTCTAGGTGTACACCAAGGATTGGCCACCGCCCTACCAATGTGTGATATCTCACCTTAAACAACAAAATTCTGCTAGATTAACAACCAAAAGGTTAGGCCCTGATCTCCCCAAGAACAATGCACTTGGAACATCTTCTTTGCCTAAACCCAGATGTCATGGTCAGAGTTAACAACAGCATTCTCTTAGCAAAAGGTACTAAATTTTGGTTGCTATTGTGCTTGCTGTCCGGCACTCTCTCAACAAAATGTACTAAATTTGGTTGTTAATTTGTCTGTCGTCACTGCATCACAAATTAGATGTGCAAATACCGGATGCATTACAATCTATCTATGTCTTTTTAGAAGACTGCAGAATCAGTAAAATTGCCTATGATCAACCTTTTCGGTCTAAATATTTGGAACCAATTGTTTTTAAGAATGTTTTTCATGACGAAAGTAACCTCTTGGGAAATCCAAAATTGCTATCCACTCCTATCCTAGGACCTACGCTCAGTTTAGATTTGGGTAGACTTTGATCTGAACAGTGTCTCCAGTCCTTGATTACACATAATGACAATGATTTTTCTTTATGTATATATGTTGTCCACTTGATTTTCATTTACAATACATGTAAATAAACACATGTCCCCTGAATTAAGGGGTTGATAACAGTCGTTATGATTTATTCGGAAAACAATTCTGTTATTACCTTAAATGTGAGCATAATTTGAAATACTTGCATGCTGGGATTAGGGTGATTATCTTTAACACCATCACAGTTCCCTGTAATTAACACATCATTCTACAACTTAAGAATGGTTTAATTCTTTCGGCGGCTACCATCCCCCCAGTTATACATACTTGTACACATGGAATGGGTCGTCATACGTATTCTGGTGGAATTGTTGGTGGTGAGCCAGCAAGGTACTCAACATCAACACTGTCAACTGTGCGTTAGCTTAAAGGCATAGTCTAGTAAATAATGTTATTGTCCCTACGGGTCGGCCATGTTTTTTTAAGCCTAAGTGGCTCGATTTTAGAAAACTTTCCTATGGACCTTACCCGAGTTTTCGTCCATTAAACGCACGCGAAAACAAGCACCAGGGAGCCGCCATTTTCTGATAATCCTATCTTTTCCCCGATCGCCCTGGCTGACCTGCTTTTGCGGCACTAAATCAATTCCCCCGCCCCTGAGCCTGACATTATCAAAACATTCATATTCCCCGCCTCTCCCCATGACGTTACTGTGCTGCGTAGGCAAACACGCCCAGTCGTCTTCTGCGCAACTCCACACAGAACCCGGAAACCAACACAGATCAACTCACAACACAGCGCGCCACAATTCGGAATATGAAACTGTACTTTAAAATGAAACAGCAACAAGGTACATTTGGTAAAGTACATTTATTTGACATTAAATGTGTTTAGAGAATATTCAGCAATTGCCATATGCACTCCGGAAGCCATTTATTTTCTTTTATCTGTATCCGCAATAACTGTTCCGGTTCATCTTGAGTCACGCGCTGTCCCTTTATGGTACACAGGGTGTTCATTTTCGTAAAAAGAATCACTTTGGAAGCACAGTGAACCGCAAGGTTGTTCCATCAACTAGGCACTAGTCCAGCCTAAAGGTTGTTATGTTGCTTCTAGCCACTAGTACAGCGTAAGGGCATGTGGGCCCTTGGCGATCGTCCCATATTATGGTGATCGTGCTCCAGTTGTTGACACGAAGCTGCAGGTGTCTGCTGAAGAATCCATCCGCCGGTGTCTCAAACAGATGGCAGTGGCAGAATGGGATCAAATACCTGTTATGAAAACAAAAAAATGATAATTAGTCTCGGTAGCCGAACTTCATTAATAATACTCATTTTATTTATTACGGCCGATCAGAAACTATTTGCTTGCAAGGATAGTTCAATGGAGTATGTTCGTCTCTAAAATCAATGCGAAAAGTAACGAGATAAATTGAGGCCAACACACAATGATAAACGACAGTTACTCTACATGCGTGAGGAATGATATGATATGGCATTTGTAACGCGCCTATACTCAAGTGTTTCTAGGCGTGACGAGGCAGGTGGGGAACAAGGGCAGACAGACAACGATCCTACTAGGCCAGGTGTCTTTCTGATCGCGCATGGGGAAGGGCTGTACATGGTTAATTGAATATAAATTAAATAATAGGGCCAGCTGGTGGCAAGTGCAAGGTAAATGCCGGGAAAAGGGGCTGAATGATACAGAGACAGTCCCGTAGTGCAGGTAGGCAGTGCAGGGAAAAGTGGCTGGGCCAAGGACCGAGATCGGTGAGACCAGTGGACCTGCATGCCCATGTGCCCACTACGAACAGTTTTACTTGCTTTTCCTAGCTCTTCATTCATTCATTTATTCATGCATCCATTCATTAAATCTTCATTCCGGTATAAAAGCGTGTAAAGATTTACTCACATTATATTTGAAATTTCCATTGTGTCTCTTCGTAATGCAGTCTGTAAAACGGCCCGTGCTCTTGACAACGATTTTTCGTATACTGACCTAAAATGAAATTCGGTCTAGTTTCTGAATTTTCTGCCTTATCGTCTCTTACGTTATTGCGCACTCCCTTCAAATGTAGTTCTTTCGGCATGGTCCCTGTCTCAAGGTCAAAAAACAATAGACCCTTATCCTTCCAGTGCGACTTGTGGGCCTCATCTGGGAGCTGTCCTTCGCATTCTTTATTTGCAACATCACGTAGTATAGGCATCTGTGAGAACTTGAAGTTTAGAATCCGTCTATGTAGTGCGCCTCAATGTGCAAATGCAAACTGGCTTCTCTCCCAAATGCCACAGCCCGCTTGGCTGGCGCGTTCCAAGTGCCCCAATTTTATCCCCGTTGTCTGCGAGCTTTGCAGCCCAAATTGAGACATTTAATTTTTGGCGGAAGGTCAGGGAAAGTATAAAGTACCACAGGAGTGGAGTTAAAAGTGAGATTTATTGTTTGTTTGTTTGTTCTATTATTTGCAATACGCAAGCCTCCCCTCCGTTAACAGTGCACAGCATTTACATGAGATGAGACATGAGAAAAATATATACATACACATATGTGAGGTGAATAGAGAGAATTCAAAGATGACACGCAGCATGTTCGCCACCCATGATGGTGAAGGTAGGGGTTAGGTTTACAGGTACACTGTACAATAACATTTATTTACAAAAAGACAATCGTATTGCAATTATTTAAACCGGGATTTGTACTTCACAATCAGCTGTGCTTCGGGTGGGCATGGCACAGTCGCAATGTTCGGTGGCAATGGATCACTGCTCTGCACAGAAACGTCCAAAATTCCATATCTGTGCTTCTCTAACACAGCAACCTCCAAATCTCCTGTGTGACAGAATTATGTCAGTCCTCTCAAATCTCTTGATAGAGTTTTGTCGAAAACAATCTTCTCAATGGCTTTGTGTGTCGGTGAAGATGGAATCAACCACTTCTTCTTCCGCGCCTCCTCTGGGGACAAAGGGCCATGTTCACATTGGTAGAAATGTTCATTTGCTGTCCAGCGGTGAATGTTGGTACAGTGGTGCATCAGTGACCGCCATTTTTCAAGTAGTATTTCCACTGACCCCTCACATGTTTTTGAGCTCCACCAAAGATGGTTGGTGATAGAATGTGACCACTGCAAAATACTTTCAAAACCTTTTTTTTTTTCCCTGCAGCCGAGATTTTCTTATTGATTGATTTAGCAAGATGCCATACGTCAAATTGATGTTTAATATGTGGGAACTGCTCTCTCATTGTCTTGGCAATTGAAACATGTCTATCTGTGGCTATGGGGTCGATGTGCATTCCCCTCGATTGTAGATATTCCACTGATTTTATTAAACCTAGTTTCTCCATGGCCACTGAGGATGTACATTGCGTTACCTGCAGGACCACCAAACTCACAATTTTCTTACTATCCATGTCCTGAAAGTGGTAGGTGCAGTACTTGGCAGAAAATCCAGGGCTGTCGCACTGTCCATCGCAGGCTAGCCTGAATCGTTTGCCTTCGAATGTACTTGCTAGAGACAATTGTTCAATTTTCCAAGCATCACTAATGGCCGGAAACAGATAATCACGTTGGTATATGTAGTACAGCGCTTTAGAAATGAAATGGAGTCCCACAAACTGAAAGAAAGCCTCCAACTTTCTAAAACTGGAGCCACTAAAAAGTGATGCAGCTGCACACAGTAGATTGCCTGCTGGCAGTTTCCCCAGCATCGGTTGTGCAGACCATGAGAACCTATGATTTAATCTACAGGCAGCATTTATTTTGACGTTACTGCCTTTTATTTGACGAGTCACATTAATCAATGGCTTCCCACATACTTTCCCTCTAATGGAATGCACACATTTCAGCATGCTTATAATTTCCATCAAACAACTGTTGAATACAATGTATTTGCTCTCTTTCATTTGACTGTCATCCTGCGTCAACGTTGTTTTCGGCCTTTGACGTTGTGGAGATTTCAACACATTGGAAAGTAATATCGCTGATATCAAGTTCTGATGGGTCTATGGATGCTGCGGCTGGTTCATTCTCTGTCATTTCAACATCTATTACTTCAACATTGATGGGAGAACACAACAATGTCGACAGGTTTTTTGGTGGCAAATTTTTGGCGGGTGTAGATCTGCAACTACTTCAGAGCTATCTTCAATACATTCAATAACATCTTCTTGTGGTGGTGCGGTCGCACTGTAGCTATGGTCCAATGTACTTTGCTGTAGTCTCCAAACACAGTTAATTCATGTTCTAGCCATTGGACATGAGCATCTCGAGCCTGAACACGCCTCGCCTCAATTAATAGTTCCTCCATAGTGTACACGGTCTGGCAAGACACATCTCTCATTCGCTTCACTGTCTGTGTGTGTATAGTTCTGACACCCCCGGGTAACTGGAGGAGAGATTGGAAAAGGGATGTTCAGTTTAAACACAAGATGGAGTGTAGTAGAATTGACTGGAGAAAAACATAAAATAGCCCCCAGCACAAACATTTTTTTAAAGTTATGAACTGTTTGTAACTAACCTTTTTTTGTTTTTTTTTCTTTGCAACTTTTTTGACTCGACCTTCAACATCTGCACGCTGTAGCTCCAATTCGTTTCCGCATGTCCTCCCTTCCTCTTGCGCTGCAACGACTATATTTTCTGTATCTGCATTGACAGCACGGAATGAGGCTCCATCGTCTCCCTGAAACATAGTACTTTCATTACTATGTATCAAAATATTGTTAGCATAAAACACACGTGAGGACGAACACACAGGTACATCTCAATAGCCAAACACGATTTAAACTTTGTGTGCAACAATCAAACAACAAGTATTCGACCAGTGATGACCTATTTCGATGGAACCGTCAGTATCCATACCTCTGGCTCTGCATGGACTGCCATGAATGGTTGTATTGGAGAGAAGGCATCCGCATCTCCCTGAAATACAGTACTTGCATTAGTATGCTTTTCAATATTGGAAACACAACACACACTTGGGGTCGGCGGCACAGGTACATATAAAGAGATAACCACAAATGATGCATTGTCCAAAAGAATCAAGGAAAATCCAAATATGATCACATTTCATCGACTTATTTCAACAATTACTTTACATCTGCATCATCTAAATGAGATGTTGTGATTGTGGTGGAAGCTCCGTCGTCTCCCTGAAACACAGTACTTGGATTAGTATGGTTTTCAATACACTTGGGGTCGAACGCACAGGTACATATAAAGAGATAACCGCAAATGATGCATTGTCCAAAAGAATCAAGGAAAATCTAAATATGATCACATTTCATCGACTTATTTCTCCGATTTATTTACATCTGCATCATCTAAATTGGATGTTGTGATTGTAGTGGAAGCTTCGTCGTCTCCCTGAAACACAGCACTTGCGTTAATAGGGAAGAAAGTATAGCAAATGGAATCACGTTATATGATCACGCATGATGGAGCTGTCATTATCCATACCTCGTGCTGCTGAAGAATATCTATGGATGTTGCAAATGTAGTGCGCACTTCCGAAAGCTGTTGCGCTGATTCGTATACGCATGGTCCCGCTTCCACTTCCCCTGGAATTACTTGAATGTCAGGCTCTGCATCAAGTGCAGGGGTTGACGCTCCATCAACTGCCTGAAACATAGTACTTGCATTAGTGAGGATTACAATAGTGAAAACATAACACACACCTGGGGTCGACAGCACAGGTACATATCAACGGCTAACCACGAATGAAACATTGTGCAGAACAATCAAACGACAAGACTTCCAGCTCTGATGATGACGCTCGATGGAGCTGTCAGTATCCATACCTCCTGCTGTTGAAGAACATCTAGAAATGTTGTAGATGTGGCGTACACTTCAGCATCTCCCTGAAAGACAGTACTTGCATTAGTATGGATAACACTAATTATAACCGAAAACAAACACCAGTGGATGATAACTAAGGTGTATATCAATTGAAAAGCACTAACCAAACATTCGGTAAAATGATTACACGATAAAATAAAAATATTACTTGACATGCATAAAACAGGTCTGTAGCGGATTAGCCTAGTAAGATTACCTGATATGCGTTAGAAGTGGTTGATAACTGCGACCACGTCAAGGATGTAGAATGTTCTTGCTTCAGATTCAAGGGATAGTCAAGAAGTTGTAAAGGTAAATTAATGATTGATAATGAAATGCCACTATTAAAAATAGCCATGTAAGGCGACAGAATACTTGTAAAATGCTCAATACAGCACAGTTCCCTGTTCCCATATATATACATTGCGTTTGTGGGTTATGAAATCGAAAAAGAATATATTGGTAAATGTCATTATTCAAAAAACTATACAATCATATCAATATCGAAATTATTACAAGGGATAGAACACCTACAATATCAATTAATCCATTCGGATACCTACACACTACCCCAAGGCCTAAAGCTAAATCCGGACACTTTACTCACCGGTGGCGGAATGTGGACGAATAGAGTGGGAATAGCGTTTGAGCAATTTCTGTGTCGTTCACCGTTTATTCTTCTTTGTTACCCAAGATGTTGTGTACATGTCCAAGGAAAAGTGCCGGCTGCAGATGCGGTATCGATCACCCCTCTTGTCCTGTAAGACTTGTTGGACTCTACTTTCCAGCTCATCCAGTGGATATCCGCAATGTCTGACCCATCCTCTTATTCGATCAACAGTTTTCGGGAATACATGCATTGTAGTGCCTTCAGATTTCGCATGGGTCTTCGAAGGGCAACCGCTAATCGAACAGGCAGGCATTGTTGATAAATCTGAAAAGTAAATATCGACATTATTATACAATCTTCAAGAATAAAGATTTGATACAAAAGTAAATGAATCATACAATTATCAATGCAAGGTTTGTTTTGGTCGCAGGAACTATACCAGTTCATTATGTGCGGCTTAGTATTTGCATACGTTGCAGAAATGTATACATGATGTGACTAAAAACTGAACATGTGACTCATCCCTTGGATGTTCTGTATTGCACGAGAAGGAAACATGCTTACATCATAGACTGGACCCCCGAAGGATAAAATTCGATGACAATTGACACAGATGAAAATAAATAGATCTATTGATAGCATAGCAATGGAAACTCAAGTCAATAGCAATGAGACCAATGAACATAGCACTATTGGGTACTCTACTCGCAAATAGATAGAAATTTAAAAATCTGCGAAATATGACCAGGATACATGGCCTTACCTTGACCAACAAACAGTTGGATTCAGCAAGCAGAGCAGTATGTTGCGGGAGAATAGGTGGATGGCCACAGGTAGCGCACTGATGGGTATGCTCGAAGCAGTCACAGAAGTTCACGGATAGCACGACGACGAGCAGATTAGCATAGATCTCAGTGGTTCCCAGGTAGCACGTTCAGGAGTTGACTTGCAAAGCACAAAGATGTTCTCATGAGACATATCGAGCGGTTTTTAAAGTATTAGAAACTGGGGTGTGTTTGTGAATGAATGACGTATGTATGTCGTGGTATTAGGGGGGCGGCCTGCCTCAGGGGAGGCCTGCCTGGAGACACGGGGTCTGAGGAGACCATGTGAACAATGGCCCCTTGGCGTGGGACACCTTTTGAAGTGTACATGTAGTTTGGCACCTTGGCCGTTTGCGCACGTCACAGCCCCCCATGCCAGCGCGCATCCACCGGCGCGAACCGCCTTTGATACAGGGGGGTGGGATGGATGGCCCTGGGGCGTGCAGATAAGGCACAGGAAGACTGCTGAATGGAGACACACTTATGTGGATTGCAAGGGGGTGGCCTGCTTCAAGGGGAGGCCTGGCTGGAGACACAGGGTCTGAGGAGGCCATGTGACCGATGGCCCCTTGGCGTGGGACACCTTTTGAAGTGTACATGTAGTTTGGCACCTTGGCCTTTCGCGCCCGACAGCCCCTCATGCCAGCGCTCATCCACTGGCGCGAACCGCCTTTATATCAATATATAGTATATCGTTGCTTATCAATAACAAATGCCACATACCGGAGATTCTTGTGAGCACAGACCCACACTTCAACCGGTGTATTATAGTGGTCAAGACCCTAAGGCCTGTATAATCCAATGGTAATTGTTAGTATAGGTATATGTGTGACTTTTATAGAGACATAACCTACTGAAAGACTTTGAACAAGTGTTATTTAGTGCATGCATTATCGAGAATATGTTATGTTAGCTTAGATAGATAGTGACCACCCTGCTTCACAGCGACCAGACCTTCACCCATTCGGAGCACAGATGTCTGACGTCCATCCTTGAATGGAGACATACTTGATTCATTTAAAAAATCGAAACAAACGTTGTTAAAATATATGTGGTGTTTTATTTTGTATCTTATTTTCATGACAAAAAAATACAAGACTTTAAAGATTTATACAGGTCAGGTTGCAGCACAGCGAGAGAAAATCCCCTGTACTGACCGCTGTCACTCGGGAACGTTTCTCTAATGGCACAAACGGCACAGGCAAACTCTTCGAACGCGGTGTCCAAGCCTCCCGTGGAGCCACCATGTAAAGGAACGATAGGCCACCAGCCTGTACCACCTGTGAAAAGGAATAAAACAAACTGTTTTTAAATGACCAAGATAAGTTTAATAAACGTTTGTTGTCAATGACAATTCTTGTAACTAATGGCATTCTGCACAGACAAATGCTATCTAGACAATGCACACTATTGAACGACTTACATGCGTTACAGTGATATGTAGATGTAATTTTGGATATAGTAGAAGAACATGAAATAGGAGTGGCATGACAAGCAGAGTATACGTACTCGTTACTCGGATTACGAGGACGAACAGTTGCGCGAAGTTCGTGCATAAGCACCATCATTATTCTCAACACGGCCCGTGTGAGGCAGGCTGCCCTGAAGTCTGGCAGCTCGGTGATGCATTGCGGTCGTGGCTCGCCTTCCGAAATGTAGGCCAGGCATCCCGAGTTTTCTCGGCAGCAGCAGTTCTCGTCCTCAGTTGGCATAAGCTTGCACCGATTGCATGTGCACCAGGTGGAGACGCCATCCATTCGACTAGGCCCAGGCTCTTCATCTGTTGATTCGTCCTGCCAACTGCCGTCCGAATCCCCATCGTTTTCGTGTGCTTCCCTTTCCAGTAGTTCTTCCTCGGTATACTCGGGCTCGTACATGTAGGGCATTATTGTAGCCATTGTGTGTTAAACAAACTAAAATAATTTATAGCGGTGGTACTGGTATCTGTTCACACGGGCTACAAGCGGCGAAGGTAGCTGACCAGAGCACTGAAACGAGTCACAGAATACTCAAAGTAACACAGAGAGAGGAATGGAATCGAAAATCTGCTGCTGTGTGTTGTGAAACGGTCTGTTTATATTTATTGAGGAAAGAGGCGTCCTGCCATTTCCATGGCAACACGTCATTAGCTGAAGCGCAGTGAATGTTGACACGAGACGTGCTTTGGCGTTGGGAAATGGGCGGTACGAGTCTGCTGATGACAGGCTCAGGGGCGGGGGAATTGATTTAGTGCCGCAAAAGCAGGTCAGCCAGGGCGATCGGGGAAAAGATAGGATTATCAGAAAATGCCGGCTCCCTGGTGCTTGTTTTCGCGTGCGTTTAATGGACGAAAACTCGGGTAAGGTCCATAGGAAAGTTTTATAAAATCGAGCCACTTAGGCTTAAAAAACATGGCCGACCCGTAGGGACAATAACATTTTTTACTAGACCATGCCTTTAATGCTGACTGCAACAGAAGCCCTGCCTTCACATTTCAATGCTCCATTGTGTGCTTTTGTATTCACCTGGTTCTGGTTGGCTTCCTCCTCCAGTCTCTGCTGCTCCAATTCACTCTATCCCTTCCATGTGAAGGATGCTTGCCACTCTCTCCTCCCAGGGGGTAAACTGCAGTGGATCCACTGCACCACCCCCACTTGCAGTCATCTCACAGTGATGAGTGGTGAGGAGGCTGCGTATACGCGCCTTGTGGAATGCCACCTCTGCAATCTTCCACATCTGGCTGCACAGTTGCCACTGCCACTACCTTGTCCCTTATATGTTGGCCCATATTGTGCTCTTGCAGCGGACACATGTTTTTCATTGATTTGCCTCAGATCATCAGCATTGGCCACCACAGCGCCTGCCATTACCAGCAGCTCTGCCTCCCTGAATTTGGGTTTGCAGACCCTCAATTCTGGCACGCTCGTCTCCCCCTTGTCTCCTGGCATATTTCTACAAAGTTTGGAAGCTGGATGGCAAAGGAAATGGTGGACTGAAGATGGATTGCGTTTATGGCCGCCGCTGAGCTTCCCAGTCATGAAATGATGCTATTTCCGACAGCGGTACCAAGCGGTAACAGTAATTGCGATGAAGTGTGGCTGAATTACTCTTACTGCCGGTGGTTCATGCGCACTACCGTCAACCTATATTCTGGCGATAATCCATCCATAATTACAGCAGTAACAGTAATTCTGTCTGGCAGAATTACTGCCCAAATTTATCACCATTCTGGTAATGAGGCCCTTTGGATGTTATCTTCGGGTTCTGGGAATTCATTTTAGCCTTTCACCAGACCATCCTTTGGCTCGATCCTTTTTGCTGACATTAGATGTACTATGAAGTCTAACTTGTCCTGCATGAGCACAGATGTGCCCTTTTTGCAGATGAAACTCACACGTTTCTAGTCTGGTTAAAACATCTTCTGGTATTCTGTTGTATACTTGATATATGTGCCATGTACCACAGAATGTCTTTTCGGAAATGTTTCACTTTGGGAACTCCTTGAAATGTTGTCATCAATCTTTGAAATACTGATTCCACTAATCATAGGCCAAATGGCATCCTTATGTACTTTTAAGTACCAAATGAGGTTACAAGGTTATGAGTTGCTTGGGTTTAGGATGGAGTTTTACTTGCCGATATGCACTTGTCAGGGGTCGAAATTCATATTCAGGACGCAGGAGCTGGAAGTAGCTCCTAGGTGTCTGGAATTTACTTTGCCCAGGAGTTACTCATTTTTAGGTAACACACTTGGGGACTGGGGTGGATAGCTAACCTTTAACTATACCCCAACACGTTCACACACTACAGAAACAGTTTACATTTTAATTATTGTTTCTCAATTTTGTCAGTAAGTACACCCTATGTTGCCCTCCAGCCATTCTTACTGGGCCCTCATGAGATTGCTAATCCCTAGGATGCGGTGGTGTGCCGCTTATCTAGGGTTATGGGACAGAAGAAGAGGCTTGCCCTCACTTGTAGGAGCAATGTGAAGGAAGGACTGCGGAAATAGCTAGTTTAAAAGCACCTTGGAGGCCTTGTTAGCCAAGCCCCAAAAAGGGTCAGAAGGCATACAGGGTTCAAATTATTGCTTTTAATAACCCTGTTTTACGACTAAAAAACAAGGCTCCAGGGTTAAGGAGCTGTGAACAACATCTGCTGTACACTGAGGTTCCTCTAGTGCGAGCTCCTGGGAGCTCAGGAAGCCACAGGAACCCCTATCTTGGGCCGACTGGTTTCAGTGGTATATGTGGATGTGACCACTTTTGTCCGGGCCGTGGCCACCCTCTGGGCACCGCAATCAGGTTGAAGCAGAAACTGGCTCCTGCACCCCCAGAGTCTCGAGCGCCGAACAAGAGACGAAATTGAAGGTAATCAGGACTACTCAACAGTCCAGAAACGAAGAGGTCACCACGACCCAAGGGAGTTAAGGCTAGGTGCGGCACTGCGCACTGAGGGCACAGGAGCCAGTTTCTGCTTCAACATGATTACGGTGCCCAGAGGGGGACCGCAGCACTGAAGAAAGTGGTCACATCCACATATACCACTGAACCTCAGTGTACAGCAGATGGTGTACACAGCTCCTTAACCATGGATCCTTGTTTTTTTAATTTGTCATCATAGGGTGTACTTACTGACAAAATTGAGAAACAATAATTAAAATGTACTCATCTTTAACCAGGAGCTATTATAGCAATCACCCCAGAGTCGGGGGACATACAGGGTCAGTAACGGCCCACCATGCTGAGCCTCGGCAGGCGCAATTGAAGCAAGGGCTGCGGGCCATTACTGGCCATGCATGCATCCCCGACAAGGGGGCGATAGCTATTCGCACCCTGGGTTTGCCCTGGGTGCAAATAGTTTAATTCTTTTTTTCAGGAGATGGACTGTGCGTTTTCTGCAACGTCAATCTCCTGAGAAAAGAAACAGATGGCCATCGCCATAGGAAAGGGGCCTATCAGCCTCATCATGAGGTTGGTGGTATACGGTAAAAGTAGCAGAGTTTTACCATACCACTCAATCAGGAGTTGGAACTAATTCCGCTGGCAGAATTAGCCCTAGTGGAATTGCTGCCAAGATTGCAAATGGTAATTCAGCCATATCACAAGTTGAAATACTGCTGAAATACCACCATAAACGGGCAGTAATTTTGCCAAAAACACAGTGAAGTTACCTCCACCAAAAAGGTGGAGGTAAAAGGTGGAGGTAAATGCATACAGGTGATGGAAATCAAGCCACAGGTGCACCCAAACCACTCAGAAAGGATACATAAGGCGCACACCTTCCCCAAACACACTTTCCAACAAAATGTTGCCAGTAGCTGTCGCTAACAGGGACATGCAGCTGCTCTTGATCCACATTGAGGTGTAGAGGCAATAACAGCAGCACAGGGAGCAGAGAAGGTGAGGAGACGCCATTCAAGGCGAGCGCACATTCCCCGGGTCAGGCCCTCACCCTGGATATTAACTGATATCCAGCTGATGCCCTGTGCCGATGATCAGGGAGACAATTGTTGAGCTACTCACCCCGATCCATGATGACATAAGAGTGGGATTACCATTAGAACAACCTTACCCCCACTGCTGAAGCTTGTGTCGATTCTCCATTTCTTCACAACTGGCACCTACCTGTAGGCATGTTGCACGGCCACATTTTCATTTTTGCTTGAGCAGGTGCTGGAAGCACTTCTGAGCCATGCCTCTCGCTACATCTCCCTTCCTCCTGCCCCAGCACAGATGAATGTAACAAAGGCCCATTTCTACGCAGCAGCCCACCTGCCCAACATATTTGCCACTCTAGACTGCACCCATGTTCCATTGCCCCCAGGCATCCAAAGAGGTATACTGCAACAGGAAGCAGTAACACTCCATGAATGTCCAGGTCACCTGTGATGCTGACCTTGTGATCACACACTGCTGTGCCCGCTTCCCTGGTTCCACACACAATGCTATTGTCCTGCGGAGCAGCACACTACTTGCATACATGGAGAGCCATAGAGGCCAATGGACATGGATACTAGGTGAGTACAAGTGCCTTGACTTGAACTGGTCTTGCAGCATCAGTGAAATGGTATGTGAAAGGGGAGGGAATATTACCACAACTGAACAATGCATGCCCTGTCAAGGCCCTGTACATGCAGGATCTGCCTTCTCACCCCACAAATGACAGCCACCAACCCACAGGTCTAGGACATGCAGGACAATGCAGTAGTATGTCAGCAATGCATATTGCCCCAACAGGCAAGCAATATGCACATGGAGGACAGCAGGAACCACAATGCAACTGAACACTTACCTAAATATCGACTGTCACAATTAAACACTACACTAAGACAATGCAAGATTGGCACAAAGTAATGCAATGCACTCCGGTAACCATGTATGTAAAGCCATAATGGAAGTAGCTCAGACACCACACACCTGAGCAAGAACAACTAATCACCCATCAGGGCACATGCATTGTAGCATCGAACAGGCCCAACACAGACAAAATGCATAGCGTCATGCCAATCACAGACCATAAAAGCTACGAGTGCTGTTCTTAAGATGTGTAAATGGTGTTAACATGACAATGCATATGTTCCCCCACAGTAAATGACTTGCATGCAATTATTGCGATGGTTAATCATGTTGTACGACAAATCTGGAAAAATGCATGCACATAGTGTCCATCTACAAGCCTTCACAAAAAGCAACACATCCACATTGCACTGTGACTGACATATGTGATCTTTGCCCTTGCAGGTGACTATGGATACACCCAACAACCATGGGTAATGACACCTGTGGCCAATCCATGTACGCAACAGAAGGTGGCCTACAATGAGGTTAACGTCAGGACTAGGCTGTGTGTAGAGTGGACCTTTGGCCTGCTGAAGGGTCGTTTTTCAGTATCTACACCGTAATGGAGGGGCCTTGGTGTACAGGCCAGAGAAGGTTGGACGAATATTTCTTACCTGTTCTATGTTGCACAACATCTGCCTCGAGTGAAATGTCCTGCTGCCCCCTGTTGAGGACATGCAACCCCAGAAGACAACAACTTAGTACCTGCAGGTGCAGTGCTGCCACACAGTGAGCAGGAAGAGGAAAGGGATGGTTGCCTGATGCAACAAGAACTAATCGACAATTATTTCTGAACACATCGATAATTATATGCTGCTCACCTTTGTAGATAGCCATGCATTGAATATATCAGAGTCAAACATTAAGGAATGTCCTAGCATTGCTTCAAGTGAACAAGCATTTAATGCTTAACTGAGAAAGACATCCCCAACACACCACTCCACAACACACCATCCCCAGCAAACCCTCCCCAACACCCACGCCCTCCCACCTCCCTTTTACCTAGGTACAGAATGCCATGAAATGTCACTTCTGTGGCCTCTTGACCTTGTCAATCTGCTCGGGCACTGTTGGTGCTAGATGACACAAGGAGCGGCGCCTTGGGGTGCTGGGCAACGATCCCTCTGTGGGGGTGGTGGAGGGCTCAGACTCCTGGTACGGATGTGCTGTAGTGTCAATAGCATGCAGGAATGGAGGGTCTCAGCAAAGGCTGACATGCCCTCAGTGTGCTCCCTCACCAACAGAGGTGAAGGCAGCGGTGGACTGAGAGCTGCCGGCAATGGCGGTCCAGGGAAATCCTCCTGGATGATCCCTGGACACTGTCCCCGATTGCCTGCAGATGCTGCACCTGATGGACATCTGCTTCATGGCATCCAGCCTTGTCCACATTGCACCAAACAATGCACATGCTATAAATAGCTTTTTCGATTGCTATGTTGCTCCGTCTTTTGCTCTGTTTCAGAATCTTTCAGTTGGTTCCTCTGTCTTGCCGCAGCCACTCATATTGTCACTATTCATCTTTGCTTCTACATCCATAACTCAGTCACCACACCTGTTTCTGTAACCTCCAATCCTGTAATCTCTGATGTGAGTCTCTTTACTGCCACAACCTTTTTCTCTCGTATTACCTCTTTTTCTGTGATGGCACCTCACTTGCTTTTTCTGCTGCTGCAGAATGGGAAACGAATACATATTGTGTCACTAATCCAACTTCCGCATGAAAGGAAAACTATACTTTGTACATGTACCAGTTATGCTTTAAATGTTTTGTAGCGATTACCTGGTGCACCTTTTATACAAATCCAGAGAGGCATAACAAAAATGTCAGTTGAATATATGTTTGTGCCACCAGTTGGCTTGGGGAGCCAAAAGTAGCTCCTGGTAGATGCTGATTTTAAGCTAACTAGGCTCTTCCAAGCTTTACCCAGGAAACAAATAGCTCCCAGCAATTGTGAACCCTGTTACATCTAATTCTGTTATTATCTGTGCTCCTCCAATGATAGCATTATTGCTGTGATATTTGGCAGCAGAAAAGTGTTGTATACGCGATACAAGCTTTGTAGATCTATTCACTTGCATAGTTTGCTGCGCTCTTTTGTTCTGGTGGTAATCACAATGACGATCAACCTCTCCATGGCCTGAACCGTCTGTATGACTCCTGCTTTGAGACTGTTCAATAAGGCCTGCACTCCTTCTCTCGTTGGAAGTGGAGCAGGTCGTTCATTCTATATTACTGGCACCCCTAAAGTACTGAAGTGTTTGCAAGCCATTTTGTGAAAAAGATTGGTCTGACCACTTAGAATGTATATCTGGGAAACAGAAGCGATTTCCGATAATGGGAGACTTTTATGAACGGAAGCACCATGCTGACAAGGTTAAGAAAGACATTTCCTTTTGATAAGCCAAATGAGAGCTTTGTAAACTCAAATAATACCAGCTGTGCTTGCTTCTTTCACTGGCTTTCCAATGTTATCTCAGAAGTATTTATTCGAATTTCTTTGCGGTCTTTCGGGCTTGTTACATCTTGAATGAAGTGGCTATCAATTAGTTTCGGAAAGTAGGCTACCTTGGCCACAGAGCACCGGCATGTATGTTCTATGTGATTGAGCGCATCAATGACGTTTCAAGCCCACCTTTTCACATTGTCTGTCCGTCACGTTGTGGTGGGCAGGTTGCCCGTGTTCCCAATCCCTTATTCATCATTCTGCAAACTGCACAGGCTCATACTACTGCACCCTCCTTTTTGTCGCGGGCTCCCAATGGTGTGTGCAGCTTCAGAGGGGTTCTTTCGTATGCCTTTGCGGTGTAGTACCCTAGTTTCATGGAGTCCGTGTGGGCCACTTTCCAGAATGGATATAGGCTGTTGGAAAGGTCCTCTTGTCATGCCAAAAGCATACTTTATTTCTTTAGTCAGTGTCGCGTCATGTCATGTCTAGTATCTACTCTTCTTTTGTGACTGTGCCTCCCTATGGCATCCTCTATAGTGGCTACAACACACTGCCCATTCAGGAAGTCCTCTTCCTGACCTTTGGTTGCAGGTAGCATAGATAAGCAGTCTGATTGTCTGACATATGTTTCACTTCACACTGGCACTCCTGAAGTTCAGATGCCGGCCTGCCTGGACATGATGTTGCAAGTGCCCTCCTAATTTTAGTAAATGGATCAAAGGTTTGAGATGATCATCGTTCCTTACTTTTGAATGATCATGCTGGTATGTACTAACAGAAAGAAGCGTGGTACTCACGGCTGCACTTTCTTCTTTATGATGGAGTAGTTTCGTTCTGACTGACAGCGTCTTAAACACAAAAGCAACCACTCTTTTCTGCCCTGATTTCTTTTTGCATCAGGTTGATCTTAGGCCATACAAACGTGTGTTCAAAGGGAAGGATACACCCCGATCTGGGTTAAATGGTTTCAGACTGGCTGAGCTGACCATGGCTGCCTTAATGTCAAGTGTTTTATTAACTTGCAATAGTATTCCTTTAAACCCATGAATGACCAGAGTTGCTTTGTGTTCGTGTGTAGTGGTGCTCGTATGATGGCACTCCCCGGAAGCATTATTAATGAAAAAGCAGAGACAGTAGGTTCCACAAACCTTACCTTTCTGAAAAAGAGTAATGGTCCTTCCCGAGTTTCTTCGTACTACTGCATTTACCTCTTAAATATGGATCATACAATGTACAAGAAGATCATTGCAAATAGGATAACGTGGTTATTGCCCAGATTGTTCAGCAAGATCAGCATTGCTTTCTGCCAGACCGATCCACAACTCAGCATATGAAAATGGCGTCCACAACTGAGCATATGAAAATGGCGTTTGCTATTATTGACTGGCAATAGCCCAGATGAGCTTGCTCAAGTGCTGCTGTTTGCTGGCCAGCCACGCTGCTCTGGACTGGACTGCTTCATCTAAATTCAACCTCTGCTGCCTTCAGATTGGATATTACTTTGGATAGCTCCGCCCCTTTTCTACCCCGAAGGCTACATAACCCCCAGGCCGCGCGCATCAAGTGCTTGCTCAAGTGCTGCTGTTTGCTGGCCATCCACGCTGCTCTGGACTGGACTGCTTCATCTAAATTCAACCTCTGCTGCCTTCAGATTGGATATTACTTTGGGTATATTTACTACCGAGTGCCGAATACGCACCTAATTCATTTAATCGACTTAGAATTGTAAATACAATACTAATAGTGCGTATATTTATATTTTTTCAGATAGCTCTGCCCCTTTTCTACCCAGAAGGCTACATAGCCCCGGGCCGCGCGCATCTGTGCGTGCGCATCAAGTGCTTGCTCAAGTGCTGCTGTGTGCTGTTCGCCAGCTCCCAGCTCTCAGTTTCCAGGTTTTTTGGTAACATTAGACTCCAATCAATCATTAGACTCCAATCTTTATATTTTTTTCAATTACCTTGTGTCTAAAGCCTGGCGAGACGATTATAAACTGGTAACCCCCCTTACCGTTGCCATTACTGAAGCACGGTCCAAACTAGGACGGTAAGCATATGTTCGCTGTATTTTGTTACTAAAACTTATATGCACTGTGCTCTACTTTGAAAAAACTTTGAAAATACTGTGTTCCCAAATAGGCTTGGTGACGGTAATTATCTTTGCACTTGGCGAACACTGAACCGCTAGCTGAGACCAAAGCGATTAAGGAAAGCATGGCGAGCGGTCTCCGCAGCAGCCGTTGTAATGAAGCTATTCCGCCCGCTATAACTTGTACAAGTATCGACTCACTAATATGTGCTGGCCGCACCTCTTATGTTGAGCCGATACTATCCGACGTCCCGTCTGCTGGCATAAGCTGCAAGGACGAAAATTGTGCTGTGTTTACATCTCACGATGCCGAAATCCATTGTAATGAATATGAAATCACTGCCAACTCTTTACAACTAGAACTCCCTAACTATAAAGAGGGGAATAGCGCAGTGAAACAGAGGCTTAGGAAAGATCTTTTAAACTGCATTGCCTCCCCTGTTACTAATGTTCAGTTTGACTCTGCGCTGCGCAAAATGGCAGCTCTAGATGAACAGGTAAGGCGTTCCATAGGAATGCTTACGCCGCTTGTACCTAGACCGGTGATAGGAAAAAAACAAAAATCCAATTCATCAATGGATTACACTCAGTATGATAGCGCTACTAATGATCTTGAAGCCGATATAAATAACCAATCCATGCCTATTGAATTGACATATTCTCCAGACGTTACGAAGGTGTGCACGAAATTCCCTCAACCTGAATCTGTTGACCACTCACATTCCCACGTGGTGAGTGAAGACAGGTCCCCCCCCCCCCCCAAACTTTTCAAGTTATAATTAAAATCCTTGACTTATTAGATAAAGGGCATGATTTAACGCACCTCGAATTGAGAGAAATTAAATCTACCATGTATCATATATGCTCAAAAATGGATAGGTTGGAGGGATTTCTAATAGCAGCCGACATTTTAAAGGATAAAGAATGAAGATCTAACAAATAGACAGCCTATGAAAGCTGAACTCTCTCGGCATAATAAAAGTACACAATATAATTTTGACTCTTCACAACCATTGGCGGCTAGTAAACCTATAGCACCTGAATTAAATCCTATACCTTCCACTCCACTTTCTAACATGGCAATCTGCAATTGTAATATGGAGCTGAAAGAGTTGAAAGCTGCGATTGAAGTGTCAAATACTTTGATTACTCAATTCTTCTTAAAGCCGGGACAACAAGTCGAAACCCACGACAGTCCTTCGGCACTCATAAAAGCCATGGATACCATGAACCAAGAGGAGAAAAAAGATTTTCCGGCTGATGATAATCCGGGCTTCTTCTCTCGTTGTACTAAAAAGATGCAGCTGCGTGCCACTGAACGTCATGCTAGGTGACGCAAGGATGCACTTTTAAATGACAAAAAAGGCCAGTCAAAATCTACGAATATATTGGAAGTAGTGACTGATCTTCAGTCCCCCTCAAATTCTGAATCAAGAGAACTAAATAAGGAGGATGATCACATTGACCTTTGCCAACTAACTGTAGAGAGTCAGGATGTTTTAATTTCTTCCTAAAAAATGAATCCTCCCTTACCTTCCTAACCGGGCAATACAAAAAATCTAATACTCAATATTTTCGCTCTAACCCCAAAGATGACACTAGCTAAGAATTCATCCTTTAAACTCATGAAGCTCCCAAATACTAATACCAATGAACCCCCAAATGGTACTGAATGGAAATACAAGGATGAGGGCCTATCACTGAAAACAGTTACTTTCCGGTATGTGGTAGGAGCTGTTGCACGACTATAAGTGTAAAGCCTGGCTCAAATAAGCCTAGTCTAATTCCAAGAGTGATTCCACCAAACAGTGAGAAGAAATCCTATAGTGAGGCATGTATGACCAATATCCCATTTCCCCAGTAATGTCAACCATTTCTCCTCAGAGCAAAGGGTCAATTAAAGTTAATGGGGTGAGTAAAGTCATTACTTTAATAAAAGATGGTGACCCCCTCTTCAATTGGCATGCCTATTGAACATTGGGTGAACACGATCTACTCCTTTCCTGACGGCTCCGAAAATCAACATACATCAGTACATGGTTTGGGGTTGAGTAAGGCGTTACCCGCACTGCCTATTATTGAGCACCCTAACTCCATCCATGCGGATATTTTGGAAACCCTAAGGAAAGCTATCCAGGAAGGTAACATACCTTCCGAAACTGAATTGAATCAGAAGCCCCCAAATTCTTCCTTGAACATCGAAACTGCCCTTCCGGCAGCCCAACCCCACGTGCATGCACCAAGCAAGAAATCCTTCATAATTGGACTCGAGGGAACTGCGACCTAATTAGGTGGCTCTCGAATAAATCGTCCCTTTTTTCTTGCTCTGCTCTCAAGAATTCCTCAATTAAGGACTTTAAAATCTGATGATATCTTGAGAGTATCACTGGCAAGATCCAACAATAACAGGGCAATCTGTTACCTACCATCTGAGTCGATTATGAAATGCTTATGGTTAAATTGCGATGAAATTAAAGACCAAGGGCTCATATTAATGACCTTCTCCCAGGAGCTCGCTGCGAATGAATTTCTCGCATACTCATGCTTGCCAGCCGCTGATATCGCTGACTTGAAATCTCAATCAGAGATGAAAAACAGCGACCTTGCAGTTCAGGAGCTACTGAACTTAGTTGCTAAAAATAAAGGACTCCCATGGCCTGAACCAATGCTAACAGCAGCAATTTTGAACTGTAAAACATCAGTAACTACGTCATAGCCATTGCGAACTAACGAAATCAAGATTCTCTCTTGGAATTCATGCAGTTTCCACAATATAATGCAATGGTTTAACTTGTTGCCTATGAATAATCTTCCTACAATTATACTTTTTCAAGAAACCATGAAACTTAGTGCCCTCTTGCTGCCTGGTTATACTATCTATTGCTCGCCGCTTCAAAATTAATCCAAGGTCGCCCTTCGGGTGGCCTTGCTATTGCGGTCACAAATACCATGAAAGTGTACACCAAACTGGTGTGGGAATCCATCAATCTTCTTGGTATACTATTGATGAAGAATAAGGAAAATCGCATTAATATTCTAATAGTTACTCTATATTGGAATCCTACCAAAACTAAACTAGAAGCAATGCTTGTTGAAATCGACAAGTGTCTTCAAAGCTCTATGAACAATTATTGCCCTCTCAAAATAATAATTGGTGGGGATTTCAATGCCGATTGTCATAAAAGCCAGGTAACTGAAGCACTAAATATTAATGCAAATGCCAGGACTAGAGGCGCTGCTTGGAAATCATATTTTCAAGATTGGGATTTGGACATGGTAGAAGCTAGTGAAACATGCCCAAAAATTACTTGGAAGCGTGGTGACTACTCCTCATCGATAGATTACATATTTCTGTCACATAATCTTCTTGCAGTAACTTCCCCGCTACTGATTAGCCCGATAATGCTTGGTGATCACGCTCAAATATCTATTGTATTAGAATATGAAAGCGAACATATCCAAAGCTGAGTATTGCTACACAGCAAGCCTAGATGCACTCAAAAGGGACATACCATCCCTCTATTTTAAATCAAAATTAATTTAAACATTTGGCGCCCAAAAAGGCGTAAATTCTACGGTGTACAAACACCGCCTAGCTTTCTTTGGTTTACAAAGGTAAATGTAATTACACAATTTTGCAGCGTTAACAATGAATTGTAACTACAAGTAGCAAAGTAAATGGAACACTCAGAACCCAAACATAAGAGCTAACTTTTGGATTTTAATCTTCATAATCCAACAAGTCGTACATGAGTGAAACAAACCTAGAACGGACAGTGTTCTCTATTATTCATAGGAAAAGGGCACCCACGGATGTTCAGTATAACATAAGTAGGAACAAAAAAAGTTGTTGATGGACAACAGCTCTAATAGAGTAACCCAAAAGCAAATCTGTATAACAATTACAGTTCACAGTGCTCGAAATGCATAGGTTCAACCATTAAAATATACAAATGAAATCTCATATTAAGATGTAACAAAATAAGGCCGACGCGTTTCGGTTCGAAGAACCATCTTCAGGGGATAGACTTCATTTTTCATAAGCATAACCATTAGATCATAGCACAGTCTCTGTGGGGTAGTAGAGAAAAAAGATTTTTCAGTAAAACTCTATAATAAGTGTAAAGTCCAATAGTTAAGTACAAAGAGTCAAAGTCACTAACCTTGCTGATGAAAGAGTCGGGACACAGACAAGGAGTCAAAACAGGCACAATGGGTAGCAAGAAGCCAAATGTTGCTAAGGTATCTAGGGGGTAAGATCAAAGGACCAAACATTAAGGAAAGCAAAAAGGCTAAAAGTCCGTATTTAGAAGAAAGCAGGATTAAGTGAACAGGCGGAAAATAACACCAAACTAGGGGAGGTAAAACCAGTAACAGAGGAGAGCCCATATAGGCCGACCACATAGCCATCGGGTAAAACACAAACGTGGAAAGATTGCGATGTAACTGTATATCCACTTGGAATGCGTGCATAACAAACGAGCATACTAGCATGATTCGAAAAGTCTCATTAGAGTAAGAAACGTGAACCGGGTGGTTCAGGGTGTAGGTCACTCGAGAGGGAGACAGTAGCTTACCTGCGAGTGCAGGAGACAACAGGTCCTCTCGCTGCAGACGTGCGAGCAGAGTGACCGTTAGCAGGCAACAAAAGCGTTGTCATGGTAACCTCACGCATGCGCGCAAGTGCACCATGAGGATGTCCATCTTGGTGTGGGAAGCTGAGTGTGGTGTTGCCATAGGGATATCAATAACAACTTAAAAGATATGCGGCCAGGAGGTCACGAGGAAATGTGGGCCGGGCAGCAATGCTATGAGCAAGGTAGACGCGTTTCGGTTCGAAGAACCATCTTCAGGGGATAGACTTCATTTTTCATAAGCATAACCATTAGATCATAGCACAGTCTCTGTGGGGTAGTAGAGAAAAAAGATTTTTCAGTAAAACTCTATAATAAGTGTAAAGTCCAATAGTTAAGTACAAAGAGTCAAAGTCACTAACCTTGCTGATGAAAGAGTCGGGACACAGACAAGGAGTCAAAACAGGCACAATGGGTAGCAAGAAGCCAAATGTTGCTAAGGTATCTAGGGGGTAAGATCAAAGGACCAAACATTAAGGAAAGCAAAAAGGCTAAAAGTCCGTATTTAGAAGAAAGCAGGATTAAGTGAACAGGCGGAAAATAACACCAAACTAGGGGAGGTAAAACCAGTAACAGAGGAGAGCCCATATAGGCCGACCACATAGCCATCGGGTAAAACACAAACGTGGAAAGATTGCGATGTAACTGTATATCCACTTGGAATGCGTGCATAACAAACGAGCATACTAGCATGATTCGAAAAGTCTCATTAGAGTAAGAAACGTGAACCGGGTGGTTCAGGGTGTAGGTCACTCGAGAGGGAGACAGTAGCTTACCTGCGAGTGCAGGAGACAACAGGTCCTCTCGCTGCAGACGTGCGAGCAGAGTGACCGTTAGCAGGCAACAAAAGCGTTGTCATGGTAACCTCACGCATGCGCGCAAGTGCACCATGAGGATGTCCATCTTGGTGTGGGAAGCTGAGTGTGGTGTTGCCATAGGGATATCAATAACAACTTAAAAGATATGCGGCCAGGAGGTCACGAGGAAATGTGGGCCGGGCAGCAATGCTATGAGCAAGGTAGAGCGATACTATAAAGGGGTGTCTTAGAGGTAAGTGCATGGAAAATGAGTAAAGATAACGCGCGCGTGGGGGCAGCGACCGTAGCTCAGGAGAACTACGGGGTGCCCCCACAGCGCGAAGGTGGGCAGAAAATGAAAAAAGAACTCTAAGGCCGCCAAGCAAAAGGTGTATAAGGCAGCCCATAAGTCTGGGTAAGGGCGGTGGTAGCAGGAGACCAAACAACTCGGGAGAAAACCAATGCTCAATAACAGTGGAATAAGGTATTAAGACCATGCGTGACATGCTTGAAGGGAACAAAACTAAAGTACAATATCCAGAGGCGGGGAAGAAATAGAGGATACAGCAGAGGGGACACTGGCAGACAGGGCAACTGAACAAGTGTTTGTACACTGTAGAATTTACGCCTTTTTGGGCGCCAAATGTTTAAATTAATTTTGATTTAAAATAGAGGGATGGTATGTCCCTTTTGAGTGCATCTAAGCTTGCTGTGTAGCAATACTCAGCTTTGGATATGTTCGTTTTTTTTCTGTCCCAAGTGGCCTTGTGACGACAGCCTGATTGCACCATAAGACTACGTGTTAGCCAATTTGAACATTTGAACTCTATTCCTTGTTGATACATTTGGATTCACACTCCTTCTACTTTCAAACCTTTACTTAACCTGTCTGTGCACCCCTATACCCCTTGTTCTTATTAGAATATGAAAGCCCATTACTGCAATGTGACCCTTCTGTAGTTTTCCCTGAGGTTGATCGACACCAAATATCGCTTAGATGGAGCACAGGGCTTTGTAAATATTTTGGAAAGTATGTCTAAAAAAATATAGACAAGATCAAAGGTGACAAAACAAAATCAGTCATGGAAATATCAGATGAGTGCTCAGCCATAGTTAGAAGGGGTTTGGTAGACCTTAGTTCTAAGTTCTCCAATAACAAAACACTTACATCCTTACGATCCAAACTGTAAAATACTTAAGCGAGAAAAATATAAGGAACTTAGGCATTTGAAATATAAAAAGCAAGACCTTGCGATCTATCAATCTCAATGTAAACGGATTCATCTCATGTACAAACAAAAACTGAGAAATGTTCGAATACGGAATTATAATAAGATCAACTGCTCACTAATCAGAGCAATTTGTACCCATGATGTTAGAACTATTTGGCGTACTATAAAAAGCTCTGAAAACCAGGTTTCATTGCCTATGCCGAATTGCATTTCAGATCAAATATGGTGTGACTACATAGCCTCTACATATCAGCTTCCAACAAGATTTATGAATGTACCTGAAGTGTCGCTATGTTACAACGAGATGAGCCGTCTTCACTGGTCAATAGATGACATCAAATGGGCAATTACTAAATTGTCATATTCCAAATCAGCACGACTAGACGGGCTTCTCTCATGTGTCTACAAGATGGACCCTGATCTTTGGGCCTCAATTCTAAAAACAATATTCCAATCAATAATTGGATCTGGGACTATCCCATGCTCATGGCTTTCCTCGAACATTATTCCAATGTATAAGAAAGGTGACCCAACTTTGCCCGTGAACTATCGGCCCATCTCGTTGATAGACACGGAAGCTAAGATTTTTGCAAAGCTTTTGTTGTACGAACTGGAAAAATGTATTGAGAACCATGATCTCTACTCAAAACACCAGACGGCTTTCGCAAAGCTATGAGTACTTCGCTCAATGCTTTGATAATGGCACATGTCATCATGGGGGCTGAAACTAAACAAGCAAACCCTGTCTATATTGCTCTTATTGATATGTCGTCAGCTTTCGATACTGTAATACGGAATATCCGATGGACTAAAATGAAGAAGATGGAAATTCTGTTACATCTATTATATTGGTTTATTCAACTCCATACCAATACTTCTTACAAGATAAAGTTATCTGCTGACGGGCGTACTAAGATGCCAATAAAGACCTATTTAGGTCTAAAACAGGGTTGTAATTTAGCAGCCACTTTTTTAAACCTATATATAGCTGATTTGGATCAAGTTTGGAGTTGTAAGAATATATATTCTGTGAAATTGGGTACTATATGTCTCCAATGGCTTGCATTTGCTGACAATATCATTATATTTGACCCCACTCCATTTCGTCTTCAAGTAAAATTACAACTATTTGAAGCATTTGCAAGTGCACACAATCTCTCCCCGAATCCTGCGAAAACAGCTATTATGAGGTTTGGTCACGGTACCAGATGTAAAAGCTTCCAGTTGAACCTTATGAAGACTCCACTACTGTTGATCACTAGTACGATTTATCTTGGTTACTATATCTCAGAGAAAAACTCAAATACGTCTTGGATGGAACAATTACATCGTAAGAGCAGGCCATTACTTTCCTAAATGAAATTGATCTATGTAAAATACTGCAAATTCTCATTGGTGCCGCTTATCGATTTCTATACGCTAAAAGTTGAAAGTATTTTTTTATATGCTCTGGATATCTGCTTATGCGATATGAGTACACATTTGGACTGCTTACAGGGTACTATGTTAAAGTCTGCTGTGTTTTTTCCTATGTTTTTACCTAACCCTACAATTAGACACGAACTAGGGCTAGTGGCATTATCCACACGGAGGAAATGGAGACAGCTAACTAACTATGCTAAAATATGTTTCCCTCCATCAAACAGCCTTCACACGGACATGAAAGAAAATCTGAGCTTGAGTAATATGCCTTCTATAATGGAGTATCAATCAAATTTGAAGTCACTTTTGACCGAATTGGAACTGTCTGTAGATGATTTACATTTCCGACCAGGGTATGCAAAGAAAAAACTTTTCGAGTCAGACTGGATTATAACACTTCAGCACATAGGGAAATATAAAATGTACACAGAATATTCTGCACATACAAAAAAACATATTCCCAGATACTCTTACATTGATTTATTTCCCTGCAACCACTTTAGAAGAGCTTTCTTATGGTTTAAGTTTAATTTACACCATACACGTGAAAGGACCACATTTTGGAATAAGGAAAAAGATGCTATAATTTGTGAAAAATGTCGCTCCCCTGAATGTTCAGAGCCTAAAGAGACACTAAAACATTTGATTCTATACTGCCCGTACTTCAAAGAAAAACAAACTACCTTTTTGATGAAATTTGTAACTTTGGAGTATGAGGATTGCTTGAATGTTCTATGGGTAAGAATAATGCAAGGGAATCATAAACCTCTAATATATGCGACTATGCCATTCTGCAAGTTCATAGAAAAAGAATTGACATCTTATGAATCCAAGTGATTTTATGTTTTATATACATGAATTTTACTCGACTTTGTTTATATTTATATAACTTCTATTGTTATATAATGACTGCTTTTATGAGATCCTATGAAATTTTTGTGATTTTAATTGTAGGATTTTGTACTGAAAATGTTGAAATTATAAAATTGTGTAAAGGTTCTTTATCTTTTGTATTTTGAACCAAAAACAAATAAAAGAAAAATAGCCCAGATGAGCGCAGATCCTTTATGAATTTTTATAGACAAATGATAGGCTTTTGATTTGATCAATGGGAGGTTCTCAGAGTAGCTATGTTCGCTATGGGTTTTCCACTATGATTTGTTAATGATAGGGAACTCTTACTATGAACGAATTACTTTTGATGTTATGAGGAAGGGTCAAACAGCCTCATTCTGTGTCTTCGGTGATACTCAGCAAGGTTGGTGTTTATGGGCAGGTCCCCAATATTTTCCAGTGCAAAGGTCACACTTTGATTGGCAGATTAAATTTGGCAATCCTTATTTCTGCCTAAAAGCTCTACTAATCTATATGTATAATTGGGCAGTGTGACAAAGTGCCCATCTCTAGGGTAGAGGATGGGGCTTTGGTAACCAGAGGTTGGGAGAAAAACAGAGAGGAGGAGAAGTAGGGGTTGGAGAACTAAGGAGGAGGAACAAACAGCATGATGGCGTGACAAGAGGGTAACAAAGCACATGGGTGGAAGAGAGTCGAGAGAGAGAGAGAGAGAGAGAGAGAGAGAGAGAGAAGTCGGGGGCCTGGAGTAAAATAAGAAGTGGTGTGTGTGGGAAGAGAAGAGTAGGAAGAGAAGGTTCACAAAGGCTTCATCACATAACATATAATCAATTAGGGGGAAAGAGCTTGCTATCGCTTGAGGGCCTGGAGAAAGCCGCTGAGGAAGGCTGGGCCTCAACCAAGGAGAAAGGAGATAAATTACGGGGTCCAACGTTTCTCAAGAGCCTGATGCTCAACCCCCATCAGGACAAAGCAGGACACCGGGAAAAAGGGTGCCAGATTTTCACATCAGTCCAAGGGAGACAAGGCAACACCCAACAATGGCCAACTAAGTCAAGAAAGAGCCTGCACCATTGCGAAGAAAGATGCACAGTGACACCTAATCGCAAAGTGATCATTTTGGTTCCAAGACGATGGATTTACTGAAGTGAGAGATAGAGGGTAGGACGGAGTACTACAGTCTTAAGATATCCTGTTTTCATTGCACCGCGTTTGTGAAGACCTACCCCATGACATCAGTTAAACCTAATACCCTGGTATTTTGAGTTACTCTTAACAAACATTTGACATTAAACATCTACTTTTCTCTTGGCTTGTGAAAATACAGATACAGCAAATGTTCTCCATACAAACGGTGACAAAGTCCCCTGCCTGACCCTTGAGGTGGATGGTGAGCCAAGGGGACCCAGTGCTGCCATCAGCTGCGTGATGTGGGCCTAGTTGTAGTACAAAGAGGATTCCCTTGCTACCCACTCCAATCCATGGCTGGGAGGCAGGGGCTTATCACATTGAAAGTCTATTGAACGTAGGCTCTTTAAGAATGGCCACTATCCTGTAACTGCTGTGAACTGAAGAGTTCTCAAGGGAAAGCTGTCGGACTGCAGGGAGCGCTATTAGCACCCAGTCACAGAATCTACCACTTAGCGGGGACTACAGCGCTGATTTGCATGCAGATAATCCCAAAATGACACACTTGAGTTGCCAGGTGTGGAGAGTCTCTTGTTTGCCGATCGATGCTCGCGAGCGAGGGGTGCACTGGATAATCATGGAGCGCTCATCTCCTGCACACAGTCTCTTTCTAGCTAAATTGGCAAATTGAAGTTGGTGGATTGAGTTTAGGATTGCTAGGTTCACGGACAGAAGGGGGCAGAGCTAAGGCCTCTTAGGCATCCGGAGAGCTCCCCATCACGAGAGGGTAACTATTCCAAAAGGCTCACACAAGAGTGCTCACACCTGAAACCTGTTGAGAAAGGATAGTCCATGGTGGGAGGCAAGACCCTAACATAAGGGAAGTTGTCATTCAGAAAGGTGAAGGTGCTTGGGGAAGGAGAACATACTTAGGGGGCTGGAGGAGAAAGTAGACTGAGGTAAGGAGAAGGGGAGGGGAGAGGAGTTAGTTGAAAAAAGGAGGAGATTGGAATGTGAGATCAGGAGGAGAAGAGGGGGGACATTAAGAGGACAATGGGAACGAAGGAGGGGCAGAGAACAGGAAGATCATGAGGGGAGAGGAGGAGAATAAAACCATGCAGTGGAGGAGAGGAGTAACACAAGGAAGGGAGAAGAAGAAAGTGAAACTAGAGGAGAGGAGGAACATCAGAAGGGGAGAGGAGGATAGTGAAACTAGAGGAGTGGACAAGAGAAGGAGCATGAGGAAGGGAATGTAGGAGAGTGAGAAAGCAGAGGGGGGAAAGAGGAGCATCAGGGGCAAGGGGATGTAGGTGACCCCGTAGGGAAGGAGTACGAGAGAAAGAGAGCGAGAGAGAGAAAAATCTTCGTAATTCATAGGACAAATCCGAAGTCTGGGAGGGGCATGACAAAGGTGGGTGGAGGAATGAGCACATGGAGGGCAGAGAAGGGAGAGGAAAAAAGGATTACCGTAGGGGACACTACAAGCATGCAAATGTCAACGAGGAGAGTGGGGTAGTAGGTAGCAGAGCCAGGATCCTGAGGCAGGGAGGTGGCAAGATTCCCACAGGTCAGCCAGAAGAAATCATAAAAAGTTCTACTGTTTTCTTAAGAATCTTGGCTCAAGTCCAGAACTCGGTGCATTCACAGCCAGTTCTTCTCCCCCCATTTTTCATTTTGCCCCCTTTAGTCTAACAATTCCCAAATAAACATGGAGTTACGTTTTTCACACACTACTGAAAACAGTCTACGAGAGACACTATCTGGGTAAAAGTGCAATTTCTTCTTATAATGACTTGAGCAGACGCACTATTCTGAGCCCTGATCAAACCCTAAGTAAATGGGTTCTTTGGTCCTTGCTGGATGATGTAGATTCTATTGCTCAGGCAAATCTGCAGGTGTGCAACAGGGTATGTCTCACATCTAGTAATAAATACCATCATTATAAGTTGTTTGGCCTTGAAGAGTGCTCCATTGCCTTACAACTAGTTTTGGCCTTCATAAATCACCTACATATCTACATACAATGCATTTACATCTATTCTATTATTTGCAAATAAAATCAAAGTCGGCGGAGCTGGATGCTACCGGACACCAGTGGTTCTGAGCATTGTTCACATAGAACTTCAACTTACAATGTGCACCTGGCCACACTAACATTGATGCCGTCCTTTGAAGGTCTCATGTTATGCCAGATGATACAGTTGGATCCATCTAGTGCAAGGGGTTGTCTTCAGCAGGTATCAGAGCTATCTGCCAGGCTACAAATCAGCAAGAACCAGGGGCTTGGACTGCTTAGGATCCCCAGCTGAGGGACATATCAGCCTGTAGGTATCTGAGCTAAAGCGTTTGACTCAAGATGAAATCCCTTTGTTCCAACTAGTCTTGGCAGTGATAGAACCCTCAAATTGGTCCACCAAAGCTTTTCTGGCCTAAATTATCAGCCAATGTAGCGTATTATTGCCAGCATGGTGCCAGGTGTGTCACAAGACCAGGAAGACTGCGGCTCGTCCAGCAGCATATCGTCATCACTTGCAGAGTTCATTGTCCATGGATCTTGTATGCATCTACTTCTTCAGTTTGGAGATGGACAGGCATGGTTTACAGAACATCCTGGTGGTGACAAATTACTGTACTCTGTACACACAAGCATCCCCCATGAAGGATTAGCATGCCACTGCAGTTGCCTGCATGATGTGGGGAAAGAATTTCATGCACTACAGTTGGCCGGGCAGGATTCATTCCAACCAGGGACGGGTATTCGAGTCGACACTCATTAAACAGATGCTGGATCAGGGCTTACAACTGCACGAGGAATAATGCCATCAGGTTTACACCATATTACCTGATGTTCGGAAGGGGCACCCGGCTGCCTGTAGACCTGTGTTTTGGAATGTCTGGTGATGGAACAGACAGTGAGAACTAAGGCAGCTATGTTAAGCGGCTCAAACATCAACTAGAGCAAGCCCATCAGCTCACCCAGGCAGTTGCAGAGTGGACCACAGAAGGAAACAACAGCAGATACAATGCCACAGTCAAGTTCCACGCTCTTCAGCCTGGCGATGTGTATTGATCTGCAGCATGGCAAAGAGAGGACAGAACAAGATGAGTGATAAGTCGGAGTTACAACCGTTCATCATAAAGTATCAGTTGGGACAATCCCCTTTCTAGGGACTGGGAGAGGAAGGACAGCCAACGAACATCAAGACCTTGTAACGGAAACACCTGCTCCAAGTTGGGGAGAAGGTCAGGTTAGTACCTGGCAGTGATGGAAGAAGCGTGGCCCAAGGTGACAATGACTAGACAGCAGCGACTAAGCCCTGACTTCCTGGATGCTTCTCAAGCTACAGAGACAATGAACCCATAGGAAGGCCTCCTAGAAGCAAGTGATGATGCAGACGCTGAAGGCGACCAGTTTGGTGTCCACTACAACCCTTTTATTGATCAGATAATAGGGTGGGTTCCTATGCCCACATTTAAAGATCCAAGGGAACCTGATCCCTAATTTACAAGTCTTCCTCCCGAGTTGTGTCCTGATCCTGTATCCATAGTCACCAATACTCTGGACGTGGCAGAGTGTTAAGACCCAACGTCAGATAGATGTTCCTCAGGAAAGGGGAAACAATGTCCAGAGAGCCCACACAGTAGCCGAAGAATTCTTCCTACTGTTGTAACTCTCTGCTGTTCAGAATAGAAACAGACAGAGAGATCTAGCAGTCAAAAGAGGAGACACGCCCACGACTCACTGGATGTAAGAACATAAACAAAGAACAAATTCAGTACCCTGAAACTGTATACTGAAAACCCCCACAACCTCGATGAAGAGAGACCAACCTTGATTGTATGCAAGGATGAAATTAGGTCAGTCTAGGGCGATGATGGAAGGTCCCCATGATCCCAGTACTGGACTCTGACAGATAACCAATGAAATTTCAGAGAAAGCGGACAGGATAGAACTTTAAGGATATAAATCAGATGTATATCTCTTTTTTTTAATTTATTTTTTTAAACTTCTCTTTATTGGCAAGGAGCAGTAGCAGGTGCATTACATACTACATCAACAAAAACGTGTTACATGTTTAAGGGTACGGACAAACAATCAGTGCATTAGTAACAGGGCAGGCACATTCACGAAAAACAAGTCAAGTCCAGTGAGGGGACCCACAGTTCAGCCTACACCCTTGTCTGATCTGGCAATGGGGGCGAGGATAAGAGCTCCAGATCAGCTTTGCTGTTCAAATAGCTACAGAACTCTGTTCACACGTTTTTGGGGTGAGCATTCACAGGCAATGTATTGATATAGTCCTCCTCACACACCTGTGTCCAAGTGAGAGCCTTTAGCCACATTTCTAGCGTAGGGGGGGGATCGCCACTTCCAGCACTGCAGAATGCATCTCTTGGCCACTATAGCTCCCACGGTCAAAAATTTAGCAACCCCTCTTGCCCCCTCTCCCTCCCACCGACCGAACAACACAGCCAGGGGGTGAGGATCAATCCGGAACCCCACCATCTCCTAGAGGGCCTCGAGCACAGCCTCCCAAAACGGGGCCAGCGCCCCACAGGACCAGAACATGTGTGCGTGATCCGCCTCGTTGGATTTGCATCTCTGGCTAACGTGGGGCTGATTTCGTGCAAACTTCCCAACCGCATGAGGAGTATAATACAGGCGATTAAGGAGTTTGAATTGCACACATCTAAATCTAGCGTTGAGGGAGACCTTACGTGTGTGTGTACACATTTTCGCCCACATCTCGTCAGTGATTGCCAACCCCAGTTATTGGCTCCATGCATCCCAAATCTTATAGGATGGTTCTGCAGAACGTTCTATCAACATTTTGTAAAGAGCGGATATCATGCCCCTAACCCCTGCAGAGTTCGCAATGTAGCAGATTTCGGTGGACTCTGGGGGTTCATCCGGGCACGAGGGCCACATGTCCTGCACTGCCGCTCTGAGTCTAAAGTATTGCAGTAACTCCATTGGTGAGCCAGAGTGTCCTGGCCTCCATGTCTGCGGGGTGATGAATTTCCCCTCGGGGAACAGGTCAGAAAGCGCCCGATACCCCAGGTCCAGCCAGTGTCGCATGAGGAGGACATCCTTTGTGGGGGCGAGGCCTGGGAATGACCATATGGGCAGCCATTTATAGTACGGACGGAGGTCAGAGTGGGGTTGCAGCATCAGTTTCCATGCCCTGATTGTGGTGGCCACTGGGTCAGCCGGGGGCGTCGGATTGATACGAGTGGAATAGGATCAGGGACATAACATTTATGTCCTCGGTTGCCAGGATCTCGAGCTTGACATGAGGAGATGGGTCTTGGTGTTTATACCAGTGAGTTGCGTGTTGGGCTTGTGCAGTAATCCAGTATCGAGCTATATACGGCGCGTTGAAACCCCCTTTCTCGTATGGTAAAGTCATATGCTGCCCTTTCCTGCGGACGGCCCCGGAGTGCCACAGGAACCTGGCGAACCCCGCATGTAAGTCTGTGAAATAGTGCTTCCCGGGCCAGAGTGGGACGTTGGCGAATATGTATAGGAGCTTTGGAACTATAATCATTTTGATTAGCGACAGTCTTCCCGCTAGGGATAGGGGGAGACTACTCCACCTCTTCATTCTAGCCTCCGCGTACTGTGCAGCAGCAACATAGTTGTCAGCAAGTAGGGAGGATCTAGACAGAGAGACCTGAACCCCGAGATATTTAATACCTTCTGGGGCCCACCTGAGTAGGAATTCGCATGATGGTCGAGGGGTTGCAGGTGTGAGAGAGAAGATATCTGATTTGGTGTAATTTATAGTGAAGCCCGAAAATGTACCTATTTTGATTATCTCACGGATGATTGGGTCCAAGTGGATCGAGGGGTCCCTGATATACAGAAGCACGTCGTCCGCATACAATGATATAATTTCGGGCGTGTCACGCAGGCGAATCCCCTTACGAGTATGTTTGTCTCTTACACTGTCCGCCATTGGCTCGATAGCCATCGGAAATAGTAGGGGGGAGAATGGGCACCCCTGGCGCGACCCTCTGTGGAGGGCAAAGGGAGCTGAGAGATGAGAATTTACCAGGACTCTGGCCATTGGGTTTGTGTAAAGCAGCTTGATATAGAAGAGCATGCGTGGGCCGATTCCCATCTTCTCCAGCACTGCCCACAAGTACTGCCATGAAACCATATCAAACGCCTTTTGGTCATCTAATGTCACGGCAACCGCGTCAGCTTTAGGGTCGATTCTAGAGATGACATTGAATAGGCGCTGGATATTTAAAGCAGTGGAGCGGGTAGGGACAAAGCCGCTTTGGTCCGGGTGGATTAGGTACGTCATGATGGGGAGGAACCTGTTCTAAATGATCTTGGCGAATATTTTGGTGTCTGTATTCATAAGAGAAAGAGGTCTGTAGGAGCCACACTCCTCCGGGGGTTTGCCCGGCTTGGGGAGTACAGTGATAATAGCCTCATGTAGGGATTGTGGGAAGAGTGGCAAGGCGGAGGGACTCGTCCCACACCTCATGCAGGCGTGGGGCCAGTAGAGCAACATGCTCTTGATAAAATTCAGCGGTCAGGCCATCTGGACCAGGGCCTTGCCCTTGGGGAGGGCGGACATAGCCTCAGTAATCTCGTCAGGAGAGATGGGAGCGTCCAGCTGCTCTTTAGTGGCGTGGGATATATAGGACATGGGGATACTGTCAAGGAGACGATCCAGGTCCTGAGGGCTATGCTCACTCTGCGGGGCATAGAGGGCAGCATAAAATTCCGAAAAGGTCTCAAGAATGGGTTGGTCAGCCCAATGTCGGACACCGTCCTTGCTCCTAATACTGTCAATATGGGTTCTGCCCCCCTCAATCCGGGCCAGCCTGGCCAGGGTTCGACAGGGTCTTTGCCCCTCGCCATACTTACGATATTATGCACGACCCATTGCAGCTCGTATCTCCGTAAGGGCATGTGCCTCAAATGTCTCCAATTCCGCACGTATCTGTGCCAATTTGGGCGGGAAGGGAGCAGAGGCGTCTTCACGCTATAGTTCCTTGAGTTTTGACTCGGAGCATTGTAAAGAGTTCCTAATGTCTTTCAGGACCCCTGCTTCCCTAGAGATACACATCCCTCTGATGAACACCTTGAAAGCCTCCCACCGGACCTCATCAGTTGTGTCATGACGTTTATTGTTGTCAAAAAACGAATTGATATCCGCAAGGATGTCGGCCTTAAAAACTATGTCATATAGTTCCTCAGATTTAAAGCACCAGTTGGAGTGACGAGGCAATGCAGGCTGTAGGGTAATGTCAAGTGTCACTGGGGAGTGGTCTGAAAGTGTGCGTGGTAATATCTGCATGCTGAGTTTCTTCCCCATCAACCCGGCCGACAGGAGGAAGAGATCGATTCTGGAATGACTGTCGTGTGCAGAAGAGTAAAACGTGTACTCCCTGGCCAGTGGGTTATGTGCTCTCCAGGCGTCAATTAGGCCAGCTGGGCCCATGTGAGCCTGGAGCCGACGAGCGGCTCTGGACATCGCCCTGTGTGCAGTGCCTGACCTGTCAAGCACAGTGTTTAGAATGAGATTCATGCCCCCCCCCCCAAATAACCGGGATCCCGATGTATCTCAGAAGTAGGCTATTGATATCATCGAAGAAGTCGGGGGTGTCTATGCTCGGGGCGTATGTGTTGACCAGGAGGCACTCCGTGTTAGCTAATAGACAATGGAGGATCACGTATCTACCCTCTCGATCTATGTGGCTAGTGCGTGAGGAAAATTCCACTGATTTGTGAATCAAGGTTAGAACACCCCTGGACTGAGAGGAATATGCAGTGTACAATTTATTGGCGCCCCATGCCGGTGCCAGAGAGGAAGAGAGATGTGCAAGTGCGTGGGTTTCTTGTAAAAGGAGAATATTGGCCCCATGCCTCTGAGCGTATGCCGTTATCCTGCGGGCCTTTGTGAAATTACTGAGCCCCCGAACATTCCATGACATTAGCCTAATAGCCATGTTACGCCTTTATGGGACATCCCAGCATCGCATAGCTTTGATTGTTGACCATGTGATGATTACCGATGCAGTGACACCTTTCCACCCTCCAAGCCACACTCTCCTTGCCATTTTTGAGATAACATCCCTCAACCTTGCCACCCCCCACCCTCACTGCCCTCCCCAACCAAGCAGTGCATAAACCCCCCCCCCCCCAAGACCCAACAAAGGCGCGCCCAACGGAACAGGGGCACACCTGCATGCGCGCCCAACTGAGGCGCATCCAACGGTCATAACATGCCAAACTCGGCATTGCAGCTGTAGCGGGGGTCGCTGTTACCGTTAATCCAACTTGAGTGTGAGATTGGTGCAACGCACCATGTATCATGTAGCGGTATCAATTAGTGCAATTCAGGGAGCCAAAACAACAGGTTACACTTTGCAGAGGATATAGAGAATGCAAGGTTCATGAGTACAACAAGGGAGATATAGACGATGCATGTGTTAGCAGCGCATAGGGTGGACCACCTGTGCGGGTCGACGTTCACCTCTTCAGCCATCAGCTATTGGCTCCTCGACCAAGTCGGGAAGCGGGATGCCAAATCACAGGCCGGAGGGGCCACAAAGTCCAGTTTATCGCCCCGGGCCTACGGTTCCGCAGCAGTTTGATAAGTATAGGGACCCCAGATCCGGTGGGACACACGTTGCAGGCAAGCCCAGCGCGGGTTAAGCACACAGGGGCTCAGCACAACCAACCGCAGCCCCCCACCTCCTCACCTGCTGGCACAAAGTTCAAGTCTTTCAGCCGCGGCCAAGGCCTCAGCCGTCCCAGACCACTCTCAGGGGATCGAGAAGAAGATATGCGGGTGGGCCGCAGTGTCCAATTTCGTGGCGTGTGGCCGCAGTCAGCACAGCACCATAGGCACCTCGTGGGGAGGGCGGACGGCGGGCCGGGCGCAGGCGGGGGAGGCTGTGTTATCTCTCCGGGACGGCGGTATTGCCTCGGCAGCCCCAGTGGGGCTGAATGAGTGGATGAGTCAATGGGGCAGCCAACAGCCGTAATCACCACCACACCACCGGTCGCACCCGCCGCGCCCACCCGTCCTCAGGGCGAGCCAGCAATGAGGAGCCGCTCGGGACAGCAACAACTGCAGGCACCCCTCGCCTCAGGGGGGACAGGACCGGGAGAGAAGCACCGCCCAAGCGACGCGCAGAGGTTCAGTTACGCAGGCGGCCAGGCAAGGAGGAAATATAGTCTGCCGCTCCAGCGGCCTCCGGAGGGCCAACCCTGCGGCGATAGTGTGCGGCTCCACAGGGCACCAGAGGCAGACAGCCGCTCCTCCAGGTTTAGGAAGTCGAAATCGCAGAAGCATACAGGGGCCAGGCCCGCAGCAACAACACATGGCCCGGTAGGCCTCAGTGAGCGGGAGGCCAGGTCAGGAGAAAGAAGGGTCCTGCTCGGTGATAAAGTTACGTTTTTCACCCCGACATGGATCAATATGTCGCTCCGAGGACGGCAAGCACGATCCGCTCACTCCCAGCGTTGGATGGTGCAGGGAACCGCTGATGCGGGCGGATATACAGCAGTCGGGCACGGAGCTTGAAAGCTAGGCAGCCATCTTGCAGGCTTCTCAACAGCGCCTGCCTCAGATGTATATCTTTCTTACCACCACAACAGGTTGATGACAGATGAAGAGTTCCCTGTTGATTCCCCAATGATCTGGCAGGATTATGAAGGCGGTGAGCAGCAATCCAGGTTTCTACCCAGACGGCATGCGGACACCTAGGTAAGTCCCAGTTGTATCCTCAAACCTATCCCGACAGCATGAGGATGCCTAAAGCACCTTTCATCAAGCGTCTCAAGTCCTGGTGCTAGGTAAGTCCTAAGTGTGAGACAACCAGGTGGAAGGAAATTGAGAGATGATGGAACAGGCATCTAAAAAGTGGCAAGATGAAATGTTCCTTGATATGATAATAAAGACAACAACAGTCCGATAGGTCTTTCCAAGTATGACAACGTGCGAGCAGCGTAATGTACAGAACGTGTGTCAGTAGCAATCTGTGTAGCACTCCGGGCCAAGTAACGTGCAAGCAATGAAGAGTTCAGGACGTGTATTGGTGGCAATCCGTATAGCACTCTGGGTCTGGTAACAAAAGAAGGTTGTTAGGGTTTCCGGGTCTGGCGTTGTGCTGGGAACGTAAGGAACAGATACGGGTGGCGGGGGCAATCCAGTAGCGGTCCGCGTCGGAATCCGGGAAGTCAGACAAGAGTAGGTTCGTAGAAGGCAGAGGAGGGAAAGGCACAGGATACGAGGTCGGGAATCAATAACGAAACAAAAAAAGACTGTGCGAGGGATAACAGACAAGTCTGTCGGTCAAAGCCAAAGCAAGAACCAAAAAGAGGTCTAGTAACTTTAATCAGAAGCACCGTTAGCTGCAGGGGGTGGGTTTACATAGTGCACTGCGTGCGTCTTTGTGCAGCGCGACCCACAGCTGATGAATTACTTCCGGAATCATGACGGAAAGCGTTCTTTGTCTCCATGGCAACCTGTACCGGGACAAGAACGGTGAACGCTGTTGGAGCAAGGAACGTGCGTGATTTCCAACCGCCCTACCTTTGATAGCTTTAGCATAGCTCTCAACCATTTGTGTCGCAAAGGCGGGTGAAAACACCCGATTTTATTTTTGGCGGGTGAGAGGCCCATTGAAACGAATGGGCGTGCAGGAGGCTTGGCGGGTGAGTCAGCTGTTTACAAGGCGGGTGACACCCGCCAAAAGCGTGTGAGTTGAGAGCTATGGCTTTAGTTTGATCTTTATGCCTGGAGCGGACTTTCTCTTGTGAATGGAGGTGTCGAACCCGATTCCTGACACAGAGGAACCATTACTTGTTCATCCACTGGTAGATAGGGACACTGACTTGGGATAGGGTACAACCAAGGGAACACCTCAGATGAGGCACCAGCTGTTCTCTGCCGTCCCACAAGGGAGAGCAGGCCTGTTATGAAATTAAAACATAATTCACAAGTGGTCAAGAGTGAGGTTCCCATTTCCTGTTCCTCCTTTCTTAGAGCAGATTTCTGGGAATTCATGAGTACTGTGGGAGGTGCCTGAGACTCAGGGTAGTGGGTGGTAACTAGTGGCCTCCAGATCGAAATCATAACTATATAGATTTATTGACCTGGCCAAGGCTATCCTCAGGGCGGAGGATAGCTCAAAGGGGACGGGGCATGCAACCCCCTTCTATGGGGCAAAAAGGAGTGAAGGACCCCCGCCCCGGCACGTGAGACAGGCAGGGGACCCTTCAAAGCAAAACAAAGAGCACCAGGCATGGTGCAAGTGGAGCGCTGTTGTAAACGGTTGATGAATGCCCACACCTCACACTGGAGCATCAAGCTGTTACTCCATTGAGGGCTTTCGAAAAAAACAATACCTGGTTGATCCTGCTGTCAGTTGTCTACGGCTCCCTGTGGCCAGGAAGGGCAACACATAAGACTACACCGAGCGGCTCAGGTCTGTGCTTTCATGGTGGCCCATTGAAAGGAGGGGTGCTGTGCTTCTCTACCACCACCGAAGTCCCTGGCTCACTGATTGGTGTTCCCCATGGGGATGGGGAACACCCACTGTCACTGCCGCCTGGCTGGCAGCTCCTGTCTAAAGGGTGCTCTCCATCAAGGAACGGGAGCTCCACATGAATACTGCTGTGCCCACCCTGGTGAAGGTAGTCCCATTGACTCCCTGGACCACTGCTAAGCCTGGGAAATTCTCTTTTATTACGCCTTCCCGGTTCCCCACAGATCATTACTCCAGGATGTTTCTGAATGGTCAAACTGGACATATCACACTTAGACCTTTTGACAACATTAGGTGCTTTTAACTTTGAACAGTCTTTCTCTAACCCCTCGATTCCTGTTCAAGATTCTATACAGGATTGCGAAATACGGATAAAAAGTTTGTGGTGCCACTGACCCCTGCCAGGAAGAGAGAGGCCACACAGAAGGTAAGTATGAATTGTGGCACCCCACGGTTTATTGTAACGGTCTACAGCACTCAAAACACGAACATTCTCAGCCAAGCGCGCGCACACACGTTCGCAGACACGCACGCTCTCACCCGATGCTACCACACACCTCCCTCCCTTATTGCATCAACAACTAAATAACTGGGAAGGAAAAAGGCAGTGGGGAGAGGGGAAAAACAACTAATGAAAGGAACAAGAAAACATTTCAGTAAAACCAACATGGAGCAAACTTGTCAACACTTTGAAGGAAAACTTGTCAACCTCTATGTGACCTGGAACGGAAAAATGTTAATCTCCAATATAATTATCCAACTTCCTTGACGGCCTTCTGACCCTACTGGAACAACGTACGCCCGTCACTGCAGTCGCAGAGTCCCCACTGACAACTTCCCTGCTGACAGCTGCACGCCCAAAAGATGCCCGACTACCGCTGCCGGCATCATCACCCACCTTTGGTCCATGCGCTCCTCAACCCTATCAAATGCAGCTACTGGACCATCACTTTATTTATTTATTTGTAGCAGCACGCTAAGCCAGTGGGCGTCAAGGCGCTAGTTACAGATGAGAAGGAAGGAGAGGAGCAGAAAAACGAGGGGATAGATAAGAAGGAAGCCTGTTAATTAAATAAACCATATCTTCAGATGTTTTCCGAAGATGATGTAGGATGGCTCCATTCGCAGGGAAAGGGGGAGTGAGTTCCAAAGCGTGGCAGCAGTGACAGGGAAGCTGGAGCCACCGGCTCTGCTGCGCTTGAATCTTGGAATGATGGGAGCCACCCGCTCTACTGCGCTTGAATCTGGCAATGATGGTTGTGATTAGATCGTAGAGGTCTGGAAATGCAGTGTTTCGTGAGTCTCTGCGAGAGGTAGGATGGGGCAGTTTTAGCGAGTCAGCGGTGGATGATGGAAAGGAATTTGAATTTGATCCTTTCTTTGATATAGAGCCAGTGGATATTTCATCTGCCATCAGGGACGTGGTCATGTATGCCAAGGTTGAGGGCAGCAAGGAGTGCATTGTTCTGGATAATTTGACGCTTGTTGAGGTTTCCTTTGGTGGAGCCACATAGGAGTGTGTTGCAGTAATCAAGGTTTCAGCCTATGATGGCGTGGGCAATGTTAAGGAGATTTTCAGTGGGGAAGAACCGTTGCTGGCATTGATGAGCTTGGTGACATAGGCTGCAGTGGAAGCAATGTGGTGGACCTGCCGCATCATGCTGGAGGTGGCGTCTGGGTAGATGGGCCATCGATGGTGAATGCCTTATTGGCGGGAGCAAGTTTGGCAAGATGGGCTGGAGTACCAACAAGTAGGATTCCTGTTTTGTCATCGTTTAGACAAAAGAGGTTTGTGGCCCTCCAGGTTAAGATAGCCACAAAACCTTCACAGACTGCCCCACCCATTTTGTCAGACAAGCCACCATCTGTCCACCAAGCGCCCAACACATCTTGGATGGCAATCCTCCTCTTGCTTTGCACAGTCCCATCATAAAAACCAACATAATCTTGCCCCACTCCAACCACCTTATTGGAGAAGGGGGGGGCAAGAAAACTGGTAACCCCTTCTTTACAAAACGGGGGCTCCTCACCGGCACCACGCCACCCAAGCCGACAGCACACTCCACACAATGCCTGTTTTGTCACTCCGCACATGCTTTCTGCCTTTCCCTTGCCAAAGCTACTATAGCCCCCCAGATCCACCTTCGACGGTGTGCCACCACCCCACCAACAAAACTGGAGTTTATTGCCTCTCCGCCTACCCCCTAATAAGTTCAAAAGGTGCACACCCTGTGAGCCTGTTTGGAGTGTCCCTGCTCACCTTGACAGCGTCCACCAGAATCAATCTCCAATCCAAACCATTTGCTAGGGACAACTGGATCACTTCCTTGACCAATGTGTTACCATGTTCAACTAACCAATTGGCGCTGGGATTATGTAACACTGTCCCATGGTGCTCAATCCCCCTTTCACTTAGGAAATCCATCATCTCCTGCAAGACAAACTGAACACCATTGTCAGTGAAGATGCTTTCCAGTGCCCCCTCACTATCAAAAACTTCCTTAACCCTTTAAGTGCCATGGGTATTTCCCCCAGTGCCAAGGCCTTTTTTGGTGATTTCAGTATGTGGCCATTCAATGCCTTGTAACTTTTTTGTTACATGAGATATCTTGGTCAAATTTGGCCCCTTTTTTTCCCACATGTAGGCGGTCGAATCCTAGGTTGCTGTAGGGTGGTGAGAGAAAATAACCAAAAAGGGCGAATATTTTGTGTTTTTTCAAAAAATGCGAATAAAATGATGTACAAAGCAGCCTGTGTTTTTTTCCTTGTAAGAGCTAGGAACAAATGGTTTGCTGTGCTGAATTCCCCAATTTCCTGGCTTTCAAGAACAGGTTGAGTGGAATCGAAAAACATTATTCTGATGTGGTTATCAACCGTTTTGTGAGAGGTAGGCGATTTTGGCCATTTTTGCCAATTGGACATGCATGGACGGAATGGAAGAAAAGGGTAGGAAAGCCGAATTGGAGGACAGAAAGACATACATTTCTGAAAAGTAGCCATAATTCCAAGTTTAGGAAGGGGTGATTTGCGTAGGTCAGGCAAGAACTAGGTAGGGGAAAATGCTATAGATTGGGGGAAAAGCGGGAAAATGACCGAAATAAAAGGTATGTGGTGGGCATGGTTGGCTTGGTATGGCAATGGCTTCTATGAATTTCGAGAAAAACAATGCTCCGCTACATTCCCCCGACTCTTGCAATTAGGAAAGTACACATTTTTTGTATTGTTTCACAAAACAAGCAATACCACAAGCCAAACACTGAGCCATGGTACACAGGAGTCTTATGCTTACGGCCTGAACAGAAGTACTTAGCATGTGTAAATCAGGAAAACCAATGTGGTGAGGAATGGCAAGCATACATGTTGTGAAAGAGCACAGGCAGACCTTTTCAAGGGTAGGTGACTTGAGCAGGTTACAAAAGTGTATGGTGCTTAAAGCAGCGACTAAATGTAGGGCACATTTGTGAAATTGTCAGGAAAGGAAGAAGGTGATGGATATGGCAGGGGAAATGTGCACAAAATACACAGTAAACAACCTTGAATATAACAACGTGCATTCAATACCCAAGACTCGTGTATACCACTATATGAAAAGGAATGTAGGGTAAGCACTTAGAACCTCCTTATGACTGAAAGGAAAGTCGGCAAACTCCTTACCCACTATGCTATTACAGATACTGACAGCGCTAAGGCCACGTAGAGGGCAAGCAGTGACAGAATCTGTAAGCTGACACTCTAGACGGTACTGAATAAAGAATTTGGAAACAGTACTCACAAGGACCGGAATGACCACATGAATGCCAGTACTCACGAAGACCGGAAAGACCACTTGGATGTCCGTATTCACGAGGACCGGAAAGACCACTCAAAAGTCAGTACTAACCCACAACCCTGTAAATCAAACAAGAACCCAGAAGGCAGTAAAGGCAAAGATTGAGGATGACTAAATACCTAAGCCCAAGTCAAGAGGCAAGAAGGAATAGTACAGTGTGGAAAACAAAAGATAATCACACAGGAGCTAGTTATAACAGCTTCCCACACCTAATAATAAATAGGAAATAAATGTAAAAGTGTAAAGGAAAACATGGCATGGATCCCAATAGAAGGCAAGGATCAGGAGCAGTGAAAACGATATCAAAAGGGAAACTTTCCCACCCATCCAAGGTGAAAAGGCAGGAAACTAAACCTGTAAAGGAAAGATTAATGCAACAAGTCTTTCAGTAGCAAAGGACAATTTCTAGGAAACAGTGAACACAGGCAATTGGGCTACAGCAAAAGGAAAGCTCAGAGAAAGGCTGCCTGCAGACAGAGAAAGGGAGAAAGGGATTTCCAAACGGCAGAAATCAATTAGGCATACAAATACGAATTCCAGGACAAGGAACAAGAAACACTAACTAGAAACTGGGCACAAAAACTAGGAACCAGGAACAAGGGACCAGTCAAGACAGGAACGCTGCAACAATGACCAGTGCTGGACTGAAGCAGACTGAGGCTTTTAAAGCTGCTTAACGAGCACACCCCTCAGGCGTGTCGCCTGCTGCACCTGCAGCCACAGGTGTTGCCTATCCTCCACCCAGCCTTGTCCTGCAAGGGAGGAGGTGAGGCAGTGAGCCAGGCATTCTGGGAAGCATAGTCATTTGATTAGAGTAGCAGTAGCATGCTGGCTGCCAAAAACCTGGAATGGATCCGGAAGGGAAGTAATTTGGGAAATAAGGTTTTAGCGCTCCCAATTCATCAGGACACTGTAGCATAAGGTTCGGAGGAAATGTCCAGTAGGGAAGAAACCCCAAAACATGCCCCCAAGTGGCGGGAACGGGAGCGAAGGGAGCGAGCCGTGACACTATACCCCCTTCCACGGCTGACTCCAGGCGGCCGTTACTCGCACAAAACATCTTCTTTCCATGACAGGAGCGCTTTGTCTTCAGAAGTGGCACTGACGGAAACGATGACCCACGGGCAGAAGCAGAAGGACTGGAATGAATAGAATCAGGCCGCAGTCTATAAGAGCCATAGGTGGGTTTTCGGTGAGGAAGAGACTCATGGGTCGAAGAAAGGCATGAAGGACTTGCAGGACCCGAAGCAGAGTTGGAAGGTCCAGGAAGCTTAGTCACTGAAAGAGGATATGCATACATCCTTGAGGAGAGAGGCAGGCTGGTGCTACATGCCTTAGACAACGCTAGAAGTTCTGTTAGCCTCACTGCCAAGAGTGGACACACAGGAGGTGAGGAAACAGCAGGTTTCAGGAAATGTTTATGTTCGGAAGAGGAAGGTGGCGGCTGAGGTAGAGGTTCGGATACTCTGTCATCCATCTGGGTAAAGGTTTGTGGTTGAAAGTGACAAGGATTCGCCTGCATAAGTTCCTTGCCTTGGAGGTCTGGAGATCCAATGGGTTGTACGAGGCTGGCACTCCCATTGACAGTCATGTAGCCAGTCAAGTAGCCACCTTGTTGCACGTGGGATACAACCGCAGGAACGTTTGGCATACTGATAGGAGCGTTAGACACAGTACTCGGAACATCAGGCATACTAGCAGCGGGAGCAAAAACAGGCACATCTTGAACTGCAGCAGACATTCCCCTCCTTTGGCTACTAGCACCCAACTGGCGCTGCGGCTGGAGGGCTGTGCCCGTCCCTTCCCTCAGGCTCATGTGGGATCCGGCAACAAAAGGGTTGTCAAGCGGTTGATCCAAACCGGACTCCAAACGCGGACCGTCCAGCCCGCTATCCTGGTCGGCTACTCGTTCGGTGACTGGGCCGTGGTGGATGGCATCCGTTTCTCTCTCGTAATACTCCAGGCAAGTCCAGCGGCCTCGCATGTAAGGCCCTCCCGAGTCGTGAGCCGGCTTGATGTTTCTGAAGAGAGAGCTGGCAGAAGTCTCAGGCTCAGATGTTGCATATTCGGGAGGCGCTGATGCTACAGTCAAGTAGTTGGGAGAATTGTTTTGTGTACAAGGCAGACATTCTGGTGATCCCCCTGAAGCATAAGAAGGGCAAGATGGACGTTCATCAGTAAATGGTTGGGATTCAGGAGGAATCTCTGGAGCAGAGGAATATGCAGCAGGATCTGAGCGTGTAGACAGGTACACCTCCGATATTGGCAGCGAGGCTGAGCAGGATACAGGTCTCCCATGAACTGAAGCCAAACTAGCAGTAGGCTCTGGGACCGAAGACATGCACTTAGAATGTACTATCGGAGGCTCCATGGCTGAAGGATAATCTGCTGGATGAGTCACTGTAGCCGAAGACAAACATGCCAGAGGAAATTCTGAGGCTGAGGGCATGCAAGTTGGAGCCGCCTTGTTAGCTGAAGACAAACTTGTCAAGGTCTTTGGCTCCGACTGCGTACATGGTGAAGGCTCTTGGGTGACTGGCAGACATAGCACTCCTTTATTGATCGAAGATACGTGTGCCAACGATGACTGCAGAGCTGTGGACAGGATTATTGAAGAGTCAATGGTAGTAGGAGGACAGTCTGAAGTCCCAGAAGTTGACAGACACACTTGTGGTTCAGGAATGGAAAGCCCCTTTAAGGCAGTTGACCCTTTGGCACCAGTAACCAAAGTCTGAGCTGTACCCCTGCCGTCCCTCTCCTTAGTGGAAGACACAGAGTCTCTTCCTTTGTAGAAGTCAAAATCAACCAGAGGAATCACCATAGTAAAGTCTCTGTTAATCAGGATTTCGTCAATTGACCATTCCTCTGTCTTAGCTTCTGAAAGTGGCTGATTAACAATCAACAGTTCAGGGATCGCCTGCCGGGTTTTTGGTTCAGTAATCTGTGGAATGAGTCCATCAAAACATGAATCCTGCACTGTCTTTGACTGCTCGTAGTGACCGAAATTGGCAGAAGGAAGAGCGAACACAGAGGTAGCATCGTTTTCCACATCAGCTTGAATGTCTACTTCAGTCTCAGCAGCTAGATCAAGGGCAGAACCTAAGCCTACAGTTGTGACTGATTCTGTGTATGCCACCATTGTGGATTGTGTTTGGAAATCAGAAGCATGTATGTGTTCAAGCTCAGAGTTATGACAAACTGCTACACAGGAAGCTTCAGGTAAAGGAGTGGCTTGTGAATCTTCAGCTAACAGCAATTCCTGACAAACGGTAGGACAGTTGTCAGAACCTGTGCCCTGAATAAGCGCTGTGCTTAAAAAAAGACTTTCACTCCCATTAGATCTTACATATTGACAAGTATCATGATTTACAAAAGTCTCCGCACTCAGGGACTGAACAGTATTCACTTCATCAACGGATAAAGTTGGAGGTGTATTCAGAAAAGACTAACATCTTATTCTCCTCTTTTAAGGAAATGTATTCTTGTTTTAACTCCTCAAATTCTCTTTTAGCATGTCCCGCATTAACTGTACATCCCTATCAGTAGGCACAGGGGAAGGCATGGTGGCATCAGGGCTGGATCCTGCCCTAGCCATCTGGAAGTGCATTGATTGTATATTGTCATCTACTGCTTGCAGGTCTTGTGATCTATACTCACTCTTACCGACGTGGTCTGTGTTTCTTTTAAGCAGACTATTGGCATCAGACCCCTTGGCATTAGTGACCACAGTAAGAATCTGTGCAGAGGAGTAAGCTGTAGACTGAGGGCAGAAAACAGAAGATATGCAAGGAACCCCTCCATTCTTCATGCTTGAATCATGAAACTGTTCAATCTGAGGTAAAGCACAACCGGAGTCATGGGGTTCAATAACAGAGGTACTTGTGTGTATAAATTCTAGCAGTGTGTTGTTTTCCACTGCTAAGGCTTGTGCGGACAGACTCTGGATCAGAATTAAAGACAGAGCTAGGATCAGGCAATGTACGATGGGCCACCCAGTGGGAAAAATACTTTGCACGTAAATACCCATTCGTGTCAAGGAGTTAATTTAAGTCAGGAGCAGAGATTCGATTTTCACAGGTAATTTTAAGGGAAGCTTTCTGTATAAACTTGTTAGAGGCCTTGCTGCCTTTCCTTCGTAATCTGGCCATGTTCAAACGGGAACAACGGCTGGTCATTCTGTCAGGAAAGGAAGAAGGCGATGGATATGGCAGGGGAAATGTGCACAAAATACACAGTAAACAACCTTGAATATAACAACGTGCATTCAATACCCAAGACTCGTGTATACGACTATATGAAAAGGAATGTAGGGTAAGCACTTAGAACCTCCTTATGACTGAAAGGAAAGTCGGCAAACTCCTTACCCACTATGCTATTACAGATACTGACAGCGCTAAGGCCACGTAGAGGGCAAGCAGTGACAGAATCTGTAAGCTGACACTCTAGACGGTACTGAATAAAGAATTTGGAAACAGTACTCACAAGGACCGGAATGACCACATGAATGCCAGTACTCACGAAGACCGGAAAGACCACTTGGATGTCCGTATTCACGAGGACCGGAAAGACCACTCAAAAGTCAGTACTAACCCACAACCCTGTAAATCAAAAAAGAACCCAGAAGGCAGTAGAGGCAAAGAGTGAGGATGACTAAATACCTAAGCCCAAGTCAAGAGGCAAGAAGGAATACACAGGCAATTGGGCTACAGCAAAAGGAAAGCTCAGAGAAAGGCTGCCTGCAGACAGAGAAAGGGAGAAAGGGATTTCCAAACGGCAGAAATCAATTAGGCATACAAATACGAATTCCAGGACAAGGAACAAGAAACGCTAACTAGAAACTGGGCACAAAAACTAGGAACCAGGAACAAGGGACCAGTCAAGACAGGAACGCTGCAACAATGACCAGCGCTGGACTGAAGCAGACTGAGGCTTTTAAAGCTGCTTAACGAGCACACCCCTCAGGCGTGTCGCCTGCTGCACCTGCAGCCACAGGTGTTGCCTATCCTCCACCCAGCCTTGTCCTGCAAGGGAGGAGGTGAGGCAGTGAGCCAGGCATTCTGGGAAGCATAGTCATTTGATTAGAGTAGCAGTAGCATGCTGGCTGCCAAAAACCTGGAAGGGTTCCGGAGGGAAGTAATTTGGGAAATAAGGTTTTAGCGCTCCCAATTCATCAGGACACTGTAGCATAAGGTTCGGAGGAAATGTCCAGTAGGGAAGAAACCCCAAAACATGCCCCCAAGTGGCGGGAACGGGAGCGAAGGGAGCGAGCCGTGACAGAAATGAAAGGGTTGTGTGACAAAGGGCACCAGCAAATGTGTCAAAACGTTATGAAAACCACACAAACACAACAAATGTCATACCTTCCTGCGTTCCCACATGTGTCCCGATGAAAACAGTACCTCACATGTGTGGGTGCACCTACCTGGGCGCCAAGGGGAAAACCTAAACGACCCCTACCCCCAAGTCTGTTCCGACAGCTGAATTTCACACTTTTTCCAGACGGGCACACCATACAGATATGGGCCTCGGGTGTCCAAGCCACCAAGGAAAACGGGGAACCCCATGCATTTCCGAAAAAAGGACACCCGTGAGAATCCGCAGAGGTCTGACTTGAACAAACCGGCCCAGAATGTATTACCCAGAAACCCCGGCAAAGACCCACATTGGAGAAGGGTGCCCAAGGCCAAGGATATTACCGCCGACTTTGCTGGAGCCCTGGCTGCCCTGCGTTACAGCTTCTCCCCACCAGGGAGTCCCAGCAGTGTGCCAATACCTCCCCGAAGGGAAAAGCTGTAATGCAGCCCAGCCGCAACTCCAGGACGGTTGGAGGTGATGTCCCTGGCCTTGGACATCCATGTTCCATATGGGTCTACCGTCCCCTAAGCACAGAAGCAGCTCCAGGGAGCCCCGGCAGGATCCCCATTCCTTCCCGTAGGTGACATCTGTAACATAGCACAGCCAGAGGTGGAGCCTGGGCTTGCAGACGGACAACCCACATGGGAGGGATCCGTTCCCAGGGAAACACCAATGTTCTGCTGGCATGGGGGGCAATTTGTGGCCTGCCCCTGCAATTGTGTTCCAGCCCACCAACAATCCAGCACCAGTCTCACCCACCCCACTGACAGTGGGCCCTAACCATAAAATAATAAAAAACAGTACTCACATAACGTTCCAGCTGCTCGCGTAGCAAAAGCTGTAAACAAAACAAAAACCTTGTGTTACCTACGGTCCCACCAGCAAAAACAAATCATTTTCAAACATGCCCCCCCTTGCAAGCCATCCCTGATGGTCTGCTGAACCTCACCCCCCCCCCCCCAGTGAAACCCCATATGCCCCTTCATACGGGTAGATATCTGCCTCCAGGGCTCCAGGCAGATTGGTGTGCCAATCTGGCCCCGGGGTGCCCAAACCTTACTGCCCCACCCACTGGGGAGCCTGTCCCACATTTTTTGGGGGCCCTCTCTCCACTCACCCCAAATTGGTGGCGGGGGCATGTCATGCAGGCCTCCATGGGCCTCCTACAAACGGCTGCTTGAGGTACACCCCCCTCCATTTGGGGTGGGGGGAAAGGGCCCCTGAAAATTGGGGGGCATGCCCCCCAGTGGGTGGGGCAGTAAGGTTTGGGCACCCCGGGGCCAGATTGGCACACCAATGTGCCCCTCTGCGCCAAGGCAAGTTTAGTAAACAAAGAAAATAATTCAAAATGGTACACTACACTTAAGCAGGGGCTGAGGGGCACCCTACACCGCTGGGGAATTTTCTAATGTGAAGGGGGTGCACCTCTCCACCCCCACCCCAATTGGAGGGGATGCGCATCTCATGCAGCCCTCCCTGGGGTCAGATGCCCCTTCCAAGGAGCAGATATCTGCCCCCAGGGAGAGCTACAAGGGGTGCTCCAATTTCCCCTTGGGGTGAGGGGGAGATGGCCACCCCCTTTTCTGTAAAATAAATCCCTGGTGGCTAGTGGCCCCCCCCACTCCGACCCAAAATTCCCTTTTTTCCCTTCTCATTTTGCCCCCCTCCCTGCAGGCCCCATCCTTTGGGGGCCTGCACACTTATTCCTGGTGGCACTCCCCCCACCCGCAATTGGATGGGGGGCCACCTCATGTACTCCTGCCTGGGGCCATAAATCTGCCCCCAGGGAGGATACAAGGGATGCCCCCCCTTTCCACTTGTTGTGGGAGGGGGAGGGCCACCACCCTTTCAGGGGAGCAAAAAAAAAAAAATCCCGGCCCAACCCAACCCCCATCCCCGTTCCATTACATTTTTTTTAAATTATTTTTTTTGCCCCCTTCCCTGGGGGCAGATGATCAGCCATCTGCCCCCAGGGTTGTGCACATATGTGCCCTCATGCTTTGGGGGCTGGTGGGGGGAAAGGGCTACTTACTGTAAGCAGCCCTCCTATCCCCCCACATCACAAACGTATCCCTGGTGGTCCAGTGGCATTGCTGGGCGCGAATCGAGCGCTCTGCGCCAGATCTGCGCCCATCAATGCTGTCACAAAGGGTGTCGTTGGAAAGGGGAGAATCTTCCCTTTCCAACAACACCTCCCTCGATCTCTGGCTTGAAATACAGCCGTAGATCGAGGGGGAGAAAGGTGAAGACTCGCCTTCTATTTTCACCGCAGCAGCCCGAAATGGCTGCTGCGGTGAAAATTACTTTCACTTCGGCGTGCTTTACGACCTGCTTTGCAGGGATCGCTCAAAACAACGTGCCAAAAAGGACAAGCTATCTAGTCCTTGGCACCCTGGAGGGAATTCCAAGGATGAGATACCTCCTCCTTGGCACTGAAGGGGTTAAAGAACCCACTCACTCTCTCAGTAATCACTGTCCTTACAGGCACAAACTCAATCCACCTCGACATGTAATCTATCAGAAGGGAGTAGTTTCTTACCTGTAACTCCCTTTCTCCAGCATTGGTATCTTTCAAGGAGATCCGAGAACCACGGCTGCCTGGCCCAGAATGGAGCCACCAAAATCACATGGCATGGGTATCTCCGAATCCACTGGAGGGTCTGTCGAAGGAGCGGAAACAGAGGAAACGCATAAGCGAACAGGTCTGTCCAAGGGAACGAGAACGCATCCCCTAGAGACTCGGGATGAGCCCACCTGCTGGCAAACGCCTTGCACTGTTTGTTCTCCCTCGTTGTGAAGCGATCCAACGAAGGACGGCCCCATTTCCGGAAGATCATGGACACCTGTTGCTCCTTTGGCTGCCATTCGTGGAGCTGGCCTACCTCCCTGTTGGGCGCATCTGCCTGCACATTCAACACTCCCGGCAGATGAAACGCCACAATGCCAATGTCGTGCAACAGAGCCCAATGCCAAAGTTCTTGTGCTTCTTTCGACAGCACCCTGGAATGCCTGCCCCACTGCTTCCTGAGGCAAAACATTGTGGTGGTATTGTCCGTCAACACCCTCACCACCGAACCACGTATGCACGGCAGAAACAATTTCAGGGCCCAATGTACCGCTCTCAACTCGAGCACATTGATGTGGAACCGCAACTCCACCAGAGATCACAGGCCATGAACCTGCGAGCCCCCATCCTGTCTGAGAGGCATCTGTCACAATTGTAAAGTGAACTCTGGTTCCAGCAACAGCATGCCCCGAACCAGATTGTCCGAACACTGCCACCATCGAAGAGCTTCCACCAGACCGCCGTCGATCACCACCTTGTCGGACCATGATCCAGGCTTCTGAGCCCACCGGTCGGTGAGGAACTCCTGCACCGGCCTCATGAAGAGAAAACAGTTTTTCACCAGCGGAATGCAGGACGTCATGGCCACCAGCAGTGACATGTAGGTCCGGACCGACACCCTTGTACCGATCTTCCACTCTGCCACTCTCTGCCGGAGCTTCAGAACCCTCTCGCCCGAGGGCCTCATAAGACCTAGCTGAGTCTGAAACTCGGCCCCCAGAAACACCAACTCCTTGGAAGGCGACAGAACGGACTTCTCGAAGCCTAGCCATTGCAACAGCTGCATGGTAGCGCCGAGACTTCCCTGCGCCTCCCCCAGACATGAACCGCAACCAGCCAGTCGTCCAAGTATGGCTAGACGTGATGACCTTCCCGTGGGAGCCACGCCGCTACCGGTGCCAAACATTTAGTAAACGTCCTGGGAGACGACTTTAAACCGAACGGGAGCACACAAAACTGGTACTGATCTTCTCCTACGACAAACCGCAGAAACTTGCGGTGCCGTCGACGCATGGGAATGTGGAAATACGCATTCTGTAAATCAAATGAGGCCAGAAACTCGCCCGGCTGTACAGACCGAATGACTTCCCGAAGCGTGAGCATCTTGAACTTCAGGCGTTGCAGAGTCTTGTTCAACGCCCGAAGATCCAGAATGGGTCGCCACTTGCCGTTGGGTTTCTTCACCACAAAGTAACGGGAATAAACCCCTTGGCCTTTCTCGGCTACTGGAACCAATTCTATAACCCCTTTCTGTAGCATAAGTACAACCTCCTGCCGTAGGATGTGAAGGTGAGGTTGCACGTTATACACAGGAAGAACGGGAACAGGGTAACCCTGGAACTCCAGCGAGTGGCCCAGCCGCACCGTGTCCAAGACCCAACTGTCTGGCGTAATCTTTCACCACTCGTCCATGTGCAGTGCTACCCGGCCCCCCAGCAGATTTCCTTGATGACAGTCATTGCTGTGGCTTAGCCTGTCTCCCCTTGGAGGAAGAGGCCTGCCCACCTCTTTTCCTGGAGGCCTGAAAATCCTGTCTCTTCTGCGTCGACTGCGCCGACCTTCTATACCCCCCTGTGAGGAGTAACCAGACCAACCATAACCACGGTCTCTGGAGGAAGTAAACCGGGCATTTCCCGACGCCCCACGGAAGGGACGAAAGGAGCGAAAAGAGCGCTCACTCTGCAAAGCTCCCAACCATTTAGCAGTCTAAGAGTCCTCCTTTATACCGTTGAGGGCCTCATCAATTTTCTCACCAAACAACTGCTCCTCCTCACAGGGCATGTCCAGAACCTTATTATGCACCTCCGGGTGAAAGTCTGTGCTCTTAAACCAGGCTTGTCGATGCATCACAACGCTGTTGTTTATTTGTTTAAAAACAGACTCCAAGTCCACGGCAATATTAATACTATGATTAATACTCCCCTTCGAGTACCAACAGCATGGCAGCTTTACAGTGTTCCTCTGGCAGATGTTCCAACAGAGGCGCTAGCCGATGCCACATCTCCCGATCGTAGCGAGCCATGATTGCTAACGAATTGACCGCTTTCACCGTCGCCGCCCCATCAGTCAAAACTTTTTTCCCAAGGCATCCTGTCTCCTGGCGTCACTGTCTGGAGGGGTAACACTTGTGCTGACTGCTGGCTTTACGGCTAGCCGCCGCCGACACCACCAACTCAGGCGTGGGCTGCAACACTAAGCACTTTGGTGTAGAGTCCAGTGCCTTAAACTTCTTCTCCAGCCTCCCTTTGACAGCCGATTCCATGAAGGGATGTTGCATCGTGCGCAGGCCCTCATGCCACACGTGGTCCAGGATAGGCATGGCAAACACAGCTTTCCATCTCTTGCCCATGTGGTCAAACAGGAAGCACCCCTTCCACTCTTCCTCAGGAGCCAACCCAAATTCCACACACGCTTTCGCCATCATAGCGTGGAACGCCCCAACATCATCGGGAGGAGACGGTTGTGCCAGGCTACGATGCAGTTCCACCTCAACATTCGAATCCCAAGCCGATCCCTCAATTGCGATGAAGAGCCTGTAGACATGGTCTCCCTAGGCACACTGTCCGACTCAAGAGTCCAGCAGCTCACCATCTTGAGGATGGGAACATGGACAATCTTCACTCACCGGCAGAGCCTCCTGCAACTCAGCCGCAGCCGTCAAACATGGAGGAACACCTGCAGCGTTGACGATAGGCCCCACCAGAGCCACATTCAGAGGAGGCAACCTGGAATCCAACTGGGCCAACAAGGATTGCAGCATGGACAGGACCTGGAGCGACAACATCGCCTGCGGATTCACCAGCGGGTAACTGGATGGACCAGCTCACACACCCATCGACGTCAATGGACCAACACACTGCAGGCCCAGGGCCGACGGACCCAACACCGGCTCTTGTTCGTCCTCCATCTACGATGACAGCGAAAAAGCAGCAGTCTCTTGATGTAGAAGGGTGTCAGGCAGAAGCGGGTCAAAAGTAGAAGACTGCCACGCAGCACTCGCCGGTAGCAAGCTATCTGTATCCATCCTTGAGAACATCAGGCCTTTATCTCCTGTTGTCGTTGGAGCCGATGACACAACCGTCGATGATGGCATCAGAGCTGGCAGAGAAACCGTCGAGGACGGGACTCCTGTCGACGATGACGTAGTCGGAACCGCAAGCTGCGGTGTAGATTTTCCTGCCGATCCTGCCTGCCTGGCCCCACTGGACCGGTCTTTAGACGCTCCCTGTTAGAGGACGACCTGTGATGGTCCCCTGAAGAGGAGTGTTTCGACGACGAGTTCTTCTTTGCCTTCACCTGTGACGCCGACTTCTCTGGCCTACCTCCAGACCCTCGGGACTGGTGCTTGGATGAAGACACCCCCTTCGACAGGTGTTTACTCGAATAGGAGCGACCACTCTTCCCGACCTCCGCCTGAGGGGCAGGCCGAGACTTCTTAGCCGGAGGCTCAGCCGACGCCACCCATCGATGATCCGCCGCTTGAACAGGCCTTTCAGATGCCAGGCTACGAACCGACCCCACCTCCGAGGTAGGGTAGGTACCCTCATTCAGCCAACATACCAACCGCTGATTGCGGTCCTTAAACGTCTTCTGCAAAAACCCTTTACAGATCTCGCAAGAATCAGCTGAGTGATGGGGGTAAAGGGAATAGAGGCAGTCCATATGCCCGTCCCCCTCATACACCTTCTTCAGCCCGCAAGTCGCACAGGACCAGAACAGAGACTTCTTCAGTCCTGAAGACTTTGCAAAAATCAATAGCACAAGCACGTGCAAAAACCACAAAGAACACAAGGTGATCCCAACACTTTGGAGACGGTTGAAATCTGAAGGGAAGCCACGGGGTGGGGGGGCTATTTATACCCTACGTCCTATTGGTGGTGGTTAAAGCACCAAAAAAAGGACATTGGTAGGACACTGAAGTGTCAAGGTTTTCCATAGGAAAACGCTAAGTTAAAATGACCGAGGTTCCCAGCCTGACGATGGGGAATATTCACAGCTTGTGAATCCATGAAAGATCCAATGCTGGAGAACAACGATTAATCTATTTCCCCCTCCTAACATCTCAAACTGCCCCATTATATCCAAAGCAACTTTTCTCTACACTTTGTCTCGAATAAGAACTGGGAGCACAGGCTGCGCCCGGACCACTTGGCTCCTATCACTCACAGCACAAGGTACACAATCCCTAACCACATGTTCCACGTCGCTGTCCATGGCAGGTCACCAATATAATACTCTGAACCTCTTTTTGATTAAAGTCTGCCCCAGTTGCCTCTCATGGGCTAAAACTACCAACTTCCCCCATACACACACAGGGGGTACTTTATGTTCTCCTCCAAATCCTTGCCTACGGCCCACCTCTGTCTCAAACCCTTCCTTACCCAGGTTAACTCTGGGTTCTTTCTAGTCTCCTCCCGCCACTCCTCTTTGTCCATCACTGGTATCACGCATGTACACTACTTGCCTCTGAACTTCCCCTACTAGCCTATGAGACTCCCCCACAGGTGCTGGCAACTGGGATAAACAATCATCAACCTCGTTCCTCTTACCGGGTGCATACTCCACCACAGAGTTGTATTCTTGCAGTTCCACCATCCAACGTGCTATCCTAGTGGACACAGAACCTCAACCTCTAATGGTAAGCGCATGAACCAAAGGCTTATGGTCGGTCTTGACCAAATAGGGCAAACCCCACAGTAATGTACAGAAATGCTTGGATGCCCAACACATCGATGGCACCTCCCTCTTGATTACAGAGTACCTTGTCTCTGGATCACGCAGCACCCTGGAAGCAAATGCAACAGGACTATACTCCCCTCCTTTCAACCGTGCTAACATGGCTCCCAAACCAATTACACTGGCATCGACTGTCAACACAGTCTTGGCCTTGACATTGAATGTCGCCAAGGAGGGCGCTTAATCCACACATTTCGACACTGTATCAAACGCCACCTGACACCGCTCACTCGATTTAAACACCACATTCTTCTTGAGTAACTCTCTCATGCAGACGGTCTCCGCCGCATACCCTGTAATAAACTTCACCTAATATTCAGCCATGCCCACTAAAGTCCAAAGCTGATCCTTGGATTCCGGAGTAGGCATATTCTTAAACACATCCACTAAACTCCCCTGCCCATCAATGGTGTGCCCCAAATAGGCGACGCTCTGCACCTTCAATTTACACTTACGACAACTTCGCAGTCAACCACTTCTCTTGCAACACCTTCAACACACAATGCACTCTCTGGTCAGGTTCCTCCTCAATTTTGCCAGACACCAGAATATCATCCTGGAAATACAGGCCACCAAACAACTTTCATCTGATGCTGACAAACTGGTGCCGCAGATGCCAATCCAAATGGCATCCTGCAGAACATGTATGCACCAAACTGCGTAACAAAAGACGTTAAATGTTAAAAGTCCTCATGCAGTTTGATCTGATGGTAGGTTGAGGACAGGTCATACATTAAAAACTATGTTATCTGCCCAATGGTGGTTAACAAATCATTGATATTAGGAAGAGGATGCCTGTCCACTAAGATGTTTGCATCAATGTCACGCAGGTCCACATATTTCCCCAGTCCTCCATCCTTGCCAAAACAAGAGGAGACAATTCAATTGACACAATTATCCCTTCACACGTTAGTCTGTCCAATTACGCCTTGGGCCCTTCCTGGGCAAGCACAGGGATGTTCCTTACTTTGTGTGCAACAGGTTTCACCCCCCCCTCTTTAACACAATCTTGTGTGCAAAACCTTTCAGTTTTCCTAATTTGTTACAAAACACTACTGGATGCATGCTTTTGAGGCTCTTGCCTGACCCGCATAGAATGGGCACAGCCCTTCCCGGGCATATCTGAATGTCCAATGCCACCTGCTCATCCCAACCAAGTACACTGGCCCCTTTGTGTGTTATGTATAACTTCCCTCTTGTTTGTCTGCCCTTGAACTGGATATCCACCCATTCATATCCTATTAAACAACCAATAGCGGGAACCGACAAGACATAGCCGGCCGCTCGACAAGACGCCCGTCTAGCCTGCTTATTTCACTTCAAATACTGCAGTTCTGGGGGCTGCACCCTAATTTCCTCCAATGTTGTCAGCATTGTGTGTGGGAACGGTGAGCAGAATCACCGGATAGTACAAGGTAAGCCCACCTGAGCCCCATTCCACAGTGCAACCATGTGCACATTGAAGATGGCTGCTGTCAGATGATCGCAGCATTGTTTCTGTCTTCATCAGTGCCCTGGTGCCTGGAATCTGCCTATGATCCATGATTGGCTCATTCTCTGTTTAAACAACCTATCGCAGGAGGCAGCGAGGTGAAGCTGCCACCCTTTCGACAAGGCCCCTCTCTGGCCTGCTTATTTCATTTCAACTACTGTAGTCCTAGGCCCTGCATCCTCATTTCCCCCCATCTTGCCAGTATCGTGTATATTGTACCTGATGGCACAAGGTAATCCCACCTTGGGCCCCATTCTACAGTGCAACCATGTCGACATTGAAGATGGCCACCACAAGATGATCAGAGCATTGTGTCTGCCTTTATTAGTGCCCCGGTGCCTGGAGCCCACCTTAGAACCATGGTTGGCTCAGACACTTTTTAAACAAACAATTCACAGGAGATGGCGAGGCGTAGCCAGCCCCCCTGTCCACAAGGCCCCTGTCTAGCCAGGCCGCACAGCTCCTCTGCTGGTTCTTCTTTCCTTTCTGCCCTGAACTTCCTCTGGCAGCCACACTCTGCACCTGGATCGATCTGGCACACTGGCGCCCGATTCCTATGGTAAGAGCTGACGTCTACCGCCTTACCTTTCTTATGGCTACAGTCTTGGAGCCTTGGTTCACTGCAAGCCAATTCTAACCCTCTCCACCTGCAGTTTGACTGTTGGCACCTTTTCCCCTGTAGCTCACCCATTCTGTTTGGGCTGTCACATTGACTGTTAAAATTGTTCTGCCTCTGCCATTATTATATCTCAAATGCTGGCTTTTCTCATGTGTGAATTTCTAATGTTAGCATCTTGAAGGTACACTTGAATTTCAGATCTGGTATTTAAAGCTACTGCCCTGCGCGATTCCGGTGTATAGCATCCGCTTAATCTGCGCCTGCTTGGCTGCTAGGTTGTCTGGTGAGTTCTGTGCCCTGTGCAGCTCTCCCTCTCCTGGGCATCCTCTGTCCCGCCCTCACCCCTCAGCTCCCCATTATGCTCTCCATCTCCCCTATCTATTCCAACTGCTACTCTATTACCTATCCTCCCTCTCATCCAAAGTCTGGCAAGAAGAAGTTTAAAAAGCCTCCTGGCCTCCAACCCAGGCCTGCTCATTGCAGACACCTACATCAATGCATCCCCCAGGAAAACTATCACTGACATCCTCTTTCTCACTCCTTCTCCTAACCTATGGTCTCCCCATATGGTTTCTGTCCTTTACCCCTTCTCTTCCTCACCCTTTAATGATTGCACCAGATGGGAAGTGCTCTTGGATCACTTCTAATCATGTAGGTGCATCATAAATGTCTATCGGAATGGCACTGTCATGGCCCAGGGCTCTCAGCCCAATCTCCTCCTTCTTGATAGGTGTCTCCAGTCTCTCATTAACTTCCTCCCTTCTCCTTCAACTCCTACAGCCAACCTCCTCCTGGCCACTGTCCCCTCTGAGGGTGGTGCCCCACCCCTGTACACCCCGCCTCAGAAATCCTTCAAAGGGAGAGGGGGGCCAATCAGCTTCACTTAGCTACTCTCAACTCACGATCTGCTGTTAAACACTCCTCCAACATCTGTCACCTCCTTGAAGAGCTTGACGTGCTAGCTCTCACTGAGACGTGGCTCAAGGCCAGCTATGTCATTCCTTTTGACACTCTTCTCCCCGATGGCTACAAGATCCTCTCCAATCCTAGCCCAACCGGGCTGGAAGCGGTGTGGCCCTGATTTTCCCAGAATGGGTTCCTGCTACTATCATTCCCACTCAATCCTATTCCTCCTTTGAATGCCTCGTCTCTAGGCTGGATGTCTCACCCACCATCTCCCTCACTATCGCCACTATCTATAGGCCCCCTGGACCTACCCCCCTTTTCCTCTCTCGTTGGGATGAGCTCTCCACCTCATACAAACTTCTCTTCCTTGGGGACTTTAATATCCATCTCGACTCTGCAGATATGGCCACTGTACTTTTCTGTGACCTCTAACACTCCCTTTCCCTCACAATTCTCCCCTGCGGCCCAACCCACCCTACTGGTCAGAACTTTGGATGTGCCTCATCTCCATAGACAACCATCTCCCTAACCCCCTCTTTTCTCCTGGTCTGACCACTCTCTCCGCTCCTCCCATCTGGAGCCTCCGAGCCTCCCGGCAATGCCGCTACCCGCACTGCCAGTCTCCTTCTCCGTCATTCAACTGATGAAGTGTCAATCGCAGCTTTTGCCGCTACCTTCATTCCTCCGGCCACCTCTTCTATCGACTGTCATACTGACGCAGCTCTTGCTAACCTCCATCTCTCCATCTCCAACACTGGACATCATTGCCCCTGTCATGAGGATCCGCATGAATCCTGCCTCAAAGAGCAACTCGTGGTATAACTCTGACTTGGCCACTCTGAAACACAAGTGCAGCGCTGCCAAGCGGAAGCGGCAGGCCTCAAGCACATCCTCTGACAAACTGGCCTGCTGCCTGCTCCAAAGGCAATACCGACTCTACATCTAATCGAAGAAGAGGGCTCATGTCCAAGACCATATTTCAGCGGCTTCGAACTGCACAGCTGAGCTTTTCAAAATCTGCAAGGAACTTGACAATCCTACTGCAGTCTCCTCCTCCCCTCTTTCCTCCCAGGCCCTCAGCATTGCATTGGCCTCCCACTTCTCCACTAAAACTCTGGACATCTTGTCCTCACTCTCCTCTACCCCCCTCCACATCACCCTCCTCTACTGCTTCCCTTGGCCACCCTCTTACTCCCCTCTCCTCCTTCTCTCCCATTGCACCGGATGCGGTCTCTTAAGTAGTCTACTCTATGAAAGTCTCCTCCAAACAGGTACTCCCCTGCTCTTCCAGAACTATTAAGAACATCTCCTCTCTCGCCCCTGCCTTTACTGACTCGTGTACTCATTCCTTTGCCACTGGCTCCTTCTCACAACCCCTCAAGCACTCCTGTCTGCTGATTTCTCCTGCCTGGCTAACTATCGCCCCATCTCCATCACCCCTTTCCTGTGCAAACTCCTGGAGAAGTTGGTCTTTCCCCAGCTGTCCTGACACACTGAGTTTGCTGGCTGTCTCCATGACCATCAGTCTGGCTTCAAAGCATCCAGGGGTACAGAAACTGCTCCCAACTCTAGATTCCAACTCCCCGTTCTGATCCTTCTTGATATTTCCTCTGCCTTCGACATGGTTAATCATGCCATCCTCATAAATTGCCCCTGTGATACCCTAGGCATCACAGACCAGGCACTGTCCAGGCTGACCACCTTCCTTTCGAACCAACCTTCTCAATTGCAACAGGGCCATTTGTTTTCTTCAACCTCACGCTCCACCTGCAGCGTCCTCTTCTTTATCTACCTTGCCCACTTGATCTCCACCTTCTCTCCTCACTTCCAGTGTTTATGCGGATGACACACAGCACTCCTTTAAGCTTCCCTCCTCTCACATACCTGACTGCTATTCAGGCATGGTGCTCTGCCAATGATCTCTGCCTTAATGCCAGTAAGACCAAGCTCCTTATTGGGACACTTGCTCCCTGTTTGCCTCCCTCTCTCTGGCCGCACTCCTTGGGTCCCCTCCCCTCACCCTCTTGTGAGGCAAAAAACCTTGGGGTCATATTCGACTCCTCTCTCTCCTCCTCTCCTCACAGCACGGGCCTTGCCAAGAAGTCCAACTTTCAGCTCCAACTCAGAGGCATTCTCCCTTTCCTCACTTTCCCCAGAAACTCAATGTCTCCAGAGCCCTTGTTCTATCTAGGCTGGACTACTACAACAGCCTCTTCCTCAAACTACCTGTTTTCTCCCTTCATCCTCTTCAACTAATCCAGAATAAGGCTGCAAGACTCAGCCTTGGCCTCAAGCCCATGGACTGTATCTCTCCAGCCCTAAAATCTCTCCACTGGCTCCCGGTGGCTGCACAGATCAAACTCAAGACCCTCTGCATCATCTACAAGGCTTTTTGGGGCCTGGGTCCCCGCTACATTCAGCTTTCTCTCCCTAAATACCTCCCTGGTAGAGTCCTTCAGTCCTCTAGCTCCAACTCTCTCCAGATCAGACGTTTCTCCAAGCAGAGAGTGGGAGGTAGATCTCTTTCTTGGGCAGGAGCCTCTGTCTGGAATGGCCTCCCTGCCCCTCTCAGATTTGAGCCGGAGCCCCTTAAGTTCTGAAAACTTCTTAAGCGTTTCATTTTCTCCTCCCCCTTCCTCCTCCCCCGCTAATGTCCCCCTGCTGCCGAGACCGGTGCCTGAGGCCAGGCCCTCCTTGCCCAGTATGACTTAGCACCCCATAACCAGCACTTCCCCGGGCATCCTTTCCCTTACTGGTCTTAACCTCGACCACCCCGTCCTTGCATTTGTTGACCGGTATCCCTTTTTCTCCACTGCACTTGCCCTCCTGGGCTCCCCTCAGCACTTGCCCATCCATGGGGCCCCCTCCCTCCCACACTTCTCCTGCCCCTTATCTCACCCTGACCAGCCCCCGTCCCCTGCACTCATTGTCACTGTGCTTGCACGGTCCAAATGCCACAATGCGTAGTAGGACCGTTTATGGCCGTTTTCTCTTCTGCTCCCTACCCCCATTTTTTACCTTGTGGCGCCTGGAAATACTTGTGTATAAGCACCATACAAATGTCTAATTTAAAAAAATGCAGCATTAACTTTTCTTCCACTTCTGGTGTCTTGCTCCCCTCCAGCTCTTCCACCATGTTCACGTTTGCTCTGGCAGGGGCAGAACCCTTCCCTGTCCACCTTGCACTGTCTCACATAGTGTGCCCTCACACCACAATGCCTGCACTTCCCCACCAGAGATGGGCATTCTCTAGCTCCTGTAGGATGACTACACCACCCACACTTGGCAAAACAGGATTTGGTACTTGCACTCGCCCTTGCCTGCCCTTTTCCACCGTGTTCCTACTGAATCTGCCACCTTCTGCTTCTTTGTTGGGGTATACAGCTTACACGGCCAAGGGAATGCCTACACCACTTGATACCACATCCTTGTGGGCAGGGCCGGCCTTAAGGGCAGCAGCGCCCTGGGCGAACTGACGCCCCCCTGGTTAACAGGGGGCAGGGCGGAAGCGGGCGGGGCCAGGATGGGCAACTTAATTATTATTATTTTTTTTATCCTCGCTCAGGCGAGGAGGTCAAATAGGTGCCGTTAGCACCCCATTGTCATTGAATGAGCAATGAGGCGCCTGCCACACATTCTGCCACCACGCCAGCTCGGGGGAGCGCTTGAAAGACTCCCCGGAGCTGGCGTGGTGGGGGGCTAATGGCGCCTTTTCTTGTGAAAAGTGTCCACGGCGGAGGGGCGCATTTAAATGCACCCACCGCGGCGGGCACCTTTTACAGTAAAAGATCGCCTGCTGCACCTTGTCCCACAATGCCAGCTCGGGGGATCCTTGAAAGACTCCCCCGAGCTGGCGTGGCAGGGGCAAAGGGCGCCCTGCGGGGGGGGGGCACGTGGCGCCCCAGGCAGTCGCCCAGCTCGCCCCCCCTAAGGCCGGCTCTCGATACTCTTGGCAGACACCTCAATAGCCCTGGCCAGTTCCAATGCTCTCTCCAAAGGTGGGTCCTTATCTATCCACTTCTTCTGTATTTTGGCCTGTTCCCATCATTATGCAGTCCCTGATGTATTCACCCAAAACACCAGTAAAATTGCATGTCGCAATCAGTGTCCTTACTGTGGTAACATAGGTGTCCATAGATTCTTCAACCCCTTGCACTCTGGGGGGGGAAATGGTATCCCTCGACTGCGACATTCAGCTTCTTGCCAAATCTTTTGGTACGTTTTATTTAACGCAGTTTCATAGACACTGACAACACTCTCACCCTCCCCATATAGCTGCACAACCACATCCTCGCCAGGTTGGCTCTCGGTCCCTAAGCAAATCAACAGGGCTGCCTCATTCTGGATGTCTGTGTAGCTTGCCCCTCCTGCCACCCTGATATACACCTTGAATGAATCCAGCCCAACTCCCAAGGTATGGATGGGTTCCCCAGGGACAGGCAGAAAAACATGGTGAGTTTTGCATGGGTGCTCTGCATGCTGTATCAAGTTCTGGTTTGCGTAACACCTGCTAACTCTTGTGGAGCACTACTGTTCCTGAAAAAGGCCACCGGGTGCCAGCAAGCTCACGATACAGGCCTTATGGTACCTTCAAATACCACTGGGTGTCAGCAAAGTCTCCGTCTTGCAGTCCATCCCCCACATTCAACTTCCGTTGTAATGCTCTGCCTCCTGCGCAACCCAGCACAGGCCAATGGCAGATCTCTGGAATGGTTTCTGGCACCACAGTGAAGGCCGCCGCTCACCGGCTCTCCACCCCGTACCACTGCCGGGCCCAGGACAGACACAGCAGCCAAAGACGCACCGGCAGTGGGTCTGCTGCTGTGGAGTGCCTTCCCGTCATCGTCACGATGTGGTGACATCCCCTCCTCCCCCTGGACGAGGCCTCACAGAAGGATAGTCTGAATCATGGCACCCCACAGTTTACTGTAACCATCTACAGCACTCGAACATAAAAGTTCTCACCAAACCGCACACAGGCGCACACGTTCGCGGACCTGCACACTCACACACGACGCAACCACAAAGTTACCATTGTTTAAACTTTGCTCTTATTAATTGTAGATCAATAAATAATGCAACTAATATAATTATGACAAGGCCAGCTTTGTCACCCTGTAAAAGGGGGTGGGGAGTTGGGGGGCGGCCCAAAGCAACACAGGTGCCTGAATGCAGGCAGGCCACCCCACCCCTACTTACCTGCAGTGATGGTGGCTTCGAGGCAACCAAACAGGTGACATGAGCACCGCAACACCAGCCATCTAACAGGATGTGGAAAGGAACTGCAGAAAACCAAGGAGTGCTGGAGCACCCACAACATTGGCTGTCACAAAAGCAAGGCTACAAGGGAGCATGCACTGGAACAAGCTTCCACTAAACCATCGAGAACTATTCTTTAAAATAAAGGACTCCATGAAGGCCTTTACCCACTATGCCACCAGGGATGTTTTCTAAGGTAGAAAGGCCCTACAACTCAGTGCCCCACTCAACCACGATGGCCTCAGGGAGCCGGTATAGGCTCCATGTGAGAAATGCAGCAGGGGCCATGTTGGAAAGGGGCAGGGCTTAACAGCCCTTTTAAACCCTCCCATTACCATTCCCTGTCACATCCCCTGGAGCCAGGTAAGTGATTGGACAGGGTGAGTATCCAATCCTGGGAGTGGGTGGGGTATTTAAGGAGGAGTGCATGAGTACAAATGTGAGCTTGTTGGATGAAGACAGGAGGCGATGGAGGACAAGGGGAGGCGAGAGCGATTAGAGTGCAGATGCTATTGTTAAGGAGTGTGTGTGAGAGAGGGGAGAGTGTGAGTTGCAGAGGTAGAGTAGTGTAGTGGTGGTAGTAGTCGGGAGTAAGGATAGTCGGCAGGGCCAGTAGTGAGTGAAAGAATGAGGGGAGAGGAGGGGGGGTGGGCGGAGGGTGTGTGTGTGTCAAAATATACCATTTTATTAATGAAACGATATAAAGAAAACCCCTTGCATGCCCTACTCTACAGAGGAAATCCTTACTTAGTCTAAAGACTAAAGGGACAGTCTCTAGCATGGGAAAACTGACCCTAACACTAAACAACACACATACAGAGGAAATTATAGAACACCATATAATGACCATCTCCTGTCCTGGCTAAGATCCCTTCCCCAGGATTCAAAGTAAACTCCAATATGTTCAGCAAAAGAAAAGAAAAGTTTTGAACCAGCTCTTAAAAGTTCAGTCAATGAAAAAGTTGATCAAACAAAAGTCCACCGGTAACAACTCTTTGTTCCTGGATGAAAATATCCCATTCCAACTTCCAGAAAAAGAAATGGCACCTATGATAATTATTGTTATGATATTGTGTCTCTTCCTTCAGATAAATTGCCACAGTACAAAAGAAGGTGCACTATTTCCCCAATGTCAATAATACACAATTCTTCAGGACTTCTTCAGTTACAACTTTACATTTGGTATATTTGTCAGGATGCTTTCTCTGTGCTGCTGCTTCTATTTGCCAACAACCACACTTCTATTGTTGGTACTATGAAAACAGTCACCTTTGTCCCATAGTACGTTACTGCTTCAAACCACTTCAATGTGACATCTGCTGAAAACTTAATATACCACCACAGTTCAAATACTACTACTGCTGCTGCTGCTGCTGCTGCTCAATACTTTGGAATGGTTAGTCAGGCTCTGACAAGGCACTTCCACCTCTTCAGGTAGGCAAGGCACTCTTCCTTTTAATGACTTTCTAAAAAGGGGCCTCCTCTGTCTGACTGCCTTAAGAACAACCAGCTTCTTCCCACAAGACTCACTTCCTTCTAGCTTCAGCAGACTTTAGCACCACAGGTTGTATTTTACTTCAAGGTATTCTACACAAGCATTTGTTTCCCCTTGCTAAGGTTTACTCCCACCTTTCTGCCAGTCATCAGCCCAAGTAATTATCCAGAAGCCTATGTGCCACTCTCTTAGCTTCATGTAATAATGGTATACTGGTTTCTTAGGCCACTTGACTGTTGACAACTCCACAGTATACTTAGATAGCTCTTAAACTCTCGGCAAGACTGGTTTCACTATGAAAAGGGGTTGCCTCTTGGCTTGGGTAACACGTGTTCTTTTCAATACTTTAGACTCTTTAATTCTATGGAATGGAACCATTGTCCCTTCTGGATACAGTATATGATTCAGTCTTTCAAGTGAAAACACAATTGGGCACACGCAACCTCTATTTAAGGCGCATTTTAAGGTTTAATATTGAATAAAGAACCGTATTCCCATGTTATGTTATAAAAGATGAGATTCTGTCTTCCTTTGGGAATTACAGATAGGCACGCAAGACCTCCTTTTGATGTGCGTTCCCTCTCGTTAATTAGGGACATGCGACCATTCCGTTAGGTAATAACAGTCTTTAAATGTTTAAACAATGGTTTTCAATCATGTTAGCTTCTCGCACAAGTGCTCGTCTTCAACGTTATATTCGCATGCTACAAGTCAATTGTTAATAGGAGTTCAGATAGAACGAACAGCTTTCGCTCAGATTAGGCAATACGCTAGTCACTTAGGAGCTGGCTACAGTTATCGGCAAGGCTTGCGCAGTGTATTTGAATGCCGTGCTTCACTGACCGGCCTCATTGACACTGGTTTTGCAGGTTGCACCGATTTCCTGACTTCTACTGCTTCTGGCTCTCTAGGGACCCAAACCCATCTTCAGCAAGGGTGTCTTCAGTCCGGTCACTTGATTTGTGAGTTCCTTTTCCTCCGGGGACCCTCAGCTTACGTTCTGATTATGGCCTTATTCTCCGCACGGTCACAGCTCTGCAACCACAGCAATCAGGCTCACATGGGGAAAACACAGCCTCCTGCACGTCAGGTTTTGGGAGAACAGGACTTGCTCAGAACTCGCAGGTGAAATCTGCTGTCTCCACATTCCGGCGTCCCTTTGTAGAAATACATCCATTCTGTATTGTGTTATATTAGCCTAAGTGCACACACATTGAATCGTGCTATTGCGCCTTTCGAACTCCACATCTTGGTTGTTTTGCTCACTTTACCGGGTTTTCATTCCGAACGCAGTAAAGATTCACAAAGTAACCACTCCGAAAGCTCTTCAAACATGCCCCTGCACAGGAATGCTAAATCTGCTGAGTGCATTGTTTGTCTTTAACTTAGAGCCTTGAAGAACTAGCACTAACGTAGCTAATCTGTAAATTAGGCGTCTTCCTGACTCTCTTGGCTTTCCGCAGCTAATTATGAATGTGCGTCTGGCTGTTTAAAGGAAGCACAATTCATGGCATGTGTAGTTCTGAAAGACCGAGCTACCGAGTCCAAATGCAGACTGACCTTTTATTCTAGGAACAACATAGATAAAAAAGCATGAGGAATGTTACCCTGTGTTAGGAACAAGATATACTCCTACACCCCACTGTGCTCTGTTCCCAGACAGTAAATTATCTGAGAGATGACGCAGAGTGCTGGTGAATGTTTCAAACTGACAGTACTTGATATTTGTTTTGTTAAATATCCTACACGTAGGATATTGGGCAGGTAAAACTGTCTTTTTAAGAAATTCCTGGTTTTAGTAAGTTGTCATCTTGTTGGGCAACGCTTTGTTGCAGTAGAAGACAACCGAATGGTTTGGAACATAGTCAAACGACGTCACCCGCAGGGTCGCCGGCATATGACATCTACATAAAGTTTGGTTTAGGATCTACAGTGTTCAATAGTATTTGGCATTGTCAAACCAGACATGAACCAGAACTTCAATGGCCAGAATTGGGAAGTTTTGAGTTGGCTAGAATTCAACATCTAGAGTCAGTATTGTTGCACAAGAAAGTATGCAAGGCCTGATGCATTTGACGTCGTTAGGGATTGGCGAAAGGAAGCCACCCACGCCTCAAAAGCAGAGAGAAATACGCACGTAGACACATTACTCAAGACGGAAAAGCTTTAGCTCATGACCAGCAAAAACAAGAAGAAGCTATTAGGAGTATGGATAGGGGGTTTCAATTAGAAGTGCAGAAGATATACCCGTCAAAAGAATTGCATGCATCCGATGAATTGATAAATAAGTTATTAAATGAAAGTCAAACATTCCCTACTGCACTGCCTCCATATGTACCGTCACAAGCACAGCCGCCATTACCTGCACTAACCACACATTCTGAAGATTTTCCTTTTCCGCCTAGTGCACACAACTTACTCCTACTTTCGTTACCGTCTGCGTCTGCTACTCCACTTTTGACGCCTGACAATATCGCTAGCGATCAGAGCATTGTAACACGTAGCATGATACCTCCTGCATGTAAGAGGGAGTTGCGGGATTGGGCAGAAAGGTATATAGAAGAGGTGACAAAGCAGCCACTCTGGCTTCTCTAGCAGACCTTGGGGGGATCCCTGAACAGAAAATATTGATAGAACAAATAGGATTATACATAGCCGAGGTTTGGGGCGATTTAACCGATTCAGCTGTTCTGCAGGGATTGCAGGATTTAAATTTCTTATCCTGTACTCGAGATACCGCATTGAAAGTGCGTGAACTTATGAAAATAATTTTTCTTTAAACATGAACTTGATCGCTTACTCCGAATAGAATTGGACAAAGGTACACGACATTGTATGTGCAGAAAAGCTTTTTGCCTCCACCGAAACCAGTTAGTGAAGAAATGCGCATATGAACAAGAAATACTCTTAGATGGATTTCAGGTGCCTCCATTTCGCCTATTGAGGTTCATGACACGTTTATTCAATATTCTCCACTTAGGCAAAGAAAGGGGTTACAAGTTATGGTAGAATATTTACAGGATGAATGTAAGAGGAGAACATTGTGTGTCCAGCTGATATTATGGTAATTTACAAACACAGGTTTTCTGCTGACACTGCGCTAACTTCATTGTCACTTGATTTGGCTTTATTGCTCAATAAACGTTCAGAACTTCCCACTGTACAGTTGCCTATGAGAGAGGTTCCTCCGACTCGTGTGCCGAAGGTAGAGATACCTGGTACCGATGGAGCAGCTGCAACGACTATTCCAGCGCATTATATTTCACAGTTTGTTCATGTTCCGTTCTCATGGCAGGAAGTAAACACTCTCAAGCAATCTATTCCAGACATTAGAAAGAATCTTACAGGGTTCTACAAAGAAATAGAATCTGTTCTGAATTAGTCGGTTTTTACTTTAGGTGACATCGACTTATTATTCCCTGTGATTTTGCCAGCAGATTTGTGGAAACAAATTAGAACCGTAGATGATCAACCTGCTATGGGCGATACTTGGGTTGCATTAGAACTAGCAGATAGATCTAGGAAGGCTGGTGAAAAACCGCCTCAGAACATATGAATTCAACAAAGGTAGCAGGCGCCCCTCTCTCGGAAGAACAAGGCATGATAACCTGTTCAGTGGTTGTTAACCACATTGAGAGTTCGCAGCCATCTGCTTTTTGCTCACTGTACCTTTCACAGATGGGAAATATACATTTGCATATCAGTCTTTGTCCCGCCCACACGGGCAGTCCAGCACTGAAATGCTATGGTAATTCCTCTCTGAACAAGAGTACCAACAGCAACCCCATACACGTGTTTCAGCCTTGTTGGGCATCATCAGTGAAGGGAAGCTGAGCCTCTCTAAGCACAGTGAGCAGGGAGTCCACGTCTGGTTGTCCCCAGGTAACCTAGGGTGACCAACCCCAAGTTCCTTCAAAGAATTCAACAAAGGTAGCAGGCGCACCTCTCTCAGAAGAACAAGGCATGATAACCTGTTCAGTGGTTGTTAACCACATTGAGAGTTCACAGCCATCTGCTTTTTGCTCACTGTACCTTTCACAGATGGGAAATATCCATTTGAATATCAGTCTTTGTCCCGCCCACATGGGCAGTCCAGCACCGAAATGCTATGGCAATTCCTCTCTGAACAAGAGTACCAACAGCAATCCCATACACGTGTTTCAGCCTTGTTGGGCATCATCAGTGAGGTGAAGCTGAGCCTCTCCAACGACGCAGACTCTGCTACCACTATAACTGTGTAGTACAGGCTTGTACCAAAGGTGAAATTGTAATGTCACTTGTAGTCTTAATTGTGTGTGGTGTTCCCAAAGGGTACTGCATATAATTCTTCTTAACAGCTAGAACAGAGAAACAAAAACAGAGAAAAAAAAACATTGAACATTTAAAACAATAGCTATGGGGATGGGATAAAGGGGTTATAATGGGTAGAAACAGGGGGACTCCCCCCAACAAAACAAAAAAATATGAATTTAATATTTATTCACTTATTTCTTTCGCGGAAAAAAACATTCCGTTATGTATTCTCTGTATTCACATGGAACACTCCCACTCAGGTGGCCACTGCCTGGACCTGATCCTCAGTAGAAACCTTGATATAAACGCAGTTCTCACATTCACAGTCTTGTGGAGTGATCACTTCATGACAGGTTTCCAATTTTCTAAACAGCTAATTCTTTGCCTGTAGCTGTTTCTTCTCAGTCCACTTACAGGTCAAAACACACTTTCCTGAACATTTCCCCAGCCACATTTGCGGCAAAAAATTCTGTATTGTAATGCAGAAGTAGACTGCAACACATATCTTACCCAGTGTTGCCTTAGCCCGTATCCTATCATTGAAGAGTATGCCCCTTTGAAATTGGCCAAACCTAAGAAACCCCCAAAACCTTGGTTATTCCCTTTCTTAATGGCATTAAAAAACAGGCCAGAAAAGCAGAGTAAATCTGCCATTGAACGCAGAATCCCTCTGGTTTGTCTTTTACTCAAGAAGACCAGCACAGCTAAAGAAAAGGGATAATTGTAGTCAAATCTCAATATATTCACAATCAAATCTTAGCTGCCAACAACACACCCAAAGAACTTTTCACTATTATTAGAAATTTCACCCTCTGCCTTGTTTATTGCCTGTTGTTAACCCTCAATTAAATTGGCACATGTCTTCAGCTCATTTCGCATCTCTAAAATAACAGATGTCCAAAGCAACCCATCTGCAGCTTGTGACCTGCCTACGGTCAGCCCTAACTTTGCATTAGTCTCATGTTCTACACCTTTTGGTGATTCTATCTTACCAACCCGGATTGATTGGGTGGTAATCCCTGCAAAACCTGCTGCTTTCACTTTTCAAAAAGTGTCAGAAGATGTAGTACTCCCATTACTTCAGAAACTTAAATCCACACAATCTAAACTGAATGTTCTTCCAGCTATAGTTGCCTGCCAAGTGGCCCCACTCCTAGACAAGATAATCATGCAGATAACCAACTTCTCGCTCATGCAAGGCAAAGTACATGTTTTGAAAAAATGTTTTAACCACATCCCTCAGGAAAAAAAAAAGAAAATCTTCACTGGACCCTTTTCTGATTAACAGCTTCAGGACTATTGCTAACTCATCATATTTGGAGAAGATCCTGTCACCTCTCAACTCCAACAGAACATCGAAGACAACTCCATCTTGGATCTTCATCAATCTGGCTTAAGCCCCAAGCACAGTATGGAGCATGAGGAGCATGGAATGCAATACAGACACAGGGGACTCATGGTTTTGGCCAAAAACTTTTATCAAAATTAAAAGTGGTTGGGAATTGCCTTTCTGTCCCTACTCTAAAGGATGTTTCCCTACCTAAAACAAAACTAAGGGTCTGTACAATGTCAAGATGTCCAAAGCAAAACATCCTGTGTGCAAAGTACTATACTATTCTGGGCCTCACATTCTAAAAATCAACTCTTAGGTGAAAAGGAAAATATCTTTGTATTGGAGTTGCATATTTCCCTTTTGAACATTTGTACACTACTTCAAGCCAAAGTTTCCGGAAGGATAGAGTTCCTTGTTCTAGAGGGTGGTTCCCTTTCCTTGGATCTCTCTTCACTCTGGTTTATACGTTCCAGAACATCAGTTCCTAACGTTTCTCTTGATCAACAACACAACTGGTATACAGAAAAACTTGGCTGTAAGTCTGTGTCTCGGTAGGATACCTGGTGTACTCTCCTGTCAAGCCTTCTCTCCTCTTTATCATGCTTCAACACAGCTTTTTGCTAGTCTTGATGTATCCTTATCAGGACTTCCTTAGGGGATGTATACTCTCCTAAGAATCTCTTACATTTATTCCATTCTGTCTCTAAGAAATATTTGCCTACTTGTTCTTTCTCATATACTTCATTCACTGTTATTTGCTTTCACCAGGGTTGCCAATATGCGGGCGCGTGTGTGTGCGTGCGTGAGTTTTTTTTTTTCTGCCGCGGCAAGCTTGTGGTAGCTCTTCGGTGCTCCGTTCTCTCTCGCCAACTCTGCTTTCCAGCTCCTGTGCCTCTCGAGGCTCCCGCTCATCTGTTTGTCATTTGTGCAGGCTTTGCCGGTGTAGAGGCTGCCTTTCGGTACCTGCAAACGATCTGAAGCCTTTCCTCTGCTTCTGGCATCCTTGCAGCATGCCCTCCTCTGCAGCCAGCTCTCCTCTGCCTCTTTGGTAAGCTAGTTGGCTGCACGGAACTCGCACCAGCACCACAGTCCCTCGGTCGACACAGAGAGCATTGAAGTTCTACAGCTAGTGTCACCTTGTCAGCTGGATCACCTGTTTAAATATCCTGGCATTAGTCCTGTTCCTGCAACAACTAGAGTGCAGCTTCTGCTCTTGGCCTTCATTGATCTTCATTACTCGGCTCATCTTCTTCATTACAGTATTTCATGTTTAAGGAAAGGGAAGTCAGTGCTTGATGACTTATATGAAAAGACTGTGAAAGTGTTCCCTGTAGTCTTGAAAGGCAAATCTGGTTTTGATGACCTGTATACAGAGCATGGGAAAAGGTTTTCAGCAGCCTTCCTAGGTAGGGGAGGGAAGGTATGACAATATGCCATTAAGGCATGGGGAATGGGGGGTATGTTCAAAAAGAAAAGGGGGATACCATGTCTCGTCTGATGTCATGTCACTCCCCCAAAGGTCCCCACCATGCCCCTAATGTGACCCTCCCTTGTTAGCCACCCCAAGGGTCAGGGGGTGGCTGCCTTCTCCTGGCCACATGGGGAGGAGTTACCGCTGGGAAAGCAGCGATTTCACCCTCGGATTCATCACAGGAATTTGCATTGGTCATAGGTTGAGACAATATTTAATATTTTTATCGCAGATGGCAGCCATCTCATTGTCCATAAAGCTTGAATTGTCAGCAGTGTTTGACCCTTTGAATCATGTAAACCTATTGGGTCATAAAAAACTGACTGGGATAAACAACAATGTCCTTAATTGGTTTGAGAGCTTTCTTACGGATCGTGTCCAAATGGTACATTTGTGCCCTTTTACTTAGGGCCCAATCAGCGTATCCTGTGGTGTTCCTCGTGGATCTCCTTTACATTCCCGCCCCTTTTGTTCAATATTGGTAGTCAATCCAGGATGTGTATTTTAAATTTAACTTGCAGAACCATTTGTATGCAGATGATACTCAAATAATAGTCAACGTTTCTGGCTCTTCGGATACCTTTCTCCCTCTTGTTGTGGGCCTCTCAAAGTGCATGTATAGTTGACTAGTAAGGGGTTACAATTGAACCCCAGCAAGACTGAGATTTTCCTGTATTGGCCAATGCACATACTCAGAGATCTGCAATGGGTCCAGTCAACCATGCAGCTTTTTGGCCTCCCTTCTTCTTGGGCAACTAAAGTTAGAAATGTAGGGATCACCTGGGAATCTTATCTTGGACTCCTTAAACAGACTGTCCCATTCATCTCAAGGGATGATATTCCCTCCTTGGTTGGTACACTTGTGATGAACTCATTTCTTGACTTTGGTAATGTGGTCTTCATTGGCCTTCCTAAATGTCTTGTGCATAAACTTCGAAAGAGTCAGAATGAGGCAGTGCTTCTCATCTGCCATTTCAACATATTGTCACAAACAACGCTGGTTTCCTCCCCCAAAGGGTACTCATTAAAATACTATGCCTGATCTTTAAATGTGTACATGGCCTTGCTCCCCATAACTTACCTCCGTTCTCAATTGGTAGCAGCCATGTAGAAATCGCAGATCAGCTACAGGCAACTTGATGGTTTTCCCATGGTAGCATTGCATCTTCTGAGGCGAATCATTTTTCTGTAGCTGAACCAAAATGATGGAACATTCTGCCCATCAATATACACACAGCAGGCTCATTTGATATCTTCTGGGGGAACACTCGGAACGTACTTGTTCCATTGATGGTTGTTCCATGAATTCTCTGCAGGTATCAATACCAGCCCCTGGCATACACAGCCCGACCAGGACTTACTAAAGGGTCCTCCCTCGCCCTCACTATTGCTAAACAGGTTTCCTGTGGTATACATAAAAGTACTTTGCAGCCCACTCCACACTGCTGCTGTCCTGCCTGCCATGTATAAGACCTAAGACCAGAACAGAAGATCTGACGCAGAAAGGATCTTGCAGCAGTAGCCCTAGTCAGTCTTCCCCCAAGGTTTTTGTATATAGTTTGATGATGTAAAGTGTACTTTATTCTTTTTGAAGGACTTCTTTAAGTTTACTGCAGACATGTAGGAATAGTGTTAGTGTTGTATAGTTTTATTGTGATGCCCCTTTTAATAAATCAAAAACAGGTGGTATACTGAGACAGAGGCAAGATATCAATATTCAAATCAGTAACTCAACAAACCCGTACATCAGCATTCCTTTGTCTGCCTTTCTTCGTGTGGTATATTTTTCCTCTAACCTATTGTTTCTTCCTAGGGGGTTTGGGGAATCCTTCCAACTACTGACTTTCCTGACTGCATCCTTTTTCTACAGTGGTACACCCAGGGTGATCCGGACACTCAGGTAATTGGGGGTTGTCAATGACAGTTAAGAGCCGTTTTAAGTATTTATGAGTAGGAAAAAGTGTGCTGCCGTGCCCGCCAAGACCGGTCTCCCACCAAGTGAGTAAGATGCACCCCCTACCCATCTACAAAAAGCACATAGGAAACTTGTGGCAAGGCACAACCTGTGCCCAGTGAGAGACCAGATTCATGATGTGTGAGTAGGCCATTTCACCAAACAGTGCAAATTGAGAAGTCAGTTCCATGAAGCAGCAGTTGATCACAGGTCCGACGTATAATAATCCAATATAACGAATTGGGTTAAAGAACAAGGCTAAATGTAAATCTGCACAACCATACTGCAAGATCAAAATAGAAGAGAAATTAGTCAGACAGCGAACAGAGCCAGCATTGGACAACACTATCGTCATGGTGAGATCTTTGGTAAAACATGGCAAAAAATGTATCCTCTCAGGAGTGTGCAGGGCTGCCCAAAAACGTGTGATAGGTTACGTGTAGAGTTTAAAAAGAGATACAAACTGGGGAACATATGCGCAAATCGGAAGGGTGTTTCATTTCTGTGAAGGAACAATCAGAGAACAGAGTTTCAAATGAAATCCCAATGAAGGAGAACAAGTTTTGATAGTGTCCACATTGTGACAAGGTTACATGCTGGGTTTGGGTAGTGCCAAGCAGGGTGACCATAACACCCTCCAGATCACCTCTGCAACACCCCTTCCTCTTAGTTACATAGCTCACATGATAGCAACTGATCCATGTAAAAGAGCCCCACACTCAATTAGCCAGGCCATACAGGGGGGCAGATTAGAAAAGAACACTACTTTTCCCAGAATCCCCCTCTGGGTCAAAGTGAAAACCTGGACTGGATCCAGGTACGACAACCTTTGATACCAGTTAGAAGACACCATGCGGAATGTCCAGCATGCACACAGAAAGCCAAAAGAACACAGACCTTCCCCCACCCAGGGTTTTTTAACAGGCCAGCAGGAACAAAATCTCCCATAATCCTGCGAGTTTGCTACACAGACTGGACTTCAAAATCGCAATTATTGTTACAGGGAAAAGAGAGCTGCGTGAGAGTAAGTCAACCCATCAAGGTGCTTCAGACCGCAAACGCGAATCCGCACTCCCTGCCTGGAGAAAGGGCCTCACCTCCCCTTTTTAAAACCAAAGGGGGAATCCGTTACTTCCACCTCCATCTCTGTCCAAAGGAGCTCATGTTAGGACTGGGCTGACTAAAACAGGAAAAAGGTAAAAAGCAGTTTCAGGGGAAGAGAATCTTCCAGAAACAGGCAGGGAGTGAGAGCTGCAAGCGGACAGAACGAGGAAACACAGAATAGTGAATACGATGCACTTCCCCCAATTCGTAGAGCCAATTTTATTTATTTTTACATTTGTAGAGGGCGCTAAGCCCAGGGGCATCAAGGCGCTGATTAGTACGTTCAAACATTATAAGGTTAGGTGGTTAATCACCACGGTTAGTGTGGGATGGGAACGCATATGTTACTTTAAGGTGGAGCAAGGGAAAGCAATGGTGTTTGCAAAGGCAGTTGGTGCAATGTTATTTCTGGTCCTGGTTGAAGAGCCAAGGTTTTAGGTGCTTCTGGAAGGTTCCATAGGAGTGTTCTGCTCTTAGCGTAAGTGGGAGGGCATTTCAGTTTCTGCTGCCTCCTGCTCGTTGCAGATTAAATCTGGGGATGACAAGACGATCCATGTACATGGTGCAGGTAGGTCTGGTAGACTGCATTTTGTTGTTGTTGTTGTTGGAGAATAAGTATCTGGGGGCTGTATTAGAGCGGCATTTGTGTGCGATGGTCAATGTTTTGATCAAGATACGCTTGCGAATAGGCAACTAGTGCACTTTTTTCCTTGCAGCAGAAATGTGGTTATTTTTAGGATATTCAGTGTGGCTCGTAGGGAATTGTTTTGTATGATTTGTTGATGTTTTGAGTACTCGTGCCTGCGAAAATAGATTTGCAATAGTCGAGTCTAGATACTATGAGGGCTCTGGTGATGAAAGTGCAACTATCTTTGGATAGAAAGGGCCTGCAGGCATTGATACATTTAGTGGTGTAAGCTGCTGATGAGGCAATGGCGCGGACTTGTATCGATAAAGAGTGGCTGGAGTCTAGATAGACGCCAAGAGTTTTGACTTCCTGAGATACTGGTATAGGAATGACGTTAATGGAGAATTATTTGTAGGAAGTCTCAAGTTTGTTGATCTGGGACTGTGAGTCGACCAGGAGCAGCTCTGTTTTATCATTAAGACACAGCAAGTGATGTGCCGTCCAAGTCTTTAGTGTTGAAGATTGATTCCAGTGAGAGTCTGATCTAGTTGCCTGTGATGGCTAGAAGGGTCTGTGTCATCTGCATAATTTGTATGGGCGATTCCCTGGGTGTCAAGTAGGTGGAAGAGGGGCTTAGTAAAGAAATTGTACAGTTGGAGACACAGGAGCCTTGAGGTACACCACAGGTGACATGTGCTGGATTGGCTATGGCTAGCTGGAAGAATACTATGGATCTGTTAGAGGAAGGAAGAGATCTAGACAGTGGCTTTGTCAGAGAAGTGGGCTGCCATGGTCAAGTGCTGGCACAGGATTTGGTAGTCCACCAAGTCAATGGCAGTGGAGAGGTCTAACAGTAGTAGGAGAGCCATTTTTCCGGCATCCCCGAGTTCATTCATTTGATTTTTTAGCTCATGGAGTGCAGTTTCTGTCCAAAAGCCAGGCCGAAAACGAGACTGGCGTGGGTTTAGGAGGACATTGTATTCAAGGTGATGCTGAATTCGAAGGTACCCTGCTCTATCCAGAATTCTGAGGAGGAACAGTACTGTGGTGATTGGACAGTAGTTAATAGGGCTATTAGGATCTAGAGTTGTTTGTAGTAGGGATAAGAACTATGCATTCTTTAGGGTATTTGGTTCAGTGCTGGCAACAAAGGATGAGTTGATGAGTGAGATAATGAAAGGGACCAGTGCATCTACCAGTCTTTGATTACTGTGGCAGAAAGGATGTCTCCTTGGCATCTAAAGGGTCTGAGCCCTTTGATTATTTGCGTTACCTCCATCTCAGTGACAGATTGAAATCAAAGAGGTGGATGTTTTAAGTGTGATTACAGTAAGGAATAGCCTGAGGGAGTGCTGTATTACATTTCTTTAGTGATCATTTTTGGAGGGCGTTTAATTTGTCAAGCAGTGCATTTTATATGTTGGTACACAAGGTAACATTGCAGTTGTCAATGAGAGGGACTGGGAGTTTCCAATTCAATTCCCGGAGTATGGCAAATAGTTTGCGGGTGCTAGAATTAGCTTTGCTTATGCATTCATTAGAAGTGGTATTCTTAGTCAGGAGCATGGCTGACTTGTCTTTTTTTGCGAGGGTAACGAATAAGGTTTCGTTAGAGGTTGTAGGGTCATTTCTCTGTGATTTTTCAGATGCTCGTTTGTTTAGGCAGATTACTCGTTCAGGGGTGAACCACGTGTTATGGTGTGCAAAGGGTTGGCTTTGTGTTTCCTCAGTGGTGCTACTGTGTCGATGGCGTGCTGAAGGGCCCGATTATAAGTGTCTACTATCTGGTTTTGTGGTTGGTGAGAGCCTTCAATAGTGGCAAGATACTGGTAGGTGTAATGTTTCTCGTATTTCTGGTCGAGGTGGCAGGTGCAGGCCTGGGTTTGGCTACAGATAGGTATATTGAAGGTAATGATGTTATGATCTGACCAGGGGCAAGGTTCGTTAGATAAAATAGTGGTGTTGCAATGGAGGTCGGTCACCAGTCAAGTGTCCAACCTTTATTATGTGTTGGACTGGTGAAACATTGCTTGAAGCCAAGGGAATCCAGATTGTTGGATCATGTTAGAGCATTGTGGTCAGAGCCATCATTAAGGCCTAGCTTCACATCGCCCATGAGAAGGGTTTTAGTATTTGGTTTTGCTTAGGTGGAGAGTAGATGGATAATGTCATCCTCAAAGGATAGGGTAGGGCCTGGGGGGTCAGTAGATCACATGTATGTTCAGCGTGAAGGGGTGTGTGGGTGACCACTTGATCGACAGAAGATCTCCTGATGGGAAGTCATGAGATTTGCTTCTCTGCATCCTAGAGTCTTTAGTGATTAAGGCCACACCTCCTCCTCTGGAGTCAAGCCTGTCTTTGCGGAAGATGGTGTAGTTGGTTGGGACTGCCAGAGAGAGCAAGGGCCCAGAGGCTGCAAGCAGCCAAGTTTCTATAATGGCCAATAGGTTGGCTGGTTTTGATTAAATCACAAATGTCTAGCGCATGGGTTGGAAGGGACCTAGTGCTGATAAGGGCACCTCTGATGGGTAGATTGGGTGAGTTGATGGTCTGGCTGTGTGTGATCCTTGGGCTGGGCGGGGGGGACTAGTCAAGGTGTCTTGTGTAAGGTCCATGGCTATCCAGCTTGACGTTGCTAAGATGCGAGGCTGGCTATGAGCAGAGGCTGTAGCGAGGGGTGTGTTAGCAATGGGCAGGAAGTGCTGGGGAGGCATATGTCATGGATGTTTGAAGGCATTAGGGAGGACATGGTAGTAGGTTCTTGAAGGCTTATGACATCAAGAGAGGTCAGTGCATCATCAGAGGGCATATGGGCACCAACCAGGTGTTCGTCATTGGGGCATGTCGCAGCATAGTATTGGTTGCTGTGTATGGAGTAGTAGGTAAATGACAAATGTTTTGATTGGTTGGTAAAGGGGTGTGGTGCGCTGCTTGACTGGAGCAGCTTGGAAGCATGTGTAGTGGCTGAGCCCTTACTGGTGGGGTGGTTGACTAGACTGACTAAGCTCCAGTATGTAGGGGAAATTCACCTGAACGAGTAGTAGATTGTGCATACATGATGTTCGTTGCGGCAAAGGAGAGGGAGGGCAGTATGCCGGTCTCGTTCGCAGCGAGTGCTGCTTAGGCTGGTTCGTGAATGGATGCTACATTTGTTGGTGGGGAGGGAGTGGTGGCCAGATAGCAGTTGGGAGGAAGGTAGTGGGGGGAACAGCATTGTCTAGCGGCAGTACAGAAGGGGTAAATAGCTGGAAGGCATATTTATGTGAAGTGATCTTAAGGAGACATACCATGCAGCGAGAAGCGTCAACCTTCCACGGCCTGACAGGAGATGAAAATGGCATTAGCAGTTGGCCTCTGCAGGGGGGGAGGCGTCGCCATCCGGGTCCCTGGGGCTTGGCCATAATAGCAGAGGCCGCCCAAACGGCAGTGTTCAGAGGCAGGCTGCCTGCCTGATTAACATCCATGGAGAAGCTAGAGTGATTTAAGGCGGCCATTTTGGAAGGGCTGATTTCTGCATTTGGCATAATCTCATCTGGGGGGGCATTTTGCACCATAAATCCTGGGTGGCACCAAATGTGGGCATTTTGGTTTTGGGTCACCCAACAGGGCCAATTTCTGCATTAAGAATCTTCACATCTGGGCAATTTAGACTGGATTCATGGAAAAGGTCACATGTATGCATTTCATTCCTTTGTGGTTGTTGATGTGCTTTCAGCGCAGGCTCCACATCTCAGGGTGCAATTGGTGGATCCCTGCCCTGCAGTCAGAACTGCAGCCTATTGATTTGGAAGCCAGCCCAGAGGTGAGGTCAGAACATAAAAGCTGCTCCAAATCCAGTCAGTTTGTGACTTGCTGTAGAGGAGCGCAGGAGGCATTTGTAAAGTGTTAGAAAAAGAGCAGTGTGGAACAGAGGAGGAGTAGGCTCGGAAATCAGTGTGTGGTGGAGAACTTGCATCATCTTAGAGGGGAGACAGGATAAGGAGGTTGGGGCAAAGTATTGAAGGGGAAAGAATTAGCATCAAGGGGGTTGGAGAAGCTTAAGAAAAGAAAAGGATGGGGTGTGGCTATCCAGGGAATCCAAGCGGATGCTTCCACTGAGAGATCTGTCGCCCATGGCCTACCAGAGCCCCGATATCTGTCAGACTGGAGCCCCTTTAACAAGCCGCTTTGATGAAGGTCTGGTGAACCTCTCTGGAGGCATCCTGACCAAAGAGGATCAACCTTTGAGCCTGGAGTGAATGGTGGTGCAGGTCCATTCACTGCCTGAATAAGGATCCAAGATGGTGGCCACGGCTCGGAACCCACAAGGCCAAAACCACAGACTGTCGGGCTGTAAAGGATTCCAAGCATGGTCGCACTGAGCCCTGCACAGGGAATTCACTGCCTTCACATCAACCCACGCTGAGTACCGGAGTAGTCCATCCTCAATTAGACATGAGCCACAGGTACAGAGAACAGTTAAAGGAGGAGAGTGGTGTCAGGGACACAGCTGGTGAGCCCAATTATGGTCAGCAGAAGAACAAGTTACTTTCTTACCTGGTAACCTTCTTTCGATGGGATGTTCCTCCGATGTATTCCACATCTATGACAGGTAATCACCAAAGCTGTGCTGCTTCGGAAAATTTTTCGCCGTCTGTGTCCTATGTTGATACGCTGTCCCTCGTGGGCCTCCGTCGAGAGCCGACGTCACCGGATGTTATAAGTAGGACGCACAACGCCTCTAGCCTCAGTTGTAGTTTTTTTCCCAGAACGTGTGGGACCAATCTTTTGCCAGAATGACTACAGAAAGCCTTGCGGAAACGTAAGATGCAATCGCATAAAAATTCTGTAGAGGGGCAGGCTGGGAGGGTGCGATGTGGAATACGTTGGAAGAACATCCCATCGAAAGAACGTTACCAGGTAAGAAAGTAACTTGTTCTTGGAAGGGATTGTGTCCTCCGAAGTAGTCCACATCTATGACAGACTCCCAAAGCAGTACCAACGTATGGAGGAGGTAACAGAATTTAGAATTCCCAATCAAATTGAAGAATAGAGGACTGCCTTACCAAAGGCTAAATCTTGCCCATGGATGGAATCCAGGGAATAGTGTCTGACAAAAGTATGGAGAGGGGCCCATGTGGCCGCTTCACAAATAGTACGAATGGGAACACCCCTCTGCAGAGCAGTGGAGGCAGCCACACCCCTATTAGAATGAGTCCGTAAGCCCACCGGAGGGTCCTTACCCGCCAGACAGTAGCATTCAGAGATTGTCAAGATGATCCAACGGGACAAGGTCAGCTTAGAAATAGCTTGACCTAAATGCCTTCCAGCGTATCCTACAAATAGCTGATCGTCCACTCCGACACGGGACATGCGTGAGATGTAGAAACTTAAAGCTCTCCTAGGATCCAACCTATGGAGCCTCTGCTCTTCCTTACCAGGATGCGGAAGAGGATAGAACGCCGGAAAATTACCTTCTGGCTCAAATGAAATTCTGACACAATCTTCGGAAGAAAAGAAGGACAAACCCTAAGGACAACCCTGCTCTTATGGAAGACCGTGCAGTGTGGTTTGGCGGATAGTGCCTGCAACTCACTCACTCCGCGAGCGGAAGTAACCACAACTAAAAATACAGTTTTAAAGGACAACAGTCTCAATGGACAAGAATGTAAGGACTCAAACGGAGCCCCCATCAGGAACTTTAAAACTAAAGTTCAAATCCCAACCGGGCACCTGGAAAGGTGATGGAGGAAACACATTAGTTAGCCTTTTCAGAAACTGAGAAATCAAAGGAATCTTAAAATAAGAACACTCCTCAGACGAGCGCTTAAATATGGACAGCGCTGCCAGGTAACCCTTAATGGTACCAACTTACAGGCCCTTGTGGGCTAAGGAAAGCAAAAAAGACAAAACCACAGGAATGGCACATGAAAAAGGATCCACATTCTTCACCCTGCACCAGTCACAGAACTTTCTGCAATGGCACCGGTACAGGGATTTTGTTGCTAGCCTTGAGAGACTTGCCCTCTGGATGGAGAACCCTCCCCCCCCCCCCCCCCAACACCGCACCCCTCTCCCCCACACCCTCCCCACAACCCCGCGCGGGCAGATCGTCTCGGTAGGGAAGACGGCGTGGAGGGCAGATGGACATGTCGAGAAGGTCCGGGTACCACGCTCTCCTGGCCCATGCCGGGGCAATGAGGATAATTCGGGAACCGAACCTACGTAACCTCTGCAGCACTTGCGGAATGACGGGGACTGGAGGAAACACGTACAGCAGTGGGAAGGACCACTCCACTACGAACGTGTCTTCTAAGGCTCCACTTGGAGGAAATTCCGCAAGCAGAATCTTTTGCACTTCCGGTTAACACTGGTGGCGAAGAGATCCACTTGTGGGGTCCCCCAAATGGCGAAGATCTCCAAAAGAACTTCCTGAGCCAGCTCCCACTCGTGAGAGACCTTGCTCTGCCTGCTCAGAGCGTCCGCCGCCTCGTTTTTGTCTCCGGCTAGATGAAATGCCGAGATCGAAATTTCCTGCTGGATTGCCCAGAACCAGAGCTGAATCGCCTCTCTGCACAGAGGGAGAGACCCTGGTCCCCCTTTTTGTTGAGGTAGTGCATGGCCACTGTATTGTCCCTCAGAATCGGGACATTCTTCCCCCGCACAGACGGCAGAAAAGCCTTCAGGGCTAGCCTGACAGCCCTCCGCTCCAACAGATTGATATGGAGTCTGGACTCCGACGGAGACCAATGACCGCTGACTGTCAACTCGTTGGCATGAGCTCCCCATCCCATGAGGGATGCGTCTGTCGCAATCGTCACCTCTGGCCAGGGTAAAAAAAAAATGGAGCTACTTTAATCAGATTGCCTTCGATGGCCCACCACAGAAGATCCTGAGCGACCGAGGGCAGCACCTGAAATGGATCCAACATCCTGCCCGAGGACTGCGACCACTGCATCTTCCGAGCCCACTGCAGAGATCTCATCCGCAGCCTGGCCTCTGGCACCAGTAGAATGCAGGATGCCATGAGGCCGAGCAACTTCAAGAACTCTAACGCCGGGAGACTCTGGGCATGTTGAAACTTGTCCCTCCCCATCTGCAGGATGAGATGAGCCCTCACCTGGGGAGGCGAACACTGCCCCAGGGATGTGTCGAGCACTGCTCCAATGTACTGGAGCCGCTGGGTAGGTGTCAAGTGGGACTTCTTTAAGTTGAGGGAAAAGCCCAGCCTGTGAAGGGAGTGGCAGGTGACTGACAGATGATCCAGGACTTGCTTGGGAGAGCGCGCCCTAATCAACCAATCGTCCAGGTAGGGGTAGACGTGAATCCCCGCTTTCCTGAGATACGCTGCCACCACCACCATTAGCTTGGTGAAGACCCTCGGGCGGAGGTCAATCCGAACAGCAGGACCCGAAACTGAAAATGCGAGTCACCAACCGCGAACCTCAGGTACTTCCTGTGCTTGGGATGAATCGGCACATGAAAGTAAGCATCCTTGAGGTTGAGAGACACCAACCAGTCGTGAAGTTGAAGGGCCTGGAGGACTTGAGAGTAACGTAACCATCTTGAACTTGTCCTTCCTGAGGAGCTTGTTCAAACCACGCAAGTCCATGATGAGTCTCAATCCCTCGTCTTTTTTCGGGATTCAAAAATATGGGGGAATACCATCCCTTGTTCCTCTCCGCTACAGGCACCAGTTCTATGTCGCCTTTCTCCAGCAGGCATTTGATTTCCTGCGCAAGGAGCGGATCCAGATTCTTCAAAGAGAGCTTCCCCAGTAGATTGTCGTGAGGCCTCTGCCGGAAAGGAAGACAGTAGCCGTGGGCTATGATCTCCAGAACCCCCACATCTGAAGTAATGGCACGCCATTCTACAAGATGCTGCGCCAGCCTTCCCTCAACCGGCGAACTATGGGACATTGCCTCATGACTGAGCGGAAGCGGCTGCGGTAGTGCCTGAAGGCAAAGAGGCAACTGCCTGTGCGGCTTTGGCACCTCAAGTACCTTGTTTTCCACCTCTGGTACTCCTACGTTGCCCCCTTTGACTAGCAGCCCCCCCCCCCTCGATCTACCAAAGGAAGAGTAGTATCGAAAGGAACCTCCCCTCCATTGCTGTCCCCTAGGACGAAAAGGCAGAGGTTGACGACTTTGCTGCAGCTTCGGAGGGCTGCAACCTCTCAATGCTCTCGTCAGCCTTGCTGCCAAAAAGATGGACAGCATCAAAAGGGCATGTTGAGAAGCCGGGACTGTACATCAGGAGCAAATCCCGACTTCAGCAACCACGCAAACCTGCGCATCACGGTGCTCACCGACATGGACCGGCTGACACAGTCTGCCACATCCAGACCCGACTGAACGGATTCACACATGGCATCCTTGCCATCCTGAACAAGGGCAAGAAAACCATCCCGTTCCTCCCCTTCGGGAATATGTTCAGCCGCCAAAGATACACAGTTCCACAGAGTGTGAGTGAATCTTGCTAAGGCACAAACACAGTTGGCTTCCTGTAAAGCCATACCCCCAGATGAAAACACTTTCTTCGCCCAACCGTCAAAGCAATTGTCGTCCCTATCCGGAGGGATGGTAGGGTATGCAGCCTGCTTTGCGGGGGCCGTAGCCGCCTGCACCACCAAACTCTCCGGAGTGGGGTGTTGTAGACAAGTAGCAGGAGTCACCACTGGCTGGACGGTATTTTTTCGGTAGTGACTTATTCACTGCCGGAAGACTCTCCAGAGCAGTCCAAGCTGCCGCCGCCACCCTTCTCTGTAGCAGCACCTGGTCAGTGGGTGGACCTTGGTCCAAAATATCTGTCAGGTCATCCTGCAGAAAATCCACAGGTGGAACAGACCACCCCAAGTACTCGGTCACCCTCGACATGAGACGCCTGTACAAAGACTTGGCGTGTGTACCATGCTCAGGCCTGCCAAACTCAACCTCCGGAGAGGTATCCAGACCACTGGTGTCATGTAAGGATTGACGCAAGTCTTCCATCTGGCTATGACCAGATAACAGGTCATCAGGAACCTTAGGAGGAACAAACCACTCCACATCTGACTCTTCATCCATCTCCCGAGATGTAATCGAAAGGCTGGAATAAATCCCTGGATGAGGGTACAGAAAAAGGCTCAAACACAGGCCTCACTGATTTACTCATTGCCTTCCTCGGAGTGTCCACCGTCCTCCGGGGCACCTCCGATAAAGCCTCCTCAAAAGGCGTTGACGGAATCGGCATTGAGCGAGGCACCAATGACTTCGACAACGGCTTTGAGGCCGGAGCCCCGAGCGTGTCCTTAGACTGCCTTTGCGCCGATGGAGTCGACGACTTCCTCGAGGCAGAGCCTCGAGAGAATCTCTAGACGAACATGATGCAGACAGCATCAATGCCTTCTTAGAAGGCCTCACAGGCTCCAACGGTCTCAAGGGCGTCGAGGACCGGGACCTGGCACGGCTAGTGCGATCAACCTTTTCCGATCGGGACCTCGACGGCTCCCGATGATCGCGCCGACTGCCCGAAGGCGTGCGAGCAGCGGCCCTAGCGCGTTCCTTGCCGGCTTCTCTCGAAGGTGTGGACGGAACAGTGCCCTGCGATTCAAAAATCGCCATAATCTCCTTGCGAAATGCATCCCATTCCGCCGGAGATGAATGCTTCTTGGGACAAGCTACCCGCCGTCTGGCGGAATCCTCGGACGAGGAAGGCGACCGGTGATGGCGCTTCCGCGAATGCCTAGAAAAGGCAGAGGAATGGCAGGAATCATTCTGGGACAGAGATCCCCTAGATTTACACCGACGCAGAGAGTCACCACTCAAATCGTCCGTCGAAAGCCCCGCAGATTTTGACTTACGAGGTTTGGAAACCCTACCTACAGACAACAACTTCTTCCGCTCCTGCAACGCCTTCGACGTCAAGGACTGGCATTCATCACAGTCATCGGTGGCGTGGCTCTCGCCGAGGCACCACAAGCAGATGTCGTGCGGGTCCTTAAGCGACATCTTGGAACCGCAGTCCCAGCACTTCTTGAAGCCCGACCTCGGGGTAGAAGAAGACATTTTTCACAAATAACCAAGTACAAAGAACTGATTCAACAGGAGAAGAACCGAGGCGCGCCGAGATTCTGAAGCGAACACGTTCACAGAAAAAATGGAACTGAGGCTAGAGGCGTTGTGCGTCCTACTTATAACATCCGGTGACGTCGGCTCACGACGGAGGCCTTCGAGGGACAGCGTATCGACGTCATCGATGTAGGACACCGACGCTGAAAAAATGTCCGAAGCAGCACAGCTGTGGTGATTACCTGTCATAGATGTGGAATACATCGGAGGACACAATCCCTTAGAACATCACAATATGTTTCAATGTTTCAAGATTTTCCTGCGAGGCACAAAATCTACATTTGGAATCTGGTACTTGTCCAAATAGTTTCAAAATGTGTCTCGTTGGTTGGGTGTGAAAACGAAACCTCATGAATTGCAATCTGTACCATTCCGATGGGAAATGTTTCAGGTAGTTGGGAAAGGAGTCATAGGCCTTCATTTCATTCTTCAGGTGACTTTGACAAAGGTATGATCCCTTTACCTTCATAGTCCCGATCCAGTCATCTTCTTTGAAAAGTTTTTTTGAGTTTACCCAGGTATGTTGAAAGGGTGTCGAAACAAGTACCAAAGGAGTCCACAAGGCATAGACATGTTTAACCCCATTTGTCTAGGAGCTTGTTATATTTCAAATTTTTTTTGGTGTTAAAATTAGATAAGGACTGGCCGCCAGGGGGCGCACGGATGCAGAACCCCTCCGTGTGAGCTCCGCTCCCCTAACCCCCAAAAGTGCTTTGAGCCCCCACTTTTGGCCCCCCCACCCGAGCAACAACGACGGACGGAGCCCCCTGAACCTGGCCCCCGACTTCTGGGCGAAACTCCAACGAGAATCGGAGCGTTGTTTTTCCCACTGAAATCGCCCCGATTTGGGCCGCCCCCTTCGGGCCTCCTGCGCAGCACCTCCCCGGAGCACTGAAGCCGCGGGAACTCGTGAACGGCCTGCTCGGCCTCCCGCACTCCAACGCACCACCCCCGCCGGCCGCCCCCCCCAGGATCACAGAACTCTTGCGGACCCCACGGACTGGCTACAACCGGGTCGGGTGAGTGTTTTCCGCCCGCATTACGCGCGGGCTTCCCAGGGCCCCCGAGAGGCGCTCCCGCCCCCGAGTACAAGGGCTGCCAGCAACGCCACCCTGCCTGCGGAGACACGGCGCTCCCTCCCCCTGGGACCACAACAAGTCGCCTCCTACCCGCGCCCCCCCTGAAGTTACAACAGGCGCCGACCAAGGAGACCAGGAGCCCCCCTCCTCCATCGACATAGCGGAGGCGGACCCCAGAGGCGCCGAGTAGGACACGAACTCTCGCGTCCCGCACGAGGGCCCCCAGGGCACCTGGAGGATACGAAATTCTTTGCTTCCCCCCACTCAGTAGGGAATGGCTCCCCCCACGCTACAGAGCTTGGCCCACACATTGAGGGCCTAGCGCGGAACTCCCTCAGCAGCCAGGCAGCATTTCGAATGGGGCCCTCCCCCCACAAGCCTGATCCGGGCCTCCTCTAGCCCCGAACTGTCCACACCGGACCCCCACGAGCTCAGTACAGTCCAGACAGGCCCCAAAGGCTACACCAGGACAGTGCAGTGGAACCTGAGTGCCAGAGGATACCAGACTGGAGACCACCACCGGAGACGTACTGTGCGAACGGAGGGTAGTGCCCCTGACCCCAGGGCGTGTGCCTCCTCTCGTCGCCCACTCCAGTTCACCGGGACACCTGAGTCACCATCCCGCATCCTACGCCGGCAACCAACCAGAGCCACGGTGCAGAGGGAAAGGCCCCCCATCATAGGGGCGCGTGCCTCCTCGCACCCACACATCGCATGAGCATCCGCAGCAAACTCGCCAGATTCGCATACGTCCCCCCATACCCGGACCCCGATACCAACGGAACGATGTCAGCTGAGCCCCCCGAGGCGGGTGCGGCAGCCACCAAGGGGGACATAGCCGCCCTCCTAAGCGAGATCAGAAGCATGGGCGCGAGCTTAGGAGGCAAGATCGACAGAATGACCCAGAGGGTCGATAACATAGAACAGAGGCTTGAAGGAGTTGAAAACAACCAGGTCTCGATCGATGTAATGGAAGCCCAACTGAACCTCAGAATGAGCAACATGGAGAAAAGAGAAGAGGACATCCGGCTAAAAATTGACGATTTAGAAAATAGGGAGCGCCGTAACAACCTCCGCTTTTTTGGGATCCCGGAGCGCGAGGGTGAAACAGAGTCAGATCTTAAACACACCATACACGATATCATCAGGATATTAGTCGCAGATGAGAATGTGGACGAACCCGCAATTGAGCGAATACACAGAGCCGGCGGCCCATCAGGGGGCCCAAGATCCATCCTAGCCAAGTTCCACAGGTACCAGGATAGAACAAGGATTCTCACGAAGGCTCGATCGGCAGACTCCCTCACCCTCAGCGGGGCCCAGATAACCATTTTCCAAGATCTTTCATCACTCACGTTGGCTCTACGGCGTCTCTGCAGCCCCCTCACGAAGTGGCTCACGGACCGAGGCACAAGGTATAGGTGGGGATACCCCTTCTCCCTCAACTTTGAGCATGAGAGCAGGCGGATAACGCTCCGATCTGAAGATGACATCCGGAACTGCATTGCGGATCTCATGGGCCCGGACCCACGGGAGGAATCACACGGCGACTCGGCACGGGATGGAGCGAGGAGGAGACCCCAGGGCCCAAAGCGGAATAAAGTCAAGGGAGCGAGAAAATATAGACGACCGAATGACTCCCCGGACGTAAATGGATGAGGCAGCACCCACCCGCCATTTGCCCTGGGGAACCTCACTCGGGACCCATGGGCCAGGGAATTGGTACCTAGCGGTGGGACGTCGTCATGGACCCGCCGGACACCCCACATCGTGCGCTTTCCACTGATGTCATAGCTGAGGGTCGACCGGCGAATGACGTCCCTCGAACCCATACGTATCATTGCATTTTTTTTCTATCTTTTACCTGTAATAACAGTTCTTGTTGCTTGTTATTCTGTGATTGATGTTCAGCAATCAAATTGGGGGGGGAGGGGGCTCAAAACCATAATATGCTACCATGTGGGGGGGGGGGGGTTGCGTGGCTATAACCCTCACGGGCGGTCCGCTGAAAGGCCGGCTGCGTACATCTGGTCCAACGCAGGCGCCATCACCTTTAAGACTCAGTTCCACATGGGTTTGAAAGATGCAGGACTCAGATTGAAAACGGGAACACTGGGTATGATGACCAATACCCAAAGGGAAGGGGAGGTGGGTGGGACGATCGCAAATGCAATGCCTCACGAGGCACGAAACACTTATCAGTGTACTTCCACTGTGGCAACTAATCCTCGAAGACGACGCGACACACACGACGAACACACTATGTGCAACAATGTCCACGTAACGTAACAGGCACGGCACCCTTAAAATCGGCACCCTCAATGTCAAGGGCCTCAATTCCCCCACTAAGAGATCTCTAGTATCCCGCGAATTCAAGAGGGCAGGCTTTGATATCCTCTTTCTACAAGAGACTTGATACTCCAGAGGCGAAGAACGGAGAGTTTTACACCCCAAACTAGGCTCCGAACACTGGGGTTCTGGCCCCCTGAAAAAGGCGGGGGTGGGCATCCTGATTAACAAGACCCTACAATTCGAGATGAGATCTTGGTCCGACGTGAGCGGTAGAACTATTGTCCTTGTAGGCAATATACAAGGCACCACCGTCACGCTCGCATCCATTTATGCACCAAACACCGGCCAATCTCGGTTTCTTCACCAAGCGATCCCCAAGGTTATGACTGAGGCACAAGGCGAAGTAATCCTGGGTGGGGATCTCAATACGTGGATGGACCCTGAACTCGACAGGCAAGCCGGCGACCCCTCCGCAAGCACCCCAGTCACCAGCGCACGCTCGAGGGTGGCAGAACTGATGGATGTATACAACTTAACAGATGCCTGGAGACATCAGAACCCGTCACACACAGGCTACACCTTCTATTCGACTCCACACGCCACGTACTCCAGGATAGACTATATATACACCTAACGCCTGCACTCACAACGGCAATGACGGAAACCAGTATATCCCCGGTCTCCTGGTCGGACCACGACGCGGTGACGGTCACATTGGATCAAATGGCCCTTCCCCAGAGGTCGACCAAATGGCGTTGCAATGAATCGCTTTTTAGAGACTCGGTCTTCCGTGAGCAACTTGAACAGGACATCACCCACTACTTTGAAGAATACAACACAGGTGACGTCTCCACGAACACAGTCTGGGAGGCGGGCAAAGCCACCTGGAGAGGGGTGCTCATCAGGGAGGGTGCGGCCAAAAAGAGGGAACGACAACTCAGAGTAGGCTACGGACCGAAATCACTCAACTGGACCAATCGGCGCAAACCGCGACTACGGAGAGGCTACACAAGATAGAACAAGCCAATGCCAAAAGGGAGGAACTGCGCCGGCTCGAAACAGGGGCCATTGAGCACCGACTCCAATGCCTAAAGCAGAGGCACTATGAACATGGTAATAAGGCGGGGGCACTACTCGCTGCTAGACTCCGAGGCCAGCGTCGCGAGAGGTGGGTGCCCACTATACAAGAAGAACCACTCCGAGTCCGTTGCCCCCCCCAATATCCCTGAAGCCTTTGCCACTTTCTATGAGAAGCTCTACACCTCGCAAGAAGCCCCCGGCTTGGAAGCAATTACGGATTACTTGTCGGCGGTCTCCATGCCTTCTCTTCCGGCAGATATAGCACAGGCACTGGACTCCCCCATTACCGCAGAAGAAGTAGAAAACGCCATTAAAAGACTCCCGACAGGGAAGGCCCCCGGGAATGACGGCTACACGGCAGGATTTTATAAGACCTTTCAAAGTGCCCTCCTCCCCTTTATGGTTGAACTCTTCAATAACATTCTTCTCTCCGGAGTGGCCCCCGCGTCCTTCTCGGAGGCACTGATAGCAGTAATCCCCAAAGAAGGAAAGGACCCGAAGTACTGTGCCTCATATCGTCCGATATCACTGCTGAATACCGATGCCAAAATATACACAAGAATCCTCACAGCCCGCCTAGAGACGCATATGCCCTCGATAATTCATAACGATCAGGTTGGCTTTATTCTGGGTCGACAGGGCGCTGACTCCACACGCAAGACCCTCCACCTTATACATGAATCTAGAACATCTCCAGATATGCCAGCATTGCTGTCAATTGACGCGGAAAAGGCGTTCGACAGGGTCGAATGGCATTTCCTAGAAGCCACGCTGAAGCACATAGGCCTCGGCCCTGTCCTCCGCCAAGCGATTAAAGCTGTCTACTCGACCCCGAAAGCCTCAGTAATGGTGAATTCCCAATTTTCGCGCTGGTTCCCACTAACCAGGGGAACGAGACAAGGATGCCCCCTTTCGGCGATACTCTTCGCACTGTCCCTGGAACCACTTGCCAGAGCTCTCCGGGCGGACTCCACCGTGGAAGGTATCCGAGTGAACAGTAGGGAATACAAGTTGGCCCTGTACGCAGATGACATCCTGCTGCACGTACTCAACCCCCTGTCGTCAGTCCCGCGGGCGATCCATCTCACTGAAGAATATGGAACACTCTCCGGCTTCAAAATCAATAGAACTAAGTCTATCCTCTTCCCGCTCCACGTACCCTCCTCCGAAGAACAAGGAGAGCTGGCACACCTCGGCCTAACCATACAGGAATCCACACTACGCTACCTGGGGATTAATATAACAAGATATCTTTCACAGCTCTACGAGGCGAACTTCCCCCAGCTCCTAGCTGCCCTAAAGGCTGATTTACTAAAATGGAAGCCACTCACAATCTCCTGGATGGGACGCTTGAATGCTATCAAGATGGTGACCCTCCCACGCTTCTTGTATCCATTTCAGGTCCTTCCCGTCATGATCCCAGAACACTTCTTTAGACAGGTCAAGAAAGTTATACTCGATTTCCTCTGGGATGGAAGAAAACCACGAATAGCATATGACATCCTGATACTACCGAAGGAGCTGGGAGGAGTAGGTCTTCCAGATATAGAAATATATTATCAGGCAACACAATTGAGGATTCTGGTCCCACACCTACGAGACAGGAAGGACCTCCAGTGGGTCCAACTCGACAATGACTTCCTACGCAACGTGACCCTCGCAGAATGGCTATGGGTTCCAAGATCGAAGCTTGTAAAACCACTGCGCCAACACCCGATATTGGGCACCATGTGGAACATTTGGAAGAAGGGAAAGGGTATGACAGGAGTTACAACATGGCCCTCACCCCTGAGCCACCTCTGGTCACCTGGCATCCGTGAGAGGATCCCCGAACACGCCAGATATCAAACCTGGTTTGATGCAGGTCTAGAAAGAGTCGGTCAGCTGTGGAGGAAGGAGAAATTTATATCAATCTCAGAACTGGAAGATGCCCTCCAAATCCACCCGATCCCGATCTTCCTGTACCTACGACTGAAAGGGGTGCTGTCAAGAGAGGAATGGAAAGCCGCCACACGCAGAGAATTAACGCCCTTCGAAATGATCCTTGACACGACCAACGCGACCAAAGGGTTGATATCCCGGATGTATAAAGCTCTGATCACCAAGGACCACTCCCCGATCCTCCGCCTCAAAGGAAAATGGGAAAAAGATTTCGGCAGGGAATTTGACCAGCAGGCCTGGGACCGAATATGCGGTACGCCCGCCAGAGTGTCTATTGCTACCCAATACAAATTGCACGCTGTAAAGCTACTCCACCGTTGGCAGTATGATCCGCATAGACTTTCAAAGATGTTCCAAACCTCCAGCCCCAGATGCTGGCGCCATTGCGGAGCGGACGCCAACTACTGGCACATGTGGTGGGGGTGCCCCAAAGTGCGCATTTATTGGCAGGAGGTCCTAGGGTGGATTAAGCGTCTAGATGGCATAGACAGAGAATCCTCTCCCCTTTTGATGTTGTTCGGTCTTGAAGAAGACGATGACGAGCTGGTGCATGTGAGAGGACTGGTATCCCCCCCCCCTCCTATTAGCGGCCAGGGCAGCCCTAGTTACAAAATGGAAATCTCCACGGCTGCCAAACGAAAAAGACTGGCTGAAAGTCGCCACCAACATCTACACTATGGAGAAAATAACGGCAGCCCTGCACGACAAGGCGGCGAAACACGAAGCGTGGAGTGACTTTGCAAGCCATTACATGTCAAGACCGAACGCCCACCCAACATCTAGTCAGTAAAAGCATTCACCAACTGCCTTTCATGATGTATGAAAATTGAGATCCTTATCACTTAAACGCCTGTGCCTGTCACACACCCGATCACATTACTAATGATTTACGATCCATAACGACAACGACCTTCGGATGTTGCCGCGTCGCAAGTTTCTTCAGACTACAGCAATCATCATGCCACGGAAGTGTTATGAGCAATTAAAAGGGGAGGGAGGGAGAGAAGGGGAGTTATATAGTTCACTCGTTAGGAGTGGACCCATGCTTGACTGTACTGTCATAGTTATGCTATTTGAATCTGAGTTGGGGAAAGAGGCAGAAGCGATATATGGTTCCTATGTATGCTCGACTGTGCTTCTAGCTCATGATTCACTTTTGCTGTTTAAAACCAATAAAATTGAATTTGGAAAAAAAAAAAATTAGATAAGGCGCAGGCTTTGGTTCCCAAATGCATTTTCTGAATTAATGATAGTCATTTCCAGACTGAGCTGGTAGAGATCAATATCAAGGCAAGTTTGTATCCGATCACCACTATTGGAACATTTTGAGGTAATCTCAGTATTTTACTTCAAAATAATGCCTCTAGTTTCCCCCAGCTTTTCCATAGAGTAATGTGCAAGCCTCTGCTTCATTGATCAATCATGTCACAACCTATGTTTTGTAGAAGGACAATATCAGTAAAATGGAAAATCTGCAGTATTTTTTTTATATATCAATCCGCCCTGGGCCGCGAGAGCTTTTACTTTTATTTTCAGACCTTTCTGGCGCAGAATATCTGCCAAGCTAGAATTTATTCATATGCCAAGGTACATTAAGTAAGAGACCTGGGATAAAACCTGGTTGCCCAAGTACCATTTAAAGGATTGCTTTGGTCTACCCTTCCTTGAGGTGTAGACTAGAATGTTCATTTTGGCAACATTTATTTCTAGGCCATTCCTTTCCATGTATTTTTGTAAATCGGTTAGTGCTCTCTGCAGGCCTATAGATGTTTGGTCCTTAAGTACTACATCATCTGCATATACAATACACAATATATATTTTATGGCCATCTATCTGTGGGGGGAGGTGTATGTTGGTCCCTGTTGGCCCTTAAATTGCTAGAAACAGGTTAAATAAGGTAGGGGTTAGGGGGGCTCCCCGTTTTAATCCTGGATAGGTGGAGATTTCTTTGGTTAATGTTCCCTGGTCATTCAATCGAATTTGAACTCTAGTAGAGGAATACAGGGCTTTTATAGGTCCAAGTATCTTCTTCAGGCAATTACAAGCCTCGTTTTTTGCCCATAGTAATTTCCTGTCTATCATATCAAACGCTTTTCTCAGATCTATAAAAGGGTGTTATATTTTCATTACAGTTGCTACAGCTCACCCTTTCAGGATATTTATCAACAATGGGTTTCGCTCCGTCCCCACTCCTGGGAAAAACCCAGATTGACATGGGTCTGAGCTATTAGTCTCTTCGATCCAATGGTTTTAGCAACAGCGCCACAACAAGTTTCCCCAAAACATCCAGAAGGGCGATAGGCCGGTAGTTCAAAGGATCGGTCCGATCGGATCGCCCTTCTTAAAGATGGGGGCAAATAATAGCCACATCACGACTCCAGGATCGTCCCTGATATCATAACCAGAGTAAAACGATTAAAAAAAATAAAAATGGCAGCCAAGCCTCCCTTTATCATCACATTCATCAGTCCATCCGGACCCGATGCATTAGCTTTCTGTATTAAGATCTCTAGATCAAGCATGTCCCTAGGACGATTCCAAGGTAAATTCACATCGATCTCAACTTGCATCACACGGCAGTGTTCCAGCCCATAAAGTTCTTTGTAGAATTTGCAGCATGCCTCTTCGGTCACCACATTAATTAAGGCAGATCGATTTGCGGTGGTAAGGCTATTTAGCCATTGCCAGATCTGTTTAATGTCTTTCTTCGCTAGGGCCCCAAGCATTGCTTCTGCATCTTTTTGAATTGGCTCCGCTTTATAGTCTCACATCCAGTTCCTGTAGCTAGATTTTTCTCTTTTTCAGTAGGTTAAAACATTGTTGCCAGCTTCCCTATCAGTTTCAGATCTTTGTTTACAAGTTTTTTTCCTACATAATCTTTCCGTGGTTCACGCGATTCTGGGGAGGCTGCTGAGCCCTTTCGACTGGAAAATTTCAACAAGGGAACATAATTTATGTCCGCTAATTGTTCCCACGGTCTGTCAAAATTTTCCATCAAGGATGGGAATACCTTCAGATCTCCATCTGGTTATTGTGGTGGTGACCACCACCCTATTTTCCCATTTTTTTTTCTTGCTCCCGTCTCCCTCCCTCGCCATGATAACCTCAAAAGGGTGTGATCACTACTTTGTTTTGGTACCACCTCCATTAGATGGATATCTAATAATATATTTGAGGAAACATATATAATCTAGGATAGAGGATTGGGTGCCATTTGACCAGGTCACCTTTGCCAGCTGATCTCACTTGATTTGGCCACTAAGCAAGTAAAGGTTTTTAGAATACCTTGTCCTAAGCCATGTTGTAGCTCGTTACATTCGTCCATTAAGACGTACTTCTTCAATTAGTCCCCCGTTCATCAATACAAGGAATGTTTAAATCACCTCCCAATATCACAAATGTATGCTTTTTAGTAAGTCTAAGGTTTCAGTTCTCTCTTTCACAAGGGCATCTGCTTTAATCACCAGGGGGTTCCAGCAGACGTTAATAGCCCCATGGAAGTCGTTTGGCCTCACCATCCTTTATCGTCACTTGTACTATCTGCAAGAAGGGGTTCGGATTTCTGACCTTAACTACACTCATGCCAGGTCTGTTCTTTATTAAAGTTAGAAGGCATGCTGCAGGTCTACCCTTCCCACTACTACAGGCTGGGTTTAAATAAGAGGCGCAGCCATCTAGGGGTTCCCTCAGCCACGTCTCTTGGAGGCATATCATGTCCATGTTCTCCCCATCAATATCCTTGTCAGATAATAAGTGTCTATTGCCCCCCCCCCCCCCCTTTGTATTCCAGCCGCTTAACTGCCATGCCTTCTTTCATTGTTAATGGGTATGCCTGGAAAGGAGGTTTATAGCTCCAAGATTTGCAGTTCTCTGCGATTCCCCATAGGGTGTGTCATCTATTTCTCACTTCATGTTCGATCTTTATTAGTTTTAAAGGACACTTTAAGCAAGCCCTTTTGGCTCCACTTGGTGGTATTATGCAACTCACTAGTCTTTCCCTGTACATTGTCTGTCGTTTCTGTTCTCATGTTAACTCTGTTCTTTCCTGCTGCCGGGCACTTTAACATAATTTCCATTAAATACTAGTGCATGGGTTCTTTCCTCCAGTAAGTGTCATCCCAATCTCTTGGCTTTTCGTACTCAAACCAGTCTGATAGTTCAAAGCCCAATGGCAGCAATAAATGCACGATGTCCAGTAAGGCTGCCTTTAGCAATCCTTTCGAATGTGTAGGATTACTTAATCTTTGACCGATTCCTTGGGAAGTCAACTATTTTTATATTTTCCGATTTGATGAACCTTGATATGTTGGAAGAGGTTCATCACGTTCAAACGATTGCGGATCGATCAATCAATCCTCCCCTGGGAAGAGGCATTGGAGTTGTACTGCATGGTCACTGGTGTTCTTTTTCTCTTTATCACTCATACTCTCATAATATTTTTTTCTCTCTCTCAAAAGCGTTATCCCCACTATTCTCCAAGATTGCATATTGCTAGTTTCAATTTATCTCCATGATGTCAATCTCCCTGTTCCTATTCAGGTGGACACAAACGGTTTTCCGTTCCAACGTTAGAAAGTGGGTCGTTACGGTCGAGTTATAGGTCTTTTTCTTTCTTTCTCCATCTCGTCCATTGTACGATGAATCAATTCCCAATCCCTTTGATTGGTTTCTTTTACTTCTTCTATATTGTCATTTCCTTCTCTTTACTTGGCCGAAGGCCAGAGTATAGTTCATTAGTGTATATTGAAGGGTCCAGTAAATCTATGTCCTAGTCTACCAAAAGTGTTAACCCTCTGAAAAGAACTAGTCACGAGTGTTCCATTCTTGTAGGCATTCCTTAGTTTCCACTACTTTTAGACTTGTTGACGGGAACCCTTCCATTTTTAGGGCGGTGGTGTTGTAATGTTACTTACAAAATTCTTTGCCCTGTTCGACTTCCTTTTTTTTAGCCAACAGGAGATTTTTTGGGCCCCATGAAATTAGGCCTTTTCTCGTTAACTAAGTTCGAAATCGAAAACAGACAGGACTTCTGGGGGCAGAGACAGGCCTTTTGTGTTCTCGAAGATTGTGCCAGTTGCTGTGGATGACACTTCCGGGATCCACCCCCATTTAGTCTTTTGTTAGGGTCTCCATTTGCAAGCATTTATCTTGGGATGTTCCTTCAATTCCTGCACTCCAAGGCCTCGTCACCAGTGTTTCTCCCATCCCCATCAGACTATTGGCTTTTTGATGCATTTCACCCTCCACCATCTGCTTTCCTTTCGTGTTTAGCGAAGTGCTTAGTTGCCTATGTGAAACCTGTAACGTTATGCGTGTGGTGGTTGAGGTGATTCACTTTTTTTTTCTGTGTCATTTTCATCAGTGATGTTAAGACTGTTTTTTGTCTTGGCGTTGCACTTCCAATGTCACCTGCATGATCCTTTGTACTTGGTTTGCTGTTGCTGCCTCTTGGTCGACCCATGTCTGAATTGAGGTAATAAAGGCCTCAATGTAAATTACTTTCTAATGGACCATTGCAAGTAGGGTGTCTTGATCTTTAAAAGCTCTCCTGCATTGCTTCTTATCATTTTACAAACAGTGCAAAAGATATAATTAAGGATGACATCAAGCTGTTTTGAGTATTTATTGTCGGTGCTGTTAATGGATGTAAGCAATCCTGATTTTCTTTTTTGGCGAGAAGGTTGTGGAAGAAGGAGCAGGTCTAGTCCTTTCCACGTCTATGGACTCTGTAACTTATTAGATTTAAAGTTGTAGAAGACATCTGGGTCATTCCTAGGTATTCCTTGTTAAACGGGACCTTGCTCGATGATTTATCTTCACTGACTTCTTCTCTCCTGCTGGACTGTGCCTGATCGGCGACTTTTATCTTCCAGCCATTAGGGGCTGCAGGTGGTGGGTATAATTTATTTCCCAACAAGTATTCGATGTATGCCATGTCTCTGGCTAATCTTTGCGCTACAGGTGCTCGTTTTCCTTCTGACTCCATTGCTTGTATTGCTCCTGAAGAAGGATGTCTGTTCTGGCAGGAGTAAAGAGTTCTCAGAGGGTACCAGACTTCATCTTATTCAAAGGAGTGAAAAGGATAACGCCTAGTGGTTCAGGATTTTTCAATACTTGTGTCTCGATAAACTCGGGATTTTTAACTTGGTAACATTTCAGCATCAGTTAAGACCAGGAGTAGAAGTCCTCACCTTCTTTTCCTCTTTTATTTCCTTAAGATGTCTGGTTAAATTGCCTGTTCCTCCCTTGCCGGCAGTAAAGAGTATTTCCGGTATCAAACATGAGGCTGAGTTTAAGGGTCATTTATTTCCTTTTCAGTACTTTTGCCAGTCCACCACAATGCAGACTCTGTTGGGTCAGCTTTCCACCTTATATATCTTTTCTATCCGTGTTGAAGTTTGAGTCTATCCCACAACACCTTGGCCCTAAGGCCACTAACGCCAATGGGTGGGGAAGTTTGCTGTTTATTTTTAAGTTTGCCTTTCCCTTCTGCAGAGCGTTTGGGTCTACCTTCGCAGGGTTGTCGGTCCTCCCTTTCCCTTGCGGCCTGACAATCGGCAGCAATCGCCGGCAAGTTCCAAAGAGGAGTCTCAGGGGTTAATAAAAGTGTGCTATGCGGGATGGAGATCGCACTGGACACCTTCACTTATATTCTATATGAACAGTGTTTTCTTATGTCTTGCAGACTTACCATTCACTGCAGGATCTTGCAAAAGCAGCAGTTGTCAGTTCCCTCACCTTCTGCACCAGAATTCCTGAGGCACTCTGTGACAATGTTTTAACAGTTTCAGGAACGTCACAGCAGGCAGTAGGTGGTGAGGGAAGACTGCAGCAACGTTTTCCACAGCGTTCCCAACACAAAACACTCTGTATCAATCAGCTAAAATAGCGCTATACGCTGATATGTTGTTGTTCCTGGAAGACAGTGAGAACACTACCCTTGGTCTTGGGTATTCTGGAGGAATTCAGGGAGGACTCAGGATTTCAGATACATTATAGAAAATCTAAAGGGCTTAATGTGAATGATAAGGAACAAGTTACTTACCTGTAACTGTTGTTCTCCAGCATGGGTCTGGCATGGATTCACATGCTCATGAATATTCCCCGTCGTCAGGCTGGGAATCCTCGGTAAAGAAAAAACCAGTATCAGTTTCGTTTCTGATCTGTCTTTCGTAGTAATAACCAATCACTGGTCTCTGCGTCATACTGACCACAGCCAATGACTGCCCTCTACCTAAGCACCGCCTCTGGCAGCCATCTTCAGATTTGGAAGCACGTGAAGTGGCAGTATGACCAAGTGAAGAGCCGCAGAGGGGTAGGCGGGAGGGTTCGCATGTGAATCCATGCCAGACCCATGCTGGAGAACAACAGTTACAGGTAAGTAACTTGTTCCTTCTCCAGCATGGGGTCTGGCATGGATTCACATGCTCATGAATAAAGAATACATAGCAGTACACACATGCACAACCACGGGAGGTGGCAAAGGCTCAACATTAAGCATCACATCAACTCAACATTAAGCATCTTACCTCCTCACCAGGCTCACCTCAGGCGAACAGGTTGCGCAGCACTGCTTGGCCGACCCTGGACTCCTCCCTGGAATCCCGGTCGACGCAGTAGAATTTCGTGAAGGTGTGCGTCGACCTCCACGTAGCAGCCCTGCATATGTCCAGCAGGGGCACACCAGATAGGAACGCCGTGGTAGCTGCGATCGCTCTGGTGGAATGGGCTCTCGGACGGCCAGGCAGCGGTCGGTTTGCCAACCGGTGACAGTACATGATACAGCCGGAGAGCCATCTGGAGATGGAAGCCTTCGAGAGAGCCTTCCCCTGATTGACAGGTCCAAAGTTCACAAAGAGTTGTGACGTCTTCCGAAACCCCTTCGTGCGGTCCACGTAGAACTTCAGCGCTCTAGCTACATCCAGCGAGTGCAAAGTCCTTTCAGCCGGCGACGAAGGCGACGGGAAGAACACAGGTAACACCAAGGGTTCGTTGAGATGGAAGTCCGACGGTACCTTGGGCATGAAGGAGGGGTGCGTCCTGAGCACTACCCTCGTGTCGTGGAAAGTCAAGTACGGGGCCTTGCAGGAAAGGGCCTGGATCTCTCCCACTCGTCGTGCGGAGGTGATGGCCACAAGAAAAGCTGTTTTCCACGATAGAAACTTCAACGGGGCCGAGTGCAGAGGCTCGAACGGAGGTCCCATGAGCTTGGTCAGCACCACGTTGAGCTCCCACGCCGGGGCCGGAGCCTTCACCGGCGGGAACGATCTGAACAGTCCCTTCATGAACTCTTTCACCAGACGATGAGACCACAAGGACGTCCGCCCCGTGGTTCTGGTGTATCGGTAGATCGCACCAAGATGAATCTTGATGGACGCGTGTGCCAAACCAGCTTTGGCCAGCGTCAGCAGGTACGGCAGTACTTGGGGAGCCGTAATCCGTAGAGGGTTAATCTTCTGTGCGTGGCACCAGACAGAGAACCTCTTCCATTTGTGTCCGTAGCATTTAAGAGTCGAGGACGCCCTGGCCTTTGCAAGAACCTCTCTGCAATCGGCCGGTATGTCGTATCCTCCAAACTCTAGCGCTGCAGGAGCCAGGCCTGCAAGTTCAGCGACTTCGGGTCGTGGTGGAGGATGGCGCCTCCTTCCCTGGAGAGTAGATCCGCGTCCGCCGGCAGCTTGATCGGCGGGGACGCTGACAAGTCCAGAAGGTCCGGGAACCATATCTGCCTCCGCCACGCAGGTGCGACGAGGATCATCCTGCACCGTGACCTCTTGAGCTGGTTGACGAGCCGGATTAGCAGAGGCAAGGGAGGGAACGCGTAGAGGAACAGGCCCTCCCAGGGGAACGAGAAAGCATCGCCCATGCTCCTCGTCTGGGGAAACCTGCTGGCGAACCTCCGGCACTTGGTGTTCGTCGCCGTCGCGAACAGGTCGATCTGGGGTGTGCCCCACCGTCGGAAGAGGCGATCCACCAGATCCTGCCGTAGTTCCCACTCGTGGCACGAGCGCAGCTCCCTGCTGAGTGAGTCGGCGATGGTGTTTTTTATCCCTGCCAGATGAAACGGCACCAGAAAAATCCCTTGGGCGACGGCCCAATGCCACAGGTCCTGCGCCTCCTTGGACAGCGCTGGGGACCTGGTTCCGCCCTGTTTCCTGATGTAAAACACGGTGGTGGTGTTGTCGGTGAAGATCCTCACCACCTTGCCCTTGAGGGACGGAAGGAAGGACCTGAGGGCCCAAAACACTGCACGGAGCTCCAGGACGTTGATATGCAGGGACTTCTCCGTCGGGAGCCAGAGTCCCCTCGCGTGCAGATTTTCGGTGTGCGCTCCCCACCCTTCCAGGGAGGCATCCGTGGTCACAGTCTCCTGGTGGGCTGGGGTCTGGAAGTCCATGCCCGCCGTCAGATGCGCGCGGGTGCCCCACCACCGTATCGCTCGTCGGAAACTCTCGTCGAGCTTGATCCTTTCCTCGAAGCTGCCCGTCGTCTGGATCCAGCGCGCATCCAGGAATTCTTGCAACGGGCGCATCCGGAGCCTGCACATGGGAATGAGGTAGATGCAGGAAGACATCATCCCGAGGAGGGACTTGATGGATCTCACTTTGGCCGCGTCGGCCACCAACATCCGTTGCACCTTGCCCAAAATGGTCCTGGTCCTCTCCTCCGACGGGGAGGCCAGAAGGGACACTGTGTCGAGCCTCGCTCCCAGAAACAGTGCGACTTGTGCGGGCACCAGGTGGGATTTGGCGTAGTTCACGGAGAATCCCAGGTCCGTGAGGAGTTGGACGGTTCTTGCCGTGTGGACCACGGCGAGCTCCTTCGTCTTGGCGCGGATGAGCCAGTCGTCCAGGTAGGGGTAGACGTGAATCCCCTCGCGGCGCAGCTGCGCCGCCACCGGTGCGAGGCACTTGGTGAATACCCTGGGTGCCGACCGTAGTCCGAAGGGAAGGGCTTTGAACTGGTAATGACGCCCTTGGACCACGAACCTGAGGAATTTTCGGTGCCCCTTTAGGATGGGAATGTGGAGGACGTGCTGGAGGGTGACCATCCGGAACTTCTGCGCCTTGATGAACTTGTTCAGCCGTCGCAGGTCCAGGATGGGGCGCCATCCTCCCGTCTTCTTCTTCACGAGGAAGTATCGCGAGTAGACTCCGGAGCCCCGAAGCCTCTTTGGGACGAGTTCGATGGCGCCCTTTCTGAGCATCGCCTTTACCTCCAGGAGAAGTTGAGGGACGTGAAGTTCTTTCCTGGCCACGGGGGGGACGCGTGGGCACCTTCTTTGAAACTCGAGCGCGTGGCCCCGGGCCAGGGCGTCCAGCACCCAACGGTCGGTGGAGATGGACTCCCACACGCTGACGAAGCCCGCCAGCCGGCCTCCCACCGGGGTGCTTCGGTGGGGGCCCGACCCCACGGCCGGTTCAATCCTGCTTGGACGCGGCCTTGCCGCCTTGACCTCCTTGGCGACGACGGCAGGGTCCGCTAGACTTGCCTCGTCCTCTGTAGGCCTCTTGCGACGACGAGCGGGCCGCTTGACGGTAGGAAGCGAAACCGCCGCCGGAACCTTTGGAGGCGCCCTTGCCTCCGCCGCTCCGAAAGGGCGTCCGTCGTTGCTGCAGGACTCCAAGGGCCCGGGCCGTCTCAGTATCCGCCTTGATGGCCTGAAGGGAATCGTCCACTGTCTTCCCAAACAGGTTGTTCCCGTCGAAGGGCATGTCCAGGACTCTGGTCTGGACGTCCTGCCGAAAGTCCGTAGCTTTGAGCCATCCACGACGTCGAAGGCAAACGCTGTTGCCCAGCTGGCGGAACCCAGTGTCGGCGATGTCCGTCGCCACGGTGATGGCGTGGTCCGAAGCCACTTCACCTTCCTGGAGGATCTCAAGGGCCTCCGCCCTCTTGTCGTCCGGCAGAAAATCCAGCAGGGGAGCTATCTTGTACCAGAGCTCCCTGTCGTAGCGGGCCACGATAGCCAAGGCGTTGGCCGCTTTAATCGTCGTCGCTGCCGACGAGATGACTCTACGTCCCATAGCATCCAATTTCTTTCCCTCGCCGTCCGGCGGGGAAGTCGATGTGGAGGCCGCACCCCCCCCCCCGCTTTCTTCCTGGCTGCCGCGGAGACGACGGAGTCCGGGGTAGGCTGCGCCCGGAGGCATAGGGGGGCCGTGTCCGGGACCCGGTACTTTTTCTCGTACCGGTCTCTTCTAGCTGGCGTAGTGGAAGGGTTCTTGAGGAGGGAAAGGCCCTCATCCCAAATGTCGTCCAACAGAGGCACTGCGAGGACCGTCTTCCTCTTGGCCTCGCGCCGCTGATAAAGGAAGCCTTCCTTTTTCTTCTCCTCAGGGCAGAGTTGGAAAAGCTCGGAAGCCCTGGAGATCATGGAGTGGAAAGATCCGATCTCGTCGGGCGGAGAAGCCCTGGTGGGGGGCGACGACGGAAAATCCTCGTCGTATGCCTCGTCGTCCGTACCCGTCGCTGCCGTGTCAGTCCCCGTATCATCCCCTCGGGTGGACGGGGAGGAGGGCTGGACGGGGCGCAACGGTTGAAAAGGAGGTGGAGGATGGATCCTTCTTTTCTTGGTAGGGGGAACACCAGAAGGTCCCGGTTCTGGATCCCCCGACGGGAGAGGTTCCTCCGTCGGTAACGGTAGCCTCGTCCTTATCTCGGTGCATAAGGACTGTATGGCCAACAAAATGGCCGCCGAGTTGTCTCGCGGCGCTGGCAGAGGGGAATCCGACGGGCGAGCAGGGGCCCCGTCGGTATCCTCGACGATGTCGTCGTCGTCACCCGCGTCGGGGTCCATTCCGACGGGCTGGCCTTGTTCCACGCCTAGGCCGTGGCTTAAGACCTCGATCAGCTCCTCTTCTGAGGTAGAGGCCGAATCTACGACGACGCCCTGCCCCCCCCTTCTTCCCCACGGAGGGTTTCACGGGGGTCCTATCGATGGGCACAAAAGAAGACTCCCTCCGAGGAGGCAGGGAGATTCTGGGCCCTGAGGTCGCCACCACTGGCGCAGCCTCCACAGGCTGAGCCAGGGCCGCCGCGACCGTTTCGATAGAGGGCTTGGTCGGATGGATCAAGGCCTTCACCACCTTAGGTGCGTTCACCGCCTTATCCTTGAGGGAGGGGGCACTGCCACGCTCCTCCTCTGCCTTAGAGCTCGACCGGGGCCTCTCCAGGAGCTTCGCCGGGTGCTCAGCCTTCCTCTTACCCGACCCAGAGCGTTGGCTCGTGGTTGATGGTGCCGGGGAGGGTGCGCCCTGCCTGGCGCCCGTAGAGCCCGACCGTTCGGCGCTCCCGGTGCCAGCGGACTCGCGGTGCTTGGCCTTATGTTGGGCCCCCGTCGCCGGGGCGCCCTCAAAGGTCTTAGAAGACCGCTCGGATTTCTTCTTCTCGCCAGACGGGCTCTTACTCTCCAGCCAGTTGGCGAGACGTTGATGACGGTCCTTCATGGTCCGTTCCGACATGTTGCCGCAAAACGCACAGTCCTTCTCCACGTGCGTTTTGTCCTCATGAAGGCAGTAAAGGCAGAAAGAGTGTTCGTCTTCCTTAAAGACGTTCTGCAGCTGGCATCCAGGGCAGACCCTGAACAGCTTTCCGGGCGTCGAGCTTCCCTTCTCCTGGGCCATCTCCGAGACCGGGCCTGAGAAGCTTCTGGAGTCCTCCGAAGTGTAGCTCGACGAAATCTTCACCCTTGAGGGGCACAGACGAATCCGACACGGGTCCCCGTTGATCGGATGTAGGATCGGTGGAGCTTGAGGCTCTTTTGACCGAAAGAATTGAAGTTTTTTGTGAAAAAGCGCGAAAAATAGCACTAACGCTCGAGAGCAATAGCACGAGGATCCCAACACATGAACGTGCGGTAAAAATCTGAAGATGGCTGCCAGAGGCGGTGCTTAGGTAGAGGGCAGTCATTGGCTGTGGTCAGTATGACGCAGAGACCAGTGATTGGTTATTACTACGAAAGACAGATCAGAAACGAAACTGATACTGGTTTTTTCTTTACCGAGGATTCCCAGCCTGACGACGGGGAATATTCATGAGCATGTGAATCCATGCCAGACCCCATGCTGGAGAATCTGGATTTAGTGGAGCAACTACCCAGAAAATACACCCTAAATTGACTATTTATGGGGTTAAGCTATCTGCATCCTATGAGGGGCTCTGCAGTGCTAATACCCCAGACCTATTGAGAATGAGGACCTAAATATATGGGACCTACAAGAACTCACTTAGATGGCTAGAGTAGCCACGATAAAGATGACACTGCTGTCAAGAGTTTTATATATGGGCACTCCCAATACCAATGGGAATGGTCAAACGTTTACTGGGGAAATAGTTTGTTCCAATGGAATAGGAAAAGACCTAGGAAAGCATCTCCAGGGCCCCTCTTCTAGAAGGTTTGGGCAGGCCACATATTAATAAGTATCTGGCCACTAGGCAAATAGCACCCATGCTGGAATAGACATTGAACAGGGAGTTATATGACATAAATACGTTGAAAAGAGCACATCTATCTGCTAGCACAAACTTCCCTTCTTGGATGTGGTTGGGAAAAATAAAGGAAGGCAACTTTTAGCTTCTACGGCGTGTTCATGAACATATCGGTACAGAGCCTTGCGCTCTCGAGGCGCACCACTGGGAATTGGGCCCATCTCGCCACACAAACCATAATCCTGATTTCACACCAGAATTTGAAGGCTACCTACTTCAAGGGATGGGAGCGGAATGGGACGAGTCGCCTTTCAGACTTCTACATCAAGGTAGACCAGTAACATTTGAGGAATGCAAGAAGAATGATAACATTGGGGAACAGGAATGATTCCACCATTTCTAAAGCTAACGTTGGATCACAAACAGAGGGGTAAAGCAGGCAGGAAACAGCCCTCCAGTGGGGATGGAAATCTCAATGAAAGAGGGCATAGATCAGGAATGGATCTCCAAACTCTACCAGCTGCTTGATGATACCCTGGGAGAAAAATGACCCCACACAACACATCGGTAAGCGGAACTTGGGAAGGATATTTCGCAGGAGGACTGGGAACACATATGGGAGAGAGCAGCCAAATCCAAACACAGCACAAAAGAAACAATGTATAAAATATGCTTTCGTCAGTAACTTACCCACCAGAGTTAGCAAAATGGCACTGCTGGACAGAATATGGCAAAGTAGGAACCTGGGGAAACATGTTGAAGTTGTCGGAAATCCAAGTCTTTTGGAAGAAGATCCCGGGTCAAATCAAGAACATAATCATATTGTTGCCCATGCCCCCAATAGTGGTGTTTTTGGGGAATGTGCTGGAGGGGTCATATAGCAACCTCGATTACACACATACTTAATGCAGCCGGTTAATGCTAAATTCTGGAAGAATGTGGAAGGTCGAATCATTGGGCAAAGGTGGGTCAAGGTATGGGGGTATTCACAGGAGAGAAAATGACTGCCCTGGCCTTGGGAGGGTTTCCAACTTTTGTTAAGACTGTGGTTCCCCATATAAGGAATTTGTGTGAGAAAGGGAACAATACTATAATAAACCAGGTGTAGTGAGGAATTTCTCAATATGGAGAAAACCCTTTCCTAGGTTATGGTGGGAAATGGAACAGTTAGGGGCTGTAGGGACTCCCTCAACTTGAGTAATTGATGGAGGGGTGTGCTCCATGGGACAGCACCTATAATAACACAAAGTTAATGCTTCAGGGAAATGGCTGAACCCAAATCTCATAGTCACCAGCTGAACAACAACTCTACGGGGGCCTGGATTCAATGCAAACACAATGGCAGCTCTATCCACCATTATGGTCCCATTTACAAAATTGCATGAGTCGATTAACGACGAATTAAGCAACACTTATGGCTATGACGCATGCCAAAATGCTTTTTAGAAGGCTTCAAGAGGAAGAGGTAAAACGGCAGCAAGGGTCTTCTGTGTGCCTTACCTTTGTTGGAGACATCAGAAACTTTGGGTACGACTGCTCAGAAGCAACTCCAACCAATTATTAAACCTACTACTCGGGAAAAGCCATGCGATACCAAAAACAAAGCGACCCAGACGTACTATGCTCCAGCGACGATGGAAAGGTCGCATAGGAAGACAAATAAGTATGACATGGTGAACCTTGCAGATGTTTCACTAGCTCTAGAGTTTACCAGACAGCCTCTCTGCCCTGGTGGAATGCCAGCTGGCAATTATTTACTACCTCTGATAATGACAAAAGCCCACTTGGATACAAACAACCTTCTAGGGAGTTGGAATCGTCAAACATTCAAGCTGCCAACATGACCACGAATCAATATCCACAAGAGAAGCCGCCAGCCCAATCATCTACAAAGGCCCCACACGCTCACCCAGATGTGAGTGAAATCCAACATGAGGAAACGTTGGAATGGAGATATCGAATAGCCCCGCTCCCATCAAGTATGGGAAGGGCTCAAGCCCTCAACAGCAATGGGAGGTCTACAGAGGGCAGTAAAAGAAAGGAAGAAAAGCCAAACAACTAATGAAGAATTAAAATATGCCAGCATTGCACCAGAAAAGGAGTAACTCAGCAAGAAAATGTATAAACAAACTATCAACAACTGAGCAAACCTTCAAAGAAGACCAACATGTCTGGTTTGACGCCAACCTCGGAATAGAGTACCAAATCTGTGACTATATCGGATTCCACCAAAGAAAACCTTGCAGACAAAAATTACAACCTTCATAACCCACCATACTGCTAAACAGCGGAAAAAGGCCTTGAACCCCAGGAGGAAGACGCTCCGATAAATGATTCTGAGGAACACAGCAGTTACTGGAATTTTTGGGCTTGGAGAGTAAGGAGACTTTACGTCACAGCCCCAAACTCTGTGTGAGACAGGTCCTATATTATGACTTACAGCAGTCCAGTCCTAGCCAGACTATGCCTGATCCACCTGCTTTTCCTGCTGTGGTCCCTAAACCCTTGTGTTCCTCAATTACTTTGTTGGCATGGATGGCTATCCCGTGCATCTTTGGAGAAATTGCACTTAATAGGGGGAATCTTTTGGAGATCTTCTCAAGCATCCCAACCCTCCATTTGCTACACAGATGACATGGTGGCCTTCCCGGAGGTGGTGACCAACGACTGGTCCGCCATTTACGCTCAAACCTTGGCTCGCCTGGTCTGGGAGCAGAAAGAAGCTCCAAAATCCTTGGGCTAGGAATTGTATGAACTGAACAGTCCAGGAGAGAGGGTCCATAAGTTAAAAGGCCTGGTTGGCTACACAAGCTCTATAAATAAATCCATGGGCAAGACACCAAGCTGGCCCGTGGCTGCCTAAACTACTCAGGAACAAGACAGGTCGTGGTTGGAGGAGGCAATTAACAGGTTAAAAAAAAATAGAGAAGCTCCGAAAGGACCTGTAAACCATTGCCAAAGTGAACTATTATGTCGTAGAACATATGTGGTCTTAAAAACTTACTGAAGGCCAGCCACAGGGACACTTTCTCACAACAGGTATTTTCTTATGCTCCAAGAAACCACGGCTACCAAAGATGTAGACATTGACAGGTGTTTCTTTCACCAAGGCTGCAAGGAGGGGTACAAGAGGCAGACCTAGTGGTGGTTTGCTTATCTCTGTGGACCAGAGCCTAAACGCACAATGCTCTGGGATACCAAACGTCTACGACAATGTACTGGCAATTCGAGTGACCCCAGTCATCCACGGGGAGGTCTCTCCTGCTTGTGAATGTTTATTGTAATCCAGCATCCACCACCAGAGCTGGAACATTTGAGGAAGTGGGGGGCATAATATCCGATTGGTTGGAGGCTGGGTTCAGTCAGAGGGGATTTCAGGTCAGACTATTGTTCGGGGTTGACCCTGAGAAACTGTTTGACAGACGAGGGACTTAACAGCTTGAGATGGAGAACACCAGCAACATCAACTTTTCACAGTGGTGAGTTGAGGGCAGGTGCTCCGTGGCCCACCCCCTTCCTGTTACCCTGTGATGTCCTTGTGTGTCCCCCCCAACTCCCTTTCTTGCCCCTCATTATGTCCCCCCCCCACTCCCTGCTTGCCAGCTCTCTTCTTCCTTCATCCTTCCTGCCATCCCCCTACACCTCTTTCACTACAGGAGTTGTTTCAATTCACTATGGTCTCACCATGACGGAGCTGTTGCCAATGCTTGGATTAGACTTTATGGATACATTGACTTGGTGTTTCACCTTCACAACTCTCATGCTAGACCTCCCCAGGATCTCGCACTAAGGGCGGCCCTGAACCATGCTGTGCCCTTCTTGATTCCTTACCTACATTCTCTGTTCCCTGCAACATTAGGTGTTTTACTGACCTCTGCAACTGTTTCATTCTCCCCTCTGCTTCCCTGCTCTTGTTCACCGTTTAGTCTCTTTTCTCACCTCCTCTCACTTCTCCCTCCCTCCCTTTCTTTTCGATGCACTTATTCTATCAGAATTGTCCCTTGACCTAGTATGATAGCAACGTTTGTCTCCTCCCCCTTCCACACTTGTCCCCCCCCTTCCAGCACTATCTGAAATGTCGTCAGGCCTAGTACGATAGTCGCTTGTTTTGTTCCTCTCCCTCCTTCTCATCCCTTCTCCCTCTCCTCTTGTAAAATTCCAGCTCTACCAGAAATGTCATCAGACCAAGTACGGTAGTCTGTTTCCTATTCCTTCCTATCAGTGTCTTTGCACTTGCTCTATCTGAAATGTCTCAGGCAGAGTACGATAGTTAATTTCACATTCTTGTTGTTCATGACCTGTAAGAATGTCATCGTATTTTTTCCCTTGTTCCCTCCCTTGCTGTGAAGCGCTTTGAAACACATTGTAAATAGGCGCTATATAAATAAACTCATATCAAGGTGACACTACACCCTGACCCAGTGGGGCCTGAGCATTCGTCTTCCAGAGGGAACACAACTGGTTCACCCAGTGTGCGCAGCTGCAGGAAAAGGACATGGTCAGGAAATCAATGGTGAGAAGGATTCCCCCAAACAAAAAAAATAGGGGAGCAGCACGGTCAGGGATAGACTATATGTTTCCAAGGAGCTGGAGGCCTGCTGCTCGCCTTTGACACTGGTTCATTTGGGCTGCAGTGACCATTTGACCCTGAATATCACCTGCAATTTTCCAATAGGTCTCCATGCACTTCTGCCTTCAGCCTTTTTAGATGCTGGGCGGGGCGGCCTATCAATGAGATGGAATGTCTCAAACTGTTTTGCCTTTGTGGGAACATTACAAAGGGTGATTGATATGGAGTGGACAATGTCGATGTTAAGATTTACGGTGCCTATGGGTTGTTTCTAGCAGTAAAAAAACGTGTGCGGTGTGGGACACGTCTTCATGCCCCAGACTCTAGGATTACCTTAGCTAAATGAGAAAAAACGAAAACTAAGAATTAAGAAAAGGGCTATCCAACGGTTGAATGCTATTTTAGCGTAAAGCCTACAATCCAATCCAGATATGAGTCATCTCAAATCCATCAGATTGCATATGTCAAACAACAACTGGGGGATGCCTGAAAAGCTTAAATTATGTAATCACATTGACCTCTGGGCAATTATTAAAAAAGACCGGTAGTTCTGTGCCCGAGCTTGTCAGCAGGATTCCTAAATAAACTTGGGGCAAATATTTCTCAGTGAAATATGTGGCTCTGGCAATGAATCTGAACTGGGAACTGAGCGTAATTTCCGTCCCCCTGGACGGTGGAGGATATGACCTGGGCCATTAACAAGTCAAAGTCCTCTCGGGCGCCAGGCCCAGATGGCCTAGCGTCATTGGTAATTAGAACTGATCCTCAATTATGGGCTTGAGTACTATATCCCCTGTTTAAGGCCATTTGGGAGACTCGTCAGACCCAGTCATCCTTGTTGGAGTCGCTTATCAGCCCTATTTATAAGAAAGCAGACGCTGGGGACCCTAGTAACTACAGACCCATAGAAGTGCGTGACGCCTCAAGCAAAATCCTTGACTCTCTTGCTGAATGAGGTCAACTGGATTAAGTCCATAACAGAAACAACATTGCCAACTCCTTGAACTTTAAAGAAAGCTGGTGGATGCACAAACTGAAATCCACCACCACTGGCCTCAAAGAAGTCCTACCAGGACTATTTCACATGTAACACATTGGCCCCAGGTAGATCCACCATACCCAAACCTTTACTGAACCCAAACCCCCCCCCCCCTCCATCCCCCCCATCCGGCCTGCCTGTGTGTGACTCATTATACTTAAAGCATGCCTCCAATGTTTGTTACATTGTTACAGATTAACCGTGTACAGACACGTATAATGCCTACTGAACAATCAGTACTTCCCACTTTACTGGGAAATATGTTTTGCCTGCATGCGATGCCCTTTTTTGAAAGGTTTGTCTCGCATACTCCTTACTTTATTGGGAAATGTGTTTCGTCTTCTTTAGACGCCCCATTTAATGTTTACCTCACATATATGTGCGGCACGTCATGTCGCACTGCCCATGAGGCCATATCCTTAGCACCCATTCAGCACTCACCAACAATGAACTCTGCCCTGTTCCCCGATTTCCTTCATTCTTTGCAAACCCTTCATGGTTGCCGTGTGTCCCTCCCACACGATCTAGTTTCTCACGACACTAGGTAGCTGTCCGTTCATCAATTCGGGACACTGGCGCCTTCCTATTCCAATATTGCCTATCTTCATCGCAGTCAGGCAGCCCCAACTGCGCAGGTCAATTTGGCACTGCGCTCTGAGACACTTATCTCCAACGCATGCGCCGTTCCAGGCAACTTCACTGCGCATATCATTTTGGCACAGCGCTCCGAGACACTTTCTCGAGCGCATGCGCCTTTCCACGCTACCACCACTACATGAGACACTAGTCTCCAGCGCACGCGCCATCACGCTATCTTCCACAGCACATTTAACGTTCTCTCCCTAGTGACAGCACAGGCACCATTTTGCGACGCCTGCACCTCGCTACTGCCCGCCGATTTGCATTCCAGGTACGTGTCTACCGATTTTCTCTCCCCCCGGAGCACAACGCACTCTGTTTTTAGGCTCCCCTCCCCCATGCACCCAGCCCGTGCCGACATTCTTTTTTCCTTTTTTGATCCCGTCCCCTTGTGTCTTTCTACACAGGGCTCTATAGCGGGCTCACGTTTCTTCTGAAATTCCCCAGCCTTGAAGACTTGAGCTCCAGGCTGCCCCCCAACGTGGACCCTCCAGCTAATGCACCATGTGTTCCAACTTCCAGGCACAGGTAACATTCTTTTTCTCGTTTGAGCATTGGCCCCTATAGTTACCCCAAATTCCCAGTATGTGGGCTTTACACAAAACCTTACTGCAGCCCTGCTTACTGATGCTTGCCCCTTTTTACCATTTTTTCTTTCCAGTCACCCTAACGTGACGCTCCCAGCGGACCCTCCTCGGACCCCAGTTACCGCTCCAGGGGCTTCGGATCCATTCCAGACCAGGGGTGCCTACCACCAACTTGGCCCCCTCTCTTGCCCCTGCAACGTCATTCTGCGCCTCCACCTGCTCAGATTTGGATCCCCCACACACCCACCCCTTCTCACTGGAAGCACGACCAGTGGTGAGTGGACCCTTCTTTTAGGAACCCTTCCCAGGACTTGTGTTTTTAGTATTGCATACTCTGGATCGACCCACTCCAGCACTATGCTGCTGATTTTAAACACCTTTTTCCATTTCTTTTTTTCACTTTTTTCTTTCATGATTTTTTCTTACTTTCTTTTCCTCACAGAGTCCTCTGACTTTTTCTGGCCCAAGAAGGCGGCTACAAACTATACTGCCGAAACGTCCGCAACACACTGACCCAGAGTTCCTATGGGCATTTGTCATGTTGTGTTGCCCTTCTAATTTCTAACATTATTTCCAGACGTAGACCGAATATAAGGTCAGACTTCAGCCGGGCAGAAGAGACCAAGACGTATTGTCTCTTTCACTCACACTTTCATAGTGTGCCCTTCTTTTCCAATGACATGGGACATTGTATTTTCAAGATGGTGTTCACGTGCACAAATTACTAACCCACATCCCATGTCACAAATATTACTCTTTAGTGAATGTCTAACTATGTACATGATTTTATGACATTATGGTTTGTTACGCAAAGTAATTATGCAAAGTAACCCTTGAACTACTGCACAAAAAAAGTAAATAAACAGCTCACAACCCCCTTGTTACAGAATGAGGTCAACAAGGCTTTCTCGGGGCTATGGATACTTTGCAGACATCAACTAGGTTTCAGAGCTAGAATGGGCACCACTTTAAACGCAATGTTTTTGGCCCATCTTGGGGCTCTGATCAAGAGGGTCGGCCAGGGTCAGGCCTATATGGCCTCCTTAGACATGAGTTCTGCCGTTGACGGTCAACCGGACAGTGCTGTGGATGAAACTGTTAAACTGGCAGGTTCCACCACACCTGGTACGGCTGCTGGAAAGTCTCCACAAAAAACACACCGGTAAAAGAGAGGCTGAAAAGGATCTTCTCAGGGCCAGTACTGTCTCATTTTGGAGTTACGCAGGGGTGTGTGTTGGCCCTGCTACTTTAACGCCTACATCTCCGACAGTGCCATGCTGTGGGCAGAGGAGACCACTTTTCCATTCCAAATGGGTTACATGAAGCTCGAATCGTTGGCTTGGCTGATGACCTCGTCTTTTTGATAGAACCCTTATAGGCCTTCGGCAAAAGCTTGATTTGCTTTCCATCTATGCAGCAAAAACAACTTGCTTGTAAACTGCTCAAAATCAAACGGTTGTGGTGTTCACGAACAAGTCAAAGCCTAAAATCATGTGCTAGGTAGTAGGAGAACAAAGGCTTGAAAGAGTTCTGTCAACCGACTACCTGGGATATCGCACAGTTGTTCCTTGGAGGAAGCAGGTGCTCAACTAAAGTCGAAAACGAAACCGTTAGCTTCACAATTAAGGAGAATCTACTTTACACTTTGTACATTTTCTCTTCTGCCACTAATTGAATTCTATCACGCCAAGGTGTTTGGTTTAGATCTTTCACTGTTGGATATGGGTGATATTCTGCACTCCATACAGCGTGTGGTCTGGAAGAAGACTCTAAACCTTCCCCCAGGATTTCCCAATTAAATTGGCAGGCACGAATTAGGACATCTCATTGAGGTCCAGATATGCGTGGAGACAATTGAGCTCCTATTGCCGAACCTGTGCCAGAATCTCTGTACGAGGACTTGGGAATCATCTTTCAACATGAATAGGTCCGCTTGTTGGTCTCTAACAAAAAATCTATGATCAGTCTTTTCTGGGAAATCAACTCGTCAGTAGAGGAACTGGTGAACAGGCCATCAAAGACCAAGCAGAAACTGTTCATGTATGATTGGGGGCAAACAATCGATAAAATAGGCACCTAACCGTCTTACAAAGAATACTTAACTTTCCTAGGAAAAAAGGTGACTTACCCAAATACCTTTGTCCGTTTCCATCTGCAGGGCAAGATGCGTATACTTACGGTTCAAATTAAACATACGCTCTACATTGGACTGTACCAGCAAATGGAGTAGTCACCCAAGGGGGACCTCAACCTGCCGTCTGTGAAAGCAGGCATCTTCTGTGGAGACACAAACATCTCACGCTTTTGTCCCAGTTTGACAGAGCGTAGAACACTATATTTTGAGGGACATGTGACAAGGGAAACAGTGGCAGAATTGCTTTGGGGGTTCCATGTCATTTCATCGCAGGATGTTTTTCGCAGGTTTTTTTAACGTGGATTTCTTTTCGAAAAAACTCAAATTTTTATTTTTATCTTTGGGGTGGTTCGCCCCAAAACACCCATCCCCTTTAATTTTTTAGTATATCCCAAACACCCATACCCAACTTATATATTTTTGTAACCCCCCAAAAAAATTATTTTTCAGCAAAAAATGTGCAGTAAAATACCCTGCGAAAAAACCTCCCACGATGAAAGGACGCTGTACCGTTTTGGGCTACCCTTATGTGGGGGGGATAATATCTCCCTTGTTTTAGCATTGTATAACTTCCTATAAGTAACTTTTGATAAGCTTACCATAAGTTCTTAAATGTATACATTGTGTTGGTTTTATATGTAATCACTGATGAAATTTGTAACACTATGATGTATTTCCTTTATACTGTTTGTGAAATGCTTGCTCAGTACAGTGTCAAGCCATAACACAAAGGTTCATGCTGAATCCCGTCACTTTCAGCCCAGCTGACAACCTGAAGCCGATCCATAAGGCTGGTGGCCTGACAGTCAGGTGTGGTAGCAAATCCAGTGTAATCATGAATCACAAACAAAATGATTATAATTGCATACATCCCAAATCCCCCATTTACCAAATTGCACAGAAAAACGTATGTTTAACGAAATAAAACAGAAACGTACTCTAGTAATTTGCACACTAGCCCCAGGAAGGGAACAGGATAGAAAAGACTAGGAAGGTAGTAGGCACAGCAAAGGATGATCTCAGTAGTGACTGAATGCAGCAGGATGATGATCTAACGCAGTTGGTGTGCAACAGGTGTAGGCAGGCACAGCAATACACTTTCTTGATTATATTTAACCTGCCTCTTGCCTGTCTCCAGCAACCCTGCTTACCGGACTATCTGGTTCACCCAGAGTGTGAAGCTGTAGGAAAAGGACATGGTCAGAAAATCAAGGATTCCCCAAACAAGAAACATCAGGTTAGAGGAAATGTAGGAAAGGCAGACAAAGGAATGCTGTTGAACAGATTAGCTTACTTACCGATAGCTTACCTCATTCTCAGTACAAAAGCAGTTTTTTGTACTTTTTACATAAAAAGGGGGAATTACAATTAACATTACAGAACAAAAACATTATTCCTTAGCGGCTGCAGTAAAAAAAAAAAATAAAAATAAAAAGCCCTTTAAAACAAGTCAATATAATGTGCACTACTATGAAACTATATTAGAACAGCCTTACTTGGGAGACAGTCTGGTCAGGGTCGCCTCAAGTACCCTTCTGCTGTAGATGTTATGTTCTGGGCTCTAAGGTCCTATACAAGGAAGGCTAGGCAGCAGCTGTGTGGAGGGGGCACCAAAGCACTTTTAAGCTGGGATGCATATGCCATGGGCAGCCTGGTGCATTAGAAGCAGCAGGGGGTACCTTTTAATAAGGCCTAGCCAGGATGTGTGGGCCAGGGGCAGCCGGGTGTTGATAGCAGCAGAAGGACCCAGGAGGTCTTTTGACCAAGGATGCAACTGCCAGCACCAGCCCAGGGATTCAATGAGGCACACCTTGACAGGGGGCCGGCACCATGGTATTCACATGGTGCTCCTCTTCCTTTTCGAGGAGCTCCAAGTAGTCAGGCGCAGCTCAGGCAAGCAGCAGTGAGCCAGGTGCCAGGAAGTGATGGTAATGGTGGCACTTCCTATCCCCGCAGGAGCGCCAATCAGTGAGACCGGGCCTGCAGCATTGACAGAGGCACAGCACCCCTACTACCAATGGGGGGACGACGATATAAAATCAAAATCCTAGGCTACAGTGGTGTAGCCAAACCTTTTGCGCGCAATGAGCCACATTTGCATATAAAAAGAAATGGTGAGCAACATCCATGCTTCGACAGAAGATATTGCACTTAGTTTTTGGGAAATTGAATGCAACACATTCTACAATTAATAAATAACATCACTAATAGGACATTTTAATTTTCAGTACTTAGTTATGTAGACCATGTGCCTTTCTAGTCCAGGAATTAATTGTCCAATGACCTTTAACTTAAATTTGACATTAAGTGGTTGTTTACAGAAAATGTTGAGGGAATTGAGGGGGTAAGTGCAACATTTCTAGACATTTCGAGCCAAGTTGTTCACAAATAAGGTAGGATTAAATAAACATTACCAGGGACTTTCGGTTTTTGCTGCAAATGTTTGGACATAACAATTGATCCCAAATTGACCGCTGATTTTCAGGTATACTTTGTAGTTCTTCCAAAGGCATTGTTGTAAAAAAGGAAAGCTGACTATGCATGCCACTTTTACATCATTCATGCACTTTCTGGCTGCACAACTGAAAAAGTATTATCTCCAGGACACGAACATAGGCACATTGTATAATTATTTTGCACATTAATTCATTTGGCAGCTGGGCAAAACATCTAAGAGGGCAATGACACTGCAACAAGTAAATACCGTTTCTGAAAATAATTTGCATGGTGACAACAAACTCAAATCTTGCATCTACAAAAATAAGCCAACTGGAACTACCAGGCTCATTGGCCAACATTCCTGCACAGCTCAGCAGTCTTGGCTATCCTGCTATGGTTCACTCATCCCTTCAGCACCTCCTTCCTGACCTCTACAGCATGGCCCTCAGCAACGGGCAAGCAACATGTTACTCCTGAGCTACACGTTGGGGGGATGGGGGGGGGGAAATCACTGGGATAGGGAATAAAGTGGGCACACAAACTCTGTTATGCATTAACCTTGCAACCAGTTTCTTCCATTTACCCTCATCACCAGAAACAGGGAGGATGGGGTTGCACACAGGTCAGTGAACAACGGAGTGCTGCTCGAGAGTGGTTGTCGCAGTGGACCCTGTCTTTTTCCCATGGCTATTGTGAGGAGGCGGGAGACTGGACCTGATGAAAGTATTTACCCACATTGGAGTGCTGCACTGAGTGCTGTTCAAGTGCGGTTGTCATGGCTTGCAGTGGTACGCGTGGGAGTGCCATTATGCCAGTGTGAAGCTGCAGTGTATAACCGGAACCTTCCTAAACTGGTGAGCGCCTGCATTCCTCTCGTTCTATTGATACATTGCTACTGAGTAACCAAATGAAAAGGGTCAATCTTGCCTAATCGATTATCTCAAGAGTATCATTAACATATAGTAGACAGACCTTTTTTAAAAAAAATAAATGCTTTTATTCAAAAGGTGGTGACTACATCACCCCTTTGTGTCATTTGTCCAAACTGTTAACCATTGTTCCAACACCATGTTTAGAAATTGTATTAATTGTTGTGACCCCTGTTGTCGTCTTTCTTTACAACAGTAGGTACTTAAGTATTCAATGTCAATATGTACTACAAATGTGAGTCAAATCTCAAAAAATGATTTTTACACCACCATGCATTTGGTTCATGTTCAGCCATCAATGAAATGTTCTGTGTATTTCGTGTGCTAATAGACCAGTAGGTCTCCACCTTTTGAATATAAACATTTATTGAAAAAAAAAAGGATGTTATGTCAATGATACTCTTGGGATAATCGATTAGGCAAGATTGACCCTTTTCATTTGGTTACTTACTATAAAGCCCTCCTGGGCAGAATAGAGTCTCAACCTGGAGCCCTTGCATACTTAATATTGCTACTGAGACAACACACTGACCCCAAGAGTACTTGTTCCCTTGTGGCAAATAGGCTGTGACTGCCGGCCCGTGTGGTCTTTGAGCCACCTATTGGTGCACTGTGAGCAGTGCCGCTGTCCCAACTGAATTGCATCTTACATGATTTTAGAGGAACTAAGGAGTTCATCCACCTAATTGCCTATTAGCAGCAACTGTTGACCATAGTAGTCTTTTGTATTGCAACAGTCCTCTGCACGATACAGAGCTCTGCTTAATGGGCTACTTTAAGACAACCATGCCTGCTAAGATGCGAAATAATAAACAAAGGGCTAATGCTTCAACAATAAGGGGAGATAAGGGACGGTGTCAGTACCTGCACCGATACACCGTCGGTGCTTAAACCTGAAATACCCAAAATGACTAAAATTACAGACTTCGACAACGGCCAGACTACAAGAATTGGAATTCATCCTTCACCAAAGCCTAGTGAAATTCTGATAAGCGAAATAGCATGTACAACGGCTGAGTTTGATAATAACAACTCCCTACTGATTCTATGCTATAGCCTAGAGGGTCAAACATCAATCTGGAACACAGCACGGTTAACAAGGAGCCGGTACCTAATAAGGAGATCTCTAGATGTGAACCAAATCAATTAGCAGCGGCCAAAGATGATCCTCCAGCGCATCTATTATGATCATCCCAACTCACAGGGTTGGCTGAGAAAAACTCCAAAAACACGGAGGACCGATTTGACCTCAGTGCAGCCTCAGACCATCATGAATACTCTGAAAGTCTTTACAGTGAGACATTTTAAGAAATAGACGCCCATAATGTGGCAACAAGTGCCTCTCTAAATGTATTGCTGAAATAATCCCATATTTCTTGCCAAGTTAAAAAAAAAACACAAGTATACTGGCTGAGTTGAGGCTGAAACAAGTCAACCCCAATTTCGACTTCTTGAGAACAGAACCGAAGGAAAATCCTATTGCCACCCTGCTAAATGACATACAACTGGACACTAATCCTGAATCTACAAAAAAGGTAGGGATCCCGATTGGTAGTGTTGATGACGAGGATTATCGCTTATCCAAAAGAGAAAAAAGTTAGAAGAAATTAAAGGCCAATAGTGAGAAGAAAAAAAAACAAGCGACCGGAGATGGGGCTAAGGAACAATGGGAAAGTGAGCAAACTCGAATTGAAGCAAAAAAGAAAAAAAAAAATTTAAAAAAAAAAAAGCTGTGCGTAGAGAGCAAATTGCCCAACAGTCTGGCAACCTATAATCTGGCAACCTAACTAACTGGTTAATCGGCTCAAAGGGGCATAGAGCTAAAGCAATAGTGGTGCCTCAAGACAGGGAAAAAGTCTGACTACTCCAACACCACACTTTAAATTAGTGGATCATCTAATGTGTTAAGTGTAAACGTGAAAGAGTCTGAAAGGAAACAAGTAGCAGATTTTAACATTCCAACTAAGAAAAGTAACAGAGGAAATAAAATCTACTAGTAATGGTCCTATTTTTCCCCAAAAAGAGTTCACAATTAGAAGTGTGGCGAGGGGTAAGAAAAAGCCCATAAATAGAAGCAGACTCCTCAAAATTTTTAACAACCTCCTGCCTTTAAGGAGAATAAAAAGTAGCGACTTTAAATTTGTGGATCAATGTTACAATTGTGTAACTAAGGTGCATGGGCTATCTGAAGAAGTAGTTGGCTTGATTAGGGCAAATGCGGTCGACCTAGGTAGGAGGGGATATGAACTGATGGTCTTTCTTTATTCAGATCTTTATTAAGACTAAGTGCAACTAAGGGAGATTGCAAGAAGTTAATAGCCAAGGGTCAATATGCAAAAACGAATTTGTGACAAGTGATGCTAATGTGAAATCTCACTCTAAAACTTGTGGATAAAGTAGCAACGCTACAATTACAGACACATGTGTTGGAAAATAGTATTTTTCATGAAAAACAGTCAGGGTTTCGCAGTTTCCATAGTACCGAGTGCACCTTATTGGATTTGCAGACATATATGCTATCGGGTTTGGAATCTAGAAAGTCAGGGCTGCTGAAGTTATTAGACCCATCGGCAGCTTTCGACTTGCTGGATCATGGGATCCTACTGCATCGGATCTCCACCGTGGGAGGTCTCTCAGAAGAGGCAACGACCTGGCTTAAGTCGTTTCTTGAGGGACGCAGCTCCCGAGTGCATTGGGGCGATAGTGCCTCCGATGCCGAGATTACCATTTGTGGAGTTCCTCGGGGAGCTTGCCTTTCCCCTCTGCTTTTTAACATTTACATTATTCCACTATGTAGGGATCTTGACAACTCAGATCTGTATTGACTTTCAGCTGGCACTGAAGGTTCGTGGAGACCATAATAAAGACCAACAAACATTGGATCAGGCCTACCAAAAGGTGAAAAGCTGGATGACAACCAACTGGCTCTGCCTTAACGCCACAAAGACCAAACTAATGATGTACGGCCCTAAACAGGTTAGAGAGAAACTGGATCCCCTGTAGAGCAGCTTCCTGGTTGATGGAAATCAGATTCCAGTGGTATGTAAGGTCAAAACTTTGGGCACTTATTTGGAGGCCAATGTGAGAATAATGCTCACGTAGGTGCAATCATAAAAAGCACCAATTATCACCTGAAAGTACTCCGCCAAGTAGCCCCTCTAGTTTCAGAGGAAAACCGTACAAAATTGGTCCGGGCTGTAATACTACCAGGAGTGGACAATTGCAATGCCCTCCTGGGAGAAGCCAAGAAGGTGGATCTTCAGAGACTTCAGAAGATTCAAAACTCTGCAGTATGCATTGTTTTCCAGAAGAAGCGCCTTGAGCCCACATCAGCAGCCAGGACGACTCTCCACTGGTTGCCAGTCTTGGCCAGGATTCAATTCAAACTCCTGACCATTTGTCAACAAATGTGTCTACGGTGACGCACCTATATATATCTTAAGAACAAACTGAGATTGTATATCCCTAGAAGACCACTTCGGTCAGCTAAAGATTGCCTGCAAATAGATCATTTTAAAAGAGCTGGCGAAATGGTTGTGCTTTTCATGTACGAGCCACAAAGGCTTGGAATGCCCTGCCCGCTCCTGTACGTAACACAGTCAACCTCCTGGCTTTTTCGGAAACAGTTGAAGACATTTCTGTTTATTTAGTCCTTAACCTGCCACCTGGCTTAGATAGGGTTCTCCTTTTTCTTCTATGGCGCCCGGACACCTTCGGGCTTTGGCGCCTTATAAATAAAATAACATAACTGGAGTGGCTCTGTTCATTCTTACCTCCAATAACGAGAACTTGATCTAGTATTGAACTTATATCCTGGAATACTAGAGGCCATAAACAGCTGTTCATCCTAGAAGGCTCATGTAGCCTATTCAATACAGCCAATATAATATTCCTACAGGAAACTTGGCTCCTTGGTACGGCCCAATTTGATGGCTATACCTCATACCTTCTCCATGCGGCTAGGGGTCTTAAAAGGCATCCATTTGGATGAGATTGATAGTAATGTATTAACGGTTGAATTACAACTTGATACCAAGCAGAAACATCTGTTAGTAAATGTATATGCCTCTCCTGGTGGGGATTTCCCATTGGGAATACAGCGGAAGATATTGGCACAGGTTGGGACGAAATATGCTGAAGACCCTAATGTGTACCTTATCATAGGCAGAGATTTAAACGCCAGCCGTATTACTGATGTTGCTATAAATATAAGTAAAACAAATGCTCACACATTTTTGAAAAACTGAATAAAGAAAACCAGGAGATGAAAAATGTTCTTTGATAACCTGGATTTAAAGATCATAAAAAGGCACAGTTAACAGAGATATGCTACATGGCGTAACAGCATCCGTTCCTCAACGTTGGACTATATTTGTGTCAGCAAAAAAAAAATATATACCCAGATAATAGATATGCATTTCAATGAATTTAGTGATCACGCTATACTCTCACATAGGTATTGCCTATTAAGTTACTTACTAGGATAAAGCTGGCACATTGGAAGTGAATCAAAGTGGGAATAGAGTGGACGGACGGAAATTTGAAAAAGTGAAAGAATGGACAAAGAATGTCAATGAATATCATCATATGGAAAATGCTGATTGTGTTATGGTTTTCTTATATTTACTGTTTTCTGCCGATGGGTACATTTATATCTGCTAAACAGGACCAAATACGAGAGACCATTCGACAAAGTCAGATTGCATATTGTATTGCTACCCTCTATCTGCTGCTGTGTGTTTTTAGATCATTCTATTGATTTAAGCGCGATTTTTTTTAATGAATTGCTAATTTGTTCATCGTTTCATCTGTTTGCTTTACCTTACCTTAGTCTTCCTGTACTGCAACTGCAACTCATTGAAGCTCTACTTTAAAATCGCATAAGTCTCTGCATGCACCGGCTACAAGGAACTATAGTTCCCACTCTTTGTAGTTCAGTCCCGTTTATTTTTAGATCCCAGGCATCACCGCGCCCAGAACAAACGGGGCGGTTTGTGCTGAGAAGTGCTGTCTGCTGCCATTACACTGTGATTCAGCTCCTTTCTGAGTCCTCCGCCAAGTCCACACATTTTTCTCTATTAGCTGCCATCCAGAATAATCTGCAGGTAAGACTTGCTGCCTCACTAGAGAACTTACTTCCCCCTCCTACATCTACTATTAAATTGTCGGCTACCGTATCACATGAGCCTCAGGATACCCTTATTCCCATGTCGTTTCCTCCCTGCCTCAGGAAAACTATTAGTGTTTCAACAAATAAGGAGATGCCTAGCATAAATGCCACCATTTATCCTAAATCTGAACCATCTAAAATCAGCCGTTCAAACACGTTTAAATGTGTACTAACACCCGATCCCTGATCTGTCACACTGCAGAAACCGCCGATTTCATTCTCGAGTTTAAACCACCAGACATCAAGGCCATAACAGACATGGCTTCATGATGCAGCTTTTCACACTACACGCTCCAACTCTCAAGGGATATGACATTTTGCATATAAACCGGGCCACAGGTCACGGGGGAGGTGAAGCCCTGATATTTCGCAAAATTTTTTAACTTTTATATTTTCTTATAAACCTCATCTAAATAGCTGTGAATGCATGTTGGTGAAATTACAAATCAATTTAGTTACAACTTTTGGCATCTTACTTCTTTATAGACCCCCAGAGGTAACGCCACTCTTCGACGAACTACTGACCCTCCTTGGCTGTACCACCAAGTTGAAGTCTCCCCCATTTCGTGCGATTTCAATCTCCAGGCGAATAATCCTCAATGTTGAGATGCTACATCACTCGTAGACATGCTAGGTAATCTTGGACTCATACAACAGGTCACTGAACCCACCCACACTGGAGGAAACACCCTATTAATCAACAACATGGATGTTATTAACTTAAAGACCCAGATCTGTCCTTGGTCAGACCATTCATTGCTCCTTTTTGACTCTCACATTGACTCAGTGATGATTAAACCTCTCTCCCATCACACAAACTGTTACCGTCAGGAACTCGAAAGGCATAACCCATGAGGTTTTTGCCTCTACTGTTCTCGCATTACTACCTCCCCTGGAGGCTGAGCTCCCTCTTGACGTCTTTTTGTAGCCCTTAGGAAGGCTGTTAACCAATCATTTGAATCCCTGGCTCGCCTTAAAGAGTTGCATACGAAGAAATCACCCTCCTTCCAACTGTGGTTTTCTTCAAACATTCTAAATGCCAGGGAAAACAAAAAGGAGGGCTGAATTCCATTGGCGAAAAAATCATTGACGACTCTCTGAATACATATAAGGCAGCTGTGAAACCGTTTCAAAAACTCCAATTAAAAGCCAAAGAAGATAAACTTAATGCCAGGATTGAACTGGCTAAATCCAAGCCAAGAGAACAGTACACAGTGCTATCTGAACTAAAGGGCAGTTCCATAGTTGCTGTACAGAAGCAGATAAAACATGGTGTGAACATATCCATGACTGCTTCGCCCAGAAAGTTACTTTACATCAACAAAATATTTCAAATCAATTGGATCCATTTCAATCTCTTGATCAAGCTACGTCAGCATGTTCTGCATATGACCCAGCTTCTCGTTTCTCCTTTCATGAAATGTCAGGTGGTGAGGTTCAGGAGTCCATATCCAAGCTGAAACCTACATCATGCAAAGGGGACAGCTTCCCTGCCTCACTTTTTCAAGAATTTCAAGAGACGTTGACACCCTGGGTCATTATTCTTGTTAACCGGTCATTTGCCAAGGCTGTTGTCCCAAATAACATTAAAGAGGCGTGGATTACGCCCCCTGCCAAAAAAGGAGAATCTTGACACCAGCGATCCTGGGAACTTCCAGCCAATCACCAATGTCTCCTTCTTGTTACAGTTCTTAGACAAGATTGCACTCGACCAATACCAAAGTTCTGTCATACAAAGTGACATCCTTGCAACTGGACCATATGGGTTCAGTGTGAACCAAGGAACCAAGACGGCCCTACTCTATCAAATCTAACATTGTGGACATAGTTGGCAAGGGCTGCCAAGCATTCATTGCTCCTTTTTGGACCACTCGGCCACCTTTGATTTGGTCAATCATGTAATTATGGCTGATGGGCTGACCAAGGTGGGCAGATATCCGAGAAAGCAACCTACCGGCTTCGTTCCTTTCTTGGCCACGATCTTCTTTTGTAACCAAGGACAATGCACAGTCTCTTAAGGCGATGCTAACTTCTGGGGTCCCACAGGCATCCTGCCGGTCTCTTTTATTCAATATTTACATAAAACCACTGTGGGATCTCCTATCCTCACTGGTGGTCTGTTTCGCAAACTATGCTGACGACACACAGATCGGGATGTAGGTGTTAGGCCTCTAGAGCAAGGACCTAGAGAAGGTGAACACCATTTTTCAAGTTATTCAACTTTGCATGGCCAAAAACTCTCTAGCCCTCAACAATAAGAAAAAAACTTATTCGGAGCACACCGGCCAAACTCAATCATCTGGATCCTTCTTATGCCAGTTTCTGCATTGCAGGTAATACCATCAAGGTCTCCGATCCTGTGAAAACTCTAGGGGTTTATTTTGACTCCCACCTCACATTTAAGAAACATGTTTCACCATCTCAAGTCTTCCTGCTCCTTCTATACTCATATTATGGCAAATTCACCCCTATCTCAATCCATGATTGCAGCAGTCATTATTAACACCAAGTTTGACTACTGCAATAGCCTGCTCATTGGTTCTCCCCTTGCCAATGTAAAAAGCCTACAAGTGACCTAAAATGGGGCAGTTCAGGCTGTCGGCGGCCTCAATGCACCCGTGTCACTGAGGCCCGCAGAAGATTACACTGGTTGCCCATCAAAGAATTAGATTCAAGGGCACCATGTTGGTTCATAATTGCTTAGCAGGCAAAGCCCAGAGCTATCAGTCAGCTAGAATCTCTAGAGTACCCTTTCGAAAAACTCTGCTCCAACAAAGATATTCTTCTAAAACAACCATGAATACCGTTGAAGAGGATTGGTGGCTCTGGCTTTCATGCCTGGGCCCCAGATCTCTAGAATCCGCTCCTGTCGACCCTCAAGGGTTGCAAGTCTACCACCCAGTTTAAGAAACTAAAAACACACCAGTTTAACCTGGCTAGGTTATTTTCCGCCTCTTGGTATAGACTCTCCCTCCTGACATAGGCTATCTGTTTTCTTGTTGTATTTGTCATGTGAGCACCTTGAGGCCCATGGTTGAATGGCGCTATACAAGAACATAATAGATGGATAAGTACTAGAAAAATGTTGATCGATTCAAGCTGTTGAGTGTGGAAATGATTGCGAGAAAGCATAAAATAAAAAATGTCTACAAGAATTTGCTAAAAAGATACAGGGTGTCTGCCGACAATGTAGTGTGGCAAAATACGGCTAAGGTACTATTGGATGGGAGTACAAAAAAAAAACTAAGGGCTAAATATAAAATGGTGACTAGTAAGGGTGACAAATAGATCCTCTATAATATCGACAAGGCATTGATGGGAAGAATCTCTTGAATACATTTTCGGGTAGTAAAAGAATAATGGAAAAAAAGACCCATATTGAACTGAAAATGGACCATGATGACCTTATGTTAATAATTAAGGGGCTGAAATCCTCCAGAGCCCCCGGGCTGGATGGGCTATAATACAATAATCGAAGCCAATCCCATTTTATGGGCAGACATCCTAATGACCCAGTTTCACAAAATAATAAATTTGGGTACATTTCCTGAATCATGGAAGATATCCCATATTATCCCCGTCTTTAAAAAAGGGTTGAGAGCTTTACACAAGAACACTCGTATGCTAGCTTTGACAGATCTGCCAAGTAAAATCTTCAGTACCTTAATACTAACTGAAATTAATCAATGGATAGACAATGGTGGTATTTTTATTAGATTTCAGACAGGTTTTAGAAGAGGATGCTCTACAAATATGAATATCTTAATAAACACTCTTCTCGAGCAGGCAAAGCTTAAGGATTCAATGCCGTCGTATCTTCTGTTTGTAGACCTTACGTCTGCTTTTGATACTGTTGACAGAGATAAGCTATGGGCCAAACCTAGAAAAATGGGAATGCCGGAGCACCTGCTATATGCTTGTAAATTGATCTATGAAAATAACGCTGCCAGAGTTAAACTGAACAATAAGGGTGAACTATCTAAACAGATACCTGGAAGGGAGTGAGGCAGGGCTGTGCTCTTGCACCTGTTCTGTTTAAGTTTTTCTAGTGCAATTTTGGTAGTGCAGTCCTTGAAAAGTAATGCCTTCCCCAAAGTAGGGAGAAACAAAGTAGGGCAGATTGATCTGATAATCATGGATAATACCTTTTATGGGAATATGCCATAGTGCCGAGACCACCCTAAAATATGCATAATCAAATGGTTTGAAAGCAAATTTTAAAACAAGACTCAATTTATGGCAGCAGGTAGACACCGTGCAGGGAGGTTTAGTATCGCTAGTCCCCTGGGAGTAATTGAAAGAGTAACATGTTATAGATACCTGCGATACAATTTAACTAAGTAAAGAATAACAAAACACTACTACAGAACAAGAGAGCTAAAGCCTTATCTACTATGTCAGCATTCAGCATCTTTTTTTTTTAAAACCAGCAGGTTATAGCTTAATGGGAGTTATAAATGCATACAAGCAGAAATTATCAGCAACTTTTTATATGCATTGGAAACGTCCTTTGAAGATCGGGGTAATTGGGCAGATAGACTACAAGGATGTATATGGAGAAGGATCCTGGGTCTTACAAACAATACTCCTGTTGAAGCTATAAGGCTTGAATTGGGTCCGATTGCCTTTATGTCCATCAGTGTTGCCAAGGCTAACTATACATAAGGATACAACTGGCTAAACCTAATGCCATACTGGATATTGTAAAGTTTGCACTGGTTGAAAACAAATGTGCTGCATTGCAGAAATTTCAATAAATAGACATTCTTTGTTAAGATTGGATGGACACCTCAATGGGAGTATGGGGAAGGACCTCTTATGAAAAACAAAGAACAGTGCAGAAAAATGGGATTGGATTGCTAGTCATGAGAAAGTGTCTGTTATGGAGATCCTTGAGTACATATGCCAGGATGTATGCTTACAAAAAGCCCCAAATGTAATTAAAACTTTTGCCCGCTACTGTAACACAGAGGATATTTGTGGCCGTACGTCTTAATGGAATGGAGGTACTGGAAGTAAGGGGTGCATGGCCTGGGCTTACTAAAGAAAAGCGGATATGTAGACAAACGATATACAACAGAGAATCAGCGAGACATGTCCTGACCTCTTGCCCTAGAATGAAAGCACTACGTGCGATATTTGAGTAAATGCATAGCAAATATGAATGCTATCTCAAGAGAAGTATTCTGGTTGAGATGTGTATCGGGATACAGTCGTGGCCTTACCATTGCAATAATCCAAGTCAGGAAATGTGTTCGAATACATCTACAAAGTTTTGAAGATGTGAAATTGCTGTCTAATTTGTAAATATAGCTAAATGAGATATGTGATTGTAATTTTGTGAATTTATTTACCTTTTATCTTATATTCTTGTCTGATTAACGAAGGGTGTAATGTTTGATAATGATGCATTTTATGAACTGTAAAGGAATGAACTGACTGATTTGTAATTTTGTATATTTCTTTTGTGTAAAAGATGGTTTGAACTATATACGCACAAAAATAAAGGACACACAGTTCCCACCATCACAATTAATCTAGGAAGACAAATTAGCACAGAAACAGCAGCCTACATATTAACAGCAAATGCAAGAAAGCTCGAATCTCTTCCTTCTTCATGAAATGCACTCCTCTTTTGTCTCTTCTATTCAGTTTGGTCACACCGCAATGAAGTTCGACATACGTTTTCACCTTAGTCATTCTCCTCTCTGCTTTATTCATTTCCACCTATTCTAAACAATCTCTTTCGGGCAGAGGTCAAAGTACCACAATGCTTACATCTCCATCAGTGGCGTTTGGTATGGTGAGCAGGCTTTCTTTATTCCAGAAGCAGCACCAAATCCCCACATCTTGACACGCTGGGCGCATGCAGAGGCCTCATGGAGGAATGCAGCTCTCTCTGCAATAAAGGCAGAATGGCGGCACATAGTATTTTGAGCAGCTGGATGCTGCCCCCCCCCTACCCCTGCCCCCACCAGCCCCAGGAGCTTCCTCTCCCAAGTTTGATATATTTTATCTAGAAGGATTTCACTGCATGGGCTGATACTAGTAAACACTGACTTTTTCTGTACACTAAACTATTTCTCACTACTCATTCTGAAATTTAAGGACATGTTTGGGTATTGGCATCAACAACCTGCTTTATACAATTCATTTAGATAACATTTCTTCATTAAAAAAAAGAAAATTACCTCAAACACTTCGTCGTAACAGGGTTCTGCATAAAGATTCAGTGTAGTAAGACTGGGCCCTTTGAGGGGAACATTTGGTGATTGGAAATGCTACCAATATTGCCTACTCTGACCAAAAAACAGCTAAAAAAACGTGTGTGTGGGCTATAATTCCTTTTTAGAGGACAGGTCAAAGACACAGGCTTTAGCAAGTGGGGTGCTGCAGTCTAAAGGCTGGCCAATATTGCCACGCAGCAGCAGACAGAGTCAATAACATCAAAATGTATCTTCCAGATGCACAAAATCAAACTTCTTCCGCCTCCTTAGATGGACATTACAAGACAGGCTGTTACAGCCCTGCAACCAGCATTTCAGATCACACATGTGCCAGGCTCCAGTAAAGGTCGTCATCACCCAGAATACTTAGAAATAAGACACAGAGAAGGTATTATTTTCTCACTCTTGAAAACTTAATTCTGTGGAACACGAACAACTAAATTTACAAGCCTGAGCTGTACATGTCATTACTTTTCCTATTTTACAGTAAAAACATATAAAGCAAAAAATAATTCAATATAAAGAGGTTACTCACTGTGTTTATAAAAGTGCTATAAAGTTACAAAACTGTCCAGCATGAAGGAGGTGAACAGGAGGGAGCCTAGTAGCCATGGGCTGAGGGACTCAGGAAACTGATTTCATAAGTGGATGTATGGTCAACTTTAGCAGAGGTTTTGTAAATCCTCTATCTGCAATGCCTTCCGGATGTTGAGGCAATCTATAATTACGCACCAAAACATGGAGGATACGGGGCAGTTGGTGAACTTAAAACCAATAAGTACTTGCAGTAAAAATTTGAATTAAATACTGCAATGTTAAAGCCAAGATTGGGATGCTCATGCTCTCTCTATTTTGTCGGAAGGCATGTCAAATCCCTGCCCAAGTAGCGTTTAGACAGAGCTGGTTCTCCAGCATTGGTTTTCATTGCTTATGGCACTCACCATAACATGCATGAACCTCTCCAAGGCCCTCTAACCTTGGCACTTTGAGGGACAGGGTAGATTAATAACCACAAGGAAAAATGTGAGCTCCCTCCCAATGACCATTCTTCTTGCAGACGGACTCCTAGCTTCATTGTCTTCATGAGGTGATGTGTTGTGTCTTCCAGAGCTTCCCTGGCATTTTTGGGACTGGCAATCCCAATCCAAGGCATAAAATGTATCTTGCATTGTAAAAATCCTGTGTACATTGTTAGAATGATACTGTACAATATAAAATGTTACAACATTCTGTTTATACTACACAACTCCTAGGTATTAGGAGAAACTAAAAACAAGAACAAAAGAACAAAAAAGGAGACGAGAAACAGTACCCAACCCACAATCCCCAAACATGGGAGAAGAAACTGGATCAAGGAAGAGTCTAGGTTCCCGCCCCTTGGGCACACAATTATCAACAAAATGCAGCTGGGAACTGCCAGCATTAAAATGAATGCAAAGCTGTAGTCCCATACATGGAAGCATAAAAAACAAAGTAATCCCTTTGTGGTTAAGACATTTGAGTCTGCCACTGCCATTTCACTCAGCCAGGGGTCAAGGAGTCGAGGGTGGAGATGGAAGAGCTTCTTGCCACCCCAAGTTTATATTTCACAGCATCACACCAAGCACCTTAGGAACTTTAGAACATACCTTGCAGTCAAAGTAACACGAATCAATGTTTTGCTATTTCATCAGAACATGATCCTAGCATGCCCAGATAAAGCTGATTTTCCAGTTATCACATGCATGCTAAAACCTATCCCAACTTGGAAATAAAAGGGCCCTTGTGAAGCAATATTCATAGCGAATCGGGTTAGTGCCATTTGTGTGCAAATGCACAGATCATGTAGGGGGGGAGAAGGGGGGGGGTAACGGCACGCAAACATCCAGGTTGTTGTGTGGTGCTACACAAAGGCAAAATGTACATCTGAGCATTTAAGGGTGCACATGTCCTAATCATGTACAATTGAAAAGCGATCAAAGTATGTTCGAATGGTAAGCATTGCCAATATTTGCAAGGCTTCAAGAGAATGAGGTCTGGTTGGTATGTGTAAACTGGCTACATGAAAGTGCTTACGAACAAATATATGCTTGTAAATCAGGTAAGGTACATTAAAAACGGCACGATGAAAGGTAAAATTACTTGACATCAACAACAAAAATAAAACCAGTACGTGCTTACAGAGTTGTGCCAAAGACTTTAGGAGATGACTGCCTATTTTATGGGCAATTTTTATTTTGGACTAAAACGGCAGGGTATCCTTATAAATGTTAGTATTAGAGACACAAGGGATTTCTAGGCACAACAATGAGCATCCATCTAAAACTCCGATTTTGGTTTTCACACTTGCAGAAACCTTTGCAATAATATATTATCTAGTTTTATATAGCGCTATAAACCCGCAGGTATCCAAGTGCTGAAATAACAGTTGATATTATGCCAGTGAGTGGTACTCAATGTATCAACCTCAGGAGGATGAAAGACTGAGTTGGCCCTGCCAGGATCCAAACTTGCATCAGCAGGAAGCATACAGATGTCAAAACAAGTACTTAACTCGCTGTGCTATATGACCAGCAATACGAGACGTTTCTTGGAAAATTAGACGTTTTAGGAACCCAAAAAAACAGTCATGGAAAACAAAAACACAAGGAACAAAGAAGCACGTTTGAGAAACACTATAGCTCAAGTCAAAGGAAGCAAATGTTTGGATACATAGTACCTTGAGCCATTTAACTGTGTCTAAGTAGGAAAACCAGATTCAACCCCACAGGGGTTCAACATATGGGAAGCAAATTAAGGTTACCCCCGGGTGTAGTGAAGATTACAGTCCTGCCAGTACTTTAACTCAAAAGCAAGGCTAAGGCCCCATAGGGGCATTAAGAAGAAAGCTTAAGACTCCAAAGGCGTCTTTGAATCGGGCACTCTCTGGTCATAAAGAAATAGCATGAATCACACCCCACAGGGGCGCGATACATTAGGCTTCAAGATTAAAGAACTATGATAGGCAAGATGCAGATAACATTGAGAAACAAGAAAAGGCAATTGATGTGGTATCTGACTGATGTAAACTTTCTAACCGAGCATAGGCCCCCTCAAGCAAAGAAATGTTGAAAATGTAGGTCCCGCTCAGGGAGTACAAGGAGCATGAAAAACACTAGCACCAAACACTTTAGGGATGTAAACATTAGACCCGAAAAGTGGCCCAATAAGAGGAAGCAGGGAATTGCTTTCAAAAGGTACCAATGATTCCTGCATCCATAATGTGAAGAAATACGTATTACACTAAGGCACGGAGTAATTCTAGTGAATTAGCATTCTGCCTTGAAGAGGCGCAAGGAAGGAGAAACAAGATAATCGTGCCAGAGAGGCACAATAAAAGGCAAGTTAAGAACTGTTTGACAAAGAACCAGCAAGAATCCAAGACACAATGTCCCTGCTTCAGAACACTTTGTAAGAGGAAAAAGAAAGCAGAATTAAGCCTCAAATGGGGCAAGAAGTTAAGTATTGCAGTCTGACTCCATAAAGGCTTAAGATGCATGAATTATACCATCAGGCCAGAGGATGGATAGAAAACAGGACGACACCAAATCCAGAAATATTAGACAGAGCAACAAGAAAGGAGAATCAACCTTCTAATAAGGGGGATCATGGAACAAGAGACTGACGTTTTTGCCAAAGATCATGCAAGCGTAGATGCTGCACATACATAGTAAGATTCAGATCCTTCAAAAGGAGGTGACAGAAAATGGCTAATGTTAGTGAAATGCATGAGGCTGCAGGATTCAGATAAAGTATCTCAAAACATTCGGGGACCAAGATCCAATCTGTGTTGAGGCTTAAAGAAGCAAGATTCAAAACGTAAAGGTTTTCCATGCGAGAACCCCTAAGGTCTGAGTAAATTACACATCAATCTTGGAAAACGTACATTGAACCACAATAAAAGTAAACGCAGGGAACGATATAGGTATACATTACCAGAGAACAAAGAAAGGAGAAAATGGGGCAAGCCTCAAGAGACGGGTCCTTTTGGATGCCTTATGGTATGTAAAACTGGACGTATTGACCACAACCTTCTAAGAGGTAAACAAAATATGTCCACTGAAAAAAAGAAATGTGTTTTGCTGCATTAATAATGGAAATGTATGGTGTTTCTGTAGCTTAAAAATGTATAGGTAGATGGCCATTAGTGTGTTCAAACAGAACATTATAAACTAGTACAACAGAAAATCAACATGGCAAATGGAAACAATAAGAGTTAAGAGCAGGAATTTTAAAAATGTGCTAGCAGTATGACTTGTTATAATTGGTTTAAGTCTTAGCGGGCTGAAAAACAGCATATTTACTGTCACTCTGCACATATGGGAAGAAGGCAGTCAGCGAGAGGCGGCATAAGAAAAAAGTGGCAATCTAAAGAAAAGGCAAGTGCAAGATTTGGGAGGCAAACGGATTACAAGTTGCAGGCCAGTACAGTTTCTCTGTGGGAATGTCATACAAGGCACATTGTATCCAATTCATTATGTGAAATGGGTGAATTGCAACCACTTGACCTCAAACAGAAGGAATCTCATAAGCGAAGCAGACTGGCTTTCTCACCAAGACATTAACTAGGTTATGAACGGGTGAAGCAGAAGCTACAAAAAGTCTTCAATGAATGGTAGCCATACAGTGGAGCGCAGGAGTAAATACCTATAAAGTGCCACATGAGAGTGGTAGAAATGACTTTGGAAACAGTTAAATTGGTGGCTCCTGCTTGTAGGCTAGAAAAGCCAGTTAGCTTGAGACCTACATCTACTCTTCACACCCCATGCCAACTGGTGTCATACAAACATACTTTTGTGACATTAACTCTGGGAATGTCTATACAAAAAGAACATACCTGGGTGCATGGGAAGCATAATGGGTCATATACAGAGAACACAAAATTGTTTGCATCTCATGTGGAAGATTTACAGCACACATTGTACTAGCTGCCCAGTCCCCATTTAGCTCCTGCTCATCTACTTATTTTGATCCACGTTCAAGACTAAACGCCCCTTCAGAGAAGAAACTCAGGAAGACATAAGACTGAATTTGAGCTGCAAATTACCAGCTTCCTAGTTCTATAGTAGAACAGTTTTAGAATAATGGCTCATCTGGTGAACCCGAAGAAATGACATTTGAACATTTACATATTGCAATTATTCTTGGCCTTATCTACGAGAGCCTCAAGATAAACCTCAATTATATTGAAAAGCCTCAATTCATCTTTTTGCATCACAAAATAAATAATTAATAGCTTCTTAAAATAAAAATATCAAAGCATTTACTAAAAAAATCTTGAATAGCTAACCTTTAAGCAATTTCATTCATTCAACATCATGGAATATTGAAACTTTACTGAACCCTAATATCTCTCGCTCCGATTCATTTGTACTTTACACATCAAAGCCTTCTCTAATGCAAGAGCCAATGAAAATAGAATGAAGGGGGTGATGAGAATAAACATCACACCACTGAGCTACATATGTATCATATGCCCAACCTGTTACGGTGCCAAATTCATCTCAGTTTGGTATTTTCATGAGGAGAAACATGTCTTTCAGAAAACTTCATTATACAGTAATTTTAATAGTAGAGTTTCTCATGTTTTAACTATGGCTCACATACGAAAAAACTAAATTACACATGTATTCGTGCCAGATAGCAAGCATAGCTCATCTTAAAAAGTCTGTCTAAAAACATATATGTTTTTTTTAAAGTGTGGATCACGACCGAAGTGGATTTCCTTCAAAATACTATGAAGCTGTATTTCTGGTAGGGTTGCCAGTCATTTCTCCTGACTTGGAAGTTGATAGCAATTATATGCATAGGACGAACTGACCTTTCTAGGTGTTTCCGTGGGTTTTTAAATGCATTTATTGGAATATAAATAGCATACCAAATGTGTTTTCTTATAGATATGCTGCTTGCAGCGAGTCCCAATTTTATGGAGAATACAAGGAAGAAAGTGGTTACCCTAGTGGGATATGACAAACTTAGTGGAGCAGACAAGCAAATACTTATAAACTATAGGATATATATATATATATATATATATATATATATATATATATATATATATATATATATATATATAAAAATCAAATTGAAAGGGAAGGCAATTCAAAAAGGAAAACAAAGGAGGAAACTGGCAAATGAGAGCACATTCATAAACGACTATCTATAGACGAAACACTAAGCTTAGCTACAAATAATAAAGGACGAGGAAAGATTGTAATAATCCGAAGTCTTGATGCACATTCAGGTAAATTATACTTGGTATGAGGCACTCATTTCTGTATATAACAATGAAATACATGAGTATTAATTTAGTGTAGTCGTATGTGATACACAGATTGAGAAAAAAAAAAAACTTCAATACACATACCCAAGGGTTCGTAGCGCTATATAAATGCCAAATTATTAAAAGAGAATTAACTCTCTAATGACTGTGTAGTGACTTGTTCAACAAAGACAAGAGTCCCCTGATGAAAGTGTCAGACTAAGATGAATATGGCAAGAAACAAATTGGGCAAAAGCCATATGATAAATGATATGCAACGCAATGCTATAATAAAAGAATTAAAGGAGGGTGATGTGAATCAATGTTTTCCTGTTTGTTTACATAATAGAATAATGTGCAGATTAGTAAAACTGCAGATAAGCCCAACAAGTGTGAAGGGTTCAGAAAACTGTTGTATGAATTGGTTAAATCTGAACTACAGAAGGCCTCAGAATTTGCACTGGCCACTAACAAGTGATAATTGGCTCTTGGTGAGTAGTAAACTGTGTAAATGAATAGTTCAAGGGAAAATGACTTTATGCCTGGCTAGTAGTTTGAAACTTGACATTTCTATCCCTGAGTGAAAGTATTTAAGGATTTTTAGCTAACAGTTTTATATGTTGAAAATAAAACTACAACTACATATATTTTGTGATGCAAGGTGAATTATGTCTCATCAGTATAATAGAGGGCTATCTTGAGAATTACAAGCACAAGTCCCAGAATAATTTCAATGCGATTGACCAAGGTCGTTTTAGTCCAAGAATAAAAGTACCCATCTAAAAAATTATAGGCGTCAATATTTACACCTAGACCTCTGTGGCAAGGGCTATTTCTAATATTTCAAACATAGGTACCAGACATCCAGGTTTATTTGCACATTGTCAGTCTTCGAACAGCACAGACAGCCAGTTGGTGGAAACCCATACTGTTATGTCAATAGGACAAGAAGTAAACTCGCAATGGCATTCCCAGGTCAGTTTCCAGGCGCTCAAATGCATTATAGATGCGGCTATCGCCATCTCCAATAGCCATAATGGATAGAGATTCATATTAAACTATGGACAATAAGCCAGAGTACTGCACAAAATAAACTAAGTGCATTAACCTTATTTTATTGGGACCAATCAGAAAGAAAAAAGGAAACAATTTCCTTACTCAAGGAGAGGACAACCAACAATAACATTTTACAGTGCAAGTGCAGCAGAATAGACTGCAAACACATGTAATGTTAGAGAACACTTTCTGGAGAAGAGGTGGGCGAAAGAGTACAAATTTACCAGTGTGCTGAAGGTTTGCTAGGGCTTTCCTCATCAACACTGGTGGATGAGCAACAGAACCCAAAGGGCTCTGGACAGACAGATGTGCAACAGCAGTGTGGAAACACAATTGAAGTGTGTTAAGTTTTGAATCAATCAACATTATTATGGTCGTTTAAATCTGTTCTCACCAACACATCCCCAGAGATGAGTTGTGTTTGCATTAGATTAACTCTTTAGCTCATACAACACCAGCAACCTGCAAGAAGACTGGATTTAAAGAAGCAGAAAAGCTGCCCAAGTCCAAGGTGCATTAGTGGGCATAGAGCATCCCTACCATCCACCTCTTGGCGAAGATCGAGCGTGATTGAAGGGTCATAGAGCCTAAATAAGAGAAAAACAAAAAAAGGTGACAAGACTATACAGCTATTCACTATGAAATGTCCCAGACCTGAAATATCCAGTCAGAGATTAAATTAACTCTGTCCGAGTCTAGAGTACTTTTGACAGATGCAAACTTTTTTTACATGGCCTTCTAGGCATTTTGCATTTGTTCTACAAAATCCTGGATTGCAATTCACCCTTATGTGGCATGAAATATTGCAATGAAATATTAATAGGATCAAATCAGACATTGCACACAATGCACTACAACCATTTGCACAGATTGGTTTAAGGGGTAAAAGATAATTTACCGCCTCCCTAAAAGACAAGAAACAGGGAGGGTTTGGCTCACCACAATATAAAAATTTTAAAAAAACACTTCAGTCAGAGGGATGGCAGGGCAGATTTAAGTGATGTATGCAAAGAGGCGATTGAGCAGAGCGTAAGAAGGTGAATTAACCAGTCTTTGCCTAAAATAGTGATACACAGTAAGGGTCCTGCATCTCAAAAACGGATTTGAAGGACCTAGTCACATTAGGACTTCCTTTGGAGGATGTGTGAGGACAGGCCACACTCCACCACCCCTATAACTGACAGTTTACAGGGGTTTATCTGAGATTACGCCAAACAATTTCTTTGACGCAGTTCACTTTGGGTGTGTCTGGCTGCAACTGTCTGAGGTGGCAATTAGTCTTCCCAGTCTAAAACAAAACAGGCAGAGACCAGAATGAGAACATAAAGAGCAGGAACAATCCTTCCATTGGGAAGCAGAAGGAGGGAAGAAACGATTGGTTTATACATGTAAACTCGAGCCTAGTAGTAGAGTGTTAAGGAGTATCAAATGCTGCCCAATTGTTTTGTCCACTGACCGCACATCTCTGCCCCCCCAATCCTCAAGCAAACCAGCTTCACCATAGTGAGGATCCGGAGAAGCAAGAAATGTGCATCTGGTCACTGAACTTGCTTAATAATTGTCTGTTTTGATTCACAAAAGTGTTGTTACAAGAGCATTACTCTCAATTGAGGCTTTCCTTGAAGCTTCGCCAGAAGCAGAAAGGCATTCCTTTATGGCAACCTGCACGGTCTAAATACTTTGCACACACATACCCGTGTGGAGGAGAAGCAGCAAGGTCTATGTGGTTTGTGGATTACTTGGGGGAGAAAAGGGGAATTTTCCCCATTTAAAAAAATATATATCTTCAATAAGGAACACTGTGGCTTTCCTTTTCAAGACAGGTCATATCCAGTCTCAATAAGGCATGTACAAATTAACATGATTATTGTGCAGTAAGGCTCTTCAGGTACCCACAGCAGCTCCCGCTCTCTGAAGTCTTGTTTCACCTACTGGAATGCTTGGTGAAACCGTGGCAGGGTGGTGGTACTCAAGCTAGAGGTGAAAACTGGGGGAAATGAGTGAAGAGGCCCAAAGTTTAGGCCCCCCCCAGATCCTGTGGACTCTTGAGGTTGAGGTTGCAAAGTGGAAAGCAGTGACTGGGCTTCCCCCTGTGAGTAGCCCATTAGTAGCCCAGCTGTGGACACGGGAGAGTTGCATGGAGGTAGGTTCAGAGGTAGGAAGCCTAAAAGGTGTCCAAAGTCCATGTTAGCAGCACAGAATGTTTCTGATAGGTTGGCTGGGCTTTTGGACAGCAGAGACTCGTCAATTCCAAAACCCTGAGGTTGAGACCCGTGAAGCTCATTGGACAAGGGCAAAGAGCCAGGGGGCTCTGCCAGGAAGCTGTCAATATCGCTTTTGGACAGCCGCTCAGGCAGATATGAGGTAGATGCGAGCTGGTATTTTGAAGTGTGTGTCATGTTGGCGACGGATACTGAAGAAGAACACTCCAGGGGGTAGCTCAACCCCATTGACAGAGAGCCCGGAACTAAGGAGTGTGAGATGCCAGAGCTTGGCATGGTTTGGAGATGAGAGCTGTACATGCCCATTGGCAGCATGCTTGGAAATGTTTTGCCCATCATCTCTCGGGACTGCATACACATAACTGGACTCAACTCCTCCTTCACAGCCACAGAGGAGTTACAGCTCATATAGCTAAGCATGTCAGCAGGCTCTACTTTTATCCTTATCTGATCCTGTAAGTGGCTCTTTTTCACGTGCCTGGTTAGGTGATCCTTCCTCCCAAACCTCTGGGCACAGTACTGGCATTGAAAGTCCTTGCGCCCTGTGTGCACCACTAGGTGTCGGCGGACATCTTTACGGGTGTAGAAGCGTCTGTCACAGTGGTCACATGGGTGCTTCTTCTCCTTGTTACCCCCAGATGCCTTCCGCGAGTGGGCTTTCAGGTGCTCCAGTAGAACTGGAGTGCTCTCAAAGACTTGTAGGCAAACTCTGCAACTCAAGTCACCACTAGTAGCAGCATGCATTGCGAGGTGACGCCGGTAGCCAAGCTTGGTGTTGTAGTTCTTTCCACATTCCAGGCACTGGAGGGCCTCCTTATTGGGGTCATGTGTTTGCAGGTGGTTTCGCAGATGGTCTTTTCGGTGAAACATTTTCTCACAGTACATACACTGATGTGGCTTCTGGGCAGAGTGTGTAGCCATGTGCCTGAGGTAGGAAGAGAACTTTATTAACATCTGAGAGGATTGGGAGCACTTATTTTAACACTTCACATTATTGAAAACAAAATCATCCCACCTTCATAAAACCCCCCAGCTCAGCATTCCCCAATGTTAAGGTTGTGCAATCAGTAAGGTGGCAGTGCTCTGAATCGCCTTACCTGTATAGCTTGTACTTTGATGTAAAGGCCTTAACGCAATGTAACTGAGGGCAGGTATACGGTTTCTCTTCAGAAGCTGTTATCATAGAAGTCCTCAGCTTATCCACATGATGGATAGGGGTGCCAGGGAATTCGCAATGGCATGCCCCTGGTCCTCCTACTTCCCCACATCGCTGCCTGGGGATTAGTCTCCACAATGTCTCATTTGCTGCATCCTGTTTTGCATCTTGAAACCAGTTGGGGACTTCGACTGGAAATGTAGTCATGGCAGGTGAGTCCTAATGGGGCCACACCATATCACCCAGTTCTCGTGTGGTCTTGTTCTGCAATAGAAAAAGACACATTCAGTGATGCATATAAGAAACACCCCGGTCCATCTGGTCCACTTAATCCCAGTCTACTGTATCATAGCAGACCTCGACCCCAAGACTGCCTTAGCTGTTCCATACATTGCTTCCTATGATGTCTTAATACATATACATAAAAGGATTTTTTTTTAAACTTATAGTCAGAAAAAGCAGCATGCATTCAGTGTTCACAACCACAAGCAGCACCAATATTGCTGTATCACACAAGCTCGAAGGCATCATGCATCAAACTCCCCTTCGTGCACAGGCTACTTTTCCACCTACCCTTACCACTCGAGAGCATTTTATTCTCAAATCACCCTGGTTGTGGAGACTTGGAGTGCCCCAACCATGATACAAGACATTAAAGCATACTTCAACATGAAGGGTATGCAGGCGGTGAGGAATAAAATGAGAATGGGTGGAAATAAATGGAATCACAGAACCTGGCCCGAGTGAGCACAAAAGGCTGGACTAACTTAGTTGCGCTCACTGAGACATTAAGATGTACCAGAGATTTCATCTAAGCCTTACCAACTCTTGTTTATTAACATTGAGTGACAAGGTCTAACTGGTGCATGCAAGAGAACAAGTCTTAGGTAAAAGTCAGAACTCCTGCCTCACTAGAACCACTAGTTATATTAAACCACATATTTTAAAGGTCATGCAGAAGGCTCCAACATTCCCATCAGCGGTTGATCCGAGAAGCTGCTGTGTAATTCAAGAAAGTTATGCATTTTAGGATAACATTATTTCTGATACGTACTGCAGATTCGTTAGCTTTGAAATACTTGGCCATCAAGCTAGAAACAATGTACATTTAGTCACGTTACAGCACTTTAGGTTACAGATGGGGATGTTCACTCCCCCCCCCCCTTTCTCTCAGTTGCTTGGGTAATTCATGCCACATCTCGACTATTAACATTGAGGGGACGAGGATGGGCAGTCAATGAGAATCTCCAGAGGAAACCTCGATCAGAACTAAAGCTCCAATAAAAGCAGCCCCATAGATAAGCAGTGCAGTGCAGCAGCCACTTATTCCCAACAGACAAAGAGCCCTAAAGAAATGGGGAGTCAAAACAAGAAGTGAGAAACACTGACTCATTGGAGACTGCCCCCAAAAACACTGCTCCATGCATATGTCCATGTCCACATTAGGGGTACTAGTAGAACAGTGCCACAGCATAGTCCTCCAATAGGATTACTGACTGATTTGAAGAGGAACTTAAAGTTAAAAGTGCGTATTAGGTGCAAAGAGGTATGGCATGCAAAAATAATGGTTCTACAGTAAATATAGTTTCATTGGCCTAGAAAATATCTGAAGTCATCTGAAGTCCTACCTAAAAATGTTATGCACTTTTCTTTGGGATACAATGTTTTATTCGGGAAAGAAAGCAAGTAATTACATCACATGAATACACTGAGGAACATGCTACTATTAAAAAATTAGATATGAAGATAAAACATTAAAATACACCTCCATACCAAGGTCTTATTGAACTACTACAAGAATGCCTAGAACATGTATCTGACAGCTTTGGCCTTTCAGATGGTCTGGACGACAGCTTCCACAAGCCCTAACAAACATATCCACGGTGAGGGATCATGGGAGCCATACTAAAAAATACATCTGAGAAGGAGTAGCTTTCAGACAGGAGGACAGAATAAAAGTAAAACTCTTAAAGCAGAGAGTCGAAGAATTGGAAAAAGGAAGAACTGTACAGATGCTCTGATGTGCATTGCTAATCGCGTAAGTCAAGTGACCACCAATCACACCCCAGGATTACATATTATATTATCTGTGCAAATTCCCATCATCCCAATCCAAACAATCACTTGTCATATGCTATATCTCCCATAACCTGGATTGGGCTATTCCAGCCTCAATCCAGATCACAAACCTCTGCCTCATCTTACTTTCCCAGAAGCATAGGATCTCTATTTTTGCAACCATCACTGCCCTGGGAAATCAAGTTCACCGAACCGATCCAATTCAGTCAACCATTCGTGAAGGTGTCAAGATCATCCAGGTAATCATAGACAAGACCACACCCCAACACCAAGCTTATACTTTCCATCACATCCAGCCAGAACTGTATAAGCTTCAGGAAGTCCCAGATCATATATCAGAACCAGAAACGCCCTTGCAATTCGAACAACTGTCATTCAAGGACAAACCCAGATAATGCATCCTATCGGGAGTCCACTACGTCCTAACGATTATCCGCTGCGGTGTACATTTCAAACACAAATCTAAAACGGACTGTGTCAAGTCTAGGCCCAGTTATGCACACCATAAATCCTTTTGCCCGGTAATAGTAACTGCTTCCCAATCAGAGAAAAGTCCAGACGCACAGGTAGGAGTCCCAGAAAAGATTAATCGTGCAGCGATACCCTAAGCAAGCCTCCCCCCACACATACCAGCAGTTAACTCATCCAATCCTTTATTAGAGACCAAAGTGTAGACAGCGAAGCTCACTGTACCTACCCGTCTTTCTAACAGCCAGTCAGGGGTACATATTTCAAGTTTTAAGCCAGGCAAAGAAGTTACTTGCCCCCTCAGTTCGCCACACGCACACCATTCCTTACTCACACAGTCAGCAATAGAATATGCACATTTTGAACCTAGAGTAGGCTAATGCGGAAAGACAGGACTGTATATTTTGAATATCTTCCATTTTATTAGATCACAGATACACAGGACTCCAGCTTTCTTCCAGATAGTCCCGGAAAGCTTCAGGTTTCCATCAGTCAACATTAGGTTGCCAGAGCACATCATATAAGACATTCTGAAATGTGCCGAGAAAGTTTGAGTGTGGATGCTTGACAACAAGCTCCAACTTAATCCCAAGACCGAGATAATGGTCTTTAGTTCCAAGAAGAAATTGGAAACTACCTTCCAAAATGTTCCATGCACCCCCAAATCTGGGGTATAATCTGCATGTTAATCAGATGATTAAATCATTGTATTCCCAATTGAAAATGTTGAAACCGCTTCTCCCTCTTATCATCAGAAGGGGATTGAGCAATTGTTGGCTCACTTGCTAATGCCAGGCTGGACAAATGCAATGGCCTCCTTGTAGGTTTGTCCTAAACACCAGTTACAACGCATTGCAGTGGCACAAAATTCAGCAAGGACTCCAGGGGTATTCAAGACTTTAGTCTGTGTTAGGAAAGTTTCTCTTTTAGAGAACTTTCCCTCCATATTCCATGGACCTCCAAACATTTTGCTTCACACCTTGTCCTGACTTTACAGTGAGGTGAAGCCATCAGCTTCACTCCACTGGGCTTTTTGCTAATTTGTTATGGGGAAACGGACTAGTCCTTCAGACTGCAGTACTGGTAAACTAGGTTGCCCTTTTTGTCAGGTTATCTGTTTGGGTAACTTTTTCATATTGGCAAAGCATCTTTCAATGCAGTGCAATGGGGATACTTTATCACTCCAGACTCCAAAGGGGATTGATGGTTATGTGCCTACAGACAAGCTGGTGGGAGCAGTTACATTTTTTGCTAAATTTTTTGTTATCCCTCCTGTTTAGGTACTAACTGTGGCGGGTGACCTAAGATGGCCGTGCGACAAGATTTTTCATGTATTCTTTGGCCATTTTGTTCTTTGGCCGTCTTGCCTTCTCAGGTCAGGAATTCCCCGTTATGGTCATGCATTTGCCATGCATTTCGTGGGCTAGTGCATACCTTGTGTGCTGGGATTCAGGAAGTGGTTTTGGACTGTCTGGTCCCAATCCACATACTGTGCCAGTGTGTCTATTGTGTATGCCTTAGTCAGCCCCACAATGGTCCCAGATTGGACCACTGCTGGTGTGCATATGTTTGGCAGATATTTCCATTGTAGGGCTTAGTCTGATCCCTCACGTGAATTTGGGATAAGAAGAGGAGTCCTTGGTTAGGGGAGTTTTCCTAAAGTTCCCCTGGAGGTAAGACTCTATAAAACTATCCCTTGGCATACAGGGCCCAACTCTTAAGCCTTACCCAAAGGATTTGGTAGAATGGCAGAGCAGCCAGGCTCATCCGATGGAGGAGGATGTGCGCTGTACGCAAGTACACTGAGCCCAGTCAATACAATAGCCCAAAGAAACTCTTACACTGTTATAAATTATAATAAAATACACAATTTATATACACAAGACAGGCAATTAAATACTTTAGACTAACCAATAGAGCTAGAAATTATTTAATTCTTTTAATTGGTGACTGAGTCAATGTAGTTGCTCGCGCTTACAATTGTTACAGAAAATGACACTAATGACCGATCTACCGTACTACTTGTAGTGTCGCGCAATCGCATTTGTTACAGAGAAATTATAGGTTCATTCATTAAGTAAAGTTACATCAGACAGTCTGTAGGAAGGATAACAAGGGCTATTCAACACTTTAGCAGTAATTCACTTTATAGTAACCCTTTTCAAGGCTTATGCTTTGGCAATCTAATCCCTCACTATCCAAATTTCAGTGTAGGAGTGGAACAAAAGTCCTATGTAGCAGCATAAAGGCAGTTCCTCAGGATACTTAAATTACTAAAATAAACATGCTTAGCAAGATAAAACAATGTATAGGGACCCTGCCTGCAAAGGACACAAGCTGGGAAGTCTGGGCCAGAGGCATGGGTGGACACCCAAAAACCTTGTAAAGCACTCCAGTTACACTGGAGTGACTATTTGGCTTTAGGAAAGTTCTACCTTTAGACCCACAGTACCTTAAGTTAGAAGAAGTAAAGGCAGCTTGATTCTTTTCTGTGCAGCAGCAACAAACCCGGTCTCCCCATTCCTCGGTCTGGTGATGAAAGGAAAGACTCTGTGTCTCTGGAGGTCCAACTAGAGCTCAAGGTTCTGAGTGGATTCGTCCTCGCAAAGACGTTGCACTGGAAATGGGCCAGAGGTCATGTTATCAGAACCTCTTAAAGCGCAGCGTTGACCCGGAGGTATCTTGGCGCTGAAACTGAAGGAAAGTCAAAAGGAAAAAACAAGAAGACATAGGCCCAGGTAAAGAGAAGAAAAAACAGACCACACAAGCTTAACTAAAAAAAGGATGTCCCCTGGCATTTGCGGTTTGCAGCCCTGGAAGTCACAGTACCTCACTGCCTTCCCAAAACCACCTTCCTGGCCTGAAGAGTCCAGACTATTACGCTTGGTGAATGTGTGGATCGAGGACCATGTAGCAGCCGCACAAATATCCTGAATTGGGACTCCCATCAGTAAGGCAGAGGAAGTAGCCATGCCCCTAGTCGAATGAGCCAAGATCCTCAGGAGGATCTTTTCCCGCTAATCTGTAGCATTCAGAAATTCCTAAAATGATCTACCTGGATGAGGTTTGTTTTGTGACCAACATACCCAACCTCGTGTAACCAACGAAAAATTGATCATCCCATCTTAACTTAGACATCCTAGATATGTAGAAGCCAAGTGCATGCCTTAAATCAAGTCTCTGTAATCTCTCCTCTTCCTTTCCAGGATGAGGTGGACGATAAAAACAGAAGTATGACCGAGTTAAATGAAGCTGACCATTTTTGGAAAAGATATTTAGATTTAACTACTCTAATCTTAAAGAAGACTGTGTAAGGAGGCTTGCAAGACAAGGCTTGAAGTTGACTCACCCTACAGGCTGATATAAGAGCAACCATAAGGATGGTCATTAGTGTTAGCAATCTTAGCGGGCAGGAACGAATAGACTAATGAAGAACACATGAGAAATTTCAAAACTAAGTTAAGATCCCAAACCCGGGACTTGAAATGGGATCAGAGGTAATACATTGGTCATTCAACTCCTCAAGCCTTGCCTCTCTCCCACGAACCTCATCCCTCTGTCCTTTACTTCTGCTCAGTTTCGCTGACTGGCTGCCTTGGGTACCTTCAGAGCCTCACAGACCCCAAGCCTTCCTCGCCAGTTTCCTGCATTTGCCCCCAGGCCTTGCACTTGCCGCAGCACTACTGCACTGGTTACAACCCATGAGAGTGGTATCTCTCTGCGCTTAACCTATGTTCTGACTAGACTGGGCACACTTGGTCCCTTTTGCCCCACCCCCGCTTGCACTTCCTGCTCTGTTCACCCACATGATCTGAATGTACCATGCCTAGTAAGATCTGTCTCGTCTTCCCTAGGTGTTACCCTCCCATGCATGGTTGTGCTTTGAAACACTTGTGTATAAGCACATAATAAATAAACAAACCCTTGAGAAATTGCATCACTAGTGGTATTTTTAAGAAAGATATCTCTTCAGAGGAGCGCCTAAAAATAGATTGCGCTGCCAGATACCCTATTATTGTGCCAACCTGGAGCCCCAGATTAGCCAGGTGTAACAAGAACGATAACACCATAGGTGTGCTGCAAGTTAAATGGCCCACATTCTTATCCCTGCGCCAGCTGCAGAACCTGTTCCAACGGTATAAGTATTTCGTTGCTGGCCTTCTGGGCGAAAGCAAAATCTCCATTATGTCGTTCGTGAGGTTCCATATATCTAAAGCCTCTCAGAAACCATGCGTGAAGGTAGAGTGTCTTCACCTCTGGATGGAGAACCCAACCCTCATCTCGCAAGAGAAGGTCCTCTCTTTGTGGAAGATGTATTGGAAGGTAGATGGACATGTCCAGAAGGTCCGGGTAACACGTTCTCCTGGGTCCGGAACAATTAGGATCATGGCTTTCCCAAACTTTCTCAACTCCCAGGTCACTTGAGGAATGACGGTGACTGGAGGAAACACATACAGTAGTGGAAACTCCAGGTCCACTACGAACGTGAATTCCCTTGAGCAGGACAGCTCGCACTTTCTGGTTGAAACTGGTCTCAAACAGATCCACTTGAGGGGTTCCCCAAAGGGCGAAGATCTCTTGAAGGACTTCCTGCGCTAGTTCCCACTCGTGGGAGACTCTGCTCTGCCTGCTTGGAGCGTCCGCTGGCGTGTTCACTTCTCCGGCTAGGTGAACTGCAGATGGGGGGATTCCTTCTTGAATTGCCCAGAACCAGAGCTGCATTGCTTCTCTGCACAGTGGTAGTGACCCTACGTCTCCTATCTTGAGATAGTATATGGCCACTGTGTTGTTGGTCATTATCAGGACATTCTTTCCCCCATAAAGAGGGCAGAAAGGCCATCAGCGCTAGTCTGATTGCCCTCTGCTCCAAAAGGTTGATGTGTAGTTTGGACTCCAATGGAGACTAACGACCGCTGATTGTCAGATCATTGGCATGTGCTCCCCACCGAGTGAGTGAGGCGTCCGTAACAACCATTATATCAGGCCATGGTTGCCAAAAGGGTTCTCCCTTCAGAATGTTTCCCTCGAAAGGCCTACCACAGAAGGTCTGATATCCTGCCTGAGAATTGGTACCATTGAGTCCCGAGAGCCCATTGGAGTCTCTCATTCTCAGGCGATCATCTGGTACCAGGAAAATGCAGGAGGCCATGAGGCTGAGCAACCTAAAAAAAATGAAACTAAAATAAATCTAAGGCCGGAAGACGCTGGGCACTCCGGAATTTGGTGACCATCTTCAGCATGTCTTGAGCCCTCACCTCGGGTGGCAAGGCCTTTCTCCCCCAAGGATACATCTAGGACTGCCCCGATTAATTGGAGCCTTTGAGATGGTATTATGTGTGACTTCTTGAGGTTGAGGTCTGGATGGAGTGACAGGTGGATCTAAGATGTTCCAGGACCTGTTCGGGAGAACATGCCCCGATCAATCAATCGTCCTGGTAGGGGCTTACATGACTGCCCCCCCCCCCTCCCTCTCCAGAGACTCACTGCCGCCGCCGCCGCCACCACCACCACCACCACCACCACCACCACCACCACCATGGTGAAAACCCTCAGGCGGATTTCAGCTCAAATGGCAGAACTCTAAACTAATAATAAGAGCCACCAACGGCGAACCTCAGGTACCTTATGTGCTTGTGGTGGATTGGCACATGTAAGTAAGCATCCTGAAGGTCCAATGATCCGAGAAAGGGAACCATCTTGAACTTGTCCTTCCTGAGGAACATTTCCAATGATACCATCCAGTCCTGAAGCTGGAGGGCCTGAAGGATCTGAGAAAGGGAACCAGCTTAAATGTATCCTTCCTGAGGAACTTGTTCAAGTCTCTTAAGTCCAAGATGGGTCTGAATCCTCCGACCTTCTTGGGGATTAGGAAGTAAGGGGAGTACCAACCCTGGTTCTTCTCCACTACAGGTACTGTTTCTATAGCACCTTTCTCCAGCAGGGTCAAAATGTCCAGCACAAGGAGCGGATCTGGAAATTTGAAAGAGTTGTTGCCTGGTGGTTGATCCCAAGGCCTTTTTAGAAAGGGAAGGCAGTAACCCTGGGCTACTGTTTCCAATGCCCCTACATTTGAAGTAATACCCTGCAATTCTTGCAGATGCTGCAAGTCTCCCCCCCTCCCCCCCACAGGGGCTTTGTGGACTAAGTCCTCAGAGAGGTTGTGAGGCGGCTGAGGGTAAAGCAGCCATTGCCTGGACGGTCTTAGCACCTCTTCCCAGTACACCATGGGGGAATCTTCTCTGATCTCTTTGATTCGAAAGGCCTCTCAAGCTTTCAACTGAGGAGTAAAAGCAAAAGGATCTTACCAGCCAAGCTGTTCCAGCGGCTGTCTGAATGCTGCACAAAGGGATTTGCCTGCTGCTTTAGAGGTCTGCAGCTTCTCCATGCTCTCGTCAGCCTTGCATCCAGATAAAGGTGTGCTGTCAAATGGCATGTTAAGTCTGGATTGCACATCTGGAGCAAAATCAGGCAATGCTGTGCATTAAAGTGCTAGACGGCATAGCTCTGATACCATCAGAGTCAAGACCAGTCTGAAGGGATTCGCACATTGCGTGCTTCCCATCCTTAATATTTGTGAAACCGTCTTTCTTCCCCCTCCTGGGATATGTTCAGCCATCATCGAGCTATATTCCCATAGGGCAAATGTGAATTTAGCCAGTGCACACATGGCATTTGCTGACTTAAGGGCCATACTTCCCAAAGAGAAGATCGTTTTTGCCATAGCATCATAGCGTTAGTCATCCCCTGTCGGGGGTGAATTGTTGGGGATGCATTCTGTTTAGATGTGGAGGCTTGTACCACCACACTTTCTGGAGTTGGACATTTACTTAGATAACATGGGTCACTGCTTGAAGCCCTGTATTTGCTTGTTAATTTTGGATTTACTGCTGGAATTAATTCTGGCATCTCCCAGTTGGAACTGACCTGCATTTGTAAGGCTACGTGGATGGGCAGTATAGGGTCCTCCTGGGGTCCCATATCTACAATATCTGTAATATCAACCCGCTCAAAAAGAGCTGCAGGTCTACTCCATCCCAAATATTCTATTATTCAAGACATTAACTGTCTGTATGACCCATCAGCATGGTCTGAGGGATCTGGCCTTCCAAATTCAATTTCAGTAAAGTGTCTATCCCACTTGCAGTCTCATGGAGATCTTTTATCCTTGAATCCTCCGACATCAGAGCCTCTGGAACACCTTGTGTCCCATATTGCAATCCAAAAGGACGCGATTCATCAGAAGAGGTCTCAATTTCCTCATAAGAGTGACTTAAAGTCTTTCCTTGGTAGTGGGGGTAAAATGCTCCAGCTTTTTCAAACTCCTTTGAGAATTCTTTAACATGCGTCAACAATGGCATCGAAGTCTTCGACCCAGACGCCGTCGAACAACTGAGGTGTCAAAGATTTTTTTGACAATGACTTTCCTTTCAAACGTGATGGAACCTCCGAAGGTTCCGGATTATTTTTTTCCTGGACACCCGGGCTCAAGGGCGCAGAGGTTTTGTCTTTTGCCTTCTCTGTTGGGTTTCTCGACATGGGCATGACTCTTGCTTTTCTTAGAGGGGGTTGGGCCGCATTCTCAAATACTTGAAGCATTTTTAGTCTGATTTTCTCCCATTCAGGCAATGAGGCTGATTTGGTTGGGCAAGTGACCCACTCAGAGGAGGAACGCGACGAAGATGGCGATCTGGGATGCCTTTTGTTCAAATGCCGTGAGGATGACTCACGAGATCTTTTAGCTTTCTTCCAACGAGGAGAGTCGTCTCTCGACTAGAGGATTGCTTTTCGACAGTTGTTGAAGGGGATTTATGTGACCTACACGTCGCTAACTTCCCTCTACTCTCTTTCACGGCTTTCACTGTTATCGATAGGCAGGATCCACACTCCCATTTTATATGATTGGATCCCAAGCACCACAGACAAACCCGATGGGGGTCCGTAAGGGACATTTTCACCCTGCAGTCGTGGCATTTTTTAAACCCTGAATTTGGGGCCAATGATGCCGAAAAAGATGGCATTTTTTTTTTCTCACAAAGTTCGATAGTTTTCTCGAAGGAAACTAAGTACGATCTTACAAAGCGATGGCTCTCGTGGAAAAACGGAACTTAAGCCAACGGTTGCTGCGCGGGCTATATACCAGTAAGACGTCGACATCCAGTCGACAGCCATGGACGGGAAGTGGCTGCTGCTGGAAAACATTTCTGAAGCAGTTAAAGTTGGATGAAACCAGTTACTTACGTGTAACTATTGTTCTCCAGCCTGGGTCTGGCATAGATTCACATGCTCATGAATATTCCCCATAGTCAGGCTGGGAATCCTCGGTAAAAGAAAAAAACTTTCACGTTCGCTCTAAAACTGTATTTCTCCTCTAAACTAATCACTGTCCTCTGGGTCATAGTGCCCCCATCCAATGAACGTCCTCTCCTTAAGCCCCACCTCGGGCAGCCATCTTAAGATTTAGTAAGAACGTAAAATGGTAGTATGACCAAGAAAAGCTACAGAGGGGCCGGAGGTAGGGTTAGCATCTGAATCCATGCCAGACGCATGCTGGAGAACAATAGTTGCAGGTAAGTAACTTGTTCCTTCTCCAGCATGGGGTGTGACATGGATTCGGATGCTCATGAACAACAAATACACAGTAGTACACAACCACGGGAGGTGGCAAGGCTCAACAGAAGTAATCAACACTTAACCCTGGAACAGACTCACCTGAGGCGAAAAGGTTGCGCAGCACTGCCTGACCGACAAACAGACTCGACTGTTCCCTGGAATCCCCATCGATGCGTTAGAACCTCATGAAGGTATACGTGGACCTCCACGTCGCAGCCCTGCAGATGTCGAGCAGAGACACACAGGAAAGGAGCACAGTTATGGCAGCAATCGCACTAGTGGAGTGGGCTTTTCGGACGGTCCGGCGGAGGCCGGTTAGCCAGCTGATGACAGTGCATGATGCAGCCGGAGAGCCATCTTGAAATGGAAGCCTTGGACAAGGCTTTCCCATGGTTCACAGGACCAAAGTTAAACAACTGGCGAGTCTTCCCAAAACTTTGTGCGTGTGACGTAGACCTTCAAAGCACGCGCGACTGCATTTTACCCACACATCTGGCTGAGGTGATGGCCACGAGGAAAGCAGTTTTCCATCAGAGAAAGAGTGGAGCTTGATGCATAGGTTCGAAAGGTGCCCCCATGAGCCTGGTCAGAACCACGTTGAGGTCCCATGCCGGAGCCTTCACCGGCGGATAAGATCAGAAAAACCCCTTTAGGAACTCCTTGATGAGTCTGTGGGACCACAGCAAGGATCTTCCCAGGGATCTGGTGTAGCGTGAGATGGCCGCCAGGTGTACCTTCATGGATGCATGAGCCAGTCCAGATTTTGCCAAGGACAGCAACTGTGGAAGAATCAGTGGAACCGTTCCCCTCAGAGGGGTCATCTTTTGCGACCGGCACCACACAGCAAAACGCTTCCACTTATGGCCATAGCACTTTAGAGCCGACAACGCCCTTGCTTTAGCGAGGACTTCCCTGCAGTCTGCTGGCAACTCAAACTCCAAGGTTGCAGGAGCCATGCCCTCAGGTTCAGTGATCCTGGGTCGTGATGAAGGATTGCACCTCCCTCTCTGGTGAGCAGATCCGGACGTACCAGCAACTTGGCTGGAGGCAATGCCGACAGGCTGAGTAGGTCCGGATACCAAATCTGCCTGGGCCACACCGGGGGGGGGATGAGTTGCATCGACACTGTATGAGTGTGGTGACATGTAGTAGGAGCTAAAACAGGGGGAAGCAAACAGAAACAGACCATCCCACAGGGAGAACATGTCCCCAAGCTCCTCGGCTGGTGGAATCTGCTGTCAAACTTCTGGCATTTGGAGTTCGTTGCTGAACATTCCCTGTCCGATGGCCCAGTGCCAGAAGTCCTGAGCTTCCTTGCTTCCTTGGAGAGCGCTGGGGATCGAGTGCCCCCTTGCCTACTGATGTAGAACTTGGTGGCGTTGTCCGTGAAGATTCTCACTACCTTGCCCTTCAGAAACTGTAGGAAAGACTGAGGGCCCACTGCCCGTAGCTCCAGGGCGTTGATGTGCAAATCCTTCTCTGGGAGCCACAGACCTCTGGCATGTAGGCGTCTGCTGTGAGCCCCACTCCCAGCTTTCCAGCGAGGAGACTGACTGGGTGAGGTGGGAGCACCCACCCCACCCCCCACGGAACTCCTCGTTCAGAGGTATCTTAACCACAAAACTCCCAGACACCATACCTGCCTACATTTGAAAATCAAAATTCCGCCCACAGTCACACAAAACTCCGCCCATTTTCACATGGCTCTGCCCACATGTCAAAATAAACTGTTGTAATGTGATGCAACGTCAGAAATTTGCAGTTCAAATTGAAATATGCATATTTCATTAAATTGCCTTTTCACAACCACCCAAATTGCATAGGACAAAAGACATTTGCCTTCCATAAAATCAACACGTTCAAATGTGCACACGTAAACTCCAAGAACCAATACAAAGGTTTTCCGTGACTTTTGCAGTGCCAAAATTGGACATTTCACCTTAGTTAGTGCAGTGGCGAGTTGTCCAGACTGCAAACCGGATGGCTGTGGTTCAATGGGGCCGAGTCCACCCTAACCTGGGTAAAAAGAACGAAAGCAAAAAGAAATGCGCGTTAGCATTGAAAGTCAACAAAAAAGAATGAAAGGTGAAGCAAAATAAACTCGTTTTTTGCTGCTTCACCTGCATTCTTTTTGCCAATGTGCTGGCAGCGTTAGTCATTGCTGCAGAGACAAAGCCACACACAGGGAGTCTACAGCAGCGCAGACCTGCAAGCATAACAAAACCAAACTAATCAGTGAAAGCTGTCCCCCACCAAAATTCCTGAGATTGCAGGAATGGTTAAAATTCTTGAGTCTCCGGGAAAAATCCGAAGGCTAGGCAGGTATGCCGACACTTGTATCCAACATGCACCCAAGAACTTCTGTAGGGGGTTGCATCTGCAACCTGCAGACACAGAAGAGGTAGATGCAGGATATGGTATTGTAATTTATATAGCGCCCATACACAATGTGTTTCAAAGCGCATCAGAAGACATCATGCCCAGCAACGATTTGATGGCCCGCACCGTGGCAGTCATCAGACGACAGCCGTTGCACCTTCCCTTGAATGGCTGCTAGCCTCTCCTCGGAAGGTGACGCCAGGCAAGTCACTGTGTTGAGTCTGGTGCTGTGGAACAGCACGTTCTGCGATGGCATTAAGCAGGACTTCGGATAGTTTACTGAGAATCCCAGTGTTACGCTCACCTGGCTCCCACAGAGGCATCGATCGGAACTTGACAGCTGCGGTCTCCACGAATGTGACGCATAGGGCCGAGATGACGGACTGGACTGGCCCACCTAGCTGCGTTTGCTTGGCCCATAGGAATATTCTTCTGCAAATGGAGAAAGGGAATTAACCACCCGTGGAGTTGAGCGTAAATCCCCCACCCCCGTTGTTCTCCCCACAGATCGCCTTTGATGTCCCCCCTTATAGCGTCACCTGATGGTTTAAAAAGATGAGCTCTCCATCCTGCATTGAGCACAGGGGCGCGTTGATAACCAGTTGCTTCACTGGCTCGAAGGAATTGGTGAGTTCCAGAACAATATTGACTCCGAGATTCCCGGCAAGACGCTGTGAGTATAAAGTTCGTAAGAGTTCAAATGCCTGACTTTCACTCTTGTCCGATTCCTTGCAGGTTGCAGCTTGACCCTAATGAAGAGTTCCTCGTGGCAACCGGTAGTATTCTGGTAAGGATTTGTATTTTCCAACACAGTTCGATAAAATAATGTCAATATGTAACCTGTTGCTTTCTCCCTTATTCAGGCGCTGAGAGAAAGTATGAAGTCTTGGGGAATAATACCTCCGGCGGTAAAATCAGGTAAGTCTATTGTGGTGAGGAGGGTTCCCCTTGTTAGTCCCTTTGTTTCACCTTGCTGTTCTTTTGTTTCCCCTTAGGGGCCGGGGTTCGGCGAAGATGCAGTGGAAGCTGCGCCGACCCGTGAAGAGGAATAGTACCCCCGGTGATAAAATCAGGTAAGTCTATGGAGGGTAACTAATATTCCTCTGTGTATTCCCTTGGCTCACCTTGCTGTTCTCGTCTTCTCCTTAGGTGCCGGAGTGCGGCAGGAACATGCAGGAGGATGCCGTGGAATGTGAAGATGCTGCGAAGGCCGGTGAGTTCAGCGCAGCGCTGCTGCAGGCGAGTCGACGCGCATAAAATAACTTTTCTTCCAGCTCGAAGGCGCGATGGATCGGGAATTCAGTTAAGGATTAAAGGTATTGCTCTTGTTCTAACCTTTTCTCCTTCTTTCTCCCTTTTTCTAGGAGCTCCAAACTCGAGGTGGGTGTGGCAGAAGGCTGGATGCAGACTTGCAGGCACAGTGAGCGTTACGCTGCTGGATGCAGAATAACGCAAAGCGTGTGCTGCTCTTCGGGTGTGGTTTAAATAGCCTCCAAAGTAGTCCCAGGTAAGTATTCCTCCCCAGCACCGCCCGAGTAAAAAAAAAAAATAGTCCCCAAGTAATAGTAGTCCCTTCCAAGCCTCTTTTGGCTTGGAGCTCTTGCAGCATGGTCTGCATCAGGTAAGTTTTAATCTATGAGCCTGGCACCTATGGCGCCAGGACTGGACCCAAATAGCCCCTAGCAGGGGTTGTTGGGCTTGCTTAGGATAACTTGATGCCTGCTTCCGGGGTTGCTGGACGTGGTCTGGGCCCCCGGGAGTAGGCATCATGACACCCAGCTCAGTTAGACATCTCCTTTGTGTGCTCATCCGCCAGTTCTTGTGAGCGGGCGAGTACCAGTCAATCATGCAGGTATGGTTATACGTGTATGCCCTGCAGACGCAGATGGGCCGCCACCGGGTCCAGTATTTCGTAAACACCCTTGGGGCCGATTTCAGGCCAAAGGGCAGGGCCTTTAACTGTTAGTGCTGGCCTTGCACCACGAATCATAGGAACTTTGATGTTTCCTGTGTATGGGGACATGGAAGTACGCGTCTTCCAGGTCCAACAACGTCAAGCAATCCCCTGCCTCTAGTTGGCCGAGCACATGCTGCAGCGAGACCATCCTGAATTTTTGGACTTCAGGTACCTGTTCAGACGGCACAGGTCCAGGATGGGTCTTTAGCCCCCTGTCTGCCTTCTTACCAAAAAGTATCTGGAATAGATTCCAGAACCATTGGGGGGAACAAGCTCTATCGCCCCTTTCCATAATATGGCTTGCGCTTCTTCCAGGAGATGAGGGATATGGACCTGATGGGAAACCTGTGTTGGACTTCCAAGGTGTCCCTGGGTGAGAGCGTCCAGCATCTGTCAGTGGTGATCTTTCTCCACTCGTTGACAAACCTAGTCAGCCGGCCTCCCACCAGGGTGCATGAGTCTGGGCCGGTTCAGGCTTTCTTGGGCGCTGGTGCCCTTCCCTGCGAGCGACAGCAACGTGGACCTCGCTACCGTAGGCCTGGGAGCGACCTCTGTAGGCTTCCTCCGTGGAGGATCAGGTAGGCTGTCTGTATGGAGAATCCCTTGGATGATTTCCTCAATTTAACCCTGGAGGAGCGGACGAGCAATGCTGTTCAAGAGCCCCAAGGGAACGGGCTGTCTCTGCATCTGTCTTTATGGCTTAAAGGGAGTCGACCGCATTCCCGGACAGATTTTCCCCGAAGGGCATGTCCAGCACCTTCGCCTGAACATCCTGCCGAACGTTTGTGTCCCCGTCAACAAAGGCAGACACTGTTTCCCATCTGGCGGAAACCTGTGTCAGCGATGTCCACTGCCACCGTAAGGGCATCGTCGGACGCCACCTCCCCTTCCTGAAAGTGGGCGAGAGCTTCCATCTTCCATCAGGCGGCCGACTGGGTCTCAACGCCTCACGACGCGTGTTCCCAGACCAGAGATGCGAGAGGGCGAGCAACGCTCAAGCAGCAATATATATACATTACATATAATCGTTACAAAGGCAATTCGATCCGCCCACAAACATGTCATTCAGGCTAGGGTTCGGTGATTGACAAACATGACAATTATGACACGTTATGACAATTCTTCATTCAGTCTAAACATAGTCATTCTAGCAATGGCAGCAGAGACAGCTTCCTGTTATGGGGAACATAGAGCTGTTAGCTCAGCAAGGATATAATGTTCTTAGTAGAGAAACATGCCTTAGTACGTTATCTGTGTGTCTCGGTTCATGAGCTAAGGGTCAGACAGTTCTGAAGCAGAAAATACCACTCTCCGCGAAGGAGCACCGTTAGGAGAATATAATTCATGGTTTAACTGCCTTTTACTACAGCGTTTGCAAGACAGGTCAGCACCTGGACTACTGATTAGATGCGGCTTCTGCTCGGCTTCAAGGACTTATTGAGAGAAAAACAATGTATTTCTGCATAGTTTGACATTCCTATCTGTGTTAGTATTTCAGCATTCAGGCCATGGCCTCGCACTGTGTGCGAGTTCGAAGCATAAAATACATTTGCAAAGCATTTTGACAGAAAAGAAAAAAAGCAAATGGCCGACATTTCACAAAATGGACGCCCCCTGCTTACATTGACGATTCTAGGATTGCGATGCTAGCCACATGATGTGATTGGTTTCTGGCCAACATACTATACATATTATAGGGCCGTTTCTGGTCTAACAGGCCAAGTTCCTGCTAGAGACCCATGTATAAGTAGCTCAAGGCATAAAATAAGCAGTGTAGCATGGCAATTTGCTATGCAATTCTGTAGGTTTGCTAATTAAACGGACACTTGTGTAGCAAAGCTAGCTATTTAAGTTACCATGTTCAATGAAAACACGCTCACCCTGCATTCCTCTTGCCCTCAAGGCTCGTTCCACCAACTTTTCTCTGTTCACTGTAAACTCAAGTGGGTTAATGGAGAGAAGTGCAGCAGTAATCATCTCCTCCACTCTCCAATGACAAAGGCCTGCGTGGGAGTCGTAAAAATCTTTAATAATTGCAAGCCAGGCGTAATCAGGATAATACATGTATTAAGCTAACTAAATCCTATATGGCAAAGGCCAGTATGTGTTAACTTTATTTCTTTAAAGACTGATGCAAATCTTCCTAAAAAATATAAATTGTTACATAATGCATAATAACAGTATTGCTACTGTAAAACACTGCATTGTCTTAATGCTTTACAGTAAAGTTTAGGTTAGTGTATCTAAATCAGTGTCAACTATATTTCATTTTGTTGGGGAAGACTCATAACGAGTAAACATTTGAACATGACTTATGGTGTTATTTAAAAAAATGTATTTGAGCTTTGCTAATCAAATGGGTTGGGTTGCTAAGCAAGACAATTTTAATTAGCAAACTGCTAATTATTTTCAGAAAAATAAATGTATGCCTTGTAGCTTGTGGATGGGCGCTGTCAAGGCAGTCAGAGTATGCGAGTCAAGGAGACCGATGTGTCCAGCTAGACCGAATTTGTACTGTGTGCATTTTGTACTGTTTAAGATATGCGTGCCGTTGAAAACAGTGCTGGAATCCCCATTCTTCTACAGCAGTAAAACCAAGCGGTAGGGGTGAAAAACATGGATGTTGATGCATGTGTTTTTTGAACTTTTATTTTAATTAATGGGTTGCATTGCTAAAGCACCTTGTTAATACAGAGTGAAAGTACTGAAATAAAATGGATTTTAACCAGCTACACTCCATGACAACAAAATCACATTGATGATTTTTGAGAGGATTACTAATACCTAGTCTTCGTTCTCTCAATAAAAGTGTAATAAATTGGTTGAGGATAAAAAAAAAAAAAGAATGCGATCTTCAGATGCAACCTCTAAAAAGATTCACAGGCTTTTCATTGATTTTTTTTTGTGAACACAATTAACTTTTTGGGGGGAGAGGATAGCCTGAATGGACGTGGTGCTACAATCTGGTTGGGTGCATGTATTTATTTGGTAAATATTTGATAATGCATGCCAACCAGCCCCTTGCCATTTGAGACATGCTCATGTAGTTCTGCACTTCAATGCATTCAGGAACATTTAGCTCTCAAATTATAAAGGATAGAAAAAAAGTCGGGTCCCACAAGGCATACAAAAAAGATCTCTCAAAGGAGCTGGAACATTTTCTTGTGTATGCTATTGGTGGAAATAACCCATTTTTGGAGCATGTTTGTAACCATCATGGTTGCTCCTTAGTATCTTGCCCCAATACCTTGCGTTTACTGTAAAAGGAACGTAATGCAACACCAGAAAAGTTGCATGTAAAGGGGAGGATGAAGAGGTATTCACTAGCTTGCATACTGTACTTAGAGTTTGACAAGTAATGGAAATTTCACTGTTTGTCACTTCTTTAAGAGTTGACAAAAGGTATTTTGTTAGTTGCTACCAGTGGCAGCATGTAAAGGGCAAAGGAGGCCCTAGATAAGACTGGTGGCAGGGGTAATGATGGGGACGACACCTGAACACACGAGGAAGGAAAAACAAAAAAAAACAAAAAAATCATCTTAAATTCAGTAAACTCTAGAAAACTAGATTTGCCTGGGGGAGGTTTTCTTTGACTGTTCTTTTGTGCCGGTCTTGTCCGTCTGCCCTGTAGCGCCTGGATGCCTATGGGCTTTGGTGCTTCAGAAATATATAGAAAGAGAAGAGAAATGAGGACTACATTAAACATCTGATGAAATAACTGGCATCAGATACCATTACTGGGATATTCCAGGCTGTGTTTGGCATACAATAGCATCACTAAGACCATATGAGGGAGCAACTTAGAACCGTTGACTATACCTGGTAGACAAGTCATTAACTGGTATTATACTCCTCTCGCGCTAAGTCAGCGCTTTAAACAAACAAAAAAATATTGCAGCACTCAAATGATAGCAGCCCCTGGACATGGAAGGCTATACCTTACATACGATCACTATATTTGATATATGAAGAACTGCAATTATATGCCACTGTTAGGCAGAATTGCATGCAGTACCCTCTGGGAACACCACATACAATTAGGACTACAGGTGTAAGCAAAACCAACCTTTGGTATAAGTCTGTACTACTCAGTTTTGTGGTAGCGAGCTGACCTGCCAGGCGTATCTCAAGAGGGAATGTAAGCAGTACAAGAGGTTACATAGAGGTCTTACAATCCCAGTGTTTCGAGTAGACACTTGCACTCAAGGTTTCTTGGTAAAACACTTATTAATTTATTACACAATCATTTAGTGAACATGCACTAGGAGGCAACTTAATATTATACACAAACACTTGAATAACAAACAAGAGTTTCTGAACAAATTGGGCTCTCCTGAAATGGGAGCAAAATGGCATTTCAGTTACTTTTAAAGGGAGTAAAAAGGCACAAGTTAGCAGAATGGATCACAAATACTTTCTTAGGCAGTGCAAATAGTTTTACTTCACTAGAGGGCTCGATTCAGTTCAATAGGCCTAGGCCAAATTCAACGGACTAGTGTCTTGGATAGGAAAGAACAGTTCTTGAAGTAAATGGTAAAGTGTTTGCAAAAGTTCTCAGAAGTAGGTTGTACGAAAAAGAAACATATGTTGGGTCACAAGTTGATTAGGCCTGCAAGTCGGGAAAGTTTCACGAACTTTCACTGCGAGAGATGCGTTCTCTCAATCGGGTTGGCACAGTACCTCATTACGAAGCAAAAGATGCAGCTGAAGACGTTGGTTCCTGGCAGTTCCTGAAGATCTCACTGTTCCTGAGCCTCAGTCGTGGGGACAAGAGGGAGGGCGTTCCGTGGACTCTCGCACTGCATCATTGGCAAACGCTGACAAAATGGAGTCACTTCAGTTCGAGTAGCTGTAATTCCAGCACACAAGCTGGTGTCTTCCCCCCCCTGGTTAATCCGAACCAGCTTCAAGAATGGTATCTAGGTGGCTTACGAGTTGATTGGTCCCACCAACTCAAAGGAAGAAGTCGTCCTTGAAGGGGCTTCTCCGTCGAGATGAACTTCGCAATTCGGACCTGCAGCAAGGCTTCACTGGGCAAACCAACGGTCCAGGAGTTGCAGCAGCCGTCCTCTGCCAGCTCGTCTTCTGTTCTTTCGTTCCAGTGGTCGGCTATGCTTTCCAGTCCAAGAGACTCACCTTTTAAACAGTTTTCTCCCATTCATTCCAGCCTAGTTGCCACTCACCCGGCAGGGTGGCTGTCCTTGCCGGACAGTCAGCCAGCCAGCCAGCCAATCACGCCAGAGTGCATTTGGGTCTCCTAGGAGACTAAGCACAGGGAGTTTCGGGCACCTCCCTCACTTCCTGCCCACCCCAGACACTCAGGTGCCAGAGGCGGTCTTCAGTTCTGAAGCCCGCCAAAGGTATAGAAACAAAGGGACCAAACTTGGTTTGATGCGCAGAAACAAGCACTAGAAGGACCTTTCCAAAAAGAAATGGCGAAAAAAGAAGACCGGGACCTGTTTAAAGAAAAAGGGGCTAAGGCGCCATCTTGTAAAACATGGCTCCCGCGATTCTTAGCTACTGGTGTTCGCGGTCAGGAAAAATCATGGTAGTTTGTTGTAAAACCACTGCCACCAGCCATTTCGATAGAAAATGGTAGCATTTGACTGCTACATGAGTTTCTAGACAGGGGATACCAGGTAGTCCCTCCAGCACCCTATAGGAAGATAGTGTGTGCTGGGTCTAGGAATTTAAAAAAAATACTATTAAAGTCAATTTAACCTTACATTCTCTGGGAAACAGTTTATCCCAGAGAAGGAATTTAAACCTTTGGGAAGTCTAAAAAAGACATCCCTGTGTCACTGCACTAAGTGTGCTGTGTAACACATGAAAATATGCCTATTGAGTTATCTTTAAAACTCTATATCAAAGAACACAATAGTAAAACATACATCAAAATACATGTGTGGGAAAAAAGGCTCACACTCTTTCCAGGTTAAAAAAAAAAAAAAACAATCAAGTCCTCAAAATCCTGCAAAGTTGCTGGGGGTCTCTAAGGTGAAGGGAATTAGCACAATTTTGAGAATTCTCCCCAACAGGCACCACAGGTGCTACAATGAGCATAGTGTTTTTAGGATTCATACTGCCCACTGTTGCCATTTGCATAGACTCCACCTGCTCTGGCAGATCGGAAAAAATGGCAGTGGGAAGAGAGGAGAAAGTGCAAGGTAGATTTGCTGTTGTGCTGCTGCATGAAGATCATAAGTACCCTGAGCCCTATTTTTAAGTATCATGTGATGAGAGAACAGAGGCATTTGTATCCAGAGTGGCACATTGCATGGCCATATTGCTCGGATGCATTGGCAAGGAATGCGCTATGTTGACTGTAGATCTCTGATGTCCATTGGGAGGGTTATCCGAGAGCTTCAAAATGGCCCGCTGACCAAATAGCATCCATTGCCTGTGGCCATAGTGACATCACTGAAGGTATGCACCCTGGGCAACGTCTCAGCATGACTGGCTCCTAAATACTCCACCATGACCCCTTAGCATGTGGATTTGTTCCTATGTAACCCACTGGAACTCTGCCCAGTCTGGAATACCTACTGTGAGTGTCACTCACCGTTTAGTACCCAGTGCTGCATGCTCCCTGTGTCCTCCCACTGCCATTCATGATCAGCGCTGCGCACTGTCAGAGATAAGAGTCCTCTCAAGCGTTCCCGGGCATATGCATTCCCGTACCTTACCCAAAGTGCTGTATTAAGTTTTTAATGCATTTGAAGACACTGCTGGCCTCTGAGTCAGCAAAGCTGGAGCCCTTAATTGAACAGCTTATCCGTCAGTGGCAGTGCTCCCTTTTCCATGGTCCATGCATAATCGACAAACCAAAGACACGCTTCAAACAGTTCAACCCTAATTATCAAATTTGGGTTTCATATTGCCTACTTCTAGCGAGATATCCATCATGCAAGGTTTCATTACGAACAGGCACTGATGGGTGTGGGGGTTGGGTCGCAGCGGTGCGCTTTCTTCTGTGTGTTCAGAGCGCTCAAGCTTCCAGAGCCATGTGTGAGAAGGCCGCCCAATCACGTTTTTGATGGACTACTGGGACTTGCAGTTTTCCTAAATTTACTTACTACAAGTCCCAGAATCCAAAATTTAAAAAAAGAAAGGGGATCCTCCAAGGCATCCATTTTTGGGTGGCGGGGCAGTTTACAGGAACTCAGCAATTAGATACTCCCCCGTGGGTTCCCCCGACATCACCTCCCTATGGTGTTTGGTCATGATGGCTACCTTTTCGGAGTCCAGGCAGCGAGGTATCCCCTCTCGATCCCAAAGGACTGGGATGGTGCTCCTGGTGTGCAATTTCTTCAGTTTATGCACAAGCAGACGGTTGGCCTTATTGCTATTCAGGTAGTAATATTGCTTCGTGAATGTTAAAGCTCGGGCCGTCCGATCCGCCAAGTGCGTTTTGAGGACTACTTTTGCTTTACAGAGCTCACTCCACGATTTGGTCGACTGTCTCTTCTTATGGGTTGCTTCTCTCTCTGTAACTGCCCTTTCGAGTTCCTCTAGTCTCAGCTGATGCCTGCGTTTGTGTGCTGCCGCGCAGTTCATGGCCACCCCTCTGATGACCGGCTTCATAGCATCCCATAACACCGCCTCTGTGGAACCTTTAACCGCATTCTCTGAAATAATCAGGGCCTCTGAAATCTCCTGGCTGTCTGCTGTGTCTGTCAGGAGGTAGTCTTGCAGCTTCCAGGTTCTCGGTGGCGGATCCGGTAAACCCTCTGTAAATGTGCCACCACTGGGGCATGGTCGGAGATGACCCTCAGTCCTATATGGATGTCTGATGCAGGGGAACAGGGCGCTCGAGAACAGGGTGGTCAATCCTCGATAGGCCCCTGTGAACGTGAGAAAAAGGTGCAGTCCCTTGCTTTGTTGTTTGCTAATCTCCATGCGTCGAAGTGATGCGTCCCTCAGGAATTCAGCCAGTCCCAGGGCTTTTGAAAAGTCTGATCCGTTGGGCGGCAGGGACTTGTCGATAGTTGGGTCAGGTGTGAGGTTGAAGTCTCTTCCCCCCCCCCCAATTAATAATTTCCCCTCAGCAAAGGTGGTTATCACTGGGAGCGCCCTGTGTAAGAAACGTTCCTGGGCCTCGCTCGGGCAGTAGATGGCCGCGATGGTGATCGGTAGTTCGACCAGGAGCCCCTTGATCAGCAGGAATCTGCCATCGGGGTCACGTTTGACCGTGACTTTGGAGAGCGCCACCGCTTGGCTAACCAGGATTGCAACCTCTCTTTTTCTTGCCACAGGTTGCAAAGTAGCTCTTGGGGAATCTGTGGTACCTGATTCACTGCTAGTCTGCCGCCAGGCGATGGGTTTCTTGAAGACATACTATGTCCACTTCCAGTTGGGCTAGGCAATGTTCCACAGATTTTCTTTTCCTGGGGGAGTTCAGGCCCTGGACGTTCCATGTGATCAGTTAGGTTTGTAGTGGGTGGCCCCATTTCTGAGGATAGGATTGCTGATCCTTATTGCTGCCTCCCTTCCTTCTCCGCCACTTCGTATGGGTAGTTGTCATTGTGGCTGCCCATCTTTGCTGGGTCGTTTGCTCTTTTGTGGGGGGCCTTTGATTCTCCGGCACCGCCTCTCGACACGTGACCAGGCCTGGTGGGGGTCCTTTCGTTCCTCCTGTTCGGAGGGCGCATCTTCGTTGTCGTTTCCCTCCCCACCACCTGGGACAATAGCTTTTCTGCCTCGTGGGCGTTGTGTATGTGGCGGGTGCTCCCATTCCAGGCGAAGATTAAAGCAGTGGGGAACCCCCAGTGGTAAGAGACACGTTTCTCCCTTAGCCATTCTGTGACTGGCTTCAGCGCCTTCCTCTTTGCTAATGTCACTGCCGCTAGGTCAACGGGAGGGCCGTTGGCTCAGATGTTGCAGGTGGGGGTGCAGTGGAGTCTGGAGCCCCAGGGAGACACTCTCTGGCCAGGTTTGATCAGGTGAGCTTTTGCCAGTAGAGAGGGGGGGCACCTCCCATCTGGTGCTTAGTTTGGTGGGGCTGCCTGTATCCGGACTGCGCTCAGCTGCTCCCTCAGGGCTCCACCAATCCGGTGCTGGGTTAGCCTCCAACCCGCTCTGCCTCCAACTTCCGGTGCTGGGGGTGGGCCCTGTGGGGCTTATGTCCTCAGATGGCCTCTGCAGCTTTCTGTGTCTGGGCTTCTGCGTGTCCTGCAGACTCCGGTGCCGACATGGGTGGAAGGAGGTGGGAGTGTGAGCTCCTAGCTGCGGTCTCAATTCCCCCGGCTCCCTCTCCTCAGCAGGGCAGGGGTTGCCGGGTACGCAACACCCACCTCTTGACTGGTCTCCTCCGTGGCTTGATCCTCCGCGGGCGGGGGCGGCAGGGGGGGTGGGGGGAGGGGTCATGCAGGCTCTGGTCAGGCGGGCTGCAGCAATGGGCTATGCCCCCACACCGCTCTGCTTTCATGCCTGGGCTATGGGGAGTGATTGCTCTGGGGTAGCTCCCGCAGGATCCTCCTCCCCCCTCCGGCCCCCTGTGGTGCGGTCTCTGTGCCGCGATGATTCCGCTTGGCCTCCACTGGCGGCTGTGCTCACTGCAGTGTTGTAGGGTCGGGCGGGCCAGGTGGGGCCGGGTCCCTGCTCCGACAGGCCGCTTCGCTGCCTCTGATCCCTCCGGCTGCGACTGCTGTACCTGAACTCACTTGGAGGCGCTCTGCTTTGCCAATCCCGGTGCCCCGCTCAGGTCAGGTCACAAATGGCTACGCTCGGCACCGTGACTTTTGCCGGGGAGCTGCTGTGGGGCGCGCCCATTTGCTCTGTTGAGTGCTGCCGGACTGTTGGTGCTACGCAGGCCCGAGTCAGTGTCGCATCAGGGGGCCGCCATCTTGTACTCCGCGCACTCCCTCGGTGCTTCTCCTCTCGAGTCCATAAAGTGCTCGGAACGGCCGGCACCAGAGACGAGCGGTGGCCGGCTTAGGGGCTCAGCAACACGATTCTCGGCAAACCAGGGTGTAATAACCTCTCCGGTGCATTTTGAAAAGGTGGGTGGCTTCAGCCGGGAGCTCTTACAGAGCCGTGCCGACCGCCATGACTCCAAGCCAACGTGCATACCTTTTAATATAAACTCACAATATTATTTTCCAAAGATCACATACCACCCTGTGAGGGTGCACTTCGACGATACTACAGCGCACACATTTTTATTTCTTTAAAATGCAAAAAGGCTGCCCAAAACGTCTCAACCTTAGTGATGTATCTGCCCAAGGAGAGACAGTCCTGACAGTCCTGCAAAGTGATGTGTGATAACGGACCTGTAAATGCAGCGGATCTTATTGTATGAAGCACATTGATTTCACTGCCTTATTTCCTTCCACTGCGATGTTTGCATTTGAAGCAGCTTTTTCCCCCAACAACTTTGAGCTTGGGTTATCGGGTCCAAGCAGCGAACGAGCAGTTGGGCTCCTAGTGCTATGGAAATGTTTCATCTAACCTCTTTATGTGGATTCATAAGTGGAACAGTAGCACTATTCGAGCACTTTTCTTGTAATCTAAATATGCATTAATAATCACATGTTTATATAGCACTTAATGCCAGACCCCTCCAACTTCTAAGTGCTTTAAAACTAGTTAATTGAATAGTACTTGTCTGAACTTCTGACATGCAGGACATCCCCATGTCTGATACTAGCATTTAACTCGCAGGGGTATCTTCCCAGCATAAATCCATTGTATAACTATTAAGAAATATGACACAATGTTAATGACAAGCTGCCTCCCCAATCATATGGCAATAGCTGTATTTTCAAACTTTTCTCGGTCAGTGCTGGGGCTAGGGCTACACCTAATAGCCACTGTTGGAAGCTGGGTATGCAGCGCAGCTCATCTCATCATGCACCGCATTTATTCAGAAATGGGGGAAGATTAACTTGTGTGGCTAGTAACTCACTACCTGAAATGTTGCACCCTGACGACATTGAAAGCGGAAGAAAGAAATTGCAGTGACATATCTGGGGCAAAGGAGGAAAAGGAGAAAAAGATGTAACCGTCATCAGCAAAGGGGTAATGGTGAAAGCGAAAGGACAAGAAGTTTCCCTAAAAAACTAACAAGGATGGAGCAACCATGTTTGGGAACCTCGGTGTCATTTGTTTTATGTATAACACTTACCCGTTTCCACGTGTGGGCTTCCAGAAGACGACTTGTGGTTACCAGGTCACAGATGGGCGGACAGGCAGCAGACATCTTGAAATGTACTATGGCATGCAGTTCAGTCTGAAACGGACACAGAAAGAGAGAGTAAGGTAAACAGTATTCACTCATATCGTAAGCATCAATCACTGTATGAAAAGAACCCTTTTACAAAGTACAAGTGAGGACGGTGGAGCATTGCAAAAATGAAGAGCAGCCTAGAAAATTAGTCGAATCCATTTCTTAATCATTAAACTGTTATTTTGGCTTGAGCAAATCGTATCTCCCGGCGCCCAGGACATTTTGTTTCAAGTGAAGGACAACAGGTTTTAAAATAAATTTTGTTGGCAGGGCAACTACATTGTCTTGGCAGCTTTCACACAGGTCTGCAATTACTATGTGCATTTTTAAAAGGTGATCACTTTGCTTCTGAGAAGTCCACAGGAGCAGTGACCCCGAGCTTCAGCTGCTTAGCTGAAGACTCGCAAGAGCAAGAAACTGTATGATATGATATGGCATTTATAACGCGCCTATATACAAGTGTTTCAAGGCGCGACGAGGGAGGGGAAACAGAGGTAAGACAGACAACGATACTACTAGGCAGGTGACATTGAGCTCACGCAAGTGGGGGGGGGGGTGAAAAGTGCAGGGGGCAGTGCAGTAAGTGTGGCCAGCTCGTGGCAAGTTCAACAGTAAGAGCAGACATCTTTTTGGGGGCAGTGCAGGTGTGCATCTGGCGGGGAAGGGACATGGGCCCGAGATCAGAGGGTAGCCAGATAACCAGTGCAGTTTCTGATACAGCCAGGAGATGAGCAGAGGAGGAGAGAAATCGGACGCAATGAGTAAGGTCTTGGAGGGGCGTCCGGAACCGGAGATGGTTCTCCTCAAGTTTCAGAGAGGCAGGGAGGCTGTTCCAGAGTGAGACCCCAGCAGAACAAAGATCTATCTCCAACTCGCTGCTTGGAGAAGCGGCTAACCGTGAGGGAGTTGATGAGCGAAGAGCTCGAGAGGGAAGATATTTAGGAAGGGAGAGTTGAAAGTTTTGAGGTCCCAGGCCCCAGAAGGCCTTGTGGACAACGCAGAGGGTTTTGAACTTCATCCTCGACACCACTGGAGCCAGTGCAGAGATTTCAGTCCTGGAGAGATACGATCCCTGGGCTTGAGGCCAAGGACAAGTCCCGCAGCCCTGTTTTGGATGAGTTGCAGAGGACGGAGAGTAGAGGCAGGCAGATTTAGAAAGAGGCTGTTGCAGTAGTCCAGCCTAGAGAGAACCAGAGCTCTGGAGACAGTGAGCTTCTGGGGGATGGAGAGGAAAGGAAGAATACCTCTGAGGAGGTGCAGCTGGTAGTCTGACTTCTTAGAGACGTCAAAGATGTGAGGAGAGAAGGAAAGTGTGGAGTCGAAGAAGACCCTGAGGTTTATAGCCTCACAGGTGGGAGCAGGAAGAGGGCCAAGAGAGGTCGGCCAGAGTGACAGGAGAGGAGGGAGCAGGTGTGCCGATGAGTAGACTCAAGTCTTACTGGCATTAAGGCAGAGATCATTGACGGCACACCACTCCTGGATGGCCGACAGATGAGAAGGAGAAGAGGTGGCAGAAGGGAGCCTGAAAATTAGTTGAGAGTCACCTGCATAGCACTGAAAGTTGGGGCAGAGCACGGCAATGTAGTGGGCAGGAAGCGCCAGGTATTGGTTGAACAGCCAGGGAGAGAGGTTAGACCCCTGGGGAACACCACAGGTAGAGAGGGAAATAGAGGCGAGGAAGGACCCAAGTTTGACCTGGGAGGGTCGATCAGAGAGGAAGGAGGTCAGCCAAGCCAGGGCCTGATCAGTGATACCCAGGTTATCACGGAGACGGTTGAGCAGGTTGGCCATGTCAAAGGCATAAGGAAGAAAGATGAGAACACAGGTGGTGTTGGAATCAAGGTTGGCGAGCAGGTCTTCACGGATGTTCAGGAGAGCAGTTTCCGTGCTTCTGGCAGCTCTGAAGCTAGACTGATGGTCATATCGACAGCCAACTGATTTAGTGTGAAGATTAAGCTGGGAGATGGCCAGCTTTTCCAGGTGTTTGCCCAGGAAAGGAGTGATGGAGATTGGACGATAGTGAGCCGGGCAGGAAGGGTCGGCAGAGGGTTTCTTAAGAAGAGGGTGCACAAGAGAGTGCTTCAGGAGGAGGGAAAGACTCCAGTGATGAGTGGTTGCAGAAATCAGCCAGAGCAGGTGCCAGGGTGTCAATGTGGTCCTTCATGGTTTTGAGGAACAGGGTGTTATGTATCTGATTATATCATTAGTCACCATGTTTCTATTAAATAATGCCAGGAGACAAACTTCATGTCTCAACTCCTTTTATTCCATTTCTTAACTGACTGCTCTTCAATCCTTTTCCTGGCATACCCATTCTAGTTCTATTCTCTCTTCATTCCACATTCTACAAGCCACAACATCCCCCCCTTGCTCATCATATAGGTTCTTTCCCCATCTGTCCAGCAAGATCACCTCTACATCTGCTCAATCAGACGTGCAGGCTTACGAGTATTTCTTTGGGGGCGAATATTGACTGTCCCCTGACTTCCCTCACCAGCTACACATGGTGGAGAATGTCCACAGTCTTTGTGACGTGACAGGACATCAACAGGTTCTTCATTTCCCCGTTCCGCATGCACCTCTTCATTTCTTCTCTCCTCATATGCTTCTTCCCCACCTGAATCATCTTGAAACAATGCATGAAAGAACGAATCCCCGGACACTTCATCTCTCCTTGCAATGATCACGGGCCCTTTACACTTGTCACAAAGAGAGGCTCTGACTCATCATTAAAGGATAGTTCCGGGACTTTTTTTTTATTGTCCCTACGGTTCGGCCATGTGTTTTTAAGCATAACTCGGTAGATCGTAGAAAACTTTCCTATGGACCTTACCCGACTTTTCGTCCATTAACGCACTCGAAATCAGCCGCCATTTTCTGATAATCCTATCATTTCCCCCCATCGCCCTGGCTCACCTGCTTTTGCGGCACTAAATCAAATCCCCCGCCCCTGAAACAGACTTTATTAAAACATTCATATTCCCCGCCTCTATCAGTGACGTGACTGAGCTGCGTAGGCAAACGCGCCCAGGCGTCTTCTACGCGACTCCACACAGAACCCGGAAATCAACACAGATGAGCTCACACAACACAGCGCGCCACAATTGGGAATATGAAACTGTACTTTTAAATTAAACCGCAAGATTGTAAATTTGGTAAAGTACATTTATTTGACATCAAATGTTTTGAGAATATTCAGCGATTTGCATTTTTATTTGCTCACGTTCCAAAAAGTTCGTTTTGAGGCACGCGATGTTCCTTTGCTGTACACAGGGTCTTAAATCATCTCACAATACAGCGCCACAATTCGGAATATGAAACTGTGGTTTAAAAGCAAACGGCAAGATTGTACATTTGGCAAAGTACATTTATTGGACATCAAATGTTTAGAGAATATTTAGCGATTTGCATTTTTCTTTGCTCTCGATCCAAAATAGTTCGTCTTGAGGCAAGCGATGTTCGTGTGCAGTACACAGGGTGTTGGTTTACGATAAAATAAGCTCTTCGGTCGCACTGATAATCGCATGGCTGTTCCAACAACGAGGCACTAGGCCACCACAACGGTCTGTATGTTGCATCTAGCCGTTAGTACCGCGTAAGGGCATACTTGTACTTGGCGATCGTCCCATAAAATGGTCAGGGTGGTAACGTTGTTCACGCGGAGAAGCAACTGGTGGTTGAAAAACCCATCCGCCTGTGTCTGGTACTCGTGACATGCAATAATGAAGGATGTACCTGTTTGAAAAACATAAAAAATGAAATAAGTCTCACCATCAGATCTTTATTAAAATTATTCATTTTATATATTCGGTCGGGAAATTATTTCATAGCTAGGACAGTGCAACTGGGTATTATACATCAAGGGGGGGGCTGTAGGATACTGAGACAGTCCCCCAGTGCAGGGGTTGACACGGAGGCAGTGCAGGTGGAGAGTGGAAGGACCCAGGACCGAGGTCGCAGACAGTGGACCAGTTGTAGCAGGGGAGAGGGAGAGAGAAAGCAGAAGCAAAGAGGAAGGTTTTGAGGTGCTTCCGTAAAAGGAGATGGTTCTCCTCAAGATAGTGCGTGGTACAAAACAATATGCCACATAGAACGAACAAGTACAACTTAACCCGTCTTTAAAGCTACTGTATAGTAATCAAATTGCGGTATAAACTCATCTAAAGAGTTACTTACATTATATTTGCATTTTCCATTGTTTCTGTGCGTAGGGTAGCCCCGAAATACCACTCCTATGCCGACGTTATTTCTTCTAATGAACGAACATTAAATGGCTATCGTTTCTGAAATTTTATTCATTATCGTTTCTTACGTTATTGCCCCACACCCCCAAAAAAGTCTTTCGGGATGGTCCCGGCCTGTCAAGGTCAAATAACAATAGAACCTTATACTGAGTCGTGGGCCATTCCGGCACCCGAGCAAAAAATCAAAGCAGCTGACCTTCACTTTGAACGAGCACACATTCCTAGTTAGCTACATTCAGTGTAAGGCCATCTCACAGGACTTGAAATTTACACTCCATCTTTGCATTTTGTCTGCGTGCTTTGCAGCCCCAGAGAACCATAAATACGGAGACATTCTATATTTTTTGAAAAATGATTTATATTACTGTTTGGTTTAATTTAATGCGCAAATGAACAAGGTTGGATAGACACATTGCATGTACACTGAGAAATCACTTTTATTTACACATTACATAGATACACATATTCAATGGGCCTGCGACATGAGGAGACTCGAGAGCAAAGTCACAGGTGACACCCGGGTGGTTCGCACTACTGCACGGTGAAGGGAGGGGCAAGGGTGGAGAGACACATTGCATGTACACTGAGCAATCACTTTTATTTACACATTACATAGATACACATATTCAATGGGCCTGCGACATGAGGAGACTCGAGAGAACAGACAATCAAATTACAATCATTTAAACCGTGATGTGTATTTCTCAATGAGCTCTTCTTTAGATGGACATGGAACAGAGGCAATGTTGGGTGGCAATTCAGTTGTCCCCTGCACAGGTTCGTTCACAACTCCATGTATGTGCCTATCTAGGACATCAACAATAAGTCTCTCAAACTCATATTGCATATCCTCAAACACTGGTTTGATCACCCATTGTTTACTTCTTTTAGTGAAGGCCTTATTGTAGCGAAGCGTCCCTAAAGTTCCGGTCGTCCTACTTTGTTGACGGCCAACATTATGGTTATGTGCCAAGACCGCTAGAAGAGTCAGATTTATCATGCCCTCCATGCCAAAATGCAATCGTTTTGGCCTGTACTTTAGGCACATATTGTGGAACACCTCCAAATATCCTGTGTGGCAGAATTCCGTGAGTCCCCTCAAATCTCTTGTTATAGTTTTATCAAATACAATCTTTTCAATGGCTTTGTGAGTGGGTGATGAAGGAATCAACCACTTCTTCTTCCGTGCCTCCTCTGTGGACAAATGGCCATGTTCACAATTGTGGAAATGTTGGTTTGTGTTCCAACGGTGAACGTTGGTACAGTGTAGCATTACTGACCGCCATTTTTCCAGTAGAATTTCCAATGACCCTCCACATGTTTTTGACCTCCACCAAAGATGGTTGCTGATTGACTTGGACCACTGTGAAATACCTTGCATATCTTTTTTTTTACCTGCAGCCGACATTTTTTTATTGATTGTTTTTGCAAGATGCCAAACGTCAAATTGGTGATTTATATTTTTGTACTCTTCTCTCATTGTCTTGGCAATTGAAACGTGTCTGTCCGTGGCTATCAGGTCGATCACCATTCCCCGCGATTGTAGTTCTTGCAATGATGCTACAAAGCCAACTTTCTCCATGGCCACTGAGGATGTACTTTGTGACACCTGCACGACCACCAAACTCACAATTTTCTTACTTTCCATGTCCTGAAAGTGGTAGGTGCAGTACTTGGCTGAAAATCCTGGGCTGTCGCACTGTCCATCACCGGCTAGCCTGAACCGTTTGCCCGCGAATGTACTATGAATAGACATTTTTTCCATTCTCCAAGCTTCGCTAATGGCTGGAAATAGATAAATCGGTTTGGTATTTGTAGAACTGAGTTTTCGCAATGAAATGGATTCCCACAAACTGAAAGAAAGACTAACTTTTTAAAACTTGAACCACTAAAAAGTGCAGCCGCTGCACAAAGTAGATTGCCTGCTGGCAGTTGCCCCAGCATGGGTTGTGCAGACCATGAGAAAGGATGATATTTTGTACAGGTGGCATGTATTTTAAGGTTAGTGCCTCGAATTGCACGAGTCACGTTAATCAATGGCTCCCCACATACTTCCCCACCAACCGAATGCCCACATTTCATCCGAATAATAATATCAATCAAACAACTATCGAATACAATGAATTTGGCCTCTTTCCTTATACTGTCACTCTGCATCCCAGCTGGTTCGGCCTGTAACGTTGAGGACATGTCACTCACATGAAAGGTAGAATCTCTGATATCGTCTTCCGCTATGTTCAGTGATATTGATGGTGTTTCATTGTCGTCCACTTCATTCTCTTCCATTGCAACATCTGTTCCTTCTCCGGCGATGGGTGAATAAAACAATTTCTTCAACTTTCTCGCGGTCTTAGTTTTTGCGGGTGTGGATTCTGTGAATTGATCTCCGACTGCATCCGAACTACCAGGAGGACATTCACTATCAATGGCTGGTGGTGGTATAGCTCCGTTGTCAATCACTTCATATTCTTCCCATTGGCACGATGCATCTCCAGTCTCAAGTCCCTGCCAAAAGGTTTGACAAGCAACATCACTCGTTCGCTTCACTGTCTGTGTAGATCTAGTTCGTACACCCACTCGCAACTAGAGGACAGATTGGAAAAGGGATGTTCAGTTTAAACACAACTTACAGTATTGAACTATTAACAGTGAAAAAAAACATAATATAGTGACCAGGACACTAACCTTCTTTTGCTTTCTTTTCTTTGAAACTTTCTTGCCTCGAACTTCAACATCAGGACGCTGTTGCTCCGACTCGTGTGGGCATGTCTCCACTTCCTCTTGCGCTGCAACGACTATATTTTCATGATAAGCACATCCATCACGCACTGACGCTCCATCGACTCCCTGAAACATAGAACTTTCATTAGTATGTATAATAATATCGAAAACACAAAATGTACTTGGGGACCAATACCCACGTACATCTCAATAGCAAAACACGAATGAACGCTTTGTGTAGAAAATTCAAACGACAATTATTCACGCATTGTTTATCTAGTTAGATGGAACTGTCAAGATCCATACCTCGGGCTCCTCATAGACTTCCATTGATGATATTATTGAAGATGATGCTTCAGTAACTCCCTGAAACACAGTAATTGCATTAGTATGGTTTTCCATTTTGTTTAAAAGAACATAAACTTTGTGCAGGCGTCAACAGCTCATCTAAATAGACCTGCACAAATGATCAGTTGTCTAAAATAAATAATGGATATGTAAATATGATTCCATTTGCTCGATCGTTGGAAGTGTCACCACCCAGAGATCTGCATCAACTACTAGGGGTGATGTTCTTGTAGAAGAAGCTCCGTCATCTCCCTGAAACATAGTACTTGCGTTAATAAAGAAGGAAGTATAGCGGATGTAATCACGTCATATGATTTCGCTTGATCGAACTGTCAGTATCCATACCTCGAAATGCATAAGAACATCAAAGGACGATGTAACTGCGGTGCACACTTCTGCAAGCTGTTGCGCCGACCCGTAACTGCATGCTCCCGCTTCTTCTTGGACTAATGCTCCATCGACTCCCTGAAACATAGGACTTTCGTTAGTAATGAACACAATATTGAAAAAAGAAGAGACATAGGAGGGTGACGACAAAAGGACATATCAATGACTAAAAACGAAAGAAACATTGTGTGTAACAATCACGCTACAAGAATGCAAGATCTGATGATCTCCATCGATGGAACTGTCCGGAAACGTACCTCGAGCATCTGAGTGACATCAACGGTAGTCGTCAATACGTTGGACTCCTCAGCATCTCCCTGAAAGACAGTACTTGCATTATTTTGGATAACAATAATTATAACTGAAAACAAAGACTAGAGGACGAGTACAGTCAGTGGCAGAATAGCCAAGTAAGATTACCCGTTAGGCGCTTGAAGTGGCTGATGACTGCAATAACGACACGGATGGAGAATCTTCCGCCTTCATATTGAGTGGATACATAAATGGGGAAATTATTGTTAGCTAATGCTACACACTACCGCAAGGCCGAGAGATAAATACGTAAACTTGACTCACCAGTGGAGGGATGTGGACGAATAGAGTGGGAATAGCGGTTGAGAGCAATTTTCGCCTCGCTCGCGGTGTGTTCTTCTTTATTAGCAATGATGTGGAGTACATGTCAGAGGTAAAGTGCCTGCTGCAGATGCGGTATCGATCACCCCTCTTGTCCGCAAAGACTTCTAGGACTCTACTTTCAAGCTCAGACGGTGGATATCCGCAATATCGGACCCATTCTCGTATCTGATCTATTGTCTTAGGGAAAACATGCATTATAGTACCTTCAGATTTATTATGGGTCTTCGAAGGGCAACCGCCAATGGAACAGGCAGGCATTGTGGAAAGTTCTGAAAAGTAAAGATCAACAGTTCTCTATGAACACCAATGTGTTAAAAAATTAAATGACACATAAAAGGTTCAATGCAAGGTTCGTTTTGGTTCTTGTAACTATACACGTTATTCACATGCGGATAAGTATTTGAATAACTTTAAAAAAATAGAAAAATAATTTGACTAAACTCAGAACATGTGACTAGTTCCTTGCATGTACTGTCTTGAACGAAAAGAAATTGGACGCAAAATGATTATGGTACATGGCCTTACCTTGACGAACAAACAGTTAGATGCAGGGATCAGAGCAGTTTGTCGTAGAACAGGGAGCAGTTCACAGGTTGCAAACTGACGAGTTTCCTCAAAGTGGTCACCGAAGTTCGCAGAGACGAAGAGCAGATAACCAGCACCTTCACGGGTTGACTAGCAAAGCGCAAAGAAGTTCTCATTAGAAATATGAAGTGGGTTATAAAGAATTCGAAACAGGGGTGTGTTTGTGAATGAATGACGTGTATATGTCGTGGCATTATGCGGTTTGCAGGGGGCCGTCCAGCATGAGGGGGGATGCTTGGCAGGAGACACGGGGTCTGGAGGTAGACATGGGAACAACAACCCATGCTCTATAGACCACTTTGAAGTGTACATGGTCTTTGGCACCTCTTGGCCTTTATCGCTCCCTGACAGCTCCACTTGGCAGCGCAAGTACCCCGGTGAGAACTGCCTTTGATAGGGCGGGGGGTGGATTGGGGCGGTGGTCGTGCAGACAAGACACAGGAAGACTCGTGAATGGAGACACACTTATGCGGTTTGCAGGGGGCCGTCCAGCATGAGGGGGGATGCTTGGCAGGAGACACGGGGTCTGGAGGTAGACATGGGAACAACAACCCATGCTCTATAGACCACTTTGAAGTGTACATGGTCTTTGACACCTCTTGGCCTTTATCGCTCCCCGACAGCTCCACTTGGCAGCGCAAGTACCCCGGTGCGAACTGCCTTTGATAGGGCGGGGGGGGTGTGGATTAGGGCGCTGGTCGTGCAGACAAGACTCGTTTGCCGCAGGGTCTCACCAAGGAGAGGTCATCTCACTGCATGTAAGAGGCAGGCTGAAGGATCTAGTACATGGAAGGCAGGGGGGTGAGTTTATAAATACCTCAGCCTCCCAGGAGAATATATGGGTGCAGTTCACCCTGGAGACCCTGGATGCCTAGGCAGTTATTCAGCTGCAGGCTGGCCTGTGGTGGCAAGGCGGCATGGGCCAGAGGGGGGTCAACTCTGTACCCGGTGCCCAAAAGGATGATTTATTACGATCAACCATATTGATTATTTTTTTGTTTTGTATCAATAAAATCCAACGGCCTTTTATTGCCAACGCTTGAACAAAGTGGTGTGGTAAGTATTTTTGGGGGGGAGGAGGCAAGGCCGGGAGGCTTGATGCCAACCCGCAAAATACCATATGTATGTCTGCTGCATATGGGTTCAACGGTTATGTGGATTGAAGGTGGGCGGCCAGCGTGAGGGAGGATGCTGGCCAGAGACATGTGGTGTGACAAGACAAGGCACAGGAAGACTATTCAATGGAGACACACTAGATTCATTTAAAAAATCAAAACGACCATTGTTAAAATATATGTTGGGTTTTATTTTAGATCTTTATTACAATTGAACATAAATAATAAACATTACACATTGTAAAGTTCCGGTTGCGGCACATCCAGGGAAAATCTGCGGTATTGTCCACTGTCGCTGGGGAAATGTTGTCTAATGGCAAGTACCGCACAGGCAGGTATTACTGTCCAAACGCGGTGTCCGAGCCTCCCGTGAAGCCACCAAGTGAAGCAACGATAGGCCACCAACCTGTACCACCTGTGAAAATGAAAGATGCAAACTGTATTAAAATGACAAAACTTTCTTATCACTGTCGATTCAGGTAAAAAATGTCATTCTGCTTTGAAAAAAATTCTATCTAGAAAATGCACAATATGGAACCAATTTACATGCGTTCAAATGATATGTAGATGTAATTTTATATGTGGGAGACGACCATGACATAGTAGTGGCATCACTGACATCACAACCAGAGTATACTTACTCGTTACTCGGATTACGCGGACGAACAGTGCCGCGAAGTTCATGCATAAGCACCATCATCATCCTCAACACGGTCCGTGAGAGGCAGGCTTCCCTGAACTCTGGCAGCTCGGTGATGCATTGCGGACTTGGCTCGCCTTCCGAAATGTAGGCCAAGCACCCGGAATTTTCACGGCAGCAGCAGTTCTCATCCTCAGTTGGCATTAGCTCGCACCGATTGCACGTGCACCAGGTGGAGACGCCGTCCATGCGACATGGTCCAGGCTCTTCATCCGTTGACTGGTCCTCCCAACTGCCGTCAGAATCCCCATCGTTTTCGCGTGCTTGCCTTTCCAGTAGTTCCTCTTCGGTGTACTCGGGCTCGTACATATACGGCATTATTGTAGCCATTGTGTGGTAAAGAAAGTAAAATAATTTACAGAGATGGTATAGGTGTTCACAAGGCCTAGAAGCGGCGAAGGTAGCTGACCAGAGCACAGAAACGAGTCACAGAATACTCAAAGTAACACACAGAGTAATGGAATCGAAAATCTGCTGCTGTGTGTTGTGAAACGGCGTGTTTATACTTATTGAGGAAAGAGGCGTCCTGCCATTTCCATGGCGACACTTCATTAGCTGAGGCGCAGCGATTGTTGACACGAAACGTGCTTTGGCGTTGGGAAATGGGCGGTATGCGTCTGCTGATGTCAGGCTCAGAGGCGGGGGATTTGATTTAGTGCCGCAAAAGCAGGTGAGCCAGGGCGATGGGGGGAAATGATAGGATTATCAGAAAATGGCAGCTGATTTCGAGTGCGTTAATGGACGAAAAGTCGGGTAAGGTCCATAGGAAAGTTTTCTACGATCTACCGAGTTATGCTTAAAAACACATGGCCGAACCGTAGGGACAATAAAAAAAAAGTCCCGGAACTATCCTTTAAGGTCTATCTTCTTGACCATCTTCCTTCGCTGCCTTTGACCCCATCGCATACTCATCCCCATCCATCAAATGTTCCTCATGTTCCTCAACTTTCCTCTTACCAGTTGTCCAAACTCTGTCCCACTTTACTACTTCCCTTTCAATGTCACCATCCTCCTCTCCATTTACACAATTATAATTTTCACACCCTGGGAAGCAGTCTTTTCCTTGGTAGCTGACCATTCTTTCACTGAGAGCACATCCCGTCGCTTTATGGGAACTCCTCCGGTGACTTCTTAGGGTCTCTTCCTGAGATAGCCACTTTCTTCCAACCATTAGTCCTCGATCTGGGGTGGCCACATCATTCTCGGAACACTCCATCATTAGGCATCGTTTCCCATTCAATATTGGCTGGGCATCAGTTCCACAGGTCGACAATAGAGATGTTCTCCCTTTACACACGACCAAAAAGTGATTTCTCTGACCACATCCCACACATCTTCGACCAATGGCCGGGCATCGACCTTTGTGTGGAAACATAAATCCACATCTAGAATACAGCTTTCCTTGACCACTTCGGTTTATACCATTCCATGTGATTTGAGATAATATCCTGCTCGAGTATTGGGACTGTTTTTGCACATTGCATCTGAAGCCAGCCAGTGTCTCCAACTTCCCGTCGCTTTCCATATCTTCTGCTTGTTTCTCAAGTCTTTCATACATTCTCGCCAATTCCAGATTATCTTTCAATGAGAGGGGCGCTCTCAGAAGATGTCTCCGCAACTCTGACGATGTGCAGCTTTCAATTATTCTTAACCTAATAGCTTCTTCATCATCAAACTTTGCAAACTCACAATAGGTTGCTTTCTCTTGCAATCGTAATACAAACTGTGCAATTGTCTCCTGTGGTCTCCGTTTGCATTGGTTAAACAGATATCTCTCATAATCTTTGTTAGGAGGAATTGTCAAGCGTTCCTCTAGAGCAGCACGAAGAAGCTGATACGATGTTCTCTCCTCAGTTGTTGTCAATGGTCTTATGATACTCCTCATTTCTACTCCCACCAAATTCATGAATATGTCTAATTTATTTGGAGCATTCTCATTTCCTAGCGCTCTCATGAAGGCCTCAAATTCAATCACCCACTCTTGCCACCGCCGCCCTTGATCATCATATGGCCCAGGATTGAATGATTCTGGACGGTGTAGGTAATTAATTAACCTCAAGGATATGGTGGTTTCACATATGTCCTGAGCTAGATTTAAATCCCCACTCATACCCTCAGATGACATTTTGAGCTGGTAGTTTACAGAAAAAGAAATCTGCATATCTTATGTAAGACTGCTGTGATAATACCGGATCTGCGCTGAAACAGGATTAAACTTTGTTTTCTATCCATGCACCTCAGCCATTCTGCATGTTTAATCCTCAAGATCCCCTCAACTGTTATTGCTGGTTTTGAATTGACAGTCTGTCCCTGTCTTGTTTTGATATAGCGCAGCGTTATTGATTTTGCTGTTCTGTTGACATTGCTGTACAAGTGTAGGTGTCATTTCTTTGATTTTTTTGTCTGACATTTAATTGCTGCAACTCCGACACTGATGTGTCATGCATTGTCACACCTACATGACTGTGTGGCTGTGACGGCCCTTGTAATATATGTTGTTAATCCGCAGCGTATTTGTCAGTGTTATTTTAATTTTTCATTCATGCACTACGCACTATGCTGCTGTGCACACTGCAATGAAGGTATAGGCATCATTATATCACTTTAGGGCTTCAAATATGGTCTTAGAAATTAATGTTCAGTGTCTTCTCAACGAGTTTGCTTTGCTTTTAACAAAGTGTTGACAGTGTGCCCTTGGGTTTTAGAAACCAATACTTCTTTAGGATGGTAGAGATCTCCCTTATTTGCTAATCTGAGCACTCTTGCCACTGTATGCGCATGGCCTTTATGTCATCTCATAAATTCCTTCTTCCAATATTCGCTTGAAACCCTTGCTTTTACACTGCGTTGCTCTGGCAATGTTTATATTGTCATGTTAACTATCAATCCAAAATAAAGTGACCGTACTTATTTGATGTTGTTAAACTCTTGCTTTAAACTTTAATGTCTGTTCAGATGATTTTATTCTTTATTATTTCTGGTCCACACTCAATATCTGTTTGTTTTGTTCTGCTTCACAAGTGCTGCCTATTCGTTTTAATAATTTTTCTTACTGCATTAGTGTATAAGTGTTACTTTAAACGTGTGCACTAGACGGCTTATTATTGCTTACAAAGTCCAGCAGGTGGCGCCAGTGCTCCATGTAGCCTCCAAGAAACACGAGCCACAAAAAAAAAAGAATGCTCCATGCGTCAATGTAAGGAAAATGAATTCTATCTGCTTTTCCGCTCAGCTGGGTAAATGATTATTTCTTCATTTCGATTTTCTTTAACGCTGCAAACGGATCAGGGCTCACTTTCATTTGCATGCCTTACTTTGTTTGTCTCCGATGTGTTGCTATGACAACATTCCGATTTCACTCAGGCAAAACAAGTATGGCTGCACGTTTTCTACGCAATGCCTTTATTACCCTCATTATCTCGAGTGCTGTGCCTCGCACATTGTAAGTTCCACATCAAAAAATGCTTTCTTTGTACAGCGTTCCATGTTACATTTTTAGCCTTTGTATATGCCCTATATTTGGTCACTCAAGCTTTAAAGTTCCGAATGTAAAATAAAATAAGTAACTCTGCTGCACAGGCTTACCGTCACCACAAATATTTCCTCCTCCTCTGCAGTCTTCACATTTCTGCTATATTTCCCTCCGAAATTTCTCCTGCTTGACTTTCAACTCCATCCTCGGATAATTTATCTGTTTCTTTGATTTATTCGCCTTCTTCCGCTTCCATTTTTCGGTTTATCTTGTCTTTATGCTATTTGGCTCCTCACCAGTCATTTTGTTCCAGTCACCTCCACAGACCATCTGTGTCTTGATCGTTTATTTTTTCCTGTTTTACAGCATGAGTCAGTCACTACCTCGTCGCCAAATGTTATGTATCTGATTATATCATTAGTCACCATGTTTCTATTAAATAATGCCAGGAGACAAACTTCATGTCTCAACTCCTTTTATTCCATTTCTTAACTGACTGCTCTTCAATCCTTTTCCTGGCATACCCATTCTAGTTCTATGAATCTGTTTTGATGAGACTTTCATAGATCAGACTAGTCTAGAAACCTCGTCTGAGGAGAACAGGGGAAAGGCAGAGAAGGAGGGGGGTTGGGGGGGGTGGCCGAAGAAGGGCCAGAGGAAGAGGAGGGGGCGAGGAAGAGAGAGAGGACAGGATGTCCTGAGTTTCAGAGATGAAATGAGAAGCCAGGGCTGTGCCGAGGGTCTGGGAGGGGACATAAGAGGTAGAGACTGCAGCATGATTGGCCAGCTCCTTGCAGATTTTAAAGAGTTTGGCCGAGTTGTTGGATGCTGCAGAGACGCTGGCATGGACATGGGCTCTCTTCTTGGTGCAGACAGAGAGCCGGTATTGCCTATGGAGCAGGCGGCAGGCTAATTTGTCAGAGGATGTACTGGAAGCATGCCATTTCCTCTCAGTACTTGTGTTTAAGGGTGACGAGGTCTGAGTCGTACCAAGAGTTGCACTTGGCTTTGGGTTTCAAGCGGATACTCGTGACGGGGGCAAGAGCATCGAGAGTATCAGATATAGCAGAGTGGAGCATGGAAAGGGCTGTGTCAGGGTGTGAGTCAGCCAGGGGGGCTGAGAAAGTGGCAGCGAAAGCCTCAACTGGCACACGCTTCATGGCTCGGATAACAGAGAAGGTAGGTGGCAGTGCTGGAGTTGGCTTGGCCTGAGGGGTAGAGGGTGAGATGGGAGGAAAGGAGAAAGTGATCACTCTAGGAGAGAGAAGTGGTGAGGGGTAGAAGAGAGGGTCTGAAGAGATCAGAACATCCAGAGTGAGTCCGGGGGAGGGAGAGGGGGAAGAGAGAGAAAGAGGGGGGAAGAGGGGCTTCACCTCACTGATGCCCAACTAGGCTGAAACACGTGCATGGGGTTGCTGTGGTACTCTTGTTCAGAGGAGAATTGCCTAGTATTTCGGTGCTGGACTTCCCCTGGGCAGCACAAAGACTGATATGCGGGGAAAGTTCTTCTCTGTAAAAAGAACAGCGAGCTAAAGACTTGGCTGAGACTCTCCAGGGGCCATCCACCCAAGAACAAGTCAATGGGCTGTGTTAGCACTGGTAGAGTTTCCCAGAACCCCCTATGTTCTTAATATTATGAAATCCGAGATATATGTATATTTTTTTAACCAAAAACGTTCAGGCTTTGATTGCAATGGAGACATGCCTATTGTCTTCCATTTATGAAATTGGGTGACCTCACTGCACCTATTCACATTACCACATATTATTTTATAAACAAACTTTGTTTTACGATGGCGCCCGAGTAAAATTGACGGTGTGCCAAGCCATGATTTCTGCCACTTTGGTTGTTCAGTTATATCAACATTAACACGGCTACCTTTCCTGGGATTGGTTAGGGGGCGGCCTCCGACAGGCTTTTCCCAGCACCAGTGTTGTCATCCTTCTGCCCTACAGTTCAGTGTAGGTTACGGGGTCGTGCATGTCTGCTATGATTCCAATTGGTGCTTCCACTGATAACTTTTTTTTACCTCAGGCAATGCATTTCAGTTTACTGCCAATCTCATTTAACAGCTGTCAAATCCCTCAGCTGCGCTGCTTGGGGTCTCTCGTTTGTGGTGTCAGCCCCCTACTTTTATCCAGGTTTTGGAATTTGTTTAGAACCCAATATCCTCTAGGAGGTGCACATTTAGTTACTTTAAAAGCAGCAGCGCATATTATTCGCTAGCCCGCAAACGCTTTAATTGCAATGCGGTCACAAGCCAGATTTAAATTTTTTATTGGTTCTTTATGGTTTTTACAATTAAAACCTTTCACCAATTTGTTAATGTTCTTCTTACATTTGGCGTCTCAAAACATGTACAAACGGAAGCCAAATTAACAAGAAAAACAAAACTATCTTTCCATAGGAAATCCCTATTTGGAAACCATCAATAACTGTTTAAGTTTATCAGGCCTCTCAAATATTACCTTCAGGAGCTTTACTACTGCGATTGTCAGGCTAACTCGTTCGCCTCAGCAGTTCTAGCACCATTCATCATATGATCTGTCAGCATAGTTCGTAGTAATTTCTCCAAGCAATAGTCTTCTTTTCCCTTTTAGACAGATTTAGGTTTCTGGCAGTTGTGGTAGTTATTTTTGGTCCATCACTTTCCCCACTCATTAGTCACTTGATTTCATACAGCATTATATTATTTTGTGGCCAGAGGTGGATTAGGAACCAAAGATCAGAACTTTTTTTTTCTAAAGTGGCTCCACATTACAGGGTGCGTAGTGAACAACCTAATCGAGCGGAAGAGCGTTCTCCCAATGAAGTCTTAGAAAAAGTTGACAGGGTGCATTTCAAAGCACATTTTCCATAACGCATCCTGCCTACCCACCTTGCACAACACAAAACCCATTCCTTGCCTCCACATAATTCCACAACATACAGCCCATACCTTGCTTCCCAGTTTAGAGAGATAAATCTGAGTAATAATAATAACCTGCCATCATATTTGAGAACGTTCCCATCGTCCAGATATAGGGACATATTGATGCGATGTAGGCTAAACATTCTTCCATCCTTACAGTTACAATATCTGAGGAACAGATTACACTTCAAGAAGCTGGATGCCGCTTATGCAGCAAACTGGAAGCATTGAAAACAACGAGACATCTGATGTCTTCCCCAAGACTCTCAAAGAAGGTGGTTTTTGGGCGAGTGGGTGGCACAAATTAACCAATCTATGGAAGAGGAATACTGGGAGAGACTGGTGACAGACAGGATTGGGCGCACCTTGGATGCCCTCAAATTTGTAGAATGGATTTTGACAGTGATAAACGATGGGGAATTACTTTATAAATTACACAGACGGAGTAGCTGTACTGTTACTTAAGGCTCAGATAAGCCCCAATTTAAGGGTCATGAAAAAGGACTTCTGTTAAAGGTTGAAAATTGTTTTTCCTTTAACCAATAAAACATTAAAATAAAAAAAAGTAATAATAATAATAACAATGTGCTTGGAATCAAATTTAAGAAGGCGGACCGTAAGCTGCACTGCACAAAAACAGCCCTCCGCGCCGGCGCAGAGTGCGGCTTCGAGTGTGGTTTCCCATGGTTCTGAATCTTTCTACAGTGAATACATTTTGCACTGGAAGCAGACACTAAGCTGTACTGCACAAAAACAGCCCCCAGCACGATAGCGCGGCACAGAGTGCGGCTGCGAGTATGGTTTCCCGTGGTTTGCCGTGAGGAGACTATTATTTCTTTACTCCGCACTGAGACCCAAGAACTTTATTTAGCGTGCCATAAGAGAGCAACGAGATTGCCACATACCATTGGAAGGTATCTGGTAAAGACCTGTAGACCTAATCCACGTGCACCCAAATGACATTCATTTTCCTTTACTTCTATGTGATGGAGCACCTAGTGCATGATATGGAACAAGTTACTTACCTGTAACTGTTGTTCTCCAGCATGGGTCTGGCATGGATTCACATGCTCATGAATATTCCCCGTTGTCAGCCTGGGAATCCTCGGTAAAGAAAAAAAATCATTATCAGTTTAGTTTCTACATACTGCCCCAAGCCAATGACTGCCCTCTCCCTAGGCCCCTCCCCTGGCAGCCATCCTCAGATTTGGTAGCACGTAAAGTGGCAGTTGGACCAAGTGAAGAGTCGCAGAGGGGTAGGAGGGAGGGTTCGCATGTGAATCCATGCCAGACCCATGCTGGAGAGCAACAGTTACAGGTAAGTAACTTGTTCCTTCTCCAGCATGGGGTCTGGCATGGATTCACACGCTCATGAATACCAGAATACAAAGCAGTACAAACATGCACAACCACGGGAGGTGGCAAGGCTCAACATTAAGCATTCCATAAACTCAACATTAAGCATCTCTTACCTCCTCACCAGGCCCACCTTCAGGCGAACAGGTCGCGCAGCACTACCTGGCCGACTCTGGACTCCTCCCTGGAATCCCGGTCGACGCAGTAGAATCTCGTGAAGGTGTGCGTCTACCTCCACGTAACAGCCCTGCAGATGTCCAGCAGGGGCACACCAGATAGGAACGCTGTGGTAGCAGCGATCGCTCTGGTCGAAAGGGCTCTCGGAACGGCCGGGCAACAGTCGGTTTGCCAACCGGTGACAGTGCATGATGCAGCCGGAGAGCCATCTGGAAATGGAAGCCTTCGAGAGGGCCTTCCCTTGGTTCACATGTCCAAAGTTCACAAACAGCTGTGAGGTCTTCCGAAAACTCTTTGTGCGGCACACGTAGAACTTCAGCGCTCTAGCTACATCCAGCGAGTGCAAAGTACACTCGGCCGGCGACAGGAAGACAACAGGTAACACCAAGGGCTCGTTGAGATGAAGTCCGACGGCGCCTTGGGCATGAAGGAGGGGTGTGTCCTCAGCACCACCCTCGTCTCGTGGAAAGTCAGGTATGGAGGTTTGTAGGAGAGGGCCTGCATCTCTCCCACTCGTCGTGCGGAGGTGATGGCCACAAGAAACACTGTCTTCCACGACAGGAACTTCAACGGTGCCGAATGCAGAGGCTCGAATGGCGGCCCCATGAGCCTGGTCAGCAGCACGTTGAGCTCCCACGCCGGGGCCGGAGTCACCGGCGGGAACGATCGGAACAGTCCCTTCATGAACTCCTTCACCAGGCGATGGGACCACAGGGATGAGCGCCCCGGGGTTCTGGTGTAGAGGGAAATGGCCACCAGATGGATTTTGATGGAGGCATGGGCCAGCCCAGCCTTGGCCAATGAGAATAAGTACGGCAGCACTTGAGGGGACGTAATCCGCAGAGGGTTAATCTTCTGTGCGCCGCACCAGACCGAGAACCTCTTCCACTTATGTCCATAGCACTTGAGAGTTGAGGACGACCCTGGCCTTTGCAAGTACCTCCTTGCAGTCTGCCGGGATATCGCACCCTCCAAACTCTAGTGCTACAGGAGCCAGGCCTGCAAGTTCAGCGACCCTGGGTCGTGATGGAGGATGGCGCCGCCTCCTCTGGCGAGGAGATCCACGTCCTTCGGCAGCTTGATTGGGGGGGGAGGGGGATCGGGGCGCTGACAAGTCCGGAAGGTCCAGGAACCAGATCTGTCTCGGCCACGCCGGTGCGGCGAGGTTCATCCTGCACCGGGATCTCTTTGAGTTGGTTGATGAGTCGCAGCAGCAACGGTGGGAACGCATACAGGAACAGGCCATCGCAGGGCAATGAGAAGGCATCGCCCATGCTCCCCGGCTGGGCTGGCAAACCTCTGGCACTTCGTGTTCGCCGCAGTCGCGAATATGTCGATATGGGGGCGGCCCCATCGTTGGAAAAGCCGATCCACTTGCAATGTGTTCTTTATTCCTGCCAGGTGGAAGCGTACCAGAAACAACCCCTGGGCGACAGCACAGTGCCACAGATCCTGGGTCTCCTCGGATAGGGCTGGGGATCTGGTGCCCCCCTGCTTCCGGGTGTAGAACATCGTGGTGGTGTTGTCGGTGAAGATCCTCACCACCTTGCCCTTGAGGGACGAGGGCCCAGAACACGGCTCGGAGCTCCAGGACGTTGATATTTAGTGACCTTTCCTCGTGGAGATCTCCGGTGTGCACTCCCCACCCCTCCAGGGAGGCATCCGTCGTCACCGTCTCCAGATGCGCGCGGGCACCCCACCACCAGATCGCTTGGCGGAAGGTCTCGTTGAGCGGGATCCTTTCTTTGAAGCTGCCCGCTGCTTGCATCCACCGGGTGTCGAGTAACTCTTGCAGTGGCCGCATCTGCAGTCTGCACAAGTGCACTAGGTAGAAGCACGAGGACATCATGCCGAGAAGGGACTTGATGGACCTCACCCTGGCCACGTCCATGGCCAACAGCCGCTGCACCTTGCCTATTTTGGCTGTCGTCCTTTCGTCCGACGGGGAGGCCAGTCGCGCTACTGTGTCAAGCTTGGCTGCCAGAAACTGCGCGACCCGCGACGGATCCAAGTGGGATTTGGTGAAGTTGATGGAGAAACCCAGATCTGTGAGCTTTTGGACGGTCTTCGCTATGTGCCCGACGGCGAGTTCTCTTGTCCTTGCTCGGATGAGCCAATCGTCCAGGTAGGGGTAGACGTGGATCCCCCTGCAGGCGCAGCCGCGCCACCACTGGTGCTAGGCACTTGGTGAATACCCTGGGCACTGACTTCAATCCGGAGGGAAGGGCCTTGAACTGGGCGGTAGTGCCGCCCTTGGACTACGAATCTGAGAAACTTTTGATGTTCCTTTAGAATGGGGATGTGAAAGTAGGCATCCTCAAGTCCAGCGGTCGCCTTCCTCCAGCTGCCCCAGCACGTGCTGGAGGGTGACCATCCGTAACTTCTGGGCCTCGATGTACTTGTTTAAATGACGAAGGTCCAGGAGGGGACGCCAACCGCCGGTCTTCTTTCTTATGAGGAAGTATCGCGAGTAAACTCCAGACCCCCGGAGCCTTGTTGTCGATGGCCCCCTTCTCCAGCATCGCCCTTACTTCCAGCAGCAGTTGAGGGATGTGGTTTTCCTTCCTGGCCACGGGTGGAATGCGTGGGCACTTCTTCAGAAACTCGAGAGTGTGCCCGCAGGCCAGGGCATCCAGTACCCATCGGTCGGTGGCTATGGACCCCCACACGCTGACGAACTTCGCCAGCCAGCCTCCCATCCGGGTGCTCCAGTAGGGGCCCGACGCTACGGCTGGTTCAGTCCTGCTTGGCAGCGGCCTTGCCGCCTTCTCTGTAGGCCTCCTGCGACGAGGAGCAAGCTGCCTGGCGGTACGTCGCGGAGCTGCCGCCAAATTCTTTGGAGGCACCTTGCTTGCCTCCTGAGTTCCGAAAGGGCAGCCGTCGTTGCTGCAAAACCCCCAAGGCCCGGGCCGTCTCCGTGTCGGTTTTGATGGCCTGCAGTGACACGTCCAATGTCTTGCCAAATAGGTTGTTCCCATCCAAGGGCATGTCCAAAACTCTGGTTTGCACATCCTGGTGGAAATCAGTCGCCTTGAGCCAACCACGCCGTCGAAGACAAACACCGTTGCCCAACTGGCGGAAACCAGTGTCAACAATGTCCGTGGCCACCGTCATGGCGTGGTCCGACGCAACCTCGCCTTCCTGCAGGATCTCTAGGGCCTCCGCCCTCTTGTCATCCGGGAGGAAGTCCAGCAGAGGAGCTATCTTAAACCAAAGCTTCCTGTCCTAGCAGGCCACCATCGCTAAGGCGTTGGTCGCTTTAATCGTCGTTGCCACCGACGAGATTACCCGTCGCCCCATGGCATCCATTTTTTCCCCCTTCGCCATCGGGTTGGGGTCGCTGGGGGGGGAGGGGGGGAGGGGTAATGGTTGGAAGCCGTAGCCCCTGCCGCCTTCTTGGTCGCTGCCGAGACAACCGAATCCGGGGTCGGCTGCGCCCTAAGGCACAGAGGGGCGGAATCAGGGACCCCGGTACCAGGAGCAAAAGCCCCTCGTCCCAGTCGTCAAATAACGGGATCGAGAGGACCGTCTTCCTTTTAGTCTCACGCCATTGATAGAGGAAACCTTCCTTCTTCTGTTCTTTGGGCCAGATGCCCTGGCAATCATGGCGTGGAAGGAGCCAATTTCATCGGACGGAGAGGGCCGAGGAGGTGGTGGTGGTGGTGGTGATGGAGGGTCCATCCCGTCACCACCGTCGTCATCGTCCCCGTCGTGGCCGTCTCTGTTCCCATGTCATCCCTAAGATCAAGGGAAGGAGATGAAGGCTGCGAGGGCCGCAAAGGCTTGAAGTGCCGGTGGGGGGGGGGCGGGTTGGAAGGGTTGGGGGTGAACTCTTCTCTGCTTGCTTTGAGGGCTCCCGACAGCCAGGTTCCGCTGGATGGTCCATTGTGGCTAAGGGCAACCTTGTCCTCATCTCCGTACATAAGGCCTGGATCGCCATCAAGATGGCTCCCGAGTTGTCCTGAGGCTCGGGTACCGGCTGCGACGGGCGTGACGGTTGGGAAATGGAATCCTCCGCCTACACGGGAACCCCGTCGGCACCACCGTCGCTCTCTTCGTCCGCCTTGTCGGGATCCCTCCCGTGGGCCCAGACCTCCTCGAACTTCTTGTTGAGGATCTTCACGACTCCAGCCAGCTCCTCTTCAGAGGCTGTATCCATTTCCGTGATGGCCACCGGCCACCACCCCTCTTTTTCTACCGGGCTTCTCACGGGGGTCTTATCGATGTGCTGAAAAGAGGATTCCCTCCGCGGTGGCAGGGAAACTCTGGGCCCAGAGGTCGCCTCCACTGGGGTCGCCTCCACAGGCTTCGCCAAGGCCGCCACGACTCCCTCGATAGAGGCCTTAGCCGGGTGAATCAAGGCCTTCACGACTTTAGGCGCGCGGTTGAGGCTTTCAGCTTGGGGGAGGAGGGGGAGGTCACTGCCACGCTCACCCTTGGCTGTTTCCGTCAGGATCGACCGGGGCTTCTCCAGAAGCTTACCCGGGTTCTCCGATTTCGACTTCCCCGAGCCAGAGCGTTGGCTCATGGTTGATGGCATCAGTGAAAGCTGAGGAGCCCGACCGTTAGACGCTCCTGGTGCCTGCGGACTCGCGGTGCTTAGCCTTTTGTCGGGCCCCCGTCGCCAGTACGCCCTCAAAGGACTTAGAAGACCGCTCGGACCTCTTCTACTCACCTCCCGCTGGGCTCTTCCCTTTCAGCCAGTTGGTGAGGCGGATACACCTCTTGGTCCGTTCCGATATGTTCTTGAAAACGCACAGTCCTTCTCCACGTGCGTTTGGTCTTCGTGAAGGCAGTAGAGGCATTTAGAATGCTCCTCCTCCTTGAAGACATTCTGCAATCCGCATCCAGGACAGTTCCTGAACAGCTTGGATCCGGGCGTCAAGCTTCCCTTGTCCTTGGCCATGTCCACGGGGTAGGCCTCAAGGTCTTCTGGAATCCTCCAAGAAGCATAACAAAAACTTCACCCTCGAGGGGCATAGAAAATTCTGAAACGGGTCCCTGTTGATCGGAAGTAGAAACAGTGGAGCTTGAGGCTTGATTGAAATTTTTCTTTTATTCAACTCTTTGGAGAAAAAAAATAAATAAATAAATAAATAATCGCAAAACGCAGTAAGCTCCAGAGCTATAGCACGAGGACTCCCAACACTTGAACGTGCGATAAAAATCCGAGGATGGCTGCCAAGGGAGGGGTTTAGGGAGAGGGCAGTCATTGGCTGGGGGCAGTATGACCCAGAGACCAGTGATTGTTTAGTTTCTGAACTCTTTCGTAGTAGTAACCAGACTGATTTTTTCTTTGCCGAGGATTCCCAGCCCGACGACGGGGAATATTCATGAGCATGTGACTCCATGCCAGACCCCATGCTGGAGAATAGCTGTCAGACTCTTCACGGTGCTTGGCATGAAGTTTTACTGTCTGCCAGCTTAAGTATCGACTCTTGGCCCGCGTAGCCCTGGAGTTGCTTTGGACATCTTGATTATTTGAGTACTGCAGGGACTGCGGGCTGGACTGGCCTTCGAGCTGCTTGATAAATCTGTATTATCTGTGTGAAGTGAGTGTTGCACCACATCCCACCGGGTTCAGGGGAAAGGGGAGCCGATTTACTGTAACCCCCACACACAGACAAGGAGACGACAGCTGAACTCTTGCATTACAGTATCTCCCTGCTGAACAGCACGATACATTGCATCATTTCTACCTTTTGGCAGAAATTCAGAATAACTTCTATAAATATGCCAGGCAAACTCAGAGGAAAAACCAACAACTACACCTTGAGCAAAAATCCCTTTTACAAAAGACTAGGCTCACCATCTTGCACCAAGGGCAACAAAAGTCTTTTACAAGTGACTAGACCTCCTTGTAAAGCGACAGAAGAACCAGCTGTCGGGTCTTTAACAGGCTATTTCTCCAAGGGCCAACTGCCTGCAAATGAATAGTTCAATTCTAACATGGGAGGGCGGAGGAAACCCTGATATAATTAATTTGACAGGACCATCCTTCTCCCTGTCAGAACTATGCTATACTATGATAACTGATAGGTTATTTATAACGTACTTAATATCCAGAGGTTTCCAAGCGCGGACCCGGGATCGAACCTGTGGTGCTGTGTGTCATCTTGCTTCCAAGGCGAGCACGTTGCCCTGAGATATCCTCCCGAGACAATACGTTAAGTATGCCTGGTGGAAACGGCACTTGATGCATCAAATACAGTGCCGGCCGAAGAAGTGGCATATGGAGACATACAGGCACAACTTTCAGTGATTCAATTTGCTATGAAAGTCCTATTACGAATGAACAGCAACATTCTGGCGGAAGCAATAGGTGGGTTCCAGAACATAAATATTCCACCAGATAGATAGAGACAAAGATCTGGATAAATTAATCATTGCATTGGAACTTGATAGACGCAATGCCGCAGGGCGGCAAGAGGAAATGCTGATCACAGTTCCTAGCAACTTCAATGTAGAAAATGTGGCAATTGAGGACACCGCAAACGAAACAAGTGAAATCTCCATCATACACCATACTAGGAAATAACACAGACAACAAAAACGGTGAAGGACACAAGTTCCTTCCTAAAATACATTACCCTATGAAACAGGTCTAAATAAAGGAAGTAGTTGGTGACTTCAAGAACAAGTAAAGAAAAAGAAAAGTAAACTAAATAAGAAAAGGAGACATGGTGCACAAGGGAACACTAACGAGTTGGCTAGTGAACGAGCAAATTGTAAGTGAAAATGAAGGGAATTATATCACAGACATTAGCTCTTTATCAAACTATGACCGGACTGCTGTGAGTGCATGCCGTGCAGAAAGAGTAATCCCGGCTATAAAGGTGCATGAGCCGGAGCCCGAGTCACCGAATGCCATCGCTCTTGATGATAGGGCCGCCAGTGGGGATAACGGGGAGTAATGAGCCGGCCTTCATCATAAAAAGTATGAAACAGATGGCTACGAAACAGAAACCACACATTAATATAGCAGAATTCCTGAAGGTGACAGATTTTGCCACCGAGAATACTAGACATGTCAGATTTTGAATACTTCGAACCCATTAAAAACTCACGGCAGCAATGTAGTACACTGCACCTCAACAAACTGCAAACATGGTAAGACTATAAACCCAGATACCATGAGCTGGGATATGAATTAGATGCAGTGATAGAAGTAACAATCAACGGTATCCGTGAGCTTGCCAGTAGAGCATCAACAAAGGCCTCCACTAGCAACTTGGGGTTAAATAATTGCGACTTCACTGCAAGAAAATATAGTAAAACGCGCCAAATTGGGTGGTAGAGAACAGCACCCAAAAAGCCACTGCAAGCAATTGAAATTGGCAGTTGAGTACATGGAATATCCGCAGCTTCTCCCATATACTGTCTGTAGAAGGCTCTCAGGAGATATTACTGAAACATGTTATTTTTTTTACTGCAAGAATGCTGACTATTATCAGAACCGAGTATAGATGGTTACCAGATATTTCAAAGAAAAGCAGGCAAGAAAGTGAGAGGACAACTCCACTGAGGCCTCACCATCAGAGTCAGAAACTCAATACAAGCCACAAGAATTCATCTGGAAAAGTGCTCACCCTTTTTGCTGCCAGTGACAGTTACCTTCCAATCCCCTGGCATAAATCTTATTATTAACATATATGACGCCCTTGTTATGACAAATACAACCTCCATTATATAATTAGTGGAAGAAATGTGAAATAAATACTGTGTATCGAGGTGAAAAGATAATACTGGGAGGGGACTTATGCATTTGTAAATCTGAGCTGCCAGAAACTGACTGTCCATGGTCTACCCGAAATGGTTGATAAAATCATCACCCCGAAGGGTTAACTTTGGGTTGAAGCATTCAGAGATTGGGACTGTTACCTGCTTAATGGACGTGTAATGGGAGACAGCCCAGCAAGGGAACAATGCCACAGCCAGACTAGACTCTCTTTTGCAATACTGATACGATTCCATTGATCAGGATGTTGGAAATAGTACCAAATAATTTAGTGACCATGTCATGCTAACTCTTACACTGGTGGCTATGATTATAAGAAAAGACCTGCGATTTAGATGTAAATGCAGTAGGTAATAGGAATGTCTGACCAGAGAAAAACCTCGAAAAAAGCGAGGTTGTTTGCCAGCGAAATTCAAACTAGCATGCCATAAGTAAAAGAATACATGTCAGTTGAGGAAATTGAGGCTTTCATTAAGGAGAAGATGGGGAAACTGGCAAAGCAAAAGCTGCTACACACTGCTATCTCGACCTGATCCTAGACATCACTATCATGGACCAGAAGAGGGAGAAAAGAAATAGCAATGAGAGCAGAACTTCAGAGCATAGAAAGAGCTGGACCGAATTCCCTCAAAGATCAAGCAAAAAGGAAGGTGAAAAATAGATACAGGAACCGGGTCAGAGGCTAGCTGAGGGTAGGAAGAAATGTAGAATGGCAATATTTGCTTTCGGTCGTTAAGGATACGAGGAAAATATGGAAACTTAAGAACGTTTAACACTCCGAAAACAAAACAAGTCATCTGTAATATAAGTGAACATGATTGGGCGGAGCACATTTAAGACCTTTAAGACAGTCGTACCATGAGAATCAGAACACAGCTCAACAACAACTAGCTTTGCAGTGCCTTTCAATCTAGAAATAAACACCAGACACTGGAAACTATCTAGAGCACCTGGCCCCAATGGCCTCTCAAACGCTGTGTTGAAGGGTTCCCCTGACTTCTGGGCAAAACTCCTGAAAATCCTATACACCAAGGTATGTGCAGAAGGGGCAATACCGCAATAATCGGGCTGTGCAATACGGATTCCCATCCATAAGAAGTGTAGTAGAACATTACCCGAGAATTACCAGCTACTGGCCATGCTGGAGATTATAGGCAAGATCTTAGCTTTCCTTGTACTAGGTCATCTTGAAAAGTTGACTGCTAGGGACATTCCAGATGGGCTTTAAGAAGGGATCAGGCACGATACAATGTATTTGCCTTACGGACTTACTAATAAGGGAAGCTAAGACCAAGGGTAAGCCTTCATTGTACATTTCCATGATTCACTTCCAAGTCTGCCTTTGACACCATTGATAGGCAGAAACTATGGGCAAAAATTAAAGGGTATGGCTGCTCAGGGGAATTGTTGACCGCGGTGCAGGGTCTCTAGGAGGGAAAAACTGTCCAGGTGAGAATGGATAGTGGTGGTGCCATCAAGCAACAAATGGAAACAGAGGGGTGAAGCAGGGCTGCGTGCTGGCCCCACTACTTTTCAATATGTACCTGGCAGATCTCTCGATTGCTTGAAAAGTGGAGACCTCATGCTCACCCATAGTGGCTGGCAAGAAAGTCTATTGTCTGGTATACGCAGATGACTTGCATGTGTGCGACAATACATAAGCAGGGCTAAAAAGATAGTTGACCTCGCTTAAGAAATATGCCGATCACAGCCTAAAAATAAACTATGGCAAAACCAAGTTGATGCTTTTCACAAGTAACCAGGGTAGTGCTTTACCGATGGAGATGGAGGGAAAACAAACACAGTATGAACAATTTAAGTATCTGGGTTGCGAACTATCAACTAGAGGCTATTAAGCAGTAATCAGACAAAAAACGTAAAGCAGTTGCCGCTACTACGCAGGTGCATTAACCTATACATGTAATCATGACCTTGTACAAACAGTTTCTGTCCGACTATACTATGCGGCCTTGTGCCTGGAGGATATCTCCTGGCGAAAGATAATAGAGGGGACATTTTGCAGTCCTTTTTTTGAGACCTAGTACACGGATACAGTTAATTAGATTAGAGTTGGGACTAGGGTGGTTACCCTCCATGATATTGAAAAGATGCCTCATATTAAAGTTGTGTGCACAACCTACTTGGCCACTGCTAAAACTGCTGGGAAAATAAAGTAAATCCCATCCCAGAGGCAGCTTCACTACCTTGGTCAATAAAACCTTCATAGATAAAGACTGGGAAACAAACCGGGATGACGACTTCTTGCTAATAAAAAAATTTAAAAAAAGGCCTTCGCCTCAAAACTGGAAAGATGGGATTGGACAAGGAACCATGTACATATGGCTACATTAAAAACCTATGACCCTGTGATGCCGAATTTGGTACACATATTCCAAACCCCTCAAATGCATCTGAGAATCTGTCCATATCCGTCACCAAGTTCTATTATTGCTCAGGCTGAACAAAATTACCACTGTTGGAAAACATTGGGCCTGAACTGAATATTTCCAGAGAAAATAGAAGTTGCTGCTTATGTGGTGGTATAGACAAAAAGGAATCTGTGCGCCATGTCCTAACAGAATGCTGTGCGCACTGCCCCCTTTACATTCGATTTCTAGGCATGTATGTGGAATATTTATAAAGAGTGATCCTTTCTGGCAATAGTGCCGGAATTCGGATAGTAGGAAATTCCAAATAGACCTATGCAAGGTGTGGAAAGGAGTGTGCAAATGGGAAGATGGATAGACCCGAGCCTGTTGATACCCGATCTTCTGAGACCGACTGTATCCTTCACCATGCGAACATTCAATAGCGGTAATTAATCTGATACGGATTTGAAAACGAATGACTTGAAAATTAATTAACGATGGAAACAAATTTGCATGTTAGTTATACATTTTTCTATTGACTTTTAGAATGTGATTTTAAAAAACGATACAACTATTTATAAAGTATTGTCTTATACAAGTATGTAAAAGTTCTTTGAACTGTATACATAAATACATTTAAGAAATGAAGCTGAGATTGTATCCCAGTCTCTACTTTATACACTTGAACACACCCCCTTTCAGGATGACAAACGTGTGGCATAAGAGACTTCTTTAAAAGGACACATCGCATTATAAATCGAGCCGATAAGTAGGAGTCACCATGTTAAACAAAACTAGTATGAATATAGCTTTGTTTTTCTCCTTTCTAAATGCAAGCCTACAAGTACCAGGATAACAAGTACCAGCATACAAAGGAAGGTCACCTTAAACTTCCTCTGGGTAGTTATTATGCACAATGTCAGGGTCGGATAGATTTGGTGGTATTGGGGAATCTTTCACAAGAAATCTTTAGGAAAGGTTGTGGGACATGGAAGCCCTTGCTGTATTTCGGCAGTGCCCATCATTTCCAACCATAGATTGAGCGCTCGTAAACTATGAGCCTCCGGTTACTGTCCCTTCGGTTTCCTTTCACGCTCGGTGCGTTTTGCCTTTTCGGCCGCCCACGCGCACCCTCACACACATTTCAGCATTCTGTGGTGAACCGACAGCCCTCACAGGCAGAAGTGGGAGCCGCTCGCATTACTAGTCCTTTCATCTGTCTCAGGCGCTCACACAACGCATTTCCTTTGAATTCAAAGGATTTAACAAGCACGAGAGCCAGAGACATTCGTTATTGCAGCTTCTGATCCTATTTCTACTTGCATCTAAGTATTAACACCAAAAATAAATAAAAAATTAAAAAAAAGTAGTGGGACAGAGAGAAGGCTGAAGTTAATTGCCCACTGACAAAAAATAAAAATAAAAAGTATTGCATTAATACAATGGCAGCCCAAGACTCCCCTCTGGCTAATCAGGAATGGTCAGAGGAGGAGGGAGTGCATGAGATAGACTACGTGGTCATGGCAGCTTCAACAGACTGCTGGGATCCTCAGCGGAGACCATCAAGAAAGGCGTCTCGGACATGCTCATGCCGATCCAACAGTGCTTGGATAGCATGGAAGCGCACTTGCAGGCAGCGCCCCCACAGGTGAGAAAGAAAATGCAGAGGAGAAAATGCACTTCTGATGGGGGATGTACACGGGCTCGCAAGAGTGAGGACTCTTTGACCCACCCCCCCCTGAGCCACCCAGAAAAAGCCATGACAGCCATCACAGATGCCTTCTACAGGCTCAAGAAAGCCTTTTTGACCAGGAAGGAGACCCCTTCAGACCCTAGACCATTTCACCCCGAGGACAATGCGGGTACCAGACCCTCGAGCCCAGAGGAGTACCATCAGGGCACGGTTGACAAGTATGACAATAAGGGGGAAATCCGCAATGACGATCAGACCCCCCCCCTATCCTTGGAGGAAGAGGATGAACAAGAAGACGTAGGGTCAAGACCCTCTACCTCTGGAAATGTGGCAGCCTCCATTTCCAAGCAGCCATCAGGCGAAAATTCGGCTCTCGAGGGAATGTTCGAGCCGGAGGATTGGATTCATCCCAGGTCATCGGACTGGGCGCCGTCATCCAAGGCTACAGAATATATCAAAGCAAAACTGGGCCCCTAGAGGAGCTGGTCAGGGCCAAGCTCAAAGCCGAATGCCCCCGCCCGCAGATCCCTGGGTAGGTAGCTCTAATGCCTGAGCTAGATACAAAAATGATTACTTTCCTCGGTAAGAACACCAAGGACCCCAAGAAGGGCATCGACCGTGCCTGGAGAGCTTGCCAGGATCAGTCCTGGATATCACAGGGCCTCTAGCAAAAATGATGGACTTTGCCAAAAAGGCCATGGACACGGGCATACTGATTGACCCAACTGTCCCATCATCAGGATGGTCCAAAGAGCACTCTGCTTGCTCGACAATGCCAACTGCGCCATCTCGACGGAAGGCAGAAGGGTATTCTCTTAAAAATGTACCCCAAATTGGGAGAACTGGCCAATACCAAATCAGGCACAGCAGCTCAAGGACTGCTGTTAGGCGACCACTTCGTGAAGGAGATGTCCAAATTGGTGAGTACCTTCACCACCTTAGACAAGGCACAGGCACCTATTAAAAGATTATTCGCCACCAAAAAATCTTCCCGGGCCAGACAAGGTAGGGGGGTCGCGCCTCCGGCCGTTACTCCTTCGACAGAAGGCCCCAGCAATCAAGGGACCAGCAACATTTTTGGCAAGACCAAACCGACACCTTCTTTCCATCCAGAGGACGAGGAATGGGCCGTGGCTGTAGAGGAGCGGCAAGATACCCGGCTCACCAGGCATGCATCAGGTCAGTGTAGGCATGACAGCACCGCAAACACCCAATGGTGGTTTTGGGGGAGGGGAGAGGTGGGAAATAGCACTCTTCACACAAGCTTGCGACACCTTATCAGGAGATGCCTGGATCAGGGACAACCCACAGGGGTTGCGTGTAGAGTTCTTTGCCCAACCCTTTCAAGCACGTTGTCCAGCACAGATAGTAATGTCAGGCGCAGACGTGCCAGCGATACAGCGCGGTGCACAGTCTACACCAGAAACATGCCATATGCCCTTGTTCGGTCTAGGGCAGATTTTTCAGCCCAATATTTCTGGTCTGCAGGAAGCAAAGGGTTCGACCAGTAGTAAACCTCAGAGCCTTGAACGACTTCATAGTTTACCACCATTTCAAAATGGAGGGAATACACATGATCAGAGGCATTCTAAGACCAGGCGACTGGCTCATTCGCAGAGACCTCAAGGACACTTATCTGGCACATCCTTCTAGGAAGCTGGAATTTCTGGGGTTCATAGTGGATACGCAGAACTTACAGCTCCGCCTGCCGGCTCCCAAGATACACTCCACACGTCGGGAAATCTGCAGGCTCTTACAGAGGAACATCCTCCCCCTCTGGGAGTTAGCAAGGGTAATAGATATCCTGTCATCTTCCATTCAAGCAATATTTCCCGGCCCACTTCACTACCGAGAGCTAAAAGGTCAACATCGGAGGCACAACCTTTCATACTCACAGCGTCCAACTCTCGCGCCTCAAGCAAGAACAGAGCTTGTCTGGTGGCTTACACATATGGCAGCCTGGAACGTCAGAGCGATCTTCAGCTCCACCCCCGACATAGCGATCAAGTCGGACGCCTGTTGTCTAGGTTGGGGAGCAAGATGTGGCCTGGTTGCCACAGGAGGGGATGGGGGGAGGTGGGGGGAGACTTGGTCTCCTCAAGAACTAGAGATGCATATAAACTGCCTGGAGCTCCTAGCAGGCTCTTTCGCCAGAGGCAGAGTGTGTTGTTGCATCTTGCTGAAAATTGACATTTCAGCAGTAAAATACATCAATCATCTAGGTGGCACCAGATCAAGGCCTCTAGCAGAGCTAGCCAAGGATTTAGAACACCAGATTTCCGTCATGGCGGAATACCTTCCGGGACTCAGGAACAAAGTCACGGACTGGCATTCTCGCCACTCCACTGACTGGAGGCTCAGAGATCTTCAAGTGCCTACAACTAATATGGGGCCCCCTGTCCAGGGATCCGTTTGCCTCTCGCCTCAACACCCAACTCCTGGAGTTTTACAGCTGGAGACCGGATCCAGCGGCTGCGGCCACAGGTGCTGTTCTACAACTGTACAGGGGGGGCGGGGGAGAGAGAGAATCTCTTACGCCTTTCCCCCCCATTTTAATTGTCACTGTTCCCTAGCCCCAACCTGCTCATCAGAGTATGTCAGGAGGCTGCGAATCTCATGAAGTTCCTCATGGTATGAGGAAAATGCACCATAAAGGCAGCATTTTCTTGCACAGAAACTACTTGGAAGGAGGTGTATAAGTGACAGCAAACCTCTCCATTGCCTTCATCTGCCACTTGAAATGTTCTGCTGTATTGCAAAAGGTTAATCACACAGCATCAGCCCAGAGTTTGAAAACTGCAACCATGCAGATACTGGGGCACCGACAGTGAGGAAGTATGGAAGCCGTGCAGCATGTGAGTTTTCGTCCTTCACTGTTCAAACACTATAGCCCACCAAATTGGGGACAGGCAGTAGCCGTGCTGGAAAGACAGGGGGCACAGACGGACGCGGGGAGCATGCAAAATTAATTTCCATCCCTGCCCAGGTTGTGCATACGAATGAGCTGTGCAGTCTTTGTCACTCGGCCGAAAGCATGGTACTGCCCAATAGGCCCAGCCACTGACTGCGGGCTAGTGACACTGCGCTAAAATTAATGCACTGGCCACATTGCAATACATTTAACAGTCAGATCGAAGTTAGGTTTGCAGGAGACGGTGTCCTCGCTCAGAAACTAGCTGCAAGCTGGGTGCTCCCTATTTCAATGTTTCCAGTTGTTAATCTCACATTTGCGCAATTACTAGTTGGTAATGGCCCTCACCCATGTTACACCAGAGCAAACCTGGGCACGTCAACGCGGACCATGGGCTATTACCACTTTAATTCCTTATAAATGGCCCAAGGAGTGGGGAATGATTGCATCATTTTACACAGTGAGGGTTGAATGATCTTTTCAAAACAACAAAAGATAAATGAACAATGGGACGTTGGTAGGGAAGAATACCAGCCGCTAGACATTTACTGCCCTCTGACTGCATTATGCAATGGAATTCCCAACTATCCTAGTGTTTTTCCACTTTAAATATATGCCCAAGTGCAGTGACAGTCTAACTTTGAACACATTCAGAAAAATGTAATTCAAGCTTTGTGCATTCGTTTTTTCGTGACATGGTAAACAATAAAGCCAAATATTCGGAAGAAAAACATTTCTATTACAGGTGAGCATGTATGTTCAAATCATGTTTGCTTGTTATGCAGTTTGATAAAAAAAAAAAATGTAATTCATGTCTCTGTGTGCTATGTAACATAGCACACAGAGATTCATGTCTCTGTGTGCTATGTTACCAGCAGCCTTTATGGTATCTTGTCATCCTATCCCCTTTTCTTCCCTTCAGGTTGACCCTGGAAATGCCATTAATGTAGTGACACTAGGTGTAGGTTGAATAGGAGGATGTTTCCTTATTCAGAACAGGTAAACACGTCAAGACCCTAGTATTGTTTCAGAGAAACATCGGGCCAAAAAAAGTTAAAAACCAATATTTGTGCATAGCCCCACATTTCCCTTGTAATAAGCCTACCCTCCCCCTACCTTCATAGGTTATTGCCAATCATTTCCTTCTATTTCCTCTGTCATACCACTCTAGTATTGGGACAAGGAAGAAGCGACTAGGAGTTCTACACACCAATATGCAGTTACACCACTACGGAGATGAGGAAGATACCTGGAAACTATTGTGAGGGTCAGGTATGTCCAGAGAACACCAGTAATTGTGGTCAGGCAATTGAACTGAAGAGCTCGCACCTACAACCAACCCAACAGGTCACAGATGCATAAAGGGTGGAGCCGCCAACAAGGAAGCGGAAACCAGCAGGAGAGAAGCCAGGCTGGGAACTGCAGGGAGAATTGCTGTCCAGAAGAGGGCTGCCGAGGAGAGTCCTGCCTGGAGGCTAATCAATTTACGGGTTACCAGTGGTCCAGGGATGAATGTTGGTTTCTAAACCATCAATCAGCTCCACACCTCTAGTACACCAGAAGGCATACGAATCAGAAGTCCATTATAAACATTTGTCCAATTTTGGTAACGTGGACGGAACAGCAGACTTGTCTCTGCAAGGTCGTGGATCGTTGATTAGTTGCAACACAGTGAAAATACAATTACCCAGTGATGAAAAGGGACTGTTCAGTCAAGGTTGCATAAAAATATCTATTTTACAGGAATGAAGAGGACCGTTTTCAAAGAAGGAAAAGGGATGCACTCTGGATACTGACAGAAGGGGTAGTCGGTAAAGTAATTTATTGCAATAGTTCAAGAATAGATGGTTTCAACACAAAGGGATCAATGGGTCATAAAATGTCAGTAGGGGCCTTCGGAGAAGGAACAGGGGGACAGAACCACAATGTACCTTGTGCTGTAGATGTTCCTGGTGCTCGACCTTGCAGCTTCTGCGACAGAGTTTCAAGGCGGAAGACAGCTGTGGGTGGCAGGTAGTTTAGCGAGCAAGGCTGGACAAGCGGCTGCAGGCTGGCCTACATGGCGGCTCTGGGTCAGGAATCGGTCTCAGTGCTGGTTGCGGGTCTGAAGCACTGGTTGAGGAGTCTCGGACAGCACTGGCGACTGCGGCGTAACACAGCAGTGCTGCCGGTTGCAGCTCGAGGGGGTTTGCCTGGCTCAAAAATGTCCTTTAAGGCGGGCGTTGGTGGATGCTCGTCGATGCACTCCTACTTTCTTCACTGAGCTAAGGAGAGTGTTGCAGGCAACTGCCTTGTCCTTGGTTTAGAGACTCTCTGGCACTTCCCACCTAGGAAGCTTTCTGCAGAGCCTAGCAGGGCACGCTGTGTGCGGATTGGGTACCAGTTCTGGAGCTGCTGGGGAGTCTTCTGGATTCAGTATCTCCCTCTGTTCCCTGGGAGATGTTTAGGGGAGAGATCTTGTTTCCCCGCTTAGGAAATCCTTGCCTTCCTTCTCTGGTGGAAGCTATAAGGCAGACTGTACCTTCAGCCGGGGTTGAAGGAAGAGTTCTTCATGTTACTCCTTGCAAAGTCTTCAGATGAACTGCCCAAAAGAGGGACTCAGCCCTCTTTTAATTGAGCCAGAGTGATTGGTGTAGGAAAAGCCTACTTTAAGGAACCAATCCTGGGTCCCCACCAACAATCTCCTGTATGCCTAAGGTCATAACCAGAGTGTTTTGCAACAGAAAATATAAAGGGGTGAAAACCTGCAATACTAAGCCCCACCCTTTTTCCTGTCTGTTGTGGATTAAAGGGTGTCTAGTTTATGGAGCGCTCTGTGGTTTCTGATTAAGTGGCAGATCTCCTTTGAAGTTGTGGCGAGAGCAGACTAGTTTCCTACAAACCACATTCTCATACCTTCTGAATGGGCCCCCCCCCTACTGGGGTTGCCTACTGTAAACAGTCCCAGACATGACAGGTCACTGTCCTTGATACCGAGAGGCAGGAGCTGGCTTCAGGTTGACGGTGCATATCCAAGGTTGTTGGGGTTCCCGTCTTTTATTAGTCCTGTGTGTAGGGCCCCCCTGCCCCCAGCATGCCCGTTTGAATGAACTCTGATTAGTATGCAAAGCTGCCACCAGCAAACATAGGGACAGGGCAGATTCATGGAGCCTTTGTAAGTTAATTAGGCTGGCAATGGCAGGAGGAAGTTTTTGCCCTCCCCCTTCTGAAATGCCTTTATGTACTCTTGGCTGTCATATCCCAACTAAACATGGCGGGGGCGGCACCTGTAGGCTGTGTCCACCCAGAGTACACAGGTCTATATGTATGTCGTGCAGTGAGCACAGGAAAAATGTGTGCAGATGACCCTCCTGGAAAATGTGTGGGGCTATCTACCATCATTCAGTTTCTTTTAAAATAAAAGAAAAGCAGGCGAGCGCACACCTACCGTGCGGATGGTCGCATTCCTCACAGCCAGGACGCCAGTGAATGCAGCGGAGAGACCGGCAGAGGCTCGAAGCGGTTGGAGTCTCCTCTGCCTTGTGCCTACAGCCAGAGCTGTGGGGCACAGAAGAGTCCCGACCACCGAAGGCCACCGCTAGCATCCTCGTGTGGAGAGCAGAGCTACCGGAAACCCATAACGAAGATTGTACAATGCGAGTGCTGCTTGTGTAGCTCCCAAAACCTGTGGCGTAGCTGGCGAAAGCCAGGAGAAAGAAGGCCGCCCGGGGGAGCCACCAAGGACCGGTGAGTGAGTTGAAGGGAACACTCGTACCAGGCGCTCCTGGGGCTACAACTGGGCATAGGAGAATGCCAGATTAACTGAAACATGTTTGCAAGTCTTAATGAACCCAAAGTGTTTTTTTTTTTTTAACATTGAGCAAACGCTGAACTATAAAGAAAGAAAATGGGAATTTAAAGCAAGCCTTATTGAATACTTAACCAAAGCAAAGTTTTGATAAACCTGAAAATGAAAGCATGTGTGAAACACACGTAATGAACATTTAGTAAGAAATGAATACATAAAAAGTGATAAGCCCTTACAAAATGAATCTTTATGAATATAGTAAAGCAAGTTATGAGCACTTATGAAGAGTGTGAAAGCAAAGTGGTGGAAGAGAGTGAGCCCACGAAGTGAGGCGTATGCAAGAACACACAGTGGCAAAGCCAAGAGATTGTCACTGTGGTTGACAAGATTGAACTTTGGTTGACTTAAAATGATGCTGGTAATTCAGTGTCTGAAAGGGAGGCCTGCTAATCATAATGCTCCATGCCAAAATCAGTGTACTCATGTGCCTTTGCTGTGACCATCTGACATGTGAAGTATTGCCATCTGGTGATAAGCTTTTTTGATTTTTAATAATTATGTGAGTAATACATCGCTGAAAGGGTGGTCTGGTGATCAGACCCCTTTTTTTAAATGCTCTGTGCCGAAAGTATAGTGCACTTATGCACCCTGCTGCATCAGTCTCCAGCAAGATGGATTTCTAAAATCTGGCCAGGATGACAGATTTCAGGCGGCCACCGAACAGGGGAACTCAGAGGTTAGCCAAACCCAATCAAGGTAAGCGTGTGGAGTGGTCAAGGCTTAGTCTCAGGAAACTCAAGTGAGATCAGGGGTCCACAATGAGTCCACACAGTGAAATACACAATGATTCTGCTTAGGCAGGCAAGTACAAACATGCATTTTAGGCCCAAAAAAACAACTAGTAAAATGAATCAAGCAGGTAATACTATCACACAACAATATAGGTCACCTATGGTTTGCAGAAATGCATGCAATTCCATTAAACACCTGAAAGAAAGGTAAGTAATTATCTAGCCGGAAAACCAGTTCACAAGAATGAAGACCCCAACTTTAAGTCCCATCCCTTTGTTGAATGGGGCCTTGTGCACAAAGGTTCCATTAGGAGAGGGGAAAAAGTCAGGAAGAATACTTGGTGTTGAAAAGAAGACCAAGGATTTTACAGGCAAGTAAAATACTTTTTCTCTTAGAACAGTTTTAAAACATTTAAAAAGCGAGGAAATTGAATAAACCAAAATTATTCACGAAGGTTATAGGTGAGATAGGGGCGTCAATACGTTTTATAGGTTTTTCCAATTATTCGCTGACCGTAGTCCGATTTTCCCAACTTGACTTGGTCGACTGAGTCACTCTAGGTTCTCACCGTTGGATCCAGTAGAATATGCCCAGGAGCTGCGGCTGCAAGGAAGATTCCGGTCAGGTACAGTAGCCGAGTGCAACCCTTTTCGATGAAATGCAGCTGGCACTGATGCAGGACACTACCAGATGGATGGAAGCCAGTTCCAGTAACAGTCACCGCAGAAAAGGCGACAGCAGGAATCTCCAGTCACGAACATCACTTGACGCTGGGCAGCTGAAACTTGTCAGGAAGCCGACTTGTAGGGCTAGCTGTCAACCACCGGAGTTCCAGATGAAAACTTGGAACAGTGATGCTTCTGGTGCAGCAGCCCAATTCAGAGCTGGTAGGTCCACTTTGTAGTACAGAGACGATTCCGAAGGCTCAAAGCTGCAGGAGCGTGAGAAGACGCATCCAAATATTGTGTGTATTTATTAGTTTAAAGACCTATTTTATAGCACCTTGGTTGGACTAATGTTTTGATATTACTCTTGTTTGTGTTGCATGTATGCCAGCTCACGCCCCTCCCGAAAAGTAAAGCCTAGCCTCGGTCCACATTACCGAAAGAGGCAAAGCAGGCATACCAGTTGGGCTGTGCCGTTTCCATCTTTGTGATTCGGATGACTGCTTGTTTAGTAGTACTGTGGAGCAGAGGAGGAGCTTTACCAACTAACCAACCCCCTCTACTCCTGCAGATCAGTAGTAATTTCCACAACAAAAATTGAGGGACCACCTATGCCCAATCATGGCAAAAGTCATGGCAAATTCTACAGGCTATCTGTAATGCCTCACTCAAATGTAAAACATCAATGCCCGAGACCTACAGTCCCATTGTTGATCCCACGAGAAGGTTTATGCAAGACGCACACACTACCCTTCTAAAGAACTCGCAGTCCAGCCCTACTCATAAGTGGCATCCCACTCACTTTACACCAACAAAAACACAAGGCAAATACTCAAAACGTAAGCGTCAGAACCTCTAGGCATGAATTTCTGCTGGCCCCATAGAGAACAGGTACAGATCAAACATGAAGGGCAGGTCATCACATGACCTATGTGAACCAGGGGGCACAAAGTCAAGTTGAAATCTACTAGCCATCCATAATAAAGTCACTTGCCACCACAATCCTATACATACACACATCACATTATTACTCACCAAGATGCAAATATCACTAGCCAATGGCTGGTGCAAACTATGCTCTCTCTATGAACCATTAGCCTCTGCTGGCGGATTAAAACACATAGAACATTGCAGTTTCCCTTGAACGCAAACAGAAAAAAGGGAAATCTAGATTTATAAAAGTTAAAACGTGCGAGTTTGTGGCTTGGCAGAAAATGACAATTCATTCAACCTGTAGAGCCTACAGTCGTCAACAATCCTGCAATTAAGTTTGAACAAACGGACACGTCTGACAAGACACCCTCCAATGCACCAGGCCATTGAATATTCACAATACTCGCCCTCTATCCATTCACAGGATTATATGCTTAACTAAAAAACTAAAATAACCTCAGCATAGCTTTAGAAACAAACCCCATCTCTCTACACGCCAACATTGCGATACTTCTCCAAGTATTCCAAAGAAAGTGTACATACGAATAATTTCAGCAGATGGCCCTTCAAGTAAATGTCGACGTACTTAATCAGCAAGTACAATAAGCCTTTTCAAACTTCACAAAAACTGCAGTGAAAACTTAAGACCCACCCAATTTACCAACAGACAGCAAAAAGTGCACCTTGCACATGGAACACCGAAACATTCCATTACTTAATTCTGCACGGGGAAAGTACCAGTTCATAATTTGCTGGCCAGTGTCTACAACTCCCATGTAGAGTAATATTGCTGCCAGCAATTCAGTTACAAACACCAAAAGTAATATAAATAGAAGGTTCGTGAGCCGTGAAGACTTATGGATCATTTGTTGCACAATTTTGCAGACAAAATCTTGGGCTACTGATCAACTGCTCTGCAGTCACCTTCCTTATCAATGTGCCATTTTGGTAGTGAAAATGGTGCCTCAAATCCTTAATACAACAAAAGATCCACAATAAAAAAAGTGTACATATGGGTTATCCAGAAAACATGCAACTCTCCAGATACTGCCATTGTTAACACAAACTGACGGACGCAAAATAAATACAACAGACCATGATCCAAATACACCCCATTGTTTGCCATTCCACGGGACCACTTAAGTCCCCAAGTCCCTAAATAAAAGATCACAAATTGTTCTCTGCATCATCTTCACCGCCACAAAAGCCACGAAAACTGTCTCTTCCCACTTTCGCTAACAGTGATCATTTCAAGTCATTGGGCCCATTTATCACTCATGAAAGGAGCGACTAAGGGAGCTGTTAAAGTCTGTCCCAAATTCGTCTCCTTGCCTACATATAACTTACTGCAGAGTGATCGACAACATACACCATATTACTGCAATCTGTGTGCCCTTAATATCCATTGCTTATTAAAGTGCTCAAATTTAGACGTTTTTGAAGTAAATTTGCACACATTTCGCAGTAGGGCATTGGCCATGTGAGAGGAGGTTCCACATAGAAATCGTTTTCTCCTTCTCTACTAGGCAGACTACTATAACTAGTGTGTTCCAGGTTTAATCTTTTTTTAAATAAATCAAAAATGTGTCTCTAAATTACAATTCTTACTTTGCAATATATGCCAATTTTGTAAAGAATATATAGGTTTCCTCAGTTTTAAAACAAAATGCAAACCATAGTCACCCAAACCAATTTATGCATTTGACCAGTTTTCTGTGCATTTCCAACAGTGTGTGGTACGATCTGTAAATCTTCCACTTTTTATTGCATGGCTAATTTCTTAGGCCATCGCTGAACAGCAACTGTTCTGTATAACCTGCGATTGCTTTTTAAAATCTTCCAAAAAAAAAGTGCAAATTCTCAGATCTCTTAAAAATTGATCATACATTTTCCCACATAGCTTCAGGATGATAACTTGAAAAGGATTAATCTGTAGACGTTCTATAACGCGTTAAACGCAAGAGACCATCTACTTACTGAATCAAGGAAACCGATTTCAGTTGTACTAGCAGATGATGTAACCTCAGACAACGGTTCAATCCATTGCACAACAACCAATTATTCACATCAAAAACAGAACCAGCCTCAATGCTAGTCAAACAAATTGGCTAATTACGGCACAAGGAATTCCCCCGTAAAAGGTACCATTTATTTTCGAGACTACCAGCTTTAAAAACAATACACATTTTTAGTTGAGGCAATTTCCAATACTTCCAGCAGGAATTATTGTCGGGACACTATACAGTACTGTTCTATTTTGTTTTTAAAGTATTCCTTCAACGCAGGGCTCGAAATTGAGGGGAGATTTTTAGCTCCCATTGGTAGCCTAGGAAGAGTCTGGTTATCTTGAAACCAACAACTACCAGGAGCTCTTCGACTCGCGAGGCCAATTGGTGCCTTACAAAACATGCATATGTGACATTAACTGAGTGTCTGACAATGCTATTACAGAGACATTCTGACATCTAGTACACGTTTAACTATAATGAATCATACATAGTGGACAAAAAGTAAATAAAACGTATGCTTCTCATGGGGGGGGAGGGGGGGGAAGTTATATTCACTGTGCGCTTGGATACCCAGCAGCAGCTCCTGCCTCCTAGATGCCGGACACTAAGGATCTGGTTTTATCTCCAGCACATAAAATCTTATGTTCGAACCCTGAACACATCGAATGCCTTTCCCTGATGTAGGTTTGTAGGTTAAGGATTCAACATCCAATGCGATTAAAATAACTAAAAATGTCCAAACAAACCCTTGCAGAAGGACAATGATAACACTTGAGCTCTGCAAATACAAAACAGGTTTCAATTACCAATGCTTAATAATATAATCTAGATTTGGTAGTACGTTCCAAAATAGTTGCAAGTTGATAAATTACACTATCGTTAGGCCTTGGAGGATGAGTTTAGTTAAAATCGGATTTTAAAAAAAATGTAGGCCTAGAACCAAATTGTGGAAAAGATTCATATTTAATTTGGCATGGCAACGAGACACATTTTAACACATTTCAAACATACTTGAATGACAACAAGATGGGTATCCAATTCTCCTGCAACAGTAAGAGAAAAAATGTTTTGGACACAAAACTATGAAAGCAATAATCAGATTATGTCCAGAACATTTAGAAAACTGACGAATGTCAACTCAGTATTGTTGGAAAGTAGCCGTCAGAAGCGGTGCGATACAAAACAAATTGGGGAATATGTGAGAGCAAGAAGAAATTGTAGAGCTAAGAATTTTAAGTATGAATGCAACATTTTGGATTAAAGATTCAGAGAAAGAGGTTACAAGGAAGAATGCCTGGTGAAGGCAAGAAACAAAGGTTTGCGTCTAACCAGACAAGATTTGTTACAGCTAAAAAGGTCAAAAATACAAACAGAGAATTTTAAGATGGTGACAATTTTTGACGAACAGTAAACATTTTTACAATATGCTACGTAAGCATTGGAAACTGCTTATGCTAGATGCTAACCTAGTAGAACATTAGTACAAAACATAGGATTGTGTGCAAAGCAGCACCAACATTGAAGAATCATTTATGTCCCTCGTTCCTACAACCTGTGATTAAAGAACCTACATGGTTACATTATAATGTGACCATTTTTCACAAATGTGGGCATTGCTCTATGTATCAATACGCATAGTAAGGTCGGAGTGAACATTCACAAATTCATTAATTGCTAAACCAAATTTGTAGTGCATGCCATTACTTGTGTGTGTGGATTAGTATACATTAGGCAGTACTATAAAAGGAAATTGGGATTCAGGGTGAGAGCATGTCAAAACCTTACAAAGAGAATGTGGTGTTGTCACTTCACCCATGTCACGTGGGAAGGGACACGGGGTGGTGGGGAGGGGCAGGGATCAGTTAAGGACCGTCATTTGCTGTTATATGAAAGGCGAATAAAGACATGTGTGTGAACAACTCTCCTTGCCTCCGTCTCCTCGTGTGCATGATTGACGTGGAGGGCCTGCATGACTTGAGCGTTTGAACACACCTCAAATGTGACATTGGCGACGAGGCGAATCCCCACGGCACCGGCACCCCCTCTCCGCCGGTTCAAGCCCGAGGCTTGCAGCGCCACTCGAGTTTTGGGCAGTCGGCCCGAAACGGAAAGCGACGAAGAGGTAGGTGGGTTAGAGTGCGAAGGCTCCCCGCCATCTGGCAATTTTTCACTCACATTCCGACAGCAACGAGGAACACCTGCGGGTGGAGCGTGCTGGCTCCCCGCCATCACAGCACTCCGGGCGGTTGGAGAGTTTCTCCCACGAACGGCAACGTTTCTGCTGAGAGGCAAAATTAGCGGTTGAGGTGTGGTCCTCCCGTTCACACGCGACAACGGGTGTCAGAGCGCACGCACTCCATGTTTTCGGATAATCAAGGCGGTTGGAGTTGGATTCAGCCGCCTACAGGCACCACCAAGTGGTGGGAAAACCGAAAAGCATGAAGGTTCTTTCATTTACACATACCAATCTGTGTAGCAGAACACTACGTGGCTGAAACACTGCACGCATTTCGTGACAACGTTAAGGCGGTCGGATGGAAATCTCCCGCCTACAGGCGCCACCAAGTGGTGGGAAAGCGGAAGGCATGAAGGCCTTCTTTTCACACAAACAACCTGCCTAGCAAAAGAAATACGCGACAGAAAAACTGCACAACAATTCCATAGCATCACAAGTCTTCAAAGTAGGACCAATCATTTGTGACACAAAGAAAATAAAAAAAATTCACACAGCTGGCAAAATAAAATTACTGACAAGTCTGGGGAGGATTCACTAACTGTACAAGTTACACCTGCATGTGCAATACCCACAAAGATGTCTGACAGCCTACTAGCTCAACTGCCATCAAATTTTGATCTCAGTGACACTGGCACTCTAGGGCCACGATGGAAAAGATGGTTAAGAGATTTTGAAGCATGCCTGAAAACAGTGGGTCCACTTGATGACGAGAAGTAAGTTTATTAATCCATGCAATAGGTTCAAATTTGAGGGACATAATGGACGAACTCCCAGAAGGAGACAAATACACAAATCTAAAAAAAAAACAGACTATTTTACACCTTACACGAATGTGGATTATGAAAGACACGTTTTTCACACCACTAAACAAACCAAAGGCGAAACTATGGACGCTTTTGTAACCAGACTAAGGGTAAAGATGAAACATTGCGTCTTCAATAAATATTCCAATGAAGAAACTCTCCGCTTGCAGATCATAATTGGATGCGAGAGTCCTGATCTCAGGAAATGGCTATTACAAAAACTACGAAATCTGGAGGAAATTCTATGCCTAGCCCGATCAGACGCGGCACTAGCAGCACAGGTAGAAGGACTGATAATTACAAAGCAGTCCGTTTCATATATCGTAGCAAAATGTGAGGCGTTGTGAGAAACAAACGGCACACACCTGACAGGGATCAGAGACACATAAGCCCACCTCGTGTGTCACACCACCAGAGCAACCTCGCACGCTGGAAACATCGAGAGGACCAGTCGGACAAAAGACCCTCAAGCGAGTGGAAAGACAATAAGCCTGCATCATCAAAACCGAGAAGATCCAGAAGTTATGTCAGATGCCTGATAGAACAATCACAGTCAGACAGCGCGTCCAGTGCCTCTTCAGAAGAAAACGCTAAGAAAAGCGGGAGACAAAGGAGAACCAAGAAACATTTACTATTTATACGCTTTAGGAAACCCGACGGCCAAGGAAAACAGCCCGACCCTTAGGATACAAGTCAACAAAAAGGCAGCAGAATATTTGGTAGACACTGGAGCCACGGTTAATGTAATCAGTGAAGACGTATACAACAGCATACCTAATGCCCCCAGGCTACAGCCATCTAGAGCACTCATTTTTCCATATGGATCAAAAACACTGTTGGCCTGCAAAGGTTTTTTCACAGCGTCATGCGAGTACCGGGACCATGCCCATGCATGTCCTTGAAGCAGCCACGGAGAGCGGATGCATCCTCAGCTACAAAGCAGCCATAGAAATGGGTCCTATACAGACTTATGGTGCATAGGTACCTGGATCCCACAGCGAGTATTGAACAGGTATTCCCGACTTTCTTTAAAGGACTGGGCAAGCTGAAAAACCATCAAATAGAACTGCACATTAACACCAGCATTACTCCAATGGCCCAACACTACCGAGGAATCCCCATTAACGTACAAAAACAGGTTGAAAACGAGCTAGTCAAACTGCTAGAGGCTGATATCATTGAGCCGGTGGAAGGCCCCACACCACGGGTGTTACCCATAGTGCCTGTTCCCAAAAAGGACTCATCTGATGGCATATGCGTGGAAATGCGACGTCCAAATGAAGCCATCATGAGTGAACGTCACCAAGCTCCCCGAATCACAGATATGGTACACCTCAACGGAGCTACAATCTTCTCGAAGCTGGACCTCAACAAAGGGTACCATCAATTAGAGCTCAACAAAAGGTCCAGGTACATCACAACATTTGCCACTAATCTAGGTCTCTACAGGTACAAACGACTCAGCTTTGGAGTAACTGCCACTGAAATTTTTCAGTCAAAAATTCACAATGTGATCAAACACGTACCCAACTGTCTGAACTACAGTGATGACATATTGGTATTTGGTCACACACAGTAACGTCATAACGAGACGCTCATGAGAGTCTGCATGGCATTGGAAGAAGCTCACTCTAAATAAAGACAAGTGTGAATTTTGGAAAAGGACTTTGCGATTTTTCGGTCACATTTTCTCAGAAAAGGGAATGACACCTGACCTCATGTGCTGAATCACCGAATTCTGTCACCGACCTTCGATCATTTTTGGGTTTGGTAAGTTACTGCACGCAATACATTAAGGACTTCGCATCCGTCAGTGCGCCACTCAGAGCACTCACTAAGCTCAACTCAGAATTCAAATGGTCCGACGAGTGCCAAGAAGCATTTCAAGCGATCAAGGAGCGCATCGCCGATGCTAAAAACATGGTTTACTTTGATCCCAGGAAGCACACGGAGCCAATAGTAGACGCAAGCCCTATAGGTTTTGGGGGCCATCTTGACGCAACTAAATGACAAGGATGAACAAGCTAAGTGTCATATGCAAGCCAGAGCCCCTCCAAAACTGCACAGGCCTACTCACAAGCCGAGAAGGAAGGTCTTGCAGTAGTCTAGGCTTGTGAAGATGTTCTTTTGTTTTTATATAGGAAGCCATTTACAGTTGTCACGGACCACCAGGCACTACAGAATAGCACGCTGGGCATTGAGACTACAAGACTACCAATTTAACATAATGCACAGGCCAGGGAAGGAACACAATCCTGCAGATTTCCTATCAAGGTACCCAAACAAAGAATGCAAGACAGCTCCATCCATTGCAGACCAATACATCAGGTATGTGGTTCAAGGGAACACACCACCAGGCCTTGATGTGGAACAGATAGCACGGGAATCCAATGCAGATCAAGGACGTCAAATCATAATGAGATACCTAGAAACAGGCCACTGGAAAAACTCAAAGAAAACGTGGGGGAAGAAGCAAGTCAAGACATCACATGCTTGCTGGCTGTAAAAGAAGAGCTTGCAAAATCTGATGGCGGTCTACTGCTGAAAGGCACCAAGCTAATAATCCCTTGCAGCCTAAGACAAAGGGTCCTTGAGCTGGCACATGAAGGACAAAGAGGGATAGTATCCACCAAAAGGATAATGCGACAAACTGTGGTTCCCTCAACTTGACGCACATGTGTAAGAACTGCTCAAAAACTCACACGAGACCGGAACCCCTCAACATGACGAGTTACCGGAAGGCGTCTGGGAGGAATTCGCCGTGGATCACTATGGCCCACTGAAGGAGGTGAACACATCATGGTTGGCGAGTACTCACATTTCCCGGATCTACAAATTGTGCCATCTACCGCAGCCTATCACACCATTCCTGTGTTAGTTAGAACGTTCGCCACCTCATGGCATCCCCAAAATTCTAAAGATGGACAATGGGCCTCCTTTCACCAGACAAGACATTTGTAGAGTATATGGGTTTCCACCATCGAAAAATAACTCCACTCTGGCCTCAGGCCAATGGTACAGTAGAGCGATTCATGTGCAACATTAAGCGCACCACTCAAATGGCTCGAGTCACAGGAGAGCCTTTGGAGAAACTACTATGCCAACTAATGAGAGACTACAGAAACACCCCTCACAGCACCACAGGGAAAACACTGTCAGAAGTGATGTATGGAAGAAACATAAGGACTCGACTGCCCCATTTGTCTGCTGAAAAAGACCAGCACAAAGGGGATCCTGAGATGAGACAACAAGACCCCTCCAAGAAGGCCGATCTGAAGAGAGTTGCAAATTAGAAATGAAGGGCGAAGGAAAATGATCTGGAACCAGATGATGATGTCATTGTGAAACAAACGTAAAGTCGTAAGAACATGGCCGCATTCAACGAAGAACGCCTCACCATATTGGGAACAAAAGGTTCTCTGGTCACTGCTGAAGGAAACCAAAAGACCATAACAAGAAACTTCACACTTCAGGAGAATGCCTGGACTTATACCAGCTACAAACCCCAGATCACTAGAATCTCCATCAGATTGGGACGCACCCTATGAAGGGAATCAAGAGGACTCCAGCTCAGAAGCTCTACCGTGCAGGTCACCAGGACTGCCCGAAGAAGCTAGCCGGAGACCACAAAGGACTCGGAAGAAACCACATCGGCTCATCGAAGAAATGTTTTGAAGTAACAGAATTTTGTTTAGTAACAGGGGGCGGGGGGTGTGTTGTCGTCACTTCACCCATGTCACGTGGGAAGGGACACGGGGCAGTGGGAAGGGGAGGGGCAGGGATCAGTTAAGGAACGTCAGTTTCTGTTATGTGAAAGGCGAATAAAGACGTGTGTAAACAACTCTCCTTGCCTCCGTCTCCTCATGTGCATGATTGACGTTGAGGACCTACATGACTTGAGAGTTTGAACGCACCTCAAATGTGACAGAGAAGACATTAGGCTACCCTCGGCCACACACTGGAAAACCAAACCCCAAATGGTGAATAAGACAGTGATTCGATTTATAAGTCTAAGAACAGTTCAAGAATCCAAAGAGGAGGGGACAGAAAGAACTGCATAAATTGGAAGCCAAAATGATTAGCAAGTACAGAACGGTGTTGATTGGTTTAAATTCGGATCATGAAATGGGTGTCTTTCTGTGATTGTGCAAGGCAACCTCATGAAATTTGAAATAGATGTAATCTAGAATTGGTATTTGTGAAGTAGTCCAGTTTTTGTCTCATCTAAGTCTGTTTGAGTACTTTTATATGATGTATCCATGTTTCTGTCATTCAGGTGCCCTCCAAGCAGTTTTGAAGACCATTTCTGTTGAGAATAGGATTCCAATATATGTTACAGGATTTAACATACTTAAGAATAAGCATTGCCGGTAAAATAAGAATACATAAGGAGCAGCACTAATCCAGCACTAGCTTTAATCATCTTAGCAATCAGTGAATCATAAATAGCGAACAAGTTATACTGAAAGAGAAATGTGGAAAGATCAAGCCCTTAAGTATAAAGGTTGAGTAAAATTTACGGGATGCATTAGCCCATAATGATTGTAAGCAGATTGGTGCCAGAGAGGACTGTCTCTTAGCAACACATGCGCATTTAATGTGAGGGAGTTCTATTGTGGTTGGATTATAATGTTAAAACATGCAGTACGAATTGTCGATTGGTAGGTAGCATGATTGTAGATGGTAGGTAGCATGATTAGAGAAGGAGCACTAACAGCTCAGTAATGAGTTTTAATTAATTGAATACAAAGTGAATAATAACAAAAGGAATATACAACAATACACTTTCGCCTTGGGAAGCGGACCGTCCAAGGAAGCGGCAGGGCAGACGGGAGGTCCGTGCACACCAGGCATACAAGTAAGTGCAACAGGGGCACCATCTGGGTCTGGTCTCGTATTATCCATAATCCGTTTCCTAACTACTCAGGAACATATGTGGAGTGGTGTTCGCATCAGAGTAAATGCCCCCCTCACTCCCCCTCATTCATTTGAGGGTGCATTTGTTTGATAAATTACTCTACCTGGCATCTTCTTTTCGTCCTTGTGTGCATTTGGCAAAATATAAAATGCTGGCAAGCGTGGATTATGAAGGTTAAGAAAATCAATTAGAGCAAATTAACATTTTGCAATGCAATCTCAGTAGCATAAGAAACGGTCAACATCCGACCATTAGCAGAGATCTTTATTCAATAGTGTCTATACCTAAACAATTCAACAAACAAAAGACCTCTCCGTCATATCTTACACTATCCCAAATCATCATGCCTCCACCTTTGTCTGTACTTTTCATGGCAGATATTTTCATCGCTATAACTCTGCTCTAATCCGACAATTTGGTTTAAATAAAGAGATTTCAAGATGGCCGCGCGCATGTGAGCACTACGACCCCGTGCTTCCAACCAGAGGCAGCAATAAAAGCACAAAATGCAGATGATCCAGCCCTCCCCAGGGCCTACAGCATATTGTACACTGCACCGGCGCAAGGAGTGACTCTGGTGACTAAACCATTTAGCCCCGAGGTCCCCGGGCACCGCGATAAGTAGGGCACGCGGGCCAGCGAGTCCGTTACCTTCCTGACTGCGGCGAATCCGGTGGGGCACTCAACGATGCACAACTCCCGATCAGTGCGGCAGACCCCAATCAATCCCAGGTGCGGACTCCCCGCAGCGGTTCCGCCCGCAGAGGAAGCTCCCTCTCTGAACCAAGAAAGGACTAATCGAAAAACCGCCATGCCCTGGCGATGCCAGCGGTCTGTGGACCGCCCCCTACAAGGAAGGGTCACTGGGAAGCGTTGCGGCACTGCGGCCACGCTGGCCACCAGTATATCAATAACCCCACGAAAGGACAGTCACTAGGGTGGGACGCAGTCCCGCAAAGGAACAGGGAACCAACGGGTTGGGACCTCATGGGAGCGCCCCCCGCAGGGGACATCCGTTCTGGGACGGACGCAGCCCCACCAAGGAGGAAGCAAGTAAACACGGACGCAGATCCCAGGAGCAGTCCACCCATCCGAAGATCCATGCTCCCCTCCGGACGCCTTTGGAAGCGGACCCGCGTCCAAGGAAGCGGCAGGGCAGACGGGAGGTCCGTGCACACCAGGCATACAAGTAAGTGCAACAGGGGCACCCTGACGAGAACCTGGGAGTCAGTCGACACTCCTGGGATGCAAGAACACCAGAAACACAGCCCGACCTACATTGCTGAGCCGGGCAGGGCAGAGAAGCGCCAAGATGCAAAGCTTCGAACACGACCAGGAAGCCCAAGGGCTTAGTAAGCACAAGGTCCCCACTCCTCTGCCTCTACCCGGAGCCCTGCATTAACTGTACACAACCGAAGCTCCGGGTCATGCAACATGTGCCGGGAACCTCCGCCACAGCTCATGCACACATCCCAGAAACTCTGGCATTGGCAGATTACCCTTCGGCAGGCGGCGACCCCTACCCGGATCAAGACATCCTAACTGGGCCCCGGACACAGTGCAAGGCGACCACGAAGATCTCTAAAACCCAAAAGGGTACCCGCTGTCAACCAGGGGGCACATACACCACCCCATACTACAGAGTCCCACTGCCAGGCAGTGGTGGAAATATTGGGCATCTCCAAAGAAACCCTGGTAGAACCGACCTACCTACCTACCTGCCCGAACAGTAGGCCGATTCCCCCAAATAAACCCTAGCATAGGTGCTGGTCCCAAGGCTGGTTAAAGCGTGCACCGCCATCGGGAGACCCCAGCAGGGACCACGGGTATAACAACCAAACCAGCGATGCATCACTAAGGGGATCCCAGAGGTCGCAAGGGGCAGAAGGCCCCACAGAACAGATACAGCGCCCGGAACTACAGACTTTAGGCCATCACCGACCCCAGAATACACTTGGGGTAGACAAGTTAATCCACGGGCCAGAACCTCGACAAGCACGCCTCGCGATGTCCAGAAACAGGAACAAGGAGACCCTGTCAGCACTGAAAAACCCTAAAATAAATGGAAATCACAGGACGGAACCCTAGCACAGGTATGGGCCAGAAAAACGGACCCACCAAGGTGCCACACCACAAGCGACTGGGCTACGGAAACAGAAATGGCCTGCTTGCAGAAGACCAGGAGAGACGAGTGACACATGCCGCACTCAAACACCTCCTAGGAGAGATAGTGGAAAAAAAAAAGAATCACCACAGCGGACAAAAACAAATGGATTCTCAGAGAGGATCTGGCCGAAGGAATACAGGAAAGAAGAAGAGATATTAACAAAATTGAGGAGAGAGTGGACACCAATGAGAGGGCCATTCAAGAACTAACGGATGACACGAGGAAAGCAGACACTGTTGGGAGACCCTTGCAGTGGCCACCCACAACCTCGAGCTACGACAGGAGCCCTGGAGGACAGGTCCAGGAGATCCAACATTCAGTTCAAATGTTTGCAACGCAAGATCAAGACCTAAATCAAGTTCTGAAAAGCAACTTCTGGGACTTGCTGGAATGGGATTGGGAGATCCTGTGTGGGGCAAAGACTGGGGATCCACTAGGGTTCAGCTCGCATGACAACAAAACGAGAGGGGCTGGGTGCCGCTGAACCCACCCAGTAGAGGTGCGGGGGAGGAGGAAGGGGAGAGAAGATGCAGGGTAGTTGACACGAGAGGAGTACGGGCACGACAGGCACCAGGAGTTCCAATGGTGCATCATCGAAACTAAAAGGGGACACCAGGCAGACAACCGTACACCAAGGGAACAAGAATGGCTAGTACCGACCAACTAAACGCCAATGGGCTTAACTCACCGTTCAAACGGAAAAAGTGGAAAGATTCCTGAAGAGGGAACCGCTGCATATGGTTAACACTCCAAGAGGCCCACATCCAAACCACGCAAAAAAATAGGGGCATCCTCTTAGCTCTGAAGGACGGGCTGGACCAGACGGTGAAGGGCGGGAAAGGGACGACCAGGGGAGATTCCTAGCAGTAGAGTTGGAGGGCAGGGGAGAGGCCGATACGGATTTGACAATTTACGCACCAAACACTGGTCAAGATGCCTACACCCAAAAAATAAATAAATAATCAAACTCACTAGATTAGAGACGCGAAATCACCCATCATTTTAAAAGGGGATTTAAATTTGGCTTGGGATCCCAGAGTAGGATTCCCCAGGGACCTCTGGTGCGACCCTCAGGGGACCTCAAATGCAAAGTCCAGGACCTGGCCCTAATTGACATGGAGGAAGTTGAAGGGGACAGGGAGGGGTACACCTTTTATTCCCACGCACACCGATCACTCAAGGATCGACTGCACATGGCTCTCCAGAACACTGCTTGGTAGGGCAAACAACTTGACACTGGGTGCTATTACACTCTCAGACCATACCCCGATGACACCATCCTTAAAAAGGAACCTGGGCCCACCCAGTCTCTGGAAGTGGCGCTCTCCGGCCCTGCTCTTTAATGACATAACACTGGTCCGTGAAATAGCAGAAGTGGAGGCCTTCACGGAGAATAATAAGATAGAGGACAGTACCCCCCCATACTTGGTGGGACACCCTCAAAGCAACAATAAGAGGTAGGATTATAGCCATAAAACCAAGACGGGCAAGAGAACTGAGGCTGCAAGAATCTCATCTAGAGGAGAAAATATAAGACAATGGCTAAGATGGGCTTGATGCAGACCACCGCTATTAAAAGAATACAGGACGATACGAGGGCAGCTAGATCTCATGCAGGGCGGCGGAGCACAACCTTCTGCATCTTAGGCAAAACTACTATATCAAAGCAAATAAGTCAGACCACATCCTAGCCAGAAAGCTGAGAAAGGAAGAAAAGGACAAAACAATCCTAAAACTTCAGCTCAAGGGACGTCAGACTAGCATTAAAAATGAGGACATAAGAGAAAGAGTTAGTTCAGTTCCATGCCAAGCTATACAGCTCAGACAATCCGTCACCTAGACGCCAGGAAGCCTACTTAGACAGAATTGAACTGCAACCAATAGCGGGGGAAGAGAGGGAAGTCCTGGAAGGGGAAATCACGAGAGGTGGTCAGGGTCCCAATAAATTTGCTACCAATTAATAAATCCCCGGGGCCAGACTTCATTGTCACGGAATTCTATAAAACCCAAAGAAATACTAATTCCCTACCTCACGCATTTATTTAACCATATAGGAACATCCAAAGCCTTACCCAAATCAAGAGACTAAGGTGATATTAATTCCCAAAAAAGGCAAAGACCTCACTGAATGAGAGTCTTACCATCCCATCGCGCCAATTAATGGCGACACGAAAATTTACACGGAATTTTATTAAAGGGAGGCAGACAGGAGACAATGTCAGGAGAATAGAACATCTGATTGAGAAGACCTAAAAGAGAGGAATCCCTGCTCTCCTCCCAGCAGTGGACGCAGAGCAAGCCTTTGACTGGGTGGGGTGGGGATTCCTCTTTGCCACTATGACCAAGATGGGTTTCGGGCCCAACTTTCTGGGCAGAGTTAGAGCCAACTACCAACACCTGCTCCTCCGGCTCGCCATAAACAGCCACATCTCGGACCATATAGCGGTCGGGAAAGGCACGAAGCAGAGCTGCCCCCATACTATACGCACTACACCTAGAACCCTTCCTAAATGCTATAAGAGCATAGTAGGAATACCCTTCGGGGGAGACACCCACAAAGTCGCTACCTTCACGAATTACATGCTGACGACAGTGACACAATCAGAAACGTCCCTGAGGGCAGTAGAACTCGCACACTTTGGGGCAGTGGCAGGACTAAAAGTGAACAAACAAATCCGAAATACTCAGCCTCACAATCACGACTAAAGAAGAGCAAAACCTCAAAAGGTCCTTACAGTACAGATGGGTAGATAAATCCATAACCTACCTAGGGGTAAAACTATCAGTGGGGGGAGGAGATTTTATCAAGGGAACTATCCACCCAACTGACCCCTTTTGAGAAGTACCTAAACACAAACCCTGGGTACAGGAGAGTGGTTGCATCCATATACAAACACGTTAAGGAAGGAGAGACCCTCACGCCCCAACCAGAGCATATATGGAAAAATGGGAAGCAGGTACAGGTTGCACTATAGAGGAAATAGAGTGGATGAAACTCTGGGCGCAGATTCCCAAATTAGCAAGATCCCTCCAAATCAGAGAGATGTGGCCGAAACTAATTCTGCAGTGGCACTTAAAACCAGTCAGGCTACATGGAATTTATCCACAGACCTCACAACTTCGCTGGAGGAACTTTGGAGGGGAGGGCAGCTGGAGCCATATATGGTGTGAATGTCCAAAACTAGACCAATATTGGACGTTTATCCATGAAGCAATCGAGCAGGTAGTAGGGATCAAGAGAGGCGGGAACAGGGGCCTAGCGATGATAGGACTGAACGGTGCTTTGGAAGGCATCACATCAAAAGCAAAGCGTAAACTTTATGTTACGATGATGGCTGCAGCATTGGTTCTGGCATGTAAATGGAAAAGTAGGGACGCTCCTCAAGATCACGAATGGGTGTTGAAAATCTGGTCATTTGTCGCAATGGAATTGCTTGCATACTCGTTACAAGGCGTGCACAACAGGTTCAACAGTGACTGCTCAACTTTGCTGAGATACTTAAGGGACGGAGTATGCCGGGTGTGGTGTCCTAGGTCTAAGAGTCTCCTGGGAATAACAGCCCTCCCGGGGGAAGGCGACCTATAACAGTCACAAACCGGAGGAGCAACACAAAGGGAGAACTAAGAAAGTCACCAAATCCAAAGAAGCGCTACTCGACAAACATTGCCAGAGCAAAGACGTCACCCGGATCTGGGGGGAGGGGGGAAATCGAATGTTGGAAGATGTTATTGTTCAATATTGCAAATAAAAATGTATTGAAAAAATAAAGACAGATTAGCCAATTTTGAAAAATTTAGCAAATATTTTCAAAAATCACAACTTTAGAATTAAGATTACTTGAGACTAAAAGTAGAATTTGATATAAAATGTAAAGTAGCACAATTAAAACTTGTTCCCTGCCAAAATATGAGCGTAACCAGACCCTCCATAGTTCAGTTTATAAGGTGAAAATGTAAGGGGTTTGCACTGGCACAAAAGAAACACCCTCTATATACACAAGCCTATTTCAATGTATTTAAGACAACTCTCCAAAAACGTGTGCGCGCGCAGTGAAGGTCATGGCAGGGATGGGCACGTGTAGGGATGGCACTTGCAGTGGTGGGCATGTGCAGTTATGAACATGACACATAGCAATAGTCACACGCGGTGATGGGCTTCTACAGTGATGGGCATGTGCCGTGATGGGTTTGTGTGGTGATGGTCATGTGCAGTAAAAGGCAGCTCTTCTGATGGGCAGATGCGGCGATAGACATGCCCAGAGGGGCATATGCAGTGAAGTGCACCCATGCTGTGGATATGTGCAGTTAGACGTGTGCAGTAACAAGCACGTGCTGTGATGGCCATACATGGCCTTTGTGGGCTGGACCTTGCAGGGTGACGTGCTGTGCTGCCAGGAGCAGAACCCCAGCTCCCCATAACCTTCCTACGTCGGGTCAAGTGCCCAGTCTTGTGGTCTATATTCACTGGCTGCTGTCCTGGGACAATGAGTAGATGATGGACTGCGGTAGGCACTCATGGGACATGCAGCTCTACCTCACCATCTGCCAACAAAGTAAATTGAGCAGGAGCGTGTGAGATTCTGTGTGTTAGTTTGCGCGAGAAGTCGGTAATGCCGATTTTATGCATGCATATTTCGGTTTGGTCTTCTGCTGATCTTCCTAGGTGATAAATCCCAGCCTCCCAATTGGGTGCATTTTCGCTTGTAATAAAATGCGTGCGTCTTCTTTTGCACTCACGCTATTTTTTCGAGCCAGTGACTAGGAGAGTGTGTTATCATTCAGCCTATGGAATAACTGGTACGTAGTTGGTGGTCATATTTGGCAATAGAGCAAAAGGTCTTTGGCAAAGTGCTCTGCCGCCACCCAGTGGTGAAAGTGATCACTTCAAATTACATTGCACGCCTATTATTTCTTACCTCACCCCAATGTCAATGCGAACTGCGAGTGGCAAATGTAAATTGTGTGGCCTTGTGAAGGGGTTTATGTCCTTGGGGATCACGGTAAGCACGCACTGGGAATTGCTGCAGAGGAATATTGAACGTCCAAGGGTAGCATTAGGTAACATGGGAGAATTCTGGGAGAGGTCCCCAGCCTCGGTAATGCGGCGGATGGCATTGGTGAACAGGATAGCTTTGCCACGACTGATGCAAGTCTTTCAAATGATGCCCATATATGATATTGATCAAACTGCTGTGGAAAAGGGGAGGGAGGAGAACACAGCCTTAGACACTTTGCAGTTACCTGCTGGCAAGGGGCGTAACGGGATGCCAGATTCAGGTCATCTTGTTGGTCTTCTGTGCTTCAGCACAAGGCGGACTGTGTGTCCGCCCCCACATGGTCTCCATTACTGAATGGATCCAAGTGGAATGGGCTACATGACGATTTATGGAACTGCTGGGCGCTGTCGGCAAGACGGTCAGATGCTACCTACACCAGCAAGTACAAAAATCCAGATCTGGTGGCAGGCTACGAAACTCTCGGGCGGAGGCTTCCATTTATGACAGATGTATCCAACTTGCAGTAGGTTGGGCTATGTATTTAAAGGAAGGGTAAGGGGATAGCATAGGGCGAGTGGGGCATAGGAATAAATGGGAGACATTTATAGAGATGATCGAGTCATCTCGTTTCAGAGGTTATGGGAGGGGATCCAACTATTTGCCTTAATGGTTTAGGTTTTGCTAAACTGATGCCGGGACCATGCAGGAAGGTTTCCCCGAGAGGCTGCGGATCCATAGAATTAATGTAAGACTGATGCAATTGGCTGATGGTAGTCAGCATATTTCTGAGATGTATGCTGCGGACAGAGCTGAAAAGAATGTTGAGGAGGCGATCTTAAGACAAAAATGGGAGGGAGATGGAGGGTACCAGTTCATGGACAGGGAATGGAGCAGAGTGTTATTACACATGAAACAAGTATCCAGGAATATGAGGTTCCAATGGATCCAATATAAGCTAGTGATGCGGGCGTATGTTACCCTGGAGACAATGGGAAAAAACGACACCAGGCTCTGATCCGTCATGTTGGAAGTGTAGGAAGGAAATAGGGTTGTACTTACACATGTGGTGGGAGTGCGGGTCCAAGTGGTTCTGGGATCGATTATGGTGGAGGGGGACTGTTTGCGCTGACAGATTAGGGCTCCGCTGACAGTGAAGCAGTGCCTATTGGGGCTCCTCCCTAGTAGAAAAGTTAAACGTAATAGGATGCCGAGTACAGCGATATCGCTGGGACCGATTTGTCAAAATGCACCATAGCAATGGCATAGAAGTGTCAAAGATTGGACTAAAATTGCTGATTGGTAGAGTAAATGGATCAGGGCAGAAAGGGATGGTCTTTTACCATGGGCTCCACCGAAGGGGATGTGCCTGGCATGAAATTTAGCACTTGCTGCAAGCCCTCTCGGACTTGAGACCAACTATTGTCTGGCAAGAGACTATGAGGGTGGGGGGGGGGGGGGGTCTATGGAATGATCACATGCAGGTTGGTCAGGACGGTATGCAGTGGTGGGATGTGGGAGGGTGACCAAGATGGAGAGGACTCAACATTATTGCATATGTACTGGGTGGCCTATGGGTGCTGTGGGAAAGGGGGGGGGGCTGAGGGCAGTGGAACTACACCGACTTGAAGGGACATATGAAAGGAGCTAGTCCAGCAGGATGCCCAGATATGTAGCAGGGATAAAAAATGTATACGACCGCTGTGCCCCTCTCCTCTTCCCTGACCCCCAGCCACACAGGACATAGGGGGGAGGAGCATTCATTGTTTAATGAACATATGCACAATATGCAAGCATCTTCCGTTGTTGAACGTATACAATGTTGCTCGAGATATTGTTAAATGACACCATAAGCTGTATATGCTAAAAATCTAAAACATGTTACAGTTGGCAGCTTTTTTTCTTTTTTTGGTCTATGGACAGAGTTTTTGAGCACCTATTTATATATTTACTTGTTTTTAAAGAGCTCACACAGCCCAGGGGCATCGAGGCACTGTTACAGGATTTGTCTTAGTTGCGTATTTATAACGCACTTAAAAAACCCAGAGGTTTCTAAGCGCGGTCCTGGGGATTGAACCGGTGTTGCTTCGTGTCATCTTGTTTCCGCTGAGCTATACTCCCAAAGTGTGACTTTTTAACTTTTATATTGGGCTTACACCAGCGAGTGATCAGGGAGGTAGTTATGCCCGACATACCCTTTCGATCCCTGAATGCTCACGGAATAAATTCACCCGCAAAGAGAAAATCTGTTGCAAGACTCAGGAAACAGGGCATCAATAATGTTCTTGCAAGAAACGCACCTGATATCACAAGATAACGGGATAATCAGTAGCAAAAGTATTCAACGTGATTCAAAAAAGAAAAAATACATTTTTAAAAATTTCTGATGCTGAACACATGCTATTTGTTAAAAGGGATATTAGAAAAGGCCTTTGATGGCAGATTTATCATAATTATAGAAATGCAAAATGTTCCCCAATATCAATATATGCCCCCAACGAAACCCAAGACAAATTATTTGGAACCATTCATATTTGGAACCTTGACAAAACTTCCCAGCTCTTGAACATATAAAACGAAACCTACAGGCCCTCCCTCCCCACCCCAACGGAGTAGCTGGGTGCATTTTGGCCACAGCAGCCATAGATGCCACAGACACTGGATTCCAATGTAGCTGCCCACTCCTCCCCCACCACTCAATTCTGATTGGTCAGATCATGAAAATACAAAAGAAAAATGAGCCGATATGTCAGAGGTCTGTGCTGATGTTGCATTGTCCTAATCACTTGCTAAGATTGCTTGTGCTCACAATGGCACAGTACTTCCAATGGAAGGTCAGCTCGACAGCGTACGGCCCCTCCCCCTCCCCCATCTTCCCCACAATTAACATGTGGTGGTCAGTCTGTTGCTTGCTGTTGAGCTTGGTTCCTAGGGAGCTGAGATAGGCACACTGCCGCACTCATGGTCTGGAGTGTGCAGTGACTGGTGCTAGCAGTTGTGTTCACCTCACAGGCCCGGACATATGCAGACCGTCCGCCTCTTCCAGCTCCATTAAACTACGTTACAGAGAATATGTGCATTTTTTTCAGCCTCTTGCAAGGTTTCTCTTCCTCAAACCTGGCTACCAAACCTGCCACACGTGTTACAAGTTTATACATTCCAAATATAAATACATTGATAGAAAATTGGTCTTACTAGTTCAATGCCACGTGAGTATCTTCATTGCAATAACTGCATACAAGTCTCTGTGTCGGCACCACTTTGATATCTTTTTTGAGAAAGCAGAAGCAGGCCAATTCCTAGGCAGGTTATAATTCCTAGGCAGGTTATCTCCTTGGCTCTCAGTACACACTCATCTTAAAGCGGCTCCGGAGCACCAAGACCACCATCATTAGCTGTCTTGAATGGAACCCTCCCACAGATTGACTTCTGTGTAAATGGATTTAAACTGGTACACTGCAGGGAACTTGCAGACAGTGCATACAAACATTTCAGAAATTACACCCGACCACAGGGTACCATGAAAACGGTACTCATCTCGCCTAAAAAGTAATGGTTGAGTGGATTTTGCAAGCCCCATTTACAACACACAAATTGCCCACGGGTGGCTGCCACAGGCCTAGCTGTTAGCAAAGCATCACTAATTGGGCCAGAATTCTCCTCGTTAGCACAACTACACACCCAAATCAGCAGCTAACCTTACCCTCAAGCACTGTAGTCCATGATATCTTGGGCTCTTCTCTATGGCGAAGATACTCCAAAGTGTCTCTGCTAATGAACTGGATACTGCACCCATCAACAGTACAGGTTTCATATCTGCCTCTACCACCAATAATCACGCACCCTTTTTTATTACAGAGCAATGGACAGCGCAGCCATGAAACGTGGTACAACACTATACAAGACCACTTGCATAGGAATAGACAATTATATGCTAGCCAACACTCACTAATGTCATTTCTAGAGACTCCTTTGCCATATCAGTTTGTGTATCCAGCCGTCTGGAACAGTTTCACCCAAAACAGGCTATTTGGGTTCACCTATAGCAAAGCCTTTTTCCTTTCTCCGGTAAGACTCGTAACCATCCAGGAGAACAGGACCCGCCCCCAGTAAGGCAAGAAGGAGTCCTCCATGCTTCAAAGGACAGGCTCTGCCAGAAAGAGGGAAGTCGCACCAGGGTGGTTACTAAGAGAGAGACTAAAGTAGTCAGACAGGGGAAAAGGACGGAGATAGTTGCAGTCCAAAGAAGGGTCCCACCATCTTGGAATCTCACAAGGTTCCCACTCTTCAGCAGCCAAGATTGGACCCTTACAGAGGGAATTAAATGGACGAATCCACTGACAGATGGACTATAAAAACGGGCAAGTTCACCCCTTTAGTTTAATCATTTTTGGACTTCAGACGAAAGTGTTCACCTGTATCAACAGGTAACAGTCTGCCCAACGTCTTCTGCCCTATGGTTGTTCCTTCCTTGAATCCCGTCTTCCCTTCTATAAGGGAAGACATGATTCAAGGAAAGATACAGCCCCTCGCCCAACCATCCCAAATAAACAAGGTCTACCTGCTGCCCGAACATGAACTAGCATCCTGCTCACGGGAGGCGACATTCCCTGCAAGTGCTCCCTGGCACCCTTCCTCTCTGGGAAAGGCGACAAGGATTCACCATCCCTGGACAGGTTCCCCCAGTACACGGGTTCAAATTTCCAGGGAGTTGGCACAATTAAGCTCCTGTTTTGGGGTAATCCGCGCCTTGTAAATACCTCATCAATGGATTGCAGGAGCCGTCATGAGCATCTGCCTTGAAGACAGTGTTATGGCAAAAATGGGGCCGACATCTCTTTCCTGTATGGCTGCATGTGTTTAATACTTGCATTTTTTTCCATTCGAATAATGCACAAATACACTGTTTGAAATCATTTTATACAACAAAAAAATAAATATGGATACAGATGGAAATGGCCGAAAAATATAAAATAGGGAGCCTTAATTGCAATCAAGTATCAGTGTCCTATCAAAGGACCATAATATATCACTATTGTACTAGTCTTATCAAAAAAAGGCAACTGTACCGAGTTGCTGTTAAACCCCTATCCTACCTCTTCATCCAAAAAGGGAGAAACAGTATATTGTGAGGGCATGCTGGTAGCAAAGAAGAGCAAGCAGCAGAAAGAACATGTTGACTGAAGAGACAGCAACAGATGTATTTACCGTATAATGGAAGACAGCCAGGGAACAGAGGTAGCAACAGAGGGAGGCACTGAATCAAGACAGGAAATAAAAGAAGAGTGAAGCAAAAATAACCCACAAGATATTGACCACAACAGAGTGATGGGCAGAGCGAAGTAGCAACAGAAAGAAGGGAAGTGGGATGTGTGCATTTGGGGTTCGTGTGCCATTGACTGCAAAGGAAAGTTCCACCCCTGTGGGGTGCAAATTAGGCCCCAGAGTAACAAATAAAAGTCCAGGAAAGCCCCCAATTTGCGAGAGTAAAGCCGGCTGATGGGCGAGACCCATTGGAACATGCAGACCAGTTCAAAACATGGTTTACCAACAGGAGGCCTGGTGAATGAACGAAAAAGGGGCCTCCCTCAACTTTGCCAAAATGGAAAGGCAGGAAGAGTGCCTTAGAGCTGAAACCCTGAATGTTCCCAATGCATTCCAAAAGACATGTGTTTCTGCAAATCTTAACTCCATAGAATGTGAAAAGGAACAATTTGGCTGAGAAAGAGATAGCAGCTGTTACATTGAAGTTATGCAATACAAGACTGATCTAGAAATCTAAGTGAAGCCAAGTGACATTTCATTGACACAAACAAAAACCACTTACAGTCCAACAAAGAAACCGACATTAAATGGAAAAGCAGAGTTTTAAAATAGACATCAGTTTCCCATGTTAAAACTGCGGCCTAGATGTGAATATACCGAAGGCCCAGAGGCAACGTACATTTATAATACATCTTCTCGATTTCAAATTCTATTTTTCTCAGAATTATGCACATAACTTTCTGCTGCAGCTTTCCATTACTGAACTGTCTGGCTGTGTATCTGGATTTTGGACCTCAGAAACCTTTGGCTGAGTCCCACCAGGAAGACAGGTCGGTTTCAGTTGAATCAAAAAAAAAAAAAAAAAAAAACACAACCGTTTTTACATCACAATTGCGGAAGGTTCAGATAAGGCAGCCAACAGAACTGTCAGGGCCCCAATAAACTGCCTCTCAGAGAATCCTAATGGAACTTCACAGACTGTGTATAAACACACAACACGGATAAGATGTCTAAGTCATGTGAGTGGATAAAATGAAACTGTTGGGGGGTGATCTGAATGTGAAACTGGAGGCTTCTATACGTTAAAGTCTTGCCATTCAAATAACATGGGACACCTTTTCATTAATAATCAGAGAACCGTGTGTCGTAATGGGCTCTTCAGGACTGATTTCAAAGATCACCAAAAAGCATGTCAGTTCTAGGTAATATTAACAATATGCAATGTGTGTAATTTGAGTAGGGGATAAAAAAGGGTTTGCGACACTTTAAATCAGAGAAATTCAAAACTCGGCAAGCTGATAGAAAATAAAATGTTGTGTTTTGTGAAGTTTGATGTTAATAACTAGTTCAGCTCATGAACCATGAAAAATAATGGCTCCCCCAGGAAGGTCGTGCCGCGATCAATTTAGTGTCCCCAGATCAGACAAATTGTAGAATCCAAAAATATATACTTTGTTGTAGCAAACGCGAAAATTGCATAAAGTTGTCATGTTCTGACTTTCTGAGAAAACAAAAATGTAATTAATGTCATTTTAAAATGATACACTTCTCTCCTCCTCTCATTACTGGATTGGAGCGAGATAAAGTAAATTGCATGTCCAACCCAAAGCGTGGGAATATTCATAATGTGGATGTGTCAAGACTACTAAATAATAGTTTCCCCATCTACAAAAAGGGAGAACAAGGGAAAACCAGTGGAAAAAGGGAAGACCAAAAAGGGAGAGAACCAAACCCACTGAAAGACAAAAAGACAGAGCAAAAAGGAGACCCATAGACACTAACTGGGGGACTTCTGCTTGGAAAACTGGGACCCCTATCTGAGAGGTCAGTGGTTGGTGAGATCTTGCAGTGAATATAGGCCGGAGGTTGGCCTCCTGAGCTAAGAACAGAGATCTAAGTAAGAAGATATCTCCCAAAGCCATCCAATGTGTGGGGAACTACCTGCCTTAATCCTTTCCATTTAATTTTGGGTGTGGGGCAAAACTGTATAGACTCTTGGCATACTTAAGTAAAATTAATTCAATTCCCCTATAGAAAAGATCACGGAATGATTCTGGTTAACATTTGAAATGAACAAATCTCGTTCCCAGTGTGTTATAGCCACTATAGCCAATAAAATAATTGGGTGAGCCCATTTTCCTGTAACCCCTGATTTCCTTACAGAAGAGGGGTGCCATCATTCCAAAACCAGAATTCCCAAAGCACTGCATTTCATTTGAATGTGTTACAACACAAACATTCTCATTGAGTTCCCAAACCTTACCTTGCAAAATAAAAGACAAAACGAAAGTCCCAATATATTCCCACTCCCTGTACCTTGCCTTCAGAACCAAAGGGGTCACATAACTGATGCCGGGGGGGGCAGGGGCTAGCAGTGCTGAGAGAAAAGAGCACTGTGATAACTAAACCTATGAATGTGTTTTTAAAGTTTCCCTATGTGTTAATGTGCAATGATCCCACATGTGCTCTGATTTGAAATTCAATCTGTGTTGTTGCAATTCAACGTTTATTAAGAAGTGCATGTCAGGGGGCGTGGCCAGGAGCGCCAACGATGTGATTGCTCCTCTGATGGCCTCCGTTCGAGACCCGTGGCATCTGACAATAAGCTAACCTTCCCGTGGTCGTCCAGTAGTGATCTCATCAATGGCAACAATAACGGCAGAGGCACCCTCGACAGGCTATAGGGGCTCATAGACTCCCAGGAACCCCCGAAACGGACCAGATTTACGCGTGCCCCCTGGCCCAGAGTGCAGTTTCCAAGATGGCGGGCGGGAGAAGCTAACTCCATGCGACATATGGAGACGTGGTGGGGGAGCTCTCCCGGGAGTCGCAGCGGCTGAAATACTGCTCGGAGGGGACCTGGAGTGGAGGGGAGCCGAGTGAAATGCTCCGTGAGACCAGATGGGGGCCGGCGGAAAAGCAAGGTGACAAGCAGCCCCCTCCCCCTCTCTCTCAACATAAGCTAAAGTCGTTGCGCGGCCCCGGAGAACTGCAGACCCCCACTGCTGTGTGGCGGCCGTGAAGAGAGAGAAGCGCTATCGCCCAACGAGACAAAACCCACGCTACTCCCCAGGAAGGTGGCGGATGCTGCTCCTGTGACCCGGCTGACACCCCCAGAGCCGTGCCCAGCCTGCACCTGCCGCTGGGCCTTAACGGCCCCCTGCCGGCAGCGGCCCTGGGGCTCCCGATGTCAATGTGAGAGCCTGGCGGCAACAAGATACATGCCCGGACCCCGAAGCGTCATACCAGGGATCCTCACCCCTCCCGCCAACTATATCTTGCTCACTGTGCCCTCGGAGGCGCCCGCTACATGCCGCGGAGCCTGTGGAGGAAGAGGAGCAGACAGAGCGGCAACACCGGTGGGGCCCCGGAGTCGGCCTCTTAGCTGCAGAAACGAAAACTTCACCCACAGCAACCCCCCCCTACCCCGAGTCCTCCGGACGATCCCAGCTGAGCTGCATGACCCAAGCAGCGCTCCACCTCAGAGCCTACCCCGGCTACACTATGGCTCCTGCGCGGCTCCAGCCACGCCGACTCTCTGGTGGCGTGCTCACACTAAGCCCTTCAACCTTGCAGCTTCCTGGGGCGCCCCGGCCCACTTTCCTCCCCCTCATGTCACTGGTGATATGAGGCTCCATTTTACCGGCTAGGAAAGATAATCCCACCTCCACCTAGGCCCAGCTGGGGGTCTCGCCCTAGGGAGCACTCGACGGTCTGCCCTAGGGTGCTCCCCACTACTAGCCACCAAGCCTCTAGCAAGCCCGGAGCCTGGAGATCCGCTCACTGAAACCCCCCTGGTTGGACTTCCGACTCCCAGAAAACCCCAGCTAAGGCTTCCCTTTTAACATAAGCTGGCAACACGAGGGCCCCCGGGACTAGCCCTCCCGATAACGGATGTCCCCGCCCCGCACAAGAGTCACCACGCACTTGGACTAGCTGCCGTATGTTTTTGTCCAAGAAAAACAGACAGCCACAACTTTGGAGTACAGGGTTGGGGTAAACCGCCCTCTGAGACCAGCCGGCTTCACACGCGCAACCAAAGCTGACGCGAGAGACCCGGAATCGGGCATAAAGAACGATGTCGAAGCTTGTTAAAGCAACCAAAAGCTCAGACATCTCCACCATGCTGCTGGCAGCGGACAAGACTAAGAAACCGGACCCCCCCAAACTCACCCCACAGAAGACCTCCGAAGATCAGGGAAGGTTGGCAACCAAGGAAGACATCCATGCCTTCATGCCAGACATTAAAGCAGAGTTCAGATCTGGCATGGCTGAGCTCTTCACGAAGCTGGAACAAACAGACCAAAGAGGCAGAGCAGAGGCTAGACGATGTCGAGGAGCTGACCCAGAGTCACGACGCAACATTGGTGGAGATGCAACGAGCGATCCAGGCTCTGCGGAACAGGAGTGAAGTGCTGGAATTTAAGCAGGAGGACCTGGAAAACAGGGCTCGAAAAAACAATCTTCGTATTCGAGGGGTCCCCTCAACAATACAAGATAAAGACCTACCAAAATATATAGGCAACGTCTTTCAAGCCCTGCTCCCACTCATAGACAAGGCCCAACTCATCCTAGACCGCACCCATAGGCTGCACCCAAGATGAGGGGTAGACTCGGACGCCCCACCAAATGTGATAATAGAGTCCATTTTTACATCACCAAAGAGGCCACTTCAGCAATAAGCCGCACCAAGGATGAGCTGCCCTTTTAGGGTGCCTCGCTCCAGATTTACCAAGACCTCCCCCTGATAACTCTACAAAAAAAAAACTAAAAAAGTTATAAAAAAAAAAAAAAAAAAAAAAAAAAAAAAAAGAGCCCTGAAACCTTTAACCCTATTCCTGCAGAACCAGCAGATCCGTTACCAATGGCTATTCCCCACTGCTCTCAAATTCACCTATCAGGGAACCAGGGAACCCAACACAGAATAAGCCACCTGGAAGACGCAGAGACTATTTTGCACCCTCTCTCTCCTGGGAACTCGCCCACTCACAGTCCACACTGCCCACTGAAAGAGCCAAACCAGTCCTCCCTGAAACAGCCTCAACCTGCCTGGTCCAAGGTGCAGAGGCGCCGGAAGATGAGACCTGCTGTGACCTGCGGTCGGGAAACGACAGACCGCGGAACCAAAGATGGAAACAACAATGCTGCGGGCCCCGAGCGGTCCATACATTACTCCGAGGTGTATGCCATCAATCTACCCTTGGAGGCGAACTCAGTTATTTTCAGTTGTCCTGGCCCCGTTGGCTGGGAGGACAGATATGGCCCGGTTGGCCATGGGAGAAACCGAGTTGAAAAAAACGGCCTCCTGCATTACCTCTCCCGTTGGAGGTCACAAAACCCAGCCACAGGAGAACTGCACCGACACCAAGCCTGTATATGATGACCGAGTCCCACCGCCCCCACCCTCAGGTTCAGCCGCATGTGCTAGAGGTTACTTGGGAGGCCCCCCATCCACACCAAAAAATGAACTTCCTGACGATAAACATCAGAGGCTTAAACTCCCTGCAGAAGAGGAAATCCATGCTGTGGCGCTTGCAGAAGGACGCAGCCTCTGTCTTCCTCCAAGAGACTCATTTGATCCCGGCAGATTTCACCCGGGTTCGCAATAAACAATTCCTGTTGCAGTTTTTGGCATCAAATGGCACAAAGAAAGTTGGGGCGGCGGTGCTCTTTGCCAAGGGCCACAGACCACAAATCTTGGACACTTTCATAGAGATCAAATGCCGGATCTATGACCAACTCTACTCACTTGTCTCAGTCTACGCTCCAAATGACAAACAAGAGGAGTTCCATTTAGCCCAAGAAGAGGCCCTCCAACAATTCGTTGAGGGCCAGACTATCATTGGGGGAGATTTCAACGGAGTTCCAGATCCAATCAAAGACAAATCACACCCTCTGGCACGAAAAGATCTTAGCTTAGAGGCAGCACTACTCAAATTATTCAGAACCCTAGATGTGGTGGACACTTGGAGAGTCCTGCATCCTGAGGAACGAGACTATTCGTTCTATTCATATGTGCATAGAACCTATTCTCGCATCGACCTCCTGCTGGCTTCCCCCTCAAGTCTTGGCTTTCACAGACAATGTGACCATTGGTCCTAGGGTGCCATCAGATCACGTCCCAATCACTAACGCTTAGATCCCATGACCCTGACCCGGCCCCAAGGTGCAGGTGGAACCTATATGATTCGATCTTGGGAGACATGTCACTAAGATGCTGTGGCGAAATCTATCAAGGAGTTCTTTAAGGAAAACAAAAACAAAGATACCTCCCCAGCTAACACCTGGGATGCAATGAAGGCGGTGGTGAGAGGAGCCCTAATCGCTCAAGGAGCAGCTTACCATAAAAAGAAGCGACAAGCCCGCCAAATGCTGGAGGACAAGGTACAGGAGGCAGAAGCAGTGTGCAAAGCTAAAAAACTGGACTCCGAGAACCCACCGGGCCCTGCAGGCAGCCCGGAAGAAGCTAGAAGCTCACTATGCGGAGGATACAGCCCAGCTTCTAGCCAGAACAAAACAAGGCTACTACGCCAAAGGTAATAAAGGCAAACAAATTCCTGGTGGAGAAATTAGCGAAGGTCAGGAAGAGAAACACCATCCTAGGCCTGCGTGATCCTCAGGGTAGAGTCCAGTTTGCGGATGGTGACAAGCTACGATTAAGCAGTGGCCCACCTCACAGATACTATGTGGGCATCTCCAAGATTGCACGAAGAGCAACAAACCCATTTGCGAGATGCAGCCCTCCCTCATATCACTCCCACGATAAGAGAAGAGCTAGGGGTCCCGATCACATGCAAGGAGGTCGACGCTGCCATCAAGGGTCTCAAAGCAAGAGCCCCAGGAGGTACTCGACCCGATTCTATAAAATCTTACGTCCCCAGCTGCTGACCCCCCCCCCCCCCCCCCCCCCCGACAAAGCTTTTTAATTCCTTCACCATCTCAGGGACGATCATCCCGTCAATGCAAGAATCGATCACAGTACTCGCTCTCAAGCCGGGAAAAAACCCGAGACAACGCGGTGTATAGACCCATCTCCCTACAGAATCTGGACGCTAATATATATTCGAAGGTCCTGGCAAACCGACTGGCGAGAGTACTCCCGGACATCGTAGACCCAGAACAGACGGGATTCATAATGAACAGAGCTACCGCAGACAACATACGCAGGGTCCTCAATTTGATTGAGGTCGCAAAATTAGATTCGTGAAAATTTGCTGTACTAGCCCTGGACGCAACCAAGGCTTTCGATAAAGTCGATTGGTCGTTCCTCCAACTCACCTTGGAATCCTTTCATTTCGGGCCCTCCTTTCAAAAACTCATCCTAGCGAAATACTAAGCCCCAAAAACCCATCTCCGGGTCAATGGCCTACTATCCAGTCCAATCCCCCCCTAACATGTGAAACCAGGCAGGGATGCCACCTTCCCCCCCCCCCCCCCCTTGCACTTCGCCCTAGTTATGGAACCCCTGGCTCAACGAATCCGCCTCAACCCTAGAATTAAAGGCCTCCAAGTAGGCCTCTCAGCAAAAGGTCGCGCTATACGCAGTCGATGTAATGCTAACCATAATGGACACCTCTCAGTCTTTGAGGTCTTCCCTAGCAGAAATTCATAGATTTGGAAGGGTATCAGGATTTGCTATTAACTTCACAAAATCATCCGCCCTGGGGGTGGGGCTGGAACCAGAAGACAGACTCCTTCAGAGCCCACTGCACGATCCAATAGATCGAAAGGTCGATTCCTTACCAACGGGTCCAGATCCCTGCTCGCCCCGGAAGATAACCATCAGACGAACTTCCCGCCATTATTCAATATCTTTGAGAGGGACCTCGCTGACTCTCACAGGAGATTTCGCTATTGGGTCGCATCACGGCCTGTAAAATTAACCTCCTCCCATGGTTCCTTTACGCTTGTTCAGCCCTCCCAATCATGATCCCTCACCCCCACCCCCCCCGCTCCAGAGGAAGGTATTGCGTTTTATCTGGAAAGGCAAAAAAGTCAAGGATCCCACAGAGAACAATGCTGAGCGGCCCAAACCTAGGAGGCCTGGGGGTCCCTGATCTCCAGAAATACCAGATAGCGGCGCAGCTGGCTCACACTCAAGCTTGGACCATCAGCTCGAGGCGCCCAAAATGGTCAGATTGAACAAACCCGCTACCCCTTCCCCTCCGCTTCCTCGTGCATCTTCTTCCCGCCCTACGTAGAACTTGGCCGGCCACCTTGTCCTCCACTAAACACACCTTAAAAGCATGGGAGCGGGCACGGAAATATAGAGGCATCCCGAGAGACTTGAGCCCGTCCGCCCCAGTTTTACATAACCCTGACTTATCACCGGAAGCCTGCCCCTCAAACTTCAAAAACTGGATCGCCGGGGGCCTTAGCTCCCTGCGTCAGCAATTTGGGGGGAACCAACCACTCACCTTCGAACAATGTAAGAGCACCTTTTGCTTAGCGGAAACTGATAGGTTCTCATATGCGCAATTACGACATTGGTGCTTGCACCCACCGACCTGCTTAGCGGCCACACGAGAACTAGACCCCATGGAGCTGACAGCAGCTGATCCGCCGAACCGGGGACGAATCTTGACGATATACAGACTATTGCAGACTCGCCGCTAAAGCGACATATATGCCACAGTTGGAAGCAGACTTATGACACCCGATACAGGACCAGTCCTGGGCAGACATTTGGTCACAAACTCAGTCGTCGTCCCTTTGCATTACCAACCGGGAGTGCGCGCATAAATTACTTCTAAGGTGGTACTACCCGCCGCTCCGACTACATCACTTCAATCAGGCCCTGGACCCCCGATGTTGGCCCCACTGCAGCTTTCTGGGCTCTTACCTGCATATGTGGTGGTCATGCCCAGTGGTCGCGAACTTCTGGTCCCAATGCATTGCCACCATAGCTTACATTACCCAGATAACGCTGCCATTGGAGCCAGAACCTATTTTGCTAGGAGTCCCGATCCCAGGCACATATCCAAGATCTGGCAAGAGGGCGACCCTCATAACACATCTTCTCCAGGCCAGTAAAATCACAGTGGCGCAAACCTGGAAATCCCCGGAGGGCCCCCTAATGATCCTGTGGCGGCTAAAACTCTGGGCCATCTTCATAGCGGAAAGGATCACAGCAGCAAATAGAGGACTTCTTCACCGCTTCACAAACATCTGGTCGCCCGTGATAGACTATGACCAGAGCTACCCAGCACTAACATATAAACCACGCTTAGTGGCGAGAGCCCTAATGGCCAAGAACAAGGATATGGTCCAACGATCGGAGGAGCGAGAACTTGACAGCAATTAAGGGGTAGAGGGAAAGCTTAAGGGAATGTGAATATATGGCTTAATAAGTTGCAAGTACTTAAATATCTAATGCATTGTGCTCCTGTGTGCTGTTCAAAAATAAACAAGAAATGTTTTTTTTTAATGCACGTCAGTCTATAAATGCAAGTAAATTCCATATGCGATTATTGCATTGTGCCAGGGAGTTGGTGGCTAGTGATTGTGATGAAGCGATTATCAATTGTGTACATTTAAATCAAAATATATTATTTCTATACACTGGCCCGGTTCCTGGCTTATTGGTGACATAGGGGGTACAAGCAGAGTGGTAGCATACAGGTTGAAAACCCGACCAACTTTGAATTTGCGACACCTTGATTGGGGCAAAGCGGGGCGGGTGGCAGACTCCCAGAGTTGAGTGGCTATCCAATAAACCACGACACCCCACAGTGACTTTTGGCATGTGCAGCTCTCAATTTAAAACTTCTATATGTCTCTATACACACACCCTCTCTGCATTTCATACATTATTTTTTGCTGCTTTTTCTTATACCTCATTCATTACACAAACAATGCTAGGAACACATTTACAGTTTTATGCTTTAATAACAAACCTTGGCCTGGGAGTAAATCCTGGTCAGAAGGAAATCCCTGAAACCTAGGAGTTACAATTAGCTCCCGCATCATGAACCCCAATTTTGGCTCCTGCAGTAACTCGGAAGACAAGGTCTCTGAAATCTGATCAATGCGAGAGAGCAAACAGATTTAACTGTTGGAAGTAGTCTTCAAGCCACTGGAGGCCAACCAGAGCTGCTCTGACTCTTCTCACTTTTCGATCGGATACAAGCAGTTAAGCTACTGACTTGGCCATTGCCGGTCTGCGATCCGGCCCATCACCAATGAAGAACCGCCTCTCATCGTTGGAACTTGTACAATCTTTGAGGGACAGACTCATCTATCGGCTGCCTGTTCTACACGCAATTCATGCCGATCACTGATGCAGGTATGCATCCCAAGACCATGTCAAGCTGACCCAACAGTCTCAACGCACTAGATCCATTGGGCACACCAGACTAACATCTCAATGCAGACTCAATCCACTGCAAATCACCTAGACCCCCAACTTGCCGCTGTTGAACCTCAAGAAAATGCACACAACATTTTTTTTTAAAAAAAGAATAGTATTTTAAAAAAAGAATAGTAGTGGTTCTGTCACACTGGCCTGTTTTAAACTGACATGCAAGACCCCGCCCATTACCTTTTTAAATACTCTTCACTGAATGTGAACATTGCAGCTGCAAATATCATCTGTCTCCTTTCTTCAGACAGAGTACCCGCTTTCATTCCAAAGTCTGCATATTCTGCGTCTTTAAAAAGGGGGTTGTATGTATTGTTAGCGTAATATCTTTTTTTTTTTGTAGAACCTTGACCTGTCTGACGAATCACATGGTGTCCTTCTTCCCAGGGTGTGGGGGCCCTTTTCCATGAAGCTGGGAAGGTGCGGCCTCTACCCAATAGCCCGCCTATCAGTGGTTTACTGCAGGATGACTTCATGGGAGGGACTCCCCCTGTGGGGATAAGGACGATCGCCTGGGGTATTGCCCAATGAATGTTGCAACTCCCAGACATTCCTTAGCCTTTCCTAATGTCCAGAGCCACTACACTGAGAACAAGCCTGTGTATTTTTATAACATAGTGCCCAAGACCAAAAGTACTAGGACAAGGAAGAACACAGGAAACAAATATCAGTAACTGGGATAATACTGGTTCGGGGTGTCCCCAAGGAGGAATGAGGATTAAGCCAAGAAGATGGACTTGTGTAATCTGCGTTGGAGGCACTGGACACAAAGTATGAAAATGAACGAAGGACTGTTCGATCAGAGAAGACTGGTTGTGGAGCCGAACACAGCCATAACAAGAAGCACAGTGAAGGCAACAGTAGCGGTGTCCAGGGAAAGCAGCCGGCACCCGAAGTCTCCAGGGTGAGAGATTTGAACGCCGACTGACAGCTTTGGGAAAGCGGAGAGCAGCAAGAGGACAGCGAAGAAATTATCTGCACGCCGAGTGAAGGCGGACCACATCCTGAAGCCAGGAAGACAGCACAAAGTCACAAGTGCAGAGGAGAGAAGGCCACGGAGCTGGAGAAGTGCGCCCGGGTCCCAGGAAGGTACCAAAGCCCCATAAGAGGTAAGGGGAGGTACATGCAAACCGGAGGGGAACTAGGGGTTGACACAAAGGCTAAGGAGGCTTTTCCCTCAGCCTAGTAGTAGCAAGGACGTTAGGGGAATTTTCCTAAAGTCCTACTGGTAGCAAGACTTCAGTAAGTTATCCCAGTGGTTTGTAGATCTCCAACTCTTAGCATGAGTCTGTACTAACTCGGGAACTTGGTAGAGCGGCAGAGCAGTCAGGCTTATCTTAAGAGGAAGTGAGTTATAGTTAAGTACATTGAACTTAAGTTAGACCTGCACAAATTACACTTCTAATTTATGTAAAATTATATTTTCACCACAATCGCTTTAAATACATGATACCTTTATACTAGAAAACTAGACTATTTTAGAATACACTTCAAAGGACACTTCACTTTTGCGTTTGTTCGCGATTATATTTGTAGCAACGTTAGAAAGTGAGTAAAACAATGCCATTGTATTATTGGTAAACAAATGCACATGCAGTTCTTAGCAGTTTTACTGCAAGACATTTATTCTGCAAACGAATATAATAAAGTCACTTAAGGAAGGAAAATGGTTAGAGTAACATTAGCCTGGTTCTAGAGAGGGTTTCTTCACAGAGCAAGTATTAATTCCAAAAACGCAACCCTAGCTAGAGACAGTTCGGAGAGGGCTCAAGGTTTTGACAAGCAGCAGAATATTCTGTGGATTTCTTCAAGTCTCAAACATTATAGAAGCAGTAAGTTAACAACTAACGAAGGAGACCCGATTAAGGACTCTAAGGGGCACAAGCAGCGACTTCAGTCAGGGGTTGGAGGGGGTTGCCCTGGACACCTCTATATGCACTCCAATGCTCTGGAGCAGCATTCTGGAATCAGGTAAGCAATATCATTTACCCCACAGTACCTTAGGTTAGAAGAACATTTTGTGCTGGATGCTCTGCAATGTTGCAGCTCTGGACCAGATTCCTTGGTCTGATGACTGAAGGCAGGTCAATGGGCGGGATCTCTCAGCAGCAGCATCGAGGGAGGACCAGGGGCATGACTTCTTGTTTCACTCTGCGGTTTTGGTCCCTTTTCTGCAGCACCAACAAAGGACACAGATCACCCGGTCAATCTTATTAACTTCCTGCAGTCCCATGCTACGATGAGGGAGGTCTGGGCGAGTTGGATCAGATCTCGAGTGTCCTTATGGGTTCAGCAAAGATTTGGACGGATTCAGCCTTTCCGCAAAGACGCACTCGAAATTGGCAGGTCCCCTGGTATTGGGGTTCCGCAGCACAGGAAACTCCTAGGACCTCGGGTGATGGCTCAATTCATAGTTAGTCTTGGGACTGGTTGTCCCCACCAGCCAAAGAGGAGGAGGAAGCTCCTCCATCACACAGAAAATGGGGCTGGGAAAGCAGTGGTCCCTTCACTGTGTTGCAAAGGGACTGCAGGTGTCTGTCTTTTTCGGTTACATCTGCTTCCAGTGCTCGACTTGCTTTTCACTCCAGAAGCCTCACTTTTTATACAGTTCCAGAACATACTCCGCTGCAATCTCTCAGCATTTTACAGAAAGGGGCGTTTGGCTGTCCAATCAGGACAGCCAGACCACCTGTGGGCGCTGGTCCTATTCAGGCACTCTGGCAGACAAAAGCACAGGGTTGTGGAAGACACTCTTTCCTCCCCCACCCCCACCCCCCACTTCTTGCTTGCACAGACACTCTGGAGTTTAGGCGGGGACACACAAGGGTTGCCAACAAAGGCAAAAAACACACACACTGACCTCCCCCTCCTAGGACAGTAGAAGAAGGGCTAACAAAGAACAACCACACTAGTAATGGTGAAAAAAGAAGGGAGGCCCCAAGTTGGTGTTTGGGTGCTCCTATTGCGCACTACCGGGGCAATGGACATAGCCTGCGGTACATAAATTACACAATAGTTGGTAGAACACGTCCACTGCCACCAGCTATAACAGTGAGAAAGAACTATATCAAACAATACCAGGAGAGGGAGTCATTCTCCCAGTATCGGACAACGCAGTGATAAAGACACCAGGGGAAGGGAGTCTTCCCCCCTGACCTTGTGGGTGAACTATATGAAGTAATGCCAAGAGAAAGGAGGTATTCTCTCGGCAATGGGCTGCGAGTGGTACTAGAGGCACCAGGGGAAAGGGAGTAATTCCCCCTGGTTCTATTGGGAACTGCATACACAGATCAGCAGAAGGGGTAATCCCTCCTGGACATTGGATAAAGATTGGGTGAAGCCTGAAAGCCAGGGAAATGTACTATTGAAAGAGAACATTTGTTGGGAGTCATTCTCCTGAAGGAGGAACTTTGTTAGTTTATTCTTTAGATTTAGTCTGAGGGTTAGAGCAGAATTTGACAGATATTCTGACAATTCCCTTAATTTTACCCCTCTTAGAGATGGGGACGGTGAGATATTTTTGAGAAATAAAGTTTATAACCAAACCCATGGCACCTTTGTGTCAGCTTCCTTCTAGGACACCCATTACATTGGACATTTCCTTTAATGTGGTATCACAGGACTATTGCCTGTTTACAGCCCACCCCTCCCGGAAAACAGTCTAGCCTGCCCTCAACCTACATTACCAGAAGAGGCCCAAGAGGCATTCCTGTCTGGGTGGAGGGGGGGTGAGGACCGTTCCACCTTTACGTTTGTTATCACTGCTGGTGTAGAAATAGTGTGGGGCTGATTTTGTTGGTAAATAAACTTATAGCTGGGTTGAATACCATTTGTGGTGGTGAAAATCCGAAATGGGCCAGTAAAGGTCTTACAGGTTTGGAGGATATTTTTTGTGGCAAAATCATTATCAATTACGTAGTCTACCGTGGTCTCAGAATTCATTGCTTTTGAAAATAAATATATCCCCAAAACTGGATACATCACCCAGCATTAAAGCAAAGTAATTTGAATGCTTTCCTACATTTTCCAAAGTCAGGCTCTGAACTGAGGAACTGCAGTTTGTTCCAGATGTTTGGGCCTGGCACAGAGAAACAATCTATTTCCTACAGAATGAAGTCTAAATTTAGGAGAGGTCAGAAGATTTAACATGAGGTTGGTTATAAGAATAACTAGTCAGTCTGTTGGGGAGGGATATAGGCCCCCTTCCATAAACATACTTTTGCACCATGATGTACATTTTAAATGTGACCCGAGAAGAGACTGGTAGCCAGTTGTGAAGTTTTATGGCAGGATGTGCCCATGGTAAGAAATGTTCATAACAATTTCAGCTGTATTATTCTGCAGAACTTTAAGCTTACAGCAGATATATTTTGGTGACCCGACGTATAACAAGTTACAGTAGTCCAGTGTTGAACCAATTACTGAACCAACAATTAACAGATGGTCAGGAGAGGAAGGAGCAAATTGGTTTAAATAATCTCAGATAAAATTAGCTATTATTCAAGTGGAGTAATTTGCATAGAGAAATCCAGTAATGGGTCAAGGTAAATATGTATTGAATTCATGTTTAGCTGCGGGGTAATACGCAAATGCAACTGAAGATATGATATTGGGAGGTCAGTCCCCGCAGAAGAGTGCAAGGATGTACCAACATCAGCTCGGTTTTCATAGTATGAAGGCTAAACCAGTTATGCTGCAGCCAAGTATGTCAGACAGGATCTTGCCATCAGACAAGGGACAGTCGGAGGGATAAAAAAAAAAAAAAAAAAAAAAAAAGAATTACAAAAAAAAATATACAAAAAATTGGGCGTCCTCCACATAGCAAGGAAATTCAACATCCACCATAGTAAGTAGATTGTGAAAGGTCTTCCAGGTAGATATTGAGGGAGACAATATCTCGAGGCAACTAAACCAGTGGCCACACTGTCCAGGGTGAGACCAGCGCTACAACCCATAATAAAAGATGCAAACCAAGGAAGAGCCGACTCAGTCTGGCAACAGGCGAAAAGCCTCTGGAGAAGTACCCGATGAACTAGCATGTCAAATGCTGCCGACAGGTAAAGCATTATTACAAGTGATTTGCAATGTTTATCCATGTTCCAGGATCCCTCCCTCACTTCCAAAAGGGCAGCATCTGTGCCATGTAGTGGACGAAAGCCAACTGGCGAATGCCCAGCAATTGATGAGACGCCATAAAGTCTTGCAGCTTCAAAGCCATTACCTTTTCAATGAGCTTCTTGAGAAAACGGTAAGTTGGCAATAGCCCAATAATTGCTTGCCAAATTCGGGTCCAAAGAGGGTTGTTTTTTTTGGTTTAAAGGGGGGAGCAGTCCAAACCTATAGTTCAGGATGTCTAAAAACTGAAGATGGTGGTATTAACAAAATTAACTAGGTAGGGAACAACAATTTCCTTTGATTCTTTAATCAAAACACAGGGCAAGGATTGTCTGGGCAGGAGAAGCACACCACAGAACGAACTTGCTCATGGGGCAAGTTCATCAAACTGAAATATTGGAGAGGGTAAAAGGAAACCCATGATAACAGGTTACGAACCAAGCGAGTTGCGTATTTGAGGATTATTTCCATGCATTGAAGATTATCCTGGAGGCATTCAAAAGAGATGGGTTTCCTTGATTTAGGTAGATTTTCATTGTCCAAGAAAAGTAGTTTTGGAAAATTGCTTTTTGAGAATTACTCCAGGCCTTGTAAACTGTTAAAAATCCTACTAGACCTGAAGGGAGAGTTCCTTAATTTACAAACTCGACCCAAAGAGAAATGCATTCCCCCCAAGGGAACTGGTGACAAAATATTTCCCAGTGCTTTTTGTAAAATGGTGCATGTCGCCATAAACTGTCAGGAACTGTGAATGGAAGCTTTGGAAGCGTTGACTTCCGTGCGCTCTAGTCCTTACCCAATATGGTGGCCGTGCCTTTAAATTCTGGCACCTCCCACAAACTGATGCATTGTATCCGTTACACTACGCTCCGGTTCGTGTGGAAACTTCGTTCGTGAATTTCCTTCCTGCCATTCCTCTTCTGCTGCTGCCTTTGCCTTCCCTGTGCCTACCTTCTGTTCTCGCTTCCAGCATTTTCCTGGGTTTCCTGTTTCCTGGGCCTTGCAACTTCTACCTGGTTTATATTTTTCCTCCTCGCCTGTTCTGACGGCTCCGCCTTGCCTGAGCGACTGCCTCCTACGTCTCGGTTTTCCGCCGTAGCATTCTATTTTAGTGGCTCGGCGCTTTCAGACTCGGCTGCTCAGCGCTGCTATGCTTCTCGCTTGCAAGCGTACTCTCGCTCAGCAGGCATATTCCTTTTCCTTTCTACTTGTAGCCTGGGTATTTTCTTGCACACTTTCTATACTTCCTCTTTTCCCACCATCCTTTCACTATTATTTACGGGCATTCCCGTCTATTCTTTCATTCCTTGAACTTATTATTTGTTATTTTTGTTTCCTGATTCTTTCCTCTGTGTGCCACTATTGTGTATAGCATTTTGAAGAGGTACCTCCTACCGCTTCTCCGGAAGCCTGCACTAGCTCTATTGTCACTGTCGAGCTTAACAGACTTTCACCATCGGTGTTGGAATCCGACTTCATTTGGTTTGAGCTGAAAATAGACCTCCATTGCATTGTGAAGGGACCACACTGCTCCCTAATTGAACCCATCTGGAAACAGGGTTTTTTCTGCCTATGTTCTTTCCCCCCCCCCCCAGAACTAGGACTGGCCCCCTGGTGGTCTCCGCGGACAGGGTTCCATCTCTGCCAAGGTGGCCTCCGGAGGGGCCAGACCCTATCTACACGAAAAGAAAGTCAAAACATCAAAGGACAAGACTCCTACAGGAGGAAGGACCGTAAGACGACGGAGTCGAACCCGAAGGAATCCGCCACTGAAGATTCAGGTGAGGAGGAAGGGGAGAAGGCCTCGAATCTTGACATAAGCACACTTCATATTTGGTGCAATGCTGCCAAGCATACACAGTGAAACTTGCATTTGACATTTAATGCAAACAAAGTGTTCGCAGGAAACGGAAAATGAGTATCTAACATCCCCATACTCACAAGCAAGGCCGAGTATCAGGCAAATGGTACTCGTCCCTTCATAAAAACGACTTGCCAATGCTAGTGGGCAAGAAGATTTTGCGAGCCCTGTACTCATGTGGTGGATTTTAGAGGAGTCAAATGGGGATCAGCAACCATACACCTCTTCCCAGATTTTAGCCCTCAGTCCAGGTTTTTTTTTCCTCTCTCTTTTTTTTTTTTAAAAAGGGGATGGGGGTCTGCTACTCAATGCTGTTTCCAGCCAAGCTCAAGGTGGTCCAGGAGGGCAGAGTCTCCTTCACAACACCAGAGACTGTGGAGAGGCTTGCCATCCATGGACATCCCGGACCAGAGGGGATCTCCCCGTTGACCGCCCTAAAGCCGAGTTAAAACTATCCAGGCTGGATTTTTTTTTTTTTTTTTTTTTTTTTTTTTTTTTAAACGGCTCCGGCACCCTGCTGCGGGATGCCTATTGGTCTTCTGATAACGGACCCCGGAAAATAAGGATTACAATATCGTTTCAGGACAAAGCAACACGTTGGTAATTTGCCTTCAGCTTCACTGAGTCAATCCAGCCGCTGACAGCCCCCCGTGCCCAGCAGCTGAGAAGGCACCACCTGGTGTAACTGGTTGGGGAATTTAAGGGGGATGGGTGGGATTATGAGGCTGGTATGTTTTTGTTTCTGCCGTGGGGGGATTTATAAGGGGGTTATTTGAAAGTACGGCATGGGAGGCAAACACGACAGTACATGCCATTTATTGACAAAACCCGAGGCCTAAGAGGGCGAGGTGAACGCTGGGTGCAAATATACACTACACTACTAACTGGGAGACCCTGACCAAGCCAGGGAACCTACGTGAATATATATCTAATAACCTGGAATATACAGGTTTTACTAAACCGTTAGAAAGAGCACCTGATTAAGAACTATGCTTAAAACTGGTTAATCTCTTATGCATACAGGAAACACACCTGGCACAGAACAGTAGACTTCCCAATCTGGCAGGGTGGGGGGGTCCACAGATACTGCTCCTCTTTCTTGACACCCTCCCGGGGAGTGGCCACCTACTTCCTACAGTCCCTAGAATTTAAGCTCCACGATCAGATAGGGGATGGAGTGGGTCGCTATTTATTGCTGGTTGGCAAGATAGCCGGGTGCGAGTCCTCATCCTTAATATGTATGCCCCAAATAATGACTGTCCAGACTTCTTCCAGCATCGTGCTGCCCCATCTGCGTGCTTTCCAGACCTACGAGATTATCTGGACGGGGGGGGGGGGGGGATTTTATCCAGGGAATACACGTATTACTCTGGGGTGCACGGCAGCTCATCTAGAATTGACTACTCCATGGTGTAATCAGAGATGGCGCGAGAGATTCAGGAGGCCCTGATACTCCCTCGAATCCTATCTGACCATTCCCCAGTCGTGGTGAGGTTTTCAAGGTCCGAACCCCACCCCGTCCACCAAGACTTCTGCCCTAGTGCTTCCATGCACATGCGTTCCAGGATGCCGTTTTCCGTATGGAAATAGGGCAAGACATACAGACCTTTTTTCAAGAGAACGTAGGCTCAGTGTCTGATTTTGGTGTTATCTGGGAAACCTTTACGGTGTACCTCAGGGGTTGTTGTATAGCAAAGGAGGGCAGAGTCCAAGTCCACACGCTGATCCATATCCACACTTGTGACTCAGTGTTTCAACAGGGCCTCATGGACTACCAGGAAGGTATGCAGTGTGTATATCGAATATTATATATTCAAAGACTATATACTGAATATTTTATATCAAAAATGTTTATAGTGAATGCATTTAGGGGGTGGAACACCACCCAAAAACCAAAAAACAATACATCCACTAAGATTTTTTCGATATATAATAATTCACTATGTAATCTCTCGATATAAAGAGTGCAGTCCCAAAAACTGGTGGGCAAGAAGAGATGGCTCTTTTGATAACCAGGAAGACTTACCTGGGCGATTCCATAGCTACCACCACCTACACGGAGGCAGATCGACCGAGCAGAACATTGGCTTTGGCGATTAAACAAGAACGGCGACTAGATCCCATAATGGAAATTGAAGATGCAGAGGGGGGCTTCTACGAAGCACCGTCGCAGAACTCTGTGTTCTATGAATACTACGAGAGATTGTACAGCTCCCGCTTGTTTATCAGATTTCTTTAATCTGATATTTTGGTGGGCTTCTGTGAGACCAAGGTTCGTTTTAGGACATGAACTTTGCCCATCTGCTATCAGATTTGACCGTGTTTCCTCAGATAGAGGCTTCTGTGGTGGTACTCGGGCCTGTGTGTTGGTCAAAGCAACAGTTCATTTGTGTGCCTTTGAGTTTGGCATCCATCCCTGGATAATGAAATGCAGAACTTCAAGTGTAGGATTCCAGATTTTCTATCAGGTAGTACAATTCGCAAAATATCTCTTGCTGTTAATCAGAAACCATACCAACTAATATTTCCTCTTTTTGTCGTCTCAGCTCGAGGCAGAACTGGTCATTTATCCTCCTCACCTTCTATATCCTCTCATGTATTTTGTTATGCAGTTCGGCGAGAGGAATGGAACTTTTAGTGAATCCTTGGCCTACTGTAAACAAAAAAAGAATGTATATTTAACATATCCTTTAGAACAATTGGCCAAGAACGTTGCTTAAGACCTTGCAAAGGAAGCACAAAAGAAATGTAATCTACAACTAAGCCTAAAACGCTTCAAAGAAAATTAGACTGACTTTCACGATCTTCTCTTTCTCAAAAAAGCCTGCTCAATGTGCACCAAAGTTTCTGACCCATTACATTCAGCAACATAACATACAATTAGCTGGAGAATTATCTAGACCGGTGCTCTCCAGAAAGTTAATGGCTCTTGCTAAAACCGAAAAAAGCAAGGGGAAGAAAAAAGTACTAAACTAGGTGCATCTTCACAGATCATGTTGGTGAGGTTATGGTTACATCCAACAATTGCTGAAAAACAGGATATGGAATTGATAGAAGAAGATGTTGCTGCTTGTAGCCTAGGAGAGCCTGGTAAGCTTGACTCCCACAGCCACCAGGAGCTACTTTTGACTCTTCAGTTCATAGTGCAAGACAGACATACCCATGTCACATTAACGGTGACGCAAGCACAGATGGAGCATTGTAGAGAGCACCCTCTGAATATTTGCCATTCCAAACTATGAAAACTTTTCAGTCAGTGTTGTCAAAAACAGAAATATTATGTTGCTTCGAAATGCCACTGAGCATATCACCGAGCAACACGGGCAACATTAAAGGACGTTATCAGATTCAGAAACATGGCAAAGACTTTTCAATTTGAACAAAAAAAAAAAAAAGATTAACTTTTTCCGGTGGACACTAAAAATTGGACCTCAGCGCCCTCTTTTTTGGTGCAAATTGTATTTGTGTTGCATGAAGTTGGTAACAATGGAGTATTTGTGGTTACTCAACCCTGTTTTCAGAAAAATATTCAGATTTGGTGGAGAGGGGCCTAAATTCTGACAATGAGATGTCCTCATTTCTATGAAAATGTAGAATAAGTACCAAATACTGTTTCACAGTGTTCTCTAAGGGTGGGTACTGATATCACAACCCATGTATGTAGTAACAGGATTTATTAACAGCATATTTACATGCCACTTAGAATTGGCACCATATCACTAATCGATTTATTCAGGTATCCATATAGGAATATGGTTGAACACCACATCATACAATGGGATTTCGACTGTACCTCAATTAGATGAACGCTATTTGTGATCAGTAAAGGTTAAGGCCACATTATTGATTCAAGTCAAACAGACAGTTCCAATACTTTTGTGTTTAACCTATAAGTTTGGATAGGTTATCAAAATCAAATAATTAGAACCTAAGCAATAAATGGAAAATAAAATAATTAAATATGAAACAATCGTTTGAAAAAATGAGAAGGGCAAAGCAATGAATCCTGCGATGTAAAACCGAATAATATAACAATTGCATAACATTTCGTATTGTTTATTGCTAAGGGTCAGAAATGGTTTAAAGTAAGGAATGACATTTGTAATAAAAGACCAGTAAAAATCAAAAAAGAGCTACTACCCTTCGAGAGCCACCTCTGACTATTCAGTCGGTAACCATAAGAAGGCGGCCGGAATAGACATAGAAGCAGGACTACAGCGGTTGGTAGGTGACCGCAAGAACAACATAATGGGCATGGATTTCAGTCCGCTGGCGAACGCGGACACTAAAGTACGGACGTCGGGAAACTCGAACATTTTAGCCCAACGCGGGTGATTGAATGTACGAATCGGATCATGATCCCTGCTTTTACTGATCTCAGTTAACATTTAACTGCACCTACCATGTAACAATAAAAGAGCGGACCTAAATTCACAAAACAAGGCAGTTATGTGAATAAAAGCCTAAATACTTTGCTAAACATTGTCCGCCCAAGACTGCTAACACCAGCTTACTGCCCTACTTGCACTTTGACCTACTCTGCATCCCTTATTAACTATCCTGTAAATCACTGCCTTATCGATATTCGTTTGAATGTATATTTTGTAAATCTTCCTGTAATAATCCTGTAATACTCCGTCACATTGCCTTGTCATGCTTTCATCTTGTTGTAACTAAGTTAAGCGCCCGGTTGCCCCTGGGCCTGGTGCGCTATAGAAATAAATAAAATACTAAAAAATACTAAATACTAAACCTTGCGCTTCAAGCTCTATGCAAATTCTGCAACCTGGCAAAGGCTAAAACGACAGACAGCATGGGCCAATTTCAGCCGATGCGTGTGCAGTACATGTCAGTTAGTGTTTGGCATCTTAAACAGAATGAATTTGTAGTTTAGTTTTAAACTACATAAACCAGTTGAAAGTCTCAAACAAGTGCATAGATGCAATAACTCATAATATCATATAAGAGGTAAATATGAATAGGGTTTGTAACCAGCAAATATGTTAGGATGCATATGGACACAATATTCACCCTAAGTTTGTTTGGCAGGCTGGGATTGAACCCATGACTTTACACATGCTGAAAGGCTTTTTTTCCAATTGTCAAGTCATAATAATCGGGTAAGGAAGTGTTTTTATAACCATACTTTAGTTTAAATGAACAATGTCAAGGCTATAGAATGAAACCAAGATGATTCACAAAACTAATCAATGTTTTGTATTCTCCCTTTTCTTTGCATTTTGATTATTCTTTTTCACCCTAATTAATCCACCCCAACACTTTGTGCTTAATGTTTGTGTTTACCATAACTCATTGCTTTTACATGAATGTTCATATGTATGTGTTCTTCCTATGATGGGTATCACTATGGTTGAATACTAAGTACAGCTCCGATTTGAAAAAGACGGTGTGTTCCGTCGAAACACGTGTCACCTCAAAGGGCAAATATATTATCTATCATTACAAAATAATTGAGCCAAGTCTTATTCTTTTTTGTTTCTTGGCGCATGAACACAACAAGGTAACCCAAATTGGAATATTCTTTTCAATTTGACTTTGCTTTTTGGAACAGCGTGGTTTCAGAATAAAAATCACGCAAGACAAACGAAGCAAAAGAACGATGCCATGAGTCTTTATTGTGCTTAATGATCACTACCCAGACTTAATAACAAGGGTGCATTTCAACAATATATATTATTACAAATGATTACATTATAATACTGTGTCGACTGCTTTAATTGTTTTAAAGCAAATATTGAAAAATAGTTCATAGATAAACAGAACAGGGAAAAGTTGAGATGCATTCCTAGCAGAGCATCTTCTGCATTTGTGTGCTGACATGTAATTGAAGAAATACGTTAAGAGTGTGTTCTTTACCCGCGAGAGCCCCTGCACTGGTTTGTATCGCTAGGGGAGACGTTTAGGGCACACGTGTGCGAGACTGTCTTTTACCACCAGATGCCTGTCTTGTGCATCGTAATGCAAGTGACGCTCCCTATGGAAAAGACGTATCGCTATAAGGTGTGAAGCAGGTGTTATGACGACTCATGGAAAAGACTATGGAGGCGATGAAAGAGTACCACTGGCAACGTGTCTCAACTCTTTTCTTAATGGATAGTGTGCAGTTTGTGCTTGAAGGCCTTTATGCAAAACACATGTAGGCCAATTTCACACAAACATTTTGAAATGGTCCTACCACGCATCGTCAGCCAGCCATCGCCTATGAAAAAGGGGAGAGGGCAAATGGCCCCAGTTTAATATTCTGGGCACTTAAAGCCCCGAGTGCGTGAATATTAAAAATCTTCTCGTTCTAAGCAGTGTGCAGCTAGAGGTTTTCTGGTTATTTTCTGTATGGACCAGGATCGTTTCATGCGCTAGTTCTCTCTGGAGATAATTTTGGGATGGTCCCCCTTTTTCTGGCGTTTATGTGATTTTTTTTTTTTTTAACCGAAGATGGATTTCTGGGGGCGGGGGTCTTTGGCATCTGGTAGGAACAGGATTGTTGGCTACCAGTTTTGTGAAAGTGGATTACTTGCTGCCTTTGGAGTGGGCGTTTCCCAGTATTAGCCCTTTGGTGTCGGCTAATACTGGGAAAAGCTGTGCATTTTCCAGTGAGCACGGTAGGGTAATTTAGGGTTGCATTGCAATGTGGGTTCTTCCTTTTCGATGTTCCCAGACGTCAGCATGCACTTTGCAGGCTTGCTACTCTGAGGTGATGAGCCGAGCATTGGGTTATTCCCTTGAAACCCCGATCTCTAAGGTCAGACCTGCTTAACCTCCGGATTTTCATGCTCTTCTCAGGGGAACAGCATGAAAGCTCCGAGTTTTTCTGCGCTGCAATAAAACGCGTTGGCTGTCTTCCCTTTGAAGTGATCAGAGGCTGCCTGCAACAGTACACAAAGCCGCTCAGGCAGAAAAGTCCACAGGGCTCACACTGGCACATTTAAAGGATTAACACCTTTGTTACTAACTTTCTGGTCAGTGATAAGAGCTATTTGCACCTGATAAATATCCATGTCTGCGCTTCATTTCAAGACAAAAACATTTAAAAATGTCATGTTTTTATTTTGACACAAAGGAGGTTGTGCGTCGATACTGAATTTAATGTTTATTCATACTGCATTTAAATAATCAGGATGCATGGGGTAACAAATAAGCTGGCTAACGCATCACAGTATCCATTGTTACGAGGCATTAAGTGTTGAGAGCACATTTGAAAACACGTAAAGGACAGGTTTTAAGCTTGCAATTCGTTGCTTTCTGAAACGTGTATTCGTCCATTCAAGAGCAGAGGGCAAGAAGGTTAGGGTGGTACAATTATACTGTTTTTACTTCACAAATATAAATCCTCTTAGAAATATGTTAAGCTGTTTTATTTGGATTTCTGCACTTCATTTTTACAATACAGATTAATCTTAAAAACCAAACATTCTCCAACCCACTACTACGGAGAAAACATGTGGCCATGTGCTTATGTTGCAGACTGATCTCAAATTCCAGCTTCACCACTTCGTTAAAGTGTCTGATCCTGGGCGAAAATTATCTTACTATGCCTCATTAACAGTTTTTCTTACAAAAATGTGTTAGCCCTGCATATATGTTGTTATGATTGTTTTTCGTTATGAAAAAAAGCAGGAACGTTTAAATTTATCCAGATAGAAATACATTAGAGATGCCAGTATTTCGTTGCAATGCATTGCATGTTCAGTTGGTGGTGGGGTGTTTGAGCGGTATACAATCTACATAGTAAAACTGCTGCGAGTCGCAGAAATCTTATGGTTTTTCATTTTCAAACTTAAGTAAGTCTGTCTAAGCTAATGTGAGCACCGTTTCTGGTGGGGTTTGGGGGAGACACTATTTGCCTCCGATGATGGATGGGGTGTGGGGGGGTCTGTAGACGTTTTGTGGGCTGTCTTAATCTTTTCTGCTATGTGGGTGGTACTCCTGCTGACTTTGATGCGTGGGCGGCGACTGTGTGGGTTATGCTTTCGCCATTACCTCTGGGGTTTCTAAGGTATTTTAGGGGCGGTACTATTTCTAGATTATTCCACTTCGGATGCTCTCGTGATCACCATTTCGTACTGTCTCCACAGGTGGCATCTAACTGCCTCTTAAGGGATTCGCTCTGTGCGATCCCTTCCAACTTAGTTTAAACAAATAACTTTCTATGTGAAAATCGAGCTATTTGTTTAACTTGTATTTTTGGTTCTTAAGTCTTCGGTGTTCCCAAACGTCAGTGTGCACTTTGCAGGCTCGCTATTCTTTGAGGTGATGGGCAGAGTATTGTGTTGCGACCGATCCCTAAGGCGTTCCACAATGCGAGCACTGTTTCTGGTAGGCTTTGGCGGGGAGAAACCATTTGCCGCCGACTATTGGTGCGGTATATGGGTCTGCAGACGTTGCTGTTCGGTTGTCTTACTCTGTTCTTCTACGTGGGGGGTACTCCTGCGGACTTTAATGTGTGGGCGGAGACTGGGGGGGTCGGGTGTCACTATTAATTCTGGGGTTATTTAAAGTACAGAACTCCTCACGTAACCACTCAGGTGACAGAATGGTGGCCCCAAGCTACTCCACCCTCCTTACCTAGACCGGCGATTCCCGCGAATTTTAGGCCCCAGGCGGCTCCATTGCCCCCGGCGGCTGCGAAGAGTGAGCCATAGCGCGCGGCATCCTGGGAGTGACGTAACCGCGCTACCGCCACGTTCCGAAACTGCAGGGAGGCTAAAAAGGGGATAAAGAAATCTAAAACTGGAGTTACGGCGGTAGACACAAAAGAAGGACTGGCCCAGTCAGTGAATGCGGACGTTTTGCAGTTGCATAATTTCATGTTTCGCTCACAGCCTCAGACTACGAAGGGACACTATACGGATAAATAGTTGAAATCGTTTTCAGAGGATCGTGTGGATATTTTTCAAGCACTAGTTCGAATTCTAAAACATCCAATTCTAAAAGTATCATGGGGCGATATATTCCAGTATACCGAGGGTTTACAAATACATTTTGTTTCTTAATGTTATCACCTTGAGACCCAAAAGTATTTGTCTTTTATGAAAAACTGGTGAGTTTCAGTCGCGTCTTCCTTTCATAAACGGCAACAGAGGTTCGTTTCCGCGATCGGCGGAGCGGGTGTTAATATTGTCCCTCTTCTGTTTTTCCTTCAAATCGTTCAGAAAAGGGGTGGGGACCTGGCGGTCAGACGACTTCTTCGAAACTTCAAGTTCAAGAAGACTCCTCCATTGATTGACATCTCACGGATCTTGATAGTCTAGCCGGCACGTATTATACATTGCTACAGCTATTCCTAAAGAGTACCGTTTTTATCACATCGAAAATACTAGAGATTCCCGACATAGACACAAGAAAGTAGTCGTAAATCCTTGCCTATCAATCACACTTGTCAAACATACAAACTTACATCATGTGTTGTAATTAAACGCTAAACATTAATGAGAATTCAGATTTTCAACACATTCGTTCCAGAAAGTCACAATTCTTCTTCCTCTTTCTTTGCTGCTCCAGCAGCTGAGCTACATCTGGACAGGATTATGAATGTTGGCAGATGCCACACTTAGATGGAATTCTTAACTTTAGCCTCCATCTGCATCTAGACAGGATTATGAATTTTAGCTTGCTCCACACTTAAATGAAACTGTGAATGATGACAAGTGCCACACTTGGAAAGAATCGTTATCACTGGCTTGCCTCACATCTAGACAGAATATTGAAGATTAGCAAGGGCCATAGTCGATGGAATTGTGAATGATAGCAAGCATCACACCTAGACACAATTGCAAGGACAGCAATACCAACTAACTAATCCACTAACAATTTCATCCCTCTGCATACATCTCTCAAACTGTAATCAAACACAACCACGAACCTGAAATACAGCAATCCGCACAAACTTCACTACACTGCAACAACAAAACAGACCACACATAGACTTGCACAATAGCACACGACGACTACCGACCGTAAAACACCCCACGCCCAGCCAACGGACCCACCGGGCTGAAGCTGCTAACAGCAGATCACTGCTCTCTTGCACTTTTCCAGCTTATTCCCACTAACTCACCCACCCCCCCTTCTCCCTTTTTCAGAGCCGCTAGAGCACCACTCTGGTGGTGATAGTGCACAGTACAAATATCCTTTAGCATTAACATTCATTGATATGTTAGTATATGTGTGTTTGTGTGTTATGGTTTAATCAGTACGCGCGCGCGTAGAAGTAATTGATTACCAAATGCTTAGCGCGTCAAGGGGACTCAGTGGAGCATATCCGCGCTAGTTTTAGAACGCAACAGGCCTTTATGTTCCTACGTTAATAAACATCCTTAGGAGGCACTCTTCCACGGAGGTTCACGCCGGGCCCGACAGGACTTCTGAGGTTCCGGCACCAGTGCGAACTTCCGTTAGAGAGTAGATGCGCAAATTTGCATGCATCATATACTTCAACTAGATTTATCTATTTATCTAAAGAGCCATCCGGCACGGCACACGCAGTGATGTGATACCTGTCAGTGTGCAAGACAGAAGGGGGAGAAGCAGACGCCACCTAGTGGGCGATAAGTAGCACCACAGGAAAAATCTGTCACAGCTGCAAATCTGTAAATTGACAGGCACAGTCCAAAACCAACTGTTTTCAGGCCTCCATATCTGCCAAAAACACGAGGTAAAGCTCGTTATAGAGCAGCCACATCATATATATATATCCAAAATCATATAAGAGGGGCACAGTCCCAGGCAAAACTGCAAAGGTATAAAGAGACCCGCCTAGCTACGAAGAAAAGTATATTATTTGACGGGGGCAACCCAAGATAATCTGCATTAATAAAATACACGGCACAACTGTCATGATGCCTACCTCTAAGGAGCCAGGCCGGGCCCAGCAACCCCAGAGGCAGACATCATTTTCCCCAGGGAAGTCTCAGCGGGCCCAAGTCGGGGCCCTTTGGACTCAGTCCTGGCGCCTTAGGCGCCAGGCTCATAGCGGACCCCAGTCCTGGCGCCTTAGGCGCCAGGCTCATAGAAGAGGATATGTGTTTAAGTGCTTGGGTGCACACTTACCTGATGCAGACCTTGCTGCTTCATCCAGGCCCTCTTGAGGCCTGAATGGGACTACTTAACCTGTAGGACTACTTCACCACCCGGGTGTGGTCGGGGAAGGATACATACCTGATTGGTGGAAGGATACATACCAGGAACTTCTTCCAAGGCTATTTAAACCCCACCCGAACAGCCACACATGCTTCGTGTTGTTCTGCACCTAGCAGCTGGACGCTCACCGTGTCAGCTCCTGCATCCTGACTTCAGCCACGCCTGCCAGCACCCTGGAACACCTGCAAGGGGAGAAAGGAAGAGAATAGGAGAAGAAAAGCCCTTTCCTGCTAAATCTGCATCCCAGAGTCATTTCTCCAACGGCCCTGAAAAGGAAGACATCATTTTAAAGGCATTTCGTTTCGATCGCTGCAGCGCTGCATTTTACTCACCTTTGCAAGGCGCTTCCATCTTCAGCAGCGATCTTCCGGATTCAGCTACGCCCCGGCGCCTAGAGGAAAAAAGACAAGAACAAAGGTGAGAGGGAGAAAAGAAATAAGGAAAGCTCAGTTTCCTTTTAAGTCTTACCTGTTGGATTATTCCCACTGCATTTCGGGTCCTGCCGCTTCCTGGCATCTCCGGACCCCGGCCCCTATGGGGAAAAAAGACAAAGACATTGAATGAGTGAATGCAAAGACATTACCTGAGCGCTCACCCAGAACTGTTTCACTTCGGGTCGGCGCCATATCTCCGGCATTCCGAACCCCGGCCCCTAAGGGGAAAAAGACATAAGCATTAGCGCTTGCTGCAATTAGACAACGAACATTATTATTAAGCTTGAACTTTTGAACAGAACTTTTACAGCGCCTTACCTGAACAGTCAAGCTTACCTGAACTCCCATCAATCCTCAATCCAGTGAAGTAACTGGGTTTCAACGCGCCCCTGCATCAGAAGCAGGATGGAGAGCTCATCCTTCCAAACCCTAAGGTGAGGCTTCACGGGAAATCGTGGAGGAGGTATCGTGGAGGGTTGGAAGGGAGTGGGAGGCTTGAGCATTGTTCCACAGTTGGTAATACTCCCTTTTCACGCACAGGAGGGTATCCAACGAGCCAGGGAAGCCAGAATAGAGGGGCCCTTCCTGTCCATCTTCAGAGTTCTGCGCCTTCGACGCCGCGCCTCCGTGGGAACCAGGTGAGCGTTACAACAACTGCATCAATGAGTGGTTACTCAGAAGACTCAGAGGCACCTCATGTTAGCGGTCTACGAATGAGTCAGACGGTACAGAGAATGGATAGTGCCGGCAGACCCCACAGGAGAGAGGGAAGGGGCATAATGGAGGACCTGGCAGCTTTATCTCGGAGCATCACAGATCTGAGTAAAGCGCACAAGGATATAGGGGGAAGAAAGGAGAAGACCAGCAGGGCATGTAGTGCCCAGAACCCCCCGTGTTCATCAAAGAGGTACAAAACTGGCAAGAGGAAGGCGAGGTCATGAGACAAGTATGATTATTGTTCAGATGACACATCTGATGAGGACTGCAGGAGCAGTACCAAATCAGACGACCACAGTTCGTCAGAATACCAGACCTCCTCAACAAGTGAAGGGCGAGAGCCCAGAAACAAGACAGGCATAAAGGAGGATGAGAGGCCAAGGGTTGATGAATTTGACCCGAATGAGTTGGTGCACCCGAGGTCAAACGAATGGGAACCCCCAAAGAATATAACTGAATATACAAGGAAGAGACTCAGAGCACCACTAAGAAGCAGGCCAGAAATAAATTGAGATCTGAATGCCCCAGATCAAGGGTGCCGGATGGGGTGGCAGAAACACCTGAGATCGATGAAAGAATGCTGACCTTCCTGGGGAGGTACGGCAGAGATGTGAAAAAGGGCATAGACAGGTCTTGGAGGTCCTGCCAAGACAAATTATTGGACATGTTGGGCCCCACCACAAGGATATGGCAAATTGCAGAGGAGGCCAAGCAAAAGAAAGAAGCAATTGACCCAGAGATCATTGCAGGCTGGGCCCAGAGAACATTATGTCTGCTGGGTAATGCAAATACTGCAATTTCAACAGAAAGAAGGAGATCCATCTTGATGAAGATGGACTTGAGATTAGGAGAAATCGTCACATCAGAACAAGCGACAGCGGGCAAAGGAACATTATTTGGAGAATTCTTTATAAAAGACATGGCTAAGTTCGCCAATACCTACGCATCCATGGATAAGGCTCAGGCATCATTCAAAAAGATTTTTGGAAGGAAGATTTTTGCCAAGGCTGGAAGAGGAAAGGGCCGCTCGTCCAACCGCTATCAGTACCACAGGTCCAACAGTGACAGATATCACTGGAAGGAACAGGAGGCAAACCCTTTCTTCCCTTCCAGAGGAAGAAGCAGAGGTAGAGGCAGCAGCAGACAGCAGCATCAGAATGCCACAGGTGAGACGAAAAACCGCGCTAGCGAAAGAGTTAGAACCAGGCATACCTCCAGTAGGAGGGAGAGTGAGACTGCACATGAAAAAATGGGGGGAGATATCCTCAGATGCTTGGGTCATTCAGACGGTTCAAGGTTTTCAGTTAGAATTCTGGCAAGAGCTGATTCAAGAGATCATACCCAAACATATAAGATTCAGCAGGGAAAGGAGAAGAACTTCTAGACAGAGAAGTAGAACTGCTAAAAAGGAAAAAGGCAATCAGCCCGGCCACAGAGGGACAGAAAGGCTTTATAAGCAACCTGTTTTTAGTAAAAGGCAAGCACAAGGTAAGACCAGTGATAAACCTCAGGGGTCTAAATTATTTTCTTATATACAGACACTTCAAAATGTAAGGGATTCACCTGCTATGGGTCATCCTACAGAGAGGGGATTGGTTAGCGAGAATAGACCTCAGGAACGCCTATCTAACAATACAGATTCATCAGAATAAGAGGAGACTACTACAGTTCCTCTGGAAAGGAGAGAGATGGGAATTCATAAGCTTTCTGTTCGGTCTGGCATCAGCACCCTGGTGCTTCACCAAACTATTGAAGCCAGTGATAGGACACCTCAGAGAACAGGGAATCAGATTGATTATATACCTGGACTATATTTGCCTAATGTGCCAGAACAGGGAGACTCTGGTGGATCAGATTCAGAGGACAACAGAGTTACTCCAGCAGTTAGGATTTCTAATAAACTGGGAGAAGTCAGAACTGGAGCCAACCCAGTCGATGGAATTTTTGGGATTCATCCTAGAGCCGGTTCAGGGTACACTCAGATTACCTTTGGGGAAGGTGAACTCCATCAAGAAAGAAAGAAAGAACTTAATGACAAGACAGATGTTTTCTCTGAGGGAGATAGCCAGGTTGGTAGGGCATCATCGATACAAGCAATTTTTCAAGGTCCACTGCATTACAGAGCATTGCAGAAGTTGAAGATAGAACATGTCAGGAAGGGTCTATTTTACGAGCAGAAAGTGACCATATCCCAGGAAGCGAGAACGGAACTAGAATGGTGATATTTCCACATGGAGGCATGGAATGGCAGGGCGATATTTAGATCCTCCCCGGACCTGGTCATAGAATCGGACACCAGCCGAAGGGGCAGGGGAGCCAGGTGCCGCGATCAGTCGACCGGGGGGAGTTGGTCGGCCGAGGAATTGGGCCTCCATATCAATTGCCTCGAACCTCTAGCGGGATCCTTCGCAGCCCGTTGTTGGACACAGGAAGGAGTGAGATGTACCATATTACTCAAGATGGACAACGTCCCAGCAGTCAGGCACATAAACCGGCTGGGTGAGACAAGATCCAGGATGCTATCGGAGATAGCCAAGGAATTTTGGCACCTATGTCTCCAGAGAGGAGTCAGCATGACGGCAGAACACTTGCCGGGGTAGCACGACCAGGTGGCAGACTGGAATTCGCGATACCTGAGGGAACCCAGCGATTGGCAGCTGGAGGAATCAGTATTCCAGGAGATCATGCATCGGAGAGGTCCATGTCAGACAGATCTGTTCGCTTCGAGGTTGAACAAGAAGATCTCCAGATTTTTCAGCTGGAGACCAGACCCAGAAGCGGCGGCAACAGATGCATTTGTCCCGGTCTGTGGACCAGCAAAGGTATACGCTTTCCTGCCATTCGCCATGATAGCTCGCACTGTGGCACAGTACAAGAGGCAGGAAGTGACTGTGATTTTAGTGACACCCGATTGGAAGGGTCAGCCATGGTTCCCAGACCTACTGGAGATGTCGTACGATTTTCCAATTCTATTGCCACACAGACAGGACATAGTGTTAGGCTCAACTGGAGAACTTCACCCGCTAGTGCAATCAGGGAACCTGAACCTGGTAGCATGGGCGATTTCAGGAAATCCTGGGACAAGCTAGGTCTTTCGGGGACAGCTCAAGAATTTATCAGAGACTCTTGGGCCCCGGGGACCGGGAAGGTTTACAGAGTGGCATGGCAAAAATGGAATAATTGGTGTATGGAGAGGAAGGTTATTCCCATACGAGCGGATGTAATTCACGTAGTGAATTTTCTAGCAGGCCAGGCGGTTTATAGTCATTCCATTATCAGCCAAAGCATCTAATGCCATACCATCTAAAAAAAAAAATCTAATAAAAAAAGCATCTAATGCATTTAAAAAACAAAAAATTTAATGGGGGGTACCCCAACCCACTTTTTTTTAACCTTTAAAACAAATTTTAATTAAACTAAACCCTTTACCATCTAAAAAAATGCATTAGATGCTTTTATTTTTTAGATGCTTTTTTTAGATGGTATGGCTGTCGATGCTTTGGTTGTCGATGCAATGACTGGATACCGGCCAGGCAGCACAGGCTAAAGCATTTAGAACAATGAACACGTACAGGTTAGCAATATCTGCAGGGCATGAGTACATAGAAGGAAAACCAATAGGTGAACACCCATTGATATGCAGAAAAATAAAAGGAGTCAGATGCATGAGACAACTGACGCCAAGGTATTCACGTCTCTGGGATGTGAGTGTGGTTTTGAGGATGTTCGAGTCCTGGCCACACAACAAGAATCTATCTAGGAAATCTCTTTGGGCAAAATTAACCACTTTGTTATGCTTAATCTCTTCTAAGAGAGTGTCAGAGGTCAAGGCATTAGAGACAGACAGGAAATCGTTTTCTCCTAGCGGTGTGATATTTTACATTGAAAAGAGGACAAAGACGGGGATTAAGACGGTAGAGTACATGGCTTTTCCTGAAAGGCCCAGATTATGCCCAGTTAGGTGTCTGAAAGCTGATGAGGCCATGGCAGATCGGGGGAGACCCACAGGTGAATCTCAGCTGTTGATAACGGTCAGAAAGCCCTTTAAAGCGGTAGCGACAGCCACGTTGGCTAGATGGGTGAGATGGTGTATGCAAAAGCAGGCATTGACATAGGGCAATTTGGGGCACATTATACTAGAGGCGCTATGGCATCATCAGCTTTTATGCTATGGGCTCGCCTGGAGGATATTTTGAAGGTGGTAGACTGGTCGAACGAAACAACCTTTAAGAATTTCTATTTTAGACCAGTAGACCAGATAGCCTCGTTTGTGGTAAGTAAGCTTTAAACAAGCATAATCAGAGCCTCCGAGTCTTGACATGGAATACAGATTTTCAACGCATTTGTTACAGAAAGTCATGATTCTATTAAAGACTCAGAGGTGAAAGATTATTCCACCCATTCAATCGCTGTAATGTATGAATGATAACAAGATATATATCTTTAGAGAGTTGGAAATGTTGTTATACTGTTGATATTATGTGATTGCCCACCCGTTCAGAAGGAGATATTTAGTGGATTTTATGATTTTTTGATAGGAACAGAGAATAAGACAACGGCCTTGTGAGGAAGGTTCAAGTTAAGGAATAAGAGAAGTCGTCTACCGGTTGGGGCGCAGGTTATTCAGAGTTCGATCAGCGTCAGAAAGAGGAAGAAGAATGAAGGTTGTCTGTGTTTATAAGGGAAGGTCTAATGTGATTGGTCTGGAAAGGACACATGTTTTAATGGTCATATGAAAAACTAACTACAAGTTCACTTCGGTTCCTCGGAATTGTAGTTCATTGTTAGTTATTGTTTTTCATAATGTTTGTTTTGGTATTTGCTGTTCGAGAAGTAACGAGAAGAATTGAGCATAATCTTTTGCATCTGAGTCTTTAATAGAATCATGACTTTCTGTAACAAATGTGTTGAAAATCTGTATTCTATAAAAGACACTAGGCAAAGAATTATGCTTTCTCTTTCATTTTATTATTCGATCTGCCATGAACAAACCAATAATATGATAGTAACAAAGATCAAACTACAACTCCAAGTTTTGGCAAAGTCTTTGGTAGTCCCAATATTATTGGTCTCTGAAATGACCACGTGACAAACATAACCAATCATAACTGTCCATGTCCATAAACACACTGTACATCCTACATTACTTCCTCTTTCTTTCCTTGATCTAAACTGCGTCCAAACTGGTAACCACAATCCCGCTGCATGATCAGTTCTGTTCCTCAACTCCCAGACGGCATGGAATCCGCCACAGTACCTAGTATGATAAGATATACTCGGTGAATGGAAGCCAAAAGGTGAGACAATCGTACTAATGCAACAATTAAAATCATCAGAATAATATAGTATGGGTAACAATGGCATCAATGAGCATACGATTGTAAGGTTGGTATAATCCTTCACCTCTGTGTCTTTAATAAAAATATGACTTTCTGGAACGAATGTGTTGAAAATCTGAATCCTATGTCAAGACAGGAGGCTCGAATTATGCTTGTTCAAAGCTTACCCACCACCAACGATGCCATACTCTCCATCGGTTTGAAATAGAAGTTCTTACAAGTAGATTCATTTGACCAATCTGCTGATCTCATAATGTCTTACAGTCTATCACCTATATTAAAAGCCTTGGCGGCCATCGCTCCTCTCACGGAGTGAGTGCTGTAACTGATTGTGTCAATGCATGCTTGCACCATCACCCATCTCAACCATCTGGCTATTGTCGCTGGTGTCACAGCTTTATATGGCTTGCATAAGGCTATGAATAACTGAGATATCCCTGGGGGTCTCACGTCCCTCGTAATATCTTTGTATGCCATCAAATATCTAATCGGGCATAGTTTGGGCTGATCAGGAAAGGAATTATAGGATACAGACTTTAATCCTGTCTTAGTCCTTCTCGATTTAACAAATGTCACCCCATTCAGCGATATACATTTCCTGTTGACCTCCAACGCTCTAATGTCCAACGTTCTCTTACATAATAACAGACATAGAAGCATAGAGAGTTTGGCCGATATGGCCTTCCTGCATAAGTCAGGGCTGTCCGGCCATGATGAGAACAGTTTCAATACTGTGTCTACATCCCACACCTGAGATTACTTCTCCCAGGGAGGCCTGGACATTCTCTTTCCTCTTAGCAGCCTGTAAATCATGGGGTGTTCACCTATAGCAACCCCCTCGATCCTGGGATGGCCTGCCAATACCGCAAATCTGGCCTATTGATGGTCCTATACACCTTCCCTTGGGCTGCCATCTGGGCTAAGAAATTGGCTACATGGACCACACCTGTTCCATCAGGATGAATGTCCCTCTCCATACACCAGCTGTTCCAGTTAGCCCATGCAGATTTGTAAGCTCTGTGTGTTCCTGGTGCCCAGGATTCGTTAATGATGAGCTCAGGTTCATTCGATAGACCTGGCCTAACACATGCTCCCCTGAAATCGCCCACACGATCAGGTTGAGTTTGCCTGTCCGCACGAGTGGATGGCTGAGTCCTCCGGGATCCCGTACAATGAGCCACTGGATCATGATATGATAGTTCCAAGAGAGTGGGGAACCACACCCGACCCCTCCAGTCTGGTGTAATCGGAACTATGGATGCTTTTTGCCTCCTCACTTGGGCTAGCATCCTCACAATCATTGAGAAGGGGAGGAAAGCATAGCTTATTTCCTGACCCCGTACCTTTAGGAATGCGTCTGTTGCTTCCGCTTCCAGATCCGGCCTCCAGCTGAGTAAGCAAGGTAGTTGGTTGTTCAATCTCGATGCAAAGAGATCGATTTGGCATGGACACCACCAGACCATCAGGTCTCAAAAAAACGTCCTCGTCCAGTTTACAATCACTGGCGTCTCTGAGATATCTGGAGTTCCACACGGCCACCTCATTCAGGTGGCCTAGTAGGTACTCTGCTGTCACCGAGATCTGTCTCTTAAGGAAACGTTTCCAGAATTCCTTCACAATTTCTGCCAACAACTTGGATCTCGTGTCGCCTAGCCTGTTTATATATCTGACTGCCGACACGTTGTCCATCTTGATTAGAAAGTTCATAAGGATTTGGTATAGCAATCCGGTTATACTTTATCTTGAGTTCACTAACAGTTAGAGATGTTCAGCTTCCTTCTAATCCCTTGCTTCCCTTATTAAGACACATACCATTCAATTTACACATTGTTATTCTATTATTTAGCAACGTCCTACCTTGGTCCAACCCCCTCAATCCCTGTCTCTGTCTTTGGTTATACAGATGTATTTTTGGTTGACAATTGATGTTACCGTATTCATACCATAACATGTCATGATGTGCTTTTTTGATTTTTATGATTGATTGATACGTCAATGAGGTAATTGTCTGGCTGGGAAGAAGGCCCAAGGCCGAAACACATGTCGCCTTAGAGACTTTACCTATGTTGCAATAAACCAACAGTCAACTGGTGCAAATTGTGTGTTGGCTAATAACTTTATTTCCTATTTAGAAGGCAGTGGGAACCTTCACTGCCTGCACGCTATGCGACAGTAGCCAACATCAAGAAGGAGGCTTTTGGTTCTGATTTACTTTCACTAACCCTGGTTGTGTTAGCAGTCCTTCAGACCAACCCACATCTTGAGTAGAACACAACATTGTGCTCTCTTTTGAGTCCAGCATCTCACTGCGAAGGACCCTGCTAGCAGTTCCAGACCAATCATGTGTAGGGATGTCTCTTGCTCTGACCACCTGCCTCCTGTCGACAGGTTCCCGCATCAGGCTTCCCAGCCCCATCTGCTGGTGTCAGATTCTATATTCAGGGCTGAGGACGAGCCAAATATAGCTCTCCCGTTCCAAGCATCCATATAATGTAGCCACCATTCCAACTCCCCTCTTACCTCCTGCGAAATTGGAATGCTTGATTCGTAAGATGCGCCCCATCTGAGGTGTTGGATTTTTAACCTCTGAAGGGCTCTGTAATATGACTTGAATCGATGACGCTAAGCGTCCTACCAGCCTTGCAATGTCTGTCAGCGACATCTCTCTCCATGACAAAGTCTGTCTTATTTGTTTATTGATGTCATTTACTTTAGTAATTGGTAGGATGAGAGATCCCTGGATTGTGTCCACCACAAAGCCTTGGAATTCCATGGTCTGTCTGGGTGTATCTTGTATTTTTCCCAATTTATTAGAAACCCACTTTCTGAAGTAGTTCTACCGTCGTCTGCACTTGTATCTGGAGCATCTCCCTGTCCTGGCACATTATGCATATATCGTCCAGCTAGATTATGAGGCAGATGCCCTGCCCCCTCAGAAGAGTCACTACCGGTTTCATGACCTTGGTAAAACATCAGGGTGCGGATGCCAGTTCGAAAGGTAGGCAACATAATTCGCATGTTGTCTCTCCCCAGACAAATTTCAGAAACCCCTGGTGCTCTGCCACTATGGTCGCTGTCAGATATGCGTCCTTCAGGCCTATCCTGGCAAGCCAGTCGCCTTGTAATAATATATCCCTTGTAAGGTGAATCTCTTCCATTTTGAAGTGTCTCTATATCACAAATTCGTTCAACCCTTTCAGATTGATGATCTGTCTTACTTTGTGTTTCCTTCTCACTAGGAACATGTTACTTATAAACTCAACTGCAGAGTCTGTCACCTGTCTTATAACCTTATTGTGCTCTAGTTCCTTCAGCTCTTCCTCTAACAACTGTAGGTCCTCTAAGTTTAGATATATGCACCTTGGGGGGGTTCGATTGCTGTGATGTCGTCATGTTACAGTCTATGTGGAAGCCCTAAACTGTCCCCCGGACCCAAGTATCTCGGGATATGTTGCGCCAACATTCTATATGCTCTGCTAATCTCCCCCTACTGCCGGGGTAATTATGCTTAAGGTGCACTGGAGCTTGCTTGCCCTCACCTGTTGAATTCTGTTGACGCTCTCCTTTTCGCCAGCCTCTGCCCCGTCCTCTACCCCTGGAGGTGAAGAAAGGGTTCTGTCTCCGATCCTCCTGTTATCTCCAGTGTGTTCTATTGTTGTGGGAACAACAAGGGGTTGGTCCTGACAGGCAGAAACATGCAGTATCACAGTGGAATAACTCACTGTAGGTTTTCTCAATGAGTGGCTGCAAAGGGGGACACTATGCACACTGTGTCACTACTTACACTTAGTGTGGTGTCCTCTTTTTACCGCTCTAAGAGAAAGAGCTAGAACCTTCTGTTAATAATTAACATGTGGTATAATGTCCTCGTGTGAACCCTCAGGAAGGCAAGAGGGCTTTACACATCGTGCTGAGTCCTTGACATAAGTGCAAGTCTTAAATATATTTTTTATATTACATAATGAAATATAACAGATTCAATACATACAAGTTGTTGCAAAAAATTTCATTAAAGCACAAGCCTGAAATAAGAGTCAGGAGGTTTAGACATAGAAGGGTAGAAATCAGAGAAGTCAAGACAGTAAAACTGTTGTTCAAAGTGAACTTCTTAGCACATCACAGATTGCACCACATGGTGTGCACATTTGATTTAACAGAACATTCTGACCCAAACTGAATCTATAGACAATGTAAAGTCTCCTTGTTAGACGTGTAAAGGATTATTTCTAACTGTGAAGCAGGAGACTGTCCTTTTGGCTGTAACCAGTACAATAAGGAATACTTGTGTTATTCAAAACAGATTACGGTGTCCTTTGATAAGTCTCAATATCGGTTTGGTCAGTTTGGGGTCTACGTATGGTGCTGGTGGTAGTCTGGAGCAGCACACACCTCTTGCATAGTGGGTTAAGGACGCAAGGGTTTTTATGTTTCGCCGGTGTAAGGTGTTGGCCGCCTTCCTCAGGACCAATGAAGTACGTGTTAATGACCTGACCCATAAGGAAAAGATAGAAAAAGACACATGAGCCTTATTCAGTGAAGCCTGCAGTCTGATGTAAAGCCAAAAAAGGAAGGACCTGGTTTGTCAGGCCATACATTTTAGACAGGAGCCCCATCAAGCTAAACATAGCAAGAAATGAAGGCAAGAGGGCAGGGCCAAGGTGCTACACAGTTAAAACCACATGTTTGGTATAAAAACTGGGCATGCAGGTGAAAAACAAATAAATGTGCAGAGTTAATAGAGCTGTATTAAAATACTGACAGAAAGTGTACTGTGGAGTGCCCGTAAATGTAATAGCATGTGAACTAATTGAGGCAGCAAGTTTAAGCCCAGCTGTGTTGGAGTCATAGACGGCATATTACAGGGTGGACTGGATAAATTACCAGTTACATTTGTATAAAGTACCTTTTGTATAGCGAGAGGGGTGAGCCCGTGGTGGCTGCTGGCAAGATGATGCTGGATAGGCAAGCCTCTAGGAGATAAGGTGCTCCTGGGTAGGTAGTTTTATGCACTGAAGGGTAACTCCCTCCTCTGTCTGGAGCTGGGAAGGAAAATCCAAAAGAAACAAGAACGTCCCAACAGGAAAGTTGACTTCAATTGTAGCAGTAAAATAATTTACTGCACACTGTCTCAATGTGTGATGGTTAAGAAAAGATCACTATTACCTAGGTGCCACTAATCACTACCTCTGGTAGGGTCCTTTTGTCGGCTCCCTGCTCAACAATACACCATCTTAATATGGAGTTAAATCACACATATTGATTCGCAATTACGGCGATTTGTCCACTGTAGTAATATACATACACTCTGTATTGATCATACAGTCTATTCATGAAAAAATAACAATTTATTTCAATGATTATCAAAGTTCTGCAAATTCAAATATTAGCAGTTTACAAAGAATGAAAGAAAACAAAAATAAAGAATCACTAAAAATCTAAAATGATCACAAATGGGAATTGATGCCCAAGCGTTATTCCAGATATATCATTAGACTAATTCAAAAGCAATAACAAAAACAGAAATAGAAAACAACAGATTACATAAAACAAGATCATAACCATAATCTATTCATTTAGAAACAATATCTCATTTTTCCATAACATTTGTACATGTTTTATAATTACACTAGATAATGCAATCCATTATTTCACAAGTCCATTCAAAGTCATTGTTTTGTGACAACAAGACTAATCATGAGAAGGGAAAATCTTAAATTCTGTACAACATTTTGAGCAAGTAATTTAGTTCTACCGCTAGGTAGAATTCAATGTTTTGCTAATCTACTCGGGGTCTACGTATGAAGCCTATATAATTCTTAAAGGGTATTCCACTCGTGCATAGTTGGGACTCAAAATGCAGGGGTGAGGTACGTATCGGCGTGTGGATGAAATAACTGCCTTCCTCAGGACCAAGGTCAGATATGCAATGGGGAGGACCCCTGAGGAAAAGGAATAAACAGGGGAAAGGGATATATGAGATTAAAAATATAAAATCTTAACAAATGAATCAACAACCCAAGACATCACCAGTGAATGGACTACAAAGGAGGCATCTGGGACAGTGATAGAAAACATTCCAAGAGCTTAAAAAAGTATTATTTCTGAAAACTACAGCCTAAACAGACATGCCCAGATAAGAACATCTTTTTCTATATGCAAGGCTAGAAAACTGCTGGATATTGTCAGAGAGTATTTAGTCGAACAACATATTGTCCCAAATTCAGCCACAAAGTGCATAGACAAGGGTAATTGGCCCAAAGCTTCCAATGTATTTCAAAGGTGGGTACACAGTCCCAAATTTATGAAGTATATACTCATCATTCATAACAATTAATGGCTTGTTTCATGGTCTACACATGAAGACTAGAGATACAAATGAAGATGAAATAAACTCACAATGCCTACGAATGTTACGAGGCTAGGGTGCGCTGGGACTCTTCCTTACTCCCAGCAAGACAATCTCAAACGCAGAGTCTTCATAGGTATTTCAGCTACTCTGATGTCTCAGGTTCTGAATTATATACCCAGGACATTAGAGCAAAAAGGACAAAAGCAAGAGACCACCATAAGATCTTATGTATATGACACACTACAACCTAATATGTTCTCTACATGAACAGAGGAAGGGCAAAAACGATAAACCCTACAGGCACCAGCAATAATAATGTGCCCAGTCGTAGTGCCCAGCAACGGTTCACGGTGTGTTAATGGACAAAGCAGAAGGTCGCGTGCTTCAAGATTTGAAGTGCTCCGCTCGACCGGATACACTTATGTCATCCGCGGTCAAAATGTACCGTCGATATGAAGTCCAAACTCACGTTGTGCTGTAGATTTAAAAGCACATGATCTTTGCATGAGTGTTGCAGATACCCAAAACATGCAACCAAACGTGCGTGAGATGAATATTTTAAATTTGCCCTCAAGACGTGCGTAGTGCTCCTGCGTGGCATCTTCCCCTTTTGTAGAGCATCCAGCAATTAATGCATAAAGTCAGCACAAACCTCCAAATGTTAAAACACTATGGAGTGAATGAAACAAAGCCAAACATGAGGACAAGAAATCTGAAGTCGTACCATGATACATGCGTCTGCTAAATGCTAGCGTTTACCTTGTAACTCGTGAGTTGAAAACCGGCAGAGTGTCTACTTCCCGTTGGCTTGAATCACCATAGGAACGTAGTAGATTTGCAGCGGGTTCATAAGCCAAAGTGCGCCATATAGCTGTAGAGGCCACATCATGAACTGCATAAGGATTCATGATATAGTCCCGTAAAATAATAGCAGATGAAATAACACCAGCTAGATGATGACGTGGCTACACTGGAAAATTAGGGAGCAATGAGAGTCAAAGTCTCAAGCTTTACCACTCTTATGGGGTGAAAAAAAGATAAAAGCTGCAAGTCTTGAGATAGAAAAAAGACAATGGTCACAAATATGAATTTTATCATAAGTCCCAGAAATAGGCATGTAATAATCCTGCCCATGAAGGGAGATCAAGAGGAAAAAGTATAATCACGAGAGCCTATGTGGAATCTCTTCATTCAGCCCTCTTGATTTATCCAATGTTTGTAGACAATAGATCCATCTCGATTCTTTATTGTTCAAAACTCGCTGGGTGTTAGGGCTGTTTTTAACAGTGTCAATAATCCACCATTTCATATCATCTGGTGAGTGTGAGAAGGCAATGTAGTGTGAAACCATTGGTGCTAAATGGTTCTTGCATCTAATTCTTGAGCGGTACTCATTGATTCTCGTGTGGACTGGCCTTGTTGTCTGTCCCACATATCTCAGTCCACAGGGACATTCGCTGCAGTACACTACATTGCTGGTTTTGCAATTAGATAAAAATCGTATGTCCCACACTCTGTTCTCGATTTGAAAACAGGTAGTTTTCTTGGTGAGTTGACAAGCTCGGCAGTTTCCACATGGAAAATGTCCCACAAGGGGGCAAAGAACCCTATGGCTGGTATTAGATTTAACCTGGCTCGAAGAGTGCAACAATTGGTCTTTCAGGTTTCTTGACGTTTTGAAGGCAAACAAAGGTTTCCCTATGTCGGGGAGACACGTATTCATCATGGGCCAATATTTTAGTAGTGTTTTCTTGATGGCAAATGATTGTGTGCTATATGTTGTAATGCACTTTATCCTTTCTTGGGTTGGGCGTTTCAGACTCGGCTCCAAGAGGTTTTCCCTGGGTGTAAATCTTGCTCTCTTGAGGGCATGTATCACCAGTTTCTTTGGGTAGCCTCTTTCTCTCAAGTCACTGGCTAATTTGTTCGCATGTAGATAGTAGTCTGAAATTGCAGTGCAATTTCGCCTGAGTCTCAGGAATTGACTATAAGGCAAATTCTCCTTTAGTGACCTTGGGTGAAAGCTTGTAAAATGTCGGGTGGTGTTCCTGTCCGTTATTTTCTTGTATAAAGTACAAGTAAGGTGTCCAAATTCCACTTGGATATGAAGGTCCAAAGAGTTAATCGACGCCCTGTCATATTCCATAGTAAATTCAATAGTAGCATGTTGGCTATTGAGATAAAGAAGAAAATCATTAAGAGACTCAACGTTGCCTTGCCAAATAAAGATTACATTGTCTATAAATCTGAACCACTTCCTAATGTGTGGTTTATAGACATTACTTTCTGAAAGTACAAATTGATCCTCAAATGCTGCCATGAAGAGGATGGCCAGGCTGGGTGGAAACGCAGCACCCATCGCTGTGCCCCTTGTTTGTAGATAGAATTGTCCCGAATAAACAAAACATTTTTTTGCAAAGCAATGGTCATGAGGCCCACAAGGAAAGCCACTGGAACTCTATGTTGGGTTGCTTGATCGGTAAGAAACCTATGGACTATTTCTATCGCCTCCTCTTGTGGGATATTCGTATAAAGCGATTTTATGTCCATAGTGACTAGGAACTCTTGTTCTTCATTAAATGGTTCGCCTTCAAATATTTTGATGGTAGCAGTCGTGTCTTTAAGATAGGTGACCGTTGTTGACTTGTAGGTTGTAAAAAGAGGTCTATAAATTTACATAGAGGCTCCAATATGGAGCCGTACCCCGACACTATCGGTCTCCCTGTGGGGTAAGTCTGATGTTTATGGATTTTCGGGAGGGCATAGAAGGAGGGGGTCCTTTTATCCGAATGATTTAAGTACTCCAGTTCCTTCTGTGTGATCCATGAATGATCTGCTGCAAATTGTGTAACTTCCCTGATTTCCTTTTCAATTTCCAAAGAGGGATCTTTCTGTAAGGGATAATAGCTCTGGGTGTCCTCCAATAGGTCCATCACCATGCGGTTATACTGTGCCCAAGAAAAGACAACAATCCCACCCCCTTATCCGCTGGTTTAATCACCAAATATGGATTTGATGTTAGTTCCTCCAATGCTTGTTTTTCACTATTCGAGAGGTTGTTTCTAGTCTTATGCGTTTGATTTTGGAGTCTTTTAAGATCGTTCATAACACACTTCTCAACAGAATTATTTCATGTGCGTAAAAATTATTTGTACAATAAAAAAAATAAAAGAATAACACATGCACAAATGTTATGGAAAAAAATGAGATATTGTTTCTAAATGAATAGATTATGGTTATGATCTTGTTTTATGTTATCTGTTGTTTTCTGTTTCTGTTTTTGTTATTGGTTTTGAATCAGTCTAATGATATATCTGGAATAATGCTTGGGCATCAATTCCCATTTGTGGTTATTTTAGATTTTTAGTGATTCCTTATTTTTGTTTTCTGTCATGATGCCTACCCCCGGAGCACCAGGCCAGGCCCAGCACCCCCGGGAGCAGGCATCATGCCCCTGGGTAAAAGCCCAGCAGCCCCTTATAGGGGCTCTTTGGACTCTGTCCTGGCGCCTTTGGCGCCAGGCTCATGTTGGACATCAGTCCTGGCGCCATAGGCCAGGCTCATAAAGGAAGGTGTTTTGTACACTTACCTGATGTAGACCATGCTGCAAGATTCAGGCCTCCCTGAGACCTGAAAGGGACTATTTTTTCATTAGGACTATTTTGCCACTCGGGCGTGGCCAGGGAAGGATACTTACCTGGAACTACTTTGGGGGCTATTTAAGCCATGTCCAGACAGTAGCTCACGCTTTGCGTTGTTCTGCATCCAAGCAGCTGAACGCTCATCGTGTCTGCAGCCACGCCCGCCTCGATCCTGGAAAACCTGTAAGGAAAGAAGAGAAGAGAAAGGTGAAAACCAAGAATTTTATCAAAATTCTTACCTGCATCCGGAACCTTCACGCCAGCGTTCCTGTCCTCGGGAGTTCTTCTGGCTCCACCGCGACTGTCTGCACCGGTCGCCACATCTCTGCGCCTAGGGGAGAGAAGAAGAGACAAGAGGTGAGCAGAAGGAACATATGAGGAAAGCCTAATTTTCCGCCATAACACTTACCGATCTTCTGTTGGTGGATCATTCCTCATTTCGGGTCGGTGCCGCTACGTTGGCAGGTACCGCACCCCGGCCCCTATGGGGAAAGGACAAAAGAAATTACTGGAGGAATTTAAAGACATTAAGAGGGATCGCCCCCATCGCTAACTCACCTGAGTTTACCATCGGCAAGTCAATCCCTCAACGCATCGCCTTCACTCTGCACCTGAAATAAAGGACAGATCACAGGTTAGGAAGGCAACAGAAAAGGAGGCTCAACACTTGAACTTTTGTAATCTTCATACTTACGGCATTCCGCTCGGAAAAGTCAAGTGGATTTTGCCAGCGCCATTCTGAAAACCAGTGAAGTAACTGGACAAACACGCGCCCCTGCACCAGAAGCAGGATGGAGAGTTCATCCTTTCAAACCATAAGGTGAGCTTCAACCGGGGATTTCGGAGGAAGTTAGAGAATAACGAAGGGGGGAGGGGGGAGCAAGCACACTATTCTGCAGACTGTTAATCCCCTTTCTCATCTGCAGAAGGATATTCCTATGGGCCAGACAAGCAAGATTTGAGGGTCCTGTTCAGTCGGTGTTCCGAGTTCTGCGCATCACGCTCGAAGAGGCCACAGCAACCCAGACTAGACCAGCGCCTCCGTGGGAGTCAGGTGAGCGTTACATTTTCGTTCATTCTTTGTAAACTGCTAATATTTGAATTTGCAGAACTTTGATAATCATTGAAATAAATTGTTATTTTTTCATGTATAGGCTGTATGTTCAATACAGAGTGTATGTACATTACTACAGTGGACAAATCGCTATAATGGTGAATCAATATGTGTGATTTAACTTCATATTCAGATGGTGGATTGTTGAGCAGGGAGCCAACAAAAGGACCCTACCAGAGGTAGTGGTTAGTGGCACCTAGGTAGTAGTGATCCTTTCTTAACCATCACACATTGAGACAGTGTGCAGTAGATTATTTTACTGCTTCAATTTAAGTCAACTTTCCTGTTGGGATGTTCTTGTTTGTCCTGGGTAGGTATTTGTAGGAGTCTGGCGGGTGGCACATAGCAATTGTGCTCAAACAGTATGCCTAAAATGGTATGAAATATGCATACGTTTACAACACACGGATGTGACATGTACGTGTGTATACTGGCATGATTTAGCCGTTACCACTGTGTGTAGTCCTGTACCTGGAAGCAGTGAACAGATGCGGGCCATGGATTATCTGGTTCTGTGGGGTTCCAGGCAGGCAGAATAATTACAGGTCTGGAGCCTCTGCCACATGGAAGCACGCCTGCTAGGGACGGTCTTGGAGGTGATCCAAATAACAGCTGTGTTCAGCCGCTCGCATATGGGTTGTGAGTGCTAACATGGCCTGCGGGGCATAGAAAGGGGGAGGTCAGGGGACATTCGAGCGAATGCAGGTTGCCTCGGGAACCGGGAGAACATCCGGAGTCGTGTATCTGCAGATTTATGACTCTCAACAGCAACATCATGTAGCTGTGGAAGTCTGCAGTATTGCATGTGGCGGTCTGCAGTATTGCATGTCTGTAAAGCTGGTGGGAAACCCAATACATTTCAGTGATACTAACCTTTGTATAATGTGGTCAGTTCTGAGAAAGGTCATCCAGCAATATCATTGTGAGCAAGAAATAAATAAAGATGTGGAGAGGGCAACACAGTCCTAGAGTAGAAATATTCTGGAGGATACTGTGTATAGAGTTAAAATGAAAGTACTGGCCGTATGCAGAGCACCAGAATGAGTAAGAGTATGGTAATCCGATTGGTATAAGGTACCCCTGCTACTGTGGACAGGGTCGTAGGGGTGGCTGAAGACCCACCGGGTCAAATAGCTCAGTGGGATAGTTGTTAGTTATCGTTGTGTGGCCTGTTGTATGGGAAACGGCTGGAAAAGCAACCCCTTCCTCTGCCAGCCTTCCTAAAAATGTGTCTCCTGAACACTCTCTTGAGCGAAGCTTGTGCTTTATCAAGTATTGCATAGGAATTTGCAAATTTGGTTAATTCCTTGATGAATTAATCCCTAAAGAGTTTCCCCTTCGTTGTGGTTGCTGCCTCCGAAGAGGCTAACTCACTTAGTTTGGGGTCTATTTTGACTAGTAGGGACCTCCTCCTTTCCGTGGTAATAGCGCAATAGGCATTACCCAACATACAAATGGCCCTCTGGGCCCACCGGGTAAGTACCTTCGGGTCCACTGGCTCGTTCTTTTCCCTGGCCTCTTCGCTCATTTGTAAGATCTTATTGAGTGGGCCTACTATATCCAGCATCTTGTCCTGGCAGGAGCACCAGGACCTGTCCAAGCCTTTCCTCACGTCCTTGACATATTTCACCATAAATAGGACAATTTTCTTGTCTGTCTTGGGAGTATCTGCGGTTCCTTCAGGGAGGTGTGGCCTCTGCATCCCACCCTCAATTTGCTTCTGACTTCTTTTGTCTGAGGTGCCCGTAAGCGTTTTTAAGATAGGCTGCTATCTTTTTTGGTGGTTGCCATTCAGAAGACCGGGGGTGTATCAAGGCTTCAGACTCGAAGTCATCACACCCACCATCCTCTTCGTTATCAACTTTCTTTTTCTTTGGTGCTTTGCAGCCTTCCTCGTCTGAGTATGATATTGAGAAAACCTCCTCCTCAGAATATTCATCCTCCCAGCCATCATCCTCCTTGTCCCAGGTATCGGATGATCCATCTTGCCACCTGCTAGGCCTTGGTCTGCCTCCCACCTTCCTTCTCTTACCACCCTTCTTTTATGGTGGCGTGCCCAGCAGGGTCGGACTGGGACAAGAAATAGGCCCGGTCACACAAAATAAAGTGTCCCACCCCTCGCCTCACGACCCTTGACCTCTAATGACTTCACCAGAAGTGATGTCATTTGACCGCATCCCAAAGTGACATCCCGGGAAGCAATGAAACATGACCTTTCACCCCCTGACAAAACAGGAAGTGGCATCAAATAGCATTGTTCCTAAGTACACTACGAAAAATATGGTAATGATTTCACTAATGTAATATACATTTCATACAAGAATGCATCACCATATGTATCATTAATATCTGAGTGTATAGATCCATATTGTCAAATTACTGTGAATCCAAGCAGACGTCCAAGGCCAAATGATAATATGTCATTGTATAGCACTTATGATTAAGCTCTTTTTTTATAGAACAAATATGCATACAATATCACCCAACCTGTGTTGGTACTCATTCATCAACCTAAGAAGGATGAAAGGTTTAAAAATAAAAAAAGAAAAAGAAAATAGAAAACAAAATATATTTTTCTTTCTATTTTTTTCCTCAAACCGACCCAGGCATGGCCAGGAACCGACCCCCCACTCCCCAGGCATGATTTGGGCCCGGCCATGGGCCGAGGGGCCAATCCGACCCTGGTGCCCAGGGGGGTATGGGCCTCATCAGCGCAACATGCTGTTTTTCTGCACCCTTTCACTCTTCCCTGTGCTTTAATCCTTTTCTGCTCTTCTAGCCCCTGTGAAAACATGAGCCAATCCTCCATCAGAGCAATTTGTTTAGGGCCCTGCCCCAACAAGACTCCCGGAGCCTTCTGTAGCACTTGGGTCATGTCTGTGTGACCTCTCTTTTGGCTAATACTAGCCTTTCTCTCATCACAGGAGAAGCTCATCATTAGCACAAAACTACAGGGATTATATCTTGTATAAAGAGGTTGTTTTGGTCTGTCACCTGTCAAGATTGTGTGTGTGTGTATATATATATATATATATATATATATATATATATATACACAACCTTGTTTCAGGTCAGCCAGGTGCACGCGCGTGCGTTTGTGCGTGCGTGCGTGTGTGTGTGTGTGTGTGTGTGTGTCAAATTCAGTGCAACAAATACTTAAAAGGAGCATTACACTTACTCTGCACTAATAACAACCTATCCATATTATGGTTACAAGTAAAACCAAAAAAGAAACAGCAATTCTCCACGTATGGTAACCTAAGCAACCATAACTCGCCCCACCACGGTGCACTGCTAAGACTAACCCATGACATCACAAATGTCATTGAAGACATCACTGATCACATCACATTTCTGGCTCCCTCTTGTTTTGTTCACTGACATCTCTAGGCCAGGTGGTTTTCTTCAATGACTGTCAGGAACTAAAAAATCAAAAGGTACTATATTTGTAGACCTTATCCTTTTCATATGTTCTTACACTACTTTCCTTAGGGTTCAGTCACATCATATGATACATATACATAGGGGAAGAAGCAAGCCATAACGGAATACACCAACAACAGAAGTGACGTCTCCCTTCAACAATCTTACCTCACTGCTACTGTGCATGGGAACAAAGAACGAACGGCCAGAGTAAGGACGGCAAAGTACTAAGACCAGAACATCACTGCAACGTAGCAAGCACACTACATGTTGTCTGATAATTTCGCGGGTGGTGCAGTATACAATAGTACAGCAGTAGAACGTTTTTATTTTTTGTATGTTGCAATGGCAAGCACCTTACAGTGGCTGGAAGAAAATGTCCCTCATGACGCAATGACTTACGATACTAACCCCATTAGTACTCACAGCAGTGTGAAACGTAATTTATGTAGTACATATTGCTTCATGTACACCTAACACATTTTCCTTTCTGTAAGAGAACATATTGGAAAGGAAAGCAAGGCAGCACAATCGGCACCCCTTCCACAACAGCATAGGAAAGGAAAGAAACTCTGTAAATAGCAAAATGGACAGCCTGGAAGACAAAATGGAAGAATATTGAACAATTGTGCCGCCTTAAAAGATTACGTACAAGGGTATATTATGGACAAAATGAAAAAGCCCTGGCAGACCTGCACATTAACCCGTTCCCCATGTCACAGGCCGCCATCCCCCCAAAATCTGTGTGATGGGAGACGTTACGGTGATACCTCAATCCCTTCCTCCCATCACGACCAACCTGTGCAAATCCCCAATTCCCCACAATAAGTATCCACTTCTGCTACCCCTTCCCTTTCCTAATGGTGTATGAATGTGTGCAAGTAAATGATGATATGAAATTGTTGCTTAGTGTATATGTGGTATTGTTTTTTTTTTTAAATGCCGTTATGACTCAGCAGCGAATAGTCCTCGTAGGAATGACAACAATTAAGCAAAAGATAGGTGTCCTAAAGACACTGCATCTGCCGGCCTATCCGCAATGACAATGGAGGCATCCGTACGACACCAGCACAACCCGCATGTCCGCATGTTGTGCACCACCTATAATTACATGTGGGAGCGGACATTTGTTTGCTGTGCTAGTACACTGTTCCTCTGTGTCCTGGTAACACCGCCACTGTGCACCATATGCAAACGCACGTTAATTAGGTCGTGCTGCCCACCCACGTCCTACAGGTAGCTATACAGATAAACATCCCACCATCTCCCATAATGGTTGGCACACGTGTGTCGCACTATTCATCAGTAGAGAAGTGGCAACGGTGTGCATAGCACACCTATGCACATGCGCACAATGTATGCCTCCCAAAACACGTCCTGCGGACAGCTGTCCAAAGGGAGAAAAGGGGCAACGTCACCATGGTACCGCACCCACAGGCGTGGGCCCTTATGTCGGGACATGATCCAGACCCTCAGACAGTGGAAAAGTACAGTGTTGTGCAATGTACATAGTCTTTTTCGGAAAGTACACGCTCACAGCACACCACATTGTGCCTTTCCACATATATATGTTTTTGAACAATGTAGGCCTGTTTTCCGGATGCAAGTTCTCCACAGCAGCCCTACAAAAGGCCACACCCCAGAGCTGCTCTGTAATCTGTTTGTAGCTTTTCAGAACAGAGTAGCAGGCCACATAGGTTTGCCCTGTAAGTGATGGTGGACCAAAACTGCTGAGCTACATTGCCTTTGCAAGCAATGGCAACCATGTCAGCCCGGCTCAGTACGCACAGTAATGGAGAAAAGTATTAAAGGCCCTTCCTGTGACCCACACCCTCAGTTGTGATGGTCCCCACTGTCCCATTCCCATGGGTAGCATGCTGAAAACAGTACTATGTGGCACGTGCATTTCCCCAAGTACGGCGAGGGTCATGCCCCAATAAAGCAGAAGCATTCCTTCTTCCCTTTCCACTTTCTTCTTTCCAGCACACCATCATTGGGTACTGTTAGAATGCTCCACACGCATCCACCAATCACATTGAAGAGCTCTCCATGTAACAGTATCATGTCTGTACAACAGTCCTCTGCGTACACACCACACCCAGAAACGGTATTGCGCAATACCTCAGGCTCAAAAGTCTCATTTCCATGGCCATCCTCAAAATCCCCAGATATGGATTTCGTGCTACGTGCGGGTGTGGGGGAATAAATTGCAACCAGGCTAGGGGAGTTCGTTTTTATTGGCGGCTCTGAAAAGAGCCTTTTTTATTTTAGGTGCTTCTAGTGAAACACCTTTTTTCGGTTTTTATTTAATGTTGTGTTTTCTTATGCTCACATTGTTACAGTAAACTCTTCAACGCATCCTGTAGATGGGCAAACAAAACAGCATTACCAATGGGTGACAACAAAATGCCATTTGCTTGGAAAAACTCTGCATTTCCACAACTAATGAGGTCATTGTTGCAGAAGAACATCCCACCAGCGGACAAAAAAGTATACATACTTCTGTTGATGAGACACCTTGCAACCTCTGGCTCGGAACAACATCCATGAACATTGTCCCATACTCTTCTTGGTGTTATGGATGAGAAAAGCACCTTGGCAGTGGGAAAAAGCCTCTTCACTACATTGAGCAACCTCTTCAGTCAACAGAACAAACCTAAACAAGCCACGTAACCCAAATGCATGCCACCGTAGTGCATGACGACAACATCGACTGTAGCAAAAGTGGCCAGTTCTCTGCAAAGTGCATGCATATCAGTGAAACTGCGGTCATTGACAGCGCACCACAAGGCATCCACTCCTTCCATACACATCAATGTGTCTTTCCACGGCATACTTGTGCAGATCTATCACAAAGGCATCACCCAAAGTCAACACAATGGGCCTCATTACAAATCCGGCGGCAGCCGCCGGAGTTGCATTTTTACCGGCACCCGCGAATGGGCAAGAACCGGGTCATGCCTAGTTCGGTGGACCCAGTAATTGCCCATTTGCGGGTGCTGGCAATAAGGGACTGCCCATTCCCATTCTGCCCCATAGGGCTGAATGGGAATGAGACGTGGGATGCACCGGCACCATTCAGAATGGTGCCGGTGCATCGACGTGCTGTACTCGCGGGTGCCGCTCTGCCTGCCAGGTCAGACCTGGCGGGCTGACAGGCGCCCACGAGCACAGCTCTTAGTATGGTGGTCTGGGAACTACGGTACCGGCATGCTTACCAGTACCGTAGTACCTGGACTGCCAGGGTTGTAATGAGGCCCAATGCATTTCTCCATGTTAGCCAGCCTCACTACGCAGAGTAATGTAATACAGTATGACTGCCCCTTCCTGTGAACCGCACCCTCAGTACCTGATTGGATAATCTCCACAGTCCCATTTCCATTGGCCAGCATGATGAGAAGCGCAGAATGTGGCATCTGCACTTCCCAAAGTACTGCAAGGGCCGAGCCCCAGTAAAGCAGCACCAGTCCTTCTTCCCTTTCCACAATTTCTTGTCCACCACTACTTCATTGGGTACGGGTAAATAGTCACACATGCATCCACCAATGCCATCCAAGACGTTAGCATCTAACATTGTGAGCTCTGCACAACACTTCATTTGTACTGTTACAAATTCAGCCTCCATGTGTCTTGTCATTCGAAAGCACGTCCAGTAAAAAGTTCAGTAAAAGATTGCAAGATTTGTGCATCCACATTCATCCACATGAGCACCCATCACCACAAAATAGAGGTATGAATACTTTTTATGCAGTATGTTTACAACTCTGATAAAAGTGCTTCTGCGCACGGTATCTGCCACAGAGCGTTCATTACGTTCTTAAAAAGCAAACTGTTTTTTTCTCCCATCCCCTACCATCAAGTGGCACTTCAATGGTATGTGCTTGCAACTTTTTCATTTACCCATATCATACATTGTAATGTCGAAACAGAAACTCTCTGCCTTCCTTCCGACAATGCTACAAATTGTTTTCCCCACTAACCCATCTGTTTTTCCCCTACCATCAAGTGGCACTTTAATGGTATGTGCTTGCAACGTTTTTATTTACCCATATCATACATTGTAATATCGAAACAGAAACTCTCTTCTTTCCTTCCGACAATGCTATGAATTGTTTTCCCCACTAACCCATCTCCTGTATAAATCGTAAAAAATAAGGCACCAAAACCAGCACTGAATGTATCTTACCAACCTAAAGCAAGTTCCCAAAATGTCACTGTCTGCACAGCTGTGGTTCTCTCTAGGCTGGATTATTGCAACAGCCTCTTTTTAAGTGTGCCCGCTTCTACTCTCCGCCCTCTGCAACTCATTCAGAAGAGGACTGCGCGACTTGTCCTTGGCCTTAAACCCAGGGATTGCATCTCTCCTGGACTGAAATGTCTGCAATAGCTCCCAGTGGCTCACAGGAATAAGGTGAAAACCCTCTGCATTATGCACATGGCCTTCTGGGCCCTGGCGCCTCAATACCTTCAACTCTCACTTCCTAAATATCCCCCTGCTCGAGCTCTTCCCTCATCCGCCTCCAACTCCCTCGGGGTCAGTCTCTTCTGCAAGCAACCAGTTGGTGGTAGATCTCTTCTTCGGCTGCATCTTCCCACTGAAACAGCCTCCCTGGCACCCTGAAACTTGAGGAGAACCATCGCCGGTTCCGGAAGCACCTCAAAGCCTTTCTCTTTGCATCTGCTTTTTCTCCTCCGCTCCCCGGCTGCAACTGATTCTCCACTGGTTACCTGGCCTCTCTCTGATGTCGGGCCCAGGCCACCTCCCCTCGCCAGTAGCACCCCTGCACTGCTTTTCTGGCAAACCCTGCACTTGGGGACTGTTTTCTGTATCGCTACAGTTCCATCACCACCTGATGTCTGCACTCATCCTTCTACTGGGCACAATCGGGATGTATTTTTACTTATTGTCATTTGTTCTTCTTCCCATGTACTGCACTTTCCCCTTCCCCTACCCATGCACTTAGGCGATCAGAGTGACACCTGGCCTACTAGGTTTGTTGTCTCTGTCTCCCCTCTGTTCCCCCTCTCTTGCCTCATTGCACCTTGCAAAACTTTTGTATAGGCGCATTATAAATGGCATATCATACAATTTCACATCATATAATATCATACACACATCACATTCATTACAACAGGATGCCTGCCACTTAGCTTGTACACTTCACAGTATTTTTTTTCTCGCAGTACCCCACTTACTACAAGCTTTTAAAAAATGATCGTACAAAAGTAGCATTGAATGCATGTTACCAACTTCAAACACGTACATACAGTGCATGCATTACAACAGGATGCCTGGCCCTTACCTTTCACACTTCCACCGTAGCCTTCTGCTCTTCTTTCTACAAAGAGATCATCTGTGTTACGCTCACCTGGACCCCACAGGGGTGTCGATCGGACCCGGACAGCTGCGGTCTCCGTCAACGTGATGCGTAGTGCAGAGATGACTGTCTGGACTGGCCCGCCTAGTTTTGTCTGCTGGACCCGAAGAAGTATTTTCCTTATGTTTGTAAAAGATGAGCTCTCCATCCTGCGTGTCTTGCAGGGGCGCGTAGATACCAGTTACTTCACTGGTTTGCAGGCGTTGGGAGAGTTCCGGTAAGCATTGACTCTGACGTCCCAGGCGGGATTGGTAAGTATCAAGTTCAAAGAGTTCAATGTGCCCGATGTTCACTCTTGTCCCCTTCCTTCCTTAAGTTGCAACTGAGTTCATAAGAAGAAGGTCTCATAGCTGCTACTGGCGTTCAGGTAAGAGTCTGTGTTACCCAATGCTGTCCGGTAACTATTGCATGTGTTAACGTGTTGTTTTTCTCCCTCTTTACAGATGTGGCATATGAAGATATGGAGAATAATACCGCCGGTGGTAAATCAGTTAAGTCTATGGTGGTAAGAGGTATTTGTTGATTCCCTTGGCTCACCTTGTTATTCTTGTGCCCCTAGGTGCCGGAGTACGGCGAAGAAATGATGGAGACAGTGCCGGATCAAAAGATGCTGTGAGAACTGGTGAGTATGGTGCCGTGCTGGAGCTGGCGAAGCGACGCGTGCAGGACTGATGTACTTTGCAAGTCGGGAGATGAAATGGATCCGGAATCAGGTGAGGAATTTGAAATAAGTTTGTTTTCTAACCTTGTCCTTTTCTTCCTCTTTATTCTAGGAGCTCCGGATTCGAGGCGGGCGTGGCAGAAGACTGGATGCTGGCTGTAGGCACACGGGCGTGGCAGAAGACTGGATGCTGGCTGCAGGCACGGTGAGAGTCACGCTGCTGGATGCAGAATAACACGAAGCATGTGCTGCTGTTCGGGCGTGGTTTAAATAGCCTCCAAAGTAGTGCCAGGAAAGAAGTTCCCCAGGACCACACCCGAGTAAAAAATAGTCCCTGTAGTAAAATAGTCCCATCCAGGCCTCATGTTGGCTTGGATTTATTTGCAGCATGGTCTGCATGAGGTAAGTAATGTCTATGAGCCTGGCGCCTATGGCGCCAGGACTGATTTTTATTATGAGCCTGGTGCCTACGGCGCCAGGACCGAACCCAGACAGCCCCTAGCTGGGGCTGCTGGGGTTTTTGTAAATGTCTGGATGCCTGCTCCCGGGGCTGATGGGCTTGATCCGGATGCCCGGGGGTAGGCATCATGACAATCTGCCACAGCTTTTGCGTACACACCACAACCACAAACCTTATTGCGCAATGCCGTAGCTTCCACAGTCCCGTTTCCATGGCTCCCATCCTGAAAATGGCCAGATGTGGCATAGGTAATCCTGAAACTACAGCGGAATCCGCTGAGTTTTTGTGCTAGGAAGGGGGGGTGGTGTGAATCAGGCTAGGGGATTGGGTTTTAGTGGTCCCTGTTTTTTATTTTGTTACATGTTTTTTGTAAGTACTTGCAAACAACCTTTTTTGTTTCTTCTCTTTTTATGAGTTTCTGTTTGTTTCTCCTCCTTAAATTTTCACTTAATTATGGACAATGATTCTTGCACAGTGTAAAATAAAATGGTATTGCCAATGGCGTTCAAGGAAATGCCATTTGCATGGAAGCAGTGTATATTTTGCAACTTCATGCTCGCATAGTGGGTGGAGAACATTCCATCAGTGCACATAAATGCAGGCATGCTTCTGTTTATAAGACACCTTCCGAGCTCTGGCTGGAGACAAATCAAACCGTCATGGTCCCATACTCCTCTTTGTGGAATGGATGAGAAAACGACCTTGGCAGTGGGATCTGCACCACTGCATTCATCAACCTCTTCAGGTGACACAGCAAACATCCACACAACATATAACCCAAATGTAGACCTCCATAATGCACCATGACTACTTGACCAGTAACGATAGAGGTGAGATATCTGCAAAGATGAACCATCCCGCTGAAACTGCAGGCATAGAGACTGGCCCACAAAGCGTTCACTCCTTCCAACCCACAATTAGAAGCAACGCCTCTTTGCACGGCATACCTGTGCAGATCTTGTATAAATGTATCATGCACGAGCAGCACTGTGCGTCTCTCCATCTCTACCAACCTCAATACACAGAGAGTATTGGGAAGAAGTAGTACCGCCTCTTCCTGTGAACCACACCCTTCACACCTGATTCCATAAACTCCACTGTTCAATTTGCATGGCCACCATGCTGAGAATGGCAGGATGTGGCACGTGAGCTTTCCCAGCTACACCGAGGGCTACACCCCAGTAAAGCAGGGACAGTCCTTCTCCCCTCTCCACTGTTCTTCTTTCAGCACTCCTTCATTGAGTACTGTGAAATATTCACACATGCATGCAGCAATCACAGCCAAGAACTCTGCAGCCAACACTATCATTTCTGTCCAGCACTCCATATTTACCGTTGAACACTCTGAGTACATGTCGCGTGTACTTCCAAAGCACCGTCAGTACAAAGTTCTGCAAAAAAGTCCATGATGTCAGTATCCAAAATCATCCAGAGCGGCACCCTGCACACCTTTGACCATACACACAAGAGTCTACTGCTTGCCCACACCCAGCACAACATAATGGAGCCATGCATGCAAACATGTGGCCAGAAACCACAATCCACAAACGTAACATAGCCAACGGCACTTCTATCCAACCCCAGCACCATAAAACAGCGATGCATGGAAACATGTAACTGTTAGCAGAGTCCACAAACATACCATTGCCTTCGCCACCCCTACCCACTTCCATTCATAAAGTATTGTGTCACTGCCAACCAGACCACACAATCTTCACAACATTGGGCCTACTCCCAGGAAGCTACACAAACCAGAATATCCAAGCACATAGAACATTCACTTCAAGCCTATCCTCTTCTATACTGACAGTGTTCCAACACTGCATCCAGTGGGCACACTGCAGGACTTTTCAATGCACAATCTCCAGACATACACCAAAAACCATAGGAAGTTCTAGCAATGACCACACCCATGGAAGCAACAATATATGCATATGCATATATGCGTAGAGCACTTCTGGTGCTCTATGAAGAGTAAAATGTGCTCTACAACCATTCCGTAAAGGTGAGCACCATCTGACAGATGCAGTCTAAACTGCATTGCTGAAGTGGGTGTGGGCAAGGCCTAGACTATTGGGTGCATGGCCTACGGCTTTTGGCCATGCACCCAATAGTCTAGGCCTTGCCCACACCCACCACAATGTAATGCAGCCATGCATGGCAGCATGTGCCCAAGTACCACTCTCCACACACGTACCACAGCAAATGCCACTGCTACCCAACCTCCGTATCTTAATACAGCTATGCATGCAAACATCCAACAGTTAATAGATTCTACGAACATACCACAGCCTCCGGCACCCATACCCACTTTCATTCACATAGTATGGTGTTACTGCCAACCACACCAAAAGCAATACCTCATAGTGCAGAATAGTAGTCAGCACTGCGCGCAATGGACAGTACACAATTCTATGAAATATGCAGTTTGCCCCTATCCACTATTTGAGCATTGCACCCACTTCACACACTGCAGTATCCATGGACATAGAAGATGCACTTCAACCGTACCCGCTTCTATACTGAGAATATTCCAACACTGCACTCAGTGCACACACTGCAGAACTATCCACTCCATTAGCTGCAGCCATGGAGTAAGCTCTGGAGGATGTCCTAACAAGCACCACACCTATGGAATCAACAATGTATGCAATGCTGACGAACCTCACACAGAGAAGGCAACAATGTTAAACCTAATTGCAACCATGACACATAGTTGTCGGTGCAAAGCCTCCATCCATGAATTGAATGAGCTACGGCCTTATCACATGCAACACACTGGAGTACACGCTATCTTACAATGTGCATGTCATGTGCAGTGCACTCCCCTATTGCAATTGAGCTCCCACCAGTCACCACGGAAAGAGGTCTCTGCACCATCTGTCCTGCCATACCGAAGCCTGCCTGCATTCAGCACACATGGTAGTGGCCTGTGCAGAGACCTGCAGATTGGCGCTGTACTCATGGATACTGCAGGCATTACAACATCTTTGTCCACCTATTGACATATCTCAAATGAATCACTTCTCACTCCCCCACCCTTTTCATCCCTTCTTCCCACCACCATATGGCGTAATATATGTTTCCCAATGCACTGCCCTTCAGCAAATCAGCTGCCACCAGTCACCATGGTAAGAGGTCGCGGCACAAGTTATCGTGCTGTTACGAAGGCTGCCTGCATTCACCACACGTGGTAGTTGCCTGTGCATGGACCGGCGAATTGGCGCAGTACGCATGGATACTGCAGGCACACCACCATCTTTGTCCACCTAATAATCACACATCTCAGATGAACCACTTCTCTCTCCCCCGCTCTTTCCATCCCTTCTTCCCACGGCCACATGCCTTACATTATATTTCCCTGTCCCCTTCGGCCCAGCACTGTCCTCCGATACACCATGGCAGCGTTTCCCAAAAACGTTGATGCACAGCACGCTTTCCTCCAGCCAACCACCTGCTGCATCCAATGTTCGCTGACATCACGGCATACAGCAAGCCAATGAGCTTTAGGTCCGTAGAGCGATCAGGGAAATGGGTCCACGGAGCGGAGCCAGATATCGCTAATTTTTTAGATGTATATTTCAGTTCTTTGCAACAGAAGTAGTGGTCGGATTTCCACCAAACACAGAAAAGCACACTTTGTTAACCAAGCTCCCACTTCTGCCGCAAATTTGGTTAAAATCCGTCCAGCTTTTCCCCATTCACTTTATGGAGAAAACAAAATGTGGGACCCCCCTATAACCTTGCCCCCCCCTCCACGAAACCTCACCCAACTTTCCACAAGAATTCAGCGGGCCGCATATACTTTTTTGGCAAAGTTTGGTGAAGATTCGTCCACGGGTGCAAAGTTATAAACTGATGAAAAAGCAGTCTTCCTATGGGTTTAGCAACTTAACCAAACATATATATATATCTATATATATAGCAGGTTTTACCTGGGACTGCACCCATCACAATAAAGAGCTGCAGTGGCTCTTGTGGCTTGTAGGGTTGCTGTTCTCACCACTTGCGATCTAACGATCGTGTTGCTGGGAGTGTTAATGCTCTTGACAGCGCAAGCGTTATCCCACAATCAGTTGATAGATGGTTAAAATGGAGTTTAATACTTCTAATTCCTCTATGTTCTGCCTTGATGATTCATCCGACACAGTCATTGATGAAAAATTGAAGTGCTGGAACTACACAGTCCCGCCACACTTTCCTCTTCCGTGACCGTGCTGCCCTCTGTGGACACACAACGTCGTTGCAGTCCCCAGAGCCCCAGCCTGTCGTGGCCGCAACTAAACTGCCAAAACTCCTTGTGGGTCTGCTCCGCCAAATAACCCTATGCTGCGCACGCCTGCCCGCACACACTATAATAATCATTAACAGTTTGCACATTCAACAATACAAAAAAATAAATGTGTACTTAACTCGCTGCCAAGCAGCAAACAAAGAGGACGTAATGGAGGATGTACAGTCTGTTTATAGACATGGACAGTTATGATTGGTTTTGTTTGTCACGTGGTCATTTCAGAGACCAATAATATTGGGACTACCAAAGACTTTACCAAAACTGGGAGTTGTAGTTTGATCTTTGTTACTATTATGTTATTGATTTGCTCATTGCTGTTCGAGTAGTAAAATGAAAAAGAAAACATAATCCGAGCCTCTGGTCTTGACATAGAAGAAGGAAACAGTGCATATTTGGAGGCACAACCAGAGCCAAATGCAATTTTAGGTGCTGAAGAACACATCCAGACATGCCAACTATAATGTCTGGTGCTGTGTCTAGTTGTTATACTTGCTGTGTCCGCCTCATTCATTAGAGTGAGTGTGGTTCACTCAAAATTGGCCTGGCCTATACGGCCTACACAACCCTGAACGCAAGGGGCCAGCGACCCTGCATGCAGTGGCTGCTACTCGGGGTCTGTTTCTGGTGGCTTTGGCAGCACAGTGTGGAAGAGCGCGCCTGGAAGTCCTGATAGCTCGTGCCCTGCCATGTGATGTCTTAACGGGACTCGGAAAGCATAGTGCTTCATTTTCATGACGCAGCCTGTCTGCCGTTTAAAAGCTCAACAGAGCCCAAGAGAAGGCAAGCACCATCCCTGCTGTTGTTCTAGGGGACTGCCACCTGCCTGGCAGCACAACAGAGACCTCCTGCTGCTACAACATTGTGTAAGGAGACACAGCACGATTTTCTCACACAGAATACATAGCGCTGAGGCTAGCAAAGGCAAGGCACTACCCAGTGACACACCATAACATGGTCCCAGGCGGTATACAGTTTGGAAGCAAGGTTGGGAAGCCATGGGGTGCAATACTAATCTAGATGTGTCTGATCAGGACCCACCAAGATGTCTGAGGGAGACATTCTTGCCACAGTGTTGACAAGAGCATCCACAAGCTTCCGACCTCAGATCAGTGAGCAGATGACGCTACAAATACCAGCCGTATTTGACTTGAAAGATACTAGCAGCCTAGGCCCACGTTGGGTTAAATGGCTGAGAGACTTCAAGGTACACATACATCCCATGGGGCTGCTGGACGATGAACGGAAGAGAACATGTTATCACTCGCTGTAGGACTGGCAGTAAGGAATATCTTGGAAGAATTACTTGATAATGACAGGGCAACATTTGAAGAAATGTGGGAGGCACTGTCCACCTATTTTGCACCACACACCAATGTGGACTGTGAAAGACAGCATCAACGGGTGTTGCATCCTTATGGAACAAGTTGTGAATTTTACTGTTATTGAAAGACTTGACTGATGTTTTGAATTGAACCACACCACAGAGTACTTGTAGTAGTGTTAGGAGATTCATCCTAGCAGGAGAGTACACCAGGAGAGGGATTGTTAGTGGTAGTCTTGGCAGGTTAGTGAACTAGGAAGAAGATATTGCAGTACTGCATTGCGGTGAAAGGTTGTGGTGGAAAGAAAGTGTTTGATGAACTGTGGTAAAACCATCCTGACGAAAACATTGTTGTGTATAAAGAAGAAGTGAAGGAACTTTGTGTTGGAAACAGAACTTGGCTATTAGGAGAAACCTTTGTGTGTTACCCTTTGAAGTAGAATCTGACTATTGTAGGGAACTTTATTCATTGGAACCGATATTTGAAAATTCTACTTTGATCCCGGGGAAGGGGATCCGACCCTGGTTACAAGAATATTTGGTTCTAATTATTATTTTGTTGAAATTGAACAGTCATATGAATACCAGAAATACTTTTGTTGTATGTATAAGTGTGAGGGACAGGACAGATATCCTTGTGTATTAGAGTGTTTCCTTTAGTCTTAGTTTCATAGACAGGGAATCCCACTGTAGAGGAGGAGCCAAATGTCCCTATCAAGAGCTCTGCCCCATGGGTTGGGAAATTGTGACACGTGCAGTACCAGTGAGGATGCCTATACCGCAAAGAATTTTTGAAACAAGGTATCCACTGAGACAACCCTATATACGTTCACAAAGAAATAATGTTCTTCTGGACGGAGTCCCAGAAGAAGTATGAAAATGAGTGAAAAAGAAGACTGGCGACTTCATGCGAAGCAGAACTGAAGCACCCTGGAAAGAAACTGTGAGGAGGTGAGGGTGGACGGGGAGGAGCGGGACGCACGGCTAGAGGAGCCCGCTATGCCGCGGGCGTGTGCGACGCCGGGGGCGGCCGCCGAGGAGGCGTCCCTGTTGAAGGGAGAGCCCTGTCGGCGGCCCGCGATAGTGCCGGCGTGGCGGCCGCGGCGCCGCGGGTCCCCGCAGCCGCAGAGCCGCGTGTGTCCACGAGGACCTGGTACACTGGCGCTGCGGCTGGGAGACCCGCAAACCCAACAGGACTCGGCGGCCTCCGGCGGCGAGCGGCGGCGAGGCTCAGGAATTCGAGAGCCCGGCGTGTGCCGACCGCTCGGCGTCGGAGGTGCGCCAGACAGCAGGACAGGAGCACAACAAGGGGAACAGAGAAGAGCCCCCTCCTTACCTCAAACGGGGCAGACCCCTAATAGCAACCTGGGGCCTCGAGCAGTAGGGGCCTCCGGGAGGCATGCCTCAGGGGAGACACCATGGGGAGGGGGCGGGGCCAAGGGAGAGGGCGTGGCTGACAAAGGGGAGGGGGAGCCGGAACCAGGCAGCCAGAGTAAGGGAGGAGGAGGAGAGGAGGAGGCAGCTCTATTTATAGAGGGTGGGTGCCTAGAGTCCCCACCAATCAGAAAGGGGGGGAGGGCAGTTGTCCCTGATTGGCCCTTTTTCCCTCCAAGCACCAGGTATAAAAGGGACTGGCCTAATGGCTTTTTGGTTGCTTTTTGCAGGGAGAAGGAGAGGAGAGTGAGAGCAACTGGTGGGCCTATCCGGGTCCGGGAAAATAGGAGACACTACCAGAGAAGAGGAACTCCTGGATCCCTTTACTCACAGTGAAGTAACTGTGGGGTCAATCCTGGAGTTCAACTACCGTGGTTAAGACATTACATTTAACCAGTGTGTAATAAAGGTCTACAAACCTCCACATCGGCTACTGTCCTGATTTCTACAACTGGCGTAGTCGGCAGGATTAAGAGAACGCAATGGAGAAAATAATACAGACACTGTCCGAGGGGCAACAACAGTTACAGCAGCTCTTCCAACTTCAGGCCCAGCAGGCGGCCGCGGATCGCCAAGCCTTTCAGCAGGCAATACAATTACAGAGTAACCTGCAGTCCACCTCTCAGGACCAACATCAAGAGACGATAAAACACCTGACGGATGCTGTCACCGACACCCGAAACCAGCCCATGGTCCCTTCCGCAGTGTTGCAGAAGTTCAAGGAAGGCGAAGACCCGGCTTTCTTTTTTACCACATTCGAGAGGATCGCCCGAAACGCTCAGTGGCCGGTGGACCGCTGGGGCCAGTATGTTGCTCCCCTTTTGTCTGGCATCATGCAAGGTGCCTACCAGGCCGTTAACCCAAACGGAACCACGCCTTACGCTGAAATCAAAAGGCTGTATTGGACCGGTTGGGACTTGATGAAGAGGCCTACAGAATGAGGCTGCGCGATACTAAACTCAGACCAGGGGAGAACCCACGACAACTCTTCTACCGGGTTAAGGACCTCACCGAGAAGTGGTTACAAGTACCGGGAACAGGCCTCCCAGAAGTCTTAGAAAAGGTCACCCTCGAGCAATTCATTGAGGCCCTACCGCCTCCGATGCAAAGATGGGTCCGACAACATCACCGGCCCACCTTATCTGAGGCTGTGGACATCGCGTCAGCCTACCAAAAGGCAGGGGGAACGTGTAAACCTTTTGGAGTCGGATCTCCCATTCGCAACCCGACACCACCATTAGAACCCCTCACAACCAAGAGCCTGCGAGTAGGGCCTCCCAAATGGAGAGCCATGGAAGGACGCCCTTCTGGATCCGAGGAGAAGAGGAGCGGACCCGACCCACGGTCCACCCCGTTGTCCACAGGGTACCGGCAACCGCAATGTTATGACTGTGGTGAGTGGGGCCATATAGCCCGGTTCTGTCCCCGGAAGAGAGGCACCGAGCCGATGGAGATCGGATTCATGCGGACCGAGCAAGGACCACGAGGCCAAGGTCTCTACGAGATGGACGTCCGGGTAGACGGGAACCAAGCCAGGGCCCTACTCGACAGTGGAAGCAGACAGACAGCGGTGCTACCAACCGTAAGTGATTCTCCTTATCTCACCAATGTTAGTATCCCCATTCGATGTATACACGGGGATGTGAGAACCTACCCCATGAAATCCATAACAGTAGAGGTGGGCCCTAACATTACAGAGATGAGAGCTGCCGTCCTCCCCTCCTTATCCGCCCCAGTGGTGATTGGGACCGATCTGCCCCACTTCCACCAGACCATCAAAGCCCTAGACCAAGGATGGTGGGAAGAAGCACGCTTTGCCAGGGAGCCCATCACCCCGAACACCCAGAGACGAGAAAAACCCGCCAGAAAAAGAAGGGAAGCTCGCCTTGCTCAATGCGCATCCATGTATGCTACCCAACGGATAGCCTGGAACCCGGAGGACCATGAGGATTCCATCCGGGGAGAAACCTTGACGGACCCTTCCTTAACATTGGCCCGCGAAAGAGCCATCACAAATGGGGACCCCGATCTGACCAAGGGAGCTGGTTTTGCATCTAGACAGGGCCTGCTCTATCGGGTCTACCAAGAGGAGGGAGGAGCACGAAGGGAACAACTACTCCTGCCCAAAACACACAGGGGCATCGTCCTACAGTTGGCACATAACCACCCGTGTGGCGGCCACATGGCCTCCCTAAAGACACAGCAAAACATTCTAAAACGTTTCTACTGGCCAGGGGTCTATGGGGAGGTGGCGAAGTTCTGTAAGGAATGCAAAATCTGTCAGTTGACGAGTGGGGAAAAGCCAGCCAAGGCGCCTCTTCAGCGGATGCCCTTGATCACCATACCCTTTCAAAGGATAGGTATAGACCTGGTAGGCCCGCTCGAGCCAGTCAGTCGTGGATATCGATACCTGCTAGTCATTGTGGATTATGCCACCCGGTACCCCGAGGCCTTTCCCCTAAAGGGGACGTCGGCTAACCAAATATGTGACCAACTCATCCCCTACTTCGCACGGGTAGGTCTCCCCACCGAAATCCTCACCGATCAGGGTACAAACTTCATGTCGGCGGTTATGCGACAAGTCTGTGAAAGACTACAAATCAGACGGCTGCGTACCTCCGTCTACCACCCCCAAACGGATGGGTTGGTGGAGAGGTACAACCAAACGATAAAGAAAATGATGAAGAGGGTAACAGGTCCGGAGGGGAAGGACTGGGACAGAGTTATACCCCTGATCCTGATGGTATTAAGGGACACCCCCCAGTCCTCGACAGGATTCTCCCCATTCGAGCTGCTGTTTGGAAGACAGCCCAGAACAATCCTAGATCTGGTTAAGGAGGACTGGGAAAACACTAAGGAAACGTCTCTCACCGAGTACGCTGAGGACCTTAAGAACCATCTGTCTACTTTGAGGGGACTAGCAGGATCCCATCTAAATATAGCCCAAGACCGTCAGGAGAAGACATACAACAAGGGTTGTCGCTTAAGAAAACTAGAAACAGGGGATAAGGTACTGGTGTTACTACCCACCAGTACGAACAAAATGTTGGCTCAGTGGAGAGGTCCTTATGTAGTGAAGGACGTGGTGGGGCCAGTGAATTACCGGATACACCAACCTGACCGGAGCCCATCACATAAGGTCTACCACATAAACCTGCTGAAAAAATGGACTGAGCCTGCCCCGGTCGATATTCTAGCCACCCAGGATACGGGGTTGATCCACGCAACCGGCCAATTGGATGCGGTACAATGGGGTGAAACGCTCACTGAACACATGAAGAACGAGATCCTGGAGACCCTCAAACCACATAGCAACGCCTTTTCCCATTTACCTGGAAGGACCAGCTTAATGGAGCATCGTATCGAAACCCTAAACGGACAGACAGTCCGGCTGAGACCCTACAGGATCCCAGAGGCCCGAAGGTCGATCATTAAGAAGGAGATCGAAGAAATGATCAGGTTGGATATTATTGAACCATCAACCAGTGCGTGGTGTTCTCCGATCGTACTCGTACCCAAGCCAGACGGGGCTGTACGGTTTTGTATGGACTTTAGGCAGCTCAACACGATATCCCACTACGAAGCCTATCCCATGGCCAGGATGGATGAACTACTGGAAAGGCTGGGTGCTGCCCGCTACCTCAGTACCTTGGACCTCACCAAGGGATACTGGCAGATCCCCCTACGAGAAGCTGACAAAGAAAAAACCGCATTTGCTACACCCCAGGGGCTCTTTCAGTATAAAGTACTACCATTCGGGTTGCATGGGGCTCCGGCCACCTTTCAGAGGCTGATGGACATCCTCCTACAGCCCCACGACAAGTACGCTGCAGCCTACCTGGACGACATCGTGATATACAGCGCATCATGGAATGACCACCTGACCCATCTACGCGAGGAGGTCGGCACCCTGACCCGGGCCGGACTACACATCAACCCAGTGAAATCGGTGCTAGGGACCCAGGAAACCAAGTACCTCGGACATATAGTCGGTGGCGGCGTGATCCGGCCACAGGTGTCCAAAATCGAGGCTATTCAGGGGATCCCAGTACCAACTAACAGAAAACAAATCAGGGCCTTCTTGGGGTTTATAGGGTACTATAGGCGCTTTATTCCTGGTTTTTCTTCCCTGGCTGCGCCACTGACCGAGGCATTGAAAATCGGGGGTTCCCCGGACCTGTCCACCAATCACGCAGCCATACTGGCCGTTGAAGGGTTGAAGCGCAGTATCTCGTCCCACCCGGTGTTGGTATGCCCGGACTTCCGGAAGCACTTCTTCGTGCAGACGGATGCCTCGGGCGTGGGGTTGGGGGCGGTCCTGACACAGGAGGTAGACGGGTTCCTAAGACCAATCTGTTTTGTGAGTCGGAAGCTCCTTCCACATGAGTTAGCGTATTCCACTATTGAAAAGGAATGTCTCGCCATTAAATGGGCGGTGGACTCTTTGCGATACTACCTACTGGGGAGGAAGTTTACGTTGTATACCGACCATGCACCACTGCAGTGGTTGGCGAGACACAAGGACTCCAACCAACGAGTTCTGCGATGGTTCCTGTCCCTCCAGCCCTTCGACTTCGTTACCTTGCATAGACCTGCCAGCTTCCAGCTGGTGGCGGATTACCTATCCAGGAGTTCGATCCGGCCCGACCGGCCTGGATCCGTGGTGGGGGTATGTGAGGAGGTGAGGGTGGACCGGGAGGAGCGGGACGCACGGCTAGAGGAGCCCGCTATGCCGCGGGCGTGTGCGACGCCGGGGGCGGCCGCCGAGGAGGCGTCCCTGTTGAAGGGAGAGCCCTGTCGGCGGCCCGCGATAGTGCCGGCGTGGCGGCCGCGGCGCCGCGGGTCCCCGCAGCCGCAGCGCCGCGTGTGTCCACGAGGACCTGGTACACTGGCGCTGCGGCTGGGAGACCCGCAAACCCAACAGGACTCGGCGGCCTCCGGCGGCGAGCGGCGGCGAGGCTCGGGAATTGGAGAGCCCGGCGTGTGCCGACCGCTCGGCGTCGGAGGTGCGCCAGACAGCAGGACAGGAGCACAACAAGGGGAACAGAGAAGAGCCCCCTCCTTACCTCAAACGGGGCAGACCCCTAATAGCAACCTGGGGCCTCGAGCAGTAGGGGCCTCCGGGAGGCATGCCTCAGGGGAGACACCATGGGGAGGGGGCGTGGCCAAGGGAGAGGGCGTGGCTGACAAAGGGGAGGGGGAGCCGGAACCAGGCAGCCAGAGTAAGGGAGGAGGAGGAGAGGAGGAGGCAGCTCTATTTATAGAGGGTGGGTGCCTAGAGTCCCCACCAATCAGAAAGGGGGGGAGGGCAGTTGTCCCTGATTGGCCCTTTTTCCCTCCAAGCACCAGGTATAAAAGGGACTGGCCTAATGGCTTTTTGGTTGCTTTTTGCAGGGAGAAGGAGAGGAGAGTGAGAGCAACTGGTGGGCCTATCCGGGTCCGGGAAAATAGGAGACACTACCAGAGAAGAGGAACTCCTGGTACCCTTTACTCACAGTGAAGTAACTGTGGGGTCAATCCTGGAGTTCAACTACCGTGGTTAAGACATTACATTTAACCAGTGTGTAATAAAGGTCTACAAACCTCCACATCGGCTACTGTCCTGATTTCTACAGAGACACAAGACGAAAGAACATAGACAGTCTATAAAATCTGTAGAGGAGGTGTCAAGGATGAGCAACACTTCGGGCTCGAGATGAAGATGCTCATGCAAAGAAACGCTGAAGAAAATGCAAAGTCATTTTACACTTGTACACATGCAGTCACGCAAGTAGACAAAGTGATCTTGAGGCTGGCTACGTAGTGAATAGATTGCAGCGATACACCAATGTATATACATAGGAGTGTATAGAACCTGGATGTTCCACAATGATCTTTAGCAAGGCTTGAAACCCTGTGTATGGAAAGGTTTTCAGTGTGGCGCAGTTGGAAAAAAGCTAATGGCGAATGAGAACTTCAAGGAAGGCTTGGCAGGCCCAGTACCAAGAGTCGAGGCCACCTTGAACCTGGTTGTACATCAAGTAGTTACATGAACGTGAGAAAGAAACAAACTTCTGTTTGAGGTGAAATGGAAAAAGACTGAAGATGCCAAGAGTTCATCAATTAATAGTATTATATGCAGCGAAGAGCTCGAAAATGTGGTCTCCAATCACATGGTCAGATGAGAATAGCTTTGGGTCGAGCTACACCAAAACCAGAAGATAAGACCATGTCATACTCCCTTTTATTCGCAGGTGCAGAGAGCTTCTGCAAGGCCAAGTTCAAAGCCTTAATTGAATGGCAGACCGCAAGAGTGATGATAGATGTTGGGCTAATTGGGAGGGGAGGCATGACCAGGCCAATCCTCCCAGCACCTGAGGTAGTAGCCTGCGTGCTGCTAGCATGTGGAATATTCCAGAAGGGTACAAGCGTGCCAACCAATTGTAGAGGGCCACGTATCAGAGAGCTATATAGGTTGTATAACCAATGAATCGGCGTGTATTTTATGACAATGAAGATGACTTGCACAAGAGGAGGGTTTAGTTGTCCACCTGATGTTAGAGACCCAATTAATACCCCCGTTAGTATAGAACATATACTTATATGTTCCCTGTAAGCCTATAACATCCCAAAGTAGGTATCTGTAGTTTGCCACGTAGTGTGATGTCAATGACGAATATTGACTATAAAAGTTATGTTTTTTATGAAATACATTGAAAGCTCGAGCGAACGTCAGATGATGTCCGTTGTAACCTCCCTGTTTTAAATAATTGCAAATAAAACAGAACAGAGTTTTGCCAACTTCCTGAGTCGGTTTGATTATGGATGTATGAGTAATTTCTGCATCCCCATGGGTTCACGTGGTGGCAGAGGTAGGATGGTTAAAGATCCGTCGACCCAGTAGGCTTTTAAGGGGCTCAAGAATATCGGATGTCCTCCGCCATTTAGCTGGAGGACCTCAAGGCTCCCTGTGGATAGCGGCCAAAACAAAGATCTTGCAAGACACAATGAGATAGGTGGGATGGATTCCTCTTTCATGGAATTCCCTTCCCGGTTTCTACAGGCAGCTGAGCGGACCGAAGGCTAAGGTGGCCGGTTGAGGAGGAGATGATCCCGAGGGTCAGGAGCTGAAAAGCAAATGGTGAGCAGATTGAGAAAGTTGGGAAAAATGATACATGCATAATAAGTGGGGAAAGTGATAATAGAAAGAAAGTAACAGAGGGTTGGTGGGGTACTTAGTTAACGACAAAGAGCGTCACATAGAGGTATATGTAAGACGAGGAGCGTCATAGAATAAGCCCATAAATCCTATGTCCAAGGGACGTCTAGAAGAAGTTATTTTAAAATCCAAGTGGATATACCTAGGCTACGAGCAAACAAGGTTTACACTCCAATCTGAGTATTTTTTAGGGGCAAGAATAAGTAGCGTGGAGCGCTAAAACAAGATATATGTTGGGGCCAGCCAGTCTGTCTGGTTGTATATTGTATGTGTTCTATGTATTAAGAAAATTATGAGATGTCGAAATGTGACAAATAATAGACTGTTGTAAAGGCTGAGAGTAGATTATTTATTTATTTAGTTGTTAATGGTGTCGACTGAATAGGTAGAGTGAAGTAAAGTGAGACATAGAGGTTTGGAGCGGCGACGATTGGTGAACGCTCATATTGTATGGTTTTTCTGAAAAGTATCCTTTGTGTAAAATAACGGTAAGTATTGACAGTCGATTGGGACTTGTCATGATGGAAGATGTTACTACGCTCATGCACCTGTACAAACAGCTGCCAAAACATGCACCCAAGCTTAAGCAATAGCAGATAAAATGTTCATGCCATGGCCACAAGGAGGATCACTGTCAAAAGCAGTTTTGCAACACATGACCACATACTTGCATGCTGCGTACACGGGAAAGAAATTGGAAAAAAGGTTAGCTAGCCTAGAGCTTTGGAAAATGTACCAGGAAGAACGGGAAGACCCACCTAATGAAGACTGGATGCTTAACCAGTGTAAAGAGGGGGGTTTTGAGCCTTCTGCTTCACCTACCGCGCCTGAAGTAAATGGCGATAGTACGAAAAATGAAGGATTGTATCTATTAAGAGAGCTTAAAGCAGCAACAGGATACAGTAATCTGATACATAAGCTACCTGCGTATAGCAGTGATGAGAACCCAGAGAGAACCCCAGAAAGATGTGATCTCTAAAGTCCCATGGGACAAAGAAATAAGTGAACGGCTGATTGTGACTCTAGATATAGAACGAGAAATTAAGAGATGGAAGGGAGAAAAAGATGAAGCTGACGAGATAGATACAGAACGAATCGATGGGAGTTCAGATATTGCTCTAACTTGATGGAAAGAGCATCAAGGAAGTACGGCAAGAAGAAGATCAAGAGGAGCAAGATAAAAAAGACAGCGAATGAGAGAAACGATTGAAAGAAAACGAGTATAAAAGAAAGAGTAGACAAAGACAGGAACAAATGCATCAGGAAGAACAGTTAAGAAAAGAAGAGCAGAAGAGCAAAGAAAATATGACAATAGGCAGAGCGCGATCAAAGAACGAGACAGGCTAGAAAAGAAAGGAGAAGAAGAGGAAGAACGGAAATTAAGAGATAAAAGAAAGCAAAGACGCAGAGATGAAGAAGTACGTAGGGCAAATGAGAGAAGAGAAGCAAAAAGACAAGAAGAGGAAAGGGTTAAGGAGGAAGCAAAGAAACAAAGAGAATTTGATGAGGAAAAGGAACGAAAGAGAAGACAGAGGGCATGCAATATTGATCGGATTGAGAAAGAACTAATGGAACCAAGTCCAGTAGTATAATTGTAGGACATAGAGGAGTTCCTCCCATCACAAGAACCTGTGCCAGGACCCTCTAGAGCAAATCTAGAAGAGAATTTTGAGATAGGACGTATCGGGGACAGAATCGAGAAGGCTTATCTGGAGATGAGGACAAAAAGTGAATCGAGAAATAAAGGGACAGACGATCGATCTTAAATTGCCCAGTCACGAGGCAAGGAGGGAAACCTGTTTAATCTCGAACATAGATCCTTGTCTTTTGACAGGCTGACTCTAAACAGAGATGAGAAGGATGACAGCCATACTAGTTGGGGACAAGATATGTCAGACGAAGACAGGAAAATCTTCCATGGGGAAGCGGGTGTTGGTGCATGCGGTCCAGAGGGGTGTTTTCAGACTGATAGAGAAGTAAGATGGTCAAATTTAGACCAGCCCTAAGAAAGAACGCTAGAGCCTATGGCGTGACCAGAGCGACCTAAAAGACGACCTCTTAGTGAGAGGGGGAATCGCCACCATATGTGAACAGACTGAGGTCATTACCAGGAAGAAGGCGATTAGGAGCCATTGTCCCCACTATGGATAGGGAGATGATGCAAGCTGATTGCGATTATGGGATTTCACAATTTCCCTTGTTAGAAAAAGGAGGGGCCAGACCACAGTATATCCCGTGGCTCCAGGGGTAAAAGGATAATCTAAGGTGTAAGCTCCTGAGTTTGACTTTGGTAGCCAGGAAATGGATCTCTGAATTAGAAAAAATGACAGGAGGAAAACACGTTAGCTATAGGGAACATTAAGGGTCTTCTAGCAGCAATCCTTGGGGAAAGGGCGGATGACATTTGGACGAGAGCAGGATACTCAAGTGTCACGGCACAGAACACATCGCATGATGGGGCGCCGTTTAATAATCGTAGAGTGGCAGTCTGGAAAGTGCTTAGAGTACAATGTCCTGATATGTCCAATTTGGGCGCAATTATGGCACAGTGTCAGAATACACCTTCAATTTTCACACGTAGTGTAGCCTACGGATTCTTTCTAACAATACAACCCACTGTCTCGATAAAAACACGACAGTAGGATTTATTCTTTGAAAGAATGGACCCAAAGCGATCACAAGGCTACCTAGCATACAAGAGAGGAACCAGTTTAGTATGACCTCCTTATGACAAGGATATTACCAGAATCTAATTGACCAAGAACTAACCTCTATATCAAGTATGCTGCTGAGGGTGTCACCAGACTGCCTGAAGAGGTATATAAGGTAGGTAGACTTTTCCTTGAACATAGGGTAAGGACTGAATGACCTCAATGTTATTACCTACAATGGCTTGCAGATTCTGTTTGACCCAGGCCTGAATATTGGACTTCATGGACACCTGTAGAGTGCAACCACAGACAACCTGATTAGGCAATAGCAAGGCACCATTATCAGTACGTTGCGTGGTATTTCCAGCAAGGCGTGATAAGGCATCGGCCTTAGAATGCAAAGAACCTGGGCGATAAGTAATCATGAGATGAAACTGTGAGAAGAACTCTTGCCACCGAGCATGACGTGCAGTAGTGCACTTCACGGATTGCAAAGCCAGGAGGTTACGATGATCTGTATACACAAGCACGGGGTAGCTGTTCCCAACAAATGATGCCTCCAAACCAGGAAGGCGGCACAGACCGCTAACAACTCTTTCTCTGTAACAGTGTAATTTTGTTCATAGGTTGTCAGTTTCCTAGAGTGGTAGGCCACGGGATGGAGAGCATTGGTGTCTTTACAATTCTGTGACATAACAGCCCCTATGTTACGCTCACCTGATCTCTGCAGAGGCGTTAGCTGCTACTGGTCCTGTGCTTCTGCGTGATGGACACCTTCGCTCTGGTTCCCGGACTATGATGGTCCCGAACAACCTCCCCAGCTCTGCTCCTGATCCTTTCAGTTCGTACCCCTTGGGGATGGGCAAGCTGGGTGGCTCACCTGTTGTTTTGCAATGATAAGCTCTCCGTCCTGCTGTCCTTGCAGGGGTGCTAATCTTCTGTTACTTTACTGGTTCCTAGTGAGGACTGACCCAGGCCAGCTGTGGCGTAGTCCTTAAGTGTGACTTTTCCCCTTTTTTAACAATACCGGTAAGTATTTGTGATACAGTGAGTATTTTGTGCCTTTTTATGTCCTTCGCATCTGTTGTAATGTTGTTTGTGCTCACCTTGTCTCTTTTCCGGGGCGCAGTGCGATATGTTGAGGCGACTGCGATGAGGGACAATGGGTCCCTGTATGTCCACGGCGCGGTGTGCAACAACACGAATAACAGGTAAGTGAAGCTTTTGATGTGAGCTCGAGCAAACTTGGCATTGCGCGTGCTTTAAAAGGTGTTGTGCTAACCTTTCTCTTCTCTTCTTTCCAGCGTTGCAGTTATGACGTGGTGATGGATTTGCGGGTGAGTAATTGCAGATTTGCAGGTTTCCAGGTTTCTCTGCTCGTGTCGAAGATGACAACTGTGCGCCTCGAGGTAAGCAATTGTAGGCTTCTTGGTTTCTCAGGTTGACGGAATGATATCTGCAGACAGAATCGAGGTGAGTGTCACGTTGCAAGGCAAAGTAACGCGAAGCACGGACTGGAGCAGAGGCAGGGCTTAAATAGCCTAGGCTGTAGCCACGCCCACAGGCGACTGGGCACGCCTTGCCCCTCCCGGCACGAGATGCTGATGGGCACACCCTGCCACACCCAGTGCACACTGTACGTGTACAGTGTGCCTGGGAGGTTAATAGACCTATCGGCCGCAGGGTTCCAGATAAAGGACTTCTTTTTACTGGTGAGTACAGTAAGAGGGGCAGCAATCTCTGAAAATGACCTCACAAACCGCCTATAAAAGTTGGCAAAGCCAAGAAAAGACTGCAGTGATTTTAAACTGTTAGGGACTGGCCAGTCTAATATGGCTTTCACTTTGGAGGAACTCATCTGTATTCCTCTATCAGTAATCTCATACCCCAAAAATGTGATGCTTTGGACGTGGAATATGCCTTTTTCCAGCTTTGCGTACAACTAATGTTCCTAAAGGCATTGTAACACTTGGGTGATGTGTTTTATATGTGCCTCAAGGGAGTCAGAATAAATCAGAATATCATCGAGATACACCAACAAAAACAGATCCATCATGTCTCTGAACACATCATTGATAAAATGCTGAAATGTGGCAGGGGCGTTACATAGGCCAAGCGGCATAACACAATATTCGTATAAACTGTATTTGGTTTTAAATGCTGTTTTCCACTCGCCCCCTGACCTATTCTGACCAAATTATAGGCTCCTCTAAGATCTAACTTTGTGAAAATCACTGAAGAGCGTAACTGGTCCAGGAGAACTTAAATCATGGGTATAGGATATTGGTTTCTTATGGTCACAGCGTTCAACGCGCAGTATTCAATGCATGGCCGAAGATCGCCCTCCTTTTTCGGCACAAAGAACAAAGGTGAAGCCGCGGGAGAATGTGATGGGTGAATAAAGCCTGTTTTCAGTTACTTATCAAGATATTCCTTGAGGATCTGATCTTCCTTCTGTGTTAAGGAATAGATCTGGCCCGATGGTATCTTCGCCCCTGGCTCTAGGTCTATAGGGCAATCATAGGGCCTATGTGGGGGTAATGTTTCAGCACCTTTGACGTCAAATACGACATGATAGCCCCTATCGCGGGTGTGTGGAGCAACAGTGGTCGGCATGGATTACTAATGGTTGTATGAGGACCCAGACAACCGGTTTCACAATGTCTAGCGACGAACTCCACCTCTTCTGCCTGACAGTCTACAACAGGTTTGTGAAGTACTAGCCAGGGTAGACCCAAAATCAAATGATATTGTGGTGCTGCAATAAGATCAAACCAAATGATCTCACTGTGACCAATGCCTATGGTCATCATGTTCATTGAGTAACCAGTCCTGCGTGGTCCCATCTACTGCGTTCACTAATTCAGGATATGGTTTAGGGACGATGGGAATACCCAGATCCTTGGCGAAGGTACAATCTATATAGTTGCCAGTGGCTCCAGGGCGAGCACTGCATCAATGGCCCACTCAGAACCGTTGAGAATCGAACACTGGCTGGAAACAGTAAAAGGAGTTGACCTAATGGAGTCTGAATGCACATTTCTCGGTAGTCGGACTCCCTCTACTGCCGAGCTCTGGAATTTCCCTGCTTCCTAGGCTTTTTGTTGCATGCCCGCAAAAGATGTTCAGAAGAACCACAGTTAAAGCAAAGATTCTTCTTCTTCCTCAGTTCCCTTTCCTCGGAAGATAAAGGACCTCTCACAACTCCTATTTGCATGGGCTAACTGTTCCCTGTGGTCGGGCTGGCTGCAGTTATGGCCGCTGGAACTGATGCTCTTCGTTTGCCCTTCCGTTCCGCTTTTCTGGCATCATTCTGTAGTACTAGATCAAGGAGCTTGGGAAAGGCTGTGGGAACCACAGGGACAGTTGCAAGGATATCTTTCAGAGTGTCCGACAAACCCTTGTAAAATAGGGACACCTTCTTATCATCCAGCCAACCTGTCTCGGCTGCCAGCTGATTAAACTTAGCCAAGTAAGATAGCAGGGTTGAGTCGCCTTGTTGCAACCCCAATAATTCCAAGTCTGTGGCCTATGTCTTGTACCTGGTATCAAAGATACGACCCATGGCTTCTATTAAGATATCGCAATCAAACAATAAAGGACTCCCTGATTCTAATAAAGGGTTTGCCCAAGATGCAGCTGTGCCTCCTAAATGAGACAAGACAAAGGCTGCTTTCGTGGTTGAGTCAGTGAAAGAGTTAGGCCGGCTTAGAAAATGCAGATGACATTGGTTCAAGAACGTTTGAAACGTCTTGGGATCCCCATTAAAGCTCTCTGGAGGTGCCAAAGGGAATTGGGCTGTCATATAGACAGGGCCTGCTTCTTGTGGAGGGAGAGACAGCCCATAACCTGACGCCACAGTAGGCATGGAAACAGGGGGCGAGGTAGGTTGCAAACCAACCTGCAGCTCATCAATGCGACATTGCGTGGAAGCATGAGCAGACGCCATCTCAGCACGTAATTCTGTAATTAATTGCATTATATGAGCCAAGGTGTTATTGGTGTCCATTTTGTATAGGCTTCTGAATATGTCAGAATCCGCCTTCAATTTAGACACGTAGTGTAGCCGATGGATTCTTTTGAACAATACAACCCACTGTCTGGATAAAAGCAAGACAGTAGATTTTACTCCTTGAAAGAATGGACCCAATGCGATCACCAGGCTACATAGGATACAAGAGAGGAACCAGTTTAGTATGACCTCCTTATGACAAGGATATTACCAGAATATAATTGACCAAGAATTAACCTCTATATCAAGAGAAGTATGCTGCTGAGGGTGTCACCAGAGTGCCTGAAGAGGTGATCAGAATCCTACTGCAGTTGTGTCCCTTCTGAATGGAAAGCCGTGGGTATCTTCAATACATATACCGTATATTATTCTGATGTACAGTGTTGGGACTAAAACTAGAATGATGTGATAATGTAACAATGTTGATATTGTGTCTTGCTGTAGGCTCAAAAGGAGTTTGCAAGGGAAGAATCCTGAAGACACTCCGGAGCAGCCGAAGCACCAAGAAGGATGGAGCAATTCCTGCGGTCACTATCCCCGACGGCACAATGACGCCTAAAGCGTAAAGGAAGTCTCTAGTCCCAATACGCCTAACCCGATGAAACGCAGACGCCTGACGGGATCACGCTAACACACAACGGAAGTCTCTGGTCCGTGTGTAGCAGGATGAAGGAAAGGCAGTATAGGCAATGCTCCAATGGTTACTTGGTGTGGAGTCCAAAGTAGACAAAATAGGTCGACAACAATGCAGAGAAAAAAATGACCGTGGGAGAGACAGAGGCAAATCCAGTAGCGAGGTCCGGGTCAGGCAGGATAACAGGCTCGAGGTAACCGAGGCAAACGTAGCAGGCAAGGACCAGACGTAAGGGAAGTCCAGGAAACAGGCGAGACAATCCAAGAAATAAGGTAATCCAAAAAGCAAGATAACAGCGATAATCCAAGCGCACTTCTGCAAATTCAGAAGCACTGAGGCAATGGGAGGAGGTGCTTAAGTGCTATGGGTCATATCACGTGACTGATGTGTGCGTCGTGAGCCAGAAACTGGAAGTGAATCAATACAAGGTCGCCATACCCTCCATGGTAACTTCCAATTCCTACCGTAGCACCCTCTACTGCAGACACGCAAGCTCTCGGGGATCTGTAGTAGGAGGATTGATTAGGAGAACAGAAGTGTATGTTTCTATATATGGATTGCAAATGTGGGTGAGAATGGGTTCTGTAGATGTGTGCGCTCACATTATGTAAAGACCCTGTGTTATTAACATGAGAGAGAGGTGGCTTGGACCTATTGGAGTCTAGAGTCCTGACACACGGAAAATGCAAGAAGGCGAAGATCCGCTTGCTTACATTCAGAATGTTCAGGATCAGTGGTCTTTGGAAACTCGAAAGCCTTGTGGGAAATGAAAACCTGTATTCTATCATTTTTTATGTCAGGGATTGCCAGAACAGGTACAGAGGCAGCTTAAGTAGCTGGTGGGTACGGAAGCAGAGCCAGGCTAGAAATACCGCTGACCATTGCGACCATTGTCGATTGTTGCAAGAGAAAAATTGAAAGAAAGAAGATGCTAGGAAGCTCGAGGAAGCTAAACTAGTGCAGAAGAAGCTGTCGAAATATGCTATAGAAGGGGTGATGTTGACTAGCAGAGAAGGGCTAGGATCACAACAGACAGCAGGTATGCCGCAGGTGAATAACCAACGGCAGTTGGATCAAGGAGGGAGCAGACTTATGCTGAGAGGCAGGGGAGGCTTCCGCGGAAGAGGAGGCTTTCAGAATAATCAGGGAAACTTTCAGAATAATCAAGGTGGCTTTCAAAATATGCAAAATGATAATCAAGGCGTGCAGGGAGGGCAACTTAAGAGACCCCTCCTGTGCGTTTGACATGTGGAATGACAGGTCATATTGCACGAACAAGTGGGAGCCAAGGGTATGTGCAGAATGGGCAATTATCAAGAGGGGGCACAGCGTATCCTCCAGCATATAGCCCACAAAGTAGGGATGGGTTTGCCCGAGATCAGACAGTGTATCAACCACAAGCCCCATTGAATCCACTGCAAGGGAAGTCAAAGCATGCACCCATGCAGATACAGCAAAGCACAAACACAGAACAGTTATTGACTCTTAGAGTGGGGGGATCACTTTCACAGGTACGGCAATAAGTATGTACCCAAAATAGGGCAGCTCACAGGGTGACTCGATGTGTTCAGTACTATCAGTGATGCCAAATCCTCAAGAGGAACCAAGGGTTGATGTTATCATAGGAGGCAAATCCTTTTCTTTGTTAGTAGACACTGGGGCAACTCGCTCATGTATACGAGAAGGACACATTTTGTTATAAAGAAATGCCATGAATGCCAGGGTTCTCTGGAGCTACAAGTAGAGTTCCTTTTACTGAGAAAGTGCCAGTCTCTCTAGGAGAGTGTGATATGTCTGTCCCATTGCTGTATTCAAGGCAGACACCAGTTAATATATTGTGCCAAGATTTAATGACAAAGCCAAATATGACAATTTCCTTCACTGATGAAGGCATAGTGTGTTCAACACCACAAATACCTTATTTAAATGTGGGCAAATTTATTATGGCATTTACAGGACAAATAGCCATGCAAGGAACGGGTGAGAGCCAGATGTTTTTCACTATGGGATTAACATTTTGTTAACGCGGTTACCTGGTTTAGTGGGCAAGATTATGAGAATACCTGATGAATTTCTGATCAGGCCACAGATACCTATGGACAAAGAGGGGGGACAGTTTTTCCCTTGGAATCTTAGGCAGCCATAGTGCGAGGGGAATTGGCCATGATTGAAGGATTTGATGATGAGGGCAGACCATGGAGAACAGTGATTGTTATTGGGGAAGGATATAGATTGACTGATGTCGCTGACGAGGATATGTTTAAAGATAACTCGTCAGACGACGAAGTGGTGTTTGAAATTAGCATTACATATTGGATCAGGACAGAAAGACAAGAGGTTCCACAGAGGATGATGATAGTGCGGCAGCGCCCTGCATTTTTTGATGAGGATATAGAGAAAGTACCAATTTCTTTATGGACTACGGGCCCTTATGACATAGGCCTGTTAAAAGGGGTGGGAGAAGTAAAGATTAAGTTGAAATACGGAGCTATTTTACCTCGAGCAAGACAGTATCCTATGTCTCAAGAGGCAGACAAGGGTATTTTCAAGACTATATCAGCTATGATGGAACAAGGCTTCGCAGTGACGTCAGAGCCACCATGTAATACCGCAGTGTATTCGATTAAAAAATCGAAGGGTGGGTCATGGCATTTAATTCAGGACATGAGACCGATAAACCAGATTGTAGAGGCCGAGTTTCCTCTAGTTCCGAATCCTGTGATGATTTTATGTAGCATTCCCCGGAAGCACAATATTTTACAGTGATTGACTACAAAAATGTGTGTTTCTCAATCCCGTTGCATAAAGATTCCCAAGATCTTACATCATTTACGTTCCGCCAGACTAAGTTGAAAAGTACACATTTGCTCCACAGGTACTGTGAGTCTCCATTGATTTTCAATAGGGTCCTGCAAATGGACCTAAGCAATATTTATTTGCCAAGTGTTGTGCTGCAATACGTAGATGATATTTTGGTGTGTAGCACAACAGAAGAAGAATACAGACAAGACTAGATTCAGCTAATGATTATTTTAGCAGACAAAGGATATAAAGTGGATAAAGAGAAATTGCAGTACTGTCAGGAAGAGGTGTTTTATGTAGGACAGTTAATCTCACATGACAGAAAGAAAGTTACACCTGAAAGAGCTGAGGTGATATTGAAGATGTCAAAACTGCACACAATAAAGCAAATGCAACAGTTTTTAGGACTGTGTAATTATGTAAGAGCATGGGTATTTGATTATAGTTCATACACAGGACCCTTGTTGCAGGCTCTGAAGAAGGCAAAGGTGAATCAGGAAAGAATTGAATGGACGGAGGAAATGGAGGAGGGGTTTGATGAACTAAAAAAGGCAATTAGCACAGCCCCAGTTTTAGGAATTCCCACTTATTCTGAGGAGTTATTTGTATTTTCACACACAAATGGGACAGGTATGACAGCAGTACTCACACAGAGAACTACATTGTGGTGCAAACCCTTAGCATATTACAGTGGGATCCTGGACCCAGTTATGAGCGGTCACTTCCCTTGCAAGCAATTGCTGGCAGCAGCCGTGTTCGCTATCGAGAAATCTGCAAGCATGGTGATGGGGTGTTCCATGATGTTATTTGTTGAGCATGCTTTGTTTGCTGGTTTGGAGAAACCCAAGGGTACACTAACGTCTCAAAGAGCCTCTGCTTATGAGGTGGTTATATTGAACCCAGCGATCAAAATAGTGAGATGTAAAATGGTGAATTCTGCCACGTTTGTAGCTGACCCACTGGAAGAGGGTAGCAAGTGCATGATTGCTCAAACTATGAGGAGTTTGATGACGAGATTCCGAGAGTGAAGGAAAATGCTCTAGCAACTGGCTTCTCTTTATTGGTGGTTCTTCAAGGATCGATCAAACTGATGGAGAAAGGCATTCAGACTCAGCTGTGGTAAGACACAGAGCCAATGAGGAATTTGAAGTGGTAGCAAGTACGAGACTACCGTTTCATTTTTCAGCACAGGCTGCAGAATGGGGGGCGCTTATTGTCACGCTCGAGAAACACGCAGACCAGGAAGTAACAGTATACAGTGACTCTGCCTACGTGACGTCAACCTGTTAGAACACATTGCTTTTTATGTAGTAAATTGCATCGTATGTCAAAAGGTTACTGCTGGGCACACACTGCGAACAGTCAGAGGAGTAATTCCTCAACCAAATGGTCCTTTTCAGCATTTACATATCGATTATGTTGACATGCTGCAGGTTTGTAACAGCTATATGTATATCATAGTGGCAGCGTGCCTGTTTTCGAATTGGATTGAAGCTGGTCCATGCACACATCCTGACGCCACATGCGCTCGGAAGTTTTTAGTCCGAGAAGTATTTCCTAGATGGCGAGTATGTAAGGTGCTGAGATCAGATAATGGCCCCCATTTTGTGAATGAGGTCTTTGAACAGATCAGCTTATTGCTTAGCATTAAACACAAGTTTTCTTCTGCTTATCACCCTCAAGCAAACGGAATATGTGAGACACTCAACGGTCTGCCCAAAGAGAGAATAGTTAAGTTGAAATTGACACTGAAAAAGGGGTGGCTGCATTGCTTGCCCCTTGCATTATATGCATTGAGAAATCAGCCCGACTCTGACCACCACCTCACACCCCACACCCCATGAGTTAGTTACAGGGAGGCGAATGAGAATGCCTCTGACTAGGAGTGATGCCCAGACAACTGCAGCACTTCTAGGAAATGAGTTACGTGATTACTTAACATGTATGACCACTAGTATCTCTGTCATTTCATATCAAGTCAAGTGGACGGGGTGTCGGTCTCAGAACACAGATGAAGACCATACAGCAACTGGACCTGAAGGACTATGGGCCTCATTACGAGGTTGGAGGTAGCCTTGCCAGTAAAACCGGCAAGGCTACCCCCAACTCGCATCCGGGTCTGGCACCCGCGAATGGGCAATTACCGGGTCATGCCGAGTTTGGCAATGATTATTAATTAAATGATTATTTAGACAGTACAGCACATTTGGGGAACAGAATGTAGTATCAGCACATGAAAGAGGTGAGAAGAAGTACCTCCGAAGAGTATTGCTATGTATATGCGCTCCTGCCTTATGCTATGGAAAAGCCTAAGATATTCATAGCTATTGAATAGACAGTTCAAACAGCTCATTGCCTTACTCACCTTGCACTCTGCCATACAAGAGGTCAGTTCCAGGGCCGAACGGCATCCTTGGTATGGGTGACAGAACGGACATCCCCAAGACTTAAAGACAAGAGAAAGAGCACGCACCAGAAATCATGTGATCAGATATGAACAACCTGGCATGAAAGGAGCTGGAATCAGATGGGAGAAAAACAGGAAACTCAACTGTCAAGGGAAGACGGATGAAGACGTTTGAAGCTGCAAGGAAAGAGGCCAGATGTGAATCTGGAGAACAGTACTTTCTCCAAATGGCTGGAAAGAAGGCATAGTCGTATGCAGAGCTGTGGCAGTAACTGGTCATCACAAGTCAGTTATTGAACCAGTGGAAAATGGATGCAAACCTCTATGGCCGAGGCATGCAAAGCTTCTGACGTGGGCCGAAGACAGAGGAGGTCCACTACAGATATTGCCTTTGGCTAGTGCAGACCTGTGTTTCAGAATAAATGGCACGAGAACAGTTGGAGAGAATCAACAGTTCCGGTGAATCTTTGATGTACCAGGAATGACGGACGGGACAGTGGTGATAATGGATCATTACTGGGCTTGTGGATCCAGAGCTTACTTGAAGCTGCCCAGAGATTGGGGAGAACTATGTTCTATAGTGAACGTTCATGGTCCAGCATTGGTGATTCCAAAGAGTGACCTGAATATTGGCAAGTTTCCAAAAGCTGATGCTCACCTGAGGAAGTAGAGATCTGCTGAGCTCTTGAATCGAATGAAGAGAGAAAACTATTTCTCAGCCAAATCGATAGCAGCCTTTGATGCTATTCCATATGAACATAGACTGTTCAGCAAGACTTCTTCAGTGTTTACTGTTAGCTTTATGCCTAGCATCCAGATGATGGTGAATACCAAGTGGATACAGATAAGCAAATGGGAGCTTTACAGATGATCAACACCATCATAAAGGGATTCAGTGCTATCAAGGAGGGGCTGAGAGCCATACGACTGATGACTCTTCAGAATAGATATGTCTTGGATATGATTATAGTTATGGATGGAGGTGTTTGTGCCAAAATTGGAGAATCATGTTGGACATTCATACCTACTCATGATGATGAGAATGGCACCTTGATGGAGGCCATAATGATGTTGACAAACCTACACGTCAAGATGGAAGACGAAGTTGATGACAGCTGGTTTGCGTCAATCTTCTCATGGGTTCCACAATGGATGGTGAACATTTTTAAGTTTCTTGGAGCTCTGTTAGTTATGGTCATGTTTGGATTCTGTGTAATCATGATAATAATCACACAATGCAAGAAGACTGCGAAGAAAACAGTAGGAATGAAGATTGTGATTGATGTCGAATCAGGATCCCAACCTAAAGAGCTGACAGATGAAGAAATCAGAGACTACGTTGAGGCCAGCATTCATGCACCTGAGGAAACGAAGTTCCTGTACCCGAAGAATCACAATAAGTATGTGGGGAAATGGATGTACTGCAGTCCCAGTGGACAATGCATGCTTATGACCTGGAGTGTTGATGAGCATGTGCAATCAGATGGATGCCTGAAAGGAGTCATAAAGGTATGGGTTCCAAACAAGCACTTCTTCAGACAAGGATGTCTAGATGTGAAGATTGATGCGAGAGTGGTTGATGAATCGCCAGAGGGGGCAGTATAGAGGAGGAGCCAAATTCCCCTATCAAGAGCTGCGCCCCCATGTTGCCCATATGTTGGGAACCGGAAACTGCGACACGTGCAGTACCAGTGAGGATGCCTATACCGCAAAGAAATCTTGAAACAAGGTATCCACTGAGAAAACCCTGAGCGAAAAGACTGGTGACTTCATGGGAAGCAGAACTGATGCACCCTGAAAAGAGACAAAAGAACATAGGCATTCTATAAGTTCTGAAGAGGAGGTGTCAAGGATGAGCTTCATTTCAGGTTCGGGATGAAGATGCTCATGCAAAGAAACGCTGAAGAAAATGCAAACTCATTTTACAGTTGTACAGATGCAGTAATGCAAGTAGACAAAGTGATCTTGAAGCTGGATACGTAGTGAATAGATTGCGGTGATGCGCTAATGTATATACATAGGAGTGTAGACCCTGGATGTTCCACGATGCACTTTAGCAAGGCTTGAAACTCTGTGGATGGAAAGTTTTTCAGTGTGGCACAGTTGGAAAACAGCTAATGGCAAATGAGAAATTCAACAAAGGCTTGGCTGGCCCAGCACCAAGAGTCGAGGCCACCGTGAGCCTGGTTGTCCATCAAGTAGTTGCATGAACGTGAGAAAGAAGCAAACATCTGTTTGAGGTAAAATGGAAAAACACTGAAGGTGCCAAGAGTTCATCATTTAATAGTACTATATGCAGCGAAGAGCTCGAAAACGTGGTCTCGAGTCACATGGTCAGATGAGAATAGCTTTGGGTCGAGCTACACAGAAAGCAGAAGATAAGACCATGCCATACTCCTTTTTATTCTCAGGCACAGAGAGCCTCTGCAAGGCCAAGTTCAAAGCCTTAATTGAATGGCAGTCTGCAAGAGTGATGATAGATGTTGGTCTAATTGGGTGCGGAGGCATGAACATGCCGACCCTCCCAGCACCTGGGATAGTAGCCTGCGTGCTGCTAGCGTGTGGAATATTCCAGAAGGGTACACACGTGCCAACCAATTGTAGAGGGCCACGTTTCATAGAGCCCTATAGTTTGTATAACCAATGAATCATTGTGTATTTTATGAAGATGACTTGCACTAGAAGAGGGCTTAGTTGTCCACCTGATGTTAGAGACCCAATCACTACCCCCATTAGTATGGAACGCATACTTAGATGTTCCCTCTAAGCCTATCACATCCCCAAGTAGGTTTTTGTAGTTTGCCACGTAGTGTGACGTCAAGGATGATGAATATTGACTATAAAAGTTATGTTTTTTATGAAATGCATTGAGAGTTCGAGCGAACGTCGGATGATGTCCGTTGTAACATCCCCGTTTTAGATAATTGCAAATAAAACAGAACAGAGTTTTGCCAACTTCCTGAGTTGGTTTGATTATTGATGTATGTGTAATTTCCGCATCCCCATCCATCTCTAAGTATTGCTACCTCATCTTAAAGGGACCAGGTCTATGGGTTCACCACGCTAGATAAGGGAAAGCTCAGCATTTATCAGACCCTTTTAAGGCTTCTTGTGAAAAACCTTTACCAAGTTGTCCACCTCACATTTAAAAAAAAAAAACATTTATTTAACATAGCCGCAGACATTAGTGCCAACCCATGTGGACGGAGAGATAACGATATAATAAAATACAAACATTGAATTACTACTGTTTGTCAGACTATTAGATGACATATTATTGGCTGCAGTACATTGTCCCATACTTATAAACGGTAGAGGGTCGATCCAGCTGTTCCCTCCCCTTCATTTATTCATAACAGATAGTCTCGGAATGGTCCCCAAATGTCCTTCGGTATGCATCTGGGCACAACCATTGCAGTGTAGTCCTCTTCCTTTTGTTAATATAGGTTAGTTCCTTGAGCCATTCAGTTACACTCGGGGCTGTTCTGGATTTCCAGTAATTCAGAATACATTTTTAGTAATCATACAACTCAAACTGAAGAACCTATGAACATTTACAGTGACCTCCCCGATGTCTCCCAGCAGGTACTTAGGGGGGGGAGAGTACTAGAGGTATTTTGGCAATATCATATAAGATGTCTGTAACTTGAATTGAAGAATTGAGTAATCAGCGGGCAGTCCCAATACATATGGAAGGAGTCTGCAGCAGCCATAGCACACTTCACGCACTCATTAGTAAGATTCAGCGCAAATTCTGAAATGCGTGCAGGGGTGCAGTGCAATTGATTCAGTATTTTTAACATATAACCTTTTATTAGCATTTTCACAATTTACCAACCATTTGTCAACCACCCCATGCCCCCCGTAGTCCGATCGGGGTTGAGAGGCCTTCCTTTGAATTGTCCCCAAACTTAAACTCCTTAAGTCATTTGTCTAGAAATATTCACAGCAGTCCCAACAATCTCATTCTCCTCGGCACCAGATGCTCCTCGTCCCTTTCTGAAGGAACTCCAATACCTGAGACCAGTCTGCCAAAAATCCTTGATGGTCTCCTTGTAGAGAGTAGGTTACCCATTCCAGGGCTGCAAAGTTCCAAACGTTTCCCACCCATTATTGCTCCATAAGCGGTACCTTCGATTTCCATTTTTGCACCAGCACAAGCGCCTCTGCCATCATTAGGATCACGTATAGCTTACGTTCTGATCTGGAGGACATTTCCTCAAATGGACCTCCTAGCCATAGGATAGACCATCCTTTATTGCCCCCTCCTTTCAGACCCAGTGCCTTCATTAGAGCCTCCCACATTGCCCTCCAATACTCTTGAATATGAGGGCAGTGCCACTATATATGATTCCACGTCCCCACCATTCTGCATTGCCTCCAGCATACGTTAGGCACTGAGAGACTAAAATGTGAGTAAATGTAAAACTTGGTGTCCGTATTGATTAGGGCTATTGGCCTGTAGGTCCCACATACCATCTGGTCCTTGCCTTCCTTGGGGATGAGAACTACTTTCACCTCTTCTATGGCAGCCGTAATTTGTCCCATAACCCCAATTTCGTTCAGAAGAGGGACCATATATGGTAGCAATGTTTCCCTAAAGGATCTGTAAAATTCTGCAGTAAATCCGTCCGGGCCAAGGGACCTATTGCTAGGTAATGATACAATGGCCCTCCGCAACTCGTCCGGATTGATATCTAGTTCAAGTGCTTCTCTTTCCTGTTCTGATATTTCTATCAATTTCCATTTTTCCAGATAGTCGACTTGACTCTGTTCAGATGGGTTCGCCGAGCTCTATAGTTCCGGTTCTATGAGCGATGTTATTGTCTTTGCTGCTGGTTCCCCCCTTCCACCTATAGTTTTAAAATAGTTTTGGCCTTCTCCTCCCCTCTCACCATCCTAGCTAGAAGTCTGTCTGATTTATTTGCCTTGATATAATTTCTACTAGGTCTTTTTCTACGAGACTTAATTCCCTATCCCTGCGGGCCTTGATCACAATGATTTTTCCCCTAATTATAGCCTTAAAGGCATCCCACCTCGTCTGCATGGATGTGTCCTCGGGTTTGTTATCCTCAAAGAAGCTCACAATCGCTTCCTTTGTCTCTTTCCTCAGGGTTCCGTCCTAAAAGAGGAAAGCAGGGTATCTCCATTTACAAAGTGCTGGAGGGCCTGAACTCCTAGCAACTGTCAGTGACAGGGGAGCATGATCTGATAAGACTATTGCCCCCAGCGCTATAGCCCTTACCCTTCCCAAGAGAGCTCGAGATGACCACACATAGTCTATTCTTGATGATGAACGATGGACATGTGAATAAAATGCCTAGCCCTCCTTGTCCCCTTCCTTTTCCCTCCATACATTCACTACTGCTAGCCGCTCCACTTTCTCCAACAATGCTTTCGAGGGTTTCCCCTGCGCTCCCTTGGTTTTCGTAGACCTATCCTTTTCAAGGTCCCAGGCCATATTAAAATCCCCAGACAACACTATAGGTCCCAAATTTCTCAAGTTTAACCAGGGAGCGTGGGATGAAGGCATCTTGTCCCGTGTTTGGAGCATAAATGGTTGCTACTGTATAGCCCCCCCCTTCTTCAAATTCAAGGCTAAATATCTCCCCTCGGCATCCCTATCCATGTCTGTAACTAGAAGATCAAGATTATTCCCGAAGGAGTATCAGCACTCCTGCTTTCTTCTTCTGTTTTGTGGACTGGTAAATGTGGCGAAAGCCTTGCAATCTCTATCGTTGCCTGTCCTTAGTCAGTATGTGGGTCTCCTGTAGTGTTATTATGTACGGACCCTCCCTCCGTAGAGGTCTCTCCAATTTATTCCTCTTTAGAGGGGAGTTTAGTCGCTTGATGTTCAAGGATATTATGCCTAGTTTCTTGTGACTATCCATTATCAATCCAATAGCAACCATTTTTATGCCTCCTCACGCTGTCTTGATCGGACTATCTCCCCCCACCCCCTTCCCATGCCCTCACCACCCCTCCTCCCTCTCCCCCATACCTCTTACCATCCTCTCCCCCTTCCTTCGCTGGAAGGGCTCAACCAGCCTCTAGCCCCCCCGAATCGGTATAACATAGTTTCATCGCCAGTCAATTTTACGACTGCCTTTTAAACAAGTACAAAATTACTAAAAGGGTTATCGCAAACTTTTGGGGGTGGGAAAAGACAGATAAAGGGTTGGGGAGTCAGGAATAGTTAAAAATAGGCGGTGGAAACCCCCCAAAAAACATTCAATGACTTTTTTCGTTATTTTGTACTCGTTTAAAAGGCAGTAGTAAAAACGACTGACTATGAAAGAACAGAGAACCCCCGAATCGGCCTCTCAGTAATTGAGCCCCTTACCCAATCCTGCTTGTGCATCAAGGGTTCTCCCCAAACCATACGGGATTCCACCCCTACCTCCCCCATCCCCTTGGGGCTTCATATGTTGACCCTATAACTCGCCCTCCCCAGGCTTACTAGTCATGTAGCCCATTGTACCTCTTGTCTGTCTCAGGATATTCTATCTTTCGCCGGATGTGATCCCTTCTCCTGTTCTCATCAGAGGGTTGGAGCTTTCAATTGGGGCTGATAAACCCCCTTTTTGTTTCTCTTCGGTTTTGATCAAACTTTGAACTTTTGCCTGCGGGACCCTTAGCTCCATATCTTCATCCTCTATCCCCAAGATTCTTGCTCCCTCTTCACAAGAAGCTATCTGGTGTTGCTTCCCCTGTCACTCCAACACCAAGCCAAATGGGAACATCCAACAATATCAGACGAACTTGTCTCGTAGCACCCCAAAACCGGGGTCATTCTCCTTCTCTTGCTCAATGTTACTTGGGACAGGTATTGGAAGAGCAGTAGGTCAGCTCCGTTATAAGTTATTTGTTTTGCCTGTCTTGACGTTTGCAAAATCTGTTACTTTGTTTTGTAGTCTTGCAGGGCCGCCAGTACATCTCTTGGCCTTGCTCCTGGCTCCGCTCCTCGGGGGCCCACTCTATGGATTCTGTCAATCCTTATGTCTGACTGTTCTTCTGCATCTAGTAGGTATATGAAGATACCTTTTACAACCATTTCCAGGTCTTTATCTAATATGTCTTTCGGCAGGTTCTTAACTCAGATGTTTGACCTATTTTCTAGGTCTTCAGTCTGGAGCTCCAGGTTGTGGGCTGGGATTGCCATTTGCCCAACCATGTTTCTGTCTTCCTTGAGTCCTCTGTCAATTCTTGTATAGCTTTATCTCCTGCAGTGCTGATGCCAAATCCTCAGTCATTATGGTCATTTGTTTCTTGACTGTGTCAGCGATTCTATCCCCAAACACACTAAAGTATTGTTTGAACAGTGACTGTGTCAGGGCTTAGCCAGGAGCCCTTTTTTTCAGCCAGTCTGCACTCAAGCCTCCTGCACCTGTGATTTCTTCTAGTGTAAGTGGTTGATGGAGTATTGCTTGTGCCTCATCGGAACGGCACGGCAGAGAGACGCCATCCAAGTATTGGGCTAAACCATCATCAATGCATTCATCCGTATTAGTACATAAAGCCTCATAATATCAGTGGAATTCTCCCTTAATTAACTCATGTGTAGTTAACATGTTACCTGTCTGCCCTTTAAATCCGCAAATATATTGTGTCCCTTTTTCACCCCGGATTACACCTGCCAAGAGACAGCCTGGTCTATCCGCTTCCCCATATCATCGTGCTTGGGCAGGATGGCTCATCAAGTGAACCTCTCTATCAGCCAGTTCTCTAAATTTCAATAGATTCCCTTTAACAAGTCCCAATAATGCTCTGTCATGTGAAGTACCATAATCATTTTCAAGTTGCCTCAAATCTGTTTCTACCATCCTCAACTCCCTTCTAATCTCTTTCAAGCTTCCGGCAGTCATACAAATCATTTCTCCACTCAGCCACACCTTGAAGGTCTCCTAGACAGAAGAGTAATGGGGTACAGATCCCTAATTTCTTTAAAAGAAATCCTCAATCTTATCCAGTAGCAACTCTAACAAGTTTGCATCATGTAAACACAAAGAGGGCATTCGCCACGATGGGTGGGGACTACCAGGACCCTCCCACTGTATCAGCAGTTGCACTGGTGAATGATCCGAGATGGTTCTTGGGTGTATCAGACAGTCCCGCACTCATGGCCTCCACCTCGCAGAAACCAGCCAATAATCGATCCTAGACTGTGCATCGTGGACCGACGAATAATAGATTAACTCACGCACACCACGGCTACGGTCTCTCCAGACATCCACCAGCTCCATCTGTAACATAATTTGATGTACTATGCGCCCTGCACTAGACAGACTGCGCTGCATATCTCTCAATCGGTCCAGTACACAGTCCAGGATCGTATTAAAGTCACCCCCCTAAATGATCGGGTGGCGGATCCCGCCAGCAGGATCTCTGATACTCGCCCGTAGAACTCAAGGTCATCAAGATTGGGGCCATATGTATTAACCCACAGTACAGTTACACCAGAGACCTTCCCCTATAGCATCATATATCACCCTTGAGGGTCTATGCATCGTTTATCCTCTTGGAAGCATAATGAATGCTGTACCATGGTCATCACCCCCTGGCTTGCGATGAGTAGTCGGTATAGCCTCGCTGATCCCCCCAACTGGATGCAAATACCTTATTGAGCACCCCCTGGACATGGGTTTTCTTGTAGCATCACTATCTTTGGACTATTGCGATTTAAATATGCAAGCACTTTCCTCGCCTTAATAGGGTCATTAAGCCCAGAGACATTCCATGTCAAAAAAGAAACCTTGTCACCCATAATGTCCACTTGTCTCACATAATAAGTACATCACACTCTCATATTTGTTACAGGGTTCTATTCTCATGCTTGTTAGGAGACATGTCTGCTCATTTTCGAAATATAACACCTCAACTTCATTCCCCACCCAAACCCTCAACATTTTACAGCCGTATCAATCATCCACCCCAACTTGACAAATATCACCCACACCCCCCTCATCATCAACCCCCACCTTGATTATTTGACCCAATAGTAACTGTGGAAACGTCCTGGGGAGCATTACGAACAGTCGTACAATATGTATACGTATTGCGAGTGTTCTCTAGCCAGTGCCAGTGTAACTTAGTCGGCATTCAGCTCATTCTTATGTGGTCAAGGACTGCAATCCTGACTGTGGTCTTGCTGCAGGAGAGGGATTGATGCTTCTACATATGCAGTGGCCTCCAATGAATTCTCAAAGAAGTGTACTCGACCTCTACGTTGGATCCTCAGTTTGGCCGGAAACATAAAGGCATATGGGAAATGCCTGATTCGAAGAAGCCTCTTAACCAAGTCGTATGCTTTCTGTAGAGCCTGTACATTAGCAGCGCGGTCCGAGTAGATGTGAATATTTTGGGCCTTGTAGCAGAGCATGCCCTGCTCCCTGGACATCTGCAGTATAAGATCTCTGTCCGGGTAATTAAGTAGATTTGCAATGATGGTATGCAGGGGAGCTCCCGGTCAAAGGACAGGTACCAGTACACAATGGGCCCGTTCTACCAAGAAGTGTGGAGAGAATTTTGCAGCATCGAACAGCGTTTTCAATAACCCCTCGACAAATGTCTCCATGGGCCCCCTGCATGCTGCCTCGAGTACTATTATGTGAACGTTATTTTGCCTCTAGCGAGACTCGAGGTCATCGCACTTGTTGCGGATTCTCTTCACCTCCAACTTCAGATTTATTATGTCGCGGTCATGTCTGTTGACCTTATCTTCTGCCTCCGCGATTCTGGTCTCTGCCTCATTAATGCGGCCGCTCTCTTTCTCCAGCTTGGATTTTAATGAGACAATGATGGACACAATGTCATCTAGCTTCATATTTACTGCCAGCAAGCCATTTTGCATTGCTGCCAGTAGATGATCCTCACAGGGCATCTCCAGAGGTAGAGCCATGGTTGTCATTGGTGATAGGATTTTAAGGTCCAGAGGCCTTTGCCGGAGTGTTAGTGAATGAATCCATGAACCCCTTATTTTTCCCCCAGCCCCTTTCGTCATGATTTCAATCTTATTGCAGGCATTTCTGGTACCCTAGAATCTGGTACACCAAGCATACACCAAGCAATTCATGTATCTGGGCTTCAGGACCACAGGCAGGTGGATGCGATTGTAAGAGGTCTGTTACTGGAGCACTCTTTCAATTCCAGGGCAATGTACTCTGTGAGAAACATGAGGGTATTCTCCCAGTAAGACCTCGAGGATCCATTATTCAGGTGGTCGGGTCCATCATCAGGTGAGACTCCGTATTATACCAGAGAAGGAGAGAAGGATTAAATATCTGAGGCTTTCATGGGCTGTATTCCATATGCCTCCCTTCCTCCTGTTAGATCTCTCTGGCCCAGATCCAACAACCCCACCATATATAATCAATTATCTAAGGTCTCAAACTCGGTTACACCCAAAAAGCATAACTCCCAGAATCCCTGTTTCACCAGTCTCCATTCAAATACTCCCTATCCATCTTCTTTCCGTTTCGCTGATTATCATTTTCCGAAATTCCCAACCTGATCAACAAAACACTACCGTTCCCACCATCCCCTATGTTCTCTTCTTCATCCCGGTCCTTTTCGTCCATTTCACAAACCTTCCCTGTCCCGTCCCCTAGGACATTCTGACACTCCAACCCCTCCCCTTTCTGACATGACTATTGGGTTCACAATGGACGTGTAATAGAACTGTGTACCCAACATATCCCGACAGAAGGGTCAGGCAAAGTCAGGCAATGAACTTGAACCAGACACACCTCACGGTCCTTCTGTGTCCAGGCAACATCAGGGATAAAAGGTGGAGCAAGAAAGCGCTGGACGAGCAAGACGAGTACAGCAGACAGCACGACAAGACGGCTACCACGCTGCAGTTCAAAAGAAGGCAAAAGGAGTCAGGAATCGAGAGGGAGGCGAGGAGAGAAGTAACCTTGCCCTTTTCATCCCAGACCCGCACAACCTTCATGAACCAGAGCCTAAGACCGCGAACAATAGGACAAGTGTCCTACAGTAGATGGCAACGGTACACAGAGCAAGCTTATGCCGATAAGCAGGAGTGAGGGAAGCTTCTGCGCCCGTGGTACCGGCCTTGACTCCAGAGAAGCGAAAAGCCAAGTGGTTCATCACAGCCAGTGAGTCGAGGGGCGAACCGATAAGAACCGGGCTGTGTTGAGTGACAATCGCAGGAGTGGCAAACTTCGAACCAAAGCTGATAAACTATGAATGAACTGTTGAAAGTGAGAAGGGGAGACCAGCTACAGAGGGAAAGCGGCACCATGTGGGTGCTAACTCGAGAGACTCTGGTCGAGCCCCATATGAGAGAAACTTCAAGTACCAGAAGGCTGTAGACGGGCCAGCGAAATAGGTCAAAGTGGTCATACCGAGAGTCAAGCAAAATCCCTGTACAATCGAAAGACTTTGATCTACTGGCACGTTGAAAGAAAGGGAAGTGAATCACGAAAACCTTGAACTGTATAAAGAAAATGAACATTGAAAATAAAGAGGGTTGAGCCACTATCACCCTGATCAAGAGCCACAGGAAACCCAGTGAAGGGAGGCTAAGAATCGAGAAGGGTCGGAGTCCGGCAGAGGGGGATGTAAGGCTGAAAAGTTTTTAACCCCCCGATTGAGGTTAAAGTTAAAGAGACGGCCATGGTGAACCCGGAGGAGGGATGCCAGAGATGAAGCTATCGCCCAAGGACTAGCAGTCAAGAGGGGTCTGAGCCCGGTGGAGGGAGATCCAGGGGTAAAGCCAATACCTGAGTACTGCCAGTTAAATGAGGTCCGAGCCCGGCAGGTGGAGCTCCGGGGTGAAGCTATCATCCAAGTTTCAAGAAGAAAATTGATATATATATATATATATATATATATATATATATATATATATATATATATATATATATATATATATATATATATATATATATATTGTGGATTACAATTGAAAAGGGTCAGACCAGAAAAGGGGGATCCAGGGGTGAACCCATCACCTAGCAAGCATTTGAAAATAACTTTCATTTGTTAAAGGAACTTTTGTTTTCTTGTTTGAACACATCCAGTCCTCAAAGGCAAGAGACTTTCAAGTGAAACAAGACTTGGCCATCGACGGCCCTGATAACTGAAAGCTGGAGCGTTAAAAGCTGAACTATCATCTCGTGCTAGAAAAGCCAGAGAGTGTGTCCAGAGAGCTGTCATTGGAACTGTTGCCTCGTGCTGGAGAAGTCCAAGACTACTGTGCTTCAAGCTCCCATCTTACCCTGTGTCCAAAACGTGAGGAAGGGAGACCCAGGCTACTGCATTGTGACATATTATTTGAGAACGCTTTTTTTCTTTTCTTGAAAACTATACCACACCCTTTTTTGTATTAGTTATGAGGTTTGGCAATAGGTTTCTTAGTATAGGCCCTCTTTGTTTTGACACAACGCCACTAGAACGGCTTTATTTTTCATTTGATGGTCGACACTTGTTCCCATCTTAGATTTAGGTTTAGATTAGGCATTTTTCCAACCTATATACATCATTAATTGTTCAATAAACACCCTTGAACTGTGATCGCTTGTGTCTGTCTTACCTGTTGTCACCATTAGTTCCTCACAACTCCCATCCCAACCTATGGTCATAGATGAGAATGCTAGGGGTTCAGCCCAGTACCTCCGTAGTCAAGAGGGCCAAACAAAACAAGGTATAGCGTCTGTGCCCACAGCTAGAGAGTCAACCACTACATCACAATCTGTATGTGAGTAAGTTGAACCTGGTTCCCGGCTGTTGGTATATGTAGATTTACAGGCTGCTGAAGGATGTTTAGACCATGTATTTACTTTCAGGAGACGTTCAGAGCGAGGTTGCTGCGTTGGCTATGGTACCAGCATCAATTCAGTCTAATCAATGCACAGTCCAGCGGGTCGGTATATATGTAGCACCGAGGTATTGGATTGCAAGAAAAGTATTCTCAGTGTCATAAAAGGTATCAAGATGCAAGCCAGTCCTCTCCACCAAGCAGTTAGTCAAGCCACAGGGTGTCAGCACGGCAACGGATCGGCAGTGCTTACGTAGTATATTCTGGAAGAGATCAGTGTATCTGCAATGGCCATTGGGGGCAGGCAAGGTGTCACGAGTCACCAGAGCAGGCCCAACCAGCACCCACAAATGACAATGAAGAACAATGTTTTGCTTGGTGATGTACTTCTTTGCAGAGCGGCACCGGACCGCGTTCCATGTGAGCCTGCTAGACCCTGGCAAGTGTAACATTAAAGGAGCAAACGGTCCCGTAAAATCAGCCACCCAGGTACTCAAAGCGGGCAGTCATGGGCATTAAGCGGTATGAGAGGGCTCCTCAAGTGCACTGCACCACATGGAGTTGATAGTACACAGTCAGCAGTGTAGGTCCCTGTAACGCTCACCTGACTCCCACGGAGGCGCTGGCCTGGTTTGGATTGCTGTGGCCTCTTCTAGGGTGATGTGTAGGTATCGGAAGATGGAATGGACCGGACCCCCAAATCTGGCTTGTCTGGCTCGTAGAAATATCCTTCTATGTGTGAAAAGGGAGTATTAACAATCTGCGGGATAATGCGTAGGCCTCCCACTCCCCTTCTCACCCCCCACGAAACCCTTCTGCGATTCCCCGTGAAGTCTCACCTTAGGGTCTGAAAGGACGAGCTCTCCATCCTTCTTCTGATGCAGGGGCGCGTTGTTATCCAGTTACTTCACTGGATCTCGGATTGGTGAGAGTTCAAGTTCGCTTGACTTTTCCGGTAAGGTATCATAAGAATTCTGTTGCAAGTTCAAGCTTTAAATAACCATTGTCTGTTTTCTCTATTTCAGGTGCTGAATGAAGATTCCGAGTTAGGGAATGGAACCGTCGAAGGAAACTTCTGGTGAGTTTTTGTTGAGTGGTTCCTCTAGTGTTCTTGCATTAATGCACTAATGCTTGTGTCTTTTTCCCCTTAGGGGCCGGGGTTCAGAAATGCCGAAGATATGGCGCCGTCCCAAAGTGAGAAGAGATGTCCCAGTAAATATCAGGTAAGTCTTTGATGAGCGTTCCGCTAATGTCCTTGCATTCGCTCACTAATGCTAATGTCTTTTTCCCCTTAGGGGCCGGGGTTCGGAAATGCCGAAGAAACAGCGCCGACCCGAAGTGAAGAGGGATTGACCCAACAGGTAAGTCTTATGGTGGGAATTAAGCCTTTCTTATTCTCTTACCTAGCTCACCTTTGTTCTTGTCCTTTTCTCCTTTAGGCGCTGAAATGCGGCGGAAGATCCAGATGGTCGCTGATGGGCAAGACGGCGCCTAGTAAAGGTGAGTGGAATGCTGCGCTGCAGCGAGCTATGCAATGTGCTTTTAAAAATGAATGTCTTCCCTTTAGGATTGTCGGCGAGATGACTCTGGAATGCGGATTAAGCAGGTAATGTCTCTTCTTTCTCCTGTTCTCCTCTCTTCTCCCTTTACAGGTGTTCCAGGATGCTGTCGTGCGTGGCTGGAGTCCGGATGCAGGAGCAGACACGGTGAGCGTCCAGCTGCTAGGTGCAGAACAACGCGAAGCGTGAGTTGCTGCTTGGGCGTGGCTTAAATAGCCTTCAAAGTAGTTCCAGGTATGTATTCTTCCTCTAAGGTATGTATTCTTCCTCCGGCCACACCCGTGTGGTAAAATAGTCACATTCAGGCCTCTAGGTGGCCTGGATGGTGCAGCACGGTCTGCATCAGGTAAGTTCACACCAAGCACTTCTTAACACAAAGTCATCCTTTATGAGCCTGGCGCCTATGGCGCCTGGGCTGTTGTCCAACATGAGCATGGCGCCAAAGGCGCCAGGACTGAGTCCAAAGGGCCCCTACCTGGGGCCGCTGGGACTTCCCTCGGGAAAATGATGTCTGCCTCTGGGGTTGCTGGGCCCGGTCAGGCTCCTTGGGGGTAGGCATCATGACAGTACCCCCTCCCAAGGCCCCTCCCAAGGTTGTTCTCTCTGGAGGTGTCGGCTTGTTTGGGAATTTCCAGTGGAATTTCTGTATTAACCGAGGTGCATGTACCTGGTCGCTTGGTTCCCAAGACCTTTCCTGAGGCCCGTATCCTTTCCAATCAATTAAATAGAAGAGTTTTGACTTTGACACCTTGGAATCTAATATGTCTTTAACTTCGAATTCCAGCTCCCCATCTACTAGAATTGGTTCTGGTGGTTTAATTAGTCTGGTTCCAGGTTGTACTGGTTTCAACAGTGATACGTGAAAAACGGGATGGATTTGCATGTTAGCTGGTAGATCGAGTTTGAAGGCCACCGGGTTGATTATAGCTTTGATTGGGTAGGAACCTACATATCTTGGATTGAAAGTTTGCGGTCCTTTGAGTGGTAAATGTCTAGTCGCTAGCCACACTTGGTCCCCTATTTGGTACGGAGGTGCTTCACTACGATGTAAATCAGCATTTTCTTTGTACTTTTTCTTGGCTTGCTGTAAATGAGTCGTTGCTTCTTTGAAGGCTCGAGTTATCGTGGAATGCAAATGATCTACAGCGGGCATTTCAAGGCTTTGAGGGGAGTCAAGGTCAGAGGTTCGGGGGTGATGGCCATATAAGGTATAAAAAGGGGTTTGTCCCGCTCCAGAATGTACAGAATTATTATATGCATATTCTGCGATCCAAAGAATGTCTTTCCAATTACATTCAGATTGGTGCAACATACACCGAAGATACTGTTCAAGGGTCTGGTTTGTTCTCTCGGTTTGACCATCGGTCTGGGGGTGGTGACTAGTGGATAGTCGTACATGGATTTGTGCCAGTTGACAACACTTTCTCCAAAAATGGGAAATAAATTGGCTTCCTCGATCAGAGACCAGTATGGATGGAAAACCATGTAAACGAACGACATTCTCAAGAAATTCCTTGGCCAGGATGGAGCCTGAATGTAACCCCTTTAATGGGATAAAATGGGCCATTTTGGAGAAGAGGTCCACAATCACCAGGATAGTGTTGTATCCATAGCAAGGAGGCAGGTCTGTAATAAAGTCCAGCGACAAGGTGTGCCAAGGTGCCGGTGGGATGTCCAAGGGTTGTAAAAGGCCGGCTGGTCTTTTCTTTTGACCTTTATTTTGGGCGCAAACTCCGCAGGACATCACAAAGGATTTTATATCCTTTCGCCAGGAGGGCCACCAGAATTGCCTTTTGATCTTTTCTTCAGTTTTAGCAATACCAGGATGTCCTTCCATCCATGTATCATGATAATGGGCAATAACAAGTTCTTGCAATTCCTTTTGAGGCAGAAATAATCGCCCCTGGAAGTAGGGTAGATCATTATTGATGGAAAAGTGTGAACCCTTTTGACTCCATTCTTGCAAGGCTGTAGGGTCTAAAAGTTGTTTAACTCTAGTTTGAATGTCCTCAATAGTTTGTAAAGAGGTCAACCCCAAAATTCTCTGTTCAGGTATAATCGGTACTGGTTCTAAGCTTGAATTTGTTTCTCCCATCCCAATCTGGGATAAAGCATCCGCTTTGCCATTCTTGCAGCCAGGGCGGTATGTGATTACAAAATCAAACTCCGCAAAGAATAAAGCCCCTCGGAGTTGACGTGATGATTGAGCTTTGGCTGTTTTTAAATATTGCAAATTTCTGTGATCTGTAATTACTGTGATGGTGTGTCTTGCGCCGAGAAGGTAATGACGCCAAGCCTTGAAGGCGGACTTAATAGCTAATAACTCCTTGTCGGTGATTGCATAATTAACTTCAGGAGCCGAGAATTTTCTGGACCAAAAGGCTACAGGGTGCAATTGGTTAGTTACAGGATCCCTTTGAGACAGGACAGCTCCCATGGCTAAGCTGGATGCGTCGGTTTCAACAATGTAAGGGAGATCTGGGCGCGGATGTTTCAGTACAGGTGCGGAGGTGAATTTAGTTTTTAGTTCTTGAAAGGCCTGTTCTGCCTCATTAGTCCATTCGAAGCGTTTATTTTTCCGTAAGAGTGCAGTGATGGGTTGAACCACCCGAGAAAATTCCGGGATAAATCTTCGATAAAAATTGGCAAAACCAAGCATGCTCTGAACACCCTTTACAGAGCAAGGAGATGGCCATTTGAGGATGGCGTCCACTTTTCGTGAGTCCATTCGGACTCCCTTTGGTGTCAGGATGAATCCAAGAAACTCGATTTCTGTGGCATGAAAAACACATTTTTCGAGTTTTGCAAACAGTTTGTGCTGGCGCAATTTCTCAAGAACTGCCTTGACATGTTTTCTGTGATCGGATTCCGAAGAGGAGTACACCAGAATGTCGTCGATATATACGATGACACAAACATTGATAAGTTCCCGAAGAACATCATTCATAAAGTATTGAAAGGCAGCAGGTGCGTTGCACAATCCGAAAGGCATCACCTGGTATTCAAAGAGTCCATATTTGGTGCGGAAAGCAGTCTTCCATTCGTCGCCTTCTTTTACACGCACCAGGTGATAAGCTCCCCGAAGATCTAACTTGGTGTATATACAAGCATCTTTTACCTGGTCGAGAAGTTCAGGGATCAGGGGCAGAGGATAACGATTCTTAATCGTTATTTGATTTAGGGCGCGGTAGTCAATACAAGTTCTAAGGTCGCCTTCTTTTTTCGGCACGAAGAACAGAGCTGAGGAAACAGGAGACTTTGACGGGCAAATAAAACCATTGGCAAGGTACTGATCTAAATACTGTCGCAAATGAAGATTCTCAGGTTCGGTAAGGCCATAGATCCTACTACAAGGCAGTTGAGCATTGGGTACCAGATCGATTTGACAATCGTACGACCGGTGGGGAGGTAACGTGTTGGCCTGTTCTTTTTGGAAAACGTCTTGGAATTCTTGGTACTCAGGCGGTAGTTGTATTATGGCGGAGGTTACTGTGGCCAGGCCCATGTTTGGATTTCTTGGATAGCAAGTTTGTGTACAATCAGGAAAGGTTATTCTCTTTGCTCGCCAGTCAATTCAAGGATTATGTGTTTCTAACCAAGGAATTCCTAGAATTACTTGAAACTGTGGGGCCTTGATTACGTCAAACACAATAGCTTCCCGATGTCCATCCTGACCCACTAGTGTCATTTATGTAGTAGAATGTGTTACCGGCCCTGAGGCAATTTCGCTTCCATCAACTGTGGTAATGACATCCTTGTCGGTTTTCGGACGGAGAGGGAGGTTAATCCTGGAGGCCAATTCACGATCAACATAGTTTCCGATAGCTCCACTGTCGATGTATGCCTTTATAGCATGCAACCGCCGAGGCTGTCTCTGATCCACGAGGACCATTGGCATGATGAAATGCGAGGTCAAAGAGTTTGTTTTGAAGCTCGGCAAGCGGACCTCTACGCTTGTCGGGCTTGGTCGTTTCCCGAATCAGGTTCCGTTAGACTGTTGTCAGTGGCTCTAACCACCTTCTTGGGTGGTTTTACCAGACAATCTCGTAAAAAGTGGCCAGAAGCCCCGCAATAAAGACATAATTGCTTCTGCCGCCTTCTTTCTCGTTCCTTCTGAGTTAACGGTCCTTTAACTCCACCGATTTGCATAGGTTCTAAAATGTCGGTACCCTTGGGGTTGGTGTGAGTTTTGATCACACTCGGGTTTCAAACTTAGACCGATCTGCTTTTCTATTCGGAAGTCTGTGATCAAGTTGGACCACTAAGTCTATGTATTCCACGCAGGCTTGGGTCGGATTTACAATTTGAGCTAGAACGTCTTTAAGTTCTCCGCGCAGGCCTCGATGAAATAATGTGATCCTTTTATTTTCTGGCCACCCTGTTTCCACAATCAACCTATTAAAGGTGGCGATGTAGGATAAGAGATCCTGGTTACCTTGTCGTAAGGATAGCAGTTCGTTGTCCAGGGCCTGTCCCTGGGAGTGTCGAGCAAATAATCTTTCCATGCTTGCCTGGAAGACTTGAAAATCCTGGAGAATTGGGTCATCTTGACTTACCAAAGGAACTGACCAATCGGCAGCACAGCCGCTGAGATAAGATAATACAAAAGCTACCTTGGTTTGTTCATTAGGGAAGGCCCCGGGTCTGCATAGAAAGTGTAAGCGACATTGGTTCATGAAAACGGCATATTTCTTGGGGTCCCCAGCAAAACGTTCAGGCGGGGCCAGTGGCATATTTCCAGGTAGATTGAGTTGTACCGGGTTATTCGAAACCACAGGAGTGGGATTACCCCCAGAAGCAGGTAACAGAGTTTGTCCTGCCTGACCTTGCAACAGCTGTTTGGCCAGGTCATCAGTTCGTTCCTTGGATAGGATCAGTTCTCTCCTGAGAGCGTTAGTCTCCTGGCGGGCGGAATGTACTTCTGCCCGTAATTCCCCCAAAAGTTGGGCCAGCTGGTCTGTCTCGGAAGTATCCATAGCGCCCGGGTAGGAAATTGTAGGTAGTCTTCACGTTCTGTAACGCTCACCTGACTCCCACGGAGGCGCTGGCCTGGTTTGGATTGCTGTGGCCTCTTCTAGGGTGATGCGCAGGACTCGGAAGATGGAATGGACCGGACCCCCAAATCTGGCTTGTTTGGCCCGTAGAAATATCCTTCTGTGTGTGAAAAGGGAGTATTAACAATCTGCGGGATAATGCGTAGGCCTCCCACTCCCCTTCTCACCATCCATGAAACCCTTCTGCGATTCCCCGTGAAGTCTCACCTTAGGGTCTGAAAGGACGAGCTCTCCATCCTGCTTCTGATGCAGGGGCGCGTTGTTATTCAGTTACTTCACTGGATCTCGGATTGGTGAGAGTTCAAGTTCGCTTGACTTTTCCGGTAAGGTATCGTAAGAATTCTGTTGCAAGTTCAAGCTTTAAATAACCATTGTATGTTTTCTCTATTTCAGGTGCTGAATGAAGATTCCGAGTTAGGGAATGGAACTGTCGAAGGAAACTTCTGGTGAGTTTTTGTTGAGTGGTTCCTCTAGTGTTCTTGCATTAATGCACTAATGCTTGTGTCTTTTTCCCCTTAGGGGCCGGGGTTCGGAAATGCCGAAGATACGGCGCCGAACCGAAGTGAGAAGAGATGTCCCAGTAAATATCAGGTAAGTCTTTGATGAGCATTCCGCTAATGTCCTTGCATTCGCTCACTAATGCTAATGTCTTTTTCCCCTTAGGGGCCGGGGTTCGGAAATGCAGAAGAAACGGCGCCGACCCGAAGTGAAGCGGGATTGACCCAACAGGTAAGTCTTATGGTGGGAATTAAGCCTTTCTTATTCTCTTCCCTAGCTCACCTTTGTTCTTGTCTTTTTCTCCTTTAGGCGCTGAAATGTGGCGGAAGATCCAGATGGTCGCTGATGGGCAAGAAGGCGCCTAGTAAAGGTGAGTGGAATGCTGCGCTGCAGCGAGCTATGCGATGTGCTTTTAAAAATGAATGTCTTCCCTTTAGGATCGTCGGCGAGATGACTCTGGAATGCGGATTAAGCAGGTAATGTCTCTTCTTTCTCCTGTTCTCCTCTCTTCTCCCTTTACAGGTGTTCCAGGATGCTGTCGGGCGTGGCTGGAGTCCGGATGCAGGAGCAGACACGGTGAGCGTCCAGCTGCTAGGTGCAGAACAACGCGAAGCGTGAGTTGCTGCTTAGGCGTGGCTTAAATAGCCTTCAAAGTAGTTCCAGGTATGTATTCTTCCTCTAAGGTATGTATTCTTCCTCCGGCCACACCCGTGTGGTAAAGTAGTCCCATAGGTAAAATAGTCCTATTCAGGCCTCTAGGTGGCCTGGATGTTGCAGCACGGCCTGCATCAGGTAAGTTCACACCAAGCACTTCTTAACACAAAGTCATCCTTTATGAGCCTGGCGCCTATGGCGCCTGGACTGTTGTCCAACATGAGCCTGGCGCCAAAGGCGCCAGGACTGAGTCCAAAGGGCCCCTACCTGGGGCCACTGGGACTTCCCTCGGGAACATGATGTCTGCCTCTGTGGTTGCTGGGCCCGGTCTGGCTCCTTGGGGGTAGGCATCATGACAGTGTCCCAGGCCCTTGCCCAGCTCAACATTCGCAGCGCCGGGTGTAACTGGCCAAGCCTCGTCTGCACGTGGCCCCTTAATCTGGCATGTGTGAAAGTGCCGGTCGGCTGCAGCTCCTCCTCACTCTGCCTTGTTCTTCATCGGCTCCCTGCTCAGCCCTCACATCTGTGGTGTGCAACAGGATCTACGGTGAATCAGGATTTTATTTGGACTGGAGCTTGAACTCAGGCCACCATATTTCTTCCTGCTCAGCAGCGCCCTCCCGCTTGCATTTCTGACCCCCTCACATATGGTGTCAAAGGTGGGATTTTGCTCAGTTAATACAAACTAGGAACCCAAAGTCGGCTCTTGGCATCTCCTCATGAAATGTATTATCCAACCCTCAGAAGGAGATGGGTTTACTCTTGGGTGAATCCACAGTATGCAATTGAAAGAATGAAACAACGAATTGTAACCAAGTATGCTTTTCATATAAAACAACAAACATTTTGTTTCCATCAGAAGCCTTTGCAGTACATAAAAAGAGTTTCTGATTATAATTTGAAGCACAATAGTAAAATAACTCTTATACTGCACCCTAACTATAATTTGACTTCATCTCTATCAAACATTAAACCCAGTCTTAAAAACATTTTCCGAAGCCATGTCAGGCTGGCTGAGGCTCCCGAACCAATAGATATTGATTCCCCCCCTTGAAGTAGAAGATCAAGCATATTCAGAAGATAGTGAAGAATTTTTTTAACCAGATCTAGATATTACAGCAGGAGAACAGAATTATTCAGAAATGGCTACTTTTGCAAATCTATTACCCAGATTGATTGAACATCAAATACAGGCAGAAGCAAGATTTCAAGAAGGGTTGAACAGCATATTAGCTACCACCCAGGGACCTATAATACTACATGGAATACTAAAACCCTATATAGAAGGGGAAGATTTGGGAAATGTTTTCCTCAATTTTGAGCGTCTGTTAAACTGGAGTGCCAAATTAAAAACTTGTTATTTACCCACTTTGCTAAAAGGGGAAATACAACATTCTTATCATCTATTAAACCCTGAAGGAACAATCACTTTTGCTGAGATTAAAGAAGTTTACTTAAGAAAGTAGGACAGACTGAACATTTTTATAAGCAAAACCGTTGAGGCATTAAGCTGAATCCCGATAAAAACCCCATAGAATTATCGTCTCAGATTCAAAATACTTTGGGCTTCATTACAAGGCTGGCGGCCGCGGAATGAACGGTGCGGTACGGGACCGGCACCGTTCATTCCAGGCCGCCAGATTATGAGGTCTGCAGCGGGTCCCGCTTTTCACGTCTGGTCAGACCAGACGTGAAAAGCGGGACCCGCTAGCAGGCCAGGATGCTAACAACGGGCATGTCATTAACGGGCCCGTTGTTAGCATCCTCCCCATTCCCATTGAGCCCTATGTGGGCTTAAATGGGAATGGGGATGTACTGGGTCTGGGTCCCGCGCAAGGGATTTACCGGGCCCTCCAAGGTCGGAATGGCCCGGTAAGTCCCCTTTTGCAGGACTCGGACCCAGGACCTGGTTTGGAGGCAGCCATGCCCTTAATAAGGGCATGACTGCCTCCAAACTCGTAATGAGGCCCTTTATCTTCATGGTTGGGGAAGAAACCCTTAGAAGAAGTCCTGGAGATCTTAACCATATAGCAATTTATTAATTCAGTACCTCCTGTGATAAATCCTACAGATACCTCACTAATTCCCTGCCTAGAGTCTCCTCCCATGTGGCCAGTGAAAGGCAGACACTTCCTGGTTCTGACCTTGGGGTTGGTGTTCTGCGGGAGGATCACCTGGGAGTAGAAAGGGCCCATGGGAGTGAAAGGAATCCGTGGGATGAATCCAAGGGATGAAACATGGGGTCTCATTGTAAGCCTGGTAGCCCGGAAAAAAGGGTGCCAGTAGCAACGTACCAGCACCCTTTCCGGACTGCCAGACTCCAAGTATGCTTGCAGCGGCCATTGTTCCCAGCAGGTCCGACCTGCTGGGGGCACCGGCCCCTGCAGGCATGGTTTTCACGGAAGCACTGGCACCGTTGGGGGCTTACACTTTATGCCGCCTGACATTCCTGGCCGCCGGGACTTGTCCCAGTGGTACCAGGATATCAGGCAGTGGAACAGTGTACGAGTTCGGCAGCAACCTGCCGGTAACACCGGCAGGTTACTGCCGAACTCGTAGTGAGGCCCATGATATTAATCTTCCTCTACGGAGGATGGCTCAGCAATGTCAATGTCTGTAATGGTTTGTTGTAATAAACATCTGGTTGGCCCACGAGATGCCCATATGACATGGGGTGAACCCATTCATACACTCCTAGATCTGGAGAGAAATCAAAACCCTTCTAAAGTTCGGGAGACATGTAAAGCTAAGAACCTCCCTTACACCCAAAGAGGCAGTGAAAGGAAAGTTGTGAATGACACCAGCATAAAAGAATTGCCTTTTTCTGTACAATCAGGGTTAATGACTAATTCCTATGATGTCCCTGTAAAGGATGTTATAAGGAACAAACTGGGATTTAAAACCCAAACAGCAGAATTAAGAAAACCTGATTTTTCCTTTAGGGACTTATAGTCCCATAATTCCCTAGGTACTGGGACGAAGAAGAGGATTGAAAAGGCACAATGTTGTAGGAGTGGTCAGTTCATTAATGCAGATGACTATAAGGAAGGCATGGTATCCAACAGTGAAGACAGACACAAGTGATCACAGTTCAAAGGTGTTTATTGAACTTCAACGGGTTGGTTGAACGCCTATCTAAACCTAACTCTAAAGATCGGATCAAGATATGACATCAAATAATAATAACTCAGTCCTAGTCTTGTCTCTGTCCAAAATAAAAGGTCCTATACTAATAAACCTACTGCCAATCCTTACTTCTTAATACAAAATGGTGTGGGACAATAGTGTATGCAAAAAGAAAAGTGTTCAAGAAATGATATGTCCGGATAGTTGAGCAGTTGGCTTCCCTTCCCCTAATTTTCAGCATGGGACAAGGCGATTCGAGCTTCGCACACACTCTGGCTTCTCTGCCACAAGGATACAGTTCAAAGCATAGGTAGCAGGGCTTTCTGCCAAAGCCTCTTTTCCAATAACAGTCTCCTGCTGCAGAGGGCCTGTCATAACAAACAAGCACCAAAGTTCCTTTCTTATCAGGAATTTCACATTCACAAGTTCTCGTTTCCAGTGTTCATCATGGGTCTCCCTCCTTCAGGCTCTGACCCCTTTCTAGCACAATTTTCACAATTGGTCTGCCTTGATCGGGCTCAGACCCCTTTTTATCACAATGTTCGCATTTGGTCTCCCTCGATCAGGCTCGGAACATGGATCTCCCTCGTTCGGGCTCAGACCCCTTTAGCATAAAGTTCACATTTGGTCTCCCTCGTTCGGACTCGGACCATGTAATCTCACTTTCTGCATTTTCCTCTTGATATCAAAGATCAAAGGCTTTCGAATGGGCAATGAGTTTTGCTTAAACCGCTGCAGGACCACTTCGATTCACTTCACACAATGTTAAACATTGTTGAAGTCAAGGTTGCAAGCTGCAGCATTGTATCAGGAGTGCAAGAACAAAGAATGAAATACGTGTGATGAATGTGAGAAACCTGAAGGTCTCTCACCCACCAGTCCCCGTGCATCTTTCATCCAGGTGGCCAGGACACGGCCATCGGTTTTGGATCCAGTTCCTGGGGGATGACCAGTGCGGAAGGATCACCTGGATGGGGGGTCCTCAGGGAGTGGAAGTGGGACACCGGAGGGTGAGACACGGTATCCCCTTCCTTGTAACACCTTTACCCCATCCTACTCAACCCCCCAAACCCTTCCCAACACAAACACTTTCTCACAGACAGCTCACTGTGAGAGAAAACGGACTAACAGCCGAGGCGTATACCTGACATGTTCCAACACAAGGGTCAGGCAGAGTCAGGCAATTACTGATAATTACACACACCTGACTTCCATTACACGTGTCCACACGGATAAAAGGAGGTGCATGAAAGCACACTCTGAGCAAGGCAAAACACACGAAGAAGCAGCAGTTCTGAGATGGCAGTTTAATACGAGGAGAAAGACGGCAAGACCAGAGAGGGTTGCGAGGAGGGAAGTGCCCTTGACCTTTTCGCAGGAAAACTGCTACTTTCAAGAGCCCTCGAGAATAAGAAACATAAAACCGGGAATTAAAGCTGAAGAAAGATGCATTGTGTGTCGAAGGTACCTGGGGCTCTGCTGCATCGATATTCGAGGCGGGAAGGAGTGATTGCTGCTGTGGTACTGTCCTTGGCACCTACAACAAAGCAGCTCCAGTAAAGTCAGCACAGCCGGTGAATCGGGGAGACTGATAGCAGACCAGTCTGTGTTAGAACCAAGGTTGGAAGAGGCAACTTTGTTTGAAGCAATCTGAAGAAACAGTGTGTGAAGTGTATGTGATCAGCAACGTAAGAAGTAACTAAAATTTTGAAGCCAAGATAGATACCATTTACAGAGTGGTCCGGCACCACTTGGGTGCTTATTCGAAGGTCTCTGTTAGGTATCCACCTGAGAGGTGGCAAATGTGAAATGTGACTTGTGAAATGGAAGTGGTCCGCAACGGGCAAGCTAAATCTTGTGCACATTCGAAAGTCTTTGATAGCTAATATGAACTGCAATAGGTCAGAGCCCGACTGAGGGACACGGGTTGTGTAAAAGGAAGGATCTGAGCCCGGCTGAGAGGGATCCGGGATGAACCGTGAATCACCCGAGAAAGGATATTCTCTGAACTTTGGAGAAGGGGATCTGAGCCCAGAAGAGGGGGATCCAAAGTAACGATTGTGGTATAAAAGGGATCTGAGCCCAGCGAAGAGTGAATCACCTAACTTCAGTGCTTGTTAGAGGAAAGGAACTTTTAATTTGTTTTGGTACATCAGGCCCTCTGCATCAAGAGATTTTGATAACTTAAGAGTCTTGAGCACAGAAGGCCTTGATGCTGGTAATGGAACTGTGTCCTTGTGCCGAAGAGGCCGCAGAGTGTGCTATGCTCGAGTGAATCACCTTGTCCCGTGCTGAAAACGTGGGTAAGGGAGGCCAACAGCCTGAACATCCTGACATATTATTTTGTTAACACTTCTTTTGAGGATCACCTGGGTGATGGGTATTCGGGAAGTGGGAGTGGGGTACCGGACGGCGAGATGCGGTATCCCCTTCCGTGGAACACCTGTACCAGGTAGGATATCCAGGAACCAACCCTCCACTTTACATCTTCACCAATGTGAGAGTGCGTGTTAATGCTCTTGTTGTTCAGCACGGCTCCGTGAATGCAACGGATGCTGCAAAAAGATGTGCGCACACCAGGCCCTCATGTGGTGATGCAGGGAAGCGTCACCACACAAAATAAAGTCAAAGCCTGGAGCGCACGCGCTCAGAGGCGCCGGAGACTGTCGCTTGTGGTTGTAGATTCTTTGTATACTCTGGTGAATCTGCCAAGGCGCTGATCAAGGGGCACTTGTCACATTAGGTGGCATCTGTGAGGAGTGCTGTACCCTGCTAATATTCCTGGATGCCAGTTCACGTGAGGACCTCACACATAGGAACTCCACAAAGTTGACGAGTGAAGGGGTTAAAAATTAAAACAGCATGACAAAGGCAGAAAAGCAAAAAACCAAAGCGATATAAAGAAGTGAAGCACAGAACCCGTAAACGAATCACATCAGCAAAAGGAGAAAGGAAGAACACAGAAGATAAAATGGCCCAACATGTCAGCTCCACCAGCTTTCTACAAAACCCAGGTAGGCCAATAATACCCTGGCAAAAGTGGCTACAGAATTTCAATGTTTACCAGGACTCCAAGAACTAAGTGAACAAATAAAGGCTCTAATATTAAGAAATACGAGGGATAGGGATAAAAAGTCAGTGCATACTCCAACATTACCAGTAGAGAAATAAAAGTATGTGTCTAACAAATAAATCCTTATGAAGAAGAACGTAAAAGACTAAAGAAACATTTGAAAGCATAGCGAATGAACTGAGTTATAGGCAACACTACTATAAAAAGAACCAAGGAGGGCATGAGCCACTGGTCGATTCACTCACAGCATTAAGAGAACTGGCCAAAGATTGTCCTTTTTGGAGATATGTTAGATATACTGAGAGATTCCTTGCTAGTAGGATGCAGCAGCATGGAAATACATGAAAAACAGTTACATTTCAAATCTCAGACATTAGAAGTGATATTGAACATATCACACAGTGTAGAAGAGTGTATGCTTCACAGAGAGAAAGCACAAAAACAAAACCAAGAGAAGGAAGTCATGCAGGTGAGCGAAGTGCAAAGGGGGACCAACAAAGGGAAAATAATACACAAAAAGGAATGAAGAACCTAGATACCAGAGAAAGTGCTGTAGTGATGCTATGCAGTTGTGCAATTACAGAACAGTGCATAGGCCCACAGCCTGCCTGAGGTATGATATGGTTAATTGATTTTCGGAGCACACACCGAAACGCTTACAGATTTCAGCTTCTGCTTTTCCCAAGCGATGTACATGTAAAGAGGTATGCATTTGCACCAATGGCTCAGAAGTACCTGTGTTGCTGATAAAAACAGCATTCCAGAGGTGCTTCCCAGCCTGGGCCAAAGGGAGGCGGAAGAGTGAGTTAGACGCCAGGTGCCTTCCAGTAGTTTTCCCTAGAAAACAAGTTACTGAAGCTTCTAGAAGGGTTGTGTAACGTTTGATTGACAAGCGCATGCCATACAAGCACATTGGCACCCAGTTGAGGGAAGGGGGATTCATCAAGTGAGCTAGCATCGTGCACGTGCAGAGTGTCCTGGAAACCGATAGGCCTCAAGCAGCTGTTCCTGTTTGCAGTGAATCGTGACTCGCTGGGCGCTGGTTGGCAGGGTTGGTAGAGCAGAGTATCCAGCCCAGTCCTGTGTCCAGTTGGAAGAGGGTCCCTGTCACAGCCAAATACCTAAGGAATGTAAGAACTGTGCTCGATGTAACATGCATTTACCTATCTGTCAGCATCATTTTCTGTACAGTTTGAAATTATTATTTGCCTTTTTATCTACTTATTGAAAAAACAACTGGAAAGTATTAAGCGTTTCCTTTCTGAGAGAGTTCATTCTTTCAAGCAAATACGAACCTGCAGTCGTATGCGTGTTCTTGGGCTGGTCCCAGTGCCCTGTGAGGGTTTAGGAGTAAGAAACAGACACGTGGATGGTTCGTCGATTGGAAAATACTTATTAATAACAAAAACAGGGGGGAGTTGGAGCAAATCCTAACTAACCCTATCTCGAAGAGGGGCTTCCCTGCCTCAACAAAACTACCTAATGAAACTGTCTGTGTCAGAATGTCCAAAGTAAAGTTTGCCATCCTGTGTCCAAATCCTAACCTATCCCTCACGGTCTAAACTCAATATAATGCGCAAGGGTAAATGTCTCTTGGCTGTCGACCTCCAACCCAGTTTTGTAGTTAAAAGCAAAATGTTCCACACAAAAAAAGGTGTAGAAAAGCAACCAAAAGTTCCACAAGACTCAAGGGGTTGATTCCCTTTCCCTGGAGTCTTTCCAGCTTTATCCAACTTGTCTCAGTGTTTTTAAAGTTCACCATCAGTCTTTATCTTTACTGTGAGAAACCTGAGGGTATTCTCCCACCTATTCTCGATGGATCCTCTACGCAGGTGGCCGCGGAAAGGCCATCGCTTTTGGATCCGGACACTGGGGGTGGGCAAGCAAGAGAAGATCACCCCAGTAGAGGGTCTGTGGGGACTGGGAGTGGGATGCACTTAAGTGAGACATGGTATCCCCCTTTTCCTATTGAAGAACAACCTAATCTCCCCACCCACTAGCCTTTATGGGCTATTACAAGGCCTCTCACCTTATTTTTCCACAATTCCCACCTAACAGTACTAAGCCTCGTCTCGGGTCTCGTCTCTAGCGCTGGAGCAGGAGCTCCTTTCTGTATGGTCAGTGCAGCAGGCAGCAGAGCTGGTGAAGTCCATCCCACAAATCCCTCAGAAGAAAGCGTGTTTTCTCGGGGCATGCCAGGAATCTCAGAGTACTGTAGGGGCAGACTGGAGTGCCCTGAAGGCAGAAGTGAAGCATGGAGCAGCCAGTGTAGCAAGGAGAGACAAGTGCAAGCACCAGTGAGTTTCCCTGCGCTCAGGAACACTGGTGTGTCTCATACGCGTGTGCTGCTGAATGAAAGCCCATTTTGCATGCAGAAACAGTAACCACAAACGGTTATTAAGTTGCAGTCCATTATCGGTCCCCTAAAGGAAACCCTTGTGTGAATGAACTGTTCTTTAATAATAATCTGGAATCTTTGTATCTAACATTACATAAAGATAAAGAAACTATAATGTCATGATGCCTACCCCCGGGCATCCGGATCGAGTTCATCAGCCCTGGGAGCAGGCATCAAGATACTTATCAAAACCCCAGCAGCCCCGGCTGGGGGCTGTTTGGGTTCAGTCCTGGCGCCTTAGGCGCCAGGCTCTTCTTAGAAATCAGTCGTGGCGCCATAGGCGCCAGGCTCATAGACTTTACTTACCTCATACAGACCATGCTGCAAATGGATCCAAGCCAACGTGAGGCCTGGATGGGACTATTTTATTACAGGGACTATTTTTTACTTGGGTGTGGTTCTGGGGAACTTCTTACCTGGAACTACTTTGGAGGCTATTTAAACCACGCCCGAAAAGCAGCACACGCTTTGCGTTATTCTGCATTCTGCAGCATAACGCTCACCGTGCCTGCAAGCCAGCATCCAGTCTTCTGCCACGCCCGCCTCGAATCCAGAGCTCCTAGAAAAAGGGGAAAGAAGGAGAAAAGGTTAGATCATGGACATTATTTTAATTCCTTACCTGATTCCAGATCCAGCACGTCTCCGAACCTGGAAAGGACATTATTTCAGCATGCGTCGCATCGCCAGCAGCAGCGCCGCATCATACTCACCAGTCCACAGCATCTTTCGACTCGGCGCTGCCTCCATCATTTTCTTCGTCGAACTCCAGCACCTGGGGAAAACAAAAGAAATAACAAGGTGAGCCAAGAGAGCCAACAAATACAATCTCTTTTACCACCATAGGCTTACCTGATTTACCACCGGAGGCATTACCCTTTAATACGCCACATCTTCCTATGCCGCACCTATAAAGGGAGAGAAGACAACAAATTAAACTCATGCAACTTTTACCGGACAGTGTTGGGTAATACAGACTCTTACATGAACGCCATCAGCTGCCTCCAGGCAATATTCTTTTGGACCCAGCTGCAATTCAACAAGGGAATGGAACAAGAGTGAACATCAGACATATTGAACTCTTTGAACTTTATAAACCCCGGAGTTAATATTCCTCCGGAACTCCTCCAGTACCTTCAAACCAGTGAAGTAACTGGTATCTACGCGCCCCTGCATGCCACGCAGGATGGAGAGCTCATCATTTAAAAACATAAGGTGAGGTTACTAACAGGGGATATCGGAGGTGACTAGTGGGGAGAACGAGAACAGTGGGGGGGGCATCACTAAAATCCGCAGGTGGCTAAATCCCTTTCTCCACTTGCAGGAGAATACTTCTACGGGTCAAGCAGATGAGATCAGACGGGCCAGTCCAGACAGTCATCTCTGCACTACGCATCACGTTGGTGGAGACCGCAGCTGTCCGGATCCGATCGACGCCCGTGTGGGAACCCAGTGAGCGGAACAGAACGCGAAGACTATCTACAAATCCCCACCCGACGTAATGGAAACCTCAGAAACCGACCAACTAGCCCAACTGTTAGGGGAACTAGTGTACTCCGCACGTTAAGAAACTAATGCCCTTGGAGAGAACTGATGATCTTGCTAGACAACTGCTGCAAAACCAAGCTAGGCAAACACCACTACCTGGACTTGGGGGGAATCCAACTCCCGTTTCATCGAGCAATCCTGTGCAAGTGGTTCTACCAGGGAGCATTCCTTTAGCTCCACCCAAACGTTTTGCTGGGGACCCGAAAAGGTTTGCCGTGTTCATGAACCAATGCCGCTTGCACTTTTTATGCAGACCTGGAGCTTTTCCAAACGACCAAGCCAAAGTAGCCTTTGTACTATCATACCTTAGTGGCAGCTCAGCGGATTGGTCAATTCCACTAGTCAACCAGGATGACCCTCTTCTTCGGGATTTTCAGGGTTTTCAATTGAGCATGGAAAGACTATTCGCCAGACATTCACAGGGACAGGCCCTGGATAACAAACTTTTATCCCTACGACAAGGTAACCAGGATCTGCTAACCTATATTGCAACCTTCAATAGGTTGGTGGTGGAAACCGGATGGCCAGAGGTAAAACGAATTACATTATTTCACTGTGGACTTCGGGGTGAACTCAAAGACGTTTTGGCCCAAGTTGTGAACCCACCTCAGGATTGCGCAGAATATATAGACTAAGTGGTCCAGTTAGACCACCGACTTCAGAATAGAAAGGCTGATCGAGCTAAGTTCAAGAATCGGGTATTGGTTAAACCCAATGTTACACCCAAAGGAACAGATGCATCAGAACCTATGCAGATCAGGGGGGTTAAGGGACCCTTAACTCAAAAGGAAAGAGAAAGGAGACAGCAGATGCAATTGTGTCCGTACTGTGGGGCCTCAGGACATTTTCTACGGGATTGCCCTATAAAACCATCCAAGAAAGTAGTCAGAGTTGCTGATAGAAATCAAACAGAGCCTGATTTGGGAAACGACCACGCCCAACAAGCGTAGAGGTCCGCTTGCCGAGCTGGAAGAAGGACACTCAGACCTCGCACCTAATCATACCAATGGTCCTTATTGATCCAAGGCAGCTATCATGTATGCACGCAGTAAGGGCATACATTCATAGCGGGGCCGTAGGAAACTATATGTACCACGAATTGGCTTCTAGGATGAATCTACCTCTCTGCAGAAAGACCACTTCGGATGTCATCACCACAGTTGCTGGAACTGAAATTGCCTCTGAGCCTGTAACTCATTCCACCACAGATGCACAACCTCCATGCAGTAGTATCTACGCCCTTACAGAACCCGAAAACCTTCACCTACGACAGTACTTGGACCAATACCTTGCTAATGGCTTCATTCGTCCTTCCAAGTCCCCTGCATCCTCAGCTTTATTCTTCGTGCCTAAAAAGGAAGGTGACCTCAGAACGTGCATAGACTACCGCGCATTAAATCAGATTACGGTGAAGAACCGATACCCATTGCCTCTGATCCACGAATTACTAGACCAAGTAAAGGATGCTTGCATCTATACTAAATTAGATCTCCGAGGGGCATATCATCTGGTACGTGTAAAGAAAGGCGACGAATGGAAGACTGCCTTTCGCACCAAGTACGGATTATTTGAATATCAGGTGATGCCCTTTGGGTTGTGCAATGGACCAGCAGCCTTCCAGTATTTTATGAACGATGTCCTTCGTGAACTCATTGACGTCTGTGTTGTCGTATACATAGACGAAATTCTAGTGTACTCCTCCTCAGAATCAGACCATGTTAGGCACGTTCGTGCAGTCCTCGAGAAACTACGCCAGCACAAGTTATATGCAAAATTGGAAAAATGTGTTTTTCATGCTACAGACGTTGAATTCTTTGGATTTATCCTGACTCCCAAGGGAGTCCTAATGGACTCTCGAAAGGTGGACGCAATTCTCAAGTGGCCATCACCCAGTTCAGTTAAAGGGGTACAAAGCATGCTTGGATTTGCTAATTTCTACCGCAGATTTATTCCTGACTTCTCACATGTTGTACACCCCACCACAGCACTTTTGCAAAAAAAACAAACGCTTCTTGTGGACCGAAGAGGCTGAAAAAGCCTTCAAAGAGCTGAAATTGAAATTCACGTCGGCACCTGTCTTAAAGCATCCACGGCCCGAGCTCCCATACATAGTTGAAACCGATGCATCCAGTTTAGCCATGGGGGCTGTCCTGTCCCAGAAGGATCCTGAAACCGGTCAACTTCATCCACTAGCATTTTGGTCCAGAAAGTTCTCGGCCCCCGAGTTAAACTATGCGGTTACCGATAAAGAGTTGTTAGCCATCATATCCGCCTTCAAGGCTTGGCGGCACTATCTTCTCGGTGCCAGGCACACGATTACTGTAGTCACCGATCACAGGAACTTGCAGTATTTAAAAACAGCCAAGGCCCAATCATCGCATCAACTTCGATCGGCATTATTCCTTGCTGAATTCAATTTCGTGATCACTTATCGACCAGGTTGTAAGAATGGTAAGGCAGATGCCTTATCCCGAATAGGGATGGGAGAAGCATATTCAAACCCAGAACCGGTGCCTATAATTCCAGAACAAAGAATTCTTGGCATAACTACTCTACAGACTTTAGAAGATATTCATTTAAAAATCCAACAACTTTTCGATTCAGCAGCCCTACAGGACTGGGTGAAAAAGGGCCAAGATTATTCAGTCATCAATGACTTACCTTACTATCAAGGGCGTCTATTTCTACCACACAAGGAACTACAAGAACTAGTCATCTCCAACTACCATGATGCTCTGATGGAAGGGCACCCAGGTATTGCAAAGACTGAAGCTAAAATTAGAAGACAATTCTGGTGGCTCACCTGGCGAAAAGACGTAAAGTCATTTGTACTGTCTTGTGGCATCTGCGCCCAAAACAAAAGTCAGAAGAAAAAACCTTTATATATTCCACCCACACCATGGGACACTTTAGGCCTCATTACATGGTAGGCGGTAAGGGTTTACAGGTACCGGTATTTTACCGGTACCGGTAAACCCTTACCGCCTTACTACGAGGTCCCTTTGTGGGTTGGAGAATTTAACACCTGCTTTTTGCAGGCGTTAAAAACCAACCCGCAAAGGGACCAGGGAGCTAATTACGGTACCGCAATTTGCGGTGCCGTAATTAGCACCTTCCCCATTCCCATTATGCCCTATGGGGCAAAAATGGGAATGGGGAAGGGCAATGGGGGAAGGGGGAATTACCGCCCCAGCAACGTTGGAATAGGGCGGTAATTCCCCTTTCCACCAAGGCGGTGCCGGTATTTTACCGGCATGGACCAAGGTGCTAATAGCACCTTAGTCCACCACCATCCGTGTAATGAGGCCCTTTGTCTTTAGACTTTATTACAGATCTACCGCCATGTAATGGATTCAACACCATTCTAGTTATTGTGGATCTTTTTTCCAAGATGGCCCACTTTATTCCTTTAAAAGGATTACCTTCGAAAGAGACCGCCAGGGGGCGCGGAGCATGCTGGACGCGTGAGACCAGCGCTCCTCCGCCACCGCAAGGCCTAGCACTCTGAGCCAATCCCCGGCCGGGAGTTTGGGGTAACCCCGGCGAGAACGTGTGCTCCCGCGGCAGCAGCCCAACGAATCGAGCGCTCCTCCGAAAGTGGATACAGCCTGGACCCGATTTGAGGCCCCGCTCGCTGAGCAACAGAGAGGACACCTTCTCGGACGCTGTGGGGCAGAGCCCCTGGGGGTGGCACACCTCGCGGTGCCCCGGGCCTCATCCAGACCCGCTGTGGAGCCCAGAGCCGCTGGTCGCCGCCCCCGCAGCCGCGGTCTGGGAACGGAGCTTTAGGGGCTCCCCCCGCCCATAACACCGAGAGGAGGATGCCGGAGCACGCCCCCCACTGTGCGTGGACGCCGCGCTGGCCCTGCAGCTCTGCCCCGGTGGTGTGTGGACGTCGCGCGGGGCCGGGGGCGAGTGGGGCGTCCTGGTGAGAACCCCCACCACCAAGAACCGCTCCATTGCGGGGCCTCCAGATGGTCCCTGGGAAATCACCACCAGCAGCAAATCAGGACACAGGAAGCGTCCCGACCCATCCCCCGCACACGGAGGCCTACACGAAAAGAAGTCTCCAGTGAAGGAGCCCAAGCCCACAACAGACGTGTGGCGGCCCCCGGCAGCCTGAAGAAGGTGAGGAGCGCAGGGGGGAGAACTGATACTTGAGACTCGGCGGGCTGTGTTTGGCCCCCCAACCCTCCTCCTGTGCCCACCGAGCACGGGCCAGTACAATCCACTCCACAAAAGCTGGTCCGGCCTCCCCCCCGGAGGACAGGGGGCCCTCTGGAACATTTCAGCCGTGACGCATCCAGGGAAGCAGGCCCCAATTGCAAACTCAGCTCCCCTCGAGAGGACCTGAGCCATCTCCGGGGTCCCCCCCACATGCGAGCTTACCACCACGGAAGCAGGGAGAGCCCAAGACGACCAGAGGGAACATTAAGGCATTAAGGCAGGTTGAGGGGCGCCTACATATCGCCCCCGCCCTCACCGATACTCCAAAGTGCCCCCAGAGATGGGAACCCTGGAACCGACCCAGCCCACGTGCGCAATCCACTCCCTCCAATGCTTCCGCCGGTCCTACGCACCCCTCGGAGAACCACACAGAGACACCATGCCTTCAAGTGCCGACCCCCCCCTGCAGTGCTAACGAAGGACGACCTCAAGGACATACTCCAGGAGATAAAGGAGATCCGAACGGACATACAAGCCTCAATAGTTGATCTCAGGGGAGAGTGGAGACGCTCGAAGAACAAATGGAGAGAATGGAAAACAACCACCTTCAAACAGACCTGTTAGACATGAAGTACGAAGCGAGGCTAACAGATCTAGAAATCAGAGAGGAGGACATAGTCCTGAAAATGGACGAGCTAGAGAACATAGAACGCCGAAACAACCTGCGCATCACGGGTGTGACTCAACAGAGAGGCGAGACGGCCGCAGACGTGGGGAGAAAGGTTCAAGACCCCATTAACCAACTGTTCACACTCGAGGGGGGCAAGGAAGTCCAGCTGGAAAGAGCCCACCGAGGGGGAGGCGGAGCGAGGGGCGGCCCAAGGTCCATCGTTGTGCGCTTTCTCCGCTACAGAGAGAAAATGGAGGTCCTCGAGAAAGCGAGAAGGCTGGAGAGCTTCTTGTTCGAAGGAGACACAGTTAGAATTTACCAGGACCTCTCCGCTTTCACGCTTACCCGCAGAAGAGAGTGCCGGCCACTCACCCAGTGGCTCACTAGCCAGGACATAAGATACAGGTGGTCCTTCCCATTCACCTTGTCTTTCGAGCGTGCAGGAGTGGACTATAGAGTGATCAGCGGCAAGGAGGCATCCCAAGTGCTGCAGGTACTCAAAGGTGATACCCCAGAGGACGGAAACGAGATGGAGGTGCAGGGGTCTCGGAACACCAGGAGGGAGCCAGAGGGCCCCTGGTCCACAAAGAAGAAGATAAAGGGCAGAAGGAAATTCAAGAAACTAAACACCCCCACAACGGAAGCCGAAGAGGACTAAGTGGTCAGAGGCTCGCCATTAGAGAAACCGAGAGATTGAATCAAACAGCCTCGGCCAGGGATGCTGAGCTTTACAAGGGGACTGCGGTGGATGGACTTGCATTCACCCTGGTGGCTTGCCCGTTGGCAGGCTTCGCGATAAAGAGGGGGAGGAGGGAGGAGGGAGTTGGGGTTGGGGATTTTGGGGACCCACACAGTCTCAAAACCACATGGGAAGGCGGCAGCATGCATAGATACAGGCAGGCGGTATACACAAGGCAAGGATCAATGGCAGACAATGAGAATAGGGGCCGGGCTGAGTCACTGAGAATAGGTTCACTCAATGTAAAGGGTCCGAACTCCCCAGCAAAGCACTTCCTCTTGGGGAGGGAAATGAAGAATGCTAAAATTGATGTCCTTTTCATCCAGGAAACTAGAACGGTCATGGGAGAGGAGAGGGCCATCCCGGGAGCGCAGGTGGGCCAGACCTTCTGGGCATCCGCTCCCACGAAGCGGAGCGGAGTCAGGATCATCCTGCAGAGAAACCAGAGACTCACAGAGGTAACCAGGTGGGGGAGGGAAGACGGTAGAGCCATGATTATATCGGGTAACTTGCACAACTCCAGAGTCTCTCTAGCAGCTATCTATTGTCCTAATGTGGGTCAGGCTGAATTTCTCAAAGAGGCAATGGAAGAGATAATGGCCAAAGCAGAGGGGTTCCTTATACTGGGTGGAGACTTTAACATGTGGGCAAATCGGGAGCTGGACCATAGTGGAGAGGCCATCCCGCTAGGCAGCAGAGGGGGTAGACCCCAGGGGAAATTCCGGGAGCTGATGTTGGGTTATAGGCTTGTGGACACATGGCGGAAATTACATCCGGAGGGAAAGGGATACACCTTCTACTCAGCGGTCCATGGTACCAGAACGAGAATAGATTACCTTTTCATGGGGCACCAGAACATGAGCAGAGTGGAGTCCTGCACCATCCGCCCGGTTAGCTGGTCGGACCATGATATGGTCTGGGCAGATGTTAGTGTATCGGGTCTGAAGCCCAGAGAATCCCTGTGGAAATGCAATGACCTCCTACTTAGGGATGTGGTTTTTAAGGAGGAGATGGAAAAGGCGATCAACAAATACTTTGAACTGAACAACAAGGGCGAGGTTAACATAGAGACAGTGTGGGAGGCAGCAAAGGCGACCTGGACGGGTGTTTTGATTAGAGAGGGGGCTTCCAAAAAAAGGACCAGGACCCTCCTGGCCCATAGGCTACGGGCAGAGATAATAGCATTGGAGGGATCTGAAGGGAAGGGTGACGAAGAGAGGGAAAGGGACTTGGGGGATGCAAGAGAGAAAAGGCAAGAGCTGAGAGCATTGTAGATGGGCAATATTGTAGCGGGCCTCCAACACCTGCGTCAAAGGTATTATGAAAAAGGAGATAAGGCTGACGCTATGCTGGCGGCCAAACTCCGGGCCAACGGAGAGATAGATGGGTGACAAGGATCTCAAGAAGGGAGGAGGGGGCAAAAACTGATCCCAGGGTATAGTGGAGGAATTTGCAGGGTTTTACGAAACTCTCTCTACGGGAGGGAAGGAGAAGTGGAGGCGGAGGCACTGGGAGCATACTTCGGAGGAGTAACATTGCCTGTGATGGACCCCTCAGAGGCATCAGCCTTAGACACCCCAATAACGGGCGAGGAGGTACTCAAGGCAATATCGGGACTCAAGCTGGGCAGGGCCCCTGAGGAAGACGGGTTCACCGCAGGCTTTTATAAGGCCTTTGGAGGCCTACTAGCGGGGTTCTTGGCGGGCCTATTCACAAATATTATTAGGACCGGGAGTGCACCCCCGTCTTTTGGCAAAGCACTGATAACAGTGATCCCGAAGGAGGGCAAAGATCCAGCAGACTGCCGGTCGTATAGACCAATTTCCCTCCTGAATGTGGACGCTAAACTGTTCACCAGGATCATAGCCACGAGACTAGACAGCCATATGCCGGTACTCATCCATTCTGACCAGGTGGGCTTCATACAGGGGAGACAGGGGGCGGACACCCTCCGTAAAACCCTGCATCTCATGAGGGAAACGGCCCCGAAGGGAGACAACCCTGTCTTGGTGGCCATCAACGCCGAGAAAGTGTTTGACAGGGTGGACTGGGAGTTTCTACATGGAGTCCTTATCAAATTGGGCTTCGGTGAGGGAATCAGACAAGCCATTAGGGCCTTATATCCAGACCCCTCTGCCAGAGTCATGGTAAATGTTCACCTGTCACGAACATTTAGCCTTCAAAGGGGGACGTGGCAAGGCTGCCCCCTCTCCCCACTCCTGTTCGCCATGATGTAACGCTCACCTGATTCCCGCAGAGGCGCCGGTCTTGACTGGGTGAATGCCGTATCTTCAAAGGTGATGTGTAACACACGGTTGGCTCTTTGGGCTGGACCTCTGTGCACTGTATGTCTGACTCGAAGAGTAAGATGTCTGCAGATAGAAAATATGGGATTAATGAACTGGGGTTACTGGGTGCCTCTCTCCTCTTCCCTTTCTCTTCTCCTGTAGAACCCCAAAGGTTAACGCCCTCACCTTAGGTAAGTGAACGCCGAGCTCTCCATCTGCCTCGGGGCAGGGTGCCGTAACCAGTTTCTTCACTGGATAAGGGTGCAGGCCTCTTGACCTCAGAGGACTGCTGTCCGTCGTTAACTGCACGAACTGTAAGTTCTGGGCACTTCAAATGTCTTAAAAGTCTTTTGTAATGATATCTCTTGTTTTGCAGGGTTCCGGCGATGGCGGATGGCGGACTGATGAGAGTTGAGGATCGAACCCGCGTGAGGAATAGAAGCGCCTGGAAGCACGTAAGTAAGCGCTTGTAGCCTGCTTCACGATGCGCACTAACTGTCCCTTTTATCTTGCAGGTACAAGTTCGGAGCTTTAGAGAAGCTGAAGGGTGTTGGAATACCCACTGGATTCGGCGTGGGAAGTAATGGCACGTGAGTAATAAAGTTGCCCAATGTCTTTAAACGCACCTTCTTTTGTCTTTCAGATGCGGGATGCAGCGCCGAAGGCCTCCGGAGCGTGCGAAGAGCTGGTAAGCTTTTGTCTTTCAGATGCCGGAATGCAGCGCGAGGCGTTGGGGATCAAAGTTAACGGATATCTATTCTTAACGGTGATCTGGTTCAGGGCGCGATAATCTATACAAGTTCTAAGGTCCCCTTCTTTTTTTGGAACGAAGAACAAAGCTGAGGAAGCAGGGGACTTGGAAGGACGAATAAACCCATTCGCTAGGTATTGATCCAGGTATTGTCGGAGGTGAAGATTCTCAGGCTCGGTGAGGGCATAAATTCTAATACAAGGAGGAGTAGATCCAGGTATCAGGTCTATCTGGCAGTCATAAGACCTATGAGGAGGTAGAGAGTTAGCCTGATTCTTCCGGAAAACATCTTGGAATTCTAGGTATTCAGGAGGTAACTGGGGAGCCTCCGAGGAAATTGCTGCCAGTGCAACACCAGGTCGAGGGTGACAAGTAGAGACACATTCTGGAAACTGAACCGTTCTTGCTCGCCAATCGATCTGAGGATTGTGCTTCTCTAACCAAGGAATTCCTAGAATAATCTGGAACTGAGGGGCCTTGATCACATCGAACACGATCTTCTCATGGTGTCCATCTTGACTTACTAGCGTCACTTCTTGGGTGGTATGCGTTACTGGTCCGGAGGCTATCTCCGTACCATCCACCGTAGTAATGACGTCCTTTACAGCCTTTGGACAAAGAGTCAGATTCATCCTCAAAACCATTTCATGATCCACATAATTGCCGATGGCACCGCTGTCGACGTAAGCTTCAATCGCATGTAATCGATCCAGATGTTCAGGGCTAATGAGGACCATAGGTATCACGAAATGCGAGGTCACGGAACTGGTTTTAACGCTCGGCAAGAGGACCTCTATTCTTGTCGGGCGAGGTCGTTTCCCTGCTCAGAGTTTGTGACCCTGGTAACTGCAGCTCCTACTGCCTTCTTGGCTGGTTTCACCGGACAGTCTCGAAGAAAGTGCCCCGAGTTTCCGCAATAGAGGCATAATTGCAGCTATTTTCTCCTTTCCCGCTCCTTTTGTGTTAGTGGTCCTTTCAGGCCCCCTATTTGCATGGGTTCCCCGGAGTCTACTCCTTTGGTAGGAGTTGGTGGTTTGGAAAATACTCGAGCATCAAACTTGGAACGATCGGCCTTCCTGTTCTGCAGTCTGTGGTCAATTTGAACGACTAAGTCAATATAGTCCGAACAGTCTTGCGGGGGATTCACTACTTGGGCTAACACATCTTTGAGCTCTCCACGTAGACCTCTATAAAACAGCGTAATCCTTTTGTCCTCAGGCCATCGAGTTTCCACTAGCAGTCTGTTGAAAGAAGCAATATAAGCCAAAAGGTCTTGATTACCCTGTCGCAATGAAAGGAGCTCATTGTCCAAGGCCTGCCCCTGTGAATGTCTTGCAAACAGTTTTTCCATACTGAGCTGAAAAGCTTGAAAATCATGGAGAACCGGATCATCTTGATTAACTAGAGGGATCGACCACTCTGCCGCATTGCCACTAAGGTACGAAAGCACGAAAGCTACCTTAGCTTGATCAGTTGGAAAGGCTGCTGGCCGGCATAAGAAGTGCAACCGGCACTGATTAATAAATACTGCAAACCTCTTTGGGTCACCAGAAAATCGTTCCGGCGGAGCCAGAGGTACATTCCCAGGTAGGTTGATCTGCACTGGGTTCGTAGAGGACGTTGAAGGAAGATTTGCCCCTGATGCGGATAACGGAGTTTGTCCGGCTTGTGACTGTAGCAATTGTCTAGCGAGATCGTCTGTTCGCTCCTTGGAAATAATCAGTTCCCTTCTTAGAGCATTCGTTTTCTGACGGGCTGCATGCACTTCTGCTCTTAGTTCCCCAAGTAACTGGGCTAGCTGGTCGGTATCCGAGGTTTCCATAGCGCCTGGGTGGGAGTTTTGCAGTAGGCTTTGTGTTCTGTAACGCTCACCTGATTCCCGCAGAGGCGCCGGTCTTGACTGGGTGAATGCCGTATCTTCAAAGGTGATGTGTAACACACGGTTGGCTCTTTGGGCTGGACCTCTGTGCACTGTATGTCTGACTCGAAGAGTAAGATGTCTGCAGATAGAAAATATGGGATTAATGAACTGGGGTTATTGGGTGCCTCTCTCCTCTTCCCTTTCTCTTCTCCTGTAGAACCCCAAAGGTTAACGCCCTCACCTTAGGTAAGTGAAAGCCGAGCTCTCCATCTGCCTCGGGGCAGGGTGCCGTAACCAGTTTCTTCACTGGATAAGGGTGCAGGCCTCTTGACCTCAGAGGACTGCTGTCCGTCGTTAACTGCACGAACGGTAAGTTCTGGGCACTTCAAATGTCTTAAAAGTCTTTTGTAATGATATCTCTTGTTTTGCAGAGTTCCGGCGATGGCGGATGGCGGGCTGATGAGAGTTGAGGATCGAACCCGCGTGAGGAATAGAAGCGCCTGGAAGCACGTAAGTAAGCGCTTGTAGCCTGCTTCACGATGCGCACTAACTGTCCCTTTTATCTTGCAGATACAAGTTCGGAGCTTTAGAGAAGCTGAAGGGTGCTGGAATACCCACTGGATTCGGCGTGGGAAGGAGTAATGGCACGTGAGTAATAAAGTTGCCCAATGTCTTTAAACGCACCTTCTTTTGTCTTTCAGATGCGGGATGCAGCGCCGAAGGCCTCCGGAGCGTGCGAAGAGCTGGTAAGCTTTTGTCTTTCAGATGCCGGAATGCAGCGCGAGGCGTTGGTGACAGCCGATGGACCAGGTAAGAGATGCGCTGCCACTGAAGACCGTAGTGCTAACCTGTTCTTTCTTTGTCTTTACAGGTGCTGCTGAAGACTGGATTCCAGGATGGTAAGCCTTTGTTCCCTTAGGCCCAGGATCAGAAGCAGAAGACACGATGAGCGTTCTGCTGCAGAGAATGCAGAATAACACAAAGCAAGATTCATCCATCGGGTGTGGTTTAAATAGCCACCTGTAGTGCTTAGGTGTCTCCTTCCACAGCCACGCCTAGGTAAGAAAAGAGTTCCTGCTTTCCAGAAGAGTTCCAGTGTTCTGAACCTAGGGAGTGGCTCCTGCCCCACCCAACAGGAAAAGTAGTCCCAAACAGAAGAGGATCAGGGTTCAACTGGCAGGTAAGTAAGCAGCATGGTCTGCTGCAGGTAAGTCCACCCAAGCATTATGAGCCCGGCGCTTCCAGCGCTGGGACTGGGCATCTTTATGAGCCTGGTGCCACTGGTGCCAGGAGAGGGTCCAAAAGGTCCCAATTGGGACTGGCTGGCACTCGGAACCGGGGTTATGGGTCTGCTTCCAAGGGAGTCGGGCAAGTCCTGATCTTTTGGAAGCAGAGATCATGACACATGACCATGGAAATACTTGCAGAGTACCTCAGATGTGCCCGATGGTCCGCGGTATTGACGTTGGAGGTCGGACCTTTAATCTCGGCCTCTATGTAGATGACATACTGCTCCACCTGAGGGAACCTACTAGTTCTGTCCCGGCCGCCGTGCGGGTTATCGAACACTTTGGCCAATTCTCAGGCTTCAGGATAAACATAGGGAAGTCAATGATCTTCCCCTTTGCCCCAGATGCAGACAGGGACCTGACGGAGCTGTCCCCCCTGGGTCTTCAAATTTGTACCGAAGAGATCAAATACCTGGGGATCAATATCGTCCGGCCCCACGAAGACTTAAGCCAGGCAAATTATGCCCCGCTGTTCGACAAATTATTCAAAGAGATGGAGACATGGGGTAGGGGGCAAATCTCATGGATGGGAAAGAATAAACGCCATAAAGATGAACCTCCTCCCCAGGGTCCTGTACGTTTTCCAGATGCTCCCTTTAGAGGCCCGGAAGCACTCCTTAAAGAAGCCAAAAAACGCATAACGAAATTCGTATGGCAAGGCCAGAGACCCAGAATAGGTAATGAAACACTCACCCTCCCCAAGGATAGAGGGGGGGTCGGCCTCCCAGACCTACAAACCTACCACAGAGCAGCCCAGCTCAGAACCCTGGCCCCCCACCTCAGAGAGGACCCCAACAAGCAATGGGTCTTTCTTGAAAACTCCCTCCTGAGCCCTGTCACAGTGGGCGAGTGGTTATGGGTCCCGATGAAAAAGCTCCCAAGGAGAATTATGGACACCCAATACTAGTAACAATTTGGAAGGTGCTGGAAGGTAAGGGACACTGAGAGAAGGTGACCACTTGGCCCACCCCCCTGAGCCACATCTGGTCCACACCAGTTTTAGAGGAAATCCCATGCCACGAACACTATCAGCCCTGGTTTGATGCGGGCCTATGCAGAGTTGGTCAGTTGGTCAGGGAGGAGTCCTTTATAAGTATCCAGGAGCTTGAAAAGTCTCTGGGAATAGGCAGGCTCTCCCCACTCCTCTACCTGAGACTCAATGGAATCCTAATGAAACCAAAACTAAAGCCCAAATTACAAAGAAAACTCACTTCAGTTGAGAAAATCTTAGACACCCATGTAGTAATGAAAGGCCTCATCTCACTTCTTTATTCTGCCCTTTTAACCCCCCGGGAGGGAACCACCAAAAGCCTCAGAGGGAAATGGGAAAGAGATTTGGGTTGTAGGATCGGAGAGGGTCTCTGGGGGCAACTCTGTAGTAGGTCATTCAAGACTTTGATCTCCTGCCAATACAAAACCCATGCTGTTAAACTCTTGCACAGATGGCAGTATGACCCGATCACACTCTCTAGGATGTTCCCAGATGTAATCCCGCTCTGCTGGCACGGGTGTGGGGAAAGGGCAAACTATTGGCACATGTGGTGGTCATGCAGGAAGGTCCAAACCTACTGGGCCGAAGTGCTCAGCTGGCTGAAAGAGGCGGGAGAGGGGGAACTCCGACTGGACCCGCTTTTGATATTGTTCGGTCTACAGCGTAAGGATGACCACTCGGAAAAATGACCAGACCACTCACACTCCCTACTGTTGGCAGCCAGAGCGGCCCGTGCTAGAACATGGAAGAGGCCCGCCCTCCCCACAAAGAGAGAATGGGTGGTGATAGCCAAAGACATATTCTTTATGGAAAGACTTACAGCGGCCTTACACGGTTCAAGCACCCAAATAGAGATAGACTGGCTGCAATTTCAAGAGGTATTTGGCAATACAGAGGTCACGTCCTGAGACCCTCAGGCGCCCTTGGCCCAGCCCAAAAACAAGCCCTGGCATTGAACAAATGGACCTGGAACCTGAAAAGCCGGTTAACCACTGGCGGAGAAAACCCGGATCGACGCTGCCCTATGCTGCATGACTTGTATAAGCAAACTGAATAGCCTGAGACATTGGGTGAGGTGGGGGGGAATAAACACAGGGAATAATGGCCTATAGTTTGATTTGTCAAGGGCGATTGCCCAAATGTTGAGTTTTGAGTACCTGTGCTGTTATTTTGAAAAATCAATAAAAATTGAAATAAAAAATAAATAAATAAAAAAAAAGGATTACCTCCCGCTTCAATTGTGGCCAAGGAATTTCTCGAAAACATTGTTCGAATTCATGGATTTCCTTCCGTATTGATTTCTGACCGAGGTAATCAGTTCATTTTGCAATTTTGGAAGAAATGTTGTCAATTGGCGCAAATCAACATAAGGTTATCAACCAGTCACCATCCCCAAACCAATGGTCAGACGGAGAGGACCAACCAGACTCTTGAACAATACCTACGTTGTATGCTTCACCAAACCGAAAGTAATTGGAAGGATATTTTATGGATTTCTGAATACGCATACAATAACTCTGTACATTCAGGAACCGGACAAAGCCCCTTTTATACCATATATGGACATCATCCTCGAACCTCAGAACTCGATTCGCCCTAGCACTTAGAAATGCCGGCAGTGACCCATCTGTACTCTACTATTACACAAGCCTTTAAGGAGGCAACAGAACATTTGAAACAAGCAAAAGAGAAATACAAGAAAAATGCTGATCAACATAGAAGTGAGACTCCACCATATCGGATTGGAGATCAAGTTTAGCTGGCTACAAGACACATACCTCTGAAAGGAACTCAGACTTTTAATCCTAGATATTTGGGACCTTACACCATTAAGGCCATTACCAACCCGGTGGCCGTCAAATTAGAATTACCCTCTAATATGAGAATTCATCCTGTCTTTCATGTTTCACTTCTAAAACCAGTTCAACCCGGGACAAGATTAGCCAAACCACCTGACCCCATCCTAATAGATGGAGAACCTGAATTCGAGGTAAAAAACATCCTGGACTCTAAGATGGTTAAATCAAGACTTTTTTATTTAATCGACTGGAAGGATTACGGACCACAAGAAAGGTCATGGGAACCCAGTGACCACGTTCATGCTCCTCGGTTGGTGAACAAATTCCATCGGAACTTCCCAGACAAGCCAGGGCCAAGGGGAAGAACAACTTTAGGAGAGGCCTTGGGGGGGAGTGCTGTCATGATGCCTACCCCCGGGCATCCGGATCAAGTCCATCAGCCCCGGGAGCAGGCATCCAGATACTTATCAAAACCCCAGCAGCCCCGACTGGGGGCTGTTTGGATTCAGTCCTGGCGCCTTAGGCGCGAGGCTCATCTTAGAAATCAGTCCTGGCGCCATAGGCGCCAGGCTCATACACTTTACTTACCTCATGCAGACCATGCTGCAAATGGATCCAAACCAACGTGAGGCCTGGATGGGACTATTTTATTACAGGGGCTATTTTTTCTGGAGAACTTCTTACCTGGAACTACTTTGGAGGCTATTTAAACCACGCCGAACAGCAGCACACGCTTCGCGTTATTCTGCATTCTGCAGCGTAACGCTCACCGTGCCTGCAAGTCAGCATCCAGTCTTCTGCCACGCCCGCCTCGAATCCGGAGCTCCTAGAAAAAGGGGAAAGAAGGAGAAAAGGTTAGATCACGGACATTATTTTAATTCCTTACATGATTCCGGATCCAGCACGTCTCCGAGCCTGGAAAGGACATTATTTCCAGCACGCATCGCATCGCCAGCAGCAGCAGCGCCGCGTCATACTCACCAGTCCTCAGCATCTTTTGACTCGGCGCTGCCTCCATCATTTTCTTCGTCGAACTCCAGCACCTGGGGGAAAACAAAAGAAATAACAAGGTGAGCCGAGAGAGCCGACAAATACAATGGCCCTCATTACGACCCCGGCGGTAAGTAATGGACATTATCGGCATGGCGCAACTAACGTGTCCGTGCTGGCCTGAAACCGTTAAAAGCGGTAAATTACGACCTCTCGGGCACGAGCATTGCGCCATGCCGGTAATGTAATCTGCGCCATGCCGTTAACGTCCCAAAAACGTCACCTACCGGCATCGTATGCCGTGCAAGCTGCACCACCGCCGCCCTACCCACCGATATTAGCGATCACCGCAAATAGCGGTGACAGCTATTAGCGGTGACTGTAAAGAAGCAGATCCGGAAGTTACGCCATCGCACCGGAACGGGAAAGAGCACGGCGGCCATCTTTAAAAACACAATCCATTGCAATCCTCCACAACCAGTGACACATCTGACCCTGAGACCCGCCACAAACCTTCACCCACATCCACCCATCGTCATAATGCCGAAAGTTGTCAAAAAATCTTGCGATCATCTGCGGCAGGAGCGCTTCAGTAGGGAAGAGCTCACCATGTTGGCGGAAACCCTACAGGAAAACGCGGACATCGTATTCTCCACTGAAATGACCAGACCGGCAATAGCACGGAAGAAGGCCATATGGGACATAGTCGCACAGCGGGTCAGTTTAGTAGGAACAACACCCCGCACCACAAAACAGTGCCGGAAAAGGTGGGACGACCTCCGGCTCCGTGTAAGGAGCATACTGTCTGCCAACAGAAACCTGGGCATGGCAACTGGTGGAGGAGCAGACTCACCAATTAAAATGGAGCCGTGGGAGGAGATATGTGCCACAACCATTGGCATCGAGACCATCGAGGGGGTCGGTGAAATGGAGAGAGGAGCCCCGACATCAGGTAGGTGCCTCAAATTAAGCCATGCTAAACTTCCTGAAGTCCAGTTTCATGGGAAGTACAATGCTGCCTAATAGGGTTAACGCAACACATCAGCAGAAGACTGCCAACAGGCATCATTGACCTACAGCCTGTACACATGCAGTATGCACACTCTCACTGTAGGCACCCACATTCCTGCTTGCTTCTCCCACCCAAAAGGGAGACAACCTGTATATCACTGCCTCCAAAGTGCACCATCTAGTCATCAAAATCATGGCAGTCATCACAATGCCTGCTCAATGTCCGCAGACCCATCAATAACACTTTCCCTCCTTTGCTCCACCACAGGCTCCCATTCGGACCCATGCGAGGACGAGACTGGCACCACACCTGCCAAGAAGGCCAGGCCCGAGGCAACACCACACCAACCCTCCACCTCTGCTGAACCAAAAAAAAAACCACAGCAGCCAAAGTCGACTGCCACAACACAGGCCAGGGCAATGATAAGCACCAAGGCAAGCAGCATGGTACCATCAGCAACAGACATTCAACAACTGGTGGCCACTGAAGGGACTGTGTCTGCAGGAAGCAGTACGATTGGGGAGACTGCTGCCATTGCAGCTTGCTCTGATAGTGATGTGGGGAATGATGAGGATGTCATAGAATGTCCCCCCACTGCCCACCTTCATTCCCCCTACCTGTCCCCATGTAGCCTGCATGCTGATTACACACAGGGGCTATCCTCTGATAACTCATGGCCAGCCACTCCATGCCCAGTGGAAGGTGTGGAGGAGGGGAGTAGCCCAATGAACGCGCCAATGGCATCATCCAATGCCCAAAAATACCAACAGTCGCTGGACCAAATATTAACAAAAACCTATGAAGTCCCACAAACCAGCTTCCTTTCCCTTCTGCTCAGAGCGATTAATTACAGATGCACATACATATTGTCATGATCACCCCTTAGCCAAAAAGGAATTACCGCCCCATTCCAAGGTTGGCGGGGCGGTAATTCCCCCTTCCACCATTGCCCTTCTTCATTCCCATTTTTGCCCCATAGGGCATAATGGGGATGGGGAAGGCGCTAATTACGGCACCGCAAATTGTGGTACCGTAATTAGCTCCCTGGGTCCCTTTGCGGGTTGGTTTTTAATGCCTGCAAAAAGCAGGCGTTAAATTCCCCAACCCGCAAAGGGACCTCGTAGTAAGGCGGTAAGGATTTACCGGTACCGGTAAATTACCGGTACCGGTAAACCCTTACCGCCTACCGTGTAATGAGGCCCACAGTCTTAGTTGTATTCTCTCTGGTTTTCACGTATTAACAGTCATAGTTCCAGTATTTCTAAAAAGACAAACAAACATTTGGTCTAAATAACATGGTTTTATCACTCTAAACAAAACAAATCATGCAATGCATCCATATCAACTTGATCTCTATTTACAACTTTTGGCAGAGGGATATATCTCATCGTGGCATCATTACTCACCACTAACATCTAATTTCTCAACATGTGATGTTTCAACACGTGGCATGCCCCAATCTCTTTATGGACAATCTTATTGTAAATTTCACAATTACAACCATTGGCCCCACAGTCTGATCTATATTCAAGAACTGTAGAATCCTAGTCTGATTTCATTTTGTCAACCGTATCTCTTTGACATCTATGGATAGATATAATCTATCGCAAACACAAAGGGGGTTGTTCCCCATCAACACGTTCTTTTGTGTATTCAAGCACTTCAAAAGTGTTTACCTATTGTTGGCTCATTCAGATTGAGTCCACCCAAATCGCACTTGCTGCAAGGACTGTAGGGCGTCCCTCTTGGTCCCGGCCCGGTGGGCGGCAATATAGTCTATGTGTCACCTTTACGCACTCCCTTCTGTAAAACGACAAATGTACATATGTTTCTGTAATTATGGCTAACCCCATGCACTAACTTAACACTCATATCTCCACTCTATTGTCAGGCTTACCTATTTTTGCATGACCCCGGGGTGTGTTGCCTGAAGCCCTTCGCTTTCGATCGTGCTTCTTTCTTTCAGTCATATGCGTCCCAACGTGTGAACGCTAACCTAATAAGACGGAGAATGGAAGGGTCAGGATTACGATCGTTAGACCAGAGAAACCACATTAGCATCCTATTTGCTGTTCTTACCTCTCGGGGCTATGTGTTCCCGCGACTTGGCCATCTAAACGCAGCCGGATGCATCCATTCGGCTGGGAGTTGTTATTAAATGGCCGAGGATCTTAAATCACGTGAAACGTTCGCATCTGCGTCCGTTTCAACGTCACGTGATCGGAACCCATCTCGCTGGGATTTGACGAGCGCCATCTTGGAATGGGTTATCCTACCATTCCGTATATGGAACTCTGTGTGTTTTCAAAGGTTCGCAAATTCCTACGGGTGACGGCCACATCCCCGATTGTTACAGATGTGACCATCACTCCAGTCTACTGTTATGCACCAGTCACACATGGCCCTTCCCTGCCTGTACAAAATAAGGCGCTCTACTTTAGAACAAGTGCCTCGTTAGAGGAACCCACCTCTACTGAACAACTCTTATGACTCATAGAGCTTCTTCAAGTGGAGCACGTTTTCAGATATCTCATAGGGCTCTACCTCTTCGCAACTACGTCGCATATTTAGTGTGGCCTCTTATTTTTTGTGATGAATGAATAAGGCCCATTCTATGGAACTATTCAGACCATTTTCTACGGTATCTAATGAATAAATCCATTTCTGTTCAGTTAGTCTGAGTTTAAGGTCTTGGTTACCTCCTCTTGGTTGAGGGAGTATCATTTCAATGATGAACCAGTACATGTCATCCACCTTGTGGTGGGCACCCTTAAAATGTGCTACTAAGGGTTTGTCTGGTACTTGATTTTTCACACATGATCTGTGCTCGCAGATCCTCTGACGAATAGGCCTCTTCATTTTACCAATGTACAACAGTCCACAGGGGCACCTTATACCATATACTACCCATTTCGAGTTACAGTTCGTAAAGTTTTTAAGCTCCCATTTTCTCCCTTTCAGGTCCACATGTTTCATATTCGATGTTAATTTGCATACCGAACATTTTCCGCATGCAAAATGACCCACTACCGGCGGTAAGTGCCACAATGTGGGCTGAGTCAAGGGGCTGTCCTCTTTGGATGTTCTATATGTATGCACCAATTTATCCTTTAAATTGGGCATACGACGAAATGCAAAACGAGGTTTGCTGATCGAAAATTCATCGGTGTTGATGATGCTCCAGTGTTTAAGTATACACCTACGCAAATCGTTGCTAATAGGTGAAAATGTGGAGACACATGTGATCTTATCTTCTGAAACTCGTGGTTGTGGAATGAGGCAGTCCTGTCTTTGTGTGTTCTTGGCCCTTTTCATAGTCCTCCGCACAATGAATGGTGGGTAACCTCTTTCATGCAGTCTGGCTGATAAGTCCTTGCTATTTGCATCAAAAACTTCCCTATGGGTACAGTTTCTCCTAATACGCAAAAACTGACCGAAGGGTAAGTTTTGCCGCAGGGACTGGGGGTGGAAACTCTCGAACGACAGTAAAGTGTTCTTGTCTGTTGTTTTTCTAAACAATGTAGTACCAAACTTATTGTCTATATCTTTATAGATTTCGATGTCCAAAAATGAGATCTTGTTATCATCCCAATTCATCGTGAAATTGATGCACTCATCTTGCTCGTTCACCCAAATAAGAAACGATTCGAGCTCCACGGCACTACCTCCCCATAACATGAACACATCGTCGATGTAGCGGACCCAAAGTTTCATTTGATGTTTAAATGGGTTATTGTCTGCATAAACTGAGTAGATCTCCAAGTCGTCCATGAACAGATTCGCCAAGTCTGGTGCGAAACTAGAACCCATACTGGTATCGTGTTGCTGCAAATAGAAAGTATTTTGCTCGATGAAAAAATTACTTGTGAGGGCAAGTTTGATGCATTCCAAAATGAATGCTGATGGAACTGTCTTATCTTCCCTCTGCTCTAAGTACTTTTCCATTGCGTTAACACACTTTATTTGGGGGATGCTCGTATAGAGTGCCTCGACATCTAGAGTACCTAAGATGTCGTCTGCTCCCACGTTTATGGTGTCTAGTACCTTAATCATCTGTGTTGTATCTTGGATAAATGAGCGCATTGTTTTCACAAAAGGTCTAAGGAAAAAGTCGGTATATACCGATAAAGGTCCCAAGATAGAGCCAATCGCGGCTACAATCGGGCGGCCCAGAGGGTTTTCAAGATGTTTATGAATCTTGGGTAGACAATAGAAGGCCGGCGTAATGGGATGTTGTTGTATCAGAAACGCTTTCTCATCGGCGTCTATCCACCCTTCGCCTTCTGCATGATTCATGAGGCTTTCAATTTCCTCCCGAATTCTGGGAGTGGGGTCACTCGGTAAAGGTTTATAGAAGAACACTCTGTCAAGTTGTTTCTTAACTTCAGCGCAGTATTTATCTATACCCCACAATACCACACCCCCACCCTTGTCTGCTGGTTAAATCACAAACCTTTTGTTGTCTGCTAAGCCTTTCATGGCTGTTCTTTCCTCCTTAGACAAATTGTCTTTGTGCACATTTTTTGTCTTAACAAGTGTTTTCATTTCTCTGATGATTTTGTTCTCAAAGTTAATGATCTTAGCAGAAACCATCGAGGACAAGGGAGTAAACGTGGAAGGCGGTTTCAAGCCTGAAACACTATTTTCTCGTGTTCTTTGGTCATCCTGATCTTTGAAAAAATACTTAAGACGGATAATCCGAAAGAAGTTCTGCATTTCCACTTCAGTCGTGAAAAGGTCAGCTTTATTCACTGGTACGAAAGAAAGACCCTTACTTAGGACCCGGATCTCAGCCGGTGTGAGGATGTGATCACTCAAATTAAAGATCGGGATCACCATGTCGGTGGTCCCGGTTGCCACTGGCGTGTTCGCATCCCGTGGTGGCCAGGTTGGCGGTTCCTCCCTCCTCTGCCCCGGTTCTGAAAAGGGCCTCTTTGAGGGTTCCCAAATATTAACAAGGCTACACCAACTGTCCTCACTCCTCACTCAGCATGTGGCCGATTGTGGAGGTGCAAGTACTGAAATACAAAAATGTGCCGAGACTGTGAAGGCAGCTATACAATCCTCCACCAAGGACATCTGTGCCGAACTTGCCGCGGTGCAGCACATGCTCTCGGAGCTTGTACAGACAATGAGGGACATGCGTCCTAGTGAGCAGCCGAGTACCTCCTCTGCTGCCAGTTCTGCCCCAAGCAGCCCCGTCCGCAGGTCGGCCAGGAACCTGCGGAGTACAGGCAGGGGTGCCCCGGGGGCCGGCAGAGGGGGCTGCCAATAGAGGCCACCCAGTGGATCAATTCCACATTAGGCACTTCAACAGAGGCATCCACGCACTTTTGCGGGGAGTTGAGGGGGGAGGGGCGAGTGAGTGTGTTGGGGAGTTGAGGTTGAGGGGGAGGAGGGAGTGGGTGTGTTGGGGAGTTGAGGGGGGAGGGGAGAGTGTGTGTGTTGGAGAGTTGAGGGGGAAGAGGGGAGTGGGTGTGTTGGGGAGTTGAGGGGGGAGGGGGGAGTGTGTGTGTTAATTGAATTCACATTTACAATACAATTTTTGCTTGATCACAAATCACATGTGTGGACATTGCTCATTGCGTATGTGTGATTTATTGGTGAACAGTCCACAGTGTGCATATCCCAGACACACACAGTGCCCCAATTGCCATCTCCATGTGACACCCCCCATCCGTGTGTGCTAGAAACATTGGTTGATCAGAGTCCGACGCATGTCACGCCCCTCCTGTGCATCGCTGCCTCCCTGAGGTGCTGCCCCATCCCCACCCTCCTCATCCTCATCGTCAGGTGGTTGCAGTTCAGCGTCAGGGGGCAGGGGCACATTCCGTCTGATGCACATATTGTGTAGCATGACACATGCCATGACGATCTTTGCCACCTTCTCATGGCGGTACAGGAGTGCCCCACCAGACCTGCTGAGGCAGCGAAACTGTGCCTTCAATAGGCCAAATGCCTGCTCAATCACCACACGGGTTTGTGTATGTGCACGATTGAAGTCCTCCTCATGCTGGTTCTGTGGGTTCCGGACTGGTCTAAGGAGCCACCTCTTCAGGGGATAGCCTGCATCACCTGTATGTGGGCAACAATGTATGTGTCAGTCATGACATCAAATCTCAAATCATGACGTGCCACCATGGCATGCATTCAACTGTTACTTTGTACCACTTTTACATGCACAAATGGATTCACACTATGTGACCGGTATATGTGTATTCCTCTCATGGACTGTTTTGCATGCCATCAACCAATGTATGCAGGGGGGTCAAGTGCCTTGTGAGTGCCCATCCACTGTGTCCGTTCATGGCGTTTGTTTTGGTGACCTGGCAGGTGTCCTGTGATATCAACACTCTCATCATGGCAACATTGCTGTCAGCCTCATGACGACCCCACTGAGCACTACTAATGTTGATAGGCACATTTTTGGGGCCTCAGTGTCTGTGTAGTGGTGTATTGATGTTTTTGTCCGTCATGTGCCTCCTTTGCGCGCAGTTATGGGGGACTGGCCTTTCAGTTGATGGTGTTTGGTGCCATGTATTGGCTAAAGTCATTGCATGTAGGTGCATTTTGTTGAGGTCAATGTGGTCCAAATCGGTACAATGCACTTGCAGATGGTTGTGTCATGGTTGGGACACACCTTCATTCACATGGTAGGGATGCTTACATCGGGCATTATGTGTACAGGTGTCAGTTGACGTTTGGGCTGCTTTAGGGTATGAGCTGGCTCCATTGCCTCTGCTACTCGCAGCCAGGTAAAGTATGCATCACCCCCCCCCCCCTTTCAGCCAGGTAAAGTATGCATCATTCCCCCCCTTTCAGCCAGGTAAAGTATGCATCATCCCCCCCCCCTTTCAGCCAGGTAAAGTAAGCATTGGTACGTCAATCACCTACCCACTTCACATTTCCATGGCCATGACATGAGACTCACCGAGTAGCCAGGATCTTGGCCCTGCATGTTGCTCCATGTAGCGTGGTATTGTGGAGTTACGCAGGACCATTGAATCATGGGTTGATCCGGGGAATCGGGCACAACAATGTGTGATGATCCTGTTGGAGTCACAAACCATTTGCACGTTGATTGAGTGAAATAGTTTACGGTTGCGGTACGCTACCTCCATGGCATGTGGGACCACCAATTCCACATGGGTGCAGTCGATGGCACCAATGCAACCAGGTATGCCGGCTAGTGCATGGAAACCCACTTTGGTGTTTGCAATCTCCTGGGCAGACCGTGGTAAGGAAATGTGGTCGTCTGTGTGCTTGAGGAGGGCATCGAGCACTCGGATCAGTGTACGTGAGAATAATGGTTGTGAAATGCCATGCAAGTGCCCCACTGTGTGCTGGTAGGTGCCTGTGGCCAGGAAGTGGAGCACAGACACTCCCTTCAGTAGGGGGGGGGGGTGGCGGTGGGTGTTTCTATCATGCTGACGATGTCGTTGTGTATCATGTCAACGATGGTGGTGATGGAGTCCCAGTCCAAACGGTACAAGGTATGGATCTGCTCAGCCATGAGGTTGAATGGACTGGCTCGGATGCGTGGGATTGGGGGCTGCCTGCGTGGTGGCATTGGCTGTGGTGGTGGGGCTTGCTGGCCCTGCCTTGCCCTCCTTCTCCTCCTGCGTCTCCTCTGTGCTGCTCTGTGTTGTTGTTGTTGTTGTAGTTGTAGCACTTGCATTGCAATCAGGTCCCATTGCTAGTCGTATTGGAATCATTGTGGAGTGTGACTGGGTGTGGGAAGGGGTGGGGTGTGCTCTTTTTGTTCTTGGTGAGTCTGTATTGCCTCCACCTCTGCTGATTCTGTGCACCTGTGGCAGCTGGGAACACTGCACATGGCCATTTACGGTTGGTTCGCGATGGTGGAATTAGCACCATGGCGGTAAGGTACTTTACGGCCTTTGCGATGGCGTTAAGAGCATGTCCACTTGGTTTGTGATTTGCCTACCTTTGCGCGATGCCGGTACTTACGGCGGGGAAGGTCGCGTGCGCGCGAGCTTGGTGCTGTTAGCGGCACCATTAACTACGATGCCGCTAATAGCACTTTCAGGGGTCATGATCGGACCTAGCGGTAAATGATGCCGGTAATCATTTACCAGCATCGTTTTTCACTTACCGCCGGGGTCGTAATGAGGCTCAATCTCTTTTACCACCATAGGCTTACCTGATTTACCACTGGAGGCATTACCCTTTAATACGCCACATCTTCCTATGCCGCACCTATAAAGGGAGAGAAGACAACAAGTTAAACTCATGCAACTTTTACCGGACAGTGTTGGGTAATACAGACTCTTACCTGAACGCCATCAGCTGCCTCCAGGCAATATTCTTTTGGACCCAGCTGCAATTCAACAAGGGAATGGAACAAGAGTGAACATCGGACATATTGAACTCTTTGAGATTTATAAACCCCGGAGTCAATTCTCCTCCGGAACTCCTCCAGTACCTTCAAACCAGTGAAGTAACTGGTATGTACGCGCCCCTGCATGCCACGCAGGATGGAGAGCTCATCATTTAAAAACATAAGGTAAGGTTACTAAAAGGGGATATCGGAGGTGACTAGTGGGGAGAACAAGAACAGTGTGGGGGCCATCACTTAAATCCACGGGTGGCTAAATCCCTTTCTCCACTTGCAGGAGAATACTTCTACGGTTCAAGCAGACGTGATTAGGTGGGCCAGTCCAGACAGTCATCTCTGCACTACGCATCACGTTGGTGGAGACCGCAGCTGTCCGGGTCCGATTGACGCCCCTGTGGGAACCAGGCGAGCATAACATATAAACAATGAATGTTTAATCCACCAGAAGTCAGGAAATCTGTTGGATAAATTAAAGAGAGGCTGGAAAACATTTGTACACAAATTAAAGAACAAGGAGTGAATATATTATTTTAATGTGTGGTGTCAACACCTCCCCTCTCCTAAATGTACTGAGAAACCTGCATTGTCAAAGCCAAGAGGTAATCATGTGGTTAGCAGAGGGGAAGGAACACACTGTGAAAAAAAGGGTGAATTTATATCTAGGGTTCCTGGTTGCGTGACCTGTGATGGGTGGACCATATGTTCTGACAACTGTGCCTAGACCAAGGTACTCTAAAATTGGAAAAGACGAAAACAATGTGAAAGAAGACTCCCAAAAGGACTATTCCCTTGACTTGGAAGTGTGCTTTGTTTTCCTGTGAAACTGAGCTACTTTGAACTTGGGGAAGGGAACCCCGAGACCCATTTGTGACACTGCCTTGAACTTGGTGAATGGAACCCTGAGACCCATCTGTGACACTGCTTTAAACTTGGGGAAGGAAACCTCGAGACCCTTTTGTGATACTGCTTTGAACTCGGGGAAGGGAACTCTGAGACCATCTGTGATACTGCTTTGAACTCAGGAAAGGGAATCCTGAGACCTAGCTGTAATATTACCTTTAACTTGGGGAAATGAACCACAAGTTATTTTTTAACTATATCACCATGAACTAGATAAAGGTAATCTTGAGACTTCTTTGTGGAACCATCTTATACTTGGGGAAGGGGAGCCGAAAGAAAGCTGTGAGCTGGAAGAAGCTCAGACCTTTGAGTCTAACACAATTTCTTTTGATTTTGATATCCCTACACAATAGTTCAATTTAGGTGTGAGGGTAAGTTTAGGTTTTGCACACAGACAGACTTTTAAGTTGAACTCTTGGACACAGACTTTCCTTAGTTTTGTTCAGGTAGGTAAATTCCACCTTAGCATAGGGCAGGTTAGGCCTTTTACTATCCTGACATTTGGTTTAATAAAGTATTTTACTTTGAACTTTAAGTCTGTTGTCTATGTCTTGCTTCATGATCCCTTCACATTACTTGGCAAACCTGATTCCCAGGCAATGTCACAAGGAAGATTGGCTTGGATGCCTTAGCCAAGGCGTTTGAGGGTCCCAGACCCTTTGTGGGTAGACCCGGTTCCCCATTGCTGCAGTGGGGAAGAAAAGCCTAGTTTTCTCTCTCCCAAACTGAGCTGAGGGACCCCAACCCTTTCTCTCAATTGCCGCGGGTCCCAGGCCCTGTTCTCGTTATCCCTCCTCTTGGTCCACTCTCTTACCAAGTAGTGCACTCAACGTTCTTGGATTCACAGTTCCCTCTCTCTGTGTCTTCACTTCCACCCAAAGCCTTGGTGTACTCTCCTGACAAGGACTCCGGAAGTCACTGGTGTACACAAATGTCATATTCCTCGGGATTACAATTCTGGGTGTACTTCCCCAACATGGGTCCCAGACCCCCTTCACTTGATCTTTCTCAATGTTCTCTTTGTTCAATCTCTCTTTGATCCACAGCCTTGGTTTACTCTCCTGCCAAGGTCTGTGACTACCACTTGCACATGTAAAGTTTGTGTTCCCCTTTATTACTGGTCAGGGTATGCCTTCTTGATATTGGTCTCAAACCCTCTTTACTTGGTTATTCACAACACTCTCTTTATCTAGTTTCCCTTCAATCCACAGCCTTGGTTTACTCTCCTGCCAAGGTCTGCAGGTGTCACTTGAATCTGTAAAGTTCATATTCCCCTTTGTTACTGCTCGGGTTATGCCGTCCTGATATGGGTCCCAGACCCCTTTCACTAGGCCACTCTGCCCCGGTGAGTATTCCTTCTGTTCTTCGCTCTGGCCCTCTTGTGCTCTCTGGGTCTCCCCAACCCTGGGATTAGCTACTCTTTTACCTGTAGAGTCTTGGCTGTCACCCACTGGTTGTTTGTAGGTATACTGGTAGCTTTGGCAGTTTCTCATGTGCACTGGGACCTTCTCTGGACTTCCGCACGTCTTCCCTGCAGCTTGCCGGCAGTTTCGTTGCACTTCGGTCATCAACGGATATCTTCCTTCTCCGGTATGCCTTCTGCATCGCAGGCCCTCTGTGAGTGTGCTTCCCTCCTGGACACTGTCTGCCTCTCTGCACTGTGGGTCTGCGTGGGCCTTGCCAAGCTCTCGGTCCGTACCGAGCTGTGAATGAAGACGCCGCCATTGTTCACTTCCCTCTCTGCCTTTGAATGACAGTTCACCAATGGGATTACTAGAAAGTATAGAGTGTGTGCCTTCGCTTTTGACAGTGATTTTTTAAAAAATGGTTTTATTAATTTTCTGCAAACAAAACAATACAAACCAAACAAGCAGTATAATTGTAACAATTCCATTGCACACCGTTTTATCTTAGTCACTGCTCCCCCAGTCCCACCCCCCTCCATGAGCCTATTTGTTATTCACATTCAGTGTCTGCTACATGCGGCAGGGACTCATTTTCCTCGGATTCTGTCGGATCTGATATTACTCCAAACAATTCTGCTATTAGTGATTTCCATGCCATCAAGCTGCCCGCCTCCTCCTCACCACTCACGCTGCTCGCTTCTTGCCATGCCACTGTTTCAACCTCTGCCCATTTCTGCAATTCCTTCCACCATACTTCCACCCGTGGCTTGTGGCATTTCTTCCATCCCATGGCAATCCTCCGTTTTGCGAGCACATATCTTCCAGATCTTTCAGTTTCCCAAGATGCTTAAGTTTCCGTGATGTGGGGAACCCGCCCAGTAAACAGGCCCAGGCCTGACGAGCGTAACCCCTTTTCCTTCCAATTTCTGCGCTACTTCTCCCCAAAAGCACTCAATTATTGGGCATGACCAAAACATGTGTGTCATGTCAGCGTTTTCTTGGTTACATTTAGGACACGCTTGTCTTCCAGTATTACGTAACTTAGATATCCTCAAAGGGGTCATGTATGCTCTATGCGTTAAATACAGCTGTATTTTTTTTAGTCTGGCGTTTCTCGACACCTTCTTGTGATAACCCAGGGCACGTACCTACATCCCATCCGCCATCAGGGCTCCCACTTCCGCTTCCCAATCCAATCTCAAATGTATCAATTCCTTCCCCACCTTAGTCATCATCATCTCATATAATCTAGAGATCTCATGCCCCCCTTCTGATATGTCGTATATTGCCCCCACAACTGCATCTGGTTCCTCTGTCAATACTGTTTCTGGCCATATTTTCTGAATCTTCTGCACCATCCTATTATACGTAACATATTGGCCCGTATCTAGTCCTGCCTCTTCGTTAAGTTCTTTAAAATCCCTGATGGTCCCCACCTGCCAAACGTCCCCTAGCATTACCAACCCCACCGATTCCCAGTAGGTCCTGATAATCTCTCTCATCTGTTTATCCCCTGCCGTCAAAGCAACCAGCGGTATCTGCGGGGAGCATGGGAATGATCCTCCATCAACCGGCATGCTCAACACCAGATTTTCCACCCAAGCATCATCATCCCAGGGCGCTCCTTCATTTCGGTTTCAGGCAACCAAATCATTTCCCTCAAGTAAAACGGGGTACAGTCCTGCCCAAACAACCTGAGTTCAGGGGTCACTTCGTCAGAGAGACACTTAGCCACATATTGTAGTTGACCCTCCAAATAATAAACTTCTAATACCTCCTTTTTCGTAGAAGTTCTGCAATTTACATAACGCCACTCTATTTCGGGTGCCATGCCACAGGAAGTCCCTACACATACTATTCAACTTAGTAAAAAACTTCTTGGGTATCATATATGGAATGTTACTAAAGTAATACAGGAGCCTAGGTAGGCCCACCATCTTGAGCATAGCCCCCCGTCCCATCATTGCTAAGGGCAGCTTCTCCCAAAACTTCATGCTGTTCCTAATTTTCCCAATGGCTATTTCGGTGTTGTATCTATGTTCCTCTTCCACCGTGTGGTACACGTCTATTCCAAGGTAACCAAAGGAGCCAATCGCCCATGGTATTTGTAGTACCGGTAACCTATCTACAGGGGTTCCCCCATAGCTACCTAGCGGGAATATGCTAGACTTTTGAGGGTTCACCGCTACACCTGACAACTTCGCATACCTCTCCATCACTTCAAGTATGTACTGGAGATTTTCTACTGGGTATTGCAAGTATAATAATAAATCGTCTGCATACAAGGATATCAGGTGTTGTTCTCCCCCTACCTCAATACCTATCATATCATATTGTTGCCTGAGGTATATTGCCAGGGGTTCCAGGGCTAGAATGTAAAGCATCGGGGACCAGGGGCACCCTTGCCTGGTGCCTCTACTAAGTTGCCTTCTCTCAGATATCACCGATCCTGTTCGGACTCTGGCTAGCGGCTCACTGTACAGCATCTTTGCCCACCTGATGTAACCTGGCCCCACTCTGTACCCTCCTAGGGCTGCCAATAGCCATGACCACTTAACCGAGTCGAAAGCTTTTACTGCGTCTAAAGACACGATCACCATTTCACCCTCATTCCTGCCACCCCATTCGACCACCCGGTGGAGTCGTCTATGGTTGTGAGTTATATTTCTATTCGGGACATAGCCCGTTTGGTCAGGATGTATTAATCTACCAATTACTTTCCGCAGTCTGTTTGCCAGGACAGCCGTCAATATCTTGCTGTCCTGGTTCAGCATCGACAAAGGTCTATAGGAGCCGCAGCTATGCCCCGGTTTGTTGGGTTTGGGAAGTGGTATTATGATCGCTTATCTGAGCGACTCCGGCAACCTTCCCATCTCAAACGCTTCATTAAGCATTTCTAGCATTGGGGGGAGCACTTCCTCTTTGTATACTTTATAAAATTTGCTAGGGAACCCATCTGCTCCTGGGGTCTTACTAGTAGGCAACTGCTTCACAACCTCCACTAATTCCTCCAAGGTAATTGGCGCATCAAGCTCCTCTCTCTCCTCTTCACTGATCTTGGGCAGTCCTATATCTTCTAGCGTTTCAATTATCTCCTGTTGGCCACCCCCCACCTCGTCCCCATATAGCACCTTGTAGTAATCCGCAAACTCCTTGTTGACCCCTTTTTGAGAGGCCACTACATCCCCATCTTCTCTAGTTATTGTCCTAATCGGGGGCCTAGGGGTCTCGTTTTTATATAGCCAAGCCAGAAGGTGGCCTGTTTTATCTCCACCCGCATGCTGCCTCTCAATATACCTTTTGTAATTGAGGTTACAGAGCCTTCCCCAGTGCTCTGCACAATGCTGCTGTAGTTTGAGTACCAGCTCGGTGTCCACACTGCCACTCTTTAATGCTGTTTCTAGCTCATCTTCTGTCCTCTGTAGGTCAGCCAAGACCCCGCCCTGTAGTCCTTTGGACTTAGCAATGGCAACCCCCCCCCATCACCACCTTAAAGGCTTCCCATAATGTGCCCGCAGAATCAACGCTACCAGTATTCATCTCAAAAAAGTTGATAATCTCATCCCTTATATCTTCTCTAAAGACTGGATCTTTAAGCGCCTCTGCTCGGAGGCGCCATGTAGGGATCCTCGCCCTCGGGGGGCAATATTGCCATCCAAGAATCAGAGGCGAGTGATCCGAGAGGACCCTCGCCTTATATTTGATTTGAGTAATCTCTCTCATTACATCTGCTGTGGCAAAAACATAATCAAGCCTTGTATGCAGTTGATGCGGGGCCGAATAATGTGAATATTGCTTCTCATTAGGGTGTTTCATTCTCCACGCGTCCGTCAAGCCAAAATCCACTAGCAGTGTCTGCAACGCTTTTGCCGCTGGGGTGGGCCTATCCATCCCGCTATCAGATCTGTCCACCATAGGGTTTAACACACAATTAAAGTCCCCCCCCCAAATCACTGCACTCCCCACACACATACTAAGTTTGGTGCACAGAGTTCTGAAGTATGCCGCCGAGTTTTGGTTGGGGGCATACGTATTTACAATGCATACTTCTTTGTTTTCCACCAGCCCTCTCAGTATGACCATCCTCCCATCTGTCTCAACCACTTCCTGTATTGGTTGGAACGGGACATGCGGCGCCACCCAGATCAACACTCCTCGAGCGTAGGCGGAATATGGCGAACCCACCACAGTCCCCTTCCATTTTTTCTTAACCAGTTCCAGCTTCTCCCGCGTCAAGTGCGTCTCCTGTAATAGTGCAATATCTATTTTTTTGCCTTCTTAGATATAGCATGACCTTATTTCTTTTGAAGTAACTGTTAAGGCCCCTGACATTCCACGTTATTATCTTGAGATCTCCCATAGGTCGTTAATATCCTTCTCCCTGATTTCCAGCTGATCCTGCCCGTTCATGTAGTGCAAATACAACACTCTGACTCTTCCATGTAGGCTCATGATAAAACTTAAACTCCCCGTAACCATATATACACTCAACTCTCTGCCTCTCCCCCCTCCCATTCCCCATTCCCCAACTTCAAACCCCTGTATTTCTTTTCCTCCCTCCCACCTCCACCCCTCCACCTACCCCTACACCAACAAGTGCCCAGCTCCATCCCTGGATCTCAGGCCCCCCCGTGTTTGGTTCTGCCCTATGCTCCGGCCCAGAACCTAGCAGGGTATCACTGAACTATCAGTGACCTAACTAAACTATTGGCTATGGGGGTGTGAGGTTATGCTTTGTTTAGCTCCTAATTCTATATCAAGGTTTACAGTGCCACCGTGTCATATTTATAACTGTGGATCTAAGCACACTCCTTTGCTAGTATATGCAATGCTATATTCAAGTCCCACTGTCATGAGCAGCAGCACCCAGGGCACCTGTCGACGCATGTTACTTATCTCCGCCATCTGCTCCTTGGATATCCGGTTCTTGGGGACAGCTTTGCGCACCTAGCCATCCCATGGCGTCCTCTGGGGTGTCGAAAAACAGGGTTCTGCTCTTATAGAAAATCTTCAGTCTGGCCGGATACAGCAGCATGTACCTATGGCCTGCTTCCCGCAATCTTCTTTTCACTGACCCAAAGTTCATGCGGCTCCACTGTACTTGCAAGGTATAATCCGGGTACGCCGTCACATTCGCAGAACCTTTATGTATCGTGCCACCCTTCCTGAAAGTGTTCAAGGATTTTTTCCCGATCTCGGTAGTTTAGGATTTTCGCTATCACCGGCCTGGGGGGAGGGGGGTTCCCCGGCGGTGGTTTCCTTATCAGGGCTGTATGCGCCCTCTCTACAGCGAATCCCTGGGACAGGACTCCTCCGGTTATCTCCTGTAATAGCATAGTCTCGATGTATTCCGTAGGGTTGATCCCCTCAGCTCCCCTTTCGGCAGTCCAACAATGTGAATATTGTTCCTTCGGGCACGTCCCTCTGCCTCTTCCGCCCTGATCTCCAGATTGCCCACACGTTGTACCAAGGCGTGGAGTTCAGATTTATGGGCAGCACAGGCCGCCGTGTTCGGGGCCACCTCTTTTTCTAGGTCTTCCGTGCGCTCAGCCAACAATCGTACGTCTTGCCAGAGAAGATTTACGTCCTCCTGCACCGCTCCGACTTTGAGTTCAAGTGCAGATTTCAATTCGGTGATTGCCAGGCCCAGTTTGGTCTCCAAGGTCACTTTCAGATCAGCAATAGCCGCAAGTACCTCCTGATTGCCCATAATGTTTGGGTCCCCAGCGGGGGTCCTGTCTTTCTGTCTGGCCCCTTGGGCGCCTGGTGGTGTTTTAGCAAAATCGTCCAGGGTGGACTGCTTGCCTTTCTGTCTGACAGATTTATTGGACATCTTGTTATGTCTTGGGTAAAGCGAGTCAGCTCCAATACGTGCTGTCTTCTTCTGGAACGTGCTGAGTTGCCCAAATGTCTAGGCCTAGCCTAATCGCTCTAGGGGTGACCTTCAGTGGCCTCCTCTACTTCCAGAACGGACTGTGTCCTCCCACGTACCAATGTGGGTTCATTCCTTCTTCGCAGGACTAAGGACCCTGCCCCGGTCGGTCTGGTTCTCCGGGCTGTCTGCTCGGTGCTGATGTGGCTCCGCGGGTTTTGGTGGCCTCTCTTACCGGTCACCACTTTCATGGGGCGGCCTGCACTTCATCGTCCGCAGTTACCCCCTGCGGCCTCCATGGGCACGTAGTGCGTGTCTCTTGTACTTGCTTCAGGTGGCTGCGAGTTTCTATGTTCCTTCCTAGGCCTGTCTGTGCTCTTCAGGTGGCAGGGTCAGGTTTCTTCTGTTGTGTTTGCCAGCCTCCACATGGTGGTTTGGCGGAATTGCATTGCAGGTTGAGTTACAGGTGTATGCTTGTGCCTCTTCTTCTCCTGGAGAGGCGCTGGGTTTATTATGTCCTGGGCATTTAGGTTTATCATCAGCTGAAAAGAACTGGCATTCGTTGTTAGGGGCTGCTGTCGCGTCTGGTCAGGGCCCCCAGGTGTGTCTTCATAAAATCTCAGGCAACCCTTAGGCTGCGCTCGGCTTTGTCGCCAGTGAGGCCTGATTGCATCTGTTTTGAGCACTCCCAATACACAGCTGGCCCTGTGCCTCCATGCTGTCACGTTATCTCCAGTTTGAGTACTCTCCAAAAGGCTGCCCCATCTCAGGCCTATCTGATGGCCATGTTTCCGTTTGCATCTGTAAGCAAGCCGCCCGTGATGCTTGGGCAGCTCACTCGCCGTCACTTCGCAGCAGCCAATGGGCACAGCAGTGCCGCGTATGTGTCACTCGCATACCGCCGAGTATGGCAGTGTATGTGGCATGGCGATCCTTGGTGGGTGAGCAGTCTTGCAGTCCCGCACCCATGCAAGGTTGCTCGGAGTGCCACTCCCGTTTTATCACGTGTCGGGCATGCACTTTCCGGGCACGGCACTATTCGTTGTCGTTTTCGTTCCGTTCTGTTTCCACGTTGTGCTTCTCCCCCAGGCTTCGCATTGTAATTGCGATGGATTCTCACAGCTCTGTTCTGCTTGCGGCCTCTCCTGGCAGGCACAATCCGAGCGCAGCTCGCTCTCCAGTTACGGGCCGCCTGCGAGTTCGTTTCACTTCACATCTCCCTTTGTTGAGCCTCAATGTTGCGCACTCTTAATGGTGTTGTGCAATGGAATTGGTACTCGACACCCAACAGCAATGCCAATTCAGTCCTTTTGTTAGCTGCGGTGCAGTAGAAATGTAGCCAGTGTGTCATTGGCCTCCGGAGCTTGTGAAACAATGTAGCGCCGCTCGGTCCAGGGCACAGCAGCGCGAGCCGGGCCGCTCCCGGGGCTGTCTCAGCATGCACACTCCATCTTGCTGTGTTGGTCTCACCCAAGCCATGCAGCCGCTAAGCTTCAGTCGGGGTATCTAATTTCCGTTAATGTTATGACGGGCACGGCCGACGCTGTACACTGTTCCTGTCACTTCCAGTGCAGCACGTCTGAGGATTTCAGCCAGGCAATCAATCCCGTCATGTTCGCCGGTCTTCCTTTGTTTGACGGGCGGTGGCCATCTTCTCTGCCTTCACGTCTGAGCCCCGGGATCTTCCTCAGCACCGAACTCCTAGTTCCTTCACGAATCAGCTCCACAACGTGTCAAAACACTCCCAGAGGCATCCCACACACGATCCTCGAATTATACAGCTGCTACATCATTTTTCACGCGGTCACAGCAGGATGATTGAAGGATCTACAGGAGCTCTGACAAAGACACGTCCTCTTACATGGCTCCCAGCCACGCCCCCCCTCTTGACAGTGATCCTCATTACTCGTGGCTTCTTCCTCATCCGAGTAGTTCTTGTCTGAGATATACCACAAATACATATGGGCATGGTAGGTAGTGTGGAATTGGAGGGGTTTTAAGGGAAGGTGAGAGTGTTAAAAAGTTACTGCTTTCTCCCGAGTTGGTCACTGCTCTACATGGGCTTCTGCCTGGCCATCAGATCCTCCTGCCACTGAGTACCACCCCAGGGGGTCTATCGAGTAGTGGCCTCAACTCCTTGACCTCATGGAAAGAGCCTCCCCCATCTAAAGTAGTGACGATTGTTAAGACAGATTTCTGAACTCTGGCCAGGTGGGCAGAGGTTCAGGAGGCCAGCCTAGTTGCTTGGAACAGGGTAACCTCTGGACAAGCCAGACCAATCAAGGTAGCTATGGCAGGCGGTCAAGACTAAGGGCCTCATTACGAGTGCGGCAGTAAGGGGTTAACGGCACCGGTAAGCATGCCGGTGCCGTTAACCCCTTACCGCCGCATTCCGCGGTCCCTTAGCGGGTCCCACTAAGGCCGGCTGGTAAAACCAGCCGTCCTTAGCGGGAGCCGCTAAGGGACCATGGAGCTAATAACGGCCCGCTATTTGCAGGCCTGTTATTAGCTCCCTCCCCATTCCCATTGAGCCCTATGGGGGCTCGAATGGGAATGGGGAATGGTTTTCTGGATGGGGACTTACCGGGTCCTCCAAGGTTGGAATGACCCGGTAAGTCTCCATTCAGAGAACCCGGACACGACTTTGGAGCACCATGGCTGCCTCCAAAGTCATAATGACCCCCTAAGTCTCGGGATGGGTGAGGGTGACAGAAGGACCTCAATGAGCACACAGAGCAATGACACTTACAAATTACTCCCAGACAGGTGCATATATCAAAAATATGAACACATTTATTGCAAGGCCTTTGTAACTCAACACACAGCAAAAGAATCACAGCAATCCTACTAAACCAACACAACACAATCAATACAAGATATATACAAGACCAAAGGGGTCTAAAGGGTAAAAGGCACGAAATATGTTCACAACCTAGAGGGGAAGGCAAATAGGCAGTGCAGATAGTCTTTAGTCCCCTTCAACATCAAACACAAACCTAACTAAGAGGCAGTCCAAACCCTAAGAAGAGAGGAGCCTTATGCTCAATAGTACATGTAGTGCAGGCGCACACGGTTGTTCCAATGTGCAAAACGGGGTCTCTTCAGGGGTCTATATCTGCTCAAGAAGGTGGGTGAGGCGATGAAGAATAGATTCCCACTATTCGAGGAGGGCCTCCACTTGAAGGCAGAAGTGATTCCAAGATTCGGGAATAGGTCGCTAGTTTGCACTAGCAGTGGAAAGGAGAGGGACCCCCAGGGGCCATTCATGCGTAAAAACAGATGGAGGCACTAGGGGCCACCAGTTAAGGTTAGGGTTACTCACTGGCCCCAGGCACACTCTGGACCAAACTTCGCCAGTTGAGTCCACTGAGGCTGTAGGTTCAATTGCAACAAAAAGGACGTCTGCGGCTTTCAGTTCCGGCGATCCAGGGATGATTCGCAAACGGGACTGATGGTTGGATCAGGCCAGTTTAACTGCAGCAGGCCTCAAATGTAGCGCATCTGCAAAGATCGTTGCCGCGGCTGGGCAACACGGTAACCGTGTTTACTCCGGTCTTGGCGCACTCGTCTCACTTCAGACCTGGGAATGCCAAGTGTTCGAAATTCAGTGTGAGGGTGCCGGGGACATGGAGCTAGCAGTATACCAAGTTTTGAGGGCCTCCTCAAAACAACGACGGAGACAGAGCAAAGGTCCTGCATAAGCTGGTCAGCCCACTAGTTGGCCCAGGAACACTTCCGAGAAGGCTCACTTGCAGGTTTTGTTGAAGGTGCCGAGAATAGTTGGTCGTACTGTTCTAATGGGTCAAGGCGTCTTCGCACACCTTCTAGGATGACCAGATGCAGAGGGGTCCCACGGGACGACAGCGGGCTCAGGGTGCCAAACCTTCCAGCGGTTCACCAGCATTTCCTCGACTTGGCTTCTTAGTTTCAGGATACTTGGATCCTATCCTTCGGTCAGTGAGAACTCCAGAGATCAACATGGTATGGGTGTTTTTGGCCTCCTCTTATCCAAAGTTCCCTTCACGCCAAAACGGAGAGGACCCAATGGGAGATCTGCTCACAAACACACACTTCATACGTGGACCAATCACGGACCACAGTGGTCCCAAGCATTCACATCACTCCAGACTCTCTGGCACCCAGGATGTGTATTGGGGACAAGCACCCCAGCCCACATCCTGGAGGCACACACACAAGGCATGCAGAAGCCTGCAAAAGGTTGGCGTTTTGCAGGAATCTGCATGACCAAATAAGGACTGACCCGTGTCGGCTCGACCTGGGGAAGGCAAAGGGGCAAGATGGCCAAAGGACAGGACAAAGAACCTTGTGGCATGGACATATTGGAGCCAGGCCACCTATTCTTGCCAAACGCAGTTAACACCGTTTAAATGGCAGGAAAGGGTTAAAATTATATGAAAAGATAAGCTGCCACTAGCCCTGTCCATGACACATCTGCGCATCTCCCAAAAAGTCCTATGAGAGTATCTAGGTTCTTTGGAAATGTCTATGAGACCCAAGTGCACTGTACTGTAAGGTACATTGTGCCCTTGTTACATGTTGCAGAAAAGTTGCAACAATTGGAAAATGACTAAGGAAAACAAACTCTCCCAGCACTGACTGTCTTAAGGGCATGTCAGTTTCCCCATAAAAAGTGAGCAAAAGCCCACCCAGAGGAGTGCAGCAGAAGGCTGTGCTCCTCAGCAAAGTCAGGCTGAGGTGTTTAAGCAGCAGCAAAAAGTTTGGAGTTGTACAACCGAAGGGAAATTACATATAAAAAGAAATCTTTCCTAACACTGATACGTCAGGGTTTGTCACAGCACGTACACATGTACCTAGAACAAGGGGCACAGTCTTGAGGATTTGCAGAAACAATTCCATTCTGGAAAGGAAAAGAGAAATTGGGGCAGATGTTATATGAATGGGAGGTGATCAGCCACATCCACGGCACGACAATCTACAGCCCTTGGTCAGACGTGACTGAGTTTACGAATGGATTGGCTGAACCAATTGCATCAGATGTGTTAGAGGCAGATAGTTCACCAGTGGTGATTAACAAGTGCTTAGCAGAGTTATCACTGGGGAAAGGTGAAATGGAGTGAAGAGTGGCAGGCAAAATGGGATGGTTTTCTTTAGCCACGCTCTGAAAGATATATGAGAATGTGTTTGTTAAAGAAGCAGAAATTAGAAAATCAGCCGATGAGATTTCCCTGCTAAAAGAACAATTAATGATGAGAGAAACTTTAGAATCATCTGTCAAGCGAGGTGACGACATTGAAGACGCATATGCCACTCTTGCAGTGCGAGACGCAATGCGAAAGTGCAGACAGCAAAGCCGCACTCCTTCAAAGATTAAATTGTGAGTGCTAATTAGGAAAGATATTTGGAATCCAAATTGTTGGTCTGGGGAAGTGAGTGAAAGTTACCCAGAGACCTTCGACCGGGATGGGACATTAGAAGTGTGACTTGTCCAGATAGAGAATTCCGAGGGAGAAAAAACTGATGTTTTAAAGAGAGGATTATTTTACCCTGTGCACCCGTTAATAACAAATAAGTCTAAAGGGCAGGCTGGGGGAGGAAATGTGCAATAAATACACGCCAAGTTAGAGATTATACACAGAATGAATTACTTAACATATCCAAAATGTTCAGGCAAAAAGCAGAAGAGACGATATTTCGCTGGCTTCTCAGGTTGTGGGATTCAGGGGCAGTCAGCCCTATTACGAGTTTGCCGGTAAGTGGTAAAGTTGGCTGTACCTCCATGCCAAATTATGAGGTAGGGCCTGCAGTGGAGGATTTCCCTCCAGGAAAACCGTGGAGGTAAATACTCCAACTTACCGCCAAAAAATCGGCAGAATCGGTGGAATTACTGCAGCGGTAATTCCACCAAAAATGCCCCATTGAGTGCAATGGACTCAAAATAAATGGGTAATTACATCAGCACTTGTAATCCGGTGGAAATTCTGTCAGATCTAGTGGCGGTAATGGTAATTAATTTGGGCAGTATTCCGGAAGATTTACTCCCAATGAAGCCCAGTGTCTTTCTTAAACCAGAGGAATTACTAAAGATGGACTCAATTACAACCAATGTGATGCTGAGCCAGAGGATCCATGAGGCACAGGGAGCACAAGTTGCTTTCCTGGCTAATAACAGCATTGACAGATTTATATGCAACACTCATGCATATGGAGGAAACTTGGGGCGCCTGGCACTCACTGGTAGAAGCTACTGATCAGGTGCACAAAATGGGAATGAAATGTGCGTGTTACAATGCTAACTTTGTTGGTCCTGATATGGAAGTGTTTACTTCAGGAATGAGAGCTCGATTGGAGCGCGATTGCTGCGCAATGCTCCCAGCCACATGAAAGCCTTATTATCTCTGCTAGGACGCGCTGAAGGGGTACCGATTGGAGAAGTGGCTATGCTGCTAGGGCTGTTAGGGGAGCTGGATGAAACAAAGACTGTACACATTGTAGAATGAGGCGCAGAATCAGGAAAAAAGCATCCAAACAGAATGATGCTGACACAATTAAAGTGGCATGCAGACAGATATGGGTTGAGCTGTTTAAAACAGGAGTGCCCAAAGAAGAAATAGAAAGCAAGCCTACCTAAATTTTGTTTCAGAAGTGGAAGAAAATGAAGCATGAATGGCAGACAAAGACAAGTTCCAACGTGCCCCCCTGAGGAAGAGTTAAAAGCAAAACTGCGCGCAAAGCTATACCCTGATTTGACAAACGAGGAATGGGAAGTCCCTGATTCCCTATTTGACTAAAGGTGTGGCACCATCTGTGAGGTACAGTTAATAAAGAGAGATAATCTCACAGATAAACACTCTTTTGTGCCACTGACTTTCTCTTAGACACAAGGGCATAGGTGTCTATTTTTAATGCAAATCCCCAAAGATTGTCTGGCCCCACAGTACTGGTAAATGGAAATGGAGGGGCTGAGACAGTGACAAGACCAAATTAAGTAAAAATGGCCATTGGCAAAGGTTCCCCCTTCACAGCCACGGCCTTGATTACTAACATTCCTGAGTACGTTCTTGGAATAGATGTTTTATTGGGAAAGACTGTGACTACTGATTTAGGAGAGTTTGTTTTTGGTACCTGCAAAATTCATGTGAGAGTGGTAAATTCGGTTTTAGTTGGGCATGCTCAGTGGACTCCTTTCCACTTCCACCTGCAGAGCCAGTGTGTGCGAAACAGTACAGATTGCCTTGGGGGCACAAAGTAATCGGTAACACAATTGAGACACTGGTGCAAGCTGGTATTAAAAGACCAGCACTGAGTCCCTTTAATTTGCCTTTGTGGCCCCAGCACAAGACCGATGGTTCTTGGAGGATGGTTGTGGATTATGGAGCTTTTAATAAAAAGGTGGCAGAATTTGCTGTGGCCATGCCAAACTTGGTTACACTTGTGACGAAACTCACCAAAGAAGTTGGTGAATGGCATGTGGTGGTTGATTTGGCAAATGCATTTTTCTCCATTGATATTGATTCAGAGTCCCAAGATCAATTTGCAGTGACTTGGAGTGACACACAATTTACATTTAACAAAATCCCTCAGGGGTACTTGCACTGTCCCACTTTGTGTCACAGGTTGGTTGCCAGAGATTTGGAAATGGTGCATTTGAATGATGTATGAATGACACAGAACATTGATGGCATTATGTTACCTGGTGATGATAAAACCCATGTAGAAAATGCTGCTGAGACATTAATTGCAGACATGTAGAGCAGAGGCTGGGCTATTAATCCCACCCAAGAAGGTGCAGGGACCTGCCCAAGATGTTACGTTTCTGGGTGCAATATGGTCTGGCTCTGTAAATAAAATACCTGAGCCTGTAATTGAAATTGTGCAACAGATGACACACCCGTGACTAATGTCAGGGGAACAGGGGTGTGAAACTGCAAGACCAGATGCTGGAAGTTGTGAATTTGGAGAAGATGGCAAAAATGAGCAGCCCTACAGCTTTGCCTGAATCGCCTTGTAGACAGAATATCGCCTTTGAGACAGAATATGTTCTGTCTCAAATCTGGCCATGAATAGAATAGCCAAACTGGGCGCAAAGGCAGCTCCCATCGCTGTTCCCTTAGTCTGGAGAAAGAAGGTCCCATTAAACTCAAAGTAGTTCTTACAGAGCGCCAATTCCATCAGCTCCATAATGAAAATAGTTGTTACCCTTGTTACCTTGGGAACCGGTGGTTAACCTGAGAGGGCTTGCCACCGCCGTCCAATCATATTTAACTGCCTTCGAGCAGCACGTCAGCCCCGGCAAATACCATCGAGGAGAGGGTGTGTCGCCTTCATCCAATCATCAAATGCAACGTCACTGAACAGGAAATATCTTGCACGGCAACCTATCTAAGCAAGTTTCTTTACCAGCAAGTTCCTTTCAGCTACACGGCTTTACTCCGTAGTTCACCTCGCAGCGACGTGGGTAAGAATACATGATCTATTCCTTGCATTTGTCTAATTTAGCCAAATGCAGTCAACATCGGCGGAAGTGTATACTTCAGGAATACTTTTCACAATATCCCACATTTTGTGCGCTAACACACGGGTTATTTCAAATGCATGAGTTCATGATTTGCTAATTTGCATTTCACTCACAATGTTCTTACTGTGGGACACAATTTGGTCTCTTTTAACGAAGCAGGCTGCACAGATTGCCTTTTTTAGTCACAGCATCCACCGGGAGGAACGTGCCTTTATTATTCCTTTGTCTCCCCACAGGTCTGTCATTTGCATATGGGACTTACCAGTGTCTCAATCCATTTACAGACAACACAATGGCAAGCTTGGCAAGTGTTTAACAACTAAAATCCATTACATCCATTAGAGAATCCACTCACGACTACTTCATGACAAGTAAGAAGTTATAACATTGCTATTCTACTCTGTAATTTTTGAATAATTGAGACATTGCAGCACAATAATTAATATCAGATCAATTGATTTAACCAGATTGAATACTGTCATGGAATATCGTCCACACAACGGGTGCCAGATGGCGAATTCATCAATTCAGGATTTCACCATGTAATGGTTGTACGACAGTTTTGGTAACCAGGTAGGCGTTTGACTATATTTTCTTTCTTTCTCCTTCCTCGCTCACTGCGCAGAAATTTGATTATTTTTGGATGAGCTAGAAGTGGATTAATTTGTTAATCCACAGTTGGTATAGCTGAGAACTGGTCTCGATCTTTCGCCTTGCTGCGACATGCTTGCTCGTCACGACGTGGGTTCCTGTCAAGACATTTTGTCCGTGAAATCCCACCAGCATAGTTGGGTAAGGCTCTTTCTGGACAATTTAAATTAGTAGTCATTTTGATACACTAAATAATATAATAAACTACCCTGGTAACTGAACATAATCTATATAGAAGTACATAGCAATTTTATCCCCTTCACAGATTCTTTAGAATTTTTATGTTTGTCTGCTTCCCCGTAGGGATTACCACTTCATATTCTGCCCCGAGGAGGGCGTTTTCTGATATTGATGGCCTACAGGTGGCCCGCCGAAACGGAACCAGGTCTGTGCTAGATGGAACTTTTTGCTCCTCGAAGTGACAGCATTTTAGACCGCTCTCGACATCAGTAAATGTGAAACTTTACATAGGCAGACCTGTTAGTTCACATCATTGTGGAAATGCATTTATTCATTATTTTGTATTCCTATTGTTTTTTCATTGTTTGTTAAACTTGTGTGTTTTACTATTTGGATTGTTCATTCATTGTCTATCTTCTGTTTATTTACTTATGTATTTTCTGAATTTAAAAATGCTGAATCTTTTTGTGTTACTTTGTTAGAAGTTTTCTGGATTACAAACAATCATTGATTGTCTTTTCTAAAATTCAAGTCTTTCTATTGAATGAAATACAGAATTCATTTGAAATACAAGCATTACGTTTTCTCACTTACTTCTTTTGATTATATTTTGGGTTCTGAAGGTCATTAAATAAGGATATCTTTGATACCAAATGTGAATAAGAATTGAAATTCAGGATTTCGTTTTGAATTTACTTTATACAGCTTTTTGGATTTCTTGTTTTTACTGTGTGTTGGAGCTACCCGGGGCTCTCCCACGTCGATAACCCGGGCAGGGATGAGCGGTCCAGCGCCACGTGGGCGCTCATTCGTAGGTCTCTGTTAGGTATCCAACTGATATTGAGTGTGAGACAAAGGAATGCTGAAATTGAAGTGGTCATGCAACAGGTCTTGCTAAATTCCATAGACATTTGATAATCTTTGATAGTTTAAAGTAGAACAATTTGTCCGAGCCCAGCTGAGGGAGACTAATTGAGCGAAAGAAAGGGATCTGAGACCGGTTGAGGGGGATCCGGGGTGAACCCTGAGTCACCTGAGAAAGAGATATCTGAACATAGTTTGAAAGGGATCTGAGCCCGGAAGAGGGGGGGTCCAACATTGAACCTTTTGTTTTGAGAAGGATCTGAGCCCAGCCAAGGGGGATGCAGGGTGAATACCCAAGTTGAGTGTTGGAAAAAAACATTTTTGTGTTGTTTTTTCTATACCAGCCCTTCTCAGCCAAGAGACCTGTAAGAAATAAAGAGACTTGAACACAGAAGGTCTTGAACTGTGAAATTGGAACTGTATTCTCATGCCGCAGAAGCCAGAGTGTGTGCTTTGCTTGAGTGAACCGCCTTGTCTCATGCTGAAAACATGGGGAAGGGAGGCCAGCGGCCCGAACATCCTGACTTATTTTGTGAACACTACTTTCTTTTTCACTTAATTTACCCCAACTTATTTTGTAAATTAGAGGTAATGATTGGCAATAGGTTTTTTAGTATAGGCCCTTTTATGTTGACAAGACTCCACTAGGACTGAATTATTATTATTTGATGGTTGTAGTTTGCTCCCATCTTAGATTTAGGTTTAGATAGGCGTTTATCATACGCTTGCAAAAGTTCAATAAACACCCTTGAACTGTTATCACTTGTGTCTGTCTTACTATTGCCACCATGCGTTCCTTACATGTGGTGTCAGGGTTGGGATGTGACTCAATTGAAACATATTTGGGAACCCTACAATTCCAGTAGGTTAGTCATAGAGCATTCAACCCCTCTGTTTCCACGAAACAATCAATAGGCTTTCATATCTGTAGCAGTCGAGAGGCTACTATCCTTTCTGGGAAAAGAGAAATGATTCCCACAGACTTCTTTTTGATACCCACTACCGGGTGTTATATAAGATTGGCCCCAAAATCTGTCCTGGAAGTTCAGTCTAGCAAGTATATCATGGAGACAAAATTGCCCAAGGGATTCTTGAAAAAGCTCTATTTCCCCATTTTTGGAGAAAGTGAACCAGAAGAAACAGAGAGAGGTACCTTAGGCTTTGGGTAAACTGATGAACCATCGAGCACTGAAGAGAAAAAGGGAGAAGAGCCTAACATCTATCCCGACCTAGCCTTCATCCAGTGGAATGACCCAGCCCTCGCTGAGGCTTTTTTACAAGCAATTCTCACAATAGAAGGTGTAGAGAAGGGAAACCCTTTCTTCTTCTTAAAGCAAGGATTGCTATATAGAAAAGAAACATCCACAGAAGGCTTGAGTAAAACCTGGTTAGTAATCCCCAAAACCCATCGAAATCGAGATTGCGCATTACCATCTGACGGGGGACAATTAGAATAATCCAAAACCCAGGCATACATCAACGGGAAGTTTTACTGGCCAGGTATCCATGCTGATATGAAAACCTTTATTCAGACATGTGAAATATGTCAGAAAACCAGTATTCACATCCTATTGCCTGCCCCTCTGGACCCATTGTCAATCATTGAAGTCCCTTTTTCAAGAATTGAGATTGACATCATTGGACCTTTAGAAACATCTAGACTGGGAAACAAATATGTCCTCATAATTCGCGACCAGATACCCAGAGGCATTCCATATGCGGAACACCACTCAGCAAATTCTAAAGCACCTCCTACCGTATTTTTCCAGGGTTGGCTTTTCTAAGGAAATCCTAATGGATCAAGGCTCAAATTTTATGAGCAAGCTCCTGGAGGAAGTCAAGGAACTACTCCATATTACCACCTTACCGCCTTCAGTGTACCACCCCCAAACAAATGATTTGGTAGAGAGATACAATAAATTGCTTAAAATGATCCTAAGAAAGTTGGTAGATAAGGACGGGAAGGTCTGGGACCGTATGATCCCCTGGGCACTGTTTGCAGTGAGAAAAACCCCTCAGACATCTACTGGATTCTCTACTTTTGTGCTACTCTATGTAGAAAACCTAGAGATGTCCTGGACATGCTCCGGGAGACCTGGGAAGAACAAGAAGAGGCACCCATTCCCCTTTCACAGACGGCTACCAGACTGTGAGAACATATGAGACTTGCTAGAAATCTAGTCTATACTCATATGGAAATGGCCCAAATCCAGCAGAAATCTGCACATGACATAACAGTGAACTTAAGATCATTTTCCGTAGGACAGAAAGTATTGGTCCTCTTGCCTACCTCGGAAAACAAGCTTGTTGCTAAGTGGCATGGGCCATATGAAATAATGGAACAAACAGACACCTGTACTTATAAGGTAGCACAACCTGACAGGAAACAGAAAGTCCATCTATATCATGTAAATCTCTTAACAGAGTAGAAAGAAAGACCTGTCTGCCACCAATGCCACGATACTATCCTGTTTGGTGCCAGAAGAGGTAGACAACTTTGAATTAATTCCTCAAGAGCTATCTAGTCAACAACAAGAAGATTTAAAAGATTTAATTACCTCATTCCCTGGTGCCTTCTCAGAGAAACCAGGAAGAATGAAAGGCACCTATCACTACATTAGTACACCTAAAGGAAAAGTGGTTCATCTGAAACCATATAGACTCCAGGAAGCCCACAAACATAGCGGTTGAGGAAGTGAATAAAATGTTAAGAGCAAATATTATTGAACCCTCTTTAAGCCCATGGTCCTGCCCTATAGTATTGGTCACCAAACTCGACCATTCCTGGAGGTCTTGCATAGATCTGTGCCAAGTTGATGCCATTTCCGACTTCAAAGCTTATCCCATGCCACACATTGATGATCTAATTGATAAACTCGAAACTGTCATGATCTCTGCTTCCAAAAGGTCAGGGTTTTCCCAACTCCCTTGGAAGCAGATGCATAACCCAGTTTCCGAGTGCCAACCAGTCCCAATTGGGACCTTTTGGACCCAGTCCTGGCGCCAGTGGCACCAGACTCATAAATATGCCCAGCCCCAGCGCTGGAAGCGCCGGGCTCATAATGCTTGGGTGGACTTACCTGCAGCAGACCATGCTGCTTACTTGCCTGCCAGTTGAGCCTCTGATCCTCTTCTGTTTGGAACTACTTTTCCTGTTGGGTGGGGCAGGAGCCACTCCCTAGATTCAGAACACTGGAACTCTTCTGGAAAGCAGGAACTCTTTTCTTACCTAGGCGTGGCTGTGGAAGGAGACTTCTAAGCACTACAGGAGGCTATTTAAACCACACCCGTTGGATGAATCTTGCTTTGCGTTATTCTGCATCCTCTGCAGCAGAACGCTCATCGTGTCTTCTGCATCTGATCCTGGGCCTAAGGAAAAAGGCTTACCATCCTGAATCCAGTCTTCAGCAACACTTATAAAGACAAGAAAGAACAGGTTAGCATTACGGTCTTCAGTGAGAGCTCTTCACTTACCTGGTCCATCGGCTGTCACCAACGCCTCGCGCTACATTCCGGCATCTGAAAGACAAAGGCTTACCTACTCTTCGTGCGCTCCGGAGGTCTTCACACTGCATTCCGGCATCTAAAAGACAAAAGCTTACCAACTCTTCGCACGCTCCGGAGGCCTTCGGCGCTGCATCCCGCATCTGAAAGACAAAACAAGGTGCGTTTAAAGACATTGGGGAACTTTAATACTCACGTGCCATTACTCCTTTCCACATCTAACCCAGTGGGTATTCCGGCACCCTGCAGCCGCTCCGAACTTGTACCTGCAAAATAAAAAGACAGTTAGAGCGCATCGTGAAGCAGGCAACAAGCGCTTACTTACGTGCTTCCAGGCGCTTCTATTCATCACACGGGCTCCATCTTCAACTCACTTCAGCCCGTCATCCGCCATCGCCGGAACCCTGCAAAACAAGAGACATCATTACTAAAGACTTTAAAGACATTAGAATTACTCGAAACTTACCGTTCGTGCAGTAAACGACGGACAGCAGTCCTCTGAAGTCAAGAGGCCTGCTCCCCTTATCCAGTGAAGAAACTGGTTACAGCACCCTGCCCCGAAGCAGATGGAGAGCACGGCGTTCACTTACCTAAGGTGAGAGCGTTAACCTTTGGGGTTCTACAGGAGAAGAGAAAGGGAAGAAGAGAGAGACATTCAATAACCCAGTTCCTTAATCCCATATTTTCTATCTGCAGACATCTTACCCTTCGAGTCAGACATACAGTGCACAGAGGTCCAGCCCAAAGAGCCAGCCGTGTGTTACACATCACCTTTGAAGATACGGTATACGCCCAGTCAAGACCGGCGCCTCTACGGGAATCAGGTGAGCGTTACAGAAACGCGACCTTTCTATCAACCCTATACTTAACTAAAGGGTAATGGCAGGTCCCAGTGTATGGACCCGAGAAGGAAAAGACAGCTTTCTCGACACCCCTAGGACTGTTTCAGTTCAAAGTCCTTCCTTTCGCGTACACAGGGCTTCAGCCACTTTCCAACAGCTTATCGACCAAATATTACAACCCTACTCTGATTTCTGTGGAGCTTCTATTGACGATATCATCATTTATAGTAAAACCTAGAAAGACCACCTTTTCCATCTTTTTACCATTATGATAACTCTCAGAGAAGCTGGCATAACTGCCAATCCATCCAAATGCAGACTAGCCCAGTTAGCCGTGAAATACCTCGGCTTCTTTGTAGGGAATGGTAGTGTGCAACCACAATGCGAGAAAGTGAAAGGCATACTAGATCCCCCTACACCTAAAACTAAAAGAGATCTCAGAGCATTTCTAGGGTTAATCGGTTATTGCCGTAGGTTTATCCCAAACTTCTCGGACAGGACAGCTAGGCTGACAGATAAACTAAAGAATGTCGAGCCCCAGAAAATGAATTGGACTGACGAGGATGATATATGTTACAACAACCTAAAACAAACCCTCTGCCAGAACCCAATACTAAAGGTAGTAGATTTCTCAAAAGAATTTGTGCTGCAGACAGAAGCCTCCCTTACAGAAAAGGAGCAGTCTAATCACAAGTTTGCGATGGATTGGAACATCCCGTCTTGTTTACGAGTCGCAAACGTTTCCCACGTGAAATAAATTATGGTACGCTTGAATTAGAGGTCATTGTCATCAAGTGGCCCATTATCCATCTTAGATACTACCTCCTAGGAAGAAAGTTCACACTTGTCACTGACCATTCTCCACTAGTTTGGATTAGCCAACAAAAAAACTCTAACCCTCGAGTCGTGCAATGCTTCTTAGACCTGAAACCCTACTGTTTCACTGTGGAGCATCGAAATGGTAAAGATCAAGGGAACGTGGATCTCCTCTCTCGGTTTCACCGTGAAACAGATGCAGCTACATCGCATAGGGGAAGGGTGTGTGAGAAACCTGAAGGTGTCTCAGTGTCTCACCCACTAGTCCCCAGGGATCTGTCATCCAGGTGACCACGACACGACTATCGCTTTTGGATCTAGTTTCTGGGGGTGAACCAGTGTGGGAGGATCACGTGGATGAGGGCTTCTTGGGGAGTGGAAGTGGGACACTGGACGTCGAGACGCGGTATCCCATTCCCCATAACACCTTTTTCCCATCCTACCAGGTAGGGTAACTAGGAATTGAACCCCCCAACCCCCGCTCTTTCCTGACACAAACACTTTCCCACGGACAGTTCACCATGAGCGACAATGAAATAACACCAGAGCCATATACCTGACATGTCCCAACACCATGGACAGGCAAGGTCAGGCAATTACGGATCATTACACACATATCTGACTTCCATCACACTTCCCCACATGGATAAAAGACAGAGCACGAAAGCACATTCTGAATGAGGCAAAACACACAAGGAAACAGCGGTTCCAAGATGGCAGTTTAATGCAAGGAGAAAGGCGGCGAGACCGGAGATGGTTGCAAGAAGGGAAGAACCTTTCACCTATGAAGACTGTTACTTTAAAGAGCCTTGGAAAGTAAGAAACCGAAGACCAGGAACTAAAGCTAATCAAACCTGCACTGTGTGTCGGAGGTACCCGGGGCTCTCCCCCGTCGATAACCCAGGCGGGGAGGAGTTATTCCTGCTGTGGTACTGTCCTTGGCTCCCACAATAAAGCAGCATCAGAAAAGACAGCACAGTCGATGAGTCGATGAGTCGGAGAGACTGATACCAAACCAGCTTGTGTTTTGAACCAAGGTTGCAAGCAGCAACATTGTACAAAAAGAACAAGGTGTGAGGCGTTTGCAAAAGATAATTGGAAACCAAAAGGAGTAGTTGAACTTTATAATTGAACTTTGTGAGAAAGGTACTGTACACAGAGTGGTCCGGCGAAACGTAGGCACTCATTTGAAGGTATCTGTTAGGTATCCAACTGATGCTGAGTATGAGAAAACGGAATGCTTATATCGAAGTGGTCATGCAACGGGTCTTGCTAAATCCTGTGCACATTCGAAAGTCTTTCATAGTTTAAAGTACAACACAATTGGTTCCGAGCCTGGCTGAGGGAGACTAATTGATCGAAAGAAAGGGATCTGAGCTCGGCTGAGGAGGATCGGGGGTGAACCGTGAGTCACCCGAGAAAGAGTTATCTGAACATAGTTTGAAAGGGATCTGATCCCAGAAGAAGGGGTTCCAACGTTGAACTTTTTGTTTTGAGAAGGATCTGAGGCCATCAGAGGGGGATCCAGGGTGAACACCTAAATTGAGTGTTGGAAAAGGAAAAGAACGTTTTCATGTTGTTTTTGTATACCAGCCCTTCAAGGTTAGTAGACTTGTAAGAAGTAAAGAGGCTTGAACACATTAGGTCTTGAACTGTGAAATTTGAACTGTATCCCCATGCCTCAGAAGCCAGAGTGTGTGCTTTGCTTGAGTGAACCTCCTTGTCCCATGCAGAAAACGTGGGCAAGGGAGGCCAGCAGCCCGAACATCCTGATTTATCATTTTGTGAACACTTTTTTTCTTTTTCATGAACATTACCCCACCTTATTTTGTAAATCAGTGGTAAGGATTGGCAATGCGTTTTGTAGTATAGGGCCTTTTATGTTGACGAGACTCCTCTAGGACTGCATTATTATTACTTGATGGCCGTAGCTTGCGCCCATCTCAGATTTAGGTTTTGATAGGCATTTATCATACCCTTGCAAAAGTTCAATAAACACCCTTGAACTGTGATCACTTGTGTCTTACTATTGCCACAATGCATTCCTTACAACATGTAGATGCACACATGCCCCCTGATAGCTCTCTGGCTGATGTGTTGAACAATGAAGCAGATCAGATGGGCAATATATGTCCAATAGGAGCCCAAGAAGAAAACCAAATGCTGCAGGTAATGGCAGACTGGGCTCATGAAGCATCAGGTCATTTTCATTTGGGGCAAACAGCAACCTATGAGTGGACAAAAAGAAGACACCCTCCCATGACGGTGTATAATACAAAGCAAGGTGCTGCCGAACGCCCTGTGCGCTGGGAAATAAAGCACTATCCGCTGGAGAGAAAACCTCAAGGCGCTCTAAAGAGAGCAGAAAAAGCAGCAAGCATTTGCCAAGTTGACTACATTGGTCCTCTCCCGCCAGAGAATGGGAAGCATCAACAGCACATGCAGAACAGCGTGCCACCCTGCAAGGCATGGAGAATCTAATAAGACATTATGGCATTCCAGAGTAACTCAAACCCGACCAAGGCAGCCACTTTGCAGTGAATGCTGTGCAGAACTGTGCTATAGAGCAAGGTATAAAATGGACACTTCACATTAGCCATTTCCTGCAAGCCATGGGACTGATTGAACACATGAATGGCTTATTGAAACAGCAAATAAAGAAACTGACTAAAACACACACGCTCAAAGGGTGGCCTAAGCATTTAGCGCAAGCTCTGTTTGAACTGAATAATCGCCCTGTAAACAAATGTCCTTTGTGAGACTGACAAATGAGAAGCAAGAAACTTCACAGACACTTTTATGGAAGATTTAGAAAGAGGCAAGCCTGCATGTACAAGCAACACCAGGCAGCATTGGACGAGACCTTTTTGCACTTGCAGATGATGTAACCTGTGATGAATCCAATGGACTCATCACTGATTCCCTGATGGTAACCTCTTTCCATGTGGCCAGAGGACAGCCATCACTACCTGATCCTGACAGCGGTTATATGAGGGAGGATCAGAGGGGAGGAGTCAGCTACCGGGGAGAAGGGGTGATTCCATTGCATGAGGTGCAGTATTCTACCCTTTTTCCTAATACAAATATTATAAAATCTAAGTTCTTAAAGGCTTGCTGTCACCCAACAGTTTCCCATGTATACTTCAAACACTCACAACACACGTAAAATAACTCCAGTTTCTGACATTTCTACATGTGAAGTTTTTGAACAACATCATGCTGAAAATCCAATTACATTTATGGATGTCAGTTCGCATATAGTCTCAGGTGCTCAGACAAAGAAGTGGAGGGAAGAGTTAATTCGGATTAAGAAAAGTGCAAAGATCAACGTGCAGACTAGTTGTTCTATTCCCTTTTAATTGCTTAGGACATTTAAAAATGGAAACTGTGGCATTCACAGAAACAGTATGGGGAGAACCGCCACAGAGGAGATGACTGTCACCTGTCTGTGGCAGCTTGCGAACACCAGTTGCAGACACCGGCTTGGCGGGAGAGAAGAAGTGCCGCCAGCTTACTTAAAGGACCACGGGAGCAAAGAGAAGCACGGCGGAGCTCCTTGAGGTCCGGTCGAGTCAGGAGATGGTGTTCTCCGGTCCTGGATGCAGAAGGAAGCCGGCGAGCAGACACGGAGCCGCAGGGAATGCTGAAGAGATGCCTGCAGCACCTGGGAAGCCAATTCAGTGAGGAAACTTCACCACAGAAGCATGCTGTGAGTTGGGAACGTCACAAAGCCCTGGTGAGTTGGCCCAGAACCATTGGTGACCGTGGGGCATACCAACAAACCAGAAACCTATTGAATGAAGTATGTGAGATTGACATTTTGAACAATATTAAAAAACGATTCAAACGCAGGAAAAACCTAATGTTAGATCAAGGTTTAAGAACAGGAAGATTTGAATACAGACAAGAAAAACTGCAACAAGGAAATTTGAATAATTACATATGTTTGAAATGTAAATATGGGGGAGAGCTGAAGCAAGTGTTACCCTTAGCATATAAATTGGACAAAAACAAATGCTAATAAGTCGTATTGAAAGTAACGGTAAAGCCAATAAAGAGAAGTCTTGGTAAAGAGAAGACACCAGGCAGTTGACATTTGGGGTAAGATACCTGGCAGGGGCGTATACCATGGGATCTATAACACCTGCAGTGAAAATACTGTACCATTGTGTGTGAAGAATCCTGTGGATCCCTCACTAAAACCCTGCTTAAAGTCTTGTACTAGGTTGCCTGGGGAAGGCAGGCGCTTCCTGACCCTGGGGGGCGTTGTACTGTGGGAGGATCACCTGTGAGGAGACAGAGCCCAGGGTGTTGAGGGAATTCCGTGGGATGAGACACAGTATTTTTCCTCTGACAGAGAGACTCTTACCCCACTATATCAAAGAAGGTAATGGCTTATAGTCATTGTAATGTCTCTCAACCTGATATGAGATCTAATGTTATGAAATCTAAATTTATAATCTCAGAGCACATTATATCAAAAGCAAGACCCTTATTGGTGTCCCAAACTAAATACCCTCCTCAATCCCAAAGATGCAAGGTAAAGTATTATGCAAATGTTGTCTTCTCTACACCATCATCCTCTGGAGAAGTTAAATCTCACAGCCCCTATGGTATTAATTTTAAGGGAATAACATCTACCTTTAAAAAGACTGTTGGAGTTCCCAGAATCCTAGAGGAAATGAGATGAAGAAAATGGCTGAAGAGGCATGCATGCATAGTAGTCAGGCAATCAACCCTAGCAGCCATTGTAGGGGTCAGCCAATTGAACCTAATGGCTCACACCTAAAGCCTGTTAAGCAAGCTGGGAGGCATAAAAGGCCCGAGCCAGAAAGGAGTAGTAGTAGGAGCTGGTACGAGGACTGGAAGGTTGGCTGGAGTAGCAGAAGTAGAGAAGAAGCATGAGGCTGGCAAATCATGAGAAAGTGGCAGAATAGAAGGGATACCAGAGTGTTGAGACAGCAGATTTCACCTGCAAGCTCTGAGAGAGTCTCTTTTTATCAAACTCTAAATTGCAGAGGCTGCGCAGCGGAAGACATGCAGAAGCCTGAGTTTTCCTCATGTGAGCCGTGTTGCAGTGATTGCAGAGTTGTGGAAGTGCTGCAGGAGACTAAGGCCAGAAGCAGGAGGCAAGCTGAGGGTCTCGGGAGAAAAGGAAACTCCCACAGCAAGTGGCCGGACCGAAGACAGCATGCTGGAGAGTGGTGTGGGTCCCTAGCAGGCCAGAAGTAGCAGAAGAAGTGGATGAAGTCGGGGAAGCAGTGCGACCCACAGAACCAGTGTCACTGAAGCCGGTGAGTGAAGCAATACGTTCAGATGCACTTTGCAAGCCTTGCTGGTAACTGTAACAAGCTCCTAATTGACTTGTGTTTGAGCTAATGCAAGAAAACCTTGTTCGTTGTATTGAAAGTGTTTCCATCAATGAAGTTGTAGCCCTCATGTATAACACTGAAGATTCTTGTTCATGAGATAAGCTCAAACACTTGAAACCCATTGTTGATGTATCCATTACTGTTTGCTATACAACAAAGCGGTCACCTGTCTCTACTTAACTTGAGAGAACGCTTCCTAAACATTATTGAATACCGAACTTTGTCTATACACGAGTTACAAGTAGCAGAGTGAAAACTATAACAAAGGGGAATCGCGTGTGCCTCATTATAATTCCTGAAGGAAGCCTAAACTTCATTCTTTGCTACAATATGGGAATGCAATGTTTTGTGTCAACATTAAATCTTGGAAACTGTCTGAAAGAAATGTTGTGTGTGCCTTATTAGGTTTTCACAGTGAAGTAAAGAGGCTAAAAGCTTGAAGGAGAAGAACAAGCATTACCCAAGCCAGTAGACCTCCCCTTTTCAGAGTGGAACTTGTTTTGCCAAGTATTACAGAGCCAACTATCGTTTTTTAAGGGTTATAACACTTAAATGGCAGAAGAAGCAAGTACGCCATTATTACCTGAAGCTGAGAAAGTGGCACAGAAGCTTTTGGGTAAATACTTGGGCTAAAACATGGTGGAAAGGTGTATACAAAGCTAGGGAAGGGGAAACAAATGCTTGTAAAGAATACCCTAAAGCAGTAGTAACAGCCTGTGGTTCAACAGACTGCTGAAGCTAGAAAAGAGTCTTGTAAGCAGAAGCAGAATGTTTTTGTGATAGTTAGACCGACTGAAGAGGCAAAGAGGCTGCTCTTTTAAGAGAGCAATTAAAAGTAAGAGTGCCTTGCCTACCTGAAGAGGTTGAGTGCCTGGTTGAAGTCTACCTACAAAGTCATAAATACTGAAGCAGTAGTAGTTACACATGAACTGTGGGGTGTACACAATTGTCAGTAGATGTCACATTGAACTGGTTGAAGCAGTATTGTGCGATGGGACAAAGGTGACTCTTTTCATAGGACTGGGAGAAACCTGAAGGTGTTTCACCCGCTAGTCCCCGGTTATCCATCATCCAGGTGGCCAGGACATGGCCATTGCCTTTGGATCCAGTTCCTGGGTATGGACCAGTGCGGGAGGATCACCTGGGTGAGGGGTCTTCGGTGAGTGGGAGTGGGACACTGGATGGCGAGATGCGGTATCCCCTTCCCTATAACACCTTTATCCCATCCCACCATACTTAGGAACTGACCCCCCCCCCACAACGCAAACACTTTCTCACGGACAGCTCACTATGAGAGAAAACGGACTAACACCCGAGCCCTATACCTGACATGTTCCAATACGATAGTCAGGCAGGGTCAGGCAATTACTGACCATCACACACACCTGACTTCCATTACATTGACCCACACTAATAAAAGGCGGAACACGAGAGCACACTCTGAGCGAGGCAAAACACACGAGGAAGCAGCAGTTCCAAGATGGCAGTTTAAAATGAGGCGAAAGACAGCAAAACAGAAGGGGATCATGAGGAGGGAAGTGTCCTTGACCTTTTTGACATGGAACCGTTACCTTCAAGAAACCTCGAGAATAGAAAGCGTAACACCAGGAAACCAGGCTGAAGAATCCTGCATTGTGTGTTGGTGTTGGAGGTACCTCCTCTCCTGCGTTGATAATCAATGTGGGGAGAATCGCCTGCTGCTGTGGTACTGTCATTGGCTCCTACAACAAAGCAGTGCCAGTGAAAGCAACACAGCCATTAGTTGGGGAGGCCGATACCAGTCCAGTCTGTGTTGAAGCCAAGGTTGCAAGCAGCAACATTGTATGGTGAACAATGAAGCGAACAGTGTATGAAGCACATGTGATAACCAACGCGGGTAAAATTGGACAGCATATGAGTGATTGAACTTTGAAACCAAGATACGATACCTTAGACAGGGTGGTTTGGCACAGCGTGCGTGCTCATTCGAAGGTCTCTGTAAGATATCCAACTGGGGGGTGGCAAAATTGAAAGATCGACAAAGGATTGTGAATCGAAGTGGTCCTGCAATGGATCAAGCAAAATCATGTGCACAATCGAAAGTCTTCGATGTTAATAGAAAAAAGAAAGCTGATGACAAAGTAGATAAAGTTGGTCAGAGCCCAAAAAAGGGAGATCAGCTGAGAGCTTTGGAAAGCAAGTTTGCATTAAAGTAAATTAAAATTGGTCCAAGAATGGCAGAGGGAGACTGAATATTGTGTCAAAATGGATCTGAGCACAGAGGAGGGGGATCCTGAGTGAACCGTGAGTCACCCGAGAAATTGGATACATGACTTGAACACAAGAAAATGCTATGAGTATTTTGTTAAAGGGGATCTGAGCCCGGCTGAGGGGTATCCGAGGTGAATAGTAAATCACCTAAGAAATCGAGTGTGTGTGAAATCCTGAGAGGAAAATACCATATTGTCTGTTTGTCGCATCAGGCTCTCTGAAAGAAGAGACTTTGAAAGGCAGAGGCTTGGATACGGAAGGCCCTGATGCTAATGTTTGAACTGCACCCACGTGCTAGAGAATACAGAGACTCTGCTAAGCTCGTGTACCACCTTATCCCGTGCTGAAAACGTGAGGAAGGGAGGCCAATGGCCTGTATATCCTGGCTTATCATTTCTTGGACACTTCTTTCTTTTACATAACACTGTTTCGCACACTATTTGTATTTAGATTGCAGGATTGACAATAGGTTTATTAGTATAGGCCCTTTTATTTTGACAAGACACCACTAGGACTACGTTATTATTATTTGATGGTCGTAGCTTGTTCCTTTCTTTCTTTAGATTTAGGATTAGATAGGTGTTTTTCAAACCTTTTTTAAAGTTCAATAAACACCCTTGAACTGTGGTCACTTGTGTCTGTTTTACTGTTGATTCCACGCCTTCCTTACATGTGGTGTCACGAGTGGGATGTGACTCATTTACAACAAATTGGGGAACCCTAAAATTTCAGAAGCTTAGTCATAGAGCCTCCGACCCTTCTATCACCACGAAAGAATCCATACGCTTTGATATCTGTAGCAGCAGAGAAGCTACTATCCCTCCAGGGAAAAGAGGAATGATTCCCACAGACTTACATTTGATACCCCCTTCTGGGGGTTATATTAGAGTGGCTCCAAAATCTGGCATGGCCTAGAAGTTTGGTTTAGATGTCCTAGCGGGCATCATCGATCCCGACTTCCAGGGAGACAGAAAGGTTCTCTTACAGAACCCTGGCGAAAATCAATTTGAAGTACATCTTGGGGACGGTATGATACCCTGGGCACTATTTGCAGTAAGGAAAACCCCTCAGGCATCCACTGGATTCTCTCCTTCATGGTTGGAAGCCTAGAGATGTCCTGGACATGATTCGGGAGACCTGAGAATGAAAGGGAAGAGGCACCCATTCCCCTTTGGCAAACTGCTACCAGATTGCGAGAGCATGTGAGATTTGTTCTCATATACTCATACTGAAAAGGCCCAAATCCAACAAAAGTCCACCTATGACATGATCATTTTCCGTAGGACAAAAAGTATTGGTCTTCTTGCCTACCTCGGAAAACAAACTGGTCTCTAAGTGGCATGGGCCATATGAGATACTGGAAAGAACAGGAACCTGTACCTATAAGGTAGCTCAACCTGACAGGAAACAAAAGATCCAATAATATCACCTAAACCTCTACATTAACATTGTATTGTAAATGTAAACAATACATGGAATAGTTTGTCACTATTTATTTATTACTAACCCACCGATATGCAGAGTATAAATGTACTTCACTATGCATGTATTATGTGCCACGGCACATAAAGAATTCTGCAAATATGTCTTCTTGTCAAAATTAATCTTCCTGTTTTTTGTACCTTACGGTGATCTCTTTTTCAAGCTAGCATTCTCCTAGCTCTCCTGCAAGAAGTATTGTGACCCCCTGTCACGCCTTTGACCTGGGTAGCCGCTGACTCTTCTCCCCTTTATCTCTGTACCTCTCAACCCTCTAGAGTCAGGCCCCCAACAAAAAAGAGGGTTCCGCCCATTTTTTCTTACTGTCCTTGGCTCATACAACAAAGCAGTGCCAGTAAAGTCAGCACAACCGGGGAGACTGATAGCAGACCGGTCTGTGTTAGGACCAAGGTTGAAAGAAGCAACTTTGTATGAAGCAATCTGAAGAAACAGTGTGTGAAATGTATGTGATAAGCAACGCGAATATAATTGAACATTCAAGGAGTGACTGAACTTTTGAAGCCAAGATATATACCATATACAGAGTGGTCCGGCACCATGTGGGTGCTCATTTGAAGGTCTCTGTTAGGTAACCTACTGAGAGTGTAAACTGTGAAATCAAAGGGGTCCTGCAACGTGTCAAGTTAAACCCTGTGCACATTTAAAAGTCTTCGATAGCTAATACGAACTGAAATTGGTCCGAGCCCGGCTAAGGGGGATCCGGGGTGAACTGTGAGTCAACCGAGAAATGATATTCTATAAACATTGGAGAAGAGGATCTAAGCCCCGAAGAGGGGGATCCAAAGTAAATATTGTGGTATTAAACGGATCGGAGCCCGGGTGAGGGGGATTCAGGGTGAAGAGTGAATCAAGTGACTTGAGTACTTGTAAAGGCACATTTAGTTTGTTTTGGTACATCGGGCCCTCTGAATCAATAGACTTTGATAACTTAAGAGACATGGGCACAGAAGGCCCTGATGTTGGTAATGGAACTGTGTCCTCGTGCCGAAGAAGCCAGTGAGTGTGTTATGGTTGATTGAACCACCTCATCCTATGATGAAAACGTGGGGAAGGGAGGCCAACAGCCCGAACATCCGGATTTATAATTTTGTGAACACTTTTTTCTTTTTCATGAATATTTCCCCACACTATTTTTATTTAGAGGTAAGGATTGGCAATAGTTTTTTTTTAGTACATGCCCTTTTATTTTGATCACACTCCACTAGGACTGCATTATTATTAATTTGATGGTTGTAGCTTGCTCCCATCTGTAGATTTAGGATTAGATAGGTGTTTATCACATCCTTGTTAAAGTTCAAGGAACACCCTTGAACTGTGGTCACTTGTGTCTGTCTTACTTTGATACTATGCCTTCCTTACAGTGACCATTGATCAGCAGCACAGCATCGGTTTATGGTAATTCGCCTTCATCATTGATGTAAATTTGGTCCTAAAACCCATTTTCTCCATTGTCTGAAACAAGAACTGCCACTCCACTCTATCAAACGCTTTTTCACTGTCCAAAGCGATAATGAGGGCAGTGATGTTCTTTTTATTTACTTTTTAGATCAAGTTTACTATCCTTCTGGTATTATCTCCAGTCTGCCTGCCCCAGATAAAACCTGATTGATCAGTGCCAATAAGCTTCGGGAGAAGCCGGTCAAGACCAGACGCCAGTATTTTTGTATAGCTCTTTGCGCCTATATTGGTCAATGCTATCGACCTATATGTGCCTCAGTTTGCTAGATCTTTCCCGGGCTTCTGAAGGAGCACCACCTTCGCCTCCTCCATTGTCTGAGTGTTTCTCCCTGCAGCCCTACAATTATTTAAGAGTTGAACCAGATGAGGAATGAACTGCTCCTTGAAGGTTTTGTAAAAATCTCCTGTGAAACCATCTAGTCCTGGAGATTTGTTGACTGGCAGTGACATTATAGCTCTTCGAACTTCCTCCATTGTAATGTCTTGTTCCAGTTCCAATTTCTCCTGTCCTGTTATTGTCGGTAGATCACATTTATCTAGATATTCCATTTGAGACTGCTTGAGGTGGTTATCCAATTTGTATAAATCTGTGTAAAAAGTTGAAAATTCCCTGATTACATCCGGTAGGTCCGAACTCTCACCTCCCCCTTTCATCTTGATTTTTTAAATTGTCCTAGCATTTTCCTCCTTTCTTAGCAACCTAGCCAGAAGGTGATCCACTTTATTAGCCTTCATATAGAATTTCTGTTTAAGGTACAACAATGATGGTTCTGCCACTCTTGTTTGCAGTATTTCCAATTGTCCCCTTGTAGCCCTGTATTGCCTCTGTACCTCCCCACTAGCTCCTGTACCCATCTTTGACATTACATGTTTCAATTTCTCCTCCAACTATTTTTCTAAGTCTCTGCTCCCTATCTCTTTGGGCCTCACTCTGCAATAATCCTACCTCTAATTTTAGCATTAAATGCATCCCACCTCATATGCTGGGCTGCATCCCCCTGCTTGCTGTCTCAGAAGAACTCCTTTATACCCCCTCTTATTTCTTCTCACAATGTTCCATCTTTAAATATGTAACTGGGGTATCTCCACTGCCACAGCTCTGGAGATACGCCTTTTCCTCTCACACTCAAGGTTATGGGAGCATAGTCAGATATTGCTATTGCACCCACCTCTATCTCTGAGAGCAGGCCCCACAAATATCTTGATACATATATATATATAATGTATATATAATGTATATATATATATATATATATATATATATATATATATATATATATATATGAAATCAATCCTGGAGGAGGTCCTGTGGACATGAGAGAAAAAAGTGTACCCCTTGGTGGTTCCCCTCCTCTCCCTCCATGCGTCCAGCAACAAGAGCCTATTTATTTTTTCACACAATTCTTTCGAGGGTCTAGCTTGGGTATGCATCCTTCACACACTCCTAAACATCCCCGAATCCCATGCCATATTGAAATCCACCGTCTGTATTGTTTGTCCCTTAGCAAATCCTTCCAGTTTGTTCAGCATCCGCTGTACAAACCCGTCTTGACCGGAATTAGGGCATACATAGTGGCTAATGTAAATACTTCTCCCTTGCCCTATTAAATTAGTGCCAAGTATCTCCCCATGGTGTCTTTCTCCCAATTCACTATTCAATATTTGATCTTCTGGGCCTGTTTTTAAGGTCCTCCGCCTGAATCTCTAGCTTGTGGGTTGCATTAGCTAACTGTTCCACCAATCGGTCCGTTTTCCATGCATCCTGCGCCAGTTCCTGGAGTGCATTCTCATTTGTATCCACTCTTTCCTCAATCTTATTCATATCTACTTTTAGCTTGTAAAGTGCCGAAGCCAAGTCTTCCCGAATTGTATCAATTTGAATCTGCACCGTTCCTGCAATCTTGTCGCCAAAGTCTTGAAAGTATTGTCTGAGGATGTCTTGTGTAACAGCCTGGTATCTCTTCAATTCATCTTGGGTTCCCAAATATTCTTGTTTTTCCAGACTTCTGCCCCCCTCTGGAGGGGTTCTGATGTCCTTTCTCTACAACATTTGAATATTGCTTTCTGGGGTTTCTTTGCCCCTTTTGGCAGACTTTGTGGCTATTTACCCCATAATCTTGAACATTCTTCCCCTCTGTTATCCCCGTGAGAGTAGTGATAATCCTGGGCCGATACAAGTCGTAAACCTAATGAACTATCTCAGCAGTGGGAATTCCAGTTGCTATGTCTTCCTGTGTACCTACGTTGTTCCTCACCACTAACTTACTGTAGGTCCTTTAGCCTCATAGGGCTTCCCGAGTGCTTACACACTGCAATCCTTCTCTGTAGTCTTAACTGTTAGTTTCCAGGAGCCCCTGCTCTGTTTCTATTCAATGTAGGGCTTGTTGCCTACTACAGGCCTTCAGGGGCGGTTCCCCTCTTTCCTTTGTGGCCTCACACTGTCCGATCACCGCTAGATTCTCCTAGTCATGGGGAAGAAAGGGTCTGACTCTCCCAGTGTATTTGTACTCAGATTACCGTCCAGTCTTTCACCACTTAGAACACCCTGTTGGGCCGAGAGCCACATGTGCCCAGAATTCTCCTGTTATGGCTTTTTACTTTCACACTTCCCAATGTTTACCTCTTCCCAGGGGAATTCAGGCCTTAAGCAATATCCAGGGGTGGCCCTTGTCCCCCCAAACTCCTAGACCTGTTCCAAGCTCCTCCTTGCGGTGTTGTAGAAGCTCTTCTGTCCTCCAAACTTCCTCCTGTTAAATGATGGTCCCCACTCCTGGGGCAACCCCTCTAGTCCTTTCTACCGGGGGTGGGGACTGGAGGGGAGAAGGAGCTCCCTTTTTTTGTGACCCTGTTGCACTTTTTCTCAGTGTATCCCTAATTCCCCAGGGGGAAGCTCTAACTGGGTAAGCACTGAGCTCCCTCAATCAAACTGTCGTAGGGTAAATTACTGGCCACGGTCCACAGATAATCAATTCCTCACTGACACACTTTCCTTGTCGCAACAGCCTTCTTCCACTCCCATTGCCTCTGTTCTGCCAGGACGCTTCCTTCACCAGTGCCGCCACGGGGCCACCCCTCCTCAGGAGCTCTGCCGCTGTCTCACCCCTCAGACCAGAGTGATTACTGCTCCTGTTCCAATGCCCGACCTCAGAAAGACATCTTTACTGGGCCATCCGCTTTCACTCTCTGGTACGCTGCTCCACCTCACTGCTCAGCTCCTTTTCCCCGTGGGTCGGCACCCCCGGCATAGAAACACCCTGCCACAGGTACCGCGCTCACAGAGCGATCTCTGCTCTGACCCTCCAGCACTTCTTCCCGGGATCGAGCCAGATGCTTCCCTCTGCGCTACTGGCCGCAGTACTTTCGGATTCTGCATGCCCAGGGAGGGTTTATCCACACAGTACCTCAAAGTGGTGTTGAGGGCAGGAGAGTGTCAATTATGGTGCTCTCCTGTCGGAGGCCATTTTGGAATCGCACGCAATACACCCAGCAGATTTTATAACACCTATTACCATATTTGTACAGGGTTGGTTTTCCCAAGGAAAATATAACGGATCAAGGATCCAACTTTATGAGCAAACTCATGGGTAAAGTCAAGGAATTGCTCCATAACACCACCTTAAGAATCTCAGTTTACCATCGCCAACCGGACGGATTGTTAGAAAGACTCAATAAAACCCTTAAAATGATTCTAAGAAAGTTGGTAGATACGGATGGGAAGGACTGGGACCGCATGATCCCCTGGGCCCTTTTTGTGGTAAGAAAAACCCCTCAGGCGTCCACTGGATTCTCTCCTTTTGAACTACTTTATGCTAGAGAACCCAGAGATGTCCTGGTCATGCTCCAAGAGACCTGGGAAGAAAGAGAAGAGGCACCCCCTTTCGCAAACGGCCACCAGATTGAGAGAGTATATGAAACTTGTTCGAAATCTAGTCTGTACTCATATGGAAAAAGCCAAAGCACAACAAAAGTCCACCTACGAGAAAAAGGTAAACTTAAGATAATTTTCAATAGGACAAAAGGTATTAATTAGTCCTCTTACCTACCTCGGAAAACAAACTTGTCTCAAAGCGGCATGGGCTGTATGAAATACTAGAATGACCGTAGCCCTTCCAATCCACCAAGTAGAGACGCACACCACGAGAGAACTTAGTATCGAGTATGCGATGCACTTCATACTCATCTGAACCCTGTATGGTAATCGGGGGTGGACAATCAGGCTACCGGGTGGAGGGATGAAAGGGCTTAAGGAGGGAGACATGGAAGACCAGATGGATGCGCCAAGATGTAGGCAGATCCAAGCGCACCGTGACTGGATTCACAACAGCAGAAACTAGATAAGGACCCACAAAACGAGGCAGGAGGGAGCGAATACCTGGCAACCGTAGATTACGGGTGGACAACCAGACCTTCGAACCAAGCACATAACAGGGGGCAGGAGACCTATGGGCCTCTGCATGTTTCTTTTGACCTCATACAAACGGCTGGACACCACCTTCCGAACTTTAGTCAAATCACGCACACAGGCCAGGGTGGCAGGACTATTTGAGGACAATGCAGGCTCCAGAGGAAGGGTACAGGGTACAGGGATGTCTATGATACATTGCGAAAAAAGGTGAAGTACCAGTAGAAGTATGTAATGAGTTACTGTGAGCGAATTCCGCCATGACGAGAACAGACAGCCAGGTATCCTGGTGTTGACGTATCAGACATCGCAAATATTATTCAAGAGTGGCATTAAGACGTTCTGTCTGGCCATCCGTTTGTGGATGATAGGCTCTAGAAAAATGATCCTCGATGTCCAAGGATTTCGTAAGAGCCCTCCAAAATGTAGACGTGAATTGAGTTCCACAATCAGATATGATAATGTGTGGGAGACCAAAGAAACGATATACCTGTCATAGAAACATATCCGCCAAGACAGGTGCATTAGGAAGACCTATACATGGTACAAAGAGGGCCATCTTGGAAAAAGAATTGATAACGACCCAGATAGTGTTAAAACCATGGCGTCTGGTAATTCAACAATGAAGTCCATGGACAACATCTCCTAAGGTTGATCAGGAATGGGTAAAGGGCATAGGAAACCTGTAGGTTTGGAGAGTACATTTTTGCATTGAGGGCAGACTGCACAGGATGTTATGTACTCAGGTACGTCCTCCTTCATGGAAGGCCACCAACACCAACGTTGTAATAGTTCAAGCGTTTTCCGCACACCTGGATGGGCTGTGAACCTGGATTCATGACACCATTGGAGTGGTGTCCTTCGGGTGTCGCAATCAGGAAGATATATTAACCCCGGGTGATAGGGTAAACCCTTGAGAACTGTTAGTCCCAGTTCTTGCACAAGGGTGGGATTGGAACAAACCCACTGCAGCAATGAAGTGCGTAAAGGTGCTTGCATAACACAAGCGCAAACAACCTGATGTGGAAGCAGTAGGGGATCGCCGGTATGGTCACGTGATGGGACACCGTGTATGCAAGACAATGCATTGGCCTTGGAATGTGTGGAACCAGGTCTGTATGTGATTTCAAAATGACACATAGAAAAGAATTCATGCCACCGAGCGTGTCTGGCTGTGGTGCATTTCACAGACTGTAGAGCCAGAAGGTTACGGTGGTCCATGATGACCTGCACAGGAACTGTAGTACCGAAGAGGTGATGACGCCATACTAAATATGCGTCACGAACAGCCAACAACTCCTTTTCAGTTATTGTGTAATTGGCCTCATAAGATGTCAATTTCCTGGAATGGAAAGCCACTGGATGCAATATTCCTGTATCAGGGAACTCTTGCGAAAGAATCGCACCTACGGCCACATCGGAGGCCTCTGCTTCAACTATATAAGGCAAGGCAGGATTAGGATGTAACAATACTGGGGCCGTAGTAAAGGCTGATTTGAGGAAGTCAAAAAAGTCCTGTCCTGCATGTTTCCATGCAAAAGATTTTTATTGAACTCGTAAGAGAAGTCAGGGGGGCTGCCATGGAGGAGAATGACTTCATAAAACGCCTGTAAAAATTGGCGAAACCAAGAAAGGTTTGGAGTTGCTTCAAAGTAAAAGTAACTGGCCAATCAAGAATGGCTTGTACTTTGGCGTTACTCAATCGTATACCTCCATCGGTAATATCATAGCCCAAAAACTCCACGAAGTGGCATGGAAAATACATTTCTCCAATTTGGCACACAACAGATTCTCCCTGAGTCATTGCAAAATGGAGGATACGTGTAAGACATGTGACTCGTAATCAGGAGAATAGATGAGAATGTCATCTAGATATACTACGACATACATATCCAACATATCTTTGAAAGCATCATTGATGAAATGTTGGAAAGTGGTGGGTGTGTTGCATAGCCCGAATGGCATGACACAATATTCAAACAACCCGTATTTGGTTTTAAAAAGTGTCTTCCACTCAACACCAGAATGCATCCGTACCAGATTGTAAGCTCCTCGCAAATCTAGTTTGGTAAAGATTTTGGATGTACCCAATTGGTCGAGCAAAACTGAAATCAGAGGAATTGGGTATTGGTAACGGATGGTAATTGCATTAAGTTCACGGTAATCTATACAAGGACGCAGATCCCCCTCTTTCTTTGGAACAGAAAACATAGGTGAAGCCGCTGGGGACCGTGATGGGCGGATAAAGCCTGTGCTTAATGATTTTTCTATGTATACCATCCTCTTTCTGGGTTAGAGAATAAACCCTACTGTTAGGTATTGTTGCCCCGGGAATGATATCAATGGGACAAATGTAGGGTCTATGGGGTGGTAGCACTTCTACGCTTTTGGGGTCAAAGACATCCTTGTAAGTCGTGTACACATGAGGCAAAGACACTGAGGAAACCGCCCCCACAGTAAGTGCGATCCCTAACAAGGATCGGCAGGGATTAGTGAGCATGGTTTGTTTGATAAGACAATTATCCTCGCAAAATGTAGACAAAAAACGGAGTTCCCCAGTCACCCAATCAATGGCTGGGTTATGTAACTTCAGTCATGGTAAGCCCAGAATCATTCTGAACTGAGGTGCTGTTATTACGTCAAAAGAGACGGTTTCCGTATGTCCTGAATCGGGGGTCATGACCAAGGGCACAGTTTGCTTGGTAACTAATCCTGAAAGCAAGGTGCTACCATCCACTGCATTTACCAGTTCAGGGCGGTCTTTATGGACAAGAGGCACATTGTTTTCCTGGGCATAAGAAAGGTCAATGTAGTTACCTGTGGCCCCTGAATCCAATACAGGTTCACCGTACCAGCCAGGACTTGTTAGGTGTTTCAACGATGCCTGAATCATAATGGGAGACATCATGGTGGAGTCCATATGCATAAAACTCAGTAGCTGGACCCCATCCACTACCGAGTTTTTGCGTTTCCTGACTTCTTGGGTTTCTTGGGACATAGCTCTAGGAAATGCTACGCTGAGCCACAGTAGAAGCATAGGTTGTCTGCCCGTCTCCTCTCTCTTTCACTAGGGGTCAAAGGACCCCTTAAGGCACCTATCTGCATTGGCTCAGGATGATTAGCAGAACCTGGACTGATGGTACCAAGACCGGTATTTGAGGCCTCTTCTCTCCCTTTCTTTCTGCTCTTCAAGCATCTATCTGTAGGACAAGATCCAAAAGCTCATGGAAGGCAGTCGGAACCACCGGAATGGTGGCAAGAGTATCTTTGAGAGCGTCTGACAGACCCTTATAGAAGAGAAAGGCTTTCTTGTCCTCGGGCCAACCTGTTTCAGCGACAAGCATATTAAACTTGGCAACATAGTCAAGGAGAGGAGTGTCACCCTGTTGCAAGCCCAAAAGTTCCAACTTGGTAGCCGGGGTTTTGTATCGAGTGTCAAATACCCAACTCATAGCTTCCAACAAGGCGTCGCAGTCAAACAAGAGAGGACTACCAGCCTCCAACAGAGGATTAGCCCAGGCAGCTGCAGTACCGGCCAAATGGGAAAGGACAAAGGCGGCTTTGGTAGTGGAATCAGGAAAGGCATTGGGGCGGCACAAAAAGTGCAACCGGCCCTGATTCAGAAACATGCCGTAAACCCGAGGATCCCCATGGAACCGTTCGGGCGGTGCTAGAGGATGTTGCGTTGCCATCTATACTGGGGCAACGGCCGCAGGTAGAGGCGTATGTCCCCCAGAACCGGAATCCATGGCTTGATCAGGGATCTGATCAGCTGCCGGCACCCTTGCCTGAAGCTCGTCAATGCGAGCCTGCGTGGTAGCATGAGCTGTTTGCATGTCAACACGTAGCTCTGTCACAAGTTGCATTAATGCAGTCAAGGTCTCGTTGGCGTCCATTGTTTATAAGGCTTCTGATTATGTCAGAATCCGAGGTAGTAGAACTCGAGGTTGTACCCTGCAGTGTAGCCATGGAATTCTTTCTACCAATGTAACCCTCTGAACACACAAGGTAAATTACAGAGGGATCTATTAGTTGAAAGATAAGGAACACCACACGAACGACCAGGCACTGCAAAGGAACAAGGGCAAATTACTTGGAAAGTCAAATCTTAAACTAAGCAACGAGAAAATAAAGAAACACCAAAACACTGACCAGAATGAACAACAATTCTTCCTGAATGCTCTGGGTCAGTTCGGAGCACACGACGGGATGGTAGTACGTGATCTAGTGAGACATAATGAAGGACATGAGAGAAGGCTAAGGTTGATGGTCGAAGAATAAGAGATAGTAATGGCAGAGATTTACCAATAACCTTTACGATGATACTCATGCACCAACAATACACCCAGTGTAATCTATTCTCAACCCGATGGCACGAGGATGCCTGAACGATTTGAAGAAGTCTCTAGTCCCAGTTCTATCCTGCCGGCACAAGGATGCCTGACGACTTCATCGCATGCAGGCAGTCTCAAGTTCAGCGCTTTCTTGGTACACTAGGGTGTTGCTGGTGTCTTCAAGGAGGGAAGTAGTGAAAGGTCGGTAATCCAGGTTGGTGAGTTCCAAATCAGCAAGCAAGCGGTATGTCAGAAAGCAGACCGGGTTCGGTGCACAGGAAGGCAGGCAGGCAGTTCCGAATCAGCAGGCAAGTGGTATATCAGAAAACAGACCGGGTTCGGTACACAGGAAGACAGGCAGTTCCGAATCAACAGGCAAACGGTAGGTCAGACAGCAGACCGGGTTCGGTGCACAGGTAAGCAAACAAATCAAATTCAGCAAGCAAGTGGGATGTCAGTAGAGTGGTCCGGGTCACAAGGAATCACAGGAGTAAGGCAAGGAAACAGGAGCAAGGTGAAAGTTCACAAGAGATCGGTGATGAAGCAAAGTAAAAACTGCAAATTATTCAAAATCAGAAGCGGCGACCTGAGCAACCCGGAAGTGTTATATAGGTTGCCATGGGAATTAAACTCCATGCCCTCCATGTGACACATTGTAGGAGAAGCGTAATGGACGCCAGAGTCGCCATGGTAACCCGTGTCTCTTATATCTATGAAACAGGGTACGGCGTAGATGGAGAGGGAGATAAAACGACCGTGAAGGCAACAGTCTTTTACTGTTCAAGCCCTGTTTCTTGCCCTGAGACCCACTGCTATAAATAATGATGCTATAGCTTTAACTACAACTACAGCCCAGGTGCAGGACTGCACCCCAGCGTCCTTTACTCCTGTTCAGCCCCGATCCCATATTCGGGCCACTATCAGTCAGGATTTGAGCTCTACCTCTACTTCTGGCTCGACTAATGTGAACACAACTGAAAATGCTTGGGCACTAACTAGCTCTATACAAGCAGCCATCAATATTTCATCCCCACCCTCTTCCCCGCCTGTTGTTTGTCCAATCAACTTGTCCCAATCTCCTGTAATGTTTGCCAACTCTACTCACAACTCATCTACACTCTCAATCTCCTTTGCTAATCCCAATCTTCAGAGATCGACCTTTCCCCCACTATATTGTCCAGGCTCACTGCGCACTGCTGCTACTCCCTTTGCAGAACTAACACTGCAAGCGATGAACACAGCCTTACTATCCTTGACCAAATTATATGAGTCTTTAGATGCTAAAATTAATGTTCAGACTTCTTTCATGATGCAGCTTTTGGGGTGTGAATCACAAGTACCTTGTCTCACTCCCTATCAGGTAGCTTCCTCAATCGGATGAATCACATCTCCCAGACCCATGCAAATTAATGCAGTCCCAGAGGAAGTCTGGGTGCGTTATTATCGCACACTGTATGCCTCTATTACCCAACAACAACCCATACTTGGGAAAATGTCCATGACCAACACCAACATTACATTTGATCTAGAGGACATCATTTATTATATCTCTAAATTAAGATCCTCTAGAGCACCTGGACCCGACGGGTTCTCTAACTTTGTGTTCAAATCTCATCCTGAAGCTTGGGCGATAATCCTCTTTGATGCCTTCACAATAGTTGTGAAAAAACAACAAATATCACCATCTTGGTGGAAGTCAATCATCATCCCAGTATTTAAAAAGGGTGACTGCCAAAAACCTGAGAAATATCATCCAATTGCTTTATTAGATGCCCCAGGCAAACTCTTTGCTCGATTTATCCTCAGAAATTAAAATGTATGGATGTCAAGTCATGAATTACACAATCCCTGTCAAACAGGTTTCGTTCCGAGGTTGGGGACAGCGATCAATCTCCTCACTATTCAGGCCATAAAAATGCATGAGTGGCAAGAAAAACAACCTGTTTACATGGCCTTTGTCGATTTCAACACTGCTTTTGACTGTCTCTAGAAATCTGTTGAAAGCCAAACTAACTGCTGCAGCTTGTACTGCCCATATTCAGGCTCTGGTTTGCCAACTGCATTCTGATACATCGGTTCAGATCTGCCTAACCTTGGATGGGAAACTTTCGACCCCCGTTTCAACCTTCAGCGGTTTAAAGCAAGGCTGCATCTTCGCTTTTGCCTTATTCAACTTCTTCATATCAGACATGAAGCATAATTTTACCAAAGTAACTTCTGATTCCACTAAACTCAGTCAGCGAGTTGTGCCATGGTTGTTATATGCAGACGACTTGGTCCTTTTTTCTAAAACACCAAAAGGTACTGCAAAATCTTCTTACTGCACTGGAATAGTATACCAATTTGAACCATCTTTTGATCAATTTAGATAAGACCAAAATTCTAATTTCTGCTACTAAACACCAATTTAAAAAATGCTCATACATCTGGTACTTACATGGCACCCGCATATAAGTGATAAATCAATATCGTTATTTGGGTCTAAATACCAATAACCACCCATCTGACCTTCCTTAATGCAATGAGTTAAGAAGAAAACTGCAGACAGCCATTGCTTAAGCTCGTATCATCCATTTGAAGTACGGGAAATTTTCCATTGAACTGGTACTAATATTTTATAAGCAGAAGGTAGTACCCATATTAACACAGGGTGCTGAAACCAGAGCCTGGAAATCAGATTTATTTTGGCTACGATTAGAGGTTGTCTTCTGAAAATGAGTCCTGACTCTACCAATGATCCAATCCATGTGCATAGTGCGCTATGAATTGGGTCTACTTTCACTTAGCGTAATTTACACCTGGAAATTATGCACTCTGTACAGGAAGTGCTTATTATCATCTAACCACTCCTCTTTATTGTCGGCCCTATATGATTACGTGAACACCACTAATGACAGTTTTATGGTAATCTGGAGACAAAAGTTGCATGAGATTTTGACTGTTGCAGATCTATCAATAGCACTCTTGCTAGAAAATCTGACACAAGCTAAGCAGAAACTGTGGTTTTATGATTGGATTCATACTCAACAACAATGTATGTCCCATCAACACTTCAAGTGCAACCGATTTAACCCTAAGACCTTTCATATGCCGGGATCCTATTTTGTGAAATTTCCTAGTTCAATCTATAGATCATTGTTTCTACGTTTCTGATGAAATCTATGGCCTACAAATGAGGTACTGGCCAATCGCAACGTGAAACCAAAAATCAATAGTGCTTGTATATTCTGTCATATTCCAAACGCTCAAGAAACATTAAAACATCTCAATGCATTTTGCCCCATGTTGACAGTGAAAAGGGCTCTTTATCTGCAACCATTGTTTAAGGGTTATTTAACCCTTACCTATGAGACATTTTGGGACAAAGTATTCAATGCACAAACCACATATGTTAGAGTTGCGACAGTAAGATTTCTATTAGCGCTAGAACTGGGTTAAATTTAATTAGAAATATTTCTGACTGAAGCCTGTTTTGGGAAATGTTCCTTTCTGTGTAAATGTTATGAAACTATCATGTCATATTGCTTGACCTTGAAGATAGAACATCTTTATTGTAATTGTCATGAAATCAAAACATGTTTGCAAAGAAAGTCTCTTATTGAGCTATGAAATATTGTCATCTAGTACCTTGTAAATGACTTGCAAAATGATGTGATGATTTAATGTCCATTTCAAGTGTTCTGTTTTCCTTTTTTTAATGATCTACTAATCATTTATTTCTAATGTAGTTTTTATTGTATTTTAACAAATTCAACAAATTGGAAGGTTTATTATTTGTTCAACTATAAAAATAAAATATTAAAAAAAGAAGAGACTTTGAAAGGCAAAGAAACTTGGGCACGAAGGCCCCGATACTAATGTTTGAACTGCACCCTCGTCCTAGAGAAGACAGAGACTGTGCTAAGCTCGAGTGTGTACCACCTTGTCCCGTGCTGAAAACGTGGGCAGGGGAGGCCAAAGGCTTGTATGTCCTGACTTATAATTTCTTGGACACTTCTTTCTTTTACATAACACTGTTTCACACACTATTTGTATTTAGAGGTAAGGATTGGCAATAGGTTTATTAGTATAGGCCCTTTTATTTTGACAAGACACCACTAGAGCTGCGTTATTATTATTTGATGGTCGTAGCTTCCGACAATCTTTAGATTTAGGATTAGATAGGCGTTTTTCAAACCTTGCTTAAACCTCAATAAACACCCTTGAAATGTGATCACTTGTGTCTGTCTTATTGTTGATACCATGCCTTCCTTACATTACTGTAAGGAATGTATGGTGGCAATAGTAAGACAGACACAAGTTATCACAGTTCAAGGGTGTTTATTGTATTTGAACAAGGGTGTGATAAAAGCCTATCTAAACCTACATCTACAGATTGGAGCAAGGTACGGCCATCAAATAATAATAATGCAGTCCTAGTGGAGTCTTGTCAAAATAAAAGGGCCTATACTAAAAAACCTATTGCCAATCCTTGCCACTAACTTACAAATAATGTGGGGTAATGTTCATGAAAAAGAAAGAAGTGTTCACAAAATAATATGTCAGGATGCTCGGGCCCTTGGCCTCCCTTCCCCATGTTTTCAGCACGGAGCAAGCCGGGTCACTTGAGCAAAGCACACACTTTGGCTTCTGCGGCATGAGGATACAGTTCCATTTTCCTAGTTCAGGACCTTCTGTGTCCAAGTCTTTTTACTTCTGGCAAGTCTCTTGATGCAGAGGGCCTGCTGTACCAAAAACAACACGCAAATGTTATTTCCTTTCTTCTGGTATTCAATTTGGGTGTTCACCCTGGATCCCCCTCAGCAGGCTCATATCATTTTCAAAATAAAAGTTCAACATTGGATTCCCCTCTTCCAGGCTCAGATCCCTTTTCAACTGTGTTCAGATAGTTCCTTCTTGGGTGACTCACTGTCCATCCCCCGATGCCCCTCTGCCGGGCTCAGATCCCTTTCTTTCATTCAATTAGTCGCCCTAAGCCTGGCTTGGACCCATTGTGATGTACATTAAACTATAGAAGACTTTTGAATGTGCGCAGAGTTTAACTTCACCCGTTGCATGACCACTTCGATCTCAGTATTTCTTTCTCTCACACTCAGCGTCAGTTGGATACCTAACAGGGACTTTCGATTGCACACCCATGTGGCACCAGACCACTCTGTATATGGTATCTTTTCTTGGCTTCCCAAAGTTCAATTATAAAGTTCGACTACTTCCTTTGGCTTCCAATTATATTTGCGTCACTCATCCCAAACGCCTCACACACTGTTCTCTTAATACAATTTTGCCGCTTGCAACCTTTGTTCAAAACACAAGCTAGTTTGCTATCAGTCTCTGCGACTCACCGTCTGTGCTGTCTTTTCTAACATCACTTTGTTGTAGGAGCCAAGGATAGTACTATGGCGGAAATTGCTCCTCCCTGCCTTGATTATCGATGCTGGAGAGCCCCAGGTAACTCTGACACACTGTGCAGGTTTGATCAGCCTTAGTTCCTGGTCTTTGGTTTCTTATTTTACAAGGCTCACAAAAGTAACGGTCTTTACAGGTCAAGGGTACTTCGTTCCTTGCAATCCTCTCTAGTCTCGCCGTCTTTCTCCTTGTATTAAACTGCCATCTTGGAACTGCTGTTTCCTCGTGTGTTTTGCCTCGCTCAGAGTGTTCTTTCATGCTCTGCCTTTTCGCTGTGTGGGGAAGTGTGATGGAAGTCAGGTGTGTGTAATGATCCGTAATTGCCTGACTTTGCCTCACCATAATGTTGGGACATGCCAGGTATACGGCTCTGGTGTTAGCCCATTGTCGCTCACAGTGAACTGTCCATGAGAAAGTGTTTGGTTCAGGAAAGGGGGGGGGGTTGAGTTCCTAGGTATCCTACATGGTAGGATGGGGAAAAGGTGTTACAAGGAAGGGGATACTGTGTCTTACATTCAGGTGTTCCACTTGCACTCCCCAAAGACCCCGCATCCAGATGATCCTCCTGTACTGTCCACCCCCAGGAACTGGATCCAATAGCGATGGCCGTGTCCTGGCTACCTGGATGACAGATCCCTGGGGACTAGCGGGTGAGACACCTTAAGTTTTCTTACAGTACCAACAGTAAAAGTGTGGTTGTTGGAAGTAGAAGTAGCAGAACATCATGACAAATATACCAAATGTAAAGTTGTAAGAGAAGACGTTGTTAAGAAGTATATATATATATTTTCTTTTTGCTTACATTAGTTTAATACAAAAACATTTAGCAAAATAAAATACTTCCTAAAGGAATCATATATCTCGTCAAAGTGTCACGTATTATTATCTAGTCTTTATTGCTAACTGCTAACTGCTAACTGAGGCGCTCCTGTGTCCCAAGCATTTTTTCAAAAATGTTACTGCTGCAATGGTCAGTTTGAGCTTTTCTCCTCTCTGCAATATTGCCCATCAATCTTCTGCCGAGAGGGAAGGGGCACTTTCCACTATTTTTGTAAAATGGTATGTTCTTAATTCAGTTAGAGCTGGGTATTGGGTGCAGAGGGGGAAGAGATTTTCCAAAATTCCAGGTCTCCTGCAAAACCTGCACAGTGCAGTTTCTGTACTCCTGCCCTCTCTTGCCATAATAATCTCCATTGTGGGGTATAGGTTGAATCTGATCCTCATGAACTGAGACCTGAAGTAGGGGTCTGGAAATGTCTTTATGTAACCCGAGTATCTCCCAGTGGCATTCAAAAGCCTTAATGTCTTTTTAAACAGTTCACTGTGGACATCCCTCTGTCGGGTTCACTCCTGTCAACACACTGTTCATTGGGGCTTCAGACTTCGCCCCTTTCCATCGGCATCCCTCCGTCGGGTTCACTCTTGCTGTTCATACAGTTCTTTCTGTTTTTTCACTATGTGGGATTAATCTCCCTTAGCTTTCTAAGTTAGTTTCGGTAGTTTCAACAAACGTGGGATTAACCAGAGTCTCTTGAGTGAACACCCACTTGGTTCCGGACCTCTTTGCAGATGTTTTTCCCTTAATTTTAACAGTTTGTTGAACTTTCCTTAAATTGCCACTTTTACGACTTTCTTTCAACACAGTTCGGTTTCTTATCGTCTCTCTCCTCGACTCACTGGCTGTGATGAACCGCTTGGCTTTTCTTGTATCTGGAGTCAAGGCTGGTACCACGGTCGCAGGTGTCGCTCTCTGTCCTGCTTATCAACATAGGCATGCTCCGTAAACCATCGACATCTGCTGCAACACACGCTGGCTATTGTTCGCGATCTTACGATTCCTTCTCCGGAGGCTTTGCAGGTCTGGGTCGGAAAGGGCAAGGTCACTTCTCTCCTTGTCACCCTTTTCGATTCTCTTCGTCTATCTCCTCCTCTCAAACTGCCATGCTTGGATAACTGTCTCGTCGTGCTGTCTGCCTTGCTCGTCATGTTCTCTCGTCTTCCACCTTTTATCCCTGTGGAGAAGGGGAAGGGGAAGGGCTGTCAGGTGTGTATGGTTCTGGTTAATTGCCTGACACTGCCTGACCCTTGTGTTGGGAAATGTCAGGTAAACGGCTCTGGTGTTAGTCCCTCGTCTTTCGTGGTTTTCAAAAGTGTCCGTGTCGGAAAAGGGGGTGGGGGCTAGAGTGTTTGAGTATCCTACATGGCAGGAAGGTGAAAAGGTGTTATAAGGAGGGGGATACTGCGTCTCCCCCGGTCGGTGCCCCACTTCCACTCCCCGATGACCCCCATCCAAGTGATCCTCCCTCACTGGTCCACCCCCAGGAACTGGATCCAATAGCAATGGCCGTGTCCTGGCCACCTGGATGACAGATCCCCGGGGACTAGTCAGAAAGACACCTTCAGGTTTCTCACAGGTGCCCAACGTGTTGGTCCTAGACTCTACCTCAGCTTTTATTAATGCAAACATCATGGGGGGCAGACCACCGAGTATTTTCAAAAAAGGGTCAAGGCTTTTGTAGTAATGTGCTTTGCGTGTGGAGGTTCTGTGATGATGTCAGAGCTTCTGAGTGCTGTGTGGAATGTGGGTCCCCCTGGGTTCCAAGGGTGACTGTTGTCAGTTGACAGTAGGGAGCTGGCTGAATGGGTGTGGGGATCCATTGTCTGTGACTGTACCCTGGGAGTTGGGAAACCAATGGATATTAAAGCAGTATTGTACTTACCTGCTCCGGTCTGGCATCCGTTATTTAACTGGCGACAAAGATTTTGAAGCTAAAGCAGAGCTGCTGAGGGGGGTGCAACAGAGCAGGGCACGGACACTGTCCATGGTAACATCTTCCCCACACCCTCCAGGTAGCAGCCAGCGCTCCACGTACCGGCATCCTTGGGGCCGCCGGGGACAGCAATCCAGCTTGGTCCTTCCCCTACCATGGAACCATAGGGCGACCAGGTGCTTGTGCAAGAGAGGCCTGTGTTCTGGTCGGTGTGGGGAGCTGAGCGAACCAGGAGCATCTGGGTCATTGGGGAGGAGGAACGGCTCCATCCCCAGTGTGTCCAGTGGGAGTTCACTTGGAGTTGCCAATCAGGCAGAAGTGGATGGCTGCAGTGACCGTGCTCAGTGGGTGCAGTGAGCGTGAGCAGACAGTCATGAGTCATGGCTGAAAAGGCAGGCGAGCGAAAAGCCATACGTGTTTCTTGGACACCCCGTTGTCTGGTTAGCAAGGAGTTATGCTTCGAGGTGTGGTGGCGTGCTAAGTGAAGTTACGCGCTGGTGACGTTACCGGAGCACGGAGTGGCAGCATTGGCCCGCAAGAAGGGCTGTTAGTGTGTGTGTGGCTGTTGCCCTGTGCGCAGTGCGTTGGAGGTAATCCCTCCTAGTATGGTGGCCGGGAGAGTCCTGCATTCTGGCTGGCAGCCTCATCAGGAAGTCAAGGAGTGCACAGTGGGAGAGTCCTTCTCCCACGCTCAGAGGAGCACCGCAGGGGGCAACAGTTCCTGTGTTTGGAGTATGTTGGATCACCCTTTAAGAGCATTAGTGGATCCTGGAGGATGCGACTCTTGTTAGTTACCATGGGTAGAGGTAGGAGACTGTCGGGCCTGTTTATTTTTCCTGGTATGTCTATGTCGGGCCCTGTGTCTAGTGGGATAGGGTTATCTGCTGGCTTGGTTTAGTGGTGTAGCGTCAGGGCCGTTGTTGTGTCTTTATGTCGAGTTATGTTGTGGCCCTCCCTAGGTGTTTAGGTTCTTCCCTGGGATTTAACGTGTTCTCCTAGAGGGGATTTTGGACATGAGGGTCAGGGACACGGTGTTTTGGCTATGGACACTTTTTATTGTACACTGTTTATTGACAGGTGGACGGTCCTTTTGCATTACAAGTGAACCGTTCTCATGCATTCCCTTCAATGGGGTGCAGATATGAGGGTACAGGGTTGGTGTCCTTGGCGTGGACATTGTTTTTGAAATTGCATCTTTTATGTACAAGTGACATTTTGTGCATTTCCTGAAATGGTGTATGGACATGGGGGATTTGGGGTCTCACAAATTTGTTGAGTTTCACAAATTGTTTTGTACGGGTATTACACATTTGTAATTTGGTTCAGCCAAACAAACTGGTGCACGGATTTACAGGGTGCGTTCTGTGTCACTAGTGTGACTGGTGCAGTGGGTGATCTGCGCATGTGTGTTGAGGCGTGAACTTCAGATTTAAAGAGACATGGCACATGTACCTACTGTGTTGTTAGGGTTGCGAGGTTCAAGCCCACATGATGCAGGGATGTGTGTGTTGGTTGAGTTGTAGTGTTTCTCTGCCCAGGGCTGCATGGTTTGCATGGCGTTAGGGTGTGTTGTTGTGTGTGTTTGGAACCGTGGCGTGTTCAGGGGTTTAATGGTACATGGTGTAATGAGTCAACCATGTGCTGCGTGTGTTTGGGGGAGTTGGTTGGTTTGTGTGAGTTGTAAGGGTGTGTATCCCCTGGACTGTTGCTTAAAGTGTTGTGACGTGGCAGAATTGGTTTGTGCTTGGGTGTGGCAGGCCTGAGGCCCTGGGGGCAGCCCAGGGCGTGAAGAGTGCAGTTTTTTTGTTTTTGGTCTTTTATTGTGTTCCTGTCGGTTGGGGTGGTGTAGTGGGTGTTAGTGTCCTGTTTCTACTTCGATGGGCATTTTGTCCAGTTCTGCATTGTGTAAGGAGCGAGTGCAGTGTTGGCTCTGATCTGACATGTGTTGGATTTTCTGACGGCATTAGATTTATTGCAACCCGTCGTTGTCTTCACCCCTTTGTCATGAGGTGTTGGGTCCCTGCATTTTTGAGGGGTTGGGTTTTGGTTGTTGTGTTGGCTATTTTTGTTCTCTCCTATGGTCTTCGGTGTATTTTCCTGCCATGTTGGCCGCTTGGTGGGGAAACCTCGGGGATGTGTGGTGTGCATGGAATGAGGTGTCTACTTGTGCTGGTCATTACTTCCATTTCGTTCCTGTTGTATGTGTATCTGCTAACGAAGGGAGCAGTGTAGTAATGTGCTTTGTGTGTGGAGGTTCTGGGATGATGTCAGAGCTTCTGGGGGATGTGTGAAATGTGGGTCCTCCTGGGTTCCAAGGGTGACCGTTCTCAGTTGACAGAAGGGAGCTGGCTGCGTGGGTGTGGGGGATCCAGTGTCTGTGACTGTACGTCTTGTCTTCGTGTACCAGCCTTTCGTGCCTCTTTCATGAACCCTGGGAGTTGGGCAACCAATGGACATTAAAGCAGTATTGTATTTACCCACTACGGTCCGGCATCCGTTATTTCAGCTTTCCACTCCACCGCTTCCCTTCAGAGAGGTTAGCCCCAGCTCCCTTCTGATGATCTGAATTGGGATAGATTTGGAGAGGCCAAGCACTCTCTTCCAGAAGCGGCCTTCTAATATACGCCAATTGCTTTATTTGGGATAGCTATCAGGGCGGCAGCACCGTATGCCACCACAGGAACTGCTTTGGCTTTGTAGTAGTCTATCAATGGTTGCAGCGAAAAGCTACAAAATCTGCATTTAAAAATGACTGCTTGATTCGACAAAGCACTCATTTTCTGTTTCAGTTTTTGAACAGTTTTTATTTGTGTAGAATTTTTGCAGATCTGGGCTCCCATGTATTTTAAGGAGTCAACCACCTCCATGTTCTTAGATCCCAATTGCTAAGTGAATAACTTGTTCCGTTTCCCTTGGCTCTTTTGCAGGACAAGGATCTTGGTCTTTCCTGTGTTCACCTGTAGGTCGTTTAGGACAGAATATTCCTCCAGCCGATTTAGTTGTCTTTGCAGGCCTATAGGTGTAGTATCAAGAAGGACAAAGTCATCCGATTTTTGGTGGAAAACACCTCACGCCGTCCATGGATGCTGCCAAATCTGAGATGTAAAGATTAAAAAGGGTCGGTGCTAAGGGACAACCTTGTTTGACACCTCAAACAAACAGGATCTTATCACTCAGGTGGCCGGATGTGTTCAGTCGAATTCTACAGGAAAAGTCTGCGTGCAAAGCCTTTAGCTGGTCAACCAGGTCTACAGTGCAGTTCCATGACAGCAGCTTGTTGCACAGTCATTTCCTGCTGATTCTTTCGAAAGCTTTAGATAAGTCGACAAAGGCTATGCAGATCTTCTGGTTTGTTTTTTGGTTCATCAATAGCGAGAGGAGGAAAATCGGTGTAGAGGTCCCCCTGCCTTCTACAAAACCTGACTGGAACGGATCTTGACGTCACTCGCTCAGTGACCATTCACCCAATCTTTGTAGGAGCAATGTAGCATAGAGTTTCCCCATAACATCCAATAAAGCAATTGTGCGGTAGTTATTCGTGTCTCCCCTATCTCCACTCTTAAAGACAGGGACCACGTTGGCCTCCTTCCATGAGTTTGGCAAGCGTCTAGTTTCCCAATTTGTTTTCAAGATTTGGTCCAAGGCGTAGGCCCTTTGTTCTGGGTTCTCTTTGAGAGTCATGTTTGAAAAGCCATCTGGGCCCAGAGCTCGGGCGATTTAGATTGCCTTATTAGGTTGACCAGAGGCCTGGTCATAAAAGGGAGGTGCCAAGACGTCAGATCGTAACTTAACTCCTCCACTGTGTGCCACTCTGTGAATAAGGCCAAAAAGAAACTAACCGAGACGCTTTCAGCAACTCCATTTATTAGTGGTAAATTCCTGCACGCTTCAGTTGAGTTGATGATAGCCCAAGTTTCAGGTATGTTTTTATGTTCTAGAGCTCTCAATGTCCTCTGAGCATCTCTCTGGGTCATTTTTTTCTTATGGCCCCTGATCCAGTTATTGCATATTTTCTTTAGTCTCTCTATGTCCTTCCGTACAGATGTAAGATGAGCCTGTTTTAGCATAGCCATGGCCTGTCTTAGTGCTCTCTTTTTCAGGGCTACCTCTTTGTCATAGTCATGGTGGTGTCCTGTTCTGGATCTCATGCTATGCGAGTTCTGAACCAAGTATGGGGCTAGTAGAGGGACATAATCTACTGTCGGGTGTTGCAAAGAGAGTTTTCTTGATATGACATTTCTCGAGAAAGTCAGACCCAGCTTCTCTACATCCTGCTTAGACATTTTCAGTCTGCATCTCGTATTTGTGAGTTCTACTTGGACAGGAGCCGATTGGGCAGACCTCTCTTACCCCCTACCCAGCACATTTTAAGCAGTTAATCACTCTCCTTGGTTGGTATTACTATAAAGGAGGTTATTAAGTCAACCAGGTCTCATGATACAAATACAATATCGATTACAGATGATTGTACTCCCTGCTGCCAAGTTGGATGACATTGTTTTCGCTTTTGAAAGTGGCCATTTAAAAGGTGTAGATCCTGGGACTTCATTAGCAAGTTCCATTTTTGACCACTCTGTATCTGTTGAGAGCGTACTGTCGAGTTCTTTCCATGCTCCTCAGCCTTTCTCGTCCCACATGGTGAGTTTAGGTCGCCACACACAATGATTGAGGGGTTGTCCTGGCTGTATGCTTCATCAATGGCTTCAGCAATGTTGTTGATCATTTTACTTATTCCGGTCTTCAGATGGTTCTGTGAGAAACTCAAGGGTGTTATCACTTGTAGATCTCAGTGATCCTTTGTTCAGGTAGCTAGTGGATGGCCACCGCGCTTGGATCCCGACCCTGGGGGTGGACGAATGAGGGAGGATCATCTGGGCAGGTGATCCTTGGGGACTGGGTAAGGAACGCCTCGAGCGAGACATGGTATTCCCCTCTTTCCGACACACCCCCACCCGACATCCTCTCAGCTTTGATGAGATACTGCCACCAAAGTTCCCTCGTACCCCAACATTTTCCTGTAAAGAAAAGAAGGAGAAAACACCCAGGGAAATGAAAACCGCCCTAAATATCGATATAATCGTTATCCATCCTTCCTTAAAAACACGAGCATATGATATAAACATTAGATGACTCTTTTCCCGCAACATTACATCCCCCCCTTTTTTCTGACAATCTATCCAACCTTCTTTCCCTGTCTATGGGGCACTACAACTGCCATAATTCCATTTCCCCACTGGACTGCTAGAGGACTGAGACGAGGAAGAGGAGGACTGAGGCTAGAGAGATTACCATCCATTCAGTACAATGGTCCTGTCCCACTAATGAGGTGAGGCAGGGTCAGGCACTCAGCCACAATCACACACACTTCCAACCCATTACCAGGAATAAAAGGAGTGGCGAGAAACCACAGTGGAGAGGAACCAGGGATACAGTGTGGTGCAGGAAAGCTGAAGAGCAAGGCTGGATACTAGAAAGAATGTTTCTTCCACGACTGAGGCAAACGAGGCAACATGAAGGGAGAGGCCAAGGGGCTGTTAAAGTAAGCAGAAACTCAAGAGAAGGCCAGACGGGAGTTCCCTCTGATTGTAAAGCTGTGAGAGTTCAAAGGAGAAAGCGGTGTGAAAGAGAAAGAAGCTGCTGTTAGAAGCCCAAGGTTGTCCTGTTCCCCTCCCGGATAACGGCTGAGTTGGGGAGGAAAAGGAAGGCTGCGCAAGGAATCTTGAACGCTAGATGCAAGACACAAACCAGAACCGAGAAAGACATCACCCAGTGAGTTAATGAACGGAACAAAAGTCTGGTTGATGTCAGAACAAGTGAAATGGAAACCGCGAGTGAAACTGCATCATTGGGAAAGGCTGCGGGTACGCCCACAAGTGGAGGGTGTGTTTGAAGTCTACCGCGCGTATTACAGAGTAACAGAGTGGTCCTGCGATAGGAAGTCGCACAATCGCAAGACTCTGTAAAATCCTTTTGAAGTGTGTATTGAAGGGAAACAAAGTAAGAAATAACACAGTCTTGAATATAAGCACATTAAGAATGATATGAGTGCGAAGGAGTGAACAAAAGGGAAACTGCAAATGCTGGGAGCGAGAGAACTACAAATACCAAGAGACATTGATGAGAGATTGTGAATACTGTCAAAAGAGGAATGTTGATGAACTGTCAATTTCAGACAAGAAAGAAGAAGTTAAGCAAGAGGCTTGATGAGATATTTCAGGCGATAGGCTCGTGTCCGGCTGAGGAACACCTATGCAAGAAACTGGGATCGTCGAAGTGGTCATGCAGAGGTCTGGTCAAACCCTCTGCAGTTTCGAAAGCCTTCGACTAAGGTAATTTAGTTGTGGGTTCTTGATGGATTGAAAACCTGGGCCAGAGAACCCAGCAGAGGAAAAGTAATTGTTTTTTTAAACTGCGAGAAGAGGCTGGGGTTTGGGAAAAGGAATCCCGGAAATCCTACATCGGAGTTGTGGTCAAGAAGCCTGGGAAAGCGAACCCCACGAAAAGAAGAGGCAATAAAGCCCAACTGAGAGAAGTCTGGTTATTAAGAAAAGGGGAGGCCAGGACTCGGGTAAGGAGAACCTAAGGGGCCTTGTTGAACTGTGAACTATAAACTGTGACTCGTGTACTGAGAACCACAAATTGTGAGAAACGTAAAGATGCATTCAACAGAGAAAAAGTGTGGCCTGCTCAAAGAACTATATCGCTCACCTGTCCTTGTCAAAGACCAGAAAACCCTGTGCTTAAAACGTGGGGAAGGGAGATATCTTGGATAGTACAAGAAGCCATTCTGACATATGATTTCATTTTCCTGTTACATCTCCCTTTACACTTTTTGTATCCTGAAAGAGAGGGCAAGGTTAGGTTTTGTTAGCATAGGCCATTTATAATTTGACTCAGACTGACTAGGACTGTTTTCTTTTTATTTGATGGTCGAGATTACTCCCATTTTAGCTACAGGGCCAGATAGGAGTTTTTCTAACCCCATGAAACTAACAATGAAGGTGTCGAAAAGTATACCCTTGTGTAGTTATCTTACTCATGGTACCATGTCTGTCTCAGATTTGGTGTCAGGAATGGGATGACGCTCAACTGATGAAAGTTAACTATCCCTCCAGATTAGAGACCAGTATCCCTTAAGACCCAATACCTAACAAAAAGTATTAGGACAGAAGCCAAGAGACTACAGCTTTCTCAAGGGTATTCCAACCCCCTCTATCTTGAAGAAAGGCCATCTACTCCAGGCCCCTTTTCCCCATCTATAAAATGGGAGTTACTTTTCATCCTCTAACCCACCAGGCAATTTCTCCTGAAAGGAAAGTGGTGGAGGGTAACATATACCATCTTCCATGTCCCCAAAATTATCCGCTACCAGGGTGAGATAAGATCTTAATCCCTCTGGATTTACAGATATGTTTTTCCCACCAGTTTAGCTATCCATATTGTGCCACCTACGAAGAAGGAATTAAAAATACTACTCTTCCTTTTCTGTTGGGATGAACTGAGACTTGTTCTGCTTAAGTTCTCTTCCACTCAAATAGGGTTAAACAGGGGTGAGCTAGTGGGAAACCATGTGCATGAAAGTATGTGGGAGCCCCTATCTAAAAGAACCATTGAAAACCCAGATGTCCTTGATTATTCCTAGCTTGACCATCCACTCATATCTTTTAAAGACCCAAAGCTCTTATGGCCCGAGTTGAAAGTCCCTATAGAAACCTGTCATCCTGAGCCTAAAGAACATCAACCTTTTTTTTTAGAAACATCTCTCAGGACCTCACCAAAAAAGGAAGGTAAATATGGGGGTGGTGAACCCATCCCAAACATTTGGGAGGTTAACAGGGATGAGAATGTGGAAAAACCAGAAGAGGAGAGACCATGGAAATCCATTACTGAGGAAAATACAGCAGAAATAGAAAATAACAGCAACCCCAAAATTATTTTTAGCCACCTGAACAAGGATATATCTGTCTGTATTTTCTGCAGCTTCCTTGAAGGAATCAGAATCCTCCCATGTAGAACAGTGTTAGTTCTGTGGAGGATGGGTTCATAACATAGCATTCTGTCCCAGACATTGGGAGGAAGAACAACTAGAGGAAGGGGGGATATTTCTATTACTATCCCATACCAAAACCATCATCTCCCACTAATTCAGAACTAAAATCTGTAGGGGAAGGGTTAACACCCTCTGGTGATTCCCTAGTAAAGCAAAACAAAAAGAAGAACCCCACCTTCTCTGAGAAGGATATGTTATATACCCATTCTCAGACAGCAAAATCTTCTTGGGAAATCCAAGAGAAAAAAACCTCTTTCTGCTGTAAACCATCCATGTTACTCTTGTAGACAAATTGGCCACACCACCAGGTGTGGCCCTTTGAATAAAATCCAGAGAGAACAAAGTGGGAATTCTTTCAAAGGTTAACCCCTGAGAAATCTTCAGTTAATGTTCCTTGGGGGGAAAGCCAGGGTTTTAGGTGAAGGGTATGTAAGAAACCTGAGGGTGTTCTCACTTGTAGTCCCCGGGGATCCTTTGTTCGGGTGGTCAGGGGAGGACCATCATGCTCGGATTCCGACCCTGGTGGAGCGAGGGAGGATCATCTGGGCTGGGGATCCTTGGGGACTGGGAAGGAACGCCCTGGGGCAAGACATGGTGTTCCCCCCTTTTCGACACACTCCTACCCGACATCCCCTCAGCTTTTATGGGATACGGCCACCAAAGTTCCCTCCTACCCCAACATTTTCCCGTAAAGAAAAGGAGAAAACACCAGGGGAAATTAAAACGGCCCCTAAATATCAATACAATCGTTATCTCTCCTTCCTTAAAAACATGAGGATATGATATAAACATGAGAGGAGCCTTTTCCCCGCAACATTACATCTCCCCCCTTTTTTCTGACAATAATCTGCCCAACCTTCCTTTCCTTTCTATGGGGCACTACAACTCCCACAATTCCATTTACCTACTGGACGGCCAGGGGACTGAGGAAGAGGAGGACTGAGGCTAGAGAGATTACCACCCATTCAGTACAATGGCCCTGTCCCACTAATGAGGTTAGGCAGGACGAGGTACTCAGCCACAATCACACATGCTTGCAACCCATTACCAGTCTCCCTTTGTATAAAAGTAGTGGCCAGAAACCGCAGCGACGAGGAACCGGGGATGCAGTGTGGTGCAGGAAAGCTGAAGAGCAGGGCTGGGTACTAAAGAGAACGTTTCTTCCACGAGTGAGGCGAACCAGGTAACACGAAGGGAGAGGCCAAGGGGCCATTCGAGAAAGCAGAAACTCAAGAGAAGGCCAGACAGAGTTCCCTGTGATTGTAAAGCTGTGAAAGTTCAAAGGAGAAAGTCGTGTGAAAGAGAAAGAAGCTGCTGTTGGAAGCCCAGGGTTGCCCTGTTCCCCTCCCGGATAACGGCTGAGTTGGGGAGGAAAAGGAAGGCTGCACAAGGAGTCTTGAATGCTACAAGCAAGGCACAAACCAAAAGCGAGAAAGACATCATCCGGTGAGTTAATGAACTGAACAAAAGTCTGGTTGATGTCAGAACAAGTGAAATTCCAACCACAAGTGAAAATATAATTGGGGAAGGCTGCGCGTACGCCGTCAAGTGGAGGGTGTGTTGGAAGTCTACCGCACGCATTACAAAGTAACAGAGTGGTCCTGCGATAGGAAGTCGCACAATTGAAATACTCTGAAAAATCCTTTTGAACTGTGTATTGAAGGGAAACAAAGTAAGCAAGTAACGCGGTCTTGAATAGAAGCTCATTAAGAATGATATGAGTGCAAAGGAGTTAAGAAATGGAAACTACAAATGCTGGGAGCGAGAGAACTACAATTACCAAGAGACATTGATGAGAGATTGTGAATACTGTAAAAAGAGGAATGTTGATGAACTGTAAATTGCAGACAAGAAAGAAGAAGTTAAGCAAGAGGTATAATGAGATATTTCAGGCGATAGGCTCGAGCCTGGCTCGGGAAAGCCTACGTAAGAAACTGGCATCGTCGAAGTAGTCATGCAGAGGTCTGGTCAAATCCTCTGAAGTTTCTTGGTGGATTGAAAACTTGGGGAAGAGAACCCCGAGGAAAAGTAATTGTTTTTTTAAACTGCGAGAAGAGGCTGTAGTTTGGGAAAAGGAATCCCAGAAAGCCTACATCGGAGTAGTGATCAAGAAGCCTGGGAAAGGGAACCCCAAGAAAAGAATGGGGAGCCCGACTGAGAGAAGTCCGGTTATTGAGAAAAGGGGAGGCCCAGACTCGGGTAAAGAGAACGTAAGGGGCCACATTACACTGTGAACTATAAACTGTGAATCGTGAACTGAGAACCACGAATTATGAGAAACGAAAAGACATGGCCTGCTCAAAGAACTGTGTCGCTCACTTGTCTTTGTCAAAGACCCGAAAACCCTGAACATGAAACGTGGGGAAGGGAGATATCTTGGATAGTACAAGAAGCCATTCTGACATATGATTTAATTTTCCTGTTACATCTCCCTTTACACTTTTTGTATCCTGAAAGAGAAGGCAAGGTTAGGTTTTGTTAGCATAGGCCATTTATAATTTGACTCAGACAGACTAAGACTGTTTTCTTTTTATTTGATGGTCGAGAATACTCCTATCTTAGCTACAGGGCCAGATAGGAGTTTTTCCAACCCCCTGAAACTACTGATAAAGGTATTAAAAACTTATACCCATTGTGTTGTTGTCTTACCCATGGTACCATGTCTGTCTCACAGTTCCAATAGGTGTTAATTAGGGACAGATGTTTACTACATGATGCCAAACCCGTCTCGTCGTGCTGACTTTTCTTGAAGATGGTTTGCTGGATGAAAGGCCTGTGATTCGTAGACTTACTACCTCAAAGTGAATTCCCGACCTAGCCACTGTTAGTGCCCTCCCTGTCTAACACATGTAAAATAAATAAGACAGACCCTCCCTGGACAGGGAATAAGGCACAAAAGCGCAGGCTGCGAGAGTTCCAAGGAAGGTTTATGTAGATCTCTGAGAGCGCTCTGACCACATACAAGTTACATCACACTTATATAGTGTTTCTACAAGTTTGACATATGATGCTACGTTGGACCAGGATTGGTCAGCCGTGGTGGTGACTTAGGTGTGGGCATCATCTCTTCCTCCGGGTTGGTTGCTGGGTTGGCGGGAGGATTGACGTCAGACATTGTGCTCCGGATGGGTGAAGGTCAGGTCGCTGTGAAACACGATGGTCACTATCTAAGCTAAGAAAATACATTCTGAATAATGCATGCACTAAATAACAGTTGATCAAAAGACTCTTAGTAGTATCTCATGCCGTTATACAAATCACTCAAGGGTTTACACCATCTACACATTTGAGTTACACAGGTCACAGGTTTAAGGGCCTTGACAACTATATTACTGTCATTGAACTATAGGGTTAGTCTCACAAGAATCTCAGGTATGTGGCACTTGTTAGTATTGGGCACGATATACTGCACAAGGGTCTGATGTTAGTTGGGGGGAGGGTCTGTTGGGTGGGCTTCATAGCGAGGTTGGCAGTCTGGCACATGAAAGGGATGCCTTGCAAGGACACAGGGTTAGAACGGCAATAAGTTTCAACTGGCGAGGGTAAGAGGGCAAGGACACGTTTGTGGAGATGGGACGAGCTATGTGCTTGGCTCATGTTGGTTCACATGCAGGACAGTGATCTCAGAGGAAAAGGGATGTGTTACATTTATTATTTGTTGCAAGCAGCTCCGGCCTCAGCGTGAGAATGGAGCCGCTGAGTTTTCCAGTTGGAGTGGGGACGAGAGTGGGGGCCATGTGCTCTGAGCTACAGCGGCAGGCAAAAGGGAGAGATGCATTTTGTACTATCGCAGTGAGGCCTAGTTACCAAGATGGAGTTGAAAGGGGGTACAGAAAATGGATGCCCTGTGTCCTGCTCGGTGGTCCCATCTATGTGAATATAACCAAAAGTTAGTATCGCATAAGGGCGAGGGGCGTACCCACCACTAGAGGCACCTGGTCCAAGTTTTGTACTGAGAAGTGATGGTAGAGAGGGGCCCATTAGCCCCTCGCTCCCACACATACCCCCGTTTCGTTACACCTAAAGTAACGAATACTTTTACTTTTTTATTCTTTTCATTCTCCCTTCGGTAGTACTCAACCTCTGCCACCGCCTCGTCCCACGTGGGGGTACCTTTTATGGGCATCCAAGCTCTGCAAACGCTTCTAAGGCTGTTCCCTCTTCTGGCATATTCATCTGGGGTGCACGTTAAGTAAATACCTCCATCCCCATCTAGATCTACCCATATTTCTTGGTACCATTGCAACTCTCTTGGTTCCTTTATTGTCGTGTAATACAAATTATCCACAATATCCCCATATTGCCTGTAAATTGCTGTCATTCTGTATTGTGGTGTGGTGTACTCTCCTGTTTGTATTTGTGCATCTAACATGGTAGTTACCGTTGTCGGTTGGCCCATTGTCACCATCATCATAGCCGAGGTTGGCATGCTTTTCTCACAACACCGTAGTCCCAGTTGGCACACACAAAAGAACAGGAGCACAAAAACGATGATGGGGATCAGTATTTTCATTGCCACATTTACCCATGATGGTATGCAGCTGAACAAATTGTCGAACCATGTACTTTCTTCTGCTTCTCCTTCCACTCTCATCCTCTCCCCTAGGTTATGTACTGCACTTATCACATGGGAGAGTGTCCCGTTATCAGCGTCTTCAGTTGGCACGAATGTGCAACACGCCCCCCCAATTCTTCGGCAAACACCACTGTTCATCGCCGTGAGGAGATCAAGGACATATCGATTTTGCATTGTCATTAGGCGCAGCGCCCGGAGTTCTATCTTTATCACGTTGAACCCCTCTTCAGTGTCGTTAGCCAGTTGAATGAGCTCCCAGTGCACGATCTGTAACCATTTGGCGTTTGCTCGTGCTTGTAGTCCAGGGGCGAGAAGTGAGGCAAAGAATGTCTCTGCTGATGAAAAGAGCTTGTATTTCTGCGGGATCTCAGCAAGTAGTTTCGATGATTCGGATGAGATGCAATTGGTGTCATGATCTCTGCTTCCAAAAGGTCAGGGTTTTCCCAACTCCCTTGGAAGCAGATCCATAACCCAGGTTCCGAGTGCCAACCAGTCCCAATTGGGGCCTTTTGGACCCAGTCCTGGCGCCAGTGGCACCAGGCTCATAAATATGCCCAGTCCCAGCGCTGGAAGCGCCGGGCTCATAATGCTTGGGTGGACTTACCTGCAGCAGACCATGCTGCTTACTTGCCTGCCAGTTGAGCCTCTGATCCTCTTCTGTTTGGAACTACTTTTCCTGTTGGGTGGGGCTGGAGCCACTCCCTAGATTTAGAACACTGGAACTCTTCTGGAAGGCAGGAACTCTTTTCTTACCAGGAACTCTTTTCTTACTTAGGCGTGGCTGTGGAAGGAGACACCTAAGCACTACAGGAGGCTATTTAAACCACACCCAGTGGATGAATCTTGCTTTGCGTTATTCTGCACCCTCTGCAGCAGGACGCTCATCGTGTCTTCTGCATCCAGTCCTGGGCCTAAGGAAAAAGGCTTACCATCCTGAATCCAGTCTTCAGCAACACCTATAAAGACAAGAAAGAACAGGTTAGCATTCCGGCATCTGAAAGGCAAAGGCTTACCATCCTGAATCCAGTCTTCAGCAACACCTATAAAGACAAGAAAGAACAGGTTAGCATTCCGGCATCGGAAAGGCAAAGGCTTACCTACTCTTCGTGCGCTCCGGAGGTCTTCATACTGCATTCCGGCATCTGAAAGACAAAAGCTTACCAACTCTTTGCACGCTCCGGAGGCCTTCGGCGCTGCATCCGCATCTGAAAGACAAAACAAGGTGCGTTTAAAGACATTGGGGAACTTTAATACTCACGTGCCATTACTCCTTTCCACATCTAATCCAGTGGGTATTCCGGCACCCTGCAGCCGCTCCGAACTCGTACCTGCAAAATAAAAAGACAGTTAGAGCGCATCGTGAAGCAGGCAACAAGCGCTTACTCACGTGCTTCCAGGCGCTTCTATTCATCACACGGGCTCCATCTTCAACTCACTTCAGCCCGTCATCCGCCATCGCCGGAACCCTGCAAAACAAGAGACATCATTACTAAAGACTTTAAAAAGACATTTGAATGACTCGAAACTTACCGTTCGTGCAGTAAACGACGGACAGCAGTCCTCTGAAGTCAAGAGGCCTGCGCTACCTATCCAGTGAAGAAATTGGCTACAGCACCCTGCCCCGAGGCAGATGGAGAGCTCGGCATTCACTTACCTAAGGTGAGAGCGTTAACCTTTGGGGTCTACAGGAGAGGAGAAGAGGAAAGAGATAGGGACACCCCAATAACACCAGTTCATTAACCCCATATTTTCTATCTGCAGACATCTTACTCTACACGTCAGGCATACAGTGCACAGAGGTCCAGCCCAAAGAGCCAACCGGGTGCTACACATCACCTTTGAAGATACGGTAGTCGCCCAGTCAAGACCGGCGCCTCTGCGAGAATCAGGTGAGCGTTACAATTGGAGGATCTTTTACTTCGTGTCAATCTTTTCTTTAGTTCATATTCTGACAATAGTTCATATGCTGGACCTTCTGTTAGCGTTAGTTGGGGCGTTGTCGATGGTTCAGCCGATTGCCCTGCTGCCGATATGCCAGCCGGTTGCTCTGCTGCCGATATGCCAGCCGATTGCTCTGCTGCCCCTTGGATGTGGCTCTCCGATATTACCATCAAGGGCTGTGTCGAGGGTTGCTAAAGCACAAGTTCCTTTCCACGATGCAGGGAGGTGCAGGTAAGCTTGTTTGCCACAAACCCAATACATGTCCATTAATGCAGCTGTGCCTTTCTTTATGTTGGGGATTATTACCGTTTTGTTACATCTCCTTGCTTCTCCCATGTTTACCTTTCCTTCCCCGTGGAAACACAGTTCATGTGGCATTTCTTTTTGTATTTTGATAGGTTTTTCTAGTGCTGTGACCCATGTTAGCTTTGCAACGTGTTGTGACCAGATTTGGTTACATGCCCCTTTTATCCATTGGAAAGTGTCATTTGGTAGGCCTCGAAGCGCTTCTGCTTTGCATTGTATTGTGTCTTCGTGCCATTTATTGTCTGCAAATCGTGTCCCCTTGATGACAAGAAATGGTTCTTCGAGGCAAACTACTCCTTGGCATTGGCTTGTGCATGTTTTCTCGTTCTCCAGCTTTACCAATGTGACAGCGTGCGCCTGGAATGTGCTCCTTATTCTGCATAGAACCAGATGAATCAGACATTGGGCCTCCGACAAGGGCACTTCCTGCGGTACTAACATTTTAGGTGTTCCTGATGCGTGCGTGATGAGTGAGCAGACGTAGCAACTCTCATTTGTTGCTTTCTTCGCCGTGGTACTCATGTCAGAATACCATTTATTCAATTGATCAGGGTGGCGGGGATCTTCTATTTCATCTAACCCCAAATCGTGATAGATGTCGTATCTTTTCCCTCCCGCCCCCCTTTTTCTCCTCCTCCTCCCTTCCTGATCATTGTTTTTCACCCTTTTGTAATGTATCGGAAACATCTCAGCCCATGTTGTATCATTATTATTTAATATGGCATATTTATCATCATCAGTAGCAGAAATTTTGTGCGAGGTAGAGTGTATGGTTGTTGGCGCATTAATACTAGTGTTAATTAAATCATTTGTCCAATAATAATCTCCATCATATTCATTATATCCATAAGCATTGCTCGTATTTACATTGAAACGTGACATTGACACACTTGTTGATTCCACCGTTACGTATTCTGAGGGGTGCATTCTATCTGTTTGGTTAACATTAAGTCCATGTGACTCCTGCCATATTGTCCTTACCCCAGTCCATATCATTTGTGATCCTTCTCTTATCAAGTTAGCCCCACTCCCTCCCCTTTGCATGTCATTAACAAGAGACAAAAGGGTGTAGTACCACGCTGCAAAAAATAGCATTACCGACATAAAAATTGCAGCACACTTCAAAATGCATTCAACATCACTGAACCTTTTAGCCCTAATGGCGACCCTATCGCTATCTAACATTAATTTGTTCTCTCCGATCATGGGTCGTTGGGCCATTGTTCACCTGGAGGGGCGATATAAATTTGTTAAGTCATCATAATATATACAATTATTTACAGTCTTTTTCAACTTCACATTTAATCATTATTTTCAGTCAGGCTTGTTCTGTTATTCCGTTGTTCATGTTCTTTTACTGCAGAGACAGCCATTAAAAAATGAAGGTGGGAGATAGAGGGGGTGAGATAGGTGAGGTATAAATAGTATGCTTGGCCAATTGAAGAAGAGACTGGGGAAGAGGCAGGAAAGAAGGAAGGAGGAAGTAAGTTGTGCAGAACAAAATACATATCATCATTTTTATCTCTGCATGTTCTTTTACTGACTCTTTTGTTATTTTCCTATGACCTCGTTTGTGGTCTCAGTGGCGCTGTCTTGCTCCTCTGGGGGGATTGTACTACTGTGTGCCCTCCTCACATCAGATAAGTGCACCCAATACTTCAATCCCTTCACTTTCACCGCGGTGGGGGTACTATAAATTACTTCGTAGGGGCCATGAAACCTGGGTGAATTCCACCTTCTCACAAAGCTGCGGACATACACGTGTGCCCCCGGCATTAGTGGCCCGCTGGAACTATCTGCGGCGGGTGTAGTAGTGTCAGTCATCACATTTTCAGTAAAGGGTGGTGCTATTTGTCGAGCTATGCTACGTACTGCATGTGTTAACTGAGTGAGGTATTCCTTGAACTCTTCCCCCAGCATTGTGGCAGCCCTGTGCGCATCCAAGGCTCTCCTGATTGGGGATACTGGTGTATGTATTCGCCTCCCAGTCACAATTTCGTGGGGGCTTAGGTGGTGGTCTTTGCACAGCTGCGTCCTGAGTTGGAACAGTGCTAGGGGCAAGCAATAAACCCGGTTCTTCTTCAATGTGTTACACAATTTAGACAACTTACTCTTCAGTAACCCGTTGATCTTTTCTACCACTCCATTTGCCATTGGGTGATAAATCAAGCATAATTTGTGCTTCACCCCCAAAAGTGATGTCACTTCCTTAAAGATGTCATTCACGGGCGTGGCCAACATGCAAGCGCAGAGGACGTGAGCTCCGTGAGCTCCTCTTGCCGCCGACAACATCCTGAGGAAATTATCCTGTTTGGTGGGGCGATACGATTTGCAACTTCAGGATTAGCTGCATGAATGCCAGAAGAAGCGCCGTGTGCATTCTCACCCTAAGAACCCTGCTCTGGGCGAAGGAGAACGGCAGAGAAGATTCGGCGCGCAGGGCGCGAATAGCTGACTTCAAAATGGCCGCCGCGGCCCGATCCCTGTGTTAGACCGAACTCCTGAAGGGGGAGGAACCCTCGGCTGCCTAGCCCGGAGCGGTGTGCCATGCTGTGTCCCGACACCCGGTCACTGGGAAAAGGAGAGTTGTGAGACTGTCGGAGCTGTCCCCGAGAGCGAGGGGGCCCGGTGGCGCCTTGTGAGCGGGAAGGACGCTCGACTGACGGAGGTCGGGCTGTCCGCACGCACCGGCGAGGAAGACCCACGGGGCTAGATCACACGAGAAGCTAGAACAGGCACCTTCTGGCTGGTCTCCTGCACACAGGCACCCCAGCAACCGGTGCTTACGTAACTTGGAGGGCTAATCACTGCGGACAATTGGCGGCCCTGGTCCAGGATGGCCTGCGGTGCCCGGTGACGCCGTACGTAGGGGACCCCGCGTGAGGAGTGTGCCTGCATCGGAAAGCGCCCTCTGGAGCAGCAAGCAAGTAAGTGGGACTTTCCCACCCCAACCACCCCATCTATCCCGGGGAGCGCCTGGGGTCTCGCAAGCCAACAAAGGGGAAGGGACTACACCGAGTACTCTCCGCCGGACCCCCGGGGCACTGGCCCTTCCCTGCGGAGCCACGGAACAGAGCATAACTGGGGTAAGAATCACCGAGGTGAAGCACACCGCCGGCGCCCTGCCCCGCCAGGTTTTCGCCGTTGGGCCTAGTGGGAGACGCGGTCTTCGACGCACGGCACGATGGGGAAGGACAGGCAGAGAAAAGCATCTACCCAAAGCAGTATGGATCAGTTTGCGATAGCCACGGCCCCGGCTCCCGCGGCGTCAACAACACGAGCGCTCCCTCAACCAGAGGATGAACCTCTCTCACTGCGGGACATTATGGCGGCTATTGCTAGCTCGCGCTCCTCCATGGAGATTAAGATGGATAGTATAGCAGCAGATGTCTCCTTCCTGCGGCACGACCTACAAAAGTTAACTTCCAGAACGAGTGAGGCCGAGCACCGTATCTCAACAGTAGAAGATAACGTCACTGGGATCAACAGGCAGATGTCCCAGGCACTGGCCCGCCTGAAGTCCCTAGAGGCCAAGGTCGATGAGGGGGAGGGAAGGTCTCGTCGCAATAATGTTCGCATCCTCGGCCTCCCCGAGGGGGAAGAGGGGCAGTGCATGGAACTGTTTCTAGAACAATGGCTCACTGACATTTTCGAACCCTACTCTTTCTCAAAGTTTTTCTCGGTAGAGAGGGCACACAGAATGCCCTCGGGCAGACCGATACCGGGCACTCCGCCCCGAACAATAATTGCCAGGCTGCTGAACTATCGTGACAGAGATGCACTCCTGCAATTGTCCCGCTCCCAAGGGTCGATTACACACAATGGGTCGCGAATAGCCTTTTTCCCAGACTACACCCGAGAGGTGCAACGCGCAAGGCAATCCTTCGAGCCTCTCAAAAGACAGTTGGCGCAGTTGAAGGTGAAATACGGCCTTCTCTTTCCGGCCCAACTAAAGATTCACCATAAGGGGACGACAGTGCATTTTACAGACCCACAGGAAGCCTGGAAATGGGCCGAGGCACACATTGAAGGGGATTGGTCCACGAGACCACGACGACAGAGGGGCAGGGTCCGACCCGGGTCACGGCAAATCTCCCCGAGGAGAGCTCCGGAACGAGGGGAGCAGGAAGCTCCGGAGCAACAAGCAGAGCAGGACGCACACTGAAAACGCTCAAAGCCGGCAGCGAAGAGAAAGAGCGTTCAAACGCAGCATACGACTGAGCCACGGGAGACACCCCACCATACAAAACACCAACATACGGCACAAGATAGAGAGCCCCCCTGGGTAGGTCCCTTCTTGGAGTTTCTCTTAAACTTAAAGTCAAGCCACACCCGCGTTACAGGTAGACACCTGTACCGTTAAGGTAGTTTGTTTCATGTGAGTTGTCCAGTTGACAACTTGGTTTCTCATGTTCGGGCGACAGATGCTTCTAGTTGGGAGGAGTATAGGGTGGGTAGTTATGGGTTTGTTATGTTTAGTTATGAATGGGGCCAGACAAGCAGGGGAGATACGAAAGTTCAAGATAGGGGCAGCACTAAACAAACACACGGAATCCCGGCGCCAGGCGTCGCCACCAGTGGCATATACCTTCTCGTCTACAAATAGTCATGGCCTCCAATAGCTTTGGGACCAGCAAGACCAAGTCACTTAACCTCATGACCTGGAACGTCAACGGACTCGGCAATGTAATCAAACGCCGACTGGTAGGGCAATACTTGAAAAGGCACACGCCAGATATAGTTTTTCTGGTAGAAACACACCTCGCAGGCACAGAATGCTCTTTTTTCAAACGCACTAACTACAGACTTGCACTCCATGCGGGCTTCACAATGGGTTCACGAGGTGTCCTGATCCTGATACATAAAAACCTCCCCTTCCATCTGAATACGGTGACTCAAGACACCGGAGGCAGGTACATACACACGACAGGCACGCTCTGGGGAAACTCCATCACATTGCTCGCTGCCTACGCACCACCAACTTTGCTAACACCACTACTCACCGACATTTCCCCCATGATTACGGAGGATAACTCCGACATCACGATACTTGGAGGTGACTTTAATGAAGTCATGAACCCAACCCTAGACCGCTCACACTTACGCAATAGAAACCCTGAGACACGTACCAAACTCGCCACGTTCACGAACGCCCTAGGCTTGTGTGACGTGTGGAGAGAGCTCCACCCCGACTCCAGGGAATATTCCTTCCACTCTGGGGCGCATGCCTCGCTCTCCAGACTGGATTATTTCTTCATTCCTTCAACAGACCTTCATAGAGCACAAGAAGCTTACCTATTACCCAGGGGAATCTCTGACCACTCCCCAGTGGTGCTGAAAATTATGACCTCTAGACCGACACCCCCGCCAAGTTGGCGCCTGAATAATTATTATTTGGGAAACCCAGACCTGGTAGAAAAACTCCAAGGGGCGACCGAAACGTATTTTGAGCTAAACACGGAGTCTGCAGCAGATCCAGGGTTACTGTGGGAGGCATATAAAGTAGTTCTAAGGGGGGAACTCATTTCATGGACTTCCGCACATAAGAAGAAACACCTCCTCAAAGTACACGAGGCAGAACAACAAGTTAAATTGGCAGAGGAAGCCCACATTGCCCAGGACACGCCTGAGACGAACCGAGCCCTACTCCGAGCACAGAAGCTGCTCCAGAACACAGCACTTGACAACGCCAAACAAGCACACACAGCAATGAGGGCACGTGTTTATGAAACAGGCGATAAAGCTGGCAAATTGCTAGCGTGGCTGGAGCGTAAGGAGCAGGGGAGCAGGCACGTGCATCAGTTACAGGGGGGGAGTGCAGGGCCACTATTATCGGATCAAGCCATTTCACAAGGGTTCGCTGACTACTACGCTGATCTCTACAAAGAGCCCACAACCTGCATGAACACGTCAATAATAGATGAAATTAACCTTCCCACTTTGGACGAGACCCAACAAGAACTATTGGACAGGGATATAACGGAAGAGGAAGTGGCTTGTGCGATGTCCGCCCTCCAATCTGGCAAATCCCCAGGCCCAAATGGCTTTCCGATCGAACTATGGCGGAAGGTGGGGACCAACGTAATTGCCCCACATCTCCTGAGAATGTACCAGCATGCAAAAGAACGGGGTACCCTATCCCCAGACCTGAGAGAAGCCACGATAATAGTATTGCCCAAACCGGACAAGCCCCCGGACAGCTGCAATTCGTACCGGCCAATTTCACTCATAAACAGCGAAGCGAAAATTCTAGCTAAGCTGCTAGCGGACCGTTTACAGCAGGTGATAACAGCGCTGATCCATCCGGACCAGTGTGGGTTCATGCCCCAGAGATCGACGCGCATGAACCTCCACAGACTGCATGCGGCACTGGAAAAAACTGACAGCATTCAAGGGCCGCTGGCCTTACTATCAATCGACTTTGAGAAGGCCTTCGATTCAGTGAGATGGGAGGCCATCTGGGACATAATGAGACGCATGGGGTTTGGAGAAAACTTCATGAGCTGGGTGCAGTTGCTGTACAGCGGGCCGGTGGCCAGGACTAAGGTTAACGGTTGGCAATCTGATCCGTTTAGTCTGGGCAGAGGCACAAGACAGGGCTGCCCCCTGTCAGCAATGATCTTCGCAATAGCCATAGAACCCTTGGCTATCCTCCTACGTGAAACGCTGCTCTGGGAAGGGTTCCGCTGGTCGGAGACATGGGAAGACAGAGTATCTCTCTATGCGGATGACCTGCTGATATATTTGAAAGACCCGTGCAACTCCTGCCACCGCGTCACACAGATGTTGAAGGAATACGGAGACTTCAGTGGCTTGCGGGTAAACTGGTCAAAATCCACCCTTTTTCCCATCAGCAACGTGGCAGCTGCTAGCCCCGCGGATTGCCCTTACCAGGTCGTGACAGATCAGATTAAATACCTGGGGGTAATCATCACGAAGAACCTGATGGACTACACATCGCTGAACCTACACCCGGTTGTGACAAGGTTTGCGGAGGACACTCGCCACTGGTCTTCCCTGCCACTAACGCTGATGGGCAGAGCAGCCCTATTCAAGATGATTGCACTCCCAAAGTTTCTGTACATCTTGCAAAACGCTCCACTACACATCCCACACCAGGAATTCCTGAAGATAGACCGCATCCTCAGAAAGCTGTTGTGGAGCGGGGGTCATCCGCGGATTGCCCTCTCTACCCTGCAAAGGTCCATCTGGGAAGGGGGGATTGGGCTGCCCAGACTGCAAACTTATTACTGGGCCAGCCAGATGGCGGTGGTGAACGACGTGCTCCATGGGGACAGGAATTTGCCGCACATCAAAAGGATCAACTCCCAGAGTGGAGCTGCCCCCTTGGAACTTCTGTATCGCGGCCGGGGCCGCAGACCAGCTCTAGATATGGACACTAGCATCACAAGCATCTGGTCGGAAGCGCATCGCCACATAGGATGGGACGCGAAACTGACTCTAGCCCAACCTCTGTGGCACAACAAATTTCTCCCCGAAATGTTAAAACTCCCCAAATGGCACGCATGGGCCAGTAGAGGTATCACCAAAATTGGAGACGTAATAAGGGAGGAGACACTGGTCACATTTGAAACACTATGTTCTGAATTCGCCCTCCCTCCTTCTGAGGAATACCACTATACCCAACTGAAACACGCACTGCACGTCCACCGTCACACCATCAGCGATATCCCGGAATGCACCCCGATAGAACGAAACATTGTCCAAGACCGTATACAGCGCAAAGTCACCTCAACCATGTACAACGTGATCACATCCTTTGCTACGCCTGAATTGCTCAGCCTGAAAGCCAGATGGGAGCGCGACGTGGGCTCGCTCCAACCTGAGGACTGGACAGAAGCACTGATGTATCCCCGGGAAGTGGCCATCTCATCGAGACTCCGGCTGGTGCAACTTAAAATCCTACACCGCATCTACTATCCCAGAGTGGCACTTTTCCGCTGGGGCAGAATCCCGGACGCGCGTTGCCTACGCTGTAAACGGGAAGAGGGCACCTTCTTCCACATTATATGGGAATGTGACAAAATACAGCAATTTTGGAGGAAATGCTGTGACAAGCTATCCAGAGCCATGGGCAAACCAGTGCAAAGGGGACCAAAACAACTCCTGTTAGGGATCTCCGACGAAAGTGATCTGACCCGCTACGAGAAATTGCTCTGGTCGACCGCAACAGCAGTCCTCAGAAGGAACATTGCGCAGCTATGGGGATCCGAGAGAACACCCTGTTATGACCAGTGGGTCACAGATGTGGACATTTGCGTGATAATGGAACGCAGGGTGTATGCTGCAAGGGGGTGCCCGCAGAAAGCAGACAAGATATGGCAGAGATGGGAAGAGGATGACTGAGTCCCAGACGAGATGTAACGAGTGTAACGAGTGTAACGAGACATATCGGCGGGCGACGCCAGGCTAGCGAACCTGGAACGCACAAACTGCCTCACGAGCCTCCTCACCGCAGAACTGATGACCCCGAGAATTAAAGCCCCATTCTTTGTTTTCTTTGCTTTCTTTTCCTTTTCCCTTTCCCTGGAGCTATTTAGCCCCTCTCCTCCCCCCCCCTCCCCCTTCTTTGTTATGATGGGATACTTGTAATGTTATATGCATGTTTTCAAAACCAAATAAAGTTTTTGATTAAAAAAAAAAAAAAAGATGTCATTCACAAAATGCGTGCCATTATCTGATCTGATCACATCGCATATCCCCCATCGTGAAAACACCTCCCGCACAAGGAATTTGGCCGCACATTTCGCGTCTCGGTGGGGACAGGGGCCTGCTTCCACCCACCTTGAAAAGGGACACACCACCACAATCCGATATCTCGCTCCATTACACCACTCTCCCATATCAGCATAGTCTATGTGGAGCTCTCTAAATGGTCCTGTTGGGCGCGGCAAAGTGCCACGCAGTGTTCTTAATGTCATTCCAGAATTATATGTTTGGCATGTTATACATTCTACAATGAATTTTGACAGGTGCTCTTGTAAGTTGTGAACGAACCAGTGTTCTTGGATATCTGCAGCAATGTGTTGTTTTGCTATATGGCCGGGGAAATGCAACTGCTGGAATGCTAGTTCCAGTAACTCTATGGGCATTACAACCTTCCCTGTCGTCTCTTGTCTCCAAATGAGATCTGTGGCTGATTGTGTGCATCCCCGTTTGTTCCACAGCTCTTGCTCCTCTTGGGATGCACGTTTTTGTAACTCTATTATTTGTGCTATTGGGGTATTAGTGTATGCTTCTTCTTGTGGCTCTACTCTAGTTGCTTTAGTGATACACTCAAGTGTTGGTGTCATATTGAAATACGAGGCCTCCTTTGCGGCTGCGTCGGCTGCCGCGTTTCCCAAGGAGATTGCGTCTGTGTTGCTGGTATGGGCTTGGCACTTCACCACTGCCACTACTGATGGTACTGCTAATGCATCTATCAGCTCATTTAACAATTTTGCATGCTGTACTGGGGAACCATCTGCCCTCCTGAATCCCCTTCTACGCCACTGTGACAGTCCTGAGTGCACTGTGGTAGTTGCATAGGCTGAGTCTGAGTATATTGTCACTGCACAGCTTTTAGCAAATCGCAGTGCTTCAATCAATGCAGTTAATTCTGCCGCCTGGGCTGAATAATGGGACGGAAGGCGCTTTTGCACAATTGTTTCATATTCATCTTCCTACATGGTACTACCGCCATTCCGACGTGTTTTTCTCCTGTCTCGGGGTCTATTGATGCTGACCCATCTATGAAGTATATTTCTCCCTCCTGTAGGGCATTTTCACTTGCTTTAGGGATATTGTCACCTTCCCCCTCATACGTGGCACAATCGTGTTCTTGTATGTCCTCTGTCGTGCATGGCTCTGTAATAAATGTTGCGGGGTTTACTGTCTTGCACCTCACTACGTGTACGTTGGGGCTTGATATTATTACTTCCTACGCTGTGGCTCGTTGGGTCGTTGTGTTGATTTTGTTCGCTCAAGGATGGCAAACAGGGAATGCTCCGCATATAGCGTTACCGAACATCCCATGACAATGGTGGCGCTTTTTTCAATCGTGAAGGCCGCAGCTGCGAGGGCCTGTTTGCACGCGAAATGACCTTGCATTACTGGGTCTAGTGTTCCACTGTAGTAAGACAATGGTTTGTGACCCAGTGATGTCTTCTGTGTTAGTACTGCTGTCATCAGTGTCCCATTGCAGTGTGAAAATAAGAAAAACTCCCGCTCGTAATCTGGGTTCGCGAGGACTGGGGCGTCTGCGATAAGGTCTTTTAATCTCAAATACTGGGTTATCATTTCCTGCGTCCATTTTATTGCGGCCCTATTTTTCTGTGCCTCTTTTAATGCTTGCAGTAAGGGGCGTGTGTATGCCGCATAATCAAGGATCCAAGCTCGGCAATAATTACAAATGCCAAGACATTTTTGCATGTCTTTCACAGTTTTTGGCATGATTATGTTGTCTATAGCAGCTGCTCTGTCTGGGAGTATTCGCTTCCCATCTTTTGATATTAGCTGTCCAAGGTATACAACCTCGGCAAGGCAGTATTGCAATTTCCCTTTGTCTACCTTGTATCCTTTGGCAGCTAGCACATTCAGTAATGTTATCGAGTCTTCTCGATGCTTTTCTTCTGTATGGCTACAGACGAGCAAATCGTCTACATATTGAATGATGGTGCTCTCTACATCTGTGTTTCCAATGTCTTCCCGCAATACCCTGTTAAAAATGCTGGGGCTTTCGCAGTATCCCTGTGGGAGTCTGCAATGTTCATACCTGTTGCTCCCTAATATGAATGCTGTCAGATATCATGATCCTGGGTCAAGGGGTATTGAGAAGAAGGCATTTTTCAAATCAATTACAGTGAAACATGTTGATTCTTTTGGCACACTACACAGTATTGATGCCGGGTTGGGGACTAGAGGGAACTCTTTTTGAATGACGTCATTGAGTGGGCGGAGATCCTGGATCATCCTCCACGCCCCTCCCTTTGCTTTTTTGATCGGAAAAATCGCTGTGTTACATGGGGAGGTTGATGGCACTATAATGCCTTGTTTCAGGAGTGCATTTATCGTTTCTTTAATTCCCTCCTCCGCTTCCTTTGATATGGGATATTGTTTTACTCTCGGCAGCATTGCACCTGGTTTGAGTTTTATTTTTATTGGTATCACCTCATGCAGCCGCCCTACATCGTGGGGCCCAGTAGTCCAAATTTCAGGTGCTACCTTTGTCATGTCTTCCTCAAATATAGTCGGTGGTGCTTTAACGCTAGCCATTAATGGGTTGTGTACCTCTCTGTATTGGACCATAATATCACATGGTATGCTTATTTCCATTATTATTTCTCCATCATCCTCACCATCGGTGAACAATTCCTCATCTGTTATGTCTCGTAGCATTACATTTGGGTTTATGCATAACACAGTCCTCCACTCGCACCCCTGCGCGTCCAGTCATATCACCACAATGCGTTTACTGGATACTTGAACTGCCTCAATGTCTATGGACATTATCGTGCCTGGTACAATGTCTGTGTGTGCAATTGGGCGGAATATGAAATCTGATGGTGTTCTCCATTCTTTTCTCGTTATTTCTGGCACCACCCGTGCCAACACCTTGATACCATACATGAACATGCTTATATCAATGGGTACCCCTCGCACCACAACTTCATTCATCACTGTGCTGATCATCAACATTGCTCGTAATGGGCACACTCCCGGTGTTGAGCACACTATTCCTCCTTCTGTAAAAGAGATCGTCATATTCAACTTACTTAACAAATCTCTACCCAACAGATTTATTGGTGCGTCTTCGTGGTACAGTAAGGGTGCGCACCGTTATATCAAGATTTTTAGTGTAAGGAACTTTTAAAATAGCCCCAGAGAACCTCTGCGTCTCTAAATGCCTGCCTGAGAGTGCAAACCAGCCTTCCATAAGGCATGATTTCTCTGCTCCAGAGTCTACCATGAAGATAAACTGCTTATTTCCTATCTCTGCCCCCACTAGTGGTTCCTCTTCTGCACACAGGGTGGTAGATAGGACTGGACACGCAAGTGTTCCCTGTGAGCTGTTCTAATCTGAATGTCTTTCTTGCCCTGGCACGGAGAAGACATTATCTCCGATCACTGTTACGCCACGCTACAGTGCAGATGCACCGTTTGCAGACGTTGCATAACAATTACTGGTCACGCTTCCCGCTGCATTTTGCCTTACCATTTGTTGTGGTGGTGGTTGCTGTCCTTGCTGTACCTGAGGTCCGCTATAGCAGTAGTCTTGTTGTCTCCCACTTCCCATTGGTAGCCCGTAGGGGCTACCTGGGTGCGGACATCCCCAACCTTGTTCGTTCTCCATGGGCTGTTGCCCCTGGAAATACCTGAAGGCCGCATTCTACAATCTCTAGAATAGTCTCCCCATCTCCCACAGTTCCAGCATGACCCTTGTGGTCCGCCTCTCATTCCTTGGCCGCCAAATCCCCTATTTCCCATACCTCCAAACCCCCCTCTCTGGCCGCGGTACCCACCTCTTCCTCTTGCCGGTCGGTCTTGCCACTGTTGTCCACCATATTGCTCTTCTCCGTTCCACTGTCTTGGCCCTCCTGTAGCCCGTAGTGCTGCTATTGTTGCTGGTCTGTTCCCTGCTCCTTCGTCCCCCTCGTTTTCTCGGTCTGTGGTTGCGCTGGCGTTGACGGCGGCGACCTTCACTACTTTGTTCTGTACCAGCTTCGCCTCGTCTGCCAACCTTTTTTGTGCTATCTCTTTTTCTCTTTCTTTGATCCTCCTGCAGTGGTGCACAATTATACTCTGTATCTCAGGCCGGCACTTGGCTTCTATCCCAGCTATTTTGTCCAAGGCCTTCTGCACCGCCTTCGGGAGCCCCTTCTTGATAATAAAATAAAACAAGGCGATGGACTGGTTCCACGCCGTGCCAGTTTCACTTCTCCATAAATCCTGCACCCGTAGTATGAATAGTGTAGAATCCTCGTTCTCCTCCATTGTGCACTGCATCACTAAATGTAAATCCGGAATATCGGGAAACGTGCGCCTCAATGCATCCCATACTTGTTCTCGAACATTATTGACCGCTGATCCATCGTGGCGATCACAACTCATCGTTATTCCAGGGAATCCGGCTCTTTCCCATACTGCGTCTGCTTGGTCACCTATTGCCGACACTAAGAAGCTCTTCACATCCCCTATTGCTAGCGGCACTCCCGCTGTGTTTTTCTCAAAGGCGTGTATCCATTTTCCAGCCCCTCCGGACAGTGGGGGGAGGACCTTGAGCAAGTTGTTTTTGTCCATTTGTGCCCACGGAATGTAGTGTGGCCTACCTGCTCCTTTATGTATCAATGGCATTTGCAACTTGTGTTTCTTCCATATCTTACTTACCGCACCTTTCTTTGTCTTACTTACCATCATATTTCCCTCTCGCTGTCTTAACCTACCCTGCCATAATGGTGGCGACGGTGTGTCTGGGTACCGGCGGTTTGGCAGTGGGGACCCTGTCTCAGCAGCTGCCTCTTCATACTCGTCTAAGTCACTCCACACTTCTTCTATTTCTGACACCTGTTGATTGTTCCCTTCACATCCTTCGACTCTCTCACTTTCTGGGGTAGGTGGGCGTATAATTCTCACTGGCTTGTCATTCAGATGGAATAGGAACTCCCCTGACCACCACTCCTTCTCTTGCCCTTGTGTTGTGCGTGTTTCTTGTGATGATACTGAACGTGCTGGCCCTGAGATTGCTTGCGCCACTTCTCCTGCTGTGCTTAATGTTGGTGTTAGATCCGCTATAGATAATGGTGGCACCTCTCCTCCTCCTGGCAGCATCTGGCTCCTATCGCATAATGCCCGTAGCCGCGTTATCTCTATCTGTGCATGCGCTAGCTGGAGGTCTAATTCTCCAGTGATATGTGCTAAATTCACGGGGGGTGCGCTTGTTGGGCCATACAAACCTCCTTTATCATAAGGGGGTGGTGCTGTGGCAACTTGCACTCGCCCTTTGGTGTTCCACTTACCTCTTCCTGTGTTTTCTGTGTTTCATTCCCCTTCTCCTTGCTTATCTCTGCTGCAGGTGCAATTTCCTCAAACATTCGCCATAGGTCTAGTACTTCCCTTCTGTTTTGCAGTTGTTTCCCATTATACCTTGCTAACAAGTGTGTAGATACTAGATCCAATACTCTCTTGTCGAATGACCCACCCTCTGGCCTTATTGGCGTCACACTGTCCCCTTTTATCTCCGTCAACCATTGATCATGATATTTATGTATTTTATCACTGTATAACGGAAGGTGCTTACAAATATGTGCTAGTGGTGTTATTCCTCCCATGTTAATATGTTTCCTTCCCCCCCTCGGGCTGTACTTACCTTTTAACCTCCCTTTCCACTCAATCACTTCTTCACCAGTTGAATAATATATCACAAACTTTGCCACTTACTGGTAATTTGTATGTATATATGTGTATCAAGATATATATATCATCCCCCCTTTCAATCTTTAACTCTTTAATTATTGCATGTTCAAATTCAACAGTTCATTGTTGCATATTTTGCCACCTTAACCACAAATCAACCATAGTACTTGGATATCCTTGATAAAAAATGGACAGAACACGAAAGCACATATAACACTTATCATGCACATGCACTGCCTGCGCGCGTTTTCTTCCCCGTTGCTCCCCTTTTTCTCACTCCTTTTCCCGTTTCCCCTACTCTTATCATTCACTCCCCACCTCTTCCACTCTCTTACTCTTCTCCAAGAATCTTTTCGTACCCAGAAAAAGAATGTTCTAAATAACTACTCCGACTCTACTCAATATACGAGACTCCTACTATTTTCCCTGTAACTTCACTTATTTATTCTGCACTGGACGAGACAATGCTACGCGGCGCCGCCTTCTACCCCGTTCGGGCTAGGATACCACTTCTCTTTTTTCTCTTCACTTCTTACCAAAACCTAATGGCCATATAAAGGATAGATCAGAAAAGCCTCATCATCACTCACACAGGCCCTACTCTCTCCCTGCTACCCGTTACCACCTGTTACTCCTATTTCCCCCTTACCTTTCCTTCGTAACCTTCGCAACCGGCACTCACGTGTTCAGTCAGGTGACCCGAGGATCACCGCTCGCAGTCCGACCCCAGTCAGGCTCGCACCCCAACCAAGCCGTGGCCCGCCTCGGCGAGCAGTTTTTCAGTCGGGTATTCGTCAACCGGGAACCCTTGACCCTTCTTCGTAGTGCACACAGGCTGGTCGACCGTGGAGGTGATGGTTTTGCTGGGGGCGTCCCGGATCTCGCTGCTCGGCGCCAGCCTCGAGGCACCTCTCCGATCATGTCGCAGGGGGTCACCAAATGTTAGTGCCCTCCCTGTCTAACACGTGTAAAATAAATAAGACAGACACTCCCTGGACAGGGAATAAGGCACAAATTCGCAGGCTGCGAGAGTTCCAAGGAAGGTTTATGTAGATCTCTGAGAGCGCTCTGACCACATACAAGTTACATCACACTTATATAGTGTTTCTACAAGTTTGACATATGATGCTACGTTGGACCAGGATTGGTCAGTCGTGGTGGTGACTTAGGTGTGGGCATCATCTCTTCCTCCGGGTTGGTTGCTGGGTTGGCGGGAGGATTGACGTCAGACATTGTGCTCCGGATGGGTGAAGGTCAGGTCGCTGTGAAACACGGTGGTCACTATCTAAGCTAAGAAAATACATTCTGAATAATGCATGCACTAAATAACAGTTGATCAAAAGACTCGTAGTAGTATCTCATGTCGTTATACAAATCACTCAAGGGTTTACACCATCTACACATTTGAGTTACACAGGTCACAGGTTTAAGGGCCTTGACCACTAAAATACTGTCATTGAACTATAGGGTTAGTCTTACAAGAATCTCAGGTATGTGGCACTTGTTAGTATTGGGCACGATATACTGCACAAGGGTCTGATGTTAGTTGGGGGGAGGGTCTGTTGGGTGGGCTTCATAGCGAGGTTGGCAGTCTGGCACATGAAAGGGATGCCTTGCAAGGACACAGGGTTAGAACAGCAATAAGTTTCAACTGGCGAGGGTAAGAGGGCAAGGACACTTTTGTGGAGATGGGACGAGCTATGTGCTTGGCTCATGTTGGTGCACATGCAGGACAGTGATCTCAGAGGAAAAGGGATGTGTTACATTTATTATTTGTTGCAAGCAGCTCCGGCCTCAGCGTGAGAATGGAGCCGCAGAGTTTTCCAGTTGGAGTGGGGACGAGGATGGGGGCCATGTGCTCCGAGCTACAGCGGCAGGCAAAAGGGAGAGATGCATTTTGTACTATCACAGTGAGGCCTAGTTACCAAGATGGAGTCGAAAGGGGGTACAGAAAATTGATGCCCTGTGTCCTGCTCGGTAGTCCCATCTATGCGAATATAACCAAAAGTTAGTATCGCATAAGGGCGAGGGGCGTACCCACCACTAGAGGCACCTGGTCCAAGTTTTGTACTGAGAAGTGATGGTAGAGAGGGGCCCATTGGCTCCTCGCTCCCACACACTATGGTCAAAAGACCCGCTGTTGGACGTCCTAGGCTAGTTGAGATTGCTGGGTTTAGAAAAGCTGCAAAGCCGTCTAGTGTCGGTTTATTAGTTAGCCATACTTCTTGAAGGCAGATAAAGTCTGCATCAGCCCAGGGTGTCTCCCCTTTTTTAATCAAATATGGGTTCCCCAGTGTGTTCCACGAGGCAAGAGACAGGCAGGTGATTTTCGAGATTTCTCTTTTTAGCTATTCAGAATTGTCCAGCATCAGTGCTGCTGCAAGTCAAGACCAGGAATTCTCCTCTGGTAGTGCAGATGGTTTTATTACCTTTGATTCAGTTTTTCTAACCAAGGCAGTATTTCCCAGTCGGTGTTATTTTTAAAGCTATATTTGATTTTTTTACTAGTGACCGCCACCCCTCCAGAGTCCAGTTTATCTAAGCCTTCCTCAGCCGGTTTGGCAGCTTCTTTAACCTGGGGCCTCCCATTCTCATACACGCTGTCAGGCTTCCCCAGGGTCGTCGGCCCTCATTACGACCCTGGCGGAAAGCAACTGACCTGACTTCCATAGCGTAAATAGCGTTTCCGCCATGGCACGACAGAGTAAAGTGCGGCTAATTCTGACCCATCGGGCACGAGCACTACGCCTTGGCGGAAGTGCAAAGTCCGCGATGGCGGAAATGTCCCCAAAACGCCCCTCACCGCCATCGTACGGCGACCTAGGTGCAATTCCGCCACCGTACATAGCGGTCACCGTAGAGAGCGGCAATCGGAAAATACGGTGACCGTAAATATACGGAAACGGAAGCAAAAACATGGTCCCGGAACGGGAAACAGCACGCCGTACACCTATAAAATCAGAACATTCACACAACCATTAAAAACACTACCCTGAGAGACATCCCAACCCGTCATCCACCCTAGTGAAACCAAAACAATGGGAAAAGTAGCGAAAAAAGCGTGCGACCGCAAGCGGCAGGTCCACTTCTCACGTGAGGAACTCACGGTGCTCACAGAGACCCTCCAGGAGAATGCTGCCGTCGTCTTCTCGACGCAAATGACCAGGACGGCACTTGCGAACAAGAAGGCCATATGGGCCCTGGTGGCACAGCGGGTAAGTGCGGTGGGGACCGCACCCCGCAACCCACAGCAATGCCGAAAGCGATGGGACGACTTGCGGATACGCGTACGGAGCATACTATCCGCCAACCGTAACATTGCCACAGCTACCGGGGGAGGATCGGAATCACCCATCAAGCTGACCCCCTGGGAAGAAATCTGTGCCTCCACCATTGGAATGGAGACCATAGAGGGAGTCGGAGGGATGGAGAAAGGAGTGCAGACATCCGAAGAATCAGGTAGGTGGCCCAAATAAAACTATGCTAAAACCACAATATCCAATCATGTGAAGTACCATGTGTCCACATAGTGCAACAGAAACACATGTCCAGGAGAACGTCCACTCACATTGGCCTGATAGCGGACATTAAAAGTCAAATTAAATAAATAAATAATTAAAATTCCTAAAAACACCCTCTACACGTGCAGCAGGCACCCCCTAACTGCAGGCTGCAATACAACTGCACCCTCAATCCACACAAAAATGAAACCACCTCCAAGGCCCTGACCCAAATCACCCTCAGGTACCACCCCAATGCATGTGATACATTGCCATTCCAATTTCCACAGACCCATTAATAACGCTCGCCCTCCTTTACTCCACCACAGGGTCCGATTCAAACGATGAGCTCCAGGACACCCCTACCAGCACACCTGCAAAGAGGGCCAAGACCAACGGCCAAAGACCCTCCACCTCAGCTGCACGCATCAAGACACGGCAGCAGCACAAATCAAGTGGCAGCACACAGGAGGGGACTTCAACAGGCACCCCAGCAGCCAGCATGGCCACAACACCACCACCACCACAGGCCCCCCCAATGGATGCCACAGAAGGCACTGCTTCTGGTGGCAGCAGCACCATAGGTGACACTGCATTAATGGCAGCATGCTCTGACACAGAAAACGGTGATGTCGATGTACGATCCATCCATGACCTGTCTCAATCCCCCTGTTTGTTTCATCCCGTACAACATGAGGATACCACGCAGGGGCACTCACAAGACGATGACTGGCCATCCCCCACAAGCCCTGTGTCAAGGCAACATGAGGTGATCAGCCCCTCTGTGACACCACCGCAAATGTCCATGGCCCAGCAGAGGCAACAGTCCCTCGACCAGGTGATCGTGCAACAGCAGCAACTGGCCACGCTCCTCAAGGACCATGCTGATGAATGTGGGGGTACCAAGGCAGCCATAGAAACATGTACAGAGACACTAAGGGCAGAAATGGAGAGAAGCACCGAGAGCCTGAGAGAACAAATGGAGTGAAGCACCGAGAGCCTGAGAGTACAAATGGAGAGAAGCACCGAGAGCCTGAGGGGGGAACTGCATGCGACGTCCAAAGACGTATGTGCTGAACTTGCCGCTGTGCGCCGTGTGCTCACTGAGCTCTCACAAACATTTAGGGACATGCATGGACGTGAGCAGGCAGAGACATCATCCGTTGCAAGTTCCGTCCAGGGCAGCCCCCAACGTAGATCTGGGAGGAACCTGCGCTCCACAGGCAGGGGTGCCCCTGATACCCGGAGAGGGGGCTTGCAATAGCGTCTGCCCACTGACAATGAGCATCCTTGGACACTGGTGTTCGGGGGGGAGGTAGGAGGGTGGAGGGGGTGTGTTGGGCTTACTTGGGTGGCGGGTCGATGGGGTGTGTAACACAATTTCACATTTGCTATAAACATTTCACAATCATCCAATGAGATGTGTGGACATTGATCTTTGTGTACGAGGCCATCATAGGCGTACAGTTCATAATGTGCATGTTCCAGACACACAGTGCCACAACTCCCGTGTCCATGTATCAACCACCAGGCGTGAGTGCTAGAAGCATGAATCTATGATAATCTGACGAATTTCACGGGCCTCCTGTGCCTCGCGGACTCCTTCAGGTTCTGCCACATCCCCACCCACATCATGACCATATTCTGATGCTTGCAGTTCTGCGTCAGGGGGCATGGGCACATTTCTACGTATGCACATGTTGTGTGGCATGACACATGCCATGACCATCTTAGCAACCTTCTCATGGCGGTACAGGAGTGCCCCGCCAGACCTGCTGAGGCAGCGGAAACGACCCTTCAGTAGGCCGAATGCCTGTTCTATGACTACACGGGTACGTGAGTGGGCGTGGTTGTAGTCCTCCTCATGCTGGTCCTGTGGGTTCCGGAGTGGTGTAAGGAGCCATCTCTTCAGTGGATACCCGGCATCACCTGTATGTGGACAATAAAGGATGTTTGAGGAATGACATTGCTACGTAAGCACCCCCCCCCTTCCTGGCAGGTCATTGCCGCATCACATACCCCACATTATCATGCATGAAAAGAGACTCACCGAGTAGCCAGGATCTGTTCCCTGCACGTCGCTCCATGTAGCGTGGTATTGTAGAGTTCCGGAAGACCATGGAATCATGGGTTGATCCAGGAAATCGGGCACAACAATGTGTGATGATCCGGTTTGAGTCACACACCATTTGTACATTAAGAGAATGATATTGTTTTCGGTTGCGGTACTGGGCCTCCATGGCATGTGGGACAACCAATTCCACATGGGTGCAGTCGATGGCACCAATGCAACCCGGTATGCCGGCAAGTGCATGGAATCCCACTTTTGTGTTCGTAATTTCCTGCTCCGAGCGTGGTAGAGAGATGTAGTCATCTGCGTGCTTCAGGAGGGCATCGAGCACTTGCAATAGTGTCCGTGACAACAGTGGCTGTGAAATGCCATGCAACTGTCCGACTGTGTGCTGGTAGGTGCCTGTGGCCAGAAAGTGGAGTACAGACACCACCTTCAGTAGGGGTGGGATGGCGGTTGGGCTATCTATCATGCTCATAAGGTCAGCGTGTGTCATGTCCACAATGGCGGTTATGGTGTCCCGGTCCAAACGGTAGAGGGTGTGGATCTGCTCATCAGTGAGGTTGAACGGATGTGCTCGGAGGCGTGGGATTGCGGGCTGCCTGCGTGGTGGTAGTGGCTGTGCTGGTGGGCCTTGCTGGCCCTGCCTTGCCCTCCTCCTCCTCCTGCGTCTACTCTGTGCGGCCGGTTGTTGTAGTAGTTGGTGTTCGTCTTCTTCTTGAAGTTGGAGTACTTGCAGTGCTATCAGGTCCCCCAGGCCCAACATCGCAAGTCCTGCCGCTAGCATTTTGGAGTGGGTGTGGTTGTGGGAGGGGGTTGGGTGTGCAATTTATGTGTTTCCAAGCTGTATAGCCTCCACCTGTGGTGATTCATTCCACCTGTACAAGCTGCAATCCCCTTTGGGCGAGCATGTCCCGCACACAACGCTGCAAATCGACGCATGGCATCTTGCTATTAATATCATGTATTTCATCCCGATGGCAGTGAGATCTTGCTTCATATGTTAAATCTGCTATGCTCCCATTGTTTCACATATTATCTTTGCAGTCGGGAACATACTTGTGAAGGGTCCCTGGAATGTAGTACTCGATTAACGGTGGACCCTCATGCAGCGCTGTACCGCGGTTCACCGACGGGCGGGGCGTCCCATTTGTGAGTGTAGCCAGTTGCCATTTTCACACACTGCCGCACTAAATGAATGGATTTGTGATTTCAAGCGGTCACAGATGCCTTTCCGACGTGATGTTGCAAATGAGGAATTCGAAGGACAGCGCTTTCGGTTTCCAGCTAGCGGCAAGGAGACGCCCACAGGTCTGACTGCAGATAGAAAGTACTATTGTTTCATGCCCTTGGGACAGGGGCCATGCCGAGAATGCAATGATTGATATGAATAGTATGGGATGCGCAATAGCGTAGTGGAGGATAAGGCAGGACGTTCCCAAATACATGTTACTTCACAACACTAGAATTCCGGCTTGGAGCACAGTTGATTTTGCAGACTGCATTTAGCACAGATTCAATGGAAATTTCTAATGTGATGTGAGTAAATAATCAGGCGTTTTTATACCGGGATGAGGGAATGATGTATGGATGCATGGACAGATGATTTAATAGAGAGTCTGCCATGTACATGGCTTTTTGGAATCTATCAACTTCCTCTGCACTATGTGATGCAGGGCTGCCATAGTGGGACCATCGTCTATCTGCCCTTGTTGAACCCTCCCTGTCTCGACGCGCCTTCAAACACTTGTGTCTATGCACGTTACTAATCCCATCTAATGGATTCTGTTTTAACAGACGCATGCACACAAACACTCGTTTGTAATAGTGTTTTCACCTCGATTTATATGGTTATGATTCACAAGTGATTATTGGGTGCGAATAATCCTTTTGAGTGGGCTAGCATGCATATGGCTGTGGATTTAGTGTGATCTTTGAAGTGAGTAATTCAAATGGAGTTCAGATGCCCATACTATTCTTTTTCGTTTCATTTGGGTGACAGGTATCTCCTCCCCTTTTGCCGCTGCCATCTGTATGCCACTCCTGCAGATGGCTTTTACTCCCGACACCTGCTGCTTCGTGTTAATCAGTGGAGCACCATTACGATCTTATGGGACGATCGCCAATGGCCCACATGCCCTTACGCAGTACTAGTGGCTAGGAGCAACATTTCGAGCTTTCAGCTGGACTAGTACCTACCTAATGGGACGGCCCTGCGGTTCTAGGCGCTTCCATGTTGCCTTTTTGACCGTGGATGTAGCCCCTGTGTACCATGGAGGAACAGGGCGTCACACAAGAAGAAGCTGGTCATTTATTGCGGATGCAGCCCACAATTATGAGATATGATTTGGAGTTCATGACCTAATAGCTGTATGGCCCGGGTGATTTTGTTGTGCATTAAATTTTGATCATGATATTGACCTTGTAGCGTTATTCTTTGCAAGTAATGTAGCATATTCCTATTTGGGGAGCGATGTATTGTGAGGAGATCTGCTTTGGGTTCGGCCTTCTGAGCATAGTCGCGTGGTACTGTACTGGGCGCGTTTGCCTACGAAGGCCAGTAAGGTCAGGGATAGGGGCTGCCATTATGACTGTTTTAATGATGTCATGCTCATGGGAGGGGGATTGGCTTTTGTGTAACAGATGCCGGTCAGCCAGGTGGATTGGTGGAATGATGTGATTTTCAGAATATGGCTGGTCACAGGTGCCTGTGTTTGCGTGCGTTTCTTTGAGGGAGACTGAGGTCATGTCCATTGGAATGGCTTCTGTATTCGTGCCATCTGTGCCCTGCTGCTCCCATTGGCCCCTCTTGAGATGTGCCTGGCTGCTCAGTCACTCTGCCAACTTGTGTGGTACATGCTTATGCTGCTGGTTGGTTTGTTTACTGGCAGGAGTACAGGGCTGGTGCAGTCTCACTCAGGATACTGCTTTGTATGTTGCCTTGCACTGGTGTCAAGCGATGGGGGGCCTGTTTTTGTTTGTCTCAGTTTTCAGTTCATGTTGCTGTACTTGGAGCTTCACATGCCTGTGCTGCATCAGTACGGCAATGGTGCCATGGCTAATATGGATGGCCACTCACAAGGCACTTGGAGCCCCTACATTCATTTGTTCGTTGGCATGCATGGGTGACTTGTACATTTCACTGGTTGCATTGTTTGACTTCATTGCACCTACGAGGAGTTGTGCAATGTGGCCAGGGAGTGGTGTACAGGCACTCAGTAAGGCCTTTTACGGTTGGTTTGTGATGCTGTACTTCTCGCCATGGCGGAATGGTACTTTCCGCCATGATTGATGGCGTTAGGTCCATGTCCGCTAGGGTCAGAATTCCCGTACCGTTGCGCCATGGTGGTAATTACGGTTTCGCAGTGCGCGCGTGCGCGTACTTGGTGCAGTTAGCGTTGGCGTTCACTACGGTGTCGCTAATGGCATCGTACTTTACGGTGACGGGTCATAATCGCAACGGGCGGTATTCGATGGCGGTATTGCATTTCCGCCATAGTTTTTCGATTTCCGCCAGGGTCGTAATGAGGGCCGTAGTCTTTTCTATGATGGTGGGCCCAGCTGGATTAGTTGGAGCTAGATTAATTTGGTCCTCTTATATCGGTTAGGACAAAGCCTAAAAGCAACAGAGTCATTGCCAAAGCTAGCAGGCTTTTTTTTACCACAGTTGAGTGGAGATGGAGGGACACCAGGTCCATGCAATCTTCGTGCAAGAATTCAATGATTGCAATGTCTTCTGATGTAATTTGTCGCAAGGGTGTAATGCAGTGAAAATGTTTTAGCATGTATCTGTTTAAGATGCACTCCTCTCCTTGGCCGACCACTCTCTCCAGTCTGAGGCACAGAGTGAAGTCACCACCTTCGAATTTAGCTTTGTTACGAGGCTGCGCAGGCCGAGTTGTTCCTCCTTTCTCTGAATGTGTTCCAGCCAGTTGTTTGGTGTGTTGTATAGAGTCACCAAAGTTTATTTTTGGAGTTTTTAATTTTAAAAAGTTAGGCTATCTCAGTTGATGGGTATTGAAAACCCTGCCCCTTTTTCCTTATGTAGCTTGAGTGGACTGCAAAACTACACCTGTAAAATGACAGTTATTATGGTGTCTTGATCCCATTTCCTTGGGCGGTCTACCCATGTCAAGTTGTATATTGCCAGGATCATGTTTCCTTGGGGCGACCTCTATTCTTTCCCCCAGTGTCAGGAATTTTCGTGCAGACGAGGAACCAGCTATCGACACTGGCCCCAGAGCCATGACAGCAATTAGGCTCTTTCCGGATGTTTTGAGTTGTTCAACATATACAATGTCATCATTGTCGTATAGTGGGTGGGTGGTAAGATCTAGTAATATCGCCCTATCATCCTTGTTAAGGTTTTGGGCTTGCTCACTCTCAAGATTTGGTTCAGACGAGGACTTTTCAAGTTCATCTTGTAAGTTAGCAGTCACAGTATACTCTGCTTGAGAAAGAGTCACTTTTCTCAAAAACACTTTTAGGGTCTTCGAAATGCACCATCATAGTCTGCTTTACTTGTTTGGTCTTCCTGGTTGCGAGAGAAAGGGGTTTCTTGGTTTTCTCAAAAACCGGGCACGCTTTGTTTTTTTTGTTGGTGATGTATTTCGTTCCTTCGTTCACCCCCGATGTTTCATTTTTTGTTTTGTTTGTACCAATGAGTCTGTAGGGTTTTGACGCGGGTCCCGTAAACCGCCTTGAACAAAGTCACACGGGAGCCAGGATACAGTGCAACCTCTTTATTCGTCTTTATTAGTCGCACTTACAGGAACTGCCCCCAACGTTTCCCCCGCCCCCTCCCTAGCCCAACGTCACTTCCCCTTGTCCGGGGAACTAAGACCGCAACGGCGGTCTGCCCACACAACGATGTGGGCGGGCTGCAGAGCCCTCACTAACGACCTGACAGAGTCTACCAGTGTTTCCTCACTTACTGTAGAGCTACCAGTTTCGGAGTCCATCTGGGGAGGCGAGGGTTGGGGGTATATCAATGTTAACATGTTCCAAAGGTTCCTGAGGTAAGCCGAAGTCTGTCATAGTTGGGGGTAGCATGTCCTGGGTAGCTATCCCACCGTCTGTCCCCCTTTTGCTCTGTCTTTATTGGCCTAGCTCATCCCAGTCTCTCCGCTCCCCCACTTGATTTGATGCCATGACAAAGCCTTCTATATAAGATATTTTAATGTGGAGCATTGCCAGCAAGGTAGTTTGGTCTTTTAAAGTATCATTCAGAGCCTCAGAGTTTCATAAAGGGTGCCATCGCAATTGTCACTACCGACATCTGGCTGAACTTGTCGTTCTCTGATTTCTTTGTGCGTTCTTACCCTTTGTCGAGAATCTCGAAGAGTCACCCTATTGATCTACATGAGGCAGAGACAAGTTCACAGGGGTTTGAGATCCTATGCTCCCTGGGCAGTCTACTGGAGAGCTACTTGCTCTTTGTTTTAAATTGTCATTAGTTGGGGAAGCTTCATATCTTGCTTAAAGCCTGATTTCAGGTAGAGAGGTCACTTGGTTTGTTGCTTCCACATCCAATGGGTCCCTCAGGTTTGATGCCTTGATACCAGGTTTAGCACATGTAGTGAAGTTGATGGACGCCTTAAGTAATTTAATCTTTTAACTCAGAATGGCAATGTCCTGGCGTAAGCTGCAGTTTACAACTGAAGGGGGTTGTACCTCAGAGCAAGGGCACATGTCAGGGCAGTCAGTCAGGGAAATTAGTTTGTGGGTTTTAGGTGGGCACACCAAAATTTCAGGCGCTCTTTCCTCCCTCAATGAATGGTTTGAGCTTAGGCAAGGTCTCTTTTTGGACAGGCGCTCTTGTTCCATTTTGGACAGGCGCTCTTGTTCCCATCTGCGCATTTGTTTGGAAAGCACCAGTCGAGGTCGGGATCCAGGCATCAAAAACCACCACGCCTTCCACGAGTTCGCCATCCGTCAGTTCCCTGGCGGCGGTTTCATGCGAAGCTATTATTTCAAAGCTGGTTTGAGTCGAAACTGGTGGTACCACCGTTTTTTGGGGGACCACTCAGTTTCCCCAATCCCAAGCTCTGCAACAGCCTTCCTTTCCACTTCTATTTGGGTTGAACCTGTTTTGTTTGTTTGTTTATTTATTTATTTATTTATTTGCATTTATAAAGCGCACAGGCAGCCCTGGGGCATTGTGGCGCTGTTACATAGTGCTTACTTAACATATGAAGACACTTCCCCAGTGACAAAGCATGGAATAAGGCAGATACAGAAGGAGAATGTACTTTTTGCTGTTGGTGGGTTACAGAGAAGCAGCAAGCATATTCAGGCAGACGCAAATGCAATAGATACTTAACACAATTGCAGTAGATACATTTAACAGAACAATAGTGTTTTTAGTGTTTTGCAGAAAGTGAAGTAGGATCTTTCGTTTCTTAGTGTGGTGGGCAAGGCATTCTTAGTCTGGTGGGCAAGGCATTGTTCAATTTGTTCGCTGGTAAACATTTGATTTTCTTGCTAGAAGGCACTGCAGAGGGGTCCATTGTTTTATGTAAGTTAGAGAATGAGCCTGAGGGGAGCATGAGGGGCAGGGAGTTTGAAAGGTGACCCTCTAGGTCCTCTGGCCGTCTGTATCAATGCCTCTTCTTGTACTGAGGGCGTAGAGGGCCCCTTTAAGCTGGCGTCAGATTTTTCTTGCCAGATGATTTTGCCATTTTCTTGTTTTAAGCTGCTGTCTTCCCTAAGGCCACTAGGTTCTGCGTTTCATTGAGTCTGGTCTGTCGCAAGCCCTAAATCCGCAGAACCAGGTGGAACTTGCATTTGGTCATAGTTTGTTGCAGATAAGCATGGTGTTTCCCCCTGTATGCAGATATTTTCAGATCGGCTTTGAATGCCTGTCGCCCTTGGATTATGTCTTGGTCGGCCAGTTGGCAGAAGGTGATGAGGAGGGTCATCAGGAGGGCCTTCACTATTCCGTGTACACTCATCGGAGTTACTAGAAAAGTCAGTAGGGTGGCTGAGTGCTTCACCCCTCAAAGTCGAGTTTGGGGCCGCACTTGGGGCTGCTGGAAGAGCCTCCGGTGCCACCTCCAAATTAGCTACAGTGTCCAACACAGTTGCCAGCGTCAGAGGGTAAGGGGGAGGCCAGCAGCGTCGATGGAGCAGAAGAGGTTTTGCTTGTTTATTTAATTACCTCCCCTTGATCACAAAAAAACTTCTGCCTCAGCGTCCACATCTACCTTTAGGACTATGCTGGATGTCTTGGATGTCTGCAGGGGTTAGCTCTTCAGAGGCTTCCTGTCCGGTCTGAAGTCTTCTTTGCATTGCCAGCTTCCCGATTTGTCTGTTTTCTCATCTTATGTTGGGGGTCCGCCTCCATCAGGGCCCTCGTCCACCTCTACTCAGTCACAGCCAACTGACTGGCAAGGGACTTGGGCCGTGGCCGGAATCTCTGCACAGGCACTCGCTCCTCCCCAGGGTAGGCAAAGGATTTTAAGTGGCAGCGTTTCCGTAATAGGGAAAAGCAACGATCCTCTCGATACTAGGCAATCACAGTATTTATAACAGCTCAGTATTTATAACAGCTCAAGCACAGCCCACTTGCTTCTGGCAGCACTCCTTAGGGTTGTTATGTCCCTGATCCCGGCCGAGGCGTCGGTGGGAAGCAGGGAGAGTAGCCCCGCGTGGGTGGACCTCGCTGCACAGCTCCAGCGGGAGCAGTGAAAGACACAGACACCTTTGTGTTGCTGTCCTGCCCCAGAACTGCCTCCGCAGAGTGGGGTCGGGGCCTTTATTGAGACGCCTTGCGTCACCGCGTAGCGGGACGCAATGCGGATATAACAAGGATTTCGGTGTCAACTCACTCTTGGGTCATTTGCATCTATAAATAGGGAGCTGTGGCAACGACCCAAGAGTTACAGTGACAGTAGCAGCAAAGGAAAGGGGATGGGGAAAGAGGGGGAGGAAATGGAACAGCACGCAGTTAAACTCAACCCCCCCCCCCCCTGCGAAGCTCTCTCGAACATCCCTTGACTCACCAGGTCACCAGATCGTATGTCGGGTCTCAGCTCCTCGCCCTCTAATGCAGGTTTTATCACTTCACTTATCCTGGTGGCCTGGGCTCTGCAAACACTGATAGAGGAGAGGAAAGGACCAAGAGGATGTCAGGACGTCTCAAGCCGCACTGCTTTCGTTTTCCGTATCAAACAAACATCATAGTCTCTTCCGACACCAACACACATTGACAAGAAGTGTATATTATGGACATTTGAAGAATATCACACTTTCTTTGAACTGTGGCACTTTACCTAGAAGTAGAGACCAGTTTTGATTTTGAACTTTCAAGAACTGGTTTGACACCTTTCCTTTTTTTTGTTGAACATTTTGTAGTGACTTTGAAGCCTGGGCAAGGGAATGCACCCAGGACAGGAGAAGGCCATAAAGATATTGGGCCTCATTAGGAGTTTGGCGGTAGCCGTGCCTGTTTGACAGGCACGGCTACCGCTAAACTCGCCTCTGGGACCGGCACCCGCAAATGGGCAATTACTGGGCCATTACGAGTGTTGCGGCCCGGTAATTGCCCATTCGCCGGTGCCGATAATGCTGCACTCCCCATCCCCATTCTGCCCATAGGGCTGAATGGGGAGCATGAATGCACCAGCACCGTTAATAATGGTGCATCTGCGAGTTGAGCTGTAACGGAGCCCAGGCAAAGTAACCTGGCAGGCTGTTAGGCACCCGCGAACAAAACTCGCAGTTTGGCAGGCCAGGAACTACGGTACCGGTAGCATTACCGGTACCGTAGTTCCCGGACCGCTATGGTCGTAATGAGGCCCATTGTGTTTATATTGTGTTGCTATATAATTTCCTTTGTATATTGGTTCTTTAGAGTGAGGGCCAGTTTTCCCATGCTAGAGAATGTTCCCTTAGTCTTTAGACTAGGTAAGGAATTCCTCTGTAGAGAAGGGTAAGAGAGGTATTATTTTATTATATTTTCTTTAATAAAATGGCCTATTTTGAGAAATCTACAAGCATTTGTCCGCCATCGCATTACTGACCCCTCAAATGTGGCAGGAGACCTCGCAGGCGAGTATACCAGTTGATTTAAGGCCATAAAGAGAGGTCCTGGCAATCAAATACACCAGGCCTTTGAAAACTGTATAAAGAACTTTAACACTTGGGGAAGGTACATGGCAGGGAATCAGAAGAGCCCCAGAAGAGGATTTATGGCAGAGGAGTGTACCAGGTAGTCCTCCAAAGAAGAGATGCACATTAGAGAAGTCCTGGCAGTCAAAACTACCGGTCGTTTTGAGAATTGTGGGAAGACACCTGGCACGGTAGTATACCAGGCAATCCTTTGAAGTTGTGAAAAGATTGAACATTATGGCAGGATTCCTGGCAGAGGAGTATACCAGGCAATCCAACAGAAATTGTAAAGGAAAACTTAACAGTGAAACAAAATACCTGGCAAGTCTGGAAAGTACACCAGATAAATATTTAAGATTACAGAACAAGAACTTTGTGAAGCGAATACAAAGACTTTTCTTTTGTTCAAGAAAAACACTTTTTGCTACAAAAACATTGATGGATGTTTTGAAAGACGTGTGAACAAGAACTTTTTGAATCCAGGATAATTAACTCCTTAAATGCTAAGGACGAGGTATCTCGTCCTCAACACTACGTTTTGGCCCCCTTTTGCCACCCCTGGGAAGCAGCAAGGACCAATAGGCCACCAGCGATATGATCTATCTTGAGGCCGGTTCCACCAAAGGCCAATTCACCCCCTACCCTCACACACCAAAAATGACAACAAGATGGCATAATGTTGTTTTGCCTTCTTTGGGGGCAAATTAGTGCTGTTTTGCACCCATTTGCCACCAAGAAAGGCAAAACAATTTAGGGTAATTTTGATTTTGCCAGAGGAACACTTGGGGGCATCAAGGGGCTGGCCGTCCTAGAGCTCTGGATGGGCTGCATTACAGCTTTTTCCTCCGGGGAGGGGTGTGGACCCTGCCAGGGCTCCCTGGGACCACCTCTGGGCTTTGTGATGGTCGAACCACATGTGAGACAAGCGACCAAGCCCGGTAGCAGCACCCCCAACCGTCCTGGAGCTCTGGCCATGCTGCGTTAGAGCTTTTCCCTCCAGGGAGTAATGGGAACCCTGCCGGGACGATGTCCCATGACCGCTGCTGGGCTGGTGGGCGGTCAATCCACGTGCAAGGCAGAAGCCCAAGTCCAGGGGCAGCACTCCCGGCCGTCTTAGAGCTCTGGTTGGGCTGCATTACAGCTTTTGCCTCTGGGGAGGGATGTGGACCCTACCGGTGTTCTTTGCGACCGCCACTGAGCAGGATTGCGGTCGATCCATGTCCAATGCAGACGCCTAAGGCCGGGACACCAGCCTCCAGCCATCCTACTACTTTGGCTGGGCTCCGTTACAGCTTTTCCCTCCAGGGAGGGATGGGGACCCGGCCGGGACTCCCAGGGACCGCGGCTGGACTTGGGGACCCACATTGGAGACAGACGCCCAAGGCTGGGGACATCACCCCTGACCGTCCTGGAGCTCTGGCTGAGCTGCATTACAGCTTTTCCCTTTGGGGATGGATGGTGACCCTGCCGGCACTCCCTGGAACTGCTGCTGCACTTGGGTATGGTCAACCTACATAGAAGACAGACGCCCAAGGCCGAGGACATCACCCCCAGCCATCCTAGAGCTGTGGCTGGGCTGCGTTACAACTTCTCCCTCCAGGGAGAGATGGGGACTGTGCTGGGGCTCGTTAAAACCACCGCTATACTTGTGTACTGTCGACCCACATTGGAGACAGGTGGCCAAGTTCGGGGCAGCACCCCCAGCAGTCCTAGAGCTCTGGCTGGGCTGCGTTACAGCTTCTCCCTCTAGGGAGGGATGGTAACCCTGCTGGTTCTCCGTGGGACTGCAGCTGGGCTTGGGGACAGTTCACCCACATTGAAGAGAGTTGCCTAAGGCCGGGGACAGCACTCTTGCCCGTCCTAGAGCTCTGGCTGGTCTGCGTTACGGCTTTTCACTTCAGGAAGGGATGGTGACCCTGCCGGGGCTCCGTGGGACTGCTGCTGGATTTGGGGACGGTCGACTCACATTAGAGACATTCGCCCAAGGCCGGGACATCACCCCCGACCATCCTGGAGCTCTGGCCTGGCTGTGTTGTAGGTTTTTCCATGCAGGTAGGGATGGGGACACTGCAGGGGCTCCCCGGGATCGTTGCTGGACTTGGGGACAGTCAACCCACATAGGAGACATGTGCCCAAGCTCGGGGACGTCACCCCCAACCATCCTAGAGCTGTGGCTGGAATGTGTTACAACTTCTCCCTCCAGGGAGGGATGGGAACCTTGCCGGGGCTCCCTGGGACCACCGCTGGGCTTGTGGACGGTCAACCCACTTAGGTGTCCAAGGTCTGGGACAGCACCCCCAGCCGCCTGGAGCTCAGACTGGGCTGCATTACAGCTTTTTCCTCTGGGGAGGGATGGGGACCCTGCCGGGGCTTCCTGGGATCGCTGCTGTACTTGGTGACGGTCAACCCACATGGGAGACAGGCGTTCAAGGCCGGAGGCAGCCACCCCGGCTGCCGTGGAGCGCTGGCTGTGCTGCATTACAGCCTTTCCCTCTGGGGGGTGATCGGGACCCTGCCGAGGCACCCTGGGACCACCACTGAACTTTGAGACGGTCAACCGACAGTCGAGACAGGTGCACAAGGACGGGGACATCACCCTCGACCATCCTGGAGTTCTGGCCTGGCTGCATTACAGGATTTCACTCCAGGGAAGGATGGGCACCTTGCTGGCACTGCCTGGGACCGCCGCTGGGCTTTGGGATGGCAGACCCACATGGTAGACAGGGGCTCAAGGCCGGAGGCAGCACCCCCGGCCAACCTGGAGCTCTGGCTGTGCCGCATTACAGCTTTTCCCTCTGCGGAGGGACGGGACCCTGCCAGTGCTCCCTGGAACCACTGCTGGGCATGCATATGGTCGACCCACATGGGAAACAGGTGCCCAAGTCCAGGGGCAGCACCCTTGGCCATCCTGGAGCTCTGGCTCTGCCACGCTACAGCTTTACCCTCTGGGAAGGGATGGGGACCTCTATGGGGCTCCCTGGGAACGTCAATTGGCTTGGGTACGGTGACCCACATTGGAGACAGGCACCTAAGGACATAGGGAGCACCCCTGGGCGTCCTGGAGTTCTGGCCATGCCGTGTTACAGCTTTCCCTCCTGGGAGGGATGAGGACCCCGCTGGATCGCCCAATGACCGCCACTGGGCTGGGGGGCAGTCGACACATGCGTGAGGCAGACACCCAAGGCCAGGGGCAGCCCCCATGGCCTTCCTACAGCTCTGGCTGGACTGTGTTACAGCTTTTCCCCCTGGGGAAGAGTGGGAACCGTGCTAGGGCTCTCAGGGACCACCACTGGGCTTGGGGACAGTCGACCAACATGGGAGACAGCGACCCAAGGCTGGGGACATCACCCCCGACCATCCTGGAGCTCTGGCCTGGCTGTGTTACTTGTTTTTCATCCGGGGAGTGATGTGGACCCTTCCAGGGCTCCTTGGGACCGCTGCTAGACTTGTGAACAGTTGACCCACATTGGAGACAGGCACCCAATGCCAGGGACATCAACCCTGACCGCCCTGGAGCTCTGGCTGCGCTGCATTACAGATTTTCCCTCCAGATAGGGATGGTGAACCTGCCGGAGCTCACTGTGACTGCTACTGGTCTTGGGGACGGACAACCAACATGGGACGCTGGACTCAGGGGCAGTCAACACATGTGTGAGGCAGACACCCAAGGCTGGAGGCAGCACCCCGGCCGCCTTGGAGCTCTGGCTGGGCTGTGTTACAGCTTTTCCCTCAGGGAGGGATGGGGACCCTGCAGGGGCTCCCTGGGACCATTGCTGGACTTGGGGACGGTCAATCCACATAGGAGACAGGCGCCCAAGGTTGGGGACATCACCCCAGGCCATCCAAGAGCTGTGGTTGGGCTGTGTTACATCTTCTCCCACCAGGGAGGGATGGGAGCCTTGCCGGGGCTCCCTGGGACCACCGCTGGGCTTGGGACAGTTGACCCACATGGGAGACAGGCACCCAAAGCCGGGGGCATCACACACGGCTGTCCTGGAGCTTTGGCTGCACAGCGTTACAGCTTTCCCCTTCAGGGATGGATGGTTACCCTGCTGGGGCTCCCTGGAACTGCTGCTGGACTTGGGGACGGTCGACCCACATGGGAGACAGGCGCCCAAGGATAGGAACATCTCCCAGACCATCCTGGAGCTCTGGCTGCACTGCGTTACAGCTTTTATCTTCAGGGAGGGATGGTTACCCTGCTGGGGCTCCTGGTCAACCCACATGGGAGACAGGCGGCCAAGGATGGGGACATTACCTCAGACCACCCTGGCCTGGCTGTGATACATGTTTTCCCCCCAGGGAGGGATGGGAACCTTGCCTGGGCTCACTCGGATGGCTGCTGGACTTGTGGACGGTCGACCCACATTAGAGATATTCGCCCAAGGCCGGGGGCAGCATCCCCGGTTATCCAGGAGCTCCGGCTGGGCTGTGTTACAGCATTTCTCTCTGGGGAGGGATGGGGACCCTTCTGAGGCTCCCTAGGACCACCGCTGGACTTGTGGACAGTCGACCCACATGGGAGACAGGCGCCCAAGTCCAGGGGCAGCTCCCTCAGCCGTCCTGGAGCTCTGGCTGTGGTGCATCACAGCTTTTCCCTCAGGGGAGGGATGGGGACTCTTCCCGGGCTCCCTGGGCCCGCAGCTGGACTTGTGGGCATTCGACCCACATTGGAGACAGGCACCCAAGGCCAGGGGCAGTACCCGCGGCCGACCTGGAGCTCTGGCCGGGCTGTGTCACAGCTTTTCCCTCCAGCTAGGGATGGTGAACCTTTCCGGGGCTCCCTGTGACTGCCGCTGTTCTTGGGGATGGTCGACCCAAATGGGAGACAGGCATCCAAGGCCGGGGGCAGCACCCCTGGCGGTCCTGGAGCTCTGGCGATGCTGCATTACAGCTATTACCTCTGGGGAGCAATGGTGACCCTGCCAGGGCTCCCTCTGACTGCCGCTGGACTCGGGGATGGTCAACCTACATGGGAGACAGGTACCCAAGACTGAGGACATCACCCCCGACCATCTTGGAATTCTGCCCTGGCTACATTACAGGTTGTCTCTCGAGGGTGGGATGGGGACCCTGCTGGCACTCCCTGGGACTGCTGCTCTTCTTGTGGATGGTTGACCCACATGGGAGACAGGTGACCAAGGCCGGGGACATAACCCCTGACCATCCTGGAGTTCTGGCCTGGCTGCATTACAGGTTTTCCCTCGAGGGAGGGATGGGGACCATGCCGGCACTCCCTGGGAACGCCACTGGGCTTGGGGATGGTAGACCCACATGGGAGACAGGCGCCCAAGACCGGGCGCAGCACACTCAGCTGTCATGGAGCTCTGGCCATGCTGCATTACAGCTTAGGGGATGGACTCACCGGGCCACCCCATGACTGCTGCTGGACTTGGGCAGGGTCGACTCACATGGGAGACAGGTGCCCAAGACCGGTGGCAGCACTCCTGGCCATCATAGAGCTCTGACTGGGCTGTATTACGCTTTCTCCCTGCATGGCTCCCTGGGACTGCCTCTGGGTTTGTGTACAGTCAACTCACTTTGGAGACAGGTGCCCAAGGCTGGGGGCAGTACCCCTGACCATCCTGGAGCTCTAGCCTGGCTGCTGCACTGGTTTTCCCTCACAGGAGTGATGAGGACCCTACTGGGGATCCCCTGGGACCGCCTTAGGGTTTGTGGACGGTCAACCCACATTGGAGACAGGTGCCCAAGGCTAGGGGCAGCACTCCCAGTCATCCTAGAGCTGTGGCTGGGCTGTCTTAAAGCTTTTCCGTCCGGGGATCAATGCAGACCCTGCCGGGGCTCCCTGGGACCGCCGCTGTACTTTTGTATGGTCGATTTAGTTTGGAGACAGGCGCCCAAGGCCTGGGGCCACATCCCTCACCATCCTGGAGCTCTGGCCTGGCTGCTGCGCTGGTTTTCCCTCCAGGGAGGGATGGGAACTCTACTGGGGATCCCTGGGACTGCCGCTGGGCTTGCGGACAGTTGACCAAAATGGGAGATAGGCGCCCAAGACGAGGGCAGCACCCATGGCTATTCCTGGAGCTCTAGCTGTGCTGCGTTACAGCTTGTCCCTCGGCAGAGGGATGGTGACCGTGCCAGGGCTCCCTGGTACTGCCACTGAACTTGGGGATGGCTGGCCCACATGGGAAACAGGCACCCAAGGACGGGGACATCACCCCTGACCATCCTGGAGCTCTGGCCTGACTGCGTCACAGGTTTTTCCTCCAGATAGGGATGGGGACCTTGCCGGGGCTCCCTGGGACCGCTGCTGGACTTGTGGACGGTCTCCCAACATCGGAGACAAGCACAAAGGCCGGGGGCAGCAACCCCGGCCGCCCTGGAGCTCTGGCTGGGCTGCGTTACAGCTTTTCCCTCCGGGGAGGGATGGTGACCCTGCCAGGGCCCCCTGGGACCACTGCTCGGGCTTGGGGACAGTCAACCAACATGGGAGACAGGCGCCCAAGATCAGGGGCAGCACCCCCGCCTGTTCTGGAGCTCTGGCTGCACTGCATTACAGCTTTTCCCTCCAGGCGGGATGGGGACCCTGACAGGGCTCCCTGGGACTGTCGCTGTACTTGGGGACAGTTGACCCACATGGAAGACAGGCGCCCAAGGACGGGGACATCACCCCTGACCATCCTGGAGCTCTGGCTGGGTTGCGCCACTGGTTTTGCCTCCAGAAAGTGATGAGAACCCTACCTGGTTTGCTTGGACCGGCGCTGGACTTGTGGACTGTCAACCCACATGAGAGACATGCGCCCAAGCATAGCACCCCCAGCCATCCTGGAGCTCTGGCAAGGCAGTGTTACAGCTTTTAGGGCTGTCCTAATCTGTGTACATATTAGCACCAGGGAGCGGGAAAGGATTCTCATCAAAAACACTTGCTCCAGTGTATTGAGTGACTGTCCCTTGGGGAAAAGGATTTTTCTCCCATGTTTGTACCAATGCCTCTGCTGGAACAGTCAGTTGAAATGCATAGGTCTGTGCAGCCCCAGATGCAGGTTCTGTTCAACCAGTACCTGCTGTGATTGCACAGAACCTGGGGCATATGGCATGGCCGGGGTTGCATTTGCTGGGCACCTACGTTAAAATACTGTGGCCTTTTCTGGCAATCTCGTGCCAAGTGTCGAATCCGCCCACACAACTAACACTGGATGCCATATAACGCTCCATAGTTATTCGCCCATCAGCCTGTTAAACCAAGGATCCATTCCTCCAAACCTGCCAAATGACCGACCTCCTCGTGAAAATCTTCCTTTACCCCTTGGAAATCTACTCATTTGCCTTTGACCACGATCATACTCATCCATTCAACCTTGTGTCATACCTGATTCCATATGCTCCTGTTGTCCTGATTGTACCTACTGTTCCTCCGTTGAGCTGATAATCACTGCTCCTTCCAAAGAAATCTTTGCTTGCTTTTTCTGGGCAAGCTTGGCCTCTGCCTTTCTGTGCCTGCTCTATGCTCTCCTTTTCCTTCTTCTATCGCCTTTTGAAAAAATGCACAATATGTGCCTGAATATCCAGCCAACTCTTGGCCTCTATCCCTACTACTTTGTCTAGATTGTGCTGGACTTCCTTAGGAAGTCCCTTTTTTAGCATGTGGTAAAATATTACCACTTTCCTATCCCATGCTTCTCCTGTCCCTGTCCTCCACATCTCCTGCATTAACCGGATGTGTGCGGCAGGATCGTCATCTAATTTCATTGTCTTGGCCAAAATATAATTTATATCGTCAACCAGGGCGTGTGTCATAGGGTTGGTGGGGATGTCGAGCCATATGTTGAAGTCTCCAAGAAGGGTGAGGTTGGGATGGTTTAGTTGGAGGGTGGCGATAGGATCGCAAAGGTTGTTTGCGAATTGTCTATCGTAGCCAGGGGGCCTGTAGATTATTGGGAAGCTGTGTGAGAGCGACGGGGAGAGGGATAGTTTAACGAGGAGAGATTCGCAGGCTGGAATGGAGGGTTGGTTTTCGATGATTGAGGCGCGGAGGAGAGATTTGAAGACGAATGCTACCCCCCCTCCTCTGGACAGACGGTTCAGTGGGATGAGGGAGTAGTCAGGGGGAAAGGCTTCATTGGCGATTGGGCCAAAGTCGTCTGAGAACCAGGTTTCAGTGATGAAAACTAGGTCTGGTTTGACAGAATCGAGAAGGTCAAAGATGCAATGTCTGTTTTTTGCTACAGAACGGGCGTTAAATAGGATACAGTTCACATCGGCAGGCAAGGTTGGTCTCGGTGCTGGAGTGGGATGGGGCGGTGGCGGAGAGAGTGGAGGGAGAGGGGTAGGGTGGTTGATGCTGGAAGGGAATAGTGGGCGAGCAGAAAATTTTGCAGGCTTCGGGCGAGGTTCGGTGGCTGCGTGTGATAGGATGATCGGGTTTGGGATGGGGGATTTGATGGTGGGGTGAGGACAGTTAGGAGTTTCCGTTGCAGTTGATGAGAAATCGAGGGAGATGGGTTTCAGGAAGGGGGAAGCTACGGGGGAAGGAGGAGATTGCGGGAGAGAGGTGGTGGGTCGAGACAGGGGAGGCGAGGAGTGCTGAGAGATTGAGGGGTCCAGGGACGTTTCCTCTTTAGTTTCTTTGCTGCGATTGGTGTGTGAGAGAGGGTTGGGGGGTGAGAGGGGGAGAGGGAAGCAGCTTCGGTTCCTGCTAGGGCTAGGCGTGCAGTTTTTAGGGAGGGGAAAGGGTGCGGTCAGTGGGGGAAGGTGGCAGGGGTATGAGTGCAAGGCGGGTGGTGGGTGATTGCGGGGTGGGGTGTGCCAGGTATGATAGTGAGGGGAGCGGGTATGGTTAACATCGGCGGGTCGGGGGTGGGGTTCAGAGGATGAGTGGTTTTAGGGTGAGTGGCTCGCCATCGTGCTCCCCTTGCTTGGTGTTTGGAGAGGGGAAAGGCAGGGAGTGCGAAGGAGGGTAGGGTTATTTGGGAGGGGGGGACAGGAGGGAAGGCAGATCGGAGAGTGGGGGTGGTCCACGGGGGTCGTTTCTGACAGACTCAGGTGGAGTGGGTGCGCTCATGATTGGTGCGAGCTTTAGGTTGATTTACGAGGGCTTTCTGATTGTAGTTCTGAGATCGGAGGTGGCACGCTTTTTGGTAGACTTCCAGGTTCAACTGCTCAAAGGCAATATTAGACTATTTGGTGCTTTCTAGATACAATTGTGGACAGAGATGATATTAGTTTATTAGGTACACTTCTAAGTTCAAGTAACCACAAAAAGGAGTTATAGGGCGGTTCCCTCCTGTTTATGCCAATCGTTTATAACACTCAAAACAACAGAAGGTATAGTTATTATAAGTTATTCCTGTAGCTAGATCCCTAGCCAACAAATAAGTCTCCCTATCTGTGAATAATCTCAAACCAATAAGAGGGGTCCCTAGTTAGTGCTGCTGGGCCGACTACAAATGGTGTTGAGATCTTCTCCCTGGTCTCTCTAAAACACTTTCCTGGTGTCTAGTATGTGCACACAGGTTGGGGGTCGATTCTTGAATTTTAATGTGTCGCCCCCAATTTGTGTGTCTTATCGTTAAAAAACACAACAAGTGCTGATCCCAGAGTATCTGGTTGAGAAGCCAGATAACAATGGCGAAAAATTAAAAAAGATTTTTTTATGTTCAAAAATTGTGTGGAAAGTGAAGATATTAATTCTTCATAACTCCCAAGGGTTCAGATTGAACCATAAATAATATGGATAACGAATTAAGTTTCCTTGCAACAATCCCTTTGTTTTTCTTTTGGAAAGGGAATGTGGGTCTGGGTTATCTTCCAGGCCTTTTCTATGGTCAACCGGTTTCAGCGGGATTCTTGAGTTGCCGCTTTCTTCAGGACGAATACTTCAAGTTGAGGTATCCTCAACAGTGTCTTCAACACTGTTTAGATGATAGAGGGTGTCCAGGGTTTGGTAGGGTAATTACTTCCTAGTCCTGTGTGGACAACAAAAACAAGAAAAAATGGGGACTATGATCAGTCTCTTGTACCAACAGTTTCTACTTAAAAAAGATTTTTCTCGAAAAGGAGATTTCTAAGGTACTTCTATCAGTACCACCTCTATAGTGGAATCGTACCTCTGTGTTGTAATTCCAGGGTAGCTGTTTTGCAGACAAAATACTCGCAAGGTAGGTCTTATTTCGTCCTTACTTCTGGATATTGTCCCTCTGGGTACCGAGTTGTTCCTTCCCGTATCGAGTCGTATCCAATACTAAATTTCCCTGTGTCTGTTGTGCTTTTATATAGCAGTGTGCGTGGTCACGTGACCGTAATGTCAGATCACGTGATCATGCACACGCAATCGCGTCTAGAGCGCGAGATCAGGCAAACATGCCCGATGTAGAACCGTGACTCTTAAAGGGGACTCCGTCAAAAGCAGATTGTAGGGAGTAAGGGCTTAAATGCATGGTGGAAATTTGCAACAATCTGTACCCTAAAATGGGTCTTAGTTAGCTAAGTCTGTTCATCCAAGGGTCGCCAGAGCCTGCCAGCAGATCTCATCATTAAGGCCAATCACGTGACTGCGTGTTCTGTATATCCACTGTTGTTCCCTCTTTAATAGGAGTGCTGTTATGTTTCCACCTCTTGCTGGTGCTTTCACTTTTTCTATTACGGTCCACATAATATCATCTGCAGTGTGATGGTTCTCGATAAAATGTTCTACTAGAGGAGCCGTCCTTTTGCATGTCCTAATGTTGGAACGGTGCTCTCCTATCCGTAGTTTTATTGTTCGAGTCGTCATCCCAATATATTTTTTGTTGCAGGGGCATTGTATGAGGTACACAACATTGGTGGAATTGCAGTTGGTTAGAGTTCTTTGTTCCCAGGGATATTTCCAGCCTATATCTATTACTGTAGTACGTTTTGTATATTTGCAAATAGTGCAGTTTCCACAAGGTGTATGACCCTGAGCTTTAGGTGTATCCCATAGTGTGTTCGTGTCCATAGCAGGCAGTGATTCTTTGTAAGTATGCACTAAAGAATCTCTTAAGTTTTTTCTCCTCCTTATGGCGAACAGTGGTTCCGGCAGTTGTTTCTCATTCACATTGAGTATGTGCCATGCTTGTCGAATTTCCTTCTTAAGGCGGTTAATGATCGGGGAATGGCTGAATACTGCAGTGATGGTCGTATCATCCCTAGGTCTTTTCTCATGTTGGTTAAGAGTAGTTTCTCTTTGTATGTTCCTTGCCTGTTTTCTTGCTTGTTTGACAATCCTGTACGGATAATTCCTCTCTAGTAGGTTGTTCGAGAGCCTGGTTGCTTGAATGTCATATTCGGCTCCAGAGGTACAATTCCTCCTGAATCGGAGGAACTGCCCAAAGGGTAGATTTTCTTTCAAGGACCTTTGGTGGAAACTATTATAGTCCAGCAAGGAATTCCTATCTGTGGATTTTTGAAAGACCGTTGTTTCTAATGTATTACCTCTCCTGGTGATCGACAAATCGAGAAACGTTGCAGTCGTTTTGCTGGCCTCATGGGTGAACTTGAGAAAGGGATTCAATCCGTTAAGCCATTCCATGAAGTTATTCAAAGTTGATTCATCCCCATTGAACAGTAGAAAAATATCGTCAATGTATCGTCGCCAGCTGATTATATTGGCGGAAAAAGGATTTGTTTCCGTGTAGATATGGGTTTCTTCAAAGTTGGCCACATACAGGTTGGCCAAAGTGGGTGCGAATGTTGCGCCCATGGCAGTTCCTGCAATCTGTTCGTAGAAGCTGTCTCCAATTATGAAATAATTTTTTGTTAGCGCTATTTCCGCCAGTTGCATGATTAGCGTAACAGGCATATCCAGAGATTTTGCTCGTAGTATGCTTTCGATGACCCTTAGTGTTTCTTCTTGTGGGATTTTAGAATATAATGACTCTATGTCCATGGTTATAATGTAGATCTCATCGTTATTTAGGACCAACTCGCTTAAATACACTAGAATGGCAGTGGTATCTTTCACATAAGACCGCATTTTGCTGACCTCTTCTTTTAGAAAAAAGTCAGCAAATTGTGAGAGGGGTTCCAAGATTGAGCCAATCCCTGACACAATAGGGCGACCAGGAGTTGGAAGGACGCCTTTATGTATTTTAGGTAATGCGTAAAAGGCCGGGCATCTCGGAAATTTAGGCGCTGGGAAAGCTGCTTCCTTGCTGCTTATGTATCCCTCTGCTTCGGCCTCTTCAATGATCGGATTAATGAGGCTCCTGAGTCTGTTGGTCGGATCACTGCCAAGTCTTTTATATGTAGTCCGGTCATTTATTAATGTGTTCACCATCCTGTCATAATCAGTTCTATCCATGATAACAATCGCACCCCCCTTGTCAGCCGGTTTGATGATAATGTCTTCATTCTTCTTCAATTCTTTTAGGGCTATATCTTCCTGTCTGGTCATGTTATGGTAAGTACCCAAGTTGTCTTCTGTTTCTATTTCTTCAAGTTTCTTGAGAATAAGTTTCTCGAAGGTCTGGGACTCTACACTTATGCTGTGTGGAGGTGGATAGTATGTAGATTTGTTATGTAGTCCAGTCACATCTCGGGGTCCATTGTTTTTATCCTCCGCAAAAAACTGTTTGAGTCTGATCTTCCTCATCAGTTGTGTAATTTCTATTCTGGTCTGGAACGGATCATGAGGAGAAGTAGGGACGAATGAGAGGCCCTTCTGTAATACATCTAGTTGAATTCGTGTGGGAATGAAGGTGGAGAGATTGACTACCAGGGATTGGTTGGTAGGTATTAAGGGTTGTACTGTGGGGTGCTGTTCTGCTGGTACCATCCTTTCCCTCTGTTCCTGGGCGATTCAGGAGGAATTGTACCTCTGGAGCCGAATATGACATTCAAGCAACCAGGCTCTCGAACAACCTACTAGAGAGGAATTATCCGTACAGGATTTTCAAACAAGCAAGAAAACGGGCAAGGAACATACAAAGAGAAACTACTCTTAACCAACATGAGAAAAGACCTAGGGATGATACGACCATCACTGCAGTATTCAGCCATTCCCCGATCATTAACCGCCTTAAGAAGGAAATTCGACAAGCATGGCACATACTCAATGTGAATGAGAAACAACTGCCGGAACCACTGTTCGCCATAAGGAGGAGAAAAAACTTAAGAGATTCTTTAGTGCATACTTACAAAGAATCACTGCCTGCTATGGACACGAACACACTATGGGATACACCTAAAGCTCAGGGTCATACACCTTGTGGAAACTGCACTATTTGCAAATATACAAAACGTACTACAGTAATAGATATAGGCTGGAAATATCCCTGGGAACAAAGAACTCTAACCAACTGCAATTCCACCAATGTTGTGTACCTCATACAATGCCCCTGCAACAAAAAATATATTGGGATGACGACTCGAACAATAAAACTACGGATAGGAGAGCACCGTTCCAACATTAGGACATGCAAAAGGACGGCTCCTCTAGTAGAACATTTTATCGAGAACCATCACACTGCAGATGATATTATGTGGACCGTAATAGAAAAAGTGAAAGCACCAGCAAGAGGTGGAAACATAACAGCACTCCTATTAAAGAGGGAACAACAGTGGATATACAGAACACGCAGTCACGTGATTGGCCTTAATGATGAGATCTGCTGGCAGGCTCTGGCGACCCTTGGATGAACAGACTTAGCTAACTAAGACCCATTTTAGGGTACAGATTGTTGCAAATTTCCACCATGCATTTAAGCCCTTACTCCCTACAATCTGCTTTTGACGGAGTCCCCTTTAAGAGTCACGGTTCTACATCGGGCATGTTTGCCTGATCTCGCGCTCTAGACGCGATTGCGTGTGCATGATCACGTGATCTGACATTACGGTCACGTGACCACGCACACTGCTATATAAAAGCACAACAGACACAGGGAAATTTAGTATTGGATACGACTCGATACGGGAAGGAACAACTCGGTACCCAGAGGGACAATATCCAGAAGTAAGGACGAAATAAGACCTACCTTGCGAGTATTTTGTCTGCAAAACAGCTACCCTGGAATTACAACACAGAGGTACGATTCCACTATAGAGGTGGTACTGATAGAAGTACCTTAGAAATCTCCTTTTCGAGAAAAATCTTTTTTAAGTAGAAACTGTTGGTACAAGAGACTGATCATAGTCCCCATTTTTTCTTGTTTTTGTTGTCCACACAGGACTAGGAAGTAATTACCCTACCAAACCCTGGACACCCTCTATCATCTAAACAGTGTTGAAGACACTGTTGAGGATACCTCAACTTGAAGTATTCGTCCTGAAGAAAGCGGCAACTCAAGAATCCCGCTGAAACCGGTTGACCATAGAAAAGGCCTGGAAGATAACCCAGACCCACATTCCCTTTCCAAAAGAAAAACAAAGGGATTGTTGCAAGGAAACTTAATTCGTTATCCATATTATTTATGGTTCAATCTGAACCCTTGGGAGTTATGAAGAATTAATATCTTCACTTTCCACACAATTTTTGAACATAAAAAAATCTTTTTTAATTTTTCGCCATTGTTATCTGGCTTCTCAACCAGATACTCTGGGATCAGCACTTGTTGTGTTTTTTAACGATAAGACACACAAATTGGGGGTGACACATTAAAATTCAAGAATCGACCCCCAACCTGTGTGCACATACTAGACACCAGGAAAGTGTTTTAGAGAGACCAGGGAGAAGATCTCAACACCATTTGTAGTCGGCCCAGCAGCACTAACTAGGGACCCCTCTTATTGGTTTGAGATTATTCACAGATAGGGAGACTTATTTGTTGGCTAGGGATCTAGCTACAGGAATAACTTATAATAACTATACACTTCTAAGTTCACCTGTACACAGAGAAGATATTCGGTCAGTGTCTAGATTCAATTTGCTTAGAGGGGGTATTAGATTATAAGTCACCGTTATAGGTTCTACATTACACAGCTATACTGTTAGAAATACTAATAGGATTGAATAGGGCACGCTAGTGGGTGGACTTCTTTCAATTCACCATTATTCAGGGAGGGTATTAGGCATGAATCTAAATCAACTTTGTATTAGATTATTAGTCACTTTTTCAGATTCTTCATTACACAGCTATATTGTCAGTTATATTAATATGAATATTTAGGACACGCTAGTAGGTGCACTTCTTTCAATTCGACTTTATACAGGGAGGGTATTTAGGGACTTTGTACCAAGCGGTTATTAGGGAGATTGATTTGTTCGGTCCGGCATGGTATTACACTATTGCAATTTCACAGAGCGGCTATTGTGGCCACTTCAAATCGTAACTTTCCACAGATCGGCTAAGGTCACAGAGAGGCTATTGGTCATAACTTCTAACGCAATTGGGTACACTTTAATGCAACTTTTCTCAGAGGGATTATTGGGCACAACTTCCACGGATTGGCTAAGTTCACAGAGAGGCTATTGGTCACAACTTCTAAATGCAATTGGGTACACTTCTAAATACAACTTTCTCAGGGAGACTATTGGGCACACTTCTAAATGCAACTTTCCTCAGAGAGACTATTGGTCACAACTTCTAAATGCAATTGGGCACACTTCCAAATGCAACTTTTCTCAGAGAGGCTACTGGGCACAACTTCTAAATGCAACTTTTCTCAGAGAGACTATTGGGCACAACTTCTAAATGGAACTTTCCTCAGAGAGACTATTGGGCACACTTCTAAATGCAACTTTCCTCAGAGAGACTATTGGTCACAACTTCTAAATGCAATTGGGCACACTTCTAAATGCAACCTTTCTCAGAGAGACTATTGGGCACACTTCTAAATGCAATTGGGTACACTTCTAAATGCAATTGGGCACACTTCTAAATGCAACTTTCTCAGAGAGACTATTGGTAACAACTTCTAAATGCAATTGGGTACACTTCTAAATGCAATTGGGTACACTTCTAAATGCAACTTTCTCAGAGAGACTATTGGGCACACTTCTAAATGCAACTTTCTCAGAGAGACTATTGGGCACACTTCTAAATGCAACTTTCTCAGAGAGACTATTGGTCACAACTTCTAAATGCAATTGGGTAGACTTCTAAATGCAGTTGGGTACACTTCTAAATGCAACTTTCTCAGTGAGACTATTGGTCATAACTTCTAAATGCAATTGGGTACACTTCTAAATGCAATTGGGTACACTTCTAAATGCAACTTTCTCAGAGAGACTATTGGGCACACTTCTAAATGCAACTTTCTCAGAGAGACTATTGGTCACAACTTCTAAATGCAATTGGGTACACTTCTAAATACAACTTTCTTAGAGAGACTATTGGGCACACTTCTAAATGCAACTTTCTCAGAGAGACTATTGGTCACAACTTCTAAATGCAATTGTGTACACTTCAAAATGCAATTGGGTACACTTCTAAATGCAACTTTCTCAGAGAGACTATTGGGCACACTTCTAAATGCAATTGGGTACACTTCTAAATGCAATTGGGTACACTTCTAAATGCAACTTTCTCAGAGAGACTATTGGGCACACTTCTAAAGGCAACTTTCACAGGGAGACTATTGGTCACAACTTCTAAATGCAATTGGGCACACTTCTAAATGCAATTGGGTACACTTCTAAATGCAATTGGGTACACTTCTAAATGCAACTTTCTCAGAGAGACTATTGGGCACACTTCTAAAGGCAACTTTCTCAGGGAGACTATTGGTCACAACTTCTAAATGCAATTGGGTACACTTCTAAATGCAATTGGGTACACTTCTAAATGCAACTTTCTCAGAGAGACTATTGGGCACGCTTCTAAATGCAACTTTCTCAGAGAGACTATTGGTCACAACTTCTAAATGCAATTGGGTACACTTCTAAAAGCGAATGAGTGTAGGGAGCGTAGGAGTGTTAGTGAGCGGATAAATATGGAGTGTGGAGAGCGGGGGAGTGTGGGGAACAGCTGAGTGTGGAGAGCGACTGAGTGTGGAGAGCGACTGAGTGTGGAGAGCGACTGAGTTGTGGAGATCGGCTGAGTTGTGGAGAGCGGGTGAGTGGGGGGAACAGATGAGTGTGGAGAGTGGATGAGTATGGAGAGCGGATGAGCGTAGGGAGCGGATAAGTGTGGAGAGCGGATGGCAGTGGACAGCGGATGATTGTGGGGAGCGGATGAGTGTGGGGAACGGATAAGTATGTGGAGCGGATAAATACGTAGAGCGGATGAGTACGTAGAGCGGACAAGTGTGTGGTGCGGATAAGTATGTGGAGCGGATAAATACGTTGAGCCGATAAGTGTGTGGAACGGACGAGTACGTAGTGAAGACAAGTACGTAGAGCGGACAAATGTGTGGAGCGGATGAATGTATGGAAAGGATGAGTGTGTGGAGCGGATGAATGTGTGGAGCGGATGAGGGTGTTGAACAGATGACTACGTAGAGCGGATGAGTAGTACGTAGAGCGGATGAGTAGTACGTAGAGCGGTTGAGTAGTACGAAGAGTGGACGAGCAGCATGTTGAGCAGATGAATATGTGGACCAGATGAGTGTGTAGTACGGATGAGCGTACAGAACGGATGAGCATAGAGTGCAGATGAGCGTACAGAACGGATGAGTATACAGAGCGGACGAGTACACAGAGCGGACGAGCATACAGAGCGGACGAGCATACAGAGCGGACGAGTGCATAGGCAGACAGGAGTACATGCGCGGGGTAGACCGGAGTGCATGCGCGGAGAAGACAGGAGAGCATGCGTATGAAATACATGAGAGCATGCGTAGGGCACACTGGAGAATGAGGGATAGACTAGAGCACGCAAGGCAGACTAGAGTGCGTGAGTGTGTCGAGCAGACAGGAATGTGTAGGACAATCCTGAACGCCTGAAGTGAATAAAATGCATAGAACGGACCTGATTGCATAGAATTGCGTGACATACATAATATGCTTTGGAATGCAGGGAGCATTTGAAAGGGCATATATCATACCACACCCCATGCTTACTCTCTTCTTTACACCACCACTCAACTAGAACACAGAGATACTATGACACCATTCGGTATAACTGTTCTCATATCAACATCTACCGCTCACTCCCCATCACTCTAAGTAAACACTGCTGGTTTCACACCCCCCAGCCAGGCGTTCTCCTCAGGCCTAACGCAGCCACACTCGGTCTGGATAAATCCTGCCAGAGCGAACACATACTCCTGATCTCTCAACCTCCACACCTACCGCTAAGAAGCAGCTACCACACGAATTCCGCACCAGCTGCACACATACCTGGTGCGCACACGTACCTTTGAACTCTCTCTTCTCTCTCTACTGACCTGAACTTTGGTTCCCAAGGGCGTTCAACCTACGAGCGCCTTCAGACCATACCAATGGAATATAAGGTGCTATATAAATGCACCGGGAAGCACGAGAAAGCACTGTTTGCTGGCCAGCTCATCTTGTGCAGAGCTTGTGAGGATCGTGTTACTAAATGGCCTGGAGGACGTCTTTAGAAGCTACACCACGCTGCCTGGAGTGTGCACCTGTGGCTCCGCCCATTAGGTGCCTGGGGCACTTTCTTTCTTTCTATTAATTCCCATGGTGCAGCGCACTCGCGTGCGCACCGGGAAGCACGAGAAAGCACTGTTTGCTGGCCGGTTCATCTTGTGCAGAGCTTGTGAGGATCGTGCTACTAAACGGCCTGGAGGACGTCTTTAGCAGCTACACCACGCTGCCTGGAGGTGAATCAGCGTGTGTGTTGTGGCTGTCTTCTAACCTCCTTTGGACCTGTTCTTTCATTACTGGACTTTGTTTATATGGACTTTGTTTTTAGTTTTAGAAGCAACAGAGTATCTTACAGCTTTTCTTTTTATTCTTTTTCAGTGTGCGCCTGTGGCTCCGCCCACTAGGTGCCTGGGGCACTTTTTTTCTTTCTATTAATTCCCATGGTGCAGCGCCCTCGCGCGCGCACCGGGAAGCACGAGAAAGCACTGTTTGCTGTTCGCTGTGTGCAGTGCGTGGTGCGTTTTGAATCCTCATTTCTGCAATTGTTCGTATCGCACCCAAGGGGACAAAGTGGCTGGCTAATTGGCTGTTTGGGTGTCGGGTGATGGGTGCGGGTGACTAATACTGTTCTTTTTGTATACCTTATGGGCTGGTAAGGAGACTGGGTTAGACTGCTGGAGAGTGGTGTTTTGGCTTTGATTGGGCAATTCAACGAAGTTTAGGGTTGCTCTAGGCTACGAAGGAAACATGGGCAAAATTGTTAAATCAATAACCACGATGAAAGACCTGCGTGCAGATTTTTTCTCAGCAGTAACAACACGCAGGGCTACTTTGGCACGTGCGGCGGCGGTACCTCTGCCGCCTCCGTGTATTGAGGAGGATGAATTACTTGAATGCGCTCAAGCTTGCTCTAACGTACTTAAATCAAATGCTGAGTCACTTACTAACTTGACTGAATTTACAGACTCTTCCCAATCACTGTTTGTGGAAGAATATTCAGTCCCTATGGGGAAGGATATTCTAAAACATCAGTGGGGGGTGGCTTCTGAGAAATTGCTCAATAGCAACTCCAATAATGATTCCTTTTGTGATACTCCTAGCGACTTTCTGACTGCTGACTTAGAACTTTTAGACAATCAAACGACCCATGACACTCCCCTGATTGAGGGAGTTGAGGTGACCAATAACAAGGATATTGGTACGATGTTAGGAATCTTCAATAGACTAATCTTGTATGAACTTAGGAGACAGACCGAAGTACTATGTCAAATCAATTCGGCAATAGAACTGATCCCCTCGAGAGTGAATGACCTACTTTCTAAGTCACCGAGTGATATAAAGTCTGCATTGGCGTGTTCAATAATGGACTCGCCTGTCCAGGATCCTGGGGTTGTTCAATCGTCAGTCATCTCTCAAGATATTATTGAAGTAATCGTTGTACCTGATACACAGGGCAATAAGAGTGTGACAGACTCGGTTAAAACTGTCTTGGAAGCTGTCTTGGAGAAGGCTGATACTTCAAATTTTCCTGTTATGGAATGTGTTTTGGCTGATAATTCCAGAAACACTGCCGTTTTAAACAACAAAAAGGAAAAAAAAAAAAAAAAGCACGACAGACCAAACTGATGCGGGCAAACAACATGGCGAAAACATCTCGTAAATTTCTGAGAGACTTGACCTTCAAAAATTCGATCCTAGAGGCCAGGGAGGTCTTAGAGGGCGGCTATAAGAACCAACCCCCTGCGGAAGAGGGGGTCGAGGTCCAGTCTCTGCCTGGGGTTTCGAAGGAGGCCTGCCAATCCTCCTTGGGAGCGTACTTTGAGGCTAGCAACTCGATTTCTGATGTAATGAAGAATAAAAAAAGAGAGGCGAGTGAGATTGCCTCACACTTATCATCTCTAAAAACAGGATCAGAGGACATTTTTGAAATATTTAAAACTAACTCTTTGAACGCCAATAGCTCTCTCGCTCCAATGAACATAGGGACCAAAGTGGCTAAACATGCAAGTGGGCTGTGTGCTGCGTTGCACTCACGTGAGAATAATGAGGGTAAGGACTTACTCCCGAAGGTTGGTGCCCCAATTGAAGACAAGGGTCAGCTGTCGTGTTCAGTTAACACGGGGCTGGGCTCCAGTGAACGGCTTTACAAGGAGAAGATGGTCGGTGCTACATCTGTACAGACCGGATGTGCTGCCCTGGCACCTGCGGGTTTAGCACCGGCCATTCTAAACAAGCCAACACCTACTGTCTCTGTACCTATCCCTGTAACTATGTCTGAGGTGCTGCAAACGCCTGAAGCTACTGAGCCTCTTTCCGATTCGATCACAGTTACTCATCCAGTCAGTAAAGAGGTTGAAATTACATCTATGGTGAAGAAAATCTTAGAGGACACATTTGTATCGAATAATAATGGGTGGTATTTACCGCGCAACGATATGAGAGAACCCACAAGTGTCAATATGTGTGGCACAAACAAACAAAACTTTGAAAAATCAATCAACGATCTTGATCTAAGAAAACCTGCTTTGAGCGACCTTCCTAGTCTCATATTGACAACTCTGTTTTGGGAGGGTAACCGAACTTCTTTAAACCGTTCCTACATACTCTCATTGTTTGCGGCAATTCCGGAACTAGCACTAATTTCATCAGCTGATATAGTTCTGGTGGACTTCATTCATAGACAGAGATTTGACTATGTGCGTCTTGTAATACCATCCCCTCTAGTAAGAAACCTCCTGCTAAAGGAGGCTGAATCCTTGCAAAGGAGGGCTTTTGACCTCTTCCAATATGAGCATACCATCCCCCAAACGAATGGCAATTCTCAATTCAAAAATGGTGCGGAAGGTGGAGTAGGGGTGGAACCTCAGGCGGGGAGTAACAATCTTTGAATGGGCAATGATGACAAGCAAGAGTGGAGATGGTTGGCTCTTCCCCTCAGAGAATCCATTAACTCTCTGAGGGAAATGGGAAAACCACTCTAGCAAGCCTAGAAAAATAACTTTGGCAAGTTGGAATGGAAGAGGTCATCTACACTTAATCCATAATAGTGAGGTTACCAATGTTTTACAATCTTATGATTTGCTACTCCTGCAAGAAACTTGGGCTACCAGTGATCTCTTATGGGAAGGTTTTGATATAGCTCAAATTAAGGCTGTAAAGGGGGTTAAAGGTCGGCCTATGGGTGGACTCCTAATTGCCTGCAAACAAACTCTAGGGGCTACAAAAATGAGCGAATGGTCTAGTTCCAACTCCTTTCTTACTGTGACCTACGAAATCAAAATTGGTATGATCAATATCCAATTTTGCATCACCAATGTATATTGGAACCCGCTAAAATATCCTGATTCCCAATTGGTAAAAGAAATTAACTACTTGACCGCAAAAATCGATGCATGGAGAGCGGCCAATGTGAACGGTTTCATAATCTTAGCAGGGGACTTGAATTCAGATTGTAATATTGACTCTATGGTGGCGGATGCCTTATTGTCTGAAAACAAGCTGTTTAACTGTAATGCCAAGGTTACGGCAGGGAACCCCAAGTTTCGGGGAGCTCTATGGCATAATTTTGTGGAAATTATGGTATTATCGATGATGGACAACAAATACCATACTTGGAATGCTAGAGGCTGTAGCCCTATTCTGGATTATATTTTTGTGTCTACTAGGTTTGATAAAGTTATTTCCAAACTTACTGTAGTTAAGATGCCTACTAGTGATCATAACTTATTACATATTAACTTTCCTTATCCTGTACCAACTAGACCATTATCATGCTATACTCAGGGCCTGATAGTAAATCAAAAAGGTAACGTGGTCATTTGCTAACACTAAGAAATTTTCCTCTGTTATGGTTAAGAATTTCGAACTGATGCATTTTGAAGACCGGATTTGTAATTTGTCTGTGACCAGGTTTACAACACATGTAAATGATCTTATTTTGAATTCAGCAGTAAATACGATACGTGGTGGTAATGCTAGAAGGAATCACTCACACTGCTTCAATATGGAGGTTCATAACCATAGAAAATTAATGAGAAGTGAAATTCGTTCAGTTGACAAAATTGGCCATACCGCAGACCATGCATTTACGCTGATTAAAAAAATTAAGCAACAATACAAAAATTGGCTAATAAGCTTTAAGGGCATGCAGCCCAACTGGATGGGGAATATATGCTTAATGCACTGAAAGGTAACAACATTTCTAACTTTTGGCAAATCATTAATAAGGTTGAAGTATCCCAAGAGGAAATGCTATTTACTGAAATCAGTGAGAGAAGGTGGGTCGACTACTTCTCGAAAATGTATGGCGGCGACTTAGCCAATTTTGGAGGTTGTGTTGACAAGACTGCGATATGGGAACTGAACATCTCTGTCTCCAATATCTCTCGCCTTATTATTAAATCAAAAAACTCGGCGGCTCCAGGGCCGAACAATTTATCAAATAAGATCCTAAAAACGGATACTGATGTGTGGGCCAAGGTTCTGCATATCCTATATAAGGATATTCTGAGCACTAAAACTATACCTGAATCCTGGAGATTAGCTCTTGTACTTCCGATCTATAAAAAGGAATCCAGATTTGCGCCGGAAAGCTATAGACCCATAGCTATCTCGGACCCGGAGTCTAAAATATTTGCCTCCATGGTACTGGAAGAAATGCAAGACTGGATTAAGAGCAACAACATATTGGATGTCAAACAAATTGGCTTTAAAAAAAACTTAGGCACAGACTGTGGGGGGCTCATACTTAAAAGTTTACAATCCAAAGCCCTAATGAAAAATGGAGTCTCAATTTTTGTTGCCTCTATGGATCTTAGTCGAGCGTTCGACATGGTTGATCGCCCATCCCTATGGTCCATTCTCAGAGACTTGAATATCCCTAAACATCTCCTGGAGATAATAATAGAATTGTATTCAGAGACTAAAATTAAAGTGAGGTTAAACTCGGAAGGTCAGTTTACCTCAGAAATGTGCATTCCCAATGGTCTCCGACAAGGCTGCATGCTCGCTCCAACGCTGTTTAATCTATATGTCTGTGGAGCCAATAAAGCGTTAAAGAACAAAGGGCTGGTGGCACCAAAACTGAGAAACAAAAGGATTGAATGGTTAGCTTACGCTGATGATTTTTTGCTTTTGGATTGCACCAAAGTGGGTTTACAATGATTGATAAACACTTTTGTAATATTCGTGTCTAAATTACACTTAAAAATAAATGCAACCAAGACGACCATTGTATGTCTTGGCAAATGTAGGAACAATTTACTCGGTCACTCATGGTACTGTGAGGGCAAACGTATTAAGTGTCAGTCTGCCTTCAAGTATTTGGGTTATAATGTAATTGGTTCAGGTTCCACAACCATAATAAAAACTCAATTGAGGACTAAGGTAGAGATGGTCCTAAGGCAAATGCGTAAACTAGAGACCAAATACTGCAAATTCACCATGGTACAGTTAAGAACCTTTTACATTATGAAAGCAATTCCAAGGTTTATGTATGGTACGGAATTTTTTGATTTTGAAAAAACGGACTGGTTGAAGTCTCTGGAAAGTCTTATATGGAAAGGAATCTTATACTTTATACCAAAAAGTGTTCCGATGGAAATTAGAAGATATGAGTTGGGCCTACATTCTTTGCAATCGTTTATCATGTGGAAAAAGATCTTGCTATGGAGAAAGTGTTTAGTAAATCCATCTGATAACCTTTATACTATAGCAGGTACGGATTCCCATAACTTGTTTATCAGCCAGTTAAAATCTAAGGTTGAGTTTTGTCTTACCAATTTGGGTGTTTCAATTGAAATGTTACAATCTAATCCGCAAAAAGTAAAAAGTATCTTAAAAAGTGATGACTGGTTACAGACTGTATGTATAGTATCGCAGTCAAGGAATTTTAATCAAGCATATTCTTTCTGGAAGTTTTTTCCTGGTATGGAAGCCTATTTAGAAAAATACCCTTGCAGAGGTTTACGTAATGGCTTCATGTGATTTAGATTAAATGTGATGAGAACCAATAGCACTCTGAAGGGTTGGAAGTTGTTGACTGACCCTTGGATCTGGTGCAGATTCTGTAGGAAAGAGAGTATTATGGAAACACTGCATCAAATTCTACTTATTTGCCCAGCTCTGCTCCAATACCGAATCTCTTATTTTGCTCAATTTGTACTGCATCTACACCGTGTCAATAGAGAACTATTGTGGTATCAAATGAGACATGGTCAAAACACTGTACTCAGGATTAGAGTGATTGCTTTTTTAAAAGTTGTTTGTGACTTATCTTAAATGTCTTTTAGAATCTGTTAAATGTAGGTTAATTTGATCTGTTGATTTTGATAATGAAATACTTTCTTTGAATAGTTGTATGTTGATTGGAATTATGTTTAGTTCATATCTAATATTGTTTTATCTTGGAAATATACTTTTTTATTCTGTTCTTATAAAGTGTATTTTTGTAAAGGTTTAAATAAACCATATACAATAAAAAAAATAAAAAAAATGCAAAATAACAATAACAACAACAATACAGGTTTTACAACATCCCCTTATAATAGGTCGCCTCATAAGGCCAAGTATTGAGCATTTAACCCTAAGTTTCCCACAGCCATTCTCAATGGTATTTTAAACCTCAGGAAGAACCTGACACAAGTGAGTCAATCGAGTTTCCATACTCCAACCCAATCTAACCAAAAACAAGTTCACTTCAAAATAAATGACTTAAAACACAGAAGCTGAATCCGTAGCACAACATTTTGACACAAGGAACCCTTTATTTTCTCTTTCCTGGTTTCTTATCTTCCCCACAATCACTCACCTTGCTCACTTTCATCACCTTGCTTAGCTATTCACTTTAATTACACTTCTCACTCTTACACACAGGACAGAATCTTTATCAAAAACACACATTATCCTGCAACTCTGTACTTCCTACACTGCAGCCCTGCTCCCCTGCTTGCAGTCCTCTGTTCCCTGTCTACAGCCCCTTCCTCTCTAACACTAATTATCTTGTTGCCTACCTGCACTTCCTTGTTCTGTGCCCATTGCCCGTGCTGTCTTCAGTCCTGCCCTTGTTATCCCACTTCAGAGCTACAGTTTCCTTGTTATCTGTTTTTAATCCTGCCCTTTTTATCCCACTTCAGAGCTACAGTTTCCTTGTTATCAGTCTTCAGTCCTGCCCTTGTTATCCCACTTCAGAGCTACTGTTCCTTGTTATCAGCCTGCGCTTTCCAGTCACCTTACCCCTGTACTGAGATTCAAGTTTCCTTGCTTTTCTTCTTTCTTCCAGTTCTCTGTCTTGAACCTTGCTCACTTTGACTTCCTTTTTCCCAGGATATTTCTGTTACAGTTCTTGCCTTTGCTTGTGCCTTGTGTAATTTCTTTGTTCAGAGTTTGGTTGTTCGGTTTCTAGCAGGCAATCCCTGCCCCTTTCCTTTTTTTGTGTTTCCGTATTGTATCTTGTGTCATTGTTAACAGTATGCTGGTTCATGTTTCAGGAAGCAGTCATTGGGCCTCATTACAAGGTTGGCAGTCCGGTAATAATGATACCGGTACGGGAATACCGGCATCGTCCACCGGACCGGTGCATCACGTCCTGTAATGCCGGTGCTACCGGCATCTGCAGGGACCCATTGTGAATGGGTAGCACCTTCCCGGAATGATCACGGGCACGCGGCAGCCGTGCCAGTTATACCGGCATGCCGTTAGGAAGTGCACATTACGAGGTTCACGGACATGCACCTACCGGCATCGAGATGGTGGTAAGAAGGGTTTCCATGATGCCGTCAACACCGGCACACCCACACACCACACCCCTTCCAAACCCAAAATGCTACCATTAGCAGTTGCAATACTGGGGCTGGAGAACATGCCTGCACTGCTACTTGTTAGGAAAGGAAGAAGGCGATGGATATGGCAGGGGAAATGTGCACAAAATACACAGTAAACAACCTTGAATATAACAACGTGCATTCAATACCCAAGACTCGTGTATACCACTATATGAAAAGGAATGTAGGGTAAGCACTTAGAACCTCCTTATGACTGAAAGGAAAGTCGGCAACTCCTTACCCACTATGCTATTACAGATACTGACAGCGCTAAGCCCACGTAGAGGGCAAGCAGGGACAGAATCTGTAAGCTGACACTCTAGACGGTACTGAATAAAGAATTTGGAAACAGTACTCACAAGGACCGGAATGACCACATGAATGCCAGTACTCACGAAGACCGGAAAGACCACTTGGATGTCCGTATTCACGAGGACCGGAAAGACCACTTAAAAAGTCAGTACTAACCCACAACCCTGTAAATCTAACAAGAACCCAGAAGGCAGTAAAGGCAAAGAGTGAGGATGACTAAATACCTAAACCCAAGTCAAGAGGCAAGAAGGAATAGTACAGTGTGGAAAACAAAAGATAATCACACAGGAGCTAGTTACAACAGCTTCCCACACCTAATAATAAAATAGGAAATAAATGTAAAAGTGTAAAGGAAAACATGGCATGGATCCCAATAGAAGGCAAGGATCAGGAGCAGTGAAAACGATATCAAAAGGGAAACTTTCCCACCCATCCAAGGTGAGAAGGCAGGAAACTAAACCTGTAAAGGAAAGATTAATGCAACAAGTCTTTCAGTAGCAAAGGACAATTTCTAGGAAACAGTGAACACAGGCAATTGGGCTACAGCAAAAGGAAAGCTCAGAGAAAGGCTGCCTGCAGACAGAGAAAGGGAGAAAGGGATTTCCAAAAGGCAGAAATCAATTAGGCATACAAATACGAATTCCAGGACAAGGAACAAGAAACACTAACTAGAAACTGGGCACAAAAACTAGGAACCAGGAACAAGGGACCAGTCACGACAGGAACGCTGCAACAATGACCAGCGCTGGACTGAAGCAAACTGAGGCTTTTAAAGCTGCTTAACGAGCACACCCCTCAGGCGTGTCGCCTGCTGCACCTGCAGCCACAGGTGTTGCCTATCCTCCACCCAGCCTTGTCCTGCAAGGGAGGAGGTGAGGCAGTGAGCCAGGCATTCTGGGAAGCATAGTCATTTGATTAAAGTAGCAGTAGCATGCTGGCTGCCAAAAACCTGGAATGGATCCGGAAGGGAAGTCATTCGGGAAATAAGGTTTTAGCGCTCCCAATTCATCAGGACACTGTAGCATAAGGTTCGGAGGAAATGTCCAGTAGGGAAGAAACCCCAAAACATGCCCCCAAGTGGCGGGAACGGGAGCAAAGGGAGCGAGCCGTGACACTATACCCCTCCCACGGCCGACTCCAGGCGGCCGTTACTCGCACAAAACATCTTCTTTCCATGACAGTAGCGCTTTGTCTTCAGAAGTGGCACTGATGGAAACGATGACCCACGGGCAGAAGCAGAAGGACTGGAATGAATAGAATCAGGCCGCAGTCTATAAGAGCCATAGGCGGGTTTTCGGTGAGGAAGAGACTCATAGGTCGAAGAAAGGCATGAAGGACTTGCAGGACCCGAAGCAGAGTTGGAAGGTCCAGGAAGCTTAGTCACTGGAAGAGGATATGCATACATCTTTGAGGAGAGAGGCAGGCTGGTGCTACATGCCTTAGACAACGGTAGAAGTTCTGTTAGCCTCACTGCCGAGAGTGGACACACAGGAGGTGAGGAAACAGCAGGTTTCAGGAAATGTTTATGTTCGGAAGAGGAAGGTGGCGGCTGAGGTAGAGGTTCGGATACTCTGTCATCCATCTGGGTAAAGGTTTGTGGTTGAAAGTGACAAAGATTCGCCTGCATAAGTTCCATGCCTTGGAGGTCTGGAGATCCAATGGGTTGTACGAGGCTGGCACTCCCGTTGACAGTCATGTAGCCAGTCAAGTAGCCACCTTGTTGCACGTGGGATACAACCGCAGGAACGTTTGGCATACTGATAGGAGTGTTAGACACAGTACTCGGAACATCAGGCATACTAGCAGCGGGAGCAAAAACAGGCACATCTTGAACTGCAGCAGACATTCCCCTCCTTTGGCTACTAGCACCTAACTGGCGCTGCAGCTGGAAGGCCGTGCCCGTCCCTTCCCTCAGGCTCATGTGGGATCCGGCAACAAAAGGGTTGTCAAGCGGTTGATACAAACCGGAGTCCAAACGCGGACCGTCCAGCCCGCTATCCTGGTCGGCTACTCGTTCGGTGACTGGGCCGTGGCGGATGGCATCCGTTTCTCTCTCGTAATACTCCAGGCAAGTCCAGCGGCCTCGCATGTAAGGCCCTCCCGAGTCGTGAGCCGGCTTGATGTTTTTGAAGAGAGAGCTGGCAGAAGTCTCAGGCTCAGATGTTGCATATTCGGGAGGCGCTGATGCTACAGTCAAGTAGTTGGGAGAATTGTTTTGTGTACAAGGCAGACATTCTGGTGATCCCCCTGAAGCATAAGAAGGGCAAGATGGACGTTCATCAGTAAATGGTTGGGATTCAGGAGGAATCTCTGCAGCAGAAGAATATGCAGCAGGATCTGACAGTGTAGACAGGTACACCTCCGATATTGGCAGCGAGGCTGAGCAGGATACAGGTCTCTCATGAACTGAAGCCAAACTAGCAGTAGGCTCTGGGACCGAAGACATGCACTTAGAATGTACTACCGGAAGCTCCATGGCTGAAGGATAATCTGCTGGATGAGTCACTGTAGCCGAAGACAGACATGCCAGAGGAAATTCTGAGGCTGAGGGCATGCAAGCTGGAGCCGTCTTGTTAGCTGAAGACAAACTTGTCAAGGTCTTTGGCTCTGACTGCGTACATGGTGAAGGCTCTTGGGTGACTGGCAGACATAGCACTTTTTTATTGATCGAAGATACGTGTGCCAACGATGACTGCAGAGCTGTGGACAGGATTATTGAAGAGTCAATGGTAGTAGGAGGACAGTCTGAAGTCCCAGAAGTCGACAGACACACTTGTGGTTCAGGAATGGAAAGCCCCTTTAAGGCAGTTGACCCCTTGGCACCAGTAACCAAAGTCTGAGCTGTACCCCTGCCGTCCCTCTCCTTAGTGGATGACACTGAGTCTCTTCCTTTGTAGAAGTCAAAATCAACCAGAGGAATCACCATAGTAAAGTCTCTGTTAATCAGGATTTCGTCAATTGACCATTCCTCTGTCTTAGCTTCTAAAAGTGGCTGATTAACAATCAACAGTTCAGGGATCGCCTGCCGGGTTTTTGGTTCAGTAATCTGTGGAATGAGTCCATCAAAACATGAATTCTGCACTGTCTTTGACTGCTCGTAGTGACTGAAATTGGCAGAAGGAAGAGCGAACACAGAGGTAGCATCGTTTTCCACATCAGCTTGAATGTCTACTTCAGTCTCAGCAGCTAGATCAAGGGCAGAACCTAAGCCTACAGTTGTGACTGATTCTGTGTATGCCACCATTGTGGATTGTGTTTGGAAATCAGAAGCATGTATTTGTTCAAGCTCAGAGTTATGACAAACTGCTACACAGGAAGCCTCAGGTAAAGGAGTGGCTTGTGAATCTTCAGCTAACAGCAATTCCTGACAAACGGTAGGACAGTTGTCAGAACCTGTGCCCTGAATAAGCGCTGTGCTTGAAAAAAGACTTTCACTCCCAATAGATCTTACATATTGACAAGTATCATGATTTACAAAAGTCTCCGCACTCAGGGACTGAACAGTATTCACTTCATCAACGGATAAAGTTGGAGGTGTATTCAGAAAAGACTAACATCTTATTCTCCTCTTTTAAGGAAATGTATTCTTGTTTTAACTCCTCAAATTCTGCTTTTAGCTTGTCCCGCATTAACTGTACATCCCTATCAGTAGGCACAGGGGAAGGCATGGTGGCATCAGGGCTGGATCCTGCCCTAGCCATCTGGAAGTGCACTGATTGTATATTGTCATCTACTGCTTGCAGGTCTTGTGATCTATACTCTCTCTTACCGACGTGGTCTGTGTTTCTTTTAAGCAGACTATTGGCATCAGACCCCTTGGCATTAGAGACCACAGTAAGAACCTGTGCAGAGGAGTAAGCTGTAGACTGAGGGCAGAAAACAGAAGATATGCAAGGAACCCCTCCATCCTTCATGCTTGAATCATGAAACTGTTCAATCTGAGGTAAAGCACAACCGGAGTCATGGGGTTCAATAACAGAGGTACTTGTGTGTATAAATTCTAGCAGTGTGTTGTTTTCCACTGCTAAGGCTTGTGCGGACATAGACTCTGGATCAAAATTAAAGACAGAGCTAGGATCAGGCAATGCAGGATGGGCCACCCATTGGGTAAAATACTTTGCACGTAAATACCCATTCGTGTCAAGGAGTTCATTTAAGTCAGGAGTAGAGATTCGATTTTCACGGGTAATTGTAAGGGAAGCTTTCTGTATAAGGTTGTTAGAGGCCTTGCTGCCTTTCCTTCGTAATCTGGCCATGTTCAAACGGGAACAACGGCTGGTCATTCTGTTAGGAAAGGAAGAAGGCGATGGATATGGCAGGGGAAATGTGCACAAAATACACAGTAAACAACCTTGAATATAACAACGTGCATTCAATACCCAAGACTCGTGTATACCACTATATGAAAAGGAATGTAGGGTAAGCACTTAGAACCTCCTTATGACTGAAAGGAAAGTTGGCAACTCCTTACCCACTATGCTATTACAGATACTGACAGCGCTAAGCCCACGTAGAGGGCAAGCAGGGACAGAATCTGTAAGCTGACACTCTAGACGGTACTGAATAAAGAATTTGGAAACAGTACTCACAAGGACCGGAATGACCACATGAATGCCAGTACTCACGAAGACCGGAAAGACCACTTGGATGTCCGTATTCACGAGGACCGGAAAGACCACTTAAAAAGTCAGTACTAACCCACAACCCTGTAAATCAAACAAGAACCCAGAAGGCAGTAAAGGCAAAGAGTGAGGATGACTAAATACCTAAACCCAAGTCAAGAGGCAAGAAGGAATAGTACAGTGTGGAAAACAAAAGATAATCACACAGGAGCTAGTTACAACAGCTTCCCACACCTAATAATAAAATAGGAAATAAATGTAAAAGTGTAAAGGAAAACATGGCATGGATCCCAATAGAAGGCAAGGATCAGGAGCAGTGAAAACGATATCAAAAGGGAAACTTTCCCACCCATCCAAGGTGAGAAGGCAGGAAACTAAACCTGTAAAGGAAAGATTAATGCAACAAGTCTTTCAGTAGCAAAGGACAATTTCTAGGAAACAGTGAACACAGGCAATTGGGCTACAGCAAAAGGAAAGCTCAGAGAAAGGCTGCCTGCAGACAGAGAAAGGGAGAAAGGGATTTCCAAAAGGCAGAAATCAATTAGGCATACAAATACGAATTCCAGGACAAGGAACAAGAAACACTAACTAGAAACTGGGCACAAAAACTAGGAACCAGGAACAAGGGACCAGTCACGACAGGAACGCTGCAACAATGACCAGCGCTGGACTGAAGCAAACTGAGGCTTTTAAAGCTGCTTAACAAGCACACCCCTCAGGCGTGTCGCCTGCTGCACCTACAGCCACAGGTGTTGCCTATCCTCCACCCAGCCTTGTCCTGCAAGGGAGGAGGTGAGGCAGTGAGCCAGGCATTCTGGGAAGCATAGTCATTTGATTAAAGTAGCAGTAGCATGCTGGCTGCCAAAAACCTGGAATGGATCCGGAAGGGAAGTAATTCGGGAAATAAGGTTTTAGCGCTCCCAATTCATCAGGACACTGTAGCATAAGGTTCGGAGGAAATGTCCAGTAGGGAAGAAACCCCAAAACATGCCCCCAAGTGGCGGGAACGGGAGCGAAGGGAGCGAGCCGTGACACTATTACTCCAGCAGGCATTGAACCAGGGAATGCAGCGGAGGAGAAGGAGGGTCAGACAGAGCCAGCACATACCACCAGCGCAGGCAGTTGTACCCCGCAAGCAGCCACCAATCCCTCGCGTAAGGGCAAGTCCATTTGACCTAACCCCTGCACAGATCCACACCCTGTACCATCTGGACAGGGACACCATATGCACAATAGTGGACCTCATCCATGACGACTTGGTAACTTGGTAAGCCTTATCAACATCCAGATAGGAATCCTCTCCTTGCTGAAGGTAGTGTCTGTGCTACACTTCCTTGCCACAGGCACCTACCAGCACACAGTGGGGCAGCTGCATGGCATCTCACAACCATGTTTCTCCTTTGTGCTCAACCAGGTGCTAAATGCCCTCCTGAAACATGGAAGGGACCACATATATCTACCATGGACTGCGGAGGAGGAGAATGCTTCCAAATAGCATTCCATGCACTGGCAGGCATGCCAAACGTAATCAGTGTCGTTGACTGCACCCACGTGGAGCTGGTAGTCTGGCATGCCGTGGAGGTAGTGCACCGCAACTGGAAGCTCTACCATTCCCTGAATGTCCAGATGGTTTGCGATGCAAGCAAAATAATAACGCATTGCTGTGCAAGATTCCCGGGATTCACACATGATGCCATGGTGCTGCGCAACTCCACGCTTCCCTGCTACATGGCGACGCGCTGCACAACGGACCTTGCTGCTGGGTAAGTCTAATGACAGGGAAATGAGGGGTGTTGCCTGGGGTGGCGGGGCACAAGCATAGGCAACCTGTCTGCTGGCTGGGGCATGAGGGGTGTTGTTCTGGGTGGGGGGGTGGACCCCAGCGACCTTGGTGGAAAAGACTGTGACCCCAATTACCTCAACAAAATGTTGGACACATCCAATGGATGCAGATTTGGCATGCCTACACAGCTGTGCATGAATGTAATCAACATACACAGCGCCCACCCCAGCACATGCACCTGGAACATCATCAGATATGAACCACAGGTACCACGATGCACCTCCCTGCAGGCACAATGCATGAAATACATGAGCGCAGCAAAATACATCACTGGGCATGCAGCTGTGCCTGAGCCAAATCCAACGGCCACACATGGGAATCCCTGTCACTGCACCCACCCCAAAGGTACACCGCAGACCAGTATACCGGCCCAGGCACCTTAAGTGACACTCCCAAATGCAATGGTGCAAGCAAGGAAACTATTGTAATCATCAATCACTTACCACCACTAACATATGAGCGAGTAGTGCAGGACCCATCCATAGTACTTCAGCTCCACCATGCCAGTACACACCCAGCCCCTTCACAGAAACATTTGCCTTCACTGGCGGACCATACCACCAATGCCATTGTGCCTTGGTCATATGGGGAAGGCGTTGATGGACAAGTACATGGTGACATCAAGTAGTCGAAAGCATGAATAGAAAACCACTGTGTATCATGAAGCACATAAGGCAAATGTGTCATGATGCACTCCACACGTATAGTAAATATTCCTAATGCAACACACCCATCAGATGTCAGCACATCATGGAGCTTCTCACCTCATTTGTGTGAGTTCGGTATCTGATGGAAAGGTCCCTAAAACGTGAACGGCACACATACCCCACAACCATGGAACATCCCTAAGTACACTTACCTGGGTAATACCATAAGGAAATGTCAAGTGCAGTCATGAAGAATCTGTGACATGTGACCAGGCAGTGCACACAAGGAATGACAACAATGTTCACAAATACACTTTCCATTGCTCCTGTGCAGGTGATACTGGATATCCCCTGAAGCCGTGGCTCCTGACCCCCATCAGGCAACAGGTCAACAGGCACGAAGAGGACTACAACCGTGCACATGCACACACTCGTGTCACGATTGAGCAGACTTTTGGCCTGTTGAAGGCCCGTTTTCGCTGCCTCAGCAGGTCAGGTGGGGCACTCATATACAGGCCTCAGTAGGTGGGCAAGATAGTGTTGGCATGTGCCATGCTGCACAACATGTACATCCGGCACAACGTACCCCTGTCCCCTGACACAGACCTGATTCCACCAGAAGATGAGGAGGATGATGATGGTGAAGATGCTGCATATCGGCCACGGCACAATGTGAATGAAGGACGTGTTGTACGCCAAACTTTGATTGCACAATACCTTTGAAGGATTGGGTAACACAAGGCACTGGAAATGGGGGACACTGGGCACTGTTAAGAAATACATTGACACACACTCAAAAAGCAATGTCCAGTCATGTGTTTTTCTTATGCATACCAGGTGTATTGATGAAATGAGAACTATGTACATAGAACATGAAGCAACTTGGACCTCTACCCTTTAATATACAACAAACTACCCCCACCCCCAACACCCCCACACACCCATGCCCCCACCCCACAACACCCCCACACACCCACGCCGCCCACCCCCCAACATCCCCATACCTCCCCTGCACCCACTGCAGGTTCAACTGGACTTCCTCATGGCATGTCCATGTGTGTCAGGCTACTGACGCCGCCTTTTAGGTGGAGGGGGTTGTTGGTCTGGGCGGCGCATACTGCACAGTGACATCCGCACCAGGCTTGTCTGGGTTGAACTCGCCAGGGTTGTGCTGGTTGACGGTGCAGGGTTTGGGTCAGCCTCTGCATTACGATGTTGGGACATGGTGGCAACCAACTGGGTGACGGCCTGTGTCATTGCTGCCATTCCGCCCTGCATGTGCAGGGCCCGGCGTGTGGCTTCACCCTCTGCCACATATGGCCGGACCATGTCATGCATGGGCTGCTGGCGCTCCTCCATGCGGGTCAGCCACCCCTCCAGGTCCCTGATAGATTGTGCAGCTGGTGGTTGCATGGGAGGTGGTGTGTGTGGGTTTCAGGGGCTGCCTGCAACTACAGCCACGTCCTCCACAGGGCTGTCTCCACTTGAGCCAGGTTCCGGTGAGAACTGTGGGGTAGCCAGCATGGGTGGGGTGTTTGGCATGTCCTTGGGCATGCTATTGGCTGCAGTGTCTGCTTCCTCCACTTCCTCCTCCTCCTCCGCACTGTGTTGCACAGATTGTGCCGCCTCACCCAGATCACTAGTGGCTGTTGACTGTAGCCCCTCCACATCACTGGCCACTGGAGATTCCACCTCTTCTACCTGAGGTGTTTCCTGTGGCCCATGTGTTGTTTTTTGGCTTGGGGCCTTTGTGGCAGCGGTGGCTTTTGGCAGGGGTGCCTTAATGCCAGCAGTGTGTGTTTTCTGGGGATCCTTCGTGGGTGTCAGTACTTGCTGCACGGCTTGTTCTCCAGCCTGTGCGCCCTGTTGGCTGGGGTGCCGTGGCTTGGGAGCGGTGGGACGCTCTGGCCAGCCCTTGATGTAGAAGGCCTGGAGGCGTTGTTGTCCCCTCGGCTCTGGCGTGCAGGTGTTTTCCCAGGCGCCGTGGTGTGTTCCGCCTCGCTGTCTGATACTGTGCCTGTGGGGGACAGTGAGGCAGGGCATCAGTCATGGGTCAAAATACATCCTACATACATAAATGCTAGTACATTTAGAGTCCTGTGCATTCTCGTGGAAATGTTGGAGGGGTGGCCATGGTGCTTACAGGAGTTGGGAGGAGGGGGGTGCATTGTTTGGGCATCCTTCAGGTTCAGCCATGATGTGAATGGTGTCTGTTGTGTGGCCTACAGGTGTATCGTGGCTTGCATGTTGTAGCCATGCCTCCGGGGCTGTGTGCCACGTGTTGTTCAGAAGTGGGTCAGATGTGCTTGCACTATGTGCGTAGTTGCATTGGTGTTTACACTGCATGCGTGGTCATGGTGGGTGGGTCAAGTGTGCAATCGGTAGTGGTGATGTCTGCACCATGCAATGGGATGGCACAGTGGTCAGGCCTGCATCTGTACGGTGATGTATAAGTGCGTGTGCACATGCAGATGGTGCATGTGGTTTGTGTCACTGGAGTTTGTTGGGTATTTTCATGGCAGGGACTTTGTGGTTTTGTAGGGGCTGACTTTAGGTGGGAGGTGATGAGCCACGTATTTGCTCTCATCTACTTGCCATTTGGACTCCACCATTGTACTTGGGGTATTAGGTGTGTGTTGAGACTTTTCTATTACGCTTAGGGTCACTCACCGTCATCGACCGATGAAGGAACTCCCATTTGTGCATGTCCAACACCCTCGATGGTCTCCATGTTCATGACTGTGCTGCATGTCTCCTCTCATCGTGCTAGCTTGATAGGGGATGGTGCTCATCCACCTGTGGCCAGACCCTGGCTGCAATTCACAGGTAGGATGTTGCGGACACGCAGCCGCAGATCGTCCCAGCATTTCCTGCAGTCACGCACGGTGTGTGGTGTTGTCCCCATCTCAGAGACCTTTTGCGCCACATCCTCCCATATGTTCTTCTTGCGGATTGAGTGTCTACATGCTCCACCAGTGTGTCCGTGAGCATGTTCAGCTCCTTGTTGCTGAAACGTGGCTTTCGCAGCCGCACTGTGCCTTTCCTGGTAGGCATGGTCCTCAGCTTGATGACACACTGCACAGTTCTCCAGTCCAGGTGCTGTAGGCAGAGGATTGCAATGGATTGTGTTTTTTAAGATGGCCGCAGGAGCATTTCCCGTTCCGACCCGATGATGTTGCTTCCGGTACCGGCACTTCTGGTGCCGGTATTTACTGAACCGTTTCTTACGGCATCTAGGGTGCCAGTGCCTATCGGGGGTTTGGAGGGCCTTACCGGCATGACAGAATGCGCGTCTACGCTGACTCAGAATCAACCATTGATTCCGGCAGCAATGCAACACGGACACGGTTGCACCAGCATGCCAGTAATTTGCTTTTTTTACCGCTCAACTCGTAATGAGGCCCATCGTTCAGTTCCTGCTGGGCCAAAACAGACTTCAGTCTTGTGAGCACTGTTTCCTTGTACGTGCCTTACGGTACAGATAGAGACACCCACTGCTGCTGCTCCTTTCCATGAGCATTCAGAGTGGAGCCCTGTAATAGTAACCTGCTCAGAAGGCTGGAGTTTCACTGGTTCTGTGGGAAACTCCTCCTCCATACTGCGTACACCGCAAGAGGGAACCTAACGTGTTTGTTGTACTTGCACTCCCTGCCCTTTTCTATTCACTGCCTTTGTTGCCTATCCTTTCTTAACTGCAGGACTCCATACACTCCTGCTTCTTGTGTACTTTTCTCCCTTCGGCTTTGTGGGCATGTCTCTACCCGCAAGCCCCTTTGACAGCACACCTCTAAAGTAAAAAACTAGGTAAAAAATATGTAAAAAGGACTTAAATATGAAACTGTTCATTCACTCCCCCAAAACGCGCACCCTTCCAATCCACCTAACCTCATCTAATGCCACACATGAACGCCTACCTTACTCTTATCAAAACCCCTTAAATCAAAGAAAACCCCCTTTTCCTTATTACCCCCTTGCTCTAGCCACCAAAGGTGCACTCACGTGAAAATGAAATCTGATTCGCTCCTTCTTGAATTCTCTCTGTACAGGTGGATCATGATACCATGCCTCCAGGGAACAGACAGGCCTCTAACCAATATGGTGCCTCTAGACCCCTATTGTTACCATGCATGGAAGACTGGTACCTGCAGAGAAGCGCCGCAGCCGAGTTGTGTGGACAGGAGACCCCCAATGTCTCGGAAAGCCTGGAGCCCACCCAAAGACGCCAAGTGTGTGGGTGGACTTCTGATCACCTTAACCCAAAGCAGACCCACCACTTAAGGAGCGAGTGCACTTTTGCCTGTAAAGCAAGTTTATTGTACAAACAGCCGGGAGGGGCTAGATGACGCTGTATGGTCAAACTAACCAGAGTCACCCTGAACAAGACAAACATTTCACATTATATACATTTTGCAACAGTTAAAACACTCCAACATATTTTATTACAAATCATCCCCCACACATGATTAGTCAAACCTATAAAAAAGAAATCCAATCTTCAATAATTCCCAGGTTCTCATTGGTTACATTTATTTAATTACCATATTCAGCTCATATTCGTAACACACCCCTTTCCTGGGATCTTCCGTGGTAGGCAATGTAGGGAAGGCATGGTATCGCAATGATGACACTGACACAATGGGTAAAATTTGTAAAACCTTTATTGAGGTTGTTGGGGCTGGAGAAACTCCTACTTTGCCCTATAACTAAGATGGGAGCAGTCTCTACCATCAAATAATAATGCAGTCCTAGTGGAGATCGTCAAATCAAAATGGCCTATGCTAACAAAACCTAATGCCTGCACCATCTCTTGTACAAAAAGTGTAAAAAGGGCAAATGTATGCAAAAGGAAAAATCTGTGTTAAAATGAATAAATGTGGTTGAACCAGCTCTCCTCCCCATGTTAGACCTCACGAAGTAAGGCTGTCCCTGTAGGCAGGATGACACACTCTGGGTCGGGTTCCAACACAATAAACAGTTCCAGCCTGGCCTTCACGTTAAAGTCTCTTTTCCTGACTTCCAAAGTAATGTTTCAACAAAAAGTTCACAAAGGTCCCCCTCTGTCGGGCTCAGACCTTTCACCACACAGTTCAACGTAGGTCCCCCTCTGTCGGACTCAGACCTCTCACGAGGGCACTCCCATCCCCAAACTTATAATACTTAAGGTCTCCCTCAGTCAGGCTCAGACCACTATCGGATATCGAAGACTTTCGAATGTGCTCGCCTCTTCTGTAGGAGGTAATCTTGCTTACTTCACTTTTGCTGTTCATTTGCTTTTTCGCTTTAAACAATGTACCTTTCACTGAGACGTTCGAGTGGGATACTTCCTTTCGCCAGACCACTCCACTACTTAGTATTACTGATTTCACAGCTGTCTTTACTTCAAAGTTCATTCACAGGTCTGCCTTTCCTCGCGTCTCATCCACACACATGCAGCCTTCACTTCCGATATGATATTGCTGCTTCAGACTTTAACACACACCAATCTCTCAGGTTGCTTGCCAACTCACTGGCTGTGTGCGCCTTTCTTGGTTTTGAGATTTCCAATTCACGAGCCAAGGTTAGTACCACAGGCTTGGCCTTGCCTCCCCAACTCTGCCGTTCACCCGGGAGGTTAGCTGGCATCCTTGAAACACAATTCAGTCTTCACTTGTGGTATATGGCCTTCTCCATGTGTCTTTCATGCCCTGTCGGAGGCAACGACCTCCAGTAGGGAACTCTTGGGGTTTTCGACTCACTGCTCTCGTCCCTTGATCTGTTGCTCTGCTCCAGTAGGTTTTCCTTTGTTCCTGAAGTTCTGCTCATACTTGTGTTCCCCCTTGCTCAGAGTGTGTCTATAGTTCTGCCTTTTGTTTGTGTAAGGAGAGCTAATTGGTATTGGGTGTATGCACTTAGGATTAAGTGCGTAACTTTGCCTGACCCGATTAGCGGGACATGTCCAGTACGATGTGTGAAAGTTAATGTTGTTACTCTGTCACCCTCTTCCCCAATGGTTGTGTAAAAAGGGGGTAATTTGGGACCTCGGCGAATGCTAAAAAATAGGATGGGTCAGTTAAACAAAATAGGGGGGAATACTGTGTCTCACCATCGGCTGCCATACAAACCTAATTGATTACAAGTCCCAGCTGGCCTGGGACCTTCTAACTGTGCTGTGATGCACATTGTTTGCAAGAACACTTCAAACAATATGAGATGGGGTAGAATAAACAAGTTCCCTTTGAACTGGCGAGAACTATCTCACCCAACCAGACTTGCTGGCATCCTTGTTACACACTAATCTAAACGACTACCAATTCAACACGTATTGCCTCGGGACACAACATGAGAAAATAATCGAAACCCATATAGGTGTCCCTTCACCCCAGGTTTATTGCTTGGTAACAAGTAGATGGCCGGACTCCCCTGAACAATGAGTAACAGACTCCCATGTACTTAAAAAGATTGCATCTCCTTTCCGCAATAGTACCAAGTCATAAAAACCCTGCGCCTGCCCATAACTGACCATCTGACACTATTGCAGCTACTCATTGCCTTTACTCAGCCTCCAAATTGGCAAAGCCAGTTTTCCCAGTCACACAGAGTTCACCTCACAAAACCTGGCGGCAAGGCCTAGCCAAACTATGAAAAAGCACACAGCACACAAACTTGCACATTCCCTGTGTACCCCCAACTCTCCAGAACAGAACCCCATGTATGTATGTATGTCAGTGCATGCATGTTTAAAGCTACTGCGTCCTCTTTACAGTGTTTTCTTCATTGCAAATCTCCTTTCTCACATGCGTATTATGAAGCTCCTCGTTGTCCAGTTCCTAGGCGCTTTGTGGCACACCATACCTATATTGCATGTATATTTGATTTACGGTTTAGACGTTTATCTTGCTGTGCACATGCAAATTCTAAAATGTATCAACGTCAACACAACTCTAGATACATGCTAAATTGCAACATCGCCCCAACTTCACCATTTCCCCAGTCACCAAAATGGCTTGCACAACGCAAACCCTTCTTTCTCAGTGGGACCTTCATCGGCCACCCGAAAAATGTTCCTCTGCTTCTTCAGGGAATAACACTCAGGTTGTGGATTAAGCAGTCAATTCCAGACACTCATTCTGCCCTGAGCTCCCAACCAAGAGTCTCAAGAAGGCCATCAGCATATATTGCACATACTTGTTTCCATGCATACCATGTAAATGCTGGCTTGTTGTGGCGTCTCACTGGATTGCCAAATCTAGGTCACCATGTAAATGGAGGCCTACAGGGAACACGCCTTTGAGTTACATTGCCACTGTGGGCATGGATGGAACCCCATTGGGGAAAAGTGGGCTGTGAACAGTGAGGGGAAAAAATGACAAGGGATTTACTGTGACTCACAGTTTTTGGCTTTCATCTTACAATCCTAGCAATGAGTTACAAAATGCATGAGGCCAGATCCCCTTTGAACCAGAGCCCCTCAGAAAATGTCCAGGGCCTGGTCGTAAAGCTTGACCCTACGTATTGCTTTGGAATGCTTTGGAAAGAAAGTCCGGCCATTGCATTAAGCCCCTCTGAAATGGTAGCTTTGAGGCTGGTAAAGATCTACCCAAGTGGGCTTTGACTTGTGGTTGGGTTTAGGTGCCGGGACTGGTTAACAGTTAGGCCCAAGAGGCAGAGAACCTCCCTAAAGTGTCTGAGCAAAGGACTACTGGAAACCATAACAACACAGTGGCATGGTAGAAACCGAGTCAGAGGGATACTGCGAAAATGGGCATTTTTACATACCTTTTCCAGTGATGAAGTTGGAAAGAAAAACTGGTACAGGGCATTTGAAAGTCTCTCTCCACCCTAGTCATGATCATAGGAACCTGCAAGAGTCACATGGTAAGCACAAGGGACAAAAATGTTCAGGCCAGAGAAACACAAAACATAGGGAGTGCAAGCTCTGAACCCCTGCCTGTGGGACAAAGGAACACAAAATATAACTAAAAACAGGTAGATGCCTATACATGCTTGGCGGCAGGGAACCGTAAAAGACCTTCAATATCATCAGATGCAGAGGACGACTGGTGGTTGGTACTGGGTGTGGGTTTATGTGAGAGGTCGTGGCTGCAGATGCTTCCTTGCTCGCCTGTTTTTTTCAGAGTCTGCTTGCAGAAGGCTCTAACAGATCATCATGGTAGCATAGGGAAAACATGAACAGCCGTTATGCTGTAAAAGGGTTTAACATTGGTTTTAAAATTCAGTTTTATTTCCAAGTGTATTAAAATAAAGAGTCTTGTAACTCCATATGAACCATTAGATGCGCCAGAAATATCTTAAACATGGCTTAGCAATCTACCTTTAGTTATCGTGAGAAAGACATTTTGGAAGTCATCAGAGGCCCCTCCCTTTTCCACACTACAGGGAATAACCAGAATATTATCACACAGATCTCTGGGGATGAATTATTAAAACTCAAAACGAAGGTCTTTAGAACAAAACTACATGATCATTTTCTGAGAGAGTACCTAAAAGCTTGTATCATACAATTGGGCTTAACAATAACAGCTGTGCAACACTGTTGGCATGAAGGTGCTTGGGTCGATACCTATCAATTCACTTCACTGCAAACCCCTCTGTTTGAATGATTATTGGTTTGTGATTGGATGCTGTGCTAACTTACTGCATCCTGAGGGAGATAAAAGCAGACCCCCTGGACCACTGACCTTTATAGCTGGAACTCTGAACCTGCACTCTCGAAGTCCTGGTCTGCAAAGGGTGACCAAAGCTCAGCACCGGCATCCTTTGACACGCCAAATAATCTGACAGTGTAGCTCTGAATCTCCAGGATGACCAGAAGGAACCCACAGCAGTGCTCCTTTCTCTTGATACGGTGGGGAAAACTGGATCAAAAGCTTAGTCTCCTTGAAGCTCCTTACCATGCCTGTATTGCTGGACCAAGAAGTAGGTTCTCTTACAATGTCAGGACTCTGTTCTGAACCAACCAAGGAATCGTCATTTTAGCACATCTGGCATGTACCTCTGTTCCATCTCCCATGACTGGAAAGCTCCAGGGGCTTGATCCTGCAAACAAACCACTGTCTTGTTTACTCAGTCCTTGTGCCATGGCTGGCTCTTCTCCTCAGCCCCATTCTTCAACATTTGTTCTTTCCTGTGGCCTCTCCGACCTGACCCATCCTCAGAAGCCAAGTACAGTGCACAAGGATGATGTGGGCATTGTGAGGGGTCAGTAATGTGAGGCGGACAACTTTCTAAAGTTTATCTCAACAAATACCATTTTATTTGCAAATTAGGTTGGATGAATGCCTCACCATCCCTACCCTGACAAAGGTTTCCCTGCCTAAAAAAACCCAAAAGGAAACACTCTATTAAAGGATATCTGTCCCTCACACTTCTTAGATAGCAATTCTCAACAAACAAGAATGATTGAATTTGAAATGTAACCACAGTCTTGGTTTGTGAGAAAACAAGGAAATCCTGATTTATAATAATGTTCAACCACAGTGTGTTTCCACTGTAGTTGGTCTATATTAAGTTCCAAAGTCAGTTTAATATAGTTCCACTTTGTCAACAAAAGTTCCAACTCCTCTGGATTTAACTTCACTTTGTCAACAGAGAACTTCAGCTCAGAAAATAGAAAGTTCTTCATCTCCTTGATCAATCCTTCAAGGGATAAATATTCACAATAATGATCTTGATCAGTCTAATGAGTGGAGGAGGTATCTGTACTTCTGCCGTCTATATGGCAGAGTAGAGAGGCACAGAGCACCAGCTATGGACGAGCAACCAGTGAGTCCCCAAGCCACCCACAAAGGAATGTCCACACACTATGTTATATACTAACACAGTTCTTTATATAAAATTAAGGCTTATGAGGCTCCTCTCTTAATCCACCAAACTTTCCTTTAGCAAGTACGGAGCACTGTCCCCTTCCCCACACCCCCACTCCTATCTACCGTAGGGTCCCACGCCAAATAAAAATCTCCCGTGAATATTATTTCCCCTGTTGCAAAGTCTTCCAGCCGAGCTACCACCACCCTTAAGAACCCAACCTGCCCTGTGTTAGGCGCATACACCGTTGCCAGGGTGATTTGTTTATATTCCAACTGTACCAATAGAAAGCGATATCTCCCCTCCATATCCACCAGGGTATCTCTGAATCCTATCATGATCCCCTGAGGCCTTCCCCACTGCATTAGATTGATAGATTCGAGAGAATGGTCGCATCTTAACCCCAAGTTTCTCGGTCTTTTTCATATGCGCCCACCTTTTCCTTTTTCGACAAAGCTTCCACCTTTTTTCGCTTAACTGGTGAATTTAACCCCCTAACATTATAAGATATTACTTTGAATGCACAGCATTGATTAAGCTGATCACAGACATGTTCAAATTGTTCCGTAGCTTTCGTAGTGGCCATTTCCTCACTTCCTCTGCCTCCCACCCCATCAACCCCCCAGGCCTCCCCATTTCCCCAACCAAAACTGCCCCAACAAGCCCTCTCAGGACCAGACCTAAGATACTATGATACCCTTGGGGACCATCCCCAAGGGTTGGGCCCAGACAAGTACCTGAGGTCACTCCCTCTGGGAAGCATACTAACACCTCCCTTAGATTCCAAGACATCAATCGCCACTTCTCCCCTTCTGGCATGCCCCGATTAATTATCCCAACCCCTATTGTCTCTCCAGCCCCCTTTTTGTTCGTCCACCACCTTTCACTCCTAGGAGGACCCTCCCCTCCTCCCTGTGCGCCGTCTCCATGCCCTCGCCCCTGCGGACCGTTCAGTTTCACCTCTCTCCCTCCCTTCTTCCCTTGCACCATGGACCAGTCCCATTGTTGCATTCCACATTGGAGGAGGGCCTCAATCGTCTCTCTCCATGTCCTTCGCCTTCCTCCAAGTACAGCAGTGCCAGCCCTTCCACACATGATGTTATACAATGCTGTACCCCTTCCAAGGTAAAAAGCAGTCCAAATGGAAACCTCCTTTTATATGGAATCTGTTTTGAGATCAAAAATGTGTGTGACTTGACCCATATCTCTTGACTACTGCAGTGTTATCAGAGCCAGATCTTGATACAGCTGCACTTGTGACCCATTCACTGTAATATTGCCATCTGTTCTTGCTGCATGCAAAATGTTCTCTTTTAATCCATATGAGATTAAAGCAACCAGAACATCTCTAGGTCTAGCACTTGGTTCTCTTTTCCTAGGGCTCACCCCATGGTTCGGTCGATTCCAATGTCTTCAAGAGGTACACCCGTTAGTAAATTTCCAATACATGGCTGAACCGTACCCTTCATATCCGTGTCCAGTATTGACTCGCTTAAGCCTTTCATCCTAATATTAGACCTCCTTGAGCGGTTCTCTAAATCCTCCGCCTGTATCTCTAAATTATGTGAGACTCTAGCCAATTGGTCTAATAGTTCACTGTTTTGACTTATCTCATCTGACATTTCCGCTAGGCCCTGCTCAGTTGCTCTTTAGCCCAACTCTTTCACTTCCCCCTTAAATTCCATCAAGGAGTTTCTTAGATCTTCTCTTAATGAAGTGAACTGTAGTTGAAAATTGTTTGTGATTCTGCCTTCCACTTCACAAAGGCATTCTTTTAGGTCTTCCTTACTAAAAGCCATTTTCCCACTCTCGGGGGTGTCTCCTTTCTCTTCCACTACTTCTTTCTTCTAGGCCCCTGTCTTTACTTCGCCGCTCTGTTTCTAACACTGCTCCAATTGGCCTTCCTGCTCCTCTGGGGGTGGTTTTCTTTTAGAAAGGGTGCCCTTTTCTTTGGGTTTTGGCATCTGGGAGGCGCCACGCCTCTTCATACATAATATGTGTTCCTCAGCCTCTCCTAGCCTAGGGGCGTGTTCCCTTCCAAGGTGTGGGCTGTTTCCACACTTCTCAGTGTTTTATAGCTTGCTCATCCGAGTTATATTCCCAATTATATACTTAGTAGGCTCTTTTTTCTCTCTCTGCACCTGGGATTCTCTCCTCCTCCCAACTTTCAGGCCCACCAATGTCACTTGTTTAAGCGGCCCCAAATGTCTTGCCGTAGGGGTCCCCCAAATTATCGCCCCTTTATGTATTTCCTCCGGGTTGCACTCTCTCTGCACTAACTCCCACAGTAGAGATATTATTCCTTATGCTTGCATGCATACATTTCCAAATTTGTCAGCAGTTTCCAAGACTCATATCAAAATATCAATCGTGCCGCTTGGGTCTTATCTATCCCCTCCTCCTCCAGCCACCATTGACAATAAATCTTCAGTCTGGGGGGCTGCACCAGCGATTTATAGCCTCTACTGTTCTCAGCCACTTAAATATTCATATTGCACCCTGAGCGCACAACTAACTGGACATTTTCTGTGCACATTCCCTCCGGTGCTGCAAAAGCTTTAATTGTCGCAGTCCGGCAGCATCCGAGGTCGGGCACACCTCTTGACACTTCCCACCACCTTGCGGCTCACCTCTCACCTCTGGCGCATAACTTTTTCACTGGGACCAAATGCCACCCATGCCTCGTTCTCCCCACACGCTGGAACTTTTATGTGTGCTGGGGAAGGGGGACAAACAAAGTTCACTGCAGCTTTCCTGCTTTCACCCTTAGTCATAGGGCTCTTGCGCTGTCGCCCAGCCTGCCTACAATCCCTGCAGGCAGGCTTGCTTCATCAACCAGGAGTGGAGCTAAGGAGCCACGTCATTACCCACTGACGGCCATCTTGGAATCCCTCAGAGTCAATTTCAATCACCTCGCTTTTACAGTTCATTCACTTTATCGGCAAAAGCGTTTCACCTTTCACAGAGACTTTCGAGTGGGCTACTTCCTTTCGCTGGACCACTCTGTTACTCAGTATCACTGACTTTACAGCTATCGTCACTTCAAGGTTCATTTGCAGGTCTGCCTTTCGTCGCGTCTCATCCACCCGCATGCAGTCTACAATTGTGCAATATTATGTTGCCACTTCAATCTTTCTTTAGCACACACCGGTTTCCTCATGTCGCTTGCCAATTAACCGGCTGTGTGCGTTTCTTTCTGTCTTTACTGTTTTTCAGGTTACGAGTCAAGGTTAGCACCACAGGCTTGGCCTCGCCTCCCCAACACTGCTGTTCACCCGGGAGGGTCGCTGGCGTCCTTGAAACACAATGCAGCTTTATTGTTTGGGACTCTGCTTTCTCAATGTGTCTCTCGCAGCCTTTTGGAGGCATCAACCTCCTGCAGGGAACTCCTGGGGTTCTCCACCCGTGGCACTCGTCCCTCGGTCCGTTGCTCTGCTCCAGTAGGTTTGCCTTTGCCCCGGAAGTTCTGCTATTACTCGTGTTCCACCTTGCACAGTGTGTGTCTCTATGTTCTGCCTTTTATCTGTGTGAAGAGAGCTAAGTGGTGTAGGATCTATGTATGCTCTTAGAGTCAAGTGACTGACTTTGCCTAACCCAATTAGCGGGACACGTCCAATGCGATGTGTAAGAGTTAGCTTTATTACTCTCAGTCGCACTCTTCCTTGGTCCAGCCTTTGTGTGGAAAGGGGGGATAGAGTTGGGACATTGGATAATCCTATGAAATAGGACAGATCATGGGTATGGGAAAAGGAGGAATACCGCATCTTGCCATCGGCTGCCTTATCCCCACCCCCCTGAAGACCCCTCATCTAGGTGATCCTCTGCACTGGTCCACCCCCAGGGTCTGAATCCAAAGGCAATGGTCGTGCCCTGATCACCTGAGAGAGAGATCCCGGTGACTAGCAGGTGAGACACCCCTTGGTTTCTCACATTTTCCCCCCTGTGCTTTTATTTTTTGCTATTGTGACGCCTCCCCTGCCCTCCTGCCCTGCCTGTGATTGACTACACCTTTCTGGGAAGCCAAAGTAACTCTCCAAACCAAGGCCAGGACACAGTTTAACATCCTGAACTGGTCAGGTAAGTGCCCCTTCTCGCACCCTCTGTGCCCCCTCCTCCACTGAGGCCTGCTTCTTGCTTTTTTCCTGTTTGTCTTACCTTTTTCTCACTTTTTTTCCTGGCTTTTTTCTATGCCTTTTCATGATTTTTCTCGCTCTTGTGCTTTTCCCCCCTCTGCTTTTTCGCTATTGTGACCCCTCCCCCACCCTCATCTCCTTCTATCCTCCTCCCGCCCTCCACCCTGCTCCCCTGCCCGTGACTGTTACGTGGCCGCACGTGTCTGGGAAGCCAAAGTACCTCTCCCGACCAAGTTCAAGATGTTCTTTCACATCTTGTACCTTGGCCTGGTCAGGTAAGGGCCCTTTCTCTCGCCCTCTGTTCCCTGCCTCTACTTAGGCCTGCTTCTTGCTTTTTTCCTGTTTTTCGTACCTTTTTCTCACCTTTTTGCCTGGCTATTTTCCATGCTATTCCTTTTCATGCTTTCTCTTGCACTCGCATGCTTTTTTTCACCCCTCTGCTTTCATTTTTCACTATTGAAACCCCTTCCCTGCCCTCCTACCCTGCCTGTTTTTGGCTGCACCTGTCTAGGAAGCCAAAGCACCTGCTCAGCTGTGCCGAAGAGTCACTGGTAGTTAAGACCCTGCAGGTGAGTTTGTCTCGGTGTAGGCACTTCGGTCGCATATTTAAGTATTTTTCTCGCACTGCAGGTGTTTTTTCCCCTGCCCCTCCAGCCATCATTGTTCCCTTCTCCCTCCTCGCCATGTTGCTGCCTCTCCCTAACCTGATTGGCTGCAGAAATTCCAGGAAGCCCCCAAGGCTGGGTGGCCTCTAGCAGCCATGCCCGGGCAGCCCCTGGCTAGGGATCAGAGGCAAAGAGCAGCTCCCGACTGAGCAGCTCCACTCCATGCTTGCCCGGGATGCCTGATGCAGACAACCTACAGTGACAGGTAAGTGTGGTGTGGGCAGGGAGTACAGCAATTACTGTACTCCATTAAAAACCCCACCACTCTTATTACCTATTATAATATTGCCTATTGTGTTCAAGGTAACCATATCCCACATTTAGCCTAATTGTGTAAGGTAGCCATATTCTGCATTTAGCAATTGCAAGGACTAGCCATGCCTCACACTGAGATACACTTGTGAAGATGAGCCACACGTCACACTGAGATAGAATTTTGAAGACTAATCATGCATCACTGAGCTAGATCTGTGAAGATTAGCCACACATCACTGTTAGGATTGTTAAGATTAGTCATGAGTCACATTAGATAGAATTGTTTAGGCTAGCCACCTAGAAGAACTGGAGAGTAGCCCTCCCAGCTCCTGGTCCCCTCCAACACACCACCTAAATACAATACACGCCCGCTGGGCTAGCCACATTATACACAAACACACATTCAACTTAAGAGTTGCAGACAACAAACAATCTCTGACACTGGACCTTATCCATATGGATACAACAAGCCAGTATACCAGCCAATCTGCACATAAAACACACAGACACACCTCCAACTTAACAAACATTTGCATAGAAAAACAACTCCTGCATTGGGCCTTATCCGTACGGATACAACAAGCCAGTGCACGCAATCAACCATCTGCAAAACAATTCACACAGACACCAGTTTCTCCTAGTTCTGGACCTATGCTATCACCCTACCCCACTAACCAACCCCATCTTCTTTCTTGCAGAGCCATGTGAGCACCTGGAGACTGCCTCTGGGCAGTAGCGGTGTGTGGTATAAAACAACAGAACATTAATGAGCTGACCACTTCTATAGTGCTGTGCTTCTTCAGTCATCTTTCTCGTCCCAGTACTTAGTGGATTATGGGACTTGAAATTCCTAACATTAAAACTCTCCTAGAAATCGACGGGGGGGGGGGGTCCTCCAGCTTTAGTCAGAATATAAGCATATATCTGAGCAAACATGTTCAAGAGAATAATCTAACAATAGGCTCTGCAAATAGAGACATCCTTCCCTGGTTTGAAGGAGCATAGTCATGGACTCTGCATTGTGGGGAAGGCTTAACCAGATTCTGGAAAGGACTCGAAAAGTTCTAGCAATGGATTTAGCAGTTGGGGTTTAAAGGTTTTACAAAACAGCAGCAAGAAACTATTGGGCTCATGGAACTTCATTATATGGCAGAGAGAAAATTGCAAGCTCCACAATCTCCTTTATAAGGGCATTCACTAACTGGTACTACTCCCCAAATATAGTAGGAAAGGCCGCTGCTGTAAGATAATCTCACTGATCAGAAGAGGAGAGTCACCAGACATAAGCTGACTAAAGAGCCGATCGAGGATATACATTTAATCCCTTTCCTCATAGTGAAGTATACCATTGCTCTCTGCTAGGCACAACATCATCAGGAAGTGATATTTACATGCTTAAGCCGCAATTCTTCAGCATGTAATTATCGCAGCCATGCTTTTGAGTGCTGCTCGTGCATTTCTAGCCCGATTACCTTGAGTGAGGGATCGTTGGGAAGGGGAGACTCCCCCCTTTCCAACAAGCCCTCACTCAAGGAGATTGCTGGTTGAGTATTGTTCAATCACCACTGACCACCAGGGAATTGATTTTTGGGGTGCCCACCTGCACCAGATTAAACAGCCCACCTCCACCAAAAAGAAATGCCACAATGTTTTGCCTTCTTTGGGGGGCAGCTGGGTATTGTTTTGCACCCATTTCCCCCAAGGAAGGCAACAAAATGAATTGCCAAAAAGGCACAGTTGGGGGTTGGGTCATGACACATGTGTGAGACAGACACCCAAGGCTGGGGACAGCACCCCCAGCCATCCTGGAGCTCTCGCTGGGCTGCGTTACAGCTTTTCCCTAATAAGAGGGAGGGGGACCCTGCCGGGGCTCTGTGGGACCGCTCTGGACTTGTGGGCAGTCCACCCACATTTGAGACAGGCACCCAAGGACAGGGGCAGCACCCCCTGCCGTCCTGGAGCTCTGGATGGACTGCGTTACAGCTTTTTTCTCCGGGAGGGATGGGGACCCTGCTGGGGCTCCCTTGCACCGCTGCTGGACTTCGGGACGGTAGACCCACTTGGGTGACTGTCGCCCAAGGCTGGGGACATCCCCCTCAACCATCCTGGAGCTCTTGCTGGGCTGCGTTACAGCTTTTCCCTAGTAGGAGGGAGGGGGACCCTGCCGGGGCTCTGTGGGACCGCTCTGGACTTGTGGGCGGGCCACCCACATTTGAGACAAGCACCCAAGGACAGGGGCAGCACCCCCAGCCATCCTGAAGCTCTGGATGGACTGCATTACAGCTTTTCTCTCCGGGGGGGATGGGGACCCTGCTGGGGCTCCCTTGCATCGCTGCTGGACTTCGGGACGGTAGACCTATATTGGAGAGAGGTACCCAAGGCCGGGAGCTGCACCCCCGGCCGTCCTGAAGCTCTGGCTGGGCTGTGTTACAGTTTTTCCCTCCGGGGAGGGATAGGGACTGCAGCTTGTCTCAGGGGTAGTCGACACATGTGTGAGGCAGATACCCAAGGCCAGGGGAATCAGGTATGGAACAAGGTTGAATGGATGAGTATGATCTCGGTCAAAGGCAAATTAGTGGATTTCCAAGGGTAAAGGAGGATTTTCACAATGAGGTGTGTCATTTGGCGGGTTCGGAGGAATGGATCCTTGGTTTAACGGGCTGATGGGCGAATAACTATGGAGGGTTGTATGGCATCCAGTGTGGGTCGTGTGGGCAGATTGGACACTTGGCACAAGATTGTCAGAAAAGGCCACAGTATTTTAACGTAGGTGCACAGCAAATGCAACCCCGGACATGCCATATGCCCCAGGTTCTGTGCAATCAAAGCAGGTACTGGTTGAACAGAACCTGCATCTGAGGCTGCACAGACCTATGCGTTTCAACCGACTGTGCCAGCAGAGGCACTGCTACAAACATGGGAGAAAAATCTTTTACCCCAAGGGACAGTCACTCACTACACTGGAGCAAGTGTTTTTGATGAGAATCCTTTCCCGCTCCCCTGTGCTAATATGTACCCAGATTAGGACAGCCCTAAAAGCTGTAACATGGCATTGCCAGAGCTCCAGGATGGCCAGGGATGCTACCTTTGGGCACCTGTCTCTCATGTGGGTTGACAGTCCACAAGTCCAGCGCCGGTCCCGGCAAACCAGGTAGGGTCCTCTTCAATTTCTGGAGGCAAAACCAGTGACGCATCCCAGCCAGAGCTCCAGGACGGCAGGGGGTGCTGTTCCCGTCCTTGCGTGCCTGTCTCCCATGTTGGTTGACAGTCCACAAGTCCAGCGGTGGCCCCAGGGAGCCCCAGCAGGGTCCCATCCCTCCCTGGAGGGAAAACCTGTATGCTGCCAGGCCAGAGCGCCAGGATGGTCAGGGGTGATGTCCCCGTCTTTGGGCACCTGTCTCCCATGTGGGTCAACTGTGCCCAAGTACAGCGACGGTCCCATGGCGCCCTGGCAGGGACCCCATCTCTCCTGGAAGGAAAAGCTGTAACGCAGCCCAGCCAGAGCTCCAGGACGGCCAGGGATGCTGCACCCGGCCTTTGTGCTTGTCTCTGATGTGGGTCGACCATCCACAAGTCCAGCAGCTGTCCCAGAGAGCCCCGGCAGGGTCCCCATCCATATCTGGAGGAAAAACCTCTGACGCAGCCAGACCAGAGCTCCAGGATGGTCAGGGTGATGTCCCCGTCCTTGGGTGCCTGTTTCCCATGTGGGTCAGCCGTCCCCAAGTTCAGCGGCAGTACCAGGGAGTCCTGGCAGGGTCACCATCCCTCTGCAGAGGGACAAGCTGTACCACAGCACAGCCAGAACTCCAGGACAGCCATGGGTGCTGCCCCTGGTCTTGGGCACCTATCTCCCATTTTGGTCAACTGTCCGCAAGCCCAGCGGCAGTCCCAGGGATCCCCAGTAGAGTTCCCATCCCTCCCTGGAGAGAAAACCAGCGCAGCAGCCAGGCCAGAGCTCCAGGATGGTCAGGGATGCGGCCCTAGGCACCTGTCTCCAAAGTAAGTCAACCATACAAAAGTACAGCGGCGGTCCCAGGGAGCCCCGGCAGAGTCTGTATTGCTCTCCGGTGGGAAAAGCTTTAAGGCAGCCCAGCCACAGCTCTAGGGTGGCTGGTAGTGCTGCCCCCGGCCTTGGGCACCTGTCTCCAATGTGGGTCGACCGTCCACAAACCCAGAGGAGGTCCCAGGGGATCCCCAGTAGGGCCCTCATCACTCCTGGGAGGGAAAACCGGTGCAGTAGCCAGGCCAGAGCTCCAGGATGGTCAGGGGTGCTGCCCCCGTCCTTAGGCACCTGTCTCCAAAGTGAGTCGACTGTACACAAACCCAGAGGCGGTCCCAGGGAGCCCCAGCAGGGTCCCCATCGCTCCCCAGAGGAAAGGTTGGATCGCAGCCCAGCCAGAGCTCTAGCCAGAGCTCTAGGATGGCTGGGGGTGATGTTCCCAGCCTTGGGCGGCTGTCTCTTATGTGGGTCGACTGTCCCTAAGTGCACCAACGGTCAGGGGGCACCGGCAGGGTCACCATCCATTCCCGAAGAGAAAGCTGTAACGCAGTGCAGCCAGAGCTTCAGGACTACCAAGGGTGATGTCCCCGGCCTTGGGTGCCTGTTTTTCATGGGTGTCAACCATCCACAAGTCCAGCGGCGGTCCCAGGGAGCCCCGGCAGGGTTCTCATTCCTCCCTGCAGGGAGAAGCCGTAACACAGCCCAGTCAGAGCTCCATGATGGCCAGGAGTGCTGCCACCGTTCTTGGGCACCTGTCTCACATGTGGGTCAACCCTGCCCAAGTCCAGCAGCAGTCATGGGGTGGCCCGGCGGGTCCCTCCCTTAAGCTGTAATGCAACATGGCCAGAGCTCCATGACAGCCGGGGGTGCTGCCCCCGGTCTTGGGCGCTTGACTCCCTTGTGGGTCTACCATCCCCAAGCCCAGTGGCAGTCCCAGGATGGTCAGGGATGATGTCCGCGGCCTTGGGCACCTGTCTCCCATGTGGGTCGACCATCCCCAAGAAAAGCAACAGTCCCAGGGAGTGCCGGCAGGGTCCCCATCGCTCCCTCGAGGGAAAATCTATAATGCAGCCAAGCCAGAATTCCAAGATGGTCGGGGGTGCTGCCCCCGGTCTTGGGCGCTTGTCTCCCATGTAGGTCGACCATCCCCGAGTCCAGCGGCAGTCCCAGGGAGCCCTGGCAAGGTCACCATTGCTCCCCAGAGGTAATAGCTGTAACGCAGCATTGCCAGAGCTCCAGGACTACCAGGGGTGATGCCCTCGGCCTCGGGAGCCTGTCTCCCATTTGGGTCGACCATCCCCAAGAACAGCGGCAGTCACAGGGAGCCCCAGAAAGGTTCACCATCCCTAGCTTGATCTTAGGGTGCGAGTGGGATGATAAGCTATTAGTTTGTCTTGAAGATATTGAGGTCCAGTTTTATGCAGTGCTCGATGGGAGAGGCATAAGGTTTTGAAAGCCATCCTATGGGCTACTGGGAGCCAGTGCAGTGTTTTAAGAGCTGGGGACACGTGGTCTCTTGGACCGAGCGCAAGTAGCAATTTGGCCGCCGCATTTTGTGCCCTTTGGAGTTTATTCAGTTGGTAGGCATGGATTCCGAGGTATAGGGGGTTTGCGTAGTCCAGTTGATTGGACCGCGGAGAGTCTGTTGGGAAATGAGAGATATGGAAAGATGCGTCTAAGGGTTTTAAGGTGGTGGTGGCAGGACTTTGAGACATTGTTGACTTGGCGCGAGAGTGTTAGGTCAGAGTCCAGGGTGCATCCAATATTTTTCACTGTGTTGGAGGGTGTCAGTGAGTTGCCCATGGTGGGTGGCCAGGGAAGTGGGTGCGGAAGAAGATCGGAGTTGCCGCAAACCATGATTTCTGTTTTGGAGGGGTTTAACAAGAGGTGGCTTTGGGTCATCCAGAGTTCTATGTTAAGGAGGCAGGATGTCAGGTCAGGTTGCGAGTTGGGTTTCGAGTTCAGGAATTTTATAATTAGTTGAGTGTCATCGGCATAGTTGTAACACAGGATGTTGTGTGAACGAATTATTGGTGGGAGGGTGATCAGGTAGAGATTGAACAGGAGGGCGGATAGACATGCTCCTTGTGGGACTCCCGTGTCGACTGGTCGGGCTTGGGAGGTAAAGCTGGAGAGTGTCATTATTTGGTGCCTGTCTTTGAGGAATGAAGCTATCCATTTAAGAGCGGTTCCACAAATTCCTAGGGAGTGGAGGCGGTCTAGGAGGATTGAGTGATTGATCGTGTCAAAGGCGGCCGATAGGTCGAGAAGGATTAGTGCGGCGCATCCCGCGGAGTCTGCTGTCATTTTAAGGTCATCCCAGATTGAGGTTAGGGTGGTTTCAGTTCCGTGACGGGCTCTGAAACCTGATTGTGCGGGGTCTAGGAGATTGTTGGCTTCGACAAAGGCATTTAGTTGGGAGTAGGGAGTTCGGTCAATGAGTTTGGCAAGGAACCTGGTGTTTGAGATGGGGCGGTAGTTTTTGGGCTCGAGAGGGTCGAGGGAAGGTTTTTTAATTAGAGGTTTGACGTGCACCATTTGGAATGCGTCGGGAAAGATACCGGAAGAAAGGGAGGCATTTATGATAGATCTTGCGTGTTCTCCTGCGCAGGTTGAAGCAAAAATGTCTTAAAGGGTTGTGGCTGGGCAAAGGTCCAGTGGTGATCCAGAAGGTTTGCGGGCAGATAGAAGTTTGAGAAATTGTTCTGGTGATATTGGACTAAAGGATTCGAACATTGGTTGCGTAGAGGTCGCAGCTGATGGGCTGGCCGGTACGGGCGGAGGATTGCGTGGTGGCTGTAAGAGAGCCAGTTTGGTGGTTAGAGTTTTTGTCCTTTCGATAGCCGTGGTGTAAAAATGGAGGGAGAGTGAGTCGCATAGTGATTGTGACGGGGTCGGGACGGTTGTGTTACAAGCCGGATTGGTGAATTCGGAGATGATTTTGTGGAGTTCTTTGCTTGGGTTTTTGCAGTTTAGGATTCGGGTGTTGTAGTGGGCTTTTTTTGCTTTCCGGATTTCGGCCTTGTACCGGTACAGGTGTCGGGCTAAGGTGGTCCTGCTTTCGTGGGTTTTCTCTTTCTGCCATTTGCGTTCTAGGTATTTGTATTGTCGTTTATTGGTCTTCAACTCAGGAGTGAACCATTTGGGGAAACGGCCACGGCGGGTTGATGGTTTGCAAGGGGGGGTGAGCGGCATCAGAGATGCGCTGAGCCATGAATCCAAGGCCTCAGGGGTTAGTTGGTTGTTGAGACGGCAGGTAGGTGGTGGAGACTGGAGGAGTGCCTCGGCTAGGTCCGGGGTGATTATTAGTTTTTTCCAGCATTTGCGTAGATTCGGAGGTTCAGATAAGAGTACGGATGCCGAACGAGAGGATGAAGTGATCAGACCAGATGATAGGGGTGGGGGGCTTTAAATGAATCAGGGTGTTGGAGCTAAAGATGGCATCAAGAGTGTGTCCTTTGTAGTGAGTCGGGCCGTTTATGTGGGGTTGGAGATTAATTGCATCTAAGCCGTCAACCAGGGCGTGTGTCATAGGGTTGGTGGGGATGTCGAGCCATATGTTGAAGTCTCCAAGAAGGGTGAGGTTGGGATGGTTTAGTTGGAGGGTGGCGATAGAATCGCAAAGGTTGTTTGCGAATTGTCTATCGTAGCCAGGGGGCCTGTAGATTATTAGGAAGCTGTGTGAGAGCGACGGGGAGAGGGATAGTTTAACGAGGAGAGATTCGCAGGCTGGAATGGAGGGTTGGTTTTCGATGATTGAGGCGCGGAGGAGAGATTTGAAGACGAATGCTACCCCCCCTCCTCTGGACAGACGGTTCAGTGGGATGAGGGAGTAGTCAGGGGGAAAGGCTTCATTGGCGATTGGGCCAAAGTCGTCTGAGAACCAGGTTTCAGTGATGAAAACTAGGTCTGGTTTGACAGAATCGAGAAGGTCAAAGATGCAATGTCTGTTTTTTGCTACAGAACGGGCGTTAAATAGGATACAGTTCACATCGGCAGGCAAGGTTGGTCTCGGTGCTGGAGTGGGATGGGGCGGTGGCGGAGAGAGTGGAGGGAGAGGGGTAAGGTGGTTGATGCTGGAAGGGAATAGTGGGCGAGCAGAAAATTTTGCAGGCTTCGGGCGAGGTTCGGTGGCTGCGTGTGATAGGATGATCGGGTTTGGGATGGGGGATTTGATGGTGGGGTGAGGACAGTTAGGAGTTTCCGTTGCAGTTGATGAGAAATCGAGGGAGATGGGTTTCAGGAAGGGGGAAGCTACGGGGGAAGGAGGAGATTGCGGGAGAGAGGTGGTGGGTCGAGACAGGGGAGGCGAGGAGTGCTGAGAGATTGAGGGGTCCAGGGACGTTTCCTCTTTAGTTTCTTTGCTGCGATTGGTGTGTGAGAGAGGGTTGGGGGGTGAGAGGGGGAGAGGGAAGCAGCTTCGGTTCCTGCTAGGGCTAGGCGTGCAGTTTTTAGGGAGGGGAAAGGGTGCGGTCAGTGGGGGAAGGTGGCAGGGGTATGAGTGCAAGGCGGGTGGTGGGTGATTGCGGGGTGGGGTGTGCCAGGTATGATAGTGAGGAGAGCGGGTATGGTTAACATCGGCGGGTCGGGGGTGGGGTTCAGAGGATGAGTGGTTTTAGGGTGAGTGGCTCGCCATCGTGCTCCCCTGGCTTGGTGTTTGGAGAGGGGAAAGGCAGGGAGTGCGAAGGAGGGTAGGGTGATTTGGGAGGGGGGGACAGGAGGGAAGGCAGATCGGAGAGTGGGGGGGTCCACGGGGGTCGTTTCTGACAGACTCAGGTGGAGTGGGTGTGCTCATGATTGGTGCGAGCTTTAGGTTGATTTACGAGGGGTTTCTGATTGTAGTTCTGAGATCGGAGGTGGCACGCTTTTTGGTAGACTTCCAGGTTCAACTGCTCAAAGGCAATATTAGACTATTTGGTGCTTTCTAGATACAATTGTGGACAGAGATGATATTAGTTTATTAGGTACACTTCTAAGTTCACCTGTACACAGAGAAGATATTCGGTCAGTCTCTAGATTCAATTTGCTTAGAGGGGGTATTAGATTATAAGTCACCGTTATAGGTTCTACATTACACAGCTATACTGTTAGATATACTAATAGGATTGAATAGGGCACGCTAGTGGGTGGACTTCTTTCAATTCACCATTATTCAGGGAGGGTATTAGGCATGAATCTAAATCAACTTTGTATTAGATTATTAGTCACTGTTTCAGATTCTTCATTACACAGCTATATTGTCAGTTATATTAATATGAATATTTAGGACACGCTAGTAGGTGCACTTCTTTCAATTCGACTTTATACAGGGAGGGTATTTAGGGACTTTGTACCGAGCGGTTATTAGGGAGATTGATTTGTTCGGTCCGGCATGGTATTACACTACTGCAATTTCACAGAGCGGCTATTGTGGCCACTTCAAATCGTAACTTTCCACAGATCGGCTAAGTTCACAGGGAGGCTATTGGTCATAACTTCTAACGCAATTGGGTACACTTTAATGCAACTTTTCTCAGAGGGATTATTGGGCACAACTTCCACGGATTGGCTAAGTTCACAGAGAGGCTATTGGTCACAACTTCTAAATGCAATTGGGTACACTTCTAAATACAACTTTCTCAGGGAGACTATTGGGCACACTTCTAAATGCAACTTTCCTCAGAGAGACTATTGGTCACAACTTCTAAATGCAATTGGGCACACTTCCAAATGCAACTTTTCTCAGAGAGGCTACTGGGCACAACTTCTAAATGCAACTTTTCTCAGAGAGACTATTGGGCACAACTTCTACATGGAACTTTCCTCAGAGAGACTATTGGGCACACTTCTAAATGCAACTTTCCTCAGAGAGACTATTGGTCACAACTTCTAAATGCAATTGGGCACACTTCTAAATGCAACTTTTCTCAGAGAGACTATTGGGCACACTTCTAAATGCAATTGGGTACACTTCTAAATGCAATTGGGCACACTTCTAAATGCAACTTTCTCAGAGAGACTATTGGTAACAACTTCTAAATGCAATTGGGTACACTTCTAAATGCAATTGGGTACACTTCTAAATGCAATTGGGTACACATCTAAATGCAACTTTCTCAGAGAGACTATTGGGCACACTTCTAAATGCAACTTTCTCAGAGAGACTATTGGTCACAACTTCTAAATGCAATTGGGTAGACTTCTAAATGCAGTTGGGTACACTTCTAAATGCAACTTTCTCAGTGAGACTATTGGTCATAACTTCTAAATGCAATTGGGTACACTTCTAAATGCAATTGGGTACACTTCTAAATGCAACTTTCTCAGAGAGACTATTGGGCACACTTCTAAATGCAACTTTCTCAGAGAGACTATTGATCACAACTTCTAAATGCAATTGGGTACACTTCTAAATACAACTTTCTTAGAGAGACTATTGGGCACACTTCTAAATGCAATTGTGTACACTTCAAAATGCAATTGGGTACACTTCTAAATGCAACTTTCTCAGAGAGACTATTGGGCACACTTCTAAATGCAATTGGGTACACTTCTAAATGCAATTGGGTACACTTCTAAATGCAACTTTCTCAGAGAGACTATTGGGCACACTTCTAAAGGCAACTTTCTCAGGGAGACTATTGGTCACAACTTCTAAATGCAATTGGGCACACTTCTAAATGCAATTGGGTACACTTCTAAATGCAATTGGGCACACTTCTAAAGGCAACTTTCTCAGGGAGACTATTGGTCACAACTTCTAAATGCAATTGGGTACACTTCTAAATGCGATTGGGTACACTTCTAAATGCAACTTTCTCAGAGAGACTATTGGGCACGCTTCTAAATGCAACTTTCTCAGAGAGACTATTGGTCACAACTTCTAAATGCAATTGGGTACACTTCTAAAAGCGAATGAGTGTAGGGAGCGTAGGAGTGTTAGGGAGCGGATAAATATGGAGTGTGGAGAGCGGGGGAGTGTGGGGAACAGCTGAGTGTGGAGAGCGACTGAGTGTGGAGAGCGACTGAGTCTGGAGAGCGACTGAGTCTGGAGAGCGACTGAGTTGTGGAGATCGGTTGAGTTGTGGAGAGCGGGTGAGTGGGGGGAACAGATGAGTGTGGAGAGTGGATGAGTATGGAGAGCAGATGAGCGTAGGGAGCGGATAAGTGTGGAGAGCGGATGGCAGTGGACAGCGGATGATTGTGGGGAGCGGATGAGTGTGGGGAACGGATAAGTATGTGGAGCGGATAAATACGTAGAGCGGATGAGTACGTAGAGCGGACAAGTACGTAGAGCGGACGAGTACGTAGAGCGGACGAGTACGTAGAGCGGACGAGTACGTAGAGCGGACAAGTGTGTGGTGCGGATAAGTATGTGGAGCGGATAAATACGTTGAGCCGATAAGTGTGTGGAACGGACGAGTACGTAGTGAAGACAAGTACGTACAGCGGACAAATGTGTGGAGCGGATGAATGTATGGAAAGGATGAGTGTGTGGAGCGGATGAATGTGTGGAGCGGATGAGGGTGTTGAACAGATGACTACGTAGAGCGGATGAGTAGTACGTAGAGCGGATGAGTAGTACGTAGAGCGGATGAGTAGTACGAAGAGTGGACGAGCAGCATGTTGAGCAGATGAATATGTGGACCAGATGAGTGTGTAGTACGGATGAGCGTACAGAACGGATGAGCATAGAGTGCAGATGAGCGTACAGAACGGATGAGTATACAGAGCGGACGAGTACACAGAGCGGACGAGTATACAGAGCGGATGAGTGCATAGGCAGACAGGAGTACATGCGCGGGGTAGACCGGAGTGCATGCGCGGAGAAGACAGGAGAGCATGCGTATGAAATACATGAGAGCATGCGTAGGGCACACTGGAGAATGAGGGATAGACTAGAGCACGCAAGGCAGACTAGAGTGCGTGAGTGTGTCGAGCAGACAGGAATGTGTAGGACAATCCTGAACGCCTGAAGTGAATAAAATGCATAGAACGGACCTGATTGCATAGAATTGCGTGACGTACATAATATGCTTTAGAATGCAGGGAGCATTTGAAAGGGCATATATCATACCACACCCCATGCTTACTCTCTTCTTTACACCACCACTCAACTAGAACACAGAGATACTATGACACCATTCGGTATAACTGTTCTCATATCAACATCTACCGCTCACTCCCCATCACTCTAAGTAAACACTGCTGGTTTCACACCCCCCAGCCAGGCGTTCTCCTCAGGCCTAACGCAGCCACACTCGGTCTGGATAAATCCTGCCAGAGCGAACACATACTCCTGATCTCTCAACCACCACACCTACCGCTAAGAAGCAGCTACCACACGAATTCCGCACCAGCTGCACACATACCTGGTGCGCACACGTACCTTTGAACTCTCTCTTCTCTCTCTACTGACCTGAACTTTGGTTCCCAAGGGCGTTCAACCTACGAGCGCCTTCAGACCATACCAATGGAATATAAGGTGCTATATAAATGCACCGGGAAGCACGAGAAAGCACTGTTTGCTGGCCGGCTCATCTTGTGCAGAGCTCGTGAGGATCGTGTTACTAAATGGCCTGGAGGACGTCTTTAGAAGCTACACCACGCTGCCTGGAGTGTGCGCCTGTGGCTCCACCCATTAGGTGCCTGGGGCACTTTTTTTCTTTATATTAATTCCCATGGTGCAGCGCACTCGCGTGCGCACCGGGAAACACGAGAAAGCACTGTTTGCTGGCCGGTTCATCTTGTGCAGAGCTTGTGAGGATCGTGCTACTAAACGGCCTGGAGGACGTCTTTAGCAGCTACACCAGGCTGCCTGGAGGTGAATCAGCGTGTGTGTTGTGGCTGTCTTCTAACCTCCTTTGGACCTGTTCTTTCATTACTGGACTTTGTTTATATGGACTTTGTTTTTAGTTTTAGAAGCAACAGAGTATCTTACAGCTTTTCTTTTTATTCTTTTTCAGTGTGCGCCTGTGGCTCCGCCCACTAGGTGCCTGGGGCACTTTTTTTCTTTCTATTAATTCCCATGGTGCAGCGCCCTCGAGCGCGCACACCGGGAAGCACGAGAAAGCACTGTTCGCTGTGTGCAGTGCGTGGTGCGTTTTGAATCCTCATTTCTGCAATTGTTCGTATCGCACCCAAGGGGACAAAGTGGCTGGCTAATTGGCTGTTTGGGTGTCGGGTGTTGGGTGTGGGTGACTAATACTGTTCTTTTTGTATACCTTATGGGCTGGTAAGGAGACTGGGTTAGACTGCTGGAGAGTGGTGTTTTGGCTTTGATTGGGCAATTCAACGTTTAGGGTTGCTCTAGGCTACGAAGGAAACATGGGCAAAATTGTTAAATCAATAACCACGATGAAAGACCTGCGTGTGGATTTTTTCTCAGCAGTAACAACACGCAGGGCTACTTTGGCACGTGCGGCGGCGGTATCTCTGCCGCCTCCGTGTATTGAGGAGGATGAATTACTTGAATGCGCTCAAGCTTGCTCTAACGTACTTAAATCAAATGCTGAGTCACTTACTAACTTGACTGAATTTACAGACTCTTCCCAATCACTGTTTGTGGAAGAATATTCAGTTCCTATGGGGAAGGATATTCTAAAACATCAGTGGGGGGTGGCTTCTGAGAAATTGCTCAATAGCAACTCCAATAATGATTCCTTTTGTGATACTCCTAGCGACTTTCTGACTGCTGACTTAGAACTTTTAGACAATCAAACGACCCATGACACTCCCCTGAATGAGGGAGTTGAGGTGACCAATAACAAGGATATTGGTACGATGTTAGGAATCTTCAATAGACTAATCTTGTATGAACTTAGGAGACAGACTGAAGTACTACGTCAAATCAATTCGGCAATGGAACTGATCCCCTCAAGAGTGAATGACCTACTTTCTAAGTCACCGAGTGATATAAAGTCTGCATTGGCGTGTTCAATAATGGACTCGCCTGTCCAGGATCCTGGGGTTGTTCAATCCTCAGTCATCTCTCAAGATATTATTGAAGTAATCGTTGTACCTGATACACAGGGCAATAAGAGTGTGACAGACTCGGTTAAAACTGTCTTGGAAGCTGTCTTGGAGAAGGCTGATACTCCAAATTTTCCTGTTATGGAATGTGTTTTGGCTGATAATTCCAGAAACACTGCCGTTTTAAACAACAAAAAGAAAAAAAAAAAAAAAAGCACGACAGACCAAACTGATGCGGGCAAACAACATGGCGAAAACATCTCGTAAATTTCTGAGAGACTTGACCTTCAAAAATTCGATCCTAGAGGCCAGGGAGGTCTTAGAGGGCGGCTATAAGAACCAACCCCCTGCGGAAGAGGGGGTCGAGGTCCAGTCTCTGCCTGGGGTTTCGAAGGAGGCCTGCCAATCCTCCTTGGGAGCGTACTTTGAGGCTAGCAACTCGATTTCTGATGTAATGAAGAATAAAAAAAGAGAGGCGAGTGAGATTGCCTCACACTTATCATCTCTAAAAACAGGATTAGAGGACATTTTTGAAATATTTAAAACTAACTCTTTGAACGCTAATAGCTCTCTCGCTCCAATGAACATAGGGACCAAAGTGGCTAAACATGCAAGTGGGCTGTGTGCTGCATTGCACTCACGTGAGAATAATGAGGGTAAGGACTTACTCCCGAAGGTTGGTGCCCCAATTGAAGACAAGGGTCAGCTGTCGTGTTCAGTTAACACGGGGCTGGGCTCCAGTGAACGGCTTTACAAGGAGAAGATGGTCGGTGCTACATCTGTACAGACCGGATGTGCTGCCCTGGCACCTGCGGGTTTAGCACCGGCCATTCTAAACAAGCCAACACCTACTGTCTCTGTACCTATCCCTGTAACTATGTCTGAGGTGCTGCAAACGCCTGAAGCTACTGAGCCTCTTTCCGATTCGATCACAGTTACTCATCCAGTCAGTAAAGAGGTTGAAATTACATCTATGGTGAAGAAAATCTTAGAGGACACATTTGTATTGAATAATAATGGGTGGTATTTACCGCGCAACGATATAAGAGAACCCACAAGTGTCAATATGTGTGGCACAAACAAACAAAACTTTGAAAAATCAATCAACGATCTTGATCTAAGAAAACCTGCTTTGAGCGACCTTCCTAGTCTCATATAGACAACTCTGTTTTGGGAGGGTAACCGAACTTCTTTAAACCGTTCCTACATACTCTCATTGTTTGCGGCAATTCCGGAACTAGCACTAATTTCATCAGCTGATATAGTTCTGGTGGACTTCATTCATAGACAGAGATTTGACTATGTGCGTCTTGTAATACCATCCCCTCTAGTAAGAAACCTCCTGCTAAAGGAGGCTGAATCCTTGCAAAGGAGGGGTTTTGACCTCTTCCAATATGAGCATACCATCCCCCAAACGAATGGCAATTCTCAATTCAAAAATGGTGCGGAAGGTGGAGTAGGGGTGGAACCTCAGGCGGGGAGTAACAATCTTTGAATGGGCAATGATGACAAGCAAGAGTGGAGATGGTTGGCTCTTCCCCTCAGAGAATCCATTAACTCTCTGAGGGAAATGGGAAAACCACTCTAGCAAGCCTAGAAAAATAACTTTGGCAAGTTGGAATGGAAGAGGTCATCTACACTTAATCCATAATAGTGAGGTTACCAATGTTTTACAATCTTATGATTTGCTACTCCTGCAAGAAACTTGGGCTACCAGTGATCTCTTATGGGAAGGTTTTGATATAGCTCAAATTAAGGCTGTAAAGGGGGTTAAAGGTCGGCCTATGGGTGGACTCCTAATTGCCTGCAAACAAACTCTAGGGGCTACAAAAATGAGCGAATGGTCTAGTTCCAACTCCTTTCTAACTGTGACCTACGAAATCAAAATTGGTATGATCAATATCCAATTTTGCATCACCAATGTATATTGGAACCCGCTAAAATATCCTGATTCCCAATTGGTAAAAGAAATTAACTACTTGACCGCAAAAATCGATGCATGGAGAGCGGCCAATGTGAACGCTTTCATAATCTTAGCAGGGGACTTGAATTCAGATTGTAATATTGACTCTACGGTGGCGGATGCCTTATTGTCTGAAAACAAGCTGTTTAACTGTAATGCCAAGGTTACGGCAGGGAACCCCAAGTTTCGGGGAGCTCTATGGCATAATTTTGTGGAAATTATGGTATTATCGATGATGGACAACAAATACCATACTTGGAATGCTAGAGGCTGTAGCCCTATTCTGGATTATATTTTTGTGTCTACTAGGTTTGATAAAGTTATTTCCAAACTTACTGTAGTTAAGATGCCTACTAGTGATCATAACTTATTACATATTAACTTTCCTTATCCTGTACCAACTAGACCATTATCATGCTATACTCAGGGCCTGATAGTAAATCAAAAAGGTAACAGAGTGAGGTGGTCATTTGCTAACACTAAGAAATTTTCCTCTGTTATGGTTAAGAATTTCGAACTGATGCATTTTGAAGTCCGGATTTGTAATTTGTCTGTGACCAGGTTTACAACACATGTAAATGATCTTATTTTGAATTCAGCAGTAAATACGATACCTGGTGGTAATGCTAGAAGGAATCACTCACACTACTTCAATATGGAGGTTCATAACCATAGAAAATTAATGAGAAGTGAAATTCGTTCAGTTGACAAAATTGGCCATACCGCAGACCATGCATTTACGCTGATTAAAGAAATTAAGCAACAATACAAAAATTGGCTAATAAGCTTTAAGGGCATGCAGCCCAACTGGATGGGGAATATATGCTTAATGCACTGAAAGGTAACAACATTTCTAACTTTTGGCAAATCATTAATAAGGTTGAAGTATCCCAAGAGGAAATGCTATTTACTGAAATCAGTGAGAGAAGGTGGGTCGACTACTTCTCGAAAATGTATGGCGGCGACTTAGCCAATTTTGGAGGTTGTGTTGACAAGACTGCGATATGGGAACTGAACATCTCTGTCTCCAATATCTCTCGCCTTATTATTAAATCAAAAAACTCGGCGGCTCCAGGGCCGAACAATTTATCAAATAAGATCCTAAAAACGGATACTGATGTGTGGGCCAAGGTTCTGCATATCCTATATAAGGATATTCTGAGCACTAAAACTATACCTGAATCCTGGAGATTAGCTCTTGTACTTCCGATCTATAAAAAGGAATCCAGATTTGCGCCGGAAAGCTATAGACCCATAGCTATCTCGGACCCGGAGTCTAAAATATTTGCCTCCATGGTACTGGAAGAAATGCAAGACTGGATTAAGAGCAACAACATATTGGATGTCAAACAAATTGGCTTTAAAAAAAACTTAGGCACAGACTGTGGGGGGCTCATACTTAAAAGTTTACAATCCAAAGCCCTAATGAAAAATGGAGTCTCAATTTTTGTTGCCTCTATGGATCTTAGTCGAGCGTTCGACATGGTTGATCGCCCATCCCTATGGTCCATTCTCAGAGACTTGAATATCCCTAAACATCTCCTGGAGATAATAATAGAATTGTATTCAGAGACTAAAATTAAAGTGAGGTTAAACTCGGAAGGTCAGTTTACCTCAGAAATGTGCATTCCCAATGGTCTCCGACAAGGCTGCATGCTCGCTCCAACGCTGTTTAATCTATATGTCTGTGGAGCCAATAAAGCGTTAAAGAACAAAGGGCTGGTGGCACCAAAACTGAGAAACAAAAGGATTGAATGGTTAGCTTACGCTGATGATTTTTTGCTTTTGGATTGCACCAAAGTGGGTTTACAATGATTGATAAACACTTTTGTAATATTCGTGTCTAAATTACACTTAAAAATAAATGCAACCAAGACGACCATTGTATGTCTTGGCAAATGTAGGAACAATTTACTCGGTCACTCATGGTACTGTGAGGGCAAACGTATTAAGTGTCAGTCTGCCTTCAAGTATTTGGGTTATAATGTAATTGGTTCAGGTTCCACAACCATAATAAAAACTCAATTGAGGACTAAGGTAGAGATGGTCCTAAGGCAAATGCGTAAACTAGAGACCAAATACTGCAAATTCACCATGGTACAGTTAAGAACCTTTTACATTATGAAAGCAATTCCAAGGTTTATGTATGGTACGGAATTTTTTGATTTTGAAAAAACGGACTGGTTGAAGTCTCTGGAAAGTCTTATATGGAAAGGAATCTTATACTTTATACCAAAAAGTGTTCCGATGGAAATTAGAAGATATGAGTTGGGCCTACATTCTTTGCAATCGTTTATCATGTGGAAAAAGATCTTGATATGGAGAAAGTGTTTAGTAAATCCATCTGATAACCTTTATACTATAGCAGGTACGGATTCTTATAACTTGTTTATCAGCCAGTTAAAATCTAAGGTTGAGTTTTGTCTTACCAATTTGGGTGTTTCAATTGAAATGTTACAATCTAATCCGCAAAAAGTAAAAAGTATCTTAAAAAGTGATGACTGGTTACAGACTGTATGTATAGTATCGCAGTCAAGGAATTTTAATCAAGCATATTCTTTCTGGAAGTTTTTTCCTGGTATGGAAGCCTATTTAGAAAAATACCCTTGCAGAAGTTTACGTAATGGCTTCATGTGATTTAGATTAAATGTGATGAGAACCAATAGCACTCTGAAGGGTTGGAAGTTGTTGACTGACCCTTGGATCTGGTGCAGATTCTGTAGGAAAGAGAGTATTATGGAAACACTGCATCATATTCTACTTATTTGCCCAGCTCTGCTCCAATACCGAATCTCTTATTTTGCTCAATTTGTACTGCATCTACACCGTGTCAATAGAGAACTATTGTGGTATCAAATGAGACATGGTCAAAACACTGTACTCAGGATTAGAGTGATTGCTTTTTTAAAAGTTGTTTGTGACTTATCTTAAATGTCTTTTAGAATCTGTTAAATGTAGGTTAATTTGATCTGTTGATTTTGATAATGAAATACTTTCTTTGAATAGTTGTATGTTGATTGGAATTATGTTTAGTTCATATCTAATATTGTTTTATCTTGGAAATATACTTTTTTATTCTGTTCTTATAAAGTGTATTTTTGTAAAGGTTTAAATAAACCATATACAATAAAAAAATAAAAAAAATGCAAAATAACAATAACAACAACAATACAGGTTTTACAACATCCCCTTATAATAGGTCGCCTCATAAGGCCAAGTATTGAGCATTTAACCCTAAGTTTCCCACAGCCATTCTCAATGGTATTTTAAACCTCAGGAAGAACCTGACACAAGTGAGTCAATCGAGTTTCCATACTCCAACCCAATCTAACCAAAAACAAGTTCACTTCAAAATAAATGACTTAAAACACAGAAGCTGAATCCGTAGCACAACATTTTGACACAAGGAACCCTTTATTTTCTCTTTCCTGGTTTCTTATCTTCCCCACAATCACTCACCTTGCTCACTTTCATCACCTTGCTTAGCTATTCACTTTAATTACACTTCTCACTCTTACACACAGGACAGAATCTTTATCAAAAACACACATTATCCTGCAACTCTGTACTTCCTACACTGCAGCCCTGCTCCCCTGCTTGCAGTCCTCTGTTCCCTGTCTACAGCCCCTTCCTCTCTAACACTAATTATCTTGTTGCCTACCTGCACTTCCTTGTTCTGTGCCCATTGCCCGTGCTGTCTTCAGTCCTGCCCTTGTTATCCCACTTCAGAGCTACAGTTTCCTTGTTATCTGTTTTTAATCCTGCCCTTTTTATCCCACTTCAGAGCTACAGTTTCCTTGTTATCAGTCTTCAGTCCTGCCCTTGTTATCCCACTTCAGAGCTACTGTTCCTTGTTATCAGCCTGCGCTTTCCAGTCACCTTACCCCTGTACTGAGATTCAAGTTTCCTTGCTTTTCTTCTTTCTTCCAGTTCTCTGTCTTGAACCTTGCTCACTTTGACTTCCTTTTTCCCAGGATATTTCTGTTACAGTTCTTGCCTTTGCTTGTGCCTTGTGTAATTTCTTTGTTCAGAGTTTGGTTGTTCGGTTTCTAGCAGGCAATCCCTGCCCCTTTCCTTTTTTTGTGTTTCAGTATTGTATCTTGTGTCATTGTTAACAGTATGCTGGTTCATGTTTCAGGAAGCAGTCATTGGGCCTCATTACAAGGTTGGCAGTCCGGTAATAATGATACCGGTACGGGAATACCGGCATCGTCCACCGGACCGGTGCATCACGTCCTGTAATGCCGGTGCTACCGGCATCTGCAGGGACCCATTGTGAATGGGTAGCACCTTCCCGGAATGATCACGGGCACGCGGCAGCCGTGCCAGTTATACCGGCATGCCGTTAGGAAGTGCACATTACGAGGTTCACGGACATGCACCTACCGGCATCGAGATGCTGGTAAGAAGGGTTTCCATGATGCCGTCAACACCGGCACACCCACACACCACACCCCTTCCAAACCCAAAATGCTACCATTAGCAGTTGCAATACTGGGGCTGGAGAACATGCCTGCACTGCTACTTGTTAGGAAAGGAAGAAGGCGATGGATATGGCAGGGGAAATGTGCACAAAATACACAGTAAACAACCTTGAATATAACAACGTGCATTCAATACCCAAGACTCGTGTATACCACTATATGAAAAGGAATGTAGGGTAAGCACTTAGAACCTCCTTATGACTGAAAGGAAAGTCGGCAACTCCTTACCCACTATGCTATTACAGATACTGACAGCGCTAAGCCCACGTAGAGGGCAAGCAGGGACAGAATCTGTAAGCTGACACTCTAGACGGTACTGAATAAAGAATTTGGAAACAGTACTCACAAGGACCGGAATGACCACATGAATGCCAGTACTCACGAAGACCGGAAAGACCACTTGGATGTCCGTATTCACGAGGACCGGAAAGACCACTTAAAAAGTCAGTACTAACCCACAACCCTGTAAATCAAACAAGAACCCAGAAGGCAGTAAAGGCAAAGAGTGAGGATGACTAAATACCTAAACCCAAGTCAAGAGGCAAGAAGGAATAGTACAGTGTGGAAAACAAAAGATAATCACACAGGAGCTAGTTACAACAGCTTCCCACACCTAATAATAAAATAGGAAATAAATGTAAAAGTGTAAAGGAAAACATGGAATGATCCCAATAGAAGGCAAGGATCAGGAGCAGTGAAAACGATATCAAAAGGGAAACTTTCCCACCCATCCAAGGTGAGAAGGCAGGAAACTAAACCTGTAAAGGAAAGATTAATGCAACAAGTCTTTCAGTAGCAAAGGACAATTTCTAGGAAACAGTGAACACAGGCAATTGGGCTACAGCAAAAGGAAAGCTCAGAGAAAGGCTGCCTGCAGACAGAGAAAGGGAGAAAGGGATTTCCAAAAGGCAGAAATCAATTAGGCATACAAATACGAATTCCAGGACAAGGAACAAGAAACACTAACTAGAAACTGGGCACAAAAACTAGGAACCAGGAACAAGGGACCAGTCACGACAGGAACGCTGCAACAATGACCAGCGCTGGACTGAAGCAAACTGAGGCTTTTAAAGCTGCTTAACGAGCACACCCCTCAGGCGTGTCGCCTGCTGCACCTGCAGCCACAGGTGTTGCCTATCCTCCCACCCAGCCTTGTCCTGCAAGGGAGGAGGTGAGGCAGTGAGCCAGGCATTCTGGGAAGCATAGTCATTTGATTAAAGTAGCAGTAGCATGCTGGCTGCCAAAAACCTGGAATGGATCCGGAAGGGAAGTAATTCGGGAAATAAGGTTTTAGCGCTCCCAATTCATCAGGACACTGTAGCATAAGGTTCGGAGGAAATGTCCAGTAGGGAAGAAACCCCAAAACATGCCCCCAAGTGGCGGGAACGGGAGCGAAGGGAGCGAGCCGTGACACTATACCCCTCCCACGGCCGACTCCAGGCGGCCGTTACTCGCACAAAACATCTTCTTTCCATGACAGTAGCGCTTTGTCTTCAGAAGTGGCACTGACGGAAACGATGACCCACGGGCAGAAGCAGAAGGACTGGAATGAATAGAATCAGGCCGCAGTCTATAAGAGCCATAGGCGGGTTTTCGGTGAGGAAGAGACTCATAGGTCGAAGAAAGGCATGAAGGACTTGCAGGACCCGAAGCAGAGTTGGAAGGTCCAGGAAGCTTAGTCACTGGAAGAGGATATGCATACATCTTTGAGGAGAGAGGCAGGCTGGTGCTACATGCCTTAGACAACGGTAGAAGTTCTGTTAGCCTCACTGCCGAGAGTGGACACACAGGAGGTGAGGAAACAGCAGGTTTCAGGAAATGTTTATGTTCGGAAGAGGAAGGTGGCGGCTGAGGTAGAGGTTCGGATACTCTGTCATCCATCTGGGTAAAGGTTTGTGGTTGAAAGTGACAAAGATTCGCCTGCATAAGTTCCATGCCTTGGAGGTCTGGAGATCCAATGGGTTGTACGAGGCTGGCACTCCCGTTGACAGTCATGTAGCCAGTCAAGTAGCCACCTTGTTGCACGTGGGATACAACCGCAGGAACGTTTGGCATACTGATAGGAGTGTTAGACACAGTACTCGGAACATCAGGCATACTAGCAGCGGGAGCAAAAACAGGCACATCTTGAACTGCAGCAGACATTCCCCTCCTTTGGCTACTAGCACCTAACTGGCGCTGCAGCTGGAAGGCCGTGCCCGTCCCTTCCCTCAGGCTCATGTGGGATCCGGCAACAAAAGGGTTGTCAAGCGGTTGATCCAAACCGGAGTCCAAACGCGGACCGTCCAGCCCGCTATCCTGGTCGGCTACTCGTTCGGTGACTGGGCCGTGGCGGATGGCATCCGTTTCTCTCTCGTAATACTCCAGGCAAGTCCAGCGGCCTCGCATGTAAGGCCCTCCCGAGTCGTGAGCCGGCTTGATGTTTTTGAAGAGAGAGCTGGCAGAAGTCTCAGGCTCAGATGTTGCATATTCGGGAGGCGCTGATGCTACAGTCAAGTAGTTGGGAGAATTGTTTTGTGTACAAGGCAGACATTCTGGTGATCCCCCTGAAGCATAAGAAGGGCAAGATGGACGTTCATCAGTAAATGGTTGGGATTCAGGAGGAATCTCTGCAGCAGAAGAATATGCAGCAGGATCTGACAGTGTAGACAGGTACACCTCCGATATTGGCAGCGAGGCTGAGCAGGATACAGGTCTCTCATGAACTGAAGCCAAACTAGCAGTAGGCTCTGGGACCGAAGACATGCACTTAGAATGTACTACCGGAAGCTCCATGGCTGAAGGATAATCTGCTGGATGAGTCACTGTAGCCGAAGACAGACATGCCAGAGGAAATTCTGAGGCTGAGGGCATGCAAGCTGGAGCCGTCTTGTTAGCTGAAGACAAACTTGTCAAGGTCTTTGGCTCTGACTGCGTACATGGTGAAGGCTCTTGGGTGACTGGCAGACATAGCACTTTTTTATTGATCGAAGATACGTGTGCCAACGATGACTGCAGAGCTGTGGACAGGATTATTGAAGAGTCAATGGTAGTAGGAGGACAGTCTGAAGTCCCAGAAGTCGACAGACACACTTGTGGTTCAGGAATGGAAAGCCCCTTTAAGGCAGTTGACCCCTTGGCACCAGTAACCAAAGTCTGAGCTGTACCCCTGCCGTCCCTCTCCTTAGTGGATGACACTGAGTCTCTTCCTTTCTAGAAGTCAAAATCAACCAGAGGAATCACCATAGTAAAGTCTCTGTTAATCAGGATTTCGTCAATTGACCATTCCTCTGTCTTAGCTTCTAAAAGTGGCTGATTAACAATCAACAGTTCAGGGATCGCCTGCCGGGTTTTTGGTTCAGTAATCTGTGGAATGAGTCCATCAAAACATGAATTCTGCACTGTCTTTGACTGCTCGTAGTGACTGAAATTGGCAGAAGGAAGAGCGAACACAGAGGTAGCATCGTTTTCCACATCAGCTTGAATGTCTACTTCAGTCTCAGCAGCTAGATCAAGGGCAGAACCTAAGCCTACAGTTGTGACTGATTCTGTGTATGCCACCATTGTGGATTGTGTTTGGAAATCAGAAGCATGTATGTGTTCAAGCTCAGAGTTATGACAAACTGCTACACAGGAAGCCTCAGGTAAAGGAGTGGCTTGTGAATCTTCAGCTAACAGCAATTCCTGACAAACGGTAGGACAGTTGTCAGAACCTGTGCCCTGAATAAGCGCTGTGCTTGAAAAAAGACTTTCACTCCCAATAGATCTTACATATTGACAAGTATCATGATTTACAAAAGTCTCCGCACTCAGGGACTGAACAGTATTCACTTCATCAACGGATAAAGTTGGAGGTGTATTCAGAAAAGACTAACATCTTATTCTCCTCTTTTAAGGAAATGTATTCTTGTTTTAACTCCTCAAATTCTGCTTTTAGCTTGTCCCGCATTAACTGTACATCCCTATCAGTAGGCACAGGGGAAGGCATGGTGGCATCAGGGCTGGATCCTGCCCTAGCCATCTGGAAGTGCACTGATTGTATATTGTCATCTACTGCTTGCAGGTCTTGTGATCTATACTCTCTCTTACCGACGTGGTCTGTGTTTCTTTTAAGCAGACTATTGGCATCAGACCCCTTGGCATTAGAGACCACAGTAAGAACCTGTGCAGAGGAGTAAGCTGTAGACTGAGGGCAGAAAACAGAAGATATGCAAGGAACCCCTCCATCCTTCATGCTTGAATCATGAAACTGTTCAATCTGAGGTAAAGCACAACCGGAGTCATGGGGTTCAATAACAGAGGTACTTGTGTGTATAAATTCTAGCAGTGTGTTGTTTTCCACTGCTAAGGCTTGTGCGGACATAGACTCTGGATCAAAATTAAAGACAGAGCTAGGATCAGGCAATGCAGGATGGGCCACCCATTGGGTAAAATACTTTGCACGTAAATACCCATTCGTGTCAAGGAGTTCATTTAAGTCAGGAGTAGAGATTCGATTTTCACGGGTAATTGTAAGGGAAGCTTTCTGTATAAGGTTGTTAGAGGCCTTGCTGCCTTTCCTTCGTAATCTGGCCATGTTCAAACGGGAACAACGGCTGGTCATTCTGTTAGGAAAGGAAGAAGGCGATGGATATGGCAGGGGAAATGTGCACAAAATACACAGTAAACAACCTTGAATATAACAACGTGCATTCAATACCCAAGACTCGTGTATACCACTATATGAAAAGGAATGTAGGGTAAGCACTTAGAACCTCCTTATGACTGAAAGGAAAGTCGGCAACTCCTTACCCACTATGCTATTACAGATACTGACAGCGCTAAGCCCACGTAGAGGGCAAGCAGGGACAGAATCTGTAAGCTGACACTCTAGACGGTACTGAATAAAGAATTTGGAAACAGTACTCACAAGGACCGGAATGACCACATGAATGCCAGTACTCACGAAGACCGGAAAGACCACTTGGATGTCCGTATTCACGAGGACCGGGAAGACCACTTAAAAAGTCAGTACTAACCCACAACCCTGTAAATCAAACAAGAACCCAGAAGGCAGTAAAGGCAAAGAGTGAGGATGACTAAATACCTAAACCCAAGTCAAGAGGCAAGAAGGAATAGTACAGTGTGGAAAACAAAAGATAATCACACAGGAGCTAGTTACAACAGCTTCCCACACCTAATAATAAAATAGGAAATAAATGTAAAAGTGTAAAGGAAAACATGGCATGGATCCCAATAGAAGGCAAGGATCAGGAGCAGTGAAAACGATATCAAAAGGGAAACTTTCCCACCCATCCAAGGTGACAAGGCAGGAAACTAAACCTGTAAAGGAAAGATTAATGCAACAAGTTTTTCAGTAGCAAAGGACAATTTCTAGGAAACAGTGAACACAGGTAATTGGGCTACAGCAAAAGGAAAGCTCAGAGAAAGGCTGCCTGCAGACAGAGAAAGGGAGAAAGGGATTTCCAAAAGGCAGAAATCAATTAGGCATACAAATACAAATTCCAGGACAAGGAACAAGAAACACTAACTAGAAACTGGGCACAAAAACTAGGAACCAGGAACAAGGGACCAGTCACGACAGGAACGCTGCAACAATGACCAGCGCTGGACTGAAGCAAACTGAGGCTTTTAAAGCTGCTTAACGAGCACACCCCTCAGGCGTGTCGCCTGCTGCACCTACAGCCACAGGTGTTGCCTATCCTCCACCCAGCCTTGTCCTGCAAGGGAGGAGGTGAGGCAGTGAGCCAGGCATTCTGGGAAGCATAGTCATTTGATTAAAGTAGCAGTAGCATGCTGGCTGCCAAAAACCTGGAATGGATCCGGAAGGGAAGTAATTCGGGAAATAAGGTTTTAGCGCTCCCAATTCATCAGGACACTGTAGCATAAGGTTCGGAGGAAATGTCCAGTAGGGAAGAAACCCCAAAACATGCCCCCAAGTGGCGGGAACGGGAGCGAAGGGAGCGAGCCGTGACACTACTACTCCAGCAGGCATTGAACGAGGGAATGCAGCGGAGGAGAAGGAGGGTCAGACAGAGCCAGCACATACCACCAGCGCAGGCAGTTGTACCCCGCAAGCAGCCACCAATCCCTCGCGTAAGGGCAAGTCCATTTGACCTAACCCCTGCACAGATCCACACCCTGTACCATCTGGACAGGGACACCATATGCACAATAGTGGACCTCATCCATGACGACTTGGTAACTTGGTAAGCCTTATCAACATCCAGATAGGAATCCTCTCCTTGCTGAAGGTAGTGTCTGTGCTACACTTCCTTGCCACAGGCACCTACCAGCACACAGTGGGGCAGCTGCATGGCATCTCACAACCATGTTTCTCCTTTGTGCTCAACCAGGTGCTAAATGCCCTCCTGAAACATGGAAGGGACCACATATATCTACCATGGACTGCGGAGGAGGAGAATGCTTCCAAATAGCATTCCATGCACTGGCAGGCATGCCAAACGTAATCAGTGTCGTTGACTGCACCCACGTGGAGCTGGTAGTCTGGCATGCCGTGGAGGTAGTGCACCGCAACTGGAAGCTCTACCATTCCCTGAATGTCCAGATGGTTTGCGATGCAAGCAAAATAATAACGCATTGCTGTGCAAGATTCCCGGGATTCACACATGATGCCATGGTGCTGCGCAACTCCACGCTTCCCTGCTACATGGCGACGCGCTGCACAACGGACCTTGCTGCTGGGTAAGTCTAATGACAGGGAAATGAGGGGTGTTGCCTGGGGTGGCGGGGCACAAGCATAGGCAACCTGTCTGCTGGCTGGGGCATGAGGGGTGTTGTTCTGGGTGGGGGGGTGGACCACAGCGACCTTGGTGGAAAAGACTGTGACCCCAATTACCTCAACAAAATGTTGGACACATCCAATGGATGCAGATTTGGCATGCCTACACAGCTGTGCATGAATGTAATCAACATACACAGCGCCCACCCCAGCACATGCACCTGGAACATCATCAGATATGAACCACAGGTACCACGATGCACCTCCCTGCAGGCACAATGCATGAAATACATGAGCGCAGCAAAATACATCACTGGGCATGCAGCTGTGCCTGAGCCAAATCCAACGGCCACACATGGGAATCCCTGTCACTGCACCCACCCCAAAGGTACACCGCAGACCAGTATACCGGCCCAGGCACCTTAAGTGACACTCCCAAATGCAATGGTGCAAGCAAGGAAACTATTGTAATCATCAATCACTTACCACCACTAACATATGAGCGAGTAGTGCAGGACCCATCCATAGTACTTCAGCTCCACCATGCCAGTACACACCCAGCCCCTTCACAGAAACATTTGCCTTCACTGGCGGACCATACCACCAATGCCATTGTGCCTTGGTCATATGGGGAAGGCGTTGATGGACAAGTACATGGTGACATCAAGTAGTCGAAAGCATGAATAGAAAACCACTGTGTATCATGAAGCACATAAGGCAAATGTGTCATGATGCACTCCACACGTATAGTAAATATTCCTAATGCAACACACCCATCAGATGTCAGCACATCATGGAGCTTCTCACCTCATTTGTGTGAGTTCGGTATCTGATGGAAAGGTCCCTAAAACGTGAACGGCACACATACCCCACAACCATGGAACATCCCTAAGTACACTTACCTGGGTAATACCATAAGGAAATGTCAAGTGCAGTCATGAAGAATCTGTGACATGTGACCAGGCAGTGCACACAAGGAATGACAACAATGTTCACAAATACACTTTCCATTGCTCCTGTGCAGGTGATACTGGATATCCCCTGAAGCCGTGGCTCCTGACCCCCATCAGGCAACAGGTCAACAGTCACGAAGAGGACTACAACCGTGCACATGCACACACTCGTGTCACGATTGAGCAGACTTTTGGCCTGTTGAAGGCCCGTTTTCGCTGCCTCAGCAGGTCAGGTGGGGCACTCATATACAGGCCTCAGAAGGTGGGCAAGATAGTGTTGGCATGTGCCATGCTGCACAACATGTACATCCGGCACAACGTACCCCTGTCCCCTGACACAGACCTGATTCCACCAGAAGATGAGGAGGATGATGATGGTGAAGATGCTGCATATCGGCCACGGCACAATGTGAATGAAGGACGTGTTGTACGCCAAACTTTGATTGCACAATACCTTTGAAGGATTGGGTAACACAAGGCACTGGAAATGGGGGACACTGGGCACTGTTAAGAAATACATTGACACACACTCAAAAAGCAATGTCCAGTCATGTGTTTTTCTTATGCATACCAGGTGTATTGATGAAATGAGAACTATGTACATAGAACATGAAGCAACGTGGACCTCTACCCTTTAATATACAACAAACTACCCCCACCCCCAACACCCCCACACACCCATGCCCCCACCCCACAACACCCCCACACACCCACGCCGCCCACCCCCCAACATCCCCATACCTCCCCTGCACCCACTGCAGGTTCAACTGGACTTCCTCATGGCATGTCCATGTGTGTCAGGCTACTGACGCCCCCTTTTAGGTGGAGGGGGTTGTTGGTCTGGGCGGCGCATACTGCACAGTGACATCCGCACCAGGCTTGTCTGGGTTGAACTCGCCAGGGTTGTGCTGGTTGACGGTGCAGGGTGTGGGTCAGCCTCTGCATTACGATGTTGGGACATGGTGGCAACCAACTGGGTGACGGCCTGTGTCATTGCTGCCATTCCGCCCTGCATGTGCAGGGCCCGGCGTGTGGCTTCACCCTCTGCCACATATGGCCGGACCATGTCATGCATGGGCTGCTGGCGCTCCTCCATGCGGGTCAGCCACCCCTCCAGGTCCCTGATAGATTGTGCAGCTGGTGGTTGCATGGGAGGTGGTGTGTGTGGGTTTCAGGGGCTGCCTGCAACTACAGCCACGTCCTCCACAGGGCTGTCTCCACTTGAGCCAGGTTCCGGTGAGAACTGTGGGGTAGCCAGCATGGGTGGGGTGTTTGGCATGTCCTTGGGCATGCTATTGGCTGCAGTGTCTGCTTCCTCCACTTCCTCCTCCTCCTCCGCACTGTGTTGCACAGATTGTGCCGCCTCACCCAGATCACTAGTGGCTGTTGAGTGTAGCCCCTCCACATCACTGGCCACTGGAGATTCCACCTCTTCTACCTGAGGTGTTTCCTGTGGCCCATGTGTTGTTTTTTGGCTTGGGGCCTTGGTGGCAGCGGTGGCTTTTGGCAGGGGTGCCTTAATGCCAGCAGTGTGTGTTTTCTGGGGATCCTTCGTGGGTGTCAGTACTTGCTGCACGGCTTGTTCTCCAGCCTGTGCGCCCTGTTGGCTGGGGTGCCGTGGCTTGGGAGCGGTGGGACGCTCTGGCCAGCCCTTGATGTAGAAGGCCTGGAGGCGTTGTTGTCCCCTCGGCTCTGGCGTGCAGGTGTTTTCCCAGGCGCCGCGGTGTGTTCCGCCTCGCTGTCTGATACTGTGCCTGTGGGGGACAGTGAGGCAGGGCATCAGTCATGGGTCAAAATACATCCTACATACATAAATGCTAGTACATTTAGAGTCCTGTGCATTCTCGTGGAAATGTTGGAGGGGTGGCCATGGTGCTTACAGGAGTTGGGAGGAGGGGGGTGCATTGTTTGGGCATCCTTCAGGTTCAGCCATGATGTGAATGGTGTCTGTTGTGTGGCCTACAGGTGTATCGTGGCTTGCATGTTGTAGCCATGCCTCCGGGGCTGTGTGCCACGTGTTGTTCAGAAGTGGGTCAGATGTGCTTGCACTATGTGCGTAGTTGCATTGGTGTTTACACTGCATGCGTGGTCATGGTGGGTGGGTCAAGTGTGCAATCGGTAGTGGTGATGTCTGCACCATGCAATGGGATGGCATAGTGGTCAGGCCTGCATCTGTACGGTGATGTATAAGTGCGTGTGCACATGCAGATGGTGCATGTGGTTTGTGTCACTGGAGTTTGTTGGGTATTTTCATGGCAGGGACTTTGTGGTTTTGTAGGGGCTGACTTTAGGTGGGAGGTGATGAGCCACGTATTTGCTCTCATCTACTTGCCATTTGGACTCCACCATTGTACTTGGGGTATTAGGTGTGTGTTGAGACTTTTCTATTACGCTTAGGGTCACTCACCGTCATCGACCGATGAAGGAACTCCCATTTGTGCATGTCCAACACCCTCGATGGTCTCCATGTTCATGACTGTGCTGCATGTCTCCTCTCATCGTGCTAGCTTGATAGGGGATGGTGCTCATCCACCTGTGGCCAGACCCTGGCTGCAATTCACAGGTAGGATGTTGCGGACACGCAGCCGCAGATCGTCCCAGCATTTCCTGCAGTCACGCACGGTGTGTGGTGTTGTCCCCATCACAGAGACCTTTTGCGCCACATCCTCCCATATGTTCTTCTTGCGGATTGAGTGTCTACATGCTCCACCAGTGTGTCCGTGAGCATGTTCAGCTCCTTGTTGCTGAAACGTGGCTTTCGCAGCCGCACTGTGCCTTTCCTGGTAGGCATGGTCCTCAGCTTGATGACACACTGCACAGTTCTCCAGTCCAGGTGCTGTAGGCAGAGGATTGCAATGGATTGTGTTTTTTAAGATGGCCGCAGGAGCATTTGCCGTTCCGACCCGATGATGTTGCTTCCGGTACCGGCACTTCTGGTGCCGGTATTTACTGAACCGTTTCTTACGGCATCTAGGGTGCCAGTGCCTATCGGGGGTTTGGAGGGCCTTACCGGCATGACAGAATGCGCGTCTACGCTGACTCAGAATCAACCATTGATTCCGGCAGTAATGCAACACGGACACGGTTGCACCAGCATGCCAGTAATTTGCTTTTTTTACCGCTCAACTCGTAATGAGGCCCATCGTTCAGTTCCTGCTGGGCCAAAACAGACTTCAGTCTTGTGAGCACTGTTTCCTTGTTCGTGCCTTACGGTACAGATAGAGACACCCACTGCTGCTGCTCCTTTCCATGAGCATTCAGAGTGGAGCCCTGTAATAGTAACCTGCTCAGAAGGCTGGAGTTTCACTGGTTCTGTGGGAAACTCCTCCTACATACTGCGTACACCGCAAGAGGGAACCTAACGTGTTTGTTGTACTTGCACTCCCTGCCCTTTTCTATTCACTGCCTTTGTTGCCTATCCTTTCTTATCTGCAGGACTCCATACACTCCTGCTTCTTGTGTACTTTTCTCCCTTCGGCTTTGTGGGCATGTCTCTACCCGCAAGCCCCTTTGACAGCACACCTCTAAAGTAACAAACTAGGTAAAAAATATGTAAAAAGGACTTAAATATGAAACTGTTCATTCACTCCCCCAAAACGCGCACCCTTCCAATCCACCTAACCTCATCTAATGCCACACATGAACGCCTACCTTACTCTTATCAAAACCCCTTAAATCAAAGAAAACCCCCTTTTCCTTATTACCCCCTTGCTCTAGCCACCAAAGGTGCACTCACGTGAAAATGAAATCTGATTCGCTCCTTCTTGAATTCTCTCTGTACAGGTGGATCATGATACCATGCCTCCAGGGAACAGACAGGCCTCTAACCAATATGGTGCCTCTAGACCCCTATTGTTACCATGCATGGAAGACTGGTACCTGCAGAGAAGCGCCGCAGCCGAGTTGTGTGGACAGGAGACCCCCAATGTCTCGGAAAGCCTGGAGCCCACCCAAAGACGCCAGGTGTGTGGGTGGACTTCTGATCACCTTAACCCAAAGCAGACCCACCACTTAAGGAGCGAGTGCACTTTTGCCTGTAAAGCAAGTTTATTGTACAAACAGCCGGGAGGGGCTAGATGACGCTGTATGGTCAAACTAACCAGAGTCACCCTGAACAAGACAAACATTTCACATTATATACATTTTGCAACAGTTAAAACACTCCAACATATTTTATTACAAATCATCCCCCACACATGATTAGTCAAACCTATAAAAAAGAAATCCAATCTTCAATAATTCCCAGGTTCTCATTGGTTACATTTATTTAATTACCATATTCAGCTCATATTCGTAACACACCCCTTTCCTGGGATCTTCCGTGGTAGGCAATGTAGGGAAGGCATGGTATCGCAATGATGACACTGACACAATGGGTAAAATTTGTAAAACCTTTATTGAGGTTGTTGGGGCTGGAGAAACTCCTACTTTTCCCTATAACTAAGATGGGAGCAGTCTCTACCATCAAATAATAATGCAGTCCTTGTGGAGATCGTCAAATCAAAATGGCCTATGCTAACAAAACCTAATGCCTGCACCATCTCTTGTACAAAAAGTGTAAAAAGGGCAAATGTATGCAAAAGGAAAAATCTGTGTTAAAATGAATAAATGTGGTTGAACCAGCTCTCCTCCCCATGTTAGACCTCACGAAGTAAGGCTGTCCCTGTAGGCAGGATGACACACTCTGGGTCGGGTTCCAACACAATAAACAGTTCCAGCCTGGCCTTCACGTTAAAGTCTCTTTTCCTGACTTCCAAAGTAATGTTTCAACAAAAAGTTCACAAAGGTCCCCCTCTGTCGGGCTCAGACCTTTCACCACACAGTTCAACGTAGGTCCCCCTCTGTCGGACTCAGACCTCTCACGAGGGCACTCCCATCCCCAAGCTTATAATACTTAAGGTCTCCCTCAGTCAGGCTCAGACCACTATCGGATATCGAAGACTTTCGAATGTGCTCGCCTCTTCTGTAGGAGGTAATCTTGCTTACTTCACTTTTGCTGTTCATTTGCTTTTTCGCTTTAAACAATGTACCTTTCACTGAGACGTTCGAGTGGGATACTTCCTTTCGCCAGACCACTCCACTACTTAGTATTACTGATTTCACAGCTGTCTTTACTTCAAAGTTCATTCACAGGTCTGCCTTTCCTCGCGTCTCATCCACACACATGCAGCCTTCACTTCCGATATGATATTGCTGCTTCAGACTTTAACACACACCAATCTCTCAGGTTGCTTGCCAACTCACTGGCTGTGTGCGCCTTTCTTGGTTTTGAGATTTCCAATTCACGAGCCAAGGTTAGTACCACAGGCTTGGCCTTGCCTCCCCAACTCTGCCGTTCACCCGGGAGGTTAGCTGGCATCCTTGAAACACAATTCAGTCTTCACTTGTGGTATATGGCCTTCTCCATGTGTCTTTCATGCCCTGTCGGAGGCAACGACCTCCAGTAGGGAACTCTTGGGGTTTTCGACTCACTGCTCTCGTCCCTTGATCTGTTGCTCTGCTCCAGTAGGTTTTCCTTTGTTCCTGAAGTTCTGCTCATACTTGTGTTCCCCCTTGCTCAGAGTGTGTCTATAGTTCTGCCTTTTGTTTGTGTAAGGAGAGCTAATTGGCATTGGGTGTATGCACTTAGGATTAAGTGCGTAACTTTGCCTGACCCGATTAGCGGGACATGTCCAGTACGATGTGTGAAAGTTAATGTTGTTACTCTGTCACCCTCTTCCCCAATGGTTGTGTAAAAAGGGGGTAATTTGGGACCTCGGCGAATGCTAAAAAATAGGATGGGTCAGTTAAACAAAATAGGGGGGAATACTGTGTCTCACCATCGGCTGCCATACAAACCTAATTGATTACATATCCCAGCTGGCCTGGGACCTTCTAACTGTGCTGTGATGCACATTGTTTGCAAGAACACTTCAAACAATATGAGATGGGGTAGAATAAACAAGTTCCCTTTGAACTGGCGAGAACTATCTCACCCAACCAGACTTGCTGGCATCCTTGTTACACACTAATCTAAACGACTACCAATTCAACACGTATTGCCTCGGGACACAACATGAGAAAATAATCGAAACCCATATAGGTGTCCCTTCACCCCAGGTTTATTGCTTGGTAACAAGTAGATGGCCGGACTCCCCTGAACAATGAGTAACAGACTCCCATGTACTTAAAAAGATTGCATCTCCTTTCCGCAATAGTACCAAGTCATAAAAACCCTGCGCCTGCCCATAACTGACCATCTGACACTATTGCAGCTACTCATTGCCTTTACTCAGCCTCCAAATTGGCAAAGCCAGTTTTCCCAGTCACACAGAGTTCACCTCACAAAACCTGGCGGCAAGGCCTAGCCAAACTATGAAAAAGCACACAGCACACAAACTTGCACATTCCCTGTGTACCCCCAACTCTCCAGAACAGAACCCCATGTATGTATGTATGTCAGTGCATGCATGTTTAAAGCTACTGCGTCCTCTTTACAGTGTTTTCTTCATTGCAAATCTCCTTTCTCACATGCGTATTATGAAGCTCCTCGTTGTCCAGTTCCTAGGCGCTTTGTGGCACACCATACCTATATTGCATGTATATTTGATTTACGGTTTAGACGTTTATCTTGCTGTGCACATGCAAATTCTAAAATGTATCAACGTCAACACAACTCTAGATACATGCTAAATTGCAACATCGCCCCAACTTCACCATTTCCCCAGTCACCAAAATGGCTTGCACAACGCAAACCCTTCTTTCTCAGTGGGACCTTCATCGGCCACCCGAAAAATGTTCCTCTGCTTCTTCAGGGAATAACACTCAGGTTGTGGATTAAGCAGTCAATTCCAGACACTCATTCATACATTTAGCCAGATCTATTCATTGCTGCCCTGAGCTCCCAACCAAGAGTCTCAAGAAGGCCATCAGCATATATTGCACATACTTGTTTCCATGCATACCATGTAAATGCTGGCTTGTTGTGGCGTCTCACTGGATTGCCAAATCTAGGTCACCATGTAAATGGAGGCCTACAGGGAACACGCCTTTGAGTTACATTGCCACTGTGGGCATGGATGGAACCCCATTGGGGAAAAGTGGGCTGTGAACAGTGAGGGGAAAAAATGACAAGGGATTTACTGTGACTCACAGTTTTTGGCTTTCATCTTACAATCCTAGCAATGAGTTACAAAATGCATGAGGCCAGATCCCCTTTGAACCAGAGCCCCTCAGAAAATGTCCAGGGCCTGGTCGTAAAGCTTGACCCTACGTATTGCTTTGGAATGCTTTGGAAAGAAAGTCCGGCCATTGCATTAAGCCCCTCTGAAATGGTAGCTTTGAGGCTGGTAAAGATCTACCCAAGTGGGCTTTGACTTGTGGTTGGGTTTAGGTGCCGGGACTGGTTAACAGTTAGGCCCAAGAGGCAGAGAACCTCCCTAAAGTGTCTGAGCAAAGGACTACTGGAAACCATAACAACACAGTGGCATGGTAGAAACCGAGTCAGAGGGATACTGCGAAAATGGGCATTTTTACATACCTTTTCCAGTGATGAAGTTGGAAAGAAAAACTGGTACAGGGCATTTGAAAGTCTCTCTCCACCCTAGTCATGATCATAGGAACCTGCAAGAGTCACATGGTAAGCACAAGGGACAAAAATGTTCAGGCCAGAGAAACACAAACCATAGGGAGTGCAAGCTCTGAACCCCTGCCTGTGGGACAAAGGAACACAAAATATAACTAAAAACAGGTAGATGCCTATACATGCTTGGCGGCAGGGAACCGTAAAAGACCTTCAATATCATCAGATGCAGAGGACGACTGGTGGTTGGTACTGGGTGTGGGTTTATGTGAGAGGTCGTGGCTGCAGATGCTTCCTTGCTCGCCTGTTTTTTTCAGAGTCTGCTTGCAGAAGGCTCTAACAGATCATCATGGTAGCAAAGGGAAAACATGAACAGCCGTTATGCTGTAAAAGGGTTTAACATTGGTTTTAAAATTCAGTTTTATTTCCAAGTGTATTAAAATAAAGAGTCTTGTAACTCCATATGAACCATTAGATGCGCCAGAAATATCTTAAACATGGCTTAGCAATCTACCTTTAGTTATCGTGAGAAAGACATTTTGGAAGTCATCAGAGGCCCCTCCCTTTTCCACACTACAGGGAATAACCAGAATATTATCACACAGATCTCTGGGGATGAATTATTAAAACTCAAAACGAAGGTCTTTAGAACAAAACTACATGATCATTTTCTGAGAGAGTACCTAAAAGCTTGTATCATACAATTGGGCTTAACAATAACAGCTGTGCAACACATTAGTATAAACATGAAGAAGCAGAAGAGAAGTTTCTAGCTAACTCATGCAAAAGAACTTACAGATTTGAATAGACATTTTACACACTTTTACTAACATTAAAAAGTCAAATTGGCAAAAGACATCAGAGAATTTAAAGCAGTGATCATCTATTTGTATTTAACAGAGGATTACTTGGATTCTCAGAATTGGAACAGGAAAGGGAAGTAAACCAATTTTCGCACAAAACCATATCCCAGAAGTAAATGAGTTACCTTTTCTGAAACGTCAAGCAGTGAATCACCATCAGAGGATCTCTTTGAAAAGAATGTTCCACAACCCGTAATTTACGTCCTCTGTTAGGCAAGGAAAGGTTGAGAAGCAAATACAGAGATCCCAATTTTCAACATTTGCCAAACCAAGGCTCACCGGATGTGTTTTCGAACAAGGAGGGAAGTGTATCAATGCTAACTAATATTGACGAAGAAGAATTTGTCAGTCTTTCAGGATCCAACTGGACAAATTCTGTGAGGGGTCAGAAATGTGAGGCAGACAACTTGTTGTATGTTTTTCACAAGAAGCCATTTTATTAACTTAAAAGGGTGTGACAAATGCCTCACTTTCCGTAACCTAACATGGGTTTCCCCACCTAAGAAACTAACACTAAAGGAAAACACTCTAACATCAAAAGGTATCTGTCGCTCACACTTGTTCATAAAATAAAATCATACAGGTATTTGGATGGCTCTTAAAACTCCACAATATAATAATTAGAACCCAACACTCTTGTAACAGGGTCAGATCCCATTCCCCAGAATTAAAGTAGACTTTCCAAATAAAAGTTACAGCGGATAAGGTTCATTCTAATAATTAAATTCTACTTCAAAAAATAACACAAAAAGGTTTTTCCCAATAGCCAAGCTCTGCTTCCAACACAAAGTTCCTTCACTCCTGGAGGGTTTCACTTGGCATTCGGTCTTTCTTAGAATTACACAACGTTCATCTCTCTTCAGCATAAAGTTCCCACAGACTTTTGTTTGTCAAGGAAAACATCTTTACCTTTAATCTTCCAGTGGATATTTCAGTATGACTTATCTTCTCTCGAGAAAGACATCTACTACACACTTCTATAATGTTTCTGCCAGAATGGTTTTTCCACAATTCATTGAACACATTACTGGTTTTGCCACTTTCTCGCCACCTCAACATTTTACCACAATGCAGTACTTCAATATCTTCTTACTGGTTCACTAACCTGCCAGGACTACCACTAACAATCCATTTCTTTGTATACTTGCCGGCTATGATAAATCTCCTACCACTACTACAAGTCCTCTGGGATGTGGTTTACTTCAAACATCAGTAAGTCTTTTGCCTTTCAATAACAGTGCAATTCATAACTTCTTTCATAAAGATACAACACCTAGTGATGCTGTTTCTTGCAATGATTTATTAACCACTTGTAATGCAGGTCATGTTCCTCTCCCCTTGGTACTCCCCCTAAGGAGGACAACTTTCTGGTAACCTCTAGGTTTCCACTATTACACCAGGTAACTGTTGGTAATGTTTCTTATTCAAGTTCCTCTTTCCAAAAAAGCGTTTTTTCCTTTTTACTTCTAATGACTTTTCCATGGCTTAGGCAATGCTAGTTGTTATTTGGCGCACATACTGCCTCCTCTTTGCTTTGAAAATACTGGTTACAGTTTTGGTTTAATATTGCCCCCTCTTTACTTTGCCAATGGTGGTCACGCTGTGGGTTTAATAAGGCCCCCTCTATTCTTGGGCAATAGTAGTTATAGCCTTCTTTAATTATCACTCTTTCTTTACTTGGATAGTGATAGTTATAAACATTCTACTTTTATTTTCGATTTGCATGCGTATTGGGCCAAAAACACTTTCTTCACCAGTTCAAAAGATATATTTGCAGCTAGCGGTTTACCACAGAGTGCCGCAGGGTCACCTGTCCAAGGCCAGCTCACTAGCTTCTCTCTGCGCATCCTCGTATCCCGCTGCTGCTGCCACTTCTTTCCTCACCAGAGTCGAAGAATCTGACAGCTCTGGTTGCAGACCTGTGACACGCGTCTTCCCTGACAGGAGCTCACATTGCTCCTTTTGTTTCCCAGTGCTCGCCAGCCACAGGAGTCAGACAAAATGTACGGAGAGTTCCTCTCTCCCACAGGGCAACCTGTAACAGCAGCGCATCCCGCTGTGCTACCTCTGCAGTTTGGGCTTCTCCGGCTCGCGACTCTCTCAGTATCATTAACCTCCACAGACACAGCAGTGATTACATCTGATTCATCACAACACTCTTTATTGTAAAAGGGGCTATCAATTGTACCCAAACATTTTACAGACTGGCTTCAAATTGAAGTTGAGATTAGGCAAACGTTTTTAATGAAAACTAGATTAAAAGTCTTCTTTAAAGATCATAATGGTGTGACAATGCCATTAGATACAGGTTTTAGAAGTACATCAATTTTTACACTGCATGGTGGATGGATAGTTAATGAGTTGTTCGTTTTTTGAGAAATGTGTTTATAGAAATATTTCTCTCCTGCAAAGCAAACAAAAAAAGGGTTCATAAAATGTATATAAAAAGGCGATTAAATCACTAATACATCTTAGTACTAGCCATAATTAGGTAATAAAACAAGCAGAAAAAGGCGGAGCAATCCTTCTGATTAACACTAACCAATATGAAGACCTGATTTATGATTTACTAAATTTTTGAAGAAAACTATGAGATCTTGAAAAAAGATCCAACCAGTGACATCCAAGAGATGACATTAGAGGCCACCAGTCTGGGACTGCATAGAGGTTGGATTTCAAGGAACAGTTATTTTTTCAACACTGAGAATCCCACTGCCCTCAACTTTTATGATTTCCTTAAAATTCATACAAATGGCAAAATAAACAACTGGGAGACAGATTGTGTCAGGCTGTGGCTCGGTGTTGGAACCCCCATTTTCTAAAACCATTAAGCCAACAAAGTAGATCAGACCTGAAAGATACTACATCCTATGAGCCAACATGAGGACACAGAACAGACAGAATGTATCATTAGTAGTTATTACGATAGCACTTGAAAAACACTACTTTCAGTTCAATAATACGTTTTTTCTGCAGCTAGCTGGTACTGATCTGGGGGCCGCCTTTGCACCTAGTCTGCCAACTTTATTTATGTCTGATTTTGAAGAAGAATTCATTTACGCAAACACCAATCCCTTTTTAAAATACATTAAAGAAAGGGTATATTAAAGCCATGTTTTTAATATGGCATGGTGAATCGGAAACTTTAGAGTCCTTTTTCGCATGCCTCAATCCTTGCAATTCACATATTCTATTCACAAAAGATTACAGCAAGATCAAGATACATATTTTAGTTCTATCAATTTCTAATCAACAAAATAAATTGCCATGCTCCCTTTATAGAAAGCCTACTGATAAAAGCACACTACTGCATTATCAGAGTTATCATCTTCATAGTCTAAAAGGAAATCTTATTTTTTGTCAATATTTACGAGGATATAGGAGCTGTACTCAATAGAAGATTTTTATCATCATACATAAATATTAGAAAAACATTTAAATAAACAGGAATATCCAAAGAAATTATTGGAACACTTGAAAAAACAGGCAAGGTATATCCCATGTGAAATCTTTCAAAATGACAACATGGTGTATGACTATGTTTTCCACATATTCCTGACATAAAAAAACAAACTTGGATTGGTATCTAGTCTAACTATGTTTACCACTGGAACAAGTACACATGTTTGCTCTAAAATAGGGCAAGAACATCAGAGATAAACTGGTTCACTCCCAGTATAACATCAAAGACCACAGGTGACTATTTGGAATCTTGGCCAATTGGTGCCACATGAACGGTTTGTAAATTTGCTAGAAAAAGAACTCACTTCAAAGTAGGGAATAAGGATTGTTACCTATGAACTATGCCCAATCACCAAGGCTGCACAGTGATTGACTGCATTGCATGCCCTTCTGGGCTGAGATACATTGCTCAGGGCGACCAAGCAGTTCCAGTAAGGATAACCGAACATCACTCAGATATAGCTGTAAGAACATCAATACAGCATTGGTGAAACATTTTGTGGCCAGTAATCAAACGGTGGATGATATTTTATGGTGTGTTGTTGGTGTGGTCTACTTCAGCTGCACACCTGGAGTGGAATCTTGCATTCAAGGAATCACAATGGATCTACAAAATGAGAACACACATATACGCACACACACATGATCTGAATGATCAGTATGTCATCCTGTTATCATTATAAATCTGAAGACTTTATGTATGTCCTCTTCTAAATTATTTACAAATGGGTCTGTCTTTTACCAAAATCATCTTGGTAGTTCAATTAAAAAAAAATACCCTTTTTCGAATAGTAGTTCATCAAAAATCAATCCCATGATAATGATTCAAGTTATCACCAGAGGCAGTGACTCTATTTAACACACCATGATAACCAATTGATTCAGAATAAGACTTAGTGATATGTAATTAAAGTGCATCATGTGACAATGAAAATGATAAAGTAGTTTGAAAAATGGTTTTGAATCAAAGATCAAAAAACCATGTATCGATGACTCTAAAATAAAAATACTTGCCAACATGATCTACAAGCAAGTGTGATCCAAAAATAGACTACAAAATTCACATCCGGACACCATGACATCATAACATCATTTGCAGAGTTGGTTAACATAACTTCCAAGAACACACTTTTTTGGACTATTTGGGTCTTGTGCCTGACGTTCCCCTAGTCGTGCATCACACAGTTAACCATCAGGTTACTACTTTAGGTCACATCTCTGTTTAGCACTACCAGTCGTGTAACCCTCCACTAACTAGCCCTCCAACAAATCTAACTAAGCCCTCGTGTGGTGTCTTATGCCTAGGTAGCACTGGTAAGCCGCTTATCTATGGTGAGTGGATAGGTTAAGAAACTGGCCCTATCGCTATTTTTTAACAATTACTATTACTAAAAGACAATCATCTAGGTTCTACTATCGCGTGTCATGTGCTTTGCAAATGAAATCTATTCAATTTAATTATTTTTCTTTGCTCAGCATTTAAAAACAATAGACAATATGTAACACACAGATATCTAAAGATACTCTCATCGGTTTGTGAACCGTGCTCAATTGGTATGTCACCTTCTGAGTCTTCTCCAATGTTTGTCAAGAGTATAGGGTTGTCCTCTGTGAAAGGCCTTTTGACCAGCTCAGTGTTCTATTGCTTTAGAAAAAAGGTCAAAAACTGGCCTACCGGTTTCAGTGGTATATTCAATTTGGGCCTCGATCCACGGTTTTGAACTGTGTATCGTGTTGAAAGTCGAGCCAGAGTGTGTCATCCTGCCTACAAGGATCACGTTACTCCGTGAGGACTAACGTGGGGAGGAGAGCTGGTTCAACCACATTATCATTTGAACACTGACTTTTCCTTTTGCATACATTTCTCCTTTTCTGCACTTTTTGTACAAGAGATAGGGCAGGCATTAGGATTTGTTAGCATAGGCCATTTCCATTTGATGGACTCCACTAGGGCTGTCTTGTTTATCGTTTGAAGGTCGAGACTACTCCCATCTTAGTTATATGGCAGAATAGGAGTTTCTCCACCCCAACATTTTCAATAAAGGTTTTACAAATTGTATCCATTGTGTCAGTGTCAATACTTGTGATACCATGCCTTCCCTACACTACACACACACATGTCTCAGAAAAATGCACACTCACACTGCAGAACCACTATTACTCCTAAACCAATGCCTCACCTGATCCAAAACTCTTCTCCAGAAGCTGCTGCTCCCTCCTCCTTCTTGCTGGTCTCCTGGTCACCGTCCACCTCCTCTTCAGACCTCATACAATACACCCATACTTCCTGTTTCTTGTCCCCTTGTTTACACATCCCTCCCTTTGTGAGGGTGGGTCAGTTGTTCATATCCAATCTCGTGTGTGTGTGTGTGTGTGTGTGTGTGTGTGTGTGTGTGTGTGTGTGTGTGTGTGTGTGTGTGTGTGTGTGTGTGTGTGTGTGTGTGTGTGTGTGTGTGTGTGTGTGTGTGTGTGTGTGTGTGTGTGTGTGTGTGTGTGTGTGTGTGTGTGTGTGTGTGTGTGTGTGTGTGTGTGTGTGTGTGTGTGTGTGTGTGTGTGTGTGTGTGTGTGTGTGTGTGTGTGTGTGTGTGTGTGTGTGTGTGTGTGTGTGTGTGTGTGTGTGTGTGTGTGTGTGTGTGTGTGTGTGTGTGTGTGTGTGTGTGTGTGTGTGTGTGTGTGTGCGCGCGCGCTTATACATGGGTCTTAGCCTTCGTTTTCTGGGGCTCATTGGCAGAGACCTGTTTGGGTAACCTTCCCCTTTCACATACATGGTGTTCTTAGTTGCAGGATTACTGGCAAGCTTTGCCAGTCCCACTCACTATTTGGCTCTTCTGTTTTGCTGCACAGCTGCAGTCGGTGCCTCTCTCCTGCCAGATTAGTTGCAACAGTGAGAAGGTCTCTGCGGTGTTAGAGCTAAGCTCATATAGTTGACTCTTCCTGTGTTTACTAGCTTCTCTTCTCCTTTAGCTTCAGTGCCTGCATCTACAATGGACTGAGAACACTGGCAAGTATATGTGCCTAGCAGCAGGGCTGGAGACATGGTTCTGAACAGATTCATGCTGGCAAAAAATGGGAAGGGAGTAGAAATGTGTGTCCTGTAAGATGAGTTTTCTCCCCCCTTCTCTGGGGATGACTCAGGATCTCTCCCTGAACCTCCCACAGCCCATGACGAGAGGTTCACTACCCCCTTTTGACAAAGTCAAGGACTTGGCAGTATGATAAGCTGAAGGTTTGATCTTGTGGTCAATGTGCAATACAAACTTGTCTATGGCGATCTCCTTTTAAAAGAGCAATTTAAATGACAAATGAAAAAAGAACTTAAAACTATTGGTCAAAAACTTTATAAGCACTGGAAAAAAGTGATCAATTGTGAGACTAAAACAAGTACAATATGTTGAATATGCTTAACATATGAAACAACTAAAAACAGTATTTTATGGAGATACCCTCTAGGCCTTATGAAAAGTACCTTGTGTCCACAGAGGATGCTGCTATGTAATGTAATGTAGGATGGTCTTACATCGCGCTTATCTTCCATTTTGTTAGCCTTGTGGTGATTGGTGACTTCAAGGCAGAGCAGTAGGGCAGGCTGATGGAAGATTTCAGAGGTATTTGTTCGAGTCCATTTCAGTTTCCTGGTGTGAGTTTGTTTTCAAATAGTCTTAGTCATCAAGTTGTGTGTGGGTTCCAGGTAAATTCTTAACATTTGGGGAGTGCCACCCATTGAGAAGATATTTCCATACGTAGCTGTGTGGTTGGTTGCAGTTTTGCTGCTGGTTTCAATTGAGTATATGTTGATGCCCATCTCATGCTGTTGTTAATCTAATAGCCTGAAGGTTAGGTGGTCTTATTTGAGCAGGTGTTTGGGCACTGAGTTCCAGAGTTTGGTTGCTAGGAGGGAAAAGGAAAATATTTCATCTAGCAGATTTAAACGTGGTTCAGTTACTGTGTCAATTACTTTGTGATGGATTAAGTGACCCTGCAATTTAAGGCATACTGGGTGATGCATATAGTTTTGAAGTAAATCCTCCCTTTGATCAGGTGCCAGGGGAGTGTCTGAAGTACACAGGAGATGTTTTGTATCCTTTAAGCCTCTATCTGTTGCATTGTGGATTCTTTGTAGTCTGGTGAGTAGATATTGCAAGGGACCATAGCAACAGTTGTTGGAGTACTCTATTTGTGAAGATGAAAGTGTGATAGTTGCCATTGTATTGGGTGTGAAGGTTAGGCATGCTCTAATGAGTAGAAAAGTATGGAGATACAAGAAGCAACTCCTTACAATTACTTTTTTGAAAAAGGAGAACTAAGATGGTGAAGCATGTTAAATGTCGACAACTATAGTGAGTCGAATATGTTCAACAGTGGCCTGTGTGGCAAAACGGCATGATTACACATGACCATCATTACTCCTAGTGAACCCAACTTGTCACCATCCTTACTATGACAATCCATCCAGCAGAGTGAATGCTCCAGATACCTCTCTCAAAATTCCAAATGTTGGCCTAATCCCTAAGAGGGACCTTGAAGCCCTTTCCCTGATGCCCATCCTGCCCTCCTGCCCTCCTGCCCCTCCTGTGTTTTCATATTGTAGAATGCTGATGGCCACTGCTGAGCAGTAGGGGTGAGACCTAAGGACTATGAGTAATGTGTTTTGCCATACGTAATCTTCGGTTCTGTGTGATTTCTTTGAATTTCTTTCATCGAACTGGAAGTCATTGAATTTATTTTACTGGACGATTTTGCTGCAAATGTATGCAGGAGGAGACTCTCCACCCCCGCAGCCCACCCCCTTAACCTCCTACATTATTCACCTAAACCAAACCCCACATATATTTGCGGCAAAATCCGTAGTAAAAAATTAAATGATTTCTACTGCGGCAAAAACTCCCTATCCCGTATTCTTGACATTGCCCCCTCCGCCTCCCCTTCCTCGTCACATTCCTTACCATGTGAAGATATAATAAGCAGTACTTAAGATCGACCATCAGCCGGACATTTAGAGAGAAACAAATCCCCAATTAGCCATATGTGATATACAAAGCTAATTGCATTAGAAGGCTCACAAGTAGCTAGCTTGCAAAATTTCAGAGCTGTGCTCTGCAGATTGACACCTTCAACTGACATCCACTAGTGACCCACAAAGGTTTGTTGATCGCCCATGCTGCTGAATTGCAGATATATCATGCCCCCATTCCTCTTCTAGAGCACCCCTAGTGGGACTCCAGTATTGGCATTCCCACCACACCTCAGACCCAAAGCCACTCACTCAAAAGGTCTCTTCCATTTTAACCTGACTCTAATCAATATGAAAAAGGATTCCAATTTTCAGAATGGGGCTAGTTTTTCCTGGTAGATAAGGAGGGCCCTGAAGGCATCCAGATTATGAAATAAGTGTGGAGTAGACTAGTTAAGATGAAACACAAGTATCTTTGTTGTGAGGAAACTTCAGAACAAACTTTGTACATGAAAGTCAGAGTTGGGGAGAAAAGAACATAATTGTCCATCCCCAAGGAGGTGCCTATGGGCCACATCACAAGTCTGGTGGTAAACGTTAAAAGTGGCGGTAACGGAATTAGCACCGCCAATCCCGCTCCATCAGATCAAGGGCTAGGGCAAATACCGCTGACTGTAAATTCAGCCGGTGCTATTACAGTGTTATACGGATGACACGCAGCTCTCCTTCAGGCTACCCTCGGCCTCTTCCTCCACCTTGCTCATTCTTGTCTGTCCGAAATTCAGTCTTGGTGTGCTGCTAATGATCTTTGCCTCAATGCCAGTAACACAGAGATCGTCCTCATTGGGACCCCTGCTCCCGCTTTCCCAATTTCTCACTGGCTGGCCTCCCTTGACTCTGCGCCCCCACCTGCTAGTGAGGCAAGAAATCTGGGGGTCATTTTCGACTCCACTCTCTCCTTCTCTTCTCACATCTTGGACATCTCCAAAAAGTCCTACTACAAGCTGCACCTCCTCCGAGGTATTCTACCTTTTCTCACTTTCCCCCAAAGGCTCACCATCTCCAGAGCCCTGGTTCTCTCTAGGCTGGACTACAGCAACAGCCTCTTTCTCAGTCTTCCTACTTCTACTCTCCGTCCGCTACAACTCACCCAGAACAGAACCGCAAAACTGGCCTCAAGCCCAGGGACTGCATCTCTCCGGCACTGAAATCCCTCCACTGACTCCCTGTGGCTGCTAGGATCAAGTTCAAGATCCTCTGCATAGTCCGCAAGGCTTTCTGGGCCCGGGGCCTGCACTATCTACAAAGCTCTCTTCCTAAACACTCTCTTTCTAGAGCCCTCCACTCATCTTCGTCCAACTCTTTGTGATTGAGACGTTTTTTCCAAGCAGAGGTTTGGGGGTAGGTCTTTATCCTCTGAAGGCGCCTCCTTCTGGATCAGCCTCCCTGCCTCTCTCTGCCTTGAGCCAGGGCCCCTTAAGTTCTGGAAGCCCCTCAAGACCTTCCTCTTTCTCTCTCCCTCTCCTCTGCTAACCTCCTCACTTTTTCTCTCCTGCCTCAATCCTCCTTCTCTTCCCTAATTCTGTTCAGTTTTGCTGACTGGTCGTCTAGTTCACCTCCAGAGCCTTAAAGGTCCCAGTCTCCCTGCCAGTCTTTGCACTTGCCTCCGGGCCTCTGCGCTATATTCAGCACTACTGCACTTTCAGCATACGTTCCCAGGAGAGGGGTAACTTCTCTGCACTTAACCCAGGTGGGACTGGGCGCAACTGTCCTCCCCTCCCCCATTCCCTCGCACTTCCTTCTGTACACTTGCATGACCTGAATTGACTAGGCTAGTAAATTCTGTCCTGTCCCCCCTTTATCTCCCCTCCCTAGTTTGGTTGCGCCTGAAACACATCATGCACTTGCACTTGGAGAAATGCCGTCAGTCATAGTACGCTTGTTACTGTTTTGTTAGATCATTCGGAAATGTCAATGCCTAAGAATGACTACTGTATTCAATTGCTCATTTCCCGCCTTGAAGCGCTTTTAAGCACTTCACTTGTGTATAAGCGCTGTACAAATGAACAATTACAATTACAGCCAGCCGTAACAGCGGCGGCCACATGAAGCGTAAACACAGCCGCATCACAAGTCCATGTACAGCAGTATTAGCGCCGAAAACACAGCACAGTTGTAAATGTACACAGGTGTCAGAAATGAAGCCACACGTGAGCCCAATCCACTCCAGAGTGCTACATAAGGCACACCTCTACCCCAAACACTGTTTCCAACACCATGCTGCCACTAGCCACTGTGAGCTTCCAAGCTCATGCTGTGCCTGGAAGTCGAGAGGCGTGACAACCAGGCCAGGGCACAGGGAGATCAGGGAAGGTGTGCACTGATCCCCAGGGTTAGGCCCGCACCCTGGACCCTCACCGACAACCAGTTGATCACCCTGTACCACCTAAACAGTGAGACCATACCAGAGCTGCTCACCACAATACAGGATGCCATAGGGAGCAGGATCAACATCCTGACAGCTGTGTACCCACTGCTGAAGCTAGTGTATGTCCTACAATTCCTTGGAACTGGCATTGTTCAGCACTATGGCCATGATGCACGGCCTGGCACAGCTCACATTCAGTGCAGTGTTGTGCCAGGTACTTGAAGCCCTCCTACGGCAAGTGCAAAGCCACATCTCACTGCCTACCACCCCAGCCCAATGCCATTAAGGCACAGTTCTATGTCGTTGCCCAAATGGCAAATGTGATCGCTGCCCCGGACTGCACCAATGGTACATTTGTGGCCTCCCAGGCCCACAAAGCAGTGTACTGTAACCGCAAGCACTACCACTCCCTGAATGTGCAGGTGACTGGTGACCCCAACCTGTACATCACCCACTGCTGTGTCTGCTACACTGGTTTTACCCACGATGCCATGGCCAAACTGAACAGCACACTGCCAGGACACATGGAGAAGCACAGAGGACTACGGACCTCGATAGTGGGTGAGGGTAAATGCCAGAAAGCATGTGCTGCAAAGTACATGTCCAAATGGGGGTTAGGGGGAATGCGACTAATTACACAAAGCATGGCTTGACAAGCGAATGCAAAATCCGTACTTGACCACCTCCCGCACCAACGTCACAGTACAGGCCAGGGAGCATGCACATGTCGGACTTGCCTAGATGGAGAAGCTGACATACACATACAGTAGCAACTATAAACACCAAGATGACTGCAGGTACATCAATGCGACATGTACTATCCAAAGCAATGCTGACGAATGGCCACATTGCCTCACACATCAACAACCCTGCCAGTACCACAGCCCTGCACCCATGTGCAGCCAGCCCACAATGCGCACTTGTTGGCTCCAGATGCTCAGGGAGGGCCTATGGCAAACACACCATGCCACATGCACGGTGGAAATACACTGCCACATGACAGCCACCATGTCAGCTGAAAATGTCACCGACGGACACCTTACATGACTTATGCTGCAAGGGAACAGGCATCATGTGAAGCAGAAACAATGCATGACATGAGTGACACAGCATGCACGGACATTGAATAGACACATGATGTGAAATGAAAGCCCATTTCCATGCACAAGATGTCAATTGGCCTGATATTGTGTAAGGCCACCCTCGACACCGTGACTAATGTCTGTGCCTCCCCCCATGCAGGTGACTCTGGATACCCACAGCTGCCATGGCTAATGACCCGTGTGTGATCCACGAACACTGCAGGTGAATGCCTACAACCACGCTCACAGCAGGACCTGTGTGTCCATCGAGTATACCTTCGGCCTCCTGAAGGCATGTTTCCGCTGCCTCGGCTGTACCGGCGGAGACCTGGTATACGCTCCAGGGAAAGTGGGTTCAATTGTGCTTGTGTGTGCCATCTGCACAATATCTGCCTGAAGCGAAATGTTCCACTACCCCCGACGTGGACATGTCACCCCCAGAGGATGAGGCTGCAGTGTCTGTGGCAGAGGCAAATGCACGCATTGCCAGAGATGACGTGAGGGATGGGAAATTGTCCCGCCAGGGACTGATAGACAATTTCTTCAGACACTTTCACATGGCACAAGCCATGCACAACTTTGTGTCACCCACCTCTATCAATAAACAAGACAATGACACAATCAGGAATATCCTTGCATTGATGAAGTTTAACAGTTTTAATGATATGAAGTGCCCCCTCCCTGCTCCCACCACCAACTCCCCAGCACTCTATCCTCTCTCCCTCCTCCTCCCACCAGCATCTCCCCATCACACTATCCCCCCTGTCCTCTACCACCACCATCTCCGCAGCTCAATATCCCCTTTCATCCTCCCGCCACAGACTTCCCAGCAGACTATCCACCCTCCATCCTCCCACCACCAACTCCCCAGCATGGCCACTCAGGGCAATAAGTGCCTTGATGTTGATTACAACCGTGGCCTCTTTCCCCCTCTGTCTGTCCCCAGTGATCTTGGGCGCAAATGGCGCTGGGACTGAAACCTTGGTGTGCCTTGCTGAGACTCCTCTGTGGGAGTTGTGGAACTGGAAGGCATGGAGCCAGGCCCATGTGTTTGAGTGTCACCTCTGTGCACTGGGGGATTGCCTCTGCGAGTGCCAAGACCCCTTCAGTCATCTCCCTGACACTCTGGCCATATAATGTCAGAGCTCCCCCTGCCCAGGTCCTGGTGATGGCCTGCACAATCCTACGGATGGCCCCTTGTATGCTGTCACATATGGCGTGTAGGTGTTCCGAGTGCTTGTGCCCCATCGCCTCCATCTCCCTCTGACTCCGCTCCATCTCCTCCAGCCTCTGCAGTAGAGTGCTGTATGGGAGGGGGGCTGTGCAGTGGCTCTTGGCTATTGTCAGGAGAGCCATATCAAGGTGTATCAATGTCTGGCTCAGGTGTCTGAGCAGATGGTGGCTGCGAGAGTACACAGGGGCTTGGTGAATGCTGGTGGCGGTGAGAGCTCTCTGGGGTCGGCGAATGCTAGCTGCATTGAGTGCGCCCAGGGGTTTGTGGTCCTTCTGTATGCAGTGACACCGGGCTGGTCCTCCCTGCTTTCACAGTAGTCCTGCCTGGAGGTGTGGCCTCAGTGTCAGACCCTCCAGCTTCGGGAGTGGGTGCAGTGGGCCGTGCAGTGGTTCTCGTGGGCTGTGGAGTGGTCTTCGGCCTAACCCTGCTGGGTTGCAGTGTCTCACGATGGGACATCCGCTTTGACGTAGCCTGTCTGCGCCTTTGCAGAGGGTGGTGTTGGTGGCGGTCCTTGAGGGACTGGATGCGTCACTCCCAGATGGGCCTCCTTCGATTCCTCTGGCGATGCGTGAGTGCCTGTAGAAGACATAGGAAATGTTGTCAGGTATGGGTCCCCCCCTGTGTTTTGGCATGCAAGACAAATTTACTTTGGTACAAATTGGGAACCCACACATATGGGCAGATGGCTATGGTTGGTCTGGGAAGATTGCATGCGGGCACACCATTATTGGGATGGTTGCAGCTCTGAGTGTGTGACACATGGCCTTTGTTTGTCTTTGGCTTGTGTGTAGGGAGGGCAGGATGCCCATGCTGGGGCAGTCGATGTTTGGCATGCATGCTTGTGGTCCTTCATGTCCCCACATACCCTCCCCGGGTAGTACTAAGCTTGTGGGGGTGGTGGATTACTCTATGGCACAGGCATGGCTCTATGGGGCACTGCTGTGCAGCTAGCAGGGTTGCACTGGGGTGTATAGTGATTGGTTTGCTGAGCCCATGTCACTGTAGGGGGATTTGTACTTGTACTTCCCTGTGTCTTGTCTGTCATGCCAACATGGGGCAGGCCAACTGGGCCCGCAAAATGCTGGTCTGACTGCTGCACAGTGTCATGGTTGCTCACACACCACAATCCTTGCTGCGGTTGCACCAGCAGGGGTGTGGTGTGCATGGCACTTGGATAGGTCACTTGCCACCCCTTCCCGCTGCTGTAAGGCACAGGGGTGCCTAGCACCATGGCTGATCTGGAGGCTGGCTGATGTGTCACCCCCTCACTCCACCCTGTTAGCATGGCCAGTTTCTGGGTCTGCTGACTAGTGTCCCTGTCCACTGGGGCATGTTATGCTAGAATTTCATTTGTGTATGCACTTGTGCTGAGGATAATGGAAGGGTTGACTCCCCTCCTGCCTGCTGGCTGCTGGCACACGACTTGGCACCCATGACTCTCTCTATTTCCTCCATATCCAGCACCGTGCTGCACTACTTTTCGTCCCAGACGATGAGGACCAGTGATTCCACAGTGCCTCCTCCAGTCGCCAGGGACTCCTGGCTGTGTTGGGCCAGCGGTCCATGCACCCTGACCCTGAGGTTGTTTTATTGTTTCCGACAGTCCTTCCAATCATGGGGTACACTGGCCACAGCAGTCACTTTCTAACTGTTGGAATTCCAGAAGGCTATCCTGCGCTGATGTTTTACGTTGCCTGATGCCATATAGCTCATCACTGTGTGCAACAACCTCATCGGTGAGGACCTCCAGCTCCCCCTCACTAAACTTAGGTTTCCTCAAACAATTTTCGGCCACCAAAATGCTTCCCGTTCCGGCGATCATGCAATATCCGCCAGCGCTAATAGCGCCGGCGGTAGTGCTATTAGTGGTGATGTTTCGGCAGTTGCCCTTATTTCGGCACAATTTCCATCGGGTGCTAATAGCGTTACCGCCAGAGACGGGCGCACGTTCATGGCAGGTTATGATGCAGCACTAAATCTGCCGCACAACCCGGCAGTAACACTATTTCTGCTCAGCAGTAATTGCTCTGGAATACTGCCAGACTCCTGATGAGGCTCTATACCTCCCCATAAAGATTGCTGATGTCATAGCCACTAGAAAAATGGTTTTCCAGGAGAGGAACTGAAAATTCACTACACTTGCGGTTCAAAAGGTATGACCTTTGTGTTAGATAGAAAGTTCACTATTACTACATGAGGTTTATATTTTCTGGCTTTATTGAGTTGGGACTTGTTTTTCACCCAGCCAGGCTAATCCAAAGCCTGACATTGGGGCTCTGTGTTTTATGTGCTCTTCTTTATGAGCCATTGGGCCTCATTACAAGTCCGGCGGTAACCCTGTCAGTGCTACCGGCTGTTTGCTGCTGGACTTGAAATATTTACGGGCGCCTGGCTTGCCGGTAACACAGGGGGATTACAACCCTGGCGTTCCGGAAAGTCAGGTGCCGGTAAAATGTAAATCCCCATTCCCATTTCAGTCCCATAGGACTCAATGGGAATGAGGACCACAAACCACCGGCACCGTTAATACAGGTGCTGGTGCTTCCATGTAACTCTGCAGCCGGGTGCCGTTCCACCCACCAGGTCTGACGTGGGCGGGATGGTACCCGCCCGCAGATTCGTACTGTGCCGGTCCGGTAATAACGGTGCCGGTAGCACAATATCACTTTTACGGCAGGAGTACCTGAAAGTTACCCCTTAGTCTCCCAGAGAGAGTACCCTGGATAGATGGGTGGTGGCTTTTTTGCATGTGAAAAAAGTTTACACAGGGTATAATCCATTTTGCTCAGCTGTGTCCTTTTTTAAATCCCTCCTCTATTCACCAAAATGGAGGTTGTCTTTATTTGCCTCATAGATATGAGTGGTCACATGACTTGCCCTGGTTTGTCTATATGTAAGAGGAGGTTGGCCACTGGATGCCTGTAACCCAGGACTGGGGTCTTTAGTCTGCCGGCAACCAGTTTGGAATAGCATATGCAAATGTCTGTCTGCGATAGTGTGGATCCATTCTTTTGTGCAAGAGCACTTCCTGTTGGCATGAAGGTGCTTGGGTCGATACCTATCAATTCACTTCACTGCAAACCCCTCTGTTTGAATGATTATTGGTTTGTGATTGGATGCTGTGCTAACTTACTGCATCCTGAGGGAGATAAAAGCAGACCCCCTGGACCACTGACCTTTATAGCTGGAACTCTGAACCTGCACTCTCGAAGTCCTGGTCTGCAAAGGGTGACCAAAGCTCAGCACCGGCATCCTTTGACACGCCAAATAATCTGACAGTGTAGCTCTGAATCTCCAGGATGACCAGAAGGAACCCACAGCAGTGCTCCTTTCTCTTGATACGGTGGGGAAAACTGGATCAAAAGCTTAGTCTCCTTGAAGCTCCTTACCATGCCTGTATTGCTGGACCAAGAAGTAGGTTCTCTTACAATGTCAGGACTCTGTTCTGAACCAACCAAGGAATCGTCATCTTAGCACATCTGGCATGTACCTCTGTTCCATCTCCCATGACTGGAAAGCTCCAGGGGCTTGATCCTGCAAACAAACCACTGTCTTGTTTACTCAGTCCTTGTGCCATGGCTGGCTCTTCTCCTCAGCCCCATTCTTCAACATTTGTTCTTTCCTGTGGCCTCTCCGACCTGACCCATCCTCAGAAGCCAAGTACAGTGCACAAGGATGATGTGGGCATTGTGAGGGGTCAGTAATGTGAGGCGGACAACTTTCTAAAGTTTATCTCAACAAATACCATTTTATTTGCAAATTAGGTTGGATGAATGCCTCACCATCCCTACCCTGACAAAGGTTTCCCTGCCTAAAAAACCCCAAAAGGAAACACTCTATTAAAGGATATCTGTCCCCCACACTTCTTAGATAGCAATTCTCAACAAACAAGAATGATTAAATTTGAAATGTAACCACAGTCTTGGTTTGTGAGAAAACAAGGAAATCCTGATTTATAATAATGTTCAACCACAGTGTGTTTCCACTGTAGTTGGTCTATATTAAGTTCCAAAGTCAGTTTAATATAGTTCCACTTTGTCAACAAAAGTTCCAACTCCTCTGGATTTAACTTCACTTTGTCAACAGAGAACTTCAGCTCAGAAAATAGAAAGTTCTTCATCTCCTTGATCAATCCTTCAAGGGATAAATATTCACAATAATGATCTTGATCAGTCTAATGAGTGGAGGAGGTATCTGTACTTCTGCCGTCTATATGGCAGAGTAGAGAGGCACAGAGCACCAGCTATGGACGAGCAACCAGTAAGTCCCCAAGCCGCCCACAAAGGAATGTCCACACATTATGTTATATACTAACACAGTTCTTTATATAAAATTAAGGCTTATGAGGCTCCTCTCTTAATCCACCAAACTTTCCTTTAGCAAGTACGGAGCACTGTCCCCTTCCCCACACCCCCACTCCTATCTACCGTAGGGTCCCACGCCAAATAAAAATCTCCCGTGAATATTATTTCCCCTGTTGCAAAGTCTTCCAGCCGAGCTACCACCACCCTTAAGAACCCAACCTGCCCTGTGTTAGGCGCATACACCGTTGCCAGGGTGATTTGTTTATATTCCAACTGTACCAATAGAAAGCGATATCTCCCCTCCATATCCACCAGGGTATCTCTGAATCCTATCATGATCCCCTGAGGCCTTCCCCACTGCATTAGATTGATAGATTCGAGAGAATGGTCGCATCTTAACCCCAAGTTTCTCTGTCTTTTTCATATGCGCCCACCTTTTCCTTTTTCGACAAAGCTTCCACCTTTTTTCGCTTAACTGGTGAATTTAACCCCCTAACATTATAAGATATTACTTTGAATGCACAGCATTGATTAAGCTGATCACAGACATGTTCAAATTGTTCCGTAGCTTTCGTAGTGGCCATTTCCTCACTTCCTCTGCCTCCCACCCCATCAACCCCCCAGGCCTCCCCATTTCCCCAACCAAAACTGCCCCAACAAGCCCTCTCAGGACCAGACCTAAGATACTATGATACCCTTGGGGACCATCCCCAAGGGTTGGGCCCAGACAAGTACCTGAGGTCACTCCCTCTGGGAAGCATACTAACACCTCCCTTAGATTCCAAGACATCAATCGCCACTTCTCCCCTTCTGGCATGCCCCGATTAATTATCCCAACCCCTATTGTCTCTCCAGCCCCCTTTTTGTTCGTCCACCACCTTTCACTCCTAGGAGGACCCTCCCCTCCTCCCTGTGCGCCGTCTCCATGCCCTCGCCCCTGCGGACCGTTCAGTTTCACCTCTCTCCCTCCCTTCTTCCCTTGCACCATGGACCAGTCCCATTGTTGCATTCCACATTGGAGGAGGGCCTCAATCGTCTCTCTCCATGTCCTTCGCCTTCCTCCAAGTACAGCAGTGCCAGCCCTTCCACACATGATGTTATACAATGCTGTACCCCTTCCAAGGTAAAAAGCAGTCCAAATGGAAACCTCCTTTTATATGGAATCTGTTTTGAGATCAAAAATGTGTGTGACTTGACCCATATCTCTTGACTACTGCAGTGTTATCAGAGCCAGATCTTGATACAGCTGCACTTGTGACCATTCACTGTAATATTGCCATCTGTTCTTGCTGCATGCAAAATGTTCTCTTTTAATCCATATGAGATTAAAGCAACCAGAACATCTCTAGGTCTAGCACTTGGTTCTCTTTTCCTAGGGCTCACCCCATGGTTCGGTCGATTCCAATGTCTTCCAGAGGTACACCCGTTAGTAAATTTCCAATACATGACTGAACCGTACCCTTCATATCCGTGTCCAGTATTGACTCGCTTAAGCCTTTCATCCTAATATTAGACCTCCTTGAGCGGTTCTCTAAATCCTCCGCCTGTATCTCTAAATTATGTGAGACTCTAGCCAATTGGTCTAATAGTTCACTGTTTTGACTTATCTCATCTGACATTTCCGCTAGGCCCTGCTCAGTTACATCCATTCTTTAGCCCAACTCTTTCACTTCCCCCTTAAATTCCATCAAGGAGTTTCTTAGATCTTCTCTTAATGAAGTGAACTGTAGTTGAAAATTGTTTGTGATTCTGCCTTCCACTTCACAAAGGCATTCTTTTAGGTCTTCCTTACTAAAAGCCATTTTCCCACTCTCGGGGGTGTCTCCTTTCTCTTCCACTACTTCTTTCTTCTAGGCCCCTGTCTTTACTTCGCCGCTCTGTTTCTAACACTGCTCCAATTGGCCTTCCTGCTCCTCTGGGGGTGGTTTTCTTTTAGAAAGGGTGCCCTTTTCTTTGGGTTTTGGCATCTGGGAGGCGCCACGCCTCTTCATACATAATATGTGTTCCTCAGCCTCTCCTAGCCTAGGGGCGTGTTCCCTTCCAAGGTGTGGGCTGTTTCCACACTTCTCAGTGTTTTATAGCTTGCTCATCCGAGTTATATTCCCAATTATATACTTAGTAGGCTCTTTTTTCTCTCTCTGCACCTGGGATTCTCTCCTCCTCCCAACTTTCAGGCCCACCAATGTCACTTGTTTAAGCGGCCCCAAATGTCTTGCCGTAGGGGTCCCCCAAATTATCGCCCCTTTATGTATTTCCTCCGGGTTGCACTCTCTCTGCACTAACTCCCACAGTAGAGATATTATTCCTTATGCTTGCATGCATACATTTCCAAATTTGTCAGCAGTTTCCAAGACTCATATCAAAATATCAATCGTGCCGCTTGGGTCTTATCTATCCCCTCCTCCTCCAGCCACCATTGACAATAAATCTTCAGTCTGGGGGGCTGCACCAGCGATTTATAGCCTCTACTGTTCTCAGCCACTTAAATATTCATATTGCACCCTGAGCGCACAACTAACTGGACATTTTCTGTGCACATTCCCTCCGGTGCTGCAAAAGCTTTAATTGTCGCAGTCCGGCAGCATCCGAGGTCGGGCACACCTCTTGACACTTCCCACCACCTTGCGGCTCACCTCTCACCTCTGGCGCATAACTTTTTCACTGGGACCAAATGCCACCCATGCCTCGTTCTCCCCACACGCTGGAACTTTTATGTGTGCTGGGGAAGGGGGACAAACAAAGTTCACTGCAGCTTTCCTGCTTTCACCCTTAGTCATAGTGCTCTTGCGCTGTCGCCCAGCCTGCCTACAATCCCTGCAGGCAGGCTTGCTTCATCAACCAGGAGTGGAGCTAAGGAGCCACGTCATTACCCACTGACGGCCATCTTGGAATCCCTCAGAGTCAATTTCAATCACCTCGCTTTTACAGTTCATTCACTTTATCGGCAAAAGCGTTTCACCTTTCACAGAGACTTTCGAGTGGGCTACTTCCTTTCGCTGGACCACTCTGTTACTCAGTATCACTGACTTTACAGCTATCGTCACTTCAAGGTTCATTTGCAGGTCTGCCTTTCGTCGCGTCTCATCCACCCGCATGCAGTCTACAATTGTGCAATATTATGTTGCCACTTCAATCTTTCTTTAGCACACACCGGTTTCCTCATGTCGCTTGCCAATTAACCGGCTGTGTGCGTTTCTTTCTGTCTTTACTGTTTTTCAGGTTACGAGTCAAGGTTAGCACCACAGGCTTGGCCTCGCCTCCCCAACACTGCTGTTCACCCGGGAGGGTCGCTGGCGTCCTTGAAACACAATGCAGCTTTATTGTTTGGGACTCTGCTTTCTCAATGTGTCTCTCGCAGCCTTTTGGAGGCATCAACCTCCTGCAGGGAACTCCTGGGGTTCTCCACCCGTGGCACTCGTCCCTCGGTCCGTTGCTCTGCTCCAGTAGGTTTGCCTTTGCCCCGGAAGTTCTGCTATTACTCGTGTTCCACCTTGCACAGTGTGTGTCTCTATGTTCTGCCTTTTATCTGTGTGAAGAGAGCTAAGTGGTGTAGGATCTATGTATGCTCTTAGAGTCAAGTGACTGACTTTGCCTAACCCAATTAGCGGGACACGTCCAATGCGATGTGTAAGAGTTAGCTTTATTACTCTCAGTCGCACTCTTCCTTGGTCCAGCCTTTGTGTGGAAAGGGGGGATAGAGTTGGGACATTGGATAATCCTATGAAATAGGACAGATCATGGGTATGGGAAAAGGAGGAATACCGCATCTTGCCATCGGCTGCCTTATCTCCACCCCCCTGAAGACCCCTCATCTAGGTGATCCTCTGCACTGGTCCACCCCCAGGGTCTGAATCCAAAGGCAATGGTCGTGCCCTGATCACCTGAGAGAGAGATCCCGGTGACTAGCAGGTGAGACACCCCTTGGTTTCTCACATTTTCCCCCCTGTGCTTTTATTTTTTGCTATTGTGACGCCTCCCCTGCCCTCCTGCCCTGCCTGTGATTGACTACACCTTTCTGGGAAGCCAAAGTAACTCTCCAAACCAAGGCCAGGACACAGTTTAACATCCTGAACTGGTCAGGTAAGTGCCCCTTCTCGCACCCTCTGTGCCCCCTCCTCCACTGAGGCCTGCTTCTTGCTTTTTTCCTGTTTGTCTTACCTTTTTCTCACTTTTTTTCCTGGCTTTTTTCTATGCCTTTTCATGATTTTTCTCGCTCTTGTGCTTTTCCCCCCTCTGCTTTTTCGCTATTGTGACCCCTCCCCCACCCTCATCTCCTTCTATCCTCCTCCCGCCCTCCACCCTGCTCCCCTGCCCGTGACTGTTACGTGGCCGCACGTGTCTGGGAAGCCAAAGTACCTCTCCCGACCAAGTTCAAGATGTTCTTTCACATCTTGTACCTTGGCCTGGTCAGGTAAGGGCCCTTTCTCTCGCCCTCTGTTCCCTGCCTCTACTTAGGCCTGCTTCTTGCTTTTTTCCTGTTTTTCGTACCTTTTTCTCACCTTTTTGCCTGGCTATTTTCCATGCTATTCCTTTTCATGCTTTCTCTTGCACTCGCATGATTTTTTTCACCCCTCTGCTTTCATTTTTCACTATTGAAACCCCTTCCCTGCCCTCCTACCCTGTTTTTGGCTGCACCTGTCTAGGAAGCCAAAGCACCTGCTCAGCTGTGCCGAAGAGTCACTGGTAGTTAAGACCCTGCAGGTGAGTTTGTCTCGGTGTAGGCACTTCGGTCGCATATTTAAGTATTTTTCTCGCACTGCAGGTGTTTTTTCCCCTGCCCCTCCAGCCATCATTGTTCCCTTCTCCCTCCTCGCCATGTTGCTGCCTCTCCCTAACCTGATTGGCTGCAGAAATTCCAGGAAGCCCCCAAGGCTGGGTGGCCTCTAGCAGCCATGCCCGGGCAGCCCCTGGCTAGGGATCAGAGGCAAAGAGCAGCTCCCGACTGAGCAGCTCCACTCCATGCTTGCCCGGGACGCCTGATGCAGACAACCTACAGTGACAGGTAAGTGTGGTGTGGGCGGGGAGTACAGCAATTACTGTACTCCATTAAAAACCCCACCACTCTTATTACCTATTATAATATTGCCTATTGTGTTCAAGGTAACCATATCCCACATTTAGCCTAATTGTGTAAGATAGCCATATTCTGCATTTAGCAATTGCAAGGACTAGCCATGCCTCACACTGAGATACACTTGTGAAGATGAGCCACACGTCACACTGAGATAGAATTTTGAAGACTAATCATGCATCACTGAGCTAGATCTGTGAAGATTAGCCACACATCACTGTTAGGATTGTTAAGATTAGTCATGAGTCACATTAGATAGAATTGTTTAGGCTAGCCACCTAGAAGAACTGGAGAGTAGCCCTCCCAGCTCCTGGTCCCCTCCAACACACCACCTAAATACAATACACGCCCGCTGGGCTAGCCACATTATACACAAACACACATTCAACTTAAGAGTTGCAGACAACAAACAATCTCTGACACTGGACCTTATCCATATGGATACAACAAGCCAGTATACCAGCCAATCGGCACATAAAACACACAGACACACCTCCAAGTTAACAAACATTTGCATAGAAAAACAACTCCTGCATTGGGCCTTATCCGTACGGATACAACAAGCCAGTGCACGCAATCAACCATCTGCAAAACAATTCACACAGACACCAGTTTCTCCTAGTTCTGGACCTATGCTATCACCCTACCCCACTAACCAACCCCATCTTCTTTCTTGCAGAGCCATGTGAGCACCTGGAGACTGCCTCTGGGCAGTAGCGGTGTGTGGTATAAAACAACAGAACATTAATGAGCTGACCACTTCTATAGTGCTGTGCTTCTTCAGTCATCTTTCTCGTCCCAGTACTTAGTGGATTATGGGACTTGAAATTCCTAACATTAAAACTCTCCTAGAAATCGACGGGGGGGGGGGTCCTCCAGCTTTAGTCAGAATATAAGCATATATCTGAGCAAACATGTTCAAGAGAATAATCTAACAATAGGCTCTGCAAATAGAGACATCCTTCCCTGGTTTGAAGGAGCATAGTCATGGACTCTGCATTGTGGGGAAGGCTTAACCAGATTCTGGAAAGGACTCGAAAAGTTCTAGCAATGGATTTAGCAGTTGGGGTTTAAAGGTTTTACAAAACAGCAGCAAGAAACTATTGGGCTCATGGAACTTCATTATATGGCAGAGAGAAAATTGCAAGCTCCACAATCTCCTTTATAAGGGCATTCACTAACTGGTACTACTCCCCAAATATAGTAGGAAAGGCCGCTGCTGTAAGATAATCTCACTGATCAGAAGAGGAGAGTCACCAGACATAAGCTGACTAAAGAGCCGATCGAGGATATACATTTAATCCCTTTCCTCATAGTGAAGTATACCATTGCTCTCTGCTAGGCACAACATCATCAGGAAGTGATATTTACATGCTTAAGCCGCAATTCTTCAGCATGTAATTATCGCAGCCATGCTTTTGAGTGCTGCTCGTGCATTTCTAGCCCGATTACCTTGAGTGAGGGATCGTTGGGAAGGGGAGACTCCCCCCTTTCCAACAAGCCCTCACTCAAGGAGATTGCTGGTTGAGTATTGTTCAATCACCACTGACCACCAGGGAATTGATTTTTAGGGTGCCCACCTGCACCAGATTAAACAGCCCACCTCCACCAAAAAGAAATGCCACAATGTTTTGCCTTCTTTGGGGGGCAGCTGGGTATTGTTTTGCACCCATTTCCCCCAAGGAAGGCAACAAAATGAATTGCCAAAAAGGCACAGTTGGGGGTTGGGTCATGACACATGTGTGAGACAGACACCCAAGGCTGGGGACAGCACCCCCAGCCATCCTGGAGCTCTCGCTGGGCTGCGTTACAGCTTTTCCCTAATAAGAGGGAGGGGGACCCTGCCGGGGCTCTGTGGGACCGCTCTGGACTTGTGGGCGGTCCACCCACATTTGAGACAGGCACCCAAGGACAGGGGCAGCACCCCCTGCCGTCCTGGAGCTCTGGATGGACTGCGTTACAGCTTTTTTCTCCGGGAGGGATGGGGACCCTGCTGGGGCTCCCTTGCACCGCTGCTGGACTTCGGGACGGTAGACCCACTTGGGTGACTGTCGCCCAAGGCTGGGGACATCCCCCTCAACCATCCTGGAGCTCTCGCTGGGCTGCGTTACAGCTTTTCCCTAGTAGGAGGGAGGGGGACCCTGCCGGGGCTCTGTGGGACCGCTCTGGACTTGTGGGCGGGCCACCCACATTTGAGACAAGCACCCAAGGACAGGGGCAGCACCCCCAGCCATCCTGAAGCTCTGGATGGACTGCATTACAGCTTTTCTCTCCGGGGGGGATGGGGACCCTGCTGGGGCTCCCTTGCATCGCTGCTGGACTTCGGGACGGTAGACCTATATTGGAGAGAGGTACCCAAGGCCGGGAGCTGCACCCCCGGCCGTCCTGAAGCTCTGGCTGGGCTGTGTTACAGTTTTTCCCTCCGGGGAGGGATAGGGACTGCAGCTTGTCTCAGGGGTAGTCGACACATGTGTGAGGCAGATACCCAAGGCCAGGGGAATCAGGTATGGAACAAGGTTGAATGGATGAGTATGATCTCGGTCAAAGGCAAATTAGTGGATTTCCAAGGGTAAAGGAGGATTTTCACAATGAGGTGTGTCATTTGGCGGGTTCGGAGGAATGGATCCTTGGTTTAACGGGCTGATGGGCGAATAACTATGGAGGGTTGTATGGCATCCAGTGTGGGTCGTGTGGGCAGATTGGACACTTGGCACAAGATTGTCAGAAAAGGCCACAGTATTTTAACGTAGGTGCACAGCAAATGCAACCCCGGACATGCCATATGCCCCAGGTTCTGTGCAATCAAAGCAGGTACTGGTTGAACAGAACCTGCATCTGAGGCTGCACAGACCTATGCGTTTCAACCGACTGTGCCAGCAGAGGCACTGCTACAAACATGGGAGAAAAATCTTTTACCCCAAGGGACAGTCACTCACTACACTGGAGCAAGTGTTTTTGATGAGAATCCTTTCCCGCTCCCCTGTGCTAATATGTACCCAGATTAGGACAGCCCTAAAAGCTGTAACATGGCATTGCCAGAGCTCCAGGATGGCCAGGGATGCTACCTTTGGGCACCTGTCTCTCATGTGGGTTGACAGTCCACAAGTCCAGCGCCGGTCCCGGCAAACCAGGTAGGGTCCTCTTCAATTTCTGGAGGCAAAACCAGTGACGCATCCCAGCCAGAGCTCCAGGACGGCAGGGGGTGCTGTTCCCGTCCTTGCGTGCCTGTCTCCCATGTTGGTTGACAGTCCACAAGTCCAGCGGTGGCCCCAGGGAGCCCCAGCAGGGTCCCATCCCTCCCTGGAGGGAAAACCTGTATGCTGCCAGGCCAGAGCGCCAGGATGGTCAGGGGTGATGTCCCCGTCTTTGGGCACCTGTCTCCCATGTGGGTCAACTGTGCCCAAGTACAGCGACGGTCCCATGGCGCCCTGGCAGGGACCCCATCTCTCCTGGAAGGAAAAGCTGTAACGCAGCCCAGCCAGAGCTCCAGGACGGCCAGGGATGCTGCACCCGGCCTTTGTGCTTGTCTCTGATGTGGGTCTACCATCCACAAGTCCAGCAGCTGTCCCAGAGAGCCCCGGCAGGGTCCCCATCCATATCTGGAGGAAAAACCTCTGACGCAGCCAGACCAGAGCTCCAGGATGGTCAGGGTGATGTCCCCGTCCTTGGGTGCCTGTTTCCCATGTGGGTCAGCCGTCCCCAAGTTCAGCAGCAGTACCAGGGAGTCCTGGCAGGGTCACCATCCCTCTGCAGAGGGACAAGCTGTACCACAGCACAGCCAGAACTCCAGGACAGCCATGGGTGCTGCCCCTGGTCTTGGGCACCTATCTCCCATTTTGGTCAACTGTCCGCAAGCCCAGCGGCAGTCCCAGGGATCCCCAGTAGAGTTCCCATCCCTCCCTGGAGAGAAAACCAGCGCAGCAGCCAGGCCAGAGCTCCAGGATGGTCAGGGATGCGGCCCTAGGCACCTGTCTCCAAAGTAAGTCAACCATACAAAAGTACAGCGGCGGTCCCAGGGAGCCCCGGCAGAGTCTGTATTGCTCTCCGGTGGGAAAAGCTTTAAGGCAGCCCAGCCACAGCTCTAGGGTGGCTGGTAGTGCTGCCCCCGGCCTTGGGCACCTGTCTCCAATGTGGGTCGACCGTCCACAAACCCAGAGGAGGTCCCAGGGGATCCCCAGTAGGGCCCTCATCACTCCTGGGAGGGAAAACCGGTGCAGTAGCCAGGCCAGAGCTCCAGGATGGTCAGGGGTGCTGCCCCCGTCCTTAGGCACCTGTCTCCAAAGTGAGTCGACTGTACACAAACCCAGAGGCGGTCCCAGGGAGCCCCAGCAGGGTCCCCATCGCTCCCCAGAGGAAAGGTTGGATCGCAGCCCAGCCAGAGCTCTAGCCAGAGCTCTAGGATGGCTGGGGGTGATGTTCCCAGCCTTGGGCGGCTGTCTCTTATGTGGGTCGACTGTCCCTAAGTGCACCAACGGTCAGGGGGCACCGGCAGGGTCACCATCCATTCCCGAAGAGAAAGCTGTAACGCAGTGCAGCCAGAGCTTCAGGACTACCAAGGGTGATGTCCCCGGCCTTGGGTGCCTGTTTTTCATGGGTGTCAACCATCCACAAGTCCAGCGGCGGTCCCAGGGAGCCCCGGCAGGGTTCTCATTCCTCCCTGCAGGGAGAAGCCGTAACACAGCCCAGTCAGAGCTCCATGATGGCCAGGAGTGCTGCCACCGTTCTTGGGCACCTGTCTCACATGTGGGTCAACCCTGCCCAAGTCCAGCAGCAGTCATGGGGTGGCCCGGCGGGTCCCTCCCTTAAGCTGTAATGCAACATGGCCAGAGCTCCATGACAGCCGGGGGTGCTGCCCCCGGTCTTGGGCGCTTGACTCCCTTGTGGGTCTACCATCCCCAAGCCCAGTGGCAGTCCCAGGATGGTCAGGGATGATGTCCGCGGCCTTGGGCACCTGTCTCCCATGTGGGTCGACCATCCCCAAGAAAAGCAACAGTCCCAGGGAGTGCCGGCAGGGTCCCCATCGCTCCCTCGAGGGAAAATCTATAATGCAGCCAAGCCAGAATTCCAAGATGGTCGGGGGTGCTGCCCCCGGTCTTGGGCGCTTGTCTCCCATGTAGGTCGACCATCCCCGAGTCCAGCGGCAGTCCCAGGGAGCCCTGGCAAGGTCACCATTGCTCCCCAGAGGTAATAGCTGTAACGCAGCATTGCCAGAGCTCCAGGACTACCAGGGGTGATGCCCTCGGCCTCGGGAGCCTGTCTCCCATTTGGGTCGACCATCCCCAAGAACAGCGGCAGTCACAGGGAGCCCCAGAAAGGTTCACCATCCCTAGCTGGGGGGAAAACCTGTAACACAGCCCAGCCAGAGCTCTAGGACGGTGGGGGTGCTACTGTTGCGGAAGATGGGGCTGCTATACTCTGCTCTCCCTGCTCAACATCTGACTGCCATTCATCCTTATCTCCTACTCCTGTTACCAGATCCCCTGATATTTCTATGTACACAGGAGCATACCGGGCACTACTGTAAGGTGCCAGTTCCCGTTCACCTTGCTCAAATCCTCTAACCATAGCGACACTTCTGTCCTCAAGGTCCATGTTTACATCCTTGATAGCTGACTTCTCCAATCTGAAAAGAGCTCACTAAGCGAGACTACAACTCAACTTGACCTCATTAATGTATACTGGCATCACAAAATGGCAGGCACAACCAAATTCATGAAGACAATTCATGACTTGATTGATGATATTAATAGTGTACAGGAGACAGCCAACATAATTTGCTGTGGCGATCTCAATTTAAGTTGCCTAAAACGATCCGACGACGACCTGGGAGTTCAAAGCGCCTCTAAAAAACTGGCACGAAAATGGTCTTCTGCCTTAGAAGAGAGAAATATCATGATGGTAAATGGCAACACTGCAGGGGACATCCCAGCTCAACAAACTTGGAGATGTAAGAATCAATCCTCTACCATAGACTATTGCTTTATATCGGAAAACCTAAGTCGTCGGGTGGTGTCCCTGCAAATTACCAGCTCATCATGTAGCGACCACAGCCAACTTAAGATGTCGGTGCATTTATTGGAGACTAAAAAGTCCCTGATTTGGGATCATAATGTCGCAGTGGAAACAAATAGAACACGCTTAAAAATAAAACCAAATGAAGTTAAGGCAATCACATCCTGCTGCAATAGCCTAAACAGCTCAACAGTGAAGAAAGTAGAATACACCTACCTGTTGCAGCAGTTTAAGATCCTAGATTATGGAGCCAAAAGATGCTTGTTTAAACCAAAGCATCAATACGATGAAGAAATTGTCAAAAGAAAACAACAACTAAGACGAGAACTGCGTCAACATGCAAAGTAAATAAGGACCATCAAGTCCTGACAAAAAAACAGCAAACAACTGGATAATTTCCCATAGATCCATATTACAACAACAAGACGCCGAAGCAATAATGACTAGTCTCCACAACAAGAATGCATCAGACTTTTGAAAATTATTAAACAACATCGATTGCCAGCAACAAGCAATCCAATCGAATATGGTGAGCGAAACCCAGTGGGTTAAACACTTTCAAACAGTGTATGAGAAGAATGGTACAACATCCGATCCGATGCCACCACAAAAGGATAAATGGGAACTGCAATTTGAGACAGAGGACATCTTACAGAGCATCCAACAGAGTTCCTCGTCATGGGCCCCTGGACCTGATGGTCTACCAAATTACATCATTAAACAAAACCCTGAAGATTGGGCCGCATTTCTAACGAAGTTGTTTTCAAACATAGCAAACGAACGGACAATCCCGACAAGCTGGAAAAGTGCAATAGTGATTCCGATTTTTAAAAAAGGCAGCAGAGCAGAGCCCAAAAACTATAGACCTATCGCACTATTAGATGTCCTTGGCAACATCTTTGCATCCCAATTACAAAAACAATTGTCGAATTGGATCAAAACATCTGGCCACTTGGATTGTTGGCAAACTGGCTTTGTAAAAGGTGTGGGCTGTGGATTAAATCTGATGATACTTAACATGCTTAAAATGGAAGCAATTAGAACCGACAAAAAGATCTACCTTGAGTTTATGGATTTATCTCAAGCATTCGACAGTATCAACAGAGAGTTGTTATGGCAGAAAATGCTTGCATGGAAATGCCCAAATAGCCTATTAATGGCTATTAAAGCCCTGCACACAGATACAGAGATAAGGGTAAGATTGGACCAAAAGGGCTCCCTATCCGAGCCTATAAAAACCTGTCAGGGAGTAAAACAGGGTTGCCCATTGGCTGTGATAATATTCAACCTATTTATCTCTGACCTGGGCGAAGCATATGCAGGGGCCAACGTATTTCTTCCGAAGATCAACAGAATCGAAGTTAATTGGTTATTGCAGGCGGATGACCTGGTTCTTCTGGACCTAACTCCCATAGATCTCCAGCGCAAGATAAACATCTTAGAACAATACATCCAACAAAATGACCTGCATGTCAATGCAAGAAAATCAGAAATATTGAATTTACAAAATTTGCAAAAGCATAGAGAAATCGTTGGAAAAAAAAGTTCATTTGGAAAATGGGCAATGAAACCATTGAACTAGTAAAAGAAACTATCTAGGCATGTGTATCAGTTCCAGCCTCAACGATGCCCCTGGAGTACAAAAAAACAAAAGATAAATGTAAGCAACTGACGGCACAAGCTTGCATCTTGAACAGAAAATTTGGCAATTATTCACTGAAGCCAGTGTTAAACTTTTATAAGTAGAAGGTTGTTCTGGCATTGATGCATGGAGCAGACAGTGCTTTTGGCTGGCCAGCAGAACTTTGGGCCTCACTTGAACACTCATTTTGGTCGAAGGTCTTGCGACTCCTGATGCGCGTACGAACTGCTTGCATAAGATATGAGCTTAGCCTCCTATCTATTAATGTAAGGATAATGTGGAACTCTCTTAATGAGTACCGCAAAATGACTGCCGACCAGATAGACCCTCAATATTTAATTCTGAAAGATCCTTCTACTGGCAACATTGACAGTGTGATAACACAGTGGGCACAAGGTTGTGAAAAAACATTGACTGGCATTGGTGCAAGCAGAAGTCTGTTGCAAAATAATCCAAATAAAGTCAAATCCATGCTATGGACACAAGACTGGATAGATACGAGTGAGATATGCTCTAATTACAGAGTCATGAAGACAGTCCCTACAGAAGCCAGGAAATACAATAGACTTCAGCCATACTTAGAAAAGTTCACAGGAAGAGGTCGTAGGTGTCTCTTCATGAAGTTTCGCTTAAATCAATTTCACAAAAGAGAAACCCTAAGCATTCGGACAAAAGATGGCCCTGCACTTTCAACATGCCGTCTGCGTGGGAAAAATAACAGGACTCTATCATGCCCAATCTTGAGACAAGAACGCACCAATCACCTGGGGAGGTTCATCCTAGCAAGACCATCAATCACAGTTGAAGAATGATGGAGTGAGTCCTTTCAAGATTTGGATCGAAAATTAACCATTGAACTAACTTTCTTTTTAGAAAAAATGGTGGAAACACTATTAAAGGCAGAAGCTGATTCTAAAAAATAAGCCATAAGATTTCAGGTATCATACATGATGCAAATAAGGGAAATTATGTTTGAAGGATAATCATACTTCTTATGGCTTCTTAACATGTCTATTTTATTTTTCTTTAATGTGTATTGTGAAAAGGAACATGTTGACATGTCTTTTTCTTCCGCTTTCTCTTTTTTAAAGGTTTATAACAAACCAATAAAAAAATGTTTTTTAAAAACACACACCAACCAATATCTCAGAGATATCTCCTTCACTCGAGCATAGAAGGAGCAAAATGTTTTCCACTACAACACTGCTTATCTAGCACTCTCTTCATCATTTTCCACTACAATACAGTCTTTCCCTCACTACAGGAAGATTCCCCTTCACTACTTCGATTAATCAAGAAAAGCGAGGCAAGGGCTCTGTCCGAACGGTCAATACAAATTGATGGGTGCCAAGGGTATACTTCCGGAAAGATATCTGCGGGTGGACTTACTATAAGATGCTACCCCACACCTATCTGAGGGCTCCAGCCAAACCGACAAGCAAACAGAAGGATATCAGGGCAAACCTCGGAATGGACGTGCTAGTGGGGATACAACTGCACATGTCACAACTTTGCCAGCTTTTTCAGGTGTGCTGCTCTAGATGCTGCTAATTAGCCTGCTTCAGCACAGTGTGGGTCAGTATTTAAGCAGCTGCTTGTAGGAGCACAAGTCTCTTGCATTGAGCTCGTATCCAGCCCTTTGTTGTTGTTGTGATCCTTGGATTTGTGCTGTGTCCTGTTTCCAGAACCTGCTCCTGTTCCTGTTCCAGAGCCCTTTGCGTCCTGCCTTGCAGAACTTCTACTCTGCCTTCACTCCCCTGCCTTTTATCCTGCAACTCTGTACTTCCTACACGGCAGCCCTGATCCCCTGCTTGCAGTCCTCTGTTCCCTGTCTACAGCCCCTTCCTCTCTAACACTAAGTATCTTGTTCCCTACCTGCACTTCCTTGTTCTGTGCCCATTGCCCTTGCTGTCTTCAGTCCTGCCCTTGTTATCCCACTTCAGAGCTACAGATTCCTTGCTATAAGTCTTCAGTCCTGCCCTTGTTATCCCATTTCAGAGCTACAGTTTCCTTGCTATCTGTCTTCAGTCCTGCCCTTGTTATCCCACTTCAGAGCTACTGTTCCTTGTTATCAGTCTGCTCTTTCCAGTCACCTTACCCCTGTACTCAGATTCTAGTTTCCTTGCTTTTCTTCTTCGAGTTCTCCGTCTTGAACCTTGATCACTTTGACTTCCTTTTTTCCCTGGATATTTCTGTTACAGTTCTTGCCTTTGCTTGTGCCTTGTGTAATTTCTTTGTTCAGAGTTTGGCTGTTCGATTTCTAGCAGGCAATCTCTTCCCCTTTCCTTTTTTTGTGTTTCAGTATTGTATCTTGTGTCATTGTTAACGGTGTGCAGGTTCATGTTTCAGGAAGCAGTCATTGGGCCTCATTACAAGGTTGGCGGTCCGGTAATAACGATACTGGTACGGGAATACCGGCATCGTCTACCGGACTGGTGCATTACGACATGCGATGCCGGTGCTACCGGCATCTGCAGGGACACCATCCCGGAATGATTGCGGGCACGCGGCAGCCGTGCTAGTTATACCGGCATGCTGCAAGGAAGTGCACATTACGAGGTTCATGGACATGCAACGGTTTCCATGATGCTGTAAACACCGGCATCGTGGGGCAGCCGTTAATAGCAATCTGCTGTGTTGCAAACTGCGCAGGTGCACACAATCAGCACAGGTGGAGGCAGTAGAGTCTGGTAGAGCACAAAAGGAGCACACCCACACACCACACCCCTTCCAAACCCAAAATGCTACCATTAGCAGTTGCAATACTGGGGCTGGAGAACATGCCTGCACTGCTACTACTCCAGCAGGCATTGAACCAGGGAATGTGGCGGAGGAGAAGGAGGGTCAGACAGAGCCAGCACATATCACCAGTGCAGGCAGTTGTACCCCGCAGGCAGCCACCAATCCCTCGCGTAAGGACCAGTCCATTTGACCTAACCCCTGCACAGATCCACACCCTGTACCATCTGGACAGGGACACCATATGCACAATAGTGGACCTCATCCATGACGACTTGGTAAGCCTCATCAACATCCGGACAGGAATCCCCTCCTTGCTGAAGGTAGTGTCTGTGCTACACTTCCTTGCCACAGGCACCTACCAGCACACAGTGGGGCAGCTGCATGGCATCTCACAACCATGTTTCTCCTGTGTGCTCAACCAGGTGGTGCTAGATGCCTGTCATGATCTCTGCTTCCAAAAGGTCAGGGTTCTCCCAACTCCAATGGAAGCAGATCCATAACCCAGGTTCCGAGTGCCAACCAGTCCCAATTGGGACCTTTTGGACCAAGTCCTGGCGCCAGTGGCACCAGGCTCATAAATATGCCCAGTCCCAGCGCTGGAAGCGCCGGGCTCATAATGCTTGGGTGGACTTACCTGCAGCAGACCATGCTGCTTACTTGCCTGCCAGTTGAGCCTCTGATCCTCTTCTGTTTGGAACTACTTTTCCTGTTGGGTGGGGCAGGAGCCACTCCCTAGATTGAGAACACTGGAACTCTTCTGGAAAGCAGGAACTCTTTTCTTACCTAGGCGTGGCTGTGGAAGGAGACACCTAAGCACTACAGGAGGCTATTTAAACCACACCCGATGGATGAATCTTGCTTTGCGTTATTCTGCATCCTCTGCAGCAGAACGCGCATCGTGTCTTCTGCATCTGATCCTGGGCCTAAGGAAAAAGGCTTACCATCTTGAATCCAGTCTTCAGCAACACCTATAAAGACAAGAAAGAACAGGTTAGCATTACGGTCTTCAGTGACAGCTCTTCACTTACCTGGTCCATCGGCTGTCACCAACGCCTCGCGCTGCATTCCGGCATCTGAAAGACAAAGGCTTACCTACTCTTCGTGCGCTCCGGAGGTCTTCACACTGCATTCCGGCATCTGAAAGACAAAAGCTTACCAACTCTTGGCACGCTCCGGAGGCCTTCGGCGCTGCATCCCGCATCTGAAAGACAAAACAAGGTGCGTTTAAAGACATTGGGGAACTTTAATACTCACGTGCCATTACTCCTTTCCACATCTAACCCAGTGGGTATTCCGGCACCCTGCAGCCGCTCCGAACTTGTACCTGCAAAATAAAAAGACAGTTAGAGCGCATCGTGAAGCAGGCAACAAGCGCTTACTTACGTGCTTCCAGGCGCTTCTATTCATCACACGGGCTCTATCTTCAACTCACTTCAGCCCGTCATCCGCCATCGCCGGAACCCTGCAAAACAAGAAACATCATTACTAAAGACTTTAAAGACATTAGAATTACTCGAAACTTACCGTTCGTGCAGTAAACGACGGACAGCAGTCCTCTGAAGTCAAGAGGCCTGCTCCCCTTATCCAGTGAAGAAACTGGTTACAGCACCCTGCCCCGAGGCAGATGGAGAGCACGGCGTTCACTTACCTAAGGTGAGAGCGTTAACCTTTGGGGTTCTACAGGAGAAGAGAAAGGGAAGAAGAGAGAGACATTCAATAACCCAGTTCCTTAGTCCCATATTTTCTATCTGCAGACATTTTACCCTTCAAGTCAGACATACAGTGCACAGAGGTCTAGCCCAAAGAGCCAGCCGTGTGTTACACATCACCTTTGCAGATACGGTATACGCCCAGTCAAGACCGGCGCCTCTACGGGAATCAGGTGAGCGTTACAATGCCCTCCTGAAACATGGAAGGGACCACATATATCTACCATGGACTGCGGAGCAGGAGAATGCTTCCACAATAGCATTTCATGCACTGGCAGGCATGCCAAACGTAATCGGTGTCGTCGACTGCACCCATGTGGAGCTGGTAGTCTGGCATGCCGTGGAGGTAGTGTACCGCAACTGAAAGCTCTACCATTCCCTGAATGTCCAGATTGTTTGCGATGCAAGCAAAATAATAACGCATTGCTGTGCAAGATTCCCGGGATCTACACATGATGCCAGGGTGCTGCGCAACTCCACGCTTTCCTGCTACATGGCACGACGCTCTGCACAACGTACCTGGCTGCTGGTTAAGTCTAAGGACAGGGCAATGAGGGGTGTTGCCTGGGGGGGACCACAAGCATAGGCAACCGGTCTGCTGGCTGGGATATAAGGGGTGCTGTTCTGGGGGGGGACCACAGCGACCTGGGTGGAAAAAACTGTGACCCCAATTACCTCAACAGAATGTTGGACACAGCCAATGGATGCAGATTTGGCATGCCTACACAGCTGTGCGTAAATGTAATCAACATACACAGCACCCACCACAGCACATGCACCTGGAACATCATCAGATATGAACCACAGCTACCACGATGCACCTCCCTGCAGGCACAATGCATGAAATACATGAGCACAGCAAAGTACATCACAGGGCATGCAGCCGTGCCTGAGCCAAATCCAACTGCCACACATGGGAATCCCTGTCACTGCACCCACCCCACAGGTACACCGCAGACCGGTATACCGGCCCAGGCACCTTAAGGGACACTCCCAAATGCAATGGTGCAAGCAAGGCAACTATTGTAATCATCAATCACTTACCACCATCTAACATATGAGCGAGTAGTGCAGGACCCATCCATAGTACCTCAGCTCCACCATGCCAGTACACACCCAGCCCCTTCACAGAAACGTTTGCCTTCACTAGCGGACCATACCACCAATGCCATTGTGCCTTGGTCATATGGGGGAAGGCGTTGATGGACAAGTACATGGTGACATCAAGTAGTCGAAAGCATGAATAGCAAACCACTGTGTGTCATGAAGCGTATAAGGCAAATGTGTCATGATGCACTCCACACGTATAGTAAATATTCCTAATGCAACACACGCATCAGATGTCAGCACATCATGGAGCTTCTCACCTCATTTGTGTGAGTGCGGTATCTGATGGAAAGGTCCCTAAAACATGAACGGCACACATAACCCACAACCATGGAACATCCCTAAGTACACTTACCTGGGTAATAAGATAAGGAAATGTGAAGTGCAGTCATGAAGAATCTGTGGCATGTGACCATGAACACTGGACAGGCAGTGCACACAAGGAATGACAACAATGTTCACAAATACACTTTCCATTGCTCCTGTGCAGGTGATGCTGGATATCCATTGAAGCAGTGGCTCCTGACCCCATTCAGGCAACCAGTCAACAGGCACGAAGAGGACTACAACCGTGCACATGCACACACTCGTGTCACGATTGAGCAGACCTTTGGCCTATTGAAGGCCCGTTTTCGCTGCCTCAGCAGGTCAGGTGGGGCACTCATATACAGGGTGAGAAGGTGGGCAAGATAGTGTTGGCATGTGCCTTGCTGCACAATATGTACATCCGGCACAACGTACCCCTGCCCCCTGACACAGACCTGATTCCGCCAGAAGATGAGGAGGAGGATGGCGAAGATGCTGCATATCGGCCACGGCACAATGTGAATGAAGGACGTGTTGTACGCCAAACTTTGATTGCACAATACTTTAGATGGACTGGGCAACACAAGGCACTGGGAATGGGAGACACCGGGCACTGTTAAGAAATACATTGACACACACTCAAAGAGCAATGTCCAGTCATGTGTTTTTCGGTTTATAGTCATAATGTCGACAAAAAAATGTCGACAGACAAAAATATCGAAAAAATAATGTCGAAAATAATAATGTCGACATTCTATACTTTTAATGTAAAAAGTCATAATGTCGAAAAAAAAATGTCGACATTTTTTTTTCGACAATATGACTATAAACCCTTAACACTATCAACACCTCACCCAACACCCTCCTGCAACCCCCCCCACACCCCACACCACCACCCTCCCACCCCTCATATGCAACACATTCTAATTATTTATATATTTATTTATTTATTTTTTCAATAAATAAATAACCAACAAAAAGTATCATTTACTATGGGGGGGTCCCCCCCCAACCCCCCCTCACCCAACACCCCCCTGCCACCCCACCACACCCCCTAACCACCCTCTCACCCCTCATACTCAACACAATCTAATTATTTATTTATTTATTTATTTATTTTTTCAATAAATAAATAACCAAAAAGAGTCTAATTTACTATGGGGGGAGTCCCCCCCCCAACCCCCCCTCACCCAACACCCCCCTGACACCCCCCCACACCCCCCCCAACCACCCTCTCACCCTCATTCCCAACACATAGTAATTATATATTTATTTATTTATTTATTATTCAATAAATAAATAAACAAATAAATAAAAAGAATATCATTTACTATGGGGATGTCCCCCCCAACCCCTCTCACCCAATACCCCCTGCCACCCCCCACCCCTCATACTCAACACATACAACACAACAATAAATATATATTTATTTATTTATACAACATTTCGAAAAAATGTCGACATTAATGTAAAATGTCGACATTTTTGTATGTCGACATTATTGATTTTCGACATTAATTTGTCGACATTTTGACTGTCGACATTATTGATGTCGACATTATGACTGCACACCGTGTTTTTCTTATGCATACCAAGCAGGGGTGGACTGGGAACTAAAAGAGGCCCTGGAAATAATTTTCAAAGTGGTCCCATATGACACATTTTCAGCAAGCTCAATGCTTTTCCTATGAGAGAATATGGAACTACCACACAAAAGAGGCCCAGGGTGCAGAGGCCCACTGGGAAATCTCCAGAGTTCCCTATAGGCCAGTCCGCCTCTGATACCAAGTGTATTGATAAATGAGAACTATGTACATGGAACATGAAGCAACGTGGACCTCTACCCTTTAATATACAACAAACTACCCCCACCCCAACACCCCCACACACCCATGCCCCCCACCCCTCAACAACCCCACACACCCATGGCCAGCCCCCTCCACCCCCAACACCTCCACACACCCATGTCCCCCACCCCCACAACACCCCCACACACCCACGCCACCACCCCCCACACCCCACCCACCAAAACCCCCACAGCCGCCCCTGCAGGTTCAACTGGAATCCCTCATGGCATGTCCATGTGTGTCAGGCTACTGAGGCCCCCTTTTAGGTGGAGGGGGTTGTTGTTCTGGGTGGCGCATACTGTGCAGTGACCTTCGTGCCGGGGTTGTGCTGGTTGACGGTGCAGGTTGTGGGTCGGCCTCTGCATTACAATGTTGGGCCATGGTGGCAACCAACTGGGTGACGTCCTGTGTCATGGCTGCCATTCCTTCCCGCATGTGCCGGGCCACACGGTACACAGCACGGCTGAGTGTCCTGGCATTCTCCTGCATGACCCGGCATGTGGCTTCACCCTCTGCCACATATGGCCGGATCATGTCATGCATGGGCTGCTGGCCCTCCTCCATGCGGGTTAGCCACCCCTCGAGTTCCCTGATGGATTGTACAGCTGGTGGATGCACGGGAGGGGGTGTGTGTGGGTTTCCGGGGCTGCCTGCAACTACGGCCATGTCCTCCACAGGGCTGTCTCCACCTGTGCCAGGTTCCGGTGAGAACTGTGTGGTAGGCAGCATGGGTGGCGTGTTTGGCATGTCCTCAGGCATGCTATTGGCTGCGGTGTCTGCTTCCTCCACTTCCTTCTCCTCCTCCTCCGCACTGTGTTGCGCAGATTGTGCCGCCTCACCCAGATCACTGGTGGCCGTTAACTGTGGCTCCTCCATGTCACTGGCCACTGGAGATTGCACCTCTTCCACCTGAGGTGTTTCCTGTGGTCCATTGTTTTTTGGCTTGGGGCCTTTGTGGCAGGGGTGGCTTTTGGCAGGGGTGCCTTGATGCCAGAAGTGTGTGTTTGCTGGGGCTCTTTCCTGGGTGTCAGTGCTTGCTGGACGGCTTGTTCTCCAGCCTGTGCGCCCTGTTGGCTGGGGGGCCGAGGCTTGGGAGCGGTGGGACGCTTCTGACCAGCCCTTGATGTAGAAGGCCTGGAGGCATTATCGTCCCCTCGGCTCTGGCGTGCATGTGTTTTCCCGAGCGTTGTGGTGTGTTCCACCTTGCTGTCTGATCCTGTGCCTGTGAGGGACAGTGAGGCAGGGCATCAGTCATGGGTCAACGTACATCCTACATACATCAATGCTAGTACATTTAGAGTCCTGTGCATTCTCATGGACATGTTGGAGGGGCGGCCATGGTGCTTACAGGAGTTGGGGGGAGGAGGGGTGCAGTGTTTGGGCATCCTTCTGGTGCAGCCAGGATGTGCATGGTGTCTGTTGGGTGGCCTAGAAGTGTATCGTGGCTTGCATGTTGTAGCCATGCCTCCAGGGCTGTGTGCTATGTGTTGTTCAGATGTGGGTCAGTTGTGCTTGCACTATGTGCATAGTTGCATTGGTGTTTACACTGCATGCGTGGTAAAGGTGGGTGGGTCAAGTGTGCACTCGGTAGTGGTGATGTCTGCACCATGCAATGGGATGGCACAGTTGTCAGGCCTGCATCTGTATGGTGATGTATATGTGTGTGCGCATGCAGATGGTGCATGTGCTTGCAATTGGGGACTCATGTGGTTTGTGTCAGTGGGGTTTGTTGGGTGTTTTCATGGCAGGGACTTTGTGGTTTTGTAGGGGCTGACTTTAGGTGGGAGAGAGTTTTCTATTATGCTTAGGGCCACTCACCGTCATCGACCCATGAAAGGACTCCCATTTGTGCATGTCCACACCCTCGATGGACTCCATGTCCATCACTGTGCTGCATGTCTCCTCCCATCGTGCTAGCTTGATAGAGGTTGGGGTTCCTCCATCTGTGGCCAGGCCCTGGCTGCGATTCACAGATAGGATGTTGCGGACACGCAGCCGCAGATAATCCAGCATTTCCTGCAGTCACGCACAGTGCGTGGTGTTGTCCACATGGCAGAGACCTATTGCGCGACTGTCACGGATGGCGCTCTGTCAAGAGAGGCACAGGGCACCAAGGTAGGTTTTGGGTAGTGGTGCTTATGTAAGGTGGACAGATAAGTACACACTCAGCGGGAAGTTCAAACAGAACAAAGAGTAGGCAAGTGTAGCAAGAAAATAAAAGGTACAAACAAACTGGATTCCCTCTTGGGGTGTATGCAGAAATGGGATAGAGTGTTCCACGGACCTTAGGAAACTCCAGCCTTCTGCACAGATTGCTATAACAGGGGCCCACGCTGTACGCTCATGGCTAGGAACAACAGCTGTGGGTGTCTGTAACACTGAAACGCGACAAGGGAAGGGGCAGAGGTTGCCTACCGGAAACCAACAGTCAAGCTCTGTACAAAGGGATCTACATACAATACAAGAGAAGACAAGAACAGAAATATCCAGGGAAAAGGAAGTCGATGAGCAAACTAGCAGAAGGAAATGAAGGAAAAGCAGTATAACTGAAATGGACAGGGATCAAGAACAGAGGGTTGAAAACAAGGAAGAAAGCAAGGGAGCAGCAGCCAGGAAACAGGGGGGCTGCAATAACCGATGGCACAACGTGCAGGTAAACAGTTGTGGACTGCAGAGGACTGTAGTAGGCTGCAAGGCAGAGAGCCCAGAGGAGCAGGACAGCAAGGAGCAAGCCCAAAGGAGCAGGGCTGCAAGGCAGGGAGCCCAGAGGATAAGGGCTGTAAGCAGCGGAGTGAAGCAGACTGCAAGGCAGGGAGCCGAGAGGATAAGGGCTGTAGGGAAGGAGCCCAAAGGACAAGGGCTGTAGGCAAGGAGCCCAAAGGACAAGGGCTGTAGGCAAGGAGCCCAAAGGACAAGGGCTGAAGGCAGAGGAGTGTAGCAAGCTGCAAGGCAGGGGTTCCAGAGGACAAGGGCTGTAAGCAGCGGAGTGAAGCAGACTGCAAGGCAGGGAGCCCAGAGGAGCAGGGCTGTGAGGCAGGGAGCCCAAACGGCTAGGGCTGTAGGAGGCAGGGTGTAGCAGGCTGCACGGCAGGAAGCCCAGCGGACAAGGGCTGTAGGTAGAAGGCAGCGGAGCGTGATCGGCTGCAAGGCAGGAGCCCGGAAGACAAGGGCGGTAGGTAGAAGGCAGCAGAGCGTGATCGGCTGCAATGCAGAGAGCCCGGAAGGGCACTGGAACAAAAGCAGGATAAAGCAGGAACAGCATACAAAATTCGTGGCTCAAAGCAAAAAGGTGCTGGAAGGACTCTTAATGCAAGAGACTGAGCTCCTGCAGGCAGCTGTTTAAATACCGCCCTGCCCTGTACTGAGGCAGGCTAATTGGCAGCACCTGGAGCAGCGCACCTGAATACAATCTGCCTCCTCCCTCTCTGGTCCTGAGATGGTGGAAGCAGCACTGCTCCCTAGGGCTTCTGGGGATTGTGGTTCCGATGCTGACGAATGGGAATGGCGAGGAATAAATAGTTGTAGCAAAGTGCATTGTGGTACGTGTAGGTAGTTGAGTAAAATAAAAAAGCACCAAATGGGAATTAAGGACCAAAATGTGAATAGGGGTTGTTCCAAGAGTATTCTGTAGGTAAATTAATAACAATTAGTCAATGATGGTCGCCAATGTGTGCGGCCATGGCGCAGGCATGACAGCCACATCCTCCCATATGTTCTTCTTGCGGATTTGAGCCGTCTGGCGCGGGTCTGCACAGAAAACCACATCTGCGTGCTCCACCAGTGTGTCCGCGAGCATGTTCAGCTCCTCGTTGCTGAAAGGTGGCTTTTGCAGCCTCACTGTGCCTTTCTTGGTAGCCATGGTCCTCAGCTTAATGACACACTGCACAGTTCTCCGGTCCAGGTGCTGTAGGCAGAGGATTGCAATGGATTGTGTTTTTTAAGATGGCTGCCGGAGCATTTCCCGTTCCGACCCGATGACGTTGCTTCTGGGACCGGTATTTATGGTTCTGTTTCTTATGGCATCTATTGTACCGGTGCCTGCGGCATCAATGATGCCGCTATCGGGGGTTTGGAGCGCCTTCCCGGCATGCCAGTGCAGCCGTTTCCGGCATGCCGGAATGATTGTGCACGCTGACCCGGAATCAACCGTTGATTCTGGCAGCATTGCAACACAGACACGGTTGCACCAGCATGCCGGTAATTTGCTTTTTTGACCGGCCAACTCGTAATGAGGCCCATCGTTCAGTTCCTGCTGGGACAAAACAGACTTCAGTCTTGTGAGCACCGTTTCCTTGTTCGTGCCTTAGGGTCCAGACACAGACACCCACTGCTGCTGCTCCTTTCCATGAGCTTTCAGAGTAGGGCCCTTTAATAGTAACCTGCTCAGAAGGCTGGAGTTTCACTGGTTCTGTGGGAAACTCCTCCTAAATACTACGTACACCGCAAGAGGGAACCTAACGTGTTTGTTGTACTTGCACTCCCTGCCCTTTCCTGTTCACTGCCTTTGTTGCCTATCCTTTCTTATCTGCAGGACTCCATACACTCCTGCTTCTTGTGTACTTTTCTCCCTTCGGCTTTGTGGGCATGTCTCTACCCGCAAGCCCCTTTGACAGCACACCTCTAAAGTAACAAACTAGGTAAAAAATATGTTAAAAGGACTTAAATATGAAACTGTTCATTTACTCCTCCAAAACGCTCACCCTTCCAATCCACCTTACCTCATCTAATGCCACACATGCACGCCTACCTTACCCTTATCAAAACCCCTTAAATCAAAGAAACCCCCCTTTTCCTTATTACCCCCTTGCTCTAGCCAACAAAGGTGCACTTACATGAAAATGAAATTAAAAGCATTCTTTCTTCAATTCGCCCTGTACCATGCCTCCAGGGAACAGACAGGCCTCTAACCAATATGGTGCCTCTAGACCCCTATTTTTACCATTCATGGAAGACTGGCACCTGCAGAGAAGCGCTGTAGCCGAGTTGTGTGGACAGGAGACCCCCAATGACTCGGAAAGCCTGGAGCCCACCCAAAGACGCCAAGTGTGCGGGTGGACTTCTGATCACCTTAACCCAAAGTAGGCCCACCACTTAAAAAGCGAGTGCACTTGTACCCGTAAAGCAAGTTAATTGTACAAACAGCCAGGGGGGGCTAGATGATGCTGTAGGGTCAAACTAACCAGAGTCTCCCTGAACAACACAAACATTTCACATTATATACATTTTGAAAAAGTTAAAACTGTTAAAACATATTTTATTTCAAATCATCCCCCACACATGATTAGTCAAACCTATAAAAAAGAAATCCAATCTTCAATAATTCCCAGGTTCTCATTGGTTACATTTATTTCATTACCATCTTCAGAGCATATTCATAACACACCCCTTTCCTGGGATCTTCCGTGGTAGGCAATGTAGGGAAGGCATGGTATCGCAACTATGACACTGACACAATGGGTACAATTTGTAAAACCTTTATTGCGGTTGTTGGGGCTGGAGAAACTCCTACTTTGCCCTACAACTAAGATGGGAGGAGTCTCAACCATCAAATAATAATGCAGTCCTAGTGGAGTCCGTCAAATCAAAATGGCCTATGCTAATAAAACCTAATGCCTGCCCTATCTCTTGTACAAAAAGTGTAAAAAGAAGTAATGTATGCAAAAGGAAAAATCTGTGTTAAAATGAACAAATGTGGTTGAACCAGCTCTCCTCCCCATGTTAGACCTCACAAAGTAAGGCTGTCCCTGTAGGCAGAATGAAGCACTCTGGCTCGGGTTCCAACACAATAAACAGTTACAGCCTAGCCTTCCACGTTAAAGTCTCTTTTCCTGACTTCTAAAGTAATGCTTCAACAAAAAGTTCACAAAGGTCCCCCTCTGTCGGGCTCAGACCTTTCACAACACAGTTCAACGTAGGCCCCCCTCTGTCGGGCTTAGACCTCTCACGAGGGGGCTCCCATCCCCAAGCTAATAATACTTATGGTCTCCCTCAGTCAGGCTCAGACCACTTTCGGATGGCGAAGACTTTCGAATGTGCTCTCCTCTTTTTTAGGAGGTAATCTTGCTTACTTCACTTTTGCTGTTCATTTGCTTTTTCGCTTTAAACAATGTACCTTCCACTGAGACTTTCAAGTGGGATACTTCCTTTAGCCAGACCACCCCATTACTTAGTATCACTGATTTCACAGCTGTCTTTACTTCAAAGTTCATTCACAGGTCTGCCTTTCCTCACGTCTCATCCACACACATGCAGCCTTCACTTCCGATAATATATTGCTGCTTCAGACTTTAACACACACCAATCTCTCAGGTCACTTGCCAACTCACCGGCTTTGTGCATCTTTCTTGGTTTTGAAATTTCCAATTCACGAGCCAAGGTTAGTACCACAGGCTTGGCCTTGGCTCCCCAACTCTGCCGTTCACCCGGTAGGTTAGCTGGCGTCCTTGAAACACAATTCAGTCTTCACTTGTTGTATATGGCCTTCTCCACGTGTCTTTCATGGCCTGTCGGAGGCAACAACCTCCAGTAGGGAACTCTTGGGGTTTTCGATTCGCTGCTCTCGTCCCTTGGTCCGTCGCTCTGCTCCAGTAGGTTTGCCTTTGTCCCTGAAGTTCTGCTCGTACTTGTGTTCCGCCTTGGTCAGAGTGTGTCTCTAGTTCTGCCTTTTGTTTGTGTGTGGAGAGCTAATTGGTATCGAGTGTATGCACTTAGGATTAAGGGCCTCATTCCGAGACTGGAGGTAGCCATGGCGCTATTTGCACTATGGCTGCCTCCAATACCGGGTCAGGCACTGGCCTTGTTCAATGGGGACTTACCGGTGCTTTCCGACCCTGGAGGGACCGGTAAGTCCCCATTGAATAAACCATTCCCCATTCCCATTTGAGTCCCCATAGGGCTCAATGGGAATGGGGAAGTATCTAATAATGGTACCGCAATTATTAGCGCCCTGGTCCCTTAGCGGAGCCCGTAAAGGATGTGTGGTCAGACCACACGTTCTTTGAGGCTCCCGCTAAGGGACCTCGGAATTGGGCGGTAAGGGATTACTGGCACTGGTCTCCTTACTGGTGCCAGGTATCCCTTACCGCCCAACTTGTAATGACCCCCTAAGTGCGTGACTTTGCCTGACCCGATTAGCGGGACATGTCCAGTACGATGTGTGAAAGTTAATGTTGTTACTCTGTCACCCTCTTCCCCAGTGTTTGTGTAAAAAGGGGGGGAATTTGGGACCTCGGCGAATGCTAAAAAATAGGATGGGTCAGATAAACAAAATAGGGGGGGAATACTGCGTCTCACCATTGTCTGCCATACAAACCTAATTGATTACAAGTTCCAGCTGGCCTGGGACCTTCTAACTTTGGCCGTGATGCACATGGTTTGCAAGAACCCTTCAAACAATATGAGATGGGGTAGAATAAACAAGTTCCCTTTGAACTGGCGAGAACTAACTCACCCAACCAGACTTGCTGGCATCCTTGTTACACACTATTCTAAACGACTACCAATTCAACACGCATGGCCTCGGGCCACAACATGACAAAATAATAGAAATCCATATAGGTGTCCCTCCACTCCAGGTTTATTGCTTGATAACAAGCGGATGGTCGGACTACCCTGAACAATGAGTAACAGACGCCCATGTACTTAAAAAGATTGCATCTCCTTTCTGCAATAGTACCAAGTCATAAAAACCCTGGGCTTGTCCATAACTGACCATCTGACACAATCGCAGCTACTCATTGCCTTTCCTCAGCCTCCAAATTTGCAAAGCCAGTTTTCCCAGTCACACAGAGCTCACCTCACAAAACCTGACGGCAAGGCCTAGCCAAACTATCAAAAAGCACACAGCACACAAACCTGCACATTCTCCATGTACCCCCAACTCTCCAGAACAGACCCCCATGTATGTATGTATGTCAGTGCATGCATGTTTAAAACTACTGTGTCCTATTTACAGTGTTTTCTTCATTGCAAATCTCCTTTCTCACATGCGCATTATGAAGCTCCTCGTTGTCCAGTTCCTAGGCGCTGTGTGGCACACCATACCTATATTGCATGTATATTTGATCTACGGTTTTGACATTTATCTTGCTGTGCACGTGCACATTCTAAAATGTAGCAACTTAAACACAACACTAGATACATGCTAAATTGCAACATCGCCCCAACTTCACCATTTCCCCCGTCACCAAAATGGCTTGCGCAACTCAAACCCTTCTTTATCAGTGGGACCTTTATCGACCACCCCAACATGTTTCCCCTGCTTCTTCAGGGAAAGACACTCAGGTTGTGGATTAAACAGTCAATTCCAGACACTCATTCATACATCTGACCAGATCTATTCATTGTTGCCCTGAGCTCCCAACCAAGAGTCTCAAGAAGGCCATCAGCATATATGGCACATAGTTGTTTCCATGCATACCATGTAAATGCTGGCTTGTTGTGGCGTCTCACTGGATTGCCAAATCTAGGTCACCATGTAAATGGAGGCCTACAGGGAACACGCCTTTGAGTTACATTGCCACTGTGGGAATGGATGGGACCCCACTGTGGAAAAGTGGTCTGTGAACAGTGAGGGGAAAAAATGACAAGGGATTTACTGTGACTCACAGTTTATGGCTTTCATCTTACAATCCTAGCAATGAGTCACAAAATGCATGAGGCCAGATCCCCTTTGAACCAGAGCCCCTCAGAAAATGTCCAGGGCCTGGTCATAAAACTTGACCGTACGTGGTGCTTTGGAATGCTTTGGAAAGAAAGTCCAGCCATTGCATTAAGCCCCTCTGGAACGGTAGCTTTGAGGCTGGTAAAGATCTACCCAAGTGGGCTTCGACCAGTGGTTGGGTTTAGGTGCTGGGACTGGCCAATAGTTAGGCCCAAGAGGCAGAGAACCTCCCTAAAGTGTCTGAGCAAAGGACTACTGGAAACCATAACAACACAGTGGCATGGTAGAAACCGAGTCAGGGATCCTGCGAAAATGAGAATTTTTACATAACTTTTCCAGTGATGAAGGGGCGTGGCTTGGCGGCCATGCAAGTGTGAGCTAACTCTGAGAGGCTCCCACTCGATCCGGCCAATGATCCTGAAAAAAAGGCGAAAATAAACCTCGGAAGACCGAACAAACGCCAGGAAAAGGCATCGGAAGGCTCAGGGCACATACGGGAGATGACTCGAGAAAAATCGGAGGCTGGAAGAGTGTAAGCGGAGAGGGAGAGACGCGCGGCACCACCAACAAAATGGCGGGCGCGCAACACTGAGACCGCGACCCGCGTCCTGCAACACGAGGAAGGACCGGTGGTGAAGGGCGGTGCCGGGAGATACGGCCGACCAACACCCAGCTCAGGCAGAACCGGAGTACCTCCCGAGCGGCATAGGCGCGAGGAGCCATCCACAGCAGGCGCTGGAGCGGGCGGAGGCGCCGTGAGAAGAGAGAGGCGGCCCACAGGCCGGACCGAAGAAGGGCCCTTCCCCGCTAACGCGGAGGTGTGCAACAGCAACGGCCGAACCAGGACGACACCGGGACGGCACAAGGACGAGAGGCGGCCATCAGCATAGCGACGAGGAAGTGAACCGGAGGAGATACACACAGACGCAGTCTCCGGCCCAGTCTCGTGGCGGCACCTTGATAGAAGCTACGAGCCACAAATGAGCTGGCACAACTGACCACCCGCCATGACACCAGGACAGTGACTAGGGGAAGAGCCGCCCCACGAAAGAGCCGCCCCACGGTAATATAGACCGCACGCACCCACGGGTTTGCGGGAGGACGATACCGCAAAGAGACACGGTGGGTGTGCGAATAAAGAGCCATCACACGCAGGAAGTGCGGGAGTGAGCGCGAGGATTGAGCTGAAACCGCTGAGGCGAACAGGCGTCAACATGCCAGACAGGCCAAAGAGCGGCAAGGGGAGACAGACGGTCATGGAGACAGTTGCCCGCAAGAGCGATGACCAACAGCCCGAGGCGGATGAGAAAGGCACGCCAGAGCCATATGCCACGCAAGGAGAGATCAGGCAAGTGGAAAGCAGCATACTGGAGGCCATAGGAGCGCTAAAAACGTCAATAGAAGGCAAGCTGGACGCAGTGATGGTGGATGTAGGACTCCTCAGACAAGATACGAGGAACCTGGCGGAGAGGATGACGACAGTAGAACAGCAAGTGCAAAGTAACTCAGCGGACGTAACCACCTCGTGGACACAAATGTCAGAAGCAATAGAGAGAATCAATGTACTAGAACGAAGAGCGGAAGACGCAGAAAGCAGGGCCCGGCGCAACAACGTACGCATAGTAGGGCTGCCGGAGGGGGAAGAGGGCAGAGACCCCACGAATTACATAGAGAATCTCCTGATCCAAGAAGTAGGAGCTGAGACCCTGTCCCAGGGCTTCGCAGTGGAGAGGGCACATCGGGCACTAGCCAGGAAACCGCGCCCAGGAGCACCACCAAGACCAATGATTGCAAAGATTATGAACTTCAAGGATAGGGAAAAAATCCTGACTTTCTCGAGGGAAGGAGGGAACATAACAAGAAATGGGGCCAAGATAACGATGTATCCAGACTATACGGCTCTCGTGCAAAGACAGAGAGCCCAGTTCTGGCAGACCAAAGAGCGCCTTCGAGCGGCAGGGGTGAAATTCATGCTGCTGTACACAGCCAAACTTAAAGTACTACATAACGGGAGGACGCAGATGTCCGAGACAACGGCGGACGCCCTGGAGTGGATGGACCAACAGGGGATTCCGCAGTTGGCGGAGGGAGGCGAGCGAAACAGAAACCCCCCCCAGCGAAACAGAGAGTGAAGCTGGGCACGATGTGTGTATCCAATGCCACGGCAACAAGACAGTTGAGACACCCTGCCGTGAGACATTGAAATATCGAAATAGAGCGACCGACAGCCTCCAAGTTGAAAAGCCCAAGGTAAAGAGAATTGCAAGGGGAGCACAAAACTCAGGGAAGTGGAACCGCCAAGACCCATAGCGGAACCCCAGTTAAGACAATGTTTATAGTGTCAGTTTTGAGACGCTACGCCGCGACGGGTTGGCCCGAGGAGAGGAGGACGGCACCTGGAGAGCGGTGGGGCCCGAGCAGGGGGAGGGAGGCTGGGCGTTTGTTGTTGTTTTTTTGGTTAATAGTTATAGCAGTTGGAGGGATAAGGCTAAGCCCGCAAGGAAAAAAGAAAATCAGAAGGAGAAATAACAGTTGTCGCACACAAAGAATCAGCATGGACGACAGACACAGGGAGCAGTACCCACGAGCAAAGAGCTGGTGGGAAGTAGGAAGTAAGACTGTCAACAACGAAATACAGCGAACAGCAGGAGAACTGACCCGCGAAGGGGGACGAACGGACTATTTAAAATTCAACAGGCAGAGGAAGGGGAACAAATCCCTGGCAGGAGCAAACCGAGAGGGTAAAACACTGAGCAGGCCCATGGGAAGAAACAGGCCGCTTGCGCGAGTCTTCACAAGGACCGAGATGACCTGAGGATTGTCACATGGAACGTCAGAGGGATGAACGCATATGTCAAGAGGCTGAGGATATACACCTGGTTGAACAAAACAAGGACCCACATTGCAATGTTGCAGGAGACACACCTAACGGCCACAAAACAAACTAAGATAGAGAAAAAATGGGGGGGCCAGATGTATAGCGCAACATACTCCAATTACGCGAGGGGAGTAATGACCTGGGTCGCTCCTGGAATCCCATTCCAGCTCATCAACCAAGAAAAAGACGCGGATGGCAGGGTTCTGCTGGTCCATGGGATGCTGGAGAATCGGGAAATATGCCTGGTGAACACCTATGCCCCCAACCATGACGCGACGGCCTTCTTCAAGACACTCCCGCCCCGGCTGGCCCCGTACAGGAATGCAACGATGATCTGGGCGGGCGATCACAACTGCACACTGGATCCCCGGCTAGACAGGTCGCACAATAAGCACAAGAGAGCGGCGCCACCAGCGAGAGCACTACGACAGATGCTAGACCAACTCGAGCTTGAAGACATCTGGAGGAAGGTACATGCGGAAGAGAGGGGATACACGCACTATAGTGCCCCACATAAGACATTTACACGGATAGATTACCTTTTCACGGGCAAGGAGACACTGGGGGAAGTTACTGAGGCACATATACACGCGCGAACCCTATCTGACCACGCCCCCCTGCGAATCACATGGGAGCACACACACAGGAGAGCCCCCATACCCACGTGGAGATTGAGGGCAGAGGCATTATTAGACGGAGGTTTCCAAGAATACATCCAGAACGTAATAGACAATTATTTCCAGCATAATGCGGGTAGTGTGGGAAGCACGAGTACGGTATGGGAGGCCTTTAAGGTAGTGGTCAGGGGCGAGGCGATGGGGAAGACGGGAGGTCTTAGGCGAGAAACCCTAGCGCAACTAGATGAGCTGGAAGGGGAAATCGAGAAGGCCGAAGGGCAGGCGGGGGTGAGGGGAGCGGAACAGGGGAACCTCACCACCCTGCGACAGCAGTGCGTGGAGACCTGGGAGAGACTAGGGCGTCTTGACTATGGGAAATATATACAGAAATTACACGCCGAAGGGGACAAGCCCAGCAGACTCCTGGCCTGGCTAACCAAACAAGAAACTAAGCGGGAACCGATCAATGCAATCCAAAATAGACAGGGAGAGGTGATAAGATCCCAGGAAGGCATAAATGAGGTGTTCTCGCAATTTTACGAGGACTTATACTCCAGGGTCTAGGAAGCGGAAGAGGGGGACCTAGAGGAAGCCCTCGCGGAAATCAGCCTCCCACAATTGACGGAGGAACAGGCCCGAATGTTAGACGCCCCTCTCACCGTAGAGGAACTAACGGAAGTGATCACCCAGCTGCGACAGGGAAATCTCTGGGGCCAGACGGGTTGCCGGGGGAATTTTATAAACAATACAAAAACGATTTAGCCCCGAGATTGCTGGAAACACTAGAGGAGGCATACGAGAAAGGAAGACTCCCGGGTAGCATGTCAGAATCTATAATAGTCCCGATCCTTAAACCAGGAAAGCCACCTCTCGAATGCGGCTCCTATAGACCGATCTCCCTGATAAATCAGGACTCCAAGATCCTGACGGCGACATTAGCTAACCGCCTTAAAAGAGTGCTACCCACCCTGATCCATACAGATCAGACAGGGTATGTACCAGGACGAAACACGTCCTGGAATCTACGCAGACTCCATTATGTCATAGAAAGGACAAACCAAGAGGGAGGAGAGAGCGCTGTAGCCTCACTGGATGCAATCAAAGCATTCGATTCGGTAGGATGGGACTGGCTCCTGGGAACGCTCGCTCACTATGGGATAGGACAGGGGTTCGTACGATGGATAGAACTACTATACAAAGACCCGAGAGCGAGGGTCAAGACGGGTAGGCAGGTTTCCAAGGGATGGGGCATAGAGCGAGGCACAAAACAGGGATGCCCCCTTTCTCCAATGTTATATATTCTGGCTCTGGAGCCGTTCGCAGCATTCCTAAGAACAGATTACAAGGACACGGCATAGAGATAGATGGGGAAACACACCAGATATCCATATATGCGGATGATATACTCCTCTATATACAGAACCCACGCACCCACCTGCAGGACTTGCTGGAGGTGCTGAGCGCATTTGGTAGGTTATCCGGAATAGTGGTCAACAGAGAAAAATCCTCACTATTTCCCCTAGCAGGCCTACGCGCAATACCGGCAGATCAATTGCCGCACCTAGGTATCACATGGACCCCGAACACCTTTAAATACCTGGGAGTAGACATTTACCACGACACCACGGAAACACATGCAGCTAACACGCAAGCGGCCCTAAACAAAATCGAAAACGCCATGAAATTCTGGCAGACCTTACCGTTGGGCATTATAGGCCGGGCGGCACTGCTAAAAATGACGGTTCTACCCCGACTTCTATATTACTTCACAAACATCCCATAAAACATACCAAAGTCCTTCTTTAGACACCTACACACCATGGCGAGAACCTTCCTGTGGGGAGAGGGGAGAAACAGGGTGGCACTAAACACACTACAAAGGAGCTACGAGTGGGGAGTATTACTACTTGGCAGCACAACTCCAATTTGTAGTGCGATGGCTGGGGGAAGAGATCTCCATTGACGCAATACTTTTTGGGCCAACACTCCGGAGATACTACTTGAGAGAACTCTTATGGATAAAGGCCGCCCAAGCCAAAGACCTTCCCAACATAATCCAGCTGGGCATCACACTATGGAAAAGAGCCTGGAAATCACAAGGAGTACGAGACCCCTGCTCAAGGCATATTCCACTAGCCGGGCTAGTAGACACTCGAGTGGCCAGTCTGGCCACGTACAGAGCACAATGGGAAGACAAAGGAGTAGCCCAAATAGGGGACCTGTGGCGAGATGGACAATGGGTCGAATTTCAAACTCTGGTAGACGAACAGGATATGCACAAGGGCCAATTTATCCTGCATAATAGCCTAGTCTGCGCGATACAGAAAAGGTGGGACACCATGCCAGAGCCCGAGGACGCTGACGGAGCACTGGACGCATGGTATGACGTTTCCGAAGGGGGACACACCATATCCAGACTCTACGAGCAATTGCTGGGATCCACTAACAAAAAGACACTGAAAGCACGAACGAAATGGGAAGAAGAACTTCAACAACCCTTTGAGGAAGAGGAATGGAACAAAGTCCTCTGGTACACGAAAAGGGTCTCCAGGAACGCCAGGTTCAGGCAGCTGCAACTGTACATAGTCCATAGAGCATACCTAACTCCCAAGAGAATGTCGAGGATGGGAGATAGACAGGCCCGGTGCTGCCCGCGTTGCGGAGTTGAACAGGCCGACATGGTGCACATGTTCTGGTCGTGCCCGCAGATAACAGACTTCTGGAACATGGTGAAAGAAAAGGCGTTAACAGCAGACATACACATGCCAGCGGGATCGCCAGCATCATACTTATTGGGCCTGTTCCCAAGGGGGCACCGGCAGATGTCACATGTAGCAAAAATGAAAGACTTAATGACAATATTGGCGAAGCGCCGCATAGCAATGGCATGGAACAAGAGCGAAGGCCCCTCGAAGGAGGGCTGGTTGGCCGACCTACAAAAATGGACAATAGCAGAGACGGCAGTCTGGACAAGAACCACACAAAGGGGGGAGAGTAACAATGGGGCCAGATTATTGGCATGGAACTCTTTAGTACAAGACCTGCTCGGCAACAGAAGCGGGGATGACACGAGCGACCCGGGCAGCTCCGGTAATGAAGACGTTGGCCCGCCCACGCCGGAGGGCACCACATAATTTGGAGAAAGGAAGAACTGAGGAGAGGAAGGCCAGGCCGAGGCCTGCGCAGACACTGAACAGTGCAAATCCTGCTTGGGAAGGCCAACATATATATGCACAGACGGGAGTAGGGGACACGCCCAGTGAGAGGAGGGAGGCGGCAGAGGGACTGGTCCCTCTGCCGTAAATGCGACAACTGTTGGAGCCACGCCTGAGGAGGCGACGGAATATGAACATACTGCGGCGGCCTTTGAGGGAGGGGGAGGGAGAGGGAAGGGGGAGTTGGGGAATGCGTTTTCTTTTGTCTGTTCTTTTCCTTTTTTATCATGTTGTAAAACAATAAAAAGAAGTTAAAAAAAAAAAAAAACTTTTCCAGTGATGAAGTTGGAAAGAAAAACTGGTACAGGGCATTTGAAAGTCTCTCTCCACTCTAGTCATGATCAAAGGAACCTGCAAGAGTCACATGGTAAGCACAAGGGACAAAAATGTTCAGGCCAGAGAAACACAAAACATAGGAAGTGCAAGCTCTGAACCCCTGCCTGTGGGACAAAGGAACGCAAAATAAAACTAAAAACACGTAGATGCCTATACATGCTTGATAGCAGGAAAACGTAAAAGACCTTCAATATAATCAGATGCAGAGGATGACTGGTGGTTGGAACTGGGTGTGGGTTTATGTGAGAGGTCGCGGTTGCAGATGCTTCCTGGCTCAGGCTCGCGTGTTTTTTTTTCAGAGTCTGCTTGCAGAAGGCTCTAACAGATCATCATGGTAGCATAGGGAAAACATGAACAGCGGTTTTGCTGTAAAAGGGTTTAACATTGGTTTTAAAATTCAGTTTTGTTTCCAAATGTATTAAAATAAAGAGTCTTGTAACTCCATATGAACCATTAGAAGCACTAGCAATATCCTAAATATGGCTGAGCAATCTATCTTTAGTTATAGTGAGAAAGACATTTTGGAAGTCATCAGAGGCTTCTCCCTTTTCCACACTACAGGGAATAACCAGAATATTATCACACAGATGTCCAGGGATGAATTATTAAAACTCCAAACGAAGGTCTTTAGACCAAAACTACATGGTCATTTTCTGAGAGAGTTCCTAAAAGCTTGTATCATACAATTGGGTTTGGTGGTTCGTAATGAGGTTATAGAATGCAGGACATATTGCAGTCATATTGCCACTAAATGCAGTTGGGATCTCATGGTCTTAACAATAACAGCTGTGCAACACATTAGTATAAACTTGAAGAAGCAGAAAAGAAGTTTCTAGATAACTCAATGATCCACTATCATTAAAAAGACAAATTGGCAAAAGACATCAGAGAATTTAAAGAAGTGATCATCTATCCGTATTTGGCAGAGGATTACTTGGATTCTCAGAATTGGAACAGGAAAGGGAAGCACACCAATTTTTGCACAAAACCATATCCCAGAAGTAAATGAGTTACTTCTTCTGAAACGTCAAGCAGTGAATCACCATCAGAGGATCTCTTTGAAAAGAATGTTCCACAACCCGTAATTTACGTCCTTTGTTAGGCAAGGAAAGGTTGAGAAGAAAATACAGAGATCCCAATTTTCAACATTTGTCGAACCAAGGCTCACCGGATGTGTTTTCGAACAAGGAGGGAAGTGTATCAATGCTAACTAATATTGACGAAGAAGAATTTGTCAGTCTTTCAGGATCCAACTGGACAAATTCTGAACTCTGTGAGTGGTCAGAAATGCGAAGCAGACAACTTGATGTAGGTTTTTCACAACAAGCCATTTTATTAACTTAAAAGGGTGTGACAGATACCTTGCTTTCCGTAACCTAACATGGGTTTCCCTACCTAAGAAACTAACACTAAAGGAAAACACTAACATCAAAAGGTATCTGTCGCTCACACTTGTACATAAAACAAAATCATATAGGTATTTGGATGGCTGTTCAAACGCCACAAAATAATAATTAGAACCCAACACTCTTGTAACAGGGTCAGATCCCCTTCCCCAGAATTAAAGTAGACATTCCAAATAAAAGTTACAGCGGATAAGGTTCATTCCAACAATTCAATTCTACTTCAAAAAGTAACACAAAAAGGTTTTTCCCAATAGTCAAGCTGAATACCTTAGTAAAGACAACGCATAGAAAGAATAGTCTAGATAATAGACAAATGCGTGCAGATTTAGCGGATACTCTTCATTCTGCCTTGGGACTAATCAGAATGTAACGACGAATTGGAAATATTTTAAGTTCTTTTTTTCTTTGCTTCTTATCAGAAAGTAATTGGAATATTATGATGAATTGAAAATATTTTTAAAAGTTTGTAATGAACTATCTAAAAATAAAAAAATAAAAAAATAGCCAAGCTCTGCTTCCAACACAAAGTTCCTTCACTCCTGGAGGGTTTCACTTGGCGTTCGGTCTTTCTTAGAATTACACAAAGTGCAACACTCTTCAGCATAAAGTTTCCACATGCTTTTTTTTGTCAAGCAAAACATCTTTACCTTTAATCTTCCAGTGAATATTTCGGCATGACTTCTCTTCTCTTGCGAAAGATATCTTCTACACACTTCTTCTTTATAATCAACAATGTTTCTGTCAGGATGGTTTTTCTACAATTCATTAAACACATTACTGGCTTTGCCACTTTCTCGCCACCTTAACCTTTTACCACAATGCAGTACTTCAATATCTTCTTACTGGTTCACTAACCTGCCAGGACTACCATTAACAACCCATTTCCTGGTATACTCGCCGGCTAGGATAAATCTCCTACCACTACTACAAGTCCTCTGCAATGTGGTTTACTTCAAACATCAGTAAGTCTTTTGACTTTTAATAACAGTGCAATTCATAACTTCTTTCATAAGGAGTGCAACTTTCTGGTAACCTCTAGGTTTCCACTATCACGCCAGGTAACTGTTGGTAATGTTTCTTATTCAAGTTCCTCTCTCCAAGAAAGCGTTTTTACTGGTTACAGTTTTGGTTTAATATTGCCACCTCTTTACTTTGCCAATGGTGGTCACACTGCGGGTTTAATACGGCCCCCTCTTTCCTTGGGCAATAGTAGGTATATCCTTCTTTAATTATCACTTTCTTTACTTGGATAGTGATCGTTATAAACGTTCTACTTTTGTTTTTTTAGATTTGCATACGTATTGGCCCGAAAACGCTTTCTTCACTAGTTCAATATTCAAAAGATATATTTGCAGCTAGCGGTTTACCACAGAGTGCAGCAGGGTCACCTGTCCAAGGCCAGCTCACTAGCTTCTCCCTGCACATCCACGTATCCCGTTGCTGCTGCCACTTCTTTCCTCACCAGACTCAAAGATTCTGACAGCTCCGGTTGCAGTCCTGTGACACGCGTCTTTCCTGACAGGAGCTCACGTTGCTCCTTTTGTTCCCCAGGGCTTGCCAGCCACCAGAGTCAGACAAAATGTGCAGAGTGCTCCTCTCTCCTACAGGGCAACCTGTAACAGCAGCGCATCCCGCTGCGCTTCCTCTGCAGTTTGGCAATCTCCGGCTCGTGACTCTCCCTGTATCATTAACCTCCACAGACACGGCAGTGATCCAGGCGTCTTTGTTCTGCCCCTGCTTCATACACAGCCACTGATAACTTCTCTTGCTACTACAACTGCTACTCCTCCTCATCTGTACCTGAGGGGGATTTAAATAGTCAAAATTCCCAATCAGGTGTAGATTTTCAGTAACACTAGACTGCATACTGCAGTTCTGTGCCGCTGAGCCCCTCTTCCTCGTCTCAGGTATTGGCATTATGGGACTTGAAGTCTCCAACGTTCTTGCTCTTATTTTCACCACAGATTTTGGTTTCAAGTTTGCAATAGGCCATTAAGACTGTAGGGTCACTAGGGAAGTTGTTTAGAGGGTTCTCCCGAGTCCCCTCCCATGTGAATTTCTCGCAGAACACCACCCCCAGGGTCAGGATCAGGAAGCGTCTCCCTTTCCCTGGCCACATGAAACGGGTCCCAGGCCAGGGTCTTTGGGGTGATTACATCTGATTCATCACAGCATTCTTTATTGTAAAAGGGGCTATCAATTGTACCCAAACATTTTACAGAATGGTTCCAAACTGAAGTTGAGATTAGGCAAACATTTTAAATGAAAACTAGGTTGACTGTCTTCTTTAAAGATCATAAAAGTGTGACAATGTCATCAGATACAGGTTTGAGAAGTACATCGATTTTTACACTGCATGGTGGATGGATAGTTAATGAGTTGTTCGTTTTTGAGAAATGTGTTTATAGAAATATTTCTCTCCTGCAAAGTAAACACAAAAAAGAGTTCATAAAATGTATATAAAGAGGAGATGAAAGCACTAATACCTCTTAATACTAACCATAATCAGGTAATAAAACAAGCAGAAAAAGGTGTAGCAAGCCTTCTGATTAACACAACCAATATGAAGACCTGATTCATGATTTACTCAATATTAGAAGAAAACAATGAGATCTTAAAAAAGATCCAACCAGTGACATCCAAGAGATTACATTAGAGGCCACCAGTCTGAGACTGCATAGAGGTTGTATTTCAAGGAATAGTGATTTTTTTCAACACTGAGAATCCCTCAACTTTTATCATTTCCCTAAAATTCATAAGAATGGCAAAATGAACACCTGAGAGACAGATTGAGACGGGCTGTGGCTCGGTGTTGGAACCCTCATTTTCTAAAACCATTAAGCCAACAAAGTAGATCAGACTTGAAAGATACTACATCTGTCATAATTTGAGAATATGCCAGTAGATGTAAACAGGGAACTTTTGGTCACTATGGATATTTAATCTTTGTACATATGCATTCCTCACAATGAGGCAAATTAATGCATACACAGAAGCTTTACTATGAGCCAACATGAGGAAACAGAACAGACAGAATTTATCATTAGTAGTTATTACGATAGCACTTGAAAAACACTACTTTCAGTTCAATAATATGTTTTTTCTGCAGCTAGCCGATCTGGGGGCCGCCTTTGCACCTAGTCTGTCAACTTTATTTAGGTCTGATTTTGAAGAAGAATTCATTTACGCATACACCAATCCCTTTTTAAAATATATTAAAGAAAGGGTATATTAAAGCCATGTTCTTAATATGGCATGGTGAATCTGAAACATTAGAGTCCTTTTTCACATGCCTCAATCCTTGCAATTCACATTCTATTCACAAAAGATTACAGCAAGATCGAGATACATATTTTAGATCTATCAATTTCTAATTGACAAAATAAATTGACATGCTCCCTTTTTAGAACGCCTACTGATAAAAGCACACTACTGCATTATCATCTTCATAGTCTAAAAGGAAATCTTTTTTTGTCAATATTTACGAGAATGCAGGAATTGTACTCAATAGAAGATTTTTATCATCATACAGAAATATCAGACAAACATTTAAATAAACAGGAATATCCAAAGAAATGATTGGAACGCTTAAACAACAGGCAAGGTATATCCCACGTGAAATCTTGTTTTCTTCTGAAAAACAACAGCATCAAAATGATAACATGGTGTGTGACTATGTTTTGCCCACATATTCTTGACATAAAAAAAACAAACAAGGATTGGTATCTAGTCCAACTATGTTTACCACAGGAACAAGTACACATGTTTGCTCTAAAACAGGGCAAGAACATCAGAGATAAACTGGTTCACTCCCAGTATAACATCAAAGACCACAGGTGACTATTTGGAATCTGGGCCAATTGGTGTCACATGAACGGTTTGTACATTCGCTAGAAAAAGAACTCACTTCTAAGTAGGGAATAAGGATTGGTACCTAAGAACTATGCCCAATCACAAAGGCTGCACAGTGATTGGCTGCATTGCATGCCCTTCTGGGCTGAGATACATTGCTCAGGGCATCTGAACAGTTCCAGTAAGGATAACCAAACATCACTCGGATATCGATGTAAGAACATCAATACAGCATTGGTGAAACATTTTGTGGCTAGTAATCAAACGGTGGATGATATTTTATGGTGTGTTGTTGGCGTGGTCTACTTCAGCTGCACACCTGGAGTGGAATCTTGATTCAAGGAATCACATTGGATCTACAAAATGAGAACACACATATACGCATACACACATGGTCGGAATGATCAGTTTGTCATCCTGATATCATTATAAATCTGAAGACTTTATGTATGTCCTCTTCTAAATTATTTACAAATGAGTCTGTCTTTTACCAAAATCATCTTCGCAGTTCAATAAAAATAAAATACCTTTTTTTCTAATAGTATTTCATCAAAAATCAAGCCCATGATAATGATTCAAGTTATCACCAGAGGCAGTGACTCTATTTAACACACCATGATAACCAATTGATTCAGAATAAGACTTAGTGATAGGTAATTAAAGCGCATCATGTGACAATGAAAATTATAAAGTAGTTTGAAAAATGGTTTTGAATCAAAGATCAAAAAACCATTTATCAATGACTCTAAAATTTAAATACATGCCAACATGATCTACAAGCAAGTATGATCCAAAAATAGACTACAAAATTCACATCCGGACACCATGACACCATTACACCATATGCAGAGTTGGTTAACATAATGTCCAAGAACATACTCTTTTGGATTATTTGGGGTCTTGTGCCTGATGGTTCCCCTAGTCGGGCATCACACAGTAAACCATCAGGTTACTACTTTAGGTTATTTCTCTGTTTAGCGTTACCAGTCGTGTAACCCTCCACTAACTAGCCCTACAAACAAATCTAACTAAGCCCTCGTGTGCCGTTTTATGCCTAGGTAGCGCTGGTGAGTCGCTTATCTATGGTGAGGGGATAGGTTAAGAAACTGGCCCTATCGCTATTTTTTAACAATCACTATTACTAAAAGACACACATCTAGGTTCTACTATTGTGTGTCATGTGCTTTGCAAATGTAATCTATTCAATGTCATTCTTTTTCTTTGCTCAGCATTTAAAAACAAGAGACAATGGGCCTCATTACGAGTCAGGCGTTAAGGGGTTAACGGCGCCGTAAACGGCGCCGACCCTTAACGCCTGATTCCGAGGTCCCTTAGCGCCATGGTGAGTTTAACGCCTGCTTTTTGCAGGCGTTAAAATCCATGGCGCTAAGGGACCATGGTGCTAATTACGCCACCGTAATTTACGGTGGCGTAATTAGCGCCTTCCCCACTCCCATTATGCCCTATGGGGCAAAAATGGGAATGGGGAAGGGTAAAATGGGAAATGGGGATTTACCGCCCCACTCACCTTGAATGGGGCGGTAAATCCGCCAACCACCATGGCGTAAACATAGTTTACGCCATGGCGGTAAAGGTACGACCCAGGCGGTAACTTACCACCTGGGTCGTAATGAGGCCCAATATGTAACATACAGATATCTAAAGATACTCTCATTGGTTGGTGAACCATGCTCAATCGGTATGTAACCTTCTGAGTCTTCTCTAATGTTTGTCAAGAGTATAGGGTTGTCCTCTGTGGAAGACCTTTTGACCAGCTCAGTGGTCTATTGCTTTAGAAAAAAGGTCAAAAACTGGCCTATCGGTTTCAGTGGTCCATTCAATTTGGGCCTCGATCCACGGTTTTGAACTGTGTAGTGTTGAAAGCCGAGCCAGAGTGTGTCATCCTGCCTACAAGGGGGGGGGTAGGTGGGTGTGGGTGTGTGTGTGTGTGGCTGTGTGCGTGTGCGTGTGTGTGTGCGTGTGCGCATGTGCGCATGTGCGCGTGTGTGTGTGTCACGGAGGAACGAGCCGGTGCCCTCAATCAGCTGCTACATCACCGTGCCACTCCAGGTGAGGAGACAGGGGGAGGAAACCTCGCTGAGGCTGCAGCTGACAAGAGATTACTGGTCCATTTGCCTTAACACCAGCCTTGACAACAGCTCCCTTTCTCCACGCACATCTCTGAGTCCTAGGAGAGGCGGAGTCAGCAGCCAGCCAGCGTGACGTTACGCTGCTGGTGTATTTGAAGAGTGAAGAAAACAGGCTCAGCGGAAGGGCCTGTAAACCAGCAAAAGTACACACAATCTGTAGATTGTCGAAACTAACTGTATCCATCCAGTGGATTATAAAGAAATGAGGACAACTTGGTAGGGAAAGAGGAATTGCACCTGACCAAAGCTCCAAATTGTGTGACTCTTGGAAATTAAGAACCTTTAATTTCTCCCTCATTAAAGAAGCCATACATTTCTAAGTGTTGGTGGAAGGAGTCCACAAACTGAACCAATAAAAAAGAAGAATTAAAGTGTTACTTAATTATTTTTTTTTAAACATGGCAGCGGCAAGTATGCCCCCACCCTTCCTACCAGAACCCAGCACACCAGCCATTAGGGGGGGGAAAGTTTGCGCCAGCTAGAAAAGAAGTGATTTTGTTGCATAATCTGGGGGCAGAGGGCCACAGTGTTTTTGATGGGCTACCAGAACCGCCACAAGGCCCAAAGAGATGCTGATCAATACAGTATAGCTGAGAGGAAATTGTTAATTCATTTTGAGCCCAAAAGAAACATCACCTTTGAAAGACACACATTTTTCAGAGATCTCAAGAGCCACAAGAACCAGTAGAAAGTTTTATTGCTGCGCTGAGAACGCTAAGTCATACCTGTGATTTTGGGCTGCACACAGATTCGCTCATGCGAGATCAACTGGTTCGCTGCACTAATAGTGCCAAGATGCAAGAGAGACTACTCTCTAAGGATCTTCCATTAGAAATGGCTGTAGAGACAGCTAGAAGCATGAAGCAAACAAGAAAATATATGTCAACCATGAGGACAGACAAAGAAGTGAGTGAGGTCACAAGCGATCAAAGGCAACAAGAAAACTGGAACAAACAGAGAAGTTAAATGCTTCAAGTGTGGAAGCAATCACCACATTTCAACAAGTATGTTTTGCCCTGCCAAGAATGTCGATTGCTTAAAGAGTAAGAAAAAGGGGCACTTCGCAAGAGTTTGCCGCGAATTGGGGCAAGTGGAGAATGTGGAGAGCGGAGGAAGATTTCCAAGACAGGAGGAGAGTTCTGTAGTACCACAAGGTTTACAGGGAAAGCATGTACTTGAAGTAGCCAATGTGTCTGCTGGTGGAAAGGGACCAACAGATGTGTTCCTGATCAATGGGAGAGTTGTCACAGTGAAGGTTGACAGTTGCTCTCCTTGGACAATAATATCAAGAAAGTTGCGTGCAAGGGAAGGTAGAGCACCTAAGTGAGCATGGAATCGAACCGTACGCCTACGGAAACTTAAAGATTGAGGTTTTGGGGAAATTCTCGATGAAAATTAAGTACAAGGGCAGAAGTTGTGAAGCGGATGTATATGTCACTCAAGAGGGATAGTCACTACTAGGTTGGAGTGAGCAGCGAAAGTTAGGAATTAGGATACAGGCCAGTGCTGAATGCCCTATCACCCTTGCTGAAGTGAGGGATAAATGGGAGCAGGAATTTCCAAATGTATTCACAGAAGATTTGGGAATGTTGAGAGGATTTCAGCACAAAATCAATCTCAAGAGTGGAGCTATTCCCAAAGTGCACAAAGTGAGGCCAGTGCCTCAGAACATGAGCAACAAAGTTAAACTATAAATCGAAAATTTTCTTACAAAGAGGGATTATTGAAAGAATTGAAGGTTCTCCACAGTGGTGGTTGCTGCCAAGGCGAACGGAGAGATAAGACTCTGTGTGGACGTAAGAGATTTGAACAAGAACATTATCGTTGATAGACATCCTCTACCCATTATTGGTGAAAAGTTGGCAACTTTGAACAGTGCGAGACTCTTCTCTGTTATTGATTTGTCCCAAGCCCACCACCAAGTACCGTTGACTGAAAATTGCCAGCATTTAACAGCCTTTGTGACCACTTTTGGAACTTTTCAAGTATTGCAGAAGGCCATTTGGGCTGGCGTCAGCGGCAGCCGTTTCTCAAAGGGTGATGGAGACGATTATGGAGGGGGTCCATAACATTGTGATCTTCCAGGATGATATGTTGGTTTATGCTAATTCTAGCATGGAGCATGATGAGGTACTTAAGTAGGTGTTAGGCAGACTCAGAAATGCTGGTTTAACAGTGCGGAGGAGCAAATACAAAATTGAAGTGGAGTGTGTGGAATATCTGGGTCATGTGATTTGCAATGAGGGTGTGAGACCGAAAGAGAGTTTTGTGGAGGCTGTCAGGAGTGCGCCTCCGCCAACAGATAAGGATCATGTGAGGTTGTTCCTTGGTCTGGCGGAATACTACCACAAGTTCGTAAAAGATTTCACAGTAATTGCTACACCTCTGAGAATACTATTAAAAAAAGGGGTGAATTTCAGTGGAATGTGGACTGTGAGGAGGCGTTTAGTAGGATCAAAGAAGGGATAGCTAAAGCACCCTCGATTGGCAAGTTTCACCCTGCAGATAAGTGTGTTTTGGCGGTAGATGCCAGTGTTTTGGGTCTAGGTGCAACATTGACACAGTATGATAGGAACAATTTTGAGAGGGTAATAGCTTTTGCTTCTCGAACACTAAAGGGAGCAGAAGGGAATTACTCAGTCATCGAGCGTGAAACTTTGGCAATTTTTTGGGCGGTGAATCACTTTAAATATTTCTTGTGGGGAAGGAGGTTTATTGTAAAATCAGACCATAAACCAATGGTCCAGCTGTTTGAGAGCGGTAGATGGGTTTTAGGCTCCCCCAGGATTAGAAGGTGGGGCTTAGGCCTTCAAGCATACAATTTTGATGTGAGTTACCCGCCAGGCAAAAAGAATGTGGTAGCGGATTGTCTCTCTAGGTTACCTCTGGAGAAGGGAGAAGGGGTAGAAACAGACGAGATGGAAGAATGTGCGGTGGCTGAGTTGGAGGGTGCAGTGAGATGTGAGGAATGGCTTCAAAGTGAACTTTTGGATAATGATTTGAAGTTGGTCAAGCAGTGGATGGTGGATGGCTGACCCAATGAACAAGTTCTTGATAAAATGTTTGAGGTGTGGTGGGAAGTCAGGCAGGAACTAAGTCTTATTGAAGGGAGGTTGAGAAGGGGACAGTACCTCGTACCTCCAGACACTTAGAGTTGTCCTTGTGGATTTGGCGTATCAGGGTCATCTTGGTGACGGGGCCATGAAGAGAAAATTAAGACAGAGTTACTGGTGGCCAGGAATGGATGAAATGACAGAGAGATGTGTAAAAAAACTCTGAGTCATGTCAGTTGAGTGATAAAAGTAGAGTGGTACAGGAGACTCCCATGATTCCCAACAATGTGTCAGGTCAACCGTGGGTAAAATTGGCAGTGGATATTATGGGGCCCATCACGGGTTTAGGTGATGGGTTGAAATATTTGTTTGTGTTGGTGGACTGTCACAATTTGGTGGTGAAGGTGTGGGACCATAGAGAGAGTTGTGTGTGCCATCCGGTATGAGTGATGCAAGTGTAATGCAGAGGAAGAGAACAACGAGGGAACCGGGATGGTTGGGTGACTATGTACACTATATGCAGTAAACTATGTTTTATTAATCCATTGATAGAAATTTGTTATATTAAGTTATTACTTTTTTTGAAAAAGGAGAACTAAGATGGTGAATCATGTTAAAAGTCGGCAACTATAGTGAGTCGAATATGTTCAACAGTGGCCTGTGTGGCAAAACGGCATGATTACACATGACCATCATTACTCCTAGTGAACCCAACTTGTCACCATCCTTACTATGACAATCCATCCAGCTGAGTGAATGCTCCAGATACCTCTCTCAAAATTCGAAATGTTGGCCTAATCCCTAAGAGGGACCTTGAAGCCCTTTCCCTGATGCCCATCCTGCCCTCCTGCCCTCCTGCCCTCCTGCCCCTCCTGTGTTTTCATATTGTAGAATGCTGATGGCCACTGCTGAGCAGTAGGGGTGAGACCTAAGGACTATGAGTAATGTGTTTTGCCATACATAATCTTCGGTTCTGTGTGATTTCTTTGAATTTCTTTCATCGAACTGGAAGTCATTGAATTTATTTTACTGGACGATTTTGCTGCAAATGTATGCAGGAGGAGACCCTCCACCCCCGCAGCCCACCCCCTTAACCTCTTACATTATTCACCTAAACCCAACCCCACATATATTTGCAGCAAAATCCGTAGTAAAAAATTAAATGATTTCTACTGCGGCAAAAACTCCCTATCCCGTATTCTTGACATTGCCCCTCCGCCTCCCCTTCCTCGTCACATTCCTTACCATGTGAAGATATAATAAGCAGTACTTAAGATCGACCATCAGCCGGACATTTAGAGAGAAACAAATCCCCAATTAGCCATATGTGATATACAAAGCTAATTGCATTAGAAGGCTCACAAGTAGCTAGCTTGCAAAATTTCAGAGCTGTGCTCTGCAGATTGACACCTTCAACTGACATCCACTAGTGACCCACAAAGGTTTGTTGATCGCCCATGCTGCTGAATTGCAGATATATCATGCCCCCATTCCTCTTCTAGAGCACCCCTAGTGGGACTCCAGTATTGGCACTCCCACCTCAGCTCAGACCCAAAGCCACTCACTCAAAAGGTCTCTTCCATTTTGACCTGACTCTAATCAATATTATATCACAAGTTTGGTGGTAAACGTTAAAAGTGGCGGTAACAGAATTAGCACTGCCAATCCCGCTCTGTCAGATCACGGGCCGGCGCAAATACCGCTGACTGTAAATTCAGCGGGTGCTATTACAGTGTTATACGGATGACACGCGGCTCTCCTCCAGGCTACCCTCGGCCTCTTCCTCTGCCTTGCTCATTCCTGACTGTCTGTCCGAAATTCAGTCTTGATGTGCTGCTAATGATCGCTGCCTCAATGCCAGTAAGACAGCGATCGTCCTTATTGGGTCCCCTGCTCCCGCGTTCCCAATTTCTCACTCGCTGGCCTCCCTTGACTCTTCGCCCCCACCTGCTAGTGAGGCAAAAAATCTGGGGGTCATTTTCGACTCCACTCTCTCCTTCTCTTCTCACATCTCGGACATCTCCAAAAAGTCCTAGTACCAGCTGCACCTCCTCTGAGGTATTCTACCTTTTCTCACTTTCCCCCAAAGGCTCACCATCTCCAGAGCCCTGGTTCTCTCTAGGCTGGACTACTGCAACAGCCTCTTTCTCAATCTTCCTACTTCTACTCTCTGTCACCCAGAACAGAACCGCAAGACTGGCCTCAAGCCCAGGGACTGCATCTCTCCGGCACTGAAATCCCTCCACTGACTCCCTGTGGCTGCTAGGATCAAGCTCAAGACCCTCTGCATAGTCCACAAGGCTTTCTGGGGCTGAGGCCCGCACTATCTACAAAGCTCTCTTCCTAAACACTCTCTTTCTAGAGCCCTCCACTCATCCTCCTCCAACTCTTTGTGAGTGAGACGTTTTTCCAGGCAGAGATTTGGGGGTGGATCTTTATCCTCTGAGGGCACCTCCCACTGGATCACCCTCCCTTCCTCTCTCTGCCTTGAGCCAGAGCCCCTTAAGTTCTGGAAACCCCTCAAGACCTTCCTCTTTCTCTCTCCCTCTCCTCTGCTAACCTCCTCACTTTTTCTCTCCCGCCTCAATCCTCCTTCGTTTCCCTAACTCTGTTCAGTTTTGCTGACTAGTCGTCTAGTTCACCTCCAGAGCCTTAACTTGGAGGGGTAACTTCTCTGCACTTAACCCAGGGCCCTACAGGACTGGGCGCAACTGTCCTCCCCTCACCCACTCCCCCGCACTTCCGTCTGTACACTTGCATGACTTGAATTTACTAGGCTAGTAAGTTCTGTCCTGTCCTCCCTTTATCCCCCCTCCCTAGTTTGGTTGCGCCTGAAACACATCATGCACTTGCACTTCGAGAAATGCCGTCAGGCCTAGTACGCTTGTTACTGTTTTGTGAGATCATTCGGAAATGTCAATGCCTAAGAATGACTACTCTATCCCCTTGCTCCTTTCCCACCTTGAAGTGCTTTGAAGCACTTCACTTGTGTATAAGCGCTGTACAAATAAACAATTACAATTACAGCCGGCCGTAACAACGCCAGCCACATGAAGCGCAAACACAGCCGCATCACAAGTCCATGTACAGCAGTATTAGCGCAGAAAACACAGCACAGTTGTAAATGTACACAGGTGTCAGAAATGAAGCCACAGGTGAACCCAATCCACTCCAGAGGGCTACATAAGGCACACCTCTACCTCAAACACTGTTTCCAACACCATGCTGCGACTAGCCACTATGAGCTGGGACGGGCAGCTGCTCATGCTGTGCCTGGAAGTCAAAAGGCGGGACAACCAGGCCAGGGCACAGGGAGATCCGGGAAGGTCTACACTGATCCCCAGGGTTAGGCCCGCACCCTGGACCCTCAACGACAGCCAGTTGATCATACTGTACCGCCTCAACAGTGAGACCGCTGCTCACCACAATAGGATGCCATAGGGAGCAGGATCAACATCTTGACAGCTGTGTACCCACTGCTGAAGCTAGTGTATGTCCTACAATTCCTTGGGACTGGCACCTTCCAGCACTCTGGCCATGACGCACAGCGTGGCACAGCCCACATTCAGTGCAGTGTTGTGCCAGGTACTTGAAGCCCTCCTACGGCAAGTGCAACGCCACATCTCACTGCCTACCACCCCCAGCCCAATGCCATTAAGGCACAGTTCTATGCCGTTGCCCAAATGACAAATGTTATTGCTGCCCTGGACTGCACCAATGGTACGTTGGTGACCTCCCAGGCCCACAAAGCAGTGTACAGTAACCGCAAGCACTACCACTCCCTGAATGTGCAGGTGACCGGTGACCCCAACCTGTACATCACCCACTGCTGTGTCCGCTACCCTGGTTTTACCCACGATGCCATGGCCATACTGAACAGCACACTGCCAGGATACATGGAGAGGCACAGAGGACTACGGACCTCGATAGTGGGTGAGGGTAAATGCCAGAAAGCATGTGCTGCAAAGTACATGTCCAAATGGGGGTTAGGGGGAATGCAACTAACTACACAAAGCATGGCTTGACAAGCGAATACAAAATCCGTACTTGACCACCTCCCGCACCAACGTCATAGTACAGGCCAGGGAGCATGCACATGTCGGACTTTCCTGGATGGAGAAGCTGACATACACATACAGTAGCAATTATAAACATCAAGATGACTGCAGGTACCACAATGCGGCATGTACTATCCAAAGCAATGCTGACAAACGGCCACATTGCCTCACACATCAACAACCCTGCCAGTACCACAGCCCTGCACCCATGTGCAGCCAGCCCACAATGCCCACTTGTTGGCTCGAGATGCTCAGGGAGGGCCTATGGCAAACGCAGCATGCCACATGCACGGTGGAAATACACTGCCACTTGACAGCCACCATGTCAGCTGCAAATGTCACTGACGGACACCTTACGTAACTTATGCTGCAAGGGAACAGGCATCATGTGAAGCAGAAACAATGCATGACATGAGCGACACAGCATGCACGGACATTGAATAGACACATGATATGAAATGAAAGCCCATTTCCGTGCACAAGATGTCAATTGGCCTGATATTGTGTAAGGCCACCCCCCACACCGTGGCTAATGTCTGTGCCTTCCCCCATGCAAGTGACTCCCGATACCCACAGCTGCCCTGGCTAATGACCCGTGTGTGATCCACAAACACTGCAGGTGAAGGCCTACAACCACACTCACAGCAGGACCTGTGTGTCCATCGAGTATACCTTCGGCCTCCTGAAGGCATGTTTCCGCTGCCTCGGCTGTACCGGTGGAGACCTGGTATACGTTCCAGGGAAAATGGGTGCAATTGTGCTTGTATGTTCCAATCTGCACAATATCTGCCTGAAGAGAAATGCTCCACTACCCCCCGACGTGGACATGTCACCCCCAGAGGATGAGGCTGCAGTGTCTGTGGCAGAGGCAAATGCATTCATTGCCAGAGATGACGTGAGGGATGGGAGATTGGCCCGCCAGGGACTGATAGACAATTTCTTCGGACACTTTCACATGGCACAAGCCATGCACAACTGTGTGTCACTCCCCTCTATCAATAAACAAGACAATGACACAATCAGGAATATCCTTGCATTGATGAAGTTTAACAGTTTTAATGATATGAATTGCCCCTCTCCCTACTCCCACCACCAACTCCCCAGCACACTATCCTCCCTCCCTCCTCCTCCTACCACCATCTCCCCAGCACACTATGCCCCCTGGCTCCTCCCACCACCATCTCCCCAGCTCAATATCCCCCTTCATCCTCCCACCACCAACTCCCCAGCACACTATCCCCTCTCCCTCCTCCCACCACCAAATCCCCAGCATGGCCACTCAGGGCAATAAGTGCCTTGATGTTGATTACAACCGTGGCCTCTTCCCCCCCCGCCTTTCCCCAGTGATCATGGGCGCAAATGGCGCTGGGTCTGATGCCTTGGTGTGCCTTGCTGAGACTCCTCTGTGGGAGTCGTGGAACTGGAAGGCATGGAGCCAGGCCCATGTGTTTGAGTGTCACCTCTGTGCACTGGGGCATTGCCTCTGCGAGTGCGGAGACCCCTTCAGTCATCTCCCTGACACTCTGGCCATATAATGTCAGAGCAACCTCTGCCCAGTTCCTGGTGATGGCCTGCACAATCCTACGGATGGCCCCTTGTATGCTGTCACATATGGCGTGTAGGTGTTCCGAGTGCTTGTGCCCCATCGCCTCCATCTCCTGCTGTCTCCGCTCCATCTCCTCAGGCCTCTGTAGTAGAGTGCCGTATGGGAGATGGGCTGTGCAGTGGCTCTTGGCTATTGTCAGGAGAGCCATATCAAGGTGTATCAATGTCTGGCTCAGGTGTCCGAGGAGTTGGTGGCTGCGAGAGTACACAGGGGCTTGGTGAATGCTGGTGGCGATGAGGGCTCGCTGGGTCGGCGAATGCTAGCTGTGGTGAGTGCACCCAGGGGTTTGTGGTCCTTCTGTATGTGGTGACACCGGGCTGGTCCCCCCCATGCTTTCACAGTAGTCCTGCCTGGAGGTGTGGCCTCAGCGTCAGACCCTCCAGCTTCGGGAGTGGGTGCAGTGGGCCGTGCAGTGGTTCTTGTGGGCTGTGGAGTGGTCGTCGGCCTAACCCTGCTGGGTTGCGGTGTCTCACGGCGGGACATCCGCTTTGGCATAGCCTGTCTGCGCCTTTGCAGGGGGTAGTGTTGGTAGCGGTCCTTGAGGGACTGGATGCGTCACTCCCAGATGGGCCTGCCCCCTCGTCCTCCTTGGATGCCTCTGGCGATGCGTGAGTGCCTGTAGTGGACATAGGAAATGTTGTCAGGTATGGGCCCCCCACCCCCGTGTTTTGGCATGCAAGACATATTTACTATGGTACAAATTGGGAACCCACACATATGGGCAGATGGCCATGGTTGGTCTGGGAAGATTGCATGCGGGGACACCATTATTGGGATTGTTGCAGCTATGAGTGTGTGACACATGGCCTTTGTTTGTCTTTGGCTTGTGTGTGGGGAGGGCAGAATGTCCATACTGGGGCAGTTCATGTTTGGCATGCATGTAGCACTAAGCTTGTGGGTGTGGTGGATTACTCTATGGCACAGGCATGGCTCTATGGGGCACTGCTGTGCAGCTAGCAGGGTTGCACTGGGGTGTATAGCGATTGGCTAGCTGAGCCCATGTCGGTGTAGGGGGACTTGTACTTGTACTTCCCTGTGTCTTGTCTGCCATGCCAACATGGGGCAGGCCAACTGGGCCCGCAACATGCTGGTGTGACTACTGCACAGTGTCATGGTTGATCACACACCACAATCCTGCTGGCACAGGTTGCACCAGCAGGGGTGTGGTGTGCATGGCACTTGGATAGGTCACTTGCCACCCCTTCCCGCTGCTGTCAGGCACAGGGGTGCCTAACACCATGGCTGCTCTGGAGGGTGGCTGATGTGTCACCCCCTCACTCCACCCGGTTAGCATGTCCAGCTTCTGGGTCTGCTGACTAGTGTCCCTGTCCACTGGGGCATGTTATGCTAGACTTTCATTTGTGCATGCACTTGTGCTGGGGATAAGGGAGAGGTTGACTCCCCTCCTGCCTCCTGGCTGCTGGCACCCGACCTGGCACCCATGACTCTCTCTATTCCCTCTATATCCAGCACCGTGCTGCACTACTTTTCGTCCCAGACGATGAGGACCAGTGATTCCAGAGTGCCTCCTCCAGTTGCCAGGGACCCCTGGCGGTGTTGGGCCAGCAGTCCAAGCACTCTGACCCTGAGGTCATTCCATTGTTTCCGACACTCCTTCCCATCATGGGGTACACTGACCAAAGCAGTCACTTTCTAACTGTTGGAATGCCAGAAGGCTGTCCTGCGCTGATGTTTTACGTTGCCTGATGCCATATAGCTCATCACTATGTGCAACAACCTCATCGGTGAGGCCCACCAGCTCCCCCTCACTAAACTTAGGTTTCCTCAAACGATTTTCAGTCACCGAAATGCTTCCCGTTCCGGCAATGATGCAATTGCCGCCACCGCTAATAGCGCCTGCGGTAGCGCTATTAGTGGTGATGTTTCGGCAGTAGCCCTCATTTTGGCACAATTTCCACTGGGTGCTAATAGCGTTACCGCTGGAGTCGGGCGCACGTTCATGGCAGGTTCTGATGCAGTGCTTAAGCTGCCGCACAACCCGGCGGTAACACTATTTTCGCTCAGCGGTAATTGCTCTGGAATACCGCCAGACTCCTGATGAGGCTCTATACCTCCCAATAAAGATTGCTGATGTCATAGCCACTAGAAAAATGGTTTTCCAGGAGAGGAACTGAAAATTCACTACACTTGCGGTTCAAAAGGTATGACCTTTGTGTTAGATAGAAAGTTCACTATTACCACATGAGGTAGCCCCCTTTATATTTTCTGGATTTATTGAGTTGGGACTTGTTTTTCACCCAGCCAGGCTAATACAAAGCCTGACATTGGGGATCTGTGTTTTATGTGCTCTTCTTTATGAGTCATTGAGCCTCATTACAAGTCCGGCGGTAACTCCGTCAGTGCTACTGGCTGTTTGCTGCTGGACTTGAAAGATTTACGGGTGCCTGGCTTGCCGGTAACACCAGGGATTACAACCCCGGCGTTCCGGATTGTCAGGTGCCGGTAAAATGTAAATCCCCATTCCCATTTCAGTCCAATAGGACTCAATGGGAATGGGGACCACGGAACCACCGGCACCGTTAATACAGGTGCTGGTGCTTCCGTGTAACTCTGCAGCCGGGTGCCGTTACACCCACCAGATCTCCCAGAGAGGGTCCCCTGTTCTGTTAGTCATGTGGATAGACGGGTGGTGGCTTTTTTGCATGTGAAAAACGTTTACACAGGGTATAATCCATTTTACTCAGCTGTGTCCTTTTTTAAATCCCTCCTCTATTCACCATAATTGAGGTTGTCTTTATTTGCCTCGTAGATATGAGTGGTCACATGATTTTCCTGGTTGGTCTATATGTAAGAGGAGGTTGGCCACTGGATGCCTGTAACCCAGGACTGGGGTCTTTAGTCTGCCGGCAACCAGTTTGGAATAGCATATGCAAATGTCTGTCTGGGATAGTGTGGATCCATTCCTTTGTGCAAGAGCACTTCTTGTTGGCATGAAGGTGCTTGGGGCGATACCTATCCATTCACTGACAACCCCTCTGTTTGAATGATTCTTGGTTTGTGATTGGATGCTGTGCTAACTTACTGCCTCCTGAGGGAGATAAAAGCAGACCCTTTTGCCCACTGACCTTAATAGCTGGAACTCTGAACCTGCACTCTGGAAGTCCTGGTCTGCAAAGGATGACCAAAGCTCAGCACCAGCATCCTTTGACACGCCAAATAATCAGACAGTGTAGCTCTGAATCTCCAGGATGACCAGAAGGAACCCACAGCAGTACTCCTTTCTCTTGATACGGTGGGGAAAACTGGATCAAAAGCTTAGTCTCCTTGAAGCTCCTGACCATGCCTATATCGCTGGACCAAGAAGTAGGTTCTCTTACAATGTCAGGACTCTGTTCTGAACCAACCAAGGAATCATCATTTTAGCACATCTGGCATGTACCTCTGTTCCATCTCCCATGACTGGAAAGCTCCAGGGGCTTGATCCTGCAAACAAACCACTATCGTGTTTACTCAGTCCTTGTTCCATGGCTGGCTCCTCTCCTCTCCTCAGCCCCATTCTTCAACTTTGTTCTTTCCTGTGGCCTCTCAGACCTGACCCATCCTCAGAAGCCAAGTACAATGCACAAGGATGATGTGGGAATTGTGAGGGGTCAGTAATGTGAGGCGGACAACTTTCTAAAGTTTATCTCAACCAATACCATTTTATTTGCAAATTAGGTTGGATGAATGCCTCACCAAACCCTACCCTGACAAGGGTTTCCCTGCTTAAAAGAAACAAAAGGAAACACTCTATTAAAGGATATCTGTCCCTCACACTTCTACATACAGAAAATAAACAAGGAGTTATATAGCAATTCTCAACAAACAACAATGATTGGATTTGAAATGTAACCACAGTCTTGGTTTGTAACTTGGGTGAATTCCCCTTCCCCAAGTTTCAACATGGTTTTTGTTTCACAGTTCAGGAAAAGAAAACAAGGAACTCCTGATTTATAATAATGTTCAACCACAGTCTGTTTCCACTCTAGTTGGTCTATATAAAGTTCCAAAGTCAGTTTAATATAGTTCCACTTTGTCAACAAAAGTTCCAACTCCTCTGGGTTTAACTTCACTTTGTCAACAGAGAACTTCAGCTCAGAAAATAGAAAGTTCTTTATCTCCTCGATCAATCCTTCAAGGGATAAATATTCACAATAATGATCTTTATCAGTGTAAAGAGTGGAGGAGGTATCTGTACTTCTGCCCTCTATATGGCAGAGTAGAGGCACAGAGCATCAGCTATGGACGAGCAACCAAGGCTTCAGCTCTCATGAGGTTATGCAGGCTGGTTGTTAAGTACAGTGAGTCCCCAAGCCGCCCACAAAGGACTATCCACAGACTATGTTATTTACTAACACAGTGCTTTATATAAAATTAAGGCTCATAAGGCTCCTCTCTTAGTCCACCAAGCTTTCCTTTAGCAAGTACGGAGCACTGTCCCCTTCCCCACACCCCCACTCCTATCTACTGTAGGGTCCCACGCCAAATAAAAATCTCCCGTGAATATTATTTCCCCTGTTGTTGCAAAGTCTTCCAACCTAGCTATCACCACCCTTAAGAACCCAACCTACCCTGTGTTAGGCGCATACATCGTTGCCAGGGAGATTTGTTTACATTCCAACTGTACTAATAGAAAGAGATATCTCCCCTCCATATCCACCAGGGTATCTCTGAATCCTATTATGACCCCCTGAGGTCTTCTCCACTGCATTAGATTGATAGATTTGAGAGAATGATCGCATCTTAATCCCACGTTTCTCTGTCTTTTTAATATGTGCCTCCTGCAGCATGATGACATCCACCTTTTCCTTTTTCAACAAAGCTTCCACCTTTTTTCACTTAACAGGTGAATTTAACCCCCTAACATTATACAATATTACTTTGGATGCACAGCATTGATTAAGCTGATCACTGACATGTTCAAATTGTTCCTTAGCTTTAGTAGTGGCCATGTCCTCACTTCCTCTGCCCTCCACACCCTAACCCACCAGTCCCCCCATTTCCCCAATCAAAACCCCCCCAACAATCCCTCTCAGGACTAGACCTAAGATTCTATGATACCCTTGGGGACCATCCCCAAGGCTTGGGCCCAGACAAGTACCTGAGGTCACTCCCTTAGATTCCAAGACATCATTCACCAGTTATCCCCTTCTGGCATCCCGATAAATGATCCCAACCCCTATTGTTTCTCCATCCCGCTTTTAGTTCGTCCACCACATTTCACTATTAGGAGGCCCCCTCCCCTCTTCCCTCAGCGCTGCCTCCTTGCCCTCACTCCAGCGGACCATTCAGTTTCACCTCTCTCCCTCCCTTCTTCTCTTGCACCATGGACCAGTCCCATTGTTGCATTCCACATTGGGAGGAGGGCCTCAATCATCTTTCTCCATGTCCTTCTTCTTTCTCCAAGGTCAGCAGTGCCAACACTTCCACACATGATGTTATACGATGCTGTACCCCTTCCAAGGTAAAAAAGCAGTCCAAACGGAAACCTCCATTTATATGGAATCTGTTTTGAGATCAAAAAACGTGTGTGACTTGACCCATATCTATTCACTTCTGCAGTGTTATCAGAGCCAGATCTTGATACAGGTGCACTTGTGACCCATTCACTGTAATCTTCCCATCTGTTCTTGCTGCATGCAAAATGTTCTCTTTTAATCTGTATGATATTAAAGCAACCAGAACATCTCTAGGTCTAGCACTCGGTTCACTTTTCCTAGGGCCCAACCTATGGATTTGGTTGATACCAATGTCTTCCAGAGGTACACACGTTAGTAAATTTCCAATACATGGCTGAACCGTACCCTTCAAATCCGTGTCCAGCATTGACTCGCTTAAGCCTTTCATCCTAATATTATACCTCCTTGAGCGGTTCTCTAAATCCTCCGCCTGTATCCCTAAATTATGTGAGACTCTAGCCAATTGGTCTAATAGTTCACTGTTTTGCCATACTTCATCTGACATTTCCGCTAGGCCCTGTTCAGTAACATCCACTCTTTAGCCCAACTCTTTCACTTCCCCCTTAACTTCCATCAAGGAGTTTCTTAGATCTTCTCTTAATGAAGTGAACTGTTGTTGAAAAGTGTTTGTGATTCTGCCTTCCACTTCACAAAGGCATTCTTTTAGGCCTTCCTTACTAAAAGCCGTTTTCCCACTCTCCGGGGTGTATCCTTTCTCTTCCACTACTTCTTTCTTCTTGGCCCCTGTCTTTACTTTGCCACTCTGTTTCCAACACTGCTCCAATTGACCTTCCTGCTCCTCTCAGGGTGGTTTTCATTTAGTCAGGGTGCCCTTTTCTTTGGGTTTTGGCATCTGGGAGGCACCACGCCTCTTTATATATAATATGTGTTCCTCAGCCTCTCTTAGCCTAGGGGCGTTTTCCCCTCCAAGGTGTGGGCTGTTTCCACACTTCTGAGTGTTTTATAGCTTGCTCATCCGAGATATATCCCCAATTATATACTTAGTAGGCTCTTTTCTCTCTGTGCGCCTGGGATTCTCTCCTCCTCCCAACTTTCAACCCCACCAATGTCACTTGTTGAAGCGGCCCCAAATGTCTTGCCGTAGGGGTCCCCCAAATGATCACCCCCTTTATGTATTTCCTCCGGGTTACACTCTCTCCGTGCTAACTCCCACAGTAGAGATATTATTCCTTATGCTTGCATGCATACATTTCCAAATTTGTCAGCAGTTTCCAAGACTCGTATCAAACTATCAATCCTGCCGCTTGGGCCTTATCTCCCCCTCCTCCTCCAGCCACCATTGGCAATATATCTTCAGTCTAGGGGGGCTGCACCAGCGATTTATAGTCTCTACTGTTCTCAGCCGCTTAAATATTCATATTGCACCCTGAGCACACGCCTTACCGGAAATGTTCTGTCCACATTCCCTCCGGTGCTGCAAAAGCTTTAATTGTCCCAGTCCGGCAGCATCCGAGGTTGGGCACACCTCTTGACTCTTCCCATCACCTTGTGGCTCACCTCTCTGCTCCGGCGCTCAACTTTTTCACATGGACCAAATGCCACCCACGCCTCGTTCTCCCCACACGCTGGAACTTTTATGTGTGCTGGGGAAGGGGGACAAACAAGGTTCACTTCAGCTTTCCTGCTTTCACCCTTAGTCATGGGGGTCTTGCGCTGTCGTCCAACCTGCCTACAATCTTTGCAGGCGGGCTTGCTTCATCAACCAGGAGCGGAACTAAGGAGCCACGTCTTTACCCACTGACGCCCATCTTGGAATCCCTTAGAGTCAATCAATCACCTCGCTTTTACAGTTCATTCACTTTATGGCCAAAAACGTTTCACCTTTCACTGAGACTTTCGAGTAGGCTACTTCCTATCGCTGGACCACTCCGTTACTCAGTATCACTGACTTTACAGCTATCATCACTTCAAGGTTAATTTGCAGGTCTGCCTTTCTTCGCGTCTCCTCCACCCGCATGCAGTCTACAATTGTGCAATATTATGTTGCCACTTCAATCTTTCTTTAGCACACACCGGTTTCCTCACGTCGCTTGCCAATTTACTGTCTGTGTGCGATTCTTTCTGTCTTTACTGTTTTTCAGGTTACGAGTCAAGGTTAGTACCACAGGCTTGGCCTCGCCTCCCCAACTCTGCTCTTCACCCGGGACGGTCGCTGGCGTCCTTGAAACACAATGCACCTTTCTTGTTTGGAACTCTGCCTTCTCAATGTGTCTTTTGCAGCCTTTTGGAGGCATCAACCTCCTGCAGGGAACTCCTGGGGTTCTCCACCTGTGGCTCTCCTCCCTCTGTCCGTTGTTCTGCTCCAGTAGGTTTGCCTTACTCGTGTTCCACCTTGCTCAGAGTGTGTCTCTATGTTCCGCCTTTTATCTGTGTGAGGGGAGCTAATTCGTATCAGATGTATGCTCTTAGAGTCAAGTGCCTGACTTTGCCTAACCCAATTAGCGGGACACGTCCAATGCGATGTGTAAGAGTTAGCATTATTACTCTCAGTTGTGCTCTTCCTTGGCCCAGCGTTTGTGTGGAAAGGGGGGGTAGAGTTGGAACATTGGATAATTCTATGAAATAGGACAGATAATGTGTATGGGAAAGGGAGGAAGACCGCATCTTGCCATCGGCTCCCTCACCCCCACTCCCTGAAGACCCCTCATCTAGGTGATCCTGCCGCACTGGTCCACCCCCAGGGTCTGGATCCAAAGGCGATGACCGTGCCCAGGCCAACTGAGAGACAGATCCCGGGGACTAGTAGGTGAGACTCCCTTTGGTTTCTTACATTTTCCCCCCTCTGCTTGTATTTTTTGCTATTGTAACCCCCCCCTGCCCGCCTCCCCTGCCCATGATTGACTGCACCTTTCTGGGAAGCCGAAGTAACTCTCCAAACCAAGGCCAGTATGCACTTTAACATCCCGCATCCTGAACTGGTTAGGTAAGTACCCCTTCTTGCACCCTCTGTGCCCCTTCCTCCACTGAGGCCTGCTTCTTACTTTGTTCCTGTTTTTCTTACCTTTTTCTCACTTTTATCCTGGCTTTTTTCGATGCATTTTAATGATTATTCTCGCTCTTGTGCTCCCCCCCCCTCTGCTTTTTTGCTATTGTGACCCTTCCCCCACCCTCCTCTCCTACTCTCCTCCTCCCGCTCTCCACCCTGCTCACCTGCCAGCACCTGTCTGGGAAGCCAAAGCACCTCTCCCGATCAAGTCCAAGATGTTCTTTCACATCTTGCACCTTGGCCTGATCTGGTAAGTGCCTTTTCTCTCGCCCTCTGTGCCCTGCCTCTATTTAGGCCTGCTTCTCGCTTTTTCGCCTGGATATTTTCCATGCCATGCCTTTTATTGCTTTTTCCTGCACTTGCGTGCTTTTTTGCCTCTCTGCTTTGCTTTTTCGCTTTTGAAACCCCTTCCCTGCCCTCCTACCCTGCCTGTTATTGGCTGCACCTGTCTGGGAAACCAAAGTATCTGCTTAGCTGTGCTGAAGAGTCACTAGCAGTTAACACCATGCAGGTGTATTTGCCTCTGTGTAGGCACTTCCGCCCCATGTTTAAGTATTTTACTCGCACTGCAGGTGTTTTTCCCCTGCCCCTCCAGCCATCATTGTTCCTGTCTCCCTCCTCGCCATGTTGCTGCCTCCCCCTACCCTAATTGGCCGCATAAATCTCAGGAAGCCCCCATGGCTGGGTGGCCTCTAGCAGCCATGCCTGTGCAGCCCCCAGCTAGGGGTCTGTCACACTCACCTGTGTCTCTGCAGGAGCGATGGATGAGCCTCCCTTGACCCCCAAGTTCTCACTTCCCCTGTTTTCACCCAGAGTGATTCCTGTCAAATACAAGGTAAACACTCAGACCTGAATTCACCTGATTCCCCTGGGCCCTTCCCTTTACTTTAAGGTGTGCTGGGATGTCCCCTAAGGGCTTACCTTGATCTTTAGTAAGGTGTGCACTCCATCCTGCATTCGCAGGGGCATGATTCGCTCATATGGATGATGCCAGTGTCTGTTGGCTGAGTTCAGATGCCACACGCTGTTATATGCCTTCACAGCGAGGCAGAGTGTTCAAGGCGCCAGTTTCTTCACTGGCTAGAAAGTCTTTTCCAAGTGAACGTTGCGCAGAGAATGTTTAGTGTCCTGAATTGTTCATATTGTCCTTGTTTGCCTATGTATTTTGTGGGTGAGTAGCGCTGCGTGCTGAAGTCAGCTGCTGGTAGGTAAGCGCAGCACCCTAAATCCGGGCGCGCCTGGTAATGTCTCTCCTTTTTCTTCCCTTGCAAGAGTGGATTGCGTGATATTAGCACCTCGAGTCCGGGTTCAGCGCTACCGAAGAACTGGTGGCCTGGTAAGTTTGCACAGAGATGTTGGTAAGTATATACTGCATTATTAGGGCGAGCGCAATGACTAATGTCTCTTCTTTCCTTTGCAGGGGTTCGTGCACTCGCACAACGGACCTGGATACCAGCGTCGCAGGAAGATTCGGTGAGTATGTGCAGCGTCATTGCAGTGCGCACGCTAACGCTGTTCTTTGTTCTCACAGATGCTGGTGTTGAAGTCCCCTCTTGACCGGAGATAGCCGCGGCGTGGAGAAAACACAGAGTACCTGTAAACTGAAGCAGAAGGATCCGCAGCAGGTAAACAGAAGTAGGATGTTCCGGAGCAGATAAGGTGAAGCAGGATGATCCGGAGCAGGTAAGCTGAAGCAGGATGATCGGAGCAGGTAAGCAGAAGCTAGCTGATCCAGAGCACGGCAAGTGTATTGCTGATGCAGCTCGCAGTAAGCAGCACAAAGCACTGGAAGATTCTTGGGTGTGGCTTATATAGCCAGCCACACCCAAACACTAGAGAGCTCATGGATTGTCATGTACTTCCTGTTTGGCAACAGGAAGTGGTAACCAGGAAGTTACTACAAACCCCCGACTGAGCAGCTCCACTCCATGTTTACCCGGGACACCTGATGCAGACAACCTACAGCGACAGGTAAGTGTGGTGTGGGCACGGAGTACAGCAATTACTGTACTCCATTAAAAACCCCACCACTCTTATTACCTATTATAATATTGCCTATTGTGTTCAAGGTAACCATATCCCGCATTTAGCCTAATTGTGTAAGGTAGCCATATTCTGCATTTAGCAATTGCAAGGACTAGCCATGCGTCACACTTAGATAGACTTGTGAAGATTAACCACGCCTCACACTGAGATACACTTGTGAAGATGAGCCACACGTCACACTGAGATAGAATTTTGAAGACTAATCATGCATCACTGAGCTAGATCTGTGAAGATTAGCCACACATCACTGTTAGGATTGTTAAGATTAGTCATGAGTCACATTAGATAGAATTGTTTAGGCTAGCCACCTAGAAGAACTGGAGAGTAGCCCTCCCAGCTCCTGGTCCCCTCCAACACACCACCTAAATACAATACACGCCCGCTGGGCTAGCCACATTATACACAAACACACATTCAACGTAAGAGTTGCAGACAACAAACAATCTCTGACACTGGACCTTATCCATATGGATACAACAAGCCAGTATACCAGCCAATCTGCACATAAAACACACAGACACACCTCCAACTTAACAAACATTTGCATAGAAAAACAACTCCTGCATTGGGCCTTATCCGTACGGATACAACAAGCCAGTGCACGCAATCAACCATCTGCAAAACAATGCACACAGACACCAGTTTCTCCTGGTTCTGGACCTATGCTATCACCCTACCCCACTAACCAACCCCATCTTCTTTCTTGCAGAGCCATGTGAGCACCTGGAGACTGCCTCTGGGCAGTAGCGGTGTGTGGTATAAAACAACAGAACATTAATGAGCTGACCACTTCTATAGTGCTGTGCTTCTTCAGTCATCTTTCTCGTCCCAGTACTTAGTGGATTATGGGACTTGAAATTCCTAATATTAAAACTAGGTTTTCTTTTTTCGGTTGCTCTACGACAAGCCATCAGAAGAGTAGGGTTTTGGGGGAAAATGAAACAAGGGGATTTCCCATTCCTCCTGCTTCCCCACTCATATGATCCTCCCGCAGAATACCACCCCCAGGGTCAGGATCATAAAGCATCTGCCTTTCTCTGGCCACATGATAAGGGTCCCAGGCCAGGTTTTCTGGGGGAATCGTTGCTGATTCATCACAGAACCTTGCATCAACTGCTACCTCCAACTGGAGTCAACTTGCCTTTTGGCTCCTCAGGCACTGACCCTTGACCTGGAAATCACTGAATTCAGAATAATCACTTTTCCCAAGGGTCTTGGGGTCCCTGCTGCACTGGTGCCAATTCACAGTATTCATCGTGGTGCCTGAACAATGTGCACAGAAACCACATCAGGAAACAGTCTATTGACTCCTACAGATTTGCTTTTTTGGTCCCAATGTATTGCTCACCAAACTCTCTATCGCTGCTGGTGAGTCTTTTCTTCATACATTTCTTCATACCGGGCCTCTTCATCTTCAAGAGTCTTCTGAGGGCTTCCCTCCACCGGAACGCTAAAAACTACTATTTGGGGCACACAAAGGTAACTCTTTCCCATAACGACTGCCCCCATCTGTACTTTTGGTCTCTATGTGAACTTGCCAGTCTAGAAAGAAAAGCCTTAGTGCAGCTGTTACTGCAGCCATTTCTATCTACAAGGGATTCTATTGACTTAAAAGAAATGACTTAAAACTGTGATATCTGATATATTGTGACATCTTCTGTTTTACATAGTTATTTACTTGTGAACATATTGCTTTTTCTTTTTGCCTTTTCTTACATAAAGATTATACTTTAAAACAAATATAGTATGGTGTCTTTTTCAACTGTGCAAAAAGTTTCCACAGAGTATACTACATTTTGTGTGTGTCTGTTTTTAATCCCTCCTCCATTCAACAAAATGGAGGTTGGCTTTGTTTGCCTCGGAGACATGAGGAGCCACATGACTAGCCCTTGTTCCTTTGTATGTAAGAGGATAAGGCCATTTTTGGCCACTGGATACCTGTAACCCAAGACTGGGACCTGTAGTTTGCCGAAAACCATTTCTGAATAGTATATGCAAATGTCTGTCCAGGATAGTGTGGATTAATTCCTTTAAGGCGAGAGCCCTTCCTGTTTGCAAAGCGTAGCTTGGGGGGGATGGCTGTCCATTGACTGACAACCCCTGTTTGAATGATACTTGGTGTGTGATTGGGAGCTGTGTTCACTTACTGCCTCCTAAAGGAGATGAAAGCAGACCCCCCTTGTTCACTGCCCTTAATAGCCAGAACTCTGAAGCCACACTCTGGAAGTCCTGTTCTGCGAAAGAGGGCCAAAGCTCAGCACCAGCATCCTTTGACGCTCTAAAGAATCAGGCACTGGGCCTCATTACGAGGTCGGTGGTAACCCACCGATGCTACCGGTGGGTTGCCGCCGACCTCAAAACACCAAATCCGCCGCCTGACTTCCCGGGGCCACCGGCACATTACAAGTCCCAGTGGAGCAGGAAGTCAGGCAGGGGATTCTGTAAGTCCCCATTCCTGTGAATGGGGACTTGGAAGCACTGGCACCGTTGCTAACAGTGCCAGTGGTTCCATGACAACTCTGCCTACCAGGAAGTTGCACCCAGCAGGGTCAGACCTGCCAGATGCAGCGGCCCCGGCAGGCAGACTTGTAGTGTGGCAGTCCGGAAACAAAGGTGCCAGTAAGCTTACCGGCACCCTTGTTTCCGGGGGCACCACACTCGTAATGAGGCCCACAGAAGCTCTGAATCTCCAGGATGACCAGGAGGAACCCACAGCGGTGCTCCTTTCTCTTGATACGGTGGGGAAAACTAGATCACAGAACCTGCTCAAAGGCTTTGTCTCTCTGAAGCTCCTGACCATGCCTATATCGGTGGACCAAGAAGTAGGTGCCCATTCAATGCCAGTACTCTGTTCTGATCAACCAAGGGCTCGTCCTCCTAGCGCATCAGGCAAGTGCCCTTGTTCCACCTCCCCCAACAGATGCTCCAGGCGCCTGTGCTATCTCCAATCCTGCAACCAGACCATTCTCTTGTCTTCTCATTACTGCTTCCATGGTTGGCTCTTCTCCTCAGCCCCTTTCAAACATTCTCTTACTTGGCATCAAGGAAAAGCGTGCACTGTAGCTGTGAACCAGCCCACTCCATATCCAAAGAGTTAGATGTGTGCTGCTCTGTCATGACAACCACTTGGCGAACTTGAGGAGATCAAAAGCAGTACTTAAGTCAGGAAGACACAACTAAGGACCTAGGGAAATATCCCTAAAACCTTATAACTAAAGGACAGTCTCAACATGGAACCATCTGTCTTCTCAGAGTGCCTTGTACCTCAAAACTCTTGATGATACACTCCATGAAAATGTCCAAGACCTCTAAAGTGGAACCCAATTCTTGGAAGGCTCCAATAGCAGCCCATTGTGACAGATGAGTCGATACTGAGAATCCTAGCTTAAAGATGTCTGAAGTGAAGGATTTTCAAGACATTTCCACCACCTGAACATACGATTAACTAACACAAATTCTAAATCGAAGACAAGTGATTTAGCAAGATGCAAGGGTTAATACGTGCAGTGGCCCTTCTCCCTAGCTATTTTTTTCAGATGCCAAGAGAAATTAGCACTTGTAGCTCAATATCCAGCCTATCCAGTGAAACTGTAAGATCATGGCTCAATGAAGCATCAGCGCATTTAGAGAGGAAGGGTCACCTGTGTGGTAAGTCAGAATCAGAAGATGGACAAGATGGCACCTTTGTCAAAGGTTTCTTTATTCTGAGCCTCTCAAAACGCAAGCTGCCGCCAAGACTCTTGAGCCTGATCTAAAGAAAAGAATTATAAAGAGTGCTTGTCAGGATGTCTTACAAAATAACTCAAGTTCGCTGGCCAGAACCCTATTCTGGTCTGACTTCTGTCCCTAACACTTGATAAGAGTTTTTTATTTTTTTGTAAGATAAGGGCCGTCACCTCAACAAAGAATGTTGACTGGTTTCTGACCCCTCCAAAATGTCTCCCCTCACAAAAGACAAGTGGCTCCTTGCCCTGTTGCAAAGTTCCAGTCACGACACAGTTTCTCTTCTGGATCCCACCTTCTTTTGGATTGAGTCTCAGTCTCTGATTAGTCCCTTTTCCTTGGGATTCACAGATAACCTGTGTCAGCCTCAGGTCTGCATTGAGCCTTTGGATGCTTCTTGGAGCGTACATCCACACCGGGTACTTTCCTGGAGTTCTCCACCCAGGAATCTTGCTGTACACTCTTCAATTAATTATCTTTTGGTTTTTACACATCCCTGGGGTCTCGGGTTCCTCTCCCCACCTTGCGGTCTGGTTTCTTTCACCCCACCTTGTAGTCTGTCTTTCATGTCGCCTTGAGGTCTCGCTCTCATCGTGCCTCGGTGTCTGGTTTCTTTCACTCCAACTTGTGGTCTGGCTCTCAACCCACCTTGGGGTCTGGTTTCTTTCACCCCGCCTGTGGGTCTGTCTTTCAACCCACCTTGGGGTTGTTTTCTCACCCCCACCTTGGGATCTGCTTTCTTTCACCCCGCCTTAGTGTCTAGTTCCTTTCACACCACCTTGAGGTGTAACTTTCATCCTGCACACAGGTCCTTCACTTATCCAGCGTTGGGGTCTGCAGGGGCTTTCTTTACACCATCAGGTGCCCTGGAGTGACCACGTACCTTCTGTTTCAGAGCAGTGCTCCTCCAGGTGTGCATTCTAGGATGGACGTGCAGCTTCTCTTCCCCGACTTCTTCCTTGGGTCTGCATGGCTTGAAGCAGTGGTTCCCTTCTCCTTGCTTTGCTGCGGGGTTCCTGCGTCTGCTTCTTGTCACAAGCTGTTTGTTACCACTCAGGCACGCTGATCCACTCAAGGCTCTCCGAGACTGCCGCTTAATGGTCTGCCTCCCAGCTGGGCTGTCACACGTTTTACAGACTTGCCTGTGCCTGGTTCGGCACGTTGGGTGTGTGCTTTCGGTCGCCTGCCACATCTCTCAGGAGGAAGTTCCCCAACCTCGGCTGCTCTTTGTTTAACTCTACTCCCCTTTCTCAAAGCTGATTAGAGCTTTATTTTCCACACAATAAGGGTGGTGTCAGTTCTCTGGTCTCTCTTTAGGTGTGGATGGTGCCTGAAAGGGGTCAGAAACCACCCCAGACTGCCGTGTATACAGTTGCCCGTTATCACAAAGGTTAATTCCAATATAACCAATAAAGCCGTTTGTTTCTTGGGACAAAAGAGGATAACATAATCTCTATCTAGGGATTGCCTGTCCTCTATGGAAGGGGAGAGTCACCCTCCGTGAGATCTTGCTTGCCCTGTCCACTAGGCAGTGTTAAGCTTAGCAGGCTCACTTCCCTAGTCCCCACGAGACATTGGCTAGTTGTGAACGCTTTCCACCATGACTCATGAAGCAAAAGCAGTACATTTAAGGCAGGCACACAGGCCACCCAAGGAAGAAACAACACAGAATAATAGAGCAATAGGCACTAGCATATGTCCAAGGTAAGTCTAATTAATAACTGTTCTTCTGTGCAGTCACGACCCACTGGGTTCTGCGCCCAACCCCCTCACCCTCCTTTACAGTGAGAAGTTTTAGCAAGCCAGGTCTAGGCATGAAAAATTCATTGTTAGAGTAATAATCATTAAATGGGGCCCTCTGGTATGAAGAACACAGGGAATTACTCAGAGCTCAGGGTATCCATTTCTCCATTGTCCATGTCGCCAATACTTTGCATGATCAAAGGACAATTTCTGGGGCCTCTGGATCCTTCCAACATTTGACAAGCAAAAGCCTGGCAGCATTTAAGGGGAGTAGCAAATGACTCTGCAGGCCATGACAGGTCCTCCTCACTGCTGACCCCCAAAATCAGCACCCAGAATCCAAAGAGATCGGGAATCCATATTTCCTTGATCTTAGATGGGACCTCTTTTCAATATATTTGCACTTTGGCCTAAGAGCACCACATGTGACCCAGTGTTCGTAACCCCTTCAGTAAAAAAAGGGGACTGTGGAGGAGTTATAGGGCCTAAATATATGTAGCCTGTGTGGAGAGCAGTGCCATTTAAAGAAAATCTTATAGGCACATTCTGTTTAGAGGTATACCTAGATGACATCGGAGCCCTTGCCCAGGTCTCAGAGCCAATCACAACTCAAGTCTTCTTCCCACCTGGACAAAAGATAACCTCACCTCTAGGACACCTTTATCTAGGATACGATAATTCCTGGAGACCCAAGCCCCAAAACACCTCCCATAATAGTAAGCTCCAAGGCATGGGTTGCCTATACACTGCAGCTCGTGCCCATGGGTTGGAAGCCCAATGACACAGCTTTGTATAATGAAAGCCCAGTGTGGAATTTAACTCGGCTTCCTCAAATGATAGGGGAGTGCCTGGTTTATAAAAACAAACCTGCTAACGGCCTTACAAGCTGGACCCTCCTCCGCCAATCAGGGGGAGAACTGAGGGTTGACAATGGTTCCACACCCAAAACCTATATACCCCCCCCACCTCCACACCAAAACCATGAGGTCCACTTATGAATGGGAAAGATGGAAGTGGCATCCGTGAGCTCTGCTGCTCCACAGCCCCCAATCGCCCATTTCGAGGTCTGCACCCAATCGTAAATATGAGAAATGTGTGCTGCCAATACATATCTAGAACCGGGGAAACGCAATTCACCCACAGTAATGTATCTGAGGAGAACTCTCCTAGAAATCGACGGGGGGGGGGGGGTCCTCCAGCTTTAGTCAGAATATAAGCATATATCTGAGCAAACATGTTCAAGAGAATAATCTAACAATAGGCTCTGCAAATAGAGACATCCTTCCCTGGTTTGAAGGAGCATAGACATGGACTCTGCATTGTGGGGAAGGCTTAACCAGATTCTGGAAAGGACTCGAAAAGTTCTAGCAATGGATTTAGCAGTTGGGGTTTAAAGGTTTTACAAAACAGCAGCAAGAAAATATTGGGCTCCTGGAACTTCATTATATGGCAGAGAGAAAATTGCAAGCTGCACAATCTCCTTTATAAGGGCATTCACTAACTGGTACTACTCCCCAAATATAGTAGGAAAGGCCGCTGCTGTAAAATAATCTCACTGATCAGAAGAGGAGAGTCACCAGACATAAGCTGACTAAAGAGCCGATCGAGGATATACATTTAATCCCTTTCCTCATAGTGAAGTATACCATTGTTCTCTGCTAGGCACAAGATAACATTTCTGGAAGGCCTGGCCCCCGAGTGTATAGGCTACCAATCTGTTAGCCTGGTTTCCATGAGAAAAGTAACATTGTTTCATTTGGGGCAACCCATGAGGCATACGTTCAGCCAGGTGAGCCTCTAACTTTGCCCTTGCTATGGGTAGATCCCTGAAGAATGCTGAGAGCCCCAGAGCTTATGTGCTGTGACGATTCACCAAGTCTCGTCACTTCTCCCCAGGGGGGAACTCTTTCCTATGAGGCCAGAGATGTGCAGCTGCTGCCCAATAGTCTGTTTAGGAGTGGTAATATGCAGGAGGACCTCATAGGGAGGGACTCCCCTCCTGGGGGATAAGGACGTCCACCTGGGTAAAAAGCCTCTATACCACCACCAGAGAATATAAACCCCTACCCTCATTGTCACCCTTTTCATCCACCATTGATAGTAGAACTATGTGCTACTCTAGACTCATGGCTGTGACAAGTATAAAACCTACTGAGACGAAGAAGAATAGCACAAGAAGCATATGGAGTGATCAGATGAAGACTCAGCCAAGTACTTTAGTGAGGTGGCTCACTGGAGTTATGAAGAGTGCCACAGAAACGTTCACAGAGTTGACGTTATGTGAGGGCGGCGTCAACAGTATTAACAGGAAGGTGAGAACAGACAAGAGAGGCGATTGCAGAAGCCATAAGAACACGAATGAAGGCCAGGAAGTTCAAAGCTGGCACGCTGCAGCTGCAGCAATTGCCTCTCTCTGGGAGCGAGAGAGAAAGGGTAGGACGTTGCCGAAACACCATGAGAGCCGGCAGGGAGCCGACTCACTTGGTGGTGGTGGGACTGCTAGAGAGTGGACAGTCAGGTCCAGAAACAATGTCGAGAAGTCGCAGAGGAAAGGAGAAGGAAGAGGAAAGGCCCCCCTGACCGCGGGAAGGTCCAGAACTGTGTCACCAAGGCATCACTGGTAAAGCAAATGGTGGTAAGACCGGGTAGCGTCTGGGAAGAGGCACAACGGACACAGAGTGCACTGGTAGTCATCTCCCTTATCGCCGTGGCCAAGTCAATGCCACTGTTCAAGCAGAGTACCTTGGTAGGCATCTCAATCATTGCAGTGGCCAAGTCAATGCCATTGCTCCAGCAGAGTGCATCAGGAGGCATCTACCTCATCGCAGTGGGCCAGCTCACAGCACTGCTCCTACAGATGATATCGGGAGTCATCACCCTTGTCGCAGTGGTCAAACCAATACCACTGCTCCAGCAGAGTGCATTGGGAGTCATCTCCCTCGGCGCAGTGGCCAAGCCACTACCACTGCTCCAGCAGAGTACTTTGGGAGTCATCTCCTATTTGCAGTGGTATTGGGCATCATATCTCTCGTTGAAGTGGCCCAACCACTGCCACTGCTCAAGTACACTAAGAAAAGGTTTACAAGAACGATATAGAGGAGCCTGGAAAATATGTTTATCGGCCAGACGTGAAAGTGACGCCAAATAAGTATGTGAAATGTTTGACTTCATGGAAAGAGTTAAAAGTATTGTTGCAGGCTTTCTGTAAAGGTTGTAAAGAGCCCCAGTGGAGAACTTTAATAAAGAAACCAGAGGAAGGGAGTTATTCCCCTGGCCCAGTTTGGAAGGGACACTAAAATGGACTAATAACACAATAAGACTGATCAAGACACCAGGCGAAGGGAGTCATTTTCCTAGTGAAGGAACTTTACTCTGGCTGAAGACTTTTGGTTTAAGTGTTAGGGCAAGATATCTGACAGTGGATGGAAAATATATTGTTTTGGATGGACATTCTGACAGATCACTAAAGTTTCCTAGGTTGAGGCAGGGCAAGCCCCTTAGAAGTAGGCAGAGATCGTTTTTTTCCTTTCATAATACAAGTTTGTAGCCCCAAACATGACCCCTCCTTGTCCGTCTTCTTCTTCTACACCCTCGCAGTGCCTCCTGCCAAAGGCAGCGCCTCTCCAGCTGAACAGAAAAGTTACTCACCGTAGTGACACTGGTACTCTTAGTCTATAGTCCCCTTTCCTCCATACTCTTGGGATTTGTCTCGGAACAGGGGACAAGCCCCGGAGCATGTTGCTATGCAATCTTTATTTTGCACATGCATGCTTTTACGTGCTCCCCCACATGCCCAGCCTAACCGTCAGTCCCTTTCTGTTAAGTCGACTTGAAGTGTTATTAATAGTGGGGATTGGTAGGTGGGTATATGGATGAAAGGGGACTATGGACTAAGAGTAGCAGTGTCACTACAGTGAGTAACATTTCTGTACTCTTACATCCCGTCCCCTTTCCGCCATACACTTGCGAGCTCATAAACACCCTGAGTAAAAATGGAAGGCTGGAACTATTTTGCAAAGAGATTCCACAAAAACGCTTGTCCAAAAATGCCATAATTCCTCAAACGGATATCCAGTGTGTAATGCTTACAGAAGGAATTAAAGCTTGACCCGGTTGCAGCTTTACAAATATCCTGTATAGGCACCTGTCTCTGAAACACCACTGACAAGGCTTTGCCCCGCATCAGATGTGCGTGAAGATCCTTAGGAGGGGGTTTACCCTGCAGGTGATAAAAGTCCATTATGGTATCGACCATCCAGCGTGCTATATAAGCCCTGGCTGCTGCTGATCCCGGTACACCTCCTCCAAAGGTCATGACGAGTTGGCTCGCCTTGCGCATGGTACTTGTTCTGTCCTGGTAAAACTTGAGCGCTCGTGCTACATCGAGGGTATTTAGCGTCTTTTTCAGCTTTCGTGCTTGGTGCCGGGAAAACCACTAGTAGTGAGAGCACCTCATTAGGGTGAAATGTGTGGACCACCTTTGGGATGAAAGCTGGTTTAGGTTTTAGCACACTTTGGGCCTCATTACACGGTAGGTGGAGGACCAAGGTGCTATTAGCACCATGGTCCATGCCGGGAATTACCTCCCTATTCCAAGGTTGGCGGGGCGGTAATTCCCCCTTCCCCCATTGCCCTTCCCTAATGGGAATGGGGAAGGTGCTAATTACGGTACCGCAAATTGCAGTACCGTAATTAGCACCCTGGTCCCTTTGCGGGTTGGTTTTTAACGCCTGCTAAACAGCAGGCGTTAAAGTACCTACCCGCAAAGGGACCTCGTAGTAAGGCGGTAAGGGTTAACGGTCACCGGTACCATTACCGGTGACCGTTAACCCTTACCGCCTTCCGTGTAATGAGGCCCTTTGTCTTTGTAGAAGCGGATGTAAGGCTCCTCTATGCAGAGTGCTTGTAAGTCTTGCTGATGTGATGTCTACCAGGAAGGCAGCTTTTTGTGTCCCCCGACTTCATCTCTGTCAAGGCCATGGGTTCAAAAGGCTTGTGGGGTTTCCTCTATGGTGGGTATAGCTTCATCAGCCCCCTGAAGTGGTGCTTGATTAGAGGGTCTGCTGAAGACAGGGTCTTTACATCCTTATTTAAGTAAGCTCCTATTGCAGCAAGATAGTTCTACAGGAGTCCACTGATATACCTGTTTCCATCTGTGACAAAACTGATCACATCATTCTGCCTTGCCTTAAGAGGATCTATCTGAACCATAAAACACCAGTGGCAGCACTTTGTCCATTTACTGGTGTATTATTTCTCAGTGCTTCCCTTTCAGGCTGCTTTGATGATTGCCAGGTTTGTGTCAGAGAAACCAAGTTGTCCATACACTAGCTCTTCAGGTACCAAGCCTCCAGGGACAGCGACTGGGGTTGGTGGGAAGAAACTTTCCCTTCTGTTGTTGGAGTATGTCCGGCCAGATCAGCAACAGCCATAGACCCCAATGTTTTGGGCTTTGTAGGTTTGAGAACCAAAACCTTTTTGGCCAAGGAGGGGCCAACAATTTCATGCTGTAAGCTGTTGAATGCTTCAACGTGTGCAGAACCTTGGCGATCAGTGGGATAGAAGGGAAGGCATAGAGACTCTGCCCATCCCAGGGCAGTAGAAACGCATCCTCCAGTGAACTTGGCCTGTTCCCTTCCCCCATTGAACTTGGCCTGTTCCCTTTCCAAGAGGCACAAGTTCTCACTTCTGGTTTGTTTGTGTCGCAATTAGGTCTACTAAAGGCGCTCCACAGGCTTGAAAAATTGACTGCAGTGCCTTGTTGTTGATCTCCCACTCATGCAGAGTATGAGTTAAACGGCTGAGGGTATCGGTCCTGATGTTCTACTCTCCTGAAAGGTGTGAAGCCACTGGCAGTATTTTGTGGTCCAAACACCAATTCCAGATCTCTATCGCCAAAAGGCATAGTGTCTGGGAGCTTGTACCACCTTGCTTGTTTAAATAGAAAATCACTGTAGTATTGTCTATGTAGATAAGTACCTCTCTCCCCACCACATCTGGTAGGAAAGTGTTCATACCCAGAAAAATAGCCTTCAAATCCAGGTAATGTATGTGTCGATTCTGATTTTCCATTCCCCAAAGGCCATGGGCTTCCCAGTTCCGGAGAACTGCTCCTCAATCGGCAAAGGAAGCCTCGATCGCCCGTTCCTACGTAGGCCGTGGTGGCGTGAACGCTAGCGCACCAATGAGGTTCACCTCGGTCATCCACCATAGTAGATCTGCATGCAGGGAAACTGGAACACCAATTTCCTCTGACAGCGCTTGGGGTGCCTTGACAGCAGTACGTTTTTAGATAAAGTTGTAAAAGCCTCATGTGGACCCTGTGCAGGGGCATCATGAGAATGCATGATGTTATAAGGCCTACGAGTTGCTGAAATGTTCTTGCTGGTTAAGATGTCATCCTACAAAATTTGTTGCATAGTTTTTTGAGGCTCTCCAGCCTGTCTGATGGTGGATAAACCCGCCGCTTTGAGCAGTCCTAGATGATTCCTATGAACTGTAATAATCTCTGTGTTGGAGTCATAATTAATTTCTCCTGATTCAGTGTCCGTCCCAGCGCATATGCCTGTTGCTTGACCATTGAGACGGAAGTAGTCACCTGGGAAGGCGTTACGCCTCAAGTCAGCAGTCGTCCAAATAAGGGTAGATGTGTACTCCCTGTAAGCGAAAGTGTGAGACAAAGGCATCCATCACTTTCGTGAAAACCTGTGGTGCCGAGTTCAGACCAAATGAAAATACTTTGTACTGGTAGTGAGTCACTTGAAGTGAAAATCGAAGGAATTCTTGGTGCAGTTGCAAAATCGGTATGTGCATGTATGCATCCTAAAGATCCAAGGCACGTAACCAATCCCCCTCCAGCAAAGCTGTCCGGATCTGTGCAGGAGTCACCATTTTGAATCTCTGTCCGTAGGGAGGTAATGATTGACCTTTGATAAGTCCAGAATGGTTCTCCATCACACCTTGTCCTTCTTTGTGATCGCAAAAAAGCACAAAAAGTATCCCTGCACCAGACTCCCCAAGGGAAGCATCTCTATTGTGTCCAACTTCTTCAGCAAACCTAGCAGGTTTGATGAAAATTGTTGTGGAGGCTAGGGGGGTTGATGGGATTGAAAGGCGATAGCCTGAAAGCACTACTGACAAGGCCCATTGGACTGAAGTATCAGCCCTCCAAGCTGGCAAATGGAGGGAAATCCTTCCGCCTACAGGCCTTGTATGCTTGGCCACTGGAGTGTCAAACATTCAGCTTGCCCTCTATGATGGTGCTGCTTGTAAAAAGGTTTTTCTTGTTCTCATTTTTTACTTGGGGGGGGGGGAGCGGGTTGCCCTGAAGCTTGCGGGAGAGAAATTCTCTGAAACCACTATGTGTGTTGCTGTTTCTGTTGATGCACTAATGTACCAGTCTTCTGTGCAGGGTGAGGCTATGAACTTTTTCCTTTGCTAACTCTTCATCAATAGTTGAATGGAAAGGATTTAGCCCAAAGAAGAGCAAGGCCTTCACTTTTTCCTGTACGTCATTGTTTAACTTTGTGCTTTACAGCCAAGCCCATCTACTGAAATCTATCCCAAAGCACAGGAAGAAGTGTCAACGTGTGCCGCTGCTGCCGCCTCTGGCATATCTCCGATTATTACTTTGGCGTCTCGAAGGCTGCCCAAGAATTGCTCCTTTGTCTCTGGTGGTAGGTCATCTGCAAACTCCTCCATCTCGCACCACAGCTGCTTGTTGCGTGCTGCGTGGATGGCATCTGCGCTAGCTTGTCTAAGGTGTTGTGCGCTGTTTAGGTATACTTTCCTTTCCAGCGCATCCTGCACCTTTTCCTGAAGGAGTTCTGGATGTTGAGGAAGCTCCGGTAAGGGTTTTTCCCTGTGACCGTGCCACAGATAGCACTGCAGAGTGCGCAGCAGGGTTGCTAGTTAAGCGAAGTGGCTCTGTTGGTTCTTGCTTATAGCAGGAGTCCACCTTCTTCTTACCATGTTGCACATTAGGCAGTTTCTCACAGACTTTGCTGGCTTCTGCCACGATATCCTGTTGCATTGGGATAACCACTCCCACAGCTTGTTTACTTAGTACTTCTGAGAGTTTGACACAAGATAGGCGGGGAGTGACTATTTAGGGTGCGCTTACTTTCTTCAAGATGCTCTGCTCAACTGCATAAGCCGTTCTCCCAGGTTCCTCCAACTGTTGACAGAATGAAGTAATGTTTGTGCAGACAGACTGCGCAAAAGACTGTTATTCAATGGTTAGATCCTTAATGGTTAAATGAGAGTTTAATTTCACGAATAATCAGATTCCAAAGATGTGTAAAAGTGGTTTATTCAGTCACAGCCGACACGTGTTTCGACCAACAAGGTCGTCCTCAAGGCAACTAAATATAGGGATTGAACCCTCAGGTCGCGAATCCACAAAAATAATGTTACCTAATGGACCGCATATGGGCAAAAGATTAATTGGATGAGAAAACAAGATAATGCCTGTGTTAGCGTTGAATGGTTACTAGCTTGTAAGCTTAAAGCATTGGCTGATCCTGTTATAGCTGGTGTAAACACCTAAACAAATAACGGGATGTAACCTTTCAGAAAGATCCTGGAGATAACCTCGGATACAGGATAATAACCTCATTATTTTTGTGGAGGATAGGCGTTTCCACCTCCCCAGTGCATTTTTGCATGGAGTAATTAAGGGAAGTTTTCCCTGTTAAAGCTCCCAATAACATCCTCGCTCGGCAGCGTACAGGATGGCACTTTTTCTGTTGAAGAGGCCTCGTCCTGATGAGGTCTCTCCAACTAAATAAGCACGCAGAGAAGGGTTAACATTACTGGGGTCCTGTGCCTATGAATGCCGAGTCGGCCTCAGAAAGCCCATATTTATTGCCTCCTGCACGTGACTCCCCACATCACTACACCTTAAGGGGATACACACCATACTCCTCCTCTTTCATATTTGAATTTAAACAGAACTTATAACATTAACTGCCCCCGGGTGGTCGTCAGACAATTCTTTGGCACAATACTGTGAATACAACATGAAAGTCAATAACTGTGTCACTGTGGTCATGGGAGACCTACTTTGAAGTCTTGCAGGTAGCTAGGCTGCCTGCGGCGCTCTCGCATAGGATAGCGCACCTCTCCCTGTTGGGACCTTCAGCACCGGTGTCCAAACCTCTTCCCTGATCCACCGGGTCTATCTTCATCACTTCTGGACAAAGGTTCCTTGTGGCCGGACTCTCCGCTCTCGAGGCTGTGCCACTGCGGAGGAGATGCAGTCTCTCTTCTCCTCTCAGGGCTGGTCTCCAGTGATCTTGCTAACTTCCAGAAGAAGCTGGACTTCTGGGTCACTGTGCCAGTGACATTGGAGACCGTGACCATCAATCCTTTTGTGTTCATGACTCTGAATGGCATAGTCTTGTGGGGGGGGTGATCATTTCCCTTTTGGGGACCTGACCCACACTAGCACTCGGTCTTCTACCTCAAGATGTTGGCCACACAGGCGTCTTCTGTCATTCTCATTCTCCCGATGGTTCCTGGGAGATGAGTCAAAGTTGGGCAGCAACCCCCTCGGGCCAAGTTGGAAGAGTGCCTCTGTTGGCGGCACCCACATTGAACAATAGGGGGTGGTGCGATACTCAAGAGAGAAACTGGTACAGGGCCCGCCCCTCATATTCCCCTTGCCCATGTGCAATTCGGAATAATTTATTCAGAGTTCACATTAGTCTTTCTGCCTCTGTTTGCTCTGGGAAACAGGGGTGACATCTTCCTATGCCTTATTACATGGCTATGTAGGTATTCCGAAAACCCTCAGACCTGGAAAGGAGGTTCATTGTCTGTGCATAGCTCTCCGGGGAGCCCATGAGTAGCAAACACTTTCTCGAGGGTGGGTACCCACCAACTCTACCTCCGGATACCGGGACCATTGATCCACGAGAACTAGAAAGTGCGTGCCTGGAAATGTGGAGCCAAAATCCATATGTACATTCTCCCAGGGTTCACTACTTCTGTCCATTGATCCGATGTGAGGCTCCTTTTAGTGGGGTAGGGCGGTTTGACAACACACACAGTTGTGGACAAAGCTTTCCACCCTTTCTTCTAGGCCCGGGAACTCCACTTTCATCCAGAGTCGCGTCTTGGTTTTCGTGACCCCCTTCCTCATGGCCTTTATGCGCCAGTTCCAGTACTCGGGGCACTAGCCTAGCCAGGCTCACCATCCTTGACCCTCTTAGAATAAGGCCATCCTCCATAACTGCGAGTTCTGACCTTATGCGGCACATCTGTTATAGTGCCTTTATCACCTCCAGTGTGTGCTTCTCTAACTTTTCCAACACATTCTTCCATCTCTGCACACTCCTGCCGAGTTGAATATCCTATTACATTCGTCTTCTGCCGACATGCTCTTGATTTCGTCGATGGACATAGAGATGGGTGTTCTGAAAGACTTTGGCGGCTGAGGAAATGCCAGAGTTTGTATCTGTATAGCCCTCTGTGTATTGTGAAGGTGGTAATGTAGTGAGACTCTATATCCAGTACTAGTTGGTAGTATCCAGGTCTGAGATCCAGTTTTGAGAAGTATCGAGCCACCTGATCCGCCAACATGTCACCCGGAGTTAGCATGATGTGTTTTTCTCATCAAATGGCCCCATTTGGGAGGCGCATGTCCACACAGATACATGTAGACTCTGGCTGTTTGGGCTTCTTGGCAATGACAATGGTGGATACCCACAGGGTCAGCTCTTCGACTTTCTTGATATCAGTGCGGTGGGCTGCACTGTGGGATCAATGTGGAGGCATATCGGGTCACCCGTGAGCTTTCCAATACCAGCAACTGGATATCTTCTAGGTACAAACTGTTAGGGAGAATTCTCTAGAATGGCTAATTTCCCTTACCTACTGAGTCCCTCAGCAGCTTTGCTGGATTTCTAGGGTTTCTTTATTTCACCTGGTAAGAGTGTGAGCCTTTTTCCAACTCTTACATGTGTTTTGCTGTGTGTTTTACATTTTTGTGTTCATAGACTATGGAGTCTCACCTACTCCAAAGGCATCATCTTTTTACTGTGTATCACACACCACCTTTAGTGCAGTGACACAGGGTTGTCTTTTTCAGCCTTCCCACTTTAAACTCAATTTTCTGGGACTGACTACCGTCTCCCAGAAAATGTAAAGTTGCCATTGACTTCATTAGTCTTTTTAAATTCACAGACCCAGTACAAACTATCTTCCATAGAGTACTGGAAATGATTAATAGTTATCCCTTGTTGTCTGTTTCTCATGGAACATTATTTCGTTCCCCTTTCTTGAAGATTTGGCTGGTGGCAGTGGTATATACCAGTTTCTTCCTACTGCGCACTATATTTGGTTCTGGCTGGGTTTATTCGCCATTTCTTTTTGTAAAGGTCTTTCTCGTGTTTTACTCTGCGCGCCAAACCAGGTTTGGTTCCTTTGTTCACCGTCCTTTGGTGGGCTTCTGCACAGAAGCCCTTCTTAGGCTCCTGAGTGTCTGGGTGGACACGATGTGAGGGAGGGGTTTTAGGCCCCCTGCACAGGGTCTCCTTGGAGACCTAAGTCACACTCTTGTTTGATTGGCTAGGCGACTATCCTGCCAGGACAGCCTCCCTGCTGTGTGATTGACAGCCAGACTGTATGAATGGGGGAAAACTGCATAAAAATCAGGTCTCTGGGACTTGGAAGGCAGAGTCGCCACTGGATCGAGAGAACCGAAGAGAAGCTGAAGGAAGAGGATGACTGCAACTACTGACCGCCCAGTGAAGCCCTGCTGCAGGTCCGAATCGCCTCAACTTCGACGACAGAGAAGATCTGCAAGGAATCTTCTTCCTTTGACCTCGTGGGACCAACCAGTTCACCAAACACCAAGCAAGGCCTCCCTCCCCTGGTCGAATTTGCTGTGCACCACTGCAGTGAAGCGTACAGCCAGGAGGACCGGACCCTCAGCTACAGCATTATTCTTCTACTAAGGTACTGTTTAAATCCAGTCGTTCATTCCGTCCGACCGCAGTGAAAGTTTTAGAAATCTTTTGCTTATCCAGGGGATTGTCCTTCTCTACTCTTTTAAATAACTTTTCTTCTGACCAACTTCGTTTCAAACTCTTGGCAAAGACTTAACCGCAAACTACTCTGAACTGTGTGATCCTCTGCAAAGACTCTGAACCATTAACATTGGCCCAGGCCTATTGATTTGAATCCTAGTTGTAGTAAGCCTTTTCTAGATTGCCCTGCCTACTTACTTGTTGGTGTTGCTTGATTTTGAATAACCTTGTCTTTCCCTCCCTTTTTAAATTGCTGGAGTTCCATTTTGCTCACACTTCATTTTGAGCTTAATTTGTCCAGAATTCATTGGGTGGTGTGTAGTGTATTAAGATTCTGATTTTCTGCTGCTTTATATTAGTGAACTGTTTTACAACTGATGGTGTAAATAAATGTATATTCTTTTACTCAGAAACCTTGAGTCTGTGTTTGTTTGAACCATAGCAATTGCTGTCCTTTGTGTAACTTCTGATACTGCTCACTTTACTCTTGAGATAAGTCTGGCTGCTCAGCGATCACTACCACTTTACTGTGTAGTACAGGCTTGTACCAAAGGTGAATTTGGACTTGCACTTGTAGTCTTAATTGTGTGTGGTGTTCCCAAAGGGTACTGTATATGATTCTGCCTAACACTGGTGTACAGTGGTGAGGATAAAGTATAGTGATTACACTTAGAGTGCGGCTATTACCTTGGCTCAACTAACTACAAGGCTAAACACCACTAAAAAGCAATTTTAATCATGTCTGATATGGAAAGCTACAGTCAGGAGACCCTCCTTAGTTACACTGTTGATTATCTAAAAAATCTGTGTAGAGAAAGGAATCTCTCTGTTAAGGGCAAAAAGTCAGAATGAATGGAAGGGTTGTTAGAGAAACAAAGTCTGGAGAGTGGGTCTGAAATACCTAACCCTCCAGCAAATGTGGAAAATAATGAGGATGATAATTAGTCAGATATTATTGATGAGGCAGATGTGTCTCACAATGTAGGCCTTACTGCTCCTCTACATGTGTCCACTGGGACCCCTACAGGTTCTACACTCAGTCCTGAATTCATTGCTCTAGAAAATACGAGGCTTGAATTGGAATTAAAATGTATTAATGCTCAAACTGAACAAAGCATCAAGAACTTAAGCTCCGAGAAATGGAGATGAACCATGCCTTAGAAATGAAAATGTTGTCTATTGAAAATGCTTCTATCCCAGAGTCTTCTAGGTCTTCCAGTCCTAAGAGACCCTGTATGCCTAAAGAAATAGTTGGTATGTATGAGGCGAAGCTTGATATTTTTGATTGGTTGGCAATGTTTGAGTATAACCATTGGATTCAAGACATTACAGGGAATCAGTTGCTTCCTTGGCTCTTCTCTAGGCTACCCACTGTTGCATCTGATGTTGCGATGGAGTTGGGGCAGGTGGATAGAATGGATTACAAGTGTGTGAAGCTAGCTTTAATTGCTAGATTTGGAAAGACCCCTTCCCAGTACCTTAAGAGGTTTGAGGTTTAGGACCCCCAAAAAGCATGATGGTACTCCTTGGGCTACCTGGGTATGTGAATGTCTGAAAAACGTAGATGGTTGGGTTAAGGGTTACAGAGTAAACACTTATGAAGGTATAAGAAATCTTGTTATGTTGGAGTCAATTTGTGATGCCTGCTCTCCTGAGCTCAGACAACACTTGGCTGATTCTAAGGAGATAGATCCAAAGAAGTTAGCTAAGGCTGCTGGCTTGTGGGTTGCCAATAGGGCTCCTCACAAGGATTCTGGGGCAACTCAGAAGAAGGATGAGGGAAAGCAGCCAAAGAAAGATAACAAGGAGAATTCTAATACCTCCAATCCAAAAGAGTTCCTCAAACAAAACAATAAGGGTATGCCACAAAGGAAACCAAATCAGGCTAGTATACCATCTGGACCCAAACCAGATGGAGGTCAGAACAAGCCTCCATTCATCAAAACATTTGGGAAATGTTATGTTTGTGGGTCAACTGACCATGTGAAAGGGGATCCCAGATGTAAGGGTAAACATTCAGGGGTCCACACTGTCTCCTTAGCCTTCTCCCCTTAGGAATAAGTACCTATGGCAAGTACAAACCTTCACCTACTGGCTGATGAACCCATGAGCGTCTCAGCTAGTGTTTCTTTGGTGTGCCTGGGTTTGTGGGAATTTAGATGTCTATAATTCCATCCCAGATAATACTAAAGAGTATTATAAAGATAGTGTTCTTGTGAATGGCCAGGAGACCCCTGCCATTAGAGACACTGGAGTCAGCATAACTGTGGTTGATTTTTCAATGTAGAGGATGTTGCTAAAGCACCCAAACACCTAACCAAGTTAGCTGGAGTCCCTGTGCAAATGCTTCCCCAGTTACTAGCTCTCATCTAGTGCAATGACATGCTTGTCAAGATACCTGTTAGTGTGCAGAGTGAAGTGCCTGGGAGAGTCCTATTGGGTAAGGACCTGAAAACTCTTGGAGTTGTGTCCAGTACCCCCAGGCCTCCCAGTAAGAGGGGACAGGAGCTCACTAGGCCTGCAAGGGAGAGGACCTTGAGAGGCTCTCCAGGGGAATTGATAGAGGAAACTATCACCCCCCCCAGTCCACAGGAATTGCTCACCACTATTTCAGGAAAGAAAGAAGCAAATGGGAAACCCAAGACCTCCAAGAGGAAAGCAGATAGCACCCCTGTGCTACCAAAAAGGAAATCCCGAAGATTGTCCAAAGTCGCACCTGTGACTCCTCCACCTGCTGAGGCTCAGTGTGAGGTACAACCCTGTGTCAGATCTGGAAGAAGACATTACTCTAGCTGGAAATCTGGATCCTGTTGACCATCCTGAGCTGCAGTCTTTACTGGCAGAAGGTGGACCCAACAGGGCAGACTTCAGCAGAGGACAAAGAGAGGGTCCTACTCTTGAAGGTCTTCGACAACAAGCAGCTTCTCAACTTGATGGGCAAGAAGCTGGGAAGCATAGGATGCACTGGGAAGATGGCCTCTTCTACAGTGAACTGACTGAGTATATCCCTGGGCACGGCAAAAGACTTGTAGTGCCCCTACAAAACAGACTCCAGTTCCTACAGTTGGCCCATGAGATACCTTTGGCTGGTCATTTGAGTTTCAAAAAGACCAAGGAAAGGCTCTCTTCATACTTCTACTGGTCTAAAATGGGTTCAGAAGTTAACTAATTCTGTAAGAGCGGTCACACTTGCCAAACCTCTGGCAAGAGTGGAGCCAAGAATGTGGCACCCTTGGTGCCTCTTCCAGTGGTGGGAGTTCCTTTTGAGAGGGTTTGCATCAACATTGTTGGTCCCCTTGACCCTCCCATGTCTTCAGGAAACAGGTTTATCCTTGTAGTAGACCATGCTACTAGATATCCTGAGGCAATACCTATGAGGACTATTACGCCTCAGGCTGTGGCTAAGGGTCTACTTGGATTTTTTTTTTTTACCAGAGTAGGGTTTCCTAAGGAAGTGATATTCGACAGGGATCCAATTTTATGTCCCACTACATGCAAGCCATGTGGAAAACTGTGGTGTCACTTACAAGTTCTCTACAGCCTACCATCCACAGACAAATGGACTGGTAGAGAGGTTTAATCATACTATGAAGAGCATGATAGGTGCTTTAGAAGAACCCCTTAAATGAAAGTGGGACCTTCTACTGCCATGCCTTCTCTTTGCTTATAGAGAAGTCCCTCAGGAGGGAGTTGGATACAGTCCGTTTGAACTTCTTTATGGCCATCCAGTCAGAGATCCTTTAGCTGTGATTAAGGAGAGGTTGGAGAGTGCTCCTTACCCCAAGCCAGTCAGAGTGACTGACTATGTGATAGATCTCCGGAGGAGAATGTCACACATGATGGCAGAAGCTAGTGATAACCTGAAAGCAGGTCAGGTTTCTGGTCAAACATTGGCATGACCAGAAGATCAACATGGTTGAGTTCGCTCAAGACCAGCTTGTACTAGTTAAGGTGCCAAAAAGGCAGAGGGCCTTGCAGGACAAATGGATAGGACCCTTCAAGATTGTGGGCAAACTTGGAGAGGTGAACTATCTGGTGGACTTAGGCAGACCTAAGGAGGCTCCCAGAGTCTTTCACACCAGACCGTTTGAAGGCATATGTCGCGAGACCAGAAGTGGGAGCTTTGCTTCTAGCTTCAGCTAGCTCAAAAGGAGGAGGAGAGTGAACCTCTACCTGACCTACTCAGAGGCCAACCTTTAGATGAGAAGATAGGAGTTAATCTCTCCTCTTCTAATCTGACATCTGAACAACAGGATGAGTGCAAGTTTCTGTTAAATCTGTTTGCCTCCCTGTTTTCACTTTCAGCAGGCTTGACCACTTGGGGCCTGCATGAAATTCCAACTGGTGACTGTTTACCTGTGAAAATCAGAGGTTACAGAATGTCAGAACATGTAAGAACCCACATAAAGGAGGAGGTCAACAATATGCCTGATCTCGGGGTTACAGAGCCATCTACAAGTCCATGGTCTAGTCCAGTTGTTCTAGTACCAAAGGCAGGATCCAAGGAGTTGAGATTCTGTGTGGACTACAGAGCTCTAAACACAGTCACTAAGACTGATACCCATCCTTTACCAAGGACTGATGAACTGGTGGATAAACTTGGTTCAGCCGAGTACCTCAGTACATTTGATCTGACGTCAGGCTATTGGCAAATAGCCCTGACAGACCATGCCAAGGAGAAAACTACATTTTCAATCCCAGCAGGCTTCTACCAGTTTAAGGCTATGCCTTTTGGATTAATTAATGCACCTGCTACATTCCAAAGGATGGTCAATCAAGTTCTGAATGGGATGGAGGACTTGTAACGCTCACCTGATTCCCACGGAGGCGCAGGTCTGGCTTCGAGTGCTGATGCTTCTTCAATGGTGAAGCGCAGGACTCTGAAGATGGACAGGAAGGGCCCCTCTACTCTGGCTTCTCTGGCTCGCAGGAATATTCCCCTGTGCGTGAAAAGGGAGTATTACCTACTGACTGAGTTGTGCTCAAGCCTCCCACTCTCTTCCAACCCTCCACGATACCCTTCCACGATTCCCTGTGAAGTCTCACCTTAGGGTCAGGAAGGATGAGCTCTCCATCCTGCTTCTGATGCAGGGGCGCGTTGAAACCCAGTTACTTCACTGGATTGAGGAGAGTTCAGGTAAGCTTGACTATTCAGGTAAGGCTCTGTAAATGTTCTGTTGCAAGTTCAAAAGTCCAAGCTTAATAATAATGTTCATTGTCTTTTTCCCCTTAGGAGACGGGGTTCGGAATGCCGGAGATATGGCGCCGACCCGAAGTGAAACGTGCAGTTCCAGTAAATGACAGGTAAGTTCTGGATGAGCGCTCGGGTAATGTCTTTGCATTCGCTCATTCAATGTCTTTGTCTTTTTTCCCCATAGGGGCCGGGGTCCGGAAAATGCCTGGAAGCGGCAAGACCCGAAATGAAATGGGAATGACCCAATAGGTAAGTCTTAGAAGGAAACTGAGCTTTTCCTATTCCTTTCCTTCTCTCACCTTGCTCTTGTCTTTTTACTCTCTAGGCTCTGGGAAGTGGCTGTGGATCCAGATGATCGCTGCTGTAGATGGAGGTGTCCAGGATAGGTGAGTGAAATGCAGCGCTGCAGCGATCGTAGCGAAATGCTTTTAAAAATGATGTCTTCCTTTTCAGGATCGTCGGTGTGATGTCTCTGTGGTGCTGATTTATCAGGTAAGGACTTTTGTCTCCCTTTGCAGGTGACCCAGGATACTGACAGGCGTGGCTGAGGTCCAGATGCAGAAGCTGACACGGTGAGCGTCCAGCTGCGAGGAGCAGAACAACACGAAGCGTGAGTTGCTGATCGGGTGTGGTTTAAATAGCTTTGGAAGAAGTTCCAAGTGTGTATCCTTCCACCGATCAGGTATGTATCCTTCCCCGACCACACCCGGGTGCAAAGTAGTCCCACAAGTAAAGTAGTTCCCATTCAGGCCTCAAGAGGGCCTGGATGTGGCAGCATGGTCTGCATCAGGTAAGTGCACATTAAAACACTTGAACACATGTCTAGCTTTATGAGCCTGGCACCTAAGGCGCCAGGACAGAGGTCCAACATGAGCCTGGCGCCTAAGGCGCCAGGACTGCGTCCAAAGGGCCCCAGCTTGGGCCCGCTGGCACTCCCCTGGGGGAAATGATGCCTGCCTCTGGGGTTGCTGGGTCGGACCTGGCTCCTTGGAGGTAGGCATCATGACAGTACCCCCCCTCAAGGCCCCTCCCAAGGTTCTTTCCTCCGGGGGTTTTGGCTTGTTCGGAAATCTCCGATGAAACCTTTGTACTAATCGAGGTGCATGGACATGGTTACTAGGCTCCCAGGATCTCTCCTGAGGTCCATATCCCTTCCAGTCAACAGAATAGAAGAGTTTCAACTTTACCACATTGGAGTCTAAAATGTCTTTAACTTCGAATTCTAATTCCCCTTCAATTTGAACTGGATCTGGAGGCTTGGACAATCGGGTTCCTGGTTGTACTGGCTTCAAAAGTGATGCATGAAAAACTGGATGAATACGCATGTTGGACGGTAGATCCAGTTTAAAGGCCACTGGGTTGATTATAGCCTTGATGGGATAAGGTCCTATGAATCTGGGATTGAAGGTTCGCGGGCCCTTGAGGGGTAAATGTTTAGTTGCTAGCCATACCTGGTCTCCTACTTGGTAAGGAGGAGTTTTACTTTGGTGCAAATCAGCGTTTTCTTTATACTTTTTCTTGGCTTGCTGTAAATGAGTTGCAGCTTCTTTGAAGGCTCGGGTTTATTGTGGAATGCAGATGATTTACTGCGGGCATTTCCAGGGTCAGAGGTGGATCTAGGTCAGAGGTCTGAGGATGGTGACCATACAAAGTATAAAAAGGGGTTTGTCCAGTTCCAGAATGCACTGAATTGTTGTATGCATATTCTGCGATCCAAAGTATGTCTTTCCAATTTAACTCGGATTGGTGTAACATGCACCGAAGATATTGCTCGAGAGTCTGATTGGTTCTCTCGGTTTGTCCGTCGGTCTGGGGGTGGTGGCTGGTGGATAACCGCACATCTATTTGTGCTAGTTGGCAACACTTCTTCCAAAAATGGGTGATAAATTGACTTCCACGATCCGAGACTAATATGGAAGGGAAACCATGTATGCCAACTATATTCTCCAGGAATTCCTTGGCCAAGGTGGAAGCTGAAGGCAAACCCTTTAAAGGGATAAAGTGGGCCATTTTGAAGAATAGGTCCACAATTACAAGGATTGTGTTGTAACCAGCACAAGGAGGCAGGTCGGTTATAAAGTCCATTGACAGGGTGTGCCATGCTGCCGGTGGAATATCCAAGGGTTGAAGTAGGCCAGCTGGCCTTTTCTTTTGAGCCTTGTTTTGGGCGCAAATTCCGCAAGACAGAACAAAAGACTTCATGTCTTTTCTCCAAGAAGGCCACCAGAAGTGGCGTTTGATTTTTTTCCTCCGTTTTAGCGATACCAGGGTGTCCTTCCATTAAAGATTCATGATGATGGGCAATAACAAGTTCTTGCAATTCTTTACTTGGCAGAAACAACCGCTCCTGGAAGTAGGGTAAGTCATCCTTAACGGTGTAATGAGGACCCTTTTGACTCCATTGCAGTAAGTTTGAAGAGTCTAGAAGTTGTTTTACTTGCGTTTGGATGTCCTCAATGGTTTGCAATGAAGTTAAGCCTAAGATTCTCTGCTCAGGTATGATGGGCACAGGTTCTAAGCTCGAATTAGGTTCTTCCATGGCAATCCGGGATAAGGCGTCCGCTTTTCCATTCTTGCAACCAGGGCGATAGGTAATTACAAAATCAAATTCCGCAAAGAATAGAGCCCATCGAAGTTGTCGTGAAGATTGAGCTTTTGCCGTCTTTAAATACTGTAAGTTTCTGTGGTCCGTAATTACGGTGATGGTGTGTCTTGCCCCGAGAAAGTAGTGACGCCAAGCCTTGAAAGCAGATTTGATGGCCAGTAACTCTTTATCGGTAATTGCGTAGTTGATTTCAGGAGGAGAAAATGTTCTGGACCAAAAGGCCACTGGGTGTAGTTGGTTAGTTTTTGGGTCTCTTTGCGACAGGACAGCTCCCATGGCCGAACTGGATGCATCGGTTTCCACAATGTACGGGAGATCTGGGTGCGGGTGCTTCAATACAGGTGCAGAGGTGAATTTGGTTTTCAGGTCCTGGAAGGCTTGTTCGGCCTCAAGAGTCCATTCAAAGCGTTTGTTTTTCTTTAGGAGAGCTGTGATGGGTTGGACTGTTCGGGAAAATTCCGGGATGAATCTTCGATAGAAATTGGCAAAGCCGAGCATGCTCTGAACTCCCTTCACCGAGCTAGGAGATGGCCATTTGAGGATGGCGTCCACCTTTCGCGAGTCCATTCCGACTCCTTGAGGTGTCAGGATGAATCCGAGAAATTCAACTTCTGTGGTATGAAAAACGCATTTTTCGAGTTTTGCAAATAGTCTGTGCTGGCGCAATTTCTCAAGAACTGCCCTAACATGTTTTCTGTGATCAGATTCTGAAGAAGAGTACACCAGGATGTCATCAATGTAAACAATGACACAGACATCGATAAGTTCCCGAAGAACGTCATTCATAAAGTACTGAAAGGTGGCAGGTGCATTGCACAAACCGAAGGGCATCACCTGATATTCGAAGAGCCCAAATTTGGTGCGGAATGCAGTCTTCCATTCGTCGCCTTCTTTTATACGCACCAGGTGATAAGCTCCTCGGAGATCTAACTTGGTGTACACACAAGCGTCTTTCACCTGGTCGATAAGCTCAGGGATCAAGGGCAGAGGATAACGATTCTTAATCGTTATTTGATTTAGGGTGCGATAGTCTATACACGTTCTAAGGTCGCCCTCTTTTTTCGGCACGAAGAACAGAGCTGAAGAGACAGGAGACTTGGACGGGCGAATAAAACCGTTGGCTAGGTACTGATCTAAATACTGACGCAAATGCAGGTTCTCAGGTTCCGTAAGAGCATAAATCCTACTACAAGGTAGTTGAGCATTGGGTACCAGATCGATTTGGCAATCATAAGACCGATGGGGAGGTAACGTGTTAGCCTGTTCTTTCTGAAAAACGTCTTGGAATTCTTGGTATTGTGACGGTAGCTGTACAGGGGTGGAAGTTGCTGAGGCTAGACCCATAGCTGGATTTCTTGAATAACAAGTTGGTTCACAATCAGGAAAACTTATCTTCTTTGCTCGCCAGTCAATTCTGGGATTATGTGTTTTTAACTAAGGAATTCCAAGAATTACTTGAAATTGTGGGGCCTTGATCACATCAAACACGATTGCTTCCCGATGTCCATCCTGACCCACCAGTGTCACTTCAACAGTGGAATGCGTTACAGGCCCTGAGGCTATTTCGGTTCCATCTACTGTAGTAATGACATCTTGGGTTACTTTCGGGCGGAGAGGAAGCTTAATCCTGGAAGCCAATTCACGGTCTATGTAATTTCCAATAGCTCCACTGTCGATGTATGCTTTTATAGCATGCAACTGCTGAGGCTGTTTTGGGTCCACGAGCTCCATTGGCATGACAAAATGCGAGGTCAAAGAGTTAGTTTTCAAGCTCAGCAAGCAGACCCCTACGCTTGTCGGGCTAGGTCGTTTCCCGAATCAGGTGTCAATAATTTATCAGTAGCTCCAACCACCTTCTTAGGTGGTTTAACGGGACAATTTCGAAGAAAGTGACCGGAAGTCCCGCAATACAGACAAAGTTGCATTTGCCGCCTTCTCTCTTGTTCTTTCTGCGTTAATGGTCCTTTAACACCACCGATTTGCATAGGTTCGGATACGTCGGTACTCTTGGAGTTAGCGTGCGTTTTGATCGGTACTCTGGTTTCGTACTTGAACCGATCTGCTTTTCTATTTTGAAGTCTGTGATCAAGTTGAACCACCAAGTCTATGTAGTCTGCGCAGACCTGGGGTGGGTTTACTATATGAGCTAGAATATCCTTAAGCTCTCCGCGCAGACCTCGATGAAACAATGTGATCCTTTTGTTTTCTGGCCATCCAGTTTCCACAACCAGTCTGTTAAAGGAGGCAATGTAGGGCAGAAGATCCTGATTACCTTGTCGTAAGGATAGCAGTTCGTTATCAAGGGCCTTTCCTTGAGAGTGTCGAGCGAACAATCTGTCCATGCTGGCCTGGAAGCCCTGAAAATTCTGGAGAATGGGATCATCCTGATTTACCAATGGAATAGACCAATCGGCAGCACTGCCACTGAGGTAAGATAGTATAAAGGCTACCTTGGTCTGGTCGTTAGGGAAGGCTCCGGGTCTGCATAGAAAGTGTAAACGACATTGGTTCATAAAGACGGCATATTTCTTGGGATCCCCCGCAAAACGTTCAGGTGGGGCCAAAGGCATGTGTCCAGGTAGATTAATTTGTACCGGGTTATTCAAACCCATTGATGTGGAAATGTCTCCGGAATTAGGTAAAGGAGTGTGCCCTGCCTGGGCCTGTAATAACCTTTTGGCTAGGTCATCTGTACTTTCCTTGGATAGGATCAGTTCTCTTTTGAGAGCGTTAGTCTCCTGGCGGGCTGAGTGCACCTCTGCCCGTAATTCCCCCAAAAGCTGGGCCAGCTGGTCAGTCTCGGAAGTCTCCATAGCGCCCGGGTGGGAAATTGTGGGTAGGCTTCGCGTTCTGTAACGCTCACCTGATTCCCACGGAGGCGCAGGTCTGGCTTCGAGCGCTGATGCTTCTTCAATGGTGAAGCGCAGGACTCTGAAGATGGACAGGAAGGGCCCCTCTACTCTTGCTTCTCTGGCTCGCAGGAATATTCCCCTGTGCGTGAAAAGGGAGTATTACCTACTGACTGAGTTGTGCTCAAGCCTCCCACTCTCTTCCAACCCTCCACGATACCCTTCCACGATTCCCCGTGAAGTCTCACCTTAGGGTCAGGAAGGATGAGCTCTCCATCCTGCTTCTGATGCAGGGGTGCGTTGAAACCCAGTTACTTCACTGGATTGAGGATTGATGGGAGTTCAGGTAAGCTTGACTATTCAGGTAAGGCTCTGTAAAAGTTCTGTTGGAAGTTCAAAAGTCCAAGCTTAATAATAATGTTCATTGTCTTTTTCCCCTTAGGGGCCAGGGTTCGGAATGCCGGAGATATGGCGCCGACCCGAAGTGAAACGTGCAGTTCCAGTAAATGACAGGTAAGTTCTGGATGAGCGCTCGGGTAATGTCTTTGCATTCGCTCATTCAATGTCTGTCTTTTTTCCCCATAGGGGCCAGGGTCCGGAAAATGCCTGGAAGCGGCAAGACCCGAAATGAAATGGTAATGACCCAACAGTTAAGTCTTAGAAGGAAACTGAGCTTTTCCTATTCCTTTCCTTCTCTCACCTTGTTCTTGTCTTTTTCTCTCTAGGCTCTGGGAAGTGGCTGTGGATCCAGATGATCGCTGCTGAAGATGGAGGCGTCCAGGAGAGGTGAGTGAAATGCAGCGCTTCAGCGATCGTAGCGAAATGCTTTTAAAAATGATGTCTTACTTTTCAGGAGCCGTCGGTGTGATGTCTATGTGGTGTTGATTTAGCAGGTAAGGACTTTTGTCTCCCTTTGCAGGTGACCCAGGATACTGACAGGCGTGGCTGAGGTCCAGATGCAGGAGCTGACACGGTAAGCGTCCAGCTGCGTGGAGCAGAACAACGCGAAGCGTGAGTTGCTGATCGGGTGTGGTTTAAATAGCTTTGGAAGAGGTTCCAAGTGTGTATCCTTCCACCGATCAGGTATGTATCCTTCCCCAACCACACCCGGGTGCAAAGTAGTCCCACAGGTAAAGTAGTTCCATTCAGGCCTCAAGAGGGCCTGGATGTGGCAGCATGGTCTGCATCAGGTAAGTGCACATTAAAACACTTGAACACATGTCTAGCTTTATGAGCCTGGCTCCTAAGGCGCCAGGACAGAGGTCCAACATGAGCCTGGCGCCTAAGGCGCCAGGACTGTGTCCAAAGGGCCCCAGCTTGGGCCCGCTGGCACTCCCCTGGGGGAAATGATGCCTGCCTCTGGGGTTGCTGGGTCGGACCTGGCTCCTTGGAGGTAGGCATCATGACAGGACTTCGGCATGGCATACCTGGATGACATTGCAGTATTCAGCCCTACCTGGAAAGATCATGTTGATCACCTAGGATATGTTCTGCAGGCTTTTGAGCAGGCCCATCTGACCATAAAGGCAAGCAAATGTCAAATTGGTCAGAGCAAAGTGGCCTACCTTGGTCATGAGGTAGGAGGAGGTGAAATAAGGCCATTGCCTAGCAAAGTACAAGCTGTACAAAACTGGGCCACCCCTACTACTCAAACCCAAGTGAGAGCCTTCCTAGGTCTCACTGGATACTACAGGAATTTCATAGAGAACTATGGGTCTATAGCTTCTCCCTTGAATGTGATGATCTCTCTAAAATTCCCTAAAAAGTTTAGATGGAATGAGGAGTGCACTCAAGCCTTTGAAAACCTGAAGAAAGCCCTTTGTCAAGCTCAAGTCCTAAAAGCTCCTGATTATCATCAACCCTTCATTGTGCAGACAGATGCATCCAGTACAGGTATAGGTGCAGTCCTTAGTCAACTGGATGAGAAAGGTAGGGAGCACCCCATTTGCTTCATCAGCAGGAAGCTGAAGGAACCAGAAACAAGGTGGGCACCCATAGAGCATGAATGCTTTGCTATTGTGTGGTCTCTGAAGAAGTTTAGACCATACTTGTATGGATCTACTTCTGTGATTCAGACAGTGTTACGCTCACCTGGTCTCTGCGGGGGCGTTGGGGCACGGTTGGAGCCCTCCCTTGACTTGGCTCCCCTGTATCAGCTGTCTTACCCAGCTGCTGCGGAGTCTGCTGTTCAGGATGCTGGTATTGCCCCTGGGAGAAGATGAGAGGCAATGAGAATGGCGTGGATGTGTCACGAATTCCCTCGACCCTTTTGTGCCAAAACGTAGTGTGTGTGATCTGTTCCAGGTCCTCCCTTCAGGCCACCTCACCGGGCCGTCCCTTGAGGCCCAGCCTTCGGGTTTCGCCGACCCGTCAGGGCAGCTCCGGAGCAGGGGCACGGGAAAGCCCTGTTTCCGCACGCCACAGGCAACAGGTCGGCCCACCGCGATGCCCAGCACGTGTTCCGCCTGGGCCGACGGCAGGGCGGGTGTGTAGGGTCGCAGCGTGTCTGCTGTCCTCCTTCCTCAGATCTGCTGACAGTTTTCAGGGTCACATCTCAGGCCACAGCACTATTTCAGAGCCGAGGAAATAAGGCAACAGCTCGGGTCGGGCAGTCAATCAGACCGCAGAGGGGCGAGGGGAGGCCCGAGGGATACAACCAGGCCAGAATGCCAGCTCTGCCCCCTTCACGGCCCAGCCAGGCTGTCAAGACCTCAGGCTCCCATGGCTACAGCGAGGTTCTCGTCCTCGGGTCGCCTCTCTGACTCGGCGTGCCAAAACTTGTCCGCTGATTATCTCGGGAGGGGTGGTCCGATTATGCTTAGGATTTTTCCAGGAGGTGCTCTGAGATTTTGGCAACCTGTATGTGTCGTGTGGGTGTCTTGGGTAGCCCCGGAGCAGGATCTTGAGCTAATCAGGATATTTGCCGGAAAGGAGCTCGGCTATTAGGCGGCCATTTTGCATGTGCGCAACAGCGCCCACCATGGAATGCGTCATTTAAGTTCAGGTTGGTGAAACAGTGGTCCTTTGATTCTGATCCAACATCAGATCAAGATGATGGTGCTTTTGTTCAATGCTTCAATCAATGCACATATTCAAGGTACCATACTTTTTTTGGCACAAAGAAAAGAGACACTGGTGAATAAAGCCCTCAGCCAAGTTCTCTTGTGAGTACTCATTCAAATGTTCATTTTCTTTCCATTAAGGAATAAATACTGTTGTATGTCACTAGAGACAAAGTTTTCTCCATCTTATAGTCGTAAGTTTGATGAGGGGAGTTTGCCAGCTTCTACCCCATTAAAGACATCCCTAAAATCCTGACAACATGTTCGTAACTCCCAAACAATTGCCCCTAAAGAATGGTGGAAACCTATCCCTTTGGCAAGGCAGATGCAAGCTTCTGTTCCTATAGGTTTAGTAATTTATCCAAGTCTTCCCCTGAAACAACAGTCAATGCAGAGCGTTGTCAACAATGTCATAGTCCAATCCCCCCAGTCGTCCTCTGTCCCGCATGAAATTCTTACATTGTGCAGTGTTGGTCAGGGTATAGCTAAATTGATGAGCATCCAGGGGGCACTGATCAATTCAAAGACTATCTCCTCCTAATCGCCTCCCAGACTCTCCAGGCTTAGGAATAGGGTCTTGTGAGTAATAGATTCTCATTAAGTATGTGTAGCAACAGCTGGTCTTTATATATCAAAAACGAACAGGGCGAGCCCGGATATAATGTGACCCACTATTTTATTCCAGATTGTTTCACACCGCATATGCACACAAATGTAGTTGCCTACAGGATGTGTCCGACCTTCCTCATAGCCACTTTCATTTGCACACAGCACGGGTATGATGCCTAGGTCTAAGGGTGCCTCACACCGGATCCCTGCATGTAACCTATCTTTAATCCTGACACCATTGAGGCACTGCAACTACTGTACGTGGTTAAGGCACCTGGTCCCAACATGATACAAAATAAACCAATTAAAAGGACACACCACAGTAGGGAATGAGACCAGGAGATAAATTGCAAGTTGAGCAAAGTTGTATATCAATAGAAATGTACACACAGAGAACACTGCTGTCCTGAGAGCACTCTGCCAACAGATACACGGGCAGCCCACTATGAACCAAAAAATCGTCATGAGTGATGAAACGACATATAGTACAATATAACAGTTTCGATTGGTTCGCCTTCATGGCACAGTATTGAGTGTAGGTGCAGCCAGGGCACAATTGGTTGCTGTGGCGGGGGGGGGGGGTCAGTTGGCATGTGGGTCAGCTGGGCTCATCTTCACAGGGTGAAGGTCAGGCTCAGTCCGCAAAGTGTCACAATCCTAACTAATCTAAACTACACAATAACCATTGACATGCAAAGAATGATGTTAGACATGAAACCATTATTTAGATGGAGGTGGCTATAAAATGTGGACCAATATATACACATTCTAACCCATGCCTTTATGGAGTCAAGGGAACCTTTGGCCCTTCTCCCCAGGGTCTGATCTGTGATTTATTCTTCCCGGTGCCCCACGATTCAAACAAATGGATGGATAGATGCTAGTTTAGAGGAGGATATATGATCACACAGGATTAGGTTTATGACAGGCAATTTAGGGTGGTCCGGGGGAAGGGTCTTCCAGCAGTTACGTTCAAAGAGAGTGGAGGGGCAAATAATCTGTAACTTCTAGAGGTGGGGGTCGAGGTGGCACAGGCAGGTTTGTGGAGACGGATGAGCATGCAGGCCAGGGTTTGCTACGGTCACACACAGGGTAATGAGCTCAGAGGAAGAGAGAAGGATACTGAATATTTGCAACAATAAACGGCCAGGTGCTTTTGTGAGAAATGGGTCTGTTTGAAGCTGCCAGGAGGTGGAGGGGGAGGCTGGGCTTTCTGTGCGTGGCACTGGACAGAGGGGAGAGATGGCTCTTGTAAATCATGACAGGCCTAGAAAAAAGATGGAGTTTTAGGGTAGCACAAAATGGAGTCTGTTTGTCTCCCCAGATGTCTTTGTTTACCGTCTTTTTTGTGATTACATTGAGGCCAAATTATTAGAGCATACAAACAAATGTGGGGACGTCTCCCGCCATTTGGGTAAACACTAAATCCATTTCACGTGGGAATGTCAGGGGTGTCTAAAAAGACATTTCCTCCCTTACATTGGCCCATCCACAGATAGTACTTGACATGGGTCAGTTCTTCCTATACCGTGGCAGGGTCCACTCTCAGTCAACTCTCATTGTTTTGAATCTACAGAGAGCCAGCACTCTGACCTGCAGCCCAGTCTCAGACCTGTTCCAACAGAGTGGAACCCCAGAATCCTACTACTGTGAAGTGGATTCCTTGACCCACAGGTCTCACTTTCTCAGATAACAAAACTAAAAACCTTCCTTGCCTGCAAGCAGCTTTGTGGGCTCGATTTATCACTAAAACGTCCTCCTGTGTGTTACAGATGCATCACACATACCTTCTGAACTCATCTCTGATGTGCTAGATTCCATTAGACATATAGATATAGACTCCCTCCACTTATAGATTCCCATTTGTTTTTTAGATCACTACCACAGAATACCCTGTTAAATGAGACTTCTTTACAAATTCACCGTCCTGATGAAGGCCAACGTAATTACAACTCCTTACAACTGCTAGACAGGCCGAAACACAGTTGTGTTGACAACCTAACAATACAGTGTTCATCTACGACACTATACACCAGGCTGATTGAACAGTCATAGTATTACACGGCCCCAAGATAACACAAAGGGATTGTTCTGCCTTGATATGAATTACTTCCTGTAGATGTTCACAAGTAGTGCTGATTGTTTGTATATTTGTAATGTAGGTTGTACATTTTCCCGTCCACATGTTGATTTAGTATACCTAAATTGTATTTTGAACCATAACCGTTTTTGAATATGGTGAATGGAATAAAATAGTGGGTCACATTATATCAGGGCTCCACCTGATCATTTTTTATATATATGTAAATGTTCACCTGGATAGATCCGGGAATGCCAGGTGCCCGTTTAACTTTTTGATGCAACAGCTTGTCTGACAGGCTCAGACAGCTCTTTCCACACAAAAAAGATAGCACACTGTTTTAGCACACTCCGGACTCTAACATTGATATGATATGGCATTTATAACGTGCCTATACACAAGTGTTTCAAGGCGCGACATTAGCCACAACACTAAACTTTAAATAGATCCTTGTTCTCAGAAGAAAAGTGGAACTGCAAGTGTAACCTCCCGGGTGTCTAGGAATTCACATCAGGTGTTAACTGCACTTCTAAATTACTTTATTCATTTAAGGGAGGGGGCAATATACACGAGAGCTGTTCAGGTATGTGGTAATGAAATGAAGAGCGAATTGTTCCACAGAAATCTGTCTTTCTGTGCAATTCTTTAAAGAATGTCCACTGTGTGGAATACTTGGGTTGTAATAGCACTGAACTGGAAACAGGGAGGTCCGTAACTGCAAGGAGGGCAGGAAGTCAGTGGGCAGTTATCCTTGCCAGCCGAGGAGGAGGCACAGATGTTCATCCTAAGCATAAAGTCTGAAATGCTGGCAGTGCTGCAGGGACATGAAAGGCTCCAGCAGCACTCTCACTGTCACTCATACAAAGAGTCATGAGGCAGATCCTGGACTTTGGTCAGCAGGACAATGACCTCACAGGAGGGGCCTGGGAACAACCAGCACTATAATCCACAGCTGGTATCAAGACAGCTGCAGGGCTAGCAGCCATGATCACCAGGCTCAATTTGATCTTACTGTAATGGCACATGCTCACATTGCACTGCCAGTTTCCAAAATGGCATACTCAGCAACATGTTCCTAAAGAGATCAATACATCTACTAGCCCTTTATGTTCTAATCAAGTATCCGAATCACATCCACATGTCCCAGAGGCTGCATTGTTGCCATGTGACGGTTTCTCGGATAAAATGGGGACCCATATGCATCGAGCACACGTGGATCCTGACAGTAGCCCTCCCCTCAGTCTGGTCAATGAGCTTCCCAAAACCATGCAACAGGGCTGTGGGGGGCCACTCTTACGCCAATGAGGCAAGAAGCCAACAGATTGGAATACTGCTCCCATTACCTGTACTCTGGTCCATAGCCCTTTTGATGGATAAAGAATTCCAAGAGACCAGATGCAATAACTGCAGACATTGGACACCTCATACTTTAAATCGTGTTTTTTGGTATGCATGCCTTTGTGCCTGAGAAATGGGAAGCACAGGCTGCAATCAATAACACGCAGGATGCATCTTTCAACCACTGAGAAACAATGGTTCAGGTAGAGCCAGCACCAAGGACACCTTCCCTGCAGTTTCATGAGAAAGACCTTTCATACAAGCACAGGTGCGACACTCTTGTATGAACTAAGACATTGCATTCTTTATGGTTGGCTGTTAGGACTGATTTTCTACACTCTGGCCCGGTGGAAAGATGTATAGAAGGTCGACCTAGTTTAGTGACAGGGACAACTCTGAGAGCTGTAGCCAAACCAGTTCAAGATAGGTGGACGAGTGGTGTAGTCCAAGTCTCAAGAGGTGGTGAGCTTGTAAGGGGTTCACAAAGAGCAAACAGTGAAAAGTCAGGGAACACCCTTAGACAATCAGTTATAAAAAAAAAGACTTATTTATGGCCATACAACACTATGAAAAATGACTGCTAGCATGTAATATCACACAGCACTAAAATGAATAGTTGCTCACCGTAATGACTAAGGTACTCTTAGTCCATAGTCCCCTTTCCCCCATACTGCATGGGCATTCCTCGCAAGGGATGGGAGACAGAACTTTTTTCACCAGAAAAATCTTTTTCTCCTTTAAATTTAGAGGCACGCGGGAGCGTGGCCCTGGGAGCATGCGCTCGCCCGACTCTGCCCACCGTCGCCACTCCTAAGTCCCCATTGACGCGTCGACGATATTTACATTGGCTAATGACACTAGTATCATTAGGGGGGAGGATGGTGAGACGTGTGAAGGAAAGGCGCCTATGGACTAAGAGTACATTAATCACTACAGTGAGTAACTTAATTACTCTTACGTGCCATCCCCTTTCCTCCATAACGCAGGGGTGATTACAACTGAATGTAGCCCGAGGGTGGAGAGGATAATCTCCTTAAGCGAACAGGTTTTTTTGAACCGCCTGCCCAAGAGCCGCATCTGAGCTCGAGGCAGCATCCAAGCAGTAGTGCTTACAGAAAGCCGAAGGGGTGGACCAGGTAGCCGCCCTGCTGATGACCTGCCATGGCACATGCCATTGGAACGCGACAGCTGTGGCCTTGGCTCTGACTGCATGGGCATGCAAATTGGCCGGCACATGTTTGTGCTGCCCCTCATAGGCCTCCTTGATGGCTGCGACCATCCGCCCTGCTATCGAGGCCTGATAGCCGGGCCTTGAACCACCGAAAGTGACAAAGAGGGCATCCGACTTGCAGAAGTCCTTGGTCCTGACCAGGTATTATTACGGCGCCCGTCTGACATCCAGACGGTGCAAGACCCTCTGAGGCTGGTCCTTGGGGTTGGCGAAGAGGGTGAGTAAGACTATATTGTTATTGAGATGGAAGGAGGAAGTCACCCTGGGTAGGAACGCAGGGTGCGTCCACAAGGCAACTTTGTCCTTGTAAAAGGTAGTTTAGGGCTCTGAGGCCACCAGAGCCTGGATCTCGCTGACTCTGCGAGCTGAGGTGAGGCCCACGAGCAGAGCTGTCTTTATGGTGACCAGCCTGATGTCCACGGACGCCATTGGCTCAAAAAGGTTTGTGCGCCAAGGCGCCCAACACAACGTTAAGTCCCACACAGGGTGTGGTTCATTATAGGCGGGTAAAGTCTATGGAGGCCCGCCAAATGACACTTGACAACTCGGTTGGCGGAGGAGAAGAGGACCTCCTCTGCATTCCTGTCAGCCCCTATGGCTGCCAGATAGGTGGGGCATGAATCCACCTGTACGATGGAATGGGCAAGGTGTGCCGAAAAGGAGAGCACATCATCCAAGGTGCACCAAAGGGGATCGAGCTCCCTAGAGTCGGCCCAATGACAGAATCTGGACCCTTTACTCTTGTACTGGCTCCTAGTAGCCTTGCTTCTAGCGCCCTGGATGATCTCTAGGTTAGCCCAAGATAAACTCCAGTGCTTCAGAGTGACCTGTTCAGGAACCACACTGCAAGGGCTAGCTTTTGCGGAGCAGGATGGAGTAACCTGCCCCCCTGCTGGGTCAGGAGAGGGGCTGGGCCCAGCATTAGGTGAATGGGTGGCCTGTCTGATAGGCTGAGTAACTCGTAGAACCGAGGCCTTGCCGGCCCCAAAGGAGCTATCAAGATGATAATGAGGTGCCAGGATTCCTTTATCCTACAGATCACCCTGTGGGCCAGGGGTGTGGGCGGAAAGGTGTATACTGACCTGTCGTTCCATTGTTTTTAATTGTCCTCCCCTAGTCTGCTGAGCCTGTCTGATTCCAGGTTGGGACCGCCCAGAGGTAGATGTTGTTCTCCAGAGCCCGCTCCCCCATGCTGACTGTTAGGTTGCACAGCAGAGGGGATCTGGTACCCCCCTGCTTGTTGGCATAGTACATGCTGGTGGGGTTGTCTGTCTGGCTCAGAACTGTCTTGTCCCTGATAAGGGGGAGAAAGGCCCTGAGAGCCAGCCGTATGGCCCTCAATTCTAGCCAATTGATGTGGGACACCTGCTCCTGTCGAGTACAGACCCCATGGACGCTGTGGTTGTCCAGAGTGGCTCCCCAGCCCTCTAGGGAAGAGTCCGTAGTAACCGAGACCTGAGGGGCCGGCTGTTGGAATGGCTTGCCCTTTCGCAGGTTGTAGTCCGCGGACCATCACTGGAGGTCCGGGTGGAGAGAGGGAGGAATGTTGCTTGGCTCCGCTTGGGAGCCCTTCTGCTGGTTTCACAAGGCTGCAAAGTGCAGCTGTAATCTTCTCATCCTGAGCCTTGCATGAGGTACGGCCAACAGGATCGCTGCCATAAGACCCAAGAGGTGTTGGTGCCACCAGGCCGAGGTGACTGGTCTGGAGAGGAAGTGAGCTAGGACTCTCTTGCTGGCCGCAGTCTTGTCCTCGGGGGAAAAACTCTCATGGAGCTCGTGTCCCATAGAGGCCCAAGAAGGTCAGTGTCTGCGTGGGCTGCAGCCGAGACCACTTGAGACTGAGTGAACCCCCGGTCGTGGAGCGTGTCCATCATGCTGAGGCGGTATGTTGTACCACTTCTGGAGAGGTGGCCTGGACGAGCCAGTCGTCCAGGTAAGGACACTGCATTCATCATTCTGGTAAATACCCTGGGGGCCAAGTTGAGGCCAAAGGGCAGCACCTTGTATTGGAAATGGCAGCCCATGAACCTGAAGCGTAGTAAGGAACGATGAGGCTGCCAAATCGGGACGTGCAGGTAAGCGTCCTTCAGATCCAGGGAGCACATCCAGTCTCCCCTGTCCACTGTTTCCGCAATAAGAGCTGGCGTAACAATCGTGAATTCTTCCAGAGGGAGGGAGAGATTGAGGGTGGAAAGGTCCAACTCAACTCTCAGGCCAGCCTGATGGTTCTTTTGTATGGTGAAAATCCTGGAATAGAAGCCCAATCCTCACTGGGTGGCTGGGAGATCTTCCACTGCCTGGCTCTCTACGAGCAACAGGATCTCTGCCAGCAGAGTTGCTGTTCCAATCTTTGGGAGGGGAGGAGGGAGGAGAGGAAGGTACCGGTAGGCGGTACCCCGTGGTAACTACAGAGAGGATCCAGGTGTCCGCAAAATTCTGGCACCAAAAATTACATGTGAAAGGGAAGCATGTGGACCCGATAGGGCGTTTCATGCCTTTTTCCCTCTGAGGCTGTTGCGGAGGAGGGGGATTTGGAGAAACCCTAGTCCCCCCTTTTTGTTGTTTCCTCCGATGCTGGCTCGGAGAACGGTCAGGTTGCCTGGTCCTCCGTTCTTGGAAGTCCCAATGCCCACCCCTTGTTGGAGCGTTGCTGCGACTGGGTGTAGGCCTTGGGCGTCGTTTTGGTAAGAACAGATGAAGACTTTGCAGTCTGCGAGCTGTTCTTCTTTCTATTTAACTCTTCATCTGTGGTGGAGTGGAAGAGGCACTGCCCTTGAATGGAAGGTCCAATATGCATTCCTGGACATCAGGATCAAGCTTAGTAGCGCGGAGCCAGGCCTTTCTTCTCATGTCCGTAGCAATGCAGACGGCCCGGCAAGAGGTATCGAAGTGGGCCACTGTGGAATCCAGGATGTCCTGCGTTACCAGCTTGGCTTCTCCTAGGCCCGCCTTGAAGCGCGCTTTGCTCTGCGCCGAAGTTCTGGGAGGAAATCTGCAATCTCCCGCCAGAGCCCTTGGTTAACAGCTGCCAGCATGGCATCCGCGTTGGCGTGACGCAGGTGCAAAGAGGTGTTGGAGTACAGCTTTTCCCCCATACGCCTCCAACACTTTCTCCTCCTTGCCTAGAAGTGTCCATGACGAGGTGACCAAGGACGACTGAGGCTTAGAATACAGTGCCGCTGCAGTAATCATGGAAGAGTGCGGTTGAGGATGCACCGAAAGCAAGAGTGTATCCCCCTCCATCTGCCTATACCTGGCATCAAGGCGCCTTTTGATAGGCTGGGCCGAGTGTGGCTTGAGCCACCGCCTTTTGGCCAGGGCGACTGTCTTTCTGCATCGGGATACCCGTTTTGGAGGGTGTTCTTAGGGAGAGGACTTCTGCTAAGATCCCATCCTCAGCTGCTCTACCTCGGGTTGAGGAAGGGCCAAATACTCTGCCAATCCTTCACAGTGTTCGTGGAAGGCCCTGGCTGAAGATGGCGTGTCGGGGTCCTCCTCCTCATTTGTGTCCACCAGCATGCTCGGAGGGTCTAGGACTGGTGGAGTGCTGGGTGCTGTGGGCTGCGGAGTGAAGAGCAGGGCCGGTGGCTGCTGTGGAGGCTGGTGTGGAACCGCCTCTGCTGTGGCAGGCAGGGAAGCCGGAATCGTAGGAGCCGGTTGGGTCGGAGGGGGCTGCGCTGGGGCCTGTGGTGCTGGAGCCATATGAGGAATGACTATGGGCACCGGTGGGGTGACCTGTGGGTGCATGTCCCTGATGGCATACAGGAGGATGACCCTCATCTGGTGAGTTCGCATCAGCCCTAGGAACCTTTCGAAGAACCTGTCCTCGGGGGCTGTAGAGGTGGTAGGAGATATTGACAGAGTGGCTAATGGCTGCTGCGGCCGGGGGCACACTGCCTGGGGTGCAGGGAAACCTGCCCTGCGCTGCTGATGGATAACTGTAGGCCACGTACCTGGTTGACGCCAGTCCCACCTTGTTACTCGTTCCTCCACCCACTCTGCCAGAGGGGGGGTATCAGGCGAGCGGCCATCTTCTCTGGCGCAGTGGCCATCCTGTCGAGCTGCATGCCACTTGCCGAAGTCATGGTGCCTGGCTTGCTGGAACCAGCCCCGTCCAAGGTGCTTAGTGTTGGAACATAAGGCCTATCCCGCACCTCAGGTCGTGACCTGGAAGGCGAAGGCGTATTGCCCTCAGCAGGACTGCCGGTAGTGCTGCGTGAAGGCGCCCCTTCGGACATGATGCTGGTACTAGGGTGTAAGCCCGGTAAAAGAACCTTGCAGTCCCTCAGCACTGACACCGGAAGGATCCAGAGACCCCCCCCCTCGGTCCCCAGCCATGAGGCTTGTAGCTGGACTAGCCTCGATATCCATTTAATTTACAGACCTCCTGTTCCTCTTGGCACCTTCGAGGAAGATCTGCACAAACTACTTACAAATAACCTTAAATCATCCTCACAATTACTCCTATTAGGGGATTTTAACATAGGTTTCAATGACCAATTGGACAAAAACGCACCAGACATAGCCAATATACTTAGCTCACTAGGAATATCACAAAAAGTAAAACCCACCCACCAAAAAGGGAGAATCTTGGACTGGATAGCGGACTACAACTGCTCAGTTGCCATTTCATCCATTCTGCCTCTTTCATGGACAGATCACTCACTGGCATCCTTCCACCTATCCACCACAAGACCCACTCCTCCAGCTCCCCCTCTAGCGCCACCGTGCATCACTAGAAATAAAAAAAGTATAACAGTTGAGAAAGTAATTCCTGCTATCCTCCCTACTCTTAACGCTCTGTCTGAAAATCTTGATCCTAGCACGCTAGTCCATGAATATAATAACATTATGCTCACCACTTTGGATAAAATTGCCCCCTCTAAATTAAGAGCTAGCAAACCAAGAGCCCACTTAAATAAATGGTTTATGCCACAACTTAAAGACCTTCGCACTCTGAAGAGAAAGAGTGAAACTAACTGGAGACTTTGCCCCTCCAACGAGAATAAAGCTAAAATAACTTCACTCTCCTCGCATTACAAGAAGGAAGTTTGCCGAGCTAAACATAATTCCTACGATGAGCGTATTGCTAAATCAAACTCCAGTATGAAAGAACTTTTCTCCATTCTAAAAGAATTAGAATCTCCAATAGCGATACCTGATATCTGCACCAAAGACAAAACGTGGTGTGCAGACATCCAACAGACGTTAGCTAATAAAATTAACATGCTCCAAAATAAAATTCAGCAGAAAAAAGAAGCATTAAATCTACAGTGCTCATCAAAAAACCCTTTACCTAGCGCATCACTGACAGCACACAATAATACATTCCATTTTTCCAAAATGTCTACACTGGAAGTAGAAAAAATAATCTCGTCACTGAAGCCTTCCAACTGCAAAGGCGACATTTGTCCAGCACAACTAATAAAAGATGCTGCTAGAGAACTATCTCCATTCATTACTAAACTAATCAATGCCTCCTTTGCTACAGGCACTATCCCGGCCAATCTCAAACAATCTTGGGTGCTCCCTCTCCTCAAGAACCAGACACTAGATCCCCACATTCCGACTAATTACCATCCCATTTCTACTCAAAATATTGGACAAAGCGGCCTATAATCAAATACAACAACACCTGGAACTGCACAAACTCCTAGGCAATAGACAATCTGGCTTCCGCCCACTACACAGAACAGAAACAGCCTTAATTGATTTAAAATCACAAATAGACAAGCTCAGAGACAAAGGGAGGACAATACTTCTGCTCTTATTTGATCTTTCAGCCGCATTTGATCTGGTTGATCATAAGGTCCTCTGTAGACACCTTGACTCAGCTGCCCACTTCTCCCAGGAAGCTATCAGATGGATTGAATCCTTCCTGAGCGAGAGAACGATGAGAGTTTTCTCCCCATCGGCAGCTGCTGACCCGACCCCTATTCTGTGCAGTGTTCCTCAGGGCTCCTGTGTCTCGCCAACACTCTACAATATTTTCACCAAGCCCTTGTTTGATGATCTGGACCTTCTGGGTGTCACCTACACGAATTATGCAGATGACACTCAGATTCTCCTCTCGCTTTCTGGGGATCACAGTAAGGACACGGAGTTGGTGAACAAGGTATATCTGATCATCCAAGCATGATGGCCACTCATGGCCTATGCTTGAACGATGATAAGACTGAGTTGTTGATTCTGGGTTCACAGGCCAACATTAAAAAACTAGGACAGGAGTTCGCCTCATTTAATATCGACAGGAATTCCATTAAAGTCTCCAAGGAGGTAAAAACCCTTGGTTTCTATTTGGATTCCACACTGTCTTTTGACAAACAGATAAAAACCCTAAACTCATCCACGGCTTACACTTGCAATTTGCTAAGAGCAGGTAAAACTTTCCTCTCGGATGATAGTTGTCCGATTCTGGCCAGAGCCTTAATACTCTCCAGAGTTGACTATTGTGATGCCCTATACAGCGCGGCCAATAAAATTACCATCCGGAAGCTCCAGATATTGCAAAATAATGCCTTAAGAGCAGCCCTAGGTACTAATAAAAGAGCTCATATTTCATCTCTCAGACGCCAACATAAATGGCTATCTACAGGTAACAAAATTCAGCTCAAGACGCTGTCTCTGACTCACAAAGCCCTTAATAATGCTGCCCCTAGATACCTTTCAGATAAATTCCAAAGAAGAATTTCTACTAGACTAACTAGAGCTGGCAATACTAATTGTCTGACTATACCTAAATATAGGCTCACCACTATTGGTGGCAACAGTTTCCCTGTTAAGGCAGCAAAACTATGGAACACAATTCCTCAAGACCTGCGTAGGGACCAACCTTTCCCATCCTTTAGGAAAAATGTTATCAAACATATTATCTCAACCGACCCATAGTCACCTACCCCTTCAGGCCTTTCACCCACTATCCTTACGTAACTTGTACATTGTATATCTATGTAAGCCTTGCATCTTCATAATGTTGTGCCCCATTACCTCCTGATCTGGAGCGTGTAATAAGTGAATAAACAACTAACAACAAACAAACGATATATGTGCTGGTACTCGAACCCGAAGGGTCCCTCCCGGTCTGGCGCTTCTTTGGGAAGGAGTCGCCGTTACGGGGTGCGATGTTAAACAGAGGCCTTACCTTAGGCCTCGAGTGATGTTTGACGAAGTCCTCTAGGTCCTCCGGAGATGACTTCTGGAAGAGCTTGTTCCACCTAGCTAGCCTGTTCTTCAGTGCACGTGGGGTCCGAGCGTCGCACGCAGAACAATCTACCGAGTCGTGGTCGGGGCCACGGCAGCATAGGCAAAGTGCATGGGGGTCTGATGTAGGGAAGAGCCCCTCGCAGGGTGGACACCTGCTGAAGCCCGCTTAAGCCGACATGCACCAAGGGGGAGCGTGGCATTGGAGTACCTATTGAAAGGAAAAAGATAGACTATCCGGGGAAGAGCTTGTGGTATTACATGGCCGAAGCCAAACCCAGGAGCCCTGGAGAAATCAGCCCATTCTCGTCAACGCCGTAAAGGGGACTGTGGAGTGGTGGCGGAGTCAGACAAGCACATGCTCCCAGGGTCGTGCCCCCACATGCCTCTAAATTTAAAGGGGAAGAAGACTTTTCTGGTAAAATGGTTCCGTCTCCCGTCCCTCACGAGGGACGCTCATGCAGTATGGTGGAAAGGGGACGGGACGCAAGAGTAAAGATACATATATACAATCACTGGAGTAGGGCAAAATATATACAACCCTGAAAAGAAAGGCGATTATTAGTATGAGTCACTACAGGTCCACAATTTTATTACACTAACTTTAGAAGTCCATCCCTAGGATGTATGGGGCCTTGTGCCCAAAAGGTTCACCAAAGTTCCATGTAGTTTGAGAGACGGGAAAAAAATGAGTGTAGGACTTCTGGGCGCCAATGAAGAGTGCCAAGTGGTAGAGGACATGTTCCCAACATTCGGAGTGCTTGCACGAGAAAGCATTGGCAAAGCCAAACTACTGTAAAAGTTTCTGAAAGTTACCAAAACTTTTAGAAGGGGACTTAGGGGCTCAGGTAAATATTGTTACAACTCACCCCGCATATTTCGATTCTTCTTAAGACATGGCAGGTATTCTAAAGAGGGTTTGAGGTCGCTTCTCCAACCATCAAATTCAGCCCTTGATGCCCAGGGGTTGCAGGTTCGAGCACTTCTACAGTCGGTGACAAATGCTGGTGCAAGGTCTTCAGGTTGGAGAATGCAGAAAAATTGCCCCTCTCAGCACAGGTCTGGATGCAGGAAAGCAGTTTCGGACGACTGCCACTGATGCAAAGCGATGCAGGAAGACTGTGCCTCCCATCTCGGCTCCCCTTGATGCTGGAACCACAACATTTGGCAGAGGTGAGTCTTATTGCAAAGGCTGGCGAGCCCCCAAGTGCATCTGCATCAGGGTAGCCCTTACTCTGAGCTGGTCCAGGGGCACTTCTTCAAAGGTTTCGAGCTGTCATAGAGAATGGATGTTTCCCCCATTTTAAGGGTTTAAGGGACTGCTGGAGATCTTCAACAAGACTGGGCTCTTCCAGGACAGCAGCAGATGTTGGACGCCAGGCCTCCTGCCAATGGGTCCACGGTCTCCTTGCAAGTGTTGCAGCTGGACAGGATACTTGGCTCCTTCGGTTTCTTCCAGGATCTCTCTGGAACGAGTGCTGGGGTCCTCTTCTTATCCAAAAAGCCAGGCAAGAGCCGAAAATGCTGCTGGCCAATCAAAGATCTGGCCCACACAAACACCCAAGCAGTGGTCCAATCAGGACCACTGGTTGCACAACTCGAATATAATTCAGACATACTGAAACCAGTTTGTGGATTGGGACTAGACAGTCCCAACCCACTTGCTGGCAGTAAACACACCTGGCCCTGCAGTAGCCCACAAAAAGCCTGTGCGTTCCCGGGCACGGTCCATATAAGGATTTTTTTTCCTGGCTGTACAGACCAGGAAGAAGGGTTAGTGACGAAATGGCCAAGGAACAAATGAAAAACCTCATGGCAAGGCCATGTTGGGCCACTAGCTACAGTTGGTAGCCAAACGCTGTAAGGCTAAAGTAAAATACACCAAAAAGTAACTGTTGCCACCCGCTTGCCCCTTAGGCACACCTAAAGTAACCTCTGAGTGTTAGTCTAGGGCAAAACCAAAGGTGTATGCCATTGTACAGCATTCGAAGATAAACTGTACAATGGTAACAAGTTACTAGAAGTGGCAACAAAATAACAAGACTAAGCGAAACAGTGGATCCCGGTACAGACCTGTCAGTTTCCCCATGACAAATTAGCTTAAGCCAGCGTAGTGAGGCTGAAGGCTTCACTGGACTGCAAAAAGAGCAGGTCAGATTAAAAAATAAAAGCAAATATTTTGGGGGTCCATTAAAAATGGAGTGAAAGGTTTTGTAAAGAGAAATATTTTCGAACACTTGCCACAAGAAATAACACTGGAGGTACTTCAGTGTCTTCCTGATGCTTCCATACCTAGCAACGGATTTTGAATCATCCTAAAAGAATGTATTCTGTTGTTGGCCGTCCAATACAACCAAATGGCTATTCTGGTCCATAATCCATACCTTTGTTGAAATTCAGGGTCTCAGTTTTTACAGTGTAGTATTCTGCTTGCTAGTAGCTAGACCATATGTTGTCCATCAATGGAAGTCCCACAATCCCTTCATCTGATTAGGCACAAAACAGTCTGCTTTGGTGTGCATGCGCCTGGTACATAGGTGATTACAAAATGGAAACACAAGATACAGAGTCAGCCAGCTAATTGTTGGTTTAAAGTTTTAAACCAAGAACAAACAGTCTTCAGATGTTGGAGGTAGTCCCTCCAGAATTGCATAGGATCTGGAGTCCCAAAAAGTGTCTCCATTCCAGAAAAGCCTCCTCGACTGCTGGGAGTTCCTTTTCCACTATGGTGTAGTTTCTTTCCACTGTGGTCCACTATCAGGAATCCATGGCCTCTGATGGGGACGGGTCTCCCCCGTCATGTTATTGTAGAGATAAATACCCCAAGGGCTTTATCCGGTGCATGAGCTTCAACAATCTAAACACTTTTTAGCTCTGGAAGTCATAATATGGGCACAGTGGTGTATATATAGCTCTGGTTAGGTGCCTTCTGCCTCTGAGTAATGGCTGGGGTAGCCCAATTGGGCACTGGCTTATGAAGGGATGGCATGAAGTACAAGTGCAGCAAGAGAATTATCATAGTTTAGGATAATGGGGTGACCAATCAGATTCCAGGGGTAGCATGTGCCACTCCCTTGACATGCACGAGTAACAGAATCTGTGATTTTAGACATGTTGCATGATCATTGGTAGAAAGAAACAATGCCCATGAACCTGGAATTTATTTTATATGATGTGGTGAATGCCAACCCAATACTTTTGCACTTTGTGACCGGGACCTGACCCCATCAAGATGGGATGGGGAACCCTCTCAACCTGTGGCAGGAGGTCTGTCAGAGCCAGTCCTGCCCAAAACACTGGGTGTGAGAGTTGGGAGGGCCCCAGTCTCTGTTTCTTTTTTTTTAACCTGTGCCTGGCTATGTTGTTGTAGTAGTTTGCCATTTATGTAGCACCTTTATCCCATTAGTATGGCGTCAACGCACTTGTGGCAGGAATGCCCTAGGGGGGGGGGCCGAAGTCCAAGGTATGGGATAATTGTCCAAAGGATTAGAATGAGTTTGCCCATTTGGACAAAATAGGGATTTGGGTGGAATGTCAGAGCCCCAGTAAGCTACCCATAATGGCCAGGCATGTGGATGTGTGCTGAAAAGTGGTCAGGAGAGTGCGCTAGTACGAGAGACTTGTGTCCAGATAGACCAAATACTTTGTCGTAGGACGTAGCTGCATTCTGATGGCAGAGACGTTGTGCTTTGTGTTTCATTCTGGTCTATGGAGGCGCATGCATGCAGGTAGGCGGACGTGCCTGCGGCTGGTGTCCACCGAAGTGGTGCATAAATATGTACGTTGGGCCTCACTTGGATCTTTGCTTTTGATGTAGTGGAGTAATCTCGAATTGTGACAGTGTGGTAACACATGCTGTGGCCCTGAAGAAAGTGGATAATGATCTGATACCACTGAAACCGGTCGGCCAACACGTGACCCTTTTGTAGAGAAGGAATAGCATGAAGGGGTATTAGAAGAAAATACATTCTTTTAAGCATGTCTTCACTTTCCTCCCATGCGGGTAGAAAGAGTTTTTGTGAGTGAGACACTGCACCAGATTAGAACACTTGGGTGCAACTTGTATGTTACGTGACACCAATATATGGTGATCCTTTTTAATGTACCATAACAGGAGCCAAATAGGTCCTGCAAAGTACTTTTAAAGTGTAATTTTTGCAGAGCAAAGGAAGTGAATTAAATGTAAGGAGTTCCATTCTGCAAAGCAAATTACACACGCCAATGTTAAGGTTTTTTTTGAAAAACTTGAAAACAAAAGAAAAAAATTAAAATAATCAGATACCATTGTCTTGGTGACTAGATTAAGATAGGGCACATTTTTTTTATTCCTATCCCCTCACCCTAGATAGGTGGCACACCAGCGCTTGCTAGGGATAGAAAATCAATAGGGTTTAGATTAGATATGTTGGAGGGCAAGCTATACTGATGCTACATACATGGTTGGAATGTGTGAAGTAATGGTGAATTTTTAATAACCTGTAATTTTCTTGTGTGATGCGTAATCTGGGGATATCGACGGGTGTTTTCCCCATTAGTCCAATTGTGTTGTTATGGAGTAATCAGACCATCCGGTCTGCTACAAGATTATACTTTATCTTCCTCTGGGGAATATATTGGGGAGGCACTGACAGTGTCAAGTAGATTTTTCATTTTTATGCCAAATATCCTTCACCTGCGAGACTGACCCCCACCCCCTCCAGTACTTTTTGCTGGTCTCCTGGATTTTCTTGTCTGTTCTCCTGAACGAGTGGGAGCCTTTTTCCCCACTCATTCTTTTGCTCCGACGATGGGAACCCTCATTCATTATTTTTGTACTTTATTTTATGGAGTCATGCTTTCCTCCATATTTTCTAAGGCATCTGTAATTTACCTTGGCAGCACACAGCATCTTTGGTGCAATGTTGCTGGGAACCCTTTGTGTTTTCCTTTTGATTTCCTTTTATGTTCCTTGTGAAAACACATGGTCCTAGGGACAGAAGAATACTTTTTATCCTTACATTTTCTTTTGTGATATCAGCACACACCACATTATGTGGCGTGCTGATGGGTTAAACTGTATCCCCTTTCTCACTGCTCCTGGAACTTTTTGGTTACAGTGACAAGCTCATCTGAATGGCTGGTCTCAGTGGATATATTCTACCAAATTATGTGTCTTTTTCCTAACCTGGCTGTGTTCGCAGCCACGCTAATGCATAGACTGGTCACCATTGACCCAAAATGGTGGCAGTCTTTTTTCACACATTCATGATGGCTTGACCATTCTTGGTCCTCCTGTCGTGCTGGGCAGGGGAGGTCCTGGTTTTACTTTTGTCTTCAGCAGGAATCCTTTGAGAAGCATGCCAAGGCTCCAGAGTGTGTGTGAGGACAGGAAGCAGGGGAGGATCCTAAAACTCTGCTGGTCTTTGTCTTCTAGCATGCCTGCCTGGCACCAGATCCAACTGTGAGATGGCTTTCAGGACAGCCAGCCCACAAAGTAAGAAAGAAGCATGAGTGTGGATTGGCTGGGCTCCTGGACAAAAGGCTGGATTCCTGGTGCACAGAGACTCAACCACTGGAACTGAAGATCCCAAGATGACCAGAGACACCTGCAGCACCTTCAAGCAACCGTTGGAGAAACCTGCTGAAGTGACCACTGCTGTCCCGACCCAGTTTTCCTATAGAGAGGGAAGCTCTGAAAAGGATGACTTCCTCCCTTGGACTGGTGGTCATAATCAGTCCCAGGACGACCTGCAAATTGAGCCATCCCTTGACATGCTGCGACCTTCCTGTGCTGCATACCGCCAATACCCTGGGACCTGCAACCACTTTGCGGTGCATCATCCTGCCATGAACAAATTATCCCAACACTTTAGTGGACTCCTTCCAGACCTCCAGAGGCAGGACTCCACTCCTCAAAGTCCCCTTACCAGAGGTCTGGACGAGCAAGCAAGACAAATTAACTGGGCAGAAACATATCTTCATTGGAGTCTCTAAAAAGGCATCAAAACTACAGATCTGCACTGGAGCATGAAGAATACTTTGCTGGGGGTACCTTCTCTCGGCTACTGCTGAGACATCCCTTCAAGATACCCTCCTTTCGTCATCAGGATCAAGGAATAGGCGACCAGGTCTGCAGCTGCTGCACTGTCAAGGCATCCATCTTCATTCTCTTCAACACCCCTAAGGTACAGTGGGACTCTCTGTAATACTTACCTTGAATCGTGTCACTCCTTTGTTGCTGGAGTGTTGATACCAGTGTTTGGGTGTTCACCCATACATGTTCACATTCAGGGAGCTTTCCCAGGTCCCTGAATCCTTTTTACCAATAAAGGCTTGCTACTTACTTGTAACTTGAACACGCCTATGGAACATTGCCTTTTCTACAGCTGTGCCTTACATGCTTTACATCTAATCTGACTTTGAAGAACTTTACCTGGATAGTGGATAGGGATGGACTGTTAAAGGCTCATTTTTCATATTATTCCTGCAACAGAACATTCTGAGTTACTATAACAGTGGTTACTTGCCTTTAAATTGCATTAATTGATCTGCTAAGTCTTTACACTGTGGTTACTCACCCGAATTATTGCATTGTTTTTCTATTGTGTTCATTAGCTTTGAAATAGTACTTACCCATCTGAAGATTTATCGTTGCCTTGTGTATATACAAAATAAACTAGTTTGATATAACTCAAATGTTTAATTTTTTCTTTGTGCCTATGCCTATTCTAGGTTCTTTGTACTAACCCACAGCCTACTTTTTCCCTCCTAAAATAAGCCTGGCTGCTCTGCCACCTACCAGAACCTTGAGTGGTAAAGACCTATAACTATAAGTTGGCACTCTGCATGGCAAGGGGACAGTAATAAAGCCCTACCATTGGCAGACTTTTTATAAAGTCCCTAACAGAAGATGAGCGTGAAATGGGGAAAGTGTGCCTGGTTGCAGGATTAATAACCAGTTTTTGAGGGCCTTCCTGTGAATCAGGTAGCTCCATTTCTTGCACCATACGAGTTATGCAAAATGCTGGCCAGTTCCATTCTATTTGCCCCATAGGACCACATCACCCAGAAGATCTGGCGGTGCTCCCTTCAGGTCAGAAGTCAGCCACCAAGTGTGTTTAAGACTGCAGGTAGCGTAAATTATCTGCTTGGTGTTGGGAGAGGGCTCTAAACCCTTTCAACTGTCCAGGTTCCTCTGTTCCGGATTTTCTGTTTTCCTTTTCCCAGAAAGGCATTTAGAGTGATGCTGTGAAGGGGTACTTAGCTGCCATCTGTCTTTAAGAGTACACCTGAAAAGAGAAATTTCTTCACAATCCCCCGAGCTATTGAGTTTTTGCAGATTTTATGCAACCAGTTTCGCAATGCTAATTTGTTCCCATGTGGGATTTTAATTTGGGTTTAACTCTACTCAAGAAAGCTCAGCTTGAGCAGCTGCATTCTAGTTAATCAAGGTTACTCACCCTTAAGATGTTTTTTCTGGTAGCCATCACTTCCACCAGGTGGTTGAGCAAGCTCCAGGTGTGTTCCGTTAAACCTCCCTACTTGGTATTTTCCCAAGGAGACGGTGATGGGGGAGACTCCTCTTAGTCCCAACGTGGTTTTATACTTTAATCTCTCAAAAGATACACTTTACAGTTTTTTCCCCCCCTCATTTGTCCAAGATGGAGGACCTACTTGCAGGTACTTTGCTACTACACCTCTTGAGTGAGGTACATCAAGAACAATCACCAGCTTTTTGTGGGTTACGCTGGTCATCCTGCTGGCAGGACTGTGACTAAACGGACCCCATCAAAATGGATTATCGTCTGCATCTTGAAATGCTGCAATCCATCTCGGAACAAGGTGCATAAAGGTCTCAGGGCTCATTCAAACAGAGGGCTTTCCCGACACTGCCAGTCTGCAGAGAGGTGGTCCCGGTTTTGAACATTTGCTAGGCAGCCACCTGGCCTTGCTGCACACCTTTGCCAAGCATTACGGCCTGGATTCCCTGTCGGGGCAGGACGCTTGCTTGAGCCTAGCAGTTCTCAGATTTAGGTGGTGTTCTTGCTCTCACTCTCATCCCTCCTCCAGATTTAAGTACTCCTACAAAAATCACTCAGATGATAGATGAGGAATCTGTGTGAGAAAATAATTAATTTGAACAAATGACTAATCTCTTGGTATTGTTCTTTCTGATGAATTTCCTACCAGATTACGCATTGAACTCCCACCCTGCCCCTCTGTGCGCATAGCTGGTGCTCCTCTTTTGTTCTGCGGTCCCTCAGCAGCATGGCTACGGAAAAAGGGCAGAACTTTGCGGCAGGGCAGTGGAGAGCAGATCCATATATACTGTCCCATGTGTAATACACTGTATTGCTGTACTCTCAACATATTTACCAGAATACATACTCTGTAGGACAGTGACCTCCTTTCTGAGTGCTGCAGTAACTTGAAAACAGCGGCCACGACAATACTGAGACCCAATGCTCAGGGTGTGTGTATCCCAAACTATCAGTGGGTTATGTCTCACCAACCAAGGCAGTCCCATGATGACTGATGTACCGAACAAATTGAACACAATCCTCTATCTTTTGACGGTTATTGAGAGTTTCTCCATTTCATCCTTATCATTTGTACTATCTGGGTCTGCTGTGATGCACTCTGCTAAAGGTGTCATCTCCTGGGAGAGTTATACTCAAGTCTTTCTAGTACAAGTTGCAGATAAGACTGGAGGGACCAATTTCAATTCAGAAGAAAAAATGCTGTTTAGAAGCGGACATTGTTTGAACTTTTGGGAATCTGTATATGGTGAACATATGGCCCTTTGGGTATCGTGCATGCAATGGGTGGGGATGCAGAATAACTGACACCAAATAATCAAACCAACTCAGGAAGATGGCAAAGGTTGGTGTTTTATTAACAATTATCTAAAACAGGGAATTACAACGGACATTCGCTAGAGCCCTCAGTGCATTTCGCATAAAAACAGCCTTTTATACAAAAAATACATCAGACGTGACATCATACTATGTGGCAAATGTGAGAAACCTATGAGGGATTGTGATACGTTCAAGGGGAACATCTAAGTATACATTCTATAGGGTTTGGGATTGTGATTGGCAATCTACTATCAGGTGTACAACTTATTCCTACCTCTAACAACATGTCATCCTCAACACTATTAAGTACACAGTATATCATTGGCTCTTAAACTAGAAGGCCCTTCGGTATACAGCCCTCTATGATTGGTTGGCACACTCATGCCATGTCTGGAACATTCGGTTCACTTAGCAGCACATAAGCTCAGACCCAGGTGCCATTAGGTGTACTTGACTTTACCTCCCCACCCAACATCTCTCATCACCCATGCCTTCTGCCATGAAGATTGTCTTTAAACCTGGCCTTGCAAAGTATTCATGTCTCTGGGAATATATGGGAGTGCAAGCACGCACAATCAATGTTCTCGAACTCCACGATGAACTCTATTTCCATCCTTGGCTCACGTGACAGGAGACTACAATTTGGCCCATTTTGCAGCATTTAAATGACTTAAATGAATAAAACCTGGCACGCTTGGTGTTCTTCCTTTGCACCTTAACAAGGGATGATTTAGCTTCTCGCGTTCAATGCCTTTGAGAATAGATAACCAGCATTGGCTGCTTTGACTGACACCAGGCCAGACAGTCTCGCCATTCGTTTCCACGATCTTAGATAATTCTTGCTGTGACACACTTCTCAGCCTTTCTTCTCCATGGATCTGAGCTTACTAAATTCATGACACTGATGTCTAGTTTCTATACAATAGCGGCTTCGTCTGCTGTCTATTCACTACATATAGCCAGCTTCTATGATCCCTTAGTCTACTTGCGTTACATCATCTGTACAGTTATTGAACAGCTTGCATTTTCCATAGCACTACACACTTGTGCAATCTTTTTGCATATGAAAGGTTACTCAATTCTTAACTTTGTCATCAGTTTCTGCAGGATCCATACAGTCTCTTCAGTCAGTATTCTCAGGGCGTCACACATCTTTCGTGACATGCCCAGCTTCTCTTTCAATCATTTTCATATTCCTTCAGGGAGATCCTCCCTCAGATTGTCGTCTCTTCGGGGATGCATTTGATAGGGTTTTCTCAAAGGATACCTTTGTTCGAATATATACTGCGGAATTGGCACAACTGCTGGTATGCATGGCGCAGTCTCAGGCTTCCAACATATAGGAGCCAGGGGGTGAGATTTCCTGTAGAGGCAGTCACCTGCCCCTCTACATTCCCCACGTGGTCGAGTCATCGACTACCTCTTCAAAGGACTCCACATCTTGATATTTTCTCTTGAAGTGCTTTTTTGGAGTCCAGATCTTCATCACCCCCCTCAGTGTGCCGGCTGATATAACATGGTCACATCCACACTCCAGGTCATGTAGTTGCACTGTCCATTCGGATTATAATAGACCCATTGTCCCACATACTTTTTATGATTCTTTGGATACAGGAACTTCGTTCCCTCAGGTTCTACGACGCTGGCCTCTATATATATTTTCTGACATCTTCATCAGTCAATTCCTTTGGTCCAAACCCAGATTCTAACCCATGGCCTTCATTCCTACTGCTTTCTTTGCCGTCTTCTTACGTTGTGCAATTATTATCCTGATCACACAGAATCCAAATACCACCATCATCACTATTGCTCGAAGAAAAAGATGTTTGCCATCCACTGTGGGATCCATGAAAATATGGAAGTAAACCAGCTGTCATCTATAATGTCCTCTGTTTCGTCTTCTATCTTGTTATGCAGGTTCGTCAGCAACGTTATGGCCTCTGTCAAGGTCCCATTCTCGTCATTGTGAGAAAGTATGAATGTGCAACATGATGGCCTAATTTTGGTGTAAACTCCTCCTTGCATCGCTGTGATCATGTCAAGGACATATCTGTTCTGCAGGGGCATTAGTCGTATGGTCCTCAACTCTTCTTTGATAGCGGTGAATCCCGTTATGGTGGTGTTGATCGTCTGCAGGAGCTACCATCTCGTAATCTGCAACCACTTGGCATTGACCATCGTCTGGATCCCAGGCATGAAGATAGTCCTGAAGAATGAAGCAGTCTTACTGAACAACCTGTGCTCATATGGAATAGCATCAAATGCTTCTATTGACTTAGCTGAGAAGTAATTCCCTCTTTTGGCTCGATTGAGAAATTCAAGTGATCTTTTTCTGGAATGGGAATCTACTTTTGGAAATTCTCCAGTGTTCAGGTCGCTCTGAAGAATCACTAATGCTGGACATGAATAAGCACCAAAGAACACGTTCCTCCCCAATCCTTGGGCAGCTTCATGTAGGCCCTAGGTCCACAAGCCCAATATCGATCTATGAGGACAGCTGTCCCTGCTCCCATCCTGGAAACATCAACTGTAGTTTTGCAGCCTTTGTTATCTCTCACATGCTTCTTTCCATCTCTTCGGAAGCACAATGTCGCTTTCGCCAATGGTATCTCAACCATCGGACACAAATCATCTTCTACCCATGTCAGTAGCCTGGCATGTTTAGCCCATGACTTCAAACATCTATGGTTCACTCTCTGTACCTCTTGTACATATTCTGGCTTCAGTAGATGAGCTGCACAGGACATCAGTCCTCTTTCCCATCCCTTCTTGGACTTCACTCATCCATAGAATAGGACTTGAGTTTGTTCCCAACATCCAGGCGATCCAGCTATTTGTTATATCAAGGCAACCCATTCTCTTCATGTCTTCAATTACTACCTCTTCCTGTCCTGCTGCAGGATAGATCAGCATCTTGCTCTCCCATTCAGGCTCCCTTTAAAATTAACATCTGTGTAGTCTTGATATAATCATCTTGGAACAGAAACGACCATTTCGATCTCCATCGCAAAGTGGCCCAACTTCCCAGAAATTGTCATCTGGTCATACATGCTGCAAGATGAATGAGGCATCTGGCATCATGTTTTGGGACTTCTCTGGAGATGAAACTTTGCACTGTATTCATGGCATAGGGTATGAGAACGCAGATGTAGCAACTCCCCTTAGATGTCTTTGCCCCCAATTCCCTCATGTGCTGCTACCACATGTTATTAACCAAGTGTGCTGCATTGACATAGATCGGTATTTATCCTCTCTTTATCTAGATAAGTATTTACTCCATCATTATCTTCCTCTGCATTTCTCCTGTGTATTTTAGAAGCCTTGTACCATTCATGAAGTATATCAAAGGAAGTTCCCATGGCAGGAAGAACCATTGGGGCCTCTACCTCAGTGGACATACTAGCATAATAGAGACTGTGAAAGATGAGGAACAGAAAGTCAGGGTAATCGTACAGGCTTATAATATGCACAAAAACATGGGCATGCACCTTTCATGCCATCCTGGTACTTGTCACACTTGTTCATTCTGTAGAACATTGCCAGCTTCCACATTTCTCATTTTTAATACAATCATACAAATTCTTTATACCTGCAATTGCAAAATTTGCTCAATTATTGCGATGAGAAGCCTTCTGATCACTGGGCCATTTTTAGGATCCTGTAAAAAAGTGTCAATATCAACATCTCTTCTGACAAGAGTAGGATAAGCTTGAAGTATAAAGACAAGAACAGCAAGCACAAGTCGTTGAACATCACCGTCGGTAAGTGTCATATGGTTAGCTGCTTAGAACAGGTATACACCACAAAATTTATCTGGATACTGATCTTGATCAGAAATTGGAAACAAGAACTGACGTCTAGGCATAACTTTGATACATCAATGTGTTTCTATTTTCAGCCTACCAACATTAGCTGCAAGTCTTTACACTCCTACTAAAATATCTATAAGGAGTGTCCACTGAATTTTAGTCCAAGCTAAATCTTTATCATCCATTGGTAGTTGCTTTATCGTCCTTCGTCATCGATCGGGTCTGCAGATGCTGAAATTCTTCTTCTTGCCTTGCTTCTCGATCAGCGATGTTGGGAGGGCGGGTCTCACCTTTATAGGCCTTTACATCCCCCAGGTGAAGCCAAGCCCGCCTTCCTTGGACATGTACAGCTGAAGGTGTTATATTCTCAACGCAAAAGGGACTGTTTAAACGTGTCTCATGCCACTGCCTGGTAAAGTTAATTAGGACTAGGTCTCCAACAAAAAACTTAGGTGCTGATAACAATTGAACTGGATCGGTTGTTGAATTGTCTTCTTCTGTGTTCTGAGAACAACCCCGCTTGCACTTGACTTGATCTGAAATGAGAGCTGCTAGAGGTCATACATGTCAAATAGTCATGCAATTCATCACCTAAAGTTTAAGCTACACTCAGGGCATCCTTCTACTCCTAGATGGAGGTCTAAGGGGCATTCTCATGATGGTCTGACCCTGGCTGATTCCGAAGTGCATATAAAGCCAAGGGTAGGCAATATAGCCATCCCTTCTTCAAAGTCAATTTAATCTTGGCAATCCTTTCTTTCAGGAGGCCGTTGAGTTGATCTCACATATCCCAAATCGCTTGCGGGTGATAAGCAGAAAAAAATGTATGCTTACTGTTCAAGGTATTACCCCTCCAATTGTTCTCAGTGTAGTATGACCAGCAGTAAACCTTTGACATGGTGCAGTTTACCATAAATAGTGCAACATGCTCCAACAAATGTAGAATGTACCAGTCTTCCGCAATCGTAGCAGCAAGACTCTCCCTAGTTACATGCGCGGGGTAATTCAGCTGTTCAAGCGCAACCTTTAATACTGTTATTGGCATCACTGGCTTTCCAGTGCTGTCTTGTCACCATAATGCTTTTGTAGGGGATAAGGAACACAACCTTTGCTTCCATCATTCCTGCGGTGCACTCCATTGAATTTCCATTATTTGGGTTATCAACAATGTTTTAAACGTTTCATGCACCAACATGGTTGTAGGTACATTTTCTTAAATATCTGGGGAATATGCAACCCTTTTGGCTGGTCTGCGGCTTCGTTCCAGCAAGAGATAAAATTCTGGTCACTTAGTGTGCGCTGCACATTTAACGACCGCTATGACTACTGCAAGTTGTAGTGCCTTAATAAGCCTGTCCAATAAGGATGTGTGCTGCTGCGGAGTGTAGTCTGCACAGAGGTAGCCCCTCCTTTTCCAATGTGCTAATCCTGGATGTACGGTTGACTTCACGTAGGCGGAGTCACTGTACACAATCACTTCCTGCCCTTTGTGTTTTTCGAGCGCGACAATGAGTGCTACTAATTCTGTTGCTTGCGCTGAAAAGTGAGATGGTAGCCTTGTACTTGCTACAACTTCAAATTCTCCATTTAATCTGCGTCTCACTAACGCTGCGCCTGAATGCCTTTCCCCACTAGTCTGATCAATTTTCGAAGAACCATCAATAAAGAGAATTTTCCTTCCCGCCAAAGCATTCTCCTTCACTCTGGGTGCATCATAAAATTGAACATAATTAGCAGTCATGCACGTGATCACCTTCTTTTACTGGCTCAGCTATAACCATGGCAGGATTCACTATTTTACATCTTACAATCTTAATCGTCAGATTCAAAATCATTACCTCATAAGTTGAAGCTCTTAGGGATGCCAATGTTCCTTTGGGTTTCTATAAAATGACTAGAGCATGCTCCACGAAGAATCACAGCAGCCCATGACAATACATGTAGACTTCTCAATTGCGAACGCAGCAGCTGCCAATGACAGTTCGCAAGTAAAGTGTCCTCTCATAACTGGGTCTAAAATCCTACTGTAATACGCTAAAGGTTTGTAAACCAATGCAGTTCTCTGTGTAAGCACTGCTGTCACAACTTTCCCATTTGTGGGTGAAAACAAATAGAATTCTTCAACATAATTGGGAATTCCTAAAACAGTGGCTGTACAAATCACTTTTTTCAACTCCTCAAACCCTTCCTCCAGTTCTTCACTCCATTCTATTTTTACTTTATCCACGTGTGCTTTCTTTAAAGCTTGCAAAAGGGATCTTGTGTATGTGCTGTAATCAAACACCTAGGCTCTAACATAGTTGCATAGCCCCAAAAACAGTTGCATCTGTTTCACTGTATTTGGCTTTGAAGTTTTCATAATCGCCTAAGCTCTTTCAGGTGTTACCTTCTTTCCTTCATGTGAAATCAACTTCCATATGTATAACAACCCTTCTTGGCAGTATTATAACTTCTCCTTGTCTACCTTATATCCCTTGTCTGCTAAAATAGTCATCAACTGAATAGAATCTTGTCTGCACTCACCTTTCTCTGTGCTACAAATTAAAAAGTCATTGTATTGCATCACCACAGTCTTGAGATCAATATTGCCTAAATCCATCTGTGAGAGACTGTTAAAAATCAATGGGGACTCATAGTACCCATGGGGCAAACGAGTATGTTTCGGTCGAGTTTAGCGGAACGTAAAAGGAAGTCATGTCTTGCGAGTCTGTGCAACGGGATCGAGAAAAACACATTTTTGAAATCTATCACTGTAAAATATCAAGCTTCCACCGCCATACTGCATATTATTGTCACCGGATTAGGAACTAGAGGAAACTATGCATCTACAATCTGGTTAATCGATCTCGTATATTGTATTAATCTCCACGACCCTCCCTTAGATTTCTTAGAATCCCTTGTTCCATCAATGCTGAAATGGTCTGAAATATACTTTCATCATCCCCTCGAGACATGGGGTACTGTTTTGATAAGAGGTAAAATCGCTCCTGGCTTCAGCTTTATTTTAACTTCTCCTATCCCCTTTAATAAACCTACATCATGAGCGCCTATGGTCCAAAGGACCCTCGGCGCCTTCTCCAAGTCTTCCTGAAAAAATGTTGGACGCCTCCGCATTATCGCCATTCGCTGTGGGACTTCCCTCTTTTCTATCCTTATCCAGTATGTGATGCTCATAAAGAACACCACTTCATCTTTTTGGTCTTCCCTGAACATGTCATCAGTAATCAGTCAATCTGTACCCTTCCTCGAGAGCTATTACTGTCCTCCATGGTCTACCCTCATCGCCTACTCCTTCGAGCATTGCCATTTCCCTACGTACTATGGCTGCTTCTAATTCTATAGGGATAGTCTGTCCCCTCCCCTCTTAGTACATAAGTATTCATGGTCTAAACAAAAAGGTACCTTCACAATTTTTCCCATTAAGCCCGGTAGCCACGTCAGTAAAATGCTCACTCCATAAAGAAAAACCTCTGGATCTACTGGAACGCCTCACAGAGCCACTTACCTGTGAATACCAGTATAAATTCACCCACGTTTAAATAGTGTATTCCTGGAGTGGAACACACGATTCCTTGATCATGGATGAAATCGTCATGTTAAGTTTTGTCATCAAATCTCTTCCCAAAATGTTAACTGATGTCTGTTGTGAATATAACAAAGGACCAGACATGTCACACTACTATAGAGACTGGAATTCCATTAGTAAAAGGAACTCTACTCGTAGCTCCAGAGAACCCTTGATCATTCATGGCAATTCCCGATATTGGATATTTTCCCTCTCGTATACACAAACTAGTAGCTCCTGTGTCAACAAGAAAAGAAAAGAATTTGCCTTCTATCGTCACATTGACCCTTTGTTCCTCTTGGGGGTGTGGTGTCACAGATGGTACTGAACACATCAAGTCACCCTGTGAGCTGTCGTATTGTGGGTACAGGCTCATCCCCGTTCCTGTGAAAGGATTTCATCCTATCACAGTGACACCTCCTATTCTGGGTGTCAGCACTTGTCCCATGTTTGCATACTGCTGTGTCTTCATAGGGGATTGTTGCAACTGCCCCTGTGGTGGATTCATTTGTACTTGCTCTTGTTGCTGTATCAGCTGTACTCGCGGCGCTTGTGTCTGATACAGGTGATCTTGGGTGAACCCTTCCCTAGTTTATGTGCTATATGGTGGAGGATAAGCTGTCCCCCCTCTTGAAAATGTACCATTCTGCACATTCCCTTGGCTCCCACATACACGTGCAATATGCCCAGTCATCCCACAAGTCCAGCATACTGGTGGTGCTCGTCTGACAAGTCCCCCTTGGTTATATACTCCATGGGTACTCAGATGCTCATTCTGTGTATTCTGAAACCCACCTTGATTATTTTGGAATCCACCTCCTCTTCCTCTAAAGCCCATAACCCTGCCTCATGGCACAAACCCGTATCCACCTTAATCCATCGGGCACTGATTACTCGCCTACGATGTACCCATTGCTCCCTGCATTCCCAATCCTTCTCGACTTGTCAATAGCGCCCCTTCTATGTCAAATTTAGACAATTTTTTCTGAACTAACTTGGCTTTCTCAATTTTCCTAGTCTCATCTTCCTTATTCTTCTCTTGTAACAACTGACAATGGTGTACTATCGTCAACTGTATCTCAGCCCACGGTTTCGCTTCCATCCCCACCTGCTTCTTCATTCGTCTCTGGCAACCCCTGGCATAAAATGTGGTAAAATAATGTGTTTCAAGTTGCCATTTCTCCTGAATGTAAGCAATATGGTCTTCATCTTCCTTCATCTGGCATGTCATAATTGCACCCATATCTGATTTGTCGAGATACTGTATCCTGAGAGCCCTCCACACATCTGCTATGCAATTATTGAACGGCACTCCATCACGCGCTGTGTTTTATGCTGTCACACTTGGATATCCTGCTCTCCTCCATATGTCCTCAGCTCTTTCCCCAAGAATAGCTGCCAGGAGACCGTTTATGTCCTCTATGGCCAACGCGTTTCCTCCTGTCACCATTTTTTCTAATTCGTATATATACATTTCCCGGTGCCCGAAGTCAAACTCGGGAGCTTACACCTTAAATTATCCTTGTCCATCTGCGGCCATGGAATATACTGCGGTCTTGCTCCCCCTTTTTCCAATAAGGGAAACTGCGTAAACCCCAACCCAGAGTCCGCTCCCATCATTAATCCATCCATGGCAGGGACGATCGTCCCCGTCTATCTACTTGTCAGTAGTGACCTTTACCTGCTCACATATGGTGGTGATTCCCCCCCTCTCACTATGAGATCATCCTTGGGGACGCTGAGGATATACTATGGGATCTGGTGTCCTATCTGTAGGTTGTTCCAGATCTGACCATCTCACATCCATTTGCAAGCATCCTTCAGGGGCACACGCGCTCCCTCCTACCTCGAGGGTAGATTCTATTTCCTCATCTGACACGTCTAGTCCCCAACTAGTGCGACTATCTTCCTCACTTTCGTCTAGGTTCAGTCTGCTTAAGGACAATGCTCTATGTTTGTGACTGAACAGAATTTCTTCGCTTCGTCATTGAAATACCAGGGATTGATCCCTCTTCCGTCGACTTTCATACTAGCTACTTTCCTTCAATTCTTGATAAGTCTCATCGATCCTTTCCCCAGACGCTCATCACATCAAAGTTTTCTTCTTCCAATAGGACTCGAGATGCTGTGGGCATTACTTTCTTTATTCAAGGAATCTGTTCTATTCTGTCCCATCGTATTTCTGGCCTTGGCCCCATTGGTTCCACTCGAAGAAGACTAGTATCAAGACGGTGCAGTGGTCTTTTTTGTTCCATTTCTTCGTCTAGCTCTCTTCGCTCTCCCACATCCCCTCTAATTCTTTCTTCCTCTTGCCTTCGTTCTTCTATCCTTATTCCTTCCCTTCTTTCTCTGTATTCTTTTGTCCCTTAGTCTTTGCGCTTACTGCTCTTCCTTTCTCTTCTATACCCATCTTCTATCGCTATTGTCGTACTTTGTTCTTTTTTCTGTTGCTCCTCCTGATGCATCAGTTCTCGTCGCTCCCTGGCTCTTCCTTTTCTACTAGTCTTTTTTCAATCTCTTCTCTCGTTCTTTGTCCTTTCTCACTTGTTCGTCCTTATCTTCTCTTTGCCCAACTTCCTCAATTCTTTTCCCATCTATTTTAAGTAATATCTGTCTACCCATCCATTCGTTCGGCACAAGCACTCTCTCATCGGCTTTATCCTTCTCTCCCTTCCATCTCTTAATCTCCATGTCTATTTCTGTCAACAGATTCGACCATCACTCCTTTCTTCAAAGGTCTTGTACGATCTTTTAGATCTCTTCTTTTCTCTTATTCTCCTCTGGACTATCAACGCCATGATAAGCCGGATGTTCATATATTGGATCACTATACCCAGTTGCCGCTTCAACTCCTTTAAAGGATATAACCCCATTTCTTCCATACTAGCGCCTTTTACTGCAGGGGAGCTGAGGGCTCAACACCTTCCTCCTTTCGCTGACTAAGTATCCACTACTCAGGTGGCAGATCTTCCCTTTCTTCCTGGTACATTTTCCAGAGCTCTAGAATCGCTAATCTTTTCTCCAATTTCTTCCCCGTGTACGCAGCATGCAAGTATGTGTTGCAATACCGCTTTTGACAGCGATCCCCCTTGTGGCCATGGCATGAACATTTAATATGCCGTGCCTTTCACCCATTCCGCACTATACTGTTTGAGCTTGGGTTTGTGCTTCGGTAATGTTTTACATAAGTGCATAGGAGGAGTGTCTCCCATGATGACAAGTCTCAGACTTATAAAATAACCTTCACACTTGCTTTAAATCACCACTTTTTCAACGCCTTTAAAACAACAAATATCAGCACACACCATCAATCGCTGCTCAAGCCTCTAATTTCTTAATTAGCTATCTCTATCTTTTGATTGGTACCAATCACTTTGCTAGGTTCAATCACTATAACTCAACTTTTTCAATTACTTCACAGCTATTGCTCTTTGATATTTTTACTCAACTAAACATACAGACAAGTGGACTTTTACACATTAATAAACACTGATCACCTTTTTCTCTCTCGCCTTTACTTTGTTCCCTGTACAGGGTTTGAAACGTCACCTTACGTAAACCTGCTTACGTGTTATATATTTCTGTTCTACCCCCGTTGGTAATTGAAAAAGTCTCCTTCTGAAACTCCCTTGAGCCAAACTCTAGGCGCTACCTTTTCTTTACACAATATAATCAGCATCACAATCCCATACTCTTCATTTGCCTTTCCCCTTAGTCTACTCACCATTCCTTTGTTAATCGACTCGAGGCCTTCGGCATCGACTCCTCCTCCAATCCGACCACTTCACCTTCTGTCCACAGAGCACCTGTAGAAAGCGGGCAGGGATTTTGTCAAAGGGGGACCTGCCCACCGTCTTAGTTCTTCTTGCAAGTTTATTTCTATCTGCCACTCTCCACAGGAAACCCTGTTTGGATCTTTTCCAACCATCCTCTGCTACCAAGTGAGCATATGGCCCTTTGGGTATCGTGCATGCAATGGATGGGGATGCAGAATAACTGACACCAAATAATCGAACCAACTCAAGAAGATGGTAAAGGTTGCTGTTTTATTAATAATTACCTAAAACAGGGAGTTACAATGGACATTTGCTCAAGCTCTCAGTGCACTTCTCATAATAACAGATGTTTATACAAAAGAATGTCAGACGCGACGTCATTTCGTGGCAAATGTGAGAAACCTACAAGGACTTGTGATAGGTTCAAGGGGAAAATAAAAGTATACTTTCTACAGGGGTTGGGATTGTGATTGGCCATCTATTATCAGGTGGACAATTTCTGCCTACCTCTAACATGTCATCTTCAACACTATTAAGTACACAGTATATCATTGGCGCTCAAACTAGAAGGACCTTCGTTATACGGCACTCTATAATTGGTTGTCTGGAACATTCGGTTCACTTAGCAGCACGTAAACTCAGACCCTGGTGCCATTAGGTGGACTTGACTTTACCTCCCCAACCAATTAGCCCAACATGTCTCATCACCCATGCCTTCTGCCATGAGGTTTGTCTTTGAACTTGGCCTTGCTAAGTATTCTTGTCTCTGGGAATATATAGGAGTGCGAGCACGCACCATCGTCCTCAAACTCCACGCTCAACTATTTCCATCCTTGGCTCAAGTCTGGAGACCATGATTTGGTCCATTTTGCAGAATTTAAATGTCTTAATTGAATAAAACTTGGCCTGCTTGGTGTTCTTTCTTTGCACCTTATCAAGGGATGATTCAAGTTCCCATGTTCACGGCCTTCGAGAATAGATAACCAGCCTTGGCTGCTTTGACACCAGGCCAGACAGCCTCGCCATTCATTTCCACAATCTCAGCTAATTCTTGCTGCAAAACATTTCTCAGCCTTTCTTCTCCATGGGTCCGGAAGTACTAAATTCATGACACTGATGTCCAGTTTCTATACAATGGCGGCTTCACCTGCAGTCTTTTCACTACATATAGCCAGCTTCAATGATCACTTAGTCTACTTACGTTACTGCATCCGTACAGTTATTGAACGGCTGGCATTTTCTATAGCACTTCACACATGTGCAATCTTTTCGCATATGAAAGGTTACTCGATTCTCGTCATCAGTTTCTGCAGGCAGTCTCTTCAGCCAGTAGCCTCGGGGTGTCACACTAGTCTCTCGTGACTTCACTAGCTTCTGTTTCACTCATTTTCATATTCCTTCAGGGAGTTGCTCCCTCAGATTGTCTCTTCGGGGATGCATTTGATAGGGTTTTCTCAAAGGATACCTTTGTTCGAATATAGCTGTACCTCCGGGACAATGTATTGTCCTGGAGGATAGCTCAGCGGCAACGTGCGCGCCTTGGAAGCAAGATGACACGAAGCAACTGGTTTGATCCCCGGGTCCGCGCTTAGAAACCTCTGGGTGTTTAAGCGCGTTATAAATACGCAACTAAGACAAAAAAAAACAATTAAGCAACTAAAAAAACTCACAATTTCTGGAACAGCGCCTTGATGCCTGCGGGTTGTGTGAGCGCTTTAAAAATGTAAATAAATAAAAAATAAATAAATACGCTGCAGAATTGGCACAACTGCTTGTGTTAAGCATGGCGCAGTCTCAGGCTTCCAACATATAGGAGCTAGAAGGTGGGATTTCCTGTAGAGGCATTCATCTGCTCCTCTACATTAGTTTGGAGAAGGTTTCTTCTGGAAGGAAATCCATGCAAGGTGGTTGTTGCTTGGGCACTGTTGCCTGGAATTCACCTCCAAAAACAGTTTTAAACCTGAAAGAGGCACAAGTGCCATGTCTGAGAATAGAATTGTGTGCAAGTTAATTAGCCCAGTTATTTGGTAGGAAGTGCATCATACCATTTCAATTGAGTCTCAGGGCACACAAGCAGATTTGTGAGAGTGCTTGTGCGTTCTAGAGGAAGGAGCGCATAATTGAGGAACTAACCCTACCCGTGTTACTGTGGGTGAGTACCTTACTAAGATTTTACCTAGGCAAAAGGGCTTGGTAATTTAAACTGCAATTTAGCACAGTGTGAATGACATCTGAGCTCCTGCAGGGATCAAGAATGCACAGCAGCAATAATCAGGACTCATATTCGGAGAACTCTCCAGGGAAGACAAAGGAGAAGAGTGATAAAACTTGATACAAGACTCTGCATCCAATCTTTTGATGGAGTCCAGTAAGAAAAACAAGTTACTTACCAACTGGTAACGTTCTTTAGACTGTATGTTCCTCCAACGTATTCCACATCTTTGACATGTAATGTCCACAGCTGTGCTGCTTCGGACATTTCTCGGCAGAAGGCATCCTGCATCGATGGGTCGATGTCCCTCGAAGGCCTCCGTCTAGGGTGATGTCATTGGATGTTATAAGTAGCATGCACAGCGTCCGTAGCCTCAGTTCATGTTTCTTCTCTCCACAACATGTGACATAACCACACACAATGCCTGCTTGACTGCACATAGCCTTGTGGGAACACAAGCTCCACAAGCATAGGAAATTCTTCAGAGGGGCACGAGGACTACGTTGCAGGAACATCCAGTCGAAAGAACATTACCAGTTGGTAAGTAACTTGCTCTTCAAATGGATTGTGTCCTCCTACGCATCCACATCTTTGACAGACTCCCAAAGCAGTATCAGTGATTGGAGGGAGAAGAATTTGGATATAACCAATCAGATGGCAGAATAAAGCACTGCTTTACCAAAGGCCATATCTCGACCATGGAAAGTATACATGGAGTAAAGCTTGGCAAAGGTGTGGATGGAAGACCACATTGCAGCCTCAGAAACGTTCTCAACAGGAACTCCCCTATGCAGGGCTGTGCATGTAGCCACGCCCCTGGTGGAGTGAGCTTGCAAACCCTCAGGAGGGTCCTTTCCAGCCAATCTAAACATTCAGAAATGGTGAGGATAATCCACTTGGACAAGGTCTGTTTGGTAACAGCTTGGCCCAATCTGTGCCCAGTGTACCCTACAATATGTTGGTTGTCCACCCTGACCCTGGACATCCTAGAAATATAAAAGCTCAAAGCTCGCCTAGGGTCAAACCTATGGAGTCTCTCCTCTTCCTTACCAGGATGAGGAGGAGGATAGAAAGCAGGAAGTATCACCTTCTGGCTCAAATGAAATTCAGACACTACCTTAGGTAGGAAGGATGGACGTACCCCCTCAGTACAACCCTATCCTTATGGAACACAGTAAAGGGTGGCTTAGATGAAAGTGCCTGCAACTCGCTCTCTCTGCGAGCAGATGTAACTGCAATCAAGAAAAACGTCTTGAAGGTCAACAGTCTCGAAGGACAAGAGTGAAAACGTTCAAACGAGCACCCATCAATAATTTCAAGACTAAATTCAGATCCCAAACCGGCACCTGAAAAGGGGGCGGCGGGAACACATTTGTGAGCCCTTTTAGAAACTGGGTAAACAAAGGATTCTTAAAATAAGAACATTCTTCAGACAAGCGCTTGAAAATAGACAATGCTGCCAGGTAACCTTTAATGGTACCCACTTGAAGACCCTCGTGGGCCAAAGAAAGCAAGAAAGAACCATCGGAATGGAACACTAAAACAGATTGACATTGTGTTCTCTGCACCAGTCGCAAAACTTACACCAACGGTACAGGGATTTGGTTGCCGGTCTCCTGGCCAAAAGCAACACCTCCATCATGTCATCTGGGAGGTCCCAATCCTTATATCTCAACCTTTCAGAAACCATGCGTGAAGGTTGAGAGTCTTGACCTCTGATTGGAGAACCCAACCCCTCAGCCCCCTTCGCTCGAGAGAGAGCGAGAGAGAGATGCTCCCTGTGGGGAAGAGAGCATGGAGGACAGATGGACATTTCTAGAAGGTCCTGGTACCACACTCTCCTGGCCCAATCTGGAGCAATTAGGATCATGTGGGAGACAAACTTCTGCAACCTCCTTAAAACCTGAGAAATGACAGGGACTGGAAGAAACGCGTACAGAAGTGTGAATGACCATATCCACGACGAACGCATCCCCTAAAGCTCCTCTCAGAGGAAATTCCCTCGAGCAATATGTCTCACACTTGGTTGGCACCGGTCGCGAACAGATCCACTTGAGGGGTTCCCCAAAGGGCGAAGATCTCCTGAAGGACGTCGTGAGCTAACTCCCACTCGTGGAACACCATGCACTGCATGCTCAGAGCGTCCGCCGCCACATTCTTCTCTCCGGCCAGATGAACTGCAGAGACTGAGATTCCTTGCTGTATCGGCCAGAACCAGAGCTGTATCGCCTCTGCACAGCGGAAGTGATCCTACACCTCCCTTTTTGTTGCGGTAAGGCATGGCCACTGTGTTGTCCGTCATGATCAGGACACTCTTCCCACACACAGACGGCAGAAAAGCCTTCAGGGCTAGCCTGAAGGCCCTCAGCTCCAAAGGATTTATGTGGCGTACGGACTGCGACAGAGACCAACAACTGTTAGTGGTCAGCTTGTTGGCATTAGCTTACCATCCTGTGAGGGAAGCATCTGTCACTACCGCCACCACTGGCCACGGTTTCCAAAAAGGCTCTCCCTTCATCAGATTCCATTCGCTGGCTCACCACAGAAGATCCTGTGAGACCATGAGCGGAATCGGAAGGAGATCCGACATTTTGCCTGAGAATTGCAACCACTGCGTCTTGAGAGCCCTTTGAAGGGATCTCATCCTCAGTCTGGCCTCTGGCACCCGAAAAATGCAGGATGCCATGTAGCCGAGCAACTGTAAGAATTCGAAAGCCGGGAGACTCTGGGCATGTTGAAATTTGTTGACCATCTGGACAATGTGATGAGCCCTCACACCCTCGCCTTGGGTGGCGAGCACTTCCAAGGATGGGTCTAATACAGCCCTGGTGTACTGCAGCTGTTGGGATGGTGTCATATATGACTTCTTGAAATTGAGGGAGAAGCCCAGCTTGTGAAGGGAGTGGCAGGTGAGGCGGAGATGATCCAAGGCTTGTTCGGGAGAACGTGCTCGGATCAGCCAATCGTCCAGGTAGGGGTAGACGTGAACCACCCCTCTCCTGCGATACGCTGCCACCATCACCATGTGCTTGGTGAAGACCCTCGGGCGAAGTACAACCCGAATGGCAGGACCCGAAACTGAAAGTGCGAGCTGCTTATAACTGCAAACCTCAGGTATTTTCTGTGCTTTGGATGGATCGGCCCATGAAAATAAGCATCCTGTAGGTCCAGTGACACCAACCAATCCTGAAGTCGAAGGGCCTGAAGGACCTGAGAAAGAGTGACCATCTTGATCTTGTCCTTCCTGAGGACCTTGCTCAAGCAACGTAAGTCCAAGATGGGTCTCAGTCTTCATTCTTTCTTGGGAATCAAAAAATATGGGGAATACCAGCCCTTGTTCCTGTCCGCCACAGGCACTAGTTCTATAGAGCCTTTCTCCAACAGGGTTAAGATTTCCTGCACAAGGAGCGTATACAGAATCTTCAAAGATAGCTTCCCCGGTGGATTGTCGTGAGGCGACATAGGAAGGGTAGGCAGTAGCCGTGGGCCATTGTTTCCAGGACCCACGCATCCGAAGTAATGGCTCGCCACTCTTCGAGATGCTGAGACAGTCTGCCCCCAACCGGCGAACAATGAGACCTGGCCTCATAGCTGTTTTGGAGTGGCTGCAGCAGTGCCTGAAGGCAAAGAGGCAGCTGCCTGAGCGGCGTTGGCACCTCATCCCAGTCCACCACGAGTAACTTTATGGTAGCCCCTTTGACTGGCCGCTCCTCTCGCTCTACCAAAAGAGGAGTAGTAACGAAAGGAACCACCCCTTCCACTGCCGTTGCCTAGGACGAAAAGGCAGAGATTGACGCACAGCTGCGCCCAAAGATTTAGCAGCTGCTTTGTAGGTCTGCAACCTCTCAAGGCTCTCGTCAGCCTTGCTGTTAAACAAATGAGAACCATCAAAGGGTATGTTGAGAAGGCGGGCCTGCACATCCAGTGCAAACCCCGACTTACGCAACCACGCAAACCTGCGTATCACGGTGCTCACAGCCATGGACCGGCTGACACCATCAGCCGTGTCTAACCCAGACTGGAGGGATTCACACATGGGATCCTTGCCATCCTGCACAATAGCAAGACACCCATCCCTTTCTTCCCCTTCGGCAATATGCTCAGCCGCCAGAGAGACATTTCTACAGAGTGTGCGAAAATGTTGCTAAGGCACAGGTGGAGTTGGCTGATTTCAGTACCATACTCCCAGCATAAAATACCTTGCGTGCCCATCCATCGAAGCGCTTGTCCCCATCAGGAGGGATGGTAGGGTATGCTGCCTGCCTCGAGGTGTGTGGATAGGTAGCTGGGGTTGCTACTGGATGGGCGGTATTCCTTAGTCAACGACTTGTTGAGCCGCCGGAAGAGACTCTGGGGTGTTCCAAGTAGCAGCCACCCTTTTCTGTAACGCCATATGAAAAGGCAACACTGGGTCAGTGGACGGACCCTGATCTAAAATATCAGTAAGGTCATTCTGATCGAATTGAACAGGATGGCTGGACCACCCTAGGTACTCTCGACATTAACCTCCTATAGGAGGATTCAGCATGAGCCCCAGGCTCTGGCCACCAAACTCCATTTCAGGAGATGAGTCAAGGCCACGGGCATCATGTAAAGACTGACCCAGATCCTCCATCTGACTGTCCTCAGAAAAGACTGTCAGGAGCTTCAGGTGTTTCACCAGGAATATCGAAAAGCTCCAACTCCACATCAGACCTCTCTTCATCCTCATATATGTTCTGTAGAGAATGAAATGACTCCTTCCTAGGCACAGGAGCAGACCTGGATTCAAGAACAGGCCTCACAGTCTTCGACAGAGCCTTTCTCTGAGGATCCACAGCCACCAGGGCCTCCAACAGCAAATTTTGGCCTTTAGACCCTGATGGTGTCGAGGCAAAGCCCCGACAGCCGCACTCGATGGACACAGCGCTGACGCTGTCCTCGATACCTTCCCAGACCTCAACGGTTTCATCGGGGACGAAGACAGAGACCTGGATCTGGCACGTCTCTGGTGATACACCGGAGCATTGTCCGAACAGGGCCTCAACGGTTCCCGATGTTTATCGCGCCGACAGCCCGGGCCCGAGGGCGCGCAAGCGTCGCACCAAGACCGTTCCCTGCCAGCTTCAACTGAAGGCGCGGACGGAACAGTGCCCTGAGACTGAAAAATCTCCAGCATTTTCTTCCTGAATGCCTCCCACTCCTCCGGTGTAGAGGATTTAGTGGGACAAGCTACTTTCCTTGCAGAGCCTTCATCGGATGGGGAAGGCGAACATTGATGCTGCTGCCGGGAGTGCCTCGACGAGGAGTGGCGGGAACCACTCAGGGACCGAGATCCCCTGGACTCTCTCCAATGGGGAGAGTCACCCCTCGAGGCGTCAGTGGAAAGACCAGTAGTCTTTTTGGATTTACGGGGTTTGGATACCTGACCTACCTGCAATTTACCCTTATGCTCCCACAAGGCCTTGGCAGTCAACGACTGCCACTTCAAGTAGTCGTCCGTGTCATGGCTCTCGCCCAGACACCACAAGCAGATACAGTGCGGGTCCATGATGGACATCTTGGACTTACAGTCCCGGCATTTTTTGAAGCCAGACCGCGGGGTCGGCGGGTTAGAAGAAGACAACATTATCGAAGTAGATAACACGAGGCACGCAGAGTTCTCGAAGCACACACGTTTGTGGAAAAAAACAGAACTGAGGCCTTCGAGGGACATCGACCCGACGCCATCGACACAGGATGCGCTCTGACAAAAAAATTCCAAAGCTGCTGACATTACATGTCAAAGATGTGGAATACATTGGAGTACACAATCCATAAACAAAAAAAGGCTTTATTTGGGTTAAAAGTTTAAAAGAAAAAAAGATCGGTTTAATAGCTCTGAAGAGAGGCATAGAAGAATTGCAGCTCGAGTCAACACTTTCCAATTTCACATCGCCCTTTGGCACTACAAAAGAGGCTCAGGCCGTTAATAAGATGGAAGACCAGTGTCTGAGTAGACACTCGTGGACCCTCTAGCCCACTTACTCTATCTGGGCTGGATACAAATACAGAACCCCTCTGATCTGTACTCTGAGATTGAACTGTGGGATTCTTGTAAACAGTGGTGTAGATAGGGTAGGGCCCGAGTGGGCAAAACCCACCCAAACACTGCAGTGGGCCCCAACTACATTAGCTTCATGCCCCACTTGTTAGACAATCCTGGCTACACCTCTTCTTGTAAGGCAGAGACGGGGGGTCCTGGGGTTAAACCTCAACAGTGCATAGGAACCATGCATTTAGCCATTCAGTTGGGTCGTCCATAGCATAAAAGCACCCCCTCCAATAGATTTTCGTGACGCAATATGAACTCAACTTCCTCTGCCGACCAGAAGCTTTTCCAGTGCTAGCTTCTAAGGTGGCATTTATTTTATTTTAATCTTTCTAGTGCATCAGGAGCATGGTCAGTTCTTCTAGTCTCTCATTGGGGGGGGGGGGGGGGGTTACTGCTCTGGGCAGGATCTAATGTGCAAAAGACTGAATTAATCAAGATGTTTGACCAGCCACAGTTCTCAGTGTGAATGGGATGCATAATTGCTGTAAGGCAGGAATCCCAGTATTTACATTACCCCGGTAAGGGTGTTTTAAGACAGTGGGTGCACAGGGAAGAAACAGTCATTTCTGAGATACTCAGATTTAGTTACAAGGCGGACTATAGCTTAAGGGAGGAATCCCTGAAGTGAGGCCTAGTTTCTTATCTTTCTAAGATTTCTTATCTCTGTGCCCAGATTTTGGGTTTGTCCGAATTGGTGGTCGTTCCTTTATTGTGATGGCTGCCAAACTGTGGAATGCTCTGCCTATTACACTGCGGTACACTGTGGCTCATCTGCAGTTTAGACACATTAAAAACCTAGCTTTTCTGATAATCTGTGCTGGGCCAATGTAGGTGTTCTGATAGTCTTTTAGCACCAAGTTGCCTTTTGGTGTTAGTTGTGCTGTACCTCTGGGTACGAAATGGATAAAAACAGTTTCAATTCAGAAAAATCTATGTTGGAGACAGGGGCAAAGGATCAGAAACCTTCAGAACCTTTGGCTCAGGTGCAACCACTGTTGTGTAGAGAGGAAAGATAGAAGTGGAGAAGGAACAACCTCTGCCTTTAATGTGGATGTGGCCATTTTAGGCCCAATAGCCCACTGTAAAAACACAGCAGATCCTGAATAACCATCTGGCAGCATTCCTACACACTACATTGAAAGTATTTTTATTTTGGAAAGGCCTTTTTAAAAGTTGGGGGGTGGGGGGAGAAAGGGTCTGCAAAGTCGGTAGCAATTTTTAATTATTTAATTAATGTAAAAAATGCAGGAACTGGTTAAGGCCCTTGACTTTACTCCGTTGTTCTCTGGTCCCATCACTCCTTAAACATATCCAAAAGAGAGGGACCCCACAGGATTGGGACATGGAGCCAAGGTTAACTCGCAGTATGAAAGCATTGCGGTAAACTTATCCACAGAGCGTTTGATGAAAAATGAAACCAAAACTCTTGAAAAAGGATTAGGTTATGTAACAAGCAACAAACGCAATAAGTTTGGATTCTGAGAAGAACTTTCAGAATGTATGCGAAAGATTCATCTGAAACAATTTTTTGCTGACAAAGACTATGAATATGAAGACGACAGCGGTTTGCAAAATAAATCGAAACGTACACCTCCAACACAGATAGAGGGCTGAAGCTAAAGTGTTTGAAAACAGTACTACAGGACATAGAAGAACTAGAAAAAAGAAAGCAAAGTATAAGGGATGCCAAAATATCAGCAGACTGGAAAAAACGTTAAGATTGCTATTGCAAAATGAGAACAATCATGCCCAGAACAGAACAATCATCTGACGAGCAGAACAAGGGAGGGGCCATTGTGGTACAAGATAGACGAATGCATTCAAGAATGCAATAAACTAGAGAATACAGATTATCAGCAACTGGAAGAAGATCCCACCCAGAAATTAGAGAGTGTGATATGCCACAAAGTAGAAAAAACCTTGAAAAGAGGATGAGCTAAAATAAATAAATAAATAAATAAAAGCTGCTTTTCTACAGATGGAAAAACGAATACCACCTCAGTTTTATATCCTCCCTAAATTACATAAGTCCCTCAGACCTATATTCTCTGGGATAGATTTAGTATTGGAACCGTTACCCAAATTTGCAGATATATTTATGCCACTTCTACTTAAGAAAATGGCATCATACATCAAAGATACAACGCAGATGATTCAAGAAATAGAAGGGATGCCTTTTTCACAAAACAATGAGATCATGATCTGTCTAGATGTCGTGGCACTCTATACGAGTATTCCACAAAGAGTATCCCTAGAAATGCTAGAAAAACACCTTTTGGAAACAAGAAACTCAAAAACCCCATAAGCAGTCATCCTATGGTGTGCAGAGCTTGACCTTACAGAAAAGTATTTTCATTTTAATAGCAAGTTCAATAAACAAATCCAAGGGACTGAGCTGGGAGACACCCTGGCACAAATGATTGCAAACCTATATATGGAAAGCTTTAAGAAAAACTATATATAAAGTTACTAATCCCTTTAAAAAAACATCTTTGTCTGTGGCGACGCTGCATAGAGGACGTGTTCGTACTATGGACAGGCAATGAAGAAGAGGCAGCCTCTTTCTTCACCTGATAAACACACAAGATAGACATCTCAAGTTTATCAATACACACAACAGAACGGGATAACCTACCTCTCAGACAATTCTTACGGCTGAAAAGAAGCAACACAAACAGAACCGATTATAAGCAAGAAGCTATGATACTAAGAGAAAAATTGCACGAGAGGGGTTACCCATCTCAATGGACAGCAAAAGCTATGAAAAGAGCAGATACCTGGGAAGCTCGACTAGAGCATAACATGAAAGAGAAAGATGGGAAGGAAGACAATATAGCATTTGTGAATACATATAGTATGTGTCAAACCAAATCAAAAAGATTAAAAAACATTGGAAAATAATGGAGAAAGGGAAACATCCCCTGAAAATACCTTTAATTGCTTATACGAGGAGTAAAAGTATTAAAGACCAACTAATACACAATGACATCAAAGCACAACCAATAGAGAAAGACTCTTACAGAAAGCTGGGGACTAGAATGTCCAAAAGGACATTATTCTTGTGCAAACTGTGTGCTGTAATCAGACAAAACATTTTACAAAAAAATTATAAAGCAGGGAGGTAGACCTGGGCTTGAAAAATCCGTGGACACAAGAACCACTGACAAACTAACTCAAAAATTGTCATTTATGCCATATGGTATCAGTGTAAAAAAATTTACATAGGGAAAACAGAAAGGAAAATTAAAACACTAATAACGGAACATAAAAGCTGTACAAAGAACAGAATCCATGCAGCTCCCTTGGTAAGCCACTTTGTGGAACAGATACATAAAGCTGAAGAATGTAAATGGAGCGTAATCTATCAAATAAAACAAAGTAATTACATCAATGTAGATAAAAGAGGACTAAAAGAAAAAAAATAGATCTTTCTTACTAAAAGTATGGAAACTGGACCAAACGAGCGGGTAGACTAAAAAGAAAAACACAATTGAGTAATATGTCCGGTAGCAGGGGTAGATTAGACCAACCAAAAATAGATAGATCAGCACCCTAAAGGCAAAATTAGGCACTAGCTGCACATGTAGAATAGGAAGACCACCTATACAATACCTACAAGGATAGTGGTAAAAATAGCAAACGGTAAAAGAACGAGGTAATCCACATATTTCAAAAATAAAGGTTAAAATAATTGAAAATATCCATATGTGCTAAAAGCAAATTCAAAGATCTCCATATGAATTAACAACATGCAAGTACCAATACATTGAATATTCTAAAATGTATGATTAATCAATAACTGAGATAAAAGCCAATAGATAAAACTACCGCGTAGAGAGGCAATCAGAGGAAACAAGTTAAGATCACCATAGCGACGCATCTATGAGAACTACAAAGTAAAGCACCCCCAAAAGATTATGTGCGGTATACGTGGTAACCATAGTGAGGATCTCAACCATGCGTGAAACACTTCAGTGTTAATTACCATAGCAACACATCTACAGGAAAAGTAGAGGAAAGCACTAAAAAATAAAAAAAAAATAAAAGACGTACTAAAGACGTGGTTACCATAGATACTTTTACAAAACGTGAGCAAGTTCACAACATGGTGCCAAACGTTTAACCAGAGGACTGTTGTGTCCTTTAGAGTAAAGCACCTTAATAGACATGCAAAACAGGATCTTGAGATAAAGCGTGACTCGTAAGGGAACCCGAGAACAAAGATGGTTATGGTCGGGAAGCATGTATATGAACAGGTAGGTTAGCAAATGCTGGCATGCAGTAAAACCAGGTTATAGGATTCCAAGATGGCTGCCGTTCCGTGAGGGTGCACACTCCTGAGCTCTGTCCGAGTGGGAGAAAATAAGGAGACATAAGCAGCCAGAAAGCAGCAGAAAACACGCCCTCCCAGCCCCCGGAGAGAAGGCCGGAGTGAAAATGGAAAAGAAATCGGCAGATACGTGCCTCTGCAACAGTTCTGGGAACGTTGCCGAACACAAAGCAGGCCCCGCTAACAGACGCAGGAGGGAGACAGGCAGAAGAGATATGCAACAACCCGCCAATGAGGCAGAGACTGAAACAGATGTTTCTGTGCACTGAGTCCCTGGACAACTTGCACGTGCAGAAGAGCCATAAATGTAGGTGGTGGTCCACGACAGTGCAGCGGCAGCCCTGGAGGGAGAATCGGTTGGGGCACTCCAAGTGAAACGGCAGGAAGCCAAGAAGTAAACAGTACAGAGAAGCAGCAAGACAGTGTCGGCCCCACAGCGCAGGGAGCAATGAGAAAGCAGCAACAAGCCCCACCACACACCAAGTAAGCCCGGTAGGAGCGGGCAGCGAGTCAGTGTGCGAGTTGGAGGAAGGGTACAGCACTGCAATGCAGAGTCGAGGAAGAGGCGTAGAAACAGCAGCGTGAGACAGGCTCACCAGCCTATTAGAGCCACGGAGACATGGTGGGGGAGGGCATGAAGCAGGGATGAAGGAACCGAGACAGAGAGGGAATCCATCACTGTTAGACTGCGGTAATGAAAGCTCCCGGTCAGAAGTTAACTACCTAAGACCCGGCACTGCCGAAAGATACGCAAAGGGGAAGCGTGTGACACGGAGGGAGGAGTAAATAAAGCACGGGACAACAGAGGTCAACACATGAAGGAACAGCGAGGTAGCAGACAGTGAAGGGTAAGCATAAGCCCAACAGAAACATACATGAAAGGATGAAACAGTCCATAACACCACGTTACTAGAGCCTCCAAACCAAATAGGAGTTAACAACCAAACACAAAACAGCACCTAAAAGTAGGACTGTGGGGGCTGAGGTACGACGAACACGCACTGGTTCAGACCAAAGCAGAGGGCAAAGGCACGAGGACGTGGAGACACCCTGCACAAGAAGAACGCTGCAGACCCAATACCGCTTCAAGATTATCGGCCCACAAGAAAGCACCCCCCCTCGAAGGATCAGCAAAAGGAAGGCAAGCGGGAAGCAGGCGGAGCAAGGCACAGAAGGCACAGGGGTACAGTCAAGGACATGCAGGATCAGTCAGAACGCAGGCAGAATGGGCGACATGCAGGACACTAACAGCAATACACGGAAAGTCAGTTGGTAATAACTAAAACTAAGTCGCCCCGTGCAAAACACCGCAGACCAGGACAGAAAGGATTAAGGAGCAAGAGCACACAAATGGGGGGTGGGGGGGTCAATAGGAGCAGAGAAAATTTGGAGAAATAAACAGGGTGTCACCTCCGCCACCACAGCCAATGAGTGGGAAAAAAAACTTAGACTGCACGAGAGACGTCGGGCTAGGTGATACACCGGACTATGGCCTTCTTGGTTGGTACACACCACTAATCAGCAGAGAGCACAGCCCTCAACACGGCAGTAGGAAGAAGCTCCCCCTCACCCAGCGGCAGTCAGAGGAAGACAGACTGGAGACACTCAATGTTTGAAGTAAGTGTGGGACCCCCAGGACACAGCAGGAAAACTACAAAGCAAGCGCATGTAAGGGGGGAGAGGAGCGAAGACTGTGAGAAAGGAAACGGGACCTAGAGGCATGAGAAAACAGGCAGTGCAAATGTAGAGAAGTGCCAGCCATAAAGGGGGGGAAACAACCAAACCAGGGGAGTTCAACCCCCCACGACACCTGGACGCAAAGAGTGGGGGGAGTAGAGAAGAGGAAAATGTCAGATATGGGCCACCCACAGAAGAAAAAGGTCGAGGATTAGAGAGCTCAGAGGCCGTGTGCTTGTGACCAAGAGCATGAGAACAGCACAGGCCCAACGAAAAGAAAGGTGTAAAAGTAGTTGGCAGCTGGTCGGAAAAGAGGGCTGGAGGTGGCAGAGGACAGAGCGCACAGCAGAGTTATAATTGGCAGACTGCCAACTGACCTGTAACCCCACCATACCCCACCTCCCCTGAACAAAAAACTGGCAATAGTACACGTGGGAATCGCCCAGAGAGTCCCCCAATGCCCGGTGCTTAGCCTAGAAGCGCCCAACGAGAGCAAAAGGAGCAACAAAATGGCAAGAGGGTCAGTTGGAAAGGTGCTGGAGGCAGAAACAACAGGTGGACACGCCGTTAACCGAATCACCACAGAAGATAGGGGGGAAAGAAATCACGGAGAAACCAACCATATTGGCATCAGACAAAGATGAGCTGCTGAACTGTTTAAAAGGAATGGAAACTAGGAACGGACTCCTTCCAATAGCAAATGGGGAAAATGAAGGAGGAGCTGAAGTCAGCACTACAAGAGGGGAGATTAATGAACTGGGCGAAAGAGTGTATGTGGTAGAGATAATACAGCATCAACTGCACTTAGCCTTGTTGGAACGAAAGCTGTAATGGCATGGGAAATTCTTGAGAGGGGTAGGCTGGGAGGGCGATGAGGAATACGTTGGAGGAACATCCAGTCAAAAGAAAGTTACCAGTTGGTAAGTAACCTGTTCTTCGAATGAATTGTGTGCTCCAACTTATTCCTCATCGCCCTCCCAGCCTACCCCCAAAGCAGTATATGCACGAGGGGAGAAGGGAGAAGAATTTAGACGTACACAATTAAAGTGTACAGTAAAGCACTGCCTTACCAAAGGCAACATCCTGAGCATAGGGAGTATCCAGGGTATAATGCTTAACAAACATGTGTATGGAAGACCACGTTGCAGTATCACAGATGTTCTTTACCGGTACACCCCTCTGCAGGGCTGTCAATGTAGCCTAGCCCCTGATGGAATGAGCCCGCAGCAAGCCCTCAGGAGGGTCCTTGCCAGGCAATCTGTAGCATTCAGAAATAGTGAGGATGATCCACCTAGACAAGGTCTGCTTAGAAACAGCCTAGCCTAATCAGTGTTCAGCATACCCCACAAAGAGCTGGTCGTCCACTCTGACTTTGGACATTCTAAAAAGATAAAAGCTCAATGCTCTCCTAGGATCCAACCTATGGAGTCTCTCCTCGTCCTTACTTGGATGAGGCGGAGGATAGAAGGTGGGGAGCAGCACCTTCTGACTTAAATGAAATTCTGGCACTACCTTAGGTAGGAAGGACGGACATAGAACCCTGTCCTTGTGGAACAAAGTAAAGGGTGGCTTAGAAGAAAGTGTCTGCAACTCACTCTGAGCAGAGGTAACTGTAACTGCAACCAAGAAAACAGACTTAAATGTCAACAATCTCAACGGACAAGAGTGCAACGGTTCAAACGGAGCACGCATCAGAAACTTTAAGACCAAATTAAGGCCCCAGACTGGCACCTGAAAAGGCGATGGCGGGAACACATTTGTGAGCCCTTTCAGAAACAGAGTGATCAGTGTAATCTTAAAATAAGAGCATTCCTCGGACGAGCGCTTAAAAGGTAGATAGCGCTGCCAGGTAACCTTTGATGGTTCCCACCTGAAGACCCCTGTGGGCCAAAGAAAGCAAGAAGGACAGAACCTCCGGAATTGAGCACTGAAAACGATCAACATTCTTTCCTCTGCACAAGTCGTAAAACTGATGGCAACGGCACAGGGACTGTTGCTGGCCACCTGGCTGAAAGCAACACCTCTGTCATCAGGGAGGTCCCAATCCTTATATCTCAACCTTTCAGAAACCATGCGTGAAGGTTGAGTGTCTTGACCTCTGGATGGAGAACCAGACCTTCCTCTTGCGAGAGAAGATACTCTCTCCTCTGTCCTCTGGGCCCAGGTACCTGCTCACCCTGCCACCCTCCCGCACCGCCTCCGGGCCACCCCTTGCAATGGGGTCTGTATCTGTACCCATACAGCCCCCCTTTTTCTTCCTGCACTTATCAGACCTACCCTGTCTGCTGCCTTAAACCCAGCACTTGCCAATGGCTGGCTGCAGTACCACGGTTTGTTGCCTTTATTATTTATTATTATTTATCTGTTTCTCCTTTGCTACGCACTTTCCACTTCTCTCCCCTTCCATGCACTTTTCCCCCCTCCCTCTTTCCCATGCACTTGTACGTTATCAATGTCACTGGGCCTACCAAGATCGTTGTTTTGTTCTACTTTGTTCCCCTCCCTTGCCTTGTCGCGCTCCGAAACACTTGTGTATGAGCACGATAGAAATAAAATATCAATATCTCTTTGAGAAGACGTATTGAGGACAGATGGACATGTCTAAAGTCCGGGTACCACACTCTCCTGACCCAATCCGGAGCAAAGCGGATCATGTGGGTCCCGAACCGTCGTAACCTCCCGAGTACTTAAGGAATGACAGGGATCAGAGGAAACGCGTACAGTAGCGGGAATAACCAATCCATGGCGAACGCGTCTCCTAGAGCTCCTCTCAGAGGAAATTCCCTCAATCAGTATCTCTCGCACTTCCGGTTGGCACTGGTCACGAACAGGTCCACCTGCGGGGTTCCCCAAAGAGCTCTTGAAGTACTTCCAGAGGGTATCAGGTAATATCATCCCCATATATATGGTCGCCGTAAATAATATGCCTCTAGGTTCCATCCAATAATGTCGCCAAAAAAAAACGGCAATTTTTTCGGCGATATTTTTGCATGTCAAGATTTTTGTGGCGACATTATTACATGGAACCTTTCCAGAGCTAGTTCCACTCGTCGGGGACTCCGCTCTGCCTGCTGAGAGCGTCTGCGACATATTCGCCTCTCCGGCCAGATGAACCGCAGCTAGGAAGATTCCTTCTTGAATTGGCCAGAACCAGAGCTGCATTGTCTCACTGCACAGAGGTAGTGACCCTACACCTCCTCTCTTGTTGAGGTAATGCATGGCCACTGTGTTTGTCATTATCAGGACATTCTTCCCCCGTACAGACGGCAGGAAAGCCTTCAGTGGTAGCCCGATTGCTCTCAGCTCCAAAATATTGATGTGCAGTTTGGACTCCGATGGAGACCAATGACCGCTGATGGTCAGATCACCCACCCAGTGAGGGAAGCGTCCGTCACTACCGTTACTTCCGGCCACAATTGCCAAAAAGGCTCTCCTTCATGAGATTTTCTTCACCGGCCCACCACAGAAGATCCTGTGAGACCTTGACCGGAACATGAAGGAGAGCCGACAACTTGCCCGAGAACTGGGACCATTGCGTCCGGAGAGCCCAGTGAAGGGATTGCATTATCAGCTGGGCCTCTGGCACCAGAAAAAGGCAGGAGGCCATGAGGCCGAGCAACCATAAGAATTCAAAAGCCGCAAGACTCTGGCCATGTTGAAATTGGAGTACCATCTGGAGAATGTTTTGAGCCCTCGCCTTGGGAGGAGAGCACTTCCCCAAGGATGTGTCCAACACAGCCCCGATGTACTGCAGCTGCTGGGAAGGGGTTATGTGCGACTTCTTGAAATTGAGATAAGCCAATGCCAGTTCGGGAGAACGCGCCTTTAAAGACAATCGTCCAGGTAAGGGTAGACATGAACACTCCCCCCGCCTCCTGAGATGCGCTGCCACCACCACCATGAGCTTGGTGAAGACACTCTGGGCGGAGGTCAACCCGAATGGCAGGACTCGAAACTGATAGTGCAAGCTGCCAACTGCAAACCGCTGGTATTTTCTGTGCTTGAGATGGATCGGAACATGAAAATAAGTATCATGGCCCTCGCTAGGCACCACAGACAAATTCGATACGGGTCCGTGATCGACATCTTGGAGCCGCAGTCCCGACACTTCTTGAAGCCAGACCGCGGGGTTGTTGTGGTAGAAGATGAAGACATAATTCGGTAACTTCACAGTACCACGAGGCACGGCGAGTTTTACGAAGCAAACAGAACTGAGGCTACGGGCGCTGCGAGTGCTTCTTATAACATCCGGTGACGTCTGTTAGGGAGAATTCTCAGAAATGTGCCAATTCCCTCCACCCTAGAGACCACCAGCAACTTTGCTGGATTTTGAGGACTTGTTTTTGTTTTTTTTATCTGGAGAAAGTGTGACCCTTTTTCCCCACTCTCATGTATTATAATGTGATTTTGTACACAGTGTCTTTTGGTTATGGAGTCTGACAAACTCCATAGGCATCTTTTACATTGTGTCACACAGCACCCTCAGTGCAGTGGCACAGGGAAGTATTTCAGATTTCCCACAGCTTTAACTACCTTCTCGAGGATAAAATATTTCCCAGAGAAGTAAAGTGAAATTGACTTTACTTACCATTGTAATTTCTAGACCCAGCACACACTATCTGACAGTGTGCTGGAGGGTCTACCCTAGTATACCCTTTGCCTAGCTTCTCATGTAACATTTTTTATGTTATCCTTTTCTCACTGAATGGCTGGTGGCAGTGGTTTCGTTGAACTACCATGGTGTGCTGCGTTCGCAGCTACAGTAAAGCACCCATGGGAGCCATCTTTGTCACAATGGCGCCCGGTCTTTTTATGCCATTTCTTTGTGGAAAGGTCCTTCTTGAGAATTACTCTGCGCGCCAAACCAGGTTTGGTCTCTGTTCGTTTTGCCTATGGCGGGATTCACAAGTGAAGCTCACCTCATGCTCAAGAGTGTCTGGGATAAGCAGGAAGTGAGGGAGGTGCCCGAAACTCCCTGTGCTTAGTTTCCTAGGAGACCCAAATGCATTCTGTGGTGATTGGCCGGCTGACTGTCTGGCAAGGACAGCCACCCTGCTGGGTGACTGAGAGCTGGGCTGGGATTAATGGGAGAGACCTGAATAAAAGGCGAGTCTTTTGGCTTGGAAGGCAGAGTCGACCACTGGACGAAGGAACCGAAGAAGAACTTTAAGAGGATGCCTGTTGCAACTCCTGGACCGTTGGTTTGCCCGGTGAAGCCCTGCTGCAGTGCCGAAACGCCAAGTTCGCATCGACAGAGAAGCCCCTGCATGGACAACTTCTCCCCTTGAGTTGGTGGGACCAATCAATTCCAAAGTAAGCAACCTGGACATCCATCTCGGAGCTGGTTGAATTTCCACAGAGTTGCTGCTGGAAACCGTATAGCCAGGGAGAGGAACACTAGATTGTGTGCATAGCTTTTAAACTGGCCTAGAGCTTTTGGAAGATCCTCCGGACTCCCAGGAAGAAGGACTGACCGAGCCTTAGCCCCCTCAACAGAGTGAGGGACCCCAGAAGCAAGTAAAGTCCATCCCGACAGCCAGGAATCGCGGTATTGCTATTTGCGGTAGACACGATGAGCTGAAATACTGAACAGCCACTGAAAGTGAAGTTTGCCGGTTGCCAGTTTTGACCGTCCCAGTGGATTGCAGGAGTCCCCCCCGACGTCCTCCCTCTTGTTCCCACGACTGAGGCCCAGGAACAGTGAGATCTGCAGAGCTGCACAGAAACAGAAGACATTAGCTGCATCTTTTTCTTAATTTCTAAGGTACTGTAAAAAAGTCAGAGAATTTACTCTTACTGTAGAGTGCTTGAAACTTCTACAAGTCACAAGTCTAATCAGCTTGTGGCCCTACATTTTATTATTTTCATCAAAGACTCCTAAGAACTTGTGCAAAGACTTTTCCATTTACTTACCACAAGTGCTTCCTCCTATACAAGACTTTTGCCCATTGAATTGTAGGACTCTTCTTGGAGGATCCAAAAGTATTTCCCTGCTTAAGAATATTTGTGGTCGCTTGTTGTTCTAATAACCTTTGCCTTTTACCAACTCCTAAAAGTATTCTAAATGCTAACAGTAAGATATTAATGTCCCCATCACCCTTGCTATTGAAGTCACCTGTGGGTGTAGGTTGCGTCTGTGGGCCATCCCAAAAGGGTCTTTACTGATTTAGAAACTAAGAGTGTACAGCACTGAAGTGCATTTGTGTTAATATTATATTTGCTCCCCTCTGAAGAAGGCTTTATAATGGACTGATAAATTATTAATTGTTTATGCAAGAAACCGAGTGTAAGATTATTTGAATACCTGTAACTGTGAACCTCTGTGTAACTCCACTACAGCTCAAATTTTCCCCTCTTGAGATAAGCCTGACTGCTCATCACGCTATCAGAACTGTGTAGTACAAGCTTATACCAAAGGTTGGGTTGCCTATACCTGTAGTCAGAGTTGTTTGTAGTGTTCCCAGAGGGTACTGTATGCAAACTTTCCCAAACATCGTCACCCTCGGAGGCCTTTGAGGGACATCGACCCAACGCCATCGACGCCCTCTGCTGAAAATATTTCCGAAGCAGCACAGCTGTGGACATTACATGTCATAGATTAGGAATACGTTGGAGGATACAATCCATTCGAATGGCCTACCTAACATGTCGGAAGAGGCGAAACAGAGCAGCATCCTATTGGAACAGGTAGCCAGGACAACAAATCTGGAAATACAGGCAAAGGACCTGGAAAACAGATCCCGCAGGTCCAATATTAGGGTAAAGGGCCTTGCCGAATCAGTGATGGATAACGACTTAAAAGACACCATGCAGCAGGGCTTTGGCAGCCTCTTAAATGGTATCCAACCCGACGAAGTGCTGGTAGATAGAATACACTGAGTTGGTCCCAAGAGAAGAGAACCAGGGCCAAGGCCCAGAGATGTGCTAGTAGCCCTGACATAGTACATCCTGAAGGAGGAAATTCTGAAGCGGCAAGAACACAAACGGATCTGACGGTCAACAGGAGCCAAATCCAGCTATATCAAGACCTAGCACTATCAACTCTACACAAGAGAAGGCTAATGCAACCGGTCACGAAGGCCCTAATGGCTAAACATAAAACCTACAAATGGACATTCCCTTTCGGCTTATCCTTCACATGGGAAGGCAGACAGCGTTGAATCAACATGTGTGAAGAGGGACAATCATCGTTACAAATGGAAGGGGACCAGAATCAAGAGGAACACGACCCAAAACAAGGCACCTCAAAAGAAGCAGACCGACCGTGAGAATGGATCACTGACAAGAGGAAGAGGATAGGAAGGGAAGCAAAACTGACCGGTCCCTATAAGTATTAAGAAAGGATCGGGTATAAGAAGACAGCAACAAAGTCAAGGAGTTAGTCTGTTAAGCTGTGACCTGGAGGGAGGAGAAGGCCTCAAAACAAGAAGCAAAGTAAAAGTAGCCCAGACGGAGGAAGGAGGGCGACGCATCTTGGAACCCAACTCAGGGTATGGAATTATCCTGGCATAGGGAAATCCTGGGAGGGTATACGTTCCAATGCCCTGGGAAGCTACCGGGGGGGGAGGAAAGAGGAGGGGGTTCTGGCGAGCCCTGGCTACATTGGGGGCAAAGGGAGAGGGGAAAGCTGGGGAGAGGGTTGGGGAGGGGGTGGGGGTAAGGGAGCAGAGGGAGTGGGAGGGGGATAGGCCATGATTCAGAGCCCGGGGGTAATGGAAGGGTTTAGAGCTTGGAAGTTCAGGAAACAGGAAAGGAGGAGTGGCCTAAGGCAAATGACATACAGGCCCATAGTCAGACCAAATGGCTGAACTAACAGTAGTAACCCTGAATGTACAGGGGTTGAACTCACCATCGAAACGCCTCTCAATCTTAGGGAGACTGGTCGAATTGCAGGCATCAATAGGGATCCTGCAGGAGACGCATCTCATCCCTAAGGACCAACAGAGGATGGCTCACAGGGCTTTCCCCAACCAATTTTATGCATCAAGGGAGAAAAAGACGATGGGGTGGCAATATTGCTTAGCCGCGACCTGGGTTTTAAGAAGCAACACCTACACAGAGACAAGGAAGGTAGATATATGGTGCTCGAGGGTACAATACAAGATCAAATCTACATGATAATTGCACTTTATGTCCCCAACGAGAAACAGGATACCTACATAAGGGAGACATTGCAGAAATTGGAAGGATGTGTGAAGGACAAGTGGTGATAGGTGGGTGACTTTAACTGTGTGATGGACCCGGCATTAGATAAAACACTCCCGTCCTCCTCAGCAGATGGGAAGAACAGGAAGGCACTTGTAAAATTCTTTAGAGATCTGGGGGTAATAGAAACATGGAGATTCTTTCAGGAACAAAATAGGGAATATACGCACTAGTCGGCAGTACTACTCTAGGATGGGAGTAGTTTCTTACCTATAACTCCATTTCTCCAGCATTGGTATCTTTCATGGATTCACATGATGTGAACATTTCCGTCAGGCTGGGAAACCTCAGTAATTTTAACAGTGTTTTCCTATAGAAAACGTCAGCACTTTAGTGTCCTATCAATGTCTTTTTGGGTGCTTTATGCAACACCAATAGGACGTCTGGTATAACTAGGTCGCCCCCGCAGCTTCCCAGATTTGAACCTCCAACGTAGAGGACACCCGAACCAAGGTTTGCCTGTAGGGGCGGCTAGATGTGAATCCATGAAAGATACCAACGCTGGAGAAATGGTGTTAGAGGTAAGAAACTACTCCCTTCTCCGACATTGGATCTTTCATGGATTCACATGCTGTGAATAGATTACATAGCAGTATGACAACTTGGAGGTGCATGACCGGCAAACCAACCCCATGCCCCAGCCATGACATCATGAACATCACCCAACCACATGCATGATAACCACAGACCAGCAAGTGAAAGAGCAAGAAAAAAGAGCCCCGGAAGCTGCGGCGCCTACCTTACTGAAACAGGCGTTGGAGGATCACCTGTCCCACCTGCACATCTTCCACATGTTGCTGTCCCAGACAGTAATGTCTGGTGAAGGTATGCGGCACCGCCCAAGATGCTGCTTGGCAAATGTCACTGAGCAGTCTATCAGCCCACAGCGCTGCAGATGATGCAGTGGATCTCATAGAATGGGCCTTAGGAGTGCCCCTTAAAGGCTTGCCAGCCTTCCAGTGGCACAAAGAAATTGTAGATGAGACCCAGCGGGAAAGTCTTTGCTTGGAAATGGACCTCCCCTTGTTGGAGGGACCAAAAGCCACAAATCGTTGTCTCAACTGCTGGAAGACTTGAGTACGGTCGAGATAAAACTTAAACGCCCTCTTGAGGTCCAGGGAATGCAGCGCTCTTTTCGCCAGAGTGGTCGCCTTAGCAAAGAACGTGGATAAGGCAATCGTAGAGTTTTTGTGCCACTCCGACTGAACTTTAGGGATAAAGTGAGGATTAATAGACAGGAGAACTTTGTCCCTCATAAATCGCAGATACGGTGGGTCAATGACCAGCGCCTGAAGTTCCGACATCCTTCTGGCAGATGTGATAGCCACCAGAAACGCGACTTTCCATGAGAGGAACTTCAACAACACCGTTGACATGGGCTCAAACGGCGGCTTCATGAGAGCTGAGAGTACCACATTGAGACTCCATACCGGAGCAAACCTTTTCTCCGGGGGAAAAGTCTGAAACAGTCCTTTTAGAAAATGCTTCACCAACCGGTCACTGAACAGAGGAGCAGAATGTCGCCGTCTAGTGAACCTGGAGATGGCAGCCAAATGCACTTTGATCGATAAGGCCAGGCCCCCTTGTGCCAGTAGCAGGAGGTAAGGGAGAATCTGGGCTGGAGACTCTTCCAACGGCTGTATGTCCAGCTGTTGCTCACACTAGGCACAGAACCTAGCCCATTTTCTACTGTAAGAGACATTGGTGGAAGGCGCCCATGCCGCCGCCGGTATCCGACGACAGTCCTGCGAGATTCCTAGATTTCCAAACTCGGAGTGGTCAGGAGCCATATTCTCAGGCTGAGTGATGCCAGGTCGTGATGCCACACCCTTCCGTCGTCCTGTGACAGCAGATAATGCTCCAACCCCAGATGAAGTGGTTCGTCCACCGCAAAACGAAGGAGATCCGAGAACCAAGTCTGCCTGGGCCAGAACGGGGCCAACAAGATCACTTTGCACGGGTACTTGCGCACCAACTTGATTGTTCTCTGAATCAGGGGAAACGCGTACACGAACAGGCCCGTCCACGGGAACGAGAAGGCGTCTCCCTTGGAATCCTGATGAGCCACCTTGCTGACAAAGAGAGGGCACTGCTTGTTGTCCGGTGTGGCAAACAAGTCGAGAGGGGGAAACCCCCATTTCTGGAAGATCTTAGTCACCTGCTTCTCCTTCAGCTTCCACTCGTGCAACTGACCAATGCCTGTGCTGAGAGCATCCGCCTGACCATTCTGAACACCCGGCAAAAGGTAAGCTTCAATGTGAATCCTGTGAGCAATGGCCCAATGCCAGACTGCCTGAGCCTCCCTGGACAGGGGTAGGGAGTGTGTGCCGCCCTGCTTCTGCAAATAAAACATTGTGGTTGGGTTATCTTTCAAAACGCAAACCACTGCACCTTGAATGAGAGGTAGAAAGGATTTCAGAGCCCAGTGCACCGCTCTCAACTCCAGAACGTTTATGTGCACCAACGTCGCCTCTCGGGACCATAGGCCCTGGACTTGAGACTGGTCGAGGAGTGCCCCCACCCACCACCCACCTGTGTAGCGTCAGTCACTATCGTGAACTGAAAGTCTGGCTCCAGCAGGCGCATGCCCCCAACAAGTTTTTCCAAGCAAGTCTACCACCTCAGGGCATCCACTAGAACCCGGGAGACGACCACCTTGTCTGACCATAAACCTCGACTCTGCGACCAATGGGAAGCAAGAAACTCCTGCACCGGCCGTATGAACAGGTGACAATTCGTGATGAGCAGAATGCAGCACGCCATGGACTCGAGGAGCAACATGCAACTGCAAACTGAGACAGAAGTTCCCGGGCCCCACTCGCCCACCTTGGACCGCAACTTGTTCACTCTTTCGCCTGACGGCCTCACCAGATTCTGCTGCATATGAAATTGAGCGCAGAGAAACACTAGTCCCTGGATGGCGTCAGACAGGATTTTGTAATGTTGACGGCAAAGCCCAGCCGCTGTAACACGCGCATAGAAGCCTCGAGAGACAACCTTCCTGGAGACGGTCCCATGACCAACCAGTTGTCCAGATACAGGTACACATGATGCCCCTCCCTGCAGAGGAAAGCGGCCACCGGAGCCAGGCACTTGGAGAACATCCTTTGAGCAGACTTGAGTCCAAATGGGAGGACACAAAACTGGAAATGTTAGTCTGTTTTGGCTGCATCGGGAAGTGGAAGTAAGCGTCTTCGAGATCTAACAACGCCAGGAATTCGCCAGGCTGCACGGAGGGTTCGACATCATGTAACGTGAGCATCTTGAACTTCAGGCTTTGCAGATTCTTGTTCAACGGCCGAAGGTTCAGAATAGGCCACCACTTTTCATTGGGCTTTATCACAAAATACCAGGAGAATACCCCCTGACCTCGTTTCGACACTGGGTCTTGTTCTATTGCCCCTTTCTCCTACATGAGACACACCTCTTGCAGCAAGACTGGGAGATGCGGCTGTGCCACTTGAACAGGCGGAATAGGGAGTTGGACGCCGAAACTCTGAGTGGCCGCATTGTACTGTATCTAGCACCCAGCGGTCCGTAGTAATAAGATGCCACTCGTGGACGTGGAGCGCCACACTGCCCCCCAGTTGACTGCCCATAAGGCAGTCATTGCTGAGGCTTGGATAACCAGCCCTTAGCAGCTGAGGCGGCTGGACCCTCTTTCGCTGTGTCCGATAGTCCCTGCTCTTCTGCGTGGACTGGAACGAGCGCCAAAAGCCTTGGGACGAGTAACTGGGGCGACCGTAATCTGTCACGGGAAGCGGAAAATCTGGCATTATCAGAGGCACCTCAAAATGGGCAAAAAGAGCGACTACTCTGTAGCGGACCCAGGGGCCTCGCCGTCTCAGTCCTGCTTCATCCCCTTCAATGCCTTGTTTATTTTTTTCACCAAAGAGCTGCTCACCCTCACAGGGCATGTCCACCACTTTATGCTGGACCTCTGGACGAAAGTCAGTACAGCACAGCCATGCCTGCCTCCGGAGAACACCACCATTATTGATTTGTTTGTACCTGGACTCCGCCAGGTCCACCGCAAGGTTAATGCTGTGGTTGGAGGCTTCCTCCCCCTCCCGAACCAGCAGCATTGCCCCCTTGTGTTGTTGCTTAGGGAGATGATCCAAAATTGGGGCCAACCGGTGCCACATCTTTGTCATAGCGGGCCATAATGGCCAAGGAGTTGGCTGCTTTGACCGTCGTAGCCCCTACCAGCAACACCTTCTTGCCGAAGGCATCCTGCTTCCTGGCTTCACTGTCTGGGGGCATAGAACACTTGTGCTGACTCCTCGCCTTCCGACTAGGTGCCGCTGATAACAGACTCCGGCATGGGAGTCAACGTGAGGCATTGGGGGGGTAGATTCAGGTGCTTCTTCTCCAGGCGCCCCTTCACCGCCGGCTCCGAAAAAGGATGGCGCATTGTGCGCAGACCCTCCTGCCACACGTGGCCCAAAATTGGGACGGAGAAGACTTCCGTCCATCGCTTCCCCATGTGATCAAAGAGAAAACAGTCTTTTCTATCCTCTTCGGGAGTAAGGCCAAACTCTTGGCAAGCCTTTGCCATCATCGTGTCAAAGGCACCGACATCATCCGGTGGAGATGGCTGAGCCGGGCTACTAGGAGGCTCCACTTCAGGGTCAGTTTCCCAGATATCGGCCCTCCTGGGTGACAAGGACACTGTCGACAGTGTGTCGCAAGGACCACTATCGGATCCGAATCCACCAGTTCTCCTTCCTCCGGATGACCTCTGGGAAGGCCCCGACCCTACCGGCGACGGCAGCCACATTGGATGCGATTTCCTGCAGAGACTCAGTCGAGGGGCCTCCACAGGCACACTGTTCCAGCAAAGCCACCGTACTTGGAGCCGACGGAAGCCTTGCATCCAATTGTCCCAACGAAGACTGGAGCATGCTCAGCACCTGCATGGACAGCAGAGTGTGTGGATTCACCAAAGGGTAGAGGGGCGGCACAGCCCCAACCCCTTCCAACGTAGATGGAGGTGCCGACTGTAGTTCCAGCGTCGACGGGTCGAAAAATGGGACATGTTGGTCCTCAGGACTCGAGGACACAGGATACAGTGCTGGGTCTTGCTGAAGGATGTCCACCGGGAGCAAAGGCCCAAGGCCAGCCCCAGACTGCCACGGTTCCCCAATAGGCAACAAACCACCATCCGTTCCCAGTGGAGCCGACAGCAGCCCAGCCGCAGGCACGGGCGTCAACGAGGCCTCCAGCCTGGCAGTCGACGGAGCAGACGTCACAACTGTCGAAGGAAGAGAAGGCAGCACCACCACCGTTGACTGAGGCACTTCCGCTGACGAACCTTTAGATGACGGAACCAATACCGTCACCGGCCTGGACTTCTACAGCGAAATGGACCACTTGGCCGGCGTGACAGAATGATGTTTGGAAGACTCACGGCCTGATGATGACCTAGGATGGTCCTTAGACGAGTGCTTCGATGATGTGGACTCGCCGGACTTTGACTTCTCCCTTGCCGCAGTCAAGGTCTTCTGCCCAGATTTCTCAGGCCTAGAACTCACCTCCTTTGACTTGTCCGGTCTTGCCGACTTGGCCAGAGAGGGGCCACCCGCTCCTTTAGCCTGATGCGACCGGGATCTAGAGGCTCCGCTGCCTCTCCCCACCTCCGATGCCGGCACACCTGTGTGCTGTTTCTTAGAGGGGGGGTTCCGCTGACTGCGACCTCTGGTGCGAAGACGACACCTTCTCCGCCGTAGTCAAAGACTTGCACCCGCGGGCCGTACCCACCTCCGAACCCGGGTAAGTACCTTAAATTGAGCCAACAGATCAACCGGCAATTGCGGTCCTTCAGCGTCTTCCGGGAAAAGCCTTGACAGATTTCACAGGCATCCGCGGAATGATTAGGATACAGGCAGTACAGACAATCCGCATATCCGGCCCCCTCGTAGACAGTCTTGAGGCCGCAGGTCTCACAAGGCCTAAACAGCGATTTCTTTGGGCCCACAGAGAACATGACGGCCCAAGTAAGTAAAGCATGTGTAGAACACGAAGAGTAACTTCAGAGCAAACACGAGGTGATACCAACAGTTTGGAGACGGTTGAAATCTGAAGGGAAGCCACGGGGGCGGGGCTATTTATACCAGACGTCCTGTTGGTGTAGAATAAAGCACCCAAAATGACGTTGATAGGATACTAAAGTGTCAAAGTTTTCTATAGGAAAACACTATGTTAAAATTACCAGGGTTTCCCAGCCTGACGGGAAATATTCACAGCATGTGAATCCATGAAAGATCCAATGCTGGAGAATGACATGATCCTAGTGTCAGCGCCATTGACCCCCCCCGCCCCACCTCACCGACCAGTCACCGGTTATCATACAAATAGAAGTGGGTAAGGATAAGGGGAAAAGGCAGAATCATTGGCGACTGACGGAAATGATACTACCGGACATTCCACCTAGAACACATATGGAGGAAACAATTACTTTAAAGATAATGACAATGGGGAAACAGACTGGAGGATAGTGTGGGATGCGGGGAAGGCGGTGGTCCGGGGTTAATTCATATCACAATCCGCAGCATACATTAGAGAGGTCTCATCACTAAGAAACTCGAAGGGGAGGTAAGAGAAGTGGAAAAGCTGCATAAAACCCGACGGAAACAAAAATCATTGAGAGCCCCAAGGAAAATTAGAGCCCAGCTGGAAGCGCAGGTTGCAGATCGGGTGGCACAGACACTTCTGAACACAAAGCAAACATATTACAAACAGGGAGGGAAGGCCAATAAATTCTTAGCAACCAAACTAAAGAAACAAAGATCACGTAACTATTTAACCCAACTTAAAAACGAACAAGGGGAATTCTGCATGGCAGAGGAAGGGAAAATGGAAATAATGGGAAGATTCCATGAAGGGCTGCTGAAACGAGAAAACCTAGTACCCACAAGACAAAAAAATACCTATATGTTATCAGCGCCCCTTCTCCAAGTTACGGAGAAAGACAGGGACACACTGAACAGCCCGATAATGGTGCAAGAGGTAAGTGACGCAATAACAGCCCTGCCACCTAACAAAACACCAGGCCCAGACGGCTTAGGAAATGGGTACTACAAAACATTTCGCACACAACTGCTGACACCACTAACACAACTCTTTAATGTCATCAAGGAGAAAGGTAGGGTTACAGAGGACATGGGGAAATGCATCACGATACTGATACTTAAACCAGTGAAAGATCCAACAGATGGGGCCAGCTATCGCCCCATTGCGCTTTTAAAGAGTGACGCCAAGATTTATGCTAAGGTCCTAGCAGCAAGATTAATGAAGGTGCTACCAGGGATCATACATATCGTTATAGCGGGGCGACATACACAGGACAATGTAAGACGTGCCATAGATATAATCGAACTGGGGACAATAATGGGCCAGCGGTTCTCGATTGCAGTCCTAGATGCAAGACAGCTTAGACTAGGGATATTTGAGGCTGGTGTTGCAGGGGTTCAGGTGTGGCCCTGATTTCACTAGGATGGTTCTAGCATCAAAAAGCTTTCTAGTTAATGGGCAGAGCTTGGTTCAGATCGAAATATGCAGAGGCACACGCCAGGGCTGCCCCCTCTACCCTCTAATATTTGCAATGACAATGGAGCCCTTCGCGGTGGGGATCAGACAAGATCAGGAAATTATGGGGGTGACATGTGGAAAGCCGACACAAAATTGCGCTGTACGCGGACGACATTGTTCTTTCTGGAGAAAAAAAAAACTAAGATACACTACCCAGAGTAATGGAAAGGTTGCAGGAGCTCGCTAAAATATCGGGGTTCTCCATAAACTACTCCAAATCGAAATTGCTAAACATACCAGAGGAGCGCGAGACGATCACAAAACTGGGGAAAGCATACCCCTTAATCTGGGAAGATGAGAAGCTAGAATATCTGGGGGTACATTTAACAAGGGAAATGAGAGGCCTGTATGGAGCAAATATAAAACCCCTCTGGAAGCAATTGCAGGACATGCATAAATGGGATGCCCAAGAACTCTCCTGATTCACAAAGAATTGCGGCAGTCAAAATGACCCTCCAACCCAGTACACTTTACCTGGTGGGTTCCCTGCATGTACAAGTTGCACCCCGAATGGTTAAAAAATTACAAACGGCAATACTCACCTTTATTGCCAAGGAAAGAAGCAGACGTTACAAAAGAAAATCCTGATGCGTCCAACCCTCCTCGGGGGACTTGGAATCCCAGAAGTGGAGAGGTACGCCATAGCACCAATGTTGAAACGGGCTGGGCAAGATACATCAAACGGCTGTTGCAGGATAGCAAGCAAGTGGTTACATCCATTCCACTGAAGTCAATACATGCCCTCAGCACTGGAGCCAGAGGAGCAGGGGGTCAACTGTTGGTAGCCACTAAGGTGTCTCTGCCGAGATGGAATAGGGCACTCCATAAGAAAAAAAATACAGCAGGGATTAGGTCCATTTTCCCCCCAATGGCACACAATGCTGACTTCACTCCGGGCCTACAAAAGAAATTCTGGGAGGAGTAGACGGGAGCAGGAACACTAACCCTAAAAGAAATATATCAGGGTGGGGCCCCACTTCTGTTTGAGTAATGTAAACAAAAATTTGGCATAGGGGAGAAAGAAAGATACAAATATATACAAATTAGACATTGGACCTCTCAAAAGACGGCTAAGGAAGCGGGCACTCGAGCCCTGGTGGGGCTTGAATTGACCATGCAGGAAGGTTCAACTACCAGGGGGTTATCGAGACTATATAGACTATCGAGCAGCACACAAATGGGAGACAAGCTCCCGTATAAGGTTAACTGGGGGAACCGATCACGTAAGAGGAATGGGGACATATCTGGATGAGAGCGCATAGAACATCTAAATGCACAGCTATCAAAGAGACAGCCTATAAACTCGTTATAGATGGTACATGTCCCCCTATCGTCTACATAAAATAAATGCAAAGTACCCCCCAGAGTGCTGGAAACAATGTGGAGGGAGGGGGACCTATATCACATGTGGTGGACATGCCCGAAAGCAGTAATGTATTGGAAAGGGATCCTGGGGCATATAAAAGATAACAGGGGTGAACCTTCCAATGACACCAAAGGTGGTCCTACTAGGAGCAGAGGTAGAAGGTACATATGCGGCAACCGGGCATCCTTATGCACCACACACCTGCTGATGGCAGCGAGAATGATTGGCACAAGGGTGGAAAACTGAAATGGGTCCAATAATAGCTTGGTGATGGGTTAAGATCTGGGGGAAGTTATGGCTATGGATGCGCCCTGAAAGCGGGACAGTATCTGAACTTTTTGGCAGTATGGAACCCCTTTCAGGAACACGTAAAAGACAGAAAACTGCTTTCACAAACCTTTGATACTTAAAAATGTTCATGTATGTGGAGCTACAGAAAATTAAGCAAAGGACTACTCTCGGGAGAATGGCCTGGGAACCTCCAAACCTGGAGAAGGAAGATGAAACCATACAAGTTGGGATTGGGGGTTAGGGGGTTGTAAAGTGTAAAGCGGTACCTGTTGGGGGATGTACTGTAGAAAACCTTGGGCACACAATTGCGGTCAGAGGTGTTAGAAATGTGTACACAGTAAGTGGCAAGCAAAGTTTCTAGAAGATACTGCGACTGTTGTAACCATGTCGTGCTCTTGCACTGAATAAGTAAAACTTATAGCAGGTTATAAGCAATCGGGATGTAATGACTCTTAATCCCAGCTCGATAGAAAAGTTTGGATAATAGGGACATTCTGTTTTTATTTTTATTCCAGCTGACAACAGCAGAATGGGCGCCAAAGAAAGTAGATAAACAATCGTCTCCAACTAAAAATAAGTACGGAACTTTGAGATTAACATTCGGGAACATCTTTTAAAGACGGTGAGCAACCTTTACAACTAGCGAAAGGTTTTTTTTTTTTTTTAAACAAAAACAGGTGATTTACTGCAAGTACAAATGCGGCGATGGTGGCACTTAGTATTTCTACTTCTTTGTCTCTGTACCTTAATTAACAGAAAGAGCCAAGGAGACGGATATCTAGAGCAGTGATCGAAAACATGTTGAGAAATCAATAAAGTGACACAAAAATTCAAACATCCAGTAAACAATAGAAGAACAAGTTAATTACCAACTGGTAACGTTCTTTCGACAGGCTGTTCCTCCCACGTATTCCTAATCTTTGATATTTGTATCTCGCCAACTTCGTTGCGTCGGAAAAAGAAATTCTCGGCAGAGGCCGCTGTGCACGATATTGTGGTGTCGATGTTCCTCGAGGGCCGCCGTGGCGTGTCGACGTCACCAGTAGTATAAATAGCTTGTGCCGCGCCCGTTGGCTTCAGTTCTGTTTTTTCGTTGTATAACTCGAGGAACCATCCAGGCGTGCCCCAGACTGTAAACCCTTCGGAAACGCAGAGTGTAAATCCCGTAAATTGTACAGCGGGGTAGGCTGGAAGGGGAGATGAGGAATACGTGGGAGGAACATCCAGTAGAAAGAATGTTACCAGTTGCTAAGTAACTTGTTCTTTGAATGGATTGTGTCCTCCCACGTATTTCTCATCTTTGATAGACTCCCAAAGCAGCAATCATTTTGGAGGTGGGCGTACTATTTAGTCTTATCATGAATGGAATGAAGTGCTGCCTTCGCAAAAAGGCCTTCTTGGGAAGGAGGCGTCTAAGCAGTAATGCTTAACGAAAGAAGAATTGACACCCAAGTTGCGGCTGAGCAGATGTCAATTACGGGTACTCCCCTCTGAAGAGCTGCAGAAGTTTCCATGTCCCTCGTGGAATGAGCCCAAAGCCCTTCCGGTGGTTCCTTTCCAGCTAACCTCTAACACTCCCCAATAGCTAGAGTAATCCAGCGAGATATAGTTTGTTTTGTCACTGCTAATCCCAATTTAGGACCGGTATAACCCACAAAGTTGCTTATCCTGGCGTAATTTTGCCATTCTCGCTATATAAAAACTCTGAGCCCTTTTTGGGTCTAGTCTATGCAACCTCTCCTCTTTGCCCAAATGAGGAGGAAGGTAGAAAGTTGTGAGTCTTATTTTTTGCAACAAGTGAAAGTCAAAAACTTCTTTTGGCAAGACAGGTGGTTTAACTTCGGGACTGAAAGGTAGTATACAGAGGTTTGCATGAAAGAGCATGCAACTCACTAACTCTGCGGGCTGATGTTAGTGCCACAAAGAGGACAGTTGAACAAGTTACTTACCAACTGGCAACATTCTTTCGATTGGATGTTCCTCCAACGTATTCCACAACTTTGACATGTAATGCCCACAGCTGTGCACTTCAGAAATGTTTTCGGCAGAGGGCGTCCTGCGTCAATGTCCCTAGAAAGCCTCTGTCGAGGGCAACATCACTAGATGTTCTAAATAGGACGCACGGCACCCGTAGCCTCAGTTTATGTTTTCCCCCCATAACGTGTGGCACCAATCAAATGCCTGCTTGACTGCACATACCCTTGCGGAAACGTAAGCTTTTATAGCATAGGAAATTCCCCAGAGGGGAGGGCTGGGAGGGCGATGTTGAATACATTGGAGGAACATCCAATCGAAAGAACGTTACCAGTTGGTAAGTAACTTGTTCTTCGAATGGATTGTGTCCTCCAACGTATTCCACATCTTTGACAGACTCCCAAAGCAGTACCAGAAAATGGAGGAGGGAAAAGAATTTAGAGTACCCAATCAGATGGCGGAATAAAGAACCGCCTTCCCAAAGGCCATATCTTCACCATGGATGGAATCCAGGGAATAATGTTTAACAAAGGTGTGGATAGAAGCCCGTGTGGCAGCATCACAAATATTCCCAATAGGAACCGCCCCCCCCCGGACCACCCACCCGTTGTAGGGCTGTGGAAGTAGCCACGCACCTAGTGGAATGAGCTTGCAACCCTTCAGGAGAGTCCTTACCCACCAATCGGTAGCATTCAGTAATGGTGAGGATAATCCACCTGGACAAGGTCTGCTTGGTAACAGCCTGCCCCAATCGGTGTCCAGCATAATCCACAAAGAGTTGATCGTCCACTCTGACCCTGGCCATCCTAGAAATATAAAATCTCAGAGCTCTCCTAGGATACAACCTGTGGAGTTGCTCCTCTTCCTTACCAGGATGAGGAGGATAGAAAGAAGGAAGAACCACCTTCTGGCTCAAATGAAACTCGGACACCACATTAGGTAGAAAGGAAGGATGTACCCTTAGTACAACCCTGTCCTTGTGGAACACAGTAAAGGGCGGCTTAGATGAAAGTGCCTGCAATTCACTCACTCTGCGAGCGGAAGCAATCGCAACCAAGAACGCGGTCTTAAAGGACAATAATCTCAAAGGACAAGAGTGCAAAGGTTCAAACGGAGCACCCATTACAAATTTCAAAACCAAATTCAAATCCCAAACCAGCACCTGGAAAGGGGACGGCGGGAACACATTAGTCAGTCGTTTAAGAAATTGAGAAAGCAAAGGAATCTTAAAGTAAGAACATTCTTCAGACGAGCGCTTAAATATAGACAGCGCCGCCAGGTAACCCTTAATGGTAACAACTTTAAGGCCCCTGTGGGCCAAAGAAAGAAAAAAAACATAGGAATGGAATACTGTAAAGGATCAACATTCTGTCCTCTGCACCAGTCGCAAAACTTGTGCCAAGGGTACAGGGATTTTGTTGCTGGCCTTCTGGCCGAATGCAACACCCCCATCACATCATCCGGGAGGACCCAATCCTTAGATCTCAACCTTTCAGATACCAAGCGTGAAGGTTGAGAGTCCTGACCTCTGGATGGAGAACCTGACCCCCCTCTCGCGAGAGCAGATCCTCTCGGTAGGAAAGACGGCATGGAGGGCAGATGGACATTTCTAGAAGGTCTGAGTACCACGCTCCCCTGGCCCAATCCAGATCAATAAGGATCATGTGGGATCCGAACCTTCATAACCTCTAACACTTGAGGAATGACTGGGACTGGAGGAAACGTGTAAAGCAGTGGGAATGACCAATCCACTACGAATGCGTCTCCTAAGGATCCTTATTCCCATGAGCAGATTCTCTCGCGCTTGCTGTTGGCGAAGAGATCCACTTTTGGGGTTCCCCAAAGGGCGAAGATCTCCAGAAGGACGTCCTGAGCCAACTCCCACATGAGAGATCGTGCTCTGCCTGCTCAGAGCATCCCCGCCGTATTTTCGTCTCCAGCCAGATGAACTGCTCAGAGCGAAATTCCCTGCTGGATGGCCCAGAACCAGAGCCGCATTGCCACTCTGCACAATGGGAGTGACCCTACCCCTCCCCCCCTTTATGTTGAGGTAATGCATGGCCACTGTGTTGTCCGTCATGATCAGGACACTCTTCCCCCGCACAGACGGCAGAAAACCGTTCAGGGCTCGCCTGATGAACTTCAGCTATAACAGGTTGAGGTGGAGTTTGGACTCTTGACGGAGACCAACGACCACTGGCGGTCAAGTCGTCGGCATGAGCGCTCCATCGTGTGAGGGAAGCATCCGTCACTACAGTCACCTACGGCCATGGTTGCCAAAATGGCTCCCCCTTCATCAAGTTCCCTTTATTGGCCCACCACAGAAGATCCTTGGAAACAGAGTGGAATCTGCACGGGATCCGTCATCTTGCCTGAGAACTGCGACCATTGCATCTTGAAGACCCATTGCAGGGATCTCAGCCTCAGCCTGGCCTCTGGCACCAGAAAAATGCAGGATGCCATGAGGGCGAGAAACCTTAAGAATTCGAAAGCCGGGAGACTCTGGGCATGTTGACACTTGTCCACCATCTGCACAATGTGATGAGCCCTCACCTTGGGAGGTGAGCACTTCCCCCAAGGACGTGTCCAACACAGCCCCGATGTACTGGAGCTGTAGGGAAGATGTCAGATGAGACTTATTGAAATTCAGGGAGAAGTCCAGCTTGTAGAGGGAGCGGCAGGCGAGAACGAGGTGAGCCAATGCCTGCTAGGGAGAGCGTGCACGGGTCAGCCAGTCGTCCAAGTAGGGGTAGACGTGAATCCCCCCACGCCTGAGATACGCTGCCAACATCACCATTAGCTTGGTGAAGACCCTCAGGGCAGAGGTCAACCCGAATGGCAGGACCCGAAACTGAAAGTGTGAGCCGCCAACTGCGAACCGCAGGTATTTCCTGCGCTGGAGATAGATCGGCACATGAAAGTAAGCATCCTGCAGGTCCAATGACACCAAACAATCCTGAAGTGGAGGGCCTGAAGGATCTGAGAAAGAGTGACCATCTTGAATCTGTCCTTCCGGAGGAACGTGTTCAAGTACCTTAAGTCCAAGATGGCTCTCTGTCCTTCTTGGGAATCAATAAATACGGGGAATACCAACCCTGGTTCCTCTCCACCACAGGCACTGGTTCTGGTTCTATAGCGCCTTTCTCTAGCAGGGTCAAACTCTCCTGCACAAGGAGTGGATCTGGAATCCTCAAAGAGTGCTTCCCCGGTGGATTGTGAGGCCGTCGCATAAACGCTAGGCAGTAGCCGTGGGCTATAGTTTCCAGAGCCCACGCATCTGAAGTAATGGCTCACCACTCTTCTAGATGCTGAGACAACGTGCCCCCAACCGGCAAGTAGTGACTCAAGGCCTCAGAGTAGTTTTGAAGCGGTTTCTGCAGCGCCTGATGGCAAAGAGGCGGCTGCTGCAGCGGGCTTGGCACCTCCAATTCATCCACCACAAGGAAACCTACGTTGGGCCATTTGACTGGCCATTCCTCTCGCCCTTCCAAATGAGGTGTAGAAGCGAAAAGATTTAACCCCTCCACTGTTGTCCTCTAGGACAAAAAGGCTGAGGTTGCCCAACAGCTGCGCCCAAAGACTTGGCGGCTGCCTTAGAGGTCTGCACCTTCTCTTCAGCCTTGTTGCCAAAAAGATGAGACCCGTAAAAGGGCATGTTCAGAAGCCAAGCCTGCACATCCGAAGCAAACCCAGACTTCCGCAACCACGCAAACCTGCCCATCACGGTGCCAGGGTCGCTACTAGATGGGTGGCATTTCTTCACCAGAGACTTGTTCACCGCCAGAGTAGTCTCTGGGGCATCCCAATTTACAGCCACCCTCTTTTGCAGAGCCATATGAAATGGCAACACAGTCGGTAGGCGGACCCTGATCGAAAATGTCCGTAAGGTCATCCTGATCAAAATGCACAGGAGGTAATATTCTACCACTCTCGACATAAATCGCCGATATGAGGTTTCGGCACGCTCCCCTGGGTGCGGTTTACCGAACTCCAGCTCAGGAGACCTGTCAATACCACTTGCATTGTGTAAAGTGTCACAAAGATCCTCTATCCGACTCCTCTGAAATGAGGCATTCAGGTACATTCGGGGTCCCAAACTGGAGGCCAAAAGGGGCATCCTCCTCATCAGATCTCTCCACCTCCTCATAAATAGACGTGAGGGACTTCAAAAAAATACTTCGTAGGGAGAGGAGTATACCTTTTCTCAGCCACAGTCTTCAAAGACTTAGAAATGGCCTTCCTCGGAAGGTCCATTGTCACAGAGTCCCGCAACGGCAAAATTGGCTCAGACGGCATCGATGGCTCTGACAGCGAGGGCCTGGCCAGGGTTGAAGACCCGACAGGCGCCCTCGATGGACATTGCGCCAATGTCTTCGAGGGCCTTGACGAATGTGCCGGAGACGAAGACCTTGACCTGGCACGTCCCGCATGATCTCTCAATGCCTTGTCCGAACCGGGCCTCAAAGGCTCCCGTTGCTCATCACGCCTTTTGCCCGGGCTCGAGGGCGCGCGAGGATTCGGCCGAGACCGTTCCTTGCCGGCTTCGTCAGAAGGCACAGGCAGAACTGTGCCCTGTTTTTGAAAGATTTTCAACATCTCCACCTGGAAAGCATCCCACTCTGCCGGGGTCAATGATTTGGATGGGTATACCATCCTTTTGGGGGGAGGTGTCTGACGAAGACGAAGGCGCCCGATGGTGCCGATTCCTTGAACGCCTCGACGAGGACAAGTAGCGGGAACCACTCCTAGAACGTGACCGCTTGGTCTTCTTCCTCTGAGGAGAGTCCCCTCTTAACTCATCGGTTGAAAGTCCAGCAGACCGAGACTTACGGGGCTTGGACACCTTGCCTACCCCTACCCTTAAGCTTCCCCTTTCGTTCCTGCAAGGCCTTTCCAGTCCTCGACTGGCACTTCGAACACGTATCCGTATCGTGGCCCTCACCGAGGAACCACAGAAAAACCAGATGCAGATCCGTTGGAGCCGCAGTCCCGACATTTCTCTAAGCCAGAACGCAGTGTCGTCAGGGTAGAAAATGAAGACAGTCAGTAACTTAACAGGAACAACGAGGCGCGCCGAGTTTTACAAAGCAAACACGTTAGCGGAAAACACAGAACTGCGGCTACGGCCGCTGTGCGTGCTACTTAGAACATCACCCTCGAGGGACATCGATCCGACGCCATCGACGTAGAGCGCCCTCTGCCAAAAAAATTGCCATAGAAGCCGAACTGTGGACATTACATGTCAAAGATGAGGAATATGTTGGAGGACACAATCCATTCGAATGAATGTTGGGTCGAATGGAATGAATGACAGAATAAACGGAGACTATGTTTGAAGCATAAACGAATGTATAATTAATATTTTTTATTGCCGAATTGTTCTATTCCTAATACAAAAGATAAAAGAGAAAGATGTTTTTATGTTGGGAACAATATTGTAAAAGCACTGAAAAACAAATAATTTAATCTTTCAAATATAATGTACTAAAAGGGACATATTTTCTTAAAAAATAAATAAGATATTTGTTCTTTGAATGAACAGAAGATATTCACATTTGAACCAATGATACTCATTGAACGTCAAGACTATTAATAAGTAGTTTAATGAGTGCAAGTTTGAAACGGCAAAGGATCAAACGTTTTTGATAAGGAGGGAATAATGGTGGGGTCCATATATAAAAATCCCCTCGTAATCTCCACCCGAGTCTTTTGAACTTATTGATGCTCCACAGTTGAAAATCATTCTGGTTGTACACTGGTTGCTCCTGCACAATCCTTACATACATTGGGGAAGGGAACAATGGAGTTCAAAATCGAAATTCTGTTACAAGCATGTTCTATAGGACAGGCACAATGGGCTTTCAACAAGAGGTTAGTCTGCGTTTGGCTGATTGAGCTCTGGGGAGCACTCCGTAGATGTCATAATTGGCGAGGGGGGGTCTGGGGGTGGGGGAAGTTTCCCAAGTGTTACCAGGAGTTCTCAAATACTTTAGATTAGACGGAAAACCGGGCAGTTGCCTTCTCAGCACTCAAGCTGGAGGCAGGTGTGCCAGTTCCTTGCAGTAGAGTGTGTGCCTTAACAGAGAAAGAAAACCAGCGCCTTAAGTAGTATTTGGAGGAGAACTTGATCAGATATTCAGTCACCAGCTGCTTATTTTTTTCAGTATGCAAGGATGGTATCCTCTTAACCTGTATAGATTACAGCCCTGAACAGGATAACAATTAAGAACCACCAACCCCTCATGTTAATCTCAGTTTATGCTGGACAGGATCCAAGGGGCAACCATCTTCACGAAGTTGGTTCTACAAAGAGCCATCACCCATTTAGGATTAGAGAGGACTGGAAGACTGCCTTCTGAGCCAAATTTGGCCACAGAGTTTCAAGTCATGCCAAATGGCCTCTGCAATGCACTGCCTTCCAGTTTTTGTTAACACATACTCAAGAGATATCTTTGATGTTTGTGGTTTTATAGATCAAGGATATCTCAATTTTCTCATCAAATCCAAAGCTGCAGGAGGAACATGTAAGGCAGTTGTTGCGAAGCTCAGAGTATTACCTGCTTTGCATGTTTGAGAAGAGCCAATTCATACCCAAATGGTGGACTTTGCATTTCTAGTGATGAATTCCCACAAGATTCAGGGGTGTGGGGGTGTGTGTGTGTGTGTGTGTGTGTGTGTACGTACGTGTGTGTGTGTGTACAGGATGAGCAGATCTTCTTGGGTTTCTCAACTTTTTCCTTTCTGTTCATTCAAGGTTTCCAAGGCCTTTCATCTTCTAAAAGGACCCTTTGACTACTGGTCCTATCCTTCTACATCTGGATGTGAACCAACCTTTTACACACAACTTGGCAATGAGAACAGTCTTAAGAGCATCATCAGTCTATGGAACAGCTAATTCGATAGCTTTTTATTTAAAAAAAAAAGTTTTCACCAGCAGAGGTGAGCAATATCATTGCAGACAAAGGATTCATAAGTAAATATTCATTTCACAAACTGACACACTATTTGATGGGGGTCAAATATGCAGCATGAATGTTTTGACTGACCACTAAAAATGTAATTTTCCCACATATTAGTTAAGACCGACTCCCAGCCAACTTCGGTGGTCATTTTTTTTTGCAGAGCAGGATTTCATAAATACCTCTAAGCTGGGCCTACAGAATTGCATGGCAGACACCGTGTCTCAACGGGATATCAAAAAGCATAATCCTTTGTATTGGTCAGGGTAGCCGAGACTTCCAGAATGGTGATACTTTACTTGCATACTGGTGACCAATTCGCAACAACACAATCCACCAGATCATTTATGCAGACATGAAAGCTTGGTGAGCAGTCACCCCCACCTGGGCACCTGAAACAGCTCAAATGTTTGTGAGGGGACAGGAAATTTGCAACTGCATGGCGACCTCTAGCTGCAGTCCAAAACAGCCCAACAGGGAAGGCATAGAGGGTAGTCTGAAGCACTCACTAGCACAGCTTAAGCGACAAGGTTTACTTGAAAATGTAATGCTGGCAATCTCCCCATCACCTAGGCTAAACGTCGGCAGACAGGAGGCGGCGGAGGGGAGAGTCATGGTCCCTCATAAGGTTCCGGGCATGGTAATTTTGAGAAAGTATTCTGGCGTAGGTAGTCTGTTAGGCAGATTTCCTTCACAAATTAAGGACTAAAAGGGAGATGTGAGGCAATGTTTGGAGATGCAACTACAGCACAGTGTCTTTTCAACTCCCTGTTCCCAGTTTTCTTAATTGTAAAGCTGTTGCATGGTACAAAGACTGTGCAGATTATAGTCCTAGATATTTGCCAAACACTAAAGTGACATGGTGAAGACCAACATCTACAGCACAGAAGCAGATTTATTTACAACAGACACATTACAGGCATAAAAAATATCAGAAACAATAGCCAAACTAGAGTCCAGCTACATCTCTGCAAAACATGACAAATAATTCAAATATTTATATCTAAATCAAAAGTTTCAGATTCCAGTGAAAGTCTTTATCCTGTACTCTACACAGCTCATTGATGCCACTTGGATCAGCACTGAGGCAATAAAAAAAGTGGGCAAAACCTTCAGTTCAGATAACCGTTATTTGCTTAACATTCCGTTCCTCTGTGTACAGGATGGTTCTGACTGAAGCAGGTTTTACTGATAATTCATTACAAGGATCCCATGGTGCAACTGCCTGGTGTTCATACATCGCATCACCTCCATCCTCAACTTGCAGCCGAGTTGAAGCTTAAAATCTTCACCTCATTTTACACAGAATGTTTGCAATGCCACCACTTTGCCCCAAGGCACAGAATCCCTTAATTGTGTTTCAGCACTACCAGTTTATACTGCCCCAGGAAATCTGTACAGGCTTTGAATCTTTCTACCCTTTCGAAACATGAGGTTAGAACAATACTACCCAATAATGCCTAAAGAATGCTCACTAAGCTGCAAATTCCTGAACCTTACCCCAGCGAGCAATCAACACTACATCATGCTGTTTTACGTAAAGATTCCCCCTTCAACATAACAAATACGGAGTGGAGGATGTTCCAGATCCGAATCCTTCCTCCACCAGCATAAAGTGGTGATAAGATACTATTACAAAAGTGCTGATACTATTCCTTCACAGTTGCCAGATATTTAGTGGCACGCACAATGGCCATTTATTCCGCTTAAGAGTGCTATTTCAACAAAAAACGTTCATAAGAACACGTCAAAAGCAGCATTGAATCCCTTAAGCTTCTCCACAGCGCAAGAGGATCTTTGAACACTCCTCCTTCATACTCCCTAGGAAAGATATTCAGGTGGACAAATGACTGCTCAGACAGAGAAGAAATGTAGATGAATAAAAAGGTCTATTCCCCTCTACACCCACACAACCCTAGATTTACAAGTTGTTTTCTATGAAACAGTGGGGTTGCTATGCCAATGACTGCAGCAAAGATCACTTGTGCAAACGCCTTTCACACAAACCCTCAATGTGAGCGGAGAAAGCCACGCCGGGGACAATATGCAGAGCAAACTGACCTTCATGGGTGCAAAATGCTTGCAACTCCTCTGCACAGATCTATCTGCTGCTTGTAAAACTTTCCATCACACCCCTATTCCACTACCTCAGAATCTGAAGTGCAGCCCCACCTTTTGCAAAATGTAGTTTCCATAGATATCCCAAAAACTGTACGTGCATCTGTAGTGCCAACATGCACCATGATTTGCCTCACCCACTACAAGAGTACAAAACCTATAAACCTCTTCTTGGCACCTTCAATAGTGAATACCAGAGCTTCCCAGGGAGATAATGGCACAAAGAGCATATCTACAAAGCCCTACCTTACGCTGTTCCTGAAAGCAGAATGTTCTGGAGCAGGGCCGAGCAATGAAGGCGGGTTGAGGGGGAACCCTGAAAATAAAAGCTTTACTACATTTGAGGCTTACAACCTGGTCACTGGTTCTGCCTACTGAGCACAAGAGTAGAGAAGGGCAAAGATCCAGGTTCAATCTTCAAAGGCGTGGGAACTGGTGTTAAGCTGTACAGAAGCATTGATAAATCACATGCTAGAAGTAGTAACCTCTTAGACTCTCCCACCCTATTAGAATTTAAAAAACAGAAGATAAAGGAATATTAACAATAATGACTTTACAGAAAGGAGGGGTCTTCACTAACACCACTCCCACAATTGGAATATAAAGTTAAAATGTATTGATATATCGTCATTACCCGCCCCCAAAATCCATGGGCATTGTGCCAAAATGTTCATTCCAACAAGAATGATCCTGCCAAGTTACAAGCCTTTATTGGCCTGTCATGTTCTTTGCATTTGTGTTCCTTTAAAAGAGGATATGCCCGTGTCCGTGGTTAATTCACCACACATTCAGCTGAGTTCTGTTGATCACTGCTCAGTCTATTTTCACAGCAGCATAGATTTTGCGGATGAACATATATGCTGCATAGAAGCCAATGGTGCCGGTGAGAAGCCAAAAGGACAGAACCATCAGGGCAGTGTATCCAAAGTACAGGAGTGACGGGATGAACTCCACAATATCCAGCTGCAAAACAATAAGATGGAAGATTGAGAACATGGGACCAAACCATTGACACAATACAAAAAGATACTAACCCCCAACCGAACCCCCCCCCCACCCCCGTCATGTAAACACCCAACCTGTCTGGGTAAAAGCCACAGTCACCCACCTTAAGGAAACAGGCAAAATGCCAACTTTAGGATGGGTCTTCATTCACCACCCCTTAACTGCCGAGCTTTAATCAAGTCTATGCAAAAAGGACAAGCATACTCGTCCTTAGCACTTAAAGGGTTTATGAAAAGCAGTTCGCTACTAGGGTATTTGGTGACAAAGTGGATGGAACTATAGAATGTATAGAACATCCAATTAGGGAAGAAGAAAAAACGAAATGACATCAATGATGTGCATCAGGTTTTTATTAAATTATGAGTTTTGCAAAGAAGCCTAGTAACAGGATAAGTAGAGGGCATGGATTTGTCAAATCAGTTTTGTGATTTGAAAAAGGTTTTACAGTGTCTTGGACAGGAGTATTTTTAGTGTGCAGTAATGGGGCACAGAGTAATGGGTTTATAGTGCGACTGAGGGAGAGTAGGGTGAATGTGATAAGGTAGTTATACAAGTATTTAATAAAGTGATTCATATCAGATTCCTCACACTTCTACAGGTTTTAAAAAGCAGTATTGGCCACATTTCTAATTATTTATCGACTTTCAAAGTGGCAAGTAGTGAAGTTGGCCCTGACCGGATTCAAACCTTTCTAAGTTTAGTTATTTAAATGTTGCAATGGTTACAGTGGAATGATTTATAACTAATAAAATGCACAGCTATACTTTCTATATTTTCATATTAAACTCTGTCAATGTTTACATATTGCACCAAATGCTCAGGCCATGCTTTTCCTCCCCGATTTAACTAGGCTTTCTTATAGCAGCCTATAGCCCACCCCATTCACATACAAATCTCTGGAAATGTCCACCCTTCCCGCGGATTACCCTATCCCTCTTGATCTGAGAGATCCCAAACACCATTCAACTAAATCGTGAGTTCTGATTCGCCCACGTGAATGGTTGCTGTCGTCTGGTTATATTACCTTATTTACAAAGTAGAAGACTGCATAGATGAGCACGTAAAAAGCAGATCCTCCGGATACAAGGAAGGTTCGCCACCACCAACGATAATCCTGAGAACGGAAGGGGAGAAACCATAAAACCAAGCAATGTTATAGGTTGTAATACATATTTTGTTAGCCAAACAAGTCTGATCAAAGTTTCTACATGGGTGCATAGACACAATTATACATTATACCTTTCCAGGCGGTTTTATGAAATTCTGATTTATTTCAAATTGTTTGGTTTCTTCTTGGGCATGTACTGGCATACTTTGAGGGTACGTATTTGAAACAGCAGAGATGCACCAACCTACCTGCATTGTGCTCAGGAAATTATTTTTCCATTCAGGGAGGGAAAGTTTAACATGTCTTTGTATGACTTCAATGACTTTACTGAGTTTGCCCAACTTGAGACTTAAGACAATCTGACGTCCAAATAAACAAGCAGGGTCTAAATTACGCTTGACCCAAAGACTGACTTAGCTAGAGCAGGGTACATCCTCTACATGATAAATTCCAAGATGCTATGTAAGAAAGTCCCTTTCACTCTGAACAGACATGGGGTGTGAAAGTCCCAGCCATGCATGCGTGCATGGGGACCTGTGTCATTAGCTAGTACACTGCCTGGAGCTGCATTAGAAAGGATCCTGCTCGTGTGTCAGGGCAGAATTTCAATTTAAGGGATTCAGCAGTCCATTTTATGGGACCCCTATTTGCAATCCCCTGCCCCTTTTGTTTTTTCTAATTTATTTTGATGGACAGGGGGAATTCTAATGACATCCTCATGCCACTACACATGTAGTCCTACACTCTACCATTTCGTTTTAGGGGCTTCCATTTTTCAGGGAACCCACAATGCAGGCACAAAATGGCCACAGTGCAGAAGTTGCATCTTTCTGAGCGCAAGATTACACTCTCTATGGTAGTTTGAACATGTGTACACTAGTTCTTGGCCAGGCCACTCCAATTCCTGTGGGGGTGGGACTAGGTGTGTGGCGGTTTTGAGGGCCAACCTACTTAGCTGGCAGCTTTCTTAAGTCTCCACCAGGTGATTGGTAGGCTGGCAGAAGCCAGCCTCTGCAAGTGAAGCTACATAAAGGGAAATCCTTTTTCTACACAGTTGTTAGGGGAGTTTTCTTAAAGTTCTAGTGGCAGTAAGACTTTAGTAAGCTATCCCAGTGGTTTGTAGATCCCCTCCCCCCCAACACTTAATATCGATCTCTACTAGCTGAGGACCTTGGTAGTGTGGCAGAGCAGTCAAGCTCATCTTAAGAGGAAGATGTGAGCTGTAGGTGAGTACTCTGAATCTTAGACAGGCACTGCAAAAAAGCACTTACACACATTTATATAAAAGATATATATTTATTATATTTACACCAGAATAATGTTAAATACTTGACGTTTACGGTACACCACTTATGAATACTAGGTAATACACTTCAAAGGGCACTTTCCCTTTTGTGTTTGCTCGCGGTTACAATTGTAGCAACGTTACAAAGGGAAAAGACAAGGTGATCGTATTATCAGTGAATGCGCACATGTGCAGTTTTCAACAGGTCATACGGTAATGCAATTACTCTGCAAACACATTTAGAAAAGTCCCTTAAAGGGAGGAAAATAAGTGATTAGTGCAACATGAGCTTAGTACAAGGTTCTCGAGATGGATTCTTTGCCTGGCCAGTCTTTAAAGTCCAAAAACGCATCCCTAGCTAAAGGCAGTTCAGAGAGGGCTTGAAGTTTTGGCAAACAGCAAATTATTAATAGTTCATGCAGATTTCTGCCAGTTTCTAAAGTTAATGAAGCAGCAAGTTAGCAACTAACAAAGGAGACCTAAAAACAGGCTTGAGAAGGGGACACAAGCAGCAGCTTGCGTCAGAGGTGAGAGGGGTTTGCCCCGGACAACTCTGTGTGCACTCCAACGCTCTGGAGCGACTTCTTGAAGGCAAGTAAGCAATACCTTTTTCCCCCACAGTACCTTGAGTTTGAAGAAAGGGTTTGTGTTGGCTTCTCCATGATCTGGCAGCTCTGGACCAGACCTCCGGATTCCTTGCTCTGGTGACGAAAGGCAGGACAATGGAGGTTGTCTTTCAGCAGCGGTCTCGAGGGAGGACCTGTAGCACGATTTTCAGCAACTTCTTGGATCACTCTGCGGTTTTGGCGCCTTTTCAGCAGCACCAATAAAGGACATGGATCGGCCGGTCAATCATCTTCGCTTCCTGCAGTCCCGCACTCTGGTGAGGGGGTCTGGGCGAGTTGAATCAGATCTCTGGAGCATCCTTACAGGCTTAGTACAGATTGGATCGATTCAGCCTTTCAACGACTATTCACTCGAAATGGGCAGCAGGTCTCCCGGTATTGGTGTTCTGCATCTCTGGAAGCTCTGAAGACCTCGGGAGTTGGCTAGTTTCAAAGTTAGTCTTGGGACTGGTTGTTGCCACCAACCAAAAGGGAAGGAGTCCTCTTCTGACGCATAGAAAACGGGGTCAGGACAGCAGTGGTCGCTTCAAAGCTTTGCAAAGGGTCTGCAGGCGTCTCTGGTCATCTTCTTCGGTTACTTCCGTTTCCAGTGGTTGACTTGCTTTACACTACAGAAGCCTCACCTTTTATACAGTTTCAGCAAACACTCCTCTGCAAGCTCTCTCAGCATTTTACAGAAAGGGGTGTTTGGCTGTCCAGTCAGGGTAGCCAGACCCCCAGTGGGAGCCAGTCCTTTTCAGGCACTCAAAGGACAGGGGGTTGGAAGACTCCTCCCCCACTTCCTGCCTGCCCAGACACTCTGGAGCCGAGGCAGGGATACCTACTTGTTCCCGCCAAAGGTCCCACACACACCTAAACACCTCCCTCTCACAGAATGGTAGAAGAATGGCTAACAAACAACCACGCTAGTAATGGGGAAAAAAGAACGGAGGCCCCAAGTTGGAACTTGGGTGCCCCTATTGTGCAGTACCGAGGCTATGGACAACAAATACACAAATGGTAGAACAGGTCCACTGCCACCAGCCATAACTAGGTATCCCGTTGGCACTCCACTGAAGGTGGTGTGTGCTAATCTCTCAGACTATTGAGTTTCAGGAGGGACAAAGTATCTCTCTATCCTTAAGAGCTGTAGTTCACTTGACAAAAGAAAAATAATTCTAAAAAAGGAGGACAGTGTTTGGGAGAATTCTCATTTCTGTGCTGATTCCCCTTCAACCTTAGAGGCCCCCAGCTCTTTTGCTGGACTTTAATTTTAAACCTTAGTCAGGGAGCCCTTTTCTCACTCTCACGTGTTTTGACCGGATTTGGATTATGTGTTTCCTTTGTTTTTGGAGTCCGACAAACTCCATATGCATCTACTTTGTGTATGGTGCCACACAGCACCTTCAGTGCAGTGCAGTGTCACAGAGAAATCCTTTAGATTTCCCATACGGTTTAAATACCTTTTCTTGGGTGAACTACAGATCAAGAATAGCAAAGTGAAATTGACTTTACTTACCTTTCCTCTTTGTAGGTCCAGCACACCCCATCTTATGTGGAGTGCTGGGTGTTACTTAGTGGCCCCTTTTCCTACTTACGCAAGTAACATTTTTTATGTTACACTCACTACTTTAAATGGCTGGCGGCAGTGGTTTAATTTTCCTACTATTGTGCTCTTCTACCACAGGCTGAATCCTCAGATACATTATTGTCAAAATGGCCCCGGTCGTCTTTTTGCGCCATTTTCTGTTTGTGAGGTCTTTCTTGGGTTTTACTCTGAGCGCCAAGCCAGGTTTGAGCCCTTTGTTCGTTTTGCCTTTGGCGGGCTTCAGTACTGAAACCCGCCTCTGGCTCCAGTGTGTCTGGAAGGGCGGCAGGAAGTGACAGAGGTGCCGGAACCTTCTCTGTCCTTTGTATCCAGGCCAGCTTGAATGCACCCAGTCCGGATTGGCTGTCTGGTTGTCCTTGTAAGACAGCCACCCTGCTGTGTGAGTGACAGCTAGGCTGTTCATGAATGGGAGAAATCTGCTTAGAAGGTGACGCTTCTTGGATAGAAGACAGAGTCGACCACTGGGAAGGCCACCCCGAGGAAGAAACCATGAACAAAGCTTGCTGCATCCTCCTGGACTATTGAACTGCCCAGTGAAGCCCTGCTGCGCTGAAACTCCTTTTTCTGATCGCTAAGAGAAGTTGTGGAAGGGACAACGACTTCCCTTGGGTTAGTGGGACCAACTAACCCAGAGACAAACTTTGCTGGAAGACCTTCCCTGACTGGCTGTACTTCTTTGCTGTTGCAGGAACCGAGTGCCAGGGGTCAGGGAATCCATAATCGAGTGCAACATCTGTAAGCGAGCCAAAGCTCCAGGAAGATCCTGAGAACCCTTCAGAAGCAGGACGACCAGAGCTCGAGTCACCTCACCAGAGTGCAGGACTCATGGAGTAAAGGAAGCCCAACCGCTGTCCAAGATCCGCGGTGGTGCCAAGTGCCGCTGATCCGAAAAGAGCCTGTAGCTGCCACCGACCATCGAATTGCTGCTGTAGAAGTCCCCAGACATCCTCCCTCTTGTCCCCATGACTTGAGGCCCAGGAACACAGAATCTGTATCGCTGCAACCAGACAGAAGCCAGCTGGACCCTCTTCTAACCAAAGGCACTGTTCTGACTTGAGGTACTTACCTCATTGTCTGTAGCTTGGTCTTCTCAGTTGAGACTTGCAGTAGCTGCTCTTTCTAAAGTTGATTTCAGCTCCAACTTTCACAAATGCAACAGCTTGTGACACTACAGTGATTTTTCTTCAACAAACTCTCCCACTTTGTGCAAGACTTATCTAAGAAGTGCCTCAGCTCCATAGACTTTGCTCCAATTGACGTTGGCTGTCCTGGCTCCCTGCAGACTCTTCTATTGCATTGACTTTGGTTCTTACTGTCCCTCATAGGTGATGCATTGGTTTTGATCAATATTGCTGGGAAAGGTTTTTATCTAGACTTCACTGGAAGATTTAAAAGTGCTCACATGCTCTGAGAACCTGTTTAACCTTCTCTCCTCCTTTTAACCTTTCCTTTCTGCCAACCTCAGAATCTACCCAAGTGTACAAATGATATATAAATGCCATTACTGTCCTAGTTAGTGAAGTCACCTCAGTGTGTAGGAAGTGAGTATGAACCATCTCTAAAGAGTATCTACTTGCTTGGTATTGATTCTGGAAAAGTATATTTTTATTGGTGTACATTGCCCTTTTTAAGAATGCTTAAATAAGGATTTTAACTACAAACCTGGAGTATAAGTGTTACTTGGCTACTTGTATTGGTGGATTTCATTGCTACAGCTCACATTTACCCCTCTTCAGATTAAGTCTGGCTGCTCAGTCACGCTACCAACTTGCGTAGTACAGACCTATACCAATAGGTGGGTTACCTAATACCAAGAGGACTAGCGTTGTGTAGTCTCCCACAGGGTTACTCCACTGCTTGCCTAACACTATTGGCAGGCGGTGGGATAGACGTAGAGTGGTTACATTGACTATTTGTTGTACTTGTGCCCAACTAAACCAGCCACAATGCTAAGCTCCATTAAAAAGTGAAGCAATTGTAACATACCAAATATGGATAACTTTAATGAGGCAGCCCTGATTGTTTTGACAGTAGATCAACTGAAGGATATGTGCAAAACCAGGGGTCTGCCCGAAACTTCCTGTGCTTAGTCTTCTAGGAGACCTGAATGCACTCTGGTGTGATTGTCGGCAGGCTGTCCGGCAAGGACAGCCACCCTGCTGGGTGAGTGAATGGGGGAAAACTGTTTAAAAGCAGGCCTCTGGGACTTGGAAAGCAGAGTCGACCACTGGAATGAAAGAACCGAAGGAGAGGAAGGAAGAGGACTGCTGCAACTCCTGGACAACCGGTGAAGCCCTGTTGCAGGTCCGAATTGCCTGAAACTCGGACGACAGAGAAGCCCTTCAAGGTTAACTTCTTCTGTTGAGTTTGGTGGGAACAACCAACTCGCCGGCCACGTGGACACCATCCTATTCTGGTTGAATTTTCTTAAGAGTGCTGTTGGAAACCGGATAGCCAGAGGGAAGAAAACCAGGGGGACTTTATGGCACTCAAACCTTAAACCGACATCTTGATACAGCTTTTGGCCTCTTCCCTGGGCAGTGCAAGAACCTCCCGACGTCATCCTTGTCCCCACGACTGAAGCTAAGTAACAGCGAGATATGCTCGAACTGCCAGGAAAAACTGCCTCAGCTACAGCTTTCTTCATTTAAAAAGGTACTGTGCAAACGCGGCTAGAAATATTTTCGGCCATCGAGAAGTGCATGAAACTTTCCTCCACTACGAAGGCTTGTCCTTCCCTAAACATTCGTCAAACTTTTCGCCATGCCAAATCCTTTTAAAATCCATGGCAAAGACTTAACCGTTACATACCAGAACTGTGCTATCCTATACAAGAAACTCTGAACCATTGACTTTGGGCCAGGCCTATTGAGAATAATTGCTGGTTGTATTTAACTTGAACCCTTTGCCCTGCCTATGATTGTATTTGGGCTGTCTATTCTGATAACCTTGTCTTTTCCTTCCTTTTCTAAGCATCTAAAGTGCCATTTTGCTCACACTTCATTTTTGAGCTAAACTTGTTTAGTTACTTACTGGTTGGATTTTTGTGGTGTATCTTTGTGTGATATTGAGCTGCTTGTGCTAGTGTAATGTTTTATAAATGATTGAGTAAATAAGTGTATATTCTTTTACTGAGAAACCTTGAGTAAGTGTTTGCTTGAATCACTGTATTGGTTGGTCCTTTGTGTAACTTGTTCTACTGCTCACAAACTCTTGAGATAAGTCTCGGTGCTCAGCCATCGCTACCACTTTTACTGTGTAGTACAGGCTTGTACCAAAGGTGAAATTGTGCCTACACTTATAGTCCTAATTACCTGTAGTGTTCCCAAAGGGTACTGCAGGTGATTCTGCCTAACACCCAAGCCAGTAGGATGAAGAAGAGGGACTTTTGGAGAACCAGCAATGCCACAGTCAAATGGGCAGCACCAGTTCAGATGACAATCTTCATAGAAATGTTAAGTAACCAGTCAGATGTTCTTATAGAAAGCACAGGAGTTCAAGGTGAGCCTTCCTGAAGGTATACAGGCTGCAAGACCTGCACAATAGAGTTGAGGTCAACTCCCAAACGTGGAAAACAGCACTCTCAAAGCAAAGGAGCACCGAAAATGGCATAAGTGTAACCCAAGCCCTGCAGTACCTGGAGGATTTAGTTGAAACTGCAGCTGGACGCTTTCCTGATGCAGCGTTGAAGACCCGGATTCCTGCTCCTCAGTCGTGGTCACAAAAGGGGGGACCTTCAGTGGGCTTCTCCGGCAGTCATCGAGAGAAGGGGTCGCCAGCAAAGGATTCAGCTCACTCCCATGGCGGTTTGGCATCTTTTTCTTAGCGCCAAGAGTGAAAATATCGCTGGTTGGATTCTCCTCAGTTTCTTCGTCCTGAACTCTGGTGAGGGGACTTTTGCAAGAGAATTCCTACTTCTGGAGGTCCACAAGGATGCCTGTGAAGATTCAGCAAGATTTGTTCGGTCTAAGAAAATGCACTCTAAAAGGGTCCAGGAACCCCGGGTATTGGTGTTCTGCAGCCCGGGAAAGTCGGGGGGGAGGGCCCAAATCAAAGATGGTCTTGAGGCCGATTGTTCCCACCAGTTCAAAGGAGGTAGTCCTTGGCGGAGCTTCCCCGTCGAGTTGAAAACTGGGTCAGGACAGCAGCAGGGCTTCACCGGTACTTCTGCGGTTGTTGAAGGTGCTGAAGGCATCCCTGCTCGTCTTCTGCTTCGGATTTCCAGTTTCAGTGGTAGACTGTGGGCCAAAAATCCTTGCCTTAAATGCTTGAATCCATTCTTTCACTCCTATGGAGCCGTCAATCACCTAGGGGTTGGCTGTCCTGCAGTCTGCTTTCATCCATATCTCTTTAAAAGCATCTGTGCTACACTTTTGCAGCACAGCACCCTATGTGTAGTGTTGCTGGGAACCCCTTGGTTTCTCCTTTTTATATATTATTTGACAAGCCTTAAAATCACTGTTCTTAAGGATAGAGGGATATCCTTCCTAACACCTTAACCTATGAGAGATTAGCACACACCACCTTCTGTGGAGTGCTAAGGGGATATCTAGTATTCACCCTTCTCTCAGCTCCTGGAACTTTCTAGTCCCAGTGACAGTTATGACTGGTGGCAGTGGACATGTTCTACCAACTAGTGTGCTATTTTTTTTTACCGCAGACTGTATTCACAATCTTGGTTATGCACAATAGGGTCACCTATGTTCTAACATGGTGGCGCCTTTTTTTTTGCCATTTCTCGTCTGGTTGTCCTTTGTTAGCCCTTCTACCATTATGGGAGGGGGATGTCTGTGTATGAGTTTTGCCTTTGGCTGAAACTGCTGGGTATCCACGCCTAGTCTCCAGTGTGTCTGAAGGCAGAAAGCAGGGGATCAGTTTAACACTCCCCCTGTCCTTTTTCTGCCACAGTGCCTGAATGGAACCAGTTCCCACTGGGGGGCTGGCTGTCTTAACTGGACAGCCACCCAACATCTTTCTGTAAACTGCTGGGAGAGTTTGCAGAGGAGTGAATGGGAAATACTAAAAAAAGGTGAGGTTCTTGAGGGAGAAGGCAAGTCGACTACTGGAACAGAAGATCCAAAGCTGAAGACGGCCAGAAACGCCTGCAGACCCTTCCAGTACCTGTGAAGCGACCACTGCTGTCCTAACCCAGTTTTCTTATCGACAGAGGAGCTTAGAGGACGACTCCTCCGTTTTGGCGGGAGGGACCAACCAGCCCCAAGACAAACTGCAGATGTAGCCTCCACCGCCGAGTTGCTGTGACCTTCCAGGGCTGCATACCTCGGGCTGCATACCTCGAATACCAGGGGACCTTCAACCCATTTGCAGTGCAATGTCTTCGCAAGGACGAATCTACCGAGAACTTTGGTGCGCTCCAGAGGCATGATCCCACTCATCCAAGTCCCCTCACCAGAGTGCAGGACTGCAGAACCGAGGAAGATCGACCTGCTAACAACCGTCCTTTGTTGGTGCTGATTAAAAGGTACCAAAACCGCAGACCAACAATCCGTGGTGAGGGTCCTCTCTCACGACTGCTGCTGTGACATCCTATTCAGAGTCCTTCCTTTAGTCACCAGACTAAGGAATCAGGAGACTGGGTCCGTCGCTGCTGCACAGGAGAGAATCCAGCTACGTTTGCTTCTTCTAACCTAAGGTACCGTGGGGTGTGAGACAGGCATGGTATCAAGTGAGAGACAGACTCAAAGATGATAGTTTCAAAACCTTTATTTACTAAAATTCATAGGTTGGTGTAATGCCTAATGGGCCCAAACACTAAAGGGATGAATCCATTAACTGATATTTCTAAGGGCTGCTGAAGCCTGGCAGTCCAAAATCAAAATCGGTCTAAACCTATGCTTGCCCTCACTCTTTGACAAAAGGGTTAGGCAGTCTTCCAAAAGCAAAAAGTGGTGGTTCACATAAATAGGAAACCAGAATTAGTTTCCGGTGTCTTCTCATCAGCTCTAGGTTGGTCAGCTTCAAAAGAATGTGTTCAATCATATGACCATGGAATCAGTTCATAGGACCTTCTCAATAGTTCAAACAATGTCAACATCTTTAATGCCTTGGGGTTCCCTTCCCCAAGCTTTAGTCCCTCCAGTGACAAAAGTCATTTATTTTAAGCATCTCAGAGTTCCCTTCCCTAAGCTTCAATTCCTTCAGTAACACAAAACAATAAAAATTCCACTTTGATGGGCCTCTTACGGTTCCCTTCCCCAAGCTTAGTCCTCTTCAAAGTTCAAACAAAAGTTCAGCTCTTAGGCCTCTCAGGGTTCCCTTCCCAAAGTTCAGGACCCTCTTGGGTTTCAAAACACTAGTTCAGTTTGTCGGGATGTACCTTTCCTTCATATACAGTTCTTTCAAGGGGTAGCATCAGAGACCTTCGACAACGCCAGGTGCTTTGCTCCTCCCAAGCACGACCACTCAGAGCTTCAACCCCTCTTATTTCCTGCTCTTATCCTTTTACCTTGAGGGGCTTTCTGCACCCCTTCATGTTCCCCTCTGTTTTTTTTACTTTCTTGGGCCCACTGGCACCTTTCTTTCCTTCTCGTGCACACTTGCACCTTCTTTAACTCAGTCCGTGCACACTTGCACCTCCTTTGTCCTTTTCCGTGCCCCCTAGCACTTTCTCCAGCCTTCTTGTGCACACTTGCACACTTGCACACTTTCCTCTCTGCCGGGTCGCTTGCAACCTTCCCTCTCGTTTCAGGTTGCTTGCCCCTCTTATTACAGTGCTTTCACTTTGTGCCCCTTGCGTGCTCTTAGTTTCTTGCTTACTCTCACTTTCTCTTGATCTTGTCACTTCTTTCAAACTAGATTGCTTTACTAGTTGCTTTTCATTTCTTTCCTCTTTTCCACTCCGTGCCACTTAATGCATTCCTTTCGCACGCTCCAATACAAACAGCCATATGCTCCTGAGTCTCTCTCTCTCCACCCCTGACTTTCACAAGACTCGAACGGGCAACAGCGCGCTGACAAGCGGTCCCTTCTGGTTGTGCGGGCCCAAGGTCAGGGTATCACCACCTGCCCCTTGGACACCCGTTACCGGCACAGGTCACAAGGGGAAAAAGAAATGTTCAGAACACAATAGCAGCCTGCAGGGTGCTTCGATCCGGCACTCTGGAGACACAGCTCCCTAGCCACACTGCGGCCTCTCACAAACACCAGGCTAATGACTTGGAACGCAGTTCTCCTTTGGGCCATCGATCCTGCTATGCTCAGCTCCATGGCTTCTCTGGTCCAAACAAGGTCCCCAGCTCGCTCTTTCACCTGTGTAGAACCACACCTTTTATAGTTGGCAAACAGTCAAGCAGAGTCAGGTTTGAGTGATAATTAGTAAATGCCCGACTAAAATCTTGCTGCAGCCTGTTAGGGAGAATTCTCATTTCTGTGCAATACCCTTCAACCTTAGAGACCTCGAGCGCTTTTGCTGAACTTTACGACTTTTTAATTTTAATCCTGGCTTGAGTGAGACCTTTATGTCACTCATTTGTTTTGACCTGATTTGGATTATATGTTTCCTTGTTTTTGGAGTTTGACTAACTCCATAGGCATCTACTTTTTGAATGGTGACACACAGCACCTTCAGTGCAGTGTCGCAGAGAAATCCTTTATGATACATGACATTCATAGCGCTCCTATACAGAAGTGTTTCAAGGCGCGATGAGGCAAGGGAGGGGAAACAAAGGGAGGACAAGACCACGATCTTACTAGGCCAAGTGACATTGAAACTGTGCAAGTGCAGGGGAGAGGGAAGGAGAAAAGTGCCAGGGGAGGAGGAGCAAGTGCAATACATGGGATCAAAACATCAAAAAACAAGAAGTGCGGCCATCCGGTGGCAGTGAAGGGGTTAAGTGCAGACAACAAATGTTAGATAGGTGCAAGTAGGGGGACTGTAGGGTTGCAGATACAGCCCCAAGTGCAGGGTTGCAAGGAGCCAGTGCAGGTGTGCAACTGGGAGGGCAGGTAGCTCGGCCCATGATTCAGAGGGTAGCCAAGTAACCAGTGCAGTATCAGACCGGAGATCAGCAGGGAAGAGAGAAGGCAGAAGCAAAGAGGAAAGTCTATAGATGCTTCCGGAACCTGAGAAGGTTCTGCTCCAGTTTCAGAGAAACAGGGAGGCTGTTCCAGAGCGAGGCACAAGACGAAGAGAGATCTGCCCCCAACTCGTTGCTTGGAAAAGCGACTGACCCTCAAGGAGTTGGAGGAGCAATGAGCTTGAGTAGGAAGATACCTCCGAGGAGAAAGCTGGAGATATTTTGGTTCCAGGCCCCAAAAGGCCTTGTGGACAATGAAAAGGGTCTTGAACTTGATCCTTGCAGTCATTGGGAGCCAATGGAGATATTTCAGTGCTGGAGAGATTTCAGTGCTGGAGAGATACGATCCCTGGGCTTGAGGCCAAGGACAAGTCTCTCAGTCCTGTCCTGGATGAGTTGCAGAGGACGGAAAGTAGAGGTGGGCAGATTTAAAAAGAGGCTGTTACAGTAGTCAAGCCGAAAGAGAACCGGAGCTCTGAAGACAGTGAGCTTCTGGCGGAAGAAAAGGAAGAATACCTCTGAGGAGGTGCACTTGGTAGTTTAACTTCTTAGAGACGTTGGAAATGTGAGGAGAGAAGGAGAGTGTGGAGTCAAAGATAACCCAGAGGCTGTTGGCTTTACGGGTGGGAGCAGGTACAGGGCCGAGGGAGGCCGGCCAGAGAGTGGTGGGAAAGAGGGGTGCAGATGAGCCGATGAGGATCTCTGTCTTTCTTGCATTCAGGCAGAGATCATTGGCGGCGCGCCACTCATGGATTGCAGACAGACAATCTGGGATGAGAGAAGGATAAGAGGCAGCAGAGGGGAGCCAGAAAGAGTTGGGTGTCATCTGCATAGTACTGCAAGCTGGAGCAGAAAGCAGCAATGCAGTGGGTGAGAGGTGCCAGGTATTGGTTGAACAAGCAGGTAGAAAGGTTAGACCCCTGGTGAACACCACAGGTGGAGACGGAGAGATAGAGAAGAGGAAGGACCAAAGTTTGACCTGCGATGGTCGGTCAGAGATGAAAGAAGTCATCCAAGCCAGAGCCTGATCAGTGATACCCAGGTTATCACGGAGACGGTTGAGAAGGATGGCATGGTTGACAGTGTCAAATGCAGAAGAGAGATCAAGTATGATAAGGACAGAGGGGAGATTAGAATCAAGGTTAGAGAGCAGGTCTTCACAAATGTTCAAGAGAGCAGTTTCCGTGCTTCTGCCTGCTCTGAAGCCAGACTGATGGTCATGGAGACAACAGATTCAGTGTGAAGATTAAGCTGGGAGATGGCCAGCTTTTCCAGGAGGTTGCCCAGGAAAGGAGTGATAGAGATCAGGTGATAATTAGCCGGAAGGGTGGGGTCAGCTGAGGGTTTCTTGAGAAGAGAGTGCACAAGAGTGCTTCAGGGGGGAGGGGAAGGTTCCAGAGGCGAAGAAAGTTACTTACCAAACTGGTATCGTTCTTTCGACTGAATGTTCCTCAATATGCCTCATCTATGACTTGTAATGTTCACAGCTGTGCTGCTTCGGAATTTTTTTTGGCAGAGGGCGCCCTTGCCTCTAATCAATGTCTCTCGAAGGCCTCCGTCGAGGGTGACGTCATGTTATAAGTAGTACGCAAGGCGCCCGTAGCCTCAGTTCATGTCCCCCCCCCTCACAACATGCGGTACACATGGCCAGAACAGAACATCGACTGCACGTAACCTTGCAAGACGTAAGCTGTAATGTCATGGGAAATTCTTGAAAGGGGTAGGCTAGGAGGGCGATGAGGAATACGTTTGAGGAACATCCAGTCGAAAGAATTACCAGTTGGTAAGTAACTAGTTCTTTGAATGGATTGTGTCCTCCAATGTATTCCTCATCTATGACAGACTCCCAAAGCAGTAAAGGTGAGTGGAGGAGGGAAAAGAATTTAGACATACCCAAATCAAATGGCAGAGTACAGCACTGCCTTACCAAAGGCAACATCCTGAGCATGGGAAGTATCCAGGAAGTAATGCTTAACAAATGAGTCAATAGAAGACCAGGTTGCAGCTTCAGATATTTTTTACTGCCACACCCCTCTGGAGTGCTGTCGAAGTGGCAATGTACCTGGTGGAATGAGCCAGCAAACCCTCAGGAGGGTCCTTGCCACCCAACCGGTAACATTCCGAAATAGTGAGGATAATCCACCTAGACAAGGTCTGCTTAGAAACAGCCTGTCCCAAACGGTGTCCAGAATACCCCTCAAAGAGCGGGTTGTCCACTCTGACTCTGGCCATTCTGGAGAGAGAAAAGCTCAAGGCTCTCCTAGGATCCAACCTATGGAGCCGTTCATCTTCATTACCAGGATGAAGAGGAGGATAGAAAGCGAGGAGTACCACCTTCTGACTCAAATGAAACTGACACAACCTTAGGTAAAAAGTACTGCCGAATTCTCAATACGACCCTGTCCTTGTAAAACAAAGTAAAGGGTGGCTTAGAAGAAAGTGCCTGCAACTCGCTCACTCTTCGAGCCTATGAACTGCAACTAAAAAAACAGTTTTAAAGGTCAACAACCTTAAAGGGCAAGAGTGCAAAGGTTCAAACAGAGCACCCATCCGAAATTCAAAACCAAATGAAGGTCCCAGACCGGCACCATGAGCCCTTTCAAAAACTGAGTGATCAGCAGAATTTTAAAATAAGAGCATTCCTCTGAAGAGCGCTTAAAGATGGACAGCGCTGCCAAATAACCTTTAATGGTGTCCGCCTGAAGACCCCTGTGGGCCAAGGAAAGCAAGAATGAGAGAACCTCCAGAATCGAACACTGAAAAGGATCCACATTCTTTCCTCTGCACCAGTCGCAAAACGTATCCCAACACATGGACTTTGTTGCCGGACGCCTAGCCGAAAACAACACCTCCATCACGTCATCCGGAAGGTCCCAATCTCTATATCTCAACCTTTCAGAAACCATGCGTGAAGGTTGAGAGTCTGGACCTCTGGATGGAGAACCCGACCTTCCTCCACGAGAAGATCCCCTCTTAGGGGTAGACGCATTGGAGGATAGATGGACATGTCTAGAAGGTCCGGGTACCATGCTCTACTGGTCCAATCTAGAGCAATGAGGATCATGCGGGTCCCAAACCATCTCAACCTTCTGAGAACTTGGTGGATGACTGGGATCGGAGGAAACGCGTACAGTAGCGGGAAGAGCCACTCCACGACGAACGAGTCTCCTAGAGTTCCTCTCTGAGGAAATTCCCTCGAGCAGTACCTTTTACACTTCCGGTTGGCCCCAGTCGCGAACCTGTGGGGTTCCCTAAAGGGCAAAGATCTCCTGCCTTCTCAGAGCGCCCGCCGCCACGTTCTCCTCGCCGGCTTGATGAACCGCTGATAGGGACATTCCCTCTCGTATTGCTTAGAACCAGAGCTGCATTGCCTCCCAGCACAGAGGCAGTGACCCTACGCCTCCTCTCTTTTTGAGGTAATGCATTGCCACCGTGTTTGTCATTATCAGGACATTCTTCCCCCGTAAAGACGGCAGGACAGCCTTCAGCGCCAGTCTGATGGCTCTCAGCTCCAAAAGATTGATGTTTAGTCTGGACTCCGATGGAGACCAACGACCGATTGACAGATAGTCTGCATGAGCTCCCCACCCTGTCAGGGGAGCATCCGTCATCACTGCGACATCCGGCCATGGCTGCCAAAAAGGCTCTCCTTTCATGAGATTCTTCTCGTCGGCCCACCACAGGAGCTCCTGCGAAACCGAGAGTGGAACATGAAGGAGATCCAACATCCTGCCCGAGAACTGGGACCATTGAGTCCGTAGAACCCACTGAAGAGACCTCATTCTCAAGCGGGCTTCTGGCACCAGAAACATGCAGGATTCCATGAATCCGAGCAACCTTAAGAATTCAAAAGCCGGAAGACTCTGGGCTTGCTGAAATTTTGTGACCATATGAAGAATTTGATGAGCCCTCATCTTGGGTGGCGCTGCTACCAACACCATGAGCTTGGTGAAAACCCTTGGGCTGGGGAGAGCCCGAATGGCAGGACACGGAACTGATAGTGGGATCCGCCAACTGCAAACCTGAGGGATTTTCTGTGCTTGAGATGGATCGACACCCATTCTAAGGCCAACACTGGTGGAGCAGTAGCCCTCTCTTCATTGTGGAAGCAGTGCCGGATCCACTGACCGAGCCGACATGAAGCAGATCGAGAGCCTGCCACATAGGAGGTGAGCCACAGGGCTTCACCTTATCCACTATCTCCATCTCTGCCCCAGCATCAGCAAATATAGAGGACCGTGCCTATTTGCTGCAGCGACTGCCCGCTTTGCCTGTACCCCGCCCGCTACCTGGGTGGTGCCATCTACCCGTGTTATCAGCCGTGCAGGCTGTGCCACTATTTTATCACACGTGGAATCCTCCGCCCAAAGATGGCCGCCCCTCCATTGTGAGCTGCCTCAAGTTTTCGAATTGCCCAGCTGCTTGATTAGCTGTGCGCACCCTTATTGCAACCGTGAGGTGCGAGTCGTCCCGCGTTCGAAGGACCGCGTCATAAGGACGATACCTGTCCTCTGCCTGTACTAAGCTGCCTACGCCGCTAGCCAGAACCTCTGGTCTGCTGCATCCGTTCACCGCTACACCCACCAAAGGTAACATTAGACTCATCTAAACTCAAACGCCCATGTATGCTCTATTGTAATCCGAACTGCTAATAATCCCACTAACGTGACTATGCATTTGTTGCCGGCACCTCCGTGCATATGAGCCCACCTGAGTGCTATACGACAGTACTTACTACTACTAAGTGGCCTTATCATTCGGTCTCATTTCACCTATGATTCTGCTCTATTACATGCTACGGCCACACTGTATACATGCCTTGCTAAATGTCTTCCTAGCTATTCCATAATAACATACGAGCAAATGCCAGCGCTCTGCCGTATAATTGACCGGCACCTGCTATACGTGCTCTTCATACACACTGCCTCTAGACGTTCCCACATTAATTATATCCGCATTTACCACTAGACTACTGTTTTGCATGCCATATCACTGCATATCTGTATTTATTGTGGTATTACAATTATATGACCCACTCTGCCGTTCCTGAGCGAATATTGCCTTAAGTCCATTCTAACCCCTGTCGACCACTGTATACCAATTACCTGGAACTAATTCTCAGAGTATGCACTATCAGCCCCTGTCCCTTTGACTTAGTGTGACTTGGACCATTACCCCTATTCCGCGACCTGTCCTTGCATTTTATCGTGCCCGCTGCATGCTGTTAGACAGTCCATGTCCATATGAACGTATGCATCTACGGCGCACTTGTAATTATGTTTAGTATGATCACACTTACTTGTCTACAGTATATCTATCTACACAATCATTGCTCCTAACAAATATACAGCCAAGTAGTCAATTTGCTGTTTATTTACGACCTTATTCACAACTTGCCTTGACTAATCCATACTGTCCCAGTCGAGAAAGCACCTGTACTGTTTTGTCCTGTTCTCTCTCACCCAACCATAACTGTAGCCACAGAAAATGTTAAGCATAATTATCACCTATTGCGCAATGGCCATGCTTACACCTTCGGATACTAGCAGCCAGGATACTCCCCCACCAGGGCCGTCTTACGTGAGATAATACCCTTCCCACCCAACCCATCAGCTATAGTCGCTAACTATTTGAGTCACATCTGCGCTAAGCAGTACCATGGGCCCGACACAGTAAACTATGCGACCCAGCCTAGCTGGATTACCGCTAGAAATAATAAACTACGTGCTAGACTCAACAAACTACATGGGCCCAGACGACTCCTCCCCTCCTCCAAACAAGAATTGAAACGCCATTATATTAGGGAAAGTACTGTTTCCACTTACCCTTCTGCCCCACCAGCTACAAATGATGCCCAAACCTCCAGACTCAAGCCTACGCCTAGCGCTAAACGCACAACTACCCACACTCAATTTAAATTAGAAACGGAGGCACATTCCTACAAAGCAGCTCTCCTAAACACAAGATATTTAGTTGCCCACGCCCTTGACTTAGCGGACCTAACCACTGAAGCCAACCTGGACTTCATTGCTCGAACGGGGACATGGCTACACAATGCAGCCGGACCATCACTTATGTTGGCTATCCCAGACGGATATACCATATCTAGACAAGACCGAGAGGGCACCTGTGGTGGTGGAATTGCCATCATATCTAAATTGAACCTATCATTAAGATTGGCCCCTTCCCAAACCTTGAAATCGTGCGAAACCCTCACCGCTAAACTTCCCATAAACAACAACCAATCACTTACCATTCACCTAGTTTTCACACCACCCGACCCGCTTGGGACCTTCGAGGAGGATCTGCATAGTTTGTTAACTACTAATGTCAAAACTACGTCACAACTATTGTTACTAGGTGACTTTAACCTAGGTTTCAACGACCCAGCGGATACACAGGCACTAACCATAGCCAACACTATCAACTCACTAGGACTATCTCAAAAAGTTAACAAGCCTACCCATCTGAAGGGAAGAATATTAGACTGGGTTGCCGACGTGAACTGCTCAGCTTTCATCACAACCATTTCACCTTTACCCTGGACCGACCACTTGCTGGTGTCCTTTAACCTTCTAACTACTAAACCATCCACTACAGTCACGCCACTAGCACCTCCATGCTTAACTAGAAGCAAGAAAAATATAACAACGGAAAAAATTATACCAGCTATCCTCCCAAACCTAAACGCACTACCAGACAACCTAGACCCTAGTATTCTAATCCATGAATACAACAAAATCATGCTAGACACTATGGACAAAATTGCCCCACTGAAACTCTGTACTAGCAAACCTAAAGCCCATTTAAATAAATGGTTTACACCTGGACTTAAGCCCCTGCGCCTTAACAAGAGAAAATGTGAATCTGCCTGGAAACTATGCCCAACTAAAGAGAAGAAAGTCAACCTAACATCCATCTCACAGCAGTATAAAAATGAAATCTGCCTAGCAAAGCAGAATTCTTACAATGACCGCATTGCCAACTCTAACTCAAGCATGAAGGAACTTTTCGCCATATTGAAAGAACTTGAATCACCTATAGCCACACCAGACACCTGCACCAAGGATCAGACCTGGTGCACAGATATCCAACATGCATTAGCAAACAAAATAAAGACCTTACAAAAGAAGATCCAACTAGAAAAAGAATCCTTAAACCCCATGAACCCCCCTAAGCCACTGCCTAATGCTACACTCAACACCTAAACAAACAAATTCTCATTTACCAAAACTACCACCCGTGAGGTAGAGAAAATCATCCTCTCACTTAAACCATCTAATTGTAAAGGTGATATCTGTCCAGCACAGATAATTAAAGACGCTGCCAGAGACCTATCACCATTTATCTCCAAACTAATAAATGCTCCATTCTCTTCGGGCATTATCCCCGCCAATTTAAAAGAATCTTGGGTGCTCCCGCTCCTCAAGAAGCAGTCTTTAGATCCACTTATCCCTACTAATTACCGACCCATTATTACAGGACCTTTTCTATTGAAGATTCTGGATAAGGTGGCCTACACCCAGATTCAGAAACATCTTGAACTGCACAAATTGATCAGGTTTCCGTCCCCTACACGGGACAGCAACTGCCCTCATTGACTTAAAGACCCAAATAGATGAGTTGAGAGATAAGGGCAAGACACCACTCCTCCCACTAGATCTTTCTGCTGCATTTGATCTTGTGGATCATAAGGTCTTATGCAAACATTTGGATTCAGCAGCCCATTTCTCCACTGAAGCTATCAGATGGATTGAATCCTTTCTGAGCGAGAGAACGATAAGAGTATTTTCCTCCTCAGCAGCGGCAGACCCTATACCAATCACATGCGGAGTCCCCCAGGGCTCCTGTGTCTCTCCTACGCTATACAACATTTTCACCAAACCCCTGTTCGATGATTTGGACCATCTGGGTATCACCTACACCAACTATGCAGATGATGCTCAGATTCTCCTCCCGCTTTCTGGGGATCATAGCAAGGACATGGAGTTGGTGAACAGGGTGTACCTTATCATTCAGGCATGGATGGCATCTCATGGCCTATGCCTGAATGATAAGACAGAGCTAATCATCTTGGGTACGCATGCCAACATCAACAAACTTGGCCTGGAATATTCCTCGTTTAATATAGACGGCAATATCATCAAAGTATCCAGGGATGTAAAAACTCTTAGTTTCTATCTGGACTCCACAATGTCATTTACCAAACAGGTTAATTCACTAGCATCTACCACGGTTTACACCTGTAAATTAATAAGAGCAGGCAAGCCCTTCCTATCTAACGATAGCTGCATGATTCTGGCAAGAGCACTAATACTCTCCAGACTCAATTATTGCAATGCCCTTTACAGTGGGGCCAAGAAGAACATTATCCAAAGGTTACAAATCTTACAAAATAATGCACCAAGAGCTGCGCTCGGCATAAATAAAAGAGCATATCTCCGCCACTAGACGCCAACATAAATGGCTTTCCACTGAAAACAAAATCCAACTAAAAATTATCTCCCCGACACATAAAGCCCTGATTAATGCTGCCCCGAGCTACCTGATGGATAAAATAAAAAGAAAGCTATCCACTAGAGAGACTAGAACTGTCAATTCTAACTGCCTGATAGTTCCTAGATTCAAACTATCCACAATTGGCGGCAATAGCTTTCCTGTGAAAGCTGCCACATCCTGGAACTCCCTACCACACACCCTGAGAGCGGACCAACGATATTTACACTTCAGAAGGAATTTCATCAAACACATTAACTCCAACAACCTGTAGCCACCTTCACATCAGTAAACACAAGTACCGCACACAACCTTCACATCCACAACTGTGCCTACTATGAATATTACTTTGCACTATATGTGTTACTTCACACCTATGCACACTATTCCCACCTACCTCATATACTTGCCCTCCATCCTGCAAACCTGTATATTTTTTTCAACATTTTAAATTATATATTACTGTAAATCCTAAATTGCACATTTCTGTAACATACCAAATTGTATATTTCTGTAGACAGTCTATAACCTGTACATTACCGTAACATTCAAAGCTGTATATTTTATGTAACATTGTAAGCTTTGCATATTCTTATTGCTGCGCCCAACTACCTCTGGGTCTGGTGCGCATTACAAATCAATAAACAAACAAAATAAGCGTCCTGCAGGTCCAATGACAGCAACCAATCCTGAAGTTGGAGGGCCTGGAGGCTCCGAGTGACCATCCTGAACTTGTCGATCCTGAGGAAATTGTTCAAGTATCTTAAGTCCAAGATGGGTCTCAGTCCTGTGTCTTTCTTGGTTATCAAAAAATAAGGGGAATACCAACCCTTGTTCCACTCCGCCACAGGCACTGGTTCTATAGCGCCTTTCTCCAGCAGGCCTCAAATCTCCTACACAAGGAGCGGATCCGGAACATTCAAAGTGTTTCCCTGGTGGATTGTCGCGGGGCCGTTGGAGAAAAGGGAGGCAGTAACCGTGGGCTATTGTATCCAGAGCACACGCATCTGAAGTAATGGCTCGCCATTCTTCGAGCTGCTGTGACAGCCTGCCCGCCCACCGGAGAACAATGACATCTGGCCTCAGCTGTTGAGCAGCGGTAGTGCCTGATGGCAAAGGGGCAGCTGCCAGAGCGGCTTTGGCACCTCTACCTTGTCCACCACGAGTGAACTTACGTTGGCCCCTTTGACTGGCCATCCCTTTTGCCTTTCCAAATGAGTAATAGCGAAAAACCACCCCTCTATTGCTGTCCCCTAGGATGAAAAGGCAGAGATTGTCCGACAGCTGCACCCAAAGATTTGGCAGCTGCCTTGGAGGTCTGCAACTTCAAGGCTCTAGTCAGCCTTGTTGCCAAAAAGATGCGACCCATCAATGGGCATGTTGAGAAGACTGGCCTGCACATCGGGTGCAAAATCGGACCTCCGCAACCACGCAAATCTGCGCATCACGCTGCTCATAGCCATGGACCTTGCAACACAGTCCAACCCAGACTGAAGGGATTCACACATGGCATCCTTGCCATCCTGTACAATAGCTAAAAAGCCATCCCTTTCCTCCCCTTTGGGAATATGCTCAGCCGCAAGCGAAATACAATTCCACAAAGAGCCAAAATGTTGCCAAGGCACAGGTGGAGTTGGCCGATTTCAGCGCCATACTCCCAGCAGAAAATACCTTGCGCGACCATCCATGCGTTTATCGTGCCTATAGGGAGGGATGATAGGGTATTCTGCCTGCTTCGTTGTGGCCGTAGCAGCCTGAACCATCAAACTCTCGGGAGTAGGGTGTGTGGGCAGGTAGCCAGGGTCGCTACTGTATAGGCGGTATTTCTTTGACTACATCAGCTTGTGAATAGACTCTGGGCATTCCAAGTAGCAGCCACCCTCTTTTGCAAAGCAACATGAAATGGCAACACTGGGTCAGTGGACGGACCTTGATCCAGGATGTTGGTAAGGTCATCCTGGTCATAATCAACCGGAGGCCTGGACCAACCCAGGTACTCTACAACTTTCAACATCAGTCTCCGTAAAGATTTTTAATGTGAACATTTGGGAGTTGGGGGCGGGTGTGATGGGAGAGAAGATTCATTTTAGAGAGGGGTACATCATTAATTGTATATAGTTGTACTGTTTATTTGGTTTGCTTGATATGGTCCCAAGATTAATTCTATATAGTTCTGTATTGGTAAATGTAAAGAGTTAACAAAAATAATTAAAAAAAAAATATAAACATAAAAAAAAAAAATGAAGATTCGGCATGATCACCAGGCTCGGGCTTACCAGACTCCATCTCAGGAGATGTGTCTAGGCCACTGGCATCATGCAAGGATTGACGCAGATCCTCAATCCAACTTTCCTCGGAAATTAGACATTCCGGAGCACCAGGCGTCCCATAAGGAAGACCAAAAGGCATCTCCTCCTCCTCAGACCTCTTCATAAATATTCGGGAGAGATTGAAAGAACTCCTTAGTGAGAGGAGCACACCTCTTATCAAGGACAGGCTTCACAAATGTAGAACCAGCCTTCCTTAGAGGTTCAACAGCCGCAGGGGCTTAAACCGGTAAATTCTGCCCAGTAGGCGCCGACAGCTCTTACTGCGTCGACAATGGCGCCGAAGGCTTCGAAGGTCTGACCGTGGGGGTAAAGACCCGATAGACTCACTGGATAGACACGGCGCTCATGGTGTCTTCACCTTTTTCGACAACTTCATAGGCTTCGACGGTTTCGCTGGAGACGAAGACCACAACCTGGAATGTCTCTGGCGATCCCCTGATGCCTTGTCCGAATGGGACCTTGATGGCTCCCGATGTTTATTGCGCAGACTACCGGGCCCGAGGGCGCACAAGTATCGGTCCAAGACCGTTCCTTGACAGCTTCAACTGAAGGCGCGGATTGGAAAATCTGTAGCATTGGCTCCCGAAAAGACTCATTCCTTGGGGTAGAGGTTTTAGTGGGGCAGCCCACTTTCATCTGGTAGTCGCCATGCGACGAGGACGGAGACGCCGCTTCCGGGACCTCCTCGAAGAAGAGGAACAGTGGCGCGAACCACTCTGGGATCTAGATCTCCGGGACTACTTCCGACGAGGAGAGTCCCATCTCGACTCGTCGGTTGATAGACCAGTAGACTTCGATTTTACGGGGTTTGGAAACACGGCCTACCTTAAATTTCCCCTTATGCTCCCACAAGGCCTTGGCAGTCAACGACTGGCACTTCGAGCAGTGGTCTGTGGCGTGGTCCTCGCACATGCACCACAAGCAGATACGATGCGGGTCCGTGATGGACATCTTGGACCCGCAGTCCCGACACTTCTTGAAGCCAGACCGTGGGATCAACTGGGTGGAAGGAGAAGACAATTACACAATACAACAAGAAGCACCGAGATCTCGAAGCAAACACGTTTGTGGATAAAATGGAACCGAGGCTAAGGGCGCCATGTGTACTACCTATAACATCTGATGACGTTACCCTCGACGGAGGGCTTCGAGGGACATCGACCAGACGCTATCGACGCAAGGGTGCCCTCTGCCGGAAATATTTCCGAAGCAGCCCAGCTGTGGACATTACATGTCATAGATGAGGAATACATTGGATGACACAATCCATTCGAAAGAGGGGTTGCAGAAGTCAGCCAAGGCTGGAGCGAGGGCGTCAATGTGGTCCTTGATGGTTTTGGAAGAACAGGGAAGAACCTGTTTTGATGAGGTGTTCATGGATTGGACTCGTCTAGAAACCTCATCAGGGGAGAAGAGAGGAAAGGCAGAGAAGGGAGGGGGGCTACAAGGGGGCCAGAAAAGAGGAGAGAGTGGAGGGAGAAGCAGGAGAAGCCAAGAGGGTGGACAGGATGTCCTGGGTTTTAGAGATGAAGCCAGGGCCGTACAGATGGCCTGGGAGGGGACAGATTTAGATTTCTCATAAGGCTTAAATATCTTTTCTTGTGTTAACTACTGTTCCCAAGAATAGTGAAGTGAAATTGACTTTATTTACCTTTTCTCTTTGTAGGTCCAGCACACACCATCTTATGTAGAGTGCTGGGGGGTTACCTAGTAGCCCCCTTATCCTACCTACTCATGTAAGACATGCATTACTTACCGTAAACGCATTTCTAATGATTGTATCTGCTTAGATTCACATGCTGTGCATATAGTCCGACATCCAGTGGTCACTGCGGAGTATTGCATCTTGTCTTTCGAGAATCGAAAGGGGACGTCGACATGGGCGTGTCTGTAACACTATCCCCAACATGACGTGTAGTGTACCCAAAATCCCTCACGCGTCGAGGTCCCTCCGATTGTATTTTTTCTGCTGTGAGGGAGCCTATGACTAACGTGAGTGAGTACAGAAAAGAGAAAGTAGTAATACGTCTATGTTCCTTCCATCGGAGCAGGGAGGAAGTGTGGGCGCATGTGAATCTAGGCAGATACAATAATCAAAAATGCTTTTATGGTAAGTAATGCATGTCTTCAGATGCTTGTTAATCTGCTTAGAATCACATGCTGTGCATAGACTAGCGAGCAGTCCCCGGAGGTGGGATAGGAGAAGGAACAGTAGAGAAAAGATGTCTTAGTACTGCTTGTCCCGCTTGAGAATCAGACCTAGAATGAGTGTCTAGGCAATAGTGTTTTGTAAAGGTGTGTACAAAACTCTAGGTTGCCGCTTTGCAAATGGACTCTAGGGGAACATTTGCAATGAATGCTATGGAAGCCCCAGTGCCTCGAGTAGAATGTGCTCTAGGCTTGAAGGGCAGTTCTCTCTTAGCAAGAGTGTATAAATAAACTGAATAAATGTAAGAAACTTCTCAAAACATGGCTCTTTAGCAAATACTAAAAACCAATGCTTTCTATTCAATGTATATATTTTGTACCGCTGTCATTTTGTTGAATTGTATATGTAACCATGAAGTCTAAGCTGTCCTGTAACTACGCCGTGATACCCTTGGGTTAGGGCGTATAACAAAGGCAATAAATAAAAATAAACAGTAGATGCATTTGACAATCCATTTAGAGATAGTAGATTTGGAGACAGCGTCTCCCTCGCTACCTGCTGCCACTGAAACAGAAAACTGATTTGTTTTAGTGGTCTAGTTCTTTCCAAGTAAAACATAACTGCCCTGCGTGCATCCAGCGTGTGCAGGCTTCTTTCTCCCATGTGAGGGGTTCTGAAAGAAGGTTGGTAGTTCTATGGATTGGTTCACATGGAACTTTGAAATGAATTTAGGCGCAAACCGTGTGCGAGTGTGCAGAACAACCTTATCTTTATGAACTGTTACAAAGGGGTCTTGGACGAGAGCACTTTTAGTTCACTGACACTTCTAATGGAAGTAATGGTTATTAAAAAGGCAGTTTTGTAAGTGAGATCATTAAGACTTGATTAATGCATGGGTTCGAAAGGAGACCCCATAAGTCTTGTTAACACCACGATTAGGTCCCATGCGGGAGCTGGGTTAGAAATGGGGGGGGGGGTGAATTCTCTTTACTCCCTCCATGAAAAGCCTTAAATGACATCTTCCACCATGACACCTTTTGTTGTGATGTAGTGTAGGCTGAAAGAGCAGCTAAGTGAACTTTAAGTGAGTTAAAAAGACTAGGCCTGAGTCAAGTAAACGAGTCCGGTACAAAACGATATGAGTGGGAGAGCAGTCAATGGGATTGAGGCTCTTAGAGTTGCACCAGATAACAAAACGTTTCCACTTGCTAGAATAGCCATATCGTGCGTTAGGTTTTCTTGCCTCCGTGAGTATGTCAATACACCTTTGAGGGAGTTGTAGGTGCCCGAACTATGACCTCAGGAGCCAGGCCACTAAATTCAATGTTTGTGGGCATGGGTGAAGCATTTCCTCTTTGTCTTGCAACATGTTGTACGGCCAAGGCAGTTTCATTGGAGGACATGGGACATCTCCATCAGATGAGCGGACCAGGGTTGGCGGGCCCACATGGGGGCCACCAATACCATTGTGACTGGTTCCTGGTGCATCTTGTGCACTATCTTGTTGAGTAGGGGAGTCGGGGGTGGGGGGGAAGCATAAATAAATTTCCCTGACCATGGGATCCAGAGTCTGTTCCCCTTTGTAACGGTTTTGGGGGTACCTGGAGGTGTAATCTTTGCATTGGGTGTTCTCCAGAATTGCGAACAAGTCGATCTCTGAGAAGCCCCATTCTGTGGGGAAGCCCCATTCTGTGAAAACGTTGGAGACGATGTCTTCGTGTAATCGCCATTCGTACTCCATGGGTAGTGGGAAATCTCTGCTGAGTACATCTGCCAGAAGATTGAGTTCCCCTGGAACATGTGACAGCAGGAACATGTGTTTGAGAGCCCACTTCCAAATGTTCTGGGACAGTTTGGATAGCCCTAGAGAGTGAGTGCCTCCCTGTTTGATCAGATAATACATGGCTGTGGTGCTGTCTGTGAAAGATCCTTGCAATTGTGTCTGAAAGGTCTTTAGCGCTTTGAAAACTGCTAACAGCTCCAACAGGTTTATGTGGTTGGATGCTACGACTAACGACCAAACTCCGTGCGCTGTCTGTTGAAGCAGACGAGCTCCTCACCCTGAGAGAGATGGGTCTGTAGTCGGAGTGGCTTCTACTGCGGGGGTGGTGAAGGATTTCCCTTTTAGGAGGTTTTCCCTCGACCACCACCGCAGCAGCAGCGAGAGAACGAGGGGCGGCGAGACAACCACTAAATTGTCCCATTGTCCGCTGGCCTGACACCATATGCTGTTGAGCTACTCTTGCATTGGACGCAAGCACGCATGAGGAACCAAATAAATGCATGACGCCATCATTCCTAACAGTTGCATAGCTTTGCGTACCGTCACCTCTCGACTGGCTACATATTGAGGGATTTGAAACGGCATGTTTTAAAGCCCCTCATTAGAGGGGAAGACGAGGCCATCCTTTGTTTGAATTAGAGCCCCTAGGAATTGTTTGACCTGACTGGGGTCCAAGCTGTATTTCTTCCTGTTGGAGAATTCCAGGCTGAATAAAAGGTCTATAGAGTCTTGGGTATTTGACAAACATGTTTCGTAGGAGTCCCCTGTTATGAGCCAGTCGTCGAGGTAAGTATAAACCGGGGTGGATTGCCTGCGCAGGTGGGCTGCTGCCACTGCTAGTACCTTTGTAAATACTCTTAGTGCAGAGTCTATGCTGAAGTGTAGTACCTTGAATTGATGTTTGTTTTGCATCATTGAATCTGAGGTATTTTCTGTGCGCCGGCAACATTGAAATATGAAAGTATGCACCTTTCATGTCCAGTGTTGCCATTTAATCTCCCTGCGAGAGCAGGGGAATTACCTACTGCAGAGTGACATGCAGAACTTTTGTGCCTATACAAATTTGTTCGCTGGGCGCAGATCTAATACAGGGTGCATGGTGAGATCCATTTTGGGTACAAGGCAGTACACTGCATAAATACCTTTATCTGTGAAAGAGGTACGTCGTCTATGGCTCCTTTTCTTGTAGTGTTTCGACTTCCTGAAGGAGGATACACAGATTGTCTGGCGTCAGTCGTCTTGCGCGTGGAGGTCTGAACTCTATACAGTACCTGTGGGCCATGGTCTTCAGTACCCACTGGTCTGTAGTTATCCCCTCCTATGCCTGAAGGAACGATGTTAGCCGGCCCCCGATTGGGGAGGCATGGGAGGAGACCCGGATCTTGAGGTCATTTTGAACCTGAGGCCGGGGGGCCTCTGGGGGTAGAGTTCCGGCCGCTTCCTTTCCCACAACGCTGACCTCTTTGGGGATACGGGATGGTGTATCCGCTGGCTCCTTGTGGAGGGGACCAATTATTTCCCGAGGTGTACTGGTTTTGAGGGAAGCGTTGGCCACGAAAAAGGCGCCTGGACCCAGTTCCTCGCCAAGTGGAGGGCTTTTGTGTGATTTGATCTAGCGTCTCAAGGGTGTCGCGTTCCTTCTTTGCCGCCTCAAGAGCTTTGTCGACTGCGCTCCCAAATAGGTTGGATTCTTCCAACGGTTTATTAATAAGCGATGCTTGAGTTTCTGGCTTGGACACAATTTCTTAGCCACGCGTGTCTCTTTAGGAGGGTGCCCTGAGCCAAAGATGGACCCGCTGTCTAAGCGGAATCCTAAGTGTTCGAGTATACTTTGGTTTACTTGTCTGCCCTCGGTTACCGTGGACAGAAGTCTGTAGCGGTTCAGGAACCTCCTGCAGACCTTCCTGTAACACGGCCCATTGAGCGTCCGCATAGCTGGCTAACAAAGTAGTATTGTTAGCAATGCGCATAGAAAAAGCAGCTGCAGCCGTGACCCTCTTTACCAGGGCGTAGAGATTTTTACACTCCTTGTCAGGGGAAGCCCTGCCCTTTTCCTGGTAGTGGTCACCACCAGTGAGTCTGGGGTGGAGTGATCTCTGATGTAAAGCGGATCAGAGGGGGGAAGGCCGAAATAGCTTTTCTATCCTTGGACTAACTGCTCTTGTGAGGGCAGGTGTTAATAGCGAGGGAGCCAGTTGCTTTTTAATTGCGTTTAGTAGAGGAATAGCCTGGCTGGCAGGCGGTTTCTCTAAGAATGCCCTCTACAAAGCCAGCCTCAGGAACAGCTTCATCGGTGGCGATCTTGAAATGTCCTGCTGCTTTGCGCAACATGGCGTTGAACGTCATTGGATCGTCCACTGGAGAGGGCTGTCTAGTGGGAGTGGTCTGGGGGAAATTTAAACACAGGGCATCAGGATCGGGTGAAGGATTAGGAGACTGCTAAGGCTCTGGGTCACCCATATCAGGGTCCCCCCCACCCCTGTATGGGGTCATGCATATCCTCAGGGTCAATGAAGTGATCATCCTGAGGTTAAGGGTCTGCAGGGACCTCCTACTCAGTGAGGTAAGTGTACACATCCTCCTCCTGAGAGGAATCAAAGAGTCTTTGAATGTTAGCCACAGGGGCAAAAGTCCCTCTTCCCATGGTCTTTTGGGGGTGGATTGCTCTGAGAGGGTTACAAACTTGTCAAGCCTCTCCATACAACCCTCGAATCTTTCCCTAGTCCAAACAGAAGACCCAGAGGGGTCTAGAGGTCGAAAGGGCTCTTGTATACGATCCTCTGACGCCAAATGTCGAGATTTTTATTTCAACGCTGAAGAAATACCTTCTTCGCTGTCGGAAAACTCTTTCCGGGGGACCGACAGAGGTTGCGTGTCCCTGTGCTTCTCCTTGGGCTTGGCGGAGGGTTCAGGTACTTCCTTTAGCCTATCTTTGGATCTCAATGAATCGTTGGGCTTTCCCGTGGGTGTCGGCGAAATCCCTTGACTGAGGCTTCTGAGCGTCTGCCAAAACAATTCTCGCAATATTTTCGGTTGTATAGTCTTCGGCAGAACCGGGGCCTTGTCATTGGTGGACACCTTCTTACGATGCGTCTCCAATTGCTAGGTGCATCTGCGGGGAGGGCTGCCGATCCTGACGGTCGGCGGGTACGGCCGAAACTTCCAGTGTGCCCGTTGGCGCTGTGGTCTTCTTCGACTTTGTCGAAGACTGGCCGTGGGTTGCGTTTAGTGAGTAGAGTGTGTTCGTCTTTGTCGCCGGGGTGTACAAACCCCATAGCAGTGCCTGAGGCGTACCTGGCGAGCCCGGGACAGATGACGTGGAGTGGGAGTGCTCCGCCGAAAGGTCAACGACCGCAGAGTCGGAGGCCTGCTCGTCATTAATGCCCTCGTCGCAATCGGCGGTTGCGGCAGAACTCGACTCGGCCTTCAACATCCCGTAGGCCGCCCACCGCTTGACACGGCGCTCCTTCAATGTCTTCGGACGGAGGAGCTTGCAAGCCGCATAACCTTTTTCGTCGTGATCGAGCGGCAAGCAATGCTTACAACGTAGATACTTATCTCTCCAAGGAAATTTTCCCTTGCAAATGGGGAACCTAAAGGGAGTCCTCTCCATCGCTGAGGATAGGGAAAGTGACGATGACCAGAGAGGAAAGAAGGAGGAAAAGAGAAAGGCATTCTCAGATTTTACAGAAATGTCCACCCCGACCCCACACTCCCTATCGATCACTGTCTGCCGAAGGTCCGTGGAGGCTTCGGCAGGTATCAGGAACAGCTGTCGATATGAAGGACGGTCAGGGTGATCTTGAATAACAATATAATATATTCGAGGAATGGTCGATGGAACAATTAGCAATGTCTCTGGACGAGCTCTGCATAAGGCGACCAGTATGTTGGGCGGAAAAAAACAATCGGAGGGACCTCGATACGGGAGGGATTTTGGGTACACTACACGTCACATTAGGGATAGTGTTACAGACACGCCTATGTCAAAGTCCCCTTTCGATTCTCGAAAGACAAGATGCAATACTCCGCGGTGACCACTGGATGTCGGACTATATGCACAGTATGTGATTCTAAGCAGATTAACAAGCATCAGAACATTTTTTTATCTTACTCTCACTACTTTAAATGGCTGGTGGCAGAACTGCCATTGGTCCGAGCCCGGCTGAAGGAGACTAATGGGATAAGAGGAAGGATCTGAGCCCGGCTGAGGGGGATCCGGGGTGAACCATGAGTCACCCCGAGAAAGAATATTCTCAGAACATTATAAAAAGGGAATCTGAGCCCAGAAGAGGGGGATTCACGGTAACAGTCGTGATAGAAAAGGGATCCAAGCCTCACTGAGGGAAATCGCCAAAATTGGATACTTGTAAGAAGAAAATAACTGTATTTTGTTTTTATACATCAGGCCCTCTGAATCAAGAGACTTTTGAAGTAGAGACTTGTACACAGAAGGTCCTGATGCTGGCAATGGAACTGTATCCTCGTGCCATAAAAGGCAGAGTGTGAACCGCCCTGCCCCGTCCTGAAAACATGGGCAAACATCTTGACATATCATTTTGTGAACACTTTTCTTTTTCATGAACACTACCCCCACACAATTTGTAAATTGGCAGTAAGGATTGGCAACATGTATTTTTAGAACAGGCTCTTTTATTTTGACAAGACTCCACTAGGACTGCATTATTATTTGATGGCCGTTGCTTGCTCCCATTTATAGATTTAGATAGGTGTTTATCACACCCTTGTAAAAAGTTAAACACCCTTGAACTGCGATCACTTGTTTTCTTACTGTTGATACCATGCCTTCCTTACAACTGCCAAAGCATTCGAAGCTTGAAAAAAGTAACATACATTACTACTAAAATGTGAATAACACTCCTTTTCCTTCCCACTGACTTAGTCGGCTGGGACTGTATTAACTGAATGGCATTGCCATTTTTCTGTAATCTACGTCATTAGTGTCATTCTCTGTAACAATTGTAACCGCGAGCAACTATAATTGAAGCAGTCACCTTTGAAAAGTATTGTGAATAATTCCTGTGTGTATTGGTTAGTGTAGAAGAGTTTACTTACCTGCCTTGTGTATATAAAATAAATGTATCTGAATATAACTTTCATTGTGTAAGTTTATTTGGACTGTTGTATTGACTGGGTTCAGTGTACTTACCTACAGCGCACTTCCTCCTCCTAAGATAAGCCTGGCTGCTCTGCCATTCTACCACATCCTTTGGGTAGTACAGACTTATACTAAGAATTGTGGACCTGTATACCAAGGGATAGTTTTAGAGAATCTTACCTCAAGTGAACTTTAGAAAAAAAACTCCATTAACACTGGGCTACTGGTGCAGCATGGTTGGCTTTACGCGATAGCTGTCATTTTTCGGCTTATCTCTCTGCCAGTTTCCTTATCCTATTTTGTCACGTGAGAGAATTTGATGTGAACATAAAAGCTACAAAAAAATGCATTGGCATTGCCTTCAGGATGGATTTCATAATTAACCACTTCTAAGCGTAGGTCTTTATAATAGTGTAGAAAGTCAAGATTTGGGTAGTCAATTTTGAGCAATCTGATTTTGGGCCATCTCTTTATAAGAGGTCTCCCTACTTTGGAATATCCCATTTGCCAGTAAAAATTACCCAATATTTTACAATACTCACACAGTACTCTAAACAAACCTAGAGAAAGGCAAGTGATTGGGCCTGGTGGCCTGCACTGTGTGTGTTTCGGGGTAGTGGCTGGCAGAACATGCCTGCAAGGCATGTCAGCTGTAATCACAGGGTGGGCAAGGTGAGTGGATTGTAGGCAGGTGTGACTTCATTTTTGTTCTTAAAAAGTAAATTTTCGCCGCATTTGACGCTTTGTGGCATGTTACCTGGGCTTTCCCGACCCCCAGCCCTCTTCCGGATTCCCCTTCCCAGCCCACCGCAACTCCCCCATCCCCCCACCATGTTTGGGCCTGGTGGCCTTTTATGTCAGGTCTCCAGGGCAGCCCCCTCAGCGAAGGGCCTGAGGCAAAAGGCAGCTCCTACAAAAGCTACAGATTATGTTTGCCTGTGGAGCCTGGGTCGGAAAGGGTGGCGGGGCAGTCATTATTTCTCCCCATTAAATTGTCCCACCTCTCTTATTACTCCTACCATAAAGCTTGAAGTCTGATGCACGTCACCCGCAGTGTATGTTATCCATATCTGCAGTATATATCCAGGAATCCCAAATCTGGGTGTTTTGCACCTGCTGTTAAGTTTTCAAATGTAGGCTTTTCCCCTCATCTCTATCCAAGAAACTCTAAATTAGATGTTTACATTTGATGCTGTGTCTTGAAACTGGCCTCTTACCTATCCAGGAAACTCAAATCTATGTGTTTTGCATTTGCTGTTTTGGAGTTTAGGCACTCCTTCCTCTAGCAAGACATCTAGAGATCCCCCCCCCTCCTCCTCCCACCCCAATCCAGCACTGTGCTCCCAGCTCTAGGTCTTCAGCCGCTTCAGAGCTATTGGGTCCAGCCCGAGCTACACTTTAGCGTTACAGCTGTGCTCTTCGTGAAATAACTGCAGAAGTCTCTGTATAAAGTCTTCTGCAGCTGGCAAAGGAAGGCTGGCTGTTAGGCAAGATTATATGCAGTACCCATAGGGTGCACTACAACAACCCTGACCTCCTGGCAGTAGTAACTCAACCTTTGGTAGTGTGGATGAGTAGCCAGGCTTATCTCAAGAGGGGTCAATGTGAGCTGTAGGGGAGTTACACAGAGGTTCACAGTGACAAGTATTCAAGCAAACACTTACGCACAGGGTTTCTTGATAAAACAATTATTAATTTATTTACACTCCATTAATGTAAGCCTTCTTCAGAAGGGAGCACTGTAAAACACCACACATACTTCAAAACCACACAATCACTTAGTTCAGAATCAATAAATACCCATTTGGGATGGCATACAGCAGAGACCTACACCCACAGGCGACTTTCAATTGCTAGGGTGCTGTTGAAATTAATGTATTACTGTTGGCATTCACAATTAGTTAAGAGCAAGTAAAAAGGAATAGATTATTAGAGCAAACAAGTTACCACAAATATTTCTTAAGCAGGCAAATACTTTCATATCCCCAATCAGAGTCATTCATTTAAAACAGGCAAAGCCAAACTCAATAGGCAAGAGTCTAGATGGGCTGAAACACTTCCTTGAAGGTAAGTAGAAAAGTCTTTGCACAATGTTTCAGAAGTCTTTGTAGAAAAAGATGAATCAATGTAGGGCCACAAGCTATTAGACTTGTGAGTAGTAGAAGATGCAAGCAGCTCTACAGCAAGAGATACGTTCTCTTAGATTTTGTACAGTTCCTTTAAAATGAAGAAAAGATGCAGCAGATGACTCCTGTTGCTGTGCAGCTCTGCAGATCTCACTGTTCCTGGGCCTCAGTCGTGGGGTCAAGAGGGAGGACGTCGGGGGGCTCCTGCACTGGACTGGGACGGACAAAAATTGCAACCGGCAAACTTCACTTTCAGTGGCAGTTCAGTGTTTCAGCTCCTCGCGTCTACCGCAAACAGCAACACTGCGGTTCCCGGCTGTCGAGATGGACTTTACTTTCTTCTGGGGTCCTGCACTCTGTTGAGGAGGCTCAGGCTCAGTCAGTCCTGCTTCCTGGGAGTCCAGAGGATCTTCCTGGAGCTCTTGGCCAACTTAAAAGCAACACACACAAACTGGTGTTCCTCTCCCTGGCTCTACGGTTTCCAGCAGCAACTCTGTAGAAATTCAACCAGCTCCGAGATGGATGTCCAGGTGACTTACTCTGGAGTTGATTGGCCCCACCAACTCAAGGGGAGAAGTCGTCCTTGCAGGGGCTTCTCCATCTATGCGATCTTGGCATTTCGGCACTGCAGCAGGGCTTCACTGGGCAAACCAACGGTGAAGGAGTTGCAGCAGGCGTCCTTTTCAAACTCTTCTTCGGTTCCTTCGTCCAGTGGTCAAGTCTGCCTTCCAAGCAAAAAGACTTGCCTTTTATACAGCTCTCTCCCTTTCATTCCAGCCTAGCTGTCAATCACCAAGCGGGGTGGCTGTCCTTGCCGGACAGTCAGCGAGCCAATCACAGAGTGCATTTGGGTCTCCTAGGAGACTAAGCACAGGGAGTTTCAGGCACCTCCCTCACTTCCTGCCTACCCCAGACACCCTGGAGCCAGAGGCGGGCTTCACTTGTGAATCCCGCCAAAGGCAAAACGAACAAAGGGACCAATCCGGGTTTGGCAGGCAGAGTAAATCTCAAGAAGGACCTTTCCACAAAGAAATGGCGAAAAAAGAAAACCGGGGCCATTTTGACAAAAATGGCAACCTTGGGTGCTTTACTGCAGCTGCGAATGCAGCCCGTGGTAAATGCACACCACTGTAGTAAACATGAAACCACTTCCACCAGCCATTCAGTGAGGAAAGGGCAAGAAGCTAGACAAAGGGGATACCAAGTAACCCCTCCAGCACCCTATTGTAAGATAGTGTGTGCTGGGTCTAGAAAGTTATAAATGTAAGTAAAGTCAATTTCACTTAACTGCTCTGGGAAACAGTTTATCCCAGAGAAGTTATTTAAACCTAGGGGAAATCTAAGAGACTTCCCTGTGTCACTGCACTAAAGGTGCTGTGTGCCACAATGTAAAAGATGATGCCTATGGAGTTTGTCAGACTCCACAACAGAAACAGAACAAAAAAATAAATCACATTAAAATACATGAGAGAGTGGAAAAAAGGTGTCACTCTCTCCAGGTTCAAAAGAATCAAGTCCTCAAAATCCAGCAAAGTTGCTGGGGGTCTCTAAGGTAGAGAGAATTGGCACAATTCTCCATAATACTGGCAAAGGATCTAATCTTAGCCTCTTTGTCAAGATCGCCCTCCGCCTGCTGTATGACCCTTCACTGGCAATGAATGAATGAATGAATGAATGAGTCTCTCTCTCTCTCTCTCTCTCTCTCTCTCTCTCTCATATATATATCCATATATCCATCCCTCTGCTTTCTCTATGGTGCTTTCCATCTCTGCCATCTTCTCTAACTGCTACTCTATCACCTGCCCCATCTCTTTCAAAGCCCTGGAAGGAAAAAGTTGAAGGAAGATCTCATGGACTCCAATCCAGGCCTGCCATCTCCGACACCCATGTCAACGCTTCTCCAGGCAGACTGTCACTAACATCCTCTTTGTTGTTCCCCCTCTGGATTCCCCATTTGATCTGGGGTGCTCTCCCCTTTCGTTTCTTCGCCCATTAATGGTCGAACCCGATGAGAAGTACTCTTGGCATATTTCCCATCCTCTAGAGGCATCAAGGTCTACCAGAAGGGTGCCGTCATGGCCAAGGGCTCTCAGCCCAACCTTCTCCTTCCAGATGGGTGTCTTCTGTCTCTCATCAATTCCTTCCTTCTCCTGCCAGTCCTCCTCCTACCACCACCACCCCTCCTCTCACCTCTTCGCCACCACTTGCAGGCATACCACATTCCTGTACCCCTCCTCAGAAGACCTTCAAAAGGTGGCAACCAGCTCCACTTAGCTACCCTCAACTCTTGCTCTGCCGTTAAACAATCCTCCGACGTCTGCCACCTCCATGAAGACTTCAACCTAGTTGTCCTCGCTCTCACCGAGATCTGGTTCGCGGTCAGCTCTGTCACTATTTTTATCACACTCCTCCCAGAGGCGCTACAAGATCCTCTTCAAGTCCAGGCCTAACAGGTCTAGGGGCGGAGTGGCCTTGATCTTCCCTGAATGGGTCTCTGCTATTATCATACCCACTCAGTCCAACACTTCCTTCGAATGTCTTATCTGCAGGCTTGGGATCTCTTCAATCCTCTCGCTGACTCTCTCCACCATCTACAGGATGCCTGGTCCGGACTCCCTCTTCCTCAGAGTGGTCTGACCTTGCCTCTTCTCTTCTCTTCTGGCCTCCACCTTCAAGCTTCTCTGCCTCAGAGACTTCAATATTCACAGTGACTCCCCTGATGTGGCAGCTGGTCTCTTCCGCAGCCTCCAACTCTTTCCCTCACCATTCTTCCCTCTGGTCCAACGCATTCAGCTAGACGCACCTTGGATGCTCTCATCTTGGTGGACATCCCAGTCACCAACCCTCTCACTACATGTATCTCCTGGTCTGATCATGCTCTCCTGTCCTCTCACCTGGATCTCTTGGGCCCCCGGCTAAGCCTCTGCCCGCACTGCCAGTCTCCTCCCTCATTCGAGCAATTAAGCGAGTGTCAGTTGCTGCTTTTGCTGGAACTTTCATTCCCCCTCCCACTCCAACCACTGACTCTTACACAGCCGTTGCTAACCTTCACATCAACATTTCCAACCAACTGGTCACCCTTGCCCCCGTCATGAAGCCTGCGTCCAAGCGCAACACAAGGTCTGATGCCAACCTAGACTCTCTGAAACTCAAGTGCAGAGCTGCTGAGCAGAAGTGACAGGCTTTGAACACATCCTCCAACAGAAGACTGGCTTGCCGCCTGCTCTAAAGGCACTACAGACTCATCCGCTTGAAGGCAGCCGCCTATATCCAAGCCTGCATCTCTGGGGCCACTAACACGGCTGAACTGTTCAAAATCTGCAAGGAACTCGCTAATCCTATTGCAGTCTCCACTTCACCTTTGCCATGCCTGACCCACTGCACTGGCTACTCACTTCATAACCAAAACCCGGGAGATCTTGTCCTCACTCTCCCCTACACCACTCCCTCAACCACTCTCTGGCCTCCCTGTCCCCTTGCCGCTCACTCGGCTTTTTCTTGCCCATATCAGCAGAAGAGGTATCTGGGCAGGTCCTCTATGAAAGTCTCTTCCAAACAGGTGCTTCTCTGCTCCTCCCGAACTATCAAGAACATAGCCTCCCTTGCACCCAGCCTTGGATGATTTTTACAAGAGGCAACACGCTGGTCTTGGAAGCAAGACCACGCATAGCAACAGAGGTTCGAATCCCAGATCTGCACTTGCTTAGAAACCAAACTCCGGTATGTCATTAGGCATGTTATAAAAAACCAATAAAATAAAGATCACTCCTTTGCCACAGGCTCCTCCCGGCTACCCCTCAAGCACTTTTGTTCAACCTCTCCGCAAAAAGCCTTCTGCCGACATCTCCTGCGCCCGGCTAACCACTGCCCCATCTCAATTACCCCCATTGCGGGCAAACTCTTGGAGAAGCTGGTTATCTCCCAGCTGATCCAACAATAAATCTGTTGGTTGTCTCCACAACCACCAGTCTGGCTTCAGAGCAGCCAGAGGCACAGACACTGCACTCCTGAACACCCATGAGGACTTGCTCTCAAATCTCAATTCCAACTCTCCTTCTGTTCTCATTTTTCTTGACCTTTCCTCAGTCTTTGATACAGTCAATCATGCCACCCTCCTAAATTGGCTCTGTGATACCCTTTGGCATCACAGACCTGGCGCTTGACTGGTTGACCTTACTCTTTGACTGACCATCCCAGGTTCAACTGGGCCCTTTTCTCTCCCCATCACACTCTCCACCAAAGGCATCCCTCAGGGCTCTAAATCCTCTCGCAGCGGCTCTTCAACATCTACCATGCCCCTCTAGCCCATTTGATCTCCACCTTCTCTCCTCACATCGTGTTTTGCGGACGACCTGCAGCTCTCCAGTTTTCCCTCCACTGCTGCCTCTTCCCCTTTCATTCCCGACTTTGACCACTATTCAGGCTGCAAACAATATCTGCCTTAATGCCAGTAATACATCCTTCTAATTGGGACCCCAGCTCCCTCCTTCCCTCCGACTCTCTGGTCACCCTCCATGGGCCTCCTCCCCTCACCAGCTTGTGAGGCAAAAGAACTTGGCATCTTCTTTGACTCCTCTCCTCACATTGCAGACCTAGCCAAGAAGGCTTACTGGCCGCTTCACCTTCTCAGAGGCATTCTTCCCTTCCTTACCTTCCCCCAGAAACTCAATGTCTCCAGAGCTCTGGTCCCTGTCTAGGTTGGACTACTGCAACAGCCTCTTCCTCAATCTGCCCAAATCCTCCCTTCGCCCCCTTCAACTAATCCAGAATAGGATTGAGATTTATCCTTGGCCTCAAGCCCAGGGACCCCCGACTCCCCAGCCCAAAAATCTTTCCACTGGCTCCCGGCCGTTGAGGATCAAATTCAAGAACTTCTGCATCACACACGAGGCTACCTGGGACCCCTCTACCTCCAACTTTCTCTCCCCTAAATACCTCCCCAGCTTCGGTCTTGCAGATCAGACTTTTCCAAACAGAGAGTGGGGGGTAGATCCCACTTCCGCAGGAGCATCCATCTGGAATGGCCTTCCTGCACCTCTCAGACTTGAGCAGGATCTCCTTAAGTTCCAGAAGCTTCTCAAGACCCTCCTTTCTCGTCTTCCTTCCCACTCCTGCTAATGTCCCACTCTGCAGCATTTGACTGGCTGCCTGGTACCTACTGATTTATACAGGGCACCAGGCCCTCCATGACCCGGTCTCTCCTGACCCCCCTCCCAATACCTCCCCCCCCCCCCCAACCTGCACTAGCCTGGCTGGGACTGCACCCCCTATTGAGCCCATCCAGTCCTGTCTTTGCACTTTGCATTCCCCTGTACTCTGCATTCCCTGGCACTGGTCCACCCATAGCACTTGCCAAGCCGAGGAGCCCTCACACCCTCCATTTGTCCCTCCCCACCCTCATCACTTGCACACTCTCCATTCCGACCTGCACTTCCTTTCCCTCCTTAGCATTAGCGCATTCCGCTCTGACTGGCACTCTCGCCCCCCTTCTCCCCACTCCCCTGCACTTTTTGTTACTTCACTTGCATGATCCGAATGACTCTTGTTGCGCCTTGAAACACCACTTGCTGCATAGGCGCATTATAAATACCCAATAAATAAAACAAGTGCCAAACACTACAACCAACACCCCCCCATCCAATCTCGTAGTAGTACTACATCTTGAAGTACACAGGATCTGGTCAATCCCACAATCTTCTCCACTAATCCCAAAGCACAAAGTATTCACGGTAATGCCACAGAAAACCACCATGTCTATGCACTAATCTCTGCAACCCAATGAAAGTTTTTTCACGACACACTGAAAATCACAGTATGGCAACTGGCCCATTCTTACCTCTGCACAAAGCTGGAAGTACACCATGACGATGCTAATTTGAGAACAGGACACCACAAGGATTATAAATACCAGGAAGAGGAAGCCGAAGAGGTAGTAGAACTGATTCTCCCAAATTGCCTGGAAAAAGCAAAACAGACATTTAACAACAGAGAAGATTCTGTCGAACGTCATCACAAAGAGGGCCACCCTCAAAATAGATCATAGAAATTAATAGTTACTCACTGTAGTGACCAATGATCTCTCAATCCATAGTCACCTTTCCTCCATACTGTAAGGGCGTCCCTTGCGAGGGACGGGAGATGGAACCTTTCACCAGAAAAATCCTCTTCCCCTTTAAATTTAGAGGCGTGCAAGAGCCCGACCATGGGAGCATGCGCTCGCCTGACTCCGCCCACTGGCACCACTCCTCAGTCCTCATTGACGGGTCAACAATATACAACATTGCCTAATGACAGCAGTATTATTAGGAGGGAGGATGGTGGGACATATGGAGGAAAGGGGACTATGGGCTAAGTATTTTTGTCACTACGGTGAGTAACTTTTAATCACTCTTACGTCCCCCCATCCCCTTTCCTCCATACTGTATGGGCGATTACAACTGAATGCAGCCCCAGGGTGGAGAGGAGCTGCTCCTTAAGCAAACAGGTTTCTCAGAACCACCTGCCCGAAAGCCAAGTCTGACCTAGAGGCAGCATCCAGACAGTAATTCCTGCAAAAAGCCGAAGGGGTGGCCGCCCTGCTGAGGACTTGCCACGGGACATGCCGTTGGAATGCAACGGCTGTGGCCTTGGCCCTGCCCGCATGGGCATGCAAATTGGCCAGAGCTGGCTAGTGCTGCTCCTCATAGGCCTCCTTGATGGCCGCAACCATCCACCTCGCAATGGGGCCTTGGAAGCCTGATAACCTGGCCTTGACCCACCAAAGGTGACAAAGAGGGCATCCGACTTGCGGAATACCATGGTCCTCTCCAGGTAGTACTTCATCCAGATGATACAACACCCTCCGAGGCTCATCCTTTGGGGTCAGCGAAGGTGGGCAACACAATCTCCTCGTTCAGGTGGAAGGCGGATGAGACGTTGGGTAGGAATGCAGGGTGCGTCCGGAGGACCACCTTATTCTTGTGGAAAGTGGTGTAGGGTTCTGATGCCACAAGGGCCTGGATTTTGCTGACTCAGCAAGCGCAGGTGAGGCTCACAAGCAGAGCTATTTTTAGAGTAACCAGCCTAATGTCAGAGGACGCCATTGGCTCAAAAGGTTTGTGCGCAAAGGCGCCCAACACTACGTTAAGGTCCCACACCGGGTGAGGCTCCTTTATGGGCGGGTAGAGCCTATGGAGGCCTGCCAGATGTTACTTGACCACCGAGTTGGAGGAGGAAAAGAGACCCTCTTCCGTATTCCTGTAGGCGCCTATGGCTACCAGATAAGTGCGGCATGTGTTGACCGCACTTCGGAGTGTGCAAGGTGCGCCAAGAAGGAGAGTATGTCATCCAATGAGCACCTAAGGGGGTCAATCTCCCTAGAGTTGGCCCAATGACAGAATCTAGACCATTTGCTCTTATATTGGCTCTTGGTCGCCTTGCTTCTGGTGCCTTGGATGATCTCCAGGTTAGCCTGTGATAGGTTCAAGTGTTTCAGAGTGACCTGCTCAGGAACCACGCTGCAAGGGCTAGTTTGTGAGGCGCAGGTTGGAGAACCCTGCCACCCCTCCCCCCGCTGGGTCAGGAGCAGAGCTGGGCCCAGTGGTAGGTGAATGGGGGGCCTGTCCAATAGGCTGAGAAGCTTGGAGAACCACGGTCTCGCCGGCCACCAGGGAGCTATCAAAAGGATGCTGAGGTGATGAAATTGTTTTATCCTGCAGATCACCCTGTGAATCAAGGGTGTGGCGGATAGGCGTAGGCCGCCATGTAGTTCCATTGTATCTGGAATGCATCGCCCAAGGAGCCTGGGCCCTGTCCCTGCCAGGAGGCGAACTTCTGGCTTTTCTTGTCCTGGGTGGCAAACAGATCCACTTGGGATTGCCCCCACCCGAGGAAGATCTCTTTCAGTACCAGGTTGGTCAATTGCCACTCGGAATGGTCTTCCCCCAGTTTGCGGAGCCTGTCCACTTCCAGGTTGGATTACCCCGGGAGGTGGACCGCCAAGAGGTAGATGTCGTTCTCCAGAGCCCATTCCCACATGCTGACCGCAAGGTTGCATAGTGGCGGGGACCTGGTACCCCCCTGCTTGTTTACATAGTACATGCTGGTGGAGTTGTCCGTCTGGATAAGCACTGTCATGCCCTCTATGAGAGGGAGGAAGGCCTTGAGAGCCAGCCATATGGCCTTCAACTCTAGCCAGTTGATATGGGACTCCTGCTCCAGTAGGGTCCAGACTCCATGGATCCTGTGGCTGTCTGGAGTGGCTCCCCAGCCCTGCAGGGAGGGGTCAGTTGTGACAGTGACTTGAGGGAGAGGCTGCCGGAAGGGCCTGCCCCGCCGTAGGTTGAAGTCTGCGGACCACCAGGTGAGGTATGGGTGGAGAGACGTGGTAATGTCCACAGGCTCCGATTGTGGGCCGCTCTCCTGATTCCATGAGGCTGCAAAGTGCAACTGCAGTCTCCTCATCCTGAGTCTTGTGTGGGGGACGGCTAACAGGACCGCCGCCATAATATCCAGTAGGTGTTGGTACCACCAGGCTGATGTCAGACCTGGAGAGGAAGCAAGTAGTGGCTCTCATGGTGGCCGTGACCTTGTCCTGCGAAGGGAAAACCTTCTCGGAGCTCGTGTCCCAGATGAGGCCCAGGAAGGTCAGCTTTTGCGTGGGTTGCAGCCAAGACTTGAGGTTGATAGTAAATCCCAGGTCGTGGAGTGTGTTCATGAGTCAGGAGGTGGTGTGGAGAAGCACCTCCGGAGATGAGGCCCGGACGAGCCAGTCGTCCAGGTATGGATAGACGTGGTGGCCCTGTGCTCTGAGGAGAGCTGCCACCGCGTTCATCAATCTGGTAAATACCCTGGGGGCTGAATTGAGGCCGAAGGGTAGCACCTTGTATTGGAAATGGCAGCCCATGATCCTGAAGCACAGAAAGGACCAATGCGGCTGCCAAATCAGGACGTGTAGATCCTGGTCTTTCAAATCCACAGAGCATAGCCAGTATCCCCTTTCAGTTTCTCCACAATGAGATCTGGCGTAACCATCTTGAATTTTTGTAGTGGAAGGGAGAAATTGAGGATGGAAAGGTCCAACATAACTCTCAGGCCAGCCTGGTTCTTCTGTATGGCAAAAATCCTGCAATAGAAGCCCAATCCTCTCTGGGAGGCTGGGACTTCTTCCACTGTCTGGCTCTCGACGAGCGACTGGATCTCTGCCAACAGAGTTGCTGTCCCAATCTGTAGGAGAGGAGGAGAGAAAGGGGCCGGTAAGCGGTACCCGGTGGAGACTACAGAGAGGATCCATGGGTACGAAAAATGTTGGTGCCAAAATTGCATGTGGAAGGCAAGCTTGCCCCCCCTCACTCCACCGGAGACATGTGGGCCCGGAGGGGCTTTTTCCCTCCAAGGCTGTTACGGAGGAGGGGGATTGGAAGAATCCCTTGCCCACCCCTCCCCCCTATGCAGTTTCCTGCGATGCGTACTCAGGGAACGTTCAGGTTGTCTGGACCTCCGTTCTTGGAAGCCTCGGATCCCCTCAGACACCCGCCGCTTGTCAGAGCGTTGATTGGACTTGGGCACGGCCATCGTAAGAATATATAAAGACTTTGTGGTTTGTGAGCTGTTCTTTTTACCTAACTCTTCATCCGTGGTGGAGTGGAAGCAGTCACTACCCTTGAATGAAAGGTCCAATATGCAGTCCTGAAAGTCTGGGTTAAACTTGGTAGCCCGGAGCCAGGCTGTCCTTTTCATGACCGTGGCAAAGCAGATGGCCCGGTCAGAGGTCTCGATATGGGCCACTGCGGACTCCATGATGTCCTGCGCTGCCTTGAAGCGAGCCTGGCTTTGTGGCGGAAGTTCCAGGAGGAAGTCCGCAATTTCCGGCCAGAGCCTTTGGTTAACAGCTGCCAGCATGGCATTGGCCTGACGCAGGTGCAGGGAGGTGTTGGAGTACAGCTTCTTCCCGTACGCCTCCAAGGTCTTCTCCTCCTTGCCTAACAGTGCAGAGGATGACTGAGGCTTAGAATAGAGTGACGCTGAAACAATCACAGAGGAGTGTGGCTGAGGATGAGCAGAAAGCAAGAGTGTATCCCCTTCCAACTGTCTGTACTTGGTGTCGAGGTGCCTATTGACAGGTTGAGTAGTGTGTGGTTTGAACCACCCCTTTTTGGCCAGGGCAAAACGACCTTCTGCATTGGGATCCCAATCTTGGAGGGAGGCCTTAGGGTGAGGACTTCTGCCAGACCCCCTCCTCGGGCTGTTCCACCTCGGGCTGAGGAAGGCCCAGGTATTCCACGAGGGGTGGAAGGCCTTTGCTGAAGATGGCAAGTCAGGGTCCTCCTTGTCTGTGTCCAACAGAGTACTCAGAGGATCAAGAACTGGCGGAGGGGAACTAGGCGCCGTGGGCTGCAGTGTGGAGACCGGAGGCTGGAACCGCCTGTACTGCCTGAGGCAGGGGAGCCGGAATCGGAGGAGCCGGCGCGGGCAGTACTGGGGCCAGAGGCACCAGAGCCATTGGAGAAATGACTATGGGTACCGGTGGGGTGACCTGAGGGAGCATGTCCCGGATAGCATCCCGAAGGATGGACCCCATCTGGGGTGTTCGCATCAGGGCCAAGAATCTTTCAAAGAACTGGTCTTTGGAGGCTGAAGAGGTGGCAGGGGATATCGACGGAGTAGGTACGGGCTGCTGGGGCCGGGGCACACTCTGCCTAGGGTGCAGGGGAAACCTGCCCTGCTGATTAATAAGTTGTAGGCCACGTACCTGGTTGATACCAGACCCACCTTGTGACTCGTTCCTCCACCCGCTCTGCTAGGAGGTCGGAGACTAGCAGCCATCTTGTCAAGCTGCTTGGCACGTGCCAAAGTCATGGTGCCTGGCTCTCTGGAACCAGCCCCGTCCAAGACGCTTGGTGCTGGATCGTAAGACCTATTCCGCCCCCTCGGAAATGCTGCCGGTAATAGGGCGTTGCCCCTCGGGAGTAACCCCGGTAGAAGAACCTTGCGGTCCCTCAGCACTGATCCCGGAAGGATCCGGAGACCCCTCGGCTGTGAGGCCAGTAGCTGGACTAGCCTCGATACGTGTGCTGGTATTAGAAACCAGAAGGTTCCTCCCAGTCAGGCGCTTCCTTGGGAAGGAGTCACCCTTGCGGGGTGCGATGGTGAATAGAGACCTCACCTTAGGCCGAGTGATGTTTGACGAAGTCCTTTAGGTCCTCCAGTGGTGACTTCTGGAAGAGCTCCCCCCACCTAGCTAGCCTGTTCTTCAGTGCCTGTGATGTCAAGGCGTTGCACGTGGAACAACCCTCCCAGCCGTGGTCGGGGCCAAGGCAGCGGAGACAAAGAGCATGGGGGTCTGATGTGGGAAGAGCCCGTCGCATGCTGGACACCTGCTGAAGTTGACATGCGCCGGGGAGGAGCGAGGCGTTGGAGGACCAATTATCTAAAAGAAAAAAGACAAAGATAGAAGAATATCCGGGGAAGAGCACGTGGTTTTACATGGCCGAAGCCAAACCCAGGAGCTCTGGTGAAATTGGCCCGTTCCCATCGACGCGGAAAAGGGGACTTAGGAGTGGCGCCGGTGGGCGGAGTCAGGCGAGTGCATGCTGCCAGGGCTGCACCCCGCGCGCCTCTAGAATTTAAAGGGGAAGAAGATTTTTCTGGTGAAAAAGGTTCCGTCTCCAGTCTCTCGCAAGGGACGCCCTTACTGTATGGAGGAAAGGGGACGGGACTTAAGAGTACATTACAAAACGCACTAAAACATACAACCTTAAATACCTCCTTTTACCTAGCTTCACACCAATAACAGAACTGAACAAAGGCTGACAAAATAGAGCAAAATTCTAATATAACATGCTGTCAAACTGCTGTTATAAAACATTCAAAACCAGACAAATTGTAAATCCTGGCTCGATTAGAAGATACTGGTTGGCGTGCATCATCTGTGGGGAAAAGGAGAAATCCTTATACACAGGTAGAGTGTGTGTGTGGAAGAAGAGGGAACATCATCCTGTGTGGACTACACAACCCCCGGAATGTGTGGAAGATTACCAGCACTAAATGGCATGCATTACTCACCGGAATAGCATTTCTGATGATTGTATCTGCTTAGATTCACATGCTGTGCATATAGTCCAAAATCTAATGGAAATCACAGAGTATTGCATCTTTCTTTTGAAGATGGAAAGGGGGCATCGACATGGGTGTGACCAACAATATCTCTAACGTGACATGTAGTGTACCCAAAATCCTTCATGCTTCGAGGTCCCTCTGGTTGTATTTCTCTGCTGTGAGGGAGCCTTGTAGTCAGCGTGAGCGAGTACAGAAGAGAGAAGGTGTATGAAGTCCATGTTCCTTCTACTCCACAAGGGCCAGAAGGGTACGCACATGTCAATCTAAGCAGATACAATCATCAGAAATGCTATTACGGTGAGTAATGCACGTCTGATGCTCGTGGATCTTCTTAGAATCACATGCTGTGCAAATACTAGCGAGCAGCACCCAGAGATGGTGGTGGGATGTGTGAAGGAACAGTAGCGAAGATGTCTTAGCAAGGCTTGTCCCACCAGAGAATCAGACCTAGAGTGCGCATCTAGGCAGTAGTGTTGTGTAAAGGTGTGTACAGAACTCCAGGCTGCTGCTCTGCAAATGGAATCTAGAGGAACATTTGCAATGAATGCTATGGTAACCCCTGCGCCCAGAGTGGGGTGTGCTTAAGGCGTGAAGGGTAGATCTCTCTTGGCAAGAGAGAACCAGTGTGATGCAGTTTACGATCCACTTAGAAATAGCTGATTTAGAGACAGGGTCCCCCCTTATCTACCAGCTGCCACTGAAACGAAGCACTGGTTGGTCTTTCTTGGTGGCTTTGTTCTTCCCAGATAATAAATAACCCATCTCCTTACATCCAGTGTGTGGAGGCTTCTTTCCGCCATGTTAGTGGAGTTTTGGAAAAAGGTGGGTAGTTCTATGGACTGGTTTACATGCAACTTTGAGATAAGTTTGGGCGCAAAGCAAGGTTGTGTGTGCAAAACCACCTTGTCTTTGTGAATCGTGACAAATGGGTCCTGAACTGAAAGGGCCTGCAGTTCACCAACTCTCCTTATACAGGTGATCACCACCAGGAAGGCAGTCTTGTAGGTGAGTGCTTCAAGGCTAGCCTTGTGCATTGGTTCAAAGGGATGTCCCATCAGTCTGGTAAGAACATTCAGGTCCCACCCGGGAGCTGGATTGGAAATGGGGGGGGGGGGGGAGGAAGTCTCTTTACCTCTTCCATAAAGTCTTTAATTATAGGAATTTTCCACCATGAAACCTTGCTTTGGGATGTGGTGTACGCCGAAAGCGTGGCTAAGTGGACTTTAAGAGAATGGAAAACCAGTCCGGATTCTAACAGGGGCGTTAGGTAAAGGACGATATCTTTAGGTGAGCAATCAATAGGATTGATGCCCTTGACATTACACCAGATAAAGCGCTTCCATTTGCTGCAGTAGCAATGTCTGGTGGTAGGTTTCCGTGCCTCTCCGAGTATGTCCATGAATCTCTGAGGGAGCTGAAGATGCCCAAACTATGACCTCGGGAGACAGGCTGTTAAGTTGAGAGGTTGAGGGCATGGATGCAGTGTCTCGCCCTGATCTTGAGACAGCATGTTGTACAGTCACGGCAGCTTCCTGGAAGGGTAGACTGACCTAGCCATGAGATGGGAGAACCAAGGTTGGCGTGCCCACATAGGGGCGACCAGGATCATCAGGATTGGTTCTTGGGTGCTTCTCATGCACTATTGTGTTGAGCAGGGGAATCGGGGGGTTGGGGGGGGGGGGGGGGGGAATGCGTAGACAACTTTACCGGACCATGTTATCTAAAGACTGTTCCCCTTGAAGCGGTTCTGTGGGTACCTGGAGGCGTAATATGGGCATTGGACGTTCTCCAGAGTGGCGAATAAGTCGATCTCTGGGAAGCCCCATTTTGCAGAGATGTTGAGCAAAATGTCTTCATGGAGCCACCACTCATGCTCTATGTTTAGGCGGAAGTCTTTGCTGAGTACATCTGGCAGAATATTGAGTTCCCCTGGAACATGTTGTGAAAGGAGGAACATGTGTTTGAGTGCCCACTTCCAGATGTTTCGGGACAGTTTGGACAGCCCTAGGAGAGCGAGTGCCCCCTTGTTTGTTTAAGTAGTACATGGGCGTAGTACTGTCTGTGAGAATTGAACTGTTTTCCACTGGAGGTGTCTCTGGAAGGCCTTCAGCGCCTTGAACACTGCTAGCAGTTCCAACAGGTTGACGTGATTGGATGCTACTGCTGGAGACCACACGCCGTGATACGTGAAGAAATGGGACCTCCCAGCCAATCATGGAGCTTTAAAGGCTGCCTTTAACCTCATAGTACTGTCTGCCTTCCGAGACTCTTAAACAAGGAAGAGGCCACCATCTTGCTTACTGCGATGCTGGGACGAGCATTGCACACCTCCCCCGCCCCACCTTGCTTGGCTCAGCCCTGTAACTCGGCCCTGGCCATTACCAGACCGGTAATGACACCCCCGCCCCCTACCCGCTCCCCCATCTCTGGGATTACTACTCAAGTCTAAATATTTACATAACCTACTCCACAAACACCAACTAGTGCTGGACACCAAATGTCAATACTGCACAATTGTTTGTATTTACAAATCAACCCCTTCAAGGACAGAAAGGCAGCTTGCATTCAAGGGGTTTGTACTTTGACCTGCAGCTCCCACAAATAGTTCTCTGAAGGTGACATTCGCCTTCGCGAGCTACATTATTTATTTATTTAGATTTATATAGCGCGCAAGCAGCCCACGGGCATTGAGGCGCTGTTACTTGTGAGAGCTTAGTTACAGAGGTACAGGAATGGTAGCAGTTGTTGGTACATTATAAGTATTACAGACATAATACAATACTTACAGCTTCTGCGATTGGTCATTACATTCCAGCTTATGCAGTGGGTCAAAATGTATAGTATTCATGCTGATGTGAGGGACCTTATGTGAAGAGGATGGTTTTCATAGCTTTACGGAAGGCGATGAGGGAGGCCTCACCTCGGATAGTGGGAGGTAGGGCATTCCAGTGTGTGGGTGCAAGATATGGGAAGCTGGAACCCCCCGCTCTGGCTCTTTTTACTAGTGGCACATAGAGCATGTTGGTATAGGGTGATCTGGTTGGCCTTGTGGAGGAGACAGGGTGGATCCTTTCGGAGAGGTAAGCGGGAGCAGTGAGGTGAATGCACTTGTGGGTCAGTGTAAGAGCTTTGAAGACGATTCTTTCCTTAATTGGGAGCCAGTGGGCTAGTTTTCTGGCCTCCGAGATGTGTTCTCTTTTAGCAATGCCTTGGGCTGCACGGAGAGCACTGTTCTGTATGACTTGTAACCTTTCCAGATTTTTGTTGGAGGTTCCTAGGAAGAGTACGTTGCAGTAGTCTAGCCTGGAGCCAGTGATGGCTCTGGCTATGTTTGTGCAGTTCTCTTTGGAGAGAAAGGGCCTGACTGCGTTGATTAGTTTAGCGTGATATGCAGCTGAGGAGGCTATTGCATTGACTTGTCTCTCCATGGATAGGTTGGAATCCAAATAGACTCCAAGGGTTTTGACTGAGTCAGAGACAGGTATTTTGATGGTGTCGATGGTGAAGTGACTGAATTGGGAGTCTAGATTTCTTAGTGTGTCGGTGGAGCCTACCAGGAGGAGTTCAGTCTTATCGGAATTGAGGCATAGTCCATTGTCTGCCATCCAGGCTTGAATGGTGTTGTAGAGGTTGTTAAGGGTCAAGGAGTCAGTGTCGTAGTTGCCAGTGAGGGTAAGGAGGATCTGGGTATCGTCAGCATAGTTAGTGTATGAGATACCCATAGCGTCGAGGATGAGGAAGAGGGGCCGTGTGAAGATGTTGTACAGGGTGGGAGAAAGGCAGGAGCCTTGGGGCACACCGCAGAGTATGAAGGAGGGTGAGGCGGAGGCTAGGTCAGAGAATACTTGCATGGTTCTGTCTTGTAGGAAGGAAGTGATCCATGCAGTGGCGTCAGGGGAGAACTTGGCAGTGGAGGAGAGGTGGTGGCAAAGGACGTCGTGATCAACAAGATCGAAAGCCGCGGATAAGTCAAGAAGTAGGAGAAGTGTTGGTTTGCCCATGTCTCTGGCATCGTCCATCTGGTTTTTCAGGTCAAGTAAGGCGGTTTCCGTCCCGTGTCTGGGGCGGAAGCCAGATTGACGGCGTCCCAGGAGTTTGTTCTCTTCAATGAAGTGCTGGACCTGCAGGTAGGCTGCTTTGTCCAATATTTTGAGGAGGAAAGGGACAGTGGTGATAGGTCTGTAGTTAGGGGATGTTGGGTCAAGAGTTGGTTTTTTTAAGAGAGGGCGGACCCAGGCTTCCTTGAGGGAAGCGGGGACTTTCCCTGTGGCAAAGGACGCATTGACAAAGGCTGTCAGGAAGGGAGCAAGCGCTTCAGTACAGTCCTTGATGATGGTGGCTGGGCAAGCATCCCCTTTACAGTTAGAGGGTTTGATATTCCTCATTATGTTGATGATATCTTTTTCCTGTATGGGTTTGAAGGAAAAAGGTTGGGGGGGGTCCGAGGCTGGTGGTGGGACAGGGATGTGTGTATTAGGTAGGGCTAGTTTGGTAGCCAGTATTTTGCTTTGGAGAGTCTTCAATTTGGTCTGCATGGCCGTTTGTATTTCGTCGCACCAGGCTTTGTCTTTGGTGAAGTTCTGGGGGGCGGGAGTGGGTGTCTCCAGCTCCCTGAAGATGGCGAAGATTTCTTTTGAGCTAGATTGGGCTTCTGAGATTCTGGATTCAAAGGATTTGGACTTTGCTAGGGTGATTGCCTTTTTGTATATGGTGGAGCGGGTTTTAAAGATCAGCTTATCTTCGTCGGAGTGGGATGTTTGCCATTGCGTAAGTGCAGCCTTTTTCTCATTGCGGAGTATGAGAAGGTCCGGGGTGAACCAGGAGTTAGAGTGGGTAGTTGGTTTGGATTTCCGGGGTTTGAGTGGTGCAATGGAGTTGATAGCTGCTTTGATGGCAACATCATAGGCTGTTGCGAGGGTTTCTGGGTCTGTGGAAAAAGGTGGTCTGAAGGCTGGGCCTTGGAGGAAGGGCAGTATCCTTTCCTTAGTGAGCTGACGGGAGCTTCTTGCGAGGCAAGGAGGCAGGGGTTGTGGTGCGGGAGTGGAGGGGCTGGTGGTAGGGATGCTAAAAGTGATGATGTGGTGGTCGGACCAGGGGGGTGGGAGAGTTTCCAGTGATGATGAGTGGGCAGTTATGCTGTGCAATCCAGTCGAGAGTTCTGCCCTGGGTGTGAGTTGGGCAGAAGATGGTGTTTTTGCCAATCAAAACTTCCTGTGAACGCATTAGGCTTGACAGCTGAGCTAGATAGCGGGAACTCCGCCAGCTGTAAAAGTGTCGATCTTGCTGCCCAGCATGGCTGTTCATTTAGGAGGTTGGGCAAAGGGAATACAACCCTTCCTGTATATGGCAATGCCCACACTCTAGGTTGTAAGGGGCAGTGTAGAATGCTGCATCTTGCATGTAGAAATCAATTCAGGCAGTGAAACTCTGGTATTTGTTGGTATGCCGAGAGGTGGAAATAATAATTGGACCGAGAGGACAAACCCATCACTGAAGCAATGCTGGAAAGGGGGATACCTACACTGAAAATAAAGAAGAGCTCAATGAACATTGCTCCAAAGGGTAGTATTCCAGCCATCAGGATCCTGTAGGGAAGAGAAACATTAGTTCAAATATTTGGGTACAGTCACAAAAGCAGCAGTTTGCAATAAATGCAAATATTTAACTGCGCAGATGTAAAAACAGCACAACATATTTACAGGAGAGAGAGGGAGAGCAGTAACCGTCCCAAGATCAAACAATATAATAGAGAAACTGAGATGCAAGTCCAAAATCTCCAGGATGAAATGTACACTTCATCACAAGACTTCATTCAATTACGAAGTGAGGTTAATGGCTCACAAGACTGGCGTGTCGGAGAATGAAAATCTTACACAGCAGTCCCATTCGGGTGTCCCTAATGGTTCTACATTAAAAACATCCCATGAAAAACCCTACTACTGATTATACTACTTTGGTTAGTAAAATAGAAGAGAAAGATGGAGGTAAACATTTTTGTTTTTACTTCAGTGTAAAAATAATGAAATGAGAAATATGGGCAGGGTCCCTAAAAGTTTAATAATTTATAATAGTGTAAAGCAATAGGTTTTAAAAAGGGAAAATATTCAGTGTGAATGAAAGAGAAAAACAGGGGAACCCTCCATTAGAAAAGATTTTCCTCTTTCCTGCCTTTTTAACTCATTGAGTGAGACCCTCGGCATATCTGTTGGAACGTTTTCCTGATCCTTTTTGGCAAGCAGGGTACTTGTCCCCCCGCCCCATCCACTTGTCCTTTTTCCTTTTAGGATTCACATTGCTGGGATAGTATTAGCATCAAATACAGAGCACCCGCAAGGGGGCCGCTCAACCCTACATAATTAGCACTCAATATAAAGGGAAGAGGACAACCCAATAGCTGCGCCTTCAAGGGCATTATACAAACAATGTCAAACCAATGGGTTTCTCGTCTTTGTCAATTCAGGAACTGTTGTCCAGAATGATAAATCGGGTAATAGGTCACCAAGTTAGGAACCTATGAGTAGATTGATATCACAATTTAAAAACTACCTGGCATTATCTACCAACAAACAATTTAAGACAAGAGTGGATTCACTAGCACTTAGCATAGAGCTTATATCATTAACCAAAGCACAGCAGGATGACTCACCCCACAAATCTTTTCATGTACCACCTCTGCTCTGGGATCTGCCGAGGGATCTGGTTGGTGCGCACTGGGTTATCATATGGCTGCTTGCGAAATCCAAAGTAATAGCCAAGGTACACCAGGGGCAGTGAAATTCCAAACCACATGCACAGCAGTGCAGCCATGGTGGGAAAAGGGACCTGTAAGCAATCAAAGTCGTCACATCAGTACGGACACCCACATTTCAACACAAACCAATGGTAACACTTAATCCCGGTTAAGCAGAAAACTGCAAAGAATCCTGTTTTTACTTAATAATGGAACAGACTGAGCGGAAACCATTTGTTTCCAATGGCACAGATCAGGGTGTTTTGCCCGTGCAAAGTTTGGATGCAATAACCAAAATAAATAATTAAAGTGGGATAAAAGTCCATTTTTGTTTCTCACTAGAATATGCCTGGAGAGGCACAGGGAGCAACAGTGGGTACCAACTGTTAGGGAGAATGTTCATTTCTGTGCTAATTCCCTTAAACCTTGGAGACCCCCAGCTCTTTTTCTGGACTTGGGGCTTGTGATTCGTTCCTCCTGAATGAGTGGAACTTTTTTCTCACTTCCTTATGTATTTTTCCTGACTTGGATTTTTGTGTTTTACTGTTTTATGGAGTCTGACAAACTACATAGGCATCTGCTTTTTGCATAGTGGCACACAGCACCTTAGGTGCAGCACCACTAAGAAGTCCCTTTGACTTCTCTTAATGTTTAAGTACATTTTATTGGGTGAACTACCATTCCCAAGAATAGTAAGATGATCACCGTCTTAACTTTCTCTTTGTGGGACTAGCCCACACCACCCTATGTGGAGTGCTGGGTTTACTTAGTAATTCCCTATCCAACTTCTCATAACTTCTTGTAACAATTTTTGTTAAACTAACTTACTTTAAATGGCTGGTGGCAGTGGTTTGCTTTTTACTACCAGTGTGCATTTTTACTGCAGGCTGAATCCTCAGCTGCAGTACAGCACCCACGAGTGACAATTTTTTCGAAAATGGACCCAGTCTTTGCCATTTTCTGTTTGTTCGTTCTTTCATTGGCTTTTATCCTGTCAGTTGAAACTGGTTTGAGCCCTTTGCGTGGTTTTGCCATTGGCGGGCTACAGCCCTCAAGCCCGCCCAGGTTCCAGTATGTCTGGAAAAGCAGAACATGAGGGAGGGTCCCGAAACGTCCCTGTCCTTTGTCTCTAGTGAAACCAGTCCTAATTGGCCGGCTGGCTGTCCTGAAAGGACAGCCACCCTTCTGTGTGATTCACAGCATAAGCTGTGAATGAATGGAACATCGCATAAAAAGTGAGGTTTTTGGCAATAGAGGCAGAGTCGACCACTGGAGAGGAACATCCGAAGAAGACGTGATAAGACACCAGCAGCACTCTCCTGGACCGAAAAGTGCCCGGTGAAGCCCTTCAGCTGTGCTGACTCTGTTTTCATATCGACTGGGAAGACCCGTAATGGACGACTTCCTCCCTTGGGCTGGTGGTACCAACTAGCCTCAAGAAAAGCTTCCATTTGGCGCATCTCCCAACTTGCGGTGCCTCACCAGAGCTGCAGAAGCCCAATACCAGGGGTCCTGTAACCATTGACTAGTGCATCATCTTGCGCAGTCCGAATCTGTCCAAATCTTCGTGGGCATCAAGAGTACCCTGTAGAAGCAGGAAACCATGGTCCAGAGAGCCCTCAGCAGAGTCCAGGACCGAGGGAGCAAGTTTCTTCCAACCAGGGTTTTCGTTCTTCATTTACGCTGAGGAAAAGGCACCAAAATACCAAAGTGCAGCTGAAACAAAGGAAAACCATTGCTGGGGAATCCCTCGCCAGAGTACGACCGCAGGAGCCTGCCAGACGTCCTCCCTTTCATCACCACAGCCAAAGTCCAAGAACAAGGGTCTGCCAAGTTGTAGCAAGGAGGAATCCAGCTGCAACATTTTTCTTCGAATCACAGGTACTGTGGGGATTTCACCTTTTAGCCATAAATTGTGCTTCCTGCTTTGAGAAGTGCTTTTTGGAGTTGCCCTCAACTCACCTGCACTGGCCTAGCAGCCTGTGCCCTCTACAAAGTAGCTCACTTGAGTTACTGTGATATCTTCTGAACTAGTAACTTTGTCAAGACTTCATCTCAGAAGTGTGTTAGGCAAGATTGTATGCATTAACCTTTGGGTACACTAAAACAACCTTGACCTCCTGGCAATAGGAACCCAACCTTTGGTATAAATCTGTACTACACAGGTTGGTAGTGCGATTGAGCAGCCAGGCTCATCTCAAGAAGGGTCAATGTGAGCTGTATGGGGGTTATACAGAGATTCACAGTCACAATTATTCAAATAAACTCTTACACACAAGGTTTCATGATTAAACAATTATTAATTGAACAGTCAGTTTGAGTAAGTGTCATGAGCACTGCTCCCGAGAAGCCAAGTCAAGCCCAGCATCCCCGGAAGCAGGCTCACGACCCTCGTCCCCGGCTCCAGCAAACCCCTATTGGGGCCCTTTGGACCATGTCCTGACGCCTCCGGCGCCAGGCTCATAAGGAACCTCAGTCCCGGCGCCAAGGGCGCCGGGCTCATAATTCTTGCAAAGGTGCTTGGGTGGACCTACCTGTAGCAGACCATGCTGCATACTCACCTTTGCAAATGCTGGCAGGATGAAGTCCCCAGCCTTCTGCTGGGAGGAACTATTCCCTGAACTGGGACTACTTTCTTACCTGGGTGGGGCTGGTGCCACTCCTTAGCTCTGGAACACAGGAACTCTTTTACCTGGGCGAGGCTGAGGAAGAAGACACCCAATCACTCCAACACTATTTAAACCACACCCGATTGGGAAAACGTGCTTCTCGTTATTCTGCATCTGCAGCAGGACGCTCACCGAGTCAACTCCAGCATTCTAGTGACATCTCCAGCTTCAGCTCAGCAACCTGTGGAAGAAAGACACGAGAACTATACTTACCATCCAGGAATCCAGACACCGGCAGAACCTGCAAGCAAAAGAAACATAAGGTTAGCAAGTTGCAACACGTTCGCAGCCGCGCTCGCTTACCTGATCCATCTGTGCTTTCACGGATTCTTCGCGGCCTTCTCTTCAGCAGCCTAACGGCACCTGTAAAGACAAAGAACATTGTTAAGTAGGAATCGGGTGAAGGCGGCCGCATTTACTTTTCTTACCTGCTTTTGTGAGCGTATTACGATCTCTTCAACCGCAGCAGCCCGGCACCTGAAAACAAGAAAAGAGATTATTTAAGTGCCATTAAAGACTGCAAGAAAGCCTAACGCTTACGGGTTTCCCCACGTGCATCCGCGACTGGGAAAACGCCCACAAGGTCCCGACACCTGCAAATAAGAAAAGAACATTGTTAGAGGTGCTATAATAAGGTCACAGAACATTATACTCACGTACTTCGCACGTGCAAAGGCAACGGACGAACAACGCCCACAACATCTCAAGACCTGAAAACAGAAAAGGGACATTATTGAGGTGTCATTGAAATTCCCATACCTACGTACAACCACACGTGTCGCGCTCTCAGTGACCACGCCCTCAGCATCCAGGCACCTGAAAAAGACAATGCAAAGACTTCATTAAAGGTGCCCATCTCTTCAAGACTATAAACTCTTTATACCTACTGGCATCCGCTCGTGCAGTAACGGCGGCATCACCTTTTGGCATCTCAGCACCTGTGCCACTTCTAAGGCCACAAAAGACTTTGAGGACCTCCAGTGACGTAACTGGAACCCACGCACCCCTGCATAAGTCGCAGGATGGAGAGCCCAGCATTTATACGCCTAAGGTGAGAGCACACCAGGACATTGGACTTTCGGAGAGTTGGCGATTAGTGAGGAGGCAGTCCAGCCAAACGGTCATTAACCCTTTTTTCTTCCGCCTGCAGAAACCTTACCCTGCAAGCCAGACGGTCAATAAGAGGAAGCCCAGTCCAGAGAGTCATCCGAGCTCTACGCTTCTCAATTGAAGAGACTATAACAGTTCAGCCGGGACCAGCGCCTCCGTGGGAATCAGGTGAGCGTTACAGAACGCGAAGCCCTCCCCAGGCGCTATGGAAACTTCCGACACTGATCAACTGGCCCAGTTACTAGGGGAATTAAGAGCTGAAGTACATGCTGCCCGCCAGGAAACGAATGCCCTGAGGAGGGAATTAATTATGTCCAAAGAACGAACTGATGACCCTGCCAGACAGTTATTACAAACACAAGCGGGGCAAACCCCTCTACCTAATTCAGGAAGGACCTATACCCCGGCGGCTTCAGCCAATCCTGTTCAAATCAATCTGCCCGGAAATGTGCCTTTGGCTCCGCCCGAACGCTTCTCTGGTGACCCTAAGAGGTTTGCGGTGTTCATAAATCAGTGCCGATTGCACTTTCTTTGTAGACCAGCTGCTTTTCCGACTGATCAGACTAAAGTAGCCTTTGTGCTTTCGTATCTTAGCGGCAGCGCCGCCGATTGGTCGATCCCTCTGGTTACACAGGATGACCCGATTCTTCGCAATTTCCAGGCCTTCCAGACCAATATGGAAAGACTTTTCGCAAGACATTCCCAGGGGCAGGCCCTGGACAACTAACTCCTTTCCCTACGGCAGGGCAATCAGGATCTTCTGGCTTATATTGCATCATTTAACAGACTAATCGTAGAAACCAGATGGCCCAGGACAAGAGGATCACGCTTTTCCACAGGGGCTTGCGTGGCGAACTCAAAGACGTCCTAGCCCAGGTCGTGAATCTCCCTCAAGATTGTTCAGAGTACATTGATTTAGTGGTCCAATTGGATCACAGACTACAAAACAGAAAGGCAGACCGCTCCAGGTTCGAAACTCGAGTATTCTCTAAGCCACTAACTCACACTAAAGGAGTTGAAGCCGTAGAACCTATGCAAATAGGGGTCGTAAAGGGTCCCCTAACCCAGAAAGAACGCGACAGGAGACGACAATTGCAGCTATGTCTCTATTGTGGAAATTCAGGACATTTCCTCCGAGATTGCCCGGTGAAACCTCCGAAGACGACAGGACAGTGGGAGCTTCTGATAAGAATTCCGAAAAGCCCGAGCCGGGAAACGACCTCGCCCGACAAGTGTAGAGGTCCGCTTGCCGAGCGTAAAAACCAGTTCTTTGACCTCGCACTTCATAATGTCAATGGTCCTCATAAATCCAGAACGACCGGATCGTTTGCATGCCATTAAAGCATACATTGATAGCGGAGCGATTGGAAATTATGTAGACCGCGAGATGGCTTCCAGGATGAACCTACCCCTTTGTCCTAAGGTAATTAAAGACATCATTACCACAGTGGATGGTACGGAAATAGCCTCCGGACCGGTAACCCATACCACCACAGAAGTGACGTTATTAGGCCAAGATGGACATCGGGAGGTAATCGTGTTCCATGTGATCAAGGCCCCTCGGTTCCAAATAATTCTGGGGATCCCTTGGTTGGAGAAACACAATCCTCAAATTGATTGGCGAGCAAAGACGATACAGTTCCCAGAGTGTGCACCTACTTGTTATCCTCGACCCAGTATTGGCCTAGCGGTAGCAACATCCGAAGGACCGCAATTGCCTCCAGAGTATCAAGAATTCCAAGATGTCTTTCAGAAGGAACAGGCTAATACCCTGCCCCCCCACAGATCTTACGACTGTCAAATAGACCTGATACCCGGAGCCACTCCCCCTTGTAGTAGAATTTACGCCCTTACCGAGCCTGAAAATCTTCATTTGCGACAGTATCTGGCCAATGGATTTATCCGCCCATCAAAGTCTCCTGCATCCTCGGCTCTGTTCTTCGTACCTAAAAAAGAAGGTGACCTTAGAACCTGTATTGATTATCGTGCCCTGAACCAGATAACGGTAAAGAACAGATACCCCCTACCTCTGATTCCGAAACTCCTTGACCAAGTTAAGAACGCCTGCATTTATACAAAGCTAGATCTCCGGGGAGCCTACCACTTGGTACGGATTAAAGAAGGCGACGAATGGAAGACGGCATTTCGCACCAAGTATGGACTATTTGAATACCAAGTGATGCTCTTCGGACTATGCAATGCACCAGCCGCTTTTCAGTATTTTATGAATGATGTCCTCAGAGAACTCATAGATGTTTGTGTAGTCGTCTACATAGATGACATCCTTGAGTACTCATCTTCAGAAGCAGATCATCGGAAACATGTTAGAGCCGTCCTTGAAAAACTCCGCCAACATAAGCTTTTTGCTAAGCTCAAAAAATGTGCTTTTCACGTCACGAGGTCGAATTTCTAGGCTTTATTCTGACACCCAAAGGAGTCCACATGGACTCGAGAAAGGTGGACGCTATCATCAAGTGGCCATCATCTACTTCCGTGAAAGGTGTCCAAAGCATGTTAGGTTTCGCCAACTTTTACCGCAGGTTTATTGCAGAGTTTTCACGCGTGGTGCAGCCCATCACCGCCCTCTTTTAAGAAAAAACAAACGTTTCGAGTGGTCAACAGAAGCAGAACAGGCCTTTCAAGAGCTAAAAGCCAAGTTCACCTCAGCACCCATACTGAAACACCCACGCCCAGACCTCCCTTACATCGTTGAGACCGACGCCTCCAGCTTAGCAATGGGGGCGGTTCTATCACAGAGAGATCCGGAAACTAACCAATTGCACCCCGTGGCATTCTGGTCTTGCAAGTTCTCGGCGCCTGAAATTAACTACACCATCACAGATAAAGAGCTTTTAGCAATTAAGTCCGCTTTCAAGGCCTGGCGGCACTATCTCCTTGGAGCCAAACACACTGTCACGGTAATCACCGATCATCGAAACCTACAATACCTGAAAACCGCCAAAGCTCAGTCCTCCAGACAGCTTCGCTGGGCACTTTTCTTTGCCGAATTTGACTTTGTAATTACTTGTCGCCCCGGCAACAAAAATGGCAAAGCGGATGCCCTTTCCCGGATTGGAATGGGAGATAAATAATATTGTCAATCCTGAACCTGTGCCAATAATTCCAGAACAGAGAATCCTGGGCCTGATTTCTTCACAATCCATCGAAGATATCGAAGCAAATGTTAAACAACTTGTGACCCCTTTGGACTTACAAAACTGGCAACTGAAGGGAAAGGACTTCATCATAAAAAAAGACCTGCCTTATTTTCAGGGACGACTATTCCTACCACATGCCGATTTACAAAAACAGGTAATTTCTTGCTACCATAATTCCTTGATGGAGGGCCACCCAGGCATTGCCAAAACCTCGGAAAAAGTCAAGAGACACTTCTGGTGGCCGTCATGGAGAAAAGACAAAGGAGTTTGTGATGTCCTGTGGTGTGTGCCAAAAACAAAGGTCAGAAGGAAAGACCAGCGGGTCTCCTGCATCCGCTAGACATCCCGCCACATCCCTGGCATACCCTCTCCATGGACTTCATCACCGATTTACCCTCCTGTTCCGGATACAACACTATTCTAGTAATTGTAGATTTGCTTTCTAAAATGGCCCACTTCGTTCCACTAAAGGGCTTACCTTCAGCTTCAGTTCTAGCACGGGAATTCCTTGAAAATATTGCAAGATTGCACGGCTTCCCTTTGGTTTTGATCTCAGATAGGGGGAGCCAGTTTATCTCTCACTTTTGGCGAAGTTGCTGTCGTTTAGCTCAAATCGATGTGAGACTTTCAACTAGCCATCATCCCCAGACCGACGGACAAACTGAGAGGACAAACCAAACTCTGGAACAATATTTACGTTGTATGCTACAGCAGTCGGAAAGTAATTGGAAAGATATCCTTTGGATAGCCGAATATGCTTACAACAACTCGATCCATTCAGGAACCGGAAAAAGTCCCTTTTACATTTTATATGGGATTCATCCTCGAACCTCCAATCTCGACCCGTCCCAAGATCTTGGAACGCCTGCCGTGGATCAACTTCACAATGCTATCACTCAAGCTTTCAAAGAAGCGACAATCCACCTACAACAGGCTAAAGAACAGTACAAAAGGGGAGCAGACCAACACCGAAGAGACGCCCCTCAATACCAGGTTGGAGATCAAGTTTGGTTATCCACCAAACATTTATCACTTAAAGGACCTCACACCACCTTCAACCCAAAATATCTGGGACCATATCCAATTACAGCCATAATAAACCCAGTGGCTGTCAAATTGGGTTTGCCATCCCACATGAAAATACATCCTGTGTTTCACGTATCTCTACTAAAACCTATGCAACCTGGAACCAGACTGAATAAACCTCCAGAGCCTATTCAAGTAAATGGAGAACCTGAATTTGAGGTTAAAAACATCCTGGACTCCAAGATCATCAAGTCACAATTATACTATCTGATCGAATGGAAGGGTTACGGACCTCAAGAACGATCATGGGAACCCTCTGACCACGTCCATGCTCCTCGTCTAGTCAGAAAATTCCACCAAACTTTTCCCAATAGGCCAAAACCTCCGGGGAAGACAGGTTTGGGGGGGGGGGGGGGTGCTGTCATGAGCACTGCTCCCGAGAAGCCAAGTCAAGCCCAGCATCCCCGGAAGCAGGCTCACGACCCTCGTCCCCGGCTCCAGCAAACCCCTATTGAGGCCCTTTGGACCATGTCCTGGCACCTCTGGCGCCAGGCTCATAAGGAACCTCAGTCCCGGCGCCAGGTGCGCCGGGCTTATAATTCTTGCAAAGGTGCTTGGGTGGACCTACCTGTAGCAGACCATGCTGCATACTCACCTTTGCAAATGCTGGCAGGATGAAGTCCCCAGCCTTCTGCTGGGAGGAACTATTCCCTGAACTGGGACTACTTTCTTACCTGGGTGGGGCTGGTGCCACTCCTTAGCTCTGGAACACAGGAACTCTTTTACCTGGGTGAGGCTGAGGAAGAAGACACCCAATCACTCCAACACTATTTAAACCACACCCGATTGGGAAAACGTGCTTCGCGTTATTCTGCATCTGCAGCAGGACGCTCACCGAGTCAGCTCCAGCATTCCAGTGACATCTCCAGCTTCAGCTCAGCAACCTGTGGAAGAAAGACACGAGAACTATACTTACCATCCAGGAATCCAGACACCGGCAGAACCTGCAAGCAAAAGAAACATAAGGTTAGCAAGTTGCAACACGTTCGCAGCCGCGCTCGCTTACCTGATCCAGCTGTGCTTTCACGGATTCTTCGCGGCCTTCTCTTCAGCAGCCTAACGGCACCTGTTAAGACAAAGAACATTGTTAAGTAGGAATCGGGTGAAGGCGGCCGCATTTACTTTTCTTACCTTTCTTTTGTGCGCGTATTACGTTCTCTTCAACCGCAGCACCTGAAAACAAGAAAAGACATTATTTAAGTGCCATTAAAGACTGCAAGAAAGCCTAACACTTACGTGTTTCCCCACGTGCATCCGCGACTGGGAAAACGCCCGCAAGGCCCCGACACCTGCAAATAAGAAAAGAACATTGTTAGAGGTGCTATAATAAGGTCACAGATCATTATACTCACGTACTTTGCACGTGCGACGGCAGAACGCCCGCAACATCTCAAGACCTGAAAACAGAAAACAAGGGACATTATTGAGGTGTCATTGAAATTCCCATACCTACGTACAACCGCACGTGTCGCGCTCTCAGTGACCACGCCCTCAGCATCCAGGCACCTGAAAAAGACAATGCAAAGACTTCATTAAAGGTGCCCAGCTCTTCAAGACTATAAACTCTTTATACCTACTGGCATCCGCTCGTGCAGTAACGGCGGCATCACCTTTTGGCATCTCAGCACCTGTGCCACTTCTAAGGCCACAAAAGACTTTGAGGACCTCCAGTGACGTAACTGGAACCAACGCACCCCTGCATAAGTCGCAGGATGGAGAGCCCAGCATTTATACGCCTAAGGTGAGAGCTCACCAGGACATTGGACTTTCGGAGAGTTGGCGATTAGTGAGGAGGAAGTCCAGCCAAACGGTCATTAACCCTTTTTTTCTTCCGCCTGCAGAAACCTTACCCTGCAAGCCAGACGGTCAATAAGAGGAAGCCCAGTCCAGAGAGTCATCCGAGCTCTACGCTTCTCAATTGAAGAGACTATAACAGTTCAGCCGGGACCAGCGCCTCCGTGGGAATCAGGTGAGCGTTACAGTAAGCATTCTTCAGAAGGGGGAAATATAATAACACACAAACACACTCCAAAATACACACTAATTTCTAGATCAGTAAGTACCCTTTTGAGATGGCACACAGACACTTCCTAAACCCTCAGGTGACTAGGACACTGGACATTAATATATCACGGTTTGCATTTAGAATCAGACTTCGGAGTATGTCAAAGAAAAAGGTTATTAACAGAACAAGAGATCACACAAATATTCTGAAGCAGCTAAGTACTTTTGGTAACCCCCAATGCAAATTTAGTTTACCCCTTCCTGGAATGAAGACAAAACACAATGTCAGAGGGAAGAAGAGTCATTCGGGGAGCCAGGCTAGGCCGAAGTCAATTGGGCAAAAGTCTAGGTGGACTGAAGCACTTCTCAGAGAGGTAGGCAAAAGTCTTGCACAATGTTTTAGAAGTCTTTGTAGAAAAGAGGAAATCAAAGCAGGGCCACAAGCTGTTTAAGCTTGTGAAGTAAAGAAGCGGTCAGCAACTCTACAGAAGCAGCCACAACAAGTCTCAAATGAGGACAAGTGCAGTTACACAACAAGAGGCAAGTTCTCCTAGTTTGTACAGTACCTTTGGTTAGAAGAAAGGGGCTTTGGCTGGCTTCTGTTCCTGTGAAGCTCTGCAGATCCTGTGTTCCTGGGCCTCTCAGTCATGGGGACAAGAGGGAGGAAGTCTGGAGGACTCCTGCACTGCAACGGGACAATCGGCGACAGAAAATGACCAACTTCTATTCAGTGGCACTTCGCGGTTTCAGCTCCTCGCGTCTAAGCAAATCGCAACACTGCAGACTCTTGGCTGTCGAGTTGGGCTTTGCTTGCGTCTGGGGTCCAGCACTCTGTTGAAGTGGCTCAGGCTGAGTCAGGCCTGCTTCCTGGGAGTTTGGAGGATCTTCCTGGAGCTCTTGGCCAACTTTAAAGCAACGCACATGATCTGGTGTTCCTCTCCCTGGCTATTCGGTTCCAGCACCAACTGCAATGTAATTTCAACTAGCTCTGAGAGGATGTCAAGATGGCTTACTTTGGAGTTGGTTGGTCCCAGCAACTCAAGGGGAGAAGTCGTCCTTGCAGGACTTCTTTAGTCAAATCAAAACTGGTGTTTCAGCACAGCAGCAGGGCTTCACCGGGCAAACCAATGGTCCAGGAGATGCAGCAGTCGTCACTTCCATGATGTTCTTCTGATTCCTTCTTCCAAGTGGTCAACTGCCTTCCAAACCAAAAAGCCTCGCCTTTTATGCAGGTTTCTCCCATTCATTCCAGCCTAGTTGTCAATCCTCCAGCAGGGTGGCTGTCCTTGCTGGACATACAGCCGGCCAATCACCTAGGAATGCATTCCTGTCTCCTAGGAGACTAAGCACAGGGAATTTCGGGCACCTCCCTCGCTTCTTGCCACCGCCAGACACCCTGGAGCTAGAGGCGCCCTTCACTCGTGAATCTCGGCAAAGGCAAAACGAACAAAGGGACCAAACCTGGTTTGGCAAACAGAGTAAATCTCAATAAGGACCTTTCCACAAAGAAATGGTGAAAAGAGAATACTGGGGTCATTGACAAAAATGGCACACTTGGGCGCTTTACTGCAGCTGCGAACGCAGCCCGCGGTAAATGCACACCAAAGTAAGTAAACCACTGCCACCAGCCATTCATCAAGGAAAGGGTAACAAAAATGTTACATGAGAAGCTAGACAAAGGGGATATTAAGTAACCCCTCCAGCACCCTGTTGTAAGATAGTGTGTGCTGGGTCTAGAATGTTTACAATGTAAGTAAAGTCAATTTCACTTCACTGCTCTTGTAAACAGTAGTTTATCCAAGAGAAGGTATTTAAACCTTGGGAAATCTAAAAAGACTTCCCTGTGTCACTGCACTGAAGGTGCTGTGTTGCAATGTAAAAGATGATGCCTACGAGTCAGACTCCACAACCAAAAGAAACAGAGTTCAAATCAAAAATACATGAGTGATTGGGGAAAAAAGGGTCTCACTCTCTCTAGGTAAAAACAGGTCCTAGAGTCCAGCAAAAGAGCTGGGGGTCTCTAAGGTAGAGAAGAATTAGCACATTTCTGAGAATTCGCCCTAATAAAGTGCATCAGAACTACTGTCTGTGTCCATTGACTGACTGTCCTGGCTCCCTAAAGGCACTCCTCTGAATCTACTGGCTTAGGCAGTACTTGTTCCCTCATTGGATATAATTGTTGACACCATTATTGCTGGGATAAAAGGTTACCTGCCTCCCTTTAGGAGATTGTAATTGTATTGCAAACTGTTGAAAGTATGTTCTAAATCGTATTCTAACATTTCCTTCCTTAAGCAACTTAATAACTGAATTGGTAAATGTAAATAAGTGCAATACTGACCTTTACTGAAGTCACTTGGTGTGCTGTAACTGGGGTTAGTATAATAAAAGTCTTTACCAACTTGTATTGTCTTTTAAAAACTGCATCCCAACTTTGAATGTTACTAGTAGATAAAGCTTTTTAAAGACTGCTTATGTAAACCTTGCGCATATTATAAATAAATATTTATATATAACTGTGTGTTATTTGGCTACTTGTACTTACGGATTTCAATTGTACAGCTCTACAGCTCACCTAAAGCCTCTCAAGATACACCTGGCTGCTAAGTCACACTATCAACCTGTGCAGTACAGGCTTATAGTAAAAGGTGGGTTACCTAACACCATGAAGATAAGTCTTGTGTAGTCCTCACCAGTTGGACTTTACAATTTCTCACCTAGATGGAAATACAGGAATATCTAGGTACGAGCCATTACAGCAGAGGCTACAGGTGACATGGAAAGGTGGGACTTGGTGGTGTGAAAAGGAAGTTGCATGTTAGAAAAGTGTGAAAAACCAAAAGGAAAAACCAAAGGAGGATCTTTAATATTAGCTTTTTTCTTATTGTCATTATCCCTAGGCATCTCTGTTACAGTACGAGATTCCAGACATCCGTTTGCAGTCCGGCTTTCATCATACATATGCAACTCCCTTCTTAATTCTCAACTGAAGAGGAAATTGTCACTGTAACTCAGTTTAGATGCCCTTGAAATGGGTCCCTTACCTGCACATTAAACTCCATGTTTCAACCCTCATTACCTAGTAGTATGGCCATTATATTACAAAGCTACGTTCCATGATTGGCTGGCGAGTCCTTACCGCTCCAGATGAATGCTTTCCCCAGATAAAGCAGTTCAGGATAAAACAGATTCCAAACACAACACCTGGGTACAACATGGCAGTCTGAAAACGAAACAAAGAAAGTAATGTCATATATGTCATGTGCAAAAAAATAAAATCGGATTCACAGATTAACATCGACCCCCCAGCCACCCCCGCGATCCCCCCCACCCTTTTCGGGTCCATCCTAGGGTCAAAGACCCATTAAAAAAAAAAACGTTTAAAATTCTGTAAGTGTTGCCAGTCATTCCCGAAAACGTTCCCTCTGAAGGAGTGCACTGAGCAGGGCTTTATTGAAATACTGCAGCCAACACTTTCTGTATACCAGGGGTTGCTCTGAAGGAAAAGGAAATATGTCTCACAATTGAGAAGCGTTGGCTCCAGCAAGTCCGTCACATTTTAGTCCATTTAATCAAGTCTTCCGAGTAGCACTGTTATGCCCATAAGATTCTATGTAAAAAATCAGAGTACTAAAACATAGGCAAGAAGATGAATCCAAGAACGCTGTCCTTCACATTGTGAAAGGCAAAAAAGGTGCGACAAAAGGTGGCCAACTTTAAAATGTATCAAACAAAAGCGAATGTAACATCTTGACTTGCAACCGGCCCCACTCCACTTAATACAAACCTCAACAATCAATGACACACAAGGTTTCAATCCACTCACATTGAATTGTCGACAAGTACCCTCCACACATCACCATTCTGCCAAGTCGCTTCACTGCCATGATTAACCTCCCTCGATGTTAGCCCTACCATTTTGGAGCCTACGCTTTATGAATAAAGTATTATTGGCACCATATTTGATTTGTTTTCCATACCACTGGATACAGGCCTACACATAGATTTCTTGCCTACTGAATGTAGAAAAAATGGGTAAATCTCACAAATTAAGTACACAAAAGCAAAAACATGTCAATACTTCCTTGTCAGGGTATGATTAACCAGTTTGGGAGAGACTGCTAATTTTGGGGCACAGTGGGACTGATTTGTATGCAGCTGAATCCTCCTGTAATTGCAAGATGAGCTAATAAGGCTTTCACAGCACTTAAGTAACTGCCCAGGTTTCCGGTTTCCGATGTGCAAGCTGAAGCATCTGCATAGCTTTTTAGTAAAGTGCATTAAACAGCCAGTGCCACTTCACTCCTCTCCTGCTCAATCTTTGGTTGCCCCTTTCCACCATCTCAGGCATGGAAACACTTACACAAAATGCACCTTTCCTCCATCGATGGCCTTTCAACGTCCGATACAAGCGACCAGCAGAAAAACCTCCAAATACCCTGATTAGGAATAGAGAAGAGCGGTCAGAGGTGGACTGGAAGCACAGAAAATAGTAAAAGAGTAAGCAGAGAACCAAGGAGTATGGAAGCAAGGCAGACTGTAGCATTGCCATGAACACAGCAGAAATGCAGGCAAGAGGAAGCAGGTATAGGAGTCGGCAGAGGAGGAACAGTAGTAAGCAGCAAAGCTTTTAAGTTATTGTTTGGCACACCCTACATGTACATTTTCATTGAAGAACGTTCGGCCGAGAGAAAAGTTGAAACGATCCACAAATATTAGCACATACATTGTGGCATACATGACGAAAATGAAAAACTGAGGTTATAAATGTCAGCATCGCTTGAAAGATACTTACCCCATAAACATAAAGAGAAAACAGGCAGTTGTCATCAAAGCCCCCCTGCTTGAGGGAGAGAGCATACCCAGCATGGCAACAACTGCAAAAAAAAAATAGCGAGGCATTAAGAGCAGGAAATTGCTGTTGCCACCTTGTCTTTTCAGCACTCAACTCCAACCTCCCAAGTACAACCTATCCGACACACCGGTCAGCCACCCGCTTCCTTCTGCCCTCCAAGTTCAATGGCCTAAGTCACTAAGGTCTTCAAAGGTTACTTTATTCTGACCTCAGAAAATTACTACGAGGCAACAACCCCCTTCAGCTCTCCCAGTGTTAACCTTTTTGCATTTCATCCACAGCAGCCCCTATGTACAAATGGATAACACTGGTACCTGTGATATGTGGTGTATAACTAAGTACTGGGTCTGAAACATTAGGTTATGATCTGTACCACGCACCACTGCCATTTTCATGGTCTGCAGGTGCACCGGTGGATCTGAAAAGGAAGGAGAGCTCGGGGGTTTGGGAAAGATTAGCGAGGGAAAGCGTAAGAGAGCTTTGTTGCGTAATTGGCTTCAGTTCAGAGAAAACTGTCACTGTGTGCGGGGTCTGCTTGTATTTTGATGTACAAGTGTGTTCAGGGTGGTTTGTGTATCTGGTTTTAGGTTTCTGTGTGTTGGGTAATGCAGACAGAGGAAGAAGAAAGGACGTCTAAGGATTTCCACCGACCAGGGAGCCAGATGTAACCCTTGCTTCCAATCGACCTTGGGGGACAGAACGAGACTGCTACCAAGAGGCTGTTTTAGATCCACTAGTCTCAAGAAGACCTGCAGTGTGAGTGAATCTATGTGATCACTGTGCCGCCCGTAATTCCGCAGACGGAAATGTCGATGACCATTACGGCGCAGCGCAGTGATTGGATAGACCACGGTAGCCCACATCCCCACACAGACTCCCCCCATGGCGACTTCCCTCGATCCCTGCAGTGTCAGTTCCCACCCACTTGCGTGGGTCGGCACTTGCGCGGCAGAGTTTTTTACAGCCGGGACACCCCTGCAACCCTTGACCCCCCATTGCCACGACCTAGAGGAGCAGGGGACATCCCCAAAACCCCTGCTTACCTTAGTCGCAATAATGGGGGTCAGCATTTTTTTAATATGCAAAGGTGCAGGTTTAGTACCAGGTGACCTTATGAGGTTGCAGTACTGGTACAATTCCGTTTGAGCCATCCCACAACATGCTGCGACCCTGCCTGGCTGCAAACCGCCAATTTCCTGAGACCTTGAGCCACAGTGCGGTGCATGGTCTTTCGAAGTCCAAATCCAGCTGAACCTTTGGTGGACTCCTGCTGGATCTCCAGAGACAATTCGAATACCTGAAGTCCCCTCACCAGAGTGTAGGACCAAGAGTGAAGAGAATGAAATCAGCAATATTCATTCTTCATCTGGGTGCTGTAAAAAGGCACCAGATCCACAAAGCCATGAGAATCTGTGAAGAGTCCTTCGCTGGAAGCCTGCTGCTGCAAGTTCCCATACAGTGTTTAGTTCTTTCATCTCCAGACCAAGAATCCAGGGACCGGGTCCTGTGCTGCTGCATCGTGAAGGCATCCACCCAGCAGCTCTTTTCGACTAAGGTACTGTGTGGGCTTGGGCAATACTTGCTTCTACTGCTTCTACTCTCCGCCCTCTGCAACTTATCCAGAACAGGGCCGCGAGACTGGTCCTGGGCCTCAAGCCCAGGGATCGTATCTCTCCAGGACTGAAATCTCTGCACTGGCTCCCAGTGGATGCAAGGATTAAGTTCATAACCCTCTGCATCGTCCATAAGGCCTTCTGGGGTCTGGGGCCTCAATACCTTCAACTCTCTCTCCCTAAACACCTTCCCTCTCGAGCTCTTCGCTCATCTACCTAAAACTCCCTCAGAGTCAGTTGCTTCTTCAAGCAACGAGTTGGTGGTAGATCTCTTTCTTCGGCTGGTGCCTCCCTCTGGAACAGCCTCCCTGAAATTTGAGGAGAATCATCTTCGATTCTGGAAGCACCTCAAAACCTTTCTTTGCTTCTGCTTTTTCTCCTCTCCCTCGCGGACTTCCTGGCTGACACATAATTTGCACTGGTTACCTGGTCACCCTCTGATCTCGGGGCCAGGTCCCGTCCCCTGCCAGTCGCACTCCTGCACTGCCTTCCCGGCTTCCACGGCACTTGGGAACTGGTTCTGTATCGCTACAGTCCCACCACCAGCACTTGACACCAGATGGGTGCACTTTTCTTGCACTTTCCACCTGTGGGCCATACATTTACGCACTATATATCTTTATTTTGTTTGGTTCTTATCCCATGTACTGCACTGTCCTCTCCCCCTTCTCCTTCACTTGCGCGATTTGAATGACACCTGGCCTAGTAGGATCGTTGTCTGTCCTCCCTTGTTCCCCCTACCATGCCTCGCTGCGCCTAGGAACACTTGTGTACAGGCGCGTTATAAATGCCATATCATATCCTGTGAGGCTGCGTGGTTTTTGTGTGGTTGGGAGTCTGCCCATACCACTTGCCCAGGCCTAATGCTGTAGCCTTCTGTGAAGTCCCTGAACACTTTAACTAACTCTGAAAGGTAATACTTACTTGTTTAAGAAGATTTCCTATAGAAATACATTTTTATAGCTGGCACAGACTACTAGGGTCCCGCTTCTGCTTCAGAGAACTTGTGCATTAGACTAGGGAAGGACTGGATAAGAAAAGGATTCTGCCTTGAAAGTAAAACAAGTGTTAAGGTACTTGTTAGGAAAGATTTCCATTTATGGGTAATTTTCCCCCCAGTTGTGAACCGCCCACAACTTTTTGCTGCTGTCTGACCATCATAGCCATGCTTTTACCAGTGGAGCCCAGCCTTCTGCTGTTCTCTGCTGTACGTTTGCTCATTTTGTTATGGGGAAACTGACATCCTCTGGACTCCCAGGAAGCAGGACTGACTGAGCCTGAGCGTCAGAGTGCGGGACCCCAGATGCAAGGAAAGCCCATCTCGGCAGCCAGAAACCACAGGTAGTCGCGAGAAAGTGAAACACTGAAGTGCCACTTGTTTGAAGATTGCCGGTTGCGACCGGTGACCACCCCATTGCAGTGAAGCAGTCCCCAGAAGTCCTCCCTCTTGTCCCAACGACTGAGGCCCAGAAACAGTGAGATCTGCAGAGCTGCACAGGAACAGAAGTAATCTGCTGCACTTTTCTTAAATCTAAAAGGTACTGTAAAGTCTAAGCTAACTTACCTCTTGTTGTGTAGCCACTTATCCTCATTGGAGACTTGCTGGGTTGCATTTGTGAGTTGCTACCAGCTTCTTCACCTCACATTCCGAATCAGATTGTGGCCCTACTTTGATTTTCTATTCTACCAAGACTTTTTAAACATTGGAAAAGACTTTCTACTTACCTGCACGAAGGGCTTCAGTTCAACTTGACTTTTGCTAACTTGCATTGGCTGGCCTGGCTCCCTGAATGACTTCTCTCTTCTGCTCATCTGTTTTGCCTTCCTTGAAGGAAAGGGTTAACTGACTTTGCATTGGGGGGTTGTTTTGAAAGTACTTACCTACTTATTAACTGTGTGAATTCTTGCTTTATTCTGAACTCTTCTCTTCAACACTACTCCTAAGAATATTCTAAATGCAACAGTGATATATTAATGCCAACAGCAGAAGTCACATGAGGGTGTAGGCAGTGCCTGTGCGTCATCCCAAATGGGTATTTGCCGATTTAGAAAACTAAGAGTGTGTATTTTTGGAATGTATTTGTGTGTTGCTTTAGATTAGACTTATTCTAACTGACTGATAAATAATTGTTTAATCAAGAAACCTTGTGTGTAAGAGTTTACTTGAATACTTGTCACTGTCAATCTGTATAACTCCCATACAGCTCCCATTGACCCTGCTTGAGATAAGCCTGGCTGCTCAAAACACTACAAACCTGTGTAGTACAGACTTCTACCAAAGGTTGGGTTCCTATTGCCAGGAGGCCATGGTTGTTGTAGGGCACCCACGGGTACTACATACAATCCTGCCTAAAACTGGTGGCAGGCGGTGAGGATCTATTGTAGAGTCGTTATACACTAAGAATTTGCTTTGCTTTTGTTAAACTAAAAACCTTCACAAGGCTAAGCTCCACTAGAAAAGCAACTGTATAACATGTTAAATATGGATAACTTCAGTCAGGAATCCCTGGTCCTTCTAACTGTAGAGCAACTGAACGACATGTGTAAAATCAGAATCTCCCTGTTAAAGGAAAGAAAATTGAACTAATTGCAAGGTTGTTGAATAAGCAAAGTCTGGGTAGTAGGCCTGCCACGCCTACTAACCTAGGAAATGTGGAAAATGATAATGAGGATGATAATTCATAGTCTAACTCTAATATTGTTGGAGTGTTAGGGAGAATTCTCAAAAATGTGCTAATTCCCTTCACCTTAGAGATCCCCAGCAACTTTGCTGGATTTTGAGTACTTTATTGTTTTACCTGGAGAGAATGTGACCCTTTTTCCCCACTCTCACATATTTGTATGTGTTTTACCTCTGTATTTTCTTTGGTTATGGAGTCTAACCAACTCCATAGGCATCTTTTTCAATTGTGTCACACAGCACCCTCAGTGCAGTGACACAGGGAAGGCTTTCCCAAGGTTTAACTACCTTCTCTCGGATAAACTACTGTTTCCCAGAGTAAGTAAAGTGAAATTGACTTTACTAGTTTAAATTCCTAGACCCAGCACACCCCATCTTACAATAGAGTGGAGGGGTTATTTAGTATCCCCTGCGTCTAGACACTCATGTAGCGGTCAAATACGACCCTTTCCTCTCAGAATGGCTGGTGGCAGTGGTTATACAACGAACTACCATGATTTTTCCTGAGCACAAACTATTCGTAGCTCCGGTAACGTTAAATCCCAGGAGCCATGTTTTACAAAATGGTGTCTGAGCCCCCTTTGTTAAAACAGGTCCAGATCCCTTTTTGCCACTTTTGTTGAAAGGTCCTTCTAGAGTCTTTCTCTGCGCACCAATCCAGGTTTGGTCTCTTTGGTCATTCGCCTTTGGCGGGCTTCAGGAGTGAAGACCGACTCTGGCCCAGAGTGTCTGGGGTGGGCAGGAAGTAAGGGAGGTGCCTGAAACTCCCTGTGCTTAGTCTCCTAGGAGACCCAAATGCACTTTGTGGTGATTGGCTGGCTGTCTATCTGGCAATGACAGCCACTCTGCTCGGTGAGTGACAGCTAGGCTGGAATGAATGGAGAGAACTGAATCGAAGGCAAGTCTCTTGGCTTGTAAGGCAGAATCGACCACTAGAATGAAGGAACCGAAGAAGAGCTTGAAGAGGATGGTTGCTGCAACTCCTGGACCGTTGGTTTGCCCGGTGAAGCCCTGTTGCAGTGCCGAAATGCCAAGTTCGCATCGACAGAAGCCCCTGCAAGGACGACTTCTCCCCTTGAGATGGTGGGACCAATCAACTCCAAAGTAAGCCATCTAGACATCCATCTCAGAACTGGTTGAATTTGCACAGAGTTGCTGCTGGAAACCGTATAGCCCGGGAGAGGAACACCAGATTGTTTGCGTTGCTTTTAAGCGGGCCTAGAGCTCAGGACTGACCGAGCGTGAGCCCCCTCAACAGAGTGCGGGATCCCAGAAGCAAGGAAAGTCCATCTCGACAGCCAGGAACCGTGGTGGTGCTATTTGCGGTAGACACAAGGAGTTTGCCGGTTGCGAGATTTGACCGTCCCAGTGCATTGCAGGAGTCCCCCGACGTCCTCCATCTTGTCCCCACGACTGAGGCCCAGGAACAGTGAGACCTGCAGAGCTGCACAGGACCAGGAGTCATCTACTGCATCTTTTCTTTGTCTTTAAAGCAATCTTTTCCTTTGACATAACTATATGATCTTAAATGCAACAGTGATATATTAATGTCCCCAGCACCCTAGCAATTGAAGTCACCTGAGGGTGTAGGTAGTGTTATGGCTCACCCCAAAAGGGTATCTACCGATTTAGGGATATTAAGAGTGTATCATGAAGTGTATGGAGTGTTACTATTATATTGCTACCTTCTGAAGAAGGCTTATTCTAACTGACTGAAATTAATAATTGTTTATTCAAGAAACCTTGAGTAAGAGTTTATTTGAATACTTTTAACTGTAAATCTCTGTAACTCCACTAACGCTCACATTGCCCCCACCTCCCCCAGGATAAGACTGGCTGCTCAATGCGCTACCAAAACTGTAGTACAGGCTTATACCAAAGCTTGGGTTTCCTATACCTGTAGTCAGAGTTGGTTGTAGTGTTCCAAGAGGCTACTGCATACAAACTTTGCCAAACACCCTCCCTTGCCTCATCACACCTTGAAACACTTGTGTATCGGCGCACTATAAATAAAATATCATCCTCATCAAGTTTATAAGCCTTTAATCTTGATTCACAATCTTAGTTTCCATTTGTTCTCCCATTCAACCCGGTTTAATATCTTTTACTGCAGCAGGTTAACTGTGTATTATAATTATTTTCTCTTGATACAATCTTTATATCCATTTGTCTTCAAATAAAGTTTCAGATAATCTCATGTGATGTGTTAGTTGTGCGACAGACTGATTCTCTTCAATCTACAAACACCTGCCCCACTGGTGGCTGGTATATATGTGGACCAGGCACCGCCCCCTTCTTTCTATGTTACGTAAAAGAATTAAGCTTTGATTGAAATACATATTTACTTCTTTCACTTGCAGTAGTGCATGCCCCTGCAGCAGCATAATCATCACGGACAATGCGCACACATGGTGGTCCGTGCCGTCCCGGGGTGTGGCGTGCCCTGTGCTTTGTTAAGGTGCTTGGGAGGGCCCCCACAGCATGGGTCGCAGGGGAGCTGCCAAATTCTGGGCTACGCCATTGGGCACCACTGGGTCTGACAAAGGGGTAGTGTGTAGTGCGCGCTTTGAAGTCTGCCAGTGAGCCCCCGGGTGAGAAGCAACTCATGGTTCAGTTTTAACTGTGGAGCTATGAATATGTATGTGTGCAGCAATGATATTACATTAAAAAGTCCTCTGGCACCCAGTATTACGCTTAGATAATAAAAACTATGGGACGTCTTGGGTATATTGAAAGAACCTTTCCCAGGTATTATACTCCAGCAAAGATACCATTATCAGGTGCACTCCCCTCTGTGCACGCATACCAGTCTAATAGGTTTGTTCTATCGTAGTGGTAGCTGAATCATACATCGATTTATAACCAGGGAATTTTGTTGATACTAAATCCTGGTCAAAGATGCAATTTTCAGGCCTTGCTCGTGCAGCATTTTTCTCCTGGTTAAACAGCAGCGCACAGCTCCCCAGGTCAGTGCTTTTTTTTAGCTTGTTTAGCGTGCATAGATTTCGGTTACCCTGTTAGAAATACTGCATTATGTATGTTTTACATATACACCCCACTTCGAATCTGGAAAAAGGCATTCCTCAAATGTGTAATCATGGACAAATCATGCCTCCCTCTGTGCCTCAGTTCTTATATCTGGCTGAAATCAGAGCACCTGGAAACATCGATGCATCTAAAAAATCTGAAGGTTGTTTGACATCGCTTTCTATGATGTCGGGTGGGGTCAAATTACATCACTTCCTGTGATGTCATAGGATGTCACTTCCGCTACCCCTGACATTTTGTTGAAACGACATCCGTGGCCATGGGAAAACCAAAATGTCCTGCAGGCTGTCAGTACTGGGAAACATGGTTTCCCTTAGTCTTGTTACTTTGTTACTACTGTTGGTAACTTATCACTTTGGTAACTTTTTATAAAATGTTACAATGGGGTACACTTTGTTACTAACACTCAGAGGATTTTGATTACTTTAGGTTTGCTCCAGCGACAAGATGGTGGCAGCGGTTCCTTTTTGCTACTTTTATATCTATGTTTTTTATATCGTGCCACTCGCCCAAAGGCCTCAGGGCGCTCACAAGACAACAAAAAACAAAGGGGATGCAAACGGTTTTGATTTTGTTGAATTATGGCAGAGATCATGTGCTCATTTAATCTATCCCTCTATCAAAAAGAAGCGTTTTCAGGTGTTTTTTTTACTGGGTTGTTGATGCAGACCCTTAGATCCAGTGGACGAGAGTCCATTGTGGTAGGTGGCCATGCGTTAAAGCCAGCACCCCCAATCTTTTTTAGGAGGACACGCAGTTGGATTCTGTTGGTTGTCTTCATGACAATCAGTCTGGCTTCATAGCTGCCAGAAGCACGGAAACTGCTCTCCTGAACATCTGTGAAGACCTGCTCTCCAACCTGGATTCTAATATCCCATCTGTCCTCATCCTACTCTTTCTTCTTCCTTTGACACGGTCAACTATGTCATCCTGCTCAATCGCCTCCGTGATAATCCGGGTATCACTTATCAGGCCCTGGCCTGGCTGACATTCTCCAACCAACCCTCCCAGGTCCAACTTGGGTCCTTCCTTTTCTCCATCTCACTTTCTACCTGCGGTGTCCCCCAGGGATCTAACCTCTCTCCCTGGTTCTTAAACCAATACCTACCACCGTATTGCTCACCGTTTTGCTGCTCAGTGCTCAAACTTTCAATACTATGCGGATGACACCCAACTTGTCTTCATGCTCCCCTCTGCCACCTCTTCTCCCTCTCTCATCTCTGTCTGCAATCCAGGAGTGGTGCACTGCCAACAACCTCTGTCTTAATGCCAGTAAACGAGAGATCCTCCTCATCGGCACACCTGCACCTTCCTTTCCCGTCACTCTCTGGCCGGTCCCCCTTGGCCCTCTACCTTCTCCCACTTGCGAGGCTAAGAACCTCGGGTCATCTTTACCTCCATGCTTTCCTTCTCTCCTCACATCTCTGACGTCTCAAAAAAGTCTGACTACTAACTGCACCTCTTCAAAGGTATTCTTCCTTTCCTCTCCTTCCCCCAGAAGCTCCCAGAGCTCTGGTTCTCTCTAGACTGGACTATTGCAACAACATCTTTCTAAATCTGCCTGCAACCACTCTCAGTCCTATGCAGCTCATCCATAACAGGACTGCAAAACTTGTCCTTAGCCTCAAGCCATCTCCAGCCCTGAAATCTCTTCATTGGCTCCCAGTAGCTGCAAGGATTAAATTCAAGACCCTTTGCATTGTCCACAAGGCTATCTGGGGCCGGGGTCCACAATATGTTCAACTCTCCCTCTGTAAATACATTTCTAGGTCGAGCTCTTTGCTCCTTCACCTCCTACTCCCTCAGGGTCAGTCACTTCTCCAAGCGACGAGTTGCAGGTAGATCCCTTGCCTCGGCTGGGGCCTCCCTTTGGAACAGCCTCCCCGCCTCTCTGAAACTTGAGCAGAACCAGCTCTGGTTTCCTGAAGCACCTCAAGACCTTCCTCTTTGCTTCTGCCTTCACTCTTCCTCTCTCCTGCTAATCTGTCTGCTTTGGCACCGGGCACATGGTTACCCTCAGATTTTGGGCCCAGATCCCTGCCACACACTCGCACTGCCCCATGACAATCCCTGCACTTGGGTTGGTATCTGCAACCCCACAGTCCCCATCAGACACCCAGTGTCTACACCTTATTCTCGCACTTACCACCTGCTGGCCGCACTACCTGTTCCATCACGTGTTCACCACTTTCCACTTCGCCCCCCCCCTCGCATTTTCCCCCCTTCCCTCTTCCCTGCACTTGCACGTTCTCAATGTCACTGGGCCTAGTAAGATCGTGATTTTGTCCTCCCTTTCCCCCCCCCCCCTCGCTTGCCTTGTCGCACTCTGAAACACTTGTGTATGGGCGCGATACAAATAAAATATATCATAGCGTGATGCTATTGTTTGAACGAAGAGTCCGCCTAAAGGGAATTCTGTTCACTCTCGAAGAGGCTTCACCTGAGACATTTAAACATCAGAACGGTGCCTTTAAACTGTATTTGCTGCTCAACTGGGAGCCAATGCAATTTCCTGCAAGCTTCAGAAAGCGGAGATCGATGACCCAGCCCACATACAGCACAAACAGCTCCATTCTGTGACACAACTTATTTATGTTAGCTTGGGAGGTGCCTACAAGGAGACTAGGCAATAGTCCAGCTTTGGATTTACAATAGCGGCAGCAATAAAAGTTCTATTTGCCTCTGACAGAAAGGGCACATTTGCCACAGGAGGATGGTGTAATGGGGTAAGGAAGATTTAAGGTATGAAACGTGTTTCTTAGAGGTGTGAGTCAAAGAAAACTCCTAGAGTTTTAACTGCATCGGAATCCATAATGGCATTACCATTGACTGTAAAACATTTGTACCGTATGTCTATGTTTATTAAACTTTTGTTGGGTACAAATAACAAGCAGCTCAGTTTTTCAGTCATTCATGGCAAAGGAATTAGCAGCCATCCATACCTGGATGGCTTTAAGTACGTTTTTTAACTCCGTCACATCTTTACTATAGACCCAGATAGTTTAAACACTATCTGGGTGTCATCTGCGTAGTTTGCAAACTGGACCCCCAGAGAGGCAATGTGGTCACAAAGGTTTGGAATACACATTGAAAAATTATGGCGACAGGCATGATTCCTGTGGCACATCACAGGTTAAAAGGGTTCTTTGTGATTGGGCATTAGCCTGGACCACATTAGCCAACCTTGGTCCCAAAAAAGATTTGAACCAGTTTGCAGCCGAGGGGGTACATTTACCCACCTTGACCAGTCTCTTCGCTAGCAATGCGTGATCGACCAAATCAAAAGCTGATGAGAGGGTTCAACAGTAAGAATAAAGCTGCATTACCTTGCTCGATAATTCCTGTAATATAACATTTTCAATCCAGGAGAGCAGTCTCCGTCTCGTGATTCACACAATAACCGTATTGTTCGTTGTCCAGGATTTCATTTTGCTCCACAAGATTTTTATATTGAGCTCAGGCTATTTTGTCTATTTTTTGTACGAAAGGAACATTCTGAATGGGCCTATAGATTCCAGCGACTGTTGGATCAAGGTTCTCTTATCAGATGAGCGATCCATGCCTCCTCGATATTAACTGGAATGTTGGCCTCTTGAAAGGAGTGATTAATAAAGCTTGTGACACAAGGAACAAGCGCTCTAGCAAAATCCTTAAAAAGCGTTGCCAGAAAAATATCCCCCTTACATGATGTGAGCTTCATGCTTTGTATTGTCTCCATTACTTCACTTTCCTGTACCTCTTTAAATGCAAACAGTACCTGGATTTATTGTATTACAGGAAGGTAATATAATAGCATCGCGGGCTATATCAAGTTAACCAGATCCAGAATTTGTTGCTGATGTGTTTTCTGGATAAAGCCTTCATTGACACCAATCATTGCCTTCGACAATAGATGACTCAACCACAGTTCTTTCAGTTCCAGTTCTAAGTCGCTGCCGTATCATTCGACAGATGTTTCCGCCAATTGCGTTCCGCCTTTAGTTTCCCCCTCTGGCATGCAGAACCTCTGTGGTTAACCATTGATTAAAACTGACCACTTGATTCTGTTTTACTGATCTTAATGTAGCCAGAGAGTCGAAAGATTGATTAGTATCCAATCTAAAAGGATTTAAAATCATCAAGGGAAAGGTTCTCTTCCATAGATGGTAGTAAAGGTAACACTTGTGAGTGAAAAGCTTCAATAGTGACTTTTTTACAGTTACAAATTAGGATTGATGGTCTAACTACTTTGAAAGCTTTAATTGGAAGGAGAGGGGAAGGGGCCTCAAAAAAGAGGGAGAAATGATCAGACCAGATACACTTTTCCATGGACGTTAACAGCAACTTCTGGTTTTTAGACAAAATCCAATCTAGTGTATTACCACCGTTATATAGAACATGCTGATGAAAACCAAATCCCCAAGGATAATAAAGGCTGTTGCATCTTTGAGGCACTACCAATAAATGCTAATAGGTTCTCTTCAAAAAGCGGTGTTAACTTGCAAGGTCTATATAATAATAAAACACTAAGTGAGTGAGTTAACAGACTTGGTATTCAATTTCAATAACAACTTCACATTGATCACATTTTGGAAGGGCAGAAACGTAAAATCCTGCTTAAAAAACATGGCAACTCCCCCCACCCCTGCTCCCTAAATGATCAGTGTGGAGGCAGGAGTAGCCAACTGGAGTAGCCATGGACACTGCATGACGAGCTGCCTCATGAAGCCAAGTCTCAGTAATTACTAATGAATCAAGATTGGTTTCCAATATAAAAATCAGCTATTTCAACAGCATGCTGAACTAAAGACGGAGTATTAAGTTACTTTTCAGTCTATTACTTCGTACCTCTACAGCTGAGTAAGTTCTTGTGCAACTGCTGTAGTTATCAACTTTGCATGCATGACCTTGGATATCAGTATTGGCCGTGGTGGTTTCATTTGAGCTGCCTGATGAGGATAAACTGCAGAAAGTACTCAACGTATCAATCCCCATGACTTCAGTCGCTACTGTTTGTGTAAGGCAATTTCTCAAATTGCATCCTCCGACATGGCCCTAAGACGCGCCTTGCGGTTTATCTGGATTGCAGCTATTAGACTACACGGTGTAGACATAACACCTTATTAGTAAAAGACATAGAATTGGATTTAACAGCACAGGAGACACTGACCGTAAACGAACCGGCACAAACCTGTTAGTCTCAAAAAGGCACAAGAACTACAATTCTAATGGGAATTGTAGTTTGTGCTAGTCAGCGGTCAAGAAAGTAATGCCATGCTATACAAAGAATGCAGAATAGCAGAGGGCAACCAGACAAATTAAAATGCTAGATGCTTCCAATAAAAGCTGAGTAACCCAATTTCTAAAAACACAACTAAATAAAACTTCCCACAATTATTTTTTTTAAAATAAGAAATTCCCCTAAATAAAGTGCAAAGCAGTTAGCAGCAAGGCAATTGAATATTGTAGCAAAAACTAAATGTTGGTATATTTCATTTTAACCTTATCAATTTTACTGCGTTTGGCTACCAACTGTGGCTAGTGTTCAAATATGGCCGTGCTACATGTTTTTTTTGCTTGTCCTTTGGTCATCTGGTCTTTAACCCTTCTTCCTGGCCTGTAAGGCCAGGAAAAGCCCTATATGGACTTCCAGTGCCCAGGAAAGCAGAGGCTTTTGGCAGGCTACTGAAGGCCATGGGTGTTTGCTGCCAGGAGTGGGTTGGGAAAAGTCTGGCGAGCCAGTTGAAAACACTGACCCCCCTTAGCATGTCCAACATCTTGCCTAGCCAGCCCCGCCAACCCTTCCACTCCAAACCCCGCTACCATTTTGCCTCTGCTCCATCTTGCCTCTCCTGAATGACATTGCCCTCACCCTCCAACTCTCACTTCCCTTCGTTAAGTGCAGTCCTGGCCAACACCCCGACCTCAACTGCCCCCTCCCCAACTCTATAGCGCCCAATATCCCTCCTGCTCCCAACCCGGCCTTCGCTCTATTCTCCTCCTCCCCTCACCCTAATTGTCTACCTACAAGCCCTCCCTACCCCCAATGTCCTTCAATGATTACCTCATCCCTCACCCTGCTCCCACCACTCCCCCCTCCACACCCACTCTTTCCACAATCCCTGCGACCTGTGCAAGGTCAAGCCTTCAAGCGCCCCCTTCACCAACACACACACACACTGGGTCTCCCGGTGCTACGCACCCCCCTGCCCCCACTCCGGGCAAACCTGATCTCTTGCATTCTCATCAACGCCAGGTAGGCCTAAAACAAATAACATCTTTGACCTTATCTGTGACAAAAACCCAGACATCTTCATCACAGAAACCTGGTTTGCTATGAACCCATTTCACACAAGCCCCCCCCATCCCCCCCCAGGTTACACCCTGTTTGTTCAGAACAGACCCAGCAACACAGATTATGAATCCCTACTTCTAAAATTCCAACTCGCTCCCACAGCTTTCTACTCTTATACAGACCCCCCCCCCCCCTCGGCTACAACAAAACCTTTGCATACTCAGACCAACGATCTGTCAACTACCTTCAACCTACACCAATGCCTCCACGCCCCGTGATCTGGACAGATCACTCAGCAATCTTCTCCTCACTCTGGAACAAAGTAATTATCACCCCGGACCTAGACAATTCCCTCAACTCATTCCCAGCACTCCCTCCAGGAAGGCCCCCCTCACCCCCACCCCATCAAACGCTACGATCACTGGCGCTCCAGTGCCCTCATTTCAACAAAACAGACCTCTCAGATATCAGGCCCCTACCCCAAATGGTTCAGCCTCCACATCAAATCTCAATACTCAAGCACCGTCTAGAACAAACCTGGACAACCAACCAGACACCCATAAACAAAACCCCCTTAGGAAGACCAAAAGGGCCCAACAGGTCGGAAATAAACCACACAAAAAACACTTCTATGGGAACAGAATCTTGAACTCTCGCAACCCAAGCAAGGATTTGCACAGAATCATCTCTGAAGTCAAGTCGCCAGGTTGCTCAACCCCTCCCCCACTTAACTCCCAATACATATGCAATGCCTTATCCAAACATTTTCATAACACTATTGACATAGTGCCATTGCCTCTAGAATAGCAATGATGGCCCCCTCCCCGCCCACCTCCCATACCTTGTCCCAACTCCCTCCCGATGCAAACCTCAGATTTCACACCAGGAGTTCCTCTCGCTCCTAGTGCAAAGATGCCCGTCAGGATCCCCTGAAGACCTATGCCCGCCCACACCCCTCAAAATCAGCAGCCTGCGCAGGCAGTCCTTAACCAATCCCTCACATCAGGAATCTACGAAGAAGCCTTCAAAACCTCCTATATCAAACGCCTCCGCAATAAACACACGCTCAACCCTCATTCCCCAGAATTACTGGCCCATTTCCAACACCTGTTTCATGGCCAAACTCATGGACCGTACAGCATACAAGCAGCTCTGCCACTTCACTGAAGCCAACTACCTTCTTGGTCCTGCTTCGGCTTCAGACCCCTCAGAGGAACAGAGTTCTCCCTGGTGTCGGTTTAGGATGACCTGTGCTCCTCCTTGACCCCTCAAACACCATCTATGCTACTGACCACACTATACTCCTAGATAGGTTACACTCCTCAGGAATCCAGGACACTGCTCGCATGGATCTACCCCCTCTCTAATCACTTGCAAATCATGCTCCTCCACCCTTTCACCTCCACATCTCGCTCAGTGCCAAAAGGGTTCCTGCAGGCAGCATCCCCGTCTCCCATCTTCAATATCTATCGCAGCCCACTCCCTGCACTCATCTGCTCCCATTATCTCACCTGCTACAACTATGCAGATGATAACCATATCATCCTCAGAAACCCAAAATCACCAGGCACCACTCGTCCGGATCTTTCATCATGCCTCTCGGATACAGACCAGTGGATGACTACCAACCACCACCACCGCCTCAACCCCGGAAAAACTAATCCTAATTTGTGGTAAAACCGCTCTCCTTCCCCAACCTATCCAATGGCCCCTTTCTATACACATCCCCAGCAACCTCTACTTTCGTGAAAAACCTTGGATGCACGCTGGACTCTAATCTTTCCCTCACCCAACGCAACTATGTATCCAGAACCTGCTTTTTCCACCTACGCATCCTCATGCGAATCTTCGCATACCTCACCTACCCACACCGAATCTCTGCCATCCTCACCATCATCCTCACGCGCTTGGACTATGCAAACTGCCTTTATCTAGGCGGACCAGCGTGCCAATTTAGGAAACAAAAAAACAAAACAAAAAAAAAAACACTAAACCTGCAGTCCGCCTGCTCATTGGCCTCCCACCTAGAGAACACATCAGCCCCGCACGAGTCCTACACTGGCTCCCTATTGGTCGACGATTAAAGCCATGTGCGTTACTCACCGTGCCAGCCACATCATCGGACCCAAATTCCCCAAGAAAGAAATCGGCCACTACCAATCCGTCAGGCCCCTTCAGAACCGGTGCACCACTTCCCCTAGTTATCCCCCCAATATAAACTACACCAGACTGGGTGGATCCTTCTCCAAGCTCCCACCATCCGGAACACTCTCCCGCTCCATATCCGCAGCATTGACAACCACCTCACATTTGGAAAAGGCGCTCAAAACCTGGCCTTTTTCTTCCTCTTCTTGAATCCCTCTCTCCACACTATCATTTGATTGCTCCTCACACACAAATACTGGGCCAGAGCCAACAAAACAATTTCAGGCTACAGCGGAGGCTGGCAGCATTCGCAGCAGCTCACCATGATAAACTATTCCCTTTCCGTTCCTACAGATGATCATACATCACCCCCTACGCCCCTTAGTTGAATTTTGGGGGCAGGACATGGGTTGCACTTAGATGGTTTTGGTGGGAGATGGGTTGCACCTAGAATAATCTGGGGTAGGGAAATGTGTTGCACTTGCAGGATTTTGGGGGTAGGAAATGTGTTAGATGTATTAGGATTCCCTTCTATGTTTAAAGATCTGTCGGTATAGTTTGCCACTGCTCCAGAGCTTCAGAACTGGACCTGATAGTTTACAATACCCGTGGGGACAGGCATAGAGGTTTTTCATAGATATGCAGGTAGCTTAGCATTGCAACTAGAAGCAAGCCCATGGAGGTTAACACATGTGGTACACTTCGATCATTTACGCCTACCTTGCTTAGCCTGCCCAGTATGCCTGAAGACATATGTTGGTAAGCCTCCATTGCACCCGTAACTGCTCAATTTAGCCATTTTCGCACAGTGGTTATAAGCAGGTATCCTGGACAACATGCTTAGACTGCTTTGGTTAGCGTATTTAGAACATGGGAGACATCTAGTCAGAACTTAAAGGTAACATGTAATCCCATTGGTCTAGTTTCTATTGTAGCCTATCTGTCCCTCCGACAAGAGGTTCTTCGATGTTTACTCAGCCTATTGCATCGGGAGACTAGTAGGGTAGACCGTCCAGAGAGCCAAAAAAGTCAGAGGGTAGTTGGCTTTCTCACCCCCACAGAAGATCTGATGACAGCGATAGCGAGATGATCTCCACCTGACGTTAAGATACGAGTAAACAAAACACTTCGGTTGACATCCACACACTCTGGAATGCAGCTACGACTGTCAAATTCAGTCTAGCTTATCACAACGGTTTCGCACTGAAACACCCGACTTGCCTCAACACTTCTGCCATTAGAATACAGCTACAACATATGACAAAATTCAGTATAGATGGATATACATCGATTCTCCTGCACTAGGGCTCCATCATGACCTCCCACAGCACCGCCCCACGTGCCCGACCTCTGGGGTTGCTTCTGTAGCCTAGCTAAACCTCCTGAGTCGTAATCTTGGCCAAATGCACACAAGCATCTTAAGCCTCCTCTTAGAACTTTCCCACACCTCAACTTCAGTCTGAGGGTGTTACAACAACAAAGCACATTGAGACCATACAAAAGGGGAAATGGCACTATATAAAATGGTACTACAAAAGCAGGAAGGGGCGACGGGCCTCTTCGGGAATAATCCATGGATCTTCAGTCGTCTGCTCTTCTACACAGGCTACTTGGCTCAAACGCTGATCCTAAATCCTGGCTGGAAACAAGAACACCAATGGTAAGGAACTGCGCCAAACAGCCAGCAGTGGTCCAATCAGGGACCACTGTGGGTTTCACTAATGCACATCCCCAGACCCACCCACTTCCTGGGTCCACACACAAATGACATGCAGTAGCCCACGAAAAACAGCAACTTTCCTGGGTAAATTAAGGGATTTCCTGAGCCGACAGTCAGAAACAATATGGCCAAAAGGACAAGCAAAAAATGTTGAGTAGCCAGATGCAGTAAACGTGAATGTGCACTGTTAGGCAAGATTGTATGCCGTACCCCTGTGGGAGACTGCACCAGTCTTGTCCTCTTGGCAATAGTTAACCCAACCTTAGGTATAAGCATGTACTACACAAGTTGTTAGAGTGACTGAGTAGCCAGGCTTATCTCAAGAGGGGTCAGTGTGAGCTGTAGTGTTGTAACAGAGATCCACAGTGACAATTATCCAAATAAACTTACACTCAGGGTTCTTGATCAAACAATTATTTAACAGACAGTTTGAAGAAGCCTTCTTTAGAAGCGAGCAATATATGTAACAAAAAATATACACTCTCAGTTTCAATAAATCAGTAGACACCCTTTTGGGATGGCACACAGACACTTCCTACACCCTGAGGTGACAATTAACTAGGACACTGTGGAGATTGAAATATCACTGGCACATTTAGAGCAATACTGAGTTTGGTGTCAAAAGCAAACTTTAGGGAATAAAACAATGGTTAACAAATATACTTAAGTAGGTAAGTACTTTTGAACCCCCCTCCTCCAAAGCAAAGTAAATGAACTCTTTCCCAGCTACACAAGTTATTGAATGTGTGAATTCTTTTGAGGGATAGTTAAAGCACAAAGTCAGAGGATAGAAGAGTCTTTCAAGGAGCCAGGACAGCTAATGTTAGTTGAGTAAAGTCTAGGAGAGCTGAAGCACTTCTTGAAGTTAAGTAAACAGTATTGCACAATGTTTTAGAAGTCTTTGTAGAAAATAGAATTACTGTAGGGCCACACGGTGGGAGGCTTGTGAGGGGCAAAGCTGCAAGCAACTCTGCAAAGATAACCAAGACAAGTCTCAACTGAGAGCTAGCAAGGCTACACAACAAGTGGCAAGCAACCCCTTAGTTTTACAGTACCTTTGTTTTGAAGAAATTGGTTCCAGCCGTCTTCTGTTCTGGTGTAGGTCTGCAGATCCTGTGTTCCTGGGACTCAGTCGTGCGTGTGACGCTGGAAATGCATTGGAGGGACAGGGCCTAGATATCCTTGTCCATTATTGCCTTATCATGCATGTTGTGTCTTGTTTTCGGCGCAGGAGTTCATGTGGGACTCCTGGCCGTGCGGCTCTTCCTCTTTTTGGTTTGGTGAACAGACCATTGGGATACCCTTATGGCACCCATGGGTGTGAGTACGACCCTGTACACCTATGTTTTTGGGCATCTGTGTGTGCCCCACAGAGTAGGGTATGGGCTGGTGGCAGCTCCATGCTGATTTTGACATGTGCTCGGAGTAGCCTCCATTTTGGGATACCCACACCCTGCCATTGGCATCAGTTGATTCCTGATAGGGAACAAGATGGTTCCCTGTGGCCTCTTGCTTTCTATCGCCTGTTAACTTGTATTGCTGATGTCCGGGGAAGCCTAGACTGTCCTGTCTCCCTAAATGGCGGTTGGGTGGAAGTTCCATATATGGTGTTGTGGGGGAAGTCCATGCCAGACCGGCTGGAGCCTTCCCAATGACTATGTTGTGGGTATGCCCGTGGGGTGGGACCTGGGTGAATGGAGTGTGAAACGAATACACATTTCATGTTATGGGTGTCTAGTATTAACCAAGTTACTCACCGTCCTTTCCTCCATACTTTTGGGACATTCCGTCCTGTGGGACGGGACCGGAGAACTTTTTGTAAAAAAGTATCAAATTGAAAAATGTGTCACCCTCTTTTTACGCGGGATACTGCATGCGGCCGTAACCCCCGCCCTCCTTAGCTCCGCCCTTACATCACCCTCCAGTCCCTTTCTATCGCCAGGTCTGAGACCATTTAAGCAATAATAGAGGATACTTATTACAGGAGACAGCGGGCAGACGTATGGAGGAAAGGGGACTATGGACTAGCAGTAAGGTAGTCACAACGGCAAGTAACTGTTATACTCCTATGTCCCATCCCCTTTCCTCCAAACTTTTGGGAGATTACCAAGCACTCCTTACAGGAAAACGGGTGGATGGAACTCCTTTACTGAAAGATTTTTTTTTAAGAACCGCCTGCCCATACTGAGCATTGGCTCTGGAGCTCAGGTCCAAGCAGTAATGCTCACAAAAAGCTGATGGGGAAGCCCAGGTAGTTGCTCTGGCAATGGTTTCCCAGAGAACTTATTTCTGGAAGGCAACGGCAGCTGTCTTGCCCAGCACAAGATGGGCATGAATTCCCTTTGGCGGCTGAAGTCTCTGAACGGTATACACATCCGAAAAACAGGAAGCAATCCATCGGGAGATGGTTGCTTTCGAGGCCGGCTTTCCTTTCGGGTCTCTGAAGGTCACAAAAAGCTGGGAAGAGCTCCTCAGTTTAGATGTTCTGTCCAAATAAAACTTTAGAGCTCGTCTGACATCCATATTATGCAATACCCTCTCGGCATCGGAGGCCGGGTCTGGAAAGAAAACGGGTAAAGAAAGAAAACTGGTTCAAATGAAAATCGGATACCACCTTTGGAAGGAAAGGAGGATTAGTCCGGAGAAGGGAAAGGAATGGATGTTCTACAGACCAGGCCTGAAGCTCGCTTACACACCTTGCCGAAGTCACCGCAATCAGAAAAGCCATTTTCCACGAAAGGAGCTTCAAGTCCACCGTAGCCATGGGCTTAAAAGGTTTAGGGCATAAGGCAGTGAGGACCACATTCAATTCCCACTCTGGATGCGGGTTGCGCACAGGTGGATAAAGAAGCAATAGACCAGCAAAGTCTTTTAATGACAGGGTTTGTCAATTAAAAAGATCAAGAGTCTGTGGACAGGTAAGTGGCGATAGCCGACAAATAAATCCTACAAGACATGTATGCCTGAAGTTGACAGATGAGAAACAAATGACAGGACTGTCGATGGTAGCTTCTCTGGGGTCCAGCTTCTTAGCTAAACACCAGTGACAGAAACTGAGCCATTTGCTCCTATACTGAGACGTCGAAGGTTTCCTAGCCGCCTGGATAATACGCATATTATCTGCGGACAAGTTGAAACTTTCTAAGGATTTGAACTCGGGCACCAGGCCGCCAAGCTGAATAATTGTGGGGAGGGGTGCCACATCTGCTGATCGATCTAGTGAAGCAGGTCGGGAATCAGCGGAAGCCTGATCGGTGAGCAGACTGACAGATGCTGAAGCTCCGAAAACCAGAATCTGGCTGGCCACCAAGGGGCTATGAACAGGAGAGTGCAATTCTTCGTGTTACTGAGCTTGCATAGTGCCCAGTGAATCAGAGGAAGAGGTGGGAAGGCGTAGGCCCTCATGCTGTGCCACAGAATCTCAAGAGCATCCCCAAGGGAAGACGCTCTGAGCCGGTTCCTGGAAGCATAAAGAGTAAGTTTCCCGTTTGATGACGTCCCAAAGAAGTCCACTTCTGGAGTGCCCCAATGGCGAACAAGGTCGGAGAGGATCTCGGTGTTCAGCTACCACTCGTAGCTGACCACCGCTCGCTGGCTGAGAGAGTCTGCAGTCACATTCAGCTGGCCCGGAATATGCACTGCCAGCAGCCAAACACCGTGCTGAATGGCTAGATCTGCAAGGGGAGGTGACCCTGGTACTCCCCCCGCTTGCTGATGTAAAAACATGGATACCGCATTGTCTGTGCGGATGCGGGCCACTTTGTTCACAATCACTGGCTTGAAAGCTTTGAATGCCAGGAAGATCGCCAGAAGCTCCAGATAATTTATGTGAAATTGTCTGTCCTGTTGCAACCACAGGTCGAAAACCTGAAGTTGATCCATCGTCACGCCCCACCCATAAAGGGAGGAGTCCGTCGTAATGGTCGTTTGAGGGGAAGGCTCCTGAAAAGCCCTGCACCGACAGATTGCTGGAAGATGACCACCATAGAAGATCTATCATCATGCAGGGTGGCACCAGGATCATTTTGGTGTCCGGGTCCACTGCCTGAAGCCAGGAGCTCCGAAGAGTCATCTGAGCAAGTCGCATCTTCAGACGAGCAAGGGGAAGAGCAAGCATGCACGAGGCCATGAGGCCTAGAAGCCTCTGGAACCACCAGGCCGACATGCTATCTGACTGAATGAAAACTTGACACATGGTTAACAGATCTGCCATCCTGTCCAGTTAGGTACAATCTGCAGTCAATCATGTTCCAACGGAAACCCAAGAATATCGGATCACGAGAGATCGTCATGGAGGATTTCTGCCAGTTCACCGACAGCCCAAGACAGAACAGGAGTTGAAGGAGAGACTGAAGATTGTGCAAGGCTTTCACTGGACAAGGACTGCACAGAAGCCAGTCGTCCAATTATGGATACACAGGAATACCCTGTAGCCGTAGAAAAGGTGTGATGATAGACATCTTCGTGAAGACACGCTGCGCTGAGCTGAGACCAAAAGGGAGCACTTGGAATTGGAAGTGTTGCTCTCACAGGGAGAACCGCAGATATTTCCGATGCAGGCTCCAGATCAGGATATGCATATACGCGTCCTGAAGGTCCACAACGCTGAGCCAGTCGCCCTATTTGACAGGGTGTGAGCATCTTGAATCTCTCTTGGGCAAGAGAAAGGTTGAACTGGGAAAGGTCTAGAATGGTGCGCAGGTCAGCATGGTTGGGTTTGGGCACCGTAAACAGACTAGAGTAGAAGCCTTCCCCTCGTTCCGATAGGGGAACGGGTTCCACCGCCTTGAGGTCTAGAAGCTTTTGGACTCCGGCTCTGAAGGAGGGCGTCCCCGACTGCTGAAAGGGAGAATTGAAGGTTGGGGTAGTGGGGAGGGGCAAGTGGAAGCCCGCCCGAGCGATTGTCAAAACCCACCGGTATTTGGTGATGGTTTGCCACACCTCCAGATGAGACAAAATTCATCCTCCCACCGGAGTCTTGTGCGAGCGCCAAACAATTATCATTTTGCAGACTTTTTTTGCGGAGAGACTACCTGTCCCTGAAGAGGAGGCTGAAGACCGAGAGAAAACCGACCTTGTTGCTGTCTCTGAGGGGAGTTACCTATCGGCGGATCAGCCCTTCGAGACCTGCGGTCCTGGAACCCTCTGAAGCCTGAGGAGGAGCGAGACTGGGATCCAGAACTGAGCGTTGACTGGAGGCTTCGCGAGCACCGACAGAGACTTGTCAGTTTGCGTGCTGGCCTTAGTCTTTGTAAACTCATCATCCGTTGAAGAATGAAACAACTCTGCAATCAAAAGGCAGGTCCAGAACTTTATCTTGGACCTCCTTCGAAAACTTTGTTGCATGAAGCCAAGCTTGACTAAGTGTCCACCCCCAACATGAGGCCTCGAGCCGAGTTGTCGACATGGTGCGCAGCAGCCTCCAGCATTATCCTTTGCCAATACCCTGGCATCTGACAAACCGCATTTTAAGTCTTCCAGCCTGTCCCCAGGACTGAACTCCTGGAAGTCCGCCAAATCCCTCCACAGTTTCATATTCGCCGCCGCCAAAATTAGATCTGCGCTAGCCTGACAAAATTGCAGCGCCGAGTTGGCAAAAACTTTCTTGCCAAAGGAATCAAGCAATTTGTCTTCCTTGGCCAGCTTGGATTGCAGAGTGGCGGCCGCAACCACCGTTGAGGAAGGGAGCGGACATGACGCCAAGGTTACTTCCTCGGAGGTGTGAAGCCTGTAACAGGCGTCAATTCTCTTATTTATAGGTAGCGCAGTGTGGGGTTTATCCCAGACTTTGCGGGCCTCTGCCCGAACGTCCTGAAGGAACAGGCCGGTGCACTCCTGTGGAGACAAGGTGAGCGCCCCCGAAAGCACCCCTTCCTGCAGAGTGGCATCATGTCCAGAACATGGTCATGGAATGCTCTGACGGAGCAGGGCTGGTCCTCACTATCCTGGTCTGCCTGAAGGTCGTCCATAACGTCAGGATCCGCCGGTTGCGATGCGACCAGCGTCAAATTGACGTCTCGCTCTGATGGAGTCTTGTCAACCGGAGACAACGGAGGCAGAGGCAAAAGAGGTGGAGGCGGGCCGGGAGGTAGAGGTGGTACTGCAGCGACAGGTGCCGTGACTGTAACTGCCAGGGCAGGGTGCGGCACCAGAGGACAGATTTCCCTAAAAAGGCCTTTAAAGTACTCCCTCATGGGATCAGTGTTCATAAGTCTTTGAAACTTACCAAAAAAGGCAAGAAACTTTAGGTACTGGAATGAGCAGAGGCCGCTCATGAGGGGCATACCCCCATGAACGTAGTGAAGAAGGCTGCCAAGAGGGCACTCCACCAACAGGGTCTACATAGACCAGTGGGGCAGAAGTAGGAGGAAGCAAGAGCGTATGCGGTAGTGGCATCCGAGCGTGCCAGTCATAGGTAGGGCGGAACAGATTCACACGGTCCCGGGGACAGGGTTGTCCACCAAAAAGAAGGCTCCCAGCACCTGCATTTTGTGAGCATCTGAGGAGAACTGTGTCACATGTGTGGATGAGGCAAGTAACTCCACAGACTGGTCAGGGGACTTAGCATTGACACAAGGATCCTCGGCAGAGCAGGCACTATGGGGCCTGGGAGGTTTACTGGACAGCCTGTCGTGACCCTTTGAGTTAGCCTCCAAGAGAGGAACCTCGGCCAAGCCAGTAACAGAGAAACAGTCAGCGGCCTCTCCCTGTGCCCCCTGAACAGAACCAGTAACACCACGAGCTCAGGAAGGTTGAGGAATCCACCTCACAGACAAGACCTTAAAGGGATGGTCTAGTAAAAATTTTAATTTAAAAAATAGATAGGCAACATAAAAAAAAAACTAGCATTCTCCGTTTTAAAACTTCCTATGTAAAATTTTGAGCTATTCAAGCTCAAAATTCGCAAAAGCAAGCACATGGGCGCATCCATTTTGTGAAATGGAGGCCCTCCTGTGCTGGCTTTTGCGGCACTAATGAAGGAAAAGCCAGCCAGCTGTAGTAAACTAAGGCTACCGCTGGGTGGCTTTCCCTTCATTAGTGCTGTAGGCGGAGGACGGGGACCGGAGACCAGAGCAGGAAAGCTCTGTGCCTCGACTCCGCCATATAGGGAGCAGGAGTATCGATACCCCTCCTCCAGTCTTTACAGTGGGGACGTCTGGGGACTCATGCACTACGAATGGAAGGTCGGCGGCAGCAATGGGCAAAGTTCAGATCAGCGGCACTTCGCGGTTTCAGCTTCTCGAGGGTCTTGCAAATAGCACCACCGCGGTTCTCGGATACCTTGATGGACATTCCTCGCATCTGGGGTCCAGCACTCTGTTGAGGTGGCTCAGGCTTGGTCAGTCCTGCTTAATGGGAGTCCGGAGGATCTTCCTGGAGCTCGGGTCCGACTTGAAGACACTCACTCGATTCTGGTGTTCCTCTCCCTGGCAATCGGTTCCTGCAGCAGCAATGGAAGTACAGCCAGCACCGGGAGGATTTCCAGATGAGCTGGTCTTGGGGTCGATTGGTCCCACCAACCCAAGGAGAGAAGTCGTCCTATGCAGAGCTTCTCTAGTCGAGGTGAATTTGGAGCTTCAACAATGTAGCAGGGCTTCACCGGGCAAACCAACAGTCCAGGAGTTGCAGCAGGCGTCTCTTCCAAGTTCTTCTTCGTATTCCTTCGTCCAGTGGTCGACTCTGCCTTTTATGCAGGTTTCTCCCATTCATTCTCAACCTAGCTGTCAATCACACAGCAAGGTGGATGTCCTCAAAGCACAGCCAGCCAATCACCTTTGGGTGCATTCCTGTAACCAAGGGGATTAAGCACAGTGAGTTTTGGGCACCTCCCTCACTTCCTGCTCCCTGCCAGACACGCTGGAGCCAGAGGCGGGCTCCCCTAGTGAATCCCGCCAAAGACAAAACAAACAGGACCAAACATGGTTTGGCGCGCAGAGTAAATCTCGAGAAGGACATCTACAACAAGAAATAAAGACGACTGGGGCCATTTTGACAAAATGGGCACCCATGGGTGCTTTACTGCAGCTGCAATTGCAGCCCGTGGTAGAAACACTCAATGGTAGTAAAAAGTAAACCACTGCCACAGGCCATCAATTGTAGAAAGGGTAACAAAAATGTTACATGAGAAACTAGACAAAGGGGATACCAAGTCACCCCTCAGCACCCTATTGTAAGATGTGTGTGCTGGGTCTACAAAGTTACAAATGTAAGTAGTCAATTTCACTTCACTGCTCTTGGAAACAGTAGTTTCACCAAGAGAAGGTATTTAAACCTTTGGGAAATCTGAGAAACTTCCCTATGCCACTGCACTCAAGGTAATGCGTGTCACAATGTAAAGATGATGTCTATGGAGTTTGTCAGACTCCAAAGTCAAAAGAAACAGAGTACAAATCAGAGAAAAATACACGAGAGAGTGAGAAAAAAGGTCTTACTCTCTCAAGGATAATAATTAAAAGTCCTAGAGTCCAGCAAAAGACTTAGGGGTCTCCAAGGTAGAAGGTAATTAGCACATTTCTGAGAATTCTCCCTAACACATTGGCTAGGGGCAGTATGACCCCCAGAGTACAGTGATTAGTTTAGAGGAGAAATACAGTTTGTAAGTGAAACTGTTTTCTCCTTTACTGAGGATTCCCGGCTTGACAGGGAATATTCATGAGCACGTGAATCCATGCCAGACCCTATGCTGGACAATGAATAGTTATTCTAGAAACCTGAATCCATACACAGTAAAGTGCAATGACGTTAATCTAGTTTTCAAGCAATCATTCCAGAACTCTGAATTATGTCATAATCACTTACAAAAGAGCCTAAATTGCACATATACACTTCTATATCCTGCATTTGATTAGCTGAAACATGATAACATTTGTAACTCCTGTAACCCATTACCATGAGGACATCTATTCTGCTCACGTTTGGCCCAGTGGAAAACAGTGGGTGCAAGGGAAGGAACAAGTTACTTACCTGTAACTGTTGTTCTCCAGCATGGGTCTGGCATGGATTCACATGCTCATGAATATTCCCCGTCGTCAGGCTGGGAATCCTCGGTAAAGAAAAAACCAGTATCAGTTTCGTTTCTGATCTGTCTTTCGTAGTAACAACCAATCACTGGTCTCTGCGTCATACTGACCACAGCCAATGACTGCCCTCTACCTAAGCACCGCCTCTGGCAGCCATCTTCAGATTTGGAAGCACGTGAAGTGGCAGTATGACCAAGTGAAGAGCCGCAGAGGGGTAGGCGGGGGGGTTCGCATGTGAATCCATGCCAGACCCATGCTGGAGAACAGTTACAGGTAAGTAACTTGTTCCTTCTCCAGCATGGGGTCTGGCATGGATTCACATGCTCATGAATAAAGAATACATAGCAGTACACACATGCACAACCACGGGAGGTGGCAAAGGCTCAACATTAAGCATTGCATCAAACTCAACATTAAGCATCTTACCTCCTCACCAGGCTCACCTCAGGCGAACAGGTTGCGCAGCACTGCTTGGCCGACCCTGGACTCCTCCCTGGAATCCCGATCGACGCAGTAGAACTTCGTGAAGGTGTGCGTCGACGTCCACGTAGCAGCCCTGCATATGTCCAGCAGGGGCACACCAGTAAGGAACGCCGTGGTAGCTGCGATCGCTCTGGTGGAATGGGCTCTCGGACGGCCGGGCAGCGGTCGGTTTGCCAACCGATGACAGTACATGATACAGCCGGAGAGCCATCTGGAAATGGAAGCCTTCGAGAGAGCCTTCCCCTGATTGACAGGTCCAAAGTTCACAAAGAGTTGTGACGTCTTCCGAAAACACTTCGTGCGGTCCATGTAGAACTTCAGCGCTCTAGCCACATCCAGCGAGTGCAAAGTCCTCTCAGCCGGCGACGAAGGCGACGGGAAGAATACAGGCAACACCAAGGGTTCGTTGAGATGGAAGTCCGATGGTACCTTGGGCATGAAGGAGGGGTGCGTCCTGAGCACCACCCTCGTGTCGTGAAAAGTCAAGTACGGGGCCTTGCAGGAAAGGGCCTGGATCTCTCCCACCCGTCGTGCGGAGGTGATGGCCACAGGAAACGCTGTCTTCCACGACAGAAACTTCAACGGGGCCGAGTGCAGAGGCTCGAACGGAGGTCCCATGAGCTTGGTCAGCACCACGTTGAGCTCCCACGCCGGGGCCGGAGCCTTCACCGGCGGGAACGATCTGAACAGTCCCTTCATGAACTCTTTCACCAGACGATGAGACCACAAGGACGTCCGTCCCGTGGTCCTGGTGTATCGGGAGATCGCAGCCAGATGAATCTTGATGGACGCGTGTGCCAGTCCAGCTTTGGCCAGCGTCAGCAGGTACGGCAGAACTTGGGGAGCCGTAATCCGTAGAGGGTTAATCTTCTGTGCGTGGCACCAGACAGAGAACCTCTTCCATTTGTGTCCGTAGCATTTAAGAGTCGAGGACGCCCTGGCCTTTGCAAGAACCTCTCTGCAGTCGGCCGGTATGTCGTATCCTCCAAACTCTAGCGCTGCAGGAGCCAGGCCTGCAAGTTCAGCGATTTCGGGTCGTGGTGGAGGATGGCGCCTCCTTCCCTGGAGAGCAGATCCGCGTCCACCGGCAGCTTGATTGGCGGGGACGCTGACAAGTCCAGAAGGTCCGGGAACCATATCTGCCTCGGCCACCCAGGTGCGACGAGGATCATCCTGCACCGTGACCTCTTGAGCTGGTTGACGAGCCGGATTAGCAGTGGCAAAGGAGGGAACGCGTAGAGGAACAGGCCCTCCCAGGGGAACGAGAAAGCATCGCCCATGCTCCTCGCCTGGGGAAACCTGCTGGCGAACATCCGGCACTTGGAGTTTGTCGCCGTCGCGAACAGGTCGATCTGGGGTGTGCCCCACCGTCGGAAGAGGCGATCCACTAGATCCTGCCGTAGTTCCCACTCGTGGCACGAGCGCAGCTCCCTGCTGAGTGAGTCGGCGATGGTGTTTTTTATCCCTGCCAGATGAAACGGCACCAGAAACATCCCTTGGGCGACTGCCCAATGCCACAGGTCCTGCGCCTCCTTGGACAGTGCTGGGGACCTGGTTCCGCCCTGTTTTCTGATGTAAAACATGGTGGTGGTGTTGTCGGTGAAGATCCTCCCCACCTTGCCCTTGAGGGACGGAAGGAAGGACCTGAGGGCCCAAAACACTGCACGGAGCTCCAGGACGTTGATATGTAAGGATTTCTCCGTCGGGAGCCAAAGGCCCCTTGCGTGTAGATTTTCGGTGTGCGCTCCCCACCCTTCCAGGGAGGCATCCGTGGTCACTGTCTCCTGGTGGGCTGGGGTCTGGAAGTCCATGCCCGCCGTCAGATGCGCGCGGGTGTCCCACCACCGGATCGCTCGTCGGAAACTCTCGTCGAGTGTGATCCTTTCCTCGAAGCTGCCCGTCGTTTGGATCCAGCGCGCGTCCAGGAACTCCTGCAACGGGCGCATCCGGAGCCTGCACATGGGAATGAGGTAGATGCAGGAAGACATTATTCCGAGGAGGGACTTGATGGACCTCACCTTGGCCGCGTCGGCCACCAACATCCGTTGCACCTTGCCCAGGATGGTCCTGGTCCTCTCCTCCGACGGGGAGGCCAGAAGGGACACTGTGTTGAGCCTCGCTCCCAGAAACAGAGCGTCTTGCGCGGGTACCAGGTGGGATTTGGCGTAGTTCACGGAGAATCCCAGGTCCGTGAGAAGTTGGACGGTCCTTGCCGTGTGAACCACGGCGAGCTCCCTCGTCTTGGCTCGGATGAGCCAGTCGTCCAGGTAGGGGTAGACGTGGATCCCCTCGCGGCGCAGCTGCGCCGCCACCGGTGCGAGGCACTTGGTGAACACCCTGGGTGCCGACCGTAGACCGAAGGGGAGGGCTTTGAACTGGTAATGACGCCCTTGGACCACAAACCTGAGGAATTTTCGGTGCCCCTTTAGGATGGGAATATGGAAGTAGGCATCCTCCAAATCCAACGACGACAGGAAGTCTCCTTCCTCCAGCTGACCCAGGACGTGCTGGAGGGAGACCATCCGGAACTTTTGCGCCTTGATGAACTTGTTCAGACGTCGCAGGTCCAGGATGGGGCGCCATCCCCCAGTCTTCTTCTTCACGAGGAAGTATCTCGAGTACACTCCGGAGCCCCGAAGCCTCTTTGGGACGAGTTCGATGGCGCCCTTCCTGAGCATCGCCTTTACCTCCAGGAGAAGTTGAGGGACGTGAAGTTCTTTCCTGGCCACGGGGGGGACGCGTGGACACCTTCTTTGAAACTCGAGCGCGTGGCCCCGGGCCAAGGCGTCCAGCACCCAACGGTCGGTGGAGATGGACTCCCACACGCTGACGAAGCTCGCCAGCCGGCCTCCCACCGGGGTGCTTCGGTGGGGGCCCGACCCCACGGTCGGTTCAATCCTGCTTGGACGAGGCTTTGCCGCCTTGACCTCCTTGGCGACGACGGCGGAGTCCGCCAGACTTACCTCGTCCTCTGTAGGCCTCCTGAGACGACGAGCGGGCCGCTTGACGGTAGGTGGAGAAACCGCCGCCGGAACCTTTGGAGGCGCCCTTGCCTCTGCTGCTCCGAAAGGGCGTCCGTCGTTGCTGCAGAACTCCCAGGGCCCAGGCCGTCTCAGTGTCCGCTTTAATGGCCTGAAGGGAATCGCCCACTGTTTTGCCAAACAGGTTGTTCCCATCGAAGGGCATGTCCAGGACTCTGGTCTGAACGTCTTGACGGAAGTCCGTAGCCTTGAGCCATCCACGCCGCCTAAGGCAAACGCCGTTGCCCAACTGGCGGAACCCAGTGTCGGCGATGTCCGTCGCAACGGTAATGGCGTGGTCCGAAGCCACCTCACCTTCCTGCAGGATCTCCAGGGCCTCTGTCCTCTTGTCGTCCGGCAGGAAGTCCAGCAGGGGAGCCAGTTTGTACCAGAGCTCCCTGTCGTAGCGGGCCACGATAGCCAAGGCGTTGGCCGCTTTAATCGTCGTCGCTGCGTCCCATAGCGTCCAATTTCTTTCCCTCACCGTCCGGTGGGGAAGTCGATGTGGAGGCCGCACCCCCCCCCCGCTTTCTTCCTGGCCGCCGCGGAGACGACGGAGTCCGGGGTAGGCTGCGCCCGGAGGCACAGGGGGGCCGTGTCCGGGACCCGGTACTTCTTCTCGTACCGGTCTCTTCTAGCTGGCGTCGTGGAAGGGTTCTTGAGGAGGGTGAGGCCCTCATCCCAAATGTCGTCCAATAGAGGCACTGAGAGGACCGTCTTCCTCTTGGCCTCGCGCCGCTGATAAAGGAAACCTTCCTTCTTCTTCTCCTCAGGGCAGAGTTGAAAAAGCTCGGATGCCCTGGAGATCATGGAGTGGAACGATCCAATCTCGTCGGGCGGAGAAGCCCTGGTGGGAGGCGACGACGGTACATCCTCGTCGTATACCTCGTCGTCCGTACCCGTCGCTGCCGTGTCAGTCCCCGTATCATCCCCTCGGGTGGACGGGGAGGAGGGCTGGAAGGGGCGCGACGGCTGAAAAGGAGGCGGAGGGTGGATCCTTCTTTTCTTGGTAGGGGGAACACCAGAAGGTCCCGGTTCTGGGTCCCCCGACGGGAGAGGTTCCGTCGGCAACGGTAGTCTCGTCCTTATCTCTGAGCATAAGGACTGTATAGCCAACAAAATGGCCGCCGAGTTGTCTCGCGGCGCTGGCAGAGGGGAATCCGACGGGCGATCAGGGACCCCGTCGGTACCCTCGACGATGTCGTCACCTGCGTCGGGATCCATCCCGACGGGTCGGTCTTCTTCCACGCCGAGGCCGTGGCTTAAGACTTCGACCAGCTCCTCCTCCGAGGTTGAGGCCGAATCTACGACGACGCCCTGCCCCCCCTTTTTCTTCCCCACGGGGGATTTCACGGGGGTCCTATCGATGGGCACAAAAGATGACTCCCTCCGAGGTGGCAGGGAGACTCTGAGCCCCGAGGTCGCCACCACTGGTGTAGCCTGCACAGGCTGAGCCAGGGCCGCCGCGACAGTTTCGATAGAGGGCTTGGCCGGATGGATTAAGGCCTTCACCACCTTAGGTGCGCTCACCGCCTTATCCTTGAGGGGGGGGACACCGCCTCGCTCCCCCTCCGATGGGGCCTTCGAGCTCGACCGGGGCCTCTCCAGGAGCTTCGCCGGGTGCTCGGCCTTCCTCTTACCCGACCCAGAGCGTTGGCTCGTGGTTGATGGTGCCGGGGAGGGTGCGCCCTGCCTGGCGCCCGTAGAGCCCGACCGTTCGGCGCTCCCGGTGCCAGCGGACTCGCGGTGCTTGGCCTTATGTTGGACCCCCGTCGCCGGGGCGTCCTCAAAGGACTTAGAAGACCGCTCAGATTTCTTCTTCTTCTTCTCGCCGGACGGGCTCTTCCCTTCTAGCCAGTTGGCGAGACGTTGATGGCGGTCCTTCATGGTCCGCTCCGACATGTTGCCGCAAAACGCACAGTCCTTCTCCACGTGCGTCTTGTCCTCATGTAGGCAGTAGAGACGAAAGGAGTGTTCGTCCTCCTTGAAGACGTTCTGCAGCTGGCATCCAGGACAGACCCTGAACAGCTTTCCGGGCGTCGAGCTTCCCTTCTCCTGGGCCATGACCGGGCCTGAGAAACTTCTGGAGTCCTCCAAAAGCGTAGCTCGACGAATCTTCACCCTTGAGGGGCGCAGACGAATCCGACACGGGTCCCCGTTGATCGGATAGTGAGTCGGTGGAGCTTGAGGCTCTTTTGACCGAAAAAACGAAGTTTTTGAGAAAAAACGTGAAAAAATAGCACTAACGCTCGAGAGCAATAGCACGAGGATCCCAACACATGAACGTGCGGTAAAAATCTGAAGATGGCTGCCAGAGGCGGTGCTTAGGTAGAGGGCAGTCATTGGCTGTGGTCAGTATGACGCAGAGACCAGTGATTGGTTGTTACTACGAAAGACCGATCAGAAACGAAACTGATACTGGTTTTTTCTTTACCGAGGATTCCCAGCCTGACGACGGGGAATATTCATGAGCATGTGAATCCATGCCAGACCCCATGCTGGAGAAGCATAAACACGATCTGTGCTCCCTCTGAAAGTCTGACAGCTCTACTTGGCCATAACTGCAGAGCTTTCCTCTCGACTTTACACAGTTAATTACCATTGTGATTGTCTCCAGTTCTAAAAACCCGATTAATAAGATTGGATTTTGGACTCAAAATTGAATCCCTAAACATTGACTGCTAAAAGAATATATTTGTATAGCTATAATGTGTGAACATTCCCTTGTGCGTTATAAAATGTTACCTGTACATTTATGTCCATGCTTCCCCCTACTACGCCCTTTGACCACTCTGCCACCTTTACTGATGGAAGTCAGGCATATGGGAAGGCCTCTTTAAGTAGTATAAAGACTGCAAAGAATAAGCTCCAATGACTAACCATTAAACAACAGCATAGTCTAACTTTTCTTTCAACACAATAGTTTTTTCTTATTATTCACTTTGTGAAAAACTCCATTATGAAATCATTTAAATTTCGCTGAATAAGAGTGATCACTAAGATGTGTGACAGAAAAGAGTGGGTACCTGTGTCTAAACAATGGAGATTTAGTTCTCAGAAAATATTAATAAAAACGCAGGTCGGTACTCACACAACAGTGTGAAATACAAAAGCATTTAGAACAAAAAACGGACTCTGTAGCAAAGACACTGTATCAGAGAAGCAAGACATGCGCTTCAACCCGTTGTAGTTAACTTTGGGTCTTCGTCAGGACGCACTTTCCCTCCCGAGTCTGTGGACTCTCGCATTGCATATCAAATATAAAACAATATGGACTATGTTAACTATACTTCTTTTGGCCACTACTTCAATTTATTTGAAGGGAGACTCATTAATCCAGCTACATTAATGCGTTTTATCATCAAGTCAAGCAACGGAGTATGGCAGGACCACATATGCATTTCATTTTTATCTTACGTTCAGGATGAAGGGGATTGAACTAGTAGTCAAGCTTGGGATAGCCAAATTGGTAAACTACAGCACTGCAAGAATCTGCAAATACTATGCTTTTTCTGACAAGGCTCCACAAAAGCAAATGGGATTTCACTGAAATGGTAGGGATGGGAGCCAGCAGCATACATGGATTCAGCAGATGCTCATTAAGTCCTGTTTCGCCACCCCCACCCCCGCCCCTTCCCCCACCAACCCGCTGTGTGTTTTTGGTCTGAAATACCTGGATTTTTAATGCTCAAAGCAAAACAAGTCCCAGAACACAAGGAAAAAAGGGCACGATGAGAAGCTCAAATTACATGAGACATTCAAGTATCCAAGATGTGGCATACTATCCTCACAGAACTCTCCAATCCGAGTTTTCTTATATCTAAAACATTAGCTGTCCAACATGCATAAACTTCCCGAATCTATATTGGCTAAAATCAATGAAGTAAATGTATCTAAAGACTGAGCCCCACAGTTATGAGTCAGTACCTTATGGTCCAAAGATCTTTCCTGGGATTCATCACTATTTTTAATGTACTGCATTGATAGAAATAAAAGGAATCGCTCTTTAGGCAAGAGCAATGACATGCTCTCACGTCGGAGAAAGCTACTAAATTAGCAAGTCATTGCATCTAAAAGTAGGTTATGCATGCCCTTGTATGGCTAATAGTGCCTAGCACACTTAAAAAAATGATAAACATCTAGTGGACTACTCGGGTATAAGAAATCGGACCTTGCTCCCTAGATTACGTGCCTTCTGGCATTCGTAACTGCACTAATGCTTTACTCTAAGAGCAGAGACGCCCTATGTTGGTTCAACTTTGAATTATTTTATATGACAAGCGCTACAGGTGGGAAAAGTGCTTTCATCAGTTAGCCAGTAAGGTACTTGACTAGTTCAATGTGCCATTTTGTCGGACATTGCAGATTTTCTTTTTACATTTTAGTTTTAAAGTATTATTCATTTGTGTTCCCTTTCTTTTCTATGGAAGTTGTAAAGGGGAACTGTGAGCTAGCGTCGGCAGTTCACTATCAATGTATTATACTTTTATTACATTTTTCATTATGGGGTTGTGAAGATTCACAGGTTCTCGTCACTTCTCCCACGAGGGGAGTCCTTCCCTGCGAGGCTAGGGATATCAGCCCACTACGCAACATTCCCCCCCATGGGTGGCGGCAAGCAGTAGCTTACAGAGACTCCCCTCTTGGGGACAAGGACTCCCGTTCTGTGAAGGAACTCCCTGACCACTTTCCTATGAGCCCATCAGACCAACAGTACCTCAGAAAACCCAACCTGAACAGGCCATTGTTTGCTACTTTAACAACTTCCAATTCTCAAACAAAACACAAATCTACTAAGATAAAGAAGCGTGAAAAACGCATGACGAATGCCAACAGGTTGGAACGCAACTATACTGTGAAGAAAAGTAGAGGAGTAATGCTCATCACTTCTCCATGGAAAGTAGACCATACTTTGAGAGTGTGAACCACCCGTAATAACGAACACTTCATGGAGAGTGAGGAAGGCCAATGATCCTCCGCTGAAGAGGACCCAGCTCAACCACATAAAAAGTAAAGAAGGCCTTGCATTAAAGAGTCATCACCAAGCAGGTGAAGCTCGGGAAGTTCGCACCTGGGAGAGAGAAGCCAGGAAAAGTCAGGAGAATCCAGGATGTCCTTGGTCACGATGATATGTAGAACAAAGGAGAAAAGCTGTCCAGGAGCCGGCACAGAGCCGACTCGCATTTGTGCAAGTCATTCCAAGGTGGTTGCGGGACCTCAAGAGAGGTGGACCACACAGCATGATCCCGACTCCACAGGAGAACTGGTGACACTGACCCGGCAAAGTAGAGGTAATGGCGGGAGAACGGGGAGGGGCAGGCATTAAGCAGTAACGTGAATAAAATATATACAGGACTCATAATAGTAAAATTAATCGAGAACGCTACGGGACACTTCACATTCGTCCCATTGATACTGAAGCCAGTAAAGAAAATAAAGAATACTAAAAAGGACTCTGTGCATGTGTCCCAGTAATTGTGAAGTCAGTCAAGTAAATAAATACCACGGCAGACCCGTCATACTCGTCCCAGTATTTGGGAAACCTGCTAAGATATTATTTACTATCAAGTGACTTATTCTCATTCTAAGTGGTTGGGATTACCAGAAAGCAAGTAAAGAGGAGCAGAATAATCTCCGTTTGTCCCCATAAGTGGAAGTGCTTGAAGAGAAAGAAGTGGTGAAAGGGACCCGGGATACTGGTCCTAGTGGAACGAGAGACTGAACTAAATGAGATATTGATGCTAAGGAACGGTTTGAAATAAAGCCAGCTTTTGAAAAGAGGAAAATATACAAGAAACCCAGAGGAGTAGAGGCCAAGACCCTCGCATAGGAAAACAAGGAACTGTAAATAAAGCAAGACTGGGTACTTAAGAGAAGATGGGATAATCCCCACGAGGAATTGCAGGAACTGATTAATCATGTCACAAGGAACTCTCTCAAAATAGACTATTAAGGCTGAGGAAGCCTATCCAGGAGAAGAGTCTCATTCTCCTGGAACCCTTTTTGGTTGGTTAGTGCAACACCTTCTTTGATTAGTGGTAGGGTCAGTGCAAGGTAGTTTTTGGAGTGAGGACTGACTATTGGATTTGGACTACATCACGGACGATGAGCATCATAGTTGGATTTATGTTATGCAGGGCAAACCAGGCCTTTTATTTATTTCAATACATTCAATGGTAAGAATACCACTGCTTTGTCCGCCTCCTTCTGACCTACCACGTGGGGCATTCCGTGCCAGTGATTGACCCATTTATACTTTTATGACATTTATCATTATGTTGAAATAAAGTTCTGTTGAGGATGAGGACGACAAACATCTTGGTGAATAGAAATTTAAATGCATCCTTTTGCCGCCTCAGATTGGAGAAAATGGGTCAAATAGGACCTTAGTGTTTCACTTGACCTATACATATCCAATTAACAGCTTACCTTAAATCAAGGTCTGATCCAAACGTTGGTTAACAAAACAAAGTAGGGAAAGTGATTAAATTAAGGGAAAACAAGAACAAAAAACACGAATTCTCAGCAGTTGTCAAAGAATACAAATGAAATGCAATGACATGATCACACCATTATCTTGCTGTACAAAAGGCAGGCCCCCTTTCCTACACCCTCACACATTTTACTTACATATGACTATCAGGATCATGCAGAATAGTTGAATCCCTGACCCAAGGAGTGAGCTGAGGATCATAGGATACTGTGGGGGCCGGAAGACGTCACCGTGCACCAGTTTCCAGCCAGACTCCTCCATGGTATCTTCCTACAGCATAAAAGGAAAAAACCATGAGACGAGAAACAAGAGCTTCTCCACATCCCCATTGGACACCAGAAACAGTGGCAATCCAACCAATACACATGCGTAGCACATAATGAAGCCACTGTGGGCAACAGACCATGTTCTATTCAAGACAATTAGGCCTTTTCTACAAAAGAGGTTGCAAGCACACTTACAATGTCATCTTCCTTGTTGTAGTTTGCAATATCTTTCCGCAGTGTCCGGATAATGATCATGCTCAGGATACCTGTGCAAGAAAGGAAAGAAATAAAAAAAGAAATCCAGCTTAGTGATCATCCGGAGTAGCTGCTCACAAAGGAAACCAGATTCACATTAGTCTGTTTGCAGGGCAGTACCATGCACAAGTGTCAAGAGCATTACGATGCGCATTACACAAAAATATTACACTAAATAGCAACACGGTTTCAATCAGACCAAAACAGACAGGCCAGGAAGCCCCAAAGAGAAGGTTGTGAAAAGTACAAGTTACTTTTCGTAGAAACTGCTGTACTCTGACCACAGTGCCCTTTTAACCATAATTGTGAAAGGGCATTGCATAACCCGCCGATCCCACTTACACCCAGTACTATTTATTTCTCCTCCCTACTAGCAGCCACACACTTACCAAAGAACACCATTTTGCATGAGACCTCATCTGCTTTCCAGACTAATCAGCAATTCTATGTCTGTTTTGATGGCACATTTGTATTGGGGTCGGCTCTCGCACCTGAGACCGCTTCTTATGTTTATTGGGTTATGTAGCGCTTTAATCCAAAGCGCTTTACAGCATAACAAGGTACAATAAAGAAAGAAGCATATATACAAACATGAAGCAAACCAGTGAGACAGTATGTAGAAAAATTTACTGAGGTGGAGGGCGAAAGAGAAGGGAGAAGGGGTGGGTAGGAGGTTACAAATAACTGAATTGAGACCAATGGGTGAGAGGAGGAGGGAACGGAACAGGGGAGTTTGAGAGGGGAGAAGGTAGGGAAGGAAAGTCAGGGGGGAGTGAAGCAGGGCTTTCAAGGAGGTGCGGAAGGATGAGTAGGTGGGAATGGAGCGGTTTAGGTCGATTTACTGCGAACAAATGGTCGTAATGACCAAAAGTTCTAATAATGCTACCACCAAAGGTTCGAACACCAAAAGTTTGTACCTTTGGTGGTAGCATTGCAGGTAAGTATAATAAAATAAAAAAAGACTGCAGGGGTGTCCCCCGCAACACCCCGCTCACTATACTGTGTGGTATAGTGAGCGGGGTGTTGCGAGGGACACCACCGCAGCACACCCGTAAATAAATAAATGGGGAAAAAAACAGGGGCTGCGGGGGTGTCCCCCGCAACGCCCCGCTCACTACACAGCGATACAACACAGTATAGTGAGCGGGGGTTGCGGGGGACACCCCCTGAAGCCCCCATGGTATGTGTGTTTGCATGAGAAAGGTGCAAACTTTTGGTAATTCGCACCTTTCTCACGCGAATGTTCCGACCGCGGCTAAATCAGTGATTCAATGGAGCGGATAGAAAGTAGTAAGGAGTTCCAATGTAGTGGGGCCAAGAGCTGAACGGAAGCATGAGAGGCACATGGGCAGGGGGTACAGCGAGTAAGAAGAGGTCAGCAGAGTGAGCGGGGGAGTGTAAAATGAGAGGAGAGATAGGGGGGCAAGTTCATGTAGGGATTTGAAGACTAGACAGAGGAATTGACATTTTAGTTGTGAGAAGAAGGGGAGCCAGCTAAGCTGAGAGTGAGGTGGAGATAGAATCACGGGGACCGAGGAGACAGAGTACGGATAGAGGAGTGGTAGATGGATTTTAGGGGGGCCAGATGAGAGACAGTGAGTCCAAAGAGGAGAGAAGAGCAGTAGAAGAGGCGGGAGAAGATAAGGGAGGAGATTAAGAGTTTGGTAGCGTGGAAGGTGAGGGAGGAGCGGATCTTACTGATGTTGAAGAGATGGTGCCGACAGGCACGAGAGGTGAGAGATGTGGTTAGAGAAGGAGAGGGAAGAATCAATGTGGAGACCAAGGTTGCGTGCATGGGTGGAGATGGGGAGATTGGAAGGAGGAAGTGGATGAAAGGAGTGGGGGTAGGGGAAAGCGTGTTAGGAGGAAAGAAAAGGACTTTAGTCTTGTCAGTGTTGAGGGAAAGAAAATGTGATGACATCTAGTTTTTGATGGCCGTAGGCAGTGTGGTGGAGGTCGGGAGTGAAAGAAGAGAAGGAGAGAAAGAGTTGGGGGTCAACCGCGTAGAAATGGTGAGAAATGCCGAAAGAAGAGATAATGGGGGCAAGAAGGGAGGTGTGAAGAGAAAAGAAAAAGGACCTAGAACAGAGCCCTGGGGGACACCATAGTCCAAGGAGAAGGTGGAGGAGGTGCTGCCGCCCCAGGAGACTGCAAAGGTACGATTGGAGAGGTAAGAGGAGAGCCAGGAGAGGACAGAGCCTTTGAAGCCAAAGGAGGACAGAGTAGTAAGCAGTAAGGGGTGATCTACTGTATCAAAGGCTGCAGACAGGTCAAGGAGGATGAGAATAGAGGATTGCTTAGCGTAGCGAGCAGAGAGGAGAGAAGAGAATTAAGTACATAGGTGAGGGAAGTCTAAGTGGAGTGTTTAGGGCGGAAGCCCGATTGAGAAGTAGGGAGGAGAGAGCGAGTGGATACAAAAGCGGAGAGTTGAGACTAGGCTAGGTGCTCGAGGAGCTTAGAGATAAAGGGGGGAAGCGAGATAGGTCAGAAGTTGGAAGCAAGAAGAGGGTTAGCAGAAGGTTTCTTCAGGATAGGAATGATGGTGGCGTGTTTGAAAGCTGAAGGAAAGGTGGCAGAGGAGAGACAAATGTTGAAGAAAGTAGTTAGGTAGGGAACGAGGAGGGGGTAGATTTTAGGAATAAGTGAGGTGGGAAGGGTATCAGAAGGGGCAGCAGTAGGGTGAGTTTTGGATAGAAGGAGGGAGACTCAGGATGGGGTGATAGGAGAGAAGATGGACATGCTAGCAGATGTGGGGGGGAGGGAGGAGTGGAGTAGGAAGGGGAGATGAGGATGTTTTGACGTAGAGAGAGAATTCTGGATGAGAAGAAGTTGGCAAAGTCTTATCCACCTGCTGGAAAAAAAGCACCTTGCACCCCCTTCCATTGCGTATCCCTAAAGTGTCAGTCCTGGACACACTACTGTTCACCCTATACACCTTTCTAGGCACTCATTTTATCCCTTGGCTTTCCATTACCAGCCATTGGCCAATGAAACCCCCGATCATCTCCATTCCCTCCGTGAAGCCAAACATCTTGGAGTGTCGGCTGTCTCTACTTTGCCTGATGGGACACTCCTCCATGATGAAGTAATCTTCTCATGGTACGATGTTGTTACAGCGACAGTTCATTTTTTCAATTTGTTTTTCGCTGACAGTTTTTAGCAAAGTAACAAATTGAAAAATATGGTGTAGGGGTTAAGGAGATAAGTGGTAGGGGGTAACAGGGAGCATATAATATGTGAGAGGATTTGGGGGAAAAATGTAATTTCTTTCTTCAAAAAACAGTCATCAAAAAACAAATCGAAAAATGAACCTTCGATGTAGGGGCAAAGAACCCTTCTCACAGCCTCCAATGTTAAGCCCACCCTCCCATCACTTATCCGCTTTCATCCTCACATCCTCATTCTCAACCTCATTGGACAAGTTAATCTGAAGTTTGTCCCCATGTTTATGGGGGGACAAGCAGCTAAAGTTCCTATCCAGACTCAAGCATGTTTTAGAGAAGCAGGATATAGGCGACAGAGGCAGGCTTAGGATATTTATAGATGGTCTAAAACAGGAGTGAATTTCGAGTAATTGTAAAGAGGATTGGGAGATGATGAATAGCTGGAACCCAGTGAGGTTGAGATTTAGGGAGGTTTTGCTTACGCAGCGCTGTGCCGCTTTCAGGGATTTGTAGTGGGTGGACACTGCAAGGGCCATCACCAGAGATTTGGTGGGTGACACCAGTCAGTGTATGTCTCTTAAAGCAAGTGGACACAATGTGCCATTGTGAGACATAGAAGACGAGCAGGAGAAGCTGGGAATCCCTGAAGGCAGTCTGTGGGAGAGGAACACTCGCCCAATTTTGCTGTGAGGAGTGTTCGGTCAGAATTACATTCCTTGGCATTTATTTGCCCAACTTGGAGTATCCTCTCTTTTTTCTTCAGGCTATCCTCTCTTTTTTCTTCAGGCTAGGCTTAATCCAAAACCTGACACTGTGGCTGTTTTGATGTGCTCTGCCATAAGAATCCTTATGCCCTTTAAAAATGGGATACACCAAAGATTCCCCTGAGAAGGTACTCCTCAGTTAGTAATGTGGATAGGGTGTTGGTGGCTTTTTCACCTGTGTAATATGGTTACACTGCGTCCTTTTTGACCCACCTGCTACCTTTTACCAAAATGGAGGTTGTCTGCATGACTCGACCTCAGGAGTCACAGGACTAATTGTGTTTGTGGTGTTGTGTGGGGTGTATGACTGTAAATGGCCACCTTAGGCCATTGGATGCCTCTATTCCAGGACAGGGGCTTTAGTTAGCCTGATACCAATTCAGACTAGCATATGCCTCTCTGAGATAGTGTGGATTGATTCCTTTGAGAGAGACCCCCCCCCTACCCCTGTTCGAGAACACATGGGGTGGTTGGAGGGATGGTTTGCAATGCTTTGACCACCTCTCAGAAATCTTGAGTGAATGGGTGTTGTGCTCACTCGCTGCCTCTCAAAGTGGCTAAAAGCAACACCTCCCACTCCCCCTTACCCATTCACCTTGTCTACTACTGGAACTCTGGCCTGCATTGTTAGAAAAGTTGCTGATCAAATAAGGACCAGAGCTCTGCACTAGCATCCTCTGACGCTCCACCCAATCAGATGGCAATGCTCTTCCTCTCCAGAAGAAACAGACCGCAGAGCTCTTTCCCTCCAATTGATGGCCTAGTTTCTTTGAAGGTTCCGACTGTGCCTGCATCACTGCATCCAGAAGAAGGTGGCAGCATCTCCGAGGACTCCCCATGCTGAACCAGAGACGTCATCTCAGGGAATCAGGCAAGCACCCTGGATCCATCTCGTCTAGGAAGCTCCGGGAGCCTGAACTGCATCAGATCCTGCAACCACATTGTCAAACTCACATTGTTCCTTTCATGGCTGGCTCCTCTGCGATGTGACTTTGCAAACTTTTATTTGATGTTTGTTCTTCCTTGGAGGTCTTCTGTGGATACCCTTAGTATGAGAAGCCCAATCCTGTGGCAAAGGACGACACAGGAACCCTGTATCGACTATTACTGCTGACTGCAACAGCTCTGCACTTCAATGCCTCTGGCTTGGACATTCGACCTGGGAATCACAAACTCATGGGGTCTCTCCTGAACCGGTGTGTTGTCAATGGAACATAAGTTGGGGCTGGGGGAGGCATGCACAGAGACTGCCTCTGGAAGCCACCAAACTGCTGCTGCAGAATTGCCACTTCAGTCCAAAGCTATTGCTCTCCTGATATTGCAGGTGAGCCTTCTCCATTTCCGTCATATCTGGACCCCCACTTTATCATCAAGGGTCTTATATGAGTCTTAATAACCAGGACACTAGAAACTGCTGCTTGGGACACTTTGCTGCAGAACTAACTCTTTGCTGCCAAAGACTGCCCTAAATAGGCATAATCTGTCCCGGCTTGAGCTCTCGGAAATTTCAGGCTTAGATAGGAAAACTGTATAGATTGCTTAACACTAAACTTTTTCCATTCTAAGAAAGTCTTTCCTGAACGCTCTTCTTGAAAGGGTTTTACTTACCCAATAAACATTGCGGCCTCTTGTTTTACTTGCGTTTAGTAATTTCTGCTTTTTCGTATGTAAGATATTTGAATAAAAATAGCATGTGGACATGCTCTCATTGGATACAAATGAAACTTGTGTGTTATACCATTTAACCACCGCACTCCACATTCTGAGAGTTAGGCCTGGGCTGCCCTGTCATGACTACCATTTAGATAGCCTGTGAGATTGAGGGAATCACAAGGAGAGCCTAAGACTGGAAGATGCACCTAAAGAGCCTGGCCACAGGGTTTAAGGAAAATCTTGCAAACAGGGAGCAGCAGAGATTCAGGGAGGCGGCAGGTGACATTTGGAGCAACAGGTCACCACCCAAAAGAGCAGAGGCAGGGGAAACATGCTTGTGGCCTTAACTCCTGCAGCTGTACTTACTGTGTGCACTGGTGATGCCAGAATTGCATGTGGTCAATTGAGAGTATCCTCCACTCACATAACACACCCAGTGGTACATTAGCCAGTACAAGAAAATGTAGGGGTATTGCATCAAGACCTTGAACATCCACCGGGACAGACAGTGGAGGTTGCACCTTCAGTTCTGTCCCGTTTCAGGGGCAGAAGTGGGAGGTGTGCAGATCTTACCTACTAAAGATCAACAGGGGAGTATTTGAACAGCGGAAGGAGATTGCCAATTCCAACTCAACTGGTTCAGACAATGATGAGATGGATGAAGACAAAGATTATGTTCCATCAGAGTGTAGACAGAATAAACATTGCTGGCTGAAGCCATGAAACTGAGGAGGCAGAGGAAAAATAACACCACAGTCGCAGAGGCTGAAGCATTAACAGAATTAACAGAGACGCAACCCCCCACAAACCTCCCCTCCTGCCCCCGCATACAGACTGGGAAACAACCTTCCAATTGCAAATCAGAAAGCACATCATTGCATGGCATCCAGAACTCCAGTCTGTGTTCTAGCCCAATATAAAAGTGTTGTACTACTTGGCAGAGAATAAAACGCAACTAATTGGGCTACTTTTGCCGGAAAACAGTGTGTGGAGGAAAAGCAGGGGCCAACTTGGTTTATACGTCCATGTAGTCTCCTATGCAGCGGCACCATGCACACACATGTGAAGTAAAACAGTGTATAGGACAGTTTTCTAAAGTCCTACCCAGACTTCATAAAAACCATATTTGAGGCAGTACAAAAACTCTGCTCTTAGTATAAGGCTGTACCACCTGAGTATATGGTAGCAAAGCCAGAGCAGCCAGGCTTATTTTAGGAGGGAGATAGGGTTGTAGCTTGGTACCAAGACATTGTGGCATACATATGGTCCAAAGAAACAATGAAACACCATGTATTGTAAAAAAAAATAAAGTATTGATTTTAAATACAGTAGGCCAAGAAATCCTGGGAATGGTGAGTAATATAACATGTCAATACACTTAAAAAACCCAACTCAAGGCTTATGGTATACAAACCAAAGTATAACCTTATTTAGATTACAATAAGCCGTCAAGGAGAGTCAAACCTATAACACATTCTGAATGGCATTAAGCTAGCCTTGGGGCCGAAAACTAGTTTAGGTATACTTGCAGAATACAGTAAGTAATTCGGGGGTAGTAGGCCCTATTGGTCCCAATATGGGATACATTACTTACCGTAATCGTATTTCTGATGCTTGTATCTGTTTGGATTCATATGCTATGCATAGGCCGACATCTAGTGGAAGCTGCAAATTATTAGTTGTTTTAGGCACACTTAATTAGACCAACACTGTTACAAGTATATCTTGCAAAATATGTGTCATGATCTCTGCTTCCAAAAGATCAGGACTTGCCCGACTCCCTTGGAAGCAGACCCATAACCCCGGTTCTGAGTGCCAGCCAGTCCCAATTGGGACCTTTTGGACCCTGTCCTGGCGCCAGTGGCACCAGGCTCATAAAGATGCCCAGTCCCAGCGCTGGAAGCGCCGGGCTCATAATGCTTGGGTGGACTTACCTGCAGCAGACCATGCTGCTTACTTACCTGCCAGTTGAACCCCTGATCCTCTTCTGTTTGGGACTACTTTTCCTGTTGGGTGGGGCAGGAGCCACTCCCTAGGTTCAGAACACTGGAACTCTTCTGGAAAGCAGGAACTCTTTTCTTACCTAGGCGTGGCTGTGGAAGGAGACACCTAAGCACTACAGGAGGCTATTTAAACCACACCCGATGGATGAATCTTGCTTTGTGTTATTCTGCATTCTCTGCAGCAGAACGCTCATCGTGTCTTCTGCTTCTGATCCTGGTCCTAAGGGAACAAAGGCTTACCATCCTGGAATCCAGTCTTCAGCAGCACCTGTAAAGACAAAGAAAGAACAGGTTAGCACTACGGTCTTCAGTGGCAGCGCATCTCTTACCTGGTCCATCGGCTGTCACCAACGCCTCGCACTGCATTCCGGCATCTGAAAGACAAAAGCTTACCAGCTCTTCGCACGCTGCGGAGGCCTTCGGCGCTGCATCCCGCATCTGAAAGACAAAAGAAGGTGCGTTTAAAGACATTGGGCAACTTTATTACTCACGTGCCATTACTCCTTCCCACGCCGAATCCAGTGGGTATTCCAGCACCCTTCAGCTTCTCTAAAGCTCCGAACTTGTACCTGCAAGATAAAAGGGACAGTTAGTGCGCATCGTGAAGCAGGCTACAAGCGCTTACTTACGTGCTTCCAGGCGCTTCTATTCCTCACGCGGGTTCGATCCTCAACTCTCATCAGCCCGCCATCCGCCATCGCCGGAACCCTGCAAAACAAGAGATATCATTACAAAAGACTTTTAAGACATTTGAAGTGCCCAGAACTTACCGTTCGTGCAGTTAACGACGGACAGCAGTTCTCTGAGGTCAAGAGGCCTGCACCCTTATCCAGTGAAGAAACTGGTTACGGCACCCTGCCCCGAGGCAGATGGAGAGCTCGGCGTTCACTTACCTAAGGTGAGGGCGTTAACCTTTGGGGTTCTACAGGAGAAGAGAAAGGTAAGAGGAGAGAGGCACCCAATAACCCCAGTTCATTAATCCCATATTTTCTATCTGCAGACATCTTACTCTTCGAGTCAGACATACAGTGCACAGAGGTCCAGCCCAAAGAGCCAACCGTGTGTTACACATCACCTTTGAAGATACTGCATTCACCCAGTCAAGACCGGCGCCTCTGCGGGAATCAGGTGAGCGTTACAGAACACAAAGCCTACCGCAAAACTCCCACCCAGGCGCTATGGAAACCTCAGATACCGACCAGCTAGCCCAGTTACTTGGGGAACTAAGAGCAGAAGTGCATGCAGCCCGCAGGAAACGAATGCTCTAAGAAGGGAACTGATTATTTCCAAGGAGCGAACAGACGATCTCGCTAGACAATTGCTACAGTCACAAGCCGGACAAACTCCGTTACCCGCATCAGGGGCAAATCTTCCTTCAACATCCTCTACGAACCCAGTGCAGATCAACCTACCTGGGAATGTACCTCTGGCTCCGCCCGAACGATTTTCTGGTGACCCAAAGAGGTTTGCAGTATTTATTAATCAGTGCCGGTTGCACTTCTTATGCCGGCCAGCAGCCTTTCCAACTGATCAAGCTAAGGTAGCTTTGGTGCTTTCGTACCTTAGTGGCAATGCGGCAGACTGGTCGATCCCTCTAGTTAATCAAGATGATCCGGTTCTCCATGATTTTCAAGCTTTTCAGCTCAGTATGGAAAAACTGTTTGCAAGACATTCACAGGGGCAGGCCTTGGACAATGAGCTCCTTTCATTGCGACAGGGTAATCAAGACCTTTTGGCTTATATTGCGTCTTTCAACAGACTGATAGTGGAAACTCGATGGCCTGAGGACAAAAGGATTACGCTGTTTTATAGAGGTCTACGTGGAGAGCTCAAAGATGTGTTAGCCCAAGTAGTGAATCCCCCGCAAGACTGTTCGGACTACATTGACTTAGTCGTTCAAATTGACCACAGACTGCAGAACAGGAAGGCCGATCGTTCCAAGTTTGATGCTCGAGTATTTTCCAAACCACCAACTCCTACCAAAGGAGTAGACTCCGGGGAACCCATGCAAATAGGGGGCCTGAAAGGACCACTAACACAAAAGGAGCGGGAAAGGAGAAAACAGCTGCAATTATGCCTCTATTGCGGAAACTCAGGGCACTTTCTTCGAGACTGTCCGGTGAAACCAGCCAAGAAGGCAGTAGGAGCTGCAGTTACCAGGGTCACAAACTCTGAGCAGGGAAACGACCTCGCCCGACAAGAATAGAGGTCCTCTTGCCGAGCGTTAAAACCAGTTCAGTGACCTCGCATTTCGTGATACCTATGGTCCTCATTAGCCCTGAACATCCGGATCGATTACATGCGATTGAAGCTTACGTCGACAGCAGTGCCATCGGCAATTATGTGGATCATGAAATGGTTTTGAGGATGAATCTGACTCTTTGTCCAAAGGCTGTAAAGGACGTCATTACTACGGTGGATGGTACGGAGATAGCCTCCGGACCAGTAACGCATACCACCCAAGAAGTGACGCTAGTAAGTCAAGATGGACACCATGAGAAGATCGTGTTCGATGTGATCAAGGCCCCTCAGTTCCAGATTATTCTAGGAATTCCTTGGTTAGAGAAGCACAATCCTCAGATCGATTGGCGAGCAAGAACGGTTCAGTTTCCAGAATGTGTCTCTACTTGTCACCCTCGACCTGGTGTTGCACTGGCAGCAATTTCCTCAGAGGCTCCCCAATTACCTCCTGAATACCTAGAATTCCAAGATGTTTTCCGGAAGGATCAGGCTAACTCTCTACCTCCTCATAGGTCTTATGACTGCCAGATAGACCTGATACCTGGATCTACTCCTCCTTGTAGTAGAATATATGCCCTCACCGAGCCTGAGAATCTTCACCTCCGACAATACCTGGATCAATACCTAGCGAATGGGTTTATTCGTCCTTCCAAGTCCCCTGCTTCCTCAGCTTTGTTCTTCGTTCCAAAAAAAGAAGGGGACCTTAGAACTTGTATAGATTATCGCGCCCTGAACCAGATCACCGTTAAGAATAGATATCCGTTACCTTTGATCCCTGAACTCCTGGACCAAGTCAGAAAAGCATGCATATATACAAAGCTGGATCTTAGAGGAGCCTACCACTTGGTACGAGTAAAAGAGGGCGATGAATGGAAGACGGCCTTCCGCACCAAGTATGGGCTATTTGAATATCAGGTCATGCCCTTCGGACTTTGCAATGCCCCGGCCGCCTTTCAATATTTTATGAACGATGTCCTCAGAGAGCTCATAGATGTGTGTGTTGTTGTTTACATTGACGACATCCTCGTTTATTCTTCATCGGAAACTGAACATCGGAAACACGTGAAAATGGTCCTCGAGAGATTGCGTCAACACAAACTTTTTGCTAAGTTGGAAAAATGTGTTTTCAACGTGACTGAAGTTGAATTCTTGGGATTCATATTATCACCTAGCGGAGTGCGTATGGATTCAAAGAAGGTCGATGCAATTCTCAAATGGCCATCGCCATCCTCCGTAAAAGGTGTTCAAAGCATGTTAGGCTTCGCTAACTTTTACCGCAGGTTTATCCCCGAATTCTCTCGAATAGTCCAGCCCATCACTGCCTTGTTAAAGAAAAACAAACGTTTTGAATGGTCTACCGAGGCGGAACAAGCTTTCCAGAATTTGAAGACTAGATTTATCTCTGCACCGATCTTAAAACATCCTCGCCCAGAACTCCCCTACATCGGTGAAACTGATGCTTCGAGCCTTGCCATGGGGGCAGTTCTATCACAAAAGGACCCAGTAAACAATCAGTTGCATCCCGTGGCATTTTGGTCCCGCAAATTCTCGCCTCCTGAAATCAATTACACTATTACTGATAAGGAACTTCTAGCTATCAAGTCCGCCTTTAAGGCTTGGCGGCATTATCTTCTGGGGGCCCGACACACCGTTACTGTGATTACAGATCACCGAAACCTGCAATATTTGAAAACCGCAAAAGCTCAATCCTCTAGGCAACTCCGTTGGGCACTATTCTTTGCCGAGTTTGACTTCATAATTACCTATCGACCTGGTACAAAAAACGGTAAAGCTGATGCCCTTTCTCGGATGGGAGTGGAAGAACATTTGATCAATCCTAAACCTGTACCTATCATTCCCGAACAAAGAATTCTAGGTGTAATCGCCACACAATCCATAGAGGAAGTTAAGGATAAAGCCAGGCTACTGGTAACTCCAGCAGACATACAGAATTGGCATCTGCAGGGAAAGGACTTTACGGTGAAGGACAACCTATTATATTTCCAAGAACGGTTATACCTGCCCAGCACAGATTTACAGAAAAAGGTAATCTCTTGTTATCACGATTCTTTAATGGAAGGACATCCCGGTATGACCAAGACCTCGGAAAAGATCAAGCGCTTCTTCTGGTGGCCGTCTTGGAAAAAAGATATCAGAGACTTTATAATGTCCTGTGGAGTATGCGCCCAAAACAAGAGTCAAAAGGAAAAACCAGCCGGCCTCTTACGCCCTATTGACATCCCGCCTCGCCCTTGGCATACGCTTTCTATGGACTTCATCACCGATCTACCTCCATGCTCCGGATACAATACGATCCTAGTAATCGTGGACCTATTCTCCAAGATGGCGCATTTCATTCCACTCAAAGGCTTACCAACAGCAGTAACTCTGGCCCGAGAATTTCTCGAAAACATCGTCCGACTGCACGGTTTTCCTTCAGTTCTAATTTCGGATCGAGGTAGTCAATTTATTTCTCATTTTTGGCGAAGTTGCTGTCGGTCGGCTCAAATTGATGTGAGACTTTCGACCAGCCACCACCCTCAAACCGACGGACAAACCGAGAGGACCAAATCAAACTCTGGAACAGTATTTGCGCTGCATGCTACAAAAAACTGAAAAAACTTGGAAAGATATCCTTTGGATAGCCGAATATGCCTACAATAACTCTGTCCACTCGGGAACTGGGAAGACCCCGTTTTTTCTTTTATACGGTAGTCATCCTCGAACCTCGGAGTTGGATCCACTCCAAGATCTTGGAACACCAGCAGTAGACCACCTGCATTCTACAATCTCCCAAGCCTTTAAGGAAGCCGTTTCTCACCTTCAAAGGGCTAAAGAACAATACAAGAAAGGAGCAGACCAACATCGGAAGGAAGCCCCCCAATATCAAGTAGGAGATCAAGTCTGGTTATCCACCAAATATCTACCTCTAAAAGGACCACGCACATTCAACCCAAGATACCTTGGTCCCTATTCCATCACTACCATAGTAAATCCAGTAGCGGTCAAGTTGGACTTGCCCCCTCACATGAAGATACATCCGGTCTTCCACGTCTCTCTATTAAAACCTGTGCAACCTCAAACCCGACTAACTACATCTCCAAAACCTATTCTAGTTGATGGAGAACTCGAGTTTGAAGTCAAAAGCATCCTGGATTCCAAGATCTCCAAATCTAAACTATTTTACCTGATTGACTGGAAAGGCTACGGTCCCCAAGAAAGATCCTGGGAACCTGCAGAATATGTCCACGCGCCTCGTCTAATCAAAAGATTTCATCGAACATTTCCTAACAAGCCCAAAACCCCGGAGAAGCCCGGTTTGGGAGGGGCCTTGAGGGGGGGTGCTGTCATGATCTCTGCTTCCAAAAGATCAGGACTTGCCCGACTCCCTTGGAAGCAGACCCATAACCCCGGTTCTGAGTGCCAGCCAGTCCCAATTGGGACCTTTTGGACCCTGTCCTGGCGCCAGTGGCACCAGGCTCAAAGATGCCCAGTCCCAGCGCTGGAAGCGCCGGGCTCATAACGCTTGGGTGGACTTACCTGCAGCAGACCATGCTGCTTACTTACCTGCCAGTTGAACCCCTGATCCTCTTCTGTTTGGGACTACTTTTCCTGTTGGGTGGGGCAGGAGCCACTCCCTAGGTTCAGAACACTGGAACTCTTCTGGAAAGCAGGAACTCTTTTCTTACCTAGGCGTGGCTGTGGAAGGAGACACCTAAGCACTACAGGAGGCTATTTAAACCACACCCGATGGATGAATCTTGCTTTGTGTTATTCTGCATTCTCTGCAGCAGAACGCTCATCGTGTCTTCTGCTTCTGATCCTGGGCCTAAGGGAAAAAAGGCTTACCATCCTGGAATCCAGTCTTCAGCAGCACCTGTAAAGACAAAGAAAGAACAGGTTAGCACTACGGTCTTCAGTGGCAGCGCATCTCTTACCTGGTCCATCGGCTGTCACCAACGCCTCGCACTGCATTCCGGCATCTGAAAGACAAAGGCTTACCTACTCTTCGCATGCTCCGGAGGTCTTCGTACTGCATTCCGGCATCTGAAAGACAAAAGCTTACCAGCTCTTCCCACGCTCCGGAGGCCTTCGGCGCTGCATCCCGCATCTGAAAGACAAAAGAAGGTGCGTTTAAAGACATTGGGCAACTTTATTACTCACGTGCCATTACTCCTTCCCACGCCGAATCCAGTGGGTATTCCAGCACCCTTCAGCTTCTCTAAAGCTCCGAACTTGTACCTGCAAGATAAAAGGGACAGTTAGTGCGCATCGTGAAGCAGGCTACAAGCGCTTACTTACGTGCTTCCAGGCGCTTCTATTCCTCACGCGGGTTCGATCCTCAACTCTCATCAGCCCGCCATCCGCCATCGCCGGAACCCTGCAAAACAAGAGATATCATTACAAAAGACTTTTAAGACATTTGAAGTGCCCAGAACTTACCGTTCGTGCAGTTAACGACGGACAGCAGTCCTCTGAGGTCAAGAGGCCTGCACCCTTATCCAGTGAAGAAACTGGTTACGGCACCCTGCCCCGAGGCAGATGGAGAGCTCGGCGTTCACTTACCTAAGGTGAGGGCGTTAACCTTTGGGGTTCTACAGGAGAAGAGAAAGGGAAGAGGAGAGAGGCACCCAATAACCCCAGTTCATTAATCCCATATTTTCTATCTGCAGACATCTTACTCTTCGAGTCAGACATACAGTGCACAGAGGTCCAGCCCAAAGAGCCAACCGTGTGTTACACATCACCTTTGAAGATACGGCATTCACCCAGTCAAGACCGGCGCCTCTGCGGGAATCAGGTGAGCGTTACAATATGTAACTTTCTTCTATTATGAACAGATGCAGTTATACACCTATGTTACTTTTTACTGAACACAGTTCAGGCATAGTAAAGCAACTCTCATACTTTCTAGAGGGGCTACAAGCAACTCAAAGACAAGTATTAACTCAGTAAACTATTTTAGAAATGCTGCAAGCAATTCAGGGAAAGCAAATCCCAGTGTTACAGTTTTAAAGGAGCAGCAGCTAATCAAGGTCAGCATAACCTATTAACTATTACACTCTTATAGGAATATACAGTTTAACCAATAATACTTTTCAGGGGTGTAACATACAGTTACAAGGGAAGTATGAACTTTAGGACTATTTTAGAAGTGCTCTAAAGCAGTTCAGGAAAAGCATAACCCAATTACATACTTTTAGAAAGACACCATGTATTTCAAGGTAAGTAAGTGTTGGGACAGTTTTTCTGAAGTCCAAGGACTTAGTGAAACCATTCAACCGAGACAGTACAAGACTTCACTCTTACTATTAGGCTGTGTATATGGTAGTGTAGACTTATCTTAGGAGGGAGAGAGGGCTCGGAGGTAGAGAGGGCTTTAGGAAAGCACACTGAACCAGTAGTACACCAAGGATTCAATAGAAATGCTTACAACCAGAAGTATTATAAAAAATAAAGGTTTATTTTAAATACAAGTAGGCCAAGTTAAGACTTCGGGTAAGTACTAGTCAGAGTCCAACACATTCATAAAAACACACCACAATGCTTGAACGTACACAGAACAAAGCATAAAACCTTCTTCAGAATACCCAACAGTAATTATAGGGACGTCCTCCAACCATCATACAGAGAAACCTTGCAACGACTTGGCAGACCACTTCAAGAACAAAACGCCATTCGACAAATCATACAAAACACGCCAACCAACCAGAACATTCAACCAACCAGACCCAACACAGAGCCACAGCACAAACTCCAAAACTTTCCTGAAATATCAGCAGAGAAATTAGTCTTGCTGGTAAAACACAGCAATAAAGCAGAATCACCCATGGACTCCTGCCACCCTGACATCTACAAATCAATCCTCGCACAAGGAACACTGTCAGAACACTACAGAAACCTCCTAAATCTCTCACTCGCAACATAAACTGTACCAAGATCCTTCAAATCAGCATATATCAAACTGCTTTTAAAAAACAAGTGGCGACGTGGAAGAACAACTACAGACCGATCTCAAATATTCCCTACCCGGCAAAACCCCTTGAAACCTACATATACAAATGAACGCACTAACATGTAGAAAAACACCACCAGCTAGACCAAACAAGTTGGTTTCAGACCCGCAAGAGGAACAGAAACAGCACTATCATCCATATAGGTCGACCTAAAAACAAACGCAGACGCCAACACAACCTCAGCCCTGGTTCTGCTGGACCTCTCCGCAGCCTTCAACACAGTCAGCCATGACACCCTAACCAAAAGACTGGAAGACATAGGCATAATGGTCATGGCACTACTCTGGATTAAATCATTCCTAGCAGACAGAACAGAAACCGTATGGATAAAACCCTACAAATCCACCCCACGAGTTAACGCCTGCAGAGTACCACAAGGGTCCTCACTATCACCACTGTACTTCAACATCTACCAGACTCCAGTAATCAGAATCTTCAAAAAATACAAAATCAAATGCTACAACTAAGCAGGTGACACTCAAATCATCTACAAAACCGAAGACACTCTAGCCGATCACTCAACCCTAATCGAGTGTCTAAAAGAAGTCTTACGCCAACAACTTGAAAATCAACCCAGGAAAGACAGAAATCATGATTATATCGAAAAACCAAGAAAACAACATCTACATTCCGTGGCCAACGGAAATGGGAACCGCACCAACACCATGTAAGGTAGTAAAAGATCTGGGAGTGCTGATGGACAACACCCTAACCTTAGAACCACAAAAATGCAATAATCAAGAAATGCTTCTTCCTCCTTCACACAACAATAAGAATCTTACCCTTCCTCTCCTTCACACACAAAACCCTCAAAATCACCGCCCTCATGTCAAGAATCGACTACGCAAACAGCCTCTATCGCAGGATGCCAGAATACCCCCTGAAGAAACTACAACACATCCAAACTACAGCAGCCAGACTCCTCCTCAAACTATCCAAAAGAGACCACATCACTCCAGCACTAAAAACACTGCATTGGCTCCCAGTCAAACATTGCATCAACTTCAAAGCAATGTGCATAACACACAGGGCAATCAGCGGACAGGGAGCTGAATGCCTACAAAAGAAAATAATCTACAAGCCAAAGAGACTCCTCAGAACAAGCAACAAAATCCCACTGGAACAAAAACCATACCTTAAGAAAAAACTAGGGAGCTCCTCCTTCACCCACCTAGCCGCAAAAACCTGGAACAACATTCCGAAAGAAATAACACCAAAGACCACCTACAATTCAGAAAACTACTAAAAACCTGGCTCTTCAACATCACAGATTCAAATTGAAAAAACTACACACTCAAACGGGAAACACAAATAACAGGATGACAGAATCTAGGCTGACACAGACAAACATCCAGAACCTACTAAGGGAAACTACTCCTATAGCAAGAGAGACAATGCTAGGTCAAACAGGACACAAGCGACACACCATGAGGACAGAATCCGCATCCTTAGCTGACTCCAGCCAATAACCTCACCTGCTCCATAATCGCTACCAGGGAAAAATAATCCACTTCAGGACGCTTTGTAACGAATTCTATAACAGAGATACAGTTAGCACACCAACTTCTTTAGCAAGCAAGTACTTTTCACACTTGTTATAGTTTCCAAGACAGAAGCCTCATCTTTTAAAGTTCTTCCCTAGTCAATAGCATGAGTTTTCTCGGAGGCAGAAGAGGAACCAGAGTGGTCTAGGGGCCAGCTGTAGGCAGGTAAGGATAGGGTTCAGTTGCAGGAAAGTCCGAGTTCCAGAGGATCTCTTTTCAGACAAGTAAGTATTCACTTTAAAGTTAGTTGAAAGTTAGTTGAAAGTTTTGAGGGACTTCATAGAAAACTCCCTATATGCGTTCCAGCATTAGGCCTGGACATGGTATGGGTGAACTCCCAACCACTTGAATTCACCCACTCTGCCTAACAGGATTCATGCAAGACTTAAGGCAAGTATTACCCAGGCCAACACAGTACCTCAGAAAAAAAGAGCTTATGGTGGATGCCTTCAGGATGCAGCAGCACATGATCTGGATCCTTGGTCTGGAGACTGAAAGAAATTGACACTGCAGGGAAACTGGCAGCAGTCATCAATGAGGGAGGCTATGAACAAAGGATTCTTTACAGCTTCTGCAGCTCTGGATTTGGTGCCCTTTTACAGGTACTGGACGAAGAACGAATATCGCTGGTCGGGTTCTCTTCATTCTCTCGGTCCTGCCCTCTGGTGAGGAGACTTCAGGGTTTCGAATCGTGTCTCTGGAGGTCCAGCAGGCGTCCAGGAGTTTCAGATGAAACCAGACTTCGGAAGACCATGCACGGCACACTGGCTCGAGGTCCCTGGTATTGGCGTTTTGCAGCCCAGCAAGGTCACAGCATGTCGAGATATGGCTCATGTTGCAGGTCGTCTTGAGCGCAGTGGATCTCACCAGCTCTGAATAGGAGTCACATTTGGGGACCCCCCTAGGTCGCTTTGAAGGGTAACATTAGGCTCCAGTTACATGGCGGGCTCTCCGATTACAGCCGTCCGTTCTTCATCTTCGGATTTGGTTCCAGTGGTCAACTTGTCAGCAGCTTTCAGGTACGGTGCATTTATCACGAACTACAGCAAACATTCTGCAAACTCTCCCTGCAGTTTACAGAAAGGGGCATCTGGCTGTCCAATCAGGACAGCCAGCTCCCCAGTAGGAACTGGTTCCTTTCAGGCAAGGTGAAGGACAAAGGCTGCGTGTTTGGCAGATTTGCATGCAGCACCCTCTGGGACCACCACATACAATTAGGACAACAGGTGTAAGCCAAAACCAACCTTTGGTAGAAGTCTGTACTACACAGTTTGTGGTAGCGAGCTGAGGAGCCAGGCTTATCTCAAGAGGGAATGTGAGCATTACAAGGATGTTACACAGAGGTCTTACAATCACAGTGGTTCAAGTAGACACTTGCACTCAAGGTTTCTTGGTAAAATACTTGTTAATTTATTACAATCATTTAGAAAACATTCACTACAAGGAGGCAATTTAATATTATACACAAATATAGTTCAATACCAAACCAATTCGTTTCAGTAGATTAGGCGCCCCTGAAATAGGAGCAAAATGGCACTTCAGTTACTTTCAATGGGAGTAAAAAGGCACAAGTTAATAGAAGAGATCACAAATACTTTCTTAGGCAGTGCAAATAGTTTTAGTTCATTAGAGGAATCAATTCAGTTCAATAGGCCTAGGCCAAAGTCAATGGACTAGTGTCTTGGATAGGAAAGAGCAGTTCTTGTAGTAAACGGTAAAATCTTTGCAAAGTTCTCAGAAGTAGGTTGTACGAAAAAGAAACATATGTTGGGTCAGAAGTTGATTAGGCCTGCAAGTTGGGAAAGTTTCACGAACTTTCACTGCGAGAGAGGTGTTCTCTCAATCGGGTTGGCACAGTACCTTAATATGATGCAAAAAGATGTAGCTGAAAACGTTGGTTCATGGCAGTTGCTGCAGATCCCACTGTTCCGGAGCCTCAGTCGTGGGGACAACAGGGAGGACGTTGGGGACTCCTGCACTGCACAGGATAGTCAGAAACCGCAGACAAAATGGAGTCACTTTGGTTCGAGTAGCTGTCATCAAGCACACAAGCTGGTATCCCTCTCCCTGGTTAATCCTAACCAGCCTTGAGAATGGTATCCAGGTGGCTTACAGGTTGATTGGTCCCACCAACTCAAAGGAAGAAGTCGTCCTTGAAGGGGCTTCTGTCGAGATGAACTTGGCAATTCAGACCTGCAGCAGGGCTTCACTGGGCAAACCAACGGTCCAGGAGTTGCATTCAGCAGCCGTCCTCTTCCAGCTCTTCTTCAGTTCTTTCGTTCCAGTGGTCGACTCAGCTTTCCAGTCAAAGAGACTCGCCTTTTAAACAGTTCTCTCCCTTTCATTCCAGTCTAGCTGTTACTCACCCAGCAGGGGGGCTGTCCTTGCCGGACAGTCAGCCAGCCAATCACGCCAGAGTGCATTTGGGGCTCCCAGGAGACTAAGCACAGGAAGTTTCGGGCACCTCCCTCACTTCCTGCCCACCCCAGACACTCAAGCGCCAGAGGCAGTCTTCATTCCTGAAGCCCGCCAAAGGCATACAAACAAAGGGACCAAACCTGGTTTGGCGCGCAGAGAAAAACACTAGAAGGACCTTTCCAAAAAGAAACGGCTAAAAAAGAAGACTGGGACCCGTTTAAACAGAGGGGCTTAAGGCACCATCTTGAAAAACATGGCTCCCGTGATTTTTAGCTACTGGTGTTCGCAGTCAGGAAAAATCATGGTAGTTCGTTGTAAAACCACTCCCACCAGCCTTTTCAATAGGAAAGGGTAGCATTGGACTGCTACATGAGTATTTAGACACAGGGGATACTATGTAACCCCTCCAGCACTCCATTGTAAGGTGGTGTGTGTGGGGTCTAGGAATTTGGAAAGACTAGTATAGTCAATGTCACTTTACATTCTCTGGGAAACAGTAGTTTATCCCAGAGAAGGTATCTAAACCTTTTGGGAGTGTATAAGACTTCCCTGTGCCACTGCACTGAGGGTGCTGTGACACAAATAAAAAAAGATGATGCCTATGGAGTTGTTTAAAACTCCATAACCCAAGAAATAAACCCAGCATACAAACATAATTAATAGGTACAGAGTCCCAAAGTTCAGCAAAAGAGCTGGGGGTCTCTAAGGTAGAGCGGAATTAGCACATTTTGAGAATTCTCCCCAACATTCGGTAGAGCTTCATAGTAGAGTAAAGGCTGTAATTAGAGTTAGGGTACTATTTAGCAATTGCAGTTATGGTGATTGTGGAGTTTACATTAGAGGTGTGGGTCATAGTTACAGTCTTGTACTTGCATTTAAAAATAGCATTTTGGTGACCCGATTACTGGCAACATTTTCACACTTTGCAATGCCTGTATTGAATGACTACATCTTTTTAAAACGACTTTGCAGACAATTTTTTCACATGAATATTTTCCTGGAGAGGTTTTCACATAGAAGCGAGCAGGATAGGTAGGATACAGTGTTCAAGGTTCAAAAGTGGCCAAATCCAGCAGGATCCCGTTTGGGTTTGCAGGTAAATAAAGTTAATTTGTTCCAATTAGGGGAAATCGGGATGTTCCCTTGTAGAGTTGCCTAGGGCAAGGTTAGAGTACAGCCCAATGCATCTATGGGAGCACTGGAGGGGTGCGAGATACAGCCATCTGCAGCCCCCAAGAATACAGGTTCATCAAGCAAAGCTCCAGGTATGTTTTACTAGGAGCAGGATAGTACCATAAAATGAAGTCGCTGCTGCAGGATGGTTCCAGCGTTGAGGTGACAGCAGACTCGGGTCAGAGGTTTTTCGGTCTTGGTGACAGAAGAAAGGGACATCAGTGGATCTAGCGACAGCTCTAGTGCACACTGACGCCCAGCAAAGGATCTTTGTGGTTCTGGCTTGTTGGCCACTTTTCCAGGCCCAGTTGAAGGATGGATGTCGCAGTGTTAGACTTCTTTTCTCAGTCCTCGTCTCATTTGAGGGGACTTTGCAGAGTTGGCTTGAATCACTGCAGGTCCAGAAAGATGGCCACAAAGTTAGTTGAATTTGTTCTTCGGGTGACTATGCAAAGCAGTGGCACAGGGCCCTCACAGCTGTCCGGGGGTGGTGAAAATTGCAGTTCATCTAGCGACTGGTTAGGCCCACCTGTCCAAGGGAGGAAGTGGTCTTGTTCAGATCTGAGCGACAGCTCAGAAGTGGAGGTCAGGACAGCAGCAGTTACTCAGCAGGCTCTGGCGGTCTTCTTCCTTCATGCTGAATCTTCAGATTCTACTGTTCCAGTGGTCAACCGAGTTTCTGCTCCAGGACCTTGGAGTGTATGCAGGAACACTGGCTGAGCCCACCAATCCTATCCCATGCCATGCATCTTTCGAAACTTGGAGACGGTTGTCCAATGGGGACAGCCATCCTCCCAGTGAGAACTGGTTTCTCCAGGCACTCTGCAGGAAGGACTGGTGGGGGGTGGGAAGTTTGCGTCGGTTGACCCTCCCCACTTCTTGTCCTGACAGTCACTCAAAGACCCTTTGCAGGCTTTCCAAGGGAAGCCTGGCGAAGAAAGGAACTAGAGGAACCTCCCCTTCCCAGGTAGGTAGAAGCAATCTTGTTCAAGGCTTAAAAAAACAAACAAAAACATTTATTTTTAAAAATACAGCCACCATTTTGCTGACCCTGGTGTCCCTTACTGTAGCCGCGATGACAGCCTGGGATAAAAGTTCACCAAAAGTTGTGTACACTGCCACCAGCCTGCAAAGAGTGAATTGACACAAACTAAAAGTTACTGGAGAAGCGAGAAAAAGTAGGCAAAGTTTTCCCTCAGCACTCAAGGTGGGGTATGCGGACCACACGAAAGCAAATACAGCTAGGGAAAAAAGTATACCCCCTGCCTTGGTAACAGTGTTTTAACAAAGGCAAAATAAAGAAAAATTACAGTGGAAGCTCAAGGTGCTTCCAGTAACACTGCACAGAAAGTGTGTGCTACTTTAGCTTGGAGGTAAGCACGAAAAGGTTCCCAATCACGCCGGAGAATCAGACAAAAATCCATGAGTCCAGCAAAAAGTGCTGGGTGACTCACAGGTGGAGAGAATTTCACTCAAGGAAAATCTACTAACAGTTAGTAACACATGGTTAATGGATCTTCATAATCTGGCCTGGTGGACATATTTTGGAATGACACCCAACGTATGTGCAAGGAGTTCAGAAAGGTTAGCCAAAATGCAATCAAGGTACATGGAAGAGCAGTCCAGGCTTAGTATCAGGAGAGTGAGTGGTGTCAGTTGCCCTCAATGTGTCCACACAAAGCACACAATAATTCAATTTAGACAGTCAGTTCTAAAAAAATAGTTATTCATGCCTTCAGAACACTGAAAATGAAACTAGCAGGTACAAATATCACAATACTCTAATAGAAATATATAGAATCGCCATTTGGTTTACTTACTGGACATCAATTAACCAAACAATCAAAGCAGGCAAGTACTATAGATGCAATACAATTATGAGAACCAGTCACAGGTACAATATCCTAACTTTAGAAGTCCAAACCCTAAAGGTGAATGGGGCTTTGTGCCCAAAAGTCAGTGTCCAACACAGATTTTCTCACAGGTATGAGTTATTTTTAAAAAGGATGCAAATGGGCTTGTGGTGATTAGGTTCAAACGAATTAAATGTTAAACAATGTACCCAAGGACAGGCAAGATCTCTTTTCTTTCAGACCCAAGGCTAACCCAGGAGCAGGATACCTGACCCAGGTCCGATGGCCAAATGAGAGTGGAGGGGAGACACTAGGCAAAGGTGCTCGTTTTCAATGTTATTCTATCTATGGAGGACAGAGGGTGTGGGGGAGGCACAGGTATGCCCAATTACTCCAGACTCAGATTTTCCCAGATGTCTGGGGGTTGCTGGGCACTATCTTCTGCTCTTTGTTCCAGTGAGAGGTGCCCAGTGGTTGCAGGTTCAGGATTCCTCCCGTCGGGTGCAACTGCAAGATGTAATCTCTTCAGTGAAGAAAGGCTGAATCCAACGATACAGACCTCTTCAGAACACTTCACAGGATGGAGGAAGGAGAGTTCCAGAGACTATTACTGTTTACAGGCAACGACAGGTGTCCTTCCACACGCGGTCCAAGAAGCTGCTCCAGGACCTTTGAAGTTAGGAACCCTTGAAGTTAGGACGCTGGAATTGAGGGAGAAGGCGACTTGTAGCACAAGTTGAAGACCAAAGTTCTGAACTCGAACACGGAATGGCGACAGTTATGGTGAGGCAGCCCATGAGTGAGGTTGTCAATCCACCGGGCAGCACAGGGACACTTCTGAAGTCTGATGGGCTGGATGCTTGGGAAGGCGTCAAGACTGGTTGGACCCACTAGTCCAATGGCTGAAGCATCTTCGTAGATTAGGCAAAGGAGCAGGGCTTCACCGAACCAGACAAAGGAGGGGATGCTGGGTCACATCAGGCGAGGTCTTCGGATCATCAGCGGGCTGCTCTTCTTCAAGGGATTCGTGGCTCCAATCTGGATCTGAAGAACAGCTGCAGAGGTCCTCCTCTTATCCAAACTCCGAGATGGAAACAAGTCGAAGCCCGACAATGGTAAGGCTGAGCACCATTCAAACAGCCAGTAGTTCTATCAGGGTGTTCGGGAGAATGTTCAGCTTCTGTGCTAATTCACTTTAACCTTCGAGACGCTCAGCTCTTTTGCTGGAATATGGAATATTTTAGATTTTTAACCTTCTGAGTGAGTGGAGCAGTTTGCCACCCACTCGTATTTTTCTCCGACTAGTATTTTTAACTGTTTAATGGAGTCTGGTAAACGCCATAGGCATCTGCTTTTTGCATAGTGACATACAGCACCCTCTGTGCAGTGCCACCGAGAAGTACCTTGGACTTCTCTTAATGTTTAAATATATTTTTTTGGGGGAACTACCATTCCCAATAATAGTGAAATAATGTACTTCTTACTTACATTTTCCTTAGTGGGTCCAGCACACACCACCCTATGTGGGGTGCTGGGGTTACATATTATCCCACTTCTTATGTAACTTGTTACACTAACTTGATTGGCTGGTGGCAGAGGTTACTTTTTACTACCTTTTGTGCAGGGTACTAGAAGGCCGATTTCTCAGCTGTAGTACAGTACCCATGGGTGACCATTTTTCCAAAATGGCCCAGTCATCTTTTTTCGCCAGTTGGACCTTTAAGGAGTTGAATACTAACCCTGAATCTAGCAAGTGGAGCCTATAAGTAAGAATGTGGGATGGAGTACATTCTATGTGGCTAATTTGTTTAGACTGGCACCAAATAACCAATCTCCTCCAATTGTCGAAGTAACCGTGCCTAGTATTAGGTTTTCTTGCTTCTTTCAAGATATCCATGCACCTTTGTGGTAGGTTAAGATGTCCAAACTCTGACTTCAGGAGCCATGCTGCCAAGTTCATTGAGTGAGGTTGAGGGTGCACTGTTAGCCCCCCATGCTGAGTGAGTAGATTGGTCATGCACGAAAGCTTGATGGTATCGCACATCGCCAGTTTGCACAGATGTAGATACGAAGGTTGTCTTGCCCACATAGGAGCAACTAGGATGAGCATTATCTGTTCCTTGTGGATCTTGTTGACCACCTTCTTCATGAGAGGTAGTCGCCATTCGTGTTCCTCTGGTAGGGGATCTCTGCTCAGTGAGTCTGCCAGAGTGTCGAGTTACCCTGGAACATGCTGTTACAATAGGAATATCTTCCGTTTGAGTGCCCATTTCCATATTTTCTGTGCAAGCTTTGATAGATTTGGAGAACGTGCCCCTCCCCAGTTTGTTGACTGTAAAACATCGCCGTAGTGCTGTCGGTTAGGACTTGCAAGGATTGGTTTGCTAGGTGAAAACCGCTAGCCGTTCTAGCAGATTGATGCCGTTTTGTGCTGTTGCACGAGACCATAGACCCTGAGCTGTGTGGCGGAGGCAATGAGCGCCCCCTCCCTGCGAACGAGGTGTCTGTTGTGACAGTAGCTTGCACTTCTGGATCGTGGAAGGGTTTCCCCTTCATTAGATTCTCTTTTTTACACCAGCGAAGGTTTTGTACTAGAGCAGGTGAAACTACCACTAGATCGTCCCACTGACCACTTTCCTGAGACCACTGTTTTCGCCAACCACTCCTCCATGGGTCGCATGCCCAGGCGAGGTACCAGGTAAATGCAAGATGCCATCATGCCTAGCAAACGCATCGCTTTGTGTACGCTTATCTGGTGGCCGGCTTGATAGTGCGGTATTTGCAGCAACAAATTTGGGACTCTTTCCTCTGATGAAAAGACAAACCCCTCTGGAGAGTTTATCACAGCTCCTAGGAATTGCTTGGTTGTGCTTGGCACTAGGCTTGATTTGTTCTCGTTGATGGAGAAGCCCAATTGAAAGAGAAGGTTGATGGTTCTTTGAATGTTTTGTCTGCAAATTAGGGGAGATTCCCCTGTAATCAGCCAGTCGTCCAGGTACACTGGATTGCTCCCCTGCGCAAGTGTGCTGCCACAACTGCCAGTACCTTCGTGAATACCCTTTGAGCAGATGCTATTCCGAAGGGCAGCACTTTGAATTGGTAGTGCTGGTTAGCTATCTTGAAACGCAAGAATTTTCTGTGCGCTGGGAACATTGAAATATGAAAATAGGCATCTTTCATATCCAGTGTTGCCATGTAATCCCCTTTTTTAGTAGAGGGATTACCTCTTGTAGCGTAGTCATGCAGAACTTTTGTGGCTTGACATACTTGTTTGGAGGGCGCAAATCTAATACTGGGCGCATTGTGAGGTCTTTCTTTGGCACAAGGAAGATGAATAAATACCCTTGTTTACCTGAATGGCCGCGACAACTTCTATGGCGTCCTTTTGGAGCAGCGTGGCGATCTCCTCTAGGAGGATGCGTTGGTCTTTCGAGTGGGTTTTCTGGCATGGGGGATGGTTCTGGGGTTGTTTGAGGAGCTCTATAAAATAGCCGGCTGCTACTGTGGACAGCACCCATCTGTCTGAGGCGATTCCGTCCAATGCGTGGGTGAAGCTGGAGAGGCATGGGAGGAGCCCCTACCATGATCACGGGTTCTGTGTGGTCCTCTTGGGTAGTTTTGAGAAGGCTGACCCTGATGGTTCTGGTTGTAGTTGGAACCCCTTTGAAAATGTTGGCAGCGCGAGCGACAAAAATTGCCATTTCCCCTTCGGCCAGTAGATTTATCGTTCAGTTGACCCAATGACTTGAGAGTTTCGTACTCCTCTTTGGCTGTCTTTAAGGCGTCCTCGACGGCCTTACCAAAGAGCCCATTGGGCTCAACCGGCAAGTTGCTATGTGTGGCTTGCGTCTCTGGTTTAAACCCAGATTGGCATAACCAAGCGTGACGCTTGATAATTGTGCCCTCCGCTATTATTCTGCCAGCGTTGTCGGCAGAGTCAAGATTGGTTTTTAATAAGCAGCTAGAAACTGCCCTGCCTTCTGCGGCCACCTTGGTTAGTTGAGACTCAGGGGCCGATGACAGTAAGGCCAAGACCTTGTCCCGTTTATGGCGTTGTAGCTAGCTAACAAGGTAGAATTGTTAGCTATTCTGGTCTGGAATGCCGCGGAAGAGGCCCCCTTCTGCCCATTGTGTATAGCCTTTTGCTTTCCTTGTCAGGTGGAGTCTCAGAGGAAGCTAGGGGAGTTCCAGCCCCTTTTGTTGTTGTAGTGACAACTTGTGAGTCAGGCTTCAATTGACCTCTGATGTATGGCTGGTCATAAGGGGAAGGTTTTATGCAGGGGTTCACTGCCCGCGTAGATTAGGAGTCTCCAGCGAGGGCTGTATTTTTCACTTAATAGATTTGAGGAGGGGGGAAACAACTGATAACCGCTTTCTTTTCTCCTAAGATTTCATCCAGAAAATCCTTATCTTGTTGTTCTTCCTGCACTGCTATATTAAAATGCTCCGCCGCCTTGACAAGCACTTTATTTAGCAGAGGTTAATGGTCTATGGCCGAGTCCGTTACCAGAGGGTCCTTATTAACAGGAGAGTCCATGATATACATATCTGTATCAGGGTCACGCTCGTCATTCTCATTATCCCCGAAGGGTCTGCCGCCTCTTGGATAGAGAGGTCTTCATGATGGGAGTCCGGGTCATAGAGATCAATGACAGTCTTGCACTGGATCCTCCTGGCGAGGCCTTTCAGCAGGGGGTTGAGCAGGAGTTTGAGACCCAGATGGTGCTGTAGTGGGTGGAGTGGAAGCTTGTGAAATAGGCAGGGTTTTTCATAAAAGTTTGCCATGAAGGACATCCTCATGACCCGGTCAAGATCTTCAGCTGACCATTGGGCAGATCTAGGAATGACCAATGGTTGAGAAGGGAGTCCCAGATCTTCAGGTGTGGGAGGGAGTATAGTAGAAGGAGGAGCCTTCTTTTCGAGGGTGGAAGACAGTGAATCTTGTGGTTGAGAATCCCTACTCTTACGAGTGGGCCTAACCTCTTGCGACTTAACCCTATGAGGGGTCTTAGAGGACTTCTTGGATTCCCCGTCTTTAACTGTCATGACCCTTGCCCTCACTGGCAAGTCAGCCTTCCAGTTAGGGCCAGGTCAAAGGCCTTAAAACCTCACCGAAGACTCTCTTGGAGTCCGTCCTGGCACCATCATGAAGACCAACATTAGAATGGGACTATTTACTTGGGACCATTTAACTAGCGGGGGGGGAGGGAGGTGGTGTGTGGGGGGGGGGGGGTGTTCAGCCAACATGGAGGCACACACATAGCTCAGTTACAAGGAACTGAGCTATGCGGTCTAGTCTTTTGGGTGTGGCAGGCCTGTGACTATTTTACCTGGACTACTTTACCTGAGACTATTTAAACCGCAACCAAACAGCAGGACATGCTTTGCGTTATTCTGCTGTGGGCAGCGTAACACTCACCGTGTCCAGTTCTTTGATGCCAGCTTACCTGAAACCAAGGACCTGCAGAGAGAGAAAGAACACTACGAAACTTACCTGGAACAGTATCCTGCCTTCAATCCATCGCCGACTTCAGTTCCACTCACCTGAAGATACGAACTCCATCATCCGGCACCGCATGCATCATGGAATACCATAACCTGAAAAGAGGAGTAAGACAGACAGCATTAGTAAGCGTTTACTCACGTTTCCTCCCGAATGAAGAAAGCTACACAATTCTTACCTGGGTAGTCATCTCCTGGTCAGTATCACTGCTGGAACATTACGGAGCTCGCTGAGTAACATCGCAACCTGCAAGGAGAGAAAAGACACAGGTTAGCAATATAAAAGGCGAAACAGCGCCGCGCATCGCGCTTTACTCACCAGACAGCATTGCGCACACCGTGCTTTCGCCTACCGGCCCATGCTCATCTTCAAACTGCATGACAACACCAAAATACCTTTCCATACCTAAAAGGAAAGAAGCAGGACATTATTATTCGAACTAAGAGGAACATAAGAACTGCATATAAAGACTGTAAAGCAGCAAACCTACGGAGTCGCAGCAGGCCTGGATTCCCACAGGGGGGCTTGCACCAGTGAAGTAACTTGGCCGCTACTCGCCCCCCACATCTATGCGCCCCTGCCACGAGGAGCAGGACAGAGAATCCACCTTTTACAATATTAAGGTGAGGAGAGGGCCCAAGGTGGTGTTGGGGGGGGGGGGGGTCACTTGAGTTGAGGCCAAGGGAGGTGGGAAAACAAAGAAAATCTGGTATTGAATCCAGCTCTCCTATATTGCAGACCCATCTTTAACCACAGGCCTTACCAAGGGACCGGGAGAGGGTTCGAGAGTGCAAATCATCCAACTAGGGCTGGGTGGCGTCCCCGTGGATACCAGGTGAGCGTAACATTAAACAGGCCCTCTGGAGCCTGCTCTTGGACTAAGCTGGCTAGTCCCGCGTGTATAGGGTCTTGTACCTGTTTCGATGTAGAAAATCGAACTTCGGTTGCAGGCTAAACGGAGCGTCGTCACCGGACGATCAGCTACCAGCAGTGGTTTTACATGCAATGCCTGTACCATCCTTCAATGGCCGGGGCCTGTCTGGCGATCTGGAGTGCCCAGAGGACAGTGATTCAACTGACCTCTCCTTAGACGGCGTGCACTGCTGTCTGATCGACACGTGTCAAGTTTCTGCCGTGGGTTGTGTGTTTAGTGACGTAGTGATAGCGCCTCCGCCACCGGGTGTTGTCCCCAGAACAAGGCTGCCGGCCTGTCTGTCGGAGGCCTGTGCTTGGGAAACCGGAGTAACCCTGCCGCCTTCGCCGTTGGATACTGTGGCGTTGATGACGTTGCTGAAGGCACTCTCCACTTCCATGGCCTCGAGCTGCCTGACGTGATGGGCCCAGTGTTTAGGCAGTCCTTCAATATCTTGGGCTTGAAGAGTCTACACGCTCGACAAGAACCTTCGACATGGTCTTGCGGGAGACACAGATTACACAAGGTGTTTACGACGCACAGGAACTTTTTATTGCACTTAGGGCACAATTTAAAGGGGATGCTTCCCATAACGCAACGTACCAGCAGCTATGCAAATGTAGTGTATTTACAAGGGGGTGGGCAGTCATAATTTCGACACCAATAATGTCGACAGTCAAAATTTCGAAAAATTAATGTCGAAAACAATAATGTCGACAAACAAAAATGTCAACATTTTTTTTTTTCGACATCTATTTTTCGAAATTACTAAAATAAGAAGCATTCATCAATTACTACAGTATTAAATAAAGCATTAATCACAGGTAAGTAAACTAAGTTATTTTCATTTTTTATTAATACAATATAATATTTGAATAGTTAATATATCACTAACTTATTAGTTCAGTAAATGTTTTTACATGTAATTATTGTTTAATTATTGTAAAAACTTTTAGATGCATGTATCTACTTAAATAAATAACTATACTAAGTCTAAATTTCATTTGAACATGTAATATATTAATCGACCATTTGATGGTGCTAGTGTGCTAAAAATGCATGTATACTAATAATAACAAATGTTTGTTTTGGTTTCTTACGCACGGTACGTCCGGCTACGTAAGCGTAAGCGCCATTTTTAAAGTTCACTCTCGAAAAGCTTCTCCCGCGGTCGCGTCTCCGTTAGTTCGGTGTTCGTTTTTTCGGATTTTTTCGTGTTTTCACTACTTTTTCTTGGATTTTTCATTGGATCGACTGGGTCTAATTGGATGCTTCCTGGATTCTTGGATTTACGGATTTTTTCCTTGGAGCTTGGATATGTTTTTTTCCTGTTGGTCTGGATTTTCCCCTTGGAAGCATCACCTTTTTCTGTTCATCGGAATTTCGTTTTTTTCGGTTGGCTTTTTCGTGGTTCAATTTTATGGTATGCAGCTTTACACCAGGATTTGTGGGATTTTCTTGGAGTCTTCACCTATTTCACCGTGGAATCGTGATGACCATTAACTAAGTGCTTTTCAACATTTTAAATTAAATGCCAGTGAATCTAAATAACTTTCCTTGTTTTCTATGTTGAATTCGTGTACTATTTGCATTAATTTACTGTCATAATCTCTGTATTTTTTTCGTTTTGGTGCTTGGTTTGCCAATGATATTGTTTGTGAAATACGTAATTCCTGGTGCTGTTCTTCTAATTTTAAATCCTTTAAAAAATGCCATAAATTCGGATGCTGTGTGTTGAAATTTTTATTTATGCGGCTATGCCAGCCTTCTAATGCGTTATTTGTTCTCGGTGCGTTTTCCATGGTAGCCTGGTGGCAGTTCCACAATTCTATTGGGTATTTTGGTCTCCGTCTGTTTCCACTTCTCGTTAATTGGCCTATCCAGGTGTTCTCAAAGTAGTCCAGTAAATTTGTACACTCCTCCTCATGATTTTTATAGTATTGACTTTCTATTAAATGTTCGTAAAAAGCAATGACATGATTTTCTGGTACAAAAGCTAAGGCAAAAAGTTTCTTAATGTTAAATTGAAAGCAACTGTCCTCTGTATATTTTGATCCCAAACCTAATTTTTGTATCTTTCTCCAAACACTCTGTGTAAAATGAAAAAAACATCCCTTTACTTTAGTTTCTCTGTACACGGTAGAAAATCCCTTGATCTGAGAGCTGTTTCGTAATCCACGATTATTGTCTCTGGTTTCGATTCTGGTGCGGTTTCCTTAATTTTATTGTACACGATTTCGTATGTTTCCTCTGTTTTTTTTGGCATCAAAAAATATACTAGCGGTATTATTTTGTCATTTATTGTCCCATGTACTGTGTAAAATTGAAAAAACGGGTGAGGGCATACTTTAAATGTTGCGTCACTGTGCCATTGTTTGCTTCGACTCAGATGCTCAAAGTTATTTGCGGTAGAGAATACCAAGATTTTGTCAGTGTTCACTGCAAGTGTGCCATGGTAAAAATTCTCTCCTCTTGCAGTTACCTTAAAAATATCCGGAATTGTTATATTTTCAAAGGACATTGGTGGTGGTGGCAGGTTTTCATTTGCATGTTTTGTTCGGTTAATTGTGCGCTGCATTAATTTTTCAGCCGGCAACTGAGCCGTTATATGGGTCGGTAACTGGCCACAAACTTCTCTTAGCACAGATCCGCTAGCTTCCCCCTGATGTTCATTTGCTTTTCTTTTCAGTTCCGCCAAGGTATTCCTGATGATTATATTAGTCTGATCAGGCATATGATTGTGTTCTTGTTTCCCTTGTACGTCTGATCCGACTGTTATTGCGCGTGCTGTACACTTATTTTTTGTATATTCCGCGCAGCGCCAGTAAATCCTTTCTTTTCTCTGTAGAACACGTAACCATTTAAAATTAACTGCTTTCCGCTTTTTTGACTGCTTATGGATTCCACTTTGTCTTCCATTAGATCACCTGAAACGATATATACAATTATTTTTTGTGGTATTTTATACTATGTGTTTTATAGTACATTTTATTTTCTTTTAATGTTCGTGTGTCTTACCTGTTTTGAGTATGAATGAATTGTAATCTATTGCCTGAAGTACGCTCTCACGAGATGTTCTGTCAGGTAATGACGGTTTTCCACAGCCGTTACTGGTTTCCTGCTACCAAAAGAAGGTGCTTTACTCAGGAATGTCACCTATTGTGTTAACCATTTCGTAACCTACTTTTCTCTAGTGTGTTAGACGAGTGGGTGATCACGGGCGAGGGGGAGGGGAGGGGGTGTTGGGATGGTTAGTGATGTAGGGTGAGGTTGGGGGGGGGGGGGAACCCCCCAATAATAAACAGTATTTTTGTTATGTTTATTTATTTCGTGTTATTGCTTACGTTAATCATTTTTTTCGACATTTTTTTTTCGGAAAATTGACTCTCCATTATATGCATAGAATGTCGACATTATTGTTTGACATTTTTTTTTCGACATTATGACCATAAACCTTACAAGGGTATAAACATTCTAAAATGTCCTCCCCCCCTCTCTCCCTACTGCGTGGGCCGAAGCCCCTTAGCGGCCTTCCAAGGTCGCAATGGATCCGTCGCCAGGAGTCTGACGGTCGTTCCTTGTTCTTCACCGGCATCGGATGGTCTCGAAGTCGGTGAACATAAAGATAGTTTATTCTTACTATCATTAATTGATCATAATAAAAGGCGATGAGCCAAAATGAGTACTCCGCTATATGCATCCGTCTAGAATGGCGGAAAAACACAATCCGAGGGACCGACGTGTGAAGAACCATGGGTACAGTGGACGTCACACTAGAGATAGTATTACTGGCACGCACAGTCGATGACCCTTCGCACACAGAAAAGTAACCAAAAATCCTAAGTGTAAAAGACTAGGTCGATATAAAAAGTATTCCCACTGCACTGCATTTTAGGATGCTGTGTGCACCGTTAAAAAAATGAATTTAAAAAAGTTACCAAAAAAGATAAAAAGACAAAAAGGGGAAGCCTAGTTTCCCAGTACCGTTAGTCGAAATCAGTATCCCCATGACAAAATGAGAAAAAGGCCTTCAGCTTGCCTGTAAAAAGTCAGGACATGAATATGGAAGGAAAGTTGCCCAAGGAGGAATCATTCCTAACAGAGTCAAGACAGTTAAGGATGGCCAGAGTTTCATAGATTTCAATACACAAAATACAAATTGATGAAGCAGCACAGTGATGGGTCTCAGTCAGAACGCTATCCTGTTGTACATGGCTCCCTCATCACCAGTCAGCTCATTTAAACGTGAGCTATTCACAGTCCACCAGTCCTATCTTTAAAATAGGTAATTCTCCAATTTCATTTGATTTATTCACCACCCATGGACCTATACCTCAGGCTTCTAGATAATTGTGATAATTGTGTTATCAGGCGGTTTTGCCTTCAGAACTGCAGCGTCAGTTCCCTCCCACGAACGTATATCGGAGCTAGTGCGGCAGTGTCGTTTTTTCTATTTTATTATTGTCCCTACTTCGAAATGTCATGGGAGTGAGGGACCAGGAAAGCAGGGCTTTGGCATTTGTTTTTTTACTAAAAGCACATTCAGCTTTTTTATTTCTGGTATTTTGGGGGGAATGCTGATCATCCGCATACAGGATAACTTTGGTGATGTCATTTCCTATTTTAACCACCTCTAACATTTTAAAACGGTGCTCAAGTAGCAAGCCAAGGATTCTTTACAAATATATAGACAAGAGGCAAAACTGTAGCGTAGACTGTGACAAGTCCCGTTTCTTTACCAGAACAACCTCCACTGTATAATGCGTTGAACATTTTCATAACCACCTCCGACATTCCATCCACCCAAAGAAAGCCTCCAAAAAAAGGACCAGCAGACATGGCTGAATGCCTTTTCTGCATCCACACTGACTGTCGGCAGTGGGCTAGGGTCTTCTTGGCCTGGATGTTCACCCCAAGCAGTTCGCTCATAAGAGCCATTCCCACCTCTGATGAGTTCAGTCCAGGTCGGCGTGGCATCACCACATTCAGCCGCTCTGTAATGGTATTGGGCAGAATATATATTTCAATATTCAGGAAGAAATTAGGTCATTTGGTCTCTCTGGTTTGTGAATTAGGGTAAAGACAGCTAGCTACATTGATTTGGGGATTTCACCCTTCTCTTAGTGCATTCAGTAAACAGTCTTTGCACATCCGAGAGCCTGTGAAGAACTCAGTCGATTAACTGTTCTGCGTAATCTTCTCCTCACCGTTTCCTCCCCTGGTTGCATGTATTTGCCCATTCCTCCCCCTACCATGCTAGCTCCTCGCTCCCTTGTTTCTCAGCTTCTCACTGCGCTTTCCCCACCATGATTGTAAAGGGCTCTGTTGCTTCCCAAAGTTAGGTCAGCATGCAATACATATAATACGGTCTCCATGGTACATGGTCAGCCCCTTTAATCCCCTTTGCCTCATCTTATTCACCTGAAAGGAACCAATAGAGTTGCCTTCAAAGCGTCTTGTTGGGCGATTTAAACTTGCACTGACCCATTGGTTTCCAGGATCTAACTCCTTTTGAAGGGAGCCCTTAAACAGCAGGTCAGGCTACATCAAATTGCCAAACCTCCACTTTCTAGTTTTAAGCCTCACACCACTTGAGCTGAAAAGACCCATGAAAAAAAAAGAAAATCAGTCTTGGAGAGGAGTTAATTGGTGGTATAAGAAAGTGAACAGTTTCTCCCAGGGGAATAAATTCATCCACGCGTCTACCAGAGTCCCCTTCCACCTTTGCTTTTTCCCCTCATGTGTGCCCCTCCCAGTCACAGACCTCTGCGGCAGATATGCAAAAGCATTAGAATGTCCCCTGTAGTGATAACATTGCAGTCTGAATACCTTGGCAAATCTTGTGTGCGTTTAAAAATGTACTGCTCCAAATTTGGAGTATTCATTAAATATTACCCAATATCAGGGAATTACCTTCGATTATCTCTGCCAGCACTTACCTGCCTTCTCGGTCTACAATAGTCCTCTCAACCAGATATCTGAAGCTCTTTTTAAACCAGATACTCACCCCCCCCCTCCCACCTTCACTTGAAAATCTAACTGGAAATAAGCTTTTCACAGGACTTCATAACCACATACTCAAAATCCTAATCATAAAGGTGCAGCTCATGAAAGATGATCAGATTGGATGTATTCCTCCGAAATCATAGACAACCTCTTTATTTTCTTGACGGGTGTATTCATCGCTTTTACAACCAAAAACATACATGTCTTATGCACTACTGTTTATGTTAATGCGACACATTATTAAACTTGAATAGAGTATGTTAGTTTGCAATCACCAATGTTGGTTAAGACTAGCTGGCACTCATATCCCAGAAATTCAAGTTTCCGCCCTTGCAGCACCTCCCAAAGGGATGACAAAACAGTAACCAGAAAGAATCATGCAGACACAAGAGACACAAAGGTGAAGAGCACACAGACTGACACCCACTAGCAACTGGCAGGAGCATTAAAGTAACGCTCAACCACAAGATTTAAATTCCTGGCAGCCGCAGCAAATCTGCTCAGGAGCAAAGGAAGTAGGGGACAGAGTTGGAGGAAGTGAAAGATCACGAATAGCTCAAGTTACATGCAAGGTTACTCTGTTGCCCCCCTAAAGTTGTGCCCTTCTCACAAGGAACTGGACAAAATGCAAATTGATATAAAATTTGGCAGCACCAGAAAATGCCTTCAGAAACACTTTATGCTACAGTATTACTTTTAGCAATAATGTGTGCTGCACCCGCCACGGTCATGACTTCCAATGCATTGGCCTATCCCATCCTTGCGCTCTCCTCCCCAGGAAGGTCTCACTGATTTTGGTATAACTTACCTGAGAGAAAGAATACGACGACAACCGAGTTAACAATGGAAAACCAATGAATCTGCACATCGCTCATAGTCAGGTACGTATCCCAACGTGATGCCCACTTAATATCACTCTCCTGCAAATATAAAGTTAGTCAGTAAAACGGGTGGGAGAAGATCAGTGCAAGGCAGACACAATTGGACAAATTATGCTCTTACTGTAGGGTACCCAAGGAGTTCTCAAATAACCCTCCTCCCCCTCAAACATTTCAGATCCCAGCCTCTCTGTGAACCATTAATATAAGCAGGGGACCACATTCTGGCTATCTGCCCAGAAACCATTTAACCACCCTGCTACTGAAACATTTACCAACCTATCTACCATGTTTGATGTGACCATCGTTTTCTTTATTCACTCAAATGCTAGAAATGCCTCTCAGCAGGCAAGTCAACTATCAGACAACTGTTCGACAGGCAAAGCTATCCATGCAGACAATTTATTTCCAAATACTTATCAATTTAAATCTGTAATGTGGCAGGCAAATTCAATAATCATGCACTAACTGCACACTTCACGGAAGCCCATACTAGTTTCAGAAATTGCCACGTGTTCGGCAGGTTTCAGAAAAAATAAACAACTCTTATTTGGAACAGCTAGGTTTTAACTAATTTGTAGACATACGTTGGCTGTATCATGTGAGGCTTTCATTTTTTGTGTGCTCAAATTAACTAGCATAATGCTATCAACAGATAAACAGCCTCGAGAATCCCAACTTCCTACTTGCACTGTGTCAACTTGATGTAAGAAATAAGAAAAAATTCCTGCCCCGGTCTAGACCGGTGTGATTAACAAACGTTTGAACATGTGGAATGTCAATTACAATATGCAGAGTGCCCACTTCAAGGTTTGCATCAGTACTGGGCAGACCAGAGAACTAAACACCCATTCTGGTAGTGATGGAAATGTGAACAACTCCATTCCCACTTAAACTCCTTTTACCCAGAATAAAAGAGCTTGCAGTTAGCAGCCAGTTTCTAACAGTGTAAGAAACTCAGATGAAAGAACGCATGGAAACGGTAGAGAAACTGATAGTTTTTTTTTTATCCCCAGATGCCCACGAAGAAGGGGATCCCCCCCACCCTATCGTCTTTATACTAGTATAAATGGAGCCATATGTTCATTAAAGGGGTCTCCACACTCCGCTCCTCAGATAGTTTGCCAGATTTCTTGAGCAGGTATTGCCTACAATATAACCATTTATGGGGCAGAGACAAACCCGGTGCATATTGACTGGGCTAAACTGGAGGGAAAAATCTGGGGATGATCCCTTAATCTCCCCCAGAGGTAAATAACTGGGCATCAAAAACAGACAATTTTAGAAAACTTAGCCATGCCTGCTCAAATTTTAATTTCCAATCCTTCTACAGTACGAATTAAATAATGGTTGATGGACTGGATTCACACAAGAGTTCAGATTACAAATTATTAATTATTTAGCTACTGAGAAAGTACTAGATCAAGTCCTCTCCTAAGGAAGTATCCCAATAGAAGACGGAGACTCAATTTCTTAAGACTCAGATTCTATGTACTGCCTACTCGTGAAGTAAGTGGTGCATGATCTAGGATACTGAAGGACCAGAGTGTTTGTATATTCTGTAAGGTGAACAAAGAGGTAGAGATCTTTAAACATCTTTATATTGATTGTCCCAACATACATTAAGCTTTTTCTTTTATTTCTCTCGATTTGCTGACAACTTTAAATGCCTCTCCTTTGTCCATTTTTGGAATTGCGTTTTAAATGGGGGACAGATCTTATTAAATAGTACAGATTTTAAATATGTATTTTAAATTCTAGGAATTACCTAGATGGGCTATCTTTTGTAACTGTTTGCATAGTTTTTGATGTATACTATTTTTCTTCCACTCCATTGACTCGATATGTGAAGGGTTTTGATGTATTAAAATGTCCCAATAATAAACACACATTTATCACTGGGTCGGCAATATGGAACCATCAGTTCGCTACATGTAGACCTGCAATCAACACAAAGCGCATAGCAACAAGCCAGATCCACACTTCTGGGAACCACACCATACGATTACAATTCTCCTTTTAGCAAACAATAGCAACATGAGCAGAAATCTTTAATGTTCTTTGTGAAGGGACATTGTCCCCCACCACAAAAGGGTTTCTGATGTACACAATCTGTAAATCAATCATCTCCCCAATCACATTTAAAACCTCTTAGCAAAACCTGAAGGTAGCTGGGCACTTCCATGCTAGGTGCATTAAGTCAACCTCATAGGATATTTTACATTTGTTATCGACCTCAGGAAAGGTTTTATGCATGCTGGCGTGTATGGTATTTCAGATGCAAACATTTTAAATCCAATATAGTCCAAGTTGGGAGTTCATGAAAAGCAATTAGATTTAGCTACATATGTATAACCGTGCATGTTCCTCAATAGGGGTACCAAGGAAGCATTCCCACTTCACATAGGATGCTTGATCGTTTTTTGTCAACAAATTTGAAGACAAATCTTCACATACTTGAAAACATTTTAACGTTCCCCCTCCCCGTACTACAATAATTTGAGTGAGTCAGAATTGGAAATCCAGGAGCAGTCAAAAGTATAGAAGCAAATCAAAAGGAGATCCCCTCTTTTTAGTTATCAAGTGATCAAAGTTGAAAACAAATCATTCCAGTCCCTAGATCAAACTACAAAATAGTCGTAAGGAACCTTTTATGTAACAGTAAGGATTTTAACTCTTGAATGTACGAAAGAGAATAACCACCACATAACTGACTAATTCAGCCCAGGTTTTACATGTAAAGTGCATCATAATACAGATTTGTTTAAAAAGCTTTAATTTTAAAGTCTTTGTGCGCTTTTGGTCGAAATCGACCAATTACTTATGCTTATACATGTGCATGTAGTGGTACGGGAGAAGAGTGGGGGTAGCTTTGGGTGTTTGGAAAGTGGGAGGGTGGTCGTGTGGGGTAAGAAGGAGGGGCCTGTGACGAATTCAGACGTATTGTCACTGCTTTAAATGGGGGGTGGGTGGACCCCTTTCCGTGAGACCAGGGAAGTGAGGCCATTTCAGATAGTCCCCCTGGCGCTGGTACTCAGCGGGAGGATCTCATCGTGAGGGAGGACCCCATTGAGAGTAGCGACTATCCCGGGTGAACGCTTTCCCTTAGACCCTGCCACCTTCACCTAAAACCCCTCCAATTCCATACTACCCAATGCTCCTATGTGTTTTTGCAATATGTCTCGGGCAATCCGTTTGATCACATCCATTGATCACAGCCATCGAGCACGAGCTGGTAAGCTCTTCTAACCTCTCTAGGACAATTGATGCAGCAGGTCAGGGCCTGCACCAAGTCCAATCGTTGTTCTGCTTTGGAAGGGTGAGTGAGGAAAAAACATAGGAAGATGGATCTTCTGAAAGATGAAAAACCTGAGACCACTTTCCGCAGAAAGGAGCGTCTCACTCTAAAGTTAGCTTCTCCCTGGAGAAAGCCAAATAGGGAGTGGAAACAGACCAAGCCTGGACAGCACTCGCACATCTCGCAGAAGCACGACAACCAAGAAAATGACCTTAAGTGTGAGCAATCTAGAAAAGCAATGAAGGGGCTCAAACGGTGTGCCCATAAGAAACGTTAACTACATTAAAATCACACGCCGCAAACACAAACTGGCAGGAAGGAAACTGGTTACAACGGCCTAACAGTGGGGATTGTGAAAATTTAGCACAGTTGCAGGAACCTCTTGAACACTAAGAATGCCAATGTATCCTTTTACAGTGCCAATCTGCAGGCCAGCCTGGACCAAAGCCAGCAGAAATTCCAACACAGGATATAAAGGGATCAGAAACCCCACTCTCCTCGGAAGGCACAAAGGAGGGCAGATGGCTATGTCCAGAAACTGCAGATACCATGTTCTCACGGTCCAGAGTGCACCGATCAAAATAAGCGTGGTCCCGAACAGGTGCAATCTCCTTAGAACCAGCGGCATGGCGAATCGGCGTGAATGCATAAAGGTCAAATGTCCATTCGACCGATAACGCATCCCCAGAGTTTCCGGATGAGGAAATACCCTGGAGTACAACAACCTGAACTTCCGATTGACACTGGAAGTGAACTAGTCCCCTTAAGGAGTTGCCCAACAGGAGAAGATTTCCCCCAGAACTTCCCGACAGAGCTCCCACTCATGGATGGCCGAAGTCGGCCTTCTCATGGCATCCACTGTGACATCCTACCTTCTAGCCAGATTGGCTGCAGTCAGGCAGACGCTGTTTGAGCCCTGAACCACAGTCACATTGCTTCTCTGCACAGAGGCAGGGAGCCCAGACCACCTTGTTTGTTGAAGTAGTACATGGCCACTATTGTCGGTCAGGATCAGTACGGCCTTGTTTTTCCATAGAGGGGAGGAAAACAACCAGGGCCAGCCTCAGCACAGTCAGCTCCAGCAAGTTGATGCGTTTCCCGAGACCCTACCGGAGACCAGTCTGCTCACTGTCAGATCAGACATGTGTGCAAAACCCAACCAGTCAGACGCATCTGTGACCAGTCACCTAGGCCCAAGGTTGGCAAAACAACGCCCCCCTCAGTAAGTAATCTCACAGGGCCCACCACGCTAGGTTACATGCCACCTGGTCCGAGACCTGTGAAAGGTTTGACATGTGGCCCTGAAACTGGGACCATTGGCAACGGAGAAGCCACTGAAACCATCTCATGCACAGCCTGCCACCACAAGGATGCAGGAAGCCATGAAGCCCAGAAGGTAGAAGAAGGTCGAGGCCCAGAAGGTACAAGAAGGTTGAGGCCCAGAAGGTACAAGAAGGTCGAGGCCCAGAAGGTACAAGAAGGTCGAGGCCCAGACTCTCTTGGGACTGAGACATGAACCATCCGAAAGAGGTTTGCCATTTCGGTCTCCTGGCTGGAACGCCCTGCCTAGGCGAGTGTCCAAGACTGTTCCGATACAATCAGAGCAACTGGGATGGTGAAACCCAAGCCTCTTTGTAGTTCAGGGAAACGCACAGGCTAAGCAAAAGGGTGCATGTGTGGAGAACCTGCTCAGACACTAGACTCTGAACGAGCTCGGATGAGACAGTCGACCAGGTAGGGAAGACATGGATGCCCTCCGGACTAAGGCGTGCCGCCACTACCGCAAACAGCTTAGTGAAAACCGTGGCCGCCAAGGAGAGACCGAATGGCAGGACCTTTGGTAATACTGTTGACCCACCACGAACCTTAGATACTGCCTATGTCTTCGATGAAACAGAACGTGGAAGTAGGCATCCAGAAGGTATAGTAACACCAACCAGCCCTGCAGGTTGAGAGCTTGCAGTATCTGGGCTAGGGTCACCATTTTGACCTTGTCATTGCGAAGAAACAAGTTCTGCAGCCACAGACCCAGAACAGGATGCACGCCCCCCCCCCCCATCCTTCTTCGACACCAGAAAATAAAAGGTGGATCATCACCCCCTGCTTCACTCTGAGTACTGTACCAGTTCTATCGCGCCCTTTAAAAGAATCTCACCGATGACCTCCAAGAGGATGGGATACAGAGGGCGTTGAATGAGTGGGAGACAATTACCCTGATGAATGATATGCAAGGCCCATCCATAGGACATGGTCTTGGACCATTCCGAGCTGTACAAGTAAAGTCTCCCTCCCACACGGAGCACGTGTGTCCTGGGGAGCGGAGGGGCAGCGGCCTTAGCCGCACCACCTCCCTGGAAGTGTCTGCTCTGCAGTCTTCCTGGGGGAAACGGACCACCATCTGGGAGGACATTGCCCGCCTTTCAGACGAATAGGTTCTCGACACCGAATGGCATGTCTAACAGCCTGTTCTGTACATCAGCCGCAAACCCAGACATCCTCAATCAAGAGGGACACCAGAGTATCATTCCTGTGGCCATAGACCTGCCCACCACACAATCTGCAGTGTCCAAGCCTGACTAACATCTAGCGGGAAGCCTCCCTGCCATCAACTACAAGAGCCTGGAAACCATCCTGCATCTCTCCCTCAGGGATGTGCTCAGCTCCTGCCAGAGATCTAGAAAGAACTTGGCAAGGTTGGTTGAAGCGTTCACCGCTGGTAGGGCAAGGCTGCCAGACGCAAACATCTTCGTGCCACAAGTGTCCAGTCTCTTCCTCTCCCTATCTGGGAGGGAGGGCCGGAAACGTGGATGTCTAAGTTTGCCGTCTCTACCTGAACCGCCAAACTTTCAGGGGAGGCATGAAAGGGTGGGAACAACAGATCTGATGGCGCCGGGTGATGTTCCCTCATCAGATCCCTGCCAACCAACGCAGCAGAAGCAGGCTTTTGCCAAACCGCTGTTACACGTACCTCCCACTGCCACGCTGAACCGGCATCCGTCAGTCGCGATCCGCACTCAGCTTGAATCTGGAGGTCTTTGATGGGGTTAGCATGGTGTAGGAACATTTTTTTGCAAGCAAACGCGTTCCGTTCAGCAAGCAAAGCCTGGAAAAAATTAACTGAGGTCACAGGACGCAGAGCCTCAACATCCGAGTGGCCCGACGTTATGTCCGTCCCGGAGCACATAGGGGCATCGGACAGAACCGACGCAGAACCACGTTGCGCCCCGGTCAGCATCAAAGTTTCTGAAGAACAGATGCGCTTGGATAGGATTATCAAAAGGAATCCATGAGAGGAAAGAATCCATTAGAAAGAGGACAGTGCATATGGTTATGCTAATAAAGTTAGCAAACTTTTAGCAAAACGCAAAATGAAATGCATAGAAAGTGTAATCGTGTCTCAAGACCACAGTGAAACTTTGAAATACACTTGGCAAGCCCAACAAACATAGTTGGAGTTAAAATTAAGGAGTGAAACAGTGGCTAGACAACTATAAACAAGTGTTAAAGGATTGTTAGGCAAGATTGTATGCAGTACCCTTTGGGTACACTACAACAGCCCTGACCTCCTGGCAATAGGAGCCCAACCTTTGGTATAAGTCTGTACTACACAGGTTGGTAGCGTTTTGAGCAGCCAGGCTGATCTCAAGAGGGGTTAATGTGAGCTGTAGGGGAGTTGAACAGAGATTCACAGTGACACGTATTCAAATAAACTCTTACACACAAGGTTTCTTTAATAAACAATTATTAATTTATCAGTCAGTTAGAGTAAGCATTCTTCAGAAGGGGCAATATAACAGTAACACTCAAATATACTTCACAAAATACAGCCTCCTAATAGTTCTAAATCAGTACGTACCCTCTTGGGATGTCCCACAGACACAACCTACACCCACAGGTGAATTCAATAGCTAGGATGCTGGGAACATTAATCTATCACAGTTCCATTTAGAATATTCTTAGGATGTCAAAGAAAAAGGTTATTAAAACATACAAGAGACCACAAATTTCTTAAGCAGGCAAATACTAATGGATCCCCCAATAAGAGGCTTTCAGTGTAAAAGGCTAAACCAAAGTCAATGGGCAAAAGCCTATATGAGCTGAAGCACTTCTTTGCAGGTAAGTAAGAAAAGTCTTTGAACAATGTTTTAGAAGTCTTTGAAGAAAAAGAAGAATCAAAGTAGGGCCACAAGCGGTTTAGACTTGTGAAGGTTAGAAGATGCATGCTACTCTACAACAAGAGGCACGTTCTCTAAGACTTTTGCAGTACCTTTGTATTGAAGAAAATGTGCAGCAAATGACTTCTGTACCTGAGCAGCTCTTCAGATCTCACTGTTCCTGGGCCTTAGCTGTGGGGACAAGAGGGAGGACTTCTGGGGACTCCTGCACTGCAATGGGGCGGTCACCGCTTGCAAACGGCAAACTTCAAACAAGTGGCTGTTCAGCTCCTCATGTCTACCGCAAATAGCAACACCATGGTTCCTGACTGTCGAGATGGGTTTTCATTGCTTCTAGGGTCCCAACTCTGTTGAGGGGGATCCGGCTTGGTCAGTCCCCGCTTCCTTTGAGTCCGGAGGACCTTCCTGGAGCTCTTGGCCAGCTTAAAAGAAATGCACACAAACTGGTGTTCATCTCCATGGCTATTCGGTTTCCAGCAGCAAATCTGTGGAAATTCAACCAGCTCCAAAAGGATGTCCAGGTGGCTTACTTTGGAGTTGATTGGTCCCACCAACTCAAAAGGAAGAAGACGTCCTTGCAGGAGCTTCTCTGTCGATACGAATTTGGAGTTTCAGCACAGCAGCAGGGCTTCACCAGGCAAACCAACGGTCCAGGAGTTGCAGCAGGCATCCTCTTCAAGTTCTTCTTCGGATTCCTTCATCCAGTGGTCGACTCTGCCTACCAAGCCAAAAAGCCTCGCCTTTTATGCAGCTTGCTCCGATTAATTCCAGCCTGTCAGTCCCTTGCCGGACAATCAGCCGGCCAATCACCGCAGAGTGCATTTGGGTCTCCTAGGAGACTAAGCACAGGGAGCTTCGGGCACCTCCCTCACTTACTGCCCCCACCAGACACCCTGGAGCCAGATGCGGGTTTCACTCGTGAAGCCCGCCAAAGACAAAACTAAGAAAGGGACCAAACCTGGTTTGGCGCACAAAGTAAATCTCAAGAAGGACCTTTCCACAAAGAATGGCGAAAAAGGACAACTGGGGCCATTTTTACAAAGATGGCACCCATGGGTGTTTTACCGTGGTGGCGAACGCAGCCAGTGGTAAAATCCCATAATGGTAGTAAAACGTAAACATGAGAAGCTAGACAAAGGGGATACTAGGTAACCCCTCCAGCACCCTTTTGTAAGATAGTGTGTGCTGGGTCTAGAAAGTTACAACATGTAAGTAAAGGCGATTTCACTTCACTGCTCTAGGAAACAGTAGTTTATCCCAGAGAAGGTATTTAAAGCTTTGGGAAATCTGACAGACTACCCTGTGTCATTGCACTGAAGGTGCTGTGTGACGCAATGTAAAAGATTATGCCTATCGAGTTTGTCAGACTCCACACCCAAAAGAAACCGTGTACAAAATCACATTAAAATACATGAGTGGGAAAAAAGGGTCTCGCTCTCTCCAGGAAAAAGATCAAGTCCTCAAAAATCCAGCAAAGTTGCTGGGGGTCTCTAAGGTAGAAAAAATTGGAACATTCTGAGAATTCTCCCTAGCAAGGATTCACATTAAATTCTTTACACGGCCTAGGAAGTCAAGCCCCATGTTGAGAAAAAAAAAAAAAAAGAAAAAAAAGATGAATATCAGCAAAGTAGACACAGGTACTTAAAGATCCTTTAGGAGTTGGTGGCGGAGGGGTCGGGGGTGACAATACGAATATACGAATATCCTCCCATTAGATTGAGGCAGGGCAAAGTCAAAAGAGAGGTTATTGTGAAAACCCAGATAACGTGGTACTTGCAAGTGCTTCTGAAGAAGAAATGGCAGCCGCCCATCTGGTGGGTTGGAGGGACATTACATGAAAGGTCCAGGTTCCACCACCAAAGAGACACACAGGGTGGGTGCATGTAAGGACCGTCAGCCTATGGACACACTCAGTACGATGCTGCAACCAAAACCGGTATGCAAGCAAGCCCCATGGGCACCAGGTTGGAATAACAGCAACTCGTTGCAAGACATAAGACTTGGGGGAGACTGCACATGCTTAAGGTTACAGGGAAGAGCTTTAGACGGGGTGGGGGAGGGCTGAGGGTGTTAAGGGCGAAGGTGCACAGGTGCGTAGTGCTGTCACGACTGAGTCAGAGTGGCAGCGGTTCCAGTCTCAGCTTGTAAACGTACTGCCCTTGAACATGCCTGTAGCTGGTCCTCACAAGCCCAACAAAGTATTACCTCTGCTTGAAGGACCTCTCCCGCCGCGAGACTGAATTACAAATTATGCCAACTGGCAGTCCGTAGTCTCGAGATGAGAACGGGCCTGCCGGCAGCATGGGATGAAAAATGTGTTTTGCTCCAGCAGGTTAAATTTGCCTGGTCACCGCGAACAACAGAGTAACATGTCACGATGTACCATTACAATGATGATGATATATGTGGCATTTATAACGCACCTGTACACAAGTATTTCTAGGCGTGACAAGACAAGGAGGGGGGAAACAAGGGAGGACAAAATTACAATCTTACTAGGCCTTGTGTCATTCAGATAGCAGAAGTGTGGGGAAGAGGAAAGGGGAGAAGTGCCAGCGGGGAGCTGAAGGGGGAAGTGCAGTTAACGCACAAGTGCAGCCAGCAGGTAGCTCATAAGTGCAGAGAGAAGGGACTGTAGGGTTGCAGATACAGACCCTTAAGTGCTGGAGAGCCAGGAGGAAGTGCAAGGGCAACTGGACATGCACAAGCCTGGGCCCAGAGTTCAGAGGGTGACCAGTGCGCGGAGAAGTCTGGTTCTTCAGCAGGGGAGAGGAAGAGCGAAAGCGGAAGCGAAAAAAAAAAGGAAAGTCTTGCATTGCTTCCGGAACCGGAGGTGATTCTGCTCTAGTTTGAGAAAGGCAGGGAGGCTGTTCAAGAGGGAGGCCCCAACCGAGGGGATAAACCTGCCCCCCCGCCAAACTCTCTGTTTGGAGAAGCATCTGACCCTCAGAGATGGTGGTGGATGAGCAGAGAGCTCAAGAAGGAAGATGTTTTGGAAGAGAAAAATTGGGAGGATGGCAATGAAGCCAGAAAGGGAGCAACAGCCCCTCACTCAAGATGGGTAGACCTTCAGGACTGTAGCAGATCTGTTTGTCCCACAAGCTTCAAGAGGGCACCACCTGAGATGTTGGATAATGACCCAGTTGTGCACAAAGGTCCAAGTGAGGGAATCACCTGGAACGGCTTCCCCTAGTTGAGAGAAGACTAGCTTCCCCTTAGGGGAGGGAGTTGGCTGTGGCAATCACGGTTGCACACAAGGTCCCACCATCCTTATTGGTCCTCTGCTTTGCAGACTAGTTACAGTGATTGAATGGCAATTGACTTCACAACCACCCCAGGCATACACAAAGTTGACCATCAGAAGAAAGGAGGCATTTGAACTCCAAGGGGTTATCCCATCCTGGATAACCAGCTTAGAGGCATAAATGGCATCACTCAGGATGTGGATAAGGGCCCATGCGATCACTGCCCAGTCAAAACAAGGGGAGGGGATGGGTGGGGTCAAGGACAAGAGACTTGGACTGCAGGGGGTGTGTGCAACACAGAAGACAGTGGAGATGGGAAGGGCAGAGCAGGGAGAGAGAAAGGGGTTGCAAGGTTGTCCCCTGCATAACAGTATGGACCAGAGAAGGAGCAGGCCTCGAATTCGGTCTTGTCACAGCGGGTAACCCGGGACAGGGAATGTTGGCTTCAGCAAACCCTAAAAGCAACAGACATAGTGTATCAGTCAGGAACACACTAAAAACCCACCAAGGGTTTTAAGGGTGGGGAGACTGGGTATCCCTGCACTAGAATCCTTAGGGCTGTGGTAGGTCTACACAACAAGATAAAATGGGGGAAAGGATCCCACCACAGCGACATCCATAGGGACTGGTCAGTGTTGCAAAGAAATAAGTTGCAGTGTTAAATCTAATGGAAAAATCACTTAATTTGTCAGTCAGAAAAAAAAATCATACAGCCAATATACTGGGTGTGATGGGTGTCTAAAAAAGGCTTTTAGGGACAAAATGGGAAAAACCTTCCCAACCTACTTAGGACCCTTGAGGGGTGTCGTAGCTAACCATAGTGCTTGGAATGCAGGCATTTACAGATCGCAACAAACAGCTCAGCACAAGCTCTTCCTGCGGGCCTCTTTTCTGCAGAGAGGCGCACAGGTTTCGGGCAGGAAAATAGGTGGGGTGTTGGGTAGGCACCTCTCCTCACACTGATGCTACAATAGACATGGAAGAAGGGCTTCATCTTTACAACTCCCTTCCCTTAGGAAGCCATCCTTTGATGGTTTTTCATTTGTAATGTGCAGCGTTTGGAAACCGGGCTGATTCTTTTTCTTTGCAAATTACAACCAGATCCTCTTGCTGATCACCTTCTAGCACACACCTGCCTGCTCTGCTGGTCTTATTGCTCATCATGGATAAAATGCAACATATGCATAGGCTTTGGGTTATTTATACATTTACATATAGTTAAGCCTTTTTTAAATTGACAGAAAATATTTTGACACCTTTTTGTCTGACGTGCAAGAGAAATCCAATGGAAACAGACTAAGCGCGTTACCTCCCAGTGGACAGAGTATGAGAAGAACAGCTGGTTTTCCTTGTTGGGGTCTATCTCCTGAGCAGCCAGTCCTGAGGTTTCGGGAAGCGTGCATGTCCCCTTCGCATCTACCTTCAGCTCTGGATGAAAGAAATGTACCATCATTAAATCCACAAAGCTGACTGGAGGAGTATCAATCGCTTCCAGTTATGTACACTCCATTAACTGTTTTGTGATGTCCAAAATACTGCCTGCCCATATGGTAACTAAAACAATGTGACAACTTGCAGGTCAATTAAACAATGCAACTCCCTCAACTTGTGGGACTCCAAACCAGACATTTGACCAGAACACTTACATTACGCAGGGCACTTGTTACAGTTGGTGGATTTACCGTCCAAGTACCTGCATGCCCCACATTAAAAGGTAAATGCCCAGCTCTCCTCGGCAGATTACTGAAAACCACCACAGCCCCTCCCCTGAGCAAAAACAATGCAAAGCACAACTGTGCCATGGGGTGGGGCGGGTATACCTACCAGTAATGGCGATTGAGGTTGGTAGGAGAGAACAAGCAGAAAGCGCCTTCTAAAACCGAGGTCAGAGACTTCTGCAATCCACATCAGCAACACCTACATTGCAAGACCAGCAACTTATGGAAGCTAGAATTTTAAATGGCAAGGACATGCAACACAACTATTTTTTCAAACGGGCCAAGAAAATTTTCGATTTGTACAAACCAAAAGTATTGGGCTTCAAAATTGCCCAAAATAACCTACTTTCCTTTGAAGTAGCAACAGAGCTATCCGCTGGCATCACCCTGAATCAACCTAGACACCCATCCGACCCTACCATGTGTGCACAGATGTTACTACAAAATGATTTTGTAGCATACTGAAATAATCCAAACGTTACTGAGAAAATATATTGATCTCTTATCGGCCAGTGCCATCCCATCAACTCCCCGTGAATGTATCAACTATTGCAACCCAATCAGCAGTGTATGGCTCCCCAGTCTTAGAAATGCTCAGTTCCCCGTAGGGTAATCTGTACAGAGTTCGTCAATGCTCTTCCCTTTAACCTAATGCAAAGCAATTCCCAGCCTTACAGCACAACTGAACATGGTCCTTCACTTCACCCCACTTGTAGCCAAAAGGGTAATGCCCTCACTCTCCTTGCGACTCCACTAAACTAGGTAACACCATATTGTGGCCCAACTAAGCAATTCCCCCTGGCTGCCAAACAAAGTAACAGCACCCATCCCTCCGATCAACAAACAAATTGCCTATTGGACACCAAACCTTGCAGCCAAGAAAGGAACTACAACCCTTTGTGGTCCAACAAAGTAATTTGTACCACATCAGCCCACAATGCTATGCATCCGGACCATGAGAAACCAAAACTACCGAAGCTGGACACAAAAATTGCCCACCCACCACTACCAGCCACTAACTAATCACATCCCTGGCCACCAGAACAGCAGTGATCCCTGTGAAATACGAAACTACAACTAAAACAAATCTCACTGGGGAACTGGGCAAGCCTCTCAGCTCTGTGAATCACCTAAACCAATCTTGCATCCATTGCCCACCAAATCTACCCCCTCTATGGACCTAGAAATGTGCCTCCATGAAACAACACCTGCCATAACTCTCCCAGATCTAGCAAGCTTCTAAAATACTACAAAGATCATGAACCCCCACATCCATTTGGAAGGGTGCGGAAGGCAGGTTTGGGTCGGTTAGGGTTTTTGGGGACCCTCCTATTTCCTACCAAACAACAGTTGCAGCTACTAGAGTACAAAACCACTGCAAGCACCTAGGTGTCACCAAAGAACCACCCACATCCATGGTCTATTATCTCTGCCAGCAGCAACACTATGCGCCTGACTCTACGTCACTCAATTTCCACCAACTCTTCCCCACAGATGTACAAAAATGTTCAAACATAACTCATTTTTCCCAAAATAAATTCACACAAGCACTGGTGTCACTGATTCCAACTAACCCTGCTTCTTTTACCTGACAGTTTGATGCTGTGTGGAACAACTTCGAAGCGCACAACTCTAAAAGTGTGCTCCTGGTTCTCCTCCACATCCTCCCGGTGATAATGCAAGATGAATGATAGGTGGTTGTGCACATAGAACTAGGAGAACAAGAAGGCAACAAGTTAACAACATTGAACAAATGTTATGCGAGACAAAAAAAAACTAAACTAAAAGAAAAAAGTGGTGCATATCAGCTCAGGGACATGCACTCTACAAAATACATGCGCTGCACAAGCACCAAAGTGCATCTTGTAAGCAGGGCCTACTTAGTACAGTAGCCAACCATAGAATTTAATCAGATGTAATTACTAAACCAACATGAGAGAATTCTATCTTTCCACAGTGATCTGCCAAGTGCATGGTATAGCATTGTGTCCTTTTAAGTCAAGTACTGCCCTCCAATTTTGTAAAATTTGGTGTGGTTGCCTTCCAGAGTCCCCTTCCCGCTTCAAATCAGGTCAGATCAATGCTCCACGGAGTACAGGACCAGAGGTGGCCTTCGTACGTACTTTGTTGTTTTCCGTGAATCCAAGCCGGTAACCGTGCTCAAACTGAATTTCTTTTTCCTTTTTCTTTTCCTCATCGTCACGGTTTAAATACAGCTCCAGACGGGTTGCCACTGGAAGGTTATCAGCAATTCTGAAAACACAGAAGAGGAACTGAAAGACCTACTCTTAACTTTATTGAAAACGGAGCAAGTCCAAAAAGATCTACCACTCCTAACCCCCCTCAAAATGCACAGGAACAACAGAGTAGAACTTACAGGTGAATGTAGTAATCTTCCTGGATACGCTCTGCCATTAGCTTACTTTCAGTGACAGTGAGTGTCATGGTCTTGCTGGGTGTGTAGCACAGAACCTCACACTTTTTCTCACTATTCATTTTCACAACGAAAGGAGTGTTAACAATTCGATCCCCACGCAGAACTTCACCTGCAGGAAACCAAAAACTATCAAAAACCTACATACAAATGAGGCATTGTCTGCCCAACTATCATGTCATGGAAACTTTGCAAGCACCCTTCTACTCTGGGGTCAAGTTCTCACCCCCAATTTAAGTGACCCACTAGTTAACACCTTTTGTACACAGGAGCACTTCAGCGCAAACAGGCAGAACTTTCCATGCATGCAAGAGTCTATGCCCAGCAATTGATTAGAGCTGTTCTCCAATGCAGGTCCAGATAACCGGGTCCACTAGGAAGAGCACATCTCCCCCGACATCAACTGCACATTAGATAGAGCAAACAAGGGAGTCTTTTGGCCTGATAGAAAATACATGTTTTGAATGGTGTGCTACTTTGCACAAAGAGAGCAATCCAATTGGCAGAGGGGTATCATTCTACCAGCCCATTGGTGCATGCACGCTCCCATCACAGTAACCCATTAGGAAAGATCTTCTGTAGCCGCCGACTAAACCTGATAAATCCCAATGGATCAGGCAGGGCACCTTAATTGTTAGACTCATCTTGAAATCATGCTCCTCCAAGAGGGGCCTTGAGGGAGCCCTTTACTCTGTTAAAGCACAACTTCTTTGTGAAGATATCATGGCAACACTTGGCGCTGCCTAGAGATCTTAAGATTCTTAGCTTCTAAACCACAGAGCGATACCAATTTAATTAGAGAACTGCAAAGCTTACCTAGATTCTCTGCCTTGTAGGTGATCTTATCCGGCTGGCAGAAAGGCAGCGAATAATACTCATAAGGAAGCTGGGTCCGAGAACTGGTGAGCTTCACAGCCTAGACCCAGAAGAAAAAAAATTAATTGACAGAAAGCCAAAAGATTAAGGTTATCAAACATACTTCTCCATTTCACCTGCAATGGCATTTACAATATTCAAAGTCGGGGGTAGCTTTCTGCAGAAAACTATGTATTGTAGTATTTTACAAAGCACAGTTAAGGAACTCACAGTTGCGACTGCTCACAAGCAACCTAGCATTCACAATCGCCACATCTCCCATGACATCAGGTTTCTTCTATATACACCCAATAAGCACATTCTCACTCTCCTACCCATCACAGAGAACAGCTACCCATCCAACCCAACACCCTACCTACCAAAACTCTGCAATCCCTCACCCAACGAAAGAACATTTTCTTACCTTGATTTCTACTACATCATCCTGGTGGAAGTTTATTGGGGCGACACCTGGAACATAAAAGGTGCTCGCCCGGTGGAGAAGGGCGAGAACGGCTAGGGACCATGTACACCATGCCTACAAAGAAGAGAAGAAATATTTTTATGGAGCTGTATGCAAGCTTGTGTGTTTATGGCAAAACAAGGAGTGTGTTAAGGAGATTTTTTATATGTAGCACTCGGATAGATCAACCCATTTGGATTACAGGGGGATCGTCTCAGGATATTCCCAATCTACAAGTGGAAGAGTGGCCAGGTAGTGGAGGCCAACTCTTAGGAAGTTGCAGAATGGTTTATAAAAAACACTAGTTCAACACAATAAAAAGGGAAGGTTCACACAATATTATGTAAATGGTTTTGCATAACAAGATTGATAAAACATACATGCTAATGGATTCCTCATCTAGCCCATCCACAGAGCAGCTGTACTTCAGAAACATATCAGCCGCCAGGGAAGGCAATGCAGCTCAGCTTCGGCTCCGACGCCTCTACGTGCCCTGAGCCAGAGACAACAGGGCCAGTATATACCGAGGGACCACTCCACAGGACCTTGGCTCCTTTTTCACCATTTGCTTCAGGAACAAGCTTGGTGAGCTTTTTTTAATACCATGCCCAACTCTGCAATGGCTGTGGGTTTCAATCAGTGCACGGATTACAGCCGGCATAGGTCAGCATCGGATCCAGACCAAACTTGTGCCTGGTTGAGGAGCTCAACTAGGACTGCAGGTCATGCTAGTTCATGTAATGATAAGGTGTTATTCATATAGCGCCTTTATCCAAAGCCCTTTACAGAGCACATATTTACATACAATATCATCCAACCGAAAATTATACTCATTTATCGACTTCGGAAGGATGAAAGGCTGAATTGGCCTTGCCGGGATTCAAAAGTGTGACCTGCAGATCACGCTCAGATCGTAGCAGCAAGCGCTCAACCCGCTGAGCTATCTTATCGGCTTGTACCCAAAGGCCCTAAAAGGTAATAGGCAGCGATTATCTTCACCTACGTCCACAAAGCAAAGGGTAAAGTTGTGCAGTCTGTCGTTTGCGGTAATGTGGATCGGCATTCCAAAGAGGTCACCCATGCACAAGGAGAAGGGCAAGAAGAAGCTGAGCAAAAGATTGAGCTACCCAAGCGGATCCTCACATAAACATTAATAGTCCTCTTCTAAAAAAAGAGCCACCACTCCAGGGACTCCCCAGAGAAGGTGGCTCAGGTACCCTTCCCAACTCAATCCTCCAGTCTGGAGTAATGGAAACAATTTTGCCTGAAGATGCTGGACATCTTCACCAAGGTGCCGCTGGCTTCAGTCTCTGTGCCATTGGCTCCATCAACGGCCAATGCCCTTGGCACCGAAAGGTCCCACGGCGTCCTCTGGGACCGGCAGGGTAACCCGCTGGGGATCACTCACGCACACCTACAGGCTCTGTCTGGACCCAAAGAGGGACGAGGTTCCCAAGTAAATCGGGCCAGGTCTTCGGGCATGGAGATCTCGGCACCAGTTCAGATTCGTCCTAAAGGTCGTCAGCACCTCAGGTGTCGAAAGGGAGGAGGGTGCGGGGGGCTTCTGGAATAAACTCCTGTTCCTTTGAAAACCCTTTATGTCCAAGATGTAGGACATCTACGAAAAAGAGGGGGTGGGGGTGGACCAGGTGCCCTTAGGGTTGGAGCCTTTGGTCTTCATGGAAGGAAGTGACTTCACCTTCCTCAGCATGCCTCTGGGAAGACATCAAGAGACTGGCCTCGGATCTAGGAGGCGGCCAGTGGTCTAGACACCTCCCATGAACTGGAAATAATATTCAGCCAAGGCATCTTTTTAGAAACTGATGGCTAAAGTGGTCATATGGGTAGGCATATCTGCTCCATCCAGGTCCAAGATTTAATTTTAGTTGAGACATCATGGACGAAGGCCCCAAAAGGGAAACTGCTACAATTCAATATAACAGTAGAGGCCCCAGTGCTAGAGGTGTGGGAGAGGCTTGCCTCTACATCTGCAGAGGACAGTGAGTTGGCTAAGAAGCATCGTCCTGCCCCTTGGATTAGACTTTCGTGTCCACTAATGCTTCCTCTGAGAGATTATTGATACAAGCCACAACTGCAAACCTGAAGTCGTCCACCTTTCCTTCTCTCCACCGTGACAGGGAGAGCAAGAGGCTGGACACCTGGGGGGGGGGGGGGGGGAGAACATTTTTGCATCTAGCAGCTTCACCCTAATGCCTTTTGTACCCTGGCAAAGTTGTCGCTCAGTCTGTGGTCCGCAGTGGCCAATTCAGCTGATCAAATCCCTGAGGGTGGGAGATGAAACCTTGTTTGGCCATACAACACCTTTCACACCTTCTGCTAAGGTTCAGGGGTGTCACTCCTCAGCCTCATGTGCCGCAAAAGGTGTAGGCCAGGCAGCCCTAGGAAGACAGCAAGGAAGGAGAATCTTGAAAGGAAGGGGAAGAGGTGCCCCAGAGGAGGAGAAGCAGCACTAGGTGCAAAACCTCCGATTGTGTGCCACGAATACCATGTGGAGTAAGAGCATCTCCATTCAGCTTGGTCCATGACCACGTCTGATGCTTGGACCTCGCACGTCGGACAGGGTTACCATCTCCCTTTCGTTAAATGTCCCCCAGACCCTATTCTCTTGGAGGTCAGTCAACATCTCTCAAAGAATAACGGAGCTGGAGCCGCACTTGGAACGGTGGAGGGGGTGTCATTCCACCCATTTTCTGGCACCAAAGGAGGGCCGGGGTCTGTGTCCAATACTGGATCGGTGCCTGCTGAATCTGTTCCTAAGCACGGACAAATCCAAGATGGATACTCTTGCCCAGATCCTACAAAGCCCTTCACCTGCAGGGCTGGTTGGTATCACTGGACCTTCAGGATGCCTACTTTCATTTGCCCATTTATCGGAAGTACCAGAGGATGATAGTGGGCCAGTATCACTACCTGTTCAAAGACCTGCCGTTCGATCTTTCTTCGGTTCCCATGGTTTTTACTAAACTGCTAGCAGTGGTGACCAGCTTGCCTCAGGAGGGACAGCATTCAGGTCTTTCCCTACCTGGAGGACCTACTCATCTGAGCTTGCTCACCAGATCTAGTGTCGGAGCACCTACTCTGCACACATGCAGTCTATTGCACAGATTAGGCTTTTCCCTGAAGTTCAAAAAAGTCTCCTGTTTCACCGTCGAAGCCTCTCCGATTTATCAGACAACTCTTGGATACCAGCCTGGGAACGGTATCCCCCAACCCCTCACCCTCAAAAGGGCAGACTGGCAAACATCTTTCAGAAGGTCAATGTCCTACAATACCAGAACCAAGACCTGCTGCCTTTCTGCAACAACTGCACATTAGATTGCTTCAGTGGCTTCTCCATTGCCAATGACCACAAGGTCACATGTCGGACCTTCTGCAGGTCTTGGAACAGGTGGTCCAGGATCTTGAGTGGTGGGCCATGAGAGACAACTTGCCGAGAGGCGTGTTGTTCGCCAACCATGGCCCCAGGTGACTGTGGTCCCCAATGCATCTCTGGCAGATTCGGGTGTTCACCTGTCGGAACTGACAGTGAGCGAACTGCAGTCTCAGGACCACATCAATTTGCTGAAGGCGATCAGTCTGGCCCTGGTCGATTTCCTGCCCTCAGTGAAACCCAAGAATGTGCTGATCCTAACGGACAACAGAGTTGCCAGGCACCTCATCAACAAACGAGGGGGGTATGGGGTCCATGCCGCTATGCAGAGAAGCAATGAGACTGTAGTTATGGGCTCTTGAGAATAGCAGCTCTTTGATGGCTGCCCATCTGGCTGGGTGAGAGCATGTTACAGTGGATGCCTTGGGCAAACAAACTTTGGCCTTCCACGAGTGCGAGCTCTGCCAGGAAGTTCGGGAGAAGCTCTTCTCCTTTTGGGGGAAACTCATGTAGATCTCTTTGCTTCCATCATGAACAGGAAGTGAGAGGAGTTCTGCTCCAGGGAATTCCCACATCAAAGGGCTCTATAGGATCTGCCAACAGTCGAATGGACATTTGACCTCTTTTAGGTGTTCCCGCCAATCCTAGTAATTCTGCTGGTTCTCAGGAGATTGTGCCTGTTCGGAACCACGTTGATCCCGATCGTCCCGGCTGAACGTGGAATAAGGGTTTTCTTGACAAGTCCATCTGCCTTCCTTCGCGCCTTCTGAAGGAGACTGCTTGCTTCCCCAGTCAAAGGGGCAGGTTCTCCACCTGAACATCAACAGCCTGAACCTTCATGATTGGCTATTGAAAGGCTAAGATACAAGGAGTGGGACTTGTTGGACAATGCCCTTGATGGGCTCCTCTCAGCTCAGAGACCCGCTACAAGTTTAATTATGCATGCAGTTGGTGTAAATCTTTGGCTTGGTGCCTGAAGAGGGATTTGAACCCTTCATCCTGTCTGTTAGCCCGTTATGGGATTGATTGGCCTAAGTGGGCAACTCGCTGCCATTTAATTTCTTAGCTCATCTCGGAACAGAGCTCATTCTTCACAATCCCCACTGCTATGCAGTTCTTGAGGGGCTTGTGCAATCCGTTTTCTCCACACCAATTTTTGGTTCCGGCGCAGGATTTGGTTTTGACATTCCTTATGGGAGCTCCATTTGATCCCCTAGATTCCTGTACTATTAGATTGCTCACCCTTAGTGATTTTACTGGTCGCCATCACTTCTAATCCAGGCATGATCTGTTAAACCTCCCCAATTTTGTTTTCTCCAAAGGTAAGGTGACATTTAAAGCGAGACACTTTTCTTCCAAAAGTGGTCTCGGATTTCTATCTCTCTCAAATGATCCACCTTCTTGTGTTTTTTCCTCAACCTAATACTTTTAAGGCACCGAAGCGATTAAATGAGCTAGTCCAGGTGGGTGCTCCCCGCTACTACGTCTCTTAGACGAGAGATGCCAGGAAAAATAAACATTTTTATTAAAAAAATGCTTTTCATTGATTAAGCTGGAGCTCATGCTGGCAGGGCTGTGACCAAACAGACCCTGTCAAGGTGGATCATTCTTTTCATCTCTGAATGCTATGATCTGGCTGGAAAGATGTGCCAGTAGGTCTCAGAGCCCATTCTACCAGAGGATTGGCTGCCTCCTCTGCCCTGCAAAGGGGAGTCCTTTGTCCTCAGCATCTGCTGGGTGGCAACGTGGGTGTCTCCGCACACGTTTCACTAAGCAGTACTGCTTCCATTTCTTTTCAGGCCAGAACGCCAGTTTTGGTAGGGCGGTCCGCTAAAGTTTTTGGTTTAGGTGGTGTCCTTGCTCTCCTCTCTCCTCCAGTCTACGTACTTCTTTGGGAGTCCATCACAGACGAGGAGTGACAGGAAGGAATCCATTAGTTAGAAGAACAAATTACTTGGCTCTCGGTAATGTTTTTTCCGATGGCTGGTCCTCCCATGGATTCATCGCTCTCCGCAATTGCCACTGTTGGCTGATAAACAGTTCTGCTGTCCCACAGGAGTAGAATGCTAGGGAAAACCGAACCCGGACGTCATATCTGGCATGGGGCGTGTAGAGGCATCAGACAGAGTAGAGACAGAGCTGCGCTTCACCCCCCTGGTGACAGAATATTTTCTGAATAATAGCTCTGCTGTGAACAGGATATCAGAGGGGGAACATTCATGAGAAAGCACAGTACCGAGAAGTAATTTATTCATTATGCATGGAAGAGCGTATGCTTTCATGTGTGGCAAATAAGCCTTCAGTATCATCTCGGTTTATAGTGATAATATCGAAAACATAATGCCGAAAAAATTATGTTGAATGTAAATATGTCGAAATCATATACATACAATAGAAAAAGCCACTTAATCGAAAAAAAAGTCGAAAAAAAACTCGACAAGGCAATGCTAACATACCAATGTAAAATGTCAGAAAAAGTAACGTTTTTTATGGAAGGGGGGTTACCCCCCTAAAACCCCCACCCCCGCAGAACTGTGTCACCAATCCATGAATATGACGCATATGAATAACGAAAAACCAACAAAATGATGATTAGTAAGGGTTAAACGAATAAATGAAAACCAAGAGTAAAGAACCTTACCTAGACGCTGAGGAACAGATGACGGTTGTGACAAACCTTCATTACCTGACAGAACCTAACGTCAGAGCAGACTAAAGGACGAACAGTGCAACTACTTCAGGCAAATACAGGTAATATTACCATACTAAATATATAACTAAATAGGCAATTCGAAAAGTATTCTACACATGTGTCACAGAAATAGTGAAACTTTTTTTTCGTTATTTTAGATTTACAATGACAGAGAACGTGGAGTTTATAACTCCGCAGAAGGGAGGATAACAACTAATTTGCGATGGATACGTTTATAATAAGAAATTCAACAAAAATGAAAACATATTGGAAGTGCACGGAATATGTGAAAACAAAATGTACAGCAAGGGTAATAACTGAGACTTCCAATGTAAAATTAAAAGGAGGACACAACCATCTTCCGACAGAACCAGTATAATAATTTTAAAAACTCTGAACTAAAGAGAAAAGCAGTAGAAAACCCAACTGAGGCCAGCGGGTATGTAATTGCGAGAATCTGTGACAAAATGCCATTACACATCTCGGCACAAATGCCTGCAGAAAAGCACATGCAGCGTACAGTAAACAGGACAAAGCAACAGAAAGAAAATCTTCCGCCAGCACCAAGAATTTACAGTGATATAAACATCCCAGATATATTTAAAACAGAAAAAGGAGAACATTTTCATCATGCAACATTAGAAATAAAAGATGAAAAAATGTTAATATTTTCAACAGAAAGCAATTTAAAACGACTTAATGATTGCGAAATGTGGCAAAGTGACGCGACTTTCAAGACATGCCCCCAGCCTTTCCAACAGTTTTTTACTATACATGGATCCGTAAATAGCCATCTCATACCCCTAGTCTACGGCTTGATGCCCAAAATAACTGAAGATACCTACAAAATTGTATTTCAAAAAAGTTAAGGACGCCATACCAGAAACACCTACAAATATCATCATGGATTTTGAAATGGCTCAAATTAAGGCATTCTCAGCAGTATATAAAGACACAATACATACAGAGATGTTTTTTCCATTTCACACAGGCCGTTTGGAAAAAACTACAAAAACTAGGACTCCACACAAAATACACAGAGGACAGTCAATATCAACACAATGTGAAAAAACTTTTCGCATTAGCATTTGTAAAGGAAGAAAACGTTATACAATTTTACGAACATTTAATAGACAGTGAATATTTCAAAAATAATGAAGAGGAAAATTCTGAATCGTTGGACTATATGGAAAACACTTGGTTGGGACAGTTAACAAGAAGTGGCACTTGACGAAGACCTAAAGATAATATAAAATGGTGTAATTGCTACCAAGCCGTAATGGAAAGTCCAAAAACTAATAATACATTGGAAGGATGGCATAACAGGATTAACAAGAATTTTAACACTAAAAACTCAAATTTGTGGCACTTTTCAAAGGACTTATTATGTGAACAATCCCATCAAGAATTTCGACTATCTCAGAGCCTTTCGCTTGCAAACACCCATTTAAAAAGAAAAAAATACGGGGACTATGACCAAAAAATTGAACAAATAGTGAAACAGTTTAACCAAGAAGACAAACAAAACTACTTCGATTCAATTGCATGCAATTTAAAACGTTAAAAAACTCAGTTTGAAGAGTCCACGATCCAGCATAGCGAATCCAAAAGTAACCAATGACACCAACCCAACATATCCAACGATTCCCAAATCCAAATCCCAGTCCTAAAGGTAATGATATCCACCGGAGAAAAAGTCGAAATCCATAATCAAAGTCAACGCCATCCAAGGAAAAAAAACAAAAAAACCTATCCCAATCCGCGGTGAAAAAGGTAGATCCAGCAAAAAAAAAAAGTGTAAAAAATCCAAAAAGCCCAAGCAGTAATCCTCGATCCAACGGAAACAATCCATATGATGAAAAAAAAAAATCCATAAGGTCCAAGAAATCCAAGAAAAAAAACATCCAAGAACAAAAAATCCAGGAACAAGCAGCACGGAGACCTGAAGGCAACGAAAGTGGATACGAACTGGACTTTAAAAATGGCGCCCACGTCTACCTAACACTACGCTACCTAAATAATTTTAACAAACAACAACAAAATCTACGTTACAGTTTGTTATCCTATAGCACCATCTAGCGGTGAAAACATATACTGTTTATTCCAAGTTGCAAATCACCAAAACACTTGTAATTATTTATAAAATTATATATCTTTTAATTAAATATTTATTGTAGTAATCTTTATTAAAATATTTATAGTATTTCATAATGTTATTATATAATATTTATGATTTTATGGTTAAAGTATTTATAATTAAATATATATCAATATTACTGATTAATAAAATATGGAATATATATTTACACTTACCTTGTAAGGACAATTATTCGGAAAAAAGTCAAAACATTTTCGACTTGTTAATTCAACATTTATATTTTAGAAATAATATTTGACATTTTGACTTTCGAAATTACTACATTCGAAAATATAACTGCACACCATCACCTACCAATACATGTCCTAGTTGTATTGTACATGACCAACTGCTGGTTCGCTTTCCATTTAACTCTCACATAAGAGGAGCAATTTGTGAGGATAATAAGTCCGCACAAATGAAATGAGACCACTTAAAGAAAAAGCCATTAGATTAATTCTAGTAATTGACGACCTATTGCTTTGCTTCCAATCTCAGCAATGGGCAGTGGCTAGCTAGTTCCGATTTTTTATAGAGTCTTCACATCTTGACATTCAGTGTGCCAAAGGCAGAGTCAGTACAATGGTCTGTGGTGGATGATGTGCACATTGTAGGTAGTGGCAGCCTTGTAGCGCATCAATCCCTCAGCAGCTTTGGACACCATGCGGTATCTAAGCTCGGACTAAAGGAGGTGTAGATCAGTGGAACGGTTATGGATTGGATTACATTCTCTCTTACCGATTTTCAACAGTCAGTCTCCATTGGCCCCTTCAACACATAGCCTATTCGGATTCCCTGACAAGTACCTAAAGACGCTACCCCTTTTCTTTTTTTTCTTAAACATTTCATCCAACCATTAGCCTCACTTGTCCATTCCTTCATCCTCCAGCTCTGTTCTTATACTGATGAGACACACATTCACACCCAAATGGGTACAGCCAATCTTGGCAACTGATGGTGTTAAGCACAGAGTGTTTGTCACCAGTAACAAAGCGGGCCTCTAGAGCCCCCACTTAAAGGCTACCTACTCCTGCTCTCGGAGTAAAGAATCTAGGCATTAAGCCAATTGTTCCTTATAGAAATGCTGTTAACTAGTTCTTGTTTTTAATCATCACAAATTCTGTGGAAACCATTCCATTCTCAACAATGACAAAATAAGCTCCGACTGCAGAAGTGACTTCTGTCATCCAGCCTGGATTTTGGGAATAGTTTAATTTGTGCCTCCTAACTACAGATTAAACTATTTGCAGATCTCAAGTGGATAATCAGGTACGTCCCTACAACCTACTCTGGTAATCGCATAGCCGTAACAACTCCAATAGCTCAATGTAATGAAACAAGTGGCATTGAAAACACTTTGTATAACCCACAAAGTCTTTGATGGCTGGGGTGAATATACTTCAACACTACTCACCAGCAAGATCTATTTTGCTACTGTGCATTCCTAAACTTTGCTAAAAGATTTTCAGTTGAAGCTGCCAGACTCAAAACTCAATTCCACTCAATCACTGTTGATCACTGGCTTTTCAGGAAATCCTTGTTCCAGCTTTGTTCTCAAAAGGCTTTTATAACATCTGCTGCTCACTGTTAGGGGCAGCGGGTAGACCAGCATGCTACTAACCTCTAACCAAATCAAGTAACTTCAAATAGTCTTTCACAAAGTATGATCCAACAGGGTCACATGTTCATAAGGTCCTAAAAAGACAACCAATACTTTAGGCAGACTCACAGGTCTCCCTAGCACAGAATCCCCTCAACAAGGATACAGTTATTCTCCAATACTTTCCTATGGATGAAGATAGAGGGTCAACAAGCAGAGGCCCCAAACCCAGGAGAGCAGCGGGAAGACCCTTGACAGAGTGAGAGTGCCCAAAGGAAGTTGCTCAGCACTCGAGGTGTCACGGCAGCATCGCCTAGAAGATTGGAGTCTGAAATGAGCAGCTACAGAAAAATCCTGGAGTTTCAATGGTTCTGAAGAGTAGAGCTTCTTTCACGGTTGTCAGGAAAGTCCAACTTCCTGGTGCTTTGAGTTCAAATGCCAGAATTTGACAATGTACTGGTGCAATGTTGCTGCTTTTATCTCCTAACTGGAGTGCTTGGGGAAGACCCTTACCTCCAATCAGACACAGATGCACTATTCAAACGTTTGGCGGCCACACATAAAATTTCACAGGCAAACTTAGGAAAGTGGATTCCAGAAGAATGTTTGACATTTTCAGCCCCATGAACACCCACTCAGAGCTCACACCAGCAATTGCCTTATAAGGGCATTTTTCAATCGCACCAGCACAAATCAAATGCCAGGTTACTGTACTTTGACAAAACATATCGATTTAGGCTACATAGCTCTCCCTGGAAATAGCCACACTGGGACCACCATCAAGAACCTTTGCATGCAGTCTGAGTGAGAGCACTCTCCCTGCACCTTTGGGACCATAAGTGTTCCTCAACACACATGAATTCAAGAGTCATGTCCCCTGTGGGACCTAGATGGGGCTTGCAGGGGAAAATGGTCAAAGCATTACAGCCAAGAAGCACAAAGTACAGGGTGCGTCCCCAAAGTAGCAAAACAGGGATTTTCTACTTGGCAGAGGCAATAGAATGCCTGCATGAACATCACTTGAATAAAAAAAGACTTTTATATAAAAAAAGAATCCTTCAATGGACATTCAATTTTATTACATTTGCTCTACTTTAAATTCAATACATGATACCATGAAGATACAATCTTTCCAGTTATTACAAAACGCAGAGTTGTTTTAAAGATCTATATGGCAAACTGTGCACAGCTTTGAAACTTGTAACCACTTTACACAGATATGAAAGAAACATGCATATACAGCCTTCCCATCAATTAAAAGCATGCAAAACATTGTTCTCCTGTTGTCTGACCCAGTAAGATTCCTCCTCTGAGAAACACAAGGACAGAGAAAGAAAGAAGGAACAAGAGAAGGCCTCTCAGTTACAAAATTGTGGCAGAACATTGAGGAGTGTATGGTTGGAAAGCTGAAAGGGAGGAGGCGAGGGGCCATCACATGGACCCTCACCTCCTAACCAAGTAACTAGCCCTACCACTTTAGAAAAACAAAACGGAGACCAAGACAAGGCCTCTGGCTTGGACTTGCGTCTGGCCCAATATTTTGTATCAAAAGTTCTTCACCATGGTACAACTGTCCACATCTTCTTGGCAGACGTTGCTGATCCTCTGTACATTTCCTCTTAATAACAGTCTCTGTACAACAAGGCCTTGGCTCTTGGACTCCACGGCAAACTTTACCACATACTTCACATAGGGCGCTGGCCAACTCGGGTTTCTCTGGTCCCTGTAACCTTGCCGGCTTTCCCAGCCTTCATGCAAAGTTTTTTATTCATCAGATTCACATAGGGGGCTTGCCCATTAGGGCTTCTCATGGACCAGTAACCTTGTCGGCTTTCCCAACCTTCAAAGATATTTAGTTTCTAGGTAGGGAACTTAGCTCAAAGATAGTGCAAGTTAGGAGTTTTTTTACTTTTGATAAACACCCTTGAAACACGTCAGTCACTGTTCTGAGTCGTCCTTCTGGTTCGCCACACTATGCTCAGTTGGCCTTTATGCACACACTTGGCCGAAACAAGAATTGCTTTAGCTTAACCATACAAAGACATGCTGGGAAACATTCTGTCTCTGACCCTTTGCATGCTTTGCGATACCGACTACCACCAGATCGCATAATGCGTTTGAGCAATAGAGCTCAAAATCTGGTACGGCTAGACCTTCCAGGTCAAAAAGTAGGATGACGACTTTAAACACAATTATAGGATGCTTTGTCGACCATATGGGAGTCAAACAAAATTTCCAAAGTCAATTCCAGTTTGGCCTACAGAGAATAATTGAAGAGTTTAAAAAAAAAAAGTAGCTTGGGAACGACAATCCTTAACGAAATCAGTTTGTCATTTAAAGTCAAATTTTATTTTATTTATTATTGATGGTTATATAGCACTCAAATAAAACAAGTCATTTGACAGTGCTTTCAGGGGAGGTGGGGTGAGGAAAGGGAACATTGGAGGATAAAATAGCATAGCAGTTTAACAAAAAGAAAAATAAGATTGAAAACTGCTATTCCAAGTCATGCAGCTCTGCAAGAGAAAGTACTAAGGTTAGAACTGCTTGCTGTCTATATCTTGTTTGCTAGGGAAGGGATACGCCTAGTCAGAAAGGCTTTTAAACAAAAGGTTTTTTAGTGAGCCTTTGAACCAGATTTTCATTCTCCCCATTGCATTCTGGGGGTTTAGGTAGGTCATTCCAGTATTTGGTGGCATTTACCTGGAACGTCCTACACCCCCATAATGTATCCTTCCAAATATGGGCAGTTTCAATCAATTCTCTGCTGCTGATCGAAGAGTTCTGTTGGGATGGTAAAGGAGTAGAAGGGCCGAAATCTAGGCAACTATGAACAGAGTCTGTTTACTCCCATTATTGTAGTCACTGGGGACAACAGCAGTAGCTCCTATTTATCAGATTTATCCCACCCAAAGCAAAATCTGGACAGAATGCCAAATAAATTTAGATTTTATAAGCGTTTTACGACTTCCAGGATCCAGTTCTCCTTTGATATGCAGATGCCAATAAGGAACAAGTTACTTACCTGTAACTGTTGTTCTCCAGCATGGGTCTGGCATGGATTCACATGCTCATGAATATTCCCCGTCGTCAGGCTGGGAATCCTCGGTAAAGAAAAATCAGTATCAGTTTCGTTTGTGATCTGTCTTTCGTAGTAGTAACAAATCACTGATCTCTGCATCATACTGACCACAGCCAATGACTGCCATCTCCCTAAGCCCTGCCTCTGGAAGCCATCTTCAGATTTGGTAGCACGTGAAGTGGCAGTATGACCAAGTGAAGAGCCGCAGAGGGGAAGGCGAGAGGGTTCGCATGTGAATCCATGCCAGACCCATGCTGGAGAACAACAGTTACAGGTAAGTAACTTGTTCCTTCTCCAGCATGGGGTCTGGCATGGATTCACATGCTCATGAATAAAGAATACATAGCAGTACACACATGCACAACCACGGGAGGTGGCAACAGGCTCAACATTAAGCAATACAACATCTCAACATTAAGCATCTCTTACCTTCTCACCAGGCTCACCTTAGGCCATGGGTGCACAACATACGGCCCGCGGGCCAGTTGCGGCCCGCCATGCCCTTTTGACCGGCCCGCGAGACACAAAGACTATCCTAATGGAGGGCGGCCCGCGGCCGCCCTCCATTAGGAAAGTCTTTGTTGTCTTCCGGGCCGGTGAAAACACTGGCCCTCATTGGCTCAGCACACACACGCATCACGTCGCTCCTACGAGCCACGTAATGCGTGTGTGCTGCACCAATGGAGGGCCAGCACTACGGCTGGCGTGGCCCATAAGGCTTGATGCCGGAAGGCATTTCAGCCTTGGACCATGCCAGCCGTAGTGCGATTCCAGCGACTTCCAGCTTACCTGCCTGCCTGCCTGCCTTCCAGCACGTCTCCGGTAAGTGGTCTGTTTGTGTGTCGGGTTTGTTTTGCTTTATGTTTGTGTGTATGAATGTTTGTGTTTGAATGTATTTGAGTGTATGTTGAGATGCGGGGGTGAGGGGGTGTGTCGGATGTGTATGAATGTTTGTGTTTGAATGTATTTTGAGTGTATGTTGAGATGCGGGGGTGAGGGGGTGTGTCGGATGTGTATGAATGTTTGTGTTTCAATGTATTTTGAGTGTATGTTGAGATGCGGGGGTGGGGGGGTGTGTCGGATGTGTATGAATGTTTGTGTTTGAATGTATTTTGTGTATATGTTGAGGTGAGGGGGTGTGTCCGATGTGTATGAATGTTTGTGTTTGAATGTATTTTGAGTGTATGTTGAGATGCGGGGGTGAGGGGGTGTGTCGGATGTGTATGAATGTTTGTGTTTGAATGTATTTTGAGTATGTTGAGATGCGGGGGTGGGGGGGGTGTCGGATGTGTATGAATGTTTGTATTTGAATGTATTTTGTGTGTATGTTGAGATGCGGGGGTGGGGGGTGTGTCGGATGTGTATGAATGTTTGAATGTATTTTGTGTGTATGTTGAGATGCGGGGGTGGGGGGGTGTGTCGGATATGTATGAATGTTTGTATTTGAATGTATTTTGTGTGTATGTTGAGATGCGAGGGTCGGGGGGTGTCGGATGTGTATGAATGTTTTGATTTGAATGTTTTTTGTGTGCTGGGGTGGGGGTTCGGGTCTGTATGGGTGCTTGTCTGAGAGTTTGCTGATTTGGGGGGGTGGGGGGTTCGGGTCTGTATGGGTGCATGTTTGTGTGTGCTGAGTTGGGGTGGTGGGGGGTGCGGGTCTGTATGGGTGCATGCTTGAGTGTGTGTGTGCTGAGTTGGGGGTGGGGTTTGGAGTTGGGGGTGGGGGGTTCGGGTCTGTATGGGTGCATGTTTGTGTGTGTGCTGAGTTGGGGGTGGGGGTTCGGGTCTGTATGGGTGCATGTTTGTGTGTGCTGAGTTGGGGGTGGGGGTTCGGGTCTGTATGGGTGCTTGTTTGAGAGTTTGCTGATTTGGGGGGGTGGGGGGTTTGGGTCTGTATGGGTGCATGTTTGTGTGTGTGCTGAGTTGGGGGTGGGGGTTCGGGTCTGTATGGGTGCTTGTTTGAGAGTTTGCTGATTTGGGGGGTTTGGGTCTGTATGGGTGCATGTTTGTGTGCTGAGTTGGGGGGTGGGGGGTTCGGGTCTGTATGGGTGCATGCTTGAGTGTGTGTGTGTGCTGAGTTGGGGGTGGGGGGTTCGGGTCTGTATGGGTGCATGTTTGTGTGTGTGTTGATTTGGGGGGTGGGGGTTCGGGTCTGTATGGGTGCATGTTTGTGTATGTGCTGATTTGGGGGGTGGGGGTTCAGGTCTGTATGGGTGCATGCTTGAGTGTGTTTGGGGCATAGTGTTTGGTTGGCGGTGAGGGACAGGGGGCATAGTGTTTGGTTGGCGGTGAGGGACAGGGGGCATAGGTGTTTGCTTGGGGGGTGAGGGACAGGGGGCATAGTGTTTGCTTGGGGGGTGAGGGACAGGGGGCATAGTGTTTGGTTGGGGGTGGGGGCCATGGGGCATAGTGTTTGGTTGGGGGTGAGGGGGCCATGGGGCATAGTGATTGGTTGGGGGTGAGGGGGCCATGGGGCATAGTGATTGGTTGGGGGTGAGGGGGCCATGGGGCATAGTGATTGGTTGGGGGTATGGGAGCCATGGGGCATAGTGTTTGGTTGGGGATGGGAGCCATGGGGCATAGTGTTTGGTTGGGGATGGGAGCCATGGGGCATAGTGTTGCACTCCAAGAGTGAACTCAATAATAAAGCTAAAACAGGCACAGTTAGGAGATGTACATCCTTTGCTTTTTTGAGGAAACCTGACTCAACGAAGGCCATACTCCTCTTGGGTAACCCAAACAGCAAACTATAGCAGTCCAAAATAACGGAATGTCCAATCAAGGGTCAATAAAATATATATAATTTAATTAAACAGACGATATACAATAACTAAATCGAAATAAAATGATAGCAATGGAAAATGTGTAGTACAAAATGTAAGTTTGAAATGCAATAAAAATCGTTACCCCTCAAAACATATCTTTTTCCATGTGTTTAATACAAATTGGGGGTTGAAAAAGCCTCCCGACATGTCCCGCCTACCGCCCCGCCCACTTTTACTTTTCGGCCCACTATAGCCCTCATGTAAGGTACTTTCGGCCCTCTGTCAAAATCAGTTGTGCACCCCTGCCTTAGGCGAACAGGTTGCGTAGCACTGCTTGGCCGACCCTGGACTCCTCCCTGGAATCCCGGTCGACGCAGTAGAATTTCGTGAAGGTGTGCGTCGACCTCCACGTAGCAGCCCTGCAGATGTCCAGCAGGGGCACACCAGATAGGAACGCCGTGGTAGCTGCAATCGCTCTGGTGGAATGGGCTCTCGGATGGCCGGGAAGCGGTCGGTTTGCCAACCGATGACAGTACATGATACAGCCGGAGAGCCATCTGGAAATGGAAGCCTTTGAGAGAGCCTTCCCCTGATTGACAGGTCCAAAGTTCACAAAAAGTTGTGACGTCTTCCGAAAACTCTTCGTGCGGTCCACGTAGAACTTCAGCGCTCTAGCCACATCCAGCGAGTGCAAAGTCCTTTCAGCCGGCGACGAAGGCGACGGGAAGAAAACAGGCAACACCAAGGGCTCGTTGAGGTGGAAGTCCGACGGCACCTTGGGCATGAAGGAGGGGTGCGTCCTGAGCACTACCCTTGTGTTGTGAAAAGTCAAGTACGGAGGCTTGCAGGAAAGGGCCTGGATCTCTCCCACTCGTGCGGAGGTGATGGCCACAAGAAACGCTGTTTTCCACGACAGGAACTTCAATGGAGCTGAGCGCAGAGGCTCGAACGGAGGTCCCATGAGCTTGGTCAGCACCACGTTGAGCTCCCACGCCGGGGCCGGAGCCTTCACCGGCGGGAACGATCTGAACAGTCCCTTCATGAATTCTTTCACCAGACGATGAGACCACAAAGACGTCCGTCCCGTGGTTCTGGTGTATCGGGAGATCGCAGCAAGATGAATCTTGATGGAAGCGTGAGCCAGTCCAGCCTTGGCCAGCGTCAGTAAGTACGGCAGTACTTGAGGAGCCGTAATCCCTAGAGGGTTAATCTTCTGTGCATGGCACCAGACAGAGAACCTCTTCCATTTGTGTCTGTAGCATTTAAGAGTTGAGGACGCCCTGGCCTTTGCAAGAACCTCTCTGCAGTCGGCCGGTATGTCGTAGCCTCCAAACTCTAACGCTGCAGGAGCCAGGCCTGCAAGTTCAGCGACTTCGGGTCGTGATTGAGGATGGCGCCTCCTTCCCTGGAGAGAAGATCTGCGTCCACTGGCAGCTTGATTGACGGGGACGCCGAAAAGTCCAGAAGGTCCGGGAACCATATCTGCATCGGCCACGCAGGTGCGACGAGGATCATCCTGCACCGTGACCTCTTGAGCTGGTTGATGAGCCGGATCAGCAACGGCAATGGAGGGAACGCGTAAAAAAACAGGCCCTCCCAAGGGAACGAGAAAGCATCGCCCATGCTCCTCGGCTGGGGAAACCTGCTGGCGAACCTCCGGCACTTGGAGTTTGTCGTCGTGGCGAACAGATCGATCTGGGGAGTGCCCCACCGTCGGAAGAGGGTCCACTAGATCCCGTCGTAGCTCCCACTCGTGGCACGAGCGCAGCTCTCTGCTGAGCGAGTCGGCGATGGTGTTTTTTATTCCTGCCAGATGAAACGGCACCAGAAACATCCCTTGGGCGACGGCCCAATGCCACAGATCCTGAGCCTCCTTGGACAGGGCTGGGGATCTGGTACCGCCCTGCTTCCTGATGTAGAACATGGTGGTGGTGTTGTCGGTGAAGATCCTCACCACCTTGCCCTTGAGGGATGGAAGAAAGGACCTGAGGGCCCAAAACACTGCCCGGAGCTCCAGGACGTTGGTATGGAGGGACTTCTCCGTCGTGAGCCAAAGGCCTCTCGCGTGCAGATTTTCGGTGTGCGCTCCCCACCCTTCCAGGGAGGCATCCGTGGTCACGGTCTTCTGGTGGCCCGGGGTCTGGAAGTCCATGCCCGCCGTCAGATGCGCACGGGTGCCCCACCACCGGATCGCTCATCGGAAGCTCTCGTCGAGTGTGATCCTGTCCTCGAAGCTGCCCGTCGTCTGAATCCAGCGAGCGTCCAGGAACTCCTGTAACGGGCGCATCCGAAGCCTGCACAGGCGGATGAGATAAATGCAAGAAGACATCATTCCGAGGAGGGATTTGATGGACCTCACCCTGGCCGCGTCCGCAACCAGCATCCGCTGCACCTTGCCCAAGATGGCCCTCGTCCTTTCCTCCGACGGAGAGGCCAGAAGTGCCACTGTGTCAAGTTTCGCTCCCAGAAACAGCGCGTCTTGCGCGGGCACCAGGTGGGACTTGGCGTAGTTTATGGAAAAACCCAGGTCCGTGAGTAGTTGGACGGTCCTCGCCGTGTGCTCCGCGGCGAGTTCCCTTGTCTTTGCTCGGATGAGCTAGTCGTCCAGGTAGGGGTAGACGTGGATCCCCTCCAGGCGCAGCCGCGCCGCCACCGGTGCGAGGCACTTGGTGAACACCCTGGGTGCCGACTTCAATCCGAAGGGAAGGGCTCTGAACTGGTAGTGACGCCCTTAGACCACAAATCTGAGAAACTTTCGGTGTCCCTTTAGGATGGGGATATGGAAGTAAGCATCCTCCAAATCCAACGACGACAGGAAATCGCCCTCCTCCAGCTGACCCAGGACATGCTGGAGGGTGACCATCTGGAACTTCTGTGCCTTGATGAATTTGTTCAGTCGTCGTAGGTCCAGGATGGCATGCCATTCTCCCGTCTTCTTCTTCACGAGGAAGTATCTTGAGTAAACTCCGGAGCCCCGAAGCCTCTTTGGGACGAGCTCGATGGCGCCTTTCTTGAGCATCGCCTTTACCTCCAAGAGAAGTTGAAGGATGTGATGTTCCTTCCTGGCCACAAGGGGGACACAAGGGCATTTCTTTAGAAACTCGAGCGCGTGACCCTGGGCCAGGGCGTCCAGCACCCATCGGTCGGTGGAGATGGACACGCTGACGAAGCTTGCCAGCCGGCCTCCCACCGGGGTGCTTCGGTGGGGGCCCGACCCCACGGCCGGTTCAGTCCTGCTTCGACAAGGCTTTGCCACCTTGTCCTCCCTGGCGACGACGGCGGGGTCCGCCCGACCTGCCTCGTCCCCTGTAGGCTTCCTGTGACGACGAACGGGCCGCTTGACGATAGGTGGAAAATCCGCCGCCGGAACCTTTGGAGGCACCCTGCTTGCCTCCGCTGCTCCGAAAGGGCGGCCGTCGTTGCTGGAGAACACCAAGAGCCCGGGCCGTCTCCGTGTCCGTCTTGATGGCTTGTAGGGAGTCGTCCACTGTTTTCCCAAACAGGTTGCTCCCGTCGAACGGCATGTCCAAGACTCTGGTCTGCACGTCCTGCCGGAAGTCCGTTGCCTTGAGCCATCCACACCATCTAAGGCACACGCTGTTGCCCAAGTGGCGAAATCCAGGGTCAGCGATGTCTGTCGCTATCGTAATGGCGTGGTCCGATGCCACTTCTCCTTCCTGCAAGATCTCTAGGGCCTCTGCCCTCTTGTCGTTTGGTAGGAAGTCCAGCGGGGTGCGATTTTGTACCACAACTCCCTGTCGTAGCGGGCTACGATAGCCAAGGCGTTGGCAGCCTTAATCGTCGTCGCTGCCGATGAGATGACTGTGTCCCATCGTGTCCAATTTCTTTCCCTCGCCGTCCGGCGGGGAGGTTGACGTAGAGGCCGAGGCCCCCCCCGCTTTCTTCCTGGCCGCCGCGGAGACGACCGAGTCCGGGGTCGGCTGTGCCCGGGACCCGGTACTTCTTCTCGTACCGGTCCCTTCTCACAGGCGTTGTGGATGGGTTCTTGAGGAGGGCGAGACCCTCATCCCAGATATCGTCCAGTAGAGGTACAGCGAGGACCGTCTTCCTCTTGGTCTCGCGCCATTGATAAAGGAAACCTACCTTCTTCTCTTCCGGGCAGAGCTGGAAAAGCTTGGATGCCCTGGCGATCATGACATGAAACGATCCAATCTCGTCGGGCGGGGAAGCCCGGGGAGGAGGTGACGACGGGAGATCGTTGTAAACCTCGTCGTCTGTACCCGTCGCGGCCGTGTCCGTCCCCGTATCATCCCCACGGGTCGTGGACGGGGAGGAGGGCTGAGCAGGGCGCGATGGTTGAAAAGGAGGTGGAGGATGAATCCTTCTCTTAGGAGGAGGGCACCCAGAAGGGCCTGGCTCCGGGTCCCCCGTCGGGAGCGGTTCCTCCGTTAGTGGTAATGGCAATCTCGTCCTCATCTCCGAGCATAAGGACTGTATAGCCAACAAAATGGCCGCCGAGTTGTCTTGCGGCACTGGTTGAGGTGATTCTGACGGGCGGTCAGGAGCCCCGTCGGCACCCTCGACGTTATCGTCTCCCACGTCAGGGTCCCTCCCGACGGGCTGGTCTTCTTCCACGCCAACGCTGTGGCTTAAGACTTCGATCAGCTCCTCTTCAGAGGTTGAGGCCGAATCCACAACGACCTCCTGTCCCCCCTTTTTCTTCTCCGTCGGAGGTTTCACGGGGGTCCTGTCGATGGGCATGAAAGAGGACTCCCTCCGCGGTGGCAGGGAGACTCTGGGTCCCGAGGTCGCCACCACTGGTGTAGCCTCCACAGGCTGAGCCAGGGCCGCCGCGACTGTCTCGATAGAGGACTTGGCCGGGTGGATCAAGGCTTTCACCACCTTAAGTAAGCTCACCGCCTTCTCCTTGGGGGGAGGGTCACCGCCTCGCTCCCCCTCCGATGGGGCCTTTGAGCTCGACCGGGGTCTCTCGAGGAGCTTCGCCGGGTGCTCGGCCTTCCTCTTACCCGAGCCAGAGCGTTGGCTCGTGGTTGATGGCACCGGGGAGGATGCGCCCTGCCTGGCACCCGTAGAGCCCGACCGTTCGGCACTCCCGGTGCCAGCGGACTCACGGTGCTTGGCCTTCTGTTGGGCCCCCGTTGCCGGGGCGCCCTCAAAGGTCTTAGAAGACCGCTCGGACTTCTTTTTCTCACCCGACGGGCTCTTCCCTTCCAGCCAGTTGGCGAGACGGAGATGGCGGTCCTTCATGGTCCGCTCCGACATATTGCCGCAAAACGCACAGTCCTTCTCCACGTGCGTCTTGTCCTCATGCAGGCAGTAGAGGCAAAGGGAGTGTTCATCCTCCTTAAAGACATTCTGAAGCTGGCATCCAGGGCAGACCCTGAACAGCTTTACGGGCGTCGAGCTTCCCTTCTCCTGGGCCATGTCCGAGATGGGCCTGAGAAACTTCTGGAGTCCTCCAAAAGCGTGGCTCGATGAAATCTTCACCCTTGAGGGGCGTAGAAGAATCCGACACGGGTCCCGTTGATCGGATAAAGAAACGGTGGAGCTGGAGGCTCTTTTGACCGAAAAAGAGAACATTTTCCTATGAAAAAGCGCGAAAAAAGCACTAAAGCTCGAGAGCAATAGCACAAGGATCCCAACACTTGTACGTGCAGTAAAAATCTGAAGATGGCTGCCAGAGGCGGGACTTAGGGAGATGGCAGTCATTGGCTGTGGACAGTATGACGCAGAGATCAGTGATTGGTTACTACTACGAAAGACAGATCAGAAACAAAACTGATACTGATTTTTCTTTACTGAGGATTCCCAGCCTGACGACGGGGAATATTCATGAGCATGTGAATCCATGCCAGACCCCATGCTGGAGAATGTACACTTTGATGTACACTTTGAAGGCATCCAGTGGTGTGTGCACGCAGATACCTAGTGTCAAAGTATGGAGTAACCTGATCAGCTATCATATGGCAGAAGCTGAATCTGACCGGATTCTTCTAAATTGCAAGATTCTAGGACTTTTAGGCAGAGATTGGAAGCATTCCTCCGGCAAGCCTGTGGCGTGGTCTGAACGTTCTAGGGAGAGCTATAGATGCAGTCACAGTAGCAAGAATGGAGCATTAACATAATATCTATTGGAGGAAAGCAAGCGTGGATGCAAGTGTGATTTCTATTTCATCGTAGAGGGGGCTGTGTCAAACATCAAGCACAGTAAGGTATTCCGTTAACTCTCTCCAATTTAGAGCCACCTTGAGAAGTGCTTGCCTGGTGCTACTCGATATATTCATGAAGGGGTGTAAGAGTCTGTGAAAAATTAAGGGCAATCCAAATTGGGGTCATATATGTTCACTATAACCATTTTGTAAGACCCACCTCCGCTTCAAGCAGCAGGAGCCTTCCTTTATTATCATAGCCTACACTGTGAAGTTCAAATCGTAAGGAGATGTATGTTGTTACTCCCTTCAAGTTAACAAGCGTTGGGCCTGTGATTTCTCCATAGCCCATGTGCCACCAGATGTGCAACCGACTGCATAGGAGTTTCTTGGAGCATTACAAAGAATAAGTCGATGGTGATACATTAATAACAGTAAAACGTTCTTGCTATGTGCCCCCCCCCCCGACTTTGTGTGTCATGATGGCCAATTTAGTTCCAGACATGACTGCTGTGTAGGTAATGCTCTAATTCATTCTGGAGATTTATTAATTTTTGACTTCACTGATCATATGATGCACATCACATCTTAACAGTACAAAAGACAGTACTGCTGACAAACAATAAAAATGAGCATCATACCAGATAAAACTGCAAAGGTTTCAGCATTACATGCCCGGGGGATTGGAGAAGGACATGGGGCTGGTAGAGGGACTGGCGAGAGTTCATAGGGTGGTCTAACACCACTCAGGGAGCCATCAACCACAAGAAACAGCAGTACACCAGTCATGGGCGTTACAATAGAGAGCACTGTCCGGTCAAGAAATGTGCATTCTTCTCTTGTCAGGTCATCAAGGCATCCTTACTGGGGGTAGGGGTGGGTTTGGGGGGTTGGGGGGAAGGCGGCACTTGTGTGGCTCCGTCCATGCCAAATTCTACAGAGTGTCGTGGGTCCTTGAAATGAAGTTTTCCTATCAATTATTACCAAGAGCAGAACTAGAAAAAGCATTGCGTACTGTATGCCCCGCTTGTGTGGTTTATGTTTTGCCTCCAGAAATGTTGTTCTGGCATCTTGTACTGCTGGACTGAAGCCTGGGAAGAGAGAAGACCGATTATCTACACCACAATCCGCAGTTTTCTTTTTGAGACCCTCAAGTGGATATCCCGGTCTGAACAGTTGAAGATGTGAGGCAGGGTTGGCTTAGGCAGATCACCTGGCGTGGGGCAGGGGCATCAGGGTGCGGTGTGATCGCTCCAACAGGAAATATTGAGAGACAAGGATTTTCTGAAGATTCTTTGAACGGTTCCATATTTTCAATGTTTTTTTCCTGGGTCTACTGCTATTACTTTCTGGCGATCATCTTGAAGTAGCGCTAGTCCAGTTTGAAGATGCTGGATCTCGAGAACCAGATCCACTCACTGTATGGAATATTTCCTGGAAATGGGTTGTGTAGCCAACTATGTTGATCTGTTTTTGCCTATCAGTGAATGTAAGGGTGAAACATGACATGAATTTCAAGTGTGCCAGCAGGGTGGACTTGCCACAGATGTAATCTGACAGACTGGAGGTGAGCCACGTCATTCGGAGGAACTGAAAAGTGGTGCTGCAACACTCCCCTGAATTAGGAGGACATAATTGCAGCGGAGGCAGTATTTTCCCACGGATTACATGCCTTTAACTCACCCAAATAGTGCAAGTCCTTCCTGCCAGCACTCAGCTACTCGGTGGTAGAGGGTAATTTCGCGTCAATGAGCGAAGTAGTCTGTAAGACTTCCAGGAGGGGTATGGTCAGCTATTTGAGTTACAGGTTATGCCTCCACACTATGTGTGTGCTACTCAAACAAAGAAGGATCCGATAGACCCATCCAATATACCATGAGGCCACGGTGTCCATTTGGTAAAATCCACTTTCACTGTTCATGCCTATCTGCAACTCTGATTATCAAATTATGAAGCAGAGAGAAGCCCCCCGCCCACCATCCCAGCGCACATGTGTGAAGTCTCGTTGAAGGGGACCTTGGTCTTCATGTGGTAACTGCACTGGTGAAGCCACGCATCACCCCCTGTAGGCAGCTGCAACATGAACTAAGAGCCAGAAGAGCCCGGACCTTCCAATTTGCTGTCCACCTGTAATCTCCCTTGGTTGTCTGCATGGAGAGGATTAAACGCGCCCTATGGCAGTCAGCGTCGATATACAACAATGGAGGATTCCAAGGGGATTCAGACAGGATCCTTCTTTACATTCCCCCTGTACTTGGGACTGCATCAGAAAAGCCATACAGGCCTGCTGGCACCCAACACAATCCCCCACGGATGTGTTTCATGTACCACCGGACATCACAATGGAGGCCCAGAGCAGGAAGCCACTCTGCTTGCAAGTCAATCATCCCCACTCACTTTAAAGGAACCGATCCAGTCAGAGCCACAGCTGGAGAATAGGGTCAGTGCAGCAGACAGCCTAACCACTCCCCGAAAGGCACTATAGCACTCTGCTCTTTACACAACCTCTTTGCACCAGTGCCTAGGCCAGTCTCCCAAAGTCTGTAGCAGCAACAACAAGGCAGCAAGGTAATCTCAGCTGGGCAGACAGCCTCTCGAATCACAATTTAAATTATATGGTGCTTCATGCTGGATTCCTCCAGCTTCTAAGCTCAGTAATAACAGTTCTTTTTACCCCATTTGTTGGTACTCGATCAACCTCAGAAGGACAAAAGGCCAACTCGTCCTGCTACAGGATGAACTTGCGAAGTGCAGCGTGTTTTGTATCAGAGACCAGGGTTTTACTTGAGCTATGCAAAATGTAAGCAGTCTGGTTTGGATGTTGGCACATTTATCTCTTTTGTGGCTCACTGAACTCTTAAGCAGGATATTTTACCCAAGTCTCTATAAGCAACATCTCTCTAGAGGTAGAGGTAATGCCACAGCAATTAACACTTCTGGTCAGAAGAGGGCTGGTAGGGAAGCCAGTTAGCCCAGTTACCCAAAGAAGGAAAAGACACATTTTAATCTAGTCTCCCATATAAGCCATCAGGTTAAAACGGGTACTTCAGGCACATGCAGCACAAGATGAAACCAATGAATGTATAAAGAAAACAGCAGTAGTCAATTAAGTCCCAATCCACCCCCCCCCTTCTGCTAACATTTAAATCCACTGAACATACAGATAAGGTGGGGAAGACAAGGAAACCTAGAATCTTTGAAACATTATATTTACATAGCCCTTCTCAATACCAAAGATGCCACACAAAAAGTCACAGTATTCCTCAATCACAAAGTAGGATTGATCCAAATGAACACTAAACATTAATATATAAAGGAATCAAAGCAGAACTTGAGCAATCATACGTAGAGGGCACTGTAGGGAAATGTATCCCGAAGGAATCGATGCAGAAAGCACCATTTTAAAAACAGAAATGTGAGCAGCAGCCTGTGCAGAGCAGCTGGAAAAAAAAACATGTGCAAGGAAAAACGCTGTTTGTAGTCCCTCTAAAATAAAAATATAATTGACATGGCCCGAGAAATATTTCCAAGCACCAGAAAGTATCCAGCAACTTATTAAAATGGAAACTGTTCAATGTAACATTACTTGCACAACATTAAAGAGGGGTCTTGTACAGCACATTGGCTTAGCAAAGCAAATGCAAGTTTATGGTAGTGTTCCGTTTTTCAAAGCGACTATTGCCACATGGAGAATGAAACATTTTATTCTACAAAAACAATTCTTTTAAATGCTCATTTCTGATTCAAACACCAGCTATAGTTTTGGGCTGCCACATGGTATTCCTTCCCACAACCTCAGCAACAAGGTGGAAGGGAAATTACTTGCTTTTGCAAGGACAAACACTTTTGACCCTGACCATTAAAAACGGTCAGGAAGCCAAACCCGGCAATAAAAGTCCAAGTGCCCCATTTACAGCATGCATCTCTATGTGCTGGGGCTTAAAACCTTATATCTACAATGAATTGAGCTTCGACGGTGGTAACTCCTCACCTAATCTGATATTTCAATCAGCCAGGGCTTTTCTGAATGAAGAAATGTAACAATTCAAGACTGAATGGCTCAACCCAGTCCAGCCAGGCCCTGGGACCACTCTCGGGGGCAGGACTGAAGTCAGATGGCCCCAGCATCTTAAACCACAAAAGGACTTAACCATGGAGTCAGGCCCCTGGGTCGTAAATACCCCAGCTCTGAACTAACAGCATGGACCCCAGATGTGTTGGTTACTGGGCAGAAAAACTAAAGTCAGCCATGTAATCATGTGTAAAGTGGAAGAGAAAAAAAATGCATAGTTCAAAATCACATTGGAGTCATATTAACTTTTAAACAAAACTCGTAGAGTTTATTTTCTTTTTTTAAATGTTTAGCATGAAATCCCTGATTAGATAAAGTGAGGTTATCTTTAGTCTGTGTTTGACAAAATACTAATTTGTTTAATTTACAAAGATTGCACTCCAGTGATTCATATATCCTAGCATCCACATTGGCGAGCCCATTAATTTGAGATTGAAAAATATTATTTTTTTGGTATAAAAGTAGGTCTGCATTAAAATCCAAAATGTGTAACTCATCTACCGTAGATTGTATTGAGATGAAATCTGTCGTTTAATTCACACCAGAGAAAGAAATCTGATTACCAGATTGGTAACATAACATGTGTAGAATATGCTGCAAGTTATAGTATAAGCAAGGAATCTCCAAGATGGCATCACATCAAATAGGAGGGGAAATTTTTTTTAGAAGTGACTCCCATTAGACTGCCCTCTTCATTAATATACCTACAGGTCACAGAAGAGTAGGTTTAATGTGATGTTACTTTTGGAACACAAACCAATCACAGACGAGTGGTTTTTGTTCTATAAAAAAGGTCCAACCCATAGATTTGGGAGACAATTACTGGCTCATTCACTGATGGAGAGATGTGAGAATTGCTAGCAGGAAGGCGATGGATTGCTTTTCTTTTTAACCCATTGATGGATTATCATCAGATCACTGTGAGGCCCTACCTGAAGTTAAAATTCCAGGCCTCCTTCAGTGGAAGAGACAGCAAATTGGCGGTTTAGTGAAGCAGACACCATCATGCCGACTGATACCCATCAGTTCCTTGAGCAGGGGGGGAAGGTAGCCACCCATCAGTGAGACGGTCAAAAGAAATCAATGTGCAAGTATAACATGAAAGGGGAAATAATCCTGATGGGAGAAAACCTAAAAATGGAAATGGATTAAACGCTGGCCCTGTTATTTGGAAGTAAAGAGGGGAAGGAATATATACATTCATAGTGCATCCTGTGAAGGTAGGGAACATTTTTTAAGAATGTACTTCTCAAATTATATATATTTGATAGACTAGGTCCGATGGTGTTTATAAAGCGAAAATCCTCCCCCAGCCCCCATTCCTGTGCTAGACATTTTCGCTCAAGCGAAGTAGTATTGGGGAGTCAAATGGACATCTCACCATGCACATACCTAGAAAAATATAATTGAGGTCATTCCTGGGTACACTATTAAGCACAATAGGATTATTGATGCATAGTTGCTCAAGGTAAAGGGAAAGTGTGATTATTTGCTACCCATTTTCCTGCTTTTATGTTGCCATTGAAACTAAAATGTATGGTTTTTCACAGTACTGAAATAACACCAGAGATGGGGAATTTAGCCAACTTACAGGTTGAACATAAATGTTCCTTTCTGCAGGCAATCTACACGCAGGAAGGTCCAATAGCGTGTTGTTGAGTTGTCTAGAATGATTATGACCGGTCTATTGAGTAAGGAGGGATCTATTTTCAATAAAGGGGAAGTAGAGAGAATTAAGTAGGGAAGGAGGTTTTGAATTAATTTGATTTTTAACAAATGACCCTCATGCATTTTATAATCAATGGTGTATGTGTGCCCAGATATGCGTCAGAAAACTCTCTCGTTTCTAACTGTAGCATTGAAAACTGAGGTTTCTAGTGTATTAATCCTTTTTTGATCTTTGTCACTGCAATATCAATTGATGCATAACTTGGTGGATATTTAAAATGGTTTCAATAATTCCAATTTAAAAACAGATGGACCTCGTTTGCCACACTGTTTCTTGTCCCAAAAGGGGAGGGAGGCTTTAGGGAATCAATAGTGTTAAATTGGTCGGCCAAGATTCATAAAAAAAAAACATTATCATATAAAGGAAGACTTAACGCCTGGTTTGGGATGGGCAGAAAGTTCTGCTGAAGTAGAATTGGACGATTAAAACATCCTACAGTACCAAATGGCAAGGACACTGCTTGGCCAACATCCTACTGTGAAACACAGTTACTCTAGCCTCAGAAACAACCTCCCAAGTTGCTAAAATTTTAAGGACTAGTTTCTTGGATCTACCACATAAAATGCAGCCAAGAGGTCGACTAAGGTGAGGTTTGAAGATATATGATATGATATATGATATGGCATTTGTAACGCGCCTATACACAAGTGATAGTTGGTGAGCAGAGGCGAGGATGCTGGCGACATGGCTGAAGGCCTGTTCAGTGAATGAAGACTATGGAATTTAGATTGTTAGCATCCTAGTAAAAAAGGAGGTCCTGCTGAAGACAAGACATTCAAAGACTGGAGTAGAGAAGTAGAAGAGAAACCGGTCAATAGATGGTGGGCTTGTTTGGGTCAGTGGGTTGCTTTTTGAGATCGGAATAACAGCTGCCACCTTACAGCAGCTTGGAAGGACACCAAAGAAGAACAAGTTGCTCTTTTACCTGGTAACGTTCCTTCGATGGGATGGTCCGACGACGTATTCCATATCTTTGACAGTAATCACCACAGCTGTGCTGCTTCGGAAAATTTTCGCCGTCTGCGTCGATGCACCGTCCTCGAGGACCTCCTCCACCAGCCGACGCCACCCGATGTGATAAGTAGGACGCACGACGCCTGTAGCCTCAGTTGTAGTTTTTTCCCAGAACGTGTGCCACCAGTCTTCTGCCAGTCAGACAGTCTTACGTTTCCGCATAAGAAATTCTACAGCGAGGAAGGTAGGTAGGGAGGGAGGGAGCGATATGGAATACGTCGTCGGACCATCCCATCGAAAGAACGTTACCAGGTAAGAGAGTAACTTGTTCTTCGAGGGGATTGGGTCCTCCGACGTATTCCATATCTTTGACAGACTCCCAAAGCAGTACCAAAGCAAGGAGGTGGCAAAAGAATTTAGAACACAAATTTAGCATGCCCAATCAAATTGCGGAATAAAGGACTGCCATGCCAAAGGCCAGATCCTGTCCTCGGATGGAATCGAGGGAGTAGTGTCGTACAAAAGTATGTACAGACGCCCAGGTGGCTGCATCACAGATGTTACGAATAGGAACACCCCTCTGTAGGGCAGTAGATGCAGCCATACCCCTGGTAGAATGGGCCCGCAAGCCAGCCGGTGGGTCCTTACCCGCCAAGCGGTAACACTCGGAGATAGCCAAAATAATCCAACGAGACGAAGTCTGTTTGGTCACAGCTTGTCCCAAACGCTTTCCAGCATAACCAATTGATCGTCCACTCTGATCCGGGACATGCGTGAAATATAAAAGCTCAACGCTCTCCTAGGATCAAGCCTATTGGAGCCTCTCCTCTTCCTTACCAGGATGCGGAGGAGGATAGAATGCCGGAAGAACAACCTTCTGGCCCAAATGAAATTCTGTAACCACCTTCGGAAGAAAGGAAGGACGAACTCGAAGGACAACCCTGTCCTTATGAAACACAGTGAAGGGTGGCTTAACTGAAAGTGCCTGTAACTCACTCACTCACTAAAACACAGTTTTAAGATTTAACAGTCTCAAAGGGCAAGAATGCAAAGGCTCAAACCGAGAACCCATAAGAAACTTAAGAACAATGTTCAAATCCCAACCGGGCACCAGAAAAGGTGACGGAGGGAACACATTAGTGAGCCCTTTCAAAAACGGAGAAATCAAAGGAATCTTAAAATAGGAACATTCTTCAGACGAGCGCTTAAATATGGACAGCGCCGCCAGGTAACCTTAAATGGTACCCACTTGCAAGCCCCTGTGGGCCAAAGAAAGCAAAAAAGACAGAACCATGGGAATGTCACATTCAAAAGGATCCACATTCTTAACTCTGCACCAGTCGCAGAATTTACAGCAACGGTACAGAGACTTGGTTGCCGGCCGTCTGGCCGAGAGCAACACCTCCAACACGTCTTCAGGGAGGTCCCAATCCTTATACCTCAACCTTTCAGAAGCCAAGCGTGAAGGTTGAGGGATCTGACCTCTGGATGGAGAACCTGACCCCCCCCTCCTCCCGTGAGAGCAGATCGTCTCGGTAGGGAAGACTATGTGGAGGGCAGATGGACAAGTCGAGAAGGTCCCGGGTACCACGTCCTTTGGGCCCATGCCGGAGCAATGAGGATCATCCGGGAACCGAACCTCTGCAGTACTTGCGGGATGATGGGGACTGGAGGAAACACATACAGCAGTGGGAATGACCACTCCACCACAAACGCGTCTCCTAAGGCTCCTTTTCGAGGAAACTCCCACGAGCAGAACCTTTCGCACTTCCGGTTGACACTGGAGGCGAAGAGATTCACTTGAGGGGTCCCCCAAAGGGCGAAGATCTCCAGGAGAATCTCCCGAGCCAGCTCCCACTCGTGAGAGATCGTGCTCTGCCTGCTCAGAGCGTCTGCCGTTTCGTTGTCGTCTCCGGCCAGATGAACAGCCGAGATCGAAACTTCCTGCTGGATGGCCCAGAACTCGAGCTGCATCGCCTCCCTGCACAGAGGAAGTGACCCTGCCCCCCCCTTTTTGTTGAGGTAGTGCATGGCCACTGTGTTGTCCGTCAGTATCAGGACACTCTTTCCTTGCACAGTCGGCAGAAAAGCCTTCCGGGCTAGCCTGATGGCCCTCAGCTCCAACAGATTGATATGGAGTCTGGACTCTGACGGAGACCAACGACCTCTGACTGTCAACTCGTTGGCATGAGCTCCCCATCCCGTGAGGGATGCGTCCATCACGATCGTTACCTCCAGCCAAGAAAGCCAAAACGGAGCCCCCTTCATCAAATTGCCTACGACGGCCCACCACAGAAGGTCCTGGGCGACCGAGGGCAGCACCTGAACAGGGTCCGACATCCTGCCGGAAGATTGCGACCACTGCATCTTGAGTGCCCACTGCAAAGATCTCATCCGCAGACGAGCCTCTGGCACCAGAAGAATGCAGGATGCCATGAGGACGAGCAACCTCAAGAACTCGAACGCCGGCAGCGTCTGGGCAAGGTGAAACTTGTGCACCATCTGCTGAATGTGAAGAGCCCTCACCTGGGGAGGAAAGCACAGCCCCAGGGATGTCGAGCACTGATCCGATGTACTGGAGCCACTGCGTTGGCGTCAAATGGGACTTCTTTAAATTGAGAGAGAAGCCCAGCTTGTGAAGGGAGTAGCAGGTGACGGACAGATGATCCAGGACTTGCTCGGGAGAGCTCCCCCTGATCAACCAATCGTCCAGGTAGGCGTAGACGTGAATCCCCCCTTTCCTGAGATGCGCTACCACCACCATGAGCTTGGTGAAAACCCTCGGGCGGAGGTCAATCCGAACGGCAGGACCCGAAACGGAAAGTGCGAGTCGCCAACCGCGAACCTCGGGTAATTCTTGTGCTTGGGATTGATCGGCACATGGAAGTAAGCGTCCTTGAGGTCGAGAGACACCAACCAGTCCTGAAGTTGAAGGGCCTGGAGGACTTGAGAGAGCGTGACCATATTGAACTTGTCCTTCCGTAGGAGTTTGTTCAAACCGCGCAAGTCCATGATGGGTCTCAATCCCCCGTCTTTCTTTGAAATTAAAAAATAAGAGGAATACCATCCCTTGTTCCTCTCAGCTACAGGCACCAGTTCTATGGCGCCTTTCTCCAGCAGGGCTTGAATTTCCTGTGCAAGGAGCAGATCCGGACTCTTCGAAGAGAGGTTCCCAGGTGGATTGTCGTGAGGCCTCTGCCGAAAGGGAAGACAGTAGCCGTGGATTATGATCTCCAGAACCCACACATCTGAAGTAATGGCACGCCACTCTACAAGATGCTGCGCCAGCCTTCCCCCAACCGGCAAACCATGGGACATGGCCTCATGAGTGGTAGCGGCTGCAGCGTTGCCTGAGGGCAAAGAGGCAACTGGCCGAGCGGCTTTGGCACCTCGAGTACCGTTTTCCACCTCTGGTACTCCTACGGTGGCCCTTTGACTGACAGCTCCTATCGCTTTACTGAAGGATGAGTAAAAACGAAAGGAACCTCCCCTCCATTGTTGTCCCCTAGGACGAAAAGGCGGAGGTTGTCGAACTGCAGCACCCAGCGACTTTGCTGCAGCTTTGGAGGTCTGCAACCTCTCAAGGCTCTCATCAGCCTTGCTGCCAAAAAGATGTTCACCATCAAAGGGCATGTTGAGGAGCCGGGACTGTGCATCAGGAGCGAACCCCCACTTCCGCAACCACGCAAACCTGCGTATTACGGTGCTCGCCGCCATGGACCGGCTGACACAATCTGATCCAAACCCGACTGAACAGCCTCACACATGGCATCCTTGCCATCCTGGACCATAGCAAGGAAACCGTCCCCTTCGGGAATATGTTCAGCCGCTAATGCAACACAGCCGCTAATGCAACACAGTTCCACAGAATGTGTGTGAAACGAGACAAGGCACATACGGAGTTGGCCGCCTGAAGCGCCATACCCCCTGAAGGAACAAGTTACTTACCTGTAACTGTTGTTCTCCAGCATGGGTCTGGCATGGATTCACATGCTCATGAATATTCCCTGTCGTCAGGCTGGGAATCCTCGGTAAAGAAAAAATCAGTATCAGTTTCGTTTCTGATCTGTCTTTCCTAGTAGTAACCAATCACTGATCTCTGCGTCATACTGACCACAGCCAATGACTGCCCTCTACCTAAGCCCCGCCTCTGGCAGCCATCTTCAGATTTGGTAGCACGTGAAGTGGCAGTATGACCAAGTGAAGAGCCGCAGAGGGGTAGGCGGGAGAGTTCGCATGTGAATCCATGCCAGACCCATGCTGGAGAACAACAGTTACAGGTAAGTAACTTGTTCCTTCTCCAGCATGGGGTCTGGCATGGATTCACATGCTCATGAATATAAAATTAAATAGCAGTACACACATGCACAACCACGGGGGTGGTAAAAGGCTCAACATTAAGCAATACAAAAAACTCAACATTAAGCATCTCTTACCTCCTCACCAGGCTCACCTTAAGCGAACAGGTTGCGCATCACTGCTTGGCCGACCCTGGACTCCTCCCTGGAATCCCGATCGACGCAGTAGAATCTCGTGTGCGTCGACCTCCACGTAGCAGCCCTGCAGATGTCCAGCAGGGGCACACCAGATAAGAATGCCGTAGTAGCAGCGATCGCTCTGGTCGAATGGGCTCTCGGACGGCCTGGCAGCGGTCGGTTAGCCAACCGGTGACAGTGCATGATGCAGCCGGAGAGCCATCTGGAAATAGAAGACTTCGAGAGAGCCTTCCCTTGATTCACAGGTCCAAAGTTCACGAACAGCTGTGATGTCCTCCGGAAACTCTTTGTGGGGTCCACGTAGAACTTCAGCGCTCTAGCCACATCCAGCGAGTGCAAAGTCCTCTCGGCCGGCGACGAAGGAAACGGGAAGAAAACAGGTAACACCAAGGGCTCGTTAAGATGGAAAGTCAAGTACGGTGCTTTGCAGGATAGGGCCTGGATCTCTCCCACTCGTCGTGCGGAGGTAATGGCCACCAGGAACGCAGTCTTCCACGACACAAACTTCATAGGTGCGGAGTGCATCGGCTCGAATGGGGGCCCCATGAGCCTGGTCAGCACCACGTTAAGTTCCCACCCCGGGGCCTTCACCGGCGGGAAAGACCGGAACAGTCCTTTCATAAACTCTTTTACCAGTCGATGGGACCACGGGGACGTCCTTCCTGTGGTTCTGGTATATCTGGAGATCGCCGCCAGATGAATCTTAATGGAGGCATGGGCTAGCCCAGCCTTTGCCAGCGATAGCAGGTACGGCAGCACTTGAGGGGCCGTAATCCGTAGGGGGTTGATCTTCTGTGCTCGGCACCAGATAGAGAACCTCTTCCACTTATGACCGTAGCATTTGAGAGTCGAGGACGCCCTGGCCTTTGCAAGAACCTCTCTGCAATCGGCCGGTATATCGTAGCCTCCAAACTCTAGCGCTGCAGGAGCCAAGCCTGCAGGTTCAGCGACGCCGGGTCGTGGTGGAAGATGGCGCCTCCTTCTCTGGAGAGAAGGTCCGCGTCCGCCGACAGCTTGATGGGAGGGGACGTTGACAAGTCCAGAAGGTCCGGGAACCAGATCTGCCTCGGCCACGCCGGTGCGACGAGGATCATCCTGCACCGGGACCTCTTGAGCTGATGAGTCGAAGCAGCAACGGCAACGGAGGGAACGCATACAGGTATAGGCCGTCCCAGGGGAACGAGAACGCATCGCCCATGCTTCTCGGCTGGGGAAACCTGCTGGCGAACCTCTTGCACTTCGAGTTCGTCGCTGTTGCGAACAGGTCGATTTGGGGTTTGCCCCATCGTCGGAAGAGTTGATCCACCTGATCCTGGCGCAGGTGTTAGCACGTCCGTGGCTAGCAGGCGATGCACTTTGCCTAGAATGGTCTTCGTCCGTTCTTCCGACGGGGCCGCCAGGCGCCTCACTTAATCGAGCTTCGCTCCCAGAAACAGGGCCACCTGCGACGGCACCAGGTGGGACTTCGGGTAGTTTATGGCGAATCCCAGGTTTGTGAGTAGCTGGACGGTCCTCGCAGTGTGTTCGACGGCGAGTTCCCTCGTCCTTGAGCGGATGAGCCAGTCGTCCAGGTAGGGGTAGACGTGAATCCCCTGTAGGCGCAGCCGCGCCGCCACTGGTGCTAGGCACTTGGTAAAGACCCTGGGGGCCGACTTCAATCCGAACGGCAGTGCTCTGAATTGGTAGTGGCGTCCCTGGACGATGAACCTGAGGAACTTTCGGTGACTTTTGATGATGGGAACGTGGAAGTATGCATCCTCCAGGTCCAACGACGATAGAAAGTCGCCTTCCTCCAGCTGTCCCAGTACGTGCTGGAGGGTGACCATCCTGAACTTTTGTGATCTGATGTATTTGTTCAAACGACGAAGGTCCAGGATGGGGCGCCAGCCGCCCGTCTTCTTCCTGACGAGGAAGTACCTTGAGTACACCCCAGAGCCCCGGAGCCTCTTCGGGACAAGCTCGATGGCGCCTTTCATGAGCATCGCCCGTACTTCCAACAGCAGTTGCGGGACGTGATTTTCCTTCCTGGCCACAGGTGGAACGTGAGGGCACTTCTTCAGGAATTCGATAGAGTGTCGTCTTGCCAGGGTATCCAGCACCCAAAGGTCGGTGGAGATGGACTCCCACACGCCGACGAAATTCGTCAGCCGGCCTCCCACCGGGGTGCTTCGGTGGGGGCCCGAGACCACAGCCGGTTCGGTCCTGCTTGGAGGTGGTGGCCTTGCCGCCCTGGCCACCTTGCCGATGGCGGCGAGGCGCTCCCTGCTTGCCGCGACCCCTGTAGGCCTCCTGAGACGAGGAGCGTGCCGCCTGGCGGTAGGACGACGAGCCACCGCTGGATCCCTTGGAGGCACCCTGTCTGCCTCCGCAGCTCCGAAAGGGCTGTCGTTGCTGAAGGGCTCCTAGGGCGCGGGCTGTCTCCGTTTTTATGGCTTGGAGGGACTCGTCCACCACCTTCCCAAACAAGTTGCTGCCGTCGAACGGCATGTCCAACACCCTGGTCTGGACGTCCTGACGGAAGTCGGTCGCCCGGAGCCAACCCCGCCGTCGTAGGCAAACACCGTTGCCCAGCTGGCGGAACCCGGTGTCGGCAATATCGGTTGCCACCGTTATGGCGTGGTCCGACGCCACCTCGCCCTCTTGCAGTATTTTCAGGGCCTCGGACCTCTTGTCGTCCGGCAGGAAGTCCAATATGGGGGCCAGCTTAAACCAGAGCTCCCTGTCGTAACGGGCCACGATCGCCAGGGCGTTGGCCGCTTTGATCGTCGTCGCCGCCGACGAAATGACCCGCCGCCCCATGGCGTCCAACTTCTTTCCCTCGCCGTCCGAGGGAAGCGGTGTCTCTCGACCGATCACAACCGACCCCACTCAGAGGCGCGGACGGACCGGTGCCCTGCGATTCGAGAATCGCTAACCTTCTTCCCGAAGGAAGCCCATTCCTCCGGTGTCGCTTGCATGGTGGGATAAGCGACCCGCCGACGGGCGGAGTCCTCGGAAGAGGATGGGGAAGGCGACCGATGCCGATGCTTCCAGGAATGCCTCGAAAAGGCAGAGGAGTGGCGAGACCGACTCCTGGAAGGAGAACGACTGGACTTCCAACGATGACGCGGAGAGTCGCCTCTCGAATCATCCGTCGAAAGCCCTGCAGACCTCGACTTCCGGGGCTTAGACACCCTACCTACTGACAACTTCTTCTTGCGCTCTCTCAAGGCCTTGGCCGTGAGCGACTGGCAGTCGACATAGCCGTCCGTTGGGTGGGCCTCCCCGAGGCACCAGAGGCAGGCGTCGTGCGAGTCGGTTACCGACATCTTGGACCCACAGGCCCCGCATTTCTTGAAGCCCGGACGCGGGGTTGAAGACGAGGTAGACATCGTCACGAACAGGCATTTACACAAAACCGAACAGGTTCAAAGAACCGAGAAGATTACAACAGAAACTCCAAAGAGTCGAGGCGTACCGAGATTCACGAAGCGAACACATTCGCGGAAAAAACAGAACTGAGGCTACGGGCGTCGTGCGTCCTACTTATCACATCGGGTGACATCGGCCGGCGGAGGAGGTCCTCGAGGACGGGGCATCAACGTCATCGACGCAGGACATTTTCCAAAGCAGCACAGCTGTGGTGATTACTGTCAAAGATATGGAATACGTCGGAGGACCCAATCCCCTCGAAAAGTGGTTTAGGAGACGAGAGATTGCAAAGTTGCGAGGCAAGGGGTCAATGGTGGATCACAAGGGCATAGCAGTCTAGAGGATGAAGGAAAGTTCAAAATGAGAGGTTCAGTAGAATGCAGTGATGGGGGGGCAGTAGGTAATGGAGGCAGATTGCCCATTTGGAGATGTAGGCTGCATAGTTGTTAGCAGAGAGGGAAGTGATTACCTTGGGACAAGGTGGGCACATCATGATGTACTGTAAAGGAGAGAGTTTGCGTGGATAAGAGTGTAGATTGCTGATTAAAGTGGTGATGAATGACGAGGTGAATGAGGCATTCTTGTACAAGGAAAAGGGGTGTTGGTCTTTGCACCGCTTGCGTAGATGGCAACATTTCCTTTAAGAAGTTGGAACTGGAGTGCAAACCAGTGCTAGAGACATGGGGTAAAGGAGATCATGTCCAAGGGGATAGTGAAGGTCAGAGGGATGTCAAGGAGCCAGTTGGAGAAGGTCTGATCCTTGAAGGAGAAGGACTGGCCAACTGAGAACACCATAAGAGGAGAAAGAAGAAGAGGATCAGACATCAGCTAAGGAGCTAGGGGGTCAGGTTTACAGTTACGTTTGGCGACAGGGGGCAAGGAGCAGAGGGACCCAGGACACTAAAATGGAAGATAGCATGGTCAGAGGGATGACTAGTGAACTTGGAGGAGAGAAAGGCAAGGTCAAGAAAACTGCCCCAGGAGTGTGTAGGTAGATTGTAAATGGAGGTCCTGGTGAAGGGAGGTCAGATTGATCCGAAAGGAGTGTATCAAGTTCCAGTAGAAGAGTGGTAGAGATCTTTGGAAGACTAAGATCAACCATTACTGCAATTGAAATTGCAGTAGGCACAGAGCATGGGGTGGACAGCATAGAGAAGAACCCAGTGGGCAAGGGGTCAATAGACAGGAAGAAATATGATTGGAGCAAAGTAACTAAGTGGTGATGGATTCAAATGAGTGAGCTGAAGTCAAGGGTTGCAAGAGGGGCTAGCCCTGTAAGCTAGGGGTCTGCAACCTGTGGCTCTCCAGAGGGTCTACAGCTTCCATGGGCCCCCAACATTAACTATGCTGGCCAGGGCTGATGAGGGTTGCAGTCCGAAACATCTGTAGAGCCAAGGGCTGCAGGCCCCTGCCTTCCCAGTTGAGCATGTAAGACCCCCTGAGGCCACCCCCACCCCCGAGCCTTTAAAAAATCATTGGCCATGTCCCCATGTGCCCCCAGGCCCTGCATGCTGCTTTGCTTCCCGACTTGTTCCCTTCCTCTTCCCCCTCCGCCCACCTCCCATCCCTCCCTCCAACCGTGATTGGTTGCATGTATTGTGCATAGATGTTTGGGCCGCTGCACCATGGGATCACGCCTTTACTTTCCCGGCGTTCCCAGGTGAGCAGGTAAGACCCCGCAAACCTTTTAAATTATTGGCTGTGTCCCTATGTGCCCCCAGGCCCCACGTGCTGCCTCACTTCCCGACTCATTTCCGTTCCCTTAATCTGCCCCCTCCCCTCCGCCCGTCTCCCAACTCTCCCTCCACCCGTGATTGGCTAGCCCACGGGTCTAAACCCACCCCCACCCGCCAGGGCAGCCCTCTGCCCAGCAGCCCCAGCAGCTACAGGCCGCAAGGCAAAGGAAGACTCCAACAGAGGCGGCTCCAGAAACTGTCTGCAGGTGTCCGCATGAGACGCCAGTGGCCAGCTGTCAACCAGCACCAACCACCAAAGTAAGTGTGGCATGGGTGGGGGAGTAGAGACTCGACTCCGAAAAAAACCTGTCACTCTACATTACCCTACCTCTAAACTGTAAATGTTAGCATGTGCCTCACTTAGATGGAATTGTTAATGTTAGGTCGTGCCACACTCGGATGTAATCGTGAACATTGGCCTGTGTCGCATCTAGATAGGATCGTGAATGTCCGCATGTTTCACAATTAGATAGAATTTGTGAATGCTAGCAAGTGCCTCACTTACATGATCACTTAGCCTTCATCACATCTAGATAAAAATATGAAGGTTTGCATACCCCACATTTAGATGGAATTGTGAATGGTAGCATATGCCACACTTGGATGGAATCGTGAACATGGGCCCGAGTCACATCCAGATAGGACTATCAAGGTTAACAAATGCCACACTCAAATGGAATAGTGAATGTTGGCAAGTGCCAGACTTGGAAAGAATTGCGAATGTTAGCATGTGCTACACTTTGAGAAGACTGAATAGCCTGGGTCACGACTAGATAGGATTGTGAGTGTCGGCCAGTGCCACATCTAGAAAGAATAACAATTGTTAGCCACTGCCACATCTAGCCTGCATCAGGAATACTATCAAACCCAAATTCCGATAGAATTGTGATCAGTAGCTTGCTTCACATATGGACAAGATTTTCAAAGGTGGACCAGTGCCAATTTGGAAACAGCTGTTAAATTTGGTGGGTGTCACATATAGAAAGGATTGTGAATATTAGCCAGTACCGATCTAGATAGAAATACAGAAATAATCATGCGCCACATTTAGTAAAAGCGTGGAAATCTAGCACATCCCTTCTAAACAGCAATGCCAATAACCAACCAACAATCTCACCCCTCTGCATACACCTCTCAAACTCTAAACAAACACAACCACAACCCTATACCACAACAAACCGCACAAACTTCACTACACCGCAACAACAAAACAAACTGCACATAGTCGCACAACAGCATACAACGTCTACCGACCAGAAAACACCCCAAGCCAAGCGAACGGTGTTAACAGCGTTGAGGCTGCCAAAGGCACATCACTGCTCTCTTGCACTTTTCCTGCGTACTCCCACCAACTCACCCCCCTCCCCTTTTGAGAGGCGCCAGAGCGCCAGGGGGACCACTCTGATGGTGATAGTGCGTGGTACAAATATCCTTTAACATTAAAGTTCAGTCCCCCAAACCCCCTTTTCTGGATGAGCTGAAGGAGTGAGAAAATATCAGAATCAGTATGAAGGGCTGCTGGTGTTGTAGTGCGAAGGGGAGTAATCTAGGACACTGATACCAAAGGCTGCTAGAAGAGTGGGCTACACGAGAGTCCTAGTGGTCATTGATGAATGAGATTTTCTTGCAGACAGTTTACTAGGCATTTCATAGCTAGGGTGCGAGAGCATTTGAGATTAGAGGAAGGTGGGAGGCCTGTATGCCTTTATGAGTAAAAAGGCAAGGAGCCAGAAAATATTTTCCCACTTTAGCGACACGGCTGAGAAGTCTGCTGTGTGGGGCATATTGTTGCCTTGTAAACTTTACATAGGCCTTATGATGAACACATCCCAGATTATGTTTATTTATTTTATATAGCGCTTTAAGCCAAAGCACTTTACAATATAACAAGATATTATGAATACTTGTTAGTTGTCCACTTACAATTCATCCCACACTATGAATTCCCAGAGATGCATTTACTGGGGCCCTTAATAATGACTTCTACATCAAACAAAAGGCACTCTGGATATATGCATTGAACAGAATAAATACCCGACTTGAATACAACAACAAAAGTTATGGAAATATGAGAGGGCACCCAGGAAAACCCAAACAGGTTTGCCCGTATTCATATAGAATGGCAATACAGTGGTAAGGGGTATTCTCTTGATCAAGGGAGAGTTATTTAGTATTGGAATATGGATTCCATTCTCACAGGTTAACATGACTGGTCGCCCTCCCCTCCCTGGAACAGACGATTCCTTACAGATGCAGAATTAGTCAAGCCAAGAAAGAATGGCCATCTTTACCGATAGAATCGGATACAAACCTGTTCTCTACCATAGATAACTTTGGTGCTTTCTCCTGAGTAATCTACCACATATACCATCCTTCTCTGGCATCAATAACCCTTTGGGAACACAGCTCATATAGGTTTACTGAAACAAAATCGAAGTAGATAACAGTAATATGTACGAAAGGTGTTACAAAACATAGGTTTTCAACTGAAACAGTACAATTTTCTTCATAAAACAGATTTAACACTCGACTAAGATGTTCCCTTCAGCCTTATCACATTGCATCAGGTGCAGCAACAGTGAAGCTGACCTGCTACACATGTATTGATACGGTGGCAGAACTTTTGTACAGGACTGTTCCAGACACTGCAAGACTTTTCTTGATTACACTCCTGTAACATGCTTGCTGGGAGATCCGCTAGGAAAATGTAAGGAGGACTTCACTAGACTTTCAGATCTGGCTTTATTCCTAGCTAAAAGGGGATTTAATAGCATGCAAGAGTAATAAAAAGGGTCCAAACAGGGAGTGCGGGATGGCAGACATAACGAGACAGGAGAATCAGCTGAAACAACTGCGATATTCACTATTCCTGTCAAGGAGAGCCCGCTCGACATGACAGCATGGAATTTGCAGATGCTGGCTCAGGTTTTACCTACCAGACGATAAACCGCTGTGAAAACCCAGATGTTCCATATACACAGATTGATCAACATGGACAGATTACTATTCCACATAAATCTGTTTAGGAGTGAGCGCTTTTGCTTCATAACAAACAATATGTTTTGAACTACAAGTGACAAGCTCAGTATGACCGCCTCTGCAAGAGATTTAAGAACCACCTACGGTTCTATTGACACCATCGTTCAAGCTTAGAAGTTAATTCACGTCTCTAGGATCACTTCTACTACATGCAAGGAAGCCTTTACCTTTGCACAAAGTAACTTTCTCATACAGCCCTCGCATCCAAAATCACTTCCACCATACAAACATGTAATATGTACCCACAGAGCTACCCCACCACCCTGTATTAGATATATATATATTTTTTAAACAAGATTCACTGAATATTTTCTTCAATTCTTAACCATCATTCAGACCCCGATTGCTTTCTTCCTCCCAGGATTCAGTGCCTCAGTCATGTTACTGAACACCATATTGCTTTTCCTCACATTCTTGGACCTCCTTGAAAACTAGGATTAAAAGTGGCTGATCATTGCCTAGTTGGGTTGAGCAAAAGATAATATGTACTCCTTTCTGTGATCACAAATTCGGTGAACACCTCCCTGGTCGGGGAAAGGGTTGATTCCACTATGAAGGCAGAGCAATCCATAACATTCCTCAAGAGGCAGACTCTCTGACTTCAATGACCCTTCCAACCTATCACTTTTTTGCACTTCATTGCTAAGGTTACAGAGACGTATGGAATATTACAAATACAAAACTTCAAAGAAGAAAATGACATTCTTTCACCCAAACAAACAGGTTTTCATCCAACAAGGTGCATGGAAGTCGTGTTGAGCTCTATATTGTATGAACTTCATATGGTTATGACTGCAATGGTTCTTGTACTCCTTGGTCTGTCAGTGCTTTTGACCACTTATTGCTCAATCATGTTCTGGAACTTTTGGCCTCACACCATCATGGGCTCAAGTGGTACATATGGCTCCCTTTTCTTCTGGGCCCATCCCGGATACATGTGTGGAGCCACAGGGTTTGTCCCGGTTCACTAACATTTATGTGTAGTCCGCGGGCCATCTTATTCAGTCATTTAACCTTCAAATGATTTACTCCTACACTCAGTTTAGAGCAGGGGTGCACAACTGATTTTGACAGAGGGCCGAAAGTACCTTACTTGATGGCTATAGTGGGCCGAAAAGTAAATGTGGGTGAGGCGGTAGGCGCGGCGGGGAGTGGCATGCCAGGAGGCTTTTTCAACCCCCAATTTTTATTAAACACATGGAAAAAGAATACGTTTGAGGTGTAACAATTTTTATTTGCATTTCAAACTTACATTTTGTACTACACATTTTCCATTGTTATCATTTATTTCTATTTAGTTATTGCATATCGTATGTTTCATTAAATTATATATATTTTATTGACCCTTGATTGGACATTTATTTGGGACTGATATACTTTGCTGTTTGGGTTGCCCAAAGGAGTATGGCCTTCGCTGAGTCAGGTTTCCACAAAAAGCAAAGGATGTACATCTCTTAACTGTGCCTGTTTTAGCTTTATTATTGGGGTGCGACACCATGCCTCATGGCCCCCACCCCTCAACCAAACACCATGCCCCATGGCCCCCACCCATCAACCAAACACTATGCCCAATGCCCCCCCAACCAAACACTATGCCCCATGGCCCCCACCAATACACTATGCCCCATGACACCAACCCATACACTATGCCCCATGACACCCACCCCCCAAGCAAACACTATGCCCCATGGCTCCCACCCCCAACCAAACACTATGCCCCATGGCTCCTAACCCCCCCCCCCCCAACTAAACACTATGCCCCATGGCCCCCACCCCCCCACCAAACACTATGCCCTATGCCCCCCACCTCTCAAGCAAACATTATGCCCCATGGCTCCTAACCCCCCCACCTAAACACTATGCCCCATGGCCCCCACCCCTCAAGCAAACACTATGCCCCATGGCCCCCACCCCTCAAGCAAACATTATGCCCCATGGCCCCCACCCAGCCCCCAACCAAACACTATGCCCTATGGCCCCCACCCCTCAAGCAAACACTGTGCCCCAACGCAAAAGCATACACCAAGCACCCATACAGACCCGAACCCCCCACCACCTAACAAGCATACACCAATACACTATGCACCCATACAGACCCGAACCCCCACCCCAGCACACAAACTCACAAGCATACACCAATACACTATGCACCCATACAGACCCGAACCCCCCCAACTCAGCAAACAAACTCACAAGCATACACTATGCACCCATACACACCCCCACCTCACCATACAAACTCACAAGCATACACTATGCACCCATACAAACCCAAACCCCCATCCCCAACTCAGCATACAAAATCACAAGCATACACCATGCACCCATACAAACCAGAACCTCCCATCCCCCCAACTCACCATACAAAATCACAAGCATACACCATGCACCCATACAGACCCGACACACCCCCCACACTCCCATCTCAACACACACTGCAGACATACAAACACCCATACAGACCCGACACCTCCCATCTCAACATACACTGCAGACATACAAACACCCATACAGACCCGACACCCCCATCTCAACATGCACTGCAGACATACAAACACCCATACAGACCCGACGCACCCCCCATCTCAACATACACTGCAAACATACAAATGCAAACACCCATACAGACCCGACACACCCCCCACCCCTGCATCTCAACATACACTGCAAGGCTCTCGTCAACCTTGCTGCCAAAAAAGTGAGACCAGTCAAATGGCATGCTCAGAAGTCTAGCCTGCACATCTGGTGCAAAACCAGACTTCGGCAACCACGCAAATCGGTGTATTACGGTGCTCGTAGCCATGGACCTGCTGACTGTCTGCACCATCCAACCCAGACTGAAGGGATTCACACACGGCTTCCTTGCCGTCCTTAACAAGAGCTAGGAAGCCCTCCCTTTCTTCCCCTTTGGGAATATGCTCAGCCACCATATATATATGCAATCCCACAGTGTGTACGAAAATCTTGCCAAGGAACAAGAGGAGTTGGCCACCTTAAACGCCATACTCCCAGCTCAAAATAACTTGCGCACCCATACATCCACGCACTTATCCCTATCTGGAAGGATGGTAGGGTACGTAGCCTGTTTCGAGGTAGCCGTGGCTCCCTGGACCACCAGACTCATGAGGAGGGTGAGATGACAGATAGCCGGGGTCGCTACTGGAGGGGCGCCTCGTCAGAGACTTGTTCACTGCCGGATTAGTCTCTGAGGTTTCCCAATTTTTAGCCACTCGGTTCTGCAAAGCCACATGAAATGGCAATATGGGATCTGTAGGAGAACCCTGATCCAAAGTGTCCATAAGATCATCCTGATCATAGTGGGCAGAGGGCCTGGCCCACTCCACCACTCTCGACATAAGGCATCGGTAAGAGGAGTCAGCATGCTCACCAGGGTCTGGTTTGCCGTACTCCAGCTCAGGAGAAGTGTCTATACCACTTACATTATGCAAGGTACCCCAAAGATTCTGCAACCTACTCTCCTCCGAGAGGAGGCATTCCGGCACATTAGGAATCCCAAACTGGAGACCAAAAGGAGCCACACCTTCATCAGAATGTTCCTCCTCCTCAGAAATGGAGGTGAGGGACTTAAAAGTCTTTCTTGGGCAGAGGACTGCACCTTTTCTCAGGAAGCACAGCCAGAGGCTTCAAAGTCGACGACTTGGACGCCTTTTTAGGTGGTTCTACCATCACCAAGGGCTGCGCCTGATAATTTGGCACTGATGGCGTCAGCAACGGCTTCGAAGGCATTGAGTGTCTGATCGGGGTGGAGGATCTGACGGGCACCATCGACGGCTTCAAGGACATAGAGGATTTGGACTGTTTCGATGGAGACGAAGACAGTGACCTCGCTTCACGTCTTGAGCGATCCTTATGTAGCTTGTCCGTACGAGGCCTGGAAGTCTCTCGATGAGAATCGCACCGTTTAGCCAGGCTCGAGGGCGCGTGAATATCCGGCCAAGTCCGTTCCCTGCTGGCTTCAACAAAAGGCGTGGATGGGGCCTTGCCCTGCTTTTCGAAAATGTCAAGCATTTTCACCCGGAAAGCTTACCACTCTGCGGGCATCGAATGTTTGGACGGGCAACTTGGCCTCTCTGGGGTGCCGCCTCAAGAAGACAAGGAAGGCGACCAGCGGTGCCTTCTCCTCGAGCGCTTCGACGAGGACGAGTGGCGGGAACCACTCCAGGACCTTGAGCGATTGGCCTTCTTCCTCTGAGGAGAGTCACCCCTCGACTTATCAGTCTAAGGCCCAGCAGGTCGGGACCTATGGGGCTTGGACACCTTGCCTACTTTGAGTTTCCCCTTTCATTCCTGCAAGGCCTTTCCAGTCATCGACTGGCACTTGGAGCACGTATCCGTGTCATGGCCCCCACCGAAGCACCACAGGCAGACACAATGCAGATCCGTGATGGACATCTTGTATTCGCAGTCACAGCATTTCTTGAACCCAGAACAAGGTGACGGAGTGGAAGACAAAGACATATCGAAGAAAATCTTCACAGCAAACACTAGAAAGTACAAGGCGCGCCGAGTTTCACGAAGCAAACACATTTGCGGAAAAAACAGAACTGAGGCTAAGTGCTACTTAGAACATCCAATGACGTCACCCTCGATGGAGGCCTTCGAGGGACATTGACCGGAGGCCATCGATGCAGGGCGCAGTATACTGAAACGTTTCGGAAGCTTTTCCGACTAGGGAGCCGTTCCATTTACACAAAATTCACAAGAATTTAGTTTGACAAGTCGCAGCATATGTTGGCCAGTCTGATTATTCAGATAGAACATGTGAAACGTGAGCCACTTGTTGCATTGCAGTTTTAGTTTCTTCATGATGTTACCTGGTGTTAATGGTGCATCTTCAACTATGGACCTAAAGACCCTCCGCAGATCTTTACTTTGCGAGGTCATCATAAATGAGAGCTAATGAAATTGAGCTTCAAGAACGTTGGTTGGCAGTCACATATCCAGTCCGTTAGTACATTGTATTTTGATATCAGCGACTCTATTCAGAACATTTGTGCATTACATTTGATAATAAGTGGTTATATTTCCTAATTATTGTATTGGGCCACCAGATGCTCGAGCGGGATGAGTTAGTAATTATAGACTAGGGTCCTCCTTGCATCAAAAATAGGACGTACATTACCTTAGAATTAGAACCAGGTAAGCATGGTCTCCAACTCAAGGATTTCCAAGGAAAGAATTGTAAGAAAAAGAGCAAAACAACAAACAGGCAATTAACAAGTTTCTCCTCTCCTCCAAGTTGGATGGCTGGGTATGTCCCCTTTAATATTGCCGTTTAATTTCAACATTTGCCAAGCATGTATCCATTTAGCGTAACAAATACCCAGCTCATTGTTAAGTACCCCGGTGTATATCACAGACTGTAGTTGTAATAATTTGTATCTGCGCAACTGCAAATCAGATCAACCTGCAAAAAGTACAAAGTTAGACCCTACCAATGAATACCAAGGGCTGGGAGGATAGCTCAGGGGCAACGGGTTTGTCTTGGAAGCAAGACAACACAGAGCAACACAGGTTTGAGCCCGGCCCTGCACTTAGAAACTAGTCTCCGGTTTGGAGCACATCAACAAAGGTTAATTAAGGATACATTTAGTGTTTGGAAAAGCAGGTCTCAGTTGAAACAGATAGGGTTGCAATAAGGTCTTCATCAAAAGTAACTTATGATGGTTTCCATTTCCATTTTATGAACTGAGGTCTATAGCCAAAATACTTTGACTTCGTTTCCCATTCACACATAATGTGGCAGTATGTATTTTCCCATTCGCACACAATGGGGCAGTATGTATTTTCAACTAAAATTAATAGACTCCCAATGATCTCACTGCTGTCCCTTTTTTCTAGATAGTGTAGCCATCAGACACCAGGGGGCGCAGAGATGCACTAGCACATCTGTGTCGCCCCCCTTCAGCCAGGCACATTTGGGTGAGGACCCCTCGCCCCCAAGCAACCCCCAACGAGATGTGCCTGTAACCCTCCGCCGCCCCGCCCCCCCCCGGCAGGTCCACACAGAGCTACAGGCAGGTGCAAGAACGGACCCGGAGGGCCCAGGTTAAGCCAAGTAACATGCTGTGAAACTGTCTGCGGGGTTGACGCCTCACGCGAGCCGTGACTCAGTTCCACAAGGCTTTCAAGTGAGGCCGCCGGCCTGAGAGGGGCCCACTATAGGGAGCAGCGATGCATCCGGTCACCCAGCAAAGCAACCAGGGCTGTGGGCGTCAACACAGTGAGTGACTCAGCAGGGGCCAGGACGGTCCCTCCCCGACCCACACACGCAGGGGGCTGCTGGCTCGACAATGCCAGTGCGGCCTCAAATACCAGAGGATAAACAGGGCGATTGAAACCCTGGGAGAGCCCTGCCTCCCATCCCAATGGGTCCGCCAGCCCGAAACAACCCCAAGTGAGCCACCCAAGGCTGAGGCCAGTGGAGTGATTGGCCGCCCAGATCAATGGCAGGGCCTGCATCGCTCCCCATCACATATGAAAGGAGATTGCACCACTGCACAGAGGGCACACTATCCACCAAATTTGTGGGAGAGTGCAGTAGTTGACAGACTGGCGCAGTGTGAGGGGTGGCCCCACCACACGTGGTTGCTACCTGATCTACCACACTTGGGGGATGCCCACCCCCCGGATTGCAGCATACTGAAATCCCTCTGTGGAAGGTGCCTGGGAACACCTCCCCCAGACGCAAGACCACACACCATCCACTCAACAGCCGAGCCCTCATGGGGGGCCGCCCGACCACACCCCTCCCCCCTCCTCCCTCCTCCCTCCCCCCTCCCCAAGAGGGGAGACCCAAGGCGAATAGCAGCAGCCCCGGTCTGGCCTGCCCTCGGGGGGGCGACGCAGTGTGTCTGGGCCTCTCATCGCACTACTTAGAAAAACAAACACGCCCGGGTCAGCGTGACAGGGCACTGAACCACCACTTGATCTCTTGGTTGGGGCAGGTGGCGTGGGCCCCCGACGAACTTCCCCAGCTACATCCGCCAGAAGAACTGGGCACCACAAGGTCACTACTGCGCCCCCACAGTCCATGCTTAGAAGTGCCCGACACCCTCCCCACCCCTCAAAGAGGTGGCATTGTGGAGAGACCTTCACAGTCTCTCCATCCCAGGAAAGGTCCAACTGTGGGTAGAGCGTAATCGGTGGCTAACAAGTAAGGGCACCAAGCCCAAAGAGCCCCCACGTCCACACACATGAACTTGTCCACCACACTCCAAAAATACAAATTTGCCCCAGTCTCCAAACCAGCAATTGAGAGGATGACCTCGCCTGACCATGTGCCATCAACGTGAAGAGACATGGCGGCTATACTAGATGAACTCAAGGGCTTCAGATCATATATCAGCCGCAGGTTGGATGGCCTCGATAAAAAAGGTGGACGACATGGACGATAGACTTCAGAGGCTGGAGGCTAACCCGTCCTCGGTAGGAGTCCTGGAGACACAACTCGACATGCATATCTACAAATTGAAGAGAAGAGGAGTGCACCCTAAAAATGGACGATTGAGAATCGAGAGCACCGCAACAACCTTAGATTCTTTGGATTCCCAGAAAAGGAGGGGGTAGACCCAGAGGGAAATTGTAGCAGCAATCAATGAAGTCATCAGGAATCTGTTCGAGGAGGACATGACCACGGAAACAACTATTGACAGGGCGCACAGAGCTGGCGGTGGGGGGTAAGGACCCTCACTCTATTCTGGCAAGGTTCCATTACTATGCGGAGAAAGCCAACATCCTTGACAAAGCCAGGTCAGTGGGCCAGATACCGTGGGGGTCCTCCCGCATTGCCATCTACCAGGACCTCTCGACATTCACCCTATCCAGGCGAAGGCTATGCACCCCATTGACGAAATGGTTGACTACTAAGGGCGCTAGATACTGCTGGGGGTTTCCCCTTCTCCCTGAGCAAACATGAGGGGTACAAGTACAATCTGTTAACAGAGGATGACATCAACAGGGTTTCCCCGAGAATTGATGGGAGAGGCGTCACTGGACCCGACAGGGCACACTAACAAATCACAAAGAACAATAAACTAAAAAGATCCTCTGACAGGAGGCGCATTAGGAGGTTCTGCAAATATGAGAAGCTTAACCTTGCCTTCACCAGCTCAGACATAAGAAAGATTCCCAAGTAGCACATTTGAAGGGGAATAGAACCCAGCCCACTTACCCAACATTACTACCAGTGTGAGAGACTACCAGGTCTTGCTCAGTGCCCCGAGAGCTGTGCCGAAAGGGGATGGTGTCTGGGGGTGTGGGGGCTTCATGTTTAGTTCGGGCGAAAGCCCGCTGAAGGTGTTGGGGAGGGGCAAAGGGGTTTGGGCATGAGTAAGGAGCTAATTGTTTGCTTGGGAGGGGCTCTAGGGAGGAGACTTCGAGGTGGTTCAAAGCCTGAAGGAGGGCAGATCGTCTTGCCTGATGGTGGAAGACTGATCACCTGAGATCCAGGCACGATCGGGGGAATGGGGAGGAGGGGAGGTTTATAAAAATTAAGACAGTTCTTTTGAAAACTTTCCCCATGGAAACAAATAGGGTTCCTAATGTTACATGCTACACAGGGGCCTCACTGGGCTTCCACTTGCAGAGGAAGAGTGTACATGGGTCACACGGCAATACCCTAAAGCACAAGGATAGGTTTATTGTTTACACCCAAAGGCCCAGATCGCTGACTTAAACACTGCCTTAGTCCTAGGCTCAACGTAAGGGGTCTCAACTCCCCATTTAAAAGATCCTTGATGATGCGCAAATTCAATCGGTTGAAAGCAGACCTACTGTTCTTTCAAGAGACCCACTGACAGAGGGGCAGGGATCCATCCATTAAGGCAAAGTTGGTGGCAATAATCCACCATGCCTCCTACAGATCCAAGAAAAAGGGAGTGGCCATTGTAATAGTTAACAAGCTGGGTTTTGCGACAGAGTCAACCCTGAGAGACCTAGAGGGGCGTTATCCGCTAGTCAAAGGGTGGATAAAAAGGACAAAAAGTAACCCTGGGTTAGATTTATTGAGGGACAGGAACACTACTGGGAGATGGTGAAAGAGAAAATCCAGACCGTCGCAGAAGGACGCCTGCTCATTGAGAGCTATTTTAATATGGTCTTAGACCCAGCAATGAATAGGAAAAGAGCCAACCCGGTGGTGGCATCTCATGCCCAGCTCAACAAATCTCGGCGCTTCAGCCAAATCAATAGTGAGCTTGGGGAATTAGACTTGCTCATTTGTGAAGGAGGGTCGCCCTCTTACACATTTTACTCCACGGTCCATGTGTACTAAGACTATGTCCTCCTGGACACCTCCCCGATAAGTAGCCTTTCGAGAAACCACTACGGAGCCCATTCCATGGTCAGACCATGACTTAAGAGTGGAGTTGGGAAATTGGTCCAGTGAGACCCCTAGGGGTACATGGATATGCAATGACCTGCTTTTGAAAGACAAAGCAGCCGCCCAGGGGTTATTAATAATTAATAAAATAATTCTTCCAGATCAACAACGGGTAGGTGGCTGACAGTATGGGAAGCATTTAAGACCTCAACACAAGGGGAGTTGATGGGGTTGGGGGGTGTTGAGAAAAGGAGAGAGAAAAGATGGAGTCTGACCTAAGGGCAAAAATAGAGGCTTTGAAGCCCAAGGGGAGACTGAATATCCAAGTGTCCCAGATGAACCTTGCAAAAATGAAGAAATACAAAATCCAACTGATGGCCCTGCTGGTACACCAGACTTTGCGAAAAGCATTCCTCAGATTAAAGTATATGAAAAATAGGGAACGTGCAGACAAGATACTGACGTGGAGATTACGTGAGTAGAGGATGGTGGGGTTTGTACAACAGTGAGGAGCCAAGAGGGTATATGAAGACAAAAAGCTGAGGAATTTCGTGAATATTACGAACTTCTCTATACAAGTGAATTTAAAGGAAATTGAACCCCGGTAGACAAGTTCCTAGATGCCGTACCCATCCCGGATAGTGCTGCCACTCGACACCCCAATCTTGGTAGAAGAAATAATCTCAATAATCGGGAGCATGAAGCGGAGGGGTGATGACTGCTTCACAGTGCGCTAAGCGTTTCAGTCAACCCTGGCCCAGATTATGGCCAAGATATTCAACTGTGACTAAAAAAACAAAGAATTTGGGTAAAGACAAAAGGGAATTTAACCTAGACCTAGTCTTTCCCTACACTACGGATCAAGCTAGAGAGACAGCCAAAACACAACAACCTTCACAAAACCGAGGTAAATACAGGAAGAAATGGGTTTCTTTCTCGAACTCAAGCAGCAGCGGTTCGGACGACCAGAGTCTCCCAAATCAACCCCGCTCTTTCGGCAACTATCCACAACCACCACCACTCCCTTTTTTAGCAGGCGGCGGGATGATGGGAATCCCCGGTTGGGGACCCCCATGGTACAATCAATTTTCTCTGATGATACGCAATCCTCGAGGTCGCAGGAGACGCATGAGGTAGACTAACAACCCATACCGATTTTTAATCTTGCCAACTTCGCCCTCTCGAAAATACAAACATCAGCCATTTCAAAAGGACTTTCATATGTCCCCACTCATCAAACCGACTGGTTTAACACCGAAATGGAGGTTCGAAATTCTTTTCGCACAGTAAGACTAAAAAGCTTTCTTGGATTAGCAAGAAAGAATTTGAGTTCCTGACTAGTAACCAAGGGAGGTCCCTACCATCTATGCCCTCCCCAAGATTCACAAAGACAGTGCCCATCCACCAGGCAGGCCTATTGTGTCTGGGTGCGCCTCGATCCTCGAACCGGTATGTAAATTCATTGATTTTTTTCTAAAACCTATCAGCATTCTAACCCCCACATACATACGTGACACGACCCATGCCATCCAAACTTTTGAAGACCTCTCCTTTGATCCCACATCACACTTGCTAGTAACTATGGATATCAAATCTCTATACACGATCATACCACAGGATGAGGCTATTGAATGCATGAGGAGACAACTCATTAAATACGATCTTCAGAATAGAGTCCCGGTCATTACTGAATTACTCACTCTGACCTTGAGTAAGAACTACTTCGACTTTAATAGCCAATTCTAGCTCCAGATAAAAGGGACGGCAATGGGCGCCAAGCCTAGCCGTTATCTTTATGTCAGAATTTGAGGAGATTAACATCTTTGCCGACAATACCCCTTCAAAATACAGATCCATCACTGGAAGAGATATATAGACGACATCCTCTTCATTTGGGAAGGCTCAAAAGACACCCTTGACAACTTCTTAGTGTGGCTTAACAACGTTAACACTGATATCCAATTCACTATGGAATCTAGCAACAATATGGTGAACTTTTTGGACCTAGAAATACGACACAAAGAAGGGCTTATCAAATGCAATCTCTTCCGCAAACCAAGTGATCGGAACACCTTACTTAATTTTTCGATTGACCATCCGAGACACCTCACAGAGAACCTGCCATTTGGCCAGTTTCTTAGAATCAGACGCAATTGTTCTGAGATTGAAGATTTTTACCATCATGCACAGGACCTCGACAACAGACTGACACAGAGAGGATACCCACGGCATATAATCTCAAGATCCAAAAAGCGTGCCAGATTCTATAACAGGGAAGCCCTACTGACACCTGATACGCAAACTCCGGACCTCAACACCAGGACAACCTGCGTGATCACGCATGGTACCCATTCACAGAAAATACGCAAATTGATCTCCAAATACTGGCTACTGACCCGACTTTGTCTACAAGATGAACCAACACCCAGGTTTGCGTACAAACGTGGAATAAATTTACGGGAACACCTCGTTCACTCCAGGTTCACAAAACCGGCACCAAGGGCGGGTCTATGGAGTTTGAGGAGTGCCACGGGACACTTTCCATGTGGCAATTGTACAGCCTGTTAATTCACTAGGAAAACAAAAGACTTCCTGGTCAACGGCAGACCATGGACCCTCCATAACCTCACAAACTGCAAGAGCAAACAAGTAGTATATGGGATGGAGTGTCCTTGTGGCCTCAGATACGTGGGTCAGACAATGCGTCCAGCCCATATCAGGATTTGTGAACATCGTTCTAGAATCCGATGTAAGAACATGTGTCCCCCTAGTTACCCACTTTACAGAATCTCATCACTCTGTTGATGACATTACTTGGTGGATTATTGACATAGTTGTCCATTCAACTAATGCCCTTGCAAGCCTTCTATCTAAAGAAGCCCGTTGAATCCATTGTTTGGACTCTTTTCACAATGGACTTAATGAGGAATTCATACCTCTAAGATGATCACTCTCTCCCTCTTGTTAGTTGGCCTTCCTTGTCCCTTCTTCCTCTGGGACCACAGGGTCCTGCCCTTTGAGCGGTTGGTCATCCCTTTTCCTACTATATGCGGGTGCCATTTGTTGTTTTCTAAACAAACACACACGCAGCCCCCTTTGTCTTTGCAGGGCTGTGCTTCCACGGTCTCTCCGTGCTCGCTCTTGATAAGGCAGTTGCTTTGCCTCTTGCACCAATAGCCTTGCAGCACTTTGATACACTTCGTGCCCCACCTCCCGTGCCATTGGCCGCGTTGGAACCGGATATGCTCCTATCAGGAGCCGCAGGAATGGTTTGGCGCCCACCACACCCCCGCTCAGGCTACTTGAAGACAGGTTGCCACGACAACCCTCACCCAAATACGCTTAGCAGCATCATTCGGCTGCAGCTGCTCCCTGGGTGCAGGCTCCTTCGTTGCGAGTCTCCCGCATGACAGCATTTTCGCACTCTGCCATGCGCCTCAATTCCCAACTCTCTATACTTCTGCACCAGCGCGCAAGGTAAGCATACACAGCTTGGTCCAGCAGAGGGGTATTTCCGGTGGGCGCCATGATAGACACCGTGTTTCCCACGTACCAGTTCTTCTCCCTTCCCCCATTTTATTATGAAATCATGAGGCCACCTTCCAGTTCCTACAGGCACTGTAACTACATTACAACTACCTATATAAAAGGACCACATAAGTAACGTTTATACCCACTCGATTCGGGCACCTCTTATTTTCGTTTTACAGTTATTTCTGTACTGCAACACTGCATCCGCGCCACACCAGCTTCTCCTGGACTGACCTGTGTTGTCCTCGACTTCGCCACCCAGCACTGACTGATACCGTGCTGCAAGGTAACCCGCTCGTACATCTCTGTATACTTTGTCAGTATGCTCCACACGGGTCACCAATTGTGTATGGGTTGCGCATCTCCCCTTTTTCTTCTGCTCCTGCCACTCTGCACATGGAACCTATCATTGTGTTTGCAGTTCTCCAGCCTCTCTCACACATCTATCTTTGCCTTGTTCTTAACTCGTGTCTACAGTATATGGTCACTTCTGTACCTGTATTCTCCCTCTAGCCAGTCCTGGACACATGGTGTATACACTGCAGTTTTATCTAACACACCATTTTTTAAAATCCTTTTGACGCTTGCATGCACTTGTGCACAATACATAACTTCATGACTTCCCCCTCCTCTCCTCATTCTGAGATCTACTCCTTTTATGCGCTTACTTCTACAGCTGTTGGATTTCCGGCACAACAAGTAGAAGTTCTGGCATTAGCCTTGTCCATTTTCATAAGCAGTACAAGAGTTCCGACACACCGGGACAGCAGCCACGCGACATTCCCCTGTCCTCCATACATTCATAGGGTGAGTATTTTGCATCCGTTTGTCAACAGTATCATACAACCTCAACACTCCTTTGTAATTTTTCCTATGGAGTACTAGTCTGACCAATCATGTTTTAATTTTCTCTGCCCCCTTTAGGGATTAATCTCTATACTACATCAACTCTGCCCTGAAGAAAGCTTCAATCACATTAGCCTGTTTAGGCCCGCCAAAACGTGTTTTTCCCTGTGTTGTGTTCCCCTCCCCTCTGGAAGCACCTTTGGGAACAAATCTACGATATTTAATACACGTTGGCAGTTAATGATATGGCAAAATAACCATGTCATAAGTGGATTGTGAATGATTTCACTCCGTACTAACCAGGGTAATTTTTTATACACCCTGGTTAAAATCCAACCCACAGGCACAACTGTTTTCCTGTTGAGCCTTCGTCCTTTTATCAATTGTTTTTGCACAATATCCTAAATGAAATTACAATGTACACGTTATGCTCTTTGTTTCTCTTTCATTTTTTGTTATGTTTTTTAAAGAAGCACCTTGAAATTCTTAAAGAATGTTTTTCTGTATAATAAAATTTTCATGTACTCCTAGGTTTTCCATTGGTTTTGTTGTCTCTGTGACTTTCTTTGAAAGCACGTACCTCATAATAATCTCATAATATGGAGATTTAACCTTAAATCATTGACAGAATTCAGGACTGTCTCTGGCGTGGGTTCCTTTCTTAGGTTCCTTGTTTTGAATGTATATACTGCCCCCGCATGCACACCGGGGCACACCTATTGTTTGTATAAGATATTCACCTATTGTTTGTATAAGATATTCAACCAAGCATTGGGAACGGGAGTCCTGCTAGACACCTTATTAGGGGACCCAATAGTAGCGATTCTGAAGGAAGGCAGAGACCCGGCACAATGCCAATCATACAACCCATTTCCCTGTTAAATACAGATGTGAAGATTTCTGCCAAAGTGCTGGGTAAAAGGTTAGACCCGCTCATGCCAACCGTAATTCACTGTGACCAGGTTGGCTTTATTTCTGGGCGCCAGGGAGCAGACAGAAAAACAATTGACCTAATGTACATAGCGCAAGAGTAGGAACTGGAAGGGTACCTACTGTCCATGGACTTGGAAAAGGCCTTTGAGCGAGTGGAGTAGGCATATATGGGAAAAGTCTTAGAGAGAATAGGATTTGGCCCCAACTTGCGGAGATTGACCACAGCACTATACAGAGACCCGACGGCCAAAGTACCAGTCAACTGTATCATCTCTACCCCTTTCCACTTAACCAGACAGGGCTGTCCCATCTCCCCCCTCTTGTATGCGCTTACGATGCACTAGCATTCAGAAATGACACCGACATATCAGCAATAAAAGTCGGTGATGTCGAATTTAAACTGTCCCCCTTTGCAGACGGCATCTTACGATATCTAACAAACAACTTGCGCTCCCTACCAAGACCCCTGGACCACATACCTCCTTCTGGGTTTTCTCGGGCCTGAAAATCAACAAATTCGAGTCCAGTGTTATGCCATGACACGCGGAGCACCCCACCGCGATACACCCAGGGCCCCTGAGCGGGATGAGACTCGAACATAGCGCAATCACCTATCGGTGGGCGCCCTTGACCCTCTCGTGGTACGGTAGAATTACATGGGCTTCTATACCTTTTCACGGCTATACCGCCCCCCCTCCCAGATTCCTTATTTGGAAAGCGCAACTCCTTGATATCCCAATTCATTTGGCAAAAGAAAAGTCCCAGGATCAAAGGAACCACCGTAACCGTCCCCAAAGATTTTGGAGGGTTCGGCCTCCCAGACCTCCTTTACTATAAGGCTGCCCAACTACACTATGCTACAGCGCCTCGATGCCCTTGGGCTGTAGCGCGCTTTACAAATTCAAATAAATACACGTCTTGCTTGAACACATGAGGGACGACATGGGCACGTATTGGTCGTACTAAAAAGACTCCTACTCCCATCCCAAGAAAGTATACGAGATCATGTTCCATGGCAACATATTTACAGCCACAATGGAGCATAACTTAAAAACCTTCTACACGATTGGAATCTATCTCCGCGGAAGCTGTCGAAAATGTTCCCTGGGATATCCCCGTTCTGCTCAAGGGAATGCGGCCAGCAAGCCACATCGTACCATCTCTGGTGGACATGTCCCAAGATCCAGATGTTTTGGGTGGAAGCCCTTAGCTGGGTGAAGGTGGTCACGGGAGTAGCTATGGGTCTAAACCCTATGCAGATTTTATTGGGCATACTGGGGGAGAGCAGGGAGGAACCCCGACTCCCGAGAATGTGGGAGGCCCTGCCGAGAGCAGGGAGGGCGGCAATAGCCCAGAGACGGGAGAGCAAATCTGCACCCTCGAAAGGGGATTGGATGAACAAACTTTGGGACATCTTTATTCTGGAGAAACATGCAGCAATACTAAATGATGGGTTGAAGGCCTTCCACTCCGATTGGGGAATGTTCATCCTGAAGTGGGGCAGTACCAGACCAAGCTCAGTCTGGTGACAGTTCCGACAAGTGTAATGGAGACTGTATATCCATAGCATGTTTGACATTCCTGAGATGGGTTTGCGATGAGGGTCCTAGGCACCTCACACTGTGTACCCTCGTATCTCTTGTTATTGCTCGCCTTGCACGTTTTTGATCGTTTGCGAGCCTTGTGGCGCATGCATTATGTAGCACAAGTTTATGTGAGAGGGGGAGTGGGGAAGGACGGGAAGGGGGCTATGAATGGAAAAATGTTGGTGTAAATGCACTGGTATTATGGTCAATGTTCCTGTTTTTTGTTTTGCAATAAAAACGAAATTTAAAAAAAGATAATGTAGCCATCAAGATGTGGCATTTCTAGTAATCAAACTCCTTGTAAAAGAAATATTTGTAAATTTGATGTGGGTTAAGAACACTAGCGTGGACCCTCGAGTTCCATGAAATAGTTTTCTTAAAGCCGTGTGCTTAATTGCTGTGTTTGTTAGCCAGGCCCAGTCGTCATTTGTTAAAACCTGTTGCAAAATAGACCTTTTTTCACCCTTCGCCCCTTTACTGTGCAATAAATTTTGTCCGTAGACTTTAGCGGCTTGCCATGCTTGGATATCGCCACGGATTCCTCCAGCAACTAAGTGAGGTCATCAATTGGTCTTTATGAATCACTAACAAAAGGGAAAAGCATCAATACAAAAGCTTCAACTTCGGTTAGCACCAAATTGGAAATAGACTGGAGGTTAAATGCAACACCAGCAGGTCCATATAATGGTAATCTATAAATTCCACTGTGAAGCGGTCTGCTGATTCAATTTAAAGTAAACAAATTAGGGAACACAAGCAAAGTATTGTTGATCCATTTGCCAGTTGGTCACCAGTCTCTCTCAGGACTTGTTCAAAACCTATTAGATTATGACCTTATGGCGATTTTAACTTGTACTTTAAATGAGACACGAGGGACCCTCAATGTATCTGTGTTCCAAGGTTGCTCTCCAGCTCCAGAATGGACAACCAGCAGCTTATTTAAAGTTGGCTACTTTACAATGGGCAGTCGCTACAGGAGGAAAAGGAGACTGGAGAATCAGGAGAGGTTTCCTCCTCCAGTCTAATGATGGGTCTCCAAGACGTCAACACAGCCTTCTTCCAGTGGGCGTTTGGTCCATATTCTAAAGTTGCCTTCAATGAATCTTTCATGTTTGTGAAATAGAGAAGGATACTCATGTTCTTGATGGCATTATTTTTGCCGTTTCATGGGGATTTAAAACTGGTTTTACTGACACCCTTTCCTTTTAAGATGGTTTCTTTGCTTATCTACATCCTTTCAAGACTCTTGGCATAACGATCCGGATTTGAGGAACTTTATCGATCTGGCAGACCAGATTTCTTTGTTTTTGCTGGCATTAACCAACAATTTTGGATTTGCATTAGCTTCCTGGCGGGTGATCTCAAATGGGGGAAAGGTCTGGCGGCAAGAACTGTATGCTTTTTTCTCGACCCAAATCGGACTTTCCCCCCATCATCGTCTGTTTCTTTGTTCCTAGGAAATTTGGCTCTGTATAAGTCGCTTGGGTCGATCTTGGAACAAGACGATTAGAATTGTTCCGATTGCATCTAGTGATTTGCACAGTATTACCCAATTTCATTGAATGGTGGCCAAATTCGGCAAGTACCATCGATCAAATTGGGTAATCAATACAATACATGGAGAGTGTGGTTGCGGGGTGTCCCCCCCCACTCCCCATGTTCAGTATCTATGGCCTTGGGAGATAGCAGGGGTGTCGCCCACTTCCTGAGGATTGGGGGACAAAAAAAAATGAAACAATAAAAAGGGACCCTGCGGCACCGGATCCAACCCGTGTAAGAGGGACAGAACCGACGCTGCAGGGTCAGAAGGAAGTAGACATACAAAAAGCTAAGTGAGGGGGGGGGGCGGCGAGGGGACGTATTGCGGGATGGGAGGCATACATTTGACTACAGTCAATTCCACCGTGAACAATTATGTCACAGCCAAATCACGTAGATCCATTTGCACTGCCAAATCTGAACTCATCACGTTGACTGTTAGGATTTTTGCTAAAATGCAAATGCGTGTGAGATTTTATTTCGCTGCTCACATCCTCAGTCTTACCAGCGATTGTAAAACTGAATTCAGAGCTGCAATTGAATGGACATCCGAGAAGATTCAAATAGATACAAGCCATTGTGGTGGGGCATAGTCTCGGAGGAGACAAAGGGTGACTACTAGCATAAGATACACCACCACCATCTTTGTTCAGATACTCTTAGTTTTCACCACTATTAGATGGAAAGCATTGGGGAGAAGAGATACCAAACGAGGAAGTTCTTATTAAGGAATCTGTGTCTGCACCACATCCTTTTCAAAGCTTTGTTGGGGAGTAGGGGCGGAAGTCTCAGGGCCCTTTGCGATTTAGAACAAGATGATAGTAGAAGGAGATGTTGTAGGGGAGCTAAGAGAATGGAGGGTTTGGGGGACACAGTAGAAGCGAGATTGTAGTGGAAATAGTGAATTTTGGTACTAACCGTATGCATCGAAGGAAACTCCATTTTAGAAGTTAAACACGGTCTTGAAATAGAGGCCTAGTGTTAGAGCTATGTCAGTATGCTTACATCCAGTCCTGAGAGTTAGAAAGGTGTTTGTGCGTTCTCTGTTCGCAGCACTGCAGGAGGATAATTTCTTGAAAAAACACACCGTTCTTTATTGTGCCTTATCGTTAGTGCATGTCACCCAGAAGAAATGTGCCCTGCAAGGCCAAGAGAGCAGAATGGGTATTTCACCATATCCAGATCTACAAGTTATAGCAACCCGGGACCCCCAAACCACAGACACCCACATGTGAGTGCACGGACCAACACAAGACCCTGGGTTATAAACCTGTAAACAGGCAGATCGATCAGGAAGATCAGAGAGCGGCGACGGGCTGCCCCCACCATCCGTTCATGTGAATTGTGCTGCAAGGTGCCAAGGGAGAGGGTAACAAACTTAAGCTGCGGGTGGGAGAAGTTGTGAAGGCACCAACATGTCTGGGATTGGAGCGGGGATTCAAGTAGTTCTGAGAAGCTATCACAACCTCCAAAGTATATGCCTCGCTCATGTCCTTGGTACCAGGTGCAATGTAGAAGCCATGAAATAAGGAATTGTGCAACTAAATTTCCAATTGGAGCCTTTGTGCCCGATGACTCAAGATGATGCAGGGACCAATCACCTGGCATCCCGTATGGAGCCGGCTATATGTGTACAGTGTCGCACCAACCATCTACCTGGATTTGTTAACTATGTGAAGTACATCGCTTGTGACGCTGTGTACCTTTATAACCCATTATTTATGATGTTTGCGTCAGAGCGTTCTCCATGGCAGCACAATTCTTTGCTGGCATGTACTTATATTTTTGTGAGATTAAACCTTGCTCTCCTTGCAAGAGGTTTGCTGGGCCTTTTTCCCTATTGGGTTGTATTTTTTCTGGTGCGAGCCTTGAGGGGCTGCTCGAAAAAAAATAAAAAAGGAAGTTGTCTTCACTTAAAAATGGCCTTTCATTAGAAGAGGATGTCAACGTTTGCCCAACTGGAAAGGAGCTTGAATCGGATGCGAGTGGTATTGAAATTATGGAGGCATCAAGTTCCTCCAAAATTGTAATCATGTGGTCGATAGAGGTTTGTATTGATGACAGTCAAAGGCCATTTTCTAATTGCTTCGTTAGATTTTAATATTGCGAAGTGCAACGGGGGCCATGGGGTGCTTTGATCTGATTGATTAATACTCAATACTTTCTACCGGACCACTGCATAGATTGTAGCGTTGAGAACATTATCATGAGCACAACATACTATGAATAATGAGAACGCTTGCCGCAGTGCACTACCCCATGTGTTCCACTTGCCTGTTCCACACAAAACCTCACTTATGCACTGCATTTCCTCACTAAACTGGCCTCTATGAACTTGAAGGCTGGCTTCTTCCTCTGGTGCCCCGCAAATTAGCTTTGTGTGGCAACAGGTCCTACTGGTGCAAAACATTATGCGCTGAGCTGCGAATTGCAGAGTGACCTATTGAGGCTCTGCAGCCAACTGGCGGGGTTGGGGGTACAAAGTACTCTGCGCCAGCAGCTAACTCGGCTTAATGTCCAAGAGCAGCACCAGAGTTGGGAGGAAAGATTACTCACAAAGTTGTCACACAGCAATGAAGCCCACTCCAAGCACAGCAGGAGCCTGCTTAGGATGCAGTGATTTCTTCGGACAGAAGCAGATCTGTGCGTCCAGAAGCTTGAGGAGGGCACCAAGATGTGCTGGATAATTCAATTCAGCAGCTGATACACCACAGGTTCAAGGGACAGGCTTCTCCTAGCAGAGTGAAGCAGTGTGGCGCATTACAGGATGTTGCTTTGGCAATGAAGGTTTAAGGCAGAGTTACCAGCATCCCTGTTGGTCCTCTCGGCTGTGTCAGATTAGGTCTCATTTCTCAACAAAGCAATGGCTACAAACTCTCCTCAGACGGCTGGGCTGAGGTTTACCCCAGCCTACCCATCAGAAAGCTTTGGCTGCACCTATTCCTGGCTGGCCAGCCAAACTCCACTTGTGACATCATTCAAGAGCTGGTTGTGGATTGGGATTTTTGAATCACATAACCCAGTAAATCAGTTTTCAACCATAAGCATTTCCCTTGTGGGCTCGGCTCAGATTGTGGAAGGGGCTGATCATATGTGGACATTCCTATGGTAAAACAGAAGGAAAAAAGGCCAACAAAGCAAGTTGTTGAGTATTTTAAGCCTGATCTTTCTGAGGTAGCTTTGTTGGCTACAGTAAAAACATATGGCAACTCTTGGTAAAAAGAATAAAGATTCACAGTAGTGCACCATGAAAATGGGCTTCATTGCCAGGGTGAGGGACCCCATCCCCGCCACCCATGGGAAAAGAAAATTAGGGACAACCAGGATTCCCCACCCCCTCCACACCATCTCTTGTATTGGTAACCATAGGGCTACCAATACACACAAAAATAGAGAACTCAGAATGGGGCAGAGAACCACTGCATTTACAGCACAGGGACTCACAAACCCTCCAGAGTTCCAGTGTTGAGCGACGTTGAAAAGCCTTGTTCACTCAAAACATCAAGACGACCATAACAGCCAGCAAACATACTAGGGGTCTCATGAAATGAGGCTGATCAGCAGCAAAAATGAAATGCTTTTCCAACAGCACAGAATGTTGGTACACCCCATACCTTATTTGGCCTCCAATTCCTCCCAAGATATTTGCAAGCCATTTTTGTAAAGCACTGACTGAAGTGAGGTCACAACCTGTCAACAATCATTGACCAAACTGATTTCCGGCCTTTAATGCATAATGAGGAGAAATACGGGGGGCGTGGCTTGGAAGCCATGTGAAAGGACGTGCCTGTACGGGAGCTCCCACTGATCCGTACATAATCCGACTGATACTGCGCAAGGACCGCTGTGATTTGGCAGAAAGTGGGAAGACTGTGAACATGAAGTCCGGCTGCACGCGAGGACACATTTTTACACGGGTTCGTGGTGCGCACGTGTACTTAAGAGCTGAATGAAGCACTGGCGGCGAGATCACGACTGACGACAAAATGGCCGCCGCCGCTTGACGAGGGGACAAAGGAGCGGCGGACTGGGACCACAGCATACGTGCGCCCTCTCAGCGGAACAAAGGGGGCAGCGCGACCTAGCCCATCTGGGGGGAGCGCCGTACAACAGCGGTGCCCGAGGCTGTGGGGCGAGCTGGGACTCTCAACTGAGTCGTGGTGTATGGGCACGGTGCCTCCCTGGCTTGGACCGGAGCGCTGCCAGAAGGACGCTCCTGACTGGAGATATGTCGAACAAACCTCTGAGGGCGAAGAATAAGCAGCCTACGCTCGACGAATACGCCAAGACGTCGCCCGGCCTGGAAGGTGCCAGGAGCAGGGATAAAGCTCAGACCAAAGAGATGGCCGCCGGGGGTGCGAACCAGGAGGTCCTTGCTGCGATCGCGGACCTGAAGGCAACGTGGGAGACCAAGCTCCAACTTGCTGTGGTCGAATTGAAAACTGCTTTGGAACTACAGGTCGGGGCGGTGCAGGAGGACGTGAACCTCCTGAGGCAGGATGTACGAGCCCTTGCTGAGCGCACGGAAACTCTGGAAAAGGAGATGGGCCCTACTGTGGTGGACTGCACTGCATATAAGAGCGATATCCATGCCCTGGTGCAGCGGGTGGGTAACTTGGAAAGTAGGGCCGAAGAGGCGGAAGGACGCGCTCGGAGAAATAACGTTCGCATCGTGGGCCTGCCGGAGGGGGCTGAAGGCCAGAACCCCACGGAGTTTATTGAGAACTTGCTGCTGCAGGAGATCACTGGGGGAGCCCTGTCGCAGGGGTTTGCGGTGGAGAGGGCGCATAGGACCTTGAACAGAAGACCACCGCCGGGGAACCCACCTAGGCCTGTGATCGCCAAGATCCTTAACTATCGGGATCGGGAAAGGATCCTTGAGCACTTTCGTAAGGGGGGCACCATACGGCAAAGAGAGGCGACCATTACTGCTTACCCCGACTATACCCTGCAAGTGCAGCGTAGTCGCATGAACTTTGGGGCGGTCAAGAGGCGATTGCGGGCAGCGGGGTACAAGTATATGTTGCTCTACCCGGCCAGATTGAAGATATTGTTTAAGACTAAGACACTGTTTTTTGACACTCCGGAGGAGGCCATGGAATGGCTCGATGGCACGGGAAGAGATAAGTGACGCTGCGGGCCCGGTGGGCGATGAATATTGGGACTGGAATATAGTTGGTGGGACTTTGTTTTGGTAGTGTATGCGTTAGGACTTCGAAACATGGTCCATGTGTGCGGATACGGAATTGTGGGAGGGGAGCCTCCGGGGACTGTTCTTTGTACCCCAGTTTGAGTTTAGGTTAGTCACGGTGTGTGGGGTGACACCCTGTCGGGTTCTCTACTTGGGTTCCAGAGAGAACCGAACACAGGGATGCCTGAGATCCAGGGATGAAGCTGGGCAGTTGGTTGGGTTAGGGGGGTGGGGAGGGTCAGTTTTTATATGAGCCTGGGAGAGAAACTGGGGATGGGGGTCCTTGCGGTAGGGGGGAGGCGAGTGGACCTGGGAAAGGGATGGGGGCTACTGATGCATCATGGGGGACCTTAGGATACTAACGTGGAACGTTAGAGGGCTTAACAGCTACCTTAAGCGTAACAAGGTCATGTTGTACCTAAAAAGACAAAAGATAGATATCGCCTTGTTACAGGAGACACATCTGACACGGGATAAACTGGAACTGGTGGGGAGAAAGTGGAGAGGGACTGTAGTTGGATCCACATATTCTGCCTATGCTAGAGGTGTGCTGATTTGGGTTGCACCACATGTCCCGTTTAAGCTACTTGGGGAGGTTGTGGAGTCTGATGGGAGGCTGGTCATGGTAAGGGGGCTTGTGGAAAATAAAGTAGTGTGCGTCATAAATACCTATGCCCCCAACCGTGACACGGCGACATACTTTAGGACACTGACCACTAGACTGGGTGAGGGGATGGGGGGTCCTGTGATTTGGGGAGGGGACTTTAATTGTGTACTAGACCCCAAGGAGGACAGGTCAGATTACAGGGTGGACAGGCCCAGCCCGGCGGCTAGGGTACTGCAGGCGCTGCTGGTAGACCTAGGCCTGGCAGATGTGTGGAGGACGAGACACTCTGGCGTGAGGCAATATTCGCATTACTCGGCCCCGCACCAGTTACACACAAGGCTGGATTACTTTTTCGCCACTCCGGACGTTGTCGCGAAGTGTGACCAGATAGACTACAGGGCGAGAGTCCTTTCGGACCACTCGCCCCTGGTCATGCGTTGGCAGCTTTGTCCTCCACGTGCGCGAATTCCAACATGGCGCCTTAGGGCGGAAGCGCTCAGGGATCCAGTCTTCAGAGAGGAAGTGAGGGAGGAGATAGTTGCTTACTTTGAAGCGAACACAGGCAGCGTCAAGTCGGCGGGTACTTTGTGGGAGGCCTTTAAGGTTGTAATGAGGGGGGTTGCCATTGTTAAATCCAAAGGATTAATGGGAGGAGTCCTGGCGGATCTGCGGAGGGCCGAGATTGAGTTGGAGAGAGAGCTGGGGGAAGGGGAGACGGACATGGAGGAGGTCATTAATTTGCAACAGAGGTGCGCAGAACATTGGGACAGGCTTTGTAATCTGAATTACAGGAAGTATATTGAGAGGTTGCATGCCGGGGGAGACAAGACGGGCAGGCTTCTTGCTTGGCTGTATAAGAGCAAGACCCCAAGATCCCCGATCCGATCAGTTATCACTGAACAGGGAGTGGAGCAGGACACCCAGGAAGGGGTGAATGGAGCATTCGCAGAATATTATCAAACATTATATGGAGGATCGAGAGGGGGGAAGCCGGGAAGAGATAGAGGTAGTACTTGAAGACATAGGCCTGCCCAAGATAAGTGACGAAGAGCGAGAGGAGATGGATGCTCCGATCACTCTGGAGGAGCTGCAGGAGATTGTGCGGCAGCTACCCACTTGTAAGGCCCCGGGTGCAGATGGGTTCCCCAGTGAATTTTATAAAGCGTATGGGGAGGAGGTGCTCCCGTCCATGCTGGAGATGTTTAATGAAGCGTTCGAGGTGGGGCGGCTGCCGGAATCACTCAGGGAGGCGATTATAGTACCGCTCCCCAAACCCAATAAACCGGGGCATGATTGTAGCTCCTACCGGCCCCTGTCGATGCTGAACCAGGACAGCAAGATCCTGACAGCGGTCCTGGCGGCCAGAATGCGGAGGGTAATAGGCAAGCTGATCCATCCTGACCAGACGGGCTATGTCCCGAACAGGAATATTACTCACAATCACAGGCGCCTTCACAGGGTGGTGGAATGGGGGGGCAGTGAGGACAGCGAAATGGCAATAGTGGCGCTGGATGCGGTTAAAGCGTTCGACTCCGTCCGATGGCCATGGCTGCTGGCGGCTTTGGGGCAGTTCGGACTGGGACCATGCTACATGAGGTGGGCCGAGTTATTATATAGTGCGCCTCTGGCTAGGGTCCGTACGGGTGCAGTAGTGTCAGATAGATGGCAGTTAGGCAGAGGTACCAGGCAGGGATGTCCTTGGTCCCCAATGTTGTACATACTGGCCCTGAACCCTTAGCAGTTTACCTCCGGCAGCAGTATGATCCAGTGGGCATAGAGGTGGGAGGAGAGTGCCATCTTATATCCCTGTATGCAGACGATATGCTGTTATACCTGAAACATCCGGAAGAGAATTTGCAGTATATCTTGGAGGTATTGGAGAGGTACGCCTGGTTGTCCGGCATAGCGGTTAACCCTCAGAAATCCGTATTATTCCCGCTGGGCAGTTATGTGGGGATACCGGCGGAGAGGTTGCCGGTGCTGCGGATTCCATGGGCAACGAGCTCCTTCCGGTACTTGGGCATTGACGTGTATCACACGACCGAGGAAGAACACAAGTATAACACTGAACTAGCTGTGGGAAAGATTGAGAGGTGCATGAGGTTCTGGGAAAGATTGCCTTTAGCTATGATGGGTCGCGGAGCTATGCTTAAAATGGTGGTGCTGCCCAGACTCCTGCATTACTTTAATAACATCCCGTACATGATACCTAGGAAGTTTTTCGCTAGGTTACATAGCGTGTGTAGGAATTTCCTGTGGCACGGCACGCGCAACAGGGTCGCATTATGGAAATTGCAGAACTCTTACGAGAAAGGTGGCGTGAAGCTGCCGAACTTTGAGGCCTATTATATTGCGGCGCAACTGCAATATGTGGCCAGGTGGCTTTCAGATGAAGAGACCCCCGAACATAGGCTGCTAGGGAAAGACTGTTCCCCCTTCTATCTGCGGGAGGTGATTTGGGTGACTGGCTCATGGATGAGAGAGCGTCCTAAGATGCTAGCCCTTGGCAGGAATATATGGCGGCGTGCCTGTCGGATGATGGGTGACCCCTTGCCGTGTATGCCGCAGTTTCCTCCGATTGCCCTGGCAAAGGAGGACGGGCAGCTGAGAACTATTATCCGGACGTATTGGGAGTCAGTGGGTTTGATCACTATGGGCGACATCTGGCTGGATGGGACCCTGATGGAGTTCGATGAACTGGAGGCAGGGTCGGGACTACACAGGGGTCAATATGTAACATATCATAGGGTGGTCCGGGAAGTCCGGAGCACGTGGCCCGAAACTCCTTTGGCCGATGAACCGGATGCCACGCTGGAGACGATATATGACGCATCAGAGGGTGGACATGAGGTCTCTAGGTTGTACGAGATGTTGATGACAAAGGTTGGGAAGGAGTTGGGGCACCTTAGACTGGAGTGGGAAGCGGAGATGGGGGCCCCGATGTCGGATGGGATGTGGGAGCGCGCCCTGGGGTACCACAAAAAGGTATCGAGGAACGCCAGGTTCAAGCAGATACAGCTCTATATTACGCACAGGGCATATATGACCCCCCTTAGAATTTCCAAATTCCCAGGTAGTGGGCGCCAGGCGTGCCCCAAGTGTAACGAAGAGAATGCGGACATGATACATATGTTCTGGGCGTGCCCAGTGATTGCAACTTACTGGGGTGAAGTGGCGCGGAGGCTGGCAGGGAGGGGTATTACACTTAAGGTGGATTCGGCTTGGGCTTGTCTGCTGGGAGGGTATCCCAGGGCGCGTAAGCTTCGACATGTTGAGAAACTTAAAGATCTGGCCTATGTGCTTGTCAAACGTAGGATAGCCATGGAGTGGAAGAAATGTCACAAGCCGCGAGTGGAGGTCTGGTGGCGGGATCTCCAAAAATGGGCGGATGCCGAAACGACAGCGTGGCAAGATGGCAGTATGGCAGGGGATGGGGAAGAAATAGGCTCTCTCACGGCATGGAAGTTGTCGTTAGCTGAGCTGTTTGGTGCGGGATCAGCCTCGGCTGGACTTGAGAACGATGAGGCCCCACCGCACGGAACGGACACTGAGGGCGGACACTCTACAGGCTCATAGGGGGGAGGGACGGGGATTGCAGTGCCTTACTTTTTGTTTGTTTGGTTTTGTTGTTTGAAGTGTTTTATTTATGTTTTGTTGTAATGTTGTTTGGTTGAGATAAAATAAAAATATATTTAAAAAAAAAAAATGAGGAGAAACACAGTGAGAAGAAAAATAGAACACCACTGTCCTTTGGCTTCAACTAAGCACCCCAGATACACTGGGTAAAATCCATTAAGTTCGCAAAATCCAATCAACCCTTGGATGCAAACCTATAGTGAGGGATCTGGACATGCTTCGATCAGCAGTTTCTGGAAAATGATTCCCTCAGTCCAAGTAGCTGTTTGGCTGGAAAAATTGAAATGCTGCTGTTTGAGTCAGTGGTGGGTGGCAAGAAGAAAAACAAATATGGACATAAATAGTTGCTTTAAGTAGTTTGTTTCTGTATTTACAACCTCCTCAGATGGAATCGATCTGGAGATGCGTGATGCTTAGTATAGGTGTGTTCCACCTCCTGAGCTGGGTAGCTACCTCTGTACGGACTCCCCTCCACCCCCAAAAATGCACTGGCTTAAATTAACTGAATGCCTCCACCTAGTGATAGACGGGCAACATAACCCTAAACCTTTTTTTTAACTGAGCTCACATGCACCACTGCCTCGTGGTGGGTATGGTGAACTAAAACTGGTAAAAACTGCACAAACTCCATGCTTCCGTCACTCTCAAAGGCTAGGACAAGCTTTGATTACTTGACAAAACCTTGTGGCGCCACTTTCGATCCATGAAATTATGGGTAGCAAGAGCTTAATTCTACAGTAAAACATTTCATGACATTTAGATCTCTTTTGCATCTATTTTTTTGAAGACCCACTATTAAGTAAAAATAGGTGCATTTTACTGCCATTCAAATTTAGGATGTTCCAAACGGTTCTTAATTTTTGCAGAAAAAGGAAACCATTTCATAAAGATTCTGCAATTCTCCAGGGTTACAAAACTTAAAATACATTTCTTCTGGTTCTGCAACCAACAATTCAGCCACACCAGATCCAAGATGCCAAAAAAATGTTGACAGTGCGTTGGCACACTGTACTGAAAGCGTTGCTGAATAGGCACATCTCACCAGGTTAGGAAATGCTTCACTGACATCCATTAGGGAGAATCTCAGGAGCTCAAGTAAATATTGAGTGTCCAGATCTGTTGGACGCCCTTTCAGACAGAGCTTGATTTTTAAAAACTGTGCTTGTTGGGTTTGCACCAAGTAGCAGTGGCACCCCCAGACATTTTTCTTAGGGGTGACCTGATGAGGTCACTGGAAATCATGGGGTGGCACACCAAAACAAACACATAACCGGGTGGGGCGGGGCAGCGTTTTTTTTTTTATAAGGGTGGTTGTGGCTCCCCCCTTGGCGCTGCCTCTGCCAAGAGGGGGCCAACCGGTCATTGGGAGTATAATTGAACTAACAGCCATTATATAAGGCCCACCATGTATACTTTCTGCTGGGCATCAGTAATTGGCATGCTAGCAGTTATGGGAATCCAGTACCCAACATAAAAGCATGCACAGAAGGAAGCATGCACATGCAGAAGATGAGTAACCGCACTCTTGTAGGTTCCCTTTTAAAAGCACATTTGGCTCCATGGGAATCCCTTCACATTATACAGATGTTTGACACATCTCACCTTTTTAGTCCAGTATATAGGGCGACGGGAAATGCAGCGTGGACGTAGTCTGTTAAAGTACATTGTGAGCCACATCAGCTGGCGGCCTGTGAAGGATTTCTTGCTGATACGTCTAGAACCCAAGTTATTCTAAATTTCAGATTGGCCTTTTTTTAAATAAACCCAGGAATTCCTTTGAAGGTATTCCAACAGGTTTCAATTGTTAATTGCGTATCCCCAGGGTGCAATGGCAGCATCGTTAAATATAAATACAGAGTTACATATGGTTTGATATTGTGACCTACGGGTAGATGGCTCCAATTGCCAAAATCCATCTTGGATGGGGTGAAGGTTAATGCTTCAAAGAAAGCTCTGGCTTCACAAAAGGGATTTCACACGAATGGGTCTCTTTGACCGACCATAGGCAGACAGAATTTGGAGGGAGGAACGAGTACAGAGTACCCTAGGAGAGGAATTCTACCCACCTTGGAAATATCTAGGCAACATTTCCTTCCTGCAAACATAGCATCAGGGAAGGGAGTGAACATCAGAAGGCACTTGTTACACAAGGTAGAGGTTTCGTTCACCGAATGCGTGATTTGGATGAATTTCAGCCGTTCGAAAAATCTGAACTATATTGTGAGCGGGAGTTGGGGGGGGTGGGGGGGGGGGGACACCCGCGCAGATGTCCTGAAAAAAAGGAAAGGACCCTGCAGCGCCGGTTCCCGATCACGGAAGTGAAAGGGAATAGGCGTTGCAGGGACACAGCAAGTCGGAATGCAAGGTAAGTAGGGGGGTGGGTAGGGGTGTGGGCTGAGTCAGTAATGTTCACGGGAGAGAAGATCAAAGATTATTTCGAAATAATTACCTTCAGTCTTTTCTCCCTTGAACATTTCTAATTAGGTCTTTTCAACCCCAATCCAAGGTAGGACTGGCCATTTATAGAAGACATTAGATGGACCAATCCCATGTGGAAAAATGACTACGTAAGGACACGAGACCCTGACAATTAATTGAACCAACTTGACCAACTTAAAGAGGATTTCACTGGAAGCTTGTTGGGATAATGTTTGCCCAAAGTCCCCAGTCATTGGGGTGAACAAGGATTTCTAAGGCGAGACAAGGGTCCTCAACCTACCCACTTCAAAACAACATTTGAAGTGATCTGCTGTTGTAACAGACCTGCATGCTGCTTGGACTTGTAGCGAACCCTGAAATTATCCCTGGCAACGTTTCAGTCTGGGAAGAGCAGAAGGAGAACTTGCGTTCCCTCAGACACTGGTAGGGGCCTCACAGTACCCCAGAAACAAAAGAATCTGGCTATAGCTTTCTCTGCTATTTGTAACTGCTATGAGCACTTGCAAGCTACAAGGTCCCAAACATCCACTGTTGCTGAATCCAGTCACACCAGTTCCACGTCGATGCACCAGAAAGCACCAAGAAGCCTGGCTTGGCGCCATCAAGCACCAGAAAGAAGACCTTGCTGTATTCACAGTGGTTCAGCCTCCCTACCCCCAGGCCTCCTTCTGTGCTCCCTGGTTTCATTACTTTTGATAAATGGCAAATACAGTAATATTAGGGCAAACCACCACAACATATGCTCCGGCACACCCCATCACAAATAACAGACTGCAGCTACCCACTTCCCTCAGTGCGTGCCCGAGCCAAGTACACTGATACCAAAGGAACAGGCTAACTAGTACATTCAACCTATAATGCCATATAAATTTGTTGCCGGAGGCCAATGTGCCTGCTCCTCACATCTTCCCCAGCGAGACCATTTACCCATTAGCCAGTGATATGGCCATATCCCTGGTCGATCTCCACTGGACCTTTGCAGGCAATGAAACCCTTGCAGCTGCACAAGCCATGCAAATGACTGTTCATCATATCCTGCAATTGATGGACATCATCAAGGCCCTCTTTCCTGCCCTGCAGGCCCAAACGGCACAAACAGTCCACTCTCTGCAAGGCTGGCATTCTCCCAATGTATATTAACACCGCCCTCCCGACATCCAACTTATGGCAACCCTCCTCCTCTGAGACAAATGATTCAGATGTAAGACCAGAAAACCCATATCCTGTGAAACGTGGAAATCACCTTCAGGAGAAAGGCAGACTCCTTACACAAAACTGACCCACCTCCACACCTGCGAACATGCAGGCAACCATAAACCAGTCTCAATATTCAACAATTTCAAATCTATGTCCTCCACGCGCTCAAATGGCAGACACTTGAAAAACATCCCCTGGGGAAGATTAGGAGTCACATGCAGGGTGAGAAAATCATTGTGAGAGACCTATCAAAGTATCACCCTTACAAGTCCCCCCACCACAGCTCCCACAACACCTTCACAGCCAAACACTACCATTAGGATTCATTCTCTACTGATGGCCTATGCCGCAGCTTCGTGTGGGCAGCAGGGCCCCTCCAGGGCTCCCGAGTGCCCCCCTGCACTCCACAATCACATCAGATCTTAGGTAAGCCCCTCCACAGAGCTTTAACTTCATCGCGCTCGCTCACGCACCTTTACAAAAATTATTCTAATTTATTGCTCATGACACCTGCATCCTCATGCATAAACACTATGGATTATGTGTGTCGCGCACCCTCTTCTCACCGGCAACGTTCTACATTTCTTCTTGTTACCAATGCGAACCAGCCATTCCAAGATGGGGGCTCGCATTCACAGCTCATGAGTGCCTGAGCACTGCGATTGGTTGCTGCCATTCACTTATCTGGCCTATCCGTAAACCGGCCAGCTCCCAAGGCCCGTTCCATGGACGCTCTAAGGTGAGCCGATGTCCCACCCCCCCCGTTGCCCACCTGAATGTGCCCCTTCACTTGACTCTTGCATCTCTGTAGTAGCCACCCTGCAACATGGGGTGAGGCTCCATGAATGGGCCCCTTATTTGACTATTTCATCTGTGTAGTAGCCGCCCTGTAACATGGGGTGAGGATGCACGGTTATGCTCACCTGAACTCTTTCTGCACTTTGCCTGTGATGCAATTACATCAGTACGTTCCCAGTTGAAGTAATCACTCCCTGAGCTTCCCTTTATATAACCAGAAGCACTGTAAACAATCTCGTAAGATTAAGCGCCTAGATACCTCTGGGTTCGGTGAGCTATATAAATAATAAATACAAACTGACCAACCCTATATATGTGTCATAAAGGAAGGTTAATTACAATGGGCCTCATTACGACCCGGGCTGTAAGGGATTACCGGTACCGGTAAGGGCACTGGTGCCGGTAATCCCTTACCTCTCAATTCCGAGGTCCCTTTGCGGGTCCTCCCTAGACCCGCAAAGAGACCTTGGAGGTAATTACGGTACTGCAATTTGCGGTAGCGTAATTACCGCCTTCCCCATTTCCATTGAGCCCTATGGGGGCAAAAATGGGAATGGGGAAGGGCCAATGGTGAATGGGGAATTACCGGCCCGCCAACCTTGGAATGGGGCGGTAATTCCACCATTCACCATGGCGGAATCAGTAAGGTACCGGTGTCAACCATGGCGCTAATAGCACCATGGTTAACGCCTGGGTCGTAATGAGGCCCAATATCTTCAACTTGCAACAAGAAGAACAGTAGACATCAGGTTAGTGGGTCCTGCAATAATAGACCAAACCTATGGTACATATAAATTCAAACATCAAACACTTCTAGAGATCATTAAAAAAAACTTAAGATGTATTAAAAACACACTAACAAAATGAAACATACAAAAAGAATGTACTTATTCAAACATAAAATAAGTCACAGAAATACACAGTTCTTATTTTAGGTTGCAACAACACTGAAATGTCAGAGCTGGCCCTTATCGTCAAAGACGGCTCCATACACTTCTTCCAAGCCCTACATGCGCATCGTTCTGTCCTAGTGGCCTAAATATGCCAGACATTCTCAGGGGCTGAACTAGATCATTTGCACGTGTAGAAGATGAACTAAAAAAGATGTTCATTTCTTCGGGCCACAAAAATCTTCCTGGAGATTTCCTAAAAAAAATAACATATCTTAGTTGCCTTTTAATTCTTAACCCTTTATCAACATATGGATCTATACAATGCTTCATATCTCTTATAGGTGTACCTGGATGAAATTTCTCTGTCACCATCAACTTTTAGTGTTGTCAACAATCACCTTCCTTACTTTGTTATTCAATTCACCATACTGCTACTCTGAGAAAATATACAACCAAAACGACCTTGAATAAGGGATGTCCGAGTAAATACTCATATGGACTTCTTTGTTCTTACCTATATAGGTCATTAGGAGATTGCTCATATACATTTAGCTTCTGTCTCCTGGATTTCCCTCGTCTGTTTTTGTAGGACTGCCCATAGTTATCTGTGACAAGGGATGAAACATAATATCCCCCACAAATCTATATTAACTGCCATGAGCGGACTAGAAAATAAAAGACTATTGACCCTCCAGACTTACTTGCGATTGCTGGCTCCCAGACCTTCTTTTGAAATATTATTCAGGGAACCAGCGTGATTGTCCCAAAGAGACCTGCAGTATAATGTGAACCATGCAGGTTAGTGTCAGGCATACTGGATTGCCTTCTAATCTAGAAACAAAAGCTCTTCAATTACCCAGGAGCACCCTTACTTACAATCAGTTCGAAATGAGGAAGCGTAGTATCCTGCATCCTCTCGTTAGTTCAAAATCACGTTTGCTGCGATTCAAAATGGCGCCTTTCATATCCGGCACCTACCAACGCGAGGACGTCATCACAGCACGTGCAGCAGTGACACTGGGCTCCCCGCTCAATGTCAGTTTTCGACTAGTGCGAGCAGAAGAATTAATCTTGCAGCATTTGGACTGCACAAGTGGGTTCAAATATTGTGTTGTCCAACTACAAAATAGTGAGAAACGAACAAGAATGACAAATGCCCAATAGTATCACATGTGTATCCTTAACATCACAAACACGGAAATTCCTCGCCTTAGTAAATAGTGAACCCCTTATTGAAGCCATCCAAAATGAAACCATGTCCAAAACATCACAAGGCAAAAGCTGCACCCCATATTGGCCCAAGACCCAAAGGATTCCAGTGCCCACTAGATCATGTAAGGTTCGCAGTCCTGGAATGCTGCATTGATCAACCCAACTGCTGTGTGAGTCCTAGCCCATACACCAATCTCATCACCTACCAGATTGAGCACTGCACCCAAGAACACACTGACCCAACCCAGCTGACCAGATTGAAGATAGTTACTGTGGTAAAATCTACACTGCACCACCCAGCTCCAAAACAGGAGGGAGACCAAGAACTTCTGTGCCAATAGGGCACCCCTAGAACCAGCTCTGATGGGCTGTTCGAGATTCCGGTGAAATTGAAGCAAGTGCACAAAGAAGAAAATCAGGCTACACCATGGACATTGAATCCAAGGCCACATGTTCAGAACTCTGGAGCAGAGCAGAGGGAGCTGGGCATTCTCGGGGGTGGCAAAGGGGACCAGGGGCAATAAACAAATTGTGCAACAATCCTCTGGAAGACCAGCGGTGAACATGATCTCCCAGGAAGACAGGAAGCCTCGAGTCTGTCCGCAGTGCACACACCCCCCTTACATGAACTGAGGAACTCCAGATGAGTTTCCACCCATCTTCAGCTGCTCCAGGACCCGGGTTCTGGAGCCCCATTGCCGGTTGACCGAAGCTTTCAGCATAGTATTGTCCATCCTGATCAATACAGAGGGACCCAGCACCAAACTCTAAAATACCAGCAGAAGTCTGGCAATCACTGCCAACGCCCTCCAATTGGAGAATATCTTCGACTCATGCAGGGTCCAACACTCCTGATGGGTGAACACCCCAAGAGTAGCACCCAACCAATGCCACTGGCATCTCTGAAGAATGAGTTGTATTGTGTAATGATCCGGAGTCCCCTCCAAACCAGTGTCCATCCACCAATAGAAGCTGTCCTTCAGTGGCAGGGTTACCTGCGGGTTACCTGCAGCAGAGTGGAATATATAGCCGGTGAGCTACCTCAGCAGATTGAGCACTCACAGGTGCAATTGGTGTGATTTGCAGGTATGAACCCCGAATACTGTCTTGTCATTGTTGTGGACTGGAGGTTGAAACCTTATATCACCTAATAATGCGTTGTGCTTGTCAGTTCTCAGAGAAAAATGGCTGGGAAAACACTACGAGAACTTTAACTTCCTCACGAGTGGTGGTCTATCTTAAGATGGGGAGGAAAGGTATCTGACTTGGCACTGCTGAATTTTGTGAGAGATTTTTTTTTAATTTTGGATAATTTGTTTTTCTTGGATTTTAGACTTTTTTGTGTATTGAGGCGCAGTGCCATTTATATATTTTTCTTGTTTTGACTTTATGGTTTCATACTTCCTCCCCATAGAGGAGAGTTACTTCATTTTTTTCTCTTCACCTTTTACATTGTGCATTTAAGGTTTTTATGGAAACTAATTGATGCAATAATTATTTTATTTTTAAATAAAAAAAAATAGCAGGGTTTTCAGATTATTATTTTTAAGGTAATTGAAGCACCCAGGCATAGCTTGCAGGAGTGTTACACCTATTGAGTATATATGCCTCACAAACTTGAGGGGCTGTATATAGAACAGCACATTCAGATTTAGTTACTGTACGATTTCCAATAGTCGTTTCTCAACCAAAAGACAGGCATTTGGAGTGGCCGCTCTACAGCTGGTTAAATATTTACACATTAAGAAGTGTGAAGCACATGGAGAAAGTGATCTGCCCAGAAACCAACTAGTATTGCTCAACTTCTGAAGCCTCCAGTAGAGAGAGGTCTAGACTACAAGGTCAGTAACTTACTCCTAGACAGCTGTATCGTGAATGTTATAATAAAGTTGGGTAACAGCAAGCTCTAAAAGGAAACAAATGCATCTGCAAAACCAATCGAGTGAGCAAGGATTAGCATGCATCGAGTGATAAAAAACAGACTCCGTATTTACTGGAAAACGTTTATTGCCATTGAGAGCAACACTATCAGAAGCTAGTTTATCGATAGATCATCAGTAGAAATATCACTTGTACGAAAGAGAGGGGATTGCATTGCAGTGCAACCTTCTGATCTTACCAAGGACTAAGCACGCTGAGCTCTTTGTTCCATTCGAATGCATTATTTATCATCAATAGAGAGCACTTATGAATAAAATTAAAGCAGTGGGGACTCCCTACAAGCCTCCTAGCAATAATAGTTTATCTACATGATAACAGACCGATACCAGTGAGGCTTGATGGTCAGGGTCATTTAACCAGTCCAGTTTCAACGTAAAGAGGAGTGTGGCAGTGGTGTATACGTGCCCGCTGCCTCCTTTACCTCCATCTAGCCAATCTGAATGAGGTCTTGGGCACTCATGCTTTGGGTAGTCCAAAGATGAGCAATCAAACCATGAGCTGGATCAACTACGTGGCCGATATTGTCCTAATAGACTACACTCCGATAGGCCTCAAGATCTTGCTGAATGTGCTAGGGGACTATTCAACAACGAACGATCTGCTGATTAATCCTGCAAAATGAAACATCTACTTCAGTAAACTATTAATAAGATTGATGGACTTTAAGTGGATATTGTGAAAAGGTCCCTGTGATCAAAGAGGTATTTCTGGGCTTTAGAATTAGATCATACCAAAGTATAGTCTGGAATAGAGTCAAAATAAACTCTGCTGCGCAACGAAAAAAACTTTTGGCAGATATTGCAGATTTTCCATTATCCCACTGATAAGAAAAGGCGAGATTATCCAAACAGTGTTGTATGGGATGGACGTTGAGCCACACGACTGGACTCCTGACAGGACCAGAAAAGAGGGGAGACTGTTGAAAAAAAAAAGTATTAAACCTACCACAATCCCTCCCGATGGCTAGCTTGCGGTTCGAATTAGGGCTAAACTCGTTACAAGCTAGTCTGAACTGGAAGCTTGCATCATTACACAGATTAATATTAGTGACCCCAAAAGCATTGCCTGTTTGAGCATATTGGCCTTCATTTAGAAACTGGGACCAGTTTGACCTGGAGTAAATTTAAAGGGAACCGTGCCCAAAATGTTGCGAATTGCAATCGATTGGAGGAAAATCTTGTAAAAAAATCCCATCAGGGTAAAACTGGCAATTATGAGAACAGACTGAGCTTATACAATAGATCAAAAGGGTAGCTATGTCATAGCTAAATCATTTTCATCCTTCGACAAACCCAAGCGATGCTTATCTGCAGAGTTTCCTTTATTCTCACTGCAGGGCAGAGTTTTTGAGAGTCTACTTAAATTTGGTAGCAACAGGTGAAATTTTGGCAGTTCGCAATAAGGTGAATATGATAATTGCAAGCTGTGTGGGGGAACATTATGACAGAATCTAAAACATGATTGAATGTGGTGCAGTTCAGAATCAGAGTGTTATGCATCTTGTCGGCTTTGTTGAAAAAGAGGATTGGCTAAACATGGAGAATTTTTTGGGAGGGGTCATCTTCTGGACATGAAACGTATCTTTGGTTGAAGTACTGAGAACGTTATTTTTTTAAATGACGAGATGTGCTTGTTTTAACAAGCCTCCTATTGTGATATAGTACTCCCTAAAAGCAGGCCATATGCTTGTGTAGAATAGTGCAACATTTAATTGCAAAAATTGAGGGAAATTTTGTAATGTAAAGCTCATTGGTCTGTTAATTGTAAATATTAAAATTGTTAATGTTAAATAATGGTTCCATGTAATAATGTCGCCACAAAAATATCGCCATACAAAAATATCGCCGAAAAATGGTTGTTTTTTATGGCGACATTATTGCATGGAGCATGCGGGGGGACATCCCCGCAACACCCACATTTCTTTTTTTTTTGCCCCTATCGCCACATATATGGTCACCCAAATAATATTGCCACAACATTTTCCAGGCGGTATTATTTACGGCAACCATATATGTGGCGATATTAATACCCGATACCTAAATAAAGGGGTTGATTACAAGTTAGACTGTTTTGGTTAAGCATGCAGTATTTCCAAATACGGCTTTTGTATTCACATGTTTATTAACTTTTTGCAATACTACAAAGATTACACAAACACAGGCCGGAGAAGCAACGCAAAAGATTAATTCTCAGAACTCTAAAAACCGTGCCCATTCAATTTCTTCCGTTGCCCAAAATCACCCTGTGCAAGTCCTCAATCCAAGCAGACCTGCTTTTCAAGCCTCAGAAGGATTTTCTTTTCAGAAAGGTCAGCTCTAAAAAAAACAGCACTTTTGTGGGTAACGCCGGTCATCCAAGAGGATATTTTACCTCAAAATTCACACTTTGGAAGTCAAAATCAAGGCCCGTTAAGACTATTCATGGTCATAGCGACTTTCAACTAAAATGACCTCACCTTTGAGCACTCCCAGATCACCTGCTCAAATGAGCCCACCCTATGTCCGCGGCCACACCCCCAACCAGCATGAGAGGTAATCATCCCTCTCGCATACATCTTTACAGGGGTCCAATACACATTGCTCAGTATTTGGACTTGACAAACACACTCCTAGATTCAGGGAAGTCAACGTAACATTTCCACATATTCTTTCCCGCCTCCCAGCTGTCACTGCTATGCCCAGACACTCAGACCAGGCCTTGAGAAGCTGTGCATTCGAAGGTCTATAGGACAAGGCATAAAATAACCAGTGTTGCATAGGGCGCTATGCAATTCTGTAGGTAAGCTAATAAAATTGAGACTGGTGTAGCAAAGTTACCCTGTATTATGAAAGCAAAGCTTGCCCTAAATATTCATCAAAACCACCGAAAATTGCTCCAGAAAGCACAATGGCTAGAATATTCATGTGTCTGTCATGTCATGTGTCTGTCAGCCCAAAAATGGCTTGTGCTAAGCCGCACTCAAATACAACCAGTACCGACGCAGCTTCAAATTTAATATTTCCATTCACCTCAGTGAAAGATGTCGTTTAAGTTTGAGCAATCCTGGGACGTAGGAAACAAGGGCTCTGCACATTTTACTAACCCAAACTCGATGGTGCATATAAAAGTTCCAACACAACCAACCTCGTGCCAGAGTCAAAAGACAGTCTGCCAGTGCAAGCAAAAAAACACAACGCAAGCACCCATGTCCCAATGACGACAAAACGGATCTACTTGTTGGTAACCCTGGTCACCTTGCCAAACGGAGCCCGTCTCATCGTTCATTCACCATTGACGAGCAGATCATTCTCATCTCTCCTTCTGGTAAAACATTTGGCGTCTATTTGATGACGCCCTGAATATGACACTACATACGTAATTGCCTCATCAGCAAATTCTGATGACACTTTTGGGACTACTGTAAACACTCTTGGACATAAAAAAGGAACCTCATTATAATGGGGTCCAAGACAGGAAGGCTATTTATTGAAGGCAGAAAGGGACTAACGAAGGATCAGATTCGCACCAATGGGGAGGAAGGGGGGGGTTCATTTTATGTTGAAATGTTTGGAAAATGTAAATAAAATGTATGGGAAAAAAAAAAAAAACAAAGTACAGAGGCAAATCCACATGTAACAATACAGTACCTCAAGTACCTCGGGCATGTAAGTACATGTGCAGACTAACTCTGCTGGTGCAGGAAGGACAGAACCAGGAGATGGGCTTTCTCAGTATATGCCCAAAAACTCTGAAACCTCCTCCCAATAAACATCACATTCACCACAACGCTTCTGCAGTTCAGGAAGGAGTTCAAGACCTTCCTCTTCAAAGAATGGGCTCTCCCCAACCCTAGTTTCAGACCCCCCCCCCTCATCCTTGTCTGTGGCGTATCGTGCCCCAACTAGAAAATAAAGCTAACAATTCTTCTGACTGAAGTTCCTGTAGGCGGGGTTTGGCATATTGTCGGGTTGCTTTACTAAGTGTTGTGTACTTTCAAGTAAACTCTGCAAGGCGCTTTATAGCAGTCCTTTAAAGCCTAAACTATTTATACCAAGGAGAGCCGAGAAGGTCTGTGGACAAGAGCCTAAATTGCAGAGTGGGTTAAAATCACAGATTCACTGCTTAACCAAAGTGTGAAATCCTGGCCAAACAATGTATTCTCACTGCGCCTTACCAGCAAGAATTACGAGTCCCAAGAGGTCACTCACTAACCACTAATCGAAAAAGCTTCTTACAATGGAGCAGAATTAATGTTTTAGAGACAAAAAAATAAAAAAAATAGTGTCAGCAACTATCCCCCCCACATACATAGGTTTTTGGGCCTGAACCTGCCCCGGATCCTGCCAAAAACACACAAAAAAAGGAACCACTTGAAGAGCTCCTCAGTAGATACAGCCTTAAACCACAGGGCCCTTGCAAAAACAAAGTGGCTGGGTTAGAGAGGCGGATGACATCAGATATCGAGCTAAAGTCAACAAAGGAAGGGAATGTAGCGAGAATGCCATGTCATACCAGAGAACAAGGGTCGGTTTACAGAACAATGTCAAGCGATCCACGTTCGCAGACAAGGAACCGGTTCCAGGCTGCCAGCTGTTCACAGTACAGGTGAGGAAATTCAGCCTATGTTTCAGAAGGCAGCCGTTTCACCGTCCTACAAGACTAATCCTTTATAACATGGACATGGTTAACTCTTTAACCACTTAACATGCGGAGGACGAAATATCTTGCACTCCATAATTCATTTCCACTGCGGAGAACCAGCTAGTTTACTAGGGGAATACAGACGTGGACCCCTTGCTCACTACTCAGAGGCACAGCTCCACCCTACGGATGAGGTCCAACTAGACCGAAACACATGTCTGGGGTTGCTGTTGGTACTCTTGTTCAGAGGAGAATTGCCTAGCATTTCCGTGCTGGACTGCCCCAGGGCAGGACAAAGACTGATAATGTTTTGGATATTTCTCCTCTGTGAAAGCTAGTGAGCTAAAGACTCTGGGTAAGGCTCTTGTAACCAGGACTAATGTCTGGCAGAGAGACCACCAGGGCTCCCCCTTGTTATTTGCATAAAACAAAACATTACAGAAGTAAGCTGAGCATTATTGTGTCACTACGTACCGAGAATTTGACACACTGCAAGCCACCTCTAATCACGGAGGCATATTCAGCTTAAGGCCTCAGTATGCAGATCTCTGCCCGTGCTTATTGTTGTGATGTAAAATGTGTTGGAACATTCTTTGTTCCAATTCCTTGCAGAGTCTTTGATTCGTATGATTCTGGAATGTGGGAATCATACGAAGCAAAGACGGGTGCCGAGTGAAGGTGGTGAAGGGAACTCTCCGTGTAATAAACCTAATTAACTAATTACACGACTTTGGTGTGCTGATGTCATATGTATCGAACATAACACTTATTTCACTTAGTTCCCATTCAAAACCCTGCTTGTATAGAAAAACACGCACGTACAGTCAAGTCCGGTTACCTCTGGTGTATACTATGCCATTATTTCAAATACACAAAACGTGGAACTTTCCGTGTTCTGAGCAACATCCACCTGCTACACTTTGCGCATTAGTTTGTGCTACGGCAATGAGGATACAAAAAGCATCAGATTACACCCATAGGAAACTAAAGAGAAAAGCACCCGTTTTCATGTCAAGCTCGTGTAGTCAAACATGATGATCACACGAACCCTTAATATAGTGCCTGATAAAGATTTGTAATTTTGTGGCGCAACAAACAAAATTTTCCATTAACCAACGGTAGTTACTTCTTGGCCGGATGGCAAACCTTTGGCACTGGCAAGGTGCGAACCAATGATAAACTGTAAACTCCTCCATCTCCTCTCCCTTATGTATCCCTGTCCCTCCCTTCAGCAGTTCTCCCGCTCACGCTGCAGAACCAATACGATTTTCCTTCTGTCGCTGTCACTTCATCATCCATCTCAATCCCATCCTGTTAAACTCTCTGCTTCATTACTTTTCTCAAACTGCTGATGATCTTACAACTCAAAAGCTTTCCGATTGCGAAATCTCTAAATGGTGCAAAAACACACTGCCAGTTATTTTTTCGTTTTTAAACAGTATAGGAGTTTAGTGATCATTATGTTAGGAGCCCTCTATTTTGCAACATAAATGTACTGAAGCCCAAAAATAATATCAAAAGATATCAAAATGTTAGTGATGCGAGTTAGCTGGGAATGGAACACGTGTGGCCCGGTTTTACAAATTGATTTGTATATTTACTAGTCATGGTTGGTGCAAGATGTATACTTGTATGGCACGGTTAACGTTTTGGTGCAAATGCGCTCACGTCACGAATCGCTCATCCTTCATGAACAAGTGAGAGTGACTTATGCATGGCTAGTAGCTTACAACTTGAAATTTTGGACCTGCTGAAGATTTATGGGCTCAAATAAATTGGTTTGTTCTTGCCCAGGGTATACACCCTGGAGTGATTTTTCAAGTTTATAGCTTCAGATTTTACTTTGGGCAATTCCTTTTTCATGAAGGACACTACATAGTTGCACATTTGAGGCCAGCCCAGGCTTGGGGGCAGATACGCATTTTAGGAGTCAATCTACACACCAAGACCCGACTAACATGAACCTGGCATTTCCCTTGGAGAAGGGATGTTGGGCGGGTGGCGGCAGGACAAGCGGGAAGGGATGCCAAGCACAGTGAATGAGCATGTCATGCTTTACTTATATAGCACCTGACAGAACTTCTCCGCACTGGCCCGATGCATCTCGGCTAAGCAGAAAAGTGCCATTTCCAATGGGCATCACATATTGAAAACATAGTTAAAATCTCTATCGGAATGCTAGCTGTCTCAACTCCATAACAAATAACTAAGGAATATGGACAGACTTTCTCCAGAAACAGTATGCCTGCAGGAGACTCCCATGCAAACGATGGTGGCTCAACATTGCACACATACACATTTCAATTCCATACTTGCTTCCAGACTGAAAGGGAATGGTGGCGGAATTCTTTGGATCCAGCTTTTACAGCTAGATCTTGTATGGATGGAAAAGCAGACAGATACTTTAGGATTAAAGGGAGCATCGCAAAAGTGCTTTTCTAACTTCATATGCTCCAAACGAAGAACAGGAACCATTTGTTAAACTGGGAGGAGTAATATTAGGGGATTCTGCATCTACCAAACGAAATACACAAGAATACATTCATTGTATTGTACTCCTCTCAGATTAAAGCATTGTGTACACATTGCATGTCCATTAGCAATAAGTGAGTGCACGCCCTATGCAAAGAAAGAACATGTAGCCTTACTCGCATATAGTGGTCGAGGCCGGGAGGAAAGCTCAGGGGCAACATGCTCTCGTCGTGGAGGCAAGACAAACCTGAGCATCTTCCAAGCATCGGCCCAAGTATCGAACCCTGTCTGCTCAGGGTTGTCTTGCTTTCAAGACAAGCCTGTTGCCCTGGAGTTTGGCTCCCGGTCTCCACAGCTATATTCGGAGTAAGGCTAGTTGGCGCTAAAAAAAACAAAAAAAAAAAAATAACCTCGCATTTCATGTCAGTGTGCTAAAAAGCCACAATATAAAACAAAATCCATCATAATTCCAAATGTGTTAAAACTCACCAGGACTCAAATCTTTAAAAAGGTTAATTGTAAAATCACGAGCAAGTCCTTAATGGACTCAAATCGGACACCTTCCATTGTTAACACATTAGCAAGGTTCAATTTGATTAGAAGATAACGTCTCACTACATCACTACTTGGATAGGCCTCTCAATATTTTGGAAAACCAACTTCCATCTAAATAATAGTCTACAAAAACTCTCGTAGCCACCTCAATTATTGTGCATTCAGTGTCATATGTATTCCGGCACCTTTTCACCATACCCTTATATACTGATGCAGATACTAGAGGGATTTGTACATGCAACATAGAATACCACCTTTCAAGCACAGCATGAAGTCGACCTACACAACCATCCTTCATGTGAAAGGCCAAAGTAGAAAAAGCATGCGCTATCCTATAGTGTATGGCCTCATTGTTACCCACCTGCATATTACGCAATAATACCAACACTTTTTTTCCCCAGCAGAGTTCTAACACTTTGACAGACCTGTTCGACTGGACACTTGTTTAGACATCCAAATATAGCTCTTTAATTTGTGTTTTATAGATTTGAACACCATGACCTTTGTTTTCTAGGTTGATTTTGAATCAGTTTAATTCCGAATAGTCACCAAGGGCCTTCAGCTTGACCTGGCGGACCCTAGGGGTGTAATTTAATAAATGATCAGCACAACCCAGCCATGACACTGCTATGTCACCATATTTTATGGAAAGTGTCCCTGATGCGTCTAACGAGCTATTCAAATCTGACAATTAACAGAGAAGGGGCCAGGATACATCCTTGCTTGATACCCAAAAAGTGGGTATCCAGTCAGTAACCTGCCCCCTCCCCTCCAATCTAAACTCACCCTAATATTCGAGTATAAAGAGAGTTATCACGGAGAGCAATCCTTTAAGATTATCCAGACTGGCTGTTTCTGCCACAAATGGGTGCGAGGAATCGTATTAAATGGCGTGCAGCATGTACAAGTAAATCGGGCATATACCAGGAATATTCAATAAAGGGAGATCAATGTTACGTGGGATTCCCAACCTTACAAAACAAACCTTAGATTTATTTCAGCGTAGCAGCAGGTGATCCATGCTACACCCTGCAGGGAATTGCAGACGAGATGGAATCTGCTGGGGTTTCGGTTTCAAATCTATCACCTCCAGTCGAAATTCTGTATTTTAACCTTATGATGATCTAAACAGCTAGTCTTATTTAAACGGGTTAATAAACTTATTCGTTTTTGTATTTTTATTTATTGAACAGGGATGGCAATTTTGAACAGAAATGACGAACAATAATTGTAATTGTTTATTTCTAAAGCGCTTATACACAAGTGTAGTGCTTCAAGGCGGGAAGGGAACAAGTGAATACAGTCGTCATTCTTAGGCCTTGTAGAATAGAACTAGCATACTAGGCCAGAGGCATTTCTACTAGTGTAAGTGTGTGACAAAGAGTAGGGGGAAAATGGGGCGTGGGGGGGGGAGAGGCATACAGAACAAAACTACCGTACTAAACCTGGCGGCATTTCAGATGGTGGTTGGTCATCTAATGCGCCTATACACAAGTATTTTAGGCACAACCAAGCTAGGAAGGGGAGACAGATGGAGAATAGGATAGAAACTTGCCAGGCCTAGTACATTTAAGGTCGTGAAAGTGCGCAGGCAGGAAGAGCGAGGTAGAGGGACAAGTGCGCCCAGTTCAGCAGGGGCCTGGGTTAAGTGCAGAGTGGTTGCCCCTCTCATGGAACATATTCCGAGTGCAGTAGTGCCAAGCAGAGTGCAAAGGCCCGGAGACAAGTGCTGGACTGGTGGGGGAGCCTGGGACCTATGAGGCTCCGGAAGAGCACCAGGCAACCACTCAGCGAACTGAGCAGGTTGGGGAAGAGAAAAAAGGAGGGAAGCAGGAGAGAAGAGAAAGGGGTTTAGCAGGGGAGAAAGAAAGGAAGGTCTTCTTGAGTTTCCTGAACTTTAGCAGGTCCGGCTCAAGACGGAGAGGCAGGGAGGTTGTTCCAGAAGGAGGCACCTGCAGAGGATAAGGATTCACCCCCAAATCTCAGTTTGGAAAAACAGCTCACCCGCAGACAGTTTGAGGAGTCCAAACACATTTACAGATGGCGGAGACAGACCGCCGAAGGATACATGCACAATAGCACAAAGAGGAAAAATGGCGAGTCAGTTTATGAGTGTGTGTGTAAAGGAAAAAATACATAAAATAAAGAAAGAAAAAGAAACTCGCACCAACGACAAGACAAACAAAACCAAAACATATCTGTAACAGGTGACTACAAAAGGTAATATTACCATGACGGGGGAAGTGCTTCCTACTAAAGGAATACTATTTAAATATACAGAACTACATCATTAAGCATCATTGGGACAGTGGCGGAGGTCAAATAGGGATAGGGAGCATGGCGGCGAGCTACGTCTTTAGTAAGTGAAGTTTAAGCCAAGCCTTTAACACATACACAGTTGGGCTGGCTTTGATCGTTATGGGCAGTGGGGCAGGGTGAGTAGGGAGATAAGAGCGGAAGCGAGAGTAGGCACAAGGGGGAGTGTGACTGAGATGGAGGGCATTGGAGGATCGGAAGGAAGTAAACAGACACAGTTTGAGGAGAAAGACCATTGATATCTTTGTAGACTGGAAGAAGAAACTTGAAATGGAGAGTTAACCAGCATGTTGTCGGTAGGTAGAAGTGGAAGAAGGATCTGGGCAGGATGCAGAGTATGTGGGTAGGGAGGAAGGAGTATGCTTGAGCAGTAGTCCGTTTACTCAGCATGAGAGTGGAGATAGAGTTTTTGTAGAGTGGTAAGAAAAGGAAAACTTTAAACCGTTGAGGAAGTTAAATACGAGCAGCAGTGGTAGTGATGAATTGTTGCAGCCGTAGGTCGCCATCAAAGAGGAGCCCAAGACTAAGTCAGGAGTGAGGGAGCAAGGTGGTCAGGCGGGTAAAATTATAGGAGAGGAGAGGTGTATCATTGGAAGATGGGAGAAAAATAACAGCCATTTTTGAAGAGTTCAGCTTGAGGCGGCTCTTCAATTATTAATTGCATTGAGAAATTTCGTAATATGTTCTGAGGTGGCTAGGTTGAAGGAGGGAAATGAGAAAAAATATATTTTAATAGTCACCAACAAAAAGGGGCTAGTGAAAGCCGAAGAATGAGAAGGGAGAGTGGTGGGGTCAGAGATCAAAGAGATTTTAAATAATCGAGTTTCCAGGTAGGAGATGCTCCAGGCAAGAACAGATCTTGCTAAACCCAGATTAAAACCCCATTAAATACATAGGCATGAATATCACCTGATCTATCAGCACCATTAACTAAAAACGCTAAGATTTCAAATAAGAGTTTGTGAGGTGGATCCTATATATTTAATGGCACCTGGCCTTCCGATGGTCCTTCCCTGGGCTGTAGGTCACCACCGTGCACAGTTCCTTCACAGCATGGCCTCAAAGGCACCAAGAAGCAAATTCTAAAATGACACGTTTGCGTTAATATTCGAGCGATCAAAAATATTCCCATATTCTGAAAAAGCAGTTTTTTGAATGATCAGAAATAACCTGGTTGAAAGCTTGCTTAGTTAAGCAGAACAGCGTAGGAGCCTGAAATGTTCTCGTGTCGGCTCGGCTTCAGTTTCTAGATGAAAGGCAAAGGTTATTTGCCTCAGGACTAAAGAGAGCCGAAGGGTTGTCTGTTTCACTTCAGCCCTCCCCACAAACCCAGTGTTTGACTTCCACTTCCTCACTCACTAAACCATTACCCAACCCAGTTTGTTCCACCCGTGCTCTTCCAATTATTTTTAAAACATTTAATTATTCCACCCCAATTTCAGTTTTGTAACAATGGCCTTTTTCTTCTACAAAAAGGAGTTTGGTTAATTTTTTATTTTTAGCTATGTTGATTTACCAACGCCTCACCACCTTTTGGACATATACTATTGTGCTATTTGATATTGTATCATTCTTACATTGTTATGTCTTTTTACATTGCTTGTACTCCGCTGTTAAAGCAGGCAGGAGGTGACCCTTAACATGCCACAAACGCCAAAGAACCAAACAATGCACATTAGCAGCACTCATTTCAATAACAGGGCCACAAAGAACAAAACAACTTAAGCTGGTAAGGAGATGAGCTCAACGTAGACCACAGAAGAACGGAAACACGTCTAACAGCAAGCACCACTGGGTACACAATGTGGGGCATCAGGTGGTCTTCATGCATGAAAAGTACTGTAGCCAACAAGAGGGAAATAAAAACATTTTTTTTAAAATAAAAGTCCTAGGTTTTACCCAATCACTTGTTTAATTCTTGATCTAAACTAAACTAATCATCCACATTTCCCCAGCTTTCTCGTCTGCAATTGAGAAGGTCTTCAAATGCTGAAAGGAAAAAGAGTGGGTGGAGAAGGATGTTTAAAAGTAGGGTAGCTCTATGTCCAAAACTACATCAAATCCTTCTTACAATGTGCGGTGGATTTTGAGTCACATGACAGACTCTCCTACTGTCAGTTGACGCATTGGGCAACCCAGTGAGGTGTGAAGTTGGTGGGAGCATGAACCTCAGTCTTTGCAAAGATCAAAAGAGGTGAAATCTACTAGTTACTCTTCACAAAGAAAGGCAGGGAGGAAATGGAAACTTAAGAGGGGGATAGAAAAGAAATGTCAACCTCACAACAGAAGATAGGGCTTGGGAAGGTCTCTGGCTGCACATGGCCAGATAATTTACAGACATTTAAATGAGCAGCTTACACAATATGCAAATACGGCACCTCCCCGCTAAGAGGCTCCATACCTTTTTCCCCTGAGAGAAGCATGGAATGATGGCACGAATGCAGATCACAGGGTACTTATGATCACATATTGCGAGGAAGCCTTTCGGCACCATCACCAGTCAAGATGCTTGTAGGTTCCCTTTTGACTAGTACTGCACAAGCCTGAACACTCACTAGTGGGTAATAACACCCTGCTAATTGCAGGGCCAAAATTGTGAACATTGTGACCTTTAACGTTCAAGGTAAAACAAATATATATGCGTGCTCCCGATTATATTTCATGGTCATTTCGCCATGATTCCCATCTTTATGCACTTATTGCTTTTTTTTATTGTGGCGCCACTTGGCCTTTAATTCTGCTTATTTTTGCCATTCCATTCCAACATTGCTGCCGCCTTCTCCATGTAGTAAAAGGACTTCTTTTGTCAAATTATAAAAGTGCTCTAGTCCTTCCTCTCTTCACGTGAATAAGCACTCAGTTGAGTGTGAAACGCGGTGTGTGCGGGTCGTGCATACTGGCGTCCTGCCTCTGTTTCAGCCGCTGCTCCCCAGCCGTATTTTGTGTATTTTTAGGTCACATTAAATACTTTAAGACCTTTATTTTCTTTGTGAGCTGTGCTATGTGTGTTTCCTCATGGATTTTGGTCTCAATTGACCGCGTACAGTGCGGTTCACTTTCTCCTCTTTTTTTTATATTATATATATATTTTTTGTTTATATTATTTTTTTAGAAGTTTATGGTGGCCGTCAGGAATGCGATGGCCTTGGAAAAAATGACTCACTTTCATTTAGTCAAGATTTATAGATTACGTCGTTAAAGACCACCTTTTTCGTCTGCCCCGTCACCTACAGCACTGAACTTGCCAAGTAATAAAAATGTTAAAATTAGGTTTCCTTTGTTGAAACGTGAAACTCTTCTAGGGGAGGAGTAGCGAGCAATATCACGTGTTCCCCTCAAAGACAGTTATATATTTGGGGAGTGCATAGCTGGTGACTGGGCTAATTTGCAGCGCTCGGTTCTCTGCTCAGACAGCCACTCCCTGTGGCGTGAGCTGTGCTTCACTCTATTGAACAGCCAGAGCCGGCATAGAGGCTGTGAGCAAGCTGGGGAGCAGGTGCGGGGCGTGCTTCAGCTCCCCACTGCACGGCACGTAGGCAGATATTGGGGGCACCTAGTAGAACTCTAAGCATTGCACAAACACAGACGAGGTAAGGGGGACAAATTGGGCAGATTACTGAACGCCGGCGCTGGGGTACGTCAGGATTATCCTCAACTGCAGCTGGACTTACTGAAAGCCGACTGGGGGATTAAGTCTACCCTGCAAGGGCGGTGGTAACAGAAGAAGGCGCATGCAGTATATTATAGGCTAAAAGAGGTACAGTGCCTGTTCCATTAGCCTTTCCACTAGGTGCCTGCCGTGCTTTGAATACTCGGTCCACACCAAATCAACTGCAATTGGCAGTACGCCCCAGCAGGTCATGCATTACTAGCACCCTAGGTTGTGGAGCTATGGGCGTCAAGAACCCAGCAGAGTTGGTCAGTCTAATTAACACAACTATTCTGCGAGAGGGTCAGTATGGTTGTGAAAACAAGAACCACCAGGGCAGAGATCAGCAAAGCTGCCAGGCCCCAGAGATTAAAGGAAGGATAAATCAACACTTGATATGACACTAGGGAGGCCTAGGACGAGGCAGGCAAGAATAAAATGAGCACTGCAGAACCAAACATCAGTACATGGGTTGATAGACCCATGGCACCCAGGCATGGGGGCAGACTGCTGGCCAGCCCTTTATCAAACTTTGAACTGCCATCAATGGTGCATGAAGATCACCTTGCTTTTGACGTCCTAGTGGGACAAATCCAGCCTCGTAGAGCTGGGCGATATATCAAGGTTTGGAGATCAAAAGCGATAGGATGAGACCATTTAACATCGAGAGGCAGATGAATTCGTCATCCTGGGCGTCGGCCCCTCACCTGCCTCTATAGTGCAGCAATGAGAGAAGTGTACCAATCTTGGCGACTGCCCACCCTCCACCGCCATACTGCAGACACGAAAGGAGTTAAAAAGACCCCATCAGCCTTACCCCAGAACAATCAAAGGAGAGATGAACCTACAGGATCCAGCATACATGGACATGCTGTAGCCAGGGAATGACAAAAGCAAGTGACGTCATCTGTTACGCTCACCTGGTATCCACAGGGACGCCACCCAGCCCTGGTTGGATGATTTGCACTCTCGAACCCTCTCCCGGTCCCTTGGTAAGGCCTCTGGTTAAAGATGGGTCTGCAGTATAGGAGAGCTGGATTCAATACCAGATTGTCTTTATGTTTTCCCACCTCCCTTGGCCTCAACTCCTTCCTCCCCCTTGGGCCTTCTCACCTTAATATTGCAAAAGGTGGATTCTCCGTCCTGCTCCTCGTGGCAGGGGTGCGTAAATGTGGGGGGCGAGCAGCGACCAAGTTACTTCACTGGTGCAAGCCCCCCTGTGGGAATCCAGGCCTGCTGCGACTCCGTAGGTTTGCTGCTTTACAGTCTTTATATGCAGTTCTTATGTTCCTCTTAGTGTGAATAATGTCTTGCTTCTTTCCTTTTAGGTATGGAAAGGTATTTTGGTGTTGTCATGCAGTTTGAAGATGAGCATGGGCCGGTAGGCGAAAGCGCGGTGCGCGCGATCCTGTCTGGTGAGTAATGCACGATGCGTGGTGCTGTTTTGCCTTTTATATTGCTAACCTGTGTCTTTTCTCTCCTTGCAGGTTGCGATGTTCCTCGCCGAGCGCCGTAATGTTCCAGCAATGATACTGACCAGGAGAGAACTACCCAGGTAAGAATTGTGTGGCTTTCTTCATTCAAGAGGAAACGCAAGTAAACGCTTAATAATGCGGTCTTTCTTTCTCCTCTTTCCAGGTTATGGTATTCCAGGATGCATGCGGTGGCTGATGATGGAGTTCGTACCTTCAGGTGACGAAAACTGAAGTCAGCGATGGATTGAAGACAGGATACTGTTCCAGGTAAGCTCCGTAGTGTTCTTTCTCTCTCTGCAGGTCCTTAATTTCAGGTAAGCTGGCATCAAAGAACTGGACACGGTGAGAGTTACCCCGCCCACAGCAGAATAACGCAAAGCATGTTCTGCTGTTTAGGTGTGGTTTAAATAGTCCCAGGCCTGCCACACCCAAAGTAGTCCAAGTAAAGTAGTCCCAGGCCTGCGCCACACCCAAGACACTAGACTGCATAGCTCAGTTCCTTGTAAATGAGCTATGTGTGTGCCTCCATGTTGGCCACCCCCCCCCCCCCCCCCCCCGAGTTAAATAATCCCAAGTAAATAGTCCCATTCTAATGTTGGTCTTCATGATGGTTATGAGCCTGGCACCAAAGGCACCAGGACTGACTCCAAGAGAGACTTGGATGAGGTTTTAAGGCCTTTGACCTGGCCCTAACTGGAAGGCCGATTTGCCAGTGAGGGCCAGGGGCAAGGCTCATGACAGCATCCCACCTCTGATACACACAGATGCATGAAGCAGGTATGCATTCATCACAAAGCTACACAAACATTAATTTATACATGGACATACATTACATGCAATAGACAATAGAAAACCTACCTGCTGTAATGCAAGATGCATGAAAACACACAATGCTTACTTAACGCGATGAATACAACAACGAAGGGCAGACATTTGGCTCCAATGGACAGCGCTGCCATGCCCAGATGAACGGGGAAGCTTTAAGGAGCATCGAAGTTGCAAAACATTTAAACAAAAAAAAAATTGTAACGCTCACCTGATTCCCGTAGAGGCGCCGGTCTTGACTGGGCGTATACCGTATCTTCAAAGGTGATGTGTAACACACGGCTGGCTCTTTGGGCTGGACCTCTGTGCACTGTATGTCTGACTCGAAGGGTAAGATGTCTGCAGATAGAAAATATGGGATTAATGAACTGGGTTATTGAATGTCTCTCTCTTCTTCCCTTTCTCTTCTCCTGTAGAACCCCGAAGGTTAACGCTCTCACCTTAGGTAAGTGAACGCCGTGCTCTCCATCTGCCTCGGGGCAGGGTGCTGTAACCAGTTTCTTCACTGGATAAGGGGAGCAGGCCTCTTGACTTCAGAGGACTGCTGTCCGTCGTTTACTGCACGAACGGTAAGTTTCGAGTAATTCTAATGTCTTTAAAGTCTTTAGTAATGATGTCTCTTGTTTTGCAGGGTTCCGGCGATGGTAGATGGACGGGCTGAAGTGAGTTGAAGATGGAGCCCGTGTGATGAATAGAAGCGCCTGGAAGCACGTAAGTAAGCGCTTGTTGCCTGCTTCACGATGCGCTCTAACTGTCTTTTTATTTTGCAGGTATAAGTTCGGAGCGGCTGCAGGGTGCCGGAATACCCACTGGGTTAGATGTGGAAAGGAGTAATGGCACGTGAGTATTAAAGTTCCCCAATGTCTTTAAGCGCACCTTGTTTTGTCTTTCAGATGCGGGATGCAGCGCCGAAGGCCTCCGGAGCGTGCGAAGAGTGGGTAAGCTTTTGTCTTTCAGATGCCGGAATGCAGTGTGAAGACCTCCGGAGCGCACGAAGAGGAGGTAAGCCTTTGTCCTTCAGATGTCGGAATGCAGCGCGAGGCGTTGGTGACAGCCGATGGACCAGGTAAGTGAAGCGCTGTCACTGAAGACCGTAATGCTAACCTGTTCTTTCTTGTCTTTATAGGTGTTGCTGAAGACGGGATTCAGGATGGTAAGCCTTTTTCCTTAGGCCCAGGATCAGATGCAGAAGACACGATGAGCGTTCTGCTGCAGAGGATGCAGAATAACGCAAAGCAAGATTCATCCATTGAGTGTGGTTTAAATAGCCTCCTGTAATGCTTAGGTGTCTCCTTCCACAGCCACGCCTAGGTAAGAAAAGAGTTCCTGCTTTCCAGAAGAGTTCCAGTGTTCTGAACCTAGGGAGTGGCTCCTGCCCCACCCAACAGGAAAAGTAGTTCCAAACAGAAGAGGATCAGAGGCTCAACTGGCAGGCAAGTAAGCAGCATGGTCTGCTGCAGGTAAGTCGACCCAAGCATTATGAGCCCGGCGCTTCCAGCGCTGGGACTGGGCATATTTATGAGCCTGGTGCCACTGGCGCCAGGACTGGGTCCAAAAGGTCCCAATTGGGACTGGTTGGCACTCGGAACCTGGGTTATGGATCTGCTTCCAAGGGAGTTGGGAAAACCCTGACCTTTTGGAAGCAGAGATCATGACAAAAATAAAAAAAAAATCACCACTGAATTTGCTAAAAGGAACAAAGATGAACAAGTCGGACTGTAGCTGCATTAACTCGCCATGGTCATTATGGAAAAGGGAGGGCTGGATTTATACAGAGGGGCGCAGGAGATAAATAAAGTTCCCAAAAGCAACATATATTTCTTTTAGATTAAATAAAGTAACTGACAACCTTTCAGGACGAGGTGCTCATTAATTAAGGCCAATACTGAGAGAAGAATAGCTCAAACAAGTCTCCGGTGGGCAGAGAAGGTAATAGCACCCATAGTAAAATATATTAAAATCCTGGTAAAAGATGCATACAATTCAAAACATGATCTACTCACACGTGACTCAGAGTTGAAGGTCAAGGGATATTAGTTCCAGACATGGAGGAGCCAAGACCTTCAGCCCCCATCCAAACTCACAGAATAAAAAAGACATAAGATAGACCATAGTTCAAAGCGGACGCCCTGGTTTGCGGCTTAGGAAATCAGAGATGTGTTACAATTGGAAGAAGCAGCACCTGGATGTCGAGTCCCCCGCCATAATTTGTTGCTCATGTGCCGATGACCTGTCAAGCAATCAAGGTTGGCAGAGCCAATACAAACCAAATCAGTGCTGACAAAAGATGTTGCTTTGCAAAAATTGCACAAACCAATCCAAAGACGCGAAGATGACATACGGCTGCCATTATCAATTTAGAGGTGGTCTTAGGTGGAGCTATCAAATATAATGAAACCAATCAAAATGTTGACCCATATACAACTAACCCAATCCCATCTTCCTGTAGGTTTTTACTAAGATAACGTTGTGATGTCAGAAGGGGCGTGTTTTTGCCTTTTAACCCCTTAAGTGCCAAGGACGAGGCATTTCGTCCTTGGGATTACCTCCAGGGTGCCAAGGATGAGATATCTTGTCCTTTTTGGCACCTGGTTTTGAGCGATCCCTGCAAAGCAGGGATCGATCAAAACTGTAATCCAACCCCCGGGCTATTTGAGGGGGAGGTCCCCCCCTCACTGCCAGGGGGCTGGATTACCTTCAATTTCACGTCGGCAAGCGTAATGCACGCTGGCGTGAAAGTAAAAGTAATTTCCCTGCGGCAGCCAGCGAAGAGAGAAGGTGAGTGCCCTTCTCCCTCTGCCTCAATCTCCAGCTGTATTTCAAGCCGGAGATCGAGGCAGGTGTTGTTGGAAATGGGAGATTCTCCCCTTTCAAACGACACCATTTGTGTAAGCATTGCTGCGCAGAGCGCTCGATCCGTGGGCAGCAATGACACTAGACACCAGGGATATCTTTTGAAAGCGGGGGAGGGGGGCTGCTTACTAGCCCTCCTGCCCCCCAGCCCCAAAGCATGGGGCCACATGTATGGAGACACCTGGGGGCATATGAAAAATTAAAATAGAAAACAATGGGAAGGGGGCTGGGGACCACTAGCCACCAGGGATTCTTTTTTTTTTGGATGGTGTCGTTGGTAAGGGGAGAATCTCCCCTTTCCAACGACAGCTTGTGTAAAGCATTGCTGGCCTCGGATCGGTCTCAGAGTGCTTGATCCGTGGCTAGCAATGGCCACCACACCACCAGGATTCCATTTAGAAGCGAGGGGGCTGCTTACTAGGCAAGCGCCCCCCCCGAGGCCCCATGGGGCCACATGTATGGAGACCCCTGGGGGCAGATGGGTGTTGTGGGGCACCCTAAACCGACGGGAATTTTCTAGTGTGAAAGAGTGGTGCCCCCCAACCACAATGGAGTGGGGGCCATGTCATGCAGCCTCCTAGGAAGGGACACCTGAGCCCAGGGAAGAATGCAGGACAGCCCCCCCTTTATCTGCCCTCAGGGAGGGCTACATGAGATGCGCCACCCCTCCATTTGGGGGGGGTTGGAAAGGTGCACCCCCCTTTACATTGCAAAATTCCCTGGCGGTTCAGGGTGCCCCTCAGCCCCCCCCCCCCCCCCCCAAGTGCAGCCTGCCATTTTCATTTTTTTGTTTTGTTTACCAAACTTGCCTTGGAACAGATGGGCACACTGGTGCCCCAATCTGCCCCCAAGGTGCCACAATCCCTACTGCCCCATCCATTGGGGGGTCTGTCTGACATTTTGGGGTGGACTCCCCCCCCCCCCACCCCAAATGGAGTGTGGGGGGGGGGCACCTCATGCAGCCGTCCCTGGGGGCAGATATCTGCCCATAGGAAGGGGAAAAACGGTTTTCACTAGGGGGGGTGAGGTTCAGTAGATCACCAGGGATGGCTTGCAAGGGGGGGCCTGCTTGGATTTGTTTTTCTGAGGTGACCATAGATAACATGTTTTTTGTTTTGTTTACAGCTTTTTCTACGCTAGCAGCTGCAACGTTATGCGAGTACTGTTTTTTTTATTATTCTATGGTTAGGGCCTTTGTCAGTGGGGTGGGTGAGACTGGGGCTGGATTGTTGGTGGTGTGGGTGGGAATGGGACGTCTGGGCAGATATTCTGGTGGGCTGGGACACAATTGCAGGGACAGGCCACAAATTGCCCCCCATGCCAGCAGAACATTGGTGTTTCCCTGGGAGAGGATGCCTCCCATGTGGGTTGTCAGTCTGCAAGCCCAGGCTGCACCTCTGGCTGTGCTACGTTACAGGTGTCACCTCCGTGGAGGAATGGGGATCCTGCCAGGGCTCCCTGGAGCTGCTGCTGTGCTTGGGGGGACGGTACACTCACATGGTACAAGGCTGTCCAAGGCCAGGGACATCACCTCCAACCGTCCTGGAGTTGCGGCTGGGCTGTATTACAGCTTTTCGCTTTGCAGAGGTATTGGCACACTGGCGGGACTCCCTAGTGGGGAGAAGCAGTAACACAGGGCAGCCAGAGCTCAAGCAAAGTCAGCGGTAATATCCCTGGCCTTGGGCACCCTTCTCCCATGTGGGTCTTTGCCGGCAGTTCTGGGCAATACATTCTAGGTCAATTTACGTAAGTCAAACCTCTGGATTCCCACGGGTGTCCTCTTTTGGGAAATGCATGGGGTTCCCGGTTTTCCTTGCTGGCTTCGACACCCTAGGCCCAAATCTGTAGGTTGCCCACATGAACAAAATGTGCTGTGCCGAAAGGCTTGGGTTTACCAGTGGGTTACCCTTTTCCTTTTGCGCCCTGGTAAGTGCACCCACACATGTGAGGTACCGTTTTCCTCGGGACACCTGTGGGAACGCGGGAAGGTATGACATCTGTACACTAGATACATCTTCGTGATTGTTTTCCCTAGAATAGGCCCTGTGCATTCTTTAGATAAAAAGGATCCGAGAAATGTAATTCGTTACTGTATACTGTTCTGTGTTATTACATAAGCAAATCACTTCACTTATCCCATTAGTTGCCAGTCACGACTCCACCTCAGTCACCCAAGCCTCTCCCACAACAGGAGGTGAAATCCCGCAGGACACCTCCTCCCACCTCTCCCCCCCCCCACAGACCCACATTTACCCGTACCATGTCGGTAAAAACGATTCCCCAATTTTACACTACCACAGTCTGTCACTTTTTTGATCTATGCCATATATAATTGGTTGATATAACGTTTTCAGTTATTGGTTAGCTGAGCAATGTTCTTTAAAATACATAAATTACTACATTAATTCCAACATGCATTCATTACTTGCTAGCACCAAATAATTGCTTCAACCTGTGCCTACTAAAGCCCGATCATATGACCTACCCAACATTCACTTTGTACCCACACAAATCCCTTTAAAAAAGATTTTATTTATATAAACATGCCAGCCTTTCATCGCCACATTAACAGGGTTGTCCTAGTGGTGTGTGAACCTCCCAAGTGTGTTGCCCTTTTAAGAGGGGCAGTGTTATGTGTGGCCCTCCCACAAGTAATGCCCTTTTAAGATGCGCCATGATACAAGCTAATAAAAGGGGAAACTGTAGGCATGTGCCTCAGGCTGGCTGCAGACTCCAGAAGGGAACGACTGAGTGCGTCTCATTTAGTCTGCAGACCCACACCGTGTGCATGTCATGGGTCCATGGGACCCTCTTTCCAGCAAGGTGGCTAGGGTCTGCATGTGTTGGGTATCCTTTGCACTGCCCTTATCTAAACCGGGTGCTTCCGGGCAAACCCCCGAGGCACTGGGCCTCTAGGGTGCTGATGTCCATAGCACCCTTTGAGGCTGGCCTGATGCCAATAGCCCACCCCACAAAAATGGTGACGAGATAAGGAACCCTGCGATACGCCCCTCCCCTGTTCTGCGTTCCCCCTCACAAAGAAATGGTTTGGGGGGTAGCGAGTTGGGGCCCAGACGCCGCTGCAGCCTTCTCCAGAGGAGGGCAGGAAGCAGCATCCTTCGTGAGTAATGTGAGGAGGAAGCGGCAGCCATCGCAGCGAGAAAAGGGGGAGAAAAGTGTGGCATGCAAGGCCCCCCCCTACCAGCGGATCCTCCTTGGACACGGCCCTAAGTGAGGAAGGTGCTTGTGCAGCCAGGGTGGGGGCCTGCCTGCAGCATCCGCCGCCAAGTGATTTTGTTCTTCCCAGTGGGGAAGAAAGTGAGCGGTCCCCCGTTCGGGGAGGAAGCGCGGCCTCGGCCGCAACGGAATAGAGGGAGTGCCCGCACACGCCCTTGTAGAGACCCTGGGGCTGGCGGGTAGTAAGGAGGCAGCCTGAATCACTGCCGGTAGGGGCGTGAATCTCTCGCCTGGGGAAGAGATGTGGCCTATGCAGCAGATATACAGCCCAACTCCGGTGAGTGAAAACCTGAAGGCTGCCCCACAAACCCCTGGGCTCCCCCCAGCTTTGAAACACGACAGCAGCTCCAGTGTCTGAGCTTGTAGGAATGGGAGGCCCTGCTACACCAGAAGGATCCTGTGCGGCCGGGTGGTGAAAGCAGTCAAGGCCCCGTTTCGGGCCTGTGAATAAGAAGGTGCTACATGTCAGAGCATGCACAAGAAGGCGAACAGTGAGGAATCAGGCCCACTGAGATCCTGGGGTGCCCGGAGGCGATAACAATGAAGCGTTACATGAACGCGCTGCTCTCCTGAAATGCTGATGGCCTTCTGGCACGGCCCGAACAGTGGCCCGCTGCCCAGACAAGAACCTGTCCAGTGAAACATGTATAGCTCCAATATCGTAGCTGAAGTGCCCCTGTGGTGGGAGGCGGCATTGTGGCCACATATATGTGTAGCGCGAAGCAGCCCCTGTGCTCCCCAGGCGCGTGTGGTGTAGGAAAGGGAGCAGCGGTTGCCACTCCAACTGCAAATGAAAAAACAATGCCAGGCCTCTTGCAGGAGACAACGTATGCTCCGGTGAGGAGCGGAGAGGAAAGTGGGGAGACTGCCCGTGCTATACAAAGCAGAGCAGTGCCTTATTGCAGAGATCCATGCTCCTAACAGCGGAGTTCATGTGAAAGGAAGGAGACAGGGTGACGAGTATCAGGTCTAGTAAAAGTGTTGCCTGCCATCCTACCTCCGTAGGAGGGGACACTACCCTGCCGACATCCAGAGACAGAGTAGTGGTGCTCCTACCACCCAAGGTACCTAGGGTCCTGAGGCACAGACAAGCGCAGGAGCCCTGACAAAGAGGAAACCATCCTGCTGGACCGTTGCACACAGGCTGTGCTAGGAATGGGAACATGCAAGTCTTTGGAGGTCCTCATATACGAAGGAGGAGTATTCTGTCCGACTGCCCTGCCAGCGACATCAGACTGCGCATTCCATGCTGGTGCCTACCCAGGCTTGGGACAGTGACCGTCAAGGAAAGAGATGGTAAGGCTGGACTGGCACAAGCCACCTACATAGACACACAAAAGAGTTGCAGCTCTGTGCTTGTGTGTCCTCCAATGCTAGCTGGTCATGCCAACAGCTCCTGTGTGAGGCCAACTGTGACTACCTTGGAAAAGGCGGAGTAATAATCAGTGGTTGAGACACCAGAGGATGCTGCTATCGACCCCGCTGATAACTATACCTGCCCGTACCGATACCCACCATACTGGAGCTACCCCTGCACCATGAGTCGTAGGCAGTGGCTGCCAAGAAAGGAAGAAGGAGGAAAGGACTGCATACAAGATCCAAGAGAAGAGCTCACAGAAGGAACTGCACCCTTGCTTGGTGGGGGGTGGGGGAGTGGAAGGAGTGGCCCTGCTACTTGTGTCGCCCTGCCTAGCAAATGGCACCAACATTCTGCCACAAGTGTAGCCCTGCCAGCCCTACCATCTATGGACCAGGCCAATGTGGCTTTGGGTGCCGGTTGTGCCAGCCCCTAAAATGGGACACCAACTGCCCAGTTATCCTGCCAGAAAGGAAGATAGGACTGCTGCCTGATTAACAGCAGTGACTCCTGCCTGAGGGAGAAGAAGTGGCCCAGACACCCTGTCATCCGTGTCTGGTCAACAAACGCCTTGCTGCCCGCCACCCGCCACCAGGCCTCCAGATAAGGTGCGTACTAGGTGTTTTTACGCACGAAAATCTTGTAAATACGACAGCTTTATTATTTTCCTGTGTACATTTACACACAAGTTGAGAGCAGAAGGCAGTGCAAAGGTCAGGTTATTTGACAGAAGCCAGAACGCTTTCAACATTTAAATATATACAGGAGAGATCAAATGGGCAAACAGAGAAATAAGGAAAGGTGTATTCTGTCACAATGCAAAAGGCTGCCGCATAGCAATGATTTCCACACGTCGGCTGGATGTCACATACATTTTAATCTCTTGCAAAGGAGAAAAGTCATTTTTATTCTCTTGAAATCACATTTACGCTCAAAGTTTAAAACTAGGGAGTAAAATACTCCCACCTCAAAATCGTATCTGGAGCACTGCCCGCCACCAAGAAGCAGTGTAACGAGCAAGAGAGGGTTGCAGCTCGATATGAGGGCTTGTGTGCCCTCCGGTGCCACTACAGCAAGGAGACACTCCTGCCTGGGGGGAAGGTGGCCATGAGGAGGAGGTAACATGGTGTCACCATATGCGGTCAACATCGTATGGCGCAGCCCAGACGCCCTATTTCCCGCACCTAGCTGCTTGCCCCAACATCAAGGGACTAAGCCCATGTGGCCCCTGGTGATCCCTGGGCCGGTTTTTGAACTTTGCCACCAATAGACCTTGACTGGTGGTAGTCCCCGAACGGACACTGATGTGAAGTGAACTGGTCTCCTGAAGTCCTGCAAGTGCTCTAAGAGGACTCAGTAAACATGCGTTCAATGCTGTGAGCCTGTATGGAAGTTATATCTGCTTAAAGTGGCCCAAGTTAAAATGGATGCGGAGCTGCACTTCCGCATTTTGTAGGCATGCTCTATAAATGGTGCCAACAGCTAACAATGGCATCATTCAGTGGTTGAAGTTCAACTTACCCCAGGTTAATAAAGGGTCATTTAAGATGGGGTAGAACTGCCAATATACCACCAACAGTTCGCAAACTCAGTCACTCGCTGACTACATGTAGCGTCCTTGATATGTGTTATGTGTCCACAATTACCGGAGTCCCTCGATTTGTCTAGTCTATCATTTCTGTGTGGCCCAAGTATTGTTGTCAGTAATGGGGAGGGAGGGAAAATCATTCCATATTTCCCTAACACTTGTTTTGTCCGTTATGAAAAAGGAAGCATGTGGTGCGTGACCCTCCCACATATATTGCCCTTTAAGATGGGCCATGACGGTCATGGCACAAGCTAATAAAAGAAGCAACTGCAGATACGTGCCTCATGCAGGCCCACAGACTCCAGTAGGAAATCACCGAATCTGTGTCATTTAGGCCTGCCGGCCATGGGGCCCTCGTGCCAGCAAGGTGCAAGGGTCTGCATGTGCTGGGTATGGTCCGCCCTGTCCTTATCTAAGACTGGGTGTTCACCGGCAAACCCCTGAGGCACTGGGCCTCCAAGGTGCTGATGTCTCCCCATAGCACACATGGGGGCCGGCTTGATGCCAATATCCTACCCCCACAGTCCTAAGCTTTAGTGAAAGGGCCATTCCCCTAAACTCTTGAGAAAATATCCCTGTTAAAGTGACTGTGCACAAAACCCCAAAAGCAGCAAAACACTTTTTCTGAACCAGGACTGGTCTTCCCCGCCTCTTGTAGGTGGGGAACAGGATTGTGCTTCATCCTCCACACCTTCCTTGCTGGAATACAACTCTCCAAGAACACATTAATAAAACGGTTTCTTCTTTGGTGACTGTGCATGCCCACAGCCTCAAATGTTTGAATTGAGTGACAAAATCATATATAAAGCAATGCAGTATGGCAGGTGGGGTGCAGATTTATTTATTGGACATTTGTATGACGCCTATACACAATTGTCAAGGGATTATTTATTGTGCTCTGGGCAAGCGAAAAAAGGCGACTTAGCAGGGGAGCTGAACCCTAAATGATTACTTAAGAAAATCTATTAAACCTTTGTTTTTTTCCTTTGGGCAGTAGAGGAGGGAGGGGCTGAACATTTCAAAAGGGCGAACTCCCCTGGTATAGGTATTTGGTGCCTTTCTGCCTATAAAGGATTTACACTCAGACAGGTATTAGCCACCCGCCGTTAACAACGCACTGAAATTGGCGTCAGTCCCATCCCATTGACTAAGCCCTTAATTAGTAGCAGCCTAACTCTGGGTCCCCATTAATGGCAGCTAGGCTCAATGACAGCTTAAGTGAGCGTCCCTATTCAGCCCCACTCATAATTTTCTTTGAAACCATTCTGCCCAGCTTGCTTGGAGCCACAGCCTCATGATACGCAACTCTCTGTGGCAGCGACCGTACCCACACATTTCTGCATGACAGTCACTCCCCCTGGAGCTCTATCTTTACTTCCTTAGGAGAGACCGATACGATAACAGTTTCTCTCAAACCCAGGCCAGCACTCCTAGCGAGTCCCGGCCTCCACGAGATCGTCCACTAGGAAGCGTAATGAACTGACTAGAAATCGGGGTCCCAATACAGGGGGTCCCGATCTACTACCCCCCGCCCGAGGCCTCCGTTCACTGGACCCGGAACCTTCTCTGTTCACTACTCACCCGCGCCGCCGCCATCTTGGATCCACGTGTCACAAGTGACGTCGGCGGAAGTGTCTTGACCCAAGACTACAGGTTTATCTCCATGGAGACGAGTTGAGGCCGCCCGGTGTCACTAAAGAACGGCGTTATCTCATGGTCTGCCAACTGTTAGCAACGTAATTAGCACACACTGAGGGAGCCACCCTCATTGAATACTAATTTTGTAGCAAAATATTTACTAGTTTCCCTTGCCACCAACTACAGTTCGTAACAACTGTGGGGCAATTTCAATATATAAAGAATGAGGATTCTGGATTAAATGATAGTTTAGGGTTGGGAGAGCGTCATTTTCGGTTGACATGGGCTCCTGCACTCACGGGGGAGTGGGTCAGGGGAGAAGCGTGTTTGCAGTCTTTTGATACAGCAACATATTTCTTTGATTCATGACATTAAATGTGCTTTTTGCCACTTGCATTTTGCTGGCTGCTGTCACTGTAATTCAAAACTTTAAATGTGCCCTGCTGCTAGCACGTTACAGACTGCTCTTACTGGCGCCTGGCAGCATTAACACCTTACTGCCTTTTACTCCCGTTTGATCTGCAGTAGTACCTTGCTGACAAAGAGCGATTACTAGCTTTTCAGTGGACAGAGTTCCAGCGCACAACACTGGCTACCTGCCACTTGATAATCTGCAGCGTTTAACATCCTCACTGCACTCCTTTGTATATATTTTTATTTAAGCACTGGCGGTGGTATGTATATGCACGGAAGCTAGAGACAGGCATAGGTGGGCATGGTGCAGGATGGCGGGGATGCAGGATAGTAGGATAAGTGACAGGAAAAGGCTTCCCAACCCCCATATGCAACAAAACACAATATAAAGACAGTACATATAAACATAAATCTCGCTAAGCAGTTGCAAAAACAAAAAAACTACATAAAGGGGTTAATTCATGGAATTAAGCGCAGAAGTGGCGCACGCGGCTGGCACACAGAGTGCGCGTGCGGCGGCTTGCACCAGCCGCGTGCGCCAAAACCCATTTTAGCGCACAGCGTATTCATGGATTTATACATCCATAACCAGCCGTGGTGCAGAGTGGCGCAGCGACCCTGCAGCAGCGCCAGTTACGCCCCCATCCCCGCCCCGTGCGCCAAAAACATAGCACAAATCCCCTACATGGCGCAAAGGCCAGGGGACCAGTATACAGCCCCCCAACCACGAAAACATGCTATAAAAGCCACACAGCCCTCACGCGCCAGCGAAATCGCATGAAAAAGTCCCCACGCATCCCTCGGAATACGCGTACCACGCTCACGCCAGCGAAATCGCATGTAAAAGTCCCAGCGCACCCCTCGGTCTACGCGTTCCCCGCTCGAGCCAGCGAAATCTCATGTAAAAGTCCCCGTGCACCCCTTGAAATACGCGTACCCCGCTCGCGCCAGCGAAATCACATGTAGAAGTCCCAGCGCACCCCTCGGAATACGAGTACCCCGCCATGCCCCACAGGCAGCCCATCACCCCAGTCCATGCCCCGCAGGCAGCACATCACCCCTGGGCATGCCCCGCAGGCAGCCCATCACCCCAGTCCATGCCCGCAGGCAGCCCATCACCTCTGGCCATGCCCCGCAGGCAGCCCACACCACAGGGGACCACCCCACACCCCTGGCCATGCCCCGCAGGCAGCCCTTCACCCCATACCATTCCCCGCAGGCAGGCCATATGGCACCATGCACTTGGGAGCCCCAACTCATGTCCCCCACCCCACCCACCCACCCACTATTAACGGGCACCTGCCAGCAGGCCCTGACTCATGTCCCCCGCTCCACCGACCCACCCACCAGTGACAGGCACCTGCCAGCAGGCCCGACTCATGTCCCCCACCCCACCCACCAGTGACGGGCACCTGCCAGCAGGCCCCGACTTATGTCCCCCACCCCACCCACCATTGACGGGCACCTGCCAGCAGGCCCCAACTCATGTCCCGCACCCCACCCCACCCAACCAGAGACGGGCACCTGCCAACAGGCCCCGACTCATGTCCCCCACCCCACCCACCATTGACGGGCACCTGCCAGGAGGCCCCGACTCATGTCCTCCACCCCAAATTGACAGGCACCTGCCAGCAGGTCCGACTCATGTCCCCCACCCCACCAACCCACCCACCATTGACGGGCACCTGCCAGGAAAATTCAAACGTGCAAATTAAGAAATAATGAAAGCAACAAAAAAAAAAGAGAAAAATCCAATGTAAAACAAAAATCCACAACAGGAAAAAAGAGAAGTGGTCCATTGCCAATGTCCAAATAAAGCACATAAAAAATAAAATAAACCATTGATCCATGGGATGTCCAAAGAATGAAAGTATGTACAAGTCCGGAACTATATACAATGGAAGTCTAAAGTGTCCATGAACTCCAAAATAAAAGATAAAACAAAGGAAACCTAACCCTAAAGAACTATGTAGAAAGGCGGCGGGCAAGTCCTACGGCTCACTTTTTGATGTTCCGACCCAGGGCATCATCGAACTCCACGTCGATGTTCTGGAGGCAGGCCTTTTCCCTGGCCTCGAGGTCTCGCAGGGATGCAGCCATGCCCTCCTCCAACTCCCTGCGAGTTGCCTCGAGGCACTCCGCCCGCCTCAATGCCCTGCGCATGGAGTTCTCCACCCTGACCATAGTGAGCTGTGCCTCCTCCGCTTGCCGCTGCTCTGCATCTATCTGCTGGCTCAACCGCTGCCACACGGAAGACACTCCCAATCCAGGGTCCTCCTGCCCTCCGGCCGATGCATGCCCCTGTGATGTTGATGGCCCCGAGCCATCATCGCTCCCACCCTGAGCCTGCTGCTGCCATGCATGTGCCCTGCCTGCTGATGCCTGCACGTCCTCCTCTTGCTGGGGTCCAGCTGGTGTGGTGGCCACCCCTGCTTGCCCTCTGACTCCCGACTGTGGCAGGGATGTGTCCTCCACCAGCCTGGCCGCTGGCTCAGGGGAAGCTACACAGGGTGCCCAGGTGATACTTGGGCAGGAAGATGGCACGGAGGACGACTAGCGCATATGGGGTTCAGTTGAGGAGGTGGTCGCTAGAAGATTAGCACACAGAGGAACCCAGTGCTGGTGACCTGTCCCAGTAGGACGACGCATTCAAAGATGTATTCGAAATGCCGTGCATTGTCCAGACGAGAACCCTGCACATCATCCCGAATACCAATTTGACGCAACGCCACCCCAGCCAGGACACGCTCAATCCGGTCATGGATTGCAACGTCCGCAGGGAGAGGAAGGCCAGTTGTTGTTTGCGCATCCCCTCCCTAAATACGGGTCTGGACGAAGGCATCCCTGCTGGTGCGGGATGATGCAGTCACAGGATCGGGGACAGGATTACACACAGGCACCTCCGCGGCGGCCTGTGCTGCCTCCTGTCCCTGCCCCTGCACTGCACCACTAGCACCAGTGGAATCCCCCCGTCCAGGCCCCGTGCGTGGGCCTTCCACGTCCTCCTCCTCAACTGAACCCACCACCAACCTGGATGACTCCGTGCCATCTTCCTCCATAGGCCCCTGTGTGGGCTCATCTGCCCCTACTGCTGCCGAGGAGTCCACCTCCAACCTTCGCCTCTTGGACCTTTCCTCGGCAGCTGCAGCCATGGATGCGGCACCAGACTCCTCACTCCCGGAAGAGATGACTACGTGGGAGGAGAGCTGGGCCTTGCGTCTTTGGCTGGCGGTGGGATCCCTGCCGCTGTGCTCCACAGCACCGTCTCCGCCCTCTTCATCAGTCGACGCTGCAGACAGGGAGAGACAGAACACAGGCATCAGGGCACTGTACAATGGTCGGATACATCCATGACAGTTGCACATGAGTGTCAGTGTCAAAGTTCACAGATGGCATCACACTCCCCAACGCTCATATCATTTGAACCCACACAAATGCACAACTTAACAGGAATCGTGCAGCAAGCATCAGCATCCATACACACACAACAACATGAACATCTGAAGGTTGGCATGACGTCACAAGCAACATGGGGAGTGCCTAACACATGCACACACGCCAACAGACAAACATGCACCTGTACATATCCACCCCCTGTCACAGTGCAATCATCGGCAACTATGTCACATCTGCCAATTGGATTCCACATGTCTGTGTTGTGAATCTGATAAAATGAGGAGCCTGGTATTGTTATCGTTAGACTCATCATTAGTATCTGTTAGAATCACCATTACCCAATCATTACTCTTTGCAATGGAATCATTCCATTATTGCATTCTGTTTAGTTCTGATTAGTACATTGCTGAAGTAGACACTGTCATTTGCAATATGCTTTTAGAATTATATTATATGCATATAGTGCTTGCCATTAGAATGATAGAGAAACATGCTGCCATTTTGCACTTTGCCATTTGAAATAGAATGGCACTTGCACATATTTGAAGTGCCATGTAGTGTTTTAGAGACACAACATATACTCACCATGATTTGCTGTTCATCTATGTTTGCATTAGATAGCGCTTAGAGAGAAAATGCATTGCTTGCACTACACACACTGGCATATTTGAAATGCACGTAAAGCCATTCACATATTGTTATGCTTTGTAGAGGCACATTTAGAGATATGTTTGGTATGTCATGTATGTATGTATGTATCAGTATACACTTAGAATGAGTTGCTTTATAGTACCTGGATTTGTGGTAAACACTAGGAAGCATTCAGAATGAGACACGAGGCCTATGAGCCATTTTTTGATGGAGAAAGACAGAAGTTGCTCAGTGCGGAGAAATGTTATGGTACACTGTTCGTAAACATTGGCAGACATACGCAGATAACATGAACCCTTGTCCGAGAGGGAAGCTTATCAGCATGGCTGGTCTGCTTCGCAGAGACTGCAAAGGTGGGGGCTGCGCCAAGGGATTGGGTAGACAGGAGAGAGGGAAGCCTTTTCACACAGAAGAGGTGCTTTAAGAACGGGGCCTAAGAGACTGTTGTAATGCAGAGTGAAGCGTACAGTGGAGAGAATGGAGAAACAGGAATGGATGATGTATTTCGCAAAATATTCGGAAGGCCAAGAGGGAGAGATATGAGGTCACGCTGACAGCACACGAAGTAACAGGACATGCCGAGACAAGTAACACGCAAGGAGACAGGCAGGCATTTTGCTAAATGCTGAGGGAGAGACATTCTTAGACATTCTGTGCGTCATTGGAGACTATAACCAGGTTGGCCAGAGAGTTGGCCAGAGAGTTCGAGGGAGTTTGAGGACTGCACGAGAGGGAGACTGCACAAGAGATCGAGAGTTGGCCAGAGAGATCAGGAGAGCCACAGAGAGAGAGTTGGCTGGAGATGGTGCTTGGTGCAGCAGACTGATGGGCCTTGATGAGATCGAGAGCTTGGCAGTTGGCACTCTTGAGGCCTGCCACTGGCTGATTGACAACAGAATGGGAAGTATGGGTTTGGCCTAGGCTTAAATTGATTGATAAGAACAGACACACACACACACACACACATACACACACACACAGAGGTTTGGGTGAAGGGGAAACTAGACAGGGATTGTCTAGAGCGTGGATGGTGTGGATTGATGGTGTGGATATACCCATGATGCCCAAGGTGATGGATGCTAGCGCTTGCATTAGATTGCTTTAGAACCACACATTTGCAGCACAGGCTTACATTAGGAACCTGAAAGGCTTATAGATACTGCATGGTAGCTTTGCACCAGAAGTATAAAAGGTGCAAATTAGACATAGCATTAGAACTGGTTGCATTGTCATGTATTATGCTTAGCTGTGTGTATATAAATAAATGTATCCCATTGTTATAAATTGAATTGATTCTTTGTGTTTTCTTTGTGTCTTAATGGTATTTGTTATTGCCCATGGTAGTAAGATAGGTGTATGTTATTTGGCGTAATCTAGTAAGTAACCACAGTGCACGTGGGGCCTGATATGAATGCAGTCAAAGGGGGGGTATAGTCACACCCGTAATAGGAGGTTGTCAGATTGTCAAAGTTTGTCTGAAGACCGGAGCGTGCTTGCCCAAAGGGGGGGCAACACGATGGTAAGGGGTTTGGGGTTTTCAGACTGACAGTGTCACATGCATCCGTGGTGTATCACAGTCGCACACATGTCAAACACACACATGCACATGTATGCCGTGCACGTACATGAAGGTGGAACCAGCATCCATGTGTCACAATCCAACCATGACATAGTACATACACAGAAATGGTAACGTGTGCATTTCCACATGCAGTTGTGCATCATGCTTTGGAACACATACACCATTGATGTGCATCACACATGACAGGACTCACATGCAGCATGGTCATGTCCCTGCACATACACATCCATACATAGTCCTTTTCAGACATATGTCCAAGCTGCACACTCCTGGCACACCTCAACATGCACTGCGTCCAATAAGTACGCATGGACATTTACCGCTCGACTCCGGAACTGTCTGCCTCTCGAGGACCTGGAGGTGAAGCGCTGGGTTAATGCATTCCAGGACCCTCATGTCATTGGTGGTAAGGTGGACCCGGCGCCTCACTGCACCCGCTGCTTCCAAGAGGCGTCGGGCCTTCCTGAGGTCCCTGGACCTGAAGTCCTCCCAGCACTTATGGACGTGTGGTAGATCGTGGGTTGCCACCCCTTCCACGTTAATGGCAACCACAATGTCCTTCCAGGTCCTCTCCCGTCCATCCTTTTCGGTGCGTCTTCTTCCGGAGAGGGCAACTGGGTCCTGGTGGTGGGCTGTGGAGCGATGGAACTGCAGTCGGGAGTCTTCTGTTCCAGCAGGGGTGGTCACAGCAACTGGACCCCTCAGATGGCTGACATGCAGGCACCAAATAGCAGGGCACGTGACTAGCAGGCAGGCAGGCAGCTGTTACGCTCACCTGGTTCCACGGGGCGCCACCCAGCAGTTGGGGTTCAGATGTCCCTCCTTGCGATGCCCAGATGCGACCAGCGGAAGAGTTTTGCCTGGAATACAGGTAAGCTATGTTCAGGACTGGGCAACCGGGGTAAACAGCCTCCCACCTCCCTGTAGGTCTGCGACCCTTCTGGACTTCTCCTCGCCTTGTTTTAGATGTTGGCGGGTTCTCCGTCCTGCTGTCTTGGCAGGGGCGCGTAGAGCTTGGTGGGCAATGGCGACTGAGTTGCTTCACAATTGCCAGCCCATCTTGAGTCTTTCAGGTAGGTCTTATTGCTGTGAATATTGCTGTTCTTGCATGCCTTTTAAACAATGTATTTTTCTTCCTAGGTACGCGGAAGTCCAATATGTGGCAAGGCAGTATCTGTGTTCGCAGGTAAGTATGGCCGTTTTTGGAGCACCTTGATGTGGTAAGTAGGCGCTATGCGCTGCGCTTAAGATGCCTTGCCTTTGCTAACCTGTTATCTTTTCCTCTCCACAGGTCACGGTACTCGGGCCGGAGTATGGAATTTCCGTCGTGATGCTGATTGAGGAGCAGCCGGCGAGGTAAGCCTTTTGGCACAGTTTGTTAATTGTACAATGTCTAATGCCTTGTTTCTTTTTTTTTACAGGTCCGTCGATCCGGGGGAGTGCTGGTTCCAGAATGATGGTCGGAAGAGCGGTGGACCGCTGGCGATGAAGTTCAGGTAAGCTGCTGCCTTTTTCTCACAATGTCTTCTCCTTTCCTTTGCAGGTGCTGTCCTTACGAGGTTCGTGGCTGAAGCGGAACACTGCGCTGCAAGCCTGGTTTCAAGGAGCCAGGTTAGGAGGATGCCTCCACATGACTGGCATTAATGAAAAGTAGTTCCCAAGCACAAGTCCATATTCAAACATGAGCCTGGCGCCGAAGGTATGCTGCAATTTCTTGGGTTTAGTGGGGGCAGGAATCAAGACTCTCCCTGGCCCATAGGTTAGCCAGGGGGTCTTCAGAGTGTGGGTCATGACAGCAGCAGCAGATGGCTGGTGGGAGTTGGCTCGGGGCTCTGGGGGGTAGGAAAATGGCCTTCTGGGCAGGAGCGTGGTCTTCCGTGTGTTGTCGCATAGCCAGCTTGATACAGAGTGATTTGGCACGTGAAAAAAACAACACGTCAGCGTGTAATTCGAGGAAAGGCCCTTATCGCGTAAGTGCGTATGTGATGTGACGCGTGCAGGCGTTTCCCTCAGCACGGGTTAAAGGTGAGCGGGTCCCGGCTGTTTGCTGTACATGCCTTTCGTGGAGACCGACGCGTGTGTTGCTACTTCTGGTTGTTTCACGCGCCATCACAACTTCACATCAGATCAAGGACGTATCTCTTCTTTTGGCTGGGGTATTGGCTATGCATGTTTTGCATTACCACGCTAGTCAGACGGTGAGTCGCGCATGCTATTTTTTCCACTGCGGGTCCCCCTGTGTATCGCGTACCCGTTTTCGAGGTCATAGTAGCCTGCGTGTCCCACGCGTACATGTTTTTCATGTCCCTGGGTGCCACTGCGTACTGCAGGAGGTTAATTCCACACACGTGGGCTACCAGGGGTTGCGTGCGTGGTTTTACTGCAGTTTTGGGGTGACTGAGCGTTGCGTGACCTGGCACTTTATCACTGGGGTCACATGCATCCTTGCAGGTGCACAGGGGTGCTGTTAACAACTAGTATCCCACCCCCTTCACCCCAATTGCCCAGGACAATTGTCGTGTACACCTCCCATTGGCACTACTACATCTGTGCTGGCACTACTACATCTGTGCCATGGTTGGGAGGCCACGAAAGGTGAGGGGTGCCTCAGCTGGGCGTACTCCACATGGCGGGCATGGTCAGGGACATGGCCAGGGTAACCAGGGAGTAGGGGGACTCCAGGGTGTCCAGGGTGGCTGCAGAGGGGGAAGAGGCTTTGGTGCGCCACTTCGGCACGATGTTGTGCCACGTGTTGGTGCAGTCATGCCACCACCCCCTGTGGTTCTGGGAGATGCAGCTCTTGCATCTGGTACTGGTGCCCATGTGACCCGGCAGTCCGTTTCATCGACTGCCACGGGCCTAATGGTAGTGGTAGATGCAGGTGCAGCTGTGGACACCACCACCCAGCCTCATGGTCGGCCAGCGCATGCTGCATTGGCACCTGAAGAGTCCCAGGATAATTTCCAGGAGGTCAGGAGGCACCCGGTAAGTGCACGCAGGGCTGCCCTGACCGAGGCACATGTCCCTGGGGCAGTATTGTCATCTGCTGCCCCGAGCAGCCGGGTGTTGGCAAGTGCATGGGCAGATGCAGCCGACACCACCCCGGCTGTGAGTCTACCATCCAGGACAGTCCCGGTCAATGACCTTGGTACAGCAGATGTTGCTGCGCAGGGTCCAGTCAAGGTGACCCAGCAGCCACCGACGCAAGTCAGGGCTTCCGTCCTTGTTCCACCTGCCACTCCCTCGGTTCAATCCACCAGCACCACTGCCCCTACTGATCAGGGTGGCATTTGCCAGTCAGGGTCCGGATCACTGCCCAGGAGGAGGAAGGCTGCACCTGCACAAGAGGCTGGGACCCCACACACGGCTCCGGCCTCCGGCACGCCGAGGAAGAAGCCTGGCCCGAATTGTCACACTACAGCTGCCCAGCGTTTGTCCCACTGGATGCATGTTGCAGAGGGTGTCAGTGCATACGGACATGAGGTGCGTACAGCTCAGGAGTGCAAAAAGCATTGGGATGACCTCCGACGCTGTGCTAAACTGAAGCGTGCCTCCAATTATGCCATGACTCAGGTGACTGGCAGTGGGTCACCAGCTGAGGAGGAAGATCTCACTTCACACGAGTTGATCGCTGCAGAGTTCATACTGGCAGAATTGTAGGAAGGAGTGGGAGAGATGCTGGACTTTGATGCCCCGTCCAGTGAGTGTTGTCGCGTGTTTGTCCAGACCATGTGTGGTTTGCTTGTGTGATGTGTTGTGCTTGACTGCCACTACATGCTATGTGTACATGGTTCTCATGTGGGAGTCATGCAATACTTCACTGATGCGTGACTGCTGTGCAGCATGCTGGACATGTAGAGCAGACGGGGACTGTCCTCATCACCACACTTGCACCCTACTCACATGCTAGTCACCCGGCTGCCCCTCCGGTCCATGTTCCAGCTCACTGGCCCTTCTGCATGTAGCCTGGGGTGTCTTTCCACTCAGCACTGGGACTATGTCATTGCATGACTGACGTGCATGTGTGTTCTGCCTGCATGCGGGTACTCCACGTAGGTATGCTCCCTTGCCCCTCCACCCCCCTGCACCCCAATTTCACCATGGCACTGGTGGGTATCATGTTGGACTACTGCAATGGCCTGTTCAACGCTCCTGTGTACATGCACAGTTCCCCCTGCCAACCTGCCAGACACATACAGTGGGGTACATCCTTTGTCCTTGAAGCAGGGTGTCTCACTCGGACTGTGCAAATGGCAGATGCTCCGCAGGGACATGAGTGCCCATTCATGCTCCATGTGCATTCCACGCATGCCCCTATGTGTCCTTGGCAGGATGACCATTGTAGTACGTTTCCAGGATGACATACATTTAATGGCATTTGATCATCCATTCCATGCCCACTCTGGCTCAGTCCTGCATCACACACATTTTTAGGGTGTCATAGTCTGTGTGGGGCACAGGCCGCCCCCTGTTTCAGGCCCCCTGACTCTGTTAAACTGGTGTAGTGCCTTCTGCACAAATGGGTGTACTACTGAGGGTTCATCATGTGTCCTGCTTACTATCCCATTCTCATCTGCTGTGCTGTCAGTTGACTTAGATGATGCAATTGACGCTAGTCAACACTGTCTGCCAATACACACTTCTCTAGACAACCTGTCGCTGCCATGCAATGCCTCCCTGCATTTTCACTAAGGGGGGGGGTTGCCTGTAGCCAGGCAACCCATTGCATGCACATTGCACGTGATGCCTGAACTTGCCCTTACACTGCCTTCATGTTTATTGATTGACATCATAATGTACTTGTTCATGTAGATAGTTGGTAACGTACACATGTTCTGCAATGCACCAACCCACTTCTGAGCCATGCTACACCGTTCTACATGCCTACTCACTGCTGCAATGTCAAAGTGACCTGGCATGTATGGTCAGATTATCATCCCTTCACTGTCATGAAAGCCACTGTTACGCTCACCTGGTATCCACAGGGACGCCACCCAGCCGGGTTACTCGCTGGTATGCTTCTCAGTTTTGCCCAGGTGTGGTCTGCATCAGTGGGTTGCTCCCAGGCAGAGGAGTCTGCCCTCCCTGTGATTGCAGGATCTGCCTACTGATCCCCTCCGTTCGATCTTTGGTCACTAGCAAGTCCCTCCGGAGAGCATTAGTCTCTTGTCGGGCAGAATGAACCTCAGCACGAAGCTCTCCTAGTAATTGGGCCAATTGGTCCATTTCTGATGTCTCCATGGCGCCCAGGTGGATTTGTTACGGTAGGCTTCGCGTTCTGTTACGCTCACCTGGTATCAACAGGGACGCCACCCAGCCGGGTTACTCGCTGGTATGCTTCTCAGTTTTGCCCAGGTGTGGTCTGCGGGGAAGTTTTTGCCTGAAAATACAGGAGGACTGAGTACAAGACTGGCCGACCGGGGTAAGTATCCTCCTTCACCCTCATATGATTTCAGCCCCTCAGGGGCCCTCTCCTCACCTTGTGGTAGAGTTAGGCGTGCTCTCCGCCCTGCCTTCTTTGCAGGGGCGCGTTGTCTTTCGTGGGCGTGTGCGGTCCAGTTACTTCACTGACGCCGGCCCGTTTGATATCATTCAGGTAGGTTTTATTGCTGTTCTTTAATAGTGTTGCTATCCTGCATGCCTCTCTTTGTTTAATGTCTCTTTTTCTCCCTTAGGTATGCAGAGCTTCAGCACGGCGAACTGGCTTGGTTGAGCCCCGCTGGTAAATGATGGCGCTTCAAGAGCGCTATGATGCGGTAAGTAAGCGCTATGCGCAGCGCTGCGATGGCTTGCCTTTGCTAACCGGTTTTGTCTTCTTTCCTTGCAGGCTGCGGTGTTCTTCAGCGCGTGTGGAATTTCCGAAGTGGTGCCAGCCGAGAGGCGACCAACCAGGTAAGCCTTTTGAGCAGTTCGTAATTTGCAATGTCTCTTCTGCTTTCTTAATGTTGCCTCTATCTTCCTCTTTCAGGTCGTGCAGTCCGGGAGGCGTGCAGATACAAGGAAAGCTGTTCTCAGGAGCTGCGAGTAACTAAAGATGAAGACTGCAGGTAAGATGCTGCTGCTAATGATGTTCCTTTTGTCTCCATGCAGGTTCTGCTTCTCGGGGGTATAGCTGGACACGGTGAGTGTCACGTTGCAAGCTGCAAAGTAACGCGAAGCGTGTTGTCTTGCTCGGGTGTGGTTTAAATAGCCCCAACAAAATAGTCCAGGTAAAGTAGTCCCTAGGCTAAAACACCCAAAACACTAGACCGCATAGCTTGGTTCTGAAGAACCAAGCTATGCGGATGCCTCCATGTTGGTTGACAACACAATAAAGTAGTTCCCCAGAACATTGTTTGTCATGGTGTATGAGCCTGGCGCCATAGGCGCCAGGACTGGCCCCAGGAGGGTTTTGGAAGAGGATGCCAGGCTCTAGAGGCCTGAGTCCTGACTCCACCTGGCCAATGGGTTTGCCAGAGGGGGTTTTGGGCGAGGGTCGTGACAGCCACGGGCACAGGTGCATCCTGTGGCACATGTACTCAGTATTGGAACGCCCTAGTGGGTATTTAGCAAAGTTGATTGTTCAATATGCGGCCTTTAACAACTGGTATAGGCCGCAGATTGATTGTAGCCTGCCAATTGGGTTGTAATGACTGTGGAGCTGCCTTCACGTGTGTATGTGTACACTTTCACATACATCGAAGCAGAGTTGTAGCTGCCTGCTTTGCTGTATAGGTTGCTGTTCACAATCACCATACGGGTGTATATGGACACGTGTGTTCTTGAACACTTTCACATGTACATATGCAAGCAGCTTCAACGTTGTGTAGTGCAACATTGCAGCTACTCATTCATGTGTGTGTGAAGGTGTTCATTTACACATGTGTTCTCTTCAGCTTTTTTGTTGAATGACTAAAATGTATTTGATTAACGTTAATACTGCTGCGATTTCAGCATTGCGCCCGTTATGTTCAACTGGCACAATCCTGAAGGTGCACTGTGGTGCAGTATGTATACACCCAGGCCCACTTAACTAATCTGCTGGGGCATGCCCGTGATGATTTGACACACTGAATAATGGTTTAGGGCACATTCATAGCACAATGTGCTCAATCAGGCCCTGAGGGGTGTTCTGGAGGTTTCATGGCTGGCAGCTCAGACCGTACTGTGCGTTATGGTCCCTCATGTCTGGTTGTAGGCCCTCGCTTTGCTCGGAAAATTCACTATGTCTACATGGCTCATGAGGCCCGGTACCGGCCTAGCTGCAGATGGATGAAGCTATATTGGTGATGATGGATTAGTAATGCATGTGTACATGCATATTGCGTGTGTCATTGTGTGTTTGGATTCATTTGCAGATGTGGCCATTTTGCAGTTCAGACATGCTTATGGTATGTGCCATCTCTTTGTTGCCATCTGTCTTTTCTGCCTGTGACATGTGCTTGACAGAGGTGGTGTGTGATGGAGGTAATATACTACATTCTGTACATGTGTAGGCTTTGCTATTTATACACATCCATTTCTGCTTTTGGGATGTGTTTGCATATCAATGCTACTGGATGCATGCCGGAATTTCAGTTGTCTGACATGTCTGCTTCATGTGTTAGCTGTCGATGTGATGTCTATGTGTGTGTGGGTTATGTGCTTCTGACATGTGTACTCATGTTTGTTTTTTCCACATTGCAGATGATGACGCAATGGAGCCAGAGGATGGTGATGTCAATCCAGACACGTGGCTGCTATTATACCAACAAACCGGCACAAGTGGGGGTCGTGGGGTGGTAGGCCACGAGAACCCACTTGTGCTCCAGACCATCGTGTCTAGGGCTGGCAATGAGTCTAGCCCAGATGATCACTCTGACGTCAATGTTGAGTTGGATGCGCGTCATGCCCATTCGTCGATGGTGAGTGATTCTGATGCAGACGATTTTCTGTCCGTGACACCTGCACTGAGGGGCCAGACAGTGTTGGAACCTCTGCCTGTGGTGGATCGGGACGCACGGTCACACTCCACACAAGTTGATGATGTGCCTGGGGGATCACCTCAACAGAGGGATGTAGTCCTGCAGCTGTGGGCGGTGCCAACCCAGCGAGGACCTGCGCTCCTTCGGCCCCGTGGGTGTCAAGACCGGCAACGTGGTGGCCGTGCGCCACCGGGGTATACTGAGTGGGAGCGATCCATGTGTACCAATTCAGAACAACAGGGGGCAGCAATTGATAAGATTGCTCAGAGCATGGAACGTGTGGCCCAATCTGTGCTCCCCCTGCCAGGCAGGTGGAGCTCCAGCAGCGGGCAGCACAGTCCACAGCCCGCTCACTCAGGCTGGGCATGGCGGCTTCAGACAGGGCACGCCGGGCTGAAATGGGCTCTCTGCATCAAGCACTTGCTGCTCACGCAGAGTCACACAGAGAGGCACTGAGGGATGACCATCAATCCCTCAGATCTACTCTGGGTGTGCTCTTGATGTCCCAGAAGCAGCGGACAGAGGAGAGGTTGGAGCACCTTGAAAATACCATCTCCAGATGTCATGTCAGGCCATGCAGGAAGAACTCTGTGTTACACATGCTACCTGGCAAGAGGAAGCACGCGTATCACGTGAGGTTCTGCATGCTGACCTACGTGTCACCGCCGCACAGAACCAGGCTCACCAATCCACAGACTTGCTGCCGACGAGGGGCAAGCTGCGCATAGGCATGGTCAGGGTACTGTGCCACATCCACCTTTTGAGTCAGAGGGTGAGGAGGACGACGACTTATCTCCCACACAGGTCGGGCCGTCCAGGCGTTGAGCCCATGGAGGTTTCTTTTTTTATCTCAACATCATCGCATGTGGGTGTTGAAGTGCACCGTGTACCTCCCCCCTCCTGGGTGCCTCCTCCCTGAGTCGTATGTGGCCATTTTTTATTATTTTAGTTTAATTAGTTAATGTAGTTTAAAATTGTTTGTCTATTGTGCATTCATGTGACGGTGTGGTGCTTTGTGGCTTTTGAAAGTATCCACTGTCTGTTCCAGCTGGGTCCATTCAAGCTTGTCCCGTGTATGTGTTTGCAGCTTTGTCACGCACCCCTCTGTCATGCACCCCACTCTTGCACATGCCTCTGCAACCCCTAGATTCCTCATAGCGCGCCCATGTCCCACTTCTCTCTCCTCTAATACTCACATGGGACGGGGGTCATGTGAGCGGCTAGTTTCCCATGTCCCTCTGGGATGATTTGCCGATTCACGGCACGGCAGGCGCCATGCACAATCCCAGTTTTACCCATTCCTTCAATGGCAGTTGCCATGGTGCATTGGGGATGGCAACCACAGACGATCGCGTCCATGTCACGTGACCGTTGGTTCCCAATCACGTGTGTCAAGTCCCCGTTCACGTGATACTATTGTGTGTCACGTGACAAGGAAGCGATCGGTATTAAAGCAGTGAGCCGCGTTCTGCTTGTTGCTTCACAGCTGTTTCCTTGGAACTCTATTCGGCATTTACTACTTGATCTTGCTTCACGGACCTTACGACCTCGGATTTGCATCACAGACTCCTTTTTGGACTTCCCTTCTGTTTTGGCATTTGATCTTGCTTCACGGACCTTACAACCTCGGATTTGCATCACAGACTCCTTTTGGATTTCCCTTCTGTTTTGGCGTTCAGAATCCAGTCTTTGGTTATCACTGATAAACCTCAGGATTGTTTCATGGACTTCCTTGCTCCTTCCCAAGTCCACTACAGGTGGATCAATTGCTGTTTTCTAAACACTGTGAGCACTCCAAACCCACCCTTACCTCCATCTGAGGGTGCTGCTCACGTGCCCCCCACGGATCCATTCCCTAAGCCCTGTGTGGTTAGCAGTGACCTAACTACCATTACTAGGTAAGCCAGTCACACAACCCTTCTTGTATACTGTCTTGGTTACTGTGATTGTTTGGTGCTAATTACCTTTTGCTTTACAGCGGCCTCAGGGTTTCCAGTGTTCCGTGGTTCCGCGTTTCCAGCATCTCCCACCTGTGGCCTCAAAGATTGTACAGAGAGTGGTGTTATTTTCTCTCTGTGTGGTACTTGTGGACGGAGGTCTTTCTAATCTTCACAACAATCAAGTCTGGACAAACTGTGAAGCCCCTGTCGTGTTGATTATGGAGGGCTCCACGGATGACCCCATGGCCACTATGGTACAGACAATCACAGTACTAAGGGCCGATATGGCCGCGGCCAACACTGCCATCCATCAACGTCTTGATTCCATACAGCGTGTACAACACCCCCTTCCAGCAGACCCTGAATTTGGGGATGCAGCACCACAGCCCCCTCCACTCCCGGTTCCCAACGTACAAAACCCCGTCCCCGTGGTAATCCCCACTCCATTTCCATTAGCAGCCCCCGAGAGATACCATGGCGACCCTAGAAAGTTCTGCACCTTCCTTAATCAATGTAAGCTACATTTCCTGTGTAGGACATTGGCTTTACCAGACTCCACCACTAAAGCAGCCTTTACCTTATCCCATTTGGCAGGCACTGCAGCTGCCTGGGCCAATCCCCTTCTGGAGAATGACAGCCCTACCCTGTATGATTTGGACCTACTGGTGGCAGAGATGTCACGAGTCTTTGACACTAGACACAAGGTCCAGTCCCGTGACCTAGAGTTACTGGACCTAAACCAGGGAAGAGGGACACTCATAGAATATATTACCGGTTTCAATCAGTTATCAGCAGAAACATCATGGCCAGAAAGCAAGAAGGTGGTGGTGTTATATAGGAGTCTGAGCAACTCCATGAAAGATGCCCTTTCAGTTGTACCCTCCTTGCCAACACAGTTCCCCGAGCTAGTGGATTTGGCTCTGCAGGTCGACACTGGTCGAACCGAGCGTAGAACCGAAGCCGGGTTCTCTAATCCCTCTGCCCCGACTACCTCCTCATGCTCCTCTGATCCTTCTGGGGCGCCCATGCAAGTGGGATGTATCCCCAGCCCGATCACCCCAACGGAAAGGGAACGTAGACGAGTGGATAACGCCTGTTTCTATTGTGGCTTGATCAGACATTTTGTTAAAGAATGTCCTCATCGTCGAAAACCAAAGAACCAGGTTTTTCAGATAGCTCGATCATAGATCCGGGGGCTGGATCGAGCACTCCTTGTTTCTCCCCGGACTCAGTGCCTGCGTTTGGTTACATCAGACCCATCGTCGTGCAGGCTGTCCTGCAACCCACCCCAGACATCACGCATCCTGTTGCCACCATTATTGATTCTGGGGCCACAGGGAATTATATCAATATCACGTTGGCCTTGTCCCTGAACCTCCCTTTGGTAAACAAAACATGCCCTGACCCCGTACAAGCAGTTGATGGTACTGCCCTGGTGTCTGGTCCCATTAACACCAGACTGCACCCCTCCACCTGATAAACCAGTCCACCCATAAAGAGACAATAAGTTTTGATTTGATTGCCATGCCACAGTTCAGTCTCATGTTGGGTATTCCATGGTTGAAGGAACACAATCCGCTTATTGACTGGAAATCAGGCCGAGTACATTTCGAATCCGAAATATGCCAGAACTTCTGTCTCCTGATGCTCCAGGGTGATGAAACGCCATCACAGGCGTTGGGCGCTATCGCGCACCTCTCTCTGGAAGAAGCCCAGGTCTCTTCAACCGGCTCTCATGTGGTAGGGATGGTCGCCAAGGGTATTCCAGCAGATTACCGAGACTACGAGGAGGTCTTTGATCAAGGGTCCTCTGAGTTCCTCCCTCCACACCGTCCATACGACTGTCCCATAGACCTACTTCCCGACTCCACCATACCTACTGGCCATATGTATTCCCTTTCCCCTTTAGAGGAACAAGCATTGAAGACCTATGTACAGAAATCCCTAAGTCTGGTTCACATACGTCCCTCCTCGTCACCTGCAGCCAGTCCAATCTTCTTTGTTCCCAAGAAAGAAGGCGATCTCTGTCCATGTGTAGGCTATCGTCGGATTAACGGCATCACAAAAAAAGATCGCTACCCGATACCCCTCATAACTCCATTACTTGATCGCCTAACACATGGTTCAGTATATACCAAACTGGATCGTAGGGGGGCCTACAATTTGGTTTGTGCCCGCAAGGGGGATGAATGGAAAACCGCATTCTGTACCCGCTATGGGTTATACGAATATACGGTCATGCCATTCAGGCTGTGCAATGCGCCGGCCACCTTTCAACGCTTCATGAATGAAGTCTTCAGCGACATACTGGACGTGTTCATGGTTGTCTATTTAGACGGCATCCTCATATTCTCCCGGAATCTGGAGGAACACGTGATGCATGTTCACGAAGTACTGTCCCGGTTACGTAAGCATTCCCTCTTTGCGAAGCCCGAGAAATGCCAATTCCACATAGACAAGGTTGAGTTCCTGGGTTTCCATATCACGCCAGGTGGGCTGGCTATGAACCAGTCCAAAGTCCGGGCAGTGCTGGACTGGCCGACACCACTTACCTTCAAAGCCCTGCAATCATTCTTGGGTTTCGCCAACTTTTACAGGCGTTTTATTTTCGGCTTTTCTTCCATTGTGGCGCCTCTCACTGCTTTGACCAGCCCCCATACTCCCTACCTCTGGTTGGAGGGGCACCAGAAGGCCTTTGACACATTAAAAACTGCCTGTACCACTGCCCCGGTCCTTCAACATCCCGACCCGGAAATACCATTCGTTGTCGAGGCAGATGCCTCCTCGTTTGCTCTAGGGGCAATACTATCCCAAGCATGCCCCACCCCAGGCCGGCTACATCCCGTGGTATTTCATTCTCGCAAATTCACCCCCACTGAAAGTCACTATACAGTAACAGAAAAAGAGCTGTTAGCGGTAAAGAACGCCTTTCAAGTTTGGCGTCACCATCTCTTGGGTGCGAAACACCGACCAATTGTGTTTACGGACCACCAGAACCTCCAAGGCCTAGCCTCTCTCAAGGGTGTTAACAGTAGACAGGTTAGGTGGCATCTGTTTTTTGTGGCTTACGACTTTCAGATCAAGCAACGCTCTGGTACCGCTCATGGGAAAGCTGATGCCTTGTCCCGTTCCCCTGGGGCATTTCCTTACCCGTATTCACTGAGACTCTATTAGACAAAAGGAATATCGTTTGCCTTTGTACCCCACCCCTGCCCCTGTTGGCCTCTATCCGTACTTGGGTGTCCCACCACTCTGACCAGCTGTCGGAATGGAACCCTGTGTATCATGATGGGTTACCCTTTGTGCAGGACAGATTAGTACTACCCACTACTGACACCCGCAATCTTGCCTTAGAGTGGTCCCATGACATCGCCATAAACAGACACCCCGGTCAGAGACGGACGTTGGCTCTCCAGAAACACTGGTGTTGGTGGCCTTCCATGAAATGGGATGTCGAGTGTTATGTAAACACCTGCTCCATCTGTGCTCAGTGTAAGCATCGTAGGGGACCGCTGTTGGGCCTGTTATGTCCGTTATCCATACCCCCGAAGCCATGGCACACCCTCACCATGGACTTCGTAACAGACCTACCTCGGGTACAGGGATTTGACACCATATGGGTGGTGGTGGATTCCTTTACAAAAATGGCCCGCTGTATCCCATGCACAGGCATCCTTTCCGCTCCTGTGTTGGCTGGGTTGTTTTTCAGGTCCGTTGTCTGCTTGTTTGGGTTACCTTCCATATTAATTTCCGATAGGGGTTCTCAGTTCACGTCTCGCTTCTGGCGGGCTTTGACTAAGTTGCTTGGTGTGGACTCCCGTTACTCCTCGGCCTACCATCCAGAGACGGACGGGCAGACCAAGCGAGTCAACCAGACCATGGAACAATACCTACGTTGTTTGACGCTGCAGCATCAGCAGTCCTGGTTCCGCGTTTTGCACCTCGCCGAGTTTGCTTACAACCATGCTGTGCACTCCTCCACGGGGTTCTCCCCTTTCTATGCCCTTTACGATCAGCATCCTCGGGTCCTGCCTATCCCTGACCTCTCCCTTCCTGACAATCCTGCTGCTGCTGCCTGTGTCCGGGATCTGTCCATTGTCCACTCCCAGACCCTTGTTCATCTCCTGGAAGCCCAAGCCTTTCTGTAGTCCATGGCGGACAGGAAACGGTCGTCGGCCCCTGTCTATTCAGTAGGTGATAGGGTGTGGTTGTCCACTCGGCATCTCCCATTTCATAGGGCCTTATGTGGTTTCCCGTGTTATCAATCCCATGGCCTATCGGCTCCTATCCCCGAGTGCTTGGCGGGTCCACCCTGTCTTTCACACCTCGCTGCTCAAGCCTTGCCCCGGTCCCGCCTGCCTCCGTTCCCCTGCTGCCCCGGTTTCCCTGGGTTCCCCCGATGTGTTTGAGGTCTCTGGCATTCTGGGTTGCCTTGTTTTCAGGGGTCGCTTGCAGTACCTGGTGGATTGGGCGGGTTACGGCCCCAAGGAACGTTCCTGGGTCCCCGCTGGGGATGTCCATGCTCCTTGTCTCGTTTCTCGCTTCCATAGGGATCACCCGTCCTGCCCACGGGGTCGTGGGCCTTTGGGGGCGACTCTGTCACGCACCCCTCTGTCATGCACCCCACTCCTGCACATGCCTCTGCAACCCCTAGATTCCCCACAGCGCGCCCATGTCCCACTTCTCCCTCCTCTAATACTCACATAGGATGGGGGTCACATGAGTGGCTATTTCCCATGTCCCTCTGGGACGATTCGCTAATTCACGGCACGGCAGGCACCATGCACAATCCCAGTTGTACCCATTCCTTCAATGGCAGTTGCCATGGCGCATTGGGGATGGCAACCACAGACGATTGCGTCCGTGTCACGTGACCATTGGTTACCGATCACATGTTTCAAGGCCCCGTTCACGTGATACTATTGCGTTTCACGTGAAAAGGAAGCGATCGGTATTAAAGCTGTGAGCCGCGTTCTGCTCGTTGCTTCACAGCTGTTTCCTTGCAACTCTGTTCGGCGTTTATTACTTGATCTTGCTTCATGGACCTTACGACCTCGGATTTGCATCACAGACTCCTTTTTGGACTTCCCTTCTGTTTTGGCGTTCAGAATCCAGTCTTTGGTTTTCACTGATAAACCTCAGGATTGTTTCACGGACTTCCTTGCTCCTTCCCAAGTCCACTACAGGTGGATCGATTGGTGTTCGCTAAACACTGTGAGCACTACAAACCCACCCTTACCTCCATCTGAGGGTACTGCTCACGTGCCCCCCACGGATCAATCCCCTAAGCCCTGTGTGGTTAGCAGTGACCTTACTACCATTACTAGGTAAGCCAGTCACGCAACCCTTCTTGTATACTGTCTTGGTTACTGTGATTGTTTGGTGCTAATTACCTTTTGCTTTACAGTGGCCTCAGGGTTTCCAGTGTTCCGTGGTTCTGGGTTTCCAGCATAACCCACCTGTGGCCTCAAAGATTGCACAGAGAGTGGTGTTATTTTCTCTCTGTGTGGTACTTGTGGGCGGCGGTCTTTCTAAATCTTCACAACAATCAAGTCTGAACAAGCTTGGGGTCCTGACTCACATATGCCACTCCTGCTTCCCCTATCCATGGGCTCGCAAGGATGGTTTGGTGTTACAACCATTTACACAAGGGCATTAGACTTTCATCATATCTGTGGCCTGTCTGCTGCTGTACTACTTGTGTTAACACCCCTAGTGGGGATTATGCCAGCCTCCTTGGTTATTTACAACTCAAGTTCCAGCTCTACCTGTCAGGGTACAGAACCTGGGGTTGTGTGGGAGGAGTTCAGATGTAGGTCTCAGACAAGGCCCAGTGACACACAGCATAAAGACACACACAGGAAACCTTCCAGCCTTATTAAAAGCTTGTATGCCCTTTCTGCAGGAAAATGAGCCTCCAGACTACCTTTCCCAGCAGACACCGGGCCAAGTACTGCAAAACCCTGGCCACGTTGGGTGGTGCACACGTGCACATGCGTGCGCAAGCAGAAGCACGGGGCTTGTGCTCAGACGTCTGACAGAAGCAGACGTGTTTCCAGGAACTCCAAGCAAGGTGAGCAGCATGAGGGGCCACGCCCCAGCCGACCTTCCTCCAGGCCCCTCGCACATGCAAGCTAAGTAGCGCCAGTGCTGGTGAACTTAGCCAGGCGTTAGGGAAGATGCTCACAGTACAGCTAAACCGTGCTGAGGAGCAAATGCCAAGAAGCTTTCACAGTTGCCAGGGGCACACGCAGGGGGCGTTGGTCATATCCTCAAGTCCCCCCTGGTCTATAAAAGCTATGTTATTAGCACAGTGGTGTTCCTAGCCACAAACTAATACAACACAAGGGGGGGCACCCAGCGACGCACAAACTCGAGTGCAGTGCATAGCATTAGCATATGCAATTAGCCACGTGCGCTGCCTATAGAAAGCCGCGGGTGGCAGCACATCCAAGGCACATTCTATCATGTGTGATTCTTAACACATGGTCTTCAGTTTAACCCGGGGCCATTGTGCGGCTACCTTACTGCATTAACAGTGTAATGACCATCACGGGGGCAAGAAAAACTATACGAACAAAGCAGCAGACAAGAGTGCTTGTTTGGGGAGGAGTCACTAAGTTCCAGACATGAATGGTGTTGTGTGTGTGTGGGAAAAACACACACAGAATAGTAACTCACGCTCTCTTTGCAGCATTGAACTGCTCCTGTTACCGGACCTGAGAGTGCGCAGGCAGGAGGCCAGTACTCACCCCAGAGATAAGTCTCTCTTTTGCTTGCCTTTGAGCAATATTATACAATGTGCATGAAGTACATGGTTTCTCTTATTGAGTATGTGTAATTGTCAATAGTTGGAGGTTTGGCTCCTTAGAGTTCGCTGCGATTTGGTATTTTTACCAGTCAAGGTGGCCTCTAAGGGGGCTGGACCCTATTTACATGAAAGGTAGAACAAGGAAACCAAGGGCAGGGGGATCCTGAAGCCAGGTAGACTAGAGGGAAGAAGCCAATGGACCCCAGACACAGTTCTTCTGAAGGTCATGGTGATGAGTAATGAGGGAGGGCCTTTTGTTGTCGGACAGTACGCTTGGGCTACAGTGTTTGGGCACTCTCTGACATTGTCATTGTGGGGTAGTATGTATATGATGTATTCTGCTGGTCAATGGCTGTTCCTGTGTTGTGTTTACTTTTCAGGTGTCAGGGGATTGTTGTGGTTTGACATACTGTGGTGTACACATGGCCAATGTTCACATGTGATGTGTACAGGACACTGAGGGTCACTTGATTTCACATGCATGTATTGACTGCATGTCCCTACTGACAGACTTACACTATGCTCCACCACACATACAACCACCCTTCCATGCACACACGTGCACACATTTGCCTTCTCTGGCATGCTGTGTCCCTGCAGCGCATGATCAGTTACCATTTGGGGATCGTGTACATGCATCAGTAGGTTATTTTTGTTGCTTGTCTTTTTTATATGATGCTCAAGGTGTATCCCCAACACAATGGCTGCTCACTGTGCTGTGTGCTGAGTGGTGTGTTGCAGGAGTCACACACAGCACACGGGTTAGGGATTTGCAGATTTGGATTGGCCAATGTGCATTCCAACAGGCATTGTGTCTTTTGTTGATGGTACCGCTTTTGGCATGCATTTGTGTGTGACTTTGTATGTGTGGGAGGTTGTTGGCCAGTCATTTCATCTGATTCCATGTCAGGTGTGATTGTCTCAGGCCTATTTACATTTATCATGTGTCACTGTGTATGTAATTGGTCATGTGTTGTGATTTTGGTTTCCTCTTTTGCTGTTGCATGCCATGTCATGGTGTGGCCAACAAGGGGGATGTGGTTTGGGAGGGTTTGGGTGACGTACCACTGATTGTCATGGCCTGTTTTGCAGGGGGGTGGTGAGATTTACACCTTGCATGTGTTCCTTTTGGTCACGCAGGATTGGTTATTTTTAAGTAGCTAGGGATACACACAATGTGGCACTTCCGTGGGAACATTCTCAGGGTGGTAAGGCTGTGACAGTTGACTGTCTCTTTGTCATCATCGGTTGTCACCTGGTATGTGCCAGGACTGTGTGCACTCCGCAGGGGTGGGAGTTTAGGTGAAAAAGGTGGCCACAAGCTGGGTCCGGGCTGCCTCGCCACGTGCCCTTTCCCCTCCCATGAGCAGCACCTGTGCCTGTGGTTGGGGATGTGGGGGCACCACCATGTCCACCGGTACGCCCCGCCGTGTTGCAACATTGTGCAGGACACATGCTGCCACAATGATCCTGCACACTACTGGGGGTGCATATAGTAGCTGGCCACCAGAGCAGTCAAGGGAGCGAAAGCGTGACTTGAGCACTCCGAATGTGCGCTCCACTATGCCCCTGGTTGCAATATGGGCAGAGTTGTATCTTACTTGGGGTGGTGTGGTGGGGTTCCGTATTGGCGTCATCATGTGGTTGCTCAGAGGGTAGGCACTGTCCCCTGGGGAGGTCATAATGGTTGTAATTAGTTGGGTTTGTGTATTTGTCTGTGTGTGACATGCATGCATGTGCACAGACATTTGTACTCACCAATGAAGCATATGTCGCCATGCTTCCCAGCTTCCAGGTCCCGGCTCAGGGCGGACATTCTGTATATGAAACTGTCATGGGTAGACCCAGGATAGTTTGCATAGACAGAGGTGATGATTCCATGGGCATCGCATACAACCTGTACGTTGATGGAATGCCAGTGCTTGCGGTTTCGATAGATGTGCTCAGTGGCCCTAGATGGACGTAGGGCCAGATGGGTGCAATCTATGGCACCAAGCACTTTGCGGAAGTGTGCCACCCTGTAAAAGTCCCGGACCATGGCCTGCCTTTCTGCGGGTGTTCTGGGCATGTATATGTGCCTGCGGACTGAGGGGTGTGCAGTCATGATTGCCAACACTTGGTGTAGGCAGCGTGACTGCGTGGCCTGTGAGACACCCCCAGCTATGGCAGTTGTCTGCTGAAATGACCCAGTGGCCAAAAAATGCAGAACATTGAGCACCTTTTCCAAGGGGCTCAGTGCTTGGAAGCACAACGTGGGTGATCTAAGGTCATCCTCCCACTCCCTGACCAGGTCTAGGATGATATGGGGTGGAAACCTGTACCTGCCATAGACCTGGTTATCAGGCATCCCAAAAAGGCTGGTCCTGGGCAAAAGAATGCGGGCCCTGGCTATTCTCCTCCTCCTGCGGTGTCCCACGATCAGTGCTGCGAGAAATGGAACATTCATCGTAGCTGTATATACATGTTGGTTGTTTGCGTGCACTTTTATACTGCGCAGGGACGCTTCCGCCTGCCTTCGTGTGGCAGACGTGTTTCCGCCTGTGCGTGTCTTTTGGCGTGCGTGGGTTTCCGGTATTCGATTCCATGAATACGTGTTGTTCGCGTGCGTGTGGGCGTTCCGTGTATTTCCCAGCAGTACTTCCCCAGTTCCGCCTTCTTTTTCACGCGTTGTTCCCCATTCCGCATGTTCCGCCCGACTTTTTGGTGTGTGCGCTACACGTTGTGCGCTTTTGCTGTGCGCGTCGCGCACGGCATTCGGGATGTTGCAGAGACGTGTGTGCCGTGTGCGCCACGCGCGGATTTGGCGCACATCCTGGGGAAAAATCACACAGGGCCTTCCATGAATCGCACACGCGTGCGCTTGCTTTTTCACTCTTGCGCCAACTTGCACCACAAATTTCAGCACACATTTGTTCCATGAATCGGCCCCAAAGTGTGCACCTTAAATCAAAAAGGAAGTTCTTAAAATGCTGGTTTACTGTAGTTTGTGTTTGGCAGCCTGGACAGGGCTAGATGCTGTCCTAAATATACTTTCACAGTTGACTCCTGGCAGTGGATCTGTTGCTGGCAGCTCTGCTATGCTGCTGTGGACAGGCTGCCAGTGCAGGTAGTTGCGGACGAGATCCCTCTGTTGTTTGTGGGGGCATGGTTCCCTGATTGGCTAATGGAGGCAGGTAGGAAGTCTTTGGACCCCAGGCCAGGTATGTCAGGAGCGTTCCAGACTGAGCAGTGCTGCTGGCATAGATCCAGCAGCAGTGAATACCTGGGCCACATGGGGGATTGTGGTGATGGTGCTGGCGTGAAAAGACGAAGTCCTATGCTTTTTATATTAGCGGGTGGCCCAGGTGCAGTAAAGTAGGGGGGACAGCACAGACATGCTGAATGGTGGGCTGTTGTGGTAATCCAAGCATCACTCCCACAGGTACAGGGAGTGCTTCAGTGAGCAACAGCAGGATAAACCAGGTGATTTATACAGCACAGTGAGGCCTGCAGTGGGGGCTTCTTATATCTATATATATTATATATAAACTTTTCACATTACATGAATATTAAAGACATTCACTTATACATTTCATTAGAATAATATAAAATATAAGATACCACATTTTTAAAAAAAACATACATTTGCAATATTTAAACACTAGATCATCTAATCAGTCACATAAATTAATCAAAAGCCAGTGATCAATAGGAATTTATATACACATACAATATTCTCAAAATATATATTCACAGTTTCCCAAGTTTTACAAACTCCTTTCTATTCTATTGTTTCAAAAATGGTGACCTGTTTCTGATCCTATATGGTAATTCCCACAATCCTCTATATTTTATGACAGACATTATACATTGAAATATACACTTTAATATTCTTTGTATTAATGCACTGTTGCCAAAATGCCAGATCTTTTATAGTGTCTGGGTTATATACATATCTACCATACGATTTAAGATACAACTCAGTCAAATCGGGGCATTCAAATAATAAATGCTTAACAGTCTCATTGATGTCCCTGTTTTTACATATAGGACACCATCGATCAATCCATGGTATTTGACTTACAGTCCCCGTAACTGACAATACTGGCAGATGATCCAATCTCCGAAGCAATATAAAGCGTCTCAGTCTTGGAGACGGAGTTAGGTTCAGATACAACTGCGGCTTCTTAAAAGTGTATAGCAAATGGGACCCAGATTTATACTTTTCCAAACTATTCAAATGAGCATAGTTCTCAAGCCATATAGAAGAGAAAACCCAGGGTGAGACTGCGCCCAGGGGCATTTCTATATATTAAATCATCTTTTTGAAACTGGGCGCAGTCTCACCCTGGGTTTTCTCTTCTATATTAATGTTAATGTGTGGTGTTTTTCTTGGCCAAACCACAAACCCTGAGAGACGCGACCTTAGTAAACACAAGTTTTTTAAAAATAATTCTGAACTATATTACCTAATTCGAATCGACATGTCGCCATGTTAGACCGGACCAACAGAGCCAAGATTTGGTGAAAATTTAGTTCTCAAGCCAGTCCCATAGCTCAACACGCCTAACAAGGGCGCGTTTCTTTTTGATGATATCATTCCCCTTACTCTGTATCCAACATATCTGCTCAAAGAGCGTTTCCATGCTTTTTTTTAATTGACAAGTCATAGATTCTTTAAGTGATTCCTGTTTCATGTCCCTTAACAGAATGTTATTGTATCAATACTCATTGTGATATACAGTTCTGCCCGTTTTTTTAACCCAATTGATTTAAATGACATAAGGCCTACCTCCAACCCGATTATGACCATTGGGATACAACCCGGTAGACCTAGAATCCTCATCCAATATTTGCCCTCAATGATCTGTAGCCACCTTAAATCAATAGATAATAGGTTATCATAGGTGCCAATACATGGGTATAGAGCTGTCGGGCGGCCCAAATAGTATATCCCCCATAGCCAATGGTGAAGCGATGCACCATGGCCGTAATCTGTGCAGCTCTAGTAATGCGTGTTTAGGAGATTTTTATAGCATGAACCTAGATCAGGATCAAAACAGCGCTGTACAGCTCAGAGATCAAAACATTGGCAGCAAGACTTTCACAAGTCATCAATGAAGCATCAGTAGTATTTATGACAATACAATATACATGTGGTGGTGTGCACAAGACAGCTGGAATCTGAGGTTTTGTTGGAAGATCCAGGTTTTCAGGTCTTTCCTAAACTGAAGGAGACTTAGAGCAGTCTGGATTGCCACCTAGATGGACTTCCAGAGGACCAGAGTGTAGCGTCAGAAGCAATGTTTCGTAGTTTTTTCCCTGCAAGCCAGTCTAGTTTACAATCTGGTGATGGACTTACTGTGAGATGAGCATGTACTTCGCAATATTTTTAGTTTGGCTTGTTTGTTTGTTTGTTTTTTACTTACAGTGCGCGCCACACACTAAGGTATCTGTGTGCAGTACAAGGATATGCAGTTTCTTAGTTATACATAGTATGTACATGTATGCAGAAGGATATATACAATAGACAGCACAAAAGACATAAAAGCAGTGAAATAGCAGGTAGCAATACTAAAATATACAATAGTATTTACAAGTTGCAGTGGTGTACCCGTTGTAGGTGGTTCAAGACAGGTACATGTACATTGTGAGGAAGGTAGGTGAGGCTAGTAGGGTTAATCATTGGTGATAATCCAGTTTTTCATGTCATCCCTAAATTTATAGAAGGTTTGGTTAGCTCTGAGAGTCGTGGGTAGAGTATTCCACAATTAGGCAACCCGGACTGGAAAGCTGCTGCCGCCTGCTTTTTAAAGTTTGAATCTGGGTACTTCTAGGCATCCTGTGTTAGAGGACCTCGTTAGTCGGGCATGATGGATTTTGGAGAACTTATCCATAAGGTACTGCAGTGCTGAATTGTTGAGGCATTTATGCGTTAGGGATGCTGTTTTGAGTTGGATTCGTTCCTTAATAGAGAGCCAATTATTATCTTGTCTAATCGATGAGATGTGTTGCCTATGAGGAATGCTAAGGGCTGTTCGAAGGGCATTATTTTGTAAAATCTGTAGTTTCTTGATGACCTGTTTATTGGCACCTAAGTAAAGTGCATTACAATAGTCAATTATGGAAATCACTCAGGCTCTAGCTAGCATAATGCAACATTTTGTAGAGAGGAATGGTCTACAGGAGCGGATAAGCTTACAGGTGTAAACTGATGCCGAGGCTGTTGCACTGACCTTTTTGCCCATGTTCAGGGAGGAGTCTAGGTAAAAACCTAGTGTTTTTACTTCTTTAGCAACCTTAATAACATGTCTGTCAATGTTAAAAGATCGGTAGGGATCGCCCAGTTTGGTGACATTGATGGGGGTAGCTAGGAGGAGTAGTTCAGTTTTCTCATCATTCAGGCAGAGACCATGTGTGTCCATCCAAGCCTGAATAATGAGATAAATTCTATTGACAAGGGCTAGGTCTTTATCGTAGTCGCCCGTCAAAGGTATGAGTATCTGGGTATCATCTGCAGAATTAGTGTAGGTGACACCCAGATAGTCCAAATCGTCAAACAGTGGTTTAGTAAATACGTTGTACATGGTGGGTGAAACACACAAGCCCTGTGGGACTCCACATGATATGCGGATCGGGTCTGCTGCAGCCGATATGGAGAAGACTCTTATGGGCCTGTTGTTTAAGAATTAGTTGATCCAGGCTGTGGCTTCTGGTGGGAAGTGGGCTGCTGTGGAGGGATGCTTGCACAGAATTTTGTGAACAACCAGATCAAAGGCATCCGACAGGTCCAGCAGAAGCAGGAGGGTTGAGCTACCTTTGTCCTTTAAACCATTAATCTGGAGTTTTAGGTCAATTAAGGCTGTTTCAGTGCCATGTTGGGGCCTGAAGCCTGATTGACGCAAACCGAGTAACTTATTGTTCTCGAGATAATTTTGTATTTGATTATAGGCTGCTTTATCCATAATCTTTAGCAAGAAGGGGACTGTGGTGATTGGTCTGAAATTAGTAGGCATGCTAGGGTCCAGGGAGGATTTTTTCAGGAGAGGGAGTACCCATGAGTTTTTCAAGTTAGTGGGAACAGTACAGGTATGGAAAGAGGCATTGATTAGAGAGGTGATAAAAGGGGCAAGTATGCTTGCTGCGTCCTTCATGACAGAGGCTGCGCATGCGTCCCCTTGACAATTTGATGGTTTGAGGGAGGCTATGATTTTTATTACTTCTTGGGTGGAAACTGGGGTAAATGTAAATCGTTGAGGCAGATTAGAGAAGTTATGGTTTTGTTTCTGGATGTTATCTTGCGGTGGAAGGTGTCGTTTTTTGTCAGCAATTTTCTTTTGGAGCATAGTAACTTTATTGGCTAAGGCATCTTGAACTTTTGTACACCAGATTTGATCTTTAATACAGTCGTCTGAGGGGAGAGGGTGGGTGCCTCAAATTCTCTGGGAATGGTAAACAGTTCTCTGGTACTGGAAGAGGTTATGTCGATCCATTCATTATACGAGTTGCGTTTGGCTGAGAGTATTTATTCTTTGTAATTGTCTGTGATTTTTAGCAGAATGTTTTTATATTGGTGGAAGGTTAATTTTTCCAGGTGGTTTCACATTTCCTTTTTTCTTTTCTTAAGTCTTTAAGTTTAGAGGTGAACCAAGTGTTCAAGTGAGCAGAGGGTTTGCTTTTACGTATTTATAGGGGTGCAATAGAGTCTAGGGTGATGATAATAGTTTTGTTATATAGCTCTACTAGCTCCGCTGGGTCAGCTGAAGGTGGTGGTTTAAGCAGGGGTCCAAGAAACGGCTTGAGGTTATCTACTGTGATATTATTCTTGTTTCTAGTGGGCATAGAGGGAGCAATGACCTTGGGCTTGATGTGGGGGATACAATCCTGAAGGTCAAATGTCAGTAAGAAATGGTCTGTCCATGATATAGGTTCAATAGAAGTTATATTAGTTGTACAATTAAGGTCTGCTATCCAGTCAAGTATTCTTCCTTTGTCATGAGTGGGTAGAATGACTCTCTGGGTGAGGCCTAATTCTAATAAGGAGTTGGCCAAAAGCAGTGCGGAATGGTCAGTGGGGTAATCGAAACCAAGGTTGAAGTCACCTAGTAAGAGGATTTGCAAAGAAGGTTTGGTATTGGCTGCAATCAGAGTGTTCATTTCTTCTTCGAAGGATAAGGTCCTGGAGGCGGAGAGGGAGAGTTTCACTGTCAGTAGCTCACATGAAGTAGTATTGTCATGTGGGATAATTCTAAGTCCTAATGAGGCTTTAGTGATGAAGGCCACGCCACCAACCCTAGCAGATTATCTGTCAGATCTGTAAGCCATGTAATAGTCAGGTGTGGCAATAAGGAGAGAGGGGCCTGCTGCAGCGTGTAACCAAGTTTCAATGATTGCCAGGAAGTCCAGTTTTTTTTTATCAAGAATCATGTCGGCAATGTCTGCTGAATGGGCTACTAGGGAATCTAGCATTTATTAAGGCCCCAATAAGAGCTATGGGTAGGGTATTGTTGGCAGGTACGTTAGGTGTGCTTGGTCTCGGTTTGTTTATCGCTGCCGTTTTCACATTTTTACGTGGTGATTTAATGGGACAGTGGATAGGTTTGATAAGAGGCAGGATCTTGGCAAGTAGGTTATAGGATTTACCCAATCCGGCACCTAGCCTGATGGTCCTTACTGGAGTGGGGAATGGGTGATTCGGGATGGGAGGTAAGATAGTGGGTATTGGTCTAGAATCCTTGGTGGTAAGGCTAGAATTTAGAGTACGGTCCCTTGGCAGGGTGTGAGCATTCATGGCTACAGAAAGCATTGGACTGTTGGCGAGGGCATTGGTATATACAGGTTTACATGAAAGTAGGAATGGGGTGGGCTTAATCCAGTTAGTGGATGTCAGAGGAGGAAGGACGGCTGTGGGTTTAACATAGTCCTTACTGCTGATATATTTTAACGTGGTAGTGGAGTTATGAGACATGTAAGTGTATGAGTTGCCACAATTAATAGGGAAGTTAGGCAAGGTGGCGGCAGTGTTCATAATGAATGCTAAGGCATAGATGCTTGGCCAAGGATTGACTATGCAGTAAGTACTGTAGGTAAGCATCGTTGCACAATCACAATACAATAAAAAATTGCAATCATAAGTTATTTTTAGTTTGGTGGCATATGGTTGAAAGGAGGAAACATGGCTACTAGGTGACAATCAGATTGGATAGAAGTTCTGTAAATCAGGAGTCGAAGATATTGTTTCCCATGCAAGGAGTCCAGTAGTTGGACCTCCAAGTTGGCATACAGCTGGCCGGTAGTCTAGGTATCACACATATCTCATGACAATGGGGTACGTAGTCAAATTCAGGCAAATTAGTGTTTATGCTGAGACAATAATGGGCAATGATGATAGATAGGTGACGCTACCGTATAAACAACAAGACATTGGCCCTCATTACGACCCTGGCGGAAAGGGGTTTACGCCGGCGTAAACCATGGCGCCCCTTTCCGCCTGAGTACGAGTTCCCTTAGCGCCATGGTGATTTTAACGCCTGCTTTTAGCAGGCGTTAAAATCCATGGCGCTAAGGGACCTTGTTGTTAATTACGCCACCATAATTTACGGTGGCGTAATTAACGCCTTCCCCACTCCCATTATACCCTATGGGGCAAAAATGGGAATGGGGAAGGGTAAATGGGGATTGGGGACTTACCGCCCCGCCAAGGTCGGAATGGGGCGGTAAGTCCGCCAACCACCATGGCGGCGTTGGCAGCTTAGCGCCATGGACCATGGTGCAAATTGCACCATGGTTCTCCGCCAGGGTCGTAATGAGGGCCATTGTAAATTCACCCACGCAGTGCGATGGGTCTCATGGGAGATGTTGTTGGAAGACGAAACATGTTTATGCAAAATGTTATGTGCCTTCTTAGTTAGACAATCAGGCCGTCTGAGCTAGAGGGAACGTTTCGGTTGAGTTTAGAGGCGGTAGTTTTCTAGGATGGGTTTGGTGTCATACAATATATCAAGGTCTGTTGGTGTAGCGGGAAGAGGCAGCAGTGTAGTGTCTACTTGAAATAGACATACGCAGTGATTCGCAGCAGTCATTTGGGTGCTCGGCATGAGGATCTATGTCTAGACTTACCGCATGTTAGTATCGCTTTGAAAGGGCAGTTTTACAGGTAGGGCGGCAGCAGTAACAATGGTTTTGAGAAACGTTGAAGTAGGGTGATGTTAGGCAGATGGATACAGGCACGGTCGGGGGCCGCGCCGGGTAGTCACGGGACAGGCAGAGGACATGCACCTTAGTAGTGTGCCTTTGTTGGGGGCCAGCTTACGCCTGCCGGTGCCCCAGAATAGGCTATGTAGGCAGGCAGGGAGGAGCAATACAGGGTCGCTCTGCAGTGGCCAGGCGTAGGTGCTAATTCAAATCAGGCAGCCATCTTAACGTAGTGAATCTGTTGTTACAGTCCAGGCAGATGGTTGGTGAGCTGCAGCAGCTCACAGGACAGAGGACCTACGGTTCCTTCGATCATGGCGAATAAAGGCACCAGGCACAGGACAGGTGCCTTAGTAGTGTGCCTTTGTTGGGGGCCGGCTTACGCCTGCCGGTGCCCCACAATAGGATATGTAGACAGGTAGAGAGGAGCAGTACAGTGTCGCTCTGCAGTTTCCAGGCTGAGCTGCTAATTCAAATCAGACGGCCATCTTAACGTAGTGAATCTTACGGTTTTCAACATGGCGGTTCTTGGCAGAAATGTATGAATCTGCCTGTGTCGCTTTTAGCAGGGAATAATGACACTAAAGTAGAATGGGGATATTTGCAGCTGGTGAAACGACAGTCACATATTGCACAAAAAGTTGCTGCAGCATGTAATGATTAAAGCCCTCAGGTTTACCTGAATGTTTTTACGGTGCAGGCAGATGGTTGGTGAGCTGCTCCAGCAGCTCACAGGACAGAGGAGCTCCGGCTCCTTCGATCGCGGCAATAATGGCACCAGGCACAGGACAGGTGCCTTAGTAGTGTGCCTTTGTTGGGGGCCGGCTTATGCCCCAGGCTATCAGGTAGGCAGGCACTCCAACAGTGGTTGCCTTGTAGGTAAGGCACATGGATTTGAACCAGATCCCAGCCAGTGTAGTTCACTCAAGGTGAGGGTGATTCTGTCAATTTTCTTAAAGCCAGTGATGGGGCAAACTGTGAGATGGTGGGTTGCTTTGAGAGGAGGGGGGCAGGTGAGCAGCTGGGATCCCTACAAGGAGTGCATTACCCCTGTCTATATGCAAGAACACTAGCGCCTGCACTACCGTTCCGAGAGCCTGAGGGGGGAGGAAGGGCTTGATCTTGTAGAATAGAGAGCTCTAATACCAAGCAGTTTGAGTCTTTTTTTGTGATGTGTTGGTTTAAGATAGATTGCTAGCCACAATGAAGCATTTGAATTTTACAGAGTCAGTGAGTTGAAGGTTGAACCCATCTAAGCACATTTCGTCCAGCTACGTTTGTGTGGGTTCCTACTTAGATGGATGTCCAGGAGTATGGACTTGGTTGCATTAAGCTTTAAGTAGTCAGTTGTCATGCACGTTTTAATGGTTTTAAGGCATGAACAAAGGCAAGCCATATCTTGAAAGCTCTCGACTTGTAGGTACAAATGTATACTGTCTCTGTAATAGGGTATTATAATGTTGGGGTTGCTAGGAGTGTGGCAAGCATTCCATTTAGGTCTTAAAAGTTTATAAAGATGCGAGAATGGAACCCAGAGGAACTCCACAGGTGATGGGGTAGCATTCTGACCTGAGAGAGAACATCTGGAAAGTCTGGTGTCTGCCAGATAGGTAGGATGTAAGCAATTTAAGGATGGTGCCAAAGAAGCTCATCCTGTATGCAAGGAGGTTGAGTAGTGTGTGATGGTCGACCATGTCAAATGCAGCCAAGAGATTCAGAAGGACCAGCAGGTGCAAGTTCATTTCATTATTATTCTGAATGGTGATGTCAACCACCTGGATGGTGGCTGTTTCAGTGCTGTATTTGAGGCGGCACCCAGACTTGTACTCTTGGAGTAGACTGAGTTGCTCAATTTTGGTAAGTAGTTGATTAGCTTCTACAATAACTTTGCCTATAAACGGAGGCTCGTGGTCAGCTGGTAGTTTGCTATGTCTTCTGGGTGGAGGGTGGGTTTTTCAGGAGTGGGTGTATAAGCCTTGTTTTTAGAATGTCTGACAATCTACCTTCTTGGAGGGAGGCACTGACTGTGATAAGAAGAGCTGTTAGCGCAGGACTGGTATGACTTTTAATGATGGTTGCAGGGAGCACATTGTTAATGTGAGAGGTGCTATATACATGTATTAACAATTTGTTTATACTAGAAAGTCACAATGAGATAACATGTCAATAAGTAAACTGTGACACTAAAGCAAAATATCTGTTGTGTTTAGTTAAAGTGTTATTGTAATTCAACGTGTCAATGATCCATGTGTCATAATGGAACCAAGCTGGGTTGATGAAAGATGGAACAGTTGGTGGTTGGAGAGCTTCAGGGGAGGATGTCCAGATGGGGGCCTCGTTACTGTGAACCCGCTAGCCTGATTGACCAAATAAATCACTGTGAACACTTAGTCGCCTCCTCATCTTTATAATATTGGTGACGAGCTGGTCGAGGTCGCCAAGCTGATGTACAAAGAATTTGGGTCCAGGACATCCACTCACTGGTGCCAATCCCTGGAAGCTCATGGAAGTTGCAGCTGAGCTAAGTGGTTAAGACCTGGCCTAAGAGCAGGGCGATCGATCCTCTGCAGCATACATGATTTTGTGGGAGACGTGACAGCTACTTGGCCTTGTGCGCTGCAATGGTCGAGTCTCTCAAGTTGGAAGGGAGCGACGGACCTGATCGTGAACTGATACCCAAGGAGGTGGGTTGCCTGAAACACAGAGAGCATGCTACTTGCGATATGCAAGCGACCAAAGGAACAGGAGAGCCGGTACACACATTGGAATACACAATGCTAGCAGAGCGAAAAGCTAGAGAAAGAGAACTCTCAGTGTCTTAATGCTGTCTGCTTGTGAAGGGAATTGGGGGAAGAAGTGGAAGTAGGTCGGTGAGTCAAGTAGGATCCGAAAAAAGAAGAAGAGAAACCACATGTTTTATTATAAGTAATAAAACAAACAAACAAAAAAGCAAACATGCAGTTGTAATGGTCAAAGGTGTGGGTGTACCCATGCTAATTGACACAGGGTCAGACTATACCATTATTGACTATGGAGTGTGGCTGAAGTGTTTTAAGGGCATATGCATAGTGTAGGGCTGGACTTTTAATCACCTTGACCCAAAACAGGCCCACCAATTAAAAAGCCAGTACACAGTTGTACATAAAGCAAGTTTATTGCACAAAGGCTCCGGGGAGTGGTTAGATGGTGTTGCAGGACCAAACTAACCCAAGTCTCAACAATACAACATCAGTTAGCAGTTTATATACTTTTTGCAACAATTTAAAACACTCCCAGATACTTTTATTACCATTCACCCCCCAAATATGATTGGACAAAACCTCCTTAAAGAAATTCCATCTATCCCCAATTCTTCCATTTTCATTGGTCAGGCTTATCTTTATTATTACCTTGAGATCATATTCAAAACACACCTCTTCTTGGGATTCATTTTAGTAGGTCCTGACACCAGTACATGGTTAAACACTGGTATTGAAAACATGATTAATTGCTAGCAATAACCGGCCTAAGACCTTTAACTTTAAGTATGATTAAACATGGTTCTGCTGACATATGTTGTCAAATAGAGGTCTGATTAACCAGGATTTTCTTTGAGCTATAGATAGCCATCTCCATTCCATAGACTCCTGGCGCGTTAATCCAATTTTATGTGGCCACATACAGCCTCTGATGACCTGGAAAAATAGTTAACCCTCAGACCCTAGCCTCGGGCCTTATGTTTACTACCATCAAACAAATTACTAATCCCCTCTAAAGATTTGAATACAAAGGGCTGGATAACATCTGTCCCCTTGCAAGGACTGTGAGCCTTGCCCTGTTTGTACAACCTTATTTCTAGATAACTAATTCTCTTTCCCATCAAGAATGTTCCTGATATTTTAGAATGCCTGTGTAACAACTAACTTTGGAAAAAAGTACCCCATTGTATGGATTTATGTTCATGTTGCATTCACAGTTTTAATATTGCATCTTTCTACGTGATTCATACGGATTTGCGACACTATCCCAGTCTTGCTGTCATCCCCTCATCATCAATATGATGTGCACACCATGAATCCCTCGTAATAAAGGGGACCCTCCTTGACCACCCCGACATTCCCCCTTTACAAATCATCATCATCCTCTTGGGGACCATCTCTACAACCATCACACCACAGTTTCAATATGGGCATACTCCTCCGCTAAATCAACCCAACTCATCCCCCCCACCATTTTCGTAATCTACCTGCCGCTCCATATAAGCATCCCAATTTGGTGGAGGAAACAAGACAGCTTCAGTTTGAGTACTCGTATGGGATGAAGTACTGGTGGCCCTCATCTTGGGCAGGTTACGATAATCATGGCCGCACCTGTTGGTACCTGGGCAGTGCAACAACGTAGAATGATTTGGCAGGAATAAAAAAGAATAAGTAAAAAGACAAAAATAGGCAACAGAATCTTCACAAGAAGGCTCAGCCAGGGAGGTATGTGTGAAAATAAAGAGTCTATCCATGAGACTTTGGTGATCCCCGCCTCAGTTTCCATGATCACTTTCAGTTTATGCAGAGCATCGATAGTTCTGGTGAGCATGCCATTCTCTGTTTCAATGGGAGGCAAAAATGTACAGCAGGTACTCCCTATTTTCCGGCATACTCCACCCTCCATTGCTGTCAAGAGGTCAAGTATGTACCGGTTTTGCAAAGTTATGAGCCTCAGTGTCTGTAATATTTCGTTAATGGCACTAAACGCTGACTCTGAAGTGTTCACCAAGAGCAAGAGTACATACCTGGTCACCTGGAGCCACTTGGCATTTGCCGCTGTTTGGACGCCAGGTTCCAAGAGGGAGGTAAAACACGTCTCTGTGTTGCTAAACAGCCAATATCAATCAGGAATGTCTGCTAAGCCCTGTCATGATGCTGCTGAGATGTAATTGCTTCGTAATAAGTGTCCGGGATTTTCACCATCAAACATAGTATCTGGTTTGTCTTTATACAATGATGAAGGGGACGCAAGGGGCATAGGGGACGAAGGTGTCACAAGTTTTACCCCTTCTCACCTGTCTTTCCTTTCTTGTGACGCTCTTGGAGGTAGGTTCTTTCTTCCTTACTGTCCGGGACTTGTACAAGCCTGGATGCAGGTCTTCGGAGTCCAGCGTGAAGTTGCAGCCTTCTGACGGAAGAGTACCGCTTCCGAGCGAGGAATCAGGAAGCAGACGAAGGACCCGAAGGAACAGGTAAATTCCAGGAATAGTCCACGAATTTGGGGCAAGGGTAGGGTGAATTGGATACCAGGAAGGGAGGAGAAAAAAGGAATAACTGGGAGAGCGAAGCGAACTTCGGAACGCAAGTCTAGCTACACCAAGCAGTAGCATTGAGACGCGCGGGGCCGCGTAGGCATCGCCTTTTTCTAGAAAGCTGAACGTAGTAAGAGAGGAATGGCGCAGAGCGCTTCGGAAGCGTCGGCCATGTTGGTAGGACCGCGGAGTAGACACCGCAGCGCATCATGGACCACGAAGTCCAAAAGGGGTGAGCATGGTGATTCATGACAGCATGCATCCTCCTAAGCCCGGCTCCTCCAGGTTTGACTGTGTGTATCCGATGATATCTTCTTAGCAGGCGAGGGGCATTCATGTTTGAGACCGGTTCCCAGGTACGCTCACTGGGAGGGTACCCCTTCCATTCAACCAGGTACTGGAGTAGGCCGCGTCTGTATCTGGAATCACATATCCTGGAGACCTCAAACTCAAGTTGTTTATTGACGAGTACTGGAGGGGGTCTAGGAGCAGTTCGGGTGGAATGTATAAACGGTTTCAACAAAGAAGTGTGGAAGACTGGATGTCTCCTTTTCCAGGAATCCGGTAGTTGGAGTCGGTAGGCTACTGGATTGATGATTTCTTTTTATAGAAAAGGGTCCATAATACTTAGGAGCCAATTTGTTTGGCCATAGATGCCGTGGAAGAAGCTTTGAGGACAGCCAGACCTTATCTCCAACTGTATAAGGAGGACTTGGTCTCCTTTTGGTGTCTGCGTAACATTTGACATCCTTCCTGGCCTTTTCCAATCGTTCCTTAGCGTCTTTGTGAATATTGATTAAGGTTTCAATCCAGGAGTTGACTGTAGGGACTGGAGTTGGATGAGGTAGTATAGATGGTAGCACTGAAGGATGAAACCCCTACCTACAGTAGAAGGGACTGGTCTTGATGGCTAAGTGGTCCGAGTTGTTTTAAGCAAACTCGGCCACAGGAATCAGAAGCAACCAATCATCCTGGACTTTGGTAGAAAAACAACGAAGATACTGCTCTAAAGTCTGATTGACTCGTTCCGTAGCTCTGTTGGTTTGCGGGTGATAACCGTATGATAATGCATGCTGAATTCCCAATATTTGACATAGGTGTTTCCAAAATTGGGATATGTATTGTGGCCCTCTGTCTGAGATGATTTTGGAAAGCAGTCCATGAAGTATGAATATGTGTTCCAGGAAGATTCCAGCCAGTTCTGACGTAGACGGTAGCTTGAGCAGAGGTGTAAAATGAGCCATGTGAGTGAATCGATCAATTGTAACCATTATGGTCGTGTATCCTCTGGATGGAGGTAACTCTAGGATGAAGTCTGTGGCGATGATTTCCCAAGGCCGTGTTGGCATCGCTGGTTGGTGTAAGAGACCTGCTGGTCTTCTGCTATCATGTTTATTCTGGTTACAGACTCAGGACTCAGGACTGAACGTAGGTTCTTGCATCATCTTTCATCCGTGGCCACCAGAATTGTCTCTGAATATGATGAAGGGTGGAAGTGATGCTTCGATGTCCGGAATGGAAAGTGTCATGACAAAGATGGATAATCTTGGTTCTCAAGTTGTCTGTGGGCACAACCAGCTTGTTCTCTTTGAAGAGGTAACCATCCTTTGTGTCCAAAGACCATCGGTTATTTCCAATGTTATCCTTCCAGAACTCAGAAGATGGGATTGCAGCTCGGATCTTTTCCAGCAGGGAGTCAGCTTGGGCCACGAACACTGTGTTCGGACACATCTTGGGAAAGGAGCGTGCCTTGAGAGGCTCATACAGGACGTCTGGACAGGGCGTCAGCAATGACATTATGTGTTCCAGGAAGATGAGGTATTTGGAACTGGTATTGAGCAAAAAAAAAGCCCAACAGGCCTGTCGGCTGTTTGTGCACTCCAGGGACTGTAGGATTTGCAAATTCCGATGGTCCGTACGAACTTGTACTGGGTGTTTGGCTCCCAGAAGGAGATGACGCCAGTCAGTGAAGGCTTGTCGGATGGCTAGCAACTCCTTTTCCAGGACGGAATAGTGAGTTTCACTGGGAGTTAGAGTACGGGATAGGTAGGCTATGGGATGTTCCTTCTTGTCGTCAAGTTCCTGTTTCAAGACTGCTCCGATGGCGTAATCCCATGCATCAGTCTCAACTAGGAAGGGTCGGTCTGTATCCGGTTGGGCTAGGATGGGAGCCTGAGTGAATTCCGATTTTTATTGTTGAAACGCCGAATCCTGATCTGAGGTCCACTGAAATGGAGTGTCTTTCTTCAGAAGTGTTACAATAGGGTGTACAATGTCAGAAAATGTGGGTATGAATTTCCTGTAAAAGTTAGCAAGTCCCAGGAAGGATTGGATGTGTTTCACAGTAGTAGGAACAGGCCAAGACAGGATGGAATCGACCTTGGAAGTATCCATTCCGATGCCCTTGGAGCTAAGAACAAACCCAAGGTAATGAACAATTGATACATGGAATAGGCATTTTTCAGGCTTGGCAAGGAGCTTATGTTCATGTAAACACTGTAGAACTGCCTTCACATGTTCTTGATGTTTTCCAGGATCCTTGGAGTAAATCAATATGTCGCCTAGGTACACTATGACGAAAAGGAACAACATATCAGAAAAAACCCGATCCATGAAACGCTGAAACACGACGGGAGCATTAGCAAGACCAAAGCGCATTACCAGGTACTCAAAGTGACCAAAGGGAGTTCTGAATGCTGTTTTCCACTCATCGCCTTCCTTTATACGAATAAGATGGTAGGCGCCCCTGAGATCAAGCTTAGTGAAGATGACAGCTCCCCTCACAGCCTCCAAGATATCTGAGATAAGGGGGAGTGGGTAACGATCCTTGAGAGTGCACTGGTTAAGGCCACGGTAATCCAGACATGGTCTAAGTTCCTTGGAGTCTTTTTTTGTAACGAAGAAGAGAGAAGCACCAGCTGGGGACTTGGATGGTCGAATCGTTCCATTTGTTAGATTAGTGTCCAAATATTCTCGGAGGGCCCTCTTTTCTGGTTCAGACAAAATGAACATTCTTCCAAAAGGAATTACCACTGAAGGCTCAATATCAATAGCACAATCCTCAGGTCTGTGAGGTGGGAGTGATTCAACAATGGCAGTTGAAAATACACCTGAGTATGATTGATAAGTTCGGGGAATCTGGATGATGTTGGAGACAGTCACTTAGGATTGCTGAGAACCCTGGAAATCTTCTGAAGGATGTGACAAGGTGGTAAGGGATAAACATTGAGACATACAATGTTCTGAACCGAGAAACAAGGACCCTGCTGCCCAATTGATGTAGGGATTGTGCTTTTGTAACCACGGCATACCCAAAACCAAAGGATAGTGAGCCGATTTTATAATGTCAAATTTGAGGATTTCCTGATGATTATTTATTGACAACAGTAGATCCTTTGTTTGATGGGTTATGGGTCCAGAAGACAAGGGTCTGCCATCAATGGCTTCGACTGGTTGAATAATTTCTTTAGATTCCCGGGGTATGTGATGTTCAACGACCCAATCATGGTCTATGAAGATGCCCATGGCGCCACAGTCCACTAAAGGCAGGATGGGGTAGGATTAATTCTTGGAAAAGGATAGGGTAGTCTGTAGGACCACAAGAATATTCTGTCCAGGAGATCTCAAGGAGGGAATAGACGAGGAGCAATGGTCCTTCTCCCGAAGCTGTGCTCTACTTAGGATCGGGAGCTGGCGTTTACCGAGCGCTGAGGTGGCGCTAAAGGACATTCTCTCACAAGATGTTTGTCTGAGGCGCAATACATATATAGCCCGGTGTTGATTCTGCACATCCTTTCCTGGGGGAAATAGGTCCTCAGAAGGCTCCAAATTGAATTGGCTCAGGTACAGAGGTTTGAGTGTTTGTTGCTTCTCTAGGACCAGGATAGTTTGCGACTGACTTAGGGGATGTCGATCTTGATTTCTTCTTCTCAGCCTTCCTTTCCTGGATCCTGAAGTCGATCTGTAGGGAGAGATCCAGGAGGACTTGAAAGGAGCTGGGACGAGCTACTCTGGCTAGTTCATCCTTTATCTCTTCGTTTAAACCTCTTCGAAAGAGGGTAAAGTAAAGCTAGCTTCTGGGGACCAATCAGCTTCTTTGACTTGCTGCTTGAAACGTGTGACATACGTGAGCATGTCCAGGGGTCCTTGTTGGAATTCGAGTAGTTGTTCCTGCGCACTGTATACAAGCTCAGGACGATCAAACATGGCCTTAAGAGCTTCTACAAACCCATCGTAGTCATCCAAAAGGGCATCGCCAGCATTGACTAGAGGAGTGGCCCAGGATAAGGCAATGCCCGTGAGATGAGATATCATGAAGCCGACCTTAGCTCGTGGAGTGGAAAAATAGTATGGTTTGAAGGTGAAGTGTACCAAACAGGAATCTAGGAAGGCCCGTAGAGTTTTGGATGATCCATCGAATTTGTCAACTACTCCGCCTAACAGAACGCTTTCCTTTGCAGCAGAATCCCTGGACAAAACCAGCTGCTTTAATGCAGCATTCTCCACCTTTAGATTCTGAACTTCAGTGGTTAATTCTTGCAAGCCACGCATAAGGTCCTGTACAGCGGCTTCCATTTCTGTCTTTGTTTCAGGTTGGAGGCGTCTCAATCTGTCACAAGTTTCACCCCTTTTCACCTGTCTTTCCTTTCTTGTGATGCTCTTGGAGGTAGGTTCTTTCTTCCTTACTGTCCGGGACTTGTACAAGCCTGGACGCGGGTCTTCGGAGTCCAGCGTGAAGTTGCAGCCTTCCGACAGAAGAGTACCGCTTCTGAGCGAGGAACCAGGAAGCAGATGAAGGACCCGAAGGAACGGGTAAATTCCAGGAATAGTCCACGAATTTGGGGCAAGGGTAGGGTGAATTGGATACCAGGAAGGGAGGAGAAAAAAGGAATAACTGGGAGAGCGAAGCGAACTTCGGTACGCACGTCTAGCTACACCAAGCAGTAGCGTTGAGACGCGCGGTGCTGCGTAGGCGTGGCCTTTTTCTAGGAAGCTGAACGTAGTAAGAGAGGAATGGCGCTGCGCGCTTCGGAAGCGTCAGCCATGTTGGTAGGACCGCGGAGTAGACACCGCAGCGCATCATGGACCACGAAGTCCAAAAGGGGCGAGCACGGTGGTTCATGACAGAAGGGGGCACAGATGTAATTTCAGGAGTTGGATGGGCCAAAATCAAGTGCTCTTAAGGGATTAGAAGGTCACACACAGGAAGGGTAGAGAGACTGCACACACCACGTCAGGCTAGAGGCAACTACCTGTATGCACGCTGTCCACAGATCCAAAAGTTGTTGAGAAGGAGAGCCATACCTCCAGCAAAATCTGCAATGTGTAGAGTGTTACCGCAGTTCCCATTTGTGCCAGCGGACACTGTGCCATCACCCTTAAAACATAGAGAAAAATGGGTAAGGTCTATATCTTAAAATGTTTTTATGGTTCTTTGACCCATGTCAGATACTGCTAATGATTTCTCCATACTGTCCCACACTCTTTGTTTATTTGTGCCACCCTTTCTTCTGAGAATCGTCTCATTCCTCCAGCTCTGCAACTCTTCACCCTTTGCTCCCATTAATTTTTTAGAAAACATAGCTCCTTTCAAGATCAATTGAACTCTTTGAGTACACCTAATTTCTTTTGCTCTGCCCGCTCAGCCATTGAACAGTCCTCATCACTTGGTATGATTGATGCTGTAATTGACTGCCATTAACCTGCACTTGTACCCTGCACAGGGCTAAGCGCATAGCACATATGCTACCTCTATCTCATTTGGGATAAACACCCTAATGACACCAAATTCATGGAGGATGAGAGAGCAGATGCAGCAAAATCCTACAGATCTCTCTCTCACCACCTTCCTCATATGGCCGTACCATACATTGTCAGCTGCAAAACCATGTGCATCTAGGTGTGCTTTTTTAAATTATCTGTTATTTCTGGCTACTAGGCTACCTGGTGAGTCACTCATACCTGTGCACTATCACCACCTAGTCCTTCATACCCTCTCTACCACCTCCATGGCTCTCTCCATCTCTCCTGTATACTCTAACTGCTATTCTATTACCTATCCTCCCTCTCTCACAAAGTCTAGAAGGAAGAAGTTCAAGAATGATCTCCTATCCTCTAATCCTGGTTTACCTATGCCAGACACATGTCAGTGCTACTTCCAGACAAATTGTCACTGATATCCTTTTTTCTGTCCCCTTTTCAGACCTTTGGACTCTGCATCTGATCTCCACTCTCCCCCTTCCTCTTCCTCATCCATTAATGGTGGCACTAGATGGAAAGTTCTCTTGGCGGGCTTCTCATCCTCAAGGTGCATCATTAATATCTATCACAATGGCACCATCATGGCGCAGGGTCCTCAACCCAATCTCCTCCTCTTTGACCGGTACCTTATGTCTCCCATCTACTTCTTTCCTGCTCCTGCTACCCCTCCTTCCTTTCTCTCAGCACCTCCTTCACCATCTCCGACGGGTGTACCAACCCCTGTAGCCCTCCTTGGAAAACCTTCAAGGGTGGTGACCAGCTTCACTTAGCCATACTTAATGCTCGCTCTGCTATCAAACATTCCTCCAACATCTGCCTCTTCCTTGAAGCCTTTGATCTCGACGTCCTCGCTCTCACCGAGACGTGGTTCAATGCCAACTCAGTCACTGCGTTTGACTCCCTTCTCCCTAATAGCTACAAGATCATCTTGAAGCCTCGGCCCAACCGTGTTGCTGGTGGAGTAGCCTTGAACTTCCCTGAGTGAGTCCCGTCTTCTCTCATACCCACCCAGCCCTACTCCTCCTTTGAAAGCCTGGTCTGCAAGATTGGCATCTCTTCCACTTCCCCTCTAACCATTGCCACTATCTACAGGTCCTGGGGCCATATCTACTTTTTCCTTTCTGAATGGACCAATTTCTCCTCCTCACTCCTGACTTCCAACTCTAAACTTCTCCTTCTTGGTGACTTTAACACTCACCTTGATTCTTCAATCACAGCCTCCACTCTCTTCTGTGACCTCTGCACCTCTCTCTCCCTGTCTATTCTCCCCTCTGGTCCTACCCACTCGGCTGGACACACTCTCGATGCCATCATCCATACTGACCTTTTGCTCTCTACCCCTCTCTCCACCCCTCTCTCCTGGTCTGACCACTCCCTCCTCTCCTCCCACCTGGGACCTCTCGGCCCACTGACCGAACCTCCTCCAGCTCTACTATCCTCATTTGTGGACATCGGTCTGATGAAACGAGTGTGAGTTGCTGCATTTGCTTCCACCTTCACCCCCCCTTCCCACTACCGATTTAACTATTGACTCTGCTTTCAACAATCTCCATCTCGCTATCACTAACACTCTCGATATTCTTGCCCCTGTCATGAAGATCCATCTGAAACCTGTCATCAAGCATAACACTTGGTACGATTCTGATCTAGCAGCCCTGAAACGCAAGTGCAGAGCTGCTGAACGGAATTGGCAGACCTCGAGCTCATGCTCTGATAAACTGGCCTGTTGCCTTCTCCAAAGGCAATATCATCTCTCCATTTGCTCCAAGAAGAGGGCTCACATCCAGGCCTGCATCTCTGGATCTTCTAACAACATGGCTGAACTCTTTAAAATCTGCAAGGAACTAGCCAATCCAGCTGCAATCTCTACCCCTCCTCTTCCCTCCCCTCTGCACTGCACTGGCCACCCACTTCACTGCTAAAACTCAGGACATCCTGAGTTCTCTCTCCCCGCTCCTCTTCCCATTCCCCTACGACCCTCGACCCCCTCCCCCTCCCTCATCCACCTCCTTCTCTCCAGTCACATTAGACGAGGTCACTAGAGTTGTCTGCTCTATGAAGGTCTCTTCCAAACAGGTCTCCCCCTGTTCTTCCAGAACTATTAAGGACAATATCGGCTCCCTTGCCCCTGTACTCACTGATTTCTGCAATCACTTTCTTGCCACTGGGTCTTTCCCCTCTTCCCTCAAGCACTCCTTGTGCACCCCCTCCTGAAAAAGCCTTCTTCCGACCCCCCATGTCCGGCTAACGACTGCCCCATCTCTATCATTCCCTTTCTTGGGAAGCTTCTGGAGAAGAGAAAGGAATGAGAATATGGGGTGACCAAGAAAGAGCGCGCTTGGGCAAGAAATAGAAATAATATATATATATATGATGCGCTGACTGCAGCAGTTCAATTGAACTTTTAGGTTACCCCAACCTAAACTGATAAGTGAATAGCTAGCTGTCATTCCATAAACATGCACTGTCACAACAATACGTTACAAAATGTTCAAATATGAATGTAAAGTCCTCATTGATGTTTTAATCAATTTTGCAACTTGGATTAGTATAATGTTTGCCAACACGTGTTTTGACCACTTTTGGTCTTCTTCAAGGCAAAAAATGTTCCAAGGCTGTGCTATACAATATTAAAGAAAATATATGTATGCATTCATACATGTCATGAAATTACAAAAATACCCAACATTGTTGACTTGGTGACATTGCATAAGGCGGTCAGAATCAAAAATCATGTTTTTTTTTTTTTTAAAGATTTTTATTTTGAAAAACAATACAAACCAAACTTGCAGCATTATTTACAATAGACTCGTGAACATCAATTAACACTCATTACTGCTCCCCCAGTCCCCCACCCCTCAAGAGCTTATTTGCATTTCTCGTTCTGTATCTGCTGCATGTGGCTGGGTATCACTTCCTTCCGAAGCTGCAGAATCCACTACTGTGCCAAACAGTCCTGTTATTAACATTCTCCAAGCCATCAGGTTACCCACATCTTCTTCCCCGCACTTGCTACATGCCTCCTGCCACACCACCGTTTCAGTCTCCGCCCATTTTTGCAAGTCCCGCCACCATACTTCTACCCGTGGCTTGTGGCATTGCTTCCAGCCCATGGCGATCCTTCTCTTAGCAAGCACATATGCCAGGTCCCTCAGTTTCCCAAGGTGGTTAGTATTCCGTGGTCTGGGGAACCCTCCCAACAGGCAGGCCCAGGCTGTATCTATGTTGAGCGTGACCCCTTTATCCGCTAGTTTCTGTGCCACTTCCCCCCAAAAAGCTTCAATCACTGGGCAAGACCAGAACATTTGTGTCATATCAGCATCGTCCTCATCGCATTTTGGGCATGCTTGTCTCCCTGCGTTTGCAAACTTAGATATTCTATTCGGGGTCATATAGGCTCTATGCGTTATGTATAACTGTATCTACTGCAATCTAGCATTTCTGGACACTTTGTTGTGGTATCCTATAGCACGTTCCCACATTCCATCGTCATCTGTGCCCCCACCTCTGCCTCCCAGTCCAGCCTCAGATGAGTCAAATCCTTCCCCACCCGGGCCATCACCATCTCATACAGTCTAGAGATCTCGTGCCCTCCTTCTGATATGTCATATATTGTTTCCATTAGGACGTCTGGTTCTTCCGCCAGTACAATCTCTGGCCAGGTTTTGCGAACAGTCTGCACTAGCCTAAGATACATGACATATTGGCCTCCATGCAAACCTGTCTCTTCTCCCAGTTCTTCGAAGTCTTTAATAATCCCTTCTTGCCATATGTCTCCCAATGTGACCAGCCCAACCGATTCCCAATAGGTCCTGATTATCATCCTGAGCTGGTTGTCTCCCCTAGCTAAGGCAACTAGTGGCACCTGTGGGGAACACGGGCATGGGTTCTCCATCAGTTGGCATACTCCGTGCCACATCTTCCACCCAAGCAACAGCATACCCGGGCGTTCTTTCATTTCAAGTCTAGACACCCAGATAATCTCCTTTAGGTAAAACGGGGTGCAGTCCTGCCCAAACAGCCTAGATTCAGGAGTTTCTTCATCAGAGAGACATTTGGTTACATATTACAACTGACTGGCTACATAATAGGCCTCAAAGTTCGGCAGCTTAATGCCCCCTCTATCATGGAAGTTCTGTAGCTTCCATAGCGCCACTCTATTGCGAGTGTCGTGCCACAGGAAGTCCCTACACATGCTGTTCAGTTTGACAAAAAACTTTTTGGGTATCAAGTATGGTATATTACTGAAGAAATGTAACAGCCTAGGCAGGACCACCATTTTGAGCATCGCCCCTCGTCCCATCATCGCCAGCGGCAGCTTCTCCCAAAACTTCATATTTGTGCGGATTTTTTTCACAGCCACCTCGGTGTTATGTAAGTGTTCCCCCTCCACAGTATGATATACATCTATTCCGAGGTAGCGGAAGGAATCAGCCGCCCAAAGTACGGACAACACTGGCAACCGTTCTAGAGGGGCTCCTATGTAGCTCCCCAATGGGAACATGCTCGATTTTTGGGGGTTCACCGCTATGCCGGACAGTTCTGCATACTTTTCCATGACCTCTAGAATATACTGAAGATTTTCTTCCAGATATTTCAAATATAGCAGTAAATCGTCAGCATACAAGGATATTAGGTGTTTCTCTCCCCCTGCTTCGATACCGACCATGTCATATTGTTGTCTGAGGTACACTGCCAGGGGCTCTAGGGCTAGAATGTATAACATCGGGGGACCAGGGGCACCCTTGTCTGGTGCCTCTACTGAGTTGCCACCTCTCAGATATCACCGATTCTGTGCGTACTCTGGCCAGTGGTTCACTGTACAATAATTTTGCCCACCTAACATAACCCGGCCCCATCCCGTATTTTTCCAGAGCCGCCAGTAACCATGGCCACCTCACTGAATCAAAAGCTTTGACTGCATCTAGGGACACCACCGCCATTTCCCCGTCGCTCCTGTTTCCCTCTTCAATCACCCGGTGGAGTCGCCTGTGGTTGTGGGTTATATTTCTGTTGGGGACATAACCTGTCTGATCCGGGTGTATCAGTTTGCTGATAACCCTTCGCCGCCTATTGGCCAGGACCGCCGTTAAGATCTTGCTGTCCTGGTTCAACAGTGACAACGGCCTATAGGAGCCGCAGCTATGCCCTGGCTTGTTGGGCTTGGGGAGCGGCACGATTAGTGCTTCTCTGAGCGATTCCGGTAGCCGACCCTTCTAAAAAGACTCATTGAGCATCTCTAGCAAAGGGGGGAGCACTTCTACTTTATATATTTTGTAGAACTCACCAGGGAATCCGTCCGTACCCGGGGACTTGCAGGTGGGCAGCTGCTTCTCCACCTCCTCTAATTCCTCCAGGGTAATCGGTGCGTCCAGCTCCTCCCTTTCTTCATCACTAATCCTATGTAATTCCATGTCTTTTAGTGTTTCTCTAATCTCCTCCCGATTGTCCCCTCCTTTGTCCTCATATAGTGTTCTATAATAGTCCAAGAATGCCTCGTTGACTCCTTCCTGGGTGTCAACCACCTCCCCGTCTTCTCTAGTTATTGTCCTAATCGGGGGTCTGGGGGTTTCGCTCTTATATAACCACGCCAACAAGCGGCCAGTTTTATCCCCACCTGCATGTCCCTCTCGACATACTTCTTGTAGTTAAGGTTGCAGAGCCTTTCCCAAAGCTCCGAGCACCTCTGCTGCAACTCGAGTAAAAGTTCCGCGTCCCCTCCTGCCCTGTTGCTTTCGCGCTCCAGTTTCTCTTCGGCTTCCTCTAGTTCCGTTAGAATCCCACCCTGTAGGCCTTTTGACTTAGCAATAGCAGCACCCCGCAACACCACCTTAAAGGCCTCCCAGAGTGTGCATGCTGAATCTACGCTGCCTGTGTTTACCTGAAAGTATTGTGAGATCGCATGCCTGATATCTTCCCTGAAGACTGGGTCTCGGAGCGCCTCCGCCCGGAGGCGCCACATCGGTATCCGCGCCCTGGGGCGGCAGCGCTGCCAGGTCAGCACCAGAGGCGAGTGGTCCGACAGGACCCTCGCTCTATATTCTATTTGGGTGGTCTCTATCATCACATCTGGCGTGGCAAAAAAATAATCCAGCCTCGTGTGCAGGTGCTGCGGAGCTGAGTAGTGCGAGTACTGTGTTTCATTAGGGTGTTTCAGTCTCCAAACATCCGCCAGCCCAAAGTCATCTAGTAGTGTCTGTAATATCCTGGCCGCTGGGGTGGGCCTATTAATCTTCCCATCAGATCGGTCTGCCTTTGGGTTGAGCACACAGTTGAAATCCCCTCCCCAGATAACCGCTCCCCCCACACACGCGCCCAGGTGAGTACATAGGGTTCTAAAATACGTCGCAGTGTTTTGGTTGGGGGCATATGTATTTATAATGCACACCTCTTTATTCTCTACCAAAGCTTTTAATATGACCAACCTCCCCTCCGTGTCCACCACCTCTTGTGTAAGTTGGAGTGGAACGTGCAGTGCCACCCAGACCAGCACTCCCCTAGCGTAGGCAGAGTACGGAGAGCCCACTACAGTACCTCTCCACTTCTTCCCCACCAGTTCTAATTTTTGCTGGGTCAGATGTGTTTCCTGCAACAACGCAATATCAATCTTCTGTCTTTTTAAGTACATCATGACTTTGTTTCTTTTTAAGTAGCTGTTAAGTCCCCTGACATTCCATGTTACGATCTTAAGGTCTCCCATGGCTTATGAGTGTCTTCTTGCCTCCCATGTAGCGACTCCCCTTTGCCCACGTGATACAGATACAGCCCTACATCTTTGCTTGTAGCTTCTCGTACCAGCTCAAACTCCCCATAACTATGTACACGATAAATCCCCAACTTCCCTCCCCTCCCCCCACCCGTCCCTTCCCCAACATCACACACCCCAACTGCTGCCCAGCTCCATTCTCAGAACTCAGGCACCCCCACATCTAGCCCTGCTAGCACCAAACGATGCACAGAGCTCAGTAGGGTGAAGTCGCCCTAATGGTCACTTAACTAAAACTGTTGTGGGGTAGAGAGAACCGCTCTGTAAGGCTCCCGTTAATTCAACATAAACCACAGTGCTTATAACATATAGTGCAATAGTCTGACCTTCTCTACTGAAGGCTGCGCAAGCGACTATATTCAAGTCCCACGTGCCGCGCCATCTTGCGGCGCCTTCTTCGTGCATCACTTATCTCTTCCAAGCTCTTTCTCTGTCTGAACTTCTGACTCCTGGGGACATCCTTGCGCATCGAGCCATCCCATGGTATCCTCTGGGGTCTCAAAAAACAGAGTTTTGTGTTTATGAATGACTTTCAATTTTGCCGGATACAGTAACATATATTTGTAGCCCGCCTCTCTCAATCTCCGCTTTACCGTCCCAAAGTTCATGTGGCTACGCTGCACAGACAGGGTGTAGGCTGGGTAAGCCGTGATGTTTGCCGCACCTCGTGTGATCGTTTCTCCCTTACGAAAGTGTTCCAGTATCCTCTCCCGGTCTCGGTAATTAAGAATTTTGGCTATCACCGGCCTAGGCGGGTTCCCTGGTGGCGGCCTCCTTGTTAGAGCTCTATGTGCCCTTTCCACTGCAAATCCTTGGGATAGGGCTCCTCCGGGTAGCTCTTGCAGTAGCATGGATTCAATGAATTCCGTGGGATCGTGGCCCTCCAATCCCTCTGGCAGGCCCACGATGTGGATGTTGTTTCGTCGGGCTCGTCCTTCCGCCTCCTCCGCTCTGCTCTCCAAGTTGCCCACTCTTTGTATCAGGGCATGCAATTCAGCTTTGTGGGAGGCGCAATCCGCAGTATTCGGGCTAACTTCCTTCTCAAGGGACTCCGTACGCTCCGCCAAGGCCCTGACATCCTGTCGGAGTAGGTTAACGTCCTCCTGCACCTCTCCGACCTTGAGGTCCAGTGCCGTTTTTAGTTCAGTGACGGCTAGTTCGAGTTTGGATTCCCAGGCCGCCCTTAGGTCCTCAATCGCAGCTAGGACTTCTTGGTTAGTGCCCAAAGTCGACATGCCGCTTGCAGGCAGCTTGTCCCTGTTCTTGGTAATGTCTTTACCCGGGGACGTCTTAGCGAAGTCGTCTAACCTTCGGCCTCACCGTTCTATTCGACATGACCCAGAGGACCTGTATTTTGCACAAGTGACAAATGTGCACTCAGTACGCCCCTTTCGCTAGGTCACCGTGCGGCCTGCTTCTTCCTTTGTTCCGGACATTGGTCGGCCATTTTGTATCGTCTTTCGTCTCCGGCGCTCCTTATCTCTTCCGCACCGATCTCTGCCGCCGTTCCTCATGCACCAGCCAGAAGTTCACCACGCGTGGCCCAATCATTCACACGCCGGCATGTGTATTTTCAGCGGTCGTCGGCCCATCATCACGCACTTTTTTGCCCGGATCATTACAGGATCTCAGGAGCTCCTCCAGATCACGTCCTCCTACATGGCCCTCGTAGCCACGCCTTATCAAAAATCATGTTTACAGTATTACTGCATATATGGTCGAAGAAAGATTAGGTCCCAAACATGGCATGAAGCAGTCAGCAACCTTGTAACAGTATCCAAATGTGAGCATTATATTTTTTGTTCAGTTTGAGGAACTGGCATTTACATTTAATAGAATTTCTTTTAGGGGACACTGGGAATGGTGTCCAATGCAAAGACATCCCTTATTCGCTTAGGTAAGCACAAATTCCTAATCTATATAATATATCATGACTGGACAATCGAGATCCATTGCATAGTTGCAGAAATATAATTTACCCTATATTAAATTAGCATGGTGAATAAACACTGTTATCTGAAAAGGGACTGGAACATTTTTTGCCTTGAAGAAGACCAAAAGTGGTTGAAACACGTGTCGGCAAACATACTAATCCAAGTTGCAAAATTGATTAAAACATCAATGAGCACTTTACATTCTTAGTTGATCATTTTGTAACATATTTTTGTGACAGCGCATGTTTATGGAACGACAGCTAGCTATTCAAGCTTCTGGAGAAGTTGGTCTTCCCTCAACTGACCCTGCATACTGAGCTTGTTGGTTGCCTGCACGACCATCGATCTGGCATCCAGAGGTATGAAAACTGCTCTCCTGAACACCCGTGAAGAATTGCTCACATCTCTTAACTCCAACTCACGCGCTGTTCTCATTCTACTCGATCTCTCCTCTGCTTTTGACACGGTCAACCACTCCATCATCATAAAGCGGCTCCATGATACCCTTGGTATCTCGGAGCGGGCACTGAACTGGCTGACCTCCTTCCTCACTGACCGTCCCTCCCAGGTTATCCTGGGTTCTTACTCCTCACCCACTTCTATCTCCACCTGTGGCGTTCCCCAGGGCTCTATCCTTTTGCCTTGGCTCTTTAACATCTATCTCTCCCATCCTGCTCACCTTTTCTCCACTTTCTCCCCACACTTCCAGTGTTATGCAGATGACACCCAACTCTTCTTCAGACTACTCTCTGCATCACTCTTGACTTCCTCTATCATTCCCGATTGCCTGTCCGCCATCCAGTCTTGGTGCACCTCCAATGATCTCTGTCTCAATGCCAGCAAGACTGAGATTCTTTTTTATCGGGACTGCTGTTCCCTCTTTTCTCCCTTCACTCTGGCCACCCTCTATGGGCTCTCCCTCCTCCCCTTCCTCTGAAACCAGGAACCTGGGAGTTATCTTCGACTCCTCTCTCTCTTTCATTCCTTATATCTTGGACCTTGCCAAGAAGGTCAATTTCCAACTCTACCTCCTCAGATGCATCCTCCCTTTCCTCACTTTCCCCAGAAGCTCAATGTCTCCAGAGCCCTGGTACTCTCCAGGCTGAACTATTGTAACAGGCGCTTTCTCAATATACGCTCTTCTTCTCTCTGCCAACTCCAGCTAATCCATAATAGGGCTGAGAGACTTATCCTTGGCCCCAAGACCATTGAACATATCTCTCCAGCCCTAAAATCTCTCCACTGGCTCCCAGTTGCTGCAAGGATCAAAGTTAAATCCCTCTGCATCATCCATAAGGCTGTCTGGGGCCAGGACCACGCTATCTGCAACTTGCTCTCACCAAATATTCTCCTTCCAGATCCCTCCGATCCTCTGGCTCCAACTCTCTGCTTGTCAAGTGCTTCTCTAAGCAGAGAGCAGGTTGCTGTTCTCTTTCCTCACCTGCCTCCCACCTCTGGAACAGCCTCCCCCTTTCTCTCTGTCTTGAGCCTGATCTCCTCAAGTTCTGCAAGCACCTCAAGACTTTGCTCTTCTCCTCCTCCTTCTCTTTCTCCCTCCCATGCTAAACCCCCGCAGTCGCTGTGATTTGTGGCCTGGGCCTTTATGTGTCCTTCTGGTTCCTGCACTTCTGTCCAATCGCCTGCCACATCCGCCCTTCCCCTGCAATTGCCCTTCGGGCACCAACTGGCCTGCAGGCCTGCACTTATTGTATTGGCTGGTGACTCCTTCTTCCACCGAGTGGTCACTGCCTGGCACTTACCTGTTACCTTTGCAACTTGCTCTCTGGCACTCCCCCCTCCTGGGAATCTCTAGCACATACCCCTCTACCCCCTCTCCCTTCTTTCTCTCTGCACTTACACGCTCCAAATGTTCACAAGGCCTAGTAGGACCGCTATTTTATTTTTGCTCATCACTGTTATCATACTCGTTTGTCTTTCTGTTCCCTTGTTCCCTTTCCTTTGCCCTGTGGAGGCTTTGAAACACAATTTCTTGCTGCATAAGCACCTTATAAATGTACTATAAAATAAATAAATAAAAATAAATTCACTATGGGATTTAACTTATCATTATCAAAAAATATCATTATCAACATTTCTTTTACCTCCTAACATTTTCTCCTCAGAATTCATAAGATTAGACCATTTTAATTGGTCTCCATTTATGCTGTTTGTCATATTCAGACATGATGACCCAAGGACCAAATACCCACAACAACATTCATTGTTGCACAATTTACAATCTTAAACATTCCATTTCTTATACAACAATTATTTAAACTCCAGATCTCCATCTGCACCCCACTTTGCACTGAAACCAACAGTGAATCTCTAGGGCATACTTAACCTTTATGCCTGCTCCTGTGCAGGTGTAGGGCTGACGGTATCCCTTCAAGTGTCTTTTAGGTGGACCCAACTCTTATTGCCCTCCACCTTCAAGGCAGTCGGAGTTGCGTAGACTACTGTATGTGGCCCATGGAAACGCTGCTCGTTCCAGCAATGCACGAAGGTGCAGATGTAGACTTTGTCCCTGGGGAGAAGCTGTATTTTGTGTTGATCTTCGGTAGTCTCGCTGCTTTCTCCTGTTGTCTGTTGGTGAGAAGACACAAGTTGTGATGATATAATCTTAACACTTTTCGTTAATGCTGTAAGATACTCTTTGAACTCCTCCCATAAGACCGCTGTGATCTTGTGTGCATCTGATGTTATACGTGTACGTGACAGAGGTGTATGTAGCCTATGCCCAGTCACGATTTTGTGAGGGCTTAAATGGTGGTCCTTCCCTGGCTGATTTCGTGTGTAAAATAAAGCTAGTGGGGGGAAAATGAACCATGATTTATTTAACTCTGCACACAATTTGGCTAACTGTGCCTTAAGGACCCAATTGAGCCTCTCCACAATTCTGTTGGCCTGCGGGTGGTACACCAAGCACAACTGATGCTTTATTCCTAGCAGCGAAGTGATTTCTGCGAACTGTAAGGAACTCATGGTGGCAACAGTGATCACAGTTCAAGGGTCTTTCTTAAACTGTAAATGCAGGGTGGAAAAATGCCTAAACTAAACCTAACTCTAAGATGGGAGAAATAAGTCAGTCCTTGCGGCGTCGGGTCAAAATAAAAGGCCTATACTAACAAAACCTATTGCCAATTCCTTACGCTAAATAGAAAAGAGCGTGGGATAGGTTTTTCAATAAAGAAAGAAGTGTTCACAAATAATAAGTCAGGATGTGATTTCCAGGGGTCTCCCTTCCCCACATTTTTAGCACGGGACAGGGTTTCCTGAGCACAGCACATACTCAAGCTTTCCCAGCATGAGCCGACAGTTCCGCTCCAGCTATCAGGTTCTCCGATGGTTTAAAGTCTCTTCCAATGAAAAGTCTCTTGCCTTTGAAGGGCTGATAGTTTCAACAAAGATACACAAAAGTTGTGTTTCACGTATGGCTATGTGTGATTGCTTCACCCCTGGGTCCCCCTCTTCTGGGCGCAGACCCCTCACAGTGGTTTGCAACAAATCAAACAAACAGTTCCTTTCTCAATGAACTTCGGGTGATGACTTTTCACCCCTGGATCTCCCTCGGCCGGGCTCGGACCCCAAATGACAAGTGGGATAGTTCACTTCTCCTTGCCTTACAATGTCTTTCAGTTTCATGAATCTTAATGTCCTTTTGAACAACTCTCCAGGGTTCACCCTGCTTGTCGACCTCCCTCTTCCGGGTTCACTTTGGCCAACTTTAAATTCATATACTTTTCATACCATGCAGGATTTTCTTCCCTTAGTTTTCATTCATCTGCCGGTCAAAGACTTTCAACTGTACGGGGTATTTGACAAGACCCCTTTATGACCACTTAGATCCCATGTGGTGTTTGATTCTGTTTTGCTGGCTTTCCCCTTTCTCATATCCACAGTTCTTGGTTCATTCAAAGTTTAATTAGCCTCTTGCTATTTTCGTTCAACACAGTTCCGTTTTTTTAACAGCTCTCCCCTGGCTGTCAGCAGAGGAGGCACCCGGGTACTGTGGACATCTAGTGCAACACATGCAGCAGATTGTTCCTGGCCTAATGATTCCTTCTCTCAATGCTTTACGGGTCTCTGTCGATAAGGGAAAGGTCACTTCTCCCCTGGTCTCCTCTCGACACTCACCATCTTTTGCCTCCTCTTGAACTGCCAGACGGAACTGGCTCTCACATTGTGCTGTCTGCCTTGCTTGTTCTGTGCTCTTGTACTCCACCTTCTATCCCTGTGGGGAAGGTAAAGGGCCGTCAGGTGTGTATGATTCTGGTCAATTGCCTGACTTTGCCTGGCCGTTGGATTGGGATATGTCAGGTAAACGGCTCTGGTAATAGTCCGTTGTCTTTTGTGTTGTGCAAAAGTGTTCGTATCGGAAAAGGGGGGGGCAGTGAGTTGGAATATTCTATGTGGTAGGATGGGGAAAAGGTGTTCAAAGAAGAGGGATGCCGCGTCTTACCCATCAGTGTCCCACTCCCACTCCCCAGGGACCCCCATCTAGGTGATCCTCCCACCAGTGTACACCGCCAGAAACTGGATCCAAAAGCGATGGGCGTGTCCTGGACACCTGGATGACAGATGCCTGGGGACTTAGAAAAGGACACACCTTCAGGTTTCTCACAGAACAAGGCATTAAAGAAGTGGACTCCTTTGTCGGATTTTAGATCTTGCAAATTCCCCACCTCGTAAATACCTCTCTCACCAGAAATATTGCAGCTGATTTAGCATCAGGGTGTACACAGGGACCAACCTCAAGCCACCAGGAAAATGGACAAGCCACTACAATAAGATATCTGTAATTACTGCACCTCTTTATCATGTCCATGAAATTGACATGAAGCTCCTTGAATGGTCCTGAGGGCCTGGGCAAGACCCCCCCCTCACCGACCTAATGGTATTTCCAGGATTTAACTCTTTGCACACTACACAATTCCCTACAAATCTACTTACCTGTTCTTGTAAGTTAGGGATAAACCAATCCTACTGGAGCTCTGCTGCGATTTGTGGACGAGAAGTAAGGGATGGGTACTGTAGTTGCTCTAGGGTCGAAGAAGCAGCTCTACAGGCATCATTATGTTCACCGTCACTTCCTGTCTCCAAAGCAAATCTGTGGGTGAGAGAACACATCCTGTCTTTTTCCAGAGTTCCTGTTCTCCTCTAGGGGCTTTCCCTTGTATTTCTGTTATTTGGAGCACCGGGACTGCAGTGTACAGGGCTGGTAACTGTACTTGTTGGGACACGGTATCCTTTTTCTGGGAATCTGCGGAAAACAAAATATGTTGCTTCCTTGGCCACCTTGTCTGCAGCATAATTTCTGAGAGCTATTGAATTAGTGTGGTTAGAATGGGCAGCACACTTCACTATACCTATCTCTGCTGGCAAGGTTAACGCTTCAATCAGCTGGTATAGCGCAGCATGTTGGATAGGGGACCCATCAGACCTCCTAAATTCTCTTCACTGCCATCTTGATAACCCAGAGTGGACAGTGGAGGTGACGTACGAATAGTCAGAATAAATAGTGACTCCCTTCTCCTTACACATTTCCAGAGCATCTAAAAGTGCCAGCAGTTCCACTGCTTGTGCAGAGTAATGAGAGGGCAACCATTTCTTCAGCCTGACCCGGGACTCACCATCCACAAGGCCCATGACAGCTGCACCTGTATGCCTCTCTCCCGTCTCTTGGCTGATGGTCGAAGACCCATCAACAAAAATCACCTCACCCCCTCCAGCCCTTCTCCCTCATACGTTGAACAATCATGAACACTGCTCCTCTGAAGTGCTGCAGACTAATAAATCGTCAACGTACTGAATTACGGTACTCAACACATTAATTCCCCAAATCCATCTGAACCACCCTGTTAAAAATACTCTGAGATTTGCAGTATCCCGGAGGGTTTGAATCTCTGACCATGATACGTAAACACTGTGAGGTACTGAGAATTGTGGTGCAAGGGAACAGAGAAAAATGCATTTTTAAAATCAATTACTGTGAAGGGGGTCGACCCAGTAGGGATGGTACAGAGAATGGTGGCAGGATTTGGTACCACTGAAAATTCCACCTCAACAATATTATTGAGGGGGTGGACATCCTGGCCCATCCTCCAACTGGACCCCTTCACCTTCTTCTCAGGATAGATAGCTGCATTGCATGTGGACATAGAGGGTTGTATTATGCCTTGCTTTAACAACACCATAATGTTCTTATGACCCCTTTGTCTGCCTCTTTGGACATAGGGAACTGCTTAACCCGTGGTAATATTGCAACTGGTTTTAATATTATCCTCGCTGCTCCAACCCTTTTAAGCAACCCCACATCATGAGGATTGCTGGTCCACAAATGGTCCGGCACTTTTCTCAAATCCTCCTTCCAAAAAGACTTTGGGCCTCATTACACGGAAGGCGGTAAGGGTTAATGGTCACCGGTAATGCTATCGGTGATCGTTAACCCTTACCGCCTTACTACGAGTTCCCTTTGCGAGACCCCACTTTAACGGCTGGTTTTGACCTGCTGTTAAAGTAGGGTGCCGCAAAGGGACCTTGGTGCTAATTACGGTACCGCAATTTGCGGTACCGTAATTAGCGCCTTCCCCATTCCCATTATGCCCTATGGGGGCAAAAATGGGAAAGGGGAAGGGCCTTGGTGAATGGGGAATTACCGTCCCCGCTCCCGCTCACCTTGGAGTAGGGCGGTAATTCCGCCATCCACCAAGGTGGACACGGTAAAATACTGGCGGCAACCATGGCGCTAATAGCGCCATCGTTACCGCCTACCGTGTAATGAGGCCCTTTGTCTCCTTAACGATGAGCATGGTCTGTGATTACTTCCCTTTGCTCTATCGCTATCTGGCAAGGTACCCCAATTTCAAAGACCAGCTCTCTTGTGTCTTCAGTGTCTTCGAGCAATTGCTCGTCAGACACATACCTTAGCAATAAGCTTAGATCGATGCAGAGAACTGTGCGCCACTCTCTGCCACCCTCATCTGTGCCTGAGACACCACCCAGCTCTTCTTAATCACTACAGCCTCCAAGAGAATTGTAACAATGGCGCCTGGCGTTACTTTCTGCGGCACATCAGGCCAAAATAAAAACTCAAATGGTACTCACCAGGCCTGATTTCTGATCCCTGGGATCCAACTTCACAAAACCATCACCCCATAGATAAACAATGCTGTGTGCACGGGAGCCTCCCTAATTGCAATGTCGCTACAATAGGTCTGAAAATGAGCTGTTTGCCTTTCCGGATACAACCCTGGGGTTGAGCATACAATACCTTCCTCTGTGAAGGCAATCAACATCCGCAACTTGCTCAGGATGCCCCTTCCCAAAAGATTTACTGGGGTATCCATACAATACACCAAAGGGGCTGATACATTTTGATTACCCACCTTGATACGAAGATCTTCGATAAAAGGAACCAACAGGACAGCCTCAGAGGATCCCTGTGTGTACATCTTTTTGCCTGACAAGGGGGACTCACCTTCCTTAATACAAGACTTGGTTGCTCCTGTGTCAACCATGAATGAAAATGTTTGGTCACCTAGCTGCCCACCTATCCGGTGTTCCTCTTACGGATTGGTGGTAATGGACAGGACTGGACACATCAGAGATCCCTGTGGGCTGTCCTACTCCTGATACATATTAACACATTTGAGAGAGAAAAAGGATTTCCCCCCGAAAGCACTCGCTCCAGTGTAGTGGGAAACTGTTCCATGGTGTAAAGGATTCTTGTCCCATGTCTGCACTGACGCTTGTGCTGGCATGGTCCCAAAGGTCTGTGCGGTTCCAGTTGCTGGATTCTGTTCAACCCGTACCTGCTCTACATTCTCCTTGTCTTTTTCCAGTCTCCTTTTGCAAAAATTCACAATGTGTGCCTGAATTTCTGGACAACTCTTGATCCCCATCCCTACTACTTTATCTAAATCGTGCAGGACCTCTTTGGGAAGTCCCTTCTTCAGCATGTAGTAAACAATCACCACATTCTTGTCCCATGCTTCTCCCGTTTCTGCCCTCCACATCTCCAGAGTTCCATCATTTTAGCTAAAATTTAATTGATATCAGGCATATCGGGAAACATAATTCGCAAGGCCCCAGATACCTGTGGCCTAAGAATATTAAAAGCTGCTCCATCATGGGTATTTCTATACAACTGAACTCCTGGATACCCCAATCTCTTCCAAAGTTTGTCTGACCGCTCCCCCATTAGGGCCGTGAATAAACTCTTCACGTTCCCTATGGCCAACATGACACCGGCAGTATGCGTCTCAAATGCATGAATCCACTTCCCCAGTCCTGCAGTGCGCAAAGAGAGTGTCTTCATCAAGTTACTCTGGTCCATGTGTGACCACAGGACAAAATATGCCCTTCCTAGACCCTTCTGGAGCAACGGAAACAGAGTTATACCTGTTTTTATTGCAGCTTCCCCCATCTCGCCCCTACCACTTACTACAGCCATGCAAATACCCTGATGTGTCCTAATGTTCCATGGTGTACTTTCTATTGCTGCTGCTGGAGCGAGAGGTGGGCTGCTCGACATCCCATTCCTCTCCTTCACCGTCTACTCCAGCTGCTACATCCCCTACCCCTTCTACAGGCACAGAAGCATAATCAGCACTATCATGTGACTGTCCCCTTGTGACTGTCTTTTTTTAATATAATGGTTTTGTAGCTTGCTCATAAGCTCATAAGGTGTCATCTTCTGTCCTCCATTCTCAGCCTCTGTACCCATGGCAGCAACCTAGTTCTCCATGTCCCTTCAACCGTTCTGATAACTGAGTGGCTCAATCTAACAAGAACCTGCCCAAGTCTCCACCTTCCTCCTTCTACATCCCTTACCTGTCTTCTCACTTCCTCTCGCTCTTTATCTCTCTGCCGCCATAGCACCATGACCTCTTCCTCTGCTAACTGTAGCGCTTCTTTCATCTTTGCCCATTCTTTTGCATCGACCACTCTTCACAATCTATCCTCTAACCTCACAGCAAGAGATCTAACCTCTTCTTTCTCTCTCATTTCCAATCCTTCCCCTGCTCTTCTATCGGTTTTACTCTTTCTTGCTCCTCCACACTTAATCTATCTACTAACCTAGCAGTTGGGGGAGTGATCCCCTTCCTGCTCTCTGTTTTCATCCTCTGTGCAGCCCTAACCATTGAAGGAGTTACCCTTCCACTTTCCTCAAAATCCCACTTCTTAGAAATCATAACTGATGGAGGCGTTACCTGTGTCCGTCTTGCAACCACTGGAGTAGCTGCTGGGGAAAATGGTGGTACAAACTCAGGGTCTGTGTACCCTTCTGTGTGTGATAAAGGATAGCACCCATATTGTGGGGGTGCAGAAGAAATTCCAGCACTCTCCCTTTTCAGCCCTTCCCCCACAATTTCAACATTATGGCCCATCCTGCTTTTTTCATACATCCTCTATAATTTCAAGTTGTTTAACCGCTTTTCTGACTTCGAGCCCTTGTGCTTTGTAGTTAAAAAAGTATGCAGGTTCTCCATATCTCCTTATCATAGAATCCCTTCAGGAGGCCGTGAATTCATTATTTTCCCCTTACTCTCCCGCAACCATTCCCTATGATATTTTAAAATGTAGCCTTATAGCCGGGCAACACAAGGCACAAATGAATCAACGGAGTCTCAATACTCGAATCCAAGTTATCAAAAAATAGTTTCACAAAGAATCTGATACTAAGCCGAACCTGCGGCACGAAAAATGTTTCACCCAAGAACTCCCTTTTTACCCTTACCCAATTCCTTAGTCGCCCTTCCCACTCATTGACCGTACTCACCTATCCCACAATTACCTCACTTCACTATTTACTCCAATTCTATTTCTCACTCATACATAGAAGAAAGAATGTTTATTAAAAACACTTGCCGGCCAATATTTAAAGAGATATCCCCACCACTCGAGCATATGAGGGGTGCAATGCTCTCTTTACCACTAGTACGGCCTTCTCTACTACAAAACGTCTTTTCCTGACTACAGGAAGTTTCCTTTCACTACTTTGACTAACCATAAAAATTGAGGTGAGGGGCTACACCGCACCGCAAATAGTAAATAATGTCAAGGTCTACTTCAGAAAGGTATCTACGGTTGGACGTACCCTAAAATACCACCCCACCTTCAGGAGAGGGGTCCAGCCAACCAGACAAGCAAACTAAAGGGTAGCAGGACACTCTTCACACTGGGCGTGCGGGGTAAGGTACCCCCTCACACCTCTAAAATAACAAACTAGGTAAAAAATATATACAAATGACTTACAACACAGAACAGTTCAACCACTCTATCAAAAAACATCCACTTTTCCAAACCCCTTGACCTCAACTAATTTCACATACACACTCCAAGTCCAGCCTTATCCCCCAAACTTAACAAAAAACAAAACCCCTTAAATCAAGGAAACAACCCCTTTTCTACACCTATTTCCCCTTTTGCTCTACACTCCCAACCATGTACTCATGTGAACCAGAGGTGCTCCGATGTGCCGCTTCGTCAAATCATTTTGCACTGCTAGGCTGTGGCACCACGTTTCTGGGGAGCAGACTGACCTTTAACCAACATGGCATCTGCAGACCTCTTTTTTACCATGCAAGCAAGACGGGACCCCAGAGTGAGTTGCTGCAGCTGAGAGGTTTGAACAAAAGAACCCCAATGTCTTGGAATGCCTGGGCCCGCCAAATTGTAGGGGTGGACCTTTAATCACCATGACCCAAAACAGGCTCACCACTTAAGATGCGAGTACACAGTTGTATATGAAACAAGTCTATTGTACAAAAGCTCTGCGGAGCGGTTAGCTGGTGTTGCAGTACCTAACAGTACCAAACTAACCCAAGTCTCAACAATACAACATCCGTTTGCAGTTTATACACTTTTGTCAACAATTTAAAACACTTCCAGATACCTTTATTACCTTCCACCCCCCCAATATGATTGGACAAAACCTCTTCAAAGAAATCCCATATTACCCCAATTCTTCCATTTTCATTGGTCAGGCTTATCTGCATTATTATCTTTTGATCATACTCAAAATACACCTCTTCTTGGGATTCGTTGTAGTAGGTCCTGACGTCAGGACATGGTTAAACATTGGTATTGAAAACATAGTTCATTTCTAGCAATAACTGGCCTAAAACCTTTAAGAATGAATTGTGAAGGCATCATGAAGTACGACACAGACAACAGACTTAAAATTCAAACAAAAGATATTTATTAACTTAAATGTCAGGATGGGTGAAGGGCTAACTTGCGCTATGCCAATGTGGAATTTCCCTACCTGGACAAAACTAAGGAAAGTCTGAGTCAAAGATTACAACTTAAAAAAGTCTGTACATGTCCAAAACCTATCCTTGCCCTCACAACTACAATTAACCAATGTGTAGGGATGTCACAGTCAACCGAAATAGTGTTCAACTTAAAGTTCTGAGCTTCTTCCAGCTCACAGCTTACTTTCAGCTCCCCTTCTCCAAGTGCTAGAAAGTTCCATGAAAAAGTCTCAAAGTTTACCTTTTCCCAGTTCAGGGTGGCACAGTTCCAAACCAATCCTTGGGGTTCCCTTCCCCAAGGTTCAAGTAACCCACCACTTAAGCGACTACACGGTTGTACATGAAGCAAGTTTATTGTACAAAAGCTCCGGGGAGCGGTTATATGGTGTTGCAGTACCAAATTAACCCAAGTCTCAACAATACAAAGCAAAAGAGGTCTTGAGACTCTGCTCTCAAGACAACAAGGGTGGTTCTTGTAAGCTTCAGGGTTCCCTTCCCCAAGACTTCAATTCTGCCGCCTATAATTGTTATAGTTTTTTTAAAGTCTTAACAAAACACCTGGTTACCGAACCAGTCCTTGGGGTTCCCTTCCCGAAGGTTCAAGTAACATAATACAAAAGCAAAAGGGGTCAATCTGACCTTCTTTCTGGCCTACTTTGCCAGCTCGGATGCCATGGTTTTCTCATGCTGTGGTCCAGCGTTCTAATGGTTTACCATGCAGGGCTCTTTGGTCTACGCACAGTTGTTAGACCACACAGTCCACCCATTACAGGTCACACAACCAAGGGCCCGGGACTCCTTGGAACACACATACAGGCTCCTTTTGTTTGGAATACATACACAGGTGTTTACTTGGCTTTGAGGCTATTCTCCTCGTGGCCCTGCTACCATGTGTTCCCCCACTTCCCACCAAGCTGTGACCTTGCTCCTTTACTTGGCTTCTTGGCTTTGGAGTTAATCTGACACATCCTTGGCTTCTCCTTATTAGCCTCATGGACCTGCCGCCATGTGTTACTCACCCCCGCCAAGCTGTGGCCTTGTCACACTGCATTCACTCACAATAGGTTCACTATCTTCAAATGTGCACTTTTATTGTTCACATTTCTAAAGTTCTATTCAGTTCAGGATTCAATGTGCACTTTTTATTTCAATATTTAAGTGTCCCTTTTGGTCATGAATCAATGAGCCTTTAGTTGTTCAAAGTAAAGTTTTTCTTTAGCTCAGTATTCAATGAACATTTGATGGTTCAAAGTAAAGTTTTCCTTTAGCTCGATATTCAATGAGCATTTATTTGTTCAAAGTAATGTTTCTCATTAACTCGGTATTCAAAAACCATATTGTTGTTTCTATACTGTAATCAGAGTTCTTTTTGGTCCTGTTGGAGCGCCCTGGAGACTCTCTGCCCTCCTGACACTCACCAGCCCTTTGTACATTACCGTTGTGAGCCCAGCTCACCAGCTTTGTTCTTCTTTCTGCATGCCGGCAGCTCCAGTGCCTTGGTTGGTAAGTCGGCAGCGTCCTCTCTGTGCCGGCTTCATGGCAGCTCCCACTGTACTTTCAGAGGTCTGGAAGTTCCCAGGCTTGGGGAAGTCACACGGCCCACTTGCTTCGGGTCCCCCAAGACTGCTGGGTGTCTTGCCAGCATCCTGGCTTACGTTGCTCAAGTTCCACCACGGCTGCCTCTTCACATGTTGCTCTCCATCTCGCGCTCCTACCCTCGTCCTCTGGCTGCTTGATTTCTATTTATACACCTGCAGCCCCTTGATAGGCTGCAGGTGTGTCTGACTCATTAGCCCTGCCTGACCATAATCAGAGGGACATGCGCCTGACCCTCCCAACTCTTATTAGGCATCTTCCTCGTCCCAGTACCAAAGTGGTGAAAAGAGGTAATCTTCACTGCTCTTGATGGTCTCTTCTTTGTCCCAGTACTGTCAAGTGTTATACGTGGGAAATTGAGGGGATTGGCTTATAATAGCACATAAAGGTTGGGGGAGGGTTAGGTTGGTTGTCATTAGGAAAAGGAGGATACCATGTCTCACCCAATGGGACCCCACTCCCAATCCTCAAGGACCCTCCACCAAGGTGATCCGACCTCGCTTCTCTAACCCCAGGGTCAGGATCCAAAAGCGATGGGCTTTCCCCGCCCATCTGCATAGAGGATCCAAGGGGAGTAGGAGTGACAACACCCTCAAGTTTCTCGCAGATTGCACATGGTTCTGCTGACATATTTTGGCAAATAGAGAGAGGTTTGCTTAAACAGGATTTTCTTGAACTATACATAGCCATCTCCATTCCACATACTACTGGCGCCTTAATATAATTTTATGTGGCCACATACAACCTCTGATGACCTAGAAAAATACTTAACTGTTGGACCCTGGCCTCGGGCCTTATGTTTACTACCACCAAACAAATTACTAATGCCCTCTAAAGGACTGTGAACCTTGCCCTGTTCGTACAACCTTATTACTAGGTAACTAATTCTTTTTCACGTCAAGAATGTTCATGCTAGTTTTAGAATCACTGTTTAACAACTAACCATGGAAAAAAGCACCCCATTGTATGGATTTGTGTTCATGCTGAATTTGCAGTTTTAATATTGTGTCTTTCTATGTGATTCACATGGATTTGCGATACTATTCCAGTTTTTCTGTCACCCCCCCTCATCAATATGGGGTGCGCAACATGAATCCCCCTTAATAAAGGGGACCCTCCTTGACCACCCGACATTAGCCACCCCAAAAGTAAGGCCAATGCATATGGTGGAGCAAACATTGAGATCATAGGAGTCTTTCGGGCAGAGTTGCAGTGCAAAGAGAAGAAAACTAAAGCCAGTGTGTATTGTAAGGGTGTTGAGGCAGGAATCTGACACAAAGGTGGCATTGTTGTGGTTATAGACTGATTATATAAAAGAAAGCCCCTCACTATCCCTATCATCTAAGCGGGGTACTGTGAGGAACTAATGGTGACAACAGTAAAGACATACACAAGTGATCACATGTCAGGTAAACGGCTCTGGTGTTAGTCCGTTCTCTGGTGTGTCGTGCGAAAGTGTTCGTATCGAAAAGGGGGGGGCAGTGGTTTTGAATGTCCTATGAGGTAGGATGGGGAAAAGGTGTTGAAAGAAGGGGGATACGGCGTCTCACCTTTCGGTGTCCCACTCCCACTCCCACTCCCTGAGGACCACCCCATCCAGGGGATCCTCCCTCACTGGTCCACCCCCAGGAACTGGATCCAATAGCGATGGCCATGTCCTGGCCACCTGGATGACAGATCTCCGGGGACTAGCTAGGGAGACGCCTTCAGGTTTCTCACATGCCCTTCCTCCATGCGATGTATCCACATTTGCTTCATAGGGAAACTGGGAAAGAAAATCCACGTTTCCCTGGTCTTTTCCCTTCCGGTGTGCCACTGTGAAACAATAGGGCTGTAGCTCTAGGAACCGTCGCATGACCCGAGGACTGGACTCTTTATGTTGGCTAATCCACACTAAGGGTGAGTGGTCGGTAACTTGTGTAATCTTTTGGCCCAATAGGTAATATCGAAGATGGATAATGGCCTATTTGATATCTAGGGCCTCGTGTTCCACCACAGAGTCGTTTTTTTCACATGGGAACAACTTGCGACTGGTTTATGTTATAGGATGTTCTAGTCCGTCGCAAACCTGGGACAGTATAGCTCTTAACCCTGTAAGAGAGGCATCCGTGTGAAGCACAAATTATTTCGAGAAATCAACTACCTTTAGGATTGGATTTTGGCATAAGGTCTGTTTTAAGATGTTATACCATATCTTGTCTTCATCTTTCCAATGCAGTATCTGGGGTTTTGCATTTTTAAGTTTATCTGTTAACCGGGCCGTTTTGTCCGAAAAGTTAGGGATCAACCTATGGTAATATCCTATTAGACCAAGGAAGGCCCTAAGTTCTCTTTTAGTCTCTGGAGTTGGAGTATCTATGACGGCTTTTACCTTTTCATATTGGGACTTTGTACTCCCATTCCCTACGAAAAAAATGAAGTATTTCACGGCTGGTTGGGCCAATCTGCACTTAGCTGGATTAGCAGTTAGGCCAGCATTCCTGAGGACTTTCATGATGGTATAAAGATGAAAGAGGTGGTCCTCCCAGGTTTTACTATAAATGACAATATTGTCAATGTACGCTCCACAGAAATCAAAATAGGGCTGCAGGATGTTATCCATAAGGCATTGGAATGTAACTGGTGCACCGTGTAGGCCGAAAGGAAGGACTTTAAATTGCAATAACTCTAGGGGCATTGAAAACACAGTTTTCTCCTTATCTGGCTCATATACAGGGACTTGCCAGTACCCCTTTGTCACATCTAGGGTGTATAGAAAGGTTACTGTACCGAGTTGATCAATTAGGTCATAGATGCGTGGCATGGGATAGGCATCAAAGTCTGATATGGCATTAACTTGACGGAAGTCTATACAGAATATCTAGGAACGGTCAGGTTTATTGACTAACACAATAGGAGAGGACCATGGACTTGAGAAGGGCTCAATAACATTAGCCTGCACCATTTTGTTGACTTCCTCGATCACTATTTGTTTTCGTGCCTCTGGTAGATGATATGGTTTTAAGTGAACTACTTTGCCTTTAGGGGTTCGAATGTAATGGTATGTACCTTTTACTCTTCCTGGTTTTTCGGAGAACACATCAGGGAATGAGACCACTACGTCTTTTAAATCCTCTCGTTGTTGGACAGATAACTCAGAAGGAATTAAGTCAAAGTTATCTATATTTTCAGAACCAGGTAGGCTAGTACTTTGGCATGGGAGGCTGACGGGTTCTCTTTCCACTCTTTTAGAAGGTTGATGTGACATAAGTGGACTTTCTGTTTTTGGTCTGGTTGGGCTATTTTATACGTGCCCATCCCGTTCGTTCTATTACCTCATAAGTTCTGTGCCATTTGGAAACACTTTTGTTCTCTGAGGTCAGTAAAAGGACTACGACTTTTTGTCCAATAAAAAAAGATCTTAGATTTACTTTTTTTAATCATAATTGGCCTTCTGTTGGCTCTGGGCCTTCCCCATGTGAGTACAAACTAAGTCTGAACCAACTTCATGTGTTCTCGCAATCTAGAGGCGATTTGTGATATTGGAATGGAAGCTTCCTCTCGTTCTTCCCAGAGCATGTCCAGGACATCTCTCGGTACTCTTCCATAGAGTAACTCGAAGGGAGAGAAACCCGTGGAAGCCTTTGGGGTTTTCCTTACCGCAAATAGTGCCCATGGGATCATTCGATCTCAGTCTTCCCCGTCCTTGTCTACCAATTTCCTGAGAATTAGCTTAAGGGTCTTATTGAATCTCTCAACTAGACCACCAGTTTGTGGATAGCACACAGAAGTTTGCAAAGTGGTGATGTGAAGTAGCTCTTTGACTTTGGCCATGAGCTTACTCATAAAATTCGAGCCTTGGCCGGTTAGTATTTCTTTGGGAAAACCGACCAAAGAGAAATTACGGTAGAAGATGTTTTAGGATCTGCTGAGTGGTATTATTTCACATTGGGAAGGCTTCGGGATATCTGGTTGCATAATCCACGATCACCAGGATGTACTTGTGACTCAATTTAGATGTTTTTATAGGCCCTATTATATCCATACCAATTCTGGAAAAGGGGACTTCTATGATCAGCAACGGGTTCAGAGGGGCAGGTACTGGGATGTGTGGGCTGGTCTTTTGACATATCTCGCAGGTTTGTATGAAAGTTTTTTTATCAGCGTGGATACCTGGCCAGTAAAACCTGACACTAATATGCACCTGGGTTTTAACATGTCCCAAATGCTCTCCTGTGAGAGGAGAATGCGCGATTTCTAGCACAACTTTTCAGTGGCTTTTAGGTATTACCAGTTGGGTTTTTATAAAACCTTCTGGGGAGGTTTCTCTTTGGTAAAGTACCCCAAGTTTTAAGAAGACAAAGGGACTACCCTTCTCTGTGCCTCCTTCTTCTGGAATTGCTTGTAAAAAAGCTTCAGCAATAGCTGGATCATTTTGCTGGGCGAAGGCTAGGTCGGGGTAGATTGTGGGTTCTTCTCCTTTCTTTTTTTTTATTTTTAATATCTTTTTTTTGTTTTATAAACACAAAAACCATACAGACATTTACTTCCCCACAATTATTCGTCCTGTCTGACGACAGCAGTACATCTCCAAGTACATTACATGAAATCAATTCGCATCATATCACATACACACTTTGCATAATATATCAAGTTACCCATATCAGCTCCCCTCTTCCCATTTGCCCCAGATTTTCATGACTTTAGCTGGACAACCATGTGCGGTATATATTCGATGTTCCATTTCCACACACAAATCGATATCAGCGACCAATTGGGCCAGGCCCGGAAACTCAGGCGCGCCCCAATGTTGTGCTATATTACATTTTATCAGTCCAATTGTTATGAATAGGAACAGTTTCTCCCAACGGTTGGTGGTGTCCTCGTCAGGAATACCCAGTAACAATATTTTAGGGTCCATTGGTACAACTCTCCCCAGCGTATCAGCCAGTTTATTACACTATTATCTCCAGAAATTTCAAATTCAGGGCATTCCCACAAAATATGCATAAATGTACCCTCTTCTTCCTGGCATCGTAAGCAGTTCGGATCGAGAGCCCAGTTCCATCGGTACAACGCGACCCTGGGGTAATATATTCTGTGCAGAATCTTAAGTTGTATTAGGTCTAGAGCAAATTGCAATTTCTCGTGGGTGCATTAGGGCCAATATCCAGTCTTCAGGGTCAATAGTGCCCACATCTTCTTTCCATTTCAGTTTGTGATTGGCCAGTTATGGTGTGGCAAAGGCTGTTATGGCATTGTATAGAATGGAGGTAACTCTAGTGGGTATGTGTGCCACCAAGACGTTTCGTTCCAAAGGAGTGCACTTGGGCATGTTTGTAAGTGAGGGTAGGTGTCTGCGCAGTGCATGGGTGATTTGCATTTAATGATAATGCTCTGTATCCGGAATTCCAAACTTCTTTTGCAGTGTCTCAAATGGAGTGACATTGCCCTTGGTGAGAATATCCCCGACCACCGTGATCTGGGCCTCAACCCAAATAAGCCATGTCGAGAGTTTACCCATTTCAGCGAGGTTTCTGTTATTTCAAAGGGGTTGCATTTGGGTTACCATGTACTCATATCCAATGTGTCTATGTGCGCTCCTCCATATTATAGCAGTGTGTGCTGCCATCGTCTGCGGGGGGAGGGGGTTTAATAAGGGGCTGGTGAAGCAGTGCGAGTGGTGACATATTCTGCCGTCCCGAAATGTCAGCTTTGATGTGCGGTAGTTCCTGGTTACCATGAAGCATATCATTGACTACCGTCAATTGACTCGCCCAGTAATATGACTGAAGTTGTGGCAATCCTATTCCCCCTTCCAATATTGACCTTTGTAATGTGCTGAGGGTGATGTGTAGGTGTCCCTCCCCATATAAGTTTCCTGAGGAGAATGTCTATTCGGTGGAATTCTGAGTTAGGGATCCAGAGTGGGGCGTTCTGCAAAATATACAAGAAACATGGTAGTGTCAACATTTTAAAGAGTGCAGCTCTGCCTAACAGCGTCAAAGGGAGAAGCATACAGTGTTGGACGTCATTGGAGAACCAGTCAGTAATCGGGTGCAAGTTGCCGGGTACATAGTCTGAGAGGTCTCATGAGATCTCGATTCCCAGATAACAGAAGCTTTCACGTGCAACACGATATGGGCAATCTGGCGGTATCACGTATTCCCCTCCTTTCGCCAGGAAAAGGATTTCCCCAGTTGACCCGCAGTCCGCTAAACACACTGAAGCGTGCCAATATTTGTGTGACCACTGGACAAGAGCGGGCTGGGTCACCTAAATATATTATTATTAGGTTATAAGCGTATAGGGAGACTCTATCCTCCTCGCCGTCCAGCCAGCGGAAACCCAGCCATGTATTAACTTGTCGAAACCACAGGGCCAAGGGCTCGATAGCTAACGTGAACAGTAGTGGGGACAGCGGACACCCCTGTCCTGTTCCTCTGCCCAATGGAAAGGATCTGGAGAGCCAGCCATTGACCCTGACCTCTGCTTGTGGGGCTTCATAGAGCAGTTTCACCCATCCCAGAAAGGTCTCCCCGAACCCCATATTCAGTGTTTTTTTTCATGAATGTGGTCTACAAACTCAGGGAAGCCGAGGAAGTAGCTGTTTAGTCTCCCGCTCTAGGGGAGTGGGGGGCCTATTCATATCTATTTCTATCACTAAAGGTGAATAATTTGAAATGCCATGAGGTAATAGTGTTGCACTGGTTACCCTATATGCCTTTGGGGTCGGGAGAAAAAAATTATCTAGCCTGGATAAGGAGGCGTGGGCCCCAGAATGAAACGACTAGCTAAGGTCTTGTGGGTGAAGTTCTATCCACACATCACAGAGACCCAGGGCAGATGCAAATGTCGCCAGTCTAGTGAGGGATTCGGGATTCCGTCCTCGGATGTGAATGCGGTCGAGTGCGGTATCTATCACAACATTAAAGTCTCCCCCAAGGATCCATAGATCAGGTTGGTGTTTTGTGATTATGGCCACAATATCTTCCATGAGTTATCCCCCAAGTGCTGGCGGGGCATATATGGCCAGAATGCCTAAACATTCCCCCATAGTGTACCCTGTATCACCACAAATCTACTTCTGGGGTCATGGTCCACTGAGATCAACGTAAATGGAAGGCGTTTGTGCATTAGGATCAGGACCCCCCGGGAACCCATGGTGAATCCGGCATGTAGCGCGGTTCGATAGTTTGTCCTACGAAAGAGGGTGCATGTTGTGCCAGCTAGCTGTGTCTCAGTAAGGAGGGCAATGTCAGGGGAGTGTCTATTTAGATATTGGGTGACCAGATGTTGTTTAATTCCGTATCCTAGACAGTTGACATTCCAGGTGAGGAGTTTAAGGGATTTACAGGCACTAGTGGCCTTAAGTATATTCCTAGTGCCTACCATAGGCCATTATGGGTGTTTAGCGATGTGCGAGCAGTATTTTCTATATGTGGGGCTTGATTTGGGTAAGTGAATGCATGGGAATTCACACTCAGTCCCGCAATTAACTTGAACATTAAATAAAAATAGACTCTCCCCCCATCTCATACTCCGCTCCAACCCGAAGCATCTGTGGTTGGAACATTAAATGATAGTCATAAAAACCCGCTGACTACACTACCCACGAACATACAATTGGTCCAAACCAAAAATCAATGAGCAAAGAAAAAAGTGGGATGGGGGGAGATTTACTGTAATCCACGGTGTGAGCTGCCGCTATGACTATTCCGTGGCTCGTTCAGTGCTAGGCCACAAAGAATATGTTGATTGATCCGCAGGGAAGTATCATTACAGTTCTCATCACTTCCTATGTGTCATCTCCATCCTTGTTACTGCTTTCAGGGATCCTCAGCTTGCTCAGGACCGTTTTGCTCCGGTGGCGGTGGGTGCCTCTCTGTGGGGGCACGATCAGGTTGGGAGCGGGGTCCCCCACTCTGACCTTTCGGCTCTGTTCCCCAGTCGCCGTCTAGGTGTCTTTCAGCCCATCTCCAGGCCTCCCGCGGGACAGTGAAGTGTACCGGGTGCCATTGTGGTAGATCTTAAATTGGGCCGGAAATAGTAGACCTTATTTCACATTCATGGAATGTAGTAGCATCTTCAGCTGGTTGAATGATTGCCTGGCGCATTGTACCTTGCGGGTGCAGTCTGGAAAGCAGGCGATCCGGGAGCCATTGTATGTGCGGGCCATCTGAAGCAGCGCGTCCCTGTAATTTTGTAGTTTGTCATTTACTGTTCTCGGCAGTGTGCCCGGATGGTTCTTCCCGATGACATCCAATGGGCCCTTTCCACGGAGAAGAATTTTGTAAAGGATTTGGGTGCGAACACATCCACCAGCCATTGTTCTAAGAAAAGTTCCCTTCCGTTTTCTCAGGAAGCCCCAGGATGCTCACATTATTGCGCCACGATTTTCCTTCCCCTTCGTCGACCAGGGTCTTCAAGTGGGTCATTACTTGCAAGAGCTGTTGGTTAACTCCTCTGAGGCCGTCCTCTGCTCCTGAGATGCGTTATTCTGCCTCCCCGGTGCGGGAGGACAGTTTCTGTAGGTCGTGTCAGAGAAAGGAGACCTCAGCTGTAATGCCGTCCATTTTTTTTCTCCATTGTGGAGCAGGAGTTGGCTATGGCAGCTATCACGTCTTTCAAGCAGAGGGTCTCTTCTTCCGGTTGGGGTGTCTGAGTACAGTATTTGATCTATAGGTGCAACAGCAGTATTTGTAGCGTACTGATCCATTTTACTCTGCGTGGATGTCCTTTTAGGCTTGTCTTTAAAAATGTTGAGGGCTTGGGTCGGGTGAGTAGTGTTACAGTTGTGTAGTATGTAGGTGCCACAACCAGGTTGAAGCAGAGTGTCCTCCTCCCCCCAGCTCACAGTCGTCCTTCACAGGAGATCTGCGCCTGAATCTCCTAGCTATCTTTGGCGGGCCAGCAGATGTTTGTATAACACGTGACGTGGTGTTTTCACAGATTGAGAAGTCCGGTGCAATCCGCCTTGGGCTTCTACCCCTTCGCGCAGATCTCACAGGCATCTTTGCCTTTGTTCCACAGCGCCAGGTTGAGCCGGTGTTCATTCAAGTCCGGCAGCGTACAGGATCAAGGCCAGGCAGGGGGGGGGGGGTCCAACCTCGTCTAGCTTGCCCTCTGTGGTATGTATGGTGTGTCAGATGTGTCCGAGCTCCTACAGGCTTCCCCCGTATGACCCATCCCGCCACTGATACAAGCGGGTCCTCAGGAAGTCTGCTACCGCCTCCCTCAGGTGTGTGCTCCTATACAGGCGTCCTTAGAGCACACAAAAAAGAAAAAAGGGGGGGGGTTGCATCGTGTTCTCCGGTAGCGGTACCAGGAAAGTGTTCCAGCGTGTCTTAGTTGCCTCAACATTGTCCTATGCTGTGCAGCTTTTGCAAAGGCCGACACTTCCACCCTTGGTTGCTCGTTTGTGTCTAGTCACTTGTGGATGGGTAAGGACAGTACTTGCAGGCGGTTCAGTACGGGGAAGGGGGAGGGTGGAGGGGGAGAGAGACGACACCACCTCCACCCGTTCAGTGGAGGTGGTGTCGTCTGAATACTGAATCAGTAGTGCCGCTCCTGTTTAATTCTGGTGGTTTGGGCCCCAGTCACCGTATGGGGGTAACAGTTGCCGATATTTGCAGGAATGTCTGGTGATATAAGAGGGGGGCCCGGACAATTAGGCAAGGTAGGTCTGGATGGGCATATGGCTAGTGGCTTGGCACCCTGGGAGCGGTACCCACCCCCACAAGCTACACTTAAAGTTCGTTCATGCTGTCCTCTGAGGTGTTAATTCCGGCTAAGCGCCCGTGTCGGTGTTGAGACACCATTCCCTATGAAGGTTATCAGTCGCGGGCCTGTCCAACACATCCAGGTGCAGAATATCAGAATCCCCTGTGTCCACAGGAACGTGGCATGTCCAGAATGTCTGGCCCCATTGAGAACTACATAAGGCCGCGGTAGTTGGTCAGAGTTTGTCCTGTTCCTGGGTCCCAGGGCACCTCCTAGCAACCCTGGCTATGGGTGATGGGTGCGTTGGGAATGCCTTCTCAGGGACCCGCTGGTTGTATGCCGTGGGCAGGCAGGAGCATGGTGACAGCACCCGGGGCAGCTCTACAACTTGTACTCACAGTTCTGGTGTCAGAATGCTTCAGGGCCCCTCTGTGCCAGTGTCCTGATCCTCAAGATCTTCAGATCCTGATACCTCCTCCTCACCTGAAGTGCTGGTATTCCTGGAGGGTTCCTTCTTTCGTCCCTGCCTGCAGTAATCTTTTTTTTTGTGAAGAGGTAGGGTCTACCTCACAGGGAAGCCACAATGCCTGTGATTACAGCTGGAAGGTAAGTGACTTCTTCCTCGAAGAAGCCAGAGAAGGGAAAAAAGCCAGGATATGCATAAAAAACCCAGAACTGCTGTTGGATGTAAGTCAGTGCTAATATTGCTTGAAGAAATGAGCGGAGAAGTCCTGGCCAGATCCAGACCAAGAGGCAAACTCCGATGGGAGACCAAACAGATGACACCTCCAACAGGTGAGAGAGAAAGTTGAGGAATACTTGCGAACTCCAAGGGAGAGAGGCAGGAGCCAAAGAACAGGAGCGGGGCCACATGAAGGCAAGGGACCCCAAACAGAGATCCAAAGGGGGGAAAGAGAGACCCCCGGAAAGAGAAAGTGCAGAGGCGCAAGAAAGAGAACCTCTGGGGCGAGACCGGGAGGAAACAGAAAGTCAGCTGATCGAGTGGCGGCTCCGAGAGAGAAGGCAGAGGCCGTCGTAGGACCGGCATTGAAAGAAACGGGAGAGCACCTCGAGAGGGAAAGAAAACAGATTGTTCGGAAAGCCGAACGAACAGCAGACAAAAACTAGCATACAGCAAACCAAAACAAGCTAATGGGTTGCAACGCAACGGACGGCCGGAAGGGGCTGACTAAGTAGCTCCTGGTGGCTGTCTGGCTGAAAAAAGGACCAGACCGCAAAGAGCCGTGGAAACAGAATGTGGAAGCCCGCCAATGGCGGTGCAGTTTCCACCTGTTCCATAAGCACCAGCCGGGTCGCGTGATAGCCAGTCTCTGCATGGGAGGGGGTACCTCAGATCCACTGCTGAGGGTCTGCGTTGTGCAGGCGGCGCCATTACGGGCCCAGCACCCCAGTGTCTGCCAGACATTCATGAATCCTCAGCACATCCTCGCTGCACCGTGCATTGCCTTACTGTGTAGGCGGGAGTGATTCTGCAGCGGTGTGACGGTGCCTTATTTGGCCTTGTGTGAGTGTAGGCCAGTGCATCAAATATCCTATGGTCCACTTGGTCCAGGCTGGGCTTGGCTGGGCGTCAGGGCGGGGAGGGGGGAAGAGACAACACCACCTCCACCCGTTCAGTATGGGAATACCGCCAATATGTACCTTTATGGTCTCAGAGTATGTTGTAACGTATGAGTGGTTAAACAGTTCAGTGTCAATCAGCTTGTGTCTTGCAGCACGTAGTAAGGGGCCAGTGCCTCTACAGTGTTAGAGTAGAGTAGCCTCACATTAAATCGATTTCACTTGACGTTTGGTTCCCAGAGTGTTCGAGGGACACAGTGGATGCCCCGGAGCTTCAGCGGTACTCGCCGTAGTGGCTGCACACTCCGTTTACCTTGTCGGGGGTCCCTGCTTGTGTGCCCTGTCTCCTTCCTGTGTGGCACTGAGGGTCCCAAGGTCGGCTGGGCTCTGGCTGCAGTCCGCGCCCTTGAGAGCCTCACACTTGCTCTGGAACAGGACACGGTCCACCATGCTGTTGGCACCGGTGGTCCTCTGCTGGAGTTCCCTCTCACAGGCCACCTCCGCCTCCACGGCGCGACCTGCCCTCTCATTGTAGCCCGGACAGGTCGGGGTATGTTTCTTGATGCGCCGGTTTGGAGCGCGTGAATGAGATTCCACGCCAAGACCACGCACAGGTCTTATCTGGCTGTAGTGCAGTCTGGCGCAGTGAGGCGCGGCTTCCTCGTAGTCACTCGCCCCAGGCAGCCGTCCCTGTCCAATCTTCTATTCGTTCTGTGGTTTCTGGCTGTTGGCCATTTTAGGAGATGCCGTTCAGCCAGCCGCGGCCGTTTGTCGCAGCCCTTATTTCTTAAATCCCTGGTAGATTTCACGGATCAGAGTTCGCCAGTCGGGTCTCTATACATTCTTCGCTATTTATTTATTTATTTATTTATTTAAATTTATATAGCGCGCAAGCAGCCCAGGGGCATTGAGGCGCTGTTACTTGCAATAACTTAGTTACATGGTACATATGATAGCGATTGTTGACAATCGCTATGCCGGTATGTTTCTTTTCATCATATGCCACGGAAAACAGAATATTTCAGGAGGTTGTCGGCGGCCACGGGAGCTCACCGAGACTCACGTCTTCATTGCTCACCAGTTGGCCATGCGCCCTTCTTCTCCTTTCTTGTCTTCGATGTTAAACAATTTAACTGCTTCCTCAAAGCCTAGGTTACCTCTTTCTGTTTTATCTGGTTTGCTTTCTTTGAATTGAGGGAACAGAGCCCTTTCCAGAATTCCCTGTGCAATTTGGTCTCCCTGGCATATCTCAAAAGGGATTTTGCCATGATTCTGTAAGAGAACCTTCATGTCTCCTTGGAAGTCAGGGTCAATAACACCTGCTAAGACATCTATCCCGGAGTTCCATGCTGAGCAAGATTTTGGGGCTAATCGTATGTAGCACCCCAGAGGGGGTATCGACACTGTCTGTAGGAATACTTCCTCTTTCCCCAGGCGGATAATAGCTTCCCTACTGCTGCAGATATCAAACCCTATGGATTCTTTAGTGGCGATGTAAGGGTTAGAGGCTCTCTCACTAAGTTTTTGAAATTGTAGGGTCCCCCAATTTGTTTCAATTGAGTCACACCATATGTGAGGAACTCATAGTGACAACAGTAAAAACAGACACAAGTGATCACAGTTCAAGAGTGTTTATTTAAACTGTATGCAGGTTGGAAAAACGCCTAATCTAAACCTAAATCTAAGATGGTAGCAAGCGTTGACCATCAAATGAAAAATAAGGCAGTCCTAGTGGCGTTGTGTCAAATAACAAGGGCCTATACTAAGAAACCTATTGCCAAACCTTACAACTAATACAAAAAAGGATGTGGGATAGTTTTCAAGGAAAGAAAGAAGTGTTCTCAAATAATATGTCAGGATGCGGTAGCCTGGGACTCCTTTCCCCACGTTTTGTGCACAGGTCTGATGGGAGCTTGGAGCACAGTACACACTCAGCACGAGTTAACAGTTCCAATGGTAGCAATCAGGGCCGTCGATGGCCAAGTCCCGTTCCTCTTGAAAGTCTCTTGCCTTCGAGGGCCTGATGTATTTACTAACAAAACAAATACACAACAGGGTTCTTTTCTGTAGTTCACGTCGGGTGATGGCTTCACACATGGGCCCCTCTCTTTCGGAGGCAGACTCTTCACTCACAATTTTTAATGTTTTTTTAAACAGTTCCGGTGGACATCCCTTCCCCGGGTTTACCTTTGTCAACACACTGTTTCTCGGGACTTTAGACTTTGCCCCCTTCTCATTAGCACCACTCTTCTGGGGTTCCTCTTACCAGCTTCACCTTCGTATTTACTTTCAATGTTCACGGGATTCACTTCCCTTTTACTTTCACTGTGTTTGTAGATCAAAGTCTTTCGATTGTACAGGGATGTTGCTAGACCCCCTGTATGACCACTTTCACCTCTTTTGGCGGCTCTCCTACGGCCTTCTGGTTTCTGTAGTTTTACTCAGATGGGGATCGACCAGACTCTCTCGAGTTAACACCCACGTGGTGCCGGTTCCCTTAGCAGATGGTCTACCCTTTGACACTTTTAACAGTTCTTTGAACTTAGTTCAATTTGTCACTTTGTGATTTTCATTCACCACAGCCCAGCCCTTATCGGCTCTCCCCTTGACTCATCGGCCGTGATGAACTGCTTGGCTTTCTTTGTAACTGGAGTCAAGGCCGGTACCACGGTAGCAGGAGTTTCCCTCGCTCCCACTTATCAGCGTTGACACACTCTGTGTACCATTGACATCTGCTGCAACACACTTGTTATATTGTTCATGATCGTAGGCTCTCTTCTACGAAGGTTCCCTGCGCCTGGGACGAAAAGGGCAAAGTCACTTCTCTTCTCGCCACCCTCTAGCTTCCCGCCATCGTTCTCCTTCTCTTGAACTACCGTGCCTGGTTAGCCATCGTGTCGTGTTGTCTGCTGTGCTCGTACTGTGCTCTCTTGCTCCACCTTTTATCCCATTGGGGAAGGGAAAGGGCCGTCAGGTGTGTGTGATTCTGATCAATTGCCTGACTTTACCTGATCCTTGTATTGGGACATGTCAGGTAAACAGCTCTGGTGTTAGTCCGTTCTCTGGTGTGTCGTGCGAAAGAGTTTGTATCGAAAAAGGGGGGGCAGTGGTTTTGAATGTCCTGTGTGGTAGGATGGGGAAAAGGTATTGAAAGAAGTGGGATACTGCGTCTCACCGGCCGGTGTCCCACTTCCACTCCCAGAGGACCCCCCATCCAGGTGAGCCTCCCTCACTGGTCCACCCCCAGGAACTGGATCCAATACCGATGGCCTTGTCCTGGCCACCTGGATGACATATCCCTGGGGACTAGCTAGAGAGACACCTTCAGGTTTCTCACAGTACCCTGCCTCAAACTAATACTAAAGGATCCATCAGAATGTCAGTCAAAATCAAAGTCCACCGTCCTGTGTCACAACCCATTTCTATACCTTACACTACAACTAAAGACTAAGTTAAACCAATAGAAATCTCCTTCCCAAAGAGAATGACTCCCTTTCTCCTGGTAATTGGATGGTGTTCAAAAGAATGTTCTCTTATAAAAAGGTTACCAGGGGAATGACTTCCTTCCCCTGGTTTGCGGGTTTCACACAATATTTGCACAACTCCACGTTCTGGGCCAGGAGAATGACTCCCTTCTTCTGGTACTGGTCTGTATAGTTCACAATAAGCACTTAAAAAGTCAGGGACTGGAGAACCATTCTAAAACCCTCTCTGGGTAGTCACTCCACAATAGGAGTGTTTGGGAGACTAGAATGCGTGTACTCGTTCTGGCAAGTGATCATCATTCCTCATGGCCTCTTCCTTGTCCCAGTGGTTCCCATTGGGGATGTGCTACTATAGCACATGCAAGCAGCAGGTAATGGGGTTTAGGAGGGGTCTTGTGGGAAAGTGGGATGGTCAAGGGGATACTGCGTTCTCCCGATGTGGTCATGGCCCTCAATGGGGACCGGTGAGTGAGATGCGTTATCCTGTTCCCAATAACACCCCCCCCTTCTCCGACACAAACAATTTCTCACAGACAGTTCACCGTGAGCGACAACGGACTAACACCAGAGCTGTATACCTAACTGGTCCCAACACCATGGATAGGCAAGGCCAGGCAATTACGGATTGTTACACACACCTGACTTCCATCACACTTCCCCACATGGATAAAAGGCGGAGCACGAAAGTACACTCTGAGTGAGGCAAACCACACGAGGAAAGAACAGTTCCAAGCATGGCAGTTTACTACAAGGAGAAAGGCGGCAAAACCAGAGATAGTCGCAAGGAGGGAGGTACCCATGACCTCTAAAAACTGCTACTTTTGTGAGCCTTGGAATGTAAGAAACCGAAGACCAGGAACTAAGACTGATCAAACCTGCACAGTGTTTCAGCGGTACCCAGGGCTCTCCCACGTCGATAACCAAGTTGGGGAGGATCAATTGCCGTTGTGGTACTGTCCTTGGCTCCTACAACAAAGCGGGGTCAGTAAAGACGGCCCAGTTGGTGAGTCGGAGAGAGTGATACCAAACCAGCTTGTGTTTTGAACCAGGTTTGCAAGCGATTGTCGTAGCTTGCTCCGATCTGTAGATTTAGGTTTAGATAGGCATTTATTTCACCCTTGTGAAAGTTCAATAAACACCCTTGAACCGTGGTCACTTGTGTCTGTCTTACTGTTGATACCATGCCTTCCGTACACTATTAATTCCTTTTGTGACACTGTTTGAATAGTACCAAAGGGGGGAGTTTTTTGATAAAATGTGATGCAAATTGTGCGTTTTAAAGAATACTTATTCAGCAACACTGATCAAAACTACTAGCCGCATAGTGAAGTAACTCATCAAACTGGCCCACATTGGCCAAAAAATGGGCCCACATCAGCATTTTGTGTTTTTGGTTCGGCCATGGGCCTATTGCCCTATAGGCCAGTCCGAGCCTGGTTCCAACAATGTGGGATTGGCAGATTCCGATTGTAGCTCACGTATATGGACTTCAGTATCTGCAAGTTCCCTACGGATTTGTCTCAGTACTCCAGCTTCTTTGGAGATGCATTCCCCCCTGATGACGCATTTGAAACGTTCCCATAATGTTGCTGTTGACTCCACGACCCATCATTAATTTCAAAGAATGTGTCAATTGCCTTTGTTAGTCCTTCCTGAAACAGCCCATGTGTTAGCCCTTCACTTTTAAACACCCATGGGGGCCTCCCCTTATCTCGCCCAGGTAGTTCGATAGTCAATAGCACTGGGGCATGATCCGACAGTGTGCGCGCCACAATGGACACCTCAGTAATGTTCCCCACCAGTGTATTAGAGAGCAGGAAGTAGTCTAGTCTAATGCAGAATTGTGAACTGACAAGTGGAATGTGTACTCCCTTTTGTGTGCATGTCTGGTGCGCTAGACGTCATTGACTTCCCATTCCCAACACATGTCTTGTAGTTTGCCTGTGGCTCTAGAAATCGGACGGTTGGCACACCAAGAGCGATCCAGGTATGGTTGCATGACTTCATTGAAATTGCTCAACCACACAACCTCTCCTGATGGTAACTCGGCTAGCTGGTGGTTAATCCACTCCAAGGTATCTATCATGTCTTGGTTCGGGCCATAGTAATTGACTAGGGTGTATAACCGACCTTGAATTGTACCATGTACCACCAGCCCCCTCCCCTGTTGATCCTGACCATCTTGATCAACCGAAACCCGACCAATTTGTGCAGGAGAATGCACACTCCCCTTGAGTATGAAGAGTAAGAGGAGTAGTAGCGGTGGCATCCCCAATCTCGCCCAAATTTCGATTCCCTGCTTGGCAGTATGTGCGTTTCTTGCAAAAAGGCAACATCCACTCTATGTCTTTGCATATAGAACAATACTTTGCCGCATTTAGATGGGCAGTTTAGGCCCCTCACATTCCATGTGATGTTTCTAAGTGACCCAGTCAGAAATTACCCTCCATGAAGTTTCACTCTGGGGTTTGTTTAGTCCAAGATGCCATAACCCACCTACAGTCTTTGAAGACAGGTAACCTTTGAATCCTCTGTGCTGTGTTATCCATAATATAACCCCCTTCTCCTCCCTCCCCTTCGTTGGCATCCCCGATTTACCATACTCCAATAACAACCACATAACCAGCCCCCACCACCACCAGCAACCCCAATCTGACAGCTTCCCCCCTCCCTGCCCACCCAAAAAACACACATTTGCTCATGCTTGGGGGCCCGACCAGGACCCAGTCAATGCAATGACCGGTTGTCTCATTCGCCAAAGTTGTCTGCCTTAAAACAGTGCTCCCCTCTCGCAGTGGCTTCGGGTTGTCGTGGGGGAGGACCCCCTTAGCTGTTGTTGTCCCTGCTCTGTGGGGCTCCAGGCAGCATCTCCAGGAAGGAGTTCACCTCTCCCAGAGTGTGAAAAAACAGCACTCTGCCATTGTGTTCAATTCTGAGTTTAGAGGGAAACATCATTGCGTATTTTATATTCCTCTTTTCTTCACATCGATAAATGTTTTTCTGTATGCTTGTAACTTATCAGAGAAATCCGGGAAGATCCGGATCTGCGCATCGCAGTATTTTAGGGAACCTTTCTCTCTCGCCTTCCGCAAGACCATGTCCCTGTCTCGGGAGTTCAACAACCGGGCTATCAGTGGGCGAGTGGGGGCCCCCGGCACAGGTTTCCTGCCGCTCGGTATGCGATGGCCATGGGCCCTTTCCACAATAAACACAGCAGAAAATCCCTCTTCATCCAGGACTTCCTTCAGTAGTTCTTCCACCATCGCTTCCATGTTGCATTCGTCTGCTGCTTCAGACACCCCAATTATTCGCAGGTTATTCCTCCGGGACCTAGATTTGAGGTAATCCTGCTTGTCTAGTAATTCTTTCATCAACCTTTTAAGCTCTGTTAAATCCCTTGTTGCAGCGTTGGTCGCATCTTCCATTGTATACACTCTCCCCTCTACTTCATCCAAGCATTCCCTGTGTCTATCTAGCCAGACCTGCATGTGATCTAACTTGCAGGTTAAAGTGTCAATTTTCCCGTGTAATGATTGAATGCTGGTTTGGACCTGGCAGAGCATTTGTTTAATGTCACTCAGCACTCCTCCTGGGTCCGATAGTGTTGGCTGAGGGACCCCTCCCTGGAGGACCTCCTCCGCAGGCGATGCTTTAGCCGGTTGTGAGGTCTCAATGTGCAGTTTGGACTGCTGCCTGCCGGACTTGGGCGCCTTGGACATGGTGCCCCTTTTGGCTTGTAACCAGTTGTCTATCCTGTTGGCCCAATCCCAGTTTGGTTATGTGCAGGGTTTGCTTTATTTCCTAGCAGGTTCTTTTAACTCTCCTGCTTGCTGCAGGGGACACCAATCAGCCACAGCAGTTCCCCAGGGTCCTTGGTATAGGTAGCATCTCTTCTCAGGAGTTTTTTCTTCCCCTTGGTGGCTTCACTAACCACCCCTGCATTCATCCACATATTACACAGTGCTACCGGCTCCTCCCCTGCTGCAGTCGCTCAAATTGAGGTATATCAACCCAATGTCGCTATAGGCAATGGTCAATCCGGTGTGAGGAATTCAATAATGCAGTGAAGACTGCTGTCCACTGAATTTCGGCACCCGGGTATGGTGTCCTCCATGTCTCTTGATCTGTTTTCTATCTTTTCAGCCCAATCCCAGGTCTGGCAGTGTGCACTGTTGTTTTTGTTTCCCAACATGCTGCTTTGTATTTCTTGTGCACTGCTAGGATGCCAAGCAGCCTGGGCCGTTCTCCAGGGCCCAAGACAGAGGCAGCGTCCATTCCTAAGTGTCATTGCCTCCCCAGATGGTCACACTGATGGCTCCTGTGATTTCCCCCACACTGTGTAGTGCTGCCGTGCTCTGTTCGTAGGTGGGGAGTGACCCTTTCCCCCACCTGTACTCACTCACCCTGGTCCCGGGGGAAGGGTCCCGGCATCGTTCCGTGACTCTTCCCCGTCTCCTCTTCACTTGGCTGGTAGCTGGGTGTTAGGCGCAACACTCCTCCGCCAGGATGTGTTGGATCTGTAGGTGCAGCTGTTGGCCCGCTCCGTTTCGGCTCTGCTCTCTTCTCTGTGCCCCGGCCGGGGGTCTGTGAACCTTCTGGGGCTTTCCGCTTCAGCGGTCCGTGCCTCACCCTTCTGCTCATGCAGCAGATGTCTTCTCTCGTTGGTGGTTGGTGTAGGCGGCTGCTTCTGATGGGGGTATCTTACTCTACGCCTCCCGCTACAGTGAGGCAGGGATGCCCGTTCCTCCCCACACCACCCAGGAGAGCCGTGTGCGCTCCGACTCCACACGGTCTGCAGGTCTACTTCCCAGGCACGGTGGAAGCCAGAGTTGGTTCTGGGCATTCACTACAGGCTCCCGCTGCACATTTGTCCCTCGACCAGCATGTAAACATGCAAATGAGACAGGATTTTGTCTGGATTGATCGGGTCGCACGGGAGCTTGCGGGCCCGTGGCCATCTTGGCTGCGATCTCTAGCGCCTCCTAGAGAGGACTAACCTTTAGAATAATAGCTAATATTTGTGCTTCCTGGTCACCCAGCCACACACACGGCAGGCCAAAGGCTCTCTTGGATGAAGTAGAAACAAAATCTAATTCAACCTGGCAGAGACGCTAAAACTAAATGTCTGAACACTTAGAGGCCCACTTCTTGATACAATGGTTAATATTTGAGCTGCTAACTCACTTGGCTCACTAACTGCATACTTGGCAGTCTAGGGGCTCTTTAGAGTGAGGCAGAAACAAGGCCTAATTCAATAATAATGGCAAAAATACTTACACTCAGCCCCCTATACACCCAGTAGGGTCCACATAAGTTTCAAATTTTTCTCTGGGTCCTTAGGGCAGTCAAACTGTGTTCCTTGGGGACCAATTGGGTGACATATTTTAACCATGCAACGCTTTTCCTTGCAAGTCCAACATTCAGTTTGTGTGTGTCTGTCCTTCAGAAGGAGTGTTTCATCAATAGGTTTTATTGTGAGAGTGGAAACATTACTTTACCCATCATTTTCTTGCAACATCCCCGAATTATTTGACAGGTGCAAAAAAGTACCAGCAGCAGGATAATAAAAGGAAGTAATACTTTGAGAAGGTCCTGTCTTTCTCCATGGTGGTACGCAGAGTGTGCAGTGCGTTTATTGCTTGTGTAATACTGCCATTTTCTGCATTGCTAGAGGGTTGTAAGTGCAGCAAGAAGTACCTATTTTGCCCAGATCCCCTCCTCAGTGGCTGTAATGAGGTCTAAGACATTGTGGTTCTGCCTAATGGTTAACCATATAACTCTAAGTTCTTCATTAACCACATTTAATCCATTCTCTCTATCATTGGCCATTTGAATAAGCTACTACCTTGTTATCTGCAGCCACTTTTGCTTTGCTCCTGCTTGCACCCTTGGAGTGAGTATCGAGGCAAAAAAACATTTCAGCTTCTTGAACACCCTACATTCTTGCAGTATAGCATTGAGCTTGTCACTTGACTCTTGAGACAGATAGTTACTGCAGTGTTGACAATGCAGGCCCAGAGATTGGCGGACATGCTGGTGCAGTAGATACATAGTTTGGTCATGGGATGCTTGTGGATGGCAGTATGGTTGACATCAGCACCCCCAGCATGGGAGCTTGCAACATAGCCATCGAAATATCCTCTGCCCCAGGACGGAGGCAGTTGCATGTAAGCCAGTCCTCTGAAAACCCAATAAATATCTATGCGTGCTGCAGTACCACCTCGAATGTGTCAGGAAGGTGGACAGCGACATCGCAGTTGATGTTTTCTCCCACAAAAATACTGCTATTACTCCTGAAACACAAGGAAACCGTGTAGGTTTCAAGATTCTTATCAGTGGTTCATGCTGATTTATCCAAGTTAAACTGTTGATATACTTCGTCCATATTGTTCAACAAGTTTTATTTATGTTTACGACTACATCCTTGGGTAATCCAAACATTCCCCCTGCCCTGCACCCAATCAGCCCTTCCACCCGTTCGTGTTTATAAAAAGCAGCACCTTTGATCTGCAACCTAGGTTTCCCCTCACAAGAAGTCTGGATTTGCCCTGCACCATTGAGACAACATGATGCAGAAGATGCTGTGAACATCAATGACCCTTTCCTAACTTGCTTCTCCTGAAAGTCAGTAATTTGTGCCTGTGCATTTCTTTGGTATTTATGTATAAGATCACTCAACCCTTTGGGCCTCATTACGACCCAGGCGGTAAGTTACCGACTGGGCCGTGACTTTACCACCATGGCATAAACTACGTTTACGCCATGGTGGTTGGTGGACTTACCGCCCCATTCCGACCTTGGCGGGGCGGTAAGTCCCCAATCCCCATTTACCCTTCCCCATTCCCATTTTTACCCCATAGGGCATAATGGGAGTGGGGAAGGCGTTAATTACGCCACAGTAAATTACGGTGGCGTAATTAACTCCATGGTCCCTTAGCGCCATGGATTTTAACACCTGCTAAAAGCAGGTGTTAAAAGCTCCATGGCGCTAAGGGACCTCGTACTCAGGCGGTAAGGGTCGGCGCTGTTTACGCTGCCGTAAACCCCTTACCGCCTGGGTCGTAATGAGGCCCTTTGTCCCCTTGTTGCATGTTTTATATATCATCATACACTGTTGCATTAACTTCTACCCACTGTACTTGGACCATGTGTCCCTGCATTGTCCCTCGCACCCTACATAAGGCTAGATGAACTAAACAACTTGCTATTGCTGGGGGCATCTCTTGAGGCAAGAATAATCTAGGTGTGGCTGCTGCATAAGGAACCAATGAACAAACAAAACAAGGGTCACTCAATTTCTCTCTCTCCACTGTCTGCATGTGGGAAAACCACGTGTTCCTCTGCAAGGTGATGCAAATCATTAGATTTATCTGGGATCATATGTGGATTAGAAATATCCCTCCTAACTCCAGGCTCAGTAACATTAACATCTGCTGGGGCATGTTAAATGTTAGTAACATTACGAGACCCCCTTATGTGGAATAAAACACTTAAAATAAAACATGAGGAAACAGAAGATGCAGAAAATAAGAACAAAATAAGGCATATACTGCCTAAGCTCATCTGCGCTGCCCTGATCTCGTGGTAAAATGTTAAGTCACCCAAATGGATTTAGAGAACTAGGCAGGTACTCCCCTTGTCACTACCCTCTCTTCTTCCTGCTACTGTTGAAGGGGGTGATAGAACGCTTATTCTTCTGGACGTCGCTGAGGTGTATGCATGTTTTGCATCCAGAGACTTTGACAGCTGTGGAAGTAGCGTAGATCACGGTGTAAGGTACAGTGAATTTAGGGTCTTCCCACTTGCGCACAAAATTGCAAATAAAGAGGCTATTGTCTGGAAAGAGTTACAGTTGCTGATACTGTGATGGCATTTGTGGTGCTTGCGAAGCTTCGTCTATCAGCGGGTCATGACCAAAGCAATGAGGCCCAATCAGGCAAGATATAAATCTGACAGATTTTGTTAGTTCCCTAAGGTACCTCTGGATTTCTTCTCCAAGAATTTCAGCAGAGGTATGTGCATTAGAGGCTGTGCGTGCAGGTGTGAGAGGTGTGTGCAGCCTCCTGCCTGTGATTATTTCATGCAGGGTGAGGTGATGATCAGACCCTGGCTAATTGTGCAGTGCAAAAAGGGCAAGGGGCAAACAGTAGAGCCTGTTCTTGTGCAATGTTTCGGATATTTTGTTATGGGGAAACTGACATGTCCTTCAGGCTGTCAGTACTGGAAACAATGTTTCTCTTAGTCTTTGACTATGTTGCCATTTCTTGATAACTTTTTATCTGTGTGCCAAATACCTTACTGTACCGTGCACAGGGGTTTTTTCAGTTTAGGGCCCTAGACACTCTCTAAGGATTTCTGGTGGTGAGACAAGTATGCCTAGGAAGAACTGGGGGCAGCAGTTTACTTTATTGGTATTTTTACTTCTTTTTATTGTACAATACTGCATTCATCGCGTTTGGTCCCTGATGGTGGTCAGTGCCGGAAATGGCTGTGCCATGAAGTCTTTTGTTCTCTCCTTTGACCATCTTGTCTGTAGCCTTCACCCAGGTCAAGCTGACCTGGGACTTCCTTATTTGGGCATGCAACCTCTCGCGAAAACTGCATCTTTCGTGGGATCCTGCATGTCACGTGTTCTAGTGCCCAGGAAGAGGACTGGGACTGTCTGGTCCCAATCTACACTACTGGTGCCAGGATGTCTGGTATGCCTGAATGAACAGGACCACGTGGACCATGATTGGCCCACGCCTGGCGTGCATGCAAGAGAGCAGAATTTTAATTGGTTATTCCAGATTTGAGCACAAACCGAATCTTGGATAATAGAAGGGGCTTTGCATCCATTCCAGGTTGAACAACTGAAGTTCACTCGTGAACTGCAGAAGGAGTCAAGTATCCTGAAATGCTGAAGCAGATCCGTGGAACCACCAGAGATGCATTGGAAGGTTTGGTACCCTGAGCCTATTGCTGTCCCGTCAGGCCCCTGCTTTTGTCATTGATAATGACGGCCTGCAAGGGTGCTTCGACCCTTTGGAGTAGTGGGAGCAACTTCTCTGAGCAACTGCTGATTACCTGCCAAAAGAGCCTTCTCATAATTGTTCCTGGGCCTTCAAGTGAATTGACCAGCTCGACCCCGGGTTATCGCATCGGAGCAACGCTGTCCCGAGTTGCGACTTGAGACTTGAGGAATCATTAGCTTGTGGTCCTGGGCCCTCTCCCACCTAATTTTGCAGTCCTAGCTCCTCTGGGTCACAAACAAAGAGAGTGCGCCACGCCGTGAGCCTTTGTGATTCCTATGTCACTACGTTGTGGTGGCGGTCATTTTAGGTGCTTTGCCTATCTGCCCTCCTGTGTCCTGAAACCTGCTGCATTGAAATGTTCTTCCTCTGTTCTTCATGAACTGAGAAAAGGCCATTGTCCCGTGACAGACAATCGTCCTGTTCTGCAGCCGCTGAAAGCCGGATCACAGAGAGACTGCAGAGCTCGAACCTACAAACGACCGTGACTAAACTGGCAAAGTTTGGTCTGACCTGTATCAAAGGGGCAGTGAGTACTTGCTTCACTTACCGGTGGCCCCTGGCACAGCCAATACATTTAGAAGCACGAGAATCCCTTAAAAGATCCTCACTTGGCTGGGCTAACATGAGCTCCCTAGCTATTCCCGAAAGTCGCTTTACCTGCAAGGGTAGACCCTCATTGGAAAAGGGATCTTATTCTGCATCATCTCAAGCCCCTTCCTGAACTGCTACACCCCCCTGAAGAGGTAGCGTTTTCGCTCTTGATCACTGCTGTACCTTTGAGCGCAACGCTCTCCACTTCGTAGGGTTGAGATAAGAAAAAAGCTTTTGTTCCCTGGCAGATGCGCTGTCTCATGAGTTTTAGTTGGAAGATCAAATCACAGAATGTCACAATCACATATTAAATGACAATACTCAACTTTAATTGATCGCTAAGCCTTTGCCAATGCATGTTTCAACCCTTTTTCCTGGGTCTTTCTCAAGGCGTGGCTTATTGTACAAACACTCAATTTAAATATTCATAAATGAACTGGTCACATATACTGTACTATATACACATATTTTTGATTTCCTGGAGGGATGCTACTCTTATGGGGCCAGGTAAAGGCAGAAGCTACCTGATTCTGACCCTGGGGGTGGCTATCTGCGAAGGACCGTGTAGGAGAGGTCAATCTCCAGGGAGACAGAAAAAGACTGAATCTGAATAATCCTTCAGCTGTAATTCCTAATGACACCCATGTACCTTAGCAACATTCCTGCATGTTTTTTTTTATTTTATTTTTTTAAAATATTTTTATTTTATTTTGAAGTCAAACAAACACACTACAACTGTTTCAAAGCATAGAAAGCATCATAGTCCAACACATTTTCATTAGAACTCCCCAACCCCCCCCTTAAACTATAGCCGGTTCTCCCATGTCATTTACAGGAGCATCATTGGGTAGCACAGTACTTAGGCAGTCATCATCCCGGTCCTCTGTACCGTTGTTACCCTGATGAGAGTTTGCCATAGAAGCCACCAATTGCCGCCAGGCCAGCAAGGGCCCTACTTCCTCCTCGCCCCCCCTAGTGACCGCTTCAAACCAGACTACAGATTCAGCTTCCGCCCACCTCAAGAGGTCCGCCCACCATAGCTCCACCCTGGGTCTGTGGGTCGCCTTCCAGCCCATAGCAATCCTGCGCTTGGCCAAAACACAAGCCAGCTCCTTCATCTTGCTTATGTGTTTTGAATGCCGGGGTCTAGGAAAAAGCCCAAGCATGCATGACCAGGCCGATTCTACATCCAGCACCCCCCCTCCACCAGCCAGTTTCGTCTTAACCTCGTCCCAAAATCTGTGCACTTCCGGGCAAGCCCAAAACATGTGTAGCAGTCCCGCATTCACCTCCCCACACCTGGGGCATTGCTGCGTAGCTGGTCCCCCAAACTTTGCAATCTTCCCGGGAGTTAAATAAGCCCTGTGGGTAACGTACAATTGAAGCTGTTGGAATCTCGCATTCCGGGACACCTTTTTATGGTACCTCTGGGCCCATTCCCATTGCCCGTCTCTCATGGGTCCTCCCACCTCTTCCTCCCAATCTTGTCTCAATTGAAGCAACTCCTTCCCTGCCCTTACTCGCAGGAGCTCGTATATCCTCGATATTTCGTGCCCGCCCTCCGGTACATCATACATAGTTTCCCGGGAGGCGTCAGGGTCTTCCGCTAGCACTGTCTCGGGCCATCTTTCTCTAGTCTTTTTCACAAGCCTAGTGTAGGTTATATATTGGCCACCATGTACCCCCGTCTCTTCCTGCAACCTCTGAAAGTCCAATGCCTCCCCTTCCTGCCATATGTCCCCAAGGGAGGCCAGGCCTACCTGTTCCCAGTATCTACGGACCGATTCAAGTAGTTGAGAGTCGCTCCCGCACAGCGCCGCCAAAGGGGCCTGCTGGGAGTACAGCTCCGAATCCCCCCCAATCTTCCATGTCCTGTGCCAGATCTCCCAGCCCAGCCTCAGTAGCAGCCCCCTGCCCACCAGTTTGTCTCTGCACAACCACACCACTTCCATCAGAAAGTATGGGGCTGAGTCTCCACGCAGAAGCCTAGCTTCCGCCGAGTCTTCAGACGAAAGCCACCTGGCCACGTACTGCAGCTGCCCCGCCAGGTAATAGAGTTCAAAATTAGGCAGGCCTATCCCCCCCTGTCACATGGGTTCTGGAGCTTCCACAGAGCAACCCTATTCCTAGAGCTGCCCCACACGAAACCCCTACACACGCTGTGAAGTTTCGCGAAGAGGCTCCTACGTATCAAAAACGGGACATTCACGAAAAAGTGCAAGAGTCTAGGCAGGACCACCATCTTGAGCAAAGCCACCCTCCCCATCATGGTCAGGGGCAATCTAGACCAAAATACCATGCTGTTCTTGATCCCCTCTATTGCCTTTTCCGTGTTATGCTTGTGTTCTGCCTCGACCTTGTGGTAAATATTTATTCCCAAATACCTAAACGTCACGGGCTGCCATGGTATTGGCAGGACAGGCAGCCTCTGTACCGGGACATTCCTGTATCTGCCCAAAGGAAACAGACTAGACTTTCTAGGGTTCACCGATATGCCCGAAAGGGTGGCGTACCGTTCTATTACCTCCAGCACATACTGCAGGTTTTCTTCTGGATAACGCAAATAAAGGAGCATATCATCCGCATATAGTGATATCAGGTGCCCTCCACTGACAGTGCTTATGCCCACCTCCCCATATTGTTGTCGCAGGCATATTGCCAGCGGCTCTAATGCCAGTATATATAGCATGGGTGACCAGGGGCATCCCTGTCTGGTCCCCCTGCAAAGTTACCAGGTATCTGAGATTGTGTACCCTGTTTTGACTCTCGCCATCGGGGTGCTGTAAAACAACTGGACCCATCTGAGGTATCCAGGTCCCATTCCGTACCCCTTCAGGACCGCTTTCAGCCAGGGCCATCGTACCGAGTCGAAGGCCTTGACCGCGTCTAATGACACTATAGCCAACTCGCCCGTGTCCTCCTCAGTTTGGTCAATGATATGGTGTAGCCTCCTGTGGTTATCGGTGATGTTCCTGCCTGGAACATATCCCGTCTGATCTGGGTGTATCAGTTTCCCAATCACCTTCTTCAGTCTATTGGCCAGCACAGCCGTAAGTATTTTGCTGTCCTGGTTAAGCATGGACAACGGTCTGTAAAACCCGCACTCCACGGCCGGCTTGCCTGGTTTCAAGAGTGGGATGATCACAGCCTCGCAGAGGGACAATGGGAGCTCCCCCTGCTCATAGGCCTCGTTGAAAGTGGCAAGCAGTGGCTGAAGCAGCTCTTGCTTGTATGTTTTGTAGAACTCACTAGGCAGCCCATCCAAACCAGGCGCTTTGCAAGTGGGCAAATTCTGAATCACTACCTCCAGCTCATCCGAGGTGACGGGTGCGTCTAACTCAGCGCGTTCTAGGTCATCCAGGGTGGGCAGTTCTATGTCCTCCAATGTGTCCAGTATGTCTTGACACATATCCTCCCCCGTGTCCTCATACAAGTGTCTGTAAAACTTAGGGAACTCCTCATTTACCTCTTTCTGAGTGTTGCATGTGCAACCTCTCTCATCCTTGATCTTACTGATCGCCGAGCGGGGGGTCTCACTCTTATACAGCCAGGCCAGAAGTCTGCCCGGCTTGTCGCCCCCTGCGTGTATCCTCTCCGTATATTTCCTGTAATTGAGTCTGCATAGCCTATCCCAGAGTGCGCTGCAGGACAACTGTAGCTCCTTTACTTTGGTTCTGTTATCATGAGCGTTGCTCTCGCAACGCATGAGATCCTCTAGCTCCCTTTCCGCCTCTTGGAGTTCCCTTTCGATACCCCCCTGTAGCCCCTTAGCTTGGGAAATGGCTACCCCGCGCACCACCACCTTAAACGCTTCCCACAGTGTGCCCACAGAGCTGACGCTTCCCGTACTTATTTCAAAGTATTCTTCGATGGCATCCCTCAGGCCCTCCCGAAACCCCTCGTCCTGCAGTCTCCATGTAGGGATCCGCGGTCTCGGGGGCTGGTGTCTCCAGTCCACCACCAAGGGCGAGTGGTCAGATAGTACTCGGGCCTTGTATTCCGCTGCCTCTATGTCTCTCACTATCTCGGCTGTCACAAACATGTAGTCCAACCTTGTGTGCAAGTCATGTGGCGCTGTGAAGTGTGAATACTGCCTATCCGTGGGATGCAGCCTTCTCCACGCATCCTCTAGGCCTAGGTCTTTCCGTAAGGTACCCAGCGCTTTGGCCGCCGGTGCCGTTTTCCCTACCCTGTCCTTGGACCTGTCCCTTCTGGGATTCACGGTACAGTTAAAGTCCCCCCCCCCACACTACCGTGCCCCCTGCCAGGGGGCCAAGTTTACTGTAGAGGGTCCTAAAGTAAGCCGCTGTGTCGTTATTGGGGGTGTACAAATTTATTATATGCACTTCCCTGTTTCCCAGGAGCCCCGTCACCACCACCATTCTACCCTCCGGGTCCATCGTAGAATCAAGCACCCGAAACCGCACATGAGGCGCCACCCAAGTAATGACCCCTCTGGTGTACGCCAAGTACGCCGCCCCCACAACATTGCCCTTCCATTTTCTCCTGACCACCTCCAGCCTTTCCCTAGTAAGGTGGGTCTCCTGCAGCAGGGCTATGTCTACACGCATCCTCTTTAAATACAACATCACTTTATTACGTTTCAGGTAGCTGTTAAGCCCCCGTACATTCCAGGTCACAATTCTGAGATTACCCGATGCCATCTGGTCGGACTATCCCCATCCCATCCCTTCCCATAATGCTCCCCGTGCTAGTTTGTTTCCTGGCTCTCTCCCTTCTATTCACAAACAACACCCCCCTCCCACCCCAACTTCACACCACTGCACACAACTCCCCCCTCCCCGCTAACTCCCAACAATAGCCCAGCTCCATCCCTGGATCTATGGCCTACCCACGTCTGGACCTGTCTCGTATCCGAGGACAAAGACCCCGCGGGGTGTCACCTATCTAACAGTGACCTAACTAAGTGTACTACTATTGGGTACAGAGGGTGCTCCCCAGGAGCTCCCAGTTATCTATTTAGGAGAAGTGCATTCAACAGGACCCGCCGGCAGATACCATGACTTCCTCCCCACAAGCACAATATCGTACTATATTCCAGTGCCAATGTCGTAACTATGGCTTCACGGGTGCCTCTGCAGCGTGCTACTTATCTCCAGCCGCTTCTGTCTGGGCATCCGATTCCTGAGGTCGACCCTGCATATCCAGCCACTCCATCGCTTCGGTCGGCGTCTCAAAGAAGAGGGATCTATTCTTATAAAACACCTTTAACCTAGCGGGGTAGAGCAACATGTAGTGATGGCCTGCTTCTCTAAGCCTCCTTTTCACCGTTCCAAAGTTCATTCGACTCAGCTGTACGAGCAGCGTATAGTCCGGATACGCCGTTATTTTCGCTGACCCCCTTTCTATCGTACCTCCTTTTCGGAAAAATTCGAGGATCTTTTCGCGGTCACGATAGTTCAAGATCTTCGCGATCAACGGCCGCGGGGGGGCTCCTGGGGCCGGTCTCCTGGTCAGAGCCCTATGCGCCCTTTCAACCGCGAACCCCTGGGTCAGCTCCCCGCCTGTAATCTCCTGCAAGAGCATGGTTTCAACGTATTCCGTGGGGTTTGATCCTTCCATTCCCTCCGGAACACCCACTATGGGAATGTTGGTGCGCCTGGCGCGCCCCTCTGCCTGCTCTGCTCTGTCCTCCAGATTGCCCACGCGTTGCACGAGGGCATGAAGCTCCTTAGCATGTGCATTGCACGCCTACGTGGTCGGGGCCAACTCCTTCTCCAGTTCCCCAGTGCGCTCTGCGATCATTCGCACGTCCTGACGCAACAGGTTCACCTCTTCTCGGACCGCTCCGATCTTAAGGTCTAGGCCTTCCTGCAGCTCTTTCATAGCCAGGCCCAACTTCGTCTCCCAAGCCACCTTCAAGTCGGCAATTGCTGCCAGCACCTCCAGGATAGTACCCGGTGGGTCCGTCGCCGCCGCAGGGGCTTCTTTGCTCTTGCCCCCTTCCGCGCCCGGGGGCGACTTAGCGTAGGCCACCATCATGGGCTGTTTGATCCGGGGTCGCACCACCTTGGAGGACATCCTGCTGCGTCGGTTGGGCACACGCGCCCAGCTGTGTCTCCGGCGCTACAACCCCTTCACAGCAAGGCTCCGCTAAACTTGGGTTCGCTCTGCTGGCACGCCACGATCCAGGGCTTCCTCAGTGGGGGCCCGCACTTATGTTCTTGCCACTGGCCAGAGACGCATGCAACGCGTCCCTCTGGTTGGGCTCGCCCCCGCTCCGGCCGGCTTTGTCTTCCTCAGCTCCACGGACCCTTTATGGCCCTTTGTCCACGGGCGGCCATCTTGGGTGCTGCCCTTCCACTGCGCGACCTCCACCTTCTTCGAAGTCTAGTTCTGTGGATATGCAGTCTCGCTGGCGGGGAGGGCACTCACCATGTGACCCCCACTTTCATGCACCCTTGGATGCACCGTGGGCTCGAAAGTCCGCCGAAAACCATCACTTCTTCCCAGGATCAAAATCAGATCATCGGGAGCTCCTCCAAGGAGCGTCCTCTCACGTGGCCATCAAGCCACACCCCCCCAACATTCCTGCATGGTTCACTGTGATGTAGATATTGAATTCCTGTATTCTCATGGCCAAGAACATTATTTACCTCCCGCAGCCATGTATAGTACTAAGACGAGGAAGAGGGATGGCATAATGAGGATGACCAGAAGTAGCCAACAGCGCGTTCTAGTCTTTGGAAAATTTGAACCAATTCCAGGACATTTAAAACTGACACAGCTGAACAGAAGGCGAGAGAGAGAGAGACAGAGACTGCTGCTGAATGCAACTTGTTCTGACGCTGGTTGGGACACTGGAGGCGAGCAGACTGCAGAACTCAGCACAGAGGTTGATAAGAACGGCGTGCATAGAAACCGAGCCGAAAGAAGTTTGCCACATTATTGCCAAAGGCAGATGGAGCCACCAAAAGCAGAGGAAGGCAAAAAGGGAACCAAGTGGGTAACGGGACACACTCCCAGTCAGCGGGCCGAGAGCAAAGAAGACAGTGAGATGCGAGGAACACCAAAGCTGCCAGTGAAGACCGGTAAGATCAGTGAGAGCGAATGGGACATCAGGGCTCTTCAGGGCTAATGCTGCATACCATTGGCAGTGCGAAAGATCCTAATTAAAGGAACTGGAATAGTTAATACGAATACAAACATTGTTAAGAAAGGGTCGGTGACCCAATACTTGAAGGGCATTATTTCCTGGATGCAATAGGGAGTGAATGGAGAACGGAAAGGTCCTGGCAGGACAGTGAACCAGGAAAACAGTGAGTCTGGGGCTCACACCCATGAGAGGACATAAACAGCCGTGGCAGGAAAGTAAACCAGATAGTGTGTGATTCTGGTACCTGCATCCAAGTGCGATAGCCTGGCAGGAGAGGAAACCAGGGGTAAGAAGAGAAGTGAGAAAACTCAGGGGTAAAAACCTTGTCCTAAAATTGTGGAATAGTGATAAACAATATAAAAAGAGAATAATCATACCACTTTTAAGGATAAGTAACAAAGTTGTAAATACCATGGAAGGAGAGTATACCAGGGGTAGAAAAAGGATTGAGAAAGCACAGGAGTCAAGACCCCCCCTTGAAATTGTGAAACAGTGGCCATCAATACAAAAAGGAAAGAACCATACTTCTTCAAAAGAATAATTGAGACCCAGAGAAAGAGAGAATAAAACTGCGAGTACCCTGGCAGGAGAGTACATCATGAGTAGGAAAATGATTGAGAAAGCTTAGGAGTCAAATCCCCTCCTTGAAATTGTGGAACAGTGACAATCAGTGGAAAAGGGAAGAACCATTTAAGGATAACTGAGATCCAGAGAGTTAGAGATTGAAACATTCAAAAGAACTGTGTGCTTAAGGCACAATCAAGGGAGGAGTTGTCTCCCTTGAAACAGAGAAGTAAAACATTGTATGACAGGAGAAACGCTATGGATGAGTCCTCCCCTGGGAAGCAGTGGAACATTATTGACTCTTTTCGCAAGTACGGGATAGACAGTGGAAGACCGAAAGAAACATAGGGGAAGGGAGGACCCCTTTTCCTGGTGGAACTGTATTTCATTTCTTTTCTGCACCTTAAAACTTTGTGTTTTGGATCTCTGAAAGAAAGCTGTATATCTTACAGAAATCTCAGAATTGCACATTATATCGAGTTTAGTGTGTAAAGGTCAGTTTAAGGTTTTTGGACACAGGACAGAAGAGGATTTTTGGTTCAACATCCTGACACAGACGTCCCTTAGTTTTGTTGAGGCAGGGAAACCCCTCGTAGAGTTAAGGTGAGGCAGGATATTCTCCAAACCCTTTCTTTATTTCATCTTAATAAAGATCTGTGACCAAAAACGTAATGCCACTGTGTCTGACCCTTACTCTTGATCCCCTACAGTGGATTTTGACTTTTCTAGGATTGGGAAAAAAATGCATGCTCTATTTAAAGGGTGACAGTGCATCCCATGGTGATAGTGGATGATTTCTGGATGGCGAACGCAGCTGCTGCCAGAGCCTGTTTTCATGGGAAATGTCCCTGCATGTTTGGGTCCAGGAGACTACAGTAATCTTCTGCTTGAGGACAGCCATCATCCACTGGTGTAACCCCAACACCCCCGCGTTGCATGGGGCCCCACATCCACATGTCCTGGGAGGGTGCCCCCTCCTTGGAGAAAACAAAAGTGCCCTCCCCCTTGGAGAAAACAAAATGCAAAAAATATTTTTCACAAAATAAAGCATTTTTTTCTTTTTTATTCACTCTGCATTCATAAAACATTATTTCTGTAACAGAAATAATTTCTTTATGAAGGCAGAGCAACTACAAAAAGAAACTTTCTTTTTGAGGTCTGAGGTCTCCCCCACCCCATGACATGGAAGACCCTAGGCTGGAGGCCTCCATGTCATGTGGTGGGAGGAGCCCTATGAATTCAAAAAGAAATTGTTTATTTTTGAAGTCACTCTGCCTTCATAAAGAAATTATTTACGTTATGGTTCGGTCCTTAATGGAAATAATTTCTTTATGAAGTCAGAGTGACTTCAAAATTAAACAATTTATTTTTGAAGTGATAGGACGTGTCCTATCCCCATGACGTGTGCTTGTGTGAGTGTATGGTTAAAGGGTGCACACAAATGTATGGGTGGTTGGGTGTGCGTGTGTGCATGTACAGTGAAAGGGTGCACACTTAAATGTATGGGTGGCTGCCTGTGCGAGTGTATGGTGAAAGGGTGCACAGTTAAATGTATAGGTGGGTGCCTGGGTGTGTGTGCCTGTATGGTGAAAGGGTGCACACTTAAATGTATGCATGGCTGCCTGGCTGTGCCTGTATGGTGAAAGGCTACACACTTAAATGTATGGGTGGCTCCCTGGGTGTGCCTGTATGGTGAGAAAGTGCACACTTAAATGTATGGATGGCTGGGTGTGCGTATGTGCATATGGTGAATGGTGGGTGTGCTTGTGTTCAGGGGCGCAACAAAACCTACAGTTCGGGGGGGCCAACCCTTCAAATGTTAGGAGAGGCGCTAACTTAATGGGCAGAGGGCCAAAACTATTTGTGTGGGGGCATCTAACTCTCCTTTAAGCCTGAACACACCCACTCATGGACTGCTGTGAGAATGAGCGCTCTGCTGTTCCCTCTCTACCCTTCCAGTCACTCCCCTGGCATGCACGTACTAAACCCACATCACGATTTCAATGGCCTAAAAAATGTGGCATTTGAATGCAGGTACTAACAGTGAAATGCCTTACGTTATTAATTGCTGGTCCCTTGTTAACAGCGAAACCCAGGTGTCGTTTAACATCTGTGTCCTGTTCTATCCGGCAACTGCTTTCTAGGTCAGCCAGGTCAAGTCAACATAGCTCAAAATTTAGGGTGGGGGCGGGGGGTGCTGAAGCCCAGTCAGCTCCATGGTGTGGCGCCACTACCTGTGTTTAATGCCTTGATTACTTATTGGAAATCTTCATTACTCCTAGCCCTAGTCTTCCTTGTCACCGTACTTGTGTATGAGATAGTACTTGTGTATGAGGCACTGTGCTTCATATACAAGTACTGGGAAGAGGTAGAGGTACATGGAGATAATGCCTGATTTAGCTAACTGTAATCTTCATTATTCCTTGTCCCACTGTTCCTCATCCCAGTACTTACCTATAAGGCAGGGAGCCTCATATGTAACCACTGGGACAAGGAAGAGGGACATGGAGGTAATTCTGGGCCAAGGAGCTGATTTTGGAGGTTGGGGTAGGGGGTGGGAGGCAGAGGGGATGTGTGGGGGCAGGATTGTGCAATAAACTATAATGGTCGTCCATGTCCAGGCTAAGCAGGAATGATATGTGGTATTAGTAGCTAGAGAGGCATTTTTGTGCAGCCAGTCTAGTCATTCCTCATTTTGGTATGACTTTTTTTTAACTGGGCATTTCTGATAAAGCAGTCATGCTAAGTGTAATTATCTGGCTAGACTGGCATTTGGGTGCTGCCAGTCTAGCCGTTTCTTACTGCAGCAATGTATATTTTTCTGGACTTCTGTGACAAAATAATATGATATTATATGATAAGCAATTTATAATGCACCTGTACACAAGTGTTTCTAGGCGCGACAAGACAAGGGAGGGAAGACAGAGGGAGGACAAGACAAACGATTTTACCAGGCCTTGTGTCATTCAGATCATGCATGTGTGAGAACGAGAAGTGCAAGGAGAAAGGAAGGGGGGGAAGTGCAAGGGAGAGGGGATGGGGAAAACATGGCAGCAACACTCTGAGTAAGTGCAGCCAGGGCAGCGCGGCTCTGGGTAGTGTAAGGAGAACAAGGAACTGTAGGGTTACAGTTACAGCCCCTAAGTTAGTGGTAGGCCCAGAGGTAGTGCAAGGGTGACTGATCAAGAAAGAGCCTGGACTCAGTGAGACTCTGAGGGTAGACAAGCAACCAGTCAGTACAGCAGACAGGTAGATCAGCAGGGAGGGAGAGAGAGAAAGCAGAGGAGAAGAGGAACGTTTTGAGCTGCTTCTGGAACGTCAGGTGGTCCGGCTCAAGTTTGAGAGGGGCAGGGAGGCCATTCCAGAGGGTGGCACCTGCAGAGGAGAGGGATCTACACCCCACTTTCTGCCTGGAGAAGCGTCTATCCCTTAGAGAGTTGGAGGTAGCTGAGCGAAGGGCTCAAAAAGGAAGGTATTTTGGAAGAGAGTGTTGGATGTAGTGCAGGCCCCTGCCCCAGAAAGACTTAAGGGCAATGCAAAGGGTCTTGAACTTGATCCTTGGAGCCAAAGGGAGCCAGTGGAGAGATTTCAGGGCTGGAGAGATACAGTCCTGTTCTGAATTAGTTGTAGAGGTCGGAAAGTAGAGGAAGGCAGACTGAGAAAGAGGATGTTGCAGTAATCCAGCGTAGAGAGAACCGGGTTGAGACAGTGATCTTGTGCGGGAAAATGATAAAGGGAAGAGTCCCTTTGGAGTGGTGCACCTCGTAGTGGGACCTCTTGGCGATGTCCGAGATGTGAGGAGAGAAAGAGAGAGTGGAGTCGAAGATGACACCAAAGTTTTTTGCCTCACAGAAAGGCGAAGGAAGAGGGCCCAAGGCGGGCAGCCAGCGTGAGAGAGGGAAAGCAGGGGCAGAGGTCCCAATGAGAAAGATCTCCGTCTTACTGGCATTAAGGCAGAGATCGTTGGAGGCGCACTAATCCTGAATCACGGATAGACAGTCAGGAATGAGCAAGAGAGGAGGCTGAGGGGAGCTTGAAGGAAAGCTGAGTGTCATCCGCATAACACTGTAAGTTAGAGGACAAGGAAGAGCTCAGGTGGGCCAAAGGGGCCAAGTAGAGGTTGAAAACCCAGAGTCAGAGTATAGAGCCCTGGGGAACACCACAGGTAGAGAGAGAGGTGGCAGAGAGAAATGGACCAAGTTGGACTGGGAGGGGCGGTCCAAGAGGAAGGAGATCCGCCACTCCAGGGCCTGATCCGTGAAGTCCAGGTTCTCACAGAGTCAATTGATCAGGATGCCGTGGTTTACCATGTTGAAAGCAGAGGAAAGATCAAGGAGGATGAGGACAGAAGGAATTCTGGAATCAAGGTTAGGGTGCAGATCTTCATTGGTGTTCAGGAGAGCAGTTTCCGTGCCCCTGGCAGCTCTGAAGCCAGACTGATGGTCATGGAGATAACCAACAGATTCAGTGTCATGAGTAAGCTTGGAGATGGCCAGCTTTTCCAAGAGTTTTCCCAGGAAAGGGGTGATGGAGATTGGGCGATAGCTTGCCGGCAGGTAGGATCAGCAGACGACTTCTTGCGGAGTGGGTGTACAAGGGAGTGCTTAAGGCTAGAGGGGAAAGTTCCAGTGGCGAAAGAGTGATTAAAGAAATTGGGCAAGGCTGGAGCGAGGTTGTCAATATGGTCCTTAATGGTTGGTTCTGGAGGGGTAGGGGAGCACCTGTTTGGACGGCACTTTCATACATCAGACTTGTCTAGTAACCTTGTCAGGTGTTGTCAGAGAGAAAGAAAAGAAAGGAGGAGGAGAGGGAGAGATGGCCAAAGGGGGGGCTGAGAGAGGAAGAGGGAGAGGAAGAGGAGATAGAGGACATGATGTCCTGAGTTCTAGTAGAGAAGTGAGAGGCCAGAGCCATACAGAGGGCCTGGGAGGGAATAGGGGAGGTAGAGATCGCAACAGGATTGGCCAGTTCCTAGCAGATTTTTAAGAGTTGGGCCGTGTTGTTAGAGGCTCCCGAGACGCGGGCTGGAATGTGTGCTCTCTTCTTGATGAGTGTTATTGCTTCGACTGGCATTTTGGTGCAACCAGTCTAGGTATGTCTAAATGTGGCCTGCCATGCTTTACTGTAATGTTATTACATGTCTACACTGGTCTACATTGTGCAGCCAATGGACATGTTTTCATTGTGGCATGTGCACTGTTGGTGACTTGCATGTATTGGATTGGTGTTAACCTACAAAACAATTGCAAACACTCTGGCATTTTAGCCAATTTTTCTCAGAAAGTGTGCTGTATATTGCATTAAAACACATATTTATATCTTTTTCTTAGTGAAGTGTGCAGTATACTCCTTCAGCAGCACGTTCGTGCATATTGCACAAGCGTGGTAATCTAGGCTGACCCAGAGTATGGCGCGAGTTGGGGGGAGGGGCCCTCAGCATGGCTTGTAAGGGGGCCCCCAAATTTTGTGTTATGCCATTGCCATCATCAACTGATAGTTGGAATGTGAGAACAATAAAATTGTTTTTTATAATTGGGTGTGGCTGGAACTGGGGCACTGCTGATTGCTTTTATAAGCTTCTGAAATGATTTGATCGTTTGGTCTGTCCAGACAATGAACCCTTTTGCTTTCTTCACTTCTTTAAGCTCTTGTAGTAAAGGTTTGGAGTATGTTGGATAGTGAAATATCCATGCTCGACAGTAGTTACATAAGCTTAAAAACTGCTGCATCTGCTTGACCGTGGTGGGACGTGGTGTGACGTGGTGTGCTCCGTATTGCTAATGGGATCAGGGTTGAAAGCCCTCAATCCAAATGTAAGAGGGAGAAAAGACTGAAGATAATTTTTCCGAAATAATCTTCAGTCTTTTCTCGCCTGAACATTTAGAACTTGCCCCCTGCCCCCACCCACACCCCCGCCCTCCCCACACCCCCAAACACACCCACAATCCCAAAAACCTCCCACCTCCCACACCCCCACCACACCCCCACACCCTTACTTACTTTGTGTCCCTGCCGCACCTGTTCCCTTTTACTTCCGTGATTGGGAACTGGCGCCACAGGGTCCTTTTCTTTGTTTTTTTTTTTTTTTGGACGGCTGCGGGGGACACTCCTGCTCACAATATAGTGAGCAAGGGTGCGATGGACACCTCCGCAGCCATCCTTTTTTTCCAGTGATGCCTGCGGGGGACACCCCCACTCACAACATAGTGAGCAAGGGTGCAGGGGACACCCCTACAGCCCCCAGCACCGAATGTGTGATCTGTTTTTTTTTTCAGCCGTTTGGACATTTTCGAACGGCTGAAATTCAGCCAAATCACGCATTCGGTCATTTCTTTGGGAACATTTTGGCTGGTTTCTTGCTGTGGCCCATTCTGGTATTATTTTTCTGCCTGCGGATGATATTATCTGCCCTAGGTACACAACCTCTTGCTGACAATGCTGCAGCTTGTCTTTGTCTACCTTGTAACCCTTTTCTGCCAATAAGGTCAAAGGTTTTACCAAGTCATTCCTGCATAGCTCTTAAGTCATGCTACAGACCAGGAGGCCATCCATATCTTGAATCATGGTATTCTGTGTTTGTAGGTTTCCTAGGTCCATTTGCAAATCCCTGTTAAAAAAACGCTATGGGACTCACAGTACCCCTAGGACAGACGAGTGTGTTGAAATCTTTGGCCACTGTAGGTGAACACTGTAAGGGGATGAGACTCAGGGTGTAATGAGATGCATAAAAATGCATTCTTGAGATCTATGACAGTAAAATGGGTAGCTTCTGTGAGGATGTTACACAAGATGGTGGCAGGATTTGGGACCACTGGGAATTCTGCTTCTACAATATTGTTCACAGGGTCGGACTGGGACAAGAAATAGGCCCGGTCACCCAAAAAAAGTGGCCCACCCCTCACCTCAAAAAAGTGGCCCACTCCTCACCTCATGACCCTTGACATCTGATGACATCACCGGAAGTGATATCATTTGACCCCACCCCAAAGTGACATCCTGGGAAGCAATGAAACATGACCTTTCACCCCTTGACAAAACAGGAAGTGGCATCAAATAGCATTGTCCCTAAGTACACTACATTACTGTGAATACAAGCAGACGTCCAAGGCCAAATGATAATATGTTATTGTATAGTACTTAAGCTTAAGCTCTTTTTTTATAGAACAAATATGCATACAATATCACCCAACCTGTGTTGGTACTCATTTATCAACCTAAGAAGGAAGAAAGGCTTTTTGAAAAAGAAAAAAAAAGATTTTCTTTTTCTATTTTTTTTTCTTCCAAACCAGACCAGACATGGCCAGAACCCGGCCCCCACTCCCCAGGGACGATTTCGGCCTGGCCACAGGCCGAAAGGCCAAGAGGCCAATCCGACCCTGATTGTTCAACGGTGCAAGTCCTGCACCATCCTGCAAGCTGGCCGTTTTGCTTTTTTTACAGGATAAATAGCTGTGTTACATGGGGATTCTGATGGCTGTATTATGCCCTGCTGCCATAAGGCCTCTAAAATGGAGTAAATACCTTCCTCTGCTTTCTTGGAAACGGGGTATTGTTTTACTCGGGGCAAAACTGCTCCTGGTTTCAGTTCAATGCAAACGGCATTTATGGTTTTTAGGAGCCCTACATCAGTAATGCATTGGCCAAGAGAAGAGTGTGCAGCACTTCTGTGTTTTTCTGAACTACCTGAAAGGGTATGGAGAGGTCAAATTTCATCTCCCCTTCATCTTCTGTGTCTTTGAACAGGTGTTCATCGGACACATCCCTCAATTGCTGTGTTGGGTCAATGCATAAAACCGTGCACCATTCAAGATCCCCCTCATAACAAACCAGACAGAATCACCATTTCTGCTGTGGTAAATACTACTTGGAAATATATCTTGATAATGGTGCCTGGTGCCCATTATTGCTGGACAGCTGGTTGAAACATTGGGCCTCATTACATGGTAGGCGGTAACCATGGTGCTATTAGCGCCATGGTTGCCGCCGGTATTTTACAGTGTCCGCCTTGGTGGATGGCGGAATTACCGCCCTACTCCAAGGTGAGCGGGGGCGGTAATTCCCCATTCACCAAGGCACTTCCCCATTCCCATTTTTGCCCCTATAAGGCATAACGGGAATGGGGAAGGCGCTAATTACGGTACCGCAAATTGCAGTACCGTAATTAGCTCCAAGGTCCCTTTGCGGCAACCTACTTTAACGGCTGGTAAAACCAGCCGTTAAGGTCGGGTCCCGCAAAGGGACCTCGTAGTAAGGCGGTAAGGGTTTACCGGTACCGGTGCCTTTACCGGTAAACCCTTACCGCCTAACGTGTAATGAGGCCCATTGTCCTTAATCCCTGGTACAAAACCTAACACGATTGTTACCCCATAGAGGAACAAATCAAGATGGAGTGTTACGCCTTTCAGGGCGCTGTGGCCACAGAGTGCTTGTATTACTGCAACAGCCCTGATGGGCTGTTGCAGTAATACCCGGGGTCGAACGCACTATACCCCCCTCTGAGAATGAAATGGTCATTCTCAACTTCCTCATGATATCCCTGCTCAGGAGATTAACTGGGGTGCCCTGTGAATACAATAAAGGGGCTGATAATTTGTGTGTGCCTATGGTGATAGGTATGTCTTCATTGAAAGGAGCCAATTTGACAGCCTCAGAAAACTCCTGCGTCTCCATTATTTTGCCCGACATGGGGATCGTCCCTTCCTTAATACAGGATTTGGTAGCCCCTTCTGTCAGCCAAAAAAAGAGAATGTTTTATCCACTATCTTCACTCCTACTCAGGGTTCCTATTACGGGTCAGTAGTAACTGATAGTATTGGGTATGCCAATGCTCTCTGTGGGCTGTCCTATTGAGGGTAAATGTTTGACCCTGGGAGCGGGAAAGGATTGCTCCCTAACATGCTCACTCCCATGTAGTTGGTGACTGTACCTTGGGGCAGGGAGATTTTATCCCACGGTTGGGCAGGGGACTGGGTAAAATGTGCTGCTTGTGGTCTGATTTGTTTTTGTTGTACCGGTCCTGGGGAATATTGGGCACATTGGGGCTGGGATTGTGGATTAAAGGCTGGGCCGCAGACTTGGACGTAATAATTGAATGGAATGGTCCGGCGGCTCCTGGATTCTCCTGCTAAATGACCCACCTTCCTGCAAGACCAACATTGCAATCCTGATTGGGGCCACATGTTTCCCATACCTCCCCCTTCTGCCCCTGTAAAATCATCCTCTCCCTCTCTGGAAAACGCCTGCTCCTCGCCCAAAATACCTAGGCCCTTCTACCCACAGCTGCGCAGGGCTGTATTGAGGTGCCGGTGAAAGCTGTCCTTCCCTGGTGTTAGTTATTACCATAAATTCCACACTCAGCTTTGCTAGTGTCTTATGTACTAACTTTGCTTCAGCCTTCTGTGTTTGTTCTGCCTGCTCCTTATCTTTCTCCTTTCTCTGCTGGAAATAGTGTGTACTATGCGCTTGTATCTCGGGCCATGATGTAACTTCCATCCCAACCACCTTATTTAAATCTGCCTGCACTTCCAAAGGGACCCTTTTGCATAACACATGATAAAAAATGACAATGGGGGTCATTCCGAGTATGGTGGTAGCCATGGAGCAATTAGCTCCATGGCTGCCTCCCATACCAGTACTGACTCCGGTTTGGTTCAATGGGGACTTACCGGTCCATTCCGACCCTGGAGGGACCGATAAGTACCCATTGACCAAACCATTCCCCATTCCCATTTGAGCCCCCATAGGGCTCAATGGGAATGGGGAGGGCGCAAATAACGGGCTCGCCAATGGCAAGCCCGTTATTTGCACCCTGGTCCCTTAGCGGGACCCGTAAGGGACGTGTGGTCCGACCACACCTCCCTTATGGTTCCCGCTAAGGGACCTCGGAATTGGTCAGTAGGGGATTACCGGCACCGGTCTCCTTACTGGTGCCCGGTATCCCCTACCGCCCACCTCAGAATGACCCCAAATGTTTTTGTCCCAAGCCTCCCCTGTCTCTAACTGCCACATCTTCTGAATCTGTTGTATGTCAAGGGTGGGATACTTATCTGCTCTCATTGTGCGGCTATGACAGAATTCACATCAGGTCTCTCAGGGTACATGTTCCTCAAAACCTTCCATACCGGTGCTCAACAGTTATTAAATGGAGCGCCATTGTGGGCGGTACTGTTCAACGTTACTCCCTTGTAACAAGCTTTACTCCATATCTTGTCTGCCTGCTCCCCTAGCAGGGAAGCAAACAAGCTCTTTATGTCCCCCACAGCCAGGGTGATGACTGCCATATGCTTCTCAAGGGGCGTAAATCCACTGTTCAGCTCCTGCAGTAAGGGAGGGTAAGGTGTGCATTAAGTTGAACCAATCCATGTGGGACCAAGACACATAATTAGGTTTCCCCAGTCCCTTCTGTAATAACAAAAACTGTGTTCACTGCTGTTTAAGCTTGGAGGCCCTCACTTGTTTCTTACTTTTCACCAGGGCCACCTAACCATCCCAAAATCAGAGTCTATGGCTCCAGGGTGTTACCTCCTGCGAGGCCTCTGACTGCCACCCATCGCTGTCTTCCTCCTTGCGCCCCCCTCCACGTAATAAATCTCCATCCATCCCACTCCACTCCTTGCTCATGAATGGTGAGTCCTCACCCGCATCCCATGGTGTGGTCTAGCCAGGGGTGGGCTGAGCTACCAAGATCTGGGGGTTGTCGATAACCTTGCCATCGATCTTAAAGAGGATCTGTCCAACTCTCATTCATCAATACCTATGGGTGCGCTCTGCCCCTCCCCTTTCCCTGGCTGTCTGTTCTGGCACTGCAAGGCCCGTTTCAGCTCCCACTCTGCTTTTTGCAATGCTTCCTCCACCTGCTTGTTAAAATCCTTGGATCTGGGGGGGCACTATAGAGCCCGACCAAGATGAGCACCCCATAAATCTGGTATGTCATCCGGCGGTCTCTGTGCTGTGATGTGGATGCCTGCTGTGCGGTCTTGTGCCTGACTGCATCGTGCCCCGCGGGAGGTGTTTGTGGCCAGAATCGGTACCGGAACGTCAAACATCTCTGAGGAGAGATGGCAGTCGTCGGCCTAGAAGGGACGGAGAGGGGGAGGGGCGGTGCGCCAAGCCCGTCCTCTCTGCTGGGTCCAGGAAATGGAGGAGCCGCGGAGCTGTGCGGCACCCCAGCGGGATACGGCAGTGGCTGGGAGCCCACGAGTGCCCGGTGAAGCAGTGGAAGATAGCCGCCCAGTGGAGGCGCAGAGCCTGGGCCAGCGACTTGGAGCGGAGCTGGTGAGGTGGAGCGGGCATGCAGCTCCGGATACTGAAGGCGGTGGACCCGGGTCCTGACTGGATTGTTTAGGCCGTGAGGTCCCCTGGTCAGGCCTGCGGGGCTCGCCTGCTTTGGAGGGGCGGAGCCAGCGGAAGAGCGGAGGACCCATCCGGGGACAGGGCTGGGTCGGAGTGCCCCACCGGGGGTTGCAGGCCTGTGTGCTGTGTGCGGCGCAGCTCCCTGCTGGTGTGGGCACGTGAAGGATGCCGGGCCCGGGGGCTCTGGACCAATGCATTGGGAGACAGCGGGATCCCCATTTGACTGACGGGTACCCTGGCGCAAATGTGGGATGCCCTGTGAGCCCGGGGCGACCCGCGCTTAATATATCAGGAAGGATTGGTATATTCTGGTGCTCTCAAATGCAGTGGGGTGTATGAGAGCCCCAGAGAACATATACGGAGCACTGAGAGGAGAAAGGGAATCGGATTGGGTCATTTAGGTGGCCCTCTTACCTGGCTGATATATGCTCTTACTTCAGCTCACCCTAAGGTGCGTGTGGAGGGTGGATTGTCCAGGTGGTCTGGGACTCTCCTGAGCCACCGTTTATTCCCTGAGCCTCAGTCATCGGCCACCTGAGCGGTCTTCTACATTTGTTTTCCAGCAGGTAACCACCGGGCCGAGGGGAGTAGTCTGACACTGGCTGGAGAGCGGCATGTTAACCACGCTTTAAACAGGGGCTCAGCAGGCTGGTCTGAGGGCTCCTTCCCGCAACTTCTGCCGGTGGCTGTGCAGCTGAACAGGACTTGGGTGTCGGTGAGGAGAAGGGAGGACATCGCTGGGTGCCACTTACCAGAGTCAGTCTTTGAAGAGGAAGGTGTCCGGGCCGGCTCGTCTCACGCACCATGTCCAAATCCGGTAAAGGGAGTAAGCTGCAATCAAAACTGTGCTTTGAGACACCCAGTCAATCTAGAAGCAGTGGAGTAATGGATGATCCGGCTGTTCTCCAGGCCCGGGGTCGGATTCAGATCCCGCAACCGCCTTTCAGGACATTAAGAACATGTTCTCGAAACTGCAATCTGGCATACAATCGTTGGACAGGAAGCTTGACACGCCGACATGCAAAGTGGACCATATGCAGGTACGTCTCAACAAACACAGAGGGAGGCTGGATGAGGCGGAGGGGCGGATCTCGGGAGTGGAGGACGTAACAGCGTCAGCTGCGGGTGAAAAGCCCGGGGTCAGGAAGGCCCTGAAAGAATTTAGGGAGAAGCTGGATGACCTTGAATCGAGGTCCAGAAGGAACAATGTTCGGATTGTGGGCCTATCCGAATTGGGAGACCAGAGGAATATGGAGAAACTGGTGGAGGAGATGCTGCAGGAGGCAATGGGGCCGGAAGCCTTCTCCCCATTCTGCGTTGTGGAAAGAGCGCATAGGGTGCAGAGTGGAAGGAAGCTGGTCCCGGGGGCGCCGCCGCGCCCGGTAATTGCCCGCCTGCTGAACTATCGAGACAGGGACACTGTGCTTCTGAAGGCCAGATAGAAGGGGACAGTCTCTTATAAGGGCGACGTCATCACGTTTTTCCCTGACTTCTCTGACAAAGGACAGGCGAGCAGGAAAACATTCCTGGACGTTAAGAAAAGGCTTTGAGACAAGAATATTAGGTATGCCATGCTGGTCTCTGCCAGGCTGTGGATTGAACATGATGGAAAGGTGTTGTTTTTTCAAACTCCGGAGGAGGCCGCCTCCTTCCTCAATATGTTACCAAGGGCTTCGAGATTGCAAGAGAACAATGAGTAATCAGCAGTCGGGCTACACTCGACCAGCAGATGGCGTGTAATTTTTACCAATACTCGGCTTTGCACACTGTTTGGAGATTATTTATCCGTAGCGGTGCTGTGGAGGGTCGGGCTTGCAGCCGTCCCTCGAGCAGAAGCCGTCAATGTGTATGTGCAGGGGGAGGTGGAGTTGAATGGTTGGGGCACCCGAGGTGGGTGGATGGGTGTTTATGTTAAGCAAGGGGGAGGGTGGGGGAGGCAGAGGGGTTGGTCGCTGAGAGGTTGGGGGGTTGTTGTCAGGGGAGGGAGGGGGGACTGGTACGAAGGGGCCTGTTGGTGAGTATGGGGGGAGAGTATAGTGATGCGAGAGGTGCAGGAACATAAGCAGATGGGAAGCGACAGGGATGTCCAGGGCAAATTGTTCTCTGATGGCAGCACTTAAAAATGCCATGACCTGGAAAGTTAGGGTTCTTAATGGCCCGCCTAAATGTCGGAAGGTTCTGCAATATCTGAGGAGCCATCAGATGGGGGTGGCCTTCCTCCAGGAAACTCATTTGATGACAGAGAACGAGTCTGAATTCGGTAAAAGCTGTGGGTGCCACATGTATTTTTCCTCCTACTCCTCATACTCCAGGGGGGTGGCCATTATGATACACAGCTCGGTGAGATTACGTCAGACCAGGGTCTTGAAAGACCGGGAAGGTCGCCATTGATAGTGCAAAGGATTATCCAGGGGAAGTCGTATACACTGATATGTTACTACGGGCCTAATACAGACACAACGGATTCCCTGCAATGAGTGGAGAGGCAGCTGGGGGACATCCCAGACGGGGAAATCTTATGGGCCGGGGACTTTAATACGGTCTTAGATGTTGGCCTGGAGGCGGTAGTTAACGCTCGAGCAGCAGTTGCTCTGGGAAAATACGGGGCATGTTAGAGGTGTGGGGGATAGAGGACGTTTGGAGAGTGAGACACCCCGGAACACACCGATTTACACACCACTCCACTCCGCACAACTCGGCTGCGCGGTTAGACTTCTTTTTGGCATCCTGGGCGCTTATGGGGCAAATTTGGGGGGTTGAAATCTTGGCTCGCAACCTCTCAGATCATGCCCGGTTCTGCTGTCCATCCATTTGAGGGGACAAAAGGGGGCAAGGCCTCCTTGGAGGTTTAAGAGCAATGAGCTTGCAGATGCTGTTTTCAGGGAGGAATTGTCGACGGCCGTAGACACATATTTCACAGATAACGAAGGGTCGATGGCTTATGTAGGCACCCTGTGGGAGGGGTTCAAATATGTGAGAAGGGGGGTGTGCTTAGCTAAAGAATCGGGGATTGTAAGACGGATACGGAGGGAACTAGCAGACAAGGAAGAGGAAATATGCCTTTTGCAAGAAGCAGCCCCTACCCCGACCAGACCCCAACAGGGGAAAATTATGCAGAAGCTTCAGGAGTTCCATGCTCTTGCTCAGAGGGAGGTTAAGTATCTGTGGGACATGGTGGCCCATCGTCAGTATGGGGAAGGTCAAGCCCCGCGGCGGTCGCTTGCTAGGGCCACTCAGACGTGTGAGCGGGCGAACAGGGTTGTTGCAATCACTGACGAGAGGAGGGAGTATCAGTTTGAAGACGAGAAAATAGTTTGTGAACTCCACAAATTTTACAGCTGCTTGTACTCGTCTCAGTCATTGGCCACACAGACGGGAATAGATGCATATTTGGATGCAGTGGGATTATATTGGTGCTCTGATGAGCAACAGGGTTGGTTGAACAGACCATTGATGCTGGAGGTGGTGGTTGGGGCTATGAGGTCATTGCCAAGTGGGAAGTCCCCGGGTCCGGACGGCTTCACGGCCAAATTTTATAAATGCTTTGTGGACAAATTGGCACCATATTTGTTGCAAGTCTATCAACAGGCGGTGACTGAGGGGCGTCTCCCTGAGTCCCTCCGAGAGGCAGTGGTGGTTGTGTTGTTGAAATCGGGGAAACCTGCCGGGGACTGCTCCTCGTACCGCTCAATTTCGTTGATTAACCTTGACAATAAAATATTGGCCAAGGTATTGGCCGATAGATTGGCGCTGCTGATGCTGACTATAGTCAGGGCCGATCAGGCGGGACGTTATACATCTTTCGGGTTGCAAAGAATGTTTGGCCTCATGTCGGCATTACCTAGGGACAAGCCGGTGGTGGCGACCTTACTAGATGCCACCAAGGCTTTTGATTCCGTTGAATGGCCATTCCCGTTCTCGGTTTTGAGACGGCTGGGGCTGGGGGACTTGTTTGTTTCCTTAATATCCTTGCTATATACAGATCCGGTTGCTAGGATCAGAGTGAATGGGCAAACTACCGATCCGATACCACTCGAGCGCGGGACGTGCCAGGGTTGTTCGCTGTCCCCTCTGTTGTTTGACCTGGCGATAGTGCCATGGGCCGAGCGGGTAAGGGAGTTGCACATACACCGAGGCATCCAGCTGCACACCCATCGGGTGGTGATTTCGCTATGCGCGGATGATATGGTCCTGTTTATTCGCCAACCTGAGATCAATCTAGACCCGATTATGGAAGATGTCTAGCTGTTCGGGGAACTTTCAGGGCTTAAAAGTTAATGCCAGCAAGTCGGTCATATTTCCGTTGACAGAAATGTCTGCCCGGTTCCGCGATAATTGCGGGTTTCAGTGGGAATGAGTTAGAACCCGATACTTGGTGATCACGATAGCTGGGGAGGAGGGGGCGGTTTACCGTAGGAACTATTTGGAAGCATTGGAATCGGCTAAAGCTGCGAGGCTCAGGTGGGATTTGCTCCCGCTTAATTTGTACGGAAGGATCTCAGTGGTCAAGATGACTATTCTTCCTAGGTTTCTTTACGTGTTCCTTAATGCTCCTATTCCTGTACCCAAGAAATACTTCCGAGACATTTGTGCAGCTGTAACGATATTTATCTGGGCTGATAAACACGCTTGCGTCTCTTGGGAGAAGCTGGTGGCGCCCGACCAGGAGGGAGGGCTTGCACTGCCGGATTTCGAGTTATACTATACGGTGGCACAGGCTAGCTTTTTGCGATACTGGTTCGGGATGGTGGCAGAGCATCGGCATATAGAGATAGAGAGGGCGATTGCATCCCCTGCCTTATTATCAGCGGTTATCCTCACGGCACCGGCCCAATCAAGCACGGCTCGGGACATGGTCGCTCTGACATGCTGGGCCTGGACCCGCCTGGAGCTGAAAACTAGGAAAGAGACAATATACTCTCCGGAGCTCCCAGTCATGTACATTCTGGGCATTCCCTTGACTAGTGAAATGAGTTACATAACTTTGGTGAAGAGATTGAATATACTTAAGTTCGGGGACCTGTTTCCGGAAGGGAGGTTTATAACTATTGACCAGCTGAGGGAGAAAGGGAGTCTGTCCATGCTAGATATCTTCTTGTACCATAGGTTGCGGGTGGCGCTGCAGCGGCTGTTCCAAACTTTTCCTGGGCAACCTCTGTAGGGGAGGAGTGGTCCAAAAGACCCTCCTTGCCTGCATCCCCTCCCCAGGTGAGGGCCATGGCTTATTGGGCGTCCCCTCAGACCACCCGGGCCCAGGTGGTGGAGGGTTCACCTGCTGAAGACATTGCCCACACGTATTGAATTTAGCTCGGCCCAGAAACCATGTTGTCTATCAAAGATGGTGTGAGCTCAGCGCACTGTAGCGCGGCCCCCACCCTCGGAGAGTTTCAATTATCCCTGTCGTCGCAGCACCCTGGCAGATCCGCTGTGAGCCCGTTCCCACGAACAAGACGGACATGAGCTAGCATAAGATACTAACACTGTAACATTTCCCCGTCCACAGTGTATCACTGCTCCCAGAGTGACCCGGTCAGCGAGGCCTGGGTGATGGGGAGATCTGTAGAATGGTCATCCGATGAAAGAAGAAAAATACCCAAATACGAATGTCAAAAACTACTTCTAATACGTGTATCCTTTCCATAAAACTATTTCTACTAAAGAAACCTGTAAAATTGTGTAATTATTTTAAGAAACGCATGTTTACATGACACCAGCAATGAAGGACCCACACCCCTGCAGGGGTGTGCAAATGATAAAAGCATTCCGGGGGATTATTCTCTATATGTATCATTGAAAACCGTACACCCCGCGGTCCCGCGCCATAACTGAACTAATGCTGCTAGAGTACACAAGAAGACGAATGTAACCATACAGAGGGCTCATGTGAAGGATGTGCGAGAATTCACTTGTCATGCGTGTATGTCTAAGCCCCTTATGTGCCACCACCGTCGCGTACGGTGGCGGGTCATTTTCTATGTACTCCACCAACTTCACTACTACCTCACTTACTGCAAATGTATATGCATATAACTAAATACTGTAATTGTTAAAACATAGTGTACGAATAAGGTGCTCAGACTGGACATAATCGAGACACATCCAGCAAAGTTGAAATGTATTCAAACAAATATTATAAAGTGTTCAAATGATTGTGATGTTTTCACCTCTAAAAGCCGGCAACACACGAGGAAGATACCTTTGTGAATATGTGCAAGGCCATTTCACCTCCCACCGTGCGGAGACTGCCAAACATGAGAGCAGAGGCCCGCGCCGCGCTGCTCCACCTCCCCCAACCAGACTGGAGCCGCTTCAAAGACGTGTAGCCCCCTCTGCAGCACCCAAGGCCACGGCCCTCCACCTGCATAATTTACAGCACAGCAGTAAACCTCTGCCTGAACATACACTTCCAAAGGCGCCCCCTCGTAAACCCCACAACCCACCGGATCATCTTAGACTTATGGCCCTGTGCAATCAGGACACCCAATACTGTGGCAACACACAGCGGCACATTTATAACCACATCTAACAAGACAGGGAGGCATGTACCGCCCGTCCCATGCCCTGAAGCTTAGCCCCTCAACCTATGGCTCCGGTCAACATGACACTGGTAACCATGCCCTGACGAATGACCATCAGACCCCTCATAAGGTGCATTCCTCCTGTGTTGCATTAACCTGTAGAATAGTCAGGAAAAGACATTTATCTCTGACACTGGCCGCGATGGCACAACAACACCGCCCGGATGAACTCAGCCAACCTGCCAGGCCCAGCCCAACCCACGAGGCTGACCAGTGACGTCCTCCAGCCAAAGCCAACCGCATCGCAGCAGCACCTATAGTTAGTCATCGCCACCCAATCCCATCGAACTTGTGCCCCCTATAGTATGTAGGTTCTTATGACTTTTTTGTAAATATATACGCCTGTCTTTGCGATTGTCAGACAGAGCGCTCTCGGAGTTTGCAGAGTTCTTTGCATGCCCTATTCCGATTGATAAACTCCCATTTAAGCTCACCCGCACTCTGTCTTGGCTTTATTCCCGACTTGGGAGAGTCCGTCATTGTCTCTCATTGCGGGGAGGCTCGTGCTGGCTGGGGACGCTTGCCTTCACCTCGCACAACTGATATGCTGGACAAGTTGATACGAGGGGAGGTGGGGCGCCGGGTACTGTCCGAATCGTACGTGATGGCCGGGAAAAATAGGCCGATGGTCACGACATCGCCACGGGAGCGGTGGGAGCGGACGCTGAGCAGGGAGATCTCTGCGGCCACGTGGAGTTATTGCTGTGAAATGACTAGGAAAGGAGCGATCTGCACAAGTTTTAAATTGATCCACTTTAAGTTTTTGCACCAGTACTTTTACTCTCCTGCTCAGCTAAAGGAATATTTTCCCCAGAGGTCTGACGCCTGCATTAGGTGCGGATGAGCCGCTGCAGGGTTTCTTCACGTGGCATGGGAATGTGTGGAGCTGCAGTGATATTGGACTCATATCTTTGGTGTTATTGGGGAAATAGTGGGGAGGCAGATCGAACCGGATCCTGTGCTTGCTTTACTGGGGTACACCAAGCAAATCCCTGCCGAGACCAGGAAGCTTGTCGGTTTCCTTCTGATCCTGGCAAAACGGCAGGTGGTTATGGAGTGGGGTGAGAGGGGCAGCCCCGGGGTAGCCCAGTGGGAAAAGGACATATTGTACTGTAACGACATGGACTCTAGATGGGGTGCGCTGCATGGTCAGCATTGGGGAGATCGTCAGATGTGGGATATATATACACATTGTATCTTCTGCGACAGCCGAGAGTGGAGGACGCTGACCCTTCTTCATTATAGGACGCAGTCCAGTGCTTCCCTCGGCAGGAGTGTCTCCACAGGCTGGAACGTTGAGACGGGTATTATGCTAATAATCTGGTTGGTTGGTGGTGGGGTCATCGATGCCCTCATGGACCCGGGGATTGATCTGGGGGCGGGCTTATGCTGGTGATTGCTGTCATATTACTGAAGTCTGTTATGTGTCACCTTTTCATGCTGATGCTGTACCTACTAGCAGGAACAGAGGGGGTGGGGTGTTGTTAGATGAGTTTGGTTGTTATGTGAAATGTCAATAAAGAATGTTTAAAAAAATAAAAATAAAATCGCTGGATATTTGGTGGCACCCCCAGGCTTCCCTGATGTCCATCTTCAATTGGGGAAGAAGAAAACTGAGGGTTGGTGTACCCCATGGCAAGCTGTAAAGGATAGGATCCACATGAGAATGGTGGGGCGCTAGATCTTTGGCTCCCCTGGGGCACCCCTCCCCACCATTATCATAAACGCTCTCTTCCTCCACATCAGGTATGCCCTGCCTATTTTTTAACTGTTTTGTCTTATACAATGACAATAAATACATGTGTATATGCTATGATACAGTCTTGTAATGCAGGCCATGGTTTAAACAATTTACCCACAGTTCCCCGAACCCACTCTTTATGGTACTTCAAGATCTTGTCCTTATACTGTGGAAGCGCTTTACACATATGCTCCAATGGCTTATCCATGCTGTCACAATGCTCCAACCGAGCTCAAAAGAAAGCCTGCTGACACCGGCCTAGTGGCTCCTCCCTTAACAAAAGCGTATGTTCCCATTTTCCAAACTAAAATCTTACTAGCAGATCTGCTTATTCACGCATCTACTGACTGCATTCAACAAAAATCACTGTCTTTAACATAAATGCTACGATTATCTGTCTCCAAACACCTCCCTCTACACATTGCTAACAATGCTTACCCACAAACACATTTGATTTTATCCAATTGCTATCAATACCTAATTTCTTTTACATTTGTTTAAATTGTGTATTAGTCATACAAATCAATATCATGACTTTTTCCACAAAACTTTTTCACAAAAAAAGGAGCAAATAACACAACATACATAAAAATAAACATAAATCCAAAAATCTGTAGTTATCAAAAATTCATTATAAAAAAGATCAGAAAAGGAGAGCAGTTCAAAATAGTACTTAAGTCCAGCTCAATTTTTCTAGTCTTTATTACCCGTCAAGTTTATTCTTTTAAAAGTAAACTACCTCGGCCGTAAGAAACATTTCCCTTCCTGAGACAAGTCTTTGCCAAAACATCGGAGTACCCGAGATTCTGACATCAGGTATAAATCTTTGAAATCTATTCACTCTCACAATCCATGTTCCTGTACATTCAGATAGGAGATGATGGGCTGTTTGTCTTACCCCTGCATCACATTTGTCACAGATGTCAGATGGGTGCTTTTCTAGCTCTCTGATATGCTGGATTTCCAGGGTCAGAAGTACATTTTATCTGAATCACAAGAATTCCATCCTAACTACTGGATTCGTTGATTTCTTTAGCTAACAGGGGAGAAAAGATCTCAGTTTGTCTGTCGGCGTCCATGATGAAGAGATTTTGGCCACCCTCAGTTTTTTCTATCGTTCTTATCCAGTCCATACGCTTCATTAGTACCCGGCGAGAGACAATCAGAATGCAACAAGCATTCTGATTGGCTCTCGCCGGGTCAGAATTCTCGGCCAGGATTCCAGCCCTTGTCCTCGGTGGGGGGGGGGGGGGCGTGGCAGCCCCTCAGCCAATGAGGAGGCTCAAAGCGGGTAAGCTTTTTTTTTTTTCCCCCTTCCCTCCCTCCTCCCTAACCCACCCCACTTACCTACTTGCTCCTGCGTCCCTGGTGGGGGATGGTGGCGTAGCTTTTTCACTCCAGTGGACTGTTTACAGCATTAGCGCTGATCGAAGGATTTCCTCCAGTATTTGCCGCCCGACGTGTAGGATCGACGGCCTCCGTAGGTACAGCTTGACTCAGTGCATTTCTTGGCGACACTTAGATGGGTTTAATATGGGTCGGGCTATCCTGGTATTTATTGTTTACCACCTCCTCTTAGAGACTTGGTCAATTCTCTCTAGTGCTATTACGTGTCGTGCCTAACATGCGCACTCCGGGCTCTTTATACCCGGGCTAGGATTCTGGCTACATTTCGCCTTTCGGGGTTCTTTTCCCAGAGCCTACTGCACACTCGCTTTCTCTGTTTCTGTTCCCTCTGAGTTTCTTACCGACACTGAGTTATCTCTTCACAGGACATTCTATGCACGTTTTCTGCAGGGTGGTCGCTCCTGTTGTCTCTCCCTCTGCTATGCTATGGGCACATGTCCTGCTTCTCTAAGCGATCACTGGCGCTTAATGGATATTTTTATCTCATGTAGGATTGACCCCCGGTCTTCTACCTCCTACTACCTTCCAGTAGAGAGCACCCACAGGCATCATTGGAGGTACTTGTCCCCTCTTTTGTAATGCCATAGTTCATGTATTTTGAACCTTGCAATTCAAATTGCTATTCATGAGCTCACTTTTTGCCCTTTTTGTGTTTTTACTTTACAGATGCTATGAAATCTTCATTGTTAATATTTGTCTTTCACTGTTAACTTGGTTACGTTGTCATCTATGTACCTCCTGATGAATGTTCCATATTAATTCTAGGAACAGAAACATGTCGAGATATCTCTCTGTATTTTAACCAGAGATATACATTTATGACACATTGACTCTAACTATTGTAGGGTACTACACCCTTGATTTGATATGTACCGTTCTGTGTTTTGTGTGTTTATTTTGATACACTGTTAACTAGCTAGCCAAGCTTGTCACGTAACTTCTGTTTGAGTTTGTTATAAACTGTTTGTACTGTGGACCGCATTATTTAATTAGTTTTTACCTTTGTGACCTAATAAACCTGATACTTATCTTTTAACTGTGACTGGTCCCCTTGTGGTACTCCAATCCTGGGATTTCTGTGTTTTCTGGCATCTATATTATAGCTTTGTCTCATTCTATAAATATGGATCATTGTCCTCCCGGGCACAGACAAAGTATACATTGCTAACTACCCCGAGTCTTTTGTATACCAGGCTTCTTCCTCCTATAAGTTGTTCATAGTGGCTGACTAGTCACGGAAACTCTTTTTTCAAGTGGGTTGGATCCTGCGCCCACACATAGCATCTTTTTGAGACACTCACTTTTCACTTGTTTACCTTCACTATGGCCGATGACAGAACCCTAGCTTATAGTGACGACTATGCAGCAGCCCTTATGAAAGCCATCTCTATCCTGAACCACGATGACATCGTGGATATTACGAAAGATAAAGATGAATGGAACGAACTGATACAACTAAGAAAAAGACTCACAAGGACAGAACTACATGGAGCAGTTATGCTTCAATATCTCAAGAACAAAGCACTACCCCAAGGACTTACAGTCCAGAATTAACCCAGATTGTTCCTTGATAATGAGAAGTTTAGAGTACAATGGAGCTATATAGCTAATCGCTGTGGCCGTGATTGGCTTATTCTGATTATTGATACAGCCAAAGAAACATCTACCAAAATCGAAATTGAGCTACTCAAAATCGAAGAAAATATAAAAAAACTACTACCATTGGACACCTATAAAAAACGTCTTGAAGAAATTGAAAAGGAAATGAAGGAATTTAAAACTACGAATACCAACGAACGGATCCAACGCATGAAAAAAAAAGATCTAGCCCGATTCTCGCATGAGAAAGCCTTCCCGTATGTTAAAGATGATTATGTCAACAAAACCCTGCAAACCAATGGCCCAAATAGGTACAACAGACGAGTTAGGTTTCGCAATACCTCATACAGTACAAGTCATGATAGCAGTGACCCTGATGACACAGGCGAAGGTACCTCCTCCGGGAACAAGGCATCCAACAAAAGAGGAAGAGGTCAACCCACAAAATGGCAAAACAACGGAGGAAGAAGAGGTAATCAGGGCCGTTTTTTATACCAGGCCGCGAACAGAAATACTTGGGACGACGGATCAAAACAAACCCGAAGCGGGAATCGCTTCTGATCAATTTATCTGATTATACACTGACAGATATGGAACAACAAGTCCTTAATAAAGGACTGGGATTTGTAATGACCAAACAACACGATCCCTTTGAATTCCAAATCGAATTAAAAAAACTGATGAGAAAAATCCATCTGAAAGAATTCTTTTCGCTCGGTAGAGAGAGTATCTGGGAATAACCTTCCAACTGTACGGGACTTCGCAATCCTTCAACTTTCTACCCTCCCTCACAGAGTTTTTCTCCAGAATCATTAGTGTTTGAAAAGAAAGTGATTGCTGAAGTCACCGCCCTCGAAAATAAATCTCCAAGATCCTTCCACAACCTCTCCAACGTGGAACTAAAAGCCCTTGACTCCCTATCTAAAAATTTGCTCATTGTCATCAAAAAGGCGGATAAAGGGGGAGGGATTGTGATTCTCAACCGCAGCGATTATATTACGGAATGCGAAAGACAACTTAGTAACATCCACTACTATCGCCCCCTCACGCAAGATCCGACACCTGAACTTCAACTCCTCATCTCGGACAAAGTTTCCAAGGCCAAAGATCGTGAATGGATCTCTAAACAGGAAGCTGATTTCCTCATCAACAAAAAACCGAGTGTCCCTACTTTTTACACCTTACCCAAGGTGCATAAAACCCTTGTCAACCCTCCCGGACGGCCTATTGTGGCAGGGATTAACTCAGTTCTCGAACCGCTTTCTACCTTTGCTGATCATTATTTGAAAGGATATGTTCAAGCGATGCAATCGTATCTAAAAGACTCTCGAGACGTCATCAACAGTCATGAAAATCTTGTCTTCGATACCACTACACAGCTGATGCTGGGCCTGGATATCGTCTCTCTCTATACCAACATCCCGCAACAAGCTTCCCTAGACGCCATCGAAGAAATACTTTTATCCCGTGTTGATAATGATCCGGTGCCCACCTCGTTCATTCTCTGGTGCGTGGAATTGGCTTTGAAGCGCAACTATTTTGAGTTCAATGGTAAATTCTACCAGCAAATTGAAGGTACAGCCATGGGTGCCACTATGGCTCCCAGTGTAGCCAACCTCTATGTAGAGACGTTTGAGAAATCCAACATTTACAGCGACCTTAACCCTTTCAGCAGCAACATTTTCAAGTGGAGTCGTTACATAGACGACATTTTGGTACTATGGAGAGGCACGGTGGTAGAAGCCAACTATTTTTTGACCTGGTTTAATAACCTCAACCCACACCTGCAGTTCACCATGACTTCCAGTAATGAATCCACACATTTTTTAGACCTCACCATTTTTGTTGCTAATGGGGTCCTCAAAATTAAGCCGTATCATAAGCCTACCGACAAAAACTCTCTGTTGGATTACTCCAGCCATCACATTAAACACCTACGTGACAACCTTCCCTTTGGCCAGTTTCTACGCCTCAAGAGGAATAGTTCGGATAAAGAAACATACGAGGCAGAGGCCACTACTCTCAGTAAGAAACTTAGACAGAGAGGTTATCCAAAAAAATTGGTGAAGAAATCGGCAAAAAGGGCTTTTAATAATAATCGTGAAGCTCTACTTGAACCTAAACCTGTCAAACCTAAAGATGATCGCATTGTCTGTGTTAACACCTTTACTGACCAGAGCTTTGAAATTACCAACATTATTAAGAAAAATTGGAAAATCTCTAAAACTACCACCCAAGCTATGCCTATGCCTATCTTTGCATATAAAAGGAGTACAACTATAGGTAACAGAGTTAGCAACAGCAAACTCAAATCTGTTATCATCCCTGAACCAAGATTGACCACCCAATGGGGATTACCCGAAGCCATCGGACATTACCCTTGTGGCTCCTGTGGTGTCTGTAAATTGACCTCCAAAACTAAAACTATTGATGTTGGCCTCTCAAAGCTCTGGACCCAAAAGAATCTGACGAATTGTAACACTGAATTTGTGGTCTATCTGATTACTTGTATATGTGGACTGCACTACGTGGGCAAGACCACCCGCAAAGTCAAAACCATGGAACATCGGAGCTGCCTGAAGAACAGAACTGAAAATGCTCCCATGGTGAAACATTTCAACCTTCTAAAGCATAACCACGAGGATTTTAAACGGACTATACTTATAGCCCTTAAAGGGAATAACTATGCTACACGTGAGAAGAAATTGCTAAAGATGGAGCAAAAAATGATATATACCTTACGCAGTGATATAAAGGGTCTCAATGATTCTATTGAATGGCATAATATCTAGCCTTTCCCATGGGTCTGTGTTTCTCTCATCTTATGTAATTTTCCCACGTTGCTCTTCTTTCCTTCACACCTTTTTGTATCGAGGCGTTTTTCGACCCCTCAGTGCTTCATACTCTGTGTCTTTCAGGCCATTCTTTAGCCTTTCTGTTAGGCTTTTTTCATTTGGCGAGATATATATATATATATTTTTTTATATATAATTTCTCCTCCCCTGAGACTCACCGTTTTATAGACCATAGGATTCTGTGCCTCTGACACGTCACTTTCGACTTTTTCGGGTCAGCTATCCTTTGTCTACATTAGAGACTCTTAGGCACCGCTATTTGTCCTTCCGGGCCTCTGCCGCGGCAAACCTGCTCTGTGTTTACATCTTTGATTGACTGTGTTCACGACGGTCTTCTGTCATTCTAAGATGGCCACCGTGTTTACCTCCTCCTTGGCTGCTCTTCATCCACCAGACATAGTAAAAGGACTTCTGAGTCTCCATGACTACCGATGTAGCATCGGCCGTGGAGAGCCTTCCATTCCATTCACGGTACCGTCCCTGATTTACACTGAGCTTTTTCACTCCAGCTGACTGTTTACAGCATTAGCGCTGATCGAAGGATATCCTCCAGTATTTGCCGCCCGACGTGTAGGATCGACGGCCTCCGTAGGTACAGCTTCACTCAGTGCATTTCTTGGCGACACTTAGATGGGTTTAATATGGGTCGGACTATCCTGGTATTTATTGTTTACCACCTTCTCTTAGAGACTTGGTCAATTCTCTCTAGTGCTATTACGTGTCGTGCCTAACATGCGCACTCCGGGCTCTTTATACCCGGGCTAGGATTCTGGCTACATTTCGCCTTTCGGGGTTCTTTTCCCAGAGCCTACTGCACACTCGCTTTCTCTGTTTCTGTTCCCTCTGAGTTTCTTACCGACACTAGGTTATCTCTTCACAGGCCATTCTATGCACGTTTTCTGCAGGGTGGTCGCTCCTGTTGTCTCTCCCTCTGCTATGCTATGGGCACATTTCCTGCTTCTCTAAGCGATCACTGGCGCTTAATGGATATTTTTATCTCATGTAGGATTGACCCCCTGTCTTCTACCTACTACTACCTTCCAGTAGAGAGCACCCACAGGCATCATTGGAGGTACTTGTCCCCTCTTTTTTAATGCCATAGTTAATGTTTTTTGAACCTTGCAATTCAAATTGCTATTCATGAGCTCACTTGTTGCCCTTTTTGTGTTTTTACTTTACAGATGCTATGAAATCTTCATTGTTAATATTTGTCTTTCACTGTTAACTTGGTTACGTTGTCATCTATGTACCTCCTGATGAATGTTCCATACTAATTCTAGGAACAGAAACATGTCGAGATATCTCTCTGTATTTTAACCAGAGATATAAATTTATGACACATTGGCCCTCATTACGACCCTGGCGGAAATCGAAAAACGATGGCGGAAATGCAATACCGCCATCGAATAGCGCTCGGTGCGATTATGACCCGTCACCGTAAAGTACGATGCCATTAGCGACACCGTAGTGAACGCCAACGCTAACTGCACCAAGTACGCGCACGCGCGCCATGCGAAACCGTAATTACCACCATGGCGCAACGGTACGCGAATGCTGACCCTAGCGGACATATACCTAACGCCATCAAGCATGGCGGAAAGTACCATTCCGCCATGGTGAGAAGTACGGCATTGCGAACCAACCGTAAAAGGCCCTACTGAGTGCCTGTACACCACTCCCTGCCCACATTGCACAACTCCTCGTAGGTGCAATGAAGTCACACAATGCAACCAGTGAAATGTACAAGTCACCCATGCATGCCAACGAACAAATGAATCTAGGGGCTCCAAGTGCCTTGTGAGTGGCCATCCATATTTGCCATGGCACCATTGCCGTACTGATGCAGCACAGGCATGTGAAGGTTCAAGTACAGCAACATGAACTGAAATATGAGACAAACAAAAACAGGCCCCCCATCGCTTGACACCAGTGTAAGGCAACATTCAAAGCAGTATCCTGAGGGAGACTGCACCAGCCCTGTACTCCTGCCAGTAAACAAACCAACCATCAGCATAAGCATGTACCACACAAGTTGGCAGAGTGACTGAGCAGCCAGGCTCATCTCAAGAGGGGCCAATGGGAGCTGCAGGGCACAGATGGCACGAATACAGAAGCCATTCCAATGGACATGACCTCAGTCTCCCTCCAAGAAACGCACGCAAACACAGGCACCTGTGACCAGCCATATTCTGATAATCACATCATTCCACCAATCCACCTGGCTGACCGGCATCTGTTACACAAAAGCTAATCCCCCGCCCCTGAGCATGACATCATTAAAACAGTCATAATGGCAGCCCCTATCCCTGACCTCACTGGGCTTCGTAGGCAAACGCGCCCAGCACAGTACCACGCAACTATACTCAGAAGCCGGAACCCAATGCAGATCTTCTCACAATACATCGCTCCACAAATAGGAATATGCTACATTACTTGCAAAGAATAACGCTACACGGTCAATATCATAATCAAAATTTAATGCACAACAAAATCACCAAGCCCATACAGCTATTAGGTCATGAACTCCAAAATATATTTCATTATTGTGGGCTGCATCTGCAATAAATGACCAGCTTCTTCTTGTGTGACGCCCTGTTCCTTCATGGTACACAGGGGCTACATTCACGTTCAATAAGGCAACATGGAAGCGCCTAGAACCGCAGGGCCGTCCCATTAGGTAGGCACTAGTCCAGATGAAAGGTCGATATGTTGCTCCTAGCCACTAGTACTGCGTAAGGGCATGTGGCCCATTGGCGATCGTCCCATAAGATCGTAATGGTGCTCCACTGATTAACACGAAGCAGCAGGTGTCGGGAGTAAAAGCCATCTGCAGGAGTGGCATACAGATGGCAGCGGCAAAAGGGGAGGAGATACCTGTCACCCAAATGAAATGAAAAAGAATAGTATGGGCATCAGAACTTCATTTGAATTACTCACTTCAATGATCACACTAAATCCACAGCCATATGCATGCTAGCCCACTCAAAAGGATTATTCCCACCCAAAAATCACTTGCGAATCATAACTATATAAATCGAGGTGAAAACACCATTACAAACGAGAGTTTGTGTGCATGCGTCTGTTAAAACAGAATCCATTCGATGGGATTAGTAACGTGCATAGACACAAGTGTTTGAAGGCGCGTCGAGACAGGGAGTGTTCAACAAGGGCAGATAGACGATGGTCCCACTATGGCAGCCCTGCATCACATAGCGCAGGGGAAGTGGATAGATTCCAAAAAGCCCTGTACATGGCATACTCACTATTAAATCATCTGTCCATGCATCCATACATCATTCCCTCATCCCGGTATGAAAACGCCTGATTATTTACTCACATAACATGTGAAATTTCCATTGAGTCTGTGCGTAATGCAGTCTGCAAAATCCACTGTGCTCCAGCCCGGAATTCCAGTGTTGTGAAGTAACATGTATTTGGGAACGTCCTGCCTTATCGTCCACTACGCTATTGCGCATCCCATACTATTCATATCAATCATTGCATTCTCGCCATGGCCCCTGTCCGAAGGACATTAAACAATAGAACTTTATATCTGCAGTCAGACCTGTGGGCGTCTCCTCGCCGCTAGCTGAAAACCGAAAGCGCTGTCCTTCGAATTCCTCATTTGCAACATCACGTCGAAAAGGCATCTGTGACCGCTTGAAATCACAAATCCATCCATGTAGTGCGGCAGTGTGTGAAAATGGCAACTGGCTTCACCCACAAATGGGACGCCCCGCCCGTCGGTGAACCTCGGTACAGTGCTGCATGAGGGTCCAGCGTTAATCGAGTACTACATTCCACTGACCCTTCACAAGTTTGTTCGCGACTGCAAAGATAGTATGTGAAACAATGGGACCATAGCAGAATGAACATATGAACCAATATTTCACTGACATCGGGATTAAATACATGATTGTAATAGCAAGATGCCATGCGTCGAATTGCAGCGTTGTGTGCGGGACGTGCACGCCCAAAGGGGATTGCAGCTTGCACAGGTGGAATGAATCACCACAGGTGGAGGCTATACAGCCTGAAAACACATAAATTGCACACTCAACCCCCTCCCACAACCACACCCACTCCAAAATGCTACCGGCAGGACTAGCGATGTTGGCCCTGGGGGACCTGATAGCACTGCAAGTACTCCAACTTCAAGAAGAAGACGAACACCAACTACTACAACAACCGGCCGCACAGAGGAGACGCAGGAGGAGGAGGAGGAGAGCAAGGCAGGGCCAGCAAGGCCCACCAGCACAGCCACTACCACCAAGCAGGCAGCCCGCAATCCCACGCCTCCGAGCACATCCGTTCAACCGCACTGCTGAGCAGATCCACACCCTCTACCGTTTGGACCGGGACACCATAACCGCCATTGTGGACATGACACACGCTGACCTTGTCAGCATGATAGATAGCCCAACCGCCATCCCACCCCTACTGAAGGTGGTGTCTGTACTCCACTTCCTGGCCACAGGCACCTACCAGCACACAGTCGGACAGTTGCATGGCATTTCACAGCCACTGTTGTCACGGACACTATCGCAAGTGCTCGATGCCCTCCTGAAGCACGCAGACGACTACATCTCTCTACCACGCTCGGAGCAGGAAATTACGAACACAAAAGTGGGATTCCATGCACTTGCCGGCATACCGGGTTGCATTGGTGCCATCGACTGCACCCATGTGGAATTGGTTGTCCCACATGCCATGGAGGCCCAGTACCGCAACCAAAAACAATATCATTCTCTTAATGTACAAATGGTGTGTGACTCCAACAGGATCATTACACATTGTTGTGCCCGATTTCCTGGATCAACCCATGATTCTATGGTCTTGAGGAACTCTACAATACCACGCTACATGGAGCGACACGCAGGGAACAGATCCTGGCTACTCGGTGAGTCTCATTTCATGCATGATAATGTGGGGTATGTGATGCGGCAATGACCTGGCAGGAAGGGGGGGGTGCGTACGTAGCAATGTCATTCCACAAACAACCTTTATTGTCCACATACAGGTGATGCCGGGTATCCACTGAAGAGATGGCTCCTTACACCACTCCGGAACCCACAGAACCAGCATGAGGAGGACTACAACCATGCCCACTCACGTACCCGTGTAGTCATAGAACAGGCATTCGGCCTACTGAAGACTCGTTTCCGCTGCCTCAGCAGGTCTGGCGGGGCACTCCTGTACCGCCATGAGAAGGTTGCAAAGATGGTCATGGCATGTGTCATGCTACACAACATGTGCGTACGTAGAAATGTGCCCATGCCCCCTGACGCAGAACTGCAAGCACCTGAAGATGGTCATGATGAGGGTGGGGATGTGGCAGCACCTCAAGGAGTCCGCGAGGCACAGGAGGGCCGTGAAATTCGTCAGATTCTCATAGATTCATGCTTCTAGCACTCACGCCTGGTGGCTGATACATGGACACGGGACTTGTGGCACTGTGTGTGTCTGGAACATGCACAATATGGACTGTACGCCTATAAAGGCCTCGTACACAAAGATCAATGTCCACACATCTCATTGGTTGATTGTGCAATGTTTATAGCATATGTGAAATTATGTTACACACCCCATCGACCCGCCACCCAAGTAAGCCCAACACACCCCCTCCACCCTCCTACCTCCCCCCCGAACACCAGTGTCCAAAGATGCTCATTGTCAGTGGGCAGACGCTATTGCAAGCCCCCTCTCCGGGTATCAGGGGCACCCCTGCCTGTGGAGCGCAGGTTCCTCCCAGATCTACGTTGGGGGCTGCCCTGGACGGAACTTGCAACGGATGATGTCTCTGCCTGCTCACGTCCATGCATGTCCCTAAGGGTTTGTGAGAGCTCAGTGAGCACACGGCGCACAGCGGCAAGTTCAGCACATACGTCTTTGGACGTCGCATGCAGTTCCCCCCTCAGGCTCTCGGTGCTTCTCTCCATTTGTACTCTCAGGCTCTCGGTGCTTCTCTCCATTTGTACCCTCAGGCTCTCGGTGCTTCTCTCCATTTGTGCCCTTAGTTTCTCTGTACTTCTCTCCATTTCTGCCCTAAGTGTCTCAGTAGATGTTTCTATGGCTGCCTTAGTACCCCCACATTCATCAGCATGGTCCTTGAGGAGCGTGGCCAGTTGCTGCTGTTGCACGATCACCTGGTCGAGGGACTGTTGCCTCTGCTGGGCCATGGCCATTTGCGGTGGTGTCACAGAGGGGCTGATCACCTCATGTTGCCTTGCCACAGGGCTTGTGGGGGATGGCCAGTCGTCGTCTTGTGGGTGCCCCTGCGTGGTATCCTCATGGTGTACGGGATGAAACAAACAGGGGGATTGAGACAGGTCATGGATGGATCCTACATCGACATCACCGTTTTCTGTGTCGGAGCATGCTGCCATTAATGCAGTGTCACCTATGGTGCTGCTGCCACCAGAAGCAGTGCCTTCTGTGGCATCCATTGGGGGGACCTGTGGTGGTGCTGTTGTGGGCATGCTGGCTGCTGGGGTGCCTGTTGAAGTCCCCTCCTGTGTGCTGCCACTTGATTTGTGCTGCTGCCTTGTCTTGATCCGTGCAGCTGAGGTGGAGGGTCTTTGGCCGTTGGTCTTGGCCCTCTTTGCAGGTGTGCTGGTAGGGGTGTCCTGGAGCTCGTCGTTTGAATCGGACCCTGTGGTGGAGTAAAGGAGGGCGGCCGTTATTAATGGGTCTGTGGAAATTGGAATGGCAATGTATCACATGCATTGGGGTGGTACCTGAGGGTGATTTGGGTCAGGGCCTTGGAGGTGGTTTCATTTTTGTGTGGATTGAGGATGCAGTTGTTTTGCAGCCTGCAGTTAGGGTGTGCCTGCTGCACGTGTAGAGGGTGTTTTTAGGATTTTTAATTATTTATGTATTTAATGTGACTTTTAAAGTGCGCTATCAGGCCAACGTATGTGGACGTTCTCCTGGCCATGTGTTTCTGTTGCACTATGTGGACACATGGTACTTCACATGATTGGACATTGTGGATTTAGCATTGTTTTATTTGGGCCACCTACCTGATTCTTCGGATGTCTGCACTCCTTTCTCCATCCCTCCGACTCCCTCTATACTCTCCATTCCAATGGTGGAGGCACAGATTTCTTCCCAGGGGGTCAACTTGATGGGTGATTCCGATCCTCCCCCGGTAGCTGTGGCAATGTTGCCGTTGGCGGATAGTATGCTCCGTACGCGTATCCGCAAGTCGTCCCATCGCTTTCTGCATTGCTGTGGGTTGCGGGGTGCGGTCCCCACCGCACTTACCCGCTGTGCCACCAGGGCCCATATGGCCTTCTTGTTCGCAAGTGCCGTCCTGGTCATTTGCGTCGAGAAGACGACGGCAGCATTCTCCTGGAGGGTCTCTGTGAGCACGGTGAGTTCCTCACGGGAGAAGTGGACCTGCCGCTTGCGGTCGCACGCTTTCTTCGCTACTTTTCCCATTTTTCTTGTTTTCACTAGGGTGGATGACGGGTTGGGATGTGTCTCAGGGTAGTATTTTTAATGGTTGTGTGGGAATTCTGATTTTATAGGTGTACGGCGTGCTGTTTCCCGTTCCGGGACCATGTTTTTACTTCCGTTTCCGTATATTTACGGTCACCGTATTTTCCGATTGCCGCTCATTACGGTGACCGCTATGATGGGTGGCGGAATTGCACCTAGGGCGCCATACGACGGCGGTGAGGGGCGTTTTGGGGACATTTCCGCCATCGCGGACTTTGCACTTCCGCCATGGCGTAGTGCTCGTGCCCGATGGGTCGGAATTAGCCGCACTTTACTCCGTCGTGCAATGGCGGAAACGCTATTTACGCTATGGCGGTGAGGTCAGTTACTTTCCGCCAGGGTCGTAATGAGGGCCATTGACTCTAACTATTGTAGGGTACTACACCCTTGATTTGATATGTACCGTTCTGTGTTTTGTGTGTTTATTTTGATACACTGTTAACTAGCTAGCCAAGCTTGTCACGTAACTTCTGTTCGAGTTTGTTATAAATTGTTTGTACTGTGGACCGCATTATTTAATTAGTTTTTACCTTTGTGACCTAATAAACCTGATACTTATCTTTTAACTGTGACTGGTCTCCTTGTGGTACTCCAATCCTGGGAGTTCTGTGTTTTCTGGCATCTATATTATAGCTTTGTCTCATTCTATAAATATGGATGATGGCAGCCCCCAGCAGTGTGGAGACTCCGCGCCTCCACACAGCTGGAGGCTTCCATCGTCCCCTGGCAGGGACAAAGGTACTTTTTTTGTTTTTTTTCTCCCCCCTTGCCCTCACAACCCCACTTACCTTCTGCTTCTTTTTTTTTCGGGAGCGGACGCGCTGGGAACACAGCGCGTCCGCTCCCGAAGGCCGCCATGGAAAGAGAAAACGGACTCCCGTTTTCCCTTTCCCGGCGGCCATTTTCTTGGTCGTTTTTTTTTTCTGTCCCGAAACGCACCGGCTTTTCGGGACAGAAAAAAATGCTTTTAGTGCCCCGGTCACACATATAATGCGGGCTGGGGTACTAAAAGCAATATGACCCTCGCGCCGGGGGCATTACCGACTCAGGTAATGCCCCGGGGCCTTCGTTAAGGCACTCGCTTCGCTCGGGCCTATAACTATGGGCCTCGGGGCATTACCTGAGTCGGTAATGCCCCCGCCGCTCGGGTCATATTGCTTAATTGACTCCTTTGTTTTCATTGGATTGTGAGTTAAGACATCGATTTTACTGAGACAACATTATTTTTTTTTACATTTAAATTTTAATGTATTCAAAAATCGATTGTTCTTGCTATTCATTAACAGTGCAACCTCCTCATATAATGATGACCTCGGAGGGACCAGAATTAACCTATACAAGGAGACCCACTTACATTCCATCAGAGCCAGCAAAGATGTAAGTCCCAATTGATATTTTACGCATGCAATTGGTATAGAATTAGAGAGTGCCAGGGTTCTTCTCCAAATGTTACCTTCGATCTTATCCCAATCTATACCAAAAGCCTGAGAATTGTATTCAAGGCCAAAGGTAATAATAGGGATTACTTTCCCAACATAGAAATTCAGTATAGGAAGTAGGGAGAACTTACAATATTGGATGAAGATTCTCTTCATTTGGGCACACATCTTCATCAATTTTAGCTCAATGGTTGAAAGAAGATAGGGCTTGGTTGGATAAGCCGCAATCTACGATCCCAAATAAGTAACTTCTTTGGCAATAGGAATGGTCAAATTATCCATTTGCCAAGTATAGGATTTTGTTGTTCTCAATGGATGTTTGAAAATTAAATTTTTTGATTTACTAGGATTAATTTTCAAATCATTTTCTGAGGCATAACTAGACAGAGCTGTTAATAATCTTTGCAAGCCGACTTGAGTATGGTCCAAGACCACAATATCGTCGGGATATGCCAACCAGTTAATTTTCATATTCCCTATTTTCAGCACCACTAGGCCACTCTCTCTCAACCATTGGAATAAGTCTGATAAGTACAAAATAAACTAGAAAGGAGCTAACAAACAACCTTGACATACTCCTCTTTCAATATTAGTTGACCGAGATAGGTTCCCGGATCTCGGCATTCTCACTCTTGCGGGCCGATCTTTGATGAAGTTCTAGAAGAATGGCCAATAGATGGTCAGGAAAGCCCCATTTTTTCAATTTCTTCCGCAGTCTATTTTGGTTTATGATATCGAAAGCTTGGGAGAGATCCAGCCAGGCTCCGAAAAGAGGTAGACCATCCTTTACCAGGGAGTCTATACTGACACAGCATAGTATAAAGGTATTTAGGGAGGTAGATAACCCTCTCCTAAAACCTGTCTGTTGTTTAGGGAGTATACCATTGGACTCAGCCCATTTCTTCAGTTCTTCTAGAATAAGAACAGAGAAAATGTTGCCATCCACATCTAGTAGGGCAATTGGTCGGTAATTGGCTGCGGTCAAGAGGTCACCTTTTTTATACATCGGGATTATGATTGAATTCCTCCATGACTCTGGTATTGTTTTGGTGGCAATGATACTGTCAAACAAGATTTTGAGAACTCTGGCCCTTACGGTTGGATTTTTCTTCAAAATTGCATTACTGAGGCCGTTAGGGCCTGCTGCCCTGGAAGCAGATGATTCTTTTTTTTATCAGGTTCTCGATTTCATCACATACAAATCCAATGACCAATTTGAATCTAGTTGAGTTAAGGGTCCCTGACTATCTTTGAGGCCACAAACTTTGGAGAAATTATCCACCCAGGTTTTTTCCTCAATTATAGTAACTTGCGCGGTATCAGATTGGCTGTTCATTGAACTTACAATGGCCCAGAAATTCCTAGAATTTCTCAGAGTAACAGCTATTAGCATTTCCATGCCATCTCTCTGACATATCATAAACCTGTGCGTTCTCACTCAATTTCTATAGGTGTTATTTAACAATTTTATTTGATCTTCATAATCTTTTACATTTTTAGCTGTTTTTTAATGAAACGTTTTTCAGATCTTTTTTGCCTTTTTTCTCAAAGATTTGTACATCAAAGAAATGTTTATGGGTCCCTCTGGGTTTTGAGGTCCCTTTTACTGGAGAGTTTAAACCCCATAAGAAATTGATAAAAACAACTTGGTTTGCAGTATTTTATAATTTGCTGATCAGTTAAATCTTTAATGATGTATTCCAAATTATTTGTAAGAATTTGTCCCCCTCTTTCAAACCTCACTACCCGATTACCAGCTGTACTTAGGAGTAGTTCTTGTGTGTATAGAGGTATTAAAAGCTTATCTTGAAGCCTAAGAACAGTTTCTAACATTGCATGATCATTAACATTACCCTCTGTTAGAGTGAAATTAGTGCAACTGTCAAAAATTCCTTTTGAGACAAAAATGTAGTCAATTGTTGAGAAAGATGAACCTCTCCGCCAAGTGGAGGCACAGGGAATATCTCCCTCTACATTGCCATTTAACATTCTTAAATCCCATTCCGACATGAAATCACACCATACATACCCATTTCTTGATTTATATTTATACACAGAGGTCAGGGATTTGGAGGTAATACATTGTGTGTTGAGGTCCCCCATTATTATTAAAGCATCTGAGGGGAATTGATAAGAGTAATCCACCAAGAGGTCTAAAAGATTTTGCAGAAAATTAATTAATGGGGTTATCACAGAATTCCAATATATTGTAATCACAATCCAATTTGGACCAATCCTATTTTCCCTAGTGTGTAGTCTTACAACCAAAATACCCTGTATATCATTTGATAGCAATGTTGAATCTAGGAAAATCTCATTTTCACATGCAAGTAACAATCCCCCGCTCAGGCGACCCCTGCCACTAAATTTAGCGAGTTGTTGATACACAGAGAAACCGTCAATACCCAAATCTTCAGTTAACAAGGTTTCATGGAGCGATGTGAGGCCAACATTTTGAAAGATATATGATTTTCTAGTACCATTAGAGAAGGAATTGCATCCTCTTGAGTTCCAGGATAAATGTCTTAAGGATAAATGTCTTATAACATGGTTAGCTAAAGTTTCGGTTCCCGGATACCCATTTTAAGAAAGACTTGGGTTATAATGTCCGGTACCATTTCCCACATATTGAATGGAGCCCCACTTAAGCTAACCATATTTGGATAAGGCGGGGTACCACTTGATTTTCAGGATTAACAAAGATTTTGTCTGTTTGAGGGGATTTTCTTGAAATCAAGAAGCCCCTCTTCAGCCAATCTTCTTTGGACCCCAGAATTGTATCCCTGGCTAGTCTTGATTTCATTGATAATCCCGCGATATTCGTATTAGGATTTGCTGGAAAGCTCACTCAATCTATATCACTTGATGAAAGGTAATTTAACTCAGACATTTGCTTCAATTCTGCTAGGATTCTTGGTCGATTTAGAGGCATAAATTGTGTTTTGTCAGTAGATTTTTTTGTCAAGAAAACTTTCAAACCAGGGATCATGTCCTGAGTGATCTTAGTTGATCGCGAATGGACAGGACCTTTCGTTGTCAATTATTGTTTTAAAAACAGAATCGTTCTTTAGGGTTTTAACGACTTCTGACCTATTATTGTAATTACTGCCAGCATATTTTTCTATACCCCTAGAAGTTTGTCGATTATCTCCCACTTGATCCCTCAAATCATCTTGTGGAATTTTCACTTCTCCCCGGGGTTCAAGACCCCTGTGTTAGGCAAGGTTTGTATGCAGTACCCTCTGGGAACACTACAAACAACTATGACTACAGGTATAGGCAACCCACCCTTTGGTAAAAGCTTGTACTACACAGTTTTGGTAGCATGTTGAGCAGCCAGGCTTATCTCAAGAGGGGAAATGTGAGCTGCAGTGGAATTACACAAAGATTCACAGTTACAAGTATTCAAGTAAACTCTTACACTCAAAGTTTCTTGCATAAACAATTATTAAGTTATTTATCAGTCAGTTATAAAGCCTTCTTCAGAAAGGAACAATAGAATAGTAATGCACAAATACACTTCAATACTGTACACTCTGAGCTTCTGAATCAGACAAGACGCTTTTGGGATGGCCCACAGACAACCTACACCCACAGGTGACTTCAGTAACAAGGGTGGTGGGGACATTAATATCTTACTGTTGGCATTCAGAATACTCTTAAAAGTTGGTAAAAGGCAAAGGCTATTAGAACACAAGAGATCACAAATATTCCTAAGCAGTGAAGATACTTTTAGAGTTCACTAGAAGAGTCATTCAATTCAATAGGCTAAGCTAAAGTCGATGGGCAAAAGTCTTGGATAGGATAAAGCACTTCTGGTAAGTAAATGGAAAAGTCTCGGCACAAGTTCTTAGGAGTCTTTGATGAAAAGAAGAATCAAATGTAGGGCCACAAGCTGATTAGACTTGCGAGTTGTGGACGTTACAAGCACTTCTACAGTAAGTTCTCTTAGACTTGTTTTACAGTACCTTGGTAAAGAAGAAAAGATGCAGCTGATGCCTTCTGTTGCTTTGCAGCTGGGCCTCAGTCATGGGGACAAGAGGGATCACGTTGGTGGACTCCTGCACTGCACTGGGACTGTCAAAACCCACAACCGGCAAACTTCTTTTTCAGTGGCTGTTCGCGTTTCAGCTACCGCAAATGGAAACAACACAGTTCCTGGCTGTCAAGGTGGACTGTCCTTGCTTCTGGGGTGCCGCACTCTGCTGAGGGGGCTCAGGCTTGGTCAGTCCTGCTTCGTGGGAGTCCGAAGGATCTTCCAAAAGCTTTAGGCCAGCTTAAAAGTCACGTACACAATCTGGTGTCCCTCTCCCTGGCTATACGGTTTCTTGCACCAACTCTGAGGAAATTAAGCCTGCTCCGAGATGGGTGTCCAGGTGGCTTACTTTGGAGTTGATTGGTCCTACCAAATCAAAGGAAGAAGTGGTCCTTGCAGGGGCTTCTCTGTCGATGCGACCTTGGTGTTTTGGCACTGCAGCAGGACTTCACCGGGCAAACCAACAGTCCATGAGTTGCAGCAGGCGTCCTCTTCAAGCTCTTCTTCGGTTCCTTCGTCCAGTGGTTGACTCTGCCTTCCAAGCCAAAAGACATGCCTTTTATTCAGTTCTATCCCATTCATTCCAGCCTAGCTGTCACTCACCCAGAAGGGTGGCTGTCCTTGCCGGACAGTCAGCCAGCCAATCACCACAGAGTGCATTTGGTTCTCCTAGGAGACTAAGTACAGGGAGTTTGGGGCACCTCCCTCGCTTCCTGCCTACCCCAGACAGTCTGGAGCCAGAGGCGGGTTTCACACCTGAATCCCACCAAAGGCGAATGAACAAAGAGACCAAACCTGGTTTGGTGCGCAGAGAAAGTCTCTACAAGGACCTTTCCACAAAGACATGGCAAAAAAAAGAAGACCGGGGACCATTTTGACAAAGATGGCTCTGCGCTATTTTGAAAAAGATGGCACACGCGGTTAGCGTTACCGGAGCTGGGAACAGCCGCGGTAAATGCAAATCAAAACGAAACCACTACCACCAGCCATTCTTTGAGGAAAGGGTAACAAACATGTTGCATGAGCATTTAGACACAGGGGATACTAAGTTACCTCTCCAGCACTCTTTTGTAGGATAGGGTGTGCTGGGTCTAGCAAGTACAATGCTAAGTAAAGTCAATTTCACTTTACTGCTCTGGGAAACAGTAGTTTATCCCAGAGAAGATATTTAAACCTTGGAAAATCTAAAAGACTTCTCTGTGTCACTGCACTGAAGGTGCTGCGTGACACATTGTAAAAGATGATGCTTATGGAGTTTGTTAGACTCCATAACAAAAAGAAACACAGAGGTAAAATTCACATTAAAATACATGAGAGAGTGGTGAAAAAAGGGTCACACTCTCTCCGGGCAATATTGCTGGGGGTCTCTAAGGTGGAGGGAATTAGCATATTTTTGGGAATGCTCCCTAACACCCTGTGCCCCATTCTATGCCATATTCCCAGAAGGGCAGGAGCCCTTCGCCACCAGCACCAGCAGCGTGAGACGTCTGCTAGCCCATCGAGCCTTGGGTAAGATACACCAGAGAGTGGGCGCGTGAAAACTAATAAACGCTGCTCCCCATTGCCTTCACATTGCCTGAATGCCTCCACTCCTGCAGCTACAGCCCAGAAAGCCTCATCTACCACTTTTCTCTATTTCGGCAAGGCGCCATTCCACATGAGGAAAAATATGTGCTACCCGAAATGGCTGCTTGCATTTCCTGTCTACCGGTTGCTTAGCAACCACAACCGACGCCCATTGGATTACCAACAGCTGATTTGCAGAAGGGCCCAGCCGGAAGGCGTCAGCCGGCCCACTGGACGAAGGCACATGGAAAAAGACACTTGCCTGTCTGTGCGTGGCCATCGCCCAGTCAGGATTCCAGCCTGCCATTCTAAGTGACCTCTCACGTAGTGGATTTCAACCCACTCCAACCCCCTGCCGCAAAGGGGTGTCTCCCGGAACTTGACTTACCCCTCTAACGCTACCGAACTCGCTGCGGCCAGACCTTTTTCTCAACGTCCCATGCCTGCATAGTCTGCAAGGGTAACTGTGATCTATGCATGTACCCTAACTATGTCCTGGGTACACGTATTCTATATATATTGTATTCTTTGACTACCCTATCACATGCTGCGCTGTTCTTTGCTAACAAGTGCATTACGCCAGCTTCTAAATAGTGTATCCATTGTACCTGATGTTGCTCCCTCCATATTGGAATTCACGTAACACGTGCTATGCAATCGTGATCACCATTGTCTCTGCTCTTCCTAGTGTTAGCCACGCGGTATTCTGATTACCTTTGCCTCAGTTCATGTAGCATTGCCCCACTGTAATTTGATTAGCATTGCCTCAGCTCATCTTAGCAGTGCCAGTCCCTCAACATGTTGCTTAAACTGCCCTGCTCTCACGCGATACCACCTACCCTTCCTCCCTGCACTTCTTACAGGCATACCAATACTACACTCGACGATGGCCACACTAGCCACCATCTCCACACCCAGCCTTACCACTACTGCGTGCAAGCCACCACTGGTAGTACAGGCCCCTACACACCCTATACCCATCCACCTGAGAAGCCAAAGGCTAGGCACCCACTTTCTCCACATCTCATCCACTCGCAAAAAGCACCTAGGAAAGCAACCCCATCATTCGCCCTCACCTGCCACCATCAGTCTGCCAAGAACCCCATGCCTCACCGCCAAAAATACTAAAGTTTCAACTAAAACAAAAATAGGTAACAACTTCACCACCCAAATCCAATGTGCACTCATCAATGCACAATCCATGTCAGCCGATGCCACAGAGATTCATGACCTCATCACGGACTTGGATGCAGACGCCCTAGCCATCACAGAAACCTGGTTACACGAAGCCTCTGGACCAGCCATCTGCCAGACCTTACCACCAGGCTACTTAATTTTCCGCCAAGATAGAACTACCAACAAAGGAGGACGTGCCGCCCTTATCATCAAGGAAACGCTGAACTCTAGACAAATAAAATCTGCTACTGCAGACAATTTTGACACCATCTCAGTGAAAATATCCTTCTCACCAAACGACACTATAACGCTACATGCAGTCTACCGCCCTCCAGGTCCCCTTCTCGATTTCCAAGCCAACATCATACACCTCCTGGGTGACAATCTAAAATCCAATACAAGAGCCATCCTCTTAGGAGATCTAAATCTTGGCTCTAAGATCCTAAAGACAAGAAAGGCAAAACCCTCGCCAAAGCTCGCATGGCGGGCCGCATTTACGATTACAATTAAACACTGTCTGACATGCTTGCATGTCGGGCGGCATTTAATTTCACCTATGAACTATTCTTGCCATGCACGCATGTTAAGCAGCGTTCACAGTTACAAGTAAACGCAGCCGACATTCTCGCATGCTAGGCAGCATTTACTTCTAATCACACATGCTGCCAGGGTTGTTGAGTGGTCTGACTGTTGGGACTCAGGGCTAGCTAGCCTTTTGGTTGTAGCCCCGTAGCTTCTATCTGGGGCGACAACCAAAAGACCTGAGGCAACACCTCTGCACGCTGCATGCCATACGTGCATGGCAGGAAGCGTGTACAATTACAGTTAAATGCTGTCCAACATGCTTGCATGTTGAGCAACGTTTCATTTGCCTGTGAACACTGCCTGCCATATGAGTAAGCAGCGTTCCCAGTTACAAGTAAATGCTGTCTGACATGCGAGCATGTCAGGCAGTGTTTAATTGTACAGGCTGCCTGTCATACGAGTATGGTAGACAGTGTTTACAATGGATCCCTATGGAGTCTGCCTGCTTTATTCATAAAGCAGGCAGAGTCCAGAGGGATCTCCAGCATGTGTGCCGGCATGGATTATCCATGCCGGCACAAAGGCTGGAGCATTTGTATGGCGGAGGAAGGAAGGCAGGCAGGCAGCAGAAACGCAAGTTGCATGCCTCCTCTCCAACATACAAATGATTGAATATGCCACAAGGTAAGTGTCAAATATCTTTTTCCACCTGTCCCACCTTATGGGTGGAACCCCCGGCTCAAAAAGAAAGGGAGGAGGCGGAGCCATGCTAGCCACAGCCATGACCACTGTGCAATACCCCCAACTGTTCTTATATAGTGATTAAAATTGCTTTCCACTTCAACACAATGTGAACCTGTGCTAAAACTCTTCAGAAATTCCCCTCCAATGTTCAGTCTTGAAACTGTGAAATTACTTTTGATACATTCACTTTATGTCATATCTCACTTTGCTAGACTGTCCCCTTAAACTTCTTGAGAGGCGAAGGTCTTTTGAGACACTCCCTCAGTATCAATGCCCTGTTTGTTTATTTCCCGGGCCGGTTGGCCTTACTTTCCTTTTTTTATAAATTTAGGGCTTGTGGGCGTTTCTTTGGATGAAGCAATACCTACAACTGAGTGGACCGCCCCCTTAGATCCGCATTCGTCTTCCACTCTCCCTCTCCTCACCTTTTGGGCTGTGTTGAGGGCCGTTGCCCTTGCTACTTTCTTTCAGGGTCCGTGAGGACAGCGGTGTGAACGCTGTTCAGGCGGCGTTCATTCTCGTGCCACTCCGTTGTCGACCCGGGGCATGGGAGGACGCTGGAGCCCGTCGGCGGCTTGCGTGCGGTCGCCGACACTGGACACTTTCGACGTGTGGCTCTCAGCTGACGGTGGCCTGAAGTGCTCTGCCGTGTGGGCCGCCCTTTAGGTTTACCTTCGTCGCCAATGTAGAGAAAGGGCGGACATGGTAGGTAAGGGGTAAACTTACGTTTATTGAGGCGGCCCGCCGGACCAGTCCTCCCCTTTACTCAACCACCAACTAAACTGCCGGTCACGCGAACCACGCTCAAAGGAACACAAACAAAGTGAATGGTTCGCGCGACGCGACATTCTGTATTACCATAAACACTACAAAGTGCTCACTTGAGGACAGGAACGTGTGAGAGTCGCACTGAATGAAAGACAAAAGAACAAAATACCTGTTGTTTCGACTGTAGAAGTTCCTCCAAACAGAAGAGAGGGAAACGCACGGAAAAAAGAGAGAAACGAGGGCAGCGGTAGACTGGGAACCAAAATAGGCCCTGGAAATTATTTTGAAAGTGGCCCCACATTACACATTTTGAGCAAGCCAACCCTTTTCCTATGAGAAAGATTGAAAATTAAATACAAAAGAGGCCCATGGTACAGAGGCCCACTAAGAAATCTCTACAGTTGCCTGTAGGCCTGTCGAGGGGAGAATCCAACATGAAAGAAAAGCATTGCGCCTTGAGAGAGCGATATGTTTGAAGATGCTGAGAACAATGGCTGCAATGGCACAACAGAGCCCCAGAAACGGCCTTCTAGTGTCCTAGATCACAAAGACCTGGAAGCAGTGGTAACGTTCATGCCAGGGACTCTTGATGTGCGTCCCGCCTGGGGGCCAGGTCATGTGTTGCGAAAGTGACGTGGGGTGCGCGAGATGCAGCCAATGTCAGGCAGCCAAGTGAGAGGGTTGCCGCTTTGATACGCGCGCATGAAGGAGACTGTGCAGTGCGGATGCTGCCGCTCCACGCTCTGCACTGGTGCTTGCTTGGCCCGCCCTTCACAGAGCCAATTTATGCTACAAGCGGGGTCCGACTGGGTCATACAGTTGTCTCGGGCGGAGTAGCGGCAGAGTAGCAGTCTCAGGCAGTTACTCTTTCTTCCTGCAAACAGACCCCAGTCTGTCTTCAGTGTCTGCAGTGTTTCTCCAGTGTGACCAGGGAGAGAGCATTCAAAAGCTCCATTTCACTGCAGAGCAGCCGCACAGTAGCGGCAGAGTAGCAGTCTCAGGTAGTCTATGGCAGCCATGGACGCTACCCTACTTAACCCTGCGGCCCGACAGAGGATCTCGCGTTCACGTTCGCGAGCTGAAACATCTAAGAAACAGCTTGCCGAGAATCAAAACCTGGATCCTGCCCGCATAGCAGTGGACGACACCCCCGATTGTGACGCCAGGGAAGCGGGGTCACCACTCTACAAGGCCTTGCTAGTAGCGATCCCTGCTAACAGTGGGGGAGCTTGCAAAAACTCCAACAAAATTCAGGGACCGGTCTCATCGATGGTTTGCAATACCGGCACTTCAACCCGCCTCCCCCTGCTCACGCTGCCGACCTGTGACCAAACGGATGAGCGGCCGGAGGTGGGATCTCCCACTCGGCAAGCTTGCCCAAACAAATTGACAACGTATCCTGACTCACCTGGAGCTGATCGGGAGCCTCCTGGACCGTCGGCTCTGCCAGCGACGTCTTCTTCCAGGCCGGCTCCCACCTCTGTGCCGCGGCCTCCCCGCAGCCTGTCGGAGGATGGATGGCGCGGATTCCCTCGGCGTGGGGCGGGGCTGGCTCGAGGGAGCAAGGTGGGACGCCTGGCAGCTGGTGCCGTAGCACTACCTTTTGGAGGGGCCTTACAGCCGATGACAGGGCGAAACGAAAAGGCGCCAGACAACTCGACACCAGGCATTGTGGAGGACATTTCAACGAACAACCATCTTGAAAAACATCACGACAGTGCTCTCTTAGTGGGCCACTTGGGAGCTGATTACTTTGCCGGTCTCTCAACAGGAAATTCTGTCATGGTGGATGTTGAAATCCACCCATTATCTACCCAAGACTGCGAGACACTTCCACACATGGTCCAACATAAAAACAATAAGTCAGTCACGATCATTGAGCTGGACCAACTTAGAGAAGGGGAGAATCCTGAGACACAAAACCACCCCCCAGAATGAGACATGGTTTCAAAAAAAGAAGGTTCATGTTAAAAAAAACTGAAAGCAATTCCAAAAAATAAAAAATCACGCCCATCGAAGTCTGATGAGCAATCTGACGAACAACCTGTCCAGTTTAAAGGGACACCAAGAAAGAAAGGTGATGAAATCTGTGATGGTACCCACATAAAAAAACAGCTGGCCAAACGGACTACCAGGCGCATAATAAAATCAAAAGAAATCACTAGACAAACGGAAAATAACATTACACCTACACAAACCCTGAAAGACTTTTTTGGAAAATGCTGCAAAAGAAAATATGAAACCATCTGTGAAATCAGTGATAGCGAGATGCTAGAAGTAATGATCTGCTCAGAGGTTCCATCAGGGCACTTAAACAACAAACTCATGGTCCCTCTTGCCTCTGACTCTTCCCGTCAAAAGGATACGACTCAGCCTGAGGTCGCTTCTCCTCCGGAAGAGACAGACAGTCCTTTGTCCAGGCCACGAAATTGCACTGAAGACGCCTCAGCCGAAAGTTCGACCTTACCCTCAGTCAATGACAACAGCTCGGCTGGTCTGGAAAATACGCACCCTGATTCGGCCAACACTCACGAGGAGCTACATGTGGTGTATCCACAAGGATCATAAGGATCCAGGAAAAGACGTAACCATGCCTAGTACGCCGGCGCGGCCAAAATCCAACAAAAAAGACTCTTGTCCTTCTATGGCATCAACTCCTTTTAAGGACAGAAGACATAGTGAACTCTTAGAAGCCACTTCTGCTGAATCACCTAAAAATAAGCTGGATATTCTAACAATTATGTCAGCAATGACTGTGGCTCTTGCACCTTTAAGGAAACTGTACGAGGCCATCAATGATACTTTAAAAGACCACAGTTCTCTCTCGGCAATAATGCACTCTAAGTTGTTATACTTGGAGGGCTACATTGCTGCCTTAGAAAAAGACAAAGTCGGAGACAAAACATGGCAAACTGCCAGGGGGTTAGGGAGGAAATAGTACCTAAAACCGTGGCAGCCACTTCAGACGTAACGTGTCAAACACAGACTATGGAGTCCACATCTGGTCAGTTATCCTCCAGATCACCTGAAGGTCTAGAGCAGCGGACAAAAAAATCAAGCCCTTCCCTGAAACCCGCTGCTCCACCCCCTAAGACAAGAAGTGACACAAAGAACAATAACAAGGCAAGTGCCAAAAGTGTTGTTCCATCGTCTAACCCAAGCACTGCCAACACAAAACACAACAGGTCTTGCTCCTCCCCACAAGATGCGGCTGTAATCCAAAATCTATACTATAGGCCCCCGGGTTCAAATCAAGTAAGGGGCAGCGGCTGCCGCTCAATGGGGGGGGGAGAAGCCCCACAACTGCGCATGCGAAGACAATGATCAAATACTCTTGATTGGTTGGAAAAACCGCAGAAGAAGGGTACGGACTCTTCGATAAACACAGACTTCCCCATATTTGCTGATCGCAAATTAACTAGCGCTTCAACAGCCAGCAGCACAAAGCAACTAGTCTTCTGCCTTCCAGTTTCAGATAAGGACTTGGTGCCTCGTCTAGGCAGAAAGGAGGAGCAGAACGGCGTACCAAGGACAACAGCAAGCCCAACTAGTAATAGCTCTAAAGAAACAGAGGAAGGTTCAACAACAATCTGCATCGACCTAGAGGCATCAGGCTCTTCAAACACTTCTAAATCCACTGAGGACCTCTTGATGGAGGAAGCTCTACAAAACCTGAGCCAACATGGCAAAAACAGAGATGAAATCAACGTGGACGCCACACAATCAAGAACAACTCAGAATGGCTATGTGGCTGAACCTCACTAAACACTTACATTGGAGGACCGCTGCAAGAAGGTTTCACAAATTGAAAATTGGAGCACAGACCAGATGTGCCTGAAGAACAACAGTAAATTAAGTGAAGACGATCGAAGGTATCACGAGGTGTGTACGTCTCCAAATCTAGAACTCACTCACTGAAGCAAAAGACTCCGGCATTTAAACTTGAACAAATACATACCAGTCAAGAACAGATTGTTTTAAATAGAAGAACTGTGATGGAACTGTTATACAGTATCCCGAAACTTCAATCAATTGATTCAAGTGACCTGCACATAGTAGAACCTTTCCACAGAGGTCGCCAGGCAAACACCTACCTATACATCACTTCCCGGTCTGTCAAACAGAAGATAAGGGACTCCCGGAAACACTTGCTAAAGTTAGGATACGACCTAAAAGAAATCGAAGTTGACGAGTTTGAGCAATCCGAGGAACCTCTGAAAAAACATAGAACGTACTCAAGCTCAGAGAAAACGAATGAAAATCCCAAACATCTAAGCCGAAACACAGAACTCTTCTACTGGAAGGCATCAACATGGTTCTACTACTGGTAAATCGTCGGAGAGGCAAAGCAGAGATGACACGGAGAGATCTGAGGTTCCTATTATTACAAAAACAGAAAGAGCCCCTCGTATTGTGAACAACCATGAAGACTGCCAAGAAGAGGGGGTAACGAAATATGAAAGACATCCCAGCGGCCCACTGACTTCACTTAAAAGAACTTACATGCAGAGCACAGTGAAAGATCAAAAACAGCTCACGGATAGGGGAAAATGTAATCCTCTCCAAAATTTGTGGGCTTGGCTCCCGAAAGCCCTGGTTCGCCAAAGAAAGTAGCAATCCAAGTACGTCCAGAATCGATCCAAAGACCCGATACGATTTACATCCGACTCTATCGTGAAGCTGGGCTCGTGGAACACTTGTGGATTTGCTCACCTGACTGTACCAAGCGATGTCGACCTGGCTCTCTATGACATTCTGTGTCTCCAAGAGACATGGCTAACTACCAAGCCTGTTCTGGATGGGTACGAACTTGTCCTGGCCCCGGCAAAAAAAGGACCAAAGGTAGACCAGCTTCGGGACTACTAATAGCAATCCGAATTGGAAAGGGATTCAAACTGTCAAAAATACTAACTACATCTTTATTGATGCTAACAGTCCAGGTTAAATGGACCTACTGGAACGAGGCATTGAAGAAATCAATGTCAACTTCAGCTATTATCATCAACGTCTACTGGCACCCAGACGCCATCTCAGATCAGGACTTCCTGGACTCGCTAGAGAAGGAAATCGACAGAGCTTACATCGTCCACGCTGAAACTTACCTATACATTTGTGGCGACCTAAACGCAGTTTGCACTACGAAGGCCCGCAATGCAGTAAAAAACAAGGCGGAATTGCGGGGGGAAAAATGGTCTACCTTGATGAACTCGAAAGATCTCGCCAATGTGGATACTATCTTCCCGTGCCCAACCCGTATTCCAACCTGGGAAGGCCATACTTCATCGGCAACAATAGACTACATCTTTGTTTCATCGGTCCTGCTGACGATGATTACATCCTTTACAGTTATTAAAACCACAGCAAGTGACCATAACCTACTGTGCACAACATGGCCAGTCACCCATACCGAAAAGGCAACGTTCAAACCAAATGTGGAAGTAAATTTAAAAGGCAATCCTCTGTCCTTGACTCTAGAAAATGTTAACACCCTAACAAGCAAATACGTTCAGCTTGAGAACCAAGGGGATGGTGTTCTCCTTAATATCATCAAAAAACATGGTCGGAAGTGTGCAACATCTATTGAAAAACCGGTCCACAACTACGACCTGGTCCTGGTAGCTAGAAGAGGCACTCTAAGGAAACTTCAAAGAGCATTCAAAAGGGATAGCTCTGAGGCAAACAAACTAGCATGGCTCAGCGAAAAGAAGAACTACAAATCGTGGCTAAAAGACCATCGCCTCTCCCTGTACCAAAGAGACTCGGAGGAGATGTTGAGGCTTGTGTGTGGCAAAAACTCCCGCAAATTTTGGGCATTGGTAAATTCAACAGAAAGATCTAGCACAGATTCACTAATTAATAGTATTGGAGAAGATACTTGGAAAACCCACTTTAAAAAACTATTCTACGATCCAACCGTACCACCGACCTCCACTCAGGTCCATAGCGCCCGGCCCTGGATTGAGCTCCATGACAAGGAAGACATTGTGGACGTCTTGAATAAACTTAAGAAATCAAGGGCCCCAGGACCGGATGGCTTGACAAATATGCACCTAAAACAGCATCCTGAAGCCTGGGCGAGCTTCATCAGTGAAGTTTTTCGAAGATCAACAGTAGCAAAGGCACTACCTACATCTTGGACCACTGCGGTAGTAGTGCCGATCTACAAGAGAGGAAAGAGGGACGACCCTACTAACTTTAGACCGATCGCCCTTCTAACCGTGATAGGCAAAGTTTATGGATCTCTCCTTCTCGATTTCCAAAGTTGGGCGAGTGAGGCACCCTGCAATGACCTGTTCCAATCAGGCTTAAAAAAAAATCTGGGGACTAATATCAACATCTTATCATTGAGTGTCCTAAAAAGCAAGTCATTAGCAGGGGGGCCTAGAACATACATGGCCTTTATCGACTTAAGTCAAGCTTTTGACCAAGTAGACAGGCAAAGTCTTTGGAACAAGTTGAGAAAGTGGAATTGTCCAGCAGCCATATTACAGCCACTTATCGCCCTCCATATGAACACCAGAATACAAGTGAGGCTTGACCAGCAAGGAACCCTATCTGAAGAGATTACGACCAATCGCGGGGTCAAGCAATGATGTCCATTGGCCCCGGCGCTCCTCCTGAGCTTTATAGGTGACTACATCGATACGGAGCACTTGGTTAGAGCCTTTCCGCCACATCTGGGAAACACAAACATTTCTAGAATTTTGTAATTTAGAAATTTGTAACATTTCTAAAATTCTAAACATTTGTAGAATTTTGAGAGAAAAAAGCGATAACTATGCCTGGAACCTTGGAGATGAACGTATTGAGAAGGTCGCCGAGTTCAAATATCTAGGCATAATGATCGACAACTCTAAATATGAAGATGCCATGCAAAAACAGCTGTTGATCAAAGTAAAGAGCCTAACCTCGCAGGCCAAAGCGATAAACAGGAAGTTTGGTCGTTTTTCTCTAACTCCCATTGTGGACTTCTATAAAGCCAAAGTCGTTCCTCCACTGATTTATGATGCTGAAGCCATGCTAGGGATACCAAAAAGAAACTTGGCTAAAGCTGGAAAGTCATTATTGGAGAGAAGTGCTGAATCTACCCAGTTCGACGCCAATTGTTCTTATTAGACGAGAAATTAGCCAACTCTCACTGTTAGCAATAGTGGAGAGAAATACAATGATGCTGTTTAGAAAAATCCTGTTGGAAACCCGCCCAAAGCTACTTGAAGCGGTAAACAACGAGGTCGAGGGTGGCCGATGTCTTGCCCTAAATCAGTGGTATGAGGAACAAGAACTAAAACTGAAACTGATCATGTGCACCAAAAAAGAGTTAATGGAGAATCCAACGAAAATCCATAAAAAGCTAAACGAGCTGGACTGGGCCACCACCTGTGATAAAGCTGCATCATACAAGTTGGCTGCTCATCTGCTGCCTATGCACTATAAACTTCATGTTCTACAACCGTTTGTTGAAAAATACCCAAACCGGAAGATGAGGAATACTTTCTTAAGAGCTTGCCTAAACTTGTTATCTACGAACAAAATCATGATGATACGCGGCTTGACGCCCTCAAACAAATGCAGATTCTGTAAAGACCCTGCCACAATTGAATCAGTGAGACACCTCCTCCTATCATGTTCTTTGACAAAGACGTCTGGTGGTCAAGATTGATTTAGGGGGGCGAACCACCTGGATAACTGCTACAGTGAACATTTTGGACTTGATTCTGGCAAACACAAACAAGGAGGAAACAGCATAGGATCAACGGACACGACAGACAATGAAATACAAAACTTTTAAAAACCCTCGGGCTAAATAAAGTTTTTAAAAAAAGATAATTGTCTCGGGCGCCAATGAAAAAGCAGTCCACAGTTGCAATCGACAATTCATTCCTTTTGTGACAGACTTTAGTACCCAAGGGGAGTTTTTTTGATAAAATGTGATGCAAATTGTGTAATTTAATGAATATTTATTGTGCAACAATGGTAAAAACTACTAGCCACATAGTGAAGTAACTCATCAAACTTGCCGACATTGGCTAAAAAACTGGCTCCACTATACGGTGACCAGATGTCCCGGTTTTGCCAGGGATGTTCCAGAATGTGGTGCTCTGTTCCTCTTTCTCAAGATTCTTTCAATTGGAAACTGCAGTGCAGTGGTCCCGGTTTTTGGTAGTCTGTCTTTATAGCTGACAGGCATGAATGCACAATATGACACAGACGAAATGTGGCATTTTACAACTTAAGATAGTGTTAATTTGTGATATATTAATTATAATGTTTTTATTTGAACAGTAACACTTAAACCCCCTTCTCCTCCAACCTCTACTGAAGTGAAGTGCCTTGACAGCCACATTCAAGAGTTAGTCCTACTTTTATGTTAGTTGCTGTGTCCCAGTTTTTAACTTTTTAAATCTGGTCACCCTACCCCACTAGCATTTTGCTTTTTTGGTTCTGGCATCGCCCTATTGCCATATAGGCCAGTCCGAGCCTGACTCTCCTCCTGGCCTGTGCACTCCAGAACACTAGACAAAGTTTCGCCATCACAGCAATGATAGGCTGAGAGCTATCCCCAAAGGAAAAACAGAGGGCGCGCCACACACTTTCAAGAGGAGTGATGCGCTCTTTGCGATGAATGGGTGCTGATAGCCTACAGCCTATTTTAGCTGAGTGAAACACATCTGACACATGCTTTACCTCCTTCATCCAAACATGCCGAGTGAGACTGTGTTCTGACACATGCAAACCCTCAGAAAGTAGGCATTCCACCGGTCACAGTCTCAAGCAAGGTGTCAGCACTGATAGCCTCTGATACTAAGAGGAATATCGTTTCTCCATACTTGCCAACATTCTGTGACCAAAAAGATGTAGAATTTTTGAAGTTTCAAAAATAAATAATTCCCATAACAATGACATCACAGGAAAATACTTAACATACATTGTTGGCACCATTGAAGTATTCTAAAATACACAACCCATCAAACATCACAATATGGAAAGATGTTCAAAGTAAACACTCAGACCAAAGAACTAAACACCCGACAGAGCATAAGTTATCATGGAAATAGCCACAAAGGAAGGCTCCATAGACGGAACACATACCATACCTCTCAACTCACACGCTTTTGGCGGGTGTCACCCGCCACCTAGGCAGCTCTCTCACCCGTCAAGCTTCACACACGCCCATAGGAATCAATGGGCCTTTCACCCGCCAAATACAAAATCGGGTGTTTTCACCCGCCGAGGGCTACTGAAAGGTTGAGAGATATGACATACTTCGACACAGGCGAAAGTCCTCAAGTGACTCGCCCACTCGCACGTACCGGACGCACCATATCCAGACCGGCAGACGCATCTAGATAGAATTGAGAATATTAGCATGGACACACCTGGATGGAGTTGTGGACATTGGCCTGCGTCTCATCTAGAGGAAACTTTGAATTCTAGCATGCCCGCCCTTAGATGGGGTGGTGAATATTAGCATGTCTACATTTGGACAGAATTGAGATTGCCAGCCTGCATCTCATCTAGATAGGACCATGAGCGTTGGCATGCCCGCACCTAGGTGAAAGCTGAAGACTAGCCCAGGCCACGCCTGGAATTGTGGACATTAGCCTGCGTCGCATCTAGATGGGATTAAGTGAAGGATAGCAAGCCCGCGCCTGGATGAAACTTGAGTGTTGGCATGTGCCACACTTGGAATTGTGAACACCAGCCAGCGCAGCATCCGGATGGGGTTGCGAATGATAGCATGCCCACACCTGGACAGATTTCAGAACGCTAGCTTGCGCCGCAACTGGACGGGACTGTGAATTGTCGGCTTGCCCACACCCTGATAGAATTCTGGACATTGGCCCGTGCTGCATCCGGATAGAGTTGTGGGGACCATCTGGTGCCATACTGGGACAGAACTGCAGTGCTAGCATGCCAAAGGTCAGGTAACCCACTAACCAATATAAGTTCAAACTCTGCATACTTATCTCACTCAAACTCACACAACCATCTCTCGCACAACAAGCCGCACGCACTTCACAACACTGCAACAACACATAAACCGGACCAACAGCACACGCGGCCTATCACAGACCCGATACCAGCACCAGAGCTCAGCATCTGGTGTATACCGAGTTGAAGCTGCCAACAGAACACCACTCCTCTCACTACCCTGCTCCCTCTTCACCTTACTAACCCACCCCACCCCACCTTATTTACAGATCCGCCAGAGCGCCTGGGGACCAATTCCGTTGGTGATGGTGCGCGGTACAAATACTTTTAACATTTAACATTTTAAAATGTATAATTCTGAATGGTAACTTAACACCAAATTCAATTACCTAACTTCACAGAAGGTAATAACACAGAGCTGGTGCGCAACGTTTGCCACTGCTCTGTAGCAGCAGCCCAGGCAGTACATATTTATTGCAAATTGAACACTGAATGACTTGGTGACTGATACCCCCTTAGTCTGATAGGCAGATGTTGTGTGAAGGTGTTACATTCTGCCACTTGCCTTCACTGGTGGTTCACCTAAGGGTTGTCCCGGCCAGAGTGCAGGACAGTCACATAGCTGTCAGGTCAGTGGATTGGTCTGAGCCCAATCAAAGTAATCACCTACCAGTCCACTGTAAAGACAGACTAATTAATGTATTGCATTCTTGGTGAGGGACTGTTTGTGATGACACCTGCTGCAGTACCTACGCGCCCCGTTAAATTAAAAGGGTTTGTCCATGAAAGTTGAGGTGATGTTAAAGATCTTGCGTCGCACCAGGTTTAGCTACTACGGAGACTTAGAGTCCCTCCACTCCGTTTGTGACGATATATAATGGTTGTGTTGAGCTATCCCTTGATAGTGCGCCGAAAAATAATGGAATGGCAAGTAGTGATGATTAATAAATTCCTTTTATTTTTGTGATGTTAGAGCCTTTGTGGATGACATGTGTTTCGGCAGAGCTGCCTTTATCAAATCCAGGCTATCACAGGACACTCGTACATATGGAGGACTTCTTTGTACCAGGAGGGATTCATCCCTGTGAACTTCAGCACATTTGTGCATTATGCAGTGACTTATGAGCTATCTATGTAGCCTGGATTGGATAAAGGCAGCTCTGCCGAAACACGTGTCATCCACAAAGGCTCTAACATCACAAAAATAAAAGGAATTTATTAATCATCACTACTTGCCATTCCATTATTTTTCGGCACACTATCAAGGGATAGCTCAACACAACCATTATATAATTAATGTATTGCATGCTTTGTCCTGGAGCTTGCCTTATAGTCACATAAATTACTTGCCACTATAAAAATTAGGATCTGTCACTGAAATCTGTAGCCGGTAGGACTGCTTAAAAAGCAGTAGCCTACTGCCTAAATCTGTAGGGTTGGCAAGTATGTTTTTCTGTCACCGTATACCAACAAGGATTGAGACTCACAGCTTTCTTCTGTGTCCCCAAAGAGCGAGGCATTTATGTGAGTAACTATACAAAGGTTGATGCAATACAAATATAGTTAGATTTAATTTTGTCCATTGGGAACAATATAACGCTTTTCACTGTTTCAGGCATCCTTGTTAAACTGGTGCTAAAGTCATGGTCATTATCGGCATGTTTTAGGCAGTCTGCCTCTTGAAATCTGCAGATTCGGGGACACTTATGTCATGTTGTGTATACACGCTAAGCGCCCTCCGCATCATTATGTGGGAAGGCCTACGTTTAGGCCATGACAAAGGAAATGACGTTGGGCTTGGGAAGGGGCGGGGGTGAAAGGGAAAGTTAGTTAAGGCAATGACGGTGTGCAATAAAGTAGGGTGACCAGATGTCCCGGTTTTGCCAGAACTGTCCCAGTATTTGGTGCTCTGTCCCCTTTTTTCAAGATTATGTTCCCATCGGAAACTGCAATGTTCCCAGATTTTTGTAGTAGGTCTTCATAGCTGGCATGAAAGAAATAAACAATCTCACACAGAAGAAATGCTGCATTTTACAACTTAAGATAGTGTTAGTTTGTGATAAATATATAATATAATATGTGTTTCTTTGAACAGTAACACTTAAACCCCCATCTCCTCCAAACGCTAATGAAGTGTAGTGCCTTGAGAGCCACTTTCAAGAGTTAGTCCTACTTTTATTTTAGGTGCCGTTCCTGGTTTTTTACTTGTCTAATAAGACAAAGATACCACCAGCATACGTCCTCTTGTCTGTACCATCTCTTTTTATAGAGTAGAACATTTCTATGAAGTTGGCTTTGAGCGTGGCGGTCATAATGAAGATTCCCCCTGCTAATAGCGCAGGGAGCTCTTGATTCTATTAAAGACAAGGAGGCGAGCATTAAGCTTTCATCTTCTTTATTCTCTACTCTCCAGCAGTTTCAACAAGTATAAACATATGTAAAACTTGCATTTAAAATGTAACTTTTTTTTTCAAGAAAAACCTCAAGTCCCATCATTCCTGTAGTCCCATAGTCTCTGGCCATGTGACCTAGTCCTTCCTTTTCTCCTGTCCTTCCTCTTCTTAGACTGCGCGAACTGCAATCCTTTATTGACTCCGTAACCAACTGGTCAACTTGTGCTGAACTTCCTGCTTTGTACTGGGTCGACCTCTCACATTCGAACTTGCGAGCTTGTTCCAGACCCCTTGATCTGCTTAGGGCTATCATCCGTTCTTTTGTTCATCCCTTAATGCCAGGAAGAAACAAAACGTATATATTAAGGCGGAGAATACACACCATATTCTGGAAGGAATAGTCATGTTAATTATCAACAATGCATCACATCGATTACTTCCCCATTGCATCATGTGTATTCGGGACGGGAATTTAATGCCTGCCTCCTTGTCTTTAATAGAATCAAGAGCTCCCTGCGCTATTAGCAGGGGGAATCTTCATTCTATGTCAAGATGGAGGCGAGCATTAAGCTTGTTCAAAGCTTCGTACCACCGTCTCTGCTATTGAATTTATTGGTCTAAAATAGAACGTCCTGAACGTTGCATCGCTAGCCCAATCAGCTGCTTTCATAATGTCCTACAATGCTGCGCCTTGCCCTAGCGCTTTCGATGCCATCGCCCCTCTGACTGAATGCGCCCCGAATTTGGACATGTCAATGCCTGCCAGGTTCATGATATCTCTGACCCATCTCGCTATGGTGGCTGTCGCTACTCCTCTATGCGGTCTCCTACGCGCTATTAGCAGTTGGGTTATCCCTGCCGGCCTCACTTCTGCTGTTCTGCTCTCGTATTCTTTAATACACGTCGCAACACACCACGTAGGGTGGTCCGGCAAATATCGGTAAGTGATCATATAGGAATCTGTTTTCGTCCTTCTGACTAAGTTTAAAGTCACTCCCTCTGGTCCATAAGTCTTTCGATTTATCTCCAATGCTTTCACGTCTGCTACTCTCCTGCATGACACCATGCACAGGAGCATAGCTAGCTTTCCGGACAACTGACTCAGGGAAAAGTACCTGTTGTTGGGCCAATCTGCTAGAAGTTTCAGCACTATCGATACGTCCCATAGGGTGTTGTATCTAGGTTGTGGAGGTTTCCTAAACCTTATCCCTTTCAAAAGCCTTATCACCACTGGGTTCTCGCCTACTGGAATCCCTTCTAATGGCAGATGACCTGCCGAGAACGCGGACCTAAAAATTCCTATGGTCCTGTAAACTCTACCGTCCTGTAACAGTTTCGCTAAAAAATGTATTATATCAACCAGAGGGGCAGAAACGGGATGAATATTTCTCCTTCTGCACCATGTTGACCACCTATTCCAAGCTGCGTCGTAGCTCCTTCTTGTAGAGGGCGCCCAAGACTCTGCGATGAGGCTCGCAGCCTGCGCCGAAATTCCCGGGAGATTCCAGCGTCTCCTGCTATCCTGCACGCCATCAGCGGTAGTGTCCCCTTCACTCTCAGAGGGTGATATGACCCAGCTCGGTCCGTGAGCAGGCTCACTCCTTGAGGCAATAATCTCGGGTAGTCTATCAACAGCTCCATGAGCGTCAGAAACCATACTTGCGATTTCCAGATCGGAGCCACTACTATGAGGCTCGCCGCCTCCCTGCGCACCTTCGCTAGTACCCTGCTCATCATTATAAATGGCAGGAACGCATAGAGCACCTGGTCTCTCCAATCCTGCAGGAAAGCATCGGCCCCTGCTGCTGCTGGGTCTAATCTCCAGCTGAAAAACCTCTCTTTCTGTGCGTTCAGTCTGGACGCAAACAGATCTGTGTGAATCGGTCCCCACAGTACTTCCAGCTGTCGGAATATGCTCCACTCCAGCATCCAATCGCTGGAGTCCGAGAGGTATCTGGAGTTCCAGTCCGCTATCACATTCAACGATCCTGGAAGGTACTCGGCTATTACTGAAATACCCGATTCCAGACCGGTGTGCCCAAAGGTCTCTGGCTATCTCTGCCAGTAATTTGGATCTCGTCCCGCCTAAATGATTTATGTACTTGACTGCTGAAATGTTGTCCATTTTCAGCAGAATACAGGAATTCACTTTCCCTTTGGAAAAAGCCTTGATCGCAAAAGATCCGGACAGTTGATGTGTAGCCGGAGTTCTTCCGCGCTTCACCTCCCTCCTGTCTGCAGATCTCTGCATCGGGCTTCCCAGCCTGCTCGGCTGGCATCGGACTCTATTACCAAGTCTGGACGGTCGCCAAAAATGGCTCTCCCGTTCCAAGCTTCCATGTTCGCCAACCACCACTGTAGTTCCGTCCTGGACTCCTGATCGATGTGAACTAAGTGGTGGTAATGCAAGCCCTGTTGTAAATGTCATATTTTTAGTCTCTGCAGAGCTCGATAATGCAGCAGACCTGGAAAGATCGCTTGTATCGAGGCTGCTAATAAGCCTACCAATCTTGCTATGGTGCGGAGGGATATGACTGTCTTGCTGAGGCAAGTTCTCAGTTCTCTTTTTATGTCTCTGATCTTCCTGCTTGGAAGCTCTAGAGTTGCTGTCCTGGTATCTAAGATGAACCCTAGGAATTCTAATCTCCTGGCTGGTTTCATCTTCGATTTCTCGTGGTTCACTAGGAATCCCAGAGACGTCAGGAGCTTCACCACCCAGTCGGTTTGATAACGGAGCGTTTCCCTGCAGCTGGCCATCAGTAGGATATCGTCCAGATATATAATCATACAAATCCCCTTGTCCCTGATCGCCGCTGCTACTGGCTTCATGATCTTCGTGAAAACCCATGGCACTGACGCTAGCCCAAAAGGCATCGTGGCAAATTGCAATAATTGCCTGTCCCAGTCGAATGCCAGGAAGGGGCGAAACTCTTTGTGAACTGGTATCGTCAGGTATGCATCTTTCAAATCTATCCTCACTAGCCAGTCGTCTTGCCTGAGTGTATCCCTGAGCTGATGGGTCCCTTCCATCTTGAAATGATTGTAGACTACCCATCTGTTCATGTCCTTTAGATTTATTACAGGTCTTAGTTTGTCCTTCCGATGGACCAAAAACATGTTGCTCACAAATTTTGGGAATGACTCGCATTGCTCTATCGCTCGCTTTTCTGCAAGTTTTTGCAGTTCTGCGTATAATAGCTCCTTCTCTGTCTGTGACGCGGCTAGAGGACGGGGTGTTTTGCTTTGAGTAGGGGTCCCTGTGAACTCTATGTGCATGCCTTTCACTGTCTGAAGGACCCAGGCATCGTTGGAAAGCGATCGCCAGTTTTCCCAAAACCTCTCTGTTCTCCCCTCAACCGGTGGGTATACGCAAACTCTCACCTGTGGGGATGTTGTGTCCTCTTCCCTGTACTCTGCCTCTCCTCCCTCTCGGGAAGCGACCTCTCGGTGGGAAGAATGAGTCAGGTTGTCTGTTCTCCCAGTAGTTGTTTCGGTTTCCCTGAGGCCTTTTGAATGCCTGAGAGCGACCGGTCACTCGGCCTCTGAACCGACCGGTCCCACCAAAAACTCTCTCGGGAAAGATCTTTTTCAGAGACGCTTGCGCCTTTTCTAGGGAGGCATATGTTCCCACGAACCTCCCCATTTCCTTGCCAAATGTGTCACCGAACAAGAGTCCTTGTACTGCCTCACCTTCATACGAAGAGAGATCTCCTAGTTTCTTGTCGATTTTAAGCAGAAGGCCTCTTCTGCGCTCGGATGAAACCGCGCAATTTGTGTAGCCTAAAAGGCAGTTTGCTAGGACTCCTGGGTCCTCCTCCTCACCCGTGTCCTTAGCCCGTTCCGCCAGGTCCATAATTTTCGCTAGCGGACCGGCTATGTCCAGGATCTTTTCCTGGCAGCTTTTCCAGGAACGGTCTATTCCTTTCCTGGTATCTCTTTTCGATTTATCGACGAAGGAGAGCATTTTAGGGTCGAGTTCCAGGGCTTCCGCCACCTTGCCCGGCAAGTCCGGTCTCGGACACTCCGCTCTCATCCTCTGTCTTACTTCCTTCTCTAATGCTTTACGCAGTCTTTGCGTCATATACTTCGTAACCCTCGGTGAGGGTACCCATTCTGATGATCTGGGATTTCTTATCTCCTCAGGCTGGAACATATCAGAGGTCTCATCCTCTTCTAGGTTGTTCAGCTTTCTGAGCCTCTTCTTAGGAGGAGGTTGGCATTATTCGTCTTCTTCATTATCTGCTTCCTCTTGAGAGGAGTTTGGGGATTCTTGTGTTTCCTCTTCGAGGAAACCTTCCTCTATATTGCCCATATTGTCGTCCCCTGGGTAGGTAGTCTCGAGGCTCGGCACCTGCGATTTCTTCATGAACGCTTCCCTTAGTTTGCTGAAAGTGCCATGAGCCTCTGGGGCCTTTGATCCTGCCCCTTCAGTTTGGCCTGGGGGTCAGAAGAGTCTTCGCTCTTCCGGGCCTTGTTACACCCCTTTGGGCCCTTTGCTGAGACCCTAGTGGACGTGCTTTCTTCGGTGCTTAAGTGTTTCTGGCTCAGGAATTGCTTGATGGTTTGGAGTCTTTCCTGGAGGGGTCTAACTCCCTGAGCCACTGCCTCTGTCAGTGAATCCCCCAGCACTTCCTTAAAGCTGTAAGCCAGGTCCTCATGGGATACTGCCTCCTGTTCCTCCTCACTCCATTCGAAATGAGACATTATAGTGCTGTCAGGTGCCTTAAATACCTTAGAAAGGTGTGGTGGCACGTCCACTGATCCACTCTGTGAGGCTGCACCTTATCTGCACACAGTGTGGGTTGTGCAGTACTTTCTTGGGACTCTTGCACTGTCCCTCGTGTAGATTTTACACTCAGAAGTGTCTTTAAAGCTGAAATCAGCTAAATATGATGAATTTGGAGCTTATTACTGCTCAGTCACGAAGCGATCGGTACAACTGCTCCGAAATCTGTCTCCACGGAGTTTCCCGTGTTAGGCCCCGCCTACCCGAGGGTGGGGGCTCCTTTTCCTTGAGCGTTTCACTTTGATTCAATTGAGGGAATTCCCTCTAATTGCGCGCTGCGCTGATGATTGACTCCGCCCCCCAAGGGTGGGGGCTGGAGCTCATAGGCTCCGCTGTGAGTGGAGAGGTTCCCGCTCGTGATGCGGATGATGCGTGAGCGAGAAGGAAACTCAGGGTTTCCCCGCTCGCGCCTGGCCCCGCCTCCCCAAGGGTGGGTGCCTGCCCACTCCCAGCGTGAAGACGCGCTGCGGGCTGAATGGATCTTTCCGAGGGGAAATCTGCCGTTCCCTGAGGTGCCGATAGTGCGGCACGGGGCTGCAGAGTGCCTCACAACGAAATCCTGAATCTAAACATAGAAATGCCACGCTGCGCCGCGCGCGCGCGCTCTTGATATGAAAGAATTGACTAGAAGTATAAATAACCACGCTAAAACATTAAAGCTAGTACCCCAAGACTGGAGCATATGAAAAGGTTACTTATCTCATGTAGAGCAGGAAAAGAAGAGGAAGGACAGGAGAACAGGAAGGACTAGGTCACATGGCCAGAGACTATGGGACTACAGGAATGATGGGACTTGAAGTTTTTCTTGAAAGAAAAAAAAAACGTTACATTTTAAATGAAAGTTTTACAAATGTTTATACTTGTTGAAACTGCTAGAGAGTAGAGAATAAAGAAGGTGAAAGCTTAATGCTCGCCTCCGTCTTGAAATAGAATGTATGGTGACCTATGGACAATTGAGGTCATCATCCGTGCCATTGCCAGTCTCCTGGAGTATCCTGTCCCTAATACATTAGGCATGCCCCCAAGGGCATGGAATTGAACGTTGGTGGCGTTGACCTGTGTTTGTGTCATTGGAAGGGCAATGTGCTGGGACACATGACAGAGGAGGGTAACCAGGACTTGCACAAGCACTTTTGGGAATGCTGGCTGGGACTTTCCATGCAGCTCCCTGACTGTGGGCTGAAATGTGCCTGTGGCAAGGAAATGCAGTACAAACACCAACTTCAACAGGGGGGTATGGCAGTATGGAGGCCAATGACACGCTGGATGTCATCCTGGATAAGGTCCAAGGATGGTTTTCCTGTTCAGGTGTTAGAGTGTGTGGATCTGCCCTTGTGCATGAAATGGGTGCTCGCCTCTGGGGCACAACTTGCCCATTGCTCCTCCTCCTCCTCCTCCACTGCCTGTCAGCCTGTTGCCACTGTTGCACCGCCTGCTCATAGTGCTGCAGTCCTGCATGCAGCACCTTCATGTCCATGACTGCTGCTATGAGTGGCAGCATGATGGTGTTGGAGGGTGTGTGTGGTGTGGTTGTGGTCCTTTTCTGCAGTCCCTGTGCTCATTGTGAGCAGCTGGATCAATTTGGTGCTCCTGTGGCCTGTTACTCCACACCTGGTTCTCGTTACCGCCTGCTCCACAGTGCTGGTGTTTCCGGCATGGTTTTCCGGTGGCACCAGCATTTTTGTGCCGGTGTTTCTGGGAAATCCGGGGTTGTAATACTGCCTTCTTTCCGTAGTGCCGAAGTTTCCGACACTGCTTCACGTGGGTCCCGCAGTTTCCGTTACCTGTGCTACTGGCAAACAGTGGCACAGCGTACGCTGTTGCCGGCACCGTTGCTACTGGGATTCCCTCTCATAGTGCAAAGGTCCGGAATGTGTGCCAGTAGTCGGAATTACCTGCAGGTTGTTTCCAGACCGCCACACTTGTAATGAGGTCCATAATCTTTTGATTAACGCAGCATACTGGCTGCCAAAAACCTGGAATGGAACCGCAACGGAAGGGACATGGAAAATAAGGATTTAGCGCTCCCAAATCAACACAGCACTGTCTCATAAGGTTTGGAAAGAAAGTACAATAGGGAATAAACCCCAAATCAGACCCCCAACTGGCAGGAATGAGAGCGATTGGAGCGAATCAGGACAGTTTGAGTTTGGGCTGTCCTGTACAGCTTTCAGGGCCAGCTTGTGAAGGCGACTTCGCTGCATGCATTGAGACTCCAAACGCACAGCATTCAGGAGACCTGCAGCAGTCAGGGGCAGAGTGCTTCCTCAACTTTGGCCTTCAGGGGTTTGGGCCTCCGGTCTACATGGAATGGCGCTCTGGCAAGACAATTTGTGCTGAAGCGCAGCTCCATCTTGTTCCAGCCCAATTAATTCCATGCGTGTGTGAGTTTTTGCTGGGATGACTGTTCATCTGATTTTGGCGGGTGCGGGGTGAGAGTTGTGGCAGGGAGGGGTTGGTAGGTTGTGGGGGGTTTGCACATTTTTGATAATTTCATGATAATGCAAGCTTCAAGCATGATAAGTTATTACCTGGCTAGATTGCCATTTGGGGGCAGCCAGTCTAGCCATTTCTTACTGTGGCATGGCATTTTTTCATGAACAGCCATCCGTGATTAAGCCAGCATGATATTTTATTACATGGTAAGTCTTATTACGTGGGTAGACTGGAATTCAGATTTTCCACACATTCGTTACAGAAAGTCATAATTCTATTAAAGACACGGAGGATAAGGATTATGCTTACTCTTCAACTTTACTGTTCAGCAGCAAAGAAACATTACCAAAGAACATGAATACAAATCTGATAAAAACTACAATAACCATATTTTTCTGAGCATTTGTAGTTCATTTCTATTGGTCCTCAACTGACCATGTGACAATTCCATAAACCAATAAACAAGTCCTCAATGAAACAAAACTCCTGTCCTCTTTCCCTTCCTCCTCTTTCTTTGTCCTTGCGAGGATGAGTTCTGTACGTCTTTGATATTTTCTTCCATTCTCAATTTCCTGCTTGTTTGCCATCTGACATCGTCCCTAAAGAAAACATAAATTAGAAAAGTGACTATAAACCGATACAGGGTGGGTCAATCGTAAATTCCACATCTAGTAATAACCTTCATAGTCATTATACCTCTTGTATGTTTTGTTACATAAATAACAACAGAAACATGTTATGTAAACATCTCATTCTTACGATTGATCGGGTGGGATAATCCTTCGCCTCTGTGTCTTTAATAGAATTATGACTTTCTGTAACGAATGTGTGGAAAATCTGAATTCTATGTCAAGACCGGAGGCTCGGATTATGCTTGTTCAAAGCTTACTTACCACTAACGATGTTGCACTTTCCAAAGATTTAAAATAGAAAGTTTTAAAAATCGATTCATTCGACCAATCCGCAGACCTCATAATGTCTTCTACTCTAGCACCTATGTTATATGCTTTAGTAGCCATCGCTCCTCTAGCTGAGTGGGCGCCATACCTCTCAATATTTATGCCTGCTTCTGCCATCACCCACCTAAGCCATCTGGCTACGGTAGCCGGTCTAACCGCTTTAAAAGGTTTACAAATTGCTATCAATAATTGAGTTATCCATTGAGGCCTTACTTCCCTCGTCATATCTTCGTATGCCGCTAGGCATCTGACTGGACATAATTTTGGTTGGTTTGGAAACGATTCATATGAAATAGATCTCAATCCTGCTTTGGTCCTCTTTGAAATGAGAAAAGTCACTCCGTTAGGGGACATACTTTTCCTATTAACTTCCAGAGCTCTAACATCAGAAGATCTTTTACATGCTAAAAGACATAAGAGCATAGCTAACTTTCCTGAAATTGCTTTACGAGTCAAATCTTGATTATCTGGCCATGTCAAAAATAATCTCAGGACCTTATCTACATCCCATAATTGACCATATTTTTCTCTAGGAGGTTTAATCATCTTTACTCCTCTTAGTAGTCTACAAATTAATGGGTGTTCCCCAATCGCTAAGCCATCAACTCTAGGATGCCCAGCCGATATCGCAGATCTGGCCGTGTTAATGGTCCTATATGCCTTACCCTGCGCTGCCATCTGCGCTAAAAAATTTGCTACATGCACTACATCCGTTCTATCGGGATGTATGTTCCTCTCCAAACACCAGCTACTCCATCTAATCCATGCTGATCTATAAGCCTTATGTGTCCCTGGGGCCCAGGATTCGTTGATGATGTTCTCACCTTCGTCCGATAGTCCTGGCCTAATCCAAGATCCCCTGAAATTGCCCACGCTAAGAGGTTGAGTCCGCCTGACTTCACCAAAGGGTGACTGAGACCTCTCTCTGGGATCTCGAATGATTAATTCTCCGTTGGGTAAAGCCAGTGGGTTCTGGTAAGTCAATTCCAGTAGACTGGGAAACCACACCTGACTTCTCCAATCCGGAGTGACTAGGATTAGGGATGCACTCTGACGTCTCACCTGAGCAAGCGTCCTCGTTATCATGGAGAACGGAGGAAACGCATAGTTCCTCTGATGACCCCAGTATTGCAGAAAAGCATCTATCGCTTCTGCCTCCGGGTCCGGTCTCCAGCTGAAGAACCGGGGTAATTGTCTGTTCAATCTCGATGCAAATAGATCGATCTGGCATGGACCCCACCGAGACATTAGTTCCTGGAACACCCTTTCGTCCAGCTTCCAATCGCTGGTGTCTCTGAGGTATCTGGAGTTCCAGTCGGCCACTTCGTTCTGTTGGCCCGGTAGGTACTCTGCTCTCACTGAAACTCTCCTTTCCAGACAAAGTTCCCAGAATTCCTTTGCCAGTTCTGCAAGAATTCTGGATCTTGTCCCTCCCAGTCTGTTGATATATCTGACTGCCGAGACATTGTCCATTTTTAGCAGAACGCAACATTGAACTTAATCCTGTGTCCACCATTTCACTGCAAAAGACCCTGCTAGTAATTCCAGGCAGTTGATATGGAGATTCGTCTCCTGATCCGACCACCTGCCCCCTGTCGACAGGTTTCCGCAACGGGCTCCTCAGCCCCATCTGCTGGCGTCGGATTCTATGATCAGGTCCGGGGATGAACCAAATATGGCTCTCCCGTTCCATGCATCCATATGAATGAGCCACCATTTCAACTCTTCCCTCACTTCTTGGGAAATGTTCACCTTTGATTCGTATGAAGCGCCCTTCCTGAGGTGATAAATCTTCAACCTCTGGAGTGCTCTGTAATGAAGTGGCCCTGGAAAAATCGCTTGTATTGATGCCGCTAGGCGCCCTACTAATCTCACAATGTCCCTCAGCGATATTTCTCCCTTCGCTAGTGTGTGTCTCAGCTGTTTCTTGATCTCATTCACTTTGTGAATGGGTAGGCTGAGGGTTCCCTGATTTGAGTCCACTATGAAGCCTAGGAATTCCATTGCTTTAATTGGGACTAAGCTGGATTTCTCCCAATTTATAATAAAGCCCAGGCTTTCTAATAAGTCTATTGTTAACTGTACTTGTTCTACCAATGTCTCCTTCTCTTGGCACATCAGACATATATCGTCTAGATATATTATGAGTCTTATCCCTTGAGCCCTGAGGTGTGATACAACTGGCTTCATCATCTTGGTGAAACACCATGGTGCTGATGCTAGGCCGAATGGTAGACATCGAAACTCCCATGTCGCTTCCCCCCAGATGAATCTCAGAAATATGCAGTGTTCCTCTGCTATGGGGATAGTCAGGTATGCATCTTTCAAATCTATCCTTGCTAGCCAGTCTCCTTGAATTAGAATATCCCTTAGTAGGTGTATCCCTTCCATTTTGAAGTGTCTGTACACTACGTAATTGTTTAGACCTCTTAGGTTGATTATTGGTCTTGTCTTGTGTTTCCCTTTTACTAGGAACATATTGCTTATGTAACCTCCTGACTGATCTGATGCTGGACGTATAGCTTTTTTGCTTTCCAGACCTCTCAAATCTCTTTCCAGTAAGATCTTGTCTTCCCTGCTCAATACTATCCCTCTTGGTGGTTTCTCCTGCTGAGGTGTATCTAGAAAATCTATATAGAAGCCTTGCGCGGTCTGAATCACCCAGGTATCCCCTGATATGTTCAACCAATTCTCTAAAAACTGAGCAGTTCTCCCACCTACTTCTATGATATTTAGATGTGGGATTGATAATCTCACCTGGGTTGTTTTGCTGACTTACACCTCGCCAGTTTCTTCCTCTTCCTCTACCTCTCAATGGGAAGAAAGGTGTTTGTTTGCGCTCTTCATAATCTCTCCATTGTGTCCTGTCTTGGTAGGATCGATTGTATTGGAACCAGCCAGCCGAACGACCCCTTCCTCTGCTGGCCCGTCCAAAAATCTGCCTTTCCGAAAACCCTCTTAAGGGAGGCTTGAGCCTTATCCAAAGCTGCATAGGAGTTTACAAATTTGGTGAGCTCCTTGATAAAGGAGTCCCCAAACAACTTTCCCTTCGCCGAAGTGGCGGATTCTGAGGAGGCTAACTCGCTCAATTTTGGGTCGATCTTTACTAGTAAAGATCTCCTCCTTTCTGTAGTTAAGGCATGATTAGCGTTCCCTAACATGCATATCGCCCTTTGGGCCCATCCGATAAGGATTGCCGGGTCTATCGGCTCCCCTTTCATCTTCGCTTCTTCTCCCATCTGGAGAATCTTTGTGAGGGGTCCCGTCATATCAAGCATCTTGTCCTGACACGAACGCCAGGATCTATCAAGGCCCTTCCTCACATCTTTAGTAAACTTACTCATAAAAGTTATCATTTTTTCATCTATTACCAGCGTGTCTGCCTCCCCCTCAGGGAGGAGTGGTCTGGGGCATTCCACCCTCATCTTGCTTCTCGCCTCTTTGGCTAATGGCGCCCTCAGGCGTTTCTTTAAGTATGCCAAAATTCTTCTGGGGGGTTCCCATTCTGATGATCTGGGATGGATCAGTGCTTCTGGATCAAAATCCCCCTCATCGGCAACTTCCTCCTCCTCCTTCTTCCTTTTCTTTATGCTTCATGGCTCGCATCGCCTGATGAGGATATTCATAACACTTCCTCTACCTCGGGGTATTCCTCCTCCCAATCATTCTCACCCTCGTCTGAGGAATCAGAGGATGACTCTCATCCCCTGCTAGGCACCGTCTTACCCTTTCTCTTTCTTTTACCACCTTTCTTTTTAGGTGGAGAGCCCGGGGGGGTGTGGGCTTCATCCGCCCTACGGGCCAATTTACTGCCCCCTTTTGTCTTCATCCGGTACATGGTGGTGTGGGATTGGGCACATCATTTGTGCAGCAGCAGTAACATGTTTTCTTCTTGTGGCAGGAGTTTTACTGGCATTAAGGGCAAAGCCAAAAAGCAAATGTTCATACATGGGGATACTGGCAGAGTTAGCATGACCATGTTTTCTTATGGTATCATTACTGTGCATAATATTACTGGCCACACACAGAGTTGGCTGGTACATTTGGGTGTCAGGACTCAGGAGCCAGGCACAGCCCCCTTATTTGTACGCTAGGTGAAAGATTTAAGGTTTTATTAAAAGACATACTTCCATATTTCACCCAGTGCAGTGTGTGGCATTTCCCTGCAGCAGCATGATCATCATGCTCATTGCACATGCATGCTGGCCCAGGCATGCCTGGAGTGTGGCATGGCCCATACTTTGTTGCCTAGCTTGTGGGGGCCACCTCAGCATGGCTTGCAGGGGGGAACCCACATTTTGTGTTACGCCACTTGCACAGCTTGTTGCTTATATACCCACCCCCTGGGACACAGTGGAAGCTTTGCAGAATACCTAGGTGACTCTGCTGCAGCCATCAAGGTCTGCCACTGCCACCTAACCTTACTTTGGTTTGGTATGCCCCTCAACGCAAGGACCCATTCACTACTGGACAACCTGGGAACTTTGCAGCTAACACAGCTAATCTCAGCCCCAACCCACTCTGCTGGACACACCTCAGATGCAATCTTTGGATCCCCAGACCACCTCCCCACATTACCACCACACTCGCTCATATGGGCAGATCATTCCACCATCTTTTTCATCCTATCCTCAAGGGACTCTCGCCCCCCCTCCTTTGGCAGTCCCTGGACCACTAACCCAATCCCACCTCCTGACAGGGCAGAGATGTTACTTACCTCACAGACCACCCTTTCCCCTTCCCCTGGTCAGGTCACCATCTCTAACTTCGATTTCTGCCCATCTCATCCCTGGTAACAGACACACCTTCTACCCTTTCACGTTTCTCCTCCTTCTTGCTGCTCCCCACCCACAATTCCTCAAACTACTATCACTTAGGCATCCATCAGGCTCCCCAGGAGGCATCTGCCCCTCTTCCAGCTAAAAGAAATCTGGACAGCCACCTGTGCTGGTAAGCTTGTACGATCCATCATCAACTCCTCACTCACTTCCTGTATCTTCCCAACAGAATGTAAGATGTCCTTCATCGAGCCCCTTCTTAAAAAGGCCTCTGCAACTCTCTTAACCCAACCAACTACAGACCCATCTCGAATAACAGCTACATAGCCATTTTAGCTGAACGAGCGGCTTACTCATAACCATGCCTCTTCTTAGAATCCAACAAGATCCTAGACACTGCTCAATCAGGCTTCAGACTGTAATGAGGAGCAGAATCTTACTTAGTTTCCATCTGGGACGATCTGAAAAGACACACCGACTCAGATGAATGTGCTTCCCTATTCCTGCTCTACCTCTTGGCAGTGTTCGATACTATAGATCACTCCATTCTCACTGAGACACTGCACACTGTGGGCATCAGGGATATAGCTCTAAAATGGATATCCTCCATCCTCTCCAACAGATCAGAAATCGTATGTTTGCCTCTGTTGTCCTCTGCACCCCTCCCAGTCCTCCATGGGGTGCTGCAAGGAGCCCCTGTTAGGCAGGATTGTATGCAGTACCCTTTGGGTGCACTACAACAACCCTGACCTCCTGGCAATAGGAACCCAACCTTTGGTATAAGCTTGTACTACACAGGTTGGTAGCGTGTTGAGCAGCCATGCTTATTTCAAGAGGGGTCAATGTAAGCTGTAGGGGAGTTACAAAGGGATCCACAGTGACAAGTATTCAATTAAACACTTACACACAATGTTTCTTGAATAAACAATTATTAATTTATTTATCAGTCAGGTTGGGTAAGCCTTCTTCAGAAGGGAGCAATATAACAGTAACACTCAAATATACTTCACAAAATACACACTCTTAACATCTCTAAATCAGTGAGTACCCTTTTGGGATGACCCACAGGAAGCCTTACCAGATCAGCTGTAGAAATCTGGTAAGTGCGGACACATTGCGCTATTTTTATTGCCACCTAAGTTCGAATTTCCTAAATCGCTGCACGAATGCATACATGCATTCCTAGATGCCCTACTAAGAGCCCAGGCAGCCCTGCAGCCGCCCTGCATCGAAAAGAGCACGTTTTTGCCCTGATTCCAGTATTGTGGTACACGAGGTGCCCCCTTCTAAGATGGCCACCGCATTTTAGGCTAGTTCCGATCGGTGCCTGACCAGGCACACAGCAGCAGTCTTGGCCCTCCCTGATTGGCCATTGCAACAACTCCTGCCATTGGTCGCCGGCAGGCGAAGCCGGCCCTCTCCATCCAAGGCCCTCGAGGACAAGGCTAGTGCCTGTTCTCAGCCTGTTCACTGCCGACTCTGCCGTCTGCCAGACCCCCTGGACCTCCTGACTTACCTGTTAAGGTAATATTGCGCTGGCAACATCAACGCTTCGCTGAGCCCACAACCCATCTGCTCCTCACATATCACACCGGAACGTTATCGCTTCTGACATTTGTAGTGCATCATCATCCTGCCTCTAACCTAAAGATACACTACTCTCCTAACCTATTGGCAGGCTCTATATATGACCTTGGACCCTGTGCCCTGATGCACCCCACTCAATGTGTGAGCTCAGTACATATAGGCCCTGTACTGTGATCTCGAACTTAGGTGCCCTGATGCACCCTTTTCAGTACATGTGTGCCCCCCATTGTGATTTCGTACTCAGGTGCTTTGATGTACTCCAGTCTATGTGTGATCTTAGTGCATGTGAGATGGGTTGTGCCCTATGGTCGCTTCCTGACCACATTTGAATTGTGTTGTGCCCTATGGTCGCCCCCAGACCACATTTGAATTGTGTTGTGCCCTATGGTCGCTTCCTGACCACATTTGAATTGTGTTGTGCCCTATGGTCGTCTCCAGACCACATTTGAATTGTGTTGTGCCCTATGGTCGCATCCAGACCACATTTGAATTGTGTTGTGCCCTATGGTCGCCTCCAGACATCACTTGAATTGTGTTGTGCCCTATGGTCGCCTCCAGACCACATTTGAATTGTGTTGTGCCCTATGGTCGCCTCCAGACCACATTGGAATTGTGTTGTGCCCTATGGTCGCCTCCAGACCACATTTGAATTGTGTTGTGCCCTATGGTCACCTCCAGACCACATTGGAATTGTGTTGTGCCCTATGGTCGCCTCCAGACCACATTTGAATTGTGTTGTGCCCTATGGTCGCTTCCTGTCCACATCTGAATTGTATTGTGCCTAATGTAACTTATGTCACCAATGCCCCTTATTCGCCATTCCTCTGCATGTCACCCCAGCCTTAGCATGCTACTCTGCCTTACCGCAATCATGTTCCCCTTTTGTGTCATGCAAAGCAACATACTCTGCACTGGCAATAGTTACATAGCCCACAAAAATGGTTTAGCCAGACCTGCCTGCCCAAGACATTGCCCTATCACGTGCCCCACACCATTCCTGCCTACCACACCGGCCTTCCTCCCGGTATCACAATCCGCCTATCCTACCTATGGCCATGCACACTCTTCTATGTCCCAGCCAATATATACTCAAGATATCTCCAAGCGGAACCCTACCGACATGAGAGCATCATGCCCCACCCTTGACTACTTACAAGGAAAGGAAACCCGGTATACTACTGTCTAATCACAATTAGCAGTGTATACTTTGTCTATATCCGGGAGGATAGTGATAGGAGTACAGGGAGACAAAGTTATGAAGCAGGTACTAGAGGTGTGTGGTATAAACACTCTAAGTAAAACATTAGGAGGGACCAAGGAAGGTTAAAAAAGTCAGTATCAAATTTTAATAATAAACAGTCCGTCAGATTTAAAACATCCAATTAAATAGATAGGTCAGTAATACAGAAATTGTCAAATCCCATGTAAAAAGCAACAATAGGGAATACGTAGCAGGCTCCGATGGCCAGTTAAAAGTAATGTTATAGCAAAAATACGATCACTGAGGATACTTTTCAACCTAAATAGCAAGGTACCCGTCCAAATATGGATAAATATGTCATAAATTTTACTCTCTGTTTAAAGTTCAGAGATATGTCTCGACATGTTTCTGTTCCTCTGAAACAAAGTGTGGAACATTCATCAGGAGGGAATAAATTACAGTGTAGCCTATTTGACAATTGGGATGGTAAACAATACCACTACAGTATCCTAGCACCTGCAAAAGATAAAAACAACAAATATCAAAGGTTAGCTATTCAATAGTTATATACTTTGGAAAGTTCAGAAAATGAACTGGGCAACCTAACAAGGGGGATAATTACCTTATAGGGTGCCTGTGGGGGCTCTCTACTAGCATTAGTAGGTATAGGGTAATGAGAATCACGGCCCTAAAAAAGAGAAGACATAATATATAGCCAATATATCAGCTATTAAAAAGCCTAGTAGTACACACAGTACAACAGCGAACAGTGTGGAAGAAGACACCCATAATGAGTCTAAGCGTCAAAGCGTCTCATCGTGGGAAGGGGGAACCATAACGGGTGACTCCCACATGCAAAAAGGGACATGTGAAAACCGGCGGTGGATGAACGAGACATGCTACACAACAATGTAGGTAGTGTCAACGTCAAGAGGGTGCAAGGCCACCCGGACAAGGCATATTGGAGGTAACATACCACTATGTCACAGTGCATAGAGACGGAATTAGTGGAACCAGTGTTTTACTAACATGCTAAGCGAACAACAACACGGGGCAGGGTGACCCAGCGGTGAGTGGCGTGCTCGTGATCAAAGTCGGGTGTGCCCGATACCCCACAAATGCCCAAAGGCATCCTACCTTGGTAAGCCCATAGGAATGTAATCAGGGGCAAATCACAGCGTTCCGCACTGCAGATAAAGTAAATGCAACAAAGTAGTGCAATCAGGTTAAAAAATATACGATCGAGTCGCAACAACGGTAGCCGGAGAAGAATAGAAGAACGAGCAACAAAATGCTGATCGTCTGTAAGCATCGTAACTTACCAAGTGCGGGGGAGTGTGCGGCAAGCAGGTATCTCGCCCTAGAGGATCTACACAGAGTATCCAAAAACAGCGCGATGCGGCCGATGCAGGTTGGTTGTCAAGGGAACCCCAAGATAGTCCTACTACTATGTTTGTGTATCCTTAGAAGGGTGCCGTGAGTGAGTGAAACCCGGCGGCCATCTTACAAGGGAGTGGAAGAGAAAGTGTGACGAAGGTAGGGGTACTTCCAACGCCAAGTCTGTAAAAAGTGCCCAAATCGGTTGGTAGAACAACAGAGACTAGAAGGAAGGGGTCACAGAAAATCAAAATCAATAGAGGAAAGAGTTGTTTGGGAAAACTAAAGGATCTAGTAACCAAAGCCTTAGAGCTCCAGGGTGGAATTGCCTGCATTAACATCAACAATAGGTTTTAAAATGTAGCAATGTATACAAAGATATTTACAAGGCCGCTAGATATTGTGCCAATCAATCGACTCGTTGAGTCCAGTGACATCACTATGTAGGGTAAAAATCATCTTTTGTTCCATTTTCAACAATTTCTTTTCACGTGCTGTGTTATTTGCTCCTTTCAAAGCCAGTAGAACCGTCCAGGTGAAGTCTTCATATTTGTGTTTCAGAAGGTTGAAGTGTTTCACAAGTGGAGCATTTTCAGTTCTGTTCTTCAAACAGCTCTGATGTTCCATTATGCGAGTTTTTACTTTTCTGATAGTCTTACCGACATAGTGCAATCCACTTGTGAAACACTTCAACCTTCTGAAACACAAATATGAAGACTTCACCTGGACGGTTCTACTAGATGTTGAAAATGGACTTTCCAAAGTATATAACTATTGAATAGCTAACCTTTGATATTTGTTGTTTTTATCTTTTGCAGGTGCTAGGATACTGTAGTGGTATTGTTTACCATCCCAATTGTCAAATAGGCTATACTGTAATTTATTCCCTCCTGATAATTGTTCCACACTTTGTTTCAGAGGAACAGAAACATGTCGAGACATATCTCTGAACTTTAAACAGAGAGTAAAATATATGACATATTTATCCATATTTGGACGGGTACCTTGCTATTTAGGTTGAAAAGTACCCTCAGTGGTCGTATTTTTGCTATAACATTACTTTTAACTGGCCATCGGAGACTGCTACGTATTCCCTATTGTTGCTTTTTACATGGGATTCGACAATTTCTGTATTACTGACATATCTATTTAATTGGATGTTTTAAATCTGACGGACTGTTTATTATTAAAATTTGATACTGACTTTTTTAACCTTCCTTGGTCCCTCCTAATGTTTTACTTAGAGTGTTTATACCACACACCTCTAGTACCTGCTTCATAACTTTGTCTCCCTGTCCACCCTTGACTACAGCACCTCCTTAACCGATAACATAACTGTCTCTCGAACCACTACCTTCATCCCTACCGATCGGAACATTAGACTTGGTGCCAGAACCCACCACAGAACTAGTAAACGCCCAGCCAAACTACCCAATAAGACCAACAATCACACTGTAAGATATATCAATTCCACCCCTCCCATTCCTAAAGGAGCTCTTCTAAATGTTAGATCACTAGTCGCCCATTCCATAGAAGTCGCCGACATTATTCTAACTAACAACCTGGACTTCTTGCTGTAACCGAAACTTGGTTGCATGATGCTGCAGGACCATCTCTCACCCTAGCTATACCTGATAACTACACCATCCTCAGAGCAGATAGACCTAACGCTCGAGGAGGTGGTGTAGCTATCATCTTTAAGTCTTCGCTTGATATTAGACTAGCCCCCTCTCCTCCACTTAAATCATGTGAGCATCTCACAGTCAAATTACAAACTTCCCCCAAGAGCACTATCACGCTGCATTTAATTTACAGACCCCCGGGCCCACCTGGCTCATTTGAGGAAGACATCACCTCACTAGTTGCTGAAAGTTCCAAACCGTCAGCACAAATGATTATACTTGGAGACTTCAATCTTGGGTTTAATGACCCTCTTGACACCCCAGCCATTGCCCTGGCCACGGCATTAGAGGAGCATGGCCTCCAACAACTCTGCTCCAAACCCACCCACTCGAAGGGCAGAATCCTTGACTGGTAACCGCCCTTAACTGCAACATTACCATGAAAGATCCTGTACAGCTCATCTGGACTGATCACCACTTCCTCCCATTTGACATTAATACTAGCAATTTAGAGCATAAAAGGCCGGTTATTGCACCTGCCTCTCCAACTAGGAAAAAGAGTAACATCACAGCGGATGCCTTAATACCCTTGGTGACCCCTACTCTGAACGCACTACCAGCTACAACTGACTTGAACCAACTGCTCAACGTCTATAATGATTCCATGGCCAAAGCCATCGACATCATTGCCCCACTAAAAATGCGCAAAGGGAAACCAAAAGCGCACCTGAATACATGGTACACCCCGGAGCTCAAACTTCTCCGTCAACAAAAAAGTAAACTCGAAGCACTATGGAAATCAGTGCCTTCAGTAAATAACAGAACTAATCTCACCAATATCTCCACTCTCTACAAAAATGAGATTACTCGCGCAAAGAGAGAATCTCTCAACTCCAGGATCTCTCAGGCAAGCTCTAGCACAAAGGAGCTCTTTAACATCCTAAAGGAATTAGAAAACCCCACTCCTCCCACTGATTCTTGCACTAAGGATAAACCTTGGTGCACAGGGATCCAGAATGCTCTTGCTAACAAAATTTTAGGGCTCCAAACCAAAATGGACAACAAACGACAACAACTCACTCATGGTCCTACTTCCAGTTCCACCCCTCCTCCACTTACCGCCACTAGCTCAGGCTTTACTTTCAAAAAGGTATCCATACCGGAGGTACAAAAAATTATAGCATCTTTGAAACCCTCGAATTGCAAGGGGGACAGTTGCCCCGCACAGATCGTAAAAGATGCAGCCAGGGATCTCTCCCCCTTCATTACCAAATGAATAAACCTGTCATTCTCCAATAACTCTGTCCCTAGTAATCTGAAACAAACCTGGGTCCTACCACTACTAAAAAAAACAACCCTCGACCCAGACATACCCACGAATTATAGACCCATTACCACAATCCCATTTTTACTAAAAATTCTCGACAGAGTGGCCTATCTACAAATCCAGGATTACCTCGAGACAAACCATTTATTAGGAACTCGCCAATCTTGCTTTCGACCACAACACGGGACAGAAACGGCCCTTCTTGATCTCAAGTGCCAGATAGACAAACTCAAAGATAAAGGTAAGGCAGCCATTCTTCATCTCCTCGACCTCTCCGCTGCCTTTGACCTGGTTGACAATAAAATCCTGTGCAACCATTTGTCATCGGCAGCACACTTCTCCCACTCTGCGGTCACATGGATCCAATCCTTTCTGGACAATAGGACCATGCGGGTCTTCTCACCCCTAGCAGCGGCTGACCCTATCCCCATTACTTGCGATGTCCCACAAGGATCTTGTGTGTCACCTACTTTGTATAATATATTTACAAAGCCCCTATTCGACAAGCTGGACCATCTGGGTGTCACCTACACGAATTACGCAGATGACACCCCGATACTCCTCACCCTATCCGGTAATTACAACTTGGATGCCAACTGGATCAATGATATGATATGATATGATATGGCATTTGTAACGCGCCTATACACAGGTGTTTCAAGGCGCGACCTCCATCATTCAGGCATGGATGGCCACACATGGCCTTTGCCTGAATGATGACAAGACCCAACTGCTCCTTGCCGGCTCACCCAACACCATCCGGAAACTCTGTCCCAGCTACACCAGCTTCACCATTGACGGTAACACCATCCCCATCGCCAAGAGTGTAAAAACCCTTGGTTTCTACCTAGACACGAATACCAACCTAGCCAAACAAATCAATATGACTGCCTCAGCCACTGCCTACACTGGTAAACTAATTAGGGCCTGCAGACCGCTGATCTCCCCCAACAAATGCCTCACTCTAGCCAGAGCACTCATTCAATCCAAACTGGATTACTGTAATAGCCTTTATATAGGCGCCAACAAAACGGTAATCAATAAATTGCAAGTTCTACAAAATAACGCACTCCGTGCCGCCCTAAATATTCCCAGAAGAGAACACATCTCCGCTACAAGAATTTCATGCAAATGGCTTTCCATCCAACAAAAAATAGACTTAAAAAATATAGGCCTCACCACAAAGCTCTTAACCACCTAGCCCCGCCCTATCTCACTAACAAATTTACATTAAGACAGAATACCAGAACCACTAGATCCTCTAATACATTACAACTGACGGTGCTCAAATACTCCCTCAAAAGAGCTGGTGGATCCAGCTTCCCAGCTCTAGCCTCACAACTATGGAACACCATTCCACTGGATATCAAATCCACACCCACCTTCCAACCCTTCAGAACTAAGGTCATCACCTGGTTACTCAACAAATAACCAACCATGTATGCATGCATCCCTAATGTACGAATGTATCCTTTATTATGTTTGCCTATCATTATCTATGTACTAACTGCTTTCTTGTCAACTATACATATGCCTCACTACTGTACTATTGTTCCCTAACGCTGCCTGTAACTTGATGTTCAAAGAGCACATATACCCCTGGGTCAGGAGCGCTATACACATAAATAAACAAACAAACAAACAAACACAACCTACACCCTCAGGTGACTTCAGTAGCTAGGGTGCTGGGGACATTAATATATCACTGTTGCATCTAGAATCATTTAGGAGTAAGCCAAAGGAAAAGGTTATTTAGAACGTACAAGAGACCACAAATATTCTTAAGCAGGCAAATACTTTCATATCCCCTAATAAGAGTCATTCAGTAGAACAGGCTAAGCCAAAGTCAATGGGCAAAAGTCTATATGAGCTGAAGCACTTCTTTGCAGGTAAGTAAGAAAAGTCTTTGCACAATTTTTAGAAGTCTTTGAAGAAAAAGAAGAATCAATGTAGGGCCACAAGTTGTTAGACTTGAGAGTAGTAGAAGATGCAAGCAACTCTACAGCAAGAGGTAAGTTCTCTCAGACTTTGTACAGTACCTTTGTATTGAAGAAAAAGTGCAGCAGGTGACTTCTGTTCCTGAGCAGCTCTGCAGATCTCACGCTGTCCAGTCAAATGGTCGAATATATTTGATCGAATGACAAATTGGTCGAATCAATTTGGTCGAAAAAAAAAGGTCGAAGTTTTGCTCTAGTATAGGTAAAAAAAGGTAAAAAAAGGTGTTTTAACACCAAAAACAGGGGTTGGGGGGGGACCCCCCCCAAAAAAAATAAAAAAATAAATAAATAATTCGACCATTTTTTCGACCAAATTGATTCGACCATATTGTAATTCGATCAAATGCATTCGACCAAATGTCTGGTAACCGATCTCACTGTTCCTGGGCCTCAGTCATGGGGACAAGAGGGAGGACTTCTGGGGAACTGCACTGCAATGGGACGGTCACCGCTTGCAACCGGCAATCTTCAAGTGGCTGTTCGGTATTTCAGCTCCTCACGTCTACCGCAAATAGCAACACTCTGTTTCTGGCTGTCGAATTGGCCTTTCCTTGCATCTCGGGTCCTGCACTCTGTTGAGGGGGCTCAGTCTCGGTCAATCCTGCTTCCTGGGAGTCCGGAGGATCTTCCAAGAGCTCTTGGCCAGCTTAAAAACAATGCACACAATCTGGTGTTCCTCTTCCTGGTGTTTTGGTTTCCAGCAGCAACTCTGTGGAAAGTCAACCAGCTCCGAGAGAATGTCTAGGTGGCTTACTTTGGAGTTGATTGGTCCCACCAATTCAAGGGGAGAAGTCGACCTTGCAGGGGCTTCTCTGTTGATACAAATTTGGAGTGTCAGCACAGCAGCAGGGCTTCACCGGGCAAACCAACGGTCCAGGAGTTGTAGCATGCGTCCTCTTCAAGTTCTTCTTCAGTTCCTTCATCCAGTGGTAAACTCTGCCTTCCAAGCCAAAAGCCTCGCCTTTTATTCATTTCTCTCCCATTCATTCCAGCCTAGCCGCCAGTCACCTAGTGAATCCCGCCAAAGGAAAATCAAACAAAGGGACCAAACCTGGTTTGGCGCACAGAGTAAATCTCAAGAAAGACCTTTCCACAAAGAAATGGCGAAAAAAGAAGACCGGGGCCATTTTGACAATGATGGCACCCTTGGGTGCTTTACTGCAGCTGCGTATGCAGCCCGTGGTAAATGCACACCACGGGAGTTAAAAGTAAACCACTGCCACCCCCATTCATCGAGGAAAGGGAAACATAAAAGTGTTACATGAGAAGCTAGACAAAGGGGATACTAAGTAACCCCTCCAGCACCCTATTGTAAGATAGTGGGTGCTGGGTCTAGAAAGTTACAAATGTAAGTCAAGTCAATTTCACCTTACTGCTCTGGGAAACAGTAGTCTATCCCACAGAAGGTATTTAAACCTTTGGGAAACATGGAAGACTTCCCTGTGCCACTGCACTGAAGGTGCTGTGTGACACAATGTAAAAGATGATGCCTATGGAGTTTGTCAGACTCCATAACCAAAAGAAACACAGTGTTCAAAATCACATTACAATACATGAGAGAGTGAGAAAAGGTGTCTCACTCTCTAGTTTAAAAAAATTCAAGTCCTCAAAATCCAGCAAAGTTGCTGGGGATCTCTAAGGTAGAGGGAATTAGCACATTTCTGAGAATTCTCCCTAACAGCCCCTCACGCTCCTCTCCAATTTAACCTTTATCTGAGCCCGCCGTCCTCCCTCACTCTTGCTCACAGTTTATAATGCCAGGGATCTGTGCCTCAGGCTCCTCTGTTGTGAGCTGGTAGGCGTGGTGACGGTTGAGGGTGGGTCTGAACCTGCCATGTCCCTGCGCTCTAGTGCCACCTGCAGGGAAAGGGATAGAGACTCCACCAGTGCCAATATGGTCTCATCCAAGAACCTCTTTGCTTACAGGACCGTTGCACAGTATGATCGTCCCAGGGCACGTGCACAGCACTGGTCGGTGGCTTGCACTCTTCTCCCGGATTAAGTTGGTCACCTCCTGCATCATAAGAAAGTTGTGGAGCATGATTGCTGCGCCAGCTAGAGATTTTCTGGTTGAGTGTGTGGCAACATTCTTATACTGACAACACAAAAATCGATATTTATTCTACACATGTTTCACCACTGTAGTGCAGTGGCTCATCAGGAGGGATACAAGGTGGATAGTGTACATCAATTTGTTTCTGATATGATAGCTATTGCATACGGTGTCCGGTCAAAGGATCGAAAAAAAAGGATCGAATGCCCTTTTTTTCTAAACCAAAAAGGACTGAAAAAAAGTCGGGGGTTGGGAGGGGGAACCCCCCCCATAAAAAAAAAAAGAAATAGCATTCAAAACTTTTTTTTCCGGCACTTTTGGTGTCGAAAAAAAGGCATTCGATCCTTTTGTTTTAGATACTTACACCTACAACCATTGCATACATTTTCATAATGGATCAAGACTTTGGTGTATCTAGAAAAAAGTGAAAATATAAAGTGAGATGAGTGAAAGTGATGATTAGATCCACTACAAAGGTGTAATTTACAAGGGTTCTTTAAATCCAATGTTTTGCCAACTCACCCTCTGTCATAGCTCTCAACTCACCCGCTTTTGGCGGGTGTCACCCGCCTTGCAAAGGGCTGACTCACCCGCCAAGCCTCCTGCACGCCCATTCATTCCAATGGGCGTCTCACCCGGCCAAAAACAAAATCGGGTGATTTCATCCGCCTTTGCGAGACAAATGGTTGAGAGCTATGCCCTCTGTTGCTCTAAAATTGGTAATGTAGAAAAGGATAGGGAGCAGTCCTCCGTGTTGGATGGATGGCCCTTAGTGTGAGCTGTAGTGAAGAGGGAAAAATCCTTTATATTGGATGGATGGCCCTGTTTAAAAAAGCAAAAAAGTACCTATAGTTTCAGGTTGCATTTTAAAGGTACAAGCTATACCAAAGAGGGGTGCAGTTTCAGGGTTGAGAAGTGAAAAATATAAGAGCACAAATTAGCTTACAAAAGATAATACAGCAAAAAAGTTGATGGGGTGACTCACAATAGAGTGACCACAATGGAAATGATAAATCAGTCTCCTCATGGTCTCAGAACACCAATCCTGTAGAATTTGGTGTTCTAAAATGGCTGCCGCGTTTAATAGACATGCATAATGTCATCACGCATGTGTACGTGAACGGGCTGACATTACCACGACCCCGCGTCGCGGTCTATACTTGTTAGTAATGCCGGTAATATACTTAAAACGCTGATAATATATGCCGGCAAAACAGTGTGTTTGGAAAAATAGGAGAATTCCAATCTGGTGTATAGAGTAACAATTGTAATTTGCAAAATGTGTATATATTAAATATAGTGATTGAAACCAAAATCATATGTGCAAAGTAAAAGTTATCATGGGCGCCTCGCCCCTAACAATTGTATAGGCAGGAATTGAGTAACCATTGCTGCATTAACTTCAGAAATCAAGAGAAACATTAAGCAGAGCAAATAAAGGCAGAGTGGCGAATGAGTGGCAGTCTCAGGCAGTCACCCTTGCCCTTTTCAGTCTGTCTGCTGTTTCTACTGGAGGTGGAGCATACTACTACAAAAACCCTGACACCGTGGAGCGGCCACGGAGTGGCGATTGAGTGGCAGTCTCAAGCAGTCACCCTTCCCCTTTCCAGTCTGTCTGCTGATCCTAATGGAGGTGGAGCATACTACTACAAAAAACCCTGACACCGCGAGACAATATTTTAGTCTGGTCATTTTTTATCTTGTATGCACTTTGAACACTTTTTCCTCTGCCAGACGTATTGTAGCCAAACCACAGAAATAGAACAAGAAGGCAACCCAGTCTAGGTTTCTACCTTCTCAGACCATATTTTTGTATCTGAAATATACTGTGTTTCCACCATAAAACATGTTTGAAAACATAGTATATTTCAAATAAAAAATATAGCTACAATACGTCTGGCCAAGGAAAAAGTGTGAAAAGTGCATACAAGATAAAAAATGACCAGACTAAAATATTGAACGGAATAATAGGATAATCTAGACAGAACAATATATTGGGGTCGATTCATGGAAACAATGTGCGCCGAAAATTCCCGCGCAGAGGTGCCAAAACGTGCGAATCTCAGGAAAAGTGCGAAAATCGCAGTGCAAGTGCGAAAATCGCAGGGAAACCAGCGCACAGCGATTCATGGAAGTCTGTGCGCGAGAAAAACATTGGGTGTGCGCTAAAAATGTGCGCCGCGCACGCCAGCGCACAGGTCATCCAACAGCGTGCGCCACGGCCACTGCGAAATCGCACATAGCGCGGCGCACATCACAAAAGTAGGTGGAACACGGGGCGTAACACTCAGAATGGGGAACAACGCGTGAAAATATGGGCGTCACGGGGGAAGTACAGGAGGCAAGTGCGCGGAACGGCCACACGCTCGCCTACAACCCGTATTCATGTAATCGAATAGGGCAAACCAACGCACGGTGAAAGACGCGCACAGGGCCAAACAAGTACGCCACAAGAAAGCAGGCGGTAGCGCCCCTGCGACTTAAAAAAATGTGCGCCAAAATGTGCGCTAACAAAAAGCACCCATATACAGCCATGATGAATGGCCATACTGTGGCCCTCTAGGACAAATGAGGTGCAAAGGGGCACCGACAAACACGGGCACCCGCTGTGTGAAAAATAGCGGGTGCGCGTGAAGTTCCACACGCGATTGGCCTGGGTATGTGTACTTCGGGGTGCGCGGGAAGTTCCACACGCGATTAGCCTGGGTACGTGTACTACGGGGTGTGCGGGAAGTTCCACACGTGATTGGCTTGGGTAGGTGGGGGTGCGCGGGAAGTCCCACACGCGATTGGCCTGGGTACGTGTACTTCGGGGTGCGTGGGAAGTTCCACACGCGATTGGCCTGGGTAGGTGGGGGTGCGCGGGAAGTTCCACACGCGATTGGCCTGGGTACGTGTACTTCGGGGTGCGCGGGAAGTTCCACACGCAATTGGCCTGGGTACGTGTACTACGGGGTGCGCGGGAAGTTCCACGCGCGATTGGCCTGGGTAGGTGGGGGTGCGCGGGAAGTTCCACACACGATTGGCCTGGGTACGTGTACTTCGGGGTGCGCGGGAAGTTCCACACGCGATTGGCCTGGGTACGTGTATTCCGAGGTGCGCGGGAAGATTCACACGCGATTTCTGCAGGGTACGTGTATTTCGGTGGTGCCAGTGAATGCTGCACGTGATTTGCCCATGTGGGTCCTCCCACGTGTTCCCTCTACACCCTACACGGCCCCTGCAGGCAGCCCACACCACAGGGTACTACCCTGCACCCCTGCTCATGTCCCACAGGCAACCCATCCACCATGGCCATGCCCACCAGCCAACCCACATGCCACCTTGCACTACTGATCACCAACACATGTCTCCCATCACCCCCACCCCCCAGCAGTGCAGGGGAAGCCTCCACCAGGCCCCCACTCATGTCCAACTCATATCTCCCTGCACCCCCACCCCCCAGCAGTGCAGGGGCAGCCTCCACCAGGCTCCCACACATGTCCCCCTGTACCCCCACCCCCCAGCCACCAGGGGCAGCCTCCACCAGGCCCCCACTCATGTCTACAACCTCCCCACCCCCCGCAGTGCAGGGGCAGCCTTCACCAGGCCCCCACTCATGTCTACCACCACCCCCACCCCCCAGCAGTGCAGGGGCAGCGTCCACCAGGCACCCACCCATGTCTACCACCACCCCCATCCCCCAGCCACCAGGGGCAGCCTCCACCAGGCCCCCACTCATGTCTACCACCACCCCCAACCCCCAGCAGTGTAGAGGCAGCCTCCACCAGGCCCCCACTCATGTCTCCCTGCACCCCCACCCCCCAGCAGTGCAGGGGCAGCCTCCACCAGGCTCCCACACATGTCCCCCTGCACCCCCACCCCCCAGCCACCAGGGGCAGCCTCCACCAGGCCCCCACTCATGTCCCCTATCACCCCCACCCCACAGCAGTGCAGGGGCAGCCTCCACCAGGCTCCCACACATGTCCCCCTGCACCCCCACCCCCCAGCCACCAGGGGCAGCCTCCACCAGGCCCCCACTCATGTCCCCTATCACCCCCACCCCCCAGCAGTACAGGGGCAGCCTCCACCAGGCTCCCACACATGTCCCCCTGCACCCCCACCCCCAGCCACCAGGGGCAGCCTCCACCAGGCCCCCACTCATGTCTCCCATCACCCCCACCCCACAGCAGTGCAGGGGCAGCCCCCACCAGGCCCCCACCCATGTCTACCACCACCCCCACCCCCCAGCCACCAGGGGCAGCCTCCACCAGGCCCCCACTCATGTCTCCCATCACCCCCACCCCCCAGCAGTGCAGGGGCAGCCTCCACCAGGCCCCCACCCATGTCTACCACCACCCCCACCCCCCAGCCACCAGGGGCAGCCTCCACCAGGCTCCCACACATGTCCCCCTGCACCCCCACCCCCCAGCCACCAGGGGCAGCCTCCACCAGGCCCCCACTCATGTCTACCATCACCCCCACCCCCCAGCAGTGCAGGGGCAGCCTCCACCAGGCCCCAACTCATGTCTACCACCACCCCCACCCCCACCCCCCAGCAGTGCAGGGGCAGCCTCCACCATACCCCCACTCATGTCTACCACCCCCCCCCCCATCCCCCAGCAGTGCCGGGGCAGCCTCCACCAGGCCCCCACTCATGTCTACCACCACCCCCACCCCCAGCAGTGCAGGGGCAGCCTCCACCAGGCCCCCACCCATGTCTACCCCCACCCCCCAGCCACCAGGGGCAGCCTCCACCAGGCTCCCACACATGTCCCCCTGCACCCCCACCCCCAGCAGTGCAGGGGCAGCCTCCACCAGGCCCCCACCCATGTCTACCACCACCCCCACCGCCCAGCCACCAGGGGCAGCCTCCACCAGGCCCCCACTCATGTCCCCTATCACCCCCACCCCCCAGCCACCAGGGGCAGCCTCCACCAGGCTCCCACACATGCCCCCCTGCACCCCCACCCCCCAGCCACCAGGGGCAGCCTACACCAGGCACCCAATCATGTCCCCTATCACCCCCACCCCCCAGCAGTGCAGCGGCAGCCTCCACCAGGCTCCCACACATGTCCCCCTGCACCCCCACCCCCAGCCACCAGGGGCAGCCTCCACAGGCCCCCACTCATGTCCCCTATCACCCCCACCCCCCAGCAGTGCAGGGGCAGCCTCCACCAGGCCCCCACTCATGTCTCCCATTACCCCCACCCCCCAGCAGTGCAGGGGCACCCTCCACCAGGCCCCCACTCATGTCTACCACCACCCCCACCCCCCAGCAGTGCAGGGGCAGCCTCCACCAGGCCCCCATCCATGTCTACCACCACCCCCACCCCCCAGAAGTGCAGGGGCAGCCTCCACCAGGCCCCCACTCATGTCTACCACCACCCCCACCCCCCAGCAGTGCAGGGGCAGCCTCCACCAGGCCCCCACTCATGTCTACCACCACCCCCACCCCCCAGCAGTGCAGGGGCAGCCTCCACCAGGCTCCCACACATGTCCCCCTGCACCCCCACCCCCCAGCCACCAGGGACAGCCTCCACCAGGCTCCCACACATGTCCCCCTGCACCCCCAGCCACCAGGGGCAGCCTCCACCAGGCCCCCACTCATGTCTACCACCACCCCCACCCCCCAGCAGTTCAGGGGCAGCCTCCACCAGGCCCCCACTCATGTCTACCACCACCCCCACACCCCAGCCTCCAGGGGCAGCCTCCACCAGGCCCCCACTCATGTCCCCTATCACCCCCACCCCCCAGCAGTGCAGGGGCACCCTCCACCAGGCCCCCACTCATGTCTCCCATCAGCCCCACCCCCAGCAGTGCAGGGGCAGCCTCCACCAGGCCCCACTCATGTCCCCTATCACCCCCACCCCCCAGCCACCAGGGGCAGCCTCCACCAGGCTCCCACACATGTCCCCCTGGACCCCCACCACCCAGCCACCAGGGGCAGCCTCCACGAGGCCCCACTCATGTCTATCACCACCCGCACCCCCCAGCAGTACAGGGGCAGCCTCCACCAGGCCCCCACTCATGTCCCCTATAACCCCCACCCCCAGCAGTGCAGGAGAAGCCTCCACCAGACTCCCACACATGTCCCCCTGCACCCCCACCCCCCAGCCACCAGGGGCAGCTTCCACCAGGCCCCCACTCATGTCTACCACCACCCCCACCCCCCAGCCGTGCGATTGGCCTGGGTACGTGTACTTCGTGGTGCGCGGGAAGTTCCACACGCGATTGGCCTGGGTACGTGTACTACGGGGTGCGCGGGAAGTCCCACACGCGATTGGCCTGGGTACGTGTACTTCGAGGTGCACGTGAACTTCCACACGCGATTGGCCTGGGTACGTGTACTTCGGGGTGCGTGTAAACTTCCAAACGCGATTGGCCTGGGTACATGTACTTCGGGGTGCGCGGGAAGTCCCACACGCGATTGGCCTGGGTACGTGTACTATGGGGTGCGCATGAACTTCCACACGCGATTGGCCTGGGTACGTGTACTTCAGGGTGCGTGTGAACTTTCACACGCGATTGGCCTGGGTACGTGTACTTCGGGGTGCGCGTGAACTTCCACACGCGATTGGCCTGGGTACGTGTACTTCGGGGTGCGCGGGAAGTCCCACACGCGATTGGCCTGGGTACGTGTACTACGGGGTGCGCGTGAACTTCCACACGCGATTGGCCTGGGTACGTGTACTTCGGGGTGCGCGTGAACTTCCACACGTGATTGGCCTGGGTACGTGTACTTCGGGGTGCACGGGAAGTCCCACACGCGATTGGCCTGGGTACGTGTACTACGGGGTGCGCGTGAACTTCCACACGCGACTGGGCCTGAGAGAGAGTGCTACGTGTATTCCTGGGGTGGGCGGGAAGATTCACACGTTCGCCTACGACGTGCCGAACAATAAATGGTCCAATCCTGAGACACGTACGCCAGCCTGAAGCAGGCGTACGTCGACCCGCGCAGCATAAAAGTGCGCGCAAACAACAAACAAGCTCATATGCCAGGATGAATATACCATTCCTAGCAGCCGTGGCCGTGGGTTACCAAAGGAGGAGGAGGAGGATAGTGAGGGCCCGAATTTTCACTCCCAGAGCCAGCCTTTTTGGGATGCCTGATGACCAGGTGTATGGGAGGTACAGGTTTCCCCCACACATAATACTGGACCTGGTCAGTGAGTGGGAGGATGACCTCACATCACCCACCCTGTGCTCCCAAGCACTCAGCACCCTGGAGAAGGTCCTCAATGTACTGCACTTCTTGGCCACAGGATCATTTCAGCGGACAAGTGACATAGTGGGTGGGGTGTCACAGGCCACGCAGTCACGCTGCCTACACCAAGTCTTGAACATCATCACTGCACGCCCATCAGTCCGTAGGCACATATACCTGCCCTGGACACCTACAGAAAGGCAGGCTGCCACCCTCGATTTCTACGGTGTGGCACAATTCCCAAAAGTGCTAGGTGCCATTGACTGCACCCATGTGGCATTATGTCCCCCCAGGGCATCTGAGCACATCTATAGGAACCACAAGCACTGGCATTCCATCAACGTGCAGGTAGTATGTAATGCTAAGGGAATCATCACCTCAGTATATGCCAACTATCCAGGGTCCTCCCACGACAGCTTCATTTACCGAATGTCTACCCTAAGCCGGGACCTAGAAGCTGGGCGGCATGGCGATACATGGCTGCTTGGTGAGTATGAATGCCACTGCACATGCATGCATGTCAGATGCAGAGTTATGTCACTACCCCACTAATGATACCCATCACCTCCTCACCAGGGGACAGTGCCTACTGTTAGGCGGAAACCTGTGCAGTTCCCTCTGGGACCACTGCAAAAGATTTAGGACTACAGGTGTTTGGCAGTAAACCCACTTGGTAGCAGTCTGTACCACACAGATTCACTTGGTAGCTGTGGCTGAGCAGTCAGACTTCTCTCAAGAAGAGTTAAGCAGTATGTGGAGTATACAATATAGGACAATTCTTCACAGTAAGACAAGCAAACACGCAACAAGGCTTCAGTGTAAAGATATTAAGGTATTTATTTATAACGGAACATCTGTAGAAAACACTATGGCACTATCACGGCAAACACTTCAATTACAATTACTCTACGAAGAAGAAACGATCAAACCCCCTAACAATATTTCGACAAGTCTAGGTTCTATCGGCATCACTTATTTACAGACAGAGGTGTATGCCCCAACCTAGATGGCACTCTAATATTAGTTAGGACGGGAGAGAAAAATAGGCAGGTTACGAAATCAACACAGTTCAATACTTCACGGGTAAAATGCAAGGCAAGAAGGCAAGAACCACAATAGATCATAAAGTTCAGAGGCCAGGCCCACTCGGAGAGAGGCAAGGCGATATGTCCAAAAAGTCTCTAGTGGAAATGCGTTTGAGTCTTTGTAGCAAATTGTTATCGGCAGATTGAACCAGTTCAGAACAACACGCTAGAGAAAGCTTGGAGGCGACCCAACGGGAAGACACCTCACTCGAACCGATCGAAAGGGAAGCCAGGCAGACACGGTACCTTGTTTGTGGAGCGACAGCTCCGGCGGGGGCAGTTGTTCCTGGTGGTGGATGCACGTCGGGTCTTTGCCAAGAGTAGAGATGATCTTGTCGTCGAAGAAAAGTGAAGTCCGGTGCACCACCAGGGAAGAGACCAGCCGCGGAGTGCTCCGTCACAAGGCACCACCCTTTGGTCGCGGTACAGGGGTAGTGGCTATCCGGTTGCCGGGGTGCTCTGCACGGGCAATTCAACCACCGCGTCCTGAGGCGAAGAAAAAGCAAAGGGGACTGGTTGTTCCCACCAGTCAGGGGAAGAGACTCTCCGGCAGGGAGATCTCCTCTGTCGTCGGGAAGTGGTGAGTCGGTTCAGCAGGGCTCCACCGGAGGTGTCGTCGTTGCAGGTCGGCTTAGCGTTACCCTCGTCGGATTCTTAGGTCCTGTGGCGACTTCTGAAGATCCAGTCCCAAAAGCCCTGCTTTTATGCAGAAAACCCCCATTCATTCAGCCTAGCTGTCAATCAACACTCGCTAAGTGGTGAGCGGGGATGCTCACTACTTGGGCCAATCACTCCAGAGTGCGACCGGAGTTGGCAAGGCAACTCGGTCCAGGTTGCTTAAACCCCCTCCCACACCCCTGTGGTAACCAAGACAGAATGGCACCACTTTGGAGGGTCTCTGTACAGAAGCCCGCCAAAAGTGGAACAAAGGGCTCGACCTTTGGTTTAGGAGTCACAGAGACGAACACAGACGCCATTTTAAAAACCGAGTTCTGGCAGAAAATACCATCCGATAGACTTATTTAAGATAAGTAGACCGGTGGTATGTTAGAGACTGACGAGAAAAAGTATCAATCTTCAACAATGGGACGAATCCCATAGGGTTATGTTCGGGGTCGAACATAACAAGTAGTTTCCTCTGCCACCAGCCAAAACTCGACGAGGGGGGACGGGACAGTGCCCCCTCGAGTAACAGACCCAGGAGTAATCGAATTACCCCTACTAGCACGTCCACAATAAGATGGTTTGTACTAGTTCTGTTAGTAAATTTAGGTCTAGTAAAGCCAATGGTGACTTTACATGCCCGGGGAGACAGTAGTCAGTCCCCGGGTATGGAGTCTATGGTGGAGGTCCGCTAGGACGCCCCAGTGTTACGGCACGTAGGGTGTGGTGTAACACACATAGAAAAACATATGAGACCCTATGGAGTAAAAGACCCCATAGCCCATAGAACACATTGACATTCAAAGGAATTACACACATTCATGTCCAAGAGTGGGAGGAAAAGAGTCTCACTCTTGGCAGGATGGAAAAAACAAACTCCAGAAATCCAGCAAAGCCGCTGGGGGACTCACTAGGTTAGGAAATTCAGCCTAAACAGAGAATTCTCCCTAACCCCTACCCTCTGAGCACCCACATGATGACGCCAATTTGGAACCCCATCACGCCTCCAGAGGTAAGATACAACACAGCCCATATTGCAACCCGGGGCATAGTGGAGCGCACATTCGGAGTGCTCAAGTCACGCTTTCACTCCCTTGACCGTTCTGGCGGGCAGCTGTTATATGCGCCCCCAGTAATGTGCAGGATCATAGTGGCAGCATGTGTCCTGCACAATGTTGCAACACGCCGTGGCCTGGCTGTGGACATGGTGGTGCCCCCACATCCCCAACCACATGCACGGCCGCTGTGGATGGGAGGGGAGAGGGCACGGGGTGAGGCAGCCCGCACGCAGCTGGTGGCTAATTACTTCACATAGAAATCACACCCCAGTGGAGTGCACACAGGCCTGGTACATACCATCTGATAAGCAATGATGACTCGACCTGACAATTAAGACGAACAAAGGCACTGTCAACTGTCAGAACCATAGCAGCCTGAGATTGTTCATGTGGAAGTGTCACAATGTGTGCATCCCTACCTACACAAACACCACCAATGCAGTGTCATGAAAAGACACTTCCATGCTGCAGAAATGAATACCCACTCGCAAAATACTACATGAAAACTGTGCCATGTCACCCACCCCCTCCCTGGGACGGCCACACAACACACCATGGCATGTCATGCAATGTGAGAGGAAAGAAATTAATTCCCACAACATGCCCCAAGTCTCACCAGCTACAGTGTCCCTAACGGAAACATGTCCACACATGAAATGCTCACAGTAATGCAGGACCTACAACCCACATTACCAAATACTTACCAAGAATACCAATCACCTACACAACCTCCAACCTACCTTAAACATGACATTACAGACCTAAAAATTAGCTAGCCTCACCACCTGATGATGACAGCCCTCCGAACACTTCCAAGTATACAGTGTTAGCGCCACACAAGAGTGTAGGTGCACTGCTTACAACATGGACTCCAGTTCCAAGGTGGACCGCATTGTGAAGACATGAGGAATGGACCTGCAAATATTGAGGATGAGATGGATGCAGAGGCACATATCAATACACCATGCAGTGTACAATACAACAACAATATGCACTATGAATGTATACACAGTATTGACTACAGACTGCCCACACAGCTCATGGGAGTCCAATGTCACCATGTACATCAATGTTACTTGGGCACACCCTTTGCAAGCCCATGGAAACGGGAAGCAGGAGGGGTGTGTGTGACAAAAACCCAAGCATCTGAACCAAATCCATGACAAGCCTGCATGTGCCCAGCCACAATGCAGCGTATGCCCACGGGAGCCACACAAGGCAACACACTGTCCCAAAAAAAAAAAAATAATCAAAATGGCCATTAATTAATGGGGGGTGGGGGTGGGGGAGGCCACCCAGGAGGTCCGAGGACAGGGTGCACACCAAAACCCACCTGTGTGGATATTGCGAGAAAAAACACCTCCATGGGCTCATGGCCTACACGGCTACCCTATTGTGGGAGTATCACTGCTGTCGCTATCCTCACCCTCTGCAGCTGCATCAGGAGGTGGTGGCACTATGGGAGGCAGCCCACGCAAAGCCCTTGTCTGTTCCTCCATGGCTGCAAGCATGCGGGTGTGGTAGATCTCGTTCTGGAGGATAAGTGTGCGGAGGTCCCCATGCAACAACTCACGGGATGCCTGGACCTCCGCCCTAGTTGCCTGCATCTCAGCTGAGAGCGTACGGGTGAGACGCTCCGGCTGCTGTTCTGTCCTTCGGTTTGTTGAAGCCTCAAGCTCAACAAGAGTTGTCCTGAGGTGAAGGAGTTCCAGCCTCAGGGCTTCCCTGTGGCCCTGGGACTCTATGGAGATGGTTTCCTGCAGAGTCGCCAGTGCCGCCCGCCTGTCCCTGTCGGACGCCAACATGTCCTCCCTGTGTGACTGGCAGATGGAGTCGGTTGCCTGCTGTAGTCGCTCCATCAGCCTTTCGGGGGGGACAATGGAAGTGGCCACCCTATCCATGGCCTGAGCCATCATCTCTGATGATGCTGCCTGTTGGGTTGCCATACCGTAAATGGATTGCTCCCATGCGGTATTGCCAGGTGGCGTACGGCCACCACGTCGGCGGGCACCACACCTGTCTGGGGCAAGGCGAACTGCGCCTTGCTGTGCCGGCACTGCCTGAGGCTGCAGGACTGCATTCCCCCTCTGATCTGCTGGCCCAGGAACAGGATCAGATGTCGCGGAGTGTGACCCTGCATCCGTAACCACCAAAGGCGTACCTGCCAACACTGACATCCCCATTGAGGGTTCTAACCCAGGTGCAGGTGGGTCGGACAGAACAGAATCCCTCCCAGGAACACTCACCGGCGACGGCACGTAGGTCTCATCATCCAAATCGACACCTGAATACAGCTCGGGGGAGGTGCAGCCAGAGACACCCCTTGAGAGCACGACCTGCAGCAGTTGTGGGTTCTCACCCACCAACACACCACGTCCCTCACTGGTGGTCGGTCGGCCCTCAGACCCCTCCTGGGTCTGCACCATCTCCACAACCCCAGCAGTATCAAGTGCGTCTTCCCCTGCAAAGACATAAAAGAAAACAAATGGAAACAGACATTAGCACTATGGCACACAATTAGGGCTGAGAGGCTACAGAAACAGTACTTGATTGACACATGTCCCACATGACTAAAACACTCCCATGCATGCACCGTCACTGCGTGTGATGGGGAGGCAGATGGCACACATTGATGACACCAAGATGGAAGATGAACACATTTGCTGCATGCTGCCTAGCAGTGGCATCACACATTGGCCAGTGATTGGCAGGTCAAATACACATGCCATCACACAGATGGCATGTACCCTAGCCATGAAGTGAAGAGGGAGAGGAGGTCACCAATTGTTCATTCAGTCCAGTTTGCTCATATAATTGATTATTTTCATTGTAATGGTTCAAATGTTTAACCTGCAGCTGCCAGTCAAAAATGGTCCTATAGCACAGGTACATGTCTAAACTAATCTTGTCCAGGAAACTGAGCCAGTCCACTGTACCATAGCCATGTCAGACATGTGACAATAGGACTGAGAAATCCAGAGTAAAAGTGGTGGTATGCAAACAATCTGCCTGAATAAACAGAGGTAAATAAGCAACAGTGTTGTGGCAAGATGACACTCCAAGGGCAACTGGCGTGGTGTTGGGCTGGATGTCTAATGTTGGCCGAAGGGAGGCTGCTATACAAAAATGCTGGTGCCAAGAATGTATAGGAAGAGGCACATGGGTGACCCAAACCACTCAGGCACACACACCCTCCCCTGGCACCCAAACAGAAGCCCTCCCACACACACCATGCACATGGATGACACACACATGCATGTGCACTCACCGGACAATGCCTCGTAATCTGCCAGTTCTCCCACGCCTTGGATCTGTTCCTCCGTGACGTAGGTCCCAGCAACCTGCTCATTTGGAGTGAGTTCTATGTCGTCTGCTGGAGACCCACCTCCAGTCACTAGAGTTGCGGCATGACTTGAGGCCAGCTTATTCTTTGCCCTGCGCTTCAGGTCATTCCAGTGCTTGTAGCATTCATTAGCTGTGCGCCTCACGATTCCAAGGGCACTTATGATGTCCGCAATGGTCTGCCAGTGTGCCTGACGTTGTGCAGGTGTGGTCTTGGATCCTGCAACAATCACCATTTCGCGGTCATGTGCGGACACATACTCTACAAGTGCATTCAGTTCGCCCTCATTGAAGCTGGGCTTCCTTGACGGGCCGGACTGTGTAGCCGTGTCTGGGGCATCAGCCTCTACTGGACGAGCACTCTTCCTCTTCTGCTTGGAAGGTGGTGGGGATCCTGAGTGTCCTACGCCGCTCTGGACACTAGGGGCAGGAGCGTGGGATTGCACACTCAGCATGGGAGTTGGTGCAGGCATTAGCTCAAGTGTGATGGTGTCAGGGGGAATGTCAGCATGATGGACTTGGACCGATACTGTCCTGGATGGGTGTGTGAGAGTTGGGGTGGATGGAGCCGCAGCTGCCCCTGCAGCCTCCCCAGCCTGCCTACGCTGGGCAGCAGATGACGTAGCTGCCCCTGATCCACGTGGCCTGATGACACCAACGTTCACCGGCGCACGTGGCCTAGACCTGCTGACCTGGAAGTCAGCCATGGAGTCACCCTGTGCCAGGTCTGGTTCCACAGTGGGCTGGTCCAACAAGGGCTGAGCATGGATGGTGTCAGCCACGGTAACCTCAACCAGGGGGGGGGGCATGGGTGTCCCTGACTGCTCCTCCACACATGGGGGGCTAGAGGCACCCTGCAAGTCACGGCCACGTCCCCTACTGGATCCACCACGGCCACCACTTGGGGTTTGGCCACCTTTGCCACCCTCACGGCTTGGTCGCCTCCCAGCTATGGCACTGATGTTATTGTGCGTATGGGAGTCGATGTGAACTATTGTCCTGGGCAATTGGGGGTCAAAGAGGTTGGGTACCAGATGGTAATCGTACCCTAGTGCTCTAGCAAGGCTGTATGTCACCCCTGGGGAAAGATGACGGGTCACGTAACGCACAGGCACCCCAATAAAGTGAAGTAAGGTGCATGCAACCCCTCCTAGACCACGTGTGTGGAAAAATAAATCTGCACTACGCTGTGGCACCCAGAAACATAAGAATGAACGTATGCGTGTCACACGCAGCCTAGAATTACCTCTGAAGGGGTACGCGACACACAGGGAAGCACAGATGTTAAATACGTGCGCGACTCACCGTCTGCCAGGAACAAAAGGAGACAGGACAACAGTAGAAGGGAACGCTGTTTGAGGAAACAGGCCCAGGAAAAAGAGGAAACGAGAAAAAGCTGTCAGAGGTAACAGGGAGTACGAACTGGAAACGCTGTGAAGTAAATCGCATGTGAACCGACAAGAAGTACAGAATTCACCCACTCGCTCTCCACGAAAAGCACATACAAGGAAATGGCGTTCTACACGTACCTTTTATACCCACGTCACAGACACGCATACGCGATGAGGACATTTCCACCAATTACGCGCTGTGATACTCGGACGTGTATCTCTTCATTTTTACACGCGCCATTCTCTACGGCCATGCGCGTGATGTCACAGCTGCGCATGGTGGCCTTTGGGCCAATGAAATTGCATATGCGAGCACACGTGGTAAAACTGCACGTCCGAGTGTCATCGCGTGTAATCGGAGGGAAGTGAGCGTACACGCGATTGGCCTGGGTAGGTGTATTTCTGGGGTGCACAGGAAGTTCCACACGCGATTGGTGGAAATCCACGTGTGCTCTGTCATCACGTGTAATGAGGGAAACACCCGCGCGCGTCACGTCACAGACGCGCTTACGCGCTAAGGGCCTTTGGTCCAATGAAATCGCATATGCGTGCTGACGTGCATACGCGCTAAGGGCCTTTCCTCGATTCACACGCAGACGTGCAGGATTTTCACGTGCCAAATCACTCCGTATCAAGCTGGCCACGCGTAAGCACACGGAAGACCACGCTCCTGCCCAGAAGGCCGAATTACTGCCCCCCAGAGCCCCGAGCACACTCCCACCTGCCATCTGCTGCTGCCTGACTGCCTGCTGCCCACGTGCCCTGCCATTTGCTGTCTGCACATCAGCCAGGGGTGCTGTTGCTGTGACCACCCCTGCTGGAACCGAAGACTCCCGACTGGGATTCCATCGCTCCACAACCCAGCCCCAGGACCCAGTTGCCCATCCACTCCTGCCTCTGGGGTTGTCATGTCGGGCACTGCAACATCTGGCACCACTGACAACCCCCGGCCAGAGAGGCAGAGGGGCACCAGCTTCAGTGCCAGGGAAGTTGGTGTCCTGGTGGAGCAAGTCCTGGGGCAGTATGATGCCCTCTACGGAAGTGTGCGCGCCGACAAGGAAGGACGGACTTGGATCTGGACGGATATCGTGACTGCCATCAACGCGGAGGGGGTGGCAGTCCGCGACTTCCAACATGTCAAGAAGCGCTGGGAGGACTTCAGGTCCAGGACCCTGAACAAGGCCCGGCGCCTCTTGAAGGCAGTGGATGCTAAGGGGCGCCGGGGCCACTTGTCGGAAGATCAGATGAGGGTCCTGGAACGCATATCCCCAGCGCTCCACGTCCAGGTCCTTGAGAGGCAGACCCGTCTGGAGTCGAGCGGTAAGTGTACATGCATCATGATTGTAAGCTGTGCGTGTGGTGATGTGCCAGTAGTGTGCCGGTTGCACATCTGTTTGTATGGGGCCGAGTATGGGTGGGGGTGTACAGGGCTGTGAGGCTAACACATGCGAGGGCTGTCATGTGTGAGACATGGATGGTGCTTGTGTGTGTAGGCTTGCATGCCAAATGCAGTTGTGTGGGCACACATGTTTGGATGAATGTGTATGTAAGTGGGCATGTTCGTGATGTTGGGCATGTATGTTGTTTTCAGCTGCATGTATCAGCACTGTGTACATGTGCATGTGTGTGTATTTGACAAGGGTGCAACAGTAATGCAACATGGATGCATGTGACAGCGGGATGTGGAAGCCTGATTGGCAGATGTGACATGGATGCCCATCGGAACACTGCGACAGTTGGCTGAGGTGTACACATGCATGCAAGTGTGGTGGTGTGCGTGCATGTGTAGTGCACTCCCTGTGTTGCATGTGATGTCTGGCTCACCTTTGCCTGCTCATGCTGTTGTATGTGTACGGATGGTGCTGGTAGTTGCAATGTGGCTGTGGTATGGCTCATGTGTGCAAGTTGAAATGACATGTGTGTTGCCGATTGTGATGCCATGTCTGAGGTTTGCCAATGCCACTCATGTGCAACTGTCATGTGTGTATGTGTCCATTGTACAGTGCCCTGATGCCTGTGTTTTATTTCTCCCTGTCTGCAGCATCAACTGATGAAGAGGTCGGAGAAGGTGCTGTGGAGCACAGCGCCGGGGATCGCACCGCCAGCCGGAGACGCAAGGCCCGGCTCCCCTCCCAGGTTGTGATCTCGTCGGGGAGTGAGGAGTCCGGTGCCGCGTCCCAGGCCGCAGCTGCCGGGGGGAGGTTCAAGAGGCGGAGGTCGGAGTTGGACTCCTCGGCAGCAGAAGGGGCAGCTGGGACCCCACAGGGCCCAACGGGGGAAGATGGCACAGAGTCATCCAGGTTGGTGGGGGGTTTGGTGGAGGAGGAGGCCGTGCAAGCAACAGAGACGGGGTCTGGAGGTGGGGATTCCACTGGTGCTAGTGGTGCAGTGCAGGACCAGGGACAGGAGGCAGCACAGGTCGCCGCGGAGGTGCCTGTGTGCAATCCTGTCCCTGATCCTGTCACTGCATCATCTTGCACCAGTAGGGATGCCTACGTCCAGACCCGTTTTCAGGCAGGGGATGAGCTCACGACAACTGGCCTTCCTCTGTCTGCGGACGTGGCTATCCGGGTCCGGGTTGAGCCTGTCCTGACTGGTGTGGCGTTGCGTCAACGGGCCATGCGAGGTGACCTGCAGTCTTTTCATGAGGAGACTGCACGTCATCTCGAATGGCTCGTTGACCGCGTCGGCCTACTGGGACAGGTCACCCAGGCCGCATTCCTCCGTTTGATGGGGCTTGCTACGACCCCCTCCTCAACTGAACCCCCTATGCGCCAGTCGTCCTCCGTGCCATCTTCCCATCCATTAGTCACCTGGGTGCCCTGTGGAGCTGCCTCTGACGGTGCGGCCAGGCTGGTGGAGGAGGCATCCCTAACAAATCCAAAGCTGTGTATTGCTACCCAGCAAGCCCAGATGCACTCAACAGGGACAATAAGTACCCTCTATTTTAAATCAAAATTCATTTAAACATTTGGCGCCAACAGGGCGTAAATTCTACGGTGTACAAGCACCGCCTAAGTTTCTCTAGTTTCCAAAAGAAAATGTCATTACACAATTTAACGGTGTTAATAAGGATAAATTGTAAACACAGGTGTAAAATGAATGGAACAATCAGAACCAAGACATTAGAGTTAACTTTTGGATTTTAATCCTCTTAATCCAATAAACCGTACTTGAATAAACAAAAAGTAGTACGATCAGTGTACTCTATTTACATATGGAGAGAGCACTTGTGGGTGTTCCATATAACACAAGTAGGAACAAACGGCGTAGATAGAAAACGGCTTGTATAGAGCAGCACAATTGCAAATCTGTATAGCAGTTTACAGTTTACAGTTTACAAAGCTCTAAATGCATAGGTTCAACCATTCAACAATTTACAAATGAAGTCTCATATTTAGATATAACAAATGAGGTCGACGTGTTTCGGTTCAAAGAACCATCTTCAGGGGATAGACTTCATTTTTCATATTCATAACCATTAAGTCATAGCACAGTCTCTTGCTGATACAAGAGCCGAGACTCAGAAAAGAAATCCAGTCAAAAAGCAATGGGTAGCCGAATGCCACAGATTACTAGGATATCCGCAGACGTCGCTCTGTTGCTGAGTAAACTTCAGTTCTCTTCAAAGTAATCCACAGCAGCTGGTACAGCTTAAGAGGAGCGGTGGCACTGCTTCGTTACGGAGACTCCTCCCTCGGCAAACCTGCACATAAGTTTTAGCATCCCTGCCACAGTCGGGAGTCAGACGTCCAGCAGGGGTGGCCACATCAACAACTGCACCCCAGCCACCGGAGGATGTGCAGGCAGCAGGAGGCAGTGCACGGGCAGAGGCGCAGCAGCAGCAATGTGGTGGGAGCCATGATGGCTCGGGCCTTCCACATCGGAGGGGCAGGCATCGGCCGGAGGGCAGGAGGACCCAGGACGGGAAGTGTCTTCCGTGTGGCAGCGGTTGGGCCACGCCATAGATGCGGAGCGGCAGCGGGCGGAAGAGGCACGGCTCACGATGGTCAGGGCGGAGAACTCCATGCAGAGGGCCCTGAGGCGTGCCGAGTGCCTCGAGGCAATCCGCAGGGAGTTTGGGGGGAACCTGTGGACGGCCCTGCGGACCCTTGGGGCCATGGAGGAGGAGCGCCTCCGGGACATTGAGCAGGAGTTCGATGATGCCCTGGCCCGGAACATCCCAAAGTGAGCCGTCGGACTAGCCCGCTGCCCTTGTAAATAGTTATATAGTTAGTGTTAGGTTTCCTTTGGTTTGGCTTTATTTTTGGACCTTTTGGACAATGGGCCACATTTTTGTATATAGTTTATTTTTTTAGGTAGTGTTATTAGATAGGTTTCATTTCTTCGGTTGGGATCATGGACCCTGGATAGTTATCTGTACATAGTTGACTTTTGGATTTTCAATTTTATTATGATTTCGCCATGGAGCAATGGTTTTCGATTTTAATTTGTGACTTTGGACACCTTTCCTTTGCATTATGATTTGTGGTTTAGCATTTTTTCACGGGCCTGCTGTTTTTTTTGTGTTAAATTTCTATTATTGTTTGTTTCTTTTTGAATCAATTTATGTTGCTTTTAATACATATTTTTTCTTCAAAGTTCAATGTGTAGTATCATCTCATTGGTTTCATGCATATCATGATATGGGTTTTGACATTCACTGACACCCATTGGGTGTATGTGAGGGACATGTGTTCATTTCAAAACTTGCAATTGGGCTTCTGTCATGTTTTTGCAATTTCTAAGTGGGTGGATGCAATACTCGGGTGGGTGTTTGCCATTTGGAGGCTGACCATAAGGGCCAGTGATCTACATTGTGGTGACATGTTGGCTGGGAGACGTGAGTGGGGGCCTGGTGGAGGCTGCCCCTGCACTGCTGGGGGGTGGGGGTGATGGGAAACATGAGTGGGGGCCTGGTGGAGGCTGCCTCCGGTGGCTGGGGGGTGGGGGTGATGGGAGACATGAGTGGGGGCCTGGTGGAGGCTGCCTCTGCACTGCTGGGGGGTGGGGGTGATGGGAGACATGAGTGGGGCCCTGGTGGAGGCTGCCTCTGGTGGCTGGGGGGTGGGGGTGATGGGAGACATGAGTGGGGGCCTGGCGGAGGCTGCCCCTGCACTGCTGGGGGGTGGGGGTGATGGGAGACATGAGTGGGGGCCTGGTGGAGGCTGCCCCTGCACTGCTGGGGGGTGGGGGTGATGGGAGACATGAGTGGGGGCCTGGTGGAGGCTGCCCCTGGTGGCAGGGGGTGGGGGTGATGGGAGACATGGGTGGGGGCCTGGTGGAGGCTGCCCCTGCACTGCTGGGGGGTGGGGGTGATGGGAGACATGAGTGGGGGCCTGGTGGAGGCTGCCCCTGCACTGCTGGGGGGTGGGGGTAATAGGGGACATGAGTGGGGGCCTGGTGGAGGCTGCCCCTGGTGGCTGGGGGGTGGGGGTGCAGGGAGACATGAGTTGGACATGAGTGGGGGCCTGGTGGAGGCTGCCCCTGCACTGCTGGGGGGTGGGGGTGATGGGAGACATGAGTGGGGGCCTGGTGGAGGCTGCCCCTGGTGGCAGGTGGGTGGGGGTGATGGGAGACATGGGTGGGGGCCTGGTGGAGGCTGCCCCTGCACTGCTGGGGGGTGGGGGTGATGGGAGACATGAGTAGGGGCCTGGTGGAGGCTGCCCCTGCACTGCTGGGGGTTGGGGGTGATGGGAGACATGGGTGGGGGCCTGGTGGAGGCTGCCCCTGGTGGCTGGGGAGTGGGGGTGATGGGAGACATGGGTGGGGGCCTGGTGGAGGCTGCCCCTGCACTGCTGGGGGGTGGGGGTGATGGGAGACATGGGTGGGGGCCTGGTGGAGGCTGCCCCTGGTGGCTGGGGGGTGGGGGTGATGGGAGACATGAGTGGGGGCCTGGTGGAGGCTGCCCCTGCACTGCTGGGGGGTGGGGGTGATGGGAGACATGAGTGGGGGCCTGGTGGAGGCTGCCCCTGGTGGCTGGGGGGTGGGGGTGCAGGAAGACATGAGTGGGGGCCTGGTGGAGGCTGCCTCTGCACTGCTGGGGGGTGGGGGTAATAGGGGACATGAGTGGGGGCCTGGTGGAGGCTGCCCCTGCACTGCTGGGGGGTGGGGGTGATGGGAGACATGAGTGGGGGCCTGGTGGAGGCTGCCCCTGCACTGCTGGGGGGTGGGGGTGATGGGAGACATGAGTGGGGGCCTGGTGGAGGGTGCCCCTGGTGGCTGGGGGGTGGGGTGATGGGAAGCATGAGTGGGGGCCTGGTGTGGGCTGCCCCTGCACTGCTGGGGAGTGGGGGTGATGGGAGACATGAGTGGGGGCCTGGTGGAGGCTGCCCCTGCACTGCTGGGGGGTGGGGGTTATAGGGGACATGAGTGGGGGCCTGGTGGAGGCTGCCCCTGGTGGCTGGGGGGTGGAGGTGCAGGGAGACATGAGTTGGACATGAGTGGGGGCCTGGTGGAGGCTGCCCTGCACTGCTGGGGGGTGGCGGTGGTGGTAGACATGGGTGGGGGCCTGGTGGAGGCTGCCCTTGCACTGCTGGGGGGTGGGGGTGATGGGAGACATGGGTGGGGGCCTGGTGGAGGCTGTCCCTGCGGGGTGGGGGGTGGGGGTGCAGGGAGACATGAGTTGGACATGAGTGGGGGCCTGGTGGAGGCTTCCCCTGCACTGCTGGGGGGTGGGGGTAATATGGGACATGAGTGGGGGCCTGGTGGAGGCTGCCCCTGCACTGCTGGGGGGTGGGGGTGATGGGAGACATGGGTGGGGGCCTGGTGGAGGCTGCCCCTGGTGGCTGGTGGTTGGGGGTGATGGGAGACATGAGTAGGGGCCTGGTGGAGGCTGCCCCTGCACTGCTGGGGGGTGGGGGTAATAGGGGACATGAGTGGGGGCCTGGTGGAGGCTGCCCCTGCACTGCTGGGGAGTGGGGGTGATGGGAGACATGAGTGGGGGCCTGGTGGAGGCTGCCCCTGGTGGCTGGGGGGTGGGGGTAATAGGGGACATGAGTGGGGGCCTGGTGGAGGCTGCCCCTGCGCTGCTGGGGGTGGGGGTGATGGGAGACATGAGTGGGGGCCTGGTGGAGGCTGCCCCTGGTGGCTGGTGGTTGGGGGTGATGGGAGACATGAGTAGGGGTCTGGTGGAGACTGCCCCTGCACTGCTGGGGGGTGGGGGTAATAGGGGACATGAGTGGGGGCATGGTGGAGGCTGCCCCTGCACTGCTGGGGGGTGGGGGTGATGGGAGACATGGGTGGGGGCCTGGTGGAGGCTGCCCCTGGTGGGCGGGGGTGCAGGGGGACATGCGTTGGTGGGCAGTAGTGCAAGGTGGGTTGGCTGGGGGGCATGGCCATGGTGGATGGGGTGCCTGCAGGACATGTGCAGGGTAGGCCCCTGTGGTGTGGGCCACCTGCAGGGGCCATAGAGGGTGTAGAGGGAACACCTGGGAGGACCCACACGTGCAATTCACGTGTGGTGCTCCCCGCGCACCCCTGTAATACACGTACCCTGATGGAATCGCGTGTGATACTTCCCGTGCACCCCTGGAATACACGTACCCTGCTGTTTTTGCATGTGATACTTCCCGCGCACCCCTGAAATACACGTACCCTGCTGTTTTTGCGTGTGATACTTCCTGCGCACCCCTGAAATACACGTACCCTGCTGTTTTTGCGTGCGATGCTTCCCGCGCACCCCTGGAATACACGTACCCTGATGGAATCGCGTGTGATACTTCCCGCGCACCCCTGAGATACACATACCCTGCTGCTTTTGCGTGTGATACTTCACGTGCACCCCTGGAATACACGTACCCTGCTGTTTTTGCGTGTGATACTTCCCGCGCACCCCTGTAATACACGTACCCTGATTGAATCGCGTGTGATACTTCCCCCGCACCCCTGAGATACACGTAGCCTGCTGCTTTTGCGTGTAATACTTCCTGCGCACCCCTGGAATACACGTACCCTGCTGCTTTTGCGTGTGTTACTTCCCACGCACCCCTGATGCACACGTACACAGGACAATCGCGTGTGGAACTTCCAGCGAACCACTGAAATACACGTTCCCCGCTTGGCGTTTGCTGTTTGCCAGCCCTGTGAACTGGTCCAGGGTTGGCGCAGCCCTTTGCGATTATTTGGGGATTTTGAAGGCTTTTCTTTGCGCAAGGGCGTTCTTGGGGTCGTAACTGGCGCTGCTGCATGGTCGCTGCGCCACGCTGCGCCACGGCTGGTTTTGGATGCAAAAATCCATGAATGCGCTGTGCGCGGAAATCGATTTTAGCGCACGCGACTGGCGCAGAAATTCGCACGGGCACGCTGTGCGCCAGCCGCGTGCGCCACTTTTGTGCGAATTTCTATGGTGAAAATATGGCACTGTAGTACTAACCCCAGCACTTAAGCATCTGCTGATAAAGAAACTGGGCCTCATTACGACCCTGGCGCTAATGGTTTAATGGCGCCGTAAAGAGCGTCGGCTCCGTTAAACCATTAGCGCCTGATTACAAGTGTTCCTTTGCGGGTTGGTGTTTAACGCCTGCTTTTAGCAGGCGTTAAAAATCCAACCCACAAAGGGACTTTGGAGCTAATTACGGCAACCGTACTTTACGGTGCCGTAATTAGCGCCTTCCCCATCCCCATTATGCACTACGGGGCAAAATGGGAATGGGGAAGGGCAAATGGTGAATGGGGAATTACCGCCCCCACCAACCTTGTGATGGGGCGGTAATTCCACCATCCACCATGCCGGAGACCGGCATGGACCATGGTGCTAATAGCACCATGGTCCAGCGCCTGGGTCGTAATGAGGCCTACTGTGTTTTTGAGTGTCTATAGTTCTACAAATTGGGCTTCATTACGAGGTGGGCGGTAAGGGATTACCGGCACTGGTAAGGGCACCGGTGCCAGTAATCCCTTACCGCCCTACTACGAGTTCCCTTTGCGGGTTCTCCCTTAACGCCTGGTTTTTCCAGGCGTTAAGGACGGGACCCGCAAAGGGACTTTGGCGCTAATAACGGTACCGCAATTTGCGGTACCGTTATTAGCGCCTTCCCCATTCCCATTGAGCCCTATGGGGGCTCAAATGGGTATGGGGAAGGGCCCTGGTGAATGGGGAATTACCGCCCCGCCAACCTTGGAATGGGGCGGTAATAGCTCCATTCACCACGGCGGAGTCGGTAAGGGTTTGGAGGCAGCCATGCCGCTATTAGCGCCATGGTTACACCCCAAACACCTAATGAGGATTGTCTTCTACTTATGGTGGCTCATTACAACCCAGGCGTTAAGGGTTTAACAGCGCCGTCGGCGCCGTCAACCCTTAACGCCTGATTCCCAATTTAACGCCTGCTTTTAGCAGGCGTTAAAATGCAAGGCGCTAAGCCGCCTTGGTGCTAATTACGGCACCGGCGCCGTAATTAGCGCCTTCCCCACTCCCATTATGCCCTATGGGAAGCTTGGAATGGGGCGGTAAATCCGCCATCCACCATGGTGTTAACGTAAATTACGCCTTGGCGGTAAAGTTGAAAACATATCGCCAAGGTTGTAATGACTCTCATGGTGTATTTGTTTGAAATCAGATATGTTTTTATATTTCATTTTGATATTAAAACTAAAAAAGGTGTTTAAATGTATTAAAGCATTGTTTCAAACCTAAAAGGCTTCATGAGGCTCCTAACCTTGATGTGAAGTTTGAAGATATGGATGAGAGAATGAAGGGTGAATGCACGTAGGAACAAGTGTCTCTATACTGTGCTGTGTATGTACATTAACTATATCCAGTAGAAAAAAGGCACCATCTTTTTTGATACATTTTGGTGCAGCTAGCATTCAGCCAGTGTGAACATTAAGATATAATGGCATATATTTTCGGGCAAAGCATGTAAATGTGTTGGGAAATGCTGTTTTGCACTTTAGGGGCTTTGCATCTGTTGGAATTTTTCATGAGTTACCCAAAAAAACCAACTGCAAACTGGCTTTTTTTCTCAGTTTTATAATGCACGATTTTAACCCATTATTTAAAAAAAATCTCAGGGGAGAAATGCCTCCCCACCTTCATCCCTTCTCCCTGCCTCTACCCTCTCTGTCCCCGCCGGCCAAAGTCAGCTTCTTGGCCCAGCACAAACACAAGTACACACACATTCACACAACATTCACTCCCTCGCTTACATACCATTCACTCGCTCCTTCACACGCACACCCATACACCCCCTCATTCACACATGCACCCAGCCATCCATACATCATTAACTCACTCATTCACACACACACTACAAACATAACACCCACCCTTGCATGCACTTAAGCACACATACATACAAACATATATCAAACATGCAACACCCTCGCACAAACACACACTTAATTATTTTCTTACCTGTTTCCAGCCACTGGGCCCCCGAGGGACTCTTCTCGATCATGGCTCCGGCAGAGTAAGCTCTCAAACAGGGAGAGTTTCCTGGTTCCTGACACTGGCAGTGGAGCCAGAGCCCTTCCATCTTGTGGCACTCCAGAAAGACATTAGGGGTCATTCCGAGGTGGGCGGTAGGGGATACTGGGCACTGGTAAGGAGGCCGGTGCCGGTAATCCCCTACTGCCCAATTCCGAGGTCCCTTAGCGGGAACCGTAAGGGACGTGTGGTCGGACCACAACTCCCCTTACGGGTCCCGCTAAGGGACCAGGGCGCAAATAACGGGCTTGCCATTCGCGAGCCCATTATTTGCGCCCTCCCCATTCCCATTGAGCCCTATGAGGGCTCAAATAGGAATGGCGAATGGTTTGGTCAATGGGGACTTACCGGTCCCTCCAGGGTCGGAATGGACCGGTAAGTCCCGATTGAACCAAACCGAAGTCGGTACCAGTATGGGAGGCAGCCATGGAGCTAACTGCTCCTTGGCTACCACCATACTCGGAATGACCCCCATTATTTCATTTGTGGCGCAAGATGGAGCAAAGGAAATATTAATTTCCTTTGTGGTGCACGATGGAGGCGGTCCGGAGCAGGAGCTCCTCCTTCTGCCAACACAAAAGAAATAATGTTTTCCTGAAGTCTGAGTACTTCAGAAAGAAATGATTCCTTTTGCAGCCTGAGATGGAGGCGATGTGCCTCCATCTTGCTCTGCAAAAGGAATAATTTATGTCTGAAGTTTGAGTGCATGCACTCGGACAGCAGGCCCCTCGCTCCACAGGAGGCCAAGGGCCCCACTACGACACTGTTCGATATGTTAAAAAAAAGTAGCAGGACTAGGTTCCCCCTTCCCGACCCACTCCCGACCCACCCACGCTCTCCACATGCTCAACCCAATCTAATTCAAACCCCTTACCTGGGTCCTTCCTTCCTTCCACCCCACCCTGGTGTGTTTTACAACAGTACTTTCAAGGCTGACGAAAACACAATGAAAGAAAATGCATTTAAATGACAACCATTCGGGAATATAGCCACCCCATAAGCCCCCTCCACATTACCTTTACAGACACTGGGTCTGCAGCAATATATGGTTAATTGTATATGTCCCAGAGGTCAATACAAATAAAGAGAAGCAGTCCACCACTTGCGAGTTAGAGCAGTGTGGTGGGGCACTGTAATGTTACTAGCAGGGCCAGGTTCGAATCCCAAGTAGGGGATCAGTAAAAAATAAAAAAACAAAGGTGACCTTCCGTCCCGGGACAAACTAAGGGAGCGTCATTCCCTTTACGTCCCACCCTCTTTGTACTGCATAAACACGTACAAGCACATATTCAAACACTTGTTAAACTTCTTGGTGGCCTGCTTCTGGTCTCCAGTCCTAGGCCTGGCCGGTGGGAAGGCCAATGACAGGAGAAGTGCTTCTCGGGATGGCCAGGCTCTTGGTTGCCTAGCAGCCACCCACAGAGAGTGTGTCGCTCAGCAACGGAAAGAAAGGCTTGCGCTCCGTGCTGCCTAATAAAAAAAAAGGACAAATGAAAAAGGCACCTGTCAGACCTTTGCAGAGCTTGCAACCTTTTTCATTTTTTGTTTTTGTAAGGCAGTGTGAGGCTCCTGTGTTGAGATTGCTTGGGCCCTCTTCCCCCAGGATGGGGACCCACAGGGGTTTCGGGGCCGAGTTTGGCCAGTTGGAGAAGTTTTCAAGGTTTTGGGACATAGACAGAGAAGGCTTGTCTTCTGGTCCTTTCCTTAGTGCACCAGCGAAGTTCAAGTCTGCACATGGCCTTACCTCTGGTGGATCATAGAGCTCCAGAGATGCTGGGTTTTGCAGCGAGGTAGCCTGGGGATGACAGGGATTCAGCCTTGTAGAAGATGCAGCAGGAGTGTGGGAATGGTAGTCATGACAACAGAGCTTGAGAAGAGGCTGCAGGTAAGCATCCAGGGGACGTGTGCAGTGTGGCATTGAAGGAAGCATTATATTGACATTATGAGGTCAGTGTGGCATTGAAGGAAGCATTATATTGACATTATGAGGTCCCCTGGCTGCTCTGTATCTATTCTGGTAACTTTCCGGGTGTGCAGGAACCGTTCAGTGTCACTAATGTATTGGAGGCAGCACAGTGTGACGTCGACATGTCTGATTCCTAGGCGTTCAATTAAGTTGTGGAATTCTTTGCCTTGGAAAGGTGGGCCGTTGTATGTCTTTAGTTCTCTCTGGATCCCTCGCATGATGATTGTTAATTTTAGTTTTGGTCACACAACCCCTGTGGATGCTGAGTGTGTGAGTTTGCCATCATCAATCACCACCAGTAGGAACCTTTTACTGGATAATTGTCCCAGTGTACTGTGTAGGCATTTACGATAAAAACTCTGCGGTCACATTGCCTAATGGACGACGGACTCACGTGGTTATGGTTTCTTCATTTTGATCATCAGTGCTGGGGAACCAGGTGAGCCTAGCGTGTGTTTCTACTATGCCTTTGTGGGCTCACTCTGTCCAACAGGGATTCAGGAGAAGCCATTCTTCAGAATTGCTAGATCCTCGTGCATTGCTGTTAGAACCACCTGGTATTTTGTAGAGTGTTCTTATATTCTCCTGTTGCAGTTTCTTATAGGATCCCTTACAGGAATTAGTTCTTGCTGATTTAATTAATGAGCTCTGCTGCTGGTGTGACCTTCGACGGTGCAAGCCCAACCACCATCCTCATGCAGTTCTCAGTGCATTGAGCTTCTTTGATTTTTTAGCAGTTACTTTTCCATGCGTATCATGACAGAAATTCTGCAGTTTTATTTATTCCTGGAAGGAATTAAATGGCAAAGTTTGAACCCTGTAACTTTAGTGTTCATGTCTAGATTCAAGGAGGCAGACTTGATATTATAGGTTATTTATAACTCGCTTAATACCCAGCGGTTTCTAAGCGCTGACCCGGGGATCGAACCCCTGTTGCTCTGTGTCGTCTTGCTTCCAAGGCGAGCACTATCCCCCTATGGCTGCGATCTGGGGCATGGGAAGTAGCAACTTGTGGTTTGTCACATTGAGGGCATGTCTGAAAGTGTAGAGATTAAAATGTGTTACACACCACAAATCGGCAATGGCTTGCGTTTCTACATGTGAAATAAGTTTGCTCTGGGCTGGCCAGGGCCTTTATTGCATGTGCTACTCCCCTTGTTTAAGACCATTTCCCAGAACACAGGCACTGGCATCTGATAGGATCTCTGTTGCTTGATTGGTGTCAAAGCATACCATGGCCATATCGCTGAGGATCAGGTTTTTTGTTTTCTGGAACACTGTCTGCTGGCGTTGGCCTCAATCCCACTTAGTGTGCACCCCTGTGAAATAGGACAGATTCTTGGTTATTGTGGCTTGAGGTGAAATAAAACAGCCACAATAGTTGGCCATGCCATGAAAGCTTCTGACATGGTTTGAACAGGGGGTGCTGCCTTGAGGTTGTGTACTTGTTTGGGTAAGGCTTCACTTCTTCTTGATGAAAGATATAACTGAATAATTCTAGGGTTATTTTGAACTACTCACATGTCTTTGTGTGAGGCCTGACTCCATTCTTTGATACATTGAAAGAGGGATCACAGTCTGAGGAGGTCTCCACTGGCGGATGTGAAGTATACTAGTATGTCACTGCTGATAATGAGCACTTCTCATTATCTTAGCCTCATTATCTTATTCTAGCCCGGCCAATGCATCTATGATGGCTTTTTGAAACACTTGCGCTAATGATGAGATACCGACCTTGAGTTTTTAGTTCTGCCGAAGTCCGACATGGGTGGATAAAGTCAGGATGACTCTTAGGTTTCGGTCAGGTTTGAGTTGATGGTAACCTGCCTTAAGGCCCACCTTGGAGAAGTACTTGGCACCTGTTAGGTCGGTCGTGATGTGGCCAATCATTGGAATTGTGGGACATTCTCTTTTGATATCCTTGTCTGGCAGCCTCATATCGACACACAGTCTCACTTTTCCAGGCTGCTTGGTCACAGTCTCACTTTTCCAGCCTGCTTGGTCTTTGGTGCAGCAGCTGTTGGTGGGATGCAGGGGCTGGGACCAGAAACATTTCCTAGGATTCCAGCTTTTGCAAGACCTTCGCCCGCATTCTAGTGCAAGTGGAATGGAACAACGCTATGCAGTTGGATAGAGTGGCCAATATGGAACTTCACTGGTTTCTTCTTGAGGCAATCTCTGCCGCTGAACAGAGAATACAATCCTCCTTGGAGGTCTTCCATGTCCAATGCGTGGAGCTAGATGGCTAAGAGGAGGACAATAGTTTCTTCTGCACTTTACAGCTTAGCTTTATGTCAGTACCCACTTGAGCAGGGAATACACTAGTGCTGATGCAGTGTGTGCTTTCTGCAATTGATGGGCCACAAATTCCACTGAGCGCGATCGACCTTGCGCATTGAAACTCTGGGGTCAGAGTGAGGTGCTGGAATTTGGAGGGGGCAACCTGTGTCAATGGTTACAGGCATTCATGGACTGTTAATAAGCACATCGCATTTGGGTGGCTTTTCCTTTTCTTTTTGTTGCCTGTGGCGCATTTAGAAGAAGAATTCTCCCCATCACTGGAGTTATCACCACTCTGGTGCATTGACATCTTTGGTGCCCTCTCTTTGTGTAATGCTTATTAGTGCAGCCACAGAACGAAACTCCATTTGAAATCCTTTAGCAAGATAGGGATGCATTCAAGCTGTGCACACTGCCAAGGCAATTAAGCGAACTGGAGCACACCTGCAGCACTACCATCCATTTCTAAAGGTGGAAGGGAATCAGACACACCTTTTGCCTTTCTGAGCTGGAGGAAGGAGAGTCAGCAGCCTCCGATGGAGAGAGGACTGTGATCCGCCACACGGAATGTGACAGGTATTAGTGCCCAATTTGCATTTACATAAGTATTTGTTGGAGCTAGTGTTAACCAGTATTTGCCCCAGCGTTGGTGTTACATATGTATGCACCCAATTGGAATCCCCAGTTGAAGTACAGCTTTCTGTGTTTAGAACACCGCAGGAGAGTAAAAGTTTAAAACTGCCAAGAACTGATGTCTTGGTAACACAATGTGCAAGGCAGAGCTGTACAGATGACTGCTCAGCCACTCTTTGTCAGGAAGTTTAACCCTGCAATATATGGGAATGTGGAGGTATTTATTACTTAAGCAATATGACCCTCGCAGCGGGGGCATTACCGACTCAGGTAAGGCCCTGGGGCCCGTAGTTATACCTGAGTCGGTAATGCCCCCGCCGTGCGGGTCATATTGCTATTAGTACCCCGGCCCAAATTATGTGCGTGACCAGGGCACTAAAAGCATTTTTATCTGTCCCGAAACGCTGCAGTGTTTCAGGACAGAAAAAAAAAAGAAACAACCTCGACCTTCGTCCGGGAAGCAGGAACAAGAAGGTAAGTGGGGGTGAGGGGGAGGAGGGAGGAAAGGGAATAAAAAAAAAAGCCTTACCCGAGTACCCGGCGGGGGGCGAAGGCAGCCTCTCAGCCGCAGGGAGGCTCGGAGCAGCGATGGCCCCGCTTCCAGCCTCGTCATTGGCTGAGGGGCTGCCACGCCCCCCGCCGAGGACAATGCAGCTGGAATCCCGGCCGAGAATCGACCTGTGCATTAAAGAATTACTGTACATAGTGCATTAGTATACATGGGCAAATGCTGAAATGCCATTTTCGTCAGAAGCAAGCAGTTGCCCAGATGACTTGTTGAAAGAATTGAAAAACATGACAGCAGTTCCATCAATGACTGGTGTAAATATATATATATATATATATATCCCATTGATGGCTTCCCGTGATTAGATGCCGGGCGCGGGTTGCAAACCCACGATTTTTTAAATGATGTTTTTGTAAAAATAAAGGATTGTTTTTTTAAACATGGAACTTTGGGTTTGCAACTTTATCTGAGGAAAACCATATCTCTATTGGAACGAAGAGTCCTGGTTCTGTGAGTGCGGCTTAATCTCCACCGAAGTCTTTGGCGGAATAAAGATCGAGCTATATATACTTTTGAAATATTTTAATGAATGTATTCATACAGTTTGCAAAAAAATGAATTTAACAATTACATTGTAATGTGTAGAGAATGGATAAGACAACATATTTTTGCATTGCACTACTTGAAACACAACATAATGAATGCATTCATTTAAATATGTACAGGGTGCTATTATCCAAAAATGAATGTGCAACCTTGCGTGTGTTAAGCATTGGCATCTTCTGCCATCCCCAGCAGCCACACAGTGGCCTTCTTGTTCACTGGCCATTGCACACTGTGCTCCGTGCAGCAGACCTTTGAGAAATAGTTTGCTTTGTTTCAGTTGTGGCATTTGTAGACTTGAGCAGGGCCCTCTTTCAGGTGGTGCATGTCTTTCCTTTGTCAGGCGGTCTTCTGTTCTCTGATGAGAATTTGAGATCTTGGCTCCACATGCGCCGTGCATGCCATGCAGCCTTTCGCCACCGACCTCCACAACCACTCTTCCATGGCAGAAGGATTGGGGTCAGAGAGATCCTAGTTGTGTGCCCTTTCCACGATTATCTCACAATCTGCTAGAATAACTGCAGATTCACAGCTTGGTATGACCCGGCTGGGTCCTTACTTCATTTAAAACAGCTTCTTTGTCTGAGTAAGTGCAGTATTAAACTCTGGCCTAGAATCTGTGCAGATTATCTTGCTCAGTTCTTAGTGCCATTCACTGGCTGCAGGCCGGCCTTTGTGTTATTTAAGAAGGCTGACTGATGCTGCCGCCATTTTGTACTTAGGGAGCAAAGGCGTTGATCCCTCTAGGCCTCTACTAAATTGGCGAACTGGATTTATAAATCAAGTGAGACTCCACAGCAATGATGTGTTTATCGTGTAAACATGGAAATAACTGTGTGCCATACATGGCCCCAGCCTTCCAGAAACCACAGGCTGGGAGCTCAGAGCAGGCATCACCATATTTGGCCAGATGCAGGAATGGGTGTCTGGGATACACTGCTGAATTCACATCTGGAGTATTTGCCCGAAAATGATGCCCAGGCAGTCTTCAATCTAATGACCATTCGAGATGGGGTTGCCACCAAATTCAAACTCTTATTCAAACTGAGCTCCAAAGCCTATCATCAAGCAACTAGTTTGGCTAAAACTAATTACCACACCAGCTTGGTGGAAGAGACATTAAACAAACAGAAATAACTTTTCTCTCTGGTACGTTCACTTTCTACTAATAGTGACACAATGGACACTATCATCCCGTCGCAGTCACTGTGTGACGCTTTGGCCAACTTTTTTATTACCGAAGTCAATAACATGCAAGCATCTATTGCTGCCACTGGACTGCCACGGACTGAGAGGGACCCACCGTGTGCAGTCGCAATTAACACAGAAAACTGGTCCACCTTCCCAGTGTTTATGCCAACTATGATCAATAAGGCTACTAAGGGCATTAACTCTGCCTCTCCATCAGATGCGACGCCTCTAGCTACCCTAAAGGAGATCGTAGACCATATTGCTCCCTGGCTGTGTACGGCAGTCATCCGATCTTGCTCAACGGGTCTGATACCAGCAGACCTGAAGCAATCTCGGGTCAGGCCTTTACTTAAAGAACCCTCTCTTGATCCTGCTATTCTGGCTAACTTCGCCCGATTTCTCTGCTTCCATTCCTGGTGAACTTCTTGAATCTCAAATTTCTCCACTTCTCATATGTTTTCTAGAGAACTCACACTTCCTAGATCCGTTTGAATCAGGATACCGACCAGGCCAGGGCACAGAAAGTGTCCTTCTTTCAGTTATGGATGACCTGACCAGATTGGGAGACCAGGGGGGGACAGGGGCCTTGATTTTATTAGACCTCTCTGCAACTTTTGATACTGTGGACCACCCAACCCTGCTGCTCTGCCTCTGACAGGCTGGCCTCTCTGGCCAGGTGCTTGCCTGGTTGGCATCATTTCTAACAGATAGATCCCAAGTCCTTTCCCTTGGGTCTATTCTTTCTTGTTCCTATAAACTGTCCTGTGGTGTTCCTTAGGGTTCTACCCTGTCCTCTGCACTTTTTAATATCCATATTCGGCCTCCCTTACTCTTCATCCGACCTCACGGATTCCGATCCTACTCTTATTCTGACGACACCCAAATCATTGTCCAGCTGGATCTTGCCAAGCCGGACACCGCATCTCAGCTGCGGGGGTGCCTAGCGGTCGGTGGTGAGTGACTGGAGTGGGAGCAATTGGTTGAAACTTAACTGGGACAAAACTGAGATCCTAGTGATGGGTCCTTCTGTTTCCCCTGTGGTTCTTCTCCCCTCCCCCCAGTACCGCTCTGGTCTTCTGCTTTCTGGCCCTCTGATCTTGGCTCTTGTCCACTACCCGTTCCCGTAGTCAGGAACTTGGGGTGTTTGTTTTCTGAGTCTCTCTTTCCCACAGCTCAAGTCAGCGCAATATGCAAATCCAGCTATTTTCACCTCAGACTATTGAAAAAAGTACTGCCTTTCCACCCGCAGAAACTTCACCTTCTGGTGGTGTTTTCTTTGATATTGAGTCGGTTTGACTACCATAATTCTCTGTTTCTGGCCCAGCCAGCTTATATTATTCATCGGCTCCAGTTCTTGCAGACTTTTCTGCAGCTCATGTGGCCACTAATACTGCTTATGGGGTGCATATTTCCCCAGTCTTGCAGTCACTACACTGGCTGCCGACTCAGAAGCGGATTATGTTCAAATCCTTCTGTATTGTCCAGCGTGCCTTCTACGGTGTGGGACTGGAACATCTCCAGGTGAAGTTTCAACATGACTTGCATAGCTGCTCATTAAGATCTGAGAATGATCGACTCTTGGTCATTCCTCGGTTTCAGCATGCCCGAATGGGTGGCTCCTCAGTTGTAGCGGCCAAGCTATGGAACACCCTACCTTTTCCATTTTGGTGAGTGAGGAACTTCTTGAGTGGGGATCTCATAAGGTGTACTCTCGCGACCCGTATGTTAGTGCTATTAAAGTTGGCAATGGTTTTCTTATTTTCTTATTTTATTCTTGTGTCGCAAGGATGTAGGTCAACACGGAGACATAGAGTCCCTCAGCTCCGTTTGTAAAGTAAGCAGTAGTTTGTTAGTGCCTACACCTCTTTGCGCCAAATTTCTGATGTAAATGAATAAAAGTACGTAGTCAAGTTTCTTCAAGTATATTTTCTTAATTTATTTGATATATGTTCTGCCCATATGGATGACACGTGTTTCGGCGTTCCATTGGCGCCTTTTTCAAATCCGGGCCTTATTGAATGTAATGCGAATCTCTCTTTCCTTATTTCCGGGAATTAGTTTTTAGTTGAAGTGTATCACGGTAGTTCCAGGGTTAAATCCCACCTACAAAATTCTCTTGCTCATGCCTCAAGCATCGGGGGTCCTGTTTTGGTTCTGGCAAATCCTTGTTAGTATGTATCTTGCCACTGAATTTCTTCTACAATTTTAATGGCATCTGTTGTGTCTTTCAGATATGCCTGTATTTTAGGTACTCCAGGTCTTATTATATTGTCAATATATTCCGCTATAGGTTCTGTCGCCCAACCTATGCCACTTACAATAGGCCTTCCTTCTGGGATGGTGTCATATTTCTTGTGAACTTTCGGAAGAAAGTATATGGTTGGAATTGTAGGTTTATTTACCCGTAGGTGTGTCTGCTCTTCATCAGTTATTAGTCCTTGCTGGTGCCAGGCATTAATAAGGCTTGTCAAATCTTGTGTTATTTTCGGTATTGGATTTCCTATTAATTTCTCATAACATTCTGGATTTTCCAAGTGGTTCATAGCCATCTTTATGTAATCCACTCTATTCATTATTATAATGTTGCCACCTTTGTCCGCTTCCTTGATAACCAATTGATGATTTGATTGTAATTTTCTTATGGCAAGAATTTCATTTGCTGTAAGGTTTTTGAGATTAGTCTTGTTTTTTATTTGTGGTCTTTTTCTTAAGTAGTATAAATCTTGTGTGACGGCTCTGTAAAATGCGTCCACCATGTTATCTGGTGATAGCTGGGGTGTGAACCTGGATTTGGGTTTCAATTCTTTCATGGAAAAAGGAGTTGGCTGTATTTCTAACTCATGAATGGTTTGATGTATTGGATAGTCTCCTGGTTCTTGTAGGGATCGTAATAGGTGAATACCGCTTAGTTCTTCTATGGTTATATCACTTCTAGTTATGGTTTCAGATGTTTTTTTCCTTTTTTCAACTTGAGTCGCAAAAAATTTTTTAAGTTTTAATTTCCGAACAAATTTGAAAAGATCCACATGTATTTCTATGGGTTCAAACTCAGTTGTCGGGGCGAATGATAGGCCTTTATTCAATACATTAATTTCATCTTCAGTTAGTATTTGGTTCGATATGTTCATCACCAAGTTATTTATTTCTGTTGTTTTTTGGCAGCTTCTTTCGACACCGCCCGTGTTAATCGTCGATAGGCATCTGAGCCGTCTGGATTTTCTGGGTCCTCCTGATCCTCTCTTACCTCTTCTCCGACTCGTTTCTGTGAGGTGTCTGGTGCTTTGCTGATCTGAAAACGGACTTGTTTCGTCTGAATGTTTCTGTTTCCTTGTTTGTATCTTTTGATTTGATTTAGAAATCCTTGTCCCTTCGGTTTTGCAGTTCCTAATACTGTTTCCACGTCATTCTCATTTTCGGGTTCTTCCTCTGCCTCTGAACTAGACGGTGAAGTGTTGGGAGTAGTCTCTCTTGATGTTGGTTTGATTTTATTATATTTCTCTTGGAAAGTGTATACTCTATCCTCTTGGTAATCTCTGTCATCACGATAGAATTTTCTCAATTTTCTCAATTTTATCTCGTCTTGATATTCTTTGAGAATTTCATGCATTTTCAAAAAGTTCTTTTCTTTAGTCACTTCTAAGGCTTTTGCCTCTTTAATTTCCTTTTTTATATTTTCAATTTGATCAGTTATTCGTCTGTGTTCTCTCTGTGCATGCTCAATTAGCATTTCTAACATGTGTTTTGAACATTGATTGAGGTTTGTTTCCCAATTGTTAGCCAAATCTTTATCATCGTCTTTACTGAGATCTGGAAAGATCAAAATGCGAAGTCCTCTTGGGATCTGGTCCTTTGATACATAGTTTTTCAGAGAGATTATTTCCCAATACTTATCAATTTCTTTGCGAGAGGCCCTCTCTAGTTTTACAAATTTATATCTGAGGTCCTCTCTTTTCGGAAAACTTGAAGTGAAAGCATGGGTGTTATTCCCTTTGGCAGAGAAAAGTTTGTTTGCTTCTTCTTCTCTATTCTCCATGTATTCTGCCATTTTTTGAATTCGTTTTCCCAAATTGGTCTGCGTGGTACTGTATCCCCTAGTGACAATCTACTGAGTGAGGAACTTCTTGAGTGGGGATCTCATAAGGTGTACTCTCGCGACCCGTATGTTAGTGCTATTAAAGTTGGCAATGGTTTTCTTATTTTCTTATTTTATTCTTGTGTCGCAAGGATGTAGGTCAACACGGAGACATAGAGTCCCTCAGCTCCGTTTGTAAAGTAAGCAGTAGTTTGTTAGTGCCTACACCTCTTTGCGCCAAATTTCTGATGTAAATGAATAAAAGTACGTAGTCAAGTTTCTTCAAGTATATTTTCTTAATTTATTTGATATATGTTCTGCCCATATGGATGACACGTGTTTCGGCGTTCCATTGGCGCCTTTTTCAAATCCGGGCCTTATTGAATGTAATGCGAATCTCTCTTTCCTTATTTCCGGGAATTAGTTTTTAGTTGAAGTGTATCACGGTAGTTCCAGGGTTAAATCCCACCTACAAAATTCTCTTGCTCATGCCTCAAAAGCCTTAGAAGTGACTAAAGAAAAGAACTTTTTGAAAATGCATGAAATTCTCAAAGAATATCAAGACGAGATAAAATTGAGAAAATTGAGAAAATTCTATCGTGATGACAGAGATTACCAAGAGGATAGAGTATACACTTTCCAAGAGAAATATAATAAAATCAAACCAACATCAAGAGAGACTACTCCCAACACTTCACCGTCTAGTTTGGCGCAAAGAGGTGTAGGCACTAACAAACTACTGCTTACTTTACAAACGGAGCTGAGGGACTCTATGTCTCCGTGTTGACCTACATCCTTGCGACACAAGAATAAAATAATAAAATAAGAAAACCATTGCCAACTTTAATAGCACTAACATACGGGTCGCGAGAGTACACCTTATGAGATCCCCACTCAAGAAGTTCCTCACTCAGTAGATTGTCACTAGGGGATACAGTACCACGCAGACCAATTTGGGAAAACGAATTCAAAAAATGGCAGAATACATGGAGAATAGAGAAGAAGAAGCAAACAAACTTTTCTCTGCCAAAGGGAATAACACCCATGCTTTCACTTCAAGTTTTCCGAAAAGAGAGGACCTCAGATATAAATTTGTAAAACTAGAGAGGGCCTCTCGCAAAGAAATTGATAAGTATTGGGAAATAATCTCTCTGAAAAACTATGTATCAAAGGACCAGATCCCAAGAGGACTTCGCATTTTGATCTTTCCAGATCTCAGTAAAGACGATGATAAAGATTTGGCTAACAATTGGGAAACAAACCTCAATCAATGTTCAAAACACATGTTAGAAATGCTAATTGAGCATGCACAGAGAGAACACAGACGAATAACTGATCAAATTGAAAATATAAAAAAGGAAATTAAAGAGGCAAAAGCCTTAGAAGTGACTAAAGAAAAGAACTTTTTGAAAATGCATGAAATTCTCAAAGAATATCAAGACGAGATAAAATTGAGAAAATTCTATCGTGATGACAGAGATTACCAAGAGGATAGAGTATACACTTTCCAAGAGAAATATAATAAAATCAAACCAACATCAAGAGAGACTACTCCCAACACTTCACCGTCTAGTTCAGAGGCAGAGGAAGAACCCGAAAATGAGAATGACGTGGAAACAGTATTAGGAACTGCAAAACCGAAGGGACAAGGATTTCTAAATCAAATCAAAAGATACAAACAAGGAAACAGAAACATTCAGACGAAACAAGTCCGTTTTCAGATCAGCAAAGCACCAGACACCTCACAGAAACGAGTCGGAGAAGAGGTAAGAGAGGATCAGGAGGACCCAGAAAATCCAGACGGCTCAGATGCCTATCGACGATTAACACGGGCGGCGTCGAAAGAAGCTGCCAAAAAACAACAGAAATAAATAACTTGGTGATGAACATATCGAACCAAATACTAACTGAAGATGAAATTAATGTATTGAATAAAGGCCTATCATTCGCCCCGACAACTGAGTTTGAACCCATAGAAATACATGTGGATCTTTTCAAATTTGTTCGGAAATTAAAACTTAAAAATTTTTTTGCGACTCAAGTTGAAAAAAGGAAAAAAACATCTGAAACCATAACTAGAAGTGATATAACCATAGAAGAACTAAGCGGTATTCACCTATTACGATCCCTACAAGAACCAGGAGACTATCCAATACATCAAACCATTCATGAGTTAGAAATACAGCCAACTCCTTTTTCCATGAAAGAATTGAAACCCAAATCCAGGTTCACACCCCAGCTATCACCAGATAACATGGTGGACGCATTTTACAGAGCCGTCACACAAGATTTATACTACTTAAGAAAAAGACCACAAATAAAAAACAAGACTAATCTCAAAAACCTTACAGCAAATGAAATTCTTGCCATAAGAAAATTACAATCAAATCATCAATTGGTTATCAAGGAAGCGGACAAAGGTGGCAACATTATAATAATGAATAGAGTGGATTACATAAAGATGGCTATGAACCACTTGGAAAATCCAGAATGTTATGAGAAATTAATAGGAAATCCAATACCGAAAATAACACAAGATTTGACAAGCCTTATTAATGCCTGGCACCAGCAAGGACTAATAACTGATGAAGAGCAGACACACCTACGGGTAAATAAACCTACAATTCCAACCATATACTTTCTTCCGAAAGTTCACAAGAAATATGACACCATCCCAGAAGGAAGGCCTATTGTAAGTGGCATAGGTTGGGCGACAGAACCTATAGCGGAATATATTGACAATATAATAAGACCTGGAGTACCTAAAATACAGGCATATCTGAAAGACACAACAGATGCCATTAAAATTGTAGAAGAAATTCAGTGGCAAGATACATACTAACAAGGATTTGCCAGAACCAAAACAGGACCCCCGATGCTTGAGGCATGAGCAAGAGAATTTTGTAGGTGGGATTTAACCCTGGAACTACCGTGATACACTTCAACTAAAAACTAATTCCCGGAAATAAGGAAAGAGAGATTCGCATTACATTCAATAAGGCCCGGATTTGAAAAAGGCACCAATGGAACGCCGAAACACGTGTCATCCATATGGGCAGAACATATATCAAATAAATTAAGAAAATATACTTGAAGAAACTTGACTACGTACTTTTATTCATTTACATCAGAAATTTGGCGCAAAGAGGTGTAGGCACTAACAAACTACTGCTTTTCCATTTTGGGCTACTCCCGACCATCTCAGTTACTGCCGCCTGCTAAAGACCTTTCTGTTCTAAATTCTTTCGCCTCTGATGTCCTTTAGCGCCATGATGCTTTTTGCGAATGAGCACTTTATACAGACCAATAACATAACAGCAAAACATAACCAAATGTTGGAATGGTGCAGTGCGCTTCACTGGAAGCTGCATGTAAGAACTGTATTTGAAAAGGGGTATCTGCAGCAGACCTTTATCAATCGGGGTCGGGGGTCGTCTCCAGGGAGCTGGAAGAGGAATCTACCTAAGGACGACAAGGGTTCTGCATCTGCGCTCAATCTACAATCGGAAGATGAAGTACTGCTAGAATCTGCAATCTTCAGACCTCATTCCACATGGCCACACCCATGCTGTTGCTCCCTTCCCTTGACTCTGCCTGCACACCCCACACACCTGAAAGCTCTCTTTCTGTCTAACTGGATACACCCCACTTTTCTTGGTCATATTGGATAACATTAATCCATAGACAACCATTGGGTGTAAGCGAACCACAACTGTGACTTGTGCTGGCTATGTCTAAACCTTGACCAATCCCTTTGAAAGACATTGGGTTTTGCCTATGAGGGCTACACATCCTAGTAAAAACACTTCATTATAAACCTTCAACATTTAGTTACTGCTGCAGAATTCACTGCCCCATGACTCCTTTACCTTAATGGTATCCATCTACCTGTAATGCACTGTTTTTCTCTCTGGCATCAATCTATGTAAAGAATACTTTTTTGCTAATATATATATTGTGTGGGCATTCCATTATTGTTTGTTGCTATATGTCACATACCTTTTTACCGCCCTCCTCCCCTCAAGAGCGCTTTGACTTGACTGCACTCACTGGTATGTCTACCCCACTTGGAGAGCCGGTAAGCTTGCAGGAGAGGATTTTACCCGTACACGCTCACAAATGGCAAGGCCCTGATAATATTGTCACAGCCATGGTGAACTCTGTATGAAACGTTCTCCCTTTGCCCGGCTTTCCAGTCTAAACTTACCCATCCCTTCCTTCTGACCATCGACAAATGACCGCATGTAGAGCCTAACTAGACCCTACATGTGCTGCCGGTGTTCCAAATTAAGTCTCTTCGCCCTCCACCCATCTCAACAAGCTACAGAATCCATTTTCCCAAATGGGAATACAAGTGTTGTGTCCCATAAGCCATACAAATATAAATATGCATTCCTTCTGTGATACACCATGGACTTGTAAATGCTCTTTTGGGATCCACCCCAAGGATCATACATAGTTATCTGCGGCCTTCTGATACCTGGTCCACACTCTGTTTAACCTAAATTATCTTACATATCCTTTGTATATTATTCACTAAGAATTTCTCTCCATGGTTATTGGACATCCACAAAGCCTGATACATTGTTACCTTGAGACCAGGCATCCCCTTTCAGTTCCTACTAGTCTAAAATTGAGCAAGGTTCTCTTCATAATAGGCTTGGAGTTGGATCGGGTTTCCTGTCCTACACATCTATGGAGTTTCACATGTGTTTTGTTGTTGTCTGGAACCATCGTTCCATTCAGATATGGTAGTTTGTCACTTTTTGAATAACCCATGCTATTCATCACTCTCAAGAATCGTCACTACAACGTGCATACAAGCTTATTCTGTTGACCTTTGCCTGTGAAAGGAAAGGGTCAGGTTAAAGTGTACATTACTCATTTATCATTACTGTAACAAATACCAAAGCCATTTTCTCCTCACATCCAAGCCTTGAAGCTATCTTAATGAATATGTATAGCTCATGGTTACACACACTTTAAAGTTAGGGTGAGCATTGTAAAAAGGAAACAAGCACCACACCCAGTGAACACTATGTACTTTGGTATTCAAGCATGCAACCCTTTTATCACGGGCATATTTGTCAAATATAAAGATCTGAGGCAATTTTTTATTATGCTCCCAAAATGCCCTTTGGTTTTATGCAAAGCATCCAGGAGCTCTCACTGGTTCTATGTGTTCCCTTCCCATTTATCAAAGCAGTGTTTCAAAATGGTACAACAGGAGTGTAGAGACTGTTTGTATTGGAAGGACAACCTTCATCTGTTTAGGAATGGGGAAGGACCGTGAATCACCGAACTCGGAATGGCCCGGTAAGTCCTCATTACGAGGACCCGGACACGGACGCGATTGAACTCGTAATGAGGCCCAGTGAGGCTTTCTACCTCACATCCCACACCACAAATGATTACTTAAACACGGCATGACTCTCCAGAGAGTGATAGCCCCGCTCCCATGCTCAGCTGCTACTTCCCTCACGTCCCAGGAGGACTGTAGTTAGAGGGACTGAGGGAGCGCTGCAAGGCTTTGGGGACAGAGCGAGAGGGAGCAATAAGAAAAAGTGTGTGTGAGTGAGACAGACAGAGATGGAAAGAAGGCGTGAGAAGGAGATAGTGAGAGGGGGAGAGAGAGGGAGAGATAGGGATGGCGGGGATCTTGATGCATATTCAGAGAGAGAGGAAGAGATATATATAGAGAGGGAAAAGGAGAGCTAACGAGAAGGAGAAAGAGGGAGACAGAAAAGGGTAAAAGAGAGAGAGATTATGATAGAAAGGGACAGAAAGGGCCAGAGAGAGGGAGAAAGAGACACACACACACACACACACCTAGTATATGAGGTAGAGGGTGAGAGAGGAATGAGCGGAATGATGTGAGAAGGACAAATAGTGATTGACAGAGTGAGAAAGCGAGAGACATGCACAGAGGGAGAGAAATACACACACGGCCAGAGACAGCACTGGGGCGAGCAAACTTTAACTTCCTCTGGGGACCCCATGCAAGGGGTCACAAGAGGAAGTTACAGTCCTCATCCACGACCTGGTGCTCCTCCACGACTCGGTCCTCTGCCACGACTCGGTTTATTTATTCATGCAATGTTTGTCGGATACATGGACCCGGATTATTTATTTATTTATGCAATGTTTGTCGGATACCTGTATCCGACAACCATTGCATGAATAAATAAATATAAAGGGTATCCGACAAACATTGTATGAAGAAATAAATACCCCTATTAACATTGAAAATATCCCACACGATGCAGCCACCCAACTGCATTCAGAGGGAAGCTGTAGGAGCCGTGCTGGGTGTGGTTCAAACGTTGCTTTTGGCGAACAGAAATCATCCTGTTTGAATAGTAACCAAGTGGCAGCTTTTTTTTTTTTATAAAATGGGATGCAAATTGTGTATTTTAAAGAATGTTTGCTAAGCAACACTGGTCAAAACTTTTATGCGTATAGTGAAGTAACTCATCACCAGTGCCATGGAAGTGGCTTAAAGTGGAATTGATATATAGTTTGGAAAATAAGCAGCATGAAAGAAATAGCGCCGTTTTAAATTATTATTTTGGACATTTCCTTTGATCGGAAGTCAACTGCCAGCTCCGCCCCCCCTAAACCCTGCCTCCTCCAGCACAATAATCCCCCCTGCCCCCGCCACCCCAAACTCCGGCCCTTCTGCGATCCCCCACCAATTGTTTTCCATTTCCACCACTGCAAAGAAAGAGCGGGAGACAGGGGATCACCAACGGAGAGGAGAGAGACACTGCAAAGAAAGAGCGGGAAACAGGGGTTCACCAACGGAGAGGAGAGAGACACACAAGGGGGCAGAGAGAAAGCAGGCGATCGAGAAAGGGAGAGATAGAGGCAGGGGGAAAGAGAGACACCAAGGGGGGAGGGAGGGAAAGAGAAACACGGGAACATACTGACAGAGAGAGAGCACATGTACCAAGCTGCAATGATACAGAGAGATACAGAGAGATATAGTGAGAACAATGACGCAGAACCACACTATCAGAGGGAGAGAGAGGAATACAGAGAGACAGAAAGCATTGACACAGGGAAAGAGGTAGAGAAACAGAGCGCACCAATAGAAAGAGACAGTAAGAGCGTACCAGACCAGAATGTCAGAACAAAAGAGCATAGACAGCACACCTGACAACACGACTCAGGGGCAGATTCTGAGTTGCGTGCAAATGTAAGAAAGTGTTCTTCCATGAAGGAGGAACACTTTACTTACAAACACCATATTCTGATAAAGAATGTGGTGGTGCAGGGACATGAACGCCTCGGCTTTTTCATGTGCCTGATTTGTGGCTCCACAACAGGTCTAGCAACCATCAGGAATGCAGGGCAGCCGCATGGACGGGATTCTCCTCTGAACAGCACTGGTTTAGCATGACTATAAAAGGAGTTAAAATACTGCACCTTTTAGGTGCTGTTAAACTCCAGTGCACACTTTTGCCCTTTATAAATATAGTATTTCTTAGACTGCAGCAACACTTTTCTAGTTTAGTGAAAGTTTAAGAAAAGTTTCTTATATTACAAAAGTGGCAGTCCTTTAAGAAATGCTGTTACTACCACTGGAGCACGTGTCTACCCCACGAGTGATGCTTCTGCTGCTTGAAAGAACGTCATCTCCCTCCAATATTTCCACCCACTTCAGAATGGCGGCGCCGGAAACTGGAGGGGTGAATGGCACATTTCCACACTCTTCTGGTCATGAGTTCAGAATCGGCCCTTCAGAGGGAAATTGCTCACTTGGGTGTAAAATATGAGGTGTACACATGGGCATCATTTTAGGGGGGACACCAGTGTTTGTACCCCCCCACCCCCAACTTTCGTGGATCACCATTTTGTCCCCCTCATTTGGATGGATCGTCTTTCCTTCAGATGTCATGTCCCCCTCCCACCCCAATGCCCCCAACATTTTCAGCACAATTACTCCACCGGGGGCACAGCTAGTAAGTAAAGAGTTATCAATGAAAGTGAATTGGATCATTTATCCTTATCTTTCATATACCTATAAATGTCACACGATGGCAGCAGATTATAGTTTTCTGTATATAGACTGTGTAGCTCTCAGCCTGTTTTAATGATGATCCATTCCGTTGAAATAACGGACCAACATGAAATTCCTCATACCTGCTAAGTAGCCCCATGAAATTGCAAAATATTTAGCAACTACTTTGCATACTGAGAATTGTAGGGCCGTGCCTACAATGGGGTGGGGGGGGCAGGGGGGAACGACCAGTTCCAGAATACTAAGCCCTCGACTCGAAATTCATGAAAGGACCAAAGTATCACACCATGATATGAGGTAGCTATGACCACTAGTGAAATGTATTGGACTGACTAGTTCTAAGGTAGAATGACAGCTGGAAACTGCTCATGTCAGGAGAGTAAAATAGGGGTGCATCCTTTCTAAAGGAAAGTCACGTGAGAGCTATGGTTTCTTAATATATGGGGGCTGTGCATGATGAAAGTGGATCTGATTTTCCACAAAGCTCTTGCCGCACTGCAGATACAGAGACTTTGGGCCTCATTCCGAGTGGGGCGGTAAGGGATAACGGGCACCGGTAAGGAGACCGGTGCCGGTAATCCCTTACCGCCCTACTTCAAGTTCCCTTAACGGGTCCCTCCTTTAACGCGTAGTCTGACCAGGCTTTATGGACGGGACCCGTTAAGGGAAATCAGAGCCAATAACGGTACCACAAATTGTGGTACCGTTATTAGCTACTTCCCTCTTCCCATTGAGCCCTTCCCATTGAGCCAAATGGGAATGGGGAATGGTTTTTTCAATGGGAATTTACCGGTCCCGCAAAGGTCGGACTACACCGGTACGTCCCCATTGAACGAGGCCGGTACCGTTATTGGAGGCAGTCATGGTGCAAATAGCGCCATCACTACCTCCAATCTCGGAATGAGGCCCTTTGTCTTTCTCAGTTTACGAAGTCTATCTTGCTCTCTGTATACTTGGGACCCTTGGATGTTGTGTAGGGTGCCCAGCTCTGGTTGTGTTGGTGGAAGTTTCTTGCCTGCATTTACAGGCCCTGTATTTGGTCATTATTTACCTGTGCTTCTCAGATCTCTCTGAATCTGTGGTCAGTCTCCAGCACGGAGTTTCTAGCCCAGTATTAATATTTAGGGCCTCATTACAACTCCGGCGGTATCCGTGCCGGTAAAACCAGCAGGCTGCCGCCGGAGTTATAATTTATTCTGGCGCCTGACTTCACAGAATCACCGGGGCATTACAGCCCCGGAGGTCTGTGAAGTCAGGCACCAGAAAATGTTACTCCCCATTCCCATTGAGTCCCATAGGACGTAATGGGAATGGGGAGGACGGAAGCACCAGCACCGTGTGCAACAGTACTGGTGCTTCCGTCAAAGTCTGTGGGCGGCTCAGAGTGTGCCGGTCCGGAAACAACAGTGCTGGTATGCTTACCGGCACCGTTACTACCGGACCGGCACACTCGTAATGAGGTCCTTAGTTGTGCATGTTTCTCAGCTCTGGCGGTACTAATTTTCCAGCTCGTGGTCACTGACCGCACATCCGGTAATTATTTGACTTTATGTTCTCAGATCCGTCTGCGCCTGTGTGCTCAGTCCAGCCTGTAGTCACTGACCCTGTATTTGGTCATTTTCCAGCTTGTGGTCTGTGTCCCCACATCTGTTAATTATTTAAATAATAAGCCCCGAGCAGTATTACCACTTCAGGTAATGCCCTGGGGCCCGTAGCTACAGCCCCCCCGCGAGGGGCTTATTGCTATTAGTATCCTGGCCCGTAAGACCGGGGTACTAAAAGCATTTTCTTTTCTGTTCCGAAACGCTCCGGTGTTTCAGAACAGAAACATTTTTTTTTTTAAAAGGCCGCCAGGGAAGGGAAAATTTCCATGGCGACCATTCAAAAAAATAGAAAAAGGTAAACAAAAAAATTGCCCGTAATGGAAACCGGAGATGGGAATACACGTAGTTCCTTCTATCTTTCCATGGTGCCCATTAAAAAAAAGTAAATAGAAAAATGGCTGCCATGGAAAGGAAGGAAGGGACTACATGTAGTGATGTAGTCCCTTCTTCCTTTCCATGATGGCCTGTCGCAGATCGAGAGTGGACGCGCTGGGGACAGAAGTGTTCCCAGCACATCCGCTCCCGAAATGGATTGAAAAGAAGGTAAGTGGGGAAGGGGGCAGGGAGGGAATTCTGTGGGTGGAGGGAGGAGGAAGGGTAGAGGGGGACCACACTTACCTTGTTCCCTGGAGGGCAAGATGACGGCCTCCAGCCTTAAGGCCACTCATTTCGGGGGATAACCAATGGATATTCCCCCATTCCGAGCCTCCCCATTGGCTGAGAGGCTGCCATACCCCTCTCCGCCTGGTACTAATTGACTTTATGTTCTTAGATCCACCTGCGCCTGTGTGCTCAGTCTCCAGCCTGTAGTTACTGACCCTGTATTTGGTCATTAGTTGTGTGTGTTTCTCATGACTGTCTGTGCTCTTTTTCCAGCTTGTGGTCACTGACCCTACATCTGGTAATTATTTGACTTCATGTTCTCAGATTCACCTGTGCCGGTGTGCTCAGTCTCCAGCCCCGTAGTCACTGACCATGTATTCTGTCATTAGTTGTGTGTTTGTATTTCTCAGGTCCGACCAAGCTCATTTTCCAGCTTGTGGTCTATGTCCCCTCACCTGGTAATTATTTGACTTCGTGTGCTCAGGCTGCCATACCCCTCTCCTCCTGGTACTAATGGACTTTATGTTCTTAGATCTACCTGCGCCTGTGTGCTCAGTCTCCAGCCTGTAGTTACTGATCTTGAATGTTTCTCAGGTCTGTCGGTGATCATTTTCCAGCTTGTGGTCACTGACCCTACATCTGGTAATTATTTGACTTTATGTTCTCAGATCCGCCTCTGCCTATATCCCCAGTCTCCCTGTAGTCACTGACCCTGTATTTGGTCAGTAGTTATTATTATTATCATTATTATTATTATGGTATTTATTGAGCACAGACCTAGCTTTGAGAAGCAATGGTTTCTCAGAGGTATACAACAATACAGATACATAACGGAGCACTTTACAGAGGTATGCAACAGGACAGATGCATAACGGAGTGCTTTTCAGAGGTAACAACAGAACAGATATAAAGCGGGGGTAGGATTACAGAGGGGCACAGAAGAGGGGGTAGAGCGGCACAGGGTTTCAGGGAGGAAAGGAGCGGGCGGCGTCCAGTGAGTCAGGTGGTGTGAGGGGCGACGTGATGGCCTTGGTGCTGAGGAGGAGAGATTCCTTGAAGGGGAGGGTCTTGAGTTCTTTTTTTAATTGTAGGAGCGTGGGGGCGAGTCTGACACTAATGGGTAGGAGTTTCCATACTCTTGGGGTATAGGCAGGGAAGGGTTGTTTACTGGTCCTTTCATTTTTGCAGCAGTGGATTTCAAGTCTGCATGTGTCCTGGCTTCTGGTGGTGTGATGTCCGCTGGAGATGCTGAGTTTCTTTGCAATGTAGCTGGGTGACTTGAGGGCGACTGCCGTATTGATGATGCAACAAGACTTGAAGGTGATTTGTGGGTGCAGTGGGAGCCAGTGAATGTCGATGAGGGCCAGGGTGATGTGGTCGTATCTGCGTAGACACTTGATGAGGCGTGCAGCTGCATGTAGGACACTTCTCAGCGGCACAAGGGTGGACGACGGGAGGCCTTTGAGGATTCTATTGGTCCCATCCCGGTGGGATAGGACAAATGCTTGAACGGTGGATCCAAAGCTGTCCGGAGGGAGGAAAGGCTTGACGTTCTGCAGGAGGGAGAGCTGATACCATGCTGTCTGTGCTTTCTTAGCTATGTGTGTTTGAAGGAGAGGTGTTTGTCGATGTGGAACCCGACGGACTTGGCACAGGAAGTGAGCTCAGGTGTGAAGCCCTCAGAGTTCATGGTTGATATCCTGGTCTGTATGCCTGGGTGTTCGGTGTTGTTGGTGAGGAGTAGGAATTCGGTCTTGGAGGGGTTGAGCTTCGAGTATGCACTGGACATCCAAGAATGGATCAGCGAGAGGCAGGTTTGGAGCCTATGGATCAGGGACGTAATCTCACCAAAATGCCAAAGGGTAGCAGAAGTGACATCACATGACCCGAAGTGATGTCATTTAACTTCACCCACCCCAAGTGACATTGTGGGACGTGATGGCGCATGACCTTTCACCCCTTCACAAAACAGGAAGTGGGATCCCATAGCTTTGTTCCTCAATACACTAGGAAAAAATAGGGTTACAATATCACTGTACTATGATATACATTTCATACAAGAATGGATCACCATATGTAGCGTTAATATCAGTGTGTTTAGGCCCATATTACCAAATTACTGTGAATGTAAGCAGATGTCCAATGCAACAAACTGCACTATTGTACATCACTCGGGCTAAACTGTTAACAGACAGGGCCAATCGAAGAGGCCTAAACCCCAAAGCGCAGACATCCAGTGCTTGCCAAGTGTCTGTCCACAGACTGGAAACAGCAACTTCATGCTTTTACACTTTGACAATACACGCAGGGATTTTCTTGTCACGGGTGCACTTTGAACCATTGCACAGCAACCCAATCCCGCCAGTCACCCAGAGACTGTATATCCCCAACCATTTTCACCACGGACCCCCCACCATTCTCTGCGAGTCCTAAGGACCCTCGGTCAACAGCTTTAAATGTCTGAGATCCACACCCAACCTCCAACAGCTTACACCTTGCTTTAAAACCTTTGTGTCTACACAGTGCCACCCTCCAGCAACTTAAGTCTCCAGCATTCTCCAACACCATCAACCTCAAGCAACCTAGCCACTTAAGTTTCCAGCCCTCTCCTTCAAAATTCCAACCGTGTGAGTCTCAATTACTCTCCTCAAACGTTGTATATCTGCATTCAATGCATTTCAACCCTATTACAACACATGGCTCAAATGCTCTCTCCCTACATCTGTAAGTCACTAGTACAACATCTTAACTTTCCAGTACCAGCCTTCATAACATTGAGCCTCAAGCACACACCTCAAACCCAGAGCTGTGCCAGTGGTTATGAATGATTTGAAACCTTCCAGCCATTACCTTTCTGTTTTGCCTGTTTGGTAAGTAACCCACAGTTTATTTGTTAGATGGGAGATAGAGGGGAATGATGTGTTGCAGGTCACAGTAACTGCAGGTTTTTAAAGATTATAAAAAGTAAACAGCAGCAGCAGCTCCATGACATCACCCCTAGAAACGGCCCATTTTAAAGTTTTCATGGTGGCCGCCACCAAACGTACGTGTTCCTCCTCCTCTCAAGCAGGATTTCTGCTTACAGCAATTCCAGGGTTTTGTTAAGAACTGCCCTCTGCTCATGATATGATCCTTGATATGTTGCATAATGCCAGCCTCCTCCAGCTTCTAAGCATTGGAACAGGAACTGAACCCATGTTGCACTGCATGCTCTTGTTCCCAAAGTAAGTGCGTTGTCCCTGAGCTATCCTTCCAAATATAGATATTTGACATATTTTTTGCTTGAGGAAGCAACAGATGGATTACTTCAAACATGGAGGGCAACTGAATGGAAACTAATTATCTTACCTTGCATCTATCTACAGTGTGCCTGTGATGCAGGTCAGGCAGATCTGGGTCAGGTCTCACAGTGCCCAGGAAGGATTGGTGACAGAAACCACTGGGGCACAACATCTCTCATCACAGGCACAGTGGCTCAATGGATGTGCAAAGCAGACAGCGAGAAACACCTATGAGATTCGCATTCATGTTGTGCTGCCACTGAGTACGGCGGCGCTTATCAATTCACAGCGAGCTAGACCTAATCACCATACCCTTCCTGTTGCTACAGTACTGGCATGAGCTGCACATACAGCCCAAACTCTGAACCCAATCATTCAGGCATTCTTCACTAATGGACTGCCCACCTGTTAGTGATGGTGGCTTCATGGTTTTTCCTGCATCCCTGTCATTTCTCCAGCTAACGAGATCTAGAGTCCAGGTGAAAAAAGCTGTGGCACGACTAGCTGCATTTACAAATACCTTTTTCAGGTGCAACACATATATCTGCTTTTGTCACTGCCTCTTTGTCCAGTGAATGAGGGGTCACAAGGACAGGCCGGGGGAGGTAGAGGGGGAGCAAGGGGTAGCATCTGATACCCCTGACAATCCCCCAAATGATGTCCCTGTCTGAGGGGATGGGTATGTAATGAATCCAGCAATGTCATCACTCCTTCCCTGGGGAAACTCTCTTCCCATATGGCCAGGTAAGGAATCCGCTACCAAATCCCAACTATGGGCTTGGTTGCCCGAGGGAGGACCATATGGGGAGAGAGGATCCTTATGGGAGGGAGAGAGACTTTTTGGAAGGTACATGGTATCCCCCTTTCCACTCAGGGTATGACATCCCAATAAGTGTACAAACTATGATGGCCTATTGTGATGCTCAACCAGTTCAAGCCCCTCCTACTGACAGCAGAACTCCTCTTGACAACCTGTGCCAAGATACTGAGACGAATAGGAGCAGGGGAGTAACACAGAGCGGTAAAGTCCTGGGTACACAAGCACATTCTAGTGGTTGGAAACATCCAATTGGTGCTGGGATATTTAAAATCCCGGCACAGCAAGAAAGATGGAAACCTAGTTTTCCTGACGCATGTCGGGAGACGAGAAACACCACATTTAGGACCTCATTACACGGAAGGCGGTGAGCCATGGCGCTATTAGCGCCATGGCTCATGCCGGTAAAATACCGGCACCGCCTTGGCGGAAAGGGGATTTACCGCCCCATTCCAAGGTTGGTGGGGCGGTAAATCCCCCTTCCGCCATTGCCCTTCCCCATTCCCATTTCTGCCCCATAGGGCTCTATGGGAATGGGGAAGGCGCTAATTACGGCACCGCAATTTTGCGGTGCCGTAATTAACTTCGAGGTCCCTTAGCGGGTTGGTTTTTAACACCTGCAAAAAGCAGGCATTAAAGCACCAACCCGCTAAGGGACCTCGTAGTAAGGCGGTAATGGTTAACGGTCACCGTTACCATTAACGGTGGCCGTTAACCATTACCGCCTTCCGTGTAATGAGGACCTTAGAGATCCAAAGGGAGAGAGTTTGCTGCATGCAGACCATCAGCAAGGAAGGCTGGTCAATGGAGGTCTTGGCACACCAAAACCTGGCGGACAGAGGAGATGGAAACCAAAGGAAAGAATGCCCTGCTGAAGAGAAGGAGAAGCTCAGAGGACGCCAAAGCCAAACAATATCAGTGAGTCCAGGGAAGGGATGTGGGACAGCAAGAGAAATTAGGAAATTAGAGAGACTTACTGGGTGAACCCGAACAGGGGAATTGGGAAGCCGGCTGCCTTTGATATAGAGGCAAAGCAATGGGGGTCAAGGACCCAGTGTTGGACAGAACTGAATTGTTGTCTGTGGAATAAATCCTGGCAAAAACGTAGACCAGGCAGCCTGTTGTGAGTCTGGGGCCCTGCACCTAGGGAAAGAGAGAAACATGCGAATAATTCCTGGCAGGAGAGTATACCAGGCAGCTTCGAGTGAATCTGGAGATCGGCACCCAAAGAAAGAGAGAATTTTGAGAATAAGTCCTGGCAGGAGAGTAGACCAGGCAGCCCGTTGCAAGTCTGGAGACCTGCACCCAAATAAAGAGAGACTACAGAGAATAGATCTTGGCAGGAGAGTATACCCGGCAGCCCAGAGTGAATCTGGAGACGTGCACCCCAAAGAGAAAGAGGATATCGAAAGTAAGCCCTGGCAGGAGAATAGACCAGGCAAAAGTGAATGTGAGTTTGGAGACCCGCACCCAGAAGTAAAGTTGAATGATGTGAAGTACTGGCAGGAGAGAACACAATTTCCGTTGAAAGATTGGAGAACACTACTGATGGCCAGTTGAAAGATTTGTACCCTTTGCATATTTTCTTAGGTTTAGCTTGTAAGGGTCAGGATAAGTTTTTGGACACAGGATGGAGAACTCTTTATTTTTTGGAACATTCTGAAACTGACATCCTTCAGTTTTGTTGAGGCAGGGAAACCTCTCATAGTGTTAGGGCACAGTTAGGTCTTTCTCCAACCCTTCTTTTACTTTAAAAAAAGTGTATAGCAATCATCACAATGCATCTGTGTTTGAGTCTTACTCCTGATTCATTACAGCGCCCAAATTCAATACAGTGGCTATACTCGAATAAGCACCTAATGTCAATACAGTGGGTGTACTAAAGTATGCGCCTAACTTCAATACAGTGGCTATACTCAAATAAGTACCTACGTTCAATACAGTGGGAATACTGAACAGGGGCGTAGCCAGGATTGTCTAACAAGTGGGGCCTGAAGCTAATGTAGTTGAGTCAAGCGCAGTGACATTAACATCTATAAATGCCCACACAGTGCTGCTAAATGGGCATTTATAGATTATGGGTGGGCCTTGCCTGCTTAGGCCCTACCCTGTCTACGCCTCTGGTACTCAAGTATACGCCTAACTTCAATACAGTAACTATACTTGAATAAGCACCTAAATTCAATACAGTGGGTGAACTCAAGTATGCGCCTAACTTCAATACAGTGGCTATACTAGAAAAAACATTTAAATTCAATACAGTGGGTGGACTTAAGGATGCGCCTAAATTCAATCAAGGGTCACAAATATAGCACTGGCTGTGCAGCCAAATGGTCGTCTCTTACCTGCAAGTTGCTGTAGATGGCAGTATAGTCCCGGCTAGGGCACGCAGGGCGATGTGCTCTTTGCTGTGGCACGTTGCGGGCTGCCTGGCAAGGCTGCTCTGGGGCTCTCTGCTAAGAATACTACTTCCTAGTTGCAAGCACCAATCAGCAGCGGAGTGGGAGAAGGACTGGGGGAAGGACAGTGGGGATGGTGCAGCATGGAGAGCGTGGATGGTGCAGGCAGTAAAGCAAGCCAACAATGGTGTAATGGGCAGCACTCACTTAACGGTGATACTCTGCCAGGGAGTTGGATGCCAGGACACACTCTTGCAGGCTTGCAGGCACAAAGGGAGCATTTGTGGAGTGATGCTCAGAGTGAATACTAATTCCTAGTTGAAAGCGCCAATCAGCGGAGGGATGGTTGGTAGTGGGGTGGGTAGGAGGACAAGGAGAAGGACAGTGGGGATGGGGAGACACAGAGAGCGTGAATGGCGCAGGTAATAAAGCAGGCCAACAATGGCACCGCTCACCTAACGGTGATCCCCTGCCTGTAGATTGTTCTATCGATTTGCTTCCAGGTTCCACTGCACCTTTTTGTCAAATGTATACGATATCGGAAAATGAGAAGGCGGCTCTAAAGGAATACCTGTAAATAAATCTTCGGCATGGACTTATCTCTGAGTCCAGATCTGCTGGTGAGCATACTTATTCCTTGTTCACAAAAAATATACCTCTGAGTTACGACCATGCAGGACTTCCTGGGCTTGAATAAGGTTACCATCATGGACAAGTACCCACTACCCCTTCTTCAAGTCCTTGTCCCGGGAGGATAGCTCAGCGGCAGCGTGCGTGTCTTGGAAGCAAGACGACACGAAGCAACACAGGTTCGATCCCCAGGTCCGCGCTTAGAAACCTCTGGGTGTTTAAGCAGCATTATACATACGTAACTAAGACAACAAAAAACACAATTAGCAACTAAAAAAAAACAAACTATTCTTGTAACAGCGCCTCGATGCCTGGCTGTGTGAGTGGTTTATAAATTAAAAAAAATAAATAAATAATAGTCTTATGGCGACCCAGGGAACCTCTATTTAGAGGAGCAAACCATCTGATTTAAATTAAAGTAGGGAAGTCTGCTTCAAAACACCATATGAGCACTACGAATACAGGGTAATGCTTTTTGGCTTTACTAATGATCCAGCCATATTCCAACGATATTTGGATCCTATTTTTTCAGAGGTAGTAGCTCACACAATGATTGTTCATCTTGATGATAAACTAATTTGTGCAACATGTCCTACTGCCTAAACTATGGATTTAAGGACAGCTGTATCGCAATAAATATGCGAAGACAGATGAATCTTGTACGTGATTCACTTTAGTCTACAAACATGAACAATGGACTCATGAAGCGTACACATAGATATCTGATTTTGTATTTGTTCTTATATCCTAGGGAACTTCCTTGTTCTTAATATACTGCTCCATTTCCCATTGGGGTTTTTCAAATAATTGAAAATACCGGCCCTATCTTTCTTACTCATGTCCCGACACACTGCCAATAGACAGCGATGAGGAGCTTCCTCTAGCTTCAGAGACAGGTAATCATTAACTGTTGCTACCCTCCCAAGGCTCTTCAGATCAGAACCAGGACAGCCACCCTCTGAATCTAACCCGCAGGGATCTGCATCAGACCATAGGCGATATACCAAGACAGCGCATCCACACGGCCCTCCCTCTCAGGAAGGGCCAAATACCGATCAAAAGTATATTTTAAGAAGTAAAGGCACTGAGAATTTCCAAAACAACGTAAAGTACACAATAACTGCTTTCTATTTGCAAATAAGAGTCCATAAAAAAGGGCTCAGACAAAATTGGTGAAGGTCACTATGAACGAGGGACGCACGGTCCAGCAGTGAACATCGATTCAAAAGGAAGGGGAAAAAGGTGACCATTTATGTAGTGCCAAACAAAAGACAGAATTGTCATACCGATCAAAGCGAAAGGTTCGGAACAGCTCTACTCACAAGGGTAGTAAGGGACATTAGTCAGTGGTAGGAAAAGCAGTGTGAACTGGCCTCTTTAAGTTTCAACGTGCCTGTGGCTGATTCTATTCATATGTAGTAGAAAGGGGAAAGTTCATAGGTATGGTGAAGGCCTGAACTTTGGTCTATCACTAGATGATTTTCATGGTGGCCGCCACCAAACGTACTTGTTCCTCCTTCTCTGGAGCAGGATTTCTGCCTACAGCAATTCCCGGGTTTTGTTAAGAACTGCCCTCTGCTCATGGTCTCTGATCATAAAACCATCAAGCCACCTTCAGCCAACCTTTGCCAGAGCAGTTCCTGTTGCACCAGAGTGATTTGGATGAGACAGAGACCCCAACCTGACCGTCTTAAGTGAGACAGAAAAGTTTCCAGAACGTTCTGCCTCTGAGACTGCCTCCACAGTGACTTGCGGATTTTGGTCTGTTCCTGGCAGGCATGGTAAAAAAGCATGGAAACCTGGTGGTTGCCAGGTTCCTTACAACTGGGTTGAGAAATGAGCCGTAAAGGCGGCTGTCATCTTCGTGCATGGTGCCAGGTATACAGCGGATCCATATTGATTCAGACTGCTTTTTGGCTCATAAAAGCAGCTGGGAATCCATGACGAGTCAAGTCTCCAAGGCAGCATCAATATTACATACAAGAAGCAAAGCTGTTGATTTCTCCTCATGGAGCAGGACAATGCTTGTTACAAATTACCCACTGTGTGATCCGCTCTGTTTGGTAATCCTGATGAAGATACTACTGATCGGAAGAAACAGGCTGCAAGCGGCCTTTTGCTCGTTTCTTTTTCCCAATCCTTGCCCTGTACCACATGTATGAACATGTGGCTGTGTTTACAGACTCTCCTGAGGGAGGAGTCATATTTATGTGATCATTTGTAATAATAAAGCGCTTTCATCAAAGCACTGCCCCAAATCCTTACAATAAAAGTAACATAACAATAAGCAATGAAAAGAACCAGCCAGCCTGAAATAACATCCACGTTAAGGTAGCAGCCAGAAGATGAGCTTTTGAAGAAGAGCGAAAAGATGATAGAATGGAAGCATAACGTACAGACAAAGGGAAAGCATTCCAGTGGTTGGGAGCAGGAAGTGCAATTGATCGAAAACGAGATTGAGCACACAATAAGCAAACAACAGCCAAGAGAAATGGTGAAGAGGATCGAAGTGCACCAATTGAAGTATAGACAGACACCAGAGACGAAAGATAAGGGGGAGCATTCCATGGACACATTTTAAAAGAATACACAAGTTACAAAAATGGAGGAGTGTGTGGCAGTTCCTTCTCTTGTAAGTATACTCTGGACTACATTAAATGTATTATTCTTTCTTTATTTGTTCAAAGTTGTACATGCCATCTGCCACATCCCTACTGCTCTCTCGACCAGCTCCTCACATCATACTTGTCCTGTTTACCTTCAACATCCTAATGTGTTTGTTGAATCTAGACTCTGCCATATGCCTTGCATATGGCAACTTGATTTTGAACATATCCTGTCCCTTTCTGAAAGTCATACATAGCCTTCATGTTCATTTGCTTCCTCCCCACCTCTGTGACATTTACTTGCCTATGATGCCTTCCCATCATTAGCGCAACTGGTGACTTCCCAGTAGCTGGATGCTTATTTACTCTGTATGCATACATCAGGTCTAATTCCTCCTTCATTTCCAATCCTGATTCTCTGCACAATTGCACCATGTTCTTAACTAGCCTGTTGAACTTTTCTACAAGTCCATTGGCCTGAGGGTGATATAAAGGTGAAAGGTGTGATGCAATGCTTAATCCCAATTTCACTAAATAACTGCACTATTCTTGCTGAAACAAATTGCTTTTCATTATCAGTGACAATTTCTGTTGGCATACCCTCTCTATGAAAAATACTGAACAGGAGTTTTGTAACCACTTCCGTGGTAACATCCTCAATAAATTTAACTTCAGGCCAATGCGTGCAATAATCCATCAGTACTAACGTGTGCCTTTGTCCTACCCTCATACCATGTTATGGTCCTATTATATCTATGGAAACTCTTGCCTATGGTTCAGTTTGCACTTTTAAGGGTACCAAATGCAGCCTCCTGGTGGCTAAACGTTGTCACTCTCACTACACTGACTGCATTCACGGAAAAACCTGTCAATTTCTCTGTCCATGCCAGGCCACAAGAACTTTTCTCTAACCAGCATTTTGGTGCCAGTAATCCCAGAATGTCAAACATGTGCCTTCACTACAATGACACCCCTAACATCCTTTGGGGGAACCACTCTATCACTTTATCACCCTATCACCCCTTCCCAGAATACCTCCCTCAATGCACAGCTCTTTAGCTTCGGCACCAAAAGGCGCCACTTCCGAACTCCACCCATCAACCACATATTTATTTAATTGTTGGATTATCAGATCATTCAGCTGAGCAGCCATCCAACATTCTTTAGTTATAACAGTGCCAGCTAACACAAATACCTCCGCAATTGAAACAGCATCACCTGCCACTATCTCTTCCTTCTGGCTTCCTAGGACTGATAGACTCGACAAAGAGTCCACTATTTTATTATGTTGCCCTTCCTTAAATTCCAATTTATAATTGTGCTCAACCAACCTGGATGCTATTCTGAATAGGCTAGGGGATGCTCTTTCTGCACCAATATCTTAAGTAATGGCTTAAGGTAAATGGTGCCCCCCATAGAAAAGGTCTAAGATGTTGCACATCCCATGAGCAAGCTAATGCCTCCTTCTCTATTACTGAGTATCCTCTTTCTATCTGAGATAAGGCCCTGGAAGCAAAACTGTTACTTCTCCCATTTTTTTATCTTCTTATGTCAAAACCTCTCCTAATCCGTTATTGCTCACATCCACCGTGATTATCGACTTCTTCATTGTAATGTATGGTTTGAAAGTAGGAGGAGCTCCTATTATGTATTCCGCTGTTCTCCCAAAGGCTGTTTGCTGTCTTACTATCCACTCAAACTTCAACCCCTTTCTCATCACTTCTCTCAATGGCTCCACTGCTGTGACAAAATCCTTCATGGATATGGTATGAAACCTGCACATACCTAAGGATGACAGTGCTTCTTGTTTATTGCTAGGTTCTGATGCGGCAATGACACTCTTTACGAGTGATTCGTTAGTGCTAAATCCTTCATTGGACAAGTTGTGCCCCACACCTGCTACTTGTTTCTGAAGCAGTTTATATTTCTGTAATTTGACTGTCATTCCACACTCAAAAAGACTGTTGAGCACTTGCATTAACGTTGCTGTTTGTTCAGCCTCATTCCACGTAAATCAAAATGTCATCCTGCCTTTTGGTTTATGGAATACTGAAGCATGCTTATCCAAGGGAATGCTGTTGAATCTAAATAAACCGTAAGGTGTGATGAATGTTGTCAACTCCTTACTTTTTCTCATTAGTTCAATTTGGTAACACACACTTCACAAATCAATGGTTGAGAATATCTTGGCATTTTGCATGCTATGTAGCATTTCTGTTATGTTGGGGAGCGGGTGTCAAACGAATATTATGTTTTTATTGAGACCCCTCAAATCAATGCATAATCTGATTTTATCGGTTTCATAACCACTGGGGCTACCCATTCGGAACCCTCTGCTTCTTTAATAATGCCTTGTTTGACCACATCCTGCAGTAACATTGGTGTTACACATAAGGGGCTGTTTACGCCTAGCGCAGGTAGGCATGTGTTTACTTCGCCCCGTTCCTTGACGTCTCCTGTTTGGCACGGAGGAAGTTTACCTGGAGGCGTACTACAGCTGTGCCGGTTACTATGGTGAAGACGCGTAGACCACGTTACATGTCGCATCAGCTGGCTGTGTATGCAACGCAGCCTCTCAAACTCTGCCTTCACTGTCTTTAAATGTTGCGTTCCGCGGCATTACTACGCTTCTATTTGTAGCATTACTTGACCTTTCGTATACCATCTTGGATCCACTCACTTCTGCCTATTACAAACTGACTTCTTCTCGCCTTATCCCTTGTACCTCAACACGGCCTGGCTGGTATCAACTCGGAATGCTTTACGGACTCCTTCTGGTTAACGTCTTGTTCCGCTCTTGCATCTTACCTGCATTTCCTGGTTCGTTCCTCCATTGCACTCTGCTGGCATTCCACTACCTGCAGAGACACACGTTAAGAAGATCAGCTGCTGTTGAACCTTGCCTGCATTTCCTGATTCCTTCCTCCATTGTGCATTACTCGCTGAGACACGCAATAAGAATCATTCGATTGTCAGTCTGACTAATTGTTACTGTGCTAACCATTAGACAGGCTCCAGGACCTTCAATCGACACCAAATTACCATCCATGGGTTCACATATTGCAGTATCACCATATGCTTACCTGTTACCATTCTGAACCATTACTGTTTCAAATCAATACATCAACTGTCACATTTTGAACCATTCTTCAAGACTCTTTGGAATAGGACTTAAGGACTCCTTCACGTGCACCTACGAACGCTCTGCTGAATAAGTGCACCACCCCGTTTCTAGCGTGACCCTCGTGCCGCCCGGGTGAAAATCCTGTACTAACATACCCTTTTGTTATTTTGTCCCGCTGTTGCTTCTTCAACTTTGAACCTTTTCCATTTCCAGTTCAGCCTCCTATTTGGTAAGCCTGTAAACATTTTTTCCATCTTATTTGAACCAACTCCCGGGTTATGTGGGTAACAGTACATTTTGGCTTTTCTTATAGGTTCAGACCACATATGAAGTAGACGTCAACAGTTCTAGGTATCAGTAGACCTAATTGGATACTGTTTGTCACTGTCTTCTCCAATTTGGTACTAACCTGTTTCCTGTACTTCCTTACAGCATTGGTTTGGCGGCATGTGTGTTCCCCGCTCCTTTGTGTGATCAACACCTCTGTCTGTCTAACACTTAAACAGCAGAGGGGTGTATCATAAAGAAGAGTTCCCTCAGGTTGAGGAGGCTCGGATTCTGGGTGAATCCTGGATGGTGAGTGGTGATCCTTGGAGTTTCGTCTTCCTGTTCCATTCGGTGAACCCAAGGCTTCCTACCCAACACCCCGACCAGCACGGTAGTGAGTAACAATTGGTGCCATCAGCCTTATGGGTTTTTTCCTAACCTTCATTTTTGATGACACTGCCTCCCTCTGTTACTATGTGGTGCTGATACCACTTCAGCAAGGCAATCTTTTCTAAAAAATACTTCTGGAAATTGCGTAAACAATTCCGGTTGCTGCAAACTTTGCTCAATCATTTTTACCTGTTCCTTTGTTCCAGGCCTGAGCTCCACCCCAAACTCAGCGCAGTGTCTCCAGCTCACAATTGGTGGTCCTTGGTCTACCACATTCTCTTTGCCAACTAATTCACAGTCTTTACATTTTTGTTTTTCCATGAACCATCCTAACATGCCAATTTGATGTGCAGAATATGCACAAAGTGCTCTTGTGACTGGGTTTCATTTTCAAACTATACTCTCTAGCTCCCCAGTGTAGAACCATCACTGATTCCAGGAGCACCGCAAGACCTTCCTCTTTGCTTCTGCTTTCTCTCCTCCTCTCCACTGCTGATATCCTGGCTGAATCTGAATCTGCACTGGTTACCTGGCTCCCCTCAGATCTCGGGCCCAGGTCCCCTCCCCGCCAGTTGCACACCTGCGCTGCCCCATGGCAACCCTTGCACTTGGGGACTGTTTCTGTATCCCTAAAGCCCCTACTAGCACTTGACCCCTGATGTCTGCTCTTACCCTTGCACTTGCCACCAGCTGGCCGCACTGTTAATTATTGTCGTCATTTATTTTACTGTTATACTATGTACTGCAGTGACCCCTCCCCTTTCCCCCTGCACTTTTCCCCTTCCCCTACCCCCTGAACTTGCGCAATCTCAAAGTCACCTGGCCAAGTAGGATCGCTGTCTGTCTTCCCTGTTTCCCCTCCATTGCCTCGTTGCGCCTTGGAGCACTTGTGTATAGGCGCGTTATAAATGCCATATCATGTACATAGTGAAAGTAATTATAGTGTGTAATGAACCTGAATCCTCCATTAATTGTCCTTTCCCTCTGTCAATTTCCACCTCACACAAAGCCCTTTCTCCCAAACCATCAGGACGTCCTTCGTATGCAGGTTTTCGACACAAACATCACTTTCTTCATCACATACATTTATGCTGTCTTCACTAATTAATGCTACTTCTTTTTTTTCCTTTATTGAATGTTGACCTGAAATGTTTATTTCTATGACTACAGACTTTGACTATGTGACCCATTCTCCCACATATATTGCATATTTTTTCCAAAAGCTACACATGTTTTGGAAATAGCAACATGGTCTTGAGCTCCGCATCTGTAACATCTCATGTTTGTGTAGCTCTTTGGTGAGTGCTCTTGCACTGGAGTTCTCATTTTATCTCTCTTGTTGTCCATCAGACATATTTTTGTTCTTTCATAATGAATCATCTTTTGAAATTTTCTGAAATGCCTCTGATCTTTCCATACTTTTCGTTACACAAATATCTTTATGTATTTATTTATTTCAAGTGAAGGTTCTGACTTTTCCCATATTCTCTCACGTATTTGGTCATCAGTGGTGTGGACGTGATCTCTTAGTATTTCATTCAAGAACTGTTTAAAGTTGAAGCGCTTAGCTATCTGCCTGAGGGCTGCCAGACATTCATCAACCGGCTCCCCAGGTAATTGGTCCCTGGTGTAGAAGGTACGTCTTCTTAAAATGATGCTGTGCTTTTTGTAGTGCTTTTCCATTCTTGCAACTAGCTCCTCATATACATTCAATCCTTCACCCTCATGTTCTTTCAATACTGGAGGGAGGTTCCTACATAATTCTTGTCCCCCTGACCCTACAGTGTGCATGAACATTTCCTTTTTCCTACCAACGTACAATCTGTTTCCATTAATAGCCTCTAGATATGCATCGAATTCTGCTTTCCACCTGCGCCACAGCATAGGTGGTCTGCCTGGATGTTGCAGAAATGTTGGTGGAGGGTCCAGATGCTGCATTATTTGTTAACTATTCAGATTTTTCATTCTTTGTATTACTGTTCTCTCATTTCATAAGTATTCATATATTATCTATCATTGAGGACAATACAATGTATGTTTCCTGTTCTGTGTGTTAATGTATCTGTACTAAGGAGCGTTATGTTCTTGACGAGTTCTGTATGTTTATAACATATGGAGATTTTGTTTTGTTCTCCTAGCGGTAAAGCATTTTCAGTTGCTCAGCAAGCGTTTTGTTGTTGACGCTTACTGCGGAGCGGCCTTTGCTCATAGGTGCTTTTTTGGGGGGGGGGGGGGTTGTGTTTCAACCATCTTTGTTTTTTACACCTTTTTTTCCTTTCTCAAAACCGTACAGTTATCATAAAACATTCTTGATACAATTCATTGTTGCATAGCAAATTCAATAACATATATTTAAGATGCATTCCTGTCATAGTTTTAATTTAAACTATTTCATTCTCCTATTAATAGTTATTGTGTATTAACCCACACATAAAGAGTACGTCAACCACACTTATAGTCAGTGATGTCTCGTGGCCTGCGATTGCTCTATCCCAGAACATTTCTGAAAGAAGGCCATCTTCTCGATCTACAAACCTTTGGAGATATTTTACTCTTATATCCCAAGTTCCTATATAGTCCATTATAATAACCGCTTTACGCATTCCTTCTATTGTTACAATCCAGTCCCGTCTTTCCATACATTTTTTGACTTTCAGAGGATTATGGAGTAGTGTTGCTACATCATTCTCTACTTCCTTTAGTATGCCAAGTACCCTGGAGGTTAGATTCGACAACAGCACCGATTTTAGAGTGCTTCAAATGGCCATTTATGTCTACATATAGTGAATTCGCCTGTGGTGTTATCACTAGGCGAAAGGGAGATACTAGTTTCCATTCCGCGTGAGATTTCAATGATCTCAAGCCAAGTTTGTATCTCAGACTACACGTAGACACACTCTAGCGGAGACCAAAGACATTCTTCCATTTTTGACCTTCCAGCTTTTGCCAATTTAAGTCCCCTGCTAATGGTTATGCCTCCAATCCATAAAAGATCACTTTGATTACTTTTGCTATATAAAATTTTCACACTGGGATTATAGAAAAGTTACAGTATTTCACCAGTAATTATTTCATTTGAGCTGTTAATAGCACGGTCTTCTCTCTGAAATCTATATCTATTTGGGCAATGGTAGGAAATGCATAGACACTGAAGCCAAAATAGATCATTCATCAACCATCGGGATCGTTTGGCTCTCCATAGTCAATTTGAACTTTGGGATCTTTCTGCCTGCCCTTTTGAAGATTACTATTTTGGATTTCCCTGGAAGTATTGCTAGGTCATTATCCTTTGCATATTTGCCCAATGCATTTAATAGGCGTTGCAACCCTACTGCCGTGGTGTTCAACAGTACAATATCGTCAGCGTAGGCCAGCCAACTGATTTTACGCAGATTGATTTTAGGGCTGGCCAATGCTGATGCATATAATGTTTTCCCCATTTTGCAAGATAAAGATTGAACAAGAGGGGAGCAGCCATACAGTCCTGTCTTACTCTCCTCTCCACTCTTATATGATCTGAAAGGTGGCCCTGTTCATCCAATCTTACTGTTACTGTGGTATCTTTATGTAGATCTACCAACATTGCCAAAATGGGCTTCGGTGCACCCCCGCCTTCCAATTTCCTAAAGAGGCGATCTCTATTGACTTGGTCGAAGGCCTTGGAGAGGTCTATCCACGCTCTATATAGTGGTGCCCCCCCACCCCCGTTGCCCTGTTTTCTTTACTGAGGATGCCAGTGCCAGACCATTCAGTGCTGTAGATTGCCCTGGGTACCAGTCTTTTGAATAATAATAATTAATAAATCTTGTAACTCGTATTTCCTGGTACATAATGTTTTTCCAATGCTGTGTCCTGTTATAGTTTTCTGTTCTGCCTGTGTGTGTTTGTGCCATGAAGGACTGTCACAGCGGATTTTATATCCAGGGCTGAATGGCTGATTAAAAGCGGGTCAAGCTTGTCGCCAATTTATTGCAGTAGTTCCTTCTCTTGTAAGTACACTCTTGCCTCCAGTAAATGTATTATTATTTCTTTATTTGCTAAAAGTTGTACATGACATCAGCCACTTTCTCCTGTTCTCTCGACCAGCTCTTTAAATTACGTTTCCTGAGCCCTTTTCTCTCCTCCGCCTCACTCTCTACTTGTGGTGTCCCTCAGGGATCTATCTTTTTTCGACATGGCTTTTCAAAATTTACCTTGCCCCTCTTGCACACCTGATTTCCACCTTCTCTCCTCACTTCCAGTGTTATGCGGATGACACTCGGCTCTCCTTTAATCTACCATCCTCTACCTCCTCTCTTATTCCTGATTGCCCGACTGCAATTCAGGCATGGTGCGCTGCCAATGATCTCTGTTTTAACACCAGTGAGACAGAGATCCTTCTCAATGGAACCCCCCCACTTTCTTCTCTCCAACTCTCTGGCTGCCCTCCTTGGGCCCCTTCACCTCACCCTCTTGTGAAGCAAAAAACCTGGGTTTCATCTTTGACTCCTCTCTCTTCTTCTCCCCACATAACGCTGACCTTGGCAAGAATGCTTACTTTCCTCACCTTCCCCCAGAAGCTCAATGTCTCTAGAGCTCTGGTTCTCTCCAGGCTGGATTACTGCCACAGCCTCTTCCTCAGTCTACCTCTCTCCACCCTTTGCCCTCTTCACCTAATCCAGAATTGGACTGAAAGACTCATCCGTGGCCTCAAGCCCAGGGGCCGCACCTTTCCAGCCCTAGAATTGCTCCACTGGCATCCAGTGGCTGCAATGATCAGATTCAAGAACGTCTGCATCATCCACAAGGCTTACTGGGGCCTGGGACCACACTACATTCAATTTCTCTCTCTAAATACCTCCTTGCTAGAGTCCTTCGGTCCTCTACCTCCAACACTCTGCAGGTCGGACGTTTCCCTAAGCAGAGAGTGGGGGTTAGATCTCTTTCTTTGTCTGGACACTCCCTCTGGAATGGACTCTATACCCCTCTCAGACTTGAGCCGGATCTCCTTAAGTTCCGGAAGCTTTTCAAGACCTTCCTGTTCTCCTCCTCCTTCCCTGCTAATACACCCACTTGCTGCTGTGATTGGCTGCCTGGTCCCTTATGAGTCATACAGGGGCCAGGCCCTCTCTCAACCAGTCTGCCTCAGTAGCCCCCTTCAGCACTTGCCTTCAGCATTCTCCGTTGACCTGACAACTGAGTCTGGTTCACCCCCTCCTTGCACTTTTACCCTTATCCTGTATCCTGCGCAATTGCCCTTCAGGCTCCCCCTTGCACTTACTCCCCAGCACTTACTCAGCCTCTGCGGCCCACTCCCTCCCACATTCCCCCCTCTCCCCTAACCTCCCCCTCGGCCTCCCTCACTGCTCCCCCCTGCACTTCCTGTTGCTGCACTTGCACAATCCGAATGCCACAAGGCCTAGCAGGACCGTTTACTGTTGTTCATTCTCCTCTGTGCCCCCCTCCCATTTGCCTTGAGGCACCTTGAAACACTTTCTGGTGTATAGCGCCTTACAAATGCTCAAAAAATGCAATAATTAACATTTTGAAAGATGGCATTATATCTAATCCACACTAGGTGAGAATATAACAGAGAGTCATCGATATGCAGTGAGGGACAGAGAGATATGGGAGCACAGAGCATGTAAACAGAGAAGACGACTAGCAGGATTAAACATTGAATGAAAAACGTTAAAGTGAGGCAGGGAGGTCTGCAAGAAGAGAAGCACAAGACACCAGCGGTTGAAAGACCAATGTAAGAATAAAGCTTTCAGTGGCTGATAAAAAGTGAAACATTGACAGAGTTTCTGAATATTATAGAGTTCGAAATGACAGGAACGAGCAAGAGACGAAATGTGTTTGGAGAAAGACTGAGGAGTCAAAAACAACACCAAATTTATAAGCAAATTAGGAAAGAGAGGAGTCGGGTAGATGGAGAGAGATCGAGGAGGAGAGCAATCATAATGGGAAAGAGCAGGTATCACGAAAATCTCAGTTCTGGTAGAATAGGATGACGGACATGAGTAAGCGTCCATTCTTTGAAGGAATACAGCACTGCTCTCAGAACTCGGGGGGAGGAAGACATCCTTATGTACACAAGTCACTTCCCAAAAAGACGACCTTCAGAGGAGGACCCAATCCTCCTTCCACAACATCTCTGATGCCCAGGAGCTGCAGTTCTGCAAGAATAAATAGAAGCCAAAGCCCTCTTGGAGGAAGTCAGGAATTTACAATGAACTATTCCACTTGCCTCTTCAATTAGTTGTAGAACAGTGGCCGCAGGCACATTCATACTACAAATATGGCTATGCCATGCTCTTTGCACGCCTGTCTTGCTTCTCCACGTCGCCAGCATCTGCCAGGGTGCCATTATTATCCAACTGAACAGTACTTATTTTATAAACATCTGAAGGATAAAAGTTTAGGCCTTTCCTGATGGCATTCATACCAGTGGCCTGCTGGTTAAAAACGGATCGCTGTCACAGGCTCTCAACACTCTGAGCAGTTTTACCAACTAAAAGATCACACATACAAGAAACAAGAGGTGGAGAAAAGCAGGCGGTGTTATAGCCGTCCGGCGTCTATACAAAGACGAGACTTTTTTTAAAAAGTTATATTTATTTATTTGCAGACATTAAAGCTTTGTAAAATGGTAATTCAACAGAGGAATGGAAAACAGTTATGAGATGAAAGACATTCACATTACAGAGCAAAACTCAAGAACAATCATTTTACAAATAAAAAGCATTTTTGTTTTCTCATCCACACACCCATTTCATAATATTGCCATGTACAGTTCAAATAAAGACTCTCACTGCTGAACCAAGCCCCAAAATGATCCTTAGGTTACATTTGACTGATGACACCATAATTTCTTTAAGATACATGGGAAATAACGTAGGGGTCTGAAGGTAGTTTCAGAGCGTTGTCCATCACAACAAAATCTGGTGAACTTCTAAAATGCTCTGCTTCCGGCTGTCACCCTAAAGGTGGAGCCATGTTTCGTGGTTGGGGAGACGTCTATGATCCTCTGTACAACATGAGGGTAGGGCAAGCAGAACCAAGGCAAGGACATGCTCTACAGCCATGTAGCAATACTTGCCTTGGGTCAGCCATTTTGCATAGACCACAAAGCATGGGCCTAGGGGTGGAGTTCATCTATATGGATGCTTCTCTTAGAAGCCTACCTGTTCATGCTTTTCTTTTCAATGAAAGTAATTTCAGTGGAACACATTTCAATGAAAATCAATTTCCGTACAAGACTGTCTCACCAAAAATGCACAAATTAGGCCTAATTAAAAAAGATTTGTACTGGTGCAAATCAGGAGATGCTCATGAAATTCTTTGCACATGCTGCCTTATGCCTGAGCCACAAAGCATAAAAATATACATGTGATTCACAAAGGTTTGCTGAAGAGCATCTCTGGGGGGCTCCAGGCAGCTCAAGACTTGCTCTAGTATTTGGCTCTGTGAATCAGGCACAAGGGAGCAGGAGCAAGTCTGTGATGCAACTGGTCATCTACTGATGTGCTCTGGTGCAAATCTTTGGTGATAAAACCCAGTGAGTGAAATGTAAAACCTAAAGAAATGTGAATACATTTGTTTTATAAAAAGTGCCATCTTAACTTTAAAATAGAATGGATAGGTTTAAATAATTAACAGCATGGGCGATTGGTCATACTAAAAGAGGACCAGGAGAAGAAAAAAAGGCAGACAGTAAAGAACAGTGAAAAAGGGAAGGGGAAGGCCAGTACAGGCAAGAGGGGTATTTAATGAAAATAAGGAAGGGAGTGATATAACTAAAACATGAAAAACAAAACTCAGAATAGATGGCTTGAGGTAAATGTCATAAAAATCCCCATTGCATTAAAAATGCTTCAATGAAATGGCTGGACTGAGTTGGTCATGCAGCGAGACACCTTATCTTCTAATATTATAGATAAGTCTGTCTCAGGGAGCAGTTTAGTAATAAGGCAGGGCTGCTAGAAGGGACATTTCACTCAGACTAGCGACCGCTTGTGCAAGATCCAGGCAAGAATTGGCAAGCTAGGCCTAATATGGGAATTATTATCCCTTAAAACAGGGACACATGATTATCTCGCTTTGACTAGCAATATTCACTAGGGTTAGCTGAATACAGTACTTGCCACTTTCACACCTCACTTCACACTCCCCTCTGGCAATGAGGTAAAACCTCTTCCTTTTAGGTTTTACAGAGAGTCCCTCCACCATGATCTGTTTCCCTTCTCCGTTTGCACCCGTTCTATGGATTCTCCTTGACCCGGGTGTGTTCGCCTCTTATTAAAGGGCTGTCTATCTGACCACTCATGAGAAGCTGGGCTGGTGCCGTAATTTGAAATGGAATATATTTACCCTATTACAAGTTCTCGTTAATTACAGGTGAGTGGCTGAGGGGAAGAAATAGGGTGACTGGCCAAAATCAGACAGCATGCCAAGTAGCTAAGCTTTAAAGAAACCACAGGCCAAAGCAGCACCTTTGCCACGACCCTTCTCAGAAATTCTACTCACTGCAAAGTAGAGTGTGCAGGGACACAGACCCGAGATATGTGCACATGCACCAAGAATTATAACAGGCCCAAGAAGTTTGCTGCTGGTGGAAGGTTTACACAGATCACGCCTGGTACAGAGCTTGTCAGATATAAATTGTTCTGATGAAAACTTGGATGAAAACTGCGCTATTGCCAGCTGCACCAGACTCAACTATCAGAAATATGACCCCTCTCTTGTCTGTACGATTATGGTTTCAGAACACCCACTCGTGAGTGTTGTCCTCAGCCATTGACTTGGCCTTCAGGACATTTTCCCATTGTTCATTTTAAATTCAAATCTCAGTTGAAGGATAGAGGTTGGAAAGAATATTTTTTCTGAAAGCAATGCAATGCTTGTATTTAAAAATGGTCATGAAACTGTATTTTCCGGAATCACAATGTTTGTGAAAAAGTGAAATGTAAATGTAGTGATGTTGTTTTGAAGTATTGATATCCACTAAGGCAAACAAAATCATCTTCAGAACAAAATTTGTTTGCAGTCTGCACATCTCTCTCGAGTAGGGGGTCGCCAACTGATGGCTCACCATGTGTTTCAAACTATGACTCCCATGATCCCTCACCATTGACTTTGCTGGGAAGTTGTAGTCCATAACCTCTGGAGAGCCAAAGGTTGGAAACCCGTGCCCTAGAGTCGACAAACTTGGACTCTCTGCCTACCTGAATAAAAGCACTCTCATTCAGAAGCAACAAATTCTGCCATTCACGTGCAACACAAAAAAATGATATTAGCAAGTGAATAACTGTGTTACACCCAATTGACCTTGAAACCTTTTGACTTGAGATTTAGGTAAGGCCGACAAGGGCAAAGATCTCTATAAGTATCAATCATTTAAGTAATTGTCCTTTTCTCACTTGATCATTCACTTGCTAATAACATTTGTTTTGTGTTTTTTGTCATTTGTTTATTATATTCTTTCTCAACATGACTTACCCTTGACTCCCCTATCCTTCATCCCTCCCATTTTCTCTGTGACTATACATCATGATTTGTGTTTTCTCGCTATGGTTTTTGTGCAATTTGATTCATCATGACATATGATTGTAATGCATATCTGTCAAATTTTGCTTTATGTTCATTTTCTCTATGCTATTTATCAGCTTTGCCACTAGCCCTGATTTGAAAAAGACACTGGTGTGTCGAAACACGTGTCATCTGTAAAGGGCATTTTTCGATTTAATCCAATAAATCAACCTACCCAAATACTCAGTGTGGTGCTCATTTAAGGTGTGGAGACGCCTTTTTAAACCATTTAATCTGTAGCCTCAGCAGCTTTTTTCTTCAAGGCTATCCCTCGCATTATGCATGGGATTCCGTCCTTAAGAATGGCGTGGTGGTATCACCTGTCCACCTGATGATGGGGGTTGTAGGGATCTTGTCCCTGGTGATGTGATGTTTCAGCTACTAAACACATGGTAGTTGATGATGGTTGTTGCGGGTCAGTGTCTCAAAACACTACGGCCACATTTCTAAGAAGAACTATATTCCAGGGGTAGCGGACCCATTACTCTTTAATTGACCTTCATGGAAGTGTGTGGGACCCAAGATGTAGATCACTTGCTTGATTTAAAAATGTACATATATACACAGTCACATATGCAAGGGGTTATAGTTCACCCATGAATAATAAAACCTTTTCTTTGTTGAGGGCTCCTAATTGGTTTTTTGGAGGGTTCTGGACTCAGTTGTCCAGGCCTATAGTTGTTTCTTGATAATTTGGTTTGTAAATCATAATCACTTTGTTCAGTTCGAATATAGGAGTCCACAGATAACAGATTTTTTGGAGAATACTTTCTCTGTTAAAAGAGCATGATTTCTTGTTGGTATCCCAGCTGTTTTTTTGGGATATCCAGCTTGTAAAAGGTCAACCGGTTTCGATGATTCTAGTTAGTCATCTTCCTCAGGACCGGTTCTTCAAGGCCTGTCTGCATTGGATCATTATATCAGGGAGGACAGGGGAGCCATCACCCCGTCTACCTGCTCATTCAATTTAATTTTGCACCTAATGGGCACACACGTGCAAAATGAAATTGAAAGTTTTTTGAGCCAGTAAATTTTAATTGGTTACTTATAACACACCTAATACCTAGAGGTTTCTAAGCAACACAGGATCGAACCTGTTTTGCTCTGCATCATCTTGATTTCAAGTCGAGCGCGTTGCCCCTGAGCTATCCTACAGAGATAAAGGAGGAGCTGAATGTGGAACCCATGGAGTATCTTTATTGATTATGTTTTGTTAGCAAAGAAAACATGAAGCTACTGACCACTGTGCTCAGGTGGGCTTACGTGCTGATCACGGGTCACTTAGAGAATATGAGAGCCTGAGGCTCCCTGCAGTAACTAAGGTGGAAGGAAGCAAGGGGTTGCAGTAAACTTGTTTTCAAGGGTTGTGCTTTGTCAGGGGGATACAGTAAGCTCTCACAGGCCCTCGGAAAGAGGGAACTGAAAGACCACCTGAGTTATGGGAATGGCAGATTGGTAGTTACCACCAATAAAACAAATATTGCAAGTCTTGCCATGCAAAGACCTCGCCGATTTGCTTCATCCCAATGAATGAAAGCAATACTTTGCCTGAACTGGTCCAATAGTTATGGTGAGGGGAAGCACGGCCTTTGAACTGTGGCCTCGTTCTTAAGGCATATTGCTAATGGGTAAGAGCATTATGGTTCCTGGGCTTTAGTTGAGACGCGCAGTTTCCGGAAGGATTGCTGACTAATAGGAACCCCATTACTGGTGAAGGTCTAAAAAGAGGATCTCAGAACCCGAATACCCACACATTTAAACCTATTACTATTTAAAGTACTCTAATTACAAACCAGCGTCGACGTTCACTTGGAGCTGGACTGCCTGCTAAGGAAGAGAGGGGAAGGTGGACTAAAATGGAAGACTAGTGGAGAAGCGCCATGGGAAAGGCTATCATAGACCAGGTGCAGCCTTTAATGAAGGCGAGTCAGTGAATGTCTGCCCGACTGGAAGCTTCTAGAAGGCGTAACTGCAGCTACATTCTGAAACAAGCATCTGGGTTTGAACTGTGCAAAGGAAGTGGAAGGCCTGGAAAGATGTGTTGCCATCTGTCCCTGAGTGCAAGAGCCACACGGCCTGCAGGTGGCACCTCTCCAGCTTTTCTCGGACCCAGGGCTATAGGGGAGGGTCTTATCGAGGGCCTCCCCTACGTTCGCTCAGAGGTTCTCCGTGGTGCTCTGGGTGTCTAGAGGATGTGTTGGAGGTGTATAATAGGCAGTCCCACAGCACAGAGGCATAATCGTAGGTCTGTTTTTCCTATTCATGAATACGTTATCTGAGATCGATTTCAAAATATATTAAATTTGCCCAAACCATTAGACAGTAAACCCACGCAGACAAAGATTATCAGCGTGCTGCGTCTGCCACGAGTTCCTTAGTCCTGTCGACGGAGGTGCAAGCGGTATAATGCGCGCGCACACACACACACACACACGTTACTGCTTCTAAAGAACACATTGTCATGATAATGAAAAGGACCCTTCACATAGTACGCAACACAAATGTATGAGTTTTTGGCACTTAAACAATAAGGGCTACTACCCAACTTAATGGTACTAGTTCTGATCACAGAAACATTAAAGAGTCGATGCTTCTGGGCAATTGAAATGTGTTACATGCAGGTCACACACAGCTCTGTAGAGTGGAACGCAGTCCATTTAGCTATAGTACTAGTAGGTCACAAGATTACCATAAGAGGTGTGTGCAGACATTAAGGCAGCTGGTGGAACTTTGAGGCACGCGCAGATGTTACAGCAGCGTCTCTTGTGTCGCAGGTACGGCCCACGGTTATTATTTATTAGTTCAGCTCCTCCAGCAGCGTGAAAGAGCTTCGGAGGGAGCGGCTCTTACACTGCTCAGCCCACTGTGAGCGCTTGGCCCGCCCACGCAAACACGCCTTGTCCTATGTAGCGCTGAGGGACGGGCGAGCAGCAAGCGCGTGACTTATGGCTGCTTTTGGTACTGGCCTTCAGTGGCTGTGTAGAAATCCTCCAGCACGCACTGCGCATACTCAAAGGTGGGGCGATCTTCGGGCTTGTTCTTCCAGCACATCAACATTATCTCATAGAGCTCCTCCGGGCAGTTTTCAGGGCGGGACATCCGGTAGCCATGTTCCAGCGATCGAATCACCTCCGGGTTGGACATTCCTAAGGAAGCAATGCAGGGAGCATGGGGATAAGGAGGGGCGAAGGGGAGGTGCGAGGCAGAAATTGGGAAGGGGTGAGATCGTATGAATCTTATTTTTTTATTTGTACTTTATTTAGATTGTTGTAGTGCTTTATGCCAAAGTGCTGTACAAAAAATTACAAATGGTACAAATCAAAAAATTACAGTATGGTAGAGATTAGAGAGAGAGAAGATGGTCCTTCAGGCCAGAGCAAAACATAGAGTAAGAAGTGAGAGAATGAAGAGAAAGAGGAAGAGCATTCCAATGGAGATGGGGCAACAGTGAAAAGGAATGAAAATGGGAGGATGCACAGGGGTGGCGAGGAACAGTAAGAAGAAGTAGAGACTCAGACCATAGGGAGCGTGGGGGAGAGTAAAAGAATATGAGCGACGAAAGATAGGGGGGCACTAGATTATGAAGAGATTAAAAACGAAGCAGAGAAAGTTAAAAGGCAAGCAGGAGTGAGAAGGGAGCCAGTGAAGAAGCAAGAGCAGGAGAGCTAGAATCACAAGAGGAGAGGGAGAAAAGGAGACGTACAGAAGAGTTATAGGCCGAGCGCAGTGTGCTACAGATGAGAGATGGGCAGATCGAGAAGAATAGTGGAGCTGTAGAAAAGGTGAGAAAGATACAAGGTTAGTAGCAGAAAACGAAAGAAAGGGTCTAGTTTTTCGGGTGTTAAAGAAATGGGAATTGCAAGAGGAAATCTGTGAGGAAAAAGTAAGAGAAGTGTCAAAGTATATGCCAAGATTATGTGCAAATGTTGAGACCGAAAGAGAATTGGGGGAAAGAAATGGAAGTGGGAGGCGGAGGGCGAGGAATAGTAGAGATAGGAAAGGAAAGAAAAGAACCTTGGTCTTACAAGGATTCAGATGAAGAAAATGGTTGGACATTCAGGACTGGATGGCCAGAAGACCAGAGGAAATGGCATCGTGAATAGACAGGGAGAAGGCAGAGAAAGATAGGAAATGTTGGGAATCATATGCATAAAAGTAACGGGAAAGACCAAAAGAGGAAATAATAGAAGCAAGGTGAAGGTTGTACAGAAAGAAGAGAAGAGGACATAAGACTGAACCCTGAGGCACACAGTGACTAAAAGGAAGTATTGGTGAGGAGTCACCACCCAGGAAACAGAGTATATGTGGTTGGAGATATAGGAACAGAATCACTTAAAACCAAGGGAGTTAAGGGCACAAGCGGAAGGGATTGATCGACTGTGTAGAACGCTGCCAACAAATCAAGGAGTACCAATAGAAAAATGAAAGACGTGAGTTAGTAACTGAAAGAAGAGCGTTCTCAGTGTAGTGACAAGGTCGAAAGCCAGATTGTTAAAGTGGAAGAGTTACAGTTGATATGTGAAGAGATCTGAGAATAGACAATAAGGTTCAAGTGAGGGTTTTTAAAGAATAGGAAGAATCGTAGCATGCTTGAAAATGGTAGGAAAGATCGAGGAATGGCGAAAGTCGTTAAGAAGGGAGGGAAGTAGAAAGGGGTAAACCTTGGGAATTAACAGAGAGGGAGTGGAGCAGTAGTGGCAGGGTTGGCTTTAGCGAGAAAGATAGCAGTTTCAGCATCAGTAAGAGGGAGAAAAGAAGAGAAAGAAGGCGAGGGATGAAGAGAAAAAGAGGGGACAGAAGGAGTTGTAAAGGAGGACATGGAGGAACAGAGGAGGTTAAGTTTAGTAGAAAAGTAAGTTCTCAAATCAGTGGCCGATATGGAAGAAAGTGGTAGCAGGGTTAGGAGGCAGGGGAGAAAGAATATGAGACAGAGTCTGAGAGAGATGACAAGGATAAGAAGAAAGAGTCAAGGAGATTGGCATAGTATTGTTCCTTGGCTGAAAGCAGAGAGGTATAGAACGACGTGAGAGGGGAGGGAATAGCAGTAGGAAGAATGGACAGAGGTAGAAGTGCATGGTCAGAGGAATGAATAGGAAGAGCAGAAACTGAAGTCAGCGATAGGCGAGAAGAAAAAGTTAGGTCCAAATGTGAACCAGAGATATGAGATATGAGACGGAGGAGAGGGAAGAGGGAATGGATGAAAGATAGAAGAAATCAAAAAGTGATATAAGAGGAACAGAAGAGTGAGTAGATAAAATATCCAGATTAAAGTCACCAAGTAGGAGCAAAGTGATATGATATGATATGGCATTTGTAACGCGCCTATACACAAGTGTTTCAAGGCGCGACGAGGCGGGGGGGATCAGAGGGAGACAGACAGCGATCCTACTAGGCCAGGTGTCATTCAGATCGCGCAAGTGCAAGGGTAGGGGGACTGGGAAAAAGTGCAGGGGAAGGGGACAGGGGAAGTGCAGTACATGGTTAGTAGAATACAAGATAAATAATAGGGCCAGCTGGTGGCGGAAAGTGCGGTACATGGTTAATAGAATACGAGATAAATAATAGGGCCAGCTGGTGACAAGTGCAAAGGTAAGTGCCAGGAGAAGGGGCTGTAGGATACAGAGACAGTCCCGTAGTGCATGTAGGCAGTGCAAGGAAGAGTGGCTGGGCCAGGACATGAGATCGGTGTGTGGCCCAGTTGCAGATTTAGTGCAGGTTCAGTGATTTTAGCAGGGGAGAGAGGGAAAGAAAGCGGAGGCAAAGAGGAAGGTTTTGAGGTGCTTCCGGACCCGGAGATGGTTCTCCTCAAGTGGTGTCAGAGGGAAGTAGAGAAGACAGAAGAGCGTCAAGATCTTCACAAAAAGTAGGGGGCGACAGATTAGAAGAAAGGCAATAGTAAAGTTAGGGAGATTATTCAGAGATGGAGAGAGAGTGACTGAGGAGTGATAGAGGATACCAATGCCGCCACCCACAGCATGACAATCGAGGGTGAGGGGGCTGAGAGAAAGTAGTCAAAGAGGCTGTGAAGGCAGCAGGAATAGCAGAGCTACAGGAGGATAGCTACATTTCTGTAATGAAAGAAAATGCGAATTTAGACAAAAAAGTATCAATAAAGGAATGGGCTTCATTACAGGGAGATTTTGTGTCCCAGGGAGCAAGATTGGCAGGAGAACTATCATAAACAGCAAGGTAGATACGATTAATGGCATTAGGACTAGAGAAATTAATAGTGGAAGGATGAGAGGTGCAACAAGAAGGGACAGGAAAAAACAATATGCAAGAAAGTAATAGGTGGATACAAAATAGAATGAGCAACTCGGAAAAGAAATGAACATCTCATGTTGCCCATTCCATTTTCTTAGCATGTTCTAATGTAATGGTTACATCAACACAGTCCATATGTATCGTAGAGGGTGTACAGGAATGCAGGTATTCCTTTGCCTCTGAAAGTCCTGCATTATTTGTAAAATTCCCTGGTGTAGCTTTATAGCACATAGAGGAAGGGGTAGAACTTGCACATACAAGGTTCATTTGCAGGGATACATTCAGAACTTCTAGATAGAGTGTAAGAATGCAAAACTGCGGTGTGGAATGCAGTGATGAAGGGGTGTAATGCAAGCACGAAGAGTGTGAATGCACACAGGGGAATGCGCTCAAAGAGGGGTATAATCCCCCAATACACAGTCAGACACATAAACAAAAGACATTGATAGAGGGTTGGACTAAGACTTACATTCCTCTGATGCAGAGTTAGAATGCATTGGTAGTAGGTTTTACGCCAATGCCACTAATACAGCATGTAGTGATCCACAGTTAGAGGACAATGATCCAGGGATAGAACACATGGATCCAGGGATAGAATGCATGAATCCAGGGTAGAATGCATGCATCCAGGGTAGAGTGCATGCATCCAGGGTAGAATGCACTCCCTGAACTCTCTGATACAGGGTTAGAATGCACTGTCACCTTCAACTTTTGTGTGCAAAACAAATGTTGTGAACCAACCATCCCCCCGGTTATCACAAAATTCACCAATGCTTCAGTCACCATTGGAGAAGTGCTGCAGAAGCTATCATTACTCCGCTGCTAAAAAAATAATAAATGAAGGCCCAGGGAATTTGGCAAATTTTAGGCCAAGCTCAGGCCCTTCCTGCAAGGACGGCATAACTAACTACCTTTTCCTCTGGAACACAATAGCCTCTTCAGTGACTTTCTGCAGGATTGGGACCAGCGAAGGCTTGAATGATCATCAGAGAGGAATTACCTCTTGGGATCAGGGCCACGTTTCCGCTGTAACTTGGAGGAGGGGTCTGTAACCTGCATTTCTCCAGATGTTTTGCAGTGCGACTCCCAGGATGGCTGATCATGGACTATGGAGGTTATGGCTGATGGGATGTGTAGCCCCGAACATCTGAGGAGCCAAACGTTTCAGAGCCTTGCTCTAGACTTGGCACAGTGGGTCACAGCTCTCTCCTCCACTGGCGCGAGATGTTGGTTGGAATGGCAAGGGCTTGGCCCTCATTTGCCTCTTCGTGTTCACCAGTTATGTGTGGAGTGCCCCTAGTGCCACCTCTGTCTTTGATACTTGTATATATGGATCCACTCACGAAAGCCCTTGATTGCCACACCATCGGCTATCAGATGTTCTTTTACAATACTCAAGTATGTACCAAATAATGAAAGCCGCTATGCCGCCAGATCGCTGATTGCCTCAGCCATGCCCAGCATTCTACGGATCGAAATGTCCATGATGTAGCGGACTTGTACTGGTTCTAGTTTCACCGTTTATTTTTTCATTGGGAGAATGGAATAACTTTAATGTGATGCTCATTATGTTACTACATATTATAACAAAGTCTCTTGGCGAATTGTTCAGGAAACCCACTCCCAGAACGCAGTGCCAGGCCTCTATTTTTGTTACAATGTAATTTTGACACTTGGGCACGTTTACTATTTTTGCCAGAATGCAGCACTAGGGCTTTCTTTCTCTTACAATATTGCTTTGAAACCTGGATACTTTCACAATATTTCCCAGGATTCAGTGTCACTTGGTAGCCCTCAGGTTCCCAATGTCAGTTCAATTCCGAACAACTACACTTGATAGGTCCTCTAAACCACCACTTAACTCGGTCGGCCCGCTGCCTCCGAACAGCAACCTTCTCTGCTCGCCAGATGTCCGTCACATCCTTATAACCCTTGCAGGCGGTCTCCTGCCTCCAGTGTTGGGTTATTCAGTGTCTTTACCTCCTCGGGTGGCGGTATGTCCGGGGCTTTCTTCCCCATTTCCGGTATGATCTCTAGGCCTCAAGCCACCTCCAATAACCTGGGCTCCCTTGTGAGGTCCTCCATCCTGGGCCTTCTATTCTCCAAACCTCTGCAGCTCTCACCTCTGTCCTACCTCTTCCAGGACACCACAACGTCTTCCTTTTTGCTGTTATTTCCCCTTCTCCTAAGACAGGAGTCTTTACCTCATCCCTTGGGAGTCCCATAAATAGTTCTAACCGATCTGGGTCCCTGGCGCCTCCTCATTGCCAGCATTCTTCATCCTTGACCTTGGATAGCATGATACGGGCAGAGGTGCTAATAGCTCAGACCGCCACCTTGGATTCCCTTCTCACTTATCTCGGAAGCTATTTGGTCAGATGTTGGCGTTCTCTGTTCTCCCCGGTTGCTTGGCTGTGTTTTTGCTCCCCGCCGGGAATGTATACACTAGATAACTGCTCTTTCATTCGTTTTGGGGTCACTAGAGGAAGCACGTCTCTACAATGCCTCAACGAATCCAAAATGGAGAGCTTGCTGCCTGGCTGTGAAAATCCCACCGACCTGCCATTTGACAATCCTCCTGTAATGGGTCCTGCTCTTTGCTCTTCTGATATAGTCCAAATCTTAGTTATCATCATTGATGCTTGCCTAACCTTCCTGCCGCAGTTAATGGGGTTATCGGCTGGCGTTCAAATGCACATTTGTGCTGCAAAACGTGCATTTTGTATGCCGCACAATATTTCATGCCGCCATAATCCTAGGAGCGAATAATGCATTCTCAACATCCACCAAGACACTTGCATACCCCAAATCCCCCCCCCCTCCATCCCCCTCTGAAGCCAGCCCATGGCTCAAAGTGCTCTACTGCAGCCGCTGAGCAGTATGTGCACCAGATAAATACATTGGGCCTCATTACGACCCAGGCGGTAAGTTACCGCCTGGGCCGTGACTTTACCACCATGGCGTAAACTATGTTTACGCCATGGTGGTTGGCGGATTTACCGCCCCATTCCGAGGTTGGCGGGGGCGGTAAGTCCCCAATCCCCATTTACCCTTCCCCATTCCCATTTTTGCCCCATAGGGCATAATGGGAGTGGGGAAGGCGTTAATTACGCCACCGTAAATTACGGTGGCGTAATTAACTCCATGGTCCCTTAGCGCCATGGATTTTAACACCTGCTAAAAGCAGGTGTTAAAAGCGCCATGGCGCTAAGGGACCTCGTACTCAGGCGGTAAGGGTCGGCGCTGTTAACGCTGCCGTAAACCCCTTACCGCCTGGGTCGTAATGAGGCCCATAGGCCTTTAGTCACAGACATCTTTTCAATGGGGCTTTTCCATTATAAAACGCTTCTGTGAATTAGGTCCATAGAGTGTTTGAATGCACGGATATAGGGTGGCAGTGCTCTGTTCGAAAGTTAGGCTACCCTTACACTGGGTTAGGAAGAACAGGTACACGTTTAGAATAGACTAACACATGGCAAAGCACATTGATAGCGTGTTGGAATGTACTGATGTGGGGTTAGGATGTGGGGTACTGATGTGGGGTCACAATGCACGGATGGACGAATGGCTAGAAATGACTGTTACATGGTTAGAATGGGCCAGTGTAGTTGGTTAAAATGCACTGTTATACTGTAGGGATACAATGCACTTATATATATCTGCAGCCCCCGAAACTGGATTATAATGCACTGATAAATGGCTAGAATGTACTGGTGCATGCTTAGAAATCGATGTTAGCAGGTTAGACTGGACTGACATGGTTACAATGCACTGATGTACTGTAGGGTTATAATGGCATATATATATATATATTGATGCCACATTCTAACGCACCTTTACTGTGTATTGACATGGGGCCACAATGCACCAAACCAGGGCCACGAAGCACTGCTAGAGTGCCAGAATACACCAATATTTCCATACAAATAAATGCTTGAATGCACTAATAAAAGGACAGAGTGCGTCGGTACAAGGTTAGAGCACACTGGCCCTGGAGCGGAAGGCCCTGATAGAGAATCAGAACGTATTGAGAATGTGCTGATACTGTAGCCGTGCACTGATATTGGGTCAGAATGCACATGCAAGGGTTACAATGCTCTACCACAGATTCTACATGCGTTGCTGTGGTTTGGAATTCACTGGGACAGCTTCAGAATGTAGTTGTGCAGCACTTGAATGCACTGATAGGGGATCAAAGATTACCGCGGGAGGGATGAACGGCATGGATACAGTATTAGAATACACTGACTGGGGGGGATTCGATCGCACCTATAAAAGAGTGATAGAGGGCAAGTAAGCACAGATAATCATTTAGGGTAAGGGAACATTAGGTGTATTTGCATATGAAGGTGTGAGAGAGATGACCCTGCCTTTCAAGAGCACACGCTTTCATTCTGACTTTTGACCTTAGGTGAAGTGGTGTTCTGTGGTCCGCCAGAGCTACTCTCCTACTATCGGTGTGGTCTGTGTAAGTGCCTACATGTATAGTAGAGCAAATCCTGGGGATCAATGTACCCCTGGTGGCAGAAGACTCTGAGGTGGTATTGCAGTAAGTAGGGCTTCAGCCAGCTGTAAAGGTTTGTTTGTTTATTTGTTTGTTTATTTATTTGGTAATGCGCACCAAACACTTGGGTAGCCGGGCGCAACAGTGTACAGGAAAACTTAAGCTTGTTACAGTATTTGGCATAGGTATACAAGACAAAAAAGACCAAATGTATACAGGAATATATACAAGCATATGTACAAAATCAGGGTATATCTAGGGATGTCCGAGGCACTCTAGCGAGACTATCTAAACAGGCGACTATATGATTAGGTTCATAGGTCAGACTATGAATCTGGTGTCATATAAAGGATAGGTAGGATGCATGCTCGGCTGTTTAAGGAGTGGAGAGGTCCAGGTAAACAGAAGATACGGTATGGGCTAAGGTGGGAGTATGCTCGATGTTGGTCAAGTTATGTGTCATTGGCACGGAGTCATTTGATTATCTTGAGTCTGAATTTAGGGATACGGTTGTTCAGGTCTGAGGTCAAGCAGTAACTTGTCCCAGCAGTGAGCAGCTTTGACCGGAAAACTAGTTCCTCCCGCAGTCGAAAGTTTGAACCTAGGAGTCTCTAATTTAAAGGTGTTGGCAGATCTCGTGGGTCGCGATGAAGTTTTTCTAGTGATTTTTTCCATAAGGTATGGGGGGCTAGGTTGTTTAGACATTTAGAGGTGAGGGAGGCTGTTTTGAGTAGAATTCTATCCTTTGTTTTTAGCCAGTTAACCTCTTTCCTGTATTTGGTGATGTGCTCTTTGTAGGGGATGTTTAATGCTGCTCTCAGGGCGTTATTCTGCAGTCTTTGAAGTTTGTCTGTGACGTTTTTATTGGCTCCAGAGTACAGGGTGTTGCAGTAGTCTAACCTGGACATGATCAGAGCATTAGCTAGGGTGATGCAACTGGCACTGGATAGGTATGGTCTGGATGCGCGGATAAGTTTGCAGGTGTAAGTGGTGGAAGAGGCAAGGGAGTTGATTTGCTTCTTGAGCATGAGGGAGGAGTCCAGATAGAATCCAAGGGTTTCAACCACAGACATCACCTTGATAGGGTTGTTATCAATGATGAAGGATGTGTAGTTGGTGCTTAATTTTTGGATGTTGGCTACCGAGCCTAGGATTAGTATCTCTGTTTTGTCGTCATTCAGGCAGAGGCCACCCATGCCTGAATGAGGGTGTATATCTTGTTCACCAAGGCTGAGTCTGCATCGTAGTTGCCCGAAATGGGTATGAGGATCTGAGTGTCATCTGCGTAGTTCGTGTAGGTGACACCCAGTCTGTCCAACTTGTCAAACAAAGGCTTGGTGAAGATGTTGTACATGGTAGGGGAGACACAGGATCCTTGTGGGACACCACAGGTTATTTTGATAGGGTCAGCAGAGTCAGAAGTGGAGAAGACACGCATGGTGCGGTTAGCTAAGAAGGATTGGACCCAGGCTATGGCGTCTCCTGTGAAGTTGGCGGCAGATTTGAGATGGTTGCATAAGACTGCATGGTCCACTAGGTCAAAAGCTGCTGACAAGTCCAGTAGGAGGAGCAAGGCTGTTTTTCCATTGTCCTTTAGTTCCTCAATTTGTGTCTTGAGGTCTAACAGAGCTGTTTCCGTGCCGTGGAGTGGACGGAAGCCAGATTGCCGTGAGCCAAGCAAGTGGTTAGCTTCCAGGTAATCTTGGATTTGTATGTAGGCAGCTCTGTCTAGGATTTTAAGTAGAAATGGCACAGTGGTGATTGGTCAATAGTTGGTAGGGATGGTAGGGTCCAGGGTTTGTTTTTTTAGTAGGGGGAGGACCCATGATTCTTTGAGGTTGGTGGGTACCGCGTTAGATTTAAAGGAGGAGTTTATGAGCTTGGAGATGAAGTGAGCTAGTTCCCTAGCTGCGTCCTTTATTAATTGTGCTGGGCAGGAGTCGCCCTTGCAGTTTGAGGTCCAAACTGCCATGATTTACCATATGGCCTGTGTCGCCAAGACACCCATGCCAAGTGATAGCGGGTTTCCAGTTGCCTGCCTGTCTGCTCTGCTGAATTTTCACAGTGGGAATGGCGGAAAGCGGCTCAGAAAGACCAGGGATATACCAGTGTGTTTTTGTGTCTAGAGTAATTAGGCTGTCTGTCCCTTTAGGGAGATACCTGTTCTACTCACACCGGCGACCTGCGTTCCTGTTCCCCAACCTCGGAATCCAAGATTTTTACGAATCCGCCCAGTAGACACAACTCCCCTCTCCAGCCTGCGACAAAGGCTCTGCTGGATCGAACCGGTGAGAGTCCAGGGGCCTTCTCCACCAAAGTGCAGTGTTTCAGGTCACTTTTTGGAAGGAAAAGTCGTGAAATTCCAACCCTAAAAAGGTAGAAGTCATTCTGGAATTTTAGTAGTCAAAAAAATACTTCTATGTTTAAAATGTTGGCAATTACTTCCATGACCAAAAAAATAGAAGCCAGTTTCTTAGGTAGAAAAGGGAGTTAGAATGCTCCTGCCTTCTGTTTTTGAAGGAAGAGAAGAGAATGGAAGAAACGGTGGCAAATGGATTCAAGAAAGTACAGATCTGTACACAGGGGGCTGGAGGGAGGGCCTCTGGGAGACGATCCAGGGAAAGAGTACTTCCATTAGCATGTCAATCTAAGGAAGTCTTTCTGAAGTTACTTTGTTTTCTTCTGGACCTAAAAATGTCCTAGAAGGGTGACATTGAAGCACTAACTTAATGTGTCGGCTCTGTGTGCCCAATCTCTTGCAGGCGGGCACCAGGATCCGCGAGGGACTGTCTGTGGTGCAGAGTGGTGACAGTGTAGCTGGGTGGGTTCATCACTCCAGTGAGAGGTGTGGGACATACACTAGCAGTGAGGCGGAGGTGTGGCCTCAGAAAGATAATGCGGTGCAGCAGGCCTTGAAAATGAGGCATGGTCACGCGACCGGCAACATAATCTCAACATGGACAGAGACCCAGCACCTATTCTCCCTGAGCAGAAGGAATGCTGCACCTGGAGCTTGGTGATAATGCATAGGGGTTCAAGACCAATCGACCCTTTGCAGGATGGCTGCAGCCAGTCGTTGGCCTCGCGTGCTGGGAAAGTGGAGCTCCTGGGCAGCAGAAGCAATACATGTGAATGCAGAGTCGCTCTGCCCACACCCACGCCCATGTTGCTACATTGGTCAATGGCTTGGTAGGAGGCTTGCATATACATAGAGAGCAGAGTGCCAGCCAAGCTTGCCCTGAAATAAAAGAACATAAATAATTGCCACCCTGCTTAAACGAGCTTCTTCATTACTTTGCTAATTACTTGAAATCCTCACACAGCTGCAATTCTCTGCACGCCTGCTTTTCCACATTCTCTTTTACTGAGTCCATCTTGAACAGGAGAATGTCAGCAAATAACCTAACGCCTGTCCCTAAAAAGCCTAGATATTGTTGCTGCTTTTCATCGATTTTTAGCATGTCATTACATTTTTAAATTTTCTGTGGCTTTTCCCTGCTTCTTGCCTTTCCCGCCTAACCTGCACCTAATGAGGGGCCCCAACCCCTCATTATTTAAGTGTTTTCCAGTGAACACATCAACCTCTTGTTTTGAATTGAAGTCGTCTTGTGCAACATCTTTTGGTTCACTGCTGTTTGAAATGTACTATCTTTATCCTCTAGCATTGGTTGCTCGTTATGTGAACCTCCAGATATTTTGGACTCCAGCGCCCATCATCTCTATCCTGCTTAGTCAGTGGAGAGGGATTATGGGAGTTGCAGTCCAAAACACCAGGGTCGCACATAATGAGTAACTTCAATAGTGAAGACCTTCTTTTAGCCAAGCTATCAGTAAAGGCAATGTTTAGTTAACTAGAGGAGTTTATATTCCCAGATGTGACTAATCCACACTTATATTATGGCCAGGATCTCTGGGTGGGCGAATGAATAATCACACCCAGGTTTTGTGTGTTTAGAGGGGCAAGACAGCCTCGCAATGTTTAAAGCTCATGAAGTTGGGCGCTTGTGTGTTGGTGGCAAACCCAGGAGCCTTAATGCCCCAACCCTTAAAATTGGGTGAGTAGTTAATTTCACAGACAAAAAAAACGTCATTTGCTCTGTGAGGTGCCATGTAGAATGCTCCTTGTTTCATTTTTCTAGTTTAAGAGGAAAATGGAAGACAGAACTGTCAATCAAATGTGCAGGAGTCCCACACTAGACTGGGCAGAAGGAGTGGGGGAGTGGGGACTGGGAGAAAGGTGCAGGGGAAAATACTGGCTGCGAGCCAGTTTGAGAATACTTCCAAGGCCTCTTAGCAGTAAGTCATGTTTGGAAAAGACAGCAATCTATAGACGTCTGTGCCTTTGTCCTGTTTCGGGAAGATTTGCTTTTCATGGTCTTAAAAATGTCTAAATAATGGTTACTATGAGTGTCTTTCTGATCGGGCCATGCAGACAGAGCCACCCAGGAAGACCGATGTATTAAATAAATCCGGGGTCCCCAACCTTTTGTAGACAAGGAGCAACATGCGTTTATCAAATGGAGCGGTGAGCAACGTCTGTGCTTCGATGGAACACATCAGCGTTCTGTTGGTAGGAAAACAATTTCAACACAAGTTATACCTTAAAGAAACTTAATACTGCTAAGAGGCTATGTTAATGTGCAGGAACTAACAGTAATAAAGACCAAATGTAATTCAGGAACAGGCAATATACAATGGCCTTTAACTTAATTTGACCCTAAATTGGTGTTTTCACAGAATATTTATGAAATGTAATGGCAAGCAGGACATTTGTAGAGACTTGAGGCCAGTGAAACTGTTCACAAACATGGCCACATTTAACATTACATAGTGCTTGGAGTTCTCCCATAAGAAATCTTTAGGACATTAAGTGGCACATGTATTTGAATTAAGCACGTTATGTAAATAGCCCCTTTGAAAGCTACTTAAATGCACAATTGGAATGCTTGGTTGATTTCAACTGTTGCTGACCAGATTGCGTACCTTTTCCAGCCAGCAGCTCGCCTACTGGTGTCATGCAACTTAGTAGCGCATCAACCATAGAGTGGGACTGGCCAAAAAAGTGCAGATTTATTGAGGGGGGTTTGTAATGCTAATTAGAGCAGCAGTTTTATGGTCTGCACTGGGATGGCCTATTTCTGGGCCTCATGTATGCCTCAATCACTGCTTTGCTAAGTAAATCTATTCACATTGCCATTGCCTGCTCACATCCCTCACCCTCATCACAACTATGTATCTTCTCCTCCCTACCATTACTGAAGGATCCATCATACTCCGCATTTGCCTCACTGACAGGCCTATGGCAGGAGGCACCATACAAATGCAAGATAACATAACATTGACCAACCAGTGTGGGGGCAACAATAGACTGTTACTTATATGTATTTATATTTATTTAGCCCCATAACAACCGCACAAGCGTGGTCGTTATGGGGCTTGTCTCTTGTGATGGCTTAAGAATCATCTCAATCATCCTCATCCAGGCTCTTTGTGCACTTTAAACCTACCCATCCCACTTTACACCTTAGACCATGCTGCTGATGCTTCGAAAACTAATGGCATGTCAGGCCTGTCTTCCAGAGGAGGCTGTTTGGCTAGTTTTCCTGCACAGTCCTGACACAAGCTACATTGCCATTGCAGTCTCATTCGTGCAGTGCCTCCACCATCTTGGCCTCCACTCCGTGGCCCAGAGCTATTGCTGAGCAACATTTTAGGGTGCTGCGAGCAACATGTTGCTCCCGAGCTACACGTTGGGGATCACTGAAATAAATCATCAAAACGCCTGCTTGCTTCTGCTAGACTGTAAACACCTTTTTAAGCATTGCTGTCAACGGATTCCTTCCAATATGGTGTCCTCCTACCATGGGGGACCAGACCCTTCAAGACGTAGGGCCTCATTATGAGGTGGATGGTAAGGGATTACCGGCACCGGTAAGGGCACCGTTGCCGGTAATCCCTTACCGCCCTACTAAGAGGTCCCTTAGCGGGTCCCTTCCTTAACACTTGGCTTTAACAGGCGTTATGGAAGGGACCCGTTAAGGAACTTCAGAGCTAATAACGGTACCACAATTTGCGGTACCGTTATTAGCACCTTCCCCCTTCCCATTTCAGCCCTATGTGGAGAATGGCTTTTTCAATGGGGACTTACTGGTCCCGCAAAGGTCGGAATAGACCAGTAAGTCCCCATTGAACGGGACCGGACACAGTACCGGTATTGGAGGTAGTCATGGCGCTATTAGCGCCATGACTACCTCCAACATCGTAATGAGGCCCGTAGTCTTTAAAGGTGAGAAAATCCAAACGCCCCTGATGCCATGACCAAAGGTCCATGGGCCTAAAAATAATAATATATTTTAAAGTGGCATTAAAGATATTGCTACATCAGGTTGTATAGAGTCTGACACGTGACAATTTGTCCCAGCTTTCGCACTGTTCCAAAGGCATTTGCTTATTGGCCAGAGGGCCATTTCCTGATAGGCCCGTCTCTATGATCAAGACCGAATGGGTGTTAAGTCTTTATTTTTTCAATGTACATTTTAGCTATAGATTTATGATATGATATAGCCTTTATAACGTGCCTATACACACGTATTTCAAGGCGCGACGAGGCAAAAGGAGGGGCAACCGAGGGAAGACAGCGACAACGATCTTACTAGGCCAGGTGACATTGAGATTGTGCAAGTGCAGGGGAAGTGGAAAAGGGAAAAGTGCGGGGGAAGCGGGGAGGGGGCAGTGCAGTACATGGGATAAACAGTAAAATTAAAAGAATAAATAAAAGCAATAAGTAAAAGGTGCGGCCAGCTGGTGGCAAGTGCAAGGGTAAGTGCAGACATCAGGATTCAAGTGCTGGTAGGGGGCTGTAGGGAGGCAGAAAACAGTCTGCAAGTGCGGGGCATGCCAGGGAGCCAGTGCAGGTGTGCACTGGCGGGGGAGGGGACCTGGGCCCTATATCAGAGGGTAGCCAGGTGACCAGTGCAGATTCACTTTCAGCCATGAGTTCAGCAGGGGAGAGGAGGAGAGAAAGCAGAAGCAAAGAGGAAGGTTTAGAAGTGTGTACCTAGCGGACAGTGGTTGGAAGGAAACAACCGTGAGCCCGTCTGATTGGTTGGCATGGATATTTATGGGAGAAAATACCAGTTTGGTGATTATGGTATTGAAAATGATTGAAATTGTTTTAAAAATGAAGAGTGAACTGAATGGAAGGGAATAATAGTAACAATTATGGTTTCCTGCAGTTCCTTTTTTGAAATGTAACCATTGATGTAGGAAATAGATTAGGATAACTTAAATGTAATAATGTTAAAGGTTTATGTGATTGTGGCCACTGTGTGGTCTTTTACCATTTTTTTTAAACCAATAAAACATAAAAAAAGAGAAAGGTCTTGAGGTGCTTCCGGAACCGGAGATGGTCCTCCTCAAGTTTCAGGGAGGAAGGGAGGCTGTTCCAGAGGGAGGCCCCAGCTGAAGAGAGAGATCTACCACCAACTCATTGCTTGGAGAAGGGACTGACCCTGAGGGAGTTGGAGGCGGTTGCGCAAAGAGCTCGAGAAGGAAGATATTTAGGAAGAGACAGTTGAAGGTACTGATGCCCCAGGCCCCAGAAGGCCTTGTGGACAATGCAGAGGGTTTTGAACCTAATCCTCACAGCCACTGGGAGCCAGTACAGAGATTTCAGTCCTGCAGAGATACGATCCCTGGGCTTGAGGCCAAGGACAAGTCTCGCAGTCCTGTTATGAATGAGTTGCAAAGGGCGGAGAGTAGGAGCAGGCAGATTTAGAAAGAGGCTGTTGCAGTACTCCAGCCTAGATAGAACCAGAGCTAGATCTGGAGAGAGTGAGCTTCTGAGGTAAGGAGAGGAAAGGAAGAATACCTCTGAGGAAGTGCAGCTGCTAGTCTGACTTCTTAGAGACATTAGAGATATGAATAGAGAAGGAGAGTGTGGAGTTGAACATGCCCTGGGGTTTTTAGCCTCACAGGTGGGAGCAGGAAGAGGGCAAAGGAGGCCGGCCAGAAGGTACAGGAAAGGAGGGAGCGGGTGTGCCTATGAGTAGAATCTCGGTCTAACTGGCATTAAGGCAGAGATCATTGGCGGCACACCACGCCTGGATAGCAGACAGACAGTCAGAGCTGAGAGAAGGAGAAGAAGTGGTGGAAGGGAGCCTGAAAATGAGTTGAGTGTCATCCGCATAGCACTGAAAGTTGGGACTAAGAGCCACAATGCAGTGGGCAAGAAGTGCCAGGTATTGGTTGAACAGCCAGGGAGAGAGGTTAGACCCCTGGGGAACACCACAGGTAAAGATAGAGATAGAGGAGACGGAGGACCCATGTTGGACCTGGGAGGCTCGGTCGGAGAGGAAAGAGGTCAGCCAAGCCAGGGCCTGATCGGTGATATCCAGGTTATCACAGAGCTGGTTGAGCAGGATGGCATGGTAGACTGCGTCAAAGGCAGAGGAGAGATCCAGTAGGATGAGGACACATGGGGTGTTGGAATCGAGGTTGGAGAGCAGGTCCTCACAGATTTTCAGGAGAGCAGTTTCCGTGCTTCTGGCAGTTCTGAAGCCAGACCGATGGTTATGGAGACAACCAACAGATTTAGTGTGAATATTAAGCTGGGAGATGGCCAGCTTTTCCAGGGGTTTGCCCATTAAAGGAGTGATGGAGATTGGGTGATAGTTAGCCGGGCAGGCCGGGTCGGCAGAGGGTTTCTTAAGAAGAGGGTGCACAAGGGAGTGCTTCAGGGGGGAAGGGAAGACTCCAGTGATCAAAGAGTGGTTGCAGAAGTCAGCCAGACCCAGGGCCAAGGTGTCAATGTGGTCCTTGATGGTTTTAGAGGAACAGGGGTGAACCTGTTTTGACAAGACTTTCATAGATGAGACTTGTCTAGAAACCTTTCTGTGGAGAAGGGAGGAAAGGCAGAGAAAAAGGGATGAGAGGTGGCCGAATAAGGGCCAGAGGAAGAGCAGGACGTAGGGGGCCAGGGGCAGAGGAAGAGAGAGAGTACAGGATGTTCTGAATTTTAGAGGTGAAATGAGAAGCCAGGGCTGTGCAGAGGGCATGGGAGGGCACAGGAGAGGTAGAGACTGCAGCAGGCTTGGCCAGCTCCTTGCAGATTTTAAAGAGTTTGGCCAAGCTGTTAGATGCCGCAGATACGCAGACTTCAATGTGGGCTCCCTTCTTGGGGCGGACAGAGAACCAGTATTGCCTTTGGAGCCGGCGGGATGCCCGTTTCTCAGAGGGTTTACCGGAAGGACGCCATTTCCTCTCAGCCACCCTGCACTTGCGTTTAAGGGTGGCGAGGTCTGAGTAGTACCAGGAGTGGCACTTGGCTTTGGGCTTCAAGCGGATCCTTGTGACTGCGGCAAGAACATCGAGAGTATCAGATATAGCAGAGTGGAGCATGGAGAGGGCTGTGTCAGGGTGTGAGTCAGACAAAAGAGGAGGGGGGTGAGAAAGTGGCGGCGAAAGCCTCAACTGACACACGCTTCATGGGTCAGATGACCGAGAAGGTAGGTGGCAGTGCTGGTGTTGGCTTGGCCTGAGGGGTGAAGAGAGTGCGATGGGAGGAAAGGAGAAAGTGGTCACTCCAGGAGAGAGGAGCGGTAAGAGGGATAGAGAGGGGAAGGTCTGTAGAGATCAGAACATCAAGAGTGTGCCCTGCAGAGTGAGTGGGGCCAGAGGGGATGATAGAGAGTGAGAGAGAGTCGTGAAAGAGTCCAGAGGAAGGACAGGAAGCATCCAGGTGGATGTTAGTCTCCAAGAAGGAGGAGTTGAGTGGTCAGACCAGAATTGAAGAGGAGAAGTCCACCCACTCAGAGAGGAAGGAGAAGATCTGACCAGGTGGCCGATAGATGGTTGCCACAGTAAGGGAATGGCTAGGAGAGAGAGAGAGATCCTGCAGATGAGTACGTCGAAAGAGGAGTAGGCCTGTGTAGAAATGACAGAGACAGGAATCTACTCAGGAAAGATCAGGACTACACTCCCTCCGGAACGGTTGGACCTGGGCGTGGAGAGGACTTTGTAGCCGTCAGGGAGGAGAGTGTCAAAGCTCATGACAGAGCTGGCCATGAACCATGTCTCGGTTAGACCAAGGACATCGAGGTCAAGTTCTTCAAGGTGGCGGCCGATGTCAGAGGAGTGTTTGACAGCTGAGCGAGAGTTAAGAGTGGCAACATGGAGAAGGTTGCCATCCTTGAAAGACTTCCGGGGAGGGGTACAAATCAGAGGTACACCCTGAAGATGTGTAGAAGAAGCCTGAGGGGGGCAGAGGAGGAAGGAGGAGAGGGCAAGGTAGCCAAGGAGGAGAGAGCAGGGGGAGGCAATGAAGCCATGGAGGGAAGAGAGGGGACAGCAGGAGAAGGAAGGAAATTGATGAGGCGCGGGAAGCATCTATCAAAGAAGAGAAGATTGGCCTGAGGGCCTTGGGCCAAGATGATACCATTCAGGTAAACATTAATGATGACCTTAGAGGAGTCAAAGTAGGCCAGGAGGGCCTCCCAGCGGGTGCCACCATTAATGGGAGAAGAAGAGAGAGGAGAAAGCACAGAGACCATATGAAGAGTCCATAGGTCTGGCGAGGGACGAACAAAGAGGATGTCGGTGAGGGTTTGCCTAGAGGGGGCACTGGTATAGGTATCGGCGATAGGGAGGCCTGGGTTGGAGATTAGGATGTCCTTTTTAAACTTCTTCCTACTAGATTTAGTGAGGAGAGCAGGATAGTCAATAGAGAAGCAGTTAGAAAAGATAGGAGAGACAGAGAGACTATAGAGTAGGTGGGGAGAGGAGAGAAAAAGAAGGGGGGGTTGAGGGGGTTGGTAGGGGCAGGGAGAACACTAGGGGAGGGCGCAGAGAGGGGTGCAAGCACACGAGACAAGTAGAGAGGAGACAATAGCAGACAATTGAACAAAATGACAAGGGCTCAGACAGCTTCTGAATTGAAGCCCAAAACCATTCGCCCTCAGGTGGTAATGGGACTACACAAGCCCTACTGTCTGTCAACGGGTCTTCGTGCGTACAAAGGCCTCTTTGCCATGGTGAGGAAGTGCCTATGTGTACAGGACATATCAGGGTCCCCAAGTCGACTGTGGAATGTACCACTTGGTGCCATTTGTGTTAGCCTGTAAGCATATGCTGGGGCCAATTTAATTGTATCTACCGATAAGTGTGCAACATGTGTGTGCCAGAGTGCGCCAGGCAACATGTCTGGCTTTAACTCCTGATTATCCAACCTGGGTATGGCGTTCGTCCGTAGGTCACGATTTCCATCAGTAAGATCCCGAAGGACCAGACATCAGATTTTATTGTGAAAGAGCCGAAGTTGATCGCCTCAGGCGCTGTCCACTTGATGGGAAACTTAGCACCTGTTGAAAAAGAGAGAACATCAAAATAGTGATTACTGTTGACCACTGACAAAGAGCACATTACCGTCTAAATGCTCCCCTACTACCTACACAATGGGCGTTCAATAGTACTTCTCTATAGATCTTGGGTTGATGATTTTTGTACCAGACCCTCACACTACTGACCTATTTTATAAGCAAATTTTTCTCACAAAAATGAAACCATCTGTCACTAATTTCACCACCTGCTGGTGTCGGCAGTCAGGGATGCAAAGCACCTTGAATTGATGTATTGACTGAATACACATTACGCGCATGGATACCGTCACACTGCACCCCATGTTGTGCACCCTATGGCCACTACCATGCAGAAAATTCGAGAGTGACCCACCACAGAACGCCTCAAAACACAACAGGATCAGAGGCACCTAACACAGATGACCATAGCAAGGAGGTAAGAACGAATGACCACTAACTGCATTCACCTCTCAAACGCTAAACAAATACAACCATTCCTATTGCACAGCAATCCGCACGCACTTCACTACACTGCAACAACATAACAAACCACACATAGTCTCACACAACAGCATATGGCAGACTACCAAATGAGAAATCACACCTATGCTCAGCGAACAGTGTTAACAGAACTGAAGCAGTCAACAGCACATCACAAATCTCGCTCTGCTTTTTTCCTGCTACGCCGCACTAACCCTTCCTACCACCTTGCCTTTTTGATCCGCCAGAGCAGCAGGAGACCACCAGTCATCCAGTGGTGATAGTGTGCGGTATAAATGGCCTTTAACATTAACATTAACATACCCATAGTGGGGGGTCCTTGGATGCCGGTCATCTAACAGCCTAGATAAACTATTGGGTTTTTAGAAGAAACCGGAATCAAGACAGTGACAAAACCCCTTGTGGACTGAGTAAAAGTCTGTTCCAAACCTTTGAGCCGTGTCCTGAACAACAGCAGCCCCTTTTGAGGAAACGTGGAAGGGAGCGAGCGAAGGAGTAACTGATTACAGCTCCTATGAGTTGTGTTGTGTAGATATCTTAGGGAATGTGTTTCCAGTAGGCATCTGGGCCCAGAACATTCTGGCATTTGAAAGTCAAACAGGCAAGTTCAAGATGAATTCTGGATGCCACACTAAGCCAGTTCAGCAATCTGACATGGTCTCCTCTGGCAAGGTTACCTACCAGATGGAAGGCAGTGTTATGGCCTTTTTGCAACTGTGGTAAAAGCATCTAATCCCGCCCGAGTTATTGGCAGTGCCAGTAATCAAGGCGCTTTGTTGTGCATTGAGCAGGTGGATCCCGTACTAATTGTTTTGAGCTGTGGGGAAACTCAGATCAACGGGAGATTTTAATGTCATAGAATAGTCCAAGATAAACCAATGGTTTCTCACCATAGTCTTCAGGGGTCGATAGACTACAAGCAAGGATGGATGGTCCCCTCAGCCAGCCTTTTCGTTTATGGGCCCCAAGAGTGTTATTTCAGGTTTGGAGCTACTAAGTTGTAAGAAAGACTGAATCCTAGATGGCCAGGAGCTGCATTTGCAAAGTCCACCCTCTTCCCCAACCTAGATGTCACTGGCATATCATTTAATACTGAATGAATGTTGCCACAGCCTTCCTTTAATGAAAGTACTATACACATGTCAAGGAGTTTCCCCCTTCTCACCTGAGTTCGATCCTTGCTGGATTTCTGGGTCGATGACTTCTTGCGGACGGATCGGGTCTTGAATAAAGCTGCACGAGTCTCTTCCGACTCCAGCGTGCGTTCAAAGTTCCGGGATGCAAAGATCCAGGAATCCGGGAGTTTTACAGAGTGCGCTACTCAGCACACAAGTCCAGGAATCAAGAAAGGAAGGGAAGGGACTAGGAATGGGGTTGGCTGGGAAAGAACCAAGGAAAACAATACCGTGAGCTACGGAGCACACGTCTGGTCGCTACTTCGCAATAGCATTGAGCCGTGCAGAGCCGCGGGAGGCGTGGTCTATAAATAGAATATGCTACGTCCAAGGTGTAGAGCGAGGAAGGTGTTTCACAGTGGATGGCCATGTTGGGAGTACCAGGGAGTGTAAGCCCCGTTGAGACAAGGACCAGGAAGTCCAAAAGGGGCGTTTTCTGTAGGTCATGACAGCGTGCCTCCTCCGAAGGCCCGTTCTTCCGGGTTTGCCCTGGTGTATAAGGTGAAATCTTCTGAGCAGTCGAGGGGCCTTGAGATTAGAAAGTGGTTCCCAGGTTCTTTCACTAGGAGGATATCCTTTCAATTCAACCAGGTATTGAAGTTGACCCCGTTTTTACCTGGAGTCACATATTCCGGATACTTCATATTCCAATTGGTTGTTGACCAGCAGAGGAGGAGGTCAGCAGGATTTCCGGGAGGATTGGGTGTAGGATTTTAATAAGGATGTGTGAAATACTGGGTGAATTTTCTTCCAGGAGTCTGGTAGTCTGATCCGGTATGAAACTGGATTGATAATTTCCTTGATGGGAAATGGACCATAGTACCGAGGAGCCAACTTGTTTGGCCGTAGATGTCGGGGTAGTAATTTCAAGGACAACCAGACTTGATCTCCAATTGCATAAGAAGGGCCTGGTCTTCTTTTGGAATCCGCATACCTCTTAGTCTGTGTTCTGGCCTTCTCTAACTTTTCTTTGGCCTCCTGGTGTACGTTGATGAGGGTTTCAATCCAGGAGTCGACAGTAGGTACTGGTGTAGGATGAGGGAGAACAGAGGGTAGAACCGATGGATGGAAACCTTGGCTACATAAAAGGGATGGTCTTAAGTGCTGAATGATCGGAATTGTTGTAGGCGAATTCAGCCACTGGTATCAGGAGCGACCAGTCATCCTGAACCTTGGTGGCGAAACATCGAAGATACTGCTCCAGGGTCTGATTAGCACGTTCTGTGGCTCCGTTGTTTTGGGGATGATAACCAGATGAGAGGGCGCGTTGGATTCCCAAAATGTGACAGAGATGTTTCCAGAATTGAGAGACGTATTGAGGTCCTCGATCAGATATGATCTTGGAAGGAAGTCCATGCAAATGGAATATGTGTTCCAGGAAGATTCCAGCAAGCTCGGACGAGGATGGTAGCTTACACAGGGGTGTAAAATGAGCCATATGAGTGAACAAGTCTATGATAACCATGATGGTCGTGTATCCTCAGGAAGGTGGTAATTCCACAATGAAGTCTGTAGCAATGAATTCCCATGGCCTTGTTGGCAGTGTAGGTTGTAGTAGAAGACCCGCCCGTCTCTTGTTTTCATGTTTATTTTGACTACAGATAGTACAAGCCTTGATGCACTGCTGTACGTTGGTCTTCATTCCAGGCCACCAAAACTGTCTTTGTATGAGATGGAGGGTGTTGGTTATGCCACGATGTCCGGAGTGAAGGGTATCATGACAGAGGTTTATTATTCTTTGTTGTAATTTCTGTGTAGGAATGACCAGTGCATTGTCCTTGAATAAATATCCTTCCTTAACTCTTAGGTTCCATTGATTTTTCCTTGAAATATCCTTCCAGAGATCAGAGGATTGGGTTTGCCCTCAAATTTCTTCCAGCAGAGTGACTGCTTGAGCTACAAAGATCGTGTGGGGAAACATCTTAGGATAGGCCCTATCTTCAGTAGCTACATAGTCTGGACGTCGAGATAAGGAGTCAGCAATCAGGTTTTGTGACCCGGGAACATGAGTGATGTGGAACTGGTACTCGGCAAAGAAGTAGGCCCAATGCGCCTGACGACTGTTCCTACACTCCAATGACTGTAGAATTTGAAGATTCCGATGGTCCGTGCGGCCCTGAACTGGATATCTAGCACCCAGAAGTAGATGTCGCCATTCAGTGAAGGCTTGGCGGATGGCTAACAGTTCCTTTTCCAGGACGGAGTAAGGTGTCTCACTGGGAGTCAGGGTTCGTGAAAGGTAAGCAATGGGGTGTTCCAGTTTATCCTCAAGTTCCTGCTTCAATACCGCTCGTATGGCGTAGTTAGAGGCATCCGTTTCCACTAGAAATGGTCGATTTATGTCAGGTTGGGCCAAGATGGGGGCTTGCGGGAACTCTGTCTTTAAACATTGGAATGCCTTATCTTGCGGTGTAGACCAGATAAAGGGAGTGTCTTTCTTCAAGAGAGCAACGATCGGCTGAACGATCTCGGAAAAGGTAGATATGAACTTCCAGTAAAAGTTGGCAAGCCCCAGGAAAGATTGAACTTGTTTCACGGACGTGGGAGCGGGCCATGCCAGTATGGCCTTTACCTTTGAAGGGTCCATACCAATTCCTTCTGGGCTAAGGATGAATCCTAGGTAGTGAACACAAGTAACGTGAAACAAGCATTTTTCGGGTTTGGCTAAAATTTTGTGTTCACGGAGTCGTTGTAATACTGCCTTTGCATGTTCTTCATACGGGGGCATTAGCTAGTCCAAAGGGCATGACTAGATATTCATAGTGACCAAAGGGTGTTCTAAAGGCTGTTTTCCATTCGTCTCCTTCCCGGACACGGATCAAATGATACAACTTTGTGAATATTATGGCGCCTCTCACAGCTTCCAGGATATCCGAGATCAGGGGCAGTGGGTACCGATCTTTGAGGGTGCATTGATTTAAGCCACGATAGTCGAGGCAAGGTCTGAGTTCCTTGGTGTCCTTCTTGGGAACAAAGAACAACGAAGCGCCTGCTGGAGATTTTGAGGGTTTTATGGTGCCGTTTTCAAGATTGGTATCCAGGTATTCTCGGAGGGCCTTTTTCTCAGGTTCGGAAAGGATGAACATTCTGCCGAAGGGAATCACTGCTGAGGGATCTGTATCTATGGCGCAGTCTTCAGGTCTGTGAGGGGGTAAGGCTTGGACTATGGCAGTTGAAAATACATCAGCATATCCCTGATAGGCCTCTGGGACTTGTATGATATTGGAAACCATGAGTGGTATTTGCTGGTCTCTTGGTGGTTCTTTAAGGGGTGTCGAGGAGGGATCCAGGAATAGACAGTGGGACATACAAAACTCTGAGCCTAGGAATAGTGATCCTGCTGTCCAATTGATATACATATTGTGCTTCTGTAACCAGGGCATACCCAATACCATGGGGTAATGAGCTGACTTAATGATGTTGAATGTAATCCGCTCTTGGTGATGGTTTATAGAAAGCTGGATCTCTTTTGTCTGCAGGCTTATGGGTCCTGAAGTGAGGGGTCTTCCGTCGATTGCTTCCACCGGCTGCATGGTGCTTCGTGTCTCTTATGGAACATGATGACTAACAACCCAATCTTGATCAATGAAAATTCCCATAGCTCCGCAGTCTGCCAAGGCCAGAATGGGATAGGTCTTATTCTTGTAGGGCGATAGGAAGGCCTGTAGTATCACCAAATTGTTTTGTCCAGGAGAGTTCAAGGATGGAATTGATGAGGAGCAAACATCTCTCTCCCGAAGCTCTGCTCCATCTAGGATCGGGAGCTGGCGTTTCCCGAACGCAGAGGAGGGGCTAGAGGACACTCCCTAACCAAGTGTTTGTCTGAGGCACAATACATGCACAACCCCGTATGAATCCTTCTCATCCTTTCTTGCGGGGATATAGGTCCACGGAAGGCTCCTATTTGCATGGGTTCTGGTTAAGAGACTGAGCCTGGATTTGTGTCCGTCTTGGTGGTCCTCTCAAAGGACACTTTGGGAGAATTACCTCTGGATTTCTTCTTCTCTGCCTTCCTTTCCTGGATACCGAAATCTATTTGCATGGCAAGGTCCATTAGTGCCTGGAATGAGTTTGGGCGAGCCACTCTGGCCAACTCATCCTTAATCTCCTCATTCAGTCCTCTCCTGAAAAGGGTAAAACTCGCCTCAGGGGACCAATCAGCTTCCTTGACTAATTGCTTGAATCGGGTTACATAGGTGAGCATATCCTGGGATCCTTGCTGAAAGTCTAACAGGCGTTCCTGGGCACTATAGACCTGCTCTGGACGGTCAAACATGGTTGTAAGGGCTTGTATGAACCCATCATAGTCATCTAGGAGAGTATCGCCGGAATTAACAAGGGGCGTAGTCCAGGTTAAGTCGTTTCCTGAAAGGTGGGAAATTATGAACCCCACCTTAGCCCTGGGAGTCGAAAAGTAGTAGGGCTTAAAAGTAAAGTGGACCAAACAGGAATCCAGGAATCCGCGAAGGGTTTTTGCCGACCCATCGTGTTTGTCCACTATGCCGCCCAGCAACACACTTTCTTTTGTGGCAGAATCACGGGATAGAACTAATTGTTTGAGAGCAGTGTTTTCCGCTTTTAGATTCTGCACCTCGGTTGATAGCTCTTGCATGCCACACATCAAGTCCTGGACGGCCGCTTCCATGTCCATATCGAGTTCGGTCGGGTGGCGTCTCAAACTGTCAAGGTGTTCCCCCCTTCTCACCTGAGTTCGATCCTTGCTGGATTTCTGGGTCGATGCCTTCTTGCGGACGGATCGGGTCTTGAATAAGGCTGCACGAGTCTCTTCCGACTTCAGCATGCGTTCAAAGTTCCGGGATGCAAAGATCCAGGAATCCGGGAGTTTTACAGAGTGCGCTACTCAGCATACGAGTCCAGGAATCAAGAAAGGAAGGGAAGGGACTAGGAATGGGGTTGGCTAGGAAAGAACCAAGGAAAACAATACCGCAAGCTACGGAGCACACGTCTGGTCGCTACTTCGCAATAGCATTGAGACGCGCGGAGCCGCGGGAGGCGTGGTCTATAAATAGAATATGCTACGTCCAAGGTGTAGAGCGAGGAAGGTGTTTCACAGTGGACGGCCATGTTGGGAGTATCAGGGAGTGTAAGCCCTGTTGAGACAAGGACCAGGAAGTCCAAAAGGGGCGTGTTCTGTAGGTCATGACAACACTTGCATTCCCAATCTTACAAAGTATTCTTTCTTCTGGGGTGTTCTAACAAAGTCACTATCTGGATATATATATATATATATTGAAGGGAAACATGTTAGTTACAGGGATGTCAAGGTGGGAACTTAACGCAACAAAACTGCTGAAATTCAGCTAAAGCCATCTTAACAGCGTGCCCCCTGTTGTGCAGCCTATGACCACAATGATGACATCCCTGATGACATCACTAATTACATCATCTATGACATCACTGGTGGAATCTCTGATTACATTACAACACTAACCAGCTACGGCCAGTGCCCACGGTCTCTGGCCATGCCCACTGTATAGTTTAACACATTAAGGGGCCACTAGCCATGGCCTTTTACCAAAAAATGCTTCTTTGCACCCCCAGACCCTCACAGAGTATCCCCCTCCTCTGTGCTGGCTCCCCACACAGCCATGATGGACACCTCACCTCTCCTGCCCTCTCCCATTCCCCCACAACACATGCTGTTTCCTTGACACAGTTTGCTTTCAGATGCTAGCTATTCGCGGCTTAGCTGTCTGATAGCCGAGGTTACAGAAAAGCATTATGTTGCAAACGCAGTCCCTAGACCCCCTCCAACTCCCACATTTTACTTGCTGTACTCTTGCCATCCCCCACGTCTAGGCTGATGACATTTGCATGTGTTTTGACCTGCAAAAGACTTTTTTCTGCATTTCATATTCTGATATTGGCTATAGCCGCGGCTGTCTATCGCATCAGGGAAAAAAAAGATGCCGGCTGTTTCATTTATAAACACCCGGTTTTGGCAAATTTACCCAAGATATAGCTATCTATTTTCGAGAAGTGGGCCACACCATCTGCATCAAATATTTAAAAAACTACTGGATAGAATTACCCCAAACCACAAAAGGATTGCGAGTCGATGCTTCGTGCCCAAGTTGTTTTGGACCTGGTCCAAATCCGTCCTGCAATTTGGCTGTGCGTTGGAGCAAAAATGTACCTTTTTCATCTGTGGGAAAATTAATGGGAAGTATGCTGCAACTTTGTTTTTATTTTATTTGTTTTCTTAATAACTTTTGCATTTATTAACAAATCATTCCCACAATTTGAAGTCTGAGGGGGCAAAGGGTACCTAGCTGTCTTCAGAAATTCGGCCAAATCCATTGCCCGTGTCAAACGTTATTAGCAATTCATTTTTATCACAAGTTGTTTTTGTCCAAGGTAAAGGGGCGTCAACATGAGTGTTGCTGTCATACTATCCCTACCCAAGAGAATTGGCAGATTACTGCGTGGTCGAATTGATCGAAGAAGAATTAGTTGCAACTTTTGGGTCGAGTTTTGCCACATATGTATGTGAGGGGTGGTTTTAGGGTAATCATTATTGTAAGTGATTAAGGGGGAGCTTGCGGGATCTCCCTCCGTATATATAGGTAGCAAAATCGACAGGTCAAATAAAGAAAATTCAACCAATTCTCCTTTGACTAATTAGATTCGATGTAATCAACCCAAACCCTACACAAGATAAGTATCCATTTTGCTGGTCGTGTCAATGTCCTCAGAATGTTTACTTTCTGGAAGATGCTAACATGTGGTAGTAGAAAGGACTGAAAGTAGAAACAGTGTACTGCAGCTCCCAAGTGGGAAGGATAGGTGGTCACATGTGACTCTAAACAGATGCAAGCCACAGGAACACTCTTACTGTTAGGTAACATCTGCCATCTGAGGCTTGTGAATCTGTTTAGATTCATATGCTTTGCCTAGACTACTGCACCTTGATGCAGTTAATTCTCTCTGTGGCGCGTTATAAATCTCAAATCAGAAATCACTAGCAAGCAGTACCTGGTGAAGACAGAGGGTGAGCTGAAGGACCCATGATACTTACATGTTTTAAAATAGCTTGATCCACCTGTGAATCTGCACTTACTTCTTTGTGTATGTATACATTAGTGTTTTGTAAAGTTATGAACTTGAACTCCAAGTGGCAGCCCTGCAAATAGCCTCTAGTGGAACATTTGCAGTGAAAGCTAATGTGGCTCCTGTACCTCTTGTATAGTTAGCTTTTGGAGTGAAAGGTAAGGGTTTGTGGTCTAATTTGTAACACCCTTGTACACAACACACAATACAATGTGAAAAAGGGGCCTTGGTAATCAGGTGATTCTCCTTGCCTGTGGAAAAAGATACAAAGAAGTGACTGCTCTAAAGCAGGGACTTGGTTGATGTAAAACATGACTACCTTGTAGACGTCTAATAAATTTAGAGCCCTTTCCCCCTGTGTAAGTGGATTTGGGAAAGAGCTTGGCGGTTCAATGGATTGGTTGACATGGAACTTAGGTACACATTTCAGTGAGAAATCAGGCTGAGTCCTGAAAACCACATTGTCCTTGTGAATAGCCATGAAGGCTTTTCAAATGGAAGTTCTTTAAGTTCACACAGTGGACTAACTTAGCTGAAAATGTTGGGGGTTACATGACATCTAAAGGAAAAGGTACCCCTGCCGAATGAATGGGGACAAAATGGTGTGTCACGAAGGTTGGGGGGACAACACCCTTGTCCCCCCTAAAATTACCCCCATAAATTCACATGCTCTTCGAATAGAAGCGATGGCCCCTCGCAACACCCCGTTGTATGTGAGTAACGTAAGGGTGTACTTATGAACAGGTTCAAAGGGGCACACATTAGCTTTTGTAGCACTTTATTTAGATCTCAGCATGCTGCCGGATGTGCTACCAGTGGATACATGCATGTTACTCCTTCTATGAAAGCCTTACCACAGGGACCTTCCACTTTGATGCCCTGTGCTATGACATGATATATGCAGCAAGAGCAGCGAGATGGCCTTTGAGCGAATTAAACACTTGCGCCAAGTCAAGTTAGCACAGTAATTAAGTGACACAACAGTTATTGGGATTGATTTGTTTGGTTTTACACCATATGACAAACCGTTTCCATTTGTTAAAGTAACACGCTTTTGTGTTGGATTTTCTTGCTTCACGAAGTATCTCCATACATCAGGAGCCATGCTGCCAAGTTCAAGGCTTGTGTTCCTGTGTGTGTTATCTGGTGGCTGCGATGTGTTAGTAGGTTGTAGGCAAGGTGCAGTTTGATGCCGCCATGTGCAGTAGGTATGGTGACCACACTTACCCTGCCAACATGGGCACTCTGAGAATAAATGATGCTTTCTCTTGAAGCAGTTTATGCATCACTGTGTGTAGGAGAGGAGTTCGGGGAAATAACATGAGCAAATATCCCTGACCACTTTATCCATAGAGCATTGCCAAGAGCTCCTGTGTCCGGGTATCTGGATGCAAAGGGTGGGCATTTTGAGTTTTCCCTTGTAGCGCATAAGTCCATGCTTGAAATACTCCCTCCCTCCCTTTGTTTTTAGTATCTCCTTCCCATTTTCCCATTCTCTCGACTTCCCCTTGCTCATTTCCATTCCTCCAGCAGACTAAAGTCTAGATACTACTGGTGGGGGCAGAGTACTATGCTGGTGGTTTGGGAAAGTATAAAAGTATATGACAATAACATAGCAAGAGCCAAAACTATTGGCTTTGCCAATGCTGATCTTTGACAATAATTCAGTGCAAGTGAACACATTTTGATTGTAGGTCAAGTGGCTGAAGGCACAGTTGGTTAAGACATTACATTTTACAGCAGCTGGTTTAAAACTGCAATTAAGCTATTATCTTTCATAACACGGCTTAGAAATAACACTGGCATCTCTTTAAAAGCACAGCACTAGCTGAAAGATATCAGTGGGGAAGGGGGCTGTTTTGGGCAGGGAGGGGCAGGCGATATATGGAATGGCCCATATGAACTATCATGCCTGGGGCAGCCAATGGGTGGGTAAGAAAGCGAAAATCACTCATAGGCTCTGTGTCCTTCCTCACATCCCTTCTCTCTCCTATATTCAGTTCCCATGCAAATAGCTTTGGCGTATATTAAGCACTTAAGGAGCCACCTAACTGAGAAATGTCATGCAGTCCATTGTCTCTAATGACCTATAAGGCTTTGGGGAAGTCATTGGGCCTGTTTTATAAAAGCGTTTTAAATTGGGATGTCCCCATTGAAACACACTTTGTAAATGAGGCCCTTTGTTCAGAGTTCCATAAATATACTTCTACTTTTTCTGGGTCCCATACTGATGGGATCTCGCTGCTAGAAAACTCTGGATCTTAAAAAAGCTAAAATCTTTTGGAAAATTCTGAATGGCAACCTCTTTATGTGCGTACACTTTTAACATTCATAACGCCAGGTTTTTGTAAATTGGCAGCAATTGTTCTTGCCAGCTCTCTCCCCCGTACAGTACAAGGTGCTCCATGATCAAGATTACTTTCATTCTAAAATGTTCAGTTTACAATATGGCTCCTCTGAAGTATTGCCACCTCTCTCAATAATAAAAAGATGAATATTGAAAACCCCTGTGCCCTAGCTGAAACTTGTCACAATTGTTTTACCAGTACAATTGATACCCTAGCACCGTGTGTTAACAAAACCAAACGCAAGGATAAAAAATCCTCTTTCTGGTTCAACGAGGAACTAGTCGACCTCAGACGGATCAAAAGATTGCTCGAACACCGGCTTAATAAAACTCATACCTTAGAAGCTCTGGAAGCTTTCAACTCTGCAATCAAAATCTATAAATCAGCCATCATTACCCTTAAAGCAAATGCCTTCAACACCAGAATCAGTAATGCATCCTCTGACAGCAAAGAACTGTTCATCATACTCAAGGAGTTGGAGAACCCGATCCCCATAATCAACCCAGTCCAACCAAGTAAAGAATGGTGCACCACCATCCAAGATGCGCTGGCTTCCAAAATCAAATTACTACAAAATAAAATCATCTCCAAAAGAAATCTCCTTTCCAATAAGCCGTCCACGTCTAACCAAATTTCCATGAACATAGGAGACACCACCCCGCTCTTCAACTTCTCACCAGTCTCACATGATGTAGTACTTAATACCATATCTAAACTTAAAGCCTCAAACTGCAAAGGAGACAATTTTCCAGCACACCTAGTCATATTATGTGCCCCTACTCTCACACCCATAATTACCAATTTCGTGAACGCCTCCTTCCATACCAATCAGGTCCCAGCTAGCATTAAAGCGGAGTGGGTCACTCCTCTACTAAAAATAAACCCACATTAGATCCATTAGTACCCACGAACTACTGGCCCATAACGACTGTCCCCTTCCTTCTTAAAATTATCGATAAATTAGCCTACAACCAAATACAAACCCACCTCGAACAAAACAATTTACTAGGAGCCAGACAATCTGGTTTTAAGCCCAACCACAGTACGGAGACTGCCCTCTTGGATTTAAAAATCCAATTGGATTCTATCAGAGACTCAGGCAAACTAGCCACCCTTCTGCTACTGGACTTATCAGCAGCATTCGATTTGGTAGACCATGACAAACTTTGCGACACCCTAAAAAAAGATTTACATTTTTCTACTAACGCTACTCAGCGGATCAAATCTTTTCTAACGGACCACACATCCAGAGTTGCCATCGGTAACTATGCAGCAGACTCTATAGTAGTACCCATAGGAGTCCCCCAGGGATCCTGCCTCTCGCCCACCCTCTACAATGCATATACTAAACTCCTTTTCTCGGCTCTTGACGATATGGGTCTCATCTACACCAACTTTGCAGATGACACCCAGATCCTCATCCCTATCACAGGTGACTACACCCAGGACACTGACACTATCAACAAAGTTTATTCTATAATCCAAAATTGGATGGCCCTAAACAGTCTGTGCCTTAACGATGAGAAAACGGAGGTCCTCATTGTGGGCTCCCAAAAAAGAATAAGCTCCCTCCACACTAACTACTCTCACATCAACATTGACAGTACACAGATCCCAGTACTCAAACAAGTTAAAACTCTTGGTGTTTATATAGATGCCAACCTCACTATGCACAAACAAGTAGCAGCCCTCTCCTCTTCCACAGCCCATACTGCAAAACCTATTGCACTCAGCCGCCAGTTTCTCACCCCCACAAATTGTATCACTCTGGCCAGAGCGCTGATCTTAACAAAACTGGATTACTGTAACATCCTCTTCCTAGGAACCTCTATAACCAACTTAAATAAAATCCAACTATTACAAAACAAAGCCCTTAGAGCGGCTCTAGGTATAAAGAAGTCAGAACATATTTCTAGCATCAGGACAGAAAACCACTGGCTACCAATTGAAGCAAGAATCATCTTCAAAACACTCAGCACCGTCCATAAATGCATCACCAACAAAGCGCCTAGCTACCTCAATAGCATCATCAAAAATAAAATCCCCTGTAGGACACTGAGATCTAATAAACTGTCCCTCTTGGAAGTTCCTCAGTACAAATACAGCAGAGCAGGAGGAAGTAGTTTCAAAGTCCTAGCCCCTTCGCACTGGAACGCACTACCCCTTAGTCTCAAAAATGAGGACTCCCTACTAAGATTCAAAAAAGCACTGAAAACCTGGTTATTTAACAAATATTAACCTAACAAAATGCTATTGGCTTACCACCCCATTTGAATCTAAACAACTAACGTAACCCCAGATCTGCAACTAGTGTTCAAACAAAATATGACCTGCTTTTGACCGATTGGAATTCAGTATAAGAAATGTGATCACATGACTTATGTGCATTTTAGTTTAAATATGTTCTGTGTGATGGTAACTGTAACACTGTATAAAAATGCTACTATTTATTGAATTTTTGCCATGATACCTGCGGGTCTGGGCGAGAAACAAATGTAATAAAATAAATAAATAAATAAATAAATAAATAAATAAATAAATAAGGCATTATAAACTCATATGACTTTTGCAGTCCAAGGAACAACATGAGGGGACACGAATTACGACAAATTTTTCCCCTATACCAAATTAAACGATATAGGAAACTGCAGCAAAACCTGTAAAACATGTCGCAACCAATTACCCCTTTTCTTTTACTGGGTTTCTACAAAATCCAAAATGCCTGTATTTAAAACTTTGAACGTGTCTTTGTGTGAACATGTGTGAAACTTGTGTCTGTCGTGTGTGCACTTTTTGGGTCTTCCTGACTGCATTTGCGTTTTTTTACTTGCCGGTATCTTTTTTTTGTATGTGATGAGTGTCTGCGGGTTGGGTCTTTCTGATTGTATTTGTGGTTCTTTACTAGGACGCCAGTATGTTTTACTTGTCTGTCATGAGTGCGTGCTTGTTGGGTCTTTCAGAATGCATTTTTGTTTTTTACTTGGACGCCAGTATGTTATGTTTGTCATGCGTGTGCACTTGTTGGGTCTTATTGACTGCATTCATGGTTTTTAACTTGTGCACAGGTATCTTTTGTTTTTCTGTCATGAGTGTGTGCGTGTTGGGTCTTTCTGACTGTGTTTGTGCTTCTTTACTTGGACATGAGTATGTTTGTTTGTCTGTCATGAGTGTGTGTTTGTTGGGTCTTTCTGGCTGCATTTGTGTTTTTTTACTGGGACGCCAGTATGTTTTCTTTGTCGGTCATGAGTGTGTGGTTATTGGGTTTTTCTGACTGCATTTGTGGTTCTTCACTGGGACGCCAGTATGTTTTGTTTGTCCGTCATGAGAGTGTGTTTGTTGGGTCTTTCTGACTGCATTTGTGGTTCTTTACTTGGACGCTATTGTGTTTTGTTTGTTTTGTAGTCCTTCTCACCTTCTCTGGCAGTGTATTCATTGTCCTCGATGATCCTGGCCAGGCCGAAGTCTGCAATTTTGCACACAAGTTTCGCGGACACAAGGATGTTGGCTGCTCTCAGATCTCGGTGGATGTAGTTTTTCTGTTCGATGAAAGCCATTCCTTCTGCAATCTGACAAGAAACCAGAAAGTACATTTTCCGAGCTTCAAAAGACAAACTCGAAACAAATATCATATGACCAACAACCATACAGCAACTGGTATCGCTATCCCATCAGGGGATGCAGGAATAGTTTAGGGGTTTGGAGCTCTTGGGAAATACCACAACTATTGGCCCTCGAGGCGCATTCCTGGATGTGATCACACCCCTAATACATCTGGACCTAGGAACATTCTGAGCATACAGGGACCTTTCACCACTGAGCAATTACATGAGATTATAGCCACAGTATTTGAGAGTGTGCGATAGGCTGGAATCATTCAGTGGACGTGTCCAACCTTTAGAGAGACCTTTGCTGTACTCAGGAATATGCTGTGGACACAAAAGACAGCTCCCTGGAATCAAGGTTCTCTTAAGGAACAAGTGGTCTTTAATGGTTTATATGAAGGGAGGATAGCTCAGGGGCAACATGCTCGCCTTTGAAGCAAGACAACAAGAAGCACCACAGGTTCGATCTCCGGGTCTGCGCTTAGAAACCTCTAGGTATTAAGCGTGTTATAAATAACCTATCATATCATATCAAGTCTGCAGGAGATTGTAGCTGCTCAGGGAACTCGTCTATTTTCATCTGAGGGCATGAAAAGTGAGTGCAGTAGCCATCATGTTCTTCATGAAAGAGAACTAAGACCTGCACACAATCCTCCCATGCAGGGCTTCGCCGGCCTCTTGTGCAAGACTCTGAGACATGCGGGTGACATTGTATATCTCCACATTGTGAAGTTGTGCTAGGCAACACACCATATAGGCTTTTTAAAAACTCTCTTTTTAAGAAATGATGCTTGTTCATTTTGATGACAAAGTCTGTGGCCAACTGCAGTTTATACTGCCTTTAATGAAATCAAATGAAATGGTGACTGTGGGAGATCCCTCTAGATTTGCTGTACTCACACTTCATTTCCATCTCTAAACATTTTTTGGGCTTGCACTTTGTTTTTAGCGCTAATGGCTGAAACTTAGAAACACTGCAAATTGTCAGTCATTTTCTTCATCACTGCACTCTTTTTCCTCTCATCTCAAACAAGTCAAGGCTAATTATTTTCAGGATCTCATCAAGTCCCACAGTTCTTCTCTTAAACTCCTTCATTCTACCTTCAACAAACTCCTTACCTTTCCCACATCCTTCTGTCTCATCTTCTTTTACCCCTGATGATTTTGCAGACTTTTTTCAGTCAGAAATTGAGATTATCAGAAGTTCATTGACCCCCCACTCTCCCCACCCACTCCCGAGGCTGATTCCACTACGGTGGGCAATTCCCCCAATTCTCCCACTGTTCCCACTTCTGATCAACCTCCTGTTTCCTTCAGCTCTATTTCTGTCTGACATCGCCAGTTCTTTGGTTGCTTCCTCTGTCTGCTCCTCTGACCTTCTACCTTGCTCTCTTATTAAAGCTATCCTCCCTGCTTTTGTCTCTACCTTGTCTCCCCTTTTACACATTTCTATGATTTCTGGTCATTATGCTTCTTCATTTAAATCCACCATCGTTGTTCCCGTTCTTAAAAAAACCTTATCCGGATCCTGCTGAACCCTCCAACATTCTTTCAATCTCGCTTCTACCTTACCTCTCAAAATTGCTTGCGCGACTTGTTTGTTCTCAATTTAGCTCTTATCTTGATTCATATAATCTCCTTCCCTAGCACCAATCTAGCTTTCGCTCTGGGTTTCCACCGAAATGGCTCTTCTTTCCGTTTCTGTCGTCATGCACATCACTGTACACGTTCTTCTAGTCTTGTTTTGCTTGATCTTAGTGCAGCCTTTGACGCAGTGGACCAGTTAACACTTCTTTCTACACTTTCATCCCTTCGGTTTTCTGACACTGCTCTTCTTTGGTTCTATACCTATATGGCTGATCGTTCATTCAAAGTTACTTGGAAAGAGTCCAGCACCCAGTCGTATTCTCTCTCCTATTGTGTTGCTCAGGGTTCTGTCCTTGGTTCTCTTCTTTTCTCTCTGTATACTGCTCCTATGGCATCCCTTATTCTGTGGATTCCAGGTGCATATGTATCAAAATCTTTCTCTCTTCTCCCTCCTTTGATCATTCTATCCATCAGCGTCTCTCCTCTTGTCTCACTGAGGTCAAATCTTGGATGGCTTCCCAGTTTCTCTGTCTTAACCCTAAGAAACAAAAATGGTGTTCTTGCCTGCCTCTGTCTGTTTCTCCTGCTTTGACTATTTCTTTTCCCCTCTTGAGCTTTCGATTAGCAATCAAGCATGTAATATAGTCTTATAGAGGAGTTGTTATCTCGGGAAATTGAGAAAGGGTCATTATCCCAAGGGAAGACCCTTCTGTCCCCTCAGAGAAAAGTCAAGAACCATTGTTTGTGGCCAAGGAAATAAAGTCTCTTCATATGTGATCTCTCTCTAACAAAGGCTGGCACTGGCCTAGGAGGCTATCATTGCCCTTACCAACAAGGCTGCTGCTAATTCCTGGGCACTCCCATGAACGCAGGCAGGCCTCTGGAAGCATGTTCTCCTACGAGACGTATGTTATCCATGTTTTTCGAGTAGTAACAGTAAAGCAAATTTGGAGATCCCCCCTATGCACTAATATCTTTGTAGCAAAGGTTGGGTTAAACCAGTTTAGGAACATTTTAATTGGTCAGATTACAATCTTGAAATCCCACAGTCATATTTAGTGATTCCCCTACATTATGCAGGGTGTGTACCAGCAGAAGAACCTTCTAGCCACAGGGGCTTGTAAAGTTCTGCTAAGTGCCAGAGAACAAATACAGGGTACACATGGGTGTTATTAGACTGTGCACTCAGACCACCTTCGGCTAGCTGATGGGGGAGGGTACAGTGTGCCGTTTAAGTCTGGGCCACTGGTGCAGAGCGAACCAGAAGAGCCTCATGCTGGGCTACAATGACCTATTATGTTGTTTCTGCTTGTGTTGTCACGTTTGTCATTAGTACAACTGCATCTCAAGGGCAAAAGCCCACGCTGCCCACATTTAGCTGGCAAAATGTAGCTGCTTCCGAGAAGCCACAAATTAAATAAAATGAACACGCTGTTCAAAGCTGTCTACTCCATTTCCATGGTGACTGCTTGATTTACACGCTAAAAACATACATGTTCTGTTGGACTGCATATGTGCAAGCACCATGCCTGTGCCAAAGAACGACTAAAAGCAGCGAATACATGGCTCATTTGGAGTCTGATTTTAAAGTCTTAAAGTTGTCAGAGAGTCTACACAGACCTCAAGTGGTCCCTTGTCAGGTTTAAGTCGTTGAGTTAGTCCTGGCCATGCAGCTCACTTGTAGGAAGGGAGGGAAACACGAGGGCATGAGTTCAGAATGATAGGGGTTCAGCGTGAATATCAAGGAGCGATGTAAGGTTAGAAAAGTGGGCCCTAGCGTGTTACTAAGGCTATTGGAATTCAGCAGCTACTTTCCCTGCAGATGGTAGCTCCCAGGATGTTGTAATGGGTGACGTGGCCGTAGCCACGTGACCAACACAATGAAAGTAACGAGTCGCTTCCGGCTCGGCAGTCACACTTCCATCTGGCTCCGGTGTCATCCTTTGTGTGCCTGCCTGGCACAACACCGCGTGGTGTAGGCCCAGGGGCCGGGCCCACCACGAGGCCGGCGCCCCTGCTGGGCAACGCCGACCTCCACTTCGTGCGGGCCATGTGATCATGGCTATTGGGGACGACCTCGGCCTGGGTGTCCCCAGAGCTGGGGCCGTCATGTGCTGGGTGCCCCCAGCCCAGTGTGGCCTCCAGTGACCTGGAGCGCAGTGGGGTGATCCCCACTGCATTATCCGCGGCGTGATCGCCGCACAACGGAACCCCGTCGGGTGCCCCCGACATGAGTATGGGGCCTGCCTGGTGACCCGGGGTAAAAAAGAAAGCATGTCCTACTGTCAATGAAATGAATTTAAGCCAAGTGCCCAGGTGCACCTCCATTTATTAACCTTTTAACTGCCATGGGTTTTACCCCCCCAGTGCCAGGGCCTTTTTTGGTGATTTCAGTATTTCACCATGCAAAGCCTTCTAACATTTTCTCCTTCATTAACCCCTTAAGTACCAAGGACGAGCCATCTCGTCCTTGGCACTGGGAAGGTAATCCCAAGGACGAGATACCTCGTCCTTGGCACTTAAATTAAACGGGGCTGGTATTACCTTGCTGCCACTTCATGTCCTTTTACGCCACTTCCCGTGGAGTAGCACAACGTGTGTGCTAATACGTACCCCACCTAATTTTTGCAGGACTTGTGCTCCACAAAGGGCAGAAAAGAATACCTTCAAAGTTTGAAATCATGACGGGGAACCACGCGTGCCTTGCGCTTTCAATAGCAGGTGGAAGGTCGCATGGCTTAATTTATGGGTCGTTACCAACTGCCCAGGGAAAACAGCTGAGCACGCCATCGTGTGCCTAGGGGGGCCAGTAAATGGCAGATGTTGTATTTTATAAATGCTAACAAACAAAACATGAGTGGCAAAGTGACTTTGATTGTCTGACCAGAGGGGACACTCAATTTGCGTTTCTGTTTAAGAAAAATTGACACATACTGAAAATGATCACAGCGCTAGACTGTCACCTTGTGATAGGATGCTTTCAGGAACCCACAGGAGGTACACATGAGCCACGGACAGTACATGAGGCCACTAGGGGAAGTGGAAAAGTGCATTTGAATGCAACAAATAGGGATTCCTAATGAAAATATCATTCACACTTACATCATTCTAACTGTTGGAGCAGTGTGTCAACTCCATTACAGATATCGGGCGAGGTTCAGCACAGCTGGAACTTACTGGTGCAAATACTTATGCATGCGACTACTTATTTCAAATCACCCCAACGGTCTTTTGCACTGATTTTGTTTGAACCCCTAAAATATGAGTTTGCAACACATCACAATCTGCATAGTGTTGTGTTACTTCTTACAATTCCGGTTCTACGTGTACTTTATATATCTACAACTGGAATAGGTCTTTCAACAGAGGGCATAAGAGACCAGTGATCGAGGGATGATGGCCTAACTATACACGATAAGGAATACAATACAGTCAATTTTTCGGAAAAAGGGTTGAAAGTCACCTTGGGTTTCCGTGACTTTACAAAAGCACTTAAATGAGCACAAACCTCCCCAATGTACATGAACTGTGTTTCTAAACAGAGTTGAACTTCTTGCAAAGTTCCTAGTTCCTACTAGCGCAGCAAGCGTGCTGCACCATTATACCGTTATTATCAAACTGCTTTTATAATGGTCAAGGTGGATTTAGTATTTCTAGTATTGTATTGTCAAGTGAAAAATTATACAAACAACTCCTAAATTAAAGTGGACAGATTTTTCATGCAAACAAAGAGGAGGACAATGCATTTTCAATGAGGTCTGCCGATGCATTTCGGACACAGTCTGTCCTCAGGGCAACCTATTGATAAGGATTTCATACCCAACAAAACATTAACCGATGTAAAAGCACAAATAAGACAAACAGAGAAAAACAGACAACAAGCAAAGAAACGGGAACCAAAAATCAGATGGTTAAAAATTGTCCGGAAAAGAAAACCCGAAACAATAAAACAGTACAAGGTGGGGACTCCAAGATGGCTGACAGGAAAAGCACCGTGAAGATCAAGCACCCCCCACCCCCGGTGCCAACAAAACAATAAAGCACCTACAATTAAGCCCCACCCAGGCAGGCATGTGGGATGAGTGACATCCCCCACGAGAGAACCTGAGCTGAGGGCTGCTGTGGTGGTGCCCGGGAGTCCAACTCTCCCGAAACGGGAAAAAAGAGGCATAGCTCGGGCAGCCCACATTTGGGACCCAGAGCGGGCTGCTGGGACGGCAAGTGCGGCTGCCGAGAGCACCAGACCAGGGTCCCTAGTCTGGCAGTCATGAGGCTGGTTGCGGGGCAGTGAGGCCCCAGGAGAGGAGATTGAGCGGCAGCTGGGCAAACAGCAACCTGCGGGTTAGACTGCAGTGGCCTGCACCTTATTGAGGCTGGACAGTCAGAGGTGAGGAGCTCCATCAATGGCAAGGAGAACGTCCTCTGGGGGGCCTGCACAAGGTGAAGTCACCTATTAGCAGCTCTAGCATAAGTGTAAAAGGCCCCCAAGACACATGGAAGGAAGAAGAGCATTGGGCCTGAGGGGCACTAACCCTTTTAATGCAAGACCGGGGCGGTGGCGAGAGGTGCACCTGAAATATCGGACTGATCGCAGTGAGGTGGGGTCGCCAAGAAGAAGGGGAAGCGGGGAGCCGGTGTAGGCCCCCAAAAGTCGGTGGGAGTGCCTGCTGTGAGTCAGTGGAGGCCTCTTGCTGTGTAGAGGAGGGGGTCCTACAAGGGTGAGAGAAGGGGCCTGCTGCAGGTTGAGGTGCACCCCAGAAAGAAGCTGGCCCAGAGGAGGAGTGCCCCAGCCCCACGGATCACTGAGCAGGAGAAAGGAGCCATGGGGGTCCCTCTATTGTGTCATCAACAGATGCTGAGGCACAGAAATAAGGACATTAAGGATGCAAACCTCACCCCCAAGCCTGCAAAGAAGTCGCAGGAAGGCAATCTGCAGAAATTCTGTCAGTGGGGGGGGGGGGGGGGCACGACCAGTGAGCATGGATCCGGAGCGGAGTGGAGCTCGGGGGGGGGCACCAACAACGATGGCAGGGCAGGCGGTTACTAAAGAAGTATTCCAGAAGTGCTTCCAAGAACTTACCAAGAACATCACTGAGACTCTCCAATCACAACTGAGTGTGATCAGAACGGAGCAATCCTGGTTACTGCCGGAGGTGAAAGGTGACATAGCAAATCTGGGAGAGAAGACTGATGTTACTGAAAATGCCATTCAGGAACTTGCGGGGGATACCCAGAAGATCAACAGCTTGGTGGAACAACTCGCGTGGGTCACACATATCTAGAGATCCAGTGCGAGGACTTGGGAAATCGTTCAATAACATCCAATATACAGATAAAGGGCCTATCGGAGGGAGTGGCAGACAATGACCTGCAAGAAATGGTACAGCAAGTATTTGTGCACCTCCTGGAAATGTAGAACTCCTCAGAAGTACCCTTGGACCAGATCCATCGGGTGGGTCCCAGGAGGGGAGAACCAGGCACACGACCAAGGGACCTGGTGGCAGCGCTGCAGCAGTATGGACAGAAAGGGAGGATTTTAATCACTCCCATGAGGTCTGGCCCCATAAATCTCAATGGGCCAGAAATCCAACTGTAGTAGGACTTGGCACAGTCTACACTGGTAAAACGCAGACTGATGGGAACCGTAGTCAGGGGCCAGTCCCAGGCACAGGTGAAATACAAGTGGTCATTTCTGTTTGGTTTGCTGTTCTCATGGGAAGGACAGCAACATCGCATTACCTCCTGTGAGAAAGGGTTGAGGATCTTGAACTTGGAGGAGGAGGGAGCCACATGTCAGGATCAGGGGGTTGTGTCGGGACCTGTCAAGAGGAAGTTGTGGGAATCGGCAAGGATCCCGGTGGCAGACCAGAAGAAGAGGCCTCCAAGTGGCCCGGGAAGGCCGGAAGTATGAGAAGTCATTCAGAGAGGGACCAGGTTTCATCCACTGTCGGGGAATGAGGGGGGAGACAGCTGGCTCCAAGATAGGTCTCGGAGAAGGATGGACATGAGGGATAGACACGTATTTTGATTGCTCATGCTCAACATCCGGGGGGCTAAACTGCCTGGTCAAGCGGAGGAATGTTGAGCATTTCTTGCGGTGGAAGAGGCCAGAAATTGTGGCACTGCAGGACACCCACATTGGTAAATGGGACAAGCATAAAGTGCAGTAAAAGGTATATCCTCACATTCTACAATCCAATGCCCAAGGGAAAACAGGAAGGACCCTCATAGCACTCAAGGAATTGATGGGGCTACACATTCTATCTATGGAGGAGGAGGATAAGGAAGGCAGGTACATCTTCACAAGCCTCCGATGGGGGAGGGAGAGGTACACAGTAGCGTCAATATATTCACCAAATACCGGGCAAGATTGCTTCCTGCATACAGTGCTGACAAAGCTAGAGAGGTTTGCGACAGGGCTATTAATGGTGGCAGGGGATTTCAATATAGCGTGGGGTCCACAGACAGATAGAAGTGCAAAGATCTATCTCGTGCAGGTGACCCCTACTGAAAAACCGAGGGAGGGAATGGAAAAGTTAGCCCTAGTGGACTGCTGGAAGGAGACTCAAAGTGTGGCTAAGGGGTACACGCTTTACTCCCATGTTCATAGGCCCGTCTCAAGGATTGATTGTGTCTGGGTGCCGAGTACATTGCTGGGGCAAGAGCAGAAGGTAGACCTTGGGGTGATAAATGTATCTGATCATGCTCCCCTAATGATAACGGGGCACCAGGAGACGTCTGGGTCTGGTTTATGGAAGTGGAAATTCCCTGAGCACCTCCTTAAAGATACAGTGATATCTGAGGAGTTGCGGGGCAAAAGTGGGAAATAGTTCACATTTAATTGTATTCCGAGAGCACAAAAACTCATGTCTGGGATGCCTTCAAGGGGGGGGGGAGTTAATCGCTAAAAAGGTTCAGAGGGAGAAACTAATTGTGAGGCTTCAGACAGACTTAGAACACCAGCTAAAGGGTGTAATGGCTTCAATGGGAACAGACTATGGGGTGGCGCTTAGGAAAGAATTTAGACATCTCATGGATCAACTGGAGATTCTTCAAACTAGGCAAGCCAAAAGGTCCCTGTTGTACCAGCGGCAAAGATTCTATATTAAGGCGACCAAGGTGGACCACCTACTAGCGCGGCAGGTGAGGAGGAAAGAGGTACCCAGGACAATCCTCCAAATTGACACAGGGCAGGGGACTGTCAGCTCCTCTTTGAGCAACATCGTACAGGCCTTTTGCAGAATTTTACTCTGGTCTTTCTTCCTCAGACTCCGCAATCGACAAAAAGCAAGAGTCTTATCTCTTGCAATGTCAGTTAAAAAAGGTTACACCAGGGGAAAAGAAGAGTTGGAGGGAGACATTACACCAGAGGAGGTAAGGGCAGCGATTGTATCCCTTCCGGTCAATAAGACTCCAGGCCTGGACGACTTCCCGGCATCTTTCTCCAAAACATTCAAAGAAACATTGATCCCGATGCTGGTGTCTCAGGGAAGATTACTCCGACTATGGAGGAGGCAAAAGTCATACTGCTGCCTAAGCCTACCAGGGGCCGTGCTATAAGTGACACAAAAAATGGAAAAGGAGCGAGATCCCCACAGAGCACAAATGGATTGCCAAGATGTGGCACTTTGTATCGCTAGAATCGGTCAGATATGCGATCCAGGGGATCAGAAAAAATTCAAGGTGAACTGGGACTTGGTTTTGGGGTTCCTCCACAATGACTTTCGAGAGAATTGGTGCCCTCAGAGAATTCAGGTGTTGGACTTGGTTTGAGGTGATCTGCCGGTTAGTGATGGGAGGAGACATTTGGGTGTCCACTGGATTACAGCTTTTCTGGGGGCGATGAGGGTGGAGGGAGGAGTAGGAGGGGGAGTGGGTTCATGTTGTTTTGGAAGAAAATGCCAATAAAATTATTTTTTTTTCAAAACAGTACAATGCATATAAACCACAATAAACATCTGTAGCTACAATACCTGAACGTGTCCACAACTCAGTGTATTCTAACAAATAAACGAAGAATTAATGAACCAATCATCCAAACTTCTTAAAATATAAACTCACACCATGTCTACACGAAGTATGGTTTTACCTGTGCCACTGTGCAATAGATCCTAAATGAGTGAGTGTGGGCTCCTGAAGTACTTTCATGTAAGCCATGCTCCCCACTAAACTGCACTAAAAATGAAGGTTGCTTTAAACATCGTTGAAATGCACTGTCCTTGCTTTGTTTGCATTAAAATTCTGTCCACTTTAATTCAGCAGTTGTTTTATAATTTGTATACACTGTTTTATGTATCCGTGTATGTCTGTGTTAGGGAGAATTCTCTTCTAAGGCTAATTCCCCTTACCTATAGAGTCCCCCAGCAGCTTTGCTGGATTTGAAGGGTTTATTTTTTTCTCCTGCTAAGAGTGAGACCCTTTTTTTCCCACTCTTAGACAGATTGCTAGTGTGTGTTTTAGGGTATCTTGTGTGCTTATGGTCTGTGGGGTTTTTCCCACCCTCATAGGAATTATCTTTTTAACATGTGTGGTACACAGCACTCTCCGTGCCGTACCAGAGGGGTGTCGTAGCGACCCCCAAACATAGACTCCATACCCTGGGACTGACTACTGTCTCCCAGGGCATGTAAAGTCTGCATTGATTTTACAAGTTAATACTTATGAACTAAACCAGTACATTCAATCTTACTATGGAAGTACTGGAAAGGGTTAATAGTTTTTCCCTAACGTTCATTTTCGAGGGGGTACCGTACAGTCCCTATCCCAAAAGTTTCTGGCAGGTGGCAGTGGTTACTACCGTAAATATTCGACCGCGAATATTTCCCTATGGGATTATTCCATTGTTCGAGGCTACCACTTTTACTGACAGTCTCTAACATACCGCCGGTTTATTTTAATATTAACTTTACTCTGGTAGGATTTTATTGCCAGAAATGTAATAATATTTCTTTCTCGTATCTTTCTCCATAATCCTAACCCAGGTCGGGGATCCTTTGTTCGTCCTTTTGACGGGCTTCTGCACAGAAGCCCTCCCTTTGGCGCACTGAGTCTGGGGTAGACAGGATGTGTGGGAGGGGGAATAGGCACCCTGGACAGGGTTGCCTACGCAACCCAAGTCACACTCTGCCCTGATAGGCTGGGGGATTCTCCCAGCAAGAGAGCCATCCCACTGTGTGAGTGACAGGTAGGCTGTATGAATGGGGGTCTTGCTGCATAAAAGCAGGGTCCTGAGGACTGGAGAACAAGACGTTGCCACTGGAACTAAGAAACCGAAGAGGAGAGAAGCTGAAGACCTCTGCAACGACTGAACCACCGGTGAAGCCCTGCTGCAGATCCTCACCACTTTTCTCCAATGACTTGAGAAGATCTTGAGCTGGTGGGGCCAACCAGTTCGCCAATCGCCTTCCAGGACCTGCCTTGGTCGAATCGCCAGTGCCCTGCACTCGGAGACCGGATAGCCAGGCACCCGTCCACCAGGACCGTGATTTCAAGGAGTGTACCTTTTATTCGTTTTGGCAGCTCGCGGCTGGTTTCATCCCTGGGCAGTGCAGTAAATCGAACCTTCCTCCACGACAAGAGCCTCTCTTCCTCTGCTGGATCTCCCAAACTGCAGGAACTGCCAGGAACTACCGCCACCGCAGGAGCCTCTTCCACTTTAAAGGTACATTGTTCCGCCAGGCCACCCGTTTCGTTGGGTACCGCTAAAGGTGTTTTAAATCCTTTACTTACCTACTGGGTTGGCCGCCCCTATCATCTAACACTGTCTTTCACCTTCTGCAACCGCCTTTTCGAATCGTTAAACAAATACTTGACTGCAGCTACTAGAACATTTTGATCCTGGGCACATTGCCTTGTACCATCGACTCTGGCACAGGCCTATTGACTCTGGCTAAATCTGTTACAACTGCCTTCTCTAGATTGCTTCCCCCCTAGAAATGTGTTGGTGCACCTAACTCTTATAACCACCTTTTTCCTTCCCCTTTTTAAACTTGTGAAGTGCCATTTTGCTCGGTTTTCACCTCAGTATTGCCTATGCTAAAGTATTGCCTTGTCTAACTTGTTCACAATCTACTTGGGAAGTTTTGCTTGTGTGTTCTAAACTTGTATAACTTGTCCTTTCCCTCCCTTTTGAGAAATTGTTAGAGTGCCATTTCTGCTTGGTTTTCACTGTGCCGTTTTGCTCAGTTTTCACTCTTGCTCAAACTTCTCTACAAATTAAATAGGGGGTTGTGTATACTTTTCTTGACTGATTTAACTTGCTTTAATAATAGTGTTTTGTGTGTGAACATCAGAGTGTGTAAAATAAAAATATATATTCTTTTTGATACAAAGCTTTGGTCATTGTTTCCTTGTTCCATAGTACTGAGGCCCTAATGTGTAAACCATGAATACTGCTCATCTCCCTTTTGAGATAAGTCTGACTGCTTAGCCACAGCTACTAACTAAATCTTTGTGGTACAGACTGATACCAAAGGGGATTTATTGCATATACCTGTAGTCTTAATCTTCTGTAGTGCTCCCTAAGGGAACTGCACAGGATTCTGCCTAACAATCTGATTATGTATAATGGTGACTAGATTAACTAGCTCTATGAGCAGGGTTGGTTGAGCTTGTGGTTTCCTAGAACAGCTGCCCTGGGATTCTGTCTTGTGCATTTGCAATGTTGCCATATGCATATTTACTCAATATCTTCAATATAACAACTGATTATTCCCACCCACTGTACAGCATAGAACAATCACCCCCATTGTTTTTGCAAGTGACTCCGGCTATCCCCAGCTCCCGTGGCTCTTGGGACCTGTGCAGAACCCTCAGACAGCTCATCTATTGGCTTATAATCAGGTACAATCCGGCCAAGGCTTTGTATTTCGATTATCTCTGGCCTGCTGATGGGGAGTTTTGGATGCCTCCATCAGACTGGAGGCACCTTAATGTACAGCCCAGACAAACCTAGGAACATATTTGCAGCATGTGACATGCTTTGCCATTTGTGCATGAGATGACATGTCCTAATGCCTCTGGAGAACAACATGGCATCCTACCGGGCATGACACTATACATGCTGGTGTCCACATGGCACCATGCAGTGCCCCTGTGGAAGGCAGTGACGGATCTCTCATGCATCAAGAAATCATAGAAAACTATTTCTAAGGACATTGGACTACACCTACTCTATTTGCATATAGTCACATAATAAACATTCCACATCCACCCCAAGACAACTGTCTTCTTCTCATTGCATGTTCAGATGTGACTTTATTTTCCAACTACACAATACCCTTGCCCCCCCACTCACATCCCAATACCCTTGCCCTCCCCTTGACCTCTGAACCCCAACACGCTTTATTATGATGGTATTTATTGAGCGTGGACCTAGGTTTGAGAAGCAACGGGGCGCTTTACAGAGGTATGCAACAATACAGATACATAACAGAGCGCTTACCCAAACACCCTTTCCTTCCACTTCACCCTCCATCCTCAACACGCTTGCCCTCCCTCCACCCTCAATCCCAACAGCCTTGCCCTTCCCCACCCTTCCCCAACATGATTGACTCTGGAACAGTCGTCCTATTGACGTGACCATTCCCCTATGGCAGCTTCCTGAGCTTGAGTGCGTGCGGCCCGGTGTTGGGTCTCCCTGGCAGTTAGATTTCTGTGAGGGTGACAGAAGTATCCAGCCCACGGATATGCTCATTGTCAGAAAGCAGTGTTATTGGCATTGTCTCTGTGCCTGCCAATATTGCCTGTGCCAGCTCTCAAACCCTCTGGCCTACCGTCGTATTTGATGCTGTTGCATCTCTGAGGTGACGGCACGGCCTATTTTTACCGTAGCCATCTCTCGGGATGAGCCATGTGCAACATCCGTCATGGAATGCTGGTGTTGCAGCTCCTGCTCCAGTATGATTTCAGTGCACTCCTGAGGCTGCTCAATGATGTTCCACCTGCTACCTTCAAGGTTGGGCTGCAGAAAGGGCTCGCGTGGCATGCAAGTATATGTGCCATCAACCACTGGCATCCACTCATACTGTGCCAGTGTCGAGATACTGGTGCCACTGAACAGTTGGAGCAGGTGAGGCGGGGGTGGAGGGGCCTGCAGACTGTTCACATCTTCAGACAGGCCAGTGGTTGGCAGTGTATCCCCTTGGGTGGCAGGGGGATTGTCTGACGTCTGATTGGCCTCCACAGAGGCCTGCAAGTGGTGGTGTCGGTAGTGGCAGGTGCAGCACCTGCATCAGGAGCGGCGTTGGTTTTGGTAGTGTTTTCATTAGCCACAGCTGCTACGGTGATGGCAATATGGTTGGTGCGTGCAGCAGCTTTGCAGGTTCTCGGCAGAAGTTGTTTTCTTGCTAGGGTTCTTCCAGTGGATATCATGACTGCAGGGAAAAGGGGTGGTGGCGAAGGTGCTGGTGATTGGTGTGGGCATCTCATTGGTGGCAGCAACAGGTTACGTTGACCCAGTCATGCTAGGCTCTGCTTCGTCTCACCGGGTAGCCTACGAAACTGTTGGGGATGAATTACGTGCACATGGTGACTGGTACATAGCTAAGCATGACACATATAGATTTTGGAGGATTCTGGCTAAGGGCCAATTGGAAAGGAATGGGTTGACGTGTAGGGGGAACACTATTCAAACACTGGCAGTTTGCCCTCTGATGTGTGCATGTATTGGCAAGTGTCACATGGGAGTTCGGTATCTCTGGGTTTTTGTTCACATGTGCACCTCTTTGCAGTTAGCTCTGGAGAGTCTGCATGCTACTGCACCACCCTGGACAGGATATGTTTTCTTGGCGCCACGCATCAATGGCATGTTTGGAGTAGGGAATGGAGACATGATTACTTGGCCTTCCATTTGAGCTTACACAGATCTTTTTGGACATTGGCTGTGGTTTTTTCACTGTGGGTTTCATGGTGCCGGACACTTATGGTCTGCATGTGGCCACAGGGGGTGCTGGTTGCCCAGGTGGCCATGGCCTGTCTTAGTACATGTAACTCAAGATTGCATTATGTCACAAATATATTGATGCTGTTGCACATTTCTGTCATCACAGGCATTTAGACGTGGGGTCCCTCCTTGGGTGTCACATGCATTTAGTTGCCCCCATATTACTCCCGTGGCCTTTTGACCATAGAGTCGGCTTTGGTGTTGTGCTCATCTATCTCTCACCTAGCTAACATGTTTCTCTTGCATCTAACCTGCCTCTATTACTCACGTCCTCTGCCTCCAATCTAGCCCATCATCCGTCATAGTCACATCCCTAACGCAGCTGGCCATACCGCCTACCCGCACTTAAACATGTGTAATGTTGATTGTCTTGAATCTTTTTAGGTCCAGCCATGTATTGTCATCAGTGACTGTTCCATGCACTCCCCTCCACAACCTGATCAGAACCTGGTCAAAATTTGTAAGAAGCTCACTGCTTCCCATCAAATCTGATTTCCTATCTGTTGTACGCTCTTTGTGGTCGAAAGAGCGTTGTTTCTTCCTGTATATAAAAGAATAAAATAAATAACTAAATAAAATCTGATAATCTGACTGGCAATGCCTTTGGGTAGAGAGGCAGGTTATGCATGCACATGACATAGAAGCAATTTCTCTCATGCTGTGCTTACCAGGCTTGGGTTGACTGCCTGCTCAGACCTCTGTTCGGCCAGGCATGCCATGCGAAGGATAATGCTCGCCTTGTCCTCCTAAAGCGTGAGGGAGAGTGGCTCAAATGTACCACCTCCTGCGAAAGCTGTCTCCAGTCAGTGGATGGAGATTAAATGCTGCGCCTTGGCTTTCAGGTCATTCCACCTCTTGAGGCAGTCTTCACTGCTATGAGACACAGTGTCGGCAGCTACGACCTTGTCTCTTATTTCTCTTTCGATGTTGTTCTTCCTCTGGAGAGTTGTTTACCTGTGATGCACCGCAAACAGCTCCTCTGCATGTCTGACCACCACATAAGCAAGGACCTATAACTTTGCCTCACTGGATATTGGTTACCAAAACCGCATTTCATTTGCCTTCCCTTTGCCTTTTCCCCCTGGCCTGCTTGACAATAAGTGCGGCTGTGGATGGCAACATAAAATGGGTGATTTTGAATGGATTCTGTTTTCAAAGAAGGCCACAGCTCAGCTACCTTTTTGCAGAGTGACTTTTTTTCTCCACTTTCTACTAATTTCTACATCGGAATTACTGATTTCTCCACTTTTCCAGCAGTAATCGGCAGTAATGCAATTTCCGATGAAAATGGGGGGAATTACGATCAGTATTTGTATTTGGTGCTAATTCCGTGTGACAGAATTACCCTTTACCGTCGAAGGTGGGGACTGTAAGGAATCAGGAGTAAGACACAGACACAGGGGTTTCATGGTGGTTGGCAAAGACTTTTATTAACCAAAGTGAAAAGGGGTTGGAGAAAATTCTATCTCGCCCTAACTTTAAGAGGGGTTTCCCTGCCACAACGAAACTAAATGGTGTCCGTGTCAGAATGTCCAAAGTAAAGTTCTCCATCCTGTTTCCAAATCCTAACCTGACCCTTACATGCTAAACTCAATATAAAGTGGAAAGGGAAACGTCTCAGCTGGCCACTCACAGCTCTTTTCCAAAGTTCCAACATAACATTTAAAAGAATGCTGCAGAAAACAAAGAAAGTTCCACAAGTCTCAGGGTGGGGGCGGGGGGCTTCCCTTCCCCTGAGTTTCTTCACACTCTCAAGGGGTATGGATCTTTACTTGACATTTCCCAGATTTCTACAATTCACATTCTCAAGGGGTTTGACTCTTCCCTTGAGCTTTCCCAGATTCTCAGTTCACAATCTCAAAGGATATGACTCTTCCCTTGAGCTTTCCCAGGTTTTCACAGGGTCAAGAAGCAACTCCAATTTTTAGCCTCTCGACAGCACCAGGGGGATGATTCCCTGGTCACAATATGTCCCAATTCCAGTGGGATTGACTCTCTTCCCCTGAATTCCTCACATTCCAGAAAGTTCAATAAGCGTGAGAGTGAATCCCAGACCCTCCTCTGTCAGTCTGAAATACCCTTCTGTTATGTTTTAATGATTTAGATCAACACATTTGGGTGCAGGTCCCAGACTCGCAATCCTTCTGCCTGTTATACTCTTCTGCCAGGGCTTTCTTGACTTACTTATATGTATTTGGGTACGGATCCCAGACTCGCAAACCTTATTCCTGGTATACTCTCCTGCCAGGGCTTTCTATTAATTAACAAACTGCCCTTCTTTCCCAATGTTAAACAGTTCCAAGATTTGATATCTGCTTCTTTTTTATACATTGGGTCTTCGACCCATTCTCATCTAGCTTTGTTTCTCTCAGCAAATATTTTGGCATCCCGGCTCCCCTGTTTGGGCTCACCAAGTTCATACAATTCTGTTCTAATGGTACACGATACATACCACAAAGTGCCCCTTTGTCACAACTTCCCTCTATGGGCTCACCGGCTTCACTCGCCAGCGTTGGCGTCCTTCTTGGTCTTTGGCGTCCTTCTTGGTCTTTGGCTTGCTGACTTGTCTGACAGGCGTCTTGTTGGCTCTCCAGTTCCCACAATGCCTCACACTTCACTCTGCAGCTTCGTCCACTTGTGGCTTTCACACAGAGAACCTCCCGCTTCAGGGCTTCTTCTGACGGCGCCTCCGGGAGCTTCCTTGTTCTACGCTGCAGCTTGCTTGCATTGGATTTCCTTCCCAAGGCTTGGTGGTTTTGAATGTCCTGGCACCTGTCGAATTCTCCCAAAAACTAGATTACGTCTCTTGCTTCTTAGCTTCAGCAATCTTCAATGCTCTAGTCCTCTTCCTCGTCTCAGTATTGTCGGACATTTTCAAATAAGGACATGAAAGAGCTTTGCTTTTAGTCATGAGTTTATGTTCTTGTCTAAAATTACGACATGCCATGGAGGATTGGGAAGTTATGGTGGTGCTGTCAGTCTCTAAAAGGGAAGGGGGATATCATGTTCCACCTAGTGAGTCCACTTCTCTCCCATGAGGGTCATCTACTCTCATCTAGGTGCTCCCTCAGATAGCCACCCCTAGGGTCAGGATCAGGTAACTTTTGCTTTCCCTGTCCACATGAGGAGAGACTTTCCCCGGGGAGGAAGTGATGACATTGCTAGATTCATCACAGGACATACACCTGTGGCCTCGTAACAATAGATGGTTTAGAGGATGTTTTATTCAACTTCTGAAAAGAATACACAATATGAGCTACTGTCATCTCCCATTGCCAGTAAATGAATGATTCTTGTTTAAAAAACATGTTGCATAATATAATTTACAAGCTAAATAACTCAGTGCCCAGTTAGACTGCTGAAAAACAGAGTTAAAGGTGAGGATTCTTTGATATTTGGCTTTTTCTTACCCAGCTCTTATAAACTGAGATTTGATTATCCAGCATATTTGCTTATTTCGCATCGCTGGGTCACCAATGCTGCTGAATAACAACACTTTTACTGCATCTTCTCACATGGCAGAGGGAACACACAGTTACTGACACCAGAATAAAGTTAACAGGTTTTGTTAGGCAAAAGTAAAACATAAGACTATTGCATGGAAATTGTTTCAGGGTGGCTGTAATATAAAGGGTATTTTGAAACATGGTCTTTGAAAGCAGAATTATATATGAAGGACAGCCAACCAGAAAAGGCATTTTAGGGCTTTCTCCTTTTGCCAAGTGTCCCAAAGATCCTCCCCTTCACTTGGGCTCACCTTTTCTATATTACTTATTCCCCTCTTCTGGGGCCAAGGGGCTCCCACTCTCTGTTACACATCCCGTCTTCTGGGGATCAAAGTCTCTCACTCTCTCTTACTCGCTCACTCTCTTTCTCTCACTCTCTTCAATGTAGTACAACCCTCTTCTGGGCTCACGGGGCACTCCTCCCCCCTCACTGGAGGACACCCTTTGTCTGGTGCTCAGGTGACTTTCCCCTTCTGTTACATAGGTTATCTCCGGGGTATCAAAGTCACTCTCACTCTTACACCTTTTCCCACCCTCTATTGGGTCAGGGGGCTCTTTTGTCTGGTTTCAAGGGGCTCCCCCCCTCACTGGAGCACCCCTGCTGTTCTGGCCTCACAGGGCTTCCCTATTCCCCACTGAAGCACACTGCTCCTCTAGGGTTCCGGGAGCTTGCCTTATTCTCACTGGAGCACACCCTACTTATGGGTTCAAAGGGCTCCTCTCCCCCTCACTGGAGCACCCCTGCTGTTCTCGCCTCACAGGGCTCCCCTATTCCTCACTGGAGCACATTGCTCTTCTAGGGTTCCAGGAGCTCGCCTCATTCTCACTGGAGCACACCCCACTTATAGGTTCAAAGGGCTCCTCTCACCCTCACTGGAGAACACCCCCTTCTGGGATTCAAATGGCTCTTTTTCCCTTCATTGGAACACACCCATCTTCTGGGGTTCACGGAGCTCTTCTCTACCTTTTCTGGGGGTTCAGCATGCTCCTTTCCCTCTCACTGGAACATGTGGGCTCTTCTGCACTCACTGGAACACACCTTTCTTCTGTGGTTCAAGGGGATACCCCGTCCCCTCACTGGAGCAGAACTCTTTTCTAGAGTTCGAGGGGCTCTGGGCAGACCCTACTTTTGAGGTTTAGGGGGGGATATTCACCTTAACTGGAGCACAGGCATCTTCTGGGGATCAAGGGACTCTACTCCCGCTCACTGCAGCACACCCATCTTCTGGGGTTCAATGTGCTCCTCTCACTAGAGTAGGTGGGCTCTTCTCTCCTCAATAGAGAAGACCTTTCTTCTGTGGTTCAAGTGGCTACTCTCCCCCTCACTGGGGGAGACCCCGCTTTTGAGGTCTTGGGGGCTCTTCTACCCTCCCACTACATCTCACCCCCATTCTGGAATTCAGGGAGCTCTTCTCACCTTCACTGGAACACACCCCTCCTCTGGGGTTCAAGGAGCTCTTCTCTACCTCTTCTGGAACACATCTCTCTTCTCTGGGTCAAGGGGTTCTTCACCCTCTCACTGAATACACCCCTCCTCTTCTGGGGTTCAGAGGGCTCTTCGCCCCTCACTGGAGCACATCCCGCTTCTGGGGCACTTCTCCCCTTCACTGGAGCACACACCAATTTTGGAGTGTGGGGGCTCCTCTCCCCCTCACTGGAGCAGGTGGGCTCTTCTCCCCTCACTGGAGCAGAACCCTCATCTGGGTTTCAGGCAGCTACTCTTCCCTCACTGAGGCAGACTATACTTTTAGAGTTCAGCAGGGGGCTCCTCTCTCCATTACTGGAGCACAAACCTCTTCTGTGGTTCATGGGGGGTCTTCTCACTGGTGCAGACCCCTCATTTGGGTTCAGGGGACTTGTCTCCCCCTCATTGGAGCAGACACATTTTTTGAGGTATAGGGAAACTCTTCTCCCCTCACTGGAGCACACCCCTCTTCTGGGGCCTCCTCACCCCCTTAATGGAGCAGACCCCTCTTCTGGGGTTCAGGGTGGCTCTACTCTTCCTCACTGGAGCACACCCCTCCACTGGACTCAAGGGGCTTACCTTCTCTGGTACTCTCCCGCTTCTTCAGCATACTCCTCCCCTCAGCTTTCAGCTCAAAAGACACCTGGGGTCACTTTAAATTCAATGGTAATTGCATACAGGGGATAACCAAGACTTACACTTACACGTTGCTGGTCCCTTGCATTCAATTTTCATCACTCTGGATCCAACGCTTCACGACTCCTCCTACCCCATTAATACCTTGCCCCGTAAATGTCAGAAACAAGAGACTAGGATCTTGCTTCCTTAACCACTCGGCATCCACAAGATTGCCTTCTCAATGCCTTTCCTCCAAATCTAAAAAATGCTTGCCGACCACTCGCTCAGTAGTATCAACAGAAATACTCAATCCACAGACTCCCACCACCTCGCCCAGAGAACCGTCATTTACTGCTTCAACAAGCCCAGTAGGAAATCTCCCTGTAACATCTCTTCCCACCAAAAAAAAAGGAGCACTGATTAATGCACGCTCCTTAGTTGCCCATGCACTCAGTATTGCAGACCTCATCTCTGAAAATCCCTTGGATTTTCTGGCCATCACAGAAACCTGGCTCCACCGGGCGGCTGGCCCTGCACTTTCCCTAGCCCTCCCAGAGGGCAATACCATTGTCAGAGCAGACAGAAACTCAGGCAGAGGAGGGGGTTTTGCCCTTATAGCAAAAACCCATTTGGGCCTCAGAGCTACCTCACATTTTAGCCTACCAACTGCTGAACTTTTATCAGTTAAAATCCCCCTAACAGCTACCCAAACCGTCCTTCTGCACCTCATCTACCGCCCACCTGGTCCCATATGACATCACTGGCTTCCTAACATCCAACGTGAAATTAGGCTCCCAAATCATTTTACTTGGAGACTTTAACCTTGGATTCCAGGATCCTAATGACACCAACGCTTTAGCTCTTGGAAATTCCATCTCCCAGCTCGGCTTCAAACACAGAATTTCAGAGCCTACGCACATCAAGGGTCGAACACTAGACTGACTGTCAGACCTCAACTGCTCTGTTAAAATACTCCAGAATGAACCTATTGCTTCGACAGACCACCACTACATTTCCTTTGCCATCCAGGAGAAAACACCCCCAAATCCCACCATCGCCCCCCAACTCTCTCTCGGAACTCCTGAAACATAACACTGCCCAATTTATGCCCTTTAATTAACAACATCCTTGATGCCTCCAACGACTAGAATCTAGACTCTAATAAATTAGTCGACCTCTATAACAATACTCTAGAGTCAACCTTGAACAACATCGCACCGCTCAAACTAAAGAGACCAATTGCACAACTCAACAAATGGTTCACACCAGAACTAAAAATGTTGAGGAACAAAAAAAAGAATTGCGGAAACTACCTGGCGTAAATCACCTACCACTCAAAACAAGGCACTGTTCATTTCAGCAGCTGCCTCCTACAAATCTGCCATTCTCACTACCAAAAAAGAAACATAAAATTATAGAATCATTAACGCTAAATCAGAGACTAAGGAGCTCTTCAACATCCTAAGGGAACTAGAATCCCCAGCCCCACCGTCAGAGGACTGTATAAAGGATTCGGCCTGGTGTGCCAAAATCCAACAAGCACTAGCTGACAAAATAGCGTCTCTGCAAACTAAAATAGAAGCCAAAAAGAACAGCTTCACGAGTAGCACAACCACCAAGCACACCCCTGAGCTACAAGCCCCTCAGTGCCCGCTGTTTGCTTGCTCCCCAGTCACTCCCAAAGAAGTAGAAGACATCATCGTAGGCCTAAAACCTTCAAGATGTCAAGGAGACATTTGCCCGGCGCCCCTCATTAACAAAGGCGCTAATGAGCTGTCCCCCTTCATCGCCACAGTGATAAACTCCTCATTCAAGGCCACCTTGATCCCTAACAACCTTATGGAGGCATGGATCATGCCCCTCTTAAAAAAAACAATCTAGACCCTAACATACCAACGAACTACAGGCCTGTCACCACCGTCCCCTTCCTCTTAAAAATTCTGGACAGAGTTGCATACTTGCAAATCCAGAAAGATTTGGAGGACAATAACTTACTTGGCCTCCGACACTCCGGCTTTCGGCCTAGACATGGCACGGAGACAGACCTCCTGGATCTGAAAATACAGATGAATGAGGCTAAAGACAAAGGCAATCTGGCCATCCTACTATTGTTAGACCTCTCGGCTGCATTTGATCTGGTCGACCACCAGATCTTCACGAAACGCTTGAACACAGCAGCAGCATTCTCCATCAGCGCTGCCAATTGGATTAAATCCTTCTTATCCAACCGCACCACCAGAGTTTTCTCACCTTCAGCCTCAGCAGACCCAATCCCCATCCATTGCACGGTGCCTCAGGGCTCATGCGTTCCACCAACGCTTTATAACATATTCACGAAGCTCCTCTTCGACCGTCTTGACAACATGGTTGTCATTTACACAAATTATGCAGATGAAACCCAGGTTCTCATCACGCTGTCAGGATGCTATGAAGATGATTCCAAGATAATCAACACAATCTACTTGGAAATTCAGGCATGGATGGCTGATCACAGCCTCTGCCTCAATGATGAAAAAACGGAGCTCCTCATTGTCGGTACACAGGCTCGCCTAAACAAGCTCGACTCACGTTATACGTCCTTCAATATTGATGGGAATCTGATCAAAGTTGCTAAGGAAATAAAAACTTTAGGAGTATATCTTGACTCCACCCTGTCCCTAAAGAAACAAGTTAGCTCCATTGCTTCATCGCCAGCTTATACTAACAAGCTGATCAATGCCTGTAACTCATACTTGTCCCCTACTAGTTGCATCACCTTAGCTAGTGCTCTAGCGCTCTCGAAGATCGACTACTGCAATACACTACTCCTAGGATCGTCTGAGCAGAATCTCAACCGATTACAGGTCCTACAAAACAATTCCTTGAGATCAGCCCTAAACATTCCCAGATCCAGCCACATCTCAAGTCTCAGAAAAAAATACCAACTGGCTCCCAGTACGCGATAGGATAACAGTACGCACTCTGACAATCACCCACAAATGTCTATCAAACTCTGCTCCTAAATATTTGTCAGACATGTTTTCCAAATACCAACCACCAGATCTTCCCACTTACACTTCCTTGCAGTGCCAAGGTTTAATCTAAAAACTGCTGGAGGAGCCAGCTTCGTAGTCAAAGCTGCCAAATGCTGGAACTCTCTGCCTCCTACCATTAGAATGGAACCCTCCTTTTTTGTCTTCAGAACCAGATTTAATAGCTTGCTCACTGATAAATCCAACATCTGAAACTGCCTTACCTCCATTGTTAGTACATATGTACACAAATACAAATGTACCCGCATTGTTCGATATCCATGCTCTTATCTATATTTATTGACGTCTAGACCTACCTGTAACCTTTGGTCGACCTGCCTGTTGATTTGCTATGTATCTATACCTGTAACACTCCTATGTATGTATGACTGTAACTCCTCTAAGTTTTCCAGGGCCCAGTTACCTCAGGGTTAGGCGCACAATACAAATAATAAACAAATACAAATACAAAAATACTCTCAAAATGAAGTGTAAAAGTAAAGAGTAAATCGAGGTGAAATCGCCTTTACTCTTTACTTTGAACTCTCCGCTTTGAGAGAAATAAAACACTGCCATCAAATGTGCTTTAATGGAATCCAGTGGAATCCGCCTGCTATACACCAGGTGTAAAAGCAAGATGTATTTCTTTGGAATCTTTGGTTTTATGCCTGTGTGCAAAGCTCATGCAGGCGTAAAATCAAACGTTCTCCTGGGATGGAGGAGGAAAGTCATTCCTGCTATCTCAACTTTTATGCCCTTTTACATCTCATGACGGCAGTAAAATGCCTTGGAGTGTGTGACGAATCCTTGGATGTCACCACTTCTCCCTGAGGGGGAGTCCCCTCCCATGAGGCCAGGGAGGTGAGGTTACTAGCCGATAGTCCCCCTGAAGTTGTTACTTAACGGGAGGATCTCATGGGAGGGACCCCCCTATGAGACTAGGGACAACTATCCAGAGAGAACGCAGTATACTTTCCCTCAATCTTCCCCACCTAACCCTCCTTTACGTTGCCACCCCATGTACATGTGTCATGTACATAGTACTAACAGTACTTGGACGATGAAGAATGGGGTCTACTTTAGAGAGAGCTCTCCCGGAAATACTGGGATGAGGAGGAGGTGCAGAGGAATGAAGAGCGATCCTCCAAACACTATTGAGCAGTCTAGTATTTCAGGAGCTCTGATTGGCCAAATTAGAAGAGGGAAAACCAAGCAGGGAGAGACCCGCCCTGATTGAACCGCAAGTGCAGACACTAACCGGAGTGAAGAAGCAACGCAGTTGCTGGCTGAAATCCAGGATAGTTGCCGAAAGGGTTACAAATCAGCCCAGCAAGAAAGGTCCGACCCGCGAGCGAGGAAGGCTGCATCGAGCCAAAATCAGCTGTGAGGGCGTGCTGCCAAGGGAAGCCGCACAGCCCCAGAGGAGCCGAATGCTGCAGAGTCGCTGCAGCCCCCAGTAGGCCACAACAAGCTACAGAGAGCACGGAGAAGCACATGGGAAAGCCCAAGACCAACCGGAGAGGACAAACACTGTAAAGTTACCTTGGTGTCCTTGACGGTTGGTGGGGCTGGAAAAGAGAGAGAAGCACTGGCCTGGGACTCGTACCTAATCCTTTTTTTCAGCACAGTACGTGGCAGAGGTGTGAGCCAGGACAACCAGAGCAATCAGAGAGAGAAGTACAGGTCTGGGACCCGCACCCAATTGAGAAGAGCATCATAAATCCTTTTCTTCGGTGCAGTCCCTGGCAGGTAAGTGAACAGGTCTACCAAAGGAAGTGGACCCACACCTACAGGCCAGTAAAACAAGGTGAAGGGGAGAAAATCATTCCCCCTGTGGAGTAGAACTAAGAGAATACAGTACCAAGAGAAGAGAGACATTTTCTTGGTATACCAAAGCCGGGGGAAGGGAGTCATTCCCCCGGACAGTCCAAACTGCCTCAGAAAGCTTGAGAAGGGCTGGGGGAAAGGAGGCAATGCCCCAGCCTTTGTGAACTGTGGTAAGTGGCCTGAGAAGGGCCAGGGGAAGGGAGACATTCCCCCTCTATTGTGAAACTGCACGCCAAGAGAGATCATGGGAAGGAGGCCATAGCCCCTGGTGTTGTGTACCGTGAAGCAAAGCCAAGGAAGAGAGTAATTCTCCTGGCACTGTGAAACTACTGAGAACAAGATACCTGGAGAAGGGAGGCATTCTCCATGAACCCAATAGTGAAGAAAACTGTGGGCAATAAGGAATGATGTTGGAGTTGGAACTTTATCTTTTTACTTTGAACAGACAACTTTACAACACCACAAGCTGAAACTTTGTGTTGTATCTTGGAAAGGAACTGGAGAAGGACGTCATTCTATCAGGCGAAGTTCCCACCTGCCAATTGGAACTATGAGCCATTTTTCTGGACCAAGAAGATCCAGTTCTTCTTTAGTTTAGTTAAATGTGTGAGGAACAGGAGTAGGTATTTTGACAACCAACGGTGGAAACTTTTTCATTTACTTGGCCATTCTGACAGAATCCTTAGTTCCTTAGTTGAGGCAGGGAAACCCTTCTTAGAGTTTGGGAGGGATAGGTTTCCTCTTTATTTTGATTAAATAAAAGTGTATGCCACCAATCATCTCACCTGTGTGTCAGTCTCCTCATGCACCGTTGCAAGTGTAAAAGGAAGGTTACGTGTATTTTACACTGTCCAATTATGCCCCAATCCATTACAAAATGAGCCCCATGCCCTGCATTTCTTAGCCCCCACCGTCATTGGTTGAGGGAAACCTTCACATTCATTGGTTAATTGGCTTCCTATTCCAAGCCAAGGGCAGGAAGTCCTTAAAAGTTGTTCTGCCATCTTGAATTTCCTTCAGTTTTCTTCCCTACGCAGTAGCTGTTTGTCCTGTCTTGCCTCCTGGCGGGTGCCCTGCACAGAATTTCATTTTGTGAGTTTTGTATGTTCAAAAGGCCATCACAATGGACAGGTAAGACTCTAGCAAGTCCCCATCTGTGCAAAAATTGTTTTCCATTAGGGAGTGTGAAGGACGTATGTGTCTCTTTAAATGGCGGAGCTTCAGCGTAGGGAGAAAACTATTCTCCTTTAAGAGCACTGCTGTTTGGTGGAGGGGAGGAAAATATTGGCATAAGTAAGGTTTTTCCCTTTTAGGATCTGCACATGGTGACCACAGGCTCTCTCTTGGTGTGCTAGTGTTTCCCCCTAACGTATCTTTCCCTGAATCCCTGAAAGACACTCCGGAATCCGTTCCGGGTTTTGGATCTCTAAACCTGAGGCATCTTGATAGAAGCCGTTCTAAATACCCTGTTTCTTTGGGACTGGGTACTTCCAAATGAGTTGCTCTCTCAGGGGGTGCAGGAATAGTTCAGACCTGGTCCTATCAGCCCTACTTTCAGGCGTACTGGGGACTGGATGCAATGTTGTCACTGTGACTTTGTCACAATCATCAGACAGAACCTGACTGCAACCCCAAGATAACTTATCAACCCCAACCTACTGCTGGCTGATTCCTCCCCTGCGCTTCTGGCTGTTGTGATGAGCTTGACACACTGTCCCTCAATGATGAACACATTGATTTTATAACAATTTTTATTCGTTTTTCTCCTTTACCCTTTTTACCCATTTACCTGTTTACCCTCTGAGCAAGATCTCACGTTGTCTCATGCAAGGTGTTGAAATGCTCAACTAGTCTTGGCATGTAGATTCCTTTTAATATTAGCATTATGATGCTTGAGGTCCGATATATGCAAACTAAACAGGAATTCAAAATGACATGTGTTTTAGTGCTGGGATTTACAGAATACGATTTAAGAGCATTGTTTCAACGGAGTTTTCCAAAACAAGCCTGTGAGTGAAGCAGTTGGAAATGAAAGCTTGCAAAATGTGTCCATAACCAGCATTCCTGGCGGTGCCTGTTGGGTCTCGAACCCTTTGAGCTGCCCTTTTTGCAGCTCGTATAAGGCTTACCTGCTCTTCAGCAGCACGTCAGCAGCCAGCATGGCAGCAACGTGCACGAAGCGCGTCGCCGTGAGGCGAGATGGCGGGCGGAAATGGTAATAGAATCGGCTGTCACGACGCATGAGGACTTTACAAGGGATGAGAAAGAACTAGGATGGTTTGGTTTTGAGAGAGTTGAAAAAGCAAGTAAGGCAGAGCCATCCAAATGTTTTTATATGCTAAGCAATACTAAGTCGTGTGTTCCCAAAAACATTTGTGTGCCACTGCCAGACTTACTCTCCAAAATAACTACGGGTTTTCCACTGAACAAGATTGAGATTGAGAACACTGAAAGTGCTCAAATAGAAGATTTTGGTTTTATGGCGCCATTGGCTTGCCTAGGTACTAAACTGACAGAGAGTGCACTTTGGTTGTGATAGAGCAATGTGCACGGAACATACCAGAAAATACTATGCGCTATTGACAATCCCAAACCCGAGGGGGCTACTGAGATTGGACATAATACACTAGATGTTGAGGTTGACTTCTATACTGCACAGCCTGTGAGTCGAGCACAGGAGATTACTGTAGCAGCCGTAGACCTACATGATGGTGGTGAGAAATACTCCCCGTTACTGCTTTCCTCCCCATCTCTACTTGTCTTCACCCCGCCTGTAATTGAGGAAGAAGATAGTAGATTGAGGGATTTAAATCCCACAGCAGCTTCCTGTTTCAGTTATTATTATTCATTGCTTATAGCGTGCCACATGCCCATAGGCCTCATGGCGCAGTTGTGATAGTAGAACCTCCAGGTCTATGTACTTAGCATTGGAACGCGTGCTCACTGCCCTGATAACCAAATGTGATGGCATTGAACTGAAACGTGAACAACACAAACACATTTTAAACTTGCTACTACAGAAAAAACATGCATAAGTGTGTTCGTGATAGTCTGATTGTTAAGGAAAGCTCCATGGCTCAGAATATAGGAGACATGGTACTACCGGGAACAAATATGTGGCGAGACGCAGTATTTAACATGGGCAAGATGGGTACCAGTACCTCTATTGCTTGCCGACTGTCAGTGACTGAACTAGACAGTGACAAGCCAGATTGTGCTGGGAATGAGTCTGTGGGGGTGATCGATGTAGAACAGATTGATCTAACAATATGTGCTCCTGAAAAATTGCAAAGGACTAAGCATAAGCAGGGTAACACTAAAAAGAAAAGAGTTATAAATGTATGCGACAAATAAGCCTACGAAAAATCTATGTCCCAGAATCACACTCTAACTGCCTAATTGAGAATAGTCAGGGACAATTTGTAAACAAGGATCAGGTTAAGAGCAAAAATGTTGAGAAGAATTATAAAGAAAGAAGTACCCGATTGCATGGGAAAAGTAAATCGAGAGCTTTAAGAGCGTTGGGATTCACTCTCCCCTGTGATACTGCCAAAACCAAAACGAATAAAGATATTCTGTGTCACGCCACTTTTGGGGAGACCGAGGTCCGTTGCGATCGCTCTCCCTTCTCCCTCCTGGCGGATCTACCCGCGCTTTCGCGCCTGGGGAGCCGCTAGGAGGAGACCTTCTGGAACCGCTGCTGGAGGGTTGCGGCGCATGCGCGGGAAACCGCTGTCTCGGTTCCGCGCATGCGCCGTAGATTGGGCCTGCGCTTTGGGAAGGGCTTGCCTTCCAAGCCTCGTTTCGGGTCCGCCGGCACCCGGAGACGAAACGGCTTGCGTTTCAAGCCTCGCGGGTGCCGGCGGCCCATAAAAGGGAACCGCAAGCAGAAGCTAACCGCGTCTCAACGCGGAAGCTTCGTTCGTGTTGCTCACTCCTGGTTTCCTGTGGTTCTTGCTTCCACCTTGCCTTGCCCCCAGCCTGCCTGGGTGCCCTGCTCAACCCTGGGTCCTCTTGGGCCCTTTTGCATTGCCTTGCCTCCAGCCTGCCTGGGTGCCCTGCTCAACCCTGGGTCCTCTTGGGCCCTTTTGTCTTGCCTTGCCTCCAGCCTGCTTGGGTGCCCTGCTCAACCCTGGGTCCTTTTTGTCCTGCTTGCCTTCTGCCTGCCTGGGTACCCAGTTTTGCCCAAGGGTCTCTTTGGTCCCACTTGCCCTACTTGACCTCCAGTCGCCTGGGTTCCTTGTTCTCGCCCTGGGTTCCCTTGGCTCCAGTTTCCCCTCTGACTCTCCTGGGACCAATTGGGCCTTTGTCTTTTTCCCTATTCCTTGGGCTCTCCCTTGTTGGTTTCCCTTCCCTATCTGGTTCCCCTTTTCCCGTCTGGTTCTGCCTGGTGCCTCGTCCTTTTTGGATCTACAGACCATCGGGCTAGTCAGCATCTCCAAACCAGCTACCTGAAGTTCGCCTGAAAGTGTCTTCCTGCGGATTGGTGCCCCGACTTGTCTTTGTTTGGTGTGATCCCGCGTTCACCTTGGACTTCACCTTGTTCCGAATCTTCAACCTGACTGCTGACTCTCCTGTCTGTGCTTGCACAGTCCCACCGTCACGTTAATCAGGAGAGTGCCTTCCGTGACGCTGGGAGTCTGTCCATCCTCCACCCTGTACCATTTGGGTGGTGGAGAGGCGGGTTCCCCGAGTCACACACTCGTCATTCAGCTGGCTACAGCCTGGCGGCTCCAACAAGATCCACATCAAAGAAAACAGGTACGCAGTCTTCACGTACATCCCAGCTTGACAGATTGAGACGCCTGCCTTCAGACCTTGAGATGGAGGATTCGCAAGAAGTACGGAATGAGTTACAAGCACTCAGGGCGGAGATGATCGCCTTACGCCAGGAAAATAAAACTCTAAGCCAAATGATAACCCAAGGGGTTCCGAGTACCTCACAGGCAGAAGGATCCTTGGCACACACAACGCCCATCAAGTTTGATGGGGATCCGCGACGAGTAGCGGAATTCTGTAACCATTGTCGAATCCATTTTCTTTTCAGGTCGACTCATTTCAACAATGATAAGGCCAAGATTGGTTATATCTTGGGGAATTTGACTGGCAATGCTCTGGCCTGGGCAACTCAGTTTGTGGTTACCAATAGCCCAATTTTGAATGACTTTGCAGCTTTTGAAAAAGCATTCCTTGAGGTTTTCCAGACGCCCAACCTGGCCTCTGCTGCGCAGAACCAGTTGATGGATTTGAAACAGGGGAACGCCGCCATAATAACATACATTAGTCGCTTCCTTCTACTGGCAACCGATTCCCAATGGCCAGAAATCACACAAAAAACTCTGTTTCGTCGTGGGCTAAGAGAGGAGTTCAAGGATGAGTTACTCCATATACCCGAACCAGAGACTCTTCAACACCTAATCGAGCAGGTGCTCCGAATTGATCAGAGACTGGCAGAACGGAAGGCAGAGAGACGTCGGTTCGAGAGGGGCAGTTCCAGAACGACCAGTTTACCTGCCGGATCATTTGGGTCTACTGAATCCGGACCAGAGCCTATGCAACTAGGAGCTATGAGGGGTCCTTTATCAGAGGAAGAGAGAAGACGAAGAAGAACGTTACGTCTATGTCTCTATTGTGGAGCTGCTGGGCATTGTCTGGGTACGTGCCCTTTACGATCCCAGAAGAAGAAGGCGGAAAACTAGAGGACCTGTCGTGTATTGGGAAGGCAGCGACAGGTCCCCCTCTTTCTTCAGACCTTTCCACGTTCTGTTCAGTTCTACATCCCATGCAACCCGCGGTGCTACAGACTCTGAAGATCCGAATCAAGTTGCCTGGCAGAAGTTTGGAGGTGTTTGCTCTGTTGGATAGCGGGGCTTCCGGCAGTTATATTGATGAAACATTTGCCTCTGTGAATCGGATTCCACTCTTGTCCAGATCCACTGCTCTGCCCGTGGAAGTCATCGACGGAACTCCTTTGTCCTCTGGGCCTGTCCGACAATTCACAGTGGGTCTACCTCTTCAGATTGCCGACCATCTTGAAGATCTCGCTTTGGACGTCATTAAGTCCCCCACCTACAAGGTGGTTCTGGGTTTACCATGGCTGCAACACCATAATCCGGTAATTGATTGGAGAACGCACACCCTGACCTTTTCCTCTGCAGTTTGTGCTCAGAAGTGCTGTTTGTCCGCTCCGACCCGGGCTCCTTCGACCCCCTTGAACTCTAATGGTAGTGGGGTCCGTGTGTGTTCCATCTCTCATGTTCCTCAGGAGTATGCCGATTTTGAGCACGTGTTTTCTGAACCGGGCGATATACCTCTACCACCACATCGCTCGTTTGATTGTTCAATCAAGTTGTTACCAGACTGCGTGATTCCCCATGGGAAACTATACGCTTTAACACGGGATGAGAAACAAGTGCTTCAGAATTACTTGTCGGATTGTTTACAGAAAGGATACATAGTTCCGTCTAAGTCTCCCGCAGGGTTTCCATTGTTCTTTGTGAAGAAAAAGGAGGGCACCTTGAGACCTTGTGTTGACTATCGAGAACTAAATGACATAGCAGCTAAAGACCGATATCCACTTCCGTTGATTCGCAATATCCTGGAAACCCTACATACTGCCCGGATCTTCACCAAACTGGATTTACGTGGAGCGTATCACCTGGTACGCATCAAGAACGGGGATGAATGGAAAACGGCTTTCAAGACATCATTTGGGCATTTTGAGTATAGAGTCATGCCATTCGGTCTGTGCAACGCCCCAGCCATCTTTCAACGGTTTATGGACAACATCTTTAGTGATCTCATTGGTTTGTCAGTCTGGATATATTTGGACGATATCTTGGTTTTTTCCAGATCCATCGAAGAACATGTGAGACATGTATGTGAGGTCCTTCGACGTTTGTCTTTCAACCACCTATTCGCAAAGGCTGAGAAATGCAGTTTTCACCTATCCATTATTGAATTCTTGGGATTTGTGATCAATCAGGATGGGATAGAGATGGACCCCAAGAAGGTACAAGCCATTCAGGAGTGGAAACAACCCCATGATGTAAAATCTCTACAACGCTTTTTGGGATTCGCAAACTTTTACAGGCGCTTTATCCCACTGTTCTCTCAAATCTCAGCGCCCCTTACCAGGCTGACCAGCAGTAAGATCACTTTCAGGTGGTATTCTCTCGCTTCTCAGTTGTTTGACTCCTTGAAGTCGGCCTTCATGGCCGCCCCGATTCTGCGCCACCCTCAGGATGATCTACCTTATATCGTAGAAGCAGACGCATCGAACTTTGCTGTTGGTGCAGTTCTTCTGCAGAAAGATCCAGAAACTTCCGTTGAACATCGGGTGGCCTACTTCTCACGCAAGCTGAGTCCCAGTGAAAGAAATTATGCGGTTATCGAGCGGGCACTGTTGGCTATAAAAACCGCGTTTGAGGAATGGAGGCATCATCTACTTGGAGCCCGTTTTTCGGTGGAGGTTCGTACTGATCATCGCAACCTGCAGTATCTACGCTCCTTGCAATGCCGAACGCCCCGACAGGCTAGGTGGGCCTTCTTTTTCTCCCCATTTGTGTTTCACGTTACATACATTCCAGGAACTGCTAACTTGAAAGCGGACGCTCTCTCTCGATCCCTGGAAAAAGAAGAAGAAACGCCCAGCTTGGATCAGCCACTGATTTCCCCTCAACATTTCTTATTGACTTTGTCATCTCATCTACAGTCTATCGCTGACGCCACCTGGACGGATCCTGAAAGATCGGCCCTTCTTCGGCGTGAGTCCGTATCGGAACATGATGGACTCCTTTTTTTCCGGAAGAGGCTTTACATTCCCGAGGGTACGATTCGAGAGGGCATATTGCATGGGTTTCATGACTCACCCATTGGAGGGCATCGAGGGATGAGAGCTACACGTGAACTGATATCCCGACAATTTTGGTGGCCTAGGTGGGCTACCGACGTTCAGAGATACATCGAGAGTTGTCCCGTCTGTGCCCAATGTAAGGTCCCAAGGAGACGGCCTCTGGGATTGCTGGTACCAACTGAATTAGCACCATACCCATGGCATACTATCGCCACTGATTTTGTGGTTGATCTACCTCCCTCTGACGGGTATACTTGCATCATGGTTGTGGTCGACAGCTTCACTAAATATGCTCATTTCATCCCATTCCACAAGATCCCTACGGCTGCTCAGATGGCTTCAGTCTTTCTCCACGAAATCTATCGATTACATGGTCTCCCAGAAAAGATAATCTCGGATTGTGGTTCTCAATATCTTTCAGCTTTTTGGAACAAGGTGTGTAGTCATCTGGGTATACGTAGAGCATTGAGTTCTGGTTATCACCCGCAGACCAACGGGCTTACTGAAAGGACTAATCAGACCCTGGAGGAGTACCTCAGTTGTTTTGCCAATGCCACTCAGTCCAACTGGAAGGCATGCTTAGATCTCGCAGAAGTATCCTACAACAACACTGTTCATGCTTCCATTGGAATCAGCCCATTCTTCTGCTCTACTGGTCAACATCCGAAATTGGTGCTGTTTCATCCTGTGCCCACCAGTACTGTTCCGTCTGCTGATGTCCTGGTCTCAACCATTCAACGACAACAAGAATTGGCACGTGAGATCCTGAAGAGAGCCAAGGAACGGATGAAGGCCCAGGCTGACAGGAAAAGGAGTTTGGAACCAGATTTTCAAGTGGGGAATAAGGTGTGGCTGTCCTCCAAAAACCTGCCACTTCGCAATTTACCGGTTAAACTAGCTCCCCGGTATTTTGGTCCGTTCACGATAACCGAACGGTTATCCTCCGTAGCCCTCCGTCTCCAGTTGCCTCCCTCTTGGCATGTACACCCTGTTTTCCATGTCTCCCTTTTGAAGCCCTATGTGGCCGATCCCTATGGTCGGTCCTGCCCTCGCCCTGCCTCTGTCCTTGTCCAAGGGGTCCCAGAATTCGAGGTTCAGGAGATTTGCGATGCCCGCTATCGCATGGGGGTGCTTCATTTCTTGGTGGATTGGAAAGGGTACCCGGCTTGTGATCGTACTTGGGAACCTCATCAGCATGTGCACGCTCCCCGCCTGGTGCGAGAGTTCTATGATCGGTTTCCTTGGAAACCCGGGGCCCCGGGTTGTAACGCTCACCTGATTCCCGTAGAGGCGCCGGTCTTGACTGGGCGTATACCGTATCTTCAAAGGTGATGTGTAACACACGGCTGGCTCTTTGGGCTGGACCTCTGTGCACTGTATGTCTGACTCAAAGGGTAAGATGTCTTAGGTAAGTGAACGCCGTGCTCTCCATCTGCCTCGGGGCAGGGTGCTGTAACCAGTTTCTTCACTGGATAAGGGGAGCAGGCCTCTTGACTTCAGAGGACTGCTGTCCGTCGTTTACTGCACGAACGGTAAGTTTCGAGTAATTCTAATGTCTTTAAAGTCTTTAGTAATGATGTCTCTTGTTTTTCAGGGTTCCGGCGATGGTGGATGACGGGCTGAAGTGAGTTGAAGATGGAGCCCGTGTGATGAATAGAAGCGCCTGGAAGCACGTAAGTAAGCGCTTGTTGCCTGCTTCACGATGCGCTCTAACTGTCTTTTTATTTTGCAGGTACAAGTTCGGAGCGGCTGCAGGGTGCCGGAATACCCACTGGGTTAGATGTGGAAAGGAGTAATGGCACGTGAGTATTAAAGTTCCCCAATGTCTTTAAACGCACCTTGTTTTGTCTTTCAGATGCGGGATGCAGCGCCGAAGGCCTCCGGAGCGTGCGAAGAGTTGGTAAGCTTTTGTCTTTCAGATGCCGGAATGCAGTGTGAAGACCTCCGGAGCGCACGAAGAGTAGGTAAGCCTTTGTCTTTCAGATGTCGGAATGCAGCGCGAGGCGTTGGTGACAGCCGATGGACCAGGTAAGTGAAGAGCTGTCACTGAAGACCGTAATGCTAACCTGTTCTTTCTTGTCTTTATAGGTGTTGCTGAAGACTGGATTCAGGATGGTAAGCCTTTTTCCTTAGGCCCAGGATCAGATGCAGAAGACACGATGAGCGTTCTGCTGCAGAGGATGCAGAATAACGCAAAGCAAGATTCATCCATCGGGTGTGGTTTAAATAGCCTCCTGTAGTGCTTAGATGTCTCCTTCCACAGCCACGCCTAGGTAAGAAAAGAGTTCCTGCTTTCCAGAAGAGTTCCAGTGTTCTGAACCTAGGGAGTGGCTCCTGCCCCACCCAACAGGAAAAGTAGTTCCAAACAGAAGAGGTTCAGAGGCTCAACTGGCAGGCAAGTAAGCAGCATGGTCTGCTGCAGGTAAGTCCACCCAAGCATTATGAGCCTGGCGCTTCCAGCGCTGGGACTGGGCATATTTATGAGCCTGGTGCCACTGGCGCCAGGACTGGGTCCAAAAGGTCCCAATTGGGACTGGTTGGCACTCTGAACCTGGGTTATGGATCTGCTTCCAAGGGAGTTGGGAAAACCCTGACCTTTTGGAAGCAGAGATCATGACAGTACCCCCCCTCAAGGCCCCTCCCAAACCGGGCTTCTCCGGGGGTTTTGGCTTGTCAGGAAATGTTCGGTGAAATCTTTTGATTAGGCGAGGAGCGTGGACATATTCAGCAGGTTCCCAGGATCTCTCTTGGGGGCCGTAGCCTTTCCAGTCAATTAGGTAAAATAGTTTAGATTTGGAGATCTTGGAGTCCAGAATGCTTTTGACTTCAAACTCGAGTTCCCCATCAACTAGGATAGGTTTTGGAGATTTAGTTAGTCGGGTTTGAGGTTGCACGGGTTTTAATAGAGAGACGTGGAAGACCGGATGTATCTTCATGTGCGGGGGCAAGTCCAACTTGACCGCTACTGGGTTTACTATGGTAGTGATGGAATAGGGACCAAGGTATCTTGGGTTGAATGTGCGTGGCCCTTTTAGAGGTAGATATTTGGTGGATAACCAGACTTGATCCCCTACTTGATATTGAGGGGCTTCCTTCCGATGTTGATCTGCTCCTTTCTTGTATTGTTCTTTAGCCCTTTGAAGGTGAGAAACAGCTTCCTTAAAGGCTTGGGTGATTGTAGAATGCAGGTAGTCTACTGCTGGTGTTTCAAGATCTTGGAGGGGATCCAACTCCGAGGTTCGAGGGTGACTGCCGTACAAAAGAAAAAACGGGGTTTTCCCAATTCCCGAATGGACAGAGTTATTGTAGGCATATTCGGCTATCCAAAGGATGTCTTTCCAAGTTTTTTCAGTTTGTTGCAGCATGCAGCGTAAATACTGTTCCAGAGTTTGATTGGCCCTCTCGGTTTGTCCGTCGGTCTGAGGGTGGTGACTGGTCGATAGTCTCACATCAATTTGAGCCGACCGACAGCAACTTCGCCAAAAATGAGAAATAAATTGACTACCTCGATCCGAAATTAGAACCGAAGGAAAACCGTGCAGTCGGACGATGTTTTCGAGAAATTCTCGGGCCAGAGTTGCTGCTGTTGGCAAGCCTTTGAGCGGAATGAAATGCGCCATCTTGGAGAATAAGTCCACGATTACTAGAATCGTATTGTATCCGGAGCATGGAGGTAGATCGGTGATGAAGTCCATAGAAAGCGTATGCCAAGGGCGAGGTGGGATGTCAATAGGGCGTAAGAGGCCTGCTGGTCTTTCCTTTTGACTCTTGTTTTGGGCGCATACTCCACAGGACATTATAAAGTCTCTGATATCTTTTTTCCAAGACGGCCACCAGAAGTAGCGCTTGATCTTTTCTGAGGTCTTGGCTATACCGGGATGTCCTTCCATTAAAGAATCGTGATAACAAGAGATTACTTCTTTCTGTAAATCTGTGCTGGGTAGGTATAATCGTTCTTGGAAATACAATAAGTTGTCCTTTACTGCAAAGTCCTTTCCCTTCAGATGCCAATTCTGTATGTCTGCTGGAGTTACAAGTTGCCTGGCTTTATCCTTAACTTCCTCTATGGATTGTGTGGCGATTACACCCAGAATTCTTTGTTCGGGAATGATTGGTACAGGTTTAGGGTTGATCAAGTGTTCTTCCACTTCCATCCGAGAAAGGGCATCAGCTTTACCGTTTTTTGTACCAGGTCGATAGGTAATTATGAAGTCAAACTCGGCAAAGAATAATGCCCAACGGAGTTGTCTAGAGGATTGGGCTTTTGCGGTTTTCAAATATTGCAGGTTTCGGTGATCCGTAATCACAGTAACGGTGTGTCGGGCCCCCAGCAGATAATGCCGCCAAGCCTTAAAGGCAGACTTGATAGCCAGAAGTTCCTTGTCAGTAATTGTGTAATTGATTTCAGGAGGCGAGAATTTGCGGGACCAAAATGCCAAGGGATGCAACTGATTGGTTACCGGGTCCTTTTGTGATAGAACTGCCCCCATGGCAAGGCTTGAAGCATCAGTTTCCACGATGTAGGGGAGTTCGGGGCGAGGGTGTTTTAAGATTGGTGCAGAGATAAATTTAGTCTTCAAATCCTGGGAAGCTTGTTCCGCCTCGGTAGACCATTCAAAACGTTTGTTTTTCTTTAACAAGGCAGTGATGGGCTGGACTATTCGAGAGAATTCGGGGATAAACCTGCGGTAAAAGTTAGCGAAGCCTAACATGCTTTGCACACCTTTTACGGAGGATGGTGATGGCCATTTGAGAACTGCATCGACCTTCTTTGAATCCATACGCACTCCGCCAGGTGATAATATGAATCCCAAGAATTCAACTTCAGTCACGTTGAAAACACATTTTTCCAATTTAGCGAAAAGTTTGTGTTGACGCAATCTTTCGAGGACCATTTTCACGTGTTTCCGAAGTTCAGATTCCGATGAAGAATAAACGAGGATGTCGTCAATGTAAACAACAACACACACATCTATGAGCTCTCTGAGGACATCGTTCATAAAATATTGAAAGGCGGCCGGGGCATTGCAAAGTCCGAAGGGCATGACCTGATATTCAAATAGCCCATACTTGGTGCGGAAGGCCGTCTTCCATTCATCGCCCTCTTTTACTCGTACCAAGTGGTAAGCTCCTCTAAGATCCAGCTTTGTATATATGCATGCTTTTCTGACTTGGTCCAGGAGTTCAGGGATCAAAGGTAACGGATATCTATTCTTAACGGTGATCTGGTTCAGGGAGCGATAATCTATACAAGTTCTAAGGTCTCCTTCCTTTTTTGGAACGAAGAACAAAGCTGAAGAAGCAGGGGACTTGGAAGGACGAATAAACCCATCTGCCAGGTATTGATCTAGGTATTGTCGAAGGTGAAGGTTCTCAGGCTCGGTGAGGGCATAAATTCTACTACAAGGAGGAGTAGATCCAGGTATCAGGTCTATCTGGCAGTCATAAGACCTATGAGGAGGTAGAGAGTTAGCCTGATCCTTCCGGAAAATATCTTGGTATTCTAGGTATTCGGGAGGTAACTGGGGAGTCTCTGAAGAAATTGCTGCCAGTGCAACACCAGGTGGAGGGTGACAAGTAGAGACACATTCTGGAAACTGGACCGTTCTTGCTCGCCAATCGATCAGAGGATTGTGTTTCTCTAACCAAGGTATTCCTAGAATAATCTGAAACTGAGGGGCCTCGATCACATCGAACACGATCTTCTCATGGTGTCCATCTTGACTTACTAGCGTCACTTCTTGAGTGGTATGCGTTACTGGCCCGGAGGCTATCTCCGTACCATCCACCGTAGTAATGACGTCCTTTACAGCCTTGGGACAAAGAGTTAGATTCATCCTCAAAACCATTTCATGATCCACATAATTGCCGATGGCACCGCTGTCGACGTAAGCTTCAATTGCATGTAATCGATCCGGATTATCAGGGCTAATGAGGACCATAGGTATCACGAAATGCGAGGTCACGGAACTGGTTTTCACGCTCGGCAAGAGGACCTCTATTCTTGTCAGGCGAGGTCGTTTCCCTGCTCAGAGTTTGTAACTTTGGTAACTGCAGCTCCTACTGCCTTCTTGGCAGGTTTCACCGGACAGTCTCGAAGAAAGTGCCCTGAGTTTCCGCAATAGAGGCATAATTGCAACTGTTTTCTCCTTTCCCGCTCCTTTTGTGTTAGAGGACCTTTCAGACCCCCTATTTGCATGGGTTCCCCGGAGTCTACTCCTTTGGAAGGAGTTGGCGGTTTGGAAAATACTCGAGCATCAAACTTGGAACGATCGGCCTTCCTGTTCTGCAGTCTGTGATCTATTTGAACGACTAAGTCTATATAGTCCGAACAATCTTGTGGGGGATTCACTACTTGGGCTAACACATCTTTGAGCTCTCCACGTAGACCTCTATAAAACAGCGTAATCCTTTTGTCCTCAGGCCATTGAGTTTCCACTATCAGTCTGTTGAAAGACGCAATATAAGCCAAAAGGTCTTGATTACCTTGTCGCAACGAAAGAAGCTCATTGTCCAAGGCCTGCCCCTGTGAATGTCTTGCGAACAGTTTTTCCATACTGAGCTGAAAAGCTTGAAAATCATGGAGGACCGGATCATCTTGATTTACTAGAGGGATCGACCAGTCTGCCGCATTGCCACTAAGGTACGAAAGCACGAAAGCTACTTTAGCTTGATCAGTTGGAAAGGCTGCTGGCCGGCATAAGAAATGCAACCGGCACTGATTGATAAATACTGCAAACCTCTTTGGGTCACCAGAAAATCGTTCGGGCGGAGCCAGAGGTACATTCCCAGGTAGGTTGATCTGCACTGGATTCATAGAGGATGTAGAAGGAAGATTTCCCCCAGATGCGGGTAACGGGGTCTGTCCGGCTTGTGACTGTAGCAATTGTCTAGCGAGATCATCTGTTCGCTCCTTGGAAATAATCAGTTCCCTTCTTAGAGCGTTCGTTTCCTGACGGGCTGCATGCACTTCTGCCCTTAGTTCCCCAAGTAACTGGGCTAGTTGGTCGGTATCCGAGGTTTCCATAGCGCCTGGAATGGAGTTTTGTGGTAGGCTTTGCGTTCTGTAACGCTCACCTGATTCCCGTAGAGGCGCCGGTCTTGACTGGGCGTATACCGTATCTTCAAAGGTGATGTGTAACACACGGCTGGCTCTTTGGGCTGGACCTCTGTGCACTGTATGTCTGACTCGAAGGGTAAGATGTCTTAGGTAAGTGAACGCCGTGCTCTCCATCTGCCTCGGGGCAGGGTGCTGTAACCAGTTTCTTCACTGGATAAGGGGAGCAGGCCTCTTGACTTCAGAGGACTGCTGTCCGTCGTTTACTGCACGAACGGTAAGTTTCGAGTAATTCTAATGTCTTTAAAGTCTTTAGTAATGATGTCTCTTGTTTTGCAGGATTCCGGCGATGGTGGATGACGGGCTGAAGTGAGTTGAAGATGGAGCCCGTGTGATGAATAGAAGCGCCTGGAAGCACGTAAGTAAGCGCTTGTTGCCTGCTTCACGATGCGCTCCAACTGTCTTTTTATTTTGCAGGTACAAGTTCGGAGCAGCTGCAGGGTGCCGGAATACCCACTGGGTTAGATGTGGAAAGGAGTAATGGCACGTGAGTATTAAAGTTCCCCAATGTCTTTAAACGCACCTTGTTTTGTCTTTCAGATGCGGGATGCAGCGCCGAAGGCCTCCGGAGCGTGCAAAGAGTTGGTAAGCTTTTGTCTTTCAGATGCCGGAATGCAGTGTGAAGACCTCCGGAGCGCACGAAGAGTAGGTAAGCCTTTGTCTTTCAGATGTCGGAATGCAGCGCGAGGCGTTGGTGACAGCCGATGGACCAGGTAAGTGAAGAGCTGTCACTGAAGACCGTAATGCTAACCTGTTCTTTCTTGTCTTTATAGGTGTTGCTGAAGACTGGATTCAGGATGGTAAGCCTTTTTCCTTAGGCCCAGGATCAGATGCAGAAGACACGATGAGCGTTCTGCTGCAGAGGATGCAGAATAACGCAAAGCAAGATTCATCCATCGGGTGTGGTTTAAATAGCCTCCTGTAGTGCTTAGGTGTCTCCTTCCACAGCCACGCCTAGGTAAGAAAAGAGTTCCTGCTTTCCAGAAGAGTTCCAGTGTTCTGAACCTAGGGAGTGGCTCCTGCCCCACCCAACAGGAAAAGTAGTTCCAAACAGAAGAGGATCAGAGGCTCAACTGGCAGGCAAGTAAGCAGCATGGTCTGCTGCAGGTAAGTCCACCCAAGCATTATGAGCCCGGCGCTTCCAGCGCTGGGACTGGGCATATTTATGAGCCTGGTGCCACTGGCGCCAGGACTGGGTCCAAAAGGTCCCAATTGGGACTGGTTGGCACTCGGAACCTGGGTTATGGATCTGCTTCCAAGGGAGTTGGGAAAACCCTGACCTTTTGGAAGCAGAGATCATGACACGGGTCTTCCTGGGAGGGGGCATAGTGTCACGCCACTTTTGGGGAGACCGAGGTCCGTTGCGATCGCTCTCCCTTCTCCTTCCTGGCGGATCTACCCGCGCTTTCGCGCCTGGGGAGCCGCCAGGAGGAGAGCTTCTGGAACCGCTGCTGGAGGGTTGCGGCGCATGCGCGGGAAACCGCTGTCTCGGTTCCGCGCATGCACCGTAGATTGGGCCTGCGCTTTGGGAAGGGCTTGCCTTCCAAGCCTCGTTTCGGGTCCGCCGGCACCCGGAGACGAAACAGCTTGCGTTTCAAGGCTTGCGGGAGCCGGCGGCCCATAAAAGGGAACCGCAAGCAGAAGCTAACCGCGTCTCAACGCGGAAGCTTTGTTCGTGTTGCTTGCTCCTGGTCTCCTGTGGTTCCTGCTTCCACCTTGCCTTGCCCCCAGCCTGCCTGGGTGCCCTGCTCAACCCTGGGTCCTCTTGGGCCCTTTTGCCTTGCCTTGCCTCCAGCCTGCCTGGGTGCCCTGCTCAACCCTGGGTCCTCTTGGGCCCTTTTGCCTTGCCTTGCCTCCAGCCTGCCTGGGTGCCCTGGTCAACCCTGGGTCCTTTTTGTCCTGCTTGCCTTCTGCCTGCCTGGGTGCCCAGTTTTGCCCAAGGGTCTCTTTGGTCCCACTTGCCCTACTTGACCTCCAGTTGCCTGGGTTCCTTGTTCTCGCCCTGGGTTCCCTTGGCTCCAGTTTCCCCTCTGACTCTCCTGGGACCAATTGGGCCTTTGTCTTTTTCCCTATTCCTTGGGCTCTCCCTTGTTGGTTTCCCTTCCCTATCTGGTTCCCCTTTTCCTGTCTGGTCCTGCCTGGTGCCTCGTCCTTTTTGGATCTACAGACCATCGGGCTAGTCAGCCATCTCCAAACCAGCTACCTGAAGTTCGCCTGAAAGTGTCTTCCTGCGGATTGGTGCCCCGACTTGTCTTTGTTTGGTGTGATCCCGCGTTCACCTTGGACTTCACCTTGTCCCGAATCTTCAACCTGACTGCTGCCTCTCCTGTCTGTGCTTGCACAGTCCCACCGTCACGTTAATCAGGAGAGTGCCTTCCGTGACGCTGGGAGTCTGTCCATCCTCCACCCTGTACCATTTGGGTGGTGGAGAGGCGGGTTCCCCGAGTCACACACTCGTCATTCAGCTGGCTACAGCCTGGCGGCTCCAACAAGATCCACATCAAAGAAAACAGGTACGCAGTCTTCACGTACATCCCAGCTTGACATTCTGTCATTTTTTAATAACTCTGGATTAAATGCTTTAGCTGTGGATCAGTACAACATAGTTTCAGACTGTAGAGATGAGGATGATGCATGAGAGGGGTTGATCTGGTTATTTCAGCCAACATAATGGACATACAAGAGATGATACCCTACACTGAATCTGTAGGTTGTCTCCATGACCATCGGTCTGGCTTCAGAGCAGCCAGCGGCACGGAAACTGCACTCCGAACACCCGTGAAGATCTGATCTCCAATCTTGACTCTAGCTCTTCCTCTGTACTCATTCTCCTCGACCTTTCCTCTGCATTTGACACGGTCAACCACAACATCCTGATTACTCGTCTCCGCGAGACCCTTGGCATCACAGATAAGGCTCTGGTGTGGCTGACCTCTTTCCTCCTTGACCGACCTTCCAGGTTCAGCTTGGGTCCTTTCTCTGCATCACCTCTCTCCCCATGTGCGGTGTTCCCCAGGGCTCTATCATCTCCACCTGGCTCTTCAATGTCTATCTGGCTCCTTTGTCCCTCCTGATCGCTACCTTTTCCTCTAACTTTCAGTGTTATGCAGATGACATGCAGGTCTATCCACTATTCAGGCATGGTGCGTCGCTAATGATCTCTGCCTTAACGCCAGTAAGACTGAGATCCTTCTCGCTGGGACCCCTGCTCAAGTTTTCCTCTCTTACTCTGGCCTCCCTCCTTGGGACCTCTGCCCTCACCCTCTTGTGAGGCAAAGGACCTTGGGGTCATCTTCGACTCCACTCTCTCCTTCTCTCCACACATCGCAGACCTTGCCAAGGTCGCTCACTTCCAGCTGCTCCTCCTCAGAGGTATTGTCCCTTTTCGCACCTTCACCCAGAAGCTCACTGTCTCCAGAGCCCGGGTTCTCTCTAGGCTGGACTACTGCAAAAGCCTCTTTCTCAGTCTGCCGATCTCTACTCTTTGCCCTATTCAACTCATCCAGAACAGAACCGCAAGACTTATCATTGGCCTCAAGCCAAGGGACGGCATCTCTGCGGTCCTGAAATCCCTCCACTGGCTCCTGGTGGCTGCAAGGATCAAGTTTAAGACCCTCTGCATCGTCCATAGGACGTTCTGGGGCTGTGGCCCTCATAACCTTCAACGCTCTCTTTCTAAGTACCTTCCTCTTAGAGCCCTTCGCTTATCTACTTCTAACTCTCTGTGGGTGAGTTGCTTCTCCAAGCAGAGAATGGGTGGTAGATCTCTCTCCTCTGCAGGCGCCTCCCTCTGGAATGGCCTCAATGCCTCTCTCCCCCTTGTGCCGGATCTCTGTAAGTTCCAGAAGCTCCTCAAGACCACCCTTTTCTCCTCTTCTTTCTCTCTCCCTCTCCCCTGCTAACCCTCCCTTGCTCCTGCTCTGTCTGCTAACTGGCTGCTTGGTTTCCTCTGAGTCTTACAGGACACCAGGCCCACCCTGACCAGTCCCCCTGCACTTGCGGCCTGTCCCCCTTCCACTGCCGCCTGGCTAACCTTTGCACTGCCCGGCTGAGATTGCGCCATGTAGTCCCAGCCTTCCTTGTACTTAACTCAGGGCGCTGCTGCTCTGGGTGCACTTCTCCCTGTATCCCACCGCACTTCTGGTTGCACACTTGCACAATCTCAATGACACGAGGCCTAGTAAGATCGTTGTCTTCTGCTTAATGGTGCAAATATTACAGAGTATGTTTCCTTTGAGAGTAATAACTACAAAATATATAACCATAGTCGATTAGTTGGAAGATACTAATAGATTGATCTCCAATATTAATTTTACATCTGATACTGCACTGTAGTTTATCTTGTCCAATGAGGTGGGCCTTTTTGAAAGAGGCTACCAATGTAAGGGTGTGAAAATGTAAATTTGATAGTTATACAGCCCTTTGTTCCAGCATCTGCAGATGTCAGGACTACTTCCTGGCAATTAGCTGACGACGTGAGGAGAGGAGCAAACTCCACAGTTGATAAGGGTAAAAATACTGGGCATTCTTTGAGTCATACAGGTACTGATAATAGTGAGCAAAGGGCTGAGGGCAAATTGGAAATGGAGGGGTACTGGCAATGGTTGCTCAAGGCCTTCCAGATGCATTTTATGGAAAAGCCCTGATAATTGATCCAGATTGTTTCTCCTTTGTTCCTGGAATACACAGGGTTTTTCCCATTACAATTCCGAGGGAGGGTTATATGACTATATGCATCTATTTCCTATACTTCTGTTACAGGAAACATGGATGACTGAAACCCCTGAGTTTGATAGTAGGGCCACTATTCATGCTTCTACGGGTAAGAGACTTAAGGGCAGTGGTCGAAGTGAGCGGGAGCGGTCGGGAGAGGTGCTCCTCTACTTTTTTAATTACCTTTTGCAGCTCCTATACTTTTATTTTAAAAAGAAACCGTTCCGGAATGGTTTCGTTTTAAAATAAAAGTGTAGGAAGAACTTGCCCTTTCAGTGCACTGCACTGAACGTTCCCTTAAACAGCAGGTGCAAGTGTTTGGTGGTGTGTATTGTGTGTGGGGGGGTCGCGGCGATGGGGTTTGTGGGTAGTGGGTGCAGGCCAGCAGGGAACATAGCTACTTCTTTTCATACACTTCAATCACTGCTTAAGGGGAGGCCAATGGGGGGCCTGTTTATATCATCATTATATCATTACATAATCACTGGGGTATTAAGAAAGTTAACGGTAGAACTGAAACGGTATTAACAGAGATCACACCATGGAACATGGCCAAAATAAGAGTACACTTGTGATGAATGTATATGATCAACCGGGTATGGTCTCACATAGGAAACATTTAAATACGCTTAAGACACTACTAGAGGACGTGACCGTCACTACTCCAGCTTTTGTATGTGGAGACTTTAACTCGTGGATACTCTCTGATTTAAGTGCCTTTAGCGATGACCCCTGTTCTTCCCCTTTTAATAAGGAGTTTTTTAATCAGAAGGGTCTCTCGTGGGGTTCCTTGCTCTATCAGCACAATCTTAAAATGTTGTATGGGGTTTTCTCTAGACGCCCAACAAGGGTTTACTCGAATTAGTGGAAAGCGCATCTACAATAGACTACATTTTAGTTAACTCAAGTGCCTTACTGCTGGTAACTGACATGGCGATCCTATCCAGGGAAGAGAGCGACCATATCCCACTGTGGGTACATTTCAAACTGGATCTTGACTAGAGATTAATATGGCCTTAAATAGAGTGAGATGGAAACCAACTGGGCTGATCAAGACCAGTGCTATCGCTGCCCTTGAGCCGGGGAAATGTCAGACTTTTGAGCTACTGGCGGGAACCCAGGAAATCGGAGCGATTGAACATTTTGAGATGGCATTTAGCAGAATCCACTCTCATGTGCTTGTGGAAAGATGCAATAAGAGTCGTTTGATGGCTTGTAACCATGATTTAACAAGGAAGCAAAAACACGATAAAGCTGTGCAAGAAAGGAAACTCGTGAGTCATGAGATAAAAGGTGCTCTTCGTAATGAGCCGGCAGTTAACACATCTGCAACTGTCAACAAAGCAATTAAGAGGCTAAAGAGAGATGATCAGGAAATACGGCTCCAACTGGCCTCCATTTCAAGAATAAGCAGAGTAGGCTATTGTGGTGTCTGGTCAATCGGACAGAAAATTGCCTGCATTGCCACCAATTATTCTAGTGCAGATTGGATTACATATATTGGCCTCACACTTGCTGCGAGTCCTACTGAAACATCTTTGGAGTACCTTGAGAAAGGTCAATGGGGATTGAAAGTATTAGTTGCAGATGCAGAGCTTATTATTAAGTCTCTGCACTCTTCTAGGGCTGCATGGCCTGATGGTACCTGCAAGGCACTGATTAAAATGAACCCTCTATTATGGGCTCCAATGTTGCACTGTATGTTTGTGGATAGAAGCTCCAAAGCGTTTTCCCGACATCCTGGCCATATAGTAATACCAGGGAACTTTACTCTTTTCATTGTTACATATACAATGTATATGCCAAGGTTGTGATTGCTCTCCCCTGCACCTGAAATACACTTCAATATCTCATTATAGAATCATATGTGTGAATCTTAAAACTTTAGGTTAACTCCCTCATTCCATCATATATTAAAAGGAGTGCATTGTGTCCATTTCGTGTGGTCATATAGTAATATAATCCGGATACATAAAAAGGAGAATTGGAAAGATCTGGGGAATTATCGTTTGCTAGCAGTGCTTGATATACCAGCCAAAATGTGTGCACGGATACTGCTGATTGAACTCAGAGAATGGATGGAGGGTAATAACATCTTACCATTTAACCAAACGGGATTTTGCACAAAAATGAATACATTGCACAACCTATTAACACTCGATATGCTCAGGAAGCATGCATGGGTCAAAGGTAAACAACCTATCTATGCATAGAATGTAGTGCAGCATTTGACACTCTTATCCGGGAGCGACTATGGAATAAGTTGGCTTTCTGGAAAATAGCACCTGGACTCTTGAGTATGCTTGTACAACTTCACACGAACACTCGAGTGAGAATTTGGCTGGATGGTATTGGTCTTGTAGAGGGGTGAAACAAGGATGCATACTGGTACCCACCCTCTTCACTTTATACCTTGCTGACCTCGACCTTGCCCTGAAGTCCCTAATAGCGTGCCCGATAAAATCTAGGGGTAATTCATTGGCATGGTTAGGCTATGCCGTCAACTTGCTTTTGTTGGATTATACCCACGTGACTTACATGCACAATTTATGGCTTTAGTGGAATATGCAACAACACATGGTTTTAAAATCAACATAGAAAAATCAAAAACGATGATTTTTGTATCTCCACGTGTAAAGCTAAGAAATATTGCTGGATAGTAAACAATACCAAAGTTAAACAGGTGCCGTTTTATAAATACTTGGGAGTGCTTTTTGATGACAAGATGAATTGGAAAGCCCATTGGAAGGCTGTTGGCTCTAAGTCACTTCAGCAAGTATTTATTGTATTGTAGTCCTCATTGGCGCCTTTTCCCTTTTTTCCGGCCTTAACACGCTTTATTGTAGGAAGGCCCGTGGGGACCGAAGTCCGGGTATGGGAAAGTTCTAAGAGGAGACCCAAGATGCGTCTGTGCATTTGGCTGAAATTAGGATTTAGGGCGGCTGGCTAGGCTCCAGTAAGCATCCCAAGAGGTCCGGTATGTGGGACGGTGCTGTAGATAGTGGTTTTGGTAGAGCGCTAGTGACGGAGACTCGATGTGTACCCAGCTAGACCGAATTTGTCGTAGGCTTTCGCTGTATTCTAAAGGCAGAGGTGTTGAGGCGAGTCTGGTGTTTCAGTGTGAAAAGTTATGTGACCAGCTAGACCGGATTTGTGATAGCCGTAGCTGCATTCTAGAGTGCATGGATGGAATGCCGTGTCTGTGGCAGAATGTCCACCGAAGTGGTGTGTTTATAGATACCTTAAACTCAGAAGGAGTTTATCTACAATGTGGCTGGCTACCACTTAGTCTACTAGTGCGATAGGCTGGTTGTCCTAGAGCATCTTCTGATAGGGGCAGACAATGTTACCATGAAAGGTCTAGACTAATGAGATTCTCTGGGTGCAATAGGCAAGTAAATTAAATAGACATAATTACTACTTCCACGTTCTACAGATGCTAACCAGTAGTCTAATAAGCGTGAAGTCAATGAATACTAGCATGTAACCAATGTGCCTTCGGATGTTCTACATGTTCTACGCAGTTCTACGTAGAAAGGGGGTTGCTTACAAGTAGCTTGGAGTGTCATGGGTGCCAACAATTATCTTGTAGCATCATGGGTGCAGTGAACCTTGTAGGCGTAATGCTCTAGGTGAGCTGTGTTAATTAGTTGCAGTGCCAGGCCACCCACATGTCTTGGCCCAGCCCTATGGCATGTCCTTGCAGGTATTTTAAGGATCTCACTTCTGACCTAGGATATATTTCCCACCATGGGTGTTGGACATGGGGTGTTTAAGGGGGATGAATCCCCACCCCACAATTTTAAGTGGGGGGGATATAATGGCATATGTCCCCCCAGAATCTCTTGTTGTGCACAGACAGTGCACTGCCACTGTCTGCTGCACATAATTCCAGGCTCAGCCAGGAATGGCTGCCAGTGCCGGGAACAGGGCCGTCACAAGGGGGGTCCAGGCCTCACATTTGGTGGCTGAGGGGGGTGGCGGGGTGCCTTGCAGCGCATTCAACGACAGACCGTCATTCCACGCCTATAGAGGCCCAGGGAAGGCAGTCTCATGGAGCTCTGGCAATGCTGAGCGAGTTCAGCCACTACTGGACAGTGGCCCATCTTTTGGCTTGACTGCTTTATATCCCTCATAACTAGCGTGGTAGCAAGTCAAAGACTCAAGAGCTTGTATAGTGTGACTGAGGTTGACACATAACACACACAAACACACAGACATACACATTCACGCGCTGTGGCAGTTAGACCCGCAGGATGGCATAGATTTTACTAATCGATTACGGAACATCATTTTCAGAAGGAACAGCATCTCCTATTAAGCTAAAGAACCAGAAAAAACGTACCTGCTGCTGGCCTTCCACACCACGCTCAGAATGGGTGTTGCCGACCTTCCAAAACTCTAACAGGGTGGGATGTACTCTTGCCAACCTTCCAAACCACACTCAGGTTTAAGGCGCATTTCTCCTCTTATAAAGCACACTTGAAATGGGTAAACTATAAACTTTCCATCTTCAAATGCATTATAACATGGAAACATGATATGCTCTGAATGAACCCACAATAACACGGAAGAGTGATATGTACTGCATGAAACCACTACAAAAGAGCATTGATAAAGCCAAGAGATTTGGCTTTTGTGTAGCCATGGGATAGGCATTTGGCATGCACGGCATGTATGGTGATACTTGACCATGATATGACAACGGCTGCAAAATGGTGTGAACACCTGGGCAAATGATACCAGTGCTAGGCAAACACCCATGATACCTATACACAATCCATCCAAAACTGATGTCTTTGAGAATGCTTGTTTTTCATATGACTTTAGTGCAAGGAAGAGATGCAAGGACACACACACTACTTATAAATCAAGTGGCTGAAAGCACACTTGGTTAAGGCATGTTCTATTACACCAGTAGCACAATTACAGCTGCAATTATTATTTGTATTTCTATTATTATTATGAGCGTATTTATTGAGCACAGACCGTGCTTTGGCAAGCAACAAAGCGCTTTACAAGTCTTAGGAGAAAGTACACACTGAGGAAAGCAGAGAATCAACGGACGGGGGAGCGAAGAATGGGGGTGGGGGAGGTTAGGCAGTTTGGCAGCAATGGATCTGCAGGCAAACAGGGGAGGCAAAGGGAGGGAGCAGATCCCCCCCCCCCTCAACTCCCAGTCTCAGGATAGGTGGGGAGTTGAACCAATAACTGTCAGAAGACTGCTTAGAAATAACACTGTAAGGCCTTTTACTGCACACAGTTTGGTGTTACTGTTTGATAGAGATTGCTCAAAGAGTTCTCATGAGGATATGTTTTGGTTGGGAAGATGCAGGGAGTGAGTTGGTATAGTGATAGGGATTATTAGCATGGGGAAGTCAATGGGTGAGTCAATAAACAAACAACACCCACAAGCTGTGCGCCTCTACTGATATCCTATATCTCTCCTATATGTAATCCAGTGTAATAGTTTTGGCTCATAGGTGGTGCTTAGGCACCACCTAATAACCAAAACTAATGAGGGGTGCCTCCTACCACCCTGAAACAGAGGGAAGAATCCACATATTGCATTAAGAACACTGATATTGAAATTAGCTATAGCCTTCCACCTTTGCAGCAAATCTGAAAATGTAAAATGTGCCTACTTCAAACCTCTCTGCGATCCACTCTGAGAGCAATCAAACATGTACTGGCCTAAGAATAAATATATTGACGGCCCAATACCTCTGAAAGACTTATAGGGCTGTTGCAGAGTCTGTCAGTGGTTAATCAGAGCCTGGTGTGAGACTGGCAGAGTCTGTCCCAACCCTGCTGACCTCTCAGAGGAACAGACCCTTTGAGAAATGCCCTAATGTGTCCAGCAGTGGGGGAGACAGCTTGCCCCCACACTGGGCTCCACAGTGCAGGAAACTTCCCATGGCCATGCTAATCCCCATGGCAATTCCCACCCAGTTCTTGCCTACCCCTACCCAAAACACCTCCTCATTGGAACTCTTTGAGCTAACTTCAATCAAGCCTTAGCATCAAACTTTGCCCTCAAAATGTCTGCGAGTGGTTTATCAAACAAGTCTTCTGAGAGATAATGTCTAATTGAAGTTGTAAACACACTACTGCTGTAATAAAAATGTCTTGACCAGGTCTGCCTTCAGCCACTTAATTTTAAAGCACCACGTGTCTTTCACTGAAGTCCTGTTAAAAACAAGCAATGGCAAAGCCAACAGTGTTGGCTTGTGCATAAGTATTAGGCATTTGCCAGGCACTGCTATTGAATGCTGAGCTACTCAAACCATTTTGCACCTGCTACCATCAACGGCCAGTTAATACCAATACAGCAGTGCCTTTCCCATGTCCACACAATCGCCCAAACTGTTAGCATTGCCAATGCTTGTTTTGCTTTGCCCTTGATTTACAGGACCATGCATCAAAGGTAAAGCAAATATACTACTTGGCTAAACTGAACCACATTGAATATTGGCCGCTCTAGTCAGTAATAACATTTATGGTGCATAGTCAGCCTGAACATACTTTCTGTCACTGGCTGGGAGTCCTTAGATGGTAATAATGGCATATATTGGTGCAGCCTGAATGGACATACATGGGAACAACCAGCACGAATAAATTTTTATATTAGCCTACGTTATGTGCAAAAACGGCATGACATGTATTGGAAAATGTTCCTGTGCATGGTTGGTGACTTGCAACTATTGGGGTTTTTCATGTGCTTCCGTACAAAACCAATTGCAAACTGTATGGATTTCTACCCAATTTTGCAAAGAAAGTGCCGTAAAATGCATCATTTTAACCCAATGTTTCAAACATTTTCTTGGGAGTGGGACACCCCTCAAACTCCCTTTGTTTGGTTGGGTCTACCTCACTGTGCTTTGTCGATCCCACAAACATTTAAGCCTCTTCAGTTCAGAAATTCACCAGCCCCCACTTTACATCATCTATCTGTCACTGTTTATGATGTGTGTTTTAATGTACACACAGGGGCAGGATGCTCCTTAATGCTGGTATGACGCACTACACGCCGTCATACAATCATATATATCTTTATGCATACGATACAAAAGTTAGTCTGGCATAAACCTTTCTTCAGTACAGAAATCTAACTTTGCTGTAGTTGATTTGCAGTTGTAATGATTACCCATATTTGGGTTCCTCCACATAAACTCAAGGGGAGATTTCTCACGTCTCCTATTTGTGGTGGTGCCGCCGCTGGCCCAGTGCAAAAAATGGTAAGGGGGCCTCAGCCAGTCTTTTGTCCTGGGCCTCACCACACCTTGTGACAGCCCTGGCTGGGCAGTTGTTTGCAACTTCACTTGCATGCAAAGATGAAAGTTCTGCTCGTGGCGTGCCACGGCCCGAGCCACGTGCCTGCGCTTATGACTCCAGGCACTGCCCGGGCGAGAAACAAACTGCACGTGCCCCTGCATAGTGCACTGCTGCGCAGCCTCTGAAGTCCAGTCACAGTGCTGCTGACTACTGTAGTCGAAGCGAGCACAGAGCATTAGCGAACAGGCTGACTGAGGCAGTGATGCCGCTTGCTGAGTCTCAGGCTGGGCAGGGACGGTCACATCCTATTTGCTTTTGCAGCAGCGACCATCGAAATTCAAGTGGTTGCAGTCTCACTTGCTGCTTGCTAGGCTATCTGGTGTGGGCGGAGGTAGACCTGTAGCTGGGATTCTGGTGTGGACAGAGGTATCCCTGCAGCAAGGGTTCTGGTGTGGGCAGCGGTATGCCTGTAGCAGGGATTTGTGTGTGGGCAGAGGTCAGTGGTTATTCATTGGATAGGTGGACAAGTGTTTAATTTGGATCCGCCTTTAAAAATACAGAAACTGATTTTTATTTCTTCCACATTTGCGTATGTCTCCCGGCCTTATCTGTCCCAGTTTTCTTCTATCCTGCCTCTTGTTCTCACGCCCCTCTGCTTATGGGTCTGGTCGGCTGCCTGAAAGGAGAAGTGTCGTACTCGTACCGTAACCCACTCTGGCCCCATGCCACACCAGGGACCGGGTCACGATGACCTGGTCACCCTGCAGCTACCCCGAAACCCAATAGGGGAACTGCAGCACAGTGCGGGCATTAGGTGATGTGTGGTATCCGGATGATTACTGAAAATCTTAGCAGTGGTCATTGGCTTAAGAGGTGCTCTGTGTGTCTTTTCAACACCCGTGAAACTGCCAAGGCAAAGAGGCCAGCCGGTAATCTCGCAGCAGCCCACTGGTTTGCACTCCTTACTCTACTTTGGTGTGCATGTGCACCACCTGTCAAAAGGCTGCCACCAGCCCCTAACTGATGCGTGCATGAAGGGGGCCTAGAAAATGTCCATGCTTCGAAGGCTCAGAACCGCCCATGTCTCTTGTTCTAACCATTAATGGTCAACAATGGGAATCACAATGCTGGAAATTTAGGAGAGAATTGGAGGTAACCTACCTTTGTAATCAAGGCACATTGGTGGAAGGGAACTTCTAGCTGGAGGGATGTTGAAAAGAATACATTTTAGGACTAGAAACTCTTTTTAAGTATCTTAAATGGGGAAAGTGAACAGATGCACGTGTGTTCTGCAACCTGGCAGAACTGCCACCCTTAATCCGAAGCTTAGAGCGCTACACAGGACAATGTTTCACTGTAGCATCTAAGCTTTCCCAGGCTATGCTACACTTTCTCGACAGTAGTAAGGAATTTCTCTGTGGAAAAATCCCTTACAGTGGCACTAAACCATTCCTTGCCTGAATGGAAGATTCTAGGAGTGCCCCTGCAATGCTACCCACATCCAGCCCAGACTGAGCCAATCCTTAGAACGCTGGCATTCCTCTGCTTTTGGAGTTCAGCATGTGCTGGGTTTGTCACCTCTGCTGAAAGAATATGCGTTTGCTTGAAAGCAATAGTTCATTAATGTCACGCTCCTATTTCCTGCAATGACATGATGCAGCTTCGGGTGCTCACATTTGTAGCCTCTTTCACAAGCACAGTTTTCACCTGAGTGCCTTGATGTGGCGAAATCGCCTCTGGGGGCTACATGGGTAGGCTCTCATGCTGTGTAACATTCACTCTCTGTGGATTACCCTGCATTCCTGTTGAGGCTCTCCCTTTGTCTTCCTATATTACCTCTCACAGTTTTGGATGTTCATGCAGACTAGACTAAACCAGGCAGGACAGATCCCCCCCCCACACCCTGCCCAATGTTCCAATGTTCCAATGTTCTCTGGCTCTCTGCCAGATTCTCTGCCACCATTCAAATTCACTTGCAAATATTAAAGCAGATAGTGGGGTGAGCATGCATTTTAAGCGGCTGTTACTCTGCTATGACACACAAATGTATAGTGTATGTTTCTTGACCTTGCTTCGAGCTTCAGTTTCGTTCCTGTATGTGGTCATGGCTCTCCTAGGTCGGTGACTGCAATATACTTTATCCCATGTGCAATTCACATGTGCTCTGATTAGAAACACACCGCTGTTGCAAACGTGATTAACCATTGGCACTCGAAACACCTGTGTTTCTGCTGTGGGTATTATCATGTCAAAACTTTGATTTGTCTGTCTTTTGTATCGCTTGCATCTGAAATTGCACAGATGAGCTGGGTGTCTGTCTTGATCCACCTCGCCAATATTCACATTACACATGACTCAATCATGTTGGTGTGTGCAATATACGCACAGATATAATGGATCTGACATACAAACAATAGCAACAGAATTTAACAAGCGTACAGAGCGCGCAAATGAAATGTGTTTTTTTTAACAAATGTGCATGATCATCACTCACTACAAATAAATTGACAATTCATTTTACTCTGTGGTTTGTGTCTGTAGCAAAGTCCCCAAGGTGTCCCCTGTCACCCCCAGATTGTATGTGTCTCCTACGCCCCTGCCTCTAAGTCTGTCATAAAGCTGCATAGCCTGCATTGCACCCTTGGCAGTCACTCACTCACTCATTCACTCACTCACTCACTCACTCACTCACTCACTCACTCAGGGACAACAGATTTCTTGTCCACGTGGCACCCAACCAAAAGCAACATTTGTTGACGATGCTAAACCTCTGCATGAAGCCATGCAGGCCACTTATCTCCTCCATGACTCCGGACCTATACAAGCAGTGAAAAGCTTCTGCCCCCCTCCCTGGCCCCCACACTCGCATCCTCCACCGCAGACTAGAAGTAACAATACTTTAGAGCAGTGGCGTCACCAGGAACCATATTTAGGAGGGGCACAGAGGGGGCCACAGAAAAAAAGTAGGGGGGGCCACAGGCAAAAGTAAAGGGGCGCCTATAAAAGGGCAATGTGTGACGTCAAAAGCACTATTGCAGAGAATATTTTGTGCGCACCAGCTACCACACTCCTTTTGTGCATCTCCCCTCACATCAGATTGTAGGCACTAAACCAGTACCCATCATTAGCGGTTTTGTGCGCTACATTCTGATTGGAGGGGCTGCTCTTGGCTGCAGGGTGACTTAACAGCTCTTCATTATTGCGCTGCATTGATTGCGGTCCTGTGTGTGTGTGCCACAGCACTGCAGACAGTGCAGAGAAAGCAGCCCAGCTGAGGTGGGGGGGGGCACAGGAAGGGGGGCACAGGATTTCAGGGGGGGTGCAGGATTTCAGAGGAGGGGCTCGGGGCCCCCCCAGCCACCCTCTTGCAACGCCACTGATTTAGACTAGTTTTTCCTTTGTCCCTCACTTTCTCATCCAAATCTGGTACTTAGACATAGCTCTCAACTCACACGCTTTTGGCAGGTGTCAGACCTCCTAAAGGCATAAAGGGCTGACTCACCCGCCAAGCCTCCTGCACGCCCATTCATTCCAATGGGCGTCTCACCCGCCAAAAACTAAATCAGTGATTTCACCCGCCTTTGTGACACAAATGGTTGAGAGCTATGACTTAGATAATTAATGTATAAAAGATTACAGACACTGCTTCGACATTATTCTCTTTTTTCTTTTGGAGGAATTGCAGTCGCGTTTGATGATTTGTGCACAGCTAGTCCATAGCTCTCAACCATTTGTGTCACAAAGACGGGTGAAATCACCCGAATTTGTTTTTGGCGGGTGAGACGCCCATTGGAATGGAGGCTTGGCGGGTGAGTCAGCCCTTTACAAGGCGGGTGGCACCCGCCAAAAGCGTGAGAGTTGAGAGCTATGCTAGTCCCCGTGGCAGTGTGGAACCAAGAGTAAGTCTGAGGTTAAATCAAGGAGTGCTTTTGATTTCATGTGTATACGGGCCAAAGCACATTGGGTCTCATGCCCCCCTCTCAATCAGGGCTGGACTGGCCCACAGGGAACTCTGGAGATTTCCTCCTGGGCCTCTGCACCGTGGGCCTCTTTTGTATTTAATTTTCAAATGTTCTCGTAGGAAAAGAGTTGGGATTGCTAAAAAATGTGTAATATGGTGCCACTTTGAAAATTATTTCCAGGGCCTTTTTTGGGTCCCAGTCCACCCCTGCCGTCCCAGACTGGCTTTTAAGAGACAGAAAATCGCATATTGTGAGGGCTTGTCTGCCGGAAGGAACCATATGCTTGTGGATCGTTGGGTAGGGCGTCAACCGCCATAACTGGTCTGTCAACAGAAAATGCAAACCGTCAATGCGCGGATTCCCTTGATAGTTGGGGGAGGGGTGTAACCAACAACAGAAACCATTACTGCATCCGTGTTTAGGTTGAGTTCAGCTAAGAATAGAGAGTGTCTACTTTACGGCAGTCACAACCTCGAGGAAGAGCAGAATGGTACAGCTTTCACGGCAATGCGTTCGTCAGGAGAAGTATTATAGCCACTCTCTCCTTAAACTGGATTGCGGTAACAATATCGTAAGCCATTTTACAGTCTGTTAAAACATAAATAAAACTACAAGCTATACAATCACATGATAATAACACGATATAAAGGCAGGCCACGTATTAGAATAACAATAGCACGTAGCACAAACCGTCGGTTCATGAGACAAAACATTAACAGTCAAATTCTTTTGCCAAGCTCCTAGTTCGTACTAAACCTCATTGTTTAAAAAAAAAAAAAATGTACATGTTTTTTTTTTAACGTTTTAGTTCCCACCCCACAGCCTGGGATTAATTTAAGATGTAAACGTGCTGCACGGCAAGCTGCGTCACAGCCCGCCTGTGCACATTTTCTGGGCAGAAGAATAAGAAATATAGCTCTGTCTCTTCCCAGTCAGGGGAGAAGGGACGAATAGATGCTTCTTATCTTGTTTTCTCGCACAGAGCCAAAGATCTACCAAAAGTGCAGCGCCTCGAATCTGAAGCGTGTGAGCTAGAGCTTTAGTGGTGGCTTCCAGGGCTTATGCTAGGTAACCTTCTGTTTGAGAAAGGTACTGAAGATGAAATGAGACAGATGTGCGTTCTTCATCAGTTCATCATCTTCCCTCGTCCCCCCTTTACCGATGACTGCCCACCAATCAGTAATGGAAATGGACAAAGTTCACTGGGGAACTCCCACCCCTCCTTTGCACGTGGGCGAGGGGGTAGCAGTTGGGTCAGATTGTCAGTACTGTGGGCAGAACCGAGGAGCGGAGCTAGGCGTCGAATTTATGGACCCCTGTCTTCACCGAACTGTGACAATTTTTGCCAGAGGACAGCTCTGTCTTGTTCTGGCACAATTCCTTTCGTGCCTACAATCAATTCTGGCTGAGAAAAGAGTGCAGAATTCTGCCCCGACAACATATCACGGCGAACATAACGGGCGAACTGAGCCAGGGTGTTCTACATCATTCCCCGATACATAGATCCCTTGGAGTCCATCTTGAAAGTGCTGTGTGCGGGCTACCCCATACAGACAACCAAAGGGGACCTGCTGTGATTGTAGCATATTCCAAACTGTAGCTCTGAACCAATTCGTTATAAACAGCAACGTTATCCATCAAAGTTGGTCAACCAAGCAGTTACTTGAAAAAGGAGTTCTCAGCCCTTTGTATTTCAACATATAATTTGTGCCACCAAACTTTTGACTCGTAAAGATAAATGGTACTTGATCTAACAAAATACATTTGCAGTTTGGCTGAAATTTGAATACTTTCCCAAATAATGTATGGATTTACTCCTAGCCCCATTGGCCTGTGCCATAGCCAAGGCTTAATTTGTTGGGGCTCAGCCCTGGTACTTATTTCGGAGCCCCAGCACTTATTGTCTCAGACTCAGTTTGATTATGAGGTGGTGTTTTGGTAACTTTATTATTTTAACTGCCAGTTACATAATAGACACCTATAGAATCAGAGCAAAATATAAATGATGATTGCGTTTAAAGACACACTTAAACATTTGTCTCTTGTCAGGACATGATGAGTAGGTTATTTTACGTGCATGTTGCGCCCCAAAAAATGAAGCACTGGCGAGCACGCTGCATCAATACTGTCATTTAGGCACACATCAATTTCCCTGGGGGCAATTTTCACTGTTACCCATTAGCTCATCAGGAATAAGGGAGCCCACTTCCTGTTGGTACTAACCACGTCCCCAATTAGATTATCATTGGCCCTGGAGGATACTTCGTGGTTTCCTGGAAGTTTATTGGTAACAGTGAAAGGATTCTTGTCACTCCTGATTCATTCATTTGCAATGAGATCTACTAATTGTTCCCAGTCACCCTCCTTACTAAAAAATAGTCAATTATAGAGGTAGACCGATTAGTTTTAAGGGTAGTTTACCCGGTGCACGTGACTTGATCCTGCCATTAACCTATGAAGTCCCCATTCCATCGGAAACGTATGAGAGCGTAAGCCTTCCACGTCACAGCGAGAGTCTGTGCCGACATCTTCCGGCATGGAAGATCGCTATTCATGGTACCTCGGAAACTCTGCCCCTAGCTAAGGGATTAACTCCCCATCCATAAGCAAGCAATTATACTGAAAGTGTTTTATCATGCTACAAAGACAACACGGTGGGCAGGAGGGATTATAGTGCCATCAATGGTGACAATAAATCACTTTTACGAGCAGAATTGTAAAAGCAATTGTATTAGCAAGATGGGAAGCTCAGACGAGCCCTCAAATCTGAGGGGCAGTATGTGTAGGACACCGATATAACTATGTCTCTAAGGATCCCCCTTAGGCGATACCCACACTCACAGCCCCCAGACATATGCCCTTAGTATTGTTTACAGCTGGTTTAACATAGGAAGCTAACCCATGTCGGGTTTCGGGAAAAAATGACCATGTCACCAGCATGCACCGGACATCATGTTTCTCAATAAATGCCACTTAGTCCTGGTCATCCAGCTCAGATTCCAAAACCTGTTCTACTAAGACAACAGCTACACAATTGGGACGAGGGCACAACCCCCAGAAATGTCACAGCAGCAGTGTGAACAACATCCTCAATGGTCCAAGAGACTGTGCTGCAGCCCGCGGAAGGGCCATGCTGGGCAAGTCAGTCCTTTGTCATGATGTCTGATGATGTCTAGACATCGCAGGTGTTTGAAGTGCTAATGGCAAACTCTCCTCTTGCAACAACCCACCTTTGCTGGGTAGGGACCATGTTATTTGATACCTGGCACCCTTTCTTCACAAGGGACCCACCAGTGGTTTGCAAAACTCCCCCCACCAGTGTGACTGCATTGGCCCCTCAGCCAGAAGCACCTCTGCTCATTATCGGCCATGTGATTTAATTCCTGGCACCCTTATCAAATGCAAAGTGGCCCTTCCTCTTCACTGGGGACCCACCAGGGGTTTGCCAAACTCCTCCCCACCAGTGTGACTGTACTGGCCCCTCAGCCAGAAGTACCAACCTATCCGCTATTGCAGCAGTACTTTGTATGGTTGAGATTAGTTGTGGACATAATGTGTCCTGAGCAAAGAACAGGAGGATAACAAAACCGTAGAGAATGTAAAACAATGCTCCCAATCCCCCATAAAGTGAACTCATTCTGCAAAGTCTGTTCCACTATCAAAGGGGACTGCAAGTTCAAACGTACACAGGCCCTGCTCCTTCATTTGACCTTGAACCCACCCACGGTACTCTCCAGGACCTCACACCTGAAGGGAGTAATGACCACTACCAATGGGACTGCATGGGCTGTGTGAGGGGTCAGAAATGAGAGGCAGATACAAAGCTGTAAAATCATGGTCAGACATTTTATTTAAAGAAAATGGGTTGGAAAAATGCCTCTCTAGCCCTTTCTTACGGAAGGAGGTGCCCTACATAAGAAACTAAACTAAGATCCAGTCTGTGTCAAGTAGTTAAGATCTTAGAAACCGTCCTTGTGCCCGAAACCTTCTGAACTGACCCTCACTCTAGAAACAAGCTAAGGGTGCAAGGAAATGTCTCTGACATAGGGTTGCTGAAAAAGTCTTCATAACCAAAACATACAAATAAATCCAAAAGTATTTCTCAAGGAGATTTCCTTGAAACCAGAGGATAGTTCCCTTCCCGTGGATTTTTAGGCAGGATGGAGAAAGTGTCTCTTTTAAGCAAACGGTTCCTTTTTATCCCAAAAATATCTCTTTACCCAACAATTCCTTCAGAGTTTTACACTGGATCAGAAAGTTCTTGTTATCAAAATATCTTCCAAATATCCATCAAGGCTTTTGTAACAAAAGTGTTTCTCTTAAACAACTATGTCTTTATATTGGATGAAAAAAATTATCATTCTGTAATCTTAGAGATTTGGCTGGTGTACTTTCCGGCTTCCCTGGTAGACTTCCTTGCCAGGTAATTGTGTATCACTGCTAAAGTCTTTTCTTTACAACTTTTGTTAGATTGCCTCATATACTCCTCTGCCAGGAATCCTTTTATGGGTTCCTCAGACTCCTGGTATATTTCCTTTCCAGTTATCTTTCCACATTTCTCAAAATTCCTGGTAGTTTTGGCTTCCAGGACTTCTTGTATGCATTTCTTCTTTAGTGGATTACCTCTTGCCAGGAATGCTCTCATGGGGCTCTTCAGATTCCCTGGAATACTTCTTTTGCCAGGTATCTTCTCCTGAGTGTTATAGTTCTTTATATATAATTTCAAATGCCTGGTGAAAGTGACTACCAGGACTTCTATTTATTACCTTCTTATCCCCTGGTGTACCCCCCTGTCAGGTATCTTAGCACAATGTTACAGTCTTTTCACAACTTCAATGGATTGCCGGGTATACACCCTGCCACGGAAGGTATTACAGATCCCCTGGTATACACCCTTGCCAGGTATCTTTCCCCCAAATGTCAGCTGCCTGGTGCATTCTCTTTACCGGGGCTTCTCTATTGTTTTTTTTTTCAATGTTACTTTCAATATATCACATTAGCCTCTATTTTGCTCTGTCCAATGTATTTGCTTAGGGTATCACTTGTTTCATCTCTCCCCCACATTGACCTTTCATGCATATGTGATTATCCAGATCTCTTTGTTGCACTTTTTATTGTCGGTATTCACATCTTCTTCCTTTTAAAATTTGATTTAACACTAGGTTTTTTCTATGTTTAAATTGTCTTTGAGAATTGTCCAAAATATCAATCTCATATACTTAATTCACTTGCTTTCTAGTTTGTTGGTACGCCCTGGGGTCCCCAATGGCTCTGGACCAACTCACTGGTGATCTTTAGTGCCCCCAATGTATGTCGTACCTCTGAGGTGAAGCTTCCTCCCAGGATTCACTTCCCAGGCAGTGTGAGCAGCTCTTCAGCGTTCCTTGCAGCTCTGCCAGTGGCGGCTGCTATCAGAGGGTGGCAGGGCACCGCCCCCCCCCCCCCAACGGGGCCCAGAAAGTAGAACCAGTAAAATTGTAAAAGATTCAGAAGAAGCTCTTGCTCTTCTGAATCTTCTTTGCATTTCATTGCCATCAGCGCGGGCGCGCTGTAGCAAGTTGGCAACAATAGTGTTGTCTCAGTCAGAACTCCTACGGGACGGCCCGGCTCCCACAGCGGGGCGCGTCCCATTTTACTCTGGTTTTTCACTAGTGGAGTGTGTGGAGCTCGTAGCTCCACGCCTCTACGTAAGGCCTTTCACTAGAAGGCTGGCGGGGTACTTGAGGGGTGGCCCCGCCAGTATAAAATGTGTGCAAACAGCGCACCGAAGATAAAGTAATGTCATTGGCTGTTTGCCAGCCAATGACATTACTGTATCTATGCAGATGATGGCGCAGGCAGGGTGTGTGCGTGCAACTGCGCCACCTTCACACTTCAGTCTGCCTCTGGATTGCGTCGGTGAACGACGAGAGCTGCTGCCCAGACCAGCAGAGATGGCCATTGCCGAAGCTTGCCGGCGGCAAGTACACATCCACTAGCCACTACCCTACCCAGACTGTTTGTGCCGTGTAAAACGGCCCCAACAGTCAGCACTGAAAGACGTGTTGAGCCGTGTAGGCAACTTGGGGCCTTGTGTTGTGTCCCACGTCGGTGGGCCCGCTACCTGGGCCTTTCTTTGCCCACGGTCCGTGGCCCAAAGGGCTTAGGCCAAGGACCGTAAAGGAAGGCCCGGCGTGCACCGCTGGCTATAAGCAGCCTGTCATAAGCAAAGGTTGGTGCGTTGCACTGCTGTCCCTGGTGAGAGGCCCTGGAGTGGCCAGCTCCCCGCTGGTCCAGAAGAGCAATCTTTGCCTTGCGATTGGCAGTGTAGCTCAGTTGCCCCCTGCTCTTTGCAAACAAAGGCTGTTCTCGGCTGTGTGCAAAGCAAGTTATTCAATTGACTAAAGTGGCTTTCGTTCTTATTAAGACCCTGTGTGTCCTGGGCTGCTCTCAGCTCTTCTCTATAAGCCAAGCTCAAACACGGCTACGGATGGGGTCCACTAGACACACAGCTTTCTAGAGCTCTTGCGCAAAAGACCACTGCTCGGCTGTGTACATTTGATGTCCTGTGCATTGTTTTATTTAATTTACCTGTTCATTTATATGTTGCTTCAAGAATAGTGTCTTTGAATAGAGAATATGTTGCTTGTGTCTGGCCACTGCAATCTCTACCTCATGATGCTGGAAATGCCCAGCACGCGCATGACACACAACGAAAAACGCTGCACTGACCTGCAAGTCTGAGCCCCACTGTGGCTGACGCAGCGCCTCGTCCTTCCGTCTCCGAGGTCGGAAGAATGAGTACTATTGAGTTGGGCGGTTTCCCGTTTCACAGGACTTAGCAACGTCTTTTTCAGAATATGGTCGGCGAGGAAAGCATGCATTGTTGATAGTGGAAGCGCATGTAAAATGATAAAAAAAGATCCAAGTGTGTGCTTAGTGTAATAGTATTTATTACCATCCGGACTCACCATGATGCTGTTAAATTAACCAAAAAAGCTCTTTCCACCTCAGTCCCGTTAGCGTGTTCCCCTTTTCACATGAGTGCCAGCCTGCTTTTCAGCACTCATGTTGTCTGAAAGGGGCCACAAAGCAGTATTAATGTTGCCTTGAGATTAGAATACGAGCTTCATAGGTGCACATGGCATGGCGGCCCCTTTTTTGCCGAAGGGTTCAGGCTGGCAATGCGTGGCTACAATGCACCCTGTTCACGCACATCAATGTAAACGCAGCGCAGCTCCTGCAATACTAGGCGTGCAAGGCCGAGGGGTACTGGCACGCCCCCAAATGTTGGCAGGTAAAGGAACCATACAGTAAATCGAGCATCCAAAGATGACAGTTTCGTCAGAGGGGACGCTGGGAATCACACCTCTCCCATGCGAAGTGTGGCTGTGGGATTCTTCACAATACCTCACCACTCTGTCTATACAGGGTCACCGATGAGCAGGAGTGCACTGGCAACCAAAGCCCTGAAAATAATGTTCTAAGTGGCCCCATATTACACGTTTTCAGCAAGCCCAACCCCTATAAATAAAATAGGTTACCACACAAAAGAGGCCCTGGGTGCAGAGGCCTACCGGGAAATCCCCAGAGTTCTGTATAGGCCAGTCCACCCCTGCCGATGAGGCATCAAAGGTATTTTATATGGGTCTGGTAGAAGGACCCATCACTGTGTGCCCCTGGGCATGGTTCCCCAGGGGATGCTGGGCAGCTGTGGCCGGGGTTTCCCAGAACTGCAGCACTTTCAGGCTGAGGCCCTTTTCATTAAGAATGGGTACATAATGGTATAGGGGCGCTTGCCCTACACGTCTGCTGATTTAGTGAAGGGCATTCGGGATGATGCACACCTTGAATAATGTATGCCCAGAGACAAATGGGTCTATTTATTCCTTTCCAAAGGCCCACCGACTTTACCAGATCCCTGCTTTCCCACTTGCTAGCAGTAAACTGCTCGGCCGACTCCCAGGTGGTAACGTTCAATATACCTTGCTAAGTATGAGTGCATAATTTCAGCTGTCAGTCATTTAGTGGCACGTGGGTAGTTATCTGCCCCATGCCATATCTGCGCCCTCATTGTGTTGTGTGGCTTGTTATCAGTTGTTGAAAAATCGACACTCTTGTAGTGTTCATCTCTCCATTGTTATTCACCAAGGAAACTTGCAGGCAAGGGATTGTGTCGGTGAAGGACGAGAGCTGCTGCCCAGACCAGCAGAGACGGCCATTGCTGAAGCTTGCCGGCGGTAATTACACATCCACTAGCCACTACCCTGCCCAGACTGTTTGGGCCGTGTAACATGGCCCCAACAGTTAGCACTGAAAGACGTGTAGGCTAGGTCCTATACGTCTTTCAGAGCTGACTGTTGAGCCGTGTAGGCAACTTGGGGCCTTGTGTTGTGTCCCACGTCGGTGGGCCCGCTACCTGATACGCACGTCCAAAGTAGCGGCGGGGGCCGCCTGGGCCTTTCTTTGCCCACGGTCCGTGGCCCGTAAAGGAAGGCCCAAGCGTACACCGCTGGCTATAAGCAGCCTGTCATAAGCAAAGGTTGGTGCGTTGCACTGCTGTCCCTGGTGAGAGGCCCTGGAGTGGCCAGTTGCCCGCTGGTCCAGAAGAGCAATCTTTGCCTTGCGATTGGCAGTGTAGCTCAGTTGCCCCCTGCTCTTTTCAAACAAAGGCTGTTCTCGGCTGTGTGCAAAGCAAGTTATTCAATTGACTAAAGTGGCTTTCGTTTCTATTAAGACCCTGTGTGTCCCGGGCTGCTCTCAGCTCTTCTCTATAAGCCAAGCTCAAAAACGGCTATGGATGGGGTCCACTAGACACACAGCTTTATAAAGGCCCTGCAGGGCCTCTTGCTTGCAAGTTTCCTTGGTGAATAACAATGGAGAGATGAACACTGCAAGAGTGTCGATTCACAACAACTGATAAGCCACACATATTTCATTTATTTTCAATAAGCCAGACAGTTTTTTTTTAAAGGAGGAGGTCTGGGTCACCTTAACGAACAGATTATAACAATGGCCCTCATTACGACCCTGGCGGAAAGTGACTGACCGGACCGCCACAGCGTAAATAGCGTTTCCGCCATTGCACGATGGAGCAAAGTGCGGCCCATTCCGACCCATCGGGCACGAGCACCACGGCATGGCGGAAGTGCAAAGTCCGCGATGGCGGAAATTACCCCAAAACGGCCCACACCGCCGCCGTACGGCGCCCTAGGTGCAATACCGCCACCCATCTTAGCGGACACCGCAGTGAGCGCCAACCGGAAAGTACGGTGACCGTAAATATACGGAAACGGAAGTAAAAACACGGGCCCGGAACGGGAAACAACACGCCGTACACCTATAAAACCACAAAATCCACACAACCACTAAAAACACCACCCTGAGACACATCCCAACCCGTCATCCACCCTAGTGAAACCAAGAAAAATGGGAAAAGTAGCGAAGAAAGCGTGCGACCGCAAGCGGCAGGTCCACTTCTCCCGTGAGGAACTCACCGTGCTTACAGAGACCCTCCAGGAGAATGCCGCCGCCGTCTTCTCCACGCAAATGACCAGGACGGCACTTGCGAACAAGAAGGCCATATGGGCCCTGGTGGCACAGCGGGTAAGTGCGGTGGGGACCGCACCCCGCAACCCACAGCAATGCAGAAAGCGATGGGACGACCTGCGGATACGCCTCCGTAGCATACTTTCTGCCAACCGCAACATTGCCACAGCCACCGGGGGAGGATCGGAATCACCCATCAAGTTGACCCCCTGGGAAGAAATCTGTGCCTCCACCATTGGAATGGAGAGCATAGAGGGAGTCGGAGGGATGGAGAAAGGAGTGCAGACATCCGGAGAATCCGGTAGGTGGCCCAAATAAAACCATGCCAAATCCACAATGTCCAATCATGTGAAGAACCATGTGTCCACATAGCGCAACAGCAACACATGGCCAGGAGAACGTCCACACACATTGGCCTGATAGCGCACTTTAAAACTCACAATAAATACATAAATAATTAAAAACCCCAAAAACACCCACTACACGTGCAGCAGGCACACCCTAACTGCAGGCTGCCAAACAACTGCACCCTCACTCCACACACAAATGAAAGCACCTCCAAGGCCCCGACCCAAATCACCCTCAGGTACCACCCCAATGCATGTGATACATTGCCATTCCAATTCCCACAGACCCATTAATAACGCTCGCCCTCCTTTACTCCACCACAGGGTCCGATCCAAACGACGAGCTTCAGGACACCCCTACCAGCACACCTGCAAAGAGGGCCAAGACCAACGGCCAAAGACCCTCCACCTCAGCTGCACGCATCAAGACACGGCAGCAGCACAAATCAAGTGGCAGCACAGAGGAGGGAACATCAACAGGCACCCCAGCAGCCAGCATGCCCACAACAGCACCACCACAGGTCCCCCCAATGGATGCCACAGAAGGCACTGCCTCTGGTGGCAGCAGCACCATAGGTGACACCCCATTAATGGCAGCATGCTCCGACACAGAAGACGGGGATGTCGAAGTCAGATCCATCCATGACCTGTCCCAATCCCCCTGTCTGTTCCATCCCGTACACCATGAGGATACCACGCAGGGGCACCCACAAGACGACGACTGGCCATCCCCCACAAGCCCTGTGGCAGGGCAACATGAGGCGAACAGCCACTCTGTGACACCACCGCAAATGGCCATGGCCCAGCAGAGGCAACAGTCCCTCGACCAGTTAATCGTGCAACAGCAGCAACTGGCCACGCTCCTCAAGGACCATGCCGATCAATGTGGGGGCACTAAGGCAGACATAGAAACATCAACTGAGACACTTAGGGCAGAAATGGAGAGAAGCACAGAGACACTAAGGGCACAAATGGAGAGTAGCACCGAGAGCCTGAGAGTACAAATGGAGAGTAGCACCGAGAGCCTGAGAGTCCAAATGGAGAGAAGCACCGAGAGCCTGAGGGGTGAACTGCATGCGACGTCCAAAGACGTATGTGCCAAACTTGCCGCAGTGCGCCGTGTGCTCACTGAGCTCTCACAAACCCTTAGGGACATGCATGGACGTGAGCAGGCAGAGACATCATCCGTTGCAAGTTCCGTCCAGGGCAGCCCCCAACGTAGATCTGGGAGGAACCTGCGCTCCACAGGCAGGGGTGCCCCTGATACCCGCAGAGGGGGCTTGCAATAGCGACTGCCCACTGACAATGAGCATCTTCGGACACTGGTGTTCGGGGGGGAGGTAGGAGGGTGGAGGGGGTGTGTTGGGCTCACTTGGGTGGCGGGTCGATAGGGTGTTCAACATGATATCACATATGCCATAAACAATGCACGATCAACCAATGAGATGTGTGGACAATGATCTTTGTGTACTAGGCCATCATAGGCGTACAGTCCATATTGTGCATGTACCAGACACACACAGTGCCACGAGTCCCGTGTCCATGTATCAGCCACCAGGCGTGAGTGCTAGAAGCATGCATCAATGAGATGCTGACGAATGTCACGGCCCTCCTGTGCCTCACGGACTCCTTGAGGTGCTGCCACATCCCCACCCTCATCATGACCATCATCAGGTGCTTGCAGTTCTGCGTCAGGGGGCATGGGCACATTTCTACGTACGCACATGTTGTGTAGCATGACACATGCCATCACCATCTTTGCAACCTTCTCATGGCGGTACAGGAGTGCCCCGCCAGACCTGCTGAGGCACCGGAAACGAGTCTTCAGTAGGCCGAATGCCTGTTCAATGACTACACGGGTACGTGAGTGGGCATGGTTGTAGTCCTCCTCATGCTGGTCCCGTGGGTTCCGGACTGGTGTGAGGAGCCATCTCTTCAGTGGATATCCGGCATCACCTGTATGTGGACGATAAACAAATTATGTGGAATGCCATTGCTACGTACGCACCCCCCCCTTCCTGCCAGGTCATTGCCGCATCACATACCCCACATCATCATGCATGAAATGAGACTCACCGAGTAGCCAGGATCTGTACCCTGCGTGTCGCTCCATGTAGCGTGGTATTGTTGAGTTCCTCAAGACCATAGAATCATGGGTTGATCCAGGGAATCGGGCACAACAATGTGTAATGATCCTGTTGGAGTCACACACCATTTGTACATTCAGAGAATGATATTGTTTTCGGTTGAGGTACTGGGCCTCCATGGCATGTGGGACGACCAATTCCACATGGGTGCAGTCGATGGCACCAAGGCAACCCGGTATGCCGCCAAGTGCATGGAATCCCACTTTTGTGTTGGTAATTTCCTGCTCCGAGCGTGGTAGAGAGATGTAGTCGTCTGCGTGCTGCAGGAGGGCATCGAGCACTTGCAATAGTGTCCGTGAGAACAGTGGCTGAGAAATGCCATGCAACTGTCCGACTGTGTGCTGGTAGGTGCCTGTGGCCAGGAAGTGGAGTACAGACACCACTTTCAGTAGGGGTGGGATGGCGGTTGGGCTATCTATCATGCTGACAAGGTCAGCCTGTGTCATGTCCACAATGGCGGCTATGGTGTCCCGGTCCAAACGGTAGACGGTGTGGATCTGCTCATCAGTGAGGTTGAACGGATGTGCTCGGAGGCGTGGGATTGTGGGCTGCCTGCGTGGTGGTAGTGGCTGTGCTGGTGGCCCTTGCTGGCCCTGCCTTGCCCTCCTCCTCCTCCTGCGTCTCCTCCGTGCGGCCGGTTGTAGTTGGTGTTCGTCTTCTTCTTGGAGTTGGAGTACTTGCAGTGCTATCAGGTCCCCCAGGGCCAACATCGCGAGTCCTGCCGGTAGCATTTCGGAGTGGGTGTGGTTGTGGGAGGAGACTGGGTGTGCAATTTATGTTTTTTCAGGCTGTATGGCCTCCACCTGTGGTGATTCATTCCACCTGTGCAAGCTGCTCTCCCCTTTGGCCGAGCACGTCCCGCACACAACGCTGCAATTCAAGGAATGGCATCTTGCTATTACAATCATGTATTTGTACCCGATGGCCGTGTAACATTGGTTGATATGTTCATTCGGCTATGGTCCCATTGTTTCACATACAATCTTTGCAGTCGCGAACAGACTTGTGAAGGGTCAGTGGAACGTAGTACTCGAGTAACGGTGGACCCTCATGCATCACTGTACCGAGTTGCAACGACGGGCGGGGCGTCCCATTTGTGAGTGAAGGCAGTTGCCATTTTCACACACAGCCGCACTAGATGGATTAATTTGTGATTTCAAGCGGCCACAGATGCCTTTTCGACGTGATGTTGCAAATGAGGAATTCGAAGGGCGGCGCTTTCGGTTATCAGCTAGCGGCGAGGAGATGCCCACAGGTCTGACTGCAAATATAACGTTCTATTGTTCAATGTCCCTGGGACAGGGGCCATGGCGAGGATGCAATGATTGATATGAATAGTTTGGGATGCGCAATAGCGAAGTGGACGATGAGGCCGGACGTTCCCAAATACATGTTACTTCACAACACTGGAATTACGGGCTGGGGCACAGTGGATTTTGCAGGCTGCATAACGCACAGACTCAATGGAAATTTCTAATGTTATGTGAGTAAATATTCAGGCGTTTTTATACCGGGATGAGGGAATGATGAATGGATGCATGGACAGATGATTTGATACAGTGTTTGCCATGTACAGGGCTTCTTGGAATCTGTCCGCCTCCCCTGCGCTATGTGATGCAGGGCTGCCATAGTGGGACCATCGTCTATCTGGCCTTGTTGAGCCCTCCCTGTCTCGACGCGCCCTCAGACACTTGTGTCCATGCACGTTACCAATCCCATCTGATGGATTCTGTTTTCACAGACGCATGCACAGGTACACTCGTTTGTGATGGTGTTTACACCTCGATATAGAGTCGCAAGTGGTTTTGGGGTGGTGATGGTCCTTTGGAGTGGGCTAGCATGCATATGGCTGTGGATTTAGTGTGATCATTGAAGTGAGTTGTTCGGATGTAGTTCTGATGGCCATTCTGTTCTTTTTCTTTTCTTTTGGTTGACAGGTATCTCCTCCCCTTTTGCCACTGCCATCTGTATGCCACTCCTGCAGATGGCTTTTACTCCCGACACCTGCTGCTTCGTGTTAATCAGTGGAGCAGCATTACGATCTTATGGGACGATCGCCAATGGGCCACATGCCCTTACGCAGTACTAGTGGCTCGGAGCAACATTTCGGCCTTTCAGCTGGACTAGTGCCTCCCCATTGGGACGGCCCTGCGGTTCTGTGCGCTTCCATGTTGCCTTTTCGTACGAGAATGTGGCCCTGTGTACCATGAAGGAACAGGGCGTCACACAAGAAGTAGCTGGTCATTTCTTGCAGATGCAGCCCACAATGGTGAAATGTGTTTTGGAGTTCATGGCCTAATGGCTGTATGGGCTTGGTGAATTTGTTGTGCATTAAATTTCTATTCTGATATGGGCCGTGTAGCGTTCTTCTTTGCAAGTGATGTGGCATATTCCTATTTGGGGAGCGATGTATTGTGAGGAGATCTGCATTGGGTTCCAGCTTCGGAGTATAGTTGCGTGGTACTGTGCTGGGCGCGTTTGCCTACGAAGCCCAGTGAGGTCAGGGATGGGGGCTGCCAATGTGACTGTTTGAATGTTGTCATGCTCAGGGGCGGGGGATTGGGTTTTGTGTAACAGATGGCGGTCAGCCAGGTGGACTGCTGGAATGATGTGATTTTCGGAATATTGCTGGTCACAGGTGCCTGTGTTTGCGTGCGTTTCTTGGTGGGGGACTGTGGTCATGTCCATTGGGATGGCTTCTGTATTCGTGCCATCTGTGCCCTGCAGCTCCCATCGGCCCCTGTTGTGTTTCCTTTGTTCGTTGGCATGCATGGGTGTCTTGTGCATTTCACTGGTTGCATTGTGACTTCATTGCACCTACGGGGAGTTGTACTTTGTGGGCAGGGAGCGGTGTACAGGCACTCAGTGGGGCCGTTTACGGTTGATTCGCGATGCCGTACTTCTCACCATGGCGGAATGGTACTTTCCGCCGTGCTTGATGGCGTTAGGTACATGTCCGCTAGGGTCGGAATTCGCGTACCCTTGCGCCATGGTGGTATTTACGGTTTGGCATGGCACGTGCGCGCGTACTTGGTGCAGTTAGCGTTGGCGTTCACTACGGTGTCGCTAATGGCATCGTACTTTGCGGTGACGGGTCATAGTCGCACCGAGCGCTATTCGATGGCGGTATTGCATTTCCGCCATCGTTTTTCGATTTCCGCAAGGGTCGTAATGAGGGCCAATGTATATATTGCAGCGTTCTACAACTGATGACTGGCACACGGTGGTAGTTGCTGGTACTTTCTTTACACATTGTACTAATGAGTATTTTGGTGCAGCGTCAATGTTACAGCAGTTAACTCTCTCCTTCATCTGTGAAAACCATTTTAATACTGCTCTGAGCCTCACACTTGCAGACGTAAGAATAATGTACCACCATTAGTATGTAAAACCTAATGCTTTTTGTCATATTTCGGTGGTTTTTGTGGACAGTAAATTGCACATTTTGGAGGCCATTTTTTCAAAGATTTCATAGGGGGAGAACCCCCTCTTTGGGGGGTGTGGGCTCGCGAGCTCAAAAATTCACCCTGGGAAATGTACGCCCCACCAGCTTTCAAACTCACCCGCCGCCACTGAGCTCTGCGTATACTTGCCAGCTCCCTTCTGTGGCCTAAATAGGAGGACACTGCTTCCTGATTCGACTGTACCGCCAGGAGCTCTGTTGTGCTTCTCAGTGCTCCTGCGGTCCTTCAGGTATGCCTTCTGCGTGCCTTCCTCTTCCCCGCCACACAGGTGTCAGTAACTCACACTTGCGAGCCGCCACATGAATGTGCTCGTCTTCCTTTCTGTGGTTCGCTCCCATTCTGCTTTTTCTGAATGCTGCGGTTGCCATTTTTAAAGTTCCTGGGCAAGTTAAATGGAATGGAACAAGTAGTCTGCACATTGGTCTTTGGACATGGCTTAATCTGTATGAATTCTTCCCTCTTCTTCTTCATCTCAGTACTTGAGGCTTTATGGAATCTGAAGTCCATAAATGAAATTAGAATTCCAAAATGATGTTGTTCAATAACTTCACATATAGAATTATCAGGAATAGAAGATGTTTTCTGTGTGTTGTAAATATTTATGGTATACATGGAGTTTTGCCTAAAGTGACATAAATAAAGGGTGTCTGATTTTTACGAGAAGGGGAAATAGTTGGGTGAGAACAAGTCATTAGGAACTTGGTATTATAAGATCTTCTTCAGTAGGTAGGGGAGAATACTGCGTCTCATCAGCTGGAGTCACCACCTTTCCCCGACAGTCATCTCCTCCCATGTGATCCTCCCTCATATTACCACCCCCAGTGTCAGAATCAGGTAGCGGCTAACGTCCCCTGGCCATATGAGAGAAGGGACGAGATGGGGAATCAGTGATGACTCCATAGGATACATCACAGCTGGCAAATGTCGAACTCTTCCCGCCTCAGATAAAAGCTTGCCCTCCAGCCTAGATGGATTTAATGGTCTGAAAGTTAGCTTTCCGACCTTGCTTCCCTCTCCCGTAGAGGTACAAGGTCCATGACACTCTACTATCGTGGTTAGAACCCTAAGGTGAGGCACAGCCAACTATAGCTGAAATAAACAATTTGCTGGGACGAGGAAAATGTGATACAGACACGGTGAATGAAGAAGTAGCTACTTCCGTGTTCCATGAAGCAACTACCGATGGCATAGTTGATAACATATTTAATGAGGCACATTCAGTCCCAAACTGGGCAGGATGCTTTGCTTTCTAAAATGCTCCACTGTGTATCCAGAGAAGGTACCTCAGCAGGTTGTGGCTCAATGTTTAGATTGGCTTTATCCAGTGCCTCTTTTAGCAGGCCCACGCCCACTACAATTTTCAATGCCGAGAGCTGGTTGGCCACGGCCCCCAGCTCGCTAAACAACCTGTATGACCCGCAAGTACAAAGTCACTCAATATTCTTTCACCCATAGAGACTTTCTTGGCTAGTGCTGCACCATGGCTGTTTCGCAGGTTGATGAAACCCTTCCATCCAAGGGTGGCACAGAGTCTGCAGAAGATTTCGGGGAGGCAGATACAGCCGCCATTGCTGAGAGGGTGGAAAGCACTGCTCCTGGCTCCAGCTGGTTAGACAAACCTGATTTTTGCCAGACTGTGGTGTGTAGTCGAGTCACAGATTTTTTTTTTTTTTAAAATATATTTTTATTTTATTTTAAGTGAAAACAGTATAAACAAACTTGTGACATTATATACAATAAACCAATAAACACTTAACAAAACACAACACTACACTCCCCCCCTCCCCCCCAAGAGCTCATCCACAGGGTAGTTCCGTATCGTCCTGGTGTGGCCGGGTGGCTTCCTCCTCCGAGGCAGTAGGTTCTCCTCGTACCCCAAACAGACCAGTGACTAATGACCTCCAGGCTACTAGGTTGCCCACATCTTCCTCCCCGCATTTACTGCATGCCTCTTGCCAGACCATGGTTTCGGCTTCCGCCCATTTTTGGAGATCCCTCCACCACATCTCTATCCTAGGTTTGTAGCATTGCTTCCAGTTCATGGCTATCCTCCTCTTAGCGAGTATATATGCTAGGTCTCTCAGTTTCCCCAGATGTCTGGTGTTCTTTGGTCTGGAGAACCCCCCTAGAAGGCAAGCCCAGGTCGTGTCAATGCTTATCGGGACCCCTTTGTTAGCCAACTTCTGTGACACTTCTCCCCAGAAGACCTCAATTACTGGGCAGGACCAGAACATATGCGTCATGTCCGCATTCTCCTCGTTACACTTCGGGCATGCCTGCCTGCCCGAGTTCGCAAACTTAGCTATTCTCTTGGGGGTCAAATACGCTCTGTGTGTGATATATAGTTGGATTTGCTGTAATCTAGCATTTCTGGACACTTTTTTATGATATCCCAGAGCCCGTTCCCACATCCCATCAGTCATCTGAACCCCCACTTCCATTTCCCATTCTAGTCTCAAGTCTGTCAAGTCCTTTCCCACTCGGGACATCACCACCTCGTACAATCTGGAGATCTCGTGTCCACCCTCCGATATGTCATATATTGTATCAATCAGGGTGTCCGGATCCTCCGCTAACACCGTCTCAGGCCAAGATTTTCGGATAGTCTGTACCAACCTGAGGTATGAGACATATTGGCCCCCATGTAACCCAGCTTCGTCTTCTAAGTCTGCAAAATCCTTGATGGCCCCATCTTGCCATATATCTCCTAACGTGGCCAACCCAACCGGTTCCCAGTACATTCTGATCAATTTTCTAAGTTGACCATCCCCCGCAGTCAAGGCAACCAGTGGCACCTGCGGCGAACACGGATCCGGGCTTTCCAGTAGCCGGCATGCTCTACGCCACATTTTCCACCCAAGTAACAGCATACCAGGGCAAAGATTTAAGTCTTGTCTAGGGACCCAGATGATCTCCTTCAAATAAAACGGGGTGCAATCTGTCCCAACCAACCTGGACTCGGGAGATTCCTCATCAGAGAGCCACTGTGTAACATATTGCAATTGGCTCGCTACATAATAGGCCTCAAAATGTGGTAATTTAATCCCTCCTTTATCGTAGAAGTTTTGTAGCTTCCACAGCGCCACTCGGTTGCGAGTGCCGTGCCATAGGAAGTCCCTGCACATACTGTCGAGTTTGGTAAAGAACTTCCTAGCTATTAAGTATGGTATGTTGTTGAAGAAATGCAGCAGTCTAGGCAAGACAACCATTTTAAGCAACGCCCCTCGCCCTATCATCGCTAGCGGCAGCTTTTCCCAAAATCGCATAGACGCACGGATTTTATCCACAGCAACCTCGGTGTTATGCAGATGTTCATTTCCCACAGTGTGATATATGTCTATTCCGAGGTATCGGAAGGACTCGACTGCCCAAGGCACGGGCAATACCGGTAAGCGTTCCGTGGGGACCCTCGAATAGTACCCTAGGGGGAACATGCTCGACTTGTCTGGATTAACCGCTATGCCGGACAATTCGGCATACTTCTGCATGACCTCCAAAACATACTGGAGGTTCTCTTCCGGATACTTTAGGTACAGCAGCAAGTCATCGGCATATAAGGATATCAAATGGCTCTTTCCTCCCACCTCGATGCCCACCAGGTCATATTGCTGTCTAAGGTATACCGCTAAGGGTTCCAAGGCCAGTATGTATAACATCGGGGACCAAGGACATCCCTGCCTAGTACCCCTACTTAGGTGCAACTTATCGGATATCACTGATCCCGTGCGCACCCTAGCCGTAGGCTGGCTATACAGTAGTCTCGCCCATCTGATATAGCCTGGCCCAAACCCATATTCCCTCAGGACCGCAAACAGCCATGGCCACCTCACCGAATCAAACGCCTTAACTGCGTCTAGGGAGATCACTGCCATTTCCTCATCTCTTCTGTTCCCTTCTTCTATCACTCGGTGGAGCCGCCTGTGATTATGAGTTATATTCCTGCCAGGGACATAACCTGTCTGATCCGAGTGTATCAGCCTACCGATGACCTTGCGCAGCCTATCCGCCAAGACCGCTGTCAGGATCTTACTGTCTTGGTTTAACATCGACAGCGGTCTGTACGATCCACAGTGTTGTCTCGGCTTGTTAGGCTTGGGCAGTGGTATGATCAGCGCTTCTCTGAGCGTGTCTGGCAATCGGCCTCCCTCGAATGATTCGTTGTACATCTCCAGCATAGGGGGGAGTATCTCTGCGCTATACGTTTTGTAGAACTCACTCGGGAGTCCATCAGTGCCCGGGGTCTTGCAAGTAGGCAGCCGTTTCACCACCTCTTCCAGTTCGTCTAGCGTAATGGGGCCATCTAACTCCTCCCTTTCCTCTGCACTAATCCTGGGCAGTTCTATATCTTCCAGTGTGTCTCTGATTTTATCCAGATTGTCTTCCCCTTTGTCCTCATACAGCGCTTTATAATATTCTAAGAAAGCAGCGTTAACCTCTTCCTGAGTGTGAGCCTCTTCTCCGTCTTCCCTTTCTATCATCATGACCGGGGCCCTGGGGGTTTCCCTCTTATAAAGCCATGCCAGTAGGCGACCAGTTTTGTCACCTCCTGCATGTTGCCTCTCCACGTATTTCCTGTAATTGAGATCACAAAGCCGCTCCCAAAGCTCTGAGCATCGTTGTTGTAATTCGAGTACTAGGTCTGTGTCCCCTCCCCCTCTGGTACATTCACGCTCCAATTCTTTCTCCACTTTCTCCAGCTCAGCTAAAACCCCCCCCTGAAGGCCCTTTGATTTAGAAATAGCGTCGCCCCTCACTACCACCTTGAAGGCCTCCCAAAGTGTACCAGCCGAATCTACACTGCCCGTGTTCTCCTCAAAATACCTTGTAATCGTCTCTCTAATATCTTCTCTGAAGACCGGGTCTCTGAGCGCCTCCGCCCGAAGGCGCCATGTTGGAATCCGCCCTCTGGGGCAGCCGTATTGCCAGGCCATCACCAAGGGCGAATGGTCCGACAGGACCCTCGCTCTGTATTCAACCTGTGTAGTTGTTATCGTCACTTCTGGCGTAGCAAAGAAGTAATCTAGTCTCGTGTGCAACTGTTGAGGGGCCGAATAATGAGAGTACTGCAAGGCCGTGGGGTGTTTCAATCTCCAGACATCTTCTAGTCCATAGTCGTCTAATAGTACCCGTAGAGCCCTGGCCGCTGGGGTGGGCTTGTCTACTTTCCTGTCGGACCTATCTATCTTGGGGTCAAGAACACAGTTAAAGTCCCCCCCCCAGATGATCGATTCCCCTGCGCACGGGCCCAGGCGTGTACATAGAGTCCTGAAGTATACAGCAGTATTCTGATTGGGGGCATATGTATTAATAATACTCTGTCCTCTGTTCTCAATCAGTACCCTCAGTATTACCAGCCTACCCTCCGTGTCTACCTCCTCTCGTACAATTCTAAGTGGGACATGCGGGGCCACCCAGATCAGCACCCCTCTGGCATAGGCCGAGTACGGGGAGCCCACCACTGTACCCCCCCATTTTTTCTTTACAAGGTCTAATTTATGTTGTGCCAGGTGCGTTTCTTGTAGCAGGGCAATGTCGATCTTCTGTCGTTTAAGATACAACATGACTTTATTTCTTTTCAGGTAATTATTGAGGCCTCGGACGTTCCAGGTGGCAATCTTGAGGTCACCCATGGCAGCTATGTGTCTTCCCACCCCACTTACGGGAACCTCCAGCAGTTCTCATGACACAGAAAGCGTCCCACTGCAGCCACTCCGCGAATAAGCTCATTCCCAAACAAACCACACACACAACCAAACTCCAACCCCCTTTCCCCTCCCTCTCCCACCCTCCCCCCAACACCACACACCCCAACTGTTGCCCAGCTTCAACAAAAGAGCTCAGGCACCCCCACATCTGGTTCCGCAAACACCGATCCGTGCACGGAGCCCAGTAGGGTGAGGTCGCCCTAATGGCCACCTAACCTAAGCTATTGTGGGGGGAGAGTATCGCTCCATGGGGCTCCCGTTCAGTAATAATCTCAATGTTTGTGGCAAACAGTACAACCAACTGACCTTCCATGCCGAAGGTTCCGAACCGACTATAATCAAGTCTTAGGGTCCATGAGTCGCGCCATCTTGCGACGCCATTTTACGTCTTCCGCAGCTCCTCCGAGTCCTTCTGGGGCCGGTCCGCCGATTCTTGAGGGCACCCTTGTGCGTCGAGCCACTCCATGGCGTCCTCTGGGGTCTCGAAAAATAAAGTTTTATGCGCCTGTATGACCTTAAGTTTTGCAGGGTAAAGCAACATATATTTGTAACCTGCCTCCCTCAGCCTCCGTTTCACAGTCCCAAAGTTCATGCGGCTCCGCTGCACAGCTAGGGTGTAGTCCGGATACGCCGTGATGTTTGCTGCTCCTCTCTTGATCGTGCCTCCTTTTCGAAAATGTTCTAATATTCTTTCCCGATCACGATAGTTAAGAATTTTGGCAATGATGGGTCTGGGCGGGTTTCCAGGAGGCGGCCTCCTCGTTAGGGCTCTATGTGCTCTCTCCACTGCGAAGCCTTGGGATAAGGCCCCTCCGGATATCTCTTGCAGCAACATGGTCTCAACGAAGTCAGTAGGGTCACGGCCCTCCGTCCCCTCCGGTAGGCCCACAATGCGGATATTGTTGCGACGGGCCCGTCCTTCAGCCTCCTCCGCTCTACTTTCCAGGTTGCCCACCCTTTGGATTAGGGCGTGCAGTTTTGCCTTGTGGGTGGCACAGTCCGCCGTATTCGGGCCAACTTCTTTTTCTAGGGACTCTGTGCGCTCCGCCAGAACCCTAACGTCTTGTCTCAGTAGATTGACGTCTTCCTGGACCTCCCCAACTTTGAGGTCCAATGCCGTTTTTAATTCAGAGACAGCCTGTTCTAATTTCGACTCCCAGGCCGCTCTCAGGTCCGCAATCGCTGCTAGGATTTCTTGGTTAGAGCTCGAAGTCGTCGCGCCACCCACGGCCGGTGCATCCTTATTCTTGGTGGCGTCCGAGCCCGGGGACGTTTTGGTGAAGTCATCCAGCGTGGGCTGTTTCGCCTTAGGTCGCACTGCCTTACTGGACATGGTTCTGAGGACGTACAGGTGTACCGAATGATGAGTGGGCGCACTGCACGCTGACCTGGTTAGGTCTTCCCGCAACTCTTTTCAATCCCGTCTCAGGTCTATGTCGGCCATTTTGAGTCGCCCTTTGTTCTCGGCGTCTCTCGACTTTTCTTCTCCGATCTCAGCCGTCGTAGCCACTATGACCTCCAAAAGTTCACAGTACTTCGGTAGCACCTTCACACGCTGGCATGCATCTCGTCGGTATTCAATAAGCAGTCGTACTGTACTGATTTGCCCGGATCTGTTCAGGATCTCGGGAGCTCCGCTGGAACGCGTCCTCCTACATGGCTCTCGTAGCCACGCCCCCGTGTGTAGTCGAGTCACAGATATGCAGCTAGCCACCTACAAGCCCTCATGCCACCCAGCTCCTTTTGGCCCTATCATCAGTTTTGCTCTAAGGATATCCATAGTCTGCTGCCACTTCCTTCATAGCGCACATTGCAACCCCTTTGCAGCCTTGCTCTTGGCCATGACAGGTGGCTTTGGTGCCTTCGGAAGCCTGGTCAACAATATAACTAGGGATGGATAGTGTAAAGCCACCCTACAGCATCCCTTGGCTCATTTCAAGAATAGCTGCAAGAGCTGCACCACAAAGGCCAACAGTGCAAGCATTGATATCAATAGCGCTGCTCCCACCACCCCAACTCACCACTCCCTCCACCTCCTCCAGTCGGTTCCACTAGGTGCCGCAATATGATGTTGGCCACTGGTACCAAACGGTAAAGTAATTCCATTTTCTTTAACTAATCCAAGGGGCCACCAGATTGTGGGCTTACTAAATGTTAGCAAGATGCCCATGCTGTCGGGGAGTCACGTAATTCACATACTCTGGGAGAAATGAAGAAAAGCGAAGGGGTTGAATCTCCTGCGGTCTCTGTCCCTCCTTAGGCCTCTGCTCCACACTACTCCAGTTTGGGGGAGGAGATCCAAGGAGCTGGCAAGACCGGGCCGGAATGGAGCACAGCTCACTTGGCAGCATTGTGCAAGGCAGGCAACACCATACCCTCTGACACCTCACACTACACTATGCACTCAACTCAAGCGGCACACCCCATGCCTCAGAATGACAAGGGCTGTCTACCAGTGCCAATATTCAATGATAGGCCCTGCAGGAGGTGTTATGGGCCAATGCAAGGGCCATATGCTCAAGTGAATGATGAACCCTCAAGGCCACAACAAAGCTAAAGGAGTCAGGTGACTATGAGGCACAATCATTTGCTTGGAGGTAAATAAAAGTGTTTTGATAATTGGAAATGAAAGCCTCCAAGGCGGTAAGAGTTGTATGCAAGGGTAGCCAGGGGTTTAAAGCAGTTGTAGTAGCCTGGCAAACCACTGTTCAGATTCGGTGGATACAGGGCACAGATAGAAGGTCACCATTGGCTTGGTCCTGGGCATTGGAGAGATGTTGTAATGAATAACTGTGCAAAACGTATGGCAAAAACCCATGTACCACAAATGTACTGAGCAATACGCAAGTTCTTCAATCAGGAAAAAGGTGCAAAGAAATTGGCACCATGAGCAGGATCCATGCATGCATCGCTTTATATTGAGACACTCCTTCACAGACCGCCCGGCCACTCACCAGAGGGTGGTGGAGCAAAGCAGGAGCCATGCGTGCATCGGTTCATAGTGAGACACTCCTTCACAGACCGCCCTGGCCACTCTCCAGAGGACAGCAGAGCAAAGCAAGTGGCCAGCTCCACCGGTACCTACCACAAATTCTCGCCTATACAGTATCATGCAAAGGGTGCATAACCCTGAGCACAAATTGAAGGGGCTGGTTTAGATGGACATGCAAAATGAGCTAATAGGTAGGAACCCATAGGTGATGTTCCCCAATTACCTGTAGTATGGAAGGGAGCCACCTGTTTCAGCCCAGGGGTTCGGCTTGCCAAACCAGTTCCCGAGAAGAGGCTCCTTGGACTTGCTACTTATGTATGTATGTATGTGGTTTCATATACCAGGAACCTAGCTGGGGAGAAATGCCCTACTTTTGGATGTGCACTCTGAGACCCTTCTGTTATCATTGTAGAGTACTACAATAGGAGAATCACCCCCCTGGCTTCTGCTACATGCCCAACCCCCCTTTCCCCAATGCCCTACTTTGGCTGCACTCTCTGACCCTTCTGTTATCATTGTAGAGTACAACAATGATAACAGAAGGGTCACAGAGTCCACTTCCAAAGTAGGGCATTGGGGAATGGGGGGGGGCGGGGTGGGTGTTTGGGCCTGTAGCAGCAGCCAGGGGGGTGATTCTCCCGAGGTGGGCACTAGGCATGTTTGATACCCCCTAGGTATTCCTTAAAGAGGAAAGTCCTTTGGCCTCCCTTGAAGCGAGGCAGTGTCTGACCTGTTCTAATGGAAACCAGGATGTTGTCCTAGTTGGCTGGGGCATACCACGCAAACGCCGGTTTCCTTGTTTTCTGCTTGCAGGCTAACTTGGTCTTAAGCCTGGAGTGCTGTGGTACCTACATGTGCACCAGGTGCCAGAATTGGAGAGTTCTGCAGCGAGACAGACTGGTGCCTGGGTAGGAAAGGCCTTTTGAACAGTATCCTGCCGGAATGGGCCACCAACGTAACTATTTTAGGATTTGAGCGATATGGCAAAAGTGTTTTGATTTTAGTGATTAAGAGTGATGCAAGGTGCTGTACTGCCCTGCGAGGAATGCATTGCCGCTTGCCGCTGTGCAGATATGGAATCACTAGGACGTGAACCATGGTTTGGAAGCCCCATTGTGGGAGAAAAGGTTTGATTTTCCAGAGGAAAGCTGGTTGGTTCCAGGTGGCTTGTGGTGTTTTGCAATTTATTGGCAGAACAATATTTTGCTTCTTTTCCTGATATGTGAGGTAAGGCTGGAGAAAGACCACTATAGTAAGTAAATGGTGGCAATTATGATGTCTCTGGGTCACACTCTTTATGGTGATATATTTGTTTTAATGGTTTATAATGTTTAACATGTGAGCATTCATATTGATGAATGTGAAAGAGAATTGAGCAACATCTCCTACTACCACTTACTTACTCGTGACCCCACACCTGAACTCCAACTTCTTGTTGCTGACAAAGTGGGTAAAGCGAAAGACCGTGAATGGATCTCTAAACAGGAAGCAGACTTCCTTGTTAATAAGAAACCCAGCATTCCCACGTTTTACACCATTCCTAAGGTTCACAAAACTCTCCTGAACCCCCCTGGCCGCCCCATTGTAGCAGGTATTGATTCTGTTTTAGAACCACTCTCTACTTTTGCGGACCACTACTTGAAAATATATGTACAAAAAATGCAATCCTATCTAAAAGATTCCAGAGATGTTATTAACTGCTATGAAAATCTTGAGTTTGACCCTTCATCCAACCTACTTATAGGTTTGGATATTGTTTCCCTATATACCAACATACCACAGCAGGCGTCAACTGATACTATAGAAGAAATATTACTTACCCGAGAAGATAATGACCCAGTACCCACCTCATTTATCCTCTGGTGTGTAGAACTCGCTTTGAAACGTAACTACTTCGAGTTCAATGGAAAATTTTATCAACAAATCGAAGGCACAGCTATGGGGGCCACCATGGCTCCTAGCGTGGCAAACCTTTATGTTGAAACGTTCGAGAAATCACATATTTACAACATCAGCAATCCTTTCAGTAACAATATTACGAAATGGAGTCGCTACATTGACGATATCCTGGTATTGTGGAAGGGTTCACAGGATGATGCCAACAATTTCTTCACCTGGATAAATGGTCTCAATCCCCATCTACAATTCACGATGACTTCTAGTAGTGAGTCTACCAACTTTCTGGATTTAACCATCTTCCCCCTTAATGGGGTCTTAAAAATAAAACCTTATCATAAACCAACTGATAAGAACTCCCTTCTTGATTATTCTAGCCACCATATTAAACATCTACGCGACAATCTTCCCTTTGGACAATTTCTCCGTCTCAAGAGGAATAGTTCTGATAAAGAAACTTATGAAGTTGAGGCTTCCGCACTCAGTAAAAAGCTCAGACAGAGAGGCTATCCCAAAAAGTTAATAAGAAATCAGCCAAAAGGGCATTTAACAATAATCGAGAGGCTTTGTTGGAATCCAAGCTAAAGAAACCTAAAGAGGATCGCATTGTCTGTGTGAACACATTTACTTTTGAAATCACCAACATCATAAAGAAAAACTGGAAAATCTTTAGAACCGCAACTCAATCGATCCCTATGCCTATATTTGCCTATAAAAGAAGTACCACCATTGGCAATATAGTTATTAACAGCAAATTGAAATCGGTCAATATTTCGGAACCCAAATTAACCTCTCTTTGGGGTCTTCCAGAAGCCACTGGGCACTATCCTTGTGGCACATGTGGCGTTTGCAAACTAACTGTGAGAACTAAAGAAGTTGATGTTGGCCTCTCAAAACCCTGGACCCAAAAGAACCTAACTAATTGCAACACTGACTTTGTTGTATACATGATTACCTGTAGATGTGGATTGCGCTCTGTCGGTAAGACTATCAGAAAAGTAAAAACCCGCATAATGGAACATCGGAGCTGTCTGAAGAACAGAACTGAGAATGCTCCACTTGTGAAACACTTCAACCTTTTGAAAAACAAATAGGAAGACTTCACCTGGACGGTTCTACTGGCTTTGAAAGGAGCAAATAACACAGCACGTGAAAAGAAACTGTTGAAAATGGAACAAAAGATGATTTTCACCCTACATAGTGATGTTACTGGGCTCAACGAGTCGATTGATTGGCACAATATCTAGCGGCCTTGTAAATATCTGTGTATACATTGCTACAATTTAATAACCTATTTTTGATGTTAATGTTGGCAATTCCACCCTGGAACTCTAAGGCTTTGATTTCTAGTTCCTTTAGTTTTCCCACACAACTCTTGCCCCTATCGATTTTCTGAGACCCCCTCCCTTTAATCTCTGTTGTTCCACCTACTTATTTGGGCACTTTTTACAGACCTGGGGTTGGCTGTACCTCTACCTCCGTCACTTTTCTTTCTCTTCCACTCCCTTGAAAGATGGCTGCCGGGTTTCACTCACTCACGGCACTCTTTTTAAGAGACACGAACATAATAGTAGGACTAGCTTGTGGTTCCCTTGACAACCAACCTGCATCGGCCGCATCGCGCTCCTTTTGGATACTCTGTTTAGTTCCTCGAGGGCGAGACACCTTCTTGCCGCTAACTCCCCCGCACTGGGTAAGTAACTTTGCTTATAGACGATCAGCATTTTGTTGCTCGCTCATCGATTCTTCTCCAGCGACCGTTGTTGTGACTTGATCGTATATCTCTTAACCTGATCGCACTACTTTGTTGTATTTACTGTACCTGCAGTGCGGAACGCTGTGATTTGCCCCTGATGACATTCCTATGGTCTTACCAAGGTAGGATGCCTCTGGGCATTTGTGGGGTTATGGGCACACCCGACCTTGATCACGATCACGTCTCTCACTGCAGGGTCTCCCTGCCCCGTGTTGTTGTTCGCTCAGCTTGTTAGTAAAACACTGGTTCCACGCATCTCCTCTCGATGCACTGTGACATAGTGGTATGTTACCTCTAATAGGCCTTGTCCGGGTGGCCCTACACCGTCTGGACTTTGACACTACCTACATTGTTGTGTAGCACGTCCCGCTCATCCACCGCCGATTTGCATATGTCCCCTTTTTTGCATGTGGGAGTCACCAGTGATGGTTCCCCCTTCCAACGTTGAGACGCTTTTACGCTTATCCTCATATTGGGTGTCTTCTTCCACACTGTTCGCTGTTGTTTTTTCTGTACTACGAGGCTTTGTAATAGCTGATACATTGGCTATTATTTCCTTTCTTTTTTAGGGCCGTGATTCTCACCACCCTATACCTACTATTGTTAGTAGAGAGCCCCCACAGGCACACTATAAGGTAATTATTTCCCTTGATAGGTTGCCCAGTTCATGCTCTGAACCTTCCAAAGTATATAACTATTTAATAGCTAACCTTTGATGTTTGCTGTTCTCTTGCAGGTGCTAGGATACTGTAGTGGTATTGTTTACCATACCAATTGTCGAATAGGCTATACTGTAATTTACTCCCTCCTGATGAATGTTCCACACTTTGTTCTAAAGGAACAGAAACATGTCGAGACATATCTCTGAACTTTAAACAGAGAGTATAATTTATGACATATTTATCCATACTTGGATGGGTACCTTGCTATTTAGGTTGAAAAGTACCCTCAGTGGTCGTATTTTTGCTATAACATTACTTTCAACTGGCCTTCAGAGCCTGTTACGTATTCCCTATTGTTGCTTTCTACATGGGATTTGACAATGTCTGTATTTCTGACCTATTTATTTAATTGATGTTTTAAATTTGACGGACTGTTTATTATTAAAATTTGATATTGGCTTTTTTAACCTTCCTTGGCCCCTCCTAATGTTTTACTTAGAGCGTTTATACCACACACCTCTAGTGCCGGCTTCATAAATTTGTCTCCCTATACTCCTAACTTGGTCTTAAGCCTGGAGTGCTGTGGTACCTACATGTGCACCAGGTGCCAGAATTGGAGAGTTCTGCAGCGAGACAGACTGGTGCCTGGGTAGGAAAGGCCTTTTAAACGGTATCCTGCCGGAATGGGCCACCAACGTAACTGTTTTAGGATTTGAGCGATATGGCAAAAGTGTTTTGATTTTAGTGATTAAGAGTGATGCAAGGTGCTGTACTGCCCTGCGAGGAATGCATTGCCGCTTGCCGCTGTGCATATATGGTATCACTAGGACGTGAACCATAGTTTGGAAGCTCCATTGTGGGAGAAAAGGTTTGATTGTACAGAGGAAAGCTGGTTGGTCCCAGGTGGCTTGTGGTGTTTTGCAATTTATTGGCAGAACAATATTTTGCTTCTTTTCCTGATATGTGAGGTAAGGCTGGAGAAAGACCACTATAGTAAGTAAATGGTGGCAATTATGATGTCTCTGGGTCACACTCTTTATGGTGATATATTTGTTTTAATGGTTTATAATGTTTAACATGTGAGCATTCTTTTTTGGATGTATTGTGATTGTGCATTTGTGGAGCATATGAAAGCTATTGAGTAGGTTGTTTATTGTACCATTTACAAATATAATCTGAAAAGGATGAACCTTTCATCTCTGAAAGGCACGCGCTTGGTGAAAAAGGTTGGGGTCCTCCCCGTCCTATTCATTGGGGCCATCTCTACTACCACTAATAAGGAAGGCATACATTTACGGAGCAAAGATCCTGATCACAACACAGCAATGGTGTTTCTCCAACACAGCAGCGAACTCAAGGGAGGGTCCTGAGGCTAGTCTCCAGGACAACGACAGCACCAAAAAGGTCAACGAAGTGGCAGTAGAAGAGTGTAGACAGACAAGTGGATACACGAGGGGACGGCAACGCAGGCAACCAAGCCACAGGAGTTTGCGAGTGGGACAGTTTGAGTCAGACAGGCAACCATGTGAGAGGTTTGCTGTGGATGTGTCTATGAGGCCGCATGACAAGACCCACGTCACTAACAATGAAAGCAAAGCTCCTCATAAAGGAGCTTTAGGATAGGCACTCCTTGAACATGAGAGATTGGGATGGGGACAGAGGCAGACACAACGCAACTGTCAAAGGGAAAAACGAGAAGTAAGAGTAGACGATTAGGGTAGATAAGATTATTGTTGTTATTTTTGTATTTATTGAGCGCGGACCTTGCTTCAAGAAGCGACAGAGCGATTTACAGAGGTATACAATAGTACAGAGGCATAACGGAGCGCTTTTCAGAGGTAACAACATAACAGACATACAGCGGGTGGTAGGATACAGAGGGGCACAGAGGAGGGCTATAGCTGTACTGGGCGGCGGGGAGGAGCGGACCAGGCGTCGTCTAGCAAGCCAGGTGGTGCAAGGGGCAATGTGATGGCCTGGGTGTTGCAGTGGAGAGATTCCTTGAAGAGGTGGGACTTGAGTTCTTTCTGAATTGTAGGAGCGTTGGGGGGAGTCTGATGCTGATGGGGAGGAGGCTCCATAGTCTTGCGGCGTAGGCAGAGAAGGCTTGTTTTCTGGTACGTTCCTTTTTGCAGCAGCGGATTTCAAGTCTGCATATGTCCTGGTTTCTGGTGGTGAGCTGTCTATTTTTAATTGACTAGAAGCATTTGGTTGCTCACAGTGATTCTAATGTAACATTCTCTAGGTAATTATGGTTCTCACTTAGATGCTCTCATTCACACAGAAAGCTCCCACACCCTGGGTTTTTCAGCATGAGGGTACGAAATACTTTGATTATTGCATGTTGATGGGCTGTTTAGTGTCCTGTTTGGAAGAGCAATAGTGTGGGGTTGGGAGTGGATGCAACATCACCTCTACAATTTCCTCAGTTGGCAAGAAGCAGTTATGGTTGATTGGTCTAGATCACAATATTTTCAGCAAGGCATACTAAAGGAATAAAAAATGTGGCAGTTGTTGCTTTTTCAAATAGTCGCTGTTCAGCGATACACGTCCCTAAGTGGCAGCAAAAATGACACCATTTCGGAAGGGTCAGCATAATTTAGTTCCATGGACTGAAGCGCTGAGATGTTGCCCATACCTAGAATATCTAAAGCATGTTCCGGGGGGCAAGTCGGGGAAAAAGAGGCCGCTTAAATCAGAGCTATGCAAGTGCATGCTGTGAGCCAAGCACATCGGCAAGTTCAACTCTTGGGTCCTATCAGACTTGGGTGGAGTGGGATATTTCTCAAAACTAGAAGGGGCTGAAGAAGAACTATGAGTGTTTTTGCCTATGGCACACTGAAGGTTTGGAAGAAGCTAGTGGACCACAAACAAGATAACCCTGCCCCCTAAAATACTCTACCCCTACGATAGCATTGTTCACTCATACTGTTCTGTCTTTCCATGCTCATGGCAGCCACCCTGGTTATAATTGGGGAGTAATCAAGCTCATAGCAGAGTTAAAGGGCAAACATCTTCTAAATCGTCGGGGCCCAGAAGATTTTAAATTGAAGACGGGACATCTACTAACCATCTATCTAAATTCCAAACAGGGTTCAGGAGAGGGATGGGGACAGAAGTGAATGGTCAGGTAGAAAGAGAGCAGCCCTTTGTATGATGCCTATGTGGATGTAACCAGGGCCTTTGATATGGTGGACAGATCTCATCTGTGGGCTTAATAGATGGATTTTCCGGCCCCTCTTTTATCCATCCTGGTACATATCCACTCTGATACAAGACTTAGGGTCAGGCATGACTCCCAGGGTTAAGTTTCTGAACTTATCCCGACTGCTAGGGGTTTGTGGCAGGCGTGAGTTAGGCCCCCTTCCTCTTTAACCTATATACATCAGATTTAGGTGATTTTCGGTACCCTATTTCCTTTATTGCCCCCAAAATTGGGAAAGAAAAATGGTTTTGGCTATGTGATGCTGATGATGTCCTTCTAATGGACAAAACCCAGGTAAGATTGGAACGATTATGGAATCATTTTCATGTTTATGCTTTTCAGAATAAACTGAATGTAAATCCATCAAAGACCAGGATAATGTGTTTTAATGGGGCCGGTCTATGATCTCCCAGATTTTCTTGGTCTTTGGGAGGGTTACACTATCTGTTGTAAAATCTATTAAGTACATGGCTTTTACATTGGTGTGTGTTCCGCAAAGGTCTATAATTCCTGATAATTTTATGGAAAGAGGAACACAATTTTGAATTCAAATGTGAGTCATTGTAAGGAATTTGTTAGATTTACCCTGATCCCTTTAGTTTCATTCTATAACCTACATCATTGAAAGGGAATGGAAAGGCAAACCCTTCATCAAATGGCTGAGTTATCTGTAATGATCCTCTCCACGCCGCTCTACGAGACAGTTTTTGTGTCAACTGTTGGTGCTTCACTGTATTCCCTGAAGATGCCATCTTTTGAGGCCACAGTTCCTGAAGGAATGCTCTGCCAAAGAATCTCTGAACATTATTGTGGTGCTTTGAGGGACAGCCATCTGAGTCCAATAGGAAGGGTCCCACTACTTCACACAACAATAGACGCTTCTATATTACACTGGAGAGCGGTCTGCATAACACTCAGTTGACTTTGTGTGAAACCATTGCTAGGCTCATATATCAGGGAACCCAACACCCTGAAACAGTAGGGTTGCTTTGGCACAGGTGCAATGTGACGACGGGAGAGTTCATGAAGGGCAGGCCTAGGGATTGGGCATCACCTGCCACAATTTATTAAACATGTACCGCCTAGATGTTTCACCCTATATACAGTAACGTGCCACAACTGAGCATCAACTTGTTCCTTTTCCGCATTAAAGCAATAGTGGGCATGGCAGGCTGTACGTAAAGCTGAAGATAATGCACAGGCAGTGCGAAGGCCTCACTCAAAGAGCAAACCCCTATTGAGGATTATTGGAGTTAAATTGTGATACCAAGTCATGAAGACACAGATAAGACAGTTATACAAAGGTCGCCGACTCATCTTTCGAGGCTGCAAACTGAGTCACCAAGATGGGGGCCTTGGAAAAAAGGCAACAACACTTTAGCTAAAGGGACAGATGACTGTGACTGGGCAACTAAGGAAATGGCCACCTAAACCATGTTCGGAAAGTGGAGGGCATGAAGTGACCTTTGCCATTAAAACACATGACAATTGCCCAGAATGTAGAAAACATAATGGGATTGCATGCAAGGTAAATAATTGTACTCAATCGGCACTCTTTGATTCTTCCAAATTAGCTGTAGGCTACATTCTTGGGTTTCCATGATGGATTAATCGCTGCTTGTTGTTATTAAGAACATTACAGTTACTACAAGAGATGGAGACGACAATGGCGGGATGGGAGGACAGGGTATGGCAGAGAAGTAGAGCGGTACATGCAGGCGGGGGCCTTTCAATGCTGTGGCTCTTACCTGCGCAGAGAAGTCGATCAGTTTGGGAAGTGGTTGCTTATTTCCTTCATCGCTTTTCAAGAAATCCAAAAGGCTTCCTACAAGAAAACAGGAGAATCGTTCAGACAACAGCGAGGATCTCCAGCCTTCTCCATCATGAATGTAGGCGAGAGCTTCTCTCTACTATAGGACTGCATAAGACATAGCATAACTTCATCAGCCAAAGCATGTCTCTCTCAAATTCAACATGGTGCACCCTTCTCCCTCAACAAGAATAGCAGTCACACCATATCCCCTTTAGAGCTCTGCAAAAACATTCCATATTTCACAGCAAGGATATGAAACAGAGACTCCACCTCTACGCGGCTGGCAATATTCGGTTCTCATATAGCACCCCAAGGGTTTGGGCTTATGGTTCTGGATTATTATAAAAGGAGGCATGGTTCTGCATTGTTATCTCACTGGCTTTGTGGTTATGGAATATTATTTTAAAGGGTTGTGGTTCCGAATGCTAGCACAATGGGGATGGGGTGGTTCTGGAATTCCATCCCAGGCAGGATATGGTTTTGTATTACTAGCACAAGTGGTTGTGGTTCTGCAATGATATCTAAAGGGGTGTAATGCTTTAGGACACTACCACAAGAGGTTTTGGTTCTGAGATACAATCACATGTGTGCTGTAGTCTTGTAATGCTCTTTCATTGGGGGTTTAGTTCTAAAATAATATCCCTTGGAGCTGTTATTATGGCATACATCTCTCGGGGGTTGTGGGTCTAGAATACTGTCCCAAGTGGTAGTTGTCCTAGAATGATATCCCAAGGGGTTGAGGTTTAACGCAGGAGGGTTCTGGGTTCATATATTACCCTGCTGGTGTGGTGGTTAGGGAACTCCATCCAAAGGGGGTTTGTGGCTAGAATGGTTGCAAGAGAGTTGTGGTTCGGAAACACTCTCCTAAATGGTTGACGCTCTGGAACGCCGTCCAAAAGGGCATGGCTCTAGGAAGTGATTTTCTGAGTCTGGTGCCATTCATACCCTTTTGCATGTATTCAGTGATGATGTAAATAGGCTCCTCCTTGGTCACCACGGCATTGAGTTTCACCAGCTTGTCATGCTGCAGGGCCTTCATCAGGTTCGCCTCATCCAGGAAGGCCTCCACAGACATACTTCCAGGCTTCATGGTCTTCACTGCCACTTTGGTGTGCTTGTTGTAAGTAGCTTAAAGACAAGGAAATGCAGTTGCCATCAGTGCAGTCCAATACCCACTTTGCTAAGCAGCACTACTGTCACATCCCCTTACATTATGCATGCCCATGGACTGCATACCTCACACTGCCTTCCATCATGTCAAAAGGCACCGCCCTCACATCATGTAAATCTGTAGCTACTGAAAAACTACCAATCATACTATAGACAAGGGTAAGAAAACACATTGAAGTGGCAAGCTACTAGCCAGGCATACAAAGTCACCTGTCTCTTGAATTTGCCACATGCACACAACACGCCATTTTGTACTTGCCCGGATACGGCTAGCAAAATTGACTGTGCACATTTTAAGGCCTGCTAGTGCTTCTTTTGGCATGTCACCTGCATTGTGCCAAGAAGCCACTTAGTGGCTCTGGGGGTACAATTACAGTATCTATGTGACTACTGTGAGAAGACAAATATATCGATCGATTCTTTTTTTTCTTTTGTAACATTTCAATGCAATTATATGTGGGATGAGACCCCCCCGCAGTTCCTCCATAAGCCCCTACATTATTTATTACCCTAACCCACCCCCACATATAATTACTTTGAAAAGCACAGTAAAACATTCCGTATTTTTGTCTTTGGCATTTTGTGTCGTGCAGTATTGAGGTGATACCCCATTCTGAACACATTATGATCAAATTTACTTTTAAAATTAAGCAGAGTTGCTTGTAAAATTACCTATGAAGTACATGATAAGAAAGTGTATCTGTAATGAGCCCTGGAAAAGCATCATACATCCATCCCATTGGCTTGCAAGTTGTGGATGTTTTACAAGGGCTTGAAGAGTGCAAAGGAAATTCACCTATTCATGGTTTTCGCTCAAGAATATTGAAGGCTGCTGTTAATTTTACAGTGTCACTACTTTGAGGATGAATTCACCTGCCTAAGATAGAACTGACTATGTGCACTCAAATAGAGAGCACGCTGGACTAGTAGAGCAATGTCACAGTTGTGGCTGTGAAAGAAGACTCGTGGCGGGGTGTCCACTCTGACTTTATTCTGCTTTGGGTTCAAACCATAGAAAGTCTTGCTTTTGTCATCTTAGTGTGTTCCTTGAAACTAAGTCAGTTGAGTCATTATTTGATAATGGGCAGGGCCCTTCTTTAATTCTCTTTGCAGCTCTTGGGTAAAAGAATCAGTTCTGATGGCGTGGTTCATCTGTTGGAGGGGGGAATCGGGTATCAGTTTTTGTCTATAGGGACTATGCATTCCTTCTGTTCAAACCACGGGTACCTATGTTTACCTGGTATTAGTTTAGCTGCTATCTTGAGAGTTGAAAATAATCACGGAGACATCCAACCACCCTATGTCTCCTGGTGTTGTTTTTTACCCTATATTTACTTGGGTCAGAAGAAAATGAATTGGGCACATTTTAGTGTGAGGTTGCTTTAGGGTATTAGGTCATTCGTTCTAGTGGGGTATGTCTAGTTTACTCTTATATTCCATTGTATAACTTTACAACTAGCCTTACCCATGGCCATATGGGTTGTGGATGCAGAGATTAGCACATTAGTGCATTGTACCCTCTGTGTGATTATCCTGGGTGTCTGGCTCTCCCATGGACCCTGCATGGACATGGATCTGCTCTATTTGACTGGTGCAGCTTCCCATAAACTCCTGGCTCCTTCCGCAATATGTGCCAGAACTGCTGGTCCACTGCTTTGTTCCCACAACTTCTTGTGGTTTTCTCCAATCATGAGTGCTCTGTGAGAAACCAGTCTCACCCGCTGGACCCTGGGGGTCCCTCTCTCAGGTGGCCAGGGCATGGCCATCGCCTTTGGATCCAGACCCTGTGGGTGGACCAGTGCGGGAGAATCACCAGGGTATGATATGATATATGATATGGCATTTATAACCTGCCTGTACACAAGTGTTTGTAGGCACGACTAGACAAGGAGGGTGAAACAGAGGGTGGACAAAACAACAAACTTACTGGGCCTTGTGTCATTCAGATTGCACAAGCGCAAGGAATGGGAAGGGGAGAAGTGCACATGGGGGGATAGAGAAGTGCAGGTAATCAAAAGTGCAGCCAGCGGGTGGCTTATAAGTGCAAAAGGGAACTGTAGGGTAACAGATACAGACCACATGTGCTGGGGGAGCCAAGAGGCAGTGCAAGATGCAACTGGACAGGCAGGGACCTGGGCCCAGGTTCAGAGGGTGGCTATGCGACCAGTGTGTGGAACAGACAGGTCATCAGCAGGGGAGAGGAAGAGAGAAAGCGGAGGCGAAAAGGAAGGTCTTGAGTTGCTTCCGGAACTGGAGATGGTTCTGCTCATGCTTGAGAGAGGCAGGGAGGCTCTTCCAGAGGGAGGCCCCAGCCGAAGAAAGAGATTTGGCACCAACTCTCTGCTTGGAAAAGTGACTGAGCCTAAGAGAGTTGGAAGTGGATGAGCGGAGAGCTCGAGATGGGAGATACATAGGAAGAGAGAGTTGGCGGTAGTGTGGCCCCAGGCCCTGGAACGCCTTGTGGAGAAAGCAGAGGGTCTTGAACTTGATCCTTGCCGCCAATGGGAGCCAATGAACAGATGTTAGAGTTGGAGAGATACTTTCCCTGGGCTTGAGGCCAAGGAGAAGTCTTGCAGTCCTGTTCTGGATATGTTGTAGATAACAGAGAGTAGAGGCAGAAAGATTTAGAAAGAGGCTGTTGCAGTAGTCCAGCCTTGAGAGGACCAGAGCTCTGCAGACTGAGCTTCTGGGGGAAGTGAGGAAAGGAAGAAAACCTCTGAGGAGGTGCAGCTGATAGTTTGACTTCTTAGAGACATCTGAGATGTGAGGAGAGAAGTAGAGGGTGGAGTCGAAGATGACCCCAAGGTTCCTAGCCTCACAGGTAGGAGCAGGAAGAGGACCCAGAGTTGGCAACAAGAGAGAGGAAAAGAGGGAGCGGGTGTTCCGATGAGCAGGATCACTGTTTTACTGGCATTAAGGCAGAGATCATTGGTGGCACACCACTCCTGAATTGCAGACAGACAGTCAGGAATGAGAGAGGGAGCAGAGGCGGCCGAGGGGAGCCTGAAAGAGAGCTGGTGTAATCCGCATAACACTGAAAGTTGTAGCAGAGAGCAGCGGTGCAGTGGGCAAGAGGTGCCAGATATTGGTTGAACAGCCAGGGAGAAAGGGGAACACCACAGGTTGAGAGAGAGATAGAAGAGAGGAGGGACCCCAGTTGGACCTGAGTGGGTCAGATAGTGAGTAAGTATGTCATCCAGGCCAGGGCCTGATCAGTGAAACCCAGGTTATCACTGAGGTGCTTGAGCAGGATGGCATGGTTGACCGTGTTGAAAGCAGAAGAAAGATTGAGGAGAATGAGGACAGAAGGAAGGTTAGAATTTAGGTTGGAGAGCAGGTCTTCATGGATGTTCAGGAGAGCAGTTTCTGTGCCCCTGGCCGCTCTGAAACCAGACTGATGGTCATGGAGACAACCAACAGATTCAGTATGAAGGTTAAGATGGGAGATGGCCAGCTTTTCCAAGAGTTTGCCCAGGACAGGAGTGATAGAGATCGGGCGATAGTTAGCTAGAGAGCAAGGATCGGCAGAGACCTTCTTTAAGAGGAGGTGTACAAGGGAGTGCTTCTGGGAGGAGGGGAAGGTTCCAGTGGCAAAAGAGTGATTGCAGAAATCAGTCAAGACTGGAGCAAGGGTGTCAATGTGGTCCATGATGGTTCTGGAAGAACAGGGAAGAACCTGTTTTGACAAGACTTTCATAGATCAGACTTGTCTAGAAATGTCATCAGATGTGAAGAAAGGAGAGGGAGCCACAAGAAAGCCAGGAGTGGAGGGGGGAAGAAGAGGAAGAGAGGGTGGGCAGGATGTCCTGAGTTTTAGTGATGAAATGAGAAGCCAAGGCCGTACAGAGGGCCTGGGAGGGAACAGGAGAGGTAGAGACTGCAGCAGGGTTGGCCAGCTCCTTGCAGACTTTGAAGAGTTCCGCTGAGTTGTTAGATGCCTCAGAGATGCAGGGTTGGATGTGAGCTCTCTTCTTGGTGAGGACATAGAGTCTGTACTGTCTTTGGAGCAGGCGGCAGGCCAATTTGTCAGAGAGTGCACCTGTTGCCCTCCACTTCCTCTCAGCCACCCTGCACTTGCTTTTAAGGGTTACGAGGTCGGAATCGTAACATGAGTTGCACCTGGATTTGGGCTTCAAGCGGATCCAAATTACAGGGGCAAGTACATCAAGAGTGTCAGAGATAGAAAGATGAATGTTGGAAAGGGCTGTGCCAGGGTGTGTGTCAGCCAAAGGTGCAGAAGGAGGAGAGAAAGTAGCGGCAAAAGCCTTCACTAACACATGCTTCATGGGTCGAATGCGCTGGAGTTGGCTTGGCCTGAGAGGTAGAGAGAGATGGGAGGAAAATAGCATGTGATCACTCCAGGAGAGAAGAGTGGGGAGAGGTTTGGCGAAGGGGAGGTCTGAGGAGATCAGAACATCCACTGTGTCCTGCAGAGCGAGCCAGGCCAGAGGGAATAATAGAGAGAGAGAGGTAGTTTCAGAGGTTGTGAAAGAGTCCTGCAGAAGGACAAGAAGCATGCAAGTGGATGTTAAGGTCTCTGAGGAGGAGAAGCTGAGAGGTAGAGGTGAGGAGGAGAGATCTGCTCACTCAGAGAGGAAGGAGGCTACCTGGCCGGGCAGCCGGTAGATAGTGGCTACAGTGGGAGAAAGGCCAGGAGTGAGAGAGAGAGCCTGCAGACCAGGCGTTCAAGGGAAGAGTAGTCCTGCATAGGAATGATAGAAGCAGGGATCCACTCTGGGAAGACCAAGACTACACCCCCAATGGGACAGTTGGTTCTGGGCACGGAGAGGATCTTGTAGCCATCAGGAAGGAGAGTGTCAAAGCTTGTGACGGAGCTGATCATGAACCACGTCTCGGTCAGACCGAGAACATCCAGATCAAGTTCTTCCAGGAGACTGCAGATGTCAGAAGAATGTTTTACAGCTGACGAGTGTTGAGAGTGGCAATGTGGAGGAGGTTGTCCCCCTTGAAGGACTTCCATGGAGGGGTACAGATCAGGGGTACGCCCTGAGGAAGTGTTGAAGGCGCCCTAGGATGGACAGAGGAGGAAGAAGGAGGAGAGGGCAAGGTAGCCAAGGAGGAGGAGGTGGGGCCCAGAAGGGTGGTGGAGGCAGGAGGCAACAGCATGGCCAGGGAAGCAGCAGAGGCAGCCGTAGAGGTGGCAGAGGAGCTAGAGAGGGGAAAGAAGGGACAGCAGGAGAAGAAAGGAAGTTGATAAGGCACGGGAAGCATCTATCAAAAAGGAAGAGGTTGGCATGAGGGTCTTGGACCAAGATGGCGCAGTTTAGGTAAATATTAATGATGGTCTATGTGAGAAACCTGAAGGTGTCTCACCAGCTAGTCACCAGGAATCTGTCATCCAGGTGGCCAGGACACGGCCATTACTAATGGATCCAGTTCCTGCGGGTAGAACAGTGAGGGAGGATCACCTGGATAGGGGGTCCTTGGGGAGAGGGAGTGGGAAACAGGCAGGTGAGACGCAGAATCCCCCTTCTGTCAACACCTTTTCCCCATCCTACCACATAGGATATTCCAAAACACTGCCCCCACTCCTTTTCTGACACAAACACTTTTGCATAACACGAAAGACAACGGACTAACACCAGAGCAGTTTACCTGACATGTCCCAATACAAGGGTCAGACAATTGACCAGAATCACACACACCTGCCGGCCCATTCCCTTCCCCACAGGGATAAAAGGTGGAGCACGAGAGCACAGGACGAGCAAGGCAGACCGCACAGCGTGAGCTAACTCAACACGGCAGTTCAAGAGGAGGAGAAAGACGGCACATACCAAGAGGGTGACAAGGAAAGAAGCAACCTTGCCCTTTCTGACTATGGCCCGTGAAACCTCTGCAGAAGGAAACGTAAGACCATGAACAAAAGCCAGCGTGTGTTGCAGCAGATGTCAACAGTACACAAGACCCTCCTCCACTGATTGCCAAGCCGGGGAGAGACGCTTGTCTCTGGTACCAACCTTGACTCCAAAGAGAAAGAAAGCCAAGCGGTTCATCGCAGCAGGTGAGTCGATGGGAGAGTCGATAAGAAACCAAACTGTGTTGAATGAAAAGTAGCAAACAGCTAATTTGAACTGTGAAAGGCTTAAAGAGTGATTGATGTAAAAGGGGGAAAACCAGCAACATGTGGGTGCTCACGCAGGAAATTCCGGGCGGTTACCTGATGGTAGAAACTACTGTAACCAGAAGGCCCTGGGAAAAGGCAAAAAGAGATGAAAGTGGTCATACAGGGGTCTTGTAAAATCCTCTGTACAGTCGAAAGTCTTTCACCGACAGATGATTGTGAAGCTAAGGGAAAAGAGTCCTGCTTGGTGAAATTAGCACATGAACAGTGTGTTGCAAAGGTTGGCAAGAGTGAACCCGGCGGAGGGATGCTAACAAAAAGGGGCGAAGCCTGAAGTCCCATGAACAGTGTGTTGACAGGCGTGAGCCCGCACAAGTGATGTCCACAGTGAATTGTTTGAAAAGACATTAAGATTTGTGAAGACAAGAAATATTGTAAGACCAGGAGAAGTGGATTGTCCCCCTTGGCATTTGGATCTGAGTTCTGCAGAGGGAGATACCGAAAGAAAGGTCTGAACCCGATCGATGAAAGCCTAGGGTTCGAGCCCGACCGAGGGAAATCCAGGGGTAAAACGTCATCACCCAAAGTTAATTTGGAAAGGAATTTTTTGTTTGTTTTGTTGTTGAATACATCAGGCCCTCGAAGGCAAGAGACTTTTTATCGAAAAGTGACTTAACCATTGAAGAATCTGATAGCTGATAGGGAACTTTCGGTTCCTGCTGGGAAAGCTCAAGTGTGTGCTGTGCTTAAGAGATCCACTTTGTCCCATGCTCAAAATATGGGGAAGGGAGATCCATGGCAATCACATCCTGACTTATTATTTGTGAACACTTCTTTCTTGTTTGAAAACCCTAATCAACACTCTTTCTGTAATTAGTTGTAAGGATTTGGCAATCTATTTTTTAGTATAGGTCTTTTACTTTGACAAGACACCACAAGGATTGCCATATTTTTCATTTGATGGTTGAAGCTTTCTCCAATCTTAGATTTAGGTGTAGGTTAGGCGTTTATCCACCTTGCATTTACAGTTTAATAAACACCCTTGAACTGTGATCACTTGTGTCTGTCTTTACTGTTGCCACCATTAGTTCTTTACATCTTGGAGGAGTGGAAGGGGGGCCTGAGTGCCTCCCATCGGGTGCCGCCATTAATGGGTTAAGAGGAAAAAGGAGAGAGAACAGAGACCATATGTGGGGTCCATAGGCGTGGAGAGGGAATGACAAAAGAGGATGTTGGTAAGGGTCTGTCTGGAGGAAGCACTGGTGTAGATATTAGCGATAGGGAGGCCTGGGTTGGAGACCAGGATATCCCTTTTGAACTTCTTCCTATAAGACTTAGTGAGAAAAATAGGATAGTCGATAGAAAAGCAGGTAGAGTAGATTGGAGAGACAGAGAGCACCATAAAGGGTGGGGAGGGGAGAGTGGGGGGAGCCGAGTGGAGAGTGGACGGGGTGAGCTAGTGGGCAGGCAGGGGGGTAATCACTAGGATGGGGGGACACAGAAGGGGGAGGGCCACACAGCAGACAGAACAATGACTGAAATTCAGATGCAATATATAGAAAAGTCAGTTGCCAACGGAACCTAGAAGTAAATAATGGACACTTGTAAGGAAACAACCAAGGGTAAACAAAAATGCAAAACAGAACAATCGACATGGGAACCTAGAAGAAGGAATGAACAGCGGGGATGGAGGTAATACAATGTAGCAAACAACCAGGAGAAACAAAAACGCCAAAAACAGAACAATCGACCAGGGAAACTTGAAGAAAGAATGAACAGCAGGGATGTAGGCAGTACGATGTAAGCAATCAACCATGCATAGTAAAACACCACAAAGGCAGAACAACTACCAAGGGAACCTAGAGGAAAAGATTGCAACAACCATGGAGAACAAATTCATTAAGTACACAAAAGGTATGGAAAACAGGGTTAGGGAAGGGAGCAGGAGAGGGCCCGCAGGGCATGCAGAGGGTGCGTGGCCGAGTGGAGTAGAAAGGCCTAGAGATGTTAGCGAGCACACACAATCTCGGATTGTGAGGGAAAACACGCGGCCCAGGGCACAAGGGAGCGCACGCAATCAAGGATTATGAGGGAACACATGCAGCCCAGGATGCGAGAGACCACAAGCAATCAAGGATTGAGAGGGAACGCACACTGCTAAGATGCAAGTGAGCGCACGCAATCTAGGATTGCGAGTGAATGCTAGCGGCCTAAGGTTGTGAGTGAGCAAACGCAATCTAAGATTGCAAGGGAACGCACGTGGTCTAAAATGAGAGGGAGCATGCGTGGCCAAGTGTGCGAGTAAGCGCATGCGATCAGGGATTGCAAGGTTGCGTAGTGAGCTGGGGGTAGGAGGGGCAGAGGATAGGTCACATGCAAGAGTGGGAAGGGGCACCAGGTCAGGAGGGTTATGTGGAGTGGAGCAAGCAAAACTCCCCCCACAAGACCGCAGACAGGAGGGTGAGCCGTCCGCACTCACTGTCTATGCTGCATCCCCTTTGTCGCTAAACACCTGTCTCGCTCAACACCGCAGCCTTGTCCTGTGAGGGCTTTGCCGCAGAGGGTCTGAGCCTCTGTTCTTATAGGCATCGATGCGTGGACATAGCGAAGCATGCTACGTATCTTCGGGCAGCGTCTCCTATGGACCTGCATTGCTCAACACCGTTCCCTTGTCCTGCGAGGGCTTTCAAGGGGGTCTTCGGGGAGTGGGAAACCTGATGGCGAGATGTGGTATCCCTATCCCTACAACACCTTTACCCCATCTCAAGCAGTGTACCATGACATTTCCCAGTACTATGGTCAGGCAAGGTCAGGCAATTACTGCTAACCATTCACACCTGACTTCCATTAAGCTTCCCCACACGGATAAAAGGCGAAGCACGTGAGCACACTCTGAGTGAGGCAAAGCACACAAAGGAATAGCAGTTTTGAGACGGCAGCTGAACGAGGGGAGAGAGACGGCAAATCAGGAGGGGTGTACAAGGAGGGAGATACCCTTGACCTTTCTGATGGAAAGACATTATTTTCTAGAAACCTTTGGATTAAAAAGCGTGAGGCCAGGAAGCCAGTCTGAAGAATCCTGCAATGTCTGTCAGAGATACCCGGGGGCCCTCCTTCACGGCTGAACGAGTCGGGGAGAAGCAACAGCCACTGTGGTACTGTCCTTGGCTCCGAGATCAAAGAAAGATCAACAAAGCCGGTGAGTTTGGGAGACTGCTCCAAGTGCGTTCTGTGTTGAAGTCAAGCAAGCGGCAACATTGTATAAAGAACAAAGAGATAAAGATTGGTAACACCTGTGATGAAAGATGCGATGGAAGTCTAAAGGCTGATGGATGTTTAAACTGTAGCAAAGATGATGCAATATTCATGAACAAGTGCTCCGGCACTGTGAGTGTGCTCAGTCGAAAGTCTCTGGTCTCTTAGCGCCATGGCTGCCTCCAATACCGGGTCCGGTCTGGTTGGATGGGGATTTACCGGGTCATTCTGGTAAGTCCCCATTCAACCAGCCATTCCCCATTCCCATTTGAGCCCCCATAGGGCTCAATGGGAATGGGGAAGGCAGTAATTACGGGCCTGCTAATAGCAGGCCCGTAATTAGCGCCCTGTTCCCTTAGCGGGACCCGTAAAGAACATGTGGTCCGACCACACGTCCTTTGCTGTTCCCGCTAAGGGACCTCGGAATTGGGAGTAAGGGATTACTGGCACCGGTCTCCTTACCGGTGCCCGGTATCCCTTACCGCCCAACTCGGAATGAGGCCCACTATGAGGTATTCAGCCAAGAAGTGCCAGAGCAAAAGTAAAAGAATGAGAGATGAAGTAAATCAAAGTGGTCCTGCAATGGTTTAAGCTAAGCCCATCGCACAATAGAAAGTCTTCGGTTTTTGATACAAAGGGGTCTGAGCCTGAACGAGGGGGATCCGTGGTCTGAGCCGAAACGAGGGAGATCAATAGTGAACATTGTGCTAAAGGGGTCTGAGCCCAAACGAGGGAGACCAATTGCGAACTTGTGAATGTGAAAATCCAGACAAGAAAGGAACTTTGGTGTTTGTTTGTTACGCCAGGCCCTCTGCAATAAGAGACTATCATATTGGAGAGAGACTTTGGCAGAAGGCCCTGATAAGTGTGCTTTGAACTGTTTCCTCGTGGCCAAGAAGCCAGAGTATGTGGGTGTGTGAAGCTCAGACGTCCTGCCTTGTCCCGTGCTGAAAATGTGGGGAAGGGAAGCCAGCAGCTCCGCTATCCTGACATATCGTTTCATGAACACTTTTCATTTGCCTACATTGTTGTCCCACACCATTTGTATTCAGAAGTAAGGATTGGCAATAGGTTTATTAGTATAGGCCCTTTTATTTTGACAAAGACTCCACTAGGACTGCGTTATTATTATATGATGGTCGCAGCATGCTCCCATCTTTATATTTAGGATTAGATAGGCATTTAACCAACCCACTGAAGCTCAATGAACACCCTTGAACTATAATCACGTGTGTCTGTCTTCACTGTTTGATACCATGCTTTCCTTAGGATTTAATCTTGCCATTGCACTGGCCAGGACTGTTGCCATATTTCTTATTTTTACTCCTTTCAGCAAGAGAACAATGCATCAAGGCAGCCCAAAGGAAGAGACTGGGACGCTCAAGCCACGGTGTGACTCCAGCAAGAGAACCCAGCAGGGCAGGAGCCCGAAGGAAGGTGGTGGCGAGACCTGTGGTGGACAGCCGGTTCGATAACCATCGCCAATACCGCCGCCGGTAGAGTCGCAGGGTGTCCGACCCCCTTATTGGAAGACCGGAACACCACAGAGAAGACCACAAGGAGGAACATGCGGACAAAAGGAAGGAACGATGGTCTGAGACCTGAGAGAAGGCCACGGAAAAGGAACAAGGCTCCCAAAGGCGTTCTCCTTCACAACAGACGATAACGGGGAGAACGGGAATAACGGGAGGCTGGGTAAGGATCATTATATCCTATGAACCAACCGCCTCATTGGAAATCACAAGATAAAGTTACCCTTGAAGCAAATAAACCTAAACTGGTAGGATACAAGAGAGAGAAGAAATATTAAGAGAAAAGAACAGTGGACCAAAGTACCCTGGGAAAATGGGAAAGCCACTACACTTTTTGACCAAGAAGAAGAGAATATAAAAAGGAGAGACTGTTTTGAGCAAGAGTTCAGAGGAACTATACAATTAACCCAGTAAAGAATCAGGTAGGCCAAAACAATCAGAGTTATAATTGTCCTGGAAAGAAAGCCTATCCGAATAATAATGTCTCCTCAAGATATGCTAGAGGCATCAACTAGGAGTCTATAGCTTGTAAAAGATTCCCAAAAGGGGCCCCCAAAGAGAAGGGAAAACTCCAGACCACATCTAAAGAATTAAAAAGACTGATCCAAGAAATCAGGAGAGACAATCAAGGGATTACATATTGGTAAATAATCCTGCACCTCTGTTATACTAGAAGTACCCTCAAGAGAAGGGAGCCACTCTCTGTATATAAATTAGATTGCATAGTGGTAATTTCAGTTAGGGTAGATTTGGACAGCAGACTTTATCCTTTTGGACATTCACAAAGGACAGATGAGCACCTTAGTTAGAGACAGGGACCACCAATAGAAAAAGGGCAAGTTAGGTTTTACATATTGTTTGAATAAAAACTCATGAGACATGTCCACAAAGTGATAGCGTCCTTCTTCTGACTCACACAATCCCACCTAGATAATCCTCTTCAGTTGATAAGCAGGGTCCTTTACCCTGATCCCGCCTGCCTATTGTCATGGGTTCCACATGCTGGGTATGGCCCTGTCTTGCCCCCTTCCAGCGGCCTCTTGGGGTTAGAACTGTGTTGACCTCGTTAAGGTTTGTGAAGACCTAGGGACTATGGGGGATCCAACGTTTGCTTGTCCTGTGGCCTACATCACAAAGTGGGTGGTGGCACCTGGTCCCCAGTCCCAGTACTAAATTGGACTTCATCCCTGTGCCCTGTAATGATTCTCTAGCAAATGATGTGTGTGACATAATGACATCTGTGAGGATGGTATAGCCTGAGCTTTTCTAAATTTGACTGCTAAAATGATGCAGGTTATTCTGCCCCTTAGAGAGAGCTCTGCTAATCAAGTTCACGGTCATAATGACCACTCGGCAGCCTCCATCCTTGCTATTGCAGCCAGCCTCATCATTGTCTAACTAGGTTACTGTTTATCCTGTAAGTTTCTGTTTATGTATATAGATGCAACTTAGTGTAATTGATATGTATGCTTTTACTATGCTGTAACCTAAGTGATGCGCCCGGATGCCCTTGGGCCTGGTGTGCTTTATAAATAAAATAAATACAAATAAATACAAATACAAATGCTCCATGCAAATAAAGTATAGTGCACACATGTACCTCTGCTGTGACTTTCTACTAAAATCCCCCAGCAGCTGCCTTGTAGTGGCAATATGGCTGGTTCGAATATCACATGATGTGCATTCCTGAACACTGCCTGCTAGTACCAACATTTCCAACAGAGAAGGGCTGACTTTTACCTTAGGTAGCCCTGATCAGAATTATATCATTGTGGGATCCCAGAGTTTTGTGGCAGTTGTATTAATAGCTACATATAAGCTATGTCTGGTTTTGACATGGTGGTTACTCAGTATTACACAAACATACAGCCACAAGCAATTAATGTAATTTGTTTATCAGCTCAGTGGGTAGCAACTCATTCATAACAGGTCCTGTTCTGTATTCAATTGTCTAGGCTATTTTCACTGAACGCAACCATTTTGGTCTCACCAAGGTAACCCTCTTTTTGATCCCCTTGAGAAAATTTGTCATTTTCTCCAGAGCACAATACCTCTCCATGTGGGGGTTAACAGGGAACCAGAGCGTTAAAGGCAGCCTTGCAAGTAGAATGGGCAACTCACATTACGGTCCTCTTTGCTGAAAACCATGATGTGGGCAGGCAGAGGAATGCGGTGGCGTCAGAGTAGCCTAGGAGAGAGCTATAGTTCGCAGAGGGGTCCCACCATGTTGGATTTTCTTACAGCTCCCAAACCTCTTGTCCCTCTCTCCATTTCCTGTAGATAAAGTACTCCGGGTATGACATCACTAGGCAAGAAGCTAATAAAAAAACAGTCAAGATTGGACCCCTCAAAGAAGGGAACTAATCTGCTGTGGTATTTTGCCTTTATAAGGTGGGAGATCCTTCCCCTTGTTGATTTACCTTTTGGATTCTGAAAGGAGGACTAACCTGGATCTCTATTGGGAGTACATCTGCTCCAAAGTACTTTTCCAAAGAGGTGAAGAAAGAGAGATCCAAGGACGAGGCAAACTCATCCCCTAAACATCCCAAGGGAATATTTGGGATGACCGCTTGGCTGGAAAAGGCCTACTGCACCTCAGACCACTGATACCCGGGTGTTTCTCACTGGAGGTAAAAGAACCATTCAAGTGCTCTCTAGAAGCCTTCCTTGTTTTAAAGTGCAGAAGAAAGGACTTACCTTGCCACTGGAGACTCTGGACAGGGCTCCTCCATTTCCCAGGAGTTAGAAAAAAACTGCTGTGGATCCTGTTTTACGTCTTTAATCCATCTTCAAGCTGACTTGACCAACTCAAGGTGTTTTTTGAGATGCTGCAAGCATCCAGGGCTGCCTTTGACACTCACTGCTTTCAATCTATCTTCAATCCATCTTGACGCCAACTCGACCCAGTGAAAGTCATTCATCCGCTCGTCTTGACCCAGACTTGACCCACTAGAAGCAATTGTCTGGCTTTGTCGCAATGTCAACTCGAACCAGTGGAAGCCATCAACTTGCCGGTCTGGAAGCGAATCAACCAGCTTGAAGCAATGACCTTGGCCCATCTCGATGCCGACTCGACCCAGTGGATGCTATTAACTCACCTGTCTCAATGCCGTCTCAACTCAATTTTTTAAGACCAGTGTCCAGAGGCATAGGGGGCATGTTGGTGACTGTGGCAATTGAGAAAAATACTGGCTCAGAGACAATTGGACACTGGTCTTAAAAAATGTATAGATACCAGTGAAGGATTGAATCCAACACATCTATCTTCATCTCCAGACTGGAGACATGGGGATTTGAGAAAGGCTTATTCTATTCCATGAAGGGCAGGACAGCTATATTTTGGCCTACGTCCTGAAGGAGGTCTTGAAAAAAATAGAGACAGTAATTTCTATTATATTTGGACCCAAACACGTGTCGACAACTACATGATTAGTCTGGAAATTAGAACCAGATGAGATACGACACCTGAAACTAAGGATTGGATCTTAAATATTTGTGAAAATTCTGTGTAAACATTGGTGTAGAATCAGAACATGACTACACAATGTATAATAGCCCATAATGATGTTATATGAGTATGTATGAATGAGTGAATGTGGGATTGAGAATTTATGCTTGAGATATGAAAGAAATGTGAGTTTGTCTATATAAAAATGGGAGAACAGTTTTAATGAGTACATACAGTTATATGTTGACATGATGAATTATTGATTAAAATTTGTATTTTTTTAACTATTTGTGTCATCCTGATCCACTGGTCCACCCTTCGCTTTAGTATTCTGTATCTTACCTGAAGGACCAGGGATTTGATTGCAGGTATACCCCTTTATTTATAATTTCTTACTGGCTGTGACATCGAATTTAGGATGGCATCAGCCTGTTTCTTCGTCTTGTTGATGTGTTGGTCCCAACTCAGGTTACCATCTAGTGTCACACAAATGTTTGAACTATTTGCAAGCATTCATCCACTTGTCTGAAAGTCTAGTCTAGTGAGAGTCCGGTTCTTGAAGTACATTTCCCATGGATTTTATATTTCACTGAAGACTATGTCCCTCATTACAAGGTTACCGGAAAATGGTCAAAGTGCTGTTAAAACCGTGCCCCAGAACTTTTACTGGTTCAGCAAAGCATACATTTGCCAGAACACATATTCCTAGAATTACCCGCGCCTATAGCACTTCACTCGGAATCACTGGCGCCCGGTAATTCCATCAAAGTAAATACCGGCAACGCAGGAAAATGGTGCCGGTAATACCGGCACAATTGTATTACAAAACCGGATATGCCGGTAATACTGGCAGATAATTGCCAGAAATTCCAGCAAAACCAAGGTGGGGATAACTTCAACTCAGAGCTGCCAGTAAATGGACACAGGTGTGTTAAATAAGACCACAGGTTCACACAATCCACTCAGGTGCACCCAATATATATAGGAACACTGCTTAAGGGCCACACCATCCCCAAGAACACTTTCAAACACAACCATGCTGCCATTCATTGCTGCTATCATGGATCTGGAGCTGCTCCATGCTGATGTCCAGTGACTGGTGCTGGAGCAGCAGCAGTGGCTGCAGGAGGCCAGTGAAAGAAGGAGGAGGAGGTGGCAGAGGAGGAAGATGAGGATATGCATACAGGTGATGCAGGTGGCGAGGCAGAGGTGTGCTGTGATCACTTGCACAAGGGCCACACCCTGGGCCCTCAATGTTAGTCAGATACACACCCTGTACAACCTAAACAGAGAGACCAATCCATGACCGCCTGACCCTTATCCAGGATGATATTGGGGACAGGATCGACTTCAGGACAGCCATACCACCGCTGTTGAAGCTGGTGTCTGTCTTGAACTTCCTGGCCAATATCATGTTCCAGCACTCCGTGAGCAAGCTGCATGGCATATCAGAGCCTGCCTTCTCCAGAGTGCTGGTGCATGTACTGGAGCCCATCCTGCGCCATGTGGGCCATCACATCAGCTTCCCCACCACCCAGGCACAGCTAAATGCCACCAAGGCCCGCCTCTATGCGATTGCGGGTATGCCCAATGTGCTGTCAGCATACGACTGCACGCACATAGAGCTGGTGCCCCCACACCTTAGTGGAGGTCGGCAGGAACCGGAAGCAGTTCCATTCCCTCAATGTCCAGGTGACCTGTAGTGCTGACCTGACCATCACACACTACTGTGTCTGCTTCCCAGGAACAACCCACAACTCCATGGTCCTGTGGAACAGCACCCCACCAGCTTACAATGTGCGCCACAGAGGACAAAGGACCTGGATGTTAGGTGAGTACATGTACATTTACACCTACTTTTCAGCATGGGTCACAGGCAATCGGGGGGATATGTCACAAATGCAGGACCAACCAGCGCATGCCTCAAATGACAGGCCATAACACACACGAGTAGCACATGATTGGAGATGAAGCAGTCACTGACCAGGCCATTTCAAACCCAAAAGGAAATCCACATGTAATGCACTACAGGTACCAAAATGCAACACCCACCCCACTCCGATGGCAGTGATCTTTAGACCAGGTCACCTAGGGCCATGAGATGTATGTCTTGGTGAGACATGGGGCCTGCATGCACAGACTGACCATTGAGATTCCACTGTCACAGGCAACACCATTGCCGAACATCATTACTCACACATTTTAATGCCAGTGTTAATAGGTCTTGTACCATGCACTGTTGCCACTTGCGTAGTTTCTTAGCGCTCTGTTGGGTCTGCAATGTAGGAGTGTTGGGGTAGTTTGTTCATGGAATTGAGAGGGAGAGGGGCAACAGATGTTTGATGTGCTGTTGGCCACTTCAGTTCAGAGCAACTGGTCACTGAGGATTGCAGCGTGGTCATTTGGTAGCCGTCATGTGGTTTTAAGGCATGATTGTGTATGGTTTGTTTTCATGTCGGGTGTTATGAAGTGCATGTGGTCAGTGATGCAGTAGAGGTATGGTTGTGTTAATTTCAGAGTTTGAGGGTGTGTATGCAGAATGGTGATTTTCTAGTACAGTCAGTTAGTGGCAATAATTGTCCTGCCCCCAGCACTCCATCTCAGGGAGCAGAACCCAGCATGATACAGATGTTACACAGGGCCTGTCTCAGGGTGCAGCAGGGAGCATAAGGCTTAGCTATACGATTAGACCCGATACAGAATGTGGCTAACCTACACATACATCCCAAGTGTAAAATATGGCTAATTAACACAGCTAGGCTACATGCAAGATAAGGCTGACCTTGTATCCTTACCCCTTGGACCCCAATGGTGTTGTGTAGGGCCCCACAGGTGTGGTGTTGCTGGCAGATGGTGGTGTTGGTTGTGAAGCTGTCACAGCGTGAGGTGGTGGTGGTGCTGGTTGTGCAGCTGTCACAGCAGGAGGTGGTGGTGCTTTCGCTGCAGGAGGTGGTGGTGCAGTTTTCCCGCTTGCATATGGCCGCGGTCCAGCTGTGTTGCTGTCAGGGGATGTGCCTGTTGGGGGGAGATGAGAATGCAGTTAGTCTTCTGGAAGTCACATCTGCGGGCTTGCTACATTGTGTGTGCCCTGCTCTTATCATGCTGTTTATTTGGTCTGTTTGCTCCGATGTGTGCTTCTACATGTAGGTGGTGTGAGTGTACATTGACTGTTGGTCTGCCAAGGTGGCATGTTGTGTGTGCGGTGAGCCTATGATTCCTGTCCTGTTCTCCCTTGGCGTACATGGGTGCACATCATGTGTCCATGTGTGGGGCAGTGCATTTTGGCCACAGTGCTTGTGTATTGCTACATCTGCCCGCAACCCCTGGCAAGTATGTGTGAATGGCCCATTTGCTGTGACACGTGTTGGACCTGCTCATTTGCTCTTTTAGTGTTTCTCTGCGTGGGGATGCATTTATGTGGCTCAACAAAAATGGCACTTATATGTTTGTTGTACTTACCATATTGCCTTGGGTCCCAGTTCTGGTCTCTGCTGCCCCGACACCCTCAATGCCCTTCATGTGCAAGATGAAGCATCAGGGCATTAGGGAAAGGGGTTCCACCATCCCCTCTCTTGTGGCAGCAGATTCCCTCCTATAGGTGGCCAGGATGTTCCGGACCCTCAGCTGCAAGTCGTCCCAGCGCTTGTGGCAGTCACGTGGTGTGCTGGGGACAGTCCCCACAGTTGTTGCCTTGTCGGCCACCTCCTGCTACATGGCTCTCCTACTCCTCTGGCTGGTCCTGCGATTACCATGCCGGTAATTCTGGCAGTTGGCCTGCCGGAAAGAGTACTACCAGCACACCAGAATTACCAGCATTTGATAGGTCTGCAGGCACGCGCATACTCCCCTGCCGGAAATGGTAGAACCGGTGCACCGGAATTACCGGTGTCGTTACAAACATGGCAGTGTTTTTGGCAGAAATCTGCAGGAAACACTGATACCGGCACCCAATCTACCAGAATTACTGGTGCTGGTATTTCTGAGGATGGAAAAAGCATCATCGCAGGAATGGGAAGCTCACTGGTGGCCATTTTGAAAAAATCCACTTTCAATCCCCCACTTCCTGCTGCCATCCATCCCATCTGTGACTGCAGACATGCCACAAAGTGGGAAATCTAAACACTGGGAGCATTTGCTGAGGAGAATCCAGCCCGAGATCCCCATAAGAACCAGTGGCGCGCACCTCCGAAGTCAAAGGTAACGGGAGTGGCAGGAGACCCTGGAGGGTGCAGGGAGTTACAATAGCCATAAAACAAACAGATAGTGCTCGATAGTGATCGATCATGAAACCCTAATGCCAGTGAAGAAACATACATGAGTAATCTCCCTTGTCACACAAATTGTGACGACCATAGGAAAAGCCAAGAGTGGTACTGGAGTAATCTCTCTCGTCATAGTAATTTTGAAGACTATAAGAAAAGCCAAGAGTGTTACACGAGTAATCTTCCTCGTCACAGTGATTGTGAAAATCCTAAGAGACGTCAAGAGTGGTACAGGAGTAATCTCCTTCACAGTGATTGTGGAAATCTTAAGAGAAATGAAGAGTGGTATGGGAGTAATCTCCCTCATCACAGTTATTGTGAAAGCCCTAAGAAAAGTCAAGAGTACTACGGAGTAATCTCCCTCGTCAGTGTAATTGTGAAAGCCATAAGAAAAACCAAGAGAACTAGGAGAGTGCTCTCCCTCATCACAGTAAGTGGGGAAACCCAAAGAAAAGCCAAGAATACTACGGGTGAAGCCTCCCTTGCCATAGTAGTGGGAAGAACAGTTTGCTATACCAGAATCAAGAAATCCGAAGCGAGAGAATATATGAACAACAGTGAAGGAAAGAACCATTCTGAACATTGAGAGCCAATAGTCATTGGACACTTGAGAAAGACCCAAGAAGCCCTGTTGTGGAATTGTAGGAACTAATCAGAACTATTACAAGGGAATATAAGAACATCAATCACTGAGGCCGAGTCAGCCGGGCCATGAGAAGGAGGAATTCTCCAGAGCCCCTTTTTGTTGAATCGTTTTGTTAAGTGGTCAGAGTATGATAGTTTTATTTGGACAGAGGATGGACTTTTTGCTTTGGACAAACCACCCGGACAATGAGCACCCTAGAGTTCTGTTAGGGAGGGCAAGCCCTTGTAGTATAGGAAAGGTAGGTCTTTTTCTTATTATTGCAATAAAACCTTTGTCTAGAATGTCAACCCTTTATCTGACTCCTCCTTCTGACTTAACACAGTATGTGGGCAAAGGGCACACAATGTGTGATGACTAGCGATAGAGGAGACTCTCGACAGAGATGGCATGAAGCAACATCCTTTGAGGAGCAATTTAAGAGAAGATGGTGGCAGTTGGAATTAGTGGAATTAGTGGACAAAATGTCAGAGACCCAGTCTCAGATGTTGGTAGCCTTTCCAGTTCCTCTGGCAGTGTTGAGATCATTGACGTATCTTGAGAAAAGGCATGCTGAGGGCTGTAATATTCTGATGAGTGTGGGAGGGTTGTGGTATAAGGGACTGCTTTAATGAGAGAAAGCCTGTCTGTAGGATGTGTGGTGGTGATCACTGTGCAGTTTCTAAACAATGCATTGTGTATGTATGGGAAGTTCGAGTGCTGTCAGTTATGTTGAAGTGTTCTGTAAGGGTGCAGAAATAATAGATCGCCACAATGGTGGCATGTTTATTGCTATAAACATTTATTAAAGAAATGAGGGTTGGGGAAAACCCAACTATGCTTAATAATTAGCAGGGGCTCCCTGTGTCAAAGAATAATCTAAGGAGTCTGGCAGGATGTCCAAAGAAAAGGTCCACTGTTGTGTCAAAAGCTTTTTCCAACCCTTACACTGGGAACTTAAACTAAGGGGAATGGTGTCTTTGGACGTGAGATTAAAAGTTATTATCCAGCTTGTGAAACAAAGTTCAAAATGATGCTAAAAACATACGTCCTCACAATGCCAAGAGAATGTCTCCCTTCTCTTAGCTTTCCAAAGTGTTCCCAAAAACCAGGGGGAATGACTCCCTTCCCCTGGTTTCCCTTCAGCTCCTTCAAAGTGCCAAGAGAATGCCTCCCTTCTCTTGACTTGGTATAATGTTCACAAACACCAGCGGGAATGACTCCTTTCCCCTGGTGTCTTTTCAGCTTCTTCAAAGAGCCAAGACAATGTCTGCCTTCCCTTGGCCTGGTATAGTGTTCACAAACACCAGGGGGAATTATTCCTAGAGAATACCACTCTTCTCTTGGCTTGGTATAGTGTTCACAAACACCATGGGGAATGACTACCTTCCCCTGGTTTCTTTCCAGCTAATCTCGCAGCCAACCTGGTTCACTAACAGGTTTTGTGACTTTGAAGATTCCCAATGATCTACTCCTCATACAGATGCGATTTCCAGACTCACCTTTCCGACTTATATTTCGCTTTCTGATATACTTCGTATACTCCCCTGCCAAGTATCATTGAGTGTTTTCGGATATGTCAAAGTTCTCTTGCCTCTGTTAGCGTCCCAGATCCTGTCTTCTGGGTTTTGCTCCCCCTTCCGGGTTCTCCACCACCTTCCACCTTCTTGGGGCCCCTGCGTCTCCCTGACAACTGTTAGGAAAGATTTCTCTTTATGTTTAATTTTCCCCCCAGTTGTGAACCCCCCAACATTTTGCTGTTGTCTGACCGTCCTAGCCTGACTTTAGCCAGTGGAGCACAGCCTTCTGCTGCACTGCGCTGGGTTTTCCCTCACTTTGTTATGGAGAAACTGACATGCCCTAAAAGACAGTCAGTACTGGGAGACTTTGTTTCCCTTAGTCCTTCACTTTGTTGATAGTTTTTAGCAACATGTTACCAGTGCACAAAGTACAGTGCAGTACAGTGCGCTGGGATCTTCCTTTCATTTTTAAGGCCTTAGACACTCTCTAAGGATTTTTCGGTAGAAGTCAAATGTGCCTTGGACAGAGCTGGTGGCAGCTGTTATTTTTCATATATTTCTAACCCTTTTGTGTGTTCCATATCGCGCTTACCACGTTTGGCATAGGACAGTGGCTTGGCCCCAAAATGGCCATTCCACAAGGTCCTTTGTTCTGTCCTTTGGCCATCTTGTCCCTTTGCCTTCCCCAGGTCAAGCTGACCCTGGAAAAACCTTATTTGGGTATGCAGATCCCCGCGCAAACCGAGCTTTCACTGTCTTCTGCATGCCTTGTGTGTGTGCCTCCAGGATGTGGCCTGGACTGTCTGGTTCCAATACACATCCTGTGTGCCAAAGGGTCTGGTGTGCTGGGAATGACTGGGACCACTGTGGTCCGTGATTGGTCCACCTCTGGCATGGCTGTATGTCAGCAGGTCTCTCATTGGGTCCTCCTTATTTTGGCGTGAAGGAGATTCTGGATAAGAGAAGGGCCCAACACCCATACCAGGTCAATCTATTGAGTTCTCACCAAACTTAGGAAAGGATCCAAGCATCCTGTAACTAGAAAGCTGAGTCGAGGAACCGCTGGTGACCCGCTGGAAGGTTTGGCACCCTGAGCCCGCTGTTGTCCCGCTGGACCCCTCAGTTTCTGATCGAACTTAGAAGGTCTGCAAAGGCGCTTCGACCCATTAGAATAGTGGGACCAACTATTCTCGGCACCTCCATCTTAACCTGAAAGCAAGCGTTCTTGGAAGTGTTCCTGGGCCAACCAGTGAACTGACCGGCTTGCACAGGACCTTTGCTCTGGAACCGCTCTGTCTCGAGTTGACACTTGAGTCTTTGGAGATCGTAAGTACTGGGTATAAGGCACTCTCCGACCGAGGTTCGTACACCTAGGCGCCCTAGGTCTGGAATTAGGAGAGTACACCTGAACCTGAGTACACATGGTCACCATGTTGCCCAGCCGTGTTAACGAACTTCGAGGGCGCGCTGCTGCTGTGCCCCCATACCCTGACACGAGTAGCAGTGAATTCGAGTTGGCCCTCCTCCAGGATAGGAGAAATCGCCACTGTCCCGCCACAGAATCATCCCTGGAACTCAGCTGCTGAAAGCCGCAGAACTGCACAATTGCAGAATTTGAACCCGTAACCGAAGTAGGCTCAACTGACGAAGTTTGGTCCGGAGTGCGCCTTGGATTGGTGAGTACTTGAAACCCTGGCGCATGCATCCTTTTTTATGCACAAGTGTCCCTTGAGGGCCACTCACCTTTATCGAGGTAGCCTGTGCTACAGAGCTATTCCCAACTCTTGGAACTTGTTCTGCCCTCTTGGGGAGACCTTCCTCGAATAGTGGGAACTTATTCTTCACTGCCTCACCCACTTTACTGAGTCGCTACAACCCATGGAAGAGACCCTGTTTTCGCTCTACCACACTATCGCCTGTGTCTGCACCAAAAGTGCTTTTGAGCACAAGGCTCCACTCTTCTTAGGGATTGGACTGCCTCCTAGTTATGGTTTGATAAGTGAATGACTGCCTAAAGTATATTCACACTGTTTGCTCCCTTTCCTTACAGGTTGTGGACCCTTACTCTGTGCCATTCCTTTAGCTTCAGGCCATTGGTAACTGTATATATGTGTTATAGTAATGGTGTGTTGGTTTAGGATTTTCTGCTGATATTTGCTTTGTGTTTGATTTAAAAAGCCTTTAATAAATGTATATGTATTTTTGATATACACCTGACTCAGAGTAATTTGTAATGGGCTTTCGATCACTCTCACCCCTCCCGAGACATAGTCTTGACCGCTGCCAATGCTATCTTGATTGGTCTGGCTTGTCCAGAAGGTTACCCTGCTCCAAGAAACTAGGCTGGCCATCTGAACCTCTGCCCACCAGGTCAGAGTTCAGAAATCCCTCTTACAAACAACCAGTGTACCTTTCTTCTTGGTCTGCAGTGGTTTCAGGTCTTCCTGGGTGCCTGCTGTCTGCTGTGGGCTTCCCCGACCTTCTTGGTCGTTCTGTGGTCTGCGGCAGCCCCACAGCCAAAATGTTCTGGGGAATGCACGTTTTCCTCTCGCATTCCCCAGTCCGCTGAGACGCCAGGAGCTTCATCTCCCAGGTTTGTTGAGCAGTCCTTCTGCTCTGAACCAGCTCTGCTTCAGCTCGCTCCTGCCGCTGCATTTCGGTCTGCCTTCTTCCTTCTCTCCGATCTCTGCTTGCTCTTGTGGTTCCTTCAGGGAAGGCTCAACGCCAATCCAAGTCCTTCTACTTTTATACTCTGTTGTACTTCACATTGTCCACATTGACTAGACTGCGCTGTTTGGACCTCTATGCTAGTCTGCATTACTCAGTGCCTCTTCTTCGTCTCAGTTTTAAAGTTACAATGCCCACATGGGTAGTCCACATTCTTCCTCGTCTCAGTGTAGGGTAGGGAGTCAGTATATTTTACCTTACAATAATACATAGAGAAGGGAGGGACTGGGTTGCCCTAAATAGAGTAAGAGTGTAATGGAGTGGGTAAAGGGGTATTTATATGCTGCATTCTCCCTCATCCCATAAGGGATTTCTCCTCCCATGTGATTCTTCCACGGTGCATCACCCCCAGGAAGACTATTGAACTGTGGCTGCACTGCCCTGGCTCCATTGGAAGGGTCCTCCCATGGGAGAACGGACAAGATCCAAGGATTCCTCACGGTTCGTTCTTTATCGCATCCCGATATGGTGGATCAAGTTCGAGAGACGGATAAGCAGTGTACTGCTTGGAGGTAGCAGGGGGGAAATGGAGTGCCATCTACTCTGGAGTTTCTGTAGTGTAGTCAGCCACTCAAATAATGAACAAGATGCACGGTTTCCTAGGAAGCAGTTATTTTTACTATGAATGTTTAGGTTAAATCTGCATTAACATGGTTGTATGATCGAGCATTTAGGCTTCCATAATATTTTCAGCAGTGATACTCTTCATCCGATGGCTAATGAAAGCAGAATTTCAGGACCGTACTTGATGCAAAAGTGTAACACCTTAACAAATTCTGTTCATCAACAAAAAAAAGGCTTGACCGCAAAGATATCAATCAACCAACAATCAGGATTTGATGCGTTATTTTCCTTTTGTTGTGTTAGTCAGAATGGCAGGACAGACTGCGTGTGTTGTGGTGTCCCAAGGGTACTAATATTGAGGCAGCTGTGGAGCATGCTAAGGAGAGGCAGAGCTCATCGGAGCGTCACCAGCGTGAGGAAGAGCCGTCGATGCATAAAATGGGGCATATGGTGCACAAATCCCTTTGACCGCTACCCACGGCCCATCACATCCCTAACCCTGTGAAACCAACTCTACTGTGTCAAGATAACACAGACGAAGATGCAAACCGTGACTACAACCAGAGAAAAGTAATGAGGCTCAGCCCTAGTGTCCAAAAACACCACTGACATATTAAAATTGTCAGCAAGATACAGAAAGAGGACTACACCCTGAAATAATGCACCAACCTGAAAAAGAAGAGTAGAGAACGGCAAAGATGAAGGTGCCCAGAGCAGTGGGCAGCAGAGGTGGTAGAAAAAGTCCAAAAAGGGATTGTGGCTTTGCTCAAACTCCAGGCTCAATCAGGAACTAGAGCCCAGAATTTAGCCAATCAGGCTATGCAACGTCACTCTTTGGGGGTACTACCTGATGATTGTCAATAAAGTGCTCATGAGTTGTCCTTGGTAGAAAAGACAGGAAATCATGAAAACTGTTATTAGAGAACCGGAAAGTAATTACCCATGCATTACAAATGAGTCATTCAAGAAACACAGCCATCAAAAAATAACTTAATAGAATACACAATGGGAATATTCTGCTCATACCAGAGGGGGTTACCAGGAGAGGTGAACGAAACATGAGGATAAGGCCAACATAGAGCGATTTGAATGACGCAATATTTTCACTACATGTCTAAAGTGAGAGGAATCGAAAGTGTAAAACTTTATCTTTATGGAAAAGTGTGTTTGTCTCACATTTAGCTTAAATCCAGTCAGAGAGAAAGAGTCAGGAGTATATTTTGTCTAGTTCCTTGGACCGTGTTAAAATGTAGAATTAAAATACCACAACCTGTGCCATCGGCAGTGTGATTTCTGTCCAATTTGCATTAAAGTAATTGCTGAATTGGTATTCAAGGGAAGTATAAATCATGAGTTACATGTTCGCCCAAGATACAAGACCAACTTGCACTTTACATGCTTAAATCCCATACAAGCCATACAAGCTCTTTATATTTCCAAGGCTGAAAAATTGATTACCATTACATTTGGTAATCCAACTGAATGCTGGGAATCATGAGTCAGCACTGTATACAGATGTGATATTATTTTCTGGCATTCGAATGTCTGTGACAGAACTCACATGGTTGCAGAAGTTGATAGAGGCTGTGTGAAGCACACTGAGTTAAGCGTACAGCTGGACTGGGTAGAAATCCAAATCTAGAAAGAATTTCACCAAAATGCCGGGGGTAGTGGAAGTGGCATCACACAACCTATGACATCTGATGACATCACAGGAAGTATTAATATATAGCACTTACGCTTAAGCGCTTTATATAGAACAAATATACATACAATATCACCCAACCTGTGTTGGTACTCATTTATCGAACTCAGAAGGATAAAAGGCTGAGTTGAGGTGTTTAAGAACAGACTAAATCACCCCCTAAAGTGTGCCTGAAATAAACCTTTAATGAGTTTAGCAATTATTGTATAGAATTCCAGAAAAACAAATTGTTATTCCTATTCTTTTTTATTTGGGGTCACTGCTCAAAGTGTTACACTTTTGGAATCCCCTGATTTGTTTAAGAGGCCGGAACAAGAAAGCCAGCCACTCCAAAAGTAAAGAGCCACATGGCACTGGCCACAGTGCAGGAGATGACATTTAAAAAACAAAAAACAAAACCTTTTTTTATGGGTAGCAAGGGAGACCACAGGGGTAGCAAGGGAGAGCTCAGGGGTCACAACTGTGACACCTGGCGACCCCCAAATGACGTCCCTGGCCCGAGTGTGCATTTTCTTTCCTTTCTTAACTGTTTGATCATAGGGCATCTCTCACCTGGGCATCCGAAGCGAAGGGCAGGCAAGGAAATCGGTAATTCCTTTTTGGAACCCAGGTCCGGAGCCCCTGCTTCTCTAAGCACTTTTGAATATTTGTTTAATCCCTCTCTTCCAACAGCCCATCTCCACCATCACCAACCACGCCACTCACCAGCAACATTCTGGTCACTGCATCGCAGCAACTAGACAAGTGTCACCAAAGACACGATCGGCACTCCATCATCCAACACATGAAAAATTAGGCTCACCTTGTCCATTCAGCAATCAACCATGTAGCAGACAATCGCCTCACCATCATTCTCAAGGCATCATGGCCATACACCCAATTAGGCTTCCCTCCATCAGCTCCCCAATGGACACAATCATCTTCCACCTCATCTACAGACCACCCAAGCCAAACCCCTCCTTTACTTAAGACTTCACGAACTTGGTCACCACCATTTCCCCCACGATTGCCAGTAACATCTTCCTCATCGACTTCAATATCCCTGGCAAGCCAGCCATCTAGCTAGAAAGTCCATGAAGAAAGATCTCCACTGCCCTCTTGACACTGTGAGCCTCACACAGCACACGAAAGGTCCATTGCACAGGAAAGGCAATAGCCTCAACCTCAAACCTCAAAACTGCCCTACCAACCATCTAGTACAGCTCTCCAATCCAACTCAACAGGTTGGACCATCTGGCAATCCCCTTTGACATCACACCACCCCAGTCAAGCAGAACCATCGGTAACCCAGCAAACAAGCCTTCAGATCATTCAAGAACTTCCCAGTGGAAGCTCTCATGTAAGACCTTGCGAACCTCCACCTCACATGGGCTGATCTACGTCAGACGAACTAGGGCCATGACTTGCTTCTACAGGAAGTGAACACCATATTTGCAACCAACATCAACTGTCATGCCTGGTGAAACAATATGCTCAAGCTTAAAGATTCACACCCTTATACACTCAAGAACTTAACCTCAATAAAAGAACCATTAGAAAACAAGAAAAACCTTATTTAAAATCCTGCTGCGCATGCAACCTTGCCCTGATTAAGGAACTCTGTGCTACACACAAAGGAATGATCAACACTGCCAAAGCCAACTACTACCAGAACCACATAGCCAAGGCCAACAACGAAGGCAGAGCCCTCTTCAAAGCCATGAAGCATTGCATCAACCCTCTCCTCAACCCACCCATACTGCACTTCATCAGAAAATCCACCACCATCAACTCTTTCTTCATCAACGGGATCAGCATGATGCGCCAGCACACCACAAAACCACCACTAACTGGTGAGCTACCAAGACCTGAATACCACCCTAACACCCCTCAAGGCCACATCATACATAGAGCTGAGCCAGCTATGTGGGGCTCAGGCCTGCCAGGGTCAAAACATGGGCTCTGGCGAGACCCTCCTCTTGGGTCACTGCTTGCCCAAAGCAGGGGCAAGCCATGAGGCCAGTCGGCTTCCTCTCACCCCAGAAAAAAAGCATTCTCCTGTAAAGCACTTAAAGGAGCTTGGGCCAGCATTCTCCCTACAATACAGTCCCCAGCTCTGTTTCTTGCCAGAGCAACTTTTAGCCCCTTTTCCGGCCCCCAGTCCTGTTTAGCCCCTAAAGGAAACTGGGGGCAAGAAAAGGGAGCCCTTTTTTCACCAATCCCTGTTAGCCCTTTTTGTTGCCACCCAGTCACGTTTACCACTTTCCTGCCCCCAAGTGCCATTTAGCCCCTTTTCTTGTCTGCTTTAGCCTGTTTCTTGCCCCAAACCCTTTTGCCTGTTTTCTTGCCCCAGCCCCATTAAGCCCCTTTTCTTGGCCCAGACCCATTTAGCCCATTTGTGTGCCCCCAGCCCCTTTTCATGCCCCCAGACCTTGACACGCCCTTACCCTGTTTTGCCTGGATCTTTCCTCGGCTCGGCTCGTGGTTGGCTGTACGCGCCAGGCCAGAACCCCAGGCTTGGCCCATACTTGACCCTACTCCTGAATTCCCTGGCTCTGTCAGTTTTCATCAGACACGGGTGACATACTGCCTGGTTCCATACTCAAGACCCTTGCGACTGAAGAACTTCACCCTTACCTGACAATCATCAACAGCTACCTCACTCAAGGCACCTTAACCTCGATCCTCAGGAGTGGACAAATCTGGATCTATGTGATCACTGCGTGAAAAAAGAATTTGAATACAAAAATATCAATATATGCATTTCCTTTCACCACAAGTATATGCGAGGGAGACCCCTCGCAGTCCCCCATACTTCCCTTACCTTATATTTTACCTTAAGCCACCACCACATATACTTGCAGTGAAATGTGCAGCAAAAGGTTTGGCATTTGCACATTCAAAATGTTTGTAGGCGCAGTGATTGTATGATCCCAACAAACCCTCCTTCTCAAGAAACCAACACTAGAACGCCAGCAACCTCAGCACCTACTGCCCCGTCTTCCCTTCCTAGGTGAAATCCTTAAGAAAGCAGTAGCCACAAAACTCTTCCAACAAATCACCAACCTCCTTCAATTCTCCCAATCAGGCTTCAGACCCAGATTCAGCATGGAAATGGCTACCATCAAGGTGATTGATGATGCCCTTAACATTCTCGAAGATTGCCATCCTTGCCTCTGTTTCTCTGCAAACTGTCAGCTGTATTTGACACAGTACCAACACACACTCACTGACATTCTACATCACCGCTTGGGGATCAGCAAGACAGTCCTCAACTGGTTCAAATCCTGCCTTGCTAACTGCCACTAATTTGCCCAAATAGTTTTCTCCAGATCACCACTTCTACCCATTACTTGTGAAGTCACACACTGATCCATACCCTTCCACTTGACCTTCATCCTTTACATCAAACCATTCAAAACCCTCCTGGCTCCGAATAACATCCCCATGCACCAAATATCTTCCAGCAAAAGCATCAACACTCTCGAGGCCCGCCTCACATTGATGCACTTCTGGATTACTTGTGCTTACCTGAAGCTAAACCTCTTCAAGTCTGACTTCCTACTGCTGACCAAGAACACCGAACATCCAGACCTGGCTGTCTGGTATGAACCTCGAGGGCTTCACAACCCAGCTGATCACCTGTGCCAAGTCACTTGGGATCAACATTGACAGACACCTCTCCTTCAAGGAGTACATAGCAAGGAAGACACAAATGGCTTGGTACCCTCTTTCTCCTGCGTAATAAAATCAAGATCTTAATCCCAGCAAACAACTTCTGATGTACCAGCATTGGTCCCCTTCCACTTTGATAGTGGGAATGTCCTTATGTAAGGGCGATCACGCTGGCACCTTTCGCACCTCTCAGATATGTCGTACATGTTGCTGCACGACACATCGAAGGTCTCCGCAAATTCAACCGCATCATCGTCATTGAACTGCACTAGCTCTCACTGCAAGCACGTATCACCTTCAAACCTGCTGCAACATCTACCACGCCATCACTGCCAGGGTCCCAAGCTACTTCACCGAGCAACTCAGCATATCGGAGGCCTACGATCTACCGGAAGCAAGGACAAGTACAGAATTGAACTCCACTGGTGATGGAAGGAAAGAACCAGATGCCAGGCTATACCCCCGGACTCTGAAACCTCCTCCCCATCCCCACCAGACTTGCCCTCTCACTTCTACATTCCAAATACCAAGGTCTCCACACCCTCCACTCTCCACCTAACCTGAGACTGGGCAATCTGCTCCCTCCCCTGTTTCCTCCCCTAGTTGCTTGGAACCCGGTTCTGCCAAATTCCACACCCTCCCGCGCCTATTGGTATCTCCCTGCTCCCTTGAATTGATCCCTTGCGATCCCTTGTGGTCTGTTTCTCTCTCTCCGTGTACCTCCTCCTATGACTTTTAAAGTGCTTTGTTGCTTCCTGAAACTAGGCCCATACTCAATAAAGTAATAATAATAATAATAATAATAATAATAAAATTTTAAACATGCAGTCAGACGCAAAATAATTTATTGAAGGCCATGTTAAGGGCAACTTGTGACCATGTACCTATTCCTGATATCTTGATGATGCGTCCAAAAAAATACCTTTTTAAAATTAGTAATATCAGAGTACGATGAAAGAGTCAATCAAACGCAACCTGACTCCATTACTAAAATATTTATGTCATTATAAAATTGAAATTCTTTTGCTTAGATTTTTTATTAGAGTAAACCCCTCTGACTCCAAATCAAAATATCTAAACAAAAGGGGGGAGCTGCTGCCACGTGTTGGTACAAACACGTTTCATGATTTGCAAGCAGTACTGTATCAACCAATGATTTGGAAATTCATTAAATCAAACCAAGATATTTAGATGCCAGAAAAAACACACAAACCAAGAGCTAGTATGTATGAAATAATAAAAATTGTATTTAACTGATAATGTACATGGAGTAAAAAAACAAAGGTATATATCACAAGACGTGGGAAAACATTACAAACCAAAATTAAATAACTTCAATGATGAACACAATGGACCTAGTTTTGTAGGTCTGCAAATACTGTCAACATAGGAAAGAAAGGAAAAGAATGGATGAATGGTAAAAAGGGTTTAGGAGACCCCGTGCTAGCGAGAGTGTGCAGATCCAAAGCTGATCATAAGGGAGTGCCAACACAGGAGGAAAAACTACTAATGTGAGTAAACATACAGATAAAAAAAATAAAGAATTGTAAAAAAAATCAAACAATTTAAACTCCAAGTCTGCTAGGTTGTTATGTACCAACAGACTGTATCCCGTATATTCCAGTACAGAGGTGTGGGAGAACAACAAAGAAGAGAACCAAAAACTAAAAAACTCAATTTTGTGCCAAGGAATCACAGGAGGTGTCAATTTTAGTCCAACACTGCAACATATGTATCATGCAATATTCTCTGCATGTGATGAGGAACACATGCTAGATTTTTTATCAGAATAAATCCATCTGAATACAAACTAAAATAAAATATGGCAAATGCTACCTTATCTGCCACCATGCCATGTGGCAAACTTTCAAAAGATTACCTACCTGCTGTCACACTGAATACACTTGTGCTGTAACAGTTGTCTTCTTATTGTCACAGTGTGTACCATTTTAGGACCCCAGTACTGTAAACCCACCTACCCATCCAAACCTCTCCAAACTGTCCTGCTCCCAGCTTCTTCTCAAGCTTCAGGGACTCGCGTGGGATTTCCCAGGCATCCTTCTCCCAGGGTTTATCAGGTTTTTGACTGGAACATGGTGTGGTCAACCTCTGGCACAATCCGTCGACTTGCTCTGAAATAAGAGAAACAATAATCCTATCTTATGTGCACAGCACTGTCCTTCAAAAGCACCCGAGGGCAGGGCAAAAGAGAAGGTGACAAAAAAGGCAGAAAGAGATGGATGAGAAAACCAGGAATAGAGCCTCGGCTCAGAGGAATTTCTTCTCTGCCAGTTTGACGTGGGTCCTGTTGGGCCCTATGGTGTAACCACTGGCGTATTCCTCACCATTCTCTTTCTTCCTAGTTTGCTATTCTGAACACGTATTGACCTACTTTTGTAATGGGCGATCAGGTCTTGCAGGGTGGTGAAGGTATTCCTGGGTGAGATGTAGAACCCGCCACTATCCAACGTCCGAATCTTATAATGTTTCACTGTATCCCCCAACTGAGGGTCCTTGTCCTTCACCGATAGAGAGTAGCTGCCTAGATCATCCAAAAAGAAGAACAGACAGTGTAGCACATGAAGTTATTGTGGTGTTTATCTCAGCAACTTCAATCCATAGTTCTTTCCTCCTACTGCTTATCGTTGCTCTTCTGTCTTACCTGCTTCAATCTGTTATCATGCCTAGGCCCACCCCAAGCTAGTGATAAAGGGCTTCCTGTTGCATGAGAACCAGATCGCAGAACATTCATGAATGTCACAATCTTGGATACAGAAGGTTTCAAATGTACAGCACATACCAGGCTACCAATACCGTTACTTTTATTGATGGAGCAAGGTGATCCAGAAATTGAGAGTTTTCAGTAGATTAGTGATAAAATGACTTCTCTTAAAAGTCCCACTGATCAGGACGTTGATTTGCAAGCATACAACATGGCATCGAGAATGTTAATTCTGAGGAAGGGTAGGGAGATCAGGAGCATGAGTGTAGTTAAATTACAGCATGTTAGTTATAAAACCCCTTTTCCCAAAAAAGACACGGTCCGGGCATTCTGTGTTAGCTAATATGGCATCCAGGACTCTATCACTCTTCCAAACTTGTGACGGAACGGGAATGCTCTGTCAACGGCAGGAATATAGTGTGTGGCACCCACCTCTTGGATACCAGAGGAGTGCACTTTACTGTAGCTTCGCTGATGTCCATACAAACACATGGCAGTACACTTGAGAGCTGCCTCAGTCTATGTCTGATGATCTACAAGTCAATATGTGCAGGCATTTGTGTGTGTGTGTATGTTTCTTTTTTATACCAATAAAACTCGTATCTATAATGATGTGAGTTTCTTTGTTTTCATTTTTTCAGGAGATTTTTTGGCTCGCGGGGAGTGCGGTTCACTTTTCTTCCTTGTCTTCTGATATATATATATATATGTGTGTGTCTATAGATCTGAATGTTATTAATGCAGCATACTGATGCAGGAGCTTCTCAGTGTCTCCTTATGAATAAGGCTCTTTTGGACTGATTATTCTGTGCCATTCTGTCACCAGTCTCCGCTGCTTGTTGTCTTGGGTACCAAATACCCAGAATGCTAAAAACAAACCTTGACAACACTCTGCTTTCTTCAACTACTACCTTAGATACCAGGGCCCCAGACTATCAAATACATACGATTTCCGGGCTCTGTCCTCAGTCTGCCATCTTAAATTTCAAGACATCAGATATCCAAAGACCACATTTTCACCACACCATTCATGCATTCCTCGACTCCTACCTCAGATACCTCAGCCTCTGACTTTCAAGTATCTCTCCTTTTCTCTTCAGAATCCAGTCTCTGATGCCAATACCTCAGGCACAGAACAGTAACTACTTCACTATGATTAACAACCCACCTGTTTCATACTCATACTCTTTCAAATGCAAGACCTCTGTCAGGCAAATACCTCAGATTTGATTCACCCCTTCGTCAGATTGTGAAATACTAATTCCCAGTCCTGTCTGTTTCCCCAGCATATCCTCTTGGACACTAAGGCATCAGCCTGCCGCATAACAAATCTTTTTTGACCACCTTCCAGCTTCTTTGGCCTGACACTTCATATACCGATGTCTCACTATCAAATATGCCAGCTGGCTGACTCTTGTCTTCCTTGCCATGCCATTTTATGTTAGAGCGTGTCGACTGACAAATAACAAGCCTTATCTGACCCTTTGGCTTTCTGGGCCTCCAAACTTAGGTCAGTCATCAAGAGCATTGATGGCAAAAAAGTTCACTCTGCCAGACCCATGCCAAATCCTCTGTCTACCTTTGCATCTGCCAAGTTCTAACACTGCCAGAAACTCCACTTTGCCTACTCTTGTCCTGACAAGGAGTCCTGATAACAGATTGTTACTCTAATCCTGACCCTTTCTTATAAATCCATACCTATTGGCCCTTCATAGCACCTTGAACAGCAGCACTTAATCCATATGTAGGAACTGTGACCCTGTTTTTTCTCCTTCTATCTTAGTGACCATATCCATGGAACCTCAGCATTTCTGATGACCTTTCTTTTTATGTGTTGGAAGAGTCTAAGTTGAAAGTTTGGTTTTTACACAACAACAACAAAGACTGGTCTGCTTTCCTTTTATCTCATCCTTCCGGAGAGCAAGATCAAATGACTTGCCAGCTCAAACCATTAACAGGACCTAGACTAATGTTTCCTGATGGCAACACAGGTCTGTGTTCCTACTTTAAAGGGCCTCAGATGTGGACATCCCTTGACTTGCCACTCCATGCCTTTTTAAAGACCCCTTCTTAAAGGGTCCCAGATCAGACCATGCATTCTTAGTAAAAATCTGGCTTATTATAGCATTCGTGTTGAGGGATACAATGACAGGACATTGTTGTAGTAAGTTACGAAGGTGGAGGGCTGGGTATGAGTGTGTCATGAGAGTGCCTAGGAGGAGGGCTGCACTCACCTTTGGTTGTTTCACTGTCTCTGATCATGAACGCTCCGATTGGGTTTCCAGACACCAGGAGCTGGCGCTCAGCATCCTTGCGGCTCACCCCTTTGAAAAACCACCTAAACACACAAACAAGCAGACACATTATGTGACGTATTAAGGAAGCAGTCCAACAGTGTTAACCAGAACATAGAAATGTAGACCCCTCCCCCCTCTGCCCCCTCAGCAACCATCCACAATCATCACCTTGACTGAACGCTATACACGAGACAGGACCCACCATTCCCAAAACAAAATATTACAAATTTGCAAACATCCCAGTAAGCCCTCCAAAACATATATGTAAAACTGTGCTCCTGTACACTGCACCACCCACAATAGATCCTTTACAATCAGAGTAATAATACTCTCAGCAAAAGTAACAGGTATCAATGCACTGGCAGATACCAATGTCCAGGTTCCAAACCCACCCATATTGTTTTGAGATAGGTTCAAATGCTGCCCGTTGCCCCGCAGGGTGCAATGGAGAAGCATCAGCCATAGTAATTTGTCCATCTGGCCATACTCCAGGCTTCACTCCACCAGAAGTGAAATCAAGGAGGGAAGGATAATGTAGAGGGGCATTGTGGGCAGCAGGACACCTCCTGCTAAGACCCATTTAAATGTCCCTTCTGCCATTTGGAAAGCCTCTTTTTTGGCCACACATGCCTGCCATGAATTATTAGATGTTCACTCATCAGATATCACTTGTTCAACCTAAGTGAAAGGAGAACTCCTACCACTTAGGTTGAAAAACGGATATTGAATGGTTAGTTCTATTTGAACGATACTGCTTATTTAGGAGTATTAGTTGCCTCCTTACAAACCCTAAGTGGTGGTGAGTAGCCGTTCCAGCTTCAAATAAATGTTAAGCACGGCAAGGGTTGGGCATTAGCAGGCAAATCCTATTTCTTGAGCAATTGTCAGACATGCATTGCTTCACAGGTTGGCCTTAGAAGTGGCTTGCCCCAATAAGTCCAGCGGCATCAGCAGTTCTCCATGTTTCAATTGTGTTCATTAAAATTAAAGAGAAAAGGCCTACCTTTCCCTAATATAAGGGTATCCCTAACTAACACAACTAAAACTAGGGTGCTCATCATCAGTGTACAAGTCCAAAACAAGAGTCTGTCCTCAGTACCAAAAACTAACCTATCCTGAGCCTACCACTAATTCTAAACTAAAGACCAGGGGAATGACTCCCCTCTCCTGGGGTTGGAAAGGTTACTTCCAAATAGACTTATTCTGTTTTAATATGGAAAATGTAAGTAGCGTTCGGCTCTCTTTTTCACAAGTTCGTTCAGTTCTTTCATAGGACATTTCCACAACCTGTTGGATAATCCTTTTAGATTCCTCAAGGCTCGTTCTACAGAGGTGTAGACCCCTATCTTCTTCTGTGTCTTGATCATTTCTATAGTCTCTCTTGCTCCTTTGATATGATACTATTCTCAAGGTTGTTGACCAGTAGATTCTTCTCTGTCTGGTTCCTGTTGACAAACAGCCGCTTTGTCTCTTTCTCTCCTAATACTATGGGTTCTTACTCTTATAGACTAAATCTTTTTTTGACAATCAGATTTTATTGGCATTTGCGTTATAATATCATATTATGACAATCAAACAACACCACCTAGCTTCAGTTATAACATCCCCCCCATAGCCATGGTTCTTTCCTTTGTTACTGCATCAAGAATCGGACGCACTTTGAGTCCCTTCACTTCCCGTTCAGGGTACCTTTGCTGTGTATGCTAGAACATCAGGCGTATGCACCTCTGCAATTCATTGTTCATCACAGGTAACCTGCCCTTTGAATAAAGTGTCCCCCCCGAACAATTGTACAACCAGGTCTCTCCTGTATCCAATCCCCCATATCCTCAAACAGACGGTCCGTATTTTTCAAAAAAGGGGAGCCACATTCCTTCAATATTACACCTGGATTCATCTATGAGATGAGTTAGATACTCCATATCGTAAATTGCACGGACTTTGGTGGTCCACTCTTTCTCCCCTGGCATTCGCTGACTTTTCCATCTCTGGGCCAGCCAGCACCTAGCCACCACCAACATAACCTAAAACATATTGCCTTGTGTCTCGTTGTGGTCCCCCTCCACATCAATCCCAAAGAGAAGAAGCCATGGGGACAGGGCCCTCTCGATCCCATCCACCCCCTTTATCCAGGACAGGACCTCTCCCCAATACGTCTGTACCACTGAACATTTCCACCACATATGTACATAGTCCCCTTTTTCAGAGTGACACTTCCAACAATGTGGGTCGTATCCCTCCCTCATCCGGGCTATCCTATATGGGGGATAGTGCCATCTGTGCAGCAGTTTCAGGGCCTGATGTCGGTACTGGAGCGAGACAGTTGAGCGATTGGCCTTTCTGCACATACTGGTTGACCTCCTATCATTGATATCCGCATCTAGATCTTGCCCCCACTTCACTCGCGCAGGTGGAGGGGCCCCCAGGAGCAGGAGTTTATAGAGTCTTGATATCACTCCCTTAGATTCCTTCTGTGAGATCAGGAACTTCTCAAATTCTGTTAGTTCCCTCCAAAGGGTATCCCCCCATCTGTTTTCAGTGAGGGCCCCCTTTAGTTGCAAATAGCAAAAGGGCGAAAGGTTATCTAAGCCCAGGGCCTCCTCCAGCTCCTTCAATGACATGAAAGTTCCTCCCACCCATAACTGTCCCGCCCTGCTGAGACCAGCCTCGTACCACTGTTGGAACGCCAGTGGTTCTGCAATCCCATCCCTGAGCGGGGGATCCCAAATGCAACTCAAAGGTGAGGGCCTTTGGAGAAACAACTAACCAATCTGGATTTTAGTATTATAAATGAGGCTCCAACCACACCACAAGGAAATCAATTGGATTGGATTATAGCCAATAACCTGAAACACTCTAGCTGCAAGACAGAACCATGCATATGGATTGATCACTATTTGGTCACCCTAAATATTGAACTCCAGGCATCTTGCACTAATGATAATCCTCACTCGAAGGTCACCAGCAGAAACTTTAACAAACTGACAATAGATCATATCCAGCCATGCCTAGACAAAATACTTTCCTCCTTTCAGGAACAAGATAGTTGTGAGGCAATGCTTAAGGTATATAACGCACAAATACAACTTGTGGTAGATGAAATCGCGCCTCTCAAAACCAAGTAATCAGAAAAAACAGTAACCATAAAAAATGGTTCAACTCAGACATAGAGGTCCTTAAAATTGAGAAATGAGCCCTTGAGAGGAAATGGCTCGCAGATAAAACCACGGAAAATAAAGAACGGTGGAAAATAGCCAATAAAAAGTACAAGGAAAAAGTTAAACTTGCTAAAGCTGACTACTTTAATAAGGAAATTGAGTCAGCAGACAATAAAACTAGCAAACTCTTTGAAATATTAAAGAGTGTGGAGAAACCCCCAATTCTCACACCATCATTATCCCCATCCAAAGAAGATTGTAACATTGCTCAAAATGCGTTTATAGCAAAAATAGCCAAAGCCAGGCAAAACATCATCTTGGCTAGACAAAAAAGGGATGATAGCACCCATGAGTGTAAAACGAAACATAGGCAGGAAACGTTTACATTCACTCCCATAATGGAACCAGAGCTATTAAAATTGCTCGACCTTATGAAACCCACTTCTTGTGCGGAAAATGTCCTACCCCCTGACATCATTCTGCAACATAAGGAACATTTTGCCCCAATACTATTAAAGATCATTAATGCATCTTTTAATGAAGGCATTGTCCCGGAAGAAATCAAAAAAGGTGACCATCACGTCTTTAGTAAAGAAGGTGGGGCTAACACCTAGCTACCCAGCAATTACAGGACCACGTAGAAACATACGAGTCCTTACACTCCCAATCAGGCTTCAGAGCTGCTCATAGCACGGAAACAGCTATGCTGGATCTCCAGAATCATATGGTGGGTCTTATGGACAAGGGGAAAATTGGGATTTTGATGTTACTAGATCTTAGTGCGGCCTTTGACCTAGTGGTCCACGAATTGCTGGTCAGAACACTTCGAGACAATGTGGGCTGTTCGGATTTGGCTTTGAAGTGGCTTGTATCTTTTCTTACCAACCGCCAAGCCAGAGTTCACTGGGGTGACAACTTTTCAGACCCCACCCAAATTCTCTTTGGTGTGCCACAGGGCGCAAGTCTTTCACCCATGCTCTTTAACCTGTACATGCGTGCACTGTGTGACTTACTGACAGAACTTGGAGTTTTTTTCTCCAATTACGCAGATGACACGCAGCTTTTAATAGAGTTAGAGGGATTACATCAGAAAGACAGCGAGAAATTAGGCCTAATATACAGTAAAATTGACGTATCGATGCAATCCAACTGGATGTGCCTCAATGACTCAAAGGCGGAACTGATGCTATTCGGCTCCAGCCGCCAACTGGACAAATTGGGCGGCGAATACAAAACATTTCAGATTAAAAAGGCCACCATAACAGTTTCCACCCAAGTGAACACGCTGGGCATGATGATAAACTCCTCGGTTAATTCAGAGGCCCAGGCCAATTTCCTACGTAAGAATACTGCCTATTACCTGCGATCAATGAGGGCCATTAGACCCTTTTTGAACGATTATAAAATGGCCACCATTGCCAGGGCAGTAGTGCTATCTAGGTTAGATTATGGCAATGCCCTATTGATAGGGGGAAGTGCCAAAAACCTACATACGTGCCAAGTCATACAAAATGACGCTGTCAGGATTGTAAAACAATTGGCTAGAAGAGACCATGTCAATACAGCCAGAGAGTCTCTCCACTGGCTCAGAGTCAAAGACAGGATCGAATTTAAAGCTCTTACCTTGATGCACAAATGCCTTTTCGGCAAAGCGCCCTATTATTTGAAGAAACATTTCGAATTTTACTCACCAAAGAGACAGCTTCGCTCAGCAGGAAAAAACCTACTAGTTGAACAGAAGCACAGGTTCAAATCATGTATGGGCAGATCATTCACAGTAAAGGCGGCACAGATGTGGAATGCCCTTCCGCTAGCACTGAGAAGCCAAGAAAACCACCTCCAATTTCGAAAACTCCTGAAAACTCACCTTTTCAAATAGCTTACCCTGTTACCCTCCGGGTCAGTGATTAGTATGTCCATCTAGCTATGTACGTGTTTTGTGTCACAGCGCCCTGATGCCTGCGGGCTTTCGGCGCTATAGAAACATGCAAATAAAATAAATAAAAAGGGCCATGTTGTGAGCCATCTATATTCACCTCCCTCCTTCCACACGGACCACATAATGCCCAACACTGGGTGCTGCAGGACCCTCCCTGGGATGCGTGTCTTGGGGACCCATAACCATTCATCTAATGTGACCGGTGCTAGGGCCTTATTGTCCATTGCCACCCATTGCTTCCCAGTCCCCGGCATAAAGTGATCCACCAGGATCCTCAACTGAGACGCCCTATAATACATCTCTGGATCCGGGAGACCCACTCTTCCTTCCTCCTTTGGCCTCGTCAACACCTCGTAGGAGATCTTGTGCTTTTCACCCGCCCAGAGGAAGATTAACAGGGCCCGTTTGACTTCCATCAGAAATGGCTTGGGTACCGGTGTCGGGAGCACTTGAAACAGAAACAGGAATTTTGGGAGGATTACCATTTTTACCGAATTGAGGCGTGCCATCCATGAGAATCCTAACCCTGCCCACCGTTCAATGTCCCGCTTCACTGCCGACCAAAGGGGGAGGAAGTTACTGGCAAAGAGGTCCCTAGGATTCTGCGTCACCTGAATCCCGAGGTAACAAAACCTGTCTCTCCGTATTCTAAAGGGGAGCCCCTCCACTTATTTCCCTTCCGTATCCGGTAAGTTTCCTGCCATGAACGCCACTGACTTCCCCAGGTTAACCTTAAAGCCTGTCAAGTTTCCATAATGCTCCAAACTTCTCAACACACGTGGTAACGACTGGGATGATTTGGTGACGTAAAGTAACGTGTCATCTGCAAACAGGCTAATTTTTTTTTTTTTTTTTTATTTATTTTACATTTATATAGCGCTCACACAGCCCGCAGGCATCGAGGCGCTGTTACAGGAATTAGTTGCGTAATTGTGCTTTTTTTTTGTTGTCTTAGTTACGTATTTATAACGCGCTTAAACACCCAGAGGTTTTTAAGCGCGGACCCGGGGATCGAACTTTGTTGCTTCGTGTCGTCTTGCTTCCAAGACGCGCACGCTGCCGCTGAGCTATCCTCCCGGGACCTTGCAATGTGTGTCCCACACCCTTACCCCGTTGATCTCCCCGTCATTCCGGATAGATTCCGACCATAGCTCCATCACCAATGCATATATGGGTGGGAATAAGGGGCAACCCTGTCGTGTGCCCCTCCTCAGAGGGAACGACCCTGATTCATTCCAATTCACCACAACCCTTGCTGATGGGCCCGAATACAAGTCCGACATCCAACCCAGCCATCTCAGACCCATCCCCAGGGATGCAAAAACTTCCCCCATGAAGGCCAAGCTCAGAAGAAGGTTCTTTGCCTTCTCCAGAATCTTGGCTTCATCTCTGTAGTGGTGTAGCCGTGCCAGCACTGAGCGAGGGCCTCTCCCACCCCGCCCGATGGACTCTGTCTATAATGACCCCCTTCCCCAGCGTCTGCTCCAAGGACGATCCGTATTATGTCCTGCACCTTGCCTTCCAGACCCAGTGGGGTCTCGCTCTCTGATTCCACCAATCCGAAGAGGGGAAGATTATTTCTCCTCTCACGATTCTCTATGTCGTCTACTTTGAGGTAGTTTTCCTCCTCCCGGCGATGTACCTCCATGAATCTTGCCTCCATCTGTGTCTCCAGGATTCCAGCGGACATTTGGTTATTTTCGACAATGTCCATTCGATCTTCCAGCGTGGACACCTTAGTCATGAGGTTGGCCAGTTTAGCCCCCATGTCTGTTCTAATTTCCCTTATCTCCTCTAGGATCATTTGGATGTTGTTTTGCATGGTGCCCAGGTCTGGCGCAGCCCCGGAGGGTGGCCCGGCCTCCATGTCGGCGCCTCCTGCTTGGAACTGATACTTTGCTAGGGCCTCTTTCCAGCTCATAGGTTACCCTTCCCCTTGCACACCCAACCCGCCAGGCGTTTGTAACTCCGTCCCACTGAGAAGCGGGTCTGTGCCCCGGGGCTCACTTCAGGGGCTATAGGTGGTGAGGCTCGTTACCCACAGAAGGGATGGTAGTCACAATATAACCGGAAGAGACAACACCCAGTAGTATGCTTTCCTCTGCCGTGCCTATTCCTCGGGATGGGTTCCTACCACCTCCTCGCCCCCACTATGAGTGTCCGTAGTGTCTCCTGTGGCGGAGTGGGGGGTCTCCTCTCCAATGCAGATCACCCAGCAGTTGCTGGCTGGCCCCTCGCTGTATGTGGTGCAACCAGCATCTTCCCCACGACAGGCGTGTCTCGGAGGTCAGCGCCACCGTCCCCGTTGGGCGAGGCCCCTCTGTTGGTGCCTATTCACTCAGGCATGAATGCGGCACCCCTTCGGGGCCGGCCTCCTGTTAGATCAGGGCCCGGGTCCTCTTTAAGCACGCTGTCCAGGCGGTCTGGTGTGTGGCTCTTGGTACCTCAATAGTTTTAGCGTGCCCCTTCAATGGTTTCTGGGTAGGGGTGCACTATCCGCTTGGCCCCCATGTCGCTTGTCCCTTGCCTCACCGATGCAGGGACCCTCAACGTAATCCGCTGCAAGCCTCTCAGTTCCTCTTTCAGAAATGTTTAAACCAGCCACGGGCTGGATTCAGCACTGCTCACTTATGATATGATATGATATGGCATTTATAACGCGCCTATACACAAGTGTTTCAAGGTGCGACGAGGCAAGGGGGGGAACAAAGGGAGGACAGACAACGATCCTACTAGGCCAGGTGTCATTCAGATTGCGCAAGTGCATGGGAAGGGGTGAAAGGAAAAGTGCGCAGGGGGAAGGGAGAGGGGAAAGTGCAGTACATGGGAAGTGGAATAAATAAGACACATAAAACAGCCAGCTAGTGGCAAGTGCAAGGAAGTGCAGACGTAAGTGCTGGTAGGGGGACTGAAGGGATACAGAAAAACGGTCCCCAAGTGCAGGGGTTGCTAGGGAGGCAGTGCAGGTGGGTAATTGACGGGGCATGGGCCAGAGATCAGAAAGGGTGGCCAGGTAACCAGTGCAATTTCAGTCTGGAATTCAGCAAGGGAGGGGAGGAGAGAAAGCAGAAGCAAAGAGGAAGGTTTGGAGGTGTTTCCAGAACCGGTGATGGTTCTCCTCGAGTTTCAGGGAGGCAGGAAGGCTGTTCCAGAGAGAGGCCCATGCCGAAGAGAGTGACCTGCCACCAACACGTTGCTTGGAGAAGCGACTGACCCTAAGGGAGTTGGAGGCAGATGAGCGAAGAGCTCGAGAAGGAAGATATTTAGGAAGAGAGAGTTGAAGGTATTGCGGCCCCAGACCCCAGAAGGCCTTGTGTACAATGCAGAGGGTTTTGAACTTAATCCTTGCAGCCACTGGGAGCCAGTGCAGAGATTTCAGTCCTGGAGAGATACGATCCCTGGGCTTGAGGCCAAGGACAAGTCTCGCAGTCCTGTTCTGAATATGTTGCAGAGGGCGGAGAGTGGAGGCAGGAAGATTAAGATAGAGGCTGTTACAGTAGTCCAGCTTGGAGAGGACCAGGGCTCTGGAGACAGTGAGCTTCTGGGGGAAGGAGAGGAAAGGAAGAATACCTCTAAGGAGGTGCAGCTGGTAGTGTGACTTCTTAGAGACGTCAGAGATGCGAGGGGAGAAGGAGAGTGCAGAGTCGAAGATGACCCCAAGGTTTTTAGCCTTGCAGGTGGGAGTGGGAGGAGGGCCAAGAGAGGCTGGCCAGAGAGCTACAGGGAAGGAGGGAGTGGGTGTGCCGATGAGTAGAATCTTAGTCTTACTGGCATTAAGGCAGAGGTCGTTGGCGGCACACCATTCCTGGATGGCAGACAGACAGTCAGAGATGAGGGAAGGAGAGGAGGAGGCCGAGGGTCGCCTGAAAATGAGCTGGGTATCATCCGCATAGCACTGAAAGTTGGGACAGAGAGCGGCGATGCGGTGGGCAAGGAGTGCCAGGTATTGGTTGAACAGCCAGGGTGAGAGATTAGATCCCTGGGGGACACCACAGGTAGAGAAAAAGATGTCGGAGAGGAAGGACCCGAGTTGGACCTGGGAGGGTCGGTCGGAGAGGAAAGAAGTCAGCCACGCCAGAGTCTGACCAGTGATACCCAGGTTATCACGGAGACGGTTGAGCAGGATGGCATGGTTGACAGTGTCAAAGGCAGAAGACAGATCAAGCAAGATAAGAACACAAGAGTCAAGGTTGGTGAGAAGGTCTTCAGGGATGTACAGGAGAGCACTTTCCGTGCTTCTGGCAGCTCTGAAGCCAGACTGATGGTCATGAAGACAACCAACAGATTCATTATTTAAAGATGAACCTGGCACCAGCCTGCCTAATATACACAATTATTATGTTTTCAATCAGAGGTGCAGACAGATAAAAGGTCACCTCTGCAGGCTGTCACTTTGTGTTGCATCTGCTGTTAGGAATGCACATGTGCCAGTTGAACATTCCCTGAGCTGGGAGATGGCCAGTTTCTCCAGGAGCTTGCCCAGGAAGGGAGTGATGGAGTGTGATGCTGGAAATGCATCAGAGGGACAGGGCCTCTGAATCCTTGTCCTTTACTGCTTTTTATTGTGTGTTCTGTCGTGTTTTCTGCCCAGGAGTCCATGTGGGACTCTCTCTTTTGGTTTGTTGAACAGACCCATGGGATACCCTTATGGCACCCATGGGTAGGGGTACAACCCTGTGCCCCTAGTGTATGTTTTTGGGCACCTGTGGGTGGCCCACAGAGCAGGGTATGGGCTGGGGGCAGCTCCATGCTGAATTTGACAGGTGCTCTGGGTGTCCTCCATTTTGGGATACCCAGGCCCTGCCATTGGGATCAGTTGATTCCTGATAGGAAACAAGATGGCCCTTGTGGCCTCTTGCTTTCTATTGCCTGTTACCTTGTTTCCCAAAGTCCTGGGAAGCCCTGACTCTGTCCCTTCCCCCTGACTGGCTTTTGGGTGGAAGTTCTATATATGGTGTTGTTGTGAAGGCCCAGATAGACTGACTGGAGCCTTCCCAGTGACTGTATGTTGTGGGTACCTCCTGTGGGTGGGACCTGGGTGAATGGAGTGTGTGACCAATATACACTCCTTGTTGTGGTTGTCTGGTTTCTGGCATGAGAGACAAAGACTGAGACAGCCCTGCCCGAAACTGGCCTGAATGCAGTGTGTAGTGTTGAATGGCTGGGTACTTGTCCCAATCCACATTCCTTGTTGTGAGTGTCTGAAAGGGAGGAGTGTGGCCTGAATGCACTGTGTGCCTGATTGGCTGACTGACTGCATGAATGCCCTTCTGTATGATTGGCTGCTGAGTGTGTGCCAGCAGTGTGGATGAGAGACAGAATAGTATATCTGGGGACCTCTCACCACTGGTAATTGTTCAGAAGCGTTCAGAAGCGTTCTGGAGCTGAGTCTACACTCTAAGAGTAACTGGAACTGCTGATCCTCGACGTCCAGCTGGAAGAAGAAGACTTGCTGCTGCATTTGCTTCGACCGATCCGAAGGCTGCCGAAATCGTCGAAGACTGACCCGAGAGAGGACCTGGTAAGGCGCCCTCTTCCCGTGCTCTGAGGGACCATCGAGCACCGCTCCATCTTCGCCGAAGCGCCCTGGAAGACAGACCCTCGAAAAGCTGCCGACCTGAGACGGGACCGCCGAGGAGATCGAAGTGAAGCACCCGGACATCGCCGCCGTCGAAGTCCATTGCCATCGACCAGGGTGCGCAGGTCTGTGTAACCGCTGGAGGCCCGTCGAAGTTGTGTTGCCCAGCCGTGGGAACCACTTGACGCCGTGCCGCCGACGACCGGAGCCATCCGCTCCTTGCCTAAGAACATTTGAATCGAAGGACTCCCTCGTCCGCACCGTCGACCGCTTTATCCTGCCGGAGAAAGTCGAGGACGACCAACGCGCCGAGGAGAAACCTGCCGGTGGGTTTCCCGCCACCCGAAGACCACAAAGACTCGAACGACTCGACGCCCTTGCCGGGCCCCCGTCTCCACAATCTTTGCGGTCCAGAACAATTGTCGTCGAGGTGCCCCGCACGCCTATGCCTTGCAGGATGCCAACTCTCCGTCGTCGACGAGCACCGCTTGGATCGAAGCTGTCGCCTCATCGACGCCGTTCTACCCTGTTTGTTGTCGGACGTTCGACGCCCCGTGTCTCCCGCTTGAAAGGGAAGGCATTCAAGAAGGGCCGTCGATTCCCCGACGCCGAACGCTGAGTTCCTCGACGGACGTTCGACGCCCCGTGTCTCCCGCTTGAAAGGGAAGGCATTCAAGAAGGGCCGTCGATTCCCCGCCGCCGAACGCCGAGTTCCTTGACGCTTCTCGACGCCTCTCAACCATCTTATTTTCTCTCCTCTCTCTATTGCTGGTTTCACTCTATTGATCTGTGTGACATTGTTACAGTATTGTTGATGCACTTTAATGAGATCTAATACAAAGGGTGGTACCACTTTAGAATATATTGTATATATTTGCCATTGTTGATTTTCCTAAGTACAAAGTGAGTTATTATGATAAGTGTACATAACCTTGAATATTGATTATATAAAGACTGTGTTCTAACCAATACAGTGTGTGGATGTTCCTTTGTGGGGGCTTGGGGACTACACTGTACTTAAGAACCAGCCCGCATCACCTCCTGAGAAGCTAGGCCTTGATTGCTCGACCATAGCTACCGAATAGAGAATCTAGGCTGGGGTCCTCTGTGCCTCCCCTCTACCATATAGAGAGCAGAAGCACAGACCACCCCCCACCAGTCACTCTCTTTTACATGGAGATTGGGCGATAGTTAGCCGGGCAGAAGGGGCAAATGTTATACAAACATGGGACGAATTCCCAGCTTTTCTCGTTCTGATGATTTGGAGGTTCGCGCCTCCCCTGAAGTGTTCCCCTCAGTGACTGTGTAGTTACATAATATGTCCTTTCATCCTTCGCTGGCCCCGTAGCAAATATAATGCAGCAAGGTTCACCTGTGCAGTGGTTATGCGCATTATGCGCGAAGAAAAGTGTTAATGCGCACCAATAGTTCCAAGTTTCACCCAGATGTGACCCAGCCCAACGAGTTCAATGAAGCAAAGTTTTTTGACCTCGCAAGTTGGACTCCCTGTGTGACGGAGCAGCTCGTTTCTGTGCAATAAAGTTTCACCCCCAAGTGCGGGACACTGTAATTCACCCAACGGCTGCCCAGGTCGATGTAAGCCAAGCTATTTCACCCAGCGGCGGCCCGGTAACGCAAACCATGCACTTTCACCATGCGGTGGCCTGGGTTCGCCTCCAAATCCTCCCAGCTCACTCACGCACCTTCTCGGTGTTGATGCACCCGCAGTCTCCACGGCCACACCGTCCTTGCCACTCGACTCTCGCAGACCCTCTAGGTGATTCTGCAGCTGCTCCGGACCGTTTCTTCTTGCTCCTCGTCTCTTGAAACAGCTGCCTCACAGCGGCCTCCCAGGCACAAGCACCGTGGCTTCTGTGCAGGCACTCGACCGCTTCAGGCACCGCAGCTCTCTCTCCCAGGATCTCTGTCATGTCCGGGGGAGGAGGGGCACTGTTTCCCACAATCTCCTGTCTGTGCGTGCGTCTCCGTACTCACCTGCTCTCCATGGATGCCATTGGGGGCGCGCTCCTGTGTCGGCCCAGGCCGTGGAGATTACGCCGGGGGTGGGATCACTGTAGAGATATCGCGAGAGCCGCAACTCTCGCGAGATCTCGGCCGCGGCCACTAGGGCCGCCGCCTCGCGCTCGGCGCGCATTACGGGAGCAGCAGAGGACGCGGGAAGACGTGCCCTCCCAGCTCCTCCGGGAATTAGGCCTTAGGCCTAACAGGAGACAAGGCAGCCTCCCAGCTGCAACCCTTTACTTAAGAGGCAAGCTGCCCAAGTGGATTTACCACATATACATCTATATGTGACGATTGATGTCGTATGCTGAATAAAGGACATCACTAGTACTAAGACGCCTCTTGTCATCCTTACAACTATTATACAACATAAATTGGCGACGAGGATCACCACTACAACCCACGTGAACCATGCAAGGCGCGACACCACCACCGCCCTTCCTACAAACTCTAGGTAAACCTGCCATCCCGTGGCCGCAATGGCAACCCTTATTTACGACATACGTAGAGGCTGTGGACGGTGCAGGATTCTCGGCGGCACGGCTCAGGGCAATGTTACTTGACGCCCTAGGGGTAGAAGGACAGAGGGTGTTTGAAAGTCTCACCCCGGGCCCGGTGGTTGGTGACAACGATGACGTCTTCAAGGAAGCGGTAAGAAGAATCGTACAAAGGTTTGCCAGTAAAGAGAACACGGTTCTGCACAGAATACATTTCTATAGCCGCAGACAAGAAGCCTCGGAACCCGTTGACGACTACGTTACAAAGCTGCGGGAATTGGCAGCGCTGTGCAGCTTTGGTAACAATGCGAGAGCCTCATCTGCGACATGCTGGTAGTTCACACCAACAGCAGGAAAGTGCAAGATAAATTCATTATGGAGAAGGAACTGCTGCTAGAGAAAGCGATTGAGATTGCCAGAGCAGTCGAAGAAACAGCTGGGAGACGAAAAGAACTCATGGGAAGCCATAGTTCCACTGAAATGCAAGCAGTGGCGTTTCGCCCGAAGAAAGAGAGACAAGTATCGAACACGAAAGAAGAAAAATGGAGCACGAAAGAACCACTGAAATGCCACAGGTGTACAAGCACGAAACATTTGGCGTTTGACAGGGAGTGCCCAGCCAGAGATAAAGAGTGCTCTATCTGCAAACGTATTGGCCATTTCTCGATTGTGTGTCGGTGGAGAAACAAGAAAGTCACAAACGTCAACATGGGTCGCAACACGGAGAGAGATTCGTCCTCGGAAGATGAAGGGAGACCCACAGTCATCATGGTGAACAGCACACGGGCCAGGAGAGAAAAACCCCATTGCATAATCAAAATCGACGGGGTGGAAACAAAAGTCATGGCGGACTCAGGTTCTGACCTCACCATAATACCCCTACGCACATACAAAGAAATGTTGGGGACGGAAAAGGTTCCAGTGCTCACCACACGGCACAAACCCACGGTTTTTGGAGGGGCGTCAGTTGACCTACTGGGCTATATCAATGGGAAGGTGGAGTTTAAAGGAAGAGAAACCACCACCACAGTATATTTCAGCCAAGAAGGCCCAGCAGTATTAGGATGGGACGACCAAGATAAATTGAAAATCAAACTGGATCCCAGCACAGAAGATCAAGTACTCTCTGTCTGCGGGAGGAGTGTGCCAATAATCAAAGGTGATTATCCTAAACTCTTCTCGGAGGAGCCTGGGCATATCAAAGGCTTCGTCCACAAAATAATGCTTAAAAGGAATGCGGTCCCAGTCAAACATCGCGTGAGACCAGTACCAGCAACCCCGAGAGACACACTCAGGAGTCAATTGGACAAAATGAGGATGGATGGCGTCATTGAAGAAATTGAAGCTTCGGAGTGGCTGAGCCCAGTCGTGCTCATAAAGAAACCCAACTCACAAGAGCTAAGGGTTTGCATTGACCTTCGCAGTTTAAACTTGGAGGTCATTACGGACAGTTACCCGCTACCGAGCATAAATGAACTGATTCTTATGATGAAAGAAGCCAAAATATTCTCAAAACTGGATATGAGAAATGCGTACCATCAAATACAATTGCACAAGGAATCCAAACCCCTCACAGCATTCATCACTCCGTTTGGCACCTATCAGTTCACAAAGATGCCATTCGGCTTATCTTCTGCTGCATCGGCTTTTCAACGAATGATGGATGTCCTACTACGGAAGGTCAAAAACGTGGCATATTTTCAGGATGACATCCTTGTCTATGCAAGGGACGAACAGACACACGATGCCACATTGAGAACAGTCCTAACTAAGCTGCAAGAAGCGGGGGTGAGGTTACGCTATGAGAAATGCGTATTCAAGGCGAAAGAAGTTGAGTACTTAGGGTACAAAATATCCGAGCAAGGGATAAGTCCCAAACAAAATTTAATGCAAGCCATAATTAAAGCACCGGAACCCACCAGCAAAGATGAAGTAAGGTCATTCCTTGGACTGGCGGAGTACTACGCAAAATTTATCCCCAAGTTCTCGGAAACCTGAGCACCCCTCCGCAAACTCCTCAAAAAAGGGTCGGAATACTCGTGGCAAGAACCCCAAAAGAAAGCGGTAGAAAGCATAAAACGCCAACTAATGGAAGCGCCGTGTCTTCAACCATTTAACCCCAAATGGGGTACAGTCATCACCACAGACGCCAGCACGTACGGATTAGGAGCTGTCCTAACGCAGAAGAAAGGTGACACGGAACATGTGGTAGCCTTTGCCTCGAAAGCCTTATCCTCGGCCGAACAGAACTACTCCACCATAGAAAAGGAAATGTTAGCGTGTGCCTGGGCGGTAGAACATTTCAGAACATATGCGTGGGGCACAAAATTTAGGTTGGTAACCGACCATAAACCCCTCATCCACATGCTCAGCCCAGGAGGCACTAAAGTGTCAACACCCAGATTGGCACGCATAGCAGCCAAACTGCAGGAGTACACGTTTGAGGTACAACACATCTCAGGATGGAAGAATTTGCAGGCAGACTGCATGTCAAGATTGCCAGAGGGTAAAGACAAGGCCACCACGTTTCTACAAGAGGAATGCATTGTGGCATCCATCACAGATCTCAAAGCACCAGACTACTTGGAACTCAGTGAGAAGCATTGGTTGGAAGAAGACGGAAAGGACCCAACCATGGCGAGAATACGAGAGTGGATCAGGAAGGGTGGCCGAATGAAAAAGCGATGCCAGAAGGCATGAGGCCCTATTGGAAGGTGGCAGATGAGATATCAGAAACAGATGGAATAATATTGAAAACGGACCAGATAATCCCACCCGTAGGTATGAGAAAGACCATTCTCTGCAGAGCCCATGCGGGCCACCTAGGGAACACTATGACCCATCGCAGAGTGAGAGAGGCCTACTGGTGGCCGTCCATGGATCAAGAGATTCGCACCATGATAGAGAGATGTCATGAATGCCTCAAAAGCGACAAGCGCTTAAAGGTCAGACAGGCGCCTCTGATTCCCACAGAAGTACCAGAAGCGGTGTGGTCAAAAGTAGGTATAGACTTTATTGGACCCTTGGAGGCGATGGCGCCCGAACCTCGCTATGGCATAGTGCTAGTGGACTACTAATCAAAGTGGGTTGAGGCTGAGTTTGTCCCAAACATCACCACCGCGACAGTAATCGAAGTCCTCACTGAAAGTTTTCAAAGGGAAGGACTCCCCAACGAAGTAGTAACGGGCAATGGGGTACAACTAATTTCAAGGGACATGGAACAATTCCTGAGGAAGCACCACATACACCAGAAGAAAGCAGCTTTGTATCATCCCCAAGCCAATGGACTGGTAGAGAGAGCCAACAGGTTTATAAAAGGTGCTATCCAGCTAGCAACCGCTTCCGGAATGGACCTGCTCAAAACAACCAAAGAGGCCATAGCGGCCCACAGAAGAAGAAGGACTAAACAAGCGTCAGACGTTAGAGAGGGAGATTGGATCAAAATACGACTACCGACAAAGGATCAAATCACGGGCTCTCGGTTCAGCAGACCCATAAAAGTGATCCACAGAGGAACCAACCACGTCCGCACCGAAGACGGGCGCACTTGGAACCTGGAAAGAGTAGCCCTATTCCAGAAGAGAAAAGAGAGAGCAAGGACCCCGTAGAGATCAGAAGCGGAAGGAGGAATGGACTACGAGTGAGAAGAAGAACGTGAGCCAGAGAATGATGACAGAGAAAGGGAGGAAACAGAGATGGAACCGGATGCACCCACAGCAGAACGAGAACTGGAACATCAGGATGCCCACAGCGAGAAAAGTGACCGGCCAAGAAGAGAACACAGAAGACCGGTGAGATACAATGACTATGTATTGCAATGAACTGCCTTTGCATTATCAGGGGGAGGTGTGTAGAGATATCGCGAGAGCCGCAACTCTCGCGAGATCTCGGCCGCGGCCACTAGGGCCGCCCCCACGCGCTCGGCGCGCATTACGGGAGCAGCAGAGGACGCGGGAAGACGTGCACTCCCAGCTCCTCCGAGAATTAGCCCTTAGGCCGAACAGGAGAAAAAGGAAGCCTCCCAGCTGCAACCCTTTACTTAAGAGGCAAGCTGCCCAAGTGGATTTACCACATATATATCTATATGTGACGATTGATGTCGTATGCTGAATAAAGGACATCACTATTACTAAGACGCCTCCTGTCATCCTTACAACTATTATACAACAATCACCCCAACGCTGCTACAGCTGGCCCCCGGGTGCTCCGTGGTGCAGGCAGCTCCACTCTGGCTACGTCGTAGGTGCCCACTGTCCGACTCTGTGCAGTTCCTCCACTGCAAGCTGGGATCAGGCAGCTTCTGCGCGCACCCTTCTCCGCTGTGTAGGCAGGGTGCCCAGAGGGTCCGTGTCTCTCTTTCTAGCGTGAGATGGTCTTTCTGTGCCCGGACTCTCATCCCCTCATCCCCTCCCGCAGGTCCCGCCAAAGCCGGCTCCGAAGCTGCGTGGAAGGGGGAGGGGTGCAGCAAGTCCCTCGTTGGCCGTTCTATGCACAGGGGTCACCTCAGGGGCCCGGAGCTTCACCCTGCGACAGGGCTCCGGTTCCGACACCCGAATCTCATTTTCACAGGCGATTCTCCACCATATCTCCACAGATTACCTGGGGTTAGGTACAGAGCTCTCAGCTCAGACAGCTATCTTGCCTGCTCCCCGTGGTGGCCTCCAAAGACTAAATCTTATGTCTCCTGGTTTCTCTGTTTATCCACTGAGATCTGTGTAATGTACCCAGGGTTTGGATTCCCTCCTTTTATGCTCTTTGATATTATGGGGAAGAATATAAAGAGTCCTGTAGTTATTTTCACACTTGAGAGGTTTCTCAGGACTACTGGGATGAGTATGAGGGGGTCCCGTAGTTATTCTCACTGTTCTTATTATCTCTGTTACTACTGTAATGAGTATGAGAGGTTGCGTAGTTATTTACACTCTTCTTATTGTTGCTGTTACTACTTGAATGAATAGGAGGGGTCCCGTAGTTAGTCTTACTCTTCTTACACTCTTTGTTACTACTGGGAATAGTATGAGTGGTCCCGTAGTTATTCTTAGTCTTCTTATTGTCTCTGTTACTACTGGGACAAGTGTGAGGGGTCCCATAGTTATTATCACTCTTCTAATTTTATTGCCAATTAGGGTATAGCTACTCTGTATAGCCGCCCCTCTTGCCCGGTCTCTCGCACTTCCCATTACCTTCCAGGGTTGGGGTTTGCGTCCCCAGGTTGGCGTCTCATCTCAATACATTGTTTCTTCGGTGTACTATGGCTTCCGTGCTTTTCTTCGGTCTGCCCCACAGTACAGTTTGGCGTATCTCTTGGATGGTGCTTCTTGCTTGGAGAACACTTTTCTCCCCTTCTCTGCCTTGTTCACCCTATGTCATGCACATGGTGCTTCTCTCATTTGTTTCTTCCATTGGTACAGTCAGGGGCACCTCCACGCCGACAGCATTAGTTCGAGAGGTTTCTCCTCTTCCTCCAACTTCTGACTGGGACGTCTTATGAGCGAATCCCTCCTAGGATGCTCATCCGTGGCAAAGCCTCTCGGTAGGCTCTCTGCCCTAAGGTGTTTCTCAGACACCTGTTCTTCCGTTCTACTTGATAGACGGGAGACCAGCTTCTCTGTCTCCCCACAACCTGTTTGAAACTCCTGGGTCTCTCTTCATGTTAACTTTGCTCCTCCCATCTTTATAAGACACATTGAGGCTTTCCCAAGTTTTGGCCATAGTCCTTCATTTGTGTTTGGACCAGGCTCTGTTTCACTCCATTGGGCTTCCTCGTCTCAGTGTCGGGCAGTTGCGCATTCTTTATTACTCTCTTGGGCTTACTCATGTCAGTACCAAATACCCTCCTCAGTATAGATACCACAATAATAGTTGTTGAAGGATTCTGGTTAGGTAGATATTTCCTTCTTTGTCCCTTGACTGAGATACAGAGGGAGTTACTTCTTGGAACGGCAGTCCCTATCCCCAAGAGGTGAGTCTCTCCCTGTGAGATCCCGCTTTCCACCACCCCTAGGGTGAATAGTGCCTAGCAGGCTCACCCCCTAGTTTCACAAGAAGAGCCTCCCTTCCTGAGAGAAGTGACTGAATCGCCTGATTCATCACATTATATTATTTAAAGATGAACCTGCCACCAGCCTGCCTAATATACACAATAATTATGTTTTCAATCAGAGGTGCAGACAGATAAAAGGTCACCTCTGCCGCCAGTCACTTTGTGTTGCATCTGCTGTTAGGAATGCACGTGCCAGTTGAACATGCCCTGTGCCAGTTGAACATTCCCTGTACCAGGGCAGGGCTGGTGCTGAGGGTATCAGTGGACTATCCCAGCAAAGGCACATGTTTGCACTATAATTTTGTCATTGAGCATTTTATGAAAGGCGGTCTGATTAGCAGATCTCCCTTTCAGAAGCAGAATAATCTGCATCATTTTAGTTGCTAGAACTCAAAAAGCTTGGGCTCTCCCGCCCCAAAAAGATGGGTATTCTGTGACAGTGATGTTATCCATAACAACGAGTAGCCAAGCAAGTCATTGCCCATAAAGTGTTGCATATGAACAAACCACACTTCTCTGGCTAACAAACTATCTCTTCATGCCCGAAATCTACCCACAATGGAAGACGCAGCCCAGATGCTAGAGTTCCACCGAAACTAGAAATAGCACCCTGGCACCAAAATGCTCATCACCCCTTGCGTTCTCTTTGCTGTCAATAAGACGGACATTAGTCTTTTTTCTTAAAATAAGATTCTTAAAGGCATCCACTATCGTTTTTTCAATTGTCTTGTCGCACTTTGATGCTTCTGCGCCAACCCCCTTCAAGGGAGATCTTGAAAGATAAAGTTATTTTGCAAAGCCTTGTGCTTCCCCTATTATCAAGGCCTCAACATTAATATGCAAAAGGGCTTTTATCGCAGACTGCGTGCTGGCGAAGTGGGCGGGGGCTTAAAGAAATGTGACCACTTCCTCTTTTTCACCTGTTGCTTTATGCGAACCCACGTCACCGTTTTTTTTTTAAATGTAGGTTTGCATTTCTCGCCTTGTGAACATGTTGCAGACAGAAATGTATAGTACTTTGTACATGGATTGACACACACGTGCTATATTCATCATGGCATACCGGTATTGCGTCCGTTTGCTGACACCCGTTTTTCCGACTGGTGTTTGGCCGAAAATGTCCATCAACATTTTTTGGGGGGTGAGAAAGGGTAAATAAAGGGTTGGGGAGGGAAGGGAAATAAAAACAAAATTACATTAAGGGGGTTACCTGGGGAACCCCCTCCCCCCCCAAAAATAATGTTAAAAAAATTCGATTCACGTTTTCAGCAAAACTCACGCGGCACTCCCGCCAGAAAAAAGGGGGTCGGAGAAATGACATGGAACCGGCATACCACAGCTACAGAGTCCACTGGGCTAATTTTAATGAGAGTTCAAGAAAGTTTCCTTTCTGCTGAGATGTTCATCACCCCAAATGCCTCCTGGTGATGGACCACACAGCACAGTACCTGAACAAGTTCCAGGGGGCACCCACTTCCTTCCCGGCTCTCTCGTGCATGTGTGACCGCATATACTTACTGGCCCACTATGAACACCACTCTTGCCAATATCTGCAGGGAGGCGCGCCTCTCCCACCTCTGGTCTGGCTGCTGTGCACAAAGGCACTGGGCAGTGCCGATAGTCTGCCCCGGCGGGCAGTATTGCTACAGGGTACCCAGTCCTTTCATTGCAGAACGTTCACCACATACATGTTTCAGTGCAGAATATTCGTCACCAAGAACATCACCTACGCTATATCATTTAAGAAAAGGGTACAGATAGCAAGTTTGGCAAAGGGGATACCATTTGCTTTTTTAGGTGTGGGGGGGTGGGGCTGGGGAGAAGATGGAGTGGGGCTGTGCTTCCCCACACATGCTGCTGCCGCCTCTTCTTCAGGAGAAAAGGTATTAGGCGTATACGTCTTCAGCCAATGGATGAGGGCGCACTTTCCCCATTCTTCTGGCTCGCTGGCCAGAAATGGTTGGATTTCAAGTATACCTGGAAGAGACAAGATAGCAGATCACTGGGGCAAGGGCAAAAGCAGAATACTCCAACCACCTCGGCTGGATATGGACCCGTCAACATGAAGGTTCTCTTCAGTACCCAAAGGGGCAGCGATTGTTGGAACTGCAGCTGAACAAGAAGGATGCTGGGCCACAGAGTCTAAAGAACCGTGGGCACAGAAGAATAAACTACAGAAAAACAACACGGTGACTCAGAGGAGTAGGATCCGAAAGGTTGGCATGCAGAGACCAGGGGTTCCCGTCGGTATATGGAAGCATAAGCTATCCCAAGAACAACCTGGTAGGACACGACTTTCTGTCGCCATCTTGCTAAGTTAAGACCTGTCGGCCAACTTGATAAAGGTTAGAACTATAATGGCATAAAACAAGTCCCTAACCTCACTGTCATGGTCTTTGGAAATGTTCGTTCCTTCGGGGTACAGCTGATCAAAATTGGGGTCATTCAGCAGCCACTCCATCCATTGTGCAGGGCAAGGTTCCGCCGGATACCTCAGATTGTGAAAGTATTGGTGTTCACCTTTGATAAAGATGGAAGCAGGGAACTGCGGGTCAGAATAATTGCTATGGGGTGGGGCCCGAATCCAGATGAGGTGTGTACCTGTGCACGCCAGCCGGGCATGATGTTTTCCATTGCTTGGAATCAGCAGTGTCATTACCCTGCTGTGATTTAAGACTGGCTATTTTTGTAGGGTTTACTTTGATGGTGGTTTGCCTCGGGGCGCCTGCCCTTTCTCCAAGGGCCTGGTATAATCATTGGATTTCCACTAACTGCCCCATGCGACGCCATCACTGACATTCATAGAAACAGAGGAAGGAACAAGAGAGAACGTGAAACAGAGGCACACGTTTTCCGTTATTCGTTTGTAACTTTTGAAGGGTTTGTTTTTCTGTGGTTATAGAGTACCTTTCGGGAGACTACCGGTGGGCTGAATGCGTGGCCCACATTTAAGTGTGAATACATAGTTTTACGCAATGTAGCGGGTCGATGATAACAGATGCAATCATAATCCGCTGCATTTGTGCTAATGAATGTTGCAAGTAGTACCATAGCGTTGACACAGTTCCTCTTACGTGTGGAAATGATTCCTGGAAATGAATAAATGTGCCAGTCTCAAGCATTTGTCTTATGCATATACAAATCACCTGGCAATACCGAAATCTATACCAGAGACCGACAGAAAGAAATATTATACGATATATTGTATACTCAGGACTCCGGATAAGATTTTGAAGTGGAAGTATTTTGCTCCCAATTTATTGAAGTAAAATGATGATTTTTGTGGCTTAATAAAGACATTTCTATTCTGAGTGGGAGTTCTTTTTTTAGCTGAGTAAACACTCTGAAACGGGTAGGTCTTTGTAAGTAACACTTTTTTGCACCTGTGGATTCCAAAATTGCCCTCCGTTTTTCTTGTCCAAATCATGAAGCATACGTTGATTGTCGCTGTTGTACAGATCAATTTTTTGTGATTTCATGAAATTCTTGTGAATTTGGCAGATCTTCTTCTTATGAATGAGGTAATCAAACAGTTCCCTCTTTTACCCCCTCCAACCCCTCACCTCCCACCCATTTCCCACCCCGTCTGGGGACCGTCGGTTAGGTGCGAGCTTTATCAGCAAAGGGAAAGTTGTGCAAATGTCAATAATGAGTGCCTTCGACCTAGGGGTCACTCCAAGCATGTATCGTCTTTTGTGAGAGTGCTGTTATTCCTGCCTGCCCCATTCCATTTCCTCTTCCTTACTTTTGCTACTCAACCCCCAATCCTATAGCGACCTGGAACGAGTCCAGAAAAGCAACCATTCCATGTCTAGGTGTGTAGGCGTTTCTGCAAGCGTAGATGTCATGCTTTCCAACTCATATAATTCGTAAGCCTTTGTTGCCCATTGTTTTTGTGTTGGAAGGTGAGTCCTCTTCCAGTGAATCGTGAGGCATACACCCTCCACTAAGAGTAAATTACTCAGCCCATGTGCTAGTCCAACCTATCCTTCCTCTGTCTCTTCAAGACTGAATAGTGCCAACAATGGCAACTGAGGGCTATGAGGTAATAATATCCTTATATATTTGGTCACCGTATATAATGTTGCCAGGGAAAAGGTCGTGGTGAAATTATGTAAGTGACCATATATATATATATATATATATATATATATATATATATATATATATATATATATATATATATATAGGGACAGGGGAAGAGGGGGTTGTGGAGGTGTCCTTTGCCCCCCTTGGAAAAAAGGGTTTGGGGTTTTCAGGGGTGTTCTCCGCATGTTCCATGTAATAATGTACCTGCAAAAAACGGCAATTTTTCACCGATTTGTTTGCATGGCGATATTTTTTAGGGGACATTATTACATGGAACCGACTGAGGCCTCTCTATTATGTTTTTTACCGATGCTAAGACTTCTTTCCAAAACGTTTGCACATGCAGACTTTCTCACCAAATACACCAGTATGTGCATGTATTAGTACAGTCCCTCAAGCAAAGGGGGCTCACCCCTGGCCACAATTTAGAGAGCTGTGAAGGCATCATGAAGGAGGACACAGACAACAGATTCAGAATTCACAACAAATGGTTTTATTAATGTAAATGTCAGAATGGAAAAAGGCCTAACTTGCCCTATGGCAAGGTGGGGTTTCCCTACCTAAATACAACTAAGGAAAGTCTGAGTCAAAGAGTTCAAATGAAGAACCTGTCTGTGTCCAAAACCTATGCTTGCCCTCAAAACTAATCTATACAATGTGTAGGGATGTCAGCAACCAAAAGAAACTGTGCCCAACACAAAATTCCAAGCCTCTTCCGGCTCGCTGCTTCCTTTTAGCTCCCTTCCCCAAGTATAAAATAGTTTTAGCAAAAGTCTCAAAGTTACCTCTTGTGAAATTAGAATAAAGTAGTTCTCACCAGGGCTTGGGGTTCCCTTGCCCAAGTAACACAAGTCCACGTAACAATGTATCTTGAGGGGTTCCCTTCCCCAAGATTTAAGTTTAGCACAGGGAATAGAAATAGTTCCATCTCAGTGACCCTTCCCAAAGACTTAAGTTCAGGAACACCAAGAATTGGCTTTTGTCTTTGTCACTTGGGGGTCTTCTCTGTATGGTTGATGGATCTGATATAAAGTGTGAAATATACTCAGAACAACTTCAGAGTCTTAATTAGTTATGCTTCAAAAAGATGCTTCTTTGTAAGATACAGTTTTATGGCTTCATTTGGATTTTTAAATTACTTTTAGGAAGATTTCCCTCTGTTCGGTATTCAACACCTTTAGAATGGTACTTGTTAAGGTTTTCGTTCAGTTTGGCAAATGATTCACTCAGTTTTGTATTCAATAGATGTGGAATTGTATTTGTTAGGGTTTCATTTAGGTTACAGTTCACTGGGTACAGGTTGCATTCAGCACACATCTCCCCTTTTCACCCATAATGTAAATCTGTTGTTCAATGAACGCGAGTTGCACTCAAAACCCTTTTTCTCTTCAGCCTGCTATGTAATATTTCTTTATTGATATCAAAAGGAAATGTCCAATGCTCAGAGATCTTCGAAAACATGTTGTTTCTTACACGCGACCACTCTAATGTATTCCTCTTAAAAGGTTAATACTTCTTCATACAGTTCAAAAGAAAACGCCCAATGCTCAGAGACCTTCGAAAACGTGTTTGATCTCACATGCAACCACTCTGATACAATGAATTCCACACTGGAAGTTCAAACATCTGCATACAAGATTTCTCCTTTGCTTGAAACTCACCGGTTGCCTCCAAGGATCTCCCAGCAGCGCAGATCTCTCGGCTCACAGCTTTACACATCAGGGATCCAACTCCTGCCCCTCCGACACTCCTGTGTCACCTTCTGACTGCAGGGGAATGAGCACTTCAAATTCCGCCAAAAGGGATAGCCTCTCCACTTGGCTCCCTTTCCAGCACGCCGCGCTTCCACTGTTCTTCTCCCTCGACAGACCTCAGCGTCTCAACGTGCCTCTTCATCACGATCCCCAGCTTCTTCTCTTGGCCTCTCTGCTGCTGCTTCTTCAACTCTTCTTCCACCTTCCTCTTCACAACAGGAATTAGGCCTCTTTTATACACCTGCAGCCCTTTGACAGGCTGCAGGTTTGAATGTTCAATTAGCCCTGCCTGACCACAATTATAGGGACATACCTGACCCTTCCAACTCTCAGCATGCATCTTCTTCATCCCGGTACCAGAGTGGTAATAATGCATAGTCTTCATTGTTCTTACTTGTTTCCTCTTTGTCCCAGTACTGTCAAGTGTCATGTGTGAAGAAATAAGGGGAACTGACTCACAATAACCCATGAAGGTTGGAGATGGATTGGGTTAGTGGTCATTAGGGAATGGGGGATACCATGTCTCAACCAAGGGCACCCCACTTCCAGTTCCCAAGGATCCCCTACCCAGATGATTCTCCCTCGCTTCTCCACCCCCAGGGTTGGGATCCATTAGTGATGGCCTTTCCCTGGCCACCTGTGCAGAGGATCCCAAGGGTTTAGGAGTGAGAATACCCTCAGGTTTCTCACAGAGCCTATCGGGCGTCAATTGACATCGCAAAAAAAGCCTACAATTATCCATTTTATTTTGTATGGGTATACTGGAGGACCAGACCATTTTATATATAGCGTGCCACACCCCTTCTTCCTGTATACCCAGATCTCTAGTCCATTGGGATTGCAACTGTGGAGTATTTAAATGCCCTCTTGACAGCAGTGTATTATACAATTTGGAGATAATGTTAATGTTAATGTTAAAGGACATTTGTACCATGCACTATCATCACCAGAGTGGTCCCCTGGCGCACTGGCGGCACTGGAAGTGGAAGGGAGGGTGAGTTAGTGGGAGGAAGCAGGAAAAGTGCAAGAGAGCAGTGATGTGCTGTTGATAGCTACAGCGCGGTGGGTCCGTTGGCAGGGCCTGGGGTGTTTGCAGCCGGTAGTCGTTGTGTACTGTTGTGGAGGTCTATGTGTGTTTTCTGTTTTGTTGTTGCAGAGTAGTGAAGTTTGAGCGGTTTGTTGTGCTGTAGGTTTGTGGTTGTGTTTGGTTTGGAGTTTGCGAGGTGTGTGCAGAGGTGGAAATTGTTAGTATAATTGGTTAGTTGGCATCTTTAGAAGTCTCTCCTGATGCTCCTCTGTCCTGATCTGGACCCTTCTTGCACTAAGCTCCCTTCCACATCCGGCCCCCACCTCAACCAGGCTCCACATAAGCCCTCCTGTTCTCCTTACCTGCACTTGTGGCCAGTGCACCTGCCGATGTCCACCAATCAGCTAGTGTGGAGATTGCCAGTGTCTCTGCAATCCAATTGATATTTGGTACATGGTAGCAACTGAGGTGGAGTGAAGGGGGGATTAGCTGGGATAGTTGACTGTCTCAATGGGTGTCATCTGTGTTTCTGTCTATCCTGTGTTTCTGTCTATCCTGTGTCACCTGCCCGGCATTGCGGGAGCTTCCCTGTCGTTTCTAGGGATGTTAGTGCCCTTTCCAGTTCCGTCATCCTTTTTCCCTGTTGTTTCGATTTTCAGGTTGAGTCAGTGGTCTTGAAGAGCCAGGTTTTTATTAATTTCCTGAATTTGTGGTGATCTTCGGTGTTTCTGACCTCTTTTGGGATCTTGTTCCAGGTTTGTGCGGCAAAGTGGTAGAAGGAGGTGCCTCCAAGTTTTTTCTTAATGTATGGTTTTAGTTCCATGCGGATTTCGTTGCTTGATCAGAGGGGCCTCTTTGGTTTGTAGATTGTTATTTTCTTTTGTAGGAATTCTGCTCCTTGTCCACTGATTGCCCTGTGCGTTATGCACATGGTTTTGAAGGTGATGTGATGTTTTACTGGGAGCCAGGGTAGTGTTTTTAGGGCAGGCGTGATGTGGTCTCTTCTGGATAGCTTGAGGAGTAGTCTGGCTGCAGCATTTTGGATCCGTTGTAGTTTCTTCAGGAGGTATTCTGGTTGAATTTGCTTTGGAAAACAACTCAGAATTTTGCTCAAAATCACTGTAACTGTTTGCCTGACCGGTAGCAAAAGGAGATTATATGTCATCAGGGTACTGTCTTCTCCTGTTTTGGGTGGGAAAGTATTTTCTTTAACTTTGAATCTGGAGTGCATGTATATTTTATTTTGTTTTAAATAATGTTTTTTTAGTATGATATTATGAAAGATTTGGATACATGATGAAATTGTTGTAAAATTTTAATGTTAATCATATACAACAATAAAAATTAAAAAAAAAAAAGTATTCTGGTATTCCGAGGTAGAGGCTGTTTGCATAGTCGATTCTTGACATGATGAGGGCGACGATAGTGAGTGTTTTGTGCATGAAGGAGAGGAAAGGTAGGATTCTTCTTGCCGTGTGGAGGAGGAAAAAGCATTTATTCACTGTTACATTTATTTTTGGTTCTAAGGTTAGGGTATTGTCCATCAGGACTCCCAGATTTTTTACTACCTTAGATGATGTTGGCGCAGTTCCTAATTCCGTTGGCCACGGGATGGCGGTTTCGTTCTCTTGGTCTTTGGATATGATCATGATTTCTGTCTTTCCTGGGTTGATTTTCAGGTTTTGGCATTCATCCAGTTGAAGATTTCTTTCAGACAGTCAATTAGCGATGAGTGATCCGCTTCGGAATCTTTGATTTGGTAGATGATTTGAGTGTTATCTGCGTAGTTGTAGCAAGTAATGTTGTATTTTTTGAAGATTTTGATGACCGGGGTCTGCTAGATGTTGAAATATAGTGGTGACAGTGAAGATCCTTGTGGCACTCCACAGTCGTTAACTCGTGGAGTGGATTTGAAGGGTTTAATCCATACGGTTTCTGTTCTGTCTGCTAGGAATGATTTAGTCCAGAGTAGTGCCGTGTCTGTTATGCCTATGTTTTCTAGTCTTTTGGTCAGGGTGTCATGGCTAACTGTGTCAAAGGCTGTGGAGAAGTCGAGCAGAATAAGGGCTGAGGTTGTGTTTGAGCCTGCGTTGGTTTTTAGGTCGCCCCAGATGGATAGTATTGCTGTTTCCGTTCCTCTTTCTGGTCTGAAACCGACTTGAGCTTGGTCTAGCAGGTGATGTTTTTCTACGTATTCTTGGGTGAGTTTATATACGTAGGTTTCCAGGAGTTTTGCCGGGTAGGGTATGTTTGAGATCGGCCTGTAGTTGGAGAGGTCTTCCACATCACCACTTGTGTTTTTTAGAAGTGGCTTGATATATGCCGATTTGAAGGTCCTCGGTACGGTCCCTGTTGCTAATGATACATTTCGAAGGTTTCTGTAGTATTCTGCTGGCGTTCCTTGTGCAAGGATTGATTTGTAGATTTCCGGGGGCCAGGGATCCATGGGTGATCCAGCTTTCTTGCTGAGTTTTACCAGCATTGCGAATGCCTCTGCTGAAAATTCCGGAAAGTTTTTGAGTTTGTGCTGTGGTTCTGTGTTGGGTTCTTTTGGTTGTATCTCGTGGTTGGTTGATTGTTCTTGTATGGTTTGTCGGATGTCATTGATTATTTTTTTTTTAAGTGGTCAGCCAGGTCGTTGCAAAGTTTCTCTGAGGGGGTTGGGTTATTATCGCAGCCTGGTGGGTTTCTCATCTCTTTAATGATGTTAAACATTTCTTTTTGTGTGTTGGTGGCATTGGTGATTCTGTCATCATAATGCTTTCTCTTTGCCTTTTGAATTTCCTTCTTGTATGCACGGATTTGTTTTTGGAACAGTGTTTTTAGTCTGGGTTGTATTCTTTTCTCCATTCCAGTTCCATCTTTTTTTTTTCCTTTTTCATGGTGCTCAATAGTGGGGTGAACCATTTTGCTGTTGCTCTTTTTTTTGATGGGGTGAATGGTTTTTCAGGGGCAATCTTATCTATTGTGTCTGTAATCCATTTGTGTAGTAGTTCCGCTTTCCCGTCTAGGTCAGCTAATTCTAGTTCTGTAGTTGAGGGCTTGGTTAATTCCAGTTGTTCGAATAGGTTGCTTTCATTCACGTGTCTCCAGTTTCTTTTGGTGGTGGATGTGAGTTTAGGAGGTTGGATGCATATTTGGGTGGGCATGGTGATCGTGAATGGGATGATGAGGTGGTCGCTCCACAGTATTTGTATCGGCGGTGCCCTGGTGATGAGTTTTTCATTGGCGAAAATTGTGTCAAGGGTGTGTCCTGCCGAGTGTGTTTCCCCTTTGACTAGTTGTCGTAGTTTCATGGCAGCTAGTTGTTCAGTCAGTGAGTTACGGGAGTTGACATGACTGTCTTCAAACCAGATGTTGAAGTCCCCTAGGATGATTAGGTGTTCGTGGTTGATGACTAAATTGGTGATGGCTTCTATGAAATTGTCGACGAAGGTTGCATCATATGTCGGTGGTCTGTACACTAGGATGAATGCAATGTTGGTTCTTTCACAGTTGAGGATGTTGAGTGGTTCATCCGTTTTTCATTTCAGGTGTTCTTTGAATGCTATTGCAATGCCTCCTCCTTTTTTGTTTTTCCTGTTGATTTTAAAGCATTTGAAGTCAGTTGGAAGGCAGCTTTGGAGTGTGATTTTGTAGTTGTCGTCCAGCCATGTTTCTGTGAGTAACAGGATGTCAATGCCATTGTCATCGAGTAGGTTGAAGATCTCTATTGGGTGTTTTGACATGGATCTTGCCTTTATTAAATTGCAGTGAAGTTTGGAAGTGGTGTTGTTTGGTTTGGACTTTCTAGTGGAGGTCGTCTTCTGATCGGTGTTGAGGTTTCCTTCCTGGTCGATCTCTTGTTGCGCAGTAGTTTATGGGGTGTCTGCGTCTTCGAAGAGTTCCTCTAGGTTCTGTCTTGAATTTTTGTTTTCATCGGGGTCGTCTTCTGGGGGTTGTGTTTGTTGATTGGAAGTTCCTCTTGTTTTGGTGATGTACGGTGTTATCGCATCGGTCGAGTGTTTGTTGTATTTTGTGTTGTTCATCCTTCTTCTTCGTGCTTGCATTAGGTTATTTGATGTTGTTGCTTCTAGCGCCGGGTTGGTTTGCTGTGGTGCCCAGTTATCAGCAAGGTATGGAGTTAAGTAGAGGGATTTGTCTCTTCTCTCAGTGTTTGCTCGATTTTTGTTCCTGTCTGTGGAGGTGCATTCTGTAGTTTTCTTTCTTTGTTGCTGCTCCAGAGTGTTTGTTCTTTCTGCTCTTGTTCTTTCCCTCGGAATGGGTCTTTTGCGCGGCATTGTGAGGTTGGGATTTGTTCAGTCTTCGCTTGTTAGGTAATGTCCAGTTGGTTCTATTTTGGTCTGGTTGTCTTGTGGTGTAGTAGTGGGTGTGGGGGGTGGTCCGCTACTAGTTTGGGATTTGTCTGTAGGTGGTATTCCTGTTGATGTTGCCGACTCGTTCAGTCGCTGTCTTGAGAAGGTAGGGTAGGTGGTTGTGGGGTATGGGATTGGTCTGTGGCTCTCTTTAGTGACCATCTCCCTGGACGTGGTTCACTGTGGTGAGCTAGATATGTGGGTTTGAGAAGGGTATCTCCTAATTGAAGAGTCGGTTGTGGGTGGTGGTGTTAGGAATAATGCCTCATGAGGCGTGGGGCCCTAATTGGAGAGGCCTTTTTTTGTGTGTTCAGGACCTGTTCAAACCGTGCCAGTGGATGTTGTAACTGCCCCCACGCCCCCACGCCCCCACGCTGTTGATCTGTAAAAATGCCTTTCAATTGCAAGAATAATAATGGAGGAATCAGCCCACATGGTGGACGTGTTGCAAGTTGAAAATGCTATGAAAATGTCCTTCCTTCCACAACTGTCCAGCTCTCACTAACCCAACTTCATAATACGGTTTGAATCACAAGGGCTCAAGCATCTTGTCTCTGATTGGGGTGGGGACCACAAGCAGCTCAGAGGGAATGGCCAGGTTATTCCTTCCATCTCCCTTGACTTCCTCCATAGCTTCCAGAGAGTGGTCAGGACGAGATGAGTCTGTATTTTAGTTGACAGTCACCTATAAGGGGCCCACAAAGACTCGCCCAGTGCAACAGTGGAATGGAATTTTATTATATTACTCAGTGAGGGTATATTCTGGTTAGTTCTGCAAATAATTAGATTAATATTGGGTGTACAATTTTATTATTATTACATCTAGGCCAGGGGTCTGCTACCTTTGGCTCTCCAGATGGTTTGGACTATAACTAATTTCAGCCCTAGCCACTATGTTGGATTTGTGTTCTGTAATCCAACATACAAACAGGCAATGAGAAATCTCCAGTGGCATTATACTTTGCTCACAAGCGGCATTCCATTAACAACTACAATATGTAGTTTTGGACCAAGTAAAAGTACATAGAAGAGGGGTTAATCTGCAGCGATAAGAGAACATTTGTGGGTTAGGAGAATGGATGCCTTGGAACTGAGGGCATTGAATGTGGAATGGGACCTATATTATCTTTGACTTGGGATGGATTTATACTCTCATTTTTTATAATAGTAATGTAATTGGTTACATCTAATGTGTTCAGATTTACTGTTAGATAAAGATGAAATTACTTACAACATTTAAATATAGTAGATTAGTAGAGCTTTGAAGGTAGGAATAAGGATTGGGAAAGTTGACATTTGGTTATAGATGTTGGAAGGGATGAAATCTCTTTAAATGGTGATGATACGGTTAGGGCACTGTTCGGGTGATGCAATACACATGTTACATAATGTGACATTTTGAATTGTATATAAACAGTGTTTTGAAAACACAGTGGTTTCTACTGTTACGCTCACCTGGTATCCACAGGGACGCCACCCAGCCGGGTTACTCGCTGGTATGCTTCTCAGCTTTGCCCTGATGTGGTCTGCGAGGAAGGTTCTGCCTGAAAATACAGGTGGACTATGTTCAAGACTGACCGACTGGGGTAAGTATCCTCCCTCCACCCCCGTATGATTTCAGTCCCTCTGGCGCCCTCTCCTCACCATGTGGTAGAATTAGGCATGCTCTCCGTCCTGCCTTCTTTGCAGGGGCGCATTGTCTTTCATGGGCGAGTACGGTCCAGTTACTTCACTGACGCCGTCCCGTTTGATATTGTTCAGGTAGGTCTTATTGTTGTTCTTTAGTTTTGTTGCTATCCTGCATGCTTTTCTTTGTTTAAAATGTCTCTTTTTTTCTCCCTTAGATATGCAGAGCTTCAGTTCAGCGAACTGGCTTGGTTGAGCCCCGCTGGTAAATGATGGCACATTAAGAGCGCTATGATGTGGTAAGTAAGCGCTATGCGCAGCGCTGCAAAGTCTTGCCTTTGCTAACCTGTGTTTTCCTTCCTTGTAGGCCGCGGTGTTCTTCAGCGCGAGTGGAATGTCCGGAGTGGTGCCAGCCGAGAGGCGACCAGCCAGGTAAGCCTTTTGAGCAGTTCGTAATTTGTAAATGTCTCTACTACTTTCTTTAATGTTGCCTCTATCTTCCTCTTTCAGGTCGTTCTGTCCGGGAGGCGTGCAGATTTGAGGAAGCTGTTCTCAGTAGCTGCGAGTGTTTAAAGATGAAGACTGCAGGTAAGATGCTGCTGCTAATGATGTTCCTTTTGTCTCCTTGCAGGTTCTGCTTCTCCGAAGTTCGAGGGAATAGCTGGACACAGTGAGCGTCACGTTGCAAGCTGCAAAGTAACGCAAAGCATGTTGTCTTGCTCGGGTGAGATTTAAATAGCCCCAACAAAATAGTTTAGGTAAAGTAGTCCCTAGGCTACCACACCCAAAACACTAGACGACATAGCTTGGTTATTAGGTACCAAACTATGTGGATGCCTCCATGTTGGCTGACAATACAATAAAGTAGTTCCCAAGCACATTGTTTTTCATGGTGTATGAGCCTGGCGCCATAGGCGCCAGGACTGGCCCCGTGAGGGCTTTTAAAAGAGGATGACAGGCTCTAGAAGCCCGAGTCCTGACTCAACCTGGCCAATGGGTTTGCCAGAGGGGGTTTTGGGCGATGGTTGTGACATCTACTAAATAGATCAGAATTCACAGCATTCTTGTTAAAAAAAGAAACATTGGCAAAGGTAAGTAAGACATAATTCGATATTAGTGATCAAATGATCTAATGTAGATGATTTGCAGAATAATATCTTTGACATATTGATTGGACAGATTAGTACCTGAATGAGAGGTGGTGAAAAACCGCTTGAGATTAAATTATCATACCAAACACAAGAAACATGAGAAAATATTGAAAAGAGGGAATAAAGATTTCAGAGTGATTAGGTAAGATATTTGTATATACAGTTTTCTAAAAAATGATCCACTGACTATATTGCATAGACTTTCTTAAGAAAGACATGTTATATTACTTCAGTATTCACTTTGTATAAGAGAAAGGAGAGACATGATGATCTTTGAATGAGGTTAGTATATTTTTAGCACTATTAGGTATTGAATCAACACAAAGTTGCGGATTACCTTAATAGGCCCTTATGTTATTGGTTATTTTATAAGAAGGCAGATGCGAGGGTTTCCTGATGAAGGATGATATATCTGAAACACACAGAACATGAGCAGACATGCGGAGAAAGGACTTCTGCTTGATTTGTCAAGGGATATACCAGATTAATTGAATTTTCATAAAGTTGTGCATTATTTATGGAATATGAATAGTTGTAATTGAATGTTTTGTTATTGAAATTATGTGTTTTGTTAGACACTCAAAGAAATTCCATTTAATGTATTTTTTACATACACTTTTGGATTTAATTATAAGGATTATATAGTTCCTTTATTGATATTAGATGAAAGTAATTTCGCTTAATAAGAAGTTGAGTGATTCATATAAGGGAAGGATTATTCTGGTGGAGTGCACCTTGGACCCTCATAAGTTATACAAGGCTCTGATAGGTTTTGATTACTTTTGAGGATTTTAATAGCCAAACATATCATATCCAGAACTCTAAGTATGTTTAAATAATAGGAGTAGATGTGATTAAAATATCCAATTTACAGAGTATGCACCCTTCCTGTTGACAGTTAAAAGTCTGCCAGAGTATCCTGCTTCAAGGTCGAAACTCATCTCTGCGTGATAAAAGGACAATATTCAGCTCAATATTCAATTTGCAGATATCCTCAGGCAGTGGAAGGACAAAGGTCATTTACACCTGCAGGCCCAAGAAAGGTCATTAGTCTTCTAAAATGCAGCAGCTTTGCATCAACCTACAGGAAGTAAGGGTGGCATACAGAGCCATAAAATATTTCCAACCTAACTTGCACGAACAGGTGGCTAGGGTTTGGACCGACAACATGACTACCATGTTCAATATTAGAAAACCGGGCAGCACAAGGTCAAGTGTCATCTTGTGAGAGGCTGAGGCACTCTGGAGATGGAAACCCCAAAAAAGGACATTTCTATTGCCACAACACCTCATGGGCATTCAAAACGCAGCAGTGGGCTTGTTGAACAGTGAACCCCCATCTGGCCATGAGCGGGAGCTGAAAGAGGAGGTAGTGGTCTGCGTCAACCTGAATTGTGTAAATCCACTGATACATCTTTTTGCCACTCTTCACAATCCCAAATGCCTTTTCTTTGCTACCTGGTTCCAGTCAACCTGGAGTCTGGAGAAAATCTTTTCCATATCCTGGTTGGGCGTTTTAACTCACGGGCAGAATCCATTGTCTTTCCTCCCGATTTCGATGTCCTATCAAAGGAACAAGGACTTCAACTTTTTCACAACCTGACATAACTGAACCTCAGCACAAAGCTCTTGAATTCAAGGAGTTTGAAAACCTGGACATCCTGCATGAATGTAGGGACGACTTGGATCAAGCAGAGATTCTTCTATCAACAAAGCGTACAACAAGAAATTGAACCATTTTGTCACTCGTGTGTGCAACAAGGGCTGGCACACTTTGAATACCTTCAACATCAGTTCTTACCCTATTTGCTGAGGTTGATGAGGAATGTCCTAGTGCACAATCCCTTCAGGGTTCATTTAGTGACTATTTGGAGATTAACAAGGCACCCAGGACAGAGGTTACTGTACTCAAAGAGGCTGATTAAAGAGACATGGAAAGACTCTTCTGAAAAATCCCACTGATCAAGAAAGGGATTTCCTCTGTGGGAACTTAATACTGTCCTGACAAAATTGAAGGAATATCCTTTTGAGCCCTCTGCAGCGCATATCTCAAATTTGACCCTTGCAAAGAGCATTTATGATGGCTGTTAAGTCTGTGAGGAGGGTGTCAGACATCCAGGCTTTTGCCATAAACAAACTATTCACCACGCTCCAAAATAATAAGGTGATGATACACCAATGCAACATTTTTGCCCATTATACCTATGGGTTTCCATCTCAACCAACCTATTATCCTGCAACTTTTTTCAACAACCCCACTTCAGCAGCTGATAAAAGCGCTACACGCCATGAATGTAAAGCAATCTTTGAGACATTACATTGACTGTAGAAAGACATTAAGGCAGTCTGCTGAACATTTTGTAGCCTTCTGACCAAGCAGCAGTGAGAAAATGGTCTTCAAAGTAGCATCCCTGTGATTTCCTGGGTGTACAGGCTTTATTACAAGAATGTTGCACGGTCCCTCTAAGAAAGGGTCAGATCACATTCTATTAGATCTATTGTGGCAACAGTCACTATGTTGGGCAATGTTGACGTACACACACACACACACACACACACACACACACACACACACACACACACACACACACACACACACACACACACACACACACACACACACACACACACACACACACACACACACACACACACACACACACACACACACACACACACACACACACACACACACACACACACACACACACACACACACACACACACACACACACACACACACACACACACACACACACACACACACACACACACACACACACACACACACACACACACACACACACACTCTGTGAAACAGGCGTCCGATCAACAAATCCTTTATGGGACTTCACGGTGTGCAGTTTTCCTGCCCCTCTTACCTGCCAAGTATCCTACCCTTCTTAGCTGCCAAAGGTAAGTTTACAAACTAAAGCAGGGACAGCTAGGAGAACTTCATGTTTAGTTCTCATAGATGGTTTCCTCCCTCACTGTCTTACTGCACCTCATTGATTCTACCTACAATCATGTTTCTTCAAAGATAGATCCACACTACATATATCTAAGTACCTCACTTGGGTACTGGGAAGGGTACCAGAGAAGTGTGTTTCTTGATAGTAACACCTGCTTTTTATTACAGGTCACCACAGTCCATGCCCGATACCTATGAAGTATGGCTGTTCACTGTTGGTAGTTGTGGATCGCACCAGTGACAGGGTATCCGAAAGTGTTCTTTAGAACCTCGGGAACCCTTCCTTTTGTCCGAATCCCAAATACATACACCATGCTGTGGAGAATACAGATGGATCCAGAATATCAGGTACTGACATATATCTTCTCCGATGGTTAGTACATTCAATAAGTGCTTCATTGCTGCCTCAGCCGATCTGACATGGGGTTAAAATAACCCAAAGTGCAGGTTCGTCAGCATGTGGGCGTTGGGGGGTCAAGGTCTTGAGGGCCTTCTGATAGGCAAGGCATTTCTCTAAGTGGCCGATGCTAAGAGGGTTTGCATTCCAGATAGTGGAAGCTAGGAAGGAAAAGGAGGATCCCCCTATTCTTGTCGATTTGAGGGGTGGGATGGCAAGGAGGAATGCAGTGCTTGATTGCAGGCTTCTATTGGGTTGATAGTGGGTGAGCTTGTGTTGAAGGTATTCTGGGCCTGTCTTCTGCGGGACACGGTGGGTGATTCACATGGCTTTGAAAGTGGACCGTCGCCTGACAGGGAGCCAGTGGAAGACACAGAAGGCAGGTGTGATGTGCTCTCTGGGGCCAAGGGCTAGGTGGAGCCTAGCTGCAGTGTTATGGACCTGTTGGAAATGTCGGAGTTGGTATGCAGGGGCGTCCAGGTAAAAGTAGCGCTTGAGAGGACGATAGTCATGATTGGTGTATGAGAGGTAAGGGAAGATGCGTCTGAGAATGCAGATGTGTAGATAGCAAGATTTAGACACAGAGTTGATGTGGTGTCAAAGTGTCAGATCTGCGTCCATGGTACATCCCAAGTTCTTAATGCAGCAGGAGGAGGGCCTAGGGAGGACGGCCAAGGGGTCAGTTGGGGAACAGTGCCTTCTTCCCGCAGATCATGATTTAATTTTGTCTGGGTTGAGGTGGAGGTGGTTATCCATCATCTGGTTAGTCGATTTCTGTGAGGCATAAGGCAAGGTCAGGATGGGGGGTGGAAGAGGTCTTGGGGGGCTTAAATATGATCTTGGTGTCGTCTGCATAGTTTTAGCAGGTTAGGTAATGTGAGCGAACAAGAGCGGGGGTGGGTTCCAGATAGAGGTTGAAGAGTAGGGGGATAGGGTGGAGGGGTCAGGGAGAAGGGAGGAACGAGGCGGATTTGAGATCGGCTGGCGAGGGAGGAGAAAGTCCACCTTACTGCTGTGTCCCTATTCCAGAGCGAGTGGAGTCATTCCGTGAGGATTGTGAGGGGTCAAAAATGTGAGGTGGACAACTTTGTGAAGATTTTTCAAAAGATGCCATTTTATCAACTCAAAAGGTTGGATAAACGACTCAAAACATTTATAACGCGCCTTGAAACACTTGTGTATAGGCGTGTTATAAATGCCATATCATATCATATCAATAGCCCTACCCCGATGAGGATTTCCCTGTCTAGAATAAACTAAAGGAAACACTCTGACAAAAGATTTCTGTCCCTCTCACTTAAACATACAACACTTCAACAAGGTAATGAATGGCAGTTCACATATACCAAATATAACAGTTATGTTCACAACCTGATAACTGTCTCTCCTGATAATCTGGGTGAATTCTCAAGATTGCAGCGGGATTCTTTTCAATAGTTCCAAGAGGATAAGGAAATCTTTTCTTGCAGCAAAGTTCCAACTTGACAACAAAGGTTCCAACTTGAATTCCAACAACAGTTCAAAATTATTGAAAATGGTGGTCCCTCTTTCTACTTGTGACAAAGAGCTCAAAACAACTTCTTAAACCAAGAATAGTTCAATGGTTACTTAGCATCAACAGAAATGTCTTTGTCAGGATATTTCTGCAACAGTTCACAAACACTTGGTTTAGTGGTATTAATTTTTCAGGATACTTCTTTAATAGCTCACAAGAACATCGTAATGGTTCTGCCACTGTTTCTTCAAGACTTCTAACCACACCACAGTACTTTAACCACTTCCACCTGGTCTACTCACTTTCCAGGCTTACTACTACAAAGTTATCTGCCTTTGTGTATTCTACTGCCAGGACAGAATAAGACTAGTAACTATAAGGACTTCTGTGGTAAAGGTTAGCTTCAAACAGGTTAGCAACGTCCAGGGGTGGACAGGTCTATAGGGAACTCTGGAGATTTCCCGGTGGGCCTCTGCACCCTGGGCCTCATTTGTGTGGTATTTCCAGATGTTCTCATGGGAAAAAGCATTGGGCTTGCTGAAAATATGTCTTATGGGGCCAATTATTTCTAGGGCCTATTTTGGTCCCCAGTAATTATTTCCAGGGCCTCTATTAGTTCCCAGTCCACCCCTTGCAACGTCTTTTGCACTATAACATCTAATGTAAGTATTTCTTCGGGAGGAACAAGAAACACAGTGGTGATTGCCACATGCAATGCAGGCCGTGCTCTTCTCCTCTTGAATATCTACTATCAGAAGGGCAGCCCTCTTGCCACTCTTGCTCCTCCCCACTTCTACTCCACGACTTCAAGTTCAAATATTGCTTTTGGGAAAACAAGAAACACACTGGGGCTGTTTGTTACACACTGGCGAATGCCGCACGCAATGCAGGCTTTGCTCCACTCCTCCTGAATATGTCATGAATAGCCGGTTTCGACCATTCTGGACTTCATGGTCCATGATGCACCGTGGCATAAACTCTGCAACTCATCCAAGATGGCCGACGAGTCAGAACCGTTGCGGTCTAGCCTTTGCGTGCAGTCGTCAGCTTCCTAGAAAACCGGCACGCCCCCGCGGCTCCGCGTGTCTCAACTCTACCCCTACGAGTTACTAGACGTTGTTCGAGTTCGCTCTCTGCGCTAATTCTATCTTCCTTCTTGTTCCTGGAACCCCCCCTCCAATCCTTACCTTCCGATATCTTCCTTCCTGGAGTTATTGACATTGTTCCTGGAAATCGAACGCTACCGGCTTGGCAGCCGGCTTCCACGCTGGAACCCGAGGACTCGCGTTCCAGCCTGTACAAGTCACGGTCGGTGAAAAAGTAAGAAACCTCAACCCGGAAGAACACAAGCAAGGAAAAAAAGGTGAGAAAGAAAGAAGCTTGTGACAGATTGAGATGCCTAGAACCTGATACGGAAACAGATATGGAAGCGGCAGTCCAAGACCTCATGAGAGGTATGCAAGAATTAACTACCGAGGTTCAAAATCTCAAAGCCGAAAATGCAGCCTTAAAACAGCTGGCCTTATCCCGGGATTCCGCAGTCAAAGAAAGCATTCTGGTAGGAGGTGTTGTGGACAAGTATGATGGATCTTCTAGGTCCCTGCGTTCCTTCCTTGATTCATGCTTAGTGCACTTCACTTTCAAACCCTACTATTTTTCTACACCACGAGCAAAGGTCGGATTCATGATATCACACTTAACGGGCAATGCCTTAACCTGGGCAACTCCCTTAGTTAATTCGGGAGATCAGCTTTTGGATAACTACGAAGGATTTGTGGACGCCCTAAAAGCCGTGTTCGATCGACCAGAGCTCGTCTACAGTGCACAAGAAAGACTTCTTGAATTTAAGCAAGGGAGTCAGGATATGCTCTCTTATGTGACTCGCTTCAAGCAGCTAGCTAAAGAAGCAGATTGGTCACAAGAAGCCAGTTTCACTCTCTTCAGAAGGGATTTAAATGATGAAGTAAAGGACGAGCTAGCCAGAGTAGCACGCCCAGGAACCTTGCAGGCCCTTATGGATCTTTCCTTGCAGATAGATTTTAGGATCCCGCAGAGAAAGGCTGAGAAAAAAAAGGTGAAAACATTCCCAAAGACAACTACTGAATACCCAAGTACCAAAGAGAGCGCTGCTCCACGTACCCCGGATCCAGAACCCATGCAACTAGGCGCCTTCAGGGGTCCAATTTCTCCACAAGAAAGGCTCTGTAGAATCGATACTGGACTCTGAATGTACTGTGCCGCTGACAAACATCTAGTTAGAGAATATCCTATAGCACCACCCCGGCGTTCGGGAAACGCTGGCTCCCGATCCTAAATGGAACACATCTTTGGGAGAAAGATTCCTGCTCCACATCCATTCCTTCCTTGAATACTCCAGGACAGAATACCTTAGTGATTCTACAAACTGTCCTGACATCTACCGAGAATTAATCTTTTCCCATCCTGGCTCTCGTGGACTGCGGTGCCATGGGGATTTTCATTGATCACGAATGGGCCACCACTCATAACATCCCTAGAGAGCTCAAAGAAGTGTACAACCTGTGGAAGGAATCGACGGTAGACCATTGTCTTCAGGCCCCATTACTCACCAAACAAAAGAATTGCAACTGTCAATAAACAACCACCAGGAAAGAATATGATTTGACATCATAAAGGCTGCCCACTATCCCATGGTTTTAGGCATGCCCTGGTTATATAAGCACAACCCATACATCAATTGGACAGCAGGTTCCTTGTTCCTTCGTTCAGAGTTTTGTATGTCCCACTGTTTATGTCAGGACATGTCCCGCATTCCTCCAGTAAACTCCCAGAACCACGAACCATCCTCCTTAAGCGTGTCCAACATTATCCAAGTACCGGAATCCTACCAAACATACTCTGACGTGTTTTCAACAGACATTGTTCAAGCACTTCCACCCCACAGACCTGAGGACTGCGCCATTGAAACTGATTCTTCTGCCGTGATTCCATTTGGGAGAATGTTCGTATTATCCAAACCTGAAAAGAGGGCTTTACGTGAGTACCTGGATACCAACTTGGCAAATGGAACTATCAGGCCTTTAAAGTCTCCTGCCGGTGCTTCCTTGTTTTTTGTTCCCAAGAAAAACACAAAAGAGTTACGACCCTGTTTAGATTACTGTGGTCTTAACCAATGTACCCTCAAGGACCGCTATCTGTAACGCTCACCTGATTCTCGCAGAGGCGCCGGTCTTGACTGGGCGACTACCGTATCTTCAAAGGTGATGTGTAGCACCCGGTTGGCTCTTTGGGCTGGACCTCTGTGCACTGTATGCCTGACGTGTAGAGTAAGATGTCTGCAGATAGAAAATATGGGGTTAATGAACTGGGGTTATTGGGGTGTCCCTATCTCTTTCCTCTTCTCCTCTCCTGTAGACCCCCAAAGGTTAACGCTCTCACCTTAGGTAAGTGAATGCCGAGCTCTCCATCTGCCTCGGGGCAGGGTGCTGTAACCAGTTTCTTCACTGGATAGGTAGCGCAGGCCTCTTGACTTCAGAGGACTGCTGTCCGTCGTTTACTGCACGAACGGTAAGTTTCGAGTCATTCAAATGTCTTTAAAGTCTTTAGTAATGATGTCTCTTGTTTTGCAGGGTTCCGGCGATGGCTGATGACGGGCTGAAGTGAGTTGAAGATGGAGCCCGTGTGATGAATAGAAGCGCCTGGAAGCACGTAAGTAAGCGCTTGTTGCCTGCTTCACTATGCGCTCTAACTGTCTTTTTATTTTGCAGGTACGAGTTCGGAGCAGCTGCAGGGTGCCGGAATACCCACTGGATTAGATGTGGAAAGGAGTAATGGCACGTGAGTATTAAAGTTCCCCAATGTCTTTAAACGCACCTTGTTTTGTCTTTCAGATGCCGGAATGCAGTGTGAAGACCTCCGGAGCGCACGAAGAGTAGGTAAGCCTTTGCCTTTCAGATGCCGGAATGCTAACCTGTTCTTTCTTGTCTTTATAGGTGTTGCTGAAGACTGGATTCAGGATGGTAAGCCTTTGCCTTTCAGATGCCGGAATGCTAACCTGTTCTTTGTCTTTATAGGTGTTGCTGAAGACTGGATTCAGGATGGTAAGCCTTTTTCCTTAGGCCCAGGACCGGATGCAGAAGACACGATGAGCGTTCTGCTGCAGAGGTTGCAGAATAACGCAAAGCAAGATTCATCCACCGGTGTGGTTTAAATAGCCTCCTGTAGTGCTTAGGTGTCTCCTTCCACAGCCACGCCTAAGTAAGAAAAGAGTTCCTGGTAAGAAAAGAGTTCCTGCCTTCCAGAAGAGTTCCAGTGTTCTGAATCTAGGGAGTGGCTCCAGCCCCACCCAACAGGAAAAGTAGTTCCAAACAGAAGAGGATCAGAGGCTCAACTGGCAGGCAAGTAAGCAGCATGGTCTGCTGAAGGTAAGTCCACCCAAGCATTATGAGCCCGGCGCTTCCAGCGCTGGGACTGGGCATATTTATGAGCCTGGTGCCACTGGCGCCAGGACTGGGTCCAAAAGGTCCCAATTGGGACTGGTTGGCACTCGGAACCTGGGTTATGGATCTGCTTCCAAGGGAGTTGGGAAAACCCTGACCTTTTGGAAGCAGAGATCATGACAGTACCCCCCCTCAAGGCCCCTCCCAAACCGGGCTTCTCCGGGGGTTTTGGCTTGTCAGGAAATGTTCGGTGAAATCTTTTGATTAGGCGAGGAGCTTTTGATTAGGCGAGGAGCGTGGACATATTCAGCAGGTTCCCAGGATCTCTCTTGGGGGCCGTAGCCTTTCCAGTCAATTAGGTAGAATAGTTTAGATTTGGAGATCTTGGAGTCCAGAATGCTTTTGACTTCAAACTCGAGTTCTCCATCCACTAGGATAGGTTTTGGAGATTTGGTTAGTCGGGTTTGAGGTTGCATGGGTTTTAATAGAGAGACGTGGAAGACCGGATGTATCTTCATGTGCGGGGGCAAGTCCAACTTGACCGCTACTGGGTTTACTATGGTAGTGATGGAATAGGGACCAAGGTATCTTGGGTTGAATGTGCGTGGCCCTTTTAGAGATAGATATTTGGTGGATAACCAGACTTGATCCCCTACTTGATAGTGAGGGGCTTCCTTCCGATGTTGATCTGCTCCTTTCTTGTATTGTTCTTTAGCCCTTTGAAGGTGAGAAACAGCTTCCTTAAAGGCTTGGGTGATTGTAGAATGCAGGTAGTCTACTGCTGGTGTTTCAAGATCTTGGAGGGGATCCAACTCCGAGGTTCGAGGGTGACTGCCGTACAAAAGAAAAAACGGGGTTTTCCCAGTTCCCGAATGGACAGAGTTATTGTAGGCATACTCGGCTATCCAAAGGATATCTTTCCAAGTTTTTTCAGTTTGTTGCAGCATGCACCGTAAATACTGTTCCAGAGTTTGATTGGTCCTCTCGGTTTGTCCGTCGGTCTGAGGGTGGTGACTGGTCGATAGTGTAGGGGAGGACTGGCCGCGAGGCCCTCCTCACCTACAGCTTCCTCCCCAGGTGAGGACCATGACTCGGTGGACGCCCCCTCATGCCACCCGGGCCCAGGTGGAGGAGGATTCGCCCGCCGACGACATTGCCCACACGCACCTCGTCTTTGCATTTACCAAAAATCGAGTCAGGCCTAGATGCCATCTTGTCTAGCAAACACGGCGTGAGTTTAGCACACTGTAACGAGGCCCCCACCTTTGGAGGGCCTTTCATGCATCTCTGTCGCCTCAGCAGCACTGGCAGGTCCGCTGCGAGCGCGTTCCCATGAGAAAGTCGGAGATGAGCTAAACCCGAGATGCCAACACGGCAACATTATATTAGTAACAATGTGATATTGCACCCCGTATGACCCGGACCGCAAGGCCGGGGTAGCGAGGAAAAAAGCTGAAGCATCACTATCTGAAGAAGGTAGAAAACAATTCAAGTATTGGTACTAATGAACTACCTCTGTTTTAAAATGTGAATAAGCCATAAAAATGTAACGTTATATGATATCCCTCCAGGTCTGGACTAATGCTGCTATAACCACGGAGAAAGATGTTGACCAAACGTATAACCTCTATCTGTAAAAGTGTTTTTTCCATAGTATGTAGAAACTGGAACTCATATATGTTTACTGAACCACCCAAAGTGGCAAGCATCAATCTCTGTAGGCCATAACCTAGATATCCCTCGTATAACGTCTAAATGTACATACAATACGCACACAATGTAATGAATGTAATGTTAGGCAATGAAAAGGTACTGGAATCGACTGTCTTAAAGAAATGTGTAATGAAATTGAAATATATATGTGTGTCTAAATAACGTCAAAATAAGGCAGAACAGTATAAAACTTCTGCATTTACTGATCAGCAACGCACGAGGAAAATACCTTTGTGGATATGCAAGGCCATTCCCTCTCCCACCCTACCAAGCCTGCAAGATAAAAAAGCTAAGACTTGTGCCGCGCTCCCTCACCTCCCCCAACCAAGCTGGCGTTACTTCAGAGGCCCCGGCGCCGCAACCAAGGCCATAGCCTGCCACCTGTGTTATTTACAGCACGGTAATAAACCCACAGATGAACCCACTGATCTACCAGCACCCTTTCATAAATCCCACGAACCCCCCAAGAATCCTGACCCCGTGTAAGGACGACCCCCATCATTGAGACAAGACACAGAGACCCATCTATATAATAACTTCTAACGCAGCAGACAGACATGTATCATTCGGCCCAGGCCCCAGAGCCCCGTCCTACGACCTAAAGTACCGGTCAATAGGACACAGGTAAATCTCACCCCAACCGATAACCACCAGACCTCTCACGAGGTGCATTCCTCATGTGTTGCGTTTATTTTATAAGATAAGCTACGGAACAATTTATTAGTGAACGTAAATGTCATTTTCTGAATAACTGCAGTGTGCATGGCCTAGGGCAACTAAGACAGGAAAGGTATTCATCATTGTCACAGGCTGCCCCAGCGCACCAACACCGCACGGATGACCTCAAGCCGGCCTGCCAGGCCCAACCCAACCCACGAGGCTGACCAGTGACGTCGTCTTGCCAAGACCAACCATGCTGCAGCAACACCTATAGTTAGTCGACGATACCCAATCCCAATTAACTTGTGCCCCCTATAGTGTTTAGGTGTTGATGACGTTTTCTGTATTAGAAATACGCCTGTCTTTGCTATTGTCAGACAGAGCGCTCTCGTAGGTTGCAGAGTTCTTTGCATGCCTTATCCTTGGATAAACTCCCACTTACGCTCACCCGCACTCTGTCTTGGTCTTATTCCCACTACGGGAGAGTCCCTTATTGTCTCTCATTGCGGGGAGGATCGTGCTGAATTGGGGGCGCTTCCCTTCAGTGGTGACCCCGATAGCGTGATATCTCCAAATTATTTTTCCTAACTCCTTCTTTAACGACCCCCTTGTGGCACGAGAATCTCCGGTTGAGAAGGGATACGCACGGTGAACCGCCTCCGGGAGGCCGCCCGCCAACGGCGACCGGCACAATAAGAAGTGCGCACTCAATGAGAAAGGGTACGGGATCCCGATTGGAAAAAAATCCCCTTTGAGTGCCGCTCGCCGGAGCCAGGGGCTGACCGTTGAGTTACCGGTAACGCCGCCTGGACGGACCCAGTTTCGGAGAGTATCGGTTCAAGACGGGCACGTGAGTACCGAGTGCGAGTGATCGACAAGGGGAGAAGAAGGGGAAGTGGGAATAGAGGAACGGGGAAAGGTAGAGAAGGAGAATTGCGGGGGTCTACTAAAGACGGGTCTTGAAACTTTCTTTATTCTTTCTTTCGCATATGGCCATTAGGAGTAAGAAATAAGTGACGTGGTAGAAGTGACGGAAACCTAGCTCCGAAAGGGGGTGGAAGGCGGCGCCGCATAGTACTATCTAAATTAGTACTGGGAATATATGAAGAAGTGAGAAATAAGTTATTGGTGTCTAGCAAAAGGAGACACCGGGAATATTTTTTAGTGATTGTGCTCTCTCTCTCTCTATTTCTTTTTTTCCATTTCCACGGGGTAGGGGGTGAAAATGAGAAGGGTATGAAGTAGTTAGAACATCTTAAAAAGTGGGGACTCAGTAGTGGCACGTACAGACGTGAACACAGTAACCTTAGTAGGGAAACAGGGACAGCTGGCTAGGGAGGAAAGGGAGGAAAAAGACAAAAGTGTGAGTGGGAAGTATTGTGAAGGGTGCGCGCACCGTACGAGTGTTAGAGACGAACAGGTGGCCGTGAGGTGGTGCCAAAGAGTGTGGACATAACCAGTACTAGATCGATTGCCAGTGAGATCACATAAGTGTGCCTGAGAATGAGAAAGAGATGAGATATGGTGAGTGAGAAGAGATTTGTGCACTGAATTACAGTGGGTGACAATTTTGAGAGGTCCGCTCTTGTCTGTGCCATAAAGGTATACGTACGCATATTTACACCTATTTAAAAGTTACGAAGGCGAACGCGGTAGCGCTGACGATTTAGAGGATGGGGGCTGAAACTCCCTTGTCACACATTTGTAAGAGCTTGCCGGGATATGCTGAACGCATAAATAAATATCATGATCAATGGTTAACAGAATTGAAAGGGGAGGGGTTGCCCCAGATTTGGCCAGAAGGAGGGTCTTTTGACAAAAGCGTTCTCGATATGGTATGTACCTGTATTCGCCTCAAGTATAAGGGGAAAAAATGGCAGACTAGGAAGGAGATATTAGATCTCTGGAGATTGTTTGAGGAAGTACCCCCACCCAAAGCCCCAGCACCAAATATTGATTTACCCTCCACCACAGACAATCCACTAATGATTCCACGAGAGGAAAAGGAACAGGTAAGCATAGAACAACCTGCGGAGGTGGTTATGTTGTACCCAATGCTACCCAAACCAGCCCCTGCAACAGGATATAGCGACCCTATTTATGTGCCTCCCCCGTCGACCAGCACACCACAGAGGCCAACTGCACCCCCACCATACGAAAACACCAGAGAGCGCGCCCAGGGAGGCCCACAGAGAGTGGATATAGAGAAGTTAACGAGTGACTTAGAGTCGAGGCTTACAGTGGCAAGAGATGAACTCTCAAGAATAAAAGACATATGTGAACGCACAGCATGCGCCCCTACACAATCTGGACGCACGTCTAGAGCGTCAAGCGAAACTAGACAAATTGAGGAGGGATGGAAAAAGGGGGAAATACTGTTCAGAATTGAGGAAGAACCGACAAGAATAATAGAAGTGGGGACAGCAGAAGGAAGCATTGGAGATGTATCACGAGAAAGAGGGATCAGAGAGGAGTTGTTATGTGATGTCAGAGGAGGGGTGGATGAGAGCGATAGATTGAGCATGGCAATAGGAGGAGAAGGCGAGGAGCTAGATGGTGCCTGTTCACTGGAAACTATAGAAGATGAATGGATGGGACGACTAAGAAACAGAGTGGGGAAGATGGCGTCATTAGAGTCAGCAGTGACTAAGGAAAAGGAAGCTGCAACGGCAAAAGGGAAATTACAACTCCCATTACTGCACAGAGGAGGTGGGAGGCCAAACTATATACCGTGGGCTCAGATGGACAAGGCTAATTTAATGAAATTACTACCACAGCTGTCGGGAGGGGCAAGCAAGTGGATATATGCATTTGAGAAACATACCGCTGGTATACCGCTGGCAGTAGGTGATGTGAAAAGCCTACTAGTGTCCGCAGTAGGGGATCAGGCAGACAGAGTATGGGCTAAGGCGGGTTTTCCAGCTGTAACTTTAGAGTGTGATCGCCATGATGGGGCTTCTTTTAACACTGTGCGAGCAAGGGTGTGGGACGCACTACGGGAAACCTTCCCGGATACCCCTGATTTGCAGTCAGTAATGCAATGTACCATGAATGACGGGGAGGACGCTATGGATTACATTCTCCGGGTGCAGGAGATGTGGAGAGCGGAAACGGGTACGCCCTGGCACCAATCCACATCTCTATTCTATTTCATCATTAAGAGAGGGCTCCCAAAGGAAGTGCAAAAGGCACTAGATAAAATAGCAGGCGTTGAGGCAAAAGGCTGGCCAGAGATCCAAAGCATAATAGTACACCATTGTAAACGGATCAAAGAAAGAGAGAGGGAAGTAGCACAGAAAAGGTTGGCGGACGAGGCGAAGTTGGTGCAATCAAAATTGGTGAAGGTCGCAGCCGCGGTAGCGGGACTCCCACTCACACGGGAGGGAGAGGAAGGAGAGGAGGGGCAAATAGCAATACAAGGAAGAATAGCAGCGAATTGGGCAGGACAAGGGCAACGACAGTGGACAGAGCAGGAGCAGAACGGAGGTCCAACGTGGCAAGAGTGGGCCCCAAGAGGAGGAAGAGGTGGGTACAGGGGTCGAAGAGGAGGACAAGGGTATGGAGGTATGGGAGGAAATGGGTGGCAGGGTCCCAGAGGTCCACAGGGGAGCTGTTGGAATTGTGGGAGATGGGGGCATTACTCAAGAGAATGTAGGAGTAGACAAAACAACGGGTTCCAAGAGATAGAACAATACGGACACCCCCACCCGGGAAGCCCCTACGGCCTCCCCATGGGACAATACCAGCAACCAGAAAATGTAGCACAAAGGAGTAACGCACAACTGCATGGACATCAGTACCGAACACAAACCAGCCCACAGAATAATGACAATGTGCACTACACGCCTGGTAACACTTTCGCAACAGTAGCTAATGGAGCACCCGCCCCCGCACCTTACAGTGGAGTGTCAGTGGTTTCGGGGAACATTTTCGATCAAGGGGGGGCAATGAGACACCCCGCATAGGACAGCCCACAGAGAGCACTTGCGTGTCCAGTACTGTCTACGACCCACAATGCATCAGAGGAACCATTGATAGGAGCGCAGATAGGAGACAAGCAATTCATTTTCATGGTGGATTCGGGAGCGGAGAAATCATGCATTAGAGAGGGCCGGTTCCCGTTATCTAATAGAACGTTAGAGACGCAGGGGTTCTCTGGGGCTGTAATTGAAGTTCCTTACACAGAGGTATTGGATGTGACAGTGGGGGGTAAAACAGTGAAAGCACCCTTACTGTACTATGAAAACTCTCCCATCAACTTACTGGGGAGAGATCTCTTGAGCAAACTAAACATGACAATATCATTCACAGGGAGCGGTATCGTATGCTCAACGCCAGGCATATGCCCCCTCCGCATATTAGCAGTAATACACGGCCACACAATCATGAAAGAGATCAGAGGGGTACCAAGAAATGAGGAGATGTTTGTCGAAGGCATGAGAACATTGGCTCTCATAGTACCAGAACTAAAAAGGGTGGAGTGGAGGATCCCAGCAGAATTCCTTTTTCGCCCCATAGCAAGCCCCGACACTGCTCTCGGGTCAGTGATATCGTTGGATTTGCATGCAATACATGTATCAACAAACAGAATATGTGTGATTGGTATGGACATGGAAGGGTGTGAGTGGCGGACAGTATTGTGTACAAATGCAAATATCCCGCTGAGAGAGCTCTCTGACGAGGAGCTATTTTCTGACACTGAGGGAGATGGTGAAATAGTGATGGAACTGGCAATGCCCTGCGACATTGTAGTTACAGCCAGACAAACTAAGGTTGAACTAATGGCGGTAATAGGAGCACCGCACACATTTTTTGATGAGGACATGAGTTCAGTACCCACTGACTTATGGACTAATGGCCCCCACGATGTAGGGTTGCTGCATGAAGTTCAGCCTGTGGTGATAAAAGTAAAACAGGGAGCAATACTACCCCGGGTGAAACAATATCCACTGTCGCGAGAAGCAGAAGAAGGGATCAGAGAGACAATAGAAGCACTGCTAGCACAGGGTATAATCGTGCCCTCAAACTCCCCATGCAACACATGCATTTACCCAATCAAAAAAGCAAAGGGGGGTTCATGGAGGATGATACAAGATTTACGCCCACTGAACGATGTGGTAATGAAGGAGTTCCCTCTAGTCCCGAACCCGGCGACAATACTGTGCAACATTCCAAAAGTAGCATCACACTTCACAGTAATTGACTTAAAAAATGCATTTTTCTCGATTCCCTTAGCAGAAGAGAGCAGGTACTTGACAGCATTCACATTGGGAGGAAGGAGGTTCGAACATTGCAGATTACCACAAGGATATTGCGAGAGCCCAAGCATATTTAACAGGGTACTACATGAAGATCTGGGGAATTTGTCTGTAGAAAGCACAGTGATTCAGTACGTTGATGATTTATTGGTTTGTGCACAGGCTGAGGAAGAGTGCAGAAAGGACTCAATAACACTCCTGACATTATTGGCCAACAAGGGGTACAAGGTGGACAAAGGGAAGTTACAGTACTGTCTGACAGAGGTCCTATACTTGGGTCAGTTGATATCAAAGGATGGCAAGCGAATTATACCAGACAGGGCACAGGCGATTAGAACAATTGGAGAGCCCAAAACAGTAAAAGAGATGCAGAAATTTCTGGGTATGTGTAACTATTGCCGAGCATGGATCTTGGACTATGCGGCGTACACAAGGCCCTTGTTACAGGCACTGAAAGAAGCACAACAAGAACACAAACACATAGAATGGACAGAGGAGATGAACACAGCATTTAACTCACTAAAAGAGCTGATATCAAGCGCTCCAGTACTAGCAAATCCAGATTATGGGCGCGAATTTTTCTTATTTTCACATTGCAAAGGAACACTGATGACAGCAGTATTGACGCAGAAAACATCTTTAGGGCACAAACCACTCGCTTACTATAGCGGCACCCTAGATGCAGTAATGCAAGGTCACTTCGCGTGCGAGCAATCCCTAGCTGCAGCCGCGTTCGCAATTGAAAAAAGTGCCACGATAGTGATGGGCTGCCCGGTGACACTGTTTGTGGAACACTCACTTTTTGCAATATTAGAGCGAACAAAGAGCACATTGACAACACAACGCGCCACAGCATATGAGATAATACTGTCCAGCGCTAACATCCATATAGTGAGATGTAAAACAGTGAACCCAGCCACATTCATCACAGAGGCATGCACTGTAGAGGACATGCAAAACCATAACTGCGCCACGTACACAGGTGACGAAGGTAAGGATGCAGTGATTTTTGAAAATGCCCTGACCGAGGGTGAGGTGTATTTTGTGGACGGGTCAGCATCAATAGACATGGAGACAGGAGAAAAGCATGTGGGTATGGCAGTGGTACGATTAGAGGAAGATGAATATGAGATACTAGTACAACACCGCCTCCCATCACACTATTCAGCGCAAGCAGCAGAACTAATAGCGCTAATAGAAGCATTGCATGCCGCCAAGGGATGCGCAGTGACCATATACACAGACTCAGCATACATGACAACAACAGTTCACGGTGGGTTGGCCCGGTGGGGGCGGAGAGGGTTCCGACGAGCAGACGGAACACCAGTCCAGCATGCAGAACTATTGAAAGAACTGATTGAGGCCCTGCAAGACCCCACGGCAGTGGCCATCGTAAAATGTCAAGCTCATACCACCAATACAGATCTTGTATCTTTGGGGAACGCGGCAGCAGACGCCGCTGCCAAAGCAGCTTCATATCTACAAAAAGGTGAAATAGGAGAGTACATGTTGCACCACACAGCAAGCCAAGAGGTCCCCACAGGATACAACATGATGTCCACACAGGAGATAATAGAGCTGCAAGAGGGAGCTAGTGCAGAGGAAAAATTGCGGTGGACTAAGAGAGGTTGCAGCAAATCATCGACTGATTTATTGTGGCGACAAGAGAGTTCAGGAAAAGTGGTAATGCCAATTACGCTGTTAGAAATAGCATTTCAACAACTACACTTTCCCGCACACAACACGAAGAAACACATAATGGCAGAGATACAAGAAGATTGGTTTGCACCTTGCCTCCAGGAACACGTCACAAGGTTAGCCCTAGAATGCACGACCTGTCAAATTTACAACTCAGGTATGACCTTGCGTACACTAAGGGGTACGATACCAAAACCAAATGGCCCATTCAGAGAGCTCCACATTGATTATGTAGACATGGGGGAAAGGTGTAATGGGGCTCGGTACATGATTGTGGTTGTATGTCCATTTTCGAGGTGGGTGGAGGCAGGCCCATGTGCCCGCCCTGACGCGAAGGGCGCCGCGAAGTTCCTAGTGCGGGAAGTGTTTCCGCGCTGGGGAATTTGCGACATTATTCGCTCAGATAACGGGACGCATTTTGTTAATGAATTATTTAAAGAAGTGACTACATTATTGGGAATAAAGCACAAATTATGTTCGATTTATCATCCTCAAAGTAATGGCGTAGTGGAAAAGATAAATGGCCTGTTAAAAAGCAGATTATCAAAACTTTGTTTTTCCCTCAAAAAGACTTGGATGTACTGCCTGCCTTTGGCCTTGTTTGAACTGCGAAACCAGCCAAGTAAGGATCACCATTTGTCCCCGCACGAGATCGTCACGGGAAGAAGAATGCATACAGCGCATTCGCCTCTCCGTGAGCGTTCTGATGCACACAGAAGCGCAGCTATATTGGGGGAGGAGTTCACAGAATATCTGCGAAAATTGACACGGGCAGCGCGCGTAATTGCAAAACAACTAGCCCCCCCCTCGACAAGAGAGGAGGGGAACGCAACTGAACCAGACAAATTGCCTGAAAAACCGCTACAACTCATGCCTGGTGACCTTATATATGTCAGAAGCTTTGTGCGGAGGTGGAATGCACCACGTTTCCATGGCCCTTATGAGGTAGTGTTTTGCACACCTACAGCAGTAAAGGTGAAGGGCCTGCGATATTGGGTGCATTTGACAGACGTACGTAAAGCTTACAGCGCTGCGGAAAGTGAGGTGCAAGACGAGGCACAGGCAACAGCGGACGATGAAGTTGTGCGGAACGAATGATTGGAATTTTTGTGCTTTATGAGATGAACGGTGAGCACAATTAGCGCGCGACAAATGTCCTGGACTAAAACATGTACATATGTATGTGTAAAATTTCTTTTTATTACAGTTTTTGAAAATTTTGCGTGGGGTTCTTTTTTTTTTTCCCCCACGGTGCTCTCTAAGATGTTTTTATTATTTTTGTTCTTATAATGACATGTTTCTTATTATTTATATATATATATATAAAGGTACGAATAATGATGATTGAAAAGCTACCTTGTCTGTCAACACACCCCCTCCCTCACCCAACCCTATATTTTATCATCGAAACGTTACAACGTGGAAATGCTTACATGTTTGTATTTAATGAACCTTTGTGTCTCAAACAGGATTTATCATGGCATCGAATGGGCAGCCTGCAACTAATAGATATGTTAGATTTAGAGAAATGTTAGTGGCTAAATTAACGTATTCATTTGAATGTGGTTTGTCAATGTGTGCTATCGTGTTCTTCATCTCAATGTTTTGTCTGGTATTACACTGGATTATAGCGTTCATCTCTACCGAGATGAACGAGGGGGGAGGGGGGAGCAACACCACCCTTGCCCCTGGAACGAAAACAAGTCCGACTGTAGGTATCAAAGAAGGTGATTTCTTGATCTGGGATGGATCACACTTTGTGTGGGGATACTATACTACACCACCCACTGCTGTCCTCCCACAATTGAGAACCAAAAATGTAAATAATGACACAATGTCCCAACCTGGAACATACAACAACCACACAATCCCTCCCGCCCCAATTTCAAACAACGATCTCTTGTTTATCAAGGAGGATGGAAAAGTGATTATGATGACAGAACACAAGTCCCTATATGAAGAATTAGAAAAGGGGGGTGGGGGGGAGGAAGAGGGGCCTGGTTCTTCACCTACTATAACGAGAAGGTACAGAAGAAGGGAGAAAAGTAGGCGGAAAAGAGAGACTGGTGGAAAAGGGTATGATGAGTATTATGGACTAGGGCTAGACAAAATGGAAGACCCACGACACCCACACCAAGCAAATAAATGGTATGCAGATATGAGCACAACAGCCAAACAAACAACCAATGAGAGCTGTTATGTCTGCTCACTTATCCCCCATGCATCAGGCACACCTAAAGTATTGTTGCCACGAGAATTGCCCATTGTGGATGCCCAATGTCTCCTTCATCTCACGCTGTGTAGAATAAAGAACACTTTCCAAGCACACGATGTCTCTTTCAGAATGCTACAGAACAACAAAACGTGCTATTCGCAGGCGTCTGGAGTGATCTGTCTTAAAGAACCTTTCTTTGCAATACAAGGGACACTGTTTTCCGAAAACAAATGGAAAGACGAAGAAGTGCTGTGCAAGGCAGAAGCGCTGAAAGGTGTCCAACCGGACAAGTTGCGGTGGATGGAAAGAACGTGCTTGCCAATATGGAAAGAACACATCCCTAAACTAACATGGGTAACAGCGATGGAGAAACCCTTCAAGCTACAAAGTGAAATACAAAACGAACTATGTTTCAAGGGAGAAGGAAAAATGGCAATGGGAACGAACACGAACTGTAACAAAACTCTCACCATCCCAGATATGAAAAAAGGGACAGCAGCATTAATGGACACCTACTGGGTATGCGGAAACCAGGCGTACCTGCACCTTCCCCAATCATGGAGTGGTAGCTGCTCAATGGCCACCTTGCACTCGACACTAATGGTGATTCCAGAAAGCCATATTGACAGAAGTAACATGATGAAAGGAGGCTTGAACCAGAATGCAGCTTCTCCAACTACACAAGCGCACCTTTATGTCCTGTCCTCCGGGGGGAAGGAAGAAGAGCTCTCAAGAAACAAGCGAGTCTCGAACTACATATCACAAGCATCATCTGACTTATTGGCACAGATTCCAGACAAGTATCGCCTGTTCAGCTCCGTGGAAACATTCTTTGCTTCGCTAGTGTCCAGTGTCCAAGCAAGAGCAAATGCAAAATGGCTCCAGATCACACGGTGGGAACTGATCCAGTTGGCCAATGACACTGAAGAAGGGTTCAACATAATAAAGGTGGAACTACGAGCTCTGCGACTAATGACCATGCAGAACAGGTATGTTCTAGACCTGTTAACAGCTATCGATGGAGGTGTTTGCCGAAAAATAGGAAGTGCGTGCTGCACGTTCGTACCTTCTGAAGACGCAGAAAATGGGTCCCTGTCCCACGTTATTGAAGCAGTACATAACCTGGGCGAGAAGATGAAAATGGAAGGTGGAGCTGAAGATAGCTCGTGGTTCGACAATATCTTCTCGTGGGTTCCCTCATGGCTTGGAGTGACAATAAAGTTCCTGATACCAATAGTGGTGATCATCCTTGTGATATTTTGCCTGTGCCAGGTGGGCCTCCGATGTTGTGCTAATGCAGTTCCTAACGGTGCAATGATGATGGTGACAATGGGCAACTCTGGTGGTACAATTAAAACAACACAAGAAGTACATGTGCAGACAGGAGCAGACAACACCCCCAAGTACCAGTTAGTGCCTATGTGCCGTGATAAGTACATAGTAGATAAACTATGGCACACCACTATCAAAGAACCACGAGACGTAGAACTGGAATGGTATGAGGAGGTCTGGGTAGATCTGGAAGAAACTGGCGACTGTATATATTTAACATGTACACCAGATGAGTATGCTAGGAGAGGTGAGAGTTTAAGGGGGGTGTGCAGAGCATGGATGCCTATAAAAGGAACCCCTGCATGGGATGGTGCAGTGTTAGAGGAACAAGAATGTAGGAGATTGGAAGAGCTAAAGAAATTCGTTACTTTAAGTAACGAAAGGGGGGAAATGTAGGGGAGGACTGGCCGCGAGGCCCTCCTCACCTACAGCTTCCTCCCCAGGTGAGGACCATGACTCGGTGGACGCCCCCTCATGCCACCCGGGCCCAGGTGGAGGAGGATTCGCCCGCCGACGACATTGCCCACACGCACCTCGTCTTTGCATTTACCAAAAATCGAGTCAGGCCTAGATGCCATCTTGTCTAGCAAACACGGCGTGAGTTTAGCACACTGTAACGAGGCCCCCACCTTTGGAGGGCCTTTCATGCATCTCTGTCGCCTCAGCAGCACTGGCAGGTCCGCTGCGAGCGCGTTCCCATGAGAAAGTCGGAGATGAGCTAAACCCGAGATGCCAACACGGCAACATTATATTAGTAACAATGTGATATTGCACCCCGTATGACCCGGACCGCAAGGCCGGGGTAGCGAGGAAAAAAGCTGAAGCATCACTATCTGAAGAAGGTAGAAAACAATTCAAGTATTGGTACTAATGAACTACCTCTGTTTTAAAATGTGAATAAGCCATAAAAATGTAACGTTATATGATATCCCTCCAGGTCTGGACTAATGCTGCTATAACCACGGAGAAAGATGTTGACCAAACGTATAACCTCTATCTGTAAAAGTGTTTTTTCCATAGTATGTAGAAACTGGAACTCATATATGTTTACTGAACCACCCAAAGTGGCAAGCATCAATCTCTGTAGGCCATAACCTAGATATCCCTCGTATAACGTCTAAATGTACATACAATACGCACACAATGTAATGAATGTAATGTTAGGCAATGAAAAGGTACTGGAATCGACTGTCTTAAAGAAATGTGTAATGAAATTGAAATATATATGTGTGTCTAAATAACGTCAAAATAAGGCAGAACAGTATAAAACTTCTGCATTTACTGATCAGCAACGCACGAGGAAAATACCTTTGTGGATATGCAAGGCCATTCCCTCTCCCACCCTACCAAGCCTGCAAGATAAAAAAGCTAAGACTTGTGCCGCGCTCCCTCACCTCCCCCAACCAAGCTGGCGTTACTTCAGAGGCCCCGGCGCCGCAACCAAGGCCATAGCCTGCCACCTGTGTTATTTACAGCACGGTAATAAACCCACAGATGAACCCACTGATCTACCAGCACCCTTTCATAAATCCCACGAACCCCCCAAGAATCCTGACCCCGTGTAAGGACGACCCCCATCATTGAGACAAGACACAGAGACCCATCTATATAATAACTTCTAACGCAGCAGACAGACATGTATCATTCGGCCCAGGCCCCAGAGCCACGACCTAAAGTACCGGTCAATAGGACACAGGTAAATCTCACCCCAACCGATAACCACCAGACCTCTCACGAGGTGCATTCCTCATGTGTTGCGTTTATTTTATAAGATAAGCTACGGAACAATTTATTAGTGAACGTAAATGTCATTTTCTGAATAACTGCAGTGTGCATGGCCTAGGGCAACTAAGACAGGAAAGGTATTCATCATTGTCACAGGCTGCCCCAGCGCACCAACACCGCACGGATGACCTCAAGCCGGCCTGCCAGGCCCAACCCAACCCACGAGGCTGACCAGTGACGTCGTCTTGCCAAGACCAACCATGCTGCAGCAACACCTATAGTTAGTCGACGATACCCAATCCCAATTAACTTGTGCCCCCTATAGTGTTTAGGTGTTGATGACGTTTTCTGTATTAGAAATACGCCTGTCTTTGCTATTGTCAGACAGAGCGCTCTCGTAGGTTGCAGAGTTCTTTGCATGCCTTATCCTTGGATAAACTCCCACTTACGCTCACCCGCACTCTGTCTTGGTCTTATTCCCACTACGGGAGAGTCCCTTATTGTCTCTCATTGCGGGGAGGATCGTGCTGAATTGGGGGCGCTTCCCTTCAATAGTCTCACATCAATTTGAGCCGACCGACAGCAACTTCGCCAAAAATGAGAAATAAATTGACTACCTCGATCCGAAATTAGAACCGAAGGAAAACCGTGCAGTCGGACGATGTTTTCGAGAAATTCTCGGGCCAGAGTTGCTGCTGTTGGCAAGCCTTTGAGCGGAATGAAATGCGCCATCTTGGAGAATAAGTCCACGATTACTAGAATCGTATTGTATCCGGAGCATGGAGGTAGATCGGTGATGAAGTCCATAGAAAGCGTATGCCAAGGGCGAGGTGGGATGTCAATAGGGCGTAAGAGGCCTGCTGGTCTTTCCTTTTGACTCTTGTTTTGGGCGCATACTCCACAGAACATTATAAAGTCTCTGATATCTTTTTTCCAAGACGGCCACCAGAAGTAGCGCTTGATCTTTTCTGAGGTCTTGGCTATACCGGGATGACCTTCCATTAAAGAGTCGTGATAACAAGAGATTACTTTTTTCTGTAAATCTGTGCTGGGTAGGTATAATCGTTCTTGGAAATACAATAAGTTGTCCTTTACTGCAAAGTCCTTTCCCTGCAGATGCCAATTCTGTATGTCTGCTGGAGTTACAAGTTGCCTGGCTTTATCCTTAACTTCCTCTATGGATTCTGTGGCGATTACACCCAGAATTCTTTGTTCGGGAATGATTGGTACAGGTTTAGGGTTGACCAAGTGTTCTTCCACTCCCATCCGAGAAAGGGCATCGGCTTTACCGTTCTTTGTACCAGGTCGATAGGTAATTATGAAGTCAAACTCGGCAAAGAATAATGCCCAACAGAGTTGTCTAGAGGATTGGGCTTTTGCGGTCTTCAAATATTGCAGGTTTCGGTGATCCGTAATCACAGTAACGGTGTGTCGGGCCCCCAGCAGATAATGCCGCCAAGCCTTAAAGGCAGACTTGATAGCCAGAAGTTCCTTGTCAGTAATCTTGTAATTGATTTCAGGAGGCGAGAATTTGCGGGACCAAAATGCCACGGGATGCAACTGATTGGTTACTGGGTCCTTTTGTGATAGAACTGCCCCCATGGCAAGGCTTGAAGCATCAGTTTCCACGATGTAGGGGAGTTCGGGGCGAGGGTGTTTTAAGATTGGTGCAGAGATAAATTTAGTCTTCAAATCCTGGAAAGCTTGTTCCGCCTCGGTAGACCATTCAAAACGTTTGTTTTTCTTTAACAAGGCAGTGATGGGCTGGACTATTCGAGAGAATTCGGGGATAAACCTGCGGTAAAAGTTAGCGAAGCCTAACATGCTTTGCACACCTTTTACGGAGGATGGTGATGGCCATTTGAGAACTGCATCGACCTTCTTTGAATCCATACGCACTCCGCCAGGTGATAATATGAATCCCAAGAATTCAACTTCAGTCACGTTGAAAACACATTTTTCCAACTTAGCGAAAAGTTTGTGTTGACGCAATCTTTCGAGGACCATTTTCACGTGTTTCCGATGTTCAGATTCCGATGAAGAATAAACGAGGATGTCGTCAATGTAAACAACAACACATACATCTATGAGCTCTCTGAGGACATCGTTCATAAAATATTGAAAGGCGGCCGGGGCATTGCAAAGTCCGAAGGGCATGACCTGATATTCAAATAGCCCATACTTGGTGCGGAAGGCCGTCTTCCATTCATCGCCCTCTTTTACTCGTACCAAGTGGTAAGCTCCTCTAAGATCCAGCTTTGTATATATGCATGCTTTTCTGACTTGGTCCAGGAGTTCAGGGATCAAAGGTAACGGATATCTATTCTTAACGGTGATCTGGTTCAGGGAGCGATAATCGATACAAGTTCTAAGGTCTCCTTCCTTTTTTGGAACGAAGAACAAAGCTGAAGAAGCAGGGGACTTGGAAGGACGAATAAACCCATTTGCCAGGTATTGATCCAGGTATTGTCGAAGGTGAAGGTTCTCAGGCTCGGTGAGGGCATAAATTCTACTACAAGGAGGAGTAGATCCAGGTATCAGGTCTATCTGGCAGTCATAAGACCTATGAGGAGGTAGAGAGTTAGCCTGATCCTTCCGGAAAACATCTTGGTATTCTAGGTATTCGGGAGGTAACTGGGGAGTCTCTGAAGAAATTGCGGCCAGTGCAACACCAGGTGGAGGGTGACAAGTAGAGACACATTCTGGAAACTGGACCGTTCTTGCTCGCCAATCGATCAGAGGATTGTGTTTCTCTAACCAAGGTATTCCTAGAATAATCTGAAACTGAGGGGCCTTGATCACATCGAACACGATCTTCTCATGGTGTCCATCTTGACTTACTAGCGTCACCTCTTGAGTGGTATGCGTTACTGGCCCGGAGGCTATCTCCGTACCATCCACCGTAGTAATGACGTCCTTTACAGCCTTGGGACAAAGAGTTAGATTCATCCTCAAAACCATTTCATGATCCACATAATTGCCGATGGCACCGCTGTCGACGTAAGCTTCAATTGCATGTAATCGATCCGGATTATCAGGGCTAATGAGGACCATAGGTATCACGAAATGCGAGGTCACGGAACTGGTTTTCATGCTCGGCAAGAGGACCTCTATTCTTGTCGGGCGAGGTCGTTTCCCTGCTCAGAGTTTGTAACTTTGGTAACTGCAGCTCCTACTGCCTTCTTGGCAGGTTTCACCGGACAGTCTCGAAGAAAGTGCCCTGAGTTTCCGCAATATAGGCATAATTGCAACTGTTTCCTCCTTTCCCGCTCCCTTTGTGTTAGAGGACCTTTCAGACCCCCTATTTGCATGGGTTCCCCGGAGTCTACTCCTTTGGAAGGAGTTGGCGGTTTGGAAAATACTCGAGCATCAAACTTGGAACGATCGGCCTTCCTGTTCTGCAGCCTGTGATCTATTTGAACGACCAAGTCTATATAATCCGAACAGTCTTGTGGGGGATTCACTACTTGGGCTAAAACGTCTTTGAGCTCTCCACGTAGACCTCTATAAAACAGCGTAATCCTTTTGTCCTCAGGCCATTGAGTTTCCACTATTAGTCTATTGAAAGATGCAATATAAGCCAAAAGGTCTTGATTACCCTGTCGCAACGAAAGAAGCTCATTGTCCAAGACCTGCCCCTGTGAATGTCTTGCGAACAGTTTTTCCATACTAAGCTGAAAGGCTTGAAAATCATGGAGAACCGGATCATCTTGATTAACTAGAGGGATCGACCAGTCTGCCGCATTGCCACTAAGGTACGAAAGTACAAAAGCTACTTTTGCTTGATCAGTTGGAAAGGCTGCTGGCCGGCATAAGAAGTGCAACCGGCACTGATTGATAAATACTGCAAACCTCTTTGGGTCACCAGAAAATCGTTCGGGCGGAGCCAGAGGTACATTCCCAGGTAGGTTGATCTGCACTGGATTCATAGAGGATGTTGAAGGAAGATTTGCCCCTGATGCGGGTAACGGGGTCTGTCCGGCTTGTGACTGTAGCACTTGTCTAGCAAGATTGTCTGTTCTCTCCTTGGAAATAATTAGTTCCCTCCTTAGAGCATTCGTTTCCTGACGAGCTGCATGCACTTCTGCCCTTAGTTCCCCAAGTAACCGGGCTAGGGGGTCAGTATCCGAGGTTTCCATAGCGCCTGGGCGAGAGTTTTGCGGTAGGCTTTGCGTTCTGTAACGCTCACCTGATTCTCGCAGAGGCGCCGGTCTTGACTGGGCGACTACCGTATCTTCAAAGGTGATGTGTAGCACCCGGTTGGCTCTTTGGGCTGGACCTCTGTGCACTGTATGCCTGACGTGTAGAGTAAGATGTCTGCAGATAGAAAATATGGGGTTAATGAACTGGGGTTATTGGGGTGTCCCTATCTCTTTCCTCTTCTCCTCTCCTGTAGACCCCCAAAGGTTAACGCTCTCACCTTAGGTAAGTGAATGCCGAGCTCTCCATCTGCCTCGGGGCAGGGTGCTGTAACCAGTTTCTTCACTGGATAGGTAGCGCAGGCCTCTTGACTTCAGAGGACTGCTGTCCGTCGTTTACTGCACGAACGGTAAGTTTCGAGTCATTCAAATGTCTTTAAAGTCTTTAGTAATGATGTCTCTTGTTTTGCAGGGTTCCGGCGATGGCTGATGACGGGCTGAAGTGAGTTGAGGATGGAGCCCGTGTGATGAATAGAAGCGCCTGGAAGCACGTAAGTAAGCGCTTGTTGCCTGCTTCACTATGCGCTCTAACTGTCTTTTTATTTTGCAGGTACGAGTTCGGAGCGGCTGCAGGGTGCCGGAATACCCACTGGATTAGATGTGGAAAGGAGTAATGGCACGTGAGTATTAAAGTTCCCCAATGTCTTTAAACGCACCTTGTTTTGTCTTTCAGATGCCGGAATGCAGTGTGAAGACCTCCGGAGCGCACGAAGAGTAGGTAAGCCTTTGCCTTTCAGATGCCGGAATGCTAACCTGTTCTTTCTTGTCTTTATAGGTGTTGCTGAAGACTGGATTCAGGATGGTAAGCCTTTGCCTTTCAGATGCCGGAATGCTAACCTGTTCTTTGTCTTTATAGGTGTTGCTGAAGACTGGATTCAGGATGGTAAGCCTTTTTCCTTAGGCCCAGGACCGGATGCAGAAGACACGATGAGCGTTCTGCTGCAGAGGTTGCAGAATAACGCAAAGCAAGATTCATCCACCGGGTGTGGTTTAAATAGCCTCCTGTAGTGCTTAGGTGTCTCCTTCCACAGCCACGCCTAAGTAAGAAAAGAGTTCCTGGTAAGAAAAGAGTTCCTGCCTTCCAGAAGAGTTCCAGTGTTCTGAATCTAGGGAGTGGCTCCAGCCCCACCCAACAGGAAAAGTAGTTCCAAACAGAAGAGGATCAGAGGCTCAACTGGCAGGCAAGTAAGCAGCATGGTCTGCTGAAGGTAAGTCCACCCAAGCATTATGAGCCCGGCGCTTCCAGCGCTGGGACTGGGCATATTTATGAGCCTGGTGCCACTGGCGCCAGGACTGGGTCCAAAAGGTCCCAATTGGGACTGGTTGGCACTCGGAACCTGGGTTATGGATCTGCTTCCAAGGGAGTTGGGAAAACCCTGACCTTTTGGAAGCAGAGATCATGACACTATCAGTTACCACTCATTTCTGATATTCTGGAGGCCGTTCGAGGAGCTGTGCTTACCATCTCATTAGAATTAAGGAAGGTGATGAATGGAAGACAGCCTTTGGAACCCGTTATGGCCACTTCGAATATTTGGTCATGCCCTTTGGTCTTGCCAACGCTCCTGCGGTATTTCAACGATTCATGGACATGGTTTTCTCGGATATGTTGTTCCTTTTTGTTATCGTATACCTGGATGATATACTGATTTATTCTAAAGATCCCCAGATTCATCAAGAGCATGTTAAGGCAGTTCTGCAGTGAATACGTGAAAACAAACTCCTGGCCAAGCCTGAAAAGTGTCTATTTCATGTTCAGACTGTTCATTACCTTGGATTTGTGCTCAGCCCTAATGGAATAGGAATGGATCCAGGTAAAATAGATTCCATACTTTCGTAGCCTGCGCCTACCACTGTGAAACAGATACAATCCTTCCTAGGACTTTCACATTTTTACAGAAAATTTATTCCGACATTTTCTGAAATTGCACATCCCATCGTGGCACTTCTAAAGAGGAATACACTGTTTATTTGGTCTACAGAACAAGAGAAGGCCTTTCAACAACTGAAACGAAAAATTCACTGAAGGTCCTATCCTAGCCTAACCCGATACAGATCAAACCTTCCTGGTGGAAACAGATGCTTCTGACTATGCCATTGGGGCAGTCTTAAAACAAGGATTTGAGGACAAGATGGAACACCCTATTGCCTACCTATCCCTCACCTTGATGCCAAGTGAATGTCATTATTCTGTCCTGGAGAAGGAGGTACTGGCCATCCGACAAGCATTCACTGATTGGCATCATTTACTCCTGGGAGCTAACTATCCAGTGCAAGTATGAACAGATCATCGAAACTTGCAAGTACTACAATCCCTGGAATGCAGAAACAGTCGCCAGGCCCGTTGGGCCTTCTTTTTCGCTCAGTACCAGTTTCAAATCAACCACCTTCCTGGAATCAATAACATCATCGCAGATGCCTTATCCAGACGTCCTGACTATGAATCTGTCGAGGTCAGGGCTTTTCCCAAGATGTTTCCTAAAACCGTGTTTGTGGCACAAGCTAAATTTCTCCTGGAAGACACTCATGCTCATACACCTTCCTCTGATCTCTGGAAAGAATACACCCAGAACAATCAATGGAACCTGAACACAAAGGATGGTTATCTCTTCAAGGACAAACGACTAGTCATCCCTACACAAGGACTGAGAGATAAAATCATGAGTCTCTGTCATGACACCTTTCATTCAGGACATCGAGGCATTACTACTACCCTTCATCTCATACAGAGGCAATTCTGGTGGCCAAGAATGATTACTGACATAAAAACCTACATCCAATCCTGTGCTGTGTGCAATCAAAACAAACATGACAATAGAAAACCTGCCGGTCTTCTGCATCAACCTACATTACCAACACGTCTTTGGGAGTTCATCGCCACAGATTTTATTGTGGAATTACCCCCATCCCGGGGATATACGACTATAATGGTTACCATTGACTTGTTTACCCATACAGCACATTTCACACTGCTGTTTAAATTACCCTTCTCACTTGAACTTGCTGGGATATTTATCGAACACATATTTAGGCTCCATGGATTACCTTCCAAGATCATCTCCGACAGAGGTCCTCAGTATATTTCCCAGTTCTGGAAACAACTATGCCAAATACTAGGAATTCAGCGGGCATTGTCTTCAGGTTACCATCCCCAAACCAACGGGATCATAGAAGGAGTCAACCAGACTTTAGAAAAGTATCTCCGCTGTTTTGCGAGCAAGGTCCAGGATGATTGGTCGCTATTGATTCCTGTAGCCGAATTCGCTTACAACAATTCAGACCATTCGGCCATCAAGACAAGTCCATTCTTCTGCAGTCAAGGATTCCATCCTTCAATTTTACCATCAGTTTTACTACATCCAATCCTGGTACCTGCAGTTGATTCCTGGATTGAAACGTTGGTAAACGTTCACAGGGATGCTAAGGAACATCTGGAAAAGGCCAGGATAGCTGTTAAATGATATGCAGATGCCAAGTGGAGACCTAGCCCTTCTTATTCAATAGGGGATGAAGTCTGGCTATCCTCCAAACTCCTTCCTTGACATCTACGGCCCAATAAACTGGCTCCCAAGTATTACGGACCTTTCACCATCAAGGAAATCATTACCACAGTGGCATATCGACTTCAGCTCCCAGAATCCTGGAAAAGAATTAATCCGGTCTTTCACATCTCTTTATTGATGCCATATGTACAATCCAATCAGACTATTCCTAGACCTAATCCTGTGCTCATCAATGATCAGGTTGAATTCTAAGTCTCCAGGATATGTGATTCCAGATATAGATGAGGCCAACTACAATATTTGGTAGAGTGGAAAGGTTACCCCCCCAGCGAGAGTACATGGGAACCAGTCTCTAACATGAATGCTCCTCGTCTACTGCAGAGGTTTCATCGAATACATCCGAGCAAACCTGGTGGGTCCAGGCTCAGGAGGAGGCATGCTGTCATGAATAGCCGGGTTCGACCATTCTGGACTTAGTGGTCCATGATGCACCACGGCCTAAACTCTGCAACTCATCCAAGATGGCCAACGAGTCAGAACCGTTGCGATCTAGCCTTTGCGTGCAGTCGCCAGCTTCCTAGAAAACCGGCACGCCCCCGCAACTCCACGCATCTCAACTCTACCCCTACGAGTTACTAGATGTTGTTCGAGTTCGCTCTCTGCGCTATTGTGAATTCTATCTTCCTTCATGTTCCTGGAACCCCCCCCTCCAATCCTTACCTTCCGATATCTTCCTTCCTGGAGTTATTGACATTGTTCCTGGAAATCGAATGCTACCGGCTTGGCAGCCGGCTTCCACGCTGGAACCCGAGGACTCACGTTCCAGCCTGTACAAGTCACGGTCGGTGAAAAAGAAAGAAACCTCATCCCGGAAGAACACAAGCAAGGAGAAAAAGGTGAGAAAGAAAGAAGCTTGTGACAGAATACCTTCTATCAGAAGGACAGCCCGCCTGCAACTCTTGTTTACCCACTTCTACATTCACCAACTGCTGACAATAATTCTTTCTCACTCTTATACTTCTTTAGCTTTGGCATAGTGGGTTTAAGCCAGTTCCTCTCATGGCCTCCTTTAAATGTGGGCAAAATGTTTTAACTGCCCTCTCTTGGCTTTGGCAATCTTGTTTCTTTATCTCTCGCCTTGGTATGATTCCCTTTTGGCTTGGGCAATGGTTGTTTGTCTTGGATTCACAAATGATTGCCTTCTCTTGGTACTGGCCTTCAAATTGCCCCACATAGACACAGTTACACCCTTCTGGGTTGATTAACAGATGTTTATTCTGCCACATTCTTTGCGTTGAGTCAACTTGGTTTAATCATTCAGCTTTGCTAGTTCGATATTCATAACAAGGACTCTTTTACCATTTAGCTTTGATTATATTTGCTTTGTGCTTAAGGCATCTGGACTGGGCCAGCAGGCGGTTACAGAGCGCTCCGGGGGTCACAATCTACTCGTGAACTCAACAATCTGGCGTGCGTGTCTGCTCACCTCGCTGCCTCTAGGACCTCTGACTCACTGCGCAGCTCGTCAACCTCTTCTTCTTGGTGTCCCACGGTCTGCGCCTGTCAATAAAGGAGCTCTCATTGCTCCTATGGCTCTCTGGTGCTTGTCTGCTACCGAAGGCCGTCTGACAACTGGAAAGACCTTTGAATTGTGTGCTTCTCGCTACGTGACCTCTGCATCTGTGTTTCTTAGGGGGAAAGCTGTTACTCCCAACGCTTCTCGCTGCACAACCTCTGCAATTAAGGTCTTGAGCAGCAGAGACCCACCCAGAACCGGCATCCGCTCAGTACTTGGCAGTGGTCCCAGCGTCTCTGCTGACCAGAAACTTCAGCTTCCGCTGCCACGTGAAGGTGTCACAACTACTGCACCTTCTGCTACTACCTGAGGGGGCCTTTTCATGCCTCCCCGTCTCCCTATGGTGTGGGTTATTACCACTAATAGGCTGCAACTTGTGCCTGTGCAGCCCTCTTCGTCGTCCCAGTACTTTGGACATTGTGCGACTTGGAGTCCTCACGTAAAAATCTATGTTTCTCATGGAAATATAACTACCACGTTCCTTTCTCTCCTCATTTATATTCCTTAAAGGAGTATTACAAGGAGTAAATGGAGAATTTGTCTTTATAGAGGAATGAGAGTTACTATAGTCTACATTGGTAACACCTGAAGACTCATCTCTTGTATTCCCCTGGGTGTAATAGGAGCTGTCATCCCTATTAATGGGAGTTTTCTTATTGCATATACATAACTGATATATGACGGTTCTCACTCAAATTCAGATAGTCAGCTTGGGAAATGAACAGCTCTCTCTGACAGCAAACCATTACATATTCTGTTATCAATCATATTTCCTGAGTCCTCCTGTGCCCCCTTGCGGCTCTTCTCCTCCTAGGTGATCCTCCTGGCTAATACCACCCCCAGGGTCATGATATGGAAGTGTCTGACTTTCCCTGGCTACCTAGGAGGAGACTTTAGGTAGAGTCTTTGCGAGGACTCTGCAGGATTCATCACAGGATGCAGTAGTCCATTGTGTCAAAGGCCGCTGAGAGGTCGAGGAAGTTAAGTGCAGCACAGCTTTCTGAGTCTGTGGTTCTTTTGAGGTCATTCCAGATGGAGACATGGAATGGTTCAATTCATCGAAGGGGTCTGAAGCCGAAACTGGGCAAGGTCGAGGAGGTGGTTGGCTTCGGTGAAGAGGAAAAGTTGCAAGTAGGGCAATGAGTTTGGCTATGAAGTGGTTGTTAGAGATATGTCCATAGTTGGCCAGAAGGAGGGGGTCAAGGGGTATTTTTCTGGGCAGGGGTTTGATGTGCGATGTTTTGAAAGATGCTGGGAATAGGCCTGAGGTGAGGGAAGTGTTAATGATAGCTCTCACGATGCTGACTGCACAGGTTTACAAAAGGATTTCTTTAAGGAGGGCAGGAGAGCATGGATCTCCTGGGGATCCGAACTGCCGGCTGCTAGCAAGTAGCTTCAGGAATTCTGGTTGAGAGATGGGTAAGAAGGAGGAGACGATAGGGTGGGCGGAGGGAAGGTATGTGTGTTCGGTGGACGTTGGTGCATGCGATTGGGGCGGGAGTGTTGCTAGTTTAGCTCTGATGGTGCGGTTTCTTTCCACAAAGATGTTGTGGAAGTGGTCGGAGAGGGCATCACAAAGTGCTTGGGAGTTGGGAGTGGTGGGGGAAGTGCAGTGAGGGTCCTTGAATTCTGAGGTGATCTTGTGGGGTTCCCTGCTGGTGTTACAGGTGTTAGCCATTTCTTTCCAGTAAAAATTGTTTTTTTGTCTTCTGGATTTATTCCTTGTGGGCAAAGATCTTATTGGGATAAGCAGTTCTATTCTGGCGAGAGGGGTTGATCCGCCATCTGCACTCCAGGGAATGGTTAAGTGTTTTGAGGGTTTTGAGAGAACGGGTGAACTATTTAGAGGAAGCACCTTGTCCGTGGGAGGTGGATCTGGTGGGGGTGAGTGGTCTCAGGGCACTGGAGAGCCATAGGTCAAAATGGCTGATAGAGTGTAGACCTCCCTGAAGAGTAAGATTGGGGAAGGAGGCAAGCAGAGAGTCAGCCAAGTCCGGAGTACTTATGACCTTGTTCCACAATGGGAAGCAGTTGGAGGGTCCAGTGTTTGTCCAGCGGGGAGGAGGGATTGCAGTCAAAAGCAAGAAGAAGTTGGCTGGGTGGTCCATCCAGATTAGTGGTCAGGGGGCAGCATGGAGATCAGATTGGAGAAGCTGAATATTGCATCCAGGATGTGTCCTGCAGTGTTTCTGGAGTGGTGGAGGGGAGTGGAGAGTGTGTGTGAGAGGGGATTGTAGAGGGTTCCCTCATCAGAGGTGTGTAGTCAGTGGTGTGAAGGGGGTCTGGTGTGGGTGCAGGGCAGTGACTTAGGTTGGTGAGAGGGGTTGTAGATGAATGGAGGCCGACAGGAAAGGAGGGTGTAACGTCATGGCTGACGCTGGGTTGCTGATTTCCAAAGGAGTGTTAGGAGGGGTGAGAAACCGCCAGTCTCCAGGAATCTCTCTCCCAGGTGGCCAGGGCACGGCCATCGCCTTTGGATCCAGACCCTGGCGTTGGACCAGTACAGGAGGATCACCCGGGTGAGGGGTCTTTGGGGCCTGGGAGTGAGACACTTGATGGCGAGACTCTGATCCTCTTCCCTGTAACATCGTTGCCCCATCCTACCCAGTAGGATATTTAGGAACTTTACCCCCCCTTCCCTACACAAACACTTTCACACGGACAACCCGCTCTGGGAGAAAACAGACTTGCTCCCAAGCAGTGTACCTGACATGTCCCATTATTATGGGCAGGCAAGGTCAGGCAATCAATGGTAACCACTCACACCTGACTTCCATTAAGCTTCCCCACACGAATAAAAGGTGAAGAACGAGAGCACACTCTGAGTGAGGCAAAGCACACGAAGGAACAGTGTTTTTGAGATAGCAGCTGAACGAAGGGAGAAAGACGGCAAACCAAAAAGGGTGTACTTGAACAGCTATTGAACAGCACATAAATATTGTGCAAAAGGGGGTCCAAACTTGAAGGCGAGAGACCCATGGTGAATAGTGAACCCGATAACTTGTGAATGTGAAAAACCTGATAAGAAAGGAACTTTAGTGCTTGTTTGCTACTTCAGGCCCTCTCCGATAAGAGACTTTGAATGGTAAAGCGACTTTGGCCCAGAAGGCCCTGATACCTATGCTTGAACTGTATCCTCGTGTCAGAGAACCCAAAGTGTGTGCGAAGCTCGAACATGCTGCCTTGTCCCGTGCTGAAAACGTGGACAAGGGAAGCCAGCAGCTCCACTATCTTGACATATTCTTACTTGAATGCTTTTCTTTTGCAATGGTAGCGATAAACGGATGGACTATTTTGTACTTAAAATTCAAAAGATCAGGGTTGCCATTGAAACTAAATTGTTGATTAGCCAAAAGCTTGAAAGACCCAAAACAGCCTGAAGACCATACTGTTGGTAGTAAACTAGACTACGGAAAGGCCCTGTTGCTGGGGCCCCTGCGTATGGAATTGCTCGGCTCCAAGTGGTGCAAAATGCTGTTACCAGAATTGTGTCCAATGTCGACTGGTGTTCTGATATGACACTGCTTCTGAAAAACCGTCATTGGCTACCAATTTCACAAAGGGTTACATTCAACTCACAATTGTCACTCACAATGGTCTATATGGTCAAGCAACTGACTATCTTAAAGAATGGCTGCAATGGCACAATCCGACTTGTGTCTTGCGTTCCTGCTCTCAGAAGTTATTGATTTGCAAACATATCAAAAGTATGGGAGCAGGTGGCAGATCCCTCAAATTTCCCGCCCGATACTCAACAACTTACCAGTATGTGCAAGGCCTGTCTCCACTCCCTTTCCCTTCAGAATAAAATCAGAAGCCCTTCCTTTCTTCTGAATTTTTCACGTAGAGGTCACTAAATCCTTCTGATTACTGCCTTTCTTTATATGCTGCTATTCAACAAGTTTGTTTGTTTTTGTTTTGTTATATGTTTCAGCGCTTTGACATCTACGTGCCTAAGCGCTATACAAATAAATAAATAAAATAAAAATAAAATAAATAATAAAATACATTGGCAAGGGGAGCTCTAGCAGTTTTAGGGATGTGAAGACCTTGATCGGTAGGGGTTGGGAGGCCAGAGAAGATGCAAGGGTGGGTGTGGACAGGCAGGGAAGGTTTGGGGGAAGGTCTGTGAGGGAGCGCAGAGGGAGGTGTCTGAGGGATGGTTGGGGGGGGGGTGTTATTCCCCTTGTGGGCTGAATGTGTGTGAGGTGCAGAGGAGGAGGGAGTGGACAGGGAGAGGGGTTGGGCAGGTTCCTGGTGTGCCATAGTGCCCCTCTAACCTTGGAGCTGTTTGGCCTGATAGATAGTTCTCTGCCTCTGCTCTGGCACCTAGATTAATTATCCTGGGCCTGCAGCACTATCAGAACACTCAAAGGCGGCTAGATTAAAGATGGTGGTAAGATTCAATGAGTAGATTCAGGGCAGTGGCCAGATAAAATGCAGCTACATTAAGGCTGTGGCAGAATTCAGGGAACAGCTAGATTCGAGACAGTGGCAGTATTCAAAGCGCAGCTGGATTTAAAACAGTGGCCAAATTCAAAACGCAGCTATATGTAAAACAGGGGCTACACTGAAAATGAAGTTAGATTTTAGAACAGTGGCTACAATCAGTGCAGCTAGAATCACCACAGTGTCAAAATATAAAAAACCAGTAAGTTTAAAACAAGGCTGCACTCAAAATGCAACTAGGTTCAACATAGTGGCAAGACTGAAAGTGCAGCTGGAATTAAAATAGAGGCACATTCAAAGTGCCGCCACGTTCAAGAAAGTGGCTATGCTCAAATGCACTAGATTCAACAATGTGGTCAAATTCAAAGCGCAGCTCGATTCAAAACAGTGGCTACACTCGAAATACAACTAGATTCACACAGTGGCAATATTCAAGGCACAGCTAGATTTAAAACAGTGGCTACACGCAAAATGCAAATAGATTCAACACAGTGGCAAAATTCAAATTGCAGCAGGATTTAAAAAGTGGCAGAATTCAAAGCACAGCTAGGTTTAAGACAGTGGCTACACTCAAAATGTGACTAGATTCAACAACGTGGCAAATTCAAAGTGCAGCAGGATTTAAAAAGCGGCACAATTCAAAAGCGGAGCTAGGTTTAAGACAGTGGCTACACTCAAAATGTGACTAGATTCAACAAAGTGGCAAATTCAAAGTGCAGCAGGATTTAAAAAGCGGCACAATTCAAAACACAGCCAAGTTTAAAACAAAGGCTACACTCAAAATGCGACTAGATTCAACACAGTGGCAAAAGTCAAAGCGCAGCAGGATTTTGAGAAGTGGAAAAATTCAAAACCACAGCTAGGTTTAAGACAGTGGCTACACTCAAAATGTGACTAGATTCAACAAAGTGGCAAATTCAAAGTGCAGCAGGATTTAAAAAGCGGCACAATTCAAAACACAGCCAAGTTTAAAACAAAGGCTACACTCAAAATGCGACTAGATTGAACACAGTGGCAAAATTCAAAGCGCAGCAGGATTTTGAGAAGTGCAAACATTCAAAATAACAGCTAGGTTTAAGACAGTGGCTACACTCACAATGTAGCTAGATTGAACACAGTGGCAACATCCTGAGCGCAGCTGGAAATAAAATAGAGGCACATTCAAAGTGCAGTAGGAATTTCAAAAGTGGCAACATTCAAAAGCGCAGCTGGGTTTAAGACTGTGGCTACACTCACAATTCAATCAATATGCAATATTAAAACAGTGGTAAGACTTTGGATATACCGCACTGGCTGTGCACCCAAATCTTCACACCTTACATGAAAATTGCAGCAGGCAGGATTTGGTTTGCCAGTGTGCCCAGGGCTAGCAGGTGCTGGAGGCACCCTTTGCCTTTGGACTTTGGCCTTTCGCCAGCTGCCCACGCAAGGCTTCCCTGGGAGAGCCTCTAAAGGTGTGTGGTTCTGGTCATGTGTCCCTGACACGGACCAATCCATAGCAATCTGGCCGGGCAGGGGGGAGTGGGCAGAGGCGAACTTGGGCTAGGTCAGCGAGGACAGAATGCAATGCAGGGAAGCCCCAAGACAAACCAGGAAAGCCGCACAAAATAACACAATTCTTACCGAGGAGAAATACAGCGTTCGCAACTGGAGTTGAAATGGGCACTACCAGCCCGATGCACGGAAGAAAAGGTCTCTGAGGTAATGTGTGGTTCCGGTCACATGTCCCCTGACATGGACCAATCCACAGCAGTCTGGTTGGGCAGAGAGAGTGGGCAGAGGCGGGGCGGACCTGGACTGGGCCAGCGAGGACAGAATTCAGTGCAGGCAAGCCCCAAGCACAAGACAACCGAATCACAACATTCTGGTTTGTCGCAGAGTGGAGTCCCATTCCTTCAAAATTAAGACATGTGAACAGTACCACAATAAATATATGGATCCTCAAACACTACAGACTAGATTCCCATATATTTGCAACCTGTTAGGGGGCTTTGCAATCACGAGTGGGGCCTCAGACAAGGATTTCCCACACATGACACTGTAAAACCGCGCAGCATGTACATCTGCACACACCTGGAAGTGAGCGTTCAAGGACAAAGGTGGAGGTCTGTTCATCACAGCTGATATAACCCAAAATATGGATATTTTTCATTCCCAATGGCAAGGCTCCTGGGGATTCTTCTGCACACACCCCCAGTTTGGAGCTTCACAATATGGACCACCCCAAACTCTAGGAGAAACCTTCCCAAGGCAAGGTTCTTGACACATCCCCAGTATGCTTCTTGTTCAAAAGTAACTTCAAGAATGCAAAGATTTGTAGAATTTACAACACCCAGTATGTCATGATGCAATATTCCAGACAAACACCAACACAGGGGCCGCCAGCCAACCTGGTTCGACCCACAATGTCTGTGCAGACTTACTCTTCGGACTCGAGGGAGTTCACTTTGCCAACATAGTTACTTGGAATGAATCCTTCAACTCCTGTTGACAACAGTTTGGCTTTCCACCATTCCCCAGATCTGAAAAACAAAGAGACATAAAGTCAATGACCAGATCAATTATCAGAAAGAGAAAAGACACAATGAAGTGACGCTCGGCCTCCTCTCGATGTGGCCTGACATTTACAAACAACAAGAGCACAACAGAAATAACCCTACGATAGAGGGATCAAAGATAGGGGAGACAGAATTAAGTGTAGTGTACAACTCAACATAGCCCAATATGCACAACAAGACACAGGCTGCAGGAATAAGTCTTCGATAGCGGGATCACAAAGGGAGAAGGCAGAAAAAACTGGCGGTCACACAAGAATCAACATAGCCCAACATGCACAACAACACTGAAGAAATACATATAAGGTCCAGACACAGGAGAGACATGCCATACTGTTGTTTGTTAAAAGTTCTGAAATGGGTGCTAATGATTTATTGATTACAGCTGCTATGTGAGCATCTGCCAGTCATAGGCCCCGCAGATCATCACTTACCGAGCATTTCTGTGAATAATTTCAAGGCCACTTTAGAACTAAGTCACAAAATATATATGTAGAACTTAAACTGATAGTAATATCACTAAAACACAAAGCATGACAGTGTATAAGCAGCTGAACTTCTAACAGTTTCTTTTCTAGGGTGTTTTAAAGACTTTAAAGTACCGTAGTAAAACCTATGAGAGATTGGCTAGGCTCATCCAATGTGCATTGAACTTTTCCATTTAAGATAAGGAAAATAACAATCATACACCTTTTTTCTTTATATGTTTGCGTAAGGATGATATGTGTAATGTCAGGTCTGTTTGATAAAACAACTTATTTGTTGAGTTCTTAAAAAAACAAAATATTTACAAAGGTAACATTGTACAACTAGAGCTTGGAAATGATGTGGTTAAGTACCTAACATGCCACTGCACCATGTGTGTGAGTGACAGGATGCCATCTGGTGAGGGTGGGATAGTCCAAGCCTCTTTGATTTTGTAATACATAAAATGATGCAGGCAATTTTGGTACTGAAAGGAGGCCTGCTAATCAGACGCCCCCCCCCTGCCATCATGCTCCATGCCAAAATTACAATTCACCCATGTGCCTTGCTGAGGCAGCCTCCTGCCTATTGTTCACCTGCAGTGAGGTGCCACAGAATGGAGTAGGTTTCAGTCCCTTTCAGCTTCTGTTTGGTTATCGTTTTAGGGTCCCCTAGGTTTGGTGTGTGAAGGATGGCAGGGTTAATCCCAAAGTCCTTCATACAATGTAGTTGATTATGTGCTCCGGATCGGGTCCAGAATGGCTATGATATGATATGATATGATATGATATGGTATTTGTAACGCGCCTATACACAGGTGTTTCAAGGCGCGACGAGGCAGGGAGGGGAGGGACAAGGGGAGACAGACAACGATCCTACTAGGCCAGGTGTCATTCAGATCGCGCAAGTGCAGGGGTGGGGGAGGGGGAAAAGTGCAAGGGGAAGGGGAGGGGGGGAAGTGCAGTACAAGGAATAGTCAACCCAAAATCTCATGACTAGCCAGGTTCTGATGAAACACTGTCATAACTCGAAGGCTACATTGACAGAGTATACTCTGGGACAGATGGTCTGGATGATGGAACCTGCTTAGCTCAGTGTCCTTCAAGGTAAGTAGACTGGAACCTCCCCAGCCCCCCCGTGGGTCTGGAAAAGATCAATGCGGTTAACTACATCATTGATACAATGGTTTCTAAGCAGAAGCATACGGTCTTTGGTGTAACGTAATGTGGTTTCAGCTGATTTACATGAGAGATAACTTGGTTTTGGCTTTAGGGACAGATGGTGAGTCAGAAGAAGAGACTGATCCCCTCCCAGACTTTCTACACCCATATGCCACATATTAGTCTGTAGAGGGGTTACAGATCTCCTCTGACTTGTCAGAAGAGCAATTGGGGGACTGCCACCGGTTACTGGACCAGTTAGCTAATCTTTTTGTCTTCTATCCATGACATAGACAGTGGAGAGAGTACGACTATGTAGAACAGAATTCACCAGAAGTCTGACAAGGTGAGAGGCACCATCAATAGGAAGTCTCTAAGATGTTGGGTCTGGCTATTGAGCCCTCCAATATCCCATAGGATAGCCTTGTGGTGCTGGTTCCCAAACAGTCCAGCAGGGAAGACTGGAGTTTGCTTTTGTGTGGACTACAAAAGGCTAAATTCTGTGACTAAGACAGATGTCACCCACTACCTCACGCAAATGACCCCATTGACAAGTTAGGCACTGTCAAGTACTTGAGTGTCGTTGACCTAACGGCCAGGTACTGGCAGTGTGGCCTGACAATCGGGCAAAAGAGAGATCAGCATTTTCCACACAATAAGTTCAATGTTATGCTTGTTGGATTAAAAATGTCCCTGCCACCTTAAACCTCAGTGGCCTAGGGAAATTCAGTGTTGCCTATCTCGATGATGTCGATAAATGTTGCAGTTATTAGCCACACTTGGGAAAGCCATCTTTCCCATCTGAAGCAGGTGCTGCAATCCATGCAGAATGCTGACTTACCTATCAAGTCTTCAAAGTGCCAGATAGCGCAGGGCACTGTTTTTTACCTGAGACACCAAGTGGATGGTGATAAGAAACAGCCACTCCAGGCACAGGGGCTCAGGATTGGGAAATTACTACCTCACAGACTCAAGTGAGACTTCCTGGGTCTCACTGGGAACTATAGATCATTATCAAGTGGTATGGTAGCATTTCCTTTTCGTTGAATGATGCCAACGGAAGTCATTTCGAGGCCTGTCTGCCAAACGTAAATGATGGCATGTGCAGGAACCCAGATTCCAGATTATGTACAGGAATAAATTATCCAGACGGATACTACTGAATTTGGAATTGGAACAGTTGAAGCACAGCTAAACTCGGAAGGGGTTGAAAACATGTTGCCACGTTGCAGGAGACTGATTGAAAGAGTGCACAACTTGGAAACTATTGAAAGTAGGCATTTGACGTAGTTTAAGTGGTACACAAGCCGAAACCCTACTTTTATGGGTCTCATTTTACCATTCAGACTGATCACTGGTTTCTCACGTGGCTGATGGCCATGTAGGAAGAGAATCCCAGGTTGCTGCGCTGGGCCATATCCCTACAGGGACTGAATGTTGACATCCAGCATAAAACTGCATCACATCAATTCAATTCTGAGGGCCTCAGAGGGTACGTGTGCGTGGAGGATCAGCCCGACCCTTAGATGGATGGTTCTCAACCATTTTTGGCTGGAGGGTGTGTGATAGGATACCATCTGGTGAGGACGGGATAGCCTTAGCTTTTCTGATTTTTAATACATAAAATGATGCAGGTCATTCTGTTTCTGAAAGGGAGGTCTGCTAATGAGACCACCTTTCATCATGCTCCATGCCAAAATTATATTGCATGGTAGGTTCAAAGGTCACATGCACATTCCTGACTGCTGCAAGTAACACAAAGGTCCAACAGTTAGAGGTGGCTTATTAATTTTCTGCACCTCTGATCCAAATTATAATAACTGTGTAACCTAGTCATCATAGTGGCACAATATACTGTGAATATAAGCCATGCCCATGCCCGGTTGTGGCATGGTGGCTACTGGGGCCAAAGAATTATTGAGCCACAGGAATTTGATATCAAACTAGTTTTAGCTTTGTGAGCAGCGCTCAACTATGATAGAACGTGTCTATTAGCTGTCTTGCTTGAATGGCTCCAAAACTGCCATGTAGGCCCATGGGCAGGAAGGGCAACACCCTGCTACCAGGCCACAGGAATCCAACCTGGGAAGTCCCCTGCGTATCAGTGCTTCAAAGGCAACACTGACATTGCAAAGCATCTTCCATACTATGATGTTCACCAATGGAGTCCCGCTGTAGTCAGCAGACATGACTTCTCATGAGTGGAGTTACAGTAGCCGGAGAAGAGAGGTAGGATGAGAGCGGGGTTCACAATCTTGATTTCTGCTAAGGATCTCTCCAACTTCCTGTTCCTCCCATTTCCTGCAGACAAGGTATTCTGGGTATGAGGTCAGAAGATAAAGGACACTTGTTACACCAGCTTGGATTATACCCCTTACAACGAAGGTTGCTTTTGCACCAATTCCTGATTACATTTTGCCTTTATATGGAGAGGAAAACCTCTCCTTAGCTTATTCATCTTTGCACTCTGCGAAGGCATCATGATGTAGACACAGACAACTGAATTTAATGTTTAACTCAGAGACTTTCATTAACTCAAAATGCAGGATGGAGTAAAGCCTAACTTGCCCTTCGATTTCCCTACCTAAATAAAGTAAGGATAGTCTGTGTCACAAAGTCCAAGGCAAATGTCTGTCTATGTCCCAAAAATATACTTGCCCTCACGTCTAACTGTATACAAAGTGTAGGGAGGTCAGTCTTAAAATAAGTAGTATTCCAAATAAAGTTCAATGTTTCTTCCAGCTTGATAAGAAAGATTTCCCCTAGGTGCAATTTTCCCTCCATTTATGGACCCCCCAAACCTTTTGCTTTTGTTTGGCTAACCTAAACTGACTTTCACCAGTGCAGCACAGCCTTCAGCTGCGCTCCTCTAGGCTTTTGCTCATCTGTTATGGGAAAACGGACTCGTCCTTCAGCCTATCAGTACTGGGAAACTATGTTTCCCTTAGTCTTGGGCTATGTTGCCATTTCTTGGTAACTTTTTATCTATGTGCCAAGTACCTTACAGTACCGCGCATAGGGGTCTTCTTGTTTTATGGCCCTCGACACCCTCTAAGAATTTTTGGGTGATTTTACAAGTGTGCCTAGGACAAACAGGTGGCAGCAGATTATAGTATTTTTACTACTTTTTAACTTACCATACCGCGTTTATCACGTACGGCTCAAGACTGTTGCCAGTGCCGAAAATGGCTGTGCCACAAAGTCTTTTGTCCTGTCCTTTTGCCATTCTGTCCCTTTCCTTTCCCCCAGGTCGAGCCGACCTGGGAATTCCTTATTTCGGCAGGCAGCCTCCTGTGAAAACCGCAACTTTTACAGGCTCCTGTATGTCACGTGTGCTAGTGCCCAGGACGAGGATTGGGAGTGTCTGGTCCCAATTCACACTACTGATGCCAGTATGTCTGGTATGCCTGAATGACTGGGACCACCGTGGACAGTGATTGGTCCACGTCTGGCATGCCTGCATGACAGCACATCTTCGATTGGGTATCCCAGATGTGAGTGCGAAATGAATTTCGGATAAGTGAAGGGTCTCTGCATCCATTCCAGGTTGATCACCGTAAGTTCGCAGCGAACTACAGAAGAAGCCAAGTATCCTGAAATGCTAAAGCAGAGTGTCAGAGATGTGCTGGAAGGTTTGGCACCCAAAGCCCACTGTTGTCCCATTGGACACTTGTTTCGGCATCTCCTGCTTACCCTCCAATAGAGCCTCTTTGGAAGTGTTCTAGGGCCATCCAGTGAACTGACCAGCTCGAACCCGGGGTATCACCTAGGAGCACCGCCATCCCGAGTTGACACTCGAGACTTAAGGAATCGCCAGCTTGTGGTCCTGGGCCCTCTCTCGCCAATTTCAGTCCTAGCTCCTCTGGTTCGCTATTTAAGAGTGCACCACACCACAAGCATTTGCGGTCCCAATGTCGCCCTGCTGTGGTGACGGTCATTATAGGAGCCTTGCCTGCCTTCCGCACTGTTCCCTGAGATGTGCTGCACTGGAACTGTCCTCTTTCCTTCACCGAGAGCTGAGAAAAGGCTACTGTCCCACCACGGACGATTGTCCCATCCCGCAGCCGCTGAGAGTCGCAGCTATGTGTAACTGCAGGGGTTGAACCTAAAAGTGACCTGGCCTAGACTGGCAAAGTTTGGCTTGGACTGCGTCGAGGGTCGGTGAGTATTTGCATCATTTACTGATGGCCCCTTGGCACAGCCGTTGTGCCTCACACAAGAGAATCTCTGAAAAAATACTCACCTTACCTGCACTAGCCTGCATTCCCTAGCTATTGTCGAAACTCGAAGTCACTCTGCCTGCAAGTATAGACCCTCCTTGAATAGTAGGACAATGTTCTTCATCACCTCAAGCCCCTTCCTTAACTGCTACAGCTCCTTGAAGAGGACCCACTTTCTCTCATTACACACAACCGTGCTTTTTCAACGCACTACTGTACTTTTGAGCAAAAGGCTCCCCACTTCATAGGGCTGGACTGCTTAAGTTAGGGATTGATTCTGAAGAACTGCCCAATGCTATATTTGTGTTATCTTACCCTTCTGTTGCAGGTTGTAGTTGTGTTTTCCCCTTTACTGTATTATGCGAAAAACGTAATTGTATATATGGTAAATAGTGAAAGGAGTGAGTGGTAACTGTTTGATATTACTTTGGTGTATTCATGTTTAATTGTTAAGGCCTATAATAAATGTATATGTATTTTCTATGTACTCTTGTCTAAGCATATTCTGTGGAGTTTTACTGTGTGTGCTCATTGTGGGCTTACAATCACTCTCATCCCTCCTGGGACTTGGTCTTGACTGCCTGCCAAGCTACCATGATTGGCCTGGCTTGTCCATAAGGTTCCCCAGTTCCATTAAACTTGGGTGGCCTCCTAAACTTCTGCCCAACAGGTCAGAGTTTAGAAATCCATCTTAACATGGCTCTTGCCTTGTGATCAGCTTTCCCTTGCCCAAGTTCAAAATAGTTTATATGGCACATGTGTTCCCTTCCCCAAACATTCAAATCTTCAAGCTTTTCAAAACAAGACAATTCCTTGCAACACTTCCCAACTCTTCTGTTATTGTTACTTTTCACTAGTTCACATAGGTAGTTCAGTTTCTTAACTTCAAAATCACATCAGATTTGCTGCAGTTTAAACACTATCTTCTTTATGGTGCTTTCAGTGGCCTTTCTATACAGTGGCACGCGGTCTAGGCACAGTTGTCAGACCACGCAGTCCACCCATTACCGGTCGCGCAACCAATACCCCTTCTTTGCTACTTTTCCATCAACATTAGGCCACTGCTTCAACTTGACAGTGATGCTTGATTTATACACATGTGTCACACACTTCTGACACTGTACCGTGGCTTGGATAGCCCTTATGCACTTATTACACCTCTTGTATTCTCCTGGCTCTTGCCAAAGCGTGTTTTCTCATGACATACAGTTCCTTTGAATTCTCTTGGCTTTTGTCAATGCTTGTTTCTCTTATAGTACAGTTATAATTCAGTTCTTTGTATCAGGCAGATTCACAAACTTTCTTTATTAAAAAAAAGTGCTCAAACTTGCTTTCACTCCTGCATTTAAAAGTACTTATATTTGCTTTCACTCAAATCAGTTTTCATAGCAATGCCTGCTTCTGTTCAAATCAATGTTGATTACTTTTTTTATTTTAATTTTATTTTTATTGATTTAGCTGATTGTGGTTATCAACTTTTCAATATGATTTGATATAAAATACATTTTTCTACATTATAACAAATAATTAGTTTACATTTTTTCAAAAGATAAAATGGATTACGTCTTTGAATACAAAATGAAATGATATTCTAATACAGATTTTATAAACATTCAGTACTAAAACGATTAACAAAATACAAGAGTAATTTGGTAGATGATGCATATTACAGAGATTTCAGGATGTATACCTCCAAAAGGGAGAGGCCATTTTTAAGACAATAAGCTTAAGATCTAGCTTAAAACGTGAACAAACAAACATGCTTGTTCATCTTCATCACAATGTAAAGCCTCCAGAAAGTTCAGTGTGGCTATTCTGAGAGTAATTATGTTAGTTGCAAATACCATGGCCCAAAAGGTGTCAACATCCAAGGTTTGGCAAATCAAAAACTGTGGTCTAAAATATAAATTGTGTTGGTCTCTTAAACTGGAGCACACAGCTACTAAGTGCTTCAGTTTATGACGGTATGAGCAGACATTTTGACTTTGGGGTATAATTTTGTGATGAGTCAAAATTTGTTTAGTCGGCCACAAATGGAGTCTTATTCGTAGCCATGTATTTCTAAGCTTTGGGAGGGACATTTAGCCAAGTAGCATTCTACCGAACGTTAGGCTTTGTGAACAAATGGATTCTGCTTCAAATCTTATTAACTCAAACACAACAGGCATGTTTTTACCCAATCAAACAGAAGTAGTTTACGCTTCGCTGGGTTGGGTCACTTAGCAAAAGGTCATTGGTTATATCAGCTGCGATGAAAGCATCAGAAACAGATTTTTTCATTCAAAAATGAACTTAAGGTTCGATGAATTGAAATAGTTTGCTAAGACAGATAGGAAATAATTTCCATTTGTACACAATAAACACTTTCCGTAGAATGAACACAATTTTTGAGGAGTACAGGGAAGAGTCACCCAATTCATGTCTGATAATAGTAATAGGGGTTGCTTTAGGTAGGCACAAAAGTTGTTGTTTCCAATACTTGCCTTCCAATCTTAACCAGAAAAGCTCTGATATCACTGGTTTAGATTCAGCCCCATCTAATACTTGCGGGGCTGCTTTTTGATTGAAAAAGGTAATGAGTGGGAGGCATGAAAATTTACCGTATTTAGCACGTATATTTTTAGCTTGGGAAGTAGCCACACACATTTTGGAGGTAATTGAAGTGCGGAAAATCAGACGGATGATCGTTTGTATTTACACCTAGATACTGGTGTACATTTTTGAAAGGTGTTTGTGAGAGTGACCAGGTTGTAGTAGATTTTTCCTTATATTTGCTGCCTGGATATAGCATCACTTTGGTTTTCTCAAAGTTGATATTAAGAAAATGTGGAATGGCATAAATATCTAAAGCATTGAGCATCCATTGCAAACCTCTCGGAGTCTTGCACATCAGCACCAAATCGTCCACATAGTATGGACAAGGAATACAACGGGGGCCCAACTTTGGTGCATCAGTCAACAAGTGTATAAGATCTTTTACTAAGTCATAAATAATAAAATGGAAAAGTGCTGAAGCAAGGATAGACCCCTGCTTCAGCCCTCTAAATGTGGGAATCTGCTCTGATAACAGACCATCCAAAGATAACCGGACCTGAATAGAGGTATTTGTATGGAATAGCATAATTAAAGACAGAAGTGATGCGTGTCATGATCTCTGCTTCCAAAAGGTCAGGGTTTTCCCAACTCCCTTGGAAGCAGATCCATAACCCAGGTTCCGAAGGCCAACCAGTCCCAATTGGGACCTTTTGGACCCAGTCCTGGCGCCAGTGGCACCAGGCTCATAAATATGCCCAGTCCCAGCGCTGGAAGCGCCGGGCTCATAATGCTTGGGTGGACTTACCTGCAGCAGACCATGCTGCTTACTTGCCTGCCAGTTGAGCCTCTGATCCTCTTCTGTTTGGAACTACTTTTCCTGTTGGGTGGGGCAGGAGCCACTCCCTAGATTCAGAACACTGGAACTCTTCTGGAAAGCAGGAACTCTTTTCTTACCTAGGCGTGGCTGTGGAAGGAGACACCTAAGCACTACAGGAGGCTATTTAAACCACACCCGATGGATGAATCTTGCTTTGCGTTATTCTGCATCCTCTGCAGCAGAACGCTCATCGTGTCTTCTTCATCTGATCCTGGGCCTAAGGAAAAAGGCTTACCATCCTGAATCCAGTCTTCAGCAACACCTATAAAGACAAGAAAGAACAGGTTAGCATTACGGTCTTCAGTGACAGTTCTTCACTTACCTGGTCCATCGGCTGTCACCAACGCCTCGCGCTGCATTCCGGCATCTGAAAGACAAAGGCTTACCTACTCTTCGTGCGCTCCGGAGGTCTTCACACTGCATTCCGGCATCTGAAAGACAAAAGCTTACCAACTCTTCGCACGCTCCGGAGGCCTTCGGCGCTGCATCCCGCATCTGAAAGACAAAACAAGGTGCGTTTAAAGACATTGGGGAACTTTAATACTCACGTGCCATTACTCCTTTCCACATCTAACCCAGTGGGTATTGCGGCACCCTGCAGCCGCTCCGAACTTGTACCTGCAAAATAAAAAGACAGTTAGAGCGCATCGTGAAGCAGGCAACAAGCGCTTACTTACGTGCTTCCAGGCGCTTCTATTCATCACACGGGCTCCATCTTCAACTCACTTGAGCCCGTCATCCGCCATCGCCGGAACCCTGCAAAACAAGAAACATCATTACTAAAGACTTTAAAGACATTAGAATTACTCGAAACTTACCGTTCGTGCAGTAAATGACGGACAGCAGTCCTCTGAAGTCAAGAGGCCTGCTCCCCTTATCCAGTGAAGAAACTGGTTACAGCACCCTGCCCCGAGGCAGATGGAGAGCACGGCGTTCACTTACCTAAGGTGAGAGCGTTAACCTTTGGGGTTCTACAGGAGAAGAGAAAGGGAAGAAGAGAGAGACATTCAATAACCCAGTTCCTTAATCCCATATTTTCTATCTGCAGACATCTTACCCTTCGAGTCAGACATACAGTGCACAGAGGTCCAGCCCAAAGAGCCAGCCGTGTGTTACACATCACCTTTGAAGATACGGTATACGCCCAGTCAAGACCGGCGCCTCTACGGGAATCAGGTGAGCGTTACAGAACGCAAAGCCTACCACAAAACTCCCGTCCAGGCGCTATGGAAACCTCGGATACCGACCAGCTAGCCCAGTTACTTGGGGAACTAAGGGCAGAAGTGCATGCAGCCCGTCAGGAAACGAACGCTCTAAGAAGGGAACTGATTATTTCCAAGGAGCGAACAGATGATCTCGCTAGACAATTGCTACAGTCACAAGCCGGACAGACCCCGTTACCCGCATCTGGGGGAAATCTTCCTTCTACATCCTCTATGAATCCAGTGCAGATCAACCTACCTGGGAATGTACCTCTGGCTCCGCCCGAACGATTTTCTGGTGACCCAAAGAGGTTTGCAGTATTTATCAATCAGTGCCGGTTGCATTTCTTATGCCGGCCAGCAGCCTTTCCAACTGATCAAGCTAAAGTAGCTTTCATGCTTTCGTACCTTAGTGGCAATGCGGCAGTCTGGTCGATCCCTCTAGTAAATCAAGATGATCTGGTCCTCCATGATTTTCAAGCTTTTCAGCTCAGTATGGAAAAACTGTTCGCAAGACATTCACAGGGGCAGGCCTTGGACAATGAGCTTCTTTCGTTGCGACAAGGTAATCAAGACCTTTTGGCTTATATTGCGTCTTTCAACAGACTGATAGTGGAAACTCAATGGCCTGAGGACAAAAGGATTACGCTGTTTTATAGAGGTCTACGTGGAGAGCTCAAAGATGTGTTAGCCCAAGTAGTGAATCCCCCACAAGATTGTTCGGACTATATAGACTTAGTCGTTCAAATAGATCACAGACTGCAGAACAGGAAGGCCGATCGTTCCAAGTTTGATGCTCGAGTATTTTCCAAACCGCCAACTCCTTCCAAAGGAGTAGACTCCGGGGAACCCATGCAAATAGGGGGTCTGAAAGGTCCTCTAACACAAAAGGAGCGGGAAAGGAGAAAACAGTTGCAATTATGCCTCTATTGCGGAAACTCAGGGCACTTTCTTCGAGACTGTCCGGTGAAACCTGCCAAGAAGGCAGTAGGAGCTGCAGTTACCAAAGTTACAAACTCTGAGCAGGGAAACGACCTCGCCCGACAAGAATAGAGGTCCTCTTGCCGAGCGTGAAAACCAGTTCCGTGACCTCGCATTTCGTGATACCTATGGTCCTCATTAGCCCTGATAATCCGGATCGATTACATGCAATTGAAGCTTACGTCGACAGCGGTGCCATCGGCAATTATGTGGATCATGAAATGGTTTTGAGGATGAATCTAACTCTTTGTCCCAAGGCTGTAAAGGACGTCATTACTACGGTGGATGGTACGGAGATAGCCTCCGGGCCAGTAACGCATACCACTCAAGAGGTGACGCTAGTAAGTCAAGATGGACACCATGAGAAGATCGTGTTCGATGTGATCAAGTCCCCTCAGTTTCAGAATATTCTAGGAATACCTTGGTTAGAGAAACACAATCCTCTGATCGATTGGCGAGCAAGAACGGTCCAGTTTCCAGAATATGTCTCTACTTGTCACCCTCCACCTGGTGTTGCACTGGCAGCAATTTCTTCAGAGACTCCCCAGTTACCTCCCGAATACCTAGAATACCAAGATGTTTTCCGGAAGGATCAGGCTAACTCTCTACCTCCTCATAGGTCTTATGACTGCCAGCTAGACCTGATACCTGGATCTACTCCTCCTTGTAGTAGAATTTATGCCCTCACCGAGCCTGAGAACCTTCACCTTCGACAATACCTGGATCAATACCTGGCAAATGGGTTTATTCGTCCTTCCAAGTCCCCTGCTTCTTCAGCTTTGTTCTTCGTTCCAAAAAAGGAAGGAGACCTTAGAACTTGTATAGATTATCGCTCCCTGAACCAGATCACCGTTAAGAATAGATATCCGTTACCTTTGATCCCTGAACTCCTGGACCAAGTCAGAAAAGCATGCATATATACAAAGCTGGATCTTAGAGGAGCTTACCACTTGGTACGAGTAAAAGAGGGCGATGAATGGAAGACGGCCTTCCGCACCAAGTATGGGCTATTTGAATATCAGGTCATGCCCTTCGGACTTTGCAATGCCCCGGCCGCCTTTCAATATTTTATGAACGATGTCCTCAGAGAGCTCATAGATGTGTGTGTTGTTGTTTACATTGACGACATCCTCGTTTATTCTTCATCGGAATCTGAACATCGGAAACACGTGAAAATGGTCCTCGAAAGATTGCGTCAACACAAACTTTTCGCTAAGTTGGAAAAATGTGTTTTCAACGTGACTGAAGTTGAATTCTTGGGATTCATATTATCACCTGGCGGAGTGCGTATGGATTCAAAGAAGGTCGATGCAGTTCTCAAATGGCCATCACCATCCTCCGTAAAAGGTGTGCAAAGCATGTTAGGCTTCGCTAACTTTTACCGCAGGTTTATCCCCGAATTCTCTCGAATAGTCCAGCCCATCACTGCCTTGTTAAAGAAAAAACAAACGTTTTGAATGGTCTACCGAGGCGGAACAAGCTTTCCAGGATTTGAAGACTAAATTTATCTCTGCACCAATCTTAAAACACCCTCGCCCCGAACTCCCCAACATCGTGGAAACTGATGCTTCAAGCCTTGCCATGGGGGCAGTTCTATCACAAAAGGACCCGGTAACCAATCAGTTGCATCCCGTGGCATTTTGGTCCCGCAAATTCTCGCCTCCTGAAATCAATTACACGATTACTGACAAGGAACTTCTGGCTATCAAGTCTGCCTTTAAGGCTTGGCGGCATTATCTGCTGGGGGCCCGACACACCGTTACTGTGATTACGGATCACCGAAACATGCAATATTTGAAAACCGCAAAAGCCCAATCCTCTAGACAACTCCGTTGGGCATTATTCTTTGCCGAGTTTGACTTCATAATTACCTATCGACCTGGTACAAAGAACGGTAAAGCTGATGCCCTTTCTCGGATGGGAGTGGAAGAACACTTGATCAACCCTAAACCTGTACCAATCATTCCCGAACAAAGAACTCTGGGTGTAATCGCCACAGAATCCATAGAGGAAGTTAAGGATAAAGCCAGGCAACTTGTAACTCCAGCAGACATACAGAATTGGCATCTGCAGGGAAAGGACTTTGCAGTAAAGGACAACTTATTGTATTTCCAAGAACGATTATACCTACCCAGCACAGATTTACAGAAAAAAGTAATCTCTTGTTATCACGATTCTTTAATGGAAGGACATCCCGGTATGGCCAAGACCTCAGAAAAGATCAAGCGCTACTTCTGGTGGCCGTCTTGGAAAAAAGATATCAGAGACTTTATAATGTCCTGTGGAGTATGCGCCCAAAACAAGAGTCAAAAGGAAAGACCAGCAGGCCTCTTACGCCCTATTGACATCCCACCTCGCCCTTGGCATACGCTTTCTATGGACTTCATCACCGATCTACCTCCATGCTCCGGATACAATACGATTCTAGTAATCGTGGACTTATTCTCCAAGATGGCGCATTTCATTCCGCTCAAAGGCTTGCCAACAGCAGCAACTCTGGCCCGAGAATTTCTCGAAAACATCGTCCGACTGCACGGTTTTCCTTCGGTTCTAATTTCGGATAGAGGTAGTCAATTTATTTCTCATTTTTGGCGAAGTTGCTGTCGGTCGGCTCAAATTGATGTGAGACTATCGACCAGTCACCACCCTCAGACCGACGGACAAACCGAGAGGACCAATCAAACTCTGGAACAGTATTTACGCTGCATGCTGCAACAAACTGAAAAAACTTGGAAAGACATCCTTTGGATAGCCGAATATGCCTACAATAACTCTGTCCATTCGGGAACTGGGAAAACCCCGTTTTTTCTTTTGTACGGCAGTCACCCTGGAACCTCGGAGTTGGATCCCCTCCAAGATCTTGAAACACCAGCAGTAGACTACCTGCATTCTACAATCACCCAAGCCTTTAAGGAAGCTGTTTCTCACCTTCAAAGGGCTAAAGAACAATACAAGAAAGGAGCAGATCAACATCGGAAGGAAGCCCCTCAATATCAAGTAGGGGATCAAGTCTGGTTATCCACCAAATATCTACCTCTAAAAGGGCCACGCACATTCAACCCAAGATACATTGGTCCCTATTCCATCACTACCATAGTAAACCCAGTAGCGGTCAAGTTGGACTTGCCCCCGCACATGAAGATACATCCGGTCTTCCACGTCTCTCTATTAAAACCTGTGCAACCTCAAACCCGACTAACTAAATCTCCAAAACCTGTCCTAGTTGATGGAGAACTCGAGTTTGAAGTCAAAAGCATTCTGGACTCCAAGATCTCCAAATCTAAACTATTTTACCTAATTGACTGGAAAGGCTACGGCCCCCAAGAGAGATCCTGGGAACCTGCTGAATATGTCCACGCTCCTCGCCTAATCAAAAGATTTCACCGAACATTTCCTGACAAGCCAAAACCCCCGGAGAAGCCCGGTTTGGGAGGGGCCTTGAGGGGGGGTACTGTCATGATCTCTGCTTCCAAAAGGTCAGGGTTTTCCCAACTCCCTTGGAAGCAGATCCATAACCCAGGTTCCGAAGGCCAACCAGTCCCAATTGGGACCTTTTGGACCCAGTCCTGGTGCCAGTGGCACCAGGCTCATAAATATGCCCAGTCCCAGCGCTGGAAGCGCCGGGCTCATAATGCTTGGGTGGACTTACCTGCAGCAGACCATGCTGCTTACTTGCCTGCCAGTTGAGCCTCTGATCCTCTTCTGTTTGGAACTACTTTTCCTGTTGGGTGGGGCAGGAGCCACTCCCTAGATTCAGAACACTGGAACTCTTCTGGAAAGCAGGAACTCTTTTCTTACCTAGGCGTGGCTGTGGAAGGAGACACCTAAGCACTACAGGAGGCTATTTAAACCACACCCGATGGATGAATCTTGCTTTGCGTTATTCTGCATCCTCTGCAGCAGAACGCTCATCGTGTCTTCTGCATCTGATCCTGGGCATAAGGAAAAAGGCTTACCATCCTGAATCCAGTCTTCAGCAACACCTATAAAGACAAGAAAGAACAGGTTAGCATTACGGTCTTCAGTGACAGTTCTTCACTTACCTGGTCCATCGGCTGTCACCAACGCCTCGCGCTGCATTCCGGCATCTGAAAGACAAAGGCTTACCTACTCTTCGTGCGCTCCGGAGGTCTTCACACTGCATTCCGGCATCTGAAAGACAAAAGCTTACCAACTCTTCGCACGCTCCGGAGGCCTTCGGCGCTGCATCCCGCATCTGAAAGACAAAACAAGGTGCGTTTTAAGACATTGGGGAACTTTAATACTCACGTGCCATTACTCCTTTCCACATCTAACCCAGTGGGTATTCCGGCACCCTGCAGCCGCTCCGAACTTGTAACTCCAAAATAAAAAGACAGTTAGAGCGCATCGTGAAGCAGGCAACAAGCGCTTACTTACGTGCTTCCAGGCGCTTCTATTCATCACACGGGCTCCATCTTCAACTCACGTCATCCCGTCATCCGCCATCGCCGGAACCCTGCAAAACAAGAAACATCATTACTAAAGACTTTAAAGACATTAGAATTACTCGGAACTTACCGTTCGTGCAGTAAACGACGGACAGCAGTCCTCTGAAGTCAAGAGGCCTGCTCCCCTTATCCAGTGAAGAAACTGGTTACAGCACCCTGCCCCGAGGCAGATGGAGAGCACGGCGTTCACTTACCTAAGGTGAGAGCGTTAACCTTTGGGGTTCTACAGGAGAAGAGAAAGGGAAGAAGAGAGAGACATTCAATAACCCAGTTCCTTAATCCCATATTTTCTATCTGCAGACATCTTACCCTTCGAGTCAGACATACAGTGCACAGAGGTCCAGCCCAAAGAGCCAGCCATGTGTTACACATCACCTTTGAAGATACGGTATACGCCCAGTCAAGACCGGCGCCTCTACGGGAATCAGGTGAGCGTTACAATGCGGGACAGTTTGCTTTTCCAAGCTTGGTGAACAAAAGTTGTCTTGAATCAGAATCAAAAGCAGCCCAGAAATCTCTAAAGCAAAATACAATGCTTGCTTTTGGATCCAGGCTTGCGCTTGAATGATGGTGATTAGCATCCAGTTGACAGCTGTCCACAAACCAGCGAAAAAGCCTGTTTGTTAGGCATCATGGTTGAGGGAGTCCAGGGTCCATTCATTGAACTCCTCTAGGATAAAGCGTGTGAATATATTGCTTGGTGCATCCAGCAATGCAATAGGTCGATAATTAGTTGGCAACTGTCTGTTTCCTTTTTTGTATATCGGTATCACTATTGATTTTAACCATGATTTTGGTAATGCATTCGTAACTATGATCTGTTGAAAAATTTCTTATAAAATGGCTGCCCATTCGAACGAATGTTCTTTGAACATGCTATTAGTTAAGCCATCAGGCCATGGGGCCCTGGATTGACTGGACGTCCGTATAAAATACATGAAGTTTTCCTTAGTGATGTCTAGGTCAAAATTAGAACTGCTTGTTTTTGCAGAAGTTCTTTTATCAACAGGAGTGGGTGGATCCTGTGAAGCGTAAAGATGAAGAAAATGATCACGCCACGCCTGGGTCGTCACACCATTTATTTGTGTTGCTTCTTGGGAAGTATTAGTTGCACTATTTAGTAAATTCCAGGTGGCTGCAGATGACTTCAATGAGAGCGCTCTAAACATGAACGCTCCATCTTGTTGGTATATAAATGCATGTCGACTGCGGACCCAATATACCGCGTTTTTAGAGTCTTTAATGTATGTGATTGGTCAAGCGTATTAAGATGTGTGGCAGCTCTCTTGTTTCTGTGATATTCTGCTTTCTTCTCGCGCAGATCCGGGTCATAAACATGCTTTGGTTTATGAACTGTTTTAACTGTTTTGGAAGAGTGCACACCAAAAAGCTGCAAAGCTATGACATAATGGTCCGCTAGATGATGTCCGGGTTCGTTGTTAGTACCTCAAAAATATTCTACAATATTTTGAAGCTGGTCCAGTTTTTCGGTGGACCATCAAAAATGTTTTTTGCCTGGATTGATAATTAGCTGACTAGAGTACTGCAGCTTTGTGCAGTTTGCATGCAGTGCACTCCACAAGCACTTTAGCGTTATCATATTATGATCGCTGTGGGTTTGTTTAATCACCTCAACTGGAGTGGGTGGATCCTGTGAAGTGTAAAGATGAAGAAAATGATCACGCCACGCCTGGGTCGTCACACCATTTATTTGTGTTGCTTCTTGGGAAGTATTAGTTGCACTATTTAGTAAATTCCAGGTGGCTGCAGATGACTTCAATGAGAGAGCTCTAAACATGAATGCTCCATCTTGTTGGTATATATGTGCATGTCGACTGCGGACCCAATATACCGCGTTTTTAGAGTCTTTAATGTATGTGATTGGTCAAGCGTATTTAGATGTGTGGCAGCTCTCTTGTTTCTGTGATATTCTGCTTTCTTCTCGCGCAGATCCGGGTCATAAACATGCTTTGGTTTATGAACTGTTTTAACTGTTTTGGAAGAGTGCACACCAAAAAGCTGCAAAGCTATGACATAATGGTTCGCTAGATGATGTCCGGGTTCATTGTTAGTACCTCAAAAATGTTCTACAATATTCTGAAGCTGGTCCAGTTTTTCGGTGGACCATCAAAAATGTTTTTTGCCTGGATTGATAATTAGCTGACTAGAGTACTGCAGCTTTGTGCAGTTTGCATCCAGTGCACTCCACAAGCACTTTAGCGTTATCATATTATGATCGCTGTGGGTTTGTTTAATCACCTCTAGGTGTGTAGCATTGGCAAATGTGTCTTTATCCATATATACAAAATCAATTATAGAGGATTGACATCCTCTGGACCACGTTTCCTGCGGCCGACAGTCTCCTGGAAGTGCACCATTTGCCAAAAATAGAGAGTGTGCTTTAGTAAAAGCCCTCCACTGATGAATCGATTGAATGTCTTGGAGCCATTTATCATTAAAGAGATGAAGATTCAAATCACCTACTAAAATAGTAGCAGAGATGGCAGGTGTAGATGCAATCAAGGACATAAGTGTATTTAGATCTTCAAAAAAACGTTTGTTTGCAATTTTGAACGATTCCAATACGTATTGATAAGGGCCAAAGTAGAAGAGCCTTGAGTAAGCTGTATATAGTTGTTTGGAGAAGACCACGCCTCACATGTATATCCAGCTGCGATTTTGACTGCAACTAATAGACTGGCAAAGGGGTGACCTTTGCCAGATGTCATAGCTTTGACTGTCGATATCTGATAACCATCCCATAACGGATTTTCTAGCAGCCATGTTTTTGAAGCGCGACAATATGAACATTATTTATGCCATTTTGTGAATTATTCATGAGGTGCACATGCCCTCTGGTGTGCCAGCTGGCCAAGAGAGTTGTGATCTGTTGATTCGAATCAAGTTGTCTGTGTGGTGGATCCAATTCTTGCTAGAGATGGATGCATTTGATTTATTTTGGTTGTTAGAATTGAAAACCGATTTGAGAGTGACATCGATCTCTGCGATGATGTTGGCTGGATCAAAGGACCCTTTGGAAAATAAGCTTCTAGATCTGTCGGCTTGAAAGACAGATCTCGAGATAATTCAAAACCAAGCTCGAAGAGGTCATTCTTTGCTTGCCACAAAGTATTGAAGACCACTCCCGACTGCATAAGTAGTCTGACCACAGAGAGATCAGTTTGATGTATAAATTCGACTTGGTTTATGTCCACTGAGCAGACATCATTCAAGCTCGGAATTTCATCAAAAATGTTTAAAACGCTTGCTCTATTCAGATCGTATGAAGGGAAAGGCGCTGGTCTGCATTTCAACAAAAGACGATGGCATTGTGATGGATGGCACCGCATCTTTAGATTATTTGAAGTTTGAGCAGTGGTTGATCTAGTCATTGCAATATGATTTGCGCTCTGTTGGTTTGGCAGCATAGATGCATATTCTTCCGTTGAGGTGGTTAATTGCTATCGCGGATTAATGAAGGGTCTAGAAGTTGGTAAAAAAAGGTGTGCATATAATTTTAGGCTTCTTGCATGCCGGCATATTCTGTTTGAGAAATAAATTACTGAAATGAGGTGTGAATTTTTGCTTGCCGTGTTTCTAAATTGGATTTTTCGGGAAGAAACCTTAATGGATTTCTAGGCACAACAGATGCAAAGAAAGCAGTTTTTTGTTGTTGCGTCATCTTGTGCTATAGATGCTCTATCAGCAGTATCTTCATTTACTGCTTGAACTAGTATGTCCAAGGGCTCATATGTAAGTGTATCTTTTTTTTTTTTTTTTAACTTCTTTTTATTGGTTTTACAACATAAAAGGAATGGGAGAGAACAGACAAAACAGAAACAAAAGTCACCCTCCCATTTTCCTTTCCCCCTTCCTCCCCCCCTCCCTCTCCCCAAAGGCTGCCGCAGTATGTTCGTGGTCCGTTGCCGCCTCGGGGCCGGCGCCGGCCGTTGTCAAGTTCGTAGCGGAGGGGCCGGTCTCCCGGTGGCCTCCCTCCTTTCCCTGGGAGTTTCCCTTGGTCCTGTCCTTGCATGTGTTTGCTGGTCTTTCCCAGTTGGATTTGCACTGTTCAGAGTCCGCGCTGGTCACGACCTCGTCTCTTTCTTCCCGTTAGTTCTCTTCCTCTGAATTATGTAGTGCCTCCCGACGTGGGCGGTTCAATTTCATCGTTTCCTGAGTCGCCTGGATCGCTATTGTCAGTCGTATCATCCTCGCCTCCGCTGCCAAACAGGTCTTGCACCAGGGAGTTCCATGCTTGTAGTCTGGCTCCGCTGTCGCTCTCTCCCCTTTGTGTAGCTCTCGCCCAGACTGCCGTCTCTGCTATTGCCCATTTTTGTAGGTCGGCCCACCATCCTTCCTTCGAGGGGCCTTCGCTCTTGTTCCATGCCATCGCTATGCGGCGTTTCGCTAGTATTGTCATTAAATCCTTCATTTTTGCCACGTGTGTCATCTGCCGGTGCCCCCTTGGGAACAGGCCCAATAGGTATGTTGCTGGCGTTCTTGCTGGCATCCGTATGTCTGCTGTCAACGCCTTTTCTCTCACCGTGTTCCAGAAGTCTGCTATTTGCGGGCACGACCAGAACATGTGCACCATGTCGGCCTGTTCGTCTCCGCACCGCGGGCAGCTCCGGGTTTGTCCTTCTCCCATCTTTGACATTCTCTTGGGAGTTAGATATGCTCTATGTACTATGTATATCTGCAGTTGTCTGAACCTGGCGTTTCTGGACACCTTTTTTGTGTACATGAGGACTTTGTTCCATTCCTCGTCTTCGAAGGGTTGTTGCAGTTCCTCTTCCCACTTCATCCGTGCTGTTAGTGTCTTTTTGTTGGTGTGTCCCAGTATTTGCTCATAGAGTCTGGACACCGTATGACCTCCTTCGGATATATCGTACCATGCCTCTAGTACCCCTTCGGTGTCCTCAGGCTCTGGCATAGTGCTCCACCTCTTCTTTATTGTCCGAACTAGGCTATTGTGCAGGATGAATTGGCCCCTGTGTACATCTTGTTCGTCCATCAGGGTCTGGAATTCAGCCCACTGTCCGTCACGCCACAGGTCCCCAATTTGGGCCACACCTTTGTCTTCCCATTGTGCCCTGTACGTGGTCAGGCTGGCCACTCGGGTGTCCACCAGCCCCGCCAGTGGGATATGTCTTGAGCAGGGGTCTCGTATGCCCTGTGTCTTCCAGGCTCTTTTCCATAGTGTTCGGCCTAGTTGGGCTATTTTGGGTAGGTCTTTGGCTTGGGCGGCATTGACCCATAATAATTCTCTCAGGTAATACCTCCGGAGTGTTGGCCCAATAATTATTGCATCTATTGAGGTCTCCTCGCCCAGCCATCGCACCACAAATTGGAGTTGTGCTGCCAAATAGTAATATTCAAAATCTGGGAGTTTGATGCCCCCCCACTCATAGCTTCTCTGTAGTGTGCTTAGTGCCACCCTGTTTCGCCCCCCTCCCCATAGGAAGGTTCTCGCCATAGTGTGTAGGCGCTTGAAGAAGGGCCTTGGTATGTTGTATGGGATGTTCGTGAAGTAATATAAGAGTCGGGGTAGGACTGTCATTTTTAGTAGTGCCGCCCGGCCTATCATGCCCAACGGTAGCGTCTGCCAGAATTTCATAGCCTTTTCAATTTTGTCTAAAGCTACTTGTGTGTTACCTGCGTGTGTTTCCATGGTGTCGTGATAGATGTCCACTCCCAGGTATTTGAAGGTGTTCGGGGCCCATGTGATGCCCAGAGGCGGTAATTGATCTGACGGCACTGCGCGTAGGCCTGCCAGGGGAAACAGCAAGGATTTTTCTCTGTTGACCACTATTCCAGATAACCTACCAAACGCGCGCAGCGCCTCTAGTAAGTCCTGCAGGTGGGTGCGTGGGTTCTGTATGTAAAGGAGTATATCGTCTGCGTATATGGATATCTGGTGTGTTTCCCCGTCTATCTCTATGCCCGTGTCTTTGTAATCCGTTCTTAGGAATACTGCGAACGGCTCCAGGGCCAGGATATATAACATTGGGGACAGGGGGCATCCCTGTTTTGTGCCTCGCTCTATGCCCCATTCCCTAGAAACTTGTCTACCCGTCCTGACTCTCGCTCTCGGGTCTTTGTATAGTAGTTCTATCCATCTTGTAAACCCTTGTCCAATCCCATAGTGGGTGAGCGTTCCCAGGAGCCAGTCCCATCCCACCGAATCAAATGCTTTGATTGCATCCAGTGAGGCTACAGCACACTCACCTCCCTCCTGGTTTGTCCTTTCTATAACATAGTGGAGTCTGCGCAGGTTCCAGGACGTGTTCCGTTCTGGCACGTACCCTGTCTGGTCCGTGTGGATCAGGGTGGGTAGCACTCTTTTCAGGCGGTTGGCTAGTGCCGCCGTCAGGATCTTGGAGTCCTGGTTTATTAGGGAAATCGGTCTGTAGGAACTGCATTCAAGGGGGGGCTTGTCTGGTTTAAGGATCGGGATTATTATAGATTCTGACATACTACTCGGGAGTCTTCCTTTCTCGTATGCTTCTTCTAGTGTTTCTAGCAGTCTCGGGACTATGTCATTTTTATATTGTTTGTAAAATTCCCCCGGGAGTCCATCTGGCCCCGGAGATTTCCCTGTCGGGAGCTGGGCGATTACCTCCGTTAGTTCCTCTACAGTGAGAGGGGCGTCTAATATTTGGGCCTGCTCCTCCGTCAATTGTGGGAGTCTAATTTCCGCGAGGGCTTCCTTCAGGTCCCCCTCCTCTGCCTCCTGGACCCTGGAGTATAAGTCCTCGTAAAACTGCGAGAACACCTCGTTTATTCCCTCTTGGGATCTTATCACCTCTCCCTTTCTGTTCTGAATTTCATTAATTGGCTCCCGCTTAGTCTCCTGCTTGGTTAGCCAGGCCAGGAGTCTGCTAGGCTTGTCCCCCTCAGCATGTAGTTTCTGTATATATTTCCCATAGTCTAGCCGTCCCAATCTTTCCCAGGTCTCCACGCACTGTTGTCGCAGGGTGGTGAGGTTCTCTTGTTCCGCCCCCTTCTCCCCCGCTTGTCTCTCAGCCTTCTCGATTCTCCTTTCTAACTCATCTAGTTGTGCTAGGGTTTCTCGTCTGAGACCTCCCATTTTCCCCATCGCCTCCCCTCTGACTACCACCTTGAAGGCCTCCCAGACCGTTCCTGTGCTTTCCACACTACCCTCATTATGTTCAAAATAATCTTCTATTACGCTTTGGATGTGTTCCTGGAAGCCCGCGTCCAATAATGCCTCTGCCCTCAATCTCCATGTTGGTATAGGGGCTCTCCTGTGTGTGTGCACCCATGTGATCGTCTGGGGGGCGTGGTCAGATAGGGTTCGCGCGTGTATGTGTGCCTCAGTGAATTCCCCCAGTGTCTCCTTGCCCGTAAACAGGTAGTCTATCCGTGTGAATGTCTTGTGTGGGGCACTATAATGCGTGTATCCCCTCTCTTCCCCATGTACCTTCCTCCAGACGTCCCCGAGCCCGAGCCGGTCCAGTATCTGTTGTAGTGCTCTCGCTGGCGGCGCCGCTCTCTTGTGTTTATTGTCCGACCTGTCCAGCCGGGGGTCCAGTGTGCAATTATGGTCGCCTGCCCAAATCATCGTTGCATTCCTGTACGGGGCCAGCCGGGGCGGGAGCGTCCTGAAGAAGGCTGTAGCGTCGTGGTTAGGGGCATAGGTGTTCACGAGGCATATCTCCCGATTTTCTAGCATCCCATGGACTACCAGGATTCTCCCTTCCGCGTCTTTCTCTTGGTTGATGAGCTGGAATGGGACGCCCGGGGCGACCCAGGTTATGACTCCTCTAGCGTAGTTGGAGTATGTTGCACTATACATCTGGCCTCCCCATTTTTTCTTTATTTTGGCCTGTTTTTCCGCCGTCAGGTGCGTCTCTTGCAACAGTGCAATGTGGGTCCTTGTTTTGTTCAACCAGGTATAAATCCTTAGCCTCTTGACATATGCGTACATCCCCCTGACATTCCACGTGACAATTCTTAAGACATCTTGGTCCTTGTGGGGACTAGCGCTTGCGGCCTGTTCTTTCCCATGGGCTCGCTCAGTGTCTTATTCTCTCGGTGTATTCCTGCCGGGGATCTGTGTCCCTTCTTCTGGCTGTTGAGTTTTGAATCGTCCGTTCGTTTTCTCTCTCGGGTCGTTTCTCTCTCTGTTGGCCGCTCTTTGTTGTGGGCGGTCTTGCCTCGTGCTTTCCGCCAGCTTTTTGTTTGTGGGTACTGTCCCCTGAATTTGTTTTCCTTGCCGATTCTTTGTGTGTGACAACTGTTAGTTCCTCTTCCGCTCTCCTCCTTTCTTTGCGGGCTTTGCCTTAACTTCCCAACTGTTATAACTGTTAACCCAAATAACGTCAACAAACGCCCAGCCTCCCCTCCTCTGCTCGGGCTCCACCGCTTTCCAGGTGCCGCTTTTTCCTCCTCGGCCTTGCCTGTCGCGGCGTAGTGTCTTGAAACTGACACTATAAACATTGTTTTTACTGGGGCTTCTCTGTGGGTCTTGGCGGTTCCCCTTCCCCGAGTCTTGTGCTCCCTTTGTAAGTCTCTTTACTGTGGGCTTTTCAACTTGGAGGCTGTCGGTTGCTCCTTTTCGTTACTTCCCGGTAGGGCATCTCTACCGTCTTGTTCTTGCTCCTGTAGCGTTGGGTGTACTTGTCGTGCCCGGTTCTAGTCTCTATTTTGCCGGGGGTGGTTTCTGTTTCGCTCGTTCCTCTCTGCCGACTGTGGAATCCCACGCTGGTCCATCCACTCCTGGGCGTCGGTCGTTGTCTCGAAGATCTGTGTTTTTCCGTCATGCAGTATTTTTAGTTTGGCTGGATACAGCAGCATGAATTTCACCCCTGCCGCTCGAAGGCGCTCTTTGGTCTGCCAGAACTGGGCTCTCTGCTTTTGCACAAGTACCGTATAGTCTGGATATATCGTTATCCTGGCCCCGTTCCTTGTGATGTTCCCTCCTTCTCTCGAGAAAGTCAGGATTTTTTCCCTGTCCTTAAAGTTCATAATTTTTGCGATCATTGGTCTTGGTGGTGCTCCTGGGCGCGGTCTTCTAGTCAGCGCCCGGTGTGCCCTTTCTACCACGAAGCCTTGGGATAGGGTCTCTGCTCCCACTTCTTGGATCAGGAGGTTCTCTATGTAGTTCGTGGGGTCCCTTCCTTCCTCCCCCTCTGGCAGCCCCACTATTCGTACGTTGTTGCGCCGGGCCCTGCCTTCTGCGTCTTCAGCTCTGCGTTCTAGTATATTAATTCTTTCCAGTGCTTCCGACATTTGTGTTCGCGAGGCGGACACTTCCACTGAGTTGCTCTGTGCTTGTTGTTCCACTGTTGTCATCCTTTCCGCCAGGTTTCTCGTATCTTGTCTAAGGAGTCCCACATCTACCATCACTGCGTCCAACTTGCCTTCTATCGACGTCTTTAACGCCCCTATGGCTTCCAGTATGCTGCTTTCCACTTGCCTGATCTCTCCTTGCGTGGCGTATGACTCCGGCGTGTCTTTCTCCCCAGCCTCTGGCTGCTGGTCGTCGTTCTTCCGGGTGAATGTCTCCATGACTGTTTGTCTCCCTCTGCCGCTTTTAGGCTTGTCTGGCATGTTAGTACCCACTGCTCTTGGCCTGTAGTTGGGCCCTGTTCAGTCAGGTTTCGTTTGTGCTTCAGTGGGTCTTTGCTCAATTCTCACACTCGCTTCCACTCTTTCCTGCGTGTGTTGCCTTTTTAATAAGCGATTTCTCTCTGTGTCTTTACCCTCGTTGTCCGTTTGCCGTGTCTCTCTCCGGTGTTCTCTTCCCTCTCGCTTTTGGGTGGTTGGAGTCTGTGCCTTGCGTGAGGCGGCTCATCCCCCAGTTTCTGCCTGTGTGGGGGGGGTCTGTTTGTGCTGGATGGATTTGTGGTTCGTAGTGACTGTTACGTTCTCTCCCCCGCTTGCTGGTTATCTGTGAGGCAGCTGGTTGGGGTGGTGTCCGGGTCTATGTGTAATTCTTTTGCTCTCCTCGTTACGACGGCGGCTACCTTCTTCTCTTATGTCGTCTCTGTTAGGTCTCGGCTCTCCTGACCTGCCCCGCGGTCTGTCTCTTGTTCCCTGGGCCTGGTTCCTGTGTCTCGGCGTTACCTCCCTTCTCGGGATCTCCCGCTGCTTTGCCGGCTCTTCGCTGCTGCTAGTCACCTCTGCGTCGGCAGGGAAGGGCTCTTCTTCGGTCCGATCTGTGGGCCGCTTCCTGTCCGTGGGTCTCGACGCCTTCTTCCTTCCCAGTTTGGTGTCGCGCTGTTTCTGTAGTGCTGTCTCGGGCTTCTCTTCCTGTTGCTGCCGTTGGTGCCTTGTCTCGCTGCCGGTCGGGTGATGCTCCGATCCTGCTTGGGCTGGGCGTTGATCTGCTGTCTCCCTCGGTTCCGCTCCGGACTGGCAGGTAAGGGCTCTTCTTCAGCGATCCGGTCTGTGGGCCGCCTCGTATTCTTCACTGCTTCTCCTATCGGGTTCCGCTGCTGCTACGCACCTCCGCGTTGGCAGGGGAGGGTTCTTCTGGGTCTAGTCCGTGGGCCGCCTCTCGTTCTCCGCTGTCTCTCCTCTCGAGGTCCCTCGTTGCACTGCTGGGTCTCCGTCGTTGCTGCTCACTTCCGTGTCGGCCAGGAGAGGCTCTTCTGTGGTCCGGCCTATGGATCGCTCTTCGTTCTCCGTTTCCTCTCGTTGTGGGATCCCTCGTTGCTCTGCTGCTGCTCACCTCCGCTTCGGCGTGAGGGAATCTGCCTCGGTTCGGTCTGTGGGCCGCTTTCGATCCGTTCTGCCTCGCCTTCCGGGTTCTCCGGTTATTCTGCTGGGCCTCCGCTGCTTCTACACTCCTCCGCGTCAGGGGAGGGCTCTCTTGGTCCGGTCCACGGGTCGTCTCCCAGTCTCCGCCGCCTCGTCTCTCGGGGTCCCACGTCGCTCCGTTGGCTCTCCGCCGTTGACGCTCACCTCCGCTCTTCTGAGGCTCGGTCTATGGGTCGCCCCTCGCTTCCGCTGCCTCACCGCTCAGGTTCTTTCGTTGTTCCGCTAGGCCTCCGCTGCTGCTGCTCGTCTCCGCATCGGCTGGGGAAAGCTGTTCTCCAGCCCCGGTCCGTGGGCCGCTTCCTGTTCTTGAGCCGCGCCGTCTTCACCTTCTCTGGGTCGGTGTCGCGCGGCTATCTCCGCAGTTGGCGTCTCGGGTTTCTGCCGCTCTGGTGGTACTTCGGTCCTGCCTGCGCTGGATGTTGATCGGCTATCTCGCCCGGTTCTACTCCTTCCCTTCGGCCTTCTTCGTGTGTTGAGACGCGGGTCTCTTTTTCAGCGTTGCGCGCCCGCCATTTTGTTGGTGTTGCCGCGCGTCTCTCCCTCTTCTCGTTTTCGCTCTTCTGGCCTCCGTTTTTCCTCGGGTCTTCTCCCGTGTGTGCCTTGGGTCTTCCGACGCCTTTTCCTGGCGTTTGTTCGGGTTTTTTTGTCCTAATATACGCCTTTCTCAGGATCTTTGGTCGGATCTGGTGGGAGCCTCTCGGAGTCTGCTCACTCTCGCATGGCCGCCAAGCCACGCCCCATGTAAGTGTATCTTTATGAAATTGGATGTCACTTCCAGATTTGGACGTTGTTTGTTTAGTATATATTTTTTAGTATATATTTTACAAATAGTAGTGGGCATAATCACGTTTTGGGATTTCTTGAGCGAGATGGCTCAAACAAATCATTTGGTAGCTGATGAACTTGGTTCTTGGGCATGTGTTATGTTTTTAGATTTCTTCTTCGGTTGTATGGGAGACTTTTCCAATTTTGTAGCTCGTTTTGCTGTTTGCAAGGGCTCAAAAATATGATATGGCTTCTTTGATGTCTTTGCTTTACAACAAGCTGCTGGTGCATCCAGTATTTGTTTCTGAATGTTCAGAGGAGATGGGAAAGATAACAGCAGGTCTCATTCTTGAGGTTTGATAATGTGGTCAAAAGTAGGGAGAGCTCACCTTGAGGTTTCTATGACATTTGATTAAAGCGCAGTTTTCTGAAATTTTGGAAAGAGTAGAGGTTCGTCTTGATTTGGAAGTTTCAGTAGGTACATTTGTCTTTGTTTCAGATATAGTTTTCATATGAGTTTTTTGTCAGCAAAGCAGTTTTAAAAGTTCAGTCTGCTGGTTAACTTTGACATCCAAATCTTCAAAGAGTTTGAATATTGATGATAGAGTAGTGTTGATAGCGCCCAGGGTTAGTTCTAGCAAAGGTGTTGCCAAAGTTGTCTGGGTGGTTATGGCATTATCAGATTGGGACTTTAATGTTTGAGTTGATTTACGAGGTGCCGGATTGGAGTAAGAAATTGGAGAAATAGTGGAATGAACCCCGGGGTCATCTTTGACTCCACACTCTCCTTCTCTCCTCACATCTCTGACTTCTCTAAGAAGTCATACTACCAGCTGCCAGCTGCACCTCTTCAGAGTTATTCTTCCTTTCCTCTCCTTCTCTCTAGACTGGACTATTGCAACAGCCTCTTTCTGCCCTCTGCAACTCATCCAGAACAGGACTGCGAGACTTGTCCTTGGACTCAAGCCCAGGGATCGTATCTCTCCAGGACTGAAATCTCTGCACTGGCTCCCAGTGGCTGCGAGGATTAAGTTCCAAACCCTCTGCATTATCCATAAGGGGTCTCGGGCCCAGAACCTCAATACTTTCAACTCTCTTTTCCTAAATATCTTCCTTCTCAAGCTCTTCTCACATCCGCCTCCAACTTCCACAGGGTCAGTCGCTTCTCCAAGCAATGACTTGGTGGTAGATCTCTTTCTTCGGCTAGGGCCTCCCTCTGGAACAGCCTCTCTGCCTCCCTGAAACTTGAGGAGAATCCTATCTGGTTCCGGAAGCACCTCAAAACCTTTCTCTTTGCTTCGTCTTTTTCTCCTCCTCTCTCCTGCTGACTTCCTGGCTGCGACTGAAACTGCACTGGTTATCTGGCCACCCTCTGATCTCGGGCCCAGGTCCCCTATCCCGCCAGTCGCACTCCTGCACTGCCTTCCTGGCAACACCTGCACTTTGGGACTGTTTTCTGTACCCCTACAGTCCCACTACCAGCACTTGACACCTGATGTCTGCACTTACCCTTGCACTTGCCACCTGCAGGCCGTACTTTTACTTTTACTTTTACTTTTGTTATTTATTTTATTATCCCATGTACTGCACTGACCCCTCCCCATCTCCCTGCACTTCCCTCATTCCCCTTCCCATGCTCTTGCACGATCTGTATGACACCTGGCCTAGCAGGATCGTTGTCTGTCTTCCCTCTGTTCCCCCTCCCTTGTCTCGTTGTGCCTTGAAACACTTGTGTATAGACACGTTATGCACAGAACGCTGAAACATAAGCAGTGATTGTGAAAGATTTTCAGTCTCGCCATTGGGCAAGTGGACAATCCGGGAGCTTCAGATGAAAAATGCCACGATTTGCATTGTGAAGTCAAGAATATTGGGATGTCCCCAATAGATGGGAAAAGCTTTCCAGTGTCCAACGGAGCCGCAGAGGCAAACAGACCATAATCCAAATCCTTGGGTTGAGTTAGCTCAATTGATTCTGCTGTCTCCATGTTCTGTTTAGTTGCCACAGAAGGCAATGATGCTGCTAACGCTGGTAAGGGCTGTGTCGAGAGAGATGGCTCAGCAATGTTCGTTGGGGTGTCACTTGGCGTTGGGAGAGTGCCCGAAAGGGCTTGTGAGATAGGAGCCGCCAAATCAGTTCATGCTTGCAACTCAGCACACATCGTTTCCTTTGGTACGGTATGGTCATCAGCTGATGAACACGAGTGTTCACTGGGAGGTGGATAACAGCGGCGAATATCGGACCCAAGAGTTTTTTTTATTAAGGGCAAAGGAAGCATCCATAATAGATTCTCTCTCTGCAATTTGGGCAGGCGAAGGGTTCGAATGGCTTGTTTCCACTCGTGACGTGGGAGTTGTAATTTCTCTCATTAGAGGCATGTTTGTCTTAAGCGAATACATCGCGTGTTGCAAATGTCGAGGGCTCAGATGTGGCCGTGTACTGACCATTTGTGATAAACCAAAGCAAACATTAATCTGTAAACTATGAAAACGTCAACCAAATTTGACACTTTAATATCACCTATATAAAGGAGATAGAAAACATACAAATGAAAATGGTATAAGCAGGGCTTTAAGTGGGGTAAGAAATCGAGGGGGGGCTCATTTGGGGGCGTGGCTTGTGGGAGGGGCGTGGCCTAAAGTACGCAAATCGTAGGGTATGCACACAAATATATATAAATGTTACATATCTGTGTGCGTACCTTACTATGGTTTGTGCACTATGCAAGCCATCTTTTCTAAACATAGAGATATGTAACATGGCTTGCAAAGTACACAAACCATAGTAAGGTACGCACACAAATATATAACATTTATATATATCTGTGTGCATACCCTACGGTTTGCCTAGTTTTCAGGCCACCTTTTTTTAAACATTTCTGGTTTATAAACGATGGCTTTGAAAGTACACAATTCAAGCCATCTTTTATAAAGCTTTGACTACGGACAAAATTGTCCGACGGCAAAGCTTTATAAAAGATGGCTTGAAATGTGTACTTTCCAAGCCATCTTTTAGAAACCTCGAAATATGTCAAGGAATCCCCATGTTCGCCGAGGGTTAAAGACGCCTCGGCGACCTGGGGAAACAAAGGGACAGTAACTGCCTCTGGTGACGTCTCGCGCGAGGGGTCACTAAAGGCAGTTACTATGACTGAGGGAAGTGGCAGCCAGTCGCAGCGTCGCTGTGGCTGGCTGCCACTTCTGTCAGCTCGCCTGACTTCATGGCAGGCGCATCTCCCGTCGCGGCTGCGGCCGCGACGGGATAATGCATCCCGCCAATGTTGCGGTAGGACGGGGGCCCCGGCAGTGCCCCGGCTCAATCCCACTTTTTGGAGACTGCCGGGGCCCGGCCCCGGCAGGCCCTGGCCCACTTTAAGCACTGGGTATAAGAATGCAACAAAAATACGAACTAAGTCGAAACCCAAGCCTCATAATACAAAGGCTGCTCGCTGCTCGCTAGTCAGCAAAGCAGCCTTCCACAGCATTTCTGGATGCACTTCCAGGATGCGCGCACGCGTATACGCATGCACACCTGTTGTATAGGAAGTGACTTTTTTGGAGAGGCGGGCATTCAGCACAAAGCTTCTTAAAGTGATACACGCAGAGAGATACTGATGTATCAGTGAAAGAAATAGACACAGTAGCATTGAGATGATAGTAATGTCCTCAGTCCACGTATCACAAGATCTGAGGCTGAAAGTTACTAAGAGTTCATTCGCATACCGCACAAGGGTGACGTTCAAGCTCAAAGTCCGAGGGGGTGCAGAGCAGCAAAGCAGCCTTCCACAGCACTTCTGGGTGCACTTACAGGATGCGCGCCTTGTTTCGTATGTTCACCTGCCAGCCCGATGTTCCCCCTTCTTGGTACACACACCAGTCGGAGCTTATGGCTTTCCTGTGAGGTCGTCTGCCACTACGAGTTCTTTCTATCCCGTGCAGTACCTTGCGCATTCTCCCATTGGCTCTCTGTGGCTTTGCTCATCCAGCAATGCTCCTCCTGCAGCTCAGGACTGCTCACACGCCTGCTTTGTTAGGTCACGCCGGTCACCCTCTCACAGTCTGCCACCGGCCTGCACCGTCCTTCAGCTTCGCTTCCCGTTGCATAAACTCAGCATTTTCCAAAGGGTCTTCAGCACTCTGCTTGCAATACCGCAGCTCCAGAGACGTCTGCTTGCACCCAGCAGTCCCAAGTCCTGCTTCCAAAGCTGCCTCCATTTCCACAATGATTTTGGCTTTTAAAGTTCCCACCACCCTGATTGGCCCAAAAAGAACTAGACCGCTCACTGTTGAAACAGTAGTCCAGCCTTACTCGTGCTGTCCTCCTCCTCGTCTCAGTGCACAGCTGAGGCTGGTTTGTATGTGTGTTAATAACATTGGGACGTATCTCTCGAGTTGGTCTCTTCCTCATCCCAGTGCCTAATTGGTATTTCTTGGGGAATGTTTTAAAGGAAGAACAGGGAAAGGGCTGACAATAGCCTGCAAAGGCTTGGAGTATAGAGGGTTTGTTATGAAAAGGAAATGGGGAAACCATGACTCACCTAAGGACGTCCTCCCCCCACTGCCCAAGTCTCCTGCACCCAGGTGATCCTCCCTCGCATATCCACCCCCCAGGGTCAGGATCTAAGAGCAATGGCCTTTCCCTGGCCACTCGAGAGGAGAATACAGGGGGGGAAAGAACTGAGGATGCCCCCAGGTTCCTCACAATGCTTAGAAGTAGAAGATGGATTCACTGTACCCCTGTTGGGAATACAGTCTATTCCAAAATCGTCTGCCATAGAGATGAACCAAAAAGGCATCCAAGGCAGAGACAAACTCTGCTTCCTTACCATCCCCAGGAATCAGCAGGTGTGAAATTAGTGGCTGGACAAGGCCTACTGCAACTGAGGCACTGGTAGCCAGGAAACTGTTTACTGGAGGAGGCAGAACTCTGCAAATGTACTCCACTACCCTTCCTGGCTGGAAAGCACAGAGAAAGGGCCTCATTCCGACCCTGGCGTTAACCAAGGCACTATTAACGCCTTGGTTGACGCTGTTATTTTTCCGACTCCGCCATGGTGAATGGCGGAATTACCGCCCCATTTCAAGGTTGGCGGGGTCGGTAATTCCCCATTCGCCAAGGGCCCTTCCCCATTCCCATTTTTGCCCCACAGGGCTCAATGGGAATGGGGAAGTCGCTAATTACGGCACCGTAAATTACGGTGCCGTAATTAGCTACTAGGTCCCTTTGCGTGTTGGTTTTTTAACACCTGCAAAAAGCAGGCGTTAAGTACCAACCCGCAAAGGGAACTCGGAATAGGGCGGTAAGGGTTTAACGGCACCGGTCTCGTTAATGGTGACCGTTAACCCTTACCGCCCTACTCGGAATGGCCCCAAATGTCTTCCCTGGGCTAAGTCTCCAAACATCACTGAACCTTGGCTACTCGAAATTGTCTCGATGTCGGTTTGGGCATCTTCGCCTCAGTCCAAGCTGCTGCAAGGGAATCACTGGAGTAATCCTTGACCTCTGCACTTGACTGCCACTGAATCTCTAAGTTTGCATGATGAAAAACCTCCCCCGTCTCCGGACCTCAAACCCACCAAGTCTTCTAGCATCTTCAAATCGGCACTGCCTTCTGGTCACTAGCTTCTTCGAGCATCAAGGTGCTACTGCTACAGTGCTCCGATGCCACATTGAGCCAGCCAAGCCTGCTCGCCGATGAAGACAAGTCTCCATCTCTGAGGTCACTGAGTCTTCCAGCTCCCCCGACCTGACACCACATGCCCTTTCCACAGTCTTCGACTCACAAGATGATGCTGTTGCTGAAAAGCACTGCATCATTGGGACAAATCACTGCTGCTCCCCGTCTCGACCCCAGCCTAGAGCAAAAGAGCCCAAACTCTCGGCCTGACACCGAAAAAGCCTGGCTCGATGAGTTACATGTCTTTATATCGAGGAAATTTATAATGAATACCCGAATCATTTATCTTGAAAACGTTTATAGTGAATGTATTTTTCTATTTGGGAGGGGTGGACCCCTCCCGAAACCCCTGTTTCCCATGCCTAAAAACCCTTGCCGCCCGTTTCCCAAAAATATTTAACCCTTTACCCCACCCTAAATACATTCACTATAAAGGTTTTCAAGGTAAAATATTCGATATATGGGTATTCAGTATATAGGATTCTATATAAACACTGTATACCGGTTCGATGTTGAGCCATAAAGACAAGACCAAATGCATCTGAAGTGCACCTGTCCTCTGGTCCACCTTAAAGGACTACAGTAACTTTTAAGTTTCCCTTCCCTACCGTACTAAAAATATATTCTTAACCAGTGACATTGCTGCTGAAATCTTTGCTAGAACACCCCTGCTTATCAGACCAGAGTGCTCTTTCACATCAAAGTCTGCATTCTCTGTGTTTCTCTTGCAGGGCTGGTAATTTAGTGTTTTTAATTTGTTTTTTGCATTGATTGTTTGGACATTCCTTTATTTGCTACTACCGTCCTATTGTTGTTTGTGTTGCAACTGTATCAGCTCACGCCCCTCCTGAAGAGTATAACCTGCCCTGGGTCTACGTTACCAAAAGAGGCAAAGTGGGTATAGCTGTCGGGCTGTGCCTATTTCACCTTTAGGGATGCTATCAATGCTGGTTTAGTAATAGTGTGGGGCTGAGAAGGTGGTTTAGCCACAACTCATCCCTGTGCTACTGCAGAGCAGAACAGCTCATGTCATCTCCATGTGCCCTACCTTTCCGAATTACCAGTCACTAGGTGTAATTTAATTCACTTTTGAAACAAGACACTCTCTAGTGTTGCATCATACATAATAAAAGTAGTGACCATTCATGCTGTGCACACCACATTATTCGTCACTCGCCTCACTCATTGAAACACCACTTGTTTTATACTTTGATTAATGTGACAAATACGCCACATGCACGCCTGAAACATCTCAGATTGTATTAATTAAAGTCTATTATTATTCTCACAGGTTGGCATTTAGCTCAAACTCTGGTAGAGAGAGGCAAGTAAAACAATTTGCACAACAATGTGACATATGTTCAAGAGAAGGAGTCAGGATCAGATGGCTGATCTATCTAGATCAGTCACAAACTTAGTCAGTAGTTCCCAAGACGTAGAGACTTACTAGTTTTTATGAAAAACAGTATATCTCCCAAACAGTGATTACTGAAAGGCTGGAACAGCAGGGCTTGTGCCAGTACATCGTTTAGTCTGGTAAGGCTCTCGTTCAGCCAGGGTAAAGCTTGAATGCCATGCCCAAATACCACTGCCAGAATATGCATCCTTCCTCACCAACTTGCCAGTCCCCCTTCCTTTGTGGAGAGGCCTGGGCCTCAAAGAACATTGTCTCACTCAGTTTTATGGATGACACCTTGGTCATGTGAGCCCCTGTATTTGCAATTGTTTTTGCACACACTATTCCACATTGTTTAGATATATCCCTTTTGACTTAGGGGGTCATTATGAGTGGGGCGGTAAGGGATACCGGGTACCGGTAAGGAGACCGGTGCCGGTAATCTCTTACCGTCCTACTACAAGGTCCCTTAGCGGGTCCCTCCTTTAACGGCTTGTCTGACCAGCCATTCTGGACAGGACCCGTTCAGGGCGCAAATAACAGGCTTGACATTCGCGAGCCCGTTATTTGCTCTCTCCCCATTCCCATTGAGCCCTATGGGGGCTCAAATGGGAATGGGGAATGGCATTTTCAATGGGGACTTACTGGTCCCGCAAAGGCCGGACTACACCGGTAAGTCCCCATTGAACCATACCGGTGCTGGACCCGTTATTGGTGGCAGTCATGGTGCAAATAGCACCACGACTACCACCAATCTTGGAATGAGGGCCATAGGGCCTCATTACGACCCAGGCGCTAATGGGTTAACGCGCCGTAAAAGGCTGCGGCGCCGTTAACCTATTAGCGCCTAATGACGAGGTCCCTTTGCGGGACCCGACCTTAATGGCTGGTGTAGACCAGCCGTTAAAGTAGGGACCCGCAAATGGACCTTGGTGCTAATTACGGTGCTGCAATTTGCGGCACCGTACTTAGCGCCTTCCCCATTCCCATTGAGCCCTATGGGGCAGAAATGGGAATGGGGAAGGGCCATGGAGGAAGGGGGAATTACGCCCCGCAAACCTTGTAATGGGGTGGTAATTCCCCCTTCCTCCATGGCGGAGTCGGTAATTTACCGGCATGGACCATGGTGCTAATAGCACCATGGTCTTCCGCCAGGGTCGTAATGAGGCCCATAGTCTCGTTCTTCATCTTGTACATACAGGGCCCTTATAACTGAATCTTGGTTCTGAGGAAGGCACGTCAGTAGCTAGCATCGAAACGTCCTTTGTCGACCCTGGTTCCAATACTTCTGTAGACAGAGTTGGGACACGGGAGCACTGGCACCGTTAGCAACAGTGCTGGTGCTCCCATGAAGAGTCTGCCTACTGAGGCCGCTGAGCCCGGAAAGGATCAGACCTGTCGGGCACAGCAGCCACGGCAGGTAGACACGAAGTTTGACGATCCGGAAACAAGGGTGCCGATGTGCTTAATTTGTAAAATTAATATACCAAACTTTGCTGATATCAGTTTTTGTTGTGTAGAACTGTAGGAAGGGCCAAACTCTTCCTTTGAGAAGCAATTCTAGTTGGTGTTTCTATTGACCATGGGCCTCATTACGACCCTGGCGGAAATCGCGGTGCTAAATGCACCGCGGAGCACGGCGGAAAGCTGCCGATAGCGCCATGGGGGTTGGCGGATTTTCCGCCCCATGCCGACCTTGGCGGGGCGGTAAATCCCCATTCCCCATTTTACCCTTCCCCATTCCCATTTTTGCCCCATAGGGTATAATGGGAGTGGGGAAGGCGTTAATTGCGCCACCGTAAAATACGGTGGCGTAATTAACAACAAGGTCCCGTAGCGCCATGGATTTCTCCGCCCGGAAAAACCAGGCGGAAAACGCTCCATGGCGCTACGGGAACTCGTAGTAGGGCGGACGGGTCCGCCGCGAATAACGCTGGCGTAAACCCACTCCGCCAGGGTCGTAATGAGGCCCCATGTGTACAGAGTACTGGCTCCTGCACCTTGAGTTACTTTATGTGCACAAACACTGACTAGAAATTAAGTGAAACGATTTGCCGAGAATGACACGTCTTTGTGAAGTGGGGAATTATAGGTTTAAAACTCAGGTCAGTGTCAGTTCCACAGTTGGTATTTCATCCGCATTTCCTCCATATCATTAAGGCGCTCTAACAGACTATTAGGACCCTGGCGGAATGGGACCAGCATGCTAACAACGGGCCCGTCATTAACTGGCCTGTTGTTAGCATCATCCCCATTCCCATTGAGCCCTATGGGGCTCAAATGGGAGTGGGGATTAATTTTTACCAGGTCCATGGAATGGGCAATTACTGGGTCCGCCAAGGTCGGCATTACCCGGTAATTGCCCATTCCATGGACCCGGTAAAATTTAATTACCGCCAGGGTCCTAATGAGGCCATATCTGGGTCAGACATGAAACCATCAAATAGGGTGATGTATTAGCCATAGATGGCCATAACGTGCACCGACCCTCTGTGTTCAGAGCGTAGCACTACTGAGGGCTTGATTAAAGAATGAAGTACATTTTTCTATGAACTTCCATCTGTCATTGCGCAAGCACTTCCTTAAAGGGAAAATTAAATCACCAAGTGAAATGGAATTCTGAGGGCACACATGTTCTGTATCCTTCTTAAACTAAGCAATAAAATAATATGTAAATAAACAGATAAAAATCAATGGGTAGTATTCAATGCCCTACTTACTCCTCCAGGATAACCATCTTGTCTCCTTTCTTGAAACCCAAGTCGCCATCGTGCAGTGCTTCATAGTCGAAAAGTGCAATTACAGCGTTGCTGTCACCCGCTGCAAAAAGCACGCAGAGAAATCAGCTTTTTTCACAGGAACATAAAGTTATTCATCACAAAGACCTGAGTCGCTCTTCACCAAAACATTCGGTCATTCAAGGCAAAGCAATCAGATGGTTTCAACCAACACTTCAGGACCTTCAAGACTAAGATATGAAACAGAACATGAGGCCACCCAAGGAAAAGACACGACCCACTTTCAAACAGAATATGAGGCCATCCAAGCCTACGACATGAACCAAATATTTCTTTCCTTGACTGTACTTCTAACCTACACAAACAAGTTAACGCGGCAGCTTCAGCTACTCTCTATATGGGTAAAACACTAAGGGGTTGCAAACCACTGCTCTCTACAGAAAGATGCCTTACCCTAACTTGAGCACTCATATTTTCCAAACTGGACTATTGCAACGGTCTGTATTTGAGTGCTAGCAAGTTTGTGCTCAACAAACTCCAAATATTGCAGAATAACGCACTCAGGATTGTGTTGAATATCTGAAGGAGAGAAGACAACACAAATGGCTTTCCATAAGGGAAAAGATTGAGCTGAAAACCTTGTCTCTTACATTTAAATCCTTGAATCATACAGCTCCACCCTACATAACTGAAAATTCACCATCAGATCTTCCACACAGGTCACTAGATCGGCTAACACCTCTTGTCTGGTGGTACCACGATACAAATTAAAAAAATCAGGAGGGAGCAGTTTCCCTGTCATGGTGGCCGAACTATGGAACACACTCCCACCTGCCCTTAAGACGACCCAGCTTTTTACCAACTTCAAGAGAAAATCAATTTCTTGGCTAATCAGTAAGAACTAAACTGATTCCTAAGATAAATATTCCACCTTACTTTCCTTGAAGTCCACATGATGTAACATATAATCTGTTATCTTGTCCTTCGTGTATCTCTGCCTCTGAATCTTTCCTGCTCGTAATGTAAACTTGTAATTTGTCATATGACTTATTTTAACAAGTGTAACTGTAATTTGACTACTTGACTATGCCTGCAACAACTGTATTTTTTTTGTACTCTTGCTCTAACGAGCCCAGGTACCTTAGGGTTAGGTGTGCTATATAAATAAATCAAACAAACAAACAAACAAACAAACAAACAAACAAACAAACAAACAAACAAACAAACAAACAAACAAACAATACGAGGCAATAGAAGACAAGGACATGAGTTGCTTCCCATACAGCGTAAGGATATCTAAAACAAAGACATGAGCTGCAACATGAAGCCTTTCAAGACAAAGGCCCTCATTCTATGGCAGTCCGGAAATAAGAGTGCCGGTAGCAATGCACCGGCACCCTTTCCGGGGCGCCATACTTACGAGAATGCCGGTAGGGGCCACAGATCCCCTGGCAGGCCTGATCTGCCGGGTTTTCAGGCCGTTACCGGCAAGTCTCTCTCTGAAGCACCGTTAGCAACCGTGCCCGTTTTTCAGTGACCCCATTTGCATTGACTCCATGGAAATGGGGATTAACCATTACCACCGCCGCTTGTGATATCCCGGAGGTAAGGGTGTTACGGGGTTGCCGGTAACTGGCCACCTACTTGTGGGTTTTACCGGCAACATCGTAATGAGCCCCAAATACATGGTTTACTTTCAACAAGAGAATGAGGAAATTTAAAGCTAGGACATGACCTGGAGTATGTGGTCATTCTAGACATAGACATTAGCTGCATTCAATGAAAACACAAGGGCATTTAAGACTAAGCCTTGAGCGGGAACATGAGGTCATTCAAGATGAAGATATGAGTTGTTTCCACTCCACTTAGAGGATGAGGACATCCAAGAGAAAGACATAAGTTGGAACATGATTTAATTTTATCATTTTATTTACTGGGAGTTACACATTGAACAATACACCCAACCCGGAAAGCCGGAATTAATACAAACAAAAAAATGCTTAAAGCAGATTACCGCCAATATTCCTGATCCCATTGAACGGAGCGAGAGAAACAGAATAAAGGAAAAAAAGAGAAATCGTCATACATTCATTTTGGAATATAATGTTAATTTGCTTGTGTTGCTAATACCCCAACCCAAAATTAAGAACATAAGGCGACCCAAATATTAACCCATTTCCCCCTAGTTTCCCATCCTTTGGAAAAGCTATAACCTAGACCGATAATGAACTTCATTTTACAAATCCAATCCTTAAATGTCGGCATTCCAGTCTGTTTCCACTTGGTCTTAATGAAACTACAAGCAACTTAATAACCAATACAGACAGCAGCCTGCTCTCATATACTCAGCATCAGTCCAGGGACAACTCCACGCAGAACCAAGAGGCTCTTAACATTAGTTTCTCTGACTAGCATCTTGCTAAATTCCTCACTGATGTTGGCACAGGGCCCAAAATCCCTGGAGATAACACAGAATATATTCCCAACAGCCCTCTCTTGCAGGACCTGGCCACCACGAGGCCAAGACCTCCTGATATATCTATAATAGGCACTCTGTGGTGCATCATAGTCTAAGAATACACACAAATGAACGTGGAGAATGGCCTCCGTCATACTGCGCCAGCAGCCCTGCGGCCCCGCCTCCAGGCTGACTGACACCTCAAGCCTGATGCTAATGCTCCCCTATGTGGGCGCTGTCCTTGTTCTTTAAGTGGCCTAGAATTTGCAAGGCTCTACAGATGTTCCCTATGCCACTGTTCACTTCTACTAAGAACGGAAACATGAGTAGAAAAGCTAAAATCCCCTTGGCATGCTTGCAGGGAGCTGTGTGGATTAGTAATTATCCCAAGAACTGTAACTTAACATTGGGATCTAAAGCAGAGACGTTTTTATGGGAGGGCAAAAGGAGTACTTGCCCGGGCCCCCATCTTGGAGGGTGCCCCACAAGGCTGCCTGATCTAAATAAGCAAGATTCCATTTGTCACCAGACTTAAACAGCACACGTCAGGATATTTGATGGCGTGCTGCTGAGGCTCTAAACCTATTGCCTGTTGGGTGTTCTGCCTTGATCAATTCAACATGTATTGCGGTATACATAGTCAGCGTGCTCACTACTGCACAACTCTTGCAGCATTCCTTCCTTCCGGTGGGAATTATGTTGATCATGTGCAATAGCCAAAGGTCTAATGCATAGTGATAGTTCAGAAGTTATCTCAGTGTGTTAAGCACTCATTGCAGAGGCATGTGATTACATGTAGGATTAGAATAGCACATTCCAGCAGGGCTGGCTGAGCCTTTCGTATGACTGAAGTTTATAAACGTGCCTGCATATGTATTTGGTTTTGCAGCACAGAAGGTGCTATTATCAGCAATGTACCTGCACCAGATAGGTGTTGCTCTACAAACTAACATGTCATCGTATGATGAAGGTCAAGAAATTGGCTTGTTCAGATGGGGTGTTGTAAAACGTAGGCAATCACCTCCAATGATGAGCATAAACTGTTAGTCCAAGAGGTGAATAAGTATCGAAATTGAAGACTGTGGAACCAAAGCGTTTATGCTTATATCCTGAATTTGTCAGCAGATGGTACAGTGATCCTGGTCAAATCATCTAATATGTCTTACATCACTACACTGTCTTCTCTGAGGTTTGCCTTCTCACATGCTGGTGGCATCGTTTAGCCCATTACTTGATCTTTCTTCTTATGGAGGCCATTTGAGTGGAAGGTGTGGTAGACAGAACAGAGTGGACCAGATGTTGTAGGCCTCAGGCAAGGATATTTTAAGGTCTACTCATTTGACACAAGAAACGGTTTGCTTTTTTGTAAAAGTCAAAGGTTTTTCTGCAGGTTAATAAATGACAATTTCATAAGACAGTGTTTTGGAAGTATTTAGAGCTTTAAAATACAAAAGACAAACCTAGATTAAATCTGTTAAATCACATCGATTGGTATGCTGGTACTTACTTCCCTTGATGATGGAGAGAATGAAGCTAGAATCATTCCCATTTTGCATAACACACTTCTATAACATTTTGTTTAAAAAAAATGATCATGTTTCGTAATGTGATTTGTGTACTTTCCAAGCCAGTTTTATAAAATTAGATTGTTTTAGTTCATGGTAAGAACTGGAAAAGAAAGTTCCTAAATGCAGAAATTGCAGAGTTGGCCCACATCACAGCTTCACCCCTTAACCAATGTGTGATCCTGGGCATCTAATTTAATCTTGTACTGCCTAACCTCTGAAAAGTGCCAGTCCCTAAACCTTTCAGAATTCTCAGCCCTTGTGTGATATCCTTCTCAGGGTATGATCTTCAAAAAAGCCTCACTCATGTTTTCACTGGCTATAGTGTTGCTTCCACTATACTAGTGAGCATTAATATATTGCACACCACAGGCATTTGTTCCTTTGATCTCTAATTGGTTCCTTTGATCTCTAATTTGTTCCTTTGATCTCTAATGGCAACCCTATTCGAAAATCATGTCCTACTTCTAATCTCAGTCCGTCTGGATACAGACACCTTCCTGGTAGCATCTGATCTGCATTCACTATCAATGCTATGCTATGGGTACTTCCTTCCAGTTGGTCTCCTCTATCCATGCTTGAGCACTTATGCATTCTTTGAGGCAGCTAATGTGAGTTCTCTGCCTATTCTGGGTTACATGTACCTTTTACATACCGTCCTGCATTAATACTACAGGCTGTATTACTTCCTGGATGCTATTGATAAAAAGTCTCCTGTATCTTTACTAGAACAGACGTAACCTCTTTGTAGACTGCTAATGAAGGCCTTCAAATGCTACTTGTTTATCATTCTGATTAGAGCAAGAATGAAGTGGCTAAGGGGACTTAAAGGGAGTAAACATGCTTACTTTTGCATGCTGCCAGGCAGAATATCAATGTATAGGTTGCAATCATGACGAGGGGTGTAGGGGGGGAAGGGCACGACCAGATATTCTTGATCATTTAATTCCTTTGGTTTGGTGGAGGAGGGCCTTAAAGATGCCCATGCCCAGGGCCCCAAAAGTGCTCAAAACGGCCCTGCCCTAAAACCTCTCATAGTTCCTAAAGGATCTATGTGACCACTGCAAACTTGTAATGCTGAAAACGAAAATGCTGACATTATATTTCCGCCCCCCAACATCTCCCCCGAACATTTCCCTGCAATGATATGCGGGGGGGGGAGTGACCCCCGCAATCCCCTGCCCAGACTCCCCTTATATTGTTTATCAACCTAACCCCCCGCCCCACATATAATTGCAAGCAAATGTACATCTCGAAATTCAGTATTTTTGCATTCAGCATTTTCAAGGTCGCAGTGATGACATGATACGGTTCTCGAATACTTCATTACACGGCCCACATATAAGTCCCTGATAGTCACAATCCCAGCTGCATTCTAAATGGAGTGTGCAATGGTAAGTGCAACAGGTAAACTGTCCCAAACAGGCTTCCCTACTGTCAAAATAAGTACCTTTAAATTTTCTTCTGATATTTAGGGCAAATAATGCAGAAAACTCTGAGAAATCAAAATTGCAACACCTTAAAGGCGTGGTCTAGTGTCTGTATCAAAAGCTCTCTATGTAGAGCCTGGTGGTACTATTGGCTCTAATGAATCCCTTAATGTGCCTTCCCTGGTGCAGTCAATCAGTCTCTGCGCAGATAACCTAGCGCAACAGCCCAAAAATGCTCGTCTGTGTTAAAAAGCTTGTAGGAGTGGCATATTCTGCCCCCACCAGGGTTTGTGCAATTCTTGAGGAAAGGAAAAAGGGGAGGGAGTGGAGAAGGAGAAAAAGGGTGCAACAAACAGAGGGCAAGCTGGGCAAGACATAAAGAAATAAGTAAAATAGAGAACGCAGGGATGTGGCCTGGAGCTCATGCAGTGAGGCTGCGTTGTGTCTAAGCTCCGTCTGTAGATTCTCTTATTCATCCTAAGCACTGTGCTTTACGCTGAAATAATCATGTGCCCAGCAAACCTAGCTTGCACCAACCTACCAGAGAGCGGTGTGCAAGACTTCCCGAAGGAAAACGAGAACCAGAGGCTCTGGAGGCCGACAGACGGCACTGCAGGCGGAGACAACAAAGATGGCAGCCTGCTGATCATAGCAGGCGCTGAAGATCCAATGAGTGGAGTGGTGCGGTGTGTGGCGAGGCAGAGACAGGAGTTTCCCGAGGAGCAGCGGAGCACCCAGCTGAGAAGCTGCTGATCCGAAGGTGGATACAGGGAGGCGCGAGGAGCAGCCCACTCCGAGTACAATCGGAGCATGGATGATAAGCGTCGGACTACTTCGGCCCTGTGATGAGGTAAGCGGGCCGAGGGGGAGGCACTGAGGAAAGAAGCAAGCAGCTGGATTTCTCCTGACCGCAGAGTAAGCGGGGAAGACTCTCAACACACAAGGGGACGTTTACACCCCCCACAGACACTGCAACCTGAACACACGCTGACACCTCTTTGTGCCTGCTCCTGCTCCCGCCCGCGCAGCATTGTTGCAAAACCCCTAAGGGGACCACGACTGCACAGGGCAGCCCCCAGGCTGCTGGGATGCCCATATCGAATTGCACCAATCAAAAATTGCCTTGACAACTCTGGCACTCCTATAGCAAACAAAAGTTAAGACCTGAGTGCAAGCAGCAACACGTGAAGCCATACTGTTCTGTGCCACGAGCACACCACTGGACATTAATCCGCCACAACAAAGTATGGTTAAGGGCTAAAACCTTCAGCTCCCATCCCAATCACATCCTTAATCAGCATTTGTGATGAAGAGCGCAGACTGTTACCTGTAACGCAGTAGGGGACAAATGCCACATGAAAACTGTATGTTACGCACCCCCACTGACGAAAAACCTGATTGAAGACTCAAATAATAGTCATTGTCCCAACAAACAGACCCAAGGAAATTCTACACTGCACAGCAGACAATGGGCCTTAAGCAGAGCTGATACATGTGAAGACAGCTGGGCAAGAACTCATAACTCAAGCCTGTGCACGAGTTAAAGATGGAGAACCTGTTTTTGGGCTGATGCCTAGAGACCCAAGCTGAAGCAGGAGGAAACTGTGGAAAAGTGCCAAGGAGCTGGTAGCACAGAAGAGCCCCTTCCGTGCGGGATTGGCTGCTATTGTAGAACTTGAGCATTGCTACAGAAACCCGAAGATGGCACTTTTGCCAATGCTACCAGTACTCAAGACAACCTCTGGTTGACACAGTGGACGATGTCGCCAGCGAAGAACAAACATAAGAGCACCATCATGGACTCCTTTGCTGGCCTCGAGAAGCTCCTCAACGCCAGACGCAGTAGCGGGAGTGATGGAAACAGAAGCCCAGACACCCATACCTGACCCACAAGAAAATAAGTTGCTCGCCAAGACGTGAGATCCCTCGTGGAGCATGTGACGGCCACAGAATCACTTTTGAAAGACACTGCCACCCCAACTGACGACTTGGTTATCCGAATAAAATCCCTAGAATCCAGAAACTGCGTACTAGAACAGAGAGCTGAAGACATGGAATCCCACTCCCGCAGGAACAATTTGAGAGCACTGGGAATTCCGGAAGGTACAGATGGCAGAGACCCAATGATCTACATTGAGAACTTGTTTCTGCAAGAAGTTGGCCCCAGCAAATTATCACAGGGCTTTGCGATTGAGTGAGCCCATTGATCCTTACAAAAGAGACCACCCCCTGGATCACATTCTCACCCCTAATGATCACCAAAATCTTAAACTTCAGAGACCAGGAGGTGCTCCTACAATTTTCCAGGGAAGGGGGGAAGATACAAAAAGACAATTCCAACATTGCCATCTACCCAGATTACACCCCTCTAGTACAACAGCAGAGGAATAGATTTCTTCCAATCAGGGCGAGGCTCTGACAAAAAGGGATTAAATATATGCTCATATACCCAGCCAGACTAAAAGTCCTATACGGCGGGAAGTTGCTTTTCTTTGAAAGCCCAGAGGCGGTGTCCATGTGGATGGAACACAACAACATAGACGTCCCAGACAACACCCCAGACCAGGTAGAGGGGGCCTGCACACCCTGCCCCCCAGTGAAGAAAGTTAATAAACACCAAATCATGCAATTATACTGGAATCATTGGAAGAGGCTGGGGTTAGGTCTGCTTGACCACAGGCCACTCGCAATGATGACTGAACAAGATAAAACCAGGCGAACAATGTGGCATTAAGTTGGATTTGCTACTCACCGTGGAAACTGTCGCCTACAAGACAGGAGTGAACGACGAGGCCCACTGGGTTACGACTGGAACACCCCCGATCCAGATGGATTGTCAACACAACTCTGCTGTCGATTTGACGAGCCAGTGCCAGAGAATGTCACCAACTCCGGGGCACACTGGCCTGACCGAACAGGATAGACCTGTTGGACACTGTTTGTACCCCATGTTGAGGGGCTAGTTGTTTATTTTTTGCTTTACATAACCAAATATCTCTCAGGAACTTAATTTGAAGCTTGCAACTTATACAGAGATATTGGTCAGATGGAATCCCCTACTGTATAGCAATTTGAGAGTTATCGCTTGAGCTAAGCACAGACCGGAATCAGACAGGAGCACCCTGTTATGCATGAAGAATTCTTGGGTAATCACAGATCAAAGCTACAAAACGACAATATTAATTAGTCATGATGCATTTTAAAATCTTGACATGGAACGTGAGGGGTCTTGGCTCTTACATTCGCAGAAACAGAGTCAAATCATACCTCCAGAAGAAAAGATAAAAACTTCGCCTCATGCTCAATTCTTTTCTAGAAGATAACATCGGCATTGTGAATAGCTGGGGAATTATATGGGAAACCTTAAAAGTTGTAACTAGGGATGAGACAATTTCCAGAGCTGGAGGTATCTGAAAAAAGCTGAGGGGGGAACTGGAGACCCTAGAAGCCAAATTGAGGGAGTTAGAGAAGCCATGCCCTGGTGGGTCGTCCGCAGAGCAAGAACTAGGAGACAAGATCCCAATGCCGTACCGCATGGGAGAGATTGACAATGTTTGATTACACTATTCAGACAGCAAGAGCACACGCAGAGGGAGACAAGTCGGGGAAAGTACTGGCTATGCAGGAAAGAACATCCTAAAACCCCAATCACGCTATTACACGACAAATGCAGGGCCCCGTGGAGTGTACAGGAGACAATTAATTTGATGTTTGCCAGCTACTACGCTACCCCATACAGTCACAACACACAAATACTTCCAGGGGAAATTACAGATGCTTTTGCAATGCTCCAGCTCCCAAAGCTTACCACTAGTCACCATTAACATCTAGACCCGAACAATATGTAGTGGCATCCCAAGACGCCGTTCAGGCTTTTGACTCTGTGAACTGGGAGTGGATAGATGCAGCACTACACAACTTTGGGTTTGGCCAGAACTTAATACGCTGGGTTAAAATACTGTACACCTCACCCATGGCTAGATTAAGAACAGGTTGTCAAATATCAAAACATTGGGACATACAGAGAGGGACGTGACAGGGGTGCCTGCTTTCACCAATGCTCTACATACTAGCATTGGAACTAGTGGCCGTATATGTAAGGCAGAAGTACCTAGCAGCACGAATAAACATCCAGTGCACTACACATCTGATCTCCCTGTATGCGGATGATGTTCTATTTTATCTGTGCCAACCGCAGCATAACCTGCCCATAATAGGAGAGGTCCTAGACGACCTCGCCAAGTTATCCAGAATCTCATTCAAGAAGCAGATGTCATGCCTTTTCCCCCTGGCGGGGCTACATGGCACGGACACGGCTGCCCTGCCAAAGTGAGGCCTGCATTGGGAACAGCACTTCTTTAGATATTTGAGAATACGAATCACACATTGCCCAGCAGAGACACACACGCTCAGGCCAGAGGAGAGACAGAGAAGGCTGTGGAGAGAAGGCCCCAGTAAGCTGGGGGATGGGGCTGTAAGAGAGACCCAGGAACCTGGTGAGAGAAAACCCAAGGAGTTGGGGAGAGAGAGAGAGAGAGAGAGAGAGAGAGAGAGAGAGAGAGAGAATGGGCAGGGAGAGAAAGATCCAGGAGGTGGCGGATAGAAAGCCCCAACGGCCTGAGACACAGGAAGAGAGGGAGAGGGAGAGAGAGAGAGAGAGAGAGAAAAAAAGAGAGAGAGAGAGACCCCAGGCCACCAGGAAGTTGGCCATTTAGATCGAAGAGGTTGAGGAAAGAGGGAGCCAAGAGGATAGAAAGGCGAACCCCAGAAGGCTAGAAAGAGAGAGAGAGACCCCAAGAAACGTGGAGAGAAGGAACCCAGGAAGCTGGAGATAGCGAGAGAGAGAGAGAGAGAGAGAGAGAGAGAGAGAGAGAGAGAGCAACCACACACTCAGGAGGCTGAGGGGTGAGGGAACAAAGAGTCAGAGGAGAGGAAGACCCAGTTAGTGGGAAAGAGTGACACTCAAGACATTGAAAAAAGAGAGAATCAGGAGTCTAGAGAAATAAGGACCCAGAAACCTGGAAGGGAGAGGTTGCCGAAGTTAGCTATGGTTACAGAGGTGGTCTTGAGAAGTTAATCAAATAAACAGCTGAGGGGGTGGTGGCAGTGAGAGGAACCATGTTAGAGGGGTGAAGAAGCCAGTCCTCAATATGGAGGGGACTAAAAAGGAGGTGCCTAAAGAGAAGATCATGAGAAGTGGGAGGATTATGAAATAGAGGGGTGAGCAGAGTGGAGATGTGGAGCAAAGAATCACAAGTAGTAGAGAGAGGCAGGTAAGATTAGGGGAGAATGGAAGAGCAGGAGGTAAATGAGAGAAGATGCAAGAGGAAGCTTGGGATGGGTAGAAGAATTAGCCTGAGGCAAAGTGCCGACGATGTGCAGGAAAAGCATGAGGACCAACGCTACCTGCGACTCTCTCTGACTAAACACTCTCCTTCCAGATCCCTTCGATCGTCTGACTACAACTATCCGCTGATCAAAAGAGAGCTGGGACAGATTTCTCCTCAGCTGGCTCCCACTTTTGGAACAGACTCTCTCTGTCTTGAGCAGACCACCTCAAGTTCCGAAAACAACTCAAGACCTTTCTCTTCTCCTCCTCCTTCCCTCTTCCCCTCCCGTGCTAGCCATCCCCTCTGCTACTGAGATTGGCGGTCTGATCCCTCAAGAGTCCAATAGGGTCCTGGCTTTCTGCCCAATCGCCCCCAGGACCCATCCCCCCATGCACTGCCCTCTGGGCCCACACCTGCCTGTCAGGTGGTTTGCCTCTGCACTGCACTTACCTGTTGGGTGGTAGACCTCCCTCTACGCCTTCACCATGCACTTACCTGCTGCCTCTCCAATGGAACACCTGCCACTTCCTCCCTTAGAGGACCCTAATGAGCACTTACACCCTACCCCAGCCCCCCCTTTATTACTTTTTCTTTCACTGCACTTGCACGCTCCGAATGTCACAGGGCCTAGTAAGTTTGCTTCCGTTTTCTATTTATTCATTGTCAATTGCTTTGTTTCTTTGCTACCTTGTTCTCCTCCCTTGTGCCGCTTCGAAACACTGTCTATTGTATAAGTGCCATATAAATAACCAATAAATAAATAAAATAAGTAGCTATAGAGAGAAGAAAGGTACAGAGAAGGTCCACCAGGTAGGAGCTGATGGCAGCCCATTGAGGAGAACAGAGAATTTGAGTTGAGAGAGTGTTGAGCAAGGACCCTGCGGGAGTATTGAGAGGCCTAAAGCGGACTCTACAGAGGCCTTAGGGTGCCATTCTGTTCACTTATGGCTCTAGGCCTTAGTTTAGGGCTGGCTCCACTGTGACACCAACTACACAATCTCCCTTTAGGCTCAAGTAGAGACTTAAGACCTGTAAGGAGTCCCCACCGTATATCCCCTTGGAAATGAGCAGAGACTGTGATTTTGCTGTGGCCTGAAACAAGAACAAGACTGTCTGAGACATTTTTCTTGGAACTCTTTATGCTTGATTTACGACAGTGAGCACCTTCCCTTGCATTTGTTTTTGTTTTTTAATAAAAGCCACCAGGAAGGAGCTTAACTGGCCTTAATGAGAAATTAAGAATATTTTACTTTGCACCTTTTGAACCTCCCAGAGAGACTTTTGTGCATACTTTAGTGCACAACCATCCCGACCACGTTGGAGTTACTTTTATGCACATTGTTGGCCTATGCCACAGCGGTCTGCAACCTTTGGCTCTCCTGATGTTTTGGACTACAAATCCCACTCACCCTAGGCAGCATAGTTAATGGTAAGGGATCATGGAGTTGTAGTCCAAAACATCTGTTGAGCTACAGGTTACAGGCCTTAGTCTATGGGAATTGCTTTGATTTGTCCTCATCCAAATCCTAATAAAGAAGATTTCGGGAAACATATGTCATGCCTGACCTTTCTTTGACTCTTGTGATCTACGTAACATATGTTGATGATAAACTTACCCAAAGGCCCATGCGAGTAGCTTGTTGTAAAAGATGTTATGGACTTATTGAGGGCAACCATAAAAATGAATCCTTTAACCGAGAGTCATATATTTGGAGCTGGTGAAGAAAAGCATGGATGACCTGGGAATTGTCTGCACCATTCTGAAAGAGCTCATCTTCCCGAAAGGTCGCTCAGAAAGATGTTTAACAGAAATGTTTACCGGAAGAGCAGAAATACAAGACCCTTTGTTGATTTAGGTGGTTTCAAGAGCAGTGCCAAGGTTTCCTTGAAATGCCTGGCCTTAGAGGAAGAGCCAGCACAGCGGTTGAGCTTTTCAGACCCCACAGCTTCTTCCCTCAACTATATGAGAACAATATTCTGGTCCAAGGTGTCAAAAGTATCCCAGGGATCCGGGAGTATAACCATGCTTCCTGGTCACCTGCGAGCCTCAATATCACTCATACAAAAAGGGAGGGTGTTCCATGCCTTAGCCGCTGCCGATGAAATAGACCCTCACAGCCCCCGTCAGAGAGTCTAACCCCGATGGCTGGACAGTTTTCGGTTATTCTGAGCGAAGGGATCTGGTGGTTTTGTCGGGAAATAACTTTAATTGAAGATATTCAGCTCCCCTTTCGTAAAAAGCTTTATGGACCAGACACGATGACTTAAACTTAATGCGTTGTTCGACTGGGAGCCAATGAAGCTCGTGCTGATGGTCCTCTCTATCATAGGCCACTGAGATATCGAGCAGAGTGAGGTTTGCAGCTGTGCAGTTGTTGTTCTCTGACATTAGTTTTGGGAGCTTCAATCCCCCCTTTCCACAATAATTCCTCTTGTACTGCTTCGCTAAATCATCAACTATACCCAATCCTTCCACCCCATCCTTCCCTTGAAATGGCCTCATGTTTTTCTGACCTTTGCTTTCCACCCATTTGCCATTTAATAAATTGTCACAACCTTTTGCTCATAGAGATCATTGTCATTTATTTCCTCCTTATAATGGTACATAACACAAGCCATCATGCAACTCTACCAGTGGCATTGCTCGAAATATGTGAGAAATGCAGAGACTTTCTCCATTGGTTTTGGGCAAGTGTGGGTAGCTTCTCTTTGCGAATTTCTCTATGGCAGCTGGCATAATGCCCTTCTAGGAGAACTTGCCTGCAATGATGGCATCGAGAGGCTGTACACAGACTGCGCATGGCCCAAAGGAATATCAAGATACACAACAGCAAATAAATACATTCATGGCATGCAAACACTCGGTTAAAATGCACCTCACGGCAATAAGCACCCCCGCAAACTCACGGTTTACAGGATCACCGGAACCTACCGTCTGTACTGTGTGGCGTGTTCAAATTTGCAAAGCTATTTTTGCTCTAGGAAAAAAAAAACATGAAAATTACTGAGAATTGTAAAGAATGGCTTTCAGGACAGTCAATTGTACAATATGAAATGCAACTAAATGAAAGTCTATGACTGGAGGCCTGCCCACCTAGTGCTCTGGCTGAGCACACTCATATCCTCAGAGCAGATATGGGGGAAAAGGCATGCCACGTCTTCCTGCAGTATCTGCCTGTTCTCCTGTAAGATTGGTTCTGGCAGCAGTATGCCACTTTGCCCACGGAATCACAGCAGATAGGGCACGCCACTGCCAGAGCCGCAGACCATAACACCCTGAAGCTTCCAGTTAAATGTGTCGAGCATGATAGTGCAATCGTACCAGAATAATCCGGCACTACCTCAGACCTGGGGCCGCCCCCAAGGAAAACAGTTGAAGCCATGTTTGGACTCAAACATGTTTTCCATGGGGGAACCGGTGGTGGGTGGAGATGGACACGGGATCTGAACAACAGTGGAAGGAATGATGTGAAAGTCATGTGCCTTTCTTGCCCCCCCACTACCCCTCATGCCCCTTGCACTACTGCTGCGTGGGGAGAAAACACGAGGATGGTCCGCAGGAATGCCGAAACCCGGAACTTTGTGCTGTATGTTGGATGTGAGCCTTCTGCTGCATTTGCAGCCATAGATCAGCTGTGTGCTACACCTGCCATGTTAAGGTAAAAGCAGCACAATCCAAAATGGCCACAAAGTACAGCGATAACCCCCAACAAAAAAACAAAACACCACAAAGCTGCGCCTCGTGTTGTCCTCGGGTTACAAAGGAACATTTTTGTTAATCACTAAATGAATAACAGATACATTTGCTTGGGGAGGGCGGGTAATAAAACTGCACACTCTGGACATGTATGTGTTTCTCCAGCCTTTTGCAGCAGGAGATGCAGAATCGATTGGAACCAGGATACATGAGATCCAAACTCAAACTCCTGCATCAAAAATAATCATACGATCCTGTACAAAATGGCATCTCTCTGAGTGCATCATTTCACTTATCTGAGAACTACATAGGCTGGGCCATTTTATACTGTCTGGGAGTGTTTAGGCAGGTTCAAATTGCAGTGCTGAGTTGGGCACAACGAGCAACACCTGCTTGCAGGGGCATTTGCGCAAAGCAAGATTCCTAATCAGAACACTGGGACTACTGAATGAGCAGGAGTAAGGTTACAAGACCTGAACAGACCAATCTTGTGGCTGCTGATTTACTTTGCCTTAATAAATGACTAACTAATTAAGAACCGTCCTGATGGGCGTACCTGGCTACATGAGTCCTGAAGACTGAGTAAAAGACTGATAGCAGTGAGGGCGTTTGATGAGTTTTATAGGCTCATAAAGCCTAGCATGACCTGAGAGTGTGCTCTATGAAGCTATTATATAACCTGCTTTACTCTTGATAGCCTATGGCATGGTTACTCATTTTTTGTCTCTTAAGATATTTTGGACTACAAGTGCCGTGATCCTTCACCACTGACTATGCTGGCTAGAGGTAATACGAGAAAGAAGTCCAAAACATAGGGTGAGCCAACAAATGAGTAACCATGGTATATAGTGTACATAAGTGTATAGACATTGGGTCTCATTACGACCCTGGCGGTACGGTATGGATGGTGGCGGTATGGCACCGGCTCCGTCCATACCATACCGCCTTATTCCGAGATTCCCACGCGGGTTCCTGGCAGCCCGCCAGGTCTTACCTGGCGGGCTGTGTGGTCCCCGCGAGCAGAACTCGTGATTGCACCGGCACCGTTATAAACGGCGCTGGTGCAACCATGCTCCCGACCCCCATTGTGCCCTATGGGGCAGAATGGGGATCGGAAGCCCGGCATTAATGCCTCCCGCGAATGGCTAATTACCAGCCCCTCCATCTCGTAATGGGCCGGTTATTGCCCAATCGCAGGAGGCAGTGTCGGTAGCGAGCATGGCGGTAGCCATGCCTGCCATACAGGCACGGCTACCGCCATGCTCGTAATGAGACCCATTGTTAGTAAACCAATCCACCTGGACAGTTGCAGGTAGTTGACTGAGGGTATGCTCTGCGCTGCCTGTAGCGCTCTGAAAACTATGTGGGCTTTTCAAACCAGTCTCCTAGCTATACTGGTTCCCATAGCGTGCAGAGTTGCAAATAGAATGCTTGCTGAACATTCCAAGTGTTACAGTGGAAGCAATGTTGATTTCAAATTTCAAATAAATCACCCCGTGTCAGTTGGTTGTAAGGAAATTATTAAATTACCACTTGGTTAGATGTTCTCTCAAGGTTCAGTCATGGGCAATTCCAGAATCTGCCTCTCCAGGTTCCCTCCAAATGTTAGTCTTTTTCTTGGTCTAATCCACCTCCCAGGCAATGTTGGTTCTCCTGCAATTTTCCAGCAGATCCCAATTAGATGAATTCAGACAGCCCTCCCTTTTCCCATTGTGTGTCTTCTTTTAAATCTTTAACCACTCCCGCAAAATATCCAAAATATCAGGTGCCCACCAAATAAGGGGAAGGTATTAACTCAAACAGATCCCTAAAATGAAAATACTTGGTTCTGTGTGACAAGTTTACTTACATTGAACAGCTCTGGGTTTTATGCTCAGGGAAAGTCATCAAGGCCTCTGGAAACTCAGGAGAAACATAGGCACTTGGTTAGATGTTCTCTCAAGGTTCAGTCATGGAGACTTCCATAATATATCCCTTTATTTTGCCTCTCCAGGTTCCCTCCAGATTTTAGTCTTCTTCCTGGTCTAATCCACCTCCCAGGCAATGTTGGTTCTCCCGCAATTTTCCAGCAGTTCCCAATCAGATGATTTCAGACAGCCCTCCCTTTTCCTATTGTGTGTCTTCTTATAAATCTTTAACCACTGCCGCAAAATATCCGAAATATCAGGTGCCAGCTTATTGGCTCTTGATCTGGATTGGACATTTACTGTCCTCCCCTTTTCTCTGAGTGCACCCTTTTAGTTACTATGCTCCATTCTTGGGAGTTTATGACTCCACCCCCTTGAATTATTTTTCTGAACAATTTTATGGTTGCAGCCAAAATCTACAACATGGTGATTGTTTTCAATTTACAATTAATCATCATAAAATATATTTGCATATCATGGCGGAATTAATAAAATGTGTCTGGCATCAGCACAATGTTGCTGGCTCGAATGGCAGGTTTTTGTAATTTATTCAACAAATATATTAGTTATCAACACAAGCTTTTCTATACAGATATCTAATTCAATAAGCTATCGTCTCCCTGAATCTCCACTTCGCAAAATATTCTCGGAAGCAATCACTACATTTCACCTTATAACTTCAGTTCCCAAGGTTGAATTCATATGAGAGTTGAATAGTTGGATGGCACTTTCCATGATTCTTCCCTGATATTTGAATGATTTCGGTGAGGGTTATGGTTCCCGAGATATTGGCCAAAGTATGATTCTCAATCCAATAATATGAAAAAATAATGATAATCATCATTTTAACTTCAACTGCACATTACATTCCTTTTCTTCAAACTTAGACATCGGACTGGCCCCTTACTTCTTTGTTTATTCTGCTGGCCCTAAAGTTATTTACATCCTTTTCCCAGGGCTAATGGGGTCCTTATCTTCCTTGATCAGAGGGTATACCTCTGCCCCCTTACTCATGTGACAGGCTCTGTAGCATGTCAGTTGTCAGTCAGATCCTGGACCTCACAAGGGATCACATTTTATTTTTATTTTTAAGAGTTCAGCCCTATTAGCTGGGTCTCATATTTTCACAGTGGTCATCTGTTCACCTTATACAACTTTAGTCTAGCGCAAGCTCTGTGCCCTTCTTGGCTCTGTGAGCATCAAAGATATCCTTAGATAAAGAGAAGAGCATAGCTTGTACCTTGCATCTGATGGAGGAAGGGGAACAGTTCTAGGCCTTTGAATCTCATGTGAAAAATGTCTTTTGGGCTAAGTACAGCTTTTCTTCATGCCCAGAAAACGGGTATTTTTGAATGTTGCAATTACTTTACACATGAGGCCTGCTTAAATATCTAGCATCAGACCGTCAATGTCCAACTTCCCATTATAAAACACATTTGAATGGTTCAGGCCAGGGAGTTTCCTCTGTTCCTTTCAACGCAAACTGCCAAATATATTAATTTCTATGGCAGCTTTCTCTTTGAGAAGAATTCCTTTCTGTGTCTCAATAGACTGTAATGGAAGTTAGGCCTCATTTCTTTTCAGCCTTGTCATTCACACAGAGGGCACACTTAATGTTATTCTTCCTTTTTCTGACAGCACTGTTAGGGTATTTGGCGGTGTTGAAATGTCCATGCTGGCCTTTTAGTCTGCCAGTCAACTGTGTGCTTTCAAATGACAGGAAAGTAGTTCTGCATTGTTCGGCCTCAGTCAGCCAGACGCAGTTTCCTTTCATCTTGGGGCTGAAACTACACCACCTCAGTCCCCCCCACACCCGCTCTTTTATCATGGTTACCCTCCTGGGAAAGAACAGGGAAGAGTGGGGTTTCGATTTGTGTTCACTTTAGTCCTGGGTTTTTCTTACTTTTCTTTGATTGAAAATAACCCATCTTGGATGGTCTTGCTTTCCTTCTTCCGGGTTCCCGGGGCATGGAAGAGGCCTTCTTTCTTCCTGGCTCTCTCTGTTGCCCCTTCCTTTCCCAATTTTCTGGGTCGTTTCTAAAATTCTCTTCTCCTGCTCCCCAGGCAGGAAAGACGGAAGTACATTTTCTAAAAAGAGGTGTAAAAAGAATTGCTAAGAATTTTTGTTTGGACCTTATCCCCCGGATAACATTTCAGAATAAGAGTTTAATTTTTCAATCTCAGACAATATTCATTGGCAATCATGAATCATAAATTATCATTTTAATTGAATCACTCACTGGTTATATATTTTAGTTTTGATCTGGGGTTTTGATATTACCTTTCATTCCTCTGATGGTTCCTCGGCTCTAACTTAATTGGGTTCCTCAATCCCTCTTAAAGCTAGTCTGGGATGACAGCTTTTTAAATGATTGATATGGACCCATTTCTGTTCCATCTGTTCTCCTTTTGGGATGCGGATCTTATAGGCAACAGGTGATATTTTGTCCTCAATCTCAAAACTACCATGCCAAGACAGAATGAATTTCCGTTCCGTGCTCTGCTTTCTCTGGATATTGTACAGATAAACCCTGTCACCTACCTCATAATCCTTTTTCGTGGTCTTCAAGTCATAGTATGATTTCATCCCTTCAGCCGACTTCTCTAAGTTGGGCATTAGCAAAAGCATTATGGAGGTGCTTTCTTAGGTTCTCAATGTACTTATGAGTAGTGGACATGTTAATCAGCATCTGCTCCTGAGTTCTATAGAGCAGATGGTGAGGTAGCACCATTTTTCATCCGGTACCAAGTTCTAATGGAGATATTTTAGTTGCAGAACCTGGTGTAGACCTAATAGCCAGCATGACAAATGGTAATTGCAATGTCCCAACTATGTCCAGAGTCAGCCAAAAACTTCATCAATATTGTCTTATTATATCTCTCAACCTATCCATTCAATGCCAGGTGATGGGCGATGTGGAGTTTTCTTTTTACCCCTAGAATCTTCCACATCTTGGTCATCACCTCACTGGTAAAATGACTTCCTCGGTCTGACTCAATCCTTTGTGGGAGGGCAAAACGATATTGATATTGATATTTTACTTCTATTGCGCTCATACTCAAGTGTTTCAGAGCGCGAGAGAAGATATGGTTGATCATTAGCACGGCAGCTGTCTCCACCTTACAATTTGGGGCAGGAAGACATTCTACCCACTTTCTAAACAAGCATGTTACAGTCAACATGGACTTGTGTCCTCTAGAGGAGTGAATCACTGGCCCGATGAAATCAACTTACAAATCCAACCAGGGCAGTGCCATTCCCGTTTTGTAGGGGAGATCTGTGTGTGTGGGAATTTGGCTGTAATCATGCACACACGAGAAACACCTTCAAATATATGTTGAGGTCTTTGCCCATGTGTGACCAGTATTTGACCTCTCACAAGATTCCAAATATCTTTTGAATACCCCTATGACTGGCAGTGGCCGCGTCATGGGCTTGATTTAATATCAGGCTCAGGACTGAGGTAGGTACCACCCACTGGTCACATCCAGTTAGGGATCTCTGTACCAACAAACCATCTTGCATCCGAAACATTCTTGAAAATGTCATCAATGCCTGGTGAGTCTCTTTACTGGTATAATCTGATTCTGTTAGAGGAAAACTCATGGGGTCCTCAATGTGCTGGCAGAATTTCCCAATAATGGAGTCCTCTTTTTGTGCAGTGATCAAATCTGTATCTGGGGTATTTTTATCCCAGTGAGCAGTTGAGAGTTCACTGTTGACATGAGTTTGAGACCTGGTCACAGCTGTGACTTGGATTTCACCGAGCAAGGATTCCGTATCTATGAAATCCCCCTGCAGATTTCCATTTTTATCCAACTGGTCCGCCAGGTTTTTCGCAGTCTTCCCGGCCCCTCTTTTTTGCAATGGCCTCTTCTTTTTCCAATATATGGTCATCCTTTAGAGGTCACCAGATCATCAATAGACTGGATCAGTTTTCCATGATTTAATGGTTGTTGTTAGCACAAAGCATGCCTCTATTCTTCCAGTTTATCAGGTGCTCTTTCAGTTGGTGGTGCAGTGCGGATGGCTTGATATACTTCCATCAACTCTGTCACATGACTACTTCAGGGTCCTATTTTGTAACCAATGGAGGGTTCAGGGGTGTCATTGACACAGGAATTCCCAATGCCAGACACTAACTCTTTTCCCCCATTATTGACAACATAGTAGGTGCACCCGTCCACATAAACTGTGGGTATCCCCTGACAAGTGTCCTCTTCATAGACCTTGTGTGTAGATGTTAGGTACACTTCCATATTGTCTTTGGTTATTAGACTTTCATCCTTGAGACGGTTTTCTTGAGCACAATCATGCAAGTCTGCCAATCGTTGCGCTAGAGGGCTCTTCTTGTTTTGCCCATATCTGACCTCTACAGGAAAGCCTTGCATGGACAGAGTCCACAAAGTAATTTTGGAATTACTTACATTCCCTGGCAGATACTGTCACTTTGTAAGTACTGCAAGGGTTGGTGACGAGTCTCTACGATGATGTGTTTCCCCTGGATAAACTGGCTGTAGTTTTTCAATGCCCACACCATTACCTTGCGTGCATTTTCGCAGTCATTGAATTTTTCCTCCACAGAGGACAATGTTTTGCTAACGTAAGAGATCACTTTTTAACCTTATCATGCTTTTGGTACAGTACAGCTGTCAGGCAGGTATCTGAAAACCCTGTCTCTAAGAAGAACTCTTTTTTTCTTAATGGTGTAAGCCGAACAAGGATCATTAGAAAGGCTTATTTTCAGTTGTTTAACTGCCTCGGATTGCTCCAGTCCACAGTCCCACTTGACCTCGGCCTTTGATAAATGAACCATGAGCCGAGTGACTGCTGCCTAGTCTTCAGAGCGGTCTTTCTAAAGTGAACTGTCACACCCCTGCCACGCACAAGAACACACAGGAGCTGAAAGGCCCATCCACGCCAGGCAGAAGACGGAAGCCATGAACGCAGCAGGTAAGTGTTAAGTGCATGCATGTGTCTGTTGGTGCTTAGGTGCGTTTATGTCTGTCAGGCGAGTAGAAGGTTGGGAAGTGGTGTTAACAGGGGGGGAGCAACAGTGTTAGTGGAGAGTGAAACCCACCCGAGTTAAAGTAAGGGCATGGGTAGGTTGTAAGGGAGGGGGAGCAAGGGAAATGGTGACATTTGAGAATATTGAAAGTCGCACCAAAATCGGCCAGAAAAAAAACAGTCTTTTTGTGTAGCACCTTCAATAGTTGGAAATTTCACATAGAACCCATCTGAACAGCACTGGGATTTCTTTGGAAAATACATTTTTGCTAATATTGTATTGAAGTTGAAACAAAAAAAGACTACAACTCCCAGAATATATTTCATGAAAACTCAGGACTATAGAGACCGTGCTCGGGTGGCATGTAATCACTCTGCCAAACTATGCTTTTTACAGGGAGGCAAAACAAGTTTGAGTAAGTCGGGAAAAGGCAATATTTGTGCCCATTATGTTTGCTGCTGCCCTTTGAGTTTTAGCAAAGGGGCCAGGAGCTGGTTACTACGGAAGGTTTGAAGCTGAAGAGATTGCACTTGAGGGGATCACGTCCTTTTGGGGGGGGCGTGTGCACATGTTTTTGACTGTGATAGAATTTAAGTGCAAAGGTAAAAAATAGCAACAATTGTGCCATGCGTGTATTGAAAAGCTTTTCTTTGTTGCTACTTGCCCATGTACCTTCATGATTTGCCTATGGTTGCAATTACTTGTCCAAGTTAGCCTAATTTCATAGGTTTTGCCACGGTATTTTAACATATAACATATTACAGGTGTTGTCATTATACAGTAAGGAAACCGTATCATTGCCAGTTACTCTCACAAATTGCCAGCTTTTGCCAAAAGACAACAGCAACTAGCTGACGGTACTAGTCATGTCAACATGTTGGCATTGCACTTGCATCATATAATTATAATTTGCTGATCTGTATAGAGCTTCATGTAGATGGACCACGTCTAAGCTATGTAATAATCAGTGTTATTATTACCCACTGTGGGTACCTGATTAATCGCCCTCAGAATGATGAAGGGCCTAGTGGGCACAACCAGGGTTTCAAATCAGCTGCAGCACTTTACCATTCCCAAAAGAAGCATTTTGCACCTGAGCTATCCATCCGGCATGCAACTATTTGCTAGAAATGAATATGATATGCCCAGGAACTCGAATCACATGCTTAAGTACTCATTCCATTTGCTAGACATTACAATCTTATATTTAGGTACTCTCACCGTATACCAGGTTTTCCCAGTAAATGCTCATGAGTTCACACCATTTGGCAAGTATTGTTGTACTTTGTCTAGGTACTCAGATATTAGCAACATGACTGCTTCACCTCATTGTCGACCTACCTCTCTGGACTTCCCCCAATAGCACTTTGAAGTGGTTTTAAGGCACTCACTCTACCCAAACCTTGATAAACTGCCTGCTAACTCACAACATCCTAACTCGTTCCCTTTATTTTCTTCTGTGCTGCGTGCACCTCTCGCACCCTCCCCTTCGCTTCTACTCTCCTTTTGCCCGACCAACCCCAGGGCGGCTCAGGCAGAACACAGGGCACTTCATGATCAGGTTAAACATTCACGGAGATTGAAATGAATATCGCAGACTTCCCAAAACTGACAACACGGAATGCAAATCATTGTGAGCGGAAACGGTGGGAGCGTAGATAAAGCGCCAGCCTGCCATAATGGCTTGAATTTCATTGCAGGGCAAGGTGACCAAGCACTCCTCTCCCAGACGACAACAACCGTGAGAAGAGCACTTCCTGTGGTGGACGCTTTACAAAGACAGACAGGAAGCTCTGTCAATATTATACATAGGCACCACTTTCTCGATCTTTTCACAGAATTTGCATCAAACCCACGCGTTGGTAAGCTTCGCTATGAACCATTTACAAACAGCACCCCTTTGACTGCTATCACAACCTAAACAGATAATCCCGTTGTTCTAACCGATAGTCCCTAGTTTCATCTTTACAAACGATGTGCCCACTTTTTCGTGTAATACCAAATATTAAGCTTGGTTTCCAGAACAATATCATTGATGGGTGTAGAGAATGGACAGTCCCTTTCTATGGGTTTTTGGCTGTGAATAGCCCAGAGTTTGTGTTGGATTTTCAAACAATAAGTAAATCTAATTCAAATCAAACTCACAACTTTCTAAGGTTTTGAGTCATACCAGTAACAATTACAGTTTAGACAGTTATATCAATATATGGACTCATGTTTCGAGTAACAGTTTATGACAATACTTCTAGCTCCAAGCCTACATTCCTGCCGGATGCCTGCATGGTCTCAAACCAACAGAATTCATATCCACCAACTACGTTGTTTAGATTCTAGGAAATGTATAGTGTTTTCCATGCTTGCATACTCAAGTATCTTGGCAATGGGCCATTTACCAATACCATAATCATTTCTCAGCACCCACTTCAGCAATAAGGCGAGCCTGTTTGTTGATGTAATAACAGCATGTATGAAACAAACACGCTTTTTCAGAACAAACATGTTTAATCTAATGTTCTCTCTTTTTTCTCCTCTAATCCTCTTCCATCCTCCTCCATCTCTTCCGTTTTTCTCCCTCCTGCATTTTTATCCCATTCATGTCTTTATTTTACTTGTTTTACTTGCACTGAATTGTATCATGACAGGTTACTCTAATGTAATGAAATATATAAATATGTTGATCACAAATGTGCAGCCCTGATGACGACCTTAGCAGGGTGAAACACGTGTCGGCAGTCGACAGCACTTCACAAGTTGTTCAACCCTACCCACCTGACTCTCTTATTGATGCTTACGCAATCACCATGTTTTGAGTTCTTAACTGAGCAAGTTATCAGTGTCATCTAATTTGTTTGAATTATTCCTTATCAATATTGGATACACTGAGGTAGATAGTCCAATTTGAGATTTATTTTGCTAATCCCAGAAAGTCTGGTCATTTTCTTTCATGTTGATTTTGCCTCAAGTTGATTGCAAATAAATATAGCCACACAGGCGTAAAACCTTCCCTTGCATTGTTACTTTCCAGTAAAATTAACAGAACCTAGTTGGAGAGCGCAGCAAGCAGAGGATACATCTCTTTTTGTTCAGTTTGTTTCAAAAGGTGACCTACGGAAATCACCTATTCCCCTGCTACTGCAGCATATCCAACCTCCCTAAATAGACTTTTCCGTTTCACTTACCTAAACAACACCAGTGTTAAGCGCACCCTCATTTGGGTTCCCTACTTTTCTCTGTCGTTATTATAGCTGGTTCAAAACTGCAAAGAAATAAACCCTTCTAGTCTTGTCATGGTGAACTTCCAGTGATGGCTACTGTGGTGGGTGACCCACCCAAGTGTGTTGCCCCTTTAACATGGGCCATGACTCTGTCATGGCCCAAGCTAATAAAAGGACCCTCTGTAGACACGTGCAGCAGAACGGCTGCAGACTCCCAAGAGGAACGACTGAGTCCGTGCCTCATTTCATGTAGGCTGCAGGCTCACATGTGGAGGCACAGGCCTGCATGCCCTGATGCCGTGGGACCCTCGTGCCAGCCTGGTGGCAGAGGCCCGCACGGTCAGGGGCATGGCTGGCAGTGCCTCCACCCCCGATGGTGCTGATGCCATATAGCACTACGGGGGACTGCCGGATGTCCAGGGCAGGCCCCAACCCTCACAGGCACTGGGCCTGTCATGTGCAGATGTTCGTAGCACTATGGGGGTCTGAGGGATGTCAATGGCAGTCCACCCACAACATTAGCGCCGAGGAGCGAGACCCCGCAATGCGCTGTCCCCGTGCTGTCCCTCACAGTTGGCTGCTTGCTTTTTGCTCCCGCAAGGGGAAGGTGGAGGAGGGACAAAGGAGGTGCGGCGCGGATTGTTGCTGTGGCGTGAAAGAGCATGGTGGCAATGGCAGCCCTGCGGCATCCATGGTGCGTGAAGGAAAAGAATTGGAGCGCTTGCCCCCGACCGAGACAGCGGGGCAGGTGTGTCAGTCTACGCCTGGATGGGTGGCCCGAGATGTGGAGGGGAGTGCCCATCCGAGAGGCAGTGAGGTCTGCGCGAGTTCCGCGCTCGAGTGGGCAACATCCGCTGCAGAAGAACAATGGCGGGGAGTGCCCAGCCCCCAGAGTGCCTGTTTTACCTTCCCATGGAGGGGGGGGCAGAGAGGAGGTGTAAGGGACCCTGCTGGCAGACCCTCCCTCACCGCGGCCCTCTGTGAAGAGGGTGCTCATGCGGCTAGGGGAGGGTTGGCCCGCAGCCCTTATGCGGCCCACTGCTCCTGCGCGGTCCACCGTCAACAAGGAGGATATGCTTATCCTGTGGTAGAGTGAGGTGGTGTCTGGCCAGCCCGCCCCCGCCAGTCCTAGCGGGAAGAAGCAAAGGAACGCTAACGCCATCCCTGTTGGGATGGCGGGTCAAGATAAGGTGGGGGCTTGCTCGCGGCCTCCTGCAAGAGATTATTCAAGTTGTGCTCTAGTGCGTGTTACGTCTTTAACTGGGTGTGCGCATGCGTGAGCCTCGTTATGGCCACGCATGCGTGTTTGAAATAAAGACGGTCCGTGCTGCAGATGCCGCCGGGACCTTGGAACGAACGGACGTGTGTTCACTGTTTTCTGAGCGTGCATGCGTGCGGATGCTAGTACAGGGCGGCCCGAGGCACGGGGGGCCCCATCACATTGGCGACAAGGCAGGACACGGGGAGAGAAACGCTTGGCACGTACGAAAGTGTCACTATGGGTATTTCATCTCGTGTATTACGAACCTCACACGTGTGATGGCGGCAATTTTGCTTTTGGTATTTACGGTAGTTGCGGCCGCGAGGGTGCTCATGCGCTGCCTAAATACTGAGGGGACCATTTCCTCAATTTTTGGACACTCTGCAGTTCTCCCAAGAAAGGGGACTGCACCCCTGCCTGGACAAACAGGTTGAGGGAGAGAGGAAGCCACAGCACATCATCACAGCATCTCAGCCCAAGAGTTCTGGTACATCGAATCTGAATTTAGCCAGGTTTGCGGCCTCCAACACGGATTGAGGTGCCTGTGCGACCTGTGAAGATGGCGGACAGCGACGGAGAAGCTCCTGCGGCGGCGAGAGTGGTGAGAAGGCAGCATGGCTCCTTACAAACCATGCAAGAATTTGATACCTCAGGCCCACCCTCAAAACTGGGCCCGAGATGGCTTTTATGGATCAAAAAACTTGATATGTTTTTTGCGGTCACTGGGGAAACGGACGATGATGCCAAAGTGGCGACACTGCTATACTCAGCGGGAACAGAAGTATTGCACATTTATGAATCCTTCACCTTACCGGTGGTGACCTACGATGCTGTCAAAACTGCACTTAAGGACCACTTTATTCCTTTATCCAACATTGACTTTGACAGGTTTGTCATGTGCGGAGAAAAGCAGCATGAGGACGAATCGTTGGATCAATTTTGTGCACGCTTAAGACAGCTAGCCACCACGTGCAGATGGACGGACGCAGAAGTAATGGTCCGCCATCAACTAATTCAAGGTTGCAGCTCAGGTAAGCTGCGGAGACAGGTCCTGAGGGAGCCGGGCATGTCTCTAGCACAGATTTTAGACAGTGGAAGGGTGTACGAACTGGCCGAAAGTAGAGGAGCCAAGATGGATGCTGCTGTACGCCCAGGCAAGCATGAGGATGCTTTTGCCATAGGGAGACAACCGCAGGCAAAACCGAGGTGGAGCCAGAAGAGACAGGAACCGACAACTCCACAAGGTGGTTCTGCCATTTGTCAATATTGTGGGTATGACTTGCCGCAATCAGAAGACTGTGCAGCTAAATCAAGGGTCTGCGGGAGATGCAACATGCCAGAGCACTAGGCAGGATGTGTAGAGCTGCTGCCCCGGTTGCCACGCAGAGAGGGCCTGCCAGGCTAAGCAGTGGGTTTAGGAGACAACACAACATCGCTGCAGTGGAGCAAGACACCCAGAGGCTCAACATCGCAGAGGAGGAAGAGGAGGATGAAGAAGTCTTCTTCATCTCAAATTTGGCGACAGGGACCAAGAAACGCAGACAACCGACGTGCGTTGTGGACATTCAAGGGGTTCCTACACAGGTGGTAATTGACACTGGGGCCTCTGTGTGTGTGCTGGCCACTGAACATTATGAGGCCATCCCAGGTCCTCCTCCACTGGACAAGTCAAGGGCCAAAATCTTCACGTTCGGGGGTGACACTCCCTTGCCCATAAAAGGGGTGTTTGTGGCTCCCATATCCCGAGGAGACAAGGCGATTAAAGCAAGGTTTTTCGTCACTGATGTCAGCTCACGGTCCCTGTTGAGTTGTGCGGCCTCGGAAGCGTTGGACCTAGTTCATTTTGCGCTTGCCGTCTACCAAGGGGACATTACTTCACTTTTGGAGAGGTTTGCGGATACCTTCCAAGGGATTGGCAGACTGAAAGCAGAGCCAGTGCGACTGCACATAGGCGAAACCATTCGCCCGACAGCACTGAAGCACCAACGTATTCTGTTCCACCTTCGTTCCCAGGTCGAAGATGAGCTCAAAGCACTCATCAGCATGGACATCATCGAAAGGGTGGAGGGGCCGACTCCCTGGGTCTCGCCGATAGTTGTGGCGCCGAAGCCCAAACAACTGGGCAAGGTACACATCTACATGGACATGCGGTTGCCCAATGCAGCCATTAAGCATGAACGCCACCTGACGCCCACGCTAGATGACATTATCGGCGAACTGCAGGGAGCCAGGATATTCTCCAAGCTGGATCTGAGGGCAGGATACCACCAACTGGAGCTGCACACAGACTCGAGGTACATTACCACCCTTACCACAGACGAGGGTCTATACCAATTCAAGCGCCTTAGCTTCGGGATATCCTCCGCCGCGGAGGTCTTTCAAAATGCCATCAGGGGCGCTCTGGCAGGCCTCAAGGGAGTAATAAATAAGAGTGACGATATTTTGGTCTTCGCCACATCGCATGCCGAGCACATGAAACGTTTGGAGGCAACCCTGCAGAGACTGAAAGACCTTGGCCTCACTTTACATTGTGAGAAATGCAAATTCTTCAAGGACCGCATTGGGTTCTTTGGTTTCGTGTTTCACGAGAACAGGGTGTCCCCGGATCTGGAAAAAGTCAGGGATATCCATGAGGCTGCCGCCCCCCAGTCGCCGACAGAAGTCCGCAGCTTTCTGGGGATGGTTAATTATTGCGGCCGATTCATCAAGGGGCTGGCATCCCTCTCTGAACACCTTCGGGCACTGACAAAGAACAACGCTGTCTGGATTTGGGACAAAAGAGAACAAGAGGCATTTCTTGTGATCAAGAGGGCGCTGTCCGACCAGGACACGGTTGCGTATTTTGACCCCACGGCCGAATCCGAGATTGTGGTGGATGCGAGCCCGGTGGGCCTGGGGGCAGTCCTAATGCAAGCGGATGCGAGAGGTGAAATGCTACCCATTGCATATGCGAGCAAAGCCCCCACGGAGACAGAGAGACGCTACTCTCGGATTGAGAGGGAGGCCCTAGCTATCCTGTGGGGCTGCAGACCCTTTAGGTTGTACATTCTTGGGAAACCAGTGACTGTTATAACGAATCACAAGCCACTTCTGCCCATCCTAGCGGGCGCTTCTTCAAAGCCACCTCCCCGGATAGAGCGGTGGATGCTCGCCCTCATCGAATATGGGGTCAAACTGGTATACCGCCCAGGGACGAACAATCCGGCGGACTACCTGTCCCGCCACCCCAACAAGGAAAGGGAAGATGGACATGGGGAAGTGGTGGAGTGCCAAGAATTCATCCACAACATAGTGGAGTGTGCCATGCCAGTGGCGCTGGACAGAAATGTTGTGGCACAGGAGTCGGCGAACGACAAAGTATTCAAGATCATCCAAGCTGCAATGCGGAGTGGGGAATGGAGAGATGTCCTACAGAACAACACTAGGAGGGAGGTAAAGAGCACAGAGAGACCTCCAGGCACTATGGAAAATTTGTGATGAACTCTCCATCTCTGAGGATGGTTTGCTGCTAAGAGGGAGGCAAATTGTTGTAGCACGGTCGCTGAGGGCTCGAGTCCTGGAGCTGGCCCACACTGGACTCCAGGGTGTGGCAAAAAACAAAGGCGTGACTGCGACCAAAAGTATGGTTTCTAGATCTGGAGGGCCTTGTTGAGGCGCACGTGAAAGGGTGTTTGCCGTGCCAAGCAGCAAGTCCCCTGGAAAGGACCCCACCGATCAACTCCATGGAGGGGAGTGAGAAGCCGTGGGGTACGGTCCATGCTGACTTTGGGTCGAAGGGGCATGTACTTCTTAGTGGTAGTGGACCAGTGGTTGAGATATCCGGAGGTGGAATTCGTGGATTCAACGGCCAGTGACCATACTATCCTGGCGCTGGAAAAAAATGTTTGCCACACATGGCCTCCCGGAAGTTCTCTGCTTGGACAATGGACCGGCATTCACTGGAAACCAATTTGGGCATTATCTGAGAGAAAGGGGTATACAGCACTGGAAGGTGTCGCCACTCTGGCCCCGGGCGAATGGAGAGGCCGAAAGGCTTATGAGAACGCTCAACAAGGTGTTTCGCATCGCAGCACACAGTGGAGGGGAACTGAAGAGGAATCTTTTCGAGTTTTTCAGAGAGTATAGGACGACCCCTCACCAGTCCACTGGAGTGGCCCCAGCAGAGGCTCTGTTTGGGCGATGTCCGAGAGGGCTCCTCCCCGAAGTGGAAGGGCGTGAGCCGGGGGTTATAGACAATGACAGAGTGAGAAAAGAGCGTGAGGCCCACAACGAGAAGGAGAGCGGAAGGAGAAGGCTGCAAGACAAGGAGATAGTGGTGGGAGACTCAGTGCTGGTACACAACCGCAGGCCCGAAGGAAAGTTGCCTTTGCCCTACGAGCCACAACCGTGGGCTGTCACCCATGTCAAGGGGTCAATGATTACCACGGCTAGCGAAAGAGGAACTATCACCCGCAACCAATCATTTTTCAAGAAGCTCGACATCCGGCCCGGAGATGCTGAGCTAGTGGGGCCCTCACGACACGAGAACGGTGCTGAGCTCCCTGAAGATGACCCGTCCGTAGATCCGCCATGGGCAGTCGGGACCCCGCCACCAAATCCGAGAGTGGAGCGGCGGTACCCTGCGCGACAAGGATGCAACTTACCTGTTCAGCTCAAGGACTACGTCCTGGACTCAGGAGACTGAACAGGTGACTGCCAGAGGCCAATAAACTGCTGTTAAGAAAAGTTAATGTTTGTTATTTGAGCCTGTTCAAGTGGCAAGTTATTGCACTATATTGTTTAAAGAAAAAAAGGGATGTTACGTCTTTAACTGGGTGTGCGCATGCGCGAGCCTCGTTATGGCCACGCATGCGTGTTTGAAATAAAGACGGTCCGTGCGGCAGATGCCGCCGGGACCTTGGAATGAACGGACGTGTGTTCACTGTTGTCTGAGTGTGCATGTGTGCGGATGCTAGTACGGGGCGGCCCGAGGCACGGGGGGCCCCAGCACAGTGCGGAGCACGGTCAGTGAAGCGTCGGAACCGCCCCACCCCTCCAGTAGCAGGCTTGGAGGCACAAACTGTCCGCGCCCAGATATGCAGCACCCAAGTGAAAATGGTGTGTTGTGCCCTGCCAGCAAGAGGACCACTCCACCTGCAGCGCTAGAAAAAAGCAGCCACAAGACCAATGGACCTCCTGCCTGAAGGAGGAGGGGCTGGAAGTGCCCTTGCACCCTGCTGGGTCAGCCTGAGGGCCTCCACACCGCCAGGGCACCGACAGAACACCAGGGCCATCCGGCGGTGAGAGAAGGCGTGAGCTCTATTTCAGAGCAAATGGAAGATGTCACCCTTCCATGTCAGTGCTCTCTGGGTGCCCGGGCCGTGGGGCGGTGAGGAATGCAGGCTCCGTCTCTGAGCCAAGTGAAGAGAGCACCCGCCCGACACAACCAGAGCAAACAAGTGGCTCTGCACCCTTGCATGCAGCAGCCACTGCAGAGATAATGAAAGAGCTCCACGTCAGAGCATGAAAGGAAAGTGGCTGTGCAAAGGCGCACCCGTTTGTGCGTGTGGAAGGGGGGGTGAGCTACAAGCCACGTAGGGTCAAATAAAGGCAAGGACACCCCCACCGTGCCAATGTCCAAGCGATGTGGGGCAAGGATACCCCCACCATGCCAATGTCCAAGTGAGGGGTGGTCTCACCTGCCTGTCACCGGGGGTAGGATGCTCCTGCAACATGCAGGCCCCAAGGCTGCCCTTAAAAATGGCCCTGTAACATCAGTGAATGGCACATAGCCACAAAGGAGCAGGGTTCGGACCTTCCCAACCTGAACCACGTCAAAGGCGACAGTCTCGATCCAGCAAGGACAAAAGGCTAAACAACCAAAAGAACATTACCAATAGCTGCACGGCCCCCACAATTTGCTTCCAAGGAACTGCACCTAATTTGCATAGCTGGCAGCTAAAAAAGCATTAGCCAGCCTAACCTGTCAGGGGCCAGGTGATGCTAGTAGACTCATAAAATACCTACCTGTCAACTCAACCGCTTTTTGGCAAATGATACCCGCCATAAAATCAGTTCCCTCCCCCACCAATCGCCTTGCCTGTTGATAGGTGCACCCCCCAGAAGTGTGCCGCAGGTCCTCAGTAGACGCTACCCATCGACACCTAGCACGTTGTGCTACGTACACGCTACTGATCCTTCAAGAGCTGCAGATCAGACCTTCTGCCCCAAAGCCCGCAGAGGACAAGGCTGCAGTGTTGTGCGCCACAGGAGACACTGCCCATCGACACGTAGCACGCTGTGCTACGTACATGCTACCAATCCTTTAAGAGCTGCGGATTGGACCCTCTGCGGCAAAGCCCGCGCAGGGCCAGGCTGCAGTGTTGTGCACTGCAGGTCCGCAGGAGACGCTGCCTGTCGACACGCAGCATATTGCGCTAGGTACACACTACCGATCCTTTAAGAGCTGCGGATCGGACCCTCTGTGGCAAGCCCGCGCAACTCAAAGCCACAGTGTTGTGTGCTGCAGGTGTTTTGCGAAGGGGTAGAAGCGCAGAGTGCGAGCATGCTGCTCAGCCGTCGACCAGCAGCGACCGTAAGGTAAGACAGGTGCGAGCAGTGGGTGCAGCCACTACTACTCCCTACTAAACTGCCCGCCCTTTGCGCGTGCTTCGACTTACTGACTGCCTTAACATGCTCTGTCTCTGCAACTTTAGGCTTTCCCCTCTTGCGGTTAGCTGCACTTTGTGTTTTGTGTGTTTCTGTTGTGTTCTGAGGCTGCTGTGTTGTCACACTTAACTGTTCTGCTTTCTAGTCTGTTTCCACACCCCCTTCTAGGTTCCTACGCTACTGTAAGTTACTGTGTTTCTGCTTTTCCACTAGGCTCTCTCCCACTCTCTAGGTTCCCACTTCTTCTACTGGTTACTGTTGGTTACTGCTGTGTCCACTTACCCCCTCACCCCCTTTAGGTTGATCTCTGTGTGTCCCCACTTGTTCTTAGTCTTTGCTATGTTCTTGTATGCCCCTTGTGGTGTGTGACCTGCTTGTGCTTCTTATGTTGTGTCCCTACTGTCCCCCCTTCTGTGCTTACTGCAGTGCACAGCGCTGGGCTGTATTCCTCTCCCTCTCTCTTCTCTCTCTCACTTTCTCCTCTTTCCTCCGCACACCCTCTATGGTCCTCTCCATTTCCCCCAACGTCTCTAACTGCTTCTCTATCTCCTATCCTATCCTTCTCACTAAGTCTGGAAGGAAAAAGTTCAAGAGGGACATCCTGGTCTCCAACCCAGGCCTTCCTATTGCTGATACCTACATTAGTGCTTCCTCCAGACAGACTCTTACTGACATCCTCTTTGTCATTCCCTCTCCACACCTATGGATCCCTCTTATGGTCTCTGTTCTCTCTCCTTTCTCCTCCTTTCCCATTAATGGTGGCACCCGATGAGATGTCCTCTTGGGCTCCTTCCATTCCTCCAAAGCCATCACAAATGTCTATCTTAATGGTACCATCATGGTCCAGGGCTCTCAGCCCAATCTGCTCTTTCTTGCTAGGCGTCTTCCATATCTCATCAAAGTTCTCCCTTCTCCTGCTACCCCTTCTACCAACTCTCTGGCTTCTCTGCCACCTCCAATCCTCCACCTCTGCCTCCTTTCTGACACGCCCCTCTTCCTCCTCTCTGGCCCTTATTCCACCTCCGTCTACTGCCTCTGCCCACCCACTGGCCCCTCTGCTGCTTCCGTTGGGTGAACCTCACTCCAGTACCCCTCTCAGAGGTCTTTCAAATGTGACAATCTGCTCCTAGCAGCTACTCTCAACTCGCACTCTGTTGTCATACACTCCTCTGATATCTGCCTCCTCCTCGAAGACCTTGACCTGGATGTCTTCGCTCTCGCCAAGACATGGTTCATGACCAGCTCTGTCATGAGTGTTGACACTCTCCTCCCTGAGGGCTACAAGATCCTCTTGGAGCCCAGAACCAACTGGCCTGCAGGTGGAGTGACCCTGATCTTTCCAGAGTGGGTCTCTGATTCTGTCATTCCTACGCAGGACTATTCCTCCTTTGAATGCCTGGTCTGCAGACTCTCTAACTCTCCCGGCCTCTCTCTGACTGTGGCCACCATCTACAGGCCAACTGGCCAGGTCACCCTCTTCCTCTCAGAATGGGCTGACCTCTCCCCTTCTCTCCTTGCCTCTACCTCACAACCTCTTCTCTGATCGTAGACCTCAACATCCACCTGGATGCTTCTAACCCCTCCTCTAAACTCACCCGCAATGTCTGCAACGCTCTCTCCCTTACCATTCTACCCACTGGTCCGATAAACACTCTGCTGGACACACCTTGGATGTTTACATCTCCTCAGACACCCCCCTCCCTAACCCAGTCACTACTCCTCTATCTTGGACTGACCACTTTCTGCTCTCCTCCCACCTGAAACGTCTTGTCCCTCTGGATAAGCCCACCCCAGCACTGCCACCTTCCTTTTCAGTCATTCAGTTCATGAAGTGAGTGTCAGTGGCCGCCTTTGCCTCTACTTTCTTTTCACCTCCTACTCCTTGCGGCTGATGCCCACTCTGACACAGCCCTCTCTAACCTGCATTTTTCTATCTCCAACACCTTGGACATCCTTGCCCCTGTCATGAGGATCTGTCTGAAGCCTACCTCGAAGTGCAACTCTCGGTCTGACTCCGACCTCGCTGCCCTGAAATGCAAGTGCAGGGTGGCTGAGAGGAAGTGGAGGGCGTCGGGCGCATCCTCTGCCAAACTAGCCTGCCGCCTGATCAAAAGGCATTACAGATTCTCCATCTTCTCCAAGAAGAGGGTCCATATTCAAGCCTATTTCTCTGTGGCCTCTAATAACACAGCCAAACTCTTTAAAATCTGGAAAGAGCTGGCCAATGCTACTACAGTCTCCACCTCTCCTGTTCCCTCCCAGACCCTCTGTATGGCTCTAGCTTCTCATTTCACCACTAAAACCCAGGACATCCTGTATTCGCTTTCTTCCCCCTCTCTCTCTACCTCTCCCTGCCCCTCTCTGGCTGCCTCTCCCTCTCCTCCTCCTTTCTCCTCTTTCTCTCCGACAACACCTGTCGACATTTCTAGACAAGTTTGATCTATGAAAGTGTCATCCAGCCAGGTACTCCCTTGCTCTTCCAGAATTATTAAGGACCACATTACCACCCTCACTCCAGCCTTGGCCGATTTCTGTTATCACTCTTTCACCACTGGATCTTTCCCCTCCCTACTCTAGCACTTCCTTGTGCATCCCCTCATAAAAAAAGCCTTCTGCCGATCCTACCTGTCTGGCAAAATAACGGCTGATTTCTATCACTCCATTCCTGGACAAACTCCTGGAAAAGCTGGCCATCTCCCAACTTACACTTCACACTAAATCTGTTGGTTGTCTCCATGACCATCAGTCTGGCTTCAGAGCAGCCAGATATGATATGATATGATAGTTTATTTATATAGCGCCTATACACGATGTGTTTCAAAGCTCTTCAAGTCAAGGGAGACAACGAGGGAAAATACAATGAAATTCTTACAGGCCATGAACAGTAAGGATGTGGAATTAACTATTGTACTCGGCCTTACGACATTTCAGATAGTACAAGAGCTAAGACATAGATAAGGAAGGGAGGGGGAGAGTGGGATGGAAATGGAGACAGACAGGCGACTAACTTACTAGGCCTGATGACATTTAAGATAGTGCTGGAGAGGGGGGGGGCAAAAAACAAGGAAGGGGAGGGAGGAGGAGACAGACAAATTTGCTATCATACTAGGTCAACTAGGTTCTGATAGAGTAAGTGTATAGAAGAAAGTAAGGGGAGGAGGGGAGGAGATAGGAAAAGGGAGAAAGAGAGAGGGGAGAGAACAGAGATTAAACAGTAAAAAAGAGTGGAGAAGCAAGAGGGGAGAGCGAATACAATTGCAGAAGTCAGTAGTAACACATAATGTTAGCCAGAGGCATGGAAACTGTTCTCCTGAACACGTGTGAAGATCTGAAGATCTGCTCTCTAATCTTGATTCCAGCTCTCCCTCAGTCCTCATCCTCCTTGACCTTTCCTCTTCTTTTGACACGGTCAATCATGCCATCCTGATCAATCGACTCAGGGAGAACCTGGGCCTCACAGATCAGGCCCTGGCGTGGCTCCCTTCTTCCTTCACCACCTCTCTCTCCACATGTGGAGTCCCCCAGGGCTCTATCCTCTCACCTTGGCTCTTCAATATCTATCTCACCCCTTTGGCCCACCTGATCTCCACCTTCTCTTCTAACTTTCAGTGTTATGCGGATGACACTTAGCTCTCCTTCAGGCTTCCCTCAGCCTCCTCATAAACCATAAGTGTACCCTACCCCCTTGGTTCAATCTGATTTAGAGTAAATTCTGGGGGAGCAAACAAATGACAATTTCGTTTCGAGAGTGCTATACATTGTCCTAATTCACTAATGCTGGTATTTGTCCTTGTTTTAGTGAGATTGAGCTGGTTGGAGGGAGAAAACAACAATCCTGCATTGACCTATAATCATTGAAAGATTCAAAATCATAAGTAAAGTACTCATTCGGAGAAGTAATTTAGTTCAACACATTTGTACATTTTCTAAAAAAAACTTTATATTGATTGCTTCAAGGTATAGTACATGGATACACATAACAGAGATCATTCAATTTCATGATTCATTGTGCAAGAAAAATAAGAGAAACATAATGAAATTGTTTCAAAACATTAGAACAACTTGACAAACAAAAGTTAAAATTACAAGTGTGCATCTAAATATAATCCAACGAAAAATACGGGGGGACGAAAAACACACAACAAAACTAGGGGGTAACTCAAACGGTAGTTGCCCTAGGTCTATGGGAAATTCTTCTCTAGTTGGATTCCCTTGATTCCCTGTATGGTTAGGTATGACTAAACTGATCCTTTGTCCATAGGGTTGGCTAAATTTATTTTCTTTGGGCTTCAGTTTTGCCCAACCTGTGGGTCTTTGTGCGGTAAAAGAATTCTTTGCCAACGTGGTGCTGGGTGGGAATGTCCCAGCTGTTCACGTTTCGGCGGTCTTGCAGCTCACGCATGTATCTGCCTTCGTCAGGGCGTATTATTTCGGGACCCTTTGAGCTAATCCCAAGGTCTGGATTGTAGAGTGGACTGGAGAGGCGAGACACCCCTTGTCTTCCTGTGGAGTTACTGCTATGCCTAATGTAGGCACTAGTGGTCTGGACTGAGATGTCCATAATCCCTTCCTTGGTTCTATTCAGATTGATGTGGATCTGTTCCCAAGTCAACAATTGTGCCCTTGTGCGGGGGTTGATCCGATATGCTGGCCGTTAAGGTCCGAAAAGTGGCTCTGGCGCTGTATGTGCGTCTTGTGTGGGGGTTCTTGATTTTCCCGGGATTGATACTCGCATCTGCATAGGCTTGTTTGTCCGTGGCAGTAACTTGTTCGCGAGGGGAACGAAGCCTTTCCGTGTCTCTGTCTAAGGCCCTCAGCCCCCTCTCCTTCCTCGCTCATTCCTGATGGTCTATCTGCGATTCGGGAATGGTGTACCTCCAATGATCTCTGCCTCAATGCCAGTAAAACTGAGATCCTTCTCATTGTGACCCCCGCTTTCCCTCTCTTGCTCTGGCCGCCCTCCTTGGGCCCTCAACCCTCGCTTTTCGGTGAGGCAAAAAACCTTGGTGTCATCTTCGACTCCACTCTCTCCTTCTCTCCTCATATCACGGACCTTGCCAAGAAGGCCCACTTCCAGCTGCACCTCCTCAGATGCATTCTACCGTTTCTAACCTTCCCCCAGACGGTCACTGTCTCCAGAGCTCTGGTTCTCTCGAGGCTGGACTACTGCAACAGCCTCTTTCTCAATCTGCCTAACTCTACTCTTCGCCCCCTGCATTTAATCCAGAACAGAACTGCAAGACTTATCCTTGGCCTCAAGCCCAGGGACCATATCTCTCCAGCCCTGAAATCTCTCCATTGGCTCGCGGTGGCTGCAAGGATCAAGTTCAAGACCCTCTGCATAGTCCACAAGGCTTTCTGGGGCCAGACTCCTCACTATATCCAACTCTCTCTGCCTAAAAACCTTCCCTCTAGAACCCTTTGCTATGTTACCTGTGGGCAGTCGTCCAGTCCATAATTCCTAAGTGTGTCTGTGCTATTACAGAAGGGGACACATCATTAGAGACTTGGTTCTGCCACCAAGCAGCACAGTTCAATTTCAATTGGTAGTCACACTGGAACACAAGCCACCACCAGCAATGTTTAGGCATTGTGGTCTAGCAGTTTGGGCAGAGCTGCCCATATTTATGGCAGGGCCAAGGTTGATTTGCAAGCAATGGTATGCAAGGCTGACCAAAGCAATACCAGTGGTTATGATTGATTCAGAGACTTACATCCATCAAACTGGGGACCCTTACAAATTTCATTCACAGTATATATTCAGCTGCATTAACTACTTAAGTGAAACAATAAGGTTGGTAGAAAGAAAAATTGAATTCTGGATGGTGGAGTGTAGAAAATCAAAACGTGATTTGGTGTAAGGCTTGGAATTAGGCTATTAGGTGTAAGCCAGAACAATTGCATTGGACCACAGATAAGATGGAGAAAGGATGTTAGGCGGGACATACATTCTATGGACGCGTTTCGTCATTAACCCATCCATTTTGCTGTTAATCCCTGTGGTATTCCCACCAACTGCTTTTCCCTCCCCACTGAAACATACCCACTTGGGTACTCTTTGAGCTAGCTCTGTCACAAAGTAACAGCAAACACTGTGCTGTACAGGGCCTGCTTGTGTTATATCTAAGCTTTCTCTTGAGTGTTTAATGATTTAATTACATCTGTAAATGAGCTCCTGTTGTAATAATAAATCTCTGAATGTGGACTTCAGCCACTAGATTTAAAAGCAATATGTGTGTTCTTTCATTTGTTCCTTGCACTGGGGTCCTGTCTAAAACAACCAATCGCAAAGCCAACAGTTTTGGCTTGTGTACAGGTATTAGGCAGACATTTGACAGACAATGGCATGATATGCCCAGGTACTCGCACCACATTCCAGAGGTTCCTATTTTATGGCCGGGTGGTACCACAATGGCAGTGCCTGGAAAATGGCTATCCCATGTGTACTCCAAAAGCCCAAACGTTTGGATTTGCAAATGAGTATTGGTTTCAGGCGCCTTGCTTGCTAGGCCTAGGGAATCAAATCTGCACCTCACAAAGTTGGTCCAACAAGAGCCTACCTGAACATTTTGTCTCGGCAGGATAGCTCATGGGCAACATGCTCATCTTGGAAGCAAGATGACGCAGAGCAACACAGGTTCGATCCCCGGGTCCGCGCTTAGAAACCTCAGGGTATTAATCGTGTTATAAATAACCAATAAAATAAAATAAATAAATAAATAAATATCAAGGCTAGGATGGCAAGTATGGACCAGCTTGAGATCGTCTTCTCATGCATACTTACCAGTGGTGCTCTGACCTAAATAGTATGTATATTTGTCTGTGTGGAAGCTAGCCTGTCCGGCCAGACCTTTCATTATGTGAACAGGTAAGGACTGACTCGATAACATTGTACTGTTGGAGTAACTATTAACAGTGTTTGTATGCAAACAGAATACATCATGTGTATTGTGGGTCTTGTTTGGATAGTATGATATAACTGCTGCGTGTTTAGGCAGTGCCGGGAATTAAAGTTATTTACTGCGGGATCCCAAGTGCTTAATTTGTAAAAAAAAAAAAAAGTGCAGCGGATCAAATATTTTCTAACATGCCCATGACACATCAGGATGGGCAGCTCTCTGCCCACTGTTGCCACAACCCACGGCTGCTCCTCATGCTGCCAACATATATGGGGTTACAGCTGCAACTCTCACTGGCTTGTTTTGGTTGGCCGATGTACTCACTACGGCAGTAGTGTGATTTACAAATGCCAATCAACATACACGTAAAAAATAACATACTCGTCCTGTCTTCACATGAGACCTGTGTTTAAGGGTGTCTTTGAACACAATCATCATTTACATTTTGTTCTGATTCTATAGGTGTTTATTATGTGACTGGCAGTTAAAATAATAAAGTTGCCAGAACACTGTATCATAATGTGTGTCTGAGAAAATAAGTGCCAGGGCTCAGAAATAAGTGCTGGGGCTCAGAAATAAGTGCCAGGGCTGAGCCCTGGCAAACACCCCCAAAGAGTAAGCACTGGGGATCCCACCAGTGACGGGGTGGAGGGGAGTGGGAAAGGAGGATTGTTAAAACCCCACCGCCCCTAAACATTTGCCTCTCAGAAGATTGATCATGAAAAACTTGAAAATAACCCAGGAAAAGAGCTTTTCCCATTATGTTACTGGCAAAGTATAAAAAGTGCACATCTGTTAAACCTAAAAATTGGTATTGAAATATTTCCTGGAGACTGCAATCAGAGGTGGATTTAACAATCGGACAACGGACAAATGTCCATGGGGCACCCTTGCTCTGCCGTTGTACCCTCAAGTTAGACAGGGCTGCACAGGTCCTCCCAGTGAGGCTTAATTTGTTTAACGTGTCTCAGCAGCAGATTATTTAAAACAAGAATGATTAGAGATGGGAAAAGGTAACTGGCACGTTTTCCTTAAAATTATATAAGGTTTTAAAAAACGATTTAAGTGTTATTATTGGGTGATTAGAAATTATGGGGGTACAAAACAAAAAAGTGGAGGTAAAGCATTTTACCGCCAGTCTTTCCGCTCCGCAGGCCCTGGAAAATGACGCCCTATGATTGTATCTTTATTGGTAAAATCAGGTAGATTCTAAATTGTTAATTGTGGGAGAGATGTACACTTTTCTCGACACATAGTGTAAAAGGTAAGCAAAAAGGCGATGTTGCCTATGTATCACTATTTACTTTTCCAGTACTAATTAAAATTGCCTGAAGGGCCCTTTTTGAAAAAAAGTTCAAACAAGAGTGATTCCCTACCCTACATGCAATTTAGGATTCAAAATGAAATTACCCAATTACTCTTTTTCATCAACACGTTTCTTCAATGATGTATACATTGCCAGGTTAGGTTATCATGTGACTTCTACATTTTTAAAGTATTATTTTAGGTATTTAAAACCAAACTTCAATACATGTGTGTACCAACTTGAGCTGGGAAAATGTGTGGTCAAGTACCTACATTTCAGGCTAGGTGCACATCTGGCTTTACCACTTCACCAAAAGGGTGAAATCATGGGCAAATCATTTAATCTCACTGTACGTTTTCTTGTAAAATTAGGTGCCCCTAGAAGTGATTCAGTTTGCAGTATGTTCAAAACCCCTCTACCTGTACTGTCTATTTCCTGATCCCACTCTCTTTTGCATTCTAGAACTGTACAGACCCTCCACTCAATTAAAATGTGCTACATAATTGCAACAGAACACACAATTGTGTGCTTCAAAATGGAATTTTGCAAGAAACAAAATGGACAATTCCTTGCTTCACTATTCTGGAGGAGGAAGGGGCTGTCTTTCAGAGCAAGATGGCTGTAGCCACAGTATTCAGGGAGGTATTGTTGAGCGCACACCATCTTAGATGGAATAAAGACTGGGGGCCTTGTTGCCTAGCCCCTGCAGATGAGTTGGTGGCACCATTCTCGAGTCTACCTACCCAGGCCAAGAAGACATTTTGGGAGTAGGGTGGGTTAGGTGGGAGTGGTGGTAAATGGGATTGAAGGTCAGGGGGAGATGATGGAAGGTGACTGCGGGTTGAAAGGTGAAGGAGGATTGGATGGAATAGAAAGGGAATAGCAGATGGGAAGGGAAGCTAGGTAGATTGATGTTGCCACACTTGTTTCTGCTTCTCTTTTGCTCTGTACTATTTTTAGTAGCCCAATTATAGCATTGTGTTGGAAAAAGGTACAATACATTTGTTCCTAGGACATGATTAATTGGGATACACCTCTCTGGTTCTTGTTCAGGGGTCTGCAGTATACAGTTTTCATTGTTCATGCTATGACAATTGTTTTGTTTTGGGAGTTTGGGGAACGGATGGAAGATGAAGTGAGTAGTGAATGGCAGGTTGAAGTACTTAGCGTGCTTATAGAAGGAAACAAAGGACCAGATGGAAGAGGAGAGCAGAAGACTTTGGAAGGGGTAGTGGAGAGGCTGTGTGATTTTGGAAGGGATGAGCAGGTGGTAGGCAAGAGCACATGTCCCACTTGAAGAAATGGAGTGAACCTGGGAACCTCACTATCAGCAACACCTGATGAGGTGAACAGGCTATTTCCAGCCAGAGACTGACCCTTAAACAGCTCCAACAGTAGAAAAGGACACCTAAAACATGTAATATTTGTAGCACTAATGACAGCCATTAACTACTCCCGCTCCACACCCATAACCCACCTACCCAGGACCATTAGTCAGCCTTGCCCAAGAATCCCTTTGCCCTAAATCTGCGCAGAGTGCAATTCTAACAAGCATTTGTATCAGACATTCAAGCAGGCTTCTGCACCTTTTAAAGCAGTGTAACGACTAAACCAATTTAAGAGTGCAAATGGATTTTTACAGATCCGGTAAGACATTTCTTGCTGGATCATGGATCTTATAAATCTGGCTTAATGGAAGCACGTTAAGGTTCTCCTAAAACCACACCAGATGGATATTCCCCCCCACCCACCCATCACAAATCTGGCCCACCCAGATAAAACTTCCTGGAGCTGAGCCTGCTGCCTGTAACCGACTTTCCACAGGCCTGGCAGCCTTTCACAGTTAATGCCCCTTCAGGCAGGGCCTTCTCCTTACACCTACCTGCGCAAGCCTTGGGCCAGGTACTTACCAGCCTGTTCCCCGACGTGGGGTCTTTCACGTAGAGGGCGTGCTGAGACTTCTGGCCAGTGTCCCCCTTTGGAAGCTTCCCATCCGCCTGCGATGATTGTTTGGACTGCACACACCCCATCCTGCAGAGAAGAGGGGGAGACGGGAGGTATCAGAGAGTTAGGACCGGGTGGGTGAGTGGAAGGGGTTCCTCAGTTAAGGACAGAAGGTGAAAGAGGGCCCCGAAGAGGCCAGTGGCTCCAGAGAGCGGAGGAACGTCTCATCAAGGGTGAGCAAGGGAAGAGAGACAGCTAGCGACTAGAGAGAGGACAGCTAGCAACTAGACAGAGACCGCAGGCAGCCAGAGAGTCTAAGATGACAGACAGTTGAGGGAGCATTAAGGGTAATTGAGATCTCTGATAAGGAGGGTGTTGGGCCTAAGGGTTAGCGAATGAGAGAACAGACAGAGAGAGCCGACACAGAAAGTCAAAAGGCAATGATTTGGGGGTAAATGGGGGGGAAGGCAAAACAGCAGCAGAGCCAGAAAACCAAGAAGAGCAGGGAAGATGCGAAAACATATGAACATTTAAAAGAGGAAGAGAGACCGAGCGGAAGCGCCTGGGTGACCAGAGATGCTGTGGTTAACAGTGTCCCGACGGTGCAGGAACCACCCATCGTGTCAACATCACCTCTCGCCAAACACCAGCGCAGCAAACGAATATCTATTCAAAGACATATGTGCAAGGCCTGAAGAAGGTGCGAGGTGGGGGTATTTAGGCACTGCTCGTCGCAGCAGAGTCAATGCACCACAAACACTCATCGGCATCGAAATGATCCCCATAAGAAGAGCCTGGCCTGCAGGAATGGCGAAGGGGCACGCCTGGGGATGCCTGTATCAATGCAGTAGGCACATTGCATATTAACTATGCCATAATGTATCTTTACGCGTGTTACTATTTATTTTCTTAAAACACAGCATTATGGTTTATAGAAAATCTTATACTGTGCACTTTATCAAACTTTCCTAGAATCTGTGACGCCAATATATTTTCAGAGCGATACAACAGTAAATCTGTTTGCCACTCAACACTCTTCCACAAGCATTCAGTGGTTAAAAAAATAACTCTTTGATACTAATTCATCAAAATATGTCTTACATGTTCCGGACAAAGTCATTTATTGGATCAATAAGTGCTTCAAAGTTTCCACTTTATCTTCTTTACAAAACTGGCAGTTTCACAAATGCCAATGTTTTCTTTTAGTCTGGCCCCCACTCCATGTAACCTATATTTTGAAAGGACTTTAGCCAGATTACGATTTGGAAATTTTAAAATATAATTTTGAGATAGGCAACAATTTGGGAAGTAGTAGAGGAACTCCTTCAAACTCTTTAAAGTAATGACCCCACTGCCCTAGAGATATTTCTGTAATCACATTCTTCTTAAATACACTTTTGGTCTATGACAAGATGCCACTCTGCCCACTCCTCCCAGGAAGATAATTCTATCTCTGAGGCAGACAGTAGCAATTGTCTAATATCATGATGTCCGGGAATCGTCCACTGCTATTGAGGTCCGGCCCCATAGTTCTGTAGAAGAGATTTCAATATTGATGATATTGTAATCATTATCAGTGGCCTTAAGAACTCCAGGGCCCCTTGTTCCGATGGAGTAGCTAACACAGTAATAAAGGCCAATCCGCATTTTTGGGCAAATACTTTGGAGCAGCTCTATGGAAATATTATGACTATGGGCCATGTCCCTAGCAGTTGGCGGATGTCTATAATAACCCCTGTTTTTAAGATGGGGGACAGGAGTAACCCTGCCAATTATCGGCTTCTGGCTATGCTGGATGGCAGTCTTAATATGTTTGCCAAGATACTATTGAAGAAGTTAAACAAATGGGCTGAAGAAAAATGGCTTTTGAACAAGCTACAACAGGGTTTTAGAAAGGAACATGATACTACACTAAATAAATGTCAGAAGCAGTGCGTCCGAAAGCAAACAAATTGTTTGGTGGCTGGAAATGCAAATTTGTGTAAACTGAAAGAAGAATTTACAAAGGCATGATTGGAATGGATTGAACATTTTGCTCATTTTGAAAGCTTAAAAAGTAGGTGCGGAGCTACAGCGGAATCAGCAGAGACGAGCAGTCTGCAGAGTCTGCCTTTCGTTTCGTTTACTGGTGGGCGGACCGAATTCAAAACACAGCCTTTTCCGCGGAGCGGACCGCAGAGCTACAGCAGAGTCAGCAGAGTCGGGCAGTCTGCAGTCATGCAGAGAGTGCAGAGGGTTAGTGGCACGGACACTGTGGACACTGTGGACATTAATTCCCTGGGGAAGACCCACAAGGCAGCACCAACGGCAGCAGAAACCGTGGTGAGTTCGGACGTGGTGAGTCCAGACGTGGTTGACCTGACAGAGCTGGAGCCGGAGCCTGCAAGATGTCTCAGAAGCAACTCGAAGCACCCTTTTCATTCAGACAGAAAACCACCTCCAATAAAACGAGGTAAGAACACCGCCGCCACAGCCACATCCACTCCCACACATGCTACTGTGTCCCTCTTTGACTTTCTCCCTGATTTTCTCCAGGAACGCCCAAACAAATCAAAGAAAATACCAAAGGCCGCCACCAGTAGTGCACAGGAAATGGCAGTGGCAGCGTCTGGGGACAAAACTACGCTGTCAGCAGTATATGCGGGAGCGGCAGTGTACGGCGGGGATAGAGGCCGGAGTCCCGCTTCGGCAAGAGGTTTGCCAGCCAAGACTGCCGGAGGGCAGTCTGGACTGGCCCTTTTCCCAGTCCGCCCCGCCAACACATGCAACCCGTATGATACAAGCTCGGCCAAAAACAAGAACACACCGGAGACAGCTTTTTCAGACAGGGCGGATAAACAATTAACTAATCCACAAAGCATGAGTGTGGTTGGTAGTGAACCCCCCCGAGGGTGAGGTGCGAGGAGGAGGGGCCCAGACAAAAGAGCCCGAGCAGCACCCACCCCCGGCTGGTGAATCAGAGAAGGAGGGGAAAGTGACAATGTTGATAACAGCCCAAATTCATCCCCATTCTCAAACAGAGGCGCAAAACCTATATGAAGTAATAAATAAGACAACAAAGGATAAAGCCCCGCCAGTTATCATTGACGTATCACAACGTTCCGCTAATGGGGAAGAAATCTCCGTATCTGAACTGGTGATCACGGAGGAAAATTCTGCCCTGGCTACAAAGACCAGTGCGGCCAAGGACCGCAGTGTCCCGACTGATTTTGAGGGGAGTACGCCGCTGGGCACCTTAAAGGCATCCGGTGCAAAGTCAGTAAAAACAACTTATAGGAAAAGACAAAAAGAAAAGGTACCAAAAGCGAAAAGCAAAAGCAAACCGAAATGTCCCGGCCAGCAGCAGATGTACGGACACAAGCTTTGGAGCAAAAGACCAAATAAAATCAAAAAATCAGCAAGAAAGAAGATGGAAAACCGAACAGACACATTACCAAACCCTCTAATTTCAAACGCCTTGCTGAACTTCTTTAAGAAGGAACAGCACAAACGGAAACTTAACTCAGATACAGAATTATCTGATGCAGAAATATTGAAAGTGGTAGAAGGGATCCTTCCGGCAAATAAAGCAAGAAAAACTGATGACCCAAAAATTCACACTAACAAAGAAATAGAAAAGGGTCCACAGAGGATTAAAGAAATAACTCAGGATCTAAAGGCAGGTGATCCCAATACCTTACCAAGAGAAGAAAACGCTAGTCTCCCTCCAACGGACCCAAAGGACAGCCAGTATTCAGACAAGATGACTCAAGGTACAACATTCCCATGTTCAAAAGTGGCTTTTCAGCCAGTGAAAAAACCCACTTCCGAGACAGAGCCACAGCAAAACTGCAGCCTGCTACAACAGGAGACATCAGACCCCGCAGAAAAGAAATTAGTTTCAGAAACTCGGGGGCACAAAAAGCCACAGGAGGAGCAGGCGAGGGCTCACCCTCAAACACCGGGGGCAGCGGGGAAAATGGGTGAGCAGCCCTGGAGAAAAATCCATCTCCACCACTCAAACAGGAGCGATAATCGCTCATTCCAAACTGCGGAAAAAACATTGCCAACAACAAGCAATATGGGGAACTATGGGGACCATCGACTATTGTTAACCCTCCCTCCCCCGGGTACCCTTTCGTCCTGAAATACTGGTACAGTCTTAACTGCAATCATACAATCAAGAACAAACACCGGGGAAGCACAGAAGATACAGCGAAATTTCGATGGATACACAGAAAAAATCACCCAACATAAAACCAGATATGACAACAATTATGGCAGCAATTACGATCGCCCTTGCCCGGTTTGGGAAACTCTATGAAACAATAAACGAAGCAACAAAAGACAACACAACTATTCTAGGGAAACTACTATCAAAATTTGAGTTTATTGAAGGCTACCTAACAGCGGTAGAAGCCAAAAACGAAAGACAGACAGCGATGTGGGAGACGAAATGGGAACATATGGAGGCAGAACTAAAGGAGAACACGCAGACGAATAAGCCCCAAAAAAAGACAGAAAGATCAACTCAGTCATAGTCAACAAAGGAGAAGGGTGAAACAGAATGGATTTTCGTCAAGCCCAAACAATCCATACAATCAGAAGACTCACTCATGCAAAGGCAAAACCTGAGATCCGCTCAAAAACCAACAATACCTAGGATCAATCAAAGGGAAAAAATAGGCCTACAGCTGGCAACACAAACAGAAACGGCGAAGAACAAATCTCCATCAACAGAGGGCAACAAAGAAAAGATCTACATTGATTTGACTAAGAGCCCGAATCGAGACGACCAGAAAACAATAAAAAGGCAAAAAGAGGCCACTCAAATAGAAAGGTCACCAAGAAAGGTGGAGGAATTTCTAACGATAAGTACATTAATTGACCTATCAGATTATCCCGAATCAGAGATAGAAAAGGACACAGTGCAAGAAAAAGACATTGAGCCCATGGTCCAAGAAGGCCACCCAAAGAGAGACCCGACAGAGGCAGTAACCACCAGTGAAAACAAGACGCCCAAAAAGAGGGGACAAATACTGTCCAAACAGCAAGGAGAAAACCAAACGGAGCAAGTCCACCGGGAAAACACCCAAGGAAAACGAGAAATGAATCAAAGAAATGAAAATAGACAGGCACAAACCCCAAAAAAACAAAGAACACGAAGAATCTCAGAGGAAAGAATAAGAAGGACTCCGAGGCGAGAGAGACCCACTGCACGAAAAACCCAATCGGAAGAAGTCAGAGTGTTCAAATTAGAACAATCATCATGTAAAAGCGACTACATCATCCTTAATAGGAAAACAGAAGCAGATGACTACCATCAGAGACCAGCCACACACTGCAATAAAAACAATCAAGAAAAGAAGCACAAAATCGTCCAAGAAAGAGGAGAGATGGGCCTAGAAAGGGAAGACTCAAGAAAACCAAAGGGTCTGTGGAAATGGTTGAAATCAGCCCTAAACACTAAATCTGACAAGTAGCAACCATCAGGAGGAGCGCCGGGAAAACAACCTCCTCCGTCCGACTCTTGCCAAATGACGACAAAGAATGCCTTGACAATGGCCTCATGGAATACGAGAGGATACCACCATTTAACGAATCCAGACAACCAATACCTAGGAGCATTTGACATACTTTGTCTCCAGGAAACATGGCTAATGGCGAAACCAGCACTGGACGGCTTTGACATAGCTTTCTCCGCGGCAACAAAAGGCATCTTTGGCTGACCAAATGCAGGGCTATTAATAGCCGTTCGAATGGGATCAGGAATCGAAATCACACAAAAAATAACGGAATCATATGGTATTCTTGCGGTTTTAACAACTTGGAGCCAAAAACAGAGTGGAACAAGGCGAACGGAAACTGAAAAGATAGCAATCATAACTGTATACTTGAATCCACAGAGAACATCAAGTACAGAATTTTGCGAAAAAATATAAAAGGTGGTTGACAACATCTCAGTAGAAGATCCCCAAACACACGTAATCATATGTGGAGATTTAAACTCTAACTGCAACTTTAACACTGACAACATTGGGGTGAAGAAAGTTCATCCACAAGCTGAAGAAAGAGGAGCAAGATGGATCTCTCTAATGAAATCAAGAAACCTACATAATGTCGCATCATAGAGAGCATGGGGGGGACGATACCTACCTGGGAGAGAGGAGAATCGAAAGCTACCCTTGATTGCTTCTTTACTTCCGAGAGTATGCTAGACTACATAAAAGACTATGCGGTAGTCAGAACCACAGAGAGTGACCACAACCTGGTAACAATTGCATGGTCATTAACACGCCCTTCTACCCAAAGCTATAAACACCCGATAGAGGTGAACAACCAACTCACCCGCCTACGCCTGACTGCTTCTGACATTGTAAACATCACGGATGCCTACAAAAGGGGAGCCCGCTCGCTGGAAACAAAAACAACACAGCCGGACTACTTACCCTTCCTGCTACAGCATAGAAAGAAAACGAAGGGGGGAAACCACGCCATAACCAAAAACATCCATGCGTATGACAAAGAAGTAGTGGAAAAGAGAAGAATTATAAGAAAAAACAAGCCAGGAAACTCAACACCCTGATGGCATGGAGAAACCTGCAATGCGAAATAAGGATATACAAATCCTGGATCTTAGAGCACAGACATGCTCAGTACCAGAAGGATGCGAATGAAATGCTTAGGGCGCTAAGTACCAAGAAAACCAGCAAGTTTTGGTCACTCATCAAAAGGCCCAACAAAGCAATAGACACTCGAACTACCAATGCAGTGAGTGAAGAAACATGGGCCACATTTTTTGAAGACCTCTTTAAAGCCCTGACATCAAAGAAAGGGCCATCACAAAGAACTACAGGGCACCCATGGATCGATCTATCCGACAAACAAGAGATAAGCTCGGCAATAACAAGATTAAAAAACTCAAGGGCGCCGGGCCCGGATGGCCTCAGTAACATAGACATCAAACAAAATGCGGAGGAATGGTCAGACTTTATCAGTACTCTCTTTGAACATTGTAGAGAAACAAAAGCCATCCCTCCATCCTGGACAGAAGCGGTGATCGTACCGATTTTCAAACAAGGCGACAGGGAAGAACCGGGCAACTATCGCCCGATAGCACTCCTTGACATAATAGGAAAAAGTTTCGCAACCCTACTCCTATACCACTTTCGTATCTGGGCCAAAACGTCTCCTGCCAACAACCCATTCCAAATGGGCTTCCTCAAAAACGGAAGCACTACAGTCAATATCTGCATACTAAACCTTATAAAAGCAAATATAAAACAAGGTGCGCCTCTAGTGTTTATGGGTTTCACAGACCTGTCGCAGGCGTTCGACAGAGTGGATAGGCGAAGACTATGGACCAAACTGGAAAAATGGAATTGTCCAAAAGAGCTACTTGACCCAGTGATGGCCCTACACGAGAACACCAGACTAAGAGTGCACCTCAACACCCAAGGCATGCTATCGCGTGAAATTCCCTCAAATGGCGGAGTGAAGCAGGGCTGTCCCTTAGCCCCGGCCCTGTTTATTGCTTACTTAGGAGACTTTAAGGAACCCGAACTTTCCGTAAGATCCTTTCCACCTAAGTTGGGAAATGTGAACATCTCACGGCTACTATACGCAGACAATCTCATTCTGTTAGATCAGACACAGATAGGCCTCCAGTGCCAACTAAACAACTTGGCGGCGTACATGGACCAAAATAATCTTCAAATAAACAAGAAAAAAACAAAGATTCTGATAATAGGAAAAAGCTCTATGAAAAAAAAGACAAATAACAAATGGTTTCTGGACAAGGTAAACATCGAGGTGGTCCCCTCATATAAATATCTAGGCGTTTTCATAGACGCATCAAGCAAGGAAGAAACAATGCAAGCAACACTCTGGAAAAAAGCAAAAAACCTAGCAGCCCAAATGAAGACCCTGGACAGAAAATACAGGACATTCTCAGCCATACCAGTCATTCAATTCTATAAAGGGAAAGTAGTCCCGACCCTCACCTATGGGATGGGTGCAACTTTGAATATGTCAAACACCATATGGTGAAAACTGGAAGGGTATCTTTGGAAATCCCCATTAGGTCTACCGAATTCAGTCTCAGTGGACCTCATCAGACGCGAGCTAGGCCTGCTTTCCCTAGAACAATCTGTAACATTGGGTGCAATGCAACTCTTCAGAAACATATCACTACCTGAGTCCACGCTGACCTACAAGATCATCAGAAGTGAAATATCTAACTGCAAACTGACCACCTTAAGTAGGTGGGTGGAAAAGCTAAGAGAGAAACTGATGGAGGTGGCGTGCACAGAAGAAGATTTGCAAATGAACCCAGCAAGAGTGAAATCCAAACTGGAAGCCCAAGACTGGATCAACACCCTTGAAAAAGCACAAGGCAACAAACTCACAAAACATCTGCCACCGACCTTCAACAGTCTGAACAAGCCATTGCCGTACTGTACAAAGTTCCCGGATAAACTAAGGACAACCTATATGAGAGCACGCTTAAATCTCCTCCCGACATGGGAAATTCAGGCAATTAGACTTAAAACGGCCACCAAAGAATGCAGATTATGTGGCGAAATAAACAAACCTGAAACAGTAAGACATCTGCTGATGCAATGTTCGGAGCTAAGAGAAGTACAGGCTACGTACCTAAACAGCCTGTGCACTGGCCTTGTGGGTCTTCAAGGAGAAGAAGAAGCCACATGGTGGAACAGGCTGATGTCAGGGGAAAAGACGGCCTGGACACTAGCAACGGCAAAAATTCTGGAAGCCGCTTTCCAAAAAATAAACGCAAAAACTGTAGTTCGGTCCACAACCCAAGCAGAAGATCTGGCCGGATGATAGTTGTTGGAAATAGACTCTAAACTGACAAAAGGAGTGACTGGTGAACTGAATCGAATCGTTGTGAACTTGCCCTGCGCTGCCGTGGACGTTTGAATTTTGAACTTTAAAATGCAATTAGCATACTCTCTCTCTTCTTTCTTGACTCCCGAAATGGAGCATTTTCCACTAATCTTAGCGGTTAAGTTACCAGACCTTTTCTCTTCGTGTTTCGCTGTTTCCTGCTTTTCTCGTCTTCTTCTCCCTCTCCTTTTGTCATCTCTTCATCTTCATTTTTTTTCTGCTCCCACTTCTTCTTTGCCTTCCTCTTCTGCTTCAATTTTTCTTTTTTCGCTTCGTCTTCTGCAGTTTCTGTCCTCTCGTCTTTGTCTGCAAACCTCTTAGCTCCCAACAAACCGTCAATAGTCTTTTTAATTGTATTTTTGTTTTGTTGATTTTAGCAAGGCATTCAGTTCAGTTCCCTGAAATAGGCTTTGGGGGACACTAAACACTTGGGGAATTAATGCCAGATTGTTGTATCTCATTAAAGGATTATACACAGATGCCTCAGTCATGGTGCGTCTGAGCCAGGATGGCCAATTAACACATCATTTCGACTAATGTTGGATTAAAACAGGGGTGTGTTCTTTCCCTGCTCCTTTATAACCTGCATGCATGTGATCTGGCATTGGCGATTGGAGCTGTGAGAAATGTCCCACCTAATTTGGGTGGTGATCCAGTAGCATGGCTTGGGTATGCTGATGACACTGTGCTGCTGTATCATACCCCAATTGGTCTCCAATGCTCCATCGATGCTCTATCCTTGAATGCCAAGGATAATAATCTAAAAATCAATATTGACAAAACTAAGATTGCAACAGTTGGGTCTAGTGCTAGAAAAAAAGCCCCTTTTATTGAAAATTGGGTGGTGCTACACTTGAGGTAGTAGAGTTACATCTATCTCAGGGTCCCATTAAGTCTTGTCCCAGGCAAATGTTTTATGGTGATTTTACTATTCCCAAGGTTTTAAGGAAATGGCTGGTTTTAAAAAAGCGTATACATTATAAGGGTGGTTTTAATATATAGGGTTTAATCTCTATATATAAGACTAGTATTGTCCCAGGTATACTTTATAGCATTACTACTCTGCCTGAGTCAAGAATTAAATGGCTCAAAATTCGTGAGGGAGAAACATTAAGCTCAATTACAGGTGTTCCGTCTTCGGTACCTGTTGAGGCGTTAAGGCTTGAATTTGGTCTATCTCTTCAATATCCATATTTACATGCCAATCGCTTGCTGGGTGTTATTGCTAAACAATATCATCAACCTCATACCTGCCCTCTCCTGGGGGAACTGCGGGAGATTGTCACAAAGCATTTCTATAATATTGGAGTTACCCTGGAGGAATTGAGGGACTGCCCCAATGCATTTAAGAAATTGAAAAATAAGACCAATTTATGGGATATTAATGCAAATCTGTGCTAGCTACATAACAAGAATAATTACGCAATGTATTCTAGACAAGGCTTCTGTTTTAATCACCTGCGTACTTACCTAGTTAAGTCTTGCAGTAATAGTTAAAACTATTTATTATTTATCTAAGATTTAACATCCTACCTACCAAGGAATGTATTTGGTGTTGGATAGGGACTCCAGATTGTGTCGACTGTGTAATCATACCATCGAAACGGCAATGCACATTCTTACTGGTTGTCCCAAATTGATGAATGTATATATGAAACGGTACGCTACCCAGCTTTATAGAATGGAATCTATTGAATCTGATCTATTTTGGAATTCCATATATTGTGCTGAAGAGTTTGTAATAACAGCCAGTGCGTTTTATATTTCAAAAAAGGCTTTACAAATATTGGAATAGATTTTGAACTCTGCATTTTACTGAGAGACTATCTCTATTAGAGTGGGGTTTTATTGGATCTAACACACTTTCTGCTATTTAGATTTGAAAGATTTTAGTGTTTTTTTATCATTACCTATTGTACCGTGTATTTTCTATATTAAATTTAGTAGTAGAGCTTTTCTTATATGTTTTGTTTTTATCTGAATATGTAGTGTATTGTAATTGTATTTTTATATTCACTTTTTTGTAACAGATGCGTTTAAGCTTTTTATTCATTAACCAATGCACAAGTCTCTCTAAATGTTCCATAAATAACAAAAAAGGCTATTCAGGCCTAATGTGGTTGCCACATTTAGGATTTCAAACAAGGAATTCTTTGTGGAGTACCTAATTTTAAAGTATTTTTTAACAAACAGCATATACAGATGTTATATTTAACTGAGTTGTAATAGCCTCCACACTAAACCTGTGGTAGTACAGGAAGATAACACAACAGATGTCCCTCTAATTTAAATAACCACCTTACATCCATTGATGGCTCTACACCAATATCATACAGAGTTATAGGTACCACTTGCAGTTTATAAACCATTATCAGTGATTGCCAATAACAATCCCTACCTTCTAAATCCGTTTTCCTTAATATCATTAACACAATTCTTAATTTTCTATATATTCTTTCTGTTCCACCCTATTTAAACTTAAAATAATAATAATATGGAACGCTAGAAATGTAATCTGCATAGCCCCTTCCAATCTTTGATTCTCCACTTTATTTTCTTTATTGATTAAAGTGCAAAAATAGCTTGAGAGCAGCGGAGCACTGTGCATGGTGTGGGTAGCCAGCAGTCTGTGTGTCCACTTGCATTGGTCATTGGTAGGTGTTGTTGAAAAAGCCACGTTTTGACAGATTTGCAAAATTTGAGAATTGTGGGAACATTCCAAGCTGATACCAGAATCGAGTAGTGGGTGTGTGGCAAGAGAAGCATTGTTTGCAGGTTCCTTCTTTGCGGACAGGTTGTGCAAGCCGGTTGGTCGGTTTGCTAGATGAGGAGCTTGTGCCACCTGATATGTGGAGCTTAGCAGCCAGGTATGCTAGTGTTCTAATCATCATTGCTTTGTAGATGATACATTCAGTCCTGAACAGTATCCTGGCCTGGGGAGGAAGCCAATGTAGTTCTCATGGGACTGGGATGATACAGTAACATTTCTGTGCAACTCTAATAGGACGTGCTGCAGGATGGTGGACTGCTTTTACGTGAGCCTAGTGAGTCACATAGAGCCCCATTCTGAGGTAATTCCCCTAACAGTGTGCGAGACTACAAGGGCCTGCATTACGATTTGGGAGATGTGTTATGAGGATTAAAATAAAATCTGTTTTATAGGAGGATGTACAATATGAGGAAGCTCGACATGCTGAAGTTATTCTAGAGATAAAGGATCACAGCAATATTGAAATATGGAAAACATTTAAATGAGTTTAAAGAACCATGAATTTGATTTGATGAGCAGCCATTTGTTGTGTGTTGGGGCAGAAAAAAATTGATGGTATGCAGTGCTTTATCAAGAGATAACACACTGTACATTTCAGTATTGGACAATCATAATAATTATAGTTGGAAAAAATATATACACGAAAAATATTGCCTTTTGCCTTTTTTCTTCTTTTGGGCAAGGGACAGCAACTTCATAACGGTCTCACTCCATAAAAGTAACTTTCTCACTTTTAGTCTCTAAAAGACAATTGGCTTAAGATACACTTTGGCCCGGTGTATTTCCCAATAGTAGGTTTGGGTTTGATTTGGCAAAGAGTGGAGATTTGGAGCCAAGCCGTTAAGGCCTTCTTTGCTACGTGTTTCTAGAAGGACAGGCTGCTGCCAATAGTGAAGCCTAAGTATTTTGCTGGATCAAAGAGTTGCTAATCAAATCCTTTGAGGTGATTATCATTGAGTCATTGATGGAAAAGTAGTTGTTTAGTGTGGGGGATGATGAGGATGAATACGATCTTGGATGGATTAAGTTTGAGCTAGGTAGTCGACTGGTAATCCATAACTGGATGATGGCTAGGCAATTGCAAAGACGACTTATGTACTGTGGGCTTTTTACTCTCATTCAAAACTGAGTATTGTCTGCGTATTGGTGGATGGCAATATCAGGATCTTTGAGGAATGGCGCCAAAGGCTCCATGTAAAAATTAAAAAGGATCTGTGAGAGGATGGGCTATAGGGGGACTCTGCAGGAGACTGGAAGTCAATTAGAAAGCAACATGATTATCTGTATGGCCTGGTTTCTGCCCGGGAGGTAGGCTGTGAAACAATTCAGGACAGTGCCAGAGAATCCCATCCTGCCGGTGATGGATGTGGTGGTGGACAGTGTCAAATGTATCCAAGAGGTCAAGGCAGAAGAGTAAGCATGAGTGGGCCTTATTCATGATTTGGAAGGCATCATCCACCACCTGGATGGTGACTGTCTTGATGTAACATTTAGGGCGGAACCCTGACTGGCAGTCATTTAGGAGGTGTAGCTGGTAGATTCTGGCGAGTAGTTGTGTAGCAACAATGTTTCCCAAGATTTTGCCAATAAACGTGAGGTTCGTAATGGCCCGGCAGTTGGCCAGGTCATCTGGTTCTAGGGTCATTCTTTTTAAAAGAATTTATATAAGAACAGTCTTGAGGGTGTCCGGGAATGACCCTTCTGTGAGGGAGGCATTAATGATGGAGTGTGTTGAGTGCCCGACCCTTCAATTGTTGAATGATGGAGGCTGGATTGATACAGTCAGAGTAGGAAGTAGGTCTGAGGGAGGCAACTGTTTTTAGGAAGTGTGGGGGAGAGAGAGGAGAGAATTCAGTCCAAAGGGGCACTGTGTGTGCTGGAGTGTGAGTGGAGAGGGGTAATGCTGTTGGAGTTCAACGATGTGTCAGATTTGGTCTATTTCTTCAATAAAAAGGTTGTTGATATTGTTGCATTTTTCCTGAGTTGTTGGCACCCCAGGGTCAGGTGAGGGTTTGGCACAATGCTTTACCTCTTCAAAGAGGGTTTTGCTCCTGTTAGAGCTGCCACGATGGTGGTGGAGTAATAAGCAGCTTTGGCCTTGTTAATCAGACTCTGCTATGTATGCACATTACTTTTATTTTTGGCTTTCTCAGAAACATTACTTTGGTTTTCTGTAAATTAATATTGAACTCATTTGTATTTAAGTATCTACTCTTGGCTTCCACACGCTGCAGACTTGTTGTTAACTCATAGGAGTTTGGTCCAATAAAACAACATCACCTGCATAAGCTAGCCACAAAACCTTAGTAGTGCCTAATGAGGGAAAGCTTTAAATCTGCACCAGAAAAAAACAGGCTGAAATCGGCTGAATATATATTAAAGAGTAAAGGGGCCATGAAACACCCTGGCATCAAACCTCAGGGCATTTAAAATAGTCTTATGAAATTAACATCTGCATTTAATCTTACTTGAATAGATGGATTTATACATTTTTTGAATGTTTATTTTTATTTTTCATTGGTTAAACATCACAACCTTCAGCAGATATTACATAAGAGAGAGTATAATGATAGAGATCCATGTCATGTCACAAGAAATATCTTAGAATACAGTCCAATATAAACAACAAAATACATTCTAAAAACAGTACAAAAGACAAAGGCTAAAATTGTGATATTTCCCAATCAAATATATTATGGCTGTTCTATGTAAACATCGTAAGGTGTCTCTTTCCAAATAAAGAATCCTGAGGCGGTCACCACTATAGAATTGGCGCAATAGCTATTATTCCAGAACTGATTGGATTTAATGTGTTCCTTATCCATCAAGATTGAGGAATATCCCTTCACATAAGTTTCAGATAAAGTCAGACAGCTTGCGAGGATATGATGGGAGGTTTTATTGGGACCTTGACATAAACGACAAATTATGTCCTCATACAGAGTCCATTTCCAGCAACCGCAAAGCAATATTCTCTGCTAGGGTGTTGAATCTCTAGTATACAATACGTCTTTTCAGCTGAATACTACATGGCTTAGCCAAATATGTACAGACGATATTAGAAGAAAAACCTTGTGCACAGAACAGCCTATTGTTTTTTTTTAGAGTGAAGGCTGCATAGGCTATTATCAGTTTACCAAACAGAAGTTCTGTTCTTCAGTAGGTGCTCAGCAGTCGGAGCGTCAATTAAGTTCACCACCTGCAAACCAATATTATCAAGATGTGATGAGCAGTTGGTGTGCAGTTCCTGCAAAAAAAGAGTTGGATTGTGTTTCTAAAAAAAGTTTAGCAATAAGGTCTAATAGATAATCATAAGAAGAGGCCGCGTACAGAGATAACATATATTTGCAATGCTGGCAACGCCATATGGACCTCAAAGACGGAAGACCAAGTTCTAATCTCAAGGCTTCCACTGGCACAGAAGAGACACAGAGAGTACATTTTAGAAGCCTTCCCTCCAAATTGTCCAACCATTTCAATTTGTACTCAGGTACAAAAATAATACCTTATAAAATACTCAGAATAATACTAGTACGATAGAGACTAAGGGCCTCATTACATGGAAGGCGGTAAGGGTTAACGGTCACCGGTAAGGGTACCGGTGACAGTTAACCCTTACCGCCTTACTACGAGGTCCCTTTGCGGGACCCGACTTTAACGGCTGGTGTAGACCAGCCGTTAAAGTTGGGACCTGCAAAGGGACCTTGGTGCTAATTACGGTACGTCATTTTGTGGTACCGTAATTAGCTCCTTCCCCATTACCATTATGCCCTATGGGGCAAAAATGGGAATGGGTAAGGGCCATGGAGAAAGGGGGAATTACCGCCCAGCCAACCTTGGAATGGGGTGGTAATTCCCCTTTCCTCCATGGTGGTACCGGTATAGTACCGGCGGCAACCATGGTGCTAATAGCACCATGGTTTACCGCCTACCGTGTAATGAGGCCCTAAATCTTCCATGTTAAAACCACCAAGTTTACAGACAAACGTTTTTAGAACCAACAATATTTTAAGAATCTTAGGTAACAATAAAATCACCATAGAATTTGCAATTGGGGCTGAATGGGACCGGAACCACAAGATAAATATAACTGTTTCAATCAAGCGTGGTGCCATCCATTCTCCAACCAAATGGAGTCTTATTCTTCAGCTTGGCACCAGTCCTAACTATCAAGTTTGTAAATGTGTACAGTACACACGTAAGAAAAGCCTTCTCAGGAGAGTATACCAGGCAGGTGCAAACTGCAAGTGTGTTCATATAAGAAAGCCCTGGCAATAAAGCTTACCAGGAAAGGTCAAGTTGGACAGCTTAAAAAATACATCACCTAAGGAAATCCTGATAAGGATACATCAAAACTAGAAAAGGGCTGTGTTAAAACACAGTGAAGAGGAGAGAAAGCCTGACAGGAGAGTATACCAGGTGTCCAACCAAGACACAGACTAACAGCCACATTGTTTTGTATACCATTTGTGTTGTTTATCAAGAGAAACTTAAGGAACTGATATTCCTGAAGGTATAAACCAGACTCAAGAGAAATCCATTGGAAGGGAACCACCCTGTGGAGCAAGGAACTCTATCCTTCTGGAACATTTGTGTTGGGGTTATATATTTCCTTTTTGAACATGTGTACACTTCTTAAAGCCTAAGATATGTTTCCTTTTACCTTAGAGTTGATTTTTAGAATGCAAGGATGCTTAGACCATCCTGACTTTGGACAGACCCTTAGTTTTGTTTTAGGTAGGGATACACCCCTTGGAGTAGGGACAGAGAGGTGTTTCCCAACCCCTTTTTTAAATAAAAGTCTTTGGGCAAAATCATGAATCCTGTGTCTGTGTCTCATTCCTGGCTCCTCACAGTGTGCTTTGCAAGGTTTTGCAAGGTGTTGAAACTATGATTTGAACATTTGCACAGTAGCAATAGGACTCAGTGAACATCTTCGTACAACAGGTCTTTTTGTTTTTAGATAAGATTGATATGGGGATCTACTGGGGTGAAGCGTCCACTAGCCAATATCCAGGGTATCAGGTGGCAGGCTCCTTCCTGAGACCTTAAAGATAGTTGCATAAAGGCAACATCTGATTTGTACATTGTAACTACAGGGAGTGCATACGGAAGAATGTGGGTCCTTATCACCGTTGCTTAGCTAGTTTATATAACCTAATTGAGGGCTCTGTACAGTTGGTTGGTGTACCATCAGCGTCCAATGCCTTGAGCTAGGATCCTTTACAAGGTGGAGCATAAATGCAAAACTCAATTGATGGATATCACTGTTTTGCGTCATATAGAGCGAAGACAATAAGGACAGAAAACAAACACTTGCAATGCAAATTATAGACCCTACAGCATATGGGCTGTTGTGCTCACTCTTGATAACCACAGTTCTGCATCAAGTAAAAAAAGGTGAAGAGTGGTATCTGGCTGATTGCCCTACAACAGGATTCTGCAACCTTTGGCTCTTCAGATGTTTTGGACTACAACTCTCATCTGTCCTAGCCAGCATAGTCAATGGTGAGGGATCATTGTAGTCCAAAGCATCTAAGAGTCACAGGTTGTAGACTCTGGCCCTACATGTCTTTCATTCTCATTATCAGTTTGGATATTGGAGACTTATGCATGGTCCTGTAGTTCCAAAGGCAATGATGTGTATATTTGTACGCTGTTCTCAGAATATGTTCCCTGATGGTCAAACCAAAGCCACATGGCTATGAGAGCCCTTGGTAGGCATGCACAAGTTTGGGCCATGTCTATCCTTCTGAAGGATCATCCTGCAGAATCGGAATTTCTCAAGATCAGATTATAATCGCATAAGAATTTCCTTGATTGGAAAATACACGGGGCCAAAGTGTATCTTAAGCCAATTGTCTTTTAGAGACTAAAAGTGAGAAAGTCACTTTTATGGAGTGAGACCGATATGGAGTTGCAGTCCCTTGCCCAAAAGAAGAAAAAAGGCAAAAGGCAATATTTTTCGTGTATATATTTTTTCCAACTATAATTATTATGATTGTCCAATACTGAAATGTACAGTGTGTTATCTCTTGATAAAGTATAGCATACCATCAATTTTTCTCTGCCCCAACACACAACAAATGGCTGCTCATCAAATCAAATTCATGGTTCTTTTAACTCATTTAAATGTTCTCCATATTTCAATATTGCTGGGAACCTTTATTTCTAGAATAACTTCAGCATGTCGAGCTTCTTCATATCGTACATCCTCCTATAAAACAGATTTTATTTTAACCCTCATAACACATCCCCTAAATCAGGCAACCAATTCCCCTCCCTCCACTCCCCAGACATAATTCATCCAAATCTCCACCAAAACTCCACCGTATTATGCATGGGCCCTAAAGCTAAATGAGTTGAAGTTCCTATAAGTGGAGTCCCCCTCATCTTGACTCTCAATACTTTTTCTAACATACAAACTTTCAGATCTTTTTCAGTTATTTTGCTTGGAAAGGGGACCAGTACCCCAATGTTTCTTGCAGATTCATTAATCGTGTGCATCAATTTCTCCACATTGTAAATGTCCTGTGCCGTAGATGAGCATTCTAGCCTTGGTGGGAGTCTGTGCATTTTTCATGCTCTAACCTAGTTCACCCTGGCGGATAGAATAACATAATGCACCATGTGATCCAAACCACTAAAATCTTCCTTTCCTTCATTTAGCTCAAAGAGCATCATACCAGCAGCTCCGGCCATTCTGAGAGAGACACTCAATATTCTCTCTTTTGAAACATTGATGGAGTTAGCAGCTTCCCCCTTGCAAGGTTAAGTTTACTCCTTGGGTGGTTGTCCGAGAGGAATGCATGCTACCCCACATCAGTTAATGTATCATATCACTTCCATGGTGGAGGTTTCTCACTGATTTGCTCCCATGTTTTTGTTTTTCAAAATCCTTCTGGGAAAGAGGACACTATCCGTGCTACCAGATATTTCAAATAGGCTGTTATTAGTCCCCTTTTCCCTAATTTGAGGTTTTTGTTTTTATTCTTTTTGCTCCTCAGTGGTCGCATCAAATCATTTGGTTCATTTGGTCCTGAGGAAGGCAGAGCTGTAACTGCATCACCGCCGATACGTAGAGCCCCCTGTGATATAGTTAGAGACATGGAAGGTGGCAGCACATCCCCAAATGATTATAAGTGGCTGGTTTTCAGAGGTGGATCGTGGCATTTAGTTAGATATAGAGGCTCTCGCACTCAATTTGCTATCCCAAGTAACATGATAAACGCAGGGCTTGGACCCTGCGGTAGCCTATCCTCTCTCTTCTGCTTTTATACTGTTTATGTTGTATTGATCGCTGTTAATTTTGTTTATGTTTTATATGCTTTGATATATGGAAAAAAAACCTTGTGTGTGCAAAACATACGCAGAATAAATAATTTGCTAGACGCAAGGTAGAACATTACACCTATGTGCCAATGTGTGTTTTTTCTTTTCCTGGTCTTAGAAGACTGAAACCTGGACCATAGTTAAGACTACCAGGACTAGTTACATTCATCTGGAGCACTAACTAGTGACTTGCAGTCATACATTTAGAGGAATTTATTTCCCTCAAGAAATTGTTTTCCTGTGAGGACACTTTTGTGTTTCATCCTGTATCTCATATACCCATGAGAATGCCTTTCTCCAATATATTTCTTGCAGGTCCACCACATAGGCCAATACGAGCCTGCCTCACTGCATCCTCTCCAAAAAGAGGGCTATTGTCCGGTAAATCATCCGGGACAGCTTCAAAGGGGGGATTGCCAACCGTGTAGCAATTTAAGTGCATAATGCTTATATTGGGAAGCGATAGATGTCAGCGAAACGCATTGACAAAACAAATTCCATAGCCCACCATAAACACTCTTTCCAAGAACTGATTCCCATTGATCCCTGACCTGCAATGTAAGCTGTGGTTCTGCGAGTAGAATAGTTTTGTACATCTTAGATATCACACTCCTTTCATTCTTTACTGTCAGTGAAACCATTTTTCAGAATGGGATGAGCATTTTCCAGAGGTTATCTACCCATTTGCTATCTCTCAATACCCCCTTAAGCTGCAGGTATGAAAAAACGTGAAGTGGGCCTACATTTAGAAGCTCTTGTAATTCGGTCATAGTGTTATATTGACAATTTTCCAACATCTGACCTGCCTTCCCCAGCCTAGTCTCGTACGATCGTACCATAATTGCACCACACTGGGATCACTTAATCCGTCTCTAATTGGAGGCACCCAAATGCATCTTACAGGAGATTGCCAAGTTGTTAATGCCCCACCCCCCATCATAGTTCCCACAGAACTTTTAAACCCGATTTTCAAAAATGTTCCTCTATATTTTGCTCCTTGGAAACCATAGCTAGTCTCCGTGACAAACCAGAGACATGACAGCATTCTACAATAAAACCCATTGCTTTGTACTTTGGAGGTTAAAATATTCAATCATAATTCTTAACTAAGAAACTCTATAATATGTTTCAAAATCTGGGAATCCTGCCCCCACTGTTCCTTGGAAAGTATGAAAACCCCATGTGCAATTCTTGGTGTGGCTCCCCCAAAAGAAAGCTTAGGAGCTCCTATTCTAATTGTGCAAAGAAGCGCCTCAGTACCGGACAAGGTAGCATGTGGAACAAGAAGAGAAATCTAGGAAAGATGTTCATTTTTATAGCATGGATACAGGCTATCCCTGACACTGTCAATTTTGCCCATCTAGCCAGATCCCTTTATTATGCTAACCAACAGGACTAGATAGTTTTCCAAATAAAGATCCCTGATCATCTTTGCTACTGTGATCCCGACATGTTTTATACTCACCTCCACATAGGTGAATAGAAGCCGATGCATATATTCTCTTGTCGAGGTAGACAACTTTCCGATTGGAAAAATTACTGATTTGGTCGGGTTACTTTAAATCTCAATTTTTGTCCATATGCTGATATTTCACTTAAGACCTATGGTATTGTGTCTGTCAGATCTCTAATGTATATCAGTGCATCATCTGCAAAAAGAGCTAGCTTATGTTTTTTCCCAAGAACTTGGAACCCCCTTATTATTATTATGTCTTATAGGCATTGCCAATGGCTCCATTAATCGAACATACAGTAGCAGAGAAAGTAGGCAACCCTTAGATGTGCCGCTTCAAAGGGATATGGCGTCTGACTGGACCCCATTCACCACCACCCTTGATTAGGAGTATGAATATAATGCTCATATTTATTTTAGCCAATTTTGCCCGAACCCAAATTTGCACAGGACCTGCTTTAAAAATAGCCATTTGATTCACTTTCTGTGTATAGAGCTAGCAGGACAGAGTCAGTTGTGTTAACCTCTGATAACTATATCTGATTTAAGATCTTTCTTAGGGTGTCTGCACCTTGCCTACCTAGAATAAAGGTCACTTGGTCTGCATGCATTAAGGATTGAAGGTAATGCTATGGTATAATAAGATTGGCTATAATGAAAAATATATATACATTTTCTTTTACAAAAAGTTCCTATGTAAAATATTCAGCAAATGAGCGTCAAAGTCAAGTACTAGGAGGCATCCATTTTGTACAATGAATCCTGCTATTGCGGCAGTAATCAAGCAAAAGCCCCCTACTGGAAGCTTTTGATTATTGCTGCCAGAGAGCAGAGATAGCTGTCAGGCTACAACATGCCAGTGTTGTATTCATAATTGTAGTTACTTTTGTTTTAATTTTCCTGGGCTCCACTGCCCAGGAAATTTCAAGCGAAAGTCACAGCAATTATGCATACTACTGGTACTTTCATTTTGCCGCCCGCCAATGTAGCGGGCGTTGTAGTATTTATAATTGCCAGTACTTTCGATTTAATTTTCCTGGGCTCCAGCGGCCCAGGGGTGCACAGGAAACTTAAAGTGAAAGTCATGACAATTAGTATTGCCGGTACTTTCGTCGCAGTGCCCGCCAATTGTGGTGGGCGGCTGTTATGATCACAAATAAAATGATACTCAGGTAGTCAGCAGGTCTGATCATCAAGCTGCTTTAATCAGGTTACAAGCTCTTCAGATGTCCTCAGGTACATCAAGGAGAAAGGAAGTGTACATAAAGACAGAGGGGATCCCACTGGCTCCCACCACCCAGGTATCATGGCCACCAACTGCCGGGGTGGAACATTCATTCAAACCCAAGCATTCCACACACAGAACATTCCATTCATGACCTCACTCACCATACATTCAGGGAGGAGGATACAAGCAGGGAGGGGAACTAGACATAACAGCGGAATAGTACTTCTAATTTCCGGTACTTTCATTTGAATTTTCCTGGAATTTTCCAGCCCGGTTGGGCCTAGAAAAACGAAAAGCGAAAGTCACAGCAATTATGAATACTACGCTGCCATGGGATTGCGGCGGAATATTCATCATTGCCGGTACTTTTGTTTTAAGTTTCCGGGGGAGCCCAGGAAAATTAAAACAAAGGTACCGGCAATTATGAATACTTCGCTGAACAGCCCAATTGGATATTCACGAGCTCAGAGAACCCAAGTTCATTAATATAGGATTGCAGCGATTGGAGTAATTATAAATAGAAATTAAGGGGTGGAGGCAGCACTCAGGAGCACAGGGACAGGAAAGGCAGGAGGGCGGTGTAGCCTCCAGCTGGAGCGTGCCAGCATTTTCTGCTCCCCGGCAGCAATAAGCAAAAGCTCCCAATAGGGAGGCTGCTTTTGCTTGATTGCTGCTGCGAGAGCAGAGCTAACATGAACACAGAAGGCGTGTTAACTTCACAAAATGGATGTCTCCTAGTAGCAAAAGTAAGAAGTGTTTTATATATATATTTTTCATTATGGACAATCTTTTTAAACCATAACATTTTTTAGTGAACTACCCCTTTGACATAGATGCCAGTATCCCTGTTAATATTTTAACATCAACATTAAGTAAGGGAACTGGCATGTGAGCACAATGTGAAACCCCTACAGTCTTTCTGTATCATTGTTATCATGGCCTTAAGCAGAGAGGGGAGCCCTACCCCCTGCAAGAACCTGTTATAAAGTTTTACTAGGAGAGAAGAGAGGGTCCCCGAAAAGGACTTGTAAAATCTGGTGGCAAATCTGTCCTCTACTGGTGCTTTGCCCACTTTCAACCACTGAATGGCAGCTTGTACTTCCTCTAATGTAATGAAAGTATCGAGCCGTTCCGCCTCTAGTGAGGTAAGCCCCATAACCTCCATTCCCTGTAGATACACTGATATACCCTCTTCTAGTTCCCACTCATCCCTGTTGTGTAATGTCTAGTAATACTGAGCAAAGCAATGTGCCACTTCAACCGGGTAGTCCCACTCTACCCCCTTCCCATCTTTGATCTTCCTCATCCTCCTATCCACCCTTTGGGCTCTCAGCTTACTCCCAAAATGCGCCCCAGCCTTATCACCTCTTTCATAGTGTTTCTGCCTAACCATCTTCATCTTCTGGTATATTTTATCCAAACCCATCTTGTGAAAGTTATGCCTCTTATTAATCTGGATTACATTAAGTAACTCAAAATTCTTCCCTCTCAGGGTCTTTAACTTCACCTCGATCCGTTGTATGTCTTCTTTCAGTTTCTCCTCCAATAAGGTACTTTACCCATTTTTCTGGGATCCTGTGCAAGTAGCAGCCTTCTTATGTTAGTCTTCTCCACCACCCAATCCACCTTTTGTGAAACTAACCCATTGTCATTCAATTCGAAGAACTGCCTTATCCCTTCAGCTAAGAAATTCTGAAAAATCTTCTGTAGGGTGTAGGGTGTCATTACACGGTTTGTGGGGTGTGATAAGCAGGTGTACTTGTATAAGATCTCTGAGGGTTAAAGTAAAACGTAAACCTGTCAACTCCTGGATTTACCTCCCTCCAGACATGACACCATTAGTACTGTTCCAAGCTCTCATCAAACTCCATCATTTCTTTATCCTTATACATCCCCCACCTTCGCTTTCCACATCATCCAGCCAAACAACGGATCTCTAATCATATTAAAATCCCCACCAATGATCCTTGTGCCTTCTGCCTATTGATCTATGAACCTAAATCATTTCTGAATGGTTATTTGGGACATGTAATGGAATTAACGTCAGCAAATCCCCAGTCATCATGCCCTTTACCATCAGCAATCCTATCTCACTTAATGGGCATCTCTTCAAAGCAGATATCGCCCCTAAAAATTCACCACACCACCTTTTTAGACTAGCAGTGATCTCTTTGTGGGAGAATTTAAGCCCTTTACATTAAGGGCAGCTACCCCAACTCTCCGTCAATCTTTATCCATGTTGGTTTTGGGAGGGAATCAATAATCTCTTTCAATTCCTCCAGTTATTCAATTTAAAGGTCTCAGATCCCCACATTGCCCACCCCCCAAAAGCCTGGATCCCCTACCCGATGCTGCCCCTTGAGAACCACATCATCAACAACCAATATTAACTTTAAGCCCAGTCTCATTTTAAACTAACAGTTGAGATGCCCAGATAGAAGCAACCCACAAGGGACAACAAAATTCACATACTTCAGAGCCACCCCAATTGATCAAAACCTCTTAGCAGGTTTCATAATCACACTAGATGACCCCACCCCTCAATGCCCCAGACCGCCTCACCAAACAAACGACCAGATTATAGTTAAAACTTAACCCCTCTGTAGGCGTTTTTTAGTTATGGTCTTTTAGCGGCAAAGGCAGTGATCCCTATGAAGTTTAAGGGACAAACTTGTTCTCTGCTACACCTCCTGCAAATGCCTGTAAACACTTTTCCTGTTTAGCTTTAGCCAACAAGCTCTCTTTTAAACCAGATTTGTTGCGTAAATCTTGCAATAACTGGGGAATATATTCAGTGTCTGTCAATCTATATGCAGCACCCTCATATTTAAGGGAGAGGCTGAAAGGCAAGTGTTACCTCTCTCAGACCCCCTTTCTCCATCAACTGCAAAGTCAGGGGCTTATACAACCTTCTTCTGTCCAGCGAAGCAACTGATGACTCCTGAAATATTCTTGCTCTAGCTCCCTCACGCTCAAGAAGGTCCTTCTTCCTCACTCTGCTCAGAATGTCCTTCTTATCTCTGAAGCAGGGGCTTTCAGGAGGGCCTCTGCCTTTATGAAGTATGTTGCCCCCCTCCTCTTCATACAGTACACTCAGGGCACCTTTCACTTTTCTCTCCAGCTCTCCAGTGGTGCCACCTTCTTTGTATGTTGGTTCCTAAAAGTGCAGGTTGTTACACCTTTTATGATCTGCCATATGCTCCACCTTCACCAGAATTCCTTATCGCTGTGCTCCCAATCCTTCATTCACGATTCCAATCTCAGCGCCAGTATCTCTGGTGACATCTGAGTACTCTCAATTGCTTTCATGCGATTGTCCATCTAATCAATCCTGGCTTTGAGCTCTGAAACCGAAGCTTGCAAATCCGGTCTCAACGCCTTTATCTCCTTTAAAATGCTCTGAATGTCTGTCTTGGTTGCAATCCCCACTTCTGCCAAGTCATCTATCGTGGTGCTGACAGTCTTTCCTGATATGTCTTGTAAGTGACGACGTTACATCACCAAACATCCATTTCCCAATCTGTTCTTGAAATGTGAGGAGAATCTTCTGCATAGACCTTCTGTACTTTGGCTTCCTCCAGCTGTTGCTGCCTAAGCAGCACTCTCTATCCATAGGCTACATGACTAATTCTCCCCTCTCACTCCTGCCAAGTCGCTGCAAAACCAGTGGGCACACAGAGCTCCGTGAACACAGCCGGGCTGTAAACTCTCCCGGGCCAGCTCACCGTTGGCTGCGTTGGACTCCCACTACACCCGGGCATGAGCTGCACACTCTAGGCATGTTGCTGCCACCCATGATGGAATGCAACTCCTTCTCCGGCTCTCTCAGGCCTTCACCCCCATCCACTTGCCTTTGGGTGTTGTACCCTCAAATCAATGCTCTAGGGCCTCTTTCCGAGTCTGACAGTAAGCCTGCCGGTGATAACGGCGACTTGCTGCCAGACTCGAAAAAAACTACAGCTACCTGACTTCCCGGTAACACCAGAGTATTACAACCCCGGTGGCTGGGAAGTCAGGCTCTGGTAATTGTAAGTCCCCATTCCCGTGAAGTCCGATAAGACTCCATGGGAATGAGGACCACAGAAGCACTGGTACTGTTTGCAACGGTGCAGATATTTCCGTGAAACCCTGCGACGCGTGCCATTCTGCCCGCCAGGTCTGACCTTGGCGGTCGGGACGGCACCCGCCTGCAGAGTTTTAGTATGCCAGTCTGTAACAACGGTGCCGGTAGGCTTAGCAGCACCACTGTTACTGGAACGGCACACTTGTAATGAGGCCCTTTGAGTCTCTAATGGTGCTTCACCCACCAGATCCCGAACCCGGGCATATTCAACTTGTGTGGATGTGTCTTCTCCAAGTGTCTTTTCGGTAAGCACTTTCTTCAGAGCCTAACATTTAAGTGCCCATATTTCCTGTGTATGTATTTTAAAGAGAAAAACACATTTTGTAATAACGTAATTGACATTGAGGTAAGGTTAAGAATAGAGTAGACTAAAGAGTGTACGAGAGTCATATTACTGAGCCGAAAACAATAGGGAATCTTTTTTTGTGAAGCAGTGCATCAAAGTCATGCCATTTAGTATTGCAGTTCAAAGGGGAGCGTTTTCCCCAAGTTTGGGAGATTTGGCCACGAGAGACTAATGGACACCTAAGCATCTTAGGTATATGAAGTGTGCAAGAAAAGACATATTCCTTTGGAAAAAAGGAGGCCTCATTACGAGGTTGGTGGTAACCAGCCACTGCTGCAGGTGGGTTGCCACCAACCCCGTAATAACGTTACCGCCACCTGGCATCCTGGTGCTACCAGGATCTCGCAAGAGACGGCGGTACGGTAAGTTCCCATTCCCATGGAGTCCCATAGGACTCCATGGGAGTGTGAACCCTGAAGCACCGGCACCCTTTAGTGAAATGCCTGCCGGTAGGGGCCTGAACACCGAGCAGGTCAGGCCTGTCGGTAGTTCAGTGCCCCTACCGTCAGACTTGCAGTGACGCGGTCCGGTAAAGGTGCCGGTAACCTGTTACCGGCATCTGTATTGCCGGACTGGGTCACTTAAAATGAGGCCCAGTATCAGAAGTATAAAAAGCTGTAAATGCCTCAGAGGGTATCTTTAGGTTGGTTCTTAACATATCACACTGCAGTTCAAGAGCTGAAGGCAGAAACACTTAGAGACGTGCAGCTTGATATACTATATGCTCCAGCATTTGATATTCTTTTTTTGTTACCTTAATTATTCAATATCCACAACATGGAGTTTCAGATCCAAACATTATTTACATTCTTACAGAGGTCACCGTATGTCCAGATGAGGGCAGGACAAACCATTTACAAATAGTATCACCTCACAGTGTTCTGATAAAGACATTCCACACTACACTAAGTGTATAAGTGTAGAGCATGTAGCACTACCCTCTTGCACCTAGACTGCTTCTGAAATTTCAATGACAACAATCTCACACACAGAGGAAAGCTACTTAGTCTTCAGTAATCAAATGATAGATGTGCAAGGTACCCGTAAAGATCGGGCCAAGCCTAACCAGCGTAGACCAATGCAGTATTCAGTCTTTCCATCAAATTTATTTCCATTGAATCATTATCCATTGAAATTCATTAATTGAAAAGCTTTTCCATCGAAAAGCATATTCATTGAATGAATTTCGATGGATTTCCAACTCAAACATATCTTTAAAATAGATATTTGGATGTTTGGGTTGGTAATTCAATGGAAAGGGTTAATTTTGTTGGTAATTAAATGGGTTGAGGAATGGGAGTTGGTGGGGTGATTAAGGAGAGGGGACCCCTTGGAGTTGGGTGGGTGGGGTTGCCCCCCCCAATAAACAATAACCACCACAAAATAGAGGGCGCTCTCCAGTGCTGAAATACATTGTAGCACTGGACAGCTCCCTGTAACGTTATAACGTTATGCATGTTTCATAGACTTTCCATGCAAAACATTTAAAGTGTTTATATATTCAAAACCCTATTCGATGAAAGGGTTTTGATGCATAAACACTTTGCACTTTATGTATGGGAATTCGATGAAACATCTTTCGATGGAAATGATTCGATGGAACAAACCATCAATGGAAAGATATCGATGGAAAGACATGTAACCGAACAATGACAACCAACAGACTTCCAATTCTCTGATACATCAGCCATATGGAACATTCTCTGCTTACTGTGACCATCTTGCCACAAACCCGCAAACAAAGCATCAGTCGAAGGGAGAGCAGACTCATTCGGGCTAGTATGCCCTGTTCCCATTTAAATAGAATTGGAACAGTTAGAACCATATGAACCTAGAAACAACAACTCAAATGTTTTAACAGCTGTGCAGCAATAAACTTGAACTAATTGATTACATTTTGCTTAATCCAATCTCCTCTCCCTCCATCACTAATTTACTCTCGTACCCATCTCCTACCACTTCACACTACTCAAGCAATCAACCTTTGGACACAGCAGTGTGAGGCCTACAAACATGTACATTACCAAAGAAATGCTCTTGCTCCCTTCTCTAGTCCTGTCACAGCCTCCCGGGTCAGCAGCTAACCCGATCTCACACCACTGACTCGATCTTCAGCACTCCCCGCTGGATGACACACACACCCAAGTGTCACCACCCGAAACCAAGTAGCATCATATCATCCCTTAGGACTCACTATGTCGGACCTGCTGGCATCAAAACCGCAGGATGCACATCTGCCTTTCCATCTATCCCATCAACAACCAATGCCCCCTCTTTTAATGCAGTTTCATGCGCAATGAGGTGAGCGATAAAAAACCTCTTTGTAATGCATTATTTATAGGGGTGTTACATTCCTATTGTCTGTCCTCCAATCACCCCGGTTCGTTGGATGAGACCAAGCAGCTCCATTTATTCCACACATGCAGGCCAAGGCTGATCCTGAATCATTATGCTCTCACCCCCTACCAGCCACAAGACTTAGGTGTAAACATAACAAACCATATCACCATAGACACACACTTCTAACACAATCCCTCTCCCAGCTTAAAGGTGAGACAATCGCACAATGTACTCTGTTCCAACCTTATCTGCCTACCTGAGAATGTGTGAGAGAGATATCCTGGGTCCTCGCAGACATAGAGCTTCAACCTAGTTCCTCCCCTTCGCGCTTTGAAACACTTGTGTATGAGCGTGATAGAAATAAAATATCTATTCAATTCCTAGAGAAAGGATGCTATGTAATGTAAAGTGTTGTTTGAAATCAAGTTTGCCATTTGCATAGCCTGACTACGGCTGTGTGATCATGAGTCTCCCCAGGTGTGATTCCCTTGGGGAGAATTTGCCTAGGAGGACGCCACACAGCCTTTCCTGGCACTCTACAGCGATTGGTGAGTGTGACTTCTACCCTTAAGGTGGTTTAGCATCCAACCCTCTGGATGAGGGGTTGGTGAGCTTCTTGTCTTAGGGTGAACAGGCTTTGCCACATTCCTCAGCACCTTAATGTGAGTGTCAGTGTGTGTTTCTTCATTATCGTGGTTAGCGAGTGTGTCTTGTTCTCTCATGGTGGTTGGGCTTTTTAAGACTCCATGGTCTGTAAATGTGAGTGCTAGTGGTCGGCCATAGTCACTTCTCCTGACTTTGATGTTGTCAAGGGTATAGCAAAGAGGGGGTGTGGGTTTGACCCTGGGTGTGATAAGCATATTATGCCCTTTACTCTACCTCCCTAATTACCCCTCAAAGGCTCTTTGGAAAGAGGCAAACGGAGGACTAGACCATGCCCCCTTCTGGCAGTACACTGCAGAGGGCAACGCACCACAGCCCAGAGTTCATCTATTAAGGGGATGGCAAATGGAAATGAACAAGCTGGTAAACAGACCCCTGACTCTAGAGCTGTGGGTAAAGATAGTTGAATGCTACGCCCTGTCAGGGGTGGTGGGACTATTACAGCCGCACACGATGTAAGAGAAAAGTGGAGCATTGCTCTGCTTTCCATGGCTGGTGTTAAATTGTCCCTGTAAACTGAGTGCTACAGCTCAGAAGTCTGATAGTGGCCTGACTGATCACTGCTGGAGTTCATAGTAGATAGAAGATGAGGGGTGCACGCAAGATGGCCAGGAGGGAAGGGAGAAGAGTGTCTAAGAATGCACATGTTAATTACAGAGGTGCTCCAGCCTGAGATCTTTTTTAATATGATAGAGAACGGTTGGTTGTCGGAAGCGGCCTCTCAAAGCGCTGTTCTGGGTACGCTGTGTTTGAAACGAGGTGCGGCTTGACACGACTTCCTTGTTCGTGTATGCACGCCCTATCCACGCCGCAGGGTCCTTTCCTCTAACGGAACGCGGAGCGGCGGTGGAGCGGCTGGTTTGACACGGACGCTGCTGAATTTCGTGGCAGCAGACGAGTTACTGCGTGACGAGTTACTGCGTGGTCCTCTGTCCCCCTACGCCCACGGGAGCCACTGTGCTGGCGGAGTGGCGAAAGGACGGGGACTGTGACCACGAACCCGGTGAGGGGGGTCCCGGAGCTGAATAAGGAGGCGGGGTACCGTGCTCTCTCCTGCTGACTCCCATACACACGGAATCTGGTGGTACAGCATTACGAGGGCTTTGCTGTTAATATTGGAGGTGAGTGGTGAGCTGTGAGGTATATCCCTGGGGCTGCATCTTACGCTCTCAGCATCTGATCCTCACATAGTCACCATTGAGGCTCATTGGTCACTATGTACGCGTCTGTCAGCATAGTAAAATCAGAGTGCTAGCTGTGATAATACAATAATCTGGTGGAGAGTTTCTTCGCCCTATTAACCGCCAGCTGTGCGCAAACCTTCACCTACCTTGATCAGTGGGGCGTTCGTGGGAGTTTTGTTGGATCCCATACTTATACCTCGAGACCATTTTGTTAAACTTGAGGAGTGGGACTAGTGCTGCCCAACATACGCAATCGGGCAATCGGGCCTCAAGGTCAAACGCACAGGAGACTGCGGGCTTAGGCCTTTGATCCTGGGCGTGTTGTGGTATTGTGAGTGTTGAGCAATCCCTCTGGCGCCAGGTGAGAGGGATTGCCTGGACAACGGTGGCTAATCCCTCCCCATTTTCTCAGGGGTAAAGGGATTGATAATTCTCCTCCAGTAGTCTCTATACCTTTTTCCTGATACTGTCCCTCGTGATATCTAAGTGCGGAGGGCGCTAATTGGTGAAAACCCGTATGCCTCCGAAGAAGAGAACTACACAGTCAAAGTACAACCTTAGAGGAACCAAGGGAATGGAGACAGCTAAGAGTCCCTCGAACAATCCTACTGTGCGGGTAAAACCCAGAAAGAAAGCTAAGAACGACATACCTGCGGACCAGGGAATGATCACTGAGTTCTTTCCACAAAATCCCATTCCTGAAACTAATTCTACCACGATTGAGGAAGCCTTGGTTCTCGTGCCCTCTAATGCAGTGTCCTTATGTGCCTCTAATTATGATGACATTGACAATAACTCATTATTGGAGCTATGTCTTAATATTCAAAGGAAAATGACTCCTGCCCCAGGATCGATACCTACCAACATGGACTGCGCCAATGCTAATAAGCAGAGAAATAATCCATTTGTATCCCCTACTCCAGTTGAATCCATGGGCAGACTATCAGCATCACCAAACTTGGCGATGGCTTCTATGGAAGACAGCCCCGTAGCTGAAAGTGTATGCCTGGCTGATACCTATCCGGGGGCGACAGAGATTGCTGAGATCCAGTCCTCAGTTGCATCACTGCATTTTGCCCTTAAGGTCTTACTGAAAATGACGGGGAAAATACTGGATAATTCAAATGCCCTAACCTTAGAGATGGCCGTGAGAGAGAAAGTAGAGGGTACTGCTGAAGTTGATCAGTCAGCAGAGCCCAACCTCTCGGAAGCCATAAAACTGGCTGATGTAAGCGAAGAACATCATTCTGAAGAGCTACAAAGCCCGGGGGTGGAGACAGACAAAGAAAACGAAGAACCATTCTTTTCGCGTAAGCAACGCAGAATGGCCAGGAGGGTGGCGGGGATTAAAAGAGCTAAAGAAATGGCCATCTTCAAGTCTGTTAAGGAATCCGCTGGACACCCCTCAAAGAAAGCCAAAAAACGGGCAGCCAGAGCAAAGAAAAGGAAGAACAGTGGCGAGGGCTGCTTGACTAGTTGGCTAATATCTGACAGAGAAAAAATGATTGAGCCTGAGGAGGTGGAGGATATATGTGAGGGGGAGAATCTGAGTGAAGGGCCGGCGATTGTGGACAAGGACAACCTCGGGAGTCCATTAGAGTTATCAGCAACATCTATCATAACTCATCCCACCGAATCTACATCTACCACGGAAGGAAATCGTATATGCCTTATAAAGAATTTATATCTAAGTGAAAACTCAAAATGGCTCTCTCGCTCAGAATTGTTAATTAGACTGAGCTATGTACCACAACTGAGGGTCCTCAAGTCAGACGATTTCCAATTCGTGGAACCATTAAAAGGCCCTAATCCTCAGGTCTCAGCATTGCATTGTAAGTTCCTATCTACCGCGACATTGCTAAGGAACTATAAGACCGAATTGAAAGCGGTTGATGTGGAGGTTGATGCCGATCTAAATGAACCAGACCCAAGACAACTGCCTGCAAAGATAGACCTGACAGTTGAAACCAACCCCCGCCCCAATCTCTCTGAAGGAAAAAATGTGGACATTTCAGACATACAACAAGTATTAAAATGGCTTGCGGATTCACTACCTGAAGTGCTGTTAAAGCAATGAGATATGACCATTCTGTCCTGGAACTGTAGGGGTTTTGCTCATTTGGTGTCAACTGAGGGCTCTATCAAGATTTTGGATAAACATAGTTGTTTTTGCCTTCAAGAAACTTGGGCAATGGAGCCATTGATTCTGGATGGCTTTGTCATTCATCAAATGGCAGCTAATAAAGGTACAAAGGGAAGACCCTATGGCGGTCTTATCACAGGGGTGGCTAACATGTTTGGTTCTAAATTAGTGAAAACTGACTGTCCCAGTAATTTGATGGCAGTTGAGGTCGATTATAATAACCAGACAGGAAAGGATCACTTTCTACTAGTTAGTCTATATAACCCCCCGGGTGCACTAATAAGAGAACAACTCCAGGAGGCCTTACATAATCTATTGGCTACCTGGCTGCTAAAACTTGGTAACACTTGGGTAATAGTGGTTGGAGACTTCAACTGCCACATTAGCGGTAACATAGGGAAGTCCTATAACCCTAAGTTAAAAGCTAAAAATTATATGCAACACACCAAAAAAAATTATCCCAAAGGCCAAGGATGGAAACATTTGTTTGATCTATGGGACATTGAAATGCTTAATGGTAAAACTGTGAGCGACTCTCCAGGTAATCATACCTGGTCCAATGGCATTTCGAGTAGTACCATAGACTACATTTTTGTTTCCCATAGTCTGTATGAGATAGTGGAGGATATGCAAATAACCCCTAATGAGTGGAGTGATCATGCTACACTCATATGCAAATTGAATATCGGGACAAAAGCCCCTCCTAGTATTAACATGGGTAACATCATGCCAAATAAAGCTGGCACTAGGATCAGCTGGTCAGATAAAAATGTCGCTTTTGCTGTGGCAGTTTTGGCTAACAATGATCTAAATTTGTTATCGAACTTCCAGGAGAATATTGGATCTGTACCTTTGCTGAGAAACATGCGGTCTGTCGTATGGGGTCTATGATTAGCTGTGGTAGGGAAAAGCCGCCCTTTGACATAGCTATTAGAAACGTGAAGAGAGAGTGTAGAGCGGAACTCCGGCTGGCCAAGAGACAAGCTTACCCTTCAGACCCATATTTTATTAAGGTTAGGAGCGTTAAAAACAGATATAGAGCTATGATTAAGGCCAAACGGAAATTAGATAAAATTATGGCCTGGCAAAGATTAGTAAACACGATCTGTACAGGCAAAACGCGTAATATCTGGGCTTTGTTGGGCGATGCGCGAGGTACTGTACAAGGCACATTAGTTAACCCTATTAATGCTGAAACATGGATAGCTTTCCTCGAAAATAGGAATTCCAAGGCAGATATAGAGGAACCCTATACATTGACTAATAGGCCGTCAAACCCTCCATTTAATGTGACATATCAAATGGTGCTGAATACAATCTCAGAATTAAAATCCTCCCGAGCCCCGCGCCCGAATGGCCTAACAAATATTGTGATGAAGGCGCATCCTGAATTCTGGGCATCTCTGTTAGCTATAATGTTTAAAAAGATCTTAAACGAAGGGAAAATACCCCGATCTTGGCAAACAGCGGTGCTTATACCAGTCTTTAAGAAGGGTAATCGAGCGGATCCTAGCAATTATAGACTGCTCTCAATGCTGGATGTCACGGCAAAATATTTGCCTCTCTCCTTTTAAAGGAGCTGCAGCTCTGGGTAGAGCAATCTGACATACTTTGTAAATTCCAGAGTGGCTTTAGGCAAGGGTATTCTACGGCACACAACATCATGGTGCTGGACCTTTTGAGAACACGAGCCAGATCAGGAGGGCAACCACCACTATATGCCCTCTATATAGACATTTCGGCGGCATTTGACTCTATTCCAAGAGAGGTCCTCTGGCGGAAGTTAAAAGCAATGGGATGCCCGGAGGGCCTGACTTAATATCTCAGACTACTCCATCAGAATACATCTGCTAAAGTAAAATTAGATCAGGAAGGACACACTACTAGAAGTGTGTTCCAAAATAGGGGGGTCAAACAAGGTTGTGTCACGGCCCCGCTGATCTATAATATGTACGTACATGACATCCTGGAGGCCATTAGGGCTGCGACAAATTGCCCACCGAAAATAGGAGATTCCATCTGTCCTGTCCTTGCCTATGCGGACGACCTGGTTATACTGGACCACACTGTTAGTGGGCTACGAAGGTCGGCCATCGCTCTGTGGGAATACGCCGAGAGGAACGGCCTTAAAATTAATTTGGAAAAAACTAAGGCAATGAGATTTACCAACATGAACACCACTCGTGTGCAGCTCAGAGTTGGTTCAGATACCATTGCCTATTCACCTCATTATCGCTACCTAGGTATAGAATTTGAGAGTATCGGCGACTATGGACTCTGCAAACAGTTACGCAATGTAAAGGCAACCCAACTGACTGCACTGTTCCATAGATTCACAGTAAATCAGGGTGGATTTACCATCTGAGGCACGCGACAACTGTATGTGCAGGTATTATCCCCTATGATCACCTATGGTCTGGAAGCCCTCCTCAACTCTGACCTGAAATGGTTGCAGGTGATTGAGGGGAAATTTTGGCGCGCTATCCTGGGCCTACCACCGGGAATCCCAATGGCAATATTAAGATTGGAATTGGGGCTGACCACATTGAAAGCGATAGTACTAAAAAAGCGAGCCCTACTCTACCTGAGAATGAGGGGTGAGACTAAGAATGGGCTACTTAAGGCGGTCTACCGAGAGATTTAGAAGGATAAATCCTTGTGCCCCTTGAAGGAGCAAATGTCTAAATTCCTGATGACCATTGGGTGGCAAATTAGGGAGGGCAGTGTCACTGTAGAAATGCAAAGGGCTCTGGTCAAGCGCATAGAGCTCTGGGATTGGCTGGAGATTTACGCTCATCTCCAGAAGACTGTACAACTACAAAAATCCGCAGAGCTATCTCAATTTATGCCCGGATAGGATACTTAGACGTTTTATTTTACTTCTAAGGCTAGAACAACTACCTACTTTAACGATAACGGGCAGAAGAGACATGATCCCCCCAGAATTACGGCTTTGCCGGTTATGTAAAGGAGTGAATCAGCTAGAGACGGCCAGACATGTACTGACTGAATGTCACAAAATGTCAAGTAGCCATAAACCTTGGCTTGGGTAAGCTTGTGCATAACCAAGGTTACATTAAAGAGGAGCTATTTTGGCATCACTGTATTAATTCCAACAGTATAAGGCTCCTGATGGCACTGTACAATGTTTGGCTGAAGGTGGAAATTAGCCTTAACATAACCATATAGGAGGATATAAAGAGGAGTTGATGTATAGCCATCGTTGAAATCCAAGAGGTGTTGTTGGCCAATACAGGCCCCTATTTATATAGGAATTGTAACAATACTGAAATTAGATTGATATTCCATCTGAAACTCTCATTGGAGAATATGTGGTAGTATGTGGCAAGATCCGGTTCCAGAACTATTGTAAATGTGAATCTAAAATGAAGATGTTTTATATGGATTTTAGGATATGTATATTTAGAGAATTTAATGTTTTGCCTTTCTTGGTAATTTCTTATGCAATGCTTTTGTTAATTATTGATGTTTTTTCTCGTTATAACTTTGTTCTTACTTAAGGTATATTTTATGTGTAAAGTTTCATTGTAAACTAAATCACAATAAATTATTATTATTAATATGACCTCAGTGGACTCCAGGGGAAGGGCTGCAGGAGAACAACTCCAGAGCTAGGAGCTAAGAAAGGAAAAGCTGTCCCTCTTTTAGTAACCACCTTGACTTTTGCAATGTAGGGTTGAGTAGTGAAATCTTTGTAAAATGCACTTTATTGAATGATTTCAATACAAGAGTCAAATATGCATTGCTACAAAAAACAGTTTTGTTGTAGTTGAAGATCCTGTCCCCTCCCGCACCCCAGTGCAGTGATCAAGAACTTCACTTACATGAACATGTTCTAACCTATCCATAGTACATCTCTTAATAAGCAAGAAGAGTTCACATCTCTCTATTATACCTTTGATAGGTGGGATCCGGCAGCCAACCAAAGAGCCTGTTTATCTACCCCAAGCTGCGGAGGAAGAAGAGAGGGGGTCAGTGAAAAGGTTCATAGCGGGCCATTCCCGGGCGCTAGGTTCTCCAGCCGTACCCCATGTAGATCAAATAGGCCCAGGGCTCGCAGTCTTTGTGGGCACGTTCATTTACGGCAGTGTCTTTGTAAAAATTGAAGACAAACGTGCAATTTCTTTTACAAATGCATTTCTGTTGTCCAACAGGCCTGCCGTAAGGTTATCCATCGATAAAAGATGCCAAAGTTTGCTCCACCATTGATTGAGGTGCGGCCCTTCTGACTTTCTCCACAGGGCACCAATTACTAGTTTGGCTGCTAGTAATATGGTAGTGATGGCTCTTGCTCCCCGTGAGTTCAAGGGGTAGGAGTTCTTGGTTGGTATACCAAAAAGAACGACCCCCGGATCCCATGCAAACTCCTTTTCAGCAATTTCAGAAACATATTTGATAAACTCTTTCCATAATCTCTCAAGTTCCGAACCCTGCCACCATATATGTAGTAGTGAGGCCTCCTCCCCGCTATTGTGCCAGCAGTCTCATGAGATATTACGACGGATATGATTTAGTTTCTAGGGGGGTCATATCCCACCTGAGTGTAAGTTTCTAGGCTGTCGCTTTGTATTGAGTGCATATGGAGGTGGGTTTAGCTCTTCTGCAGACATCCTTCCACTCAGAGTCTAAAATCAGTCTCCCTAGATCTTTTTCCCATCTCTTTCTATGTCCAGGATGTGCGTTTGTGTCTAGGTCTCGAAGGATCTTATATAGTTTAGATACCATGCCTTTGGGTAGGGATGCCGTAATCACAAGTTTTTCAAAATTGGTTCGAGGTCTGCAGGCAGCTGACCTTGTGCTTTGTAATACCCAGTCTCGAACTTGGAGCTATTGCAATCTGTCCTGTTTGGCCAATGAATAGTCTCACTTGCAATCTTCAAACACTTTTATGTGGCCATTTCTGAGCATGTCCCATATGCAACAGGCAGGGTTGATCTGCCATCTTGGAAAAGTGCTGGGGCGGTATGCTGGAGAGAACTCTGGATTGTCATGTATCAGTGTCAGAGGGGATGGGAATGAGGTTAGCCCCTTTTTCCTGGTCAATGCATCCCAGATCTCGCATACTGTTTGTGTGACTGAGTTAATGTAGATTGATTTAGGGCAAACCTGTTTTGGTAACCAGAATGCTCTCCACAACGGTGTTGCACATGTGGCTGTGTCCATCTGTCAACATTGTCCGAGTGCATTCGCACCACTCTACTAGCAGCCTCAGTTGCGCTGCTTTGTAATGCAGGAGCACATCTGGTACCTGAAGCCCACCCCTACTGAAGGCATCTTTCAGTATTCTGCCTGAAATGTTGGCCTTTTTTTTTTACCCCCAAATGAACTGGTGTAGGTCTATTTGTAGTTGTACTATGTTCAATTTTATTATGGGGCCTGGTATTGCCTGGAATGGATACAACATGAATAGGAGAATATGAATTTTTATTGCATGGATTCTGCCAAACCATGAAAAGGTGCAATATCTCTACCTTGTTAGGTACTTCCTGATTTGTCCCATGAGTTTGGGGTTATTGGCTCTGTATAGCCCTTGAAGGTTTGACGTTAACTGGACTCCTAGATACACGATGAATTTTCCAGCTAGTTTAAAAGGCGCATGGTTTGGAGCCTCTCGAGATGTGGTTGCATTAAAGTCAGGTTCAGTATTTCAGATTTGTTATGAGTTCATCAATGAGGGCCACAAGTTACTGCTGGGGGTACAGAGTGCTATTAAGATGTCGTTTGTGTGAATATGCAAATCCAACGCTCACAAGGGGGGGCGCATGTACAGGATAAAGAAGTAACACAGTAACGCCAACAGTAACGTGAAGGGTGACGTCACGACTCACGTATATCACACCTATATTATACCTCGTATGCCTCACATTAAGGAGTAGGGCGCTGCGCAGGGAAGGACACACGTGAAACCACAGAACTTATATTTAGCTTTAAATAGCAGGTAATTTGGGAAAGGTAAACACAGCTGCCGCGATGAAAAGTACACGTGCAGCAAATGCAATATTTTTATAGTTTGTTTAAACGTAACTTAGAACTGTAAGGGTTAGGTACATTAATGAATAATAGTTTGGTTATATTTTAGCAGGTCCAGGGCAGACTAGACAGAAGCCATTTTGGAGTTTTGAAAGGCCACAGCTCACTTGCGAAAAAGTTCTACTGACACTTGCAGAAATGCCAGATAAGCTCACCAAGGTTGAGACAACCAAGAACCCATAGTAGCTAATTAACTGTTGCAGAAGGAAAGGTTGCTCATGAGAAGAGAACTGCAGCCGAACATCAGGTGCAGTACCACCGGATAATTTGCATGGTCGTTATGGTTTGCACATTTCCCATGCAAACACGCATTCAAAACCCCTTCATACCCACACCCCCACCCACACCCACAACACATCCATCACACACCCCCACCCACACCCTTAACACACCACCACCCACACCTCCAACATAAATAAACCATACTTACCTTTTTTACACGCTGAGTCTATGCAGCACCAGTTCCCTTTCACTTCCGTGATTGGGAACTTGCTCTGCAGGGTCATTTTCTATTTTTTTTTTTTTTCGGGAGCTGCAGGGGTGTCCCCCAAATAACTAGGTTTCTCCACCAAGCTATCACAAGAGAAGGCAGCGAGATGAATCCAGCGATTGTTGCAGAGAGTCTCTGGAATGGCCTTGAGCTTCTGCGAGCACCACTCACTGCAGTGGTAGAGCTTGGATTTCGGGGACCAGCATGTAAGTTGTTTGTTGGGCCCCAGGGAATATTGACTTTCCTATGCTGGGATAAACGTCCCTGGGCCTTCTTGTTGGAGGCGAGTCCTCAAGCAGGCCCTGTCACCCTATTCTTTTCTGCCCATTGCAGGGTTCCTGAATTTCTTTTACACTCTTCTTCTCGCTTTCATAGTAGCTCAAGTTCAAATGACAATTTCTCCGTTCCCAGGGTGCAGTTTCATGTATGAGTTTGTGCTTCCTAGCTCCATAGGTTTGTTTTCCCCAAACGCTTCTCTTTTCTGTGCTCTCGTTCTTATCTTCGAGTTATGGGTAGGCCTTCCCTTTTCCCCAAAGTGATAACCCTACAGTTTTATTTCTTTCCCACTCTATGGTTTTCGTATTTCTTCTTACCTAATTCAAACAGTTCTGTTTCATTGTATTCAGTCCAATTGTTTTCTCATTAGTAATAGGATGAGTTTCACTTAACTTATATTAACTCCTGCTTGGCTTGCTGGTATTCTCATTCCCTGTTTTACCTTCTGAGGTCTGGGGCAACATCGGCGGTGCCTGCAGGCCCTTGGATTCTCTTTCCTTCTTGTAGCCGCACCAAGGCTTCCTTTCCATAGCGTCTCTTTCCTGAAAGTGATGTTCGTGTCTTTGGGACATCACAGGGATCATGACTCGGTCTGGGGCCTGCTTACACCCCTGGATGTTCTCTGTGCTATTGTACGGGTAGACTGCCCACCCGTCTCATTATGTGGTCACGCCACCACTGCTCTTTCTGCTACGCCCTACTTGGCTTTCTTCCACTTTCGCACACCGGTTGCTCAGCGTTTCTTGTCCCGCGCTGGAGCAGCTCTGTTGCAAGTTGGCTCTGCATTCTCCCAGAGCCCTACCTCCTTCCGCTCTGTTATGCACAGGGCTTTCCCTCCATCTCTCTGGTCCTTGCTTTCTCACAGTTCTCGGCCTCCTCTCAGCTCTCTACCTCCTCTCTGCAGTGGTCGAAGTGTACGAAAAGAAGTAGTGGAACTATGGTCCCTGCTGGCCTGCACCCATACGGTATCTGCTATTTTGAGCAGACACAGTGGGTTTAAAAAATGTCCAATACAAATGTGTAGGTTGGATAGATACGCTTGGCCACTATGTAATTCATATTGTTTCCATTTTTTTGGTAGAGCCTATGCTGAATTCCAACATCAACAATTTAGAATTGACAAGTTGCTAATTTGATATCTATACGGGTTACCATTTAAACAGAATTTGCTGCTGCTTTCCGGCCCACCTCTCGGCGAACTTGAGAAACTCTCGGTTGTAGGACTAGGTGTGCTTCTCCCCAGATCTGCTCAGTAAATCAGTGGCAGCCGAGGCATTTTTCGTGTGTATGAACACAACGGCTTCTTCTAATCTAAACTGAATGGTTCCCATGGGAACCCGTGATGCGTGAATTCACTCGGACGTGGCTCCGCGAGACCGACATCACAACTAGTGACGCAGCCGACGTAGGGCGGGGCGTGTCTATCTTGGAACATACTCAAAACGGCACTATGGACGCCGACCCTTAAGAACTGCATGTGGCAGACTCGGAGGGAGAACTACATACGTGCGGCACGGTGCCGCTTGGATCAGGAATAAAAGGTAGGACGAAAGCAGTAGTACACGGTCCTTGAACTGAGAGGCTATTTTGGGTCTTCAGACGTTCGGGTAGTTGTAGAACCCGGAACACCATGAGGAAATGCTGAGGCGGTGGGGGCCATGTCGGACGCTGCGCCTGACTGTGTGCCGCGTTCGTGGGCCGGGGGGGCGCTCCCCGTGGGACAGCAATCGGTTTGCTGCCCGCGTGGTGGGTGCAACCCTGGCAGAGTGTTTCGGCGGCCGGCGGTGGGCGCGGGTGGACACTGGCTCCATTTACCAGCATGGGAAGTGGGATATGGATTAGTCTTTCGTACCCACGCATAATTAATGTTTCTTTCTCCCCTTTTCTCTCTTTCCCGGCTTTCTCTTTGTCCTTCCCTCTTTCCTTGTTTTATTTTCCTTCCCTCCCTTCCTCTTTACCTCTGGTTCTACTTGTAGCACTTTGTGGACACATGCAACAAGGACCCATTAGTGTGAGGGTGAGACTTCTTTGAGAGGGACGCAGTGAACAAGATTATCACCTGGTGGAGTCATTAATCATGCCTTATGAACAATTGTGGCAGGGAGACATTCATTTGAAAGGAACAGGCCACAGCCACAAGGTAAATTACGATAACAAACATACGTACTAAGTGGAAATTGGCACGAATGAACATATTGGAGGATATTCTTGTTAATTTAGGCAATGGGAAGCATTATAGTGTAATATGAACACAAGGGATTCACAAAGATGAAACATAATATGGTGTGTATCTTTTGACATCAACAGACGTAAAAAACTGCCCAGGAGGGAAGTCTCGGCAAGCATTGACAGCCAGCACAGGTCTATTATATGAAATACACTCTATTGAAAACCTCTTGGACCCATGCACACCCAAGTTTTCCCCAGCCATTCCTCTTTGGGTAAGACGCCACGCAAAGATCATATATTGAATTCCTCATTTGTTCAGTGGGATTTGAGACAGTTAGGGTTCTCTCAGTGCCCCTAAGAGACCTGGAGTTTCCCAATTGTGTGTGTGTTGCCTTCCACAGTGTGGTGGGGGTGTTGCTGAGCATGTTTGTTAGCGACACCACCTTTTCAGGAACTTTAGGAGAAGATTTAGTCTCCCTTGTTCAAACAAGGGTATTATTACCCATATTTAGCCAGGCCCACAACAGTGAAGGGGCATGGTCTAGACAATTTGTGGTATGATGTTGTCAGACATTAATCACATAAAAAGTGATGTCAAAATGTTAAAACTCTAGAAATATGACCGAGAGTGATTTTTATTAAAATTATCGTTTGCTTTTCTTTCTCTGTGTTCTTTCTTTGTCTGTTCTTCTTCTTTGGCTGAAGAAGCCCTCACAGAAACACAGTTTGATCTACAGAAGTATGAAACTCGCTTGAAATTGGCAAGAAATTATATTTTGAACACCTAGATGACACGCATTATATATCGAGCTGAATTATGCCAATATGAACGGGCTGTTTTGTATCTAATAATGTTATGTCCTGATGAGGTGCACCAGATAGAAATATTACATGTCTATTATGGTGCCCGAAACTCGAGTAGACAACACCATAGAGTCCACTTTGTTGAGTTGGGCCTCTTTGAGTTTCTATAAAATATACAGGCAATTGACATATGTTCACAAATAAGTTTTTTTGAACATATGCCTGGTACAACTTTGTGAAAAGAAATATTCAGTGTTAAATAGGTTTTTGCAATTACATAACAACATTGGAACCCTAATAGATGGGTGTTCTATTTTTAGAACAAGGTGATTAAAATTGCGTTTTTTTGCACAGTACGAATGGTGGACGGTATGAATGTGGATGAAAGTGGATGTAAGGATGGGTGAGATGTGATCACTGGTTTTTATATGATATGTGCTTTTCTAGATGTGATATGTGTTTCTTCAAAATTGGTTTTTAATATATGAAATGTTAATGTGTTATGTGTGGCTATTTTCTATAAATGTGCTTTTCAATGATTCTTAAGCAATAAATATAATAAATGAATCTCAAACATACCTACTGTGATTTGTCTAGAATACAGGCCCTTTAAGTAGGGCTATCCCTTTCGAAAGGATGACTGTCAGCGTTTTTACGCATGAACTGTCTCATAAATGAATGGAGGGGATGCACTTATCCATGGATAATTGCAACTTTGTATGGTCTTTATAGCCTGAGACCCTCCGCATTCCTCGTAAAATTAATTTAAGGCCTGACCACTTTGTTTGTGGGTTATGGTTTACCTAGCACAGCCCTTGGCTGCTGTGGTCCGCACTATCGAATAATACCCCTTCGGGGCATGAAAATAATAAAATTAGCTGACTTTGTGTTGGCATCCCCTCACCCCTGCGGGGCAACACACATACAATTTCTCCCTTTTCTTTCCCTCTCGTTTCCCCTCCCCCGGTTGGCCTCATTCGAATAATGGCTGAAAGGGACATCTTAAGTTATACAGAAGCACAGATACAAGAAGCCATTAGTTGCCCTACTATTTCTGATGATGTACCACAAGCAGAGCATGTAGACCATTTGGTTACACCAGAGGCCTTATTAAGAGCAAAGAAGAAGGGGTTTTGCACTGAACTCCATGGGGATTTATTCAAAGAGTATTTGAAGGCCAGTACCATTCCCTTGGGTTTACAGATACATGTTGTTCCAGCAGTTGTTTTAGAGGATGAAGAATATAAGGTCTGCTTTAGCCAGATCTCAACTAAATGTAGCCGAGATCTGATCTTGTTAACAATTAACACATCGGAACAATTGGCAACCAAGCAAAAGCAGGAGCTTGAGGCACAAGAAGAAATTTTCTTGGCGAGTGGCACATTGGCAGACGCCAAAAATAAATTAAATGCCATTAATTTAGAGTGGGACGAATTTAAGAAATTCAATCTATTGAAAAAAATCAAACAAACTAAAAATAGATATTGCAGCCTTTTCCAAGGAAAAGGTATATCCCTACCTAGCAAAAGATTACAAAGCTCCTAATTGGAACCACCGGTTGCAAGGTAGATTCAACAACAGCAAAAGGTGGTTGACATTTTCTGACACAAGCTCATCTGGGAGTGATTCCAGTAATTCGGGACGTAGACAAAACAACAACAATAGTGGCCAGAGTTTTTTAGGCCGGGGCGTCCCAAGAGGCAGACGCCCGCCCAGAGGCAGTGGTCCACCAGTGGGACAACAACAGACACTCAACACGAGGCAACGGGAATACCCCTGGTAATGTGCAATACAACATCAGTATTTAATCTTTCCGCACACCATCTAACGCCACAGAAGAGGGTGTTCTGAAGAAAGGGCTCAGCTTTGTACCATCGGCTGATAATACCATCAATAATTTGGAGACTGAACTCAGGAGGTTCTTTAGGACCAATACACTGAAAGCATTCTTTATGGAAAACCAGAGAGACCTGAGGAATCCCTCATAGGATTTCGACCAAAATCCACTTTCACTCCCTCTGCCAATGAGATACCAGCAGAAATTGTTACCTTTGAAAGAATGGTATTGAAGGCTTTGCCAGCAATTATGAACCAATCCGGCAGTCCACAATACAAACAGAACCTGTCAATAGAGGAAAAACAGGCTCTAAAATCTTTGGCAGGGAATAAGAACATAGTGATAACATCTGCAGACAAAGGGGGAGGTATAGTTGTGATGGATAGACAAGGCTATGAGAAGATGGTCTTTGCACTGATTAATAACACCAATCATTACCAAAAAAACACATGTGGATCCCACTGATTGACTCATGGGCATGCTACAAGAACTTTGCACACAAGGAATAGAGGATGGTTTCCTTACGTCCGAACAGGCATGTTATTTAACACCTAGAGAATGCCGGATACCAACTATGTATGCACTGCCTAAAGTGCACAGATAGTGTCGATCCGCCCGGGAGACCGATTATCTCACTGTGTGGCTCTGTGTTAGAGCCAGTGGGGAAATACATTGAAAAAGCAATTCATGCATTGGCTGAGGATTGTCCATCATTCTTAAAAGACACTATGGTCACCATTAACCACTATGAGGGACTCAAGGTAGGTGGGAGCCAAATGCTATTGGTAACACTGGACATCACCGCCCTCTATACGAACATCCCCCAGGACGAGGCCCTATCAAGTATTGAAGAGAGATTGAATGGACGGCTGAGACCCCATGGGATACCAACCCATTGTGCACTGAACCTATTGGAAATCGCCCTATGTAATAACTTTTTCCAGTTTCTAGATGACATCTACATTCAGAATCATGGTACCTCAATGAGGGCATCGTTTGCCCCGAGCATGGCCAACATATATATGGCATTGTTTGAAGACCAGTTTGTGTATAACAACAATCCATTTGGTGAGCATGTCTCCCATTGGAAACGTTATATCGATGATAAATTTTTCATTTGGACTGGGATAGAAGAACAATTGAAGGCCTTTATCTCTTGGCTAAACAAACGGAAACCCAATTTGACCTTTACAGGACACTGGGATCCAGTGCAATTACCATTCTTTGACCTAATCATTGCCCAGATTGCCCAGAAACAGGGCTGCAAATGTACATCGTTATACAGGAAAAAAACTGATCGGAATAGTTTACTTGACTACTCCAGTCAACATCCACACTCCCAAAAGGATAATCTACCCTACAGCCAATTTCTCAGGTTATGACGGAATTGCACGAACCTGGGGGATTATAAACTTCAGGCCAACCTGTTGGGCTCTAGACTGTTAGAGGGGGATACCCACATAAACATATCAAGAATTCAGCCAAATGGGCAAGATGGATGCTGAGGGAACATCTTTTGAGTCCAAGAGAGAAGAAGACAGTTACTGACCTGCTGGTATGTATAACAACCTTTTCACCACAAACAACTCAGGTCAAAAAATCTATTAAAACACACTGGAACCTTGTTACCAATACAGGGTGCACGAGCGGACTACCTTTGTTTGCCCTGAAACGGTCAAAAAATCTTTGGGACCATTTGGTCCATTCAAGGCTGCAAACCACTGGGACTAACTTCTCACAGAACAGCTTGAGAGCCGCTTGGAGTAACAGCAAAGAATGCATTCTCGGTCACTACCCATGTGGCAAATGTAGTGTATGCCATCTTACCACAAAAACCACAAAATTCAAACATGGAACATTTAATTGGCAACTCTGCCAATTCACAAACTGTGCATCTAGTAATGTCATATATGTGATATGGTGCCCCTGCAACCTACTATATGTAGGAATGACAACAAGGAAGGTTTCCACCCGGATCAGTGAACATAGGTTACGTGTCCGTATGAAGTGTAGGACTGCACCGCTGGTACAACATTATATAGCAGAAAACCACACGGAAGAGGACATAAAATGGACAATAATAGATCAACTGTCCCCTGCCAACAGCCAATACTCCATGCAATACAGATTAACTAAGTTGGAGCAGAAATGGATTCATCGACTCAATACTCATGAAATTGGTCTTAATGAAGAGATTCAATGGGCACTTTTGATGTAGCAAGAGGGATACTTACAATTGCGCCACATTACATTTGCATGCGCATTGGTGTTCCCGAACTGCGCCGAGTTAGCTCTGTCAAATTGGAGTGGATCATGTTGCAGATATATGACTCTTGTGCAACATATAAACATACAATACAACAGGACTCTAATATGGGTATTGGAGCGGAATTTTCTTAAAGTTGCTCCACCATATGGTATCTGCCATTTTGAGCAGACACAGTGGGTTTCAAAAATGTCCAATACAAATGTGTAGGTTGGATAGATACGCTTGGGCACTATGTAATTCATATTGTTTCCATTTTTTGGTAGAGCCAATGCTGAATTCCAACATCAACAATTTAGAATTGACAAGTTGCTAATTTGATATCTATACGGGGTACCATTTAAACAGAATTTGCTGCTGCTTTCCGGCCCACCTCTCGGCGAACTTGAGAAACTCTCGGCTGTAGGACTAGGTGTGCTTCTCCCCAGATCTGCTCGGTAAATCAGTGGCAGCCAAGGCATTTTTCGTGTGTATAAACACACCGGGTTCTTCTAATCTAAACTGAATGGTTCCCATGGGAACCCGTGACGTGTGAATTCACTCGGACGTGGCTCCGCGAGCCCGTCCTCACAACTAGTGACGCAGCCAACGTAGGGGGGTGTGTCTATCTCGGAACATACTCAAAACAGCGCTATGGACACTGACACGTAAGAACTGCATGTGGCAGACTCGGAGGGAGAACTACATACTTGGGGCACGGTGCCGCTTGGATCAGGAATAAAAGGTAGGACGAATGCAGTAGTACACGGTCCTTGAACTGAGAGGCTATTTTGGGCCTTCAGACATTCGGGTAGTTGTATTTTATTTATTTATTTTTATTTTATTTTACATTTGTATAGCGCACATATAGCCCGGAGGCATTATGGCACTGTTACTTGTGGCATGCTTTGTTTCATAAAGGTTTCATACATGAGCTGATAAAGGTTACATACATGTGATGGATGCAGGTTACAGATAACCCATTAATGGGTACATACGGCTACCTCCATTACGTATATGTAAAGGGGTAGGTCACAGATAATCCAACATCAGGTGCACAGCGAGTAAGCAGTCGTGGGTAATGTTTAGTTGAAGAGTATGGTTTTAACCGCTTTGCGGAATGCAATGTGAGAGACTTCAGCTCGCAGGGGTGGAGGTAGGGCATTCCACTGTAGTGCAGCTAGGTATGGGAAGCTTGCCCCACCTGCTCTGGCTCTCTTGACTCTAGTTGTCGTGAGCAGGTTTGTGTATGGAGTTCTGGTAGGCCTGGTGGATCTAGTGGGGTGCATCCTATCGGAGAGATAGGGTGGGGCGGTGAGATGGATGCATTTGTGTGTGATAGCAAGTGCCTTAAATGCAATTCTTTCTCTTACTGGGAGCCAGTGTGCCTGTTTTCTGGCCTCAGTGATGTGCTCTTTCTTGGGTATACCCGTGGCTGCTCTAAGAGCGCTATTTTGTATCATCTGGAGTTTAGCTAAGTTCTTGGCGGAGCTGCCTAGGAAGAGGGCGTTACAGTAGTCAAGTCTTGACCCTGTTATAGCTCTAGCGATTGTGATCCAGTTATCCTTTGATAGGAAATATCTTGCTGCTGTCAGCAGTTTGGCATGGTAGGCTGCTGTTGAGGCAATGGCGTTTACTTGTCTGGTCATTGTTAGATTTGATTCTAGATAGACACCTAATTTCTTTACTGCGTTTGCTACTGGTATTTTCATGCTGTCAATGGTGAAATGAGTGAATTGGGAGTCCAGGTTCTTGAGTGTCTCCTTGGAGCCCACAATGAGAAGTTTAGTTTTGTCTGAATTAAGGCATAAGCCGTTGGTTTCCATCCAAGCTTGAATTGTGTTGTAGATGTAGTTGAGTCAGTGTCATAGTCTCCTGTTAGGGTGACAAGGATCTGGGTATCGTCTGCGTAGTTTGTGTATTAAATACCAAGGGATTCAAGGATTAGGAATAGGGGTCGAGTGAAAATGTTATAGAGGGTGGGCGAGATACATGACCCTTGCGCGACACTGGCTTGTAGAACCCAGAACGCCACAAGGAAATGCTGAGGCGGTGGGGGCCATGTCGGACGCTGCGCCTGACTGTGTGCCGCGTTCGGGGGCCGGCAGGGCACTCCCCGTGGGACAGCAATTGGTTTGCAGCCCGCGTGGGGAGTGCAACCCCGGCAGCGTGTTTCGGCGGCTGGCGGTGGGCGCGGGTGGACACTGGCTCCATTTACCAGCATGGGAAGTGGGATATGGATTAGTCTTTTGTACCCATGCATAATTAATGTTTCTTTCTCCCCTTTTCTCTCTTTCCCGGCTTTCTCTTTTTCCTTCCCTCTTTTCCCTCTTTCCTTGTTTTATTTTCCTTCCCTCCCTTCCTCTTTACCTCTGGTTCTACTTGTAGCACTTTGTGGACACATGCAACAAGGACCCATTAGTGTGAGGGTGAGACTCCTTTGAGAGGGACGCAGTGAACAAGATTATCACCTGGTGGAGTCATTAATCATGCCTTATGAACAATTGTGGCAGGGAGACATTCATTTGAAAGGAACAGGCCACAGCCACAAGGTAAATTACGATAACAAACATACGTACTAAGTGGAAATTGGCACGAATGAACATAAAGGGAGATATTCTTGTTAATTTAGGCAATGGGAAGCATTATAGTGTAATATGAACACAAGGGATTCACAAAGATGAAACATAATATGGTGTGCATCTTTTGACATCAACAGACGTAAAAAACTGCCCCGGAGGGAAGTATCAGCAAGCATTGACAGCCAGCACAGGTCTATTATATGAAATACATTCTATTGAAAACCTCTTGCACCCAAGCGCACCCAAGTTTTCCCCAGCCATTCCTCTTTGGGTAAGACGCCACACAAAGATCATATATTGAATTCCTCATTTGTTCAGTGGGATTTGAGACAGTTAGGGTTCTCTCAGTGCCCCTCAGAGACCTGGAGTTTCCCCATGGTGTGTGTGTTGCCTTACGCAGAGTGGTGGGGGTGTTGCTGAGCATGTTTGTTAGCGACACCACCTTTTCAGGAACTTTAGGAGAAGATTTAGTCTCCCTTGTTCGAACAAGGGTATTATTACCCATGTTTAGCCAGGCCCACAACAGTGGAGGGGCATGGTCTAGGCAATTTGCGGTATGATGTTGTCAGACATTAATCACATAAAAAGTGATGTCAAAATCTTAAAACTCTAGAAATATGACCGAGAGTGATTTTTTATTAAAATTATTGTTTGCTTTTCTTTCTCTCTGTTCTTTCTTTGTCTGATCTTGTTCTTTGGCTGAAGAGGCCCTCACAGAAACACAGTTTGATCTACAGAAGTATGAAACTTGCTTGTAATTGGCAAGAAATTATATTCTGAACACCTACATGACACGCATTGCATATCGAACTGATTTATGCCAATATGAACGTGCTGTTTTGTATCTAATAATGTTATGTCCTGATGAGGTACACCAGATAGAAATATTACGTGTCTATTGTGGTGCCCGAAACTCGAGTAGACAACACCATAGAGCCCACTTTGTTGAGTTGGGCCTCTTTGAGTTTCTATAAAATATACAGGCAATTGACATATGTTCACAAATAAGTTCTTTTGAACATATGCCTGGTACAACTTTGTGAAAAGAAATATTCAGTGTTAAATAGGTTTTTGCAATTACATAACAACATTGGAACCCTAATAGATGGGTGTTCTATTTTTAGAACAAAGTGATTAAAATTGCGGTTTTTTTGCACAGTACGAATGGTGGACGGTATGAAGGTGGATGAACGTGGATGTGAGTAAGGATGGGTCAGATGTGATCACTGGTTTTGATGTGATATGTGTTTTTCTAGATGTGATGTGTGTTTCTTCAAAATTGGTTTTTAATATATGAAATGTTAATGCGTTATGTGTGGCTATTTTCTATAAATGTGCTTTTCAATGATTTTTAAGCAATAAATATAATAAATGAATCTCAAACATACCTACTGTGATTTGTCTACAATACAGGCCCTTTAAGTAGGGCTATCGCTTTGGAAAGGATGACTGTCAGCGTTTTTACGCATGAACTGTCTCATAAATGAATGGAGGGGATGCACTTATCCATGGATTATTGCAACTTTGTATGGCCTGCACCCACCCCCCCACAAACCTCATCATCACGTCCCCTCCCACACACAATACACACCACCAAACACTTACACCTGCTGTTTAAGGGAACGTTCAGTGCAGTGCACTGAAAGGGCAAGTTTCAACTTCTTCCTACACTTTTATTTTAAAAGGAAATCATTCCGGAACGGTTCCTTTTAAAAATAAAAGTATAGCAGCTGTAAAAGGTAATTTAAAAAAGTAGAGGAGCACCTCTCCCGACCGCTCCCGCTCACTTCGGCCACTGCCTCTCTGCCTTCTCTCTGTTCTAGGCCTTCTCTCTCTCACGTTTTGGTCCCACTCCCCTTTTCAGACTCCTCGTCACAGTGCATTGGAGACTTGAATATAAAGAGAAATCTTCCATTTCTTGTTGTTTATAATGTGACTTCACGCTATCTTCATGAGTTTGATAACAGTCTGCTATATTGTACGAGTCCATATAAGGCATCACTTAGAGGCCATCAGGTCCCACTTGCCTGGTACCTGATGTCATTGGGAGGGTGTTGTGGAGCAGGCACACCTCCCTAGTGGGCTCACCTCCCGAGCCTCACAGTGGGGAAGGCTCCCCTTTGGGGAGGAGGATGAATTCCCTCAATTCATCACAATACGCAGGGCAAATGCACGAGCCTAACACAGTTGTTCACTTTTACACTACATACAGTCCAGTGGCAGGAGGCACATCCACTGAACCTCTTTGCACGCATCGGCCCCCAAACCTATTTCTTAATGGCGCATGGCTGAGACAATTGGGTCTATATGCCTTACGACTCCTAACTCTCTCACACACACACACATACAGGGAACTGATGAGGGAAAGAAACAAACATTGCCTAGCATGAATGAAGCCCTCTGGTCCATGTACAGAATGTGTGACCAAGTGGACACAGCCTGGCATGAACCGTGTACCAGTCTTCAGAGAAAAATATATGGCCAAGAAAGAAATAAGGCATTTTCTCTGGTTGTGCAATTGCAAACTGCAGTGTGCGCGTCTAGTCTACAGCGCGATCAGAGATAGGAAAGGCAATTACAGATGAACAGGCCACGCAGAATGCTGGCACATGAAGCCACCATAATTCTTCTTCCTGATTTGAACATGGCAGACCATGGCCCAGATCAACCCATTTAGGGTGGATATCTACTTCAGTTGTCCGGGACTGGACCATACAGCCCAGCAGGCTCCTAGGACAGGAGTGGGAATGCACCTGTACATTCCAGACACTTGAGGACATGAGGAGTCCAATGAGCACTGTGGCTATACCACTGTCCCAGAAGGTCACGCAGTCAATTTGCTGGCAGTGAGCTGTGACCTGGGCCCTGGAGACCAGACCCCACAATGACCATAGAAGTACAGAGGGGTAATTTAACTCTCTGAGACTGTGAGTGACTTTGTTGTACCCTGGCATGAGGGGACTCTGGGATTTTGGCTCAGGATCACAGTTTTGTCTATAGCAGTGGATATACTATATAATCTGACCTGTCTGGACATGGTCCATTATCTTAGAACACACATCTCTTGTTGTACCTACACCTTCATTTCCCTATCTTTAATAAAATAGTGAACCTCAAATCAGGTGTTTGTGTGTTCTTTGCACCCCTTTCGGACACCCCCCCATACCTCAAGCAAAAAACAATCACTGACAATGTTCCAAAACAAATATATATCCATGTTTTCAATGTCATGCCTTAACTTTGCAAACCAGGTACCTGCTAACATCTGATTCCTTTCAGAGTTACCCTGGTTCAATATCCTAGATACATGGGCTTAGTGCATGCGAACGGGTTTTCCGGTATCAGGGGAATTCATTTAGAGCTACTGGGAAGTCTATTCTCAGGTTTTGGTTCATCAGGGCATCCAGCTAGGCTATTAGACCCTTATGGTGGACCCATGAGTTGTGGGGCATCCTAATCATCTCCCTGAATATGTTGCAGGAAGTCCAGCCATTGGTATCATAAAGCTTGCCAGCCCTGCATTCCTCCAGACTGACCATCAAAGTTCACTCCATGTCCCTTAGGGTTACCTGCAGTAATTGTCCACAACTGAGCAGGGTTCCTTTCATGAGCTCTGCAAGCCACGGCTTATATTAACAGCAGGAGCCCAGATCTAGTAGCCACTTTTCCCATCTCAATGTGACATGACACGGGATCCAGATGGGATTTGTTTTGTGATTGTGTGTATGGAGAAGGTCGGCACAGAGCCTACAGAGTTATACGAATGATGTGGGGAGAATTGCCAGCCTGGCTTTTAAAGTAAAGCCAGGGCATCAACCAAGGAAACAAGACATCACCGTCTATTTCCAGCTCTGCGGGCCACTGCTTTGCCGCGTCCTCACCACATTCCAGTGATGCCCAGGTCCCCTTTACCCATAGACAATGAACTAGTGACAGTGACCTTCTGTATGATTCATCTACTTTACATACAGCGCATCTTACAAACTAAATCAGTTCTCCTGAAGCCACATTAACATGGAGTTGAGATTCTCCACATGGGTGGGGTGCAATGCCTGGGGGCACGAGGAGCACTGCACACTGTTGCTTTTGGAGACTGAAAAGCAAGGAAATAGGATCCACCCTTTGGGAGGCTCCGGGGGGCATGGGGACCCGGGGATGTGCCACACGTTCCAACCTCCACTACCCTTTATCTCAAAGGCATTATAAAAACGGAGGCAGGCGATGGTATACACAGATATCCCTGTGCAATGCATTTGTGAATGTCAAATAAGAAATAACACATCAGCACAAACTGAGTGCAATCATTTACACTAAAAGCTGTTTCCAGTCGCATTTCTCCCATGCGTCTGCCTTCCTGGATGAATTCTGGGTGTACACTACCCTTACACTGCAAGTGTTTGCATTATTTATTTAATACAATCTTGCGCGAAACCCATCCACCATTCCTTGCATCTCTTCCTTCCTCTAGAGCCCTCGCAATCCATTTGAATAATGTATCCTCATTGTCTCTACTCTTACCAACATATGCAGATTCACAATCTATATCCTCTTTAGAAATCCTTTATAGACTTATTTTCCTGCCTGGATCATATCTTTCTAACCATAATCATGTGAAAATGATGCACCCTTGACATTAGCCCCTTTATTCTTGAGGTCAAATCTGGATAGAGATCTTCTACTGGTGACAATTCTCTGGAATTTGTTTGGCCAGGCAGTCACCCAAGCCATTTCTGTTATACAGATTTTAAAAGACCTTGAGCCATGTGCCTCCCCTTCAGAGATGTCTTGCACTTTCTTTCAACATCTTAGAACTTTGACTATACTAGGACCAACCAACCAGAACACTTCTGCTAGTACATTACATTTATGACCATGATTGCAGATTAGGGCACTGCATCCTGGAGGCTTCCTCTAATACACATCACATCAAAGTAACATTTTTACAGTTGTTTGTTGGAAATAATTATATTATGTTTCATAATTAAATCACAGGATATCTCATGCCGCCAATGTGCCTTTTCAGCAGGAAAGGGAAATGTCTGCATTTAACTTCATATAGAAAGTCTTTCTTTGACATTGCAAACTTCTGCAATAATTCATGTGGCCTGGGGGAATCCCCCTCTGCAATTCTGTGCACTGAAAAAGAGAAGTTGCTGCGGGATTCTGATTGCCAAGCCATATGACTGCAACGGTAACTAGCAAACACCAGAAAAAGTCAGAATTCTGTTCAAATAAACCCTAGAATTTGCAAAGCAAATGTTTCAGCTCTCACCACATTCCCAAGGTCTCCTAGAGTAGACAAACCCAATTCCCTCCAAGAGTTACACAGTGTGGTCGATTTTATGAAAAGTGCCCATCAGTGTAAATAATGGGGCAAATTCACTTTACCCCAGTTGTGATTCTTCATTTTAGGTACTTTTAGCAGAACTTAGTGGAATTTATAGAGCGCTACATTCCCCAAATGCATTTTGGCGCTACTCAGAAAATGAAAAAGAAAAACAACTTAAAAGAGATGAGTTTTCAATGCTTGACGAAAAGAAAAATGATTGGGAAATGCCTGCAGTTTACGAGGAAGAGAATTCCCCAAAGACGCGGCTGCGACAAAGGAACGTCCACCAATAGGACTAGATTTAAACCTCGGGATAGAGATGAGGATGGCATTTGTAGAGCACAGGACTCACCCAGGAACATGTGGTTGGAAATTCGACAGAATGTATTCAGCACCCTGTCCATAGTAGGCGCGATGAACAAGGCATAGTGCATTAAATTGAATGCACTGGGCTTCTTGGGGCCAAAGAAGCTTCCGTAGCGTGGGTGAGAGGTGAGCACATCGCAGGATGGAGGTAGCTACAAAGGCAGCAGAATTTTCCAAGATTTGCAGTTGATGCATGAGGTAGGCAGGCTGTGACAAAAATAGGGAAGTACTGTGGTCAATGAAGGAGACGATCAGGGCCGAAACCTCCAGGCCTCAAAACTGCACAGTGATAAGTGGAAGGACCTTGCAAAGTATTTGTAGGTGAAAATAGCCACACTGGCAAACTGCACCAACTCGAGGCTCCATAGACAACGAAGCAGCTATTTTCACCCCCAGATCCTTAACTGAAGGGACTGAGGAGGGAAAAGGACCTAGGAAAGAAGGCCAAAAAGAGGAGGAAGATGAGGGGCCTAACACCATCACCATGGTCTTATCGCTGTTCAACTTGAGCCAATGATTCCCCATCAATTCCCCCATGACTTCCAAACAGTTTCTGAACCTGGTTGCCGACTCAGATGAAGACAAGTCAAGGCGAACCAGGATCGTCTGCATAGGAATAGCAGAGAAAGCCATGAGAGAAGATGAGTTTAGTCAGGGGCTGGTTGTACATGTCGAACAGCGTGGGTGAGATGGTGCACCCTTGAGGGACACCACATGTGAGGGCCATAGACTTGGAATGAACAGGGGGAAGAGAGAGGGTTTGACGACAAGAACCACAAAATAACCGTACCCGTGAGGCCAGCCTCCGACAGGCAACTGATCACGATAGGATGATCAATCATATCAAAAACGGCAGAGAGGTCAAGCAACAGCAGGGCCCCTATGCCACCCTGATCCTGGATCCGTGCCAGATCATCTAAACAAAAAGTTGATCAAGGCCATCATGTCATACATACTTAATTCCTTAATTCATCCTCTGCACACTCATAGTTTATTTGCAAAAATATATTTCTTTATTCCTGTAGTAACAAATTAAAAATAGGTACTATATTCATCTTTCACAGACAACATTTTAGACACTTCAGTATATTTACTGTGACACCACTCTATACAATGTTCACCTTTTCACACACAAAACAAAAACATTGTTCTCAACATAAGAGCCTAACTAAACCTGAATCCAACACATATGTGTATAATATAACAGCCCCTGATCAATTCAGGGACTTCTAAAAAAACTCTTTCGTTCTTCGTTTTGGTGTGACCTGCCCTTTATTTGCAGTGTCGTGGTTACTTCTTAAAAAAGTCGACACAGTGGCCCTCATTACGACCCTGGCGGAGTGGGTTTACGCCAGCGTTATTCGCGGCGGACCCGTCCGCCCTACTACGAGTTCCCGTAGCGCCATGGAGCCTTTCTCCGCCTGGTTTTTCCGGGCGGAGAAATCCATGGCGCTACGGGACCTTGATGTTAATTACGCCACCGTATTTTACGGTGGCGTAATTAACGCCTTCCCCACTCCCATTATACCCTATGGGGCAAAAATGGGAATGGGGAAGGGTAAAATGGGGATTGGGGATTTACCGCCCCGCCAAGGTCGGAATGGGGCGGAAAATCCGCCAACCCCCATGGCGCTATCGGCAGCTTTCCGCCGTGCTCCATGGTGCATTTTGCACCGCGATTTCCGCCAGGGTCGTAATGAGGGCCAGTGTGTTTCGGCTGTCTTTTTGGTGGAAGGATGGAGGAAGCACACCACACCACACTCTTTTGCACACCTGCAGTAATCTAGGGGCAAGGGTCTGTTGATATTCTTTATACAGGTCTATTCTCAACCCATCTGATGCCGGCGCTTATCCTAATGCCGCCGACACCATAGCTGCAGGTACCTCCTCAACTGTCACAGGTTGCTCTAAAGCAGTACCGATCGCTGGATATCATTCAAATATGGTTCAACACTCACTTCCAAGCCAACATCGGAATTGGCATAAAGTTTTGAATAGTGTGCATGAAATATAGCATTTATTTATTTATTAAACATTCTTTTAACATCATGCCACATGCCCATGGGCCTCAGTGCGCGCACACGTAGGTGACAAGACAAACATGGAGCACAAGTAGTAGTAAAACGATGCGAAGAGACCAACCAGGGGTAAAACTCAGGATCCAATTGGGGGAACTCATAGTATAGAGTGGGCCTAGTAAGGCGGCAGGTTGAAAAGAGGCATTTTAAGCTCTTTCTTAAACTTAGCTGATGTCTCAGCTGCTCTAAGGTTGAGAGACAGCAGATTCCAAAGTTGGGACCTTGCACATTGAAACTGCGCCCACAGGCCTTCACCAACCTGAATCAGGTTGGGCCATTTTGAGGAGGTATTGGGATCTAGGAGAGTGGAGAGGAGCATGTGGTTGGATGTGCACTGTGAGATGCTGGGGTGTTGTGTTCATCACACATCTGTGTGTTAAGGTCAGGATTTTGTGCCTAACTCTAAGTTTAACTGGTAGCCAATGTAAACCCTGCCTGGCCGCGGTAACATGGGTTCGCTTGGCAAGTCCCGAGACTGCCCACACTGTGCCGTTCTGCGAGACCTGAAGGGCAGATATGATGGACTGCGTCCAACCACTGAGCAGACTGATACAATAGTCCATTTGTGTATTAATAAGAACTGAGGCCAGGATGGCTAAGTTCTCATGAGATAGAAAGGGGCGAATGTTGCACAGTAGCTTAGTGATCAACCCAAAGGAGGATCTTATAAGGGCCATCTTATGAATCATGGACAATTCAGCATCCAGGACCATCCCGAGGGTTTTAACCTTCTTGGCCACTGAATCAATGTGCCCAGAAGTAAAAAGTGCCTATACTCTACCAAGAGTGGTATTCATTTCAGTTTCCGCTGTCAAAATGTTGCCATTGTGCCCTCGAATCCCAGTGATGTGCTGCATGCTACACTCACCCTGGCTATTTTGGCCAGCTTTCTGCCTGGCTTGTCATCTTCCCCGTAATGTCTGGCAATGATTGGTTTGGACATATGTAGTACTTCACGATCCGTTTGTTGCTGACATTTTAAAATATTACCCATGATGAATCCCAGCAAGGCCTTATGATTTGTCCTACCATGTTCGTTCTCCAGCTCTCTCAATTGTTCCTCAACCTCTCTTAGGTCACTCCAAATACATCTGAGTGTTCCAGGCGACACAGAGAGGAGCACCCCTATCATTCCTTTGAATGCTTCCCAGGCCATTGAGTAGTGAACCCTCGTTGGTTTAAAAAAAATCTATTATTTTGCCATGGCGTGTCTCTGCCACATCACAATCTCTCAACATAGATGGAGCCATCCTCCACAAAGGACATGGGCAAGGGCTCTGGTCCACCACCAGAGACATCCCAACAGGAGAGTGCTCGGACTAAGTACAAGGGTAGATCCTACATTCATTTACTATCGGCATCCAATCAGAGGCAAGCAACCAAAAATCTATCCTAGAGCCAGAGTCACGCCATACATCAGATAATGTCTGATACAACATCAACTGCTGAAGTGTCTGTGCCGCCTTAGTCAGCAACTGGGAGGATCAGACAATCTATCCACTCTGACATCCAGGATTATGTTGAAATCCCCCCAAAATTATCGGGGCCTCCGCAGCCCTTGACAGTATGCCTGAAATGTTTTGGTAAAACTTCTGGTAATTAATGTTAGGCCTGTAAGTACTGACCAATGCTACAGGTGTTCCAGCCATTGAGCCACACACTATGACATATCGACCTAGTGGGTCTACACAAATGTCAGTAACCTGAAACCCCAGAAAATGGTGAATAAGAGTAAAAACACCTCTCGCTTGGAAAGAGTAATCAGTGTAGTACCTCACGTGGCCTTCGATTACGAGCAAAGCCCTCATGGACCCTCCCTAGGGCAAGCATTTCTTGGAGCATAAGTATCTTGGGGCCATGTCTTTCAACATAGGCAAGCATCTTCTGGGCCTTAATGGGGTTAAGTCACTGTACCTTCCATGACAGTAGTGTAACAGGCAATCCCGCCCCACTTGACCCATAACCTATCATATGCATATGTGTACTCACAAAAGACACCATTAGCCACGTCTGTCTCATGTGCAACATTCAATTGTATGTCTGTTAAACATTTTAACTTTTGAACCCCCTCCCACATCTCTCCACCCCAGCCTAACAGTGCAACCCGTGTCATGTACCCCTTGGAAATCTAGGAAGCCCCATGTTAACAGCAACTTAATATTGGATTCTATCTCCGTCCGGTTTAGAGCCAACTCAGTTAACTTAGTAGGTCATATCAATGTATAGCCAAAACAATCATGTCTTGTTACAGTTCCCAACACTTCTACACCCTAGGATGACTGCGTTGTCAATGATTCTTGATCCTTCCTCCCAACATTTGGGCCAAGACCACCTAGGATCGGAACTGATCGCTCAATATATGTGGCTGCTTCTTCAGGAGATACGAAGAAATGTGCCCTTCCTCCATGTTGAATATGCAGTTTAGCCAGGAACATCATTGTACTATATCTGCCTTTTGCGTAGCAGGCATTTGACAGGGCATATGTTCTCCTGGCGCCTGGACCCCAGCAGAAAAGTCTGGATAAATGTGTACCTTGCTCAATTCATATTGAAGTGTTCCGTGCTCTCTCGCCAATTTCAGGATCTGATCTCTATCATGATAATTTAGCAGTCTGCCGATGATTGTGCGTGGTGGCGACCCAGGTTTTAGGGGTGAGGTCAACAACTGATGTGCTCTTGTCATGATGCCTACCCCCGGGCATCCGGATCGAGTCCATCAGCCCCGGGAGCAGGCATCCAGATACTCATTAAAACCCCAACAGCTCCGGCTGGGGGCTGTTTGGATTCAGCCTTAGGCGCCAGGCTCATCATAGAAATCAGTCCTGGCGCCATAGGCGCCAGGCTCATAGACTTTACTTACCTTATGCAGACCATGCTGCAAATGAGTCCAAGCGAACGTGAGGCCTGGATGGGACTATTTTATTACAGGGACTATTTTTCACTTGGGTGTGGTTCTGGGGATCTTCTTACCTGGGACTACTTTGCAGGCTATTTAAACCACGCCCGAACAGCAGCTCATGCTTCGTGTTATTCTGCATCCAGCAGCGTAACGCTCACCGTGTCTGCAAGTCAGCATCCAGTCTTCTGCCACGCCCGCCTCGAACCCGGAGCTCCTAGACAAAAGGAAAAGAAAGGAGAAGAGGTTAGATCACGGACATTATTTGATTCTTTACCTGATTCCGGACCCAGCACATCTCCGAGCCTGGAAAGGACATTATTTCAGCATGCGTCGCTTCGCCGGCAGCAACGTCACCTTATACTCACCAGTCCACCGCATCTTTCAACTCGGCGCTGCCTCCATAATTTTCTTTGTCGAAACCCAGCACCTGGGGGGAAAACAAAAGGAATAACAAGGTGAAAACCGACAAAGACAATCTCTTTGCCACCATAGGCTTACCTGCTTTACCACCGGAGGTATTATCCTTTAATACGCTGCATCTTTCTATGCCGCACCTATAAAGGGATAGAAAACAGCAAGTTAAACTCATGCAACTTTTACCGGACAGTGTTTGGTGATACAGACTCTTACCTGAACGCCATCAGCTGCCTCCAGGCAAAATTCTTTTGGACCCAGCTGCAACCGAACGAGGGAATGGAACAAGAGTGAACATCGGACATATTGAACTCTTTGAACTATATAGACACTGGAGTCAATATTCCTCCGGAACTCCTCCAGTACCTTCAAACCAGTGAAGTAACTGGTATCTACGCACCCCTGCATGCCATGCAGGATGGAGAGCTCATCATTTAAAAACATAAGGTGAGGTTACCAAGAGGGAATATCGGAGGTGATTAGTGGGGAGAACGAGAACAGTTGGGGGGGCCATCACTAAAGTCCATGGGTGGCTAAATCCCTTTCTCCACTTCCAGGAGAATACTTCTACGAGTCCAGCAGACAAGATTAGGCGGGCAAGTCCAGACTGTCATCTCTTCACTACGCATCACGTTGGTGGAGACCGCAGCTGTCCGGGTCCAATCGACGCCCCTGTGGGAACCAGGTGAGCGTAACAGCTCTCTCCACTAGGAACTGTGCTGAAAACTACGCTTCACTGAATATAGCTTTCAATAGGCCCTCTAGGAACTGTTCCATTGACCCCTGGATTGTCTTCTTAGGGACCCCCACCATTTGCACATTATTGCAACAAGAACGGGACTCAAAGTCATTGCATTTTGCTCACACCATCAACAGCTCGTTCTTGAACACTTGCAAGTTTTGGTCAGGGACGCCCATCATATCTTGTATGTCTCCACCGTAGTGATACAGCTGCTCTCCTTATCAAGTTTGGTAGGCAGGGAGTTTATGTTTGTCACTATAGCGTCAACCTTCCTGTTGACCAAGGCAAACCTGGCCTGCATCATATGGATCCATGTTGGTGTTACCGGGGAGACCTGTCTTCTGAGCGCCCGAAGTAGTTTCAGCCTCCACCACCTCTTCCGCTGGGGTGCTTGTAAATGAGTCTATCAGCCCTTTCTTGTGATTCCCGGTTCCCTGAGCCATGTCTGGAGGAGTACACAGGAAAATCTCTCATGTGCAAAAAGAACAAGTGCGGTGCAATATCAGGAGCACTGTATAACGATGTCTGTTAATATTGGAGGTTCATCAGAATCCCTCTTCACGTCATCAGGTTTGAGGGAGTCTCACGACAGTATTCTGTAACACCGCACCTATTGATGAGTATAGAAGCAAAGTACATCCTATTCACTCAGTCGTGCATCTTTCTCACTGCCCTGGAGTAATGGCAGCGTTGCACCCAGTGCCAGTGCTTGTGTCCTCCCCATTCCAATTGAGTCCTATGGGACTTGAATGAGAATGGGGAGTAACAATTGCCGCCGCCTGACTTACCGGACCGCCAAGGCTGTAATGCCCCGGTTATCCTGGCAAGTCAGGTGGAAGTAATTCATCACGAGTCCGGCGAGTCCGGTAATGAGGCCCATTGATTCATATTGGTGTTTTGCCTCTCCCTTTCTCTCTTGCTCCCCACCCTACCCTAGTTTTATCTTCTTTCATTTGCTCTTATTGTTCTTTCACCATCCTTGCATTATACCACTTTTTCTATAACGTTTTCTTCACATTTTAGTTTTTCACTCTTTTTCCTTTAGCGGAAACAAATGCCAGTGAAGAGAGGGTCCCTGGAATGCCCCTTCTCGCCCCCATGAACATGACAGCCAAAAGAGTCAAGAACGCAAGATGCAACTCACTGTTTGGACAGCCCCCAGGAAGGCCAGTGACATCTACATATGCAAACAGATATTCACTCAGACAACCATTCAAACTTTATCCAGTCAACGTCTTTATGAATACAGGTGGCACAACACTGATCATGATACAAACACCTCAATGGATCAGATTGACTAATACCGAAAATCAATTGTGCTGATGTCATTAGTGACACCACGACACAGCAACCCATGCATGAAGTTACACAGGCACACACGTGCACACACGAGGAACATGCTTACACAGTTCTGTAGATAGAGGACAGATACATATACATACAGTTGAAAGCCTTTATTATTTTTCTCATTACCCAAACGCAGAACACAAGGCAAAGAAGAGATTCAGAGCAAGCTTGCAAATGATTATTGCAACTAACCCTATGAAATAACAGGGTCATTTAAGTAGCCTCGAAGAGTCAAATGCTACTAAGAAACGGAGCACGATATAGATATATAGAAATCATAGTATAACTGTAGTTATTGTACATGAGGCCACAGGCCTCTGGACGAGAGGCGAAGAAAAGCAGAATTAGGCTGCAGGAAGCAGGAGGCTAGGTCTCGCAGCAAGGTCACTGATGAGCAAAACATTCCTCGGCCTCGGAGACAAGAAGCCATCTGCAAAATACTAGCATAAATCCTCACAAATTGTAGACCATCAAGCTCGATATTGCGGTCCTCGACTACGTTATTCGTCCGAGCCAGACAATGGTAATTCACTCGCAGTGGGAAGATAAGCACTTCCCAGCGACACAGACATGAAGTGAAACATGGATTCTTTAACAATGTTGCAACACTGTAGGCACTGTCAAAGGCAAAGTGGTAATACTGAAACTACACTGGGAACGCATAGTCTTTCTCATCACCTTGAGAATGTGCACTGAGTGCTGAGAACAGAGCTGGGTCCAAGGCCTGGGGAGAGCAGCTCCAGCCAATCAGGGAACACAAATCCAGGGGTGGATGGCAGAAGGCAAGGGCCAATGGTAATCATGTAACCCTGGAACAATGAAATAGATCATTTTTGGGGAAGGGCCAGGCAAGCCACCTGACATGTGAAGGCCAATAGAGTAACCTCTGTAGGTGCCCCAACTATCTAATCATGTAGCTTTGTAGGTTTTTGGGCAAAGACCTCAGGAAGTGATGCGGTAACTGAACAAAACTGCCCGGCACGAGATCAGGAGCTGTGATTTCGGGAGATTCTCAATGTCCTGTATGATTCCTGTCCGTTTGTGTAATAAACTTGCCCTTGACAGAGTCCTCTGTCTGTGTACTGGGGGAGGGTTTGTTGGGCCCTGGGTGATTGAAAGGTGAGCTCGGAGTTTGAATCCCAGTCCCTCTGGTATACCTAGCCAACACCAGCAAACTTTAATGTATTTTGTAATTTTAACAGTATTTATTTTGAAACTCTCTATATGAATGGTTTGTAACTATTGAAAAGCATTAACAAATTCGAATATGATCCAAACAAATGAAAATGTTTCCTTTTTTTAATAATGAATGGTAATTATTTTAATTATGGGTCATACTTTGATCATCCAAGAACCTGCTATTTAGGAATAAATTAACTTTGTAAAGTGGAGAAATGTTAACAAAGTCTTTTTGAGTGCTTGTGTATCATAATCACTGGAGGGTGCCACCACTGGCATCCACTTATTTATATCCAGCAGTAGAGTTTGAAAATTAGTTCATCTGGCCAGGGTGCATGACAGGCTTCCTTCCTGCCCCTGTTATGGAACTAGTGTCTTCTGTTTAACTGGCCTGTCACTACTCTGTCAATACAGACACGGCATTTGACATTCAGCTGTATTCACCTTGTCCCTTGAAACAAAACTCATACTATTCCGAATTAACTTGTTGTCTGCAAAAGTCGTTTTTAATCTCCCGCGTCATTTAATCACAGTTAACTGAGGTGGAGGAGCCACTAACAGGCCCCAGTATGGAACGTTATCATTGCTTTCAGCACTTTCACTGCCATGCCCGTACCTTACAGGCATGGCTGCCCCACTGCATCATTCCCATCGCGGCGTGTCACATAATGGAGACGTGGAGAACATGAAAGGGGAAAACGATTAATATGTTCTCTCGCAAGAATAACTTGACGACTTACAAGAATTTTGGTAAAACAAAGGAAAAATACATTTATTAGAAATGTTATAAATATTTGGCTTACACTTTTAACAACATTGAAGAAATGTACATACATATTTATCATTGCTAGAACAACAGATATCTTTTCTGATAAGATCTTAACATACCGACTAAATGTGAAAAAAAGAAATGCTAGCATATCATTGAATCCATTTATCAGGACACATTAAGAAAAACATAACTTTTCCAATAATTGGTGACAATTATAGAAGTCTTCGTTATGTCTCACAAAGACTCCACACAGTCTTCCTTATTTGCCTGAGGACACTCCAGTAGTACTGTCACAAACTTCATCGAGGCCTTATGTAAACACAGAGACCATGCGGGAATATGCATTGTGGTGCTACTGTCCCTACAAATGCAATTTGATTAAGTCCTTCAAAGCACATGATATTGTCGATTGTACGTTTTGACTATGCACTTTTCTATAAGGGCCCTTTATAGACTAAAGTGCTAGAAATGGCGCATCAGTATTTCTATGGCATTAGCTCAAATGCGTTTGAAACTTGAGATTTCCTTCCACAAACATTCTTGTCTATTTTGAAAAACGACCCAATCTTAATTTAAAAAGATCTGTCCTTGCTTAGGAATTCAAGCAGATATCGGGTCGTGACCCATTGTGACTTCATCATTAAATATTGTATATAGGTATTCTGATTTGCCAATAAGGGCCTGCATTTTCATAATTCCTTATCACCCTTACATCCTCTGATCATAGAACTATGATTCAGCAGGTCTCCAAGTCTTAGCTGACTCAATCTTTCTGTTAAATTGATCTTATATCACCCTTGTAGTTGGAGGGATCGGAAAACTGCATGTCACCAGAACACCACGGTTTCAGCCTGGGATTTCATGTTACAAAATAATAATACATTTTGGTAGGTATAGTGTTGGCTACCAAACTCTGAACAAATTGGACTTAATTACTCAGCACCAGTGATTTGTCAAAGGTAATCTCAGGATATGAATAGTGGTGAACCGCTGGATATGGAATCATAAAGTCACCTCACTTGACCTATCGAGAGTGTTGTTCATCGTTTGCAAAGTTCCTTCAGGCACAGAGATAATTGTATGAGCTCTCTACTATAACCTGAAGTGTCACTGGTGTAAGGGAGGCATGGTATCACAAGTATGACAGTAACACAAGAGATACCATTTCAAAACCTTTATTACATTTTCGGGGTTTGGAAAAACTCCTGCTTTGCCCTATAGCTATCATGGAAGTAGTCTCTACCATCAAATAATAAAGAAAATACAGTCCTAGTCAGTCTCTGTCAAATCAAAATGGCCTATTCCAACAAAGCCTAATGCCTGCCCTATCTCTTATACAAAATTGTGTAATGGGGAATATGTACGCAAAAACGATCTAGCTGGCTGAGTCAGCTCTGCTCCCAACGTTGGATAGCACGGAGTAAGGCGGCCCCCGTAGAGAAGATGACACACTCTGGCTCCGGTTCTCAAAAACAAAGGCAGTTCAAAACGTTAATCGAGGCCCGGCTGGACTTCCACATTAAAGTCACTTATTCCAGCATTCCAAAGGTTCTTTCACAGTTAAAAGAAAAGTTCACAGTTAAAAAAAAAGTTCACGTAGGTCTCCCTCCGTCAGGCTTGGACCGCTCAAAGCTTTAATAGTTCACATAGGTCTGCCTTAGCCGGGCTCAGACCTCTCAAACACAGCACTTTTTTGGGGTTCCCTTCCCCAAGCTTAATTCACATTTGTTAGGGGTTCCTTTCCCTTAACTTATCACACTTCAGGTCTCCCTCAGTCGGGCTTGGATCTTTTACTGATGCCGAAGACTTTCAAATGTGCAAGGGTTTTACTAAAGACCTGCACAGGAACATTTCGACTTTCTCTCCAGCTCACACTCTTAAGTTATTTGCCCCAGTGTCTCTTGGTCTTGGTAGTTTAGCACAATAAGCACAAAAGTTCAAAGACATCTTTCTCTTCAAGCATTCACCTTTTCACTATCCCTTTTGCCGGGTTTAATCTCGACCATTACGCATTTCAGAGTTCATTCACTTTGCTGCTTTATAACAAAACATTTCATAGAAACCTTCGAGTGGGCTACTTCCTTTTGCTAGACGACTCCGTAAATCTGTATCACTGGCTTTACAGTTATCAGCCACTTAAAACTCCATCACTGGTTAGGTTTCTTTCGCGTCTCAACAGCATGTGCAACACCTTTCAGTTATGTGATATACTGTTGCAACTTCAACTACAGAAGCTCTTTGTCTACAGAGCTCTGGTTCTCTCTAGGCTGGACTATTGCAACAGCCTCTTTCTAAATCTGCCTGCTTCTTCTCTCCGCCCTCTGCAACTTATCCAAAACAGGACTGCGAGACTTGTCCTTGGCCTCAAGCCCAGGAATCGTATCTCTCCAGGACTGAAATCTCTGCACTGGCTCCCTGTGGCTGCAAGGATTAAGTTCAATACCCTCTGCATCCTCCACAAGGCCTTCTGGGGCCTGGGTCCTCAATACCTTCAACTCTGCTTTCCTAAATATCTTCCTTCTCGAGCTCTCCACTCATCCGCCTCCAACTCCCTCCGGGTTTGTCGCTTCTCCAAGCAACGTGTGGGTGGTAGATCTCTTTCTTCGTCCGGTGCCTCCCTCTGCAACAGCCTCCCTGCCTCCCTTAAACTTGGGGAGAACCATCTATGGTTCCAGAAGCACCTCAAAACCATTCTCTTTGCTTCAGCTTTCTCTCCTCCTCTCCTCTGCTGACCTCCTGGCTGAAACCTGAACCACACTGACTACCTGGACACCCTCTGATCTCGGGCCCAGGTCCCTCCCCTGTCAGCTTCTCACACCTGCACTGCCCAGCCGGCAAACCCCGCACTTGGGGACTGTTCTGTATCCCTACAGTCCCCTACCAGCCCCGATACCTGATGTCCGCACTTACCCATGCACTTGCCACATGCTTGTTATCATATTGTACTGCACTGCCCCTGCCCCCTTCCCACGCACTTGTACGATCTGAATGACACTTGGCCTAGTAGGATCGTTGTCTGTCTTCCCTCTGTTTCCCCTCCCTGCCTTGAAGCACTTGTGCATAGGCACGTTATAATTGCCATATCATTTCATTTCATCATCATTTCATTTCCTTAACACACACCGGCCTTTCATGTCATTCGCTAACTCACTGGCTGTGTGCATTCCTTTCTTGTATTTTCGGATTTAATTCACAAGTCAAGGTTAATACCAGAGGCTTGGCCTCGCCTCCCGACTCTGTCGTTCACCCGGAAGGGTCGCTTGTGTCCTTGAAACACAAAGCAGTCTTCTTGTCTGGGATTTGGCCTTCTCTGCGTATCTTCCACGGGTCTCTGGAGGCAACAACCTCCTGCAGGTAAACACTGGGTTTCTCTAACCTTTTCTCTAGTCCTTCTGTTACTCATTCTGCTGTAGCAGGTTTGCCTTCACCCAGAAGTTCTTCTCCTTCTTGAGTTCCACCTTGCTCAGAGTGTGTCTCTATGTTCCGTCTTTTATCCGTGTGGGGAGAACTAATGGGTATTAGATGTATGTGATTAAAGTCAAGTGCCTGACTTTGCCTGAACCGATTAGCGAGACATGTCCAATGAAATGCTCGAGTGTGAGTCTGTCTTTCCCCAGAGTGCACTGTCCATGTGAAAGGGTTTGTGTATGGAAGGGGGTGGGGGCAATGAATTCTCAAGATATCCTACCTGGTAGGATGGAGCATGTATATGATATGATGTGGCATTCATAACGCGCATGTACGTTAGTGTTTCTAGGGAACAGATACGTATGGATATGGGAAAGGGGGACTACCGTGTCTCGCCATCGGTTGCCTCACCCCCACTCCCAGAAGACCCCTCACCTAGGTGATCCTCTAACACTGTTCTATCCACAGGGTCTGGATCCAAAGGCGATGGCGTGCCCTGGCCACCTGAGAGACAGATCCCCGGGAACTAGTAGGTGAGACACCCATTGGTTTCTCACAGTGGTGTGAAGGTTAAAGGTACTCTGGAATGAGCTACTGAGAATGCTGAGAGTTTTAGGTGAAGTATAAGCTAGGCAATGCCTTCTTAGATGCTAAGAGCTGATAATTAGAGACACTGCAATTTTTGTGAACTGTTGGCGAGAGTTATTTGCAAAGTGCTCATGGTGCAGTGATTCCTGGTCTGTAGCAGGTGGAAAAAAGGAACTATGGTAGGGGGAAAAGTTCCATTTAAAAATCATACACAAAGGAGAAGTAATATCTCAAAGTAAGACTGAAATAAAGGTAGACTTAAAAGGGGTAGAATGGTGGTGATGTGCTTTTTTTCTATGACAAAAATTGATAGTATCCTTCTTTAGATAGAAAAGATCTGGGTTAAGGTACCAGAAGGCCCCAATTGCAAAGTGAATCATCTATTGCTCTCCGTAAACGAAGCCCAGTCTCAGAAGAATTCAATTTTTGGGCTTATTCCTTCAAATGGGGGTGCCCATCTCGAGAACTGATCTTTGAATTTCTTAAAATCAGGATTTAGTTGATATAGTTGATGAAGGATGAGGACACCGTCCAGTTCAGGAGGTACCATCCTTATATTGCATGCTTGTGTGAATGGGCGAATGGGGGCTATGGCTACTTTTCTGTTGTTTGAGAGAAAGTCCTCAGTTATGGACTTGGCTTTATTTTACCCGGCCTCTTGCACAGGCTACTTGAGCACACTGTGGATTATGGTTTCCAGCTATATGAAGCTTTGAACTACTCATAGATATGAGATAGCCATTTCCGCTCTTACAGATGTGAAATATCCAAACGTTGCTCTGGAAGTGTCCCTTTCCATCATAATATTGTGGGAAAGTATCTGCATATTATCTTAGAAATACCATATAACACAATGGCAGTTTGATAAATAATGCAGTGTTATCCCCATAGATTGAGCCACATTGCCAATTTCTTAGTAAAATTCTGATGCCTTTTTGGGGTAAGGAGACTGACCTGCCATAGGTACATTAAAATGTAGGGGTTCAAAGAATTCAAGTACACACTACTACTTTCTTATAATATAGTTCTTGCGATATAGTTTGGAGCAGGCGTTGCATGGAAGTAGGCAATTAATCAAAGAGAACCTGGGCCTATTTACATGGCCTGTAGTTTGTGTTGAAGACTGCTCCAGTTTACCTGATCAAAAACTGCTTAGAAGACCAGGAAACAGAGGTATAACTTTGTATCACCCTGTCACCTATACATCTGAGCAAAGTGAACAATCTAACCAAAATCCTGCCTAAGACTCAGGAAGAAACCTGAGCCTCCAAGCCTCTTAGTATGCTATTATTTTCTAATTAGCCCGTGTAATGCTATGCTCTCTTCTGTCAGAGGTCTGAAACCTGCGGCTCTCCAAATGAATCAGACGACAAAACAAAAATAAATATACCAATATGATTTACTCTGACTTCCAGAAAAGTGGCTCCTTAAGGGTCATGTTGTTGTTCAAAAGCCCACATTTCCTGAGCCAGAAATCCCTTCCACAGGTTTCTAGATTCATTTCTGAAATGGCTTTTAAATGTCAACACAATTCAGCCCCATGGCGTGCAACTTTTCCATATAGGTTTATAGGGACACAAAGCTCCACCTAACCCTTTACATTCGCCTTGACCAAAGCAATATTCAAATATGAAATTTGGTGGTTCAGCATTCTCCTGCATCTCAGCAACACTTTGGAACTCACTCCACAATAAAATACGAACAACCGAAGAACACCTAATATTCAGAAAATCAGTAAAAACATTTCTCTTTAATTCCCCAAGCTAAACAGGAAAAACAATCGAAAAGAAAAAGCCAACCACAAGGCGAGACACCCAAAACAAAAAACAACCAAACCCTAATGAACCAAAACCGCAAGGACCAATGAAACAAAACATATTAATGCAAACCACCATGCAAGGATATGAACCCATCCAAACCAGCACAACCCTCGCAGAGATGCACACAGACCACTCCCATCACTAACCCTAATAAAAACCTTTCAGTATCCTACATACTCTCTTCAACCACTAAACATAACACACACGCACACACACACACACACACCTCTACTGCGGCAGAAACTCGAAACCACCACAAACTGCACACTTTCTGCAAGACCCAATTCATCCCAACACACTACAGAAAAATAAGCTACAGACACGCAAACCACCCCATACAAACTTGCACACCAAAATACCACCAAACCCATACCAACTAAAAGCAAACCCACCACAGTGACCATTTTTTCCAAACTGAAGCTACCAATAGCACAACAAAGCTCTCTTGCACTCTTCTTCTCTGTCCCCCTAACTAACCCCCTCTAGCCCTCCTTCCTTTTCAGATCCGCCAAAGCACCATGAAAATGGCATTGGTGCATGGTATAAATCACTATGATATACAAATGCCATGATACAACCAGTCAACAAAATAAAGCAGTACTTTTCTCATATGTCTTGTAATTGAAACAGGATATCTAGATTCTGGTCACACCTTTTTTAGAAAGTACATTGAAATTCGGGGTGCTCAATGCACACAAAAGACATTATTGGAGGAACAGGGCGGCTTGTCCATAATGGGCGAGAAGGAGTCGACCCACCGGATCCTGGCCCCCTCTCGCCCATTATGGAGGAGCCAGCCATTGCTTCCCTTTGACAGCTATATTGCCCCAGCCGTGCAAGCTCAATGAGCCATGCAAGGCTGGGGGTGTTTTACTTCCAGAGTCTTGCATAGCTTATTGGAAATGCTGGCTGGGGAACTGCACGTCTGTATGTGAAGGGGGGCACTCCTGCACCTCCTTCCACATACAGACAGAGCAGACTGTAGTGGGGCTTCTGCTCACCCATGCTCAGGCCCGGAACGCATGTGCAGGGACCAGGTAGCTTCCTGATTCCTGGTCATGCTAGCAGGGGCTGAAGTGCTGGAGAGGAAACTTCTGGAATTTGTATTTAAATGATGTGTATGGATGCATGAATGCGTATGTTAGATGAATGCATGAGGATGGATGCTGGTGTGAATGAGAGAGTGCTTGCTGTGTGTATGTTGTGTGTGTTTGTATGTTAATTTATTTATTATTTAAATATGCGTATGGATGTGTGCACGTTTGTGTTATGAGTGCATGATGATGGATACTTGTGTGAATGAGAGAGTGCTTGCTGTGTGGATGTTGTGTTAATTTGTATGTGTGGGTGTATGTATGTTTGTGCTGGTCCATGGAGCTGATTTTGGCAAGTAGAGGGGAGGTGGTTTGTACAACAAAGGCATTTTAAAAATACCTTTGTTGCACAACCCCCTCCCCACCGGCCAAAATCAGCTCTCCGTCTGAGGTGCTGTGTGGCCAAGGGGACAGGGATGGTATTTTTCTAGTGGACATCTATGTTAGATGTTTAATAAAACATACCATACCTGCCCTCCTGCACCACACCAAGACCTTGCATACACACATAATCACTTTGGTTGTGTGCGTATGTTTGGTGCTGCGGTGCCCAGGGGACAGAGATGGCATTTTTTTTACTGGACATTTATCATAGATGCCTTGTAAATAATACTAAGCATGCCTCCTGGGCACCCCAGCATCTTTCATACACACATAATTACATTGATTGTGTGCATGTGTTAGGCGCTGTGAAACCCAGGGGACAAGCATAGTATTTTTTTATTGGACATCTACCATGCCAGCCCCCTGGGACCGCAGTGCCTGGAATATACACATAACCAGACTGATTGTGTACGCATGTGAGTAGCTGGGGACCCAGGGTACTGGCATATCATTTTTTTTACTGGATATCTACGATAATGTACAGTACAAAATACCATGCGTGACCCATGTGCTCCCCAGCACCTTGCATACACACAATCACATTCATCGAGTGTGTGTGAGGCACTGGGCCCCAGGGGGAAGGCATGGCATTTTATTACTCGATATGCCCAGTAAAAAAAGCCAGCCCAGTCGGCTGGGATTCCTAGCGCCTCACATGCAATGTCATGCCTGACCCCTAAGCCCTCCAGCACCTTGCATGTCCACATAATTGATTATCTCTGCATGTCAGGCGCTGGAGGGCAATGGGGGAAGGAGTGTCATTTATTAATGTGCATCTGATAGAGGCCCAGTAAAATAATACCATGACTGGGCCCCGTAGCACATCACACACACAATTAATGTGCGCCTGTGAGGCGCTCGGGCCTTAGGGGGTGGGCATGGCTGTTTTTACTGGGCATCTATGCCCACTGAAAAATGCCATGGCTGTACCCTGGGAACCCATCTCCTGACACGCATCTGCCATTAATGTGATTATGTCTGAGTGCAAGGCGCTGGGGCACCATGGAACAGCCACAGCATGTTTTACTGGGTATGGTTAATAAAGTAAGCATGATAAGTGTTATTATGTAGCTAGAGTGGCATTTTAATGCAGCAAGTCTAGCCATTTCCTATTGCGGTATGACATTTCATATTGCTCAGCTTTGATAAAGCATGCATGATCAGTGGTATTATTCTTTCTGTGGCATGACAATTTGTATTGGGCATCTTTTATAAATAAAGCATGGTAAGTGTTAATATGTAGCTAGACTGGCATTTCAATGCAGCCAGTCTAGCCATTTATTATTGTGGTGTGACATTTGTTTATTGGGCATCTTTGGTAAAGCAAGCATGATAAGTGTTACTATGAAGCAAGACTTGCATTTTTTATGCAACCAGTCTAGCTATTTCTTACTGAGGCATGACATTTTGTACTGTGCATCTTTGATAAAGCAAGGAGGATCAGTGGTATTGTTCTTACTTTGGCATGACATTATGTATTGGGCATCTTTAGTTAAGCAAGCATGATGGATGTTATTATGAAGCAAGACTGGCACTTTTATGCAACCAGTCTAGTCATTTCATATTGAAGTATGACACATGGCATTGAGCTTCTTTGATGAAGCAAGCATGATAAGTGTTATTATGTAGCTCGACTGGCATCTGAGTGCAGCCAGTTTGGACATGTTTTCATGCACTTTCAATGGTAAAGCCAACTGGAGTATGTTCTTACGTGAGGATACTACCATATGTTGGCAGAACAAACATGGACATGTTTTCTTATAGTATCATTACTGGCAATATGCACAAAGCAAACATGAGTATGTTCTTAGATAGGAATACTAGGGTATAATGGTGCAGTGAGCATGGAAATGTATGGGCACAGCCAGTGTAAAAATGTTTTATACTGGCACATATTGTGGGAAAAGGCATAATGAAAATGTGTTGGAGAAATTCTCTTATGCACTGTTGGTGACTTGCATCTATTGGATTTTTTTCATGAGTTACCACACAAAACCAATAGCAAACGGTTTGGCTTTTTAATCCATTATTTTAAAATAATTATCAGGGGGAGAACCCCCACGAACCCCTGCTGATTGGTGTGGGCTCCCTCGTTACACTCGGTTGCTGTGGCATATCTGGGAAAAATATTTACACCCCTCCATTTAATAAATTAACCAGCCGCCACTGTGGAGGAATGAAGATACATGCATTGTTCACCAAGGCTGACTTAATAACCAAAATATGATCCTTCTAAGTTGAACGTTGTAGACTCCTTCTCAAATCAGAAAGGGTATCAGAAAGGTCTACACTAGCAGGACTGCTTGGAATTTCTATTTTGAAAAACACTCTTTCCATATATTTAGTGAAATCTGGTATAGCAGGAGGTGCATAAAATGTTTCTGTGAGAGAGTGCTTAGAGCGATAATCGCATATTAAGCTACAGGCATCAGTGTTGTGACAAGCCTTAGGGCATTCTCCCATCTACTCCCCTGGGGTCTTCCACTCACGGGGCCAGGGAAGGGCCATCGCTCTTGGATTCCAGCCCTGGCAGTGGATATGCGAGGGAGGATCACCTGGGTGGAGGGTCCTTCGGGAGTGGAGGACTAGTGTTTTTAGGTGAGGCATGGTATCCCTCTTTCCGTTGTGAGAATGCACCCTTCCCTCCCTCTACCTTTCTAGGTTATTATCAGTCTTCCCCATTGTCATAGACTCCAACTATGATATGATATGATATGGCATTTGTAACGCGCCTATAAACAAGTGTTTCAAGGCGCGCCGAGGCAAGGGAGGGTGAACAAAGGGAGGACGGACAAACGATCCTACTAGGCCAGGTGTCATTCTGATCGTGCAAGTGCGTGGGAAGGGGGCAGGGGCAGTGCAGTACATGGTACAGGATAATAATTAGTAATTGCCAGCAAGTGGCAAGTGCATGGGTAAGTGCGGATAACGGTGTCCAGGGCAGGTAGGGGGACTGTAAGGATACAGAAACAGTCCCAGCTATCCCATATGCATATCCCTTTAAGACTGGGATGAAGAAGAAGCAACTAGGAATAATGCAAACTGCCCTGTGCGCACACCACTTTCGTACTGGGACGAGGAAAAGGACTAGTGAACACTACTATGAGGGTCAGGCATGTCCCATTGGCAGAAGTAATTATGGTCAGGCAAAGGACTTGTACCTGCAACCGATGCATGGTTTACAGGTGCATATAAAGAGAGGCCAGAGAGCGGCAGAGAGATCCAGCTGGGAAGGAGAGCGCAGCAACCAGAGGTGGATCAGGCAGAAGAAGGGCCGGTGAAAAGGACGCTGTTTACTGCAGGGAAGCCAGCAAGACACTGAGGCCAGATCGGGCCGCGAGAAGGTCAAGAGCTCTGCAGAGCCCTGTGCCACGTGTCCCCCGTTGGGAGTGGGGAACACAGAAGTCATCCATACGCCGCCGACAGCTGCAGGAAAGTCTGGAGGAAGCGAACACTGCTCGCCGGAGCTCCCTGAGAGAGAGAAAGGAGCAAGAGGGAACCAGAGAGAGAAGCCAAGCACCCCGAGGAGCGGCCGCACACCAGTGAGTGAAAGGGAGAGATCACTCAGGCCAGCCCGCTCCAGAGACATGATGTGTGTAATGGAAGGGGCTGGTCAAATAGAAGTGTGTAACAAATGGGTCTGAAGACCAAAAGGGGAAATAATGAAACCCGAACAAGCGGCAAAGTATTTACTGAATCACCGAATACAGAACGAATGAAAGAAATGTACAAAGTATGCAAAATACTGCACGAGTGAACAGAAAGTGATGCAAATTTCTAAACACATTTGAAACCACGAAAAAAGCCTTTTTGAACTGAATGAAAGTGCAAATCAAGTGTGAGCTATTAATGAAAGCCTGGTAGGCGAGTGAAAAGCATTTGAGAAGCACTAGGGGATAGTGTGAAAGCAAGGTTGTGACAAGGAGAAATACCACAAAGTGAAGCATGTAAAAGTCACATGTTGGCAGAGTCAAAAGACTGCCAACATAATATAAAAGTGTACATGGACTAATGACACAGTTGCAGAAGGGGAAACTGTGTTGGCAAGGAAGTCCAAGGAAAGTCACTGAACTTTACGAAGTGCAAAGAGTTATCGGTTGTGTGACTCTTGATGGGTGGACTGTGTGGTCCGCCAACTGCGCCTAGACCGAATACCCCCTACTTAGAGTGAACCAAGGAAAGGCAAGAGGCTGAAGCTGTTATGCCTAATAAATGTTCAAGGGACTAAACGGAAGGTGAATAAAGGGAAGTGATGACAAGCCTGAACGATTATAGAGTAGATTTGCTAAGAAAGTTGAATTGACTGTGAATTGAAAGTCAAGATAACTGTGTTGAACTTGGAGAGGGGAACCCCAAGGACATTTGTGGAACTGTGCTGAACTTGGGGAAGGGAACCCCAAGGAAATTTGTGGAACTGTGCTGAACTTGATGAAGGGAACCCCGAGGACATTTTGTGGAACTTTGTTAAACTTGGGGAAAGGAACCCCAAAGCCATTTTGTAGAACTGTGTTAAAATTGGAGAAGGAAACCCCGAGGACATTTTGTGGAACTGTGCTGAACTGGAGAAAGGGGAAGCTGAAAGCAAGCCAGGAGCTGGAAGAAGCTCTGAACATTATTTTGAACACTGTTTCTTTGGCTGCTGACATCCCTACACATTGTATGATATGATATGATATTTTATTTCTATTGAGCCTATACACAAGTGCAGATACAGCCCAAAGTGCAGGGTTGCCAGGGGGGCAGTGCAGGTGTGCAACTGGGAGGGCAGGACCCTGTGCCTGTGTTTTCAGAGGGTTGCCAGGTAAACCAGTGCAGTATCGGACAGGAAATCAGCAAGGTAGTGGAAGAGAGAAAGCAGAAGCATAGAGGAAAGTCTTGAGTGCTTCTGGAACCAGAGATGGTTCTGCTCTAGTTTCAGAGAGGCAGGGAGGCTGTTCAAAGGGAAGCGCCAGCTGAAGAGAGAGATCTGCCCCCAACTCGTTGCTTGGAAAATGACTGACCCTCAAGGAGTTGGAGGTGAAGGACCAAAGTGCTTGAGTTGGATGGTACTTCAGAAGAGTAAGCTGGAGATATTTTGGTCCCAGGCCCCAGTAGGCTTTGTGGAAAATGCAAAGGGTCTTGAACTTGATCCTTGCTGCCACTGGGAGCCAATGGAGATATTTCAGTGCTGGAGAGATACGATCCCCGGCCTTAAGGCCAAGGACAGGTCTTGCAGTCCTGTTCTGGATGAGTTGCAGAGGAGAGAGAGTAGAGACAGGCAGATTTAAAAGGAGGCTGTTACAGTAGTCAAACCTAGAGAGAACCAGAGCTCTAGATACAGTGAGCGTCTGAGCGAAGGAGAGGAAAGGAAGGATACCTCTGAGGAGGTGCAGTTGGTAGTTCGACTTCTAGAGACGTCAGAAATATGAGGAGAGAAGGAGAGAGGAGTTAACGATAACCCTGAGGTTCTTAGCCTCAGAGGTGGGAGCAGGAGGGGGGCCAGGGGAGGCCAGCCAGAGAGTGGTGGGAAAGAGGTGTGTGGGTGTGCCGATGAGAAGGATCTCCAATTTGCATGTATTCAGGCAGAGATCATTGGTGGTGCACCACTCCTGGATTGCAGTCAGATAATCCGGGATGAGAGAGGGAGAAGAGACGGCAGAGGGGAGCCTGAAGGCTAGCTGGGTGTCATCGCATAGCACTGGAAATTGGAGCAGAGAGCGGCAATGCGGTGGGAGAGAGGTTCCATTGGTTGAACAACCAGGGAGAAAGGTTAGACCCCTGGGGAACACTGCAGGTGGAGAGAGAGATAGAGGAGAGGAAGGACCCAAGTTGGACCTGGGAGGGTTGGTCGGAGATGAAAGAAGTCAGGAGCCTAATCAGTGATACCCAGGTTATCACAGAGCTGGCTGAGCAGGATGGCATGATTGACCGTGTCGAAGGCAGAAGAGAGATCAAGTAAGATGAGGGCAGATGGGAGATTAGAATCAACGTTTGAGAGCATGTCTTCTCGTATGATCAGTAGAGCAGTTTCTGTGCTTCTGGCTTCTCTAAAACAAAACTGATGGTCATAGAGACAACCAACAGATTCCGTGTGAAGATTAAACTGGGAGATGGGCAGCTTTTCCAGGAGTTTCCCCGGGAAAGGAGTGATGGAGATCGGGCGATAGTTAGCCGGAAGGGATGGGGGCGGCTGAGGGTTTCTTGAGAAGAGGGTGCAAAAGAGAGTGTTTCAGGAGGGAGGGGAAGGTCCTAGAGGCGAAGGAGCATTTGCAGAAGTCAGCCAGGACTGGGGCGAGGTTGTCAATGTGGTCCTTGATGGTTTTAGAAGAACAGGGAGAACCTGTTTAGAGGAGGTTTTCAGAGATCAGACTTGTCTTGAAACCTCATCAGGGCAGAAGAAAGGAAAGGCAGAGAAGGGAGGGGGTGGCCGCAGGGGGGCCAGAGGAAGAGGAGGTGAAGGGAGAGGCAGGAGAAGCCAAAAGGGTGGACAGGATGTCCTGGGTTTTAAAGGTGAAGTGAGAAGACAGGGCCGTGCAGAGGGCCTGGGAAGGGACAGGAAAGGTAGAGACTGTAGCAGGATTGGCCAGCTCCTTTCAGATTTTAAAGAGTTCGGCCGAGTTGTTAGAGTTGTTAGAAATCTTTAGGTGAGAGGGCAAGTATAGGTTTTGGACACAGACATACTTTTTAAGTTGAACTTTATGACACAGAAAATCCTTGGTTTCTTTAGGTAGGGAAATCCCACCTTAGCATAGGGAAAGTTAGGCCTTACTGCATCCTGAATCTGTTGTCTGTGTCCTTCTTCATGGTGCCTTCACAGTGTATTATTGAACAAGCATCTTTGAACAATTAGCACAGAGTTGTGTGGTGAACACATTCTGTATATTTGTGCGTTCCGAATGTTTTGTGACTGTTGTGTTAGTGTGTGCCATGAGGCTGAGTTTTCTTGGTGTTTGTGCACCTAATTAATGCAATTTCAATTCAATTCATTAAGGCAACTATTACACGTATAGCAGGATGGGTATATATTAAGCTGTAAAATATAAAGGAGATCAATAAAACATACACAATAAAAGAGAGGGAGGGAAAACATGGGACCCTTTGACACGCTGCTGAAAAGGAGTGGCTAATATGAAGCTTCCGCAGGGGTCAGGAACAATGTTTCATTGTAAACGCTAGCAAAGGACAACAAGGTTTAGAGGAACAGCAAAAAAGTCGATGACAGGTACCCAGGAAAGACCTAAAAATGAGGCATTGTGAAACTATTCAGTGCCCTTAATATTTCTGGGTGCATTCTTTCTATAGATTCTTTAACGTATGCTTGCAAAGGACATTCCTGGTGATGGGGGAAAACCTGGAACTGGATGTATGAGGTGCAGGACTGCAATCAAGCTCTTGGAAGGGGAAGTGGTAAAATCCAGAGTCCTGCTGCTGATAATCTAGGTATCCGCCCACAGGAGGCTCACTTGCTATGCTGCCTCTACCAGAATGGTTTCCTTTACTTAAATGTTCAAACTATACAACAACTCCATTTAGCAGGTCTGCAAATTAGCCTTGGGTGTTGGACATGTTTCTTGTAGGTAGCTGGTATCCATGAGTACCCTGACTATCTCTAGACTGCGGCACCTCTCCCCCCCAGCATGGGATCCTCTGCTTAACCTTAACCCAGACCCGAACTATGTACATGATCTTGCACTTTTACATTCCCGCCTCCTCAGCAAAGGTCCTACACACACCCTACAGTGCTCCTTTGCTAGCCAGCTAGGTTAGTGCTTAACAAAAAAAAGCAAAAAGCAAAAAAAAAAAGAATTAATACTGGCATAAAATAGTGGCAGTTCAACCATATTATTTGAAACTGGAAAAGGACCCACAGTCAATAAATGGACATAATCAAGTCAGGTAACGTGGCTCTGGATGCTGATGCTGCATGCACAGCTGCTGAATCGGGACAATGTTTTTCCAGGAGAGTTCTCTAGCTGCACAGTTCCGGGAACTCATGGCTTGTTAGAAGGAGGTAGGGACAGAAGCCACGATGGCTTGTGAATTTTTTCACTGGAGGAGTGTAAATATATTTCACACAATTATGAGGGAGCCACTAAGTGCAGCGAGGTAGGCCAAACCAATTGTGAAAAATTGGGTAAAAAGCCATACAGATTGCAATCGGTTTGTAGGGTAACACATGAAGAAATCCAATAGAGGCAAGTCACCAACATTGCACAGGAGCATTCTCCACACATTTTCATGATGACTTTGCACACAATATATGCCCATACATGTCCATGCAGGCAGCACCAATATATGACAATATTAAAACCTTAGAACATATTCCTTTGGCATTGCCAGTAAAACATGCCATACCACAGGCAAAAATATTTCAATACTGGCTACACTAATGTTGTCTGGTCTAGCAATGTAACACCCATCATGCTGTCTTTGCCTATGATACCAGTAAAAAATGTCATGCCACTGTAAGAAAATATATCCAGACTGGCTGCAACCAACAATGTAGGCCAGTCTAGCCATGTAATAACACTTATCATGTTTGCTTTACCCTTGATGCCAAGCAAAAAGGGTCATGCCACAGTAATAACACTTAGATTGCTGGCTTCTCCCCTGATGCCCAGTAAAAAATGGCATGCCACAGTAAAACATGCATCATTCTAGTCATCTACTAACACTTGACATGTTTGCTTTGCCATTGATGCCCAGGGAAGACGTGCCATGCCAGATTAAGAATATGTATCCAGACTGGCTCCAACAATGTAGGCCAAACTAGCCATGTAATCACACTCATGGCGGATTCAGCCTTGATGCAAAGTTAAAAAAAATGCCATGCCGCAATAAGAAGACATGAAAACCTGGCCACCATTGAACAAATGACATCTCCCCCACATACCTATAAGAAAACTCACCATGTTGGCTTTACCCTTTGTGACCAGTACAAAATGCCATGATACAGCAGTAAAATATGCCATCTCCCCCACAAATAAGTGGCATGCTCCACAGCAGGGAGCACACAAATTCATAGAGCAATCATTTATATATATATTCACTCTCTCATTTCCTACCACATTCATACACATTCACACAAGCCCCCCTTAATCTTTCATACACTTCCTCATTCACACGCACAAATAAACATACACAAACCCTCACTTGGATACATACACGCATACATACATACATATTTTCTTTTCTTACTGGCAGCCCTGGTCTGGACTCTGCCTGCCACGATGGCTCTCTGGCTCCGATGCAGAATGCAAAAAGGACCAAGGCACAACTAAAGCTTCCTGGTGTCCAGAGCCGGTGGAGCTGAAGCACCTCCTTCATGCCCCCTTTGGACCCCTGAATGTTCAGTGAGGCGCAAGTGTGCCCTCTATGCTCTATGCACATTCAAGTCTGCAAGCCCCAGGCCTTGCACAGTGTATTGGATGTGCGAGCTGGGGTACTGTAAACTGTTAAAGAAACCTTAAAGAAACTGTTAGAGAAACCTTGATTCCCTTTGCCAGTTAAAGCCAGCCCAGGAGCACTCCCTCGGCTACTTGCTGTAGCTGATGGAGCCCTAAGTGCTCTCACCGGACTGGCTTGAATCATCCCTAATTAGTGGCGGGTCAATGCCTCATCACTCATTATGGGCGAGCCACCCCTGAGAAAGAAGTAATATAGAGTAAAGCTGCCAAACCCTTTGATGTGCACTGTGGGAGGCTGATTTGAAAAGTCATTGCCTGCGTTGAAAAGCTCAGAGTGGGGGTGGTTCTGAAACAAGTCACTGAAGGTAGGTTCTCTTTGGATAAGTCCAGCGGCTGGGCATTCACAGTTCTTGCAGACTTCACATAGACAAATGACCACCTCAGGAAAAGCCTCACGCTGCCAGAACATCATCACTAGAGACAGCAATGAAAGCAATGCTTGCCTCAAGTCAAACAGTGCAGCAAACCCCTCCTATACAACATTACACATAGAAATCCACTGCCATCAAACACTTTTTTTTCATAGTATCCACCAAAACATTGAGACTAACATTGATAAAGCAGGCACTGCCGCAATCCGCTTATCACACGAGGCAATAAGCTATACAACCTTAGAAAAGATTTTCATAGAAGACCTGACAAAGACCCGTAAAGACCCTAGCATGCCTAAAAGCCGCTTTCTACTCAGATAACGTCTTGCCAGCCTCCATCAGCCTCGAGACACTCCCACAGAGCTCTTCATACGATACTGGCACATTGTGTATAGGCGCATTATAAAAACCCAATAAATAAATAAATAACAAAACACATCCCTCACTCAGAGCACCTTACCCACCATTTCAAAAGCAGACACATTCTCCTCCTGCTCAAAATACCAACGGTGCAACCTGATAAAAGCAACAACTGCTGCCCCGTCAGACCAAATTCTTTTTCTAGGCAAGATCCTTCATAGATCCACAGCCATCCAACTTCAATCAGATAGTCAATCCAGCAGATACCCAATCAAGCAGATACCCAATCAAGCACATACGCAATCAATCAGATACCCAATCAAGCAGTTACCCAATCAAACAGATACCCAATCAATCAGGCTACTGACTCAGAAGCAGTCTAGAGACAGGCTCCATCCCAGTGGTAATCCTGTGATTTGCCAAGTAGAGATGTCTATGATATCTAGACTGCACATTGAGGTTTAACTGATCAGGGAACAACTTGCTAACCCTTCTTATAAATGACACAGAGAGATAAGTTAAACCTTTAACATCTATGTGCATTCCAAAAGTCTATCAAGGTAGTTTTACTTTCAAATGGAGCCATGAAATGACTAGGCTTCCTGAGGCTGAGCTGTGGCAGAGGCATACTTTGCTCCAGGGAGCAGGGGAAGGAGGGATGCACTCATAATGAGGCCCCAGCATTAAAAATGATTCTAGGTCAGTTGCGGCTGGTGAATATTTCCAGTGATGGGGTATAAGCATATCCCTGAATTGACGCGAACTGAGCCTAGTGTGGGTACCCAAAAATACATTTAATTTAATGAGATTTGGGAGAGAAAAGGGGGAGGGGTTCCCAAGAATGGTGTTGATGCATTTTACAGCACCATTTTATTAGAAAGATGAGATGTGATAACATGAAAGAAATCCAATAGATGTCAGGTCACCAACAGTGAAAAGGTGCATTTGTCATATTTCATTGATGCTTTTGTCCACAATATAAGCCACAACTGCCATTGTTTATCCATTTTGTATGATGCTGAGCTCAGAATATATGCCAGCATTGCCATTGTAAATCACTGTAATGAAGCTGCGTCCATGATATATGCCAGAAGTGCAAGGTCAAATCGCTTCCATGAAACTGCACCTGACTGACAATATTTGTGAGCAATCATACTGTTAATCACTTTCATGATACTGGCCCCATAAAATATGCCAGCATTTCAGGTGTAAGTCTGTGTTGTCTTGCTTCCAAGGTGAGCGCGTTGCCCTGAGCTATCCTCCCGAGACCTCATATATGCTAAGCATGCCAGGCTAAATCTATTACATGAAGCTGCACCCACAATATATGCTAGCAAAGCCAGGGAATATCACTTTCATGAAACTGCACCCACAATATATGTCAGCAATCATGTTATAAATCACTTTGATATTTTCACACCCACAATACATGCCAGACATTTCAGTATTTTGCTTTCATAATGGCAGCGTGATTCCCCCCACCCCCCAACGCTAGCAAGCAAAGCACATGCATCTTTTGCACTTTTACCCCCATACACAGACACACACACACAACAGGAATACATACACTCACATGGAGTTTCCTGGAGTTCCTTTTCAGCTGAAAGAACTGGCTCTGCCATTCCAATTCGAGGGATTTCTTCCCTCAAGAGGATTTCTCTTGGGATCCCCCCTTTTGGGACTGCTACTGCCTGTGCATAAACCAGGTTGAGATGTTTCTCCCTTCATGTCCAACCATAGTCCACAGCTTCAAGGCCTCCTGAAGTGAATCTCTCCAGTTCACATTGTGCAGGTTAGGCCCCATCATGGTAGTATTTACATTACGGTAAACATTACTCTAATGGAAAGTATAATTCTTGTTGCTGCTCGGCCAAATCTTGCAGGCCCTGCAGGGGGTGTGTGTGTGTGTGTGCTTTACAGTACAACATAATTTATGAGTTTGCTATATTTTACCACAATAGTTTTTGTGCTTTAGTTTTATCACAATATTATTACATAGATAGATCCTAGTAGAGCCTTATCGGAATTTGCCTGACCTAATTAATTAATCTTTTATAACACAATTACTACCAGAGACTAGTCACACATGACCCAGATTTGAACCTGTGTTGCTCTGCATTGTCTTGCTTGTGGGACCAGGAGCTGAACCTGCGTTACTCTGCATTATCTTGCTTCCAAGAGAAATGCAATGCCCCTGAGCTGTCCTCCCTGCCCAGCTACAGTTACATGCCCTTTACAAACCTGAATCTCAAGGGAGTATAAAAAACCACAGGGTTTTCCCCACTCCCTTCCTCTGTGATTCTCTATTTGGATAAGCAGGCAAGGCAGACAAGCGAGGGACGAATACCTGATCGGAGGGTCCTCGGAGATTCAGGGAGACCCCTGGGCGATACATGGTATCCCCTTTCTATCAGTTATCCACAACCGCACACTCCCTCCACCTTTTCAGAGTATTTTCAAACACACAGCATCTCCCACTCCCCATTTTTACATACCACTGTGAAGAAAGATAGACAACTGAGAGTAGTAAAGATTACCTGTATGAAAATCCTTATGAAACATTGGAAAAACTACCACCAACTACCCTCAAGTTGTCCCACTAATGGAGTCAGGCAAGGTCAGGCAGGCCCAACCCTGACCACACACCTGCAGCCCATTAACAACTCATAGGTGTATAAAAGGAGGCTGCTGACGGAAGGAAGGCAGTTGCTCTTGGGAAGCCAGGAGGGAGGCTGCAAGGCTGAGACCGGCAGAGGATCCCTACCCAAATCCAAAGCACTCAAGAGGCCAGGCTGGACACAAGAAGGAGCAGCTCAGCAGGGGCTGACAAGGACAAGGCAGCAAAGCACGGAAAGCTGAGGGGCTGTTCAACTGCAAAGGAAAGCCAGCCAAATGAGTTTGTGACGTGGAGCCAAAGAGCTGGAGAACGTATTCCTTTTTGTATCAGCAAGTAGGTCCCTCTCAGGTGAACAAGAGTGTTGGAGGGGAGCAGAGAGGCTGATGCTGAAGCCCTTGACCGCAACCCAACCAAATGAAGTGGAGAGCCTGAATGCTAGCGGTGAGTGAAATAAAAGTCTGGTTGGTGAAAGGCACCAAAGAAAAAGAGGCAAGCACAAGGCCTTATGGGACGTGTGGTCCAGTTGGAAAAGAAGTAAAACTATTAAGAGTGGTCCTGCGAATGAAGTGCATTTTCAAATGACTCTGTTTGAAGTTTACAAGTAAAACCCCTAACAAGTGAAAAATGTAAAATGAAATCTGATAACAAGTTTGAGCCCGACGGTGGTGGGGGGGAACCTTAAAATATGTGACGAGCTGTGAAAACGGACTGTATTAAAAAGGGTGGAGCCCAACAGAGGGGAAACTAAAGCGTAAGTAATTAGTATAAACTTTAAAAGGTGTGAGCCCGAGGGAGCCAAAGCCAGTGTTGAAACAAATGTAATATGTTGACTGTTGAAGTGTTTCTGAATTTTAAATTGATTATGAGAAAAAGGCAGAAGCTTTTGTGATTGCTTATAGAACTAAGATACCCAAGAAACCTGTTACGTGCTGGGGCCACGATTGCAAAAACGTCAAGAGTCACAAGGCAACAGTGTCAGAGTGGTCTGGCATGAATAAAGGGGAAGTAGTTCTGTTATGAACGCCTCTGACATAGGGCCTCATCACGAGTTGGGCGGTAACGTCGGCACTATTACCGCCGGCGCTATTAGCTCTACGGCCAAACCCCCCGACGCTATTAGCGCGGGATCACGGGTTTGGCGGAACAGTTAGTGCCCATTCTCCATTGGGCCCATTCGGGAATTCCCCATTGGGCCCAATGGGGAAAATTCACACCATGGACATCATGTTTTGGACTGTATAAAACGTGCAATTATCCCTCTTGCCGGCGGTAATAGCACCGAAAATCAGCAAATTTGCCATGGATTTCCCCCCAGCTCGGGGGAAATCCGCCAAGGCCATGATCTGGTGGACCCTTAAATGCGGCGGTAATAGCGCTACCGCCGCATTTAAGGGTTACCACCAGACTCGTGATGAGGCCCATAGTGTTTAAAGGATGTGATTTAAGAAGATTGGGGAAGGGAACCCCGTTAACTTGAAAGTTGAAAACAAGAAGGACAAGACCTAGACTCTAGGCGAGGAAGCGTAAACAGTCTGGGTTTGAAGTGTGAATGTCATTTTTTAAATCTGTGCTGAATAGAGGTGAGGGAAGCCTCAAGAAGATTGTGTTTTTGAATAATGAGAAAGGGTGGATTGCTGAGAGACCCGCGCAGAAGGAACTGGGTAAAACTGGGAAATGTTTGAACTTTGGGGTATACGCTAAATAGTAATAGCCTGTCAAAAGTTTGAGAAACCAACCACCTGTTTGAAAAGCTCCTCCAAATCCCCCTCCCCATGCTTTAAACGTCGGGAAGGGAGTTAAGTACTGGTTTAACAACCTTCCTGACTTTCCTTTTGATACACTATATATTTTTGTTTTGACCCATACCCCCTAAACAATATTTTGTATGAGCGTGAGGGCAAGGCTAGGCTTATAATCCTTATTTGACAGAGAGACTGACGGACTAGCTTTCTTTTGTTGATGGTTGAGACCTCTCCCATCGTAGACTTATGGCAAGGTAGGAAATCTACCCCCCCCCCTTCAAGGCTAATAAAGAAATTGAACTTGAATTATTGTGTCTGTCTCATACTTTTGATACTATGCCTACTTCACAGGAGAGAGACAGCTCCACTACCGTATTAGTAAGCTATGGCCAGTCTAACTCTCGAGCCGACATGTCTATTGGAGTACAGCTTCTGTTTGTTATGAGTAGGGTGAAGACAGGTATTGTGCCCAGAAAACAGTTGAGGTAAGGAGCTGATTTGTTCTCTGGAAGAACAGCTAGGTGGTGAGGTTTGAAATTTTGAAAGCAGTAGACAGGAAGGGTTAGCCGCCTGTGATGGTAGTTGTGTATTCGGGGCCTGAAATATAATGAGGCCATGAATGATTGTATGCTTTTGTATGATGAGTATGAGCTGAATAGGTGAGCTGTTTGCAAATAATAGTGTCTGGAAGCCCGAATGGGGAGTGTGAGCGGTGTGAGGAATGCAGTGTTACAGCCAATTTTATACCCAGTCAAATGCTGTGTGAGTTACTAAAGCTGGAAAGAGGTTTACAACACAAAGTCTTTACATGGTTCCATGCGCAGAGGTCGACATCCATTCCAACGTTCAACTTGCTACTTTTACAATTGAATTGGTCCAAGTTCAGACTTTTCAAAATTCACCCCTGAAAGTAATGTTTCAGATGAACTGTACTCAGAGGATGAGCATTAGAAATAAATGGGATAAAAGACTGTGGGAGTGTCCGTGTCACAGACAGGCTGCATCCTGGGATTACGGGGGATGTCGTCAGGGGGGGCGCTCTTTGGCCTGTGGAAGCCCTGCCTCACCCAAGGGTAGTCGAGGGAGGGGGACTTTGACAGGGTTCTCCTTCCCATTGTGACCAAAACACTCACACTCTGATGCCGTTTTCGGAGGTGGCCAAAGGATCCTTATTCAGCGCCACAGGCGAACACTTACCTGATTATGCACCCTCACACGCATACTGTTCATCGGCACACAGCGTCCGGAGGTCTCGACTCCTCGCCACGAAACCTCATGGCAGTAAGGTAGTATGTCAACCCGCTACAAGGATGAAAGGTGGTTGGGCTACTAGGGGTGTGCGAAGGGCCATGTACAAGACCGGTTGTGATTGGTCTGCTGTATCACACCCACATAAAACCCATAGTCAATCCTAACCTGTTGAGAAACCATTCTATTCTCTGCAGGAGATTCCTCGAGTGGAGAGACTGGAAGGACACGACTACCGTTGGGCTTACTAAGACTAGCAAGGTTGAGCAGAGAAGTCACCCATATTACAGATTGCGAAGCAAGGAGCGGAAACCGAGGAGACTGAAACAAGTTTCCGGAGCTGACTGTTTTGCACTACAGTACCTAGGCTCAATAAAGTTATCCTTTTGTTCAGGCAACACTGTCTGCCCTCGTTCTTCCACAAAGTGGTGGCAGGGGTGGAATACGGCACGTGTGATGTAGGGAATCATCAAAACACTTGCCGAGGGGCAGCAGCAACTTCAGCAGCTGCTGCAAGTACAGAGCCATCAGGCACAGGCAGACCAACAGGCTTTCCAACAGGCCCTCCATATCCAGGCCGCTGTCCAGAAAAAAAAACAAGAGACTTTAAAACAAATTACGGATGCCATCGTAGCGTCCCGGGGGACCGCTGTAGTCCCAACATTAGTGCTAAAAAAATACCTGCCCGGGGAAGAACCCAGATTTTTTTTTAATACCAATTTTGAGATGGTCGCCCGTAATGCCCAGTGGCCTGTGGATCGTTGGGGACATTACATAGCCCCACTCCTGACAGGGGCTATGCAGGGGGCTTACCAGCCCGCCAACCCCTCCAGAGACACCACCTACATCGAAATCAAAAGGACCATCCTGGAGCATCTAGGCATGGATGATGAGGCCTACCGCCTACGGTTGAGAGACACGAAGTTACGGTCCGAAGAAACCCCCAGACACTGGATACAGGACTTAACCAAGTTGCTGAAACCTAATGGCAGCACTATGTTTGAGCTTATGGAGCATGTACTATTGGAACAATTAATTGAAGCTTCGCCTGGACCCATGCTATGTTGGGTTAGGCAACACCACTGGCCCACTTGGCTGAAGCCATTGACATTGCCTCAGCCTACCAAAAGGCTGGCTCTGCCAAACCAGTGAGCCATCGACATTGCCTCAGGCTACCAAAAGGCTGGCTCTGCCAAACCAGTGAACCAGGGTAGCCCAGCTCCGGAGTATCCCAAGGCCCAGAGGATTCCGGGCATCTTTTGCTGCAGCCAAGCCTCCCTGTACAGAAGGAAGAAGTCTACCATGGCCCAGTGCTCCCAAGAAACCCCAATGCTTCGATTGTGGCGGATGGGGACACCTTGCCCACTTTTGTCCCTGCAAACCCAAACCTGAACCTATGGAGGTCGGAGTGTTACAAACCCGGGAATAACGACGGCGAAGGGGCCCCTAACTGGTGGACGTTTCGATTGAGGGAAGGCCGAGTCAAGGGCTCCTTGACAGCGGCAGTCAGCAAAACACCATCCGGCTAGAAGCAAGTGGGGGAAAGAAAAATGGTGGTTCACTAATCCCAATTAAATGCGTGCATGGGGACGTTAGTAGTGAATGTAAAAGTAAACAACACGAGTTCCGATGTGTGAGTTGCCATAATGCCTTGGCTGCCATCTCCTGTCCTATTGGGAACTGACCTTCCTTCGTTCAACGAATATGTGAAGGATGTGGAGTGGTTGGGCGAAGCCTCTGTTTCCAGTGTGGAACTAAGTAAACCCAAGGTGAGTCGGCTATTCAAAAGCTGACGGGAGGTGAACACGATAAAAAGAGAATGGGCCAAGTCCAGAGCCATCGGTTGTCTAACTGACTGGTTGAGTAATGGGGAGCAGGCAACTTTTAGAGGTGAGACTGTTCAAGACCCTACTTTACAAAGAGCACAGGAACAGACCCTCCTTGAACGACCGCAAGGGTCCACTACACCATGGTTCAAGGAGAAAAAAGGGTTTGTCTACCAAGTGATACTCGACAAAGCCAAACAGGAACTAGAACAACTGCTGGTACCAAGGGAATTCCGGGAAGTTGTCCTTCAGCTGGCACATGACGATACCATAGGGGGACAGTTGGGTACTGAGAAAACGCAAGAGAAGCTCTTGAAAATGTTCTACTGGGTGGGGATATATTGTGATGTAAGTTGGTATTGTCAGGAGTGCCCTACCTGCCAAAAATTCAGCTCATGCGTACCCCACGAGCACCCATGCAATGGGTGCCTGTAATTAAAGAACCCTTCCTGCGGATCGGTATGGACATTGTAGGACCTCTGGAACCTACCAGCCATGGCTACCAATACCGCCTGGTGGTAGTCGCCTATGCAATACGCTACCCAGAAGCCTTCCGTATGCGAGGAACCAGCGCGACCCAGGTGTGCAACGTCTTGGTTCCTTTCTTTGCCAAGGTTGGTATACCCAGTGAAATTGTCACTGATCAGGGTCGGAACTTTGTTTTAACAATCATGAAAACTGTATGTCAACAACTGAGGTTTCAACAGAACTTCGGTCTACCATCCCCAGACTGACAGATTGGTACAAAGATATAATAAAACAATAAAACAGATGCTGAAGAAAATCACGGCTCCAACTGGGACTGCATACTACCTTGAGTCCTCATGGTATTGTGTGACACACCCCAGTAGTCCACTGGATTTTCCCAGTTCGAGATATTGTTCGGTCACAAACCCCGAACCGTCCAAGACATCGTCCAGGAAGAATGGGAGAATCGGGAAGAAGAACAGCCTTTAACCAACTACGCTCTGGAGTTAAGGTCTCAACTGACCAAACTTTGAACAATGGCCCAGGATAACCTTGGTCGGGCACAACAAACCCAGGAAGAATACTACAACCGGTGAAGCTGTTTGCAAACCTTTCATGTTGGTGATAAAGTACTTGTGTTACTGCCTGCAAGCCACAACAAGATGTTAGTCCAGTGGAGGGGTTCCTATACCATCACTGCAGTGCTAGGGCCAGTCAATAATGTGGTACGTCAACCTGAGAGGCGTGACAAGGAGAAGAACTATCATACTAACCTACTCAGGCAGTGGAAGGAATCAGACCCAGTGCAGACCATCATGTACTCCCAGTTCGGAATGGGAGAGGAGCTACCACAAAACGAGCCATCCGGCCTACGGAACGTCCAGTGGGGGTCTTTCCTAAATTCTAAGGCGCAAAAAGAGATCACGGCCGCTCTCACCCCTTCACTCATGTTTTCTCTAACTTTCCTGGAAGAACCACGCTGGTGGAACATTCAATAGACACCCTTCCAGACCACCCTGTGAGGTTCCCTCATTACCGAATCCCAGAAGCAAAGAGAGCTGGAATCGAGACAGAGGTAATCGAGATGCTGCGATTGGGCATCATTGAATCTTCGACCAGCCCATGGTCCTCCCATATAGTTCTTGTACCCAAACCCTATGGGCCTGCCAGATTCTGTATGGACTCCAGACAGTTGAACGCCATCTCCTCCTACCAGGCATACCCAATGCCGTGAAGTGACGAACTACTGGAAAGACTAGGACCTGCAGTATACCTAAGCACCATCAACCTTATGAAGGGTTACTGGTAGTTCCCATTGCGCAAAGAAGACAAGCACACAATAGCATTCGTTACACCTCGTGGGTTGTATCAGTTTATGGTCCTTCCCTTCGGGCTACACGGAGCTCCCGCCATGTTTTAATCCCTCATGGATCGCATACTGACACCCCACTCTGCTTACCACTCGGCTTATTTCGACGACATTGTTGTTTTCAGTGGGAGCTGGACGGAACATCTGGAACATCTGAAATGCATCATTTCCGTCTTTGAGGCGGCCGGACTATGCATTAATCCCAGAAAAATTGTCATGCTGGCTAGCCAGACCCCCTACCTTGGTTACCTGGTTGGGGGCAGAGTGATCAAACCCCAAGTTGACAAAGTAGAGGCTATCCTCAATTTGCCCTTCCCAACCAACAAGAAAGGTATCAGAGCGTTCCTGGGTTTTGTAGGGTATTACCAATGCTTTATCGCTTCCTTTTCGGGTTTAACGGCTCCCCTCACTGATGTCCTCAAGGCGTCTCACTCAGAGTTGCTACTCTCTGATGTCGCAGCTATTCAGGCCTTCCAAAACCTGGAAACCATCATATCTGCTATTCCAGTACTGCGTTGCCGAGACTTTTCATGACAATTCTTTCTACAGATGGATGCCTCTGGCAGCGGTTTGAGCGCTGTGCTGTCCTAGGGTACCAAAGGGACCATTGCTTTCGTGAGCCGAAAACTGTTGCCACACGAATTGCCTTACTCAACGATCGAGAAGGAGTGCCTTGCGATCAAGTGGGCAGTGGAATCTCTGCTGCATTCTCTCCTTGGATGAACCTTCACCATTTTCACTGATCATGCTTCTCTAGAGTGGTTGGATGTCCAGAAGGATTCCAAACAGCGTGTCTTGCGATGGGTCCTCACACTGCAGCCGTTAACATTGTGGATGGTTCACAAGCCTGCTGCATTCCAGCTCATTGCCGACTACCTGTCCAGGAGTGTTGATCGGCCTGAACGGCCATGTCACAGGAAGGCTGCATCCCGGGAGTACAGTGGCGTTGCTAGGCCTGTGCCCCCCTTTGTGCCCCCCACCTAAGATGAGCAGAGATCATGTTCTCACCCTGCTTTTGTCTGTGCCCCCCTACTTTTGTCTTTGGCCCCCTCTGTGCCCCTCCTAAATTTGATTCCTGGTGACGCCATTGCGGGAGTACGGGGGATGTCGTCAGGGGGACCGGTAGAAGCCCTGCCTAACCCAAGGGTAGTCGAGGGAGGGGGACTTTGTCTGGGTTCTCCTTCACATTGTGACCAAATACTCACAAAGACAAAGACTCACAGTCTGCTGCCGTTTTCAGAGGTGGCCAAAGGATTCTTATTCAGTTCCACGGGCGATCACTTACCTGCTTATGCACCCTCACATGCATACTGTTCATCGGCACACAGCGTCCGGAGGTCTCGCCTCCTCGCCAGGAAGCCTCGTGGCAGCAAGGCAGTATGGCAACCCGCTAACAGGATAAAAGGGGGTGGGGCTACTAGGGGTGTGCGGAGGGCTGTGAACAAGACCGGCTGTGATTGGTCTGCTGTATCACCCCCCACCCTCATAAAACCTGCAGTCAAACCTAACCTGATGACAAACTGTTCTATTCTCTGCAGGAGACTCCTCTAGGCGAAAGACTACCGTTGGGTTTACGAAGACTAGAAAGGCTGACCAGTGCAAGTTTCCTGAGCGGTCTGTTTTGCACTACAGAACTGTCAATAAAGTTATCCTTTTGTTCAGGCAACACTGTCTGCCCTTGCTCTTCCACAAAGACAGTCCCTAATCAATGTCACATTCTAAGGCCTACAAATTAGCCAACATGGAGGATAAAGGGCCAATAGATTATTTCAGTCTAACAATTTGACCAAAGAGCTCTTTAAATTCCCTGGGAAATTAGAAAAACCTTGCACTATAAAAATACACTTTACAAGCCTCAGATGTCAGGTGCAAGCACTTAGGGCAGTTTATCCTGGACAAAATCATCAAGATTCATGCTAATGTCAGTAATTAACTAGATCCAGCTCGCCACTCTGGCCAATCACTCCACGCATATGTAAAACTTCCTGGTTCGGGGTGAGTTTCCCCAACTGCTATCAAGTCTATTTGACTCAAAAAGCCATTTCTGTAGCCAATATCTGGACATCATTAGAAGTTTGACGCCAACCCAAGAGATGGCGCCCAAGCGATCTCTGACACTTTACAAAGATAAAGGAGTGGGAAGATGCAATAGCTACTTTTATCACTGATTTCACCTCTGCTCAAGAAACCATTGTTGGAAACTACATTATGCTTCAACTATAGACATATCACCAGTGTCACATTTCACATGCACATTTTGGTCAAGGTTTCTGCTAAAAATCTGCCAGAGCATGAGAAGGATTGTCTACTGCTAGAAGATTGACAATTGTGATTTTGCCCTCACTGAGGCGCATAAACGGCTCTTTATGACATAATTGGTGAGCTACTTCAGATTGTGGAGGAGGGAGGTGCTAGACTTCTCATGCTCTTGGACCTTTCGGCGGCATTAAACACACTGTACCATACCCTCGAGCTACTTCGTATAAGGGAGGTGGTGAGTGTGTTGGGTGACATGCATCTGAATCTGCAGCAGTGGACTGGAGGGTCCCATAGTGATCCTGCCTCTTCCCCCTGCTCTTTGTTGTATATATTAAGCACCTTCACACCTTGCTCAGGAGGGCCCTATTTGCAAACTGTGCTGATGCTACCCTTTGATTGGAAGGCACTCGAAAATGCATGGCTACAGAAATGTTTTAGCCGCATTGTCTCATTGATGGAAACAAAGGGTCTCATTGATGGAAACAAAGGGTCTAATTACGAGGTTGCCGGTCTGGTGACAACGGTACCGGTATGCTATGGGGCTGAAATGGGAATGGGGATCTACTGGCACCCGTGAAAGGGAAATTACCTGGTCCGGCAGGGTCGGAATACCCCGGTAATTGCCCATTCGCGGGTGGCAGACTTTCATGCTGGTATGGAGGTAGCCTTGCCGCTCTTACCGGCAAGGCTACCTCCACCCTCGTAATGAGGCCCAAAGTGTCTCCAGACTTTGTAGCAATATGCCAAAAAAAATTAAACACTGGGCAATCTTCCTAGACTCCAACCTATCTATTGATTCATAGATTAAATCTGTCAACAGATCAACAATCTATTATCTCATGCTGTTTAGGCAACTCAGACCATTGCCATCAGAATCCCACTGCACTAGTAAAGCACAAGCCATTATTGTTACCAAGTTTAACTATTGCAGTACACACTTTTTTGATGTCTTGCAGTAGTCTCTCGAACACATTTAGGTACTACGGATTGCTGCAGCCAGAATGGCAACAGGGAACCCCAGACATGACTCTAGCATAGCAGTGCACTGAGGAATCCACACTCCGCCTTCCATTTGTTCTGCTCTTCGTTTCATCGTGAAGTACCCTGTCACTCAAAATCTGAAGGCCTGGTGCCAGGTCAAAACCTAGGGAGTTGTGGCTGTTGTTGGGAGTGGGGGGAGGTTCAAGGTCTGTGCAAGAGGAGTTTGAGACCTGTCTGAGTCAGCAGGGCATATCTCTTGGTGAAACAAGCAGAGATTCTGGCCCCTATCCCGACCAATGCCTGAAGAATGCCAGAAAAACTCCTTGCTGTGCCCTTGATGGGCAAATGTCCCAGCAGACCACTGAGTATAGCACATGCGCATTTTGGAGTACAGTTCGGTTTGAAGCATGGGTCTGCTTGCTAACCAACATACTAAGGAAGGTGAAATGGGGGACTATGGTCCTCAAATTTCAAGCAACCCTTCCTCTGAACCTAAAGGTCTTGCCTCCCACAGCACTTCGCAGATAGCTCATGGAAATGTTTCGGTTTCCACGCCACCCCTTACCCTCATCTGCCAACTCGAAGATGCTTGTTTTTTTGCCTCATGGGGATAAATATATCTATTTAAGATAGAGATGGCGAGAGAGAGATGACATTGGAACTAGAGAAATGGGACCTCTCTGCAAATCGGTTTTGGCTAGGAGTGCAGGGTCGGAGGTTGTTTTGTCTTGTAAGGTCTACTCTCCTCTCCCCCCAGCTAATTGACTCCCCTCTAAGAGTTCCTGCCACCTTACACTACACACACACAAACCCCCTCACAGACGGCCAACACCGACCTTGCCTTTATCACATCAACACTAAACGAGGCATGACAAAACTCTCCTCTTTAGCCCCATCGCATTTGCAAACATCAGTGCCTAATGAGACCTAAAGTGCTGTAGTATATAAAGGGGGCAATCATTCAAGTTGCAGGCTTCTAGCCAGCCATAAAAAAGTCACTCAGCACCTCAATTGTATACATACACACAGCACACTGTTCTTACTCGCCATGAGTCAAATATCACCAGCCAATGGCTAGCGGTGAGTGCACTTTTTGGGACCTGGTCCATCAGATCTTGAGTTCTTCTCTATGGTATAGAGGTGGAAGAGGGGCTGAGTTGTGCAGTCAGCCCTGAAACCTGTGTGCTGTGAATCAGAGCCGGCATCACTGCTACTGCTCAAGATGTTGAGGAAAGTGGGCTTTTACCAGCAGGAGCTCATCTAGCCGGTTTGGGAGGTGCCCGAGTGTTGCACCAGTCTCACCCTGGTGAGCTCCAACACCTACAGCTCTGTCTAGCGCAGACGGCGACTTCTGTGAGAGTAGTGGAGTTGCCTGATAAGTGTGGCGGGAGGACTTCCATGTCTCTGAGTATGGGATGCCCAGCGATGGGACATGGATATGGGAGCTTGAAGCAGAAAGATCTCTCAGGTTAGGTGTGCTGTAACAGAACTGCTGAGTCAAGGTAAGAGATCTGCTCATTAGCTATTGTATGTGACTGTGTATCTTTCAATGTGCATGTACAGTGCATGCATCACTGTGCCCCATAGCACACAATTAAGTCCCACAAAATACTTGTTGCAGCTGTCGCTTAGTCTACTTCATGCATGTACACTGCATGTTAAGTATTGCAGAGCCCTAAACTGTCCACAGTTGCCCTAGGTGTTCATACACTTGTCTTTCCTGCTACGTTCCTCTTTTAGTGCTACGTCTCAAGCAAAAATTTGGTGCAGCTGTCACACAGTGTCTATCATCTTATAGCATTTGTCTCATCACTCTCTGGCTTTGAATGTCTGCACATTAGACATGTCTGCTTTCCGTACAGTGCCTAAACTACAATTCCTGTTGCTTGCATTGCATTGCTTCTCTCTCTCATCTTTTCAGACCACGATCTGTTGAAGGGCTGTATTTCCTATAGCGCTTTAACACCATTCCGAATGGCAGGAGGCGCTATGCAAATATAGGATAACATAACATAGCATAGGATCCTCTATGGCTCAGCTCCCCTGTACCTATGGGAGTGCTTTAAGTGCCCCTGCGTATTGGGGCTGCCCCTCCTTTTTAGGGCTAAAGGAACATCGGCCTATCAGTGGTCTTCCAGTGTATTGCAGCCAAATGTTGGAACTCTCTACCAGAGAAGATGTGACATATTAGGGCTCTAACCATCTTCAGGGAGAGAATGAAGTCATCTCTTCTACTGTCAATGTCTCAGCGATGGCTCTCAGGTGCTGTATTCCTATTTCTGTCAACAATTGGTAGGTCATCTTTTAACCCGTCGACCATTAGCAGTCCCACTTTAGGTTGTTTCCCTTTTGGACGTCGCCCATTGAACCATCTACTCTTGAAATACACATATGTAATCTTGTATCATAGCACATCACTCACTTTCATCTTGCTCACAACCTATCGTTGTCTTTGGAGTTCTCCGTTTTCCACCAGGCGCCAGAATGGAGGTTCTGAATATCATTGATTGAAAAAAGTAGGACCATGATAGGACCATACTGAGGCACCCCGATTTACATTCAACACCTTCAAATAAACAAGGACACTAAGTTGACTTCAGGAAGTATAAACATAGTTGGGAAGACTGTGCTGCACCCCTTTCTAAAGGTAGTTGGGAAAATGTGGCACACAGTTAGTTAGGGCTGTAGGGGAGTTATGGCGTATAAAAAGGCTGAGAAAGTTGCACCTAATATTTACAAGGCATATAAGCAACAAATAGGTTGTAATAGCAAGAAAATATTATTTGCACTAACCAATATGGCCATCAATGTCATCCATCACAGAGTGTGAAGGCCCCCTTTGTAAGGGACATGGCTATATTTAGGCGCTCTTTCCATAGACACTATCACCGGGATTGCCTTAGAACTCACAATACTAGACTATGCCAACAGTCCATACTTCGGGCTCACTAGTAACTAGTTAAATAGATTACAAAGAGTCCAAAACAAGCAGTCAGACTCCTTCTCAGACTTTAAAGACATAAACAAATACACAAACGCTGCACTGGCTACAGATCAAAGACAGGATTGAATTCAATACCCTTTGCTCATCGCACCTTCAAGGGCAGGGGTGCGGAAACCACCATTAGGAAATTCCTCCACTACAAGCCAACTAGAACACCAGTGTCCAGTAAAGCAGCATCACTAACTGCCCCTAACTTGAATCAGAAAAAACACACAATGATGCCCTACTCGTTTCTCTCAACCAGGTTCCTTAAAACTGAAAACCTATCTGTTCTTGAGACACACCCTTAGAGACCTGATCAAACCCAATCACATCGGACCAGCACCAACAAACAAACCTCTCTTTCATCGTCCAGACCGAAACTTCTCTCCCTACTCTAACATGCCACACACCTGGACGAATGTTTCAGCCAAAGAATTCCTGAACACTGACTCTTTTGGGTTGCTCTCCATGTGTCCCTTCACCACACACAACCCTTCAAGAAGAAGTTCAGGAGATCAGTCTGCTTCCGGCCACTCTCCTTGTGCCCCTTCAATGGAAGCTGAATGATAAGAAGTCTTCATCTGGAGACAGCAATTCAAAGGTTTCTGCACAACTTGAACTATGATGCGGATCCAAGCGGTTCATTGTTTCCACCTCTTACCAACTTGCAATATGCACAAATGTAACACTTGCACATGACTTAGAGTTGCTTAAAAACATGCCACGCTAACGGTGTAACAACACTGACGATTTCTCTAGTCCTATTCTACAACCCCTGTGCTAGCAGCCATCCTGATCCAGGGGTGCTGGCTTCCAAGCTAACTGATGTTGGGCTTTCCCTTCTGTATGAAACATACAACCAGGTGCTGCCCCCGTTACCCACATAGCTTTATACTGAGGGACAGGACTCAGTTTCTTCCAGCCTGCATGGTAATGGTAAACACCTCAGTATGTACACCTGCCTTTCTCTTCTCTCCAACTAGCAACACCCCTCCCACTTTCTGTGCAGGGCAACACAACGAGGCGGCCAAAATGGCAGAGGTACTCTACATAAGAGCACTTTACATTACATTACATTATCATGGGAGAAAGAGGCGTCATGAAGAGAAGACCACATTCCAAGGATGCAAGGAAGGGTGTCATATAGGACCCTCATTTAGCAGGATATGTTTAATGTAGATGATTTGTAATTAAGCACATGGTATGTTTCATATCTCGCCAGCCTTGGGATATTGATATCATTATTGTATAGAAGAATGATGTATTATTCTATACATTATTGTATAGAGGTTTATTCTTCTCATTTCTGTGGGACCTAATGATAATGAAAGGACATACAAGGAAACACAGTTATTTGCCCTGGATCATGCGTGCAGACAACTGTATTTGGTGTTTTAATTACTTTTTTCAGGTTTAAATTAAGTCATGCAGGTTTAATGAAATGGTAGATATACATGCATAAATTACTTCAACAATGTAGCAATAATTTACAAAAACATTTAAAAAAATGATTCAACAAAGTGCACACTGAGTTTGTCAAAGATATTCCGCCGTATGCAAAATAGAGTAGGGGGTCATTTGCCTTACACTATCTTCGAACCGTATTTGTCTTCTAGAAGCTTTGAGCCGGTAAGAAAAATGTATTTCACTGCTAGTTCCTAGACATCAAGCAAAGCCATTCCTAGATCATATTATATAATATTTGAATATTGTGGTGTCTTTTTTTTATCAAAACAGGCTTTTAGAACTATTGGTTCCCTGACATAGGTAAGGCTGTTTTTTATAAAGAAATTCCTTCAACGCTTGATGCCTTTCCTAGTTCTTCCTAGTTCTTCAATACCATAATTTGTATTCTTTTTAACCATTTAATGTTCTCATTAAATAATGCCACTATCCCAACTATCTTCGAGTCATATAGTTTGTTCAAGGGCAGGCATGTGATTTTTTATTACATTTCAAAACTGTATGTGGAGTGAATACAACTGTATTCTTCACATATGCCATATGTGGATGCCAATTTAAATATACATAGCTTATTCATTTTAAATCAGCATTTATACTCAGAGGGCAGTTTTATAAATTGATTATTGCTGGGGCAGAATTACATTTTTGCGGTTCCTGCTGATCGTTTTTAAGGTCCCCTAAACCTTTTGCTTTTCCTTCCCTATTTTTGGACTCTATTTCTGGACTTCTTTCCTATTTTTGTAGTCAGATGGACCTGTACAGAGGTCGCTCTGCCAAAGCAACCCTTTGTTTACCTTTCCAGGTTATATGGCTCTTTGGTGCCGATCCGGCTGCTAAGACTGGCATGCTTTTAAAGCACCCATTTCGCCAAATTGGTTCTGGGGAGTAGCCTGGCGACAGCTGTAACTTAGTTTTGCCTTCACCAAGGGTGCACGTCTATTTAACTCCTTGGTAGCCCAATGTACCTTTTTGGTAGTCATTGGGCTGCCAATTTATTTTTTAAGCACTATTCTCAGCCATTTTGTTTCTTGGGCTTCCTTTATCTGGGGGAACCACAAGACAAGCCTAAAATGGATGTTTATGCACATGTGGACTCTTTGTGAGCCCAGCCTGCACCCATGAATTGATTTTGCTCAATTTAAAGGTTCCATGTGATATTAACGAATTAAAAAAATAACGAAAACATTTTCAACGAACATTTTTACCTAAAAAATACCGATTTTTATTTATTTATTTTCTATTTCGGTGTCCCCCCAAATCCCTCATTGCCCTTTGTTTATAACACCAACCTAAATCCCTCACCACCCGTTTTAACCCCTTGCCCCTCCCACATATATATATTTAATAAAATGTCTGTATTTTTCAGTAACAATGATTCGCTAAACATATTTTTTGTTATTACCTATTCGGTAATATCACTGGATACCAATTAAAAAATGTCCTTGGCCCTGGGTCTGGCCAATGCACATCCTGTGCGGTGGGCCTGGGTGATAGGTGGATTTTAGCGGCCATCTGGATTGGCTGGCCACCTCTCCCTTTGTATTTTGCCTTATTGTGTGATTGCTGGGTTCACCTTTTGCAGGATATTAGCGGAGACCCTGATTCTTCCATCAATAATGAGAGAAGATTTTTTGGAAGATAAGCAGTATGATGCCAAAAAACAATGGCAGCTGATTTTGAGACCCAGTCCATTGGGACTGGCATCTCTTGCCTGTGCTCTGGTTTGTATTTTCGGTTGCTAGCCATCCTGCTCTGTCTCTTTCCTGCTGCCAGTCCTCCTTGCTGCTGGCAACCTCTCTTCCACCTGGCACCATTGAATGGCCCATTTTACTTATCCTTCTCATTGTTTATTGCTAGGACCTCCTGCCTTTTTGCTGGAAGCTGCGCGCCTGTTAGGGTGTTAAAACCCCAACACCCCACCTCATCTGCTGCTTTGGGTCTTGTTAAGAACCCAACACCTCATCTCATCTGCTCCTTTGAGTTTTGTTAAGACCCCAACACCTCGCCTCATCTTCTCCTTTGGGTTTTGTTAAGACACCAACACCCCACCCCATCTGCTCCTTTGGGTCTTGTTAAGACACCAACACCCCACCTCATCTGCTGCTTTGGGTCTTGTTAAGACCCCAACACCTCATCTCATCTGCTCCTTTGGGTCTCCCTAGGTGTCCTTTAGCCTAGCCTCTATGCTGTGTCAGTTTTTGCTCGTACGCTGCCCTCTTCTTGACCATCGAGCTACAGGGCCTACCTGGACCTCGGCCTTCCTGGATCCACCTGTGATGCTACTTTCACCTCTGGGTGGTGTAACTCACTCCTGGGAAGGCCAGTTCTTCTTCTTTTGGTCCATCAGGGCTGTTGTTGGCTCAGGGATACATTTCCTGGGTCACTGGATCCTTTCCTTTCACTTCCCCTGCAAAGAAAGACCTTTACTTATGGTGTTGTTCTGCCTCCCTGGAACATGAACCAACACTGTAAATATTTACCTCTGGAACCTCGGCTGTTGGATTATTCCTTAAACTTGCTCTGAGGGGTCCCTGTGGGTGAAGATCTTTGCAGGTAAACCATGTTTACCCATTGCCTTGCACTGGGAAGTAAATCCTGCTAAGCTGCATTGTGTCTTGGTGCTGCCGGACCTCTCCCCTAGCCTGTACCACTCCTTGGGTTCTTTTCTGGGGGTGTTTGATGCATCTCTTCACCCGACTTACCTGGCTCCCTTCACTACAACAGAACTGGTACTGACGTTTACATGCATTCCTTGAGGGAACTCAGAACACTTAGTCTGAACTCGTTTGGTAGTGGCTCTAACAGGTGCCTACATAGATAGTGACATTTTTCCTTGGATCCTGGAGTTTGGGCTATTGCTATATTTTCTCTGGAATTTTAAAGTCCTGATTCACCTTCATGGAGTAGGAATTGTCGGGCTACACTGTTACTGGTGTGGTTATAAATACATCCTTGTTTGCCGTTGAATGTGATTGGTCCTAGTGAATAACAGCACCTGTTTAGATTTACTTTTAGCTTGATGCGGTGCTCCTTATTTTATCCATACTTTGGAGATGTCCTGCGTCACACTCCTGCCAAGGAACTGCATTGCTAATGTGTTACATCCACTCTTACATTGTATCTCTGCCTAGTCTGGAATGGAATGGAGTCAATGTAACTAGCATGATAGGTCTAGGTTGCTGTTGTCTACAGGAGTTGTGTTTCCTTTACTAACCCAGTTTCTTTTCTTCTAGCTCCGTATGTAATATATAGTGTGCTAGTGTGCTGCGGGAGGGGAGGCAGGAACACTGTGTACATTGGGCCTCATTACACAGAAGGCGGTAAGGGTTAACGGTCACCGGTAAGGGTACCGGTGACCGTTAACCCTTACCGCCTTACTACGAGGCCCCTTTGCGGGACCCGACCTTAACGCCTGGTGTGGACCAGCCGTTAAAGTTGGGACCCGCAAAGGGACCTTGGTGCTAATTACGGTACTGCAATTTGCGGTACCGTAATTACTGCATCCCCCATTCCCATTATGCCCTATGGGGGCAAAAATGGGAATGGGGAACGGCCATGGGAGAAAGGGGGAATTACCACCCCATTCCAAGGTTGGCGGGGCTGTAATTCCCCATGCCACCATGGCCCTTCCCCATTTTTGCCCCATAGGGCATAATGGGAATGGGGAAGGTGGTAAGTACGGTACTGCAAATTGCGGTACCATACTTACCTCGAGAGTCCCTTTGCGGACCCCTACTTTAACGGCCGTTAAGGTCGGGTCCCGCAAAGGGACCTCGTAGTAAGGCGTTAAGGGTTTAACGGCGCCGACACCTTTTACTGCGCCGTTAACCCCTTAACGCCAGGGTCCTAATGAGGGCCATGTATAGGGCCTATCACCAGATAGTGGCCTCCCCGTTAAAAGTTATGGGGTCAGACCGGTCTTCATTGATGGCTACTTGGTTACTGTCTTTATACATACACTGGTTACATCATGTGGTATGTTTGCTAAGGTACCAATTATTAAACATGATACAGATATATGAGCTAATTTAATATAGTATATATTTTTTCTGTATACCAGTGTTGAGTGCTTTCTTTGGTTAACTGTGTGTGTAAACTGATCTTCCCTATCAGCCCTGCCCACTCCTGTAGATACGCCTGGCTGCTCTGGCACACTTACCACCTTTAGAGAGGTATTGGCTTCCCTTTTGGTGGGATTGGTAGTCTGCCTCAGGGTTCATTGGTTGTAGACCCCTACACACAGGCATGCATAATAATCTCCCTCATTTTTATTCGCTTGACAGTTGAATTTACTTTTCTTCCTTTTCCCTTCAAATGTCATTATTGTATGTTTTTATGATGTTCATCGGAAGTTATGACAGTTATTAAAATACGTATGTACTTCCTTTAAAGAATGTCATCAGATCAAACATAGCTGCAATGTCCACAAGATCAATATGAACGACGCGAGTTTATCCTAGTTTCAAGAGGTTATTATCTATATGTATGAACAAGTCAGCTGTTTATAAATTATACAAAACGGGTGTGAAAGGACAACCCTGTTGTAAGAAGAAATGTCAACATGTTTTCAATAAAATGTTCCTCCCTTCAGCAGTTTTTCAAATCTTAGCCTAGTAATTGGCATCTAATTTTATTATTAATTCTACCGATGTCCTAGTGAGGCTCCAAGTAAATAGTTTCTCCCATAGAATGTATCTATCTACTTTATCAAAGACATTGAAAATGTCCACAAAGCCATAATATAATTGCCTTTTTTCCCTGATGTATATTTTGGAACTGAAGGTTAAGAGCTAATGAATTATCTATCGTGGATACTCCTTTCACAAAACCTGTTTCATTACAGTGTATGGTCTGTTTCATTAGTACTCATTCATTTTATAACTCCAAAGGATGCCTCGCAAAGATTTTAGCAGAGTCATTCTGAAGAGCAACAATCCGGCAATTGTGAGGCTGCTGTCTTCTTCCTGGCCTCAAAATAGGGATCAGGATACTCTCTTTCCAAGAATCTGGTATTATTTGGGCCTAGAATTGTTTTATTTATTTCCAATAGAGGCGTTGAGTTTTCATTTGGTCGACAACTTTAGATGCTTTATTCTCCCGAATATATTTTTATCATTTGACATTGTTGTTTGTTACTATTTAAGTCTTCCTCACAATATTTAGGAGACTTTTAAAATCATTTGGCATTATTCTGAAATGATAAATCTCTAAAGTATCTCCTTTGTGCTTCTTATACAACACAGGGCTTCATACATACTTCTATACATCCTTCTGACATTGGCATTTAATACTTTATACTGTATGATCACTTTATGATCTTACCATCCCTCTTTTCAAGCTTTGTTTTTACTAAATCTCTTTTTCTTTTATAGTTTAGGAAGGTATTCTGTACATATTTTAAGAGAGATTTCAATGTAGGCTCATAAACCTTCAGCCAGTCCTCCACTCCTTTACTTTCCAATCGCAATAGCAACACTGACTCACAGTCAAAGAATAGAGGGTCGTGAGTCCATGGCATCTAAGATGCTTTCGGACCACTGTATCCTTTGAGCTCCCCGTATTATTAAATTTCTTATCAGTACTTTTGTGACCTTTTTTTCCCACGATCTCCAATAAACTTTGCACTGGTTAATATGGTGATTGCTACCACCACACAGTGTTACACTGAAGGACTCAATATAATAGAGGTTTTCAAGACAAACTACTTTATAGTCCAATACTGAATTTGTGTGACTGTCCCTGAAGGTAAAATTAGCAGGATTACTGGTAGATAAACAACCACATAAAATTCTCAGATTTAGCTTTAACCACGGATTAAGTCACAGTTTTAAATGCACACTAAATGCCTTGCAGAACTTTCAAACATTCATCAAGGGGGGAGGTTCTCGGACCAATGTTCTCGCTTGCACTCAACTTTTGCTTTGGTGTTTCAAGGTAAGCTAGTGGCCTTTTTCTGCTGTCCAACCCCTTGCTTTGATTTTCACTGTATTTTAGCTTTAGATCAATTCAGCGCTCCGGCGCCTTCCCCAATCCCCTACCGCCTGCTTCCTGCTTCCAGCCCAGCCATCCGCCTCCCATGATTGGCCAAGAGACCCACTTAGAACAACCACCCAGGGCAGCCGCCTGCCGGGGGCAGCCCTCGGCTAAGGGCCACAAGGCAAATGCAGGTCCTGACTGAGCAGCTCCACTCTGTGTTTGCCCGTGGTTCGTCTGGCACTCTGATAATCTACAGCAACTGATACCGTAAGTGTGGTGTGGGCGGGGAGTAAAGCCATTACTGTACTCCAGTAAAAGCCCTCCACTCTTATTACCTAATACCTTACCTTGCGTTAAGCCCATTTGTGCTAGTCAGCCATGTTTTGCATTTAGCCCATTTGTGTAAGATAGTGTGAAGAATCCTGCGGATCCCTCACTAAAACCCTGCCTAAAGTCTCCTCCCAGATGGCCAGGCGAAGGTACACGCTTCCTTGTCCCAACCGTGGGGGTGGTGTACTGCGGGAGGATCTCCTGGCAGGAGACATTGCCCAGGGTGGTGATGAGATTTTGTGGGATAAGATGATTCTTACCACTGTGCCAAAAGAGGTTATAGTCTATTGCCATTTTAATATCTCTCAACCTCTTATTAAATCTAAGGTTGTGAACTTTAATGTTATGAAATCAAAGCACACTATACCAAAAGAAAGATCATTTTTGGTATCCCAACCTAAATACCCTCCTCAATCCCAAGGGTGCAATGCAAAGGATTATGGACATGTTGTCTTCTCCAAACCATCTTCCTCTGTAAAAGTTAAATTTCACAGCACCTCTGTTGAAAACCTTAAGGGATTAAAATCTAGCCTTACAAGTAATTCAGAAGTAGAAAAACCTTACTTTGTTGGAAAGAACTGTGTGCAGTGATTATAGCGAGATAAAAAACCGAATGAAATAATACTGAAAAATAATGAAAAATAAATATATTGGGTGAGGGGGTAAGGGGTTATAAATGTGAGGGGTGGTTCGGGATGGGGTTAAAAGCGTGGGGAAACGGGAGGTTGGGGGGCGGGCTCCCCAATATAAAAATAATAAATATTTTGTTTTTAAGTATTATATTTTCACTATTTTTTGATTTGTTGTAATCACATGTAACCAAAAGAACTACATGTCCCAGAATCCTAGAGGGACTGAGACGAAGAAGAGGGCTGAAGAGGCATACATATTTACTAGTCAGGCAATTAAGCGCAGTAGCCATTATAGCAGTCAGGCAATTGAGGCTAATAGCCCACACCTGAAAACAATCATTAAACCTGTGAGGCATAAAGGGCCCCAGCAGGAAAGCACGAGTAGAAGGAGCTGGAACGGGAGTTGGAAGACTGGCAGTAGTAGTAGTAGCAGAGGAGAAGTACACACGGCTGGCAAGTGATGAGGAAGTGGGAGCAGAGAAGGGACGCCAGAATGTGGAAAAAGCAGATTTCACCTGCAAATTCTGAGAGGGTCCTGTTCTCCCAAAACCTGAATTGCACAGGCTGCGCAGAGGAAGACGTGTTGGAAGCTGAGTTTTCCCCATGTGGCCAAGTTGCTGTGATTGCACCGCTGTAACCGTGCAGGAGACCAAGGCCAGAAGCAGAAGGCAAGGCAAGGGTCTTGGGAGGAAAAGGAACTCTAAATTGAAGTGGCTGGATCGGAAACACCTAAGTTGGAGAAGGGTTTGGGCCCAAGCTAGCCAGACATAGTAGCAGTGGTCGAGGAAGTGTGGGAAGGATAGCAACTCCCAAACGCAGTGTCCCTGAAGACGGTGAGTGAAGCACGGCATTCAGATGCACTTTGAGAGCCTTGCCGGTAACTGTAGCTAGCTCCTAAGAAATGTGCGTACTGTTTGCAGTGAGTAAAAGGTGTTTGTTATACTTGGTTTCGTTAACAATAGAATTGTAGCACTCATACTTATTCTGAAAGCTTTAACACTTGCGTGAGAAGCGAATGGCAATTACACCCATTATTGAACTCTTTTCTAACTAATGGAGTAGTCTCATGTCCTTAATTGAAAAGAACGGATGCTTGCTAAACCATTTCGAATACCTAACACTGACGTTATACAAGTTACAAGCTTTATTTGAAAATATTGACTTTAATAAAATGTCATTTTTTGATAAAACTACAAGCAGTTGTCCGCTTCACATTACTGACCCCTCACAGTAGCTTTATTTTGCATTTAGCCCATCTGTATTAGGTAGCCATATTTTGCATTTAGCCTATTTGTGTAAGGTAGCCTTATCTCAATCAATCAATCAATTTATTTGTATAGCACTCTATCACTCAAGGCATCATGGCGCTCAAACAACTGATAGTCAGGATAGATGTAAACGAATCCCAGGTGTCAAATGGGGTATCTCTGAGCTTTATCTAAAGAGAAATGTTTTGAGATGCTTTTTGAAGGATAAGAAATCCTAAATTCTTCTCAAATGTTCAGGCAGTAAATTCCAAAGCCTGGGGCCGGCCACTGAAAAGACCCGGCCACCCAAACGTTCTTTCCTGTACTTCGGTATCTGAAGGAGTGCTGCATTGGAGGATCTCAAAGAAAGCACAGGGAAATATCTAACAAGTTTCTCCTGGATGGCTAAGTATCCATTTCCACCTAGTGCACGGTGCATAATGCAAAGTGCCTTAAACTGTACCCGAGCTTCTACCGGAAGCCAATGGAGAGATTGTCTAGCCTTCATTACTCCTGCTCTGGCTGGCAAGTGGGTAACCAAACACACTGCTGTGTTTTGTAGCACCTGCAGGCGCTGCATAAGAAAGGCAGGCTGTGCCAGGTAAACAACATTACAATAATCCGGACTCACATTAATGCAAGCTGCCACTACCTGAGCATGACATTTTCTCACATTCAGCATAAGTGTGTAAGGTAGACTTACCTTGCTATTCGCTCATCTGTGTTAGTCAACCATATTGTCAATTTAGCCCATTTGTGAAAGGTAGCCTTATTTTGCCTTTAGCCCAGTTGTGTTAAATAGCCATATTTTGGATTTCGCCTATTTTTGTAAGCAGCCCTACAGATAAGGGGTGTATCGGCCACTTTTACTCCCAAGAATTAAAAATAGGGAGTAAAAATACCCCCCACACCAAAAAATATTAAACAGACACATTGGACCTTGTGCTCCTGCTTTCAATATCACACCTCCATGGATATGTTTGGACCAATTCCACAGGAAGAACCTACTATTACTGTCATGCGTCCCATCTTTTTCCGCATATGAGATCAATGGAGAAGTGGCTGCCATAGTTCCATCACGTTATTCCAACAAACGTCAGTCTGCGGCCTAGTCTAGTCCATCATGGCCGCCGCCGGGGCCTTTTATTTCCTTTCAGCCCGGCGGCAGCCACGTTGCAACTGTGCTGATTTTCCGCTTTCGGTGTAGCGCTCTGTCTGTTTTCGCTTGGCTTAGGTAAGCCCTCTTTACCTGGCTTGTGCCCCCTGAAACCTCTCTCTAGTTTACAGTCTTCTGCTTCCGCTTTGCCTTTCCAGCGTTTCTGCGGCGCCTGCAGACATTTTCTCCGTTCCTCCCCTTTCTGCTTTCCTCGGCTCTTCGGAACCACACTTACCTTTGTGTGCTTCTCTGGCATTCCACTCAGCCCGTCTCCTTCTGGGCTTTCCGGAGCTTCTTCTGGGTGCTTCTCTCCGTTGTGATTTCCTCTTCTGTCTTCTGTTGTGCACCCCCTCCGGATACTTCTACGGAACCTGCCGGTATACTTCTGTCATCACAAAGTTGGACTCATTTTCAACACGTATTTCGGCACGAAGGAATCTCTGTTTTTTTTGCCTATTAGGTTTTTTACCCAACTGGCTCCTGCGGAACCGGGGCCACTGGTTTCCGGGATTCCCTGTCAACCATTGTGGCGTCATTTTGCAGCAGACCCTATCTACATAAAAAGAAATCCTTTTTCAAGGGAAGGAAGAAGAAAACTACTGAAGACGTCTCCTCAGGTGAGGACTGGAGTGAGGGGCCTGAATTGGGAGGTGATCTTGACAGATTGCAATGCCTAACCCCTCTTGAGATGGCAACAGCCGAGCAAGTCCAAGAACTAGTTGCAGCAGTCCAGTCTCTCAACCAAGAAATACAGAACCTCAATCAAGAAGTACAGAACCTCAAGGTTGAAAATACGGTACTGCGACAGTTGGTGGCGAACAGAGGGCCCACGAGCACCGACCTCCCTCCCATGGCTCTGTCCTCTGGGAAATTTGATTTTACCCCAAAGCATCTTAAGGAGTTCATTGAGGCGTGCAATGTTCACTTTGCCTTTCGTCCTACAACCTTTTCTTCTGACTTAAGCAAGGTCGGCTTTGTGATATCCAATATGACAGACAATGCGCTGGCCTGGGCCAGCACCTTGGTCTTGACTAATGACCCCGTTTTACGGGATTGGGGGCCTTCATCACTAGGCTAAAACAGACCTTTGAAAGACCCAAGATCACGTTTTTGGCTTGTGAAGAGCTACTGGAAGTCCACCAAGGTCAGATGGACCTCTTTTCCTATATCACGAAGTTCATGCAGCTGGCCACCGAGTCTGGATGGCCAGAGCAAGCTCAATTCACGATATTCTGCCGTGGACTGAAGGAGGAATTAAAAGACAAATTAGCCAGAGTCCCCCGTCCTTCTTCATTTTCGGAACTTCTTTCTGTGACACTGCAGATGGAGCACTGCATAAATGAACGCAGGCATGAAAAGAAGAAAGGAAGAGGAGCATTCAAGGTTCTCTGTTCCCTCGCCGGTTCACCCACCTACTTCTGGTGTCACTAATAAGGAAGAGCCAATGCAGATCGGTATAATGAGAACTCCACTCACTCCAGAGGAAAGAAAACGATGCAGAGATACAGGTCTCTGCATGTACTGTGGATCCGCTTCTCATTTGTTAGGCAACTGCCCAGAGGTTCCACCTAGGCATTTGGGAAATGGGTCGCCTCGAACCTAGGGGGACCACGGTTCGAGGGGTTACTGGAAGTCCCTATGTCACGCTTTCTATAGCCCCAGTCTGCCAAACTGAAGATTCACGCCTCATGGTGGTATCCTTGTATTTGTCCTGGAGGGACCAGTCAGTGGATACTTTAGCCCTTATAGACTGTGGGGCGGCAGGCAATTTTATGGACACTCTTTGGGCCAACAAGATGGGAGTTTGTCGAGTGCATAACAAATAAGATCTCAACGTAGAAGGAGTTGATGGCACTCCTTTATGCTCCGGGCCCATTACTCATTCTACTAAGAGTATTCAAGTTAACATACAACACCATAAGGAGGAGCTCTCCTTTGATATCATCCGGGCTGCCCATTTCCCAATCATTTTGGGAATCGTCTGGCTTCGCCGACATAATCCAACCATAGACTAGTCCAGAAACACACATTGTTTTCATTCTCCTTACTGCAATCAGTCCTGTTTGTCCTCTCTGCGGTACCAGCCAGCGACCTTGCAGGCCGTGGAGACCCAGCCTTGCACGATTTATTGTATACCACCCAAATTCCAGGAGTATGAAAAAGTATTTTTGGAAAAATAAGTCCTTGACTTATCGCCTCACTGACCTGAGGACTGCGCCATCGACCTAGTTACTGAAGCACTAGTGCCGTTTGGCAGAATGTTCTCCTTGTCACTAAGGGAGAAAGAGGCACTCCGCAATTATTTGGATGCCAATCTCAAGAATGGCTTAATTGAACCCTCAAGATCACCAGTGGGTGCTTCTCTGTTCTTCATCACCAAATGGGATTCTACAGACCTTCGACCCTGCATCGATTATCGTGGGCTTAACCAAGTAACCATTCTGGACCGGTATCCAAGGCCTCTTATTTCGGACATTATAGAGGCGGTACAAGGAGCTATGGAACTTACCAAGCTGGACCTTCGGAATGCTTACCACCTCCTGCGCATTTGTTCTGGTGACGAGTGGAAGACCGCCTTTAGGACACCATATGGACATTATGAATACAGGATGATGCCCTTTGGTTTGGTTAATGCCCCTGCAGTGTTTCAACGATTTATGGATCGTACCTTTTCAGATCTATTGTTCCGCACGGTAATCATATATCTGGATGACATCTTGGTCTATTCCAAGTCCATACAAGAACACTCATCACACTTGCATGAGGTCCTTAACAGACTTCAAGATAACCACCTATTGGTCAAATCCAGCAAATGTCTGTTTCAGGAATCCCGCATCCCCTATCTGGGATTTATTCTCTCCCGAGAAGGAATTAAGATGGATCCGAAGAAAGTCTCCGCAATTTTGGATTGGCCATCCTCTTCCTCAGTAAAATATGTTCAAAGATTTTTGGGATTTGCAAACTTTTACTGTAAGTTCATTAACAACTTCTCATCAACGGTATTTCCCATCACGACCCTACTCAAGAAAAGTAATAACTCATTAATTTGGTCACTCGAGGCCGAAGCTGCCTTTCAAGACCTAAAGAAAAGATTCAGCTCAGCCCCCATTCTGTGTCAGCCAGATCAATCTAAGGAGTTTATTGTGGAAGCAGATGCATCCGCTAATGCGATGGGAGCTGTCCTTCTTCAAGAACATGAGGGAATTGAACATCCAATTGCCTATCTCTCTAAAACACTCACAACCAGCCAAAGGGACTATTTGGTTATCGAAAGAGAACTCCTTGCTGTTAAACAAGGCAGTCTGCATCCCTTTACTATCAGGACAGATCACAAGAATCTCAAAACACTAAAAAATATGGAGTATGCCAATTCCCGGCAAGATAGGTGGGCACACTTCTTTGCCCAGTATGATTTCGAGATTATTTACCTTCCTGGTAGCCAGAATGTCATGGCAGACGCGCTCTCCCGCCGATGTGCATCAGAACACCCTTTGGGCCGGCGTCATGGAAAGACTCTTCCCAGATGGAGTGTTCATTTCAACGATTGCTTCGTTTCTTAGTCAAGTTAAGGCTGCCACCACTCATTCACCACTCCCGGAATTCTCCTCTTCACGTGCCAAAGTAGAAGAAAAGGAAGGACTTTGTTTTGTGAACAAAAGATTGTACTTACCTCAGCTTGACTTATGTCTCAAGGTCATGTCTTGGTGCCACGATCATTGCACTGCAAGGCATCGAGGAAGGAAGAGCACTGAAGAACTCATCAGAAGGTCTTTTTTTTGGCCGGATATGTCCATAGATGCTAAAAAGTATGTTCAAAACTGTTCTCAATGTGCCAGAAGCAAACATTGTTTTAAAAAACCCATTGGTCTTCTGGAACAGATTCCCTTACCTAATGGTCCATGGGATCAAATCTCAACAGATTTCATTGTGGAACTTCCAGCTTCGCAAGGACATACTTGTATCATGGTTACATTAGACTCCTTTACTAAGCTTGCCCATTTTCCCCGTTCCCAGGATTACCATCGGCTTCGGAAATGGCAGAAGTGTTTATTCGGGACATATTCCGCCTCCATGGTTAACGTTCAAAGATAATTTCTGATAGAGGTAGCCAATTCACCTCAAAATTTTGGAAGGTATTATGTCAGAAATTGGGGATCGAAAGGGCACTATCCTCAGGTTTCCACCCACAAACAAATGGACAGACTGAGAGGCTCAATGGTACATTAGAACAGCACCTACGGTGTTATGCTAATAGCGCACAAGACAATTGGTATATGTTGTTGTCCACTGCAGAATTTGCGTATAACAACTCCAAGCATTCGGCAACTGGGCTCAGCCCCTTCTTTAGTACCTACGGTCAACACCTGAGGGGTATTTTGCCCTTAATGACTTCCAACACAGTGTGCCCATCTATCGATGGAAGATTACAACAGATATCCGAGGCACATAAGACCGCCAAACTGGCCCTTACAAAATACTGGCTGATTTAAAACGCACAGAACAACCTTCTATCAAGGTAGGATCCCGTGTTTGGTTGTCCACAAAATATCTACCTACATGGATCCATGCTTCCAAATTGTCTCCTCGGTTTGTGGGACCATGTGCTGTGATGTCTCATGATTAATCCGGTTGCTTTCCGCCTTCAGTTACCCAAAAGATTGGATGCATTCATCCACTATTTCACTCGTCCCTATTACGCCCAGCTTCAGAAGGGATCCCCACAGCACCCATCCGGCGACAAAAAGGGGACAGGATCCAGGAGGAGAAGGAGTATGAGGTGTCTGGTATTAGGGACTCACGTTATCATAAAGAAAGACTTGAGTTTCTAATTTCCTGGAAAGGATATCCATCTTCTGAAGATTCATGGGAACCCAGTGCACATGTCCGAGCTCCTAGATTGGTGAGAAAATCTATCGTGCACACCCGGACACCCGGGCAAGCCTGGGTTCTCCAGCATTGGAAAGGGGCATACTGTCATGCGTCCCTTCTTTTTCCACATATGGGATCAATGGAGAAGCGGCCGCCATAGAAATGTTCCATCACGTTATTCCAACAAACGTCAGTCTGCGGTCTAGTCTATTCCATCACGGCCGCCGCCGGGTGATTTTAGTTTGTTTCAGCCTGGCGGCAGCCACATTGCAACTGTGCTGATTTTCCGCTTTTGTTGTAGCGCTCTGTGTGTTTTTGCTTGGCTTAGGTAAGCCCTCTTTACCTGGCTTGTGCCACCTGGTACTCCTCTCTAGCTTACACTCTTTTGCTTCCGCTTTGCTTTTCCAGCGTTTCTCGGGCGCCTGCAGACATTTTCTCCCTTCCTCCCCTTTTTGCTTTCCTCGGCTCTTTGGAGCCTCACTTACCTTTGTGCGCTTCTCTGGCATTCCACTCGGCCCATCTCCTTCTGGGCTTTCTGGAGCTTCTTCCGGGTACTTCTCTCCGTTGTGATTTCCTCTTCTCTCTTCTGTTGTGCACCCCCTCCGGATACTTCTACGGAACCTGCCGGTATACTTCTGTCATCACGAAGTTGGACTAATTTTCAACACGTATTTCTGAATGAAGGAATCTCTGTTTTTTTTTGGCCTATTAGGCTTTTCCCCCAACTGGCTGCTGCGGAATCGGGGCCACTGGTTTCTGGGTTTCCCCCATCAACCATCCTTTTTTAGGGGAAGGAAGAAGAAGACTACTGAAGACTTCTCCTCAGGTGAGGAGTGGAGTGAGGGGCCTGAATTGGGAGGTGATCTTGACAATTACACGTTGATGGCAGCCACAATGTCCTTCAAGATCCTCTTCCGTCCTTCATTGTCGGCGCGTGAACTTCCAAAGAGGGCATCATAATGCCCCAGGACTTGCTCCACCAGGATGCCAACTTCATTGGCACTGAAGCTGGCAGACCTCTGCTGGGGGGTTGCCATTGGTGCCAGATGGTGTTGTGTCGGACATGGAAACCCCCGAGGCAGGTGGGGGTGGGCAACTGGGTCCTGTGGCTGGGCTGTGGAGCGATGGAATGCCAGTCGGGAGTCTTCTGTTCCAGCAGGGGTGGTCACAGCAACTGCACCCCTGCAGATGGCTGTCGTGCAGGCTCCAAACAGCAGGGCACGTGGCCAGCAGGCAGGCAGCAGCAGATGGCAGGTGGGAACGTGCTTGGGGCTCTGGGGGGCAGGAAAATGGCCTTCTGGGCAGGAGCGTGGTCTTCCGTGTGTTGTTGCCTGGCCAGCTTGATACAGAGTGATTTGGCACGTGAGAAAACTGCAAGTCAGCGTGTAATTCCAGGAAAGGCCCTTAGCACGTAAGCGCGTCTGTGATGTAACGCGCGTGGGCGTTTCCCTCCACACGGGTGCATGCTGATTGTACATGTGCTAAAACTGCACGTCCAGGTGTCACTGCGTGTAATTGGAGGAAAGGCCCTTAGCGAGTATGCGCGTAAGTGACATCGCACATGTGGGCTGGGTTAAAAGGTAAGCGTAGGACGCCATTTTCTTGTACGTGCCTTTTGTGGAGAGCGAGCGGGTGATTCTTGTACTTCTTGTCGGTTCACATGCGATTACTTCACAACGGTTTCAGTTCGTACTCCTTGTATACTCAGACAGCGTTCAATTCTTCTTTTGGCAGGGGTGTTGCCAACACGCACACACGCGTATTTTTCACGTTCTTTTTCCAGGCAGACGGTGAGTCGTGCACTTTTTCAACTGTGGTTGCCCCCCTGTGTTGCATACCGATTCAGAGGTCATTGTAGCCAGCGTGTACCACGCGTACGCTTCTTTTTGTGTTTCTGGGTGCCACAGCATAGTAAGGGTTCTTTATTCCATGCACATGGGCTACCAGGGGTCGCGTGCATGTTACTTTTTGTTTGCGGGGTGCCTGAGCGTTGCGTGACCCGTCATCTTCCCCCAGCAGTCACAGACAGCCTTGCTAGAGCACTGGGGTACGTATTCCATCTAGTACCCTGCCCCTTTCACCCCAATTGCCCAGGACAATTGTTTACTGCACCTCCCATTCATACAAGAACATCAGTGCCATGGTTGGGTGGCGACCAAGCGGTAAGGGAGGCAAAGGTGGCTGACCTCCAAGAGTTGGGCGCGGTAGGGGACGTGGCCAGGATGTGCAGGGTGGCCCAAGAGGCCAGTGTGTGGAGGACCAATCAGGGACACCTATGCCCCCCCCCCCAATGGGTCAGGGAGATGCAGCTGACACCATCCCACCTCAGGCCTTGTTAATCCGGCCCATATTGTCAACTGAACCGGCACAGGTTGACTCCCAGGCTGACTTCCATGTCACCAAGTCAAAGCCACGTGTGGTGGTGAAAGTTGCTGTCACCAGGCCCCATGGATGTGGGGCAGCAATGTCATCTGCTGCCCCAAGTAGGCAGGGTGAGGAGGCTGCAGGGGCAGCTGCAGCTCAATCCACCCCAGCTCCGAGTCTCCCAGCCGGGACAGTGTTGGTCCAAGTCCATCACACCGAGGTTGGTCCTGCCAACATCACCCAGCGGCCAATGCCTGTAGTGAGACCTTTGGTCATTGTGCCTATGGCTACTTCCAGTGCCCAGTCCACCTGCGCTTCAGCCCCTACCAACCAGAGCAGTGTAAGCCACTCAGGGTCCACACCACCTCCCAAGAGGAAGAAGGGTGCTCTTGCGGTACAGGCTGGGACCCCAGACACGGCTTCCCCCTCCGGCACGTCAAGGAAGCATAGTTTCAATGATGTGGAACTAGACGCACTTGTGGGCTACGTGTCGGCCAATAGCCGCGAAATGCTCGTGACTGCAGGGTGCAAGACTCCGACTGCTCAACGTAGGGCCCACTGGCAGTGCATCACAGACCAGATTAGTGCCCTTGGATTTGTCAGGCGCACAGCTGATGATTGCTCTAAGCGGTGGAATGACCTCAAATGCAGAGCAAAGAACAAGCTGGCTTCAAATCATGCCTCTACTCTGGTGACTGGCAGTGGGTCTCCACCAGAGGAGGAGGTACTCACAGAACATGAGTCTATCGCTGGAGGCTTCATCACAGAGGATCAGATCTAAGGCGTGGGGGACCTACCAGATCTTGAGGCAATGTCCGGTGAGTGGCCATGCATGTGTGTGCAAACCATGTGTATGTTGCTTGGGTGATGTGTTCTGATTGAGTGTCAGGTGAGGCTGTGTAGTTATGGCTGCTATGGGTCACCCATGTGGTGCCTCCAAACCATAGCCCGGCCTTGGGTTTTCAAGTATCCCTTCTGACCGCAGTTGACAATTTGCACCTGATTACTGCACTTGCCCTTCAACTGCCATCTTGCCACAACATTGTTCATACTGTTTTCCTGTTCATTCTGCCTGATTGATGAAATCCGTTGCATGTTTATCACACATTTATGTGCCTTTCTGCCCCAAATGTAACATACTTCAGGCATAGATTACACCCCACAATGGCCCACATATGTTTCCTTATTATGGGAATGATTTCATCAATCAGGTTGACTGAGTAATGTGCACCTACACATGGCCTGCACACAATCACTTCGGGGCCCTGTTTGAATGTTAAACATGATAATTGTCTTCTGTCATGTCGAAGTTACCAACCATTGATGTATCCATGTGCCTGCCATCACTGCATTAGTGAACACTGGCTTTGTTGCAGCGTGTGGCACATGCATGTTTTGTCATACTATTTTGCATGTTCTATTTCATGATGTCTATCTCACATGGACGGGTGACAGTACTGATTTGCTACCATCTGGGTGTCCTTGTCAAATCTGCCATGGCTATGCTACATGCCATCTGTGTGCTGGCATGTGTCATGTATGTGGATTGTCCATGCCACTCACAGGCTGATGTGTGATGCCAGTGCTATCCAGCATGCAGCACATGTGGTGCTTTTCCATCTTGGAGTTCTCAGTGTCTGCTTTTTGCCTCCCCTTCCAACTCATTGCCAGTGCATGCATGCCAGAGTTATTGTCATGTGTGACATGTGTCATTTATGTACTCGATGTCTGCCTTGTCATGCCTATGTGTGTGGGCTATGGTGCTCATGCCTGTTTTCATTACTTTTCTTTTATGTTTTTGCAGGTGATGAGGCACTAGATGCTGTTGAGGAGGAGGAGATGGCGTAGAGGCAGGAGTACTCACAGCCACAACCAGGCACCAGTGGAGGACGTGGGGTGGTGGATGTAAACCCATTACTCCTACAGACCATACTGTGCACGGGTGTCTCTGGGTACACATCCGGAGACCTCTATGAATCAGGTGCTGAATCTGACATTGAGACCTATCCCCCGTCGCAGGTGAGTTTTTCTGGCAGGGATGCTGTTCTGTCCAACCCACCTGCACTGCGGGTACACCTCTCTATGGGGAATTCAGTGTTGGAAAGTCCGCCTGTGGCGGTTTCAGATGCAGGGTCACACTCCACAATATTTGCTCCTGTTCCTGGGCCAGCAGATCAAAGGAGGAATGCAGTCCTGCAGCCTCAGGCAGTGCCAGCACAGCAAGGTGCAGATCGCCTTGCCCCAAACAGCTGTGGTGCCTGCCAACGCGGTGGCCGTGCGCCACCAGGCAATACTGTGTGGGAGAACTCCATGTACACTATAGCAGCACAACAGGGGGCATTGTGTGAGATGATGGCTCAGGCCGTGGATAGGGTGGCCACTTTCATTCTCCCCCCTGAATGGCAGGTGGAGCTCCAGCAGACGGCAACAGAGTCCATTTGCCACTTACACAGCGAGGACATGTTGGTGTCTAACAGGGACCGACGGGCTGGACTGGAGACTCTGCGCACAGCCATATCTGCAGAGTCACATGCCCACAGGGATGCCCTGAGGTTAGAACACAGGTCCCTCACAGATACTCTGGGTGAACTTGACGTGTCCCGGAGTACAAGGTCACAACAGCAGCTGGAGCAGCTGACACGCACACTCTCACCTGAGCTCCAGGCAACCCGTGAGGAGATCCGGGCATCACGCGAGGCCTTGCAGGCAGAAATGCGTGCTACCCGTGAGATGCTGCATGGGGATCTCCGTACCATCATCCTGCAGAACCAAACCTTTCAGACCCGCATGCTTGCTGCCATGGAGGAGCATGTCAGGGTTTTGTGTGGTCTGCCTCCCATATCACGGCCACCTTCTGATGTACCACCAGATGGTGTTCAAAGTGACGACAGTTCTCCCACTGTAGGGTAGCCGTGCAGGCCATGAGCCCATGGAGGTTTTATTTTTCTCAACATCGACGCATGTGTGTGTTGGGGTGAACCCTGTACCTCGTCCTTCCTGGGTGGCCTCCACAACCCCCCGGTCCACACATGGCCATTTATTTTATTTTATTTTTTTGGTTTTTTCACATTTCATTCCGATTTGCTAAATGAAAATAGTATTGAATGAATTTGTTATCTTTATTTCTTCTTCTTTTTTCTATTTATTATTTTCTTTTTATTTTAAATCTTGATTTCTTATTTTGTTTTTCATACATTTATTTTTATTTGGTTATGCTTCTGATTTTTACTTTATTATTTCATTTGTTTCTTTTACTTTACATTTACTTTTGCTTTTTCTATATTTCATTTGCATTTACATTTTTGTTCATAACCAGTTTCTTTCAGATTGTGAATTAATGTTACAGTGAGTTGCTTTGTGTGGCTCCGTAGGCATCCCGTTGGCATCCACTGCGTATTCCAGCTGGGCACATGCAGGCTTGTCCAGTCTTTGGGTAGAAACTTGGGTTCCTGACACACACACCCCTCCTGCTTCCCCTTTCCATGGGCTTGCAAAGGGTGTGACCAAGTGATAGTAATTTACACAGAGGCATCGGGCTCCCATAAGTTGTGTGGGCAGTCTGTAATCCAAACTGTATATACATCCCTAGTGGGGATTGGTGTTCATTTCTCCACTGCATGGTGGATTTCTATATGGTTTTACATACAGGACTTTTTGCTTATATACATGTAAGTTCTTTGTGTCTTAACGAGCCTGTCTCCTTTGCAGATGCAGTTCATGTTGTATGCAGTACACTGCCACATTTGCCTACCAGCAACACTCTGCAGTTGGAAGGGGTCGATGTGCTGCCTTGGCCAGGTTGTGACACTTGCACTACTTTAATTTTTTACTGTCATATGTTGCCACTATTGGATCCTGTACTGATGTTTTGTTTTGCTGGTAAGTATTTGTTAATGTGTGCTGTTTTTTTTTTCATTGGTGAGAGGCAATTTTCTGTGGCCTGTTTCCATTTGGGACGTGGCACTTTGTGACACTTGTGTCATGTGATGTGCATTCATTTGGTTGCTTTCACATCGCATGCCATGCCATGGTGTGTTGGGTAGCTGAGATGGGGTTAGGGAGGGGTTGGGTGACATGCCACTAGTTGTTTGTAGTGTTTTGCAAGGGGGTAGTCCTTCATGCTGCATGAATGTGTGCCTTTTACTGACACAGCATTGGGTGTGTTTAAGTAGCTAGGGATGCACACAATGTAGCACTTCCAGGTAAACAATCTTAGGGTGGCATGGTTGTGACAGTTGACTGTCCCCTTTGTCATCATCATAAATTGTCAGCTGGTATGTGCCAGGCCTGTGTGCACTCCGCAGGAGTGGGATTTTAGGTCAAGTAATTTGTCACAAGCAGGGTATGGGCTGCCTCACCATGTGCCCTTTCACCTCCCATGCGCAGCGGCCGTGCATGTGGTTGGGGATGTGGGGGCATCACCATGTCCACTGGCACACCCTGCTGGGTTGCAAAATTGTGCAGGACACATGCTGCCACTATGATCCTGCACACTACTGGGGGCGCATATAGCAGCTGCCAACCAGAGCTGTCAAGGGAGCGAAAGCATGACTTCAGCACTCCAAATGAGCGCTCCACTATGCCCTGGGTTGCAATATGGGCTGTGTTGCATCTTACCTCGGGTGGTGTGGTGGGATTCCGTATTGGCGTCATCATGTAGGTGCTCAGAGGGTAGGCACTGTCCCCTGGGGAGGTGATAATGGTTGTTATGAGTGGGATTTTCACATTTCGTAGTGTCTGACATGCATGCATGTGCAGAGGCATTTATACTCACCAATTAGCCATGGGTCACCATGCCACCCAGTTTCCAGGTCCCGGTTTAGGGGTGACATTCTGAATATGAAACTATCATGGCTGGACCCCGGATAGTTGGCATATACTGAGGTGATGATTCTCTTGGCATCACATACAACCTGCACGTTGATGGAATGCTAGTGCTTGTGGTTTCGATAGATGTGCTCAGTGGCCCTGGGAGGATGTAGAGCCACATGGGTGCAATCAATGGCACCTAGCACTTTGGGGAAGTGTGCCACCCCGTAAAAGTCCTGGCCGACAGCCTGCCTTTCTGCAGGTGTTCCGGGCATGTATATGTGCCTGCGGACTGAGGGGCATGCAGTCATGATAGCCAACACCTGGTGTAGGCAGCGTGACTGCGTGGCCTGTGAGACACCCCCAACTATGGCGCTTGTCCGCTGAAATGACCCAGTAGCCAAGAAGTGCAGTACATTGAGCACCTTTTCCAAGGGACTCAGTACTTGAGAGCACAGGGTGGGTGATGTGAGGTCATCCTCCCACTCCCTGACCAGTTCTAGGATTATTAGTGGTTGAAACCTGTCCCTCCCATACACCTGGTCATCAGGCATCCCAAAAAGGCTGGTCCTGGGTAAAAAAATACAGGGCCTGGCTATACTCCTCCTCCTGCGGTGTCCCACGACCACTGCTGCAAGGAACGGTATATTAATCGTAGCGTATGAGCTTGTTTGTTGTTTGCGTGCAATTTTATGCTGCTTCCTGCTGGTGTATGTGTTTCCGGATTAGCACATCTTTTTTGGCGCAGGGGTTTCCCCTGTTCGATTCCATGAATACGTGTTGTTAGCGCGCATGTGGGTGTTGCGAGCATTTACCTCCCGTACTTCTCCCGTAACGCCCACATTTTCACGCGTTGTTCGCCATTCCGCGTGTTACGCCCCGTGATCTGCCCACTTTTCTTGTGTGCACTACACGATGTGTGCATTTCCTGTGAGCGTCACGCACGCCGTTGAGTGACGTGTGCGCCCGCGTGCGCCACCCACGGATTTGGTGCACATCCCAGGTTTTGCATGTGCAGCGCATTCCATGAATTGATGAACGGCTGTGTGCGCGGCTTTAGCACGCGTGTGCTGCGATTTTCACACTTGAGCTCCCCTTTTCGGCGCACATTTATTCCATGAATTACCCTGTATGACTCTCATGCCACATGGTAGGACGTATGCCAGATATGCCAATGTCTGTGAAGAGTAAATGTAAGGCATTTGCCCACAGATCAGGTGACATTTTTAGTAGGCCATCAGGCCCTGCAGCACGAGATTGATTTAGATGTTCAATAATCAAAATTATATCAAGAATGGAGACTTTATAGACCCATGTAGCATGAGGTATTTCACAATCCACAGGTGTAGTGGCCCCTTAGTTAGATTTCATATGTTCAACCCACGTTATTTCAGGGACACTATTAATAGGAAATTTGCATTTTGAACACGTTCTCAATATTTTGCATATTTTAATGTTGCCATTTGATTTTGCCAGGGCAGCAATATATAGCCATCTCTTTTTTCCAAAGAGGCTTTGTGATTCTTTACTCATAAACAACAAAAAAAATGTTGGCACATTTAATATGCTCATTTATCTTATCAGGGCTAATACTTCCCACAGGAGGATAAATGCAGGTCTTAATCACAGCTCTCCATTGTTTTTTCCCTTTCGCTGCAGAAAGTTTGGTGTAAAGCGCTATATAAACAAAATAAACATAAACATAAATAGCTGGATCAAAATTAATACGTTTTGACGCCGCTTTACTTTAGCACTCATAGGGGCTCTTGCACTGTCTTTGTTTCTTTATAAACTCACTAACAGACTTAGTCAGTGTAGAAAATGATTCTGCAATGGTCAACCGGGAGGGGGTGTCAGCACTTGAGTATTTTTCAATAAACATGGGTAAGAGGTTTACCGATGCCTCTGGCCCTTTACCAGATTGGGGGGATTCCATGGAATCCGATTTCCACAAAATCTATGATTTACAAATATGTCCCCATGTCAGTCTAGAAAAATGGATACCTCTACTGTGTGACCGCAAACGTATTATGGTGGCCGTGGGCCAACCGTCTCATGAACGATATGACAGAATATAGGTTTTCGAGTTTGCCAATGAACGGCCATTTTGATGTAACAAGAATCGCCATTTTGTTTTCTAACCATTGCTCATTGCTTTCTGTTCCTATTGCTTCGCAGTAGATTTTCTGCTTACACTGCTCGACTGTAAAACATTGTTGTCTTCACGTAAAAAGGACAAGGCCGCAGGGCCGTGAGGATAGCAAGAGTTTGTTGAAACATAACGTAAGCAGCGTCAGGAAGAATGCCCGGCTCCCTCCCGAATGTAGCATTGAAGCAGAGCTGCAGGGTATTTAATAATTTCGCAGCTGCCAGCCAGTCTCGTTATATGGTAGAATATGTTAGAATAATACAGCTAAAGGCTTGAATTATGCTTTTCTTACGACCCCCCTTTGCTGAGCCCCGCTAGAGCATGTCGGCTCCCAGGACACGAATAGCACCTAATAGATAGCAAGGTTTGGAATGCAACTCTTCCCCCCCGTATATAGCTCACTTCCAAGAACAGAAGCGCTGTGTTCTATTCAACAACTGAAAGATGCCTCCGCACTCACAAATTGCAAATTGTTACTAGAATAGATGTTTGAAGGTGTCATAGTTGTCGGAGATGTCCATCATCACACCAAGTTCAAAGAAACCCAATAAAAGGGGGGTGTTAAACATGTCATAGCTGATTGATATGCATTTTGTATATATGTAACTGATGTACGTAATTCACTCTCTTGCGTCCCTCGAGGTCTAGAGATACATGTCGCGGGGCGTGAGACAGAGTTGGCCAACTGAGACTTTTGCTTTGCAATAAACCCTAGCTTTGGGAATACAACCTCGTGTCTGGAGTATCTATCGTGTGTGGTGACTCGCCTTGTTTCCATAGACGTTAGGGACCCCTAGGGGCCCCTTTCACCCATTCAGATCATATTGACAAGAAGGCATATTTATCCAAAAAGGGCTAAAAAGAACACATAGCGGGAGATGATCACTTTCTTCCCTGGGTGACATTACCATGCCCTCCACCATAAATAAACCCAATTGGTTTACAAAAACATAATCTATGGTGGAGGCACTCTTCCCCCATATCCGAGTATATGCCCGCTTAACAGCACCAGCACAAAGGCCATTTAGACACACCATCCCATATGATTTCCGCAGGGTAACCCGTATGCGGGCTTGGGGTTTAGATACAGTCTGTCTCACAGGAGAGGAGACCGGCCTCACCATGGGAATAATATCATTAGTATGGATATTGGCATTAAAATCGCCCATTAACCAAATCGGGAGGGGTTCCACATTTGCTTCCATAATGCGTTTTACACTAACAGCGTTCATCTTAGTGGCAGTACAATTTGGGGTTGGGGGGATCATATACATTAATCAAAATGAGAGGTATCTCACTGTACGAAGTGTTAGCCCCTTGAACTAAATCAGTCGAGCCAGGTAGCTCAGTAATCAGTCAGGGGTGCTGGACCGATACCAATAAACCTCCCTTTGGTCGGCCAAGCAACCCTTTAGTAGCTAATTTCTGTATCGTGTTACGGCCACCCAGCTGAATGTTCTCTGCAAGCCATGCTTCCTGAAGAGCTATCCCAGCAAACAGGTCCATAACGGACCACAGTCCATCTGCTCCAAAAAGATGAGCGAACCCCCGCGTATTCCAGGGGCACAAGACATTACTGTCATCGCAACAACGAGGAAAAATGAGATTTGAAGGCAGCGGGCAACCATCGCCAGTAACCGTCACTAGGATCCATTCTTACACTGTTCAATGTGTCGCCAGAGGGTACTGCACATGTCCCAGAAGACGATGCACCTGAGACAGGTACATTAATGAAAGTGGATGAGATATCACCAACAGTCAAAGCGTAATTTCCCTACACTTCTTTTAGATCCTACTGGGGTTATCGGACAAGTAAATCCTTTTTGTTATTCTGAGAACATATGACAGGCTCAGGTGGACTATGTTTATCTGGCAATATGTATACAACATTACAATGAAATCCAAGCCTATTGTGCTCGTCTCATATTTCAAGACATAGTTTAACGTGGCATCGTATCTGAACCATATATCCGAAATGCTTGTAGAAGTGTGTTCTATCTGGTCCACGATTTTAATATCCTCAGATAGAATCACACGTAATGCAGCTACAGAATGAAGGATGCAAAGTACCGCAGATCTATTCAAAGGGGGGCTATCCTGCTCTGTAGACACAGATTGTAGTTGTAAAGCTTTTATGTTTGGGGCGACTGGGGGAATGGGTTTGGGGTTAGGGGTGGACAGAGAAGGAGGCTGTGACGGGGCTGCCTAAAGATCAGGTAATGTGGATTGAATAACCTTATCAGCAGAAATGATAGCACCAATAACTTGTGCACCTAAAGGTACCATCACAGAATTGGGAGTAGTGTTCCCATTAAAGATACGGGGACCAGTGTTTACACTTACGCACTTACGGGTGAAACCAACGCAGATCCCTCATTGCCCACGTGAGCTTCATCAGTAAACACGGGCAATGCCCAAACTGTTTCATCAGAGGTAGTAGAGTTCATAGCACTGGGAGAGATAGTCGAAAAGGGCAATAGTGCAGATACACAGTGCCGCGGCACCATGCATGCATTTTTCCGTGTTTTTACTCTTTTGGCGTACATAAAAGCTTGAGAAACAGGTTGTTCCATGTTTGGTTGGTAAAGCTGTCCCAGAACTAGTAACAATTGTATTGGTACACTGCACAACTGGCGCTGAAGTGTGGGTGGCTAGGATCCAGACAACACAGTATCACAGCTCTGACCTCTTACAGTTTCCCGAACGCGGTGGAGTGGAATGGATTGTATATCGATGTTATTCTCCATATCCTCACACTTCGCAAGGAGAGGTGTTAACAAGCATTCGAAAGCCAAGAGCATGTCGTTTCAAGCCATGCCTGTAGCGCTCAAATCATGCATATCTTGGCCATTCATTACTTCTGCAGTGGCCTTCATAGACGTATTGGCACAGACGGATTTATCTATGACCGTAGAGGCAAGATCACTCGGGTTTACATGACTGGCCTGAAAGGTATCGCCAAGGATACAGGAGGACATACTTCTAAGGGAGGGTCTTACCGAAGATGAGGTGTTCATCAAATCCCCCGTATATTCAACCTCAGAGATATCAGTAACAATATCAAGATCAGGATTTGAGCCAATGGGGAGGATAGCTCAGGGGCAACGTGCTCGCCTTGGAAGCAAGACCACACGGAGCAACACAGGTTCGATCCCCGGGTCCGCGCTTAGAAACCTCTGGGTATATAATATACCCTATCCTGCACATCCAGGGCAGAGTGATGCCCCATGGCAGAGGTCGTTACATTAGGAGATGGATCTAGCATTTCCCTCATCTCGGCCTCACTCTCAGTTAATCCTGCTTCATGGTCGAGGGTGCTACCCACCGCACCAGGATATCATCATAGTCAAATTTATCGGGTAGTGCCGGAGTCGGCCCAGCAATATAGCCTGGATTTGCATCCTCACCCACTTCGACCAACACCTGGGTCGACTGTGCAGGCCCTGCCATAACACATTTAGATCCCAGACAACTTAGCGACAAATTTAGCTCAGCAGCATGTTCCTGTGTTGCTTTCTATTCATCGATTTGCTCCATCGAATGTATCTTAGGGAAATATGAGGTCAATGTGTTAGTTTTGTGGGCAGTGGCAGCTCTAGTGATAATGTGCGAAGGGCAGATACCTCTCGCCCGCCTAAGGCGTTTTAGCATGGAAGAACCAGGTGCCTCCATGGCATCCGCCACAGCCAGGCAATCAACGTCAAGCTCCTCTCTCGCCGCCAGGATACAGCGCACCTACCAATGAGGGGAGGAAGCACTGTCCAAACCACTGATGAAAAGAGGTGTGACAACAGACAGTAAGTGAAGACCATGTATACACTGCAGGCACCACTGGCAAGCTCGTGGTAGTATAGTATTCCTACCAACTAACCGTGCGAGCAGATTTCCAGCAGCCCTCCTTACCTTACCATACAGGGGGTATTAGCAAGGCGACTAAAGCGCCAACAAAATCCCTGAGCGGAGACACTTTCCAAGGAAAGATCCAAGATGGGAGCAAAGGCAGAGCGCCGGGCACAGGCACAGACAACTGCAGAGCACACAGCCAACAGCACACTTAAAAAGCCCACTTCCAAATTTGTTTCCGAGCCAAGGCAGTGGAAAGATGAGTAACAATACTGCTCTTGCCCAGTAGATGGCAATGGCACCATGGTTTCAGACATTTGGAGTTTGATTTCTTTTTTTTAACACTCCTAAGGAAAATATAATACAGAGCACATTGTTTCTTTCCTAAACAGATGATTAAATGTACATCTTGCCATCAGAATGACTGAATACAGTTAATACATAAGAACCCTGGAACCCATTAAAGGAACTGCAGAAGTGCAACCTGCATATACCTGTGCAGCTTTGATTTCGCTTTCATATTTTATTATTTGTAGTTTGGTGGATTCTTTGACTGCTGATTAATAATGTTAAACACGTTTTTTAAATACATTTTGCTCCCTTTCATGCCAGGTACATAAACTTGACCGTGTCTGTTAGGCTGCATAAGCATGACGTGTTTTTATTGCTCCTTGGCTGTCAGCTATTCTTAGGTCATGGCAGACATTTCTTAGGCCCTTCCCCCAAATATTGTTTCGCGACTCGTTAAGACCCTCCCTGGATTGCTTATCTCTCTTGCGAGATGGAGGTGGGCGTATAACAGGAGAGTTTGGGGTTGCTTTGTTTCACTGAGGTGGCAACTGCATTGGTTCCGCAGCATCGGTGGGGGGCTGGCCAAGGGCAGCATGGAGTCCACCAGTAGCCTGGAAACTAAGGGACTCCAGCACAGGCATTACTAGGGAGAGGCTGGGGGGCTGTAGCCCCGGGTCTTTTGGCTGTACTCTCTGAGGAACCTTTCACTGTGGAACTAAAAAGTAGACATCAGTGCCCTCCTTTCCGTTGCAAACAGGTTTATGTCGCATGAGTTTGGTAACTAAACGGAGAAATATGGTTCCTCTACTTCGTTTATAACAAAAATTGCACTTATCAATGTTACTTCTTAATGAATTCATGCGCCATGGAAAAAGTAGACTCCACACAATTCTTTGTGATAATAAATAGTGTTTTAGTAGTTGTGTATAGTTGCCCACAAAGAATTGTGTGGAGTCTACTTTTTCCATGGCGCATGAATTCATTAAGAAGTAACATTACTAAGTGCAATCTTTTGGCTGTAGCCCCCGATAAAAGCTCAGGGGCTGCAGCCAAAAGGCTAGCTAGCCCCGAGTCCCGACATTAGCATAGCCCCGGATCTTCTCCAGACCTGGCAACACCCCTGGCCTCCAGCCTGGTTCATAGAATGTCCATCTATTCCCTTCCATGCACACCGCTGTGGATGCTTCTGCGCTCACAAGCACTGCCGCAAAACAAGTGGACTTCTGCACCCACTGCTTACACGGCTGCATCTTCCGGCCATGCATGGATGCTCGCTCTACAACAGCGTGCAGGGGTCGTGGAAAAGTGACCCAGGCCCCGGGCCGCATGAGATGCGAGACGATAGAGGGTCTGGGAGTTTAGGCGCGGGGTGGGGGAAAACGGCGCGAAAGCGTAGGGAGGGGCATCCGAATGGCGCCACAAGAAACAAAAGCCCAGGAAGGGCAGGAAACAGCTCCTGGTAAGGTGCGAATTGAAACAGCAAGGGGTCAGGGGGGTAACCCGGCCGCCCCCAGGAAGGAACAAAAGGCCGGGGGGTATAAGTAAGCCTGGAAAAGGAGAAGCGGCACAAACCAGGTAAGAGCTCACCTCTCTCGGGTAGGCTCTTAGTACCTGGAGAAGGGGAAGGAAAAACGTTTGCTCTTGCGGGCTCACGCATTTTTCTACCTCTCTAGAGTTCATACTATCGCGGTGGTTACAACGGTGCCAGAGCAGGAGCGACCCAGAAGTACCAGCTGCGAACGAACGAAGGACACTTTCGCCGTGGTCAAACAGAAGCGCGACCGACAGAATTCAGATGAGCAGGATGGCGGAAGGTAGAGCGAAGAGGGCCCAAGAATTCTCAGAATGGGCAAGAAAGGCGGAGACAGAGTATGGGGCACAATGGGTGCTAGAAGTAATGCAGAAAGAGGAAAGAGCAAAGGCAACGTCACCTCTGCTGTTCATAGAGCCCATCAGCAGCGAAGGAGAAGACGAGGTACCGCAGGGACAGAAAAGGGGAAGAGCGGAGTCGAAGAGATCAGAGGAACAGACAGAGGCATCGACCAAGAGAAAGAAAAAAGATAAAAAGAAAGGTACTGTGAATAATAATGTGGGCAATAAAATAGTAAAAATATTAAAAAATTGCGTCACAGTTTCGGGTAAGTCGCCCAGAACCAATGACAAGAAGAGCAGACGGGGGGAAGAAAAGCAGGGAAGAGTGGCAGGGGAGTTCATCAGACGAATCAAGCAGTGATGACGAAGAAAGGGGTCACCTAAAGGCTTGGCTTAAATGGAGAGGAGTGGTGAGCAAGGAAAGGCAGAGTGGGGCAGGGGGGCAGGGGCAGAACCCAGAGAGGCCCCGGTCTCGGCACCACAGGGGGCACCAGCAGAGCCCAGGGAAGCCCCGGTCCCAGCACCACAAGGGGCACCAGTAGTCCCGGTGCCGCAAGGAGCACCAATTTTACTGACACCACAAGGTGTACCAGCAGGGCCAAACATAGGGGCAGGGGCCACACCACCGGGGGCAGCACCGACGGTGGCAGCGGCAGAAAATGAGGGGCCACTCATGACAAAATATGGCAGGCCAACCATGGGTAAAGACGCACAGGGCAGGTCGATGAAAGCGATGGCATGGTACATAAATGACAAAGTAAAGGAAAAAATCTGGAGGAAGGAATTGATCGATATCTTTACATTGTTGGATTGTCAAAAGAGGGGGATGAATGTGGGCCTAGAGGACATGAAGGGGGATGAGAAAAGCTTACTAAGAAAGGGGCCAGTAGTGAGGAGCTTTGACAACTGGATGGCGGCCTTCACTATAATGTCTACAATTATATTACAAAAATTCCCGGAAGACGGGGTAGCATTAGTTGCATATCAACAGAGGGTGCTGAAGGTCCACGCAGCATTTGGAGGGGATGCATGGCTGGAGTATGACCATGAGTTCAGAAAGGAGATGGACTGCTTTCCGGATATGGGCTGGGATGAAGAAAACTTTAACCTCTACATTTTTAACGTGCTAAAAGAGAAATGGGATTCCAAGGAGCGGAGCACAGGGGGACAGCAGAGAAGGCAGTACTGGCAGAATGATTACAAAACGGATTATAGATCTAGTGGCAGAAAGTACGAATCCAGCTATGACAGAAATAGAGACCAGAGTTTTCGGAGCAGAAATTACGGGTCACAGAGAGGATGGCAGAGTAGCCTGCCCCCGACAACACAGGGGGGGGGGGGCAGTGGGAGCACGGGGACAGCACGAGCGGAACCAGGTCAATGCAGGAGCTTTGAAAAGGGGGTACCATGTAGCTGGGGATGGAAGTGCAAATTCAGCCACAAGTGCGAGAGATGCAAGGGTGACCACAGCAGCTCCAAGTGCACAAGGGCCGCAGCGCCAAGCGGCAGAAGAGATGAGACGCAGAAATAAAAACTGGGGCAGGAAAGGGGCCACGCCGGTAAAAATCGAGAGGATGGAAAGGTGGCTCCGGAAATACCCCGACCAAGAAGCGGCAGAACAAATCAGGCAAGGCTTTAGAGAAGGTTTTAACATCCATTTACCGGGCAGGGAGCACATGACATTCCTAGGAATCTAAAATCAGCAAGCGAAAACAGGGAGATAGTGACCAGTAAGATCAGGAAGGAAGTAGAACTAGGGAGGGTAGAGGGCCCGTTCACGGCCTTACAATTCGAAGAATTTTTATGTTCACCACTAGGACTGGTGCCGAAAAGAGACGAAGGGGAATACAGGCTGATACACCACCTATCTTACCCCCCGGGTGCCTCGGTGAACGACAGCATCGCTCAGAGCGAGGCAACAGTATCATATTCAGACTTTGAGGAGGCGGTGGTCGGAAAGGCAGGGGAAGGGGCATGGATGGCGAAAGCAGACATTAAATCGGCATTTCGCCTGTTGCCAGTCAACAGCAGATCACAAAGATGGTTATGCATGCATTGGGAGGGGAAATACTTCATCGACAAATGCCTCCCGATGGGGTGCGCCATCTCATGCGCATATTTCGAGAGGGTAAGTTCATTGTTACAATGGGCATTAACACAGGAGATGAGGGAGTCCATGATGGTGCATTACCTGGATGATTTCTTATTCGTCGGCCCCAAAGGTGCGGATCTATGCAGGGCCACCCTGGACAAATTAGTGGAAATAACGAGCGGGTGGGGTTTTCCTCTGGCGGAAGAGAAAACGATGGGGCCAACGCAGGTTATCCAATTCCTAGGTATAGAAATTGACTCCAACAAGGGGAGGTGTCGGATCCCGGAGGACAAGCTGACGGAGCTGCTGAAGACAATAAAGGAACTACAAGGAAGAAACAAAGCAACAGTGAGAGAATTGCAAGCGCTGGCAGGAAAACTGAACTTCGCAGGAAGAGTCATACCTCAGGGGAAGGTGTTCTAGAGAAGTATCGAGCTGAAAACGAGAGGTGCTACCAAAGGGCACCGCAGGGTCAGGCTAGGGGGAGGAATCAAGAGAGATCTGGAAGTATGGGCAGAATTTCTGAAAAACTTCAAGGGGGCGGTAATATGGCGCTCACCGGTGAACGACGAAGGTAAAAGGGTGTTGTTCACTGATGCAGCAGGTGGCTTTGGTTTTGACGCAATACTGGGGAAAAAATGGTGTGCAGGCAAGTGGCCAAAATCGTGGCAAGTGGCGGAATGGACAAAGAACATAACGCTGCTGGAGCTCTTCCCGGTATGGGTCACGTTATGCGCATGGAGGGAAGAGCTAGGGAACAAGGAGTTGGCAGTATGGTCAGATAACATGGCGGTGGTGCACGTGTTAAACAAAGGAAGTGCGTCATGCATGATAGTATTAGAATTAAGGAGGGCAATCACACTGGAAAGCCTAAAGATGAATACATGCATAAAGGCGAGGCATATCCTTGGGAAGAAAATGTGGTGGCTGATGCAATCTCTCGCTTTCAGTGGGAGAAATTCAAGGAGCTGAGACCGGACGCCGACAAGGAAAGAACGCCCACGCCACGGAAGGCATGGGTCCCGTTGGAGGCACTAGAAAGGAAAGCATGGTTGGCCACAAGGTCGACTCAAAAGAAGTGGGAGAAGAACGGAGAAAGGAAAGGGTCATCGACAAGCTGACCAGAAATGCCCTGACGTACAAAATGGGTAAGCAGTACGAAAAGCATGTAAAGGATGTGTTGTTGGAAACAGGTGTAAAAAAGGTGGAAAAAATGTCTACGGAAAACATTTGTGAATTTCTCGAAGGGGCATTTGCCAGAGGCAAAAAGAAAAGCTGGGCAGCAGCGCACCTGGCGGCGGTGGCATATACCACAAAAGTGGCGGGCATACCGGAACCGACTGACAGCGCTAAGACAAAATATGCTATGAGGGGATGGGCGAAGTTAGAGGGGAAAAAACCAGATAGCAGAAGGCTGGTAAATTTTGGGAAATTGATAATTCTGCTAAAAGTGCTGCAAGACACATGCAGCAGCACGTACGAAACCGCGCTGTTCAGGGCAGCATTTGCGCTAGCATACTATGGAGCATTGAGGATAGGGGAACTGGTGGCCAGGAATACGGGGGCAGGAGACGGCCTGGCAAGAAAAGACGTTAGTATAGGTATCAAGGGGATGTCTATAATGCTAAGGAAATCTAAGACAGACCAAATGGGGAAGGGGAGAGCAATAGATCTCAATTGCATCAGAGAAAAGGACCACTGTCCCAGATGCATCACCCAAGAATTCCTAGATCTGCGACCAGAGGTCGACGGACAGTTATTGATCCATATGGACGGCAGCGCGCTCAGCAGGTACCAGTTTCAGGCAGTATTAAAACAGGCGGTGGCGAAAGCGGGATGGGATCCAGCCGAATTTGGGACACACTCTTTCAGGATAGGGGCAGAAACCTCTGCGTGGGCGGGGGCCTGGGAGCAAAGGGGGTGAGACGAATTGGGGGATGGAAGTCGCAATGTTTTAAAAAATACATAAGGGAGGAACTGATATGACACTTATCTCCCCCATTTCCACAGAGGCCGGACCATACAAATCGGCATGGATAGTGGGGCACTCTTTCGTGACCCGGGCAGGCAGGTGGCTGGAAGAGGTGAAGCAAGGACTACATTTCAGGAACACAATTACGTCATGGTGGGGCCTCCCGGGGATGCACTGGGAGGATATCCACGACAAGCTATCGGACCTGATAGGTTTCAGGGACCACCCTGCCCCCCTCGAGTACCTGGTTATACATCTCAGGGGGAACGACCTGGTGAGCACAAGCAGGGGTAAATTACAAGGGAACATCTGCGAGTCACTGCATAGCATAGCTCGCAGCTGGTGGAAAACCGAGATTTTTATGTCGGAGATAATACCAAGAAGGATCTGGTATGGGGCACAGAAGAGGCACGCAATTGAAATAGCCAGAAAGAAACTAAATAAATCAGTAGAAAAGTACTGCCAGAGCACAGGGCTGCATTTCATAAGACATGGTTTACACCGGAACAAGTCGGACTTGTTTCACCAGGATGGGGTGCACCTATCAAAGGAAGGGATGGGTTTTTTTTCCGAGAACATTTTTAGGGCACTCCAGGAACGGGGTTGTAGGTAGGGTGCTTTTCGGGGGGACCTGAGTGGGCGTAAGGAACACCCACTCAGGTGTTGCGGCATGTTCCTAGGAACGAAGGCTCAGGGACAACAAGGACTCAGGAGGAGCCTTGGGCAACTTCGGAACTGGACACAAGGTGCCCAAAAGCATATGGCAGTGTAATTATTTTGTTGTGTTGTATTTTCTGTAAGAAAATAAAATGCCTACGGCCTACAACTTTTCCATACACATAAGTTGTCTGTGATTTATTACTTAGGTAGGGATCTGGTAAGAGAAGCAAAGTGAACCCACACTACTCAGCCTAATATGATTGGCGGATAATGTTAGCTCTATACGGTGCTGCTTCGTCCACTTCTCAGTGCGGCCATGAATATTAGCCACTGTAAAAGTATACATGTTCTCAGCCACAGACAGAAAGACTGCCTTGGCTTTTCCTCAACTCCATGTTATCTACGTGCTAAGCCTGGATCTCAGCCACCAACGCTGAACTCGGCGGGCTTTCTTCTGTCCTGGTTGGGAACATGGGCAGTTTATATGCCGGTGAGCAGTGTTTGCACTGAAGACTGCTGGAGGGAGGCGCTCTGTTGACGAGGCCCTTGGCTGGGGGGCTTGGAGGAGGGGGTCTCATGGTAGCCCTGAACCCACAGGAGAGCAGCCCTGGAGCCTTGGATCCCGCTGGCCCACCAGTCAGGGGCCTAATCCGTGTAATGGCCAGTCCATCCCTGGGGTGGCAGGCCAGAGGGAAATGCCCCTGCAGGGTGCGGGGATTGAGGCTGAAGCGCTGCCTCATATATTAAGCAACAGTAGGAGTGTCTATGCAATGTAATGGGAAGTTGTCTTGTATAGCGCCTTCTGCCGTTTTGGGGTCACGTGGCGCATTGTGTGAAATGGGTGTATAAAGTGTGATTCCCCCCCCAGAGGGTCCAATTGATCCCCATGTGATGAGGTTTTGCCCTGCCATCTGTGGTACAGGTGAAAAGAGTACTAAACAAGGTTGCTAAAAATAGTAAACGCATTTCCATTTGATATTTAACTTGAGGAAATATTTCTGTCTGCTATCCCTCCCTCCGAGTTTTGCAAATTATGAATTCCTGCGTTCTTTTTACAGGGCCGTGTTTATGAAGTGTAGACAAGGTCTCCTTTGTTTTACGGGCTTAGTGCTGCAGTAAAACATGAAGCAACCTTTGCACAGGTCAGCGGAAGTCCCACCCACTGCACACTGGGTCGCTTCATTTCTACTTCCTAGTTTCGGCTACACGGGCCAATGAGGAAGTAAGAGACGCCTCATCGATGAGAAATGAGGATATCCAGCTCGGAAATTTTCGCTGAGGCCTGTGAATAACAAGTGGTTGTCACATGCAGTACCTACACGTTGCTAGGGTGTCCAAGCTCTGTAATGACCGGCACTATCGCGAGTTAATTCCATAGCAATCATTTATTTGATCTCGGGAGGGTGAAAGGTCAAAACGAGCTTGCCAAAGACTTACAGGCTTTGTATAGGCACCTACAGCAGGTGCATTATCCTCTGAGCTATCTCTCCAGTAGTTGGACTTGGTGGCGAAGAGCAGCGCACCCTTGGTTTCACTCACCTGAGCGCCCTGGTAGGTGGGGTTACCCTGATGCCAGACCACCAACTATGGGGTTCGGCTATGAAGGAACTTGGCTGTGGTATTGTCAGGAAGGCTGGTGCGGTCTGGGTGGTTAGCCTGGCGGTGTGTCTGCGAGCGCCCCCTTGTGAAAAACTGTTGCTGTGCCAGAGGATATTCCACTGATGGCTCGGGGGAATCGCTCCTGGGTGAAATCCCTGAGTGCAGAGTCCTCAGAGCCCCGGGCTTATATCTGGAAATGTTCCAGCAGTCAGCAGAGAGGGGCGGCACTGCCTTTGGCTCCTGTGTCGCATGAACTCCTGTCCCTTTGGGCTGTCTTTGGGTTCTTTTTCTTGTTTTGTTACTGGCCTGGGGTTTGGCTGTCACCTTTGATTTAGTTCCTTGGTTTGGGTAAGGGTCTCCTCTTGCTTTGTTTCGGGAGGGAACCTGGATCTCAAAGGTTTAGGTTCCTGGAGTGACCTTTGGCCTACCCTGCGTTCCTGGGGCAGACCCGGCTTTCCTCTGTTTTGTCTTCTGAAGTGGAACAGGATCCCCTCTGCTTTGGGTTCTAGGACAGACCCGTATCGTCCCTGTTTTGGCTCCTGGCGTGGGCCTGCGTCTCCTCTGCTGTGGGTCTTAGGACAGACACGTATCATCCCTGTTTTGGCTCCTGGTGTGGGCCTGCGTCTCCTCTGCTTTGGGTCCTATGGCAGACCCGTATCATCCCTGTTTTGGCTCCTGGTGTGGGCCTGCGTCTCCTCTGCTTTTGGGACCTAGGAAAAACGTGTATCGTCCCTGTTTTGGCTCCTGGTGTGGGCCTGCGTCTCCTCTGCTTTTGGGCCCTTGGACAAACCCGTATGGTCCCTGTTTTGGCTCCTGGTGTGGGCCTGCGTCTCCTCCGCTTTGGGTCCTAGTACAGACCTTTATCGTCCCTGTTTTGGCTCTTGGTGTGGGCCTGCATCTCCTTTGCTTTGTGTCCTAGGACAGACCCATATCGACCCTGTTTTGGCTCTTGGTGTGGGCCTGCGCCTCCTCTGCTTTAGGTTCTAGGACAGACCTGTATCGTCCCTGTTTTGGCTCCTGGTGTGGGCCTGCGTCTCCTCTGCTTTGGTTCCTAGGAGAAATCCGTATCGTCCCTGTTTTGGCTCCTGGTGTGGGCCTGCGTCTCCTTTGCTTTGGGTCCTAGGACAGACCCATATCGACCCTATTTTGGCTCCTGGTGTGGGCCTGCGCCTCCTCTGCTTTAGGTTCTAGGACAGACCTGTATCGTCCCTGTTTTGGCTCCTGGTGTGGGCCTGCGTCTCCTCTGCTTTGGTTCCTAGGAGAAACCCGTATCGTCCCCGTTTTGGCTCCTGGTGTGGGACTGCGTCTCCTCCGCTTTGGGTCCTAGGACAGACCTTTATCGTCCCTGTTTTGGCTCCTGGTGTGGGCCTGCATCTCCTTTGCTTTGGGTCCTAGGACAGACCCATATCGACCCTGTTTTGGCTCCTGGTGTGGGCCTGCGTCTCCTCTGCTTTGGGTCCTATGACAGACCCGTATCATCCCTGTTTTGGCTCCTGGTGTGGGCCTGCGTCTCCTCTGCTTTTGGGCCCTAGGAAAAACGTGTATCGTCCCTGTTTTGGCTCCTGGTGTGGGCCTGCGTCTCCTCTGCTTTTGGGCCCTTGGACAAACCCGTATGGGCTCTGTTTTGGCTCCTGGTGTGGGCCTGCGTCTCCTCCGCTTTGGGTCCTAGTACAGACCTTTATCGTCCCTGTTTTGGCTCTTGGTGTGGGCCTGCATCTCCTTTGCTTTGTGTCCTAGGACAGACCCATATCGACCCTGTTTTGGCTCTTGGTGTGGGCCTGCGCCTCCTCTGCTTTAGGTTCTAGGACAGACCTGCATCGTCCCTGTTTTGGCTCCTGGTGTGGGCCTGCGTCTCCTCTGCTTTGGTTCCTAGGAGAAACCCGTATCGTCCCTGTTTTGACTCCTGGTGTGGGCCTGCGTCTCCTTTGCTTTGGGTCCTAGGACAGACCCATATAGACCCTATTTTGGCTCCTGGTGTGGGCCTGCGCCCCCTCTGCTTTAGGTTCTAGGACAGACCTGTATCGTCCCTGTTTTGGCTCCTGGTGTGGGCCTGCGTCTCCTCTGCTTTGGTTCCTAGGAGAAACCCGTATCGTCCCCGTTTTGGCTCCTGGTGTGGGCCTGCGTCTCCTCCGCTTTGGGTCCTAGGACAGACCTTTATCGTCCCTGTTTTGGCTCCTGGTGTGGGCCTGCGTCTCCTTTGCTTTGGGTCCTAGGACAGACCCATATCGACCCTGTTTTGGCTCCTGGTGTGGGCCTGCGCCTCCTCTGCTTTAGGTTCTAGGACAGACCTGTATCGTCCCTGTTTTGGCTCCTGGTGTGGGCCTGCGTCTCCTCTGCTTTTGGGCCCTAGGAAAAACGTGTATCGTCCCTGTTTTGGCTCCTGGTGTGGGCCTCCGTCTCCTCTGCTTTTGGGCCCTTGGACAAACCCGTATGGTCCCTGTTTTGGCTCCTGGTGTGGGCCTGCGTCTCCTCCGCTTTGGGTCCTAGTACAGACCTTTATCGTCCCTGTTTTGGCTCTTGGTGTGGGCCTGCATCTCCTTTGCTTTGTGTCCTATGACAGACCCATATCAACCCTGTTTTGGCTCTTGGTGTGGGCCTGCGCCTCCTCTGCTTTAGGTTCTAGGACAGACCTGTATCGTCCCTGTTTTGGCTCCTGGTGTGGGCCTGCGTCTCCTCTGCTTTGGTTCCTAGGAGAAACCCGTATCGTCCCTGTTTTGGCTCCTGGTGTGGGCCTGCGTCTCCTTTGCTTTGGGTCCTAGGACAGACCCATATCGACCCTATTTTGGCTCCTGGTGTGGGCCTGCGCCTCCTCTGCTTTAGGTTCTAGGACAGACCTGTATCGTCCCTGTTTTGGCTCCTGGTGTGGGCCTGCGTCTCCTCTGCTTTGGTTCCTAGGAGAAACCCGTATCGTCCCCGTTTTGGCTCCTGGTGTGGGCCTGCGTCTCCTCCGCTTTGGGTCCTAGGACAGACCTTTATCGTCCCTGTTTTGGCTCCTGGTGTGGGCCTGCGTCTCCTTTGCTTTGGGTCCTAGGACAGCTCCATATCGACCCTGTTTTGGCTCCTGGTGTGGGCCTGCGCCTCCTCTGCTTTAGGTTCTAGGACAGACCTGTATCGTCCCTGTTTTGGCTGCTGGTGTGGGCCTGCGTCTCCTCTGCTTTGGTTCCTAGGAGAAACCCGTATCGTCCCTGTTTTGGCTCCTGGTGTGGGCCTGCGTCTCCTTTGCTTTGGGTCCTAAGACAGACCCATATCGACCCTGTTTTGGCTGCTGGTGTGGGCCTGCTCCTCCTCTGCTTTAGGTTCTAGGACAGACCTGTATCGTCCCTGTTTTGGCTCCTGGTGTGGGCCTGCGTCTCCTCTGCTTTGGTTCCTAGGAGAAACCTGTATCGTCCCTGTTTTGGCTCCTGGTGTGGGCCTGCGTCACCTCTGCTTTGGGTCCTAGGACAGACCCGTATCGTCCCCGTTTTGGCTCCTGGTGTGGGCCTGCGTCTCCTCTGCTTTGGTTCCTAGGACAGACCCGTATCGTTCCTGTTTTGGCTCCCGGTGCGGGCCTGCGTCTCCTGTTCTTTGGTTCCTAGGACAGACCTGTATTGTCCCTGTTTTGGCTCCCAGTGTGGGCCTGCGTCTCCTCTGCTTTGGGTTCTAGGACAGACCAGAATCGTCCCTGTTTTTGCTCCTGGTGTGGGCCTGCTTCTACTCTGTTTTGGGTCCTATGACAGACCCGTATCGTCCCTGGTTTGGCTCCTGGTGTGGGCCTGGGTCTCCTCTGCTGTGTGTCCTATGACAGACCCGTATCATCCCTGTTTTGGCTCCATGTGTGGGCCTGCGTTTCCTCTGCTTTTGGGCCCTAGGACAGACCTGTATCTTCCCTGTTTTGGCTGCTGGTGTGGGCCTGCGTCTCCTCTGCTTTGGTTCCTAGGAGAAACCCGTATCGTCCCTGTTTTGGCTCCTGGTGTGGGCCTGCGTCTCCTTTGCTTTGGGTCCTAAGACAGACCCATATCGACCCTGTTTTGGCTCCTGGTGTGGGCCTGCTTCTCCTCTGCTTTAGGTTCTAGGACAGACCTGTATCGTCCCTGTTTTGGCTCCTTTTGTGGGCCTGCGTCTCCTCTGCTTTGGTTCCTAGGAGAAACCCGTATCGTCCCTGTTTTGGCTCCTGGTGTGGGCCTGCGTCACCTCTGCTTTGGGTCCTAGGACAGACCCGTATCGTCCCCGTTTTGGCTCCTGGTGTGGGCCTGCGTCTCCTCTGCTTTGGGTTCTAGGACAGACCTGTACCATCCCTGTTTTGGCTCCTGGTGTGGGCCTGCGTCTCTTCTGCTTTGGTTCCTAGGACAGACCCGTATCGTTCCTGTTTTGGCTCCCGGTGCGGGCCTGCGTCTCCTGTTCTTTGGTTCCTAGGACAGACCTGTATTGTCCCTGTTTTGGCTCCCAGTGTGGGCCTGCGTCTCCTCTGCTTTGGGTTCTAGGACAGACCAGTATCGTCCCTGTTTTTGCTCCTGGTGTGGGCCTGCTTCTACTATGTTTTGGGTCCTATGACAGACCCGTATCGTCCCTGGTTTGGCTCCTGGTGTGGGCCTGGGTCTCCTCTGCTGTGTGTCCTATGACAGACCCGTATCATCCCTGTTTTGGCTCCTGGTGTGGGCCTGCGTTTCCTCTGCTTTTGGGCCCTAGGACAAATCTATATCGTCCCTGTTTTGACTCCTGGTGTGGGCCTGCGTCTCCTCTGCTTTGGCTCCTAGGGCAGACCTGTATCGTCCCTGTTTTCACTCCTGGCGTGGGCCTGCGTCCCCTCTGATTTGAGTCCTAGGACAGACCGTATCGTCCCTGTTTTTACTCCTGGTGTGGGCCTGTGTCCCTTCTGCGTTTCTTTTTGCGTCGGCTTGGCTCTGCTCTGTTTTAGCTTCTGGGGAGCGTCTCTGTCTCCTTTGCTTTGGATTCTGGGCTGGCCTCCACTCAATTTTGGTTCCCAGTCTGAGACCGAGTCGCCTCTGATCTATTTTATGATGATGACGAATTAAATGTTTGTAGCAAACAGTTATGAACAGAATAGTCCTGAGGTGCTGTCACAAAGTCCCTGGCGTTGGCTTGGCCCCCCTCTCTTGGCTCAAATCACCTTTGGCACCGGCAGTTGTCCGGTCACTCCTATACTTTAATTACTGGGGTAGGCTTAACACTCCCACTGTTTTGTCTCCTGGGGTTGGCCTGGGCCATCTTCTGGACTTGGGCATCTCCTGAACCCCCCACTCCCCACCCCTGCTTCCCGCACCATCACTCTACTCCATGTATTATCCTGTTGGACGTATATCATGTAACTAAGCTTCTGTATCCACTGTAACCAGCAGGTTTCTATGTAACAGCGCCACGATGCCTCCGGGCTGATGCGCGCTCTATAAATGCCAATAAATAAATAAATAAATAAAATAAATAAAATACAACTTGGTTTGGTTCCTGTGGCGGGCTTGTTCCTCAGGTGTGGCACTTCGGGTTGGTCCCTCGCTTTACGGGTTTACGCTCTGCGATGGCGCCCACGGCCGCTGTTCTTTGACACACAGACCCCGCTCCTGCAGAACTCCATTTAATGATGCGGAATAGCAAAGAGGGTTCGCCTCGACGTGCATAAGAAAATGATAAAAGTGACAGCTGTCACCAGCGACCCTCTCTCACACACTACTCCTCCGCCCACTGCCAGAGGCTGCGCCCACACTATCAAACGGCGCTCTCTGCCCTACTAGCCCTCACCCACAAAGGCTTCACCCTAATCGCGCCCAAACGCACGCCAGACGCGGCCACCGTGCCCAGAAAACAAGGCCATTGCGAGCATGCAAACGATAGGCAAATCTGCCAAATAGCACTGCACGTACCCAAATAACGGAGCGCCAGCAGCCGGGCTGTCGTGCTAGACCCCGGGAAGTCCAGGGGGGTCTGCGTCAGACCTCTGTCTCAGGGGTCACGGTCCGCAAAGTGGGCCTGGTCCACGGATGGGGCGTCAGAAATGCTCGCCTGGGAGCCGGCTGCCGTCCTGCCGATCTGCCGGCTTATTTTAGACAGAAATAAGGAAGAGACGCGGGGTTACCGCAAAGGCAGTTCCTTCTCTATTTCTGTGAACTGCGAGTGCATGCAAATCTCGCAGCGTGTACGGACATGGCGCTCCCCCGGGCCTTCCTCTGCCCCACCCTCGCCCATCACTATCTCTGCGATGCTGCTGACTTCCTCACGTCCCTTCATCAGATGGCACGCTCCCCTCGGCTCCTTCAGGCGCTGGCACCGCTGTATAATCCAGCGGGCCTAGCAAGGCCCAAGCACAGGACGCCAACACAGCAGCGGCGCAACCACTGAGGGAGGCCGGGGCCCCCACCCCCACTCCAGCTGCTACTGGTCCCCAACTGAGGGGTGGTCAGTTTATGCACTCTTATATTGAAAGGCATACTGATGGCTGGATTCACTTGTATGTGAGCCTGGCCAATATTGAGATACACCCTGTTGCACAGAAAGGGGATAGCTCAGGGGCAACGCGTGTGGACAACACATCTGTGAAAGATAGTGAACTAAAGACTCTGGGTAAGTCTCTGGTAACCAGGACTAATGTCTGGCAGAGGGACTCCCAGGACTCCCCTTGTTAATTTGCATATTCAAGTAACTTTGGGTCTCACCCTAAGTTACTAGAGGAATCCAGACGTGGACCCCTTGCTCACTTCTCTTAGAGACACAGCTACATCCTACTGATGAGGTCCAACCAGACGAAACACATGTCTGGGGTTGCTGTTGGTACTCTTGTTCAGAGGAGAATTGCCTAGCATTTCGGTGCTGGACTGCCCCAGGGCAGGACAAAGACTTATATGTTTGGGATATTTCTCCTCTGTGAAAGATAGTGAGCTAAAGACTCTGGTAAGTCTCTCACAACCAGGACAATGTCTGGCAGAGGGACTCCCAGGACCCCCCTTGTTAATCGGAAACAAAGCTTGTACATCATGTTCTGTGAGTCCTTGCATTGTCAGCACATCATTTTGCATTTCTGTGCAGTTTGGAAATACAGCCCTACTAGCAGTAGGATGTAATATGATGGCAGCCTGAAAGCCAAGACTGGTTGCTTATTTCACAGCTGGCACAGGACAACCCCAGATCCTACCAAAACAGTCTTAATCCTTAGACTCACCATAGCACCCCTAACGCCAAATGCTTGAAATAATTTTTTGAGGCATACATGCAGCTTATTTTTTATTTATTACGTGGATAGCATTTGTAGTTACACACAAATTGTGAACCTGTTTATTGTGCATGAAACACGAAATGACCGCCCCTCGTCGGCTGCCAGGAGCCATCCAGAATACAGCACACTTGGAGCGAGAACGTCTGGTTGCACCTTGCGGAAATGAGGGTGGGCTTTGTCCATCACTCTACCCCCTGTCTACACCACTCACACATAGAAGAAATTAGAGAATTGATTACCCTCTCTCTGCTAATACCACATCGATTGGTGATGCTTTTTAGAAAACATTTGTATTTTGAAAAATCAACACAGAATTACTTAATTTAGATCAACATATATAGACAACCACTGGCCATGAAAAACACACACATATATTTAGAATTTTTTTAAATTAGTTATCCATGATACCTAAAAAATGGTTATATCCTATACTGCATAATATCTGCGATGTAGGTTAACAATTGCTAAAAATTGCTATTTTCAACATGTACATAAACAGTAAACTACATTGGGGTAGATATCGAATATCTTGAACATTTCATTTTTGTAAAAAAACGTTTACTATTCACAGTCTTACAAATAGTCGACATGTTTCGGTCTCAACATATATGAGACACTGGGCCTCATTACGACCCTGGCGGAAATCGCGGTGCTAAATGCACCGCGGAGCACGGCGGAAAGCTGCCGATAGCGCCATGGAGGTTGGCGGATTTTCCGCCCCATGCCGACCTTGGCGGGGCGGTAAATCCCCATTCCCCATTTTACCCTTCCCCATTCCCATTTTTGCCCCATAGGGTATAATGGGAGTGGGGAAGGCGTTAATTGCGCCACCGCAAAATACGGTGGCGTAATTAACATCAAGGTCCCGTAGCGCCATGGATTTCTCCGCCCGGAAAAACCAGGCGGAAAAAACGTTCCATGGCGCTACGGGAACTCGTAGTAGGGCGGACGGGTCCGCCGCGAATAACGCTGGCGTAAACCCACTCCGCCAGGGTCGTAATGAGGCCCACTATCTCTAGTGTCCTTTTCTGGATGATTTCAAGGACCTTCTTCAGGACAAAATATTTCTTTTCAATCGGAGATTTAATCTTGTATACCCCTTTGATGACCAGCATTGATTGCACTACAAAGAATAACATAAAAAACAAATTACATCGGGCGCGGATTCGTGGCAGGTCTACTAACACTTAAAAAGGACAATCAAACTAATTACAAAATTACAACGTTTAGTATTTTGACAGTGTATCTACACATCAAACAACAGGATTTATACACTTTACCCAAACACAGTTTTCTAAAAGACAAACAAGCAACACCCATCTATTACTTAGATATGGTATGAGCGTGAGAATATCTACTTCGAACCCTGTAACTCAGGGCTCAGAATTTCTTGCCATGTGGAAACCATCTATATTGGTGCCTGATGGCTATTACTAGTTGGTCCAACTGTCCGTTCCGTTCAGTACAGTCAGCTTTTTGGATGAGAAACTCTTCTTCTATCATGCAAAATACATTTATTTCAATTATTTTATCACTGGTTTTTGGCACTAGTTTTAGATTTAACCGTTGTTAACAATGTCGTGCTGAAGTAAACACATACAGAACGGAGCACACAGGCTTCCAACATACATGGCACACGTATTTGTTTAACTGCTCGTTTTTGGCACTAGTTCTAAATGCCTTTGGTGAATGCTGAAGTCATGCAAGAAAAAGAGGGGGTGGAAAAAGAAACATATACCCAACGTACACAAACACACACACCTCAAAAGCACGCACACAAACCATCCTTTGTATTGACACACACACACATGAATACATTTATACAGACAAATGCACATGCCACATACAAATACTCATACACATACACATAAGAAGCCAACAATGCCCATGCGTAAGACAACACACATTCAAACGCCGAAACACACCACACACATTTCAAACACACACCCATTTAAAAACATACGCACACATGCCACGCGTCACCTCCCACACACATGCCCTCCAAAATCCAATCGGTACTAATGGGATCATCCATTTTGTCACAGTTTCACAGTTTGTACGTGTGTAAGTGTGTGTATATTCCTGTGTGTGTGTCAGTATTCTGCGTGATTGAGGTGAAGGTTGCACTGTGATTTATGGGTGTTTCTATGTATGTGCTTTGCGGTGTGTGTGTGTGTGAGTGGTTCCATGGCTGTGCTTGTGTGTGCATTTGTCTATCATGAGTGTGTGTATGTGTGTATCCGCTGTGTAAGGGGTGTGGACCTGTAATTGTGGTTTTATGTAACCACAGAGAGTGCAGCCAGCTGTACACGCTGTTCATCGCCTCTGAGTTATTGAGTGCCGATCTGGCATCATGCCTGGCTTTTCACATTGTTTTAAGGGCTGGAGCTGCAGGAGTGGCACGTGTGGGGAAGCGCGCCTGTCATGGAAACCTGGATCGGCCGTGAGTCATTGTGCCTGGAGGGTCCTTCGTTGTGGTCCCATTCTTAGCCCCAGGCCTACATTTTATGGGGTAATCTTGTTTACAACTTCACGAAAGCTAGCCTTGCGCATCGTCATTTGTGAAACAACTTATTGTAAACGTGTGCCCAGCCATCACCACCCTGTGTGCAATGCGTCTTTACATGTTATGTGTTGCTGAGCCCTCAATCTTAGCAAACTATAGACCGATCGCTAAAGTTCCTCTTGAAGCAAAAATACATGAAAAAACATCAATTTCCCAAATCAAAAGACACTCTCAGGGTGTCCTCGTGCTCCACGATTGCCAGTGAGGGTAGAGGCTAACACGCGGTATAGAGACCAGTCATATTGATCTTCAGGAAGACCCCTCCAGACCTTGGATGCAAACCACCCTAGCACTTTAATCTTATACACCAGTCAGGATCGTAGGTGGGACTGTCCCAAATTGGATTAAATTCCTCCTGGCAGCTAGATCCGACCATCACACCTCCCTACATAGCCCCCCAAGGAGTGGGAACTACTGCCCTGGCACTTCAACACTTACCCCAAACCTCCCCCTATCCAATGAGTCCGTCCCCTTCCAGTGCTGCACTGATGATCTTCAAACTGGACCCTCGAACAATATATCAAAACGCTGCACCCTTCTGCGCACTCAGATCCAGGAGTGAATGGCACAGACTTGCTTTCTTCAAAACCCAAGTCATAATGTTTGGAACGGCGCCTACTGATAAACCGCGGATTCTCTGGCCTGCAGCCCTGGCCCAAACACTATTATAAATTAAAATACGTTGGGGCAGAATTTGACTCCTCACTATCTTTCAAGCCCCATTACAACTTGATTTGCACAGATATTTTGGATACGTTTCCCATGATCCCTCACTGTTATCTATGCTGGCTGGGGCTGATAGGAAATCTAGTCCAAAACATCTGGAGAGCCAAAGGTGGCAGACACTGATTGGTGAAATCTCTAATTCGCTTGCAGCTGTGCTACTGTATCAGCCTTCTGGAGGGTGCCATGAAGAAGCTCATCAGACGGTCCAGATTGGCCACCAGAAGTATCCTCAAGTTAAAGAGATGCAATCATATTTCTCCTGTCTTTGAACCCTCTCCCCCCTCCCCCCACTGGCTCCTGTTAGGATTTTCTGCCTCATCGACAAAGCCCTCATCACCTTGTCCATGACTACAATAAAAATACTTTTCAAACTATACACACCATCTAGAAACCCAAGATTGGGCAAAAACCTCTCATCACACCTCCAGATCCAGCAAAACCAGGACTTGTGGCAACAGTGCGCGGCATAAGAACCTTTAACATAACCTAACATAACATGCAGAATCAATGTGATCGAACCTAACATCTGGAACAACCTTGCCAAGTTTCTGAGAACCCAACATAACTTCAAGGGAACTTGGAAATTAAATACGGCCTTGGCTGTGCTCCTAAGCATACAGGGCATGACCCAGACATTCACCACCAAACAATGCATGCACTGGAGCTCATAGATGAACCACGACGCCCCACCACTCAACCACACCCTTTAACCTCACTATACAAGCAAGGGTTCCTTGACCTGAGCAGTTACACAACCGTACCACCTGTTCTTCTATTACCATGGAATTATGTGTCAAGTCCCCCGAAAGCCACCTGATTTTAGTTTTCCTACTCCCTGTGTGTCCAATCCCCCCACCACTTGCACTCTGCACTCGCTTTGCTCACATTAAAAAAAGAAAAGAAGCTGTAAGATTTACGCAAAGACTCATCTCATTTTCAACACCATCTCCCCAATCCTCTGACATGAATAGTCAACGTTAAAAAATCATTGATAAACCCAGCAGTTTTGGCTTTGTCTGTTGTAACTCCCTTGGTCTCAGCAGCCTTTTCCCAGGTCCAGGCAAAGAAACCGGGAAGCCTGCCTGGACGGCAGAAGAAGCATCAACACAAGAGAGGTGAGCAGCGTCCCTTCACGCGGGTAGCATCACCCAAACCCCAGGTTGCACGGTCACATCCCATACATCCCTAACCACCATTGACACCATGGACCGGACCGTGACCCCTGAGACAGAGGTCTGACGCAGACCCCCCTGGACTTCCCGGGGTCTAGCACGACAGCCCTGTTTTGGGTCAAAGAAGTTATGCACAAAATAGCACAGCCCTGTAAGAAAAAGACAATTTTCTGGATCTAAATGCTTACATTGGGGCAATTCTTTGCTCATGCTGCTCTGAACTGGCAGTGAACTTCCACTGATAGCTACTGGGTGACGCTGTGGTATGTGCCACTTGGCTGAAGTGTATTACTTTAATTTCACATTCAGGTGAAAGTGTTTTCAATCCTTTCTAAACTCACCAAAACCTTTTTGTTACTCATGCCCCAATTCTCTAACCACAAGGCTGGAACACTATCCTGCCCCGATGATCCATAATAGAGGTTGACCTGGTATGGAGCTGTCTACACCCTTGCGACCAGTCTGTCTTGGGTTGAAGAAGCTATGCATAAAAAAGCCCTGCCCCGTTGGGCGAAGAACATTTTCTGGAGCTAAAAGCTCGAATTTGTGCTAATTTGCATACCCACAAAGCTTTGCTCACGTTGCTCAGAAGTGGAGGTGAACTTCTAGTAATGGCTTCTGGGTGGGGATGTGGTATGTGTGACATGGCTCAAACGGCTTCTTCTTTCACATTTCAGGTGGACATTTTTTAAAAGCCCTTTGAAGCCCACCATAACGTTGCTGTGTTTGCTATAAATACCCCAAGGATCCAAACACAAGGATGCAGTCTATAGTGCACTGATGATACCTATTAAGGGTGAAATAAGTGTGCAGTTGTCTGCAGGCTTGCGAATGATCTGTCTTGGGTGTAAGGTGTAAGAAGCTATGTATAAGATAGCACTGCCCTGTAAGACAAAGACACTTTCCTGGAGTTACAGGCCTGCGTTTGGGCTAGCTTGCATACTCACAATGCTTTGCTCATGTTGCTGTGAGTGGGAGGTGAACTTTCAGTGGTGGCCACTGCATGGCACTGTGTCTGTGTGACTTGGCTCAAATGGCATATTGTCTCTCTCGCTGCATATATTACACAGTCACGGTAGTGGTTGTGTAGTTATGGTTAAATTGCTGTTTCCATAGGAGGAGCACTTTTTGGCCGGCCTATAACTCCGCTCCCCCTGGACGAATCCTCACCAAACTTTGCAAAAAAAGTATGTGGGCCACTCTCAATTTGCAAAGTTTGGTGATGTTTGGTCCAGGGGGGAAAAGTTATAGGGGGGGTCCCAAGACGTCTTTTTTTCGCATAGACTAAATGGGGGAAAAACTTTGCGCACGCCTACAGGCAAAACCGCTGGATGGATTTTCACCAACTTTGCGGCAGGGGCTTGGTCCCGAAAGAGTGCTTTTGTAAATTTGGTGACAATCCGTGCAGTAGTTTTCTTTAAAACGAGCAAAAAGTAGGTCTAAAAAAATTAGTGATATCTATGTCCGCTCCGCGGTCACACTTCCCTGTTCGCTCCGCGGACCAGATACCGATGGGCTAAGGGGCTAGCGTCATGACCGCGGACACGCTACGTCTCCGCCGATTGGCTGCAGTGAGCCGTGTTCTGCGTCAGATTGTTTGGATGCGCCCGACATCTTGGATCCGCCGACAGAGCGGCGGCGACCAGCGGCAAAATGCTATTTCGGAAACTGTTTTGGTGTGTCAGAGTGCTTGGGCAGGTTCAGAGAGTAAGAGATGGATGAAATACTGTATTTGTTCAGGCGGTAGGTGTTAATGATGTATTCCCTATGCCCGCCTTGTTCGGGATGTTTGTAAGTACAGAAAATGAGGGGTCTCATAAGGATAGTACTTCAGTCCGTTCTATGCGCAGGCAACTTGAAACTGTTCTAAGTACACGCGTGGTGTTAGCGAACATTGAAATTGAGTACATGGCGTAGTTAAAAAAGAAATTCTATGGGTGTGCTATTGATTTATACGCTGTCATGGGTGTGACATGCTGCAGTGGTTGTGGTCAGGGCCTAGAGTCTTGGGTGCATGGGCATAGGGCGTAGGTTGTAGGCCATACTTCCAAGACTCTAGGGCCTGGCCACAACCACCGCAGCATGTCACAGCAATGGATACACCTTATCGATCAGATGGTTGATGGTTGTGGGGAGTGTGTAGAGTCTTGGGTGCATGGCCATGCACCCAAGAACAAAGTTATAAGCACTGGAGTTATAAGCCACTATGGGTTTTATATACTGCACACACATACATTCAAACATCTATGGATTTACACCCAAGACTCTAGCCTCTGGCCACAACTACTGCAGCATATCAGAGCTATAGGTACACCCGTAGTATCAAACATCATTCAGGTGGTTGTGGGGAGGGCCTAGCGTCTTGGGTGCATGGCTGAAGGCCATGCACCCAAACCCAAATTTATACATAGTGAAGTTAGAAGATACAATGGGTGCGATATGCTGTGGTGGTTCTGGCCAGGACCGAGAGTCTTGGGTGCATGGCCAAAGGCCATGCACCCAAGACTGAAGTCATAAGCAGTGAGGTTATAAGTCAGCATGGGTGTGCTGTGCTGCGATGGTTGTGTGCATGACTTACAGTCTTAGGTGCATGGCTGCAGACCATGCACCCAAGATTAAACTTATAAGTAGTGAAATTATAAGCACCATGGTTTTAATATGCTGCAATGGTTGTGGGTAGGACCTATAGTCTTGGATGCTTGGCCGCAGGGTGCAGGTGGTAGTTTATACATCCAAGACTCTAGGCCCTGCCTACAGCCACTGCACCATATTACTGCCATACATTAGACATGTAGATTCGAATATGTATTACATGTGTGCAATTATACTTACTGTTTACTTTGTTGAGAATCCATATATTTCTTACATGACTTTAGTACTTGGCAGAAATATCCTTTTTTAAATTCTGTGATAAAAGAAAAGAGCATGTTAGTGTTTGTATTTTATGAAGACTTATTACATTGTGCAATAGACATTTTGGCTTTTTTTATCCTCATATTTAGTTTACAAACCAGTGCACTGTGCATTTTGCTCAGTTTCTGTGTTTGTTTTTCAAATCCTTGGGTCTGGGGGAAAAAAAATCCTTGTCGGATTAAAAAAACCCTTTCTTTGCTATGCTACAAACTATTTCTTTGTTTTCTTTGAGTGTTTCCTTGTTGTTTCTGATTAATGTTATGTCTGTTGGCTTGTTGCAGATTTTTAAAAACAGTTAGATACCTGTTGGCATATTCTAACTGTGCATTTTTTGTTACAGATATGTGGTATTCATTTATCTCTGTGGTTGTTATACACTCTTGGGCAGTTAGATACCTGTTGGCATATTCTAACTGTTTATAGTCTTTTACTTGAATTTTTGTTAATCTTGAAGTACACATTAGTTATTCAATTTTGGCTTTAAGAAGATTAAATACGCATTTGTAAGATTAGCTGGCAATCTCTGCTTTAGAGTAATGGTGCTATCATTACATTCGAACCATCCACATTTCTTTTTAATGTATGCAGTGTAGTGACCTGCATTGCTTGTAGCTCCTGCGTGGTAGATTATATCTACTGTTGTAAAGGTTTTCTTTCCAAGTGGCACTTGGCCGTGTGTGAATCCAGTCAGCTTGCAGTTCTTTTTGGTACAATCTGCACTGTAACGTAGAAGCATAAGTATTATGTAGTTACTATGTGTTTGTATCAGTAAGGTGGAGCTATTATCTGAATTGCACATAGCACATAATCTGCCATGATTTGTATTCTGTACAAGTTGCTGAAATGGAATGGATTCACAATTAGATATGGCTACATACACAAATCGCTCATTTGTTCCTGTATCACATTGTTACAGAGAGTGCATGTAGGTTTCCACATGTATGAAATCTAGAAGATTTCATTTATATGTATGTTTTTGTTTTCCAGTACTTGTAGTAAGTACATTAGAAATTCTTGTGGATCTTCTTGTGAGTTTATAGGGAATCTCACCATTCCAGAACAGTAGTCCAAGTCTTGTCTTATTCTGTGAACACTGTACATGTTGTCAGGATTGTTTGTTGCATTTCTATGAAGGACTAACATTTGCAAACACAATTGGTCTGTACTGTGTAAGTAAATATTGTTAACAATTGGTAGCAATTGAAATAGAATATTCATTGCTACATTTGCATATCAATTTACACCAGTTTCATTAGAAAATTTGAATGGACCAGCTAGTTCTGTCTCTGAGTGGTTTTTTCAGAGTTTCTGTTCCTTCTTTGAAGAAGTACCTGATTTACTTTCCCTAATAGGTTCTTCTTTGCGTGTGGTAATTGATGAAGTTTTAGCTTCTTTTGTTTTCTTTGAAGGATTTGCTGTCATATTCTGTTGCATTTCTGTTTGAATTAGTTTTCTTTTACCACGTTTTACTTTTTCTGGAACAGGATATGGTTTCAGATGGGGGGTGTACAGTGAATGCAGTCTATTGTATTCTAAAATGCAAGGAATATCAGCGTTCAGTTTACTTGCATCAAAGTTGATTAGAAATAGACTGTCAAGTGTACGTAAGCGTGATGGTGCTACATAGCTCATGCCTTCTTTAAAGACTGTGTTTCCTATATCTATCAATGCTTTCTCTAGGGTAAGACCTTGGGATTTATGAATGGTGACTGCATATGCAAGAGTTAGAGAAAATTGTTCTCTATGTACATACATGTCTTTGAAGAGAAGGAATCGAGCAGTTGACCTCCCTATCCTTTTCACTTCTGAAAGTTTGTCAAAGTATATATTGACAAACTGAATGTTGTTGTCACGTGGGTATGTTTGAAAGCCAACACTGTACTCAGTGCCCCATTAACTAGCCCTTGCTCCACGTCAAGGTTAAGTTTAAGCATTACTCTACAATTTAAGGATAATTTAAATATTTTTTCCAACCCAGCTGTGTTGGAGATTGAATTTTCTAAGGTATTTAGTCTTGTTGTGGCTTGCTCACACATGGGTAGTGTCATACCATGTACGTCTAGTTTCTCTGTGGCGCAAATTTCCATTATTGGTTGCATTTCTTTTTTTAACATTGTTTCATTGAATTTGAAACAGCTTGCAAGAATTGGCATTAAGGCCATACAATTGACATTTTTGTGCGCTAATTGTTCCATAACATCAGTAGCATATGCATTATCGCCATAAAGTGCATGCATGTGCCGGTTTTTCAATATTGCTTGAGCTTCTTGATATAGTACACCAACTCTACTACTTTTTAAAACGTTGGTGTAAGTGAGATCTGCAGATTGCTGCATGTTTATGTTTTCTGTTAATTCTCTGTATTCGAAATGTTGCCAAAGGTTGACATTTCCTATGCTGCCAACAGTTTTACGGCAGAGTTTGCGTACAGAGGTTTTAAAAATAGGTTCACCTTTCACTGGTGTCAATTGTAGAAGATCTCTGAAAACGATAATGTGTTTTCCTGCAAAGAGTTCTTCGTAGTTTGTGTTAAGTACTTCTGAGGTGAATCAAAGCCAGCATTAGGTTGGAGACCATGCTCACTTCATCTATTAGTAGCATTTTCATTTGTTTTAATACTCTGCGTAGTTTCATTGTAGCTTCTGCAGAAAATTTGTAATAGTCTAATTTGTTTTGGTGTTCTACTGGAAGGAGTAGTAATCGGTGTAAAGTGACACCGCCTATGTTGTAGGCAGCTAAACCTCTGGGGGCAGTTACAACAGCTGACAGTTTGTTGTTTGTCAATTGTTGAAGGAACTTGCTGATGATTTTGATTAAGAATGTTTTTCCTGACCCAGCTTCATCACTGACGCACAGCAGTATAGGTTTGTAATTTTGGCAGGTACATTCTTTATTTTCATGTTGTACACCATGTGCAATTTGTTTTGTTACTTCTTCAAAAATGGTGCGCTGATCTTTGTTAAGTTTTGCTTGTAGTACAGTTAATTCTTCTATATATCCTTCATAGTGACACATGGTGTTTTCCACTTCTGTCATAGCTAATTCTGCCTCATTTGCTATTAGTGGCTGTCCTAGTGGTTCTTGGCTTCCTGTTACAGAAGGTTGACAACTGTCAGAAGTGTCCTTATCTAGTTGGGCCTGAAATAGTTCTTCTTGTTGCTGTTCATTGTGCAACATTGTTTTGTACTGTGTAAAGTTCAAATCGGTGATAGCGCTTTCATTTGCTTTGAAAGCATCTTCATAGCAGTCATAGTTATCTATTATCTCTTCCTCTTTTCTCCATGGTTTAAAAAGTTTAGCAGAGACATGTAATATAGTTCTTTCTGTTGCAGAGTTTTTAATGACAATTTGACATGATTAATTAAGCTTTGTTTGGTAAGTTTCACCAAGCTGCCTTCACAATCTGTCACTCTATATCTACCTTTGCTTTCATCGGGTTTTATATTATTTTGTATGCAAAGTTTTGAGCTATGTGGTATAGACACTTGCTTTCGAAAGTGCTACTCCTGTTCGGGTAGTATGTGTCCAGTAAATTGTTTTTTAAAATGTCTGTTGGGATCATTTCTGGCAATCGTTTCTATGTCCTCATATGATTTCAGAACTCTTTTTCTAGATTTAGCAGGACCAAGACTTAGCCATGCTATGTTGCCTGATTTTCCATACAAAGCAGTTCGGGTTAAACGATCTGCCGCTTCATAGGTGCCACATTATCTATGAGAGAGCATTTCTATGCCTAGGCTGTACAATTTCTGAGATAGTGTTTTGTCGATGATAGGTCATTCCAGAGGTCTTGAAGCTCTGTTGTTTTCTGTTTTTGTTAAGTAGGCTGTAACATATCATGCAACTGCAATGAAATTGTCTGCAATGTACTGCACATCTATGTTTGCATTCCATAAGAGGGCAATGATTGCATTGTAATCATTGATATATTTTGATTCTTCTGTTCTTTTTATGTAATACGTGTTCTTAGGTGATTTACCTTTAATACTATGTCGAACTTAAGACATGAAGTTGTTCACTTCACCTGTTTCTGTAACTGGTCTAGGGAAACCAAAGCGACATTTGGTGTAGTATTTCCCTTTGCTTTTGCATTTGTGACGACAATATTTGCCACATTTGTGTCTTTGAAATTGTAAAATCTGTTCATTCATGTGTCCATTGTGAATGGATTTCACAAGTGACATATTTTTGGATGAACTGCAAAACAGTGGCATCACTGTCGTGACCAAATTTAGGTGCACCTTTGATCCATGAAAGCATGTGAATATGTGGTACGCTTGGTATTCTTTTCTCCAAAAGAAGTGTTGCACTTCTCCGAGGGGAGGAACAGTTTTATTACAAATAAAGTGTAGCATAGCAATGAAGCGATGATGGAAATATCTTGACACATTAACTGGATCTAGAGAGCAAAGTTCTCCAGGTGTTAATATATCTATGTTGGTTTTGTTGTTGTTTGATATGCGTAGGAACTGATGTAAATCTTCCCATGCATACTCTGCACAACTTAGTGTAACAAACCAAATCGTTGGTCCAAGGTTTCTGATCATACAAAGTACGTCTGTGTGCCGTCAGAACCAGTATTCTTTTGTACCACGCATTTTTGCAAACAGATTTGTTATACTTGATTTTAAAACTTCATCTTTTCTTGTACTTTTTGTATTAATTGTTTAGCTGACATATTTTGAAAGTGGGTTCCAGATTTCAAAATGTGTGCAACTCCGTAACATAGGGTTGCTAGTTCACTTTCAAAGAGTAGGTGGAATATGTATTCCACATTTTGTCTAAATCTGGGATTTGCACCAAGTTTGCAGAGACATGCGTAGGATGACCAGTCCCCATGTGGTACTTTTGCACTACGGTGCTTGCCATTTGGGCTACGTGAGTTCACGTACTTTGTTGGAAGATTTGGAACAGTTGGTGCAAGCAGTCATTAACATCTTTCCAAGTGCGAAAGTCATTTTTTCTGGCTTACTCCCTAGAGGAAAATGGGACAACAGTTCTGTTTTCTGTCCTGATCAAAGTATTGGGAGGTGTAACATCAATCGCGGCATGCATGCGTTCATGTTACGAGCTGGTATGTTTTTCTCAGCCACGAGAACATTGTTCCCAGTAATGCGGTTTATTTTGAAGCAGATGGTGTTGCGTTATCTTCTTTGGGAAATGCCACATTCTTTTGGAATGTAAGGCTTGCTTTGGAGAAGGTTCTGTAATGATTGTAGGGGTAAAGTAAGAAGAAAAAATATTTAAAAAAAACTAAATAACAGGTGTCTGTAAGGCATCCGCCCACCTTAAAGGGGAAAAGGGGAATAATATTTAAATTTACAGTCCTCACGCTCTGATCCTCTACGTGTCCGCGGACATGGCAGTACTCTGCAGGCAGCGCGTATTACCAACAGGGATTCTGGGGTGGAGATGCATGCAAATGAGAATGTGCGAAGTTAGGGATTGGTCAGTAAAGTTCAGTGGGTGTGTTCTGAACGGAGATATTTAGTCACAACATCTTTTCCTTGACAGGAGACCAGACAGCCATGGCTCTGTGTGTCATGACCCGGCGAAATTGCCCCTTCTGGACCTCATGGTCATTGTTACGAAGGGCTTGTACTCCTTGTTCCTCCCAACATGGCCGTACCAAGCTCCATGCTACGTACTAGCCTTCACGTCGTGGCACGTACTATAAATTGGTCACGCCCCTGCGGGTCCACGCGTCTCAACGCTATCTTCGGTAGTGGCCCAACGTGTTTTTACTCTCTACATTGGTTTCCTGTGATCCTCTTACTTCCTTCCTTGCCTTTTATCCTGTTCCTGCATTTCCCCCCCTACTTACTTGTTCATCGCTATCCTGGATACCCTGGAACCACGAACTTCCCGGAACTCTGAACGCGTCCTGCAACCTGACGAGGCTCGGGCGAGCCTATTCAAGACCCAAACCATCCACAGGAAGAGTCCTGCGGCTGAACAAGAGAGATCCCGATCGCAGGTGAGACGGGGGGAGATTTACGACAGTTTGAGACGCCAAACGATCAATACGGATTCTACCATGGAGAATGCTATTCAGGACCTGATGCGCGGAATGCAAGAACTTTCCACAGAGATGCAGAATTTAAAAGCCGAGAATGCGGCGCTAAGACAGCTTGTCTTGTCACGTGACTCCGCGAACAAGGACAGCGTATTATTGGGAGGAGTGGTTGATAAATACGAAGGTTCAAGAAAGACCTTACGTGGATTCCTGGATTCTTGTTTGGTACATTTTACCTTCAAGCCCTACTATTTCTCAACTCCTAGGGCTAAGGTGGGCTTCATAATATCGCATCTTTCTGGTAATGCCCTTACATGGGCCACTCCTTTACTCAATTCAGGGGATGCTCTCCTGGATGATTATGAAGGGTTCATCGCGGAACTCAAGACCATGTTCAAATGACCAGAGCTGGTTCACAGTGCTCAAGAGAAGTTACTTGACTTCCAACAAGGATCCCAAGACATGTTGACCTATGTTACCAGATTCAAACAGCTAGCCAAAGAGGCGGACTGGCCCCTGGAAGCCAGTTTTACCTTTTTTTAGCAGCGGTCTAAATGAAGAGATCAAGGACGAGTTAGCCAGGATGGCACGTCCTAGTTCATTCCAGGCCCTCCTGGACTTGTCTATGCAAATAGACTTCAGAATCCAAGAAAGAAAGGCGGAAAAGAAAAAGAATAAAGTCTCAATTCAAAGAAACTCCCCAGAGAATACTACAAGGACAGAATCTGCCAAGAATCCGAGCACTGATTCTGAACCCATGCAACTTGGAGCCTTTCGTGGACCAATTTCCCCGCAGGAAAGGTTAAGAAGGATACACACAGGCTTATGCATGTATTGTGCCTCAGATAAACATCTAGTTAAAGAGAGTCCTCTGGCTCCTCCCCGACGCTCGGGAAACGCCAGCTCCCGATCCTAAATGGAGCAAGGTTTCGGGAGAGCGATGTTTGCTCCACATCAATTCCATCCTTGAACTCTCCTGGACAAAACAAACTGGTGATATTACAGGCCTTTTTATCACCATCCAAGGACAAGGTCTACCCCATACTGGCCTTGGTGGATTGCGGAGCAATGGGAGTCTTCATTGATCAAGATTGGGTCATAAGTCATAACATTCCACATGAAGCAAGAAGTTTTTCACAGCCAGTGGAAGCAATTGACGGAAGACCTCTTTCCTCAGGACCCATAAGTCTGCAAACAAGGGAGATCCATTTTTCCATAAATCATCATCAAGAAAGAATTGTGTTTGACATTATAAAATCAGCCCATTACCCCGTGGTTCTGGGCATGCCCTGGTTACAAAGGCACAATCCATATATTAACTGGACGGCCGGATCCTTATTCCTGGGCTCGGAGTTCTGTATGAACCATTGTTTAAACCTAGATACCTCAGTCACAGCTCCTATAAGTCTACTAAGGTGTCCAGAGACACCACTCATGGTTTCCAATATTGTACAAGTTCCAGAGATCTATCAAGGGTATGCTGATGTATTCTCTACTGCCATTGTTCAAGCCTTACCTCCACATAGACCCGAAGACTGTGCCATAGATACTGAACCCTCAGCAGTGATTCCCTTTGGCAGGATGTTTATCCTTTCAGAACCCGAAAAGAGAGCCCTCCGGGAATACCTAGACACTAATCTTGAGAACGGCACCATAAAACCTTCAAAATCACCAGCTGGTGCTTCATTGTTCTTCGTTCCAAAAAAGGATACCAAAGAGCTTAGACCTTGCCTGGACTATCAGGGCCTAAATCAATACACCCTGAAAGACAGATACCCACTGCCCCTGATCTCGGATATCCTTGAAGCTGTGAGAGGTGCAGTGATATTCACGAAACTGGATTTCCGAGGTGCTTACCATTTGATCCGTATCCGGGAAGGAGATGAATGGAAAACAGCCTTTAGAACACCCTTTGGTCACTTTGAATACCTAGTCATGCCCTTTGGTCTGACTAATGCTCCCGCAGTCTTCCAGCGTTTTATGGATAGGGTGTTCTCTGACATGTTATTTCTCAATGTTATCGTCTACTTGGATGACATATTGATCTTCTCCAAGGACTCCTTGAAATATGAAGAACATGTAAAAGCAGTACTTCAAGGTCTCCGTGAAAATCAACTCTTAGCCAAACCAGAAAAATGTTTGTTTCATGTTACATCAGTTCACTATCTGGGATTTGTCCTTAGTTCAGAAGGAATTAGTATGGACCCTTCAAAGGTGAAGGCCATACTGGCTTGGCCCGCCCCAACATCTGTTTAGCAAATACAATCCTTCCTGGGGCTTGCCAACTTCTACCGGAAATTCATTCCCACCTTTTCCGAGATTGTTCAACCCATTGTTAATCTCCTGAAGAAAGACGTTCCATTTAACTGGTCTATACCACAAGACAAGGCATTCCAACGCTTGAAAGAAGAATTCACTCAGGCCCCCATCCTGGCCCAACCTGACATAAATTGTCCTTTTCTAGTGGAAACTGATGCCTCCAATTACGACATAGGAGCAGTTTTAAAACAAGAATCCGATGATAAATTGGAACATCCCATTGCTTATCTCTCACGGACCCTGACCACCAGCGAGACTCACTACTCAGTTCTGGAGAAGGAGTTATTGGCTATTCGTCATGCCTTCACTGAATGGAGACATCTACTCCTGCGTGCTAAATATCCAGTTCAAGTCCGTACTGATCATTGAAATCTTCAGGTCCTACAATCCATGGAGTGCAGGAACAGTAGACAAGCTCGATGGGCCTACTTCTTTGCTCAATATCAATTTCAAATTTCACATGTTCCAGGATCGCAAAACTTGATTGCCGATGCCCTTTCTCGGCGTCCCGACTACGTTCCCATGGAGGATAAGATCTATCCTAAAATGTTTCCACCCACAATCTTTGTAGCTCAAGCGATCAATCTCCTGGAAGAAATCAGAGTACAGACTCAATTATCTGAACTCTGGAAGGACATATCGAAGAAAAATCCCTGGCGTCTAACAATCAAGGAAGGATATTTATTCAAGAACAATTCAGTGGTCATTCCGACAAAAGAACTTCAACAGAAGGTAATGAATCTATGCCACGATACTCTTCACTCCAGCCATCGAGGAGTAACCAACACCTTCCGTCTTATACGAAGACAGTTCTGGTGGCCAGGGATGAAGTCCAGTGTAGTTCAATACATCAAGACCTGTGCTATTTGTAGTCAGAACAAATACGATAATCAGAGGCCGGCGGGTCTGCTTCTACAACCTACATTGCCAACCAGACCCTGGGAAGTTATTGCCACTGACTTGATTGTTGAATTACCACCTTCCCGAGGATATACAACCATCATGGTAACCATTGACTTGTTCACTCATCTAGCTCATTTTACACCATTGTATAAACTACCATCTTCCTCAGAACTTGCTGGAATTTTCCTGGAACATATTTTTCGTCTTCATGGCCTTCCTTCCAAGATTATTTTGGATCGGGGACCTCAGTATATTTCACAATTCTGGAAACATCTCTGTCGTGTTCTAGGAATCCAATGTGCCCTTTCTACAGGCTATCATCCACAAACCAATGGGGCAACGGAACGAGTAAATCAAACCCTGGAACAATATCTTCGTTGTTTTGCCACCAAGGTTCAAGACGTTTGGTCTCTCCTTATACCTTTAGCTGAATTCTCCTACAATAACTCAGATCATTCAGCTCTCAAGATCAGCCCTTTCTATTGCAGTCAAGGTTATCACCTGTCTGTTTTACCATCAGTTCTTCCAGAATCTACTCCGGTACCTACCCTTGGATTCAGACGCTGATCGACTTACAAAGGATCAGTTAGAACAGGCCCAGACTCGAACCAAAAGATATGCGGACTCTAAGAGAAGACCATCACCTTCCTATTCAGTTGGCGATCAAGTCTGGCTAGCCTCGAAACTGTTACCTCGACATCTACGACCAAACAAATTAGTTCCTCGCTATTATGGTCCATTTTCTATAAAGGAGATCATCAATCCTGTCTCCTTCTGACTTAAGCTCCCGGATTCCTGGAAGAAGATACATCCAGTCCAGTCTTCCATACTTCCCTGTTGAAACTCTACGTTAGTTCTACTCGAAAACCCTTCAAACCCACACCTGTTGTTGTGGACAACCAGTTGGAATATGAGGTGTCCAGGATATGTGATTCCAGGTATAGGAGGGGTCGACTACAATATCTGGTCGAGTGGAAAGGCTACCCCCCTAGCGAGAGAACATGGGAACCAGTTTCTAATTTAAAGACCCCTCGTTTGCTCAAAAGATTCCATCTTATTCACCCAGGCAAGCCTGGGGGAACCAGTCTTCGGAGGGGGCATGCTGTCATGACCCAGCGAAATTGCCCCTTCTGGACCTCATGGTCATTGTTACGGAGGGCTTGTACTCCTTGTTCCTCCCAACATGGCCGTACCAAGCTCCGTGCTACGCACTAGACTTCACGTCGTGGCACGTACTATAAATTGGTCACGCCCCTGCGGGTCCGCGCGTCTCAACGCTATCTGCGGTAGTGACCCGACGTGTGTTAACTCTCTACATTGGTTTCCTTTGATCCTCTTACTTCCTTCCTTGCCTTTTATCCTGTTCCTGGATTTCCCCCCCTACTTACTCGTTCATCGCTATCTTGGATACCCTGGAACCACGAACTTCCCGGAACTCTGAACGCGTCCTGCAACCTGACGAGGCTCGGGCGCTATTCAAGACCCGAACCATCCACAGGAAGAGTCCTGCGGCCGAACAAGGGAGATCCCGATCACAGGTGAGACGGGGGGAGATTTACGACACTGTGTGCTCGAAAACAGATTATCTGGATTTTGGGAGACTCATGGATACATTGGTTGAAGGTGCATGCGGAAAGGTGCAGTCTATCTGCAGATCTTGGATTTTATCATGTGGAAGTGCGCTGGCATGGCGTGCGTGGAATGAGGTGGCTGGACTTGGTACCTCTCTGTGCTACTTTACAGATAGAGCTTCATCCTGATATAATTATCATTCATTGTGGAGGAAACAGTTTAGGCCATGTCTCTGGAATTTCTTTGCAATGAAGGAAGGACTTGCGAAGGTCATGGACATGTTTCCAAATTGCCAAATAGATTTTTCCCGTATTGCACAAAGACAAATATGGCTGCGTTCTTCTGCATTTGGTCCACAAATGGAGAAAGTGAGGCGCAATGTCAATAAGGCTGTTTGTGCCTTTCTAAGAGATGTTGGCATGTCCTCATAACACAATGAAAACATTTTGTTTCGCAGCACTTTCATTTTTCGCAGAGATGGAGTCCATCTCACATACGCTGGCAATCAGATTTTTCTTCGCAATGTACAAAATGCATTGCAACCTTTTTTGGAGTCATAGTCATCTATTTGGCAATCCGTTTTTTGAAATCCACAGTTTTTTTAAACACACAAAACACCACTGAAGGGCTCTTTTCAGAGCCACCACTTACTCCCAGCGAAAAGTGCATTGGTTTTGCTCCGCTTGCACCCTCCATTACTGTGCATCCTATGACTGTCCACAGACTTTTTGAACAATGCGCGGGGGCCCACACCGGTCACTTGATAGTTCTATTGTTAAACTGAGAAAGGCGGCTCTGAAAAGAGCCTTCTTTGTAATTTTTGTTGTTTCCCAGTTTATTGATTTTCAGCATACGACACACTAGGAGAGGAGGGCAAAGGAGGGTAAGGAAGGGACACCAAGCACAGGGATAAGAAAGGGCAGGTAGAGAGAGAAAGATGTAGGATGGCCTTTACTTAGGTAGGGGGCAGTTCTTCTGGTGCGACGTGACCATAGCCTCAAGAGCACTTCGAACACTCTCCCCCCTGCAGAGTACTGCGTTGCAGTACATACACAATATTGAGACCCTCGAAAGGTAAGGGTCAACAGCATCATGAATGGCTTGTGAGGCAGCTGGAGGGATGCGCTCCCCCACAGGAGTGTCTCTTGTGGTGAGAGGATCGGACACGGAGGATGCTGTGAAGGAACTCAATCTACTACGTTCTTCACATGGCACCACTTTGCGAATGTCCGCACTGTGGAATGACGTTAGGTGTCGCTTCATGGTTGTCGTACCAAGGCTGTACGCACCACATCTCCCGCGACTCAGCACCAACTTGCACTGGTTAAACCTGACCTGGTTTGCACGTGCTTTTGGTACGTTCCCAAAAACGGTAAACAACTGCCACACCCACGACTCCCGGCGAGTGCTTGTAGTGCGGAGTTCCTTCACCTCATTCTCTTCTTTCTCTTCTTCCTCGCTCTCTACATCCTCACCCATATTTCCCTCTGCAGGCCTTTGGGGAGGTGGTGGCGGTGGAGAGTTTGGGGGTGGTGCTGAGGCTAATGAAGCAACAGCAGCCATGGATGCCATAAGGATTAGTCGGCTAATGTTCGCTACAGCAGTAAAGGCAGCACAACTCAATCTGCTATAGCCAGAAGCACAATGAAGATGAGCTCGAGTGTGTGGCCATTTATAGGGGTCGAGGGGTGCGGCTCGTGACCATATCTATCACTCAAAAGCATTGCAAAAATTCTAAACAATAAATTGAAAGGTTGGCCATTGTATGGGACATGTGAAATGGTGATTTTATACTGTAAAATAATATCCCATGTTTGTATAAGTTCTTTTGAAATGTTGCGGAAGCAGACAAACTGCGCAAATTAGTCCACACGCTCATCGTGGGTGCGGTCACATGATGACATCGTGAACACATCAGCGAAGGAAATGGCTGCCCTCTGGACATGAAATGCAGAGTAACGGACATGCGCATGCGTGCAGGAGTTCTACGGACAGTGTTCAGGTCCTGAAACTAATTAAAAGTGCGACACAAGTGAGATGGACAGTTAGGGACAGGCGCGATGTTCGGAGTCGTTATGGGTGTGGTGCGCATGTGCGTAGATGTTCTGCTGACTGCACGGCCAGCTTAGGACACCTCCATTTTGTTTGACTACGGACATGCCGGACACCGCGCCTGTTCTACGGACATTTCCATCTTGGCTGGGGACGGTACAGATAGGGATACTGTCCTTAGGACACTCCCATTTTGTTCATTTACAGAGATCCCGGACACCTGGTGTGTTCTAAGAACATGTTTTATGTTGGTTGTGTGCAGTACAGAGAGGTCTAATGTCCTTAGGACGCCCCCATTGTGTTCAATTGCAGACAAAATGGACACCTGGTGCGTTATAACATTAGGTCCAAATTGGTTGCTATTGCTACAGGTAGGTGCATTGCCCCTAGAACATCCATACTATATTGATTACGGCCAGCCCGAACAGGCGCGCTCTCCGCTGACATTTTAACTGTTTTTAAAAAAATGTTTTGCCTCAAACCATTCCACTACAAGTAACATAAAAAATGACAACACACACACACACACACACACACACACACACACACACACACACACACACACACACACACACACACACACACACACACACACACACACACACACACACACACACACACACACACACACACACACACACACACACACACACACACACACACACACACACACACACACACACACACACACACACACACACACACACACACACACACACACACACACACACACACACACACACACACACACACACACACACACACACACACACACACACACACACACACACACACACACACCCCCCCCCCCCCCCCCAATCAAGAGAAATACAGGGGGAAGCAGAAACGAATATAGGGGAATTAAGGTTTAACACGGGCTGGTTGTGAGGGGATGAAGGGATGGATGTTTCATCAAAACGTTTATTTTCTTCTTGAAGGTTTGGGGATGGTTCACTGGGTAATGTAGAAGGGGGGCAGGTAAAGGTGGGACAGTGATATCGTATTTTTCCTCTCACATATTCCTCCACAAATTGCCTTAAACTGTTAAAATTGTCATTTAGTATGTCCATTTTCACTTCTATTCTTTTCAGACTGTCTTCCTCTGTGTCCTTTGTTGGCTTTTCTCCTTTTTTTTACCTAGTCTGTTAAAAATAAATATATATATATGTTAAATGCCCATAAAATACTGACCATTAATTTGCTTATGCAGAGTAGTGTGTACCATTATTATGGCTATCTTCCGACATTTCCCCAATCGGAAAATTCTCCTCCAGCCACTCCAAAGTACTGCACATTTCTGTGTCAAAACAACAGAAATACATTATTTTTTCTGCCCCGCATACAAAAAAAGTACAGACACATATAAGACAAATGAAGTTCACTTACTATTTTGTTTTAATTTGTCTTCGTTGTACTGTGTGCGTCTACTGTTGCTCCTGGATGCACAGTTTCTGTGAGGTAATTACGTTGGAGGCATACTTTTTTCTGTTATGGTATAATCCATTTGATTCTACATGGTCATTAAATGCATGGATAATGTTTCAGATGTTTAGGTTCAATTGGTTATTTATTAGTACTTATACAGGCCGATTCATGGAATAATTAGCGCGGCGCAAGTGGGCAAAAACGTGCAAATCGCAGTGGAATAGCGAAAATCGCAGTGCAAGTGCGAAAATCGCACGAAAAGCAGCGCACATCGATTCATGGAAGGCCGTGCGCGAGAAAACCAGCGGATGTGCGATAAAAAAGTGCGCGGCGCACGTTGGCGCACAGGCCATCTAACAGCGTGCGCCAGGTCACAGCGAAAATCGCACAGGCCACAGCGAAAATCGCACATAGCGCGGCGCACGCAACTAAAGTAGGCGGAACACGGGCGTAACACTCGGAATGGGGAACAACTTGCCAAAACGTGGGCGTCACGGGGGAAGTACAGGGCACAAGTGCGCGGAACGCCCACACGCTCGCCTACAACACGTATTCATGGAATAGAATAGGGCAAAAAAGCGCACGCTCAAACCAGCGCACAGACACAAACACGACCACCACAAGAAAGCAGGCGGTAGCGTCTCTGCTGCTGTAAGAAATGTGCGCCAAAAGGTGCGCCAACAAATAGCACCTATATACTGCCATGATGAATGTCCTATACTGTGGCCCTCCAGGACAAATGACGTGCAAAGGGGTACCCACAAACACGGACACCCGGTGACAAAAAATATGTGTGCGTGTATACCGGGGTGCGCGGGAAGTCTCACACGCGATTTGGCCGGGTATGTGTATTTCAGGGGTGCGCGGGAAGTTCCACACGCGATTTCAGCAGGGTACGTGTATTTCAGGGGTGTGCGGGAAGTTCCACACGCGATTTCAGCAGGGTACGTGTATTTCAGGGGTGCGCGGGAAGTTCCACACGCGATTTCATCAGGGTACGTGTATTTCAGGGGTGCGCGGGAATTTCCACACGCGATTTCAGCAGGGTACGTGTATTTCAGGGGTGTGCGGGAAGTTCCACACGCGATTTCATCAGGGTACGTGTATTTCAGGGGTGCGCGGGAAGTTCCACACGCGATTGGCCCAGTGCGAGCAGGGTACGTGTATTTCAGGGGTGCGCGGGAATTTCCACACGCGATTTCAGCAAGGTATGTGTATTTCAGGGGTGCGCGGGAAGTTCCACACGCGATTGGCCCAGTGCGAGCAGGGTACGTGTATTTCAGGGGTGCGCGGGAATTTCCACATGCAATTTCAGCAAGGTATGTGTATTTCAGGGGTGCGCGGGAAGTTCCACACGCGATTTCATCAGGGTACGTGTATTGCAGGGGTGCGCGGGAAGTTCCACACGCGATTGGCCCAGTGCGAGCAGGGTACGTGTATTTCAGGGGTGCGCGGGAAGTTCCACACGCGATTTCAGCAAGGTATGTGTATTTCAGGTGTGCGCAGGAAGTTCCACACGCGATTTCAGCAAGGTATGTGTATTTCAGGTGTGCGCAGGAAGTTCCACACGCGATTTCATCAGGGTACGTGTATTTCAGGGGTGCGCGGGAAGTTCCACATGCGATTGGCCCAGTGCGAGCAGGGTACGTATATTTCAGGCGTGCGCGGGAATTTCCACACGCGATTTCAGCAAGGTATGTGTATTTCAGGGGTGTGCGGGAAGTTCCACACACGATTTCAGCAGGGTATGTGTATTTCAGGGGTTCTGGGGAGTACCACACGTGAATCGGCCGTGTGGGTCCTCCCAGGTGTACGCTCCACAACCTCCACGGACCCTGCAGGCAGCCCACACCACGGGGGACTACCCTGCACCCATGCTCATGTCCCGTAGGCAGCCCATCCACCATGGGCATGCCCCCCAGCCAACCCACATGTCACCTTGCACTACTGATCAACAATGCATGTCTACCACCCCCCCACCCCCCAGCAGTGCAGGGGCAGCCTCCACCAGGCCCCAACTCATGTCTCCCACCGCCCCCACCCCCCTGCCACCATGGGCAGCCTCCAGCAGGCCCCCACTCATGTCTCCCACCACCCCCACCCCCCTGCCACCATGGGCAGCCCCCACCAGGCCCCCACCCATGTCTCCCACCACCCCCACCCCCCAGCAGTGCAGGGGCAGCCTCGACCAGGCCCCAACTCATGTCTCCCACCACCCCCACCCCCCAGCCACCAGGGGCAGCCCCCACCTGGCCCCCACCCATGTCTCCCACCACCCCCACCCCCCAGCAGTGCAGGGGCAGCCTCCACCAGGCCCCAACTCATGTCTCCCACCACCCCCACCCCCCAGCATCCAGGCTCACCCTCCACCAGGCCCTCACTCATGTCTCCCACCACCCCCACCCCCCTGCCACCATGGGCAGCCCCCACCAGGCCCCCACTCATGTCTCCCACCACCCCCACCCCCCTGCCACCATGGGCAGCCCCCACCAGGCCCCCACTCATGTCTCCCACCACCCCCACCCCCCTGCCACCATGGGCAGCCCCCACCAGGCCCCCACTCATGTCTCCCACCCCCCTGCCACCATGGGCAGCCCCCACCAGGCCCCCACTCATGTCTCCCACCACCCCCACCCCCCTGCCACCATGGGCAGCCCCCACCAGGCCCCCACTCATGTCTCCCACCACCCCCATCCCCCAGCAGTGCAGGGGCAGCCTCCACCAGGCCCCCACCCATGTCTCCCACCACCCCCACCCCCACCCCCCAGCAGTGCAGGGGCAGCCTCCACCAGGCCCCCACTCATGTCTCCCACCACCCCCACACCCCAGCAGTGCAGGGGCAGCCTCCACCAGGCCCCCACTCATGTCTCCCACCACCCCCACCCCCAGCAGTGCAGGGGCAGCCTTCACCAGGCACCCACTCATGTCTACCACCACCCCCACCCCCCAGCAGTGCAGGGGCAGCCTCCACCAGGCCCCCACTCATGTCTCCCACCACCCCCACCCCCCAGCAGTGCAGGGGCAGCCTCCACCATGCCCCCACTCATGTCTCCCACCACCCCCACCCCCCAGCAGTGCAGGGGCAGTCCCCACCAGGCCCCAACTCATGTCTCCCACCTCCCCCACCCCCAGCCACCAGGGGCAGCCCCCACCAGGCCCCCACCATGTCTCCCACCACCCCCACCCCCCAGCAGTGCAGGGGCAGCCTCCACCAGGCCCCAACTCATGTCTCCCACCACCCCCACCCCCCTGCCACCATGGGCAGCCTCCAGCAGGCCCCCACTCATGTCTCCCACCACCCCCACCCCCCTGCCACCATGGGCAGCCCCCACCAGGCCCCCACCCATGTCTCCCACCACCCCCACCCCCCAGCAGTGCAGGGTCACCTTCCACCAGGCCCCCACTCATGTCTCCCACCACCCCCACCCCACTGCCACCATGGGCAGCCCCCACCAGGCCCCCACTCATGTCTCCCACCACCCCCACCCCCCAGCAGTGCAGGGGCAGCCTCCACCAGGCCCCCACTCATGTCTCCCACCACCCCACCCCCCTGCCACCATGGGCAGCCCCCACCAGGCCCCCACCCATGTCTCCCACCACCCCCACCCCCCAGCAGTGCAGGGTCAGCCTCCACCAGGCCCCCACTCATGTCTCCCACCACCCCCACCCCCCAGCAGTGCAGGGTCAGCCTCCACCAGGCCCCCACTCATGTCTCCCACCACCCCACCCCCTGCCACCATGGGCAGCCCCCACCAGGCCCCCACCCATGTCTCCCACCACCCCACCCCCCAGCAGTGCAGGGGCAGCCTCCACCAGGCCCCCACTCATGTCTCCCACCACCCCCACCCCCCAGCAGTGCAGGGGCAGCCTCCACCAGGCCCCCACTCATGTCTCCCACCACCCCCACCCCCAGCAGTGCAGGGGCAGCCTCCACCAGGCCCCCACTCATGTCTCCCACCACCCCCACCCCCCAGCAGTGCAGGGGCAGCCTCCACCAGGCCCCCACTCATGTCTCCCACCACCCCTACCCCCCAGCAGTGCAGGGGCAGCCTCCACCAGGCCCCCACTCATGTCTCCCACCACCCCCACCCCACAGCAGTGCAGGGGCAGCCTCCACCAGGCCCCCACTCATGTCTCCCACCACCCCCACCCCCCAGCAGTGCAGGGGCAGCCTCCACCAGGCCCCCACCCATGTCTCCCACCACCCCCACCCCCCAGCAGTGCAGGGGCAGCCTCCACCAGGCCCCAATTCATGTCTCCCACCACCCCCACCCCCCTGCCACCATGGGCAGCCTCCAGCAGGCCCCCACTCATGTCTCCCACCACCCTACCCCCTGCCACCATGGGCAGCCCCCACCAGGCCCCCACCCATGTCTCCCACCACCCCACCCCCCAGCAGTGCAGGGTCACCCTCCACTAGGCCCCCACTCATGTCTCCCACCACCCCCACCCCCCAGCAGTGCAGGGGCAGCCTCCACCAGGCCCCCACTCATGTCTCCCACCACCCCCACCCCCCAGCAGTGCAGGGGCAGCCTCCACCAGGCCCCCACCCATGTCTCCCACCACCCCCACCCCCCAGCAGTTCAGGGGCAGCCTCCACCAGGCCCCAACTCATGTCTCCCACCACCCCCACCCCCCTGCCACCATGGGCAGCCTCCAGCAGGCCCCCACTCATGTCTCCCACCACCCCCACCCCCCTGCCACCATGGACAGCCCCCACCAGGCCCCCACTCATGTCTCCCACCACCCCCACCCCCCAGCAGTGCAGGGTCACCCTCCACCAGGCCCCCACTCATGTCTCCCACCACCCCCACCCCCCAGCAGTGCAGGGGCAGCCTCCACCAGGCCCCCACTCATGTCTCCCACCACCCCCACCCCCCTGCCACCATGGGCAGCCCCCACCAGGCCCCCACCCATGTCTCCCACCACCCCCACCCCCCAGCAGTGCAGGGTCAGCCTCTACCAGGCCCCCACTCATGTCTCCCACCACCCCCACCCCCCAGCAGTGCAAGGGCAGCCTCCACCAGGCCCCCACTCATGTCTCCCACCACCCCCACCCCCAGCAGTGCAGGGGCAGCCTCCACCAGGCCCCCACTCATGTCTCCCACCACCCCCACCCCCCAGCAGTGCAGGGGCAGCCTCCACCAGGCCCCCACTCATGTCTCCCACCACCCCCACCCCCCAGCAGTGCAGGGGCAGCCTCCACCAGGCCCCCACTCATGTCTCCCACCACCCCCACCCCCCAGCAGTGTAGATGCAGCCTCCACCAGGCCCCCACTCATGTCTCCCACCACCCCCACCCCCCAGCAGTGCAGGGGCAGCCTCCACCAGGCCCCCACTCATGTCTCCCACCACCCCCACCCCCCAGCAGTGCAGGGGCAGCCTCCACCAGGCCCCCACCCATGTCTCCCACCACCCCCACCCCCCTGCCACCATGGGCAGCCTCCAGCAGGCCCCCACTCATGTCTCCCACCACCCCCATCCCCCTGCCACCATGGGCAGCCCCCACCAGGTCGTCACAATCCCCAATCATGTGCGTAATGGTCAGCCTCCACAGCCAAAAAGCCCTACCAAGTAACCCATTCACCCACATGGAAATGGAAATCACATGTTACACCCCCAATGTTCATGAAGCTAATGAACCCATGTCCGTAACACACAATGGTTGCAATTGAATGGGAAAACACACAACATGACATGCATGAAACCAATGAGATGATACCACACAGTGAAGTATGGAAACAAAATTGTATTGAAAAAAATAAAGAATGCTAAAGAAAGAAAACAAACTACAATGTGAATGAGAAAAAAAAAGCTGCATGTCCGTATAAAAACACAAAACTGAAAATCAGAATCCAAAAAAAATTGGCCAAAGTCAAATGTAAAAAAATCTCCATGCAATAAAGAACTATGTAAAAAACTACCAAGGGTCCATGAGCCCAACTGAACAAAGGAAACCTACTAAAAAACCTACCTAAAATTCAACTATATACAAAAAGTGGAGCAGTGTCCGTCGACTCCAAATCATAATAAGAAAGAAAGGAAACCTAAAACTAAAGAACTATATACAAAGGCGGCGGGCAAGTCCAGCGGCTCACTCCGTGGTGTCCCGGGCCAGGGCATCATCGATCTCCTGTTCGATGTCCCGGAGGCGGTCCAGTTCCATGGCCCCAAGGGTCCGCAGGGACGACGCCGTGTCCTCCTCCAACCCCCTGCGGATTGCCTCGAGGCACTCGGCCCGCCTCAGGGCCCTCCGCATGGAGTTCTCCGCCCTGACCATTGTGAGCCGCGCCTCTTCCGCCCGCCGCCGCTCCGCACCTATGGCGTGGCCCAACCGCTGCCACACGGAAGACACTCTCTGTCCTGGGTCCCCCTGCCCTCCGGCCGATGCCTGCCCCTCCGATGTCGAAAGCCCCGAGCCTTCATGTCTCCCACCATGTTGCTGCTGCTGCTGCTCTGCCTCTGCCCGTGCACTGCCTCCTGCTGCCTGCACATCCTCCGCCGGCTGGGGTGCAGTTGTTGATGTGGCCACCCCTGCTGGACCTCCGACTCCCGACTGTGGCAGGGATGCCTCCTCCACCAGCCTGGCCGCACCGTCAGAGGCAGCTCCACAGGGCACCCAGGTGACTGATGGGTGGGAAGATGGCACAGAGGACGACTGGCACGTAGGGGGTCCAGTTGAGGAGGGGGTCGGAGCAAGCCCCATCAGACGGAGGAATCCGGCCTGGGTGACCTGTCCCAGCAGGCTGACGTGGTCAATGAGCCATTCGAGATGACGTGCAGTCTCTCCATGAAAAGACTGCAGGTCACCTCGCATGGCCCGTTGACGCAACGCCACACCAGCCAGGACAGGCTCAACCCGGACCTGGATGGCCACGTCCGCAGGCAGAGGAAGGCCATTTGACGTCAGCTCATCCCCTGCCTGAAAACGGGTCTGGACGTAGGCATCCCTGCTGGTGCAAGATGATGCAGGGACAGGATCGGGGACAGGATTGCACACAGGCACCTCCGCGGCCGCCTGTGCTGCCTCCTGTCCCTGGTCCTGCACTGCACCACTAGCACCAGTGGGATCCCCACCTCCAGACCCCGTCTCTGGTGCTTGCACGGCCCCCTCCTCCACCAAACCCCCCATCAACCTGGATGACTCTGTGCCATCTTCCCCTGTTGGGCCCTGTGGGGTCCCAGCTGCCCCTTCTGCTGCCGAGGAGTCCAACTGCAACCTGCGCCTCTTGGACCTCCTCCCGGCAGCTGCGGCCTGGGACGCGGCACCGGACACCTCACTCCCCGACGAGATGACAACACGGGAGGGGAGCCGGGCCTTGCGTCTCCGGCTGGCGGTCGGATCCCCGCCGCTGTGCTCCACAGCACCTTCTCCGCCCTCTTCATCAGTTGACGCTGCAGACAGGGAGAAACAAAACACAGGCATCAGGGCACTGTACAATGGACACGTACACGCATGACAGTTGCACATGAGTGGCATTGGCAAACCTCAGACATGTCATCACAATCCCCAACACACATGTCATTGGAACTCGCACACATGAGCCATACCACAGCCATATCGCAACTGCCACCACCATCCCTACGCATACAACAGCATCAGCAGCCAAAGGGGAGCCAGACATCACATGCAACACAGGAAGTGCACCACACATGTACACACACCACCACACTTGCATGCATGTCTACACCTCTGCCAAGTGTCGCACTGTTCAGACGGGCATCCATGTCACATCTGCCAATCAGGCTTCCACATACCGCTGTCACATGCATTCATGTTGCATCACTGTTGCACCCTTGACAAATACACACACATGCACATGCACACAGTGCTCATACATGCAGCTGAAAACAACATACATGCCTGACATCACGGACATGTCTACTTACATACACATTCATCCAAACATGTGTGCACGCACAACTGCTTTTGCCATGCAAGCCCACACACACAAGCACCATCCATGTCTCACACATTACAGCCCTCGCATGTGTCAGCCCCACGGCCCTGTACACCCCCACCCATACTCGACCCCATACAAACAGATGTGCAACCGGCACAATACCGAATAATCACCACACGCACTGCTCACAATCAGGATGCATGTACACTCACCGCTCGACTCCAGACGGGTCTGCTTCTCTAGGACCTGGACGTGGAGCGCTGGGGATATGCGTTCCAGGACCCCCATCTGTTCTTCCGACAAGTGGCCCCGGCGCCCCTTGGCATCCACTGCCTTCAAGAGGCGCCGGGCCTTGTTCAGGGTCCTGGACCTGAAGTCCTCCCAGCGCTTCCTGACATGTTGTAAGTCCCGGACTGCCACCCCCTCCCGTTGATGGCAGTCACGATGTCAGTCCAGATCCGAGTCCGTCCTTCCTTGTCGGCGCGGGAACTTCCGAAGAGGGCATCATACTGCCCCAGGACTTGCTCCACCAGGACACCATCTTCGGTGGCACTGAAGCTGGTGCCCCTCTGCCTCTCTGGCCGGGGGTTGTCAGTGGTCACAGATGGTGTTTGCCCCGACATGACAACCCCAGAGGCAGGAGTGGGTGGGCAACTGGGTCCTGGGGCTGGGCTGTGGAGCGATGGAATTCCAGTCGGGAGTCTTCGGTTCCAGGAGGGGAGGTCACAGCAACAGCACCCCTGGCTGATGTGCAGGCAGCAAATGGCAGTGCACGTGGGCAGCAGGCAGTCAGGCAGCAGCAGATGGCAGGTGGGAGCGTGCTCGGGGCTCTGGGGGGCAGTAGTTCGGCCTTCTGGGCAGGAGCGTGGTCTTCCGTGTGCTTACGCGTGGCCAGCTTGGTACGGAGTGATTTGGCACGTGAAAATCCTGCACGTCAGCGTGAAAACCGAGGAAAGGCCCTTAGCGCGTAAGCGCGTCAGCACGCATACGCGAATCTATTGGACCAAAGGCCCTCAGCGTGTAAGCGCGTCTGTGACGTGATCCGCACGGGTGTTTCCCACACAGCACGTGATGACAGAGCACACGTGGAAAGACTGCACGTCAGAGTGTCATCGCGTGTAATTGGACAGCACGTCAGAGTGTCATCGCGTGTAATTGGACAGCACGTCAGAGTCTCATCGCGTGTAATTGGACAGCACGGCAGAGTCTCATCGCGTGTAATTGGACAGCACGTCAGGGTTTCATCGCGTGTAATTGGACAAAAGTGCGCGTACACGCGATTGGCCTATGTACGTGTATATCAGGTGTGCGCGGACACTTACACACGCAAGTACGTCAGCGCACCTGTATCCCGGTGTGCGCGGGAATTTCCACACGCTATTGGACTGGGTACTGGATTTCAGGGGTGCGCGGGTCACACGCTCGCCTACACACGCGCAACGCATTAATTTGCGCGCTAACAAAATAACAAGCTCAGACCCAGGATGAACATACCGTTCCTAGCAGCAGTGGGCGTGGCCTACCAAAGGAGGAGGAGGAGGATAGTCAGGGCCAGAATATTCACACCCAGAACCAGCCTTTTCGGGATGCCTGATGACCAGGTGCATGGGAGGTACAGGTTTCCACCACACATCATACTGGACCTGGTGAGTGAGTGGGAGGATGACCTCACATCACCCACCCTGTGCTCCCAAGCACTCAGCCCCCTGGAGAAGGTCCTCAATGTACTGCACTTCTTAGCCACTGGATCATTTCAGCGGACAAGTGCCATTGTGGGTGGTGTATCACAGGCCACCCAGTCACGGTGCCTACACCAGGTCTTGAACATCATCACTGCACGCCCATCAGTCCGCAGGCACATATACCTGCCCAGAACCCCTGCAGAAAGGCATGCTGCCGCCCTGGATTTTTACGCTGTGGCACGATTCCCCAAAGTGCTAGGTGCCATCGACTGCACCCATGTGGCTCTACGTCCCCCCCAGGGCATCTGAGCACATCTATAGGAACCGCAAGCACTGGCATTCCATCAACGTGCAGGTAGTATGTAATGCCAAGGGAATCATCACCTCAGTATATGCCAACTATCCCGGGTCAACCCACGACAGCTTCATTTACCGAATGCCCACCCTAAGCCGGGACCTAGAAGCTGGGCGGCATGGCGATACATGGCTGCTTGGTGAGTATGAATGCCACTGCACATGCACGCATGTCAGATACTGAGCAAGGTCACAACCCCACCAATGATACCAATCACCACCTCCACAGGGGACAGTGCCTACCCTCTCAGCCCCCACATGATGACGCCAATTCGGAACCCCACTACACCACCCCAGGTAAGATATAACGCAGCCCACATTACAACCCGGGGCATAGTGGAGCGCACATTCGGAGTGCTGAAGTCACGCTTTCGCTCCCTTGACCGTTCTGGCGGGCAGCTGTTGTACGCTCCCCCAGTAGTGTGCAGGATCATAGTGGCAGCATGTGTCCTGCACAACGTTGCAACACGCCGGGGCCTGGCCGTGGACATGGTGGTGCCCCCCCATCCCCAACCACATGCACAGCCGCTGCGCATGGGAGGGGAAAGGGCACGGGGGGAGGCAGCCCGTACACAGCTAGTGGCTAATTACTTCACATAGAAATCACACCCCTGTGGAGTGCATACTGCCCTGGCACATTCCATCTGACAATCAATGATGACTCAACCTGACACTGATCCTGAATGTCTGGAGAAAGAACCGTGAAAACCATATCAGCCTGAGCTCACCTGGAAGTGTCACAATGTGTGCATCCCTACCCACACAGACACCACCAATGCAGTTTTGTGAAGTTACACATTCAAGCAGCTAAAATGAATACCCACTTGCAAAATGCAACAAGAGGACAGTGCCATGTCAGCCAACCCAACCCCAGCACCGCCACACGACACACCGTGCCATGTCATGCTATTTGCAGGTAAACAAAGTAATCCCCAAAACATGACACTAGTGTCACAATGTACAGTGTCCCTATTAGAAACTTGCAACACCTGAAATGCTCACAGTAATGCCGGACCAACAACAAACTTGAGCACGTACTACCATTAAGATGATATCACTAATGTTAAATATTAGTAGTCTCACCACCTGGAAATGCCTGCACTCCCACCACTACCAACTGTGCAGTGTTGGAGCCATGTAGAGTTGTAGGTGCACTGCTGCCAACATGGACCACATCTCCAGACTAGAGGTCCTTGTGTAGACATGAGGAAGGGACCTGCAAATTGGGAGGTAGACACAGAAGGTGAGTTACACATCAATGTAACATGCAGTGTACAACACAACAGCAATATGCACTAGGAATGTATACACAGTATTGACTACAGACTGCCCACACAGCTCATGGGAGTCCAACGTCACTGTGTAATTCACTGTCACTTGGGCACACCCTTTGCAAGCCCATGGAAACGGGAAGCAGGAGGGGTGTGTGACTCAAACCCAAGCATCTGAACCAAATACATTACAAGCCTGCATGTGCCCAGCCACAATGCAGTGTATGCCCACAGGAACCACGGAAGCCAACAAATCGTCCCAAAAAAATTGGGACTAAAATAAATAAAAATAAAAATAAAAAAAAATAAAAAATGGCCATTGAAGGGCCCGGGGGGGTTGGGGAGGCCACCCAGGAGGTCCGAGGACAGGATGCACACCAGAACCCACCTGCGTGGATCCTGGGAAAAAAAAAACACCTCCATGGGCTCATGGCCCACACGGCTACCCTATTGTGGGAGTATCACTGCTGTCGCAATTATCACCCTGTGCAGCTGCATCCGGAGGTGGTTGCACTATGGGAGGCAGCCCACGCAAGGCCCTAGTCTGCTCCTCCATGGCTGCAAGCATGCGGGTGTGGTAGGTCTGGTTCTGGAGGATGAGTGTGCGGAGGTTCCCATGCAACAACTCACGGGATGCCCGGACCTCCGCCCTCGTTGCCTGCATCTCAGCTGAGAGCGTACGGGTGAGACGCTCCAGCTGCTGTTCTGTCCTTTGGTGTGTTGAAGCCTCAAGCTCAACAAGAGTCGTCCTGAGGTGAAGGAGCTCCTGCCTCAGGGCTTCCCTGTGGCCCTGGGACTCAATGGAGATGGCCTCCTGCAGAGTCGCCAGTGCCGCCCGCCTGTCCCTGTTGGACCCCAACATGTCCTCCCTGTGTGACTGGCAGATGGAGTCGGTTGCCTGCTCTAGTCGCTCCATCAGCCTTCAGGGGGGACAATGGAAGTGGCCACCCTATCCATGGCCTGAGCCATCATCTCGGATGATGCTGCCTGTTGGGTTGCCATACCGTAAATGGATTGCTCCCATGCGGTATTGCCAGGTGGCGTACGGCCACCACGTCGGCGGGCACCACACCTGTCTGGGGCAAGGCGAACTGCGCCTTGCTGTGCCGGCACTGCCTGAGGCTGCAGGACTGCATTCCCCCTCTGATCTGCTGGCCCAGGAACAGGATCAGATGTCGCGGAGTGTGACCCTGCATCCGTAACCACCAAAGGCGTAGCTGCCAACACTGACATCCCCATTGAGGGTTCTGACCCTGGTGCAGGTGGGTGAGACAGAACAGAATCCCTCCCTGGAACACTCACCTGCGACGGCACGTAGGTCTCATCCGAATCAACACCTGAGTACAGCTCGGGGGAGGTGCAGCCAGAGACACCCCTTGAGAGCAGGACCTGCAGCACTTGTGTGTTCTCACCCACCACCACACCACGTCCCTCACTGGTGGTTGGTCGGCCCTCGGACCCCTCCTGGGTCTGCACCATCTCCACAACCCCAGCAGTATCAGGTGCGTCCTCCCCTGCAAAGACATAAAAACAAAGAAATGGAAACAGGCATTAGCACCATGGCACACAATGAGGGCTGAGAAGCAAGAGAACCAGTACTTGTTTGACACATGTCCCACATGACTAAAACCCTCCCATGCATGCACCCTCACTGCGTATGAAGGGCAGGCAAATGGCACACACTGATGACACCAAGATGGAAGATGAACACATTTTCTGCATGCTGCCTGGCAGTGGCATCACACATTGGCCTGTGATTGGTAGGTGAAACACACATGCCATCACACAGATGGCATGTACCATTGCTATTGAGTGAAGATGGAGAGGAGGGCAGCACCTATTCATTCAGTCCAGTTCCCGCATGTAATAGCTTTTCTAATTCAAACAGGTCAGATTCTTCACCTGGAGCTGCCAGTCCAAAATGGTGCAATTGCACAGGGACATGTTTGAACAAATGATATCCAGGTAGCAAAGTCACTCCACTTTACCATAGCCATGTCAGACATGTGACTAGAGGACTGCGACATGCCTAGTAAAAGTGGTGGAATGCAAACAATCTGACTAAATGAACAGTGAAAAATTAAGCAACAATGTTGTGGCAAGGTGACACTTCAAGGGCAACTGGCGTGCAGTTGGGCTAGATGTCTACTGTTGGCAGAAGGGATACTGCTATGGCCAAATGCAGCTGCGCAGGATGTATTGCATGAAGCACATGGCTGACCCATACGACTCAGGCGCACACACTCTCACCTGGCACACAAACAGAAGCCCTCACACACACCATGCACATGGATGACACACACATGCATGTGCACTCACCGGACAATGCCTCGTAATCAGCCAAATCTCCCACGCCTTGGATCTGTTCCTCCGTGACGTAGGTCCCAGCGACTGACTCATGTGGAGTGAGTTCCATGTCTACTACTGGAGACCCACCTCCAGTCACTAGAGTTGCGGCATGACTTGAGGCCAGCATACTCTTTGCCCTGCGCTTTAGGTCATTCCAGCGCTTATAGCAATCATTGGCTGTGCGCCTCACGATTCCAAGGGCACTTACGATGTCCGCAACGGTCTGCCAGAGTGCCTGGCGTTGTGCAGGTGTGGTCTTGGATCCTGCAACAATGACCATCTCGTTGTCATGTGCGGACACATACTCGACAAGTGCATTCAGTTCGTCATCCGTGAAGCTGGGCTTCCTGGACGGGCCGGACTGTGTAGCCGTGTCTGGGGCATCAGCCTGTGCCGGACGAGCACTCTTCCTCTTCCGCTTGGAAGGTGGTGGTGATCCTGAGTGTCCTGCGCCGCTCTGGACACTAGGGGCAGGCGCCCTGGTGGACTCTGTATCAGGAGTGTGGGATTGCACACTCAGCATGGGAGTTGGTGCAGGCATTGGCTCTAGTGTGATGGTGTCAGGGGGAATGTCAGCAGCATGGACTAGGACCGACACTGTCCGCGCTGGGTGTGTGAGGGCTGGGGTGGATGGAGCCGCAGCTGCCCCTGCAGCCTCTCCGCCCTGCCTACTTGGTGCAGCAGATGATCTTGCTGCCCCAGATGCACGTGGCATGGTGACATCAACGTGCACCAGCGCACGTGTCATAGGCCTGCTGACCTGGAAGTCAGCCATGGAGTCAGCCAGGTCTGGTGCCACAATGGGCTGGTCCAACAAGGGCTGAGCATGGATGGTGTCAGCCACATCAGCCTCAACGGGAGGGGGGGAGGGGGGATTATGGGTGCCCTTGACTGGTCCTCCACACATGGGGGGACAGGCTCACCCTGCAAGTAACGACCACGTCCCCTACCGGATCCACCACGGCCACCACTTGTGGCTCTTCCACCTTTGCCACCCTTATGGAATCCTCGCCTCCCAGCCATGGCACTGATGTTAATGTGCGTATGGGAGTGGCTGTAAAATATTGTCCTGGGCAATTGGGGGTCAAATGGGTTGGGTACCAGATGGTAATTGTACCCTAGTGCTCTTGCAAGGCTGATTGTAACCCCTGGGGAAAGATGACGGGTCACGCTACGCACAGGAGCCCCAAAAAAGGGAGATGACGTGCACGCAACCCCTCCTAGACCACGTGTGCAGAAAGAAAAACCTGCACTACGCTGTGGCACCCAGTAACACAAGAATGAACGTATGCGTGTCACACGCAGCCTAGAATGACCTCTGAAGGGGTAGGCTACACACGGGGCAAGCACAGATGTTAGATACATGCGTGACTCACCGTCTGCCAGGTAAAAGAGCGTGAAAAAGGAGCGCGTTTGGTTGGCAACACCCCCGCCAAAAGAAGATTTGTACGCTGTCTGAGGAGACAGGACAACAGTAGAAGGGAACACTGTTTGAGGGAACAGGCCCAGGTAAACCAGTAAAAGAGAAAAAAGAGAAAAAGCTGTCAGAGGTAACAGGGAATACGAACTTGAAACGCCGTGAAGTAAATCGCGTGTGTACGAAGTACAGAATTCACCCACTCGCTCTCCACGAAAAGCACGTACAAGGAAATGGTGTTCTACGCGTACCTTTTATACAGGCCCACACGTCCAGCGTCACTTACGCGGCGTGTACGCGCTAGGGCCATTTCCACCAATTACACGCTTTGTCACTTATGCGTGTAGGCCCATTTCCACCAATTACACGCTTTGTCACTTATGCGTGTAGGGCCATTTCCACCAATTACACGCTTTGTCACTTCTGCGTGTAGGGCCATTTCCACCAATCACACCCGATGACACTCTGACGTGCAGTCTTTCCACGTGTGCTCTGTCATCACGTGCTGTGTGGGAAACACCCGTGCGGGTCACGTCACAGACGCGCTTACGCGCTGAGGGCCTTTGGTCCAATAGAATCGTATATGCGTGCTGACGCGCTTACGCGCTAAGGGCCTTTCCTCGGTTTTCATGCTGACGTGCAGGATTTTCACGTGCCAAATCACTCCGTACCAAGCTGGCCACGCGTAAGCACACGGAAGACCACGCTCCTGCCCAGAAGGCCGAACTACTGCCCCGCAGAGCCCCGAGCACGCTCCCACCTGCCATCTGCTGCTGCCTGACTGCCTGCTGCCCACGTGCACTGCCATTTGCTGCCTGCACATCAGCCAGGGGTGCTGTTGCTGTGACCACCCCTGCTGGAACCGAAGACTCCCGACTGGAATTCCATCGCTCCACAGCCCAGCCCCAGGACCCAGTTGCCCACCCACTCCTGCCTCTGGGGTTGTCATGTCGGGGCAAACACCATCTGTGACCACTGACAACCCCCGGCCAGAGAGGCAGAGGGGCACCAGCTTCAGTGCCACCGAAGTTGGTGTCCTGGTGGAGCAAGTCCTGGGGCAGTATGATGCCCTCTTCGGAAGTTCCCGCGCCGACAAGGAAGGACGGACTCGGATCTGGACTGACATCGTGACTGCCATCAACGCGGAGGGGGTGGCAGTCCGGGACTTACAACATGTCAGGAAGCGCTGGGAGGACTTGAGGTCCAGGACCCTGAACAAGGCCCGGCTTGAAGGCAGCGGATGCCAAGGGGCGCCGGGGCCACTTGTCGGAAGAACAGATGGGGGTCCTGGAACGCATATCCCCAGCGCTCCACGTCCAGGTCCTAGAGAAGCAGACCCGTCTGGAGTCGAGCGGTGAGTGTACATGCATCCTGATTGTGAGCAGTGCGTGTGGTGATTATTCGGTATTGTGCCGGTTGCACATCTGTTTGTATGGGGTCGAGTATGGGTGGGGGTGTACAGGGCCGTGGGGCTGACACATGCGAGGGCTGTAATGTGTGAGACATGGATGGTGCTTGTGTGTGTGGGCTTGCATGGCAAATGCAGTTGTGCGTGCACACATGTTTGGATGAATGTGTATGTAAGTAGACATGTCCGTGATGTCAGGCATGTATGTTGTTTTCGGCTGCATGTATGAGCACTGTGTACATGTGCATGTGTGTGTATTTGACAAGGGTGCAACAGTGATGCAACATGGATGCATGTGACAGCGGTATGTGGAAGCCTGATTGGCAGATGTGACATGGATGCCCGTCTGAACAGTGCGACAGTTGGCTGAGGTGTAGACATGCATGCAAGTGTGGTGGTGTGTGTACATGTGTGGTGCACTTCCTGTGTTGCATGTGATGTCTGGCTCCCCTTTGGCTGCTGATGCTGTTGTATGTGTAGGGATGGTGCTGGCAGTTGCGATATGGCTGTGGTATGGCTCATGTGTGCGAGTTGCAATGACATGTGTGTTGGGGATTGTGATGACATGTCTGAGGTTTACCAATGCCACTCATGTGCAACTGTCATGCGTGTATGTGTCCATTGTACAGTGCCCTGATGCCTGTGTTTTGTTTCTCCCTGTCTGCAGCGTCAACTGATGAAGAGGGCGGAGAAGGTGCTGTGGAGCACAGCGGCGGGGATCCGACCGCCAGCCGGAGACGCAAGGCCCGGCTCCCCTCCCGTGTTGTCATCTCGTGAGGAGTCCGGTGCCGCGTCCCAGGCCGCAGCTGCCGGAGGGAGGTCCAAGAGGCAGAGGTTGCAGTTGGACTCCTCGGCAGCAGAAGGGGCAGCTGGGACCCCACAGGGCCCAACATGGGAAGATGGCACGGAGTCATCCAGGTTGGTGGGGGGTTTGGTGGAGGAGGAGGCCGTGCAAGCACCAGAGACGGGGTCTGGAGGTGGGGATCCCACTGGAGCTAGTGGTGCAGTGCAGGACCAGGGACAGGAGGCAGCACAGGCGGCCGCGGAGGTGCCTATGTGCAATCCTGTCCCCGATCCTGTCACTGCATCATCTTGCACCAGCAGGGATGCCTACGTCCAGACCCGTTTTCAGGCAGGGGATGAGCTGACGTCAACTGGCCTTCCTCTGCCTGCGGACGTGGCCATCCAGGTTCGGGTTGAGCCTGTCCTGGCTGGTGTGGCGTTGCGTCAACGGGCCATGCGAGGTGACCTGCAGTCTTTTCATGGAGAGACTGCACGTCATCTCGAATGGCTCGTTGACCACGTCAGCCTGCTGGGACAGGTCACCCAGGCCGGATTCCGCTGTCTGATGGGGCTTGCTTCGACCCCCTCCTCAACTGGACCCCCTACGCGCCAGTCGCCCTCTGTGCCATCTTCCCACCCATCAGTCACCTGGGTGCCCTGTGGAGCTGCCTCTGACGGTGCGGCCAGGCTGGTGGAGGAGGCATCCCTGCCACAGTCGGGAGTCGGTGGTCCAGCAGGGGTGGCCACATCAACAACTGCACCCCAGCCGGCGGAGGATGTGCAGGCAGCAGGAGGCAGTGCATGGGCAGAGGCAGAGCAGCAGCAACATGGTGGGAGACATGAAGGCTCGGGCTTTCGACATCGGAGGGGCAGGCATCGGCCGGAGGGCAGGGGGACCCAAGACAGAGAGTGTCTTCCGTGTGGCAGCGGTTGGGCCACGCCATAGGTGCGGAGCGGCGGCGGGCGGAAGAGGCGCGGCTCACAATGGTCAGGGCTGAGAACTCCATGCGGAGGGCCCTGAGGCGGGCCGAGTGCCTCGAGGCAATCTGCAGGGGGTTGTAGGAGGACACGGCGTCGTCCCTGCGGACCCTCGGGCCATGGAACTGGACCGCCTCCTGGACATCGAACAGGAGTTCGATGATGCCCTGGCCCGGGACACCACGGAGTGAGCCGCTGGACTTGCCCGCCGCCTTTGTATATAGTTCTTTAGTTTTAGGTTTCCTTTCTTTCTTATTATGATTTGGAGTCGACGGACACTGCTCCACTTTTTGTATATAGTTGATTTTTAGGTAGGTTTTTTAGTAGGTTTCCTTTGTTCAGTTGGGCTCATGGACCCTTGGTAGTTTTGTACATAGTTCTTTATTGCATGGAGATTTTTTTACATTTGACTTTGGACAACATTTTTTTGGATTCTGATTTCCAGTTTTGTGTTTTTATATGGACATGCAGCTTTTTTTTTCTCATTCACATTGTAGTTTGTTTTCTTTCTTTAGCATTCTTTATTTTTTTCAATACAATTTTGTTTCCATACTTCACTGTGTGGTATCATCTCATTGGTTTCATGCATGTCATGTTGGGTGTTTTCCCATTCAATTGCAACCATTGTGTGTGACGGACATGGGTTCATTAGCTTCATGAACATTGGGGGTGTAACATGTGATTTCCATTTCCATGTGGGTGAATGGGTTACTTGGTAGGGCTTTTTGGCTGTGGAGGCTGACCATTACGCACATAATTGGAGATTGTGAGGACCTGGTGGGGGCTGCCCATGGTGGCAGGGGGGTGGGGGTGGTGGGAGACGTGAGTGGGGGCCTGGTGGAGGGTGACCGTGGATGCTGGGGGCTGGGGGTGCAGGGGGACATGAGTGGGGGCCTGGTGGAGGCTGCCCCTGCACTGCTGGGGGGTGGGGGTGGTGGGAGACATGAGTGGGGGCCTGGTGGAGGCTGCCCCTGCACTGCTGGGGGGTGGGGGTGCAGGGGGACATGAGTGGGGGCCTGGTGGAGGGTGACCCTGGATGCTGGGGGGTGGGGGTGGTGGGAGACATGGGTGGGGGCCTGGTGGAGGCTGCCCCTGCACTGCTGGGTGGTGGGGGTGGTGGGAGACATGAGTGGGGGCCTGGTGGAGGGTGACCCTGGATGCTGGGGGGTGGGGGTGCAGGGGGACATGAGTGGGGGCCTGGTGGAGGGTGACCCTGGATGCTGGGGAGTGGGGGTGGTGGGAGACATGGGTGGGGGCCTGGTGGAGGCTGCCCCTGCACTGCTGGGGGGTGGGGGTGGTGGGAGACATGAGTGGGGGCCTGGTGGAGGCTGCCCCTGCACTGCTGGGGGGTGGGGGTGGTGGTAGACATGAGTGGGTGCCTGGTGGAAGGTGACCCTGGATGCTGGGGGGTGGGGATGCAGGGGGACATGAGTGGGGGCCTGGTGGAGGGTGACCCTGGATGCTGGGGGGTGGGGGTGGTGGGAGACATGAGTGGGTGCCTGGTGGAAGCTGCCCCTGCACTGCTGGGGGGTGGGGGTGGTGGGAGACATGAGTGGGGGCCTGGTGGAGGCTGCCCCTGCACTGCTGGGGGGTGGGGGTGGTGGGAGACATGGGTGGGGGCCTGGTGGAGGCTGCCCATGGTGGCAGGGGGGTGGGGGTGATGGGAGACATAAGTGGGGGCCTGGTGGGGGCTGCCCATGGTGGCAGGGGGGTGGGGGTGGTGGGAGACATGAGTGGGGGCCTGGTGGGGGCTGCCCATGGTGGCAGGGGGGTGGGGGTGGTGGGAGACATGAGTGAGGGCCTGGTGGAGGGTGAGCCTGGATGCTGGGGGGTGGGGGTGGTGGGAGACATGAGTGGGTGCCTGGTGGAGGCTGCCCCTGCACTGCTGGGGGATGGGGGTGGTGGGAGACATGAGTGGGGGCCTGGTGGAGGGTGACCCTGGATGTTGGGGGGTGGGGGTGCAGGGGGACATGAGTGGGGGCCTGGTGGAGGGTGGCCATGGTGGCAGGGGGGGTGGGGGTGGTGGGAGACATGAGTGGGGGCCTGGTGGAGGCTGCCCCTGCACTGCTGGGGGGTGGGGGTGGTGGGAGACATGAGTGGGGGCATGGTGGAGGCTGCCCCTGCACTGCTGGGGGGTGGGGGTGGGGGTGGTGGGAGACATGAGTGGGGGCCTGGTGGAGGCTGCCCCTGCACTGCTGGGGGGTGGGGGTGGTGGGAGACATGAGTGGGGGCCTGGTGGGGGCTGCCCATGGTGGCAGGGGGGTGGGGGTGGTGGGAGACATGAGTGGGGGCCTGGTGGGGGCTGCCCATGGTGGCAGGGGGGTGGGAGACATGAGTGGGGGCCTGGTGGGGGCTGCCCATGGTGGCAGGGGGGTGGGGGTGGTGGGAGACATGAGTGGGGGCCTGGTGGGGTCTGCCCATGGTGGCAGGGGGGTGGGGGTGGTGGGAGACATGAGTGGGGGCCTGGTGGGGGCTGCCCATGGTAGCAGGGGGTGGGGGTGATGGGAGACATGAGTGGGGGCCTGGTGGGGGCTGCCCATGTGGCAGGGGGGTGGGGGTGGTGGGAGACATGAGTGGGGGCCTGGTGGAGGGTGACCCTGGAGGCAGGGGGTGGGGGTGGTGGGAGACATGAGTGGGGGCCTGGTGGAGGCTGCCCCTGCACTGCTGGGGGTTCGGGGTGGTGGGAGACATGAGTGGGGGCCTGGTGGAGGCTGCCCCTGCACTGCCTGGGGGGTGGGGGTGGTGGGAGACATGAGGGGGGGCCTGGTGGAGGGTGCCCCTGGATGCTGGGGGGTGGGGGTGCAGGGGGACATGAGTGGGGGCCTGGTGGAGGGTGGCCATGGTGGCAGGGGGTGGGGGTGCAGGGGGACATGAGTGGGGGCCTGGTGGAGGGTGGCCATGGTGGCAGGGGGGTGGGGGTGGTGGGAGACATGAGTGGGGGCCTGGTGGAGGGTGACCCTGGATGCTGGGGGGTGGGGGTGGTGGGAGACATGAGTGGGTGTCTGGTGGAGGCTGCCCCTGCACTGCTGGGTGGTGGGGGTGGTGGGAGACATGAGTGGGGGCCTGGTGGAGGGTGACCCTGGATGCTGGGGGGTGGGGGTGCAGGGGGACATGAGTGGGGGCCTGGTGGAGGGTGGCCATGGTGGCAGGGGAGTGGGGGTGCAGGGGGACATGAGTGGGGGCCTGGTGGAGGGTGGCCATGGTGGCAGGGGTGTGGGGGTGGTGGGAGACATGAGTGGGGGCCTGGTGGAGGCTGCCCCTGCACTGCTGGGGGGTGGGGGTGGTGGGAGACATGAGTGGGCGCCTGGTGGAGGCTGCCCCTGCACTGCTGGGGGGTGGGGGTGGTGGGAGACATGAGTGGGGGCCTGGTGGAGCGTGACCCTGGATGCTGGGGGGTGGGGGTGCAGGGGGACATGAGTGGGGGCCTGGTGGAGGGTGGCCATGGTGGCAGGGGGGTGGGGGTGGTGGGAGACATGAGTGGGGGCCTGGTGGAGGGTGACCCTGGATGCTGGGGGGTGGGGGTGGTGGGAGACATGAGTGGGTGCCTGGTGGAGGCTGCCCCTGCACTGCTGGGGGGTGGGGGTGGTGGGAGACATGAGTGGGTGCCTGGTGGAGGCTGCCCCTGCACTGCTGGGGGGTGGGGGTGGTGGGAGACATGAGTGGGGGCCTGGTGGAGGCTGCCCTGCACTGCTGGGGGGTGGGGGTGGTGGGAGACATGAGTGGGGGCCTGGTGGAGGCTGCCCCTGCACTGCCTGGGGGGTGGGGGTGATGGGAGACATGAGTGGGGGCCTGGTGGAGGCTGCCCCTGCACTGCTGGGGGTTGGGGGCGGTGGGAGACATGAGTGGGGGCCTGGTGGGGGCTGCCCATGGTGGCAGGGGGGTGGGGGTGGTGGGAGACATGAGTGGGGGCCTGGTGGGGGCTGCCCATGGTGGCAGGGGGGTGGGGGTGGTGGGAGACATGAGTGGGGGCCTGGTGGAGGGTGCCCCTGCACTGCTGGGGGGTGGGGGTGGTGGGAGACATGAGTGGGGGCCTGGTGGAGGGTGACCCTGGATGCTGGGGGGTGGGGGTGCAGGGGGACATGAGTGGGGGCCTGGTGGAGGGTGGCCCTGCACTGCTGTGGGGTGGGGGTGGTGGGAGACATGAGTGGGTGCCTGGTGGAGGCTGCCCCTGCACTGCTGGGGGGTGGGGGTGGTGGGAGACATGAGTGGGTGCCTGGTGGAGGGTGACCCTGGATGCTGGGGGTGGAGGTGGTGGGAGACATGAGTGGGGGCCTGGTGGAGGCTGCCCCTGCACTGCTGGGGGGTGGGGGTAGTGGGAGACATGAGTGGGGGCCTGGTGGAGGCTGCCCCTGGTGGCTGGGGGGTGGGGGTGGTGGGAGACATGGGTGGGGGCCTGCTGGCAGGTGCCCCACAGTGCTGGGGGGTGGGGGTGGTGGGAGACATGCATTGTTGATCAGTAGTGCAAGGTGACATGTGGGTTGGCTGGGGGGCATGCCCATGGTGGATGGGCTGCCTGCGGGACATGAGCAGGGGTGCAGGGTAGTCCCCCGTGGTGTGGGCTGCCTGCAGGGGCCGTGGAGGTTGTGGAGCGAACACCTGGGAGGACCCACACGGCCAATTCACGTGTAGTACTCCCCAGAACCCCTGAAAGACACATTCCCTGCTGGTATCGCGTGTGCAACTTCCCGCGCACCCCTGAAATACACGTACCCTACTCGCACTGGGACAATCGCGTGTGGAACTTCCCGCGCACCCCTGAAATACACGTACCCTGCTCGCACTGGGACTATCGCGTGTGGAACTTCCCGTGCACCCCTGAAATACACGTACCCTGCTCGCACTGGGCCAATCGCGTGTGGAACTTCCCGCGCACCCCTGAAATACACGTACCCTGATGAAATCGCGTGTGGAACTTCCCGCGCACCCATGGAATACACGTACCCTGCTCGCACTGGCCCATTCGCATGTGTAACTTCCCGCGCACCCCTGAAATACACGTACCCTGATGGAATCGCGTGTGGAACTTCCCGCGCACCCCTGCAATACACGTTCCCCGCTTGGCGTTTGCTGTTTGTCAGCCCGGTGAACTGGTCCAGGGTTAGCGCAGCCCTTTGCGATGATTTAGCGATTTTGATGGCTTTTCCTTGCGCGAGGGCGTTCTTGGGGGCGTTACTGGCGCTGCTGCAGGGTCGCTGCGATTCTCTGTGCCACGGCTGGTTTGGAAGCCTGAAATCCATGAATACGCTGTGCGCGGAAATCGGTTTTAGCGCACGTGCCTGGCGCAGTCAATTGCACGCGGACACTCTGCGCCAGCCGCTTGCGACACTTTTCTGCGAAATTCTATGAATTACCCTCATAATGTCTGTATGTGTTCGAATTGAAAGTTGTGCATTTTTCATATAACACAATAGTACAATTTCAGATACTCCCTGACTGTTTGGGTAGTGGTGATCTCGTCCCCGCCCTTCAGCAGACATGCGCTCAGTCTGTGCCTTACAAATATTATTAGCGAGGGGGTTCAGTATGTTTTATGTTACATGTATATAAAGTAAGGAAATTATAGTACATATGTCCCAAAATCACGTGATGAAAGTGTATATTCAGTTACAAAAAACGTTGTTAACGGGACGTTATGGCTAAGTTGCCCTACTAAAAACCTGTAAAATTCACTAAAAAAACCTTTGTTAAGGGGACGTTATGGTTAAGTTGCGCTCCTAAAAACCTGTGAAATTCACTAAAAAAACTTTACAAACGTGACATTATGGTTCAAAGTAAAACCGAAAAACCCCTGAAATTCGCCAGTTATGGTAGGCTAAGCAGCCATAACTGCCCGCACCACTGTGCACTGCTAACACTAACACCCTGGACATGAAAGATGGCATCACAAATGTCACTGATAACATCACTGATGATATCACATGTGTAGCCCCTTTGTTTTTGTTCTCTGCCATATATATATATATATATATATATATATACATATATGTCTATTCAGTAAAAAAAAACGTTGTTAAAGGGACATTATGGTTACAAATAAAACCGAAAACCCACAGAAATTCGCCAGTTATGGTAAACTAAGCAACCATAACTCATGCCACCACTGTGCACTGCTAAGACTAACACCCAGTACGTCAAAGATGACATTACACATTTCAATTATGACATCAACCTTCACAAAACCAAGGTAGATACAGTAAGAAATGGGTTTCTTTTTCGAATTCAAGCAGCAGCGGCTCGGACAACCAGAGTCGTCAAAATCAACCCCGCTCGGCTGGCAACTATCCACAACAACCACCACTCCCTTTTTTAGGAGGAGGCGGAATGATGGGATTCCTTGGTTGGGGACACCCATGGTACAACCAGCTACCCCCTATGATGCGCAACCCTCGAGGTCGCAGGAGACGAACGAGGTGAACGAGGTGAACGGGCAACCCATACCGATCTTTAATCTTGCCAACTTCGCCCTCTCGAAAATACAAACATCGGCTCTGTCAAAAGGACTCTCATATGTCCCTACTCATCAAACCGATTGGTTTAAAACCGAAATGGAGATACGCAGATTTTTCCGTACGATACGACTAAAAGCCTTCTTTGTGGATTATGATCAGGAAGACACAGACCTGGATTCCGGGTTACATGTCCCCTCTACCTTTTGCCCTCAGGACCATAAGGTACCCCCCGAAATTCTCACCTTTGAAAAAATGTGTGCTAAAGGACCTTCATTCCCTTAAAAAAGAAAAAAACAATTACCACCACAATTTATCAAAAGAAGAAAATCTGGGCATAGTTGAACTATCTAAAGACAGATCACTGGTCATAAAACCAGCAGATAAAGGGGGTGTAATTGTCCTTATGACATCCAACCAATACCTGCTCATGGTAAATAACCTTCTAGCGGACAACTTTAACTATATGAAAATTAGACAAGATCCCACAAAAAGCATCTCTGAAGAGATTACTGAAATCTCCAAATATGCCTGGGAAAGAGACTGGATCAGTAAAAAAGAATTGGATTTCCTGACTAGTAACCAAGGGAGGGTACCGACCATCTATGCCCTACCCAAGATCCACAAAGATAGTTCCAACCCACCAGGTAGGCCCATTGTGTCCGGATGCGGTTCAGTCCTCGAACCGGTATGTAAATTAATCGATTTGTTTCTAAAACCGATCAGTATTTTGACCCCCACATACATACGAGACACGACACATGCCATCCAAATTTATGAAGACCTCCCCTTTGACTCCACATCACTTTTGCTTGTTACTATGGACATTAAGTCTCTATATACGAGCATCCCACAGGGTGAGGCTATTGAATGCATGAGGAGACAACTTATCAAACACGATCTCCAAAATAGAGTCCATGTCCCGTTTATTACTGAGTTACTCACTTTGGCTTTGAATAAAAACTATTTTGATTTTAACAGCCAATTCTATCTCCAAGTGAAAGGGACGGCTATGGCATTACTTTTGCACCGAGCCTTGCTATCATCTTTATGTCAGAATTCGAGGAGATTAATGGCCGATAACAACCCGTTCAAAAGACAGATCCACCATTGGAAGAGATACATAGACGATATTCTCTTCATCTGGGAAGGCTCACAAGACACCCTTGACAACTTTTTAGTGTGGCTTAATAACGTCAACCCTGACATTCAGTTCACCATGGAATCTAGCAACAATACGGTGAACTTTCTGGACCTACAAATACAGCACAGAGAAGGGCTCATCAAATGCAACCTCTTCCAAAAACCTAGTGATCAGAACACTCTACTTCACTTTTCCAGTGACCATCCGAGACACCTCAGAGAGAATCTGCCATTCGGCCAGTTCCTCAGAATCCGGCGCAACTGTTCTGAAATTGAAGATTTCTACCTTCATGCACAGGACCTTGATAAAAGATTGACACAGAGGGGATACCCTCGACATATAATTTCCAAATCCAAAAAACATGCCAGATTTTATAATAGGGAAGCACTATTAACACCCAACACTCTGACTCCAGACCCCAACACCAGAACAACATGTGTGATCACACATGGTACGCACTCACAGAAAATACGTAAATTGATTTCCAAATACTGGCCACTTACCCGCCTCTGTCTGCAAGATGAGCCAACCCCTAGGTTTGCGTACAAACGTGGCAAAAGTCTACGGGACCACCTTGTTCACTCAAGGTTTATAAAACCAGCACCTAGGGTAGGTCTCTGGAATTTGAGGAGTGCTACGGGACATTTCCCATGTGGCAATTGTACAGCCTGCAAATTCACCAGGAGAACCAAAGACTTCCTGGTCAATGGCAGACCATGGACCCTCCACAATCTTACCAACTGTAAGAGTAAACAAGTGGTGTATGTGATTGAGTGCCCATGTGGCCTCAGATATGTGGGCCAGACAATGCGTCCAGCCCACATTAGGATTTGTGAACATCGTTCGAGAATCCGCTGCAAGAACATGGGTGCCCCCCTAGTAAGTCACTTCATAGAAGCTCGTCATTCCGTTGATGACATCTCTTGGTGGATCATTGACATAGTTATCCACTCTACCAATGCACTGGCGAGCCTTTTATCCAAAGAAGCTGGATTCATCGGTTGGACTCTTTTCATAACGGTCTCAACGAGGAATACATACCTCTAAAATGACCATTTGTTGTCCTGGTTTACCCATTTTTCTGCATCCACATACCACATCACTTTCTTTGCAGTATCCAGATCCCCACAACGTTGAGCCATCCGCAGCAGTGCTCTCAGCCGCCTGCCGCACTTGTGGGGCACCTCCCCACACTCCAATTACGTGTGGGTACTTTCCCAGCAGTGATTACAGAGGTGTCCCGCTCTTTAGGGTGCCTTTGTTGCGCCTGATGTGGTCCCCACTTACGCCAAACAAAACCCCCTTCCCACCTCCCCCCTTCCCCATGCACCCACACCTTACCCATGTGTGGTTGTCATCTGTTTTGTGCACTTCACAGATGCACATGTAGCTCTACCTACTCCCCCGTGCAAAGCCGCGACTTCACAGCCAACACAGCTTTGACTTTATTTCACTTTACTTTCGTGTTCATGTTGGAAGCAGCTGTGCCCCACCTCCTGCACCATTGGCTGCACGTTAAGTGACAGGCATCCACCAGGAGCCAATGGCATGGTTTGGCGTCTACCACACCTTCGTCCAGGTTGATTGACGGCCGGTTGCTATAACAACCACTGTTCCAACACGCAAATTAACGGCGTTCACTTGCAGCTGCTTCATGGACGCAGACGTCCTGCTGCGAGTCTCCCTCATGAAACGGCATTGCTCGCGCTCTGCCTTTCTTTTCCAATCTGCATCTCTGCTTTCTACGCCCCTGCAATAACGCGTAAGGTGAGCCTTTTCAGCTAGGTTCAGCAGCGATTTGGCTTAGCTAGGTTTTAGAAATTGATTTTTGTTTTTCCAATGCTCCAGTTCCCTCGCCAGGCTTTTCCCATTTGATTGATACGTATGGTCACGCATTATTGATTTATTCTCCCTTAGATATGCACATGATGTCTTGCATTGCTCTTTTCACCAGGTCAACCGTGACCACCATTATAACTGCCCTTTGGGACGTCCCCCCCTTTTTTCTTTCTCTTTGTCTCACAGCTACAATTGTGCTGCCACATTGTTTTCACGCCACATCAGTCCTCCTGGAACTGACCTGCGGTGTACATGTTTCCTGTCTCCTACTGAGCACCGACTGTTACCGTGCTCCCAGGTAGGTCGTTTATCTGCCTTTCTGGGGTTCGTTACACACTTACGCCAGATTCACTGTGGGATGTTTTTATCCATGCATCCAAGCCCTACCTCAAAACTGTGCAGTACTGACATGGAAAACATCATGATGGCCAGAGCTTCCCAGAAAATGCACAGGGAAATGCATGAAGAATAGGCTGCCACCCATTTTTGCCGATGTTATGGGCACAGAAGGACACTGCCTAAAACCACCATTGGACTACCCACACCGTAGTCTGAAACCATTGGGAATGGCAATGCTGATTGCCAAAAGCAACCTAGAATTGTGGGGAATTCATTTCTTAAATCCCAAAAATGGGTGCAGTACCAGTACTCACCACTATCAGAAAGCCGGCGTTTTCAAACCACCAGATTTTTTTGTTTTGTTTAAAACTGAATAAATGAACCCAAACCATGCCAAAGAAAGACTTACTGAGAGGTGGATCCAATGTCAAGTTATATTCTGAAGTGACTTGAATGTTCATAACAAGACTGGCTGAGCTCTGCAGGTCTGCAGCAGCCTAACTGAAACTGGATTTAAAACTACCAAAAATCGAAAATGTTTAAAAGAAATGAGTGACCTACTTTTGAGTGTCACATAGGTTGCAATTGTTTAAATGTCATAGTTTAAATTTAGAATCAGCATCCTAGCTGCATATGTAAAAAATTGTCTTGACTTAAACTGGGGAACAAAAGTGACATTTTATCTGAAACCTGGTTTAAGGAACTGAATTCTGCCCACCAGCTACCCCCAACAGGAGATGAGACTTGCACAACAGCTGTGTTCCCAGGCCTAGCTGTCCTTTTGCTGCTCCCACCAAAAGGGATATGACACTTCCCTGATTGAATTACCTGGGCTCTGCAGGAAATTGAACAAAGCCCTGTCCTGACTCAGGCAAATGTTTTATTACGGGGGCCGTAAAAAGTGGCTTCCTCCTGAAGGAAAGGGGAGGAGCACTGCCTGTGAGAGCAAGCTGGCTTGGCAGAACTGGAAAAACCAGAAATTCAACCTTGTGCTGGGGGGAAACCACACCCCTGTAGCCAGAATATGGTTTTAGAAAAAGATGAATACCTCATAGTACGGACTTGTCATAATTATTTAAATGATACCATAATTCTTGTGATTTTTCTGCCCACATTTTAAGAGGTTTTTAGAACCGGTGGCATGATCTGGGGGCAAGCTAGCAGTTAAGAGGGTATTACTTAAAAGGTATGCATGTTAAAAATCTGACACTTCATCAAGTAATGTCCATACTCCTTGCGCACATGTGTGTAAATTTGGGGTAATGTCCAATATTGCGAAACCAGTTAAAAAGTGCAAATGTCGCCATTTCTGAATGCAAGCTCCCAGGAAGAGCAGATTTGGACAGGGTATACCTCCTGTGATATGGGATGGGTGCATGTAATTTTAAACAAATGTGTACCTGTGCAAATATGTTTTTTGAGCAAATACAGATTGTGTGTAAAGTTGACAGGGGTGGGTTCTCTGTATCATTAACATACCTCATCATGATGACACTTCATTTCATTCCCCCAATCAAGGGGAAGGGGATGAAGTGGCCAATGATAGGTGGAGAGGGATAGAGCCTAGTGATGCTGCACACACACCCATTTTCAAAACACATAAAAGCAGACAGTCAGGACAGATAGGGACCTTCAAATCCATTTGCTGCGGGACGCTCTGCCGGGAAAATCCATACTTTACCTCCATCAACCTTCAGAGAGCCAACATAGAGACTTCAAATCTATCAATATCCAGAACCAGAGGCAGAGCAGAGCTGACCCAGACCACTGTTAGCAGAACCAGAGAGCTGACCCAGATCACTGTGAAGTGCCGAGACCAGACCAGAGTCCAGTCTAAAACCTGACCAGATCTGTGGCGAGGCTCATTTATTTCAAAAATATATTGTGAGTACCTAGCAGAACTGTGTAGAACCAATCTCTTAGTTAAAATAATATAATTCAATCTATTTTAATCTAACCAGAACTGTCTCCTAGAAGTTGTACCTTGTCATTTTGCAAAACTGTCACTTGTCTTTTTGAACTTTAAAATTTCAAATCTGAAAAACGACCTTTACCATATCGCTCATATCTCCGTGACCGTTTGTCTTAGAGACTTGCAGTAACTTTCATCTGGAAGCTGAGAGCTGAGATCCTACGCTGTCCTGGGACCCCAAAACGATAGTGCTAGTCCTTTTAGTTCCTCTGTAATCGCGAAAAACGCATGCGCGAATTTTACCGCGATTTGCAAATTCCTCCACGTGTGAAAACAGCAGCTTCTTGCTAGAACTGTTAGAAAGTCGTTTGCAACCTGCCAATCATTCCTAGAATATTGCTAAAGTAAGCCTGAACTAATTTAAACCAACTAATCCTCAACCTGAACCTCTAGGGGGAATTAAAAGCATTTTAGCATATTTTTCACTTCATTGCCAGCACATGTAAAAGCATTTTGGGCCTGTGTTTAAAACTCCGATCTGTAGTCTAAGCTTGCTGGGGTGAACTGAATTACATTTGATTGCATTTCTGAGAACTGTGTGCTTTCCTTCCATTTCCTTGCATTGCATAAAGGGGGGAGGGGATTGCCAGAGAAAAGTGATTACATTGTTTTGTTGAAATCATATTGAGTATTTTCTGTATTGCTTTTTTTCATTCAACATTACATCCATCTGAACTTATATAAAGTATTCTCTACCACCTCATTCTTCTGTTCCTATTCACAAGTGTGCTAGTGCCAGACTATCCATTATTGATTACTGATCAGATTAAGTGTGATATTCAATTATTAATTTATTATAAAGCGTGATATATATATATATATATTGTTTAAATTATCAAATAAACCTTTTAAACTTGCAAAACAGAACTACTTCTTGGCTCAGTGGGGTCAGGGGGATTCCGAGAGAGGGGTGTTATATAGGGGTAGTCATCCAGAACGCATGACCTGGACATAAAGATATATCCATAAGGGTTTCCATTCAGTATCCCAGACTAGGCATTGACTTAGCTGTAGTGTTGAATTGAATCCTCTTACAAATTGGGGGCTCGTGCCGGACGTTTGGGTTAGATCTACCATTTGTGCAGATTAATACAGCGTGCCAGCTGACCAGATACACATATCCGGTCGGATCACCACGCTGTGTTACGCTGTAAAGCACTCCTCAAAGGAACGCTCTAAGGAAAAGGTCTGTTTTGCAAAAATATAATACAAACTTCTGTAAGTCAGGAAGGAACTCAAATCTCTAGAATGACGCCCTTAGTAGACATGAAAATAGCCAGAGAGCACTTCTTACATAAGTTATTTGTGAGAGGTGAGTGGACTTATCAGGGCCAGACGGTCTGGTTGCAAGCAATCGCACCCCAGATCACGGAAACAGGGTCAGATACATGGAGAGACCAGGGTCCCTTACATGTGGCCCTGAGTGAACTATATTTGGCCCCGAAGGCCAAGGATGAGCACCACAAGATTGCCAGGGTAGCGGCATATTTATATTTACATATGGGAGCCATGCAGGACAAATGTGCTGAAGGCCAAGATCTGGCGAGTAGGCAACTGCTGGCATTACAGAAGGCCCAATCTGATCTGGTCTCTTCTGAGCAGAGGCTGCAGGGGAGCCAGGAGTCAGAAAATGATAGTAGGCAGTATATCATTAAAATAAAAGAGGACATGGATATACTGCAACAGGAAAAGACAGACCAGGATACCAGAATTCTGGCTTTGCAGAAGGAACGCCAAGACAGTTTGGACTCCCTACTGCAGAGCCAGAAAAAGCTGGAGCAACAGATCAATTTCAAAAGGGCATGCACAGAGCAGGTAGCCACCCTGCAAATCCAACTAGACAGAGAGAAAGAGGAGAGCAATAAACTGATCCTGAAAGACCTGGATACCCAGGCAGAGTTTGATCAGGAGCGCCAGAAAGCTGGTGCCTTCCAAAGGCAAAGGGATGACCTGGCGTCACAAATTCAAGCTCTTGGTCAGGAAAGGGACACCTTAGGCCAGGAAGTCTGCCACTTAAGGAGAAAAATGGAAGAAAATCACCTGGCCCACCAGGGACTGGGTGACCTCCAAAAAGAACACCAGGACTTGCTAGAGCACACCAGGAGGGTGGAGGATGCTCTGGCAAGAAAGGAGCAGGCCAATAGGGACACAGCTCAGGAGGTAACCCTCCTGCAGCAAATACTGGCCCAGTGCTCCAGGACCAATCAGGAAACGCAGAGAGAGAATGAGGCTCTCTGCCAGCACAATGATAGACTCCAACAACAGGTAGCGATGCAGGAGAGACTGATAGAGTCTAGTAAGGCCTTAACTGAGGAACTGAAGGCGCAGGCTCTTGCATTGCAACAGGGAGCAGGGGCGGATAGAGATGAGGTTCGCTGGGAAAGAGAAACTCCTGAGCATAACCCCAGGAGCCCTAGTACCAGAGGCCTTTATTTCTCTCAGTCCCTGGACTCTGCCACCCCCATGTCCCCTGGCGCACGTGAGCACCGGGCCACAGGGATGGCAGATTACTATCCAGCCAGAAGCATGCGGCTCATAGGCCAGTACCTCCCAGGAATGGATGGGCGGGCATCCGGGTATGGGCACCCAAGCACAGTGCAATTTATTGGGGAACCCCAGGAGAGTAGGCCCATTAAGGGCATCCTGAAAACCTCTGCCCAGTTAGGTCAGTGGGGGGGGTACCCATCAAATCCTGGCAGCAAAGAGGAATCTGAAGACTCCTCTGAACGGTACAGGACACAGGAGACCAGGTCCCCACATTCTGCCAGCCATTCCCAGGCTCGCAGAATCTGGGAAAACCTGGAAGATCAGACAGGAACCTCTGGGAGCAGTACCTCTGAGTCAGAGGACGAATGGACAAGGGTTACCCGAACCAAAAAGGCCAATAAGACAAAAAGGGCCTTGCTTAAGGACCCCTTAAAGCAGATTAAGGCAATCAGGAGCGTCATCACGCCTTATCATAAGAACGCCAAGTATTCTGTTTGGGAGCACTTAGAGTTGTTTGAGCAAATGATGGAGACTTTCCATTTGAAGGACAGCCAAAGCTGTATTCAATATGTAAAGTGGACCTTCTCCCCGGAATACTCCAGTTTCTCTGCGGGGCTGGAGGACCAAAATCATTTAAGATGGTCCTCCTATAAGGCGGCCATCTTGAAACATTTTTCTACTCATAGAAATCCTCAAGAGGCTCGCAAGGCAGCCTACAATTTACAATGTGGGGAGGATCAGGCCCCACAAGAATTTGTGCAGGAGTTAAAGCGTGCTTTTGCACAGACCACAAGAAGGGTGCGCACGGATAGCAGAGAATTTATTAATACGTTTTTCCATGCCTTGCCCAAATACATAATGACCCAGCTCGTGAGGGATTTTCACGAGAAAAGATCTTTAGACTGGGTCATTGAACAGGCGACCCGGATCTATGAGGTGCAGAAGCCAATAGAAAATAAAAATAATGCGCCCAAAAACCCCAAAGCCAACAGCACCCCTGCTGCTGCCAAGGTGGCAGAGGTAAAGGTCACCCCCGTTTTAGATTTGGAGATGGGGGGGCCTAAAAACCTACCTGCACCTAATAATGCTAGGCCCAGAAGGTCCTCGGGCCAGTCACAGACAGGGAGCCAGGGAGGCAGCCCCACAAATGGGGTCCCTCGCTCTCCTGATTATGTAAGCCCCCGGTACAAGGGAAACAGACCCATCCTGGGTTATGTGTGGACTCCTCGTGCCCAAGGGGGGGGATCCGGCCAAGCACCTAACCCAGAGAACTTCCCTCCCAACTTCTCACAGGAGGGCAGAAACTCACCAAACCCTGGGCAGAACTTTTTCCCCAGGTATCCACCCAACTTCCAACCCCAAAATCCTCCAACCTTCTTTCCCCAATTCCCTGAGCCCAGACAACCGAATCCGGGAGAGGGGAGGCCAAGGGTGGAGGGGTATCCAAATCTTCCCAACCAGGGGTACTTCCAAAGAAGGGATAGCTACCCTTCCCGGGATCAGCCCAGGGGAGAAAACAGGGCCCCGTATCAGCCTGAGCGGGTTTCCCAGTTAGAGCGCCAGGTTCAAAACATGGCGCGGGATCTGGGTCACATACTGAGGGCTCAGCAGAACCCTCAGATCGGCATGCCGGCGCAGAACGCACCCAACTCTGGACCTGGTGCTCCAGAACAATGACGGGGCAGCACCCCGATAACTCACCGGTTCCCAGGGAGGAGGCACAAAGGGAAGGGGGGTCTAAAGCCTTGGAGGAAGCTTCCTTCCTCACTTGTAAACAGCCCCTGGAAACCCAGGAACCGGAAACAAAATCTCTTGCCCCTGAAAGTCTGCCTCCTAAGGAGCAGGGGGGGGTAGGAGAAACAAAAGACCCAAACAGACTCAGTTTGAGGAGGAGGTACAGATCTTCCAATCTGAGGGAGAGGGATCCTCAGAAGATCCTGGGAAAAGGATCTTCTCCTTCAGAGATGGGGGAACTCCTCCCAAGGAAAAATGGGTCCCTAGGGATGCAAATCCAGACTGGGGAGATATGGAGACTGAGCTACCGCCGCCCATCATCTCATCCCAGAACCCACCATACCAAAATCCCCTGGTTCAAACCCATCCTGGTGACTGCCTCCAAAAAAGGGGGGGGGGCGGCCCGGAACCGGAGCCAGGGGAACCCACAATGGCTCTGATCTCCAGTTGCCAACTTTTTCTTTCAGATTCCCAAGGCTCTCCACAGAATTCAGCCCAAATCTCTTCGCTAGCGATGTCCGAAACCAGAAAGTTAGCCCACCAGTTGTCCAAAAATGTGCATTATCTGTGCCCCCTTGAGGAGAAGGAGGGAAGATACTATGCCCCGGTACAAGTACAGGGGCAGGGTACAATTTTGGCACTGGTGGACACTGGATCTCAAGCTACCCTTCTGTCCAGAAGGGCCTTTGACGAACTGAATGCAGGAAGGGGAGAGAATTACCAAATTCCTCTCACCTCTCTTCCTGGACAACTGCAGAACTTTGACGGGAAGGAAATTCCCGTTGAGGGGACGGCAGATTTGGACATTAAAATTGGGCGACACAAGTTGAAACACCCGGTCATAGTTGTGACTCCAGAGGGCACCCCTTGTTTACTGGGGAATGACCTCCTGAGGAGGTTGTCACCCTTAATAGATTGCGTAAACAAGGTCCTCTGGACCCAGACTAGCCGACCAATAAAATTAAAACAGAGTGTCAACCATGTTAGTTTAAACGGCACCTGCCACATGGTTGAACAAAAATCTGACCAAGTAGAATTTCACTTCCAGAATAGCCAAATTCCAGACGTGACAGTAATAGCAGTAGGACAACAGACTGGTGATGGAGGGTCCTCTCTATTTCTGAAAATCAACCTTCCTTCCAGTCTAAAGTGGTACTCCACGCTGGAAGGAAACACTCTGAGATTCTATACTAATCCACAATCAGAAACTCGCACTCCTATAGTCCAGAAAGATGTGAAATCAGCTCAGCAAATTGGAGAGCAGTTGTTCATCCCTGTCCAATTAAATGATGGGAAGGACTCTGTTCTCGCTCGAGTGTGTGTGAACAACGGTAAGAGCTTCATCAGCGAAGCCATGTTCCGCCAACTCCCAAAAGATCCAGCCATTCCCACATTCAAACTGATAGACAAATGGGAAATGGACCTGGAAGCGCCTAATTCCAAACATCTCCAGCCAAGCAGGTGTATGCTCAAAATCTCCATTGGCAACAAGAGCGTAGTCCATAATCTTTGGGTCGGGCGAGACGTCACTGCCGCCTTTTACTTAGGCAGTGACATTCTCAATCGCTTTGCAATTAGTTTGGACCTAATAATCTTCAAAGCTTGGTCCCGATTAGCGGATAATCCCATGGGCTTTGATGATCCAGAAAAAGCATTTAGGTCAGCTCAATTGCTACCTTATGCAGTTGAAATTCAGATCAAAGAGTAAGTCACCATCCCAGAAAGGACCCGACAATTCTCCCTGGAAGTGAAAGTTAAAAGAGGACAACATTTGAAAAACCCTGATGCTTACATACATCTAAATGCTTCTCTCCAACTGCAAGGGTTAGGGGTAAACCCAACTCCATTAGTCAACATAGAACATGACACCATTCCAATAGAGGTGGATAACAGCGACTTAAAGAGTATTACTCAAGCCGCAGGCACCATTATTGGAATGGCGGTTGATGACCGACATTTTTCCATAGATTTAGGCAATGAACTGTTAGGGCCAATCCCCAAGGACTGCTTTGACAGTGACAGTGATGACAATACGACACCAGACAGGATTTTTACCTGGCATGGGGGGAACTTCCTGGTGTACACTTCTTGCCCTTATGGTAAGGAAGATGTGACTTGTGACTTCAGGAGGGATGAGGTGATTTTCCAGGTCCATGAGGGCTGCCTTTCCCACCTGAAGCCTCCACTCCAAATCAGCACTGTGACCAGGGACTTCTCCACCCAGCTGGAGGAGGCCGCTGAGATAGCCAAACCAGAAGTCTTTCCAGGCTTCAGGCAGATGGTGGAAGAGAGAGTCAACCTAGCTGATGCCTGTGTGACTCTGGAACAAAAGCAAAAGTTGAAACAAGTTTTCTTGGATTTCCAAGATCTCTTTGCGGTAGACTCATATGACTGTGGTCGCACCGACATCCACACAACAACAATCCCCACGGACCCTGGCATGACTCCTGTGTTTGTGAAGCAATATCGCTTGCCTCTCGCATCAATGGAGTCCCTTACTGAAATAATTAAGAACCTTGAGTCCCGGGGAATAATCCGTCCAGTCCACAGCACCTTCAATAATCCGGTGCTGGGAATATTGAAGCCAAACGGCCAGTGGAGACTCTGCGCCGACCTCAGGGAGCTCAACAAACGGGTCCATACTTCCCGATGGCCTCTTCCCTACATTGACCAAGGGCTGGCCCAGATCCAGGGGTCACAGGTATTCACTGCAATAGACCTGACCAATGGATACTGGACTGTGCCTGTCAGTAGGGAGGACCAATACAAACTGGCTTTTACCTTTGGGGGCCAGAAATACACATGGACCCGGACTCCCTTCGGATACCTTAACTCCGGTAATGAGTTCAACATTTTCCTACATAAGGCCATGCCCGACCTGGGTGCGAGGGGTAACCTGGCTTATGTAGATGATGTCCTCATCAAAAGTTCATCTGTGGAGGAACACATAGCGGAGATCCGTTATGTTCTGATGCAGTTGAGGGCCGCCGGAGCAAAACTTTCCTTTCAGAAAGCACAGTGGTGTCGAACCCGTGTTAATTTCTTGGGGCATGAGATTACTCCTCAGGGTCTCTGTCCCCAGGGAAAGAAAGTGGAAGCCCTTCAAAAACTGAAAGACCCCACAACTCTGCGGGAACTAAGGAGCCTCCTTGGACTGACTAATTACAGCAGAAAGTTCATTGAGGGCTACGCAGAGATCACCAGACCCCTGATTCATCTCCTGAAGGGGGGGGGTCAAGTGGGAATGGGGAATGGGGAACAAGCCGAGGCAGTAAGACAACTCAAAAGAAGCCTCTCACAAGCGCCCTGCCTAGCTTACCCTGTCAGAAACAAGGAGTTCTTCCTGGAGACGGGGTTCTCTAATATGTGCTTGACGGCAGTATTATACCAAAAGCATGACAAGGTCAATAAAGTAATCTCCTATGCGAGCAAAACTTTATCCTCTGTGGAGGAAAAATTCAACGATTGTGAGAAGGCACTCCTGGCAACGGTGTGGGCATTGAAGAATTACCGCCCGTTCATCCAGGGGGAGCACATCATAGTGGAGACTCCACACCAGCCTCTGCAATATCTCCAAAGTGATAGAATCCGGACCGGAAATGTGAGTAATTCCCGAATTACTTCCTGGATTCTGTCAATGCAAGGCTTTCCTGTGGAGGTCAGATATGGCCAAAACAAGAAGAGTCCCCTCGCGCAAGGTCTGGCTGACTTGCATGATTGTGCCAGAGAAAACTGCCTCGAGGACGAAAGTCTAAAAATCAAGGACAACATGGAGGCATACCTTAATTCCCCACACAAAGACTTTGAAGAAGACAAGTGTGAGGGTATGCCCACTGTCTATGTGGATGGATGCTCTTACCATGTTGACAACGACGGGGAAAAAGAACTGGTGGCCGGCGTAGGGAATGCATGGGTGAAGGAGTTCCCAGAACCCTCCGCTGGGTACAAAATTGGTCCCCGAAGTAGTCAGGTGGCAGAATTGATGGCTGTGCATCAGGCCATCCTCACTGCTGTCCAGCATCAACTCCACGAACTGGTCATAATCACAGATTCGGATTATGTACGGAACGGGTTCGTGGAGCACCTGGTTAATTGGAAAACCAGAGGCATGTTATGTGCTAATAACAAACCCTTGAAACATGGGAAGTTGATCCAAAACATTGATGATCTGGTCACCTCGAATGAGATGACCATCTATTGGAAAAAGATCAAGGGTCATTCCAAAGTAGAGGGACCAGACAAAACTGGAAATGACTTAGCTGATCAGCTGGCCAAAACCGGGGCCATCCAAGGGGATCTAATTGAGATTGAGTCCCTGTTGGGGGAAATCCAGGTCACTGCTATCACTAGGTCCCAGACAAATGCTCACAACAACCTTTCAATTGCCCAATGGAGCAAGGAGACCCCTGATGCTGATTTGATTACAGCTCAGAAGGGGGATCCAATTATTGGTAAGTTTTACCAACACCTTGAGGACCCTGAGAACTTTCCCCTGACGAATACCGATTACATTGGGAAAGAGGACCTAAGAGTGTTGATGAAATGTCCAAAAATGTTCCGAATCCAAGACGGTTTGTTGGTAAGGAAATCCAAAGCTGGCCACGATCAGTGGGTGGTTCCTACCTCATTCCGAAGCCTGATGTTAAGTCACGCCCATGATGCGGCCACCGCCGGTCATAGGGGGTTTCACACAACATTGGAAATCTTAAGAGAGGTTGCATACTGGCCACACATGGGGCAGGACCTCGACCAATACTTGAAGGGGTGTCTTGTGTGTGCACAATTTCAGCCATCATCCCTCACGCACCGTGCGCCTCTCCAAAAGAGGGGGATGACACTGCCATGGTCAGATTTACAAATCGACTTTGTAGGCCCCGTGATTCGCTCTGCTAGGGGGAATAAGTACATGTTGACTGTGACATGCTTGTTTACCAAGTGGGTGGAATGTCTCCCAGCCCCAAACTGCAAGGCAGAAACTGCAGCTGCCCTGATGATTAACCACATCTTTTCCCGTTTCGGTCTACCTCAAAGGATTGAGTCAGACAGGGGTAGCCACTTCACCAGTGAAGTAATGACAAAGATGTGGGAGATACTGGGGGTCAAAAGGAAGTTGCATATTGCTTACCGGCCAGCTTCTTCTGGGGCAGTAGAGAGATATAACCGAACCATTGTGAGCATATTAAAGAAGTTTGTGGCAGATTCTGGGCCAAGTTGGGATATCCGGTTACCTCTGGTCCTAATGGCCATCAGATCTACCCCTTCATCTGCAACCAAAATGTCACCATTTGAGTTGGTGACTGGACGCAAGATGGTGCTTCCTCAGCATTTGCTCTACAGGACCCAAGAGCAGACACTAATAAATGCATCCACAACTCATGAGTATGTGGAGACTTTAAGGAAACACCTTCAACATGCTTTTGCTTATGCTCAGCGGAATCTAGAAAGATCAGCTGATAGCATGAAGACCCACTATGACCTGAAGACTTCCAGGAAGGAATATCAGGTGGGGGACCAGGTCTATTTATACAATTTCCAAAGGAACCAGGCCAAACAGCGAACATTTTTGCCTACATGGAAGGGACCCTTTGAGATTATAGACAAAATCTCCCCTGTGGCCTACAAGATCCGGATCCCCAAAGGCGGTTTGGCAGAGGGGGAAGACAAGTGGGTCCACATAAACCAGTTGAAGTGTTGCCATCCCAGGCACACTCTGCAACAACTGGAGGAATCCTCTGGAATCCTAGAGGGTGCTGTCTCAGATTAATTCAGTTCTAACTTAAACTATCCTACATATCGCCTATCAAATTCTGAGTTTCTCAATGTGGGTGTTTTCGTTTTTGAATGCAAAAAGAAATGTGCCTGTTCATATGTTTTGACTATAAATTTATATGCCACCCCACTATATCAATGGTGGGGGAAAAATGTCTATGAATAGGTATTGCCGCTCTTCCTTTGTCATCCTAGGAGAAAGAAAACCTGGAGACGGGCCAAGGAGGATGATCCGGAGACTGGGAGCAGAAACGCGAGGGGCCCGGGGTACCGCCCAATATTCCCATCAGGACCGGCGAGGAGAACCGATCGATCTGACCGGATGGAGGAAAAGATGTTGAACTGTGCCATCTATTGGAAGAAGATGAGGAAACATCCCAGGTCTTGCGAGTCCCATCAGTGAAACAGAATGGCCATCGCAAGAGGGGGGCTTGTGGGATGTTTTTATCCATGCATCCAAGCCCTACCTCAAAACTGTGCAGTACTGACATGGAAAACATCATGATGGCCAGAGCTTCCCAGAAATTGCACAGGGAAATGCATGAAGAATAGGCTGCCACCCATTTTTGCCGATGTTATGGGCACAGAAGGACACTGCCTAAAACCACCATTGGACTACCCACACCGTAGTCTGAAACCATTGGGAATGGCAATGCTGATTGCCAAATGCAACCTAGAATTGTTGGGAATTCATTTCTTAAATCCTAAAAATGGGTGCAGTACCAGTAGTCTCCACTATCAGAAAGCCGGCGTTTTCAAACCACCAGATTTTTTTGTTTTGTTTAAAACTGAATAAATGAACCCAAACCATGCCAAAGAAAGACTTACTGAGAGGTGGATCCAATGTAAAGTTATATTCTGAAGTGACTTGAATGTTCATAACAAGACTGGCTGAGCTCTGCAGGTCTGCAGCAGCCTAACTGAAACTGGATTTAAAACTACCAAAAATCGAAAATGTTTAAAAGAAATGAGTGACCTACTTTTGAGTGTCACATAGGTTGCAATTGTTTAAATGTCATAGTTTAAATTTAGAATCAGCATCCTAGCTGCATATGTAAAACATTGTCTTGACTTAAACTGGGGAACAAAAGTGACATTTTATCTGAAACCTGGTTTAAGGAACTGAATTCTGCCCACCAGCTACCCCCGACAGGAGATGAGACTTGCACAACAGCTGTGTTCCCAGGCCTAGCTGTCCTTTTGCTGCTCCCACCAAAAGGGATATGACACTTCCCTGATTGAATTACCTGGGCTCTGCAGGAAATTGAACAAAGCCCTGTCCTGACTCAGGCAAATGTTTTATTACGGGGGCCGTAAAAAGTGGCTTCCTCCGGAAGGAAAGGGGAGGAGCACTGCCTGTGAGAGCAAGCTGGCTTGGCAGAACTGGAAACACCAGAAATTCAACCTTGTGCTGGGGGGGAACCACACCCCTGTAGCCAGAATATGGTTTTAGAAAAAGATGAATGACTCATAGTACGGACTTGTCATAATTATTTAAATGATACCATAATTCTTGTGATTTTTCTGCCCACATTTTAAGAGGTTTTTAGAACCGGTGGCATGATCTGGGGGCAAGCTAGCAGTTAAGAGGGTATTACTTAAAAGGTATGCATGTTAAAAATCTGACACTTCATCAAGTAATGTCCATACTCCTTGCGCACATGTGTGTAAATTTGGGGTAATGTCCGATATTGCGAAACCAGTTAAAAAGTGCAAATGTCGCCATTTCTGAATGCAAGCTCCCAGGAAGAGCAGATTTGGACAGGGTATACCTCCTGTGATATGGGATGGGTGCATGTAATTTTAAACAAATGTGTACCTGTGGAAATATGTTTTTTGAGCAAATACAGATTGTGTGTAAAGTTGACAGGGGTGGGTTCTCTGTATCATAAACATACCTCATCATGATGACAATTCATTTCATTCCCTCAATCAAGGGGAAGGGGATGAAGTGGCCAATGATAAGTGGAGAGGGGTAGAGCCTAGTGATGCTGCATACACACCCATTTTCAAAACACATAAAAACAGACAGTCAGGACAGCTAGGGACCTTCAAATCCATTTGCTGCGGGACGCTCTGCCGGGAAAATCCATACTTTACCTCCATCAACCTTCAGAGAGCCAACATAGAGACTTCAAATCTATCAATATCCAGAACCAGAGGCAGAGCAGAGCTGACCCAGACCACTGTTAGCAGAACCAGAGAGCTGACCCAGATCACTGTGAAGTGCCGAGACCAGACCAGAGTCCAGTCTAAAACCTGACCAGATCTGTGGCGAGGCTCATTTATTTCAAAAATATATTGTGAGTACCTAGCAGAACTGTGTAGAACCAATCTCTTAGTTAAAATAATATAATTCAATCTATTTTAATCTAACCAGAACTGTCTCCTAGAAGTTGCACCTTGTCATTTTGCAAAACTGTCACTTGTCTTTTTGAACTTTAAAATTTCAAATCTGAAAAACGACCTTTACCATATTGCTCATATCTCCGTGACCGTTTGTCTTAGAGACTTGCAGTAACTTTCATCTGGAAGCTGAGATCCTAGGCTGTCCTAGGACCCCAAAACGATAGTGCTAGTCCTTGTAGTTCCTCTGTAATCGCGAAAAACGCACGCGTGAATTTTACCGCGATTTGCAAATTCCTCCACGTGTGAAAACAGCAGCTTCTTGCTAGAACTGTTAGAAAGTCGTTTGCAACCTGCCAATCATTCCTAGAATATTGCTAAAGTAAGCCTGAACTAATTTAAACCAACTAATCCTCAACCTGAACCTCTAGGGGGAATTAAAAGCATTTTAGCATATTTTTCACTTCATTGCCAGCACATGTAAAAGCATTTTGGGCCTGTGTTTAAAACTCTGATCTGTAGTCTAAGCTTGCTGGGGTGAACTGAATTACATTTGATTGCATTTCTGAGAACTGTGTGCTTTCCTTCCATTTCCTTGCATTGCATAAAGGGGGGAGGGGATTGCCAGAGAAAAGTGATTACATTGTTTTGTTGAAATCATATTGAGTATTTTCTGTATTGCATTTTTTCATTCAACATTACATCCATCTGAACTTATATAAAGTATTCTCTACCACCTCATTCTTCTGTTCCTATTCACAAGTGTGCTAGTGCCAGACTATCTATTATTGATTACTGATCAGATTAAGTGTGATATTCAATTATTAATTTATTATAAAGCGTGATATATATATATATATTGTTTAAATTATCAAATAAACCTTTTAAACTTGCAAAACAGAACTACTTCTTGGCTCAGTGGGGTCAGGGGGATTCCGAGAGAGGGGTGTTATATAGGGGTAGTCATCCAGAACGCATGAACTGGACATAAAGATATATCCATAAGGGTTTCCATTCAGTATCCCAGACTAGGCATTGACTTAGCTGTAGTGTTGAATTGAATCCTCTTACATCACACTTGGAACCCACTTTGGGTGGGTCACGCATCTGCCAGTGTGGTGTCTGTTTTTCACCTACACCAACCTCACACTTGGAACCTACTGTTGGTGTCTGCCGTCCTGTAGTTTTCCCTGCTTTTCTCTTCTTTGCTTTATTCAGCACCCGTTCTCGCTCTTTTTACAGACTATGGCCATCCGTGCGCTCACAACTGCTTCTCCTCCGGATGGTCATGGACAAATGATGTACACATAGCTGTCTAATTTAACACATCATTATTTTTTTCTTTCCCGTTTACCCTTGATACTCGCAACTGTGCACAACTAAACAGACTTCACGGTCCACCCCCACCTTTTTGTGACACAGCACTTTATTGTATTTACTTTCGTAGTGTTTGACTGACAGAGCAAGCAGAAGCTCAGCAACCTACACCAGCAGTACCAGAGTCCTGACACCCCGGGACAGCAGCCGCACGACATTCCCCTGTCCTTTATAGATTCATAGGGTGAGTGCTCCGTGTTTTTCTGTCAACAGTAACCTTAAACCCGACACTCCTCTGAAAAAACTTTCTCCTTTTGAGTACAACCCCTACCTACAATGTGTTCATTTTGTCTGCCCCCTCTAGGGATTCACTTCTAGAATACATCAACACTGCCCTGAGGAAGGCATCAACCACACCAACCTATTTAGGCTCGCCAAAACGTTTTTTTCCCGTTGCTGGGTCCCGCTCCCTCCTGGAAGCACCCCCGGGAACTACTCCATGATTTCTATAAACGTTGGCAGTCAATGATATGGCAAATAACTACATGTCATTAGTTGATTATGAATAATTCAATTCTGTACTAACGAGGGTAATTTTTTACATACCCTGGTTAAAACCCAACAGGCACAACTGCCTTTTTGTGGTTTTCTCTGTTCTTTTTACTAATTGTCTTATTGCATTTTTTCTATTCCAATTATTTGTTGAAATCATAATGTACATATGCTTTGTTGTATGTCTCCTTTTCATCTTTTGTTATGTTGTTTTTTTTAAAAACTTGTAAAAAACATTTTTAAAATAAGTTAAAGAATATGTTTCTTTGTATAATAAATCTATTTTCATGTACTCCTAGGTTTTTTTCTTTGGCTCTGTTGTTCCTGTAACTTTCCTTGAAAGCTTATGCCTTATAAATAAGATGGAGATTCAACCATGAAATCATTGACAGAATTTAGGACTGTCTTGTGCGTGGGTTCCTTTCTGAGGTTCCTTGTATTTAATGTTTATATTGCCCACGCCTGCACACTGGGGCACACCTATTGTTTGTATACACAGACATCACTTATGACATCACAAATGAAATACATTTTGATGAAAAGTCCTCACCAGGGGTTGTGTTTATAATGTTGGTAACACAATGTCAGGGGTGACCGGGAGATCTATCATGAACTATTTAATGTATTAAGAAATGTACTTAACTCAACAAAACATTATATTGGAGTGTTGTTGTTAATCTAGGAATGTTACACATAGGCAATGGCTCCACCATGCACCATAGAAGTACAGCATTTTTAATGTGGTTGTATTGGCCAGTAAAATAATAACTTCACTCCTATGAACATTTTGACTAATGTTAATTATGGAAAAAATAGCTAACAATTGAAGACTTACTACACACTTGTGTTAGTAGAAAAAATACACCTGAAGACCCACAATTTATACACATGTGAGGCACATACAGGGAAACTCCAGTAAGGAGGAAAGAATCAACATCACCAGATAATGTCAATAACATTAAAGTGTATGTTCATGTGTACAAATGAATTGTGTGTTTGTGGGCCTACTCATTGCCCCATGTATGTGCACCATGAGCTGAGGCCAAAACGTAAGGAAATGACTTTAAGAGCATACAAGGGTAACGTCCATATATATAGCGTCTTTTGAATTTTCATATTCTGTCACTGAACAAAACCCCCTGGCCTAGATATGTCAGTGAACAAAACAAGTGGCCTGGATATGTGATGTCATCGGGGGGCGTGGCTAACCGCCATGTAGAGAGGACGCGACTTCGGCAAGCTCCGCTAGATGTGCCACTTATAAGCTGTTTTCTACGGCTCTGAAACATTAAACAGACCCTGCGAAGCACCACGATTGCTCTGGACGCCTGCGTGAAGCTCCAGGACCCTCCACACACGAGGGTGTAAGCCCGAAAGACTTGTTTTTGCCGCTTGCGGTTAACCACTCGGCAAGGAGCCAAGATAGCGGCTCTCACACACTGAGCCCAGGGAGCCCAGCGCCAGCCCAACGGACCGCGAAACTACAAACCCGCACAACCGCTCGTGAGAGGAAGAGGAAGAGCGATTTCGGCACAGCTGCCGAACGAGGCATCGGCGGCGTTGCATGGGCCACCGAGACACCTGAGGGACCGTGGACGATAGGCTCGACACAGGCCTCCGCACCACGAAGCGACAAGCCTCACCCGAGGCCACAAAGGAAAGCGAAGCGCACATCGCCGAAACAGCCCTCAGCACCCTGTTGATACGGAAACCGGCCCCATTGTCGCGGTGGCCGAACCCAGCAACACCCAACTACTGGAGGCCATTAAGTCATTCCAAGCAATAATGGTGTACAAAATCGATGCCGTGGCCACAGATCTGGGCTTCCTACGCCAGGATGTCCCCTCCTTGGCTGGCAGAACCGAAATGCTGGAGAGCCAGGTACGCGAAAATACGGAAGCAAAAACCCAAACTCCTACACGACGTAGATGGCCTCCAGCAGAGAGTCAAGAACTTGGAGGACAGAGCGGAGGAGGCAGAAGGGAGGGCTCGCCGCAACAACATCCGGGTTCTCGGCCTGCCGGAGGGCATTGAAGGCCCGGATCCCACCAACTACGTGGAGAACCTCCTGCTGCAGGAGATTGGCACAGAAAAGCTGTCGCAGGGCTTCTCCATAGAGAGGGCTCATAGGTCACTTGCTAAGAAACCACCACCAGGCAGTCCACCTAGGCCTATGATAGCGAAAGTACTGAATTACAGGGACAGAGAGGTCATTTTGGCGTATTCACGATCAGGTGGTCAGATCAAGAGGGACTCTGCCAAGATTGCGATTTATCCCGATTACACCTTCCAAGTACAGATGAGCAGAGCTCAGTTCATAGATACGAACGCCAGATTGAAAGCAGCAGGATTGCGATACATGCTTCTATACCCCTCAAGGCTAAAGGTGATACACAACAAAAGGGCCCTCCTGTTTGAGACCCCGGAACAGGCACGGGACTGGATGGATGGACAGCAACTACCCGACATCGAAGACAAAATCCGGAACCTGCATCGAACCGCCTTCCAAAAACCGCAGGAGAACTTTTCTTAATACAACTGCGTATCAGCAGAAGGACCTAGCCTATTAAATGCCTGATATGATCCTACTATGCGGAAAGCCGAAGCAAGAGCTCCCCAAACCCCCATGCCTGGTCCTAAGGACCGGAAACGGAACAGTCATAACGAGGGTCACCTCGCTGGACCAGTTGTATGTTTGGGAAGTTTATTAAATTGGAGGGAGAAACTGAGAGTTAGCACCCACGTTGGGAAATTTGAACAAAAAACACAGAGACCTCAGGATAACTTCACGACAGATACATCATTAACAGGACCTCGACCGAGGCCGAGGAGGAGCAACGGACACCACGGCGCCTATGGCTGAAAAAATAAAATTAATAACGTGGAATGTCAGAGGCATGAACAGCTTTGTGAAACAACGCCGGATACACGCATATTTGCGACGATGCAAGGTTGGAATTGCTATGCTTCAAGAGACACACCTGACGAAGGAAAAACTGAAGGCGCTAGCCAAGACATGGCGAGGGACCTTGATCGGATCCTCCTACTCCTCTTATGCAAGAGGGGTCCTGATTTGGATCGACCCGAACATCCCATTCAGAGTGGCGAGCACCAAGACGGACGACGAGGGCAGGATGGCACTTGTGCAAGGTACCATGGAAGGGAAGGAACTATGCCTGGTTAGTACTTATGCTCCTAATCATGATTCCACCGCTTTCTTCCACTCCCTGTTTTCGCGACTGAGTCCTTATGTAAATTGCACTATGATTTGGGGGGAGACCATAATTGCACCCTAGATCCCCTCAAAGACAGGTCTGATACCAAACACTCCTGCCCATCCCCCCCAGCCAAAATATTGTCTAAGTTAATAAGCCAGCTGTCACTATGTGATCTGTGGAGGGAACAGGGCCCTGAGCGAAGAGAATTTTCCTTCTTCTCCCCGCCACACAACGTCCACACTAGGCTGGAGTGTATTCTAGTCAGTCTGGGGCAGCAAGCCACGTTTAGCGATGCACAGTATTTGCCAAGGGTGTTGTCAGACCATTTCCCCCATGTTGGCCACCTGGGAGGTATACCCACCCAGACCCCCAATTCCCACGTGGAGACTTAGGGCCGAAGCCCTGCTCGATGCAGCCTTTAGCGAACACATAAAAGACAGTACCGAGGAATACTGGCAAAACAACCTGGACAGTGTTGAATGTGTCGGTACTGCGTGGGAGGAATATTAGGTAGTCATGAGGGGAGAGATGATAGCCGCGGTGGGGGGTGCCCAGAGGTCCATCACTAATTCCCTGGTGGGCGCGGAAAGGGAGTTGGGGGAGCTGGAGAGTAGGACAGATTTGACTCCAGAACATCTACAGGAAATTACCAAACTGCGACAAACCTGCCTGTCGCACTGGGAAACCTTGGGAAAACTAAGTTATGCTAAGCACACTGAAAGAACGCACATGCTGGGATATACACCCAGTAAACTCTTAGCTTGGCTTTACAAGAGGGAAACCCCTAGGACTCCCATTTGCTACATACCTAGACCTGATGGCACCACAGCGCACACCCAGGCAGAGATTAACTCAGTCTTTTCTGAGTTCTATCGTGACCTATACTCCAAGACCCTGCCCCCACTGACACTGAGATAGAGGATGTCCTGGATAACATAGAGCTACCCAAAATAGATTCACAAATGGCTGAAGCTCTAGACGACCCAATCACCCCCGACGAGGTGAAAGCAATAATTAGATCCTTACCATCTGGGAAAGCGCCAGACATGGATGGCTTACCCGGGGAATTCTATAAGTCATATGAGGAGACCCTTGCCCCACTGCTAGCACAGGTATACAACAAGGCTTACGAACGCGGTATCCTCCCTGACTCCATGAGTGAAGCCATAATAATCCCCTTGCTGAAGCCTGGAAAAGATGGGACGGACTGTGGGTCATATAGACCACTATCTATGTTAAATGTAGATAACAAAATACTGACTGCACTCCTTGCTAATAGATTACATAGAGCGATCCCCCTGTTGATTCACCAGGACCAAACTGGCTACGTGCCAGGGCGCTTTATCACCGAAAACTTGCGCAGGTTACACCACATAATATACAGCACCGAGCGAGGGCCTCAGAAATATGCTGTGGCGTCACTAGACGCCACCAAGGCCTTCGATTCGGTGAGATGGGAATGGTTATATGCCACCATGATTAGGATGGGGATCGGACCCGCCTTCCTTAAGTGGACCCAATTGGTCTACACCAATCCCACTGCCAGAGTGCGCACCAATAAGACATACTCTGAGAAATGGCCCCTCTACAGAGGCACATGGCAGGGTTGCCCACTGTCCCCTATGCTATATATTATTGCCGCGGAGCCTGTAGCTGCATATCTCCGGCAGGAGTATGGAGACGGAGGCATTGAACTTGACGGGGAGACACACCTCGTCTCTATGTACACAGACGACATGCTGCTGTACCTGCACAACCCGGAGCACCTCCTGCCCTACATTGTAGAGACTTTAGATGGTTTCCACAAACACACAGGCATTCAGATCAACAAAGACAAGTCTTGTCTCTATCCCCTTGCTGCATTGTATAGAGAGGAGCACAGATCCCTGCCCCCTCTAGACCTTCAATGGCAGGTGACATCCTTTAGATACTTGGGTGTTACCATACACCGTAACCCTAGCACCGAACACATTCTTAACACAGTTAGGGCTAAAGAGGCCCTTGCAAAGTCCATGGATTTTTGGGGTAAGCTCCCACTCTCAGTTGCGGGGCGGGCGGGTCTCCTCAAAATGGTGGCACTCCCCCGTTTACTGCATTCCTTTTCCAACGTCCCCTTCAACATCCCTCGCTCCTTTTTCAGAGACATAAACAAACTCTGTAGGGGATTCCTTTGGCAGGGAGATAGGCAGGGAGATAGGCACAGGGTGGCGCTGGACATTCTCCATAGACCCTATGAGAGGGGGGGATTGAAGGTCCCTAATTTCAAACTTTACTACTTGGCTAGCCAAGGCATGTGACGCAATGGATGGCAGATGAAACCACCTCAGACACCCGACTTCTCTAACCAGCTCTGCCTCGACTGCTACTCCGAGACTTACTATGGGTTGACAAGGGGACCTGAGACATTACCCATACCTGGTTAGACTTGGATCCCAGCTCTGGAAGCAGGCCTGTAAATCAGTGGGGGCGACAGACCCGTATTCCCCGCAGATCCCCATTGCAGCAGTCATGGCTAAACTCTCATGTGGACACACGGAAACACGCACCCAGTGGGAACCCTATGGGGTGGCAGTATTAGGATACCTCACTTATGAACAGGAGCTCATGACATTCACAGACCTCAGCGAGTCCACAGGCCAGTTTCTGCTCCACAGAGCAGTGACACAGGCCATGAAGGACAGATGGCCTGAGGCCACCGACCAAGTCATGGAGAACGATATCATTGAGTCGATGCTGGACACTGCTGAGGGGGGCCACGCAACCACCAGACTATACGAAGCCCTACTGCAGGGCACGACCAAGAATGAACTTAAATGCAAAGAGAGGTGGGAGAGGAAATTGGGCCTTGAATTTGAGGACAAAGCATGGGAGAGAATAACACACTACCATAAACAAATCTCTAGAAATGCCCGTCTCCAACTCATCCAACTGTACATTACCAACAGGGCCTACCTTACACCTGCCGCCATATCGAGGTTCAAAGGAGCCACAACCCAGACATGCCCCAAATGCAATGAGCTGAGGGCGGGAATGACCCACATGTTCTGGGGCTGCCCGATGGTCCAGAGGTTCTGGGCCCAGGTGAAGGAGAGGGTAGCAAACGCGGAGATTGAAGTGGAAATTCACGAACCAGCAGCCTGTATTTTGGGAAGTTATAAGCGAAACAGTAAGAATAAGCCCCTAAATAAACTCAAAGACTTGATATACATCACACCGAAAAGACGCATAGCCATGGGATGGAAAAGCGCCGGAGGCCTTAGCGAGGCCCTTTGGTGGGGTGACCTCAAAAGATGGATAGCCACTGAGACCGCGGCCTGGGAGACAGCGATTCAGGTACAGAGGCTGGACTCCAGAGATGAACTACTCCGTTGGGTGCCGTTAACAGTGCCATTGCTCCACCCAGCGGCTCAAGACAGCACCTCGGTCAGTATGGACAGTCCCGGCCCGACACGAGGTCCAGAAGAATAAGGTGGATGTGTGGAGGGAGGGGGGGAGGGCAGGAGAGTTGGGAATGTTATATTATGTTGTTTTTTGGATCATGCATATTGCATTGACTAATCAATGATCCTTTGTTTGTCACTACTTGTTGAAAATCCAATAAAGATATTTAAAACAAAAAAAAGATATGTGATGTCATCAGTTATGCCATCAATGACATTTATGATGCCATCTTTAATGTCCTGGGTGTTAGTCTTAGCAGTGCACAGTGATGGCACGAGTTATGCTTGCTTAGCTTACCATAACTGGTGAGTTTTTGGGTTTTCTCGGTTTTACTTGTAACCATAATGTCCAGGAGTGTGGCGAACACGTTACTTAGCCTCCTTGCCACCGGGAAGCGGTTTTTTACTGCAACATTTCTTAAATAAAACCTCAGCTTTTAAAAGCAAAATTGTTGCTGTGCAGTCGTTTGCTGTTGTTTTCCCACGCTTGAACCTTTTGGCGAGCAATTATTGCTGGATATATTTTTTGGATTTCGTTCTTTGATGGGAGAGAAGCTTCTAAAGAACCAAGACTTTGCGGTCTATGTTTGCTTTCATCTTCATATATATACATATATATATATTCACTAAAAAAAACTTTGTTAATGGGACGTTATGGTTAAGTTGCCCTACTAAAAACCTGTGCCATTCACTAAAAAAACTTTACAAACGTGACATTATGGTTCAAAGTAAAACAGAAAAATCCCTGAAATTTGCCAGTTATGGTAGGCTAAGCAACCATACCTGCCCGCACCACTGTGCACTGCTAACACTAACACCCAGGACATGAAAGATGGTATCACAAATGTCATTGATGACATCACTGATGATATCACATGTGAAGCCCCTTTGTTTTTGTTCACTGCCATATATATATGTGTCTATTCAGTAAAAAAACTTTGTTAAAGGGATGTTATGGTTCACAGTAAAACCGAAAAAGACTTGACATTCGCTAATTATGGTAAGCTAAGCAACTATAACTCATGCCACCTACGTGCATTGCTAAGACTAACATCCAGGACATCAAAGATGATACAGAAATGTGCAGTACTTTGGAGTGGCTTTAGGAGAATTTTCCGCATGGGGAAATGTCCGAAGATAGCGATAGTAATAGTACACAGTGTTCTGCATAAGCAAAATAATGTTCAGTATTTTATGGGCATTTAACATATATATATTTATTTGTAGCAAACCAGGAAAAAAAGAAGAAATGCCAACAAACGACACAGAGGAAAACAGGCTGAAAAGGATAGAACTTAAAATGGACACACTGTATAACAATTTTAATAGTTTAAGAAATTTGTGGAGGAATTTGTCAGAGGAAAAATACGTTATCACTGTCCCACCTGTACCTGCCCCCCTTCTCAATTCTGTAGTGAACCGTGCCCAAACCTTCAAGAAGAAAATAGACGTTTTGATGAAACATCCATCCCTTCTTCCCCACACAAATCATCTCCTAAAAATCAGCTTGTGTTGAACCCTAATTCCCCTATATTCGTGTCAGTGTCTGCATCCCCCTGTATTTCTCTTGATTGAAGTTTGTGTGCGTTTTTAGAAAGTTTTTGTATATTTGTTGTAGAGTAAGGGTTGGGGTAAAAAAGTTTTTTAAAAAGGACTTAAAATGTTCGTGAACAGCGCGCCTGTTCGAGCTAGCCGTAAGCAATGCAATATGGATGTTCTAACGGCAATACACCTACCCGTACCAATGCCAACCAAGATGGAACTGATCCTAGAATGCGCCATCTGTGCAAGTTGTGCGTAAATTAACAGAATGGGGCGTGCTAAGGGCATTATACCTCTCCGAACTACACACAAACGAAATAAAACATGTTCCTAGAACATAGCAGGTGGGCGGGATGTATGTAAATGAGCCAAATTTGAAGTGTCCTAAGGACACTATACCCGTCCGTATCGTCCGCAGCAAGATGGAACCGTCCGTAGAACAGGTGCGGTGGCCGGCATGTTCATTGTCAAACAAAATGGAGGTGTCCTAAGGACACTGGAACTGTCCGTACAGTCATCAGACCAGGTACGCACATGCGCAGTACACCCATAATTACTGCGAACATCCCGCCTGTCCCTAACTGTCTGTCTCACTTGTGTCGCACTTTTAATTAGTTGCAGGACCTGAACACTGTCCGTAGAACACTGGCCCGCATGCGCACATTTGTTAGTCTGCATTTGCTGTCCAGCACGCATGCTTTTCCCTCGCGGATGTGTTCAGGACGTCATCATGTGACCGCACCCATGCTGAGCGTGTGGACTAATTTGCGCACTTTGTCTGCTTCCGCAACATTGCAAAATAACTTACACATACATGGGAAATAATTTTTCAGTATAAAATCACCATTTGACATGTCCCATACAATAGCTCTACCTGTGAACATGTCGTTTACAATTTTTGCAGCGCTTTTGAATGATCAATATGGTCACGAGCCGCACCCCTCGAACCCTATAAATGGCCACACCCCCAAGCTTATCTTCATTGTGCTTCTGGCTATAGCAGTTAGAGTTGTGCTGCCTTTACTACTATAGCGACCATTAGGCAAACAATCCTTATGGCATCCATGGCTACTGTTGCTGCATTAGCCTCAGCACCACCCCAAACCCAAACTGCAGAGGGATATACGGGTGAGGATGTAGGGATCGAGGAAGAAGAGGAAGAAGAGAATGAGGTGGAGGAACTCCGCACTACAAACACTTGCCGGGAGTCGTGGGTGTGGCGGTTGTTTTCCATTTTTTGGGAACGTACGGAAAGCACTTACGAACCTGGTCAGGTGCCACCAGTGTCAGTTGCTGCTGAGTCGCGGAAGACCTGGTGCGTACAGCTTTGGTACGACAACCATGAAGCGACACTGTAAAGATCTGGGTTCCCAGTGATGACTCTGACATCTCTTGATGTTCCGGTTGTTCTTTTAATGAGTTTCCAGTACATCTTTATGTTTCATATGTCAAGTTCATCAAAACCTATGGCAAACATGCACCGGCATCCTCCCAGGTAGGCTACTTCTCACCAACTCTCTTACTCAGAACTCTCAACCATACAACAAGATTGTCACCAGCAAGATTCCATGTCACTCACTCAGCATTCTACTCATTCTGCAAAGACAACATGAAAACCTAAATCACTACATATCTCCCTTCCTTACACAACAACACCGCCTACCAAAACCAGTCACACTCACAACACACAGTACAAACACACACCATCCAATGCGCGTGCATCTCAACCACATGAAGTATCACTGCACCCGTACAACCTGAACGCATCACCAGTTCAAATGGTACCATAACACAATACTAACGATGCCGCCCCTTTTCTACACAGTAAAGGAAGGACACCTACCAATGAAAATTGTACCACTAGCAATCAATCTTCAAAAGCTCAGGTATCTCTCCCACCTCTCTCCTCCTCTACCACACAAAATGATAACCAATACTAACCTCGTAGCCACACCACACACACAACTCCGAGCTGTGCACAGCACACACCAAAGAACAAGGCTGTGCATTCCCAACACCCGAGTGAAACGACACAATAACACACTGCACACTAAGGTACCTATGCCGCCACCCCCACTTCATCGCCTGTGTCCTAAAGATCCACCTAAAGACCAAACACAACTATGAGAAAGCATTGTCACACACAACATATAAATAGATGCATTACTTTCACCAGAACAACAGCACTCGTATTACACTCAGTCACCTATAACTTCACAGCCAAATAAAATCACACCACTATGATGTGCACCTCACTCTCAAAGAACCAGGTTGGACGTTCCAAACGTCCGAGTGAAACAACATCCAAACAGCACAAACAGTGTGATATTGCCACCTCTTATCTGTCACCTGTGTTCCTTAAAACAAACCAAACCAACACCACACCACTGCTGCGAAGAACCACTTAAAACACACCATGCACTAGGCCATCAAGCACTCAACTACAAAAATCACCAAAATGCTAAAACTCTAGCACACCACAAAGACTTACACATGCAGATCCCCACACTGTAACAACAAAACAGTGCTTTAAAATTAATAACATTACTGCTAAAATTCTAACTAAGTTTCTTTGTTCTCCCTAAATGGCACAAAAGACTTTTAAACAGTCCCACCTGCAAAGCAAAAAATTAGTAAACATGTTCAATAAATCACTTTTCCCGTGCCATGTACTACAACTATAGCAGTCCACTTTGCATATTGCATTGAAAAGTCCATCTGCAGAAAGAACATGGGTTAAACACAACTGCTTCATAAAACTAACATTGCTCACATCAAATATGTGTCTCTAAACAAAGGCAACGACACCACACTCACCCATTCAGTGTACATTCACCCTAAAATGCTCATTTTGCAATGGTAGTGTCAAAATATCACAACTATCACAGGCCTCACATGACAATTTAATCCTAAAATGTTAAATTAAACTCTGCTGCATGCTGTGTTATGTGTTCTGTGCAGCCTCTCCACAGAAGACCTGCGGCCTCTGCTAACAGGTAAGACTCTTAGTGCCTCCTCTCTGCACAGTGTCACTCAGAAGGCACAGTGGTCTCCAGCTTTGGTGCTCTCTCAATGGCAAAATACCTCTCAGCTGCACCGCAATGGACTCCAAGCCCTTCCAAGTACAGTCACGGGCTCCAAGACCCTCAAACACTGCAATGGGGACTAGGCCCCTCCTCACCACAGCATTTGGGCTCCAAACCCCTCCAGGCGCTATAATTGGCTCCCAACTCCACCAATGTCATTATTGGCCCTCATAGGAACACAGTTCAAATACTGGGCACCTAGCCCCTCTGCCAGAGAGAAGTGGTCCCCTAGTCACTCCTAGGCTCAGCTCAGGCTCAAAGCCTCTCACAATGCTGCTGTCTTGGGCTCCAAGCCCTTCAGCTGCAAAACATGACTTGCAGATTCCTCAATTCCAAGGCGCAGCTCAGGCTCCAAGCCTCTCCAATTGCTACTGCCATGGGCTCACCGCCCTTCATGTCTTAGCTTTGGGTTATCAAACCCCTCCAGGACAGTCAATTGGGCCCTAAGCCCTGCCACTGTTGCTCTGTCAGTCTCTTGGACCTCTGAGTTTAACCTGCCCAACAAACGGTTAGACAGGCCAATCCAGATGGCTCTTGCATGGCGCAGATTACTACATCCTGCACCAGCGGCCTCAGCGATGGGCCCTACTGTGCCTAAAGCCAATAAGCGCTCGCCCTACCTGGGAGGGTCTTCTTCTTGGGTTGGGGGACGGTGTATGTGCCATCCTCAGTGCTGTCCCCCCCAGCAAGGCCAGCATCCTCGTCGCCAATGTAAAGATCTGGGTTCCCAGTGATGACTCCGACATCTCTTGATGTTCCGGTTGTTCCTTTAATGAGTTTCCAGTACATCTTTTATGTTTCATATGTCAAGTTCATCAAAACCTATGGCAAACATGCACCGGCATCCTCCCAGGTAGGCTACTTCTCACCAACTCTCTTACTCAGAACTCTCAACCATACAACAAGATTGTCACCAGCGAGATTCCATGTCACTCACTCAGCATTCTACTCATTCTGCAAAGACAACATGAAAACCTAAATCACTACATATCTCCCTTCCTTACACAACAACACCGCCTACCAAAACAAGTCACACTCACAACACACAGTACAAACACACACCATCCAATGCGCGTGCATCTCAACCACATGAAGTATCACTGCACCCGTACAACCTGAACGCATCACCAGTTCAAATGGTACCATAACACAATACTAACGATGCCGCCCCTTTTCTACACAGTAAAGGAAGGACACCTACCAATGAAAATTGTACCACTAGCAATCAATCTTCAAAAGCTCAGGTATCTCTCCCACCTCTCTCCTCCTCTACCACACAAAATGATAACCAATACTAACCTCGTAGCCACACCACACACACAACTCCGAGCTGTGCACAGCACACACCAAAGAACAAGGCTGGGCATTCCCAACACCCGAGTGAAACGACACAATAACACACTGCACACTAAGGTACCTATGCCGCCACCCCCACTTCATCGCCTGTGTCCTAAAGATCCACCTAAAGACCAAACACAACTATGAGAAAGCATTGTCACACACAACATATAAATAGATGCATTACTTTCACCAGAACAACAGCACTCGTATTACACTCAGTCACCTATAACTTCACAGCCAAATAAAATCACACCACTATGATGTGCACCTCACTCTCAAAGAACCAGGTTGGACGTTCCAAACGTCCGAGTGAAACAACATCCAAACAGCACAAACAGTGTGATATTGCCACCTCTTATCTGTCACCTGTGTTCCTTAAAACAAACCAAACCAACACCACACCACTGCTGCGAAGAACCACTTAAAACACACCATGCACTAGGCCATCAAGCACTCAACTACAAAAATCACCAAAATGCTAAAACTCTAGCACACCACAAAGACTTACACATGCAGATCCCCACACTGTAACAACAAAACAGTGCTTTAAAATTAATAACATTACTGCTAAAATTCTAACTAAGTTTCTTAGTTCTCCCTAAATGGCACAAAAGACTTTTAAACAGTCCCACCTGCAAAGCAAAAAATTAGTAAACATGTTCAATAAATCACTTTTCCCGTGCCATGTACTACAACTATAGCAGTCCACTTTGCATATTGCATTGAAAAGTCCATCTGCAGAAAGAACATGGGTTAAACACAACTGCTTCATAAAACTAACATTGCTCACATCAAATATGTGTCTCTAAACAAAGGCAACGACACCACACTCACCCATTCAGTGTACATTCACCCTAAAATGCTCATTTTGCAATGGTAGTGTCAAAATATCACAACTATCACAGGCCTCACATGACAATTTAATCCTAAAATGTTAAATTAAACTCTGCTGCATGCTGTGTTATGTGTTCTGTGCAGCCTCTCCACAGAAGACCTGCTGCCTCTGCTAACAGGTAAGACTCTTAGTGCCTCCTCTCTGCACAGTGTCACTCAGAAGGCACAGTGGTCTCCAGCTTTGGTGCTCTCTCAATGGCAAAATACCTCTCAGCTGCACCGCAATGGACTCCAAGCCCTTCCAAGTACAGTCACGGGCTCCAAGACCCTCAAACACTGCAATGGGGACTAGGCCCCTCCTCACCACAGCATTTGGGCTCCAAACCCCTCCAGGCGCTATAATTGGCTCCCAACTCCACCAATGTCATTATTGGCCCTCATAGGAACACAGTTCAAATACTGGGCACCTAGCCCCTCTGCCAGAGAGAAGTGGTCCCCTAGTCACTCCTAGGCTCAGCTCAGGCTCAAAGCCTCTCACAATGCTGCTGTCTTGGGCTCCAAGCCCTTCAGCTGCAAAACATGACTTGCAGATTCCTCAATTCCAAGGCGCAGCTCAGGCTCCAAGTCTCTCCAATTGCTACTGCCATGGGCTCACCGCCCTTCATGTCTTAGCTTTGGGTTATCAAACCCCTCCAGGACAGTCAATTGGGCCCTAAGCCCTGCCACTGTTGCTCTGTCAGTCTCTTGGACCTCTGAGTTTAACCTGCCCAACAAACGGTTAGACAGGCCAATCCAGATGGCTCTTGCATGGCGCAGATTACTACATCCTGCACCAGCGGCCTCAGCGATGGGCCCTACTGTGCCTAAAGCCAATAAGCGCTCGCCCTACCTGGGAGGGTCTTCTTCTTGGGTTGGGGGACGGTGTATGTGCCATCCTCAGTGCTGTCCCCCCAGCAAGGCCAGCATCCTCGTCGCCAATGTAAAGATCTGGGTTCCCAGTGATGACTCCGACATCTCTTGATGTTCCGGTTGTTCCTTTAATGAGTTTCCAGTACATCTTTTATGTTTCATATGTCAAGTTCATCAAAACCTATGGCAAACATGCACCGGCATCCTCCCAGGTAGGCTACTTCTCACCAACTCTCTTACTCAGAACTCTCAACCATACAACAAGATTGTCACCAGCGAGATTCCATGTCACTCACTCAGCATTCTACTCATTCTGCAAAGACAACATGAAAACCTAAATCACTACAGACACCTAATGTCGTTCCACAGTGCGGACATTCGCAAGGTGGTGCCATGTGAAGAACGTAGTAGATTGAGTTCCTCCACAGCATCCTCCGTGTCCGATCGTCTCACCACAAGAGACACTCCTGTGGGGGAGCGCATCCCTCCAGCTGCTTCACAAGCCATTCGCGATGCTGTTGACCTTTACCTTTCGAGGTTCACAATATTGTGTGTGTACTGTGACGCAGTACTCTGCAGGGGGGAGAGTCTTTGAAGTGCTTTTGAGGCTCCGGTCACTGAGCACCAGAAGAACTTCTCCCTACGTAAGTGAAGCCCTCCGTATATCTTTCTCCACCTGACCCTTCTTATCCCCGTGGTTGGTGTCCCTTCCTTACCCTCCTTTGTCCTCCTCTCCTAGTGTGCCGTGTCCATAAAAGCAGTTAACTGGGAAATTACAAAAAAGGCTCTTTTCAGAGCCGCCTTTCTCAGTTTAACAATAGAACCATCAAGTGACCGTCGTAGGCCCCCTCGCATTTTTTGAAAAGTCTGCGGACAGTAGTAGGACACTCAAAAATGGAGGGGGCAAGCAAAGCAATACAAATGTACTTTTCGCTGGGAGTAAGTGGTGGCTCTGAAAAAAGCCTTTCGGGGTTGTGTGTGCTTCAAAAACTGTAGGTTGGAAAAAACGCATTGCCAAATAGGTGACTATGATTCCAAGAAACATTTCAATGCATGTTGTACATTGCGAAGAAAAATCTGATTGCCAGCATATGTGAGATGGACTCCATCTCTGCGAAATATGAAAGAGCTGCGAAACAAAATGTTTTCATTGTGGAATGAGGACATGCCAACATCTCTTAGAAAGGCACAAACGGCCTTATTCACAATGCGCCTCGCTTTATCCATTTGTGGGCCAAATGCAGAAGAACGCAGCCACTTTTGTCTTTGTGCAATACGGGAAAAAACTATTTGACAATTTGGAAACATATCCATGACTTTCGCAAGTCCTTCCTTTATTGCAAATTGCAAAGAAATTCCAGAAACATGGCCCAAACTGTTTCCTCCACAATGACTGATAAGTACATCAGGATGACGCTCTGTCTGTAAAGTAGCGCAGAGAGGTACCAAGTCCAGCCACCTCATTCCACGCACGCCATGCCAATGCACTTCTACATGAGGAAATCCTAAATCTGCAGATAGACCACAACTTTCTGCATACACCTTCAACCAATGTATCCATGAGTCTCCCAAAATTCAGATAATCTTTTTTCGAGCACACAGGGCCATGGCTGTCTGGTCTCCTGTCAGGGAAAAGACGTTCTGACTAAATTTCTCCGTACACAACACACCCACCGACCTTTATTGACCAATCCCTACCTTCGCACATTCTCATTTGCATGCGTCTCCACCCCAAAATCCCTGTTGGTAATAAGCGCCGCCTCCAAACTACAGCCATGTTCGCGGACACGTACAGAGCTTGACGACTGTACATTTAAATATTATTCCCTTTTTCCCCTTGAAGGTGGGCTCTGAAAAGAGGCGTTTTTTTTTTTTTTGGGCAGATACCTTACAGACACCTGTTATTTTGTTTCTTTTTTTTATATTTTTTGTTCTTACTTTACTCCTACAACCATTACAGAACCTTCTCCAAAGCAAGCCTCACATTCCAAAAGAACAGCGCATTTCCCAAAGAAGATAACGCAACACCATCTGCTTCAAAATAAGCCACATTACTGGGAACAATGTTCTCGTGGCTGCAGAAAAACATACCAGCACGTAACATTAAAGCACGCATGCCGCGATTGATGTTACACCTTCCAATACTTTGATCAGGACAGAAAACAGAACTATTGTCCCATTTATCCCTAGGCAGTAACCCAGAAAAAATGTATTTCGCAGTTGGAAAGATGTTCATGACTGCTTCAACCAACTGTTCCAAATCTTTCAACAAAGTACGTGAACTCACGTAGCCCAAATGGCAAGCACCGTTGTACAAAAGTACCACATGAGGAGTAGTCATCGTACGCATCTCGGTGCAAAGTTGGAGAAGTGCCGCAACATTGCGATCAGTCTCAGCACTCCACACCAGCTCCACTACTCTCACATCAAAATGATGTGCCACATGCCTGCTTTCAGCATAGAGCTGTAAACCTTGGAAAAAAATATCTCCAAGGACCAAAACCCTGACCCTCTGCGCCTCTGCACTCTTCAGTATACGCACCGTCTTTCGACACAAAGGAACAATGTGAACATCGGATTGGCTGATGCCCACAGTCCCCTTTCCATGCTGGATTTGCTGTAGAAACCCATATGTGACACACCCTACCCACTGACATGCGTTGTCTACGTGCGGCACGTAACTCTTAGCCAGTCCTTCTACCCTTTCCACATCACCTGCGATTCCATTTCCTCATTGGACACAGCAGTCACACAACCATCCACCAATCACATTAGCCATCCCTACATCTAACTCCGTCATCAAAATTTTGCACTTCAAATGTACTATTGATCACTCTGAATGCAAGTCGTGTATCATTGCAAAGCACCTACTTCAAAAACTACTCATTGACAAACCACACTACTTCTTACTGTCTCCCGCATAAGCTATACATACGTTAGAACTCTCCCTATTTAGTGGAAAACTTGATTTTCCATTAGAAAATGGCACAATTTTTTACTGTGTACCGCCTACATAAATGCTACTTCCAATATGATCGTATGAGAAAATGTAAACGCTCCCGATTGCTGTGGTGACATTTCCCTTTGAGAGTCTCCCGATTTTTCGCAATAGTACTTATGATATGAAAGTACAGAATTTTACCCCATTTACTGTAATGACCTATTGCTTACAAACCTAACTGCTATAGGTAGCACAGCTTTAAAGAAACAAGACATTTCCGTAACCTAACAATTGTACGCATTTCTGAAGCACGTCCAACTGACATATTGCAATTAACATAGAAAGGCAGCACATTGTGAAGTGAAATGCACACATGCACTGTGTTGAAATATCAAAGTAGAATACTCAGACGAACAATACAAAATTAACGTGTACAGTAACATCACAGCTTTAAACACACAAAGTTACTAACTTCTTCTTTTTACAATCGCAGTGAAGACTACTCTCCTGAAAATCAACAGCATCTACACTGCAAACGACATATCCGAAGAAACCTGCTCATTCTGCAAAAAAAAAGTAAGTACAATGCGACCTTCATATTGTAACTATTCCTCAAACAGACTGTGTGGGTTATGTATTTAATTTGCGCACCAAAGCAAACAGTAATTTCTGAACAATTCTACCCAAAAGTCCCCATTTATTAAACAAAGAATAACAGGCAGAATGACTCACAAATCCCCATATGTTTGGAACTCAAATAACATACAGATACCTTAGAAAGTTAGTAGTAGAAAACAAATAGCTGTTTCAATTTTATGCCAGTACGTTCACTATTCATGCTTCTCCTCACCACTAGCCCACTTTCTACTCTCATCTGAAGCACATTGCAGTAGTATGCAAACAGAAAAATAGCCTTCCCAAATCATTGTAAGAGGCCAATGCACATTCAAACACCACCACAAACAGCTTGTCCATCAAACGCATGCACGCATGCACACAGCACACATGCATTGTACAACAGACCAGACCATGCTTTCTTTTTTTCAACAGACCCCAAAAAATGCCTACCAAAAAGCAAGTCTGAAGAAAGGAACGCAGAAGTAGAGCAAATAAAAATAAAAGTTTCCAACCTAAGCATCCATCTGTAGCAGAGTTTGTAGAGAACGTTGGAACAAAACAGCTAATACAGTCGTTTACCAAAACAAAGGAAGCTTCAACTACCGAATCTTTACCTCCTGCAACAAAATGTGGCACCAAGCACAAAACTCTTCACAAAAAATCGGCTACCAGTACTGCTCATAATGCTCTTATTAATCCTGATATAGGAACAAGAACCTATAGTAAAAAAAATATTTTAGCAAAAATGTTTCGCCACAGAGTTGTTCAAAATCTAATAAGAAGAGGACCGAAATCATCCTCATCCCTTAAAACCTACCGTAGAAAAATGATCCTACAAGCTCTCGTGGACAGTGCAATCATTCTGAAAAGGAAGTTGTTTATATTAGTGTTAAATAGAATGAAACTACTAACAAAACTAAGTACCAAACTGCAAAAGAAACTTATCAATAAACGGAATGTGAACAAAAATAACTTCTTACATATTTGTGGAGGTGAATGGAGTCACACATCAACCACAGAACCATATTTTAATGAAGAAGCATACAAACAAAATCAAACAAACACAATTGCCATCCATAGCAGTGGACGAGGGTATGAAAAAATCAATAATACCATCATGGAACAAGAAACACTGCTTACAAAAGTATCCCCTGAAAACTCAGAATTACCTCTCGATTCAACTGAACCAGACCACCCAGTATACAAATGGCCGTGCACCTCAATGTGGGCCATTCCTAACAAATCTTTCAAATCTTTACGTCAGTTCTTCAATCAGTATGTGAAAGGTAAAGACAAAATTAAAACGAAAGTGCTGCAAAATATGGATATCTGCCCAGTGCACAAATACACAGGACTATAAGGACATTCATTAGCCTTCATTTCTGGACCTATTTGCAAAAGCACCTTCCATGATATCAAAAGGATATCAATACATCATTCAAATGTAAGAAATCTAGTGTATAAAATATACTATGCTAAAAGTCCAGCTTCAGATTTAGCCAATTTAAATACCACTCTTCTGCATGGTACACCCAAATATCTACAAGAAGAAATTGACCGTATCCAGAGAAAATATTTTGGAAGTGAAAGTCGCTTACAAAATGCAATAGTTTTAGAACAGACTACCAACATTTCTGCACATAGCAACCTTCTATTACACACATACAAAAAAGAAATACTAAAATGCAAACGTGCATCGGCTGAAATACCAAACCATGTGTGTGTGTGTTGCCGCAGAACGTTTTACAAAAGGAACACAAAAAATATAGACATAGCGTACAAAATAGAAGACAATGAAGATTCCAAATGGTTTGAATTAGCTCTCTACCTTTTAGCCGAAAACAAATATCAAATAAGTGAATCCCTAATATGTTGTAGTTACTGCACTACAAAACTGGACAACAACCAAAGTCCTTCACGTGCTATCACAAATAATTTGGAATTGTTTCCACTACCAAAATCCCTGCAGCAACTCAATTTGTACGAGAGCATCATAATTCAAACAATTCACCCATTTCAAGCAATTATACGCCTTCACCCAAAAACAGCAAAATTACCTCCCTCTGAATTGGTGAAAGGCATTCGTGGCAAAGTTGTTTATTTGCCATTAGATCTTACAGAAAATGTGCACACTCTTGGAGTGCAACGTTCAATAGAGCATTCTTTAATTGTCTTGGTAAATGGTGTAACAACAAAAGACAAAAAAATTATCTAACATGCAGGAGCTACAACCAATGCAGGTCACTACACTGCATACATTAAAAAGAAATGTGGATGGGTGGAATGTAATGATAGCACCATTACTCTAAAGCAGAGATTGCCAGCTAATCTTACAAATGCGCATTTAATCTTCTTAAAGCCAAAATTTAGTGACTAATGTGTACTTCAACATTACCAAAAAATGAAGTGAAAGCCTACATACAGTTAGAATACGCCAACAGGTATCTAACTGCCCAAGAGTCTATAAACAACAACACAGATAAATGAATACCACAGAAGCATATCAACAAATGCACAGTTAGAATACGCCAACTGGTATCTAACTGCTGTTAAAAATAGCAACAAGGCAACAAACATAACATTAATCAGAAAGAACAAGGAATCACTCAAAGAAATAGTTTGTAGCATAGCAATTAAAGGGTTTTTTTAATCCGACAAGGATTTTTTTCCCCCAGACCCAAGGATTTCAAAAACAAACACATAAACTGAGCAAAATGCACAGTACACTGTTTTGTAAAACTAAATATGAGGGTAAAAAAAAAAGCTAAATTGTCTATTATGCAATGTAATAAGTCTTCATAAAATGCAAACACTAACATGCTTTTTTCTTTTATCACAGAAATTTAAAAAGGCTAGGTCCGCCAAGTATTGCAGTCAGGTAAAACATATATGGATTCTGCACAAATTAAACAGTAAGTATAATTACTGTCATTTCATACATATGCGAATCAACACGGCTAATCTATAGCAGTAATATGGTGCAGTGGCTGTAGGCTGGGCCTAGCATCTTTGATGTATAACTTACCACCTACGCCCTACGGCCAAGCAACCCACACTATAGGTCCTACCCACAATCATTGCTACATATCAAAACCATGGTGGTTCTAATTTCACTACTTCTAAGTTTAGTTTTGGGTACATGGTGTGCAGCCATGCAACCAAGATACTAGAACATGCACACAACCACAGCACCACACCACGCCGATGTTCACTTATAACTTCACTGCTTATCACTTCAGTCTTGGGTGCATGGCATTTGGCCATGCACCCAAGACTCTGGGTCCTGGCCAGAAACAGCAAAGCATATCACAAGCATTGTGGCTTCTAATTTCACTACTTATAAAGTTGGTTTTGGGAGCATGGCCTTTGGCCATGCTCCCAAAACGCTACGCCCTCCCCACAACCACCTGAATGGTGTTTCATAGTACGAGTGTACCTATGCCTGTTATGTGCTGCAGTAGTTGTGGCCACATGCTACAGACTTGGGTGTAAGGCCATAGATTTTTGAATGTATGGGTATGCAGTGTATAAAATCCATAGCGGCTTACAACTGCAGTGCTTATAACTTTGTTCTTGGGTGCATGACCTGTGGCCATGCAACAAAGACTCTAAGTCCTGGCCACAACTACCACACCATATCACACCCATTGTGGCTTGCACCAATATTTCGGCCATGCAGCCAAGTCTCTACACACTCTCCACAACCATTTGACCCATAAGCAATACTACAATTGTATCAATTTCTGTAATATGCTGCGGTGGTTGTGGCCAGGGCCTAGAGTCTTGGGTGTATGGCCTACTACGGCCTACGGCCATGCACCCAAGACTCTAGGCCCTGGCCACAACCATCGCAGCATATTACACCCATGGTCCCTTATAAATGAGTGACATACCCATACAATGAAATATCATAACTGTAGCACGCACTCAATTTGTACCCAGGACTCTAGGACCTTCCCACTCCTACCAGATACATAATCGAATGTGTGGGTGTGATGTATGAATGAGATATCCTGCACTGCTTGTGGGCAAGGTCTACAGTCTTAGGTGTATGGCCTACAACCTGCAGCCATGCACCCAAAAGTATATGTCCTGCCCACAACCACCACACTATGTAAAATCCATGTTGGCTTATAACTTTGGAGTTGACAAGTGTGTTCTCAGGTGCATGGCCTTCGGCCATGCCCCGAAGACTGCAGATCCTCCCCACAACCACCTGAGTGATGTGTGGTAGTACGGGTGTATCGATAGTTGTGGTATGCTTCAGTGGTTCTGGCCAGAAGCTTGACTCCTACCTGTATGTCCATTGATATTACAATGTATGGGTGTGCAGTGGCTTATACCTCCAGTGCTTATAACTTTGTTCTTGGGTGCATGGCCTTTGGCCATGCACCCAACACTGTACACACTCCCCACAACCATCTAGCCGATATTCAATACTACAGGTGTATCCATGGGTGTGACATGCTGCAGTGGTTGTGGCCAGGGCCTAGAGTCTTGGATGTATGGCCTTCGACCTACGGCCATGCATCCAAGACTCTAGGCCCTGGCCACAATCACCGCAGCATGTCACTCCTATGGCGGCGTACTAATCAATAACACACCCATAGGAAAAAATAATGTAATAACAACATGTACTCAAATTCAATATTCGCTAACACCACGTGTGTCCTTAGCAGAGTTTCAAGGTGCCTGTGCGCAGCACGGACTGAAATAGTACCCCTATTAAAACCCTCATTGTCTGTGAGTGTGTTAGGGAGAATTCTCTTATAAGGCTAATTTCCCAAACCTAGTGAGTCCCCAGCAGCTTTGCTGGATTTTTGGGGTTTGTTTTTTTCTCCTGCTAAGAGTGAGACTCTTTTCCTCCCACTCTTAGGCATGATTTGAGGTATGCCTTTGACATTTTGTGTGCATATGGGCTATGGGGTCTTTTACTCCATAGGGTATCATCTGTTTTTGTGTATGTGTTACACAGCACCCTCAGTGCAGTAACACAGGGGTGTCATAGTGACCCCCAAACATAGACTCCATACCCTGGGACTGACTACTGTCTCCCAGGGCATGTAAAGTCACCATTGACATTACTAGTCCAAAATTGTGAACAGAACCAGTACAAACCATCATATTGTGGAAGTACTGGAAGGGGTTAATTCGATTGCCCCTGGGTCTGTTTTCAAGGGGGCACTGTCCAGTCCCCCCTTGTCGAGTTTCTGGCTGGCGGCAGTGGTTACCACGCAAAATATTCCCCCGGAATATTTCCTATGGGATTTTCTCATTGATTTTAAACGCACCACTTTTTGGTGCAATGTTAAAGATACTGCCGGTTTATTTATTTAACATTACATCAACAGTTGGGTCTTTTTGCCAGAACTCTTTTCTAAAATGGCGTTTGTGTCCGTCTCTGTAACTCTAACCAAGGTCGAGTCCTTTGTTCCACTTTTTGGCGGGCTTCTCCACAGAAGCCCTCCAAATGGTGCCACTCTGTCTGGGTTCCACAGGATGTGTGGGGAGGGGAATTTGCACCCTAGACTGCGTTGCCTTAGCAACCCAAGTCGCACGCTATTCTGATTGGCCCAGTGGTGAGCCACCTGGCTCACCACTTAGCATGTGTGAGTAACAGCTAGGATGTTGAATGGGGGTTTTTCTGCATAAAAGCAGGGCCTTTGGGACTGGAACTTCAGAATTCGCCAAAGGGCCTAAAAATCCGAAGATGGAAGAAGCTGAGCCATCTGCAACAACAACACCACCGGTGGAGCCCTGCTGCAATGAACTCACCACTTTCCCAACGACAAGAGAAGATATTCTGCTGGACGAGTCTTCTTCCTTTGAGCTGGTGGGATCAACCAGTTTGCCCCTTTCGCCTTCCAAAGATGTCTCTTGGTCGAATCGCCCGTGCCAAGCACCCCGGCGGCCGGATAGCCAAGCTTCACCACTTTGACCGCGAATAAAAGGAATGCACCTTTTAACCGACAAACTCCGCGGCTGGTTTCATCCCTGGGCAGTGCAACGACTCCAAGTTTCCTCTTCAACGAGATCCTCTCTTCCCCTGGTCGAAACAATGAACTGCAACCACTGCCAGGAACAACTACCACCGCTGGAGCTTCCTCTCTCATTAAGGTTCTGTGTTCTGCCTGGCCTCCATTTCCACCTATTGCTAAAGGTGACACTTAAATCCTTGGCTTGCCAACTGGGTTGGCCCCAGACCTTCTAACTTTACTTCTTGAATCATCCCAACCTCTTTTGAACATTCTGCAAAGACTTTTGGTGCATTTTAAACTGTGTGATCTTGGGCACATTTCGCTTTGCTCCATTGAAAGTGGGCCTGGCCTATGAACTTTGGCTCTACAGTGTATACTGCCTTTACTCCATTGCTCTGCACTTCAAAAAGTGTTGGGAACTGTTTTATTTTTATGCCCTGCCTTTTTCTCTCCCTTTAAATTAACTATTGGAGTGCCATCTAGGTTACGCGCTCACATCTGTTTTAACAAATAGTGGTGTTTTAACTCTGACTTGTCTAATAGTTATCAAGGGTGGTGTTTATACTTTACCTGACTGTGTTTTAACTTGCTTTTTATTTAGAGTGCTAGCGTATTGCCTAAAGTGTGTTTTAAATAAATAATTATATACTTTTGATACAAAGCTCTGGTCAGTGTTTGTTTGCTCTACTGTGTTTTTTAGCCCTATTGTGTATACTTTATATACTGCCCTACTCTTCTTGAGAGAGGTCTGACTGCTCAGCCGCAGCTACCAGGTAAATCTGGGTGGTGCAGGCTGTTACCAATTGGGTTTACTGCTTACTCCTGTGGTCTCAATCTTTTTGCAGTGGTCCCCAAGGGAACTGCACAGGATTCTGCCTAACAGAGTGATGTGCAATACTACAGGCATATCTGTAGCTGTGGCCAGGGCCTAAAGTCTTAGATGTATGCCCATACACAGTTCAATGTAAGTCTCTACACACTCTCCACAACCATTTGACCCATAGGCAATACTACAGTTGCATCAATTTCTGTAATATGTTGCGGTGGTTGTGGCCAGGGCCTAGAGTCTTGAAAGTATGGCCTACGGCAGCCAAGTCTGTACACAGTCTCCACAACCATTTGACCCATAAGCAATAGTACAGTTGTATCGATTTCTGTAATATGCTGCAGTGGTTGTGGCCAGGCCCTAGAGTCTTGGAAGTATGGCCTACGGCCTACGGCCATGCACCCAAGACTCTAGGCCCTGACCACAACCACTGCAGCATATTACACCCATTATAACTGTTGCATGGACTCATTTTGTACCCAGGACTCTAGGCCCTGGCCACAACCACTGCAGCATGTCACACCCATGGCGGCGTACTAATCAATAGCACGCCCATAGGAACAAATAATGTAATAATGACATGTACTCAATTTCAATGTTCGCTAACACCATGCGTGTCCTTAGAACAGTTTGAAAGTGCCTGTGCGCAGCACGGACTGAAATAGTAACCCTATTAAAATCCTCATTTTCTGTAAGCACAAACATTCCAAACAAGGCGTGCATAGAGAATATACCATTAACACCGCCTGAACAAATACAGTTTTTCACCCATCTCTTACTGTGTGAACCTCCCCAAGCACTATGACACAGCAAAATAGGTTTCGAAATAGCTTGTTGCCGCTGGTCGCCGCTGCGCTGTCGGCGGATCCAAAATGTCAGGCGCATCCAAACAATCTGACGCACAACACGTCTCACTACAGCCAATCGGCAGAGATGTTGCGTGTCCGCGGTCATGACGCCAGCCCCTTAGCCAATCGGTATCTTGTCCGCGGAGCAAACAGATAAGTGTGACCGCAGAGCGGACATAGATATCACTAATTTTTTTAGACCTACTTTTTGGTCTTTTTAAAGAAAAGTAGTGGACGGATTGTCACCAAATGTACAAAAGCACGCTTTCCGGACCAAGCTCCTGCTCCTACTGCAAATTTGGTGAAAATCCGTCCAGCGGTTTAGGCTGTAGACGTGCGCAAAGTTTTTCCCCCATTCAGTCTATGGGGAATAAAAGACGTTTTGGGACGCCCCTATAACTTTTCCCCCCTGGACCAAACATCACCAAACTTTGCAAAACAATTCAGAGTGGCCCATATACTTTTTCTGCAAAGTGTGGTGATGATTCGTCCAGGGGGAGCGGAATTATAAGCCGCCCAAAAAGTGCTCTTCCTATGGAAACAGCAACTTAACCATAACTACACAGCCACTACCATGGCCGTGTAATATATATATATATATGGTATCACAGTTGGTTTTGTTTAAACATTATATAATCATCGAAAGAGGGATAGAGATTAGCATGGTAGAGAATCACCTCTTGTTCAAGCACATGGTGTCTGGAGAATTTACCTAGGATGTGATAGATTGCACATTTATTCAGACACCTGCTGGTTGACTCTTGCTCTCCGCTATGTCACCAAAGTGGAGCAAGTGTGATTGGTGGCTTTGTTGGCAGATGGTGGATCATGCCTACTATGGCAGAGAAACACATACATGTCTACATATCAGGATGGCCCAAGATCCTGCGGACCTTCTCTCCAAGCTTGTAAATTCTGAAGGTGCTTAACAGTACAGTATATTCAGGGACAATTCCAGAGGATACCATTGGAGTGTGGAGCCTCAGAGTGCAGAATCCAATTTTGCCTGATCCCTAAATGATATACTTTAAGCACTCTTTCCACAACAAGGCAGCTAATTAGACGTCCAATGAGGTCCAGGGGTAAACCTGAACAATATCTGAGAATCCTAAAGGGGGCAAGTAAATACTGGAAAGGATCGAGGGGAACTGGGACAGGGCCAATCCAGGGAACAGCGAGGAATGAGGAAAATGGTGATCAAAACCTGCAGAGTATTGGGTAATCAAAGTCAGGTTAACCTTTGCTAAAGAATGGAGAAGAGAGAAGGAATTGGTGTAGTCAGGAATGGATAGTGGTCCAGAGAGGAGAAGGTGCACCCAGAAAGCAAGTACGGAGAAGCATGTAATGGCTGATGAGGGCTGCCCCTCCACTGTTGAGGGGTACTAACACCCAAGTAAGGGAGAAAAGAATCAGCAAGCCAAGGGCTCTATCTCAGAGCTTGCCAAAAGTCAGAGTGCAGACAGGAGAAGGTGCTGCAAGTCTACTGGGCTGTATCTCTGACCATGTTAGCAGTCAATAAGAAAATCATATCCTGTTGAAGGCTTCAGCCTAGTGGGGCAGGCCCAGGCAGGTGGGAGATAATAACTTCAGCCTGACAACTACTCTGGCAAGAGGGAAGAAAAACTTGCTGGTAAGTTAACAGTAACTCACTATCAAGGGGAGATGAAATTCTTGCTGGTAAGTTAACATTAACACTGTCAAGAGGGATGAAATTCTAAGTAAGGCGATATATACACTGCCGATAACACCCGCCACCCAAGTTAAGGGCCTGAGCGAAGAGAGGGTACCTTAACGCAGGCAGTGGTGCCGTTACTGGTAGGGTCGGCCTGCCACTGAGGTGTATTTCGCCTTTAGCACCCATGTAGTTTCCTACATGGGTACTAAGGGTGTTTAATAAAAATGTTTTTAAAAACATACCTTGTAGTGCAGTGCCATAGTTTCCTAAGTCCGTTTTCTTCGTTGAGGACCATGAATTCATCAACAAGGAAACGGACTTCAGAAACTACAGCGCGGCAACGCAGTGCACAGAAGGGTATGTTTTCTTTTGTTTACATTAAACAGTCTTAGCACCTGCGCATGAACTACACAGGTGCTAAAAGGTGAGGGGGAGCAGCAACAGAGAGGAGGCGCATGCAAGGGGGCGCTGTCCAGCAGCACTCAGGCTGCTCGAAACTCAGTCTTATACCAGAGAATACAGCCTGCATTCCGAGCTTCCTGATTGGTCAGCGCCCCTTCCAAGGTGCTAATGTAAGGTAGTTCCCTACGGCAAGCGGGAGTAAACGTGTTTCCTGGAAGGTCTATGCAGTTACAAATCAAATTGTGATACGGTCAGGACAAGGGAATGCTACATGTTGGGAGCACTGGGTAAAATATCCCAAAACAAACTGAAAGACATTCACGCCACTCACTGAAATGTTGCCTGCTGGGGAAATTAGCCCTAAACCCTACACTGTAATGAGAAAATCTCCCCCTAGTGAATTGTTTTATGTTAGAAACATGATACCCAAACCTACCAGGACCTGAGAGTCAGTGGCGGAGCCAGGTGGTGCAGAGGGGATGGCTGGCTCCCCGGCTCCCTCCTGGTGTTCATGGGCTCCCCAGCCTCCCGTTGGCATCCTATTATCCGCCCACCCTGACACCAAAATCTGCCTCCGCCACTGCTGAAAGTTTTTAATCCTAATGAACTGTTTCATGTAAGTGACGTGACACCCAAGACCACCAGGACTGGAAAATATTTCATCCTAATGAATTTTATTCATGTTAGGGACATGGTACCCAAGCCTATCAGGACCTGAGAGTATTTTACTCTAATTAACTGTTTTATGTTAGGAACATGATAAGAAAGCCTACCAGGACCTGAGAGTAGTTCACCCTAATGAAAAGTTTCATGTTTGGAACATGAGAACCAAGCGTACCAGGACCTGAGACTAGTTCATCCTAATGATCTGTTTGCTGACAAATTGGAAAACCAACAAAACTGACCAACTGCAATGATAAAGAACTGCTGCCTGGCGGGACAATGACCCTATAACCCAGGAGACCTTTCCTTCTAACAAGCTCTTGTATTGGTAAGAGACTCCTGAGCACACTAGGGATCGAGAGGTTTCCATTGTATCAAACTCTTGTCTATTGCGAAACTAGGTCCTAAGAAGAAACGTAAACCAAGAACATCTTGAACGCAGCCCAGTTCTTCTAGTACCAGGGTCGTTCCCATTTCACTATAAAACTGTGATGACTCGAGGAGCATCACGAAGAACAGTCCTATTTAAGTTACATAAGTGAGACCACCGTCTTTTTCTATCCCCAGGTCTCTCACATTAGCGATGTCAGTGATAATGTCATGTGTCTCCATCACAGATGGCAGTGATGATGCAGTTTATTTTGTCACCTGTGGCATAATGCATATGTTAATTAGCTGTGGGGGCTGGGAGGAGGTGAGTTATGGCTGCATAGATAAAAGTATCAAGGGGATTCCTGAGATTTTTAGATTTTCTGTCTTTGAAGGTTACTATCTTTGAAATTCACATGTTTATTTAACTTTCGTTATCGCCTGTTCTCTGTAGAGAACCATAGGTGTCCCTTGAACAAAGATTAGTGAACTGTGCCAGTTTTGTTATTATATAATTTAACCAGAGGCGTTGCTAGGGGGGGTGAGGGGGCTAAAGCCCCGGGTCTTTTGGTTGTAGCCACGGATAGAAACTCAGGAACTACAACCAAAAGGCTATAGCTAACCGCAAATTCAGACTGTCCCCGACAGTAGCTTAGTCCTGATCTTTTCCAGCCCTAGCAAAACCTCTGAATTTAACCAATAACACTTGGAGGAGTGCTCTCAGAATACTAGACCCGAGGCCCGGTATCCACAGCTGCAGTGGCACACAAGCAATAGCAGGTTTCAGATGCCCTAAAGGGACCAAACCATCCTGATGGACATCAAAGAGAGCCTGCTAGAATCACTCTGTGGCCCGAACTATTGAAGCTCCCACAGGTGTTTAACAGATGACGACCATTCCGTAATCCCCAACTACCTTCTAGGCAACCTGGAATTGATTGGACAGCCTTTTGATGATTACTTCTTTTCTTGAGACCAGAATAGCACAGATGAAACCATGGTCCTTCCTCTTTCACCTCATAGCTGTCTCTTCAGAAGTACCCCAGGGTTCTACACTCCCACTATGGCTGTTCAGGACGGTTTAGGTTGAAATGCTCAAAAAAAAAAAGGTTGAAATGACCAAAAGTTCGAAAAATGCTACCACCAAAGGATCGAACACCAAAAGTTCGATCCTTTGGTGGTAGCATTTAATAAAATCGGGGGCTGCGGGGGTGTCCCCCGCATTGCCCCGCTCACTATACTTGATCGTATAGTGAGTGGGGGCTGCGGGACACCCCCGCAGCCCTCTGTTAAAAACAAGAGAAGAAAAGGACCCTGCAGCACTGGTTCTCTTTCACTGGCGCTGCAGGAACCAGCATGAAGATGAAGGTAGGGGGGGGTGTGTGTGTGTGTGTGTGTGTGTGGGCGTGCGTGCGTGCTTGCGTGCGTGTGTGTTAGTTAATGTCTGAAAACAAGGTGTTCAAACTTTTGGTTATTTGAACACTTTGGTTTCGGTCATTTCAGCCGTGATAATTTTGGCTTCGGCCAAATCACTGGGATTCCTCCCGGACGTCCATGAACCCATCATGAAATGTTCACTACTACTTTCCAACTATGGGGGATGATCACCACATAGTGTTCAAACTATATAATGCCCAAGAAGACCGAACAGATTGCCTGCATGCCATACACATCATAGTTGGTAGACAACAAACCCTTCCTGAATGGTTTCACGTCAGAAATCTTGCTTGACAGTGTGCCACCAACTAACAACTAGTTTTTCAGATGGCGCTTAACATGGACTTACTCCACAATATCCTGATCAACAAAGCCAAGACTCTCGGGGTGATCTTTGATGCTAACCTTTCCTTCTCTCGGTAAGTGAGCATGATTACCCAGAATGCTCATTAGTATCCCATTCGCTTCGGAAATATCCTCCCATTCTAGAACTTCAGCACCAAATAGCAGGCACACTTTCTTCAAGTAACATCACCTCCTATGGCCATCTTGGATCAGTGACATCACTTCCTGTGGCTATCTTGAATAGGCCCACACTCCAGCTGAAGGTCACAAGAGACTCCACTAGGAACCCCAATCAAGAAGAAATTGCCTCATCCCAGCAATACCATGGACAAATTCAGGGACAACCACTGATGGACTAGGTGATCAGGTGACTAGAGTATGTGTGTTATTTCTAAACTCCCATGGGGCATCCTGGCAGGGGTGTCTCAGTTTAAAGTGTAACAGTGATAGGTGAAGACCAGCTGTTGACCAGCCTCTTGGCCTGGAAGCCTTTGCTTTTGCCTTACTCCCTGCTGTACCTGCTGGTACTCCTAGCTTCCCAATTACTGTGTTGTCTATCGACACTGCAGTACTTACCTACAATGCAGTCGCTCCTGCTGCTCCTGCTGCTCTTCCTACTCATCTCTCTCTATGTTTCTCCAATCATGCTACAACTTTCTCCTTTCCTATCCCTATCATAAAATCGCAGCTCGAAATTCCGACTGCTCCAAATCTCTTGCACCTCCTACTTCCAAAAAATAAAGCCGACTAGCAAACCATACCTCACCTAAAGCATATCCTCCTTGACTCTCTTCCTCTGCGACTCAACTTCTCTACTCTTCCTTACCACATCAACTGAGCATTGCACTGTGGAATGCTGAGTCTGGATGTAACAAAACCTCCTTTATCACTGCCTACATTCATGCCAGCTTTCCTCCCCTAAACCTTCTTGCTATCACTGAAGCCTGGATTTCTCCATCTGACACTGCCACCCTGGCAGGCCTACATGACTCCAGACTATCCTTCGTTCACCCTCCTCATCTGACTGGCAGAGGAGAAGGCGTCAGACACCTACTCTCTTCCCGCTGCTATGCCTTACAAATCTCCAATGCCACATCCTCTCCTACCTCTTTTGAATTCACCATCTCTGCTATTGCTCCACCTCACTCGGTTCACATCATCTCCATCTATTGCCCTCCTGGTCCCACTGGACAACTCTTTGACGAACTTGGGAAACTCCTTTGTTCTCTTTTCACTAAACATCAATGCATTCTCGTAGGTGACTTTAACCTTCCCTCTACACCCACTTTTCAGAAATCTGAACTTCAGTCTTTTCTTAGAGATCACATTCTCCCATCTATCCAGAACCTACCTTCCCACATGGGGCTAACTCTTTGGCTCTGTCATTCTTCTCCACCACTATCTCAGCCACTAATAGTACTGTAACACTTATCTGATCACTCCATTGTCTCCACCACCATCTCATTACCACCCTCTGATCTCTCCTCACCATTTGCCTCACCTATTATTAAAAGAAAATGTAACCTTATGCCATTCCTCACTTTCTCTCTGACCTACAGTTCTCACTCTCTTCCTTCACACCTGATTCCTCTTCCACTAACACTGCCTTCTCCAGCTTCCAATCCCTACATTATGACTCATGCTCCGCTCACTTCCCACTGCTAACTTTCACCCCTAAGTCTCAGCATCCTCAGCCATGGGTCACCCCATTCATACGCTCTCTCCACACAGACATGCATCAGCTGCAGCACAAATGGAGGTGCATCCACTTGTATGAGGACCTAAAAAGTTACCTCTCTGCCCTGAACTCTCTCAAATCCTCAATCGATAGTACTAAAAATGTATTTCTACTGAACCCTCAATGACTCTCACGCCAACCGTCCTCACCGTGTACAGAGCACCCTAAACCCACTCCTGATTCCTCCTAAAACCTATGACTATCAACTCCACTCTCACAGCTAACGACCTAGCTTAGCCTACTTTGCTGCAAAAATGTCCTGACCTGATTGGTCAAGTATCTCTTAAACACTCTTGTCTTCTTTAAACCAGTCTACTGTGCCAGCATCCTCTTTGGTCTCCCCAAATATGCTTTCTGTCATCTCAAAAAGATCATTAACTTCGCTACCTGGACTCTCTTTGAACCCCCTTACTTCACCCCTACTTCCTCGTACCGTCACCGGGCTGGGTGACTGATGATGCAAAACAGGGCCAGATTTAAAAGTCTTCTCCTGGTTCACATATCTATCCTCCTCTATCCAACTATACAAGCCTTCTGATAATCTCTTCTCTACCTCCTTGACTACCCTGGTGGCTCCCTGTGCTTCCTCTCGCTTCCACTCTTTCTCTCTTCTTGCTCCACCTGCATGGATTTCTCTTCCCCCGAACATTCGAGAAACTGTCCCCAACCCATTTGTTCAAAACCAAACTAAGAGCCTGCCACCTCGTCGCCGAGTTACCCTCTTGACCTAACCCTCATTTGCCTTCTAGCCATGGTCGGACTGGTCTACAGGGCAATGCCTAACCAAAAACGCAAAGTGCTAGTGTGGGCCAGTATTTCTGGTCAAAGTGGATCACTTTTTTGGCCAATGTGGGCCAGCTTGATGAGTTACTTCATTATGCAGCTAGTAGTTTTGACCTAGTCGTTTCGACCATTGCTGTTGAATAAATATTCTTTAAATTGCGCAATTTGCATCACATTTTGGCGTCGATTCATGGAATTAATGTGCGCCGAAAATTCCCGCGCAGAGGTGCCAAAACGTGCGATTCGCAGTAAAAGTGCGAAAATCGCAGTGCAAGTGCGAAAATCGCAGGGAAACCATCATTCCAACCACATTCAAGTCTGTGTGCGAGAAAAACATTTGATGTGCGCTGAAAAAGTGCCCCGCGCACGCCGGCGCACAGGTCATCCAAAAGCGTGCGCCACGGCCACTGCGAAATCGCACATAGCGCGGCGCACATCACAAAAGTAAGCGGAACACGGGGCGTAACACTCGGAATGGGGAACAACGCATGAAAATATGGGCGTCACGGGGGAAGTACAGGAGGCAAGTGCGCGGAACGCCCACACGCTCGCCTACAACCCGTATTCATGGAATCGAATAGGGCAAACCAGCGCACGGTCAAAGACGCGCACAGGGCCAAACAAGTACGCCACAAGAAAGCAGGCGGTAGCGTCCCTGCGCCTGAAATAAATGTGCGCCAAAATGTGCGCTAACAAAAAGCACCCATATACAGCCACGATGAATGGTCCATACAGTGGCCCTCTGGGACAAATGAGGTGCAAAGGGGTACCGACAAACACGGACACCCGGTGTGTGAAAAATAGCGTGTGCGTGTGTTTCGGGATGCACGGAAAGTTCCACACGCGATTGGCCTGGGTACGTGTACTTCGGGGAGCGTGGGAAGTTCCACACGCGATTGGCCTGGGTACGTGTGTTTCGGGATGCGCGGGAAGTTCCACACGCGATTGGCCTGGGTACGTGTGTTTTGGGATGCGCGGGAGGTTCCACACGCGTTTGGCCTGGGTACGTGTGTTTCGGGATGCGCGGGAAGTTCCACACGCGATTGGCCTGGGTACGTGTGTTTCGGGATGCGCGGGAGGTTCCACACGCGATTGGCCTGGGTACGTGTGTTTCGGGATGCGGCGGGAAGTTCCACACGCGATTGGCCTGGGTACGTGTGTTTCGGGATGCGCGGGAGGTTCCACACGCGATTGGCCTGGGTACGTGTACTTCGGGGTGCGCGGGAAGATCCACACGCGATTGGCCTGGGTACGTGTACTTCGGGGTGCTCGGGAAGTCCCACATGGAATTTCAGCAGGGTACGTGTATTCCGAGGTGCACAGGAAGTTTCACACGCGATTTCAGCAGGGTACGTGTATTTCGGTGGTGCCGGGGAGTGCTACACGTGATTTGGCCGTGTGGGTCCTCCCAGGTGTTCCCTCTACACCCTCCACGGCCCCTGCAGGCAGCCCACACCACATGGGACTGCCCTGCACCCCTGCTAATGTCCCACAGGCAACCCATCCACCATGGCCATGCCCCCCAGCCAACCCACATGTCACCTTGCACTACTGATCACCAACACATGTCTCCCAGCACCCCCACCCCCAAGCACTGTGGGAAACCCCCCACCAGGCCCCTACTCATGTCCAACTCATGTCTCCCAGCACCCCCACCCCCCAGCACTGTGGTGAACCCTCCACCAGGCCCCCACTCATGTGTCCCATCACCCCCACCCCCAGCACTGTGGGGCACCCTCCACCAGGCCCCCACTCATGTCCCCCTGCACCCCCACCCCCATAATCCAGGGGCACCCTCCACCAGTCCCCCACTCATGTCCAACTCATGTCTCCCATCACCCCCACCCCCCAGCAGTGCAGGGCACCCTCCACCAGTCCCCCACTCATGTCCCCCTGCACCCCCAGCATCCAGGGGGACCCTCCACCAGGTCCCCACTCATGTCTCCCTGCACCCCCACCCCCCAGCAGTGCAGGGCACCCTCCACCAGGCCCCCACTCATGTCTCCCACCACCCCCACCCCCCAGCACTGTGGTGCACCCTCCACCAGGCCCCCATTCATGTCTTCCATCACCCCCACCCCCCCAGCACTGTGGGGCACCCTCCACCAGGCCCCCACTCATGTCCCCCTGCGCCCCCACCCCCCAGCATCCAGGGGCACCCTCCACCAGGCCCCCACTCATGTCCAACTCATGTCTCCCATCACCCCCACCCCCCAGCAGTGCAGGGAATCCTCCACCAGGCCCCCACTCATGTCCCCCTGCACCCCCACCCCCCAGCATCCAGGGGCACCCTCCACCAGGCCCCCACTCATGTCTCCCAGCACCCCCACCCCCCAGCATCCAGGGGCACCCTCCGCCAGGCCCCCACTCAAGTCTCCCACCACCCCCACCAGCCAGCACTGTGGTGCACCCTCCACCAGGCCCCCACTCATGTCTCCCATCACCCCCACCCCCAGCACTGTGGGGCACCCTCCACCAGGCCCCCACTCATGTCCCCCTGCACCCCCACCCCCCAGCATCCAGGGGCACCCTCCACCAGGCCCCCACTCATGTCTCCCAGCACCCCCACCCCCAAGCATCCAGGGGCACCCTCCACCAGGCCCCACTCATGTCTCCCATCACCCCCACCCCCCAGCAGTGCAGGGCACCCTCCACCAGGCCCCCACTCATGTCTCCCTGCACCCCCACCCCCCACCAGTGCAGGGCACCCTCCACCAGGCCCCCACTCTCTACTAGTCAACTATATACAGAAAAACAATCCAGGGTCCATGATCCCAACAGAAGAAATGAAACCTATCTAATAACACTACCTAAAAAAAAGAAACTATATACAAAAATGTGGCCCATTGTCCAAAAGGTCCAAAAAAAATGCTAAACCAAAGGAAACCTAACACTAACTACAGAACTATTTACAAGGGCAGCGGGCTAGTCCGACGGCTCACTTCGGGATGTTCCGGGCCAGGGCATCATCGAACTCCTGCTCAATGTCCAAGAGGCGGTCCTCCTCCATGGCCCAGAGGGTCCGCAGGGCTGTCGACATGTTCACCCCCAACTCCCTGCGGATTGCCTCGAGGCACTCGGCCCGCCTCAGGGCCCTCCGCATGGAGTTCTCCGCCCTGATCATCGTGAGCCGTGCCTCTTCCGCCCGCTGCCGCTCCGCATCTATGGCGTGGCCCAACCGCTGCCACACGGAAGACACTTCCCGTCCTGGGTCCTCCTGCCCTACGCCCGATGCCTGCCACTCCGATGTCGAAGGCCCCGAGCCATCATGGCTCCCACCACGTTGCTGCTGCTGCTGTGCCTCTGCTCCTGCACTGCCTCCTGCTGCCTGCACATCCTCCGCTGGCTGGGGTGCAGTCGTTGATGTGGCCACCCCTGCTGGACGTCCGACTCCCGACTGTGGCAGGGATGCCTCCTCCACCAGCCTGGCCGCACCGTCCGAGGCAGCTCCACAGGGCACCCAGGTGACTAATGGGTGGGAAGATGGCACCGAGGACGACTGGCGCAGAGGGGGTTCAGTTGAGGAGGGGGTCTGAGCAAGCCCCATCAAACGCGGAATCCAGCCTGGGTGACCTGTCCCAGTAGGCCGACGCGGTCAACAAGCCATTCGAGATGACGTGCAGTCTCCTCATGAAAAGACTGCAGGTCACCTTGCATGGCCCGTTGACGCAACGCCACACCAGTGAGGACAGGCTCAACCCGGACCCGGATAGCCACGTCCGCAGGCAGAGGAAGGCCAGTTGTCGTGAGCTCATCCCCTGCCTGAAAACGGGTCTGGACGTAGGCATCCCTGCTGGTGCAAGATGATGCAGTGACAGGATCAGGGACAGGATTGCACACAGGCACCTCCGCGGCGACCTGTGCTGCCTCCTGTCCCTGGTCCTGCACTGCACCACTAGCTCCAGTGGAATCCCCGCCTCCAGACCCCATCTCTGTTGCTGGATGACTCAGTGCCATCTTCCCCCGTTGGGCCCTGTGGGGTCCCAGCTGCCCCTTCTGCTGCCGAGGAGTCCAACTCCGACCTCCGCCTCTTGGACCTCCCCCCGGCAGCTGCTGTCTGGGACGCGGCACCGGACTCCTCACTCCCCGACAAGATCACAAGCTGGGAGGGGAGCCGGGCCTTGCGTCTCCGGCTGGTGGTGCGATCCCCGCCGCTGTGCTCCACAGCACCTTCTCTGTCCTCTTCATCAGTTGAAGCTGCAGACAGGGAGAAATAAAACACAGGCATCAGGGCACTGTACAATGGACACATACACACATGACAGTTGCACATGAGTGGCATTGGCAAACCTCAGACATGGCATCACAATCGCCAACACACATGTCATTTCAACTTGCACACATGAGCCATACCACAGCCATATCGCAACTGACAGCACCATCCATACACATTCAACAGCATGAGCAGGCAAAGGCGAGCCAGACATCACATGCAACACAGGGAGTGCACTACACATGCACACACTCCACCACACTTGCATGCATGTGTACACCTCAGCCAACTGTCGCAGTGTTCAGATGGGCATCCATGTCACATCTGCCAATCAGGCTTCCACATCCCGCTGTCACATGCATCCATGTTGCATCACTATTGCACCCTTGTCAAATACACACACATGTACACGTACACAGTGCTGATACATGCAGCAGAAAACAACATACATGCGTGACATCACGAACATGCCTACTTACATACACATTCATCCAAACATATGTGCCCACACAACTGCATTTGGCATGCAAGCCTACACAGTCAAGCACCATCCATGTCTCACACATGACAGCCCTCGCATGTGTTAGCATCACGGCCCTGTACACCCCTGCCCATACTCGGCCCCATACAAACATATGTGCAACCTGCACACTACTGGCACATCACCACACGCACAGCTTACAATCATGATGCATGTACACTTACCGCTCGACTCCAGACGGGTCTGCCTCTCAAGGACCTGGACGTGGAGCGCTGGGGATATGCATTCCAGGACCCTCATCTGATCTTCCGACAAGTGGCCCCGGCGCCACTTAGCATTCGCTGCCTTCAAGAGGCGCCGGGCCTTGTTCAGGGTCCTGGACCTGAAGTCCTCCCAGCGCATCTTGACATGTTGGAAGTCGCGGACTGCCACCCCCTCTGCGTTGATGGCAGTCACGATGTCCGTCCAGATCCAAGTCCGTCCTTCCTTGTCGGCGTGCACACTTCCGAAGAGGGCATCATACTGCCCCAGGACTTGCTCCACCAGGACACCAACTTCCCTGGCACTGAAGCTGGTGCCCCTCTGCCTCTCTGGCCGGGGGTTGTCAGTGGTGCCAGATGTTGCAGTGCCCGACATGAGAACCCCAGAGGCAGGAGTGGGTGGGCAACTGGGTCCTGGGGCTGGGCTGTGGAGCGATGGAATCCCAGTCGGGAGTCTTCGGTTCCAGCAGGGGTGGTCACAGCAACAGCACCCCTGGCTGATGTGCAGGCAGCAAATGGCAGGGCACGTGGGCAGCAGGCAGTCAGGCAGCAGCAGATGGCAGGTGGGGGGAGCGTGCTCGGGGCTCTGGGGGGCAGTAATTCGGCCTTCTGGGCAGGAGCGTGGTCTTCCGTGTGCTTACGCGTGGCCAGCTTGATACGGAGTGATTTTGCACCTGAAAATCCTGCACGTCTGCGTGTAATTCGAGGAAAGGCCCTTAGCGCGTATGCACGTCAGCACGCATATGCGATTTCATTGGACCAAAGGCCCTTAGTGCGTAAGCGCGTCTGTGACGTGACGCGCACGGGTGTTTCCCTCATAACACGTGTAAATAGTTCTGTAGTTAGTGTTAGGTTTCCTTTGGTTTAGCATTTTTTTGGGACCTTTTGGACAATGGGCCACATTTTTGTATATAGTTTCTTTTTTTTAGGTAGTGTTATTAGATAGGTTTCATTTCTTCTGTTGGGATCATGGACCCTGGATTGTTTATCTGTATATAGTTGACTTTTGGATTTTCATTTTTTTTTATGATTTACCCATGGAGCAATGGTTTTCGATTTTTATTTTCCATTGCATTTACTTTTGTGGACTGTGACTTTGGACACCTTTCCTTTGGATTATGATTTGTGGTTTTGCATTATTTCACGGACATGCTGGTTTATTTTTTTTAAATTTCCATTATTGTTTGTTTATTTTTGCTTCAATTTATGTTGCTTTTAATACATATTTTTTCTTCAAACTTCAATGTGTAATATCATCTCATTGGTTTCATGCATATCATGATATGGGTTTTGACATTCACTGACACCCATTGGGTGTATGTGAGGGACATGTGTTCATTTCCAAACTTGCAATTGGGGTTCTATCATGTTATTGCCATTTCTAAGTGGGTGGATGCAATACTTGGGTGGGTGTTTGGCATTTGGAGGCTGACCATAAGGGCCAGGGATCTAGATTGTGATGACATGGTGGCTGGGGGACATGAATGGGGGCCTGGTGGAGGGTGCCCCTGCACTGCTGGGGGTGCTGGGAAACATGAGTGGGGGCCTGGTGGAGGGTGCCCTGCACTGCTGAGGGGTGGGGTGCTGGGAGACATGAGTGGGGGCCTGGTGGAGGGTGCCCCTGGATGCTGGGGGGTGGGGGTGATGGGGGACATGAGTGGGGGCCTGGTGGAGGGTGCCCCTGGATGCTGGGGGGTGGGGGTGATGGGAGACATGAGTGGGAGCCTGGTGGAGGGTGCCCCTGCACTGCTGGGGGGTGGGGGTGCTGGGAGACATGAGTGGGGGCCTGGTGGAGGGTGCCCTGCACTGCTGGGGGGTGGGGGTGATGGGAGACATGAGTTGGACATGAGTGGGGGCCTGGTGGAGGGTTCCCTGCACTGCTGGGTGGTGGGGGTGCTGGGAGACATGAGTGGGGGGCTGGTGGAGGCTGCCCCTGCACTGCTGGGGGGTGGGTGGGGTAGGAGACATGAGTGGGGGCCTGGTGGAGGGTGCCCTGCACTACTGGGGGGTGGGGGTGCAGGGAGACATGAGTGGGGGCCTGGTGGAGGGTGCCCCTGGATGCTGGGGGGGTGCAGGGAGACATGAGTGGGGGGCTGGTGGAGGGTGCCCTGCACTGCTGGGGGTGCTGGGAGACATGAGTGGGGGCCTCGTGGAGGGTGCCCCTGGATGCTGGGGGGTCGGGGTGATGGGGGACATGTGTGGGGACCTGGTGGAGGGTGCCCCTGCACTGCTGGGGGGTGGGGGTGATGGGAGACATGTGTTAGACATGAGTGGGGGCCTGGTGGAGGGTGCCCCTGGATGCTGGGGGGTGGGGGTGCTGGGAGACATGAGTGGGGGCCTGGTGGAGGGTGCCCCTGCACTGCTGGGGGGTGGGGGTGCTGGGAGACATGAGTGGGGGCTGGTGGAGGGTGCCCTGCACTGCTGGGGGGTGGGGGTGCTGGGGGACATGAGTGGGGGCCTGGTGGAGGCTGCCCCTGCACTGCTGGAGGGTGGGGGTGGTAGGAGACGTGAGTGGGGGGCTGGTGGAGGGTGCCCTGCACTGCTGGGATGTGGGGGTGCAGGGAGACATGAGTGGGGGCCTGGTGGAGGGGGCCCCTGGATGCTGGGGGGTGGGGGTGATGGGAGACATGAGTCGGGGCCTGGTGGAGGGTGCCCCTGGATGCTGGGGGGTGGGGGTGATGGGAGACATGAGTGGGGGACTGGTGGAGGGTCCCCTGGATGCTGGGGGTGGGGGTGATGGGAGACATGAGTGGGGGCCTGGTGGAGGGTGCCCCTGGATGCTGGGGGGTGGGGGTGATGGGAGACATGAGAGGGGGCCGGGTGGAGGGTGCCCCTGGATGCTGGAGGGTGGGGGTGATGGGAGACATGAGTGGGGGCCTGGTGGGGGGTGCCCCTGGATGCTAGGGGGTGGGGGTGATGGGAGACATGAGTGGGGGCCTGGTGGAGGGTGCCCCTGGATGCTGGGGGGTGGGGGTGATGGGAGACATGAGTGGGGGCCTGGTGGAGGGTGTCCCTGGATGCTGGGGGTGGGGGTGATGGGAGACATGAGTGGGGCCTGGTGGAGGCTGCCCCTGCACTTCTGGGGGGTGGGGGTGGTGGGAGACATGAGTGGGGGCCTGGTGGAGGCTACCCCTGCACTGCTGGGGGGTGGGGGTGGTGGGAGACATGAGTGGGGGCCTGGTGGAGGGTGCCCTGCACTGCTGGGGGTGGGGGTGCAGGGAGACATGAGTGGGGGCCTGGTGGAGGGTGCCCCTGCACTGCTGGGGGTGGGGGTGCTGGGAGACATGAGTGGGGGCCTGGTGGAGGGTGGCCCTGCACTGCTGGGGGTGGGGGTGATGGAGACATGGTTTGGACATGAATGGGGGCCTGGTGGAGGGTGCCCTGCACTGCTGGGGGGTGGGGATGGTGGGAGACATGAGTGGGGGCCTGGTGGAGGGTGCCCCTGGATGCTGGGGGGTGGGGGTGATGGGGGACATGAGTGGGGGCCTGGTGGATGGTGCCCCTGCACTGCTGGGGGGTGCGGGTGCTGGGAGACATGAATGGGGGCCTGGTGGAGGGTGCCCCTGCTCTGCTGGGGGGTGGGGGTGATGGGAGACATGAGTTGGACATGAGTGGGGGCCTGGTGGAGGGTGCCCCTGGATGCTGGGGGGTGGGGTGATGGGAGACATGAGTGGGGGCCTGGTGGAGGGTGCCCCTGCACTGCTGGGGGGTGGGGGTGCTGGGAGACATGAGTGGGGGCCTGGTGGAGGGTGCCCCGCACTGCTGGGGGGTGGGGGTGATGGGAGACATGAGTTGGACATGAGTGGGGGCCTGGTGGAGGGTGCCCTGCACTGCTGGGGGGTGGGGGTGCTGGGAGACTTGAGTGGGGGCCTGGTGGAGGCTGCCCCTGCACTGCTGGGGGGTGGGGTGGTAGGAGACATGAGTGGGGGCCTGGTGGAGGGTGCCCTGCACTGCTGGGGGTTGGGGGTGCAAGGAGACATGAGTGGGGGCCTGGTGGAGGGTGCCCCTGGATGCTGGGGGGTGGGGTGATGGGAGACATGAGTTGGACATGAGTGGGGGCCTGGTGGAGGGTGCCCTGCACTGCTGGGGGTGGGGGTGCTGGGAGACATGAGTGGGGGCCTGGTGGAGGGTGCCCCTGGATGCTGGGGGCTGGGGGTGATGGGGGACATCAGTGGGGGCCTGGTGGAGGGTGCCCCTGCACTGCTGGGAGGTGGGGGTGCTGGGAGACATGAGTGGGGGCCTGGTGGAGGGTGCCCCTGCACTGCTGGGGGGTGGGGGTGATGGGAGACATGAGTTGGACATGGGTGGGGGCCTGGTGGAGGGTGCTCCTGGATGCTGGGGTGGGGGTGATGGGAGACATGAGTGGGGGCCTGGTGGAGGGTGCCCATGGATGCTGGGGGTGGGGGTGATGGGGACATCAGTGGGGGCCTGGTGGAGGGTGCCCCTGCACTGCTGGGAGGTGGGGGTGCTGGGAGACATGAGTGGGGGCCTGGTGGAGGGTGCCCCTGCACTGCTGGGGGTGGGGGTGATGGGAGACATGAGTTGGACATGGGTGGGGGCCTGGTGGAGGGTGCTCCTGGATGCTGGGGGTGGGGGTGATGGGAGACATGAGTGGGGGCCTGGTGGAGGGTGCCCCTGCACTGCTGGGGAGTGGGGGTGGTGGGAGACATGAGTGGGGGCCTGGTGGAGGCTGCCCCTGCACTGCTGGGGGTGGGGGTGATGGGAGACATGAGTGGGGGCCTGGTGGAGGGTGCCCCTGGATGCTGGGGGGTGGGGGTGATGGGAGACATGAGTTGGACATGAGTGGGGGCCTGGTGGAGGGTGCCCTGCACTGCTGGGGAGTGGGGGTGCTGGGATACATGAGTGGGGGCTGGTGGAGTGTGCCCCTGCACTGCTGGGGAGTGGGGGTGATGGGCGACATGAGTTGGACATGAGTGGGGGCCTGGTGGAGGGTGCCCTGCACTGCTGGGGGGTGGGGGTGCAGGGAGACATGAGTGGGGGCCTGGTGGAGGGTGCCCCTGGATGCTGGGGGTGGGGGTGCAGGGAGACATGAGTGGGGGCCTGGTGGAGGGTGCCCCTGCACTGCTGGGGGTGGGGGTGATGGGAGACATGAGTTGTACATGAGTGGGGGCCTGGTGGAGGGTGCCCTGCACTGCTGGGGGCTGGGGGTGCAGGGAGACATGAGTGGGGGCCTGGTGGAGGGTGCCCCTGGATGCTAGGGGGTGGGGGTGCAGGGAGACATGAGTGGGGGCCTGGTGGAGGCTGCCCCTGCACTGCTGGGGAGTGGGGGTGATGGGAGACATGAGTGGGGGCCTGGTGGAGGCTGCCCCTGCACTGCTTGGGGGTGGGGTGGTGGGAGACTTGAGTGGGGGCCTGGTGGAGGGTGCCCCTGGATGCTGGGGGTTGGGGGTGATGGGAGACATGAGTTGGACATGAGTGGGGGCCTGGTGGAGGGTGCCCTGCACTGCTGGGGGGGGGTGCAGGGAGACATGAGTGGGGGCCTGGTGGAGGCTGCCCCTGCACTGCTGGGGGTGGGGGTGATGGGAGACATGAGTGGGGGCCTGATGGAGGCTGCCCCTGCACTGCTGGGGGGTTGGGGTGGTGGGAGACATGAGTGGAGGCCTGGTGGAGGCTGCCCCTGCACTGCTGGGGGGGTGGGGGTGGTGGGAGACATGAGTGGGGGCCTGGTGGAGGGTGCCCTGCACTGCTGGGGGGTGGGGGTGCTGGGAGACATGAGTGGGGGGCCTGGTGGAGGGTGCCCCTGCACTGCTGGGGGATGGGGGTGATTGGAGACATGAGTTGGACATGAGTGGGGGCCTGGTGGAGGGTGCCCCTGGATGCTGGGGGGTGTGGGTGATGGGGGACATGAGTAGGGGCCTGGTGGAGGGTGCCCCTGCACGGCTGGGGGGTGGGGGTGCTGGGAGACATGAGTGGGGGCCTGGTGGAGTGTGCCCCTGCACTGCTGGGAGGTGGGGGTGATGGGAGACATGAGTGGGGGCCTGGTGGAGGCTGCCCCTGCACTGCTGCGGGGTGGGGGTGATGGGAGACATGAGTTGGACATGAGTGGGGGCCTGGTGGAGGGTGCCCTGCACTGCTGGGGAGTGGGTGTGCTGGGATACATGAGTGGGGGCTGGTGGAGGGTGCCCCTGCACTGCTGGGGGGTGGGGGTGATGGGCGACATGAGTTGGACATGAGTGGGGGCCTGGTGGATGGTGCCCTGCACTGCTGGGGGGTGGGGGTGCAGGGAGACATGAGTGGGGGCCTGGTGGAGGGTGCCCCTGGATGCTGTGGGTGGGGGTGCAGGGAGACATGAGTGGGGGCCTGGTGGAGGGTGCCCCTGCACTGCTGGGGGTGAGGGTGATGGGAGACATGAGTTGGACATGAGTGGGGGCCTGGTGGAGGGTGCCCTGCACTGCTGGGGGCTGGGGGTGCAGGGAGACATGAGTGGGGGCCTGGTGGAGGGTGCCCCTGGATGCTGGGGGGTGGGGGTGCAGGGAGACATGAGTGGGGGCCTGGTGGAGGCTGCCCCTGCACTGCTGGGGAGTGGGGGTGATGGGAGACATGAGTGGGGGCCTGGTGGAGGCTGCCCCTGCACTGCTGGGGGGGGTGGGGGTGGTGGGAGACATGAGTGGGGGCCTGGTGGAGGGTGCCCCTGGATGCTGGGGGGTGGGGGTGATGGGAGACATGAGTTGGACATGAGTGGGGGCCTGGTGGAGGGTGCCCTGCACTGCTGGGGGGGGGGGGTGCAGGGAGACATGAGTGGGGGCCTGGTGGAGGCTGCCCCTGCACTGCTGGGGGTGGGGGTGATGGGAGACATGAGTGGGGGCCTGATAGAGGCTGCCCCTGCACTGCTGGGGGGTTGGGGTGGTGGGAGACATGAGTGGAGGCCTGGTGGAGGCTGCCCCTGCACTGCTGGGGGGGTGGGGGTGGTGGGAGACATGAGTGGGGGCCTGGTGGAGGGTGCCCTGCACTGCTGGGGGGTGGGGGTGCTGGGAGACATGAGTGGGGGGCCTGGTGGAGGGTGCCCCTGCACTGCTGGGGGATGGGGGTGATTGGAGACATGAGTTGGACATGAGTGGGGGCCTGGTGGAGGGTGCCCCTGGATGCTGGGGGGTGTGGGTGATGGGGGACATGAGTAGGGGCCTGGTGGAGGGTGCCCCTGCACGGCTGGGGGGTGGGGGTGCTGGGAGACATGAGTGGGGGCCTGGTGGAGTGTGCCCCTGCACTGCTGGGAGGTGGGGGTGATGGGAGACATGAGTGGGGGCCTGGTGGAGGCTGCCCCTGCACTGCTGCGGGGTGGGGGTGATGGGAGACATGAGTTGGACATGAGTGGGGGCCTGGTGGAGGGTGCCCTGCACTGCTGGGGAGTGGGTGTGCTGGGATACATGAGTGGGGGCTGGTGGAGGGTGCCCCTGCACTGCTGGGGGGTGGGGGTGATGGGCGACATGAGTTGGACATGAGTGGGGGCCTGGTGGATGGTGCCCTGCACTGCTGGGGGGTGGGGGTGCAGGGAGACATGAGTGGGGGCCTGGTGGAGGGTGCCCCTGGATGCTGTGGGTGGGGGTGCAGGGAGACATGAGTGGGGGCCTGGTGGAGGGTGCCCCTGCACTGCTGGGGGTGAGGGTGATGGGAGACATGAGTTGGACATGAGTGGGGGCCTGGTGGAGGGTGCCCTGCACTGCTGGGGGCTGGGGGTGCAGGGAGACATGAGTGGGGGCCTGGTGGAGGGTGCCCCTGGATGCTGGGGGGTGGGGGTGCAGGGAGACATGAGTGGGGGCCTGGTGGAGGCTGCCCCTGCACTGCTGGGGAGTGGGGGTGATGGGAGACATGAGTGGGGGCCTGGTGGAGGCTGCCCCTGCACTGCTGGGGGGGGTGGGGGTGGTGGGAGACATGAGTGGGGGCCTGGTGGAGGGTGCCCCTGGATGGTGGGGGGTGGGGGTGATGGGAGACATGAGTTGGACATGAGTGGGGGCCTGGTGGAGGGTGCCCTGCACTGCTGGGGGTGGGGGTGCAGGGAGACATGAGTGGGGGCCTGGTGGAGGCTGCCCCTGCACTGCTGGGGGTGGGGTGATGGGAGACATGAGTGGGGGCCTGTTGGAGGCTGCCCCTGCACTGCTGGGGGGTTGGGGTGGTGGGAGACATGAGTGGAGGCCTGGTGGAGGCTGCCCCTGCACTGCTGGGGGGTGGGGGTGGTGGGAGACATGAGTGGGGGCCTGGTGGAGGGTGCCCTGCACTTTGGGGGGTGGGGGTGCTGGGAGACATGAGTGGGGGCCTGGTGGAGGGTGCCCCTGCACTGCTGGGGGATGGGGGTGATGGGAGACATGTGTTGGACATGAGTGGGGGCCTGGTGGAGGGTGCCCCTGGATGCTGGGGGGTGTGGGTGATGGGGGACATGAGTAGGGGCCTGGTGGAGGGTGCCCCTGCACGGCTGGGGGGTGGGGGTGCTGGGAGACGTGAGTGGGGGCCTGGTGGAGGGTGCCCCTGCACTGCTGGGGGATGGGGGTGATGGGAGACATGTGTTGGACATGAGTGGGGGCCTGGTGGAGGGTGCCCCTGGATGCTGGGGGGTGTGGGTGATGGGGGACATGAGTAGGGGCCTGGTGGAGTGTGCCCCTGCACTGCTGGGGGGTGGGGGTGATGGGAGACGTGAGTGGGGGCCTGGTGGAGGCTGCCCCTGCACTGCTGCGGGGTGGGGGTGGATGGGAGACATGAGTGGGGGCCTGGTGGAGACTGCCCCTGCACTGCTGGGGGGTGGGGGTGGTGGGAGACATGAGTGGGGGCCTGGTGGAGGGTGCCCTGCACTGCTGGGGGTGGGGGTGCAGGGAGACATGAGTGGGGGCCTGGTGGAGGGTGCCCCTGCACTGCTGGGGGGTGGGGGTGCTGGGAGACATGAGTGGGGGCCTGGTGGAGGGTGCCCCTGCACTGCTGGGGGGTGGGGGTGATGGGAGACATGAGTTGGACATGAGTGGGGGCCTGGTGGAGGGTGCCCTGCACTGCTGGGGGTGGGGGTGCTGGGAGACATGAGTGGGGGCCTGGTGGAGGGTGCCCCTGGATGCTGGGGGGTGGGGGTGATGGGGGACATCAGTGGGGGCCTGGTGGAGGGTGCCCCTGCACTGCTGGGAGGTGGGGGTGCTGGGAGACATGAGTGGGGGCCTGGTGGAGGGTGCCCCTGCACTGCTGGGGGGTGGGGGTGATGGGAGACATGAGTTGGACATGGGTGGGGGCCTGGTGGAGGGTGCCCCTGGTTGCTGGGGGTGGGGGTGACGGGAGACATGAGTGGGGGCCTGGTGGAGGGTGTCCCTGTACTGCTGGGGAGTGGGGGTGGTGGGAGACATGAGTGGGGGCCTGGTGGAGGCTGCCCTTGCACTGCTGGGGGGTGGGGGTGATGGGGGACATGAGTGGGGGCCTGGTGGAGGGTGCCCCTGGATGCTGGGGGGTGGGGGTGATGGGAGACATGAGTTGGACATGAGTGGGGGCCTGGTGGAGGGTGCCCTGCACTGCTGGGGGGTGGGGGTGCTGGGATACATGAGTGGGGGCTGGTGCAGGGTGCCCCTGCACTGCTGGGGGGTGGGGGTGATGGGCGACATGAGTTGGACATGAGTGGGGGCCTGGTGGAGGGTGCCCTGCACTGCTGGGGGGTGGGGGTGCAGGGAGACATGAGAGGGGGTCTGGTGGAGGGTGCCCCTGGATGCTGGGGGTGGGGGTGCAGGGAGACATGAGTTGGGGCCTGGTGGAGGGTGCCCCTGCACTGCTCTGGGGGTGGGGGTGATGGGAGACATGAGTTGGACATGTGTGGGGGCCTGGTGGAGGGTGCCCTGCACTGCTGGGGGCTGGGGGTGCAGGGAGACATGAGTGGGGGCCTGGTGGAGGGTGCCCCTGGATGCTGGGGGGTGGGGGTGCAGGGAGACATGAGTGGGGGCCTGGTGGAGGCTGCCCCTGCACTGCTGGGGAGTGGGGGTGATGGGAGACATGAGTGGGGGTCTCGTGGAGGGTGCCCCTGGATGCTGGGGGGTGGGGTTGATGGGAGACATGAGTTGGACATGAGTGGGGGCCTGGTGGAGGGTGCCCTGCACTGCTGAGGGTGGGGGTGCAGGGAGACATGGGTGGGGGCCTGGTGGAGGCTGCCCCTGCACTGCTGGGGGTGGGGGTGATGGGAGACATGAGTGGGGGCCTGGTGGAGGCTGCCCCTGCACTGCTGGGGGGTTGGGGTGGTGGGAGACATGAGTGGAGGCCTGGTGGAGGCTGCCCCTGCACTGCTGGGGGGTGGGGGTGGTGGGAGACATGAGTGGGGGCCTGGTGGAGGGTGCCCTGCACTGCTGGGGGGTGGGGGTGCTGGGAGACATGAGTGGTGGCCTGGTGGAGGGTGCCCCTGCACTGCTGGGGGATGGGGGTGATGGGAGACATGAGTTGGACATGAGTGGGGGCCTGGTGGAGGGTGCCCCTGGATGCTGGGGGGTGTGGGTGAACGGGGACATGAGTAGGGGCCTGGTGGAGGGTGCCCCTGCACGGCTGGGTGGTGGGGGTGCTGGGAGACATGAGTGGGGGCCTGGTGGAGTGTGCCCCTGCACTGCTGGGGGGTGGGGGTGATGGGAGACATGAGTGGGGGCCTGGTGGAGGCTGCCCCTGCACTGCTGCGGGGTGGGGGTGGATGGGAGACATGAGTGGGGGCCTGGTGGAGGCTGCCCCTGCACTGCTGGGGGATGGGGGTGGTGGGAAACATGAGTGGGGGCCTGGTGGAGGGTGCCCTGCACTGCTGGGGGTGGGGGTGCAGGGAGACATGAGTGTGGGGCCTGGTGGAGGGTGCCCCTGGATGCTGGGGGGTGGGGGTGATGGGAGACATGAGTGGGGGCCTGGTGGAGGGTGCCCCTGGCTGCTGGGGGGTGGGGGTGGTGGGAGACATGAGTGGGGGCCTGGTGGAGGGTACCCCTGGTGTCTGGTGGTGCACCCCTGATGTACACGTACCCAGGACAATCGCGTGTGAAACTTCCTGCAAACCACTGAAATAAACGTTCCCTGCTTGGCGTTTGCTGTTTGGCAGCCCTGTGAACTGGTCCAGGGTTAGCGCAGCCCTTTGCGATGATTTGGGAATTTTGAAGGCTTTTCGTTGCGCGAGGGCGTTCTTGGGGGCGTAACTGGTGCTGCTGGGTCGCTGCGCCACTCTGCGCCACGGCTGGTTTCGGAATCTAAAATCCATGAATACGCTGTGCGATGAAAAGGATTTTTTCGCACGCGGCTGGCGCAGTGTATCGCACGGGGACACTGCGCCAGCCGCGTGCGCCACTTTTGTGCGAATTTCTATGAATTACCCTGTTAGTTTTTATTCTTGGCTACTTCTTAAACAGTCTGTCACAAAAGGAATGAATTGCCACTTGCAACTGTGGGTCACTTTTTTATTGGTGCACGAGACAATTGTATGCCCCAGTCCAATCCTGCTTCTACCTAACATGTTTCCCCCGCCTCTACCTTGCCTCTGTACATCACTTTCTCTGCCTCCAGTTTTTAAAGACGTACACATATTTTAGAATATGAACAATTAACTTGTGTACAGGCGTGTTATAAATGCCATATCATACCCTAGCATAATGGAATCCGAGCTCTGTTTGATATAGTTCCCGTTCACTTCGACCTCTGTATGAAGTTCACAGGTTAAACTCCTTTGGGGTTGATGACTTGGCTATAGAGTTGCACTTCCTATTTGAATCCAGAAAGCAAGAAGACTGCTTCCAAACGCAATGTAAAGTCAAGATGTCATAATTATATTTTTATCTTGCAGAAAGTAAAATCAAGCGTATAATGGGGTAATGAACTGCTGCGATGCATTCGGGAACAACCGGATGATGTAATTTCGGGTTGCCCCTTCTCTGCCGTCATCTCCCCGAACTCGATTGCCACACTGCCGTCTCAGTGTTAGAAAATGTAGACAGGTTCCTCGTGTTTCAGCCTAAATACGAGCAACACAGGAAATGCCACTTATGAGCAAATCACCGGGAGAATTAGCAAGTTCCTTTTGTTCATTGAAACAAATAAGCTGCACATCTGCTTGGATGAAAATACGAGGTGTAGAACATTTTAAAGCTTGACACAGATGAGGGCGTGAGTCTGCTGAGAAAGCTAGGATGTTAGAATGGTCCTCACCATCAACAGGTTTTGTAAAATATTTAATAAAGAATGTTTTATTTAAGGTCAACCCCTTTTTTAAAGCTCAAAGTGACTCCTCTCTTTTATCACCTGTTGCTTGGCTTCTTGGCTAGTGTTTACGTTCTATTGGCTGCAGCGCGGTCACGTGGTTAATGCCACCGTACGTGCATCTTCCTTGTGATTCTACTTCGATCTTTCGGAATACTCTTCCTCAGTGGTCGAACGTCCATCACCTCCCTCAATTTAGAGCAGAGGCATGTAGGCCTACAAGGAAATTGCGAAATTGGTGAGGGGCCTCTGAATCTGGAAGGCCTTGGGGCTGTGCTTTGTTTCTCTGTATTTGGTTTTATTCAAGAACGCTGTCTCATTTTTCGAACCAAATTAACTTACAAAGTGGGCCTTAAGAGAGAGCAGAGGCAGTCCTATTGCAAGGTGCATTTAGACCTGGGAGAGTCAGGGAACGTATAGGTAGGACAGAGCCAGGGCCGAGCCTGGGGTCTTGCCTGGCTCTCAGGGCCATGCAGGAGCTGAGTCTTGGAAATGGCTGCACGAAACTGGGGATGGGCCTAGCTGGGGGGCAAGAAAAGGGAGTGGGGCAAGAAAATTAGCCTACAGTTTTGGGGGGCAACAAAAAGGGCTAAACGGAAGAGAAAAAATAGCTATACTGGACTGGGGCACGAACAGGTGCTAAAGAGGGCAAGAACAGGGTCTGTGGAAAGAATAGCAGCTCAATTGGACTGGGGAAAGAAAGGGATTAAATGGACTGGGGCAACAAAATGGGCTAAAAGTACTGGGGGATCAAGAAAGGAGGTAAAAATGGGCCTGGGGCAGTTAAAACGGTTGAGGCGCAACACAAGGGGCTAAATGGGACTGGGGATCAAGAAAAGGGGCAAAACAGGCCTGGGGGCTGTTAAAGGGATTGAGGGGCAACAAAAGGGGCTAAATAGGACTTGGGGGTCATGAGAAGGGGCAAAACAGATCAGTGGGCAGCCAATGGGGCTAAATGGGACCGGGGCAGCTAAAAGGGGTAAGGGGCAACAAAAGGGGATATGTGGGACTGGGGGTCAAGAAAATGGGAAAATCGGGTCTGGGGTAGCTAAAATGGTTAAGGGGCAACAAAAGGGGCTAACTGCGACTTGGGGTTCAAGAAAGGTGCAACATGGGTCTGGTGGCAGCTCAAGGGGCTAAGGGGCAACAAAAGGGACTACAATGGGACTGGGACAGCTAAAAGGGTTAAGAGGCAACAAAAGGGGCTATATGGGACTGGGGGATCAAGAGAAGAGGCAAAACGGGCCTGGGAGCAGCTAAAGGGGCTAAATGGTATTGGGGGGTGGGGGGTTCAAAGAAACGGGAAAAACTGGTATGAGGGCAGCTGAAGGGGTTAAGGTGCAACAAAAGGGGCTAAATGAGACTGGGGTCAAGAAAAGCGCAAAACTGGTCTAGGGATAGCTAAAGGGTCTGGGGCAACAAAAGGGGATAAAGGGTACTGGGAAGGGCAAGAAAAGGAGCTAATGAGCAACAAAGGGGCTCACCTTTTGGAATTTGCTGCTGCCTCACAGCACCACCAGGAAGTGTTCCAGTCCTGCCCCAGCCAATCAATGAGTGGGATAGCTCCTGTTGTGCTGCAGCACTTACAGGAACATGTCTGCCTGACTTCCTGTCCTGATCACCTGACTTCCTATCCTACCCCAGCTAATCAATTAGTGGCTGGGGTAGGACTAGCAGTTATGGGCCCGGGACCGGAAAACAGCCAGACGCGATCCTGTATGTGCTGTTGGCACCCCAGGAGCATGCATGTTTTAAAAAGCTAAGTACTGGCTGGAGTGGACACACGGTGTGGATCGTGGCTGCCCAGCTCTGGGCAGACACTGACCCAAGAGGAGGGTCAGGCCAGAGACCTAAGTGGGGCCCAGGCCGGCCCAAACCCCACCAGGCTCGCCCAGCTCCAGGTGCATTTACCTAAGAGCTATGTTTGATTGTGTGACTTATAACAGATGGAAAAAGGGGTCAGAATGGAAAAATGTACCAGGGACAGGATCTGGAGGATATAGCAGTATTCTTAACATTGCCAGCATACGGTTATTATTTACAGATTTACAGAGGTCATAGAGTGGTACTGATGGCAGAATCCACGGCTGGTGTGTCGGGCTGTTAGTTTGGATTGGAGGGTGTCAGGTTTGTGGGGCTCCTTCTTCCGTTGCTAGAAGGCGGAGCTTTGAACAGTTTCTCTGAAAAGATGGCGACATGTGACTAACTGTGCCCCATCCCGGGCTTTAAGTGGGCCTGGGCTGAGCCCCTGCAGTTTCCTGAAACCGCAATCAAAACGGGGCTCACACCACCCGACAGCCCTGACAGACAGTTTTTATTTCTCTCAGTGCCCGCAAAGCCGGTGACTAGCCAGTGTCACTGTGCTATTCTGTAGGTGTTGTGTTTCGTTTGTTTCATTCAATAGACTATGCGTCAAGCAGTTTATTGAATGAAAAAAAGAAATCCAGCTCCTACGAAATAGCACAGTGCTATTTTGTAGGTGCTGGATTTCTTTTCTTTCATTCAATACACTGCTTGACACATAAAACCCAAAGGGCTTTATGTGTCAAGCAGTCCATTGAATACAACAATTGAAACCGTGCACCTGTGAAATAGCACAGGGTGATGTGACACTGGCTTGTCAAGGGCAGGGATCTGTTTTGAATCCCCAACCTGGGGCAAGACAAAAAAAAAAACCTCCCGGTGACAAGCCAGTGTCACTTTTGCACTGTGCTGTTTCTAAGATACTGGATTTGTTTAGTCTATTGAATGAAACACAAGAAATGTATCCCAAATGAAATAGCATGGTGCAATGTGACACTGGCTTGTCACCGGCAGGGCTCGGGCTAGAATCCCCAGCGTGGGACAATAAAAAAAAAAAGTAACCCAACAACCTTTCTTTTTTGTTGTCCTGGACTGGGGCCACCTCAGGCCACGTCCGTCATTGAAGCCACACACCCTCATTGTAGCCCCTTCCCCACCCACCTCGAATCCTCACCCCACTTAAAACACTCGCTGACTTTTCAGTGGCCTTAGGCCATCGCTCAGTGTCCCCATAGGCCAGTCAGTCTATCTCAGATCTGGGCCTCTGCCTTTTGTGAGAATTATCAGTGTTTGGGCAATGCAGACTGTGCGCAATCCGAACTGTGATGCCTCTCCATGTATCTATGAGGCCCACATAGCTATTGGATTCCAGTATTGGACCACAGAAGAATACCATGTCTGGTTAACTATGCCAAGCTTGGAGCTGGGTATTCAGGAACGTTCACAGGCAGGACATAGATTACTCAGTATTTCAGCATTGCAGCCCCCAAGTTTCAAGAATTGCCATTCCAGCGATGCTGCAATGGCTTAATTTACCCTGTGAAAACAAGTCCAAGTGGAAACGTCAGAAACTCTGCAAACAAATCACGTGTGGGATACAGGTGGTCTACAGTGAGGCCTTAAAAAAGTATCAGGTGTTGGGCTGGTTGGAGGGTACCTACAGTGCTAGTGTGACTAGGCATGGGTCGTGGAGCTCTGATATTGGCATGCTACGTTTTGGTCATCCCCCAAGTGCCCCCGTTACTTCCTTCCCCTTTGCTTCTGTACCGTAACCTTTTCATTTTACTTCATGGGCCTGCCCTCACTCACATGCGGTTCTGGTTACTTTGTATTTCTCTCCCACTTCAAGTTCATTCATTCGTGCACTGGGTTGGGAACTCACTGGTCGCTCTAAAGGTTCTTCAAGCAACACAGAGAGTTCTGTCTTCTCTGTTCACATCAACGCTCCGCCCCTCAGACACTCCTGGGTCGGCTTGTCGCCACAGGGAAACAAGCGCCCTGAGCACACAGGAAAGGGGTAGCCTCTCCACATGGCTCCCTTCTTCCTGCACCTCGCCAGTTCCGTTCCTTCCTCACGCTTCACAGGACTATCTTCTTCTGCAGCTCCCAGCATCTCAGGATCTCAGCTTTCTGCTCCCACACGAACCCCAACTGTACATGTCGGATTTCTTCCTTTCTCTGTTTCTCCGTCTTAGCTCCCTGCTTTAATACACATGTGCCCTATTAAGGGTCTGCAGGTTCACTTCTTTTGGCTTTCTTGCCTGTCCTTGTTTACAGCAATCAGTGGGACATGCCTGACCTGTAATGTGTGATTCCTCCATACCCCTCTTCCTCGTCCCAGTACCAGAGTGGTGTTTGCTATAGGAAGTGTGCACTCCTCTTAGTCTCTTCTTCCTCATCATAGTACCTGGCCAAAATGAATAGGGAAGGATGGAATGGGGTTGGCAATAGCCCATGAAGGCTGACGGGATGTAGAGTGCATCATCATGAAAGGGGGGATAACATGTCTCACCAATGGGTACTCTCTCCCCAATTCCCAAGGACTCTCCACCCAGGCGATCCTCCCTCGCTTGTCCATCCCCAGGGACAGGATCCAAAAGAGATGGCCTTTCCCTGCCCACCTGAGAAGAGGACCCACGGGGAGTAGATGTGAGAATGTCCTCAGGTTTCTCACATAACTGTCCCCTATAAGAACAACTTCCCACTCAAGGGACCGATGTTGTTAATGTTTTAGGGGTTGGCTTGTGTTGTATATTTTTCTGGATTGTATCCCAATCCCATACTAAATTGTTTTACTCAAATGTATCTTCCTTCCTAGTATTCAATGGAAAAAAGGAGGTCTGGGGGCTTGACTTCTTGTAATAATGATGAAAAATTGGCAAAGTCAGTTCTGACAATGGCTTCTTCGGGTAGCCCTGAGATAATGGCAGAAGGAACATTGGTGGTTATGCCTTTCACTTGAATAGGGACAGTTGCTTTGGGGTAGATCTCCTGATCCCTATAGACACATGTGATTTTCACTAGGGAAGCCCCTCTTTATTTTTCAGATGGTATTAGGTCTGTCCTGGCTGCGGTTTGTTTGCTGCAGAATCTACTAGGGCCTGTACTGAAACTCGGTTATCCACAGTTGATTCATAGGTGGATTTAGAAGAGGAGCCACACAAAAGATTACTTTGAACCTCTACCTCTTCATTATATTATGGATAGTCACATTCTTCCCCCATCATACATCCGATCTCCACGTGCTCCTCTTTTCTATTCTGTGGGCAATGTCTAGCCAAATGCCTAGGTCCCTTACAGGAAAAGCATGAAAGAATTGGGTTTTTTGCTGTTTTAACCTCTTCCTTCTTCATTTCTTCCATGAGTTTGGGTTCTGGTCTTCTCTCCATCCTCCCCTTATCCCAACTATGTGGATCACGAAATCAATAGGGGATGTCAACTCTCTCTTTAGGAGGAAAAGTTGGTTGAATAGGTCCTTTATTTTCTTTTCTTTCTTCAGGTCGATGCAAGGAATGAAAATATTTATTTGCATCAGAGAGGTTTTGGGCTGTCTCAACAGGTAATGAAAGAGTGGATTTATTTAATTGCAAAACTGCCCTTTGTAGTGAGGGAAGTCGAGAATTGAGAAATTATTCCAAACATAAGATTTCTAACACCTCCGGCAATATTTTTCTCCTTAACCACAGAGACAGAGTATTCTTCACTCGTTCTCTCCAGGACTTGACCTTAGATTTATACGTTTGTGGTGATAAAGGTTGCTGGTCTAACCCACCCTTTGTAGGAGCCCTTCTTTAATGTCAGCAAAGGAGGCGGTTCCTGGGAGGTTTAGTGGTTGATAAGATGTCTGTAATTCAACTCTCAAAAGGGGCCCTAAATAACTGATTTTGAACTCATCTCCCCATCTGAATTGTGCTGCTAGCCTCTCAAAGTTTAGAAAAAAGTTTCCCAGATCATCTCCCTCTTTGTAAGGTTATAGGACACCCTGGCAAATATTTGGCTTTTCTTGGATAGCTATCAGCCGTTCCAATCCAGTGCAACCGTTCTGCCTCATTCTGGTATTTGGCTCCTTCTTCTAAGGATGTCATTGTATCGGGAGAATATAGGGTATCGCTAGAATCTTCGTCAGAATCAGAAATTGAAAAGAATTCTGTGTCCTCTGTGGTATCAGAGTGTACCACAATCTCAACTTCTCTGATGGGACTGGGGCTCTCTTCCCTTATTGACTCAAGAGGAGACGTATGGGAAGGGCTTGAAGAAGATCCTGGCTCCAAATCAGAAGGACGTAGGGTGCTGGGTTCAATGAAGACATGAGGTTCTCTATTTGACAAAAATATTTTATCTTCGTGTTTCAAATGGTATGTAGTTAAAGGAAAGGTGTCAAAGAGGAACTCTGACCTATAAAACAGATTCTGCCGATTAACTGGAATCTTTAACTGTTGAGCAATTAATCTTTTTATTTCTACAAAATGCTCGTAACCCTGAACCTATTGATTGGATCCTTTCCTACTGTTTGTTGAACTATCAACCACATTAAGGTCCCTCAACTTATATCGTTTGAGCCGCATCCCACTCCTGACACCATATGTGAGGCAGACATGGTATCAAGAGATGACACCGACAACAGCTTTTAAGTTTCTACAAGACTTTTTTAGTTAAATGTCAGAATGGAGTAACGCCTAACTTTCCCTATTTCTATAATGGGGTTTCCCTAACATATGCAACTAAGGAAAGTCAATGTCCGGAAGTCGAAATCAAAAGTCTGTCTGTGTCTAAACCTATTCTTGCCCTCACCTCTATATCTAAACTTAACACAGTGATATTCTCAACCAACTAAACAGCATTCAACTTCAAATTCTGAGCGTCTTCCAGCTCTTTTCACAAAGGTTTAACATAGTTCCACCAACTGTTCATTTTAATTTTTCACCAAGTCTTCAGTCTTCCTTTACCAAGTTCAAAACAACATTAGCCACAATGTTCCACCTAATCTCAGGGCTCTCTTCCCCAAGTCCAAAACACCTTTGAGCACAGTTGTTCACAATGTTCTCGGGTTCTCTTCCACAAGTTCAAAACACACTGGAAAATTTTGAAATATTCCACTGAATCCCAGGCTTCCCTTCACCAAGTTCAATAGCACTTCACCTAACACTCACTCTCAACTTTTAGCAATGTTCAAAAACTGGTTGGGGCTCTCTTGGCTGGGCGCATTTATCAGACTGCACGGTCCACCCATTACAGGTTGCGCAACCAAGTGCCCTGTTTCCCCTTTCATGGGTTCTCTTCAATTCACTTTAGTTACTTTCCTCCAATTCATTCACTATGCATTGCAATATATTTCCCAAAGCTTGGCGACCTTTGACGTGTCTTTCCTTACGCGTAACCACTATGTTGCTTTGTATACTTTTCTTTCTGTTCATATGCCTTTAAACGTTCAGTATACTGATCGGCGACTTTGGCGAACGTGTTTTCAACCGCAAGCAATCCCTCTGTTACTTTTTATGTCTTCCCCTTTGTTTCTATAACTTTACATGTTCATTTTACTTAATGTGTGTGCTCTCGCTCACACACGGTTATCGTTGCTGTGTATTTTGCTCCCACTTCAAAGTTCATTTATTTGCGCACTGGGTTGAGAACTCACTTGTCACTCTAAAGTCTCTTCAAGCAACACAGAGAGCGTGGTCTTCTTTGTTTACACCAGGGCTCCATTCTCTGCCCCTCAGACACTCTTGGGTCGGCTTGTCACCACACACTGAGACCGGCGCAGGCGAACATTCCCTTTTATACAGGGAACCAAAGACTTAAGATTTGGCTCGGAATTGAAGATGTACCACACCCACTGCTTGCTCATATAACTGCATTAACCCTGCTGAGACATTAAGGGCTACAAAGGCCATAAAGGGACCAAACTATCCTTGTTCGCTAGAAACAGTTCGTAACACCAAGGAGGGATTTGTCAGGGCTATAGGCCGAGACTGTTGAAGGGTTTTCTTCCTTTGATCTGTAGTGCATAACCCATACTTTGGAGACTGCAGGAAGTCCCTCCTTTGATCAGCACCCCCCCCCTAAATACTTGTAGTTTCCAAATAATCTAAATCAGCTTGCCCACTCTCTGCTCATATCCTGTGCACATTTTAGATACGTTTGCACTATGTTGTACGGTTTGGAACCAGTGAAACCTTTTTTTTACTTTTAAAAGGGCTTGTTTTGTACTGTTTTGGACCTCTTGGAACCAGTGAATCTTTCAACTTTTTTTTTTAAATGTGTTTATTTATAACTCAGCACACAGGAGCATATACATTCACAGTACTTATAGCATCTCAAGACATGTAAGGCACAAAAAAAACCCTCCCCCTCCCCTTTAAGTCCCTCGGTGGGCAGTGTACACGGGCCTAGTCGGCCTGGTCCGGTAGTGGCGACGGATCGTTCATAGAATGAAGGCCTCTCGCAATCAGGCGTGGCTTAAATGTCAGGGCCGGAAAGTTCTGGTCATAGTCCAGCACCATCGCCCAAATGTCCATGAATCGGTGGAGCAGTCCTGCTTTAGCTGCCGTGACCTTCTCAGCAATCAGGATATCCCAGAGTTTGACCCAGCAGAGGGTCATCAAGGGGCCATCCGCGGATTTCCAAGTGCGGGCCACCGTGATTTTGGCTGCCAGCAAGAACTGGGATACCAGGGCCGCGCTTCTCCCTGATCTCGGGTATACGTCTGGTAGCCGGATGCCCAGGAGGACTTGCTCAGGCGTGAGTGGAATGGCCACCTGGGTGACGTCCTTTATAGTGGCTAGGCAACGAGTCCAGAAGTCCTTTACTCTGGGGCAGGTCCACCACATATGAAAGTAAGATCCTGGGAGGCCGCAGAGACGCCAGCAGTGAGGGTCCAGGGCCCGTTGGAAGTGATGGAGGTGGAGGGGGGTTAATACCACTGCAGGAGCAGTTTATGGGTGCACTCTCGGTTGGTGATGCAGCGGGATGCTGTGCATGTTCTGAACCAAATGTCCACCCACGTGTGGTCTTCTATGGCGTGCCCGAGGTCCGTTTCCCATTGAGACATATAGGAGGGCCTGGACCGAAAGGGGTCCTCTTGTAGCAGCTTATAGAGAGTTGAGCTCTTTCCCCGGGCCGGCAGGCCGCCCACTGTTAGCTCCAACGAAGTAAGGGGTCTTGTGGCCGCTGCCCGGGTCTAATCTTTTAACTTTTTAAGGACTTCTTCTGCATTGTTTGGAAGCAGCAATTAAAAAAAAACCTTTAAAGGGTTCTTGGTTCTCTCTCTGTTTTTTTCGGCCCCTTTAGAGAATGCCACGAAAGTGCCTCACGAGTCAATTGACTAATGAAGACTCAACTAACAATAACCCAATCATGGAAGAAATCATCAATGTGACCCTGCAGGCTAAAGTCTGTTATACAAGGCGTCATGAGATCGCTGGTTACCTTTTCTTCCTGGGGAGCGAGACGGTGAGGCTGCCAGTCTGTCGGTGAATCTTTGCAAGATGATAAGGGCGACGCGGGGTACTGATCCAACACCCTCCTGACACTTAACGACAGGATTGAGCTGAACCAGCTCCCAACGCCACAGAAAGCACTTCTCTGATTATCGTGACGTCAGGGCAGTGTAAACACTGACAGAGAAGGCTTGGTGTAGTCCACTGCAGAACTGGCTGATGGATGCTCTGATCTTCAGAATATTCTTGAATGTAGGCGCAGGCACAGATACCAGCAGGGCACAAGACCAGTAGATGACTGTAGGAATTTGGTAATGAGAAAGCTGACCCTCCAAGAAATGAAGGACAACAGGAAGGGTGGAATCCGGAAACTATCCACCCCAGGACCGGACCCCAAGAACCAAGGAAGGGGACAGATCCAGGGAAGCACAGACAAGACCCAACCAAGGGACCCCAAGAACCAGGGACTAGGCAGGGGAACAGAGAAGGCAGGCACCAAGAACTGGACAGGGACCCCAAGGGAACAAGGCAGGAGCAAGCTAAACACACAGAGCAAGGCTCAAGGGTAGCAAAACAGGAACTAGGGACTCAGGCAAGGCAGGGCCCCAGGAGCGCAAACACGGCCAAACAACCGCGTTGAGACGCATTGTTTCCCTGTCTGCGGAGGCTATTCGTAGCCTGGGGTCAGAACGAGGCTTGGAGCGCAAACCTCTGTCTCTGCGCATTTGTGGAACGTCGAACGCTGACGTTCACTCATGCGCAGGACATTCACAATGGCTGCGCCCGGGGAGCCGGAAGCCCGGACCGCGGGAAGCCGACGAAGATGCCAGCGTGGATACAGTCTCCAGGAGGGAGACTGCCGGAGCCGAGGACCCTGACCCCTTGAAAAGGTAAATGGCGCAGGCAGTGTGAAAAAGTCTCAAATAATGATAACCAACTTATGGGCAAAAATACTACCGTTGTCCCGCAGGTTGAAGAGGAAATATGCATCTGCCATCAAGAAGATCTCATAGTGGCAGCCTTAGTCCATAATGTAAGGGAATACACCCCCAACACTGCTGTATTGGATCCACCTGGAGTGGATGGTACCACTCACGGGTCGGCCAGTGTGGCCACACACTGGGAGGAGCAAAAGACACCGAAGGCTAAAACACTGGCACAGAAATGTAAGCAATTAACCCTCCTAGATGGAACCTCCCTAGGTACTACTAGTGTGAACATGCACACTGGGAGGAGCAAAAGACACCAAAGGGTAAAACACTGGCAAAAATATTAAAACAACTAACCCTCTTCTCTCCGATTGCCAGGCAGAAAACTATGAATTATTTTGGCAAACAGACCTGCACACGCACTGAAATAAAATCAATAAACTGATCGAGGGGGGATTACCAGGCTGGAACACTCTATGATGTATGAGGAAATACGGATGCCAAGAGACACTGAACTTCACAACTTGAGCATCATAGAGTTTGCCGACCTCGCCATGGAAAATAATGGAACTAATCATTTAGATTCAGTGGCCCATAATGGAATAGAACAGACAAGCGATGCATAGATTGGGGGATCTCCAATGGAGCCAAGCAACTTTATTGATGAATACACAAAAAAGCAACAGTGGCTCAGAGAAAGGGGTCTCATCCCAGAGGCAAATGATGAACACCAGGACTCTGAAGAGGCAGCAGTCCACCACACCCTCAGGGAAGTAGACAACAGAATTTGTTTAACGCAACCCACAGTTTGGGCACTGAACATGGTTCTTAGCTCGTTTGTTAATTTATATGATAACATCTGGACCGAAGTGAGAGCACACACTGAATTAATGACAGAAATCTATAGAAGATTGGAAGGCGTGGAAAATAACTTTTAAGTCAGTAGTAAAAGAAAGGGCTTTTGCTGTAGCGGGAGCCCTCCCAATGGGGGGGTCTGCCGGAGGATGCAGTAAAATGTAATGTAGAAACTGAGGTTGTGAATTTAATTGAGGGCCCCTCTGCAAACTGTGGAATCACACAAGATTGAGTAGTTCCAAATGTTCAACATGTTGTTATAGATCTGACTACTGACGAAGCCCCCAACGGAGAGGATAGGTATGGTACAAACAAAAATGGGTATAAGGCTAAGATATTAAAAACATTAAAAACATCAAAAAGCGTAATTCCTCCTCCTGTAAATACTTTTGCAATCTCACCAGTCAATGGTCAAGGGTGGTAATAGAAGTAATGGTCCACACAGAGTGACCTGTGAACAGAGTTCTTGAGGAAAGTATCAGGTGAGTGTCCCTGATGTGATTGAGGATGCTATTTACCCAGGTGAGAGGCAGTCCACTGCCAGTATCAATGATCATAACACTCGAGATAGGAATGATGCACAAGGTCACAATGTACGAGGGCTGAGATCGGGATTCAAATAGAACCTTTAGTGGGACCCTCAGTGGACATCTATGATGGTATGGTGGTTGGTCATGGAATTATCTCAGGGGTTTTGGATATTGGTGGGAATCCAGCGATCGATTCAGGTAAAATAATTGTTAAGCTGGATCCTTCGAGGAAGGCTGTAGACCCAGCTGCGGAGGCTGCCCCCCCCACCCCACAGAGTCGGAGACTGAACAGTTACTGTTCAAGAACTATATCCTAATATGTCTTATAATATGTCGGGCCGGCGATGGGAGGGGATCCTCCACCCACAGGTGGTAACTCGGGAGTATCTGGTATCATCCATATGCAGCATCTTGAGCAGGATACAATTTTAAGAAAACTGTCTTTCCCGTATCCTGTCCAAACCCCAATGGACTACGTCCAAAGAAGTGATCCTCTTAGTTAACAAGATAGGAAACCACAGGGCCCAGGGTCAGTTAGATCCCAGAGTATCCTGAGGGGAGCCCAAGGAAGTGAAGAGCTGGGACAAATCACACATGAAAATACTTGGGGGAAAAAAGTGGTTATTTGATGGTAACAATGTTAATCACAGTAATGAAGTGCAGGCCACACAAATTATACAGATGATGAGTCTCTGGGGTCCTAACACACCAGTGTGTTTGAACCGGGTTAATGTACAAAGAAAATGTTTAGGAAATTCCGAGCTTAAGCCTCCTATCGTCTTGTGATCTAAATAAATTTCAATTCCCGGATCGGCATCAGTGGGGGAAGTGTAATATCTATATCAATTCCCAACTAGTCTTCAATTTGGTTACTGCCGAAAGTGATAGGCTGGAAAAATTGGGCTTCAAGGTGAAATTACTGGTGGGGGACCAAAATCCTTCAAAAGAGCAATTGCAGTTATGGGGGGAACCTGAAGGTAGTTTTCCAACCTGACAAATCAAGTCCAAGACAAGCAAGGCATTTTTACACAGGCTCCAATAGACAAAATGAAGACTGGGCCCAAGTCAAAGCCGCCCTATGACATTTACCCGCTCCTAGCTAGCACAGATCCGGAAGGGTTGATTGAGGAAGACATGTATCTGAAACTCCTCTCATGAATACAAGGGAAAATAACCATGTGTTAACTAATCCTGAAACCACAGCCATGTTGATGGAGAGCAATTGTATATTTTTGCAAGAAACATGGTTGGTGGATAACTTGTCAGTTGATGGTTATGAGATGTTTTCTCAACTTGCTAAGCAGAACACGTGGGGAGACCATCAGGGGGTCTGATGATTACAATAAAGAGTGCCCTGGGTTTTACATCTAGACTTATGCCCAACCTCCCTTTTGGGATTATGGCAGTGAAGGTATTCTCCTCGGTAGTGGACCTAGAAATTCTTTTGTTAAATGTCTATTGGCATAAGGGGGTGGCTGATTTGAATGACTTTCTGGAAACACCTACCAATTTAATTTGGGAATGGCAGGGGGCTGTCTGTAATGGAAGGGTAATTTTGGCAGGAGACCCTAATTCAGACTGCTGCCTGCTGAATATGCATAATGAACCATGGGAGACTCTGCCAGATATGGTTAAGGAAAATCAGAAGCAACAATGGGGGAGAAAGTAGATCCTGTCGCTTGAGTCCGTGGGTCTTCTCTGTCTGAATGGGGGATTGGATGTCACTGATACACTGAGAGCAACCTGGAAAAGAGGGGATAGTAAGTCAACTATAGACTGTGGGCCTCATTCCGAGGTTGGAGTTAGCAATGGCGCTATTAGCTACTGTCATGATCTCTGCTTCCAAAAGGTCAGGGTTTTCCCAACTCCCTTGGAAGCAGATCCATAACCCAGGTTCCGAGGGCCAACCAGTCCCAATTGGGACCTTTTGGACCCAGTCCTGGCGCCAGTGGCACCAGGCTCATAAATGTGCCCAGTCCCAGCGCTGGAAGCGCCGGGCTCATAATGCTTGGGTGGACTTACCTGCAGCAGACCATGCTGCTTACTTGCCTGCCAGCTGAGCCTCTGATCCTCTTCTGTTTGGAACTACTTTTCCTGTTGGGTGGGGCAGGAGCCACTCCCTAGATTCAGAACACTGGAACTCTTCTGGAAAGCAGGAACTCTTTTCTTACCTAGGCGTGGCTGTGGAAGGAGACACCTAAGCACTACAGGAGGCTATTTAAACCACACCCGGTGGATGAATCTTGCTTTGCGTTATTCTGCATCCTCTGCAGCAGAACGCTCATCGTGTCTTCTGCATCGGATCCTGGGCCTAAGGAAAAAGGCTTACCATCCTGAATCTAGTCTTCAGCAACACCTATAAAGACAAGAAAGAACAGGTTAGCATTCCGGCATCTGAAAGACAAAGGCTTACCTACTCTTCGTGCGCTCCGGAGGTCTTCACACTGCATTCCGGCATCTGAAAGACAAAAGCTTACCGACTCTTCGCACGCTCCGGAGGCCTTCGGCGCTGCATCCTGCATCTGAAAGACAAAACAAGGTGCGTTTAAAGACATTGGGGAACTTTAATACTCACGTGCCATTACTCCTTTCCACATCAACCCCAGTGGGTATTCCGGCACCCTGCAGCCGCTCCGAACTCGTACCTGCAAAATAAAAGACAGTTAGAGCGCATCGTGAAGCAGGCAACAAGCGCTTACTTACGTGCTTCCAGGCGCTTCTATTCATCATACGGACTCCATCTTCAACTCACTTCAGCCCGTCATCCGCTATCGCCGGAACCTGCAAAACAAGAGACATCATTGCTAAAGACTTTAAAGACAATAGAATTACTCGAAACTTACCGTTCGTGCAGTAAACGACGGACAGCAGTCCTCTGAAGTCAAGAGGCCTGCGCTACCGATCCAGTGAAGAAACTGGTTACAGCACCCTGCCCCGAGGCAGATGGAGAGCTCGGCATTCACTTACCTAAGACATCTTACTCTTGCAGTCAGGCATACAGTGCACAGAGGTCCAGCCCAAAGAGCCAACCGGGTGCTACACATCACCTTTGAAGATACGGTAGTCGCCCAGTCAAGACCGGCGCCTCTGCGAGAATCAGGTGAGCGTTACAGAACGCAAAGCCTACCGCAAAACTCTCGCCCAGGCGCTATGGAAACCTCGGATACTGACCACCTAGCCCGGTTACTTGGGGAACTAAGGGCAGAAGTGCATGCAGCTCGTCAGGAAACGAATGCTCTAAGAAGGGAACTAATTATTTCCAAGGAGAGAACAGACGGTCTTGCTAGACAATTGCTACAGTCACAAGCCGGACAAACCCCGTTACCCGCATCAGGGGCAAATCTTCCTTCAACATCCTCTATGAATCCAGTGCAGATCAACCTACCTGGGAATGTACCTCTGGCTCCGCCCGAACGATTTTCTGGTGACCCAAAGAGGTTTGCAGTATTTATCAATCAGTGCCGGTTGCACTTCTCATGCCGGCCAGCAGCCTTTCCAACTGATCAAGCTAAAGTAGCTTTTGTGCTTTCGTACCTTAGTGGCAATGCGGCAGACTGGTCGATCCCTCTAGTTAATCAAGATGATCCGGTTCTCCATGATTTTCAAGCCTTTCAGCTTAGTATGGAAAAACTGTTCGCAAGACATTCACAGGGGCAGGCCTTGGACAATGAGCTTCTTTCGTTGCGACAGGGTAATCAAGACCTTTTGGCTTATATTGCATCTTTCAATAGACTAATAGTGGAAACTCAATGGCCTGAGGACAAAAGGATTACGCTGTTTTACAGAGGTCTACGTGGAGAGCTCAAAGACGTTTTAGCCCAAGTAGTGAATCCCCCACAAGACTGTTCGGATTATATAGACTTGGTCGTTCAAATAGATCATAGACTGCAGAACAGGAAGGCCGACCGTTCCAAGTTTGATGCTCGAGTATTTTCCAAACCGCCAACTCCTTCCAAAGGAGTAGACTCCGGGGAACCCATGCAAATTGGGGGTCTGAAAGGTCCTCTAACACAAAGGGAGCGGGAAAGGAGAAAACAGTTGCAATTATGCCTATATTGCGGAAACTCAGGGCACTTTCTTCGAGACTGTCCGGTGAAACCTGCCAAGAAGGCAGTAGGAGCTGCAGTTACCAAAGTTACAAACTCTGAGCAGGGAAACGACCTCGCCCGACAAGAATAGAGGTCCTCTTGCCGAGCGTGAAAACCAGTTCCGTGACCTCGCATTTCGTGATACCTATGGTCCTCATTAGCCCTGATAATCCGGATCGATTACATGCAATTGAAGCTTACGTCGACAGCGGTGCCATCGGCAATTATGTGGATCATGAAATGGTTTTGAGGATGAATCTAACTCTTTGTCCCAAGGCTGTAAAGGACGTCATTACTACAGTGGATGGTACGGAGATAGCCTCCGGGCCAGTAACGCATACCACTCAAGAGGTGACGCTAGTAAGTCAAGATGGACACCATGAGAAGATCGTGTTCGATGTGATCAAGGCCCCTCAGTTTCAGATTATTCTAGGAATACCTTGGTTAGAGAAACACAATCCTCTGATCGATTGGCGAGCAAGAACGGTCCAGTTTCCAGAATGTGTCTCTACTTGTCACCTTCCACCTGGTGTTGCACTGGCAGCAATTTCTTCAGAGACTCCCCAGTTACCTCCCGAATACCTTGAATACCAAGATGTTTTCCGGAAGGATCAGGCTAACACTCTACCTCCTCATAGGTCTTATGACTGCCAGATAGACCTGATACCTGGATCTACTCCTCCTTGTAGTAGAATTTATGCTCTCACCGAGCCTGAGAACCTTCACCTTCGACAATACCTGGATCAATACCTGGCGAATGGGTTTATTCGTCCTTCCAAGTCCCCTGCTTCTTCAGCTTTGTTCTTCGTTCCAAAAAAGGAAGGAGACCTTAGAACTTGTATCGATTATCGCTCCCTGAACCAGATCACCGTTAAGAATAGATATCCGTTACCTTTGATCCCTGAACTCCTGGACCAAGTCAGAAAAGCATGCATATATACAAAGCTGGATCTTAGAGGAGCTTACCACTTAGTACGAGTAAAAGAGGGCGATGAATGGAAGACTGCCTTCCGCACCAAGTATGGGCTATTTGAATATCAGGTCATGCCCTTCGGACTTTGCAATGCCCCGGCCGCCTTTCAATATTTTATGAACGATGTCCTCAGAGAGCTCATAGATGTGTGTGTTGTTGTTTACATTGACGACATCCTCGTTTATTCTTCATCGGAATCTGAACATCGGAAACACGTGAAAATGGTCCTCGAAAGATTGCGTCAACACAAACTTTTCGCTAAGTTGGAAAAATGTGTTTTCAACGTGACTGAAGTTGAATTCTTGGGATTCATATTATCACCTGGCGGAGTACGTATGGATTCAAAGAAGGTCGATGCAGTTCTCAAATGGCCATCACCATCCTCCGTAAAAGGTGTGCAAAGCATGTTAGGCTTCGCTAACTTTTACCGCAGGTTTATCCCCGAATTCTCTCGAATAGTCCAGCCCATCACTGCCTTGTTAAAGAAAAACAAACGTTTTGAATGGTCTACCGAGGCGGAACAAGCTTTCCAGGATTTGAAGACTAAATTTATCTCTGCACCAATCTTAAAACACCCTCGCCCCGAACTCCCCTACATCGTGGAAACTGATGCTTCAAGCCTTGCCATGGGGGCAGTTCTATCACAAAAGGACCCGGTAACCAATCAGTTGCATCCCGTGGCATTTTGGTCCCGCAAATTCTCGCCTCCTGAAATCAACTACACGATTACTGACAAGGAACTTCTGGCTATCAAGTCTGCCTTTAAGGCTTGGCGGCATTATCTGCTGGGGGCCCGACACACCGTTACTGTGATTACGGATCACCGAAACCTGCAATATTTGAAAACCGCAAAAGCCCAATCCTCTAGACCACTCCGTTGGGCATTATTCTTTGCCGAGTTTGACTTCATAATTACCTATCGACCTGGTACAAAGAACGGTAAAGCTGATGCCCTTTCTCGGATGGGAGTGGAAGAACACTTGATCAACCCTAAACCTGTACCAATCATTCCCGAACAAAGAATTCTGGGTGTAATCGCCACAGAATCCATAGAGGAAGTTAAGGATAAAGCCAGGCAACTTGTAACTCCAGCAGACATACAGAATTGGCATCTGCAGGGAAAGGACTTTGCAGTAAAGGACAACTTATTGTATTTCCAAGAACGATTATACTTACCCAGCACAGATTTACAGAAAAAAGTAATCTCCTGTTATCACGATTCTTTAATGGAAGGTCATCCCGGTATGGCCAAGACCTCAGAAAAGATCAAGCGCTACTTCTGGTGGCCGTCTTGGAAAAAAGATATCAGAGACTTTATAATGTCTTGTGGAGTATGCGCCCAAAACAAGAGTCAAAAGGAAAGACCAGCAGGCCTGTTACGCCCTATTGACATCCCACCTCGCCCTTGGCATACGCTTTCTATGGACTTCATCACCGATCTACCTCCATGCTCCGGATACAATACGATTCTAGTAATCGTGGACTTATTCTCCAAGATGGCGCATTTCATTCCGCTCAAAGGCTTGCCAACAGCAGCAACTCTGGCCCGAGAATTCCTCGAAAACATCGTCCGACTACACGGTTTTCCTTCGGTTCTAATTTCGGATCGAGGTAGTCAATTTATTTCTCATTTTTGGCGAAGTTGCTGTCGGTCGGCTCAAATTGATGTGAGACTATCGACCAGTCACCACCCTCAGACCGACGGACAAACCGAGAGGACCAATCAAACTCTGGAACAGTATTTACGCTGCATGCTGCAACAAACTGAAAAAACTTGGAAAGACATCCTTTGGATAGCCGAATATGCCTACAATAACTCTGTCCATTCGGGAACTGGGAAAACACCATTTTTTCTTTTGTACGGCAGTCACCCGCGAACCTCGGAGTTGGATCCCCTCCAAGATCTTGAAACACCAGCAGTAGACTACCTGCATTCTACAATCACCCAAGCCTTTAAGGAAGCTGTTTCTCACCTTCAAAGGGCTAAAGAACAATACAAGAAAGGAGCAGATCAACATCGGAAGGAAGCCCCTCAATATCAAGTAGGGGACCAAGTCTGGTTATCCACCAAATATCTACCTCTAAAAGGGCCACGCACATTCAACCCAAGATACCTTGGTCCCTATTGCATCACTACCATAGTAAACCCAGTAGCGGTCAAGTTGGACTTGCCCCCTCACATGAAGATACATCCGGTCTTCCACGTCTCTCTATTAAAACCCATGCAACCTCAAACCCGACTAACTAAATCTCCAAAACCCATCCTAGTTGATGGAGAACTCGAGTTTGAAGTCAAAAGCATTCTGGACTCCAAGATCTCCAAATCTAAACTATTTTACCTAATTGACTGGAAAGGCTACGGCCCCCAAGAGAGATCCTGGGAACCTGCTGAATATGTCCACGCTCCTCGCCTAATCAAAAGATTTCACCGAACATTTCCTGACAAGCCAAAACCCCCGGAGAAGCCCGGTTTGGGAGGGGCCTTGAGGGGGGGTACTGTCATGATCTCTGCTTCCAAAAGGTCAGGGTTTTCCCAACTCCCTTGGAAGCAGATCCATAACCCAGGTTCCGAGGGCCAACCAGTCCCAATTGGGACCTTTTGGACCCAGTCCTGGCGCCAGTGGCACCAGGCTCATAAATGTGCCCAGTCCCAGCGCTGGAAGCGCCGGGCTCATAATGCTTGGGTGGACTTACCTGCAGCAGACCATGCTGCTTACTTGCCTGCCAGCTGAGCCTCTGATCCTCTTCTGTTTGGAACTACTTTTCCTGTTGGGTGGGGCAGGAGCCACTCCCTAGATTCAGAACACTGGAACTCTTCTGGAAAGCAGGAACTCTTTTCTTACCTAGGCGTGGCTGTGGAAGGAGACACCTAAGCACTACAGGAGGCTATTTAAACCACACCCGGTGGATGAATCTTGCTTTGCGTTATTCTGCATCCTCTGCAGCAGAACGCTCATCGTGTCTTCTGCATCGGATCCTGGGCCTAAGGAAAAAGGCTTACCATCCTGAATCTAGTCTTCAGCAACACCTATAAAGACAAGAAAGAACAGGTTAGCATTCCGGCATCTGAAAGACAAAGGCTTACCTACTCTTCGTGCGCTCCGGAGGTCTTCACACTGCATTCCGGCATCTGAAAGACAAAAGCTTACCGACTCTTCGCACGCTCCGGAGGCCTTCGGCGCTGCATCCTGCATCTGAAAGACAAAACAAGGTGCGTTTAAAGACATTGGGGAACTTTAATACTCACGTGCCATTACTCCTTTCCACATCAACCCCAGTGGGTATTCCGGCACCCTGCAGCCGCTCCGAACTCGTACCTGCAAAATAAAAGACAGTTAGAGCGCATCGTGAAGCAGGCAACAAGCGCTTACTTACGTGCTTCCAGGCGCTTCTATTCATCATACGGACTCCATCTTCAACTCACTTCAGCCCGTCATCCGCTATCGCCGGAACCTGCAAAACAAGAGACATCATTGCTAAAGACTTTAAAGACAATAGAATTACTCGAAACTTACCGTTCGTGCAGTAAACGACGGACAGCAGTCCTCTGAAGTCAAGAGGCCTGCGCTACCGATCCAGTGAAGAAACTGGTTACAGCACCCTGCCCCGAGGCAGATGGAGAGCTCGGCATTCACTTACCTAAGACATCTTACTCTTGAAGTCAGGCATACAGTGCACAGAGGTCCAGCCCAAAGAGCCAACCGGGTGCTACACATCACCTTTGAAGATACGGTAGTCGCCCAGTCAAGACCGGCGCCTCTGCGAGAATCAGGTGAGCGTTACAGCTACCCCCTTACGGCATACCAGGTCCGGGTTCCCTGAATGGGGAATTACCGGGCCATTCCAACCTTGGAGGACCCGGTATTTCCCCATTCAGGGAACCCATCCCCATTCCCATTCAAGCCCCCATAGGGCTCAATGGGAATGGGGACCATGCTAATAACGGGCCCGTTGTTAGCATGCTGGTCCTTTAGCGGCTCCCGCTAAGTGCGCCTGGTAAAACCAGCCGCCCTTAGCGGGACCCGCTAAAGGACCTTGTAATGCGGCGGTAAGGGGTTAACGGCACCGGTAAGGGTGCCAGTGCCGTTAACCCCTTACCGCCCACCTCAGAATGAGGCCCTATATCTTTGTTGATGCTCTATCCTTTAATTTGAGTGTAGATCTTACATGCATGGAGCGACCATAGTGCCCTGAAAGCAAATTTTGCTATCCTGGTAAATATGTCTCATCAAACAAAGGTATAAAAATGTCTGCAGATCAGGAAGAGCAGCTACAAAAGGATGCAGAAATGATGCTGTGTACCCTGGTAAAAAGAGATGTATGGGTATTTTGGGCGCTGATCAATGGTCAAGAGTTATCAATGATTGTAAGCCAATTGAGCGCAGTTTCTGAAACCCGATGGGCTGAATTCTTTTCCATTCACCATGGGGTGGACCCGGGACGTCTCTATGAGGAAGGTAAATGTTTGCCTGTCCAACATGGTGAGGAGTGGCAGCCCATTATTGACTATGAACTGGTTCTGGGGTAAATTAAAAGATCTAAAATCTCCCGAGTGGCTGGGCTGAATGGTTTGACTAATAATATCTTTAAAGGTCATACAAATGCTTGAGCCCACGGCCTCACTATGGTTTTTAAGAGCATTAAAGAATGGAGTTCTCCCGACCTCCTGGCAAACAGCACATGTCGTTCCCATATTTAAGCGTGGTGAAAGAGATCAGACAAGGAACTATCGTCCAATTGTTGTAATAGATGTGAACTGTAATACATATTCGCTTCTATATTGTTGATCCACTAGAATGAGTGGATGACCACAACACAGCGCATGAATACATTTCAGACCGGGTTTAGGACGGGTCACTCAACCAATGTGAATGGACTAGTTATGAGGGCATTGCAGGAATCAGCTTGGGGAAGGCATGCAGGAGACATTTATTTGGCCTCAATTGACCTCTCAGCAGCCTTTGACCGCGCCAACCAGAGCCGACTTTGGTCAAAGTTGGCAAGGTGGGGGCTGCAGGGGGCCTGCTGCGGCTAATAATGCACTTTATGATAAAGCAGGAATACGTGTCAGACTAAACCTTGACGAGAATATGTCTCGCAGGATCCAAACCTGCATTGGTTTGAGACAGGGGTGCGCCCTTGCCCCTCGTCTCTTCAACCTATATGTCTCCGACATTGGGTATTGTTTAATTGAGGCGGGCATGGTCACTCTGAAATTGGGTGAGCTACGTATTTCATGGTTGGCAAATGCAGATGACTTTCTGCTCCTCGAAAGCACCAAGGGGGGTCTCCAGCGCTTACTGAAAACATTTGTGAAATACGCAGAAGAGAACGGACTGATTGTTAACTCCAAAAAAACATGTGTCTTGGTGCTGGCGAGGGTGTGGAAAAGGAAAATTTGAGTTCCCTCTCTTGGCTCAGCCCTCGGGGATCAGAATTCAAACCTCCCTTAGACAATAAGACACAGTTCTGTCCAATCAGATGAGTAAATTATAGCAAAAATGTGGGCGGTTCTCCATTAAAACATCGGTCTGCTTCTATGAAGGAAAGCTGGTCCCTAAAATCATCTGTGGGATGGAACATGGAGAATTTTTGGGAAACGCTAGAGGGAGGGTTGTGGAGACAGACGCTTAAGTTACCCAATTCCAAGTCTCAAGTCTGTATCGGCTATTAGATTCAAACTGGGTACAGCCTCTTTGGAGACCCGGGTGACATGGAGACTACTCTCCCTTTTTCAAAGTCTGATAGATTCCTTGCTGAATACACTTTTTTATGTAGAGTTGGGTAAATTGTTGGATAAGTCTGGACTAGCACAAGATCCTAATATGCTTTTGGTCAAAATCTGACATAAATGTGATCAAACATTGAGAGATCTTTGTTTGGATAGAGAGACTCTGGTTTTAAACTCTGATATGGTTAAAAGAGCTCTCTATGAGAAAGTCTGGATCACAACTACAGACAGGTTCCACTCATATCCTTCTTTGAACCACTTACAGTGGGACCATAAGAGACGTGCAGCCATTTCGCCCCTTCTCTTACAGTTCCCCAAATGTTATTTTTGTAAAATTCTGTTAAAATTGCGTTGGAGGGGGAGGCCACCAGGGGGCGCATAGGCAATGGCTGCCTGAGTACACTGCTCCCGCTGAAGCCAGACTAATACAGGGGATTGAGCCCCCCCCCGATTCTCCCCAGGCAGACCCAATTAGTCGGATCAGAGTGGTGACCCCTCCGAGCCCCCCTGCTCGAAAGAGCGACACTCGTGGACCCCTGAGGGACTGAGAACGGGATCCGCAGCCTTCGGAGGATAAGCAGTGTGAGGTCTCAACAGCCGCGACGTCGGGGGAGGAGACACGGCCCCCTGGAATCGGGAGGCCACGCTGGATGGGCCGGCCCCTCTCCTCGACCCGCTCCCTGCACTCGCTGGAGGAGTGCTCGGACTGAAAACAGCAGCCCCAATAGAGCGGGGGAGTGGCCCCGGAGTGAGACGTGGCCTCCAGCCCCCCCATGCTGGAGTGAATCGAGCCGCAGGCTCGAAACATCGGGCAGAGACGACCCACAGACCTGGAATCGGTATCCAGGAGATTGGGGCGGAGGCACCAGAGCCCAGCGCCCCCTGGAGCCTGTTGAGGCGTTGGGCTGAGACAGGGCGGATTCCGGCACAGAGGCCCCCACATGTTTCTATTTTAATCAGGCCCCCCTCGGTCCTGCCACCAGAGCGCACCCAACGAAGGTGATACAGGCAGGCAGGAGGCTCCCGCAGCGCAGCTGGGTCCACAACACGATACATCCTAGTGAAGGAACGCAACCCCCCCGGGGGGCCCCGGAGAGCACAGGAGCCACAAACACAAGGAGGTCAGGCGGAGGGGCAGAGACCCGTTGCACGGGACATAAACAGGTTTTGGCCCCTGGACCCATTCCCAGGGCGGGTGCCCGCTTACCACCACCCAGAAGGGGACAGAAGGCATCAGGTGAGGGCGGTGGGTCGGTGCCGCCAGGCCCCCCGCCCGGAGTGCGTGACTCCAGGGGCTTGTTCTTATGATCTGAATATTCCATCCTCCCCCAGCGGCACAAAGAAGACATCGCCAGTCTGGGGGAGAGGCCCAGGTGTGAGGCCCCCGCCCGGTGTTGGTGGGGCGTGTGCCTGCCTGTAAGCTACCCCCCCCAGAGCGGAGACCTGCAGTTTGGAGAGCAGGTGGGTGGTGGCCCTTGGACATTAAGTGGGGACAAGTGGCATCAGGTGGGGGGCTAGGGTCTTGGCGCTTTGTCCCGCCACCCTGAGGGAGAGACCCCACGGGCCCGATCAAGCGGACTCTGCTGACCAACGAACCAACCTCCCCCAGGAGGGCAAAAGAAGACCCCGACAGCCACGGGGAAGCTGGACTGGGTGTGAGGCCCCCGCCCGGTGTAGGTAGGGCGTGTGCCCGCCTGGAAGCGACCCCCCAGCAGCAGCAAAGACAAATAAAGATAAGTGGGGGGTGGCCTGGGCCTGGCGCCCCATCCCTCGATTCCCCAAGGTTTGCTGGCCAGTGATATCTCTGAGCCCAGGTAGTGTGCATTTCTATGTGCTAATATCCAACAAGGCCACCTTGGTCCTGTACTGTACTTGCCCAGCACAATGAAACCACTGTAAAGTGGCCTTGGTTGTGAAAGTAGCACATCATGTAAGGGTTGATTGTGGTGCTAGAGGTGGCAACTGCCCCCACACAATAAATCTGTGTCCGAACTTCTATCCTTAAGCGGCCATTAGCTAGGCAATGGAATGCAACAATCAGGCAGCAATGTACCTTGCATACTGGGTAGACAGACATAGTGCTCTGAAAAGGTTTGAAACCAAACCTGGCAAGAGACAAAAACCCGGGTGCATCAGACCTCAAGTACGAGGCACTTTGCAGGAGGCTACCTCAAGACATCATATTAGATGCGCACTCCAAGTCTGTGTTACCATAGAGTTCAATGCAAGAAGGCATCACACTCCGAGACAATACTCAAACGCACATACATACACACAGACACAGTCTAAACAATCATGCAGAATGTTGTGCCTGACGGGATGAAGAGAGTTGAGAACAGAACCGATTAGAGTAGCCACTATATACCACTGTTTGTGGCCGAGATTGGCCATGTTCGTTGAGGCTGATTCTGTCCCTAAGTGTCATAAGTTCGACCCATTATTGTCTGTGTATTGTGACGATTCCAGGGAATGTATCCCTTCTCCCCAAGTGGTTGCCCCCCCCGCCCCAGACTAGGGAAGTTTCTCCGCTAAGCTTAACACCCTTTATTGGGACAGGGCAAGTGAGATCCCACTGGGTGACTCCCCCTTGGTGAACAAGGAAACCCCAGAAAGGTATTTTATTCACCTTTCCTCAGCTAAAACCTTCAATATGTGTGTTGGCTGTATGGGGATTGAGCAGTGTAGTTGTACTTGTGAACCTTTAGAGATGCCTGGTCTGGTTTCTGACCCTTGTATTCAACACTCAGTACAAGAAGCACAGAATCAATGGAACAACCAATCTTGTTTCAACTTGAATTATAAAGACGACGGAGGAACAACATCAAGGAGAGAGGAACGGGAAGACGAAGTCCCTCAGAGCAACCTGTGAGAGGGGACTGCCTCCTGGAGTAAGTAACTAAGCAGCAGAGCAATGCGGAAAGCATCTGGTACGCAGCAGCAATGGAGCCCGTGGAACGCTGCTAATGCCACATCGGACTGGAGCCAGTTGGGCTCAAACAAGCAGATGGAGAAGGAACACCCGAGTGAGAGATAGGGAATTATAATTGGTTATTTATAACGCGGATATCAAACCTGTGTTGCTCCGCATCGTCTTGCTTTCACAACGAGCGCTTTACCCCTGAGCTATCCTCCTGAGGCTGTATCGAGCCCCCGTAGTCCACGCTGCCAATAAACCTGTGAACCTTCGGCTGAAGAAGAGGCCGACACAGAGAATCAATGCAGGGAACACAGGGAGAGGCCGACCTGTGGTCCCACATTAAGCCAAAGAAACTATCTCCTCCGAAGAACGCTGCCATGACATAGAAGGTATGCAGATGTTCTTGGGAGCAGGGAGAAGGCCGGGAAGACCCAGCAAAACCCCATGGTGGAGGGAGAAAGAAGAAAGCCCTTAGCAGTGTGACGGCCAAGTGACCTAAAGAGATGGTGAGAGCCACAATACCCCACAGCAGAGTGAGAAACAAGAGAACCCTTGGCAGGTTTACAGTCAACCAACCCCAAGAAAGGGCCAGAAACACAAAAACACAAAGATAAGTGATAGAAACCATATTTCAGACTTAAGGACTTACCATTCTGGTAGGAAAGTCAAATACTGTTATACACAAAAAACAAAAAGAACCACAGGACATTCACATCAGAACTTTGAACTATTCAGCCAGGCAGTATGCCTGGGAATCCATAAATGGACAATTAGGTTTGAAGCCAACCACCATTTCAACCATTGAGGAAGAAACACTGCAGAAGACACGTTCTGGTCCATTTCATGTTAGTCTTTTATGTTAGTACTAGGGTCAGCACTTAGGTTAGATTAGACTTTTGGTACAACGAACTGTGATTAGGTATGTAAGACTCACAGACGAGCACCTGTTATTATTCTTTTCTTTTGTTGGCTAGGGCCAATACACACGCTGGGCAGGGGCGCATCGAAAGAGGTGGCACCGTTCCGCCGAGTTTCTTCACTGGCGAGGGCCGGAGTTCAGGCCAGCTGCAACTCCTTCTTTCAGGTAAGTCTTTCAGGCGAAAGCAATGTCTTTTAGATGCAAGCGAAGTCTTTAGTTGAATTTGCAATAATGTCTTTCTCGCTTCTTGTTGCAGGTGGCGAGTACTGCGGTAGAAGCCAAAGCCCGGTTTGAATAGGTGAGAAGAATGCCAAGCGGCGCTGGGAGCATCCTTGCAAGAGGCTAACCTGTGGTTTTGTTTTGTTCTGTAGGTCGCAACAACCAGGAGAAGAATGTTCCCCAGGAATCCGACTGGATGAAAGATGTCTTGAAGATGTTGGCCTTCCGGGCGACCAGTGGAGCTGGTAAGGATGGCGATGATTCTTGTCTTGGATGACTTCGAAGCTGATGGATGCTGCTGAGCAGGTAAGGATGGCGATGGTTCTTGCCTTGGATGAGTTTGAAGCCGATGGATGCTGCAGAGCAGGTAAGGGTGGCAATGGTTCTTGCCTTGGGTGAGTTTGAAGCCGATGGATGCTGCAGAGCAGGTAAGGATGGCAATGGTTCTTGCCTTGGATGAGTTTGAAGCCGATGGATGCTGCAGAGCAGGTAAGGGTGGCGATGGTTCTTGCCTTGGGTGAGTTTGAAGCCGATGGATGCTGCTGAGCAGGTAAGGATGGCGATGGTGTCTTTGGGGCGGGCTCCACCCTGCAGGCTAGACCGCAGAATGCAGTTCTCCAGTATTCCGCACGGGGGCGGCCATGCTTGTCCTCTGTCCATAGAAACCCCGTCCCAGCAAGTGTCTCCTATGCCAACAGAGCCAGGGCTGGCTGCAAGGTATCCGAGGGGACCCGAATAAGGTCCTTAGGGCCCCGTGAGCCCTTGGTGGGGATAAGGTCGTGACAGCACTCCCCCCTAAGGCCCCTCTCAAGGTGGTTCTCCGGCCGGGTCCTGGCTTGGAAGGAAACATCCGATGGAAACGCTGGAGCAAGTGAGGGGCATGAACATACTCACTCGGTTCCCACGTCCTATCCTGGGGTCTATATCCTTTCCAATCTAATAGGTAGTAGAGTCTCGATCTCACCCACTTGGGAGTCCAGAATGTCTTTTACATCGTACTCAGGTTCCCCCTGAATGACAATTGGCTTAGGGGGAGCAGTTACACGGGTCCTCGGCCTAAACAGTTTCAGGAGAGATACATGGAATTCTGGGTGTATTCTCATATGGTCTGGTAGTGTCAGTTTCACAGCTGCTGGATTAATGATGGCCTCCACCGGGTACGGTCCCAAGAACCGGGGATGAAATGTTGTGTTCCTTTAATTGGTACATGCTTGGAAGCAAGCCACACTAAATCTCCACCTGATAAGTAGGGGCTTTGGAGCGACGCTGGTCCGCGCATCTTTTCTGGCGTGCCTTAGCATGTCATAGGTGCTCCTGAGCTTTCGTGAAAGGCTTGAGTGATGGTGGTGTGTAGAGTCTCGACTGCAGGCATTTCCAGGGTTGTAGGGATGTCGAGTTCAGAAGTGCGTGGGTGTCATCCATAGATCGTAAAGAATGGCGTTTGTCCTGTGCTGCTATGTAGCAAATTATTATACGCGTACTCAGCGATCCATAGAAGTTCCTTCCAATCCCCTTCACCCTGGTGTAGCATGCAGTGTAAGTACTGCTCGAGAGTCTGATTTGTTCTCTCCGTTTGGCTGTCGGTCTGTGGGTGGTGGCTAGTGGACAGCCGGATGTCTATCTGGGCCAAAGAGCAGCATTTCTTCCAGAAGCTAGACACGAATTGGGACCCACGATCTGATATTAGGACTGACGGGAATCCGTGTAGGCGTACAATATGTTCCAGGAAGACTTTGGCGAGGCCGGAAGCAGTCGGAAGACCCTTGAAGGGGAAGAAAGGGGCCATTTTAGAAAATAAGTCCACAATCACCAGAATGGTATTGAAACCTTGACATGGAGGGAGGTTGGTGATAAAATTGAGTGACAACGTGTGCCATGGGGCTGAGGGAATGTCCAACGACTGAAGGAGCCCGGCAGGGCTTTGCTTGCTAGACTTGTTTTGGGCACAGACACCACATGAAGACACAAACTCGGTTACGTCCTTGCGCCAAGTTGGCCACCAGTAGTTCCTTTGTATTTTAGCTAAGGTTTTGGCGATTCCAGGATGACCCTCCATGAGGGAGTCATGGTGCTCGGAGATGACCTGTCCTTGTAATTCCTTCACTGGAACGAATAGCTGATTTCGGTAGTACGGCAGTTGATTCTTGACACTATAGTGCTCTCCCCTAGAGGCCCACTCTTGTAGCTGCTCCTGGGTGAAGACCTGTTGAATTTCATATAGTAGTTCACTCTGGGTCATGGTGGTAATAATACCTAGTACTCTATACTCCGGTATGATGGCCACTGGGTCCGGCGGCGTGTATGCCATGTCATCTGTACACATGCAGGAGAGAGCGTCAGCTTTGCCGTTTTTGACCCCGGGTCGGTACATGATCACAAAGTCATATTCTGTGAAGAAAAGGGCCCAGGGTAGCTGCCGTGATGATTTAGCCTTCGCTCCTTTCAGGTACTGGAGATTCCTGTGGTCAGTTATCACAGTGACGGTGTGCCTGGCCCCCAGCAGGTAGTGTCGCCAGGCCTTAAAGGCTGCTTTAATGGCCAATAACTCCTTATCGGTGATGGCGTAGTTGAGCTCCGCAGGCGTGAACTTCCGTGACCAAAAGGCCACCGGGTGCAATTGGCCTGTTAAAGGGTCTTTTTGGGCCAAAACCGCACCCATGGCCAGAATGAACGCATCGGTTTCCACGGTGTAGGGAAGATCTGGACGCGGAAGTCGCAAAATGGGGGCAGAGGTGAACCTGGTCTTGAGTTCTTGACCTAGCAGTTCGGGCTGGACTACCCCTTTGGGGGTGGGACCAAGCCTGATTTGCATATGGTTTTCCCCTTTTGTAATGGCTTGGCAGGCGAAGAACAATGGTCTGGAGGGTTGCCCAGAGCAATGCCAGAGGTCAAGATTTATTCTAAAACTTCCAGCCATCAACTCTTTTGTTTTGCTATTGTCACCCCGAGTGGGAAGGGTATGCCCAGACGTGGGTCCCTTGCCTGCTGGGCCTAGAGACCCAAGCTACTCCTCACTGATGACGCCCAACAAGGCTGAAACATGTCTGGGGATGCTTGTGGTCTCGTGCAAAAGGGATGTGACCTAGCAGTTCGGGCTGGACTACCCCTTTGGGGGTGGGACCAAGCCTGATTTGCATATGGTTTTCCCCTTTTGTAATGGCTTGGCAGGCGAAGAACGATGGTCTGGAGGGTTGCCCAGAGCAATGCCAGAGGTCAAGATTTATTCTAAACCTTCCAGCCATCAACTCTTTTGTTTTGCTATTGTCACCCCGAGTGGGAAGGGTATGCCCAGACGTGGGTCCCTTGCCTGCTGGGCCTAGAGACCCAAGCTACTCCTCACTGATGACGCCCAACAAGGCTGAAACATGTCTGGGGATGCTTGTGGTCTCGTGCAAAAGGGATGTGACCTAGCAGTTCGGGCTGGACTACCCCTTTGGGGGTGGGACCAAGCCTGATTTGCATATGGTTTTCCCCTTTTGTAATGGCTTGGCAGGCGAAGAACAATGGTCTGGAGGGTTGCCCAGAGCAATGCCAGAGGTCAAGATTTATTCTAAACCTTCCAGCCATCAACTCTTTTGTTTTGCTATTGTCACCCCGAGTGGGAAGGGTATGCCCAGACGTGGGTCCCTTGCCTGCTGGGCCTAGAGACCCAAGCTACTCCTCACTGATGATGCCCAACAAGGCTGAAACATGTCTGGGGATGCTTGTGGTCTCGTGCAAAAGGGATGTGACCTAGCAGTTCGGGCTGGACTACCCCTTTGGGGGTGGGACCAAGCCTGATTTGCATATGGTTTTCCCCTTTTGTAATGGCTTGGCAGGCGAAGAACGATGGTCTGGAGGGTTGCCCAGAGCAATGCCAGAGGTCAAGATTTATTCTAAACCTTCCAGCCATCAACTCTTTTGTTTTGCTATTGAGTTCTTGAAAGGCCTTTTCCGCTTTTTCAGTCCAATTAAAGGTCTTGTTGCATTTTGTGAGCAATGAAGTAATTGGGTGCACAACTTGGGAGAAACCCGGGATGAAGCGGCGATAGAAATTCGCAAACCCCAACATGCTTTGGACTCCCTTAATCAAAGTGGGGGCTGGCCAATTGAGGACTGAGTCCACCTTATTTTAATTTTAAAATTTGTTTATTGGCATTTTCGGTAATATCACTTACAAGATTTGCAAATGCGTCCTGTGCATGCTCTTTTACAACGCTTTTCGGTTTGGCTTTAACAATATAACAAACAACAAATAACGGGTAACGAATAACAGTAACTGTCTCCTTGTCATGTCCATATGTTTCCGCTTCTCTCGTTCCGGGGAGGAGGGGATGTAGGGAAGTTGGGGAGCATACTCAGGAAGGGTACAGGGGGGATGCCTTCCCAGGGCCCTCGTCGTTTCCAGTCATACGTCTGGGGTTGCCCTTTCTTGTCTTGCAGATTAGTTCGTTTCGGGTCATGGGCTCATGGGGGCTTATCGTCCGAGGGGAGGAACATATGCCTGGTAAGTTCTTTCCATGCCTCAAGAGCTCTGCTGGACTCATCCGTAGATCTAGTGACACTTTCTTCCCAGGCCTTGGTCTCAGCCGATACCCATCGCTCCGCTTCACTATGCCATGCTTTATATTGCGGTCCTGCGGGACTTTTCCAGGACATGGCTATGGTTCTTTTGGCCAGGATGCACGCTATGTCCATGAGTCTGACTATGTGTTTCAGTCTGGGAAGCCTAGGGTAGATTCCGAGTAGGCATTCCTCAGGTGCCCATTTGTAGTTGGTCATGCCTGTTTTCTCGCATGTCTGTTTTACCCTATCCCACAGTGTCCTGGACTTGGGGCATTCCCACATCATGTGGATTAGATCCGCTTCCTCCCTCGTGCACCAGATGCAGTGTGACTGTGATTGTTTGTTAAACTTAGCTATTCGTTTCGGGGTTAGGTAGGTTCTGTGCAACACATTCATCTGTATTTGTCGAAATCTATGATTCCTGGATACCTCTTTGGGGAATGCAAGTGCCCTATTCCACTCCCCCTCCGTCATTTCTCTGCCTACATCTGTTTCCCATTTGCCCTTCATTTCCGCGCTCCGGGGGTTTGGTATGTCGCTCAGGTGTCTGTATATTTGAGATATTGGTCTACTGCCCTCCCCCATATTATATAACAGCGTGAGTAGTGGATCCGGGTCCGGTTCCGCAGGCCACGCTTCCCATTTACTTCGTGCTGTGGAGCGAACCTTCTGGTACCAGAGGAACTGGCCCGTGTGGATGCCCTCTCTGTCCTGTAGTATGGCAAATTCTTTAAAGGTGCCCTCTTCATAAAGATCTCCCCAGGTGTAAACCCCTCCGCTTTCCCATAATCTGATTTGTTTTAGATCAGTGACCGTTGTGTACAGGTCTGCGAGCAAGGGTATTTCTGGTGCATAAGCGTTCTGCATGCGGGTGAGTGTCCTTGTTCTACGCCAGATCTCCCTCCCCAAGGTAACTATGAGGGGTGCCGCTCCTAGCTGTTTCGTAGGTACCCAGACCAGCTCCTTCAGGGTGAATGGGAGGCTCGTGGCCTGTAGCAGGGGTGTTTCATCTGTGGGCTCATCGGATAACCATTTAATTACAAAGCTAAGCTGAGCTGCTAAGTAGTACTTTTCTAGGTTTGGGAGTTGGATGCCGCCTTGTGTGTATGGCAGGGTCAGTGTCGACAGTGCTATCTTATGTCTGTTTTCCCCCCAAATAAACTCTCTTATTAGCATCTCGAGCAGTCGGAAGAAGGTTTTATTGATATAGTAATGTACATTCTGAAACCCATATAGGAACCGCGGTAAAACAATCATTTTGATTATGGATGCCCTTCCCATCATGGACAAGGGGAGTCTCGACCAGAAGTTCATGGATCTGCGCAGAGCCGGGAGCGCTGCTTTTGTATTGTGTTCATGCATCAGTGCTGGGGTATGCATTATTTGGATTCCTAGGTATCGGAATGTGGTGGTCTGCCATCTTATCCCAGCCTCAGGGAGTGATTCTACGTCCTCCTTCTTTAGGGCCGCTAGTGGGAACAAGCAGGATTTTGCCTTGCTGAATTGGATCCCAGAGACTCTGGAATAGTTGTCCAGGACTTCTAGTATGGTTGGCACGTTGATGTGTGGGTCCCTGACATATATAAGAACGTCGTCTGCATAGAGCGAAATGATGTGGTCCACCCCTCCTAGTCTTATGCCGGCATCGAAAAACTGTTTCCGGAAATAAATAGCTATGGGTTCCAGCCCCAATACGTACAGCATTGGGGATAGTGGGCACCCTTGTCTAGTCCCTCTTTGTATGCTCCAGGCATCTGACACATGCTTCCCCGACTTTACTCTTGCTCTTGGCATGGCGTATAATATCTCGACCCATCTGATGAATCCGGGTCCAAAGCCAAATTCCTTGAGCACCGCCACAAGCCACTCCCAGTAGATGGAGTCGAAAGCTTTTATGGCATCGAGGGATAGTAATGCACTGGGACTCTCATCTTCACTAGTTTGCGCTATAATGTGTTGCAGCCTGCGCAGGTTCATAGACGTGTTGCGCCCTGGTATGAAGCCGTTCAGATCGGGATGTATTATGTCGCCTATTATTTTAGACAGGCGGTTGGCCAGTATGGTGGTTAATATTTTCACGTCATAATTTAGCATCGCCAGTGGGCGGTATGAGTCGCACAGGTCTGCCGGTTTGTTTGGCTTCAGGATTGGGACCACTAGTGTTTCTCTCATGCTTTCCGGTAGTATCCCCCTCTCATATGCCTCTTGGTATACTTTATGTAGCAGGGGTGTGAGGGAGGATTCATAGGCTTTATAAAACTCTGGGGGCAACCCATCTGTGCCAGGTGCCTTGCACGTGGCTAGGGACCTAATTGCTTCAGCTATGTCCTCAAGTGTGATATCTGCGTCTAGTGCCATAGCCTGTTCAATAGGCATTTTATGTAGCCCAATCTCGTCCAGCGTGTCCGTGATCTGTTCTTGGGGGACCTCTTCTGCGTGTGAGTATAGGCGTATGTAGTATTCCCTGAAGACTTCATTAATACCTTGCTGCGTGTGGTGTATGTTCCCTGCCTCGTCTCGCAACGATGTGGTGGGGTGTCTGGGGTGCTCCCTGCGGCATAGCCAGGCTAGCAGCCTTCCCGGTCTGTCCGCTTCTGTATGTGTTCTCTTCGTTTTGACCGTGTGGTCAAACTTTTCTAGTCTGCGCCATGCTGTTTCGTTCTTCCCCCTTAGCCTTTGAAGTTCTGATTCCCTTTCCCGGGTGTCTATGGGGGTCGCTTCCAGTTCTCCGATCTCCCTTTCCAGCTGGTCTAAGTCCTTCCTGAGCGATTTCCGGATTCCGCCGGCCTTTGCAATGGTCTCTCCCCTTATCACCGTTTTTAGGGCATCCCATACCGTGCTACTGTGTTCCACGCTTCCCACGTTGATTTCTATGTAGCTATCTATGGATTCTTGCAGCTCTTCTCTAAAGGCAGGGTCTCTGCCGGCATTTTCCACATGGGGATTGGGGGTCTGGGACCATTGTGGTTCCATGTTGCTAGGAGAGGGGAGTGGTCAGAGATAGTCCTTCCTAAGTACTGCGCTCCTTCCACCTGAGGTAAGTGTTCCCTGCCGATGAGGATGTGGTCTAACCTCGTATATAGGTTGTGCGGGGATGAATAGTAGGAATATCCTCTTACGGCTGGGTGGACTTCTCGCCATATGTCTGCCAGGTCCAGTCTGTCTATCATTGCAGTCAGAGCTGTTGTTGCTGCTGACGGACTTTTCGGGAGGGGAATGGATCTATCTAGGTTAGGGTTCCATATGCAATTGAAGTCGCCCCCCCAAATGAACAGACCATTTCTGTGTTGTGCAATTTTGGGGTATAACGAGTTCAGGTGGGCCGGTATATTGCTATTAGGGAAATAGGAGTTTAGGATGCACACTTCCGTCTGCTCTATGTGTCCCCGTAGCATTACGAATCTACCTTCCGGGTCTATTTCTGATTTGGTCAAGCGGAAGGGGAGCTGTGGGTGTATCCAAGTGTATACTCCCCTAGCAAATCTAGAGTAAGCAGTACCGAATCCCTGCCCTCCCCAGTGTGTTTGAAGTTTGGCCATTGAGTCCTCGGAGCAGTGGGTCTCCTGTAAGAGTGCTATCATCACCCCCTTCCTGTGCAGATAGGTCTTAATTCTGTTTCTGCGGATATATGTCCCCAGGCCTCTCACATTCCATGTCAGTATTTTAATTGCCGTAGTGGTCATGGTGGTTTAAGGTGGGTATGGTAATTATTCTGCTTCTCTCTCATGAATGCCAGTGGTTGTGGGCCTGATGCCGAAGGTCCCTTCCCTGTGTGGGTCAAGGCACCGGTTTCCCTTTCCCTCCGGTCGGCCCCTCCTCCCCATCTTTTCTTTCCCTTTGGAGACTTACCAATAGTAGTAACGTTCATTCTGGTGAATGAGAACAGTGAACAGTGTAACTTTGAACTGCCCCCAGCAGTTGCCTCCAACTTGCAGCGCTCAGGGGCTCCCGAGCCTTCTGGGCCTTTCCGGGCCTTCCAGTGCGGGTGTTGTGTCGGCGGTATGCTACACGTGTCCTAAGGGGGAGCGTCGACGTCTTGTCGTGTAGGTTGGTGTGCTCCTGCCCATTATCGCTTTTTTAATGCTGTAGTTTGCCATGCCGTGCTCTGGTTTGCTTATCAACCTGTTGCGCTGACCTCAGTCTTTCCCGCCCAGTTCTTCGGGCGTTCAATGTCCTGTAGTTCCTCTTGCCGTTCCTTCCTTACCATCTGCAAGGTTATTGTGTTCGAGCCACATGTTTGCCGCCTCCGGGGTGTCCAGGAAGACCGCTTTACCTTTGTGTATCACTTTGAGGCGCGATGGGTACATCAGCATGTACTTCAAGTTGAGTTCACGTAGCCTTGCCTTCACCGGGATAAAGGAATTTCTCGTGCGCTGTACAGTGGGGGTGTAGTCCGGGTACACCACTATTTTGGCATCCTGTCTCCTAATTTCCCCTCCTTCTCTGGAGAATCTTAGTATAGTCTCTCTGTCTCTGAAGTTTAGGACTTTGGCAATCATTGGGCGTGGGTGTGAGCCCGGCGGAGGTCTTTTTTGTAGGGACCTGTGGGCTCGCTCTATTGAGAATCCCTGGGACAGGTTACCGGCCCCAATTTCCTGCTGTAACATCGTCTCTATGAATTCCGTTGGGTCCGGGCCCTCCATTCCCTCCGGGACCCCAAGGATTCGGATGTTATTGCGGCGGGCCCTCCCCTCCGCGTCTTCTGACCTTGCCTCTAGCCTTGCCACTTTTAGTTCAAGGTCCTGGACCCTGGTTTTAAGTTCCGTCGTGCTTTCTACGTTGTCCTGCAGGGTAGTCTCCACCGTGGTCACTCTTTCAGTGAGATTGCGGGCATCTTGTCTGATTAGCTGTATGTCCGATTTCACTTCATCCATTTTGGTTTCAAGAGATGTGCGTAGTGCCGCTATGGCTTGTAGTACTTGCGTGTTCGTGGGGTCTCCTTCTTGTGTCGTTTGTTCTGCTGTTGCCCCAGCGTCTTGCTGCTGCTTGGGCCTGACTGTTGTGAAGGAATCCATCGTTGCGGCTTTCAGTTTGCCCTTGGGTGGTGACATCCCCTGTCTTTGGGTGTTCGGCTCTCCCCTTTGCTTTGGGATCGCTTGCCCGTATTCAGGTTGTGGGTTCAGTGACTTCCCTCATTGGCGCTGGCCCCTCCTTGTAGCCTTGCTTTCTTGCCCCGGTGGTGTTTTGGGTCGTCGGCGGCCCCTTCTGCTTATGTGGCTGAGCAGTCGTGGTGGCGGCCCTGGCTGCAGTGGGTCTGGGGCACTGTGGTCGGTGTGCCTTCTCCCCTTCAGGGCCCGCGGCACCACATGGGTGTCCGGTTATCGCTGCGCCCTGCCGTCCGTGGCGCTGCTTCCCCCCTGCTTCTGGCTGGTGGGTTTGTCGGGTGCCTTTTCCTGCCCTTGGGCCGTCCCGCTGCAGTGCTCCCTGTGGCCCGGTGGTCTCCTGCGACAGTCCCGACGGCGGTTTGGACCCGGTACGTCGGTCATCTGTGCGTGTCCTCTGCCGTGTTATCTGGGAGGCAGGTATGTGCTGTGCCCAGGTATCGGCCTCCCACAGGGGCAACTGGTGTTGTGCCCTTATCCCGCCGCATCCGGAGCAGCCCCCGGTCTTTTCGGCCTCCTGATCTGTGAGTCCCTCTCCCCCTCCGGTGAGGCACAATGCGGGCTTCCCCCCTCTCTGGTGCCGAGGCTCCCTCCTCTGCGGCTGTGTCCCAGCTGCGACACGTAGCTCGGAGTGCGGGACCCGCGCAGTTACCAGTTGGCTGTTTGTTGCCGGTGTCTGGGGCGCAGTTGCTCGCCCGTACGCCACTCAAGGGGTTCGATGAGTGCAGGGTGCGGGTCGCCCCCGTCTTCTCCGTATCTTTTTGGCGGGTTGGCGGGTTGCCTCGATTGTGTGCTGTGATCCGCAGCGGGCCGTTAGTTCTTTGCGGGCGCCGCCATCTTGTGGACCGTAGGGGGCCTCCCTTCGCACGCTCCGTTTTCGCACTGCGTGGGTCCGTTTATTCCCCAGAGGCCGCGTCGGGTGTCGGCAGATGGTTCCCCTTCCAGCTGCTGCAGCGTTTATTACGATTTATAGTTGTTTGCCAGAGTTAAACGGCGCGTAGCAGGATCGTGGGCAGGAGCGCTGGCGGATCCCGTCTTCACGCCATGCCCGTCGGCCACGCCCCCAGTCCACCTTATGAGCATCCATTCGTATGCCTTGGGGGGGAAAGGACAAAACCCAGGGATTCCACCTCTGTAACATTGAACGAGCACTTTTCCAGTTTTGCGTACAGATGGTGTTCGTGAAGGTTAGCCAGGACTGCCTGCACATGCTCAATGTGTTCTTGTTCAGACGTTGAGTACACCCGAATGTCGTCGATGTATACAAGAGCACAGACATCGATGGGTTCTCGGAGGACATCCTTCATAAAGTACTGGAATGCATCAGGGGCGTTGCATAGGCCGAACGGCATTACTTGATACTCAAACAGGCCGTATTTGGTACGGAAGGACGTCTTCCACTCGTCCCCTTCTTTGATGCGTACCAGGTGGTACGCCCCTCTCAGGTCCAGTTTGGTATAGATTTTGGCCTCCTTGACCAGGTCCAGTAACTCCGGAATCAAGGGTAGTGGATAGCGGTTTTTGATGGTCACCTGGTTTAATGCACGATAGTCTATGCACGTTCTTAAGTCGCCTTCCTTTTCGGAACAAAGAATAACGGCGCCGCGGCCGTTGACTTGGACGGGTGGATGAACCCATTGGCCAGGTACTGCTTCAGGTACGTCTTCAGGTGCTGATTTTCGGGCTCAGTGAGCGCGTAAATGCGTCCACATGGAATCTGGGCTCCTGGTAGCAGGTCGATTTGACAGTCGTAAGGTCTGTGGGGGGGCAACGTGTTTGCCTGCTCCTTCTGGAAAACGTCTTGCAAATCTTGGTAGTGAACTGGCAGGGTTGCGACCCCTCCGAGGGCATGAACCAATCCCTCCCGCACCGGGGAACTTGCGAGTTTTGTTTTCCGCCCTTTCGGGTAACAAGTATGCGTACAGCTGTGGGCAAAAACCAGTTTGTGCACTCACCAGTTGATTCGGGGGTTATGAGCAACCAGCCATGGCATTCCCAGGATCAGCTGGAACTGGGGAGCTTTGATCAGGTCAAATACTATAATTTTGCGATGTCCTTCTTCGCACAGGAGGGTAAGTTCAGTGGTGCACTCTGACACAGGACCCGAAGCGATTTCGATGCCATCAACTGTGGTTACGGTTTCTGCGGTTGGCTTGGGGCACAGGACTAGGCCCATCTTTGCTGCAAGGTCTCGATCGATATAGTTCCCCACCGCTCCGCTGTCGAGGTAGGCTTCCAACGAATGCATATCCGACGACTGTTGGTGTGGAATTAAAATCACCGGTAGCGCTAATGGGAGGTGCGAAGCTGGATTTCTTCGCTCGACAATTGGACCCCTACAATTGCCGGGCTTGGTCGTTTCCCGATTCCTCTTCGGGGTTTTCCTTATCCGTGGCACCGACGGTTCGTCTGGGGGGCTTGACCGGGCATTCTTTTAAGAAATGGCCTGCTTTCCCACAATACAGGCACAATTGCATCTCTCTCCTTTTGTCCCTTTTGGCTTTGGTTAACGGGGGCCTGACCCCTCCTATCTGCATGGGTTAACTGGTTCTGTCAGACCCCCGCGGAGCATGATCCTTGGGACGTTCGAATAAGGGGCATGAATCCGATTTCCCTCGGTCACTCTTCCTATCTTGTAGTCGACGATCCAACTGGACTACCAAACCAATGAACTCGGCACAATCCCAGGGTGGGTCCACCACTTGGGCCAAGACGTCCTTTAACTCCCCACGAAGACCCCGGTGGAATAACGTAGTCCGTTTATCCTTGACAAAGAGACAAGAGTTCATTATCTAGGGCCTGTCCATGGTGGCGTCGGGTGAAAAGTTTTTCCAGCTCCTGCTGAAATCCATCAAAGTCTTGAAGGAGAGGGTCATTTCGGCTAATAAATGGAACTGACCAGTCAGCTGCACTCCCGCTAAGGTAGGATAAAACAAAAGCCACACGTGCCTGATCCGTAGGGAACGCCCCAGGCCTGCACAGAAAGTGGAGGCGACATTGGTTCATGAACGTGGCGTATCGCCGGGGATCTCCCGCAAACCGTTCCGGCGAAGCCAGTGGCACAGCCCCAGGGAGGTTAATCTGAACCGGATTACTTGAGGTAGCCGCGGTGGATTGACCAACTCCAGGTAACGGGGCTTGTCCTGCTTGTGACTGAAGAAGTTGCCTCCTGAGGTCATCCGTCCTCTACTTGGTAGCAATCAACTCCCTTTGTAAGGCGTTGGTTTCCTGCCGCGCAGAATGAACCTCCACGCGCAACTGCCCCAACAACTGGGCTAACTGGTCTGTTTCCGAAGTTTCCATAGTAGACGCCCAGGTGGATGATTTAGTTAGGGCTTCGCGTTCTGTAACGCTCACCTTGTTGGTCCACCGGGGCGCCTCTCGAATAGCTGGGATGCTCTCAGAAACCCTTTGCCTGTCCTGGAATCTGGATAATCGAGGGGCAACTCTAGAAGATAGGAGGGGGAGATAAGCTTCAGTTCTTTCCTTGCAACCCACCTCCCAGGTTCCACTTGCAGTTCCCCAGAGAATGTCTCTCACCTTGTTTTCTATAAAGGTGCGCTCTCCGTCCTGCCGTGCTGGGCAGCGGCGCGTCGAAAGGTGGCACCGTTCTGCCGAGTTTCTTCACTGGCGAGGGGTGGAGTTCAGGCCGGCTGCAACTCCTTTCAGGTAAGTCTTTCAGGCGAAAGCAATGTCTTTTAGATGCAAGCAAAGTCTTTAGTTGAATTTGCAATAATGTCTTTCTCACTTCTTGTTGCAGGTGGCGAGTGCTGCGGTAGAAGCCGAAGCCCGGTTCGAATAGGTGAGAAGAACGCCAAGCGGCACTGGGAGCGTCCTTGCAAGAGGCCGACGTGTGGTTTTGTTTTGTTCTGTAGGTCGCGACAACCAGGAGAAGAATGTTCCCCAGGAATCCGACGGGATGAAAGATGTCTTGAAGATGTTGGCCATCCAGGCGACCAGTGGAGCTGGTAAGGATGGCGATGATTCTTGTCTTGGAGGACTTCGAAGCCTATGGATGCTGCTGAGCAGGTAAGGATGGCGATGGCTCTTGCCTTGGATGAGTTTGAAGCCGATGGATGCTGCAGAGCAGGTAAGGGTGGCAATGGTTCTTGCCCTGGATGAGTTCGAAGCCGATGGATGCTGCAGAAGAGGTAAGGATGGTAGGGCAGGATCTGATGAGCGTCACGCTGCAAGGCAGAATAACGCGAAGCGTGTGCCCTTAGTCGGGCGTGGTTTAAATAGCAAAGCGGTATCCCAGGTGTCTTTGGGGCGGGCCCCACCCTGCAGGCTAGACCCCGGAATGCAGTTCTCCAGTATTCTGCATGGGGGCAGCCATGCTTGTCCTCTGTCCATAGAAACCCCGTCCCAGCAAGCGTCTCCTATGCCAACAGCGCCAGGACTGGCTCCAAGGCATCCAAGGGGACCCGAATAAGGTCCTTAGGGCCCCGTGAGCCCTTGGTGGGGATAAGGTCGTGACAGCAGCAGGATTGGCCAGCTCTTTTCAGATTTTAAAGAGTTCAGCTGAGTTGTTAGATGCTGCAGAGACGCAGGGTTGGATGTGGGTTCTCTTCTTGGTGCAGACAGAGAGCCGGTATTGCCGTTGGAGCAGGCGGCAGGCCAGTTTGCCAGAGGATATGGCAGAAGCACGCCATTTCCTCTCAGCCACCCTGCACTTGCGTTTGAGGGTGACGAGGTCAGAGTCGTGCCAAGAGTTGCACTTGGCTTTGTGCTTCAAGCAGATCCTCATGACAGGGGCAAGAACATCAAGAGTATCAGATATAGCAGAGTGGAGCATGGATAGGGCTGTGTCAGGGTGTGAGTCAGCCAAAGGGGGAGTGGGGGTGAGAAATGGCGGCGAAATCCTCAACTGACACACGCTTCATGGATCAGATAACCGAGAAGGTAGGTGGCAGTGCTGGGGTTCTTTATTTATTTATTTACATTTGTTAAGCGCGCAACAGCCCGGAGGCATTGTGGCGCTGGTTACAGACAGTTTACTAAGTTACAGAAATGGTCAACAGTTGCATTCATATATACAGGCAAGAGGATATAACAGAACATAAAAAGGCTCAGATGAGGAGGGGGGTTTTGAGTTTTTTGTGGAAGGTAAGGAGAGAGTTTTCAGTTCTGATGTCAGTCGGTAGGGCGTTCCATTGCTTAGCAGCTATGTAGGGGAAGCCTAACCCGCCCCCTTTTGACCTGTTAATGTAGGGTGTGTGTAGTTGGTTAGTGTAGTGTGTCCTAATGGGTCTGGTGTGAATGGGTTTGGTTATAGACTGTGCCAGATATGAGGGCGCTGTGGAGGTGAGGCATTTGTGGGTGAGGGAGAAGATTTTGAAAGTGATGCGTTCTTTAACTGGGAGACAGTGAGCTGCCTGTATAGCATTGGTGATGTGTTCCCTTTTGGGGAGGCTTAATGCTGCTCTGAGCGCATTATTTTTCGTGATTTGGAGTCTGTTTAGATTTTTAGCCGAAGTACATGCTAAGAGGGCATTGCAATAGTCCAATTTGGCACCGAAGTTGCTCTAGCTATTGTTAGACAGTTAGCCTTGGATAGGTAAGGTTTTACTGCATTTATGAGTTTGGTGGTGTGTGCTGAGGCGGAGATGATGGCACTAACCTGCCTGGACATGGATAACGATGTAGACGCCAAGGGTTTTTACCGATGTGGAGACGGGGATGATTGTGTTGTCAATGGTGAAGTTGGAGTACAATTTGTCTAGTTTGGCTAATGTCGTTTTTAGACTTAATATGATGATTTCGGTCTTCTCTGGCTTGGCCTGAGGGGTAGAGAGGGTGAAATGGGAGGAAAGGAGAAAGTGGTCACTGCAGGAGAGAGGAGTGGTGAGAGGGGACAGAAGGGGAAGGTCTGAAGAGATCAGAACATCCAAAGTGTGCCCTGCAGAGTGAATCGGGCCAGAGGGGAGAATAGAGAGTGAGGGAGAATCGCAAAGGTCATTAAAGAGTCCAGAGGAGGGACAGAAAATATATAGAAGGTGAGTCACAGTACCCTTGAAGTATTGTATGTTTCCACTTCTTATTTCTGTATAGAAATTAAATTAAATCCTGTGAGTATGGGTGTAATCATATAGAGAAGAACACATTCTTCAAATCTCTGACCGTGAAATAGACAGCTTCCGTGGGCATGCTGCATAATATTATTGCTGGATTCGGAACTAAAGGAAACTCTGCTTCTACAATGTGGTTAAGAAGGTGCAAGCCCTGTACAAAACACCACAACCCCCTGTCACCTTTTTGACAGGTTAGACAGCCGTGTTACATGGTGATTCTGATGGCACTAGGATGCCTTGCTTCACTAGTGCTGCAATTGTCTCATAGATACCCTCGTCTGCCTCCCTCAACAGGGGATATTGCTTAGCTCTTGTTAAAATGTATTCTGGCTTCAATTTGATTTTCACTGCCCCTTTCCCTTTCAGAAGCCCCACATCATAGCGACTTGTGGTCCATAAAATGCTGGGGACCTTTGTCAAATCTTCCTCGAGAAATGTCAGAGGTGCTTTTAGCATTATCACCATTCTCTGTGGGACTTCTCTGTAATGTATTCTCACCAAATATGTGATACTAATTTCAAACACCATCTTGTGGTCTGATCTGTTGTCTTTGAATAATTATTCGTCTGTGACCATAGTCAACCTGTATCCTTCTGCCACGGCGATCACAGCTCGCCATGGTCACCCTGTGTGGTCTGTCCCATGCACTGCTATGCAATCATCGCCCACTATTGCTGCTTCTAATTCTAGTGGCATCACTGTCCCTTCCTTCTCATCTAATGGTAATTCTGGCCTGAACAGGTACTCATTTGAAAGGCACCCCATTTTTCACTGAATCCCTGGGAGTCATGCTATTATTATTTCAATCCCATATTGGAACAGCTCCAAATCACTGGCACCCTCCTCTGTACCGCGCATCCACCGTAAACTTGAATAATCTCCCTCACATTTAGAAGGTATATCCCTGGTGTGCAACACACTGTCCCCTTCTCAGTGAATGAAATGGTCATGTTAAGTTTACTCATGATGTCCCTCCTCACTATGTTTACTGGTTTGTGTCGGGAATACAGTAGGGATAAAGCTAAGCCGTGTTCCCCTATAGAAAGTGCAATATCATCGGTAAAAGGAACGAATTCGGTCGCCCCAGAGAACCCTTGAGCATTCATGGCATCGCCTGACTTACTATACTTCCCCTCTTGATGCAGCATCTAGTTGCCCCTGTGTCTATAAGAAAGGAAAAGGTTTTGTCACCTATCGTCACCCCTTTGTGTGGTTCCTCCACAGGGGTCAGGGTAACCGATAGGATGGAACACATCAGGTCTGTCTCTGGGCTGTCCTATTGAGGGTATAACGACATTCCGTTTCCCAAGAATGTGTTTCCCCACACTACAGTGACCCATCCTAGTTTCGTAATGGGAGCCGTTGTCATGGAGTCGGTGCGTGCCACTGTCCCGTCATTTGGCTGTGCTCTGTATGATGGCTGTGTGTTATTCTGCATCTCGTTATCTGTGGTGTCTGCGAATACTGTTGGTGGCTGTGTCATGGGCTGTTGTGTCTGCAGGTATGCATTTGGTATCTGCTCTTGCTGTTGTGTCTGGTCTAGGGTCTAGGGCATAGAATCCACTCTGCTCCCCTGGGTATGTTGGCTGGTACTGCATCCCCCATTCTGTTGCATCCCTCCTCTGCTTCCCTCCTCTGCTTCTACATACCCTCGAGATGTTCCCTATCTATCCACACACCCAGCACTGGGGTGGTTCTCTTATTTGCCTCAGATACTCTGCAAAGAACCCTTCTGGACCTTGCTGCATTTATTGCCCATACTCACGAACCCCCCCCTGAAAATCCCTCTTGGCCCTTTTGCATTTCATGCCCATACCCCTGTCCCCTTGGTCGCCCCCCTCTTCCTCGAAACCCATGCTGCGCATCCCCCCAACCCATTAAGCCTCCTAGCATGGGTGGCGATGCGTACTGTGTCTGTGGTTCCCCTTGTCCTCCCGTGCTTGTTGATACTGCACCTTCCATGGCGTATTTAGACAGTTTCTTCTGCACTAACTTCACCTCCTCCTGCTTTGTATCCTCACACTTTTTCCTCATGTTTTCTTGCATTAGCCTCCAATAATGTACTATTGTAAGTTGTATGACTGACCATGGCTTTGCTTCCATCACCACCAACTTCTTTAGTTGCTTTTGCCCCTGTTCTGGTAAGCCTTGGCAAAGTATCTGATAGAAAAGTGTCACTGTTTAATCCCATGGTTCCCGCGTGTCAAGGTGCCATAACTCTTAAATAGCTTGAATATATTGAAAGGGTTTGTTTTCCCCTATTCTGCGTGCCATGATTGCACTAATATCTGACGTGTCTGGGTATTGCATCCGTAAAGCTTGCCATACGGTCGCTCAGCACTTAGTTAATGGCGAACTATGGTGCACCTTGTTCTGTGTTGTTACTCCTGGGAACCCCGCCTTTTCCAGATGTCATTGGCAGCCTCTCCGAGGACCGCTACTAGTAAACCTTTTACATCCCCTAGTGCTAAGTTTTGTCCTGCTGTCATCCTCTCCATTTTGTATATCCATTTCCCCACACCCGTGCTCAACGAGGGTAACCTACACCTCAAATTCTCCTTTTCGATTTGTTTCCAGGGTATGTACTGAGGTCACCCCCTCTCTTTTCCAGTAAGGGAAACTGTGACAGTCTTGTCCCCCCATACGGTCTCTCAGTGTCTTTGGTGGATGGGGATGCCCTTGCCACGTCTCCCCTCCTTCGTGCTGGAAGAACTCTAAGCCTTTGCACATATGGGCTTAAGCTATCCAAACTGTGCAACATAGCCATGGACTGTTGTAGTCTCTCGTCCTTGTCACCCCGTGCTACCCCTGTGTCATTCTTTGCTCCCCATGTTGAGCTTTGATCAGTGTGTTTCCCTGTCGATTGTCGGTCAAGTTGTCCTACTCCCTTGTCCTCATTCCCTACCAAGTCATCATCTGACTCGGTGTCTCCCAAATCACTGCTGAAATCATCATGGAAGTTCTGTCTCCTCAGTACCTTTGCTTCCTTTGGTTCTCCTTCTAGGTCAATATAATTCCTGCAGTCCCCTCTCACAAAGGACCCTGTGTTAGTTTTGTCTGGCAGAATAGCTGCCCTGTCACATTCCTTGATGTGCTCTTGCTCCGCTTGCCTAACTCTTCCTTTGTTGTCATCAAAAGTACTCAATCCCACTTTTAATCTTATGTCTTTTATTGTGCGCTCCTCCTCTGCCTTGCATTTGCACTCTCTTGCGAGATGCCAAATTTGCCACTTCCTTCGTTCCCTCTTTACTAAAACTTTCCTTTCCTTCTCGTCTTCCTCCCTTCTCCCCTCTGTCTTCAAGCTCTCTCCTCCTTTTCATCTCTCGCTGCTCCCGCACCGTCTCTTCTACCCTCAGCTTCTCCCTTAGCACTTTCTTGCGTTCTTCTTGTTCCTCTTTTTCTTTTTTTCCACCTCTTCCATTATCCCTGCCCACTCTCATGCTTCCATGCCCTCCTTACAACTGCTTCTTCCTTACCCACCCCTCCTGGTTCTCCCGCTGTCTTCCCATCTAATTTCCTCCTACCCACTCGTTTGATGCTAAATTCCCCAGCCCTTCCCTTGTGCTTGTCTGTGTCTCGCTGTGCATCCCTTTTCTACCTCCTGCCATATGGGGTTTAAACCCTGTGTTCCTGCTGCAGCTCTTTCGCTCTTGTGGTCAGAAGGAGGTGGGGGTGAGGAAGCTGAGGGTGTCTCGCCTGGGGTCTCCTGTTGGCTCAGCAATCATTGACGCCTCGCCAAATCCCTTCTGTCATCCTGAAACATTTTCTGGAGCTCAAATATTGCCATACGATTGCTCAATTTTTTTCCCTTATGAACCTCTTGCAAATGTGTGTGTTATGGTTGCTGCACATATTTGGAAAAGCTCCTGCCCTTTGGCCATGGTTAAGTTAATTTACCTTCTGTGCTTTTCGTTCATTTCATGCTATATATTTTTTCCAAATATATTTTTATTGATTTTATACACACATCATATAACTTGTGGCATATGAGTTGAGAGCGCTGCGAGCAGCGTTACAGTGCTTATAAATGCGTGTAATAAACAGAAAGAACATAAACAACAACAACAGGTCATAGAAATGTTCGTGGGGAAGGCCAGGAGGGGGGAGGTGCGAAGATAGTAGCTCTCAGTTGGGTGAAGGTGAGCAGGGGGATTGTTCATGCTTCGGGATCGTGGAGGGAGCGAAAGAAGGGTTCCACAGAGGCCTGGACTTTCATTGTTTTGTCTCTGGGCTCTCGACCAGGGGAGAAACTCCCCCGGTCAACACCTCTGTTGTGCCCCTCCACCCTTCTTTTTCAATCGGCTTTATCCATCCATCGTAGAGCGGGTGGTTGTCGGGCCAGGCCTGGGAATTTCTGAGTATAGTCCAGGAAAGGGGCCCACGTCTGGAAGAATTTGTCTCTATTTCCAAACCGGAGGGCAGTTATTTTTTCCCCTGCAATTATGTCCCAGCATTTCGTCCACCACATTTGTACTGCTGGGCCCTCTGGGTTTTTCCAAAGCCTAGCCACAGAAATCTTTGCAGCCGTCAGCAGGTGGGCGCATAGTTCAGCTCTGTGCCCTGATAGCGGGAATTGGCCCTCGCCGCTTGATCCTAGTAGGACACTACCCGGGTCCCATGGGATTGTCAGGCCTGTGATCTTGTTGATTTGATCTAACACGGATTTCCAAAATTGGGTGGCCTTGGGGCATGTCCAGAACAGATGGTATAGTGTGCCTTTGTCTTGGCATCCTCTCCAGAACGTCGATGGGATTGGCGGATTGCATTTAGTGAGCGTTTCTGGGGTCCGGTACCACCTGTAACATACCTTGAATGCCCTCTCCTTGTTGGATACACATTTCGAGCTTCTATGTGCTCTCGTCCAGATGTGGTCCCACTCCTCCGGTTCAATGGGCCTCCCAATGTCTTTCTCCCATTTGAGCATGTACGGCTCCTTCCGGGTCGGGTCCGTTCTGTCGAGGATCTTGTAGAGGGTTGATATTCTGCCCTTTGGGGGGATGCTGTGAGGGTGAGTTCCAGGGCTGTGAGGTCTCTGCTTCCGAGGTGCTTCATGTCCCTGCCCGAGAGCCAGTGACGAAGCTGGGTGTATCTGAACCTCTAGTTTTCCGGAACGTTAAATTTCATCGTGCAGGCCTCGAAATCCAGAGGGTTTCCCTCCTCATAAAAGTCTAGCACCCTCTCCAGTACCCCTTCTCTCCACCTCATGAAGTTCTTGGGGTTGTAGCCCGGTGTGAATTCCGGGTTCCTCCGGACCGGGGTGAGTGGGCCTGTTGTGCTGCGGACTTTCCACAGCCGCGCCGCCTTCCTCCAGCTCGCCACCGTGTTTTCGGTTGCCGACAGCGGCCCCCTGCCCTCACATTCGCTGGGGCGTTTCATGTGTGGTAGAGAGGTTATCGGGGCTGGGCTCCAGGCCTCATCCAGCTCCAGCCAGTGGGGTTTTGGAGTGGAGGACAGCCAGGCAAACGCATACGAGAGCTGTGCAGCCAGGATATATCTGGCAACATCAGGCGCTCCCAATCCTCCCATCGCCCGTCCTCGCAGCATGAGTTTCCTTGGGATTCGTGGCTGTTTACCTTCCCAAATATACCTCATAATGTTTTTTTGCAACTTCTGGACAGCTTGTTTCGGGATAGTGGTGGGTAAGGGTGAGCACTGTTAAAGAAGTCTAGGAATAAGGTTCATTTTCAGGGCCGTGATTCTCCTGAACCAGGAGATCTCTTGTTTCTGCCATCGTATCAGGTCGCTCTTGAATTCTTTGAGAAGCGCCGGGAAGTTGGCTTTGTATAGTCTGCTGGGTGCGCATGGAAGCTGGACCCCTAGGTATGGTAGTTGCTTTTTCGCCCAGGGTATCAGATATTCTTTTTCCAAGTCTGTAGTTAGAGATAGAGGCAGGTTAATGCTGAGTGCTGTCGACTTGGATAGATTGACCTTGAATCCCGATGCTTCCCCAAATTCCATCAATTCCCTCCATAGGGCCTTCATAGATTCCCTTGGCTTAGTCAGCGTGAGGAGGACGTCATCGGCGTACAGGGCGGCTTTATATGTTTGGGCCTTGATTGTCAGGCCTCGGATCTCTGCATTCTGTCTTACCCTGTTCGCGAATGGCTCCATGGAGAGGGCGAAGATTAGGGGGGACAGGGGACATCCTTGCCTTGTGCCTCTTGAGATGTTGATTGTGTCGGCCCTGGACCCATTGATTCTTAGTCTGGTGGAGGAATGCTGATAGTTCGCTAATGTCCATTTTATGAAGTTCGGCCCAAAGCCGAAATGTCGTAATGTTTTTCGGATGTAACCCCAATCAAGCAGGTCAAACGCTTTGTGAGCGTCAAGGGATAGTACCATCAGTTCCAGCCCCTTCCTGCTGGCTGATTCGATGACGTTTATTGTTCTCCTTATATTATCATGGGTGCTACGGCGGGAATGAATCCGGTCTGGTCCGGGTGGATAATGGCTGGAAGCAGGGGACCCAGCCTGGTTGCAAGGGTTTTGGTGAAAATGTTTGCATCATAGTTCAGGAGGGTGATGGGTCTGTAGGAGGCACAGTGACTTCCAGGTTTCAGTAGCAACACGGTTAAAAGGATAGTCCAGTAAAAAAATGTATTAAAAATAGATAGGCAACATTAAAAAAATAATACTAGCACTTTTTTTTTAAAACTTCCTATGTAAATATTTGAGCTATTCAAGCACAAAATTCGTAAAAGCAAGCACATGGGCGCATCCATTTTGTGAAATGGATGCCCGCCTGTGCTGGCTTTTGCTTTTGCAGCACTAATGAAGGAAAAGCCAGCCAGCTGTAGTAAACAAAAGCTACCGCTGGGTGGCTTTTCCTTCATTGGTGCTGTACGCGTAGGACGGGGACCGGAGACCAGAGCAGGAAAGCTGCAGCTGAATCTCGGTAAGTGCTATTTATTTTTTTTTTAAAAATAAGCACTAGCTGCGTTTTTTTTCTAAGTTTTCTGGGCTTGAGGAGCCTGGAAAACTTAGAAATAAAACCACATCTTTAAAAATGTATTTATGTTTGCGGTCGCTTTTGAAGCGACCGCAAACATAAATACAACGTTGTGTTTGATAACGCTGCGGTTTTTCTTTCCAAGTTTCTCAGGCTCCTCCGGCTCGGAGGAGCCTGAGAAACTCGGAAAGAAAAACCGCAGCGTTTTCAAACACAACCGCGTTGTGTTTCTGCCTGCCTTGGCTTTCACTTTGGGTCTCCGGTGCTCCCTCAGGGGAGCACCGGAGACCCAAAGTGAAAGCCAAGGCAGGCAGAAACACAACGCGATTGTGTTTCTGCCTAAATCTGCTTTCCTATTTGGGGCTCTCGGGCTCCCCACGGGGGGCCCGAGAGCCCCAAATGAGAAGGCAGATTTAGGCAGAAACACTGCAGCATTTAGCATTTCCCATTTGGGGCTCTCGGGCTCCCCACAGGGGCCCGAGAGCCCCAAATGGGAAAGCAGATTTAGGCAGAAACACTGCAGCATTTAGCATTTCCCATTTGGGGCTCTCGGGCCCCCCGTAGGGAGCCCGAGAGCCCCAAATGGGAAATCAGATTTAGGCAGAAACACTGCAGCATTTAGCATTTCCCATTTAGGGCTCTCAGTTTTCCAGGTTCCTCCAGCCCGGAAAACTTAGAAAAAAAAACGCAGCTAGTGCTTATGTTTAAAAAAAAATAAATAGCACTTACCGAGATTCAGCTGCAGCTTTCCTGCTCTGGTCTCCGGTCCGCGTCCTCCGAGTCCCAGCACCAATGAAGGAAAAGCCACCCAGCGGTAGCTTTTGTTTACTACAGCTGGCTGGCTTTTCCTTCATTAGTGCCGCAAAAGCAAAAGCCAGCACCGGCGGGCATCGATTTCACAAAATGGATGCGCCCATGTGCTTGCTTTTGCGAATTTTGAGCTTGAATAGCTAAAAATTTTACATAGGAAGTTTTAAAAAAAAAGTGCTAGTATTATTTTTTTAATGTTGCCTATCTATTTTTAAAATATTTTTTTTTACTGGACTATCCCTTTAATGACTCCTCCATTGAGGGGGTGGTCGTTCCCGATAATAGGAACGAATTGAAGAGGGCCGCCAGTTGGGGTGTGAGTATGTATGAACATTTCTTGTAAAATTGTGCCGTGAGCCCATCCGGGCCTGGGGTTGAGTCCTTCAGTCCTGCTATGACCTCGCTCACTTCTTCTGCCGAGATAGGGGCTTCTAGAGCCTTGAGTTGCGGGTGTGGGCCGTCCGGGTGTGCTCCTGCTAGGTATTTGGCTTGTGCGGGTGCGGCCGTGGGGTAACCCGACATGATACCCTTGTGATGTGCTGTCATGATTTCTATTTTCTCCGTGTCGGAGTAGCGAGGAGTCTCTTGTGCATCCTGGAGACACTAGATAGTGTTTCTCGACTGCAGCTTTTCCAATTTGTGTACCAGGAGCTGATTTGCTTTGTTGCTGTGCACATAGTAGAAATGTTTGGTATATGTTAGTGCTCTAGCCGCCTTGTCTGCTAAGTGCATTTCTAGGGAGCGTTTTGCTTTTTTTGAGCATGCGGCTAGCTTTCCTATTATGGCCTTGTTTGAGGATGCGTTCCGCTTCTGTCACTTCCGCCTCAAGTGCGTCTTGTTGCAGCTTGCGCAGCCGTCTGAGCCAGGCGGTACAGTCATTTGCCGTGCCCCATCCCAGATCGTGGCAATTGATGTGTCTTCAATGGTATTCTCCCTAAAGTAGTTCTTGAGGGCTTCTGCCATTTCCGTTCTGATCGCAATGCCTGTCAAGATCTGGTCTTGTAGTTTCCATTGCTGCTGAGGCGGCTCGGGGAAGCTCTCTACCCTCGGATTCATTGTGACTGGTGCGTGGTCCGAAAGGGCTCTGTGTCCAATTTGGATGGATTCGACACAGGGGATGAGAGCGCTGGAGAGTAGCAGTAGGTCGATTCTAGAATGCCCCAGGTGGGCATGGGAGTAGAAAGTGTAGTCCCTTGCCCCCATGTTAGCCCATCTCCATGCTTCTATAGTGTCGGTTTCCCTCAGGAATTCTGCCATGGGGAGAGCCTTAACAAAGTCCTCCTTGGATGGACGGAGCGTTTTGTCAAACTGGAGTCAAATTGAAATCACCCCCTATGAGCAGCCGACCTTTAGTGAAGGAGAGGAGTATGGGGAGGAGGTTGCGAAGGAATTGGCTTTGCGCTGTGTTTGGGCAGTATATGGCTACTATAGTGATGGGAAGCTCAACTAATAGACCTTTCAACAGAAGATACCGACCCTCTGGATCCCTCTTGATGGTAATGTTTGTTAAGGGTAAGTCTCGGCTCAGCAGGATGGCAACCCCTCTCTTCTTGAGACCAGCAGAGGCAAAGTACCGTTTTGTGTAGCGTTGAAAGGCTATGCGGCGCTCATTCATCCCGAGGAGGGGAGTCTCCTGCAAGCACACAATTTCGGGTGCCAGTTGGGCGAGACTGTGCTCCACTGATTTCCTTTTCCGAGGGGCATTCAGACCCTGGATGTTCCAGGTCAGGATCTAGAGCTCCCTATTCGGCCGGGCCATTTGTGGTTAGGTTGGATAGCTGAATTACCCTGGGTTGTACTATGTGCAGGGCTGGGGACCCCCCCCCCTCTGGTGGGACAAATTGCCATTGTTATGGCGGTTCCGTGCAAAGGGATGAGCCCCTTTTCATCTTGTGTCTTGCTGCCCGATTCCCCACTGCTTCCGGCACTCTCCTCAACTCCAGCTCCCCCTTTCCCTCTGACCAAGATGAACCAATGTTAGGCAGAAACCTGTGCAGTTCCCTCTGGGACCACTGCAAAAGATTTAAGACTACAGGTGTTTGGCAGTAAATCCACTTGGTAGCAGTCTGTACCACACAGATTCACTTGGTAGCTGTGGCTGAGCAGTCAGACTTCCCTCAAGAAGGGTTAGGCAGTATACAGAGTATTCACAATAGGTCAAGAGAACACAGTAGAACAAGTAAACGCTGACCAGGGCTTGGTGTAAAAGAGATATAATTATTTATTTAAAACCACATCTAGAAAAACACACAGGCACTAATAGTAAGCAATTCAAAAACACGGTCACTAAAAGATATACACTCCCTTAAAAGAATATTAGACAAGTCTTAAGTAAAGCCCCATTTATTTTCAGACAGCAGTGAGCGGTTAACGTAGATGGCACGCTAATAGTTCGTTTTTTAAAAGGGAGAGAAAAGCAGAGAACAAGTTGAAACAGATCCCAACACTTTTACAAGAACATAACAAGAGAGGAAGGCACAGTAAAACCGTGAAGTTAGAGTTCCATAGGCCGGATCCACTTTAAGAGGATCAAACGAAATGTGTCCAAGGTCACACGATTGCAGTGCACAAACGTCTTGTAACGGTTCGAAAAGGAGTTGGACCAAAGAAAAGGACCAGTTAGAGGGTCAAGGCGGCCAGCCCAGTCCAGAAGGTTAAGGGGTTATTATTACCTTGTAGCAATCTTTAGAAAGGGAGGCCTGGCAGACACGGTACCTTAAAGTGGTGAGAACACTCCAGCGGGGGCAGTTGTTCCTGGCAGTGGATGCAAGTCGGTGCTTCGTCCGGGGGAAGAGAGGATCTTTTTCGTGGAGGAAGGCAGGAGTCTGTTGCACTGCCAGAGAAGAAACCAGCCGTGGAGTTTCTCAGGTACAAGGAGCGGTTCATTGATTCGCGGTTCAGTGGTGAGTGGCTATCCGGCCGCCGGGGTGCTTGGCATGGGCAGTTCGACCACAAACCGGTCTGGGGTGTGAAGAAGGAAGGTAAAACTGGTTGTGCCCACCAGTCAGGGGAAGAAGCCTCTCCAGCCGGGAGATCTTCTCTGTCGTCGGGAAGTGGTGAGTCGGTTCCGCAGGGCTCCACCAGTGGTGTCGTCGTGGTAGGTCGGCTCAGCTTCTCCCTCGTCGGATTCCCAGGTCCTGTGGCGACTTCTGAAGTTCCAGTCCCCAAAGCCCTGCTTTTTTGCAGCATACCCCCATTCACTCAGCCTAGCTGTCAATCAAACATGCTAAGTGGTGAGCCGGCCGGCTCACCACTTGGGCCAATCACACAAGAGTGCCACTTGAGTTACCAAGGCAACTCAGTCCAGGGTTCCTAAACCCCCTCCGACACCCCCTGTGGTACCCAGACAGAGTGGCACCACTTTTGGAGGCTTCTGTGGAGAAGCCTGCCAAAAAGTGGAACAAAGGGCTCGACTTGGGTTGGAGTCACAGAAGAGAACATAAACGCCATTTTAGAATCGAGTCCTGGCAAAAAATACCAACCAGAGAATTAATATTAATTAAATAAACCGGTGGTATGTTCGAGGCTATGAGAATTAAATAATTAAAGTTGGTAGCCTCGAACAATGGGAAAATCCCATAGGGAAATATTTGCGGTCGAATATAAAAAGTAGTTTCCACTGCCACCAGCCAAAACTCGATCAGGGGGGACAGAGACGTGCCCCCTCGACTAACAGACCCCGGGGCAATCGAATTGCCCCGACCAGTACGTCCACAATATGATGGTTTGTACTGGTTTCTGTTAATAATTTGGGACTAGTAAAGCCAATGGTGACTTTACATGCCCTGGGAGATAGTAGTCAGTCCCAGAGTATGGAGTCTATGGTGGGGTGTCACTATGACACCCCTGTGTTACTGCACGGAGGGTGCTGTGTAAAACACATAGTAAAAACACATGAGACCCTATGGAGTAAAGAACCCCATAGCCCATAAAATAACATTACCAGTCAAAGGAACATCATAAATCATGTCCAAGAGTTGGAGAAAAAGAGTCTCAATCTTGGCAGGAGGAAAAAAAAAACTCCAGAAATCCAGCAAAGCTGCTGGGGGACTCACTAGGTTAGGAAATTCAGCCTAAAGAGAGAATTCTCCCTAACAACCAACAAAAGAAACTAGAACAGAACTTGAAACAGGAAACAAATATCGGTATCCAGACCAGCCTTCTACCAACGGGGCTGTCGGCTGGGCCGTGGCTACCAGTTGGATCGGAGACCAAGGGGTCTTGTGCTGTATAGGTGAAAACAATGCAGTGCGAGAGAGAGCACAATGGATTACTATGGTTAAGGAGATTGCTAACTTGGGTACCTTCCGGCAGGGTCCTGGAAGGCCAGATCGTTAGTGTGGTTCTAGGTTCCAAGTCAGAGCCCCCGGGGGGGAGTTGGACGACTGACTGGGGGCTGTAAATCAGGAAGTCCCAGGCTGCTGAATTCGGTGAGAGCAATTCTCCTAGGTGGAGACACCAGGGTAGGGGCGGATGGGGCCCCTCAGTGATTGTTGGTGTTCTTCCCCCTGGAAGACGGGCCACGCACCCTACGACAGCCCGCTACCCGTGACCAGGAGCGGAGAGACTCCCTATTGGCCCCCTCGGGGGAGCGGTTCGAGCCCCCTTGGACCTCTTCCTCCGTGTCCGGGTTCATAAATAGTTCCGCTTCTCGCGGGGAAGGGATTTGCTGCATTTTCCCTTCCCAGGTGAAGGCGAGGCCCGAGGGAAAGCTCGAGCAGAAGGGTATCTTGCGATCGCGCAGCCAGTCCTCCATGGGTTTGAGAGCTCTTCGTTTAGCAAGGGTAGATGCTGCCAGATCTTGAAAGAGGGCTATCTCTGAATCCTGGAAGTGGATGTGTTCCATGGCCCTGGCCTCTTGCATTATCTCCTCCTTGAGCTTATAGAAATGGACCCTTACTAGAACGTCAGCTGCCCCGTTAGGACTCTGCCTGGGTCTTGCCCTGTGCACTCTATCGAGCTCCAAGGGGGAATTATCTGGAAGGGTGATGATATGACGGAGGAGATCGGATACCTATGCTGGGAGGTCTTTCTCCGGAATTGCCGTTGGAATTCCCCGGATTCTGATATTGTTCCGCCTCGAGCAGTTTTCAGCATCTTCTTGTTTGGCTTTGAGAGCCTCGCACCTGCGCTCCAAGGCCCTAATTCTGTCAGCTCCTTCTCCGATCTCAAAATTCTGTTTGCATAGTGTGGTTTCGATTTCCTCGGTCCTCGATTCGATGTCCCCCACTCTTTTGTCCAGACGAGCAATTTGCCTCTTTACTTCTTCCGTGCCCTTCTGAAATTCCCTGGTGAGGACTGATAGGAGGTTATGCAAGTCAGCTTTTGTAACCCCCTGGGATGCCCTGGTTGCCTGGTCCTCGAGGGGAGCAACTCCCATCCCACCTTCATTGTGCTCACCCTTTTTGTTTTTTTCCCCCCCAGCAGGCATGTTTAGTAGCGCTGAGATGTCCGTTTGCTTGGTGGTTTTATTGGATTTGGTCATGGCGCTTCAGTGCGGCCCCGTGCAAGTAGGGTAGGGAGGGGGGGTAAGCCCGTGCCAGTCCGGTTCTTGAGAATTCTAGCAGATCCTCCTAAGGCGCTTATTCTTCGATTAAGATCCTCGACGAGGGGGGGGGGCTCGATAGTTCAGGTGATGTGGGATGAGCGCAAAATCCCTGCTATCAGGGGATTACTCAGAGTCTGTATCGGGCACCCGTTCCAGGCCAGTCCCAGGAGGTCGCAGAGCGTCCAGGTCCAGGGGGAACAGGAGCCCAGGTGGCCGCCTCTTGCAGCCCGATCGTGGGAGGATGCAGGTCATCTGGAAAGAAGTGTCCTGAGTGCGCTGCCGCTTGGAGCAATGTGAGAGAGAGAAGCGCACAGAGGGATCACTTTGCTGGAGGAGCAGAGCCTCGCTCCGATGGGCCCCCGCTGGAGGGCCGCCACCACCCGGCGGGAAGGCAATCGGCCCGCCACGGAAGATGGCCGCCCCCCTGGAAATTGCGCTTGACGGGGAGAGCGCCGGGGCCTGTGCAGCAGTCGGGCCGATCGGGGACGCAGGCCGGGCTGTTTCGTCGTGGGAGTTTCCGGTCGCCGAGCCCACAGCTGTAGGTGCGTCTCGGGGGGAGGAGGATGATGGCAGGGGCCAGGCTCCGGCCAGACTCCCCTCCACTGGCGGACCCGTGGGTCTGTAGTGTCTGGGTGCTCCCGTAGGGTAGCAGAGGCCCCCGCCACAGAGGTTCCAGGCTATGTCCAGGGCCGTTGGTTGCAGAGGCGTGCTGGTGTCACAGCAACGGAGGGTGATTTCCGCTGTTAGACCCGGCAGTGGATGCCCCACGCCGGCCGCGTCCACCCGGCGGCCCTCGGAGAGTTTGTGTAGCGGGAGGGAGAGGTGGGGGAGCCGGGGGCGGGAAGAGATGAGGAAACCAGCCACCGGGGGCCTCTCGCTCAGTCCGATGGAGACTGCAGCGTCTTCACCATGTCGTGGTCGGGTCACGGTACCTCCTCAGCCCTCCGTTTGCTTAACGGGCTCCCCTCGGAAAGATCCGCCAGTGGCCGAGTTAAGCTTAGGCAGCGCCCGCCATTTTGGCCTCACTCCTCGATCAGGCTCTTCGTGGGTCTGCCTCAGGCGGAACAGCCGTTAGGCATAACGGAATCGAGTCCGAAGGCTCTCAGGGCATGCTCCTTCGTCTGAGCCGCACTCCAATGCTTTTTGTCAGCTCCAAACTCAAAATTCACCGGGCATTGTGGCTGGTAACGTGGCGCCAGCCGGGAACTCTCACAGAACCGAACCGACCGCCATGACTCGAAGCCACGCCCCCTCCATTTCATGCTATATTTACAAATCTTGTCCTTATATCGCGGAAGGGCCTTTCATAGGTGCTGTAGGGGCAGGTCCCCCGCACCTTTACCACAATAAATTGCTTTTAATACTTACTTGACCTCGAGCCGAGGTTTTCGACAACTATTCAGCTATTTTACAAAATATGCCTTGTCATGCACAATGTCAGTATAGAGAAGGAGCCAAGTACCCCCACCTCAACCACGTCACCCATATTACCTATATGTCACCCATATAACCTATATGTGGTTGTGCGGTACCAGTGAGAATACCGATGCCGAAGAGAATCCTGGAAGCAAGGTTCCCATTGAGAAAACCATACTTGCATACGAGACAGTATGATGGCCATTTGAATGAAATCCCAGAAGAAGCAGAGCAAATTAATGGTCAAGATGAAAGGTGATGTCAGGCAGAGTTGAGCTGACGTACATAGAAGAGATGCAGAGACAAGAGAATGCAGATGTTCTATAAGGCATCAAGAAAGTATCAAGGATAAGTGACATCTTGGGACCAAGGTGAAGAAGCTTATGCCACAGAACTGACAAAGATATCAAGCCAGTTTACACGTGTACAGTGGCAAAGAAACGCAAGCAGACAAAGTATTCTTGAGGCTAGCTTTATAGTGAATAGATTGCGGCATGCGCCAACATATACATATATGCATAAGTGTGTAAAGATTGGATGTTTCCACTACGAACTATAGCACAGCTGGACTAAAAGAGGAAGGCCTCTTTTCCAGTGTGTCGCAGTAAGAAAATAAATGAATTTCAAAGTGAATCTCAGAAAGGCAAGGCTGGATAAGCCATGACGCCGAGCCAAGAAGCCATGGTCTTATCAGGCTGGGGTGGGCTGACATTGGATACAAATCATATGAAAGAACAAAACTCCTGTTCAGAAGGTATGAACAAAACAAGGGAGGCATCAGAGGTATATTAGAAAATAGTATTTTAATACGCGAGAGGCTCGATTTTGTGCTCTTCAGTCACATGGAAGGATGAAGTTGGACGAGCATGACTATCACACCTACGCATAAGGGCAGAGTGTGCCTTCACTTCCCTGAATTCTCCAGAGCTAAAACCACTCCAAAGGACAAGTTCAAAGTCCTAATTGACAGCAGACCACTGAGGTGATGATAGATGCATATGCTAATTGGTGGGAAGCTATGATTAAGATGAGCTCACCAGCACCTGGAAGCCCAGCCTGTGTGTTGCTAGACGTAAGTGGAAAAGTACTGATGAAGGTTAGAGTGCCAACCAATTGTAGGGGACCACGTAATCAAGGGCCCTATAGTTGTAGAACCAATGGGACGTTGTGTATTTAGTGACGTTCATGGTGACCTGTCTAAGGAGAGGGCTTAGTTGCCCCACCTGATGTTACAAAGCCAATTACATTCTTTCAATGTCCCATACTAGTATAGAACATATACTTAGATATCCCTTTAGACACTATCACTTTCTTCGATAGATTTTGTAGTTTGCCACGCAGGATGACGTTAGTAAATACGAAGGTTGACATCACCTATGATGATTTTTTGCTATAAAAGAATGCTTTATTCTAAGATGCATTGAGAGAATTTGCGCTCAGACGTCTGTTGATGTTCGTTATACTCCCTGTTTTAGATCACTGATATTAAAACAGTTTTCTTTTTTGCCAAATACCTGAGTCGTTTTGATTATTGATGTATGAATAAAGTCTGTATCCCCATCCATCTCAAGGGTATTGCTACTCATCTTAAAGGGCTGGAGGTCACCCAGTTCATCAAGTTTCAAAATAACATTAGTTTTTGTCCTGTCACAAGCTTCTCTGGCTCTCAACCAACTTTACAGGCGTGCTCCATGCACCGCCCCTCTTCACTTCTCTGCCTCCTCAGGCACACCCACCAATCTCACACTTGCGCCTTCCATGCAAAGCCACAGAACAGCTACCTCTGCCAATTTTTTCAGTGACCAAAGCTGAATTCTGCTCCTCCTCATGCTCTCCTAGTCCTATACCCAGACCTCCCTGGTGATGTCACATTTGTACTAAATAAGGGACTGGTAGAAATCACTAACAGAGCTCACAATTACACTTTCTCAATAGACGGATATTTTCAAAAATCCCGACATATACCCACTGTCATCCTGACTCCTAACAGGGAATGCCAATATTTCACGTGTTCAATCTGTACCTACAGCGTCGCCTTGTAGATAAAACCCGCTGTGAGACTTAACCAGAAGAACACCTGCTGCAATTTAAGCTAGCTCCATTTGCTAAACCCTACATACAGGGATACCCTCGTCCATGACCTGCCCTAAAATGCCCAATGCACAGGGTATCTAATATTTACATAACTTTTGTCATCCGTACCCTTAAGTCAATAGTCTAGGCTATTTGCCCAAATCGTTTACTTCAAGACTGAATGTTCCCCAACCACAAAAATGACAACTACCTCCGCTCCTTTCCCTAGTATGCTTCACAATACTCAACAATACTACACTGATGCTCAACAATACTCATCACCACGCCATACCCCACATTTCTTTACCATCCCCCTCAATTGCTATGTGGCTGAGTTAATACTTACACTCCATGATCCGCTTATGCTGGTCGGCCACCGGCTCTCCCCAAGGCTGCCACACCACCCTTCTGGTCTGCTGGGCTCCTCATGGACCACAGGCAGGATGTTTCCAAAACAGCTCCTGATGGCCTGTGCAGTGGGTGCACCTCCGTGTGCACTCATGCTCTGCGAGGCACCCCACATTCCTCCAGGCACTGCAACGAAAGAGGCAGCTAGGCCAAACAGGCTTAGCGATCAATCCCTCTGCTACCACTTTGTATAGGTATGCGAGAGACACCCGGGTTCATACTGTGTAATCACAATTCAAAGCACCCAGGGCCCAACAAACCCTCCCCAGCATACAAATGGAGGACTGAGCCAAGGACAAGTTAGAACTGTCCTTTATTTTCCATAACAGACAGAGATCATACAGGAAAGACGTTTCCAGCAATCACAGCTCCTGAGGCCGGGTCAGGAATTTTTGTGCCATTCTGACATCACAAATCAGGGCTCTTCCCCAAAAACGTAAGAGCCCGCTGATTTGGTGTGTTTGGGATGGTATCACCTAAGGCTGGCCCCTATGGAAGTTATTTTACTGGTCCTCGCATGTCAGTTGGCTTGCCTGACTCTTCCCCAAAAACTATCTATTACATGGTAGCAGGGCCGCAGGATTACCATTGACCCTTGCCCTCTACCATCCACCCCTGGATTTGTGTTCCCTGAATGGCAGGAGCTAACTGTTACGCTCACCTGGCTCCCAGAGAGGCGTCGATCTGAACTGGACAGCTGCGGTCTCCACCAATGTGACGCGTAGGGCCAAGATGACGGACTGGACTGGCCCACCTAGCTTCGTTTCCTTGGCCCTTAGGAATATTCTTCTGCAAATGGAGAAAGGGAATTAACCACCCGTGGAGTTGAGCGTAAATCACCCCACCCCCGCTGTTCTCCCCACAGATCACCTTTGATGTCCCCTCTTATAGTCTCACCTGATGGTTTGAAAAGATGAGCTCTCCATCCTGCATTGAGCGCAGGGGCGCGTTGATAACCAGTTGCTTCACTGGCTCGAAGGAATTGGTGAGTTCCAGAACAATATTGACTCCGAAAAGTATGTAGTTCGTAAGAGTTCACATGTCTGACTTTCACTCTTGTCCGATTCATTGCAGTTTGCAGCTTGACCCCAGCGAAGAGTTCCTCGTGGTAGCTGACGAAGTTCAGGTAAGGATTTGGCTTATCCTACAAAGTTCAATAAAATAAGGCCAGAGTGTAACCTGTTGCTTGCTCCCTTATTCAGGTGTGGAGAGAAGATATGAAGTTCGGGGAATAATGCCTCCGGCGGTAAAATTAGATAAGTTCCCCTTGTTTGTCCCTTTGTCTCACCTTGTTGTCCTTTTGTTCACCTTAGGGGCCGGGGTATGGCGAGGATGCAATGGAGACTGCGCCGACCCGTGAAGAGGAATAGTACCCCCGGCGGTAATCAGGTAAGTCTATGGGGGTAGTTACTATTGCCTCTGTTTATTCCCTTGGCTCACCTTTGCTGTTCTTGTGTTCCCCTTAGGTGCCAGAGTGCGGCGGGAACGTGCAGAAGGATGCGGTGGATCGTGAGGATGCTGCGAAGGCCGGTGAGTTCAGCGCGGCGCTGCAACAGGCGAGGCGGCACACGTAAAATGCTTCTTTCTTCCAGCTCGAAGGCGCGGTGGATCCGGAATTCAGATAAGGATCGAAGGTTTTGCTCTTATTCTAACCTTTTCTCCTTCTGTTCCTTCCTTTTTCTAGGAGCTGCAGACTTGAGGCAGGCGTGGCAGAAGACTGGATGCAGGCTTGCAGACACGGTGAGCGTTACGCTGCTGGATGCAGAATAACGTGAAGCGTGTGCTGCTCTTCGGGCGTGGTTTAAATAGCCTCCAAAGTAGTCCCAGGTAAGTATTCCTCCCCAGCCCCACCCAAGTAAAAAATACTCCCTAGGTAAAATAGTCCCTTCCAAGCCTCATTTGGCTTGGAGCTCTGTGGCATGGTCTGCATCAGGTAAGCTTGCAGCATGGTCTGCATCAGGTAAGTTCCACTCTATGAGCCTGGCACCATAGGCGCCAGGACCGCACCCAAACAGCCCCTAGCAGGGGTTTTTGGGCTTGCTCAAGATAACGTGATGCCTGCTTCCGGGGTTGCTGGACCTGGTCTGGTTCCCCGGGGGTAGGCATCATGACACTAACCTCCCCAGGCCTGTGACCCAGCTCTGTTCTCAGCACTTAGTGCAACTTCTCAAGGTGATGAGAAAGACTATAAGTTCCCATTGTAGCTGTCAGTATTACACTTTGCTTTTGAGAGTGCCTGAAGAGTTGCAACATTGTATAACAATATTTGTATCATTTTGTGTCTGGGTTGCTCGGAACTGCTCCTCTACCCACCGCGGATGAATGACCACTGTTCGGCTCAGCCGTACCATGTGGGTGAAGGCCGCAAAATTGAGCCTTCTGCACTACAATTAGTGCGGATTTATTCTGTTTTTCTGCAGATGGCTCCCTGTCTCTGAGCTTAAGAATGTGCTGCTTTTCTCTGACCTTGCTAAGTTACTAAAGAATCCCTGATGTTGCGCTTTCACTTATTGCTTCTTTTTTAAAAAAAAACATTAGATTTGCACAGAATAATGACAGTATACGTTCTTGTGTGTATCCATTTTTGAGTTTAATTAAAGTATCAGAGTGGTAGTTAACTTATTCTGATTGAATTATCTTCATTCAATTCATAAGGTTGTACATATCCTTTTAAATCAAGTTGAAATTCTATTTGTTTACTCCCCATTGAATTAACTTCATTCAATGTCAATGTAACGTAGCTCTTTTGAAGTTATTGTTTGTATGCTCCCCAGCACGTGTTTTCCCGCCTATCCATTTGGCGGTTCATCAGGAGGCGCAATAAAATAAGTCTCTCTTTAGAACAATTCGGTATTCCCAAATGCTACCCTAGAAATCAAGACAGAACCAGGTAGTCACGCTAAGCTTCCTCATTCAAAAATGACTTCTAATTCTATTTGAAATAAAGCTTATGTTACTTACAATTTGGTGATTTTGAAATTCTAGCTGTTTATACGTTCTAGCAGCCTCAAAGGCAATGAGGCTCCAAGGCATGTATGGTCTGTACTGCCTATAAGTAAGGATAAAAGTAAATATTTCCATTAGCCTTTCTATGAATTGAATTAAACTATTTAAATTAACAATATCAGGGACAAAATTGTGTTCTTTTTACCTTGCAGTTCATTCTCCTTGTGTTCAGATTGTCCTGTATGCCACTGTACGATTGCCGTGATTTATTTTGTTTTTGCCCTATTTTTATAATATGTGATGACATCATCGCACACGTTTACACGATGACGTCAGCCGTACTACACGCAAAATGGCCATTTTAGTTTGAGATCAGCGTTATTTTGTTATATTTACTATCTCAATTAGTTCCTACAAGTTATTGTGCTTATTTAGAATGAGGAAGTTAGGGTCAGGACCCAGTGTGTCTTGGTTTCTGTATATGGGTTATTTGCATTTTTTTCCCATTAGGATAAATGACTACTAGATACAACAATAAAGGCGGAATTGTAACCGACATATATACCACTTTTCAATTACCACTGCTATTTTTACCAATTTTTGCTAATTATACATAGCATTTACCTGCAATGGAATTCATATTAGTACAAATTTTAAACGGTTAGAGATAGCTGAGAATTCTGTTTTCTTGCAACGAAGATATATTGCTAGTATAATGAGTTCTGTAAAATGTAGTACTCCTTCTCATATTGGATCATTTAGAGAAAGTGATGTAGCTCCTGATCTGAGTTCAAACCGGAATGACACGTGTCCATATTGCAAATCCAAAAGGCTTCTCGTTTTCTAAGTATTTTTTCAAGGTTGCCCCCTCTTGGTGGTAAAGTGACTTTTTCAATGCCAACATTTGTTATTTTTACTAAATGTTCTGGAACATGTTTAACTTGGAAGTCTCGTCCTAGTATTTCGTGCAGCCTAATTCTGCTTTGCTTTACTTTTCGTTCTGAGGCCTGTGGCTTCATGTAACTCTACTATGATTATGCTATAATTGGTATGTGTCTATAATGTGCTATTCTTCTCATAGGGTAGTAGTATATTGGTTCTTCCAGGTTCCTTATACGATCCTGTAGTTCCAAGTGGTTAGTTGTAATAAGCATCTGCAAGCTTGCTCTGCATCTCTTCTTCACCTTGCAAACTGCATTTCTATGTTTGGCTAATGAGAAAAATAATAAAAGGCTTTCAACAGTATGTATATGTATCTGCCCTCTATTTACAGTATAAGCATGTTCTTTGTGTGTGCACGTGTGTGTCCATGTAACTTTGGGCGTAGATGTGAGTGTGCTTCATGGCTAATGTTACTATGTCGTGGTGTCTCTAAGTGACGTCAGCACCGCAGGTTATTTGTCATAACATTTAATCGATCATGTCCGTCAGGCGGTTGGATCCACAATCAGTGTTGGAGCACCTGTATCTATGATGTTGTTAGCAGATTAGGGTTTGAATGGCTGACTGAGAGAGTATCTGTTTGCATGTGTTTTTGTCACTGGCCTCCCTGGGGGCTCTCTGTTAGGAAAGATTTCCATTTATGGGTAATTTTCCCTCCAGTTGTGAACCCCCCCAACTTTTTGCTGTTGTCTGACCATTCTAGCCTGATTTTTGCCAGTGGAGCCCAGCCTTATGTTGTACTCCGCTGGGCTTTTGCTCATTTTGTTATGGGGAAACTGACATACCCTTAACACAGTCAGTACTGGGAGACTTTGTTTCCCTTAGTCTTTCACTGTGTTACTATTCATTAGTAACATCAGTGCATAAAGTACCTTACAGTACCGTGCGTCCCTTTTTCATTTTTAAGGCCCTAGCCACCCTCAAAGGATTTTTGGTGAATGTACAAGTGTGCCCTGGACAGGGCTGGTGGCAGCTGTGACTTTTTATGTATTTTCAACTCTTTTCTATGGTCCAAATCGCATTTACTGCATTTGGCCCAGGACAGTGGCCAGTGCCTAAAATGACCATGTCATGAGGTCCTTTGTTCTGTCCTTTGGCCATCTTGTCCCTTTACCTCCCCCAGATTGAGCAGACCTGGGAAATTCCTTATTTGGTCATGCAGACACCCGCTCAAACCGAAGCTTTCACGGGTTTCAACATGCCTTATGTGTGTGCCTCCAGGATGTGGGCTGGAGGATGTGGGCTGTAGTTGTCTAGTTCCAATACACATCTTGGGTGCCAGGATGTCTGGTGTGCTGGGATGACTAGGACCACCGTGGTCCATGATTGGTCCACGCCTGGGATGGCTGTATGTGAGCGGATCTCTCATTGGTTTCTCTTCATTTTGACGCAAAGGTAATTTTGGATAAGAGAAGGCATCTTACACCCATTGCAGGTCGATCTTCTGAGTTCAAATCGAACTTAGTGAAGGAGCCAAGTATCCTGAAATGAAGAAGCAGCTCTGTGGTGACTCGCTGGAAGGTTTGGCCCCCTTGCCCTGTAATTGTCCCGTCGGACCCCCTGTTTCTGATCAAACCCTGAAGGCCTGCAAGCACGTTTCGACCCTCTAGAATAGTGGCACCAACTATACTCAGCACCTCCTGCTTAACCTGTAAGCGAGCCTTTTTGGAAATTTTCCTGGACCGCCCAGAGAACTGACCAGCTCGCACAGGAACTTTGCCCTGGAACCTGCGCTGTCTCGAGTATTGACTGGAGCATTTGGAGACTGTAAGCTCTGTGTATAGGACACTCTCCCGCCAAGTTTCGCACACCTATCATTCCTAGGTCTAGAATTAGGAGAGTACGCCTGAACCTGAGCATACACGGTCACTGTGTTGCCTAGCTCTGCTGACAAACTTCGTGGGTGCTTTGCTGCTGTGCCCACCTGTGCCCTCAGACTCGAAGCATTGGAACTGGCCTGATCCCTTCACCAGGAGTGGAGAAATGTCCACTATCCCGCCATGGAATCGATTCCGGAACGCAGCCCCTGAAAGCCGCAGAGCTGCACAACTGCAGGATTTGTACCTGTGACCGATCCAAACTGGACTGGCAAAGTTTGGTCCGGAGTTCGCCGAAGTTCAGTAGGTACTTGCATTCCTTACCGGTGGCCCCTGGTGTATCCATAGACTTTTACGCACAAGTGTCCCCTGAGGGCCACTCTTCTTTATCGAGGTAGCCTGCGCTACCAAGCTATTGCCAATTCTTAGATCCTGCTCTGCCCTCTTGGGGAGACCCTCCTTGAATAGTGGGAACTTATTCTTCAATGCCTCACCAACCTTCCTGAGTCACTACAGCACATTGAAGAGACCCTGTTTTGCAACTTAACTGCACAACGGCGTGCACCAGCAGCAAATGTACTTTTGAGCTCAAGGCTCCACTCATTTTAGGGACTGGACTGCCTCTTAGCTAGGCTTTGAATTGTGAACGACTGCCTAAATGATATTCACACTGTGTGACCCCTTTCTTTGCAGGTTGTGGATCTGTACTGTGTAATTTCACTTTAGGCCATTGGTTACTGTATATATGTTTCATAGTTAGTGTTGTGTTGGTTTTGTTAATACTGCTGAATATTTACTTTGTGTTTGATTTAAAAGGCCTTTAATAAATATATATGTATTTTTAATATATACACCTGTCAGAGTAATTTGTGGTGTCGTTTGCTGTGTGTGCTCATTGTGGGCTTTCGATCACCTTCACCCCTCCTGAGACCTAGTCTTGACCACCACCAATGCTATCTTGATTGGTCTGGCTTGCCCAGAAGGTTACCCTGTTCCAAGAAACTATGCTGTCCACCAGGTCAGAGTTCAGAAATCCATCTTAACACTGTGCAAACAGGGACTGGCATCTTGCATCTCTGACTCTTTGGACTGTCATGCTTATGGTGCTCAAGAGGGGCATTCCAGGGACCCGCTCTTCACTTTCTTCTCTGTAATGGAACGTCATGTTTCTCGGTCAGAAATCGGTGATGGAAGATAATAATTTTCTGCTAAGAATGCAAAGACTGGGATTAATCAATCGATGAACGGAATCAGCATTATGAGATCACTGTGAGAATAATGAAGAGTTTGCTCGCTACAACCTCTATTGGAAAAAGTTACCCATGTTTTTGTGGACTTAATTAGCTCTTTTCAGCATTATGTCAAAATTAAAAGTACTTGTTACAGTCCGGACTATTGCTGTTTTCTTCAAAATGTCTTCTGTTGTGGATGTGTGTGTTTATGTTCCTCATTCTGCGTTAGATAACGTTATGACGTTGGTGATGACAGGGTATGTTTGGCTAGGCTGCCCAGAAAAATCATTAAAATAGTTGGCGCTCATCGTGAGCGTCTAGTGATGTCATTGTTAGGAGCGGGTGACCTGAATAAGTGTGGCGAGGGCACCTGAATTTAGGGCGATGGATCAACAGATAAGATTAGCACAAGATGGCGCTACCAGACCCGTCGTTTTTGCGTGTGTTAAAGTGACAAAAAATCGGGTACGTTGAATTGGAATTTCTTTTAAGAATGATCGATGTATGCTCTAAAATACATGCCCAATCATTTGGCCCAATAACATTTCTGATCAAACTACTCTTTTAAATATAGATGTTTTTCAGAGCACAGGGCTTGAAAAGGCTCTTCCTTCTAGTCTCACACACGAGGTTGGCCCAAATCGCAGAGGAGTGAATCCCACAGTAATCATTGCCGGGAATGAGTCATTGTGCTCTGTACCATTCCCGTTTGCGACAGTTATTGACAAGTCCTCGAAAGATGGATTTATCTTCGTTAAAGATGACTTATTGATATAATATTTTACAGGTATAACTAGAGAGGGCTTTTTGAGGACTCCCAACACAAATGTGTGGTAACATATGTGAAGATGGCCAACAGGGGAGGAGCGAAGGGAGAATCCTATTGACCGCGGGCAGTATGACCCAAAAGTAACTATAGTAGAACACAAAAGTGACTGAAAATTGCAGTTTAATTTCCAACTGCTCTTATGTGAACCCAAGATTCCCAGCCTGACGATGGGGGATATTCACAGCATGTGAATCTATGAAAGATCAAATGCTGGAGAAACTTGGCTTCTCAAGCAGTATTTATCTAATTTCAGGGGGCAGTCCGTCCAGAGGTGCCAAGCATTCTTCTCTGCACAAGGTGTTAACTGTCCCCACAAAGAGTGTCATGGAGTCAGGAAGGAACAGCCTCACCCATCAACAGCTGTCTGCATTGCAAAATTATAAATGTTTTGCCAATTTGATTGCCTGTTCATTTTTCACATAATCTAAAATTGGCTTAAATCGTTACTATATCTAGAAGGTTTTTGGAAAATTAAACCATTCTCATTGCGCTCAGGTTCAATTGGTGCATGCAAAAATGAGTCGCATGTTGAGATATGGACCTTTGGTTGGCATTTTGAACTCCCCATGTTATAAAAACACTATTTATGAAACTTATCACTACCCCCAACATGTAAGGTGGGTGTGGTTTGTGTTTCCGGACTGCCGTGGCCGGTTGTGCCTAACAGGTCTGACCCTGCCGGGCACAGCGGCCACAGTAGGCAGACTGTTCACGGGAGCACCGGCACCTTTGCTAACGATGACCGTGCTCCCGTGTCCCCCACTCCCATAGAGTACCACAGGACTCTATGGGAATGGGGATTAACAAATATACCGGAGCCTGACTTTCCGACCGCCGAACTCGTAAGGAGCCGGTGGCACCAAGGGGGTCAGGCACCGGAAAATTATTCTGAGTCCGGCAGCAACCAGCCGGTAGCACTGGCAGGGTTACCGCCAGACTCAGAATGAAGCCCAATGTCTTAATCCATATAAAAATATTGTTTGTCTGGCCAGTTGGGAGGAAGTAGATTTTTTGGTAACGCGGCAGCCTCAGTAATTATGCAGATTTTGGACTTCCCTCAATCACTCTTTTAAGGTGTCATTCCTCATTAGCATACTTTGTTGACAGTGAATGACACATTTTTAGACCTCTAAAATGCCATCTTCGGGAGTTTGATGCCCTATTTATGTTACCGTACTCTGCTTTTGTACCGTGCCAAACACCGTTCTTTTGGTAGCTTACCTGTGGCGACTACACCATGCATATGAGGCGTTAACTGGCATGCGGTGCCGTCACTGCAGCATTTGCGCCACTTTTCACTTCTGTTATGTTATGTTACTTTGCATTTATATAGCGCCTTATGTATCATTGGTATGATCTCAAAGCGCTGGTAGGTTGAACGCCCTTGGGATGCTATCTTACGTTGTGCTATTGGGATCTATACCGCGCTCCGCTGCCATTTGCATGGTCTCTGGGTTCTCTGGTGGAGCTGAAAGAGAAGGAGGTGGGATAGCAGGCCCTTTCTCCACCTTCAGTGCTGGTCGCAGGAGTTGTTCTTTGAGCATACTCCAGTTACTTTGACTGTGCCTGCAAAGACCCTGCTTACCATCTTAGACCATGGCCTAGCGTGTCCAGACACAAACATGTTTTTTTAAGGGCCTTGGCCACTTTATCATCAAGTTGGCTTCAGAACTCTGCTTGTGGATCTGGTGTTGTGCTCCCACAGATCTCCCAGATTTAGCCGGTCAGACAGCACAGCGAGTAGAGGGCACGTTTGGACATCTGTGCAGTGCCTGCCGTCAGCAAGTTCGAATCCCAGCAGGGCCAAACTCAGCCTTTCATCCTTCCGAGGTCGATAACCGTGCACCTGAGGGTTCGTAGCGCTATATAAACGCACATTATTATTATGATTCCCTAGCTCCTGGAGAGCAAAGCATCACGTGGCAATATCAGGAGTCAGGAAGGCAGACCACACCGTTCTGGATGTCCTCACTCCTCAGAGGAGACTGACGGCCGTTTTACTTTAAGGTGATCTGCCTAGCTTTCAACTCTGTGCATTGGGGGGCAGAGATGGAAACGTCTGCTTCTTTGCAATGTACACCACCATTTCGGAAAAAAAGACCCTGACTGAGTGCCGTGCAATGGAATAAACTTCCTGGCCGAATTTAAATTGTTTGCTGGTATTTTGCTGTCTTACACTGTTGATGCATTCTCCAGTCTCATCTGCGGCCCGGTGATTCTGGGGGGTGTCTTGGGCGAGGAGGAGAGCGGGCTGAGGTGCAGAGGCAAGCCGCCATGAGGGTCACTGCATTCTTTCCATGCCTTCAAGAGCACTCCTTTCATCATAGGAAAAGACTTTTCTTTTTTGTGTTTAATCAAATAGATTTTTACAAAATTCTTTTTTTTTTCTCTTTTGTCAACAGTTTGGCAAACTGAGGTAAGTAATTTAGAACAAAAAGTATCAACCTTCAAAGTACAAAGTAAAATCTATGTGTCACCAAAAGGTTGCTCGAGGTTGAACTCCGAGGTCTATGTGGGTTTCTTAGGCCTGTTTGGTATGTTGCAAGGTTGAGAGGTTGACGTTGCCGAGAATTTTATAGGTAGCTAATATCCATTTCGTTTTGTCCCCACCTTTCTTTTCTAATATATAAAAGTGGAAGTTTGATGTGCACTGCACAGGGATAAAAGAGAGGGTGTTTGCAGAAAGAGGGGGTGTGGGAAAGGAGAAGGAACATTCAGCCCGAAGCAGATATTGGGACAGACATGGGCCTAAGAAAGGCACCTCTATGTGACATCTGATAGAGGAGAGAGAGATGGAGGGAGCGGGGGAAAGGTGGACCAGGGCATAAAAGGACTGTGATAGAAAGTTAGATAGAGAGGCGCACAGGCGCCGAGAGATACTCAGAAATATAGGGGTGCGCCCACTGAGTGGCACGGGCAAGGGACAGGTGACTGGGAGCAAACTGCCAGTGTGAGAGAGACACTGGCTCCCTCTTGTGGAACAGCCTCCCCCTTCCTCTTCTGGAAGCTCCTCAAGACTTCCCTTTTCACTTCCTCCTTCCCTTCCTCCCTCCTCTGCTAACCTCACAGTGGCTGTGATTAGTATCTGTCCTGGGCTCTGGTCTCCCACACTATTGGCCCATGCCACTGTGGGCCTGCACTTACCAACATATGGCAGCGCAACGCTCCCTGGCACTTACTATACTTGGCACTTACATCTGCTACTCACCCAGGAGCACGACACTCCAGTACTCCCCCCACCACTCCCTCTTCCCCCCTTCTCTCTGCACTTGCATGTTCTGAATACTCACAAGGCCTAGTAGGTTTGTTTTTATCCTCCAGTCTATACATTGCTTTCAATCCCATGTTGCCTCTCTGCTGCCATGTGGGCGGTTTGAAACACAATGTGCTTGTTGTATAAGCGCCCAACAGATGCACAATAAAATAAACACAACTAAATACGCGATAGGGAGGACTAGCGCAGGGAGGGCCACTGCAAGGCGCTGGCCTGGGTGTTTGTGGCAAGCAGTGATGGGGGCGGGGCTGGAGATGGCTTGAAACAGTAACATCATTTGTGGTGAGGAGAGATAAGGAGTCATTTGCGTGTAGAAAAGGGAAGTGCGGCGCAATCAGCGATCAATAGGCGCTTCCTCTGTAGGAGAACAGAGTGGGGCGCCGCCCTCTCGCGAGCTCACGGCGCAAAGCTCACACTGAGAATCCCGTGCACCGACCCACCGCTGCACCCGCAGTACGGTCGTAGTGCACCAATCTCTCCCGCAGCGCACATAGAGAGGCCAGTATACTCGCAGAGAGAGCGGAGTGCACCTTCCTCTGCAGCACACAAGAGCGAGGGCACACCCTCCAAAGCACCCAGCCACAGACATGGCGCAGCATCGCCCGCTGCTACACGCAGTGAGCGTTACCAATGCACCACCATCTGCTGCGCCCACGAGAATATCTCAATGCACCGCCCAAGGCTGCACCCCCAGTGAGAACTCAGCGCAGCACCGCCGTGCAGGCAGTGAACGCGGAATGCACCTACCTCTATTGCTGCACAGGCAGTGAGAGATAAGTCCTACTTCCTTAGAGCTATGAGTGCACCACCCTCCGCACTACAGCTGAGTGCACCTTCCTCTGCACTCATGGTAAGACCTAATTGCACCAATGCTGCCTCACCGCACAGCCGGCAGGGGGGGGGGGGGAATTGGGCATGAAGCTCACGCACGCACGCACGCACACACAGTTTAGGATAATGTGGGGCACCTGGGGGTGGCCAATCAGATTCCAGGGGTAGCACGTGCCACCCATCTTCTGCTGCACCCCCACTCAGAGGGCTCAGTGCACCAGCTTTTGCTGCCCTCCCAGGGAGAGCTATAACAGCACCCCCCCTCCCCTCCGTCACCCATGCTGCAGCCCATGAGTGCAGTCCGTGCATCATCCCCGAGAGCGCCCCAAGTGTGAGCACAGTGCGCACCCGCCTGCTGCGCCCGCAAAGAGAAATGAGTGTCCACTCGCCCACTGTGCCGACAGTGAGACCTCAGTGCAACAGCCTCTCTTGCACCAACAGTGAAAGACAAGCCCAATGCACCATTGCAGCCCATGAGTGCAGTCCGTGCATCATCCCCGAGAGCGCCCCAAGTGTGAGCACAGTGCGCACCCGCCTGCTGCGCCCGCAAAGAGAAATGAGTGTCCACTCGCCCACTGTGCCGGCAGTGAGAGACCTCAGTGCAACAACCTCTCTTGCACCAACAGTGAAAGACAAGCCCAATGCACCATTCTCTCTGCTCTACTTACAACGGGAGCGGAGTGCACCATTCTCGGCTGCACTCAAAATTATAGCGTGGTGCCCCACCCTCTATTGCATCCACTGTGAGAGACCAGTGCAGCATTGTCTGCATTACCAAAGTGAGCGGTAAATGCACCTTTCCGTGCATCAGCTACAGTGAGAGCGCAGTTCACCATCCTCTGCAATACGAAAGTGGGAGGTAACTGCACTTTCAGTGCATTACGAACAGTGAGAGCGCAGTGCACCATCCTCTGCAGTACCAAAGTGGGAGGTAACTGCACTTTCCCTGCATTACGAACAGTGAGAGCGCAGTTCACCATCATCTGCAATAAGAAAGTGGGAGGTAACTGCACCTTTCTCTGCGTTACCTACAGGGAGACCACAGTGCACCGTCCTCTGCAGTACAAAAGTGTGAGGTAACTGCACTTTTCCCTACATTACCAACAATGAGAGCGCAGTGCACCACCCTCTACAGTACAGAGTGTGAGGTAACTGCACCTTTCTCTGCATTACCAACACTAGGAGTGCAGTGACCATCCTCTACATTACGCAAGTGTGAGGTAACTGCACCTTCCTCTGCATTACCAACACTGAGAGCGCAGTGCACCATCCTCGGGAATACGAAAGTGGGAGGTAACTGCACCTTTCCATCCATCAGCTACACTGAGAGCGCAGTGCACCATTGTCTGCAGTACCAAAGTGATTGGTAAATGCACCTTTCTGTGCACCAACTACAGTGAGAGCGCAGTTCACCGTCCTCTGCAATACAAAAGTGGGCGGTAACTGCACATTTCTCTGCATTGCCTACAGGGAGAGCGCAGTTCACCATCCTCTACAGTATGGAAGTGTGAGGTAACTGCACCTTTCTCTGCATTACCTACACTGGGAGTGCAGTGCACCATCCTCTACAGTACAAAAGTATGAGGTAACTGCACTTTTCTCTGCATTACCAATACTGAGAGTGCAGTGCACCATCCTCTGCAATACAAAAGTGGGAGGTAACTGCACCTTTCTGTGCATAAGCTACACTGAGAGTGCACTGCACAATTGTCTGAAGTACTAAAATGAGGAGTAAATGCATCTTTCCGTGCACTAGCTACAGTGAGATCCCAGTTCACCATCCTCAGCAATACGAAAGTGGGAGGTAACTGCACTTTTCTCTGCATTACCTACAGGCAGAGTGTAGTTCACCAGCCTCTGCAGTACGAAATTGTGAGGTAACTGCACTTATCCCTGCATTACCAACACAGAGTGCAATGCACCATCCTCTACAATATTGAATTGTAAGGTAACTGCAACTTTCTCTGCATTACCAACACTGAGAGTGCAGTGCACCATCCTATGCAGTACGAAAGTGTGAGGTAACTACACTTTTCTGTGCATTACCAACACTGAGAGTGCAGTGCATCATCCTCTGCAGTATGAAAGTGGGAGGTAACTGCACTTTTCTCTGCATTACCAACACTGAGAGTGGAGTGCACCATCCTCTGCAGTACCAAAGTGGGAGGTAACTGCACCATTCTCTGCATTACCAACACTGAGAGTGCAGTTCACCATCCTCTGCAAGACGAAAGTGGGAGGTAACTGCATTTTTCTCTGCATTACCAACACTGAAAGAGCAGTGACCCATCCTCTGTAATACGAAAGTGGGAGCTAACTGCGCCTTTCTATGCATTACCTACAGGGAGAGTGCAGTGCACCATCCTCTGCAGTACGAAAATGGGAGCTAACTGCGCTTTTCTCTGAAATACCAACACTGAGAGTGCAGTGCACCATCCTCTACAGTACAAAAGTGTGAGTTAACTGCACTTTTCTCTGCATTACCAACACTGAGAGTGCAGTGCACCATCCTCTGCAGTATGAAAGTGGGAGGTAATTGCACTTTTCTCTGCATTACCACCACTGAGAGCGCAGTGCACCATCCTCTACAGTACTTAAGTGTGATGTAACGGCACTTTTCCCTGCATTACCAACACTGAGAGTGCAGTGCACCATCCTCTACAGTACAAAAGTATGAGGTAACTGCACCTTTCTCTACATTACTAACACTGAAAGCACAGTGCGTCATCCTCTATAGTACGAAATTGTGAGGTAACTGCACTTTTCTGTGCATTACCAACACTGAGAGTGCAGTGCACCATCCTCTGCAGTATGAAAGTGTGAGGTAACTGCACTTTTCTCTGCATTACCAACACTGAGAGTGCAGTGCACCATCCTATGCAGTACGAAAGTGTGAGGTAACTGCACTTTTCTGTGCATTACCAACACTGAGAGTGCAGTGCACCATCCTCTGCAGTATGAAAGTGGGAGGTAACTGCACTTTTCTCTGCATTACCAACACTGAGAGTGGAGTGCACCATCCTCTGCAGTACCAAAGTGGGAGGTAACTGCACCTTTCTCTGCATTACCAACACTGAGAGTGCAGTGCACCATCCTTTGCAGTACCAAAGTGGGAGGTAACTGCAGCTTTCCGTGTATCAGCTACAGTAAGAACGCAGTTCACCATCCTCTGCAAGACGAAAGTGGGAGGTAACTGCATTTTTCTCTGCATTACCAACACTGAAAGAGCAGTGACCCATCCTCTGTAATACGAAAGTGGGAGCTAACTGCGCCTTTCTCTGCATTACCTAAAGGGAGAGTGCAGTGCACCATCCTCTGCAGTACGAAAATGGGAGCTAACTGCGCTTTTCTCTGAAATACCAACACTGAGAGTGCAGTGCACCATCCTCTACAGTACAAAAGTGTGAGTTAACTGCACTTTTCTCTGCATTACCAACACTGAGAGTGCAGTGCACCATCCTCTGCAGTATGAAAGTGGGAGGTAATTGCACTTTTCTCTGCATTACCAACACTGAGAGTGCAGTGCACCATCCTCTGCAGTACCAAAGTGGGAGGTAACTGCACCTTTCTCTGCATTACCAACACTGAGAGAGCAGTTCACCATCCTCTGCAGTACTAAAGTGGGAGGTAACGGCACCTTTCTCTGCATTACCAACACTGAGAGTGCAGTGCATCATCCTCTGCAGTACGAAAATGGGAGCTAACTGCACTTTTCTCTGAAATACCAACACTGAGAGTGCAGTGCACCATCCTCTACAGTACAAAAGTGTGAGTAAACTGCGCTTTTCTCTGCATTATCAACACTGAGAGTGCAGTGCATCATCCTATGCAGTATGGAAGTGTGAGGTAACTGCACTTTTCTGTGCATTACCAACACTGACAGTGCAGTGCACCATCCTCTGCAGTACGAAAGTGGGAGGTAACTGCTCTTTTCTCTGCATTGCCAACACTGAGAGCGCAGTGCACCATCCTCGGCAGTTCGAAAGTGGGAGGTAACTGCACCTTTCCGTCCATCAGATACACTGAGAGCGCTGTGCACCATTGTCTGCAGTACCAAAGTGATAGGTAAATACACCTTTCCGTGCACCAACTACAGTGAGAGCGCAGTTCACCATCCTCTGCAATACAAAAGTGGGAGGTAACTGCACCTTTGTCTGTATTACCTACACTGAGAGCTCAGTGCACCATCCTCTACAATACAGAAGTGTGAGGTAACTGCACTTTTCCCTGCATTACCTATAGGGAGAGCGCAGTTCACCATCCTCTACAATACGAAAGTGGGAGGTAACTGCACCTTTCTCTGCGTTACCTACACTGAGAGTGCAGTGCACCATCCTCTACAGTACAAAAGTGTGAGTAAACTGCACTTTTCTCTGCATTATCAACACAGAGTGCAGTGCACCATCCTATGCAGTATGGAAGTGTGAGGTAACTGCACTTTTCTGTGCATTACCAACACTGATAGCGCAGTGCACCATCCTCTGCAGTACGAAAGTGGGAGGTAACTGCTCTTTTCTCTGCATTGCCAACACTGAGAGCGCAGTGCACCATCCTCGGCAGTTCGAAAGTGGGAGGTAACTGCACCTTTCCGTCCATCAGATATACTGAGAGCGCAGTGCACCATTGTCTGCAGTACCAAAGTGATAGGTAAATACACCTTTCCGTGCACCAACTACAGTGAGAGCGCAGTTCACCATCCTCTGCAATACAAAAGTGGGAGGTAACTGCACCTTTGTCTGCATTACCTACACTGAGAGCTCAGTGCACCATCCTCTACAATACAGAAGTGTGAGGTAACTGCACTTTTCCCTGCATTACCTACAGGGAGAGCACAGTTCACTATCCTCTACAATACGAAAGTGGGAGGTAACTGCACCTTTCTCTGCGTTACCTAGACTGAGAGTGCATTGCACCATCCTCTGCAGTACAAAAGTGTGAGTAAACTGCACTTTTCTCTGCATTATCAACACTGAGAGTGCAGTGCAACATCCTATGCAGTATGGAAGTGTGAGGTAACTGCACTTTTCTGTGCATTACCAACACTGACAGCACAGTGCACCATCCTCTGCAGTACGAAAGTGGGAGGTAACTGCTCTTTTCTCTGCATTGCCAACACTGAGAGCGCAGTGCACCATCCTCGGCAGTTCGAAAGTGGGAGGTAACTGCACCTTTCTGTCCATCAGATACACTGAGAGCACTGTGCACCATTGTCTGCAGTACCAAAGTGATAGGTAAATACACCTTTCCGTGCACCAACTACAGTGAGAGCGCAGTTCACCATCCTCTGCAATACAAAAGTGGTAGGTAACTGCACCTTTGTCTGCATTACCTACACTGAGAGCTCAGTGCACCATTCTCTACAATACAGAAGTGTGAGGTAACTGCACTTTTCCCTGCATTACCTACAGGGAGAGCGCAGTTCACCATCCTCTACAATACGAAAGTGGGAGGTACCTGCACCTTTCTCTGTGTTACCTACACTGAGAGTGCAGTGCACCATCCTCTACAGTACAAAAGTGTGAGTAAACTGCACTTTTCTCTGCATTATCAACACTGAGAGTGCAGTGCACCATCCTATGCAGTATGGAAGTGTGAGGTAACTGCACTTTTCTGTGCATTACCAACACTGACAGCGCAGTGCACCATCCTCTGCAGTACGAAAGTGGGAGGTTACTGCTCTTTTCTCTGCATTGCCAACACTGAGAGCGCAGGGCACCATCCTCGGCAATTCGAAAGTGGGAGGTAACTGCACCTTTCCGTCCATCAGATACACTGAGAGCGCAGTGCACCATTGTCTGCAGTACCAAAGTGATAGGTAAATACACCTTTCCGTGCACCAACTACAGTGAGAGCGCAGTTCACCATCCTCTGCAATACAAAAGTGGGAGGTAACTGCACCTTTGTCTGCATTACCTACACTGAGAGCTCATTGCACCATCCTCTACAATACAGAAGTGTGAGGTAACTGCACTTTTCCCTGCATTACCTACAGGGAGAGCGCAGTTCACCATCCTCTACAATACGAAAGTGGGAGGTAACTGCACCTTTCTCTGCGTTACCTACACTGAGAGTGCATTGCACCATCCTCTACAGTACAAAAGTGTGAGTAAACTGCACTTTTCTCTGCATTATCAACACTGAGAGTGCAGTGCACCATCCTATGCAGTATGGAAGTGTGAGGTAACTGCACTTTTCTGTGCATTACCAACACTGACAGTGCAGTGCACCATCCTCTGCAGTACGAAAGTGGGAGGTAACTGCTCTTTTCTCTGCATTGCCAACACTGAGAGCACAGTGCACCATCCTCGGCAGTTTGAAAGTGGGAGGTAACTGCACCTTTCCGTCCATCAGATACACTGAGAGCGCAGTGCACCATTGTCTGCAGTACCAAAGTGATAGGTAAATACACCTTTCCGTGCACCAACTACAGTGAGAGCGCAGTTCACCATCCTCTGCAATACAAAAGTGGGAGGTAACTGCACCTTTCTCTGAATTACCTACAGGGAGAGCTCAGTGCACCATCCTCTACAATACAGAAGTGTGAGGTAACTGCACTTTTCCCTGCATTACCTACAGGGAGAGCGCAGTTCACCATCCTCTACAATACGAAAGTGGGAGGTAACTGCACCTTTCTCTGTGTTACCTACACTGAGAGTGATTGCACCATCCTCTACAGTACAAAAGTGTGAGTAAACTGCACTTTTCTCTGCATTATCAACACTGAGAGTGCAGTGCACCATCCTATGCAGTATGGAAGTGTGAGGTAACTGCACTTTTCTGTGCATTACCAACACTGACAGCGCAGTGCACCATCCTCTGCAGTACGAAAGTGGGAGGTAACTGCTCTTTTCTCTGCATTGCCAACACTGAGAGCGCAGTGCACCATCCTCGGCAGTTCGAAAGTGGGAGGTAACTGCACCTTTCCGTCCATCAGATACACTGAGAGCGCTGTGCACCATTCTCTGCAGTACCAAAGTGTTAGGTAAATACACCTTTCCGTGCACCAACTACAGTGAGAGCACAGTTCACCATCCTCTGCAATACAAAAGTGGGAGGTAACTGCACCTTTGTCTGCATTACCTACACTGAGAGCTCAGTGCACCATCTTCTACAATACAGAAGTGTGAGCTAACTGCACTTTTCCCTGCATTACCTACAGGGAGAGGACAGTTCACCATCCTCTACAATACGAAAGTGGGAGGTAACTGCACCTTTTTCTGCGTACCTACACTGAGAGTGCAGTGCACCATCCTCTACAGTACAAAAGTGTGAGTAAACTGCACTTTTCTCTGCATTATCAACACAGAGTGCAGTGCACCATCCTATGCAGTATGGAAGTGTGAGGTAACTGCACTTTTCTGTGCATTACCAACACTGACAGCGCAGTGCACCATCCTCTGCAGTATGAAAGTGGGAGGTAACTGCTCCTTTGTCTGCATTGCCAACACTGAGAGCGCAGTGCACCATCCTCGGCAGTTCGAAAGTGGGAGGTAACTGCACCTTTCCGTCAATCAGATACACTGAGAGCGCAGTGCACCATTGTCTGCAGTACCAAAGTGATAGGTAAATACACCTTTCCGTGCACCAACTACAGTGAGAGCGCAGTTCACCATCCTCTGCAATACAAAAGTGGGAGGTAACTGCACCTTTGTCTGCATTAGCTACACTGAGGGCTCATTGCACCATCCTCTACAATACAGAAGTGTGAGGTAACTGCACTTTTCCCTGCATTACCTACAGGGAGAGCGCAGTTCACCATCCTCTACAATACGAAAGTGGGAGGTAACTGCACCTTTCTCTGCGTTACCTACACTGAGAGTGCAGTGCACCATCCTCTACAGTACAAAAGTGTGAGTAAACTGCACTTTTCTCTGCATTATCAACACTGAGAGTGCAGTGCACCATCCTCTGCAGTACGAAAGTGGGAGGTAACTGCTCTTTTCTCTGCATTGCCAACACTGAGAGCGCAGTGCACCATCCTCGGCAGTTCGAAAGTGGGAGGTAACTGCACCTTTCCGTCCATCAGATACACTGAGAGCGCAGTGCACCATTGTCTGCAGTACCAAAGTGATAGGTAAATACACCTTTCCGTGCACCAACTACAGTGAGAGCGCAGTTCACCATCCTCTGCAATACAAAAGTGGGAGGTAACTGCACCTTTGTCTGCATTACCTACACTGAGAGCTCAGTGCACCATCCTTTACAATACAGAAGTGTGAGGTAACTGCACTTTCCTCTGCATTACCAACACTGAGAGCGCAGTGCACCATTGTCTGCAGTACCAAAGTGAGTGGTAAATACACTTTTCCGTGCATCAGCTACAGTGAGAGTGCAGTTCACCATCCTCTGCAATACAAAAGTGGGAGGTAATTGCACCTTTCTCTCCATTGCCTACAGGGAGAGCGCAGTGCACCATCCTCTACAGAACTGAAGTGTGAGGTAACTGCACCTTTCTCTGCATTACCAACACTGAGAGCGCAGTTCACCATCCTCCGCAATACGAACGTGTGAGGTAACTGCACTTCTCTGCATTACCACCACTGAGAGCGCAGTGCACCATCCCCTGCAGTACGAAAGTGCGAGGTAACTGCACCTTTCTCTGCATAACCAAGACTGAGAGCGCAGTGCACCATCCTCTACAGTACGAAAGTGTGAGGTAACTGCACCTTTCTCTGCATTACCAACACTGAGAGCGAAGTGCACCATCCTCTGCAGTACGAATGTGTGAGGTAACTGCACCTTTCTCTGCATTACCTACACTGAGAGCGCAATGTACCATTCTCTGCAGTACGAAGGTGTGATGTAACTGCACCTTTCTCTGCATTACCAACCCTGAGAGCGCAGTGCACCATCCTCTGCAATACGAAAGTTGGAGGTAACTGCACCTTTCTCTGCATTACCTACAGGGAGAGAGCAGTGCACCATCCTCTGCAGTACGTAAGTGTGAGGTTACTGCACTTTTCTCTGCATTACCAACACTGAGAGCGCAGTGCACCATCCTCTGCAGTACGAAGGTGGGAGATAACTGTACCTTTCTGTGCATCAGGTACACTGAGAGCGCAGTGCACCATTGTCTGCAGTACCAAAGTGAGCGGTAAATGCACCTTTCCATGCATCAGCTACACTGAGAGCGCAGTTCACCATCCTCTGTAAGAGGAAAGTGGGAGGTAACTGTACTTTTCCCTGCATTACCAACACTGATAGTGCAGTGCACCATATTCTGCAGTACGAAAGTGTGAGGTAACTGCACTTTTCTCTGCATTACCAACACTGAGAGTGCAGTGCACCATCCTCTGCAGTACGAAACCGGGAAGTAACTGCACCTTTCTCTGCATTACCAACACTGAGAGCCCAGTGCACCATCCTCTGCTATACGAAAGTCGGAGGTAACTGCACCTTTCTCTGCATTACCTACAGGGAGAGTGCAGTTCACCATCCTCTGGAGTACGAAAGCGGGAAGTAACTGCACCTTTCTCTGCATTACCAACACTGAGAGCCCAGTGCACCATCCTCTGCTATACGAAAGTCGGAGGTAACTGCACCTTTCTCTGCATTACCTACAGGGAGAGTGCAGTGCACCATCCTCTGGAGTACGAAAGTGGGAGTTAACTGCACTTTTCTCTGCAATACCAACACTGAGAGCGCAGTGCATCATCCTCTATAGTACGAAAGTGTGAGGTAACTGCACTTTTCTCTGCATTACCAACACTGAGAGCGCAGTGCACCATCCTCTGCAGTACCAAAGTGGAAGGTAACTGCTTCTCTGCATTACCAACAATGAGAGCGCAGTTCACTATCCTCTACAATACAAAAGTGGGAGGTAACTGCACCTTTCTCTGCGTTACCTACACTGAGAGTGCATTGCACCATCCCCTACAGTACAAAAGTGTGAGTAAACTGCACTTTTCTCTGCATTATCAACACTGAGAGTGCAGTGCACCATCCTATGCAGTATGGAAGTGTGAGGTAACTGCACTTTTCTGTGCATTACCAACACTGACAGCGCAGTGCACCCTCCTCTGCAGTACGAAAGTGGGAGGTAACTGCTCTTTTCTCTGCATTGCCAACACTGAGAGCGCAGTGCACCATCCTCGGCAGTTCGAAAGTGGGAGGTAACTGCACCTTTCCGTCCATCAGATACACTGAGAGCACTGTGCACCATTGTCTGCAGTACCAAAGTGATAGGTAAATACACCTTTCCGTGCACCAACTACAGTGAGAGCGCAGTTCACCATCCTCTGCAATACAAAAGTGGGAGGTAACTGCACCTTTGTCTGCATTACCTACACTGAGAGCTCAGTGCACCATCCTCTACAATACAGAAGTGTGAGGTAACTGCACTTTTCCCTGCATTACCTACAGGGAGAGCGCAGTTCACCATCCTCTACAATACGAAAGTGGGAGGTAACTGCACCTTTCTCTGCGTTACCTACACTGAGAGTGCAGTGCACCATCCTCTACAGTACAAAAGTGTGAGTAAACTGCACTTTTCTCTGCATTATCAACACTGAGAGTGCAGTGCACCATCCTATGCAGTATGGAAGTGTGAGGTAACTGCACTTTTCTGTGCATTACCAACAGTGACAGCGCAGTGCACCATCCTCTGCAGTACGAAAGTGGGAGGTAACTGCTCTTTTCTCTGCATTGCCAACACTGAGAGCGCAGTGCACCATCCTCGGCAGTTCGAAAGTGGGAGGTAACTGCACCTTTCCGTCCATCAGCTACACTGAGAGCGCAGTGCACCATTGTCTGCAGTACCAAAGTGATAGGTAAATACACCTTTCCGTGCACCAACTACAGTGAGAGCGCAGTTCACCATCCTCTGCAATACAAAAGTGGGAGGTAACTGCACCTTTGTCTGCATTACCTACACTGAGAGCTCATTGCACCATCCTCTACAATACAGAAGTGGAGGTAACTGCACTTTTCCCTGCATTACCTACAGGGAGAGCGCAGTTCACCATCCTCTACAATACGAAAGTGGGAGGTAACTGCACCTTTCTCTGCGTTACCTACACTGAGAGTGCATTGCACCATCCTCTACAGTACAAAAGTGTGAGTAAACTACACTTTTCTCTGCATTATCAACACTGAGAGTGCAGTGCACCATCCTATGCAGTATGGAAGTGTGAGGTAACTGCTCTTTTCTGTGCATTACCAACACTGACAGCGCAGTGCACCATCCTCTGCAGTACGAAAGTGGGAGGTAACTGCCCTTTTCTCTGCATTGCCAACACTGAGAGCGCAGTGCACCATCCTCGGCAGTTCGAAAGTGGGAGGTAACTGCACCTTTCCGTCCATCAGATACACTGAGAGCGCTGTGCACCATTGTCTGCAGTACCAAAGTGATAGGTAAATACACCTTTCTGTGCACCAACTACAGTGAGAGCGCAGTTCACCATCCTCTGCAATACAAAAGTGGGAGGTAACTGCACCTTTGTCTGCATTACCTACACTGAGAGCTCAGTGCACCATCCTCTACAATACAGAAGTGTGAGGTAACTGCACTTTTCCCTGCATTACCTACAGGGAGAGCGCAGTTCACCATCCTCTACAATACGAAAGTGGGAGGTAACTGCACCTTTTTCTGCATTACCTACACTGAGAGTGCATTGCACCATCCCCTACAGTACAAAAGTGTGAGTAAACTGCACTTTTCTCTGCGTTACCTACACTGAGAGCTCAGTACACCATCCTTTACAATACAGAAGTGTGAGGTAACTGCACTTTTCTCTGCATTACCAACACTGAGAGCGCAGTGCACCATTGTCTGCAGTACCAAAGTGAGTGGTAAATACACATTTCCGTGCATCAGCTACAGTGAGAGTGCAGTTCACCATCCTCTGCAGTACAAAAGTGGGAGGTAATTGCTTCTCTGCATTACCAACAATGAGAGCGCAGTTCACTATCCTCTACAATACGAAAGTGGGAGGTAACTGCACCTTTCTCTGTGTTACCTACACTGAGAGTGCATTGCACCATCCCCTGCAGTACAAAAGTGTGAGTAAACTGCACTTTTCTCTGCATTATCAACACTGAGAGTGCAGTGCACCATCCTATGCAGTATGGAAGTGTGAGGTAACTGCACTTTTCTGTGCATTACCAACACTGACAGCGCAGTGCACCCTCCTCTGCAGTACGAAAGTGGGAGGTAACTGCTCTTTTCTCTGCATTGCCAACACTGAGAGCGCAGTGCACCATCCTCGGCAGTTCGAAAGTGGGAGGTAACTGCACCTTTCCGTCCATCAGATACACTGAGAGCACTGTGCACCATTGTCTGCAGTACCAAAGTGATAGGTAAATACACCTTTCCGTGCACCAACTACAGTGAGAGCGCAGTTCACCATCCTCTGCAATACAAAAGTGGGAGGTAACTGCACCTTTGTCTGCATTACCTACACTGAGAGCTCAGTGCACCATCCTCTACAATACAGAAGTGTGAGGTAACTGCACTTTTCCCGGCATTACCTACAGGGAGAGCGCAGTTCACCATCCTCTACAATACGAAAGTGGGAGGTAACTGCACCTTTCTCTGCGTTACCTACACTGAGAGTGCATTGCACCATCCTCTACAGTACAAAAGTGTGAGTAAACTGCACTTTTCTCTGCATTATCAACACTGAGAGTGCAGTGCACCATCCTATGCAGTATGGAAGTGTGAGGTAACTGCACTTTTCCCTGCATTACCTACAGGGAGAGCGCAGTTCACCATCCTCTACAATATGAAAGTGGGAGGTAACTGCACCTTTTTCTGCGTACCTACACTGAAAGTGCAGTGCACCATCCTCTACAGTACAAAAGTGTGAGTAAACTGCACTTTTCTCTGCATTATCAACACTGAGAGTGCAGTGCACCATCCTATGCAGTATGGAAGTGTGAGGTAACTGCACTTTTCTGTGCATTACCAACACTGACAGCGCAGTGCACCATCCTCTGCAGTACGAAAATGGGAGGTAACTGCTCTTTTCTCTGCATTGCCAACACTGAGAGCGCAGTGCACCATCCTCGGCAGTTCGAAAGTGGGAGGTAACTGCACCTTTCCGTCCATCAGATACACTGAGAGCGCAGTGCACCATTGTCTGCAGTACCAAAGTGATAGGTAAATACACCTTTCCGTGCACCAACTACAGTGAGAGCGCAGTTCACCATCCTCTGCAATACAAAAGTGGGAGGTAACTGCACCTTTGTCTGCATTACCTACACTGAGAGCTCAGTGCACCATCCTTTACAATACAGAAGTGTGAGGTAACTGCACTTTTCTCTGCATTACCAACACTGAGAGCGCAGTGCACCATTGTCTGCAGTACCAAAGTGAGTGGTAAATACACATTTCCGTGCATCAGCTACAGTGAGAGTGCAGTTCACCATCCTCTGCAGTACAAAAGTGGGAGGTAATTGCACCTTTCTCTGCATTGCCTACAGGGAGAGCACAGTGCACCATCCTCTACAGAACGGAAGTGTGAAGTAACTGCACCTTTCTCTGCATTACCAACACTGAGAGCGCAGTTCACCATCCTCCGCAATACGAACGTGTGAGGTAACTGCACTTCTCTGCATTACCACCACTGAGAGCGCAGTGCACCATCCCCTGCAGTACGAAAGTGCGAGGTAACTGCACCTTTCTCTGCATAACCAACACTGAGAGCGCAGTGCACCATCCTCTACAGTACGAAAGTGTGAGGTAACTGCACCTTTCTCTGCATTACCAACACTGAGAGCGAAGTGCACCATCCTCTGCAGTACGAATGTGTGAGGTAACTGCACCTTTCTCTGCATTACCTACACTGAGAGCGCAGTGTACCATTCTCTGCAGTACGAAGGTGTGATGTAACTGCACCTTTCTCTGCATTACCAACCCTGAGAGCGCAGTGCACCATCCTCTGCAATACGAAAGTTGGAGGTAACTGCACCTTTCTCTGCATTACCTACAGGGAGAGAGCAGTGCACCATCCTCTGCAGTATGTAAGTGTGAGGTTACTGCACTTTTCTCTGCATTACCAACACTGAGAGCGCAGTGCACCATCCTCTGCAGTACGAAGGTGGGAGATAACTGTACCTTTCTGTGCATCAGGTACACTGAGAGCGCAGTGCACCATTGTCTGCAGTACCAAAGTGGGAGGTAACTGCACCTTTCTGTGCATAAGCTACACTGAGAGTGCACTGCACAATTGTCTGAAGTACTAAAATGAGCAGTAAATGCATCTTTCCGTGCACTAGCTACAGTGAGATCGCAGTTCACCATCCTCAGCAATACGAAAGTGGGAGGTAACTGCACTTTTCTCTGCATTACCTACAGGGAGAGTGTAGTTCACCAGCCTCTGCAGTACGAAATTGTGAGGTAACTGCACTTATCCCTGCATTACCAACACAGAGTGCAATGCACCATCCTCTACAATATTGAATTGTAAGGTAACTGCAACTTTCTCTGCATTACCAACACTGAGAGTGCAGTGCACCATCCTATGCAGTACGAAAGTGTGAGGTAACTACACTTTTCTGTGCATTACCAACACTGAGAGCGCAGTGCACCATCCTCGGCAGTTCGAAAGTGGGAGGTAACTGCACCTTTCCGTCCATCAGATATACTGAGAGCGCAGTGCACCATTGTCTGCAGTACCAAAGTGATAGGTAAATACACCTTTCCGTGCACCAACTACAGTGAGAGCGCAGTTCACCATCCTCTGCAATACAAAAGTGGGAGGTAACTGCACCTTTGTCTGCATTACCTACACTGAGAGCTCAGTGCACCATCCTTTACAATACAGAAGTGTGAGGTAACTGCACTTTTCTCTGCATTACCAACACTGAGAGCGCAGTGCACCATTGTCTGCAGTACCAAAGTGAGTGGTAAATACACATTTCCGTGCATCAGCTACAGTGAGAGTGCAGTTCACCATCCTCTGCAGTACAAAAGTGGGAGGTAATTGCACCTTTCTCTGCATTGCCTACAGGGAGAGCACAGTGCACCATCCTCTACAGAACGGAAGTGTGAAGTAACTGCACCTTTCTCTGCATTACCAACACTGAGAGCGCAGTTCACCATCCTCCGCAATACGAACGTGTGAGGTAACTGCACTTCTCTGCATTACCACCACTGAGAGCGCAGTGCACCATCCCCTGCAGTACGAAAGTGCGAGGTAACTGCACCTTTCTCTGCATAACCAACACTGAGAGCGCAGTGCACCATCCTCTACAGTACGAAAGTGTGAGGTAACTGCACCTTTCTCTGCATTACCAACACTGAGAGCGAAGTGCACCATCCTCTGCAGTACGAATGTGTGAGGTAACTGCACCTTTCTCTGCATTACCTACACTGAGAGCGCAGTGTACCATTCTCTGCAGTACGAAGGTGTGATGTAACTGCACCTTTCTCTGCATTACCAACCCTGAGAGCGCAGTGCACCATCCTCTGCAATACGAAAGTTGGAGGTAACTGCACCTTTCTCTGCATTACCTACAGGGAGAGAGCAGTGCACCATCCTCTGCAGTATGTAAGTGTGAGGTTACTGCACTTTTCTCTGCATTACCAACACTGAGAGCGCAGTGCACCATCCTCTGCAGTACGAAGGTGGGAGATAACTGTACCTTTCTGTGCATCAGGTACACTGAGAGCGCAGTGCACCATTGTCTGCAGTACCAAAGTGGGAGGTAACTGCACCTTTCTGTGCATAAGCTACACTGAGAGTGCACTGCACAATTGTCTGAAGTACTAAAATGAGCAGTAAATGCATCTTTCCGTGCACTAGCTACAGTGAGATCGCAGTTCACCATCCTCAGCAATACGAAAGTGGGAGGTAACTGCACTTTTCTCTGCATTACCTACAGGGAGAGTGTAGTTCACCAGCCTCTGCAGTACGAAATTGTGAGGTAACTGCACTTATCCCTGCATTACCAACACAGAGTGCAATGCACCATCCTCTACAATATTGAATTGTAAGGTAACTGCAACTTTCTCTGCATTACCAACACTGAGAGTGCAGTGCACCATCCTATGCAGTACGAAAGTGTGAGGTAACTACACTTTTCTGTGCATTACCAACACTGAGAGTGCAGTGCATCATCCTCTGCAGTATGAAAGTGGGAGGTAACTGCACTTTTCTCTGCATTACCAACACTGAGAGTGGAGTGCACCATCCTCTGCAGTACCAAAGTGGGAGGTAACTGCACCTTTCTCTGCATTACCAACACTGAGAGTGCAGTTCACCATCCTCTGCAAGACGAAAGTGGGAGGTAACTGCATTTTTCTCTGCATTACCAACACTGAAAGAGCAGTGACCCATCCTTTGTAATACGAAAGTGGGAGCTAACTGCGCCTTTCTCTGCATTACCTACAGGGAGAGTGCAGTGCACCATCCTCTGCAGTACGAAAATGGGAGCTAACTGCGCTTTTCTCTGAAATACCAACACTGAGAGTGCAGTGCACCATCCTCTACAGTACAAAAGTGTGAGTTAACTGCACTTTTCTCTGCATTACCAACACTGAGAGTGCAGTGCACCATCCTCTGCAGTATGAAAGTGGGAGGTAATTGCACTTTTCTCTGCATTACCACCACTGAGAGCGCAGTGCACCATCCTCTACAGTACTTAAGTGTGATGTAACGGCACTTTTCCCTGCATTACCAACACTGAGAGTGCAGTGCACCATCCTCTACAGTACAAAAGTATGAGGTAACTGCACCTTTCTCTACATTACTAACACTGAAAGCACAGTGCGTCATCCTCTATAGTACGAAATTGTGAGGTAACTGCACTTTTCTGTGCATTACCAACACTGAGAGTGCAGTGCACCATCCTCTGCAGTATGAAAGTGTGAGGTAACTGCACTTTTCTCTGCATTACCAACACTGAGAGTGCAGTGCACCATCCTATGCAGTACGAAAGTGTGAGGTAACTGCACTTTTCTGTGCATTACCAACACTGAGAGTGCAGTGCACCATCCTCTGCAGTATGAAAGTGGGAGGTAACTGCACTTTTCTCTGCATTACCAACACTGAGAGTGGAGTGCACCATCCTCTGCAGTACCAAAGTGGGAGGTAACTGCACCTTTCTCTGCATTACCAACACTGAGAGTGCAGTGCACCATCCTCTGCAGTACCAAAGTGGGAGGTAACTGCAGCTTTCCGTGTATCAGCTACAGTAAGAACGCAGTTCACCATCCTCTGCAAGACGAAAGTGGGAGGTAACTGCATTTTTCTCTGCATTACCAACACTGAAAGAGCAGTGACCCATCCTCTGTAATACGAAAGTGGGAGCTAACTGCGCCTTTCTCTGCATTACCTAAAGGGAGAGTGCAGTGCACCATCCTCTGCAGTACGAAAATGGGAGCTAACTGTGCTTTTCTCTGAAATACCAACACTGAGAGTGCAGTGCACCATCCTCTACAGTACAAAAGTGTGAGTTAACTGCACTTTTCTCTGCATTACCAACACTGAGAGTGCAGTGCACCATCCTCTGCAGTATGAAAGTGGGAGGTAATTGCACTTTTCTCTGCATTACCAACACTGAGAGTGCAGTGCACCATCCTCTGCAGTACCAAAGTGGGAGGTAACTGCACCTTTCTCTGCATTACCAACACTGAGAGTGCAGTTCACCATCCTCTGCAGTACTAAAGTGGGAGGTAACGGCACCTTTCTCTGCATTACCAACACTGAGAGTGCAGTGCATCATCCTCTGCAGTACGAAAATGGGAGCTAACTGCACTTTTCTCTGAAATACCAACACTGAGAGTGCAGTGCACCATCCTCTACAGTACAAAAGTGTGAGTAAACTGCGCGTTTCTCTGCATTATCAACACTGAGAGTGCAGTGCACCATCCTATGCAGTATGGAAGTGTGAGGTAACTGCACTTTTCTGTGCATTACCAACACTGACAGTGCAGTGCACCATCCTCTGCAGTACGAAAGTGGGAGGTAACTGCTCTTTTCTCTGCATTGCCAACACTGAGAGCGCAGTGCACCATCCTCGGCAGTTCGAAAGTGGGAGGTAACTGCACCTTTCCGTCCATCAGATACACTGAGAGCGCTGTGCACCATTGTCTGCAGTACCAAAGTGATAGGTAAATACACCTTTCCGTGCACCAACTACAGTGAGAGCGCAGTTCACCATCCTCTGCAATACAAAAGTGGGAGGTAACTGCACCTTTGTCTGTATTACCTACACTGAGAGCTCAGTGCACCATCCTCTACAATACAGAAGTGTGAGGTAACTGCACTTTTCCCTGCATTACCTATAGGGAGAGCGCAGTTCACCATCCTCTACAATACGAAAGTGGGAGGTAACTGCACCTTTCTCTGCGTTACCTACACTGAGAGTGCAGTGCACCATCCTCTACAGTACAAAAGTGTGAGTAAACTGCACTTTTCTCTGCATTATCAACACAGAGTGCAGTGCACCATCCTATGCAGTATGGAAGTGTGAGGTAACTGCACTTTTCTGTGCATTACCAACACTGATAGCGCAGTGCACCATCCTCTGCAGTACGAAAGTGGGAGGTAACTGCTCTTTTCTCTGCATTGCCAACACTGAGAGCGCAGTGCACCATCCTCGGCAGTTCGAAAGTGGGAGGTAACTGCACCTTTCCGTCCATCAGATATACTGAGAGCGCAGTGCACCATTGTCTGCAGTACCAAAGTGATAGGTAAATACACCTTTCCGTGCACCAACTACAGTGAGAGTGCAGTTCACCATCCTCTGCAATACAAAAGTGGGAGGTAACTGCACCTTTGTCTGCATTACCTACACTGAGAGCTCAGTGCACCATCCTCTACAATACAGAAGTGTGAGGTAACTGCACTTTTCCCTGCATTACCTACAGGGAGAGCACAGTTCACTATCCTCTACAATACGAAAGTGGGAGGTAACTGCACCTTTCTCTGCGTTACCTAGACTGAGAGTGCATTGCACCATCCTCTGCAGTACAAAAGTGTGAGTAAACTGCACTTTTCTCTGCATTATCAACACTGAGAGTGCAGTGCAACATCCTATGCAGTATGGAAGTGTGAGGTAACTGCACTTTTCTGTGCATTACCAACACTGACAGCGCAGTGCACCATCCTCTGCAGTACGAAAGTGGGAGGTAACTGCTCTTTTCTCTGCATTGCCAACACTGAGAGCGCAGTGCACCATCCTCGGCAGTTCGAAAGTGGGAGGTAACTGCACCTTTCTGTCCATCAGATACACTGAGAGCACTGTGCACCATTGTCTGCAGTACCAAAGTGATAGGTAAATACACCTTTCCGTGCACCAACTACAGTGAGAGCGCAGTTCACCATCCTCTGCAATACAAAAGTGGTAGGTAACTGCACCTTTGTCTGCATTACCTACACTGAGAGCTCAGTGCACCATTCTCTACAATACAGAAGTGTGAGGTAACTGCACTTTTCCCTGCATTACCTACAGGGAGAGTGCAGTTCACCATCCTCTACAATACGAAAGTGGGAGGTACCTGCACCTTTCTCTGCGTTACCTACACTGAGAGTGCAGTGCACCATCCTCTACAGTACAAAAGTGTGAGTAAACTGCACTTTTCTCTGCATTATCAACACTGAGAGTGCAGTGCACCATCCTATGCAGTATGGAAGTGTGAGGTAACTGCACTTTTCTGTGCATTACCAACACTGAGAGCTCAGTGCACCATCCTCTACAATACAGAAGTGTGAGGTAACTGCACTTTTCCCTGCATTACCTACAGGGAGAGTGCAGTTCACCATCCTCTACAATACGAAAGTGGGAGGTACCTGCACCTTTCTCTGCGTTACCTACACTGAGAGTGCAGTGCACCATCCTCTACAGTACAAAAGTGTGAGTAAACTGCACTTTTCTCTGCATTATCAACACTGAGAGTGCAGTGCACCATCCTATGCAGTATGGAAGTGTGAGGTAACTGCACTTTTCTGTGCATTACCAACACTGAGAGCTCAGTGCACCATCCTCTACAATACAGAAGTGTGAGGTAACTGCACTTTTCCCTGCATTACCTACAGGGAGAGCACAGTTCACCATCCTCTACAATACGAAAGTGGGAGGTAACTGCACCTTTTTCTGCGTACCTACACTGAGAGTGCAGTGCACCATCCTCTACAGTACAAAAGTGTGAGTAAACTGCACTTTTCTCTGCATTATCAACACTGAGAGTGCAGTGCACCATCCTATGCAGTATGGAAGTGTGAGGTAACTGCACTTTTCTGTGCATTACCAACACTGACAGCGCAGTGCACCATCCTCTGCAGTACGAAAGTGGGAGGTAACTGCTCCTTTGTCTGCATTGCCAACACTGAGAGCGCAGTGCACCATCCTCGGCAGTTCGAAAGTGGGAGGTAACTGCACCTTTCCGTCCATCAGATACACTGAGAGCGCAGTGCACCATTGTCTGCAGTACCAAAGTGATAGGTAAATACACCTTTCCGTGCACCAACTACAGTGAGAGCGCAGTTCACCATCCTCTGCAATACAAAAGTGGGAGGTAACTGCACCTTTGTCTGCATTACCTACACTGAGAGCTCATTGCACCATCCTCTACAATACAGAAGTGTGAGGTAACTGCACTTTTCCCTGCATTACCTACAGGGAGAGCGCAGTTCACCATCCTCTACAATACGAAAGTGGGAGGTAACTGCACCTTTCTCTGCGTTACCTACACTGAGAGTGCAGTGCACCATCCTCTACAGTACAAAAGTGTGAGTAAACTGCACTTTTCTCTGCATTATCAACACTGAGAGTGCAGTGCACCATCCTCTGCAGTACGAAAGTGGGAGGTAACTGCTCTTTTCTCTGCATTGCCAACACTGAGAGCGCAGTGCACCATCCTCGGCAGTTCGAAAGTGGGAGGTAACTGCACCTTTCCGTCCATCAGATACACTGAGAGCGCAGTGCACCATTGTCTGCAGTACCAAAGTGATAGGTAAATACACCTTTCCGTGCACCAACTACAGTGAGAGCGCAGTTCACCATCCTCTGCAATACAAAAGTGGGAGGTAACTGCACCTTTGTCTGCATTACCTACACTGAGAGCTCAGTGCACCATCCTTTACAATACGAAAGTGGGAGGTAACTGCACCTTTTTCTGCGTACCTACACTGAGAGTGCAGTGCACCATCCTCTACAGTACAAAAGTGTGAGTAAACTGCACTTTTCTCTGCATTATCAACACTGAGAGTGCAGTGCACCATCCTATGCAGTATGGAAGTGTGAGGTAACTGCACTTTTCTGTGCATTACCAACACTGACAGCGCAGTGCACCATCCTCTGCAGTACGAAAGTGGGAGGTAACTGCTCCTTTGTCTGCATTGCCAACACTGAGAGCGCAGTGCACCATCCTCGGCAGTTCGAAAGTGGGAGGTAACTGCACCTTTCCGTCCATCAGATACACTGAGAGCGCAGTGCACCATTGTCTGCAGTACCAAAGTGATAGGTAAATACACCTTTCCGTGCACCAACTACAGTGAGAGCGCAGTTCACCATCCTCTGCAATACAAAAGTGGGAGGTAACTGCACCTTTGTCTGCATTACCTACACTGAGAGCTCAGTGCACCATCCTCTACAATACAGAAGTGTGAGGTAACTGCACTTTTCCCTGCATTACCTACAGGGAGAGCGCAGTTCACCATCCTCTACAATACGAAAGTGGGAGGTAACTGCACCTTTTTCTGCGTACCTACACTGAGAGTGCAGTGCACCATCCTCTACAGTACAAAAGTGTGAGTAAACTGCACTTTTCTCTGCATTATCAACACTGAGAGTGCAGTGCACCATCCTCTGCAGTACGAAAGTGGGAGGTAACTGCACCTTTTTCTGCGTTACCTACACTGAGAGTGCATTGCACCATCCCCTACAGTACAAAAGTGTGAGTAAACTGCTCTTTTCTCTGCATTGCCAACACTGAGAGCGCAGTGCACCATCCTCGGCAGTTCGAAAGTGGGAGGTAACTGCACCTTTCCGTCCATCAGATACACTGAGAGCGCAGTGCACCATTGTCTGCAGTACCAAAGTGATAGGTAAATACACCTTTCCGTGCACCAACTACAGTGAGAGCGCAGTTCACCATCCTCTGCAATACAAAAGTGGGAGGTAACTGCACCTTTGTCTGCATTACCTACACTGAGAGCTCAGTGCACCATCCTTTACAATACAGAAGTGTGAGGTAACTGCACTTTCCTCTGCATTACCAACACTGAGAGCGCAGTGCACCATTGTCTGCAGTACCAAAGTGAGTGGTAAATACACATTTCCGTGCATCAGCTACAGTGAGAGTGCAGTTCACCATCCTCTGCAATACAAAAGTGGGAGGTAATTGCACCTTTCTCTCCATTGCCTACAGGGAGAGCGCAGTGCACCATCCTCTACAGAACTGAAGTGTGAGGTAACTGCACCTTTCTCTGCATTACCAACACTGAGAGCGCAGTTCACCATCCTCCGCAATACGAACGTGTGAGGTAACTGCACTTCTCTGCATTACCACCACTGAGAGCGCAGTGCACCATCCCCTGCAGTACGAAAGTGCGAGGTAACTGCACCTTTCTCTGCATAACCAAGACTGAGAGCGCAGTGCACCATCCTCTACAGTACGAAAGTGTGAGGTAACTGCACCTTTCTCTGCATTACCAACACTGAGAGCGAAGTGCACCATCCTCTGCAGTACGAATGTGTGAGGTAACTGCACCTTTCTCTGCATTACCTACACTGAGAGCGCAATGTACCATTCTCTGCAGTACGAAGGTGTGATGTAACTGCACCTTTCTCTGCATTACCAACCCTGAGAGCGCAGTGCACCATCCTCTGCAATACGAAAGTTGGAGGTAACTGCACCTTTCTCTGCATTACCTACAGGGAGAGAGCAGTGCACCATCCTCTGCAGTACGTAAGTGTGAGGTTACTGCACTTTTCTCTGCATTACCAACACTGAGAGCGCAGTGCACCATCCTCTGCAGTACGAAGGTGGGAGATAACTGTACCTTTCTGTGCATCAGGTACACTGAGAGCGCAGTGCACCATTGTCTGCAGTACCAAAGTGAGCGGTAAATGCACCTTTCCATGCATCAGCTACACTGAGAGCGCAGTTCACCATCCTCTGTAAGAGGAAAGTGGGAGGTAACTGTACTTTTCCCTGCATTACCAACACTGATAGTGCAGTGCACCATATTCTGCAGTACGAAAGTGTGAGGTAACTGCACCTTTCTCTGCATTACCAACACTGAGAGTGCAGTGCACCATCCTCTGCAGTACGAAAGCGGGAAGTAACTGCACCTTTCTCTGCATTACCAACACTGAGAGCCCAGTGCACCATCCTCTGCTATACGAAAGTCGGAGGTAACTGCACCTTTCTCTGCATTACCTACAGGGAGAGTGCAGTGCACCATCCTCTGGAGTACGAAAGCGGGAAGTAACTGCACCTTTCTCTGCATTACCAACACTGAGAGCCCAGTGCACCATCCTCTGCTATACGAAAGTCGGAGGTAACTGCACCTTTCTCTGCATTACCTACAGGGAGAGTGCAGTGCACCATCCTCTGGAGTACGAAAGTGGGAGTTAACTGCACTTTTCTCTGCAATACCAACACTGAGAGCGCAGTGCATCATCCTCTATAGTACGAAAGTGTGAGGTAACTGCACTTTTCTCTGCATTACCAACACTGAGAGCGCAGTGCACCATCCTCTGCAGTACCAAAGTGGGAGGTAACTGCTTCTCTGCATTACCAACAATGAGAGCGCAGTTCACTATCCTCTACAATACAAAAGTGGGAGGTAACTGCACCTTTCTCTGCGTTACCTACACTGAGAGTGCATTGCACCATCCCCTACAGTACAAAAGTGTGAGTAAACTGCCCTTTTCTCTGCATTATCAACACTGAGAGTGCAGTGCACCATCCTATGCAGTATGGAAGTGTGAGGTAACTGCACTTTTCTGTGCATTACCAACACTGACAGCGCAGTGCACCCTCCTCTGCAGTACGAAAGTGGGAGGTAACTGCTCTTTTCTCTGCATTGCCAACACTGAGAGCGCAGTGCGCCATCCTCGGCAGTTCGAAAGTGGGAGGTAACTGCACCTTTCCGTCCATCAGATACACTGAGAGCACTGTGCACCATTGTCTGCAGTACCAAAGTGATAGGTAAATACACCTTTCCGTGCACCAACTACAGTGAGAGCGCAGTTCACCATCCTCTGCAATACAAAAGTGGGAGGTAACTGCACCTTTGTCTGCATTACCTACACTGAGAGCTCAGTGCACCATCCTCTACAATACAGAAGTGTGAGGTAGCTGCACTTTTCCCTGCATTACCTACAGGGAGAGCGCAGTTCACCATCCTCTACAATACGAAAGTGGGAGGTAACTGCACCTTTCTCTGCGTTACCTACACTGAGAGTGCAGTGCACCATCCTCTACAGTACAAAAGTGTGAGTAAACTGCACTTTTCTCTGCATTATCAACACTGAGAGTGCAGTGCACCATCCTATGCAGTATGGAAGTGTGAGGTAACTGCACTTTTCTGTGCATTACCAACAGTGACAGCGCAGTGCACCATCCTCTGCAGTACGAAAGTGGGAGGTAACTGCTCTTTTCTCTGCATTGCCAACACTGAGAGCGCAGTGCACCATCCTCGGCAGTTCGAAAGTGGGAGGTAACTGCACCTTTCCGTCCATCAGCTACACTGAGAGCGCAGTGCACCATTGTCTGCAGTACCAAAGTGATAGGTAAATACACCTTTCCGTGCACCAACTACAGTGAGAGCGCAGTTCACCATCCTCTGCAATACAAAAGTGGGAGGTAACTGCACCTTTGTCTGCATTACCTACACTGAGAGCTCATTGCACCATCCTCTACAATACAGAAGTGGAGGTAACTGCACTTTTCCCTGCATTACCTACAGGGAGAGCGCAGTTCACCATCCTCTACAATACGAAAGTGGGAGGTAACTGCACCTTTCTCTGCGTTACCTACACTGAGAGTGCATTGCACCATCCTCTACAGTACAAAAGTGTGAGTAAACTACACTTTTCTCTGCATTATCAACACTGAGAGTGCAGTGCACCATCCTATGCAGTATGGAAGTGTGAGGTAACTGCTCTTTTCTGTGCATTACCAACACTGACAGCGCAGTGCACCATCCTCTGCAGTACGAAAGTGGGAGGTAACTGTCCTTTTCTCTGCATTGCCAACACTGAGAGCGCAGTGCACCATCCTCGGCAGTTCGAAAGTGGGAGGTAACTGCACCTTTCCGTCCATCAGATACACTGAGAGCGCTGTGCACCATTGTCTGCAGTACCAAAGTGATAGGTAAATACACCTTTCTGTGCACCAACTACAGTGAGAGCGCAGTTCACCATCCTCTGCAATACAAAAGTGGGAGGTAACTGCACCTTTGTCTGCATTACCTACACTGAGAGCTCAGTGCACCATCCTCTACAATACAGAAGTGTGAGGTAACTGCACTTTTCCCTGCATTACCTACAGGGAGAGCGCAGTTCACCATCCTCTACAATACGAAAGTGGGAGGTAACTGCACCTTTTTCTGCGTTACCTACACTGAGAGTGCATTGCACCATCCCCTACAGTACAAAAGTGTGAGTAAACTGCACTTTTCTCTGCGTTACCTACACTGAGAGCTCAGTACACCATCCTTTACAATACAGAAGTGTGAGGTAACTGCACTTTTCTCTGCATTACCAACACTGAGAGCGCAGTGCACCATTGTCTGCAGTACCAAAGTGAGTGGTAAATACACATTTCCGTGCATCAGCTACAGTGAGAGTGCAGTTCACCATCCTCTGCAGTACAAAAGTGGGAGGTAATTGCTTCTCTGCATTACCAACACTGAGAGCGCAGTGCACCATCCTCTGCAGTACCAAAGTGGGAGGTAACTGCTTCTCTGCATTACCAACAATGAGAGCGCAGTTCACTATCCTCTACAATACAAAAGTGGGAGGTAACTGCACCTTTCTCTGCGTTACCTACACTGAGAGTGCATTGCACCATCCCCTACAGTACAAAAGTGTGAGTAAACTGCACTTTTCTCTGCATTATCAACACTGAGAGTGCAGTGCACCATCCTATGCAGTATGGAAGTGTGAGGTAACTGCACTTTTCTGTGCATTACCAACACTGACAGCGCAGTGCACCCTCCTCTGCAGTACGAAAGTGGGAGGTAACTGCTCTTTTCTCTGCATTGCCAACACTGAGAGCGCAGTGCACCATCCTCGGCAGTTCGAAAGTGGGAGGTAACTGCACCTTTCCGTCCATCAGCTACACTGAGAGCGCAGTGCACCATTGTCTGCAGTACCAAAGTGATAGGTAAATACACCTTTCCGTGCACCAACTACAGTGAGAGCGCAGTTCACCATCCTCTGCAATACAAAAGTGGGAGGTAACTGCACCTTTGTCTGCATTACCTACACTGAGAGCTCATTGCACCATCCTCTACAATACAGAAGTGGAGGTAACTGCACTTTTCCCTGCATTACCTACAGGGAGAGCGCAGTTCACCATCCTCTACAATACGAAAGTGGGAGGTAACTGCACCTTTCTCTGCGTTACCTACACTGAGAGTGCATTGCACCATCCTCTACAGTACAAAAGTGTGAGTAAACTACACTTTTCTCTGCATTATCAACACTGAGAGTGCAGTGCACCATCCTATGCAGTATGGAAGTGTGAGGTAACTGCTCTTTTCTGTGCATTACCAACACTGACAGCGCAGTGCACCATCCTCTGCAGTACGAAAGTGGGAGGTAACTGTCCTTTTCTCTGCATTGCCAACACTGAGAGCGCAGTGCACCATCCTCGGCAGTTCGAAAGTGGGAGGTAACTGCACCTTTCCGTCCATCAGATACACTGAGAGCGCTGTGCACCATTGTCTGCAGTACCAAAGTGATAGGTAAATACACCTTTCTGAGCACCAACTACAGTGAGAGCGCAGTTCACCATCCTCTGCAATACAAAAGTGGGAGGTAACTGCACCTTTGTCTGCATTACCTACACTGAGAGCTCAGTGCACCATCCTCTACAATACAGAAGTGTGAGGTAACTGCACTTTTCCCTGCATTACCTACAGGGAGAGCGCAGTTCACCATCCTCTACAATACGAAAGTGGGAGGTAACTGCACCTTTTTCTGCGTTACCTACACTGAGAGTGCATTGCACCATCCCCTACAGTACAAAAGTGTGAGTAAACTGCACTTTTCTCTGCGTTACCTACACTGAGAGCTCAGTACACCATCCTTTACAATACAGAAGTGTGAGGTAACTGCACTTTTCTCTGCATTACCAACACTGAGAGCGCAGTGCACCATTGTCTGCATTACCAAAGTGAGTGGTAAATACACATTTCCGTGCATCAGCTACAGTGAGAGTGCAGTTCACCATCCTCTGCAGTACAAAAGTGGGAGGTAATTGCTTCTCTGCATTACCAACAATGAGAGCGCAGTTCACCATCCTCTACAATACGAAAGTGGGAGGTAACTGCACCTTTCTCTGCGTTACCTTCACTGAGAGCGAAGTGCACCATCCTCTGCAGTACGAATGTGTGAGGTAACTGCACCTGTCTCTGCATTACCTACACTGAGAGCGCAATGTACCATTCTCTGCAGTACGAAGGTGTGATGTAACTGCACCTTTCTCTGCATTACCAACCCTGAGAGCGCAGTGCACCATCCTCTGCAATACAAAAGTGTGAGTAAACTGCACTTTTCTCTGCGTTACCTACACTGAGAGCTCAGTACACCATCCTTTACAATACAGAAGTGTGAGGTAACTGCACTTTTCTCTGCATTACCAACACTGAGAGCGCAGTGCACCATTGTCTGCATTACCAAAGTGAGTGGTAAATACACATTTCCGTGCATCAGCTACAGTGAGAGTGCAGTTCACCATCCTCTGCAATACAAAAGTGGGAGGTAATTGCACCTTTCTCTCCATTGCCTACAGGGAGAGCGCAGTGCACCATCCTCTACAGAACTGAAGTGTGAGGTAACTGCACCTTTCTCTGCATTACCAACACTGAGAGCGCAGTTCACCATCCTCCGCAATACGAACGTGTGAGGTAACTGCACTTCTCTGCATTACCACCACTGAGAGCGCAGTGCACCATCCCCTGCAGTACGAAAGTGCGAGGTAACTGCACCTTTCTCTGCATAACCAAGACTGAGAGCGCAGTGCACCATCCTCTACAGTACGAAAGTGTGAGGTAACTGCACCTTTCTCTGCATTACCAACACTGAGAGCGAAGTGCACCATCCTCTGCAGTACGAATGTGTGAGGTAACTGCACCTTTCTCTGCATTACCTACACTGAGAGCGCAATGTACCATTCTCTGCAGTACGAAGGTGTGATGTAACTGCACCTTTCTCTGCATTACCAACCCTGAGAGTGCAGTGCACCATCCTCTGCAATACGAAAGTTGGAGGTAACTGCACCTTTCTCTGCATTACCTACAGGGAGAGAGCAGTGCACCATCCTCTGCAGTACGTAAGTGTGAGGTTACTGCACTTTTCTCTGCATTACCAACACTGAGAGCGCAGTGCACCATCCTCTGCAGTACGAAGGTGGGAGATAACTGTACCTTTCTGTGCATCAGGTACACTGAGAGCGCAGTGCACCATTGTCTGCAGTACCAAAGTGAGCGGTAAATGCACCTTTCCATGCATCAGCTACACTGAGAGCGCAGTTCACCATCCTCTGTAAGAGGAAAGTGGGAGGTAACTGTACTTTTCCCTGCATTACCAACACTGATAGTGCAGTGCACCATATTCTGCAGTACGAAAGTGTGAGGTAACTGCACCTTTCTCTGCATTACCAACACTGAGAGTGCAGTGCACCATCCTCTGCAGTACGAAAGCGGGAAGTAACTGCACCTTTCTCTGCATTACCAACACTGAGAGCCCAGTGCACCATCCTCTGCTATACGAAAGTCGGAGGTAACTGCACCTTTCTCTGCATTACCTACAGGGAGAGTGCAGTGCACCATCCTCTGGAGTACGAAAGCGGGAAGTAACTGCACCTTTCTCTGCATTACCAACACTGAGAGCCCAGTGCACCATCCTCTGCTATACGAAAGTCGGAGGTAACTGCACCTTTCTCTGCATTACCTACAGGGAGAGTGCAGTGCACCATCCTCTGGAGTACGAAAGTGGGAGTTAACTGCACTTTTCTCTGCAATACCAACACTGAGAGCGCAGTGCATCATCCTCTATAGTACGAAAGTGTGAGGTAACTGCACTTTTCTCTGCATTACCAACACTGAGAGCGCAGTGCACCATCCTCTGCAGTACCAAAGTGGGAGGTAACTGCTTCTCTGCATTACCAACAATGAGAGCGCAGTTCACTATCCTCTACAATACAAAAGTGGGAGGTAACTGCACCTTTCTCTGCGTTACCTACACTGAGAGTGCATTGCACCATCCCCTACAGTACAAAAGTGTGAGTAAACTGCCCTTTTCTCTGCATTATCAACACTGAGAGTGCAGTGCACCATCCTATGCAGTATGGAAGTGTGAGGTAACTGCACTTTTCTGTGCATTACCAACACTGACAGCGCAGTGCACCCTCCTCTGCAGTACGAAAGTGGGAGGTAACTGCTCTTTTCTCTGCATTGCCAACACTGAGAGCGCAGTGCGCCATCCTCGGCAGTTCGAAAGTGGGAGGTAACTGCACCTTTCCGTCCATCAGATACACTGAGAGCACTGTGCACCATTGTCTGCAGTACCAAAGTGATAGGTAAATACACCTTTCCGTGCACCAACTACAGTGAGAGCGCAGTTCACCATCCTCTGCAATACAAAAGTGGGAGGTAACTGCACCTTTGTCTGCATTACCTACACTGAGAGCTCAGTGCACCATCCTCTACAATACAGAAGTGTGAGGTAGCTGCACTTTTCCCTGCATTACCTACAGGGAGAGCGCAGTTCACCATCCTCTACAATACGAAAGTGGGAGGTAACTGCACCTTTCTCTGCGTTACCTACACTGAGAGTGCAGTGCACCATCCTCTACAGTACAAAAGTGTGAGTAAACTGCACTTTTCTCTGCATTATCAACACTGAGAGTGCAGTGCACCATCCTATGCAGTATGGAAGTGTGAGGTAACTGCACTTTTCTGTGCATTACCAACAGTGACAGCGCAGTGCACCATCCTCTGCAGTACGAAAGTGGGAGGTAACTGCTCTTTTCTCTGCATTGCCAACACTGAGAGCGCAGTGCACCATCCTCGGCAGTTCGAAAGTGGGAGGTAACTGCACCTTTCCGTCCATCAGCTACACTGAGAGCGCAGTGCACCATTGTCTGCAGTACCAAAGTGATAGGTAAATACACCTTTCCGTGCACCAACTACAGTGAGAGCGCAGTTCACCATCCTCTGCAATACAAAAGTGGGAGGTAACTGCACCTTTGTCTGCATTACCTACACTGAGAGCTCATTGCACCATCCTCTACAATACAGAAGTGGAGGTAACTGCACTTTTCCCTGCATTACCTACAGGGAGAGCGCAGTTCACCATCCTCTACAATACGAAAGTGGGAGGTAACTGCACCTTTCTCTGCGTTACCTACACTGAGAGTGCATTGCACCATCCTCTACAGTACAAAAGTGTGAGTAAACTACACTTTTCTCTGCATTATCAACACTGAGAGTGCAGTGCACCATCCTATGCAGTATGGAAGTGTGAGGTAACTGCTCTTTTCTGTGCATTACCAACACTGACAGCGCAGTGCACCATCCTCTGCAGTACGAAAGTGGGAGGTAACTGTCCTTTTCTCTGCATTGCCAACACTGAGAGCGCAGTGCACCATCCTCGGCAGTTCGAAAGTGGGAGGTAACTGCACCTTTCCGTCCATCAGATACACTGAGAGCGCTGTGCACCATTGTCTGCAGTACCAAAGTGATAGGTAAATACACCTTTCTGTGCACCAACTACAGTGAGAGCGCAGTTCACCATCCTCTGCAATACAAAAGTGGGAGGTAACTGCACCTTTGTCTGCATTACCTACACTGAGAGCTCAGTGCACCATCCTCTACAATACAGAAGTGTGAGGTAACTGCACTTTTCCCTGCATTACCTACAGGGAGAGCGCAGTTCACCATCCTCTACAATACGAAAGTGGGAGGTAACTGCACCTTTTTCTGCGTTACCTACACTGAGAGTGCATTGCACCATCCCCTACAGTACAAAAGTGTGAGTAAACTGCACTTTTCTCTGCGTTACCTACACTGAGAGCTCAGTACACCATCCTTTACAATACAGAAGTGTGAGGTAACTGCACTTTTCTCTGCATTACCAACACTGAGAGCGCAGTGCACCATTGTCTGCAGTACCAAAGTGAGTGGTAAATACACATTTCCGTGCATCAGCTACAGTGAGAGTGCAGTTCACCATCCTCTGCAGTACAAAAGTGGGAGGTAATTGCTTCTCTGCATTACCAACACTGAGAGCGCAGTGCACCATCCTCTGCAGTACCAAAGTGGGAGGTAACTGCTTCTCTGCATTACCAACAATGAGAGCGCAGTTCACTATCCTCTACAATACAAAAGTGGGAGGTAACTGCACCTTTCTCTGCGTTACCTACACTGAGAGTGCATTGCACCATCCCCTACAGTACAAAAGTGTGAGTAAACTGCACTTTTCTCTGCATTATCAACACTGAGAGTGCAGTGCACCATCCTATGCAGTATGGAAGTGTGAGGTAACTGCACTTTTCTGTGCATTACCAACACTGACAGCGCAGTGCACCCTCCTCTGCAGTACGAAAGTGGGAGGTAACTGCTCTTTTCTCTGCATTGCCAACACTGAGAGCGCAGTGCACCATCCTCGGCAGTTCGAAAGTGGGAGGTAACTGCACCTTTCCGTCCATCAGCTACACTGAGAGCGCAGTGCACCATTGTCTGCAGTACCAAAGTGATAGGTAAATACACCTTTCCGTGCACCAACTACAGTGAGAGCGCAGTTCACCATCCTCTGCAATACAAAAGTGGGAGGTAACTGCACCTTTGTCTGCATTACCTACACTGAGAGCTCATTGCACCATCCTCTACAATACAGAAGTGGAGGTAACTGCACTTTTCCCTGCATTACCTACAGGGAGAGCGCAGTTCACCATCCTCTACAATACGAAAGTGGGAGGTAACTGCACCTTTCTCTGCGTTACCTACACTGAGAGTGCATTGCACCATCCTCTACAGTACAAAAGTGTGAGTAAACTACACTTTTCTCTGCATTATCAACACTGAGAGTGCAGTGCACCATCCTATGCAGTATGGAAGTGTGAGGTAACTGCTCTTTTCTGTGCATTACCAACACTGACAGCGCAGTGCACCATCCTCTGCAGTACGAAAGTGGGAGGTAACTGTCCTTTTCTCTGCATTGCCAACACTGAGAGCGCAGTGCACCATCCTCGGCAGTTCGAAAGTGGGAGGTAACTGCACCTTTCCGTCCATCAGATACACTGAGAGCGCTGTGCACCATTGTCTGCAGTACCAAAGTGATAGGTAAATACACCTTTCTGAGCACCAACTACAGTGAGAGCGCAGTTCACCATCCTCTGCAATACAAAAGTGGGAGGTAACTGCACCTTTGTCTGCATTACCTACACTGAGAGCTCAGTGCACCATCCTCTACAATACAGAAGTGTGAGGTAACTGCACTTTTCCCTGCATTACCTACAGGGAGAGCGCAGTTCACCATCCTCTACAATACGAAAGTGGGAGGTAACTGCACCTTTTTCTGCGTTACCTACACTGAGAGTGCATTGCACCATCCCCTACAGTACAAAAGTGTGAGTAAACTGCACTTTTCTCTGCGTTACCTACACTGAGAGCTCAGTACACCATCCTTTACAATACAGAAGTGTGAGGTAACTGCACTTTTCTCTGCATTACCAACACTGAGAGCGCAGTGCACCATTGTCTGCATTACCAAAGTGAGTGGTAAATACACATTTCCGTGCATCAGCTACAGTGAGAGTGCAGTTCACCATCCTCTGCAGTACAAAAGTGGGAGGTAATTGCTTCTCTGCATTACCAACAATGAGAGCGCAGTTCACCATCCTCTACAATACGAAAGTGGGAGGTAACTGCACCTTTCTCTGCGTTACCTTCACTGAGAGCGAAGTGCACCATCCTCTGCAGTACGAATGTGTGAGGTAACTGCACCTGTCTCTGCATTACCTACACTGAGAGCGCAATGTACCATTCTCTGCAGTACGAAGGTGTGATGTAACTGCACCTTTCTCTGCATTACCAACCCTGAGAGCGCAGTGCACCATCCTCTGCAATACGAAAGTTGGAGGTAACTGCACCTTTCTCTGCATTACCTACAGCGAGAGAGCAGTGCACCATCCTCTGCAGTATGTAAGTGTGAGGTTACTGCACTTTTCTCTGCATTACCAACACTGAGAGCGCAGTGCACCATCCTCTGCAGTACGAAGGTGGGAGATAACTGTACCTTTCTGTGCATCAGGTACACTGAGAGCGCAGTGCACCATTGTCTGCAGTACCAAAGTGAGCGGTAAATGCACCTTTCCATGCATCAGCTACACTGAGAGCGCAGTTCACCATCCTCTGTAAGAGGAAAGTGGGAGGTAACTGTACTTTTCCCTGCATTACCAACACTGATAGTGCAGTGCACCATATTCTGCAGTACGAAAGTGTGAGGTAACTGCACTTTTCTCTGCATTACCAACACTGAGAGTGCAGTGCACCATCCTCTGCAGTACGAAAGCGGGAAGTAACTGCACCTTTCTCTGCATTACCAACACTGAGAGCCCAGTGCACCATCCTCTGCTATACGAAAGTCGGAGGTAACTGCACCTTTCTCTGCATTACCTACAGGGAGAGTGCAGTGCACCATCCTCTGGAGTACGAAAGCGGGAAGTAACTGCACCTTTCTCTGCATTACCAACACTGAGAGCCCAGTGCACCATCCTCTGCTATACGAAAGTCGGAGGTAACTGCACCTTTCTCTGCATTACCTACAGGGAGAGTGCAGTGCACCATCCTCTGGAGTACGAAAGTGGGAGTTAACTGCACTTTTCTCTGCAATACCAACACTGAGAGCGCAGTGCATCATCCTCTATAGTATGAAAGTGTGAGGTAACTGCACTTTTCTCTGCATTACCAACACTGAGAGCGCAGTGCACCATCCTCTGCAGTACCAAAGTGGGAGGTAACTGCTTCTCTGCATTACCAACAATGAGAGCGCAGTTCACTATCCTCTACAATACAAAAGTGGGAGGTAACTGCACCTTTCTCTGCGTTACCTACACTGAGAGTGCATTGCACCATCCCCTACAGTACAAAAGTGTGAGTAAACTGCACTTTTCTCTGCATTATCAACACTGAGAGTGCAGTGCACCATCCTATGCAGTATGGAAGTGTGAGGTAACTGCACTTTTCTGTGCATTACCAACACTGACAGCGCAGTGCACCCTCCTCTGCAGTACGAAAGTGGGAGGTAACTGCTCTTTTCTCTGCATTGCCAACACTGAGAGCGCAGTGCACCATCCTCGGCAGTTCGAAAGTGGGAGGTAACTGCACCTTTCCGTCCATCAGATACACTGAGAGCACTGTGCACCATTGTCTGCAGTACCAAAGTGATAGGTAAATACACCTTTCCGTGCACCAACTACAGTGAGAGCGCAGTTCACCATCCTCTGCAATACAAAAGTGGGAGGTAACTGCACCTTTGTCTGCATTACCTACACTGAGAGCTCAGTGCACCATCCTCTACAATACAGAAGTGTGAGGTAACTGCACTTTTCCCTGCATTACCTACAGGGAGAGCGCAGTTCACCATCCTCTACAATACGAAAGTGGGAGGTAACTGCACCTTTCTCTGCGTTACCTACACTGAGAGTGCAGTGCACCATCCTCTACAGTACAAAAGTGTGAGTAAACTGCACTTTTCTCTGCATTATCAACACTGAGAGTGCAGTGCACCATCCTATGCAGTATGGAAGTGTGAGGTAACTGCACTTTTCTGTGCATTACCAACAGTGACAGCGCAGTGCACCATCCTCTGCAGTACGAAAGTGGGAGGTAACTGCTCTTTTCTCTGCATTGCCAACACTGAGAGCGCAGTGCACCATCCTCGGCAGTTCGAAAGTGGGAGGTAACTGCACCTTTCCGTCCATCAGCTACACTGAGAGCGCAGTGCACCATTGTCTGCAGTACCAAAGTGATAGGTAAATACACCTTTCCGTGCACCAACTACAGTGAGAGCGCAGTTCACCATCCTCTGCAATACAAAAGTGGGAGGTAACTGCACCTTTGTCTGCATTACCTACACTGAGAGCTCATTGCACCATCCTCTACAATACAGAAGTGGAGGTAACTGCACTTTTCCCTGCATTACCTACAGGGAGAGCGCAGTTCACCATCCTCTACAATACGAAAGTGGGAGGTAACTGCACCTTTCTCTGCGTTACCTACACTGAGAGTGCATTGCACCATCCTCTACAGTACAAAAGTGTGAGTAAACTACACTTTTCTCTGCATTATCAACACTGAGAGTGCAGTGCACCATCCTATGCAGTATGGAAGTGTGAGGTAACTGCTCTTTTCTGTGCATTACCAACACTGACAGCGCAGTGCACCATCCTCTGCAGTACGAAAGTGGGAGGTAACTGCCCTTTTCTCTGCATTGCCAACACTGAGAGCGCAGTGCACCATCCTCGGCAGTTCGAAAGTGGGAGGTAACTGCACCTTTCCGTCCATCAGATACACTGAGAGCGCTGTGCACCATTGTCTGCAGTACCAAAGTGATAGGTAAATACACCTTTCTGTGCACCAACTACAGTGAGAGCGCAGTTCACCATCCTCTGCAATACAAAAGTGGGAGGTAACTGCACCTTTGTCTGCATTACCTACACTGAGAGCTCAGTGCACCATCCTCTACAATACAGAAGTGTGAGGTAACTGCACTTTTCCCTGCATTACCTACAGGGAGAGCGCAGTTCACCATCCTCTACAATACGAAAGTGGGAGGTAACTGCACCTTTTTCTGCATTACCTACACTGAGAGTGCATTGCACCATCCCCTACAGTACAAAAGTGTGAGTAAACTGCACTTTTCTCTGCGTTACCTACACTGAGAGCTCAGTACACCATCCTTTACAATACAGAAGTGTGAGGTAACTGCACTTTTCTCTGCATTACCAACACTGAGAGCGCAGTGCACCATTGTCTGCAGTACCAAAGTGAGTGGTAAATACACATTTCCGTGCATCAGCTACAGTGAGAGTGCAGTTCACCATCCTCTGCAGTACAAAAGTGGGAGGTAATTGCTTCTCTGCATTACCAACAATGAGAGCGCAGTGCACCATCCTCCGCAATACGAAAGTGGGAGGTAACTGCACCTTTCTCTGCGTTACCTACACTGAGAGTGCAGTGCACCATCCTCTACAGTACAAAAGTGTGAGTAAACTGCACTTTTCTCTGCATTATCAACACTGAGAGTGCAGTGCACCATCCTATGCAGTATGGAAGTGTGAGGTAACTGCACTTTTCTGTGCATTACCAACACTGACAGCGCAGTGCACCATCCTCTGCAGTACGAAAGTGGGAGGTAACTGCTCTTTTCTCTGCATTGCCAACACTGAGAGCGCAGTGCACCATCCTCGGCAGTTCGAAAGTGGGAGGTAACTCCACCTTTCCGTCCATCACATACACTGAAAGCGCAGTGCACCATTGTCTGCAGTACCAAAGTGATAGGTAAATACACCTTTCCGTGCACCAACTACAGTGAGAGCGCAGTTCACCATCCTCTGCAATACAAAAGTGGGAGGTAACTGCACCTTTGTCTGCATTACCTACACTGAGAGCTCATTGCACCATCCTCTACAATACAGAAGTGTGAGGTAACTGCACTTTTCCCTGCATTACCTACAGGGAGAGCGCAGTTCACCATCCTCTACAATACAAAAGTGGGAGGTAACTGCACCTTTCTCTGCGTTACCTACACTGAGAGTGCATTGCACCATCCTCTACAGTACAAAAGTGTGAGTAAACTGCACTTTTCTCTGCATTATCAACACTGAGAGTGCAGTGCACCATCCTATGCAGTATGGAAGTGTGAGGTAACTGCACTTTTCTGTGCATTACCAACACTGACAGCGCAGTGCACCATCCTCTGCAGTACGAAAGTGGGAGGTAACTGCTCTTTTCTCTGCATTGCCAACACTGAGAGCGCAGTGCACCATCCTCGGCAGTTCGAAAGTGGGAGGTAACTGCACCTTTCCGTCCATCAGATACACTGAGAGCGCTGTGCACCATTGTCTGCAGTACCAAAGTGATAGGTAAATACACCTTTCCGTGCACCAACTACGGTGAGAGCGCAGTTCACCATCCTCTGCAATACAAAAGTGTGAGGTAACTGCCCCTTTGTCTGCATTACCAACACTGAGAGCAAAGTGCACCATCCTCTGCAATACGAAAGTGGGAGGTAACTGCACTTTTCCCTGCATTACCAACAGTGAGAGCGCAGTACACCATCCTCAACGGTACGAAAGTGTGATGCAACTGAACCTTTCTCAGCATTACCTACAGTGAGACCTCAGTGCAGCATCCCCTGCTGCACCCACATTGAGGGCTGAGCGCCTCCGCCCGCCCCCACCCCCACTACCCACCGTGCTGCACCCACAGTGAGGCATAACCACACCCTCCTCCCCTGCAAGCACAGGGAGCATTGAATGCACTCTCCCTGATACGCCTGCCTGACTGCTCCTCTGCTGTACACATAAAGCCGCGGGCATCCTTCTCACCTGCCCACATAGAGAACTCAAGGCACTGTCCTTTGTTGCCTTCACAGCGAGAGTGCACCCACCCCTGCTGCACACACAAGGACGGACATGCTCTTTTCTGATGCACAGTGGGAAGGTACTGAACCTCCTCTGCTCTCTGCTGCACCCATATTGAGATCGGAGGGGACTCCCCTGTGCTTCACACTCTCAGAGGTCAGTCCAGCCTCCTCTACTGCACACGCACAGAGCGCTGAGTGATTTCTCATCTGCTGCACATCCAGGGCCGAATGCACACTCTGCTACAAACACACCGTGAGAGCTGAGTGCAGTCCCTGGTCCCACACAATGCGAGCTGAGTGAATACTCTTTTGCTGCAATCAGTGCGAGGAGTCAGAGGGCACCCCCTATTGAGTGCCCCCTATTCTGCTGCACACAGTGAGAGCAGAGCGTACCCCCTGCTGCACACACAATGCGAGTTGAGAACACACTCTGCTGCACAAACCGAGCTGAGTGCACACTCTGATATTCACACAGTGAGAGCCGAGTGCACTCTCTGGTTCCCACACAGTGTGAGCCGAAAGCACACTCTTTTGCTGCACACAGAGCAGAGGGTACCCTCTGTTACACCCACATTGAGAGTTGAGTGCACCATATTCTGCTGCACATACTGAGAGCAGAGCCTACCCTCGGCTGAACACACAGTGAGAGCTGATTGTATCCTCTGCTGCACACACAATGCTAACTGAGGAAACACTCTGCTCCGCACAGAGCAGTGTAACCTCTGCTGCACACACAGAGCTGAGTGCCCACTCTGCTGCACACACTATGAGAAGTGTGTGCACCTTCTGATGCACACACAGTGCAAGCTGAGTGAACCCTTTTTTGCTGCATGCAGTGAGAGCAGAGGACACCCTCTGCTACACACACAGTGAGAGCTGACTGCACCCAACTCTGCTGCACACACTGAGCAGAGCGTACCCTCTGCTGAATGCACTGAGTGAGCTGAGTGCAACCCTCTACTGCACGCACAATGCGAGCTGAGTAAACACACTGCTGCACACACAGAGCATAGGGTACCCTCCACTGCACACACAGAGCTGCGAGCTAAGTGTACTCTAGTCTGCTGCACACAGTGAGAGCGGAGCATACTGTGACGAATCTGGACTATTCGTCCATTCTCCCCAGAGGGGAACCACCCCCTTTGAGGCTAGGGAGGCGAGCCCACTCAGCAAGGTGGGTGGGACCTCACTGGGAGTGACTTCACTCTTGGGGACAAGCACTCCCATTCCTGGAAGGAACTCCCTGTCCAGAACACATTATCCACCTACATGGGATTTGGAAATATTGTTGTTACTGGTGGAGGCATTCTTTCAATCTCTTTGGCTTCAGGTAATGCTGAATCTCGCCTGAACACCCCTTTTGTTTGTGTCGACATACATAAATACACAAGGAACTTGGAATGGGGGAGAGAGAATCCTGTGCAGAGGTGATTCTCTTACGGGAGGACGTCCTGGTGGGGCAGAGCCATGCTAGACCGTGGAGCCAACGGTAGCGTGGAGAACGAGCAAATCGATAGACTGATGCCAGAAGGCTGGCGTCCCAACCGGTCATGAAGCATAGGTTGAGATCGAGCCGGAGACGGTAAAGCAACCATCTTGCCTGGTGGCGTGACCACACGGAATCAGTGGTGGGCTTGGTGCCCGTTAACTGACGCTGAAACCAGACCTCAGCGGAGAGATTGGATTCCCGATCTCTGCATGAGAAGTGTATTTGCTGCTGAGCCGAGCAGCGGAAGGGATGTGCACACTCCCAAAGAGGTAATGCCACTGAGAGGAGCAAGCACTGGTAGCAGAGGCTGGGAAAGCCACCCAGGTTATGAGTGCCGAGAAAACCCAAGTGGGCAGATGCCCTACCAAAACCAAGCCTAATAGAGGGCCCAAGGTCTTTGGAGAGCCCTGAAAAACAGAGAGACATTCATATTCGAGGCTGGGTGAGCCACAAGGGTTACGGGAGCCCGGTAAACCAGAACGGTCAGACGCTCCACTGGGGCCCCGCTGAAGTAGGCCTTTCAGAAGGCCAGAGGACTATGGGACATCCTGGAAACATTAAATATAGTGAACAGAACTGGGGGGACAGTGAACCTGGAGGGTTCCAGTGATTGAAAACAAAGCAAGGACACTATCAAGCACCAAGTAAGACATGTTGGAATTTTGTAAGAAAACGTTGTCTTCCTGGGAATAATTAACCGTATGGAATATATGTGAAGAATTAAAACTTGGCATACAGTACCTGCAGAGAGGATGAGGACTGTATTGCAGGAAATTGACAAACCTTTCAAACACAAGCCTTCTTGGAATTTAAATGTTGGGCCAGGCAAAAGTCAAGTACATAGGCTATTGCCCACCGGCCTCCTTTTTGTTATATTTTTCCTAAGTGTAGGACCAGTTATCTATTAGGATTGAGCCTAAGGACTATTTATTTTGGACGTTGACGAGAACCCTTACTTTCAGTTTTATTCGGCAGGGAACTTCCCTCATAGCAGTAGGGCCAGATAGGTGTTTTTCTTATTATTCTTAATCTGACTCTTTCTGGTTCACAACAGTACCCTGTGCTCAACACGCGGCGTGAGCTGAGTGCTCCTACTGCACACACAGTGCGAGCTGACTGCAATCTGCTCTGCCACCCGATGTTGCTGAGCTATTTTACATGTTTGGATCGCTCTATGGCCCTAGGGGGACACCTCTTGGTGTTATGACGAGAATTACCCAAATAATGTGTTTTCCAACAGGATTATACTCCCCCCTATGCTCTTCTGTCTGAATAGTCAGGTTTTCAAATATTCCCTAAATTCCAGATGGTCCATGGTCTCACAAATGGAAGCTCCACCGTCACTCCATAAGCATAAGAGTCTTGCTTCCATCCTAAATTTCTTTTAGGGTGGGACTGGGTGAAGCTATGTTTAAGGATGTTTATGGGATCGGTTCTTCCCACACCGATCTAGGGGTCCCTCTGCATAAAAGACATGATGTGATATCTGCATTATAGGTTTCCTTACTGGAGGCTGTTAATATAGATTTCTAAACTGTGACCTGGTGGATAGAGGTTTAGGAGACTACCCTAGTTTAGTTGAACAGGGGAACCTTCTGGACAAGCCAGACCAATCACAGTAGCTTGGCCGGCGGTCAAGGCTAGGTCTCAGGAGGGGTAAGAGGGATCGGAAGCCCACAATGAGCACACACAGTAATGAGCCACAGAATACTCTTTGACAGGTGTATATCAAAAATACATATACATTTATTATAGGCCTTATAAACAAACACAAATAACCACAGTAATAGAGCAACAGTTATCACACAATGGTATCACTATGTAACATATATACAATCAGTTTAGCCTAATGCTGTCAGGGGGAAAACACATCCACAACCTGTAACAGAAGGCGGGTTAACACAATTATTGCATTGGGCAGACTTCAGGATCAAAACCCTAACTTAAGCAGTCCAGCCCTACGAAGTTGGGAGCCTTGTGCTCAAAAGTACAGAAGTGTGTTTACAACGCACGGTAGTGCTCAAAGAGCGAAATCGGTACCTCATAAAGTGGCTGTAGCAGTTCAGGAAGGAAAAACATTATACAAAGGGAAATGCCCCGCTAGGAAATATTTAGATCACCGAAAATGAATTCTTTACATTTTGCAAATGTGGTGGAGGCTGGGACACTTAATGACACTCTGCTAAGTATTGCCTCAGTAAATTAAGGGCAAACTGACTCCAATGTTTTGTATGAATATTCAAAAGATCACAAACTATTCATTATTTTGTTATTTGAATCCTGTAATATACAGGTAATGTATTTTATTCTTAGCTCTTGCACTATCTGAAATGTTGTCAGGCCGAGTACAATAGTTAATTTCACATCCTTACTGTTCATGGCCTGTAAGAATGTCATTGTATTTTTCCCTTGTTCCCTCCCTTGCCTTGAAGCACTTTGAAACACATTGTGTATAGGCGCTATATAAATAAACTATCATATCATATCATATATATGGGCTATAACTTGTGGTCATTCGAGAATGGGCAGGGTCATGCTTTGACCAGTGTGAGTTAACATGCACACCAGGCACTGGTCTCTGATCACGGCCTTGTAGGGCACATTCCTCTTGGGTGGAAAACACATCCTTGCAACACTTTTGGAACAATGAATAGACGGTGTTGCGGGTGGGGGTGCAAACTGTCCTCATGGGAGTTCGGGCATGACTGGCGATTTCTGTGGTCTCGTAGATTTGGGCCTAGTGCATGTAATGCTGCATTTACCACGCAGACCTTCCCTTCTACCTAGGATTAATATCTACGCAAAAATAGTGCTGCCGCCCGCGCCTTGGGCCCCACCATGTAGTTAAACTATAATTGGTTATATAATAACATGGGGTCCTGCTGGATGGGAAGGCATCCCTCTCACTTCCCCCCACCCCCAGGCTCATTACAGTGCATCAAATGCATTTTGCCTTACCTTAAAGCGCTTAGGGGGACTGGGCTGCCCACTTGTCAACCTTCCCCCCTTTCGTTACTTCTACAGTAAAGAATTCTGGAATACCTCTGCGCTCCCGCTCCCCAGTCTCTGCATCGACATATAGCTGAGTTCTCTTTATTGGCACCCAAGCCCTACACACTTATTGCAAATCCTCCCCACTACGTGCTTACACTTCAGGTGAACAAGTCAAATATATGCATCTCACCTCTGTGTAATTCCCTGGATCAGGGGGTGGGGAAATGATAGTGTGGATCAACTTCATCCCCAAATGGGATGGAGAACTTTTCATGCTTCGGGCCACCCTGTGGGACATCAGGTTGTACTTCAATGTTTTTTCTTTCGCGAGGTGCTTTTGAACCCCCAATTGATACCATAATTCTTGCGCTATCAGGTGTCACGGTAGCACAGCATCAAAGAACCACATGACAAGTGCAGAAAATGACCAGGATGAACACAATAATGGGCATTATTCACGATCTTCACGATCGCTCCTAGCCATGACGCGGCCCAGTTAATGTCATAGTCAGCCAATCACTGTCCTGAATTCCTCCCTCCTCCTTCATACAAACACCCATGCCATGGACAGCTGCAATGATGTGAGATAATGATGCATTCTTCCTGTCCTCTGGAGGCACAAATGCACAACAGGAATCGCCACATTTTTTGCAAACCCCACCCTTTATTGCTGTTAACATGTCCAGCACATAGGGATTTTGCATTGTCATAAGTCTTAACGCCCGCAACTCGACCTAGATCACGTTGAACTCATTCTCTGTATCGTTCGCAAGCTGGACCAGTTTCCACCTCACTTTTTACAGCCATTTGGCATTGGCATTGGCAACAGTCTGCTTTCCCGGCAACAGTAAAGAGGCGAAAAATAATTCTGCTGAGCTGAAAAGCCTGTATTCTTCTTTTATTTCAGCAAGCAATGTGGCAGAGTCTTTGGAAATGTAATTTGATATTTTCATCCTTTGCAGTTGCTGGAGCTGTCCTTTCCCTAACCAGATGTGGGGCTCTTGCGTGGGTACCAAACTCTTATCTTCATTTTCCACTGTGGGGAAACTCGTTGGTTCCTCTGCAGGCAGTACTCCCCCTTCAGGTGTTCCTCTGGGATTACTAATAGCACTGAATGCAATGTGGCCAGCGAACAACAGCCCCACCATGATGCAGGGAGGTGCAAGTAAGCTTGTTGGCCACAGATCCAGTAGTAATCCATCAGTGCCGCTGTTCCTTTCTTCATGTCTGTGATCAAGAGAGTTTTATTACAATGTTTATTTGTGCCGACACAAAGTGTACCTTTGCTGCAGAAACAGAGTTTACATTCTTCTTTGTTGTGCACTCACACCAGCTTTTTGCATCGTTGCAATCCACGTCAGCTTTGTGATATGCTCTGTCCAGATTTGCACACAAAAGTTGATCATTCGTGCTATCCTTTCGTTGCTATAGGTGACTATGGTGTGTCACCCCTCATGCGAGCATGGTTTCTCCCAGCGTTCATGGTCATGGCACGTGTCAGTGACCACGTGACTTTAATTAGTAAAAGTGATGAGCGGCTTCCCGCTCCTCAGTCTTGGACCAACTGACTCCTGACTGCTGTGTTATTCTTAGCAGTGCGTGGCTCTGCGTAGCAGGCAGATGGCCTACCCTGTAAGGCCCCACACTGTGATGGTGCCCCTGCTGGGCAACGCTGTCCCCCATGTCGTCCTGAAATCAGCAATTCTGCATGTGTATGGCTGGTGCCCCTGATGGGCAACTCGAGCTATTGATAGCTTGGGTGCCGCCAGGCCATTGTCCGGGTCTGTGTGATCACGGCCCAGCAGGGTGCTCCCTGCAACGATGTATAGTGGGTGCCTCCACCACCCCACGAGCTAGCTCATGTACCAGCCCGCAACAATGATGGCAACGTGTGCGCTGGGTGCCCCCAGCGAGGGACGGACTGGCCAGCGTCTAGTGCTGGGCCCTGCAAGGGGGTTGTGTGCTGTTTCCCCCCCCCCAGAAAAAGAAGGTGCCCGTGTGGAGGCGGCATCCGCCACGGGAAAAGAGAGCCGGATCTGGTGTCCCCCCCACTATACGGATGAAAGGTGCCCCCAAGAAGAAAGAAGACGCATGGTGGGGACAGAGCAACGCAGGCAGCGCTGGCGCAAGAAATTAAGAAACCTCCCGCCGGGGAGGGAAATGAGGTAAGGGGCAGCCCGGCCCCACACAGTGGCCGTGAGGTGCAGAGCAAGCCTGCTGGCTGCTGCTCCAACAGAGCCCCGGCAAAGATCAAGGACCACCCGGTGGTGAACGTGTGTGAGCTCTGGGTCGGAGTACACTGAAAAACAAAAAAAGAACAGAACGGGCATTCCTGCCAGAGCACCTGGGCCGTGAAGGCAGTGAGTCTCCTGCCATTCTCCATGTTTTGGAGCATCGAATTATATAATGGAAATGGCCCCCTGCAGATCCCGTGCCGAACAGGCTCCGTGCTCCGGTCATTTTAGCGAGCTTAATGACTATGGGGGAGAGCTGCTGGCTGCGACGCTGCACTCGCCTGCCGCCATATCACTGCTTTTTGGCTTACTGCACAAAAACCCAGACTCATTTAAAAGTGGAAAAGGTCGCTTTAATGTGACAGGCCAAAGCTTACAATCAAAACGCTTAACTGGCTCCATGGCCTAACAAGCTAAAGAGATGTTTGAACAATTAATTAAATAACTTAAACATTTTCATTTTCATTTTCCCCCCAACAATTAAATAATTAAATAACCAATTTCCTCCCTAATGATCCCTTGGATCCTACCGTCTCCTTGCCCCTTTTCCAGGCGTCCCGCTTTCTCCCAGGGGCCATGCCCCTCCAGGCTCAATACCTGTTCCCCCGGGGTGACCTGCTTGTGCAAACAGCGCCACCCCCTCCTTTTCCGTGTCATTCCCCCATTGTGCTTCCCTCCCCCCACATCAAAAGGGGCCATGCCCCCGGCACCAGAAAAACCCTCCCCCGAGGAGTTCTTTCTGCCCCACCCCCCCCCCAAACTTTTCTACCTCAAACTTTTTACCCAGTCTCCCAGCCCAGAACCTAAGGAGAGCCCCACCCGTATCCCTTACCAGATAATTTTCCCCAGCAAAACTAATCCCCCCCCATTTGGAGGCCCCTAGCTTTCCCTCACCCCAGCCAAAATAGAAATCAACTAATCCCAGCCCAGCCCCCCAAACCCGGACATCTTACCACAACATCTTTATATTTGCACCCTAGTTGCCTGCCAACAACCCTTTTCTCAGCTTGTTTCCCCGCCCATTTAACCATAGAATGTCCCACAAACCAGCTTTTTGACATCTGACCGGACCTCCTAGCAGCATCTGAAAGAGAAATTACAAAATCACTTACAAACCCACAACATCCTAATAAATGCAACACTCCTGCTACCTACTGCAAAATTCTATAAAGACCTTCCGTTTGCCCCGTTCCTGACATACCCTTTGTATCTCCCTTACTCCCAGCGTCCCAACTTTTTCACCTACTCCTCTTAATAGCCCAGCCTGCTACTTTCAGATGCTGCACCCCTCCTAAATGAATGAGTTCCACCCTCCTAACCTTTCCCACACCACTAGTAACACCTCCTCAGTACCCTATCCTTTCTGGCCATCTCCTTAACCCTCTCCGGAAACACCTCAGGTCTTCTCCTACCGTCCCCCTATATTTCGCCCCTTTCACCTAACCTTTAAACAATACACCTAAACCCACTTAGACCCCCTTTTTCCTCTAAACTATTACCCCCCTGCTCCCCCTTGCCCCCCCCACCTTCCATCACCTTATTAATATTGACCCTGCGTTGCCACCCCTGCACCGGGGGCCCACGTGCACCTCCGTCCATGCAGGCCCTTTACTTTATTGCTCCTCCCGCCACTGCACCAGGGGCCAAACCTGCACCCCCGTCCATGCAGTCCCTTCCTTATCACTAATTTTCAAGATCCTTGCGTCCATTACCACCTGTTTCCCACCTGCACCAGGGGCCCTAGTGCACCCCCGTCCATGCAGGCCCCCTTTTCTGCCTTACTCCTCTCCACCGCTGCACCAGGGGCCAAACCTGTGCCCCCGTCCATGCAGTCCATTCTACATAAATTCCTCTTCCAGCACCTTGCTTCGTTGCTCCACTCCTTTCCCCCAGCTGCACCAGGGGCCCTAGTGCACCCCCGTACATGCAGCCCCAGCTCATCACTTCCCCTTTGCTGCACCAGAGGCGCACCCGCACCTCCGTCCATGCAGCCTGATGCTTACTCACCTTGTCGTGCGGCAAGAGTGAGGGCTTCGCCACCGTCGTCCATGCCCTTCAAATGACGGCCACCACCCCTTAACAATTTCCACAGTTACATCCCCCTGCTGCTCTCCCCTACCTACACTTCTTCCTCCTCACCCTTCTCCTACCCCCTTTAAGTCGCCCCCAAAAACCTTTCATCAAACCTTGTGCCCCCCCTCCTTTTACGTTAAACTGAGCCCGACCTACCAGCACACCCCAATTTACCTGGCATGCGGTCCTTCCCCCCCACCTCCTTGCCCCGCTCCTCGCCCTGACCCACTGTCCCCTACCTGAAAACAATCTGTAACCGGATGCCGACCCGCACACTTGCTGCACTCGTGTTTAAATTTGCACATCCACCTCGTGCAGCCTTCTTTATTGAACGCCCAACATGCTGTCGAGGGCTGTCCTCCACCTCCTCCCCCCGCCCCCTCATGGGCGGGGCGACCAAGAAAGGGCCGGTAAGGCACAGGCAGCCCACTTGCTGTGTGCAATGTCGGGGCAGGCCTCGTTGGAGCCATCCATTGCAGCCAAAGATCCATGTCTATCTCCCCCCAGACCGCCTGACTGTCCTCCGCCATCCTCGCTCTGAATTCCTCATCATAGCGTACCCAGGCAAAACCTCCAAAACTCGTGAAAGCCTTCCTAATTACGTCCATATATTTAAGCAGGGCCACGCAACGTTCCGGGAATTTTTCACAGTACACACTGGCATAAATGATAAACACCGACGTCCAATTCTCAATATTCACCGGGACCCTTGGGCGTGAAGCCAGTTCCCTCTCTTCCTCCTTAGACCCCTCCTTTGCTCTCACTTCCCTATGGAGCAATTTAAAGACATCCACAAATTCCCCCGCCCGAATCTTCTCCCTGGTCGCTGCCATCAAGTGCGCCCCCAATGGTTTCGTTATCCCCATGTATGGCAATTTTTCCTCCTTTCTTTTCCCTTCACACTCCTTATCTTTTCCGGCATGCACTTCGAGCACCAATGGCTCCACCACCTTGTCCGTTTGGACCTCCACTGAGCAAATGCTCTTCTCAACCCCCGCGGCCCCAATGGCCTGCACACCAACTTCTTACCTTACACTTTGCAGTCCAGACCCTTCATCCCCTGTCCCCCTTCTTGCGACCCCTCTCTGCCATGCAGATGACCATTCCCTTTCCCGCTCACCTCTTTCCACACCTGCCGCCTGTGGTCTGGCGTCCACACCGCTGCTCCTCCTCTCCTTTCTTAGAGGGCTCCTACTGCGGGGATAAAACATGTCAGCACACTCACCCAGCCAATGGTTCGCTTGACCCCTTTCACCCCGTCCACCCTGCACTTCCCTTTCCCTATCCCACCTTGAACTTCTTCTCTCCTCCCCCATTTCCCTTCCCGCCCTGTAATCTTCCAATTCACATTGCCCCACATATTCCTCCCAACCAACTTCATCACCCCTTAAATACCATTGTGGATACGAGTTCATGCCCGAGATGAGTTGATGATCTTCTTGCGAGCCCGGGGCGTCCGCCCCGCCACTCCTTTGACGTCTTCTCGGCGGGGTTGTGGGAACCCCTACCTGGTCCTCTTCTCTCGGGCGAGGCGTTCCGACCTCCACCCTGAAATCCTCATTGCTAGTGGCTGTGCTGCGCCCTCTAGGCTCTCCTTGCGTTGACCGAGGAGGGGCCGTACTGAAACCCTCAACCTCCATCTGAACAGCGGGGGCTGCGCAGCGCCCTCCACCCTCACTCCTCCTACCCAGGGGGGCCGTTCCGCGCCCCACTCTACCCTCCTCAAATGAAGGGGACCTCCCCCTCCTTCTCCCACCTGCACTCTTCTGAAGGTATTTACCCCCTCTTCCCCTCTGCCCTGACACCCCTTTCTGTGCCCCATCCCTGCCCCCACTGTTCTTCCCTCGAGCCCCACCCTCTTGAGTATTCCCATCTTCCCCAGGGCTATCATTCCCTCCCTCCCTGGCTGCCCCCCCGACATCCTTACTCCCTCATCCGCCCTCCTGTCTATCTCCCTCCTCATTTTCCTGCCCCTGGATTCCCAAACCTCCCCCATCCCCGCCGTAGGGGTGCAAGCCAACACTGCCGCAAGCGCCCCATCAGCTGCCGCTCTACGCTGCGGTCTACCGCCCCTTATCTCCCCCTTTCCCGTGACCTCCCCCACCGCCCCCTCCAACTGGGCCTTCGATGCCCCGCTGATGACTTCCAGGGCCTCCCTAAGAGCCCTAGCATCAACCAGCCCCCCCTTGCTAACCCCTTGGCCCACCATCGTGCACTACTAATCGGAGAGCGCACTAAACCTCGCCCTGACGCTCACTAGCTAAATCTGCCCCCGAGCCGGCACCTACTCGTGGAAAATTACTCCTAGCCGAGGGAAAAAACCAACAGAAATTGTGCTATAACCCTAATAACACAAAGGGTTAAATAACCCCAAAAATAGCACTTCTCTTTTCTTTTTTATTCAAGAAAATGTTTTTTTTTTTTTTTTTTATTTGCCCCCCCACCTAAAAATACCCCTCCCCCAAGAAAGTACCCCTTCTCCTGCCTATACTACTACCCCTGCTAACTGCACACCCCCAGGAGCCCCCTGCTACTGCTGTTGATGAACACCCCTACTTCCCCTAAACTCTAGAACCGCCCGCCCTGCCCCCTCGTGGCCCAAGAGCTGCACCGCACTGCTAGCAGCTCAGAAAAAACAGCGCTGCCCCTTTAAGGCGCCTGCCCAGCCCCCTCTGACAGGAGGCTGTCACCACGCCTGTGCAACTCAAACAGCCAGGGCCGACTGGGCTCTGCTGATCCACAACCCCCGTGAACCAGAGGAAACGGGCAGGGAAGGCCCGGCGCCGTGGGGGGAGAAAAAGGAAAGTGTCCGGGGCTCCACACGGAAGCCTAATGTGCCGCCCAACCAGGCCTGCACTCCCTCCCCCTCCCGCTCGACGGAGGAAGAAGCCCGAGAAGGGGCCGACGAGGAGAAAATCCCTCTCCCTCGCAACGACTGCCCGAAGACAACAACCCGCCCCCACGCCCCACCGCGTAAGGAGAGCCAAACGGCAGCTCAGGTAAGGAGAGAGGGAGGGAGGGGGGGGTAGCATATTTACGCTACCCCCACTGGGCGAAAACCGCCAACCCAAAGTTTTTTTTTTTTTTTTTTTTTAATAAATCCTAACTGCCTGCCCACCCCCAGGAACTAACTAACCCTCCTCACCTACCCTACACCGAAGCACCACAGGCCCAGCTAGCTTCAGGGAAGGCTCGGGAGCGGGCGACAGGACTGATACAATTACCAAGTCCTAACTGTCGCCTGCCTCCCGAACCTTCCCTGAGCCCTTAAATACCCCTAGGGAGGCGCTCTGCCCCCCCACGGCCACTCGCTGGCCGTGTGCAGCGCCCAAAAACTCCCCGGGGCCCCCATTTGCCCTGCCTGCTTGGGGGAGGTGAAAGAAATGAAGCGCTGACTGCGGCACAATTACCATTAAGTATGTGGGCCCCAAATAGGATCCTGGGCCCATCGGTGGTGTGTTGTGCCGTGCTCCATGACCGAGCAAGTGAAAATGAGAGTGCTCAATTGTTGGAGCTCTGCAATTAGAGGCCCCGATGCCTAGTCAAGATCCCAGGCCCATTGGTGGTGACTGTCAAGAAAAAAAAAAGAAAGAAATGGAAAGGTGAAGGGGAATAACTCTGGAGGGTCGCAGCTCCAAGTGAGTGTGTGTGTGCCCTCCCATTCTGGCAGTGTCCTGCCAACAACCCCAGCCTGGGGTGGGTAGTTAAGTGGCAGCTGTCTCCCCTGGCAGTGAAGAAAGTGATCCAGACACCCTTGCCACCAGTGGGGTGTCGCTGTCCTGCCGCCACAATCTATGGACCAGGCCGATGGGGCCCCTAGTGTACCCCAGGTGCGGTTTTGCTGGTCACTGAAGTGTGAACTGAACTGTCCTTAATAGATGCCAACTGAAGTTGGACTGGTCTCCTGCGGACCCGCAATTGCGTAATAGGGACTTGTTAGCCATCCCCATGAAGGCTGGGAGCCTGCAGACTCTGGACCTGCTTAAAATGGCCCCGGCCAAGTGGCTATGCGAAGCTGTGATCCTGCATTTCGTGGACATGCTTTAAATGGTGCCAGGTGCTACCAATGGTGGAATTCAGTAGTTTAAGTTCCACTCACCCAGGTTAATAAAGGGTTTGTTTAAGTGTGGAATTTCCAACGTGTTACCAGCAAGCCACCAACCCCCGACTGTCACCCCACATGTGTACCAATCATCAGTAGGTGTTTTATGTTTGTAACTACATGAGTCTCAAGGTATGTCATTATTGTTTGCACCCATGACTCCAAATATTGCGGTGTGTGACCTAATTGATTTAATGTGAAGTGGTGCTTTCCATTTGTTTGTTCGTTATGCAAAAGGAAGAGTATGGTGTGTTAACCCTCCTGGGAGCATGGTATCTCCCAGGGCTCGTAGTCATGGCACGTGTCAGTGACCACGTGACTTTAATTAATAAAAGTGATGAGCGGTTTCCCGCTCATCAGTCTTGGACCAAGTGACTATTGACTGCTGTGTCGTTCTTAGCAGCGCGTGGTGCTGCGTAACAGGCACATGGCTTACCCTGTAAAGCCCCACACCAGGACGGTGCCCCTGCTGGGCAACGCTGTCACCCATGTCATCCTGAAATCAGAGCCCCTGCTGGGCAACTCTGCGTGTGTGTGGCTGGTGCCCCTGATGGGCAACTCCAGCTATTGATAGCCTGGTTGCCCCCAGGTCAGTGCCTGGGTCTATGAGATCACGCCCAGCAGTATGCTCCCTGCAACAATGTATGGTGGGTGCCCCCACCACCCCACAAACTGGCTCATGTGCCAGTGAACCAGCCTGCAACAATGATGGCAATGTGTGTGCTGGGTGCCCCCAACGAGGGACGGACTGGCCTGCGTGACTGCAGGGCCAGTCACAACAGCTACCAGACCTTCTGCCAAGCAAGGTAGTATGCAATCCTGATAGTTATTATTGACATACTTCCGCCCATTCACCATAAGATAAGGTAACTCCACGCACTTGTTGTTTCTTGGGTCTTCGGTACATTTTACAAAATCTGGGCCCACCATTTGCAGTTGGACACTGTTTGCCCGGAACATTCCTTTTATTCTACATAGTGCCAAATGAACCAGGCATTGTGCCTATATAATTGGGACTGCTTGTGGTACGAACACCTTGGGTGCCCCTGACGCATGTGGAATGAGTGAACACACATAACAGCTCCCATTCACAGCGTTTCCGCCACAGCATAATATCCTCAATCACATCAAAACCCAGTCCTTGATACGTATCATACTTTTGTTGTGCCTCTCTTTTCATGCTTCTATACACATTTTCAAGGATGGCTGCTTTAGCAGTACCGTCAGAAATAAGATTATAACTTTTCATAGTGGTAGACCATCCCCTATTTATTGTAAACAACCTGTTCTATGCTTCCTTCACAAACGTAACCTGCTTATTAGAGTATTTAAATCCATTTCCATTATTATTATTAGTGTTCACATTAGCACTGATATATGTACATCCACTCGTATTAATAACATTTATATGTATTGTTCCATTTGGATAATATACAATCCTATTTCCCCATCACCCATTTCTCACCTCGTATGGGCCTTAGAACTGAGGGTTGTTCCAACTGCGTACAAAATTGCGGACATAACTAAGGTCCCCAGGTAGCAGTGGTCGTGTGGTCATATGCTCAAGATCTGTCACCGTAGTAGTCTCAGCATCTGCCGTCTCTGTCGTCACAATCCTGGGAGGTGCAATCTATCAGGAGACACATTTAATGGCCCGAGTTAGTGTAGTCAAATATTCTTTGAACTCCTCCCCTAGCACCGCTGCAGCCCTATGTGCGTCAGAAGCCCTTCTTACAGGAATTATGGGAGTATGCATATGCTGGCCAGAGAACAGCTCTTGAGGTGACAAATGATGGTCTTTACTTGGAAGCGTGCGTAAACTGAAAAGGGCCAGGGGCAAACAGTGCACCCAGTTTTTCTTCAATGTGGTACACAATTTGGATAACTTGCTCTTAAGATTGCCATGTCTTCTCTCCACATCGTCATTAGCCTGTGGGTGATAAATCGAATACATCAAATGCTTTATGCCAAGTAGTGCTGTAACGTGTTGGAATAACGCATTAAAGAAATGTGTGCCATTATGTGACCTCAAAACCTCGCACAAACCCCAGCACGGGAAAAGTTCCCGCACTAGAAACATTGCAGCACACTTGGCATACAGGTGCGTACATGGCCCTGCTTCCACCCACCTTGAGAAAGGACAGGAATGAGGAACCTAGATCCATTACAACACTCACCCATATCAGCGTAGTCTATGTGTAATTCATGGAACAGCCCAGTAGGGCAGGCCAAGGTGCCCCGTAACATTCGCAGTGTCCTCCCTGTACTGACAAGTAGTGCAATGTATGATCATTTCTGTAATGCTTTCCTGAATGTTTGGTGTTAACCAGTCCTCTTGTATGTCTGCTGCCATGTGTTGCTTCAAACTGTGAGACAGGTTTTGTAATTGTTCAAATGCTACTGCTAGCAGCTCCTGGGGCATTACTGTCTTTCCAGAGCTCTCCTGCCTCCATACCATGTCATTTGGAGATTGCTTGCACCCTCTTTGTAACCACAACTCCTTCCCTTCTCCCTCTCAGGTGCCCTTTCTTGAAGTTTGATAATCTGGGAGATAGGCAATGCTGGGTAAGGCACTGGAGGCTTGTTTGCCGGTGGGATAGTTACAACGTACTAAGTAGGTATTTAATTTGGCAGATAAGCAGCCACTGTGGGTGGCGCATCGGCGGCTGGGTTCCCCGTTAATATGTCGTCTGTCCCGTGAGTATGGGCGGCGTACTTGAGGACCGCCACAGAGGGCTACGATAACGCTTCTATCAGTATTTCTAACAGCACTGCATGCTGCACTGGGGATCCATCTGCCCTCCGAAACCCCTTTCTCTTCCAACCGGAGAGACCAGCGTGTACCGTTGTTGTAACGTATGCTGAGTCCGAATATATTGTGACATGATGCTCTCAGTGCTTCGATGAGTGCCACAAGTTCTGCCGCTTGTGCAGAATAGTGTGTAGGAAACCTTTTCATAACCACCATCTTGTACTCCCCTCTCTCAAGTCGTACCACTGCCGCCCCTGTCTGTCACTGTCCCTCCTCCTGATCAATTGTGGATGACCCGTCAACAAAAAGTATCTCACCCTCTGTCAATGCACAGTCGCTTGCTTTGGGAGTATCATCCTCCTCTCCCTCATATGTGGCACAATCGTGTGCCATCAGGTCCTCTGTAGTAGGCATGTCTGTTGAAAGGGTGGCAGGATTCACTGTCTTACACCTAACCACATGAATATGGGATTTAGAGATGATGATCTCATATGCCCATGACCTTTGTGTAGTCAGGATAGATTTGACCTTTCTAGAATAGCTAACAAAGAATGTTCCACATACAACATTACTGAACACCCCATTAAGATCTTAGAACTTTTCTCGATAGCAAAGGCAGCACCTGCTAATGCTTGTTTGCACGCAAACTGCCCTTACATCAACAGTGCCACTATAACAGGTCAATGGCTTGTGGCCTATACTGCTTTTTTGTGTCAACACTGCTGTCATGAGCTGACCATCAGAATGTGAAAATAAATACAATTCCGGTGTATAATCCGGGGTGGCTGGTGTGTACCGTTGTTGTAACGTATGCTGAGTCCGAATATATTGTGACATGATGCTCTCAGTGCTTCGATGAGTGCCACAAGGTCTGCAGCTTGTGCAGAATAGTGCGTAGGCAACCTTTTCATAACCACCATCTTGTACTCCCCTCCCTCAATTCGTACCACTGCCGCCCCTGTCTGTCACTGTCCCTCCTCCTGATCAATTGTGGATGACCCGTCAACAAAAAGTATCTCACCCTCTGTCAATGCACAGTCGCTTGCTTTGGGAGTATCATCCTCCTCTCCCTCATATGTGGCACAATCGTGTGCCATCAGGTCCTCTGTAGTAGGCATGTCTGTTGAAAGGGTGGCAGGATTCACTGTCTTACACCTAACCACATGAATATGGGATTTAGAGATGATGATCTCATATGCCCATGACCTTTGTGTAGTCAGGATAGATTTGACCTTTCTAGAATAGCTAACAAAGAATGTTCCACATACAACATTACTGAACACCCCATTAAGATCTTAGAACTTTTCTCGATAGCAAAGGCAGCACCTGCTAATGCTTGTTTGCACGCAAACTGCCCTTACATCAACAGTGCCACTATAACAGGTCAATGGCTTGTGGCCTATACTGCTTTTTTGTGTCAACACTGCTGTCATGAGCTGACCATCAGAATGTGAAAATAAATACAATTCCGGTGTATAATCCGGGGTGGCTGGTGTGTACCGTTGTTGTAACGTATGCTGAGTCCGAATATATTGTGACATGATGCTCTCAGTGCTTCGATGAGTGCCACAAGTTCTGCCGCTTGTGCAGAATAGTGTGTAGGAAACCTTTTCATAACCACCATCTTGTACTCCCCTCTCTCAAGTCGTACCACTGCCGCCCCTGTCTGTCACTGTCCCTCCTCCTGATCAATTGTGGATGACCCGTCAACAAAAAGTATCTCACCCTCTGTCAATGCACAGTCGCTTGCTTTGGGAGTATCATCCTCCTCTCCCTCATATGTGGCACAATCGTGTGCCATCAGGTCCTCTGTAGTAGGCATGTCTGTTGAAAGGGTGGCAGGATTCACTGTCTTACACCTAACCACATGAATATGGGATTTAGAGATGATGATCTCATATGCCCATGACCTTTGTGTAGTCAGGATAGATTTGACCTTTCTAGAATAGCTAACAAAGAATGTTCCACATACAACATTACTGAACACCCCATTAAGATCTTAGAACTTTTCTCGATAGCAAAGGCAGCACCTGCTAATGCTTGTTTGCACGCAAACTGCCCTTACATCAACAGTGCCACTATAACAGGTCAATGGCTTGTGGCCTATACTGCTTTTTTGTGTCAACACTGCTGTCATGAGCTGACCATCAGAATGTGAAAATAAATACAATTCCGGTGTATAATCCGGGGTGGCTGGTGTGTACCGTTGTTGTAACGTATGCTGAGTCCGAATATATTGTGACATGATGCTCTCAGTGCTTCGATGAGTGCCACAAGGTCTGCAGCTTGTGCAGAATAGTGCGTAGGCAACCTTTTCATAACCACCATCTTGTACTCCCCTCCCTCAATTCGTACCACTGCCGCCCTTGTCCGTCACTGTCCATCCTCCTGATAAATTATGGATGACCCGTCAACGAAAAGTATCTCACCCTCTGTCAATGCACAGTCCCTTGCTTTGGGAGTATCAGCCTCCTCTCCCTCATATGTGGCACAATCGTGTGCCGCCATGTCCTCTGTAGTAGGCATGTCTGTTGAAAAGGTGGCAGGATTCACTATCTTACACCTAACCACATGAATATGGGATTTAGAGATGATGATCTCATATGCCGATGACCTTTGCCTAGTCAGGGTAGATTTGACCTTTCTAGAATAGCTAACAAAGAATGTTCCACATACAACATTACTGAACACCCCATTAATTTCGTAGAACATTTCTCGATGGCAAAGGCAGCACCTGCTAATGCTTGTTCGCACGCAAACTGCCCTTACATCAACAGTGCCACTATAACAGGTCAATGGCTTGTGGCCTATACTGCTTTTTTTGGGTCAACACTGCTGTCATAAACTGACCATCAGAATGTGAAAACAAATACAATTCCTGTGTATACTCCAGGGTGGCCAGTACGAGTGCCGAACTAATCACTTCCTTTAAGTCGACACATTGTCTGATCATTTCAGCTGTCCACTGCAATGTGTGGTCCTTTGTCTTTTGTGCTTCTCTAAGGGCCTGTGGAAGTGGTCTTGTGTGTGCCGCATAGTCTAGAATCCAGGCCCTACAGTAATTACATAGGCCCAGAAACTTCTGCATCTCTGTTACTGAGGCTGGTCTGGGGGTGGCGCGTACTGACGCTGCCCTGTCGGGTAGTATTCTCTTTCCATTTGCTGATATGAACTGCCCCAAATAAATGACTTACTGCTGGTAATATTGTAATTTGGCCTTATCGACCTTGTACCACTTGCAGGCCAACAATTGTAGGAGTGCAATGGAGTCCCTTCAGAAATGCTGTCCACTGTCACTACACACTAGCAGATCATTCACGTACTAGATAATCATGCTACGCACCTGAATATTCCAAAGATCGGCATACAGTATTCTGTTAAATATGCTTGGGCTCTCACAGTACCCCTGGGGTAATCGAGTGTGTTCGAACCGCATCTGTCCTTGCGTAAATGCTGTGAGGTACCTCGACTCCAGATGGACTGCATTAGAGAAGAATTCATTTTTCAAAGCCAGTAGAGTAAAATATGTGGCTTCTTTGGGGATGTTGCATAAAATTGTTGCAGGGGTCAGAACTACTGGAAGCTCTTTCTGCACCACATAATTTAGGGGGCAGAAATCCTGGATCATTCTTCAATTGCCCCCGTTCATTTTTTTAACAGGATATATTGCTGTGCTGCACAGCGACGTAGATGGCACAATAATCCCATGGTCCAGTAGGGCCTATATTGTTTTTTTAATGCCCTCCTCCACCTCCCTTGACAGTGGACATTGTCTCACCATGGGCAGCAGCGCACCTGGCTTGTGTGTTATATGCACAGGTGTTACAACTTTCAATAATTCTACATCATGTGGATTTGTGGTCCACAACTATGAAGGCACGTGCTGTAAATCTACATTGAAAAATGGGGATGGGGTTAATGCTGCCCCTCTTTGTCATTTGTAGAGGAGGTCCCAGACATGGCCTGCACCCCTGCCCCTCATTTCGAGGTACCAGGAGAGTACTCACCAAGGTATGTGACATATGAGGAACAAATGAACCAACAAAGAGCTGCACTGGGACTGTGCCCAGTGTACATCAGAAGGTCCATACCTGTTGAAGCGCTCATAACCAGACAACCCTGGGCAGCACGGTACCCTATCAGACAGCCGTACCAGCCGCTGAGACGAAACAAAGAGTACCTACAGACAGTCCATGAAGAGACCCAAAGAGCTTTAATTGAAGGCCAGTGGAAATGACATAAGAGCCTGGACAGACTCGCGAATGAACAAAAATGGCTATCAAAGATAACACGCCAGTGCGAGCAGTCGTGAAAATAGATGTAATGGACCCAGGAAAGAGACGATGTTAAAACGTGAGGAAACGTTGCTATGAGACAAGATGGAAGCAACCAACCAGTTAAACATGTGTAAATAGGCTTGGAACGCAAGAAGCTAAAGATATCAATACTGCTTGCAATGCTTAGTATTAGATTAGAGCGGCAAGCACCAACTATATATCTACCTCAATAAGGCACATTATACAAGTGCAACTCCATTTTGTAAAAGCAGAAATGTACCCAGGTTGCCAGGGGCCTGACAGGCCGCGTTTCAGAACCCAGCCAGAGTCAAGAGAACGAGCGGAATCGAAACTCAAAAAAGAGCGGCTCATGCCGGGGAAATCGAGGTCAACCAGAGAAAGGGAGGAGAGCGTCAGCTAACAAGACTCAAACTTCAGAGCATACCAGCCTGCCCCATGAAGATCAAGATAAGGGGGGCCCATGCAGGTGGCAAGGCCGAAACAGAATTAAATACACTAAAAGCTGGAAACTGAAGCAGATTCATGGTGAACTAACACGTGACCAGACAGGCGCGAAGGGGTACCACCGCCTGATGTCATCCAGGACCCGAGGATGCCATAACTTTTCCTGATAAGAGGCTACAGTTTCGAGGCCATACCCAGCCAACTAATTGACACATAGCCCTAAGATACTGATTGATGGAAGGGAGGCAGGGTGAAACTTGGGACACCAGGCACCTGGGTGTCCATTCTGCATGCTGCTAATTAAAATGGGGATTTATGTCTAGGGATGTAACCTGCCCAATCACAATGGACCAAGTTATCTAGAGTCCTATATATCGTAGAACCAATGAGACGTCGTACTTGTAATGACGTCTATCACGTGTGATGTAGTGGGATGGGGCGTAGACGCCCACCCGATAAGAATTATCCAATCCGCATGCTCTATTATCGTATACAGATATAGCACCTATACTTAAGTTACCTTTCCTAACCAATTAGATTGCATGTCGAGTTTTTGTAGAATTAGACGTCAATGATGACGTTTATTGCCTATAAGAATTGCTGTTCAACCAAAGTTCGAGGAAGTCGGAGCGAGACAGGTTATCACAACGATGCTGATTCCCTACTGCTTCCCTGTTTGATGTACTTGTCATTAAACGGACTTCCCTTTGCCAAATTACTGAGTGCTCATTATTGAGTCGTGTTGGAGTAAGTGAATCCTGCACCCCCTTTCCTCACATGGTGCAGCTATCTTGTCTTACAGATTCTAGAGGGTGAGTGCTGACCTATGGGCCCGTCACTGAATTTCTATCCTCCTGAACACTTGGTAGCGTGAGGATGGTTTCGGCCATTGATTATCGATTATGGATGATTGATTAATATAATTATAAGACACCTATAGACCGACGGCACGAAGTAACTCTGGGCCTTCTGCAATATCACGAGTCCTTTCGCCATTCCGGCTGAGTAGACGAAGGAGCTCCCCGTGGACAATGATAGAGTAAGTCCATAAAAATCTGCAGTGGGTCTGAAGGAACCTGCCTTTCCAAGCATGACCCTTCTCATTCCCACTAGTAGCCAGTCAGACGAAAAAAAAACGTAAGAGGCTGAAGAGGAAGGGGCGGTGATTCCGAAGCTCCAGAGAGGAAAAGATGCGATCGGTAAGTGAAACAATAAACTTGTTACTTTGGCAAATGTCTTGTAGGCATTAGAACAAGCAAGGGAAAGGTAACGGAGGGTGGCGTAGAAAAATTAAAATAGTCAGAAGTAGAGAAGACTGTATATATATATATATATATATATATATAAATATATATATATATATATATATATATATATATATATATATATATATGGGGGGTAATGACTCGAGCATAAGAGATAAAGAGTGGATACGGGGGGACACCCGAGAGAAAAACAAAGGGTACCAGGGGGACACCTGAGATAAAAACGAAGGATTACCAGGGGGGCACCTGAGATAAAAACGTAAGGATTCGCCTTGTTTCTGCGCTTTAATACAGCAGTCAGAAGAAACGTGAACTCATAGCCCATATAATAAGGGACAATTAGACTACGGTGACGTTTAAAGACGCATCAAAGGAGTTTGTTTAAACTCCATGACAGGGTATTGATTAGGAGGCAGGTATATGTATGACCAGCTGTTGACTGTCTAGTCTGTCAAGTGTCTGTCATATGTGTTCTGTTGTACGTCAAATGTAATAGAACTGTATCGTTGATTGTCCGAAATGAAATTTGGTTTTACTCGATTCTGTAACTGAGAGGGAATCACCAATGAATTGATGGTTTTGAGTTAATTGATAGTAAAAAGTTTTGGTGGGAAAAGATTGGATTGGAGCTTGCGTATCTGGTGCTCGCATACTAGTAGAAGGATAACAAATTGTATAAATATTGTTGGTAACAGAATTGAAAATAGAGGCGGTCACCCCACTTGCGGATCTGTGCATGCAACTACCTAAGCATGCTCCTAAACTAAAAAAATATAGCACAGAGAGTGTTAAAGGTACTGCCCACAAGATGTTTATGCCTTGTCCACAGAATGGGTCCCTATCTAAAGCTGTCTTACAACATATGATGACTTTTCTGCATGCCACATATACAGGCAAGAAGCTAGAGAAACGTCTTGCTGTTCTAGAATTGTGGAAGATGTTTGAAGAGACGAAGGTGGAAGAACCACCCATAGACTGGATATTAAATGTATGTGCGGAGGGGTGTGAGACGCCTACCGCCCCACCAGCTACCGCGCCACCAGCCTACCGTGCCACCAGCCCCGCCTGAGCCAGTCATTGAAGGGAGTAAGAGAGAGGGGCTTTACCCGCTAAGAGAACTTAAGGCAGCCACGGGGTATAGCAACCACGCATATGAGTCGCCTACATACAATAGTGACGACAATAAGGGAAGGGAACAGGAAAACGATATTGCCTCTGCGGTCTCGAGGGACAAGGAGAGACGCAAAGATGAAGGAAAAGATCAGGCACAGAGTTGTGCACCACCTGATAAGGAGAGAGAGGGAAATAAACGAAAGGGAAATGAAGTTAGCATTGATGAGAAAGAAGAATGGATGGGAGGTCAGATATTGCTGAAGTTCGATGGAAAAGGAAGTAATGATATAAGGCCAAGAGAGAGGTCTGATGAGACCCAAAGGAGAGAGAGAGAGAAAAAGAGATGGAAGTAAGGGATGAAAGGACAAGAAGGAAGGATAGGCTAAAGCGTGAACAGCTATATCGCGAAGAGCAAGAGAAACAGCTCGGTCATAAGCAAGAGGCAGCCTACGACCAGTACAGACAGACTAAGCAAAGGATGGAAGAAGAGCAAAGGGTATGTGATAAGAGAGCGAAGAGAAGAGAAGAGGAGGAAAATAGAAGGGCAAAGGAATTTAGAAACGAAAGGATGAGGGAAGCAGACAAGGCTAGAGAAGAAGTGAGGAAGCGTAAGGAAGTAGATGAGGAAACAGAACGAAAGCGCAGACAGAGGGCACGGGATCTTTAATATCTGGTGCGGGAAGTTAAAAAACCCAATCCTGTTATAGAATAGTAAGACATAGAAGAATTCCTTCCTGCGAGTGACTCGGTGCAAGGTATAAGTGGGACAAATATTGAAGATGACTTCGACACCAGGAGCATCGGGGAAATGATTGATAAAATATACGATGAGATGGGGCTAGAACAGATATCCGATGGGGGAAGGAAAGATGAGCGCTTGGAGAGCACTCAGCTATATGAGGATGTCACTCGAAGTAGTGGGAGCAGGGGACTGTCCCTAGACAGGGTGGAGATTGGGCAGAACGAAGAAGATGCAAGGAGTTGTGTAAACTGGGAGTATTCAGAATCAGACGCCGGTGGGGAAATGGAGGATGTGGCACACGAGGAAGGGAGATCTGCGAAAAATGGCTCCCAGGGGACCGAGGGGTACGATGGTCAGATGCTAGCGAGTCCACAAGTAGGACACCGAAGTCTTTCGCGCAGTCCGGCCAACATGAAGGAACACCCCACGGTCAGAGGGGGGCGTCAGCACCTGCCTATGCAGATAGATTAAGGGCATTGCCAGGGAGACGGCAAGGTGGAAATACCACCCCAACTATAGACCGAAAAGCTATGGGGAAAGAACAGGAAGACTGCGCATTCCAATTCCCGCTGCTAGAAAAGGGGGGAGCAAGACCACAATATATTCCATGGCCACACATGGACCGAGAGAACCTAAAAAATAAGCTTCCAATGCTGACATCGGGAGCCGGGAAGTGGACACATGAGTTGGAGAAAATGACGGGAGGTGTCACCTTAGCTATAGGGGACATCAAGGGCCTCCTAATCGCCATACTTGGTGAAAGAGCAGACGATGTATGGAAACGGGCAGGCTACCCTCGGGTAACCATAATTGACACCTCCCATGATGGAGCACCATTTAATAATTGTAGACCAGCAGTGTGGAAAGCGCTGCAAACGCTATATCCAGACACTTCAGATATGGGAGCTATAATGACTCGGAAAATGAAAGAGTCAGAGGATCCATTGATTTATATCCAGAATTTCCAAGATGCGTGGGTGCTCGAAACGCATGAGTCCTGGACGAAATCTATCCCTGTATTCTACCACATATTATGCCAGGATTTGCCTGAACCGGTGCAGAATCAGCTAAAAAAATTGGTAGGAGTAGAAGCAAGACCATGGGCCGAAATACAGTTGACAATTGCACACTACTGCAGATTGTTGCAAGAAAAGAACCGGAAGAAGGAGGCAACTTGTAAGGGTGAGGAAGCAAAGCTGGTGCAAAAGAAACTCTCAAAGTATGCTCTCGAGGGAGCCATGCTGACAAGCCCAGCTGAACCAAGCATGCAATCAGTAGCTAACCCATCCCAGAATAACCAAGGTAGCGTGGGATTTTACCCGAGGGGAAGAGGTTTTGGAGGAAGAGGATGGCAGAGTAATCAGGGTGGGTTTCGAGGGTACCAGGGGGGCTTTCAGAATAATCAAAGTGGCTTTCAGAACGCGCAAATGGGCAGTCCAGCTACGCCAGATGGACAGATGGCCCGACCACCGCCAGTGTGTTGACTGTGTGGAATGACAGTACATGTGGCTCGCATGTGCAGAAGCCAAGGCATGTGGCAAAATAGCCAAGGGATGGGGGCAGGCATGGTGAATCAGCCTGCCGTCCCGCTGCAGGGCAGTGCACAAAATCACACAGCACAGCAGCAGGCGTCAGGCTCACAGCAATGTGCACAACAAGTGGTTCAACCCCCCGAGCATGGGGAACGTACCGCAGGGACAATCCCAGCAGGCACCACCGCAAATGTCACAGGGCACTAGCTCCGGAGGGGGAGTCAACCCTGGGAATGGAGGAAATCAGCAAGTATACAGTGAGCCAAACTTATATATGAAATAGGACAGTTCACGGGGGACTCTGATGTGTTCTATCCTATCAGTGACACCAGACCCTCATGGGGAACCTAGGGTGAATGTTGTCATAGGGGGTAAAGAATATTCCTTCTTAGTTGACACGGGTGCGACATGCTCGTGCATACGAGAAGGCAGGTTTTCCTTGTCCGGCGAGGCCATAGATACTCAGAGTTTCACGGGAGCTCACAGTAGAGTTCCCTTTACAGATGCACTCCCTGTCTCTGTGGAAGAGCGCGAAATGAATGTACCCTTATTATATCCACGTCAGACCCCAGTAAACATCCTGGGTCCGGACTTAATGACTAATTTGAATGTGACAATCTTGTTTACCGAGAATGGTATAGTATGTTCCACTCCTGGAATGCATTATTCGAACATGTGCGAAATGATCAGAGCATACTCAGGACGTATAGCCATGAGAGCTATACCATTAGAGCCAGAAGTCTTTGCATATGGCGTGCGGGTGCTTATGGCGGGATTGCCAAGCCTCGCAGATAGAACTATGAGGACACCTGATGAGTTTCTATTCAGCCCAGAATACCTATGCACAAAGAGGAGGGACAAGTATTTCCCCTAATGATGCAATCTGCGGCAGTACGAGGGAAGGTGGTATTGGTCGAAGGATATGACGATGAAGGCAGACAATGGTGTGCAATTATCTCCATCGAAGAAGGGTATCGAGTGACTGACGTCACTGATGACGATCTGTTCGAAGAACACCCTGACCTAGAAGAGACAAGGGTGGAAGTGAGTCTCATTTTTTTGGTTGGTCAAAATGATCAAACGGGAGGTGCCACAGAGAATGATGCTGGCACTGCTACATCCAGAATACTTCAAAGATGACATGGCCCAAGTGCCTGTCACAGTATGGACTACAGGGCCCTTTGACGTAGGGCTCCTGAAGGGGGCAGGTGATGTGAAAATTAAACTGAAACCAGGAGCAATTTTACCACGAGTGCGACAATATCCCATGTTCAGAGAGGTAGATGAAGGGATCGCAAAGACAATTTCCACCATGATGGAGCAGGGCATCCTAGTGACATCAGAATCACCTTCCAACACATTGATTTACCCTGTCAAGAAATTAAAGGGAGGGTCTTGGCGTTTAATTCAAGATTTAAGAGCATTAAACGATATAGTTAAAGCTGAATTCCCTCTAGTCCCTAATCCATCCACAATTCTATTCAACATACCCACTGAGGCAAAATATTTCACAGTGATTGACTTGAAAAATGCGTTTTTCTCAATCCTGTTGCACCGTGACTCACAAGACCTGACGTCATTTACTTTCAGGTTTAAAGTACGAGGCTGCCACAGGGGCACTGTGAGTCTCCATCCATTTTCAACAGAGTGCTGCAGATGGACCTAAGCAATATTGCAGTAGACAGTGTTGTTTTGCAGTATGTGGATGACATTCTGATCGGCAGCTTCACTGAGGAACAATGCAGGCATGACTCTGTCCAGCTATTGACCATCCTGGCTAAGAAAGGATATAAACTTGACAAGGAAAAGCTACAATACTGTCAGCGAGGGGTGCTGTACATGGGCCAGCTAATCTCAAATGAAGGAAAAAAAGTAACCCCAGAAAGGGCTGAAGATATCATTAACACGGCTAAACCGCTCACGATAAAACAAATGCAAAGCTTCTTAGGCCTGTGCAATTATGTCAGAGCATGGGTCTTCGACTACAGCTCGTATACCAAGCCCTTGCTTCAGGCCCTAAAGAAGGCCCAGGCGACAAGGGAAAAAAAACAAATGGACTAAGGCAATGGAAAAGGGTTTTGCAGGACGCAAGGGGGCGAATTGTAAGGCCCCAGTTCTCTGGATTCCTAATTACGCAGAGGAATTCTACGTTTTCTCACACACCGATGGTAATTTTATGACGGCAGTGCTCGCGCAACAAACCTCACTGTGGTATAAGCCCCTAGCATATTACAGCGGGAGTCTGGACTCGGTCATGAAGGGCCACTTCCCATGCAAACAAAATATAGCTGCTGCCGCGTTCGCCATTGAAAAGGCGTCATCCATTATGATGGGGTGCTCAATGACATTGTACGTTGAGCACTCGTTATTCGCCATATTAGAAAAACCAAAGGGCACGCCGACATCTCAGAGAGCATCCGCATATGAAGTGATTATCTCTAACGCATCGATCAAAATAGTGCGATGTAAAACTGTGAACACAGCTACATTCACAGAGGGAGAACCTATACATGACTGCGAATTATCAGGAATTCTATGATGAAATCCCCAGGGTAAAGGAAAATGCCCTGGCAGGTGGCGAAATCGTGTTAATTGACGGTTCCTCAAGAATCGATCAAGAAGTCAGACAAAGATATAAAGGCGTGGCCGTGGTAAAACAGCTAGCGAATGGAGAGTTCCAAGTACTCGTCAGTGCGCGAATACCCTCTCACTATTGGCACTGATACTCGCCATTGAGAATCACGCAGACCAGGAAGTAACAGTGTGCAGTGACTCTGCCTATGTGATGTCCACAGTACATGCAGGTCTAGCATGCTGGAAAAGGAGGGGCTACCTCTGAGCGGAAGGCACACCAGTGCAACACGCAGCCTTATTGGACAGGTTGATAAGAGCACTATAGCTCGCAGTGGGCATAGCGGTCGTGAAATGCGCCGCTCATACCAAGGGGACGGATTTCGTGTTACGTGGAAATCATGAAGCAGACACGGAAGCCAAGCGTATGGCATCCAAAAAAGAAACAATCATGGACGTGGAGGTGGCACGTACCCATGAGAGGATGATGGTAGCACGAGCCACACCTGAGGCCTATAGTAACATGGGGCAGACTCAGCTAATGGAACTCCAAGGGGAGGCAACTCAGGAGGAGAAAAATGTGTGGAAGCGTCGAGGGTGTTCCTTAAACCCCTCTGACGGGTTGTGGAGGCAAGACAGCACTGGTAAACCAGTAATGCCTGTCGCCCTACTGAAGGTAGCATTGGAACAACTACACTACCCTATGCACATGTCTAAAGAAAATATTGCTGTAACGCTTGCAGAAGACTGGTTTACACCGAATTTAGCAGAGCATGTTGCGTTCTTCATGGTGAACTGCATAATCTGCCAGCAATTCACCACTGGGCACACATTAAAAGTCATGAGAGGAGTTATCCCCCGGCCAAATGGCCCATTCCAGCACTTGCATATTGACCACGTCGACATGATTCAAGTGTGCAACGGGTACAGGTATTTAATTGTGGTGGTGTGTCCATTCTCTAGATGGATAGAAGGAGGTCCCTTACACACCCAGACGCTACCTGTGCTGCCAAATTTCTAGTGAGGGAAGTGTTCCCCAGATGGGAGGTGTGTGAGGTAATGAGATCAGACAACGGGGCTCACTTTGTTAATGCAGTTTTCGAACGGACCAGCTTGTTGCTTGGTATAAAGCACAAGTTCTCGTTGGCGTATCACCCGAATGGGCATGGGATATGTGAGCGGCTCAACTGCCTGTTAAAGGAGAGGATAGCCAAGTTGAAGCTCACATTAAAAAAGGGATGGTTGCACTGTCTACCACTGACATTGTATGCACTTCGGAACCAACCAGGCTCCGACCATCATATCACACCGAACGAGATAGTCACAGGCAAAAGGATGAGGACCCATCTTAACCCCCGTGATAGAGCTAGATGTGATGCCCAGCCAACTAAGGAGGTCTTGGGGACAGAGATGCAGGATTACCTGAACTGTATGACATCCAGCGTCTCTGTCATTTTAGGCCAGCTGCAGCAACGAAGAAATGGGTGCAGCGCAGCACAAAATGCAACAGGAAATGCTGAAACGGACGCCACACAAGGTTTATGTGCACCACCCGTCTTCCCTGGTGACACTGTCCTCATAAGGAACTTTACAAGGAAGAAGTGGGATGAGCCACGATTCAATGGCCCTTTCATTGTAGAGGACTGCACTCCTTCAGCCATCAAAGTCGAGGGCAGAAGGGCATGGCTCTTCCTGAATGACATTAAACCTTATATAGGAGAGAGCCCCCAAGCTACATCTAACCACGAAGAAACCACAGACAACGGGGAAGAACCTCAGCATGTGCAGACAAGATCCATGACGAGGAAGAAGGATGCATGAGCAGCAAAATAAAGGCGAAAAGAACTCGGTTTTTAATTGTGGCTTTTAAACAAGACATTTTCTCAAACCAGTGAAAGATAATAAAGGGCATAAAACGAACACTCTGTGCATCCTAGTTGCAGGGTAAAGAGAAGCACATCCAAAGCCACAACAACATTGATAAAACAAACTTTTTGAAAGCACGTCATGCCCAAGCAGTACAAAGAATCAAGACTCTGTTAGACCGCAAATAAAATATTTTCTGAGAGGGTAACATGAAGCAACCACTGTCAAGACTTTGTTCACAGAACTCATGGTATCTCCTAGCAGAAGCCTCAAGTGGGATGTGCTTACGCATTTCCAATTTGTGGTGCTGTCATACCTGTCACTCATAGGTAGAGAGACCACTCTCACAGACTTTATTCAAGATCCTGCGAACATGAAGGTAATTTGGCAACTGCTGACTGTCATCACAGAAGCCTTCGCCGAGCTACCTGAGCACACAAGGACACAAATGCTTCCACCGCCAGTAGACATTGATGAACTCACATTTAACTTGTTTTTTCAAATAATCGAGAAATGCTCAGGACTTGTCGGGAGAACAACTGACACACGTACTTTCATCAGAGACCCAAGAAACCTGCTCAGTTGAACCAGCTGTGGACTAAACTAAATCACCTTGTGGAAGTCCACGCAACAGGAAGGTGCAGAGACTGTGCGAATCAAAAGAAAAGCTAATGACCAGGACCCAGCCAAACAGGACAAATGTCCCTATCACCCGAAGACACCCGGCTGGCGCACAACGTCCTGCTTAGACTAGTCACAGACTATCCGGAAATGGTGGGGAGGCCTGCAGATGTTGACGTCATCACCTTCCTTAGAGATCCAGCCAAAGTCCCACACATGGGCACACTCCTCCACGGCATAACGCTACAGGTGGAGCTATCTAACTTCCAGCGAGAATACCTTAGGAGGTAGCAGTGAGACTTTCCACCGTGGGACAGATCGTGGAGACAGAGAGACAGTGCTTTATCTTCCACCGTGGGACAGATCGTGGAGACAGTGAGACAGTGCTTTATTTTCCGCCGTGGGACAGATCGTGGAGACAGAGCGACAGTGCTTTATCTTCCGCCGTGGGACAGATCGTGGAGACAGAGAGACAGTGCTTTATTTTTCACTGTGGAACAAACCGAGGACAGAGACACAGTTCTTCAATTTTCCACCACAGGACAGATCGAGGAGAGCAGAAACAAGAACTACACCATCCTATGTTTTCTTTGTACTTTTCCCTCTATTTTTCCTTATTTTTTTTTTATTTTTATTTTTTATGTTCATTTTTATTTTTATTTTTATGTTAACGACATTTTATTTTTGTGTGATTTCTAGCAGTTCCATCTTTTCATTCATTCGCAGTGAACAGGTTCCCGCATTTCCTCAGGACCAAAGCAAATTCGAGGAGTGCACTGGGACCTTACCTACTATAGATATGCATTATGAATGTGATGTACCAAAGTTGCTAGCCTAACCCTTTTCCATAGTCTAGCAAAAGGAACTGTACTGCATACGCAGTGATTACCGACAGCACCCACAAGAGGGGGGACATTTGTAAAGCACTCGTCACTTTAATAGTAATGAACTCTTGAACTACGAGATCAGAGCAACAGAAGGAATAAATAACTGACTATGAACTCGTTCGAAATGGGGGCCCAGAACAGTAATTTGATTTTACCCCCAGCAGAAGGGCGCCCCCACTTCCCTGGAAGAAAATGTTGCAAGTTGTCTTTCCGAACGATAATGTATAGTTCTTATTATTGTTTTTCATTAACAATCAGAACTGCTTTCTTTATTGGTGCACGAAGTGTCCCAATCTCAGCCCACCCACCAGATGATGAACGTCTGGGGCCTACGAAAGCACCCAGACCCTATATAGTCATTCCAGTCCCAAGAAAACCTGATGGTAAAATTAACAAACTAAAATTAAATATAATTAGCAGTGATTTAGACACATTTGAGGTAACAAATGAAGGGAAAAGCTGGAGACAGGGTCAGCACGCAATGAATGAAAATGCAGCACTGACCTTTGCACGCACACACACACACAGGATGCACACAGGCAAGGGCAAGTGTCAATGGCTACAGGGCCTCCAACGAAGGCTGCAGAGAAGGGGAGACAGCCTGTCGAACAATCAGTTCCAGAAAATAGTGGAAGTAACCAAGAGAAGTCAAGTGAGAAACCCAAGAGAGAGGGCATAGCAAAATCCCTCAAAAGAACAGAAGTAGCCACAAAGGAACTCACAGAGAAAACGCAAATGCTGATAGATTATTTGCTCCCATTTATAGTCAGAGCAAAGAAACTGCACGAGGAGCTGAAAAATAGAACTGCAGAGAATATAACGACAAGCACGCCAGCTCGAACACTGCTAACAAGCACCAGATCTACGACACAGCCACGCGTTGAGGAGTTGGAAAGCCAATTGCGGCCAGAGAACCTCGATGAAGAATTACAAGAGGAGAGGAAGAGAAACGAAAAACCTTTTCCTACCACAGTGATGCAGCCAAAGGACCCTGCTCCACTGAGACGCCCAGAGTGGAAAAGCAGCACAGACGCTTTTAAGGACTTAGGGCCTCATTACACAGATAGCGGTAGGGATTTACCGGTACCGGTAAAATACCGGTACCGGTAAATCCCTACAGCCTTACTACGAGGTCCCTTTGCGGGTTGGGGGATTTAACGCCTGCTTTTTGCAGGCGTTAAAATCCAACCCGCTAAGGGACCTCGGAGCTAATTACGGCACCGCAAAATTGGGGTGCCGTAATTAGCGCCTTCCCCATTCCCATAGAGCCCTATTGGGCAGAAATGGGAATGGGGAAGGGCAATGGCGGAAAGGGGATTTACCGCCCCTCCAACCTTGGAATAGGGCGGTAAATCCCCTTTCCGCCAAGGCGGTGCCGGTATTTTACCGGCATGAGCAATGGCGCTAATAGCGCCATGGCTCACCGCCTACCGGGTAATGAGGCCCATAGTAATAGCAAACTACAGAAAAACGCTGAGAATCAAGAGAAGTCCATATGAAGATAACAATGAACTTAACGACTACCTGGACAGCACAGCCCATCTCGGAAACAACATATGGTACCAACACATGAAGGAAGTAGGATAAAGGCAGTCAGAAGGAGAATGCTTCGTGTGTGCACTCCTACCATACAGTATGGGAAAATCCAAGATCTTTGTGGCTGTAGAAATTGATGTCCAGACAGCACACTGTATGTCGCACGTAGCAATGTGCAAGACCAGAGGCCAGTTCATGGGCAGTGATGCCTCCCTGAAATGGGCAACTGAAGCAACGGATCCTGATGAGGATGATTATGTTCAAGACAGAAAGACAAGAAACAGAGCTCATACTAAGAAACATGGAATCAGGTACGAGAACCCTGATGTAAAAGGGGCAGGAATTAGATGGGAAGTGAATCAGAAGCTAAACGTCCGAGGAAGAACTCCAGAGGAGGCTCAAAGTTGGAAGAACAGAGGCCAGGTGCAGATTTGGGGGACAGTGCTTTCACCAGACGGATGGGAGAAAGGAGTAGTGATCTGCAGAGCCTGGATGGTCAGTGGTCAATACGAACCTACCATCAACATAGTGCGGAACGGATGTAAGCCATTATGGCCGAAGCTTGCAAAACTACTTACATGGGTCGAAGACAGAGGAGGACCCTTACAGATAGTGCCACTAGAAAACCCAAAGTTCTGTTTCAGAAATAACGGCACAAGGAAGATGGGAGGAATTCAGAACTGTGGACGAGTCTTCGACGCTCCAGGAATTGTACACGGAACCGCAGTAATCATGGATCATTATTGGGCATGCAGATCCAAAGCATACCTAAGACTGCCGAAAAACTGGGGAGGTATATGCACGATAGTGAACATCCACGTTCCCGTGCTGGTGATCCCTAAGAATGACTTGAATTTGGACAGTTTCCCGAAAGCAGATGCTCATCTGAGGAAAAGGAGGTCTGTGGAACTGATGTCCAGAATGAAGAGAGAACATTACTTTTCCACCAAATCAGAAGAGGCATTCCATGCAGTCCCATACAAACACAGGCTGTTCAACCTCACGTCAACACTATTCACCACGATGCTCTTGCCACACATCCAAATTGGAGTGAATGCTAAATGATTGCAGATAACCGGATGGGAGTTATTGCAGACAATCAATACCACTATAAAAGGATTCAACGCGATCAAAGAAGAGCTGAGAGCAATCAGACTAATGACCCTCCAAAACAGATATGTGCTTGACATGATCACAGCAATGGATGGAGGTGTTTGTGCAAAAATCGGAGAATCATGTTGCACATTTGTACCATCACACGATGAAGAAAACGAAACCCTAACAGAGGCCATACGTATGTTGACAAACCTGAAAAACCAGATGATCGATGAAAGTGATGAAGCGGACGATGACAGCTGGTTTGGAGACCTATTCTGGTGGGTCCCACAATGGATGGCAAATATATTCAAGTTTCTGGGAGCCCTACTAGCAATGGTATTGCTAGGATCCTGTGTTGTTAAAATAATCATTACACAGTGCCAGAAAACTGCGAAGAAAGCCATAGGGATGAAAATAATGGTTGATGTCGAACAAGGGTGGAAGCCCAGAGATCTGACTGATGAAGAAATGGGAAACTTTGTGAAGGCCAGCAAATTTGCACCAGAAGGAACAAAGTTCACATATCCTAAGAAACAAAGAAGATATGAAGGAAAATGGATCTAGTGCAGTCCAAATCGACAATGTCAGCTAATGACATGGAACAAAGACGAACATGTGAAAACAGCAGGGAGTTCGAAAGGAGTGATAAAAATATGGACTCCAAAGACTCACACATTCACACCATCATGTACAAACCCTGAAGATAATGAACATGACACTGAAGAATAAAGGAAATAAGTGCAAAAGAGATCGCAGAAGTGGTCGATGAACCGACCAGAGGGGGGAGTGTAGAGGAGGTCCCAGACATGACCTGCACCCCTGCCCCTCATTTCGAGGTACCAGGAGAGTACTCACCAAGGTATGTGACGTATGAGGAACAAATGAACCAACAAAGAGCTGCACTGGGACTCTGCCCAGTGTACAACAGAAGGTCCATACCTATTGAAGCGCCCATAACCAGACAACCCTGGGCAGCACGGTACCCTATCAGACAGCCGTACCAGCCGCTGAGATGAAACGAAGAGTACCTACAGACAGTCCATGAAGAGACCCAAAGAGCTTTAATGGAAGGCTAGTGGAAATGACATAAGAGCCTGAACAGACTTGCGAATTAACAAAAATGGCTATCGAAGATAACACGCCAGTGCGAGCAGTCGTGAAAATAGATATAATGGATGCAGGAAAGAGACTATGTTATAAACGTGAGGAAACGTTGCTACGAAACAAGATGGAAGCAACCAACCAGTTAAACGTGTGTAAATAGGCTTGGAACGCAAAAAGCTAAAGATATCAATACTGCTTGCAATGCTTAGTAGAAGATTAGAGCGGCAAGCGCTAACTCTATATCTACCTCAATAAGGCACATTATACAAGTGCAACTCGGGGGGCGTGGCCAAGCAGCCATGGAGTAGGCTGCGATTCCTTGGAGCTCCGTGATCCGACTTATTGATTAGAAGCAAAACGCATGTGTTGACGGCTGATTCCAGCGACAAAAGATACTGTATCCGGGTGAATACTTCAGGCAGCAGATGAGCGTATCGGCGAGAGAAAGTGGACACAGCAGATTGAATTAGGCCACTTTGAGTCCTGATCCGAGAGCGGCGCGATGGATACTAAGATGGTGGTTTGCCAACACAAAGGGACCCCCGGCGGCATTTGAAATCGGGTGCCAAGCGGGCAGTGAACGGACTGCAGGCGTACAGTGCGGATGGAACATTGAGTGGCCGACTACCGGAGAGAAGCCCACGAATAGCCCGAGAGGATGTACACAGCGTTGGGCCACGAGGCCATGGGATGGGCGGCACGTCCTTGGTGCTCCCACTAGACCAGGACGATGTATACACAAAACGTACAAGAAGGACAGCGTTCACACAATAAGGTGGAAGCGTCGAGCACGTAGGGATTACATCCCGAAGCCGCACCGAGGAGTGGATGGGCAAATACGGACACAATAAGTGGCGCTGAGATCTGTACGCCCGAAACAAAATGGCGACCGATCCTGAACAAAGGATTACACTGGTGGACCGTGAAGCGGCCTCGTAAGGGTTGGGACGCAGCAAATGGGTATATGCATCTTGTAGGTACCATTGGCCTTTGCAAGGTTGCATCATGTCGGTGAAAAGTCTGAGAACCAAGACCAGACAACCCACAATGGAGGTCTTCGCGAAAGCGCAGAGGACCCCCACAACATCGGAGCGGAGCGCATCCATGACTGCTGCCGAAGAAACCCCAGAAGGAGATAAGCACCAAATCCTGGAGGCTATATCGGAGCTGAGCACTAAGTGGGGCGCAGCAATGGCGGACTTACAGACAGCCCTGGAGGGCAAAATCGATGCGGTTGGGACTGAACTTGCCCTGTTAAGGCAAGATGTCAGGGGACTGGCAGAGAGAACAAGTGGGCTGGAGAGTGCAGTAAAGACCAATACTGATGTCAGCACAACTAATGCAAAGGAAGTTCATGTGCTCAAACAGCAGGTTGCTAACCTCGAAAATCGGGTGGAAGAAGCGGAGGGAAGAGCGAGGAGAAATAACATACGGGTGGTCAGCCTGCCGGAGGGGGAGGAGGGTCAAGACCATACAAACTACGTTGAAAACATGATCCTACAAGAAATAGGAGCAGATAAGATTTCGCAGGGATTCACAGTGGAGCGGGCGCACCGAGCCTTGATGAGGAAACCGTGACCTGGGGCCCCGCCGCGACCTATCATCGCGAGGATCTTGAACTATAGAGATAGGGAGAAGATCCTGTAATATTTTCGTAAAGGTGGGACAATACAAAGAGCATCCGCCAACATTACAGCATACCCGGATTATACGATGCTGGTGCAGAGACTGAGATTCAGCTACGTGGCAGTCAAGAGGAGGCTGCGAGCAGCAGGCATCAAGTACATGCTCCTGTACCCGGCAAAGCTGAAGGTACTACATAAGAGCAGAGCGCTCTTTTTTGACACTCCCGAGGAGGTGGTAACGTGGTTGGATCTGCACGGCTGCTCGGAACAAGAAGTTGACCGTGACCGGCAGGAACAGGACGGCTGAAAAACTGGTGCCACGGACATTGGGGGTACGGATTATACCGGGAAGCGAGACTGGTCGAACACTGGATAGCATTCGGGCCTGGTGCCCGTCATGGACTGGAATATAGTAGGTAAATTGCAATTGGAAGCTGCATAGGGTTAACACAATGCGTAATACATTTGTTAATAGGAGCAATAGGATGGAGGCAACCCACCCCCGAAATACTAATAGTTAAGTGGCCATTAGGGCGACTTTAGCCTACTGAGCCCTGAGCATAAGACAGGGCTAGATGTGGGGGTGCCTGAGATCCAGGGATGGAGGGGGCGTTGTTGGGAAGGGGTTGGGTGGGGGGAGGGAAGGGAGGTGTGAAGTTTGGGGTGTACATAGTTTTGGGGAGTTTAAGTTTGAACATGAGCCTACATGGAAGAGTTGAAGGGTTGTATCTGCATAGCATGACCGTGAGGGTTCGTGGAAATGAGGGAGGAAGATATCAAAGCTCTATGGGAGATCTGAGGATAGTGACGTGGAATGTCAGGGGACTTAACAGTTATATGAAGAGGAATAAGGTCATGCTGTATTTGAAAAGGCAAAAGATAGATGTTGCATTGTTACAGGAGACGCATTTGACGCGGGAGAAGCTGGAGCTAGTTGGGAAAAAATGGAAAGGGATTGTGGTGGGTTTGTCGTACTCTGCTTACGCTAGGGGAGTGCTTGTCTGGGTGGCACCTCATGTCCCGTTTCAGCTACTGCAGGAAATGGCGGAAACTGACGGGAGGATGCTTATATTGAGAGGGCTGTTGGAGAATAAAGAGGTATGCATCGTGAATACGTATGCTCCTAACCATAACACGGCGGCATACTTCAGGACTCTGTGCACCAGTCTTAGTATGTGTGTGGGAAGCGTGGTTATTTGGGGCGGGGATTTCAATTGTGTAGTGAACCCAAAGGTGGATAGATCTGACAGCAGGATTGATAGGCCCACCCCAGCGGCCAAAGCATTGCAGGTGTTACTAGATGATTTCGGCTTGGTAGATGTATGAAGAGCAAAACATCCCAATGATAGGCAATATCCGCATTATTCTGCCCCGCAGCAGCTACACACGAGATTGGACCTCTCAGATCACTCGCCCCTGATTCTTGGGTGGCAATACTGCCCCCCGAGGGCGCGGAGGCACTCAAAGATCCGGCCTTTCATGAGGTCATAAGAGATGAGATCATTAACTATTTTGAAACGAATACTGGTAGTGTTGACTCGGCGGGTACACTATGGGAAGCTTTTAAGGTGGTGATGCGGGCGGCAGCCATAGCTAAGTCAAAGGGCCTGCAAGGTGGGGTTCTGGCTGATCTACAAAGAGTTGAAGATGAACTAGAAAGAACATTAGAAAGTGACAGTGTGGACAATGAGCTAGTACTTAAACTACAACAGCAATGCGCAGAACATTGGGAAAGGCTCTGTAACCTCAATTATAAAAAAGTATGTAGAAAGACAGCACGCAGGAGGAGATAAAACAGGTAGGCTTTTAGCATGGCTGTACAAGAGTGAGACCCCTAGATCCTAGATTAGGACAATAACTAGAGAGGATGGCATTTCATTTCATTTATTTCACATTTATAAAGCGCTCACACAGCCCGCAGGCATCGAGGCGCTGTTACAGGAATTGTCTTTTTTATTTTTCTTAGTTGCGTAATTGTGTGGTTTTTTTTTTTTTCTTAGTTACGTATTTATAACGCGCTTAAACACCCAAAGGTTTCTAAGCGCGGACCCGGGGATCGAACCTGTTGTTGCTCCGTGTCGTCTTGCTTCCAAGACGCGCACGCTGCCGCTGAGCTATCCTCCCGGGATGGCGATGTAGTAGACACTCAAGAAGGAGTCAACAAGGAATTTGCGGATTATTATAGGGTGTTATACGGGGACAAGGAGGGAAGTAGTCAAGAGGAGATAACCGAAACACTAGAAGATATAGGATTACCTAAAATAAGTGATGAGGAGAGAGAAGAGCTTGATGCACCAATTACCCTGGAGGAGTTGAAGGAGGTTGTGAAGCAGTTGCCCACCAGTAAGACCCCAGGAGCAGACGGGTTCCCTAGCAAATTTTATAAAGTATATAGAGAAGAAGTACTACCCCCAATGCTAGACATGCTTAACGAAGCTTTTGAGATGGGAAGGTTGCCGGAGTCACTCAGAGAAACAATCATAATACTGCTTCCTAAACCCAACAAACCGGGGTATAGTTGTAGCTCCTACAGGCCTTTATCGATGCTGAACCAGGACAGCAAGATACTGACGGCTGTCCTGGCAAACAGATTGCGGAAAGTAATTAGTAAATTAATCCACCCGGATCAAACGGGCTATGTTCCGAACAGGAATATAACCCATAATCATAGGAGACTCCACCGTGTGATCGATTGGGCGGATAGAAATGAAGGCGAAATGGCGATTGTATCCCTAGACGCAGTAAAAGCTTTTGACTCCGTTAAGTGGCCATGGCTGCTGGCGGCCCTGGGAGGTTACGGAGTAGGGCCAGGGTATATCAGGTGGGTGAAAATGCTATACAGTGAGCCGTTAGCCAGAGTTCGAACGGGATCAGTGATATCCAAGAGATGGCCGCTTAGTAGAGGTACCAGGCAGGGGTGCCCCTGGTCCCCGATGCTTTACATTCTAGCCCTGGAGCCCCTAGCGATATACCTCAGGCAACAGTACGATACGATAGGTATTGAGGTTGGGGGGAGCGGCATCTAATATCCTTATATGCAGATGATTTATTACTGTACCTGAAATACCCGGAAGAGAATCTTCAATATATCCTTGAAGTGATGGAGAAATACGCGGGGTTGTCCGGCATTGCGGTAAACCCTCAAAAATCCAGTATATTCCCCCTAGGTAGCTATAAGGGTACCCCGAAGGAAAGGTTGCCAGTGTTACAGATACCATGGGTGACTGGTTCTTTCCGTTACCTTGGCATAGATGTGTATCACACCGCAGAAGAGGAACATAAGCACAACACTGTGGTAGCTGTTGAGAAAATCCGGAAATGCATGAAGTTTTGGGAGAAGTTGCCCCTAGCCATGATGGGACGGGGGGCAATGCTTAAGATGGTGGTCCTACCTAGGCTTTTACATTATTTTAATAATATCCCACATATGATACCCAAGAAGTTCTTCACTGAATTGAATAGTATATGCAGGGACTTCCTATGGCATGGTACCCGGAATAGAGTAGCGCTATGGAAGTTGCAGAACTTCTACGAAAAGGGAGGTATCAGGCTGCCCAATTTTGAGGTCTACTATATAGCAAGTCAATTACAATATGTGGCCAATTGGCTCTCCAACGAAGTGACCCCTGAACATAGGTTGTTTGGGCGGGTTTGCCACCCATTTTACTTAAGGGAAATTATATGGTTGCCTGAGACAGATATGAAGGAGCGCCCTAAAATGATGATGTTGGGATGGAAAATGTGGCGTCGAGCGTGTCGGATGATGGATGACCCATTCCCGTGCTCCCCGCAAGTACCGCTGGTCGCATTAGCGGGAGGGGACAAGCAGCTGAGGGTGATTATCAGAACCTACTGGGAATCGGTGGGGCTGGTAACGTTAGGGGACATCTGGCAAGAGGGGACCATTAGATATTTTGAAGAACTTGGGGAGGAGGTGGGATTACACACTGGCCAATATGTTATATACCATAGGATGGTTCAGAAAATTTGGAAAACGTGGCCTGAAACAGTGTTGGCAGAGGAACCAGATGCTACTGTGGGGGTAATATATGACATATTGGAAGGGGGGCATGAGATTTCTAGATTGTATGAGATGGTGATGACCAAGGTGGGGAAGGAATTGACACATCTGAGACTTGATTGGGAGGAGGAGATGGGGGCCCCAATGGGAGATGGGACATGGGAACGCGCCCTGGGATATCACAAAAAAGTGCCAGGAAACGCTAGACTTAAACAAATACAGCTGTACATAACGCATAGAGCATACATGACCCCTCTGAGGATATCTAAGTTCCGGAACGCTGGGCGACAGGCGTGCCCTAAGTACGACATGGAAAACGCTAACATGACACACATGTTTTGGTCATGCCCAGTAATCGAAAGTTTCTAAGGCGAAGTGGCACAAAAATTAGCGACAAAAGGGGTCACGCTTGTCATAGATACGGCCTGGGCCTGCTTGCTGGGAGGGTTCCCCAGACCACGGAAACTTAAACATGTTGAGAAACTGAGAAACTTGGCATATGTGCTAGTAAAACGGAGGATCGCCATGAGATGGAAGAAATGCCACAAGCCACGGGTGGAGGTATGGTGGAAGGAGTTACAGAAATGGGCAGAGGCTGAAACGGTAGTATGGCAGGAGGCGAGCAGCATGAGTGGGGAAGAAGAAGTGGGTACCTTGATGGCATGGAAATTATTAATAGCGGAATTGTTCAGATCTATATCGGACCCGACGGAATCAGATGATAGTGAGACCCGGCCACATGTAGCAGATGCTGAATGCGAAGTACAAATAGGCTCATGATGGATGGTGGGACTTAGGGAGCAGTGGCAAAATGGAAATACAAATGGTGTCTAATGGAATTGTTGTAAATTACACTGCGTGTTGGATTTGTTTGTATTGTTGTTTGTTTTGAATAAAATTAATAAAATATTTTTTAAAAGAATTATACAAGTGCAACTCCATTTGGTAAAAGCAGAAATGTACCCAGGTTGCCAGGGGCCTGACTGGCCGAGTTTCAGAACCCAGCCAGAGTCAAGAGAAGGAGCGGAATCGAAACTCAAAAAAGAGCGGCTCATGCTGGGGAAATCGAGCTCAACCAGAGAAAGGGAGGAGAGAGTCAGCTAACAAGACACAAACCTCAGAGCATATCAGCCTGCCCCATGAAGGTCAAGGTAAGGGGGGCCCATGCAGGTGGCGAGGCTGAAACAGAATGAAATACACTAAAAGCTGAAAACTGAAGCAGATTCATGGTGAACTAACACGTGACCAGACAGGCGCGAAGGGGTACCACCGCCTGATGTCATCCAGGACCCGAGGATGCCATAACTTTTCCTGATAAGAGGCTACAGTTTCGAGGCCATACCCAGCCAACTAATTGACACATAGCCCTAAGATACTGATTGATGGAAGGGAGGCAGGGTGAAACTTGGGACACTAGGCCCCTGGGTGTCCATTCTGCATGCTGCTAATTAAAATGGGGATTTATGTCTAGGGTTGTAACCTGCCCAATCACAATGGACCAAGTTATCTAGAGTCCTATATATCGTAGAACCAATGAGACGTCGTACTTGTAATGACGTCTATCACGTGTGATGTAGTGGGATGGGGCGTAGACGCCCACCCGATAAGAATTATCCAATCCGCATGCTCTATTATCATATACAGATATAGCACCTATACTTAAGTTACCTTAGCTAACCAATTATATTGCATGTCGAGTTTTTGTAGAATTAGATGTCAAAGATGACGAATATTGCCTATAAGAATTGCCGTTCAACGAAAGTTCGAGGAAGTCAGAGCGAGACAGGTGATCACAACGATGCCGATTCCCTACTGCTTCCCTGTTTGATGTACTTGTCATTAAACGGACTTCCCTTTGCCAAATTACTGAGTCCTCATTATTGAGTCGTGTTGGAGTAAGTGAATCCTGAACCCCCTTTCCTCACATCGTGCAGTTATCTTGTCTTACAGGTTCTAGAGTGTGAGTGCTGACCTATGGGCCCGTCAGTGAATTTCTCTCCTCCTGAACACGTTATTCCCAAACAGTTCATCATCCGTAATTTCCTTTAGCTGCACTGTTGGGTCTACACAGAGCACTGTGTACCACTCACACCCGTCCCTATCCATTCCCAATAGGACAACCCTTTTGTCCTAAACCAACAACCCCTGTAGGTTCCTGCCACACCCTCGGGCAACACAGCTGGGCAAAAAATAAAATCAGCGGGCACTCGCCAACATTGCTTAGCAATCTAGGGAACCGCTTTCACAAGCACTGTAATACAATAGATAAACATGTCTGGGTCTAGGGGAATCCCACAGACTGCCACCTCCCTTGTCATGTGCATTATCAACATCGCCCTTATAGCACACATCCCAGGCGTGGAACAGACTACTCCATGCTCTGTAAAGGATAAAGTCATGTTTAACTTACTGAGCAGGTCTCTACCCAGTAAATTGACAGGGGAACTCTTGGAATATAGTAAGGGCACCCGTACTACCTTCCCTCCTACCTTTACCTCCAACTCCTCAGTGTATGGAACATTGGAAATAGCCCCAGTGAATCCTAGTGCATCAAGATATTTTCCTGATAGTGGAAGGTTTCCTTCCATGATACATGATTATTAGTTGCACCAGAGCCCACCATGAATGTGAATTGCTTATTTCCTATCTCCACCCCCACCAACGGTTCCTCTTCAGGGTGGATAGTCATCGACAAGACGGACACGTGAGTGCTCTCTGTGGGCTGTCCTAATCGGGATACGTGCTAATTCCGAGGAACGAGAAGGGGCTACCTCCTACTACTGCTGCTCTCCCAAAGGGAGCGGCAGCCCCACCTGGCACCCTGTTTACCAGGGCAGCACCGTCCTACTGTTGCTGCCGCAGGTGCCGCACTTGTGTGTCCGGTGCTTGGGCCTGATGATTATAAGTTTGGTACTGCCCCGTGGATACTCCTGATTCTGGTACCCTTGATCCTGTTACTGGTACCCTAGTTCTTACAATCCTTGGGCCCTTGGGGGCCTTGGCCCTGTTGCTGTGGCCCATAATTATACCCCACTGCAGACCTGCTCCTGCATGCCCTTCGAAATGCCCCCACCTTAAACCATTCCAACATTGAGACTGTCCAAACTCATCTCCCCTGGGTCCAAACCTTCCTCCTCTTGCTCCTCGAAAGCCCCCTCTTCCTCGGTGCAGCCCCCCCATGCTGCCACTCTGGGCTGGGGGACTGTCGCCGCCTACCCCACTGACCTTGTCCTCCTTCGGCCCAGACCACCTCAATAGTGGCACTTACAACTTGCTGGGTTCTCTCCGTTCCTTCCACCTGTACTGGCGTCGATACAGGCACCTGGACTGCTACCTTTGCCAACCTTTTCTCCACCAATTTTGCTTCATCCCCCTGATGCCTTTGCGCTGTTTCCCGCTCCCGCTCCTTGATCCTTTCATAATGATATACTATTATACTATATATTTCCGGTCATCCCTTTGCCTTAATACCCACAATCTTATCCAGCGCCTTCTGCACTTCCTTCAGCAAGCCCCTCTTTACGATAAAATAGAAGAAATGTATTGATTGATCCCACGGCCCTCCCATCTCAGCTCTCCATTTCTCTTGCATTTTAAAAATAAATCTAGCTGGGTCCTCATCATCACCCATATTATGCTGTATCAAAGACTGTAAATCAGGAGCATATGGGAAGGCCCTACGTAGTGCGTCCCATACCATTGCCCTATTTCTATTAAATGGTGCTCCATCATGCGCATCGTCCCCCAAGGTTAATCCCGAGAATACGTCTTTAACCCACACGTCCCCAGCCTGAAACCCAATTACAGCAACCAATAGGCTCTTAAGATCCCCTATTTCCAGGGGCAACCCTGCTGTTTAATTTATTATTTGTATATCCACCTGCTCGTTCCTACTGTGAGCTGCGGGAGTGCCTTAATTAAATTATTTGTATCCATTTAGGGCCAGGGCATATACTGTGTCCTCCCTGCCCCTTATGAGAGGCATCTGCATCTTTGCCCTACTTCCTACACCCTTCCTCGTGATTCCTCTTTTCTTTACCAACACCATCCGGCAGGCCCTATTCCTCAACCTGCCCCTTGCCCATAAACCTTGTCCTGGAGGGGTATTCTCAGCCACCTCTTCACCACTCTGTTCTCCTTCACTCTGATCCTCAGTAAACGTATCAGAATCCCCTTCTTCCACATTCTCTCCCAACTCTGTATTCTCCTCTCTCAAGATAATCCACCCATCCGGGCCCCTTTCTTTCTCAACACCTACACGTCTTATACCTTTGGTATCCATTTTAAGCAGTACTTCTCCTGACTTCCATTCTCCCGACCCTTCTCTCAATGCACTTATATCCCTTGCTGTTCCTGGAGATGTCTGTATCCTTCTCAATTATGTTAATAATCCTGTCAATCTATCCGCAAACTCCCTAGACCTGTAGCCTGTTGATGCCGGTACTTCAAGCGGGTGGGCATACAGAAGTGGGGGAGCGGTAGCCTGTGGTGTTACTGACACTGCAGGAGACCCTATCGCAGCAGAAGGGGTCCCTATCACATCGGGTACATAGCTTGGAAGTATACCCTTCTGTGGGATATGTTGTCAAGGGATATAATCCCCTACCCTCCACTGGTGCCCTGCCTTTTCCTTCTCGGTTTCTGCACTTCCCATCTTTCTGTCTCTGCACCTCTACTCCATTCCTTTGATCCTCTGTGTCTTCAAACATATACTACTAGAAATGTGGGCATGTGTTCCAAAATACTCTTGTTGTGTGAGCCATGCCCTGGCCATGGGCAGGGCATCCCCGCCTCCTGTCTCCCTGACCCAGTGCTTATGATATTTCTCCACCCTGTCCCGATACAGTGGCAGGGCCTTGTACATGTGCTCTATTGGTGTTCCTCCCCCCATGTCAGTGACATCTATCTCTTACTGACCCCGCAAAGCCCCTCAAATGCACAGCGCACGCTGCTGCTTGCTTGTAACAACAAAAACAAGAAAATCAATCCCGCCCTTCTCGCTCCTCCCTCCATACGCACACACACCACTCCAAAAAAACATCCAACACCACTCCACAATGCACACAATTAGCTCCCCTTCTAGGGCCTGCTTTTCACCCAAAAGAAAACAATCATCATAAATTAAAATAGCACGCTGAAACTAACAACCACTACCTGTTCCAGGCCTACTATTTTTATTAGGACCAAAACCTTTTATTTCCATAAACCTCCTTTAAATACTATACTATCTTGTGGTACCACCTCCCCCCCTTCCAAGGAGGGGATCCCTGCCTTACCTTTGCCTTACCTTATAATACTTTACCAACCCACTCAATCAAAAATGCAAATGTTACCAACAATAACCCTAAACTCTTCCACGTCACATCAATGACCTTGCTCTCCACATACTCACACCTTTCACACCTCCCCATGCATCTGTCCCCTACTTGTTATCTCTTACAAGAGTCTACACACATGTGCGTGCTCACCCTAACTCCTCCGTCACAGCGATCCAACAGCGGCCAGCACTCTCCTCGGATTTGCGCCCCGCTTCAAAGAGCATAGAGAACTTTTCTTAAAATGGCTCCTGCTAAACCACTCGAAAGACGTGTTTTTTCGGGGCCGGTCTCTGTAAGTGGGCACAGCTCCTTTTGGAGAAGTGGCCTGGAAGCCTCAGCAGGTATGGGGGGCACTGGGATCACATCGGGGTCACCAATTGAAGGCACGACCCTGAGCGCTCACACCAGAGAGAATACAAACCTATAGGGAAGAAAGGCTCAAGTCCATCTTGTAAGGATACCAAGTTTAATCTCACCCGCAGATGAGAGCAACAGCAAATAACTCTGCTTCTAAGGACGTTCTGCCGAAAAGTAGTACAAGCAGAATATTATAAAGCAAAACATTGTCATAAATGACACAATACATAAAGTAAAAACGTGCATGGCTGATTGGATGGACCCTATACAGGTACCACCTTTATCCATAAGGGATGGCATTTTATTGGTCCCAGCCCAGTCCGTCCGTCTTCCATCATGTGGGTGCTGCGGGGCTCATCTTCTTCTCACGTCGAAGGTCAGATACTCCTACTATACAGCTTGTTTTATCACTCATACTGTGCACCTGGCAGGCCTTAAGACAGACACAAAGGAGGTTCTGGGGTACTCTAATCTTCACACAAACATTTCACTCACTCCCTCCGCGCCATCCGGCTCCACCCTCGTTTTGAACTATAATGTATCCCTCCCAGCAACTCACTATACAAATCACACGACTGTCGCTTCAAAGATATGCCCTGTCCAACCTCTTTGAACATTTCAGGACTTGATACTTTGGGGTTGGTGGTCAAAGGGCACCTGGTGCCATGGAATTCAGTGGTTTCTTAGGGTTTAGTCAGTTATATGGGCTATAACTCGTGGTCACCTGGGAATGGGTTGGGTCATGCTTTGGCCAGTGTGAGTTAACATCCTTGCAACATTTTTGGAACAATTAATAGACGGTGTGGCGGGTTGGGGTGCGAACTGTCCTCATGGGAGCTCAGGGATTTCTGTGGTCTCGTAGATTTGGGCCTACTGCATGTAATGGTGCATTTACTGTGCAGGCCTTCCCTTCTACCTCGGATTATTAATATCTACGCGAAATAGCGATGCCGCCCATGCCTTGGGCCACACCATGTAGTTAAACTATAATTGGTTATATTAACATGAGGTCCTGCTGGATGGGAAGGCATCGCTCTCACTGTCCCCACTCACCCTGGCTCATCACAGTGCCGCGAATGCAGGTGAATATCTTGAAGACGGTGGTCCAAGTGTGGCCCTCGTGACCACCACCCGACTCGCAGACCGAAGGCAGAGAAATGAGAGATGTACATCACCCCTGGGCCCTTCATTACCATCGTTGATGTTTCACAGATGTGAGAAACGTTATTGGCTCAGACAGCCATTCAAACTGTACCCGACTGACAATATGGAGGAGATGGAGTTGTCATCGATTGAACAGGTTGACTGGCTGTAACCTCAAAAAGCTGATGATGTCACTACTAACATCACAACATAGATGTATTTTCGACACAAAGCATATAGGCATGCATGCACAAAGCTAAATGAATACTTTTATTTTGAGTGACGCTCGAGCTTTATCGAGTGTTGCATAACAGTTTGCAAACTTTGTTAATTCCTTGAGAAAGGAATCTCCGAAGAGCTTTCCCTTCGCTGTCGCCGCTGAATCCGATCAAGCTAATTCACTTAATTTTGGATCGATCTTCTCTAGAAGTTATCTTCTTCTCTGTGTGGTAATCACATGATTAGCGTTACCTAGCATACAGATTTCCCTCTGGGCCCACCCGATCAAAATGGTCAGGTCCACTGGTTTGCCTTTGTCCCTGGCTTCTTCGCCTATCTGCAATATCTTGGTGAGCGGCCCCACCATGTCCAGCATCTTGTCGTGGCATGATCGCCAGGACCTATCCAGACCTTTCCTCACATCTTTGGTATATTTGCTCATGATGGTCCTCTTCTCATCAATCTCGGGTGTCTCAGCGGCACCCTCTGTGAGGTGAGGTCTTGGGTATTCTGCCCTCATCTTACTCCTAGACTCTTTTGCTAGGGGTGCTCTTGGGCATTTTCTCAGGTAGGCCGCTATTTTCTTTGACAGCTCCCATTTGGAAGAACAGGGGTGGATCAGTGCTTCTGGATCAAAGTCGTCCCCTGCACCATCCTCCTCCGTCTCCTCTTTCTTCTTTTTGTTTGGCGCTTTGTGGCCTTCTTCCTCTGAGCTTGATATTGAATTTACCTCCTCCTCTGAATAGTTATCCTCCGAATCTTCATCTCCTTCATCTGAAGTATTGGAGGATTTATCCTACCACCTGCTAGACCCCGCCTTAGGTTTCACTCTCCTTCTCTTACCACCCTTATTCTTGGGTGGTGTGCCTGGGGGGGTGGGAGGGTGTGGGCTTCATCTGCCCTGCGGGCTGTCTTTCTGGCCCCTTTCATTCTCCCCTGTGCTTTCATCCCTGTAATCTACTCAAGACCTTGTGGGAACTTGAGCCAATCCTCCATCAGAGCTATTTTCTGTGGTCCTTGCTCCAACGAGGCCCTCAGGGCTTCTTGTATGACCTGAGCCATCTCAGAGTGGCTTCTCTTTTGGCTAATACTAACCTTGCCCTCATCACTGGAGGAGCTTATGTCAGCACAGAACACTGGGGATTATATTTTGCCAGGAATATTTATGGATAATCTCTTGGAGATTGTATTACACGGCCCGCGCAAAGTCTGGTGAGGTTTGATGTAGGGGGGGCAAAGTTATAGGGGGGCCCCAAAATTTCTTTTTTTCCCATAGACTGAATGGAGAAAAAGTTTGCTCATGCCTACAGCCGAAACCGCTGGACGGATTTTCTCCAAATTTACGGCAGGAGTGGCAGTTTGGTCTCGAAAGCGTGTTTTTGTAAATGTGGTGGAAATCCGTCCAGTAGTTTTTATTAAATGACCAAAAAGTAGGTCCAAAAAAAGGAGAGATATCTGGGTCCACTCCACGGACCCACTTCCCTGTTCACTCCGTGGACAGGACACTGATTGGTCAATGGGTTTACGTCATGTCCACGGACAAGCAACGTGTACGCTGATTGGTTGCAGTGAAGCGTGAGGTGCGTCGCATTTTCCAGATGCGCCCGTCATGTTGGATCCGTGGCTATCCGCAGACAGCGCTGTGTGGAACAGAGCCGAAATCTAATTTTGGGGAGTGTGTTGGTGTGGAAGAGTGGCTGGAGAGGGAGGGGGATTGAGAGATGGGTCAAATACTGTATTTGTTTAGGTGGAAGAAGGCCATGAAGTGATTGCGGTGTCCGCAGTCACTGTGGTTGTCCGCAGACATACCAGCCACTGACCGCACTATTGGGTATTTTATTATGCTCTGATGTATTGGTTTTGAGTAGTTATCGAGTATTCTGAACTAGTTTTCTTTTACAAACTTTCACTTTTTGAGGAACAGGATAGGTTTTGAGATGAGGTGCGTAGAGTGAACGTAGTCTATTGTATTCTACAATGCAAAGAATATCAGCGTTTATTTTAGTTGCATCAAAGTTGACTAGAAATAGTCCTTCAAGTGTATGTAGTTGTGATAGTGCTACATAGCTTATGCCTTCTTTAAACACTGTGCTGCCAATATCTATCAATGCTTGATCCAGGGTAAGACCTTGTGATTTATTAATGGTGGCTGCGTATGCTAGAGATAGAGAAAATTGTTCTCTGCCTACGTACATGTCTTTGAAAAGAAGGAATCGGGGTGTTGAGCGTACTATCCCTTTAACTTCTGAGAGTTTGTCAAAGTGAATATTGACAAACTGAATGTTGTTGTCACATGTGTATGTTTGAAAGCCAACAACTGTACCAAGTGCTCCGATAAGTAGTCCCTGCTCCACGTCAAGATTGTGTTTGATCATTTACAGTTTAAAGATAATTTTTATATTTTCTCTAAACCAGCTGTGTAACAGATAGAGTTTTCTAAGGATTTTAGTCGTGCTGTGGCTTGTTCACACATGGGTTGTGTCATACCATGCACATCCAATTTGTCTGTGGAGCAAATTTGAACTATTGGTTGCATTTCTTTTTTCAACATTGTTTCATTGAATTGTGCACAGCTTGCAAGAGTTGGCATCAATGACATACAGTTTACATTTCTGTGTGCTAATTGTTCCATGACATCAGTAGCACATGAGTTATGGTTGTAGAGTGCATGGATGTGCCTGGTATTTAATATAGATTGTGCTTCCTTAGATAGTACACCAACTCTAATATTCTTAAAAATGTTGGCGTAGGTGAGGTCTGCAGACTGACGCATGTTTTCAGTTAATTCTTTGTATTGGAAATGTTGCCAAAGGTAGTCATTTCCTATGCTGCCAAGATTTTTACGGCATAGGTTGCGCCCAACGGTTTTAAGAATAGGTTTACCTTTAACAGGTGTTTATTGAAGAAAATCTCTGAAAACAATAATGTGTCTTCCTCCAAAGAGTTCTTCGTAGTCTGTTTGAGGACCTCTTCTAATCTGAAGTGAATCAAAGCCAACATTAGGTTGGCGACCATGCTCACCTCATCTCTTAGCAGCATTTACATTTGTTTCAAAACTCTTTGTAGTTCCATTGCAGCTTCTGGAGAAAGTTTGTAGTAGTCTAATTCTTTTGGTGTTCTACTGGAAGGAGTAGTAATCGGTGTCAAAAGTGACACCGCCTATGTTGTAGGTGGCTAAACCTGTGGGGGCAGTTACAACAGCTGACAGTTTGTTGTTTGTCAATTGTTGTAGGAACTTGCTGATGATTTTTATTAAGAATGTTTTCCCTGAACCAGCTTGACCACTCACATATACCATTATAGGTTTGCAGTCTTGACAAGTACAAGTTTAGTTTCGTTCTGCATACCAGGTTCAATTTGTTTTGTTATTTCTAGGAAAATGCTACGCTGTTTATTGTTTAATTGAGATTTGAGTATAGCAAAGTCTTCTGTAGAACATTCATACTGGTACATGGTGTTTTCTACTTCAGTCATGGCTAATTCAGCCTAATTTGCTATGAGTGGCTGTCCAAGTGGTTCTTGGCTTCCTGTTAGAGAAGGTTGACTGCTGTCAGGAGTGTCTATGTTTAGTTGTGCATGGAGTTCTTCTTCTTGTTGCTGTTAATTGTCTAACATTGTTTTGTACTGTGTAAAGTTTATGTCTGTTATAGTGTTTTTATTAGCTTTGAAAGCATCATCATAGGAGTTGTAGTAGGGACATGTAATACAGTTCTTTATGTTGAGGAGTTTTTAATGACAATTTCATATCATTAATTAAGCTGCATTTGGTAAGTTTCACTAGGCTACCTTCAAAATTTTCAACTCAGTATCTACCTTTCTTCTCATCTGGTTTAATATTATTTTCGTATGTGAAGTTTTGGGCTACGTGGTATAGACACATGGTTTCCAAAGCGGTACTCCTGTTTGGATAGTATGTGTCTAGTCAGTTATTTTTCAAAATGTCTTGGCTGTTGGGATCATTTTTGGCTATTTTCTGGATTTAGCAGGACCAAGGCTTAGCTATACTATGTTTTCAGATATTCCATACAAGGCAGTACGGTCTGCGGCTTCATAGCAGCCACATTCTCTATGGGAGAACATTATTATGCCTAAGCTGTACAATTTCTGTGACAGTGTTTTGTCAGATGATATGTCGTCACAGAGGTCTTTGAGCTCTGTTTTCTCTGCTTCGGTTAAGTAGGCTGTGACATATCGTGCAACTGCAGTGGAATTGTCTGCAATGTATTGCACTTCTATAGTTGCATTCCATAGGAGGGCAATGATTGCATTGTAATCATTTATTGTACTTTGATCCTTCTGTTCTTTTTATGTAGTATGTGTTCTTAGGTGATTTACCTTTGACACTATGACTAACTGACGACATGAAGTTGTTCACTTGACCTGTTGAAACTGATCTAGGGAAACCAAAGCAGCATTTGGTGTAGTATTTCCCTTTGTTTTTATATTTGCGCCGACAATACTTCCCACACTTGTATCTTTGAAATTGTAAAATTTGTGCATGTAGGTCACTATGTGTAATTTGTTGAGGGATTTCACAGGTGACATATTTCTGAATGAACTGCAAAACAGTGACATCACTGTCCTGACCAAATTTAGGAGCATCTTTAATCCACAAAAGCATGTGGATGTGTGGTGCTCTTCTGGCTTGGTATTCTTTTCTCCAAAAGAAGTGTTGCACTTCTCCGAGGGGAGGCACTGTTTTATTACAAATGAAGTGTAGCATGGCAATAAAGTGATGATGGAAATAACTTGATACATTTACAAGATCTAGAGAGCAGAGTTCTCCTGGTGTTTTTATATCTATATTTGTTTCGTTTTTTGTTTGCTATGTGTAAGAAATTGTGCCAATCTTCCCATGCATATTCTGCACAACTCAATGTCACAAACCATGTGGGTGGGCCAAGGTTTCTTATCATACAGCGTACTTCTGCGTGTCATCAGAACCAGTATTCTGTTGTACCACGCATGTTTTCTAAAAGATTTGTAATGCCTGACTGTAAAACTTCATCTTTTTCTTGCACTTTTTGTAGAAATTGCGTAGCAGACATATTTTGAAAATTGGTACCTGATTTCAATGTGTGTGCAACTGCGTAGCATAGAGTTACTAGTTCACTTTCATAGAGAAGGTGGAATATGTATTCCACATTTTGTCTGAATCTGGGGTCTTCAGAATACATTTGTAAAGAGCAGTATTCTGATGTTGTTATTTGTGTGGGTCTTTCATCGTACCTTCCTCCTTTTCCAGTAGGAAAGAGTAGAGGAAAGGTGTGTGCTTCTACACTTTCTTCCCATATGCTGATTGGAGATCCTTTGGCTTGCTGCCTTTGGTAAGTTTCCAGTGCATCATCTATGGTGTCTTTAGAGTGCAATGGGTGAATTGTATAATGGTCTAAAATATTGGATTCTGTCGTTGAAATTGGCCAGTTCCTGATGAGTCTTGAATTATTTCGGTGGTTTACCTCAGGTTTTCTTCAATGTCTATTTCTTTGTAGTATTCATTGTTGTCTTTTAGATATTGCAGGGCTTCTCTAACTTTATGTAAATCCACTAGTTGTTGCCAAATTCTTTTTGTCTTTTGTAGGTAGCCCATTTAATAGGATAATCAAAGATGGATCTATTGGCCGTTGCACTCCCAGAGTGTGTACATTTTCTTTGAGATCTAATGGCGAATAAACTACTTTGCCACGAATGCCTTTCAGTAATTCAGAGGGAGGTAGTTTTTCTATTTTTGGTTGAAGGTGTATTATTGCTTGAAATGGGTGCACTGTTTGAAATATGATGCTCTCATACAAGTTAACTTGTTACAGTGGTTTTGGTACTGGGAATAATTCCAAGTTATTAGTGATAGTACGTGAAGGTATTTGGTTGTTGTCAAGTTTTGCAGTGCAGTTTCTGCAAAGTATTGAGGATTAGTAATTTTGTATTTCTTTTCTGCTATAAGATAGAGAGCTAATTGGAACCACTTGGAATCTTAATTGTCTACTATTTTGTACATTATGGGTGTCATTCCGTGTATGGTGGTAGCTATGGAGCAATTAGCTCCATGGCTGCCTCCCGTACCGGTACCGACTCCGGTTTGGTACAATGGGGATTTACCGGTCCATTCCGACCCTGGAGGGACCGGTAAGTCCCCATTGACCAAACCATTCCCCATTCCCATTTGAGCCCCCATCGGGCTCAATGGGAATGGAGAGGGCGTAAATAACGGGCTCGCTAATGGCAAGCCCGTTATTGGCGCCCTGGTCCCCTAACGGGACCCATAAGGTACGTTTGGTCCAACCAAACGTACCTTATAGGTCCCGTTAGGGGACCTCAAAATCGAGCGGTAGGGGATAACTGCCACCGGTCTCCTTACCGGTGCCCGGTATCCCCTACCACCCGACTCGGAATGACCCCCTATGTCTACAGTTTTTGTGCTATTTTTATGAAATGTCCTGCGGCAACACACACACACACACATGGTGTGGTACTTCTGCCGATGTGCTTTTAAAATTTAGTATTTCTTTTTTGTATGTGTGTAGTAGAAGGTTGCCATCTGTAAAGTTGTTGCTACTCTGATCTAAAGATATTGAATTTTGTAAGGGGCTTTCACTTCCAAAATATTTTCACTGGATATGCTCTATTTCTTCGAGTAGTTCTTTGGCTGTACCATGTAGAAGAATGTTATTTAAATTGGCCAGTGCTAAAGCGGGACTTTTGGCATAGTACAGTTCATGAATGAGATTTCTTACAGTTGAATGGTGTATTCCTATCATTTTGATATGGTGGAAAGTGCTTTTGCAAATAGGTCCAGAAATACAGGCTAATGAATATTTGTGTAGTCCTGTGTATTTTCACACTGGGCAGAAGTCCATAGCTTGAAGTAGTTTTATTTTCAATTTGTCTTTGCCTTTCAAATGCTGATTGAGGAACTGGCGTAAATATGTGAAAGATTTTTTGCCTATGTTACACATTGATGTGCACGGCCATTTGCAGACTGGACGCATTGGTTCAGTGGAATGGAGAGTTGATGCTAAGTTTGCTGGGGATATTTGTGTGAGCAGCATTTCTTGTTCCATGATGGCATTATTAACCTCTTCATACCCTCCTCCACTGCTATGTATGGCAATTGGGTTTGTTTGCTTTTGTTTGTATGCCTCTTCATTGAAATATGGTTCTGTGCTGGTGGTGTGACTCCACCCACCAACACAGATGTTTGTGAAGCTATCTTTGTTGATATTCCATTTGTTGAGAAGTCCTTGTTGTAGTTTAGTAGTTAGTTTTGTTAGTGGTTTCATTCTGTTTAAAACTAATATAAATAATTTCCTTTTGAGAAGGATTGCACTGTCTGAGAGCGGTGCGATTTCCATTTTGTTGATGACCTCCCACTGTCCCGTGGAAACTTTTACACTGCTCATGCTTTCTAACTGGAGGGCTAACGCCACATAGGACCTTGCTATGTGCAAGATTTCATCCAGCGACTGTGGTTTTTTTAAGCAATCTTTTCCTGAAGCAAGCACATCCCCTTTGAACCATTTTGTCGTGTGAAATATATGACGTTCATAGTTTACGTTAGTGTGCGGGGGGAAGTATTCTGTGAGCGCTGTTGTCAACTCTGCGTAAGTGTCTGTAGAGTTTGCTGGGAACTCAACTACAATGTCACATACATTTGGACCAATGGCCAGCGTCGGGAGGCTGTGCTTCTTTTCATCGTCCAGGGGTCGTATGGCCTTCATGTTTACATCAAAATCCCTCGTCCACCTCTTCCACCTGGGCCCCAGACTGCTGGTATCAGAAATGTCAAACTGAGCGGGTAGAGCTACAGGTGGCGTGACAGGCACCGTTAGGATTTCGTTGTCTGACATGATGAATGCGTGTGTGCTGGTGAGTAAGGGTAGTAGGACACCTGCTTGTTTTTGTTTGGTTGGCAGAGTGGCAGCTCTGATTTTTTTATTTTTCTTTCACTGTTGTGAACAGTCCTGATCTCTGTATTTCAAGACAGAACATTCCAACACTTTCCAGACCCTTTTTGGTTCAGGTGGTATGAGTATTGGGGCACTATGTGGTGCTCTGGAGAGCTCAATGCAGTATGCGACAATCTTGCTGTGTTTAAATGATATGCCTGAGTGAGCGCTCTATCTTGCTGGCGCTTATGTTTGTATCCTTGCGTGCATAGGACTATAGGCCCCCGTGATGGTCAGAACAACTGCTTTTCATGGCACAAGAGATGATGAGGCTCACGCTCCGTGGTGTGTGCTGTCCTCTTATCCCGATGCAGAGTCACTACGCAGGGGGCCCTGTGCGTGTCGCTCTATCTCACCTTTTGTTGTCACTGGCTCAACGTTGTGCCGTGCACAGCTACGCTGGGGAAAGAACAGCGAATTCCCTCTCTTCCAACCACAGATTGCTTAATACGTTGTATCTTGGCCGCCCGGGCCGATCACGGGCGGTAGCACCGGTGGACCCGTCCTCCACGCCAGTATCTGGTACAGCCACGTTGCTTAGTGGATCACACTACTAAGGCAGCCTGACACAAGCAAGCCAGCTGCCCTTGTCACCAGTTTACTGTATTCCCACACAGCTGCCTAATGCCTTGAAATTAGGAGCGGACACAGAACTGGAACAAAAACGTCTTTATTACTTCTTCCCCAACCTTCCACTGCCCACGTCATTTTCTGCCCGTCCCTTTCCTCCCACCCCACATCCTCCCTTAACATATGACTCTTCTATGGCTTCGGTAGGACGTCACAGCCAGCAGCCCTATCTCAGCGCGGACAGCTCCCTGTGCGCTGTTGTCCGCGAGCTGCCCCGAAGGTGCTGCGCTGGAATGTCCAGCTTCGGGAGACATGTAACCAGCTTCGGGAGACATGTAAGTCCCCATCAAGTTCCATCTTGAGAACTTCTTAAGACCTCTGTCAGGGCCGTGGCTGGGTGCGTGGCGATGTCCCAGACATTTAAAGCCTTGTGGTTATGGCTCCAGCCTTTCTCGGAGCGCAGGGACTGCAATTGTCAAGCCCAGGCTGCTGCACCATTATGTGAACAGTGTTTAGAAATACCCTGCGATAAAGCCCAGGAAAATCCAGCAAACGTGGAAAGTTGCAGGCTCTAAAATTCATCTTTTACTGGATCATTTGAGGGCTGCTGCTTGGGCGGCCATCAGGATGTTTCAACTGATGCAACCGTGTTGTGATGTCGGCTGCCGCCGATGATGCAGGCGGCAGCAGGAAGGTGAAGTGGGCCCTCGGATGAGGCCTGGTCGGGCCCGTAGCATACAGGGCGCAGCGCTGTATTAAACACACGACTCCATGTTGGGTTGCCTAAACCCGGACTGGCGTCACTCCGCCAGTTCCGGTGATTCCTTTATTTTTCTCCTCCCCTTCCCGTGTCACGTGACCTACCACGTCAGGGCACGTGACACCAAATTCCTCCTCAACTTGGAGGCAATTTCACAGATATCAATAGAAAACATTTTAGCTTGGATTACCGTCTTTCTGCACCAGTTCTTTGACGGTACACTCCGTCCACGACATATCCTTGGAGGCGAGATGACGGCTTGGGCTTCTCTCTCAGGCTGTAACGGGTGTTCCTTTCTCTGAGCGGGCCTTCTGTGGTGGTCTCTGCTCCAGTCTCCGCCTCCTCCGGGTGTGGTCTATCCGTTTCTTCCGGCGCATTTCCGCTACTCAGTGGTACGTGTCTTTGGGGCGCGTTGGTTGTCTTTTCTCTCGGAGATGGTGGGTGTTCTTCCCACATTTCCGGGGGTACCTTCCTGAAGTGGGACACATTCCTGGTCACAGTCTCCCCTCCTCGGGTGGCAGTGACCATGCTGTGATTGGCGGTCTGGACTGTCCACGGGCGAACTTCAAAGTCGAGGGACATCTTCTTCGGCGGTGCTCGGTTCTTGACGAGAACCGTGTCTCCTGGGTTTAGTTCTCGATGGCACGCTCGTCTGGTGATGCTTTCTTGCTCGTTGTGCTTCCTCCGCCTTGCGTCCATTTCTGGGATGTCTGGCTCTGGTGCAATCCAGTGGGGATGTAAAGGGAGTTCTGCCTGTATCGGTACTCCGAACATGAGGGCTGCTGGGCTGATCCCAGTGGCTGAGTGCGGGGTTTGCCGGTGCGTTCTTAGAAACCGATACACTGCCTTCAGCCAGGGGTGCCCTTGCTCCTTGGCAATTCTGATGATTTTGTTTAGCGACCCCATGAAGCGTTCCGCGTCACCATTTGCCTGAGGCCATCTTGGTGTAATGCGCTGATGTTTTACGTTCACTTCTTTGAAAAACTCCCGCAGCTCTTGGCTGGTGAATGATGGTCCATTGTCGCTTTTCACTTTCCTTGGGATGCCGTGTGTGGCAAACATCTTCTCCAGCGTGAGGATGGTGGTTTCGGCGTTGGTGGATGCCACGTGCTCGACTTCAGGGTACCTGCTAAATTCGTCTATCACTACAAGCAGGTATCCTTCGCCCGCAATGGTGCAGTGGTCCATGCTGACTGCGTCCCATCGCTTGCAGCTTCGTGGGACACTGCTGATCGGTTCCGGGTTCTCTGGTCTCCTGGACGCTTGGCAGGCTGCGCATGACTCTACAAGCTCTGTTATTCTTTGGTGCATGTTTGGCATCCACATTCGGGACTTGAGGTACGCCGTGGACTTGACAATCCCTTAATGTCCGCTGTGGGCTAATTTGAGTGCCCTTTCTTCGAGGGACTCTGGCAGTATGATACGGTGACCTTTCAGAAGTACCCCTTCCGGTGCTATCGAGAGTTCGTGTCTGATCCCAAACAGGGCTGCGAGTTTGGTTTGAGCTGACGCAGTGCGGTGGGTCATTGACATGAGATAGTTTTTCCAGCTTCCTGATCGAATGGCGGAGGCTGTGTATTGCAGGATGGTGTCCTCTTTTGTCTCTTGCACTACTTCCTGCAGTGTCAGGGCTCGCGGCCGGGCGCAGGCCACCACGTGACAGACGTGCTCGTCTGTTTCTCTCACGTGGTGTTGCTCGCTGTCGGTAGCGGGTCGCGGATGGCGGGACAGGTAGTCTGCCGGGTTGTCCGATCCTGGCCGATATTCCACCTCAATGTTGTACGGCTGCAGCTGCAGCATCCACTTCTCTATGCGGGCAGGAGGGTGAGGGGCGGAACCCCGGAATATCGGGATCAGGGGCTTGTGGTCAGAGAAAACTTTTGCCTGCTTTCCTAACAGGTATACCTTGAAGTGGCGGCACCCCCACAGTATGGCCAGGGCTTCCTTTTCTATGTGGGCGTAGTTCTGTTCGGGTTTCGTGAGGGCTCTGCTGGCGAACGCGATGGGGAATATTCTGCCCTCACTGTCGGTTTGGGTCAGCACTGCTCCTAGGCCCACTGGGCTGGCATCAACGAGGAGTTCAGTCTGCCGCTCCACGTTGAAGAATGCCATGGTCGTGGTGGCGGACAGGGCGTCTTTGATCTGTTGAAACGCCAGTTGGTGCACTTCGGTCCACTCCCATCTTTGGTCCTTCTTGGTTAGCTCCCTGAGAGGGCTCGCAATGCTGGCGAGATCGGGGATGAAGCGTGCGCAATAGGTAGCCATCCCCATGAAACTTCTCACTTCCGAGGCAGACTGGGGTGGCTTAAAGTCCTTGATGTCCTGTACCTTAGATGGGTCTGGGGATACTCCTGCTGCGCTGAAAATGTAGCCGAAGAAACATAGTTCATCTTTGTTGAACTCGCATTTTTCCGCATTGCGTGTCAAACCTGCTTCTTCAAGTCTTTTCAAGACTGCTGCTAGACGTCGGTGGTGTTCGTCTTTGTCTGAGGCGTACACAAGGATATCATCACTGATGTTGGTGGTGCCTGCCAGCCCCGTGATGACTTTGCGGATCTCGTGCTGGAAAACCTCTGCGGCGGACGATATCCCAAAGTTTAGTCGCTTGTACCTCATTAGGCCGAGGTGGGACGAAAAGGTGGTGATGTATCGTGATTCTTTGGATAGTCTTAGCTGGTGATATCCAGAACGGAGGTCGAGTTTGCTGAATACCCTCGCTCCGGTGAGATCTACGATGAGCTCGTCAATGGTGGGAGTTACATGGCGTTCTCGGCCGATGGCTACATTAGGAAGCCTCATATCAATGCATATTCTTACAGCATTCTGCTGTTTCGGTTTCTGGGCTACCACCATTGGCGAGACCCACGGGGTCGGGCCTGATGTTCTCTCTATGATCCCTGCCTCTTTGAGCTTAGCTAGTTCTTTCTCCACAGCGCCTCTCAGGTGAAATGGGATTCGTCTGTGACGTACTGCCTTGGGTTCAACGGTGGGGTCTATGTGGAGTTTGATAGTTCTTCCTTTTAGGCACCCGATGCCCTGAAACAGCTTCTTGTGTCGACCTAGGAGGTTGTTAAGTTTGTCGTGTTGAACGCCGAATGCGAAGTGTATCAGCTTCAGTTTCTCTGCTGTTCTGCAGCTTAATAGAGTCTCGCAGCCGGCATCTACGACGTAGATCCTTGCACGGCAAATGGTGTTATTGTGTGCGAAGTCCGATTTGAACAACCCCCTCACTGGGAGGGGTCTCTTGGACCCATAGGCATACAGCCTGACTTTCTTCTTGTGTAGTTCTGGTTTTGGGTGAAGTTCGTTGAATGCCATCACTGGCATAACGTTTACTGTTGCGCCGGTGTCAATTACCACTTTGAGCGGGTCCCCGTTGGAGAGGACTGTGCACGATGGTCTCTTCTTCTGGCGTGATCGGCCTGATTTGACTGCTGATATTAGGTGTACTCGGTGCACTTGTCTTCTCCCCTTTTTCTTCCTCCCTTTGTTCCGCCTTTCGGGGGACGAGCTGCTGTCGCTGTCGTCGCTGTCACTCGTGCTCGGGGATCTTTGGGACTCATCGACTGCTCTGGCTTTACCTTTTCTCGCTTGTTGGCGGGAAGATTCTCTGGGCGCGAACTTTCTCCGTTGTTCCTGTGTTGGGCGTGGGCCTGAGTCTTTGTCATTCCTGTTCGGCGGATTCAGGCAGACGGCTGCATAATGGTTAAGGCGATTGCATTTTCTGCATGTGGATCCCCAGGCGGGGCAGGATTCACCTTTATGCCATGGGCCTCCGCACCACTTGCAGGCTTGATCTCGTCCTTGTGACGGGTGAGGCCTCTGGTTCTGTTTTGGGCGCGTGCTTTGTTGCCTGGAGATGGCCGCTACGTCTTCTGCGGGTCCGGGGCTGTCTAACGGCAGTCTCTGGATGGCTGCTTCCATTACTGCTACTTGGTCTTCTGTCTGTTCGCGGAGACGCGCTGTCTCGAGAATGCGTGATAACCGCATGTTCCTCTCTGATAGAATTGCTCTTCTTAGCTTTTCAGAGGAAATCCCATTGATGATCTGGAGGCGAATGGCGAATTCCTCGTCTGGGAATTCACAGCCCACGGCCATTTCGCGAAGGCGAGCGTGAAATTTGTCCACCGTCTCTCTCTCGCGTTGTCTCGCCATACAGAAATGGAACCGCTCATAGTCTGGATTGAGGTCAGGCTTGAACATGTTGGTGAGCGCGGCTCTCGCTGCTGCGTAGTCGATGTCGCTCCCACGGTTTGGCAAGGCGTTGAATAGGCGCAGGGCTGCTGACCCCACGTTGAGTAGGAGGAAGGTGCGCATCTTTTTGGGTACGGTGATGTCCCTGGCCTCAAGGTGCATCTCAAATTGCTGCAGCCATATCTCCCACCTGATGTCAGCTCCACTGGTGAATGGGTCGAATGGGGGCATGAGAGTCGCCAGCGCAGGGTCACTGCGCTCATCGGTGATGCTCCTCCTTGCTGATGGGTTGGTGCTGACCCTTGCAGGGCTGGTGCTTGGGCTCGACATGCTGCGCCACCGGGTGTCCTTGGAGCCTGAGTGTCCCTGGTGAGCTTGTTATAGCTGCTGGGGTACTGTAGTGGGACAGCACGTGACCCCACGTGGAACGCTGCTGTTCGGAGCGGGCCGCGTATGACACGCGCGGGCCGCGTGTGATGATGCGTGCTGCAGCTCTCCTGGGGTGCGAGTGCAGCTGGTTGTGCCTTTCCCTTCGATCCGTTGTATGGATGTTTTTTTTTTTTTTTTTCTTCAGCGCGAGACGAGCGCTGATCTGAGTGCGGCCGGTGGGATCGTGCGCGGATCGTGGGCGGAGCCGGGGACGGTGCTTACCGGCATCCGCAACGTTGCGTGGGTCCGTGGATGCGGCGGCTCCCTCCGATGCCGGGAGGTGCGCAATCCACTACCGCCTCGTCGCCAGTGTGATGTCGGCTGTCGCCGATGATGCAGGCGGCAGCAGGAAGGTGAAGTGGGCCCTCGGATGAGGCCTGGTCGGGCGCGTAGCATACAGGGCGCAGCGCTGTATTAAACACACGACTCCATGTTGGGTTGCCTAAACCCGGACTGGCGTCACTCCGCCAGTTCCGGTGATTCCTTTATTTTTCTCCTCCCCTTCCCGTGTCACGTGACCTACCACGTCAGGGCACGTGACACCACACGTGTGATTGGATCTTGTGTTCTAGTGTCAGGCCCTCTGCGCCAGTAACCGGTAGAGCATGTGGAGCGATCCTGGAGCACGAGCTGCGCATTGGCCTAGCGCCATCTTGCTACCCATGTTTTTGGGATTGCAGAGTAAATGTGTTTTAAGTAAACTCTTTGCTCGGTCTCTGACTCTGGTCGGAGTGCAGGGCATCTCTGGATGTTTCCTGATGCTCGTAGCTTATAGCTTTGCTGCTAGATGGTTGCAGACTGGACAGATCCTCCTGGGGCCGGACATATGACCTCATAAACTGGGGGACCCTTTGGCGCTCTGGCCGGGCTGTCCTTTAAAACGTCTCCTGATTTACTGCCCATGTTTTAAAATTGCACGAACTAAGCACTTGCATGTATATGAATTATGTGAAGGGGCAGATGATAGCTTGTGGATTTTTTTTTATCTGGTAATAATGTGTCATTGATCTTAATATGATGTACATTTTTAAATCAGATTTGTATCGCTGGTTGACGAGAAATTATTAATTGTTCTGTAATTTTCTCTTTCTCCTCCCTTTAATACCTTTCTCTTGATGATTAGGCTCATGGTGTTGTTCTATGATTTTATTGTTTATTTATTTATACATTTTTGGCTGTCCAATTCAGGTCGCACTGCAGAGAAGAAATTATTAGTAACAGGTGCTTCAGCCCGATTTAATCTATTGACTTTAAGCAAGAGTATACTCCCCAAGGTGCACCGTGACATGGAGCCATTTGGTCACTCCAGAATCAACATGGCTGCCACACTGAGGTCCAAGTCAGAGAGTCCTACCCAGAAACCAGCGGGACTTTGGAGGGTTTATTTTAAAGAAGGCTTGAATGGGCCTGAGCTGAGTTGGGGGATTATGAGGCGGAGGAAACGGGGCGGAGGGAGAAACATTTGATGGCTAATACAGAAATGCATTTTCCACTTCCCCTTTTCCCTTTTTACTTTGACTGACTAACGTGGCGGCTTCTCATTACCGCGCACACGTTCAGATGGAAACATTCAGGGTCAGCGGAGTTCACACTTCTGAACTTAACCAAACGGAAGCTCTGGGGATGGGCGTGGGGAGGTGGAGCCTGCATAAAGCATCAGAATGGTAGTGACACAAGAACTATTCCTGGCAAGCAGCGTGTGGCAGATCTATTGCTGCCCATTGCTGCAGGATCACCCTCCAGTGGCAATTCCACAGCCTGTGGCCATATGGCCATTGGGAAGGCACGAGGTTGGTATTTAGTTGAGAAAACACATTCTGGCAAATCATTTTTTAAATAAGTTTTTTTTGCAGGGGTCCTACTCTGACTCTAAAAACGTACATATATCGCGGAGAACCTATTTTTTTTACTACAGGTGTTAAATGTTACCGGCCAACAGCATTCGTGGTGCAGTGAACAATGTATGCCACTAGAAGTATTTTTAGCACTGGTGTTCATTACCACTGGCGCCATATGGCACCGGTGTTAGTTAGTTGCATAGCGCCGCTGGTAATGTTTCTTCCCATTTCAGGCAGAGTTCCAGATGGGAAGCACATGAGCACAGGAATGCTTCTCATTGGGCTGCTGTGTCTCAGACGGATAACCTCCACCCCCTCCAAACCCCACATGGAGGGTGCACGACTGCCCCAGAGGTCAGTGGTCCGAAGCCCTCAAGGACCAGCAACCCTCATCCAAGCACCCGATCTTAGAGGACAAATCATCTTTAGAGTCAAATGCAACAGGGGCCTCTGGAAATAAGAAGGGCAGACACTTTCGGAGGACTCGGTTAGCTCATGTCCTTCTGCATCTAAAGGACAATGTGATTGAATTTCTCTTTATTTCAAGTGCAGGCAGTTACACAATAGACATATAATATATGCTATATTTACCATTAGAGGGCATGCCTCCCCTAACGTGTTGATTTTGTTAGATTCCTCTTGTGAAGCACCTCGAGGACAAATGTGGGCTTGACTACCTAGAGAAAGGCTGCTTCAGTGGTGGAAGTGTAGTAAGCCTACTTTGCCTCTGCGATCATACATCTGCATGGGGTACTGTAACGCTTACCTTGTCTCTGCAGGAGCGTAAGTTGCCTGAAAACTCTATGGGCTGCAAATGCTGGATAAAAGGGGGTTCCCCTGTGTCAACGAGTGATAAAAGCAACAAGGTATGATTCTAATGTCAGCTCACAATTCTATGGCTCTAACCCCACCCTGCTGTGCGCTCTTATAATAGTCTGGGTGCCCGCTTTCCCTCTCACCTGTGATTTTGGGTAATGGAGCTCTTCGTCCTGCTATGGTGCAGGGGTGCGTTGGTAGTGAGGGACAGAATTCTTCAGAATGAAGAGTGCTGAAGAGCCTCTAAGGTGGTAAGTACCTTGAAGTTCAGATTTTTTGTTGTAGTCTCTGGGGAATAGTGTCTGGCGAGATGGATTCGCTTGTTAATGTCTAAATCTCTCTCTCTCTCTCTCTCTCTTGCAGGTTTGACGAGGGAAACAGTCACACGTGAGGACTCACGGGCATCTTTAATGAACACCACAAAGTCTGGTTCCTGAGGTAAGGCTGAGCGTGTAACAAGGAAGGCACGCAGTGATACTAGGCTTTGTGGCCTGCTGCAGGTTTTCGCTGCATGGCCGAGTATTGGAAAACTCTGAAAAGTTCTTTGGCATATGCGGTAAGTAAGCGCATAGTTTGTATTTCTCGTGGTCTGTGATTAAATGTCACTTTTAACGAAATACCTTTTCTTGCAGGTTGACGGAGTGACAGAGGTCGAAGAAGAACATAGTGGTCTGTGACGTGGAACTCGGAGAAGAGCTCCAATTACTTGAAAACTGCTGCTGAGAGAATTCTTATCAGGTACGTAGAATCTTTAGTCTGTGGCAACTTTCATGTAACTCGATAAGCTCATAACATGACTTTTATTTTATTTTTCACAGGTCTGTGAACAGAGCACCGGTAAGCGTTGCACCGCTGTCAGCGGAACCAACAAGAAGCACATGCAAAGGCGCGGACAGGGCTTATATAGTCCTTCAATCCCAACTACTAGTTCCTTCGTGCTTTTCTGTCCGTAACCCACAAGGCGGCCAACCTTCTACCATTGTACCATTAAAGCTCTATGTGGGCCCACTGCGGATTCTGACACTGACGAATGGGATGAATGTCTGGCACGCCATGCTACTAACGATCTAGTCCCTGCATGTCTGCACAATTAACCATTGCTAACCTGCATAAATGGTTACAGCCCCTTGACCTTCGAGGTGATCATGACAGGTACACAGGGATTTGAGGGATGAGACATCCTCTGGGCTGCAGCCCTTGCACCACTGCCTTTCAATGGATCTGATCAATGGATCAGATTGAGAGTTCCTGGCCGGCGAGCTCAGGTGTTTTAGCAGGGTATGGATGGTTTGACAACTAGACATTTGGTGCGCATGGGCGTCCGATAGTTCTTTGGCAAAGTGGTTGAATGCATTCAGAAGGGCTGAGGCATTACCTGTTTTGGGGAACAATGTGAAGGTTGCTTCTAGTGTGTCGAGCTGGAAATTCTTTAAGGAGCCGCACTCAATCATAGGTCTTGTGGGGCAGCATTCAGTGTAATTTGAGAGGGGCGATTATGGCGTGGATGGTCCAGTCGAGGAGGAGGGTGTTCGAGCACGAGAGGAATGAGGAGGAGGTGAGGGCAAGGTGGAATGTGTGACCTTTGACATGTGTGGGGAATGTACGATCTGTTGAATGTCCATGGGGTCAGCCAGAAAGAACAAGAGTCATGTAGGTGTTTTGCTTATTGGGAGTCAGGCACGTTGAATTCTCAGCGGATTAGAGTGGGAGATCGTTGCCAAGGAGAGAAGGTTGGAGAGATCCTCAATGAAGCTAACACTCCCTTGCGGTGCCTTGTGAATAAGGTGCAATGTAATTGACTCACTATTCAGATGGAGACCTGGCTTAAGAGGGATTTAAAATGAGCAGTGTGCGCGGGGGCAGGCTTATTGTACAGGGCCAGCTGATCTTATGGATGACTGCCACACTACCTACTATTTTTCCTGTGTGGTCAGAATGTTGGGTACTATAGCAGTGAGGTAGGAGGACATAGAATATGTAGGGGAGAAGGGTGTAAATCACGCTTTGGTAATGAAAAGGGCATCAAGATCATTGTTGGTTATGAAGTTGCTGATGTTAACCACCCTAACAGGGCAGATGCTGATAGTAGGCGCATGTTGCAGGGGTGTAGGGGGATATTGATGAAGATTGCCTGAGGAGTTATCAGGATCTACTTTGGGCATTTGGCTGTGCGATCTTTGGGGAGGATGTTTAGTTTAGTTTAATCCTTTGTATTGCGCACCAGACCCGAAGGTATGAGGTTGCATGAGCAGCATGGTTATTCAAAGCTTGGTTACAGGTTGCTTATACATTACATTGCAGTATTACAGTGTGACAATAGATGTGTACAGTTTTTCAAGAAGGCTATAATACAATACAAATATTTATAAAATTTACAAATAAACATACATTACAGGGTTGCGGCAGTGTGGTGTTAGAGGTTAGAAGTATTAGAGATCCTTGTTCTTTATCCACTGGATATAGTTACGTCTAAAGTGTGTGTAGGTTTGGGGTGTCCTGAGGGATGGTGGTAGGGCGTTCCAGTGTTGGGGTGCTTTCACCTGGAAGCTGTTGCCGCCCATGTTGGCGCATTTGATCCTGGGAACTATGAGCAGATTTGCGTTGGAAGTTCTGGTAGGTCTGTTGGGGGTGTATTTGCATATTCTGTCTACCAGGTAGCGTGGGGCAGGATTATGTCTAAAGTGTTGAGCCAGTTATGGGATTTCCTGATGCTGGAAATGTGATCTCTTCTGGGAATGTTAAGCGCTGCTCTGAGAGCATTGTTTTGTAGCTTCTGAATTTTGTTGGTAATTTGCTTGCTGGCTACTACATAGAGGACGTTACAGTAGTCCAGTTTAGATAATCCCAAGGCTCTGGCTAGTGTAATGCAGCTCTGGGTGGATAAGAAGGGTTTGGCTGCTCTTATAAGCTTTCATGTGTAGGCCGTGGAGGAAGCCATAGAGCTAACCTGTTTGTGGAAGGTTAGGGAGGAGTCAAGATACATTCATAAAGTGTTCACTTCTTTAGCTACTTTGATCGGGTTCCCGTCTATGATGAAGTTAGTGTAGTTGTAGTCTAGTTTGGTAAGATTTGAGGTGGAACCAAGGATGATGAGTTCAGTCTTGTCATCATTCAGGCATAGACTATGCGAAGCCATCCATGCCTGAATGATGAGGTACACCTTGTTCACCAAGGCCAAATCCTGGTTGTAATCTCCCGTCAGCGGGACGAGGATCTGTGTATCATCGGCGTAATTGGTGTAGGTGATACCCAGGCCATCTAGATCGTCAAACAGGGGCTTCGTAAACACGTTGTACAAAGTAGGGGAGACGCAGGAGCCCTGTGGGACTCTGCATGTGATGGGGATGGGGTTGGCAGCGACAGAGGTGGAGAAGACACGCATGGATCTGTTGCTGAGGAATGAGTCGATCCAGCCGATGGCTTCTTGGGAGAAGTGGGCCGCTGAGTCTAAATGATTGCATAGGATTTTGTGGTCAACTAGATCAAACGCCGCAGAGAGGTCTAGTAAGAGTAGTAGTACAGTTTTCCCGTTGTCTCTAAGGAAGCCTATTTGGGCTTTCAGATCAATGAGGGCCGTTTCAGTCCCATGTTGGGGTCTGAAGCCTGATTGTCACATACCTAGGAGGTGGTTTATTTCAAGGTGTTTTTGGATTTGTTGGTATGCTGTTTTGTCTAGAATCTTGAGCAGGAATGGGATGGTGGTTATGTAGTTGGTCGGGATGGAAGGGTCAAGGGAAGGTTTTTTAAGGAGGGGGAGGACCCAAGACTCTTTGAGGTTGCAGGTGACTGTTCCTGAGGAGAATGATGCGTTGATGAGTCTGGTGATGAATAGCGAGAGGTCTCTTGCCGCATCTTTAATGATTTGTGGGGGACAGAGGTCGCCCTTATAGTTGGATGGTTTAAGGCTGAGAATGATTTTTTCCACTTCCAGAGTAGAGACTTTGGAGAAGCTGAAGCGAGTGATGTTGGGTGTAGGGTATGTGAGTGGAGGGCTCGGGGGGGTGTTAGTGGGGTTAGTTGGAGTGGTGAGGGAGTCTTTCTTGTTTTTAATTTTGGTTTGAAGACCTCTGACTTTGTTGTTTAGTGCATTTTGGACACTAGTGCACCATTGTTTATTCTTCACGCAGGTATCTGGGATTAACACCGGTGTTTCCAATTCTTTGATAATTGTGAACAGCTCTTTGGTACTGGAGTTGGATTGTGCAATTCTCTGGTTATAGGATTCTTGTTTGGCCGCTATGATTTCTTTTTTGTAATTGGCCGTTATTTTATTGAGCAGTAACTTGTTGTGGTCTGTGGGAGACTGTCTCCAGACTTGTTCCAATTTGTGTTTTTCCAATCGAAGCGCTTTAAGGTGGCTGGAGAACCATTGGTTGAGGTGCTTTTTAGGTTTGCATTTTCTTAGTTTTAATGGCGCAATGGCGTCTAAGGCTGTGTGCATGGTATTGTTATAGCCTTCTACGAGGTCATAGGGGTTGGAAGCAGGGAGTTGGTTGAGCGCAGGGAGGATAAGAGGGATCCGTTTTTCCACTGTAATGTTTTTCTTGCTTCTCGTGGGAATGGCTGCGGCTAGCGCCATGTTGGTTGTGGGGCTTGAGGCTTCGAGGGAGAAGGAGAGGAGATGATGGTCAGACCAGGATTGAGGAGAGTTATTGGTGATAAATGCGGCGCAGTTGTAGTCTGCAACCCAGTCAAGGGTTCTCCCTTTATTATGGGTGGGGCCAGATACTTTTTGTGTGAAGCCCAGTTCAGACAAAGTGTTATTGATGAGGGTGGCCTGGTGGTCTTTGGGGTCTTTGTAACCTAGGTTGAAATCTCCTAGGAGGAGGCATTGTGAGGAGTTTTTTAGGTTGTCGTGAGGGTGGCACTGAGGTCTTCCTCGAAAGATCCCAGGGGTCCGGGCGGTCTGTAGAGTAGGTGAATGGATATCGTTTGGGAGTTAGCAGTGGGCAGCTTCACTGCTTCACTGTAAGTGATTCGCATGAAGAGAGGTGTTTGGCGGAATCGAGTCTGATGTTAAGGTGGGTTTTGGCAATGATGGCCAGGCCTCCGCCCCTGGATTCCTTTCTATCCGCTCGGGTGATAGTGTAGTCATTGGGGATGGCTAGCGAAAGGGCTGGGCCTGCGGCTGCATGGAGCCAGGACTCTGTTATGGCTAAAAAATCTAGATCCTCTGCTAGGATGAGGTCAGCGATGTCCGTGGCATGGGCAATTATGGAGCGTGCGTTAATGAGGGCACCTTTTATGGGTGGGGCGGTGGTTTTGGTAGGGGTAGGGGTGGTTGCTGTCTTGTGCGCTTTGTTTTTGGTTGTCATAGTATTGAGTGAGTTGGGTTTGAGTTTTTTTAACGTGAGGTTAGCGCAGGTACTAATGGTAGTTTGGTTGGTCAGTTTGGATTGGGTAGAGTCCCTGGCTCGGGGCTCGTGTAGTTTGGGAAGTCTGGACCGTAGTCTGGTAAGCCTGTCTGAGAGGCATGGAGGAGAGAATTGGGGAAGCAATGTAAATGGGTTGTGGTGAGAGGACAGACATGGTGATATCTACCTCTTCTAAAACTGGCAGAGTAACTGGTCTATGACCCTTTTCAGGCTCGAACAGGACCAAATAGGAACTCGCCCTTTCTTTTTCTTCCCTTCACTTTAGACACCTGGACACAACCAGATTAGCAGTGATTGACAGTGTGTGGGGAAGAGATCAAATGACTTAAATCCACTTGCACCCGCTGAGCAACTAAGGAAAAAAACAGTAGCAAAACAAGAAGGCTGAATTATCTCAAGTCCTTTAAGTTTAAGCCAAATATCTGGTTAAATGCACAATTCTTTGCACATTTTCACACACTTCATATGATCATTTTGCTATTTTTTTCATTTTTAAAAATGTATTGTGTATGGTTTGCAAAGTAAACCTTTACAACGATCAGTGCTAAAACACGACACAGTGGGCCTCATTACGACCCTGGCGGAAATCGTGGCGCAATATGCACCATGGAGCACGGCGGAAAGCTGCCGATAGCGCCATGGGGGTTGGCGGATTTACCGCCCCATTCCGACCTTGGCGGGGCGGTAAATCCCCATTCCCCATTTTACCCTTCCCCATTCCCATTTTTGCCCCATAGGGTATAATGGGAGTGGGGAAGGCGTTAATTGCGCCACCGTAAAATACGGTGGCGTAATTAACAACAAGGTCCCGTAGCGCCATGGATTTCTCCGCCCGGAAAAACCAGGCGGAAAACGCTCCATGGCGCTACGGGAACTCGTAGTAGGGCGGACGGGTCCGCCGCGAATAACGCTGGCGTAAACCCACTCCGCCAGGGTCGTAATGAGGCCCAGTATCACATAATCAATCAATTAAAAATAAACAGATTACAAAACCATTAAATACATAAGAATTCATCACAATAGCTCTTGAACCACTAAAACCGAATTTGCACTGTAAAAAAGTGCATCATTTAAATATCTAAAACTAATATTTAATCCATTTTAAATGTCATATTCAAAAGCAAGCATAAAGTGGGCAGTATTTTTTAACAGACACCCCAGATTATGAGATTTCGTGTTCATTTTTATAAATCCTTTGATTTAACAAACTACGCAATCGCAATGCCCTCTGATGTATTCTGAATATTAATACAGCGGGACCATATATATTCATCATCCCCATTAACTCCCCACTTTGCAAATTTGGCCATATAGACTGACCTTTCACTACATAGTCCAGGACAGGCTAGGAGGAGATGCCTCACAGATTCAATTTCTCCCTCCTTTTACAAAATCGACAGAGCGCTGCTTCTCAGTTGACCTTTTTCCTTTGTAATAACACCCCACAAGTATGCATGAAATTCCAACGCATTTTTTTTTTTTAACTTTGCTTTTATTAACATTTTCTTAATATAACAGACATGCTCAATGCAGCTTCAAAGGTTGTACAGTCGACTGGCCCTGAGACCCCTGCCCATCCTCCCCCCTATCCCCACCCCCATTCAGTCCCTCCCTCCTAATAACATAACCAAAATATGAACTGTGATCTTGGGAGTCTCCATGAAACCTCTTTGTATCCAGAGCTTAGGAGAGTATGTGATTGTTGACTTCTTCGGTGGTTGTATTGCGTCCGCCATCCCCTGGGCCGTGGGTGCCCGGCTCTCTTTTAGTACGTCCCTGACCCCATCCCCGCCTTCCCCTGCCGGGGCCCCCAATTGGTGTCAATGAACGTCCCATCCCCAAGTTTGCTGCACCCCATACCAATTCACTTGAAATGAGCCAGAGTCATTGTTCATCATTGCCGTTAGTTTGTCCATTAGGAACATGTTCTTCACTTTTTTCAACCAGTCCTCTTTTGAGGGGGTCTGCGGGCTCTTCCATTTCTGCGCCAGGGCCACCCTACCCACCCTCAACATTATTTCCCACATTCTAGGGTACCTGTGTATTTCCGTATCCTCCGGGGGGAGACCCAACAATATCGTCAGTGGGTTCTGGGGGAGTAATTCCTCTGAGACTTCAGAAATCCAACCCCTTACCTTCTCCCAAAACACCTGTACTTTTGGGCAGTGCCACCACATGTGGCCCCTCATTCCCGCCTGGTCCCAGCCCCTTGGGCACTCGGGGGACACCCCAGAGAACATCTTTCACAATTTCACTGGGTCCCTATGCCACCACTGCAAAATCTTAAAGTTGTGTTCCATATCCGCTGTGAATAAATTCCCATGGAATGCTATTTTAAATATCCTTGACCAGGCATCCTCCGAGATGACCTCCCCTGCTAGATCATTCCAAAATGAGCAGAAACCCCTGCTTTCCACTAAGGTGATAGTGTTCAGGATTTTGTACATCCCAGACACCGCCCCCTTCCTAGAAGTCGCTGTGTCAAGTAGCTTCTCAAAGGGGGTCAGTTGTCTCTTCAGATTTTAGCCCCATGACTGGTCGCAGAGGACACCCTTCAGGCGGAGGTATTCATATATGGAGAGGGACCCCTGCCTGAGAGCGTCTCTCAATTCCTCATATGTTAGGAATTGCCCTTCTCTGAACATCTGCCCCACCCACTCCATTCCCGAATCTGACCAGGCCTGGGCATTCCGGAACCGCCTTACTACCCAGTTTGAGGGGGTGTCCTCAGAGTGAGGACATCGGGGACGGCCACGATGTTAGGTATGGAGTCTGGGGGCCCTCCTTCCAGATTGCCCAGAGAACTCCCAATGTTGGTGGGATTTAAGTCTGTTCGGGATGAACTTGCGTGGGGCCCACAGGAAGTCTCGAACTTTAAGAGGGTGGGCGTCCATGTCTTCCAAGTAGGACCAATAGGTCCCCATCCCCTCTTTCATGTGTTCCAGGAGGACGCGCAGCTGGGCGGCGCGGAAATAAAGTTCAAAATTTGGCAACCCGAATCCTCCCTCCTCCCTCGGCAAGGTCAGGACGGCCCTCGCAATCCTCGGGGTCCTCCCCTGCCATATGAACTCTCGCACTGCGTTCTGTAGTGCCCTAAAGGTTTGGTCGGGGACGCAGGTTGGAAGAGTAGTGAAGAGGTATAGTAGACGCGGCAGTATATTCATCTTCACTGCCGTCATGCGGCCGTACCAGGACAGGATCATTGTGCCCCATCTCCTCAGGTCTGAGGTAATCCCTGCCATTACGGAGTCATAGTTGGTAGGGGCAAGTTTTGATGGATCCCTGGTGAGGAGGACGCCCATGTATCGGATAGAGACCCTCCCCACTGCTATCCCGTTGAGCCTGTCCAGGGAGTCCAACCCCAGGTCCCGTACTCTCATGGGGAGCAGTACTGACTTTGTTGCGTTGATCTTTAACTCCGAGAAATGCCAGGGACAGGAGGGGGGAGCGAGGAGCTAGGCTCCACCAAGTAAGCCAGGATGTCATCCGCGAACAGGGAAAGCTTGAATTCTGCTTCGCCTCTCCTAACCCCCTTGATGTCCGGGTGAGCTCTTACTGCAATGGCATTCTAAGGACATAAATCAGGGGAGAAAGTGGGCATCCCTGCCTTGTCCCCCGTGAAAGGTGGAGCGATTCTGATAGCGTACCATTCACTTGTACCCTTGCCATTGGGGCTCTGTATAGCGTGGACACCCAGTCCCTGATGTGTGCTCCAAAGCCCATTTTTTGGAGGAGGAGTTCCATGTATCTCCACTCGACCCTGTCGAATGCTTTCTCTGAGTCCAAGGAGAGTACACTTGCATCAAGATCTGATTCTTGGGCATAGTGGAACAAATCTATGGTTTTGCGGATGTTGTCTGAGCCCTGTCTACCCCTTATGAATCCCACCTGGTCCCCATGAACCAGCTTCGGCATAATCTCTTCCATCTGCCTCCCCACCACGTTAGCCAGGATCTTTACATCAATGTTTAACAGGGATATTGGGTGGTAGGAGGAGCATCCTGTAGGGTCCTTGCCGTCCTTGGGCAACACTACTATTATGGCCCCCATCATGGATTCTGGGAGGGTTCCCCCCTCCAACACGGCATTGAACACCTTCACTAAGTGTGGGGCTAGAATCTCACCATCTCGGCCTCGCCCCCGTCATATTCTGATGAATATCATTTTTCATAATATCGGCGGAAGGCCTCTCCTATGTGGGGAGTATCATGACCTATCGGTCCCCACTCATTCTTCACCGCTTTCACCATTCTGCTTCTCTGTACCTCCCTCAGTTTCCAGGCTAGAATCCTATCAGCCCTGTCCCCCTTTTCATAGTACTTCTGCTTAACCAGTTGAAGACTCCTCTCTGTTTTATGTAGGAGGAGGTCTTTCAACTGGAGCCTATAGTCGTCCAGGGTAGCTACCTGCTCGCGGTCCAGGGGTTGCTCTAGGGGGACCCCCGGCTGGAGTTGGGCTGTTTTTTCTCTCAGAGACCTCTCCTGGGCTTCCCTTTCTCTTTTGTTCTGAGCTCCCTTTTTGATAAGGACTCCCCATAAGGTTGCCTTGAAGGCGTCCCAAAGGGTGTGCGTGCCTACCTCCCCATTATCGTTGAATTAGAAGAATTCCGTTATGGCGTCTAGCACCTCCTGTGCGTGGACCTCATCTTTCAGCAAGGAGTCGTTACATTTCCATCTCCCTCTGCGGTCACTTTGCCATCCCCTTGCTATGGTGACTCGGACCAGGTTGTGGTCTGACCAGGGGACAGGGTCGACCCCATGGCCAGTGACATAAGGGCGCAGGAGCTCATCCACTAGGATGTAGTCTATTCTGGAGTATGATGTGTGGATAGCGGTGTCCACCAGGCCTAGTTCCGTGTTAACCTTCTGGAGGTTTCGTGCCATGGCTTCGTCTGCTGCCCTGGAGATTTGGGGGCCTACACGTTTCCTATCATAGGTTGGGTCCAGGACCATGTGGAAGTCTCGCCCCACAACCACCATGCCATGAACAAATAGCTTTAGCCTATCCCTCACATCTTCCCAGAATTGAGTTTGGCCTTCGATTGGTTCCCATACCACTGCGACAGTGAGCGGGGTGCCCTGTAGGGAGCCCCTTACAAGCAAGTAGCGGCCCTCAGGGTCCTTCAGTATGGCTTCTTTGTCAAAGCCCACATTCTTCGCTAATAAAATAGCCAACCCTCTTTCCGTTGCCTTGTGGGAAGCAAAAAAAACCTCCCCGATTCCTGCCCCCCACATTTTGGGATCCTTCCCCCGTGCCCAGTGTGTCTCTTGCAAGAAGAGAAGGTCAGGTTTCGCCCTTCTAAATTCCCTACAGACCAGGGACCGCTTGGTGGGGGTGTTCAGGCCCCGTACATTGAGGGAACCCACTCCCAGAGCCGGCAGACTTTCAGCCATAATCTAGGTTTCCTTCTCTCTCAGTCAACATCATCACATTGCCCTTCCCTGCACGCTCCTATGGTCTTACTTTCTGCACCCCCCAACTTTCGTGTGTCCTCCCTCCCCCTTCCCCGGCGTCCAGCCAGTTAGTTCCGCCATCGCTGGCATTTGGCCGGACCACCAGCCTGCCCTCCTCGGCCAGGCGATCTATGTAGTGCTTGTCACTTATGAGCTCCCCCTCCCCACTGTGGCGTCGTCCCCTCTGTGGACCCCTTATACTTGCTGTTCAAGGGGACGCTGCTTGTGGTAGAGTCTCTGAGTCTTCAATTCCCATTCCATAACTGGTCGGGTTGTCCCCATCCTCAGCCTTCAGAGTCGTTCCACTCTCCATCCTTTGCCGGTGACGGAGTGTTCATTTTTCTAAATTTCCTTGCACCAGTTTTCCTACTCCCGTCTCCCGACGGGCCAAGACCACTTGATTTGCCCATCCCCGGCCCCGTTGGACGCCTCCGGGGGATCGGTTCTGTCACATAGTCCTGGATGGCTCCCTTTATGTCCTCCTCCATGATCAGTGTCGTCCGTTGACCCATATATTCGAAGGCCAGAGAGAAAGGATAGCCCCATCTGTAGCGCACTCCCTTCTGCTTGAGCAGCTGCGTTAGGGGGCGGCACATTCTGCGTTTGGCCAGTGTATAGGCGGAGAGATCCTGGTAGATTGAAATCTGGGTGTTATTGTAGGTGATCTCCTGCACTTTCCTGGCCTCCTCCAGCACTTTTGTCTTTTCCTTATAGTAATGGAACCGGACCAAAATCGACCAGGGGCCTCCTGCTCTTCTCCCTGCCCTGTGCACCCTGTCGAATGTGAGTTCCGTTGTCATCTCTTCTGCAAACAGGAGGGTGATGATGTCTCTCACCACTCGTGTAATATCGCTCTCCGTTTCTCCTTCCGATTCGGGGACCCCGAAAAATCTGAGGTTGTTCCTCCTTTCCCTGTTTTCGAAGTCGTCCATCTGCCTGGCCCGTTCCTCGTCCCTCTTCTCCAGGGCTGCTAGCCTCATGCTTATTTGTACCTCTTGGGCCGCTGATGTCGATTGGTTGGTTTCCACCTGTAGCAGCCTGTTCTCGACCGTATCCACCCTCTGGTCCATTTTTTCAAACTTCTGGGCGATGTCGGAACGCATGTCCCTGATTTCTTGCAGGATTGAGGCAAAGCCCCTTTCCATTGCCGCTGTGGAAGGTGCCGAGGCCTCCGACTGGGCCATTTCTCTGTTGAAGCTCGAACCATTATTGCTACTTCCTGCCTCCTGATAGCGATATTCTTGCAGGGTCTCCTGCCAGTTCATCTGGTCGCCTCCTGAGCCCCGCCGCCGAGTCTTTCGGGGCCCCGGTGGGGTCGAGTGATCCCCTCCCGGGCCGGCCGGTGTTTTCCTTCCTTGGCCACCAAACCTTGCTGTACAATGTGCAGTCCCGGATTCTGTGATAGGCCTGTGCTAGGGTATATGATATTAAAGCCCTATCAATTATTCATTGGATGCACAGTACAGAGCAAAAAGGTGCCATTTAAACATTTATATTTTGCAGCTTTTTTAGACCGACTTCACACTGCCACAGCTATCCAGCAAACCCATATATTGTAAGAATATTTAGTTACAGTACGCGAAGGTGCAATCTATGCCACAGTTGTACTGTAACCAACACTAATGCCGTCCCCCCCATTGTACCCTAGAAATATGAAGAGAGGGTCCCTGGAATGCCCGTCGTGACCCCTATACGCATGACAGCCCGAAGACTGAGAAACGACAGATGCCAGTCACTGTTTGGCCAGCCCTCAAGAGGGCCAGTACATTCTACATATGTGAGTAGATATTCTCTTAGACAACCATTGAAACCCTATCCAGCTGACATCTTTGCGGATACAGGTGCCTCAAAACTGGAACAGGTTGAGTAACGATAAATACCCAGCTGTGCTGACGTCATTAGAGACACCACGACATAACGTTAGCCACAAAGAAAACTCACATCCCTGCACGTAGTTACACGGATGCACACGTGCACACACAAAGATCATGCAAATACAGCTCTATAGATAGAGGACAGATACGTGCACATACTGTCAAAAGTCTTTCTTATTTTCTTTCATTAGCCAAACGCAGAAAGGCAAGAGAGCAAGAATCATACAAAACAAGCTTGCTTCCCCTTATTGCAACTAACCATATGGAACTTCAGGGACACATAAGGAACCTGGAAGAACCGAATACTACTAACCTCAATAGAAAGCAATACAATAACTTATATAGACATAGAGAAACCATAGAAGAACTGTAGTGAAAGTGCACAAAGCCACAGGCCTCAGAACAAGCAACGAAGACATGCAGAATCTGCAGCACGCAGCAAGGGGCCAGTGCTCATAGCCAACGACAAAGGTGTTGGAAAATTCCAGACTCCAGGCGCAGGGAGTCGCCTACAAAACAACAGAATAAATCCTTACTAATTGCAGACCAAAAGGATCAGTTTTGCGGTCCTCACTCCCGTGATACTGCCGAGCCGAACAATAGCCATTTACCCGTGGTGGGAAGAGAAGCTGTTCCCAGCGACGCAGACAAGAACTGATAGATGGGTTGTCCAACAAACATTGCAATTTATGGGCACTGTCTCCAGCTAGGTGGATGTACCAGTGGCGAGCATTGTGACACATAGGGCCTCATTCTAAGTTTGCCGGTCCGGAAACACAGTGACGGTAAGCTTAATGGCACCGTTGTTTCCGGACCAGAACAACAGTGCCAACAGAACTATGGGTTTGCCTGCCGGAGCCGCTGTGCTGACAGGTCTGACCCTGCTGGGCACAGCAGTCACGGTAGGCAAAGCCGTCACAGAAGCACAAGCACTGTTAACAACGTTGCTGGTGCTTCTGTGTACCCACTCCCATAGGGTCCAATGGGACTCTATGGGAATGGGGAGTAACAAGGGAGGGTAATGGGCAAGGGCCAATGGTAGTCTTGCAACCATGCAACAATGTAATAGATCGTTTTTGGGGAAGTCTCAGGCGAGACCAACTGACATGAAAGGACCTGCAAGCCAACACCTATAAGTGCCTTCTATAGGCACTACCACCCCAGCCACCCAATAGAATGGGCTCTTAGGTTTTTGGGGAATGGTTCTAAGTTGTGACGTTATTTGCTAACAAAAACCTCTGCTCTGTGAGCTGTGATTGCTGGAAATTCGTTTTCTCTTATGATCCGTGTCTGTTATGAAAACCAAAGGACAGTTCTAACTTGCCCCTGGCTGGGTCCTTCATCATTACAGGGGGAGGGTGTGTTGAGCCTGGGCACTCTGCTGAACGGTGATTGTGTAGCTCAAACCTTGGTTCTTTGGTATTCCTGTTTACAAATTGCTAGTAGAGGATGGTTCACTACATTAGTTTGGAACAAAGCTGCCTTTCCCGAGGTGATGACTGGAGGACTGTGAGGTGACTCACCAAGCCTGAGAGTCACGCGGAGGTGCACCCTGTGCAGAGGCCCTCAGGAGCCACCTTGAAGAAAATCCTGCCCACGGTCCGTTAGAAGCCCAGCAGACTAGAAGAGCAGAGTGGCAGTTTTGGGGAGAGCCAGTGGCCGAGCAGTGTCAGCGGATCATGGAGTTAAGTTGACTCAGTCAGTCTGCAATTGAGCGGGGTCGTAAAATTATGCTGGGTGTGGGGTGTTGATGAGTTTTGTGCAGTGTTTTTGAAATATTATTGAGTATTATAAAGTATAATTGAGAAAGGAGCGGAGGTAGATGTCATATGTTTGTGGTCAGGGAACATTCGATCTTGAGATAAAAGGTTCAGGCGGTTAACCTAGACTATTGACTCAAGGGTACGGATGACAGAAGTTTTGTAAATAGTGGATTCCCTGTGGATTGGGCATTTTAGCTCGGGTCATGAATGATGGTATCCCCGAGTATAGGGCTTAACAACTGAAGCTAGCTTGTACCGCTGTTATGGTTTACTGAGAGGCCTAACCAGAATTAAGCAATACACGGATGGTAGAATGCAACAGTAAAACAATGGAAAATGGTACCTCTCAACTGTAACTGGAAGGAGGCAAGTCAGGAACTGCTGCTACAATTTAGACCTTCCCAATGATGTTCCCTAGTAGCTGAGCTGAACACAATAGCTAGACGAGACTATCATTTGGAAGGGCATGAGATCCGAAGCACCAGAATGCACCAAGCTGTAACAAGAAACATACATCAGAATGTTTCTGCAGGGGAACAGGAATCACTTTAGAAAGAGGTGCAAACTGACCTGGAAGGCATGACCCCAAGTTTCAGTAGAGGAGGAATGGACTTCTCTCTCGATCGCCCTACAATGCAAAATAAGGAATGCTAACTGATCCGCTTATGATGTTGTTCCTAACCCCCTTAACCCCCAAATGGACTATTACCAATCTCCTTACCCGATTGTTGATTGCTCCAGAAGTAAAGAAATCCAAAAGTTCAGGAATTGCTCAGAAAAACAAACAGGAATAGGGTAGGTTAGTAGGGAGATAATCCGATCAGCAGGAGGGTCGCACTACGGTCGGGTTGGTGAACTTAAGCGTCAGAGCATCCAAATGTTCAGTCCACTGGTCGAATGGAGGGAGAATGTTATGTGCAAAGGTCTTATGGAAGAAGACTGTTCTGTGCACTGGTCGTATGGAAGGAGAACACCAGATAGTAGATGGACTGTCAGCAGAACACCCTTTGGTTTGGATTGAGGAGCAGGTAACTGCTAATGGAACATCGAGGGGTATGAGGAGATGTTTTACATATGCTTGCCTATGATGGATAATTGCAGGAATATATCGGATGTGGAGTATGCACGAAGCCTTGCAGGCAGAAAGTAGGGCGAGGGACAGATGAATATGGTAATAAGTCAGCGGTCTCACCCAGATTTCAAAATAATGGTACGTGAGTAAACGTATTGAACAACTGGAAGTAAATACAGGCCGCTACCAGTCTGATAGGAGAAGGAGAAGGCAGCCTGTCGGTATCACTAGCCCGTAACACTGAAACAGGAATGAGGCGGCCTGTCAGTATCACTAGCGCGTAACGCTGAAACAGGAACGTTGTAACTTCAGGAAAGTCTGATACAATGTATCCCGGTAGAACGCCAAGGCAGCGCAGAGCTTCGGACAAAGAAAACGCAATCAGAAGCGCCAGCTTCCTGCAGAGTGATTGGTTAAATAGGAGTCACGTGACATGCTCTGTTCACGTGATCACTGGGAGGCAACTTCACGTTCCCCCTATGCTGAGTTGACATGCCGCCACATAGTCGCCATGGCGACCGCCCCAACAATCTCCACTGTGTATAGAACGGCTTAACAGCTGTTCTATATGCAAACGGGGAATTTTTTACTCTGTAGAGATCCAGGGGTTTGCAGACAGGAGGAACCAGAGCACAGTGTCTATTACCAACGGAAGTGTAAACATTGACAGGCATGACAGCGGTTGGTGTTCTTCTCGTTAAGTCTCGCCAAGGCATTTTATCTACAAGGCAATGTTGTAGGTACAGATTGAGCACATGAAATATTGGTATCCCCTGTTAGGAGGCAGGACGACAGCCGTGGGTACATGTTGTCTGTATTTGTGAAAATAACTGTATAACTGGGAAGTGGGATTGTGAGCTTAGTCAGGGGTCTGTTTCCTTCACTTATGTATCTTAGAGGTGCCGTCAACATTGAGGTTTCTGTGTAGGACTTCAATAGCATGAGGAGGTGTGACTGAGTTGTGGTGTTTTCAGGCAGTGTGTAGAAGGCGCATGCATGAAAATTTTGGGTGTGCTCAAGGAGACAGACGGTTGTAAGGAGGAGGTGCGCGGTGCACTTCCACGGTATTGATTGAGAGCCGGAGAGGCTCACCAATGTATGAATAGCACTGTCAATTGATAAATCTGAAGGAAGTATATCTATTAAGTGAATGTGGAAGTATCGAAAGCCCTGACTTGGGGCCAAGTAAGTATAAAGAATAATGTATTGTGAAGTTAATTTGGGGGACACACCTCTCCAGCCCATGTGCCAGTCCCTTCGATCCCCGCGATATAAGGGCATTTGTAAATATAGCACGGAATAGACAAAGAGCACAGAAGGTAAACTTCCTAAGCAATGCCCAAAAAGCGGAAGCTTCTGCAAATATGTGCAGCTACCGTTACTTACACACATACAAGAGGTTTATGAGGGGAAAAAGTTGAGCAACCGTATGGCAATATTCAAGCTCTAGGAAATGTTCCAGGACGACGGAGGGGATGTGGCGTGGCATCAATGGATGCTGAGACAGCAGGTGACCCTGGGCAAAAAGCCCCAGGCCCCCGCTTCTCCTCCTCCCGAACATGGGAATGAAGGGGCAGCAGCGGGGGTACACGGAGTATACCCAATACGGGAATTGAGAGCAGGGGCAGGGTACACAAACCAAACATTCGCACCTCCACCATACACCAAGGAGGAGGGGTATAAAGGGGTTGCACAAGCAGGAGGGGGAACAACAGGTGCCGAAGGTGGAAAATAGGGACACAGCGAGACCCAGCTAAGGGTAAAGGACAGTGATCCAGAAACAGAGGGAAGAAGAGAGGGTCTGGAGAATATAGTATCAAATGAGTGGTTGGGAGGACAAATATTACTGAAACTAGACGGGAAGACAGCAGGAGAAACTGGAAGGGGAGTAAGGAGGTAACGGGGTGTAAGGAGAATAGTGAGGCACACGGATGGGCAGAGATAATGGAAGAAGTGGAGAGACAAGAAAAACAGGAAAGGGAGGAACGCTAGAGAGTGCGAAGAGAAAAGCAGACGGCAGAAGAAGCAGAGTGAGAACTGCGAGAGATGAGGAGAAAGAGAGAGCTCAAGGAGATAGCGATGAAAAGGGAAGATAAGGAAGGGGAAGCCAAGTACAGATAGAAAGGGAGAAGAGAAAGTTAGAAATGGAGTGGCTCATAAAAGAGCGATGGCGCAAGGAGAAGGAAGATTGTGGAGAGAGAGAAGTAAGGATTAAGTTGGGTTTAACACATTTTGAGGATATCATGGAGAGGGAAGAGCAAGTAACTAGAGAACAGAACCAGAGGTGTGACAGGGCATCCACGCTGCCAAGCAAAAGCAATACCGGGTTCTCCATGAGGGGGGACTATGAAGGCATGATTGTAGTAGAGGAATGGCAGCGGGGAGGGACTGTGTTGAGAAGGCTAAGCTTCCAAGATGATATTGACTGTGATGGCAGGGACGCTGAGTCGGATGATGACTTCAGAGAAAGTGAGGATGAGGGATTAGGACGGTCTGCCCGAGGAAGCTTAGAGAAGGGCATGGACTGCGATGCGGTTGGCTGGATCAGGCAAGGACGTGAGTGGATTACGAGGCAACAAAGATGAAAGGGTACATCATTCTAGGTCTATATCCCGCAGCATCGACAGACAGCGCTACCCTGTACACGCAGAGACTAAGGGACCTTCCAGCGTGCAGGAGGGGAGAATTAGCAAGGCCGTTCACGACCACCAAAGAGACTGGGAGACTGTTTGTTTGTTTGTTTGTTTGTTTGTTTGTTTGTTTATTGATTTATATAGCGCACTACATTACAGAATGTTACAAATATACATTAGCGTGAATTACAGTAGTTACAGTCAATATATACAGAATAATGCAGAAGATAATACAGTAAAGTACAGCATAGCACATTTGACAGTCATTGACATTAGTTAAACACAAAGGAGTCGTATATAAAAATTTAATAAAGGATCATGCTATCCTAGGTCTTTCGCCGAGAGCCAACTTATGGTATTGCGCCTAAAGTTGGGGAAGGACTGGTCCGATCTCAGAGAGGGAGGATGGGTGTTCCAATGCTGTGCCGCCATAACAGGGAAACTGCGTCCCCCTTCTTTTTTTAGTTTGTATCTGGGCACTACCAGTCAGAATGAGTTGGCCGTCCTAGTGGGACGTGATGAGGTTTTTTTTACAATTCTCTTGGAAAGGTAGCGCGGGGCAGCTTGATTGAGACATTTGTGAGTTTGCAGGCCCGTATCTGCTTGCAAGTATATGCTGTAGCAGAGGCCATGGCATTGACTTGTTTACTAAGATTAAGAGCTGAAGCTAGGTAGAAGCCTAGCGTTTTTACCTTTTTTACCACTTTGATGTTATTCCCGTCAATGTTAAATGAGGCGTATTTGTTGCTAAGTTTGTTGAGGTTTGCTGAAGCTCTTAGTTTCAAGAGCTCAGGTTTATCATCATTCAGGCAGAGGCCGTGGGAGGCCATCCATGCCTGGATGATTAGATACATTTTATTCACTAGGGCCACGTCCGTATCATAATCTCAGGTAAGAGGTATGAGGATCTGGGTGCCATCTGCATAATTAGTGTAGGTGACACCCAGATTTTCAAGGTCATCAAACAATGGCTTTGTGAAGATGTTATACATTGTTGGTGAAACACAGGAGCCTTGAGGCACTGAACATGTTATTGGGATAGGGTCTGCAGCCGCCGAAGGAGAGAAGACTCTCATGGTCCTATTGTTCAGAAATGATTGGATCCATGCTATAGCGTCCTGGGAGAAATAGGCGACTGAGGCAAGGTGTTTACATAGTACTTTGTGGTCCACCAAATCAAATGCGGCAGACAGATCTAAAAGTAGTAGTAAGGCAGTTTTCCCTTTGTCTTTGAGTTCATCAATCTGGGTCTTTAGATCAATCAGCACCGTTTCTGTGCCATGTCGTGGCCTAAAGCCGGATTGTCGGACCCCTAAGAGATGATTGGTCTCTAGGTACTCCTGTATCTGGAAGTAGGCTGCTTTGTCTATTATCTTTAGTAAGAACAGGACAGTTGTAATCAGCCTATAATTAGTAGGGATCGTGGGGTCCAGAGATTGTTTTTTTAGGAGGGGTAAGACCCAAGACTCCTTTCGATTGCTAGGGACAGTGCGGATGAGAATGATGCATTGATTAATTTGGAGATAAAGGGCACTGGGTCTCTGGCAGCATCTTTAATTATCGCAGCTGGGCAGCTATCTCCCTGGCACCTTGAAGGTTTGAGAGAAGCAATAATGTTTTCTACCTCACGGAAAGAAACTTGGGAGAATTGGAAGCATTGAGGAGGTTTTGTGGTATGAGCTGGGGTTCTAACATGCGTACCTATGTTAGGTAAGTTCGCTATTTTGTCCGCAACTTTATTTTGGAGGAGGGTAATTTTATTGGTTAGAGCATTCTGGATATTAGGACACCAGAGTTTATCCTTCAAGCAGGTGTCTCTCGGGGATATGGGGGCTTCCATTTCTCTTAAGATAACAAAGAGTTCCTTGGTACTTGAACTCGCTTTGTTGATCCTATCGTTGTAGGTTTTGTGTTTAGTAAGTAGTATTTGTTTTTTGTATTTGGCAAAGATAATCAGCAGGTTAGTTATATTCTCCTCCGCAGGGAGGCGTCTCCGTCTCCAGAGGACTTCCATTTTCCTTTTTTCCGTTCTCAAGGCTTTTAGTTGAGGTGTAAACCATGAGTTCAGGTGAGCTCTGGGTTTACTTTTACGCATTTTAAGCGGGGAAATTATGTCTAAGGCTTTAGTCATCATGGTGTTGTAAACATCTACTAGTGTGTCTTGATGCATGGTATCTGACAATGAGTTAAGGGTAGGGATTACATGTGGTAGGATCTTGTCCACAGTGATATCCCTTTTGTTCCTAGTGAGGAGTGGATGTGCTATTAGGTCAACCTTGCTGGTGGGGATAATAGCTGAAAGGGTGAAGGAAAGTAGGTAGTGATCTGTCCAGGATTGAGGTGCAATGGAGATGATTAAAGCTTTGCAGTTGAGATCAGCTACCCAATCTAAAGTTCTGCCTTTGTCATGAGTGGGCTGGGTAACTCTTTGGGTAAAGCCAAGTTCAGTAAGGGCGTTAGACAATGTTAATGCTTGTCAGTCATTAGGGTCATTGAGACCTAGGTTGAAATGACCTAGCAGTATTATTTGTGAAGTAGGTTTAATTTTATCAGATAGTATTGTAATGATATCCACTGGGCCCTGGTGGTCTATAGATTAAATGGGCAGTTAAGGTACGGGAGTTAGAGATAGGTTTTTTACCGTAAGTAATTCGCATGACTGGAGGGGCGATCAGGCTGACACAGTTCCCCTTACTGGAGAAGGGAGGGAGGCAACCTCAATATATACCATGGCAACAGATCGACCAGGAAACATAAGGTATAAGCTACCCTCATTGACCGCACGTGCAGGGAAATGGATATACGAAATGGAAAGAATAACAGCAGCACATACACTAGCGGTAGGGGACATTAAGGGTTTATTAGCGGCGATCCTACGAGCGGCTGCCGATGAAGTATGGAAAATGGCCAGATACCCAGGAGTAACCACCCAGAACAAAGCGCCCGCTGGTTCGCCATTTAGCAACTGCCGAGCAGCTGTATGGCATGCTCTACGGGTGCAGTACCCAGACACCTCAGATATTAGTGTGATCTTGGCACGCAAAATGGGGGAGGACGAAGACGCCCTACAATATATTCAGGCTATTCAAGAGTTATGGAGCCTTGAAACGCGAGACCCGTGGGATAAAACAGTGGCATTATTTTATCACATACTATGTCAAAGATTACCAGAGCAGGTGCAGAGACTACTAAAGAAGTTGGTGGGTATGGAGGCAACCCTGTGGCCAGAAATTCAATTTACAACAGTAAACTGCTGCAGGTTAATGCAAGAAAGCACAAGGAAAAAACTCGAGGAAAGAAAGCAGGAGGAGGCAAAGTTACTACAGGAGAAACTATCAAAATATGTCATGGAAGTCGCAGTGTTAACAAGCATGGACAAAGCACACCACAGACACAGTACGCACTGCCGCCTGCGGGAGGAGGGTTCATGGGGCAGGGATATGCACATCATGGGTTCCGAAGAAGAGGGGGCCACCTAGGGGACACGGGTATGGGTGGGTATCGCAGATATGGCCACTAGTAGAATACGGCCCATAAGGGATCTCTTGGGGTATCAGAGGCAAATGAGAGGCGGAAAAGTAGGGCAGATCTCTTGAGTGTGCAGGAGCAAAGGGGGGATGCAACAGAATGGGGAATGTAATATGAGCAAACACATCAGGGAGAGCAGACTGAGTACTACATACAGGACCAGGCGCAACAAGGACAAATACCGAAGACATACTCAAAGAAACACCAACCCATGACACTGACACCACAAATGCAGGTGCCAGTGCAACAGTATTCGCAGACACCCCAGATACCACAGGCTCAGAATAATATGCAACCACCATACACAGCGCCACAAAACAACGGGGCTTTAGCACGCGCAGACTCTATGGGAATGACTCCCATTCAGAAATGAGGGGGGACTACCCTGGTGGGGGGCGACCCATTTGCAGGGAATGGAATGTCATTATACCCTCAATAGGATAGCCCACAGACAGACCTGATGTGTTCCATCCTATCAATTACACCCAACCCGGCAGAGGAACCACGCATAGAGGTGATGATAGGTGGCAAGACTTCCTCCTTTCTGTTAGACACAGGGGCAACTAGAAACGGCATCCGGGAGTGGAGCTATAGAATGTCAGGCAACGCATGAATGCTCAGGGATTTTCTAGGGTGGCAGAATTGGTTCCTTTCTCAGATGATCTTACACTTTCTATAGGGGGGCATGACCTAGCTCTACCCTTACTGTATTCCCAACAGACACCTGAAAACATAATGGGAAGAGACATCATGAGTAAACTTAACATGACCATATCATTCATTGACAAAGGGATAGTGTGCTCCACACCTGGGATCCACCTTCTAAACGTGAGGGAAATTATTCAAGCTTATTGTGGACGCACGGTACAGTAAGAATGGGGTAACAGCAGATGAAGAGCTATTTCGATATGGGGCTGAAGGCTCCCAGGGATTCAGGGAAAATTGTGGTGCCTTCCAAATGAATACCTGTTTAAACCAGAACTACCACTTGACGAAGGAGTATAATACCACTAGAATTAGAAGCGGTAATAGTGGGAGGCGACAAAATAACAGTACATGGGACAGATGACAGTGGACAGGCATGGAGGTCTGTGATCGCGGTGGCAAAAGGGTATAGGCTAACCACTGTGACAGACAAAGAACTGTTCAAAGACAACTGCTCAGATCACAAGGTAGTGTTCGACATTAACATTACATACTGGGTGAAGATACACTAGAAAGAGGTACCACAGAGAATGGCAATGATGCAACAAGCACTGCCGACATTTCTCGAGGAAGACGTGGCAAAGGTCCCCAGCCTCTTATGAACCACAAGTCCTTATGACGTGGGGCTTCTGAAACGGATAGGATCAGTGAAAATAAAACTGAAGTCAGGAGCAATTTTACCATGAGCTAGGCAATATCCCCTGTCGAGAGAGGCAGACAAGGGTATTTATGAGACAGTTGCAGCACTAGTGAACAAGGCATCTTATTACCATCAGAATCACCATGCAACACAGCAATGTACCCTGTCAAAAAGGCAACAGGGGGGTCATGGTGTTTTATACAGGACTTGCGCCTTCTGAACCATATTGTCGAAGTAGCATTTCCTTTAGGTCCAAATCCAGCAACAATTCTATGTAGCATTCCTACGGAAGCTACCCACTTCAGTTATAGGTTTGAAGATGGCCTTCTTCTCTATACCACTACACTCAGATTCACAAGACTGATCTTCGTTCCTATATAGAAATAAGGAGTGGAAACACACTAGACTTCCTCAAGGGTACTGAGAAACACATTCCATATTCAACAGGGTCCTTCAACTGGAAATGTACAGTTAGAGAGCGTTGTTATACATTACATAGACGACATATTGATTTTCAGCAAATCAGAGGCACAGTTTAGAGATGACTCCGTACACATTATGACTGTGCTTGCAGAAAAAGGGTACAAGGTAGACAAGGCCAAATTACAATATTGCCAGAAAGAGGTGTTGTACATTGGACAACTGATATCACAAGATGGGCGAAGAGTGACACCAGAAAGAGCAGAGGCAATATGCAAAACTCCAAAACCCACAACCATAAAACAAATGCAGCAGTTCCTAGAACTATGTAATTACTGCAGATCATGGGTGTTGACTACAGCACGTACAGTAGGCCTTTGTTGAGTGCACTGAAAGAAGCGCAGAGAGGGGAGGGCACCTTACAGTGGACAGAAGAAATGACTGAGACATTTGAGGAACTGAAGGAAGCAATATGCACAGCTCCAGTATTAGGATCCTAGATTATCAAGATTAATTCTTCTTATTTTCGCACTCCAATGGAGTAGTTATGACTGCAGTACTGACAAAAAAGACAAGCATGGGGCACAAACCTCTAGCATATTACAATGGGAAGTTAGACCCTGTGATTAGAGGACACTACGCATGTGAACAGGCACTGGCTGCTGCTAAATTTGCGGTAGACAAGTCACCAAATATTACCATGGGATGCGGCACCACTCTTTATGCTCTCTTCGCAATACTGGAAAGACCCAAAAGTACATTGACTACACAAAGAGTTCAGGGTATGAGGTGTTACTGTCAAACCCAGCCCACAAGATAGTGGGGTGCTGATTTGACAAGCCGGCGACTTTCATCCCCGAACCCATAGAGGATGAGGACTATGTGCATGATTGCACCGCCAACATAGAATCCCAAAGGTACAAGAGAACCTGCTTGAGGGGAGAGACATACTTTATATTGATGGGTCCTCAACAATTGACCAGGCAACAGGGGAAAGACATACTGGGACAGCAGTAGTGAGATTAAAGGAGGGTAGGAGGAGCGAGGTGGTGACAAGTGCACATTAATGTCACATTTGTCAGCACAGGCTGCAGAGCAAGTAGATTTAATATTGGCAATTGAACATAGCAAAAACAAGGAAGTGATGGTATATTCAGATTCAGCCTATGTGACATCCACAGTGCATTCTGGGCTGTTATGTTGGCTGAGGAGGGTGCTTAAGGCGTGCTGATGGGTCACCGGTGCAGAATGCACTCCTATTGGGCAGACTGATAGAGGCACTCCAATTCCCAATGCGCATGGCAGTGGTGAAGTGAAAGGCCAGACAAGGGTTGGAGGACCCCATCTCCAGGGGCAGCGAGGCTCGGGAAGCGGAAGCAAAACATGCTGCTTATTTTGGGGAGATTTTAGAAATGGATGCTTCGTCCACAGCACGCAACTATCTACAAACAATGATAATTAAAGAAGGATATAACACATTACCAGTGACACAGATTATGGAGTTGCAGGGAGCTGCACCCAGGGAAGAAAAGGAATTGTGGGTAAAGAGGGGATGTACGGTATCTCTGACAGATGCCTTATGGTGGAAAAACAACACAGGGAAAGTGGTAATGCCATTCTCATTATTGCACACTGCACTGACACAGTTTCACCATCCTACCCATACAGAGATGGATGTGCTTGCTGCTCAGATTGGAGAATATTGGTTCTGTCCTAATTTGGCAGAACATGTGGCAGAATGTATGATTAATTGGCTTGTGTGTAAACAATTTACAGCAGGTCATACTCGAAGGGTAGTGAGAGGAGCCATACTTCGCCCGATGGGTCCATTCCAACACCTTCTATGTTGACATGCTCCAAGTATGCCAAGGCTACCACTACATGATTGTGGTTGTATGCCCATTTGCCCGATTGATCGAAGCTGGACCCTGTTCCCATCCTGATGCCATTAGAGCGGCAAAATTCCTAGTTCGTGAAATTTTCCCATGATGGGGCGTGGGTGAGGTCCTGTAGGCTGACAACGGTCCTCGCTTTGCCAATGAGATGTTTCACCACATCACAACCTTGTTGGGAATACAACACAAATTCACTTGTGCCTATCACCCACAGGAAAACGGAATTTGTGTGAGCACCTCAATGGGCTGCTCAAGGAAGGCATTGTCAAAATAAAAAAGACAATGCTGCTTGCATTATCTGCCTTTAGTGTTATTCACATTGCACAATAAATCAGGGTCCGACCACCATTTAACCCACATGAGGTGGTAACTGGACGGTGCATGAGACTTCCCCTGGCTCCTCCCACTAGCGCATTAGTAGATGCAGAACAAATGTTGGATGGATTGGGGCAAGAAATGTACAAAACCACTGCTTCCTTGATGGCTAGTGCCTCTTTTATTTCTCACAAACTGCATGGACAATGGGAGAGGCCAGAAGCAAACAAAGAAAACAACAACCCAGAAGCAAACAAAGAACGTCTGAAACCTCAGCAACTTTATCTTAACTTAAGGGATTTTACACGCCGGTGGTACAAGCCCTGGTTTACAGGGCCAAATGCAATGGAGCAGGTCACAGATTGTGCTAAAAATTGCAAGATATGAAGGCTTGGAATTACCTGGGGACGTCAAGCCCTGTCAAGCGGCGGCCTCTCCTAGCACCAACAACTAAAGGGACAACGATCCTCAAACAGAAGAACAAAACGATCACCTCAGAACCGCTCAGCCCAGCAGGGGCCAACCAATGATTACTCACTCCAGAGCGAGAGATAGGCAAGGGACTTCCTACACATCCAGAGTCAGGGCACCCTCTCTGTTTATTATTGATCTTTCCGCACACTGACAGCATTCACAGTGAAAGTTGCGACTCTCATTATTGCATTGTACGATGCTTCCCCTTAATCCTCATCCCGAGACTTTCCAAGGCCAATTTGTCCAATTTGTTAGGAGATCGAACAGCAATAGAACACGCCATCTTTATATATTTGTACTTGTTTTCCTGGCCTATTTAGCTCAAACATACCCACAATTGAATGAAGGTAACCCTTCTGTGCTTACAGTACTTTGTGATCCTAGAATACGCACAGTTTGGGAATATTTATTTCTGCTTGCTATGACCCAACATCAAGTTTGCTGGGCTTGAATTAATAAAATACTAACAATAAGCCTTTTCTAGCGCATTGCAGGCAGTAAACAAACATCTTCAAAAATACACAAGATTCCGAAGAGGAGTAAGTAATGGGTCATATTATGAAAAGAATGCTTATTGTGTCCTGTGTCTTATTTTCATGTGGTATTTTTGCCCTCATCTTCTGGTGAATATCGTATGTTACAAGTAATACAGCTGTAACCCCTACTAACACAATCCCAACTTTGGCAGGAGGAACTACCATGTCAGGTGGAGAGGGAAGCACTATAAGTACAGTAAGAAGAGATAGACAAAAAGTTGAAGTAGACATGGGAGGGGCATTTGGCCATGTTTTCACAGCACTAAGAAGGTTATGGTGGGTTTAAAAAGGTTTGGGGAAAAAAACCTTTCACCTGAAATGTGAAAGTAGGAAAGGTCATTTGAGCCAAGTCACACATTCCAACCACAAGGCTGTCAGGACAATATTGCACTGATGATCCCTAATAAGGGTGAAACCAGGTATGCAGTCGTCCTGACTGCCTTGCAAAATGTCTGTCTTGGGTTGATTAAGCTATGTATAAAATAGCATTGCCCTCATAGACAAAGACAATTTCCTGGAGAAAAGGGTTTGTATTTGAATTAATTTGAATACCCACAATGCCTTGCCGCTGTGGCTCAGATCTGGAGGTGAACTTCCAGTGATGGCTACTAGGTGGTGTTGTGGAATGTGTGACTTGGCTCAAATGAACTTTCCTGATATATATATATATATATTTCTGAGGCTTGTGGAATCTGCTTAGCTCACATGCTGTGCATAGGCCGACATCTAGTGGAAGCTGCAGAGTATTACAGTTGTTGTTTTTGAAACTCGAAAAGGGATGTCGACAGGGCGTGCCAGTAATACTATCCCTAGTGTGCCGTCCACTATACCCATGATCCCTCATGCGTCTAGGTCCCTCAGATTGTTTTTTTTCTACCATTCTAGACAGATGCTTATAGCAGAGTTCCTCTTTCGGCTTATAGCCATTTACTATTATTCAATTATCGATAGTTTATTCTTACTATCCTTTAAATCACCATCTATTGAAACATCAGACACTGGTGAAGACAAGAAAAAAGACAGTCAAAAGACTCCTGCAACAGATCCGTTTCGGCCTTGGAAGGCCGCTCTGGGCTTCGGCCCTCACAGTAGGGAGAGAGGGGGAAGTCATTTTAAAATGTATATGCCCCTTTTCTTACACTACATTCACCTAGCTGCCGTATCATTCCATTATGGACAAGACCCCCTTTAAATTTTGACCCAAGTGCAATAGTACATTTCCGTGGGTTGATAAACACCTAGTCTGTAACCTGTGTCTCCCGAGAGACCACATCGAGGGTTCTTGTCGAGCGTGTAGGTTCTTCCAGCCCAAGACTTTGAAGGACCGATCTTCTAAACGCTAGGCCCACTACGCCAGGCAGCTCGAGGCCATGGAAGTAGAAGGTGCTTTCAGCGACGGCAGCAATGCCGCGGTTTCTGATGGCGCCAGGGTGGCTTTGGTTACCCAAGTGCAGGCCCCTGACCCCAGAAGACAGTCCGGCGGCCTTGTCATGGGGACAACACCCGGCGGCGTAAGCGCTATCACTTCATCCTCCACTAAGCACACAACCCAAAGCCGAGACTCGACACTCGTATCGAGCAGATGGCAACGCACGACGTCCAGGCAAAGGTCAGTGGAATCTCTGTCCTCTGGGCACTCTTGATTGAGATCGCCACATGACTGGTCCCGGGCCATCGAAGGACGGTACAGACGTTGCACGAAAAACTGCCACCGAGGGCCGATCGTCCACAGAAGAGGCTCCGGTTCAGCCTGCACCCGGAAATCAACATTCTGCATCAAATCAGGTACTAGACCCCAAACAGTCGGGGAAACACGCTTCAGGGGGCCAAGGTAAGGAGACAGAGTCCAGGAAAAAGTCCTCTAAGAGCCCTCATAGTGATAAGACGCCTCATAGGGATAAAGCCCCTCACAGGGAGACATCTCAGGAGGCTAAGCCCACCCCTCATAGGGAGAAATCTTAGGAGGCTAGGCCCAAAGACCTGTATTACTTCCTCCAACAGATGAAGATTTAGGGCTCCCTTCTTAACCATTGGTCATCCCTAGTTCTGCACAATGGTCAGCTGAGGATAAAGACAGGGTCATGGGGAGGATGTCCTTCATGGACAACTTCTATGAAAAGGACCCTGCCTATTTCAAAAGTATCCAATCCACCCCCCCTCTACAGCACCCTCTGGGTTACAGATCCTTGCTCAACCCCTTGCTAAGAGGTCTCACCCTGAGATTCCAGTGAAAGGCACAGTCATTGACCTCTATGACCCGGACTGCGACCATGAAGACCTCTCTATTCAAGAGGCAGCAGACCCTTATTACGGGGATGATGCAGCAGACCCTTATTAAGGGGATGATGAAGACCCTAAGGTTGACCCTGAGACAAATATGTATCCCATGGACTCACCTGTTATTCAGGACCCACCGGTCATGGACTCATTCATTGACAACCAACCCCTACTAAATGAAGTACTTGTCGAGGCGGCAGAACATTTTCAGATAGAAACTCTGGAAGTACAACAAGATAAGGATTTTGTAGAAGAAATCCTAGGAGATAAGAAGGCTGTTATGCAGTTTATCCCTCTCCTCAAGTCCATTCAGTGAAAAATACAGCCATTGCTGGAGACCCCTAATCTTACGCGGGCAGTGAACCCCCACATAGAGAAACAGTTTAGACCTGCCCCTTCTGACCCACTGTATATCAGAGGGCAACTGAAGCCCGATTCATTAGTTGTCAATACAACAAGGAAGAGGGCTGGCACTCCCCTAGCTTCCTCAGAGGCCCTGCATGACAAGGAAAGCAAGAGACTTTGCACGATGAGCAGGACGGTGGCCTCCTCCGCAGCAATCCAGACTAGGATTGCTAACAATTCTACCCTGTTGGCCAGTTACAACTGCCACAAATGGGATGAGGTCTTGGCCTTACTATCATCTGCCCCGGAACCACTTAAGTCTCAGCTTGCCCAGGTGGCCGCAGAAGGCAGGGCACTGTCACGCTGCTTATTAAAAACCAATCATGACGCCGCAGACAATGCAGGCAGGATAATAGCAGAAGGGACTATTATCAAGCATCACGCTTGGTTGCGCCAATCGGGTTTTAAACCAGAGACGCAAGCTACCCTTATAAACATGCCCGTTGAGCCCAATGTGCTCTTTGGCAAGGCTGTCAAGAACGACTTAAAGACGGCCAAAGAAGAATACGATACTCTCAATTCATTGGGCCAACTGACCAATAAACCTACTGGCCAGAGGGGAAACGGGAATTTTCATTGCTCACGCTGCCAAAATTCACAGAGGGTTTCCACTTATACCCAAAGCCAAGGTACTGCCTGGAGAAACAATCAGGGTCAGTCCTCCCAGAATTACCAAGAGGAGCGTGCAGATCCCGCGGACGCAGTAGAGGCAACTCCTCCCAAGGTGGCACTCCATCTCAAAAGCAGTGACTATATGCTCCAGGTGCCCTCCCATGCCTCTCCAGTAGGAGGGCTGCATATCCACCTTCACCCACGCATGGGAGGTAATCACCACAGACAGATGGGTGCTGTCCACCGCAACAGGCGTATATTGTATAGAGCTCCTCCAGAAACCCCAGAACCATCCCCTACGACAAAAGACACATTCTAAGGAACACCAGCGTATCCTCCTCGAGGAAGTCGCCACGCTTCTACTAAAGGACGGCATCAAAGTCGTCCTGGCCAACCAGGTAAACAAGGGTATTTATTCAACTTACTTCCTTGTGCCAAAGAAAGATCTAACAATGCACCCAGTATTAGATTTGCGCCTTGCAAAAATATGTCAAGCCACAAAAGTTCTGCATGACTAAGCTACAAGAGGTAATCCCTCTACTAAAAAAGGGGGATCACATGGAAACACTGGATATGAAAGATACCTATTTTCATATTTCAATGTTCCCAGTGCACAGAATATTTTTGCATTTCAAGGTAGCGAACCAGCACTACCAATTGAAAGTGTTACCCTTTGGAATAGCATCTGCTCCAAGGGTATTCACGAAGGTACTGGCGGTGGTGGCAGCACACCTGCACAGGGAGGCAATCCCAGTGTACCCTTACCTGGATGACTGGCTGATTACAGGGGAGTCCCCCTTAATTTGCAGGCAAAACATTCAGAGAACTATCAACCTACTCTTCCAATTGGGCTTTTCCATCAACGAGAAAATATCAAGCCTAGTGTCAAGCACAACCAAACAGTTCCTAGGAGCTGTCATAGACACACAAGAGGGGTTGGTCTTTCCATCAGAGGAAAGAGTCCAAAATATGTTACTGCAAATACCACATTATCAGGCCGGCCGCCAGATAAGGGTGCGCAAAGTGGTGCGTTTGCTAGACATGAAGGCATCTTGCATACGACCCATGCAGGAGTGGTTGGCGAAACAGTGGTCTCCGGTGAGTTGTCAGTGGGACGATCTAGTGGTCGTTTTGCCAACACTAGTACAAAATCTTCGCTGGTGGACAAGAGAAAGTCTGCTGAAGAGGAAACCCTTCTACGATCCGGAACTACAAGCCTCACTCGCTGGGTGGGGGGCTCACTACCAAGCTCAGGGTCTGTGGTCTCACGCAGCAGCACAGAACCACATCAGTCTGCTAGAACTACTGGCAGTATTCAAAGCCCTTCATGCGTTCGAATCTCACCTAGCGAGCCAATCTGTGCAAATCCTGACAGACAGCACTACAGCAATGTTTTACATCAACAAACAGGGGGGCACACGTTCCACAAATCTGTCCAGGCTTGCGCAACACATTTGGAAATGGGCACTCAAACAGAAGGTATTCCTATCGTCAAAGCACGTTCCAGGGGAACTGAACTCTCTGGCAGACGCATTGAGCAGAGATCCCCTACCAGAAGAACGCAAGTGGCAACTACACGCAGGGGTCGTAGAACACCTCTTCTCTCAATGGAGTTTCCCCACAATAGACTTGTTCGCTACAAGCGAAAACAGGCAATGCCCAGACTTCGCGTCCAGGTTCCCCAAGCCAGGCTCCAAGAGGAACGCCCTAAGGATGAACTGGTCAGGGAAATTTGCTTACGCTTTTCCCCCCCAACACCTCTAATGCGGAAAGTGGTGAACAAGATCCACAAGGAACAGGTGATGCACATCCTGGTTGCTCCTATGTGGGCAAGACAACCCTGGTATCCACATCTACGCAAACTGGCGATGTGCGATCCCATCAAACTTCTGTGCCCGTACAATCTGCTCACTCAGCACGGGGGACTAACAGTGCACCCTCAACCTCACTCAATGAACTTGGCAGCATGGCTCCTGAGGTCATATTGTTTGAACATCTTAATCTGCCACAGAGAAGTATGGATATCTTAAAAGAATCAAGAAAGCCTAATACTAGGCACTGTTGGAGAAGATTTGTAATTTGGTGCCAGTCGAAACAAATTAACCCCATACAATGTACGCCTTTCCACATTCTAACTTATGTGCTCCACTTGCTAGATGCAGGTTTAGTATTCAACTCCTTAAAGGTCCACATGGCGGCTTTGTCAGCCTATAACACTTCCCACAATAAAGTCTCATAGTTGAAGGTACCTGTCATCAAAGCATTCATGGAGGGAGTAAAGAGACTCCACCCTCCAATTTCTAACCCGCCGCCAGGATGGGATCTCAATGTTGTACTCGCTAAGCTCATGGGACCCCCTTTCAAGCCAATGCATAAGTCTAGTCTCAAACACCTGACTTACAAAACTGCCTTCTTAGTGGCCATCACTTCCATAAGAAGAGTTAGTGAAATACAAGCATTGTCAGGGCAGTATCCTTTCTTTGTTGTAAACAAAGACAAGCAGGTTTTACATACTCACCCTAGGTTCTCCCCTAAATTCATCTCTAAATTTCCCATAAACCAGTCTATTGAGCTACCGGCTTTCTTCCAGGAACCCACCAGCTCAGCTGAGGTAAAACTCCACACACTAGATGTGAGGAGGGCGGTCCTCTACTATGTAGTCAAGACCAAACCACTAAGAAAAACAGATCAACTGTTTGTCTCCATAGCGCCAGGCTGAGAAGGTGACCGCATTTCAAGGAATGCCATCTCTAGGTGGATAGTCAGATGTATACAATGATGCTATTCCCTATCAGAGAAGACACTGCCTTTTACGCCCAGAGCTCACTCCACAAGGAGCACAGGAGCCACTCTGGCTTTCATTGCAAATGTCCCTCTAGACAGCATTTGCAAAGCAGCTACATGGAGCTCAATACACACTTTCACTCAGCACAACTGCATTTACACTCATTCCAAGACAGATACACAAGTGGGACAAGCGGTTCTAAGACATCTGTTCGCACATGAACCTTCTCACATCCCACTACCTTCCTCTAACACTGCTCGCTAATCTATGTACAGCATGTGATCTAAGCAGATTCCACAAGCCTCAGAAGGGATATATTACTCACTGTAATTGTATTTCTGATGCTTGTATCTGCTTAGATTCACATGCGCCCACCCTTCCTCCCCTCGGAGAGAAGGCGCATGGATGCTTATGAGCTTGTCTGATACGTATCTGCTTGGATACAACTGTACTCACGCTACACCTCATGCTACCTCATATCAGAAAAATAACAATCTGAGGGACCTCGACGTGTGAGTGATCATGGGTACAGTGGATGTCACACTAGGGATAGTATTACTGGCACGCCCTGTCGACATCCCTTTTAGAGTTTTCAAAAACAACAACTGTAATACTTTGCAGGTTCCACTAGATGTCGGCCTATGCACAGCATGTGAATCTAAGCAAATACAAGCATCTGAAATACGATTAAGGTGAGTAATGTATCCCATATATATATATATATATATGTATGTATAGAGAGAGAGAGAGAGAGAGAGAAACAGGGGAATCACCTCCAGGCCAAAGTATTATCCAAATAGAAGCTTCAGTGGTGAATGGAAGAAATCACACGCCTAATGGGTCATGGGCCTCATCATATTATAGATATATATAATCTATACGCCTCTACTCTCCGCCCTCTGCAACTAATCCAGAACAGGACTGTGAGACTTGTCCTTGGCCTCAAGCCCTGGGATTGTATCTCTCCAGCTCTGAAATCTCTGCATTGGCTCCCAGTGGATGCAAGGATTAAATTAAAAACCCTCTGCATTGTCCACAAGGCTTTCTGGGGCCTGGTTCCAAAATACCTTCAGCTATTCCTCCGCAAATATCTCCCCTCTCGAGCTCTTTGCCCCTCTACCTCCAACTCCCTCAGGGTCAGTCGTTTTTCAAAGAAACGAGCTGGGGGTAGGTCTCTGTCTTCGGCTGGGGCCTGCCTGTGGAACAGTCTCCCTGCCACTCTAAAACTTGAGGAGAACCGTCTCCGGTTCCGGAAGCACCTCAAGACCTACCTCTTTTCTTCTGCCTTCGCTCCACCTCTCCCCCGCTGATCTGTTCTCTCTTGGCACTGTACACCTGGCCACACTCTGTCCTCCGGCCCAGGTACCTGCTCACCCTGCCACCCTCCTGCACTGCCTCCGGGCCACCCCTTGCACTGGGGTCTGTATCTGTACCCATACAGCCCCCCCTTTTTCTCCCTGCACTTATCAGACCTACCCTGTCTGCTGCCTTAAACCTAGCACTTGCAAATTGCTGGCTGCACTACCACTGTTTGTTGCCTTTATTATTTATTTATTGTTATTTATCTGTTTCTCCTCTGCTTTGCACTTTCCACTTCTCTCCTCTTCCATGCACTTTTCCCCTCCCCCTCTCCCATGCACTTGCACGTTCTCAATGTCACTGGGCCTAGTAAGATCACTGTTTTTTTCTCCCCTGTTCTCCTCCCCTGCCTTGTCGCGCTCTGAAACACTTGTGTACGAGCGCAATAGAAATAAAATATCAATAAATATATATATATATATATATATATATATATATATATATATATATATATATATATATATATTCACTAACAAAAAACATTGTTAAAGGGACATTATGGTTAAGTTGCACTAGCAAAAACCTATGAAATTCAATGGAAAAACGTTGTTACAGGGACGTTACGTCTTCTATCTGCGCGCAAACCATCCGGCTCTCCGCTAGACCCTTGCCCAGCCACAACCCTCAAAGAAATTTTCGCTTCCACCTGCGCAGGAGAACACGCAAGATCCATCATAAATGACTCCCTTTCCTCGGGTATCTTTCCCGACGCATTCAAAACGGTTCATGTCAAACCTCTAATAAAAAAACCTTCCCACAACCTTCTCGAACCCAAAAACTACCGCCCCATCTCAAACACTTGGTTCCTTGCCAAACTCATTGACCAAACTGCCTACTCCCAACTAAATGCCTTTGTCGAAGCCAACAATCTCCTAGACCCCGCACAATCAGGTTTCAGAGCCTGTCACGGAACGAAAACCACCCTAACCTCATTCTGGGATGACCTTAAAATGACAGCAGACTCTGCAGGATGCGCTGCATTAATCCTTCTTGACCTATCCTGTGCCTTCGACACAATCAATCACTCAATCCTCCTTGACCGCCTCCACTCCCTGGGAATTCGTGGTACCGCTCTTAAATGGATAGCTTCATTCCTCAAAGATAGGTACCAAATAACGATACTCTCCACCTACTCCTCCCAAGCCCGACCAGTCGACGTAGGAGTCCCTCAAGGAGCATGCCTATCTGCCCTACTGTTCAATCTCTACTTGATCACCCCCCGCCAATAATTCGTTCACACAACATCCTGTGTTACAACTACGCTGATGACACTCAACTAATTCTAAAACTCCTGAACTCAAAGCCCAACGCCCGACCTGACCTTGCCTCCTGCCTCCTTGACATAGAGCACTGGATGACCCAAAGCCACCTCTTGTTAAACCCCTCTAAAACAGAAATCATGGTATGTGGCAATTCTGAACTTCTTCCACACCCACTATCCTGGCCATCTGCCATGGGTAACTCACCGACCCCCTCTAACTCAGTGAAAAACCTTGGATGCACCCTTGACTCTGACCTAACACTCTCGCGCCAAGTCAGCAACGTCTCAAAGTCCTGCCACTACCACCTTAAAACCCTTAGGCACATCTTTCCATATCTATCCTTTTCCAACAGACTCTCCGCGGTCCAATCAATTGTGATATCAAGACTGGACTACGCAAACCCCCTCTACCTCGGAGTCCACGCTTATCAACTGAACAAACTTCAAAGGGCACAAAACGCTGCAGCCAAACTACTACTCGCGCTCGGCCCAAGAGACCACATCTCCCCAGACCTTAAGACTCTGCACTTGCTTCCAGTGGCCAGAAGGGTGACTTTCAAAACCTTATGCATCTCCCATCGAGCATTACATAAAACCGGACCTCAATATCTTCAAGACAAACTAAAACCTTATCACCCTCCACGAACTCTAAGATCAAACTCAACCGGCCTCCTAGTCATACCTAAGACAAACTCAGTCAGGTTAGGCGGATCATCATTCTCATCCTTGGCCCCCACGTTGTGGAACGCACTCCCACCCCACATCCGCCTAACTGAAGATCTAATGTCTTTCCGCAAACTACTGAAAACCTGGCTCTTCCCCTAAAACCATCCCTACGCAAACTAAACCAAACAGAATAACTGCATCTCAATGACATCAATCCAACAAACTACTAGATGTGAGAAATTGACATCTAATAACGATAATATAAAACAAAAGGACAAACAGATTAGAATGAGTAAAGTAGATCAAAGCAGTGAAGTGGATAATAAGAATAAATCGTACGAAAACCGTAACGAGATTTAAATTAATGAAATGGATGAAATGCATGATGAATGAATGGAGTGAATGGAGTGGATGAAAACGCTAAAATGGATGAAGCGTGTGGAATGGATGAATGCGCTGAGCGGATGAGTGTGTAGATTGGATGATTGTATAGAATGGATGAGTATGTTGAGCGGATGAGTGTGTAGAGCGGACGACTGTGTAGAGCGGTTGAGTACGTAAGTACAGAGAAGTGTGTAGAACACAGGAATTCATAGAGCAAATGAGTGTGTAGAGTGAACGAGTGTGTAGAGCGGATGAGTATGTAGAGCAGATGAGGGTGTAGAGCGGATGAGTGCGGAAATGCAAAAGAGTGTTTAAGAATGCTGGAGCAGAGGAATGTGCAGACCGGATGAGTGTATAGAGCAGATGAGTGTATAGAGCGGATGTGTGTTTAGAGCGGATATCTGCGTATGAGCGAATGACTGTGTAGAGCTGATGAGTGCATATAGCAGATGAACGCATGGAAAGAACGAGTGCATAGAGCAGATGAGTACGAGGAGCGGACGAGTGCAGTGAACGGATGAGTGCGTGGAGCGGATGAGTGCGTGGTGCAGAAGAGTGCGTGGAGCAGAGGAGCGCAGAGAGCAAATGGGTGAGCAGAGCAGAAGAGTGCGCTGAGCGGAAGAGTGCACCGAGCGGAAGAGTGCGGCGAACGGAAGAGTGCGCAGAGCGGAAGAGTGTGTAAGAATGAAGGAGTGTGTAGAGCGGATGATTGCGTAGAACAGACTAATGGGTAGAACCGACGACTATATGGAGCAGACGAGTGCGTATGAGCGACTGAGTGCGTAAGAAAGGAGGGGTGCATCAGAACGAATGAGTGCTTAGAGCAGATGAGTGCGCAGAGCGGATGAGCGAATGTATATGTAAGAAAGGAGGGGTGCGTAGAGAGAGTGAGCGCGTAGAGCGGATGAGTGCGTAGAGCGTGTGAGTGCGTAGAGCATGTGAGTGCGTGGAGCGTGTGAATGCGTAGAGAGGGTGAGTGAGTAGAGCAGGTGAATACGTAAAGCATGCGAGGATATATAGCGGACGATTGCCTATAGCAGACGAGTGCCTATAGCGGACGAGTGCCTATAGCGGACGAGTTGCATAGAGCGGATGAGTTGCATAGAGCAGATGAGTTGCGTAGAGCTGATGAATGCGTAGAGCGGATGAATGCGTAAAGCGGATGAGTTGCATAGAGCGGATGAGTGCGTAGAGCAGATGAGCGAATGAGTGCGTAAGAAAGGAGGGGTACGTATGTGCGAGTGAGTGCGTAGAGCAGATGAGTGCGTAGAGCATGTGAGTGCGTAGAGCATGTGAGTGCGTAGAGCGTGTGAATGCGTAGAGCGGGTGAGTGAGTAGAGCAGGTGAATACGTAAAGCATGCGAGGATATATAGCGGACAAGTGCCTATAGCAGACGAGTGCCTATAGCAGATGAGTTCCTATAGCGGACGAGTGCCTATAGCGGACGAGTTGCATAGAGCGGATGAGTTGCATAGAGCAGATGAGTTGCGTAGAGCTGATGAATGCGTAGAGTGGATGAATGCATAAAGCGGATGAGTTGCATAGAGCGGATGAGTGCGTAGAGCGCATGAGTTCATAGAGCGCATGAGTGCGGAGTGCATATAGAGCAGATGAGTGCCTAGATCAAAAGAATGCATAGAACGGATGAGTACATAGAGCCTGCGTAGAACAGATTGGAGTACGTGGAACGGATTGGAGTGTGTGGAACGGATTGGTGTGTGTGGAACGGATTGGAGTGCGTGGGGCTGACTGTTGTGCGTGGGGCTGACTGGAGTGCGTGGGGCTGACTGGAGTGCGTGGGGCTGACTGGAGTGCGTGGGGCTGACTGGAGTGCGTGGGGTGGACTAGAGTGCGTGGGGTGGACTAGAGTGCGTGGGGCAGACTGAAGTGCGTGGGGCGGGAAGGGAATACGCGGGGCGGACTGGAGTGCATGAAATTGAGTGACATACATGGAATGGTTTGGAGTGCATGGAACGTTTGAAAGAGCATGTAACCCATCATATCACATTACCATGCTTACTCTCTTCTTTACACCACCATTCAACTAGAACACAGAGATACTATGACACCATTCGGTATAACTGTTCTCATACCAACATCTGCCGCTTACTCCCCATCACTCTAAGTAAACACTGCTGGTTACATACCCCCCAGCCAGGCGTTTTCCTCAGGCCTAACGCAGCCACATTCGGTCTGGATAAATCCTGACAGAACAAACACATACTCCTGATCTCTCAACCACCACACCGACCGCTAGGAAGCAACTATTACACAAAGGCCACACCAGCTGCACACATATCCAGTGCTCACACGCACCCTTTAAATCTCGACTCTCTCTACTGACTTGAACTCCGGTTCCCAAGGGCTTTCATCCTACCAGCGCCTTCAGGCCATACCAATGGTACATAAGGCGCTATATAAATGCAAAATAACATAACATAACCGGTAAAACTGAAAAACAAACAAAATTCCCCAGTCATGGTAAGCTGAGCAACCATAACTTGTGCCACCAGTGTGCACTGCAAGGACTAACACCCATGACATCAAAGATGCCATCACAAATCTCATTGATGACATCACTGATGACATCACCTGTTCCATTACCACCATCGTGAAAGTTCCCGAATGTGGATTTCGTGCTGCGTGTGGGTGTGGGAGAATAAATTGCAACCAGGATAGGGGGAGTTTGTTGTAAGGGGCAGCTCTGAAAAGAGCTTTTTTGGTTTTTTTGTAAATGCTTATAAGAGAAACACCTTTTTTCCGTTTATTTATTTGATGTGTTTTTTTGTGCTCACATTATTACAGTAAACTCTTCCGTGCATCCTGTAGACGAGCAAAGAAAACTGCATTATCAATGGACGACAACAAAATGCCATTTGCTTGGAACAACTCTGCATTTCCACAACTGATGGGGTCATTGTTGCAGAAGAACATTCCACGAACGGACAAAAAAGTATACATGCTTCTGTTGATGAGACTCCTTCTGAGGACAGCAATCATTGGAATAGGTGCATAGTAATCTTGGTGGTATACATGTGAAAAGCACCTTGGCAGCAGTATCAAGCTGGGTAGGGGATTGGGTCTTCCATCGTAGATGTATAAAGGTTTTATTTTATATTTTCATGTGCGTGCGAGCAACTTTTTTTGTTTTTTCTCTTTATATGCGTTTCTTTTCTCTTCTCACATTTTTACCAAATTATGGTCAATGCTTCTTGCACAGTGTAAAAGAAAACAGCATTGCCAATGGTGCTCAAATAAATGCCATTTCTACAGAATTACTGCATATTTTGTGACCTCATGATCTCATAGTGGGTGGAGAACATGCCAGCCGACCTCTGGCTGGGGACAAATTACACCGGCATGGGCCCATACTCCTCTTGGTGTTATGCATGAGAAAACGACCTTGGCAGTAGGAAAAATCTGCATCACTGCGTTCAGCAACCTCTTCAGGTGATGGATTAAACGTTCACACGACATGTAACCCCAATCTAGACTTCCATAGTGCACCACAACAAAGTCTACATTCGTGACAGAGGCCACATATCTGCAAAGGTGAACCATCCTGCCGATACCGCAGAAAGCATCCAGTCCTTCCAACCCAAAATTACCAGCAAGCCTCTTTGCACACAGCACCTGTGCAGATGGCGCACAAAGGTATCACCGATGATAAGCACTGTGCGTCTCTCCATCTCGACCAACCTGACAACACAGTATTGGGAAGAAATGGTAACGCCCCTTCCGGTCAACCACACGCTAAACACCTAATTGCCTGTTTCCCACAATTCCATTTCCATGGCCACCATGCTCATAATGGCAGGATGTGGCACGTGCGCTTTCCCATCTACAGTGAGTGGCTGCGCCCAGTAAAGCAGAAACAATACTTCTTCCCTTTGCAATGGCGGTTTTGCAGCACTCCCTCATTGGGTGCTGTCACATTTTCAAACACACATGCAGCAATCACATACAAAACCTCTGCATTGCACACTATCATTTCTGTACACCAGTCCATATTTACTGTTGAACACTCTCAGTGCACATTCCATTGGATTCCAAAGCCCCTCCACCAGAAACCTCTGCTAAAGAATGCACGATTGCAGCATCCACAAAGATCCTGAGGCGCACCCAGCACACCTTTGGCCATGCACACAACAGTGCAGCCCTTGCCCACACCCACCACAACACGATGGATCCATGCATGCGACTATGTGGGCAGCTAACATTATGCACACGCGTAACATACATAGCAAAACTTCTACCCAACTCCCCCACACCATAAAACACCCATTCATGAAAATGTGTCACAATTAGCAGACTCCACCAACGTACCACAGCCTGCACCACCCCTACCCACTGCCATTCACAAAGTATTGTGTCACTGGCAACCTAAGCACAACATCTTCACATTGGGCCTAATTCAATAAATCTGCACACAGCAGAGTAACCAAGCACATATAAACTGCACTTCAACCATACCCTCTTCCATACTCACATTATATAAACACTGCACCCTGTGGCCACACTGCACAACCTCTCACTGCACCATCTCCTGCCGTACACCAAATACTGTGGCATGTTGCAATTATGACCACAACCATGGAACGCACAAGACACGCTTTTCAACACACTTGTGCTGCTGTAGCACGTCTACAGTGTGCTCCACACCCATTCTCCAAAGATCACCACCATGTGCTTATAAGCTGCACTTCAACCATACACTCTTCCATACTCACATTATATAATCACTGCACCCTGTGGCCACACTGCACAACTCTTCACTGCACCATCTCCTGCCGTACACCAAATACTGTAGCATGTTGCAACTATCCTCACAACCATGGAACACACAAGACACACTTTTCAACTCACTTGTGCTGCTGTAGCACGTCTACAATGTGCTCCACACCCATTCTCCAAAGATCACCACCATGTGCCTGATGCACTGTCAAACCAACATTGCTGCAGTGGGTGTGCTCCTTGCACACATTCCCTGCACCGTAATGCAACCATGCATGTCACCAACTACCACTATGCACATACGCACCACTGGCACCAGCACTCCTACCCAATCTCTGCCTCACAAAGGAGCTATACAGCGTAAAATGCAACAGTTACCATAATCTACAAACATTACACTTGGCCTCATTACGAGTCTGGCGGTAACCGTGCCTGAAATTCTGGCAGGTTACCGCCAGACTCGTATTACCATTCTGCCTCCGTGAGTCCCGGAATTACAGGGGCATTACGACCCCGGTGACCCGGGAATTCCGGAGGCGGAATTCGGTAAATCCCCATTCCCATTGAGTCACATAGGACTCAATGGGAATGGGGAAGTGGAAACACCGGCACCATCTCGTGATGGTGTCGGTGTTTCCACGTCCGCCTGCAGGCGGGTGGTGTTAAACCCGCCAGGTCAGACCTGGCGGGAATGACACCTCCACCTGCAGTACTCGAGATCACCCGGTATGGAAACAACGGTGGCGGCGGATCTACCGTCATCGTTATTTCCATACCGGGTGACTCATAATAAGGCCCACTGTCTCCGGCACCCCTACACCCTTTCATTCACATACTATGGTCTTACACACTTCCACTCAGAAAGTATTGTGTCACTGCCAACCTAAGCACAAAAGGTTCACAACATTGCCCCTACTCCAAGCAATCTGCACACAGCACACTATCCAAGCACATATAAGCTGCACTTCAACCATACCCTCTTCCATACTGACAGTATGCAAACACTTCACCCAGTGCCCACACTGCCTGACTTTTTACTGCACCATCTCCAACCGAACAATAAAACTTTACCAAGTTCTAACAGTGACCACATCTGCGAAACCAAACATACACGCATGGCAGCTCACCTCTGCTGCTCTAAAATGTGCTCCACAACCATTCTGTACAAGTCACCATCCTCTAACTGATACAGAGTCAAAAATGCATTACTGCTGTGGGTGTGCTGAAGCCCTAGGCTCTTGAGTGCATGGCCTACGGCTTACAGCCTTTGGCCATGCACCCAATTGTCTAGGCCTTGAACACACCCACTGCAACATAATGCCACCATGCATGTCACCAACTACGACAATCTATATACACACTACTGCCACCAGCACTCCTACCCAACCTGCTCACCACATGGAGCTATGCAGCAATAAATTGCAACAGTTACCATAATGTAGAAAGAAAACACGGTCTCCTGCATCCCTGTGCACTTTCATTCACATACTATGGGGGCGTACTCACTATCATTCACAAAGTACTGTGTCACTGGCAACCCACCCACATACTGTTCGCAACATTGGCCCTACTCCAACCAATCTGGACACACCAAACTATGCAAGCACCACCCTCCACCAGATGCAGAGTCAGACATGCATTGCTGCGGTGTGTGTGCTGAAGCCCTAGGCCCTTGAGTGCATGCCCTACAGCATACGGCCTTTGGCCATGCACTGAGTAGTCTAATCCTTCAACAGACCCACCGCTACTTCATGCACCCATGCATGCCACCATGTGCCCAACTACCGTGATCCATCCGCAGAGCACAGCCACCCGCGCTGCCACCCAAACTATGTCATGTGCAATTCACTCCGCTTCTGAAAGTCACCTGCCACCACTCACCACGGAAAGAGGTCGCTGCAAACAGGTTGCGGCACAAGCTATCAAGCCATTACCACAGCTGCCTCCAATCACCACACAAAGTAGTCGCCTGCCTAGGTACCCGCGAAGTGGCGCAATACGCACAAATACTGCAGGCCCTCCTCCGTCTTCTTCCACCTATTTACATATGTCACATGAACCACTTCTCACTCCCCCACCGTTTCCCTCCCTTCTCGCCGACAACATATGGCGTACGGTATATTTTCCAGACCCTTCCACTGGTGCACTGTCCTCCGATACACCATGGCGGCGTTAGCCAAAAAATATTGATGCACAGCACACTTCCCTCCAGCCAACCACCGGCTGCATCCAAAGTTCTCCGACAGCACGCCGTTCCGCAAGCCAATGACACTTCTGTCCACAGAGCGAACAGGGAAATGGATCAGCGGAGCAGACCCAGATACCACTAATTTTTAGAGACATACATTTCAGTTGTTTTCAACAAAAGTACTGATCGGATTTCCACCAAACACACAAAAGCACGTTTTCTGACCCAAGCCCCCCGCTCCTGCCGCAAATTTGATGCAAATGCTTCCAGCCGTTCGGGCTGTAGCCGTGCACAAAGTTTTTGCCCATTCAGTATATGGAAAAAAATGTTTTGGGACCCCCATAACTTTGCCCCCCCTGCACAAAACTGCGCCGAACATGGTGATAAAATTCAGACCCAGCCATATACTTTTTTTGCAAAGTTTGGTGAGGATTACTCCAGGGGGAGCGAAGTTATAAGCCGCTGAAAAAGTGGTCTTCCAATGAGTTTAGCAACTTAACCATAACTATATATTACACGGCCTGCAGTAGCGGCCATGTAGTTATGGTTCAGTTGTTCATCCAAAAGGAAGAGCACTTTTTGGGTGGCTTATAACTTCGCCCCCACCCAGACGAATCCTCACAAAACTTTGCAAAAAAGTATATAGCCCCCCCTTGGATTGATTCTGGCTTATGATTTTGTTGCCATTTGACGAATGTCCACAGTAGTTTGCAGTAAGATTATAGAAAAGCCTTGAATGTATGTGCAAAGTCTGAATGGAGCTTGTCAAGTGGGGGCTAAGTTATGTGACTAATTTCAGTATGTACATTTTGACACTTTTAAAAAAATTAAACATGGACGGATTTGCAGCAAACTCATGCAAGGAGCATTGGCAAGGACCTGAAAGCATGGTTTTGCAAATGTGTTTGTGTTTAATTTGGTACACAAAATACCTTTGGTGACTGAGCTATAACCTGTGGCCATGGGCAGTGGGCAGATTGTTTGGGCCAAAGGCTATGACCCGGAAAATCTGGCTACTGGCCATGACCACAAGGGGCCCGGCAGTGGGGTTAAAGGGACTGGCTACATGGTAAAGTTTTTCGAAATCGATATAGGTTTGAATGGGAAAGAAAATTAAGTTCGGGGCTACAGCAAGGACCTCAAAGCATGGTTTTGTAAATCTGTCCTGTGTTTTATTTTTTGTTAAGGGTCAAAATGTAAGTACAAGAAGTTGTGATATAACTTTGGTGCCTGGGCAATGAGCATGGCTCTGAGCAAAGACAAATGTGTACTTTGATTTGCTTGTTGGGGCATGCGGCATGGCCGAAGCCCTAAGTTTGAATGGGGAAAAACATTCTGATTGCAGCTGCAGCCTGAAGTGTTGGACGGAATTGCAACAAACTTGTGCGAGGAGCATCTGCAAGGAACTGAAATCAAGCTTTTGCAAATCTGTCCTTTGTTTTACATTTTTGAAAGTGTCAAAATGTATGTATAAAAAATGGTGATATAACGTTGCTGCCTGGGTAGTGGGCCTGGCCCTCAGCAAAGACAAATGTCTACTCTGATTTGCCGATTGGGGAATGTGGCATGGTCAAACCCCCATGCCCCATGGATTATGGAAACTGGCCATGGTTGCAAGCCATGTGCACTGGCCATTGGTCACATTATGAGAGTATATTGAACACTGAACTAGGATGCAGGGTAGGTGCAGTGGAAAACAGAGGTGGTTTGGTGGGGCTGGGGTCCTGGTCGAGCCTCATGCCCAACACAATTCAACCATGACTTGCATCCCCCGCATGCGCTGCTGATAACGACACACATCACTATGCGTTGCAAAAAATATGTTTGTTAAAGGAGGTTTACAGTTCTTTCATGTATGTTAAAAAAGGAATTATTAAGAACTTATATACAGTGATTTAACATCAGGAAACATTTCCACTCATAAAAACCTATGAGATTCACAGAAAAAACGGTGTTAAAGGGACGTTATGGTTAAGTTGCACTAATAAAAACCTGTGACATTCAGTGAAAAAACTTTGTTAAAGGGACGTTATGGTTAAATTGCACTAATAAAAACCTATGAAATTCAGTGAAAAAACATTGTTAAAGGGACATTATGGTTACAAGTAAAACCGAAAAACCACAGAAATTTGCCAGTTATGGTAAGGTAAGCAACCATACTTTGCAAAGTCTGTGAAAAGTCATTTTGTACTGCAAAAATGACTATGCACTGGCTTTGCACTGCAAAAAAACACTTTGCACAGTTCCATGAATCAGGGTTTTTGTCGGCAGTGCAATGTCACTTTTGAACAGTACAAAGACACTTTGACCCGTGCAAAAAATTCCATGAATCAGGCCCTGTATTGGAGTGTTGTTGTTAATACAGGAACCTAATCATCCACAGACAAAGGCAATGGCTGGAGCATGCACCATAGAAATACAATATTTTGAATCTGGTAATTTTGGATAGTAAAATAATGAATGCTACCTTATTAGAGTTTTGAGTAATGTTAAACATGGAATAAATAGCTAATAATTCAAGACTTACTACACTTGTGTTAGTACAAACAATGCACATGAATACACACAATGCATACAAATCAGAGGCACATACAAGGAAACTAAAGTAAGGAAGAAAGAAACAACATCACCAGAAAATGTCAATAACATTAAAGTGCATTATCATCTATACAAATTAATTGTGTGTTTGAGGCCTGCTTATTGCCCCAAATATGTGCACCATGGGCTGAGACCAATCTCTAAGGAAAGTACTTTAAGAACATACAAGAAAGTTAACCTCTAAATATATTGCAACTTTTCAATTTTCATATTCTGACTGTCAGTGAGTAAAATTGCCTGGCTTAGATGTGTGAGTGAACAAAGATAAGTGGCTCATATATGTGATTTCATCAATGATGTCACCAATAACATTTGTGATGTCATCTTTGATGTCCTGGGTGTTAGTCTTAGCAGTGCACGGTGGTGGCGCGAGTTATGATTATGGGGGGTTTCGGTTTCACTTGTAACCATACCATCCCTTTAACAAAGTTTTTTCACTGAATTTCATAGGTTTTTATTAGTACAACTTAACCATAATGTCCCTTTAACAATGTTTTTTCACTGAATATATATATATATATATATATATATATATATATATTTATATATATATATATATATATACTAAATAAAACTTTGTTACGGGGACATTATGGTTAAGTTGCCCTACTAAAAACCTGTGCAATTCACTAACAAAACTTTACAAACGTGACATTATGGTTCAAAGTAAAACTGAAAAACCCCTGAAATTCACCAGTTATGGTAGGCTAAGCAACCATACCTGCCCGCACCACTTTACACTGCTAAGAACAACACCCAGGACATGAAAGATGGCATCACAAATGTCATTGATGACATCACTGATGATATTACATGTGTAACCCCTTTGTTTTTGTTCACTGCCATATATATATAATTCAGTAAAAAAACTTTGTTAAAGGGACGTTATGGTTCAAAGTAAAACTGAAAAAGCCTTGACATTCGTTAGTTATGGTAAGCTAAGCAACCATAACTCGCACCACCTACGTGCATTGCTAAAACTAACACCGAGGACATGAAAGATGACATCACAACTGTCATTGATGACATCACGTGTGCATGTACATGCAGAAAAATAGCCTTCCGAAATCATTGTAAGAGGCCAATGCACATTCAAACACCACCACAAAGAGCTTCCCCATCAAACTCACGCATGCATGCTCACAGCACACATACATTGTACAACACACCAAACCATGCCTTCTTTTTTTCCACAGACCCCAAAGAATACCTACCCAGAAGTCAGTAGAAAGGAATGCAGAAATAGAAAAAATAAAAATAAAAGTGTCCAACCTAAGCATCCATCTGTGGCAGAGTTTGTAGAGAACATTGGAACAAAACAGCTAATACAGTCGTTTAGCGAAACAAAGGAAGCCTCAACTACCGAAACTTTACCTCCTCCTGTGGCACGAAACACAAAACTCTTCACAATAAATCGGATAACAGTACTGCTAGCAATGCTCCTATTAATCCTGATATAGTAACAAGAACCCATAGTAAAAAAAAATATTTTAGCAAATATGTTTGGCCACAGAGTCCTTCAGAATCTAATAAGAAGAGGACCGAAATCATCCTCAACCCTTAAAACCTACCATAGAAAATTAATCCTACAAGCTCTCGTGGACAGTGCAATCCTTCTCAAAAGTTGTTTATATTAATGTTAAATAGGATGAAACCACTAACGATACTAAGTACCAAACTACAAAAGAAACTTATCAATAAACGGAATGTAAACAAAAATAACTTCTTACATATTTGTGGAGGTGAATGGAGTCACACAACAACCACAGAACCATATTTTAATGAAGAAGCATACAAACAAAATCAAACAAACACAATTGCCATCCATAGCAGTGGACGAGGGTATGAAAAAATCAATAATACCATCATGGAACAAGAAACACTGCTTAGAAAAGTATCCCCTGAAAACTCAGAATTACCTCTCGATTCGACTGAACCAGACCGTCCAGTATACAAATGGCTGTGCACATCAATGTGTGCCATTCCTAACAAATCTTTCAAATCTCTACATCAGTTCCTCAATCAGTATGTGAAAGGTAAAGACAAAATTAAAATGAAAGTGCTGCAAAATATGGATATCTGTCCAGTGTGCAAATACACAGGACTACAAGGACATTCACTAGCCTGCATTTCAGGACCTATTTGCAAAAGCACCCTCCATGATATCAAAAGGATATCAATACATCATTCAAATGTAAGAAATCTAGTGTATAAAATATACTATGCTAAAAGTCCAGCTTCAGAATTAGACAATTTAAATAACACTCTTCTGCATGGTACACCCAAATACCTACAAAAAGAAATTGACCGTATCCAGAGAAAATATTTTGGAAGTAAAAGCCACTTACAAAATGCAATAGTTTTAGAATAGACTAGCAACAATTCTGCACATAGCAACCTTCTATTACACACATACAAAAAATAAATACTAAAATTTAAAAGTGCATCGGCTGAAGTACCAAATTATGTGTGTGGTGTTGCCGCAGAACGTTTTACAAAAGGAACACAATAAATATAGACATAGCATACAAAATAGAAGACAATGAAGATTCCAAATGCTTTGAATTAACTCTCTACTTTTTAACAGAAAACAAATATCAAATAAGTGAACCCCTAATATGTTGCAGTTACTCCACTGCAAAACTGGACAACAACCAAACTCCTTCACGTGCTATCACAAATAATTTGGAATTGTTCCAACTACCAAAAACCCTGCAACAACTCAATTTGTATGAGAGCATCATAATTCAAACAGTTCACCCATTTCAAGCAATTATACGCCTTCACCCAAAAACAGCAAAATGACCTCCCTCTGAATTGGTGAAAGGCATTCGTGGCAAAGTAGTTTATTTGCCATTAGATCTAACAGAAAATGTACACACTCTAGGAGTGCAACGTTCAATAGAGCATTCTTTAATTGTCTTGGTAAATGGTGTACCAACAAAAGGCAAAATAATTTGGCAACAACTGGTGGACTTACATAAAGTTAGACAAGCCTTGCAATATCTAAAGGACAAAATAACAATAATACTACAAGGAAATAAATATTGAAGAAAGCTTAAGGGAAACAACTGAAATAATTCAAGAGTCATCAGAAACTGGACAATTTGATCTTCTGGATCCTGCTGCACTCTTTTGGACCATTACACAATTCATCCATTGCATTCCAATGAAAGCATAGATGATGCACTAGAAACTTACCAAATGCGACAAACCAAAGGGTCACCAATGAGCATATGGGAAAAAAGTATAGAAACATGTGCTTTTCCACTGCTATTTCCTACTGACAAAGGTGGAAGATACGATGATAGACCCACTCAGATTATGGCATCAGAATACCGCTCATTACGAATGTATTCGCAAGATCCCAGATTTAGACAAAATGTGGAATACATATTCCACCTACTCTTTGAAAGTGAACTAGCAACCCTATGTTACGGAGTTGCACACATTTTGAAATCTGGAACACACTTTCAAAATATGTCAGCTACGCAATTAATACAAAAAGTACAAGAAAAATATGAGGTTTTACAATCAAGTATAACAAATTTGTTTGCAAACATGCATGGTACAAAAGAATACTGGTTCCGACTGCACGGAGATGTACGTTGTATGATCAGAAATCTTGGACCACCGACTTGGTTTGTTACACTAAGTTGTGCAGAATATGCAAGGGAAGATTTACATGAGTTGCTACGCATATCAAACAACAACAAAACCAACATAGATATATTAACACTTGGAGAACTTTGCTCTCTAGATCCAGTTAATGTGTCAAGATATTTCCATCATCGTTTCATTGCTATGCTACACTTCATTTGCAATAACACTGTTCCACCCCTCGGAGAAGTGCAACACTTCTTTTGGAGAAAAGAATACCAAGAGAGAGGAGCACCACATATTCAAATGCTTTTATGGATCAAAGGTGCACCTAAATTTGGTCACGACACTGATGCCACTGTTTTGCAGTTCATCCAAAAATATGTCACTTGTGAAATCCCTTCAAAACTGACACATAGTGACCTGCATGGGCAGATTTTACAATTTCAAAGACACAAATGTGGCAAATATTGTTGTCGCAAATACAAACACAAAGGGAAATACTACACCAAATGCTGCTTTGGTTTCCCTAGACCAGTTACAAAAACAGATGAAGTGAACAACTTCATGCCTTCAGTTCGACATAGTGTTAAAGGTAAATCACCTAAGAACACGTATTACATAAAAAGAACAGAAGAATCAAAATATATCAATGATTACAATGCAATCATTGCCCTCTTATGGAATGCAAATATAGATGTGCAGTACATTGCAGACAATTCCACTGCTGTTGCATGATATGTTACAGCCTACTTAACAAAAGCAGAATAAACAGAGCTTCAAGACCTCTGGGATGACCTATCATCAGACAAAATACTGTCTCAGAAATTGTACAGCCTAGGCATAAAAATGCTCTCTCATAGAGAATGTGGCGCCTATGAAGCGGCAGATCGTTTAACCGGTACTGCTTTGTATGCAAAATCAGACAACATAGTATGGCTAAGTCTTGGTCCTGCTAAATCTAGAAAAAGAGTTCTGAAATCATATGAAGACATAGAAACAATTACCAGAAATGATCCCAACAGCCAAGACATTTTAAAAAAACAATTTACTGGACACTTACTATCCGAACAGGAGTAGCACTTTGGAAAGCATGTGTATATACCACATAGCTCAAAACTTTGCATACAAAAAATAATATGAAACCCGATGAAAGCAAAGGTAGATATAGAATGACAGATTGTGAAGGCAGCTTAGTGAAACTTACCAAACGAAGCTTAATTAATCATGTCAAATTGTCATTAAAAACTCCTCCAGAGAAAGAACTATATTACATGTCTCTGCTACAACTTTTTAAACCATGGAGAAAAGAGGAAGAGATACTAGATAACTATGACTGCTATGAAGATGCTTTCAAAGCAAATGAAAGTGCTATCACTGATGTGAACTTTACGCAGTACAAAACAATGTTGAACAATGAACAGCAACACGAAGAAGAACTTCAGGCCCAACTAGATAAGGACTCTTCCGACAATAGTCAACCTTCTGTGACAGGAAGCCAAGAACCACTAGGACAGCCACTAATAGCAAATGAGGCAGAATTAGCTATGACAGAAGATATAGAAGACTTAACTGTACAACAAGCAAAACTTAACAAAGATCAGCGCACCATTTTTGAAGACGTAACAAAACAAATTGCACATGGTGTACAACACGAAAATAAAGAATGTACCTGCCAAAATTACAAACCTATACTGCTGTACTTCAGTGGTGAAGCTGGGTCAGGAAAAACATTCTTAATCAAAATCATCAGCAAGTTCCTTCAACAATTAACAAACAACAAACTGTCAGCTGTTGTAACTGCCCCCACAGGTTTAGCTGCCTACAACATAGGCGGTATCACTTTACACCGATTACTACTCCTTCCAGTAGAACACCAAAACAAATTAGACTATTACAAACTTTCTGCAGAAGCTGCAATGGAACTACGCAGAGTATTAAGACAAATGAAAATGCTACTAATAGATGAAGTGAACATAGTCTCCAACCTAATGTTGGCTTTGATTCACCTCAGATTGCAAGAAGTACTTAAAACAAATTATGAAGAACTCTTTGCGGGAAACACATTATCGTTTTCGGAGATCTTCTACAATTGACACCAGTGAAAGGTGAACCTATTTTTAAAACCTTAGGACACAAACTCTGCCGTAAAACTGTTGGCAGCATAGGAAATGTCAACCTTTGGCAACATTTCCAATACAAAGAATTAACAGAAAACATGCTGCAATCTGCAGATCTCACTTATGGCAACATCTTAAAAAGTATTAGAGTTGGTGTACTATCTCAAGAAGCACAAGCAATATTGAAAAACCGGTACATTCATGCACTTTATGGCGATAATGCATGTGCTACTGATGTTATGGAACAATTAGCACACAAAAATGTCAATTTTATGGCCTTAATGCCAACTCTTGCTAGTTGTTTCAAATTCAATGAAACAATGTTAAATAAAGAAATGCAACCAATAATGGAAATTTGTGCCACAGACAAACTAGATGTACATGGTATGACACTACCCATGTGTGAGCAAGCCACAACAAGACTAAATAGCTTAGAAAATTCAATCTCCAACCCAGCTGGGTTGGAAAAAAATATTAGAATTATCCTTAAATTGTAGAGTAATGCTTAAACGTAACCTTGACGTGGAGTAAGGGCTAGTTAATGGGGCACTGGGTACAGTTGTTGGCTTTCAAACATACCCACGTGACAACAACATTCAGTTTGTCAATATTCGCTTTGACAAACTTTCAGAAGTGAAAAGGATAGGGCGCTCAACTGCTCGATTCCTTCTCTTCAAAGACATGTATGTACGTAGAGAACAATTTTCTCTAACTCTTGCATATGCCGTCACCATTCATAAATCCCAAGGTCTTACCCTAGACAAAGCATTGATAGATATAGGAAACACAGTCTTTAAAGAAGGCATGAGCTACGTAGTACTATCACGCTTACGTACACTTGACAGTCTATTTCTAATCAACTTTGATGCAAGTAAACGGAACGCTGATATGCCTTGCATTTTAGAATACACAGACTGCGTTCACTGTACACCACCCATCTTAAACAATATCCTGTTCCAGAAAAAGTAAAACGTGGTAAAAGAAAACTAATTGAAACAGAAATGCAACAGAATCTGACGGCAAATCCTTCAAAGAAAACAAAAGAAGCTAAAACTTCATCAATTACCACAAGCAAAGAAGAACCTATTAGGGAAAGTAAACCAGGTACTTCTTCAAAGAAGGAACAGAAAGTCCGAAAAAAGCACTCAGATACAGAACTAGCTGGTCCATTCAAATTTTCAAATGAAACTGGTGTAAGTTGCTATGCAAATGTAGCAATGAATATTCTTTTTCAATTGCCACCAATTGTTAACAATATTTACTTACAAAGTACAGACCAATTGTGTTTGCAAATGTTAGTCCTTCATAGAAACGCAACAAACAATCCTGACAACACGTACAGTGTTCACGGAATAAGACAAGAATTGGACTACTGTGCTGGAATGGTGAGATTCACTATAAACTCACAAGAAGATCCATAAGAATTTCTAATGTACTTACTACAAGTACGGCAAAACAAAAGCATACCTATAAATGAAATCTTCCAGATTTCATTCATGTAGAAACATACATGCACTCTCGGTAACAATGTGATACAGGAACAAATCCCAAATGAGCGATTTGTGTATGTATACATACCTAATTGTGAATCCCTTCCATTTCAGCAACTTGTACAGAATGCAAACCATGACAGATTATGTACTATGTACAATTCAGACAATCGCTCCACCTTACTGATACAAACACATAGTAACTACATAATACTTATACGTCTACGTTATAATGCAGATGGTACCAAAAACAACTGCAAGCTGACTGGATTCACACATGGTCAAGTGTCACTTGGAAAGAAAACCTTTACAACAATAGGTATAATCTAGCACGCAGGAGCTATAACCAATGCAGGTCACTACACTACATACATTAAAAAGAAATGTGGATGGTTGGAATGTAATGATAGCACCATTACTTTAAAGCAGAGATTGCCAGCTAATCCTACAAATGCGTATTTAATCTTCTTAAAGCCAAAATTTAATAACTAACGTGTACTTCAACATTACCAAAAAATCAACTAAAAGACTATAAAAAGTTAGAATACGCAAACAGGTATCTAACTGCCCAACAGTGTATAACAACGACACAGATAAATGAATACCACAGATCCGTAACAACAAATGCACAGTTAGAATACGCCAACAGGTATCTAACTATTGTTAAAAATCTGCAAGAAGGCAACAGACATCACATTAATCAGAAAGAACAAGGAAACACTCAAAGGAAACAAAAAAATAGTTTGTAGCATAGCAAATAAAGTTTTTTTTTTTAATCCGACAAGGATTTTTTTTCCCCCAGACCCAAGGATTTGAAAAACAAACACAGAAACTGAGCAAAATGCACAGTACACTGGTTTGTAAACTAAATATGAGGGTAAAAAAAAAGCTAAACTGTGTATTATACAATGTAATAAGTCTTCATAAAATGCAAAACCTAACATGCTTTTTTCTTTTATCACAGAAATTAAAAAAGGATATTTCCGCCAAGTACTAAAGTCATGTAAGACATATATGGATTCTGAACAAAGTAAACAGTAAGTATAATTACAGTCACATCATACATTTTTGAATCTACACGTCTAATCTATGGCAGTAATATGGTACAGTGGCTGTAGGCTGGGCCTAGCGTCTTCGATGTATAACCTAGCACCTACGGCCAAGCAAGCAAGACTATAGGTCCTACCCAAAACCATTGCAGCATATGAAAACCATGGTGCTTGTAATTTCACTACTTATAAGTTTACTCGTGGGTGCGTGGTCTGCAGCCATGTACCCAAGACGCTAGGTCGTGCACACAACCACCGCACCACAGCACACCCATGTTCACTTATAATCTCACTGTTTATGACTTCAGTCTCGGGTGCCTGGCCTTTGGCCAGGCACCGAAGACTCTGGGTCCTGGCCAGAACCCCCACAGCATATCGCACCCATTGTAGCTTCTAATTTCACTACGTATAAAGTTGGTTTTGGGAGCATGGCCTTCGGCCATGCTCCCAAAACGCTACGCCCTCCCCACAACCACCTGAATGATGTTTGATAGTACGAGTGTACCTATACCTGTGAAATGCTGCAGTAGTTGTGGCCACAGGATACAGACTTGGGTGTAAGGCCATAGATTTTTCAATGTATGGGTATGCAGTATATAAAATCCATAGTGGCTTACAACTGCAGTGCTTATAACTTTGTTCTTGGGTGCATGGCCTTGACTCTACGTCCTGGCCACAACTACCACACCATATCACACCCATTGTGGCTTGTAACTACACTACGTATAAATGCACCCATGACTGCAGGCCCTCCCCACAGCCACCTGAGTGATGTTCAATACTATGGGTGTATCTATAGCTGTGATATGCTGCAGTGCTTGTGGCCAGGGCATAAAGTCTTAGATGTATGTCCATACATATTTCAATGTATGGGTGTGAAGTGGCTTATAACTCCAGTGCTTATAACTTTGTTCTTGGGTGCATGGCCTTTGGCCATGCAGCCAGGACTCTACACACTCCCCACAACCGATTGAATGATAATGAATACTACAGGTGTATCCATTGCTGTGACATGCTGCAGTGGTTGTGGCCAGGGCCTAGAGTCTTGGAACTATGGCCTACGGCCTGCACCCATCACCCAGAAGTCTACGTCCTGCCCACAACCACTGCACTCTATTAAACCCATGTTGGCTTATAAGGCACGAGGTTATAACTGTGTTGTTGGGTGCATGGCCTTTGGGGTGTATGTATAGGTGTGGTATGCTGCAGTGGATGTGGCCAGAGTATAGACTCTTAGCTGTATGTCCATAGATATTGCAATGTATTGGTGTGCAGTAGCTTATAACTCTAGTGCTTACAACTTTGTTCTTGGGTGCATGCCCTTCGGCCATGCACCCAAGTCTCTACAGACTCTCCACAACCATCTGATCCATAAGTAATACTACAGGTGTATCCATTGCTGTGACATGCTGCGGTGGTTGTGGTCAGGGCCTAGAGTCTTGGAAGTATGGCCTACGGCCATGCACCCAAGACTCTAGGCCCTGGCCACAACCACCGCAGCATACTACACCCATGGTCGCTTATACATCATTGGCACACCCATAGAATGAAACATTATAACTGTAGTATGTACTCAATTTGTACCCAGGACTCTAGCCCCTGCCCACACCTACCAGATACATAATCGAATGTATGGGTGTGATGTATGAATGTGATATCCTGCAGTGCTTGTGGGCAGGGTCTACACTCTTCGGTGTATGGCCTGCGGCCTACAGCCATGCACCCAAAAGTCTACGTCCTGCCCACAACCACCGCACCATATAAAACCCATGTTGCTTTATAAGGTAAGAGGTTATAACTGTGTTGTTGGGTGCATGGCCTTTGGCCATGCACCCAAGAGTGCAGGCCCTGCCCACAACCACCTGAGTGATGTGCGATACTACGGGTGTATGTATAGGTGTGGTATGCTGCAGTCGATGTGTCCAGAGTATAGACTCTTAGCTGTATGCCCATAGATATTGCAATGTATGGGTGTGCAGTAGCTTATAACTCTAGTGCTTACAACTTTGTTCTTGGGTGCATGGCCTATGGCCATGCACCCAAGACTCTAGGCCCTGGCCTCAACCACCACAGCATACTACACCCATGGTCGCTCGTTCGTAGGCCATACTTCCAAGATTTTAGGCCCTGGCCACAACCACCGCAGCATACTACACCCATGGTCGCTTATACATCATTAGCACACCCATAGAATGAAACATTATAACTGTAGCATGTACTCAATTTGTACCCAGGACTCTAGCCCCTGCCCACACCTACCAGATACATAATTGAATGTATGGGTGTGATGTATGAATGTGATATCCCGCAGTGCTTGTTGGCAGGGTCTACACTCTTTGGCGTATGGCCTACAGCCATGCACCCAAAAGTCTACGTCCTGCCCATACACCGCACTATATAAAACCCATGTTGGCTTATAACTTTAGAGCTTATAAGTGTGTTCTTGGGTGCATGGCCTTTGGCCTTTGGCCATGCACCCAAGACTGCAGGCCCTCCCCACAACCACCTGAGTGATGTGCGGTAGTTCGGGTGTATCTATAGGTGTGGTATGCTTCTGTGGTTCTGGCCAGAGGCTAGACTCCTAGCTGTATGTCCATAGATATTGCAATGTATGGGTGTTCAGTGGCTTATACCTCCAGTGCTTATAACTTTGTTCTTGGGTGCATGGCCTTCAACCATGCATCCAAAACTCTACACACTCCCCACAACCATCTGATTGATAAGCAATACTACAGGTGTATCCAATGCTGTGACATGCTGCGGTGGTTGTGGCCAGGGCCTACAGTCTTGGAAGTATGGCCTTCGGCCTACGGCCATGCATCCAAGACTCTAGGCCCTGGCCACAACCACTGCAGCATGTCACACCCATGGTGGCGTACTAACCAATAGCACACCCATAGAAAAAAATAATTTAATTACAGCATGTAGTCAATTTCAATATTCGCTAACACCACATGTGTCCTTAGAAGAGTTTCAAGGTGCGTGCTCACAGCACGGACTGAAATACTACCCATATGAGACCCCTCATTTTCTGCACTTACAAACATCCCGAACAAGGCGGGCATAGAGAATACATCATTAACACCTACCGCCTAAACAAATACAGTTTTCACCCATCTGTTACTGGCTGAACCTCCCCAAGTAGTATGACACAGCAAAATAGTTTTCGCAATAGCATGTTGCTGCTGGTCGCCGCTGCGCTGTCGGCTAATCCAAGATGTCGGGCGCATCCAAACAATCTGACGCAGAACACGTCTCACTGCAGCCAATCGGCAGAGACGTTGCATGTCTGCGGTCATGGCGCCAGTCCCTTAGCCAATCGGTATCTTGTCCGCAGAGCGAACAGGGAAGTGTGACCGCGGAGCAGACATAGATATCACACATTTTTTTAGACCTCCTTTTTGGTCATTTTAAAGAAAAGTACTGCATGGATTGTCACCAAATTTACAAAAGTATGCTTTTGGGACCAAGCCCCTGCCGCAAATTTGGTGAAAATCCGTCCAGCAGTTTGCCCTGTAGCCGTGCGCAAAGTTTTTCCCCCATTCAGTCTATGGGAAAATAATAAGTTTTTGGACCCCCCCTATAATTTTTCCCCCCCTGGACGAATCCTCACCAAACTTTGCAAAGAAATACAGAGTGGCCCATATACTTTTTTTTGCAAAGTTTGGTGAGGATTCGTCCAGGGGGAGCGGAGTTATAGGCCGCCCAAAAAGTGCTCTTCCTATGGAAACAGCAACTTAACCATAACTACACAACCACTACCGTGGCTGTGTAATATATATATATTTATATTTACATATAAATATATATATGTGTATTACACGGCCCGCTGTAGGGGTCGTGTAGTTATGGTTAAATTGCTAAACCCATAGGAAGACCACTTTTTTGGTGGCTTATAACTTCTCTCCCCCTGGAGGAATCCACACCAAACTTTGCAAAAAAAGTATATGGCCACTTTGAATGTTTACGGCAAGCTTGGTGAGGTTTTGTGCAGGGGGGGGAATTTATAGGTGGGTCCAAAAATTTTATTATTTCCATAGACTGAATGGGCACGGCTACAGGCCAAACGGCTGGATGGATTTGCGGCAGGAGCAGGGGATTGAGTCAGAAATCATGCCTTTGTGTGTTTGGTGGAAATCCGACCAGTACTTTTGCTGCAAATAACTGAAATGCACATCTCAAAATATTTGTGATATCTTGCTCCGCTCCGCGGACCCATGTCTCTGTTCGCTCCGCGGACAGAAGGCTCATTGGCTTGCAGTACGCCGTGCTGTCAGGGCGAACTTTGGATGCGGCCAGTGGTTGGCTGGAGGGAAGCGTGCGGTGCATCAAAGTTTTTGGGAAAAGGCGCCATGGTGTATCAGAGGAGAGTGTTGTGGTGTGTGTGCCAAGACCCTACAGCATTTTGTGCATGGCTGGGGCTCTTGCATGTAACAGTGTGTCCACTACAGTTAGTCATATCTGGCTCCGCTCTGGCATCCCATTTCCATGTTCGCTGCGCGGTCCAAAATTTGATTCCACTGCAGTGTGAAGTGACGTGATGTGCGTCATAGGTTTTCGATACCGCTGGCATGTTGTATCCAAGGACAATGCTGCGGCGAAAGGGCTTGGAAAACATACTTTACAACATCTGTTGGTGGGAAGAAGGGATAGAAAGGGTGGGGGGAGTGAGAAGTGCTTCATCTGATATATCTCATTAGAAGAAGACGGTGGTGTGCCAGCGGTATCCGTGCACACTACACCAGTTCGCGGTTACCTCAACAGGCAACAACCTTGTGTGGTGATTGCAGGCAGCCTTCGTTATGGCATGACAGCTCCAGCGGCAATCTCTTTCTGTGATGAGTGGTGGCAGGCTGAATTGCAGAAGGGGAGTGCTTTCCACATGACATGAACATTTAAACATAGCATGTACTATGGTGTGTTGTGTGTGGTAAGTCCATAGCCTCTTCGATGCATGGCTGGAGCCCTTGCACGGAAAGATATGCCCACTGGTTGAAAAGGTATGTTCACTGGTTGCAAGTAGGTGTGACATTGTTGCTTTGTCTGTGGTTTGGCTGCATTGCACAGATTGTTGGTTGCATGGGTGTGACGATTGTTAGAACATACTAGTTGTCCGTGTATGGGTGGAGATGCTGCAGTGAGCAATTCTGCAGTGTGTCCACTGGGTGCAGTGTTGGAATAGTGTCCATATAGAAGAGGGTATGGTTAAACTGGTTCTATATGTACTTGGGTAGTCTGCATTGCGCAGATTACTAAGTGTTGTAGTGCACTATGCAGTATTGGTTATATGCACGTAGTACAGTGTTGGGAGCAGAACAAATCTTGTGAAGATTTTGTTGTTTAGTTGGCATTAATACAATGCTTTGTGAATGGAAGTGGGTAGCAGTGCCAAACACTGTGGTATGTTTCTGCATTATGGTAAGTGGAACATGTGTGCGTGCATCCATGCTTTATGGTGCGGCGGTTGGGTAGAAGTGCTGGTCCCTATGTTGCCTTTGTGAATTCTGATACATGGTTACATTTTCGCCTGTGGGTGTGGGCAAGGCCTAGACTGTTGGGTGCATGGCCAAAGATATGCCATTTGTACTGCGCATATAAACATGTTTTTGAAGATCCGCCGAGGCAAGGGCGGTGGAGATAGAGACAACAAACCTACTAGGCTAGTTGTCACTGGTATCGCCCAAGTTCATGGGGAGTAGGAGGAGAAAGTGCAGTACATGGGAAGAAGAAACAATGACAATAAGTAAAAATACGGCCTGATGGTGGCAAGTGCAAGGATAAGTGCAGACATCAGGTGGTGGTGGAACTGTTAGGGATACAGAAAACAGTCCCTAAGTGCAGGGTTTGCCAGAAAGGCAGTGCAGGTGTGCAACTGGCGGAGGGAGGTTGCCAAGGACCGAGATCAGAGGGTGGCCATGTAACCAGTGCAGAATCAGTTTCAGAGAGGAAGTCAGCAGGCAATAGGAGGAGAAAAAGCAGGGGCAAAGAGAAAGGTTTTGAGGTGCTTCCAGAACCGGCAATGGTTCTTGTCACGTTTCAGGGAAGCACATAGGCTGTTGCAGAGGGAGGCCCCAGCCAAAGAAAGAGATCTACCACCAACGGATTGCTTCCTGAAGCGAGTAACCCTGAGGGAGTTGGATGCAGATGAGGGAAGAGCTCGAGCACAGAGAAATTTAGGAAGTGAGAGTTGCAGTTATTGAGGCCCTAGGGCCCAGAAGGCCTTGTGCATAAAGCAGACGGTTTTGACCTTATTATTCGCTGCTACTGGGAGCCAATGCAGACATTTCAGTCCCAGAGGGATACGATCCCTGGGCGTGAGGCCAAGCACAAGGTGCACAGTCTTTGTCTGGATGAGCTGCAGAGGGCAGAGAGTACAATCAGGCAGATTTAGAACAAAGCTGTTGCAATAGTCTAGCCTAGAGCGATCCACAGCTGTGGAGAAAGTGAGCTTTTTCGGACGTTGCTTTAGGTTGGTAACATACATTCAGTGCTGGTTTTGGTGGCATATTTTTACGATTTATGTGGGAAATGCGTTGGTGGGGAAACAAATTCGTAGCATTGTCGGAAGGAAAGAAGAGAGTTCCTATTTCGATATTACAATGGGTGATATGGGTAAATGAAAAACGTTGCAAGCATATACAATTGAAGTGCCACTTGATGATAGTGGATGGGAGAAAAAAGAGTAACCTTTTTAAGAATGTAATGGGCGCTCACTGGCAGATACCGTGCGCACAGGCACTCATGACGGAGTTGTAAACATACTGCAGAAAGTTTTCATACCTCCACTTTGTGGTTATGGATGCTCATGTGGATGAATGTTGATGCACAAATCTTGCTTTCTTTTACTGAACTTTCTACTGGGCGTGCTTTCCGATGATACGACACTTGGAGGCTCAATGTGCAATGGTACATATGCAGTGTTGTGCAGAAGTGACAGTGTTAGATGCTATTGGATGTCATTGGTGGATGCGTTTGTGACTATTTAACAGTACCCAATGAGGTAGTGATTCGACAAAACATAGTGGAAAGTGAAGAAGGACTGCTCCTGCTTTACTGGGTCGCGGCCCTCACAGTACTTGGGGAAGCGCACGTGCCACATTCTGCGCTTTTCACCATGCTTGCCAATGGAAATGGGACTGTGGGAATTGTCCAATCAGGTGCTCAGGATGTGTGTCACAGGAAAGGGCAGCAACATTTTTTTTCATTACTCTATGTAGTTAGGATGGCAGGCAGAGATGGAGAGACACACTGTTTTTATAGTTGCTGATGCCTTTGTGGAAGATCTGTTCCAGTATGCTTTCGAAAAAAGGCTTTTTTGGCAATTTCGATTTGAGGGAGTGGAGGCTTTGTGGTGCTGTGGCGATGTGTGCAGTTTTGGCGGTCTGCTTGCAGAATGTCGACGCGTGGCCACTTTCACAACTGTACACAGTGTGGTCGTGCACTATGGAGCATTGCATTTGGGTTCCATAGCTTGTTCCCGTGTGTACCGTCAACTGAAGCAGTTGATGAAAGCAGTAAAACACATTTTTACCACTGCCAAGGTGCTTTTCTCATGTATAGCACCGGGAATAGTATGGGACTATTCCAATAATTGTTGTCAACAGCCAAAGGTTGGAAGGGGTCTCATCAAGAGAAGCCTGTGTGACTTCTTGAGTGCTGCTGGGATGTTTTCCTGTGAGAAGGACAACATTGGTTCTTCATATATACACCTTTTCAAAGCAACTGGCATTTATTTGTACACCAGTGCCAATGATATTTTGTTTTATAATCTACAGGCTGCACTGAAGACCCTATTGTAAGAATGTGAGCTGACCTACAAAACACAAACATACTTATACAAATCACAAAAAAAGGTGTTTCTATGGAAGCACATTTAAAAAAGAAAAATAAGGCTATTTTCAGAGCCGCCACTACTAACGAAGTCCCCTACCCTGGTTGAAATGTATTCCCCCACTCCCGCGCGCACACAGCACATCGCGATAGTTGCAGGGTTGCATGTGTCACATACGCCCCTTTTGCAGTTGGCAGCCATAGAAATGGGCCTGTGAAGGCTACAGGATTTGTCAATAAGGTTTCTGGGTGTGGTTTGTACGCAAAGACTGTGGTACACAGTATATATTTGTTGACAGAAATGCAGAGGGTACGGTTATGGCTGTGTGTTTCACGAGCCACAGCGTACGGTTTTTGGGGGAGTTCTAAATACATTGATTGAAAGTGAATGGAACACACAATGCAGTGGCAGCTCATTTTGGATTCTATCATGTGGATGTGCACTGCTATGGAGTACCTACAATTAACTCACCGATTTTGGTTTGTCTGTGTATGACTTTGGTGACTCGCAATCATGCCGACATTATTGTACTTCATTGTGGGGGGAAAATTGCACAACATGTTACACGAGTTTCAGTGCCGTTTGCGATAAAGGAGGCACTTGCCCAGGTCATGTGTCTGTTTCCTATCTAATGCATAATTTTTTATCGCACTACGCAGACACCGATGTGGCTGCGTTATTATTCATTTGGTCCGCAAATGGAGAAAGCCCGGTACATTGTGACGAAGTCTATTTGTGCCTTTTTATGACATGTGCCAATTGCGTACTTCAAAAATGGGAATATGACGTTTCACAGCACAAAGAGTTTTTCCCACCAATAACGTTCATCTTATTATTCCTACCATCCCGATTTCTGCACGCCCTATCCAAATTGCCTTGCTGCCTTTCTTGAAAGTACAGGAAGAATTTTTGTAGTAAGTGTTGCGCACTTAAACTCTTCAAAACGCACTGCAGCACGTAAAGAAACCTCTTTCTAATGCGAGCCCTTTCTACCCGATTCCACTACAGTGTTTTCCACAGTGCCACGCCACCCTTTATTTAGCACACATTCTGTGGAGCGTATACAGTGCACGGCGCCCTGCATCCGTTCATTGGCAATTCCATTGTTCAACTCTGAAAGGAGCTTTCTTTCTTTAACTATTTTCCTTTTCCAGTTAATTTCGATGTATTTTGGTCTTGTGACACACGCCCCGGAAGGAACGGAAGGCGAGGGCTGGTACGGAAGGGGCCTGCAGGGATAACATAGGGAACGTGCAGAGAGAGGGAAGTGTTGGGTGGCCCTCACCTAAATAGGCGCCAGTCATTGTCATGCTCCTGGATGGACTCTTCCCAAGCACTTCCAAGCAGCTTCCCTCTGTAGAGTAACGCATCGCAGTACATGCACAATACAATGCCCTTTGCCGGGTAAGGTCTGTAGCGCAGCATATGGTCTATAAGGATTTTTTAAAGCTCTGCTGCCCTACAGCCCCTGTTGTTGGCCACTGCAGATGTGGAAAATGCAGTTCATGAAATTACCCTACTGCATCGTTGGCAGGGCAGTACCCTTGTGCTTCCATTACAGTTCTTGTCACATGCAGTAGGGACACTTCATGGTACGGCATTAGCCGTAGGACAAGCATTCATAGAGATTAAGAGATTAATACATTCTGAAATACAAGAATGCTCCCAACAACGAGAAACGCAGCTTCATTACGTGGAGCAGGAAGATAATTATTCAGCGAGACACATGCGGCTATAGTACTTTTCTAACCACCACTGACATTCTTTGCGCTCCGAAGAATCTGCTGTTTGCTTTCTTCTCTTCACATGCACACTAGTATGTGCGTGACCAAGCCGCACCAGCTTTGCCATTTTGCAGACTCACTACAAACTGTCACACCTACAGTTAAATGTTTTCTTCAACTGTACGACCCGCAGGCGAACCCTTGACACTTTCCATCACAGTGCTCAGTGCAGAGACAATGTGTATGTTTCATGGGTCATGGAAAGGCAAGCAGCACACCAATCAAATTAATGTGACATTTAACACGGCCACCGTACACTGGAGGTTGCTGTTCCCTGTTTACAGTGGGCCTCATATAGCCAGGCCTGCTGCAGCCATAAATTAGTAGGTTTGCACAGCAACCCACGTAGTCACCAGGACTACTTAAAATGCGGTAGCCTACTGTATGAATCCGTGGGGCTGATGACAGGGGAGGTGTTACCAACACACAGAGGATGCCCTACGCATGCGCATAGCTGAAGAACGGATACACGTGCGCTCCCACAATTAATGAAAAGTGCATTAGAAGATATGGCCATGCGGCCAGTAATGGAGTCCTGTGATTGCACATACGCAAGCCAGGTACAGTCTCCCTAGGAAACCTCTATATTGCTTACCTGCAGTCATCTCGGACAGTACTGTGCAGCACAGATTCACCATGCAATGTTAACACAAAAAGAAAACCACTCACACACTCACCAACATTTAATATGTACACCTTTAATTTCTAAGATACACAGACACTATTAGGAAAGGGAAGGGTTAGCACAAATGGATACATACACAGGAGAATTTGGGCTTTCCACAAGTTCGTCATGAGGGCAGCCAAGGAATCAGGGACAAAACGTTGTTAACGGGACGTTACGGTTCAGTTGCGGTACCAAAAACCTATCAAATTTACAGAAAACATTATGCTAAAGCAATGTTCCAGTTACAGTGCCATACTAAAAACCTATTAAATTCACTAACAAAAAACATTGTTAAAAGGACGTTATGGTTAAGTTGCGCTACTACAAACCTATCCCCTTTACTGAAAAAACTATGCTAAAGGAAGGGTCTGGTTCCAGTTCCCTACTAAAAACCTATCAAATTCAGTGAAAAAACATTGGTAAAGGGACGTTATGCTTCAGGTGCCCTAAGAACAACCTAGCAACTTCAGTGCAAAAGCTTTTGTTACAGAGACATTACACTTACATTGCACTAACAACAACCTTTCCATACTATGGTTACAAGTAAAACCGAAAACCCCCAGAAAATCACCAGTTATGGTAAAATAAGCAACCATAACTTGCGCTACCACTGTGCACTGCTAAGACTAACACCCATGACATCAAAGATGACAGCCTCCACAAGGGATTGTCAATATAATTTTGGCAGAAAACCTTCAGAGGTCATTGGGAGAACTATCATGAGATACATAAATCATTACACAATGCATCGCTATAAACACCATTGCAGGACAGAGTTCTTTACAGTATAGGAAACAACTCATGAAGAAACGTAGGCATTGTCTGCAGCATTCACCATAGAGGTGCAATAATCAAATTTTTACCATGTTGAATAGTAAAATGATGAATGCTTTAGTGTCAGAGTTTTGTGTACTGTGAAACATGTAATAAGTAGCTAATAACGTCTCACTTACTACATATTTGTACTACTACACACAAAGCATGAAGAGACCACACCGCACACAAATAAGCCCATATACAGGAAAGTAAAGCAGGCAAAAAAGCAGCAGTATTACCAGAAAGTGTTCATAACCTAAATGGTTATCTTCATGCACACAAATGATTGCTGTGTTTCAGGCCTGCTTCTTCCCTTATGTATATGTATTATATGCTGTGACTGAACCCGTAGGAATGTAGTGTAGGAACATATGAGAAGGGTAAGGTTGACAAACATAGTACTTTTTGAGTGTTTACTTCCTGACTGTCAGTGAAGACAACCACCTGCCCTGCATATGTCAGTGAACTAAAAAAGAGGGAGACAGGCATGTGATGTCATCAGTGATGTCATCAATGACATTTGTGATGTCATTTTTGATGTCATGGGTGTTAGTCTTAGCAGTGCACAGTGGTGGAGCGAGTTATGGTTGCTTAGTTTACCATAGTATGGATAGGTTGTTGTTAGTGCAAAGTAACTGTAACATCTCTGTAACAAAGGTTTTTGCACTGAAGTTGCTAGGTTGTTCTTTGGACAACTGAAGCATAACGTCCCTTTACCAACGTTTTTCCCCTGAATTTGATAGATTTTTAGTAGGCCACTGTAACCAGACCCTTCCTTTAGCATAGTTTTTTCAGTAAAGGGGATAGGTCTGTAGTAGTGCAAATTAACCATAACGTCCCTTTAACAATGTTTTTTGTTAGTGATATACATATATACACATATGTGAAGAAATTAATGCACTTTTATTTCAGTGGGGCCCTATCTGCTATCTGCGGGTGGAGTGTGTGGTGCATCTCCAAGATTCATTGCATTGTTCCGAGGTGGATGTGAGAGTCACCCACCGAACTAAAGGGGGCAGGTGGGTGATGAAGGTGAGAGGGCATGCAAAATGGGCCAGGTATGTTGAGGAATTATCTGGAAGAATGTATTCATCTTCTCCTTAATGTGGTGAGTGGGATGCCCCATGAAAGGTGTGTGCACAATGGGCAGTATTCTGATAATCGGATTAAGAGATAGGGATGCCCTGATCTCTGACCCATCAGAATGTTCTTTTGTTACATACCATTATTAATACTGTTCAAATGTGACCAAGGGTTTGAACACTATGCAGACCATCTTACCCAGGAAATGTAAGTAGATTCTAACAATCACCTGCTCATCCTCTGTGGTGATTAATGAGGCAGTCGGTCAACTGAGCACAGTGCTCTTCTTTCTTGGATCCATGAGGTGGGGGGCAAAATATCTGCGCTACTATGGTGAGAAACCATGCAAGAGGTTGCAGGGAGGGATGCTGGGTACTGTGGAGCAAATATCCAGTATACACAATTCTGCTGCAAAGGGCAAAACTGCCATGAACGATGCTCTCAATGGGAGAGGGCTTGTCATGAGGAGGCAATCATCAGGTTGTGTGGGCAGTTTGACAATGAGAGGATGAGGGACTTGGATAACTGATAATGGTATGGAGGGGCAGCAGTCCCAGGATCACTGCTGCTTCTGAATGCACTGTTTTGTGTTGACCCACTGCATCCATGAATAAAGGAGAGAGAGCAGCATTGAAAGTGTATTTCTTTATTGCATGCACCCGAAAGTCCTTCTTCACATGAATACCATTCCTGGACTTGATGAACATCAACCTCATCAACAAGATCCCCTCCTTGTCACTGAGATCCAAGGCAGCATGGTCTGGCGTCTGACCTTTCGCTCACCCAATGAAATCATTCAGTGGATATGTCTCATCCAGGACGATGTCAAGCACTGGTGGATGTATTGGCGCTAAAGAAAAGAAATGTACAGCATGTTAATGTCATGAGGCCTCACAAATGAGAAGAAAAAAGCAGACCCTTTCAATGCCAATGGAAAATGAATGGGACACTTGTAATGGGAGGGGCTGCAATGAGCTTTAATGAGGAGGGCATAGCAGACAGTACTGTACCCCCCATGCAGTATCAAATCCTTCTGATGCTAATAGAGAATGCATGCAATATTCATGATCAGAAGGGCTATAATGGAAAGAACTCAACAAACAGTCCAAGGAAATACAAATGAAAATTGTAATAGTTTATAATAGGGGTCATGACAGGATAGAGACACATGGTGCAGTATAGTGGAGTGCAGTAGCTTAAATGGGGCAGTAGAGAAGACCTTCTTCTTTTCTGAAAGTGCTCAGAGTTTCTTAATCCTTGGGGTCACGGTCATGTTTACCTTCTGAGGTCTCTTCCATTTCATGGCATGCACCTGATGTCCTAACTTTGAGATATCAACAAAAGTGATCTTTTTCCATGGCACGATTGGCCCCCTTCTTGTTGTAGGACCTGCAGGTCTCCATTTAGAGATCGGTGCAGTCGGATTAGAAAATACTGCATTTAGGATTGAACCAGAAATAAAGGTGCCTGAGGCAATCTCCTCCCGTGGTTTTGAGCACTGCACTGGCCATTGCCTTGCCTGCAAACATGTTATTGTGGAAATGCCTTACATTTTTCTGTTTGAAGTGTCACCATGCTATGAAATGGGATCACCTTGAAGGCCTCAAACACACTCCCCCAACAGAAGGTGTTGCAGTGGTTCAGTCCCAAGTACCCTTGAAGGCCACAATAGGTCACAAAGTGTAGGTGTTAGCCCTCAGCACTGAGGTAGTTGGGAACAGGTTAGGGAGCAAAGAATGACGAGGGGAGAGCTGCTTCAGCTTCACAGAGATTTTGAAGAAGCTGGTTCTGTGGAGGTAAAGGGTTTATCGAGAAGAGCAGATTGGTTTTGTGTTCAGTATGGGATGCCTTTCAAACTGCCTTTGCAACTAAAAGTGGTACTTCAGGAGTCGCATTCAAAATTACAAATCAAAATGGCACATAAAATTATCTTTGAACTTTTTCTGGAATTACAATAGCGTATGCACTATTGTATCTAACCTCGTGAATTATTGGGATGCCGCGACCAACTCAGGAACTGCAGTCATTTCATTTTTTCGCATAAACCTACATGATGTGTTGTGTGTAGTACATGGCAATATGCCTCATTTATTTTGAGACAGGACGGCTAATGGGGAAAAAAGGAATGTATCTTTCAGCGTCTCGAATGCAGCTCTGCCCCAAGACATGTGATGCCCACCCTGTAGTGCCCTAATTTTCCTACACCTCCCACTGACAGCATGACTTTTGAACAAGTATATAGAATAACCCTACTTTAGGTTTGTGTGGTTCCCGATGTCTTGTTTTTGGCTTTACTGCACAGTACTTCTCTGCTGTACAGTACCTGCAAATAATACGTTGTTTGTGATCCTGTAGAATGAGTGCATAAATATCAATGACATGTGTTTCCCTGTCACTTTTAGATGGACGTGTGCACATATATATATATATATATATATTTCTGTGTTAACTTAAAGCACACTACACTCTAGTGCTGGGCAAAGAAAAAACATTCTAGCTTGCCTGATTGATATTTAATAACTCAGTTTTACCAACGTAGGCAAAACATGTGTCGGCTGAACAATATCTCTTCACCTGGGATGTTTGTCTTCTCATTCACAACCCTACATGGTCTATCTTTTGCCCATTTAGCATTTATGACCCTCCAGCGCTAGGACAGGGATTAAGGTAAGTTTTCTAGGATAATGGCTTCCATCCAGAAAATGCTATAGGATAGCTTGTAGTTCCTGTTCAACAATGTCTGTTAGGTCTGAAGTTGTTGAGGTTTTCAGTGATCATTTCCTCCAGTTGTGGATACACATGGACTTCGGTATATTGATCGATCAAGGACAGACAGTGGCCTAGCAGCTTTGTCATTCGGATTGACCGCCCCCATGCTCTCTTCCCTTCAACCTGGCCACTCATCTGCATTTCTTACACAAACATCCCTTGGCTCTGTTATGATAGGCAGCATGGCTGTGCAAAGTCCTGGTTCTTTTCTTCTGGAAGTTGAACTGGAAAAGTGTAAGCATCTCCAAATCAATCAGACTTCATGGGAATGCTTGACTATTGTAAAGACAATAGCATCCTATAGTGGAGTACACTCCTGTCCCCTGCACACTATCTGGGGCAGAAATTGACACAATAACTCAAAATGGTGATTAGAATTCAAAACAAGTATCTGTAATGGATGCACAACCCTTCAAATACCAAACAGTTTGTCAATATTAATTGCGTACAAATCTCAGAGCGGTACAAACATTTCAAATACTTTCAACAAAAACAGGTTATGGAATGAATCAAATATCTCAATAATCCTTGAAATATATTAAGGATTTTAATTCAAATAATTGTAATCCAAAATATGTTTTGGTGTTGCTAAATGCGTTTTGGGATAAAATCCCTTCATCAGGAGCAGACACACTAATCTAGTAGAAAAAATATATTCAAAATTGTTCAGAATGTACAAAACTCACATCTATACTCAATCATGTAAATAACTGTCTATACCTCATAGGTTTATGAAGGTTGGTTTACCTTTTTTCGTGAGATAGAAATCCTGAAAAATTCTTCTCAAGATCAGAGTAACAAATGCATAATCACAGTTTCCCAAAGAGGATGAAGGAAGCAAGTCTGGAAAATATGTTAAAAAAAGACTAGTGTAATCACTGTAGACCTAGAATTGTAATTTGTATTCATATTGTAGATTATAGATAGCTTACCCAGCCAGTAGTAGTTAAGAGTAAAAGATGTCTCTTCTTATCATTTCAAACCAGAACCAATTATTAATACTATGCCAGTGAAGGAATAGAATGTTCAAAGAATCTATAAAACGATCAAAAAACAATATAATGATACAGCCCGTGAATAGCCAACAGTAACATGTTGTAAACATACCAGCAGTTTAACTCATCTTAAAAAATGGTGGTCTAAACTTGTGTGTAAGAAGTTCTGAAAATGTAAGAAAAGAAAAAGTAGGTTATACTAAGATACAACTCCGATGTAAAGACCAATTTATAGTATATATTAGAGGACACTGTCCAGAACATAATCCTTGTGGTAGCTACTGGATGCCATTAGAAGTGTGGATCCAAGAACGCAACTTGATGACGTAAGGATGACATTTCACATACACTCTAATGTAAAAGCACAACGTATGTAGTGACATTTTCCCTAATAGACGGTGTCTCTAAAGAAATAACAATTTATTACAGAATTGGTAAAAAAAGGTAAATCAAGCTTGCATAGTCATATTTACAGACTAAAGTTATCACAGTGGAATGGCACCTGGCATTAAGTTCCAAGAATATACGCAATGCTTCATATAAATCACAGCTTCTTAAAACTGGAGGAAACAAAATATTGAAAGTAAGTGTAGTCTTGTTGTCAATACAATGGCATAAAAAAGGTTTAAAAAACAAGTATAGTTATTACAATAAACGTACATTTACAGTCAGTGTTAGGTCCTCCATCAATCACCCAAACTTTTAAAATCTTACAGAAGAGAAAGGTAAAATGTATAATTCTTATGGGAGAAATATCCGTTCAACAATGTGTGGCATATGACATAGCAAGTGAGAACATAGCGAGCAGTTATTGAATTAATATTGGAATAATATGAAGCCCCATTCAACACTGTTTCCCCATTTTATCCTGAAACGTGTTGGGCAACACCGAAACATATTTTGGATTGCAATTATTTGAAAAATAAAATCCTTCTTAAAATGTATCAAGAATTGTTGAGATATTTCATTCATTTCATAACCTGTTTTTGTTAAAAGTATTTGAAATGTTTGTATCATTCTGAGATTTGTATGCAATTAACATCGACAAACTCTTTGGTATTAGAAGGGTTGTGTGTCCTTTACAAATACTTGTTTTGAATTCTAATCACCATTTTGAGTTATTGTGGCAATTTCTGCCCAGATAGTGTGCATGGCGTGGGAGTGTCCTCCACTATAGGATACTGTTGTCTTTACATGTATTACTTAAAATCTCTTCTGCCAGAATAGTTTTTTCTGCCCTGTGCCTTCAATAGATTCAATCCTTTAATTAGTACAATGTACTAGAACAATTTTCTATATACGTGTGCATTGAACAAACCCCATTGTCTGTCTAATGCTTGAATAGTGCACAGGAGCATTCTCTAATGTATTTTCATTTTCCTTTGCCTGCTATATACCAGCATTCTGGCAGTTTAAAAAAACATTCTCATGCTGACTGTTCCCATACATGCTCATGCTGGATTTTGTCAATACCTGCCAGTATTCCCACATAAGAACATACTCATGTTTGATTTGCCCATAATGCCAGTAAAAACACTATAAGAAACCATGGGCCTCATTATGATTCCGGCGGTAGCTGTGCCGATAAAACCAACACGGCTGCCGCCAGAGTCATTTTATTTCTGGAAAAAAATGCTTCCCATTCGAGCCCCACAGGGCTCAGTGGGAATGGGGCGGCTGGATGCACAGGCACCCTACATGAAGGGTGCCGGTGCATCCGACATGGTCTGCTCACAGGTGCCAGTCTGCCCGCCAGTTCAGACCTGGTGGGCGAAAAAATGCCCCCAGAAGCAGACCCCGTAGTTTGCCGGTCTGGTAACAACGGTACCAGCAAGCTTACTGGTACCGTTTGTGATGCTGGAAATGCATCGGGGGGACAGGGCCTCCGTATCCTTGTCCTTTACTGCTTTTTATCGTGTGTTCTGTCATGTATTCCGTGCAGGAGTTCATGTGGGACTCCTGGCGGTGCAGCTATCTCTCTTTTGGTTTGGTGAACAGACCCCTGGGCTACCCTTATGGCACCCAGGGGTAGGGGTACAACCCTGTGCCCCTAGGGTATGTTTTTGGGCACCTGTGTGTGAACCACAGAGCAGGGTACGGGCTGGTGGCAGCTCCATGCTGAAATGACTGGTGCCCTGAGCGTCCTCCATTTTGGGATGCCCAGGCCCTGTCATTGGAATCAGTGGATTCCTGATGGAGACAAAATGGCCCCCATGGCCTCTTGTCTTCCATCACCTGTTACCCTGATCTTCCCGAAGTCCCGGGAAGCCCTGCCTCTGTCCCTTCCCCCTGACTGGCTGTTGGGTGGAAGTTCTGTATATGGTAGTGTGGGGAAGTGCTGACCAGACTGGCTGGAGCCTTCTCAACGACCGTATGTTGTGGGTACGCCTGTGGGTGGGACCTGGGTGAATGGAGTATGTGATGAATATACATTATATGTTGTGACTGTCTAGTATCTGGTGGTTGACACAATGGTTGAGACAGCCCTGCCCGAAACCGGTATGAATGCAGCTTGCAGTGTTGAATGGCTCGGTACTTGTCCCAATACACATAACTTGTTGTGAGTGTCTGGAGAGAAGTGAATGGCCTGAATACCTTGTGTACCGATTGGTTGACTGCCTGCATGAATGCCCGTAGTCGTGAGTGGATGCTTGAGTGCGACCCAGCGGAATGAATGGGAGATCAACAGTATATCTGGGGACCTCGCACTGCTAGGAATCGTGTTCAGAAGCTGAAGTCTACTACGACGAGCAACTGGAGTGAAGCTTAACCTTGAGCCCTGCTGGACGAGAGGAATTGCTGTTGCTCTCCTTCGCAATCGGAAAGCTGCTGTGCTTCAAGAACTGACCCAGAGAGGACCTGTTAAGGTGCCCTCTTCCCGAGCTACGAGGGACCATCGTGCACAGCTGATCTTTGCCTAAGCTCCCTGGTAAACAGACCTTCGACAGGCTGCCGACCCGATACAGGGATTGCTGCAGAACTCCAAAGAGAAGCGGCCGGACCGTGGTCCACCACTGTCGCTGACCGCCGTCGCCGACCAGAGCCGCTGTGCTCCCGTTGTCTAAGAAACTTCCGTGATCCAAGGACGCTCTCGTCCGCATCCTCGCCGCTGTATCCTGCTGGAGAAGGCCTGACCGTCGACGCGCCTATGAGCATCCACCGGTGGGTTTCCCGCCACCCAAAGACCACAGAGACGCCGATAACTCGACGCCCTTGCTGGGCCACAGTTCTTCAACTCTTTGCGGTCCAGAACTATCGACACCGAGGGGCCCTGCACGCCTCTTCCTTGCAGGACGTTTACGCTTCTCCGTCAACGAGCACCGCTAGGAACGACGCGGCCACTTCAACGTCGTAGTTCGACCTGTTCTCCGTCGGACGTTCGACGACCCGTGACTCCTGCCTGAAAGGGAGGACACTCAAGAAGGGTTGTCGATTTCCCCGACGCGGAACGCTACAACACCAAGGTACTTTGGGGTTGCAGAACTATTGGAAGTCTAAGGTTGATCAATATATGGACTGGGCTTTCTTCTACAGGTTGCCCAGATGGGGGAGATCTCCACACAGAGCTGTGTTTAACGTTAGTTACCAGTATTCTGCCTATTGCTCAACCATCCTGCTTTCCTTCCTCGCTCTACTGCTGGTTTCCTCTTTATTTTGATCTGTGTGTCATTTTGACCCTATGCACTTTAATAAGATCGGGTAACGTTAGTGGTACCACTTTAGAACTGTACATATTTACCATTGTTGATTTTCGGAGTACAAAGTGAGTTATCGTGATTGTGTATATGACCTTGAATATTAATTATATATAGACTGTGTTTTAACCGATACAGTGTGTGGACATTCCTTCGTGGGTGCTCGGGGACTACACTGTACTTAAGAACCAGCTCACATCACCTCCCGAGAAGCTAGGCCTTGATTGCTCGTCCATTGCTACCGTAATAGAGAATCTTGGCAGGGGTCTCTGTGCCTCCCCTCTACCCTATAGAGAGCGGATGTGCAGACCCCCCCTCCGGTCTTTACACCGTTGTTACCAGACCGGCAACCTTATAATGAGGCCCACGTCTCTGGCTCTGCCAGTATATGCTATTATTTCCACCTAAGAACACACTCCTGTTGGCTTTAGCCTTAATGCCAGTAAATATGCCTTTCCACAGAAAAAACATATGTCGAGACTGGCTGCACCAATGTAGGCCAGTATGGCCACATAAGAACACGCATCATGTTGGGCTTTACTCTTGATGTCAGTAGAAAATGCCATGTTGCAGTAAGTAAGCAACATGTTTTAGTGCTCTTAATGGGCGAACCCTTGTATCTGCTTATTTGGAATTGTTTGAATCCGATTTTGTTTGTTTGAATTCAATTTTGCCGTATCTAATGCATGTAGGCTAACTACTCTATGAACTTCATATCCCATGATGCTGTGGTCCAGGAAGTAATTAAGGCAGGGTTTATTTTTGCCCAACATCGCGTCAGAGCCAGCACGTGAGTAAGGCTGCTGGTTAGTGCTGGTTTGTGCCTGCGCTGTGTCCGAGGAGGCTTTTGTTTGTTTTTCGTTGAATTCTGCTGCGTTTTCAGGTACTTGCCAATATTTGTATTTGATTTGTTCACTGTTATACCTGTTCTTTTTGGTATACCATGGATAACACTTTATTGGGCTCTAAGCCCATTGTGGACCAGAACAATTCCAGTGCCAATTATTGTGCTCAAGATATTTTATTACATCATTTTGCAATGGACTTTGGCACCTCTTCTATGAGCCCGACAAAGCCATTCCATATCACGGCACCCCTACCACACCCATTTTTACAACCATCCCGCACCAGGAGTGTTCCAATTACCGTTTTCACTTTGTATTGTTCATCCCGATTGAATGTGATAGAACATGCTGGAAGTGGAAGTGTTAAGCCTGACATTTCTAATTCTGATATTATTACACTTGATAGCAAAACGAATGTGGCTAATTTCATCTTACCTGAAGATGATTTAGCTAGTACACCTGCATCTATTCCAGCTACAATATCTCCTTGTACATCTGATATTAGCACCCTTTTGAGCCCTATTCAGAATTGGACCTGCTCTCCCACTAATACTGGGATAACATCTAGGTTGAATCAAAAAATAAAAAAGACGCCCTTGTATACTCCAGAGGCCTGTGGTGCAATATCTTCCCTGGATACTTCCTCCTGTAATGACTCAAATTTAGAAATGTACTGCCTTTCCAATAAACCTTGCCTCTTCTCAAATTAAACTGGCACTTTTAAATACTAGATCCCTTGTTCAACACGTGGTTGAATTGTCTGATTTAATTGTCAAAGCCAACCTGGATGTCTTATTTCTTCAGAGACTTGGCTTAGTGAGGCGGCGCATCAGGCAACAGTTCTCGCTACTCCAGCTGGAGTCAAATTATTAGAGTAGATCACAATGCATCACGAGGTGGGGGTCTTGCTATTATCTACAGGGACTCCTTCAACATCCATCAATTTTACGCACTAGTTATTGATGGTTGTGAAGCACTTTTAGGAAAGCTCAATCTTGATCACAAAACATCTATAAGTATCTGACTAAGGCCCCTGGCCTCAGCTCCTGACTCTGAAGAACAAGTGCTTGTTCTCTTTAACGGACAACTTGAATTCTAACTCCCATATTCTTCTTCTGGGATATAAAAAATGTTTGGTTTAATAACCAAACTGATGCTCAGGCCATGTCATTAGCGAATGCACTTCAAGCAATTGGCTTTAAGCAACATGTAAAGTCTGAAACCCTAGAAGCCACATTTTAGACTGGATCCTTACAGAGAATCTTTATATGGATTCCCTCAATATTAAAACTTGTCTTTGGTCAGATCATCATAAAAAATTGTTCAACTTGTTATTACCCTCCCCAGTGCAGCGTGTAGACAAGAAACCGGGATTTATAAGAAAAAGCAAGGAACTTGAAATATCTCTACTCTACAACCAATGAGCCCATAGTTGCTCCGAACCTGGAAATTTACATACATTCATGTTAATGACCTTGTTCAACATTTTCAACAAACCCTACATGGCGCCATCAACACACTCGCCCCTATTTGTGTTAAGACATTAAAAACTGAAACCACAAAAAATACTTGGTTTGATAATGTCATGCCGCAGAGTTCCTGGCGTCTATGGAGCCGCTGGCGATGCGGAACTTAGTCCCGTCCGCCAGCAGCTTTCTGTCACGCCCCCTATTTCCTGGTTTCACTTTCCTTCTGTTCTCATTGGTTGAGAGCTCCGCGGCCCGGTGTTTTAACCAGCCACTTCTGGGTCACGGACGCGTCGGAACGCTTCCGGTTTCGTCCCGTTAGCCCTGAGTTGCTTGCTCACTTTTGCTCTCTACCTTGGTTACTCATTTTCCGCCGGTTGGGTCCTCGCACCCAGTCCAGCTCCCTTTCTGCTCATCCTTCGTTCCTCCGCTGTTTCTGCCTGCCCTTCTCTCGCTCCCTTTGCTTTGTTTCATTCGCCCGCCTCCTCTGCCCTCCTTCCAATTTGCTTACCCTCCCTCCTTCCCATCTTCACTTACAGCTCTTCTTCCTCTTGACCGTTCCGCTTGCTCCTTCCTTCTGTTTCCTTCTTCCTCTCGCTCTGCTCCGTCTCTTCCGTGTACCAGTTCCCTGCTTTGTCCATTGGATTTGCTCTCGCCTACCGCTCGGATAAGTTTGCTGTGACCTTCCAGTGTACCAGTCTCCTGCCTGTTCCGCCGGACTGCCTTTGCTTACTGTTTTGTTACCTCCACTTCTTGCCTCCCGTGTACCTGTTCCTCGGACCGCTTACTGGACTGCCTGTGTCCCTGGGGGTTCTCTTCCTCGGGTTGCCTCCAGACACTTTCTACCAGCACTCACCCTACAAGGATTCCTGGTTCCACTCCTCCAAAGCACCCGGCGATAGCACAGGGGATTTTTGTGCCTAAGGGCTTTTTCCCCTCCTGGTCGTTCCCGGGGGATGGGCCCCTTGGTCTCCCTTCTTGGGGGGCATGGTGGCTTCCTCCCGGGGTCGTCCCTATCTACATAAAAAAAAGGTGCGATCACGAAGAAAGGAAAAGAAGGGTTCTTGGAAGGAAGAAGAAGGTGAGGAGTCGGGGGAGGGGGAGATCTTGGAATCTACACTGTCGGACGAAGATATCACCGACCCCGGTGACAGATAATAATGTCATCAGAAGCAGGAAAGACAAAAGACGTCATGAAAGACTATGGCGCAATAACCCTAGTGCTGAAAATATATTTGCCTATAATAAATCAGCCATTGGATCAGAGCATACTTGATGCCAAGCAAACAGCCTACAATACAAGTAGATCAAACTCAAAAGTCCAGTTCTAAAGAATTATTTGCCATTCTTCAAGAACCTGAGAGAAACCCTGCACCTAAGACACCCTTGGATGTTCCTAATGAATGGTGTCAAAAGAAGATTTTACTTGACCCCATTTCATCTAATAATGGAAATACAATGGCCAAGTTTAAGACGGATGAGGACCTTCCCTGCTTCTCGTTTCGTCAAGTCACCAAGGACTAAGTAAGAACTATTGTTCAAAAGCTTAAACTCACCATCTGTATAGGAGATATTTGCCCATCACAAACATTAAAGGATTGCCTGAATGTTTTACTTCCGGAAATTACCCAAATTGTCAACCTCTCATTCTCTGATTCGAATGCCCCCCTGCCTCCTTAAAACAAGCTTGGATCACACCATTACTTAAAAAGGCAAATTTAGATCATACCCAGCCAAATAATTGCAGACCAATAGCTAATTCTCCCTTCCTCATGAAGATTGTATATAGAATTGCCTATCTTCGACTTCAAGAATATATTGAGGAATATAACATCTTACCAGTCACCAGTCTGACTTTAGGGCTAGACATAGTACAGAGTCAGCATTATTAGAATAAAAAGCCAACATGCATACGATTATTGACATAGGACACACCGCAGTTATCATGCTGCTGGATTTTTTTGCAGCCTTTGACTTGGTCGATCATTCATTGTTGATAAAGAGACTAGGTGAGGTAGCCAATTGCTCAGACAGTGCAGCCACCTGGATTAAATCCTTCTTGGGACCATGCACAGTGAGGGTAGTAGTAGGTGACTCACACGCAACCCCAGTGGAACTGGAGGGCTGAGTTCCACTGGGTGCATGCCTCTTACCAACATTGTTTAATATCTACACTAGACCACTGTTCGACTTATTAGACAGTGGAGGTCATTACAACCCCGGCGTTAAGGGTTAACGACGGCGTTAACCCTTAACGCCGGATTCCCACTTTAACGCCTGCTTTTGGCAGGCGTTAAAATCCATGGCGCTAAGGGACCATGGAGTTAATTACGCCACCGTAATTTACGGTGGCGTAATTAACGCCTTCCCCACTCCCATTATGCCCTATGGGGCAAAAATGGGAATGGGGAAGGGTAAATGGGGATTGGGGACTTACCGCCCCGCCAACCTCGGAATGGGGCGGTAAGTCCGCCAACCACCATGGCGTAAACGTAGTTTACGCCATGGTGGTAAAGTCACGGCCCAGGCGGTAACTTACCGCCTGGGTCGTAATGAGGCCCTATGTGTGGTGCTAGATAGGACTTTGACATCTGAGGATTCATGCCGGTGTCTGATAGTCAGAAAAATAAAGAAGGGACTAGTAGGGCGCATCATTCATAAACATAGAGGACATCCCTGTTACATCTGCCCTGCGTCCTGCTACGCGGTGACGCAGGGCGTCTAAATAAAAGCCCCGCCCCCGAGCACGGGAGGGAGTTCCAGGCAGACCAGCAACCTGTGTGTGTGGCCTACGTTCTTTCGCTCCCGTAGGAGCTGCGACATAAAGGCCGCGCGGCCTGGCTCTTCATTGTTCTGTCTCCCCATGCGCAGAGCCACGGAGGCAGGACACAACAATGGCGACGAGGGGAACAGAACGAATCACACGCGCTTGACGCTCGACATGCTGTTGCTGACCCACAGCTACTCAACTACAAATCCTCAGTGATCATCAACCTGGGCTCATGACCCAAGATGTCACAACCATCTCTCTGCCCCCCATGGGTCAGAGGCACCAGGGAACAACGGAAGAGGCCCACTGCTGCTCCACAATCATGCAATCAACACGGCTGCACGTGGTGAGTGCCTGATTTGACAATGCTGACCATCTGAAGAAAAAAAAAAAAAAAGGGATCGCCCAGGGACCAGCACCAAGGTGAGGCAAGCGAACCCCAGCCATGGCAACCGGCACATCCACCCCCAGGCCCGGCACGCCTTCAAGACTGGCGGCAAATCTATCTATATCATCACCACAGGCTCGCCCGCAGGGGAACTCCTCGGTAATGATCCAGCCTTTTGATCCGTTTACAGACCCGTCATCAGTTGGCCCCCGATGGCAGCTATGGATCCAGAAATTCGAAATGGCGATGGACTGCAAGGACATAACCACTGCCAGGAAGATGAGGTCGCACCTGCTGCTAAACGTGAGGGACGAGGTACTACGCATATTTAACTCGCTAACCATTGATGATGGCCAGGACATCTACCAACAAGCAGAAGATGCCCTGACGGCTCACTTCCTCCCACAACTAAACCCTGACTATGAAACCTTCATATTCTGCACCACCATTCAGGCAGAAGAAGAAACCTTGGATGCCTACCACACACGGCTCAGGAAGCTAGCAATATCGTGTGAGTTCACAAATGTCGAAAAATAAATCCAGAGGCAACTCATCAATGGCATCCAATCGGAGAAACTGAGACGGATGGTGCTCGATGAGAAAGGCATCTCCCTGACACGAATCCTCGAATTGGGTCGACAAAGAGAGCTGGCACATACCAGGGCTGCCAACATGGGGTCGACACTACAAAAACTACAGCCCGCCCTCACGACAGCCATGGTGTCCCATGTCACCAATAGACAATTCACGAGGGATGAGACTGGTGGCAACTACGCACAAGCTAGGTGGCAGCCACGTGTCCCAGGTGCCACGGAGTGTGGATGGTGTGGTGGACCGCGACATGAACGGCAAAACTGCCCCGCGCAAGGAACAACATGCGGGGCATGTGGCAGAAAGGACCACTATGCAAAAGTATGCCGATCAGCGGGCACCCCGGTACAGCCCCCGCAAAACCCCCAAGAAAAGAGCGGGACCAAGAAGAAGAAGCAGGCCAACGCAAGGCGAGTTGAAACCGCTAACTCATCAACCGAGGAAGAAGGAGATGATGTCACAGCAACACCACGTGAATCCAGAAAGGAACAATGGAAGAAAGGGAGGAAGGTCTACCTAGTGTCGGCTTTGGATCATGGGCAGGCAACACAGAGAAAGGGCCTCCGGAGGCGCAAATGCCTGGTCACCCTTCAAAGCCAGCAAGTATGGATGACCATTGACACGGGAGCCTCCGTGAACGTCATGCCCACAAGCACGTTCCAGAAACTACAACCACAACCAGATCTGAAGAACACGGACACTCTACTGTTTGCGTATGGCTGCAGGAAGCCCCTACGGTCGTTGGCAGATTCCGCACCACCCTGAGCCACGGTGAAAACAGACTACCATCAAAAATCTACGTCATGAATGCGGGATCTAATGCCTTCTAAGTGGGGACACGGCTGAATATCTGGGGCTAGTCAAGTTCGTCTGTCAAGTGAATGAAGTGCAAGAAGTCGAGAAGATCCTGGAACATTACCACCACCTGAAAAAGGGGATAGGGTGTTTGAAAGGAAAGACAATCAGGCTCCACATAGATGAATCGGTCCAGCCGAAGGCAGTGAGACACAGGAGGACCCCATTCCACATGCGTGAGCAAGTAGAAAAAGAACTCAAAGCGCTGGAAGAAGCCGGAATAATAGAGGAGGTGACTGGGCCAACACCATGGGTCTGCCCGATGGTAGTAACAAGAAAGCTCAAACAGCCCGGCAAGGACCGGATTTGCATAGACATGCGTCTTCCGAACACCGCTATCAAGCGGGAGCGCCACATCACACCTACGCTCGACAAAATCGTGGCCGATCTCACCGGGTCGCGAGTATTCTCCAAGGTTGATCTGAAAGCAGGATACCACCAGCTAAAGCTTCACAGAGACTCTTGATATATAACCACTTTCTCGACACATTTGGGTCTACGAAGATATAAGCGTCTGAGCTTCGGGATATCATCGGCGGCCAAAGTTTTCCAACAAACAATTCAGGAGGTCATCCGAGACATACCTGGTGTCCTCAATGTGAGCGACGATATCCTGATCCATGCTCATGACAGGGAAGAACATCTTAAGAGGCTCAAGACGTTATTGGGCAGGCTAGAATACGCTGGATTAACCATACACAAAGAGAAATGTGAATTTTTCAAGTCAGAAATAACATTCTTTGGCTACAAATTCAGCAGCACAGGCATTTGCCCTGACCCCCAGAAGGTTGCCGACATTCAAGCCGCAAGCCCGCCAATGACACCTACTGAAGTGCGCAGCTTCCTGGGGATGGCCACATACTGTGGGAGGTTCATCCGCAATCTGGCCACTCTCTCTGAACCCCTGCGCGAGCTGACCAAACTGAACACAAAGTGGGAATGGGGGCAAGAGTGTCAGGAGGCGTTTGAAAACATTAAGGAGTCCCTGTCCGTCGACACAAAGATGGCGTACTACGACACCGAGCTCCCGACTGAGCTATTTGTGGACGCGAGCCCTGTCGGTTTAGGGGCCATCCTCATGCAGGTCACCAGAGAAGGGGAGAAGAGGCCCATCGCATACGCATCAAGATCTCTCACAATGACAGAACAGCGATACTCCCACATTGAGAAGGAGGCCATTGCCGTACTATGGGGGTGTTGTCATTTTTACCTATACCTCTATGGACGTAGATTCACGGCAGTCACAGATCATAAACCTCTGTTACCCATTTTCATGGGCACATCTTCACACCCCCCGGCCAGGATAACCAAATGGCTGTTGCACCTCCAGCAGTACAATTTTGAACTGGCCTATCAGCCGGGAAGTGGAAACCCGGTGGACTTCCTCTCAAGGCACCCTCGAACGGCGACCCCACAAGAAGTCCAAGTAGCCGAAGAGACCGAGGAGCACATATACCAGGTAGTGCAGGCTATTAGGCCAAAGGCTGTCAGTATTGAGGACATTGAGTCGGAGACACACAAAGACCCATGCTGCGATCTGGTGAAGGATGCCATCATCTCAGGCGACTGGAAGTCCTTCATGAAGAACACCCACAACAGGACAGTGGAAGCGAAGGGGTTGCTCTCGGGGATATTCACCATAAGACAAGACCTGTCGATCACAGAGCGCGGACTGTTGCTCAGGGGTAATCGCATTGTCATCCCGCCGAGCATCCAGGACAGAATAGTGGCATTGGCCCATGAAGGACACCAAGGGATGGCTCGGACCAAAGCTCGAATCAGGCACCGAGTGTGGTTCCCGCAGATCGACGAGGTCAAAAGACTGATAAACACCTGCCTACCCTACCCTGCCAGATAACCGGGGCTCCGCCAGAACCAGAACTCATTCAATCAGCGGAACGTGGTCATGGCCGATGGGATGCCATCAGCATCGATTTCTGCACACTACAAGAAGGCCTCTACCTCCTGGTGGCCATTGACGATCACTCCTGATACCCCGAGGTCGAGGTGGTGGAATCCACGGCAGCAGAGGTGGTCATCCCTGCCATGGAGAAGATGTTTGCAACACATGGACTACCCACCACTATCAAGAGCGACAATGGTTCCCCATTTCAGGGGGAAGCATTCAAACAGTGCCTGCACGAACTAAACTTCAGGCACCATCACATCATGCCGAGATGGCCCCAGGCGAACGGCGACGTGGAACGGTTCATGAGGACCCTCAACAAAGTGCTAAGAGTGTCAAAGGCAAATGCCAGCCCCTGGAAAATTGACCTGTACCGTTTTCTGCGGAACTACCGGGTCACCCCTCACAGCACGACAGGTGTCCCGCCAGCGGACCTCATGTATGGCACCGTAATAAAGTCCTCGATCCCACATCACCCCAGCAGGACCCCAGACGAAGTCGACAAGGAGCGCACTGAAAGAAGGAGAACGAGTGCCAACGCACACATGAGTGCCAAGAGGAGGTCGAGACCGTCCGACCACCAGGTGGACGACCAGGTGGTCATGCTGCGAAATCCGACAAGGTCAAAATTGGACACCAGATACGAAAGGCTCCCATGGACCGTCAGCGGGAAACAAGGGACCATGGTGACGGTACAGAGAGGACGCCTAGAGGTGACACGAAATGCGTCATGGTTCAAGGCGGTGCCACGCAACCTGTGGACAGATGGCGAAGGCCACCAAGAAGAAGAAGAAGCCCAGTCAAACGAAGGAGAACCCGCTCGCCTCCAGGATGAGGTACAAGTGGGCGACAGGAGGAGGGAGCAGTGGAGCGAGCCGGACATGGGTGAGCCGGACATTGAAGGTGAGACACCCAGTGAGACAGTGGGGTTCAGCCCGAGAGGGGGGCGATATAATTTCAGAACTGCCACTAAACCGCCCGCCAGGCTCAAAGACTATGGGCCTCATTACACGGTAGGCGGTGAGCCATGGCGCTATTAGCGCCATGGCTCATGCCGGTAAAATACCGGCACCGCCTTGGCGGAAAGGGGATTTACCGCCCCATTCCAAGGTTGGAGGGGCGGTAAATCCCCCTTCCGCCATTGCCCTTCCCCATTCCCATTTCTGCCCCATAGGGCTCTATGGGAATGGGGAAGGCGCTAATTACGGCACCGCGAGGTCCCTTAGCGGGTTGGATTTTAACGCCTGCAAAAAGCAGGCGTTAAATCCCCCAACCCGCAAAGGGACCTCGTAGTAAGGCGGTAGGGATTTACCGGTACCGGTATTTTACCGGTACCGGTAAATCCCTACCGCCATCCGTGTAATGAGGCCCAATGTGTGCTAGCTGGCCCCCTGCAGACTATGAGAAAGGAAGACCCCAGGGTTTCCAGTAGTTTAATTGTTTGAATTAGTTCGGGACATGTTTTGGTTTTATGTTATTTTAAATTGAAATAAAGGAGGAATGTTACATCCGCCCTGCATCCCGCTACGCGGTGACGCAGGGTGTCTAAATAAAAGCCTCGCCCCCGAGCACGGGAGGGAGTTCCGGGCAGAACAGCAAACTGTGTGTGTGGCGTACGTTCTTTCGCTCCCATAGGAGCTGCGACATAAAGGCCGCGCGGCCTGGCTCTTCACTGTTCTGTCTCCCCGTGCGCAGAGCCGCGGAGGCAGGACACAACAATCCCATTCCCGTGCATTAAAACTGAGACTAAATAGAATCTCTGCGTATTCTAAGAACATTTGAAAGATTTAAGGCCATTGCAGCGGTTTCAAATAATCATAAAAGGGGGTGTGACCTGCATTATACTACGTGACACGAGAAAGGTCTGTAAAAAAGGCTGTGATTGGAATGTTCGGATGCAATGGTTGGTAGGTCGCTCTGAAGGAATACATGGCTGGCTGTTTGCTGATGACTCTGTTAGGGGTCGTTGCAAAATAGAATCTGGCTATGCAAAGAGTTTGGAGGGACATCTTGGGGAAGGTGGGGACTTTTTGAAGTATAAACATTGAGGGCAAGGGCAGACCGAGTGGTAATATTTTACCAAAATATAAGGACTGACCTTTGCAAATTAGGACAGGTGCTAGCACTAACTGGTACTGAAGGTTGGCGTAGAGGCATGGTGAAATTCTGATAGGCTAGTTCGAAGGCACCATTCTTACAGGAGGTTTTTCGGTGAGGCTAGGACAGACTGTAAAAGGAGCCTTGATGTTTTGTAGGTCCCACAGGGGATATACACACAGGTGCTCATGTTGTTCTCGGCTACTACTAGAGAGCCCGTGGTGCCATCACAGAGGCTGCATCTGGTCCTGACCACAACAAATATGTGTCCCAAGTGGGCAGTGAGGCCCGGGACAATCAAAGGAGCCAGACACTAGTTCCCCAGACTCCCTTTTCCATCCCTGACTAGCAGTCCTTTTCGCAGCCTGCATCAATTTACCAAGTTCCCAGAGGAACATGATTCAGTCACCCTGTGCAACGTCTCCAAACCGTGCACCCTCCTCATATTACAGGGAACACTGCTACCTGCACCGTAGTAGATGAGCAAGCTGCTCTACCTTCCAGTGTGGGGTGTCTTTTCCATGACTTTTTTTTTTTTTTTACCATCAGCCACCATCCCGGCTAACCCTGTCCTGGGAGGATAGCTCAGGGGCAACGTGCTCACCTTGGAAGCAAGACGACACGGAGAACCACAGGTTCAATCCCCGGGGCCGCGCTTAGAAACCTCTGGGTATTAAGCGCGTTATAAATAACCTATCATATCATATCATTCCCCATTGGCTGTGGCTTGTTCCCTGGACCAAGCTGCTTTTGCCCCAGTCCCTCGCCAGGCAGCTGCCGGTACAGTCCTCAATTTTCTTTGCTGGTACTGAATCTACTGGTCTGCCTTTCGTTACTGTCCTGCATCTTCCCACATTATCCACAACTCTAGTGCTCACTCAAGACAGCCACCATCCTACCAGGAGTCCTGTAACCTACATGCTTGCTTTTCTGAGAACCCGAGTATGATCTCAGCTACCGAGGGACCTGCAAGGGATCACAAGATCCTCTTGAAGTAATCATCAAATGAGTGCTCTTCAAGATTTTGGAAGGGTGATTGGGGACCACAACTTTATAGCTAAGTCCCAAGTTTCCTATTAGCTTGTTCAGTGTGTGGGTAGAGCACTCCCTGCTGGCTCGGGTACATTATCAGGCCCAGGTGTTTTGTATTTATATGTTCAGGGTTCCAGAGTAAGCAAAAGTCTATGTTCTGTTTGAGTCTGCATTACGCTGCATTGTGATGTGCTGCTTTCGTCCTGTGGAACAGCTGAGATCGGGGCTGGTTACCCATTCTGAGCACTGTGGTGTGGTATGGTTTTGTTCAAACAGAAATTAAGTCAAGAGACAGTGCTGTCGTTATTAAGCTTATTCATGTGCAGCAGAGGAGCAGGACACTGCACAGGTCCATGCCTGGGGACGGTCGTTCCTCTCGGGGCTCTGCGTCAGTGTGTCCTTTCCACACTCAATCTTCATGCATGCCCTGTTCCCTGCGTAACGTCTTGGCACCTCCAACCCTCACGTTCCTCAGGATGGGGACGCGGCACGTCCTCACACTATGCTACATAAATATTAGTCTTCATCACTAAGAATGCTCGTCTCAGTGCCTCTGAAGCCGCCAGCCACTTTCCTTTCTTGTATATGTCTCAGGATGGTGTGTGTGGTGCCACCTTGCATGATGACCTGGATACAGGGGACCTCAGCCGAACCCTTCATGATGTCTGAAGCAATGCCGTCTTCCACAACTTCTTTCAATATATGCTGCACGTTTCCTTCTCTTGGCATTCCAACTGTTTCTGGGGAACTCTCACTTGGTTGCAGGGTTTCTGTTTCTTTGTTTCCTTCTGAGAGACGTGCTACTCTTCCGAGAGTCCTAACTCTGCTGTCCCCAGTTAAGGTCTAATCGCTGTCCCCTGCTTAATTGCTTTTTGAGTGAACTGTATTTGGCAATACATATTAGTGTCCTTATGTGGCATCCTGATTTTTACCCAATCACCTTCACATACTTCTGAATGGTGCACAAATGTGTGACTGTCACAGTGTGGCTTCTGTTTGTCTTATTTGTTTGGTTGGTGCCCATCCTATGTCCGGCAACCAAGGTTGTATGATTGAGGAAAGGGCTCCTCTGCCCGTTCTATTTGAAATGGAGATACTCCTGTCATTTAGTTGAGTCTGACCACTGGCCAACTCTATGCTGCCTTTGACGAACGTGTTGGCTCTTTGAACCTGTCCATCGGCCTGCGGGTGGTAGACTGCAGCTTTACACTGTGTAATGTTCTGGGTCTCTAAATATTGCTGCACTTCCCCAGACAAGTTGTTTGAATATCTCTTGCCCCAAAAATGTCTTTACAAGTGGTGATATCTGCTGAGGATCTGCTATTTGGGATAAAGTAACGCTCTATTTTTGTAATGTTTTTTTATATTTACGGGTTTTATTAATTTGAGTACATACAACGCATAAAAAGATTATAGTATAGTAATAAACATAGTAGATAACATATGTGTGTTTGAGGATTAAAACTAAAGAACAGGTGAGCCTAGTATGAAAATAAGCAGCATGGCTATAAAAACAGTTTTTGAAATAGGCGACGGAGACAAGACAAATATTGAGAACGACACATAAACAGCACTTGTGCGTAAGGGAAGGCAGGAGAGGGGGGGTGTGGTTGGGACATTGTGCATGGTGTAGAAATAATGAGGGAAGGGAGATTTGTAGCATAGAAAGGGGTACAAAATAATTGGGGAGATCATCATTTTAATAGATTCTAGTCTGCCCCACCAGGACAAGTGAAAGTGGGATCAGGAGTTTGTGAGTTCATTTATTTTAGAGAGTATGGATTCGGTGTTGCTTTTGGTAATATGTTTAAGAGAGGCGGAAATGTGTATGCCGAGATATTTAATTCCATTAGGGAACTAGGTCATGCCTGAAGATTGGGTGTGATATTTGGTACAATGTATATTGAGGGGCAGAATCTCTGATTTATCTGCATTAAGTTTATATCCTGAAGCTAATGAGAATTGGGAAATAAGGTTTAGGAGATGTGGCAAAGACATATCCGGATCTTTGAGGAATAATAACATGTCATCTGCGTACGCTGCTGATTTGATCTGTGCATTACCACACTGTATACCTTTTATACAGTCATTTTGTCTAATTCCTTCCAGAAAAGGTTCTAATGCTAAAATGAAAAGGAGTGGGGAAAGGAGCGCTACTAAAGCCTTTCGACCTACGCGAAGAATAAACCTGGTGGAATCGACTCATAAGCGGGAACAAAACCACTTGCACAATCGCGGCAGCTAAGATCTTAGAAGCAGCCCTTGCAGATTGTCTCAGAGAAGAAAACCCTCCAGAAAGCCAGGCAAATAACTATATACAACACCAGAAAGACAAACAGACTCACCTACAGAACGACAATCATTCAGTATTCAGACACGAAGATCCATTCACCTTCACATCACTTTGTAAAATCTCAAAGAAATTTGATAAACACAAATGAAAAAAAAAAGGAGTGGGGAAAGAGGGCATCCTTGGAGTGTGCCTCTAAATAAGGGGAAGTATGAGGACATTTGTCCATTAATGAAAACGTCTGTCTTGGGATTTGAATAAAGTACTTTTGTAATGGAGATAAAAGGGGTTTCAAAGCCATGCCGCTTAAGAGCTTCAAGCATATAGTTCTATTCCACCCGATTGAAGGCTTTTTCAGCGTCTAAGGCTACTGCAGCATAGGGATCTTGGAGCCATGTATTTTGTCTAGGATGTTTAACAATAGTCTTAGGTTTGAGGAGGAGAGTCTACCTTTGAGGTAACCCACTTAATCTGGTTTAATTAGTTTGGGTAATAGGGGAAGGAGTCTGTTGGCTAAGATTTTAGCAAAGATTTTGCAGACTGTCTTAATGAATGATATAGGTCTGTAGCTTTGAGGTTTTTCTGGATCTTTATTGGGCTTGGGGAGAAATATGAATATGGCTTCTAATCGCTTTGTAAATTTCACTAGGAAAAATAAGAGCATTGATTGTTTGTAGGTTAACTTCAGGGTACGAAGTGCGGGGTATATTTTGAAGATAATTCTGAATATGTGTGTTTCAAGGGGGGATTCATATGTGTATAACATTTGGTAAAAGTTAGAAAAAACTTTAATGATATCCTTATCTGAAAAGATTTCCTGACTTGTCTTTATTAGCACCGATTCTGGTTTTCTCCCTTTTTGAATTTTAGGTATGACACCAGAGATTTTCTTGATCTATTAGAAAATTGATACATTTTTGCTTTATATTTTAAGAGAGTAGCACAGGAATATTGTGTAACCAGCTTATTATATTGTAGTCTGAGGTAGCTCTATTTATTTTGATAGTCAACAAATACAATCCTGTACACGTGTTCTGGTCTCATGTTCCCAGGTAGCCATCTAAAGTCTAATCTGCTCTTTAACCATGGGGCTTCTGGGTTTTCAACTTACTGCTGCAAAGCTTGGTGAACCTTGGGTCGTTTGTCCCTTAAGTGGCACACATATATATCCAAATGCTTGAACAAACTAGCTCCCCCGTATCTAGTGGAAAAAAACACTAGGATAACAACCACCCGCCCCACGAGATCTGCTAACACCTCCAAGCTAGAGACTCCTAGGTTCAAACGCTCGACAGCGGGAGGAACCAGTTTTCTTGTCAAAGCTGCACAATGTTGGAACAAGTTACCACTTGACCTCAGACTTGAACAACCTTACCCTAAATTTAGACATAAGATACGTAAATGGCTGCACGCAAACGACACATAACCTGACTTACACCAAGCCCACCACACTTGGCCCATACCGAACCCTTTGCATCCGTGAACTGTACTCTAGGTAACTGAGCATGCATTCTCACCTACAAGGCCCTGTATGATACATAGATATATGAGATTGATTTATAAACTTGATTATATATTTGTCTATATAGATAAACATGCTAGAGTTCCCTGGACATCTCAAGATATGCCCTGTACTTTTATATATTTTTGCCTATGTGTTTTATATACTTATGCCAAATACTGTAATTAATCTTAAGATTTCTTGTATATATTATTGCGCCCGGCTACCTAAGGGTTTGGCGCGCATTACTAAATAAATAAACAAACAAACAAATAAACAAACATATCAATGTTCAATAGTGTTCTCAATTTCAGTGCCCATTTGGGGCCACCCATATGCTTTCCGCATCCTTCTCTTGGTTCTGGAGATATTTGTATGGTTGTAATGCTGGTGATAATGTTCTCTTGTCAGGCCAGGACTCGGAAATGTAGTGAATGACTACCTTAAGAATGCAATTCCTTTCTGTAGTTACGCTCCACTCACTGTCACTCGTGGCAGGAGTCCCTTCACCACACACATTAGGTAATGGTGCTACTACGCATTCGTTGATTAGTAATGTAGTGGCTGAAGACATATTCTGGGGACGTCTGGACAGGCAGTCTGCATGATTGTTCTTTAACCCTGGAACATGTTGAATGTTGAATGTATATTCTTGAAGCTCTGCCGCCTATTTGGTCACTCTGGGTGTGGAGGACTTGGCACCTCCCAGGCTCAACATATACACAGGGGGCTTATGATTAGCGAGGGGTTGAACGTGTCGTACCACATGCATGTCCTAAAGTACTCCATTGCCCATGTACGCACCAGCATCGATTTCTCAATCGTGCAGTAGTTCTGCATGGGTTAAGGTTTTCGATTCAAAGGGAACAACGTTCTCTGTATTCTGCTTCCTTGGGGTGAGGGTGGCTCCAAAGGCTTACACACTGGAATCTACTGTGATGAAAGATTCTAATTCATGGTCCAACACTTTCAGACATTCCTGACATTTGGGATATGTGATGTCACTAACTCAAGAATGTTCTATTGTGGTTCTGACCATATTAAACCAGTGCCTTTCTGCTCTTAGTACTTCAATTTACTTCCAAAAATGAAAATACACATTTCTCTTATTAATCTGGCTGCCCTAAGAAAGTCTTGAGTTCTTCTTTGGAGGTGAATACTGGGACATGCATCAATTAGGGCATTTAACAAATTGAGCTATGATTTGATGCTCTCAGTCAACAATGTGTATCCAAGATATTCCACTGAATCTATGTGAAAGATGCACTTCTCTTTTCTGAGGCGCACCCCTATCGACATTATTCTCGCTAATAATGTCTAGAGATTGTAACTGGCTCTGAAGTGTCCATAAATTAAGATGTCAGCCCAAAAATATGCTCCATCTTTGAGTAAGGAGCAAAGCATGTGTTTGAACACAGATGCTGCTGATGCCAAGCCAATGGCATGTGTGTTTATCTGTACACACCAAATGGTGTTACAAAATCTCTAAGTGATTTGGATTCATCAGGTAGTTTGCATTGATGATTTGCGTCTCTTCTGTCAAGCTTGGAAAGAATGCACACATCTCGCAGCATCAGCACTAGTTCCTTGATGCTGGATAGTGAGTGGGTCACTGACAGTGATAATCACTCTACTGAGGCTTTGCAGGTCGACACACAAAGTGAGTTCAGTGTGGGTTTCTTGATCAGGAACACTGGTTTTAGCCAATCAGATGCTTCAACTGCTTCTATCGTCTTGTCCTTTTTCAACTTTATCAGAGGTGCTTCACTGTCTGGCGACCTGTTGCAGGTATTGGGCAAGCTTTGTGCTTGATTGGGACTGCTCCTGAAATGCATTCTAATGCCATCTGTGAACAGGTCCTTCGGTGCCTGGCAAGCTGTTGCAGGTATTGGACAAGCTTTGTGCTTGATTGGGACTGCTCCTGAAATGCATTCTAATGCCCTCCGTGAACAGGTCCTTCAGAGCCCTGTGAGCTGTTGCAGGTATTGGGCAAGCTTTGTGCTTGATTGGGACTGCTCCTGAAATGCATTCTAATGCCCTCCGTGAACAGGTCCTTTGGTGCCTGGCAAGCTGTTGCAGGTATTGGACAAGCTTTGTGCTTGATTGGGACTGCTCCTGAAATGCATTCTAATGCCATTTGTGAACAGGTCCTTCGGTGCCTGGCAAGCTGTTGCAGGTATTGGGCAAGCTTTGTGCTTGATTAGGACTGCTCCTGAAATGCATTCTAATGCCCTCCGTGAACAGGTCCTTCAGAGCCCTGTGAGCTGTTGCAGGTATTGGGCAAGCTTTGTGCTTGATTAGGACTGCTCCTGAAATGCATTCTAATGCCCTCCGTGAACAGGTCCTTCAGAGCCCTGTGAGCTGTTGCAGGTATTGGGCAAGCTTTGTGCTTGATTAGGACTGCTCCTGAAATGCATTCTAATGCCCTCCGTGAACAGGTCCTTCAGAGCCCTGTGAGCTGTTGCAGGTATTGGGCAAGCTTTGTGCTTGATTAGGACTGCTCCTGAAATGCATTCTAATGCCCTCCGTGAACAGGTCCTTCAGAGCCCTGTGAGCTGTTGCAGGTATTGGGCAAGCTTTGTGCTTGATTAGGACTGCTCCTGAAATGCATTCTAATGCCCTCCGTGAACAGGTCCTTCAGAGCCCTGTGAGCTGTTGCAGGTATTGGGCAAGCTTTGTGCTTGATAAGGACTGCTCCTGAAATGCATTCTAATGCCCTCCGTGAACAGGTCCTTCAGAGCCCTGTGAGCTGTTGCAGGTATTGGGCAAGCTTTGTGCTTGATTAGGACTGCTCCTGAAATGCATTCTAATGCCCTCCGTGAACAGGTCCTTCAGAGCCCTGTGAGCTGTTGCAGGTATTGGGCAAGCTTTGTGCTTTATTAGGACTGCAACTGTAATGCATTGTAATGCCCTCCGTGAACAGGTCCTTCAGAGCCCTGTGAGCTGTTGCAGGTATTGGGCAAGCTTTGTGCTTGATTAGGACTGCTCCTGAAATGCATTCTAATGCCCTCCGTGAACAGGTCCTTCAGAGCCCTGTGAGCTGTTGCAGGTATTGGGCAAGCTTTGTGCTTTATTAGGACTGCAACTGTAATGCATTCTAATGCCCTCCGTGAACAGGTCCTTCAGAGCCCTGTGAGCTGTTGCAGGTATTGGGCAAGCTTTGTGCTTGATTAGGACTGCTCCTGAAATGCATTCTAATGCCCTCCGTGAACAGGTCCTTCAGAGCCCTGTGAGCTGTTGCAGGTATTGGGCAAGCTTTGTGCTTGATTAGGACTGCTCCTGAAATGCATTCTAATGCCCTCCGTGAACAGGTCCTTCAGAGCCCTGTGAGCCGTTGCAGGTATTGGGCAAGCTTTGTGCTTTATTAGGACTCCAACTGTAATGCATTCTAATGCCCTCCGTGAACAGGTCCTTCAGAGCCCTGTGAGCCGTTGCAGGTATTGGGCAAGCTTTGTGCTTGATTAGGAATGCTCCTGAAATGCATTCTAATGCCCTCCGTGAACAGGTCCTTCAGAGCCTTGTGAGCTGTTGCAGGTATTGGGCAAGCTTTGTGCTTGATTAGGACTGCTTCTGAAATGCATTCTAATGCCCTCCGTGAACAGGTCCTTCAGAGCCCTGTGAGCTGTTGCAGGTATTGGGCAAGCTTTGTGCTTTATTAGGACTGCAACTGCAATGCATTCTAATGCCCTCCGTGAACAGGTCCTTCAGGGCCCTGTGAGCTGTTGCAGGTATTGGGCAAGCTTTGTGCTTGATTAAGACTGCTCCTGAAATGCATTCTAATGCCCTCCGTGAACAGGTCCTTCAGAGCCCTGTGAGCTGTTGCAGGTATTGGGCAAGCTTTGTGCTTTATTAGGACTGCTCCTGTAATGCATTCTAATGCCCTCCATGAACAGATCTTTGTGGGCGTCCACTATGTTCGCCCATTTCGTCTCCTCAACACACAGTACCGGCTATAGGTTTTTTAGTCAACAGTTTAGTTTTATTGTAATGATTTTGTGCTTCATATGATTATCTTGTTTTTATATTGCTGTCTTGTTTGTCCTTTTTTGTGTGAAAGGTTTGCTTTATAAACCGATACATACTAACTTTTTAAAAACAGTTCCTGCTCCTCACTGCATGGGTCAAGCTCTATATTGAATTTGGCTTGATCGTCCACCCTTACGATGGAGGACCTTTTGCAAATTAGAGCTTGGTTTCTGTGCTGCGTCCTTCAAATTCTGCAGTGCAGTTTTCATATCCAGGCAATTTTAACTGGTTCTCCCCAATATGCAGTGGATTAAAAGTTCCCTTTCTGGGGTGCAACTTACATTTTTTCCTTCCATTTTCTTGTACATGTCGATGAGGATAATGGTTAAATTGGAACCCAAGTCTGCCATTTAGATCGACTTCATTACAATCTGCCTGAACCTCACAGTGCGTTTTGAACCATTTTCTCTGTCCCATGTCTATGTCTAGGAAAGCAGGCTCTTCATCCAAGGGAAAGATTTATTCTCTGCATGTAATCTCCATTGCAGCTATGGACTTCCTGTGTTTTTGGCAGCACACTTTTGCAAAGTGCTCCAAGTGGCCGCACATATACACGGTAGGCGGTAAGGGTTAACGGTCACCTGTATTGGTACCGGTGACCGTTAACCCTTACCGCCTTACTACGAGGTCCCTTAGCGGGTTGGTGCTTTAACGCCTGCTTTTAGCAGGCGTTAAAAACCAACCCGCTAAGGGACCTTGGTGCTAATTACGGCACCGCAAATTTGCGGTACCGTAATTAGCACCTTCCCCATTCCCATTGTGCCCTATGGGGCAAAAATGGGAATGGGTAAGGGCAATGGTGGAAGGGGGAATTACCGCCCCGCCAACCTTGGAATAGGGCGGTAATTCCCCTTTCCACCAAGGCGGTGCCGGTATTTTACCGGCATGGACCAAGGTGCTATTAGCACTACCATGTAATGAGGCCCACAGTCTCGCGTTATCACAGGACATGCCCTGTCACTGGCAATGTGATGCTCACTACCACAGTGATCACATACTCAGTTCTCACCAGCTTTCCTGTCCTCTTCTTTGTCAGGGCCTCTTCTTTGAGGGAAGGTAGACACTTTATTAACTTGCAGAGGGCTGGTGGAGTCTTTCCTCTTGACCGTCATTTCTCTGGTAGAGCTTGTAATCTGTTGGCATTTTCTTTTTCTGAAGGAACTTTTCTAAAAATGTTGTGGTTGTTGGTGCACTCTGGCAACATATGCCTGAACGGGCATCAGTCTGATCCCTGAAGTCACATAAAACTGTCCATGCTCTCAGATTAATGACTTAATAATCAACCTATTCATCGTGACCTTCGATCCGCCATAAATAAAATGTGGTGCTCCATAAAATCAAACTCTATACGAGAGCTCAGTGTGCTGGTGTTTTCGCCACCTCCACAGACATTGTGTCATCACTGGCCTCACGGGGGTGGGGGGGGGGGAGGCTAGGAAGGGAGTGGTTCTTCTGTTAGTCCAGCAAATATCTGCCGACCTTCAGTGCTCAGAGCATTGAGTAACAAGACTTTCTTCTCTTGTGCACTCTACCCCATTCTCCAATTGCCTTAACATATGTCTTGGAAAGGGGTAACCACCAGATCCATAGCACCGCTGACTTCTCAAGTGGTCGGAGGGTATCCCTTGTATCACGCTGTGAAACTGGAGATAGCCTCCAGGTACTTGTAGGATGCTTTTGTTCTAACAGAAATTAAACCAAGGCACAGGGCGGTAAGCGGAGAGCAGCTTTTGGTAAGTGCATGCATCTGCAGGTAAAATCTCTATGCCTGCTGTGCAGATTTGTGGGGAGCGCACCACTCAGGAGCGGGTCCAGAGGGCACCCATTCCTCTTGGGGATCCACACTGGTGTGTTTTTTGCATGCTCTAACTTTGCACATGCCCAGTTGCTTGCATGATGTCTCTTCGCGTCCGCCCCCTACATTGCTCAGCATGTGGACATGGCACGTCATCACAGAATGCCGCAGATGTCAACCTGTTTCAGCTGTTCAGCCTGTAAAGATCTGTGTGACTGAGAAGAGTGTGGGAAAAGGGGGGTCAATTCAATTCCCCCTGTGGCACGAGGGTCTAAACATCTTGCTGCAAGCAATATAAAATTGCTCTCACCCTTGGTACCCCAAAGGACAACTATGTGCAATTTTCCTGCGCAAGTGTTTTTTTAAAAAGTGACACCATGCATTTTGTTGCCAGGTTACTTATATAAGCGGTCATCCCATTTGGATGATTGGGTCGTGCACACGTTGAGAAGTTCCGGATGGGACGGGTTGTTTCCAGTTCGATACATCCTCTCCTCTGCTGACAGGGTGAGCCCATTTTGCTATTCATGTCTTCTACATGAGGAATAAGTGTCACTTTTGTATTTTGCATTTTCTACAGAAGGATTTTGATTGATTGATTGATTGGTTGATTGATTGATTTATAGAGCGCTTTACACCAAGGCGCTGTACATTGGAATAACAAAATACAGAGTAATAACAATAACTTTATGAGCAAATTACAACTCGAATCATTCAGCAAAACAGTGCAAAGAGCAATTGACGGGGGGGGGGGGGGGGGAGAAGTGGAGTTGGAACAGGAGTGTTGAGGGAGGAGCAGGGGAAGGATTGAATAAATGTAACAGGAGGGGCGGAAGAAAGTAAAGGTAGAAGGGAGAGAGGGATTAAAAGAGGGGAAAAAAGAACAGGGGGGAGTAAAGAGGGCAGGGGGGTGCATCAAGGTGGGGAGTGGAGGAGGAGGGATTTAAGGGAAGTGCGAAATGAGGTGAAGGAAGTGGAAGAGCGGATTGAGAGGGGGAGAGAGTTCCAATGCAGAGGAGCAAGAAGTTGGAAGGAGCAGAACCAGGAGGAAGCACAGGGGGAAGGGGGAACAGTGAGAAGGAAGTGGTCAGCAGAACGAAGGGGGCAAGAGGGGGAGTAGAAGGAGAGTAGGGAGGAGAGATAGGGTGGTGCAAGACCATGGAGGGTTTTGAAAACAAGGCAGAGAAAGTGGAATTTAAGTTGTAGGTGGAAAGGTAGCCAGCCAAGGTGAGAGAGCGGAGATGGAGTCACGGGAGGTAAGGAGACAGGGGGTACGAATAGCAGAGTGGTAAATAGATTTGAGAGGGGTAAACAGATGAGGGAAGACTGAAGATTAGAGAGGAGCAATAGAAGAGGCGGGAAAAGATGAAAGAGGAGATTAGGAGTTTGGTAGCATGGAATGTGAGGGAGGGACGGATTTTGCAAATATTGTAGAGGTGGTATCTGCAGGAGCAGGAGGTAAGTGAAATGTGTTGCGAGAAGGTGAGAGAGGAGTCAAAGAGAACACCTAGGTTGCGAGCATGAGTGGAGATAGAAATGATGGGAGTTGCAAAAGGAGGAGATAACAGGGGCAATGAGGGAGGTGTAGAGAGAGAAGAAGAAAGGACCAAGTACAGAGCCTTGAGGAACACCGTAACTAAGTGGGAAGGAAGGAGAGGTCTGGCCTCCCCATGAGACAGCAAAGGAACAAGAGGAAAGGTAAGAGGATAGCCATTTTAGGACAGGGCCCTTAAACCCGAAAGAGGAGAGAGTGTGGAGCAGGAGTGGGTGATCGACAGTGTCAAAAGCAGCAGAGAGATCAAGGAGAATAAGGATAGAGGATTGCTTCGTATGACGAGCGGAGAGGAGGGAGTTGAGGATAGAGGTGAGGGCAGTTTCGGTGGAATGTTTGGGACAGAAGCCAGATTGGAAAGGAGGAAGGAGGGAGGAAGTGACAAAGGAAGAGAGTTGAGAGTAGACAAGGCGTTCAAGGAGTTTAGAAAGAAAAGGCAGAAGAGAAATAGGTCTGTAGTTAGCAGTAAGCAGTGGATCAGCAGAGGGTTTCTTGAGAATAGGAATAATTGTTACATGTTTGAAAGCAGAAGGGAAGGTAGATGAGGAGAGGCAAGAGTTGAAGAAAGTGGTAAGGTAAGGGATAAGAAGAGGGTAGAACTTAGGGATGAGAACAGAGGGGAGAGGGTCAGAGGGGGCAGATGTGGGGTGGGCTTTGGATAAAAGGGAGGAGACATCAGAAGGGGAAACAGATGAGAAGACAGACATGATAGAAGAGGGAGGAGAGGGGGGAGGAGGAGAGGGGGAGGAGGAGAGAGGGTGTAGGAGAGGGAGTTAATTTTTTGCCTGAGTGTGATGATTGTGGAGGAAAAGTAGTTGACAAAGTCAGAGGGAAAAAGTGTGGAATTGGATGAGGGATCAAGAGTGGGAGGAGAGAGAAGGCGGGAAAGAGTTTGAAAAATCCGACGAGGATGGGAGGCTTGAGATTGAAGGTTAGAGTAGTAGGAGGATTTGGCCGTTGCAAGACAAGAGTTGTAAAGTGCGTGGTAAGAGAAGTAAGAGGTTTGATTGGAAAGCGAGGGAGTTTTGAGCCATAGTCTCTCTAATCGTCTGAGAAGGCGCCGCATAGAGCGGAGATGGGAAGTAAGCCAGGGTTGAGGAGGTTTCTGAGTAGGGCAGAAGAGAGAAAGAGGATAGAGTTGGTCGAGGGTAGTGGGGATAGAAGATGAAAGGGAAGAGAGAGCATCATCGGGAGAGAGTAGTGCAAAGTCTTGGTGAGATGGAAGAGAAGAAGAGCAAGTGTCAGAGAAGAGGGTAATGCCGAAATCTCACAGGGCGCGACTTGAGAAGACTGGAGGGGAGGGATTAGTAATAGTGGAGTAGGAGAGAGGAGAGAGGGAGAACGAGAGTAAGGCATGGTCAGAGAGATAGACAGGAAGAGAAGAGACAGGGGAGGCGGGATAGGAGGAGTTGAAGATGAGGTCAAGAGTGGAACCAGAGGAGTGAGTAGGGGATAAGGGAAGGGGGGAGAGGAGGTAGGAATCAAGGATAGAGAGTAGGGGAGAAGAATGGGGGGAGAAGGAAGATGGATGTTAAAGTCGCCAAGTACAGTTAGAGGAGATGGGGAGGGAGAAATAAGTGAGAGGAGGTGATCCAGGTCTTCAAAGAAGGAGGAGAGAGGGCCAGGGGGACGATAGATGATCAGGAAGGAAATAGGGTGGGGAGAAGAGAAAGATTTGTAGAGGAATTCAAAGGAAGAGAAAGAGGGGAGAGTTGGAGAGGAGGAGGAGGAAATGTATTTAGGGTGGTACAGGAGACTGACGCCTCCACCACGTCCACAGGGGCGGGGAGTATGGAGGAAAGAAGAAGAGGTCGTCAAGGAAGCGGGGACAGAGGTGTTATGAGGGGGAATCCAGGTTTCAGTTAAGCAGAGGATATGAAGGTTAAGACGAAAGAATAGATCAAGGGTAGCATCGGTTTTGTTACAGATGGATCTAGCGTTCCAAAGAGCAGCGTTCATGAGAGCAGCATGGTTGGAAGTGGGGGGGGTAAAGAAGGTAAGGGCGGTGAGAAAGGGAAGAAGGGAAACTGGGGGAGTGGGGGAGAGGATAGTGGAGTGGACGAGGCATAAGGAGAAACGAGGAGAGTAGAAGGGAGAGGGGAGGAGGGAGAAGGGAGGGGAGATTTTTTTTTATATATATAACAGATGAAAGCTAGGTCGGCTTTTAATTTGGCAGAAGGTTTTGCCTCCACTCGGGTGCTGTGAGTCACTCCTCTCATGGGTTGCAGCCCCCACGGGTGCATGTTGTTCACTCATGAAATGTAATCGAATTTTTGATAAGACACTGGACGTTAGTTCACAATGACACCATTGTTGATGGATAGGTTAAGAAAAACACATGTTTTTTCAAGGATATACTTTATTTCTCTGAACGTCGCAGCATGTAAACTGTGACTATCATTTGTTAGCTATTTTGTACTATAACATAGTTTGTTTGGATTCAATCCACAGTATTTATGTCTCTTGAAGAAGAAGATTTTTTGAATATCTGTCACACTTGTGTCCTAAATTGTTTTGGCTGTTCTTCAGCATATAGTGTGCAGGGGACGGGGCAGTTCATAGTATGAACATTCTTTAGCTATAATTTTCCTGGTGTGCTCTCAAAATATTGCCTGTTTGGAAGACCTACATCACCATGTCGGCTAAGTTTCTGTTGACTAAGCTGCTTTTTTAAGACAGAGCTATACATATACACTTTGGATCAAGGTGAGTGCTCTCTGGTTAGGCAATTGGATCTTTAAAACGTTGTCTCTGAAATGACAGGGTCCATTTTACCAAATCTTTGAACCCGTGCAAATGCAATTTCTCACTTCTTTTGTACCAATATGTATTTTGTCAATGTATTTTTAAACTGGTGGATTTTTCCCCCAATGCAAATGCAGTGCAAATCTGAACTGAGCTTGTGGAACGTTTTCCTAATCGGGACTCTGTAGGACTGTGCCAGAGTGTCTGCTTGTGTAGCGTGATTGTGTGTACTCCTTCTCAAACAGATGATTTGAAACTGGATCATGCAAAAGCTGGGACCTGGAACCTTTGGCTCCCCAGGCGCTTTGGAGCACACCTCTCACCAGGTCTAGCACGCATAGTCATATGTGAGAGAACATGGGAGCCATAGTCCAAGACATCGTGGGGGCCAAATGTTGCAGTCTTAAGATGTAAAGTCTAGCACAGCATCTTCTTATTGTGTGGGTAATCATCATTACAGTGTACGTTTCCTCCTCATGGCCCTAGGAATGAAGTGCTCATGTGGTGTTCTTCATCTCCCCCACCTCCTCTATCCCCCGAGGTGAAGAGTGGCAGAGAACAGAGAGCAGAGAACAGCTCTGCTTCATCCTTGGACAATGTTTAGAATTAACAGAGAGAACCTCAAAGTATGTTTATGCATGCCACCAGAGAAGACAAAGTCATAAAGAAATATGGACCTTTGGAAACAAAGCTGCAAACCAAAATGATCACTACTGACGAGAATGTAGCATTTATGTATCTATGTAGTTGCATTGGCAATGTCTAACTTGTCATGCATATAAAATCAGACATCCCCATCTCGAACCCTCTCACTACACCTCTCTCCTGGTCTGAACATGCTCTCCTGTCCCCTCACCTGGATCTCTTAGGTCCCCCAGCTAATCCTCTGCCTCTGCTGCCAGTCTCCTTCACTGCCATTCAACCTTTAACGCTAGTGTCAGTTTCTGCTTTTGCTGCCCCTTTCATTCCCCCCTCCCACTCCTGCCACAGACTCCCGCACTGACTCAGCAGTCTTCACATCTCCATCACCAACACCCTGGTTGCCCCTTGCCCCTGTCATGAGTATCCACATGAAGCCTGCCTCCAAGTGCAACACCTGGTAGGACTCCGATCTAGCCTATCTGAAACACAAGTGTAGAGTTGCTGAGTGGAAGTGGCAGGCATCTGGCACATCCTCTGGCAGACTGGCCTGCCGCCTGCTCCAAAGGCAATACAGACTCTCCATCTGCTCTAAGAATAGGGCCCCTATCCATGCCTGTGTCTCTGGGGCCACCAACAATCTGAGCAAACTGTTTAACATCTGAAGGAACTCACCAATCCTACTGCAGTCTCCATGTCTCCCCTTCCATCCCTGACCCTCTGTACTTCACTGCCCTCCCACTTCTTAACCAAAACTCAGGACATCCTGTCCTCACTCTCCTCCAAACCCTGCCCTCCTCCATCCCCAGCTCTCTGGCCGTCCTTGACCCCCCTAACCCCTTCCATCCTGCTCTCCTCTTTCTCACCCATAGCACCAGATGAGGTCTCTAGACAAGTCCACTCTTTGAACGTCTTCTCCAAGCAGGTGCTCCCCTGCTCCTCCAGAACTATCAAGGACAAATTGTCTCCCTTGCACCAGTCTTGGCGGATTTCTGTAATCACTACTTTGCCTCTGGCTCCTTCCCGCTAACCCTCAAGCCCTCCCTAGTGCATCCTCTCCTCAAAAAGGCCTCCGCCGACCCCTCGTGCCTGGCTATGTAATGCCCTATCTCCATTGCCCCTTTCCTGGGCAAACTCCTGGAGAAGCTGGTCATGTCACAACTGATCCAACACACTAAATCTGTTGGTTGTCTCCACGACTACCAGCTTGGCTTCAGAGCAGCCAGAGGCACGGAAACTGCTCTACTGAACAGCCGTGATGACTTGCTCTCAAATCTGGATTCCAACTCTCCTTCCGTTCTTATCCTTCTGGAGCTTTCCTCTGCCTTCAATCATGCCACCCTGACAAATCGGCTCTGGGACACCCTTGGCATCACAGGCCTGGGTCTGGACTGGTTGACCTCTTTCCCCTCCAACCGACCTTCCCAGTTTTAACTGGACCATTTCTCTCCTCTATCACACGCTCCACCTGCGGTGTCCCTCAAAACGCTATCCTCGCGCCGTGGCTCTTCAACATCTACCATGCCCCTCTGGCCCACATGTTCTCCTCCTTCTCTCCTCACTGCCAGTGTTATGCAGATGACACGCAGCTCTCCTTCAAGCTTCCCTTCACTGCATCCTATTCCTCCTCTCTCATCCCTGACTGTCTGACTGCTATTCTGACATGGTGTGCTGCCAGTGATCTCTGCCTTAATGCCAGTAAGACTGAGATACTTCTCATTCGGACTCCAGCTCCCTCCTACTCTTTGGCTGCCCTCTTGGGTCCCCTCCCTTCACCCTCTTGTGAGGCAAAAAATCTTGGTGTCATCTTTGACTCCTCTTTCTGCCTTCTCTCATCACATCGCGGACCTTGCCAAGAAGGCCCACGATCAGCTGCACCTCCTCAGAGGCATTCTCCCTTTCCTCACCTTCCCCCAGAAACTCAATGTCTCCAGAGCTCTGGTCCTCTCTAGGCTGGACTACAACAGCCTTTTACTCAATCTCCCTTTATCCTCGCTTCACCCCCAGAATCCAGACTAGGGCTGCAAGGCTTATCCATGGCCTCAAGCCCAGGGACTGCATCTCTCTAGCCCTAAAATCTCTCCAATGGCTCCTGGTTGCTGCTAGGATCAAGTTCAAGACCCTCTGCATCGTCCACAAGGCTTTCTGGGGCCCGGGACCCTGCTGCATCCAACTCTCTTTCCCTAAAGACCTCCCTGCTAGAGTCCTTTAGTCTTCTAGTTCCAACTCTCTGCAGATCAGACACTTCTTTAAGCAGAGAGTGGTGGGTAGATCTCTCTCCTCCGCAGTAGCCTCCCTCTGGAATGGTCTCCCTGCCCCTCTCAAGCTTGTGCTGGATCTCCTTAAATTCTAGAAGCTTCTCAAGACCCTCCTTTTCTCTGCTCACTTCCTCCTCCCCCTCCTCTGCTAACGCCCCTGTCTGCTTCAGTGACTGACTTCCTGGTTCCTTCTGAGTTCTACAGGACACCAGGCCCCCCACCCAGTCCACCCCTTCCTCGCACTTAGCATGGGGACTCTCACCCCCTACACCCCATGCAATCCATTGCACTTGTACACTTGGCCACCCCTTAGCACTCGCCTAGCCCCTGTGGCCCTCTTCCACCACCCTCCTCCCTCCCTTTTCACTTGCACTCTCTCCTCTTTACCCTGCACTTCCCTTGCCACCCTAGCACTTCGTATTTCACGCAGACCGGCACTCCCACCTCCCCCACGCTCTCCCTCGCACTTCTTGTTACTTAACTTGCATGTTCCGAATGTTACAATGTCTAATAGGAGCGTTGTTGTTATCTTCTCCCTTGTCCCCACCGCCCTTTTTTTGTCGTGTGGTGCCTTGAAACACCATTTGTTGTATAGGCGTCTTACAAATATCCAATAAATAAATAAAATAAATACAAATAAATAAAGTACCTTGTGGTGACCAAGGCAATCGTCTCCATGCATCTCGCCTGCCTTCATGCACTGCACCTGGCAGTAGTGGAGTGAATATTTATTGTGTATACTGTACTTATGCAGGGTTATGCAAGCGTATAAACCTCATTGGGAAGTGAGCAGCTTTCAGTTCCTGCACTGCAGGCATTTTGAATTTTGAAAACTATTTAAAGGAACGCCTTGCTACCCAGTAGTTTATTTATTACTCTACAATACCTGTTATCAAAATGCATCCCTCATTTTCAATACTGTATTCATTTCAGGGAGTTTGAGGTCATTTAGCATTGCAGGGAGTAGTTGTACAAGTAGATCCATTCCTGGGTGAGTTGAGGGTCTCAATAAGATTCAGGGTAATCACTGCCCAGATGAGTGTGCAAAGTCCAGGCATACAGCAAATCAGACCTTGTGCAGCCAGATACACCCTTGGCCTTTGCATATGGTCCTTTGAAGGTCTTTCAGCCGGACTAGGGAGAAAACATCACCACAAATATCAGTGCTTTTTGCAAATGGGTTAGGAAAATCCACACCCGTGTCCGACCCTACATCGAGGCTACTGTCTCATTCTGGCATCAAACCGGTGCTTCCATCGTCCAAAAGGCTGGCGGCTGCAAGCTGGTGGCACTACAGTTACACTGCCTGTCTGCTGTGACATCATAAGTCCTGCAGCGGGACCCTCTGTTGCTTTTGCTGTATTTGCCAGAGCTAGTTTACTACTTGTACAAACAGTATAAATCACTCCTGGGTCAGAGGTAGAAACAGAAGGAAGCACTCATTGAGTAGTGCCTGGATTTCATGTCATTGCTGACCATTGGAAGGAACACTATTGGTCAATTATTGGTTATTGCTAAGAGTTGTCCTCCCATTGACCATAGGGGGAAGCAGTCAAAATACCTCTGTGGTTAATGCTACTAGCCCCTGTCACTGGCAAACACTGGAGTATGCAGTAGAAGTCACTCATTGGTTTGTGCTGGGAGCTCATGTCCTTGCTGATCACTAGAGGAAGCAGTGGAAATTACCCATAAGTTAGTGGCGAGAGCAGTTGTCCCTGTTGGCCATTGGAGAAAGCAGTGGAAGTAACTCATTGGTTAGTGCAACTAGCTCTTTCCTCAGCTGACCACTGTAGCAAACGATAGAAAACCCTCTCTGCTTAGTTCAGAGAGAGCTCATGCCCTTACTGACCATTCAAATAGCAGTATAAATCCCTCTTCAATCAGTGCTGATAACCCATGTAAAAGCAGAGGGTTGCACCCTTGCCTAGTGTCAAGAGCTCAAGTCCTCAGAGATCACTGGTAGAAGGAGGGGAATCTCATTGGTTGTATTAGGAATTAACACATGTTCCCACTTACCAGTGTCCGATAGAGAGTGCCAGCAGTCCCTGACCTCATAGAGGTCAATGACAGAAGTAGTAGGAACCGTTGGTTGGAGCACATCAAACACTCTCAGCTGACAGCAATGTCCAGAGATAGCTTTGGTCCAGCAGAGTCATAAGTGGTTGTCCTCCACCACAGCATCCTCATCCTCCTCATCATGGGCCAGTGCCTCAATGTCCTGGGTGATGGTGTTGATCATTCGGTTGAAGCACTCTGAGTCAGAGTGGACAGACCAGCTGTCGTAGCTCTGCACGGCCGAGGCTGACGTGCTGCTCATGCTGCGCTTGATCCTCCCAAAGCTGTCTGTCAAAATGCCACCTTCACGGATCCCGATGCTCTCCAAGAAGCCCTCAAAGTAGCCAATGTCCTGGTCTGGAATGAAGGGCCTCAATCCTGTGGGGACAAAAAAGACACAGCTGTGATTCCACATGTATGAAGGGTAGGAGGCACTGCAGAGCCATAGCCACATTCCCCGATTCAGAGCCCCTCTGCTCTGTAGGATAATAGACTTTACTCAATGGGAACCCCTGTGTCTACACAGTAAAGATAGTTTAAGACTTGGAGTCACACTTGAGGGGTCGCAGTTACCTTGAGTTTGCAGCAGATAGCTTGTATCCCTGGTGAGCAATACATTGTAGATCTGCATTTAGACAATTACAACTTCTGTATCACTATTTGTCATCTGCCATAGACTGTTGATTCTATGTCGGCCATGCTGTGCCTCCTCCCACGTGCATGTCGATTCAATTCTTGATGCATGCCCTCTTTCTCAGACAGTCTGTGTGTCCAGGTTCCTTACTCTCTGCCTTCCGTCCCTCACTGAATCCAGGTTGTCTCAGTTCCATTCTCTCTGCCTTCCCGCAATCCCCTGTGTGTTGGGTGTTTCTTGGTTTAATTCTCTCTGCATTCCCTCACCTCACATACAAACTATCAGCCTTGTGTAACATGGGGTTATTAAACAACTTTACTCATTTACTTTGCATAAAGCAATTCGAGTATGGCCAGGTGAATAAGTTGCAGAAGAGAGAGAGCAGTGCATGTTTACAAGCCAGGGCAGCACAACTGTGATAAATCGGGGTGTCAAAGCAAGGCTTGATACTTTTATGCATTGATTTAGCTCCCTGCCACATTTGCCAGCAGTGGCAAGATGGAGGAGGGGAACGGAGCAGAGATAAGCTCTCCCCTATGCATCCCTCCTCCATCTTATCAGTGCTTTCCCCCTCAAGCGGCAATGCAACGTTCATGCAGGAGTGAAATGAATGGATTCCTATGTAGTAAGCTGTGATTTAGCATAATTTGTAGGTGGCATTCATTTCTTAGACAGAGAGTTAAATTAAAGCGCAAAAGGGAGATATGCCCCCTTTTGACTCTTTAGTGTTCCACTATGTCTTGTGAATGTTTACAATTGTATGCAGAAGAAACTGCAGCACACAAGTGCAAATGCTGGTGGTCCCTTGCATGCAACTGACATTCTTTACAAAAAATAACCCTGTGTGTATTTCAGTGTCCTGACCTTTTTCAGACATCATGTGCGTGTTTGTGTGTCTGTTCCATTCTCTGCCTAGCCACCCTCAAAGGCCCACTCTGTTTCAGTGTCATTCCCTCAGCCATCCCTTCTACAGACACGCTGTGCGTGTGTGTCCAGTTCCATTGTCTCTGGGCTCCCACTTTCACAGGGTCACTGTGTGTATTGGTTCCGTTTTCTGTCCATACTCGGGCCTCAGACCACCCTTTGCATTCTTTCCTCTCTGTGTTGTGAGGGGTCAGAAATGAAAGCCAGACACAAAGTTGTCATGTTTCTGGTTACAGACTTTTATTAACTTAAACAGGTTGGGAAAAATGCCTCCCTGACCCTGCACTAAGAGGAGTTTCCCTTACATAAAACCAAAAACTGAGGATATGTCTGTGTCAGGATGTCTGAAATCAAAAGCCGTCCTTATGTCTGAACGTTCTATCCTGACTCTGAACTACAAACAAAATAATAAAGTGAGAAGGGAAATGTCTTTAACCCGGTATTTGCAAAAAGCGTTCATAAATAAAAATAGAACAGCTCCAGGGTAAATGTTCTCCAAGATGAAAATGCCTTGGTTCCAGTGGGGGATTCCCTTCCCCTGTATTCTTCAATGGTATGACAATGTCTCTTGGTCTAACAGTTCTTTGTTTCTTTCTTGGTCCACAACTATCCTGTTAGGTACACAGCTGTTTAGCCTTGTATGTCCTCCTTTAACAAACGTTCCTTCTTTATTCAACAAACACTGTCTTTTCTTGACACTTCTTATAGGTTTGCAGTTTGCCTGGTATACTCCCCTGCCAAGACTCTTTATGCACTTCCAATTACTTGGTGTACTCTCCTCCAGGACCTCCTATACATGTACAACCTCCTGGTCTACTGCCAGGATTTCTCTTATACTTCGAACTGCCTGGTAGACTCCCCTGTCAGGACTTCTCTTGTACTTCAACTGCCTGGTATACTTCTCTTGCCAGGACTTCTCTTGTATTTCAATTGCCTGGTATACTTCACTTGCCAGTACTTCTGATTTATTATAGTTCATCTTTATATTCAAAATTACATGTACCCTCCTTAATTAGGTATATCTATCTGTTTCACTACTCGTTTTAAACTTTCCCCACATCTGCATTCAATGCACTCATATGTTATTGGGATTCGAGTTTGTACTCTCCCCTTTTGACTCACAATCTTCTTATTGTTTCTATCACTGCAGCTTTACAATATTCAAACAGTGTTTGCTGTGGTCGCTTATATGCTCCGGGGTCCCCACTTTGCTTGGGCTGACTCTGCGGCTCTGTGCAGTGTCTTCGGTCACGTTCGCGCATATGCAGCGTAGCTTTGCAGCTCCTTCCCACTCTGGGCTGCTTTGATGCCTCTCCTGCTTCTCTCGCAGCTCTGCTCCTGCACGCCTGCTTTACTTTAGGTTCTGGTAAGGGTAACGCTGCTTCTTCGAGCTGCCAAACACCCAAGAATCCTCTTGTGGTTTCTGGCTTCTCTACGGCACAACTTGCTCTCGCAACGTTACTTTCCTTATCTTCTGGTTATCCTCTGAGGCTCCTTCTGCTCTGCTTCATTTCCTCTACATTCAAGCACTGGGATAACGGGGGCTCCTGCAGACCCCGCAGTGTCAATTTGCCTTAATAAAGAAATTATTTCTGTTACAGCATAACAGTCATAATTTCTTTATGAAGGCAGAGTGACTACAAAAAGAAACTATTTTGTTTTGAAGCCCGAGTGCTCCCCCCCGCCCCATGACATGGAAGCCTCTAGGCTGGAGGCCTCAATGTCATGTGGTGGGGGAGCTCTATGACTTCAAAAAGAAATAGTTTCTTTTTGAAGTCACTATGCCTTCATAAAGACATTTTTTCCATTATGGTTCGTTCCTTAACAGAACTGATTTCTTTATGGAGTCAGAGTGACTTAAAAAAGAAACCATTTCTTTTTGGCGTAATAGGGCTTCCATCAACCCCATGATGTGTGCGTGTGTGAGTGTATGGTGAAAGGGTGCACACTTAAATGGGTAGGTGGCTGCCTGTGTGAGTGCATGTTGAAAGGGTGCACAATTAAAAGTATGGTTGGATGGGTGTGCGTGTCGAGTGTATGGTGAATGGGTGCACACTTAAATGTATCGGTGGCTGCCTGGCTGTGCCTGAATGATGAATATGTCCAAACTTAAATGTATAGGTGACTGTCTGTGTGAGTGTATGGTGAAGGGGTGCCCCCTTAATAGTATGGGTGGCTGCCTGGGTGTGTGTGCATGTATGGTGAAAGGGTGCACACTTAAATGTATGGGTGGCTGCCTGGGTGTGCCCGTACAGTGAAAGGGTGCACAGTTAAATGCATGGGTGGCTGTCTGGGTGTCCCTGTTTGGCGAACGGGTACACACTTAAATAAATGGGTGGCTGCGTGTTTCCGTGTGGGTGTGTGTGTGTGTGTATGGTGAATGGTGTTTGTGCTTGTGTTCAGGGGCACAGCGAAGCCTACATTTTCGGGGAGGGTTGCTAACCCTTCAAATGTTGGTAGAGGTACTAACTTCACGGGCGGTGGGGGAGGGGCAAACCTATTTGTGTGGGGCATCTAACTTCTTTATGCATTCTGATGAGACTATTCTAGTGCAGTTTCAATGTTACAAGCAGTTAACTCTCTCCTTTAAATCTGAAAGCACCCACTTATGGACTGCTGTGAGAATAAGCAGTCTCCTGTCCCTTCTTTACCCTTCCAGTCACTTCCCTGGCATGCAAATACTAAACCCACATCAAGATTTCAATTGCCTAAATAATTATGCATTTGAATGCAGGTACTAACAGTGAAATGCTTTACGTTAGTAATTGCTGGGCCTTTGTGAACAGCGAAACCCAGTTGCCGTTTAACATCTCTGTCCTGTTCGGTCTGGCACATGCTCTGTAGGTCAGCCAGGTCAAGTCAACATAGCCCAAAATTTCAGGGGGGGAAGCTGAAGCGCAGTCAGCTCAATGGTGTTGTGCCACTACTTGTGTTTAATCCCTTGGTTACTTATTGGTAATCATCATTACTCATAGCCCTATTCTTCTTCATCCCAGTACTTGTGTATGAGGCACTTTGACTTATACACAAGTATTGGGATGAGGTAGAGGGACATGGAGGTAATGCCTGGCTTAGTTACCTGCAATCTTCATTACTCCTAATCCCGTTCTTCCTCATCCCAGTACTTACTTATGAGGCAAGGAGCCTCATACACCAGCACTTGGACCAGGAGAAGGGACATGAAGGTAATTCTGGGCCATGAAACTGATTTTGGGAGTTGGGGCAGGGGATGGGAGGGAGAGGGGATCGGTGGGGGGTGGAGTCAGATGGGGAGTGTGTGATAAATTGTAATTGTCATCCATGTCCAGGCTAAGCAGGCATGATATGTGGTATTTGTGGCTAGAGAGGCCTTTTAGTGCAGCCAGACTAGTCATTTCTCAGCTTGGTTTGACTTTTTTTTAACTGGGCATCTCTGATAAAGCAGTCCTGCTAAGTGCAATTACCAGACTAGGCTGGCATTTGGGTGCTGCCAGTCTAGCCGCTTCTTACTGCAGCATTGTATACTTTTCTGGAGATCTGTGATAAAATAACCATGATAAGTGTTATTGGTTCAACTGGCATTTTGGTGAAACCAGTCTAGGTATGTCTAAATGTGGCCTGGCATGCTTTACAGTATGTAATATGTTATTACATGGCTAGACTGGTCTACATTGTGCAGCCAGTTGGACATGTTTTCATTGTGGCATGGCATTTTTAATAGCAAAGCATTATATTAATTAAAGCATTAATGTTCCTGTGCACTGCTGGTGAATTGCATGTATTGGATTTTTGCATTCGTTTTACCCTACAAAACGATTGCAAACGCTCTGGCCTTTTAGACAATTTTTCTCAGAAATTGCGCTGCATAATGCTTTAAAACACATATTTATATCTTCAACCTAGTGCAGTGTGTGGCGTACACCTGCAGCAGCATGTTCGTGCACATTACATAAGTGTGTTAATCTAGGCCGGCCGAGAGTGGGGCGACCTGTGCTTTGTTGCTGAGTTGGGGGGGGCACCCTCAGCATGGCTCGCCGGGACTCCCAAATTGTGTGTTACGCCACTGCATTCAAGCCCGCATTCCTGCAGCATCTAACAACACGGCCAAACTTTTTAAAACCTGCAAGGAGCTGGCCAATCCTACTGCATTATCTTCCTCTTCCACACCCACCCAGGCTCTCTGCTCGGCCCTGGCCTTTCATTTCACCACTAAAACTCAGGACATCTTGCCCTCACTCTCATCTGTTCCCCTCCCTCCCTCTACCTCTCTCAGGCCCTCCTTGGCAACCCCTTCTCCCCTCCTCCTCTTCTCTCTCTCCTGTCACAACTGATGAGGTTTCCAGACAAGTCCGGTCTATGAAAGTCTCATCCACACAGGTGTCTCCCTGCCCCTCCTCAGCCATTAAGGACAACATTGGAACCCGTTAGAACTATGCTGGTCCAGTAACAACGGTGCTGGTAAGCCTACCGGCACCGTTGTTACTGGACAGGCACAGTACGACTCTGCGGGCGGGTGCTGTCCCGCCCGCCAGAGTCAGACCTGGTGGGCAGAACAGCACCTGCCAGCAGAGTTTCACGGAAACACTGGCACCGTTATTAACAGTACCGGTCTTCCGTGGTACCCATTCCGATTGAGTCCTATGGGACTCAGACAGGAATGGGGATTTTTAATTACCAGCGCCTGACTTTCCGGAACACCAGGGTTGTAATCCCCCGAGGTTTCCGGCAAGCCAGGTGCTGGTAAATATTGCAAGTCCGGCGACAACCCACCGGTAGCACCAGCAGGGTTACTGCCTCTAGAGGAGGTCCCAAATAAAGCCTGCACTCCAATCACCCATTTTGAAGTACCAGGAACGTTCACAGCAAGATATGGGACGTATGATGAGCAAATAAACCAGCAAAGAGCCACGGTAGGGAGAAGAACAGCACCTATTCAAGTACCAATACCAAGGAAACCATGGACAGTAAGGTATCCATTGAGAAAACCATATCAACAAATGAAACAGAATGAAGATCGCCTGAGTACAGTCTCTGAAGAAACCAAAAAGGTCTTAATGGAAGACGAATTAAGACATCACGAGAACCCGGACTGATTCACATATAGAAGAAATGATGACCAGAGAAGGACGCAAAGAGATGAAAACACCATGAACAAGGATATCGTGAACCTAAAGTGAAAGGACGATATCAAAATGTATGAAACTTAAGCTGTAAGCAGGGCAAATATATTTGGCCAGTTTACACCTGTACATATGCTTGGAACCGCAAGAAAGCTAAGAAAACAGTGCGGCTTGCTATGCTTAGTAGAAGAATAGTGTGGCAAGTGCCATTATACATAATCTACCTCAAACGAAGCACATTATTATAAGCATATTTCTACTTTGAACAAGAAGCAGAATCAACCCAGGCTACTAAAGGCCACATGAGAAAAGCTTCATATTTAGCAAAAACGAGAAGAGACGGCTGAAACGAAACTCAGCAGAAGCAACTCATGCCAGAAAAGCCAAGGTCGTACCAATAGAAGAGCCGAACAGTACCTACATTTAATTGAAACTAATAACAGAATCTCCTGCCTCTGAAAGGTTGAGATAAGAAGACGAAGGCATGTGGTGGGTGAAACGTGAATCAAATACACAAATTGATGGAAAAGAGGCAAATTCATGGTGTCTGAACCACGTGACCAGCGGAGCCAACGAAAACAAGTGCTCACACCTACGCATGGCACATGGCCAGCCGAAGATATTAAAACTTTTCGAGACAGAAGATGCAGTCTCAAAGGCCAACCACAGTGAAATAATTGACACATGGCTATTAAAGTGATGATTGATTGTAACAATGACTGGAGGAAGGCCGGGTAACTAAGGGGCACCTCGCACCTGGCCGACCATTCTGCGTGCTGCTAAGCAAAGTGGACAAGTATGCATGGGGTTAGTGCCAACCCAATCACAATGGACCAAATAATCTTGGGTCCTATACTTAGTAGAACCAATGGGACATCGTACATTTAGTGAAGTCTGCAGTAGTCATTTTTTGAAGGAAGGGCTTAGATGCCCACCTGACAGTGTTTACCCAATCCCCTCACTCTGTTACCATATACAGATATAGTACCTATATTAAAGTTACCTTTCCCGAACCAATAGAATTGCATGTCAACTTTTGAGTGTTACACATCAATGATGACGAGTTTTCAGTATAAACGTCATGGTTTTTATGAAGTTCATTGGAGTCGAAGCGAGAAGGAAGATCGCGCCATTGCTGATATTCATAACTCCCCATTTTTTGTACTTTTCATTAAACGGACACCCTTTGCCAAACCGTTGAGGTGTCCTTATTGATTGGTGTTGGAGTAATAAATCTGCACCCCCATCCATCACACGGGTGCCGCTATCTTGTCTTAAAGTGCTTCTGAGCAAACCCTGACTCGATGGGCCGGTTGGGGGTCTCGGAGCACACTTGGTAGCAGAGATTGATGGTTTTCGATTATCGATTAGAATAAGACAGCAATTGACCGTCGACATAAAGTAACTCTGGGTCCTCGGCAATATCACGAGTCCTTTGCCAATCGGCTGAGTAGACCGTGATGCTACCCGTAGACAGTGGTAGAATAAAAATTAAAATCTGCAGAACGAGGTCTGAAGGGACCCATGTTACCCACATAACCCCTTCCCACTCCTACGGGTAGCTGAGCGGGAGTAAAGCCGGAGAAGGCGGTGACAAAGGCGGTGATCCTGAGGATCCAGAGAGGAAACATGCGAACGGTGAGTGAAAAAGACTAATGCTTTGGCAAAAGTGCATGCCTTAGAACAAGTGAGGGAAAAGGTAATGGAGGGAGGCGGGAAAAAACAAAATATAGCTAGAAGTAGAGAAGAATGTATATGTATATATATATATATGGGGAAGGGAATGATGACTCAAGAATAATTAAGTAGACAAAGGGAAGATACCGGGGAGGACACCTGAGAAAAGAGAGAGGGTACCGGGGAGGACACCTGAGAAGAGAGAGAATCTGCCTTATTCCTATGCTTTTTATACAAGCGTCTAGAAGAAACTTGTATCCAGAGTCCTGAATAAAGGGGGAACGAATAGGCCACCACAGCGATTAAAGACGCTGTGAAATGGATATGTTTAAACTCCATGTGGGGGTAATTTAGAGGCAGAGATACATGTGACCAGCTGGAGTTCATCCAGTATGTTAATGTCTGTCTTATGTGTTGATTGTTGTGATGTCATAGGACGTAAAGTTTTCGTTCGAGGAACTAGCATAAACACTGTGCGATTAGGTATTTGGCAGGTTGTAGAAGGTAACCTGATGTTTATTGAGTAAAATAGAAGAGATCAAATTTTGTGGAAAAATCGGGATTGGAGCTTGCAGTGATTGGTGCTTGCTCATATTGTTGAAATTGTTTAAATCACGTGAAGCTTTGACAAGTGTTATATAAGAGGAAAGGTAACAGATTTGAGCACGGAGAACATAACTCGATTAGCACACCTGTGCAAACAGTTGCCGAAACATGTACCTAAGCTGAAAAAATACAGTGCGGAGTGGGTTAAGGGAACCGCCCACAAAATGTTTATGCCTTGGCCACAGGGCGGGTCATTATCTAAAGCAGTTTTGCAACATATGATGACATACTTGCACGCCACATACACAGGAAAAAAGTTAGACAAACGCCTAGCTAGTCTAGAATTGTGTAAAATGTATCAACAAGACAAGGAAGAGGAACCGCCATAAGACTGGATACTTAATGTATGCACAGAGGGAGACACCCACAGCGCCACCCGCCCCGTCTGAAACGGAAATTGAAAACAATAAGGAAGGAGGGTTATACCCGCTCACGGTACTTAAAGCAGCTACGGGGTATAGCAACCCAGCGTATGAGTCATATACGCAAAGTAGCGACGAAAATCAAGATAAGGATAGAGATAATATCACCTCCAAAGTCCCAAGGGACAAGGAGAGACGCGATAACGAGAGAAGAGACCAGACACAGGCAAGTACATCTCTCGACAAGGAGAGATAAGGTAAAAGATGGAAAAGAAGCAAGGATAGAACTGATGAGATAGCACTTGCACAAGACGAATGGATGGGAGGGCAGATTTTTTTGAAGCTCAATGGCAAAGGCATAGATGACACAAAAAGAAAGGAGAGATTAGACGATGTACAGATGAAGGAGAAGGAAAAAGAAAAAGGATTGAGACGAGAGAATAAGAAAAATAGTTAGACAGAGACGCGAACATTTATACCGTGAAGAGCAAGAAAGGTATCTCAATCGTAAACAGAGAGCAGCCAATGATCAAGACAGACAGGAGCTGCGAAGATTAGAGGAAGAACAAAGAATACGAGAGAAAAGAATAAAGAGACGAAGGGATGAGGAAATCCAAAGAGCAAATGAACAAAGAGACACAAAGAAAGAGGAAGAAAATAGGGTCAGAGAAGAGGTGAGGAAGCGCAGAGAATTTGATGGCGATATAGAACGTAAGCGAAGACAGAGAGCACACGCTCTTGAATATCTGGAAAGAGAGGTTAAAAAAACCTGAGCCAGTAGTAGATTGGGAAGATATAGAAGAATTCTTTCCTGAGTACGATTCAGTACCAGGCACGTCTAGGTTGAATATTGAGGATGACTTCGACACCAGAAGCATCAGAGAAATGATCGATAGAATATATGATGAAATGGGGCTAGAACAAGTACCCCAAGGAGAGGGGGAAGACGAGCGCCTGGAGAGCACTCAGCTTCACGACCCTGAGGATGTCTCCCGAAGTAGTGGGAATAGAGAACTGTCCCTAGATATACGGGAAATAAGCAAGAACAAAGAGGACGCAAGAAGTTGCACAAGTTGGGGCAGACAATGTCTGACACCGAAAGGGAGGAGCGTGAGGAAAAGGAGGAAGAGAGGAGATGCAGAAGACGATTCCCAGGAGGGAAAGGGATAAAATGGTCAGATTCCAGCGGGTCTGCACTGGGGGCATCAGAATCAGCCACATAGTCAGACCGACACAAAGAAGTATCTCACGGTCAGAGGTGGGTGTTTCCACCACCCTATGTGAGCAGGCTTAGGACATTGCCAGGTATGCAGCGATGCAGAAATATTACCCCTGCGATAGACAGGAGAACAATGAGAGAAGAGAGAGAGGGCTATGCATCCCAATTTCCGTTGCTCGAGAAAGGAGGGGCGAGACCACAGTATATTCCATGGCCACACTTGGATCGAGAAAACTTGAAAAACAAGCTTCCAATGTTGACATCGGGAGCCGGAAAATGGATACACGAGCTAGAAAAAATGATGGGAGGGAACACATTAGCTATAGGGGATATCAAGTTCTCTTAATCGCCATACTTGGTGAGAGAGCAGACAATATGTGGACACGGGCAGGCTACCCTGGTGTGACCACAGTTAATACTATGCATGAAGGAGATCCATTTAACAATTGCAGAGCCGCGGTTTGGTAAGCACTACGAGTGCTGTACCCAGATATTTCCGACATGGGAGCTATCATGACATGTAAAATGAAGGAATCAGAAGATCTGCTACTTTATATACAGAGTTTTCAAGACGCGTGGGTACTCGAGACTCGTGAATCTTGGGGGAAATCTATACCCATGTTTGACCATATATTGTGCCAAGGGCTGCCAGAGTCGGTACAGAAACAGCTCAAGAAATTGGTAGGAATCGGGTCAAGCCATGGTCAGAAATACAGTTGACCATCGCACACTACTGCAGGCTGCTGCAAGAAAAGAATCGCAAAAAAGAAGCTGCACGAAAGGGTGAAGAGGCAAAATTAGTGCCGAAGAAATTATCAAAATATGCTCTTGAAGGAGCAATGATAACTAGCACAGACAGCTCGAGCATGCAACAAGCCAATAATCCACAGCAGAATAATCAGGGCAATACTGGGTTTTACCCCTGGGGAAGAGGATTTAGAGGAAGAGGACGGCAGAGTAATCAGGGAGGTTTCCAGAATAATCAAGGAGGTTTTCAAAATATGCAAAATGGCAATCAAGATATGTCAATTGGGCAAGTGATCCGACCACCGCCAGTATGTTGGTTGTGTGGGATGACAGGGCATTTAGCGCGCACATGCAGAAATCAAGGCATGATGCAAAATGGCAAAGGAATAGGAGGTGAATCCACCTGCGTTTGTACAACAGGGAGTTGCACAGAATCACACGGTGCAACAGCAAACGCCAGGAGCACAGCAAAGCACACAACCTCAAAATGTAGTGAGTTTTCCACAAGGACAGTCCCAACAGTCACCGATGCAACTGTCACAGACAGTGAGTACAGGACAGACTGCGAACCCTGGAATAAGGGGTAACACTGATAATGGGGGAAATCCATCAGCACGAGGTGGGCCAAACCTATATATGGACTAGGACAGCTCACTGGGAACCCTGATGTGTTCTATCCTATCGGTGACACCAGACCCTCACCGGGAACATAGGGTGGATGCCGTTTTAGGGGATAAGGAATATTGCTTCCTCGTTGTCACAGGTGCAACATGTTAGTTTATACGTGAAGGCAAGTTTACCTTGTCTGGCGATGCCATAAATACTCAAGAGTTTCACAGGAGCTACAAGTCGTGTTCCCTTTACAAACGCACCTCCAGTCTCTATAGGAGAATGTGAAATGAATGTGCCTCTATTATATTCACACCAAACCCCAGTAAACATTTTGGGTCGAGATCTAATGACGAAGTTAAATATGACAATCTCGTTCACGGAGGAGCGATGTTCAACTCCAGGAATGCACTATTCAAACGTATGTGAAATTATTGGAGCATACACTGGACACACAGCCATGAGGGCTGTACCATTAGAGCCCGAAATAATCGTGTACGGAATACAGGTGCTAATGGCAGGGCTGCCAGGCCTTACAGACAAAATCATGAGGACTCCAGATGAATTTCTATTCAGGCCAAGAATACCTATGCACGAGGAAAAGGGACAAGTATTTCCCTTGGTGATACACACAGCTGCAGTACGAGGGACAATGGCTTTGATTGATGGTTATGACGATGAAGGCTGACAATGGTGCACAGTAATCGCCATAGAAGAAGGATACCGATTGACTGACGTCACTGATGACGATCTGTTTGATGAGCAAGCAGATATGGGAGAGACAGCAGTTGAAGTGAGCCTCACCTTTTGGTTGAGAATGATCAAAAGAGAAGTGCTTCAGAGAATGATGTTAGCACAGAATCGTCCTGAATATTTTGATGACGACATGGCCCAGGTACCTGTCTCAGTATGGATTACAGGCCCCTATGATGTAGGCTTATTGAAAGGAGTCAGAGAGGTGAAAATCAAACTGAAGCCAGGAGTAATTTTACCAAAAGCACAGCAATACCCCATGTCCAGAAAGGCAGATGAAGGGATTTTTAAGACAATTTCGGCCATGATGGAGCAGGGCATCTTAGTGACGTCAGAATCGTCTGCAGTTTACCCTATCAAAAAATCAAAGGGAGAGTCTTGGCGTTTGATTCAGGATTTATGCCCAATAAATGATATTGTTGAGGCCGAGTTCCCTTTAGTCCTTAACCCGGCTACAATTCTATGTAATATACCTGTTGATGCAAAATATTTCACGGTGATTGACTTGAAAAATGCATTTTTTTTATTTTTTTTATTTTTATTAAAACTTCAGTTCAATAATTCATTATCGAACTTTTGTTACATTATTCGTCCTCATCATTAAAAATTACTACGAACAAGTTGAAATCAGCATCTAAGACCATATTTATGCTCGCTGGGTATATCGAGAAAGGAAAAAAAACAGGAGTAATATTAATCCTGCGGATCCATTCTAAATAATCTATAAGTGGACAATACGTGACCTTTAACATAAATAAGGTTATTTTTCGTTAAAAATCATATCTAAGAAGTCAATAAGTCTACATGATAGCATGACATTATGGCCAGCACTTGCGTATTCCCACCATTCTTCCAAGTTGTTATTGTGTGGTCTGAAATTACTCAAATGCAAAGACCACTGACTGGTTATACCCGTACAAGCAATTATCAAGTGTTTTAAAGACTCTGTTGCTCCTACTTCACAGAATCTACATTTGTTGTCTACAACATCTTTAAAACGTCTAATCCAAAGCATTTCTCGATTATTTAAGGCATTTAACCTGAATCTTAAGAACCTATTTCTGTGATGACGTGATGGACAGTTCAGAAGGTATTTTGGCGGATTATGAAGTTTAATTTCGCTGATACTAAATGGCAAGGCAGTTTTTAGTTGTTTCCGTTTTTGGATGTTCTGAATCCAATCCCAGTGTTCTAGCGTTTTTTTTGCAAGTTGTGGGCAGTTAATTAACTCAGTTGTGCTTATACTTGCAGCTGCCATTATGACATCCAATTTTTGCTTCCATGTTTGGATTAATATGGACTGCATTTCCACTTGTCTGATATTAAATATTTTATAAGCTGGAATCTTGTGTCCAAGATACATTTTCCTCAAACTCATCAGTGATTTCCATACAACTGTCATATAGAGTGAATTAATTGCTAATTCATATCTCAAAGCTTGTACTGAAATATATTGAGGGAGTCTTAGCGCACCTCGCCAAAAAGGTGCCTTCTAACCTATTCCAAAGTCGATGATCAAGGTTCCAGCCCGATTCTACACCAAATAAGATAGTTGGGATGACCTTTTGAAGATAGAATATCAAAATTGGTGCAATGGTGAATTTCCCATAGTCATGGTTAATCTTTGCCCCTTGCAGTCCGAATTTAATTGTTCTGTTGGTCAGGTCTTTGATCCAAACTGATTCACAAATTGAGTTATTGAACATCACACCCAGGTATCTTATCGAATTTACTGTGCTAAGTCTATCACCTGCAATTTGCCAGTTGAATTTTTTATCGAGTTTACTGTGCGAAAGTCCAATGCTCATGATTTTCGTTTTTTCGGTGTTTATCATCAGCTCATTTGTGACCATATATTCATTCATCCGGGACAGGAGGCGTTGCAATCCAATCTGAGTATGGTCAATTATCACCACATCATCTGCATAGACCAGACAATTAACCAAAGTGTTGTTAATCTTTGGCGAAAAGCAGGGAACTGAAGCCAGCCATTCAGGGAGGTCAGCAATAAAGAGTTTGAATAAATCAGCCGCCAAAGGGCAGCCTTGCTTAACCCCTTTGTAAGTTGTTACCGGCAGGCTCAAATCGCCTTGTTGGTTAAGTCTTATCTGGATCGTTGTATCAGAATGCAGAGCTTTTAATGGATCTAAGAGTGTAGAGGGACAACCCCATTTATGTAGTTTTGCCCATAGTTTTTCACAGTTTATGGTGTCAAATGCTTGTCGCAAGTCTATAAAAGCAAAGAAAATTTTCTTTTTTGCTCGCTGCGCCTCCAATTTTAAGACATTCAGCAACAACAGATTCACATCAACTCCAGCACCTTCTGTAAAACCTGTTCGTCGAATATCGTTTTTCCTGATTTAGCAGCTCAGGTAACAAGTCTCTTTCGAAACAAAGAGCTGAAAATGTTCCCGATTGTATCCAAAAGAGCGATAGGACGATAATTAATCGGCTCCCTCCGGTCGCCCTTTTTTTTTTATAAATCGGTACCACAATGGCTTTATTCCGGAATGCTCTTACTATCCGAGACTCTTTCAAACAGGAGCTCAATGAACTTAGCCCAATGGGCTTTATTTTGCTTCAACATAATATTTGAAACTTGGTCTGGACCTGCAGCTCTTGAGTTTTTTAAATTCTGTATTGCTATACCAATGTCTTCTCTTGAAGTGTTATATCCCAGGCTGCTGCATGCCCACTGACTTGCAGATGTCTCCAAAATGCATTTTTCTCAATCCCTTTGCACCGTGACTCACAAGATCTGACGTCATTCACGTTCAGACAGATGCGTCTGAAAAGCACGAGGCTACCCCAGGGGTACTGTGAGTATCCTTCTATCTTTAACAGAGTCCTGCAGATGGCCCTAAGCAACATTGCATTAGAAAGTGTTGTCTTACAATATGTGGATGATATCTTAATTTGCAGCACGACAGAGGAGAGATGCAGACACGATTCTGTTCAGCTATTGACTATACTGGCTGAGAAAGGATATAAGGTTGACAAAGAAAAGCTACAATATTGTCAGCAAGAAGTGCTATACATAGGTCAGCGGATCTCGCACGAGGGGAAGAAAGTTACCCCAGAAGCAGCTGAAGCCATACTAAACACAGCCAAGCCACACACGGTAAACAAATGCAGAGTTTCTTAGGCCTGTGCAATTATGTCCGGGCATGGGTCTTTGTCTACAGCTCTTACACCAGGCCGTTGCTTCAGGCCCTACAGAAGGCACAAGTGACAAAGGAAAAGATTGAATGGTCTGAGACCATGGAGGAAGGATTTTCTGAACTCAAAAATGCAATTTGCACAACACCAGTTTTAGGAATCCCCAATTATGCCGAGGAATTTGACCTGTTCTCGCAAACAAATGGCAGCGTTATGACAGCAGTGCTCACACAGAGAACCACATTGGGGTATAAGCCCCTGGCAGATTATAGTGGAAATTTGGTCCCAGTAATGAGGGGCTATTTCCCGTGCGAACAAGGTTTAGCTGCCACAGCATTTGCCATTGAAAAGGCTAATACCATTGTAATGGGATGCTCCATGACATTGTACGTCGAGCACTCGCTATTTGCTATTCTAGAGAAACCAAAGGGCACACTGACATCTCAGAGAGCTTCTGCTTATGAAGTGATCATATCAGATCCATCGATTAAAATAGTCCAATGTAAGATAGTGAACCCCGCTATGTTCATAGCAGAGCCAGTCACTGAAGGAGAACCAATACATGACTGTGCAAATTATGAAGAATTCTATGATGAAATTCCCAGAGTGAAAGAAAATGCATTGGCAGAAGGAGAAAGTGTCTTCATTGACGGTTCTTCGAGAATCGATCAAAGCGATGGGCAAAGATATACAGGCGTCGCTGTAATGAAACACACCGCAAATGGAGAATTCCGAGTACTCCTTAGTGCACGAATACCATCTCATTATTCAGCACAGGCTGCAGAATTATAAGCGTTGATACTCGCCATTGAGAATCACACAGACCAGGAAGTAACTGTGTACAGTGACTCCGCCTATGTGATGTCGACAGTGCACGCAGGCCTAGCGCGCTGGAAATGGAGGGGCTACCTCTGAGCCGACGGGATGCCAGTGCAGCACGCAGCCTTATTGGACAGGCTGATCAAGGCACTACAGCTCCCAGTGGGCATAGCGGTCGTGAAATGCGCCTCCCACACGAAAGGGACAGATTTGAACTCACGCAGAAATCAAGCAGCAGACACGGAAGCCAAACGTATGGCATCCAAGAGTGAGACGATCATGGAAGTGGAAGTCACCCACACAAATGAGAAAATGATGGTTACACGGGTTTCACCTGAAAGCTATAATAATCTTGGACAAACACAGTTGATGGAACTCCAAGGGGTGGCACCACAGAAGGAAAAAAAGTATCGAAACAGCGAGGGTGTTCTTTAAACCCCTCAGAAAGCGTGTGGCGACAAGACAGCACTGGTAAACCAGTAATACTATAGCCCTGTTAAAATTAGCGCTGGAACAATTACACTATCCTGCACACATGTCAAAAGAGAATCTAGCGGCAACGCTCGCAGAAGACTGGTTCATACCGAACTTAACCGAGCATGTTGCATTTTCTATAGTGAATTGTATCATCTGCCAACAATTCACAGCTGGGCACACATTAAAAGTAGAGAGGAGTCATCCAAAGGCCAAATGGGCCTTTTCAGCACTTGCATGTCGATTACGTCGACATGATTCAAGTATGTAACGGGTACAGATACCTAATTGTTGTGGTGTGTCCATTCTCTAGATGGATAGAGGCAGGTCCATGTACACACCCATACTCTACCTGTGCAGCCAAACCTTTAGTAAGAGAGGTATTTGCCAGGTGGGGTGTATGTAAAGTCATGGGATCAGATAACAGGACCCACTTTGTAAACAAGGTATTGAACAGATTAGCTTGCTGCTTGGTATAAAGCACAAGTTCTCGTCGGCATACCACCCACAAGGTAACGGGTTATGTGAGAAGCTCAACAGCCTATTAAAGGAGAGGATAGCCAAGTTGAAGCTTACTCTAAGAAAGGGATGGTTGCACTGCCTTCCTTTGGCACTGTATGCATTCAGGAATCAACCCGGTTCTGACCATCATTTTATGCCGCACGAAATAGCTACAGGAAGAAGAATGCACACTCCCCTGACCACCCGAGACAGAGCTAGAGGTGATGCCCAGTCAACAGGAGAAATGTTAGGGTCTGAAATGCAAAATTACCTGAATTGCATGACATCTTGCCTTACTGTAATTTCATACCAGCTGCAGCAATGACGAAAAGGGTGCAGGGCAGCACGGAACACAGAAGGAGACACTACTTCAGCTCCGCTCTTCGCTGTATGTACGCCGGCTCCTGCAGTCAGCTCCCGCATCCTGGGCGATTGAGTCACTCGTTTGCTGACACACAGGGTCCCACAGCCGCATCCAGCTACGGCATATTCAGCCCCTACAAGCCTGAGTGCCCCATTAAATGAGGGCTATCGTTTGACCGCTACTCGCAGGCACCCGCTCCAGGGGTATCCCAAATCCTGCATAGCCAAGATCCTCCAACGGCTCCAAGACTGCATCCACAGTGCATCCAGTACACCAGTTACCTACCTTTAGGAACCTCCTCCATCAGTTTGAAGGGGTCTGCTACACGTTACTTTCTGCTCCCTGTTCACCCCGACTAGAAGAAGCTCCATTCTCTGACTTCCGTCCAGGGGAGACCAAGTCGAGGCCCATGAAGAAGGCTTCCTGCCGAAACGTCACGGTACCACATCATTTTGAGGGCATTATTCCCCAATTCCGCTTCATAACTCAATCTGTTTCCAGACGTAGACCAACGACTAGGTCCTTTTTTTCCTATGAGTCAACACAATATATTCAATGTCAGAAAGAAAAAATGTCCTTTCTTTGATTCATGATTTTGACTCCATGCACTCTATACAGTTGGTTGCCTTGTGTTAAAACACTACACTATGTTTCTTTGGACACATGTCAATCTGGAAAAATGAATACCCTTCATTTAAATGACAGACGTAACTTGTCTTATGCACTGAATTATAGAAATATAAACTGCTATGCTTGACCAACAAGCGGCCATTTTAAACGTAGCAAGTATCGCCATTTTTGCTTGTTAACCATTGCTCATTGCTTTCTGTCTAAAACTGCTTTGCAGCTTGCAATTCTTGCGAATTCTGCTTACTCTGCTCAACTGTTAACATTGTTGTCTGAATATGTAAGGACAAGGTCGCGGGACTGAAGAGTTTGTTGAAACTCCTCATGAGTAGCCCAGAAAGGAATGCCCACGCTCCCTCTCTGTAGCCTTGGGAGAGAGCTGCAGGGCATTTAATCACTTCACAGCTGCCAGCCAGTCTCGTACGATGGTAGAATATGTTAGAATAAAACAGCTAAAGGCTTGAATTATGCTCTTCCTACGGCCCCCCTTCGCAAAACCCTTTAGAACGTGTCGGCTCCCAGGACACGAATAGTACCTCATAAATAGCAAAGCTTGGAATGTGGCTCTTCCCCCGTGTGCAGCTTGCTTCCAAGAACAGAACCACTGTGTTCTGTTCAACAACTAAAAGATGCCTCCGCACTTTCTAATTGCACATTGTTACTAGAATAGACATTGAAAGTGTCATAATCGTCATACTCGTCGGATATGTCCATCGTCATCCCGAGTTCAAAGGAACTTAATAAAGAGGGGTGTTAAACATGACATTGCTGATTGTATGATATGCATTTTGTATATATGTAACTGATGTACGTAATTCGCTCTCTTGCGTCCTCGAGGTCTAGGAAACTCACGTCGCGGGGCGTGAGATCAGAATTGGCCAATTGATACTATTTTTGCTTGCAATAAACCCTAGCATTGGGAATTTGAACCTTGTGTCTGGCGCATCTTTTCGTGTATGGTTATTGCCTTGTTTCCATAGCACGAGGGACCCCTAGGGGCCCCTTTCAAGATGGTGCCCGAATAGGGACCCTCCCCCCTTACCCCATCGTATACGTTGTAACTGAGTAAAGGCGGAAGAACGGCGAGGACGGGACGGTCGAGCTGGGATCAAGAAGTGTACGGGGCGCCCTGTAGAAGTGAGGAGAGATTCCTTCCGCAGATCTGCACACATCTGATCCCTGATCGACGTACCGGGCCAGAGGGCAAAGGAGGCGAGGGTCCCGAGACGAGGCAGAAGCCAGAGAAGCGCAGACACAACGTTGGGAGAGGTTGCGTTAGGACAGGCGACTTGTTTTATCACGTGAGTCATTCCCCGATTCAAAGAAAAAACAGATTTTTGGTAGAGTGTTGATTTTGCAAATTCAAACGTCCAGGTAAAAGTTAGCTAACCAAAGGGGAAGGTTAAAGAAACATGCCTGGAGTACTGTCCACTTTAGCGGGGCTTTTCAGCTGCGGTAGACAGTCCTTGGAATATGGCCAAAGTGCACCACCTGGGGGAACGCTGGCTTATAATATGTATGCAAAATATGGTGTGGGTGCGATAATATTCTGTGAAATTTGGCATAGGCAAACTAGAAAGTAACCCGACCATCAGTGGCCGATTAATGGTAGTTTTGAGATTGGGAGGATAGATAACCTAGAAAGGGTGCTAATTAGAAAGAAAGCGTGACCTGCAGCTTTTGAGACTGTCAAAGATTGGAGGAGGGAAGCAATGCTCCGATTTAGGAGTAGAGAGAAGCATGCGCGTAGGCACAAAACGAAGCTTGAGGTAGCAGAAGAAAAGGAAGAGGAGGAGTGGACGGCAAGTCTAAGACTGGAAGGGAGACGTGACCAAATGAACATAGAAAGAATATACTTGCAGCGGGAACTACACATAGCAGACGAATTAATGGAACATTTGTTAACTAACACGGATCGAGGCCCAAAACCAGAATCGAAACCAAACACGCCAGCAGTGACTGTGCAGGCCCAACCAGTAGCTCTCATACCCCCTCCCGTAGCCCAAGCACTTCCCCTCAAGCAAGCATTAACCCAAGCCACACCCACAGCGCGAGCACTCCCACAAGTGCAGACCGCGGACACACAATTTCCCAGCATCCAGGAAGGCCTTTCACAGATGCCACCTGTGTCACTTGTCCCATCCGCAGCTACCGCTCCAGAGACAGATGCAGCACCATCCGCCCCTCCCGAAGTCGAAATTGAGACCGGGGAGGCGAGAGGCGGGGCTGACGGAACAGGATTTGGACGGGTAACTCGCAGCGCGATCAGCAAAGAAAGAAAGATTGAATTACGGCAAGAGGCAGAAATGTACATAGAAGGAAACGATGGGACGGCAGCATTGGCCTCATTGTATGGGTACCGAAGAAGCGACGAGAGACAGGTAGTGTTGGAATGCATGGGGGAAATTTTGGTGGGAGAATGGAAAAAGATACTCGGGAATTTACTGCCACAGCGATTGGTAGATTTGAATAAGTTAGCATGCAGTGAGCAAAGAGATGAGGATGTAAGAAAACATGTGCACAAACTCATTGAAGTAAAAAATGAAATGGAAGACAGATATGCTGAGATGTTTGCTACACCTGAATATAGCAGTGAGTATATTAAGAAAGGTAGGAAGGAGGCGTCAAGGTTGTATATGCAAAAATCATGGCCGAGAGTTTTTCCAGGTGGTACAAAGCATTTGCTGGTACCGGGACAAATATGTGATAAACAAAGATTGCAGGTATGGGTAGGGGAAACAATGCGATGGATGTCGAACAAAAGAACGTCAGTAAAGGAAGTAAGTGAGATATGTAATGGGTAATCATTGGAGATGAGAAAAGAAGCGATGCGAACGATAGTAGGGGTGTTACTGCAGCAGGTCATTGGATACAATAGAGGTAGAGGAAATGCACAAGGCAGAGGAAATTTGAATAATATGGATGGGGCGTCATTGGGATTAAATCAATGTGCGTACTGTAAGGAGGAAGGACACTGGAGAGCGCAATGCCCGCACCTATAGAGGTGGGTTTGGTCAGAGAAGGCCTCATAGAGGACATCAGGGGTCAAACGGCCCAAGCAGAAATAGCATGCAGCAGCAGCAGGGATATACCAATGGAGGTACTCAAACCCAATCCTATGGTCAAAACCAAGCGCAACAGAACCAGGCATTGAACCAAAGTGTTTCGAACCAAAATCAGGGCGGGCAGGGCCAACAGAGAAATGATCAGAGTGGAGGACATCGAGGGGGAAATGGGAATATTTTTGATACACAGCCAAACATGTATTATAGCAGTAGCGGTGACTACACATCGGACGATGTGTTATTTTCGCGATAGGACAGCCCACGGCAGGGGTCGGAGCCAGTGCCTGTTCCCGTGAATCAGAGAGGACCCTATGTAGAAATGAGAGTCAGGAATAAGGAGCACTGTTTCCTTGTAGATACAGGGGCACAGAAGTGCTCGATAGACCATCATTGGTTCCGGAGATACCACTGTCGGGGCAGAAGAATATTTCTGTAGGGTTCGCAGGTATACCAGTAATTAACCCCATGTCCGAAGCTGTCCCAATTACAATAGGACCATTTACAGAACAGTGTCCATTTCTTTTGACAGAAGATTGTGGAGAGAACTTGCTAGGATTAAATTTGTTGAGAAAATTGGGGGCAGTCATACATTGTACGGCAGACGGGGTGTTCCTCACGATGTGGCCTCACGATGCACCGGTGACGGAATTTATGTCAAAAGAGTTGCCAGAAGAGCTAAGTAGAGTACCAAACTGTCTGCGGGCAATGCATGATAACGATTTAGGATGCTTGAAAATAGAGCCAGCAAAAATAACTTTGAAAGAAGGTGTCACACTACCACGAATTCCCCAGTATAACATTTCTGTTGAAGGTGAGAAGGGATTGAAAAGCATTGTTACTGACCTGGTGAGATTGGGGGTGGTTGAGGAAATTGCAGGTAGCACGTGCAACAGCCCGATTCTTCCAGTTTACAAGAAAGGAGGCAATGAGGTACCCTATTGTTTCATAATTGACCTGCGCGCATTAAACAAAGTGGTAGACCCACAATTCCCTTTGGTCCCAAATGTCACAACAATACTGACAATGATACCGGCCACTGAAGAATACTTTAGTGTAGTTGATTTGAAGAACGCGTTCTTTAGCATTCCAGTGGATAAAAGCAGTAGATATCTGTTCGCGTTCACTCTAGGAGGTCGATCATTCACATTCACACGCATTCCACAAGGATATACAGAAAGCCCGAGCATTTACAGCTGAGTGCTAAAAGAGCAGCTAGATATGCTAGAATTACCCGAAGGTTGCGTACTCTTGCAGTACATAGATGACTTGTTATTAGCTGCTGACACGAAAGAGATCTGTAAAGAAAGTACTAAATTACTATTGACACACTTAGCGACCCATGGTCATAAGGCAAGTTTGAAGAAATTCCAGTATAATCAGAAGGAGGTGTCTTATTTGGGTTACCTACTTTCGAAAGAAGGGAGAAGATTAACACCAGAACGCATAGAAAGTATTTCTAGTATGCCTATTCCAAAAACTCAAAAAGGAGTGAGAGCTGTAATAGGCATGGCCTCTTATTGTTGGCAGTGGATCAGTAATTTTGCGTTGATTGTGAAGCCGATGATAAAGTTGACTAAAAAGGATGCAGAGATGCCTTTACAGTGGGATGAGGAATGTCAGAAAGCGTTTGAGCAATTGAAAGCTGCATTGTGTGCTGCGCCAGTTTTAGGCACTCCTAACTATAAAAAGATCTTTAGACTATTTGTGAGTGAGAGTGAAGGATGTGCATTGGTGGTTTTGACACAGGAACAAGGTGGAAGAAATAGGCCGGGCAGCTATTTTTCTTGTGCGTTGGACCCTGTAGCGCGCACTACCATGATGTTTGCGATCTGTCGCAGCGGCTGCTGCGTCAGTGAAACAAACGGAAGGAATGGTATTGGGGTACACTTTAATTCTGATGGTGCCACATGCTATAGACGTTCTATTAAATAGGACACAGACGCAACACCTCACCTCAGCTAGACTGACAAGATATGAGCTCATCTTGTTTGCACCCCACATCCAAATTATGAGGTGTAGCGCATTGAATCCTGCAGAATTAATGCCACTGCCCATAGCAGAAATAGGTGACAACGAATCACCACCCCATGATTGTTTAATGGTCACTGAAGAAGAAACAATGGGAAGAATTGACTTGAGCGATATCCCACAGAAAGAGCCAGATGGGGAGTTATTTTGTGATGGCTCTTGTTTTAAATTACCTGATGGCACATCAACGGCCGCATATGCAATTACTACCCTAGAGAGTATTGTAGAAAGCAGAAGAATCCCCTACAATTCGGCGCAAGCCGCAGAAATAATAGCACTGACCCGAGCCTGTGAACTCTCTGAGAATTCAAACGTGAATATTTATACTGACAGCCAGTACGCCTTTGTCGTGGTTCATAACTTTGACCGACTTTGGGCTGAGAGGGGTTTCTTGACATCACATGGGGCCAGGATTCAGCATGGCCCTTTCATTGTGCGATTGTTGTCTGCACTCACGTTTCCAAAGCGCCTAGCTATAGTGAAGTGCGAGGCGCATAACAAAGTAACAGGTAAAGTGGGAGAGGGAAACGCATTTGCAGACAGGATTGCGAAGCAAACAGCCACAGATTTGGGAAATAAAATGATGACAGTACAGACTGAGGAAGTACCTTGTATGATAGAGAATGGAGTTGCCACAGTCAAAGAAATGCAGGCTGAGGCCACGACAGAAGAGATTCAGGGGTGGGCTGAGGGCTCTGCTGAGTTAGATTTGGAAGGATGTTGGGTGGACAAGGAAACAAAGAACTGGATGTTGCCAAATTGTTACGTGACTGCAATGGTTATAATGGCGCATAGCCCTACCCACATTTGCGCGAAGAAGATGGTACAGCATTTATCCACAGTATGGAAAAATGAGCACATAAAAAAGAATGCAGAAAGACTAGTGCAGAATTGTATTACGTGCCTGCAACACCATGTAGGGAAGGGAACCGTGACTCCAGCAGGTAGTTTCGGCCCACCCTCTATGCCATTTGAGGTGGTCCATTTTGATTTCATAGAAATGGAAAGGTGCCAGAACTACAAATATGTGTTAGTGGTGATTTGTGCATTGAGCAAGTGGGTGGAGGCATATCCTTTAAAAGACTGTACTGCCATGTCAGCGACAAAAGTAATGCTAAAGGAGTAGTTTGGGTTGCCCCGTGTCCTGTGGTCAGACAACGGCCCCCACTTTGTGGGCGCAGTAGTGCTACAGATATGTGCAGGTCTGCAGATAGAGAAGAGATTCCACAGTTCCAGGCATCCCAGTTCTGCCGGGCTTGTGGAGAGACATAACGGAATCTTGAAGTCAAAGATAGCAAAAATCTGCGCTGGGAGCAAGTTGAGTTGGGTGGATGCATTACCCCTAGCGCTGTTGTGCATGCGCACGTCTATGCAGGCTAAGACTGGGCTCTCCCCCTATGAGATTATAATGGGGAGATTATCTCCCTATGAGATTATAATGGGGAGACCAGCAAATGTATGGTGCGCACCGCAGCCCAAAAGATTATGTGAGGTCGAGCATCTTTTGTTAAGCACGTACTGAGGACTTTTAATACAGAAGTTGCGTTTGATTCATCAGCAGGTGCAGGAGGCGTTACCAGTGCGATATACCGGACCGGGGCACTCGCTGGAGCCTGGAAGTTGGGTCTTAATAAAGAACTTTGAATGGAAGACAGCACTAGCACCCATGTGGCGCGGCCCCTACCAAGTACTTTTGGTGACGCAAATGGCCATCCGAGTAGACGGACGGAAGGCATGGATCCATGCAACACATGCAAAAAGATTCCCAGGACTGCTGACAACTTCCGATGACCAGAGAAAGGAAACAGTCTCGGAAACGAAAGAAACTGTTGCCAGTCCATTGCCACAGCATCAGCCTGAGCGAGAAGTGAAAGTTGAAACAAAGCGCAAGCGAGAAGTGAAACTCAAAACAGAGCCTAAGGAGGCTGCCAGTAAGGGGAGAGGGCGAAAAGTGCCCCAACGTTGCTCAGCAGAAACAACATCACTGCCGAGCGACACAAACCCTGCATTGCAAACACGAGCAGAAACAACGCGTGTACCCCTTTGGCGCCCACCAGATTCTGCAAATGCACCAAAGCCAAAGAAAGAAACTACATCATTGCCACGGCGCTCATCGCTACCCATCATTGTGCCACAGGCTGACACTGAGCCTGATACTGGAAATGCAACGGCACTATTCACGGATAATACAATACCAGGAGTGAATCAGTATAATTTGCGGCCTCGACAGGCAAAGTGATCCACAGATCTTTGGTGCTTTTCTTTTGCCTTTGGTTCCACTCACGGACGGAGTAGGAGCCAGGGGCGTAGAGGAGAGAAGTGTGAGAATTGTGCAAGTCGGACAATTCAAGACTCACGGCTCCTCGGTGCGCTTATAAAAGTACATGTGTCAGGAGCCAGAGCAGGACAAGCTGGACGCACATTAGTACTAAGGCTGATAGAGTACATGTGTCCTAAGCCAGAGCGGGACAAGCTGGATGCACATAGTACTCTATCAATAAAGAACTGTTCAGAAATCGTCTGAGCAGTGGGAGAAAGAACAACTAATCTTGCTCGGAGTGGATAAGTGATCTAGGCTGTGAAAAGCCTGGCAGAATTGAACTGTGACATTTTTCGTTGAACTTTTCTGGCATCAAGAACGAGAGACATTTGCGACGAACTTTGCCAGCAAGAAGAAGGACGATGAAGAACAAGTCAAGACCGGTTTCAGCCTCCTCCTGCACCCCTGCTGAAAAGATGATAGATTTAGAGACTGTAAATTTAGGGAAAAAGCATGGTAAAAGGAATAAGGTACTGATTTGGACATTGTTCCTGTGTTTCTTAAGTACGGTAGTACCAACAATAACAGCTATTACACTATGGTTCCTGGAGTACGTGCACCCATTAGAAACACTTTTGCCAAAAGCAGCTGCTGAATGCACGTTTCATGTAATCACTGGTACTTTGCCCCCAATGGAAGAGATACATAGAGAAGGATACGGCAACAATACATTGTTGCTCATCATGAACATGACCCATGCGGTTTTAAAGAAAAAAGATTGCTGGGTTTGCGCCCATTTACCACACCACGGTGGGAAAGGGATAGGCTGGTATGTACAACCGTTGCCATTGATTTATTCATGTGAAGTAACATTAAGTGCAATGTTCTTTGGGAAATGGAACAAGAGTAATACGGGTCATCTAGATGAGATCAATATGAATGAATTTGAGGAAGTGATCATGAGACCTGTGGGTTGTTCCATATTCCAAAAAGCTTGCGTGTTTTCACTAGAACCCATGAGGAGGAATACACGAAAGATAACAAGACTAGATAGATTACATAGGCAAAATAGACCAACCCCGCCAGCAGAAAAAACATCAGTAATGACATTTCGAATGAGGGATGAATGGAATAAAGATGCTGTGCCCCCTGCCTATACAGTGGATCACAGCCCAAAACTGCTCCCCTATGTCTACAGAAAAAGGGTTCCTATAAAGTAGGAACGTCTAGCAACTGCCTGAACACAGTGGTTTTAAAACACAAAATAGAACCCGTGTACGTAGGGGACCCTGTTTACTTTATATGTGGAGAAAAAGCATATCCATGGTTACCTAGGAACTGGGGAGGTACATGCTACCTAGGTCTACTGTTTCCAGGAGTGTTCCTCTTGGAGACAGCAGAAGTAGCCAAACGAACAAAAGATAGAACTCAAAGGAGTAGCGAGGATGGAATGATAGCAATGGATATAGCCAAATCATTTATACCATTCTTGTCCCAAATAGAAAATTCTTACAATATAAGAAAACTGTCTGGAATATTAAAAAAAACAATAGATTCAACAACGGATATTTTATTGAATATGATGTTAGAAGAAAAAGGAATAAGACTAATGGCACTTCAAAACAGGATGGCTCTCGATATAATATTAGTTGATCGTGGGGGAGTTTGTAAACTCATAAAAACTGCATGCTGTGTGTATATAGATGATTACTCCCCTACGATATTTAAAGCGATCCGGAAATTACATGTCATAAGTTCCACACTCTCTACTGAAGAAGGGGGGTGGGGGATAGGATCCTGATTTTGGGGATTATTGCGGTCTTGGGGATGGAAGTTAATTTCGATACTAATGATGGTACTTGGGATATTCATAACATGCTGCTGTTGCATACAATGATTACCAATAGTTTGCACTGAAATAACTGATGGATGTACTAAGGGATGTATGCACATGGTGTCGAGAGGAAAACAAACGCATGGCCGAAATAACAGAGACACTGAGGAAACAAAAACAGTAAAACAATTCATGGCTATAGACATTAATGATGAAGATGGTTCAGACATAGATACCCCAGACTTATCCTCATCGGAGGAGGATACAATGAATGAATAAGACGTTTGGCATACGGCTAAAAGGAGGGTTTGTCAATCTGGAAAAATGAATACCCTTCATTTGAATGACAGACGTAACTTGATGGCCGTAGGCCAACCGTCTTATGCACCGAATTATAGAAATATAAACTGCTATGCTTGACCACCAAGCGGCCATTTTAAATGTAGCAAGAATCGCAATTTTTGCTTGTTAACCATTGCTCATTGCTTTCTGTCTAAAACTGCTTTGCAGCTTGCAATTCTTGCGAATTCTGCTTACTCTGCTCAACTGTTAACATTGTTGTCTGAATATGAAAGGACAAGGTTGCGGGACTGAAGAGTTTGTTGAAACTCCTCATGAGTAGCCCAGAAAGGAATGCCCACGCTCCCTCTCTGTAGCCTTGGGAGAGAGCTGCAGGGCATTTAATCACTTCACAGCTGCCAGCCAGTCTCGTACGATGGTAGAATATGTTGGAATAAAACAGCTAAAGGCTTGAATTATGCTCTTCCTACGGCCCCCCCTTCGCAAAACCCATTAGAACGTGTCGGCTCCCAGGACACGAATAGTACCTCATAGATAGCAAAGCTTGGAATGTGGCTCTTCCCCCGTGTGCAGCTTGCTTCCAAGAACAGAACCACTGTGTTCTGTTCAACAACTAAAAGATGCCTCTGCACTTTCTAATTGCACATTGTTACTAGAATAGACATCGAAAGTGTCATAATCGTCATACTCGTCGGATATGTCCATCGTCATCCCGAGTTCAAAGGAACTTAATAAAGAGGGGTGTTAAACATGACATTGCTGATTGTATGATATGCATTTTGTATATATGTAACTGATGTACGTAATTCGCTCTCTTGCGTCCCTCGAGGTCTAGGAAACTCACGTCGCGGGGCGTGAGATCAGAGTTGGCCAATTGATACTATTTTTGCTTGCAATAAACCCTAGCATTGGGAATTTGAACCTCGTGTCTGGCGCATCTTTTTGTATATGGTTATTGCCTTGTTTCCATAGCACGGGGGACACCTAGGGGCCCCTTTCACACATTGCACATTTAGGCAAACCACCAATGACTATGTATTTATATGTTTTGTCTGTTAATTTTCTTTAAGCATTTGCTACCTTTCTTTGATGTATTTGTTAAACAAGATGAATGTGTTTTGATTTATATGTACACAAACAACTAAAAAGTATTATGTTAAACTGAACGCAGAAAAGTTCCTCTGCACCTACTAACACTGACTAAATAAAAAGCTACAGTGTAACCTTTAAGGGCTTAACTGCTCGTCTTCTTGATTACGTATGAGAGTTAGCTTAATGAAATGGCTTCTGTCATACCAAGCATGCTGAATAACTCAGCCTTTACAAAAATGTATATGTAAAGTGACCAAAAGTAAGTGGTAGGACGCCATCCCTTTTGTTTCAAGGAGACACTTCTTCAGGCACAGCTCAAGGACTTTGTGTTCCATCTGTTTTTCCTGCAAATACTGTCCTGGTAAAGAACCATATGAGAAAAAGGTGGGAAGAACCAAGGTTTAAAGGTCCCTCTACAGTAGAAGACTGCACCCCCTCTGCAGTGAAACTACAAGGAAGGAGAGCTTGGATCTTCCTGGGTGACATCAAACCATATATTGGAGAAGGCCCCCTGCCTGCACCCCAGCGTGAGGAGACTACGAATGACAGGGAAGAACCAGAGCACCTGCAGACGAGATCCATGACGTAGAAGCAGGACGCATGAGCAGCAGCAAAGTAAAGACAAAGAACTTTTGTGAGATAGTTGTGGTTTCATTTTGGAGATTCCTCTGAGCAAAAAAGAGGAAAACGCCAGATAAACTGGACACTCTGTGCATCCTAGTTGCAGGGTAAAGAAGAAAACTGCATTTATAAACCACAACATAGCCTGTTAGCTTTGAACTTTAGACTGAGGCACGCTGAAGCAGAAAATAATATGCCAAATTTTGACCGAGGACACATAAATTGGAAGAAAATACAGAACCCAGATTCCTACCACACAGAGACTTTGTTTGGAATCACTTATGGTGTCCCACAGTAACAACATCACCAAAGATGTGGTGACATACTTCGATCTAGTGCTAAGATCGTACCCGTCACTGGTGGGGAAGCTCACACGTGTCACTGACTTTCTTCAAGATCCTGAAAACGAAAAGATTATAAAGGGATTGCTTACTGTGATTGCCGCGCAGTTCCTCCTACTTCCGGAGTACAGCAAGGAAAAGCCAAATGCCCCAAGCAGAGAAGGAAGTAAATGAGCTTATCAACGTATTGTTCTTTCGCCTAATCGAAGACTGTCCAAATCTTGTTGGGAGAACGGCAGATCTACTACCTTTTCTTCGAGATCCAGCAAATACAGGACGCCTGAGCATAATCCGCAACAGTATTGTGATCTTAGTTGCAAGCCACATAAACGGAAACTGCAAACACTGTTCACAGTAAAGTGAAAGCATACAGTCCTGGACCTCAGCAAGACAGGACAAATGTCCCTGTCACCAGAAGACAGTAGGTTGGCCAGCAACATCTTCTTCCGGTTAATCACAGATTTTCCAGAGCTAGTGGGGAGACTTGTAGATGTTGACGTCCTCACATTCATCAGAGACCCAGCTAATTCTACACAGATGGGCATGCTCTTGCATGGAATAGTGATGCAAGTGGAACTTTCTTACCATCAACAGAACTATTTGAGAAGATTTTAGACTTTCCGGCGAGGGACAGATCGAGAGAGAATTGCCAGTGATTGCATTTCTTATTTTATATTGACAAGGACACAACATGCCTTTGGGAATGAAGCAGATCAGAGGCATAGACTGGGAGCTGACATATTTTGAACATGCACAGTAAGAGACTTGCTGAATTCTTGCTTGATTTTGACACTCCCCATAGCCTAGTAAGAGAACTGTATCCCGAGATAATAGACAATTCATTATTCAAACGAAGGGGGACAATTGTGTAATACCTGCAACTCACACACAGAATCCGTAAGACAATATTGTTTAAAGGATTATAGTAAAAGTTAACAATTTTGGCGAATGATTGAGATGGGGATCCAGAGCAGCAACCTTGTCCTCCCGCAGGAGGAAAGACGTCCACATTTTTCTGGAAGTAAATGCTGCCGCCTGACCTACAGAGGCATAATGTATTTATGTATTATATTCATCATTGTTTTACTATCATTGACGATCAGAACTGCATTGTTTATTGGTGCACAACGCGTTCCGATTCCAGTTCACCCACCTAATGATGCACGCATGAAGTACCCAGACCTTAAATAGAAATTCCAGTCCCTAGAAGATCTGATAGTGGAATGAATGAACTTGAGATGGATGTGATTAGCAATGACACACACACACTTGTGGTAACAAGCAAATCGAAAAGCCGGAGACAGGGTCGGCAAAGTATGAATGTGAAAAGGTTACTGACAACCACACGCATGCAAACATTGAATGCACATACACCAGGCCTATTGTCAATGACTGCAGAACCACAATCGAAAGCATGGGAGAAGGAAAGACTGCCTACAATGAGAAATCCCACTACAAGCGAAGTGAAAAGACAAATGGAAGAAGCTGAACCCCTGAAGAGACAAGAGGAGTTAGAGTATCGACCAGCAGAGACAGCATGGACAAACCCATATGTTCCAGTGAAAGGGACAAGTACAACCATATACAGGACCAATGCCAGCGTGGATATGGGCATTTCTAACCAGAAAGAAAAACATATATGAGGACAAGGAAAGAGCTGCCAGACTTTTGTCTACTCAAATGGTGCAGATGAGAAGGCCTGCACCATGGACCAAGATACCTGAGAAACCTCCAGCACGAAGGAGCCATACAGATGCATTCAGGGATGTAGTCATAGGAACTACATGAAAAGCTTAAGAATCAAGAGAAGCATGCACGCAGACGACAATGAACTAAACGATTACTTGGACAGCACAGCACATTTGGGAAACAACATTTGGTACCAGCATATGAAAGACGTTGGACAACGAAGTTCAGAATGCTTTGTTTGTGCACTCCTACCGTACAGCATGGGGAAGTCCAAGATCTTCGTAGCTGTAGAAATTGATGTCCAGACAGCACACTGTCTTTCGCATGTAGCAATGTGCAAGACCAGAGGCCAGTTCATGGGTAGTGATGCCTCACTGAAATGGGCAACTGAAGCAACCAATCCAAATTAAGACTATTATGTCCAGGACATAAAGACAAGAAACAATGGAAAAACAAAACACATTGTGATCAGATACGAGAAGCCTGGGGTTAAAGGAGCAGAAATCAGAAGAGAAGTGAATAAGAAACCAAATGTCCAAGGAAAAACCCCAGAAGAGGCTCGAAGTTGGAAGAACAGAGGCCAAATGCAGATTTGGGGAACAGTGCTTTCACCAGACGGATGGGAGAAAGGAATAGTGATATGCAGAGCATGGATGGTCATAGGTCAATACGAGCCTACCATCAACATAGTGCAAAATGGATGCAAGCCATTATGGCCAAAGCTTGCAAAACTGTTGACTTGGGTCGAGGACAGAGGAGGACCCTTGCAGATGGTGCCACTGGAAAGCCCAAAATTCTGCTTCAGGAAAAATGGGAGAGAATCAGAAATGTGGACGAGTTTTTGATGCTCCAGGAATGGTACATGGAAGTGCAGTAATTATGGATCATTATTGGACATGTGATCCAAAGCATACATCAGATTGCCGAGAAACTGGGGAGGTATATGCACAATAGTGAAAGTCCACGTTCCAGAGTTGGTGATCCCGAAATGTGACTTGAATATTGACAGTTTCCCGAAAGCAGATGCACACCTGCGGAAGAAGAGATCTATGGAACTAATGACCCGACTGAAGAGGTAAAATTACTTTCCTGCCAAATCTGAAGAAGCTTTTCATGCAATTCCATATGAACATTGTTTAGCCTCACCTGATCAGTGTTCGCAACAATCTTCATGCCTAGATTCCAAGTTGGTGCAAATACTAAATGGTTGCAGATAACCAGATGGGAGTTACTGCAGACCATCAATACAACCATAAAAGGATTCAATGCAATCAAAGAATAGTTAAGAGCCATCCGACTGATGACTCTCCAGAACAGATATGTACTTGGCATGATCACAGCTATGGATGGAGGTGCTTGTGCAAAAATCGGAGAATCCTGCTGCACATTTATACCTTCTCACGATGAGGAAAATTGAACTCTAACAGAAGCCATAGGTATGCTGACAAAACTACAGAATCAGATGATTGATGAAACTGACAAAGTTGATGAGGACAGTTGGTCTGGATCACTGTTCTCATGGGTTCCACAATGGATGGCAGATGCATTCAATTTCCTGGGAGCCCTGCTAATGATGATATTGCTAGGATTCTGTGTCATCAAGATAATAATTTCTCAGTGCCAGAAAACTGCAAAAAAAAGCCATAGGGATGAAGATCATGACTGATGTCAAGCCAGGATGGAAGCCCAAAGACCTGACTGATGAAGAAACAAGAGACTTTGTGAAATCTAGCATTTATGCACCTGAGGGAACAAAGTTTCTCTATCCCAGGAAGCATCGAAATTATGTGGGAAGATGGGTTTACTGCAGCCCAAATGGACAATGTCAACTGATGACATGGAACAAGGACGAACACGTAAGAGCAGCAGGAAATTTAAAAGGAGTAATAAAGATATGGACCCCAAAGAGACATTTCTTCAGACCATCATGTATAGACCCAGAAGATGAAGAAAGAATGGACCCAGACGATGAAGTAAAAACGAATACAGAGAAATCAAAGAAGATGGATCCAAAGAAGGAAGTGAAAGTGGTTGAAGAATCGCCCAGAGGGGGGAGTGTAGAGGAGGTCCCAAATAAAGCCTGCACTCCAATCGGCCATTTTGAAGTACCAGGAACGTTCACACCAAGATATGTGACGTATGAAGAGCAAATAAACCAGCAGAGAGCCGCGGTAGGGCTCTGCCCAGTACCTATTAGAAGAACAGCACCTATTCAAGTACCAATACCAAGGAAACCATGGACAGTAAGGTATCCATTGAGAAAACCATATCAACAAATGAAACGGAATGAAGATCGCCTGAGTACAGTCCCTGAAGAAACCAAAAAGGTCTTAATGGAAGACGAATGGTGACGTCACGAGAACCCGGACTGACTCACTTATAGAAGAAATGATGACCAGAGAAGGACGCAAAGAGACGAAAACACCATGAACAAGGATATCGTGAATCTAAAGTGAAAGGACGATGTCAAAATGTATGAAGCTTAAGCTGTAAGCATGGCAAAGATATTTGGCCAGTTTACACCTGTACATATGCTTGGAACCGCAAGAAAGCTAAGAAAACTGTGCGGCTTGCTATGCTTAGTAGAAGAATAGTGCGGCAAGCGCCACTATACATAATCTACCTCAAACGAAGCACATTATTATAAGCATATTTCTACTTTGCACAAGAAGCAGAATCAACCCAGGCTACTAAAGGCCACACGAGAAAAGCTTCATATTTAGAAAAGCTGAACAGTAGCTACATTTAAATGAAACTAAGAACAGAATATCCTGCCTCTGAAAGGTCGAGATAAGAAGACGAAGGCAGGTGGTCGGTGAAACGAGAATAAAATACACAAATTGATGGAAAAGCGGTAAATTGATGGTGTCTAAACCACGTGACCAGCCGAGCCAAACGAAAACAAGAGCTCACACCTACGCATGGCACAAGGCCAGGCGAAGATATCAGAACTTTTCCAGACAGAAGATGCAGTCTCGAGGCCAACCACAGTGAAATAATTGACACATGGCTACTAAAGTTATGATTGATTGTAACAGTGACAGGAGGAAGGCCGGGTAACTAAGGTGCACCTCACACCTGGCCGACCATTCTGCGTGCTGCTAAGCAAAGTGGAAAAATATGCATGGGGTAAATGCCAACCCAATCACAATGGACCAAATAATCTAGAGTCCTATAGTTAGTAGAACCAATGGGACGTTGTACTTTCAGTGATGTTTGCAGTAGTCATTTTTTGAAGGAAGGGCTTAGATGCCCATCTGACAGTGTTTACGCAATCCCCTCACTCCGTTACCATATGCAGATATAGTACCTATATTAAAGTTACCTTTCCCAAACCAATAGAATTGCATGTCAACTTTTAAGTGTTACACGTCAATGATGAGGAGTTTTCAGTATAAATGTCATGACTTTTATGAAGTTCATTGGAGTTGAAGTGAGAAGGAAGATCGCGCCATTGCTGATATTCATAACTCCCTGTTTTTTGTACTTGTCATTAAACGGACTCCCTTTGTCAAACCGTTGAGTTGTCCTTATTGATTGTTGTTCGAGTAATAAATCTGCACCCCCATCCATCTCACGGGTCCCGCTATCTTGTCTTAAAGTGCTTCTGAGCAAACCCCGACTCTATGGGCCGGTTGGGGGTCTCCGTGCACACACTGGACTTGTAATGAGGCCCATTGACTCTTTCGCTCCAGCCTCGGCCAATCTCTGCAATCACTGGAGTTTTCCCCTCTCCTCTCAAGCACTCCCTTATGCACCCCTACTCAAAAAGCCTTCTGCCAACCCCTCCATCCAACCACACTATTGCCGAATTTCTATATCCCCTTTCCTGGGCAAATGCATGGAGAAGTTGGCTATCTCCCAGCTAACCCTACACACTGAATTTGTTGGTTGTCTCCATGACCATGAGTCTTGGTTCAGAGCAGCCAGAGGCCCGGAAACTACTCTCCTGAACACCTGTGAAGATTTGCTCTCCAACCTTGACTCTAACGCTCCCCCATCCTCATCCTCCTCGACCTTTCTTCTGCCTTTGACACTGTGAACCACAATATCCTGATCTCGGAGATACCCTGGGCATCACGGATCAGGCTCTGGCGTGGCTATCCTCTTTCCTCTTGGACCGACCTTCCCAGGATGAACTTGGGTCCTTATTCTTCTCCATCACACTCTCTACATGTTGTGTTCCCCAGGGATATATCCTCTCGCCCTGGTTTTTCAATTTCTATCCGGCCCCTTGGACCGACTGATCTCTACATTTTCCCCCGACTTTCAGTGTTATGCGGATGACAGGCAGCCCTCTTTTAGGCTACCCTTCGGCCTCCTCCTCGCTCATCCCTGACTGTCTTTCCGCTGTTCAGGCATGGTGCACCTCAAATGATCCGTCTTAATGCCAGTAAGATGGAGATCCTTCTCATTGGGACCCCTGCTCCCGCTTTTCCCCTTTCACTCTGGCCGGCCTGCCTTGGCCCTGCGCCCTCACCCTCTTGTGAGGCAAAAAACCTCGGGGTCATCTTCGACTCCACTCTCTCCTTCTCTCCACACATCACAGATATCTCTAAAAAGTCCCATTTACAACTGCACCTATTTTCACCTTCCCCCAGAAGCTCACTCTTTGCAGAGCCCTATTTCTCTCTAGGCTTTACTACTGCAACAGCCTCTTTCTCAATCTACCTAGCTCTACCCTCCGTCCTCTGCAACACATCCAAAATGGGACTGCAAGACTTATCCTTGGCCTCAAGCCCAGGGACTGTATCTCTCTGGCTCTGAAATCCCTCCACCGGCTCCCGGTGGCTGCAAGGATCAAGTTTAAGGCCCTCTGTATTGTCCACAAGGCCTTCTGGGCCCGGGGCCTGTACTATCTCCAATGCTCTCTTCCTAAGTACCTTCCTTCCAGAGCCCTCCGCTCGTCTACCTTACTTTCTCTGCGGGTGAGTCGCTTCTCCAAGCATATACTGGATGATAGATCTCTTTCCTCTGCAGGTGCCTCCCTCTGGAATGGCCTCCCTGTCACTCTCTGCCTTGAGCTGGACCTCCTTAAGTTCTGGAAGCTACTCAAGACCTTCCTTTTCTCCTCTTCCTTCTCTCTGCCTCTCCCCTGCTAACCATTCCCCACTTCCCATTCTCTCTGCCTTCCCTCTGTTATTCTTCCCTTCCTCCTGCTGTTACATTGACTGGCTGCCTTGTGCTCCTCTGAGTCATATAAGACACCTGCCCCCTCCCCCCTAGCCCGCAGTCCAGTCCCTAGCCCTTGCCTTCAGGCCCTCCTGCACTGCACCTGGCCTTCCTTGCACTTCCTGGGCATGTTCCCCTGGGAGTCCCTGCCTTACTGCACTTAACCCAGGGCACTGTTCCACTGGGTGCACGTCTCCCCCTTCCTCTCCACTGCACTTCTTGTCTGTGCACTTGCACAATCTACATGATACTAGGCCTAGTAAGATCGCTTCTCTTGGTCTCCCCTCTTTCCCCCTCCCTGCCTGGCTGTGCCTTGATACACTTGTGTAGAGGCACATTATAAATAACCTATCAATCAATGAATCCTTCATCCTCCTCGTCCCAGTATTTAGGTGGTTATGGGAATTGGAGTTCATTGATGTCAGCTGATGCATAGTATTTGGAAAATCTCTCTCATTGATTCCATATGACAAGTCAGTTTTATATGAAGGAGAATTAGTTCTGAAAAGGGTGTTCTGGGAGCTTTTGCTTTTTAGACCAGGAATGGGAGGTTGGTCTAAAGGATATTGGGAAAATTTTTCTCTACTTTCCCCAAAGGGGGGAACAGATACATGGCATTAGGCCATTCGGTTATTGGGCACCAGGGGGTCTTTTTCATGAGGAAATGAGGATACCAGGTCTCATCCAAGAAGTCATGACATCTCCCAGGTAGTTGTCACCTCCCATGTGATCCTTTCCATTGCCTCTGACAGACAGTACCTATGTCCTCATTTTCTCAGGCATCCTATGTAGTGATAGGTCTCAGTATGTTCCTGCCAATTGAATTGATGCATAAAGTTCAAGCCAAAGCACAATACCACAGCAATGCCAACCAGAGGATATAAGTACAGACTTTACCCAGGAGAAGAAACTTTCTCTTGTCCCCATAGAGCCGTAACAGGTCTGTGCAATAATCCTGGACTGCCATGCCTGTCCGATACTCGCGGAGCAGCGCTGCAAACTGCTGGATTTCCTGCGAGGAGAGCTTATTCCTTAACTGCAGAAACAGGCCACAAGAAGTAAAACAAAGAAAGACATGTTAGTCACCACCAACATAGAATGGCCGCTTTGGACTCCATCCACAAAATGCATCACAATCACCCTACGACTCGAGTATCACACACTAGGCAACTACTCTAAGATCAATAGAAAACTCTGTCAATACAGACCACAAATCACCCGCCAAATTCTTTTCAGCAAAATGTGGATCAGTGACGCAAACACCGGGCGGGCACAGGAAGATCCCCAAGCACAATTCTTTGTATGTTCCAATACAAGAAGGATGTGCCATGTATGAAGCTCTCAAGCACACAATCAATGAAATACTGCCCACTTTTGATAATGTAGCCTTATAGACCAAAGGAGGGGTTGGGCCATAAGTCCGAGAAGGGCCATTTTCCCAATCGATAATGACCTCTCACAGGGTCTATAAGGCTATTAGCACATAGTGGTAGTCGCAATTCATGTTTTGGAGGTGAAGTAACGCTGGGTAAAGTAAATAGGCAGCCAAGTTAGTAAATGAAACGTGGTTTCTTTTTGTAATATTGACATAACACGGTTGTCCTCACAAATTAAGCATTTTAATTGCAAACTTGGCCGAAAGGAAACAGGTTTAACATGAGTATGCATTTGGTGTCAAGTCAAAACCAACGGTTTCTCCATAAGAAATGAAGGCATTTGCAAATGCTTTATCTTTCTCTTTCGTGTGTTAAATGGGATGTTGCAGCATAAAAGGTCATCTCAGAGAGGAAGTGGCTTGTCCAAAGATATCTTGCCTGGGAATTGTATTGTTTCCCTGTCTGCCTTTAAAGACAAAATGTACAGATCACAGTCGATACCAGTAATTATTGACTGCACTCTAAACATTCTGATTGGCTAAGTAGAGGTCAACAACGATATCCATGTGCTAATAATAATTCTAATACCTATTTCGACTGTGCACATGGTAACTAAATTATCTCAATGCACTTCACCAATATCAGTCAATGAAAGGCAGACGTCTCACAAAGATATTCAACAACCTCTGTCAGAAAGAACTGATCAGCTGACATATGTGACATGAATGCATGAATGCTGGGATGCATTTATTTTTTTAATTTTGCTAAGAAATATAAGTAATAGCTCATATTGTAATGTTTGTAAACGTTTTAACCAGATTGAATTCTTGCCTTTATGAAGTGTGCCCTTTCTGCAGTTCTGAAATGCCAATACATTGCTCTCCTCCTGGTACCTACTTTTCAAAAACATGTTCGCTATGTTGTCATGGAAAGAAAATATAACTAGAGGGATAGGAAACTCCAACATAAATGGGAACTGGAGCGTCAAAGCAAATACAGAAAGGGGTGTTCCCATCAGGTTTAGTTAAAATGACTTAATCAAACTTATTTGCATCAAGTGATGCTGCAAGGAAATATATCACATGATTAAAGTGTACAGGTGCTTGGTTTTGAAACTGAATTTAGTGGACAGACAGTAAGTGCGTTAGATACATTACAAAGTGGTGAGAAGAAATTAAATGTATAGTTTATTTCATAAATATCAAAAATAGACATACAAACAGTACAAAACCAAAAGAAAACATTTGACAATTTCTAGTAATGATTTCAGAAACTTACAATCAACTACATAAATGAAAGTTACAAAGGTTCATCCCTAGAGTTATGATTGGAACAAATCAATTTAGGGGGCAGTCAGTCTGCTCTTATACTCAAACTTTCAACAGGGGTAAAACATGATATGCCAATATAAATTATATTGGATCTATGCCAAGAACACAGAAATCAAGGTGGCATTCTGCCTACGAACGCACCGACCACCAGCCAACCCCCAAAGAAACAACAAGGGCCAACAAGGGCCCAGGGTTGGGGGGGTGGGTAGCACGTCACAAAGTGGCGACAAAGGGGGGAGGGGGTGTGGGACCAAGAGAGGGGTGAGCTATATAAACCCGGTAAGAAAAGGTTCACTCTCTCTCGGTCCCTGCCTCCCTTCCCACTAGAGTGGGTCGAATTAGGCACCCCCATGTCTTGTTCACGCTAAACAAAGTCAAGAGAAGCAAATACGTGGGTTTTGGGGAGGGGGGGGCCAGCTATTAATGTGTTGAAGTGAATTAATAGGTCATGACCTATACTAAAACTTTGTATTTTGTTTTCAAGGTGGCAACGTTAGTGGGGGCAACATAAAGGAAATGGGGTGGATCACAGTTTCCAAGACAGCTGTTGCTGGCACATACTTGCAATTTAATTGCGCCTGCTATCAATACTTTAGTTTAAGTGGAGGGGGGTTGTTAACTGGGCCACACATCCGGGGCTCTCAGTGCTCACATAGGGGAAAAGTACGAGTCCTTAACACAGCACCTAGAGTTAGGACATAGGAGTGCCCCAGGACGGGTCAGGAACAATGTGATGCCCGTTGGTTTACACAGGGCACTGGGTCCTCATGTGAAAACCCCCCAAAGGTGTAGGAATTACCATGGGGAGTCAATTAGGGAGGGGGGGCACACCCACACTGCCACCTCACCAGGACGATTTTACCTAAAACAAATGGTTACAATAACCAAAGGTTCTAAACATGCTACCACCAAAGGTTCGAACACCAAAAGTGTGAACCTTTGGTGGTAGCACTGTAAAAAAAAGCGTGAAGATGAAGGTAAGTGGGGTTTGTTTATGTTGGGGGTGTGCTGAGGGTGTGGGTGGGGGGTGTTATGGGTGTGCTGTGTGTGTGGGTGTGAGTATGTAGGTGTGTTTGCATGAGAAAGGTGCAAACTTTTGGTAGTTCGCACCTTTTTCATGCAAATGTTTTGCCTGCGGTAGTTTCAGCCACGGGCAAATCACTTAGATTCATTTATCAGTGCCTAGGCTAAGGTTAAGCCATGAGCCATACAGTTTCTGTGGTCAAACAAGCAGGTTATCCTCCGCTTAAAATGAGGATTTCTTTGCTTAAGCGGGTATCAAGGTGGCAGGTTCAGTGGCGGCCGGAGGGAGGGGCCCCAGGCTACATTAGATTAAGTAATTTTGGGAAACTCAGTGGACGCATGAGAGTTAGGCAATAGACTGGGACCAAAGGGGGGGAAGGGTGGGGGCAACTCTCTGTCCCCCCAACTTACGGCAAGGTGCGGTCAGCTATAGGGAGGTGCAAGAGCCACCTTCACCCTAAAAGGAAGGGGGGACACAAGCTCCTCTACAATTTTGACACACCACCGGACATGTCCGGAGGGGCTCCGCAAACGTCATTAATGTCGCGATGAGTGTGAATGCATGCAGATTAGTGTCGGGATGAGTGTGAATGCGTGCACGCCACTGGACACATCCGGAGGGCCTCTCTAATGTCATTACTGTCGGAACGAGTGTGAATACAATCGGGTAAGCAGAAGTTATGGGGAAGTCCCTTGCCCCAGGGCGAGCCACGACCTGGTGTCTGGGGGGAACTGTCTGCCGCCGTTAACCAGCAGAGAGTCGTGGCAGAGTCACAGGTCTATCCACTAGAAAGCACTGACAGATCCTGAGGGGACTGCGCAGCCAATAGATTAGAAGTAACGGCTCCCTGGAGTACTAGGCTCAAGGGAGGCCCCGGGTAAAGGGGGAGGGGTTGAAGATGGGTAGGATGGGAAATCAAGAATGGGGAATTGAATTAGAAGAGTAATATACTAATTAATATAATATACAGAACAAGGGAATAGTATATGGAAGGGTAGTAGTGAACACTAAGCGCTTGAAATAGAATGATAGAAGAGTAGAACAAGGGAAAAGAATTAGAATGAAAGAAGGTGCGTGATATTGGGAACGGAAGTGAAGAGTAGAAGACTTTATGAATAAAGGCACCGAAAAAAGTGTCTTGGAAATGTGTACTGTGAATAAAGGCTCCAAAAAAGGGCCTGGCAAATGTGTACTGTGAATAAGGGCTCTGAAAAAAGGGTCTTGGGAACGTGTACTGTGAAACAAACCAAAGTAATGGCCATGGGTAGAGAGTGAAATGTGTATGGAGGGCCGGGCTTAACCGGCAGGGTCCTCAGGACGCTGAAGGTGGGGAAGGTCCTTAGGAAGCCGCACCCGGTGTAGAATATCCTGTGGTGCGGTGGAGAAACAGATCACCTGTAAGATAACTCCTTGACTTTATGCAAATAAAGCGTGCTGTGGCATTGTGATTTCCATCTTGAGAACTGGTCTTACCTCTTTATTCAGGGAATCTCCTGGAGGTCTAGTTGGGGGGGAGGAGGGTATAAATGAGGTAAGCATGCCGGTGTGTTTGGGGAGGTGCAGCTGTGGGTTGTCCCCGCTAAGAGCCAGAAACATAAAGATCAGAATGGCTTTTAAGCTGTCGGGAGAAGTAGTAAAAGCAGTCAGGTTTTGCTGCCTCGCACGAGACGCTTCGGTGCCCGTAATGCTGCTGGCGACCTCTTGGAGAACAACACGGCGCCTGCATTTTCAGAGCACTTGCCTGCCATACGGAGGGGCACATATTTACTTCTCAAATTCCCATCTGCCGCCTGCATGCTGTATCTTTCAACAGCTATCCTGCACCTTCCTGTGAGCAGCACTGACAGCTCCTTTGAGCACTTCCAGGATGGCAGCCTGGTCGAACATTAACTGATGCAGTGGCCCTTGAATGATCCAGCACACTGCACGTTGCGGCTGGTCATCTCCACCTTTCTATATTACCCACGCATGAGTTGCTACGCAAGTGGGTCCTGAATGGTTCTTCTTGGTCTTGAGAAGGTAGGTCTGCATTTCTCCCCACCGCCAAAATGCTATTGTGATCTTTATGTTTCTGGCTCTGAACGCCACCTTGATTTCTGTGTTCTTGGCGTAGACCCTATATCACTTATATTGGCATTTTGTTACCCCTGTTGAAAGTTTGAGTATAAGAGCAGACTAACGGCCCCCTAAATTGATTTGTTCCAATCATGACTCTAGGCATGAACATTTGTAACTTTAATTTATGTAGTTGTTTGTACGTTTCTGAATTGATTACTAGAAATTGCTATATGTTTTCTTTTGGTTTTCTACTGTTTGTATGTCTATTTTTGATATTTATTAAATAAACTATGCATTTAATTTCTTCTCACCACTTTGTAATGTATCTAGAGCACTTACTGTGTGTCCACTAAATTCAGTTTCAAAACCAAGCACCTGTACACTTTAATCACGTGATATATTTCCTTGCAGCATCACTTGATGCAAATAAGTTTGATTAAGTCATTTTAAGTAATCCTGATGGGAACACTCCTTTCTGTATTTGTCATGGAAATAACAGCCATGTTTGATACGGAATGGTTTGAGGTTTTTGCTCGAATATTCAAGTTGAATTGAACTACATCTGTTTTTTTGCAACAAGTCAATGGGCCTCATTACACGGACGGCGGTAAGGGTTAACGGTCACCGTTAATGGCAACGGTGACCGTTAACCCTTACCGCCGTACTACGAGGTCCCTTTGCGGGTTGGAGGAATTAACGCCTGCTTCTTGCAGGTGTTAAGTACCAACCCGCTAAGGGACCTCGGAGCTAATTACGGCACCGCAAAATTGCGGTGCCGTAATTAGCGCCTTCCCCATTCCCATAGAGCCCTATGGGGCAGAAATGGGAATGGGGAAGGGCAATGGCGGAAGGGGGATTTACCGCCCCTCCAACCTTGGAATGGGGCGGTAAATCCCCTTTCCGCCAAGGCGGTGCCGGTAATTTACCGGCATGGTCCAGGGTGCTAATAGCACCCTGGATTACCGCCTTCCGTGTAATGAGGCCCAATACATTTTCATGGAGTAATGTCTCAGGAAAACTAGATATGGGGCCTCATTACGACCCTGGCGCTAAGTGTTTAACGGTGCCGTAAAAGGCGGCAGCGCCGTTAAACACTTAGCGCCTTACTATGAGGTCCCTTTGCGGGACCCGACCTTAATGGCTGGTCTACACCAGCCGTTAAAGTAGGGACCCGCAAAGGGACCTTGGAGCTAAGTACGGTACCGCAATTTGCGGTACCGTACTTAGCGCCTTCCCCATAGAGCCCTATGGGGCAAAAATGGGAATGGGGAAGGGCCATGGTTTAATGGGGGATTACCGCCCCGCCAACCTTGGAATGGGGTGGTAATTCCCCATTGCACCATGGCGGACCCGTTACAACACCGGCACCAACCATGGTGCTAATAGCGCCATGGTTTAGCGCTGGTGTTGTAATGAGGGCCATGGGTTTATAGTGAAAATGTCGACTGCAAAAATGTCGACTGCAAAATGTCGGGAAAAAAAATTTCGAATGTGTTTTTTCTTTTTTTTTTAATGGGGGGTTCCTCCCAACCCCCCGTTTATTTTTTACTAGCTAGACCCCAATAAAAACATACAAATAAAAAAAAACACATTTGAATTTTTTTTTCAACTTTTTTTTTGTTGACATTTTTGCATTCGACTTTTTGCAGTCGACATTATAACTGGACACCCTAGATATACTAATTTGCTTCAATCTGCTCCAGTTCTCTAAATCAGGTTCTCTTTCCAAAGCCGTTAGGGCCCTCAGACAAGTACATATTGTACGAATCCCAGTAATATCTATTAGGATTTTCTGAAAGATCTAAATTGTCTTGCCTATCCGTGGATGCCTGTTAATGTAGCATCTTGGAATTCTTATCTGTTTGTCATTGGAGGTAAAGAGGGATGATTTGTGTCCCCAATAGGTTTGGCAATACTCCTCTTTGATAGGTCATTCATCGTTGATTAGATTCATGATGTAGTGGGTTGGCAGATAAATCAGTGTATAGAAAGAGCCTATTGTGCTGCCGGGCAACGGGCTATCATGCACGCACTCTTAGAGCCACTCTTCAAGGTTTTAATAGCAACCCCTACATCCCTGGAGAATAGGATCTGAAGGGATGACCAGCGGTTGGAGGGCTCAGAAGCCTCCAGAATGTTGGACATTTCCATCATACATGTGTTTTCATGACAACCTTTGAGGAGCCTAGTATATCCGTTTTCCCCAGATATTTTGGGCTGGTTGTGAATGATGGATTGGAAAGTAGAGAAAGGCATTAGGAGGCCAGAGTCATGCAATCCGCGGGGCGGAGGGTGCATACCGTGGTTATGTAGTCCTGCAGTTGGTCCAGCCCTATGTTGCTCTGGTCACTTTCACTGTAGGCTGTGGCGGAGCTGTGGTACGATTCACGGAATGAAGGCGAAGAGTTCCCACTGTAATAGGCTTCAAATGTGTCATGGGAACCGTTGCTGAGAAGAGATGGAGTGTAACATGGGGTTATTCAACACCTGTATTCATTTGCATTAAGGATTTGAGCATGGCCAGGTGAATGGGTTGCAGAAGAGAGAGAGGGCAGTGTATGTTCACAAGCCAGGGCAGCACAACTGTGGCACAGTACAGGACTAGAGCCATGGTATATACAAGGCAGCAGCAGGAATAGATTGGCATAGAGAATCAGGAGCATGTGCCTGGCACTGATCAAGGTGGCACCATGGCCAGGGCTAAGGCAGAAAACATGGAGGGCATGGAGCAAGTCAATGTCAGCCGCAAGAAGGTGGCACTACAGGGAGACCTGAGCTGAGCCCAAGAGTTGCGTGGAGCAGTGACCACCAGCAGCGTGGACCCTGGGGCCACAGTGACCCCTCGCACCAGGGGGCCCAGATCTATGAATGGAAAGGAAGGTGCTTACAAGGAACTGCAGCAGCTGAAGTCGGCTTCATACCCATAGGTCACGTCTGTGTTGCGGCTGTCACCTGCAAGATCACAATGGCTCATTAGAACGCGGAAAACAGGCTTCAGGCAACAGCACTCACAGCATTGACTAGGGACCGTGTGAGTCCTTAATGCAATCCACACTGAGGGCCCACCCCTAGCACTGCCAGTATTACTGCTGATCCAATGACATCATTCACGCGGCCACAGTACCAGCAACAACCTCTGCCGATCTAACAGCCTACATACTCATCTATGTGTCCCAATGCCACCATCAAACCTCTAGGAAACTTTCAATTCCAAAGACTTGAAGGCACTCGAGACTTGGGAGTGAAGACTCCCATTGGCATATTGAATTCTAGGGTCTTGTCGTGCATTGCACATTTCCCGGAACCTGTTCCTAACACAAGCACGTGAATGTGTTGAATTTCTGCGCAATTTAAAGTGCATCCCGTTTCTGTATTTGAGATGCACATTGGGAAAAAAAATCTTCTATTTGCACCAATGGGCATAGCGGGTCGAAAGGGGCATCCAGGTGCGCACATTTCAGATGCCTTTGTGAACACGGCACATCATTCTTTTGTGCAAGCGATGAGACTCGTTAGCAGATCTTATCGCTTGTGGAAAAAAAAAACCTATATCTTTTAACATGATCGGGATTTTGGTTTGGCTCATTGCAGAAGAAAAGGAGATTTTTTAGATCAGTATTGTCTTTTCATTCTGCGTTGCAGTGTTGCCTGTGTATTGCCACATAGGGGCGGCCTACATCGGGAGACACAACTCTGGTCCTCAAGGGCTAGAAACAGATCAATCTTTCAGGAGACTCAATGTGACTATTCAAGAGAAAAATGTGTTTTCAATGGATCCAAATGGGAAATCATTTCAATATTCAGTGGTTATCCTGATAACCTAATAGGTTTGTAGACTTGAGTTCACCACTGGTCAACACCTTAATCTCAATGCCTTATAGAGGACACGTCTAAAGAACTCACTTCTCACAAATAACCCCAGAACTGGTATTTTTCTAGATCTTCCCTGTTGTCGAAGACAGGCATTGTCTTCTTGTAAGCTGAAAGCAGTTTCCCTGTGGTATTCTGCCTTTGTATAAACCTCTCACATTTTGATTAGTCCAATTAAATGTGCTATCACTTGCTCACATTTCCTTCTGGTCACAACGCAATGTCTGAACCATATTCTATGTTGTCTTTCCTGACCATGGGATGTGCCACACATGTTAGGCCTGTTCAGGGAGTACATGAAATGTTCGTGGGACTCACATCTGGAGAGCCAGGGCCGCTCGGGGTTTGAGGTGTAGTGGAACCCTGCCCGATCCACACATTCAATGCTCTGGTCACCATAAATAATTTGGAAAACTTGGCATAAGAGGGCACATGATTCCTCACCGGCATCCTGTTGGTGAGAGAAGGAGGCAGTTATTAATTTGAACTGGAATCAAAGCTGAATCAAGTGGGGAGGGCACGGCACAGCCAGTGTGAGCTCCTTCCCAATGCGCCAAGAACCCTATCAGTAGGGCTTGGGCTTCCTCCATGCTGTGCAACTTCCCTTCTGGCAGTTCAGCCTCTCACCTAGCAACCAAAGCTTTCTACACGCAGAAGAATCACCCACCCACCAGTACAAAATCACTCCTAGCAGGAGTATCCACCACACTGAAAAGCCCTCCACCTCCATCCACATACCTCTTCCCTTCTAGCACTGTCATTTATATTCCAACACAGCCCCCAAATGTGTCATCTCCTACCCTCAGCAGGATCTCCCTCCCACACATCACGGCTGCCTCTCCCTAGAAAGGAAAACCATCCCAGCAGAGTTCACTTCACATCCCTCAGTAGAGTTCCCTACCTCCCAACATAGTCCCTTCCTCCCTCATCCCTCCATCCCTTCGTCCCTCCCTCCCTCACTTACTCCCTCCCAGCAGTGGCAGTGCAGCTTCCGGTTCTCATCACATACCTTGTTCTCCACAGCTAGGATGATGAGGTTGCAGTAGGCCTCTGGACTTGGTACCTTTGGGTCCAGTGGGGAGCTCCCCATGTGCCGTCTCTCCCAGCTCCCATAGGTCTTTCCCCGCTCCCAGCTGCCACTGTAGGCTTGCCCTCTCTCCCAGCTGCCAGTGGGTTTTCCTGTCTTCCCCTTCTCCCAGCTGCCAGCAGGTTTTCCCACCTGCCTCTTCTCCCAGCTACCGCTAAAGGTAAATCGTCTTTCCCAGCTACCAAAGGCCCGGCCTCCTTGCTTCCTCTCCCAGCTCCGACTGGCTTGCTTTCTCTCCAGGCTCCCTCCCCCGGTAGGCCGGCCATCTTGCCCAGTCCGTGACATCTTCCAGTCCAGGCTGCATATGGTGTGCCTGCGCTCCATAGTGCCTCCTGGCTGTTTGGGTTCCCCACTGCCTCCAGGGTGACCCCTTTCTGCTGACCCGCCTGCAGGTTTCTGCTCTGCCTCACTTCCTGGGTATTTACCCAGGCTTCCTCCTGCAGGGACAGGATCAACACCCAGACCTAAAAGACACAAAGGAGGTGTCAGGTGAAACCACTCGCAGAAGAGATAGAGACAAAAACAGTACATTACATGAGGGAGGCATGGGACCACCAGAGGGAGACAATGTGACTGCCCACAACGCAAAGACTTGACATAGGGATGATATGTCCTACATTCCAATAGATTGTATATTTCCATGTTGCTCTTCTTTTTTGTCGCTTTGCGAGGTGCTCTCTGCAGTAAGCAGATTGCTTTGTGGCTTCTCTTAAATAAACTGCAGATTTAACCACCTCTAAGCCGGGGGCCCAGGGGGCTATAGCCCTGGGTCTTTGATGGGGTGGCTCAGGGCACTATAGCCCTGGGTCTTTGCTGGGGGGCTCAGGGGACTATAGCCCTGGGTCTTTTGGTCGTAGTCTCCAGTGGTCAAAGTGTATGAAAAGAAGTAGTGGAACTATGTTCCCTATTGTCCTGCACCGCTCCCCACAAACCCCAGCACCCCCCCCCCTCTCACCCCCCACGCAAAATACAAACTCTAAAACATATGCGCTTGCTGTTTAGGGGAACGTTCAGCTCAGTCCACTGAAGTGCAACTTTCAACTTCTTCCTACACTTTTATTTTAAAACGAATCCATTCCGGTACGGTTTCTTTTTAAAATAAAAGTATAGAAGCAGTAAAACTTAATTAAAAGAAGTAGAGGAGCACTGCTCCCGACCGCTCCCACCCACATCGACCACTGGGAGTCTCGGATAGAAGCTCAGGGGCTACAACCAATAGGCCAGCTAACCCGCCACAGTCCCGACATTAGCGTAGCCCCGGATCTTTTCCAGCCCTAGCAACATCTCTGCCAGAAATTGAGCTAATGTGGTGCTCAGGGAACCCTGGTACCTGTTTTTAGAACAAGGAGGTGCAGTGCGTCATCTCTCAGGTAGGAGGCGGCAGCAATCTCGTGGGTGGGTATTCTCAGAATCAGCTCCTCATTGTCGCGCCAGGTCAGGAGGAGGCAGCGGGCTGAGAGGCTCAGGATACAGTCCTGCTCTGCCGTGGTCTTCAGTGGAAGCTCCTTCAGCTGCTGCAGGGGAAAGGTAGCCCAGTTAGGGTGACAGGGCTCAGTGCATTGCATCAAGTAAGGTCCTGGGCCAAAAGGAGATCTGTAGAATCACAGGCTGGATAATATTTGGAGGAAGGCAGCTCCGCAATTGCTGGACACAGAGCTGGCACCACAAGTCAGACCAGGCACAACAGAGATTGCAGTTTGTACTTTGATCTTAATGTGCCAGGAGGCTTTACACGCAGGGTTGTCCAACTCCAGGCCTTGAGGGCCGGGATCCTGACAGGTGTTCTGGATATCCCTCATTAATACTCATGGGAAAAAATGTGCGTACATTTAGAATCATTGTATGGAAATTAATCTCGTGAATATTAATGAGGGATATCCTGAAAATCCAACATTGTTTCCAACCCTCGAGGCCTGGAATTGGACAACCCTGCTTTATTGCAATCAGTTGATGGAGGAATGTTGGGGCCCCGGGGAGAATCTAGCAACAACATGTGTGTATAAGGGGCATTCGGGTACATCGGCCATCAGTAGTGCATTCTGGAATCTAGGCGGGAACTTCAGCATTGACACATGTGCCCATGATTTGCAGATTTGCAACAATGGTGACCAGGTTTTGAAGGCCCACTATCCACTGATGCAAAGCATGATTAGCCCTGGGAGACAGTGGTGCCAGATTGCTATGGATTCTAGAGGACATACATGACTGCTAAAGATGTAGCTACATGCACTTTAGAGATAACAGACTGCTCATCTAAGTGCACAGAGATTGAGGTTACTGAAGGGCCAACAGCCAATGGGGGATATATTTTTGAAGATATATACACGCATTTGTTTATCACAGATAACCAAGTCCATATGTTTTAAAGGGAAATAGTTATTGGAAGCTAATGGCATCACGTGTGTGAATGCCCGTGTACTATCCTCAAGGGAAGGCCCTGCAGGCTGCACAGGGTAATGTGCCCTAGGGAGGGGCAGTATTTTACTTCTTCTGGGTATACCGCACAGTGTTGCTTTTCATGAAGGTTATTTCACCTCACAAATCCGCAAAGGTGAGAATAGCTCAAACTCGTCTCCACTCCTGCGGCGGATGGGAAAGGATTTGGCAACCCCAGAAGTTGGGGATATGAGGCTCTGAGTTCAGATGACATGGAGAAAAGTAAAACGTACTGCGGCAGAATGTGGAAGATAAGATGAAGCTCTTGGGAGATTCCCCCCGTTTTCAAAACACATTCAGATAAAAAAAGGGAGAGATGGCAACTTTGTGGTTAAAGAGGATGCTTGACGTCTCAGTGTGGACAGATTGGCCAGTTTTATGGCTTCAATAATGGGTATGCAGAAGATGTTGAGGACATTGGTGCAATAATTGTGGGGTTACAGAGCTGCACGGTGAGCGGTCCAGGCCTGGCAAAGGAGAAGGAAATACCTAGACAGCGTGCTGATGGTGCGGATGGTCATGAGGGAAACGTGTGACACACGCGCGCATGGCAGAAAGGATGCAGTGTGATACAATGCCAAGCCATGCTCCTATGCAGAAGAAAGGCTGCCTAATGAGAGCTTACGACCCCCTTTTTACTCTTGCTCTGCCTTTTGGTGTATTGTGCAGCTTTTGCATTTGGGAAGGTTTGTATTAGTTGAAAGAGAGGGATGTGGTTTATTCGGGACTGATGTCCAGAGCTTGCAGTCTGTAATCATGAGATTGAAACAGAGACCGATTGAGCGGGCTGCCTGGTGTGAACGCTGCCTGGTGTGAACGCTGCATTGCTTTCCTGCTGTAGAATGTGCAGATCTCTGGCTGGGCTTTCCTTATTTACAGGGTAAAGAGGAATCCTACAGAAGCCGAAGACAAATGTGCATCCCAACGTTACTGGAATCAGTGGCTTCTTACCCTGGCCGTGTCCAGCAGCTGCAGCATTTCATCACGACTCGATGGGTTTAGAGAGGAAATCACCCACGTCAGGTGACCTAAAAACTGAAGAGGAAAGGTTAGTCTCAGCCGGAAGAAGCAAAACTGACACACTGCCATGCCAAGGCTCCACCACGTCTATTGACCAGAAAGAAGGAAGGAAGAAGTGAAATGACATGATCCACCCCAAAACGTTTCCATCACCCCAAAAATCCTGTAACACAAATCTACACTTTCTTTCTTATTACACACCACTTTATTTGTGAGGCTCTAACTAGCATGGATGGTGGCCTATCACTCAGTGTTACCTCTGTAGGCGCTAATCCCAGTCATACCATTATTTAAAGAGCAGACGCACTGAGTGCTGCCATCATGATTTCACCCCTCTGCCGCTGCTCTTTGCACTCTTTGGAAAGAGTAAGTGCCCCTTGGCGATAGTAGAGTTCAGCTGGCGAGGGGAAATGACCCAGCGCCGTGCAGCGGTGAAAGACTCCAACCCTGTCCCATGTTTGTTGGGTAATGATCTTCCTGATCCCAAGATAGTCGCAGCCGCTACCCGATCGAGGGCCAAAGAGATCGCTAGATTGCACACTCTCAGAGCCTTAGGGCCTGGAGTGCTTCCAGAAAGCTTGTTGGAAGGACCGGCATGGGCGTTAGCCCCTAGTCCAGTTCCACAGACTACTCCATCACCTACTACTGCGGGAGATGGGCCAGTAGCCACTGAGAAACCTACTTTGGTAGCACGGGGCTCAGTGATTTCAGAGTTGCCTGGTGCAGCGCTGGAACCTGAGGTGGTGGACCAGGTGGGCGCAGATCTGAAGGGCCTGCCCAAGCTGGATGAGTTTGCATTAGCTGGGGGCCCATGTCAGACTGACTTCTTCACAGCCCAGAAAGTGTCCCACTCTGGCGGGTCTGCAGAAGCAGGTGGAGGAGCAGGTTACGTGTGAGGGCCCTGGACTGTTCAAAGTGCACTGGGAGGATAGACTCCTGTACAGTGAGCCAAAAGACTCTGAGGGCGAGGGCACCAGAAGGTTAGTGATTCCCAATGCCACAGAAAGTTCCTTTTGGATGTGGCACACCAAATTCCTTTAGGGGGTCACCTGGGAGTGACTAAGACATCAGACCAGTTGTCTGCGCACCTTTACTGTCTTATTCCATGGAGAAATGAATAACCTCTTTTATATGATGCCAAATAATGCAGCAGGTCTGTCAGATTGGTCTACATAAAGCACAGTGTGCTCTTCTTATTAACAACATAGATAATGTATCCAAATTTCAGCATTATTCGTGTCTGCTTTTCCTGCCAAGTTCCAAGTTTACCCTCCCAGACCCAATTATCTTACTGAGAGATTCTGCAAAAGACTCATCTATCAGCCTCCGAGTCAGGGTTTTCACACCTGGCCTTAAAACTAGACACTATTCTCATATGAGCATAACCCACTATCAGGTGTTAGGCCTCTCCAAATGCAATTTTTTTAAAAAATGTGTACATTTTGCTTTAGCCTACAGACGCTCTGACCATACCGAGAAACAAATATAGGTTGATAACAATGGCTCGAAAAGATGTTATGTATACAAATATATAGCCTAAAAGACATCTAGTTTTCCCTATGACCCTGGAACATTTATTGTCATAATTAGAAGAAATACATATTAGAAACAGGAAATCCCCAATGAATGAGGATATTCTTTTGAAGTTTGGGTAGCTCTTTAGCCCCTCCTGTTTTCACTTTTAAAATTTGGATTTGTTCACAAAAACATTCACAGATCTATATGAATTTGCATACTGTCATACAACAATGAATTTGTTGAAATCTATCGGTATACTAAACATACAGGTTTCCATGCCCATCATGTTGTATATATTACATTTCTCTTTTGTTATTTGATGTCAATTTGTAATATTGTTGGTTTTGCACATGTATGTTGTATCTCACAGCTTTGTTTTATAATCCATGCATTATATGTTAGTCTGTATGAGCAAATAAATGTCTGCTTTTGAATTTCTGTATAAACATTTTTGAACACAGTGAGCACCCTGTACATTTCCTTGACTCCTTATTTGGACCTGCCCCTTAGCAGACCAACCTCTTTTATTGAACCTTTGGACCAGCCCAAATACCTGAACTGGTCCAATCATACATTTGCCTTTTGAGCATTGTTCTATAGCAAGGGTATACCCCTTTTGTTCTTATGTTATGCATACAAATATTTACCAAATTGAATTTACTAATACATCCAGTTGCAAGTGCAACCACCTGCTTAGTCATAACAACGATCATTTGTTAAAAACATACACAAAATATACAATTTCAAAATACCGAAAATAATACATTCACACATAGACAAATCAAGTTTCCATGACCTGACAATACATAGTGATGGTAATTTCCACCCAATTCACCTTCTATGTCAATCTTAGCCCTACTTATATAAGTTTCTGTCCTAGATGGCAAAATGTTGCCGGACATTCCTCAAGGAAGGAAAAAGTGTGTCTTAATGGTAGCAGGGGATACATTCCACTGTTCTCTCCATAGAAATATTCCGGAGGGTCCCTATGGGAATGGGTACACAATTAAAAACATATATAATTATATGTGCTTCATAAGTCTATTAACTTGACCTAGTTTAAATTCTCAACGCCACAAGGATATGCAAATAAACTTAAACTATAAATAATCTAACTGAAAGTAATCTGTCGCTTTGTACTATGAGAAGATAATGCAACCATAAGTGTTGCTGATGCTGTAGTCATGCTTCTCTGTTTCCTCTCAACTGTAAGCCTGTAAGGACAAGTTACAATCCTTATTCTCATTGTCATATAACCCATTTCTCAATTCAACTTAGTGGTCTGTGAATTCTTAAATCATACAGTACAGTATAATTGATATCTACAATTTACCAAGCACCTTCAGTCTAACATCATTGTAGAAGGTGAGTTGGAGTGTTTAAGAACACACAGACCAATAAGTTGAATTGAGAAGTGGGTTATATGACATTTGTGTGTGTGTTTGTTTTAATTTGGGAAAGTTCATCCAGCCATGGGACTCGTGGAAAGATGTCAAAAACAGAATTAAAGAACAAAGGAACAGAACTCCCCTGCCCAAGAATGGACTGTGTAGGGAGAAAAGAATCTAGAGGAGAGTTTGAAAAAAGGAGACAGTTGATAAAAAGAAGAAAAAGTAATACGAAATAGGAGAGAGAAGGAAGAAAGAGAAAGAGGGTAGAGAACAAAAAGAAAAGAACCCCTGGGGTGGCCATGGCCCCAGCAGACTCCAGGGCACAAAGACATTGAGGCTCCCAGCAAAATATCTGTGGTGTTGGGTTACATGTCAGGAGCAGCCCGGCTGCTGATGGGGCCATGGTGGCAGACAACCCACTGCTAGCCAGACTTAAGGGGCCTAGATGAGTAAAGGGTCCCTTCAGTATGTGCGGGGCTGCCCGGCCAAAATTGGACCGCCCAGTCCAGGCTGCAGGAATGGGGCGGCCTGAACCAGGCAGTCCGTGGCAAGCGAGGCAGGCCCTTTCTCAAAGTCCTCCTGGTCCGCATTTGTCAGATGGCAGGGGAGGTGAGGATCGGAGGTCAGGGTGGTGAGGTTGAAGCCCCAGGGATGCCGAAAGCCCCAGGCTGCCTCATCCTGGCAGTCCAGGTGAAGAAAAGCCCTGGGTTGCTGTAAGGAGGCAGCCTGAGTGAAGCTTCGAAGAGGAAGAGGAGCAGGCTGTGGGCACAGCGATGCTCAATGGTGGCAACCCTGTTGCCATGGTGATGCCACATGAACTCAAGATGGTACCCGGGCAACAGCAGTGAGTTCAGTGGTACCCCCATGCCAACAGGACGCCACCTGAAGTATATATGGCACTTCAGCAAAGGCTTAGCATTTAAAAATGTATTCCATACTCACAATGCATTGCCCATATGGCCCTGAACTGGTGGTGAACTGGTGGTGAACCTCCAGTTATAACTACCTGGTTGGTGCTGTGCTGTGAGTGGCTTGGCTCAAATGACTTAATCTTCTTTCACATTCTAAAGTGGAGGGGTTTTTCAATCTTTTTTAAACCCACCTGTTGAGGTTGGGGAAGACACCCCCCTCTTGGGTACAATGCGGACAGGCAAGGACCGCCTGCCACCAAAAAACGGAAGAGTCCAATAATGTGGCAAAAGTTCTGGTTTATTAATAATACTCAATTGAAACAGGGATAGTCATAAACATCGGGTGATCTCCAGTTCCTTCTCATCCAGACACAAGCTTACCACGGAGTCTTATCTTACTATGGTGTCACAAACAAATGATACATTGATCAAACCTAGGGGGGTGTAGTATGGTAGCGTATATTTGCTATATTGGATTATTCTTTTAATTGGTCCGGCGATACTGAGTAACTCCGCCTAGGGCCACCTAAGAAAAGGATACATAGGGAACATGTCACCAGGGCAAATCATGAGTGGCTGCTGCAACACTGTTAAGGTGAGCATGGAAGGTGGATGGGATTGGTCAGCGATTACTTCACAGCCTTGGCATGTTGGATAGTTACAAGCACATGAACAAAAATTCAAGGTGATGAGAATGCCCCCAAGGTGCTGCATGTCACACCAAATTTACAATTCCTGATTCACTCAGCCTTGAGCCAGGACATTTGGCTTTCATCTTAGTAGAATGTTGTATCTCTCGTCCAAAGGAATGGGTGGGAAGGACGGTCTCTGTCTGCTCCTGTCTGAATAGGTCTTCTCTGCCAGTTGCAAGTCACGTGCATGCAGACCATATTTCAAATGATCCTGTTCAGTAATGTATACGGATTTTAGCTGGTTTTACTATGGGTATCATTGCTTTTCTGGCTTCTGGAGACTTGTTAAAGCTACTTTCTCCTCAGTGTCTGGTGAGCTGATGAGAACCTGACCTTCCTACAACATTTGTTTCCTTGTTGATTTAGATAAAGTTATGTCTGCCATCTGAGATTTGCCTTGTGTCTGTATTTCACCAACGCTGGCTCGAACCAGCTATAAGCCCATTATAGCCGCTATAACTTGGTCATTGCATTAGTGACAGATGGAGAGACTGAGGAGGAAACCGATCCCCTCCTAGACCTCTTGCACACTGAAACCACAGATGGGTCAGTTGAAGGTGTCAACCTTGCAACAGACCTGTCAGAACAGCAACTGACAGACTGTTGCCGTTTACTGGGACAGTTTGACGGTCTCTTTTCTCTGACCCCAGGTCATGCAGATTAGTGCACCCATGAAGTGGACAATGGAGACAGTAAACTGGTGAAGAGTAGGATTCACTGGATGTCCGATAAGGTCAGAGACACCATCAAGGAGGAAGTTTCCAAGATGCTGTCCCTTGGAGTGACAGAGCCATCCCACAGCCCCTCAGCTAGCCCTGTGGTACTGGTCCCTAAAAAGACCAGTGGTGGGAAGACTGAAGTTCGCTTTTGCATTGAATACAGGGGGCTCAATTCTGTCATGAATACAGATGCTCACCCCATTCCTCTGGCAGATGAGCTAATTGACAAGCTCGGCACTGCCAAGTACATGAGTACCTTTGACTTCACAGCTGGGTATAGGCAGGTCAGCTTGACTGATGGAGTGAGAGAGAGGTCAGCATTCTCAACCCTGGAAGGACAATATCAGTTCTCTGTGATGCCCTTCGGATTGAAGAATGCGCCTGCCACTTTTCAGCGGATGGTTAGCCAAGTTTTGTCGGGTCTGGAAAACTTCAGTGTCACCTATTTAGACGGCATTGCTGTCTTACTTATCCCACCTGAAACAAGTGATACAGGCACAGCAGAATGCAGGTCTGACTATCAAGGTCACGAAGTGCCAGATAGCGCAGGGTACCGTCACTTACCTAGTAGGCCACCTAATCGGTGGAGGTAAGAAAAAACCACTTGATGCAAAGGTACCCTCTGTGAAGGATTGGGACATCCCCACCACACAGACGCAGATGAGAGCGTTCTAAGTGTCTCACCGGGTACTATCGGTTACTCATCAGAGGGTATGGGACTATTGCCATGCCCCTGAATGATGTAACATTCAAGTAGATGCCAAAGAAGGTAACTTGGACCACCATCTGTAAAATCTCCTTTCAGGATTCAAAGGATGGATTCTGCAGGGCCCCAGTTCTGAAAGTGCCAGACTATGGTCAGGAATTAATTAACCAGACAGACACCTGTGATTTCGGATTGGAGCAGTGTTAGCAAAGCTGAATTCTGAAGGGGTAGAGCAACCTGTCATCTACATTAGCAGGTAGTTGACAAAAAGGGAAAGGAACTGGGCTGTCATAGAAAAAGAGGTGTACGTGGTTATGTGGGCCGTAAAGAAGCTGAAATCCCACATCTTTGGGTCTCACTTTACGACCCAGGCAGACCACCGGCCTCTGCAATGGTTAATGGCCATACAAGGGGAGAACCCTAAGCTTTTGCGCTAGGCCATATCCATACAAGGATTAGATATGAACATCCAGCACAAGCCAGGTTCCCAGCATGGAAATGCAGATGGCCTCAGCTGGAACTTTCACCTTGATTTCGAACCAGACCCTCAGTAGGGTAGTGCTTCACATGTTGAGGCTGGGGGGCATGTGAGGAATTCAACCATCCGCATGGGGAGTGTGCGCCCACCTGGGCTTTTTGATTTTTTGAAAATGAAAATGAATGATGGGAGATCTACCTCTGAAAATGTGTGAGGCCATTCCGCACGCATTTTCCCTGCTCACCACACGAAACGCATAGTCACATGTACTCCGGGAGGACATAGCCTACAGGCGCCGTTCTTCCCTGTCATGTTCAGCTGCAATCTGACAGCCATGGGTACATCAAAGAATCTCAAGAAGGGGGAATGCACAACTTCCTCCGGCCATGGGCAGCCTAATTAAATTATCAAAGGCTCCATGGATCTGCCCTCCTGTTATCTCAACTGCTTGTTTGTTTGTTTGTTTGTGTGTTTGTTTGTTTATTATTTATAGGGCACCCTTAACCCTTGGGTAGCTGGGCGCACAACATAACAAGATTACTTATAGCTTGGTTACATTACATGTTGCATGGATAAGTATATACAGGTACATATAAGATTACAAATTACATAAATTACATAGTTACAGGTATGTACAAGTGTGTGCGTAGTTACAGTTACAGTGATAGTTACAATTGGCCTAGTTGCAGTTGTGTACATATGCCTGAGTAAGAATCATAGATAACTGGTTACTTCCTGGGTCAGAAGAGTAGAAGGGGCATGAGTGGCTATGATTTATTGGTCATTGTGCCGTAGACAGTTGCCGGTGTTGCGCCTAAAGCTGTTGTAAGATAAGTCTCTTTTTAGCTCGACTGGAAGAGCATTCCATTGCTGGGCTGCTCTTACTGGGAAGCTGTTTCACCCTGTTTTTTGTAGGTGGAATCTGGGAATTAGGAGGCAGTATGAATTGGCTGTTCTGGTAGGGCGTGTTGTAGGTTTTCTGGTTATTCTTTCCTTCAGGTATGGTGGTGCTGCGTTATTTAAGCATTTGAAAGTTAAGGTGACCATTTTGAGGAGGATCCAATCAGTGATCTTTAGCCAGTTGTGATTTCTTCTAGCGTTGGAGATGTGGTCTCTGGACGGGAGGTTCAAGGCCGTTCGAAGCGCAATGTTTTGCAGAGTCTGGAGTTTATTTGTGATGTATTTGTTAGCTCCTGCATAGAGTGCATTGCAGTAGTCTAATTTGGATAGGATAAGGGCATTGGCTAGAATGATACAGCTAGCTGGTGACAGGAAAGGTCTGCATGCTTTGATTAGTTTGCCGGTGTAGGCCGTGGAATAGGCCAAGGAATTTTCTTGTTTTTTTAGGGAGAGTGTGGAGTCCAGATAGAAGCCTAGTCTTCACTTCTTTGGCAACTGTAATTATATTACCATCGATGTTGAAGGCCTTGTAGTTGTCATTAAGTTTTTTTAAGTTGTTGGTTGAGCCAAGGATTAGGATCTCCGTTTTTTCATCGTTCAGGCATAGTGTTACGCTCACCTGGTATCCACGGGGACACCACCCAGCCTTGGTTGGATGATTTGCAGTCTCGAACCCTCTCCCGGTCCCTTGGTAAGGCATCTGGTTAAAGATGGGCCTGCAACATAGAAGAGCTGGATTCAATACCACATTGTCTTTATGTTTTCCCAACTCCCTTTGCCTCAACTCCTTCCTCCCCCTTGGGCCCTCTCCTCACCTTAATATTGTGAAAGGTGGATTCCCCGTCCTGCTCCTCGTGGCAGGGGCACGTAGATGTGGGGGGCGAGCAGCGACCAAGTTACTTCACTGGTGCAAGCCCCCCTGTGGGAATCCAGGACTGCTGCGACTCGGTAGGTTTGCTGCTTTACAGTCTTTATATGCAGTTCTTATGTTCCTCTTAGTTCGAATAATAATGTCTTGCTTCTTTCCTTTTAGGTATGGAAAGGTATTTTGGTGTTGTCATGCAGTTTAAAGATGAGAATGGGCTGGTAGGTGAAAGCGCGGTGTGCGCGATGCTGTCCGGTGAGTAATACGCGATGCGCTGCGCTGTTTCGCCTTTTATATTGCTAACCTGTGTCTTTTCTCTCCTTGCACGTTGCGATGTTCCTCGCCAAGCGCCGTAATGTTCCAGCAATGATACTGACCAGGAGATGACTACCCAGGTAAGAATTGTGTGTCTTTCTTCATTCGGGAGGAAACGTGAGTAAACGCTTACTGATGCTGTCTTTCTTTCTTCTCTTTCCAGGTTATGGTGTTCCAGGATGCATGCGGTACCGGATGATGAAGTCGTACCATCAGGTGAGTGGAACTGAAGTCAGTGATGGATTGAAGACAGGATACTGTTCCCGGTAAGTTTCGTAGTGTTCTTTCTCTCTCTGCAGGTCCTTGGTTTCAGGTAAACTGGCATCAAAGAACTGGACACGGTGAGCGTTACGCTGCCCACAGCAGAAAAACGCAAAGCATGTTCTGCTGTTTGGGTGCGGTTTAAATAGTCTCAGGTAAAGAAGTCCAGGTAAAATAGTCCCAGGCCTGCCACACCCAAAGTAGTCCAGGTAAAGTAGTCCCAGGCCTGCCACACCCAAAAGACTAGACCGAATAGCTCAGTTCCTTGTAACTGAGCTATGTGTGTGCCTCCATGTTGGCTGAACCCCCCCCCCCAAGTTAAATTGTCCCAAGTAAATAGTCCCATTCTAATGTTGGTCTTCATGATGGTTGTGAGCCTGGCGCCAAAGGCGCCAGGACTGGCTCCAAGGGAGTCTTGGATGAGGTTTTAAGGCCTTTGACCTGGTCCTAACTTGAAGGCTGACTTGCCAGTGAGGGCCAGGGGCAAGGGTCATGACAGCACTCCCCCCCCAACACCCCTCTCACAGTGGCACTTCTGCCTGGTGCTGGTTTGGCTGGGTAATTCCCATGGAACTTTTTTAATTAAGCGAGGTGCATGGATGTATTCACTAGGTTCCCATGATCTGTCTTGAGGGCTGTATCCCTTCCAATCAACTAAGTAGCATAGTTTGGATCTGGTGTATTTCGAGTCTAGGATATCCTTTACTTCAAACTCTGGATCTCCGTCGACTAATACTGGTTTTGGTGGTGTTGAAACCCGAGTACCGGGTTGTACCGGTTTCAGGAGTGATACGTGAAACACAGGATGAATCTGCATAGTGGGTGGTATGGCTAATTTAACTGCCACTGGATTTATTATGGATTCAATAGAATAAGGTCCCAGATATCGGGGACGAAAGGTCCGAGTCCCTTTCATGGGCACATATTTTGATGATAACCAGACCTTGTCTCCAATTTGATAGTCGGGGGCTTTACTACGATGCTGGTCAGCAAATTTCTTTTGTCTGTTCTTGGCTTAAAGTAAATGTTCTGCTGCTTCTTTGAAGGCCTGGGAAATAGTTGTATGTAGGGTTTTAACCGCTGGTACTTCCAAAGGGGTTGGGAGATCCAATTCTGAAGTACTTGGATGTCTACCATTTATAGTGTAGAAAAGGGTTTGTCCGGTGCTGGTGTGTAATGAATTATTATAGGCATATTCAGCTAATCATAACAAGTCCTTCCAATTTCTTTCCACTTGATGTAACATGCAACGTAAGTAGTGCTCAAGGGTTTGGTTTGTTCTTTCTGTTTGGCCATCTGTTTGAGGATGGTGACTTGTGGATAGTCGAATGTCAATTTGGGCAATTGAACAGCATTTCCTCCAGAAGTTGGATACAAACTGACTACCTCGATCTGAGATCAAGACCAGTGGAAAGCCATGTAGCCATACGATTTCCTCCAGGAATACTTTTGATAAATTGGATGCATTTGGAAGACCCTTAAAAGGAATAAAATGTGCCATTTTAGAGAATAAGTCTACAACTACTAAGATGGTGTTGAATCCTTGACTGGGAGGTAGATCTGTAATGAAATCAAGGGACAGTGTGTGCCATGGTGCGGGAGGAATTTCCAATGGTTGGAGAAGACCAGCTGGTTTCTGCTTTTGGGACTTGTATTGTGCACACATACCGCAAGATTGGATAAATTGTATGATGTCTTTACGCCATATGGGCCACCAATAGTTTCGTTTTACTTTAGCTAGAGTTTTGGCAATTCCAGGATGACCTTCAATCAGGGAGTCGTGATAACCCGAAATAACCTGCTCTTGTAAATCTTTACTTGGCAAGCATAGACGGTTCCTAAAATATGGTAACTGGTCTTTAATGGTGTAATGTTCTCCTTGAGTACTCCACTCTTGTGAGAAAGTGGGATCCATTAAGAGTTGGATCTTGTTTTGGAGTTCACCTTGTGTCAATGTTGTCATAAGACCTAAGAGTTTGTCTTCTGGAATGATGGCTACTGTATCTGGAGTTATGTATACCTTTTCATCAACACCCATGAGGGACAAGGCGTCAGCCTTTCCGTTTCGGACTCCTGGCCGGTAGGTGATCACATAGTCAAATTCAGCGAAGAAAAGAGCCCACCGCAGTTGACGGGATGATTGAGCCTTTGCTGCTATTAGGTATTTTAGGTATACGTTTTAGGTATACGTGACAGTATGTCTAGCACCAAGGAGATAGTGTCGCCATGCTTTGAAAGCTGATTTTATAGCCAAGAGTTCTTTGTCTGTGATAGCATAGTTGAGTTCGGGAGGTGAGAATTTTTGTGACCAGAAGGCCACTGGGTGTAACTGGCCAGTTCCTGGGTCCCTTTGTGAGAGAACAGCTCCCATAGCCATGCTAGAGGCATCTGTTCCAACTATATAAGGGAGGTCTGGGCGAGGATGCCGTAGAACTGGAGCAGAAGTGAATTTTTTCTTAAGTTCTTGAAAGGCCTTCTCTGCTTCTTCGGTCCAATGGAACTTTTTATTGTTTTTTTCTCAATAGTTATGTAATTGGATGCACTATTTGGGAAAAATCTGGGATGAATCGGCGGTAAAAGTTTGCAAAGCCCAACATACTCTGGATTCCTTTAAATTAAGTTGGTGACGGCCAGTTAAGAATGGCATCTACCTTGTGCCTATCCATTCTGATACCTTTTGGTGTGAGGATAAAACCGAGGAACTCCACTTCAGTGACATGAAAAGAGCATTTTTCAAGTTTAGCATACAGTTTATGTTGGCGGAGTTTAGTAAGGATGGAGCGGACATGCCTGACATGGTCTTCTTTTGTAGCAGAATACACTAAGATGTCATCAATGTAAACCAGGGTGCAAACATCAATTAACTCTTGCAAAACAAAATTCATAAAGTACTGGAATGCAGCAGGAGCGTTGCAAAGTCCAAAAGGCATTACCTGGTATTCATACTAGCTGTATTTGGTATGAAAGGCAGTTTTCCATTTGTCTCCTTTCTTCACTCGAACAAGATGGTACACCCCCTAAGGTCCAGTTTGGTATAGATTTGGGCGTCTTTGACTTCATCCAATAATTCGGGAATAAGGGGCAGTGGATAACGTTTTTTTACTGTGATCTGGTTTAATGCGCGATAGTCGATGCAAGTCCTCAAATCTCCTTCCTTCTTTGGTACGAAGAATAAGGGACTGGCTGCCACTGATTTAAATGGGCGGATAAATCCATTTGCCAGGTACTGATCAAGATAAGATTTCAAATGGAGGTTTGCTGGCTCAGTAAGTGCATAGATTCAACCACAAGGAATTTGCGCACCATGAGGTCGATCTGACAATCGTAGGGCCTGTGCGGTGGTAGAGTATTGGCTTGTTCTTTCTGGAACACGTCTTGAAAATCTTGGTATTTATTTGGTAGGGTACTAGTCACACCTAGTACAATCACTGCCGTACTGGGAGTAGCAGATGTACATAAATCTGTTTTCCCCTTTTCTTGGTAATAACAGGTGCGAGCACAATCATCGGAAAAGGCCAACTTCTTGGCACGCCAATCTATTAGAGGGTTGTGAGCTACCAACCATGGCATCCCTAAGATTAGTCGAAACTGAGGAGCTTTGATGAGATCGAATGCAATAGATTCTCGGTGTCCATCCTGGCACAGTAGGGTTAGTGCTGCTGTGCATTGGGTTACTGCTCTGGAAGCTATTTCTGTCCCATCAACAGTAGTAACTTTTTCAGTAGTCGATTTAGAGCATAAGGGAAGGCCCATCTCTGCTGCCTGATCTTGGTCTACACAATTCCCAACTGCTCCGCTGTCTATGTATGCTTCGACAGCATTCATCCAAGACGGTTGTCGTGATTGATCAAAATTACTGGTAATGCAAAGTGTGAGGTCTGTGGCTCATCCTTCTCGCTCGACAAGCGGACCTCTACGCTTGCCGGGCTTGATAGTTTTCCGACTCCTTGTTATTATCTTCCCTCTCTGTGGCTCCAACAGTTCTTCTTGGTGGTTTCACTGGACATTCTTTGAGGAAGTGGCCTGATTTTCTGCAATATAACCATAATTGCTGTTGCCTTCTCTTGTCTCTTTCAGTTTTAATTAAAGGGGGCCGTACACCTCTGATTTGCATGGGTTCTACCGGGTTTTCCAATGTACGTGGAACATTATCCTTTGACCGGACATACACAGCTAGAGTGTTTAACCTTATCCAGTCTACTTTCAGTCTTGTAAACTGTGATCTAATTGCACCACAAGGTAGATGAATTCTCCACAGTCTTTAGGTGGGTTAACCACTTGAGCAAGGACATCCTTTAGTTCCCCTCGTAGACCCCGATGAAATAGTGTGGTCCTTTTTTCCAAAGGCCACCCAGCTTCAACGACTAGTCTGTTAAATGTTGCTATATATGTAAACAAGTCTTGACTTCCTTGATGGAGTGACAAATGTTCATTGTCTAATGCTTAGCCTTGGGTATGACGAGCAAAGAGTTTTTCCATTTCCATCTGGATTCCCCCAAAGTCATGTAACAAAGGGTTATCCTGACTTACCAATGGTACAGACCAATCCGCAGCACTGCCACTCAGATATGACAAGACAAAAGCAACCCACGCTTGGTCATTAGGAAAAGCCCCAGGTCTGCAAAGGAAATGAAGACGACACTGGTTCATGAACGTTGCGTACTTCTTGGGATCCCCTGTAAATCGTTCAGGTGGAGCTAAAGAACTGCCCCAGGAAGGGTTATTTGTACCGGATTGGTGGAAGAAGTTGGTACAGGTGCTGGCGGAATGTTACCAGGCAATGGGGTCTGTCCTGCCTGTGATTGGAGCAATTGTCTACTTATTTCGTTGGTACGATCCTTAGTAACAATCAAATCCCTCCTAAGAGCGTTGGTTTCTTGCTTGGCTGAATGTACTTCAGCGCTTAATTGTCCCAACAACTGAACTAACTGGTCAGTCTCTGAAGTCTCCATGACGCCCAGGTGGATAATATTATTAAGGCTTTGCGTTCTGTTACGCTCACCTGGTATCCACAGGGACGCCACCCAGCCCTGGTTGGAGGATTTGCACTCTCGAACCCTCTCCCGGTCCCTTGGTAAGGCCTCTGGTTAAAGATGGGTCTGCAATATAGGAGAGCTGGATTCAATACCAGATTGTCTTTATGTTTTCCCACCTCCCTTGGCCTCAACTCCTTCCTCCCCCTTGGGCCCTCTCCTCACCTTAATATTGTGAAAGGTGGATTCTCTGTCCTGCTCCTCGTGGCAGGGGCGCGTAGATGTGGGGGGCGAGCAGCAACCAAGTTACTTCACTGGTGCAAGCCCCCCCGTGGGAATCCAGGCCTGCTGCGACTCTGTAGGTTTTCTACTTTACAGTCTTTATATGCAATTCTTATGTTCCTCTTAGTTCGAATAATAATGTCTTGCTTCTTTCCTTTTAGGTATGGAAAGGTATTTTGGTGTTGTCATGCAGTTTGAAGATGAGCATGGGGCGGTAGGCGAAAGCGCGGTGTGTGCGATGCTGTCCGGTGAGTAATGCGCGATGCGCGGCTCTGTTTCGCCTTTTATATTGCTAACCTGTGTCTTTTCTCTCCTTGCAGGTTGCGATGTTCCTCGCCGAGCGCTGTAATGCTCCAGCAATAATACTGACCAGGAGATGACTACCCAGGTAAGAATTGTGTGGCTTTCTTCATTCGGGAGGAAACGTGAGTAAACGCTTACTAATGCTGTCTTTCTTTCTCCTCTTTCCAGGTTATGGTATTCCAGGATGCATATGGTGCCGGATGATGGAGTTCGTACCTTCAGGTGAGTGGAACTTAAGTTGGCGATGGATTGAAGACAGGATACTGTTCCAGGTAAGTTTCGTAGTGTTCTTTCTCTCTCTGCAGGTCCTTGGTTTCAAAAGAACTGGACATGGTGAGCGTTACGCTGCCCACAGCAGAATAACGCAAAGCATGTTCTGCTGTGTGGGTGCGGTTTAAATAGTCTCAGGTAAAGAAGTACAGGTAAAATAGTCCCAGGCCTGCCACACCCAAAGTAGTCCAGGTAAAGTAGTCCCATGCCTGCCACACTCAAAAGACTAGACCGCATAGCTCAGTTCCTTGTAACTGAGCTATGTGTTTGCCTCCATGTTGGCTGAACTCCCCCAAGTTAAAAAGTCCCAAGTAAATAGTCCCATTCTAATGTTGGTCTTTATGATGGTTATGAGCCTGGCACCAAGAGAGTCTTGGATGAGGTTTTAAGGCCTTTGACCTGGCCCTAACTGGAAGGCTGACTTGCCAGTGAGGGCCAGGGGCAAGGGTCATGACAGCGAGGCCATGGGTGGCCTGAATGAGGGTGTACATTTCATTCACTAAGGCAGTATCTGATGTGAAATTACCCATAAGAGGGATAAGGATTTGGGTATTGTCTGCATAATTTGTGTAGGTGATACCCAACCTTTCCAATTTGTCAAATAGAGGCTTAGTGAAAATATTATACATGGTGGGCGAAACACAGGAGCCTTGGGGGACGCCACAGGTTGTTATGACTGGGTCTGCAGAGGCTGCCGAAGAGAAGACTCTCATCATGCTTCTGTTATCGAGAAATGATTGGACCCAAGCTATAGCTTCACTTGAAAAGTGGGCTGCCGATGTAAGGTGCTTGCATAGAACTGCGTGGTCCACCAAGTCAAAGGCTGCCGACAGATCAAGTAGGTGTAGCATAGCCATGTTACCTTTCTCGTTAAGTTCATCGATTTGGGCATTAAGATCTATTAGAACTGTCTCAGTGCCATGTTGGGGTCTGAACCTCGATTGGTGGGAGCCTAATTGTTGGTTTGTTTCAAGGTATTTTTGAATTTGCAAGTAGGCCACTCTGTCAATTATCTTAAGGAGAAAGGGGACAGTGGTGATGGATCTTTAATTAGTTGGGATGGAAGGGTCTAAGGTTTGTTTTTTCAGGAGCGGTAGGACCCAGGATTCTTTTAAGCTGCTTGGGACCGTGCTTGACCTAAAGGAGGAGTTAATGAGTTTGGTGATGAAGGGAGCTAAGTCTCTGGCTGCATCCTTGATTATTTGGGCAGGGCAGCTGTCACCTTTACAGTTTGTAGGCTTTAGCGAGGCAATCATTTTTTCTGTTCGGTATTGGATCAGGTTTGGTGCTGGGAGGGGGTGCCATCTGGGTGGTTGCAGATCATTCTGATGAGAGTTAATTGAGGCAAGCCTGTTAAAGTTGCTTGGTCGCAGGACAGACAACAGGAAGGTGGGCTAACACCACTTTGGTATGCAATGTGTCAACTTGAAGCTAGTTCCCACCCCTCTGTATGAAAGGCAGTGAATGGCATGTCTGGGTCCATTAATTATAGTGGGCAACCCATGCAGAGTGGACCCTTTTCAGAGGGAGAAGCATGTGATTTATGGAAGAGAGGAAGTCTGTTCTCATCACAAATTTCAAGGGAAACATGCACTTTTTGTTCGAGAGTCACAGAGCCCTCAGTTAACCAGAGAGACACTTTGATCTACAACAGACAGGAATATGGGTGGGACTTAGGAGTATTTGTTGTCACCCCTTACCTTTCCTGTTGCAGAGCACTCTGATTCTGACCTCACGCATAGCAGAAGATTGTTGGTAGGGACTTAGGATTGGTTCAGTAAGGTAGGCTTAGAATGCACCAATCACTGGGGCCCATTTGGCTTTAAAAGAGGGCTGAACCCCTCACTTAGCAGTTCATCTGACAACTCTGAAAGGAATAAGAAGAAGGACTCATTTGGACCCTGGCTGAAGGTACAGTCTACCTTACATCTTCCGCCAGTGAAGGAAGGCCAGGATTTCCAAGATGGAAGCAAGATCCCTCCCCTAAACATCTCCCAGGGAACAGAGGGAGATACCGAACTCAGAGGACCTGTTCAGCAGCTCCAGAACCGGTACCCAGCCAGCATACAGTGTGTCCTGCTAGGTTCTGCCAGCAAACTTCCTAGGTGGGAAGTGCCATAGAGTGTCTGAACAAAGGACAAGGCTGTTGCCAACGATTATTGACCCGGATCCGCCGTGTAGGCCAGCCTGCAGCCATCCGGCCAGCTTAGCTTTCTGATTTGCTCATACCCGCAGCTGTCTCCTGTCTTGAACTCTGTCGCAGGAGCTGCAAAGCATCCTGGAACCGACTTGACGCTGTTGAGAATCAAGTACATCTCAAGCACCAGGTACATTGTGGTTCTGTCCCCCTGGTCCTTCTCTGAAGGCCCCTAATGAGATTTATGAGCACTTGCTCCCTTGGTGCTGAAATCAAATAACCTTGAACAGTTAAGACTGATTGCTTTACCGACTACCCTCCTGTCAGTATCCAGAGTGCATCCATTTCCTTTGTGAAACTGTTTGTCCTCTTTGTTCCTTTGCAGGGTGGGTTGTATTTTGTAGTGTGCTAGAACTGTCTGTTGTAATACTAATAAAGTAGATATTTGTATACAACCTTGACTGGACAGTCCCTTTTATCATTGGGTAATAATTGTATATTCGCTGTGTTGCAACTAACCAACAATCCACGACCTTGCAGAGTTAAGCCTGCTGTTCCGTCCAAGTTACCAAAAATTGGACAAGGAGGTTTATAATTTACTTGCGTTCCAATCTGTTCGGATCCCTTCGGGTGCACTGGAGGTGTGGGGCTGATTGATGGTTTAGAAACTTATATTCATCCCTGGACCACTGGAGCTCTGGAAGTTGATTTGTCACACTTATATCATAAACAACAGAACAAAAAAACATTGTTTTCTGGTCCAGGGAAAAAGGGGGTTACATCCATAGTCCACGATGTATATTAATGCTGCTGGTTGCTCACTCACCCCAGTGGTTTTCGCCATCCCTCAAAGTTGCCAGAGGTGCACTACTGCTGGATTGGCCATATCAGATATAGGCATTTTCCCAAGTGGGTGACTGGTGTTGGGGCTGGTGTTGGCTCTTTCGCATGGCATGAGGCTAGGGAAGCAGTTACCAAACAAATCAACCCCTCACTTCTTCCTTTCGAGGACATGTAGAAGAGGGCGGGGAGGGACACGAGAAATGGGGTTGTGGGAGTTGGAGGCTGCATCTTCAGGACCATATCCCACTAATAAGAGCCCTCCAACTCCCTCCGGCCCATGGGGGACATCAATGTGGTCTCTACCAGACACCATTTGCAAATAACAAAACAATTCACACATGACAGCGATAATATGCCACCCAAAACAATCAATCACCACCACGTGCAAGATTCCCACTGGACCAATATAACACACATACGCAGCTCATCACAAAAACCTTAATTAACCAGCATTTATGGAGTAAGGCCTGAGGGTACTCTTCCCAGTTTCACTTCTTTGCATGCTCAATGAATGAGGTTTGGTCACTTACACATGTGCACCTCTCAATATTTGCAGGGAAATCTCTGATTCGCGGGTGGTTTTACAGGTGTTTATTGATGTCACATAATTCACCAACATTCCTGATCGGAATTCTGCAGAACAAATGTCTTCCTAAAGGGGGATATTTGGGTAGCCCCACTTCTGGAGTGACGGCCACTCCTGCGCTTCCTCCTTCCCCATTCCTGTGCTTCTCCTCCCTGTATATTTCTGGGCCTCCACTTGTTTCCTTCCACCTTGCACGTTCCTGAGCTATATTCTTATCCCCCCTCTCCATGAATGGTCTCCGGTTCTTCCTTCTTATGTTTCCCCGCCTCTGCGGGCAGCCAGCGAGTGCCAGTGAGAAGTGGCTTTGTTATAACGAAATGTTCCTGTAAACATGCACATATGCCATTCTATCCTTCCTATGCCTTCCTATATTCTGCACATTAGTCACGCATAATTCCAGCATTACAGGGGAATGGTCTGAAAATGTGTGGGGTAGTAAGCCACATTGCTCCACCTAGATACCCAGTTTTATGGACACCAACCACTTGTCTATTTGTGAATGAGAATCATGCACTGATTAGTAAAATGTGTACTCGTGCTCCGTGCCGTGCATCTCCCTCCAAATATCCATCAGCGAGTGTGTCTTACATCACCCTACCAGTGCCCTAGCTGACCCTGTCAGAGAACTACTAATATCCGTGGACCTTCTCCAATGCAAGATCTGTGACCATGTTCATATCCCCCAAAATAATAATGGCGTTGTCACACCGCTACGACCATGGAAGCTATGGGCAAGATGGAGGCGCTATTAGGTCTCTACGGCTTGTCTGCTAGCAGTATAGCCTTTGTTTTGCTGCAGGCATTTAAGGAAGCCACGCCCCCTGCGAGTCGCGTTGCAACTCGCTTTCGCTGACTTTCGTTTTGTCCCACTCCAGTGCCTTCCTTGTTTTTCCCCTTTCTCGGCAATTCCTCTTTGCTCCCCTGTTTTCCCTGCTGCTCTTAGCCTTCTCGCCGGGTATCTGTTTTCCTCCCTCGCCTTTCTTTCTATTCTATTCAGTCTACTTTCCCCGGCTTCGGTTTGCTCTGTTTCTGTGGTCAGCCTCGCGCTGCCGCAGACCCGTCTCTCCCGGCGGCTGGGTTCCGACTCGCCGGCTCCCACCCGCTCGGGGTCACTTTCACTTCATCTCCATTCTCGCTCTCTCTCTCTCTCTCTCTCGCTCATACTCTCTTGCTCTCTCTCTCTCGCTCATACTCTCTCATTCTCTCTCTCTCGCTCTGACTTCTCGCTCTCCTTGATCTTACCCATTCTCCGGTAGAGCTTTCCTTTGTATACCCTGTTTGTTCTTGTGATATCTTACCTTCGTCCTTCCTTGGACGGTTCCTTCGGTATTGCTGAAGCCCTCTTCAGTGGCTTCACCCTCCGCCTCTCCTCCCAGAGCTCCTTCATTCCTCCCAAGGAATGCCCAGAAACAGTGCCGCCATCCATTGGAGTTACAAACAAGATCGTGGTTGCAAGACCATACCAGCCTCTGGGCCTTCAAATCCACCCGGCCATCATCATCTGCACCTACACAGGGTTTTTTCTGCCTTTTTGGCTTTTTCCCTGTTTTGAAGGAGCGGGCTCCCCAGGTTCACTTGACTGTTTTGTTCCATCAACGGTCAAGGTGGCCTCGGGAGGAGACCGCCCCTATCTCTTTGAACGTAAGAAGGGGAAAGGATCTCCAAAGACAGAAGACGAAGAGGAGAAACCCCCGAAGGACCGGAGAAGAAGACAGAAGGTACTCAGCCACAGTGAAGATCCAGGTGAGGTGATCCCAGGGAAAGGAACTGTGAGCAGTGACAGGCGTGATCTATGAATTCCATCAGCGTCCTTTGGACATTATTATTTTTTGTATTAGTGTTTATAGTAAACAGAGTACTTTACACAATTTTCTTTATAAACTGACAAATACAAAACAGTCTTAAAACCAAATTACTTTACAGTTTTGATAGAATAAAACATTAAAAAAGTTCACCTATAGTTCACAGCATCCGAGTTAAGATGAGAAAAGCCCAAAAGCTTGTTTACAAATCTGATAGAGAATGCAAATCTTGTTCACATTCTTGCATCACCTTGCTCGGATCAGAAAATATTTCTATCAAGAGTTTGACCAATGCCAAACTAAGGGCAAGGTGAGACGTTGTCATAAGCCAATCCCATTGGCTATTGGTCAACAACTGAGCAGTAGAATGGATAAAAGGACCAAAACTCAGGGCCCTATGATTAAGAAGTGTAGGGCATTCCAGCACCAAATGGTATAACGTCTCCAATGGTGTCGCACCACACAATCGACACTCTCGCAGTTCCCTGGCTAGGACTAGTTTCGGTCCAATAACCTCCAGTGTTGATAAGCAGTTTAATCGAAATTTAAAAACCAATGACGGTGAACTAGAGATGGAAATTTAGTAAGATATATTCTTAATTCTTCACTTGGGAGATAAAACATGTCTTTACCGTTATACAATTTTAATCTCCCCAGATCTTGAATATCCATCATCCTATCCCAAAGACATAGTCAGAATCAGAATCATCAAGACCTACCATTGTATGAAATAATTCTCAACTCTTCAAACATTTCCTTAAAAAGGGATTTACATCCTTCTGTAAAAGATCTTTTAGGTAGAAAGCCAGATTCCGTTTCTCAGGCCTCAGTAGCTTGATTAATAGGAATAGAATGCCGCCACCATGATGTCAATCCGAATTCAAGTCTAATTACACAAATTGGCAGGGAAATCGGAATTCCCAATGTCTGCATCAAGATTTTACCTTCTAAGGAGTCAAGAAATCTCCTATTTATAAAATGTATTAGCTCACTGCCATATACAACGGTTGCTGACACTTTTAACCTATGACATTCAATTAGGGGTGCCAGTGAAAATGCACATAAATTACTTCTCACTACTTCATCAATGAGATGCAAGAGCGGGTTTTTCCCTCCATCCTAAATGTATGTTTTTCATATTGCCTCTTTGCAGAAAGTACATAAGCCAAATAACAGAGCGAGTCAACTACAGTATAATGAACCTCCCCTCTGGGTTGTGATGCTGGAAACCACCGCTGTTCTTCACAATATTTATATATAACCCCCCCCACTGTGAATGCTTGGTGTATGAAAGTACCGTTTTGTGTGAGTTCTATCCTTCCAGAATTGCCCGGCTTGAGTCATATGCGTTCCCTCTGGCATAACGATGAAGCAGCTTTGTCTGTTCAGATATGCAACCCTTTTCCGCCGCTTAATCGGGCTATTCAGCCTCCTAACATTCCAGGATAGTAATGTCACCTTCTCCTTGCCACATGGTCGCCTACTCACCATGGCGACCTACTCCTGCATTCTCTCTGAAGTAGTCGGGAGAGCTCAACATTGTAACGAGGTCCATCTCTCCACATTATCAGCAACCTTCGGTGGACCATAACTAAGGCTTGCCAATTGACTCTAGCATTACTAGACCCCATCACCCACGCCCTTGTGTCTCCACCCCCCACCCTCACTAGATAAACCCCAACCTCCAGTGCACCCAACAACAATGCCCAACATAACATCCTTCAGTGGCCCTTCTGGGCAGGAGCGTCATTCGCTCTGGGGGGCGCATCTACTAAGAGCCCGCCCGGGGACACCTTCGCAACCGAACCTTTCATTTCAATAAACGGAGTGCTAGAGCACGACTATGTAGTCTCTGAAGACTATCTGCTTACAAAGGTATACACTGGTGCAGTGATCACCCTTCGTATAGTGTCAATAAACTACTGCAGATGTGAAAAATGTGCTCTGCCCCCATGCCCCCTGATTATTAGTAGCCGCACCGGGAACAGCATTCACTGTTTTGCATTCTTAGCATGCAGTCTGTGATTCCCAACCAAAAATGTGCATCTGGTTGCCTGTACTGCTACGCTGAGGTCTGGGTATATGGAGACCACTGCATTTTCAAACCGCAGCTCCCCCTTCTCTCTGGCTTCCTTAAGTATTAAGTCTCTGTCCCATTAGTTCAACACCTTAGTAATAACCATGCACATAGGCATTCCCGCAGCCGCTCTATGGCCAGGTGTTGCATGCGCCCTTTTAATCAGAAAAGGGTCAGAGAGGACAGGATGACCAAGAATCTCCGGTGGGTGCTTTTCAAGAAATATCTCATGCATGCCCTTAGCTGTCTCTGGCAGGCCCACAATTCATATATTGCTACGGCGTGACCTGGATTCGAGATCACCATTCGTCACTTGCACAGCCTTCATGTCCTTCTCCAGTCGTCTTCTACTAATCCAAGACGAGTTTCCACCACCCCCACCTGTCCACAGATGAGCTCAATTTTGTGCTGCGAGCTTTCAAGGGGGCTTGAAAAAGCAGCCATCTTCTGATCCAGTTTGCCTAAGGTGCCCCTCATTTCCATCATGAAACACTTCAAATCCAATGGGTTCAGCTCCTCCATGGGGCCAGACACACTCTGCTCCCCAGCTGTTGCTAAGGAATCTCTCACATATCCCCCTGTTCTTTAGAGCAGGAGCCCGGTTTTGCACCCACCACAAGGGAATATTACTCACTTAGTTCGATGGCCTCCATAAAGTAACCCTCACTGGCCCACAGCAGCCTGTTCATGTATGTGGATGCAGGAGCCCAGGACAGCACTTAAACACTCACACTGTTCACTTTCGTCAGCCCCCCGGCATGTCACAGTCACTCCACTGGAGCATACACCAGAGCGCTGTCCCCGTATCAGAATCACTGTCGTTGCCAAGAGGGGGCCTCCTCAGCGTCTTCTGTTCACCTATAGCGGGCTCCGGAGCCGCCCACTCCTCTCAGTTACACTGCAGCAGGTGTTCCAATCCAGTTCCCCAGCACAGTCCCATCACTGGCTGTCTCTGACAGAATACAGGGCCTAGACAGCATCCAGCAGAGCGCCCCCCAACCGCTGGTACACTGCTTGTCCAGCAGGCTCTCAGGGGTGCATCCCTGCAAGGTCAGCGGTCTGCCGCCGCTCTCACCCAGGATCTTGCTGTTCCACCAGTCCTTGAGCCTACAGACTCCACAGCCACACCACCTTACGGAATTGATCGCCCTCCCAAGAGATTGCGGAGAAACTGGCTCCTCAGCCTCTCTGCTTACAACAGATGTTCCGTCCCCGGGAAGACCTCCAAACTCAGACGACCATCTTCTTTGGTGCTCTCCAGCACCCTAATTCGAATGCTTGTTTTTAACAGGACTTCAGTGAAGGACACTCATGCTGCTTATAAATCAAGTGGTTAAAGGCAGACCTGGTTAAACATTTGTATCACACCGGTAGCGTGTTTACAGCACCAATTAAACCATTAGCACCAAGAAGGCTGCTGTGAAAACACCATGGCAGGCACTTTGAGTGTGAAGTTTGATTTTAAGGCTTGATAAAGTTAGCTCAAAGAGTTACCAGGAGGGTGTGTTTTGGGCCGGGTGGGGCAGGCAATTAGCATGGCCATGGGCAGTCATTTGGTGGGTAAATAACCAAACAACACCTCCAACCATTGTGTCCCTCCTCATATGCCATCTCTCCCTAGATGTACTCCAATGCATTTGTTTTGGCTTATAGTGGGGCGCTAAAGCACCATCTTCTAGCCAAAACTAATAAAGGACAATCCTACTTGTTGGGTCCAGGTCCAACATAACACTGACTGCTGGTCTTCCCCTGCCCAGTCCTTCTAGTATGTAGTCACTAATGTCTAGACACGCTGATTCTGTACACCCATGTGGCTGTAAATGCGACTGAGAGATGTCAAGTAGATGGTTGTCCTCTTTAATGTTATGCTGCTGCTTTACAGATTCTCCATCTATGGTCTTTAAGGGTGTCGAAGTACACGTCCGACACATTGGTGGCATGTTTGTTGGCAAATACTTATTTATATAAAAGTAAAAAGAAAAGGGAAAACCTATCTTGCCCTATTTCCAGTGGTCGAAGTGGGCGGGAGCGGTGCTCCTCTACTTTTTCCAATGAAGTTTTACTCTTCCTATACTTTTATTTTAAAAAGAAACTGTTCCAAAATGGTTTCATTTTAAAATAAAATTGTAGGAGGAAGCTGAAACTTGCACATTCAATGCACTGCACTGAAAGTTCCCTCAAACAGCAGGCAAATGTGTTTCGGGGTTTGTATTGTGCGTGGGAGGGGGCGTGGCGATGGGGTTTGTGGGGAGCTGGGGCAGGCCAGTAGGGAACATAGTACCATTACTTCTTTTTGTACACTTTGACCACTGCCTATTTCTATGAGGGGTTGCCCTACCTCAACAAAAATACTAAGGACTCTGTCAGGATATCCAGTAAAGTAAAATGGGTTACATGGGATTTTATGGAATGGAAAATAACAAACATTTTTACCTAAACATTTTTAACGAAAACAATACTGATTTCATTTTTTGAAAACTTGTTGGACTTATTGAGAGGGCACACCGAGCCAAGCACTATACTACATTAGGCTGACTTGTAATCATGAAACAATGTTAAGGGGCAATGAGTGCCCACAGTCTGTATAGGGAAACGTGTCTAACCCTCTCCTACTTCTGAGAGAGGGTTTAGATTGTAGATTGTATGGCTCCTCGCAGCAGAGAGGTAAAAGGACTTTTCATTGAGTTAAGACAAGCCTGCTGTATCTTCCACCCCAGGACATAGAAAAGAACTGAAGAGTTAAGAAGGTTCTAAAGCCCCTGAAGAAGTTCTATAGATTGATTATAATCGCAAAGGAACGCAACATGTTGGGCATATGATGGGTAGATAGATCCACAACAGGATGTACAGAATAATTGCAAGTTTTGCACAATTGGTAATGGTAGTTCATAGTTGTGAGTATCCAACACGGTGGCACTTTAGCACATTTGCACCTTACATTGGTTTTATTATATGTGCTTTAATGTATTGACATATAATATGTTGTCTTTGCTTTATGTAACTATGCCTGCATGTTAAACGAAAGGGTGGAAATGGCTTTTAGTGATTATTACATTTTCTATCAAAATGAAATCCTAAGAGTGATATCATTGGTAAACTCTCCCTATGCTAGCAGTCCAGGCAGGTTTCAAGTTTAGAGGAGTCTTAGTAACCAGCGATAACCTGCCTGCTGCTATCACAAAGACACTGGAATCTCCCATAGTTTGATAAACTATCAGAGATCTGAAACCTGTGGAGCACCAGATCTTTTGATCTACAACTCCTATCATTTCTCTATATAGATGATGCTGGCTCAGGCTCACTGGATGATTTGTAGTATAAAACATCTGGAGAGCCAACGATTGCAGACCGCATACCCTCTGTGATAGAGTTATGGGTTGTACTGTGGTATCAATCTCGGGAGATGCACTTATTTCCTGTTGAACCTTCCGATGTCCTGTAACAGTTCTGCACATGTGACCAGGGGAGAATTTGGGGCACTGGTTTAGACCACGTCAAGTATTTGTATCAGCTTGAGTGGTGTGGCATTGGTGTAACTCAGGAGTGTGGCTGCCCTCCAGTCAGTAATGTAAAGATCAGCACTCGTGGTTGTGAGAGACATTGGCTGCCAAACAACCCCGAGAGGAGAGTAGTTGTTTGATTCTGTATGTGTAGATCTTATAACGGGAGGTGGTGAGCATGGGATGAGGGGTGAGTGAGATGGAAATGTTAAGACCTTTCGCATTGACCTGGGCCTATGTGTCTATGAAACCGCGGTCATCAGTGTGGTAAATAATGAACATGCTGCCTGTCCCGCTGCCCAGTGCTGCATGCATAGAGGATTGTGCTTAGTCCAAAGATGTAGACGCCGTGGTATATGTCAGCGTTAAATGGCGACATTATGCTTATGTGGTGAGATAACATGTCATTGTTATATGATCACGAAGGTGGCCATTCAGGCAGGGGTTCTCTGTGTGGAGTAGGTGAGGTTGGTGCAAGGAACGGCAGACTTGGCCTGCACATGTTGGGGCAGAACAGCACACTGCAGTGAAGTGGTTTGTTTGGTCATACATTGCTTATCTTTCACGAGACCCACGATAAGGGTATGTTATATACAGGCGCCAGACTGCACGATTGCTTCAAGGCGCTGAAGTCATCTTGACGCAGCCAGGATATAAAAGCATATATACTTCAAGGCACAAGAGGGTACATTTCAGAATTGCTAAGGAGACATAGAGGGGGCAGTGGGTGCACAGGGAGAGGAGCGATGAAGGGAGAGTACAATTGGAAAGTAAGCAGTTTACTTAACAGGTAAAAAGTGCTATGGGGTCTGAAAGTGCATATCAGGTAAGTGCTATTGTGGGAAAAGGGAGATGGAAGGAGGGAGAGAAGGGGTGGTGGGGAATGTGTTAAACAAGTTGGAAGAAGGGACAATAGAGAGGGGCGTCTAGGGTGTCTAAGTGCCTATGTAGTTGACAAGGGGGTGGTCAGGAAGAAGGAGGGAATGGAGTAATGCGGGTGAAGTGTTGAAGCAGGTGGTGCATTAGGTTTGAGATTGAAGGTTGGCAGAGTACAAGCCTTTGGATAGTTTATTGAAGATGTTGAATTTGGGTTCTTGTGAGATGTAGTCTGGTACTTTGCTCCATAGGGTGGACGCAATGGAAGTGAATGATTTGCCTCCTCCCGTGCCCCAGGCAACTGCATACGGGAGATACACATGGAGGGAGTGGGTTTCATGTAGCAGTGGGTTTGTCTGATGCCCACTTTACTGAAATGCCAGCGAGTAGCATTTGTTTCAAGCATAAATGCACAAGGAAAGCAGAGGAACTATTGACACAATCGGGTCATCTCAGGAATTCCGCTGCGACAAATCAAACCTGTGCTCATGTGTTGGTGTCTGAGGGTGCCATGTTCAGCTGTATCTTCATCATCAGGGATTGAAACTGTGCGTGCCGCCATGGCTGGGTTCTACAGACAGCGCTGCCATTATAGACTCAAGTCTTTGGAGCTACCACCTTTGGGCATTACAACCTACCTCTGGCCTTGGTCCAACTATCAATGGATTTTTCCTACAGGTGTTCTGTTAAGGTTCTGACCCGGGCACAGTCTTTGCTCTGTGTGGACTCTACTGGCTGTACCATAGTTAGAACTACACATTGGACCCAGTCAATTGGGCAGCATCTGTGCTCTTTACTATCGCATGCAAACCTCTAACCTCTCCACCTCACATCTCCAGTCGCCCACCAGAACATCTTACCTTGACTTCCTTCTCCACGTAGTCGCGCAGCAGGATCTGTGGGTCCAGCAGGTAATCAGGAGGGTAGGCCGGCACAGAATGCAGGGGTCTCCGGCAATTGCTGCTCCGCACGGCCTGTCTTCGGGCTGATTTAGGAAACACCAGACGTTTGATTGGAGAGGAGAACCCCTAGGGAGACACCACCAATGGAAAGGGTTTAGCGAGAGTCCGGACTATGAGAAAGCAGAGTAACTACACCATTACAGTGCAAGCAGGGGGAGTAGCAGGCAGGCAAAGGCGTACAGGGTGAGTGCCGGGATCTGGCCATCAGCATTGTCATTTGTGGGGAAGCAGCCGCGCCGTCTAATTTGGGAAGCGCCTGATGTCTCACCGGGTTTTTATGGTATCCGTAGGATGCCTGTAAAGCCCCCACTCCCTCTATGAGATGTGAATTGCGCATCAGATTTTGTTGACATCCCTTCCATAAAGCATGCCAGTGCCAGCGGAGCGGAACGAATCGTGAGCCGGCGTGGGGAAGCGGCACCATCAGAGCGGCTGCAGCACCGTCAGAGGAGCACACGGACAGTGCCAGAGACACACAGGTAAGGCAGCCGCAGTAGAGAGCGCAGCGCCTGCCTGCATACAGGACAAGCCAGAATGGGAGGAAGCGGAGTGGGGGAAAAGCGGTGCTGGGCCATCCACAATAGCAAGGAGCGCGGAGCTCACCCACCCACTCCGCCTGCAGGACAGACGGCCATGCAGCCGCACACAATAGAGAACAATGCACAGAGCCCTGGTAGCTCAGACGGTAGAGCATCAGACTTGTAATCTGAGGGCCCAGGGTTCAGGCCCCTGTTCAGGCGTACCCTCACGTTTGGGGCTGACCAGCATGCCCTGACAAACGTGCCGCTGAGGCTTAGAATGCAGGCCTTAATAACGCCAAAGTTGCAGGGCGATCCCGGCTTTGACATTTGAACAGTACAACAGCTGGGAAGGCTCGAGAGGAGACGAGAAGGTAGAAGGAGCGAGGGTCGGCAGCGTGTCGGAAGCGAAGCAAGCTTTGCATGGTGTGATAGAACTTTTTGTACAAGCATGGACTTGGAGGCTTTTATGGAGATGGCTAGGTTAGCGGAAGCCAAACATGGGCCCAACTGGATGGAGGCCATGATTCCTCAACCAGGGGAGGAGCAGGCTGGGCCCAGTCAGAGGCCTGTTTCCCCCTTAATGTTCCCTGACAACGAACCACAGGACCAGGAAGGGGAAGAAGAGGGAGAGCAGGTCGAGGAGGAAGAATCAACATCCAAAAGGAAAACAACCATGACACAGAAGGCCAAGGAAAACAAGGATCAGGCCAAAAATGTCAAGAAACCAAGGACAACTGGGGCGAGAGACAAGGCGAAGACACAGGAGGTTGTAGCCGTACCGGCACCTACACCTGTGGAGGCGCCAAGGAACCAGGGTCCACTCAGCACGCCTGCAACCAGACCGGTGGCGGTGACTGAAGAAGGGCCCACATCCTTGGAAGCAGTGAAAGGTATGATAATGCAATGTTTGCAGGCATGGGGCAATAATGAACAATTATTGAGTGGGAATGTGAATGGTTTGAACCAAATTGCAAGTGGGGCAGCATTAACACAGCAGAGAGGGGTGACTCTGGGTCCAGGGGGGCTGGGCTCAGGGGACTACCAGGCAGTTAATCCACCCAATAACGGATTTACAGGGGGAGTAAGCCAGTGGGCGGCTAGCTACCCAGGGGGAGTAAGCCAGTGGGCGGGTAACTATCCCAACACGCCATTTCCAGAGGGGCTGGTGCAGTCGCCACAGGGGCAACAGGTGACAACTCTGGCCAGCACAAACCCCATAGGCGGGGTGCTTCAAGGACCCAAGAAGGGGTACCAGTGGCGGGGATGGCAAGCCTGGTGGGGGCAAGGTTTGGCAGGGCCAGGGATAAACCCAGTCTTTAATGCCAGTGGCGGACAAGAGGGGATGTGGGGGCCGAATATGACACGGTATGGAAGGCCGATGCCAGGTTTTGCTCCAGTCCGGGTGTCGGTAAGCTCCTTATCATGGCACATACCAGGGGCCACCAAGGAGAGGGTATGGAGAAAAGAATTTATAGAAATATTGGATTTTGTGGGGATGGAACCTCTGGGAGAAGGTATAAAGGACTTGTCAGAGAAAGAGAAGGAGAAGAGGGACAGGGAGAAACCCAAGGTGGAACCATCCATACATAACTGGTTAAAGGCTTTCAAGGTGTATATGTCAATCATGATAGAGAAATATCCACAGGATGCATTGGCAATGATCGCTTATGAACAGTATATGCACGATCTGTATTTGAAACATGGGGGTGAAGGATGGTTACAGTATGATCAGGGATTCCGGTTGAAAATGTAGGTGTGGCCAGCTTTGTCATGGGATGAGATCGACGTTGGGGGATTCCTAGACATGTTGGTGCCCGCAGGCGAGGGGGATGGGAAAGCCACAGGGGATAAGCCCCAGGTCTGGAGGGGCAGGGGAGGATACGCCCGTCGGGGGAGGGCATCCTTTCGCGGGTACTCCTCCTGGAATAACAGAGCCAGCTACCAGGGGAAGCAAGCTGAATGCTGGAGGGTTAATTCTGAAGGGGGTTGCCCCTTTGGCAAAACATGCCGCTTTAGGCACCCTCGGGGCAGAGGTTCCGGGGACCACAGCTCCTCGGCCAGTGAGGGGAAACGGAGGAGCAGCCCCAAAGCAAAGGATAAGGTCAAGAGGGAATGAGGTAAAAAGCAAAATGTTACTAGCATCACACCCACAGATGTTTGAAAAAATGATTAAAGATGGTCTGCCACCACTGGTTAGCCTCCTAGCAATGACTCCCCGGTTAAATATTTATCACAACTGTGTTGATGCAAAACTGCAGTGGGAGGGCTTTAGGTGGGGTTTCAAGATCCCTTGCACAGCGGTTAAAAAGGGCAGGGAGGCTCTTAATTTGCAGTCAGCACTGGGGATGCCGGAGGTGGTGGCTCGTAAAGTAAACAAAGAGGTCAAATTGGGGAGAGTGGCCGGCCCATTCAAGTGCCCGCCAATGGCAAATCTGGTAGTTTCTCCAGTGGGTCTGGTTCCCAAGAAAGAGGAGGGACAGTATCGGCTGATCCATCACCTCTCCTTTCCTGAAGGGGAGTCAGTGAATGATGGCATAGCTGAGGAGCTGTGTCGCGTGCATTATTCATCTTTTGAGGATGCAGTGGAGGTTGTGAGGGCGGCGGGAAGGGGAGCCCTGATGGGGAAGGCTGACATTGAATCTGCATTCCGGTTGTTGCCCATTCACAAAGAAAGTCAACATTTGTTTGGGTTCAAGGTAAGGGATCAGTACTACTATGATGTGTTTACCTATGGGGTGCGCCATTTCCTGTGCATATTTTGAGGCCTCGAGCACTTTTCTAGAATTTACAGTCAAGCAGGAATGTCAGGAAGGGGCGGTGGTTCATTACCTAGATGATTTTCTGTTCATTGGCAAACAGGGGTCCAGGGAGTGTGATGCCCTCATGAGTACATTCCAGGGACTGATGAATGTGATTGGGGTTCCACTAGCCAAAGAAAAAACGGTAGGTCCAGTGACCTGTCTGACTTTCTTAGGGATAGAAATTGATACAGTCAAGGGGGAGTGCAGGTTCCCACAAGACAAAGTGAAGAAATTGAAGGAGACTATCAAAGGTTTAAGGGGTAAGAACAAGGCGACATTGAAAGAACTCCAGTCCCTGGCAGGTAACCTCAATTTTGCAGGAAAAGTCATCCCAGCGGGTAAAGTGTTTGCCAGGAGCATTGAACTTAAAACTGTGGGGCTGCAGCATGCAGGCCAGCATGTCAGGCTAGGGGTCAAAGTACGGGAGGACCTGGCCATGTGGGACAATTTCTTGGACAAATTCAACGGGGTACTACTGTGGAGAGGGGACAGGAGTAGCAATGACAGGCTCAAACTATTCACTGATTCATCCGGGGCCCTAGGGTTTGGGGCAATTCTTGGCACCAAGTGGTGTGACATCGCCTGGCCGGGGGAAGGGCACCAGCAAGGCATCACCAGGGACATCACGTTGCTTGAGCTCTTCCCCATAGTGATAGCATTTAAACTGTGGGGGGAGGGGCTGAAGGACAGGAAGGTGATGCTCTGGTCGGACAACCTGGCAGTGGTCCAAATCATAAATCAAAGGTCAGCCAGCAACTCCAGGGTGTTGCGGAACTCAACAAATGCATGCTGGCACTCAACATTGAGGAGACATATACCAGGGGTCAAGAACACGGCCGCTGATGCGCTCTCTCGTTTGCAGTGGGAAAAATTTCGAGGGAGTTGTCCCGGAGCAAACAAGGTGATTACCCCGTTCGAAACACAGTGGTGGGACATGATTGGGGCGATCTGAGTTCCCTGGTTCACTCGGCACTAGCACCAGGCACGGCAAGTAGATACAAGGCATGCTGGGAACGGTTCTTGCAATTTCAAAAGGAGGTGTTGGGGGAAGGGCAGAGGGATCTGCCGGTAAGGGCCTTTGTGGGATGGGGTTGGCACGAGGGGAAGACCAGAGCTTGGATGGCCTATCACTTGGCGGCAATCGCCCACTATTTTAAATTGGAAGGTAAAGGTGACCCCACCAAAGAACACTACATTGTGATGGCCATGAAAGGCTGGGCTAAGCAGGGCATGACGAGAACGGGTGAAAGAAGACCCATAGACATAGTCAAGCTACACAAGCTAGTAGGATGCATGGAGGTAATTTGCCGGGACAGATTTGAAGTAGCTTGGCTCACTGCGGCCTTCACGTTAGCTTTCTTTGGGGCATTCAGGGTGAGCGAGCTGGTACCGGAGAACAAGGAGGCCAAGGGAAAAGGTTTCTTACAGTTGGGTGATGTTCACTACTCGGAGGGGCGGTTGACCTTGTTTTTAAGAAGATCAAAGACAGATCAGGAAGGGAAAGGGTGCACAGTGGCTCTCCAACCAATTGCAGGGAGCGCAGTCTGTCCAGTCAGGGCGGTAGCAGGCTTTCTCGGGCGGAGGCCCTCTTCTGGGGGGGAGGCTCCACTGCTCATTCACCGGGATGGGTCCACACTTAGCCGCTTCCAGTTCAGAAGGATTATGGAGCTGGCGTTGGAGAGAACTGGGGAGATTAGGGGAGTGTTTGGGACACATTCATTCCGGATAGAGGCAGCCACGTCAGCCGCAGCCATAGGCCTAGGGGCGGCAGAAATCAAGCAGATTCGGAGATGGAAGTCCGGGTGTTTTAAGAGGTATATCAGACCGGAAAAACTGTAAAATTCACCACTACCTTCTCATCCCATTAGCACCAGCAAGGAGGAGAAGGAGATCGGTCTGGGTGATAGGACACTCATTTGTGTCTAGGGCAGGGGCAAGCTGGACAGTGGAGCAAGAGGAGCTGCAAGTTCAAGATTGGGTGGCGCGAGGTGCTATGAATGAAATGGGCTGGGCGCAACTGCAGGGACAAATGCGCAAATTGCTGGGGAGGCAGCAAAAACCAGGCATATTGGTTATACACCTGGGGGGGAACGATTTGACAAGCCTGGGGAGGGGGGCGTTAATGCAAGAAATTATGTTCTCATTACAGGAGTTGGCGGGTCAGCTGGGAGAAACGGAAATCGTCTGGTCAGAGATAATCCCAAGACCAGAATGGAGGGGTGCGGATAATCACGCGGCAGTGGAGAGATCCAGGCGCAAATTGAACTGTGCAATGGACAAATTCTGCAGGGGCAGAGAATTTGGGCAGATCAGGCACGGCCTGATTAATTTGAAATCACCAGAGTATTATCTCAAGGATGGGGTGCACTTGTCACCGATGGGGATGGAGCTTTTTACTGGAATCTTTGCACCAAAATCCTGGAAATGTGAGGGGAGATAAGGGGGGAGCCACGGTGGGCAGTAACTACCCGTGGCGTGGCGGTGCTTGGGCGGCCAAGCACAAGAGACAGACTCCGGATGAGCCAGGAGAAAGCCAGAAGGGTAATCGCTCTTCTCAGACCAGCGCCCCCTGGGAGCCTAAGCAGCAGGGGCGTCTGGAGGGAACTACAAGGGTTCAGCTTCTCCCAAAGAAACGGCACTCTCCCCGCTCAGGAACACATGCATGGGCAGGCGAGGCTCAGGTGCAAATAGTTGGGAGAGTTGGGCCTGTACTGGACTTTTGGAAGGAAAGGGGAAGCAGGTTGTTGGACACGGAACAGTCGCTGCATCTTCTGAGTTATTTCCACAAATGTGTGCACTGTGGTTTTTATGATGTTGTGAAAAATAAATATGCAGCCTTTTATGCCAGAAACAAAAAGCAAGACTCATTCTACACAGTTCTTGGGGGGAAAGTGGAATGAGCAGTTGTTATGTAATGGGTCCAAATGGACGGATGCACGGGTTATGAGGGTGGGCAGGTTAGCCTGTCCGATAGCAGACCATGGTGTGGATGGAAGGGAAGCATGTGGTGGAGATGTGTCCTGTGGCCAACAGAGACCCTATGTGGACCTCAGGCCCCAAAACCCCCTACCCGTAAGACCTTGAAGATGTACAATGCAAAACAAAATACTTTAATGCCATGGCAGGCCAGACAAGTATTGGCAAACATATTCATTTCTATGCATCTTGTCTTGTCTGGCGACATTAGAGACTGTCTTTGCAGCTGTCTTTGCTGCTTTCTCTGCAGGTTCTTGTATTTCCCAAAGAATGAGGAAAAGCTGAAAACAGTCTTCCTTGCCCTGCTAATAAATGGGGCAATAAACGCCCTGGGTTTGTAGTTGGAACAGTGCAGGTCAAAGTGTCTCTTTCTCCAGCTTCCCCATGACGCCATTTTGGCGGATTCTGGCCTCCCTGGGTTTCTGGCGTGATCTGCGTTGGCCAGGCCCGAGGCCCTCCACATTCTTTACGGGTGAGCATGTGCCTGCGATTTGGGTGTTTGGGCCACCGTAGGGTACACTGAACGCTTGAGGGCTCTGGTAAGCGTTCTGCTGCATTCTAGCTTCCTGCAGCGCCCGGGATGGGCTCACAGAAGGCTTTGCAGTGGCTCGATGAGAGCTCTTTTACGTTCCGGAGAGATACCTCTACCTGTATCTTAATTCCCATATTCTGGAGAGGCTGTGTCTGGGGTAGCCACTGTGTTTGGCTTGTGTGTGGCTTTGGACTCTAGTCTCTAGGCAGGGGCGTTGCTAGGGGGGGGGCTAAGGGGGCTATAGCCCCTGATCTTTTGGTTGTAGCCCCGGATAGAATCTCAGGAGCTACAGCCAAAGGACTAGCTAGCCCCCAGTCCCAACAGTTCTGACATCAGCTTAGCCCCGGGTCTTTTCCAGACCTAGCAACTCCCCTGTCTCTAGGCATTCTTCTGTTTGGATCCGTTGTTTGGGACGTTCCTCTTAATGTGGCGCAAGCTTTCATAGGTGCACTTCTCGATATTTCCCAGCAGAGGGCGCTCCCCACCTCTGCTCACCGCCCAGATTTGGGCAGTTTCTGGGCACACGCAACACCTACCCGCTGACAGAACCTACAGGTGCCACGTTTCTGTGAATGATTTGCCCCGTTCTGTGTTTAAGGCTGGGGCTCAGGCTTCAATGCCATACTGAAGGATTGGGAAAGACATTCTGTCAAAATGTTTTAACATTGCTTTCACAACAAATTCATTTTTTTTCTTGATGGCATAAAATGCACAGGGGGATGCTTTTTTTTCTTTTTCTTTTTGTGGTCATATTCTATGTTTTCATCATTTCGTCATCAACAAAACAACTATATGTGATGGGGAAATATCCTATCATGGGGGTAAACAACACATTAACAGAAACATAAACAGTCACATCTCAATTAACTTAGTAATACCTGCTGTCCACCCTCTCCATAGGGGGTAGCGTTGTGCACCATGAGTCATTAGTCCCTGCATGCGTGGTCATGCAAGGGCTTCTTTCTTGCAATGTTTGTATTGCAAGTTTCAAACCCGCAGAGACGCTGATTTCTGAGGCCCAGTTAAGGGTCGTCTGTGGTTTGTTTGACCTCTTTTCCCTCAAGAAAGAATGAGCTTTTGGTTTTTCCTCAAAGATCCTGCTGGCCTTCTCTTTCTGATGTACCGACAGGGGCCATGTCTTGCCATGTTCACGCAGGAGGGTTGCGGCAGAGGCCGCCTTTCTTGGGAGCACGATTGGCCATCCCACCTACATGTAAAACGCGTTTTACTTTTGTGTCACTCAGTGTAAGGCCTGGCACCCCTTTATCCTCTAGTATTGTCACCAGGCCATTCATATGGATACTGAATATGGATGCGCTTAGAGCACCTCCCTGTAAAACCCCCACCTTTCTGTTTGAAGACCTAACTGGGCTGGTTAGGGGTCTTCAGTTTGCAGCAGCCTGAGGCAGGTTTCTTCCCATTGAATCATGCATTTTCTCCCGCTAGCAGCCTATTGATAGTTAGCGCTGGAGCCAAGATTGAGGCATTTTCTCCCACTAGCAGCCTGTTGATATTTAGCGCTGGAGGCCAGATTGAGGCATTTTCTCCGGCTAGCAGCCTGTTCATATTTAGCGATGGAGGCCAGATCGAGGCATTTTCGCCCGCTAGCAGCCTGTTGATATTTAGCGATGGAGGTCAGATCGAGGCATTTTCTCCCACTGCAGCCTGTTGATATTTAGCGCTGGAGGCCAGATCGAGGCATTTTTTCCCGCTAGCAGCCTGTTGATATTTAGCGCTGGAGGCCAGATCGAGGAATTTTCTCCCGCTAGCAGCCTGTTGATATTTAGCGCTGGAGGCCAGATCAAGGCATTTTCTCCCGCTAGCAGCCTGTTGAAATTTAGCGCTGGAGGCCAGATCGAGGCATTTTCTCCCGCTAGCAGCCTGTTGATATTTAGTGCTGGAGGCCAGATCGAGGCATTTTCTCCCGCTAGCAGCCTGATGATATTTAGCCCTGGAGGTCAGATCGAGGCATTTTCTCCCGCTAGCTGCCTGTTGATATTTAGCGCTGGAGCCAAGATCGAGGCATTTTCTCCCGCTAGCAGCCTGTTGATATTTAGCGCTGGAGGCCAGATCGAGGCATTTTCTCCCGCTAGCAGCCTGTTGATATTTAGCGCTGGAGCCAAGACTGAGGCATTTTCTCCCACTAGTAGCCTGTTGATATTTAGTGATGGAAGCCAGATTGAGGCATTTTCTCCCGCTAGCAGTCTGTTGATATTTAGTGCTGGAGCCAAGATTGAGGCATTTTCTCCCGCTAGCAGCCTGTTGATATTTAGCGGTGGAGGCCAGATTGAGAAATGTTCTCCCGCTAGCTGCCTGTTGATATTTAGCGCTGGAGGCCAGATCGAGGCATTTTTGCCGTCTAGCAGCCTGTTGATATTTAGCGCTGGAGGCCAGATCGAGGCATTTTCTCACTGTAGCAGCCTGATATTTAGCGCTGGAGGCCAGATCAAGGCATTTTCTCCCGCTAGCTGCCTGTTGATACTTAGTGCTGGAGCCAAGATCGAGGCATTTTCTCACGCTAGCAGCCTGTTGATATTTAGTGCTGGAGGCCAGATCGAGGCATTTTTTCCCGCTAGCAGCCTGTTGATATTTAGCGCTGGAGGCCAGATGGAGGAATTTTCTCCCGCTAGCAGCCTGTTGATATTTAGCGCTGGAGGCCAGATCAAGGCATTTCTCCCGCTAGCAGCCTGTTGATATTTAGCACTGGAGGCTAGATCGAGGCATTTTCTCCCGCTAGCAGCCTGTTGATATTTAGCGCTGGAGGCCAGATCGAGGCATTTTCTCCCGCTAGCAGCCTGATGATATTTAGCGCTGGAGGTCAGATCGAGGCATTTTCTCCCGCTAGCTGCCTGTTGATATTTAGCGCTGGAGCCAAGATTGAGGCATTTTCTCCCACTAGCAGCCTGTTGATATTTAGCGCTGGAGGCCAGATTTAGGCATTTTCTCCCGCTAGCAGCCTGTTGATATTTAGCGATGAAGGGCAGATTGAGGCATTTTCGCCCGCTAGTAGCCTGTTGATATTTAGCGATGGAAGCCAGATTGAGGTATTTTCTCCCGCTAGCAGTCTGTTGATATTTAGTGCTGGAGCCAAGATTGAGACATTTTCTCCCGCTAGCAGCCTGTTGATATTTAGCGGTGGAGGCCAGATTGAGAAATTTTCTCCCGCTAGCTGCCTGTTAATATTTAGCGCTGGAGGCCAGATCGAGGCATTTTCTCACTGTAGCAGCCTGATGATATTTAGCGCTGGAGGCCAGATCGAGGCATTTTCTCCCGCTAGCAGCCTGACGATATTTAGCGCTGGAGGCCAGATCGAGGCATTTTCTCCCGCTAGCGGCCTGTTGATACTTAGTGCTGGAGCCAAGATCGAGGCATTTTCTCCCGCTAGCAGCCTGTTGATATTTAGCGCTGGAGGCCAGATTGAGAAATTTTCTCCCGCTAGCTGCCTGTTGATAGTTAGCGCTGGAGGTCAGATCGAGGCATTTTTTCCCTCTAGCAGCCTGTTGATATTTAGCGCTGGAGGCCAGATCGAGGCATTTTCTCACGCTAGCAGCCTGTTGATATTTGGCACTGGAGGCAAGATCGAGGCATTTTCTCACGCTAGGAGACTGTTGATATTTAGCGCTGGAGGCCAGAGCGAGGCATTTTCTCCCGCTAGCAGCCTGTTGATATTTAGGGCTGGAGGCCAGATTGAGGCATTTTCTCCCGCTAGCAGCCTGTTGATATTTAGCGCTGGAGGCCAGATTGAGGAATTTTCTCCCGCTAGCAGCCTGTTGATATTTAGTGCTGGAGGCCAGATTGAGGCATTTTGTCCCACTAGCAGCCTGTTGATATTTAGCGCTGGAGCCAAGATTGAGGCATTTTCTCCCACTAGCAGCCTGTTGATTGATATTTAGTGCTGGAGGCCAGATTAAGGCATTTTCTCCCGCTAGCAGCCTGTTGATATTTAGTGCTGGAGGCCAGATTGAGTCATTTTCTCCCGCTAGCAGCCTGTTGATATTTAGCACTGGAGGCCAGATTAAGGCATTTTCTCCCACTAGAAGCCTGTTGATATTTAGCGCTCAAGGCCAGATTGAGGCATTTTCTCCTGCTACCAGTCTGTTGATATTTAGTGATGGAAGCCAGATTGAGGTATTTTCTCCCGCTAGCAGTCTGTTGATATTTAGTGCTGGAGCCAAGATTGAGACATTTTCTCCCGCTAGCAGCCTGTTGATATTTAGCGGTGGAGGCCAGATTGAGAAATTTTCTCCCGCTAGCTGCCTGTTAATATTTAGCGCTGGAGGCCAGATCGAGGCATTTTCTCACTGTAGCAGCCTGATGATATTTAGCGCTGGAGGCCAGATCGAGGCATTTTCTCCCGCTAGCGGCCTGTTGATACTTAGTGCTGGAGCCAAGATCGAGGCATTTTCTCCCGCTAGCAGCCTGTTGATATTTAGCGGTGGAGGCCAGATTGAGAAATTTTCTCCCGCTAGCTGCCTGTTAATATTTAGCGCTGGAGGCCAGATCGAGGCATTTTTTCCCTCTAGCAGCCTGTTGATATTTAGCGCTGGAGGCCAGATCGAGGCATTTTCTCACTGTAGCAGCCTGATGATATTTAGCGCTGGAGGCCAGATCGAGGCATTTTCTCCCGCTAGCGGCCTGTTGATACTTAGTGCTGGAGCCAAGATCGAGGCATTTTCTCCCGCTAGCAGCCTGTTGATATTTAGCGCTGGAGGCCAGAGCGAGGCATTTTCTCCCGCTAGCAGCCTGTTGATATTTAGGGCTGGAGGCCAGATTGAGGCATTTTCTCCCGCTAGCAGCCTGTTGATATTTAGCGCTGGAGGCCAGATTGAGGAATTTTCTCCCGCTAGCAGCCTGTTGATATTTAGCGCTGGAGGCCAGATCGAGGCATTTTTTCCCTCTAGCAGCCTGTTGATATTTAGCGCTGGAGGCCAGATCGAGGCATTTTCTCACGCTAGCAGCCTGTTGATATTTGGCGCTGGAGGCAAGATCGAGGCATTTTCTCATGCTAGCAGACTGTTGATATTTAGCGCTGGAAGCCAGAGCGAGGCATTTTCTCCCGCTAGCAGCCTGTTGATATTTAGGGCTGGAGGCCAGATTGAGGCATTTTCTCCCGCTAGCAGCCTGTTGATATTTAGCGCTGGAGGCCAGATTGAGGAATTTTCTCCCGCTAGCAGCCTGTTGATATTTAGTGCTGGAGGCCAGATTGAGGCATTTTGTCCCACTAGCAGCCTGTTGATATTTAGCGATGGAGCCAAGATTGAGGCATTTTCTCCCACTAGCAGCCTGTTGATTGATATTTAGTGCTGGAGGCCAGATTAAGGCATTTTCTCCCGCTAGCAGCCTGTTGATATTTAGTGCTGGAGGCCAGATTGAGTCATTTTCTCCCGCCAGCAGCCTGTTGATATTTAGCACTGGAGGCCAGATTAAGGCATTTTCTCCCACTAGAAGCCTGTTGATATTTAGCACTGGAGGCAAGATTGAGGCATTTTCTCCCACTAGCAGCCTGTTGATATTTACCGCTGGAGGCCAGATTAAGGCACTTTCTCCCGCTAGCAGCCTGTTGATATTTAGCGCTCAAGGCCAGATTGAGGCATTTTCTCCTGCTACCAGTCTGTTGATATTTAGTGCTGGAGGCCAGATCGAGGCATTTTCTCCCGCTAGCAGCCTGTTGATATTTGGCGCTGGAGGTCAGATCGAGGCATTTTCTCCCGCTAGCTGCCTGTTGATATTAAGTGCTGGAGCCAAGATCGAGGCATTTTCTCCCGCTAGCAGCCTGTTGATATTTAGCGCTGGAGGCCAGATCGAGGCATTTTCTCCCGCTAGCAGTCTGTTGATATTTAGTGCTGGAGCCAAGATTGAGGCATTTTCTCCCGCTAGCAGCCTGTTGATATTTAGCGGTGGAGGCCAGATTGAGACATTTTCTCCCGCTAGCTGCCTGTTGATATTTAGCGCTGGAGGCCAGATCGAGGCATTTTTTCCCTCTAGCAGCCTGTTGATATTTAGCGCTGGAGGCCAGATCGAGGCATTTTCTCACTGTAGCAGCCTGATGATATTTAGCGCTGGAGGCCAGATCAAGGCATTTTCTCCCGCTAGCTGCCTGTTGATACTTAGTGCTGGAGCCAAGATCGAGGCATTTTCTCCCGCTAGCAGCCTGTTGATATTTAGCGCTGGAGGCCAGATTGAGAAATTTTCTCCCGCTAGCTGCCTGTTGATATTTAGCGCTGGAGGCCAGATCGAGGCATTTTTTCCCTCTAGCAGCCTGTTGATGTTTAGTGCTGGAGGCCAGATCGAGGCATTTTTTCCCGCTAGCAGCCTGTTGATATTTAGCGCTGGAGGCCAGATCGAGGAATTTTCTCCCGCTAGCAGCCTGTTGATATTTAGCGCTGGAGGCCAGATCAAGGCATTTTCTCCCGCTAGCAGCCTGTTGAAATTTAGCACTGGAGGCTAGATCGAGGCATTTTCTCCCGCTAGCAGCCTGTTGATATTTAGTGCTGGAGGTCAGATCGAGGCATTTTCTCCTGCTAGCTGCCTGTTGATATTTAGCGCTGGAGCCATGATTGAGGCATTTTCTCCCACTAGCAGCCTGTTGATATTTAGCGCTGGAGGCCAGAGCGAGGCATTTTCTCCCGCTAGCAGCCTGTTGATATTTAGGGCTGGAGGCCAGATTGAGGCATTTTCTCCCGCTAGCAGCCTGTTGATATTTAGCGCTGGAGGCCAGATTGAGGAATTTTCTCCCGCTAGCAGCCTGTTGATATTTAGTGCTGGAGGCCAGATTGAGGCATTTTGTCCCACTAGCAGCCTGTTGAAATTTAGCGCTGGAGCCAAGATTGAGGCATTTTCTCCCACTAGCAGCCTGTTGATTGATATTTAGTGCTGGAGGCCAGATTAAGGCATTTTCTCCCGCTAGCAGCCTGTTGATATTTAGTGCTGGAGGCCAGATTGAGTCATTTTCTCCCGCCAGCAGCCTGTTGATATTTAGCACTGGAGGCCAGATTAAGGCATTTTCTCCCACTAGAAGCCTGTTGATATTTAGCACTGGAGGCAAGATTGAGGCATTTTCTCCCACTAGCAGCCTGTTGATATTTAGTGCTGGAGGCCACATTAAGGCACTTTCTCCCGCTAGCAGCCTGTTGATATTTAGCGCTCAAGGCCAGATTGAGGCATTTTCTCCTGCTACCAGTCTGTTGATATTTAGTGCTGGAGGCCAGATCGAGGCATTTTCTCCCGCTAGCAGCCTGATGATATTTAGCGCTGGAGGTCAGATCGAGGCATTTTCTCCCGCTAGCTGCCTGTTGATATTTAGCGCTGGAGCCAAGATCGAGGCATTTTCTCCCGCTAGCAGCCTGTTGATATTTAGCGCTGGAGGCCAGATCGAGGCATTTTCTCCCGCTAGCAGCCTGTTGATATTTAGCGCTGGAGCCAAGACTGAGGCATTTTCTCCCACTAGTAGCCTGTTGATATTTAGCGATGGAAGCCAGATTGAGGCATTTTCTCCCGCTAGCAGTCTGTTGATATTTAGTGCTGGAGCCAAGATTGAGGCATTTTCTCCCGCTAGCAGCCTGTTGATATTTAGCGGTGGAGGCCAGATTGAGACATTTTCTCCCGCTAGCTGCCTGTTGATATTTAGCGCTGGAGGCCAGATCGAGGCATTTTTTCCCTCTAGCAGCCTGTTGATATTTAGCGCTGGAGGCCAGATCGAGGCATTTTCTCACTGTAGCAGCCTGATGATATTTAGCGCTGGAGGCCAGATCAAGGCATTTTCTCCCGCTAGCTGCCTGTTGATACTTAGTGCTGGAGCCAAGATCGAGGCATTTTCTCCCGCTAGCAGCCTGTTGATATTTAGCGCTGGAGGCCAGATTGAGAAATTTTCTCCCGCTAGCTGCCTGTTGATATTTAGCACTGGAGGCCAGATCGAGGCATTTTTTCCCTCTAGCAGCCTGTTGATGTTTAGTGCTGGAGGCCAGATCAAGGCATTTTTTCCCGCTAGCAGCCTGTTGATATTTAGCGCTGGAGGCCAGATCGAGGAATTTTCTCCCGCTAGCAGCCTGTTGATATTTAGCGCTGGAGGCCAGATCAAGGCATTTTCTCCCGCTAGCAGCCTGTTGATATTTAGCACTGGAGGCTAGATCGAGGCATTTTCTCCCACTAGCAGCCTGTTGATATTTAGTGCTGGAGGCCAGATCGAGGCATTTTCTCCCGCTAGCAGCCTGATATTTAGCACTGGAGGTCAGATCGAGGCATTTTCTCCTGCTAGCTGCCTGTTGATATTTAGCGCTGGAGCCATGATTGAGGCATTTTCTCCCACTAGCAGCCTGTTGATATTTAGCGCTGGAGGCCAGATTTAGGCATTTTCTCCCGCTAGTAGGCTGTTGATATTTAACGATGGAAGCCAGATTGAGGTATTTTCTCCCGCTAGCAGTCTGTTGATATTTAGTGCTGGAGCCAAGATTGAGACATTTTCTCCCACTAGCAGCATTCGATATTTAGCCCTGGAGGCCAGATCGAGGCATTTTCTCACTGTAGCAGCCTGATGTTATTTAGCGCTGGAGGCCAGATCGAGGCATTTTCTCCCGCTAGCGGCCTGTTGATACTTAGCGCTGGAGGCCAGATTGAGAAATTTTCTCGCGCTAGCTGCCTGTTGATATTTAGCGCTGGAGGCCAGTTCGAGGCATTTTTTCCCTCTAGCAGCCTGTTGATATTTAGCGCTGGAGGCCAGATCGAGGCATTTTCTCACGCTAGCAGCCTGTTGATATTTGGCACTGGAGGCCAGATCGAGGCATTTTCTCACGCTAGCAGACTGTTGATATTTAGCGCTGGAGGCCAGATCGAGGCATTTTCTCCCGCTAGCAGCCTGTTGATATTTAGGGCTGGAGGCCAGATTAAGGCATTTTGTCCCACTAGCAGCCTGTTGATATTTAGCGCTGGAGCCAAGATTGAGTCATTTTCTCCTACTAGCAGCCTGTTGATATTTAGCGCTGGAGGCCAGATTGAGGCATTTTCTCCCACTAGCAGCCTGTTGATTGATATTTAGTGCTGGAGGACAGATTGAGTCATTTTCTCCCGCTAGCAGCCTGTTGATATTTAGCGCTGGAGGCAAGATTGAGGCATTTTCTCCCACTAGCAGCCTGTTGATATTTAGCGCTGGAGGCCAGATTAAGGCACTTTCTCCCGCTAGCAGCCTGTTGATATTTAGCGCTCAAGGCCAGATTGAGGCATTTTCTCCTGCTACCAGTCTGTTGATATTTAGCTTTGGAGGCCAGATTGAGGCATTTTCTCCCGCTAGCAGCCTGTTGATATTTAGCGCTGTAGGCCAGATTGAGGCATTTTCTCCTGCTAGCCGCCTGTTGATATTTATTGCTGGATGCCAGATTGAGGCATTTTCTCCCGCCAGCAGCCTGTTTATATTCAGCGCTGGAGGCCAGATTGAGTCATTTTCGCCCGCTAGCAGCCTGTTGATATTTAGCGCTGGAGGCCAGATTGAGGCATTTTCTCCCGCTACCAGCCTGTTGATATTTAGCGTTGGAGGCCAGATCGAGGCATTTTTTCCCGCTAGCAGCCTGTTGATATTTAGCGCTGGAGGCCAGATCGAGGAATTTTCTCCCGCTAGCAGCCTGTTGATATTTAGCGCTGGAGGCCAGATCAAGGCATTTTCTCCCGCTAGCAGCCTGTTGATATTTAGCACTGGAGGCTAGATCGAGGCATTTTCTCCCGCTAGCAGCCTGTTGATATTTAGTGCTGGAGGCCAGATCGAGGCATTTTCTCCCGCTAGCAGCCTGATATTTAGCGCTGGAGGTCAGATCGAGGCATTTTCTCCTGCTAGCTGCCTGTTGATATTTAGCGCTGGAGCCATGATTGAGGCATTTTCTCCCACTAGCAGCCTGTTGATATTTAGCGCTGGAGGCCAGATTTAGGCATTTTCTCCCGCTAGTAGGCTGTTGATATTTAGCGATGGAAGCCAGATTGAGGTATTTTCTCCCGCTAGCAGTCTGTTGATATTTAGTGCTGGAGCCAAGATTGAGACATTTTCTCCCACTAGCAGCATTCGATATTTAGCCCTGGAGGCCAGATCGAGGCATTTTTTCCCTCTAGCAGCCTGTTGATATTTAGCGCTGGAGGCCAGATCGAGGCATTTTCTCACTGTAGCAGCCTGATGATATTTAGCGCTGGAGGCCAGATCGAGGCATTTTCTCCCGCTAGCGGCCTGTTGATACTTAGCGCTGGAGGCCAGATTGAGAAATTTTCTCCCGCTAGCTGCCTGTTGATATTTAGCGCTGGAGGCCAGATCGAGGCATTTTTTCCCTCTAGCAACCTGTTGATATTTAGCGCTGGAGGCCAGATCGAGGCATTTTCTCACGCTAGCAGCCTGTTGATATTTGGCGCTGGAGGCCAGATCGAGGCATTTTCTCACGCTAGCAGACTGTTGATATTTAGCGCTGGAGGCCAGATCGAGGCATTTTCTCCCGCTAGCAGCCTGTTGATATTTAGGGCTGGAGGCCAGATTAAGGCATTTTGTCCCACTAGCAGCCTGTTGATATTTAGCGCTGGAGCCAAGATTGAGTCATTTTCTCCTACTAGCAGCCTGTTGATATTTAGTGCTGGAGGACAGATTGAGTCATTTTCTCCCGCTAGCAGCCTGTTGATATTTAGCACTGGAGGCCAGATTAAGGCATTTTCTCCCACTAGAAGCCTGTTGATATTTAGCGCTGGAGGCAAGATTGAGGCATTTTCTCCCACTAGCAGCCTGTTGATATTTAGCGCTGGAGGCCAGATTAAGGCACTTTCTCCCGCTAGCAGCCTGTTGATATTTAGCGCTCAAGGCCAGATTGAGGCATTTTCTCCCGCTACCAGCCTGTTGATATTTAGTGCTGGAGGCCAGATTGAGGCATTTTCTCTCGCTACCAGTCTGTTGATATTTAGCACTGGAGGCCAGATTGAGGCATTTTCTCCCGCTAGCAGCCTGTTAATATTTAGTGCTGGAGTCCAGATTGAGCCAAATGCATCTCTGGAATTCATGGAAGAAGCAGAAGGGTCCCTTCTATTTGTTTTTTGTGCATACTTGCTGGTCAGTGTCAGGAAATGGACGATATGACCCAGGGGGTCTCAGAAGGAACCCTATGGGACTTCTGTGTACATTGTGATTATTGAGGAGAAAGGCCAGTATTATTTGGTTCATAACATTTAGTTATAAAAACAGGAATGTAGAAAAGTTTCCTGATGCTACCTTAACATAGACTACTCTGTAGTTTTGGGGTATTAGGTACTTCCAGGTTTGTCTAGAGGTGTGATTAGTGCTTCTGACGATGAGTCTGGGAAGCGTCTTGTTTGCAGTACGAGGTTGAACACATGTATAAGGGCTTTTTGGACTCGTTCATTGTTCTATGTAAGCATTGTGCTCAAAATATTATCAAGATCACAAGATTGCTTGGTTTTTAATAAGTGAAAGCCCTCTTTCAATTCCTCCGGGTCAAAGGGCTTCTGTTGATCATCAATTATTTTTTCGAGAAGGCTTCCATTTTCTAAAATATTTTTCTGATGCTCGGTTAGCTTTTTAGCTTGGATGTTGCGGTAACCTCTTGGGAGACGGTCTTCATCTTAAATAGCTAGGGTCACGCTGGGGTGTCATGGATTGCCTCCTTAACTTATTTGGGGAGGCTTAAGACTAGTGACTACTTTGACCGTAGCATTTAGTGCCGTCCTGCAACAAGTACGTAATATAAATATGTCTTGATGCAGTGGTATCAAAACAAATGGGTAAATACCCTCTTTTTGTTGAGGGGGGGGTCTGACTCTTGAGGGTTGGATCATTAAACAAAGAAAATAATAGAGTCAAGGCTACCCCCCCCTTAAACACATCGGTTGTGCTATCAGACTACAGCCTGCTAGGGTATGTTTTCCTCAGCCATTCGTGATCAAAACTGACAAGTTAAAGTACTGTTAAAACAGAATTTATTCTAAATTGAAAATGTATCCACATAAAAAAGCAACATAAGACAACAATCAAGGAACAGCTGAAATTATTGTTCACAACATAAGAACATATGACAATTATGTCTCTGAAAGGGTGAGGTTAGTAACTGGAGGTGATTGTATGGGCTGTAAACAATGACAGCACATTTTATCTGTCAACACTTTTGCGGGTTTCCAGTTTGTGGGTCTCACAGAAATTATTCTGGTGTGCACAGTTCGCAATAACCTCCGAACTTTCCTCGGGACACTGGTGCTACAAGCAAAGTATAGCTGTTATCAAACACCTTCTTCGAATCTACTATTTCTTCTCTGTTTTTTGGGCTCCAATTAGGGAGAAACTGTGGTCTGCAAAGTGACGTGTTAGGAACATGGCTCTCCTTGCTGCTGGTGCAGGGCTCCTGTCAGGCGAGGTCCTGAAAGGGCAGATATAACTCAGGGCCAGCAGAAATGGATCAGCTGAATCGGCCGCGTCGTGGGCTACTTGGATATGCTTTTGGCTGCTAACCTGAGTTCTTGCAGAGCTGCGCGCATGCACGTGCTTGCACGTGATCTCCCAGGCCATAGCTCCTCGTGATTCTGGTAGCGAGGCAGAGCGCAAGGATGAAGACTGCACAGCTGGCGACAGTGGCGTAACACAAGATGTGGGAGCCCCCCTGCGAGGATGCTGAGGGGGCCCCCCAACTCAGCAACGCAACAAATCAAGGGTCGTGCCACACTCTGGGCCAGCCTAGATTATCACACTTGCGCAATACGCACAAACGTGCTGCTGAACGGATATGCCGCACACTGCACTAGGAGAAAGATATACATATGTGTTTTAATACAACATACATCACACTGTCTGAGAAAAATTGGCTAAAAAGCCAGAGTGTTTGCAATTGTTTTGTAGGGTAACACCAATCCAATAGATGCAAGTCACCAACAAAGCACAGGAACATTAAAGCTTTGCTATTAAAAATGCCATGCCACAATGAAAACATGTCCAACTGGCTGCACAAGGTAGACCAGTGTCAACATGTAATAACAATATAGTAAAGCTTGCCAGGCCACATTTAGACATATCTAGACTGGTTGCACCAAAATGTCAGTCGAAGCAATAACACTCATCAAGAATAGAACACACATTCAAGCCTGTGTCTCTGTGGCCTCTAACAACACGGCCAAAATCCTTAAAATCTGAAATGAACTGGTCAATCCTGTTGAGGTCTTTACATCTCCTGTTCCCTCCCAGGCCCTCTGTATGGCTCTGTCATCTCACTTCTACGCTAAAACTCAGGACATCCTGTCCTCCATCTCCTCTTCCTCTCCCTCTTCCTCTCTCGGCCCTCCTTTGGCCATCTCTACCTCTCTTCCTCCTTTCTCCTCTTTCTCTCTGACAACACCTGACGAGGTTTCTAGACAAGTCCGATCTATGAAAGTGTCATCCAAACAGGTGCTCTCCTGCTCCACCAGAACCATCAAGAACCATATTGACACCCTCGCTCCAGCCTTGACCGATTTCTGTAATCACTCTTTCCCCTCTCCCGTTAATCACTCCCTTATGCACCCACTCCTCAAGAAGCTTTCTGCCGATCCTGCCTGCCCGGCAAACTATCGCCCAATCTCCATCACCCCTTTCCTGGGCAAACGGTTGAAAAAGCTGGCCATCTCCCAGCTTACTCTCCACACGGAATCTGTTGGTTGTCTCCATGACCATCAGTCTGGCTTCAGTGCCAGAGACACGGAAACTGCTGTCCTGAACACCTGTGAAGTTCTGCTCTCTACCCTTGATTCCAGCATTCCTTCTGTCCTCATCCTCCTTGATCTTTCCTGTGCTTTCGACACAGTCAACCATGCCATCCTGATCAATCCTGATCAATCGACTCCATGAGAACCTGGGCATCACGGATCAGGCCCTTGAGTGACTGACCTCCTTCCTCTTGGACTGCCCCTCCCAGGTCCAACTTAGTCCCTTTCACCCCGCTCCATCCTCCCACTCTGGTTTTTCAACCTCTAAGTGGCCCCTTTGACCCACCTGATCTCTACATTCTCCTCTAACTTTCAGTGTTATGCGGATGACACTCCGCTTTACTTCAGGCTCCCCTCAGACTCCTCTCATCTCTCGCTCATTCCCGACTGTCTATCCGCGATTCAGGATTTGTGTGCCTCCAACTATCTCTGCCTTAATGTCAGTAAGATGGAGATCCTTCTCATTTGGACTCCTGCCCCTGCTTTCCTTCTCTCACTCTGGCCGCCCACCTTGGGCCCTCTTCCTTTGCCTTCCTGTGGGGCAAACAACACTGGTGTCATCTTTGACTCCACTCTCTTTCTCTCCTCACATCTCAGACGTTGCCAAGAAGTCCCACTACCAGCTGCTCCTCCTCAAAGGGACTCTTCCCTTTCTCACTCCCCCCCCCCCCCCCCAGAAGCCCACTGTCTGCAGAGCCCTGGTTCTCTCTACGCTGGACTACTGCAACAGCCTCTTTCTCAATCTGCCTTTCTCTACTATCCAGCCCCTGCAACTAATCCAGAAAAGGACTGCAAGACTTATCCTTGGCCTCAAACACAGGGATCGTATCTCTCCAGCCCTCAAATCTCTCCACTGGCTCCCAGTTGCTGCAAGTATCAAGTTCAAGACCCTTTGCATTGTCCACAAGGCTTTCTGGGCCAGGGCCCGCACTACATCCAACGCTCTCTTCCAAAATATCTTCCTTCTCAAGCCCCTCGCTCAGCTACGTACAACTCTCTAAGGGTTAGACGCTTCTCCAGGAAGAGAGTTGGGGGTAGATCTCTCTCCTCTACAGGTGCCTCCCTCTGTAATAGCCTCCCCGCCCCTCTCAAGCTTTAGCAGACCACCTGAAGTTTTGGAAGCAGCTCAAAACTTTCCTCTTCTCCTCTGCTTTCTCTCTCTCCCTCCCCTGCTGGCCTACCTGACCTACCTGTCTGCTGTACCGACTGGTTGCTTGCCTACTCTCAGAGTCTCACTGAGTCGAGACTCTTTCTTGATCAGTCACCCTTGCACTGCCTCTGGTCCTACCATGCACTTAGGGGCTGTAACTGTAACCCTACAGTCCCTTGTTCTCCTTGCACTACCCAGAGCTGTGCTGCCATGACAGCACTTACTCAGAGCATTACTGCCCTGTTTTTCCCTCCCCTCTCCCTTGCACTTCCCCTGTCCCTTTCCCCTTGCGCTTCTCTTTATCGCACTTGCACAATCTGAATGACACAAGGCCTAGTAAGATCGTTTGTCTTGTCCTCCCTCTATCTTCCATCCCTTGTCTTGTCGCTTCTAGAAACACTGGTGTGCAGGTGCGTTATAAATGACTTATATCATATCATTTGATCACAGGTGGCCAGAAAAATACACAATGCTGCAGTAAGACACGGCTGACTGGCAGCACCCAAATGGCAGTCTAGCCAGGTAATTCACTTAGCAGGACTGCTTTATCATAAATGCCCCATTAAAAAAAAGTCATACCAAACTGAGGAATGACTAGACTGGCTGCACCAAAATGCCTCTCTAGCCACTAATACCACATATCATGCCTGCTTAGCCTGGACATGGACAGCCATTATAATTTGTCGTATAATCCTGCCCCCCCACACATCCCCCCTCACTCCCACCCCAACCTCCAAAATCAGCTCCTTGGCCCAGAATTACCTCCACGTCCCTCTTCCTTGCCCCAGAGCTTACGGTTGAGGCTCCTTGCCTCATAAGTAAGTACTGGGATGAGGAAGAGTGGGACTAGAAGTAATGAAGATTACAGGCAGCTAAATCAAGCATTACTTCCATGTACCTCTACCTCATCCCAGTACTTGTGTATGAGGCAGAGTGCCTTATACACAAGTACTGTCTCATACACACTGGGACGAGGAACAATAGGGCTAGGAGTTATGAAGATTACCAATAAGTAATCCAGGCATTAAACACAAGTATTGGTGCAACACTTTTGAGTTGACTGGGATTCAGCACTCCCCCCCCTGAAATGTTGGGCTATGTTGACCAGACCTGGCTGACCTTCAGAGCAGTTGCCAGACAGAAAAGGACACAGATGTTAAACGGCACCTGGGTTTCTCTGTTAACAAGAACCCACCAATTACTAACATAAAGCAATTCAATGTTAGTACCTGCATTCAAATGCCAAATTTTTTTGGCAATTGAAATCGTGATGTGGGTTTAATACTTGCATGCCAGGGGAGTGATTGGAAGGGTAGAGAGGGAACAGGAGACCACTCATTCTCACAGCAGTCCATAAGTGGGTGCTTTAAACCTTAAAGGAGAGAGTTAACTGCTTGTAACATTGAAGCAGCACTAGAATAGTCTCATAAAAATGCATAAAGAAATTAGATGACCCAAACAAATAAGTTTGCCCCTCCTCCACCGCCCATGAAGTTGGCACCCCTCCCAACATTTGAAGGGTTAGCCCCCGAAATCTAGGTTTTGTTGCGCCCCTGAACGCAAGCACACACACCATTCACCATATACACACACGCACACCCAGCCATCCATACATTTAAGTGTGCATTCTTTCACCATACTGGCACACCCAGGCAGCCATCCATACATTTAAGTGTGCACCCTTTCACCATTCAGGCACACCCAGGCAGCCACCCATAAAATTACGTGTGCACCCTTTCACCATACAGGCACACACACCCAGGCACCCACCCATACATTTAAGTGTGCACCCTTTCACCATACACTCAGGCAGGCAGCCCCCTATACATTTAAGTGTGCACCCTTTCACCATACAGGCACACCCAGGCAGCCACCAGTATATTAAAGTGTGCACCCTTTCACCATACACTCGCACAGACAGCCACCTATACATTTAAGTGTGCACCCTTTCACCATACAGGCACACCCAGGCAGCCACCAGTATATTAAAGTGTGAACCCTTTCAACATACACTCACACACGCACACATCATGGGGTTGAGGGGAGCCCTAACACTTAAAAAAGAAATTGGGGCTCATTACAACTATGCCGGACTGTAAACAACGGTGCTGGTAAGCTCACCGGCACTGTTGTTTCCGGGCCAGCATATTACAGCTCTGCGGGCGGTTGCCGTCCTGCCACGGCACCCACCCGCATAGTTGTCACGGAAGCACCGGCACCGTTATTAACCGATAGGACTTTATGGAAATGGGGATTTACCATTTGCCGGCGCCTGACTTCCCAGACCGCCGGGGTTGTAATCCCCCGGTGTTACCGGGAAGTCGGGCGCCGGTAAATCATTACGGGTCTGGCGGCAACCTGCTGGTAGCAATGGCACGGTTGCCGCCAAACCCGTAATGAGGCCCATCGTTTCTTTTTGAAGTCACTCTGACTTCATAAAGAAATTATTTCTGTTACAGAAATAATTTCTTTATAAATGCAGAGGGAATTCAAAAAGAAAAAAAACATTTTTTTTTTCTTCAAGTGGGGGCCCCTCCCAGGACATTTGCTGGTGGGGCCCCCTGCACCGCGGGGGCTGCGGGGGCCCCTGTTATGCCAGTGGCTGGCGACCTGACCTGGTTCCTTGGAAGAACCCAGTGCTGTTGCCTGAAGGCCGAGTGCCTTCCCTCAATGGTCACTGCAGAGGCAGCGCTGCCAGGATGCTGACACAGCATTTTCCGATTCATAGAATACATGCTGATTCCTGGGTGCCAGTGGAGTAACTTTGCTGAAAATGTTGGGGGGGACAGGGGTGGGGTGGAGGGAGGGCGGATGGGGGCTCTTAGGGATCGTTTTGGCTAAATTGATCAAAGATATATGGTCGAATGGTAGATTTGCCTGAATTCGGTCACCACCATTAGTTCAAAGCCGAAGATACAGACCATGTCCCCCACTTCCTCTGCATTGGTGGCAGGGGACTCAACAAATAAAAAGAAGAAAAGTGAACCCTGCAGCATCAGATCCGACCCGCATTAGATGGATGTATCTGACGCTACAGGGTACAGCAGAGGCGGCGTATGGAGAAAAGTTAAGATGGGGAGGGGGTTTATGGATGGACTGGTGGTTTGGGGGGACATGGGTTTGGTTTTTTGTTCCAAGTTAAAAATGAATACAGTCAATTCCGCCATGATTTTGTATCTCGGTCAAACAACCTAAATCCGTGAGGGATAACACTAGACTACTAAACCACAAGAGTCCATTGCTGACGCTCTGTTAAAACTTTGATAAGACTTGTGGTGTATCTTTCAAATTCAATTGGGCACCCACACATCTTCAGCCGGCCTGCCATGCACCCAGTGACACAACATAGCATTCACAAACTTAATTCCAATAGAACATACAAACAGTGCATTATTTATCATTCATTCAGGCACAAAAGTCAACACACATATGCTTCCATACAATCTCACTCCCACATAAATGCACCCAGCGCCTCCATTGACATACACTGTGGGCACACAACATTTATATGTACTTATACAATAACACATGGAAACAGTGGCGCAACGTCCATTGAGCCGACCAGATCACCCCCTGATTCCTGAAATTGTGGGCTAAGTTGACTTGACCTAGCTGAACTATAAAGGCATGGCCGAAAGGAACAGGTTCACTGGAATGTCAGCAATTCCCTTGATTTTTCCTTTCATTCAAAGGCAGAAGCCATTGGTTAATGCAGTGCAGTGGGTGACCAGGTATAGTTGGTATCAATTTTTAAATGCCGTATATCTCCAAACTTGGGTTCTGCACAGCACCTTATATGTGTATGTGCTGATAGATTTGTTCTACAAGATTCTGACTGATTAAAATTAAGGTATGTTTTCCTGTGTTGAAATGGATCCAAACAGTGGAGTACCGAGCGGGAGAGGCAGGTGGGGGGGTTGGAGGGGGGGGTAAGGCCTCCCCTGTGGCTCTTTTAATTTTTAATAGCCAATGAAGGAAGGTGGGTGGATCCAAGCTACATCTTCCTCTGAAACACTTACAGGTGTGGCACAATATTCATGGAACAGATCCTAGTACATAAGATCTGGTTGTAGTAGATCAAAGCCTTTTTAGGTTACAAAACATCATTTATTTCCACACAAGGAATACTTCTTTTTCTTGACATACAAACATAGAAGATACAGTAAAAGTCCATGTTTTCATTATATTATTTCATCATATAATGTAACTGTCTCATAGACATAGACAAAAGTGAGGATTAGTACATGGTGACTTAGAATGCAATGTTACTAAACATGCATCTATCAAGTCGACACTAAATTGTGTTTCCAGCTAGGAACAAAACAGATTGCTGATGATGTGATGTTCTAAAGCTTTCCTCAGGACTGAATTAGGCAGAGTGTAGTATGCTATCTTCCACATCTTACTCGTGAGATCGGAGAAGCTGTGGGAAAATGAAATGTGTGTAATTTAAAAACATGTCTACATAGGGGGAATAGCTAAAAGCATGTTATTGTGCCATAACATACCTGTTTCGAGACATTCGGTGTCTCAGGGCAGGGTTGTTGAAAAATGGCGTCTTACAGTTTGCCAAAACGGAGGGAGACAATCGCCTCTGGTTGCATACAATATATGAGCTGCAACAAGGAACAGGATTGTTCACTGTGTTGTCAAAATTATATGTGCAGATGCGTGGTAAGCATGTAAAAAGGGCAAAGGCCCATGTAGTTTAACAAAGACGGTCACACCAATGTGGTAGCAATAGGTTTCCTCAGCACACCATTACGCATGTGCAGAGGACGGCCAGAGATCTCCAGGCGATACAGCTCATACGGAGCTATACGCATAGAAACCAGGTAACGATAGACGCTTGCTCCCACTCTCGAGCAGCACTAGGGTGTATGAGGGAAGCACTTAACTTTCACTTTCTCCGGGGTCCATGTATCAGACTCCGTCACGCCATCTCGTTATACGGGCACTTTTCCCATCACATGCACTGCTCGAGCACGGACCCATTGTGAGTTATACCTATTGCTACCACATTGGTGTGACCATCTTTGTTAAACTACATGGGCCTTTGCCCTTTTTACATGCTTACCACGCATCTGCACTGTCATATAATTTTGACAACACAGTGAACAATCTTGTTCCTTGTTGCAGCTCATATATTGTATGCAACCAGAGGCGATTGTCTCCCTCCGTTTTGGCGAGCTGTAAGACGCCATTTTTCAACAACCCTGCCCTGAGACACCGAATTTCTCGAAACAGGTATGTTATGGCACAATAACATGCTTTTAGCTATTCCCCCTATGTAGACACGTTTTTAAATTACACACATTTCATTTTCCCACAGCTTCTCCGATCTCACGAGTAAGATGTGGAAGATAGCATACTACACTCTGCCTAATTCAGTCCTGAGGAAAGCTTTAGAACATCACATCATCAGCAATCTGTTTTGTTCCTAGCTGGAAACACAATTTAGTGTCGACTTGATAGGTACATCTTTAGTAACATTGCATTCTAAGTCACCATGTACTAATCCTCACTTTTGTCTATGTCTATGAGACAGTTACATTTATATGATGAAATAATATAATGAAAACATGGACTTTTACTGTATCTTCTATGTTTGTATGTCCAGAAAAAGAAGTATTCCTTGTGTGGAAATAAATGATGTTTTGTAACCTAAAAAGGCTGTGATCTACTACAAACAGATCTGATGTACTAGGTTCTGTTCCATGAATATTGTGCCACACCTGTAAGTGTTTCGGGAGGAAGAGGTAGCTTGGATCCACCCCCCTCCCTTCATTAGCATATATGTCCTCCTGATTCAAGCCCCTCTATAATATAAAAGAGGACCCCCCTTTCCCCCTTTTACTTCCCTCTTTTAATAGCCATACCGGGACATTTGTCATTGGGACACCTCTCCCATTTGGCACATCAAAGAGGACGCCCAACAGCAAAGGTGTCCCGCTGGCAGGGCAATGTGTGCTGAGCAATTCCTGCTCAGCACGCTCATTGTCCTGGCAGCAGGACACCTTACCCGTTCAGAATGGTAGAGGTGTCCCGCTGCCAGGACAACGTGCCATGGAGCTCCGGGCAGCAGAGAGTCCTCAGGTTGCTCTGTATGAACAGAGCATAACAATGTGAGCCATTAGGCGCTGATGGGAGCGAGGGGGGTACTTTTAGCAGGGACTTTTGTCCCTTTAGAAATGGGGATGAGAGGGATTGATCAGAAGTGAGAAGGGTGCATAATGTTGCATGCTTTATGAAATAATTACTATAGCTTTAAAACCCAAGGGGATTTGTTAGGCTCACATTAATTTACATGATGCTATTGGGACTTTGTGTGCAGAATGGGGAGAATAAAACTAAAGCCATACTTGAAAGGCTAGTTTATTATGTAATGTGGTTAACTTCCAAGGCATTGCTATAAATAATTATTTAAGCACATGTATTGTAAAGCAAAACCTTAATAAATATCTATATGAACTAAACCTGGAAAGATGTGCACGGTCTGTTAAATTGTCCACATCCCAGTTTCACCATTTAACCAAGTGTGTGATCCTGAGCAAATCATTTAATCACATTGTGCCTTATCTGCAGCTCTGCAAGTGTCTCTGATTCACTTCAAAGCGTATGTTAATGTACCATGGTATCATAATGGAAAATCCTAATGACTATAGAGTTGCTCCACATATAACAATAGTGCAATTTAAGTATTTTGCACTACAAAGTTATTTGTCACTTGGTTTATTTATGGCAATGTATTCTAATGTCACTTCCACGGTGCCTCCAAGTATCAAAGACTGATCCTTGCAATGTGATTTTCTGTGAAGTCACTTCTGTTGGTGCAATCCATATAATAATTAGGAAGTTTGCATGTATTTTGCCTCAGAGGGTTTGGACAGAGCTCTAATGGATGGGTTTCCTGCATCTGGAATTATCCTGCAGTTTTATTTTTTTTGTTTCGTGTAAAAATGCCATCTTCCACTAATGTTACCAAAAAGGTAGATTGGGGCAGGGGTGGGTGGTTTGGGGGTGCCAATGAGACCATGTGGAATTCCACACACTGCATTCTGTTGCTCACCCCCTCCCCACACTCTTACAATGCTGGATACTCTCCTGCCTAGTTTGGTAAGTGAAGCAGTTTTTGGTGGCCTGTAACTTGAACTATGACACCCATTTACTAATTTGCACCAAACTGTCCTGAAAAAGTGTCTGCAAAACTCGAAATACTTTTTGCCAGTTTGTCGAAGACGGCAGGGGGAAAAGTTATACAGGGCTCCTAAAAGTGTGCTTTTAACACAAAATCCCATACAGTTCTGCGCACCTAGAGCAAAAACTGCTTAACAAAAGTTCACCATGTTTGGAAGGCGTATAGTACTCAAATTCATTTTACAGAATTTGCAGATTACGGCAGTTTCGGGTCACAGGTTTTCTCAGCTTGACTCTTCCAATCTACTTGTGGAGGGCGCATCTGAAAAGTGGCAAGACTAATTTTAACTCACACAGAGCCGACGCAGAGGACTAAACTTGTCTTTGCTGCTGGGATTTAACCCACCACCATTACAAGGAATACGTAACCCAATAAGGAGGAATGATCATGCCCTCATTTGAAAAAGGCCTGTCGCCAAAACACGTGTCATCTGCAAGGGCACCACGTTTTGACTATTAAATAAATAGAGATGATGATAATCACTTTGGCGCGTGTCTTTAATGGTGTATCTTGAGAACAACTAATTTTAGAGGTGTTGCAGAGCTGTGGCTTGCCACAGAGAATGCACAATTTGTTATTGTTGGTGTGTCTTCATACATGCCCCCCAACAAACATACACAAACACAATAAAAAATTATATGAAAAAACAAATCCCCTCTGCTGTGCTGTCAAATGCCACCTGGGCCACGTCTCATGCTACACAGACCTAACCTCTTTGCACTCACGCACCTCCAGACAGAAACCAGCAAGCTGAATGAGCTTCCTAGTTCCTGTCTGTGTGTCACACGAACACAAAGCTGGAAAGCGATTCTCAGCACTGCGGCCCCTGGAAGTTCCGCTGCTAGCGTGGCAGCACAGGCGCCAGGCCCTGCGACACCCAGGTCAGCACCCTGGCTGCTGACTTTGAATCAGGCCAGCCAGGGTGAGGGACTGAACCACGCAGGGCATCCCGGCCCTGAATGTGTTGCAGCGCGGCTGCCAGGCATCTCAGCATTATGTATTAGGCTTGCGCTGTCCAATTACATAATTGATGATTGTGGCCCCACCGTGCCCTCCCTCCAAAAGATGGGGGGACAAAAAGGCATGCCACAGAAGTTGAAGGGGGACAAAACCCCCTGTCCCCTCCCTATAGTTACGCCCATGCTGGCAGCCTAGGGAACAACAGGCTCTGTGAGAATTTGCAATTCTCCTGGAAAGGGGACCCCCGTCGTGGTCAGCCACCCACCTCTTCATGAATTGCCCCCACATAACTATATAGTAGAGATGCACTCAGAAACTGGAGACAAGAACTAAAGTAGAAAGAGACATTGAAGACTCAACGGATAGGTTTGGGTTAAATTAGGCTGCAGTCTTGTTTGTTAGCAAGGCAGATGCTTTGAGGCATGGCCGGGAGGCTGCTCCACAGGGCAGAGAGCTGCCTCCTCCTTTGCCCTGGATGGCCGTGCCCGGAAGCCTCTGGGCTGCAAGCCCAGGAAATACGAGCTGGCAATAGCCAACTACCAGCCTCGGCGCAGCCCAATCCTTGCCTGAGTGTCCCCACTGGCTCTGCCATGTGCTGAGCAGATGCTACACTGGGGCCAGGTGAGGATCCGCAGGGCTACGCTGAGGAAATGCAAGTGCACTCTGTGGTGAGTGAGAAGAGTTCCCGCCCTCAGTGGGAAGGAGATATCCTGCTCTCGCTCTCGGTGAGCCACAGCAGGGCCTTTCTTGGTCAGAGATTAGACCCCCAGCAGTGACATGATCAGGGGGTGCAATGGTAGCTTGCCCAACATTGGACAGGTGCTTCATTAATAGGCAGTCAGGAAAGTGCTATTTTACCTTCCCTGTGTGGGTGCCTGATGGCCATAATGGAGTCGGCCCGGAGGGTGGACGCGGGGGATGAGGTGCAGATAGGTGAGAGTGGGGACCCTCGAGAGAGCAGAAGAGGGCAGCTGAAAGCTCTTCCAGAGAAGTTGCGAAGGCAGGGAGGGAGAGAAGCCCTCAAAGGCCCAAGCAAAGGGGTTATTAATGAGGCGAGTCAACGACACTACTGGCCTGAAGCTCAGCACCCCATAAAGTGTATGCAGCCAAAAAGGAAAGTATGATATTTAGGGGGGACCACACTTAGTTTAAAGCACGTTGGTTTTGTTTTGCAAAATGGATGTGAAAGTCAGATCTGTGTTTTGTCCGTTAGCAGACAGATTCCTTTGCGACTATGCTCAAGAATGAAGGCAGGTTGTTATCTTGTTCATCTTTTCAAATGTGTCTCGTAGTAAGATATGTGACACCATTTTCATACATGCCCATTATAGTGCGCGCTGAAGTATTCCAATAGAGCAGATCCTACCGCATAATTGGATTCATGTGTAACGCACTTCAATAAGTGTGCATGACATTTAATGTCTCATTTTGGACTAATGTATTGATAGAGAGGTGGTGACTATCATTCCACAAATATATTTGTCAGTAGATGGGCTATTCAATTCAATCAATTACCATCGGACCGGACCCTTTCCTTGCTATTGCAGGTTCCTTGCGAGAATTGGGCTTGGTAACATGCACTTTAATTTAATTTTAAGTCATAGGAACGACAAGTCTTCCCAATGGCCAACTTGAGGCTTATATGGGACGCGCACTACCAAGGCCTGGTATGTGTGCGTTGTGTTCAAAGTTAGATGAACGTTATTTGCTTCACTCTTTATCTATTCATTTTCAACGATTTTGTTAGAGTGCTGTGAAATTGGAATATGTACTTTCTTCAGGCGCGTCATTTTAGGCTGCCATAGCCACCTCATGATGTACATTCATGAGAACATCTGTCACGGCATTACTAAGTGCGAGTGAGACATGATTTCTTCCAATTTGTGAGGTGAGCTGAGATCGCAGTTATACCATCCATGAAGTAGTGAAATTATTGACACTTCATAACGGTGACTTTTGTTTTGTTTTGTTTATACCCTAGATTTACTCTCACAGATACTCCGTTGCAGGCATATTTCATTTTCTCCATGGAATCAGCAGTTGGACAATGGGGTTAGTTTCTAGCCTTGCCTCTCTCTTCACAAAGAATACATCCTATGTGACGCTTTTTAACCTCACTAATGGTGTAGTGTCAGATGAACCTCCCTGGTGTGAGCTATCCTCCACGACAGTGCACAGGTTTCTTTGATCTCACCAAACAATAGGCACTTAGAAATGTGTGGCACTGCATCAACATCTATGAGTGCATCCAGGCATCTGAGATTTGTAATTCACTATTTGTTCTATCACGTGCATTGATTAAGTTAGTTGAACTTGGTTGTTGTGGGTATTTATAGCAAAGAACCGTTTTACAATTTTTTTTCATTTCAATTGTTTATTGTTTTCTATATTAATGTCCATTTGTCTATACTTTGTTTTAGTACACAATTTGGATTCCCTGATGAAGACGTGGATTAAATAATTCGAACATGTCGAAACCGGTCGTAAACCGAGGACTGTTGGAGATGTGATCAAGCAAATTGCTAAAATTACTATCAAGATCCATTCCAATATTTGCCAACATGTTCTTAAATTATTGAAATATTCTGAAATTCTCTTCATGTTGCCTATTGAATGCCTTTTTTATCTATATATATAAACATTTTTTTGTGAATGCACTTTTGTATGTAGATGTGTGTTTGAGAATGTATGTTAATGAATGATTGAATTGTTTATGCAGAAATGAGTTTGATTATCTGCAATGTTTTAAATGTTGTCTTTCCTGCAGCTTAAATGTGAACTGAGGTGGTGATTCATACATGATTAATTCATTTTTCAAATTTTCTATCAAGTGAAATAAATATTATTGATACATTATAACTGAATAGAGTCCTCTGGATAATCTTTCAGTAAACACTGGTTTGGTAATACTCCTGCGTTTTTCAGCATAGTTGTAGAACCCTTGCATACACATTTTCCTTTTCCTCCTTCCCCCTTTTGATTGTAAAGTGTTCCATTGCATCTCAAAGATAGGTCCACGCTCAATAAATACAATAATAATAATAATAATAATAATAATAATAATAATAATAATAATAATAATAAATTATACTAACAATAACAAAGAGTACACAGATCAGGCCATAGTACAACACCGATTCACCAAAAATACAAAATTATTTTTCTTTCGAACAAATACTTGAAATAATGTAAGAAAGATTTCTATTTGTTGAGCATCCTCTATTTGACTCAACACATTTTGGGTTTCACCTTCCCTCAGAAGCAAGTGTCTCAACTTCCTATGTAGATTATAACTATCAAGATAATTGATGAATTGTATTTTAAATCTTTGTGATTTTACGGGAATGCGCCCTGATTGAACTATGGCATTTTTTTCACCAATCGGAGCGTGACTATGCATTCTACTTGCATGTTCATCCTTCATCCTCTAAGCTGGATATGGTCCCAGTTTCAGCCAGCTTGATCCCCCATGTAGATGACGTAGAGATTGGGATGAAATAGCTGTCAGATCATGCCCCTGTAGTGGTGGTCATCCTCGGTCCTCTCCAACAGCTCCCAACCGAGTCTTGTGGCGATTTAATGAAATGCTACTGAAGAATGTGGTCACTAGAGGGGAGATGCAGGAGACTATGTCAAAATATTCTGAAGAAAAAAACCTAGGTGAGGCTAAACTGGATGTTGTATGGGATGCCTTCAAGGCGGTGTTGGGGGGTGCCATTATCAGCAGGACTTCAGCATATGTCCGATCGAAACAATGACACAGAGTGGTTAGAGGGAGAGGTGAAGGTCTCTGAGGAGGAGTCCAAAAGGAGAGGCTCCATCAAGGCCGTGAGAGCACTGAAGCTGGACCACAATCAGTGAGAGACACTCTGTGCAGAGCAATCGGCTTACTCGCTGCGCTGCACTAAGTAGTCCTATTATCTGTGGGGCAACAAAGCCAATACATTTCTAGCAGCGGAGCTTTTGCGTCAATCAGTGTGCAACTTTATCTCCTGCCTGGGGGGTGAGGGGGGCACAGATCAGTATACAGGGGACCCCAAACAGCTCCTAGTGGAGAATTACTTCTGTAATCTGCAAAGTGAGTTTGCACATAGTGTGGCGGGTCAGTATCATTTCTTGAATAGATCTCAGTTCCTGCGGTTGGAGGCTCAAGATAGAATTGATCTGGATTCTACTATCACGCAGGAGGAGGTCCTAAACGCAATTCGCGTGCTACCACTTCACAAGGCACCAGGCCCAGACAGCTTTACTAACATCTTCCTAAGCCCTTTATGACAATCTTGGCTCCCTACATAACCAAACTCTTTCATTTGTTTCTCTTCTCAGGGAAAGTGACAGTCTCTATCGCTGAGTCCTTGACTACACTGGTGCTGAAACCCGGCAAGGACCACAAGAGTCTTGCTTCTTACCGCCCTATCACCCTACTCAATGGGGACGTGAAGACCTATGCTAAGATCTTAGCAACCTAATTGATGTGCATGCTCCCATATTTTTTTTTACATGTTTTTATTTAACTTGAATTAATTGAAAAAATAATGTTTACAAGTATACAACAGGATTTGTTAAATACATTTGTCCTTATCCATTTAAAGCATCCATTAGATCGGATCGCCGTTCACGTTCAGTCTTTTTCGGGGTTGTCGTGATTACATTTACAGGAAAAAAAGTCCAAGTGTGACTAGCAAGTGCGCTCTTTCGACCCTTATGGTGCAAGTTCCACTGTGTCTTCCGGGTGCTTTGCAAGCCTGTCTAGGCCGAGCTTTTCGAAGAAGCGAACAATGGCTATCACCCAACTGTTTTTTTCTCTGCTCATTAGTCTTACCCACCAGCCCTCCTCGTTATAACAGCGTTGATCCTTAAGTAAGTGACCAAGGAAGGTGGTGCGACTCTCTTGGGTCGCTAAACATGATAATAAGAGGTGTCTTATTGATTCCACTTGATCCTTGCATTTACAGACCCGGCAATAATTTGAATTGTTTTTGTTTCTTATGGTTAATACTTCATTTGTGTGTAATAAGTTTAGGCGAATCCGGAGAAAGTTTTGTCTGACCTTTTTATCTGGACATTTTGCCAGATATGTTCATGTTTGGTTTATCTTCGTCATGCTCCCATATCTGATTAGGCCCGACCAGTCAGGTTTCATCAAGATGCGGGACACTGGGAATAATATTCGGAGACTTGTAAATATAACTGATTGGGCACACCAAACTGAGCAGCAGATTGGCATAGTGGCCATGGATGCCCACACGGTTTTTGACTCTATAGACAGGGCATTTATCAATCAGGCTCTGGTTGTTTTGGGGTTTGGAGAAGGGTTTAGAAGAATCCTTCTAGCAGGTTATCAGTTTCCCAACATCAGAACAAGAGTCTACAAGCAGCTCTCACCACCGCCAGCTATTCAGCGCAGCAACCTGGCAGGGATGTCCCCTATCGCACTTGTCTTTGCTCTGGCGATCGAGCTAATGGCGTGTCTTATTAGATCTCAGCGAAACATTCAGGGGCTAGATTGTGCTGGGACCCAACACACAGGGGCCCTCTATGCAGATGATATTGCAGTCATTCTCTGAAATATTGTGACCTCCTACCCAGCGGCAAGGAAAGTGCTGGAGGAGTTTGAGGCAGTCTCTGACTTCAGGATTAATGAAAATAAATTCCAGGGGCTAAATGTCTCCTTATCAGCTAACGAAGTCTGGGAATTGCAGGGCTTGTCTCTGCACTATGGGGCCAAGAACCCCAATAGCTACCTGCGCGTCAGGCTGCTGCCTAGTCCTCGGACACTATATATGGTCAATTTAAAAAGGTGGGACCAACAGGAGCGCTCATGGATGGGCAAGATCACAGCAATAAAAATGTCCCCGATACCAAGATTTCTTTATGTATCCTGAACTCTTCCCCTGCGACGTCCCACATCTACACTTGACAGGCTTCAGGGACAAATAATGAGCTATATATGGGGATGGAAGAGGCTGCAGATCAGGCATTAACTTATGTTGAGGAGTCAACAATTGGGAGACATGAGAGTGCCAGACGTGAGAAAGTACTTTCTTGCAGCACAGATTGTGCAGATGTTTGATTGGGGGTCCTTGCCGGGTGACAAAGGCTAAAGGCACATTGAGCAGGCCCCGACAGCTGTGCCATTAAAACATCTCCCGCTTTTGGGTGAGGGGGCCAGATTGACACGAGGGACTCTCTTGTATGCGACAGAGGTTTCTCTGGAGCATTTGGCTAGAGCGATGTGCTTGTCGGGTGTTCTGCCGGGGTTGGGTTGTCTCTCTTGCTACTGCTGAACACCAATTTCTCTCTGGGGCTAAACATTAGGGAATTTACAGCCTGTGAGTCGCAGGGCACTCTGACCATGGGGGATCTATATTTGGACTCCCTTCTGTTAACGTTTGAGGCTTGCAAGTCAATGTTGGGGATTGGGGGACAGGAGAGATTCCATTATGTACAGATTTGACACTGGGTGTCGCAGAGAGAGGTTCACGAGAGGGGTGGACAAGTCCCTGGGGGCTGAGGGGGTGGAGCTGTCACTAAAGGATGGGGTTTAGGGAAGAGAATATCCAAAACCTACCAACTACTTCAGGGCCTACGGATTCCCTTTAATATGGGGTTAAGTGGAGTGAGGAGTTGCAGGTCCCAATAGAGCCAGAAGAGTGAATTTGCATTTGGGAGAGGGCCCGGAAATCCTCAAAGTGTATCTTGATTAAGGAGAACGCCTTTAAAGTCTGCCTTAGGTGATATATGACCCCACAGAGATGGGGTAACATTCCCCAGGCGGTGTTGTCATTGTGCTGGAGGGGATGTGGCATGAGGGGAGACCTGGGGCACATGTGCTGGAACAGTCCAGTAATTAAGACTTTCTGGAAGGAGGTTTTATCGCATATCAAATACATCCTGGGGGGCGGGTGGGGTTCTCCTTCTTGGGATACAGTGTGCGTGATCCTAGGGGGAGTGTTTCCAGAGGGAGGGTGCCCAATGTTGGGACCAAGGGCCAGCTTGATCACTCAGCTACTCCAAGCAGTGAGATTGGTAATTGCACTCCTGTACTCACGATGGAGAAGGTCACACACAACCCTCACGTCTGGGGCTTTCCAAAGGTATCTATGGATATGGAACCCTTTTGTTGATTTTATGAGCGATAGAGCTCACCTATATCATAGGCCGAACCTCCTCAAGTGCGTTTTGCTCTTATAGGGGATGGGCTACATCCAACGAGAATCGCATATCAAAGGCATAACGCTGGGACCTTATGGGGTGAGGATGGGTTGGGAGCACTAGTCTATGCCCGTTGCAGGGAGGGGTAAAAGGAGGTCTAGATGTGAAGCGAGGTAGGTTGGGGGTGGTTCACCCCACCTATGTAGAGGCTCTTCCTGGCAGGTTTAGCTGACACATCAGGATAGACGTGCGGAATGACCTTGCTTGAATGGCTGTGGGGTATGCACTATTTGCCTGTAGGGCATGGACAGATCTATGTCTATAACTTGTCACAAGATACTTCTAGGGCGGAGGTCTGGCGGTGTGGGAAGCTATGTGCCAGGCTTTATTGCGGGGTGGGACTTTGCAGGTAGAATGTCTTTTATACTGGTAGTCTATTACTTTCTAATGTAACAACTCTATACGAGGTGCCATGGCAGTATGTACCTCTCATCATTGTTATGTTATATTATGATATACGACAACGGTGCTCAGAAGTGATGTTATCCTATCATTGATGCTTTGTGTTCCCGAAATATTTGAAAATGCAAAATAAAGCTTGTTAAAAAAAATCTTTGATATTTTTATATTGTACTTAACATAAGGTAACAAACCTTCAACTTCTAACTCTTATTTTCAAAATATCGGTCTTCCACCTATCTATGCTACTTGCATGTTGTACAGAATCCCACATAACGTTGAGTTAATTCCTTAATTAAATGTCAAACTCTTAAAACCTTCAATATTCAACAACTCTAATTCAAGCTGTTTTAGAAAAATGAATTTTTCAGCAAGAAACCCTTTCTTAGTTGTTATTATAGCATAAGAATGTAGGTTTCAAAATTGAAAATCTCCACAACCTAAGCATTAAATAATCAAATCTTGCATTTAGTTTAACATATAGAGGAACCCTCTTCTTTAATGTTTTAAACCCAGAATGTGCAAACCATACCTTCTAGTTTATGCTCCCTCCTTCATTAAATAGATTGTAGTGCCAGGGAGCTAAATAGTCTAAATGATGGAATTCGCCATGTGAGAATACCCTTCAAACCGGAAGTAGACATTAGCCTTGCTTCCTGTTAGGATGTTGTATTCAACTCCCTATTTGCCCAAGTCTACCACCATCTTAAGTGGTGGTCCAATATAAAAATTTCAACTCCCTATATATAATGAGTATATCGACAACTATTCAGCAAAGTCTCAGGCAATTCTGTAATATACAATGGTCCACATATCTACAAAATTGATCATGTACATACATACATCTTTGTGAAACAACCCCTACCTTTAGGATTCTTTTGTCATTTAGTATTATAAATATACACTTTAAACTGTAAGTGAAAGGTAATGCGCACCGGTGCAAGTACTTTAAGTACTGTTTGCTGGAAGCACTCGCTGTATTGCTCACTGCTCACTGCTGAGACTGAGACCTGCATTGGATTCGGCTCCACAACGGCCCGGAGGACGTCTTTGAGAGTTACACTCTCTAGTGCCTGCCTTAGAAAAGAAGAAAGGTGATTGTGGCGGCAGAGCTTTGTACTTTATTATTGCTAACTGGAGGGACTACTTGCACGTTTGTGCTTGTGAACTTACGCATTGTGCACACTAGCACGTTTTGTGCACAGTGTCCTTGCATTGAATCTCGTCACATATCTGAAAAAAAAAAAGTGATTTTTTTTTTTTTTACCTTTCGAGTTTTTCGTGTTTATACCTTTCTTTTTCTTTTACTTACTAGGACTTCACTACACTGACCAACTCCTCCCCTTTTTTGTGACCACGCCTTTCCATTTCCTTCATCTGCCTCTGAGCCTGCGCACCCGCGCTGCGCACCGGTGCAAGTACTTTAAGTACTGTTTGCTGTTCGCGGTGCGCGCAGCGCGGTGCTGGGCCAGTCATTATTCCTTTCTGATTCTATTAGTAAGTGAATTGGGTTTTTATTGTTTGTGGCTTCAACAGTATCAAATGCGAAGGTAGTCATTGAAAATTGTCTATTGCTCAGTGCTGATTGCACTTTGATTTTTGCTCTCGCGTTGAGCGGTGTGACATATTCAAGTATAGCTGTTGCTCGGTGGGGCCCTTGCTCACCTTAGCTCACCTTAAGTGTATCTTTCTTCACCATGCTTCCATACACAGCATACAAGCTTACTACAAACATGCCAACTATTGCTCCACTGGTGTTAATGCCACAGACCCAATCTTCATCACCAAAGACAGCGGATTCCATAGTGGCACCCCAAACATTTTTTACTGCTATGTCTGTCACCCCTGCAAACCTGCCTAATCAAACCCGTTTTCCATTTGAAGAGATACATGGTGGTATAAGTATCACACCTATAGAGTCTTCTGTCGTTGTCCCTTCAAGTATGACTTCTACTCCTTCTCCTCTCACAGTTGGAAAAACCAGTTCCTCACAGCGTACACCATTGAGGTGCTCCAATCCTTTCCCAATTTCTGATCGAACTATGATTGAATCTATCAAGTCCTGTCATAAAGCATACGATGCGAACATGTCTATTTCTCCCATTGCTTTCCCACTCTTATTGTCTGATCCTCAAGTCATATCCATTCATGAAAGTTCATCTGAGTTTATTCACACGAACAGCAAGGCTGAACGTATCAGCAGTGTCCCTGATGACTCTACTGTTCCGCCCTCAGACATTGCTCTATCTATTCTCAACTCGTTCGCTCTACCAACACCGCGCCCTCTCAAACCAGAGCTGCTCAACAATGCTGCTCAAACCATATCAATGATTCAACCCACATTAATAGCAATTAACACAGCAGTGTATAGTCTGTGTAAACTCTTCGAATCCCTGGATACCAAAGTGGCTCGCCAATCAACCCAATTCGGAGATATGATGCAGTGGCTCTCGATGCAACAGCTCACCAAAACTGAGGTCCACAAAGACAAGTTAGACCAGTCAGTGGTTATGTTGCCCAGCCCGTCGATTCTTCGTGATGTTACTTCACTTATTTTACCAACCTCCACTGATTCAGTGAAAGAAGCACCTGCACGCCCACTGATTCCCTGTCCCTTGCCCTTAATTCAAGGCATTATTGGATGAGACCCGGTGCCTGAGAATCATGATTCCATTCCAATCCTGATTCCAAAAATGAAAACTGGGGCTTTAGAGGGTATAATTGCACCATCCAGCGGTGTTTCGATGGACACACAAGGACTGAGCGATTTAACACGTCCAACAGTTGAGAAACCAAAAAAGAAAAATAATAAAAAACAAACCTTTATTCCAATAAAAAAAATGAAAAACATGATTGGAATTAAGCATCCAAAGAGCACCTTGTCTGCCTTTTTTAAAGCTCTTAGTAAAAAGAAAACAACTATAGCTAACTGTGAGTTGGGTGATATGGAAACTGTTGCTCCTATACATCCTGCAGGGCCAGACGCGGCAGGTACTCCTATAGTTTCTCCCAATTTTGGCTTGACCCAGGATCCCCCGTCTGTGCCCCGGTCCCCTTTAACTCAACTGGTACAAGCTTTAAGTGAGTTTCAGAAAACACCTACACCATTTCTAATTTCAGACAAAAGTACCACTGTTCAAAATCTTCTCCCCCCACGTTCAGTGCAAACACAGATATCACTCAAATCATCAATTAAAAGCAGTGCTGGTTCGCTCCATGTGAAGTTATGTCCTCAGCAACTTCCCGCCCCTGCTCAAGTTCCCTGTGATATTGCAAGTCACCCCAAGATGGTCACGTTTGCGCCTATGCCCAGTGACACACATACTATCAATGCCAATAGCATTCAATCTTTGACAGATGAACTTAAAAAGAAAGTTGATGAATATCTTTCCGCCAAGGTGGCATCGGTGTTTACGCAAGCCCAGGGCGATTCTATAAGATCACTAGCATACCCAGTTAATGTGAATCAAACCCCTATTAATGCACCTCCCGAGGTGGCAAGAAATCTCAGACCAAGTTGGCCCTCCAATATAAAAGGGTCCCCGCGTAACAACAACAAGCGCTGGTCCTCAGGGCAACCCAATTCGGGACGAGCTCAATGCCACACTTTAATTCTCAAATGTCGAGAGGGTGGCAATCAAATGTATGATCTTAATCGGCAAAGTGTCCTGAATATTTTTGGTGACATTGATGAATTACGTAACACCACCTCACGCGATATCGAACAGGTCGAATTTATCTCCGAGGACACCTTGTCCATAGTTAGACTCTGGATTCCATCAAGCATAGTGCTTCAATCAATATGGCGCAATAAAATGGTCTTATTTAATATGGGGTTTTTGCTGGCAGAGGAACCAGAATTCGCTCGCTTGCCTTTGAACACTCCAGTCATGATCCCTAAGATATATCAGGGCTCCCGTGGTGAATCCAGAGAAACATGGACATCTGAGAATTCTCGGCATTAACCACCAAAAGGAGAGATCAGAAACACATTGTTATTTGTCAGCTGGAACACAAGAGGGCACAAACATCTTCATTCCTCTTTTAAAGAAATGCCTTTGTTATACCACCTCATCGCTTTACAAGAGGTATGGCTCACCAAAGCTCCGATATGGGACAGCTATGAAATAGCCTTGATTCCTGCAGTATTGACTGCAGGCAGACCGGCATCAGGCTTACTGGTGGCTGTGAACATTAAATTAGGGTTTACAGTCACTGTCTGGGCATCTGTAGGTGCGCACATACAGCTTGTAAAAATCTGTAATAAAGTCCTAGTCTTTGCTGTAGTAAATATTTACCGTAATCCGCTCAGCATGCCTGATGAAACCTTTTTTGCAGGACTACATGACATGCTTGATCTAATCTCACTTGACAAATCAATTATGTACACCATCATACTTGGTGATTTGAACCTCAACTGTTGCAAGTTGGGTGCCAAAACTCAAGGTGCTCGAAAATGGGAGTTGATTATGTCCGAACGCAACTATCATATGGTCAATGGCTCAGTACATAATGATGTCCCCCCGCATTACACTTGGCATAGAGGGCAATCAAATAGTATCATAGATTATATTTATGTCGACACCAGGCTTTTCCGACAAATAGACCACTTTGAGATTATTGACCATCCTAAAAGTGATCATTGCCTCCTGTCCTTACAGTGCACGTTCCAATATACAATGCCAACTAGAGATTCTTATTATTGTGGCAACGTGGGAGTAAACAACTCACGCACACGTCTCAAATGGACTGCAAACTCCCTGAACCAGTTTGAACATCTCATAACGAATAGGGCCCTCCATTGTAATAGCATTGAATACATAGATTTGCTACGCTCATTTGCTCAGACCATAAATATACCGCAATCCGACTCGATCAAAAATTCACATACCTTTGATCAGGTAGTTGCCAAAAGAAGGACAGAATTTAGGATGCTTAAAAGAAAAATTTTACTCTCAATTAGTGCGGACAAGTGGCAGGCATTGAAATCTGCAAAATGCCAATATAAGAACTGGCTCAGTGGGCGCAAGTCCTTGTTATTCCAACGAGATAGCGAAGCCATGAGTAGGGCTATGAGTAATAAAAATTCGGCTGGCATGTGGTCGCTGCTGAATAGTCACTCATACCATCACCAAGCAGATGCCCAACTGAATGGGGTCTCTGAACATATGTGGATCAAGCATTTTTCAACACTATATGCTGACCCTTGTTATAACCACACCAAATATTTGCCAGTGTCAACATCCAGTTGGAATTTAAAAGTCTCGGTTGAGCAAATTTTTGACCTAATCAAAAAATTGAGTTCTTCAAGAGCAGAAGGACCAGACGGGTTGTCAAACTATATGTTTAAAAATCATCCAGACATTTGGTCTAAGATCTTATTTAAAATCTTTAGTGACATATTAAGCACCCGTTTGATTCCTACATCATGGAAGTCCTCAATCATAATTCCAATCTTTAAAAAAGGCGATCGGTCACAACCTGCAAACTATCGACGGATTGCGTTATTAGATGCCCCAGGGAAAATTTTTACCAAATTGGTACTAGCCGATTTCAAAACTTGGACAGGAAATAATAAATTCAGGGATTCCAGCCAAACTGGCTTCATGGCAGGAATGGGAACCAACATCAATCTCATGACCTTGAATGCAATCAAAGCTCAGTGCCAAGAGACAAAACAACAGTTGTTCTTGGCTTTTATTGATCTAAATGCAGCCTTTGACTCTGTGAGTCGTCCTTTATTATTAAAAAAGCTCTTGAGAGACGATTGCACAGCGTCTCTGTACGATATTATACACTCGTTGCACCATGACACGTCTATACGAATACACATTACACTAGATGGTCTTCTAACAGACAACATATCGACCTATCGTGGTCTAAAACAGGGCTGCTCCTTAGCCTCAGCGGTGTTCAATTATTACATCCACGATGTTAAATTCGCCCTTTCAACTGTCATTTCCTATTCTCCAAGACTGTTGACCCAGGAAGTTCAATCGCTTATGTACGCAGACGATCTAGTACTTATCTCTAGAACGCAGGTGGGGTTACAACGGCTTTTAGATACGTTCTATCAGTACGTACAATCTAATGAACTAGTTGTCAACACGTCTAAAACTCAGATCATTCAATATTCGCCCAGGCGCTCAGGCCCAGTTTCATTTGTGTGGTCTATAGGCTGCACCCCACTCGGCGTAACTCCAAGCTATTGCTACCTAGGCATGATATTTGAGGGTCAGTTGAAACCCCATGGGCAGCTAGAGAGGATGGAGTCCAAGCTACTTTCATCCATTTCACAAGCCCGTGTCATCATGTATAAATATGGCAAATTTTCAATCCTCCCAGCTTGGCATTATTGGACCCAGAAAGTCATTCCCATGCTATTATATGGCTTGGAGACTCTTCCCGCAGATTCTGCATTCAAGTTCGAGCAGTGGGAAGCAAAATATTGGCGCACAATTCTTCATTTACCGCAATGCGTCCCTACCTCATGGATGAGATATGAGCTTGGCCTAACCTCTCTAGAAGCCCATTACAACTGGCGTTTATGTTCATTTTTTGGGAAATGCCTGCGGTCGACTACCGCAAATGTATTGCTTAAAACACTTTCTTGTTACATTTTCTCAGCAAAGAAATCTAGCTACATCAAAGATTGGCTAAATCGTGTGTATTCGATAATGGCTAAAGCAGAAGTTACAATTGATCTGTTGTTGTTGAATCCTGATAAAGCCAAATCTAAAATTTATTAAACAGATTGGATCAACACATGCGAATCATGTATAATGTATCGAGATAACGACATTGCACGTTTCCCACCAAAAAAACTCAGAACATTACCATTGTATCTGATACGTTCACCAGCCCTAAAATATAGATCAGGAATAGTGCGTTTTCGTTTCAATCTATGGGCAACTCTGGAAGTAAGGGCAAAACGCAGATTGGTAAGCCCAGAACAAAATGTTTGCAGATCCTGTCAAAAATCGCCTAGAGGTGAGACATTAGTGCATCTATTTACAGAATGTGCCCCACTTACCTCCAAAAGACAAATAGCTTTTGCAAGACATTGTCAATACCTCGGAAACATTACAGATAGCAGCTGTTAATTTCCTCACCAGTCTTAAATTAGATACTCAACAGAAAGGAGCATTTAATTAATTGTTGTATGTGAATTTTTCTTCTATTTCTTCCTTTGTTTTATTCATGTCATAAATAATGTAAATAATGTAAATAAGTTTTCTTTTTTTTTTTGTATTTCTTTATTTTGACATGTTTGATGTTCGATGTATGCTAAATTATGTCAAATGCTGTATTTCTATTTTGTTTTTTTTGAAAGGTTGATTAAATTCAACCAAATCAATAATAAAAAAAAAAAAAGGTAATGTCAATTCCTGTTGGCATTCATGTTAGCGTGTTGCATTCAATGCCCTGCTCCCCTAAACCTGATGCCATCTAATGCATCAATTTTAACTGCCTACATATTGCAACTATATCTCCAATTTATTTAGATTGACTCTCAGTAATTTCATATACATTGTTCCATGTGTCTAAATGATATGTGGTGTGAGTACACAGCTCTTTCTGAACAACAGCTACATTTTGTATGTTTAGCCATCCTACGTATCACGTTAATTGTTTAGTACATCAATTCACAATCCCAGTATTGAACAAGCTTAACCCACTTCATCCCACAGTTATCCTGAACATTTTTAATCTTAATGTCCACTTATCTATATTTGAATATTCAGTCCTAACTAGTCAAATTATTGCAAGCGTGCTCACTCGACTGATTGTATAATTGCCAAACTTCACATGAAAATGCTTGATTTTTAGATTTCACTCCTTCCAGATAGTTCATTCCATTATAATAATGAAAGAAAATAATTCAGATCATGTTAACACCTTCTGAGCTAAGTGCATATAGCTTATCAGTCTAATAGATCTCAAGTTGTTGCAGCACCTTTTGTATACTCCCCCTCTTCTGGGAATGGTCACCCTTTTTAAAACAACACATTGTACTAGTGCAATTGAGTGGTTATGCCCAAAATGGTGTAGTGCTACAGGTGACCTGAAATCTCTTGTGTTGTACTTGGATGGATGCTGAGTTCATCTAACTTTGCCTTCCTTGTTTTTATCCCTATATAGAAAATTCCACACATTTGAGGTTTTGCATGTTGCAAAGTATCTTAATCAAATAGGATTGACAGTGTACCGATGAGTAATATTATCTCTCTTTATGAGATGGTTGCAATGTTGCCAATAGTCAGTAGTTGACTAAATGAAAGAGATTTTAAAGTTGTTGATGGATGAAAACACTTGCCATGTAACAAGATATTACGAACTGTATGTTTTATAAAAGGTTAGGTTTTTAATATGGTCCTGACATATTCAAAAAATTACAGACAATCTTTTGTGTCTGATCAAACTGCAGAGATATCATGGAAATAACATTTATATAGGTTCAAAAATTATTTCCATTGAGTATTACTAGGAATATACTGAGACTCGGAAAGACACTTAAATATATTTGCATAACTGTGGGTCATACTGACTCCCATAGAGGTACCAATTTTTGCAAATAAAACTGTTCTTGAAATCGTAAAAAGTGATTATTAGGAATGTTTCCACACATTTATAATACTTTATTAGCCTCAATATGTTCTTGTTGTAACAAAAGCCACCCCATTGCAGATAATCCCTCATCATGTGGAATTGAAGCATACAAACTTATAACATTCATAGTAAATAGAATGATGTTCTTAGAGTCAAAGGTAAGTTAATTTAGTATTTTGGTAAAATTACTTGTGGCTTGTAAATATGTCTCAGTGCATTGTACCAATACTGCACAGTTCCATATATATATATTTTGCTAGAGGTTCAAGGAGACTATTTGTTGCAGCTATAGTAGGACAACCAGGTGGATTAACCAACGATCTATGGATCGCCAGAGGTATATAAAAATGGAAACGAATGGATGAGGATTAATGAAAAACTGTTCCATTCATTCTGTTCCTCCATTTCCGAGGACTCTAAACTCATTTGGGTCAAAGGTAAGTTAAGATCAGTTGGTACGGGCAGAATCAGCAAGTTGCCAAAGGAGCATCCATCTAGAAAGATAGGCACCTTTCCATGTATGGGTTGCCAACTTTGCAACCATCTCATAAGGGAAGACACTTTAATCATTCATATTCTAACAAGCCTAAACACCTGAAAGTATTCGCAAAATGCAACTCTTCTAATGTAATCGATGGCTTAGGATGTCTGTGTGGAATATTCCATGTGGGACAATACTTGCTTATACAGACAGACCGTGGGTTTACCCCAAGGGTTTTAAACTTATAAAATGGATGATATAAGTGCAGTGGGACTCAATTTAAATCCAGCAAACGCAGCACAGGTTTTTGGGGGAGTTAAAAACACCTACAAATCCAGGGCCATGAATGAATCCAAAATGGCATCTGGCCTTGATATAACCTCAGGCCAGCCCCCTTGCAAGCCTATAAAATTCAGCCAGCCCAGCCAGTCAGTGTCAAGCCTGGGAAGAGCTGGCAGGAAAAATCAGCAGACTATGGGAGATCTCTGAACTGGAGACTCTGTTTCAGGAGTGTGACAGCAGAGCGTGGGAAGGTGACGAATCTGGTGCATGGTAAGAAGGTAGAAGTGTGGTGTAGAGAGGAGGGAGAGATTGGGTTGGAGGAAGTACATGTAGTGTTAGAGGAGGGGAGTAATAATTGCCTTGAGCAGAAGAGAGGACTTGGCCTGTTAGAGAGAAGCAGAGGAATTGCTTGGGAGCAGAGGCATAAGGTTATCACTGTGGAGAGGAAAGTGAAAGGTACCATCTGGAAGGAGGAAGAGAGGAATACTGTTCAGGAGAGAACACTTATTTGGAATGTAACAGCAAAGGAGAGTGGTGTGTTGAAGAAGGCCTAATGGGAGATTTGCCTTAGGTAGTAGGAGGAGAGTCAAGAGCTGGGAACATAGTTTTGGTATGGAGAGGAGAAAGGAGAGAACTTAGAGGAAAAAGAAGCAATAGTGCAAAGTTGAGGTTACCCGCAAAGCAGGGAGTGTTGTTGAAAGGAGGAAGAAAATGCATGCTACCAGAAAAGGTGGGAAGGTACTGAACAGCTAGAGAGGGATCCTTAGGCATAGTAGAGTTTGCGAAACCATCCCGTACATAGCAAGGATATGGAGTTCCTGAAGGACTCCATTACTCCTGGTGAAAATATACAGCCAGGTGCAGGAATAAGATAGCATGACTATGCTGCGGGAAGTAATGACAGCCATGATTAGCTATGTGGGAAAAGGGCCCAGGGTGAACAGCCAGAAGAGCTGTGGGAGGAAGCTGTGATTATGGCCACGCTTCTCGGCCCAACCCCCACCAGGGTGCACCAGACTCACTGGTGAGTAGCAACCTTGGGCTCAGTCTGGCAGGAAGAACATGATAGAGCCCTAAAAAAAACATATGGGACAGTGAGAAGGAGGGCCCTGAACACATTTGGCTGCTTGAGAGCCAGGAATGGGAAAAACCTGTGCCCAGAGTCGGAGGACCAGACTACCCCCATCAGTCCAACACTTGGAGGAACAACAACATCCTAGAAACCCTCATGCCTAGAAACACTTGTGTACAGGCGCGTTATAAATGACTTATATAATATTGTATCACCATTTGAAGAGGGAATAATTGGATATGCCCCATTATCTTCTATTGGACTTGGAGAAACCTTTGGAACTCTTCGTTTTGCACCCATCACCTGGCTTGGATTGTTTAAGTTTGATTTATGGAATTTGCACTGGTAGAACATTTCCCTGATGGACTCCCTTTGGTGCAAGTGGGGAAATCTCTTTCCCATTGACCTGTAATTGAGACAGATAGGCCCATCCCTCGCATTGCACCCTGACACTTAGAGACACCCTCATCCTGACACTATGTTTACTGAATGCTGGCACCGTTCCTGGCACACTCTTTTTAGTGCATATAAATACGTTAATAAAACCTTTAAAACATACTTGATATCAAAGTCTAATATCTGTAAACAAATTCACAGGCTGTTACACTACTGGCCTGGCACAGGTCACAGAGACAATTTGGGAGTGATCATTGTCACATGGCTACTTGAATGCCTAGTGTGAGATGCTTCCCTGGAAGCTGCCTGCCATAACAATTAGAAATAGGGGTGACCTCAGGAGGTCATCAATCATGCCCATAGCAGTAGTGAGGGCACAGAGATGCATGGGTGAACACTGTGAGCGTTGGCCACTTATGTTGATGCAATCCTGACATACTGCGCTGCAATAAAGTCCCTCCCCTTCAATTGAAGTCGGGGCAGCACAGCAGCCATCCCTACAACAAAGTGGTATATCAGCCAAATGTGTTCCTTAAAAACAAGCAAATACCATAAAATACAGAATTACATTTAATACATTATACATTATAAAAAAGATATAAATAAAAGAAAACTATAAGAGAGTGTTCCTGCCACCATAGTGTGATCAGAAACATCAAGAGAGGAAGGGAACATGTACGCTTTGTGTACATGCTCACCAAACTCTCTCTCACTCAAAAGCAGGACATGTCTTTTATTACCAGAGATATGTCAGGACTCTGGGACATCAAAAGTCAGGACAATGCTGAAAAATCTGGCTGGGTTCTCTAAACACCTTATGTACTGTTGTGAATGCTTTTCAGTGATTTTGAGATCTGGACTGTGATCACTAGAGAGGCTCCCCAAAGCCTGGTTCATCTGTATTTGCACCCTGAGGCTGACCTGGAGTGAGTCCTAAATGGGAGAGAAAGGAAAACAGGCTGAGCTCCAACACGCTGAAGCAACTCCAACCAGCGATTGGGTGTCACGGAAACAATTAAACATAGGGTGGTGTGACCAATCTGACAATTTTGGCACTAACTCTCTGGAGGGAAGCTTCTTCTATGTGGCCAGGGTAAGGCAGAAGCTTCCTGACTCTGACCCTGGGGGTGGCTATCTGCAGGAGGACTCCAGGGAGGTAGGGAACCCATAGTGTGAAATAACCTGAAAACCTTAACACCTCATGACACCCACACACCGGCACAACATACCTGTATGGCCTATTTCAGCACAGAGGAAGAGGTCCCAGGGTTTTTCAGTCAAACTCCCTGCCTTTACCTCCCCATATAAGTACTGAGATGAGGACGAGAGAAGGAGTAATGAAGATGACTAGAGGCGTGAAGACAACACTGCGCTCTAGTCTTTGGAAACGCTCAAATTCTACTAGGAAGTTTAAAACCCACACAGCTGACAGAACAGAGGGGTATGTGCGGAGGCAGAGTGGCATTGTGAACTGTCCGGTGAGCACGCCGAAGGAGAGCAAGCCATGGGGAGCTATGCTGTAAACGACCTGCCGCCTGCTCGCCCGAAACAACAGAAGCCATCCTGAGCAGGAGAAAACAGAGCGAAGATGGACGAGCTCAGTCAGCGGACCTAACAAGAGGCCACTAGGAAGCTCGAAGCACCACTAGAGAAACTAGGTAAGCCCAGAGAGACGAAATGGGTTCCTGGGGCAGCTGAGAGCAGTTGTTGGGTAGAAATGAGAGAGTGAGAAGAAGTTATTGAAAATAACAAATGAATTGATGCAAATGAGGACATTATTGAAAGTAATGAACAAACTGATGCAACTGAGGAAAGCATTCCAAATAACGAACAAAATGATTCAAACAAGAATACTGTGAAAGAAGGGTTGGTGACCCAGTGTTCTGGAGAAGAGAGTAAAGTGTGTATGAGTATTGCTGAAAGCGAGACGAAAGCGCAAAGCTTAACAAAAGGAACTGATATGAATACATGCAAAGTTGAAAAGTGGTCGTAGACCCAGCCCTTGAAAAGTGGAGACAAAGTGAATATTGTAAAGGGGTCAGTGACCCAATTGTGGAAAGCTTTTGTGACCTGGAAAAGAGAAAGAGAGGATAAAGAGGGAGAAAGCCCTAACAGGCTAATGCATCACATACATATAGAGTGTGAGACTCATACACAAGAAGGACATATAGGGAGCAAAGGGATACACTGGCAGGAGAGTAGAACAGGGGTGAGAAGCAAAGTGACATCCTGGCAGCAAAATATTCCAGGAGTAGGAAGTAAAGTAACATCCTGGCAGGAGAGTAAACCAGGAATAAGAAGTAAGGTGACATCCTGGCAGGAGAGTAAACCAGGAGGACAAAGACAGATTTGGAGCAAACAGGCAGGGCCCATACCCCTTTCAAGAAATTAACAAGAAAATGACATATATCCTGACAAGAGAGTAAACCAGGAGTTAAAGGTGGACAAAGTGTCAAAGGTTGAACACTGCAAAGAAACTGTATATCAGCAGCATGGCTTGTCCTCCTTATTTTAAATCTTGATTGAAGCAGATTAGCCTTGAAAAAGACCTGTGTATAGGTCGAAACACTTGTTGGCTGTGAACTAATTTTATTGATCACCACAGAAGAAGCAATTCATGTTTCTGTAACATACCTTCAGTTATTCCAATCTTTTATTTTTTTCCACAGCATGCTGTGACAATTCATGGTATCTTGTCACTTGTCCCCATCGGGGACCCCTTCCCTGTGAGGCTAGGGAGATGAGCCCACTATGCAACAATCCCCCGAGGGGTGGTGGAAAGCAGTACCTCACAGGGGGTGACTCCCCTCATGGGGACAAGGGCTCCTATTCCGTGATTGAACTCCCTAACCCCTTGCCTCTGAGAACATAAACTCCTTGAGGTCCCCCAAGAACCACCCTGGAAGCACTACTGTTTGTTACTGCAATAGTCCCTCCTTTTCTCACTTAACACTTGATACTACCAAGACGAGGAGGAACATGCATAGTGATAATAGGCAATCTCTCAAAAGTACTGAGAAGAGGAAGATTAAAGGAGTGATGTGACCTAGTTCTTTTCCAATTCTAGACAGTACTGAAGGCATGAAGAATACTCCATTGACACCTACGAAGGACTATGGCACTCCACTGGGGTGGACCCAGCTAAAGGACATAAAAACCCAGAAGGGACTCAATGAAGAGAGGCCGGTGTGAAACCTGTAAGTCCTGGGAGATTCAAACCTGGGGATGAGGAAGTGAGCAGGAGAACTTGGTCCTCGGTCATGAGGACACCCTGAAACGGTCTGCAGAGCGCTTTGTAGTATGATGGAGACCCGACCTACGCAGAAGCTGGAGAGAGGCTGGCGGTGGCGTGACCTCAGAGAGGTGGACCATGCTGTCCTTGAACTATGCTGACAACAAAAAGCCAACAGGCCAAGAGACCCGCAGAGCGAGCACGGTGCAGTGGGAAGCGGAGTGAGAAGCGAAGATGGTTGGACAAGAGCGAGCAAGACCAACACCCCAATAAGAACCGGTTACATGCCCCATCCAGACAGAAGGTAACGGGAGTCTCTGGAGACCCGGTGGGGGTTTGGGCAAGAGAGAAGAGTGTTTCAGGAGTAATCTCCCTCATCACAGTAATTGTAAGGAAGATACCAAGAATAAAGTGTACTTCAGGAGTGATCTCCTTCATCACAGTAGCGGTGTAGTGGGGCAGATAAATATGGAAGCATCACCTACTGCCTCTACTCAAGTACCAATTTCCAGCCCTACTCCTCACCATTACTGTGCAAGTGAAGCAGCCCTACCACTCTATGGCCCTCATTCTAAGTAGGGCGGTAAGAGATACCAGGCACCGGTAAGGAGACCGGTGCCGGTAATCCCTTACTGCCCTACTATGAGGTCCCTTAGCGGGTCCCTTCCTTAATGCCTGGTCTGACCAGGTTTTAAGGACGGGACCCGTTAAAGGACCTGGGCGCAAATAACGGGCTTGGCATACGCCGGCCCGTTATTTGCGCCCTCCCCATTCCCATTGTGCCCTATGGGGGCTCAAATGGGAATGGGGAATGGTTTGGTAAATGGGAAGTTACCGGTCCCTCCAGGGTCGGAATGGACCGGTAAGTCCCCATTGAATCAAACCGGAGTCGGTACCGGTATTGGAGGAAGTCATGGCGCAATAGCGCCCTGACTACCACCATACTCGGAATGAGGACCCATGAGTCTAGGGGTGAAAGACAAGACAAACTAAGGCAAGTTCCAAGAAACAGTACTTTAAATAGTCAATGTATACGCCTCTGCCATGCAGAATTAGTTAGGTTGTGCGACACTAGTAGGGATTACAGTTAGATGGCAGAAAGCACATGTAGTGTGCTGTGTATAGCATAGAAGGGAGGAGGATTCCAGAACATCAAGATGCTCACTACACTGGTAGGACAGATGAAATTATAGACAGGGCAGATGCACAAGGTGAAAGTAACATGAACAGATATGAATCTTGGTTTCTAACATGGAGGCGAGGAGTGCAGAAGTACATCCATTTTCCTAGCACAGAGGCTGTAGCAGGCCTAGAAGTTAGCAATGTCTCAGATAAGATGCTGAATTCCTAAAAACACATTTATCTTAGAAGCTTTGAAGCTGCCCAGACAGTAGTTCATAGCAAGCATCAAGGTCAGATGCACGGAAGTGAGTAGTGGGTGTGCAGATCGCAAGGAGGAGATAACAGTTCCCAGGACGAGAAGCATTAGACTCCCAAGCTAAATCAGCCATTGATGTCCAGATGCATGAGCTCAGTAGGCCAAAAGACACTATATCAGATAGTGAAGTATGTCTCCAGTGGCCACAAAAGAAATAACACACACATTGGAATTAGCTAAAAGCCCAGTAAATAGGAAGGAAATCATTGTCCAACACAGTGCCCTAACATGTAATCAAGACATGAAGAACACTGGCTATTCATTATGAGCCAAATGCAGATAAGACAACTGCTGAACTCCCTAGCACACACACAGACACGAGATAGGTACACAAGGCTAAATACAAAGGACCAGATAGGCCACACGGCCTGGGAATGATGGGAAGTACTTTTAATTGGAATTAGTACAGATCATGGACTTCTCTCTCCCCCTACCCTATTTGTTTCTCATATTTTGACGTCTCGTCAAAGTGTCCAAGGTTGGTGAGTAAAGTGCCAACCAATAAAAATGCCTCTTGCCAAACCGCCCATGATGAATAATGGCAGCCAATTAGCGGTCAATATAGTGATGTAGTGAAACTGTTATCTATGATGGGTTGGGTTCAGGAGGAGACATCAGAGATGTATAAGCCAATGAGGAAATTAACACGTATGTATTCCTTAAATATATATATCTTAAGATATTAACCAATCCTAACCACATATATGTTTTAGAACTGATATCGTATTATGACATAATTCCTTATGTATTTTTTGTACAAAATCCGCTCACACTCATGGTAATGTTGAGAGCTGCTTGTATGCTGTCCCGGACGAGATTATAGGCCTCATTACGACCCAGGCGGTAAGGGGTTAACAGCGCCGTAAAAGGTGTAAACCCTTACTGCCTAATTACGAGGTCCCTTTGCGGGTCTCGACCTTAACGGCTGGTTTTATCAGCTGTTAAGGAAGGAACCCGCAAAGGGACTTTCGAGGTAATTACGTTACCGCTATTTGCAGTACCATAATTATCGCCTTCCTCATTCCAATTGAGCCCTATGGGGGCAAAAATGGGAATGGGGAAGGGCCAATGGTGAATGGGGAATTACCACCCCACCAACCTTGGGATGGGGCGGTAATTCCGCCATTCACCATGGCGGAGTTGGTAAAATACTGGCGGCAACCATGGCGCTACTAGCGCCATGGTTACCGCATGGGTCGTAATAAGGCTCTATGTGTTTTGAATAAAGCTGCGTTTTACTGTGGACTTTCAGTACTTCATTATTGAGTATTGTTTTTATTAGTGCAGTAAATTGGGCCCATCTCTACAGTTGCAAGAAAGATACCAAAAGTGAAGAGTAGCTCATGAGTAATCCCCCTCATCACAGTAATTGTCAGAAAGGTACCAAGAGTGAAGAATACCTCGGGAGTAATCTCCCTTATCACAGTAATTACAGAAAAGATACCAAGAGTGCAGAGTTCCTCGGGAGTAATCTCCCTCATCACAGTAATTAGTGAAAAGACGCCAAACGTGAAGAGTGCCTCAGGAGTAATCTCCCTCATCACAATTGACACAAGAGAGATATCAAGGATAAAGACTACTAGATGAGTAGTCTCCCTCATCAGAGGATTTGTGGAACAAGCCGAGGACACTACGGGAGAAATCTACCTTTTTGCAATAGCCAAGAAGAAGATAAGGAAAGTTCAGAAATATGTACAACGCTGAGAAATAATAATTTTGGGCATTTAATGAAACTCATAGAAGCCCCTGGGAAGAATTACAAGGGCTTATCAGAACTGTTACAAGAGACTATCAGAAATCGGCCCTTAAGGCTGAACCAGTTTGACCAGGAGAAGGGAGTCATTCTCCTGGCTTCATTTCTGTTTGCTGAATACTCTTGCTTAGTGGTAGGGTCAGAGAAGGATAGTTTTGGACAGAGATATGGGACTGACGTTAGTTTGAAAACCACCCTGGCGACAAGCACCCGACTTAGAATTCAGTAAGGTAGGGCAAACCCTCTAAAGATAGGACCTTTTCTTATCATTTGACTAAAACCTTGAGTTTGAAATGCCACCCCTTTGTCTGACTCCTTCTGATTTAGCACATTGCTTAACACTTCTAGAAGAGGATGCACGTTGGTCAGGGTTTATGCCAAATGGGAGCAAGCATTGCATTGACGTTATGGCAAACTGTCAACTTCTAAGGGCAGAAAAGCCTGCTAGTGTCCTCATGTGAGTAGAGACTAAAGCACACATTCTGCAGTTAAGCCATAGACCAGCTCAGCCAAAACTATCACTAGGTTGTGCAAAGTCTATTTTTAACACTCAGACGGTGACCCAAATAGATTTCTACAAACAAGTGAAGATTTATTTTACCAGACCCACTGAATGCTAATCTTCCAACGCATGCCATCTGCCTAGCCTTGCATGTGTGGGATGCCCTTGTCTTCATACATGGTTTAACTGAATCTCTGATGCGGCACCAGCATTTGATATTGAAGAGCTCATCAAGTTGGGCACAATGTGCAATGCCCTACTGAGGTAGTTTAAAGCCTAGAGTTACTCTATTTGAGATAATGTGCAAGTTAGCAGCTATGAGGGTTACAGCCATAGCATAGGGGGCTCTTCAGTTGCAGCACCTGCAGCACATGCTGCACATTTTCAGTGCTGCGTCCTGGAGGGCAGCAGAGAAGCCCAATCACGCCCGTATGAAGTGACATTTCCTGACCAAAAAATAATTGTGAAACCCTAGTGGGCACAATTATAATGTCGAGATTGGACTATTGTAACTCCTTGCTTGATGGTGCCAGCAAGGAATATGTTAAAAAATTACAGAAAATCCAAAATGATGCTATCAGGATTCTCTGTAACATCCCTAAGAGGGAACACGCACCTACGTCGCGGAGAGAACTTCACTGGTTACCGGTGGCCGTGAGGGTTCACTTTAAGGTACTTACCCTGACACACAACTGTATACACGGGGAAGCTCCTTGCTACCCGAGAGAAAATCTGGCTCAGTACAACCCACAACAATCCTTACACTCTAGTGCAGCCCAGCATCTCACTGTCCCCCGGGATAAAAGAATAAGGTGGAACAGAAGATCATTTCCAGTGCTGGTTGCCCAAGCCGGGAATGATCTCCATGTGGACTTACGCCTGGAGGAAAGACACTCCATTATCAGAAGACACCTGAAAACCCTTCTTTTTGAATAAAGCAATTTGTAAATCATCCTTTTCTATGTTGTGTCTCTACGCGATGTGTCCTTGTGTTTATGGGGCGCCCTGATGCCTTGGCGCGGTACAAATAGCAAAGTAAATAAATAAGACCACTACAGCTCTCAAACTCCAAAGCTAATGACAAGTTAACGGGGTACTAGCTGATTAGAATATTGAAATTCACATTGTGCAACAAGCAGCAATCTCACAATACTGACCTTTGGAATGGTGTTATGATATATGTTAAGTTTTTTATAATGCGCCTAATACCCAGAGGATTCTAAGCGGAGACACGGGGATCGCACCTGTGGTGCTCTGTGTCTTCTTGCTTCCAAGGCGAGCACGTTGCCCCCGAGCTATCCTCTCGAGACATAACAAAGTGGGTCCAGAAATAAATAGGTAATTACTAAGGCATCAACCATATATCAATTTGTCAAGATCTGTCCCATTGAACATATATAATAGTCAAGAGGAATTTTGTCACGCTAATATGTTATCAATCCGTAAAATTAGGTGGCCTAATGTTAGGATGAAATTATGAATTTTAGTTTTTTTAATGGCTGTTTTTCTTTATTCCCCTTTTCTTTTGTTTTCTTTTTCTTTGTTTTAATATGGTTCACTGTACTCGTTTTACCTTCTGTACCTCCTTCTTTTGTCTCTCCTTCAACGGATATGAGGAATTATTTTGTACAATGCTGAATGGATATACTCTGTTATGTGTAGAAACTTTAGATTGATTAAGATGACACTTAAAGTTTTGCCTTGAAAAAGACCAAATTGGTCGAAACACGTGTTGGCGACTGTAGTACAACCATTTTGTTGTTGAAAAACCATTGTATTGACATTTCTGAAAATCATCATTCTTGTTCAGATAAAACAATCTAACATTATTAATAACTAGAACATTGTTATTTAATTTGACAACAATAGTATTGAATTGGAACGAGCGCATTGAACTTTGCATATATGTTGTTAACTGGTTAAAATCTGATGCAAGGCTCTGCAGCTGTTCCAAATGTTGTCTATATTGGTGTTTTTTATTAAATTAACAACCTAAGCGCCCCAACTACCTGGCATAAACCCCATCTTTGTGTCTATTGACAAATAAATAACCCTGCTTGGTCTTCTGTGGCACTCCTATGGAATGTTTTATGTTCTGGGAGCTAGCAATAAAAGTGTGTTGCACAAACGGGTACTAAATAAAGCTTCTGCGCACCCTGAGGGCAAATGCTCCCTTTTGAAAGTGGTAGAACCTGGCCTGCTAATTTATCAATGCAGCTATATCTAAGTAAACTTGGCGAGTCTGATCTCAGTCATGCGGGCATGGAGGCAGCAGTTCACCAGTAGCCTGGAAGACACATCCTCTGCTCCTCAGTGTTCCAGACACTCTGGCCTCCCGCAGCTCTGGGTGCAAGAAGTGGGGGAGCAGGATTGCCTGGAAGAGGAACATAGAATTAATGCAACAAGAAGAGACAGCCGGACAAAGGAAAAGGGAGACACGAGAACAGCATGGACACAGAAATGGAGGGAAGAATGTCAAGCAGAAACTGCCAGAGATGGAGAGGGAAGAAAGGACGAGAAATCCAGAAAGAAAAATGACTAGGGCTCAGAACGAGTAATGGTAGAGAGACTGGTCAGAGAATCAGAACCTAAGCAGAGAGAAGAAAGCATTTGTTGAAAAATAAAGGAGAGGGCACACGTTTAGCATTTTGTTGCCCGGCTTTCTTGTACCAGTTGAGTCAATGTGTGTGAGATGAATGGGTGCACCGGTCTTGCTCCTGGTGCGCCTGTTCTGTTTATGAGGAGGAGGCGTGCACCTTCTGAGTGGGGACAGCAGGCGTGGCAGCTGCCTGTACTTGCTCTGTGTAGGGGAAGCGCGTTCTTCTACGGCCCAGGCCATATTCTTCTTGTGTACGAGGCAATCACACTCTACAGCTCCCCCTGCTGTATGTCCTCTGTTTTGTTGGATGTATCTGTTTGATTTGTACACTTATTACCAAACCTACATCAGAGACACTTCCCTTCCACCTTTAGTTGTTCATTTCTATTGTGAGGGTCAGATTAGTGTGTTTGGACACAAGGACAGGGTATATCATTTTGATGATGAGACAGAGACTGATCTTTAGTTTTAGTTTCCTAGGAACGGAAACTCCCTTTAGGACAGGGACAGAGAGATCTTTATCCAACCCTTTTATTTTAATAAAGATGACTGGGGTGAAAACACTACCACTTTGTGTCCGCCTCTTATTTCTGACCCCTCACACTGTCCTTTGTACGTGACTGCTGGGGCACGGTCCTTTCCTCAATGCCTGCCAGCCTCTCTTCTGGTTAGAATTCTCTTTTTTGTTTTCAGAACAGCATCTGCCAAAATATGCACTTGGGTGCACCCAAGAAAACCCAGACTGGAACCAGTTGCATGGAATCAAGAACAGGAATGTAACAGGCAGTGATTTTTCCTGTCAAACTGAGATGAGAAACCCAACACACAACCTACCAACCCCATACAGGCCCCAGGAGAGAGGTGAGGCAATAGGAAACAAATTGAGAGTGACAGGGGACTGCAGGGGAGACAGAGCAATCCTCCCCAAACCCAGTTGTCAGGGGACAGCCGAGGAGACACAATACTCCTCCCCAAACCCAGCTGGAAAAACAACTAACCAGTGCATGAAGAAAGTCACCAAAAAACGAGTAGCCTGAGCACATGGCTGCCACCCTGCAAATACTGACTGAAAAGGGTTGGGGGTAGTACCAACCCCCAAAGGGTTAGCTTAGCCAGAGGTTGGCCAGGGGGAGCATGTGAGCAGGGGGACCAATGGAAGCTAGGAGGAGTGTTGGAAGGGGGTGGGCGGGGCTATGAAAGCTCAGCCAACACAGAGAGAGTAACAAATGAAAGTTGTTCGGTTGAGATCAGGTGGAGCAATGGTGGCTCAAGAGACCAGGCGGAGGGCAGAAGGGCGAGCGAAGTGCTGAGGAGACTGTGGCAGTGTTCTGAGAGGGTGCATATAAGGTACAGTGTGTGTGAGAGAGTGATACCAGTTAAGTGTAGGGCAGTGGATGTGAAAGGTGAGTGATGAATATAGAAGAAGAAGAAAAAGAGGGCGGTAAGTGTAGGGGAATTAGAGGGAGGGTGAGAGTGATAAGTAGAGTGTAGGGTACAAGGGTGTGGGGAGATTGCAAGGTGGTCGTGGGAGTGGTGGTGAGGGTGGAATGCAGCAGAACGGGAGACCATTGAAAGGGAAAGGTGGAGAGAGTGTAATAAGATCAGGGAAAGAAGGCAGAGATAGGGAAATGAGAGAAGAGAGAGGGCGAGGGGAGAGGAGAAGGAGAGTGCGGAGCATAGGGACTGGTAGGGAAAGCGATTGGGAGAGGACTGAAGGCAGGTAGGAAGAGGGGAGGGGTGGAGCTAGACGCAGAGATGGCGAGTAGGAAGGTTCCTGAGGGAGGGGCATGGAGAAAGATCTGGAGGTACGAATAGAGGCAGAAATAGAAAAAGAGACAGAGGGAGGGGGAGAGAGAGGGAGTGTTATGAGGGAGGAGAGACAACAAGTAGAGAAAGCATGCTGAAATCAGCCTGCTAACAAATGGGAGAGGATTACTTGGAAACTCCCTGAAGGTGCTCTATAGAAAAGGCACAGCCTTCACTGTTCCATTCCAGGTTAAAAATGAAGTAAACATCAGCCAGCAGTTACTGTGCTTTTGATTTTGTTGCAGGGGGCAGGGGGGGGGGATCTAGGGTCACCTGGGCTATGCTGGCGGGAGCCCGCAGGGAGGTCAAGATAGCCGTCGGGACCAGACCAGTAGTTTCAACTTTTAATAAAGCACAGTAAACATATTCTCTTGGTCTGTGGATTATTGAGGCCATATGGGACACCTTTCGGAGGCACTAGCTTATAATGAGTGCCCCCACTGTCGCAGTGGGTAAGTTGGTCGTGTGGCGCTCCCACGGTGTAGGCACGTCTATGTGGGGGAGAATAGGGGACAGCACAGGTATTCATCTGCAAGGACCTTCAGCTAATCCCTTGCGAGAACTCGAATGGGAAAGTGCATTCACTTCTCAGCAGGAGCGTATAATCCCCTGCGAGAACTCTAATGGCAAAGTGCATGCACTTTTCAGCAGGAGCGTATAATCCCCTGCGAAAACTCTAATGGGAAAGTGCATGCACTTCTCACGTATAATCCCCATCAAGACATCTAATGAGAAAGTGCATGCACTTCTTAGCAGGAGCGTATAATCCCCGACGAGAACTCTAATGGGAAAGTGCATGCACTTCGCAGCAGGAGCGTATAATCCCCTGCGAGAACTCTAATGGGAAAGTGCATTCACTTCTCATCAGGAGCGTATAATCCCCCGTGAGAGATCGAATGGGAAAGTGCAGGCACTTCTCAGCAGGAGCGTATACAATAATAACACAATTACCTTTATGTAGTAACTTTTTAAGTGATTCACTATTTTCTTACTGATATTTCTAAAGGAAACTACAGAGAATATGTACAGATATTACTGGCAGGGAATTCTTTGCACCTCTCCCAAGAGGCATCTCAAAAGGCGCTGTTAAATGGGACAATATGTGTTCCCCGCAGCGTGCAGTTTGAAATGGTAGCCCAGACCTATGCGTTTGAGACTTCTCTTTTTTTAAATCTAGATAGGACAAAAGGCAGCGCGGTTTAAATGTGCAATCTCTATCTTAACAGTCCTTTAATGTTTTCTATACATTTTGCAGCTTAGGTTTGCACTGTCTCGCATAACCGCCTTTATTCAAGCATCGCCTTTGGGGGTTCTAACCTCTTTAGATGCGCCAAACTGCTTACAATATGGGTGGGTAAGGTAAAAAACAAAATATGGAGAACTTCTGATTCAAAATCATAAAGTGTTTAATCCTGTAGCACAAAACAATAGTAGATCTTGTTTTGATCTGACTTTTTTTTTAAAGTAGATTAACACATTAGTGGTTGACAGTTAATATGCATTAATTTTGTACAAAAAAAGGAAACATCAAATTTGCATTAATGCATGCCAATTCTTTAAGACAAAGATCACTCTGATTTAGACAAAAAATCACAACAAATTTGCATTAATGCATACTAGTTTTAACAAAGATCTTTCAGATTTAGACAAAGGTCACGCCCAAATTTGAATTAATGAATGCTAGTTTTAACAAAGATCTTTCAGATTTAGACAAAGGTCACGCCCAAATTTGCATTAATGCATGCTAGTTTTAACAAAGATCTTTCAGATTTAGACAAAGGTCACGCCCAAATTTGCATTAATGCATGCTAGTTTTAACAAAGATCTTTCAGATTTAGACAAAGATCATGCCGACACGTGTTTTGACCTAACAAGGTCATCCTCAGGGCGAACAAATGTTGAGTAAAGCTGTCAAGAGTGCATGGATTCATAGATATGTTACTTTTAAACAGATCTTGTATCTGACAATCGCAAAAGCAAAAAGAAAAGAAGAGAAACAACGAAGGGGAGAGAAAAGAAACAAAAGGTATCCCGTCAGACGGTGTTAAAACCTTTCAGGAAACATAATTCAGATGCATCCTCCCAACAGTGTACATAAACACTCAAACATCAAAGTAATACACTTGGTAATATACCATAATACATGGAAATAATATATAAGTCGTATGCTTGGACTGGATACATTATCTATCCAATGTTATTGCCCTTTCGCTGTTGTTAAAAGCTTTCACTCAGAGAACAACAAACCTATTGTTTTCTGTAAGGGTATGATAGATAAAATTTGCCTCTGAATAATTTTATAGAACACTAAGTTTTAATCAGTGGTGATACACGAACTAGATATGGTTTCTTTTTTGCTTAGTAGAGAGGGACCTGTTGCTTGGCGTCTAATGCAGAGAATAAGAAACAAATGTTTAGGAAATATCCGAATGGTATATACCGATTTGTTATATTCACAAATATCCATACATTTCTGCTTACATGATATGTTAAATTGGCATGCATTAATGCAAATTTGATGTTTCCTTTTTTTTGTACAAAATTAATGCATATTAACTGTCAACCACTAATGTGTTAATCTACTTTCAAAAAAGTCAGATCAAAACAAGATCTACTATTGTTTTGTGCTACAGGATTAAACACTTTATGATTTCGAATCAAAGGTTCTCCATATTTTGTTTTTTACCTTACCCACCCATATTGTAAGCAGTTTGGCGCAACTAAAGAGGTTAGTACCCCCAAAGGCATTACTTTTTTCTATAGGTGATGGTGGAAGATCACCTAACTCACCTCACAGCTGCAGCCTTTCTCGCTCATCTTTTATCTCACCCATCCCAGGCACGCGTGCGCACTCCCAGTGTAGAGGATTACTTCCACAAAAACTCACTCACTATTTCATTCAAGCATCCACCAGTTTCCTGAAACCCTGTGTAGCCCTGGTGTTTCTGGCCCTGGTCTGGCGGCTAGTGCACATTTCTCAGCCGCCAGGCAAGGGAGGGACCACTCCTCTCACCGGAGACCAGCTGCGAGCAGGGGGGCGCTAGGACAATAATACCGCTATTCCCCTTCCTGCAACAGGAGATGGACCACCCGATCTTCAACCATTGTAAACCTCTCAGACACCAGAGTGGGTTTTTAGGGTCCCAACAAGGCACCCTCTTTGTTTCAAACTTAACAAACCACATTTCAACAAATGATCCCTTTTTTATCTCAGTCTACCCTGGTGTGATTGTCCCGATAGGGGTCCACTCTCACTGAGCAGGGTGATTGAAGGACCCTTAGGGGGGAACCCAAAGACTGTTACTTCTCCCAACGGTTTCCTTTTGTCTTTACTTTCAACATTTTCTCCCCTGCTCAGCCCACTCCTCAGGGCAGGGGAGCAATGTGCATTGTTCATTCTGAAGATTCCATCCAGCCTTAAGGTGGAGCTGGATGGTCTAGTCCATAGAGACACAGAAGTCAGTTTCAACCCATTTGGCACCACTCACCTTGGAGGAAAGGTTAGGGGGTGGTCATGGTGGGCGGTTCCCTTCCCCTAGACGGCTTCTGGCAGGACGCCACCCCTTCTACGTCCCATATCATGCCCGGTTACTCGATTGTAAGGCCCCGTCACACCAACTTACTACGCAAACCCTCAAACTAAACGATCACCCCACACCCTCTACTAACCCTTCTTAACTACTATCACCTACCTGTATATAATGACACAAATATAAACCAAGAATAAATAATCATATAAATACATGGACAAATAAACCTATGCCTCTACAAATTGGTATATAAACAATATACAGGTTAATAGATGAAAACTATATACAGTTATCCAATTACATACAGAATTTACATGGGCGTGACTGCTGCAGTCAGTCACACCCTGCACAATACCTCTTTCCTTGCATGAGTTGATATAATGGTAGCCCCCCTGTTGTTTCTCATCGGGGGACCCAACCCAGTGTACTGTCCATGTTCTGACGATGCCCCGTGCACCATGTGGGCCACCACCACATCACTGCTGCTGCCTGAGGGCCCAGAGAGGACTCTCAGTCCTACTGCACGCCACACACAAGGCGAGCTGCTGCTTTACCTGAATACATTTTGAATCTTCTGTTGATGACCCCATGACCTGGGGGATAGCCAGGCACACAGGCGCACAATGTTCCTTTTTTAGCAGTGGGCCCATACCAGGAGGGGTTGCCGCACTCGCAACCGCAACCCAGGCATGTGTTCTTTGTTTCGGCATTGCCCCATTGTCATGGGGATGCCACCTTCACTGCCACACCCTGGCATGACTTGACACTCCCCTCTGGGAGTTCAGGGGGCTGGAATGAACCACTTGTCTCAGTAGCGCAGCGACTTCACACCTTTCATAGTTGCAGGGAAGGCGCCTTACCTAGTGTGGGGGCCCTTGTTCCAGTCCTGTAGTGTCACTGTTCAGTATCACAGTCCTGCTTAGGGCACACTAATCTTATCCCTGCTGCAAATGTGACCCTGTAAATGATGTCTTTTGGCTAGTGAAAACTCAGAAGTCACTCTCCTTGGGGAAACCTTTCAAGGGTCATCTGGTAAGGGCTCAGAAAACACAACTTGTACTGTTAGGCACAGCTTTCACTTAGTTGCTCCTGAGTTTCACAGAGATGTATGCGGCTAAGGAGCAAGATGTCACTCTTAGGAGGGGTGAGGGGCAGTCATAATGTATAGTCCCTCAACACATAAATACACAATAAAGGAAGGCCCACACAGTCTATGCTGAAAAAAATACATAGTAAACCTGTGTAAAGACTGGAGGGGTGCCTGTGGTGCTACCCACTATCTGGTTAGGTTAGAGGCACAGAGGCACCCCAGCCAAGGCTCTCAAAGGGTAGCAATGTACGAGCAACCAAGGATGAGACTCAAGGGACGTGATGCAGGTGATGCAGGGTGGTTCTTAGGCACAGCGAATCCACAAGCCCCCACAATAGAATGTCCCCATACTATGTTATGTACTAACACAGTTATTTTATTAGATCAAATAAGGTTTATGTGAATATATACACATAAATAAGACTCACTTTGTACTCATGAAACTCTACTTCAATAGTTAATACAATACATAGGGCCTCATTACGAGTTGGCCGGAAAGGGATACCGGGCACCGGTAAGGACACAGGTGCCGGTAATCCCTTTGCGCCCTATTCCGAGTTCCCTTAGCGGGTCCCTTCCTTAACGCCTGGTTTTACCAGGCGTTATGGACGGGACCCGTAAAGGGACTTGAGAGCTAATAACGGTACCCCAATTTGCGGTACCGTTATTAGCGCCTTCCCCCTTCCCATTGAGCCCTATGGGGGCTGAAATGGGAATGGGGAATGGCTTTTTCAATGGGCACTTACCGGTCCTGCAAAGGTCGGAATAGACCGGTAAGTCCCCATTGAACCAGGGCGGACTCTGTACCGGTATTGGAGGTAGTCATGGCGCAAATAGCGCCATGATTACCTCCATACTCGGAATGAGGCCCATACACTTTGTGGCACCACGTTTATTCTTAGATTTATCAAAATTAAAAGGGGAGGAAGGATAGCTCTGGGGCAAGGCGTTTGTCCTGGAAGAAAGACAATGCAGCACAACATAGGTTTGTGTTACAAATGCACAATTTAAATAAAATAAATAATGCACCAACTGGTAATTGAAATAAAATGCACCAAAATTACTAAGCACTGTTTAACTTAAAAACCACAAATGTAGAAATAAAGGCAAATTGCTTTAGAAAACTGGAAAAATATTTTTCGTGTTAAAATGCAATTCTGTGTGGAGATCCCCCACCTGGGCAACCTCCTATAAAAGGTCATTTATACTTTGCGTTTATATTAATGTCCAATCCTTACATTTTCAGTAATTGTTGGCTTTTCTCTGTACAGGTCCCACCAGCCCCAAAGTACCTGGGAAGCAACTGGGGAGCCAGGCCCAAGATCAATCTCAGACCCCTGGATGGACCCTGAGGGAGGAAGACCCTTGCCCTTGTCACAGTAGCTTGGGTGCCTTAAAAGTCGAAGTGGTGGAGTCTCTCAGCTTTACTCGATGATGCCCCAGGAATATGGATGCCACTCTGGAAGAAGATCTGGGTCATTGCTGTTGAGCAGGAGAAGGGAACCAAGCTGTGTTAGAAAGGCAGCAATGAAGGTCTGTTGCTGTGGTCTCCTTGCCCAGGTTGCTACGTTGGCTGTGGATGTCCCACGAAGCCTAAACTCACTGTAGACCTTGCCAAAGGGTTGAGAGGTGAGGAGGAGTCTTTTGGTTTTCATCAGTGATCTTCGGTGGCGACGGGTGCAGTGGCAGGAGTAGGTGCCAGTTTTCATCGTTTTGCTGTTTGTTGCCAGTTGATTCTTCGGTGCTGCAACCTCAGCACAGATGACAGGATGGCTTCTGTCGAGTTGGACCTGAGCCCTGGATGCAGATTGCGGGAAACCCACCCGCGGGCACTTCTCTGCAGGCCGCGACACTGGACTTTCTCATCTGGGGAAAAGTGGACAGATGTCAAGATTTCTGCCATTGGTTGAAAATTGGCAATCTCTGGTCATCAAGTAGCACTAAGCCTGTGTACCCCCTTTTCTGGGCAATACACATCAGTCTGGCTTTCTTCCGGTCACAGACAGCCTACGGACACTGGACGACACAGGTGGACTTCTTGGGCTCAAAATGTCCTGTCACTCTTCTTCAGGACCCACAAATATACCTCTGCAGGATGGCAGGCACTCATGGCTGACTTCCAGGACACTTAGGGTGAATAATAGCAGTTGCACAATGTCCTCTTGGAGCTACAGGAAGAGGTTGCCTGCCCAGGTCCTCTCTTGAAGAGTTGCAGCAGCAGGCCTTCCTCCAGCTGGATTCAGGATATGCCTCCAGGAAGACTCCAAGCTTCTTATACGGAGGTAAGATATACACAAATCCCCATACTCACTCAGGCTAAGCTGGACGTAGTCAGCTAATCACACACTACTGCATTCATCATGCAGAACCCAATCAGGCTCGCAGGCATTCAGGCCAAAACCAGACATTCAAAACAGTGGATGTGTATTGGGGGCAACTCTCAGCCTTTCAGAGCACACCCAGCATTCACTCCAGTTTCAGACCGGACGGGCTCAGGCAGGACCACAGGCGTTGTACACACAAGAAAAAAGAGACACTGTGAGACAGGTTTGGTATCAAGAGATGACACAGACAACAGTTGTAATAGTTTTGAAAAACCTTTATTAAAATGTCAGGATGGGTGTAACGCCTAACTTGCCCTATAGCTATGATGGGGATTGCCCTACATACAGAAACTAAGGAACAGAACGTCTATGTCTAGAAGTCCAAAACAAAAGTCTATCTGTGTCAAAACCTATCCTTGCCCTCACGTCGAATACTTAAATGTAGTGCAGGGATATTGTAACTCAAAATAGTGTCCAAATTAAAGTCTGGAGCAATCTGTAGCTCCCTTCGCCAAGTTCAGGATACAGTTTGAAAAGATAATGTTCTCAAATAGGAGCTCAGGGCTCTTTCACCAAAAAAAAGTTTCAAAAGAGCTTGGGGTTCCCTTCCCCAAGGTTTAAGCATGGATTCACAACACAATGTTCAAAAGGTAATGTTCCCAAGAAAGTCAGGATTCCCTTCCCCACGTTTTAAGCACTAGTTCACAACACAATGTTCCAAAGATAATATTCCCAAGAAGCTTACGTCTTCCTTCTCCACGCTTGTAGCCTTGTTTCACCAATAATCAATCTCACAGGGTTCAGTAGAAGCTTAGGTTTCTCTTTCCGAATCCTGTTGCACTGATTTAGAACCAATGTTACGCTCTTTCGGGTTTCTCGGCTGCTTTTACAGTTCCTTTTCATTACAGTTCCTTTTCCTTTGTTGGGGCTTCCTGATGTAGGCACAGTTGACAGACCGTACGGTCCACCCATAACAGGTCGTGCAACCGGTTACCCTTACCCAAGCACTTTATCCCTGTGACTTAGGATTGTTGGGTTATTCACACTTGGAAGGTTCAAATGCAGCTTAAACTTTAAATTCAGCACTTTGCTCACACTTCGCTGCTCCCCATGGCTGCTCACTTGCAAAAAACGTATTTTCATAATTTCACTAACTCGCATTGCTTTACAATTGTCCATTAACTGTTCAGATTCATTTGAACATGTACACTTGACCATTCCAATACAATGTAGCTTCACTAACTTTCAAACACGCACAAGGTTTCTTTCATTCATTGACACACACGGATTGTGTAACGATTATTCCCAGTTTGCACAATCTGGATATCCCTGCTTGCCCTCTAGACACCCTTAGACTGTAGCTTCCAGTCAGGGAACAAGCACCTCTCGTCCACAGCATAGGGACCGCCTGCTTCCGTGGCTCCCTTCTCTCATGCTATCCGGCTCCTTTGAGATACGGCTCCCTCGAAATGCAGAGACACTTGGCTACACTGTGCTTTTCTCCCGCGTCTCAGTGTCCCATTCTACTTTGGTTTCTCATGGGCTGTGCTGGCCTTCGTGCTCCTCTCTCATCCCACAAGCTTCTCGCTCTCCTTGCTCTCTTCGCTGTTTGTGGACTCCACCTCTTATACACATGTGAGTCTCTAACAGGCTGCAGGTTTGAGGTCCCAGGTTCAATTGCCTGACCACAATCAGCCCATTTAACAGGACATACCTGGCCTTCAGTTTGATATCCTTAAGGCTCCCTCTTCTTCATCTCGGTACTATATGGTGTCTCCTATAGGTAATCTTCATTACTCTTGGGGTTAGTTTCTTCTTCTCAGTACTTGGTTTGACTTCAGGGGGAAAAGTAGGATATGGGCAGCAATATCTTACAAAGGCTGAGGGAGGGTAAGGTAAGTGACTGTCAGGAAATGGGGCATACTGTGTCTTGCCCTTTGGTGCCCTCTCCCCAATCCCCAAGGACCCTGTGGCCCAGGTGATCCTCCTTTACTAGTCCACTTCCAAGGTCGGGATCCAAAAGCGATGGCCCATTCCCTGGCCATTTGAACAGAAGATCAATGGGGAATAGATGCAAGGGTACCTTCAAGTTTGTCACAACACCCACAACACAGAATGTGAGTTGACTTCCCTTTCCATTCAGTCTGGTCCCAGCCCTATGGTGTACCCAAAACAAGCATGTAGGCACAGGGCAGCCCGAGAGCCATACATGGCCCTTCCACCCAACATCCAATCAGGGGAAGGGAACAGATTCAGGGTTTCTTAGGACTTTGAGAAACGAGACAGAAAGGCAGAAAGCAACAAGGCTTACAGTGGCCATCATGCCTTTGTTCAGGAATCTATTGATTCCTATGACAGGGCCTGGGTGTCCCAAAATTGGGAAGACCCAGAGTCCATACAAAATCAGCATGTACCTGCCACCAGCCCATAGCCTGCTCTGTGGGGCAACAAACAGGTGCCCAAAAACAGTACCAAGGGGCGCCCCTACCCATGGGTGCCATTGGGCATCCCATGGGACTTGTTCACCAACAAATAAAAAGAAAATGAAAAGCTACGATGCCAGGGGTCCAAACTGGAATCCTGTGCCGAAAACACAGACTAGGGGAGCATTGGGACAAGAACAAGGAGGCCCAGTCCCTCCAAAGCAATTCCAGCATCACATTATACATTTACAGGTTAGTAATAATATATTTGCTGTTTTATAATGCACTGAATCATAGGACTGATGCTTCAAAATGCCCATGAGAAACATTGTAAGCCATTATGTACAATAAAGAAGTGTGACATATATTCAAGGAATGGGCAGCATGGCATGGGATGGCAACCCCACGTAGTCTGCTTAAGTACTGTAGTAACCTTTCTCCGTGCCAACGTGGACAAATACAGGTAATGGCTAACTGCAGTCATAGAGTAGACGTGGGTTGTAAGTAATATGTAACTCCGGCTGAGTGAAGAGTAAGAGGCAGGGAGTACAAAGGCTATTTTGGTTAATGTGTCTGAAGAGTTCTACATTAGATATTCTTTCTGTCAAGCCAGAGTTCACATTCCTTTTGAAACTTTTGAGGGTGTGCTCTGTTTTTAGGGATGAAGGACAATTATTTCCAGGTTTGGGGGCTAACACTACCAGGGTTCTCCATCTAAGATTTAGACCTTTGAACCTAGGTAATGTAAGGTTGTCATTGATATTCGTAAGAATCTTGTTGGTACATATTTGTTTAAGAGCGTGTTCAGGCCTTTAGGAGCGCAGTTTTGGAGAATTCTGAAGGTAACAAAGTCGACTATGTGCTGGATTCCTTTCCTAATGGAGAGCCACTTGAGACTTGCCAGACCTGGTGATATATGGTCCCTGGCTTTGAGTCCCAAAATAAGTCCTGCTGCTTTATTTAGGGTAAGTTGCATTTGTTTTGTTCTGTGGGAGGTGATCAGCACTCTAGTTGCCAGCTCACTGAGTCGTACAGACAAGCGATGCGTTTCTCCAAGCACATTCATAATTCTTGCAATCTTCAGGGAGGCAGTTCAGTTCAGTGATTTGGAATTTGGGTTACCTGTTTAGTCGAGCAATGGGTTAATATCCATCATAGTAACTATCGCTGTGATGCTATTGGTAATGGAGCATCTACAATTAATTTTTTCAAAGCTGTGAGAAGGATCTGTATATTATCCTCCCTGGTCAAGCAAGGGCTACCCGTCCACCCATTTGATTAGCTCAACTTGAGGCAATTCTTTTTATAGACATTTGGTGGTATGGGGGTCAATGACTATTTGATGATTATCAGTGAACAATGTTTCTGTGGTTCCTTGTAAGCCCACATTGAGTTCTTCAATGCATTAACAGACGTTGCTGCTACGTTGCTGTGTACCTTTGGAGATGTAACTTCTGGCTTCTTGGATGGAAGAGTTATGTTACTGTGCTTTTGTCCTGCACTGATCCTAGTCCGTGATGAGAGGGGGTATGGGTTTGCAGATATTAGGACCAACTATCGGGTTTGGGTTGCGCTTCGTGGGTATAGTTACCTGATTCTTATGGGATTGAATCATTGGTATGATCCGTAAAATAATATATACCTCTGTGGGGCACGGTCCTGTGCATTTGTCAAGGTTATTGGAGTTGGCTGGTTTATTCTATTTTTGGAGGTGAGGTATTTTGTGGATTAAGGACCAGTTGGAGTTTCATATTGTGCTTCAGTAATCTGATGAGTTTAGGTAGTTTTCCATGAAGTGCTAATAGGATTGAGGTTTTAGCCAGCAATGCTGTACTTTGTGCAGTTTATCTTCTTCTGTACAAGGGGATTATTGTGTCTAAGGATAGAGCTCTGTTTATGGGCGTTTCAGAATGGGCTTTGAAAATGTTTTCTAAGGTCACCTGCCAGAGATGTTGGCGGTTAGCAAAAATGGGCCTATCCATGCACCATTCGTCACATTTAGGGGCCCCAGTCAGTTTAAGAGTTGCCAGGGTTGTTATGGAAGCAATTATTTTTGAAATATTCTTTGTTCATTTTTGGAGATGTTTTCAGGAGGGAAGGTTATATTATTACAATTCTTTAGATTATTGGGTTGAATAATATCCAGAAACTCCTATAACTGGAAACCTGAGTGGATGAGGGATGGGGCGGTAAGTGAAGGAAAGTTGCGGGTCTACTTGTAACTTAAAAGGGCGTGGGTGGTTGACTTAGATGTGTGTAATAGACTCTTAGCTATAAGGTACTCAAATGTTCTAGAGTACCAATGTCAACATGCTGTAGAGATATTAAGGTTTGCTTTCATGTGTTGTTTTCTTGTATAACTCTTAGGGATGGTATAACAGAGGACCAATTGGTGGCTATTTTGATCAGATCATCCGATGGCTATTTGACCCATGTGCCAGTGAAAGTGAGTTATATACTGCTAGACGGAATGACGAGCTGTGGTTGTCTAAGATAGTACAGGTTAGATTCGGTTATTCATTTCACAGGAAAATGTGGCAGAGGTTTTTAAATACACTGGTAAAATACAGGGCCGTAAGGACTATGTTACATTGTTAAATGTGCAAGCAATATAAAGGGCCTTAGGGGCCAGATTAAATGTTTTAGATTCAAGATAAATGGTATTTTAATGCAAAAGTAAAATACAGTGCCTATGGGGCCTGATTCAATTTCTAAGTGTTCCAAGAGCAAAGAAGGCCTTAAGTCAACAACACAAAGAGTGATAAAACAGTCAGAATAATTAAGTGAAAAACTATTCAGTAGATATTGCAAGCCTCGTCAGAGTACAATTCACATTGCAGCTTGATGTAACTAGGCTGTGCTGGTCACTTCCAAGACGAGGAGGAACATGCATAGTGATAATAGGTAATCTCTCAAAAGTACTGAGAAGAGGAAGATTGAAGGAGTGATGTGACCTACTTCTTTTCCAATTCTAGACAGTACTGAAGGCATGAAGAATACTCCATTGACACCTACGAAGGACTATGGCACTCCGCTGGGGTGGACCCAGCTAAAGGACATAAAAACCCAGAAGGGACTCAATGAAGAGAAGCCGGTGTGAAACCTGTAAATCCTGGGAGATTCAAACCTGGGAATGAGGAAGTGAGCAGGAGAACTTGGTCCTCGGTCATGAGGGCACCCTGAAACGGTCTGCAGAGCACTTTGAGTATGATCGAGACCCGACATACGCAGAAGCTGGAGAGAGGCTGGCGGTGGCGTGACCTCAGAGAGGTGGACCATGCTGTCCTTCAACTATGCTGACAACAAAAAGCCAACAGGCCAAGAGACCCGCAGAGCGAGCACGGTGCAGTGGGAAGCGGAGTGAGAAGCAAAGATGGTTGGACAAGTGCGAGCAAGACCAAAACCCCAATAAGAACCGGTTACATGCCCCCTCCAGACAGAAGGTAACGGGAGTCTCTGGAGACCCGGTAGAGAAGAGTGTTTCAAGAGTAATCTCCCTCATCACAGTAATTGTAAGGAAGATACCAAGAATAAAGTGTACTTCAGGAGTAATCTCCTTCATCACAGTAGCGGTTTAATGGGGCAGATGAATATGCAAGCATCACCTACTGCCTCTACTCAAGTACCAATTTCCACCCCTACTCCTCACCATTACTGTGCAAGTGAATTGATACCAGCTGAAGCAGCCCTACCACTCCATGGCCCTCATTCCAAGTAGGACGGTAAGGGATACCAGGCACCGGTAAGGAGACCGGTGCCGGTAATCCCTTACTGCCCTACTATGAGGTCCCTTAGCGGGTCCCTTCCTTAACGCCTGGTCTGACCAGATTTTAAGGACGGGACCCGTTAAGGGACCTGGGCGCAAATAACGGGCTTGGCATACGCCGGACCGTTATTTGCGCCCTCCCCATTCCCATTGAGCCCTATAGGGGCCCAAATGAGAATGGGGAATGGTTTGGTAAATGGGGACTTACCGGTCCCTCCAAGGTCGGAATGGACCGGTAAGTCCCCATTGAACCAAACCGGAGTCGGTACCAGTATTGGAGGCAGTCATGGCGCAAATAGCGCCATGACTATAACCATACTCGGAATGAGGGCCCATGAGTCTAGGGGTGAAAGACGAGACAAACTAAGGCAAGTTCCAAGAAACAGTACTTTAAATAGTCAATGTATACGCCTCTGCCATGCAGAATTAGTTAGGTTGTGCGACACTAGTAGGGATTACAGTTAGATAGCAGAAAGCACATGTAGTGTGCTGTGTATAGCATAGAAGGAAGGAGGATTCCAGAACATCAAGATGCTCACTACACTGGTAGGACAGATGAAATTATAGACAGGGCAGATGCACAAGGTGAAAGTAACATGAACAGATATGAATCTTGGTTTCTAACATGGAGGCGAGGAGTGCAGAAGTACATCCATTTTCCTAGCACAGAGGCCGTAGCAGGCCTAGAAGTTAGCATGGTCTCAGATAAAATGCTGAATTCCCAAAAACACATTTATCTTAGAAGCTTTGAAGCTGCCCAGACAGTAGTTCATAGCAAGCATCAAGGTCAGATGCACGGAAGTGAGTAGTGGGTGTGCATAACGCAAGGAGGAGATAACAGTTCCCAGGACGAGAAGCAGTAGACTCCCAAGCTAATTAAGGTTCAATAAGAGCACAATCAGCCATTGATGTCCAGATGCATGAGATCAGTAGGCCAAAAGACTCTATATCAGATAGATGAAGTGTGTCTCCAGTGGCAACAAAAGAAATAACACACACATTGGAATTAGCTAAAATCACAGTAAATAGGAAGGAATTCATTGTCCAACATGGTACCCTAACACGTAAACAAGACATGAAGAACACTGGCTATTCATTATGAGCCAAATGCAGATAAGACAACTGCTGAACTCCCTAGAACACACACAGACACGAGATAGGTACACAAGGCTAAATACAAAGGACCAGATAGGCCGCACGGCCTGGGAATGATGGGCAGTATTTTTAATTGGAATTAGTGCAGAACATGGACTTCTCTCTCCCCCTACCCTATGTGTTTCTCATATTTTGATGTCTCGTCAAAGTGTCCAAGGTTGGTGAGTAAAGTGCCAACCAATAAAAATGCCTCTTGACAAACCGCCCATGATGAATAATGGCAGCCAATTAGCGGTCAATATAGTGATGTAGTGAAACTGTTATCTATGATGGGTTGGGTTCAGGAGGAGACATCAGAGATGTATAAGCCAATGAGGAAATTAACACGTATGTATTCTATAAATATATATATCTTAAGATATTAACAAATCCTAACCACATATATGTTTTAGAACTGATATCGTATTATGACATAATTCCTTATGTATTTTTTGTACAAAATCCGCTCACACTCATGGTAATGTTGAGAGCTGCTTGTATGCTGTCCTGGACGAGATTATGGGCCTCATTACGACCCAGGCGGTAAGGGGTTAACAGCGCCGTAAAAGGTGTCGGCGCCGTTAAACCCTTACCGCCTAATTATGAGGTCCCTTTGCGGATCCCGACCTTAACGGCTGGAACCCGCAAAGGGACTTTCGAGGTAATTACGGTACCATAATTACCGCCTTCCCCTTTCCCATTGAGCCCTATGGGGGCAAAAATGGCAATGGGGAAGGGCCAATGGTGAATGGGGAATTACCGCCCCGCCAACCTTGGAATGGGGCGGTAATTCCGCCATTCACCATGGCGGAGTTGGTAACATACCGGCGGCAACCATGGCGCTATTAGAGCCATGGTTACCGCCTGGGTCATAATGAGGCCCTATGTGTTTTGAATAAAGCTGGGTTTTACTGTGCGCTTTGAGTACTTCATTATTGAGTATTGTTTTTATTAGTGCAGCAAATTGGGCCCATCTCTACAGTTGCAAGAAAGATACCAAAAGTGAAGAGTAGCTCATGAGTAATCCCCCTCATCACAGTAATTGTAAGAAAGGTACTAAGAGTGAAGAATACCTCGGGAGTAATCTCCCTTATCACAGTAATTACAGAAAAGATACCAAGAGTGCAGAGTGCCTCGGGAGTAATCCCCCTCATCACAGTAATTAGTGAAAAGACGCCAAACGTGAAGAGTGCCTCAGGAGTAATCTCCCTCATCACAATTGACACAAGAGAGGTATCAAGGATAAAGACTACTAGATGAGTAGTCTCCCTCATCAGAGGATTTGTGGAACAAGCCAAGGACACTACGGGAGCAATAGCCAAGAAGAAGATAAGAAAAGTCCAGAAATATGTACAACGCTGAGAAATAATAATTTCTGGGCATTTAATGAAACTCATAGAAGCCCCTGGGAAGAATTACAAGGGCTTATCAGAACTGTTACAAGAGACTATCAGAAATCGGCCCTTAAGGCTGAACCAGTTCGACCAAGAGAAGGGAGTCATTCTCCTGGCTTCATTTCTGTTTGCTGAATACCCTTGCTTAGTGGTAGGGTCAGAGAAGGATAGTTTTGGACAGAGACATGGGACTGACGTTAGTTTGAAAACCACCCTGGCGACAAGAATTCAGTTAGGTAGGGCAAACCCTCTAGTGATAGGGAAAGATAGGACCTTTTCTTATCATTTGACTAAAACCTTGAGTTTGAAATGCCACCCCTTTGTCTGACTCCTTCTGACATTGCTTAACACTTCTAGAAGAGGATGCACGTTGGTCAGGGTTTATGCCAAATGGGAGCGAGCATTGCATTGACGTTATGGCAAACTGTCAACTTCTCAGGGCAGAAAAGCCTGCTAGTGTCCTCATGTGAGTAGAGACTAAAGCACACATTCTGCCATAGACCAGCTCAGCCAAAGCTATCACTAGGTTGTGCAAAGTCTACATTTAACACTCAGACTGTGACCCAAATAGATTTCTACAAACAAGTGAAGATTTATTTTACCAGACCCACTGAATGCCAGTCTTCCAACACATGCCATCTGCCTAGCCTTGCATGTGTGGGATGCCCTGGTCTTCATACATGGTTTAACTGAATCTCTGATGCGGCACCAGCATTTGATATTGAAGAGCTCATGAAGTTGGGCACAATGTGCAATGCCCTACTGAGGTAGTTTAAAGCCTAGAGTTACTCTATTTGAGATAATGTGCAAGTTAGCAGCTATGAGGGCTACAGCCATAGCATAGGGGGCTCTTCAGCTGCTGCACCTGCAGCACATGCTGCACATTTTCAGTGCTGCATCCTGGAGGGCAGCAGAGAAGCCCAATCACGCCCGCATGAAGTGACATTTCCTGACCAAAAAATAATTGTGAAACCCTAGTGGGCACAATTATAATGTCGAGATTGGACTATTGTAACTCCTTGCTTGATGGTGCCAGCAAGGAATATGTTAAAAAATTACAGAAAATCCAAAATGATGCTATCAGGATTCTCTGTAACATCCCTAAGAGGGAACACCCACCTACGTCGCGGAGAGAACTTCACTGGTTACCGGTGGCCGTGAGGGTTCACTTTAAGGTACTTACCCTGACACACAACTGTATACACGGGGAAGCTCCTTGCTACCCGAGAGAAAATCTGGCTCAGTACAACCCACAACAATCCTTCCACTCTAGTGCAGCCCAGCATCTCACTGTCCCCCGGGATAAAAGAATAAGGTGGAACAGAAGATCATTTCCAGTGCTGGTTGCCCAAGCCGGGAATGATCTCCATGTGGACTTACGCCTGGAGGAAAGACACTCCATTATCAGAAGACACCTGAAAACCCTTCTTTTTGAATAAAGCAATTTGTAAATCATCCTTTTCTATGTTGTGTCTCTACGCGATGTGTCCTTGTGTTTATGGGGCGCCCTGATGCCTTGGCGCGGTACAAATAGCAAAGTAAATAAATAAGACCACTACAGCTCTCAAACTCCAAGGCTAATGACAAGTTAACGGGGTACTAGCTGATTAGAATATTGAAATTCACATTGTGCAACAAGCAGCAATCTCACAATACTGACCTTTGGAATGGTGTTATGATATATGTTAAGTTTTTTATAATGCGCCTAATACCCAGAGGATTCTAAGCGGAGACACGGGGATCGCACCTGTGGTGCTCTGTGTCTTCTTGCTTCCAAGGCGAGCACGTTGCCCCCGAGCTATCCTCTCGAGACATAACAAAGTGGGTCCAGAAATAAATAGGTAATTACTAAGGCATCAACCATATATCAATTTGTCAAGATCTGTCCCATTGAACATATATAATAGTCAAGAGGAATTTTGTCACGCTAATATGTTATCAATCCGTAAAATTAGGTGGCCTAATGTTAGGATGAAATTATGAATTTTAGTTTTTTTTTAATGGCTGTTTTTCTTTATTCTCTTTTTCTTTTCTTTTCTTTGTTTTAATATGGTTCACTGTACTCGTTTTACCTTCTGTACCTCCTTCTTTTGTCTCTCCTTCAACGGATATGAGGAATTATTTTGTACAATGCTGAATGGATATACTCTGTTATGTGTAGAAACTTTAGATTGATTAAGATGACACTTAAAGTTTTGCCTTGAAAAAGACCAAATTGGTCGAAACACGTGTTGGCGACTGAAGTACAACCATTTTGTTGTTGAAAAACCATTGTATTGACATTTCTGAAAATCATCATTCTTGTTCAGATAAAACAATCTAACATTATTAATAACTAGAACATTGTTATTTAATTTGACAACAATAGTATTGAATTGGAAGGAGCGCATTGAACTTTGCATATATGTTGTTAACTGGTTAAAATCGTAGGCAGGGGTAGCCTATCTGATGCAAGGCTCTGCAGCTGTTCCAAATGTTGTCTATTTTGGTGTTTTTTATTAAATTAACATCCTAAGCGCCCCAACTACCTGGCATAGACCCCATCTTTGTGTCTATTGACAAATAAATAACCCTTCTTGGTCTTCTGTGGTACTCCTATGGAATGTTTTATGTTCTGGGAGCTGGCAATAAAAGTGTGTTGCACAAACGGGTACTAAATAAAGCTTCTGTGCACCCTGAGGGCAAATGCTCCCTTTTGTGGATTTTACGGCAGCGACACGCTGAAAGTGGTAGAACCTGGCCTGCTAATTTATCAATGCAGCTATATCTCAGTAAACTTGGCGAGTCTGATCTCAGTCATGCGGGCATGGAGGCAGCAGTTCACCAGTAGCCTGGAAGACACATCCTCTGCTCCTCAGTGTTCCAGACACTCTGGCCTCCCGCAGCTCTGGGTGCAAGAAGTGGGGGAGCAGGATTGCCTGGAAGAGGAACATAGAACTAATGCAACAAGAAGAGACAGCCGGACAAGGGAGACATGAGAACAGCATGGACACAGAAATGGAGGGAAGAATGTCAAGCAGAAACTGCCAGAGGTGGAGAGGGAAGAAAGGACGAGAAATCCAGAAAGAAAAATGACTAGGGCTCAGAACGAGTAATGGTAGAGAGACTGGTCAGAGAATCAGAACCTAAGCAGAGAGAAGAAAGCATTTGTTGAAAAATAAAGGAGAGGGCACACTTTTAGCATTTTGTTGCTCGGCTTTCTTGTACCAGTTGAGTCAATGTGTGTGAGATGAATGGGTGCACCCGTCTTGCTCCTGGTGCGCCTGTTCTGTTTATGAGGAGGAGACGTGCACCTTCTGAGTGGGGACAGCAGGCGTGGCAGCTGCCTGTACTTGCTCTGTGTAGGGAAAGCGCGTTCTTCTACGGCCCAGGCCATATTCTTCTTGTGTACGAGGCAATCACACTCTACAGCTCCCCCTGCTGTATGTGCTCTGTTTTGTTGGATGTATCTGTTTGATTTGTACACTTATTACCAAACCTACATCAGAGGCACTTCCCTTCCACCTTTAGTTGTTCATTTCTATTGTGAGGGTCAGATTAGTGTGTTTGGACACAAGGACAGGGTATATCATTTTGATTATGAGACAGAGACTGATCTTTAGTTTTAGTTTCCTAGGAACGGAAACTCCCTTTAGGACAGGGACAGAGAGACCTTTATCCAACCCTTTTATTTTAATAAAGATGACTGGGGTGAAAACACTACCACTTTGTGTCAGCCTCTTATTTCTGACCCCTCACACTGTCCTTTGTACGTGACTGCTGGGGCACGGTCCTTTCCTCAATGCCTGCCAGCCTCTCTTCTGGTTAGAATTCTCTTTTTTGTTTTCAGAACAGCATCTCCCAAAATATGCACTTGGGTGCACCCAAGAAAACCCAGACTGGAACCAGTTGCATGGAATCAAGAACAGGAATGTAACGGGCAGTGATTTTTCCTGTCAAACTGAGATGAGAAACCCAACACACAACCTACCAACCCCATACAGGCCCCAGGAGAGAGATGAGGCAATAGGAAACACATTGAGAGTGACAGGGGACTGCAGGGGAGACAGAGCAATCCTCCCCAAACCCAGTTGTCAGGGGACTGCCGAGGAGACACAATACTCCTCCCCAAACCCAGCTGGAAAAACAACTAACCAGTGCATGAAGAAAGTCACCAAAAAACGAGTAGCCTGAGCACATGGCTGCCACCCTGCAAATATTGACTGAAAAGGGTTGGGGGTAGTACCAAGCCCCAAAGGGATAGCTTAGCCAGAGGTTGGCCAGGGGGAGCATGTGAGCAGGGGGACCAATGGAAGCTAGGAGGAGTGTTGGAAGGGGGTGGGCGGGGCTATGAAAGCTCAGCCAACACAGAGAGAGTAACAAATGAAAGTTGCTCGGTTGAGATCAGGTGGAGCAATGGTGGCTCAAGAGACCAGAGGGCAGACGGGCGAGCGAAGTGCTGAGGAGACTGTGGCAGTGTTCTGAGAGGGTGCATATAAGGTACAGTGTGTGTGAGAGAGTGATACCAGTTAAGTGTAGGGCAGTGGAGGTGAAAGGTGAGTGATGAATATAGAGGGAGAAGGAAAAAGAGGGCGGTAAGTGTAGGGGAATTAGAGGGAGGGTGAGAGTGATAAGTAGAGTGTAGGGTACAAGGGTGTGGGGAGATTGCAAGGTGGTCGTGGGAGTGGTGGTGAGGGTGGAATGCAGCAGAACGGGAGACCATTGAAAGGGAAAGGTGGAGAGAGTGTGATAAGATCAGGGAAAGAAGGCAGAAATAGGGAAATGAGAGAAGAGAGAGGGCGAGGGGAGAGGAGATGGAGAGTGCGGAGCATAGGGACTGGTAGGGAAAGCGATTGGGAGAGGACTGAAGGCAGGTAGGAAGAGGGGAGGGGTGGAGCTAGACGCAGAGATGGCGAGTAGGAAGGTTCCTGAGGGAGGGGCATGGAGAAAGATCTGGAGGTACGAATAGATGCAGAAATAGAAAAAGAGACAGAGGGAGGGGGAGAGAGAGGGAGTGTTATGAGGGAGGAGAGACAACAAGTAGAGAAAGCATGCTGAAATCAGCCTGCTAACAAAAGGGAGAGGATTACTTGGAAACTCCCTGAAGGTGCTCTATAGAAAAGGCACAGCCTTCACTGTTCCATTCTAGGTTAAAAATAAAGTAAACATCAGCCAGCAGTTACTGTGCTTTTGATTTTGTTGCAGCGGGCGGGGAGGGGGGGGATCTAGGGTCACCTGGGCTATGCTGGCGGGAGCCCGCAGGGAGGTCAAGATAGCCGTCGGGACCAGACCAGTAGTTTCAACTTTTAATAAAGCACAGTAAACATATTCTCTTGGTCTGTGGATTATTGAGGCCATATGGGACACCCTTCGGAGGCACTAGCTTATAATGGGTGCCCCCACTGTCGCGGTGGGTAAGTTGGTCGTGTGGAGCTCCCACGGTGTAGGCACGTCTATGTGGGGGAGAATATAGGACAGCACAGGTATTCATCTGCAAGGACCTTCAGCTAATCCCCTGTGAGAACTCGAATGGGAAAGTGCATTCACTTTTCAGCAGGAGCGTATAATCCCCTGTGAGAACTCTAATGGGAAAGTGCATGCACTTCTCACGTATAATCCCCATCAAGACATCTAATGAGAAAGTGCATGCACTTCTCAGCAGGAGCGTATAATCCCCGACGAGAACTCTAATGGGAAAGTGCATGCAATTTGCAGCAGGAGCGTATAATCCCCTGCGAGAACTCTAATGGGAAAGTGCATTCATTTCTCATCAGGAGCGTATAATCCCCCGTGAGAAATCTAATGGGAAAGTGCAGGCACTTCTCAGCAGGAGCGTATACAATAATAACACAATTACCTTTATGTAGTAACTTTTTAAGTGATTCACTATTTTCTTACTGATATTTCTAAAGGAAACTACAGAGAATATGTACAGATATTACTGGCAGGGAATTCTTTGCACCTCTCCCAAGAGGCATCTCAAAAGGCGCTGTTAAATGGGACAATATGTGTGCCCCGCAGCGTGCAGTTTGAAATGCTAGCCCAGACCTATGCGTTTGAGACTTCTCTTTTTTTAAATCTAGATAGGACAAAAGGCAGCGCGGTTTAAATGTGCAATCTCTATCTTAACAGTCCTTTAATGTCTTCTATACATTTTGCAGCTTAGGTTTGCACTGTCTCGCATAACCGCCTTTATTGAAGCATCGCCTTTGGGGGTACTAACCTCTTTAGATGCGCCAAACTGCTTACAATATGGGTGGGTAAGGTAAAAAACAAAATATGGAGAACTTTTGATTCAAAATCATAAAGTGTTTAATCCTGTAGCACAAAACAATAGTAGATCTTGTTTTGATCTGACATTTTTTAAAGTAGATTAACACATTAGTGGTTGACAGTTAATATGCATTAATTTTGTACAAAAAAAGGAAACATCAAATTTGCATTAATGCATGCCAATTCTTTAAGACAATGATGACTCTGATTTAGACAAAAAATCACAACAAATTTGCATTAATGCATACTAGTTTTAACAAAGATCTTTCAGATTTAGACAAAGGTCACGCCCAAATTTGAATTAATGAATGCTAGTTTTAACAAAGATCTTTCAGATTTAGACAAAGGTCACGCCCAAATTTGCATTAATGCATGCTAGTTTTAACAAAGATCTTTCAGATTTAGACAAAGGTCACGCCCAAATTTGCATTAATGCATGCTAGTTTTAACAAAGATCTTTCAGATTTAGACAAAGATCATGCCGACACGTGTTTTGACCTAACAAGGTCATCCTCAGGGCGAACAAATGTTGAGTAAAGCTGTCAAGAGTGCATGGATTCATAGATATGTTACTTTTAAACAGATCTTGTATCTGACAATCGCAAAAGCAAAAAGAAAAGAAGAGAAACAACGAAGGGGAGAGAAAAGAAACAAAAGGTATCCCGTCAGACGGTGTTAAAACCTTTCAGGAAACATAATTCAGATGCATCCTCCCAACAGTGTACATAAACACTCAAACATCAAAGTAATACACTTGGTAATATACCATAATACATGGAAATAATATATAAGTCGTATGCTTGGACTGGATACATTATCTATCCAATGTTATTGCCCTTTCGCTGTTGTTAAAAGCTTTCACTCAGAGAACAACAAACCTATTGTTTTCTGTAAGGGTATGATAGATAAAATTTGCCTCTGAATAATTTTATAGAACACTAAGTTTTAATCAGTGGTGATACACGAACTAGATATGGTTTCTTTTTTGCTTAGTAGAGAGGGACCTGTTGCTTGGCGTCTAATGCAGAGAATAAGAAACAAATGTTTAGGAAATATCCGAATGGTATATACCGATTTGTTATATTCACAAATATCCATACATTTCTGCTTATATGATATGTTAAATTGGCATGCATTAATGCAAATTTGATGTTTCCTTTTTTTTGTACAAAATTAATGCATATTATCTGTCAACCACTAATGTGTTAATCTACTTTCAAAAATGTCAGATCAAAACAAGATCTACTATTGTTTTGTGCTACAGGATTAAACACTTTATGATTTCGAATCAAAGGTTCTCCATATTTTGTTTTTTACCTTACCCACCCATATTGTAAGCAGTTTGGCGCAACTAAAGAGGTTAGTACCCCCAAAGGCATTACTTTTTTCTATAGGTGATGGTGGAAGATCACCTAACTCACCTCACAGCTGCAGCCTTTCTCGCTCATCTTTTATCTCACCCATCCCAGGCGTGCGTGCGCACTCCCAGTGTAGAGGATTACTTCCACAAAAACTCACTCACTATTTCATTCAAGCATCCACCAGTTTCCTGAAACCCTGTGTAGCCCTGGTGTTTCTGGCCCTGGTCTGGCGGCTAGTGCACATTTCTCAGCCGCCACGCAAGGGAGGGACCACTCCTCTCACCGGAGACCAGCTGCGAGCAGGGGGGCGCTAGGACAATAATACCGCTATTCCCCTTCCTGCAACAGGAGATGGACCACCCGATCTTCAACCATTGTAAACCTCTCAGACACCAGAGTGCGTTTTTAGGGTCCCAACAAGGCACCCTCTTTGTTTCAAACTTAACAAACCACATTTCAACAAATGATCCCCTTTTTATCTCAGTCTACCCTGGTGTGATTGTCCCGATAGGGGTCCACTCTCACTGAGCAGGGTGATTGAAGGACCCTTAGGGGGGAACCCAAAGACTGTTACTTCTCCCAACGGTTTCCTTTTGTCTTTACTTTCAACATTTTCTCCCCTGCTCAGCCCACTCCTCAGGGCAGGGGAGCAATGTGCATTGTTCATTCTGAAGATTCCATCCAGCCTTAAGGTGGAGCTGGATGGTCTAGTCCATAGAGACACAGAAGTCAGTTTCAACCCATTTGGCACCACTCACCTTGGAGGAAAGGTTAGGGGGTGGTCATGGTGGGCGGTTCCCTTCCCCTAGACGGCTTCTGGCAGGACGCCACCCCTTCTACGTCCCATATCATTCCAGGTTACTCGATTGTAAGGCCCGTCACACCAACTTACTACGCAAACCCTCAAACTAAACGATCACCCCACACCCTCTACTAACCCTTCTTAACTACTATCACCTACCTGTATATAATGACACAAATATAAACCAAGAATAAATAATCATATAAATACATGGACAAATAAACCTATGCCTCTACAAATTGGTATATAAACAATATACAGGTTAATAGATGAAAACTATATACAGTTATCCAATTACATACAGAATTTACATGGGCGTGACTGCTGCAGTCAGTCACACCCTGCACAATACCTCTTTCCTTGCATGAGTTGATATAATGGTAGCCCCCCTGTTGTTTCTCATCGGGGGACCCAACCCAGTGTACTGTCCATGTTCTGACGATGCCCCGTGCACCATGTGGGCCACCACCACATCACTGCTGCTGCCTGAGGGCCCAGAGAGGACTCTCAGTCCTACTGCACGCCACACACAAGGCGAGCTGCTGCTTTACCTGAATACATTTTGAATCTTCTGTTGATGACCCCATGGCCTGGGGGATAGCCGGGCACACAGGCGCACAATGTTCCTTTTTTAGCAGTGGGCCCATACCAGGAGGGGTTGCCGCACTCGCAACCGCAACCCAGGCATGTGTTCTTTGTTTCGGCATTGCCCCATTGTCATGGGGTTGCCACCTTCACTGCCACACCCTGGCATGACTTGACACTCCCCTCTGGGAGTTCAGGGGGCTGGAATGAACCACTTGTCTCAGTCGCGCAGCGACTTCACACCTTTCAGAGTTGCAGGGAAGGCGCCTTACCTAGTGTGGGGGCCCTTGTTCCAGTCCTGTAGTGTCACTGTTCAGTATCACAGTCCTGCTTAGGGCACACTAATCTTATCCCTGCTGCAAATGTGACCCTGTAAATGGTGTCTTTTGGCTAGTGAAAACTCAGAAGTCACTCTCCTTGGGGAAACTTTTCAAGGGTCATCTGGTAAGGGCTCAGAAAACACAACTTGTACTGTTAGGCACAGCTTTCACTTAGTTGCTCCTGAGTTTCACAGAGATGTATGCGGCTAAGGAGCAAGATGTCACTCTTAGGAGGGGTGAGGGGCAGTCATAATGTATAGTGCCTCAACACATAAATACACAATAAAGGAAGGCCCACACTGTCTATGCTGAAAAAAATACATAGTAAACCTGTGTAAAGACTGGAGGGGTGCCTGTGGTGCTACCCACTATCTGGTTAGGTTAGAGGCACAGAGGCACCCCAGCCAAGGCTCTCAAAGGGTAGCAATGTACGAGCAACCAAGGATGAGACTCAAGGGACGTGATGCAGGTGATGCAGGGTGGTTCTTAGGCACAGCGAATCCACAAGCCCCCACAATAGAATGTCCACATACTATGTTATGTACTAACACAGTTATTTTATTAGATCAAATTAGGTTTATGTGAATATATACACATAAATAAGACTCACTTTGTACTCATGAAACTCTACTTCAATAGTTAATAGAATACATAGGGCCTCATTACGAGTTGGCCGCAAAGGGATACCGGGCACCGGTAAGGACACAGGTGCCGGTAATCCCTTTGCGCCCTATTCCGAGTTCCCTTAGCGGGTCCCTTCCTTAACGCCTGGTTTTACCAGGCGTTATGGGCGGGACCCGTAAAGGGACTTGAGAGCTAATAACGGTACCCCAATTTGCGGTACCGTTATTAGCGCCTTCCCCCTTCACATTGAGCCCTCTGGGGGCTGAAATGGGAATGGGGAATGGCTTTTTCAATGGGCACTTACCGGTCCTGCAAAGGTCGGAATAGACCGGTAAGTCCCCATTGAACCAGGGCGGACTCGGTACCGGTATTGGAGGTAGTCATGGCGCAAATAGCGCCATGATTACCTCCATACTCGGAATGAGGCCCATACACTTTGTGGCACCACGTTTATTCTTAGATTTATCAAAATTAAAAGGGGAGGAAGGATAGCTCTGGGGCAAGGCGTTTGTCCTGGAAGAAAGACAATGCAGCACAACATAGGTTTGCGTTACAAATGCACAATTTAAATAAAATAAATAATGCACCAACTGGTAATTGTAATAAAATGCACCAAAATTACTAAGCACTGTTTAACTTAAAAACCACAAATGTAGAAATAAAGGCAAATTGCTTTACAAAACTGGAAAAATATTTTTCGTGTTAAAATGCAATTCTGTGTGGAGATCCCCCACCTGGGCAACCTCCTATAAAAGGTCATTTATACTTTGCGTTTATATTAATGTCCAATCCTTACATTTTCAGTAATTGTTGGCTTTTCTCTGTACAGGTCCCACCAGCCCCAAAGTACCTGGGAAGCAACTGGGGAGCCAGGCCCAAGATCAATATCAGACCCCTGGATGGACCCTGAGGGAGGAAGACCCTCGCCCTTGTCACAGTAGCTTGGGTGCCTTGAAAGTCGAAGTGGTGGAGTCTCTCAGCTTTACTCGATGATGCCCCAGGAATATGGATGCCACTCTGGAAGAAGATCTGGGTCATTGCTGTTGAGCAGGAGAAGGGAACCAAGCTGTGTTAGAAAGGCAGCAATGAAGGTCTGTTGCTGTGGTCTCCTTGCCCAGGTTGCTACGTTGGCTGTGGATGTCCCACGAAGCCTAAACTCATTGTAGACCTTGCCAAAGGCTTGAGAGGTGAGGAGGAGTCTTTTGGTTTTCATCAGTGATCTTCGGTGGCGACGGGTGCAGTGGCAGGAGTAGGTGCCAGTTTTCATTGTTTTGCTGTTTGTTGCCAGTTGATTCTTCGGTGCTGCAACCTCAGCACAGATGACAGGATGGCTTCTGTCGAGTGGGACCCGAGCCCTGGATGCAGATTGCGGGAAACCCACCCGCGGGCACTTCTCTGCAGGCCGCGACACTGGACTTTCTCATCTGGGGAAAAGTGGACAGATGTCAAGATTTCTGCCATTGGTTGAAAATTGGCAACCTCTGGTCATCAAGTAGCACTAAGCCTGTGTACCCCCTTTTCTGGGCAATACACATCAGTCTGGCTTTCTTCTGGTCACAGACAGCCTATGGACACTGGACGACGCAGGTGGACTTCTTGGGCTCAAAATGTCCTGTCACTCTTCTTCAGGACCCACAAATATACCTCTGCAGGATGGCAGGCACTCATGGCTGACTTCCAGGACACTTAGGGTGAATAATAGCAGTTGCACAATGTCCTCTTGGAGCTACAGGAAGAGGTTCCCTGCCCAGGTCCTCTCTTGAAGAGTTGCAGCAGCAGGACTTCCCCCAGCTGAATTCAGGATATGCCTCCAGGAAGACTCCAAGCTTCTTATACGGAGGTAAGATATACACAAATCCCCATACTCACTCAGGCTAAGCTAGACTTAGTCAGCTAATCACACACTACTGCATTCATCATGCAGAACCCAATCAGGCTCGCAGGCATTCAGGCCAAAACCAGACATTCAAAACAGTGGATGTGTATTGGGGGCAACTCTCAGCCTTTCAGAGCACACCCAGCATTCACTCCAGTTTCAGACCGGACGGGCTCAGGCAGGACCACAGGCGTTGTACACACAAGAAAAAAGAGACACTGTGAGACAGGTTTGGTATCAAGAGATGACACAGACAACAGTTGTAATAGTTTTGAAAAACCTTTATTAAAATGTCAGGATGGGTGTAACGCCTAACTTGCCCTATAGCTATGATGGGGATTGCCCTACATACAGAAACTAAGGAACAGAACGTCTATGTCTAGAAGTCCAAAACAAAGGTCTATCTGTGTCAAAACCTATGCTTGCCCTCACGTCTAATACTTAAATGTAGTGCAGGGATATTGTAACTCAAAATAGTGTCCAAATTAAAGTCAGGAGCAATCTGTAGCTCCCTTCGCCAAGTTCAGGATACAGTTTGAAAAGATAATGTTCTCAAATAGGAGCTCAGGGCTCTTTGACCAAAAAAAAGTTTCAAAAGAGCTTGGGGTTCCCTTCCCCAAGGTTTAAGCACTAGTTCACAACACAATATTCCAAAGATAATATTCCCAAGAAGCTTACGTCTTCCTTCTCCACGCTTGTAGCCTTGTTTCACCAATAATCAATCTCACAGGGTTCAGTAGAAGCTTAAGTTTCTCTTTCCGAATCCTGTTGCACTGATTTAGAACCAATGTTACGCTCTTTCGGGTTTCTCGGCTGCTTTTACAGTTCCTTTTCATTACAGTTCCTTTTCCTTTGTTGGGGCTTCGTGATGTAGGCACAGTTGACAGACCGTACGGTCCACCCATAACAGGTCGTGCAACCGGTTACCCTTACCCAAGCACTTTATCCCTGTGACTTAGGATTGTTGGGTTATTCACACTTGGAAGGTTCAAATGCAGCTTAAACTTTAAATTCAGCACTTTGCTCACACTTCGCTGCTCCCCATGGCTGCTCACTTGCAAAAAACGTATTTTCATAATTTCACTAGCTCACATTGCTTTACAATTGTCCATTAACTGTTCAGATTAATTTGAACATGTACACTTGACCATTCCAATACAATGTAGTTTCACTAACTTTCAAACACGCACAAGGTTTCTTTCATTCATTGACACACACGGATTGTGTAACGATTATTCCCAGTTTGCACAATCTGGATATCCCTGCCTGTCCACTAGACACCCTTAGACTGTAGCTTCCAGTCAGGGAACAAGCACCTCTCGTCCACAGCATAGGGATCGCCTGCTTCCGTGGCTCCCTTCTCTCATGCTATCCGGCTCCTTTGAGATACTGCTCCCTCGAAATGCAGAGACACTTGGCTACACTGTGCTTTTCTCCTGCGTCTCAGTGTCCCATTCTACTTTGGTTTCTCATGGGCTGTGCTGGCCTTCGTTCTCCTCTCTCATCCCACAAGCTTCTCGCTCTCCTTGCTCTCTTCGCTGTTTGTGGACTCCACCTCTTATACACATGTGAGTCTCTAACAGGCTGCAGGTTTGAGGTCCCAGGTTCAATTGCCTGACCACAATCAGTCCATTTACCAGGACATGCCTGGCCTTCAGTTTGATATCCTTAAGGCTCCCTCTTCTTCATCTCGGTACTATATGGTGTCTCCTATAGGTAATCTTCATTACTCTTGGGGTTAGTTTCTTCTGCTCAGTACTTGGTTTGACTTCAGGGTGAAAAGTAGGATATGGGCAGCAATATCTTACAAAGGCTGAGGGAGGGTAAGGTAAGTGACTGTCAGGAAATGGGGCATACTGTGTCTTGCCCTTTGGTGCCCTCTCCCCAATCCCCAAGGACCCTGTGGCCCAGGTGATCCTCCTTTACTAGTCCACTTCCAAGGTCGGGATCCAAAAGCGATGGCCCATTCCCTGGCCATTTGAACAGAAGATCAATGGGGAATAGATGCAAGGGTACCTTCAAGTTTGTCACAACACCCACAACACAGAATGTGAGTTGACTTCCCTTTCCATTCAGTCTGGTCCCAGCCCTATGGTGTACCCAAAACAAGCATGTAGGCACAGGGCAGCCCGAGAGCCATACATGGCCCTTCCACCCAACATCCAATCAGGGGAAGGGAACAGATTCAGGGTTTCTTAGGACTTTGAGAAACGAGACAGAAAGGCAGAAAGCAACAAGGCTTACAGTGGCCATCATGCCTTTGTTCAGGAATCTATTGATTCCTATGACAGGGCCTGGGTGTCCCAAAATTGGGAAGACCCAGAGTCCATACAAAATCAGCATGTAGCTGCCACCAGCCCATAGCCTGCTCTGTGGGGCAACAAACAGGTGCCCAAAAACAGTACCAAGGGGCGCCCCTACCCATGGGTGCCATTGGGCATCCCATGGGACTTGTTCACCAACAAATAAAAAGAAAATGAAAAGCTACGATGCCAGGGGTCCAAACTGGACTCCTGTGCCGAAAACACAGACTAGGGGAGCATTGGGACAAGGACAAGGAGGCCCAGTCCCTCCAAAGCAATTCCAGCATCACATTATACATTTACAGGTTAGTAATAACATATTTGCTGTTTTATGATGCACTGAATCATAGGACTGATGCTTCAAAATGCCCATGAGAAACATTGCAAGCCATTATGTACAATAAAGAAGTGTGACATATATTCAAGGAATGGGCAGCATGGCATGGGATGGCAACCCCACGTAGTCTGCTTAAGTACTGTAGTAACCTTTCTCCGTGCCAACGTGGACAAATACAGGTAATGGCTAACTGCAGTCATAGAGCAGACGTGGGTTGTAAGTAATATGTAACTCCGGCTGAGTGAAGAGTAAGAGGCAGGGAGTACAAAGGCTATTTTGGTTAATGTGTCTGAAGAGTTCTACATTAGATATTCTTTCTGTCAAGCCAGAGTTCACATTCCTTTTGAAACTTTTGAGGGTGTGCTCTGTTTTTAGGGATGAAGGACAATTATTTCCAGGTTTGGGGGCTAACACTACCAGGGTTCTCCATCTAAGATTTAGACCTTTGAACCTAGGTAATGTAAGGTTGTCATTGGAATTCCTAAGAATCTTGTTGGTACATATTTGTTTAAGACTGTGTTCAGGCCTTTAGGAGCGCAGTTTTGGAGAATTCTGAAGGTAACAAAGTCGACTATGTGCCGGATTCCTTTCCTAATGGAGAGCCACTTGAGACTTGCCAGACCTGGTGATATATGGTCCCTGGCTTTGAGTCCCAAAATAAGTCCTGCTGCTTTATTTAGGGTAAGTTGCATTTGTTTTGTTCTGTGGGAGGTGATCAGCACTCTGGTTGCCAGCTCACTGAGTCGTACAGACAAGCGATGCGTTTCTCCAAGCACATTCATAATTCTTGCAATCTTCAGGGAGGCAGTTCAGTTCAGTGATTTGGAATTTGGGTTACCTGTTTAGTCGAGCAATGGGTTAATATCCACCATAGTAACTATCGCTGTGATGCTATTGGTAATGGAGCATCTACAATTAATTTTTTCAAAGCTGTGAGAAGGATCTGTATATTATCCTCCCTGGTCAAGCAAGGGCTACCCGTCCACCCATTTGATTAGCTCAACTTGAGGCAATTCTTTTTATAGACATTTGGTGGTATGGGGGTCAATGACTATTTGATGATTATCAGTGAACAATGTTTCTGTGGTTCCTTGTAAGCCCACATTGAGCTCTTCAATGCATTAACAGATGTTGCTGCTACGTTGCTGCGTACCTTTGGAGATGTAACTTCTGGCTTCTTGGATGGAAGAGTTATGTTACTGTGCTTTTGTGCTGCACTGATCCTAGTCCGTGATGAGAGGGGGTCTGGGTTTGCAGATATTAGGACCAACTATCGGGTTTGGGTTGCGCTTCGTGGGTATAGTTACCTGATTCTTATGGGATTGAATCATTGGTATGATCCGTAAAATAATATATACCTCTGTGGGGCACGGTCCTGTGCATTTGTCAAGGTTATTGGAGTTGGCTGGTTTATTCTATTTTTGGAGGTGAGGTATTTTGTGGATTAAGGACCAGTTGGAGTTTCATATTGTGCTTCAGTAATCTGATGAGTTTAGGTAGTTTTCCATGAAGTGCTAATAGGATTGAGTTTTTAGCCAGCAATGCTGTACTTTGTGCAGTTTATCTTCCTTTGTACGAGGGGATTATTGTGTCTCAGGATAGAGCTCTGTTTATGGGCGTTTCAGAATGGGCTTTGAAAATGTTTTCTAAGGTCACCTGCCAGAGATGTTGGCAGTTAGCAAAAATGGGCCTATCCATGCACCATTCGTCACATTTAGGGGCCCCAGTCAGTTTAAGAGTTGCCAGGGTTGTTATGGAAGCAATTCTTTTTGAAATATTCTTTGTTCATTTTTGGAGATGTTTTCAGGAGGGAAGGTTATATTATTACAATTCTTTAGATTATTGGGTTGAATAATATCTAGAAACTCCTATAACTGGAAACCTGAGTGGATGAGGGATGGGGCGGTAAGTGAAGGAAAGTTGCGGGTCTACTTGTAACTTAAAAGGGCGTGGGTGGTTGACTTAGATGTGTGTAATAGACTCTTAGCTATAAGGTACTCAAATGTTCTAGAGTACCAATGTCAACATGCTGTAGAGATATTAAGGTCTGCTTTCATGTGTTGTTTTCTTGTATAACTCTTAGGGATGGTATAACGGAGGACCAATTGGTGGCTATTTTGATCAGATTATCTGATGGCTCTTTGACCCATGTGCCAGTGAAAGTGAGTTATATACTGCTAGTCTCGACCGAATGACGAACTGTGGTTGTCTAAGATAGTACAGGTTAGATTCGGTTATTCATTTCACAGGAAAATGTGACAGAGGTTTTTAAATACACTGGTAAAATACAGGGCCGTAAGGACTATGTTACATTGTTAAATGTGCAAGCAATATAAAGGGCCTTAGGGTCCAGATTAAATGTTTTACAATCAAGATAAATGGTATTTTAATGCAAAGGTAAAATACAGTGCCTATGGGGCCTGATTCAATTTCTAAGTGTTCGAAGAGCAAAGAAGGCCTTAAGTCAACAACACAAAGAGTGATAAAGCAGTCAGAATAATTAAGTGAAAAACTATTCAGTAGATATTGCAAGCCTCGTCAGAGTACAATTCACATTGCAGCTTGATGTAACTAGGCTGTGCTGGTCAAGCTGATGAGGAGTAAAGGGAATAGCCAGGAGCCCAACCAGGCCTTCCTTAAAAGGCCAAGCAGAATTTGCGCTTGGCTGTAACGCCTGGTGTGATGATAGCTATGATCAGTGCTCTCTATGATCAGGGCTCTCTGGCAGTGCTGACATGACCATGGAGCCCAATCCCAGACTTGCCTGACCCGGGGCTAGAGGGTGGGTTAAAGAAGGGCAAGCACACAAGATGGTGGATGACAGTGTGCCCAAGCTCCAGTTCGGGCGGAGGTAATGGGCCTGCAATCCTCACTGGGCATCCTTCAAACTGGCAAATGCTCAAGGGAAATTATTTAGATGAGAGGGCCTTAGAAAAATCCTGTCCACTGAAATGTTGGTGGTCACATGGCCACAGAAACCAACTAGAGCCTTTAGAAAGCTCTAGATATTTTAAGAGTTTGAGGAAATGTGTCCATATGAATTAAAGGGATTACGGCAAAAATCAGAGCCTGGTTGTAGGGAAAATAAAGGTAAATGTTACCAGAGTTCAAGGAGAGCTGCAACAGAGGCAGCCTTTGTGCTGGCAAGGATGAGGAACTCACCATATGATACCCATAGAAAGGTTCAACAACTGGTGGTCTGGAGATTGGTTCCAGTGGTGACATACAAGGAGACAGAACCACAGTAGCAGTACCCGGGAAAAAGTATGCCCACGGAGCCCAAAGGTACTGAACACAATGGTTTTGAGACCCACGGACCTTAAGGGAATTGAAAAAGCCTCTGACCACTGAAGAACCGGTCACTGCACACAAGGTTTGTATGCGAAAGAAGAATGGGTCCAGTGATATCATCGATTTCATCAGACAAACAGGCGATGGCCCATTTGATGGTGGATGACAGGACATGACAGGACAGCAGCACAACAGCAAGTTACCACGGTACTTGCTGCATCATCTATAAGGCAGTAACCCTCAAGTCACCCAGCTACCTCACAGACAAACTCAGTATCTCCGGCGGACAGTGCACTACTAGAAGCCAGGACACGTGCAGACTTGACATCTGCCGCTGCAAAAAGGAAAGGACTAGAAAACAAGCCTTCTCTGCCCACTCCCCAAGACTATGGAACCTGCTCCCCGTCAGCATCAGACTCACCCCCATGCTCCTACAATTCAGAAAAGAACTCAAGACCCACCCCTTCAAGGAATCTCTCCTCTCAAACAACATAGGCGATCACAACGCCCCTCGCACCACCTGACTCGCTAGACGCCACCCTCCCTGCCACCCAGGAAATATGTACCTCTCCTCTGTGCCCCTCTGTATCCTACCCTCCGCTGTGTATCTGTTCTGTTGTTAACTCTGAAAACGCTCTGTTATGCATCTGTACTGTTGCATGCCTCTGTAAAGCGCTCCATTGGTGCTAGACGTTTGGTCCACATTCAATAAATACAATAATAATAATAATAATAATAATAATAATAATAATAACAACAGTACTGGCCGTGTGGGACAGGACAGTGATGCTCAGATCAGGACAAAGGACAGCAAGAGCGCAGAGGTCCAGCCCAAGCAGTTCCATGAAGGAGGGGACAGAGTTGAACAACAGGAAAAATGCAACAAAAGTTAAGGCAAAGTTGCAAAGGCAACCACTTCTGATCCAGTTAACGAAAACTGTGTATTACTTCTTTTTACCTCAGCTTTACCTCTAATAACTGATATTTGTTCTCCCACCACCTCTCGAATGCTCCTCTTTGTCTTTGCTATCTCCACTGTTTGTTCTGATATTCTCCCTTCTTCTTCCACCATTCTGATCCACTCCTTCTTCTTCACGTTCTTGCTTCTCACTCTCCAACCTCCTCCCCCTCCTAGATTGCTTCTCTCATCCTCCTTCTGCACTCCTTCTCTGCGTACTCTCTCTGACCTCCTCCTCTGTTCTTCTCTCTTTCTGCTATGCCCCACTAACTCTCTCCAACCTCCTCTTCTCCTCTTTCATTCTACACCTCTCTGCTATATTCCCGCTCCACTTCCTTCCTCCAACCTCCTCATCTACTTCTCCGGTAACATTCTCTCTTCATACATCACAATTTCTCTTTTTCTCTCCAACTTCCACCTCCTTTTCCAATGTTCTCCACACCTTCTTGCTGCTATGAAATGTACTACCCTCTCCCTGTCACATGCACACTTCCCGCAAACATCCACAGTCATCCTAGCATGCATGCACACACATCAAGACCCCTCGCATGCAGACACACACACAAATACAGACATCCTCACTTACCTGCGGTTCACTACTGGTGCCTCTATCCGTGCTGTTGCATGTGCACTGCAGAGTCCCGGACGCAGGCCAGGCACGGACACCGGTTCTCTCTGGGCACCGCCATGTTGATTCCACCATGCATGCGCAGGGGCCTGACTCCCAGGTCCCGCCCATGCACGGAATTTAAGTCATGGGTAACCACGATGATACCCACACCACAGGCCTCGATTTCGGGAGGAGGGGGGTATTTACACGCCTCTCTCCCTCGGCTGAGTGTGTCTTAATGCGCTCAGCCAGTACCCTACTTGCCAGTGTCCTGACTTCTGTTTTTGTGCTCTCTGACCCTTTTGCCTGAATGATCCTTGTCTGGGCCTATGCCTTGTCCGTTCTGGTCTCCTTGCCCTTTGTTCTTGTCTTATTCCCCCCGCCCCTGTCTTCCTCACCTTAGAGCTCCTGCTTGTTCTGCCCCTTCTCCTGGATCTAGGTCCCCGTAATTCCTGTCTGTTTTGGTCTCTCCAGCTCCCCCTGGCCATCGCCAGTCTTCTGCTGTTCTGGTATGGCTTCCTGCTATCATCTTGTGAAGCTTCAACCTCTTCATCGCTGAAGGTTCTCCTGCTTCCCATGCCAGTGTTCGCACTGTCCGGCATCGAGGGCCATCTTAACAGTTTCTATGGCCTGGGGCACAGACAGCCTTGCCCCCTCCCCCTGAAACCCATGTCCTGCTCCCTCCTCCCCTGAAACCCATGCCACTCCCAATCCGCAAAATTAAATTTACATACCTCGAGTCAAATTCAACAGAAACTCGTCTAGGCTTTAAATACATTTTCTAGTTGTTAATAAAATATAAACATTACACATCTGTGTGACCTGTTTCCCCAAGAAGATGCTATATTGAAGACATTTTCACTTTGTTTTTAGAATGATATAATCACTTTATTTAATACAATTATAACCTAACAATGTTTTCTGTATGATGTGACCAAAGCACATGCTCTTGAAAAAACATGAAATGACAAGGCAGCAGAGAAAACAAAAAGGCATGTAACAAACACCAAAATTCACTTAGCGTTTGAGTTCATGCTCACACAGCAGACACACAAATTCAAGTAATCATAGAAAGAATTAAATGAAAAGCACCCAGTGACTATCTGCCTTCTCCTGCCCAAGGCTGAGGTGCCTGAAACACTGCTAAGATTAAACTATATATTTCCTTTTAGATTTGCATATTGCAAAATCATTAATTAGGTCAGAAAATTATATCTCTTGAACCATTCGAGGCTCAATGCTTAACAGAGCCAAATAATGTAATCTGGCTTTAATCATAAAGGTAAAACAGTGGCTATTAAGAGAAATGCATCCTCCACCTTTTGTGGCTAAGTGGGCAGAGGGAAGGCTATGCTCTTTAGAAGGGTGTGAAGGTGAACTAGTAGTTACTTAAACAACACATGGTCACAGTCCAAAATAAAAGGAATGTCCAATCAAGGTTCTATACAAATATACACACTTTAATTAAACACACCACTCGCAATAGAATGAGGAGAAAATAATGTACAAAACCGCCCACCCGAAGGAAGAACAGAGAAGGTGTAAGAAGAAAGTAGCACTCTGAGCGTGGTTCCCAGGGTGGTAGGTAAATTACTAGCCATAAAAGGGAAATGTTGAAAACATGTGTAATCATGACCTAAACAGTCTCTAGAGCCCAAGTGGACCGAGGGGGCAGTTCAGGGTCAACAGTACCAGGATTCAGTACTTGGTGGACGCAGAGTAGGGGCAAATGCGGTCCCTCTGTTCGGCAGAAGGAGTGCTCTCAATGATGCAGCCAAGGGCGGGCCCAGGATTGCTTCGCATTTGAGGCCGGCAGAGTCAAGTTTTAGTTGCTGGGAGGGGTTGGTGAATGATGCTCCAGCGGTTTGTGTCAGTGGGAAACGGGATAAACGCAGAGCAACCGGACGGTACAACAGAGAGCTTCAGCTGGTCTGGCCCTCCGGCTGCTGTGAAGCAAGCTCAGGGGGACTTGAGGACAGGATGGTTACATTCAGGGTCTGCTTTGCCAGCTTAAGGGGATTCTGATGCAGAGTGGTAGGTCCTGGTCCACAGCAAAGGTCACTCTTGATGTGCCCTGGGAGTGGGTAGGGGACAGACCTTCCTTCTGTCTTGGACGGCTCCTTCTTCACCTCAGGCTGAGGGCTTTGGAAAGCACAGCTTTCCCAAAGGAAGTCAAGTGAGTTCTTCTCAGGTGAATCTTTGTGTCTTGAGAGGATCTGAGAGGGACTGAGAGAATCTCAAGAAGGGGTGGGAGACCCCTTCTTTTAAAGGCAACAGTCCTCAGGTGATTGGACTAAAGCAAGCGTGACTTAGTGGTCTGATCCCTGTACCTGAATGGAGTGGACTCTGCCATTCTGAGGACACACCCAAAGTGCTTTGCTCCATAGGAAGTGAAGGGGACAGGAAAGAACAAGAGAGACAGAGAGAAACAAGATGTTGGAAGTCTCCTGTCAGTGACCAGGACCTGCTGCCTATTTTAATCCCGCCCTCTTCCCACTAAGAACAAAGGCCCTTAGAGATGCCGCACCCTGGTGTGAGGCTACTCCTTTTGAATGGGTGTGCTCCTTTGATGCCCGGGCCCAGGACAGCTCTCTGGAGGAGGGTGTTGTCTGCCCTCACAAAGAGATCAAAGAACAGACCCAGTCCTCCAGGTTCCTGTCCTGCCATTTGGTAGTCTCCGCCCGGGTGGCCAGAATACACATCACCTTCCACAGCAGAGCTGACTCGCAGGAGCTGATACATGTGCAATACCAATTGGGATGTGGTGGCCCTGATCATAAGTAGTACCATGCCTAAACTCAGGCATAGCTTTATTTAGAGTTTACCCTGCCACCGGCATGGATTATTCATGATCATCATAGTTTATATCTAGCATATTTATTTAAAACGTGGCTGTCGCTCTGGCTGTCGAGTGGGCATCTTGTGATTTATGAATATTCTCTATGCCACCAGCAGAGCAGGCGCTGCAGATCGAGCAACTGATGCAGTAGAGCACAAGTACACTATTCTTTTGGCATGGAGTTGACGAAAAGGGGAATCTGGATGGAATAATACCCATAATTGTGTGTATTAATAAATAAAGAAAGCAGGGGCTTTGCACCCTTGCCAGATGGCAATTCCTCATACTGTGTACATTCTAAAATGTGACATACATCATGCTCAGGAATTGATTTAAAAAAGCAGGACAGCGATCAAAGAGGACACATAATATGGAAAATATGTCTCAAAGAAAGCACACATTAAAGTAGAGTTGAAGGGAGCAAATATAAGGGGGCTTTGAGAAACGCTAACATCATTTCCTTTTGCACATTTTGCATCAACTAGTAGATGGGTGACACTGAGAAATGTAGTAGCCATCATTTATCTTGCAATGCTGTTCTTGCTATAAAAAATATTGGTGTGAGGAAAGACACGGACCACCACTAACTAGACCAGTACCATAATGATACTATTTAAGTTTACATAACTAGTTATTTTATACATTGTATATATTTAGCATGTTGTTTAGTAGCACAGTAAGTGCTCCTATCAACATCATGTATATATACAAATACAAACCCCAGCACACAAACACCGATCTCTGCAACAAGTGCTCAACTCACTGAGCTATCTTCTTCACCATGGTGGAACTCAAACTTATCAATATTCATTTCAACTTTGATTATTGAACTTTATTAATATATTGCCCAAAGAAAGGTGGAATTGCCACAAGGTTGTGCTGCAGTGAATGCACAAACTGGGCATTTAGCGGTTCAGTTGATCTGATCAGAACTTGTTTACATCTCATCATCACATGCCAGGTAGCCAGGTGCCCCTCCACCCCCACCCACGCAGTGCAACATCTCAGTGTATGCAGACAAGTGAATCACACTTGTCCTGCCTTTTATCACTCTCCTTGTTGTCAGCCAGCACATTAGCTAGGCGCTGATTGAGAATTATGAGGTGCTAATGGCTAGGGTGTGGATGCCAACCCTGCACCAAAGATGAACTGTAACAGGCGTCCTGCAACGCACACAGTCGCAGAGAAGCATTTCAGTGCTGTTTGTTTTTCGAAACGATTGCCATCATTGAGCGGCAGGGATTGAGGCGAGGTTGCAACCTATGTCTGTTTATTCTAATTTGCACAGCTCCTACTACAACAGTTTTACATGCACATAATTGCCACAGAAAATATTCTCAACAAAAGCCTTCACACCAAAACATATTTATTGTTTATTGCGGAAACATAATTTCCATTACTATTACTTTTCTGTTACATCTGAGGAATGTGGCCTACCGGTCAACTGCTTTTATATTCTCTTGGAGACACAAGATCCAGGGAGGTTACGCTGGCCAAGAACAACTGTGAATCAAATGTGCCATGATTTAGAAGTGGCACAGTATCTGACTGAGATAGCATTTCCCAGACTATGGCCGTTATTACAAGTTTGTTGGTATCCCGCCAGTAATTCCAGCGGGATACCGGCAAACTGCCCCTACCGTTACTAGCGCCTGATATCCCAGTATTACCGGGATATTCTAGGTGCCAGCAACGGCTGCAAATCCCCATTACATGGAGTCACATTGGACTCCATGGAGGATATTGCTGGAATTCGGCGTCAGTAATTCCGGCATTTATTTTTTTGTTAGGGGCCTGATTTACCTCCAGCTCTTGGCGGGAGGTAAATCAGAGCCCCCATCGGCAAACTTGTGTTTTTCCTGTCCGGTAAAATTGCTGGTGCGGAAATTATCAGCAATTTTACCAAAATTTTCCAGACCGGCAAAAGTGTAATGACCCCCTATGTGTAGTACAAAGCGCTATACAACAATGAGAAGATAAAGGGCCTCATCACGAGTTGGGGCGGAGCGGTAAAAAATGCGGCAGTAACGCTATTAGCGCAGCATTACCGCTTTGCCAAACTATAAATTGGGTGGAAAATTGGGGATTCACCTCCAGCTCTGAACTGGAGGTAAATCTGCTGACTTTCCACCCATTTTTGGCATGAATACCGTGGCAGTATTAGCGCCACTGTAATTGTGCCAAAAATGCCCCATTGGGTCCATTGGACCCAATATAAATGAGGACTTAACGCTGTACCAGAATTTGGGATCGGGCACTAATAGTGCCAGACTGAGTTGCGGTAACGCTATTAGCATTGGGCGTAATCCCGGTGGATTTACCGCCGAGATACCGCCCACTTGTGATGAGGCCCAAATACATGATTCAGCTCTTGCAGCATGCTGTGCAAAAACTATACTCAGTTGCTTTCAGAATTGTTTCCCTCTCAGGCTATACATCCCTGCTTTCTGAAACCATATACTTATTAACGGACCCCGTGGATTGAGAAGCAACCTCATTGTGTGGCTTGCACAGTTAAGCGCTAAGGGGGCACTCCCATGCCAGAAATTCTTTCCACCAAAGTCAGCAGTTCTCACCTTTTTCCCACGACGACTGTGGATAATGAACTGAGGTAGAACTCTGAACGCTTTGAGTGCTTGCCATATGCAATGTTCAATAGTGCCGCCTCTACATGCAGCACGCCTCACACCTAACCCTTAGCATTCGCGCTTCGCGCGGCTGTGTGCATATATAGGAAAGTCCTCCTCCTCCTTAAAGGGCCAGCAGCAATGATGTTTTCACAGCGGTAGAAAGCAAAGTAAAACATTCTCTTGTATCCACACATGGGTTTAGGACCATCCGGACAATACTGACAACATGACATTTGAATACCCCACCCCGTTCCTCGGATTTCACCAAAAGTCAAAATTTGTTTTTGGGTTTGTGGCTTGGCGAAGCGTTGTTCCTTATACAATTCCACACCGTTTCACCAATCTGCACCAACTTTTGCATTGTTACCCGTTAGGACCCTCTGGACATTACCGACTACATCACATTTGGACTCTGCACCCCTTTCCCAGGACTTCATCAACTTTACATATGAGAAGGTAGCCTGAAACTGGCAAATCATCAATGTGGTCGTGGAAACACCGGCCCACAACCTTAGAATGCGCGGTTTCTGGGACATTCAAACCGCAATGCAGCGCAAGGAACTGCACCACGCCAGGGTGAGGCAACAAGTGGAGAGAGAGCACAGTAGGTCCCAGTATGCAGCAGCACACCAACTCTCGCCTCTCCACCACGTCTGCTCCGGGGTATGTCAGCCAGTCATACACGCCCATTCTTAGTGCAGTTCACTTTAGAGTGCAAAGCACATCAAACGACAAGCGAATCGGTACAGCGACCAACAGGATAATTGATTTCCAACAATTGATGAGAGTGTTGTCATGTCTGTTCACAGAACCCATTCGGAGAACGGGTACTTTTTGCAAGTATATCATAATTCTTCATTGGTCCTCATTTGGAGGACAGACCAACATTTTACACTTTTTCCCAATCTCAAAACAAACATTTCCCACCCAGTAAGAACCCTCCATAATAACGCTTTGCATTGTAAATTACACAGGGACCTAGCATTTTATTGTCAGAATACCCCCAAAACAACTTCCAAACGTTGCAATACATGTGTTTTGTGTACACAGGGTCACGTATGATGAAGATCTTTTTCATAGGTAATCCGTCATTGACCATGGCATTAGAAAAGATTTGGAGTTGCTGGTTTTTCAGCACGTCGAGTAACTGAGGCATTTCCCCTCTTTTTGCACAGACACTGTGCTACTTTTCATTACCACGTCAGGATGGTAAGTGCTCCAAGAACGTGAAATTTTTAAATTAATTTAAGAATGGATTGCATGGGAATGGAGGCCGAGCTCCAGACTGGCTCACTAGGCCCCACTATGCTGATAGTTTATAGATAACTACTGTCGTTTTCTATTATATTCCTCTATCTGGATCCTTTACCCCTCCACTTACCTATGTAGCACTTGTTAATGAATGTATAACTTTTGTATCAAAAACATACTCCCAGAAATGTAACTAGCGTTAGCAGCTCACGCTGTAGTGCACAGTCCAGTCCCCTCCCATCCAGTACCTTCATGGCACCAAATCCACTTAGCGCCAAAAAGCGAGGTATCTCATAGCGCATGAGAACTTGAATGTTAGCATGTGCCACACTTAGAATTGAGAACATTAGCATGCGCCGTATCTAGATAGGATTGTGAATGTTAGCACTTGCCACACATAGATTGAACTTGAATGTTAGCAGGTGCCACACTTAGAATTGAGAACATTAGCCTGCGCCGTATCTAGACAGGATTGTGAATGTTAGCACTTGCCACACATAGATTGAACTTGAATGTTAGCATGTGCCACACTTAGAATTGAGAACATTAGCCTGCGCCGTACCTAGACAGGATTGTGAATGTTAGCACTTGCCACACATAGATTGAACTTGAACGTTAGCATGTGCCACACTTAGAATTGAGAACATTATCCCGCCCCAGATCTAGATAATTATTGTGAAGGTTAGTGAGTGCCACATCTAGACGGAATTATGTAGACCAGCAAGTACCACACTTAGACAGAACTGCAAATGTTAGCATGTTAAATGTCATATAACCCACTAACCAATATAAGCTCAAACTCTCTGCTTACTTATCTCAAAATAACTCACACAACCATCTCTCGCACAACAATCTGCACGCACTTCACCGCACCGCAACAACACATAAGCCGTACCAACAGCACACGCGGACTGACACCGATCAAATACTCGCACCAAAGCTCAGCACCCGGTGTCTACTGAGTTGAAGCTGCCAACAGTACACCACTCCTCTCACTATACTACTCCTCCTTCACCTTACTAACCCATCCCACCTCCTTGTTTGCAGACCCGCCAGAGCACCTGGGCACCAATTCCGTTGGTGACGGTGCGCTATAGAAGTACCTTTAACATAACATAACATATACAGGAAGACTCACTCATTTCCTTGTAGCAAGATGCATGCAGTCATAAAGTGCCAGTGTGCAGTAGCAGGCCCAGTGTCCGCGCTATGGTCCAGAATATATAGCATGGTCATATTCGCGCACCGAGCAATGGATCAGCCATGTTTGTTGTATTTACCCGGAGGAGGAGGTGGAGGAGGAGCAGTGCTTCATTTAAGGGGTGTTTGCCAGGGCTCAGCCCTGGCAGTTATTTTTCTGCCCCGGCACTTATTGTCTCAGACACACTTTAATTATGAAGTGGTGATAGTGCATCCATCAACCACAAAGAGCAGGTGCGCGCTGCAGTGTAACCCTAAATATGATGTTGTTACTGTGGGGAGCAGCTATGGGTGGTGGCAGCAGTGGTGGGGACCTACCCCTACCCACAATGTCATAGGAGTTCTAGAAAATATTTGGGCTCTGGCACTTATTTTGTGTTTACAAATTACCCGCTGAGGAGGAGGATGAAAGATCTGCACTAGCTGCAGCAACAAATAGTAGGCTGGCGTTCCAAAGACTGGGCTATGTCACATACACAGACGCACACACATATCGCCGCGCCCCCCCCAACCCTGCCGCCCTAGGTTCTCCGATTTCTATCAGAAGAGTTAACAGTCCAGCAGCGTGCCTACTGTGTGAGTGTGACTCGACCATCATGAATTGACTGCTGTTTCGCCAGCAGTGCCACCCTGTCTGGTGATGCAAGTGCAGGGCCTTGTGTGCGCCAAGGAAAATTGTTTCATTTCAAAATCTATTTACGACACAGCACCAGCTACTTTCAAGCAACCAAATAATGGGGCTCATTCTGAGTCGAGTGGTCTGGTAAAAAAGTGCTGGTATCGGAGGATACCAACACTTTACCGGACCGCCCGACTAAGGAGTGCCTGTGGGGCACCTGGGTCACCTCCAGCTAAATTCTGGAGGTAAGCCAGATGCCCTACTGCCCAAAAAAGCCCTTGTAACTGCCCCCGGCATTGCCGGTGGCAGTAATGACCGCAAATCTCCTTATGGAGTCCTATGGGACTCCATGAATGGGTATTTACACCGCTCCGCCGACACCCGTAATCCGGCGGTAATGCCGCCAGACCGGGTGCCAGACGCGGTAACTGCCTTTGCCAGTATCCTGGCGACTCTACCGACAGGATACGGTCAAGGTTGCAATGAGGCCCAATGTCTTCTCATTGCACCGTCTTGTTGCTCGGAAGTAATTGAAAAGTAAATTGTCCACAGTTATTTTTTAACTTTGCAGTTTTTACTTTTGCAATTGCCACACTGTGGGCTTTGAATCAGTGTCTGGTCTCTTGGACGTTAGCAGCATTCAAGGCTGCACCGCCAAGTGCATGGCATGAATAGAGATTCCTGGCTTGGCTCTGAGTCGCAAAGCATTTTAGATGAAAGGACTGCAATGCCTTGATGGCAGGGTTGTCTCTGATCCCTCTCTCAGCCTTACAGCACTGCAGTTCATCAGAGCAGAAATAACTTAAACAGGGCCATCTTAATGAATTTTGGGGCCTGGGAAACAGCCAACATCCCCACCTTACAAAAGAAATGAAGGGATCAAGGTATCTGTTAGCCCCTCCCCCTATATCCCCTGCCTCCCAGTCATAACCCTAATCCGGTCCGGCGGGATGGAAAGCAGGCTTTCACCAGCAGTTCTAGCCCGCGTTTCCTAGCCACCTGATTGTCTGGCTCCCCCCGCCAGAGTGCTAATAAACAAATGGCAAAATGGCATTGTTAGAGCCAAATTAGCAGTCCATGGTGAGTGTACCTGTGTTCTAGATTCAGTACATGACGCATTTTAACAATAGCAGCCACGAGAAAGGAATACAGGGTGAAGTATGGCTGAAGGTCACAGATCAGTAGATGCATGAAAAAGCTAAAGATACCCCAGCACAGACGCAGAACTCATCAGCCTCACAGAATGTACAAGTGATGAAAGCATGGACACAGCAGATGGACTGGAGTCTATGAAGAAGGTATACATGCCGACGCATAGACAGAGGATACGGATTAGACGTTAACATGAAGATGCACATATTTGAACATAGAGCCTCATTCCGAGTGTGGTGGTCTGGAAATAAGGGTGCTGGGCGCACTGTACCTGTACCCTTTCCGCATCGCCACACTCCAACTCTGCCTTCCTGGGCAGTTGTGCCCGGCAGGTCTGAAATGCCGGGTGCAACGACCCCAGTAGGCGGCATTGTAACGGAAGCACCAGCACCGTTAGCAACGGTGCCGGTTGCGTACGTGCCCCCATTCCATGGCACCGGGATATCAGGAGGTGGAAACAGTGTTACGAGTTCGCCAGCGACCACCGCTGAAGTCGTAATGAGGCCTGTTGCCTTGCGTGAGGTATGAAACAAATTACTGTGTTATATGGATGGTGACTATTAATATAACTGAAGCCAAACATTAGCCAGTTAAACCATGAGTGAAGCCTTTTTCTTTTGCAGATTATGCTTTGATAAGATTGCACACAATGGCTACGTGGAAATGCTGGGATTTGAGCGCAGTCTGAAATTGGGGAACTTGGCCACCTTCTTTCCCAGTTCTTGTCATAGCAGCGGTATGGTAAAAAAAAGTGGTCGTACATTGCACCAATCTGGCAGTAATGTTGGCTTCACTGCATGTGGTCTTTAAAATAAGCAGATGGGGTGTTAGTGGGATTGCAGGAAAGAAGAATGCGGAAACATGTGCTATTGATCGGAGCAGGTCAGAGGCACACATTACCTGTATCCTGGTATGGAGACTCTCTGTTCTGGTTGGGTGTCAGGGGATTTGCCGGGGTGGGTGAGTAGAAAAAGTGTCGGGTGGTCACGAAAACAGTGGTGGGTGCAGTGGGGTCATTGATAGCCAAAGGAGGAGGGTAGCATTCTGTTTATTACATTACATGTTGTGGGGGCAAATGAGGTTGCAAGATTTTAGTATTGAGAGGTTAGTCCGGTAGAAGGAAAATGGGAGGAGGATGTTGGGTCTGTTCTAAAAGACTTCCACCTGTGCTGGCTATAGAATCCTTTTTTTTGTTTGAGAGATTATGGTCCGGTCCGGAACCTCGTAGGACAGGAGATGATAAATTGCTTTCAGCAGTTTGCATGATTGGATGTATGACCACTAGATTTGGTTAGGATTGTGAGATGTCGCATACGGAGCCTATTCTTACTAAGATTCATTTGTCAGGATAGTGCCTAGTCACCTTGAGGTGTGGAGAGGGAAGTTGGGAGAGTACTTCCCTAAGTGGGAGGTGCAGCCAATTGGTCTCTTATGTAGCATGTTTTGTACATTGGACTGGCCCCTTGTCCATGTACAAGATGTTGAACAGGGAACGGGTCATTCTTTTGTTGTGTAACTCTAGGTTCGTTGCTGTTCCTCCTGATTAGTCATTTGAAAGGCCATGTAGCTGTCTCCTGTGCATCAGGTGGTTCTGTTCCATGAGTATACAGTTATGTTGGGCATTCCAGAGTTTGGTAGCCAGTAGAGAGAATGAGGATCCTCCTTGCAGTTTCCTGTTGGAGTAAGGAGCTGGTGCCAGAGTGGGGATCATGGACCTCAATGTCCTGGATGTTGTGTAGTGATGGAACTTCCTTGTGAATGAAGGTGGCTATTTCCATTGTAGGCGAGATGGGCAATACAAAGGGTTTTGAAATGAATTATTTTGTTGATGGGGAGCCAGTAGAGTATGTACAATGCTGGGGTGATGTGTTCAAACATTATCATACTGAGTAGTAGTCTGGCTGCTGCATTTTGGGCTCTCTGTTGTTTTCCTATAAGGTATTCTTGGAATCTGAGATAATGGGCATGGGCAATGAATTAAGGTGGTGGTTGAAGGGGCTGGACTGCAAAGCATCAGTTTAGTTTTGGTAGGATTGAGTTTTAATCTGTTTGCTGTCATCCATGCAACCACGTGTGCCAGGCATGTTTTAGGTCTGGGGAGTTTGTCGACGGATTGTTCAAGAGTTTGGTGCACTTATTTGTGAATGTGTAACTTTCAAGAACTAACATAATATCCTATTATGTTGAACTGACTTGGAAAGTACACACATTACATGAAAAACATACATAATATATTTATTTAAACGCATAGAAACAAGCTGTGCAAAATGATCATGATTGGGGCTTTATTTTCTCCACCACAAATGGAAGTCAAAATCGTAATTGGGCTGAACCTAAATAAAGTCCTCTGGGTTTTACTACTCTATGTTAAAGAATTTAAAAAACAGCAAATTAAATGTCACTGGCTTGTATTTATTGTTTGGCACAAACTAGCCAATTGTTATCCATGATGTGTGACTAAGTCACCTGCCTAGCTCTAGGGACCTCCAGTGGAGTAGTCAAGGGGCTGGGAACCTCCATGAGCTAGCTGATTAATATCCTGGGGTGATATGGGGAGGATCTTCTGGACACCCCCACTTAGGCCCCATTTTAGGGCAGTAGACAGTCACATGTCCACCACAGATTCTCCCACCCGTTTAAGGAAATCAAGGTTGGTCGAACTCATAGAACTGGCATAGCCTTCGTGCTTGGCTCTCTGTAACAGAATGCCATCCGTGAGGTTGGACTAGCCAGAGCTTTTTTGATTTTTAAAGGAATGGTCACCCCCCCTGCTTTTTGTCGATGATCAGTTCACTTTCTGCGTACCTCATAACGAGTTATTGTACGTATGTTTTCTATGGAGCACCACTTACATTTCGATACACTTATCACTGTGACCCACTATTGTTCACCACAGCCGTGTTGTGGTAATTGAAAGTCAGGCTCGGGTGCGTTACGTTTGAATGCTCTGGAGGAGCAAACCGTGGTATATGTCCCTCCTTATGATGCCTGCTGCCGCCAGAGCAAAAAGTAGTCTCGAACCATTTACACAATCATGTGTCCCACTGAAATGCAGAAGTGCTTTTGTTTGCAATATAGTTCAACACAGCCTCTCTCAGTTTCCGCTTTAATGTTTATTTGTATGTCTCGTTGTTGGTTTGGAGTTGGAAACTAAATCACCGTCTACATCTTGGTGAAACTATAGCAAACTTGATCCTCCACTACATCAGTCAAACTAAGTGTTTTAACATTATATCTCACTGACACAGCATGTATTTGTGGAGTAATGCATGTACACATCAATAGACCTTTGTTTTCAATGTTTTCAACTACAAAAGGATCGGCCGCTGTCGTTTTTGCATTTCACTAAACATTCTCTGACATTATGATTATTTACGTATGAAAAGGATCGGCCGCTGTCGTGTTTGCATTTCACTAAACATTCTCTGACATTATAATAAGTTACATATGAAAAGGATCAGCCGCTGTCGTGTTTGCATTTCACTAAACATTATCTGATATTATGATTATTTACATATGAAAATGATCTGCTGCTGTCGCGTTTGAATTTCATTAAACATTCTCTGATATTATGATTAGTTACATATGAAAAGGATCGGCCGCTGTTGCGTTTGCATTTCACTAAACATTCTCTGATATTATGATTATTTACAGATGAGATTGACCGAAGTTTATTAACTAGCAGATTGAAATAATGTTGTGTTCAGCATTTTATGAATAGCCCTCTCAATGAGTTCATTTCACAAACAGTCAGAGTAATTCATAGAATTTCGCACAAAAGTGGCGCACGCGGCTGGCGCACAGTGTCCCTGTGCGATACACTGCGCCAGCCGCGTGCGATAAAATCCATTTCATCGCACAGCGTATTCATGGATTTTAGCCTCCAAAACCAGCCGTGGCGCAGAGTGGCGCAGCGACCCTGCAGCAGCGCCAGTTACGCCCCCAAGAACGCCCTCGCGCAAGGAAAATCCATCAAAATCCCCAATTCATCGCAAATGTCTGCGCTAACTCTGGACCAGTTTACAGGGCTGCCAAACAGCAAACGCCAAGTGGGGAACGTGTATTTCAGCGGTTCGCGGGACGTTTCACACGCAATCCCAACAGGGTACGTGTATTTCAGGGGTGCATGTGAAGTTTCACACGCGATTCCATCAGGGCACGTGTATTTCGGGGTGCGCGGGAAGATCCACACGCGATTGGCCTGGGTACGTGTATTTCGGGGTGCATGTGAATTTTCACACGCGATTCCAGCAGGGTACGTGTATTTCAAGGTGCGTGGGAATTTCCATACGCGAATTCAGCAGGGTACGTGTATTTCAGGGGTGGGCGGAAAGTTCCACACGCGATTGTCCTGGGTACGTGTATTTCGGTGTGTGCGTGAAGTTTCACACGTGAATCCTGCAGGGTACGTGTATTTCGGGGTGCGCGGGAAGTTTCACACGCAAATTCAGCAGGGTACGTGTATTTCAGGGGTGCGCGGGAAGTTCCACACGCGATTGTCCTGGGTACGTGTATTTCAGGGGTGCGCGTGAAGTTTCACACGTGATTCCATCAGGGCACGTGTATTTCAGGGGTGCGCGGGAAGTTCCACACGCGATTGCCCTGGGTACGTGTATTTCGGGGTACGCGGGAAGTCTCACACGCAATTTCAGCAGGGTACGTGTATTTCAGGGGTTCCGGGGAGTACTACACATGAATTGGCCGTGTGGGTCCTCCCAGGTATTCCCTCTACACCCTCCACGGCCCCTGCAGGCAGCCCACACCACAGGGGACTACCCTGCACCCCTGTTCATGTCCCGCAGGCAGCCCATCCACCATGGGCATGCCCCCCAGCCAAGCCACATGTCACCTTGCACTACTGATCAACAACGCATGACTCCCAGCACCCCCACCCCCCAGCACTGTGGGGCACCTGCCAGCAGGCCCCCACTCATGTCCAACTCATGTCACCCTGCACCCCCACCCCCAGCATCCAGGGGCACCCTCCACCAGGCCCCCACTCATGTCCAACTCATGTCCCCCTGCACCCCCACCCCCCAGCATTCAGGGGCACCCTCCACCAGGCCCCCACTCATGTCCCCCTGCACCCCCATCCCCCAGCAGTGCAGGGCACCTGCCAGCAGGCCCCCACTCATGTCCCACTGCACCACCACCCCCCAGCATCCAGGGGCACCCTCCACCAGGCCCCCACACATGTCTCCCAGCACCCCCACCCCCAGCAGTCAGGGCACCCTCCACCAGGCCCCCACTCATGTTCCCCTGCACCCCCAGCAGTGCAGGACACCTGCCAGCAGGCCCCCACTTATGTCTCCCAGCACCCCCACCCCCCAGCAGTCAGGGGCACCCTCCACCAGGCCCCCACACATGTCCAACTCATGTCCCCCTGGACCCCCACCCCCAGCACTGTGGGGAACCTGCCAGCAGGCCCCCACTCATGTCCAACTCATGTCCCCCTGCATCCCCACCCCCCAGCAGTCAGGGGCACCCTCCACCAGGCCCCCACACGTCTCCCAGCACCCCCACCCCCCAGCAGTGCAGGGCACCCTCCACCAGGCCCCCACTCATGTCTCCCAGCACCCCCACCCCCCAGCAGTGCAGGGCACCCTCCACCAGGCCCCCACTCATGTCCCCCTGCACCACCACCCCCCAGCAGTGCAGGGCACCTGCCAGCAGACCCCCATACATGTCCCCCCAACACCTCATGACGATCCATAATCATGGCCCCCATGCCCCCTCAATACACTGCCTACGCCACCCCAGTCCGAACACACCACCAGGTATGACATCCACCCCACAAAGAAATCATCAGCACATGATGCATCCCAAATGGCTAGTCTGCACATCAACATATATCCGTCAAACCCCCATAATGACAGCATGTGAATGATAAAACACACATTGTGACATGCATGAAACCAAAGAGAGAATACCACACATTGAAGTACCAAATGATAATGTATTAAACAGAAAAGCAAGGCAATGAAATGGAACAGAAGAAAATGGAAATAATAAATGAAATCCAGCATGTCCAATAAATGAAAAAGATGCATTAAATCCAAATGAAAAGCAATCCAAAAGCAAGTCTCCAAAGTGTCAGTCTGAAAAAATAAATCCAAGGTGCAAAAATAATAAAAAACCATTGATCCATGGGAAAAAAAAAATCAACAATCCAAATCCATTGTCAAACTATGTACAAAGTGAACATCCAGGGTCCATGTGCCCATTCCTTTAAATGAAATCAATAAAATAAAATCCTACCTAATGAAGAACTATATAGAAGAAGTTGGGGCATTGTCCAAGCGCCCCAAAACAAAACAAAACCGAAAGGAAACTTAACACCAAAGAACTATTTACAAGGGCAGCGGGCTAGTCCGACGGCTCACTTCTGGATGTTCCGGGCCAGGGCATCATCGAACTCCTGCTCAATGTCCCGGAGGCGGTCCTCTTCCATGGCCTCGAGGGTCCGCAGGGATGGCGACATGTTCTCCTCCAACTCCCTGCGGATTGCCTCGAGGCACTCTGCCCGCCTCAGGGCCCTCCGCATGGAGTTCTCCGCCCTGACCATCGTGAGCTGTGCCTCTTCCGCCCGCTGCCGCTCCGCATCTATGGCGTGGCCCAACCGCTGCCACACGGAAGACACTTCCCGTCCTGGGTCCTCCTGCCCTCCGGCCGATGCCTGCCCCTCCGATGTCAAAGGCCCCGAGCCATCATGGCTCCCACCTCGTTGCTGCTGCTGCTGCTGTGCCTGTGCCCGTGCCCTGGCTCCTGCTGCCTGCACATCCTCCACCGGCCGGGGTGCAGTCGTTGATGTGGCCACCCCTGCTGGACGTATGACTCCCGACTGTGGCAGGGATGTGTCCTCCACCAGTCTGGCCGCACCGTCAGAGGCAGCTCCACAGGGCACCCAGGTGACAAATGGGTGGAAAGATGGCACGGAGGACGACTGGCGCATAGGGTGTTCAGTTGAGGAGGGGGTCGGAACAAGCTCCAGCAAACGGAGGAATCCGGCCTGGGTGACCTGTCCCAGTAGGCCGGCGCGGTCAACGAGCCATTCGAGATGACGTGCAGTCTCCTCATGAAAAGACTGCAGGTCACCTCGCATGGCCCGTTGACGCAACGCCGCACCAGTCAGGACAGGCTCAACCCATACCTGGATAGCCACGTCTGCAGGCAGAGGAAGGCCAGTTGTTGTAAGCTCATCCCCTGCCTGAAAACAGGTCTGGACGTAGGCATCCCTGCTGGTGCAAGATGATGCAGTGACAGGATCAGGGACAGGATTGCACACAGGCATCTCCGCGGCGGCCTGTGCTGCCTCCTGTCCCTGGTCCTGCACTGCACCACTAGCACCAGTGGAATCCCCACCTCCAGACCCCGTCTCTGTCGCTTGCACGGCCTCCTCCTCGACCAAACCCCCGCCAACCTGGATGACTCTGTGCCATCTTCCCCCGTTGGGCCCTGTGGGGTCCCAGCTGCCCCTTCTGCTGCCGAGGAGTCCAACTCCGACCTCTGCCTCTTGGACCTCCCCCCGGCAGCTGCGGCCTGGGACGCGGCACCGGATTCCTCACTCCCCGACGAGATGACAACCTGGGAGGGGAGCCGGGCCTTGCGTCTCCGGCTGGCGGTGCGATCCCTGCCGCTGTGCTCCACAGCACCTTCTCCGCCCTCTTCATCAGTTGACGCTGCAGACAGGGAGAAATAAAACGCAGGCATCAGGGCACTGTACAATGGACACATACACACATGACAGTTGTACATGAGTGGCATTGGCAAACCTCAGACATGGCATCACAATCGCCAACACACATGTCATTTCAACTCGCACACATGAGCCATACCACAGCCATATCGCAACAGCCAGCACCATCCATACACATACAACAGCATGAGCAGGCAAAGGTGAGCCAGACATCACATGCAACAAAGGGAGTGCACTACACATGCACACACACCACCACACTTGCATGCATGTGTACACCTCTGCCAACTGTCGCAGTGTTGAGATCGGCATCCATGTCACATCTGCTAATCAGTCTTCCACATCCCGGTGTCACATGCATCCATGTTGCATCACTGTTGCACCCTTGTCAAATACACACACATGCACATGTACACAGTGCAGATACATGCAGTTGAAACCAACATCCATGTGGGACATCACGAACATGCCTACTTACATACACATTCATTCAAACATGTGTGCCCATACATCTGCATTTGGCATGCAAGCCTACACACACAAGCACCATCCATGTCTCAGACATGAGAGCCCTCGCATGTGTTAGCCTCACGGCCCCGTACACCCCCCCCCATACTTGGCCCCATAAAAACACATGTGCAACCTGCACACTACTGGCACACCACCACACGCACAGCTTACAATCAGGATGCATGTACACTTACCGCTCGGCTCCAGACGGGTCTGCCTCTCAAGGACCTGGACGTGGAGCGCTGGGGATGTGCGTTCCAGGACCCTCATCTGATCTTCCGACAAGTGGTCCTGGCGCCCCTTAGCATCCTCTGTCTTCAAGAGGTGCCGGGCCTTGTTGAGGGTCCTGGACCTGAAGTCCTCCCAGCGCTTCTTGACATGATGGAATAGTCGGACTGCCACCCCCTCCGCGTTGATGGCAGTCACGATGTCCGTCCAGATCTGAGTCCGTCCTTCCTTGTCGGCGCGCAAACTTCCGAAGAGGGCATCATACTGCCCCAGGACTTGCTCCAACAGGACACCAACTTCGGTGGCAGTGAAGCTGGTGCCCCTCTGCCTCTCTGGCCGGGGGCTGCCAGTGGTGCCAGATGTTGCAGTGCCCGACATGACAACCCCAGAGGCAGGAGTGGGTGGGCAACTGGGTCCTGGGGCTGGTCTGTGGAGCGATGGAATCCCAGTCGGGAGTCTTTGATTCCAGCAGGGGTGGTCACAGCAACAGCACCCCTGGCTGATGTGCAGGCAGCAAATGGCAGGGCACGTGGGCAGCAGGCAGTCAGGCAGCAGCAGGTGGCAGGTGGGAGTGTGCTCGCGGCTCTGGGGGGCAGTAATTCGGCCTTCTGGGCACGAGCGTGGTCTTCCGTGTGCTTACGCGTGGCCAGCTTGATACAGAGTGATTTGGCACGTGAAAATCCAGCACGTCTGCGTGTAATTCGAGGAAAGGTCCTTAGCGCGTAAGCGCGTCAGCACACAAACGCGAATTCATTGGCCCAAAGGCCCCCAGCGTGTAGGCGCATCTATGACGTTACGCGCACGTGCGTATTCCATGGCGCGTAGAAAAAATAAGCACGTCAGAGTGTCATAGCGTGTAATTGGTGGAAAGGGCCTCAGCGCTCATGCGTGTCTGTGACGTGCGTGCGCGGGCATTTCCCTGTACACGGGTGCATGTTACACGTCCAATGACTGCCCGTCAGAGTGTCAGCTCATGTAATTGGAGGATAGGGCCTTAGCGCGTACACGCGGAAGTGACGCTGAACGTGTGGGCATGTTTAAAAGGTACGTGTAGAACGCCATTTCCTTGTACGTGCTTTTCGTGGAGAGCGAGTGGGTGAAATCTGTACTTCTTGTCGGTTCACACGCGATTTACTTCACGGCGTTCCAAGTTCGTACTCTCTGTTACGTCTGACAGCTTTTTCTCTTTTTGTCTTTTTCCTGGACCTGTTTCCTCAAACAGCGTTCACTTCTTCTGTTGTCCTGTCTCCTCAGACAGCGTACAATTCTTCTTTTGGCAGGGGCGTTGCCAACGCGCACACGCGCGTCTTTTTCACGCTATTTTTCCAGGCAGACGGTGAGTCGCGCACGTATTTAACATCTGTGCTTGCCCCGTGTGTCGCGTACCCCTTCAGAGGTCATTCTAGGCTGCGTGTGACACGCATATGTTCATTTTTGTGTTTCTGGGTGCCACAGCGTAGTGCAGGTTTATTTTTTCACGCACGTGGTCTAGGAGGGGTGGCGTGCACATTATCTCCCTTTTTTGGGGTGCCTGTGCGTTGCGTGACCCGTCATCTTCCCCCAGGGGTCACATACAGCCTTGCTAGAGCACTAGGGTACAAATTCCATCTAGTACCCTACCCCTTTGACCCCCAATTGCCCAGGACAATAGTTTACTGCAACTCCCATACGCACAACAACATCAGTGCCATGGTTGGGAGGCGAGCACGCGGTAAGGGTGGCAAAGGTGGCCGAGCCTCAAGAGGTGGGCGTGGTGGATACAGTAGGGGATGTGGCCGGGACTTGCAGGGTGCCCCTAGCCCCCCATGTGTGGATGACCAGTCAGGGACACCCATGCCCCCCCCCTGGTTGAGGGTAACGTGGCTGACACCATCCCTGCTCAGCCCTTGTTGGTCCAGCCCATTGTGGCACCAGACCTGGCACAGGGTGACTCCATGGCTGACTTCCAGGTCAGCAGGTCTAGGCCACGTGTGGCGGTGCACGTTGGTGTCACCAGGCCACGTGGATCAGGGACAGCTATGTAATCTGCTGCCCCGAGTAGGCAGGGTGAGGAGGCTGCAGGGGCAGCTGCGGCTCCATCCACCCCAGCTCTGAGTCTCCCAGCCAGGACAGTGTCGGCCCCAGTCCATCCTGCTGACGTTCCCCCTGACTACATCACACTTCAGCCAATGCCTGCACCAAGTCCCATGGTGAGTGTTCATTCCCACACTCCTAGTACACAGTCCACCGGGGCTCCTGCCCCTAGTGTCCAGAGCAGCGTAGGACACTCAGGATCCCCACCACCTTCCAAGCGGAAGAGGAAGAGTGCTCGTCCAGTACAGGCTGATGCCCCAGACATGGCTACACAGTCCGGGCCGCCAAGGAAGCCCAGCTTCAATCAGGCCGAACTTGATGCACTTGTGGAGTATGGGTCCGCACATGACAGCGAAATGGTGATTACTGCAGGATGCTAGACCACACCTGCACAACGTCTGGCACACTGGCAGACCATCGCGCACATCATAAGTGCCCTTGGATTCGTGAGGCGCACAGCTAATGATTGCTACAAGCGCTGAAATGACCTGAAGCGCAGGGCAAAGAAAAAGCTGGCCTCAAGTCATGCCGCTACTCCACAGGTGGGTCTCCAGCAGAGGACATTGAACTCACTCCACATGAGTATGTTGCTGGGACCTACGTCACGGAGGGACAGATCCAAGGTGTGGGAGACCTGCCAGATTACAAGGCATTGTGCGGTGAGTGCACATGCATGTGTGTGTCATCATTGTGCATGGTGTGTGTGTGAGGGCTTCTGATTGAGTGCCAGGTGAGGGTGTGTGTGCCTGAGTGGTTTGGGTCACCCATGTGCTTCATCCAATACATTCTGCGCACCAGGATCTGGGTATTGCAGTATCCCTTCTCGCAACAGTAGACATTTAGCCCAACCTCACGCCAGTTGGCCTTGAAGTGTCATCTTGTAACAACATTGTTGCGTATTATTCTGTGTTCATTCAGGCTGATTGTTTGCATTCCACCACTTTCACTAGGCATTTCTCAGTCCTATTGTCACATGTGTGACATGGCTATGGTACATGCCATCTGTGTGATGGCATGTGTCATGTATGTGTATTGGACATGCCAATCACAGGCCAATGTGTGATGGCACTGCTAGCCAGCATGCAGCAAATGTGTTGGTCTTCCATCTTGGTGTCATCAATGTGTGCCATTTGCCTCCCCTTCATACGCAGTGATGGTGCATGCATGGGAGGGTTATAGTCATGTGGGACATGTGTCAATGAAGTACTAGTTCTGTTGCTTCTCAGCCCTAATTGTGTGCCATGGTGCTAATGCCTGTTCCCATTTCTTTTCTTTCATGTCTTTGCAGGGGATGACGCACTTGGTACTGCTGGGGTTGTGGAGATGGTGCAGACCCAGGAGGGGTCTCGGGCCCGACTGGGCACCAGTGAGGGACGTGGTGTGGTGGTGGGTGAGAACCCACACTTGCTGCAGACCATTCTCTCAAGGGGTGTCTCTGGGTGCACCTCCCGCCGAGCTCTATTCAGATGTCGATTCGGATGATGAGACCTATGTGCCGTCGCAGGTAAGTGTTTCTGGGAGGGATTCTGTACTGTCCAACCCACCTGCACCAGGGGTAGAACCCTCAATGGGGATGTCAGTGTTGGTAGGTCCGCCTTTGGTGGTTTCGGATGCAGGGTCACACTCCGCAACATCTGATCCTCTTCCTGGGCCAGCAGATCAGAGGGGGAATGCAGTCCTGCAGCCTCAGGCAGTGCCGGCACAGCAAGGTGCAGTTTGCCTTGCCCCATACTGGTGTGGTGCCCTCCGACGCGGTGGCCGTATGCCACCTGGCAATACCGCATGGGAGCAATACATATACGGTATGGCAAACCAACAGGCAGCATCATCTGAGATGATGGCTCAGGCCATGGATAGGGTGGCCACTTCCATTGTCCCCCAAGAAAGGCTGATAGAACAACTACAGCAGGTAACAGACTCCATTTGCCAGTCACACAGGGAGGACATCTTGGCGTCCAACAGGGACAGACGGACGGCACTGGAGACTCTGCGGGAAGCCATTTCTATTGAGTCCCAGGGCCACAGGGAAGCCCTGAGGGTGGAACTCCATCAGCTCAGGGTGACTCTTGTTGAGCTTGAGGCTTCAACTGACACGAGGACAGAACAGCAGCTGGAGCGGCTCACACGTACACTCTCAGCTGAGATGCAGGCAACTCGGGAGGAGGTCCGAGCATCCCGTGAGTTGTTGCATGGGGACCTCCGCATGATTATCCTCCAGAACCAGACCTTCCACACCTGCATGCTTGCTGCCATGGAGGACCAGACTAGGGCTTTGCGTGGGCTGCCTCCCATAGTACCACCACCTCCTGATGCAGCTGCAGAGGGTGAGGAGAGCGACAGCAGCGATTCTCTCACAATAGGGTAGCCGTGCAGGCCATGAGCCCATGGAGGTGTTTTTTCCCCCAAAATCCACACAGATGGGTTTTGGTGTGCACCCTGTCCTCAGACCTCCTGGGTGGCCTCCCCCACTCCCCTGGCCCATACATGGCCATTTTTGATTTTTGATGTATGATTTTTGATTTTTTTACAGTGTGTTGCCTTGTGTGGCTCCCGTGGGCATACGCTGTATTGTGGCTGGGCACATGCAGGCTTGTCCTGAATTTGGGTTAGATGCTTGGGTTTGTGTGACACACACCCCTCCTGCTTCCCGTTTCCATGGGCTTGCAAAGGGTGTGCCCAAGTGACATTGACTTACACAGTGACGTTGGACTCCCATTTGCTGTGTGGGCAGTCTGTAGCCAATACTGTGTATACATTCCTAGTGCATATTGTTGTTGTATTGTACACTGTATGGTGTATTGATATGTGCCTCTGCATCCATCTCATCCTCCTAATTTGCAGGTCCATTCCTCATGTCTTCACAAGGCGGTCTACTTTGGAAATGGAGTCCATGTTGTAAGCAGTGCACCTACACTTTTGCGTGGCGCTAACACTGTACAGTTGGAAGTGGTCGAAGTGCTGGCATTATCAGGTAGTGAGACTACCAATATTTTAAATCCGTACTGTCATATTTATGGTAGGTTTGAGGTTGTGTAGGTGATTTGTATTATTGCTAAATATTTGGTCATGTGTATTGTTGGTCCTGCATTACTGTGAGCATTTCATGTGTGGCCAGTTTCCATTAGGGACACTGTACTTTGTGACACTTGTGTCATGTTGTGGGGATTACTTTGTTTGCTCTCACATAGCATGACATGCCATGGTGTGTTGTGTGGCAGTGACGGGGAGGGTTTGGGTGACATGGCACTGTTCTCCTGTTATATTTTGCAAGTGGGTATTCATTTTTGCTGCATAGAAATGTGTCTTCTGATGACACTGCATTGGTGGTGTTTGTGTAGGTAGGGATGCACACATTGTGACACTTCCAGGTGAACAATCTCAGGCTGCTATGGTTCTGACAGTTGACTGTCAGTTCATTCATCATAATTGTCAGATTGAGTCATCATTGATTGTCAGATGGTATGTGCCAGGGCTGTGTGCACTCCACAGGGGTGTGATTTCTATGTGAAGTAATTAGCCACCAGCTGCGTACGGGCTGCCTCACCCCGTGCCCTTTCCCCTCCCATGCGCAGCGGGCGTGCATGTGGTTGGGGATGTGGGGGCACCACCATGTCCACAGCCAGGCCCCCGCGTGTTGCAACATTGTGCAGGACACATGCTGCCACTATGATCCTGCACACTACTGGGGGAGCGTATAACAGCTTCCCGCCAGAACGGTCAAGGGAGCGAAAGCATGACTTGAGCACTCCGAATGTGCGCTCCACTATGCCCCGGGTTGCAATATGGGTTGTGTTGTATCTTACCTGGGGAGGCGTGATGGGGTTCCGAATTGGCGTCATCATGTGGGTGCTCAGAGGGTAGGCACTGTCCCCTGGGGAGGTGGTGATGGGTATCATTAGTGGGGTAGTGACATTACTCTGTATCTGACATGCATGCGTGTGCTGTGGCATTTATACTCACCAAGCAGCCATGCATTGCCATGTCGCCCAGCTTCCATGTCCCGGTTTAGGGTTGACATCCTGCAAATGAAGCTGTCGTGGGTGGACCCTGGATAGTTGGCATATACTGAGGTGATGATTCCCTTGGCATCACATACTACCTGGACGTTGATGGAATGCCAGTGCTTGCGGTTTCTATAGATGTGCTCAGATGCCCTGGGGGGACGTAGAGCCACATGGGTGCAATCAATGGCACCTAGCACTTTGGGGAATTGTGCCACCCAGTAGAAATCCTGGATGACAGCCTGCCTTTCTGCAGGTGTTCTGGGCAGGTATATGTGCCTGCGGACTGATGGGTGTGCAGTGATGATGGCCAACACCTGGTGTAGGCACCGTGACTGCGTGGCCTGTGACACCCCCCGCCCCCACTATGGTACGTGTCCGCTGAAATGATCCGATAGCCAAGAAGTGCAGTACATTGAGGACCTTCTCCAGAGGGCTGAGTGCTTGGGAGCACAGGGTGGGTAATGTGAGGTCATCCTCCCACTCACTGACCAGGTCGAGTATTATGTGAGGTGGAAACCTGTACCTCCCATACACCTGGTCATCAGGCATACCAAAAAGGCTGGTTCTGGGTGTAAAGATTCTGCCCCTGATTATCCTCCTCCTCCTCCTCCTCCTGCGGTATCCCATGGCCACTGCTGCTAGGAACGGTATATTCATCCTGGCGTCTGAGCTTGTTTGTTGTGTGCGCACTTTTATGCTGCGCGGGTCGACGCACGCCTGCTTCCTGCGAGTCGACGTGCGCCTGCTTCATGCTGGCGTACGTGTTTCCGGATTGGAGCGTCTTTTTTGGCGCGTTGTAGGCGACCGTGTAAATCTTCCCGCCCACCCCAGGAATACACTTACCCCACTCTCCCAGGCCCAGTCATGTGTGGAAGTTCACGCGAACCCCGTAATACACGTACACTGCTGATATCGCGTGTGGAAGTTCACGCGAACCCCATAATACACGTACCCTGCTGAAATCGCGTGTAAAACTACCCGCGCACCCCTGAAATACACGTACCCAGGCCAATCGTACTGCTGGGGGGTGGGGGTGCTGGGAGACATGAGTGGGGGCCTGGTGGAGGGTGTCCCTGACGGCTGGGGGGTGGGGGTGCAGGGGGACGTGGGTTGAACATGATGGGGGCCTGGTGGAGGGTGTCCCTGGATGCTGGGGGGTGGGGGTGCAGGGAGACATGAGTTGGACATGAGTGGGGGCCTGCTGGCAGGTGCCCTGCACTGCTGGGGGGTGGGGGTGCTGGGAGACATGAGTCGGGGCCTGGTGGAGGGTGCCCCTGACTGCTGGGGGGTGGGGGTGCAGGGAGACATGAGTTGGACATGAGTGGGGGCCTGGTGGAGGGTGCCCCTGGATGCTGGGGGGTGGGGGTGCAGGGAGACATGAGTTGAACATGAGTGGGGGCCTGGTGGAGGGTGCCCCTGGATGCTGGGGGGTGGGGGTGCAGGGGGACATGAGTGGGGGCCTGGTGGAGGGTGCCCCTGGATGCTGGTGGGTGGGGGTGCTGGGAGACATCAGTGGGGGCCTGGTGGAGGGTGCCCCTGGATGCTGGGGGGTGGGGGTGCTGGGAGACATGAGTGGGGGCCTGGTGGAGGGTGCCTCTAGATGCTGGGGGGTGGGGGTGCTGGGAGACATGAGTGGGGGCCTGGTGGAGGGTGCCCCTGGATGCTGGGGGGTGAGGGTGCAGGGGGACATGAGTTGGACATGAGTGGGGGCCTGGTGGAGGGTGCCCCTGGATGCTGGGGGGTGGGGGTGCAGGGGGACATGAGTTGGACATGAGTGGGGGCCTGGTGGAGGGTGCCCCTGGATGCTGGGGGGTGGGGGTGCAGGGGGACATGAGTGGGGGCCTGGTGGAGGGTGTCCCTGGATGCTGGGGGGTGGGGGTGATGGGAGACATGAGTGGGGGCCTGGTGGAGGGTGCCCCTGGATGCTAGGGGGTGGGGGTGCTGGGAGACATGAGTGGGGGCCTGGTGGAGGGTGCCTCTGGATGCTGGGGGGTGGGGGTGCTGGGAGACATGAGTGGGGGCCTGGTGGAGGGTGCCCCTAACTGCTGGGTGGTGGGGGTGCAGGGGGACATGAGTTGGACATGAGTGGGGGCCTGGTGGAGGGTGCCCCTGACTGCTGGGGGCTGGGGGTGCAGGGAGACATGAGTTGGACATGAGTGGGGGCCTGGTGGAGGGTGCCCCTGGATGCTGGGGGGTGGGGGTGCAGGGGGACATGAGTGGGGGCCTGGTGGAGGATGCCCCTGGATGCTGGGGGGTGGGGGTACTGGGAGACATGCGTTGGTGGGCAGTAGTGCAAGGTGACATGTGGGTTGGCTTGGGGGGCATGGCCATGGTGGATGGGCTGCTGCAGGACATGTGCAGGGGTGCAGGGTAGTCCCCTGTTGTGTGGGCTGCCTGTAAGGGCCATGGAGGGTGTAGAGGGAACACCTGGGAGGACCCACATGGCCAATTCACGTGTAGTACTCCCCGGCACCCCCGGAAAACACGTAGGCTGCTGGATTTGCGTGTGGAACTTCCCACGCACCCGAAGTGCACGCACCCTACTGAAATCGCGTGTGGAACTTCACGCACACCCCGAAATACACGTACCCTGCAAATTTGCGTGTGAAACTTCCTGCGCACCTTGGAATACACGTACCCTGCGGAAATCGCGTGTGAAACTTCACGGGCACCCCGGAATACACGTACCAAGGACAATCGCGTGTGGAACTTCCCACGCACCCCGAAATACACGCACGCGCTATTTTTCACACAGTGGGTGTCCGTGTTTGTCGCGTACCCCTTTGCACCTCATTTGTCCTAGAGGGCCACAGTATGGATCATTCATCATAGCTGTATATAGGTGCTTTTTGTTAGCGCACATTTTGGCGCACATTTATTTCAGGCGCAGGGACGCTACCGCCTGCTTTCTTGTGGCGGACTAGTTTGGCCCTGTGCGCGTCTTTGCCCGTGCGCTGGTTTGCCCTATTCGATTCCATGAATACGAGTTGTAGGCGAGCGTGTGGGCGTTCCGCGCACCTGCCTCCTGTACTTCCCCCGTGATGCCCATATTTTCACGCATTGTTCCCCATTCCGAGTGTTACGCCCCGTGTTACGCCTACTTTTGTTATGTGCGCCGCGCTATGTGCGATTTCGCTGTGGCCGTGGCGCACGCCGTTGGATGACCTGTGCACCGGCGTGCGCCGCGCACTTTTTCAGCGCACATGCAATATTTTTGTCGCGCACGGACTTCCATGAATCGATGTGCGTTGATTTCCCTGCGATTTTTGCAATTGCACTGCGATTCGCACGTTTTGGAACCTCTGTGCCGGAATTTTCGGCGCACATTAATTCCATGAATCGGCCTGAGTGTGTTTACCATTGTGCCATCATTTACAGTCATCCTCGCTAATACATGTGTCATTTATTCTTTTTCTTATAGGTTTGTCGCAACACTATTACATTTTTATTTTTACCCAGCCTCTTTAAAATTGATATAGGATGGTTTGCATGCATTTATGATTGAACGAGAGTACCCTGATGAAGAAATGTAACAAAGAAAAGTCATGAACTACTGGTGCTGGGCAGTACCGCTGAAGGTGAATTCCTTAAACGTGAATTTATGGGTGATGTGTCTACCTGGTGCCGATACCAGCAGCATGAACTGATGCCCACATCACCAGGAAACACCTGTTGCAAGGATAATTCACTCGCATGATCTACCTACCCGAAGAAGGAGCCTCACAACCAGGCAGAAAGAAATTCGGGCACCATGTCTTACCTATTATGTTCTTCATGTGCTAAGGACGTTGACACATGAACTGTGTGGCACTGTGCATCCAGAGGCCCCCACTAATGAGTGAGTATAGTATTACATTAATACAAATATTTTGCAACCATAACAGTTCTTTCACCAGCCCAACTGACTGTATATTTTCCATTAGACCAAGTTCTATATATAGATGACCCATATCCTCGTACATGTATGGAACTTGACATCCATCCATCCATCCATCTATCCATTCTTTCTCACCTGTAATATGAATATATTTGACTTAAGTTAATCAGTTTGTCATAATTCTTTGGTTGGTATTCCTGTTGCTTTGACTGTGACATTCAAATGTAGTCAGTCTACAATGAAATAGTGGCACAACCCACAAATGTCAAATCATTCCTTTTTAAAGAAACTGTTTCAGCAGTGTTGAATGTGGATTTTTTGGGTAAAAACACTGAATGTTGTATGGATTTAAATCAATAATTGTTCATGACAAACGTTCAAAAGCTGTGGCTGCACAGTTCAGAAGCTCATCAAAATGGCACCCTTTGACCAAATCAGCAGACTTCCTTTATCAGGCTGACCCAGGACTTTGGTCATTGTCCCACTGCCCCAGTTGCCTGTTCCAGCATGGTCTCATGTTGTGGATTGAAGTCGAACTATATGTGGGGAGAGGGCCTAAAAAGGAAAGTCTGGCACGTATAATTAAAATTTCTCATAGCTAATTCTTTACAAAATGTGCTACAAGCTTCAGACATTGTATTTCTCTTTAATCAAATCAACAATGTATATCCTCTCAAGAGATGTACCGTGATGTGGTATGTAGGGCACATACCTAATGGGTTCATGGCAGACTTAGAATCAAAGTGCATTGGGTGATCATTGCGTGTGTTGTATGTTCCATCCGGGAAGAATTTCCAGGTACTTCTGGACATTATGTTGGAGAATGTATTAAAAGAACATGGAAAATAGCACAATATTTTTCCCAAACATATACATTTGAATTGTTTAAAAATAAGTGAATGTGATTGCGACAATTATCATCACTGGAAAGCAGCTATTAAAGATTCCTGAAGCATCTTTTTTTCATCATCTCTTCACTGATCTTTTAAAACGCACCTAACGATAGAACACATTGGGCCTCATTACATGTTTGCCGGTCTGGAATGAAGGGTGCCGGTAAACTCACCGGCACCTTGTTTCCGGACTGGAAAACTATGTATTTGCCTGGCGGAGCTGCTATGCCTGACAGGTCTGACCCTGCCAGGCGCAGCGGTCACGGAAGGCAAACCCACTATGGAAGCACCAGCACCATTAACAACGGTGCTGGTGCTTCTGTGCCCCCAATCCCATAGAGTCCTATTGGACTCTATGGGAATGGGGATTAACAAAATTACTGGCACCTGACTTCCCAGCCACCGGACTCGTAATGAGTGTGTGGCACCGAGAATTCAGGCACGGGTACATTTTTACGGGTCCGGCAGCAAGCCACCGGTAGCACCGGCAGGGATACCGCCAAACCTGTAATGAGGCCCAATGAATGTATATAGTTCCAAATGGAGAAACTAGTGGCATATGTGGGCATTTGATGTGCCATAATGCATACATTCTAATATTATTGGTTACCACAATCTTTTCAGTGCTCTCACATATAACATTGGCCCTATTGTGTCATATTCTAGAACATTTGGGCCACTTTGTGAATTTTTCTACTACTACATCAGCCAATTAAACCCAGTATGTATGTGGGATCATAAGGGTGCTGTATTGATGACAGACAATCCTGACACATCCTTTCATCCTCACTTGGTGGAATAATTCAGTAGCCATGTCTATTGAGTACTGACACATCTGACAAGCTGCTTCTGCTCTCTGCAGACATTCGCCATCAACACAGACCTTCTGCTGCCTTTGTCAGAGGCCTAGGAGTGCTCACAGAGCACAGCTGTGCGCAGTACCAGGTCTCAGTTGTTCGTGAAACTGTTGCAGAGCTGGAACACTTCTAAAGCCGTGTCTCTAGCAAAGTGGTCCCCACACTGAGTGCACTGCCCCCCTACAAGGCAGGCTCTGATTATGTCCAGGGTGGAGCAGTGTGACTCCCTTTATTAGAAAATATAAGCTGTTCTGGCATTTGGAGGCAAAGTTTGCGCACAACGAAACACCTCTTTCCGAAAATAAATATACAGATTTATTTTGGAAATAACACAAAAATAACACACACATCACACTACGCAATATGGAAGGAACAAAGTGTGATTCGCAGTTCGAATTGCAGTCCACCCTGGAGCATCTTCTCCAAATGTTGCATCTATTAATAACCCAAGGAGCTCTAATGTAAAAGTAAAGCACTCAACCGTGTGAATGATCATGTACAATGTTACACATGCTAACTTTCCCATTGATCGTTTGATAACCTGATGTCGTACAGCTTTTATCTCTATTATCAATCACTCTGGAGAGTTCTCCAACATATCCTTTGGGTCCAGTGGGACGGATGTTGGTTAGACAGCCATGAAGATCACGTGCCTGAAGTGGATGTGGCAATTCTTTAAAAAGGTGTTCAACTCCAAGGATGCTTGCCAGCACAGAATGTTCCTATTACTTTTCCACATAACAAAACATGTGTTACCCTAATACCCTTACCATCATCTACGGTTTTCGGATATTTCTTTTATTTGACTAAGATTTGTATTCACAATTGTGAATTGGCCAGGATGTCCCACTTTGGTTTATGACAACTCTTCGTAGAAGGCACAATGCCCCTTCCTGCACCATTTTAGGTTGGAATGGTCATGTAACTTTTTATGGACATTAGACACTTTGTTCATTTTGGTTATCAAGCGTATATTGGCCTCTTAGAGACATTCCACAATCTGCCTGTTGCTAGCCCTAGGCACATTTGTATAGTTGTGTCTAGCAGGGAAGAGGCAGATGATTAAAATACACACAAAAAATACTGGCAACACAGTCCCCGCCCTCATGTTGCATGACCTTGTCAAGAACACCCGATATACAATAGCACTTGAAAATGAGAACTAAGCAAGATGGCTTGGGGCTTAGTACAGGTTTTAGAAGATGGCTCAACAGTCCTCCTTTTCCTGTCAATTTCCTTATGTTATGTTGACTTATACTGCATGTTGCTACTACCCAGGGGCAGTCTCCAGGCGCTCTTCAAAGGTATTAAGGCTTCAAAAACATTCAACAATAGTCCCAACCAAAGCCCTAAACAGCAATAGACAACATGTGCCCAACTTGGCAAAGCTAGATGAATACAATACACAAAACCGAAAAAAACAGTCCAACCAGTCTATGGCTGCATGTTGTACAACTACAAGTGACTGCTGTATACAATAACACTTCCTAACTGAATTGGGCCACTGGGGTTTGATACAAGTCCTACAAGTCAACACTGTTAAGATGGACTTCTGATTTCGGACCTGGTGGGCAGAGGTTCAGAAGGCCAACCTAGTTTCTTGGAACAGGGTAACCTTCTGGACAAGCCAGACCAATCATGGTAGCATTGGCGGCGGTCAAGACTGGGTGATCGAAAGCCCACAATGAGCACACACAGTGAAGGACACTACAAATTACTCTCAGTCAAGTGTATATCAAAAATACATATACATTTATTAAAGGCCTTTTAAATCAAACACAAGCAAAGATTAACAGTAACACTTAAACTAAAACCACACTACTATAGAACATATGTACAGTTACAATGGACAAAAGGAATGGCACACAGTAAGGGTCCACAACCTGTAAGGCAAAGGAGCAAACAGTGCTGATATACTTTAGGCAGTCCTTTACTTTATCAACCCTAAATGAAAGGCAGTCCAGTCCCTATGAAGAGTGGAGCCTCATGCTCAAATGTACTTCCGGATGCAGATGCACGCGATCGTGCGGTTGGGCAAAAACGGGGTGCCTTGCAGGGGCTGTAGCAGCTCAGGAAGGCAGGTGAGGCAGTAAAGAATAAGTTCCCACTATTCGAGGAGGGTCTCCCCAAGAGGGCAGAACAGACTCCAAGAATTGAGAATAGCTCGGTAGCACAGGCAACCTCAATAAAGGTGAGTGGCCTCAGAGGACACTTGTGCGTAAAAATATTTGAATGAGCCAGGGGCCACCCGTAAGGGTTGCGGTTGCAAGTTCTCATCGACCCAAGGCACACTCGGGACCAAACTTTGCCAGTGGAGTCCACTTCGGTTGCGTGTTCAAATGCTGCAAAAGTGCGGGTCTGTGACTTTCAGCAGCTGAGTTCCAGGGATGATTCCGTGGCAGGAAAGTGGCAATTTATCCTCTCCTTGTGAAGGAATCAACTCGATTTCACTGCAGCTGGTCTCAGGGCAGAGGGGGAGCACAGCAGCAGTGCACCCCCGAAGTTCATTACCACGGCTAGCTGGGCGACACGATTACCGTGTGTACTTGTGTTCATTCGTACTCTCTTAATTCCAGACCTAGGGCGCCTAGGTGTACGAAACTCGGCGGGAGAGTGCCTTGAACCCAGGTTTTACGATCTCGAAAGTCTCAAGAGTTAACTCGAGACGGCAGTGGTTCCAGAGCAAAGATCCTGCACAAGCTGGTCAGTTCACTGGTTGGCCCAGGAACACTTCCGAAAAGGCTCACTTGCAGGTTAAGGTGGAGGTGCCATGAGTAGTTGTTCTCACTATTCAAATGGGGCTAGGTGCCTTTGCAGACCTTCTAGTTCAATCAGAGGCAGAGGGGTCCTTCGGGACAACAGCAGACTCAGGGTGCCAAACCTTCCAGCCGGTCACCAGCGGTTTCTCGACTCTGCTTCTTAGTTTCAGGATGCTTGGAACCTATCCTAGGTTCAGTGAGAACTCAATAGATTGACCTGGTATGGGTGTTTGGGCCTTTCTCTTATCCAGAATCTCCTTCGCGCCAAAATGAAGAGGACCCAATGAGAGATCTGCTCACATACATAAATGCCATACATGGACCAATCACAGACCACATGGTCCCAGACATTCCTAGCACACCAGACTCTCTGGCACCCAGAATGTGTATTGGAACTAGACAGTCCAACCCACATCCTGGAGGCACACACACAAGGCATGCAGAAGCCCACGAAAGGACCTTGTGGAATGGCCATTTTGGGACAAAACCACTGTCCAGGTCCAAATGCGGTAAACGCGATACGTACGGAAAGAAAGGGTTAGAAATATGAGAAAAATAACAGCTACCACCAGCTGTGTCCAAGGCACATCTGTACTTCTACCGAAAAATCATTTGAGGGTGTCTAGGGCCTTTAGAAACAAAAAGAAGACCCCAGCACACTATCTTGTAAGGTACTTTGTGCGCTGGTAAAAATCTTGCAAAGAACTTGCAACAGAGTAAAAGGCTAAGGGAAAGAAAGTCTCCCAGTACTGACTGTCTTTAAAGGCATGTCAGTTTCCCCATAACAAAGTGAGCGAAAACCCATCGGAGTGCAGCAGAAGGCTGTGCTCCACTGGAGAAAGACAGGCTAGGATGGTCAGACAACAGCAAAAAGTTGGGGGCTTCACAACTGGAGGGAAAACTACACATACATGGAAATCTTTCCTAACACTCGCCCCTCCCAGACCAAATACAGGGGGAACTAATTCACCCTTTGATGAGCTTCTTGTTCAGGTCGGTTAAACATTCTGGACAACCCATCAGCATTGCTATGTTGAACACCTGGCCTATGCTTAATTGTGAAGTCAAACCCTTGCAGGCTTATAGACCACCTGAGCAACTTAGGATTCTCTCCCTTCATGTTCATCAGCTACTTTAAGGGCTTATGGCCAGTTTGCACAATGAATTGGGTTTCATACAGAAATGGGCCTCAACTTCCTTAGGGCCCACACAACAGAGAAACATTCTTTCTCTGCTGTGGAACATCTGAGCTCTCTGTCCTTAAACTGGCGACCGATAAAACCAATAGGGTGTTCCTTACCCTTCTCATCTACTTGTGATAGTACAGCTCCTATCCCAGTGTCAGAGACATATGTCTGCACAATAAAAGGTATTTGGTAATCAGGGGCCCTGAGAACAGGGGCCTGGCACAAGGAGTATTTTAAGCCATTGAAGGCCTTCTCACAATCCTCAGACCAAGAGACCTTCTTGGGTTTCTTTGGAGTTGTGAGTGCAGACAGAGGGGCAGCCATAGTCTGCCATAAAGTTTCTGTAATACCCCGTGAGTCCTAAAAAGGATCTCACCTGGGTTTGTGTAGTGGGGTAGGCCAGTCGTGTACTGCTTGTACCTCACTGGGTAAAGAGTGTATCCTCCCTCCACCTACTTCATGTCCAAGGTAGACCACTGAACGTTGACCAATCTGGCACTTTCTGGCCTTTATGGTCAAGTGGGCCTTCTGAAGAGCCTGCAGCACAATCCTAAGGCGTTTCACATGGTCTTCCCAGGTGGCACAGAAAACTGCTTATCATCCATATATGCAAGACAGAATTAATCCAACCCATTAAGGACATGATTCACAAGCCTCTGAAAAGTGGCAGGTGCATTCTTCAAACCAAAAGGCATTACCCTGAACTGGTAAAGACCCTCCGGTGTTGAGAAAGCTGTCTTCTCCTTGGCATATTCTGCTAGGGCTTTTTGCCAATACCTTGCAGTGAGGCCAAATGTGCTGAGGTACTTGGAGGTACCCAAAGTATCCATAGCTAATCAGTTCTAAGCAAGGGTTGTGCATCTGTCTTGGTGACAGCATTCAGAGCCCTGCAATCTACACAGAACCTCAGCTCAGGGGTACCTGCCTTTGGAACCAAATACACAGGCTGGACCAAGGACTACTGGAGGTTTCAATCACCCCAAGATCTAACATCTTGTTGACCTCTGTCTTGATGTAAGATCTCACCTTATCCAACATTCGGTATCCCCTACTTTTAGTAGGTAAACTATCTCCTGTGTCAATGTCATGTTTGCACCAAGGTGTCAAACCAAGAGCTTGTGAAAAGAAGGGGGAAAACGGCCTCAGCAAACTTCTCACCTCATCTTGTTGAACAGAAGTTAGGTGAGGGGCCAGATGTAAACCCTCAATGGAGCTGTTTGAAGGACTGCCCTGGAACAGATCAGGAAGAGGTTCTGACTCTTCCTCCTCTATCTACGTCTGGAGCCAAAAGCAGTGCAGCTATTTCAACTCTTGGGATGAAAGCTTTCAGCCTATTTACATGGAACACATTTGGAGCCTGTACCACCCTTCCAAGGTCCGCTAAATAGTTAACCTCACCCAGTGACTCCATTACTGTGTAAGGGCCTCACCAGTTGTCCTGCAAACCTCTGGGCCTCATAGGATTCATGGTCAGGACTTGCTTACCTGGTGTAAAGTCGATGATCAAAGCCTTCTGGTCATACCAATGTTTCACCAGAGCTTGCCCAGCCTTCAACCTCTCACTAGCCAGACCCCTACGGAGTACCATTCTTTTTCTAAGTCCTAGCACATAGTCCACTACATTGGTAGTGATAGGGGGAGTAGGCATCTCCCACCTCTCCGTGACTATTGCTAAGGGTACCCTTACAGGGTGACCAAAAAGAAGCTCGAAGGGGCTGAAGCCAACACCCTCCTGAGGTACCTCGCTGTAGGCAAACAACAAGGATGGTAATGGAAGATCCCATTTGCTTCTTTGGGGATATTCCAGAGCCCTTATCGTGCTTTTGAGAGTTCTATTAAACCTCTCAACTAGACCATTCCTTTGGAAGTGATACGCTGAGGAAAACTTGTAGGTAACCCCACACTCCTTCCACGTGGCCTGCGAATACTTTGACATAAAGTTGCTGCGCCTATCAGACACAACTTCTTTAGAAAGCCGCCCCTAGTAAATATGCCAAGTAAAGCTTTTGCAACTGACTTGGCATTCACAGTCTTCAATGGGATAGTCTCAGGATACCTGGTGGCATGGTCGACCAGCACCAGGATAAACCTATTGCCTGAGGATGTGTGTGGGTTAAGGGGACCAACAATGTCAATCCCTACCCTTTCAAATGGTACCCCGCACAATTGGGAGTGGTACCAAAAGAGCTTGGATTGTTGTGCCACTTTTCCCAGAAAACTGGCATGTGGCACAACTCCTGCAGTGACTTTCTACTTCCACCCGCATCTTCGGCCAGTAGAAGTGCATGGCTAAACTTTGCTTGGTTCTCTTGATGCCAAGGTGACCAGCAAGGAGGACTTCATGCGCCAACTGCAGAAGGAAGGGTCTGACAGCAAGGGGAACCACTAACCTCCTATGGTCTCCTTCTGTAGACTCTGTAGGCTCACTGTAGAGGAGCCCACCTTCCCAATAAACCCTGTGCTTCCCAGGAGGTTCACCCTCAAGCTGGGAGCAGGCCTGTCGCCTTAGTCCTTCCAAAGATGGGCACTCACGTTGGCCCTTAATGAACTCAACCCTATCAGGACCACCTTCCACCAACAAACTCTGGTGTTCAGGATGGTCGTGGGGCTGGAGGATTTTAGGCAACACCTCTTCCTCATCAGCCTCAGGTGTTTGACCAACTACCTCCACCTCAGTGGTAGGTGAGTTGGGGGAATTCTCTTTCCCTCTTCTGTCTTTTTGACTCCTTTAGCCTTGGCTTGGACTTGGCTTTGGTCTTGGCCAATGCAGCCATTGTTTGTGACCTTGTGCATGGTCTCTGCTGTGTCACCCACAATACCTAAGTCTCTGAGATCAATCCCCAACAGTATCTTACCTGGGACTTGCCTCTGAATGCTCAATGGAATCCTGACCATAGTACCATTGAAAGTAAGATTTACAGGCATTACTGGGAACTTGAGAGGGGGCCATCAGCTAAATTGGTGGGCGTCAAAAGAGCTCTGGCAAGTTACTCTGGGTCTACCAAGGTAGAATCTGCCACTCTTCTGCTGGCCCCACTATCCCTAAGGGCAGGAGTGTCAACTCCATTGATCAGCACACTGTCCTTAAAGTAGTGCTTGATGCTATCTGAAATGCCATCATAAGCCTCTGAGACTTTAGGCTCCCAGGAACTCAGGGAAACTAGGACCACCTCAGATTCTATCCAACTGGGGAAGGAGTCTGAGGAAAAGGATGCCCAGGTGATCTCGTCCTCCTCATAGGAGGGGTAGGCCAGACTCACAGAGTGGACCCCGAGTTTTTGGCATTACATCTGGAGTCCCCCTTCACATGGTCATTTGCTCCACAAGCCACACAAGATCCACTTGGTCTTGTAACATATGGAGGCTTATTATAACCAGAGTTCTGATTGGAAGGATATTTTACACTAACCTGAACATTCTCTTGGGAGTTACCCTTACATTTATTTTTGTGGCTCTTTTGGGAAGAAGTTTTATCGAAGTCCCCAGCCTCTTTATCTTTGGACTTTTTCCCCTCCTCCTGCTTACCAGAAGTAGTCTTCTCCTTATGGGACACTCTGTGTGGCACCCATAAATCTGCTGCCACGGGCAAGCTCTAAGGATCTAACTTCTTTTGAATCAGCCAAATGCTGCTTAAGCTCAGGGGAACAAGATTCAAAAATATGTTCAAGCATGACGAAATTGATCATACCCTCAAAGGTGGAGACATTATAGCCTTCAACCCACCCAGTTTTAAGGAATTAGTAACATAGGACACCCAAGTGTCACCTTATTTCTTTTGTACTCTCTAAACCACTTCAGGTATTGGGCAGGAGTCTCCCCAAACTTTAGGATGGGCGTCTGCTTCACTTTTGCAAAGTCACCTCTTTCAGCCTTTGACATCTCCATAATAGCACTGCAGTCAGAATGGGGTAGTCGACCGAGCATCCATGCAATCTTGTCCACATCCACAACCTCTTGAACTTCACATGCATAGTCAAATGCAGTCAAACAGTCCATAATGTCATTCTTGTCATCATGCACCTTGGATGAGCCATTTGAAACTTGAAGCTTGGCCAGTTCCAACTAGTGACCCCTGTCAATTTGTTTTTCTGCTTGCTCCACCTTCAGCTTAGCCATGTGGGATTCAAGCTCCTTCTGCTTAAACAGCAGTTCTTGCTTCTTGAATTCCAACATGGCCTCACCATCAGAGCTGGCAGAGGAAACTTGGGACAACACATCATCACTGTTATCATCGGCACCGTGGACCAGTGCAGTGACAGAACTCTCAGTTCTGTCAGTGAGAGCAGCACCACCTTCTGCACTGTCATCTGATGTTATGGCATTGAGTTGCAACTCTTGCCACTCCATGATCCTTTGAATCATTTCAATATTTTTACCTTGAGCAAGCAAACCTCTCTCAGTGCATAGCATTCTCAATGTGTCTGACCTAGAAGCATTCAAGGTTATGTTTGTAACTGTTTCCATATTATAAGATAGGTCCTTTAGCTTTTACAGTGCTTTACTACTAAGGTCACTATTTGTCCTGGGTAAGTGTAATCTGAGCACCTTACCAGTGTGCAACATGGGTACTTTCGATCCTATCCCACCGCTGTACACCAATTTGTTAATATGGATTCCTAAACTCTGACCTGGTGGGCAGAGGTCCAGAAGGCCAGCCTAGTTTCTTGGAACAGGGTAACCTTCTGGACAAGCCAGACCAATCAAGGTAGCATTAGTGGCGGTCAAGACTAGGTCTCAGGAGGGGTGAGGGTGATCGAAAGCCCACAATGAGCACACACAGTGAAGGGCACTACAAATTACTCTGTCAGGGGTATATCAAAAATACATGTACATGTATATACATTATAGCCTTTTAAATCAACACAAGCAAAGATTAACAATAATACTTAAACTAAAACCGCACTACTATAGAACCTATATACAAATACAATGGCTTAAAGGAATGGCACACAGTAAGGTTCAACAACCTGCAAGGGAAAGGCGCAAACAGTGCTGATATACTTTAGGTAGTCCTTTACTTTATAAACCCTAATTGAAAGGCAGTCCAGTTCCTACGAAAAGTGGAGTCTTATGCTCAAATGTACTTTCGGATGCAGATGCACGCGATCGTGCGGTTGGGCAAAAACGGGGTGCCTTGCAGGGGCTGTAGCAGCTCAGGAAGGCAGGTGAGACAGTGAAGAATAAGTTCCCACTATTTGAGGAGGGTCTCCCCAAGAGGGCAGAACAGACTCCAAGAATTGGAAATAGCTCAGTAGCAGAGGCTACCTCGATAAAGCTGAGTGGCCCTCAGGGGACACTTGTGCGTAAAAATTGATGGATGCACCAGGGGCAATCAGTAAGGGTTGCAAGTACTCACCAACCCAAGGTGTACTCCAGACCAAACTTTGCCTGTTGAGTCCACTTCGTTTGCGGGTTCAAATGCTGCAAAAGTGAAGCTCTGCAGCTTTCAATGCCTGAGTTCTAGGGATGATTCTGTGACTGGACAGTGGTGATTTCTCCTCTCCTGGTGAAGGGATCAACTCGATTTCACTGAGGCTCATCTCAGGGCAGAGGGGGGCACAACAGCAGCGTACCCATGAAGTTTCTCGCCACGGCTGGGCGATACAGTGACCGCGTGTACTCGGGTTCTGGTGTACTGTCCTAATTACAGACCTAGGGTGCCTAGGTTTACCAAACTTGATGGGAGAGTGTCTGGAACCCAGTACTTACGCTCTCCAAAGTCTCAACTCGAGGCAGCAGCGGTTCCAGAGCAAAGGACCTGCGCAAGCTTGTCAGTTCACTGGTTGGCCCAGGAACACTTTCCGAAAAGGCTCACTTGCAGGTGAAGGTGGAGGTGCCGTGAATAGTTGTTCCCACTATTCAAATGGGGAGAAGCGCCTTTGCAGACCTTCTAGTTCGATCAGAGGCAGATGAGTCCTGCGGGACAACAGCGAACTCAGGGTGCCAAACCTTCCAACTGGCCACCAGCAGTTCCTCCACTTGGCTTCTTAGTTTCAGGATGCTTGGATCCCATCCTAGGTTCAGTGAGAACTCAAGAGATCGACCTGGTATGGGTGTTTGGGCCTTTCTCTTATCCAGAATCTCCTTCACGCCAAAACGAAGAGGACCCAATGAGAGATCTGTTCACATACAGCAATGCCAGACGTGGACCAATCACGGACCACATGGTTCCACACATTCCCAGCACACCAGACTCTCTGGCACCCAGGATGTGTATTGGAACTAGACAGTCCAGGCCGCATCCTGGAGGCATAGACACAAGGCATGCAGAAGCCTGCGTAAGCTTGGCGTTTTGCGTGAGAACGCATGACCAAACAAGGACTGACCACCATCTCCTCGATCTGGGGAAGGCAAAGGGACAAGATGGCCAAAGGACAGAACAAAGGAGCTCGTGGAATGGCCATTTTGGGGCCACGCCACTGTGTAGGTCCAAACACTGAAAACGTGATATGTACGGAAAGAAAGGGTTAAAAATATGAGAAAAATAACAGCTGCCACCAGCTCTGTCCAAGGCACATCTTTACTTCTACCCCTACCGAAAAATCTTTTGAGGGTGTCTAGGGCTTTTAGAAACAAAAGGAAAACCCCAGCACACCATACTGTAAGGTACTTTGTGCACTGACAAAAATGTTGCAAAGAACCTACAACAGAGTGAAAGGCTAAGGGAAACAAAGTCTCCCAGTAATGACTGTCTTTAAGGGCATGTCAGTTTCCCCATAACAAATTGAACGAAAACCTGGCAGAGCGGAGTGCAGCAGAAGGCTGTGATCTATTGGCAAAAGTCAGGCTAGAATGGTCAAGACAACTGCAAAAAGCTGGGGGTTCACAACTGGAGGGAAAATTACACATAAATAGAAATTTTCCTAACAAACCCATATCCCCTTCTGTCACCATGTTATCTTGATTACGGCATGAGAGTTTTGATGCCACTGAGTACTTGAGTACATTTGCTATCAAAAGTTATAAAAGCTTCAAAGACATTCCACAATCTGCCCTCCCACAGTAGTAGAAATCTATACACATTGCGTGCCTTTCAGCGAAAAATGCAAATAGGTAAAATACACACAAAACCAAATGCCTGCCTATGCTTAAGCAGTACGGCCAGCTGGGCCCGGGATGTGACCATGATGGGGGAAGTGCTAGAGTGGAGGCAGAGAAAGTGAGGGACAGGTGAAGGTTAGAGATGAGGGGCAATGTTAGCTAGCAGGCAGATGAGAGATAAGTGAAGAGGGTAACTTAGAGGCAAGGAGGTAGGATTTAAGTTTGGTTTTGAAGATATCCATGTGGACCATTTCTCGGATGTCCGGGGAAACAGAATTCCATGCAAGTGGAGCAAGAAGAGAGATGGAGCGGAAGCAAGAGGAAGGACAGAGAGGGCGAGGAGCCACAAGGGTAGTTGAGGAGGCTGAGCGGAGATTACGAGAAGGCTTGTAGAGTTGGATAGAGGAGTATAGATAAAGTGGTGCCTTACCATGGATAGATTTGTGAACCAGGAGAAGACATTTAAATATGGCCCTGTTTTGCAACATCAAACGTCCAGCCTGGTGATGGTACAAGGAAGTAGGTGTGAAGGGAGGCAGTTCAAAGAGAGTCCTCGTAGCGAAGTTAATTATCTTGTCGAAAGGACAGAAAGCATAGCTGGGGACAACAAACAGGATGCTGGCACAGTAGTCCAGTTCAGAGAAGACAAGAGTGGTTATGAGATGCTTGGCAGCGTTGAAAGGAAGGGGGTGCCTGATTTTCCTATTATTTATGAGTTTGAGGTGACTGCTGTTTCAGTTTTTGAGACAGAAGTAGAGAAAGTGTGAGAAGGGTCATAGATGACGCTGAGGTTTCTAGTTGAAGAAGAGTAAGGGAGAGTGTAAGGTTGGAACTGGATAGGCAGAGAAAGAGATGAGAGAGAGCTTTCTGCAGGGAAGAAGAGCACCTGTGTTCTGGAAGAGCTTAGCATCAAAGAGCGCAAAGCCATCCAACATTTAATGGCAGAGAGGCAGTTGGAAATTTTGTTAGAGATCAGAGGAGAGTTCAGGAAAGGAGAAGAAGATCTGGGTGTCGTCCGCGAAGAATTGGTATGAGAACCCAAAGTATGAATTTAGTTCCCCAAGAGCAGATGTGTAGAGGGTATTCAAGTAAGAGTCTTGTGGAGCACCAACAGTTAAAGAGTTGTTACTCTAGGGTACAGAGGATTGGTGAGGCGCACGGTAGGATTCAATTCAGGCAAGGGCTTGATTGTGAATCCCAAGAAAAAAAGAGAGTATTAAGGAGATCAAAGTGATCGACAATGCCAAAGGCAGCAGACTGGTCATGGGGAATTAGGCTATAGGGAGTTGGTTGGAGTGCTTAGCCGAATCGATGAATTTGTACACATTCATGAGAGCAGTTCCATGGAGTGACAGGAGTGGAAACCTGCTTGTGGGGGGTCTCAGAGTTTGTGGATATCTATGAAATTGGCAAGATGGTTGAACACAGCCCTTTCAAACACTTTAGAGTAGTGCGGAATGAGAGACACATGGTGAAAGTTAGCTGGCAGGTTTCCTCTTGCTTTGTTAGTAGAGGGATGACCGTGGTTGTTTTGAAAACAGAGGGAAAGCATGCAGAGTTGAAGGATAGGTTGAAGAGTTCAGTGAGGTGAGAGGCCGCTAAAGGGGAAATAGGCTTGATTAGCTGAGGTGCAAGATGGTCTGATGGGGCACAAGAGGGGTTAGACTTCATCAATAGTGATAGTACTTTGTCAGTACTAGTGTGACTAAAGTGGTAAAGAGTGACAGACAATGATGGTAGAGTAGGCGAAGTGTAAAATGTAGGAGGAGGGAGCATGAGGAAGAACAGGAGAGAGTATCCAATTTTTGAACTTTTTGCTGCAAAGTATTCAGCTATGTCATTAGCTGTGAGAGTCGAGTTGAAAGTCATAGACTTAGGAGGAGTGAGGAGCGAGTTTAGGGTGTGCTGTAGCCGGTGAGGATGGTTAGAGTGAGATTCAATGAGGGTTAGGCAGAATTCCATTTTCACACTATCAAGAGTGGACTTGAGAGAGTTCAGGGCAGAGGTAGAGTCACAGGTCCTCATGCGAGTGAGTCTGCCTCCATTTGCGCAGTAGCCATTGCATGTCTGTGCAGAGAGAGCGTATGAATGGGGTGACCCATAGTTGAGGATACTGAGACTTAGGGGTGAAAGAAAGCAGTGGAAATTGAGAGGAAAATTAGTCATTTAGTAGGGATTGGAAGCTGGAGAAGGCAGTGTTGGTGGAAGAGGCACCAAGTGTGAAGGAGGAGAGAACTGTAGGTCGGAGAGAACGGGGGGAATGGCAGAAGGTTTAAAATTCCTTTTAGTAATAGGTGAAGCAAGTGGTGAGGGAGGGTCAGGATGGAAAGGAGATTGTGGTAGAAACAATGGTGTGACAGTAGTATTAGTGGCTGAGAGAGAGGTGGAGATGAATAAGAGATCCAAAGAGTTACCTCCTGTGTGGTTAGGTAGGTTATGGATAGAGTGGAGAGTGTGGTCACTAAGAAAAGACTGAAGTTCAGATTTATGGGAAGTCGTTAGAGATGGATTCTCTTTCCACTAAACATCACCTAAGAGAATCAGGTGATGTTTAGTGGAAAGAGAATCAAGGAGTTGCCCAAGATCATCAAAGAATGGTCCAATGGGACCACGAGGGCGATAGTCGGAGATTATGTCAAATGAGTGAGGAAGAGCAATAGTAGATATAGTGAATTCAAAAGAGGTAGGCGAGGACATGGCATTGGAGATTTGTGAGTCATTGAGGCAGGAAAAGAGTATGTATCCGACGGCTCCACCTCTGCCAGTCAGTCGAGGAGAGTGAATGAAGGATAGTTTGGAGTCATGTAGGGCTGTCAGAGGGGCAGAGTCAGATAGAGAAATCCAGGTTTCAGTGATAGCAAGGAGGTCTAGGGGAGAATAGCTGGAGAGAAAGTAGTCAGTGATAAAGGAAGTTTTGTTGCATACAGACTGAGCATTCAGAGTGCAATGTTCAGTTGATGAGGTAAGGAATGTGATGAATCCGAGGATGCCATCACTCCTTTCCCTGGGATAACCTCCCCGTATGTGGCATGGGGATGGCAGCCGCTACCTGATCCTGACCCTGAGGCCTGCTATATGAGGGAGGACCACATGGGGGGATGTGACTCTCAGGGAGATTTGATGACATTGTTGGAGGAAAACAAACTCCCAGTAGGGAGAATACATTGCTGACTGGGACGAGGAAGAGGTAGGGAGATGTAACAATCATTCCCCAGGTAGCTCAGTATTCACTGCCCCAAGTCATTTAGAAACCAATTACAGAACAGCTGACATGAGGAAGAGTGACTGAGTAATGATGATTATAAGTACCTGGCAGCGAACACTGCGGTCTAGTTGCTGGGAAATGAGTAAGTAGACGGGGAAGTTTAAATATGGGCCGGTCGCAGCTGACAGCAGGCTGGAGAGGGGAAAGCTGCCGATGCTGAATCACCTCACAAACCGTAAGCTTGCTGAGCACAGCTTTGAAGGCAGGGACACTTTGGCAGAAGTCACAGAGTCAGACCTGATGAAGGAACAGAGAAGACATAGTGCGGGCGGTCCACAGCTTAGAGAGATAAAGCCATAGGAACAGCTCATCAGGGGAACCAACGCAACAAGACTGCAACGATGGATGAAGCGCACCCAAAGGCAATATTGGGGTGGTCAGGAAGGGTACCCATATTTACAAAGGGGTCCTGTTGCACACACCATATTGCTGACTGAGAGTGACACAGAGCTGGGCGCCATGTTGCAATTTAATAGGTATCAAAGTGCTAGAAAGTGATACATATTAGCTTGCATGCACGCAGAAAGAAAAAGTATGAAATCCACCAAATATAAAACATGCAGACGCACTGATATAAATACATGGGGAATTCATGAATCTCAATATAGTGGTCTTTTCACAATGAATCAAAACACAGTAGTTGGGCCTCTTTTGCAAAATGCACTTTTGACTTTGTAAACTGACTTTGTCAAGTTTTCAGACGGCAAAGGACAGGTGAATGAGTAATTTTGCAACCTTCATGATCCGCAGCTGCAGAAATAGCTGTGAGTTTTTATGGTCTGATAAATCTTGTATGTAGTAGAAGTAATCGCCTGCTGTCTGAGCGTGTGACAGAAAGAGTTTTGTTATTATTTTAGTCAGTGGTAAAACGCAGAATAAGCTAGGGCCTAAATCTATTTAGGAGTTTCAATTGTGCGATGAAGTGGGAGTTTTTGTAGATTGGAAGGTTTCAATGGAACAGTAACCTGGGAAATGAGATAGCATCACGAACAAAGAGAAATCATTCACCCAGCCTCCTCGTGACGCAGGGAATGTCCATGAGAGCCCTGGGCAAATTAAGAGTTAGGGTTTAAACGGCTTAAGCTAGTCATTGCTAGTAACACAATGTGTTTTCAATATCAATGTTTAAGCATGTGTTGACAGCATGACCTACTACGTACAAATCATAAGAAGAGGTGTGTTATGAATATAATCTGAAGATAATAATTTAGATAAAGCTGGACAATGAAAACGTAGGAATGGGGAAAAGATAGGATTTCCTCGAAAAGGGTTTTGTCCAATCATGTTTGGGGGTGGACAGCAATCAAGAATTTGGGAGTGTTTTAACTGTTGCAAAACTGTATAAAATATGTGAACTGCTGTGGTTTGTTGATACCTGGGTTAGTTTGGTCCTGCAACACCATCTACCTGCTCCCCGGAAAAATTGTACAATAAACTTGCTTTATGTACAACCGTGTAATTACTTATTAAGTGGTGGGCCTGTTTGGGTTAATGTGATTAAAGGTCCGTCCAGATAGCAGTATACCGAGGTGGAAAGGAATGAAGAGGCTCTGGGGACAATCGGTAAATCCTGGGATGAAGGGTTATAGGGTTGCCAGCGAATAAAGGTTGCTTTGCATCAGCAACAGAAATAACCGGTGAACTTCGAAGAAGCCAGTGGGTTACCGGGTGGTTAAGTAAACGGGAAAACTTCTTGAGAACGCCAGAAACAAGAGGGAGCAAAGTCATTAGAGAAGCAAAAGTGTTTATAACACAAGTGACCAATGGGTTATTAAACCCCAACCGGGGAGGAAAGATTAACCCATGTGACAAAGACCAAACAAGCAAATATACCAGGTGAAAGTTGTGATAGAAGAATGATCTATAATATAAAGTCCTGGAAAGCAAACACAGCAGGTGAAGTTAAGTATTTGAGCAATTAACTGTTTATATAACTAAGTCCTGGCAGGATAGTATACCGGGTAAAGATAAACAGGTTTACAATAAAATGTCTGTGTGATAAAATCCTGGCAGGAGAGTATACCAGGAGAAGTCAAGCATTTGTGTGCACAATAAACTGATAAAGTAACAAAGTTCTGGCAGGAAAGTATGCCAGGTGAAATTAGGTATTTGTGCAACAGAGTGTGTATGTGATAACGTCCTGGCAAGTAAGTGCACCAGGTGAAGTTAAATATCTGTGCAACAAAGTATTAAATACCAAAGTCATGGCAGGAGAGTATACCAGGTGAAGTTAAGTATCTGTACAACAAGGTGTTGGGGAAATAAAAGTCCTGGCAGAAGAGTATACCAGGTGAAGGTTAATGTTTAAGTAATGAATTGGTGGTAGGAAGGTACACCAGGTCAATGTGAAACAATTGTGCAACATGACCTGCCAGAAGTATTCCCAGGTGGAGGTAGATATTAAGACTATTATAAAGACATGCAAGGAAATTTCCTTGATTTAATTAAATTATAAAGAGAAGAGGGAAGTCCTTAGGAAAAGACATATCTCTATAGAACTGTAAAATATTAAAGGAAGAGAAAGCTTGGGGAGGGGGCCAATTCCCCAAAAGAACTGAAAGTACAGAGGAAGTTGATTAATCTTTTGTTGAACTGGTCAAAGTTGATCTAAGGAGCCTAGTGAAGAATGTTAATCCCTGGGAAGAAGAGCATTGTTCATGAGAAAACCTTTTTGTTGAATTGGAACTTTTGTGTTGAACTTGTACATTTGAGCACTTGGAGAAGTCAAAAGCCCATTGTTCATGAGAAGAGCATTTGTGTTGGTGTGAAAAACCAGAGGGTGTTTCACAACCTAGTCCCTGGAGATACCATACTTTGGTGGCCAGGGAAAGGCCATTGCTTTTGGACCCCGACCCTGGGGTGGACAAGCGAGGGAGGATCATCTGGGTAGTGGGGGAGAAGCACCCAATTGTGAGACATGGTATTCCCTTTTTCCACAACGCATTTAACCCCTATCCCTGCTTATTTTATGGGAATCTACTGCTCCCATAATTCCTCCACACTTTACATTGACAACAGTACTGAGCAGAGGAAGATGAGGAATGAGCTCACCTCCACTGACTTGCATTTGCAGCTCTGTCCCTGCAATGAGGCCAGGCAGAGTCAGGCATGTAGTCCTAACAATACACATCTGCCACTTGCTAACACTCCCTGTGAGAATAAAAGGTGGCATGCACAGGCACACTTTGAACGAGGCTGGGCACGAGAAGGAACAGCTCTTTCGGGGTTGATGTGAACTAGGCTATGGAAGTGGGAAGGCCAATGGGCTAATAAGCAGTTGTATGGATCAGGAGAGATCCAGGTGAGAAATTCACACTTTCAGGAAGCTGTAAGCATTCGGCTGGAGCGGAGTGAGCGGAGCAAAGAAACCTTCAAGTTGCATGAAAGCGGCCCGCAACCCACCTGGGTGAACGGCGGAGTTGGGGAGGAGCAGATCAGGCATTGGTGATGGCCTTGACTGCTGCATGAATAAGATGAAAGAAGGCCAATTAACACGGTCAGTGAGTTATCAAAGGCAACAAAAGTCTGATTTGTGTTAAAGCGAAAGTAACTGTAAACTGAAAGTTGACGGTTGCGTGTGTGCCGATAAAACACATGTGGGAAGAACAATTGGTGAATTGTAAAAGGAAAGGATACAAAGTAACAGAGTGGTCCTTCGAGGCAAAGTCGCACATTCGAAAGTCTCTGTGAAATGTGATGAGCGTTGAAAGATATTACAGTGGGAACCAAAGGAAAGAAAGTAACCGCGATAAGGAAAGAAAGTTGAATAAGAGTACAGTGAAGTATATGAACTCTGGATATGCCAAGAGGACAAAATATATGAACTTTGAAAAAGGGCAAGAGGGCAAACTAAAGAGAATAAGAACTACAAGTGCCAAGAGGCATTGGTTTAACAAGATGAGGAAGATTGTGAATTACATAATTGTTGAAAGAGAGGTCGAAGTGGTCATGCAGAGGTCTATGTAAAATCATTGCAGTTTTGAAAGTCCCTGACAGTTAAAAGATACCTAAGATAAAACATGGGGAAGGGAACCCCCAAAAAGAAGGCAGGCTCGAGCCTGGCAGAGGGAAGCCTGTGCAGAACTGTGTGATAAGAAGACAGGCTGGAGCCAGGCAGAGGGAAGCCTGAGTAGAACTGTGTAATAAAGTGAAAGATTAATGGACAGGCACAAGCCCGGCAGAGCAAAGCCTAAACAGAACTGTGATGTGAATAGAGTATTGATGATAAGGCGGACGAAGCCCAAGGAAGTGATCGTACTACCAGATGTTTGAAGCCCAAGACTGAACTGTTGAATTGTGCAAGTAAGCCAAAGTGTGCAAGACTGATAGAACTGTGCCATCCACCTATCCTTTTTAAGAAACTCTCTAGACCCCGTGGGGCTGAACGTGGGGAAGGGAGTTGTTACTTAAGCCATTCTGACATTTCTTTCCTTTGTATTCCCTTACCACATCTGTCATTTCTAGAAGGAGGGCAAGGTTAGGTTTGCTTAGTATAGACCTTTTTATTTTGACAAGACTGACTTGGACTTGTTTGTTATTTGTTTAATGGTCGAGATTACTCCCATTTTAGAGTTAGGGCTAGTTCAGAATTCTACCAACCCAACCAAAATACTAAATAAAGGTTTTCAAAATGTTAATCCATTGTGCCTGGGTCTACTGCTCGATACCATCCCTTCCTTACATATGGTGTCAGAAGTGGGATGCAACTCAATTAAAATAAATTGGGGAACCTAACATTTCAGAAACTAATTGGCAGACCCTCAAACACCACTGTAGCTCCAAAAGGTTCTATTGGATTTGGCACCTGCAGTATTAGGGAAGCATCCATGCCTCCAGGGAAAAGGAGTATGATTCCAGTTGACTTAGTTTTAATACCTCACCCTGGATGCTACATTAGACTAGTCCCCAAATCTGGTTTAGTTTGAAAATTCAGACTAGATGTACTCACAGGAGTTATTGATCCATATTTCAGGGGAGAGGTGAAGGTACTTTTACATAATCATGGGGAGACATCATTTGACATACATTCTGGGGATAAAATAGCACAAGGGATTCTTGAAAGTGCTTTACTTCCCCAGTTAAAAGAAGAGACAGAACACAAGGTGACAGAGAGAGGAGATCTAGGTTTTGGATAGGCTGATGAGAGACATAACATCAATACTAGCCATGATGATGAACCAACTGTGTCATGATCCCTGCTTCCAAGGGGTCAGGACTTGCCTCACATCCTTGGAAGCAGGCCCATAACCTTGATCATGGGTACCAGCCAGTCCCTATCGGGACCTTTTGGACCTTGTCCTGGCGCCAGTGGCACCAGGCTCATAAAGATGACCGGTCCCGGCGCTGGAAGCGCCGGGCTCATAATGCTTAAGAGTGCTTGGGTGGACCTACCTGCAGCAGACCATGCTGCTTACTTACCAGCTCGATGGTCTTCTGATCCTTCTCTGCCTGGAACTACTTTTCCTGTCTGGGTGGGGCAGGAGCCACTCCCTGGAATCAGAACACAGGAACTCTTTTCTTACCTGGGCGAGGCTGTGGAAGAAGACGTCTAAGCACTACAGAAGGCTATTTAAACCACACCCGATTGATGAAACGTGCTTCGCGTTATTCTGCATCTGCAGCAGGACGCTCACCGTGTCAGCTCCAGTCTTCCTGAGATTCTTCAGCTCCAGTTCCTGTGAAAACGAATTCCTTACCTGCTAGAGATCCGATCCTCAGCTGCACCTGCCAAGACAAAACAACAGGTTAGCAGAATTCAATTCGAGAGCAGCGCTCTTACTTACCAAATACGGCGGCATCTTCCAAAGCCTTCCGCCGCTTTCTTCGGCTCCCCATCGACATCTGCAAAGAAAAGGACTTGATTAAGCATTGCGTTCTTGAATTGCTTACCTGCGCTCCGCACGTTCTGAACTTCAAGAAGCGCTGCATGCCGGCATCTGCAAAACAAAGGGAGACATTTTAAGGCGCATTCTAAACCAACCATAAACTTTCTACTTACGCGCTCGCACGTTCGCCGGCATCCATCTAGCAACGCTCTCTGCATCCACGATCTGCAAGGACAAAAGAGACATTAAGGCGTGCTTTTGAAACAAACAGCAGTCATTTTACTTACGTGCACCGCGCTTCATCTTCTTCGTACATACGCGCTTGCACGATCCTGGGCACTTATTCATCAGCGTCCATTGCACCTAAACCTGCAGGACAAAGAGAGACATTAGAAAGGGTGACAGCAACCGGTCATCTTGCCTACTCACCTGCTTGCCGCATCATTCCTCTACAATTTCAATCTTGACACCCTGAGACTGAGCAAGGGACTAAATTAAGGGTACTCCAATAACTATCAAGAAACCGCTCGTTCTAACATCAACCTCTGCAATCAAGAGGATTGTCAGTGAACCAGTGAAGTAACTGGTACTTGCGCCCCTGCAAAGACGCAGGATGGAGAGCCCGGCCTTTATATATCTAAGGTGAGCAAGCCACGCCCTTGGTTCGAATAAGTGAACTGAGGAAGGAGAAGTTCAGTCAATCCAGTTCCTAAATCCTTGTTCTTCCGTCTGCAGACACCTCACTCTACACGTCCGGTACATCGTGAGAAGGGGACCAGCCCTAGGAGAAGGCCGAGATCTACGAGTCACACTAGAAGACACGGCGACAGCTCAGTCCAGCCCAGCGCCTCCGTGGAAATCAGGTGAGCGTTACAGAACGCGAAGCCCACCACACATCCTCCACCCAGGCGCAATGGAAACCTCAGATACTGACCAACTAGCCCAGTTGCTAGGGGAATTAAGAGCAGAAGTACTAGCAGCGCGCCAAGAAACGAACCCCCTAAGGAGGGAGCTAATTGTTTCCAAAGAGCGCACAGATGATCTTGCTAGACAGTTGTTACAAACGCAGGCGGGGCAAACACCGCTGCCGACCCCAGGGGGGGGTAATATCCCAGCGACCTCCACTAATCCTGTACTAATTAATCTACCTGGAAATGTGCCTTTGGCTCCACCCGAACGCTTCTCAGGCGATCCCAAAATGTTTGCAGTGTTCATCAATCAATGTCGTCTGCACTTCCTGTGTAGGCCAGCTGCATTTCCCACTGATCAGGCCAAAGTGGCCTTCGTACTTTCATATCTAAGTGGCAGTGCTGCAGACTGGTCAATTCCCCTGGTAACCCAGGATGACCCGATTCTTCGTAATTTTCAGGCCTTCCAGTCCAGTATGGAAAGACTATTAGCCAGACACTCTCAGGGACAGGCCTTAGATAACGAACTCCTCTCTTTACGACAAGGTAATCAGGATCTTCTGGCATATATTGCATCATTTAACAGACTGGTAGTTGAAGCCAGATGGCCCGAGGATAAAAGGATTACGCTGTTTTATAGGGGGTTGCGTGGAGAACTCAAAGATGTCCTGGCCCAAGTAGTAAATCCTCCGCAAGATTGTTCTGAATATATTGACCTGGTGGTTCAACTGGATCACAGGTTACAGAATAGGAAGGCTGATCGCTCCAGATTCGAAGCTCGGGTTTTTTCAAGACCACAGAGTTCCGCCAAAGGAGTCGATACCGTAGAACCCATGCAAATAGGAGTCGTGAAAGGGCCATTAACACAAAAGGAACGAGAAAGAAGAAGACAGCTGCAATTGTGCCTCTATTGTGGGAATTCAGGACATTTTCTTCGTGAATGCCCGGTGAAACCTGCTAAGAAGACCGTGGGAGCTTCCGACAAAAGCATCGAAAAGCCAGAATCGGGAAACGACCTCGCCCGACAAGTGTAGAGGTCCGCTTGCCGAGCGTTAAAACCAGTTCTTTGACCTCGCATTTCATCGTGCCCATGGTCCTAATAAGCCCCGAGAAGCCAGATCGTTTGCATGCCATCAAGGCATACATTGACAGTGGAGCAATCGGCAATTATGTGGATCGCGGGATGGCATCCAGGATGAATCTACCTCTCTGTCCTAAAATGGTTAAAGACGTTATTACCACAGTGGATGGTACGGAAATAGCTTCCGGACCAGTTACCCATACCACCGAGGGAGTGACGTTAGTAAGCCAAAATGGACATCGTGAGGAGATCGTGTTTGATGTGATCAAGGCCCCTCAGTTTCAAATTATCCTGGGGATCCCTTGGTTAGAAAAACACAATCCTCAAATTGATTGGCGAGCAAAGACGATTCAGTTTCCGGAATGTGCCTCCACTTGTTATCTGAAGTCCGACATTAAGCTGGCAGCAATTACATCCGAGGGTCCCCAACTGCCTCCTGAATATCTAGAGTTCCAAGATGTCTTCCAGAAAGAACAAGCCAACTCCCTACCCCCGCACAGGTCATACGACTGTCAGATAGACCTGGTACCTGGGTCCACTCCTCCATGTAGTAGGATCTATGCTCTCACCGAACCAGAAAATCTCCACCTTAGGCAGTATTTGGACCAATACCTGGCCAATGGATTTATTCGTCCTTCTAAGTCTCCAGCCTCTTCAGCTCTGTTCTTCGTTCCGAAAAAGGAAGGGGATCTCAGAACATGTATCGATTATCGCGCCCTGAATCAGATTACAGTCAAGAACAGATATCCTTTGCCATTGATCCCTGAACTTCTAGACCAAGTCAAGAATGCTCGCATTTATACGAAGTTGGATCTCAGAGGAGCTTACCTCTTGGTCCGAATAAAAGAGGGCGACGAATGGAAGACGGCCTTCCGCACCAAGTATGGATTATTTGAGTATCAAGTAATGCCCTTTGGACTATGTAACGCCCCGGCCGCCTTCCAGTACTTCATGAATGACGTCCTCAGAGAACTAATTGACGTGTGTACAGTTGTCTACATCGACGATATCCTTATATATTCGTCCTCTGAGGCCGATCACCGGAAACACGTCAGGGCAGTCCTTGAGAGGCTTCGCCAACATAAACTCTTTGCCAAGCTTGAGAAGTGCGTTTTCCATGTCACCGAGGTCGAATTTCTGGGATTCATTCTGTCACCAAATGGAGTCCACATGGATTCAAGAAAGGTAGACGCTATCATTAAGTGGCCATCACCAACGTCGGTGAAAGGAGTCCAAAGCATGTTGGGTTTCGCCAATTTCTACCGTAGATTCATTCCAGAATTCTCCCGAATAGTCCAGCCCATTACTGCCCTTCTAAGGAAAAACAAACGCTTTGTGTGGTCTACCGAGGCGGAGCAAGCCTTCCAAGAGCTAAAAGCCAAGTTTATCTCCGCTCCTGTTTTGAGACATCCCCGCCCAGAGCTTCCTTACATCGTAGAAACCGACGCCTCCAGTCTTGCGATGGGTGCAGTCCTATCGCAAAGAGATCCAGAAACAAACCAGTTACACCCTGTGGCATTTTGGTCCCGCAAATTCTCGGCTCCTGAAATCAACTACACCATTACCGATAAGGAACTTCTGGTTATTAAGTCCGCCTTCAAGGCCTGGCGACACTATCTTCTGGGTACCAGACACACAGTCACAGTGATTACAGACCACCGCAACTTACAATACCTAAAGACAGCTAAAGCTCAATCCTCCAGACAACTCCGCTGGGCACTATTTTTTGCCGAGTTTGACTTCGTCATTACCTACCGACCAGGCAACAAGAACGGTAAAGCTGATGCCCTTTCCCGGATGGGAAGGGAAGAGCACATGGTCAATCCTGAACCCGTACCTATCATTCCCGAACAAAGAATCCTAGGTCTAATCGGCACACAATCCATCGAAGAAGTTGAAGCCAAAGTTAAACAACTTATAACTCCAGCAGACATACAGAATTGGCATCTTCAGGGAAAATACTTCACGGTGAAGAACGACCTATTGTACTTCCAAGAACGGTTATATCTACCCTGTGCTAGTTTACAGAATCAAGTCATCTCTTGTTATCACGACTCCCTAATGGAGGGACACCCCGGTATGGCCAAGACCTCGGAAAAGATCAAGCGTCACTTCTGGTGGCCGTCTGGGAGAAAGGATATCAGAGACTTTGTAATGTCCTGTGGAGTGTGCGCTCAAAATAAAAGTCAAAAGGAGAAACCAGCAGGCCTCTTACGCCCACTTGACATCCCACCTCGTCCCTGGCATACTCTCTCCATGGATTTCATCACCGACTTACCTTCATGTTCCGGATATAGTACGATCTTAGTAATCGTGGACCTATTCTCCAAGATGGCGCACTTCATCCCACTGAAAGGTCTACCGTCAGCAGCAAGCCTGGCCCGGGAGTTTCTCGAAAACATCGTTCGGTTGCACGGCTTTCCTTCAGTTTTAATCTCGGATAGAGGAAGTCAATTTGTCTCCCACTTTTGGCAGAGTTGCTGTCGGTTGGCTCAAATTGATGTAAGGCTTTCAACCAGTCACCACCCCCAAACCGACGGACAGACCGAGAGGACCAATCAAACTTTGGAACAGTACTTACGCTGAATGCTGCAACAAACAGAAAGAACTTGGAAGGACATCCTTTGGATAGCCGAGTACGCTTACAATAATTCAGTCCACTCTGGAACCGGAAAAACCCTGTTTTTTCTTTTATATGGTAGCCATCCTCGAACCTCTAATCTGGATCCACCTCAGGATCTAGGGACACCAGCAGTAGACCACCTGCATTCTGCAATCACCCAAGCCTTTAAGGAAGCCACTTCTCATCTGCAAAGGGCTAAGGAACAATACAAGAAAGGAGCAGACCAACATCGGAAGGAGGCCCCTCAATATCAAGTAGGAGATCAAGTCTGGTTATCCACCAAACATTTACCCCTAAAAGGACCGCGCACCTTCAACCCAAGATACCTGGGACCCTACTCAATCACTACCATAATAAACCCAGTGGCAGTCAAGTTGAACTTGCCCCCTCATATGAAAATGCACCCAGTCTTCCATGTCTCGCTACTAAAACCTGTGCAGCCAGAGACCTGATTGACTAAATCTCCAGAACCTATCCTAGTTGATGGAGAACTCGAGTTTGAAATCAAAAACATCTTAGATTCCAAAATCTCCAAATCAAGGCTATACTACCTGATTGACTGGAAAGGTTATGGCCCCCAGGAAAGGTCTTGGGAACCTGCAGAACATGTCCACGCACCTCGTTTAGTCAAGAAATTTCATCGAACATTTCCTAACAAACCAAGACCCCCGGAGAAGTCAAGCTTGGGAGGGGCCTTGAGGGGGGGTGCTGTCATGATCCCTGCTTCCAAGGGGTCAGGACTTGCCTCACATCCTTGGAAGCAGGCCCATAACCTTGATCCTGGGTACCAGCCAGTCCCTATCGGGACCTTTTGGACCTTGTCCTGGCGCCAGTGGCACCAGGCTCATAAAGATGACCGGTCCCGGCGCTGGAAGCGCTGGGCTCATAATGCTTAAGAGTGCTTGGGTGGACCTACCTGCAGCAGACCATGCTGCTTACTTACCAGCTCGATGGTCTTCTGATCCTTCTCTGCCTGGAACTACTTTTCCTGTCTGGGTGGGGCAGGAGCCACTCCCTGGAATCAGAACACAGGAACTCTTTTCTTACCTGGGCGAGGCTGTGGAAGAAGATGCCTAAGCACTACAGAAGGCTATTTAAACCACACCCGATTGATGAAACGTGCTTCGCGTTATTCTGCATCTGCAGCAGGACGCTCACCGTGTCAGCTCCAGTCTTCCTGAGATTCTTCAGCTCCAGTTCCTGTGAAAACGAATTCCTTACCTGCTAGAGATCCGATCCTCAGCTGCACCTGCCAAGACAAAACAACAGGTTAGCAGAATTCAATTCGAGAGCAGCGCTCTTACTTACCAAATACGGCGGCATCTTCCAAAGCCTTCCGCCGCTTTCTTCGGCTCCCCATCGACATCTGCAAAGAAAAGGACTTGATTAAGCATTGCATTCTTGAATTGCTTACCTGCGCTCCGCACGTTCTGAACTTCAAGAAGCGCTGCATGCCGGCATCTGCAAAACAAACGGAGACATTTTAAGGCGCATTCTAAACCAACCATAAACTTTCTACTTACGCGCTCGCACGTTCGCCAGCATCCATCTAGCAACGCTCTCTGCATCCACGATCTGCAAGGACAAAAGAGACATTAAGGCGTGCTTTTGAAACAAACAGCAGTCATTTTACTTACGTGCACCGCGCTTCATCTTCTTCGTACATACGCGCTTGCACGATCCTGGGCACTTATTCATCAGCGTCCATTGCACCTAAACCTGCAGGACAAAGAGAGACATTAGAAAGGGTGACAGCAACCGGTCATCTTTCCTACTCACCTGCTCGCCGCATCATTCCTCTACAATTTCAATCTTGACACCCTGAGACTGAGCAAGGGACTAAATTAAGGGTGCTCCAATAACTATCAAGAAACCGCTTGTGCGGTAAACGGCGGTATCTTCCAACATCAACCTCTGCAATCAAGAGGATTGTCAGTGAACCAGTGAAGTAACTGGTACTTGCGCCCCTGCAAAGACGCAGGATGGAGAGCCCGGCCTTAATATATCTAAGGTGAGCAAGCCACGCCCTTGGTTCGAATAAGAGAACTGAGGAAGGAGAAGTTCAGTCAATCCAGTTCCTAAATCCTTGTTCTTCCGTCTGCAGACACCTCACTCTACACGTCCGGTACATCGTGAGAAGGGGACCAGCCCTAGGAGAAGGCCGAGATCTACGAGTCACACTAGAAGACACGGCGACAGCTCAGTCCAGCCCAGCGCCTCCGTGGAAATCAGGTGAGCGTTACAACTGTCCTTCGAGACTTATGTTTTGCACAGAGAAACGATCCATTACTAGCAGAGGCTTTCTTACAAGTAATCGCAGAGTCTGAAGGCAATGATAAAGGAGGTCCATTCTTAAAGCAAGGACTGTTATATCGAAGAGAAATCTCAGAGGAAGGAACATGTAAAACCCAGTTGATAATACTCAAAACCCATCGGAAAATTGTTCTGGAAATTGCCCACTCACATTTAACAGGGGGACATCTAGGACAAGTTAAAACCCAAGCCCATATAAGTGCAAAGTTTTATTGGCCAGGAATATATGCGATATTAAAAACTTTGTGCAGACATGTGAGATATGTCAAATGACCAGCACAAATATTCCTCCAGCTGCCCCTTTAAATCCACTACCTATAACAGAGATTCCATTCTCCCGAATAGGGATGGACATCATTTGACCCCTCAAAACCTCTAAACTTGTCAATACATTTGTCTTAGTGATTGTTGATTATGCTACCAGGTATCCTCAGGCCTTCCCCATGAGAAATAGTACGACCCAGCAAATATGAAAACATCTGCTACAATTTTTTCCCGTGTCGGGTTCCCAAAAGAAATTCTAACAGATCAAGGAACGGATTTTATGAGGAAGCTCATGGGAGAAGTTAAAGAGTTACTTTATATATCTACGCTAAGAACCTCAGTTTATCATCCCCAAACAGATGGATTGGTAGAACGATTTAATAAGCCCTGAAAACCATTCTAAGAAAATTAGACTGGGCGGTAAAGATGAAGGCGGTAAAGATTGGGATCGCATGATTCCGTGGACCTTGTTTGTGTTAAGATATGCGTCCCGGGGACGCTGCGTACCTGTGCTTCCAGGAGGTGTTCGTTGAGGTGCTGACAGTCTGTCACGTTGGTTGATGACGCAGTGATGGCACGACGAAGGGTAGCGCAATGAACCAGTCCCACCTCCACCCTAACTGCACAGGGTGAAAGGGAATCGGCTCCTGACACCATGGATGGACGCTTCCCTGTGTTTTAACATGGCGCCAGAACAGTGCAAGAACTGACAAGGAAGGCCGCTTCCAGCTGAAGTAAAGAACCAATGGTAGATGTGGCTTCTAGTTGTTCTGAAGAAATGATAGCAGTCCACAAAGGCAAGTACCCAGGCTGGAGGCAGAGGCACACTAGGTCAGGCAAAGGGTCTCCAACTGGATCAGGGGCACAATGGCTAGGTAAGGACCCAGGACCAGGAAAGGAGAAGGGAGACCCAAAACAAGGGAAAGACAAGGGCAAGAGGCAAGGAGCAAGGAACCACTGGAAAAGAAGGGAGGAATCACAGGAGAGGGAAACCCAAGGAAGGCCCACGGAGGTCAGGACCCAAGAACTAGGAGCCAAGGGAAACCAGAAGGTAACAAGGAACAGAAGGACACAGGGGACAAGGCGCGGGAAAAACCGAAACAGGAGCATAACGGATGGAGAACCAAGCCGCGTTGAGATGCAACAAGTTCCAATTCAGCCCGCTTGATAAGGTGTCAGCAGAAGACCGAGGTCTGGAACGCAACACCATCTTGCCCAATCAGCATATGGCAAGCACGCGCGAGAATGAGGTTTGACTCGCAAGCTAACGCGCTGCCGCTTCAACGCGCATTCGCGAAGACAGCCAATTCAGGCGGGAGCGAAAACGAGGCTTGACAAGCAAGCTGATGTGCTGCGGCCCACAGTGCATGCATGAAGAAAACAGTGTAGCCGCACGCAAGCGCAAACTAACAACAGCGTTGCCTATAGCAACGGAGGACAACGCGGAGCGTGGACCCCACCACCGGAAATGGGGATAAAGTCTCCAGGAACAGAATCGATGTGTGGGACTCCCTGGCCTCTGACAGGTAGGTGCCCTAGCGGGTGTCCTAACACTATGCCCCCTCCCAGAAAGACCAGGGGGCCCCGGGTTTCCAAGGATGCCGGAGAAAGAAGTAACGAATCAGACCAGGAGCGTGCACATTACCCTGAGGTTCCCAGGTGCGATCGCAGGCAGGATAACCTTTCCAGTCCACCAAGAACTGGAGCACCCCCCGCCGAATTTGTGAATCACAGATCTCCTGTACTTCAAATTCAGGCGTGCCCTTTATGTCAATGGCCGAGGGACGAGAACAAGAGCGGCCATAGGGATCAGATAGGAATGGTTTCAGTAAGGAGACGTGGAAAACGGGGTGGACCCGCCAAGACTGGGGCAGCTGCAACTGAAAAGCTACATAAGATATTTGTTTCGTTATCCGAAAGGGCCCAAAATAACGTGGAGCCAACTTGGAGGGCAAATTACGAACAGGTAGGTTCTTAGAGGAGATACATACCCAGTCCCCAACCAGTAGGGCAGGTGCACATCTCTGCCGTTTGTCTGCCTGTGTTCTCATACGCTCACGAGCCTCAGCAAGGGTAGTTGCAGCCAAAGAATGCAGCTCCTGGATCTTATTCACAAGATGGTCAGCTGAAGGTACGGTACTGGGTTGTACAGGATGGAATGGCAGGAGTTTAGGATGTAAACCAAAAGCACACTGATAGGGACTCAGCCCGGTGGCTGTATGTACTGTGTTGTTGTATGCCACTTCAGCCAGATCCAAATGAGCTGCCCAGTTGGGTTGGGTGGCATTGGCGTAGCAGCGGAAGTAGTGTTCCAATGTCTGATTTGTCCGCTCAGTCTGGCCATTGATCTGGGGATGATAGCCCGAACTGAGGGCCCGATGTACATCAAGATGACGGCAAAGTTGGCACCAAAAGGATGAAACGAACTGGGATCCCCGGTAGCCCGTGCAGACGGTATATCTCATGGAAGAAAACTTGTGCTGTCTGGACTGCTGTGGGAATCCTGGAGAAAGGGACAAAGTGAGCCATCTTGGTGAAGCAGTCGATTACCACCATAATGCAGGTTTGGCCCTCCGATAATGGAAGGTCAACAATAAAATCAGCGGCGATGGTATGCCAGGGATAAGGTGGTGCCTCAGTGGGTTGTAACAGTCCCAAAGGCTTCTTCCGAGGTATCTTAGTATGGGCACAAACAGGACAACTCTCCACGTATTGTTTGCATTGGCCCGCCCAACCTGGCCACCAGAATTGCCTGGAGACCAATTCTTGGGTATTCCGAATGCCACGGTGTCCCCCAATCTTGGAGTCATGACAACCTTGTAGTATTGCAGCCCGAAGGGTGCCAGTGGGAATGTACAGTCTGTTGCCGAAGTACAAGAGGCCGTTCCTTTTGAGAACTTGAGACCGCTTCATCAATGCCAATCGGTCAGGGTCAGTCGATGTATCTTGGGTGACTAAGCGTAAAAAAGGTGAGAGATGCAGCAAAAAATGTTTCGGGGCGACCACAGGTTGATTCTGGTTGTCTCTTTCAATGTTGTCTTCCAAGGAACGGGAAAGTGCATCTGCTTTCTGATTGTGGACACTGGGTATGTAGGTAATGACGAAATAATTTTGGGAAAAGAAAAAGGCCCATCTGGCTTGACGAGAAGTGCGAAACTGTAAGGAGCGTAGATATTGCAGGTTACGATGGTCGGTACGGACCTTCACAGGGAAGCGTCCTCCCAACAAATGATGCTGCCACTCCTCGAAGGCTGTCTTTATGGCTAGCAGTTCCTTCTCGATGACCGCATAGTTGCGTACGCTAGGTGTGAGTTTCCGTAAGTAGTAGGCCACAGGGAATTCAGTTTCGGAGACTGGGTCCTTCTGAAAGAGAACTGAACCAACAGCGAAATCAGATGCATCGGCCTCCACAATGAACGGTTTCTCATTGTCAGGATGATGTAGAATGGGAGAAGTGCCAAACGCTTCCTTAAACCCACTAAAAGCTGCCTCAGCTTCGGTTTCCCATACAAAAGGTATCTTTGTACTGGTTAGACGTGTCAGGGGGGTGGACAGCTGCGAGAAATGAGGTATGAAGCAACGGTAGAAGTTCACGAACCCCAAAAGACGTTGAAGAGATTTCACATCATAAGGCTGTTTCCATTCTTGTGTGGCACGTACTTTGGCGGGATCCATATGAATACTGGAGTTGCTGACCACATAGCCCAAAAACTCGATACTATTCTGGTGAAAAAGGCATTTCTCAGCCTTGGCAAAAAGGTTGTTTATGTATAATCGCCTGAGGACCTCCTTCACGTGAGATGCATGATCTTCCAGACAAGAAGAAGACACCAAAATATCATCGAGGTAAACCCAAACTGTGATCCCAATCAAGTCCGAAAAGATCTCATCCATAAAGAGCTGGAAGACGGTGGGGGCATTACATAGGCAGAAAGGCATGACCCCGATATTCGTAATGCCTTGATGGTGTCTTGAAGGCCATCTTCCATTCGTTTCTGGGCTTGATTCGAACCAAATGGTATGCTCCCCGAAGATCCAACTTGGAGAATACAAGGGCAGAGCGTAGAGATTCCATGATATCATGAATTAAAGGTAATGGATACCCTACCTTCCGTGTGATGTCATTCAATTGTTGGTAGTCCACGCAGGGGCATAAAGTACCCTCTTTCTTTTTGACAAAGAATAGAGGAAAGCCTGCTGGGGACTTGGAAGGAGTGATGTATCCTTTCCGTAAACACTCCTCTAGATATTGTTGAAGCGTTACTCTTTCATTGGGGAATAAGGAGTACACCTTCCCATGAGGAATCACAGCATCTGGTATCAGTTCGATTGAACAATCAGAAGCCCGGTGAGGAGGCAGAGGTATGTCCCTGGTTTCGGAAAAGACACTCTGGTATTCTGCATATTCAGACGGAATCATCCCCAAGGAGCAAATTCTAGGGACCGGGTCCTCTTCTTTGTTCATCGTAGTCATAGGCGTAGCAGGAACTGTTCTGGTGGAACAACACTCCTTGGCACATTGATCAGAATCGAATGTCAATGTACGGGTCCCCCAGTCAATGTTGGGATTGTGATGCAGTAGCCAGGGAAGCCCGAGCACAATCGGATAGGCAGGTGACTTGATCACATCCAAGGATATCGTCTCTTGATGACCGTTAATCTGAAGCTGGAGTGCCCTGGAGTGTTGTCGTATTAGACCGGAGGCCAAAGGGGTTCCATCAATGACTTCCACTAGGGTAGCATGATCCTTATCGAGAAGGGGTATGCCATTTCTGGAAGCAAAGTCTGAATCTAAATAGTTGCCGGATGCCCCACAGTCCAAGTGTCCATATGCTTCTGTGAATTTATCCAGCCAAGATACACCAATTTTCAAAACCATGAGAACCACAGGTTGCATGGGCTGTAAAGAACCTGGAAGGACTGTTAGAGATGAGAGGCCCGTTGTTGCCTTCCCCACACATGACAGGCCCCTTAGTTTTCTGTCTTCCTTGGGAGCGCAAGGGCCAAGTGCCCAGATATTGACCAGCAGCTCCACAATACAGACACAACCGTTGATCTCTTTGTCGCTTCTTCTCAGCCTCAGTTAAAGGTCCTCTAACAGCCCCTAATTGCATCGGTTCCGACATAGTCTCGGCAGTTCCCGTTGAACCTGTCGGCACAGGTAGGGATCTAGGGAAAGCCTGTTCCAACCGCTGCCTCTCGCCACGTCGTTCTGCCAGTCGATGATCAATTCTAAGCACCTGTTCCTGAAGAGCTTGCAAAGAATCGGGTTCAGGTATATGTAATAGTTCATCCTTGTACTCTTCCCTTAATCCCCGACGAAACAAGGTCTTTTGGGTTATTTCTGGCCATTGTGAGTCGGCGGCCAACTGGCAAAATCGACTGATGTAGGCAATGATATCACTTGTTCCTTGTTTAATGTCCATCAACAGGTTCTGTGCAGTTGAGGCCAGATTGGGTGACTGAAATGAGTCTAGGAAGGCCTTCTCGAAGCCTCTAAAGTCGTTGAGAATGGGACTGTTAGCTGCGACTAGAGGAGCCGCCCAGGCAAGAGCGTTTCCGGTTAGATTACCCAATATGTAACCAATCTTGGCTTTATCTTGGCTGAAATGCGTGGGTCTATAGAGGAAATGAATCTTGCAGTGATTACAAAACTTGGCCACCCATCTAGGGTCTCCGTCAAACTTCAAAGGAGCTGTATGAGCCATGGAGGCTTCAGCCTGGATACCCGAACCAGCTCCCTGGGACACCAACTGACGTACAGCAATGTTTTCTTGATGCAGGGCGGCCACCTCTGACCGCATAGCCCGAATCTCCTCTCTAAGTTCCTGGGCATCATCCGTCTCTGAATCTGAACTGGTGGTAAGGCATCTCAATCTGTTAAGATATGCATCCCGGGGATGCTGCGTAACTGTGCTTCCAGGAGGTGTTCGTTGAGGTGCTGCCAGTCTGTCACGTTGGTTGATGGCGCAGTGATGGCACGACGAAGGGTAGCACAAAGAACCAGTCCCACCTCCACCCTAACTGCACAGGGTGAAAGGGAAACCGGCTCCTGACGCCACGGATGGATGCTTCCCTGTGTTTTAACGTGGCGCCAGCACAGTGCAAGCACTGACAGGGAAGGCCGCTTCCAGCTAAAGTAAAGAACCGATGATAGATGTGGCTTCTAGTTGTTCTGAAGAAATGATAGCAGTCCACAAAGGCAAGTACCCAGGCTGGAGGCCGAGGCACACTAGGTCAGGCAAAGGGACTCCAACTGGATCAGGGGCACAATGGCTGAGTAAGGACTCAGGATCAGGAAAGGAGACCCAAAACAAGGGGAAGACAAGGGCAAGAGGCAAGGAGCAAGGAACCACTGGAAAAGAAGGGAGGAATCCCAGGAGAGGGAAACCCAAGCAAGGCCCACGGACCTCAGGACCCAGGAACTAGGAGCCAAGGGAAACCAGAAGGTAACAAGGAACAGAAGGACACAGGGGACAAGGCGCGTGAAAAACCGGAACAGGAGCGTAACGGATGGCGAACCAGGCCGCATTGAGACGCAACAAGTTCCAACTCAGCCCGCTTGATAAGGTGTCAGCGGGAGACCGAGGGCTGGAACGCAACGCCCTCTTGCCCAATCAGCATATGGCAAGCGCGCGCGAGATTGAGGCTTGACTCGCAAGCCAACGCGCTGCCGCTCCAACGCGCATGCGCGAAGACAGCCAATTCGCACCCGCAAGCGGGCGCGAAAACGAGGCTTGACAAGCAAACTGACGTGCTGCGGCCCACAGCGCATGCGCGAAGAAAACAGTGTAGCCGCACACAAGCACGAACTAACAACAGCGTTGCCTCTAGCAACGGAGGACAATGCGGAGCGTGGACCCCACCACCGGAAATGGGGATAAAGTCTCAAGGACCGGAATCGATGTGTGGGACTCCCTGCCCTCTGACAGGTAGGTGCCCTAGCGGGTCTCCTAACAGTTTGCTGTGACAAAAACCCCTCAGGACATCTACCGGATTTTCACCATTTGAGCTATTGTATGGTCGTGATCCAAGGGATGTCTTGGACATGCTCAGGGAAACCTGGGAAGAGAGGGAGGAGGTCCCAATACCACTGTCTCAAACCGCAAATCGGTTACGAGAACCCATGAACCTAGTCAGATCTTTAGTCCATACACACACGGATAAAGCGCAATACCAACAGAAGCTTTCATATGATAAAAAAGTAAATTTAAGACATTTTTCAGTGGGTCAAAATGTTCAGGTTCTCTCGCCTACTTCAGAGGATAAATTAATTTCGAAATGTCATGGGACTTATGAGGTAACGGAACATGTGGGAACATTCAACTATAAAGTAGCCCAACCAGACAGACGCCAAAAGACTCATATCTACCATGTCAACCTACTAAAGGAGTGGAAAGAAAATCCAGAGATCTCCCACACCTATATTTTCTTGTTTGGCACCCCAAGAAATTGATAATGTAGAACTAATATCCCAAAACACCCTATGATATAGAAAGAAAGTTTTAATTATCTTGTTTCTGCATTTCCTGATGTATTTTGTGAGACACCAGGGAGGGAGCATAAAACTTACCACTCTATACGGACACCACCGGGGAAAGTAGTTCATTTAAAGTCTTATACACTCCCAGAGGCAAGGGAAAAGATCATTATTGACAAAGTGGAGAGTATGCATAGGGATAATGTTATCGAGCCTTCTTCAAGTCCTTGGTCCTCTCCCATTGTATTGGTGACTAAACCAGACCAAACATGGAGATTTTGCATAGATTTTAGGCAAGCCAACACTATCTCAGCCTTTTAAGCATATCCTATGCCTCGTATAGATGACCTGATAGACAAGCTGGGGGATGCAGTATTCTTTTCAAAATTAGATTTCACTAAGGGATACTGGCAGGTTCATTGACATGACCCAGACAAAGACAAAACAGTCTTTTCAACACTGATAGGACTTTTCCAATTCAGGGTCTTACCCTTTGGTTTACACAGTGCACCAGCGACTTTCCAAAGGCTAATGGATGGGATTTTACAGCCCTATTCTGATTTCTGCTGGGTGTATATTGATGATATTATTATGTATAGCCAAACATGGGAAGAATATCTTTATCATCTCTGCACCATTATGAGAGCCCTATGAAAATCCGGGCTGACAGCTAACACTAGAAAATGTAAGCTAGTTCAATCAGCTGTAATTTATATGTAGTTTCTTTAGGAAATGGTAGTATACAGCCTCAGCAAGAGAACGTAAAAGCTGTTCTAAATGCACCAACACCCAAGATGAAACGAGATCTTGCAGCATTGTTGGGTCTAATTGGATACTATTGCAGATTTGTCCCCAATTTCTCAGAAAAAACATCTTGACTGACTGACAAGCTGAAAAACGCTGAACTGCAAAAGATTGTTGGACTGATGAGGATGAAGTCTGTTATAATAGTTTAAAACAAACTTTGTGTCAGAATCCTATATTGAAAGTGGCAGACTTCTCAAAGGATTTTCTACTTCAGACTGACGCCTCTCTGACTGGACTGGGGGCTGTATTGTCCCAAGTAGACAACTGCTTAGAACACCCTATATTATTTGCCAGTCGCAAGTTATTTCCCAGAGAAAATAACTATTCAGTGTTAGAATTAGAGGCATTTGCCATAAAATGGGCCATCCTTTACCTCAAATACTAACTCTTGGTAAGAACATGCCTTCTAGTTACTGACCATCCTCCCCTTGTCTGGATAAGTCAGCAAAAGGAATCTAACCCACGGGTTATGCAATGGTTTCTGGACTTACAACCATACTGTTTCACAGGAGAACATTGGAGAGGCAAAGATCAGAGCAATGTGGATTTCCTTTCACAGTTCCCCTGTGAAGCAGAGACGTCCACATCGCATAGGGGAAGGGTATACAACCCAGTCCCCGGGGATACCGTACTCAGGTGACCAGGGAAAGGCCATCGCTTTTGGATCCCGACCCTGGGGTTGGACAGGTGAGGGAGGATGACCTGGCTAGGGGATCCTCGGTGGTGGGGGAGAAGCACCCAAAGGTGAGACATGGTATCCCCTTTTTCCACAACCCATCTAACCCCTATCCCTGCTTATTTTATGGGAAACTAAAGCTCCCATAATTCCTCCCCACTTTACATTGACAACAATACTGACTTGAGGAAGATGAGGCATGAGGTCAGACAGATTACCTCAATTGACTTGCTTTGGCTCTGTCCCTGTAATGATGCCAGGCAGTCAGGCACGTAGTCCTAACAATGCACACCTGCCACTTGTTAACACTCCCGGTGAGAATAAAAGGTGGCACGCACAGGCACACTTTGAGCGAGGCTGTGCACGAGAAGGAACAGCTCTTTCGGGCTGATGTGAACCAGGCTGTGGAAGTGGGAAGACCAACGGGCTGATCGGTAGTTGTACGGATCAAGAGAGAGCCAGGCAAGAAATTCACACTTTCGGGAAGCAGTAAGTGTGCCACAGCTGGAGTAAAGTGAGCGGAGCAAAGAAACCTTCAAGTTCCAAGAAAGCGACCCGCGACCCTCCTTGGTGAACAGCAGAATTGGGGAGGAGCAGAGAAGGCATTGGGAACGGCCTTGACAGCTGCATGAATAAGATGAAAGAAGGCCAATGAGCATGACAGGTGAGTTATCAAAGGCAACAAAAGTCTGGTTTGTGTTATAGTGAAAGTAACTGTAATCTGAAAATTGAAGGTTGCTCATGTGCCGATAAAACACAAATGGAAAGAACAATTGGTGAATTGTAAAAGGAAACGATGCAAAGTAACTGAGTTGTCCAGCGAGGTGAAGTCGCACATTTGACAGTCTCTGTGGAATGTGATGAGAGTTGAAAGACATTACAGTGGGAACCAAAGAAAAGAAAGTGACCGCGATAAGGAAAGAAAGTTGAATAAGAGGACAGTGAAGTATGTGAACTCTGGATATGCCAAGAGGGCAAAATATATGAACTTTGAAAATGGCCAAGAGGTCAAACTAAAGAGAATAAGAACTACAAGTACCAAGAGGCAATGGTGTTACAAGATGTGGAAGATTGTGAATTACAGAATTGTTGAAAAAGAGGTCAAAGTGGTCATACAGAGGTCTATGTAAAATCCTTGCAGTTTCAAAAGTCTTCCACAGTGAAAAGATACCTAAGATAAAATGTGGGGAAGGGAACCTCCACAAAGAAGACAGGCTCGAGCCCGGCAGAGGGAAGCCTGAGCAGAACTGTGTGGTAGTGATAAGAGACAGACTCGAGCCGGGCAAAGGGAAGACTGTGCAGAACTGTGTAATAAGAAGACAGGCTCAAACCCGGCAGAGGGAACCCTGTGTAGAACTGTGTAATAAAGTGGAAGATGAATGGACAGGCTCGACCCGGCAAAGGGAAGCCTGACCAGAACTGTGATATGAATAGAGTATTGATGACAAAGTGGACGAAGCCTAAGGAAGTGATTGAACTACCAGACGTTTCAAGCCCAAGACTGAACTATTGAATTGTACCAGTAAGGCAAAGTGTGCAAGACTGATAGAACCTTGCCATCCACTTATCCTTTGTATGAAACTCTCTAGACCCTGTGGGGCTGAACGTGAGGAAGGGAGTTGTTACTTAAGCCATTGTGACATTTCTTTTCAGAGACTATTTTCCTTTTGTATTCCCTTAGCACATTTGACATTTTTTGAAGGAGGGCAAGGTTCGTTTTTTTTAGTATAGGCCTTTTGATTTTGACTAGACTGACTTGGACTTTTTTGTTATTTGTTTAATCGTCAGTTTACTCCCATTCTAGAGTTAGGACCAGTTAGGAATTCTACCACCCAACCAAAATACTAAATAAAGGTTTTCAAAACGTGTATCCATTGTGTCTGTGTCTGGTACTCGATACCATGCCTTCCTTACAATGGATATTAACTTTTGTGTTGAACTTGAACATTTGTGCACTTTGAAAAGTCAAGAAACAAGCCCCTTTGAACCTTTAGAGTTTATTTAAAGTGCGAGGGCCAGAATAGGCTTACAGACACAGGACAGATCTTTTGTTTGGACATCTTGATACTGGACAGACTCCTTAGTGTTGGTTTGAGGTAGGAAAATCCCTCCTAGATTAGGGATAGTTCAGCATTTTCCAAACCAAATTATTTTCATAAAGGTTCATAACCAAAAATATGTCACCTCTGTTTCTCCTTCTCATTCCTGGATCCTTATATATGGTGTGAGAAGTGGGCTCGGGCTCATTTGATACAAACTGGGGATCCACAGAAGTAGTGGAAAGTCTAGCCCTACCTTAACTATGTCTGTCGCAACATGGACAAACCCCATCTTTTCCTCCACAGGGTCATTGTTTCAAGATACAGGACCCAATCCTCCCCACTCCTTTGAATGCAGTCTACAAACACATGAGTCCTTAAACCTGTGGTCTATAGTGTAGGAGTAACCTTTCATTTTTTGACTTTGCGGCTATTTTTACTGTGAGGGAAACAGTGGAGGAAAATGTTTATCAGCTTTTCTGCCCCACAGATTATATGATACAAGGGAAAGATACAATATTAGTTTCCTTAGGCCTACATATGCAATACCCTACTAACCTGCCATTTATGTTTTATCTGGGAAGAGAGAATAGTTTCACATTTTATCCATCCTACCCCATGGGCCTGCGTTAAAGCTTGTCCTCTTACATTTTTCTCCAATCCCACTTACAATCCAGAGGGGGAACTACTGGGAAGGGTAGTGTATGAAAGCATAAAAGAATGTCCTTCCCTTGACGTCCATGAGAAAGGGGGAAAAGATGGCTTTGAAAGCACACCTAACGAGAAAGAACCCCTGTGAAATGTTCTTCGACCATTAAAAGGAGAGGTGAACTGCAAACTGAATACAAATCTTACACCACATCTAGGGGATAGTGGAGCACCCGAGCGATCAGTGTTAATATCCCCCCAACCTTCCAACAGACCTGGGAACAAAATAAAGCACCTGTTCAGAAACAAATCTGATTTTTCAAATTTACTATCTTTTGGAGGAATTTTCAAATTATTGCAGACAAAAATGAATTAAACTTCCCACTAAAAAGGGATCCAACTCACTAGTTCAGGTAACAAACCGATTAAGTATGAGAGGGAAAAGGAAGACAATATATCAAAAGCTTCCATTCACCCAGACAAACAAGGGACCTTTAAAGTAGGAAGGGAAAACGTGGGGACACTATCCCCCAAACCATCATCCTTTGAGAAAAACAAACTAGACCCTTCTTAGGAAGAATGGGGATTCCCTCCAGGGTATTGTCCCTCAGATAAAAGGTGATTAAGTCCATCTAATCCAGAGATACTTTTTTCTACTTCCCAGAAACCAAACTTAAGAAAGCATAATGATTCAGTGAAACATTGTCCTCTGAATTATGTTAAAACCTCCTATTCGAATTAATTGTGTCCTCCCAGGTATTCCTCATCTTTGATATTCAAGTATGCTTGCAGCTTGCTTCTGGACTTTTTTTCATAGAATCGTGTGCCATGAGGTGTCGAGTCATGGCCCTCGACTGGCTCTGTCCAGTCTTTGGCCGTGATGTTGATGCTGGTATATGTAGCACATGTGGCAACGGTTGCCTCAATTCTGTTTTTTCCACATGCTAGCGTGCTTTGGAGCGACATCGCCTCAGCGAATTTTCGACTACGTACTTCATATTATCGTCAAGATTTTATCTTTTGGACAATATCCTTATGGTGCCTGGGGGTAGGTCACAAAGCCGATGACTGCGGGTCTTGCCAATCTATGACAGTCAAGGCCTTGAGTGAAAGGAAGGGGTAATTCAAAGAGGGTAAGCCCTCTCCGAAATCCCTCTCCACTACCCCTTCAAAAAGAAAATCTTCTGACTCCAGTGACGTGTCCCCTGAGAGAAGGCACTCAAGAAATCAAAAGCGCTCAAGGTCGAAGTCTCGACGCTCGTCGCCTTCCTCCCACAAGAAAAGCAAAAAGCGACATCACAGATCGTTGTCATTTTCTTCCTCCTCTCCTGACAGAGTGTCCTTTCTTAGTAAGTCGTCGACACCCGCAGAATGGGAACATTTCTTGATATTTTTCAGAGCGCTGCTCCTCCGAATGACCCTCTGAAGGAGTCAAAGAAGTCGGCCCATCCCTACATGTTTCTGAGGACCAGCAGGGCATCTGAGATGCATCTTCTTCTTGACCGCATAAGAGCCCGGAAGAGAGGTTCCTCAACATAAATTAAAGGAGTCTTCCCTCAATGCATAGTAGTCAAAACTGTTGAGGCACTCATCTAAGCCGGATAAGCCGTTGAGGCATTCACTTAAGCCGGCTAAGCCATCAAGACATTCACCTTTGGCTCCTTCGAAGCCTTCGGCGCCCTAAATGCCATTGACGCCTTCAGTACCTTTGAGGTCTTTGAAGCATCCAGTTGAGCATTCGAAGATGTTTAAACCCTTGCCAAGACTGGATTTCTTCAAATCCACGGGTTCAAATTGATGGTTTTTCGAGGATGAAGAGGAGGAGAGGAGGTTCCCTTTGGGTACAAGTATGGAACTCCTAACGTGCCAGAGAAGCTCATTTCAAAGGAGTCCAAGATGAAAAATATTGTTGGAACTCTGAAATAGGCCAGCAGTTGGGAAACTTCTCCTAAGACTGACTTTCAGAATCCAGAGGTGTCTGGTTGCTCTGACCCATCATATAGATAAGTAATGAGTAAGGTGTCAGAGTTTTTTTCTTTCGGCTAAGCCAGCTGCTATAGTAGAGGGATATGACCTCACAGACATACTGGACAGTGGACCAATGAGAGAAGCATACTGCTTTTGCACACCGCATTGAAAGTAAGGGTCTTGAAAAAATGGGCTTATGCAGGATTCCATTCCGCCAGTGAACAAGACGTTACCAAAGAAATATAGACGTGCTTCCATAGATCCATCCTTTCGAACAAAACACCCAACACCAGAAAGTCTGGTGGTTCAGGCAGCGGCATCTTCGTCTAGGTCTTCAGCAGACAAAGATGATAGAAAAATAGATGCCCTGGGAAAGAGAGTGTTCAATGCTGGCAGCATGGCACTTAAATCTGCCAATGCCACCAGTGTCCTTGCCAAATGCATGTATACCCTATGGGGAGTTGCAGCTTTGGCAGCAGAACACAATGCCATCAGTGTCCTTGCCAAATACACATATACCCTATGCAGAGTTGTAGCTCTGGCAGAAGAACCCATACTGGAAGGTGAGGAGAGGGAGGATTCCTGAACCTAATCCAGGATGGTAAAGAGGCCATGAGGCAGTCATTGCAATCCATCCTTGACACAGTTGACTCAGTAAACAGGGCAGTGCCAGCCAGCATGGCGTTAAGATGTTTGGTGTGGCTCAGAAAATCAGGCTTTGCACCGGATGTCCAAGCACGGTTGTTGGACATGACTTTTGTTGTTGCCCAGTTTATTTATTTATTTATTTATTTATTTATTGTGCATTTTTAAGGTGCTCATACATCAAGCAAATTGTTCGGTGCCCAGTTGTTATGAGAGAATGCTGTTAACAGTATGGAGAAGCTGCAAGCTTCTAGGATGGCAGCAAAATCTCTCTGGGTGTCAATGAGACAACCTTCACAATCTTCTGCACAGGGATGGAGAGGACTCCCTTTTTGTTTCTACTCTTCTATCTCAAGGGAAAGAGAACAATATTCTCAGAGAGGTCAGAGGAGGACACCACATGGGTCCAGAGGTAGTGGGGGTACAATGCCTCATGCAGCTTTTTCCAATTTGCCCTCAGTTGCGGCTGGGTAAACAAAACCTCTTTGACTCCCTCACCCATATGTCTGTGTAGGAGGCAGGCTGTCACTCCATCTTGAGAGTTGGAGGGCATAAACTCAGATGCATGGATGCTACAAACAGTGGCCTACGGGTACTGCCTTCCATTCATAACAAAAACCCAGCATTGTCCCCCAAGAGGCCGATCTATGTTAGATGCAGATCCGCTCCTCTGCCAGGAAATTCTCACCCTGCTGGAGAAAGGTGCAATAGAATTGGTACCTGCAGCAGAGAGAAACCAGGGATGCTACACTCCCTATGTCCTAATCCCCAGAAAGGAGGGAGGAGTGTGACCCATCTTGGACTTGAGATGCTTGAACAAGTTCCTCAGGAATGACAGGGTCAAGATGGTAGCTCTTTTGCAGATCCTTCAGGCCCTTTGTCTCCAGGATTGGTTAGTGTCATTGGACCTTCAGGATGCTTACTTTCATGTTCCCATTCATCAGAAGCACAGAAAGTACCTGAGGTTCACAGTTGGTGGTTCCTATTATCAGTTTCGGGTCCTGCCATTTGAGCTCACCTCCACCCTGAGGGTTTTCACCAAGCATATGGCAGTGGAAGCGACAAGTCTAAGGAGGGAGGGGATTCACATCTACCCCTACCTGGACGTCTGGCTGATCAGAGCTTGTTCTCCGGAACAGGCTGAGTCACCTCAGTCTCACTTGCCACTTCCTCCATGAGCTGGGCTTCTCCCTGAACTTCAAGAAGTCCCAATTGACACCAACTCAGAAGCTTCAATTTATTGGAGCAGTCCTGGATTCATCCTCGGGGGAAAAGCCTCACCACCCGAGTGGAGGGCTGAACATCTTTCGCAGATGGTCCAAATATTTCAGAGTGCCCAACACCTTCTGGCCTTTGACTTCCTAAGGCTGCTCGGACTCATAGCATCCTGCATTTTTCTGGTGCCAGAAACCTGTCTGAGAATGAGATCCTTCAGTGGGCTCTCGGTATTACCCAAATTGTTCGTTTACAATTGTTCGAATGAACAATTGACCGAATTTAAAGGGTCACAATTGACCTTTTCACAATTGACCATATATATATATATATATATATATATATGTATATATATATATATATATATAGGGGTTTAGTGGGTTTGGCGTTGGGTGGGGGGTTGTGGGGGTTTCCCCCCGCATATATGTTACAATTGACCTTCACAATTTGGTCAATTGTGAAAAGGTCAATTGTAATTCGAACAGTTGTAAAACGAACAATTTGTATACAACCGGGCTCTCAGATCCCAGTTATCTCAATTCTCTGGCAGAATGACAGACCTTATTCGGGTCCCGAGAAATGTCACCCAGGATCTTTTGTGGTCGGCCTGCCGAGAGAATATAATGAGAGGAGAACCTTTTTGGCACCTATGGCCAGAGAGGCTGATTTTGACAGACGCCTCCCTTTCGGGATGGAGAGCCCACATGAAGGATCTTTCAGTCAGCCGACACTGATCTCCATCAGAGTCCAGACTTCACAACAAGCTTTTAGTGCTGAGGGCAATCAGACCAGTACTGATGACCTTTCTGCCCTCGATACAGAGGGGAAATGTCCTGACAATGACAGACAACACAGTGGCCATGCACTACCTCAACAGGTGAGGGGCTTTGGGGTTGCTGCCCCTGTTCAGAGAGGGGATACAGCTTGGGTTCTGGGAACTAAGAGAAGGAATCTCTCTGCTGGCAGTTCATCTAGCCGGAGAGGAACACACAGCGGCAGATGCTCTGAGCAGGCAGAGCAGAATCTCCCACAAGTGGGAGCTAGCTCAGGAAGTCCTTCTGGAGATCTTCACCCTTTGCGGAACCCCTCAAGCGGATCTGTTTGCAACCAGTGTCAATCGGAAGTGCGAGCAGTTCTGCTCTTGAGAATTTCCTCAAAGAGGAGCGCTGGGGAACTTGATTGTGGTGGATTGGGAATTTCCACTTCTGTACGCGTTTCCGCCAGTCCCCAGTCATTCCTCATGTCAGCAGGAGGTTGAGGAAGTTCAGGAAATCCATGATCCGGATTGCTCCATATTGGGCCAGAAGAACGTGGTACCAGGACCTTCTGGGAATGGCCATCTGCCGTCCAATTCTTCTTCTCCAAAGAGAGGACTTGCTCTTGCAAGAGGGGGTCTCCTTCTTCATCCAGAAATCAGTACTCTGAACCTTCACAACTGGTTTCTGATAGGGTGAGATAAAAAGATTGGGACCTTTCCCGAAGACTTGATGGAGGTGTTCCCTTCAGCCAGAAGGCCAGCAACAAAATCTCTGTACCGCTGCCGTTGGAACAAGTTTTGCAGTTGGTGCATGGAGAAGAAATATTACCCTTTTACGTGTAACGTTTCTACTGTTCTCTCTTTTTTACTCTATGTAGCCCATTCAGGGCTGCAAGTAGCTATAATTAAGGTCTCCTTAGTGGCACTTTCAATCTTTAAGAGATCACTGGATGAAGCATCTTATTTTATGGTACCGATTGTGATACAGTTCTTAAAAGGTCTGACAAACCTGTTTCTGCTGGTTCCTTTCATCGCACTAACCATGGATTTAAACCATGCGTTAAAGCAGCTAATGGGAGCTCCTTTCAAGCCCTTACATTTGTGCCAGTTAACGATGCTAACACTCAATAATTGTGACGCTTATGGAAGAATAGGTACATGTGAACAGTTCAGGCGATTGACCCCTTTGACGAGCAGAGTAAGGTCTTAAGATGTTTCCTGAAGATCCACTAGAATTGTTTGGATCTCATTGTCAGAAGTTCCAATCCTTGGAGGTGATGACCGGGATATGTATCCCCCATGATCGCTTTCTCCTGAATCTTGGGATGGTAAACTGGTGGAAGTATGGGGAACGGATGCGCCGTGATGAGTGAGCTTCGGTACTTTTTTGCGACAGGTACCTCGAGGCAGAGTTAGAAAGGCATTTGTGAGTTATGTCTAGGGTCCTGAAGATAATGCGCTTATAAATAGGTAACCCATGAGCATTTTTTCTTGCAGCTGAGATGCGTTCTCTCTTTGGTATATTTAGTGCTGCATTGAGGGTGCTATTTTGAATAATATGGAGTTTATTGATGTTGCTCACAGAGGTCCCAGCCGAAAGGGCATTACAGTAATCCAGTCCAAGCCGATAAGTGTTCTGGCAATGGCGAGGCAGCTGACAGTGATTAGGAAGGGTCTACAAGCAGTAATTAATTTGGTCATGTAGTCAGAGGAGGAGGCAATGGCATTGACCTGCCTTGAAAGGGACAGTGTGGCACCTATGTATATGCCCAAGGTCTTGGCATTACTGGAGTCAGGGTTCGTAATGCCATCAATGGTGAAAGAGCTGTTGGCTTGATCAAGTTTACTTAGTGAAGTTTGTGGGCCAACCAAACGAATTTCTGTCTTTTCATCATTGAAGCAAAGATGGTGGATGCCATCCATGCCTGGATGTTGTGGTATACTGACTGCAGGTTGTTGGAGTCTGTAAGGTAGTTTCCAGTGAGAGGGAGAAGGATCTGTGTTGTGAGAGTAGTTGGTGTAGGGAATTCCCAGGTCATCAATTAGGTCAAATAGTGGCTTAGTAAAATTGTTGTAGAGAGTGGGGGAGACACAAGATCCTTGCGCGACGCCACAGTTGACAGGGACTGGCAGGGCTGAGGCGCTGCATGAGAACGCTCTCCTTTATATGTCTGGTAGGGAGGAGGAGATCGAGGAGAAAGCTTCAGAAGAGAAGTGCACTGCTGAGGCAAGGTGATGACACAGGATTTGGTGGTCCACAAGATCAAAGGATTGTGATATGTCTAGGAGAAGGAGGGGGCAGAGTTACCAGCATCCTTAATCTCAGCCATTTTATTTTTTAGGCCCTGCAAAGCCGATTCTGTGTTATAGCCTGGCCGTAAGCCAGACTGATGCAGGCTGAGGAGGTTTCTAGATTCCAGATGAAGCTGGATCTGTAGGTAGGCTACTCGGTCCAGTATTTTAAGGAGGAAGGAGACAGTGGTGATATGGAAAAAATTCGTAGGGATGGCTGGGTCAAGCGTTTTTTTTGGAAGGGGCAGAACCCAGGAATCTTTGAGGCAGGTGGGCACAGAGCAAGAGGAGAAAGAGGCATTGATAAGGGAAGTAATGAAAGGTGTGAGGGGTTCTGCGCAGTCCTTAATGACTGCAGCTGGGCAGATATCCCCTAACATCGGGAAGGTTTGAGGACTTTGACCATCTGAATTACTTCAGTTACCAAGACCTGTTTGAAGTGAAGTTAAACGATGGTAACTTGACGGGATGGCTTGAAGCTTGGTAGAGGCAGGCACAATTGTGGGGCTGCTTAAAGATGTTTTTTTTCTGCAGCATGTTGATTTTATGTATAAGGGCATTTTGGATTTTTTCACATCAGATGCTGTCCTGAACGCCTTTAGAGTTCAGTGGAATAGGGGATTATAGCTCGCGCAGTATTGTAAAACGCTCCCTGGCATGGAGTTCGCATTCCTAATTCTGGTGTTGTAGGTAGCACTTTTTTCCTCTAGGATAGCTTTCTTGTAAACTCTTGCTGCAAATGTGAAGCAATATTTGTTATACTCCGTGGGATTGTCCTTCCATTTTGTTTCTGCCTCACATTTGAGGAGGCGTGGGGCTTTAAGGTCAGCAGAGAACCAGGAATTCAGGTGCGAGGCAACTCTGGATTTTCGTTGGGTGAGGGGAGCCACTGTATTAATGGATTGTGTGAGAGTTAGGTAATACAGGTCTACCAGACTTGGAGCGTCATTGACAGGTGGCTGAGAAACCAAGAGCTCATCCAGCAAAGGTAGAATACTGGTTTTGGTGATGTTGAGGATACTCTGCATTGCTAAAGGGGGCAAGGGTGAACCCAAAGTAGGAGGGAAGCTAGTCACTGGCAAATTAAATCAATAATGTTATGATCAGTCCACGGGCAGGACAGATTAGAGGTGATGTCAATGTTACAGTTAAGGTCAACTAGCCAGTCCAAGATTTGCCTTTCGAATGCGAAGAGCTAATGATGCGTTGTGCTTTGTGGGAGCTAGCTAAGGAAGAGGCATTTGTGTCAGCCTCGTTTGAAGTAGGATAGTCTTGGAAGAACGTTTGTAAGAGGAGAGAAGGTGCAGGATGTCCTCATCAAAGGAAAGGAGAGGACCAGGGGAACGGCACACACCATGGATGTGTGCCGTGGAGGTGTGAGAAAGGCTAAGTTTGGTAGACAAGAGTTCTCCAGAAAAGATGGAGGTATTGCAGATGTATCTGAGAGGTAGAGATTTGTTTGCTATGAGTGCAACTCCGACTCCTCTGGACTGTACTCTGCCTTTACAATAGATAGTGTGTGTAGGTGGTACTGTTCAAGATAAGTAAGGGCCAGAGGCATCGTGAAGCCATGTTTCAGATATGGCAAACAGGTCAAGGTTGTTGGTTATGATTGGGTCTGCAATATCTAAGGGGTGGACAGTGATTGACCTTGGATTGATCAAAGCTCCTTTTAGGGGTGAGGCAGTAGGTTTAGGTGGGGGTTTGCAATGCCTGACCTGTGTGTGAGGAGAGAGGGCCCTTTGTAGCTTTGCACAGCAGGGGGAAGAGATCTGTCTAGGATTGGGAAGAGCACATGCAGGAGCAGCATTCTTGCAAGCTTACGATAACTCAGAGATAGTTTTAGGTGATTTATTCTACCCATCATATTTAATCATTCTACTTGGGTTGTCAAGACTGTGGTGGTTGGAATGAGTAATCGTAGTAGGGCAATGCTGCTGGAGCGATGCATTAAATCTAGGGCAGATGTGTCTGCATTGACATTTGTTTGTTAAGGCGAGGCACAGGGTTAGTGCACCGTAGGCCTTCAATCTGACTGCTTAGCTAGGGGAGCAGGTGGCTTTATGTTGCATGTCAACAGTAGGGCTGGGTGACTGGCGTTTATCAGTGAAAGTCGCAGGGCCCAGGAGGGTGTTAGTCAGAGGCTCGGTCTGGTAGGAGGGGATAGTAGGATGCAGTCGCCCATGTGCCGTACCGCTTGGTGGAGTGGGGCGGCTATTGTTATGTGTAAACTGGGAGGAAGTACATGCGGAGAGGTGCAAAAACCTGGCAAGTCCTAGGCAAAGTATCAAGGTGCAACGGGGTGCTGAAGAAGGGGAGCGGTCCGCATGCAGGGTTTCCTGTGCTGGTGAAGACAGTATATCCCTATGGCACGGGGGGAGGAGGATAGTAGTATTCAAGCCTGGAGTCAGCCCCATATTACAGCGGGAAGGAGTAGGCATAACAGGGACTGCAGGGAGATCGGTTAGCCTCGAGGATGATGGATATAGGGTGCAGTAGGCCTGCGTAGCAAAGCAAGGTGGTAGGAAGGTGGACAGGGGGGTTTTGTTGTGAAGAGGCATTTTCTGCAGCACCGTAAGCATAGCAATAGTACCTGTGGGGCATATGAGGATATACCTTGATGCAGACATTATTTTAAGGCCTTTCTTGGCCCAACAGGGCCAGACAGGGTACTCTTTACACAATGGCCTTTAATGGGGTCCAGCGTCGCCTGCCGGCTTCCAGGAAGTTGCAGATAATGCTCACCCAGCCAATGAGAGGCAGGTGGAGGCAGGCGGACTTCGAGCCTCACATCAAGTGCCTTGGATGTCGGATGCAGAGCGGCCATGTCAACAGGGCTCCCAATAGTATTATTCAATAGCCCAACGGGGCTTAGCTGCTGCAATGCTCCATGTCAGAGCGTCTCTTGCAGGCACTCCGGTGCCATGACGGTGTTCAGGCAGGACAGACAGGGTACTCCGCACACGCCCTTAAACAATGGCCTTTAATGGGGGCAGGCTCCCCGGGGAAGTTGCAGACAATGCTCGCCCAGCCAATGAGATGCAGGCGGGGGCGGGCGGACTTCAGGACTCACATCAAGTGCCTTGGATGACGAATGCAGAGCGGCCATGTCAACAGGGGTCACAATAGTATTATTCAATAGCCCAACAGGGCTTACCTGCTGCAGTGCTCCATGTCGGAGCGGCTCCTGTGGGTACTCTGGTGCCATGATAGTGCTCAGGCAGCGCCAGACAGGGTTCTCCTCACAGGACCTTAAATTATGTTCATGTGCCGTGTTTACACTGTTAAATAACATGGTAGGCATCTTTCCAAAATATAATTGCTCTATCTGTTTCATTCAGACATACAATGTTTACGTTCAGTGCTATACAAACTGAGTATACATTTTAATTTCATTATTTTCAGATAGGGGCCTAGTAAAAAAAAGACAGAAAAACACATACCATCTCAAAACAATGGACTATGACTGTGAAATGAGACTGCCTTGGGAAAATGTGATGTTGCAGCAATCAAATCCATCACCAAATGTCACTATGAAAGATGCCTCTGTGCAGTGGCCAGATGTTGAATTAAACACCATGGCAAAGCCATGGTTGGTTCGCAAAATCATTGCTACCCTGCAATGCATCCTACTCAGCAGACATTATTTAAAGAAGAGGTAACATCATTCAATGTGATTCAATATCTTCCCCATTCTAACCTATCAAAGCCAGACTTGCATTTTTAAGTAACCAATTTTCAGGTATCACCATTTACATCCCCTGCACTAGAAATATCACTTGTAGGAGCTTCAGAAGAACTTGGAAACATTGTAGGCAATAAATAACTTTGACAAACTATAGTGTTCTAGTGTAGGAGAAATAAATACCTTATTTGAAGAAGAAAAAAGGGAATTGACAAACCAGGGCCTGTTGTGGAATGCTAAACATATGGGTGGAGGGGTGCGGGGGTTAGGGCTGCCTGCTGTATATTTTTAACATGCTGAAAGGCATCACATAACTGATGGTACAGCTTGGTTCAAACCATTCAATCATTTTCAAAAAACATACATCTGAAACCAAAGTAACAATGCATGGCACTTGTGAAGATGGACACTACACCCTTTCTTGGTGTGCTGGGCCTCTTCTTGGCAATGTTGCTTATTTCATGTGCACTGCTGGCCAGTGGTTTGACATTCACAAAACGTTCAAGTAAAAAGTAAACGCCTATGTCAAAGACCTGAGGAAATACCTCCTCTCTGCAATAGATGAATCCTGGTGACAAGCGACAGGAAAAGGACTCTGGTTGACAGATGATAGTCAGTGTGACAGCCCTGGATTTACTGCAAAGTGTTGCACTTATCATTTCCAGGATTTGGGCACTAGAAGCCTTCTAAGCACTGTGGTGGCCCAGACTGCAGAATAACCTGTGTCTGCTGCAATAGAGAAGCATAGTTTTATCAAACTGATTGAACTTCTTCAGTCCTGTGGTTTAGAATACGAACCGGTAGCCACTGACGCGTGAGCATTGCCAAAGTCATGGAAAAGAGATTCCCACAGATCAGGCGCCAACGCTTGGTACGTGTTTATATCAGTTGCCAAGAAAATCCTGGCTGCAGGTTTTGAATGGCTAACACACTGGTCCCAGTTAATAAGTAATAAGTTCCAGTGGAGTTATCACAATTATGATCAACCCGAGGAAACACTGGTTGAAAAGTGGCAATCCCTTCTGCACTACACTACCAACAAGCATTCGCGCAAAGCAAACACACACTATCCTGACTGCGTGCACTCCCTACAGAGTGAGGAAGAGGAGAGGAGGAAGATCTGGCTGGCAGAGGGTTGCATGTTATAAGGGGCTGACCAGAGATTTCAATGGCTTTTCAGATTGTGGCCACCCAGGGAATTTAGAGGTCCTCCACAACATGTTTCTCAAACATCACCCCAAAAGATGACATTTCAGCTTTGATGGCCCTGAAGGCGAGGACATGCTTAGCCGTCTTGGCCCACAATGAAAACGTGGTTAGGGATCAGGCAAGAACTGTTGCAATCGGAAAGGAAGGTAGTGACGCAATGTGATATGGGTTACCCTAAGGAATAAGGAAGAAAAGGTGGGTACACAACCAATCTTGGAAGGAATGTATTTCGAGTTAATCTACCACCTAGTATTATTCGTCAAGGGTGTGCCATGGCCATGAAACTGGATATAGAGTGTGTGCTAAAATATTGACAAGAAACATTACACACAAAGTGCACCCTCCAAAGTCTGCCACTGTCATTGAATTGAATGAACATCGTGTGTGATCTTCTTTAAATTGTAAATGTATTATGGTCAAAATTAAGAGCCTATTCCATCACCAATCAGTCAGTAACTACTATGTAAAATGTAAAATAGAGTTTATGCATTCATTTAAATAAAGATGCGCAGTCCTTTTACATATCATTAGATAATAAACCGAGCATGTACTATAACAACTTTTAATGCATATTAATGATATGAGAGTGCAATGGTGCTTCAGCAAATTGCTATGTGAGTAAAGCACTGTGTGTGCATGTGCACACCTACTGCTGTCTCCTGCTTTTCTGAACAGGGCGGCCCAGCAACAACAAAGAAAGCGGCTTGAGGATAGGTCAGTGATGTCTTTGTGCAAGGGCAAAGGGGGCACATGCCCAGGGAACACATCTTGACAGGGTCCACCACATGGCGCTTTCCAAGAAGAGTACCACTTTTTTTCTGCAAACCCCCCACATGGCATTGCGCAGGGCATTGCAGAGGCTCTGGTCCTGCTGCTTAGCTGTTTTCGGCAGGTACACTTCGATCTGATCCATTAGGCCTATATTCCGATTGGCGTTCACTGCAGTAGATACAATATGTTCTCTCACTATGGCACAAGTGGTGTATTCTGTTCAGATATACATGTTCGCCATGTGCAGTAACTACATGCGTATTAATACATGTGATTGACATTCTTGTAGAGAAGATAGCTCACTGTGTTATGCACGTAGTGAATAGTAGACTGCTTTAACTGTAGCCCCCACCTGTGCTTCTCCACCTAGGTTCTCTTGCAGGAGAAACCCGAGATTTTTAACTTTCTTGAAGTAGCACAGTTCTTCCCCCAACATCCGCGGGGGGGAGGGAGTATTTGTTTCTTTCTCTTGAGTCAGATTCTCTTCAGGGCCAAACAGTAACAGTTCTGTTTTGGCAGTACCGTGCAGTTGTCAAGTGCACTGAATCTTTGATGCAGGGCAGAAAGGAGAGAGTGCAGAGTTGGAGTAACAAGAAGAGGAGTACCACTCCACAGAAGAGTACCCCCATTCAGAGGTGGACTGGGAACAAAATGAGGCCCTGGAAATAATGTTCAAAGTAGCCCCATTTTACACATTTTCAGAAAGCCTAACCCTTTTCCTATGACAAAAAGTGGAAATAAAAGTTTACCACACAAAAGAGGCCCAGAGTGCAGAGGCCTACCGGGAAATCTCAGTCCAGCCCTGCCGCCATCTTGGACCCTGCCAGGGCTCCCACACTTCCTGTGCCCTCTCCCCACTTGCTGCAGACAAAGCACTTCAGGACTGAAATCACCAGGCAACATACTCTGAACACAGTAGCCAGGACGCATAGAGAAGTTAAAAGGAGACCAAGCTACTGTGGCAGATTGGGATCTGGCAGTAACTGCACCTACAGCTTAGTTAGAATAAATAACTTGCAAGTCAACTTTAGAACACTTCCAGGGGACCTTTTACACAATGTAATTAAACATGGGTTCCGAAAAGGGCTCGAAATCGGTATTGCCCATTTTGATCTAGTGCCAAATTGACCGACTCCAAATTGACCGCCTTTTTTGGGTCGAATTCGGTAGGTCAATTAGTACATTTTAATTAAAAAAAATAGATGTGGCGTGGGGTGGGGTAAGGGAATAGGTTATGGTGCGGGAAGACAGGGTGGGTGTTCCCCGCATTATGGGGGGAAGCAGGGTTCTCCCCCCATAGTAGGTCAAAAAGAACTTGCTCAAAAATACAGATTTGAAGAACTCTTGAATTTCTTGGAAAAAGCACATGATTTTGTGTAAAATAGGCAGATCTGAAGATAAGCTTGTCAGAAGTCTGTGGCGTTTAGTTGTCGCTCTTGTGTGTAGGGCCCCTTCCACTTGCTGAAAAGAAACAGCCAGCAATGGGTTAAAGTATGCTGGCAGAATGTGGGGAGGCAAAACGTGTTAGCAAATACAGCACAGTACTATACAGTGAGTTCAGATAATCTGTCCAGGATCACAGTATCATCTGGTGGAATAGCTGGGACATGAGATTTGGCACTGTTCTACTGTCTTCATTTTGGTGATCTAACCTCCTCTCTCGGCTAAGGCATGATGCTGCCTGGCATTTTACAATGATTGAGCTCTAGAGCTGCACCACACTGACACAATGTTCATTTTTAGCAACTAGCACTTTCTGGTGAATGTGCAGTACGTGGTTGTGTGTTATCACGGGCGTTAAAAGCCCTGGAGTGTATGTACTTACGTGTTTCGAACGTTGATCTGGCATGTGAAGATAGATCCCTGCAACAAGTGCTTAACACACTGAGCAATCTTCTTCACTTTGGTGGCACATAAACTATGGATATGGATGTCTACTTGATTTCTTGCACAGGATCAGTGTAGCCCCAAGGACAGGTGAAGCCCTACCATGAGCTGTACTATCCTGAGCGCAAGCACTGCATCGAAAGCAGCGCCACAGGCCGCAGCACAGGATTCATTCAGCAGGTCAGAAGCAGGCAGGAAGGGGGCCCAGAGACTCGCCTCGGCAGGGAAGCATTCAACGTCATGATGTGCCATTTACATTGTATTTTTTTTAAAAAAGTGAATTGACATTTTGTTCATTATGCAGCAAGATGGGCTCTCCCAGACTTCTCTGCATTCGGAAATGTGGGGGGACACGTGGTATTGTATCCCGTCCATTTGGGAAGGTGAGGGCGTTATCTCCCCTCCATAAGGCCCCCCTTTGTTCCTAGACCCCAGGCCAGAGGTGTAGGCTTTGGGCTTTCAAACAGGGGCGCAACAAAGCCTACATTTGGGAGGTTCTGGGGTGCCCAGGGGCTAACCTTTCAAATGTTGGGAGAGGCTTTAACTTCAGAGACTGTGGGGCAGTGGCAAACGTATTTGTGTGGGGGGCATCTAACTTCTTTACGCATTCTAATTAAACTATTCTAGTTCATCTTCAATGTTACAAGTAGTTAACTCTCACTTTAAGTCTGAAAGCACCCACTTAAGGAGTGCTGTGAGAATGAGCAGCCACCTGTTCTCTACCCTTCCAATCACTCCCAAGATATGGAAGTACAAAACCCACATCACGATCTCAATTGTCCAAAAATGCATGCCTATGAATGCAGGCGCTAACAGTGAAATGCTTTACATTAGTAATTGCAGGGTCTTTGTTAATAGCAAAGCCCAGGTGCCGTTTAACATCTGTGTCCTGTTCTGTTCTGTCCTGTCATGGTCAGCCAGGTCGAGTCAACATAGCCCACATGTTCGTGGGGGCAGGAGGGGGTGGGGGGGGCAGAAGCCCAGTGAGCTCAATGGTGTTGCTCCACTGCTTCCATCACACTGAGGCAGTGCCTTATCTGCTCAGCCATGTGCAGCATTAGGGCAATGGCTGGAAAGTCCGAAGACCTGGAGCACTGGAGTAGTGTGTGGGAACGCCCAAAGGCCTCCGGCTTTCGGACTGGATGCGGAAAGAGCAGAAATCCGTGGGAAACCTAGTGACCGGAAGCACTGGGGGTCCCAGAAAACTGCAGCACTACAGTGTGGACGAAGCCAAGAACAAGTGGCTGCAGGAAAAAGCAGTTGAGACACCAAAGACCTCCAGCACTAGGACGCTGCAGGGGAAGCCCACGCCGCTGGGTGGGCAGTAGCGCGGAAAGCACAGACGCAGGGTTTCAGGCGCATGAAGTTGGACATTGTTTACAAATGGCATTGCACACAGGCACTCATTTGGAAGGTGTTATCTTGTGGAGATGGGATCAGAGCCAACACAGCAGGCGCAGCAGAATAGCATAGCATAACATCCGCGGGCGTGCAGGGCCAGGGTGACCTCCCCTGCACTTTGTTTGACAGCTAAATCAGTGAAAGGTTCATGACTCGAACTGTTGTTACCCACGCCCTTTACCACTCCAGCTATAACACAGTCTATGATGGCCGCCTCTCTCTCTCTCTCTCTCTCTCTCTCTCCTGGTATTTCCAAATGTTCCCATAGGATAAGCCTAGGGGTGGGCTTGCTGAAAATGTGTGATATGGGGCCGCTTTGACCGTTCTTTCCAGGGCCCCAGAAGACCTCGAATTCCGCCTACAGCACTACAGCAGGCGGGCATCCGGAATCCGCTGCGAGAGAGACGTAGTTGGAGCTCCACGCGTGGAGCAGATCATGTCCCACTAAAAGGCACGGGCCGGATGTGCGCGGCTGCATTGCGGGTTGTGGGTTGGCGGTGCTAGTACATTGTGCCCCCCCCCCCCAGTGCGTGTACGGTTTACGTCAACCCAGAAACGCACATGTTTTAGGCAGTACACGAAGACGCTGTAAATAAATGGCGTACCTACTTTTTTGTCCTTCTTGTGCTCGTAGTCCATGTCCTGCTCGTGAAGCTCGCGCCCGCCACTGCCGCACGGCCCTTCCTCTGGGCCGAGGCCTTTCCGGGCAAGGAAACCCCACCAGCAGCCTGGCCTGCACTGATACAGGCGGGAAGCGCGGCCCTTCCGGGCATTCATCCGAGTGGAGCGCCTCGGGGGCGGGTGGGGGGCTCCCCGCATGTCGGTAATGCCTTGGGAATTGGAAGGTGGTCCCCAACCCCCCCACCCCTATTACGACAGCGGGGACAGCACTGGTCGCTAGCCTAGCAGCATGTAACGGCCAAGGACGCACCTGCGGCTGCTTCTGAGGTAAAGCTGCCTGGGTAGTCTCCATTCTTAGATCGTAGGTTATATCAGACCGTTCTGGTCGAACCACGTGTCAGGCGTAGACCTAACTGTGTTGGCTGATGCAATAGCAACAGAGATGCCTCTGCACCAAGAATAAACCAACAGGGTCAACAATTCAACACAAGACTACTTAAAGGATAATGAGATGGGAGAGTGTGCATGTTTAATTAAACGCTACTCAGGGTGACACTGTTCTATGGTAGAACTGCAAAGAGGACAGGGCTGTGATCCCCTCTATGCTACCATCACAGCGAGGAGAGCTCTGTGACAACCCGGTAGGACGTACATACAGTGATGCTCAGAATGCGGGTCATATAACCAATAACTATATCGAGGCAAAGACTATCTTCCCTTAACACCTCCACACTCACTCCTCCCAGACCAACCTCTCCCCAGACACTGAACTGTGACCTCAAGCTCCGCATAACTGCCATCAGCCATGGCTATTCCTAGCTGGGTATAGCTGCCCTGGTACAGAAGTGTTACCCCGTAGAACTGCCATGACCATTCCTAGCTCGGTATAGCGGCCATGTTACTGGAGTGTGACCCCGTAGAAATGTCATGACACTATTCCTAGCTCGGTATAGCTGCCATGGTACAGGAGTGTGACCCCGTGGAACTGCCATGACACTATTCCTAGCTGGGTATAGCTGCCATGGTACAGGAGTGTGACCCCGTGGAACTGCCATGACTCTATTCCTAGCTGGGTATAGCTGCCATGGTACAGGAGTGTGACCCTGTAGAACTGCCATGACACTATTCCGTGCTCGGTATAGCTGCCATGGTACAGGATAGTGACCCCGTAGAACTGACATGACACTATTCCTAGCTCGGTATTGCTGCCATCCATGACACTGTTCCTAGCTCGGTATAATTGCCATCAATGGCACTATTCCTAGCTCGGTATAGCTGTCATGGTACAGCAAGGCATAAATTCGTTTTCAAAAGTTGATTTTCAGAGTTTGCTAATTAAAATGTTTTTGATTAGCAAACACACCCATTTGATTAGCAATTTTGTACTAATATTGTTAATGTCACTGAATGTTATTTGTACCCAAGACATGAAATGAGCAACAATTCAGCAGTTTTTCTTACAGCTGACATAGACATTAGGGTAGGAGTCAGGCCTTGCTAATTCTTTAATCTTCAGCTAGTCCTGCAGGTCGGGTAACTTAGTTTATCTATTCAACCGAAGAGAAATACACTCAACCCATAGCAACAGAGGACAACAAATGTATAATGTGATTTCTGTAAAATGGTGCATGTCACTACAAACCCACTTTATGTTTAGCACACTGCTGCCACCCATGCACAGTGAAACATTTGACATTTACTGCAAACAAAGTAGATGTTAAATACAAGTTTCAAACATCTCTTGCAAATGCTACTCGCTCTTCATAAAATCTACTCGACTGAGTGGGGGAAATTACTTTGCAAGCCATAGATGCATGAATTGACACAAATAAATAGATTTGATTAAAAAAAAGGCTCTGAAAACAGTTTGCACATCTGTCTCCACCTAGGTGGTAATATATATTACAAACATAAAGCAAAGCGAGCTCTAGAGGCTAACTACAGTGTTTGGTATTGCAATAGATCTACAGACAGGATGGATCTATTGATTGCTACTTTGCGCAAGCATTTAGTTCGCTTTGTGTATTTATTATGAAAGAGGAAAGAAATAGACTAAGCAGAGTAGATTGCATAGCAGGCAGAGAACTGGCTAAACTAGGTGGAATATTGTAGTTCCTAGCTTGGTATAATTGCCATCAATGGCACTATTCCTAGCTCGGTATATCTGCCATGGTGCAGGAGTGTGACCCCGTGACATGTTACAGGAGTGTGACCCCATAGAACTGCCATGACACTATTTCTAGCTCGGTATACCTTCCATGGTACAGGAGTGTGGCCCGTAGAACTGCCATGACACTATTCCTAGCTCGGTGTAGCTGCCATGGTACAGGAGTGTGACCCTGTGTTAAGGTGAGTATCACGAGCATGCAGCGTACCTGTTGGTTTAGTTGAAGAACTTGAAGTTGCAGCCAGACTGACTGTTGTTTCCAGATGAGCGTATGACACTGGGTACCAGCCTTTCCTCCACCCAAAATGGGTACTGGGTGGAAGATGGACCAACTCCCAACGTCACAGTTCGCTCTCTCCTTTCTTTCTAGACGTCGGAATAGCGCACGCACAGGCAGGAGAGGCGTAAGGACTGTAGTTCTGCGCTTGAAGATGATTACAAGGAGAAGTAAAGTTGGAGAAACAAGTCCATGCAGCCAATGAACTGATGTGAGGAGAAATTGGAGATCCAATACAAGCGAGGAGATAGCTGATGCAGACTGACGGGCGCTGAAATGGCTGATGCTGCCAGCAGGAAGGGGATAGTTGATGCAGGCAACTGGTGAGGAGAAGACTGATTCAGGCAGCAGACGCGAGGATGGTTGGCGCTGGTAACAGGTGAGGAGAAGACAGACCGGACTGAGGCACCCCACCAGGGTCCAGGAGGTGGTAGTTCAGCACAGAGAAGGTGAGACAGACAGGAGGACTTGGAACCAATCCAGGCAAAGGAACTGGACACTGACAGGAAGGAACCACTAAGAGGACCAAAACAGGCCAGGGGAAGCCAACCCAGAGACAGGAGACCCAACTGGCAGGAAAGCAGGCAGGCCGTGAGGAAGACCTCCAGGGGAGGAGGAGAGACCAGGAGGGACTGGAGAGCAAGGCAGCGAGCAGGTGAGCAGGAGCAGAGTCACGGGACCGGGAACAGGACAAGGCTCGGAGGACCGAGCGGAGCGAGCAACACGATCAGGAACAAACCGCGTTGAGACGCGACTCGCTCCTGATCAACGCTCCTCTTTATGGGCCGCCAGCACCCGAGAGGCTTGAGACGCAAGCCGTCTCATTGCCGGGCGCTGGCAGACCTGAAACGAGGCTTGGAAGGCAAGCCTTCAAAGTGCCAAGGGCCCAGTCTACTGCGCATGCGCGGAGACGCGAACGCGTTCGTCCGCGCATGCGCAGAGACGTGTCAACACAGACCCCAGGCACCCTCCGGGCGGCGGATCCCCAGACGCGAAGGCGTGGGTAGATCCGCCAGGAGGGAACAAGGGGAACAGGAACAGAAGACCCCGGTCTCCCGTTAAGTAGCGTGAGACACCCTGTAGAGCTGACATGACACTACTCCTAGCTCGGTATACCTGCCATGGAACATGAGTGCGACCACCAGCTGCCCGGTAGAACTGCCATGACTATTCCTAGCTCGGTATAACTGCCATGGAACATGAGTGTGACCACCAGCCACCAGCTAGAACTGCCATGACTTCATTCTTAGCTCAGTATAACTGCCATGGAACACAAGTGCAACCACCAGCTGCCAGGTAGAACTGCCATGACTCCATTCCTAGCTCGGTATAACTGCCATGGAACATGAGTGCGACCACCAGCTGCCCGGTAAAACTGCCTTGACTATTCCTAGCTCGGTATAACTGCCATGGAACATGAGTGTGACCACCAGCCACCAGTAGAACTGCCATGACTATTCCTATCTTGGTATAACTGCCATGGAACATGAGTGTGACCACCAGCCGCCTGGTAGAAGTGCCATGACTCCAATCCTAGCTCTGTATAACTGCCATGGAACATGAATGTGACCACAAGCCACTGGTAGAACTGCCATGACTATTCCTAACTGGGTATAACTGCCATGGAACATGAGTGCGACCACCAGCCGCTCAGTAGAACTGCCATGACTATTCCTAGCTCAATATAACTGCCATGGAGCATGAGTGTGACCACCAACCGCCGGTAGAACTGCCATGACTATCCCTAGCTCAGTATAACTGCCATGGAACATGGGTGTGACCACCAGCCGCCCGGTAGAACTGCCATGACTCCATTCCTAGCTCGGTATAACTGACATGGAACATGAGTGCGACAACCAGCCGCCCAGTAGAACTGCCATGACTCCATTCCTAGCTTGGTATAACTGCCATGGAACATGAGTGTGACCACCAGCTACCGGTAGAACTGCCATGACTGTTCCTAGCTCGGTATAACTGCCATGGAATATGAGTGCGGCCACCAGCCACCGTTAGAACTGCCATGACTATTCCTAGCTCGGTATAACTGCCAGGGAACATGAGTGTGACCACCAGCTGCCGGTAGAACTGCCATGACTATTCCTAGCTCGGTGTAACTGCCATGGAACATGAGTGTCACCACCAGCCGCCGGTAGAACTGCCTGACTATTCCTAGCTCGGTATAACTGCCATGGAACATGAGTGTGACCACAAGCCGCCAGTAGAACTGCCATGTCTATTCATAGCTCGGTATAACTGCCATGGAACATGAGTGTGACCACCAGCTGCCCGGTAGAACTGCCTTAACTCCATTCTTAGCTCGGTATAACTGGAGTGCGACCACCAGCCGCCCGGTAGAACTACCATGACTATCCCTAGCTCAGTATAACTGCCATGGAACATGAGTGCAACCCCCAGCTGCCAGGTAGAACTGCCATGACTTCATTCCTAGCTCGATATAACTGCCATGGAACATGAGTGTGACCACCAGCCACCCAGTAGAACTGCCATGACTCCATTCCTAGCTCAGTATAACTGCCATGGAACATGAGTGCAACCATCAGCTGTCAGGTAGAACTGCCATGACTCCATTCCTAGCTCGGTATAACTGCCATGGAACATGAGTGCGACCACCAGCTGCCCGGTAAAACTGCCATGACTATTTCTAGCTCGGTATAACTGCCATGGAACATGAGTGTGACCACCAGCCACCAGTAGAACTGCCATGACTATTCCTAGCTCAGTATAACTGCCATGGAACATGAGCGTGACCACCAGCCGCCTTGTAGAACTGCCATGACTCCATTCCTAGCTCGGTATAACTGCCATGGAACATGAATGTGAACACAAGACACTGGTAGAACTGCTATGACTATTCCTAGCTCGGTATAACTGCCATGGAACATGGGTGTGACCACCAGCCGCCCGGTAGAACTGCCATGACTCCATTCCTAGCTCGGTATAACTGCCATGGAACATGAGTGTCACCGCCAGCCGCCGGTAGAACTGCCATGACTATTCCTAGCTCGGTATAACTGCCATGGAACATGAGTGTGACCAACAGCCGCCGGTAGAACTGTCATGACTATTCCTAGCTCAGTATAACTGCCATGCAACATGAGTGTGACCACCAACCACCGGTAGAACTGCCATGACTATTCCTAGCTCGGTATAACTGCCATGGAACATGGGTGTGACCACCAGCCGCCCGGTAGAACTGCCATGACTCCATTCCTAGCTCGGTATAACTGCCATGGAACATGAGTGTGACCACCAGCCGCCGGTAGAACTGTCATGACTATTCCTAGCTCAGTATAACTGCCATGGAACATGAGTGTGACCACCAGCCGCCGGTAGAACGGCCATGACTATTCCTAGCTCGGTATAACTGCCATGGAACATGAGTGTGTAGAGGAGGTCCCAAATAAAGCCTGCACTCCAGTCGCCCATTTTGAAGTACCAGGAACGTTCACACCAAAATATGTGACGTATGATGAGCAGATAAATCAGTAGAGAGCCGTAGAGCAACACCTATTGAAGCACCGATACCAAGAAAACCAGGGACAGTGAGGTATCCATTAAGGAAACCTTACCAGCAAATGAGACGAAATGAAGATTGCCTACGTACAGTCCCGGAAGAAACCAAAAAGGTCTTAATGGAAGACGAATGGTGGTGTCACGAGGACCTGGACTGGCGTACAAGTAGAAGAAATGACAATCCGGGAATGACACCCAGAGACGAAACGCCATAAATGAGGATGTTGTGAACCTAAAAGGGGAGAGCGATGTTGAAATACAAAGAAGCTTAAACTGTAAACAGAATGAAGATATTCAACCAGCTAACACTTGTACATATGCTTGGAACCACAAGAAAGCTAAGAAAACGATGCAGCTTGCAATGCTAAGTAGAAGAATAGTGCGGCAAGCGCCATTTTACATAATCTACCTCAAAATGAAGCACAGTATTATAAGTGTAACTCCACTTTGCAAACAAAGCAGAATCAACCCAGGTTACTAAAGGCCGAATGAGCAGAAATTCATATTCTAGTAAAATGAGAAGAGACGGCTGAATCGAAACTCAGCAGATGCAACTCGTGCCAGGAGAGCCAAGGTCATACCAATAGAAGGAACAAACAGTAGCTACATATAATTGAATCTTAAGAACAGAATATCCTGTCTCTGAAAGGTCAAGATAATGAGACGTAGGCAGGTGGCAAGCCGAATAAGAATCAAATGCACAAATTGAGAGAAACTAGACAAATTCACGGTGTGGTAAGCACGTGACCATCCGAGCGAGGAGAAGCACGAGTTCACACCTACGCTTGGCATCCGCCCAGGAAGAGATATCGGAACTTTCCCAGACAGAAGATGCAGTAACATAATTGACACATAGTTGTTGAAGTGATGATTGATTGTAACCTCAATTGGAGAAAGGCTAGGTAACTAGGGGGCACCCTGCACCTGGCTGACCATTCTGCGTGCTGCTAAGCAAAGTGGAAATGTATGCATGGGGTCGGTGCCAATCCAATCACAATGGACCAAATAATCTAGGGTCCTATAGTTAGTAGAACCAATGGGACGTTTTACTTTTAGTGACATCTACAGTAGTCATCTTTGAATGAAGGGCTTAGACGCCCACCTGACAATGTTTACCCAATCCCCTCAATCTGTTACCATATACAGATATAGTACATATACTAAAGTTACCTTTTCCTAACCAATAGAATTGCATATTAACTTTTGAGTGTTATACGTCAATTATGACGAGTTTTCAGTATAAATGCAATGGCCCTCATTACGACCCTGGCGCTAAGGGGTCTGCGCCAGCGTTAGCTGCGCCGACCCCTTACCGCCAACTACGAGTTCCCGGAGCGCCATAGTCATTTTTCCGCCCGCTTTTTGCGGGCGGAAAAATCCATGGCGCTCTGGGACCTTGGTGTTAATTACGCCACCGTATTTTACGGTGGCGTAATTAACTCCTTCCCCACTCCCATTATACCCTATGGGGCCGAAATGGGAATGGGGAAGGGTAAATGGGTCAATGGGGACTTACCGCCCCGCCGACCTCGGAATGGGGCGGTAAGTCCGCCATCCGCCATGGCGTAAAGGGACTTTGCGCCATGGCGGAAAAGTCCGCCGATGGCGGAAAAAATCCGCCAGGGTCGTAATGAGGGCCAATGACTTTTATGAAGCTCATTGGAGTTGAAGCGAGAAGGACGATCGCATCACTGCTGATTTCCATGACTCCCTGTTTTTTGTACTTGTCATTAAACCGCCTCCCTTTGCCAAACCATTGAGTTGTCCTTATTGATTGGTGTTCGAGTAATACATCTGCACCCCCATTCATCTCAAGGGTGCAGCTATCTCGTCTTAAAGTACTTTCGGAGCAAACCTTGGCTCTATGGGCCGGCCTGGGGTCTCCGGAGTACACTTGGTAGCAGAGATTTGATGGTTATTGATTATCGATTATTTGATTTGAATAAGACACCCATTGACCGTTGACATAAAGTAGCTCTAGGTCTTTGGCAATATCACAAGTCCCTTGCCATTCGGCTGAGTAGACCGTGAAGCTCCCCGTAGACAGGGGTAGTGTATGAAAAACTGCAGACCAGGGCCTGAAGGGACCCGTGTTCCCCACACATCCCTTCCCATTCCTACATGCAGCTGAGCGGGTAAAAAGCTGAAGAAGGCGGTAACAAAGGTGGTGATCCCGAGGGTTCAGAGCGGAACCGTGTGAACAGTGAGTGAAAAAGATTTAATGTTTTGGCAAATGTGCTTGCCTTAGGACAAGTAAAGGGGAAAGGTAACAGAGGTAGGCGGGAAAAAACAAAATATAGTTAGAAGTAGAGAATAATGTTAATATATAAGGGAATAATTACTCGAGAATAATTAAGTAAAAAAAGGTTACCGGGGAGGACACCCAAGAAAAGAGAGGATACTGGAGAAGACACCCGAGAAGTGAGAGGATTCGCCTTATTCCTACGCTTTTAATACAAGCGGTTAGAAGAAACGTGTACCCAGAGTCCCAGCTAAAGGAGGAACGATTAGACTACCACGAAGGTTAAAGACGTCGTGAAAGGGGTACGTTTAGACTCCATGAAGGGGTAATAATTAGAGGCAGAGCTGTCTGTGACCAGGTGGTGTTCGTCTAGTCTGTTAAGCGTCTGTCTTACATGTTTTTTGTTGTGACGTCATACATCGAAAAGTTTCCTTGAGAAAACTGATTTAAATTTTAAGCGATTGATTAGCTGAGATAATATCACATATGAATTGATGTTTTCGTGTAAATTAGAAGGTATAACATTTTGTGAAAATTCGGGATTGGAGCTTGCAGTGTTTTGCACTCGCCCATATTGTTGGAACTGTTTAAGCCACGCGAAAATGAGGACAAGTGTTATATAAGAGGAAAGGGAACAGATTTGAGCATGGAGGATATAACTCCATTGACACACTTGTGCAAACAGTGGCCGAAACACGCACCCAACCTGAAGAAATATAGTACAGAGTGGGTTAAAGGAACCGCCTACAAGATGTTAACGCCAAGGCCACAGGGTGGATCCTTATCTAAAGCTATTTTACAACACATGACGACATATTGGCATGCCACATATACGGGCAAAAATGCCTCGCTGTTCTAGAACGTTGGAAAATGTATGAACAGGGAAAGGAAGAGGAGCTGCCAATAGATTGAATACTTAATGTATGCACGGAGGGGGATGAGACGCCTACCGCGCCACCCGCCCCATCCGAAACAAAGGGTGAGGAAAGTAAAGACGAGGGATTATACCCACTGAGAGAGCTCAAAGCAAACACGGGGTATAGCAACCCTGCATATGAGTCACCTACGCAAAGTAGTGGCGAAAATCAAGGGAAAGATAAGGATATTACCTCTATAGTCCCACGGGACAAGGGGAGACGCGATGACGAAAGAAGGAATCAGGCAAAGACAAGTTCATCTCTCGACAAAGTGAGAGAAGGAAAGAGATGGAAGGGAAACGAAGACAGAACTGATGAGATAGCATTCGCAAAAAATGAATGGCTGGGAGGACACATTTTATTGAAACTTGATGGCAAAGGCATTGATGACGCAAAACGAAAGGAGAGGTTAGATGAGGTACAGAGAATGGGAAAAGAGAAGGAGTTAAGAGACGAAAAAATAAGAAAGAATGACAAAGGCGAGAACAGCTATATCGCGAAGAGAAAGAAAGACAGCTCGACCGCAACCCAAGAGCAGCCAATGGATCAAGACAGACAGAAGCAGCAGAGGTTAGAGGAAGAGCAAAGGATACGTGAGAAAAGAATAAAGAGACGAAGAGATGAGGAAATGCAAAGGGCAGATGAACGTAGAAATGAAAAGGAAAAGGAAGGAATTTGATGATGTAGAACATAAGCGAAGACAGAGAGCACGCGATCTTGAATATCTGGGAAGAGAGGTTAAAAAACCAGATCCAGTAGTAGATTGGGAAGACATCGAAGAATTCTTTCCTGTGTACGATTCAGTACCAGGCACGTCTAGGGCAATTATGGAAGATGACTTTGAAACCAGAAGTATCAGAGAAACGATCGATAGAATATATGATGAAATGGGGTTAGATCAAACACCCCAAGGGGAGGGGGAAGACCAGCGCCTGGACAGCACTCAGCTTTACGACACTGAGGATGTCACCCGAAGTAGTGGGAATAGGGAACTATCCCTGGATAGATTAGAAATAAGTAGGAACCAAGAAGATACAAGAAGTTGCACGAATTAGGGACAGAATGTCTGACTCGGAAAGGGAGGAACGCGAGGAAAATGAGGAAGAGAGATGGAGCGAAAGACGACTCCCAAGAGAGAAAGGAATAAGATGGTCAGACACTAGTGAGTCTGTATCAAGAGCATCAGAATCAGCCACACAGTCTGACCGACATGAAGTATCTCACGGTCAGGGGGGGGTGTCTTCACCGCCCTACGTGGACAAACATAGGTCCCTACCAGGCAGACGGCGATGCAGGAATATTACCCCGGCAATAGACAGGAGAACAATGAAAGAAGAGAGAGGGCTATGCATCCCAATTTCCGTTACTCGAGAAAGGGGGAGTAAGACCACAATATATTTCATGGCCACACATGGATCGAGAACATTTGAAAAACAAGCTTCAATGCTGACATCGGGAGCCGGAAAGTGGATACATGAGTTAGAAAAAGTGACAGGAGGGAACACGTTAGCTATAGGGGATATCAAAGGTCTCCTAATCACCATACTTGGTGAGAGAGCAGACGATGTGTGGGCACGAGCAGGCTACCCTGGTGTAACCGCGCATGACGGAGCTCCAGTTAACAATTGTAGAGCTGCAGTATGGAAAGCACTACGAGTGCTATACCCAGATACTTCCGATATGGGAGCTATAATGACTCAAAAAATGAAGCAATCTGGAGATCTGTTAATTTATATACAGAATTTTCAAGACGCATGGGCACTCGAGACTCATGAATCTTGGACGAAATCTATACCTGTGTTCTACCATATATTGTGGCAAGGGCTGCCAGAGCTGGTACAGAAACAGCTCAAGAAGTTGGTGGGAATTGAGGCCAAGCCTTTGCCTGAAATACAGCTGACCATCGCACACTATTGCAGATTGCTGCAAGAAAAGAATCGCAAAAAGGAAGCTGCACGTAAGGGTGAGGAAGCAAAATTGGTACAGAAGAAATTGTCAAAATATGCTCTTGGGGGAGCCATGATAACTAGCACAGCTGAATCAAGCATGCAGCAGGTGACTAATCCACAGCAGAATTATCAGGGCAATACAGGGTTTTACCCCAGGGGAAGAGGATTTAGGGGAAGAGGATGGCAGAGTAATCAGGGAGGTTTCCAAAATAATCAAGGATGTTTTCAAAATATGCAAAATGGTAATCAAGATATGTCAAACGGGCCAATGATCCGACCACCGCCAGTATGTTGGTTGTGTGGAATAACAGGGCACTTAGCTCGCACATGCAGAAACCAAGGCATGATGCACAACGGCCAAGGTGGTGCACAGAATCACACGGTGCAAGAACAAGCGCCAGGAGCGCAACAAGGGCTGCAACCGCAAAGCATAGGGAATTTTCCACAAGGACAATCCCAGCAAGAACCGCTGCAACTATCGCAGACGAGCACAGGGCAGACCATGAACCCTGGAATGGGAAGTAACAATGGGAATGGGGGAATTCCGCCAGCACACAGTGGGCCAAATTTGTATATGGACTAGGACAGCTCACTGGGCACCCTGATGTGTTCTATCCTATCAGTGACACCAGACCCTCACAGGGAACCTAGGGTGTATGTCGTTATAGGGGATAAAGAATATTCCTTCTTAGTTTACACGGGTGCAACACACTCGTGCATACCTGAAGGCAAGTTTTCCTTGTCCGGCGAAGGCATAAATACTCAGAGTTTTACAGGAGCGACAAGTCATGTTCCCTTCACAAATGCACTTCCAGTCTCCATAGGAGAATGTGAAATGAATTTGCCTTTACTATATTCAGACCCCAGTGAACATTTTGGGTCGAGATTTAATGACAAAGTTAAACATGACAATCTCGTTCACGGAGGAGGGCATAATATATTCAACTCCAGGAATGCACTATTAAAATGTATGCGAAATGATCAGAGCGTACGCAGGGCACACAGCCATGTGGGCAACACAATTAGAGCCAGAAATATTCGCATATGGTATGCGTGTGCTTATGGCAGGATTGCCAGGCCTTGCAGACAGAATTATGAGACCCCCTGATGAATTCCTATTCAGGCCAAGAATACCGATGCACGAGGAAAAGGTACAAGTATTTCCCTTGATGATACACACAGCTGCAGCACGAGGGAGGATGGCCTTGATTGACGGTTATGATGACGAAAGCAGACAATGGTGCGCAATAACTGCCATTGAAGAAGGATATCGATTGACTGACTTCACCGATGACGATCTGTTTAAAGAACAAGCAGATATGGGAGAGACAATGGTGGAAGTGAGTCTCACCTTTTGGGTAAAAATGATCCAAAGAGAAGTACTTCAGAGAATGATGTTGGCACGAAACCGTCCTGAATACTTTGGTGACGATATGGCCCAAGTGCCTGTCTCAGTGTGGACCACAAGCCCCTTTGACGTAGGCCTCTTGAAGGGAGTTGGAGAAGTAAAAATTAAATTGAATCCAGGAGCAATTCTCCCAAGAGCACAACAATATCCCATGTCCAGAGAGGCAGATGAAGGGATTTTTAAGACAATTTCGGCTATGATGGAGCAGGCCATCTTAGTGACATCAGAATCATCATGCAATACTTCGGTTTATCCGATCAAGAAATCAAAGGGGGGGGTCTTGGAGGCTAATCCAGGATTTACGCCCAATAAATGATATTGTTGATGCCGAGTTCCCTTTAGTCCCTAACCCGGCTACAATTCTATGTAATATACCTGTTGAGGCAAAATATTTCACGGTGATTGACCTGAAAAATGCATTTTTCTCAATCCCGTTGCACCACGATTCACAAGATCTGACATCATTTACATTCAGACAGATGCGTCTGAAAAGCACGAGGCTGCCCCAGGGGTATTGTGAGTCTCCATCTATTTTTAACAGAGTCCTGCAGACGGATGTGAGCAATATTGCACTAAAAAGTGTTGTCTTTCAAAACGTGGATGACATCTTAATTTTCAGCACCACAGAAAGGCAATGCAGGTACGATTCTGTTCAGCTATTGACTTTACTGGCTGAGAAAGGTTATAAGGTTGACAAGGAAAAGTTGCAATATTGTCAACAAGAAGTGCTGTACATAGGCCAGCTGATCTCACATGAAGGAAAGAGAGCGACCCCAGAAAGGGCTAAAGCCATACTGAACACGGCTAAACCACAAACGATAAAACAGGTGCAATGCTTTCTAGGCCTATGCAACTATGTTAGGGCATGGGTCTTCGACTATAGCTCTTACATTAAGCCTTTACTTCAGGCCCTAAAGAAGGCCCAAGTGACGAAAGAAAAGGGTTTGAGTTCAGCAAACCCTTTTTCCATGAGACCATGGAAAAAGGGTTTGCTGAACTCAAAAGAGCTATTTGCACAGCACCAGTTCTAGGGATCCCCAATTATGCAGAGGAATTTTACCTGTTCTCAAAGACGAATGTCAACGTTATGACGGCAGTACCCACGCAGAGAACCACGTTGGGGTACAAGCCCCTGGCATACTACAGTGGGAATTAGGACCAAGTAATGAGAGGTCATTTTCCTTGCGAACAAAGTTTAGCTGCCGCAGCGTTCGCCATAGAGAAGGCTACAGCCATGGTGATGGGATGCTCAATGACATTGTACGTCGAGCACTCACTATTTGCCATTCTAGCGAAACCAAAGGGCAAATTGACATCTCAGAGAGCTTCAGCTTATGAAGTGATCATATCAAATCCATCGATTAAGGTAGTCCGATGCAAGATAGTGAACCCAGCTATGTTCATAGCCGAGACAGTCACTGAAGGAGAGCCAACGCACGACTGTGCAAACTATGAAGAATTCTATGAGGAAATCCCCAGGGTAAAAGAAAATGCCTTGGCAGAAGGAGAGATAGTCTTCATTGATGGGTCTTCGAGGATCGATTAAAGTGACGGACAAAGATATACTGGCATTGCTGTGGTAAAACACACAGCAAATGGAGAATTTTGAGTACTTATTAGTGCACGAATACCATCTCATTATTCAGCACAGGCTGCAGAATTATTGGTGTTGATACTCGCCATTCAGAATCACTGAGATCAGGAAGTAACGGTGTACAGTGACTGTCATGACCCTTACACCTGGCCCTCACTACCAAGTCAGCCTTCCAGTTAGGGCCATGTCAAAGGCCTTAAAATCTCATCCAAGACACTCTTGGCGTCAGTCCTGGCACCTTTAGTGCCAGGCTCATAACCATCATGAAGACCAACATTAGAATGGGACTATTTATTTGGGACTATTTAACTTGGGGGGTTCAGCCAACATGGATGCACACACTTAGCTCAGTTACAAGGAACTGAGCTATGCGGTCTAGTCTTTTGGGTGGGGCAGACCTGGGACTACTTTACCTGGATTACGTTGGGTGTGGCAGGCCTGGGACTATTTTACCTGGACTACTTTACCTAAGGCTATTTAAACCGCACCCAAACAGCAGAACATGCTTCGTGTTATTCTGCTGTGGGCAGCGTAACGCTCACCGTGTCACAGTTCTTTGATGCCAGCTTACCTGAAACCAAGGACCTGCAGAGAGAGAAAGAACACTACAAAACTTACCTGGAACAGTATCCTGTCTTCAATCCATCGCCGACTTCAGTTCCACTCACCTGAAGGTACGAACTCGATCATCCGGCACCGCATGCATCCTGGAATACCATAACATGGAAAGTGGAGAAAGAAAGACAGCATTAGTAAGGGTTTACTCAAGTTTCCTCCCGAACAAAGAAAGCCACACAATTCTTACCTGGGTTGTCATGTCCTGGTCAGTATCATCACTGGAACATTACGGCGCTCGGCAAGGGACATCGCGACCTGCAAGGAGAGAAAAGACACAGGTTAGCAATACAAAAGGCGAAACAGCGCAGCGCATCGCGCATTACTCACTGGGCAGCATCGCGCACACCGCGCTTTCGCCTACCGGCCAATATCTTCAAACTGCATGACAACACCAAAATACCTTTCTATACCTAAAAGGAAAGAAGCAAGACATTATTATTCGAACTAAGAGGAACATAAGAATTGCATATAAAGACTGTAAAGCAGCAAACCTACAGAGTCGCAGCAGGCCTGGATTCCCACGGGGGAGCTTGCACCAGTGAAGTAACTTGGTCGCTGCTCGCCCCCCACATCTATGCGCCCCTGCCATGAGGAGCAGGACAGAGAATCCACCTTTTACAATATTAAGGTGAGGAGAAGGCCCAAGGGGGAGGAAGGAGTTGAGGCCAAGGGAGGTGGGAAAACATAAAGACAGTCTGGTATTGAATCCAGCTCTCCTATATTGTAGACCCATCTTTAACCAGAGGCCTTACCAAGGGACCGGGAGAGGGTTCAAGAGTGCAAATCATCCAACCAGGGCTGGGTGGTGTCCCTGTGGATACCAGCTGAGCGTAACAGAGACTCTGCCTATGTGATGTCAACAGTGCATGCAGGCTTAGCGCGCTGGAAAAGGAGGGACTACCTCCGAGCGGATGGAACGCCAGTGCAGCACACAGCCTTATTGGACAGGCTGATCAAGTCACTACAGCTCCCAGTGGGCATAGCAGTTGTGAAATGCGCCGCCCACACGAAGAGGGCAAGATTTTATCTCACGCGGAAATCAAGCAGCAGACGCGGAAGCCAAGTGTATGGCATCCAAAAGTGAAACGATCATGGAAGTGGAAGTTATCCACACTAACGAGCAAATGATGGTTACACGAACTGCACCTGAAAGTTACAGTAGTTTGGGACAAACACAGCTAATGGAACTCCAAGGGGAGGCACCACAGGAAGAGAAGAACCTTTGGAAATGTCGAGGGTTTTCTTTAAACCCCTCGGATAGCTTGTGGCAACAAGACAGCACTAGTAAACCAGTAATGCCTGTAGCCCTATTAAAAATAGAGCTGGAGCAGTTACATTATCCAGCCCATATGACAAAAGAGAACCCAGCAGCAACGCTCGCTGAAGACTGGTTCATACCGAATTCAGCTGAGCACGTTGCATTCTTTATAGTGAACTGTATAATCTGCCAGCAATTCCCGGCTGGGCAAACATTAAAAGTAATGAAAGGAGTCATCCCAAAGCCAAATGGGCCTTTTCAGCACTTGCATGTCGATTACGTTGACTTGATTAAAGTATGTAACGGGTACAGATACTTAATTGTTGTGGTGTGTCCATTTTCTAGATGGATTGAGGCAGGTCCATGTACACACTCAGACTCCTGTGTGGCCAAATTTTTTGTGAGAGAGGTATTCCCCAGGTGGGGGGTGTGCGAGGTCATGAGTTCAGATAATGGCCCTCACTTTGTTAATGCAACATTTGAACAAATTAGCTTGCTGCTTGGTATAAAGCACAAGTTATCGTCAGCGTATCATCCGCAAGGTAATGGATCTGTGAGAAGCTCAATGGCTTGTTAAAGGAAAGGCTAGCCAAGTTGAAGCTGACTCTAAGGAAGGGATGGTTGCACTGCCTTCCTTTAGCACTGTATGCACTTCGGAACCAACACGGTTCTGACCATCATCTTACGCCACATGAGATAGCCACAGGAAAAAGAATGAGAACTCCCTTGACACCCCGAGATAGAGCTAAGTGTGATGCCCAGTCAACAGGAGAAATTGTAGGGTCCGAAATGCAAAACTATCTGAACTGCATGACAACTTGCCTTACTGTAATTTCAGACCAGCTGCAGGGATGACGAAAAGGGTGCACAGCAGCATGGAACACAGAAGGAGATACTACTACAGACACAGGTCAATGATTTTGTGTTCCATCCATCTTCCCTGGAGATACCGTCCTTGTGAGGCATTATACAAGGAAAAAGTGGGACGAGCCAAGGTTTAACGGTCCCTTCACGGTGGAGGACTGCACTCCTTCCACAGTAAAACTACAAGGCAGGAGAGCTTGGATTTGTCTCGGTGATATCAAACCCTACATCAGAGAAGGCCCCCTGCCTGCACCCCAACGAGAGGAATCGACGAGCGACGGGGAAGAACCACAGCACGTGCAGGCGAGATCCATGACGAGGAAGCAGGAAGCATGACCAGCCAAACAAAGGCAAAGAACTTTTTTGCAAATTGCGGCTTAAATTGGACACTTCTTCTAAGCAAAAAAGGGGATAAGGACATAAAAAACGGGCACTCTGTGCATCCTATTTGAAGGGTGAAGAAGAAAATTGCTCGCATAAGCCACAACACAGTCTGATGACTTTGAACTTTGAACTGAGGCATACTTAAGCCTTGATGAGAAAAGAATATGCCAAATTTTGACCGAGGACACTTACATTGGAAGCAACTACAGTATCCCGACTCATTCTACACCGAGACCCTATTTGGAATCACTTATGGTGTCCCGCAGTAATGACATCACCAAAAACGTACTGTCCTACTTTGATCTAGTGCTGAGATCGTACCCTTCATTGGTGGGAAGGCTCACCAGTGTCACTGACTTTCTCCAAGATCCTGAAAACAAAAAGACAAAGAGATTGCTTACTGTTATTGCCGAACAATTTCTCTTATTTCCTGAGTACAGTGAGAAAGAACCAAATATCTCAAATACAGACAGAAATAAATGAGATTATTAACACATTGTTCTTTCGCATAATCAAAGATTGTCCAACTCTTGTCGGAAGAACAACAGACACACTCACGTTTCTTTGAGATCCAGCAAATACAGAGCACCTAAGCCATCTCCTAAATGAAATAGTGATCCTATTCGCACTCCATGCGACCGGACAGTGCAGACATTCTTTACATTAAAGAGAAAGCATACACTCCTGAAAAACTCAGCAAGACAGGACGGATGTCCCTGTCACTAGAAGAGAGCAGACAAGCTCACAATGTCCTTTTTCGCCTAGTCACTGACTTTCCAGAGCTAGTGTGGAGACTGATCGATGTTGATGTCCTCACATTCATCAGACATCCAGCTAATGTTTCACAGATGGGCATGCTCTTGCATGGAATTGTGTTACAGATAGAGCTCTCGAACCATCAACAGAACTATCTGAGGAGATTCTAAAAACCTTCCGCCGAGGGACAGATCAAAGAAGCATTGTCAAGGACTTCACTTATTGCATTTGTTGTTATTTTGTCCCTACTTCTTCATACTGACCAGGGTACACTATGTCCTCAGGACTGAAGCAAATCCGAGGAGTGGACTGGGACCTTACTTACTTTGAACACGCACAGTAAAAGACTTACTGAGGTGTTAGTTGATTTTATTTTTCCCATAGTCTAGCAAAGGAACTGTATCCTGAGATAAGAGACAACTCAGCATCCACAAGAGGGGGGACACTTGTAGAACACCTGACACTCTTAAAAACAGAACTTGAAAGACGATATTGGTTAAGGGAATACAATAAAATTGACATTTGATGAATGATCAAGATGGGTGTATAGAGCAGCAATCTGGTCCTACCACAGGAGGAGAGACAACCACGCTTCTCTGGAAGTAAATGCTGCCCCCTGACATACAGGGGCATAATGTATTTGTTTATCATATTCATCATTGTTTTAATATCATTAATCAGAGCTGCATTTTGTATTGATGCACAATGCATTCCAATTCCAGTACACCCACCTAATGATGCACGCATGAAACCCACAAAAACACCCAGACTTTATATAGTCATTCCAGTCCCTAGAAGATCCGATGGTGGAGTGAATGAACTTGAAATGGATGTGATTATGTGAAATGTTAATGTTCAACAGTCCTGAGACAACAATGAGGGAGACAAAGACAAACTCAAAGAAGATATCACAAGCACAACTAATAGTAGACGCAGTATAGCCGTCATTAGCCAGAGAAAGGAAAAGACTAGAGGAATTGAAGAATAAAACCACAGAGACAGTAGTAACTAACATATATGTTCCAACACAAGGGACAATACAGGATCTACAACACAACCATACACCGGACCAGCGTCAGGATGGTTAGAATGGGCATTTTTAACCAGCAGGAGAAGGATGCATAAAGAGAGAGAAAGAGCTGCCAGACGTTTGTCCACTCAAATGGTGCAGATGAGGAGGCCTGCAGCATGGATCAGGATACCTGAGAATACTTCAGCAAGAAAGAGCCATACACATGCATTTAGGGATGTAGTTATAGCAAACTACAGCAGAACACTAAGAATCAAGAGAAGCATACATGGAGATGACAATGAACTAAACGACTACCTGGATAGCACAGCACATTTGGGAAACATTTGGTACCAGCACATGAAAGAAGTTGGAAGACGAAGTTCAGAAGGGGAATGCTTTGCTTGTGCACTCCTACCATACAGCATGGTGAAATCCAGGATCTTCGTTGCTGTAGAAATCGATGTCCAGACAGCACATTGTCGTCACACGTAGCAATGTGCAAGACCAGAGGCCAGTTCATGCATAGTGATGCCTCATTAATATGGGCAACTGAAACAGCCTATCCCGACGAAGATTATTATGTTCAAGACATTAAGAAAAGAAACAGAGCGCATACTAGGAATCATGTGATCAGGTACAAGAAGCCTGGAGTTAAAGGAGCAGGAATAAGATGGGAAGTGAACCCGAGACTAAATGTCCAAGGAAAAACTCCAGAGGAAGCTCAAAAGTGGAAGAATAGAGCCCAAATGCAGATTTGGGAAACAGTGCTTTCACCATATGGACAATACAAAGATACTGTTGATATCGTGCAGAATGGCCGCTAACCATTATGGCCAAAACCTGCAAAGCTATTGACATGGGTCGAAGACAGAGGAGGACCCTTGCAGGTAGTGCCACTAGAAAGCCCAAAATTGTGCTTCAGGAATAATGGCACAAGAAAGATGGGGGAGAATCAGAACTGTGGATGAGTTTCTGATGCTCCAGGAATGGTGCATGGGACTGCAGTAATTATGGATCATTATCGGGCATGCGGATCCAAGGCATCCATCAGACTGCCAAGAGACTGGGGAGGTAGATCCACAATAGTGAATGTCCACGTTCCAGCACTGGTGATCCCGAAAAGTGACCTGAATATTGATAGTTTCCTGAAAGCAGATGCTCACCCGAGGAAGAAGAGATCTGTGGAACTGTTACCTCAGATGAAGAGAGAGAATTACTTCTCTGCTAAATCAGAAGAAGCTTTTCATGAAATCCCATATGAACACAGGCTGTTCAGCCTCACTGTCAGGAAGGTCTGTAATCTCCTCTTCCTCCTGAGATGCTCCAGACTCCCTTTCCTCCCCTTCCTCCTCACCTTGAAGTCTCCGGCATTGAGTCAGCTTTGGATTGTCCTTTGTTCGGGTCTTCACCCCTTTTTTTTTAAGATAGGGACGACCAAGGTAGGACGCCACAGTGACACCCTTTGGGTGATCTGTGGCAACCCTCCTAGGTTGCTGGTCAATGGGGAAAAAGCCAGTGGCACAAAAAATCCCGGAAGATTTGGATCTTCAAGTGCAGAGAGGTTGTGGTAAACACACTCCGGAGGCAGCAGCAGAGGGAGAGGAATCTGGTGAACACGGTCCAGAAATAGAAGAGGTTCCAACAAGGATCGGGTATGAGACCAGATAATGGGAAAAGTTCCAGGACAGATAGACAGTAGAGGACTTGGCGAGGCAATCCACATAACAGGCTATGGTCGGTACACCGGGAAAATCAACAGGAAGTAGTTCTGATTCAGAATAAACAGTTGAGGGCTGGGCGAGGCAATCCACAAGACAAGCAATGGTCGGTACACGGAAAAGCAGAAAAGGAACAGAGGAGGCCACTAAGGAGAGGACCAAAAGGTAAGCACAAAACAGGAAGGAAGCAAAATCAACAGAGTAAGTACAGAGAGAAAAGCACGAGACGGGAGGGAGGAAGGGTAAGAGACGAGAACGGAACAGACAAGGGAGGAGGAGTCAATAAGGCGAGGAGAATACTGGCGAAAGGTACGGAGAGCAAGGAAAGGGAACAACAGGGCGAAAAAAGGAAAAGAAGGACCAGGAGAAAAAAGGAAACTCCACGAACAGCAGCGCTGGAAACAGGGCGAAAAAACACTGTACGTTGCAACGCACCTGACCCCGGAAGTGAAAGGATTAAATACCGGTGTCGGGGACGTCGCAACGACAGCTAGACCTGCACCACGCGCTTCCTAAAAAACGTGATGGAACCCGCTATGGCGGGCGCAGCCTCCACCTCTTCCAAAGCCGCCAGGTCCCCTGAGGCGTGACAGTATGCCCCCTCCTAAGGTCCACCCCACCAGGTTTGTTGGGGTGTCTGAAATGAAACCTACGCAACAGGAGGGGAGTATTTAAATGTGATCTGGGTTCCCACGTGTCTTCAGACCTTGGGTATCCTTTCCAGTGGACTAAGTACTCTAAACGTCCCTTATGATATCGAGAGTCACATATTTGGGATACCTCATAGATGTCTTCAGCGGGATCTGGTGGGACCGGAGTGTTCTTCCTTCTTCGGGACCACTTATCTTCCATGAAGGCCTTCAATTGAGAGGTGTGAAACACCGGGTGTACGCAACGTAATCGTGTAGGCAGCTGTAAGCGAAAGGCTACTGGGTTGACTACTTGTGTTATCCTGAATGGTCCAATAAATCTAGGGGACAGCTTCGATGGGCGTAACCAACGTGGTAAGAATTTAGTGGACAGAAGCACTTTGGAATCGACTCCCCAATCGGGCACCGGTCTCCTGTGTTTATTAGCTTGGGACCTATTTCTCTCTTGAGCCTCTATGAGTCCCAGCCTAGCCTTGTTATGAGCCTCTCTGATAGTCGCTAATGAAGCTTCCACAGAGGGCACAGAGGACTCAATGTTGGTCAGGGGAAGAAAGGTACGGGGATGATAACCGTACATACAAAAAAAAGGGCTATTACCGAGGGCAGAGTGGCAAGTGTTGTTATAGGAGAATTCGGCTGTCGGGAGTAACTGGACCCAATCATCCTGTTGTTGGTTGACAAAACACCGGAGATACTGCTCTAAGGTTCCATTTAGACATTCAGTTTGCCCATTTGATTGTGGATGGAACCCAGAGGTCAAGGCCCTTTCAATGCCTAATCTTTTGCATAAGGCAGACCAGAAGTGAGAGGTGTACTGGCTACCACGGTCTAAGATGATCTTAGTAGGCATACCATGTAGCTTAAATATGTCTCTCAGGAAGACCTCAGCCATGCGAGATGCAGAAGGTACACCAGGTAGAGGTGAAAAATGCGCCATCTTTGTGAATGAATCGATGACTACCATTATACAGGTACAACCCTGAGACTCTGGTAACTCTACGATGAAGTTGGTCGATACATTGGTCCATGGGCCTGTGGGAATGGCACAGGATTCCAACAATCCTAGAGGTTTTTGTGTGGAATACTTGTTATGAAGACAGGTAACACAAGACTGAACGTATTGTCTGGTCTCTTCCTTCATCTTTGGCCAAAAAAAATATCTTGATAAGAGTTCTTGAGTATTACGAATACCACAATGACCCGCAATCTTGGTATCATGGCACCAGGATAATGCTGTCTTCCTTAACGACGAAGTTGGCAGATACAACTTGTCGTTGACCATATATAACCCATCCTTGATTACATAATCAGTCTTATCGCTATGTTTTTCTGCTTCATATCTCCCTCCAGAATCGTCCTTGACCTGTTGCAGGAACGTGGACACCACTCCTATTCTCTGAGATCTTGCAAACATCAATTCTGTAGTAGCTTCTTGTTCAGACAGGTAGTCACTGCGTCGGGACAGGGCATCAGCCACTAAGTTTTGGTCACCCGGGATGTAAGTGATATTGAAATCAAATTGGGCGAAAAAATGAGCCCACCTAGCCTGCCTTGTGTTATAACATTCAAATTGACGCAATACCTGCAAGTTCTTATGATCCGTTCGGAGGGTAAAAGGGTGTTCTCCGCCTTGAAGGAGGTGTCGCCACTCTGTGCAAGCTAATTTCATAGCCAGCAATTCCCTCTCAATCACAGAGTAGTTACGTTGGCTGGGGTTCAGTGTTTTGGAATAATAGGACACCGGATGTTCCTTACCCTCATACTCTTGCAGTAATACTGCACCGATAGCGGCAGAAGAAGCGTCAGCTTCCACTATAAAGGGACGGAGCAGGTCAGGTTGCCTTAATATGGGAGCTGAACAGAAGGCTTGTTTGAGTTGTTGGAAACTCTCCTCGGCTAGAGGAGACCATTGGAAAGGGGAGGAAGATTTCTTAAGAAGCGAGGTCATCGGGAGTACACGTTGTGAGAAGTTTGGTATAAATTTCCGATAGAAATTTGATAACCCAAGGAATCTCTGTATGTCTTTAACAGATTTAGGAGACGGCCAATCTAGAATAGAATTGACCTTCTGAGGGTCCATAGCAATTCCCTCAGAGGAAAGAATGTATCCTAAATATGATATGGACGTTGCCGAAAACACACACTTTTCCAATTTGACTGAGAGGTGGTTGTCTTTGAGTCTGTGAAAAACCTCCTTGACATGAGTGTTATGCTCAACTTGGTTCTTGGAAAAGACCAATATGTCATCAAGATAAATGATGACAGAGTGTCCCAGGAGATCTGAAAAAAGTCTGTTCATAAAACGTTGGAATATTGATGGAGCATTTACAAGGCTGAAGGGCATCACTTGATATTCATACAACCCAAAGGGGGTCCTAAAGGCAGTCTTCCACTCATCTCCGGTTTGTATACGAAGCAGATGGTACCCGTTGCGTAAGTCTAGTTTAGTAAACACAGTGGCCGACTGCACGGCATTAATGATTTCAGAGATGAGGGGCATAGGATATCTGTCCTTAATGGTTACTTTGTTTAATCCTCTGTAATCTATACAAGGGCGTAGCTCTTGAGTGTCTTTCTTGGGAATGAAGAATAAAGAGGCACCAGCAGGAGATTTGGATGGTCTGATCAACTCATTGGCTAGATTCTTGTCTAGTAGTCTCTCAGATACTGCCTTTCTTGCATAGTCAAGGGATACATGCGACCAAATGGGACCAAGGCATCTGGGTGCAAATCAATACAGCAATCTTCGGGTCTGTGAGGAGGGAGCTCCAAAGGGATTTTCTCTGTTAACACTTCTGTGTATCCTCTCAAATAGGATGGTAAACAATGTATGGTCTTAGCTTCCACCCCACAGGAAGTTTGAATCGTAGAAAAGGTTGGTTTTGGCAAACAGCTTGCCTTACAGAAGGTTGAATGAAAACTTAACAGGTTTCTGGACCAGTCAATGGTGGGATTATGTCGGCGTAACCAACAAATGCCTAGAATCAAAGGGAAGTGAGCAGCTCTGATGATATCAAAGGAAAGGCGTTCTGTATGCTGCATGATACGCATGGTGAGAACTTCAGTAGAATGGGTAATAAGGCCAGAGCTCAAAGGCTCGCCATCTACTCCCTCCACCTTCTGGTCCTCGGTCTTGGCTACCCGAGTCAGTCCTTGGCTCTCTGCCCAATGGGTATCAATGAAATTTCCTGCGGCTCCACAATCCAGAAGGGCCTGAGTCTGGATTGAGGTCTGGCCGCTCAAAAGGGTGACTGTCATCACCATAAGTCGTGCATCGTCTGTACACTCCAAAGTGGTGACTGAGAGGGTAACAAAGGGACTGGAACACTTCCCTCTGTAATATGTCCCTAAATTTACCGAGGGTGCTCGTTTCCCGAGCATCTGGGAGGTACATCAGGACAATCTCGAAGTAAGTGAGTCGAAGATCCACAGTACATACATAGATTCCCTTCTCATCTCCTCCTGCGTTCTTCAGCCGAGAGAGGGGAGCGGGTGGTGCCGATCTGCATAGGCTCTTCTCGAGAGAGGCGAGTGGAGGGAGGTGGTGCCGAAGGAGAAGGAACTGGAGGCATCGGAATACCACTCTTTATCTTACGTCGCTCAGCTCTCCGTTCAGCCAGCCGGAAATCTATCCGAAGTGTTGCAGTGATCAGGTCAGCAAAGGTTAAGGGGCGTTCGATACGTGCAAGTTCGTCTTTCAACTCTTCTCGCAAACCCCTCCGAAAGATAGCATACTGCGCCTGTTCTTGCCAACCTGCTTCCAAGGCGATCTGTTTAAATGAGGTGATATAGGACATTAAGTCAGAATTTCCTTGTCTGATGTCCAACAGATCCTCGGAGGCCAGATAGGTGCTCTCGGTTCGAAGGAAGGTTTGCTTCATCAAGGTCTTGAAAGCTTCATAATCCTGAAGCACAGGATCAGTTCTATTGACTAAAGGGGTGGCCCAAGCCAAGGCATTGCCTGACATGTGGGTTATCATAAACCCAACCTTGGCATGACCAGAAGTAAAGGCCAGTGGACGAAATGAAAAGTGCAAGTGACACGCCTCCAAGAACTCTTTTAGTCTCTTGGGCGTCCCATCAAACTTCCCAGAGACTAACGGTAGGGGAGGCAAGTCGGTAGATGGTGGTTCCCGCTCTGCTATCCTCTGTTGTAGCACTGCATTCGCGCCCTTAAGATTCTGGACTTCCAGGCTCTGGTTTTGGACTGCAGCTACTAGCTCCTGAACCTGCTGCGGAGTGGCCATGTCGAATTCGGGGCGTTGCAAACTGTCAGGAAGGTCTGTAATCTCCTCTTCCTCCTGAGATGCTCCAGACTCCCTTTCCTCCCCTTCCTCCTCACCTTGAAGTCTCCGGCGTTGAGTCAGCTTTGGATTGTCCTTTGTTCGAGTCTTCACCCCTTTTTTTTAAGATAGGGACGACCAAGGTAGGACGCCACAGTGACACCCTTTGGGTGATCTGTGGCAACCCTCCTCGGTCGCTGGTCAATGGGGAAAAAGCCAGTGGCACAAAAAACCCCGGAAGATTTGGATCTTCAAGTGCAGAGAGGTTGTGGTAAACACACTCCGGAGGCAGCAGCAGAGGGAGAGGAATCTGGTGAACACGGTCCAGAAATAGAAGAGGTTCCAACAAGGATCGGGTATGAGACCAGATAATGGGAAAAGTTCCAGGACAGATAGACAGTAGAGGACTTGGCGAGGCAATCCACAAAGCAGGCTATGGTCGGTACACCGGGAAAATCAACAGGAAGTAGTTCCAATTCAGAATAAACAGTTGAGGGCTGGGCGAGGCAATCCACAAGACAAGCAATGGTCAGTACACGGAAATGAAAGCAGAAAAGGAACAGAGGAGGCCGCTAAGGAGAGGGCCAAAAGGTAAGCACAAAACAGGAAGGAAGCATAATCAACAGAGTAAGTACAGAGAGAAAAGCACGAGATGGGAGGGAGGAAGGGTAAGAGACGGGAACGGAACAGACAAGGGAGGAGGAGTCAAGAAGGCAAGGAGAATACTGGCAAAAGGTACAGAGAGCAAGGAAAGGGAACAACAGGGCGAAAAAAGGAAAAGAAGGACCAGGAGAAAAAAGGAAACTCCACGAACAGCAGCGCTGGAAACAGGGCGAAAAAACACTGTACGTTGCAACGCACCTGACCCCAGAAGTGAAAGATTAAATACCGGTGTCAGGGACGTCGCAACGACAGCTAGACCTGCACCACGCGCTTCCTAAAAAACGTGATGGAACTCGCTATGGCGGGCGCAGCCTCCACCTCTTCCAAAGCCGCCAGGTCCCCTGAGGCGTGACACTCACCTCATCAGTGTTGACAACGATTTTTATGGTAAGAATCTAAATTGGAGTAAATACTAAATGGTTGCAGATAACCAGATGGGAGTTACTGCAGATGATCAACACAACCATAAAAGGATTCAATGTAATCAAGGAAGAGCTAAGAGCCATCCGACTGATAACTCTTCAGAACAGATATGTCCTTGACATGATCACAGCCATGGATGGAGGAGTTTGAGCAAAAATCGGAGAATCATGTTGCACATTTACACCATCTCACGATGAGGAGAATGGAACCTTAACAGAGGCCATAGGTATGCTGACAAACCTGCTGAACCAGATGATCTATAAAACTGATGAAGTTGATGATGACAGCTGGTTTGGATCGCTGTTTTCATGGGTTCAACAATGGATGGCAGATGCATTCAAGTTCCTGGGAGCCCTGCTAGTGATGATATTGCTAGTATTTTGTGTTATCAAGATAATAATCTCGCAATGCCAGAAGACTGCGAAAAAAGCCATAGGGATGAAGATCATGATTGATGTCAAGCCAGGATGGAAGCCCAAGGACCTGACTGATGAAGAAATAAGAGACTTCGTGAAGACCAACATTCACGCACAAGAAGGAACAAAGTTTCTCTATCACAGAAAGCACAGAAATTATGTGGGAAGATGGGTTTATTGCAGGCCAAATGGACAATGTCAATTGATGACATGGAATGAAGATGAACATGTAAGAACAGCGGGAAGCTTGAAAGGAGTAATAAAAATATGGACTCCAAAGAGACACTTCTTCAAACCATCATGTATAGAACCCGAAGATGAAGAAGGAATGAACCCAGGTGATGGAGTAAAGATAAATAAAGAAGAATCGAGTAAGTTGAATCCAAAGATGGAGGTGAAAGTGGTTGATGAATCGCCCAGAGGGGGAGTGTAGAGGAGGTCCCAAATAAAGCCTTCACTCCTGTCGCCTATTTTGACGCACCAGGAATGTTCACACCAAAATATGTGATGTATGATGAGCAGATAAATCAGCAGAGAGCCGTAGTAGGGCTCTGCCCAGTAACTATCAGAAGAGCAACACCTATTGAAGTACCGATACCAAGAAAACCATGGACAGTGAGGTATCCATTAAGGAAACCTTACCAGCAAATGAGACGAAATGAAGATTGCCTAAGTGGGGTCCCGGAAGAAACCAAAAAGGTCTTACTGGAAGACGAATGGTGACATCACGAGGACCCGGACTGACGTACAAGTAGAAGAAATGACAACCCAAGAATGACACCCAGAGACGAAACGCCATGAATACGATGTCGTGAACCTAAAAGGGGAGAGCTATGTTGAAATACAAAGAAGCTTTTTTATATTTGTCGCTGTGACTGCTTACATTTTTACATAAATTAAATCTATTATAAACAATTTCTACAATTTATACAACAGGATGAAGATATTCAACCAGCTAACACTTGTACATATGCTTGGAACCACAAGAAAGCTAAGAAAACGATGCGGCTTGCAATGCTAAGTAGAAGAATAGTGCAGCAAGCGCCATTATACATAATCTACCTCAAAACGAAGCACAGTATTATAAGTGTAACTCCACTTTGCAAACGAAGCAGAATCAACCCAGGTTACTAAAGGCTGAATGAGAATAAATTAATATTCTAGTAAAACAAGAAGAGACGGCTGAATCGAAACTCGGCAGATGCAACTCGTGCCAGGAGAGCCAAGGCCATACCAATAGAAGGAACAAACAGTAGCTACATATAATTGAAACTTAATAACAGAATATCCTGTCCCTGAAAGTTCAAGATAAGGAGGCATAGGCAGGTGGCAAGCCGAATAAGAATCAAATGCACAAATTGAGAGAAACTAGACTAATTCACGGTGTGGGAAGCACGTGACCATCCGAGCAAGGAGAAGCACAACTTCTCCTCGCTCGGCATCCGCCCAGGAAGAGATATCGGAACTTTCCCAGACAGAAGATGCAGTTTCGAGGCCAACCACAGTAACATAATTGACACATAGTTGTTGAAGTGATGATTGATTGTAACCTTAATTGGAGAAAGGCCGGGTAACTAGGGGGCACCCTGCACCTGGCTGACCATTCTGCGTGCTGCTAAGCAAAGTGAAAATGTATGCATGGGGTTGGTGCCAACCCAATCACAATGGACCAAATAATCTAGGGTCCTATAGTTAGTAGAACCAATGGGATGTCGTCCTTTTAGTGACGTCTACTGAAGTTATCGTTGAAGGAAGGGCTTAGATGCCCACCTGATATTGTTTACCCAATCCCCTCAATCTGTTACCATATACAGATACAGTACCTATATTAAAGTTACCTTTTCCTAACCAATAGAATTGCATATTAACCTTTGAGTGTTATACGTCAATTATGACGAGTTTTCAGTATAAATGCTGTGACTTTTATGAAGCTCATTGGAGTTGAAGCGAGAAGGACGATCGCATCACTGCTGATTTCCATGACTCCCCATTTTTTGTACTTGTCATTAAACGGCCTCCCTTTGCCAAACCATTGAGTTGTCCTTATTCATTGGTGTTGGAGTAATAAATCTGCACCCCCATCCATCTCAAGGGTGCAGCTATCTCGTCTTACAGTACTTTCGGAGCAAACCTCGGCTCTTTGGGCCGCTCGGGGGTCTCCGGAGTACAAGTGTGACCACCAGCCGCCAGTAGAACTTTCATGACTATTCCTAGCTTGGTATAACTGCCATGGAACAAGAGTGTGACCACCAGCCGCCGGTAGAACTGCCAAGACTATTCCTAGCTTGGTATAACTGCCATGGAACATGAGTGTGACCACCAGCCGCCGGTAGAACTGCCATGACTATTCCTAGCTCAGCATAACTGCCATGGAACATAAGTGCGACCACCAGCCGCCCGGTAGAACTGCCATGACTATTCCTAGCTCGGTATAATTGTCATAGAACATGAGTGCGACCACCAGCCCCCCCGGTATAACTGCCGTGGCTATTCCTAGCTCGGTATCGTTTCCATGGAACATGAGTTCGACCACCAGCCGCCGGTAGAACTGCCATGACTATTCCTAGCTCGGTATAACTGCCATGGAACATGAATGCAACCACCAGCCGCCGGTAGAACTGCCAAGACTATTCCTAGCTTGGTATAACTGCCATGGAACATGAGTGTGACCACCAGCCGCCGGTAGAACTGCCATGACTCCATTCCTAGCTTCGTATAACTGCCATGGAACATGAGTGCGACCACCAGCTGCCCGGTAGAACTGCCATGACTATTCCTAGCTCGGTATAACTGTCATGGAACATGAATGCGACCACTAGCCGCCCGGCATAACTGCCATGACTATTCCTAGCTCGGTATAACTGTCATGGAACATGAGTGTGACAACCAGCCGCCGGTAGAACTGCCATGACTATTCCTAGCTCGGTATAACTGCCATGGAACATGAGTGTGACCACCAGCCGCCCGGTAGAACTGCCATGACTATTCCTAGCTCGGTATAACTGTCATAGAACATGAGTGCGACCACCAGCCCCCCCGGTATAACTGCCGTGGCTATTCCTAGCTCGGTATCGTTTCCATGGAACATGAGTTCGACCACCAGCCGCCGGTAGAACTGCCAAGACTATTCCTAGCTTGGTATAACTGCCATGGAACATGAGTGTGACCACCAGCCGCCGGTAGAACTGCCATGACTCCATTCCTAGCTTCGTATAACTGCCAGGGAACATGAGTGCGACCACCAGCTGCCCGGTAGAACTGCCATGACTATTCCTAGCTCGGTATAACTGTCATGGAACATGAATGCGACCACTAGCCGCCCGGCAGAACTGCCATGACTATTCCTAGCTCGGTATAACTGCCATGGAACATGAGTGCGACCACCAGCCACCCAGTACAACTGCCTTGACTCCATTCCTAGCTTCGTATAACTGCCATGGAACATGAGTGCGACCACCAGCCGCCCGGTAGAACTGCCATGACTATTCCTAGCTCGGTATAACTGTCATGGAACATGAATGCGACCACTAGCCGCCCTGTAGAACTGCTATGACTCAATTCCTAGATAAGTATAACTGCCATGAAACATGAGTGCGGCCATTAGCCTCCCGGTAGAACTGCCATGACTACATTCTTAACTCTTTATAACTGTCATGGAACATGAGTGCGACCACCAGCCACCCGGTAGAACTGCCATGGCTTTTTCTAGCTCTGTATCGTTGCCATGGAACATGAGTGCAACCACCAGCCCCCCGGTATAACTGCAGTGGCTATTCCTAGCTCGGTATCGTTTCCATGGAACATGAGTTCGGCTACCAGCCGCCTGGTAGAACTAGCATGACTATTCCTAGCTCGCTATAACTGCCATGGAACATGAGTGTGACCACCAGCCGCCGGTAGAACTGCCATGACTGTTCCTAGCTCGGTATAACTGCCATGGAATATGAGTACGGCCACCAACTGCCCTGTATAACTGCCATGACTGCATTCCTAGCTCAGTATAACTGTCATGGAACAAGAATGCGACCACCAGCCACCCGGTAGAACTGCCATGACTATTCCTAGCTCGGTATAACTGCCATGGAACATGAGTGTGACCACCAGCCACCCGATAGAACTGCCATGACTATTCCTAGCTCGGTATAACTGCCATGGAACATGAATGCGACCATCAGCCACCCGGTAGAACTGCCATGACTATTCCTAGCTCGGTATAACTGCCATGGAACATGAGTGCGACCACCAGCCGCCCGGTAGAACTGCCATGACTCCATTCCTAGCTCGGTATAACTGCCATGAAACATGAGTGCGGCCACCAGCCTCCCGGTAGAACTGCCATGACTACATTCTTAACTCTTTATAACTGCCATGAAACATGAGTGCAGCCACCAGCCGCCCAGTAGAACTGCCATGGCTAGTCCTAGCTCGGTATCGTTGCTATGGTACATGAGTGCGACCACCAGCCGCCTGGTATAACTGCCATGGCTATTCCTAGCTCGGTATCGTTTCCATGGAACATGAGTGCGACCACCAGCCGCCCGGTAGAACTGCTATGACTATTCCTACCTCGCTATAACTGCTATGGAACATGAGTCTGACCACCACCAGCCGGTAGAACTGCCATGACTGTTCCTAGCTCGGTATAACTGCCATGGAATATGAGTGCGGCCACCAGCCGCCGTTAGAACTGGCATGACCATTCCTAGCTCGGTATAACTTCCATGGAACATGAGTGTGACCACCAGCCACCTGTAGAACTGCCATGACTATTCCTAGCTCGCTATAACTGCCATGGAACATGAGTGCGACCACCAGCCACCCGGTAGAACTGCCATAACTATTCCTAGCTCTGTATCGTTGCCATGGAACAGGAGTGTAACCGGAGCTTGGCGGACCTGCAGCAAGGATCTGCCTGAAACCCCTGGCTTCGAAGTGCCGTGGTGTCGTAGATCACTCTCTAGGGTGGGCCAGGAGACAGGAAGTGAGTTGTGGAAAAGCAAAGATTGAGAAAGTAGGATCTGTTTCCATGACGACAGAGAGTGCACACGAATCCAGAATATGTTGCCCATCTGTGCTTGACAGCCCTCCCAGCTGTCTCTCTCCAGAGAGGACACCCTCAGTTTATAAAGTATGCATTTCCTCGGTTTTCTTAAAATTGCACGGACATGGGGTTATCGTTATCGTTTTGTACCCAAAACGCTGTGATAATTTACAGGTAATCTTTATTACACTTAGTCACTCTCTTCCTGGTCACAGTTCTGACATGTGAATGCCGTCAGCCTTCCCCCAGACATTCTCCAAAGAATTATCTTCCAAAAATAAAAAAAGCCGCCCACCTATTCCTAGGCACGTAATGGAAAGGCCCTACCTATGACCTTCCTGTGTTTTCCACACAGGATTGGGGCGATCACCCGAGAGAGGTAGATATGGGCATCAGGACTGTGAAGAGGAAGAGAGTGACTATATGTAATGAAGATTACTGGTAAGTAATCAGAGCTGTGCCAACACGTGCTCTCTTCTGCCTCCCAGTTCGGACATGTGAAGTGTACCATATACTGCTAGGCCTTCCGTGTGCTTTTCCAACAAAAGGGGGACAGACCTGAATTTGATGCAACGCCCAGTGACTCTGTATTCAATACAGCAGAGGATTTTAGCAATAGTTGGACGTAGGACAGCAGATGCAAACTCTTCGACCCCTCGACCTGGATGGTAACGAGGCATGTGTCTAATGCTGGAATGAGGTTGGCACCCCCCATGTAGCTAAAGGGCACGAGCCCTTCACTTGGGAGCGGCCCCTGGGAACAAGGAGTGGGGTGGGTGGGCAGGGCCATCTTAAGCACTTTTGGCTTTTGGGGCCCTGGGCACGGACATCTTTGCCCCCCCCCCCTCACCAAACCAAAGGAATTAAGGGATCAACAATACTGGTTGCGCACCCCGCCCCCACCCATCGTGCTCACACCCTATAGGTTGATATGCTGTCTTGCAGCATAATAAGCACGTTTACTCCCTTTAAGCCCCCTTACCCTCTTCATTCTTGCTCTAATCTTAATGATAAACAAGTAGCATTGGAAGACCAATACATTACCAAACACGACCATTTTTAAACAAAATATTATAGAAGAGTGTTATGCAAAATGGGAATGATTATAGCTTCATTCTCTCCATCATCAAGAGAAGTATACCAATCGATGTGATTTAACAAATGTAATCTGGGTTTGTCTTTTGTATTTTAAAGCTTTAAATACTTCCAAAACAATGGCTTGTGACATTTTCATTTATAAACCTGCATCAAAACCTTTGACTTTTACCAAAAAGCAAACCGTTTCTTGTGTCAAACAAGCAGATCTTATAATATGCTTGCCTGAGGCCTGCAACATCTGGTCCTCTCTCTTCTGTCTACCAGCCCTTCCACCCAAATGGCCTACATAAGAAGAAAGATCAAGTAATGGGCTAAAGGATACCAGCAGCATGCAAGAAGGCAAACCTCACAGAAGACAGCACAGTAAGATATATTCAATAATTTGACCAGGATCACTGTATAGTCTGCTGGCAAATCCAGGATACAAGCATGAACGCTTTCATTCCATAGTCTTGAATTTGGATAACAGTTTATGCCATTGTTGGAGGCTATTGCCTAGGTTTTATAACACCCCAGCTGAACAAAACAATGTCTAGACCTTTACCATACAAATGATATGTTAGTTTTTATAGCAACCCCTATCTGGTGCAGGTACATTGCTGATAATAGTTCTGCAAAACCAAGTACAGAAATAGGAAAAGGCTCAGCCAGCCTTGCTGGAATGTGATATTCTAAATTTGCATATGAACACATATCTCTGCAATGGGTGCTTCACACACTGAGCTAACTGCTGAACCATTGTGGCACTCAATTTATCAATATGTATTTCACTGTTGCCTATTGCACATGATCAACATAATTCCCACAGGAAGGAAAGAATGCTAAAAGAGTGGTGCTGTAAGGAACACGCACACTATGTATATCACAGTGAACAAAGCAATACATGATAAATTGGTCAAGGCAGAATGTACTTGTCAAAACAGAAAGGGAATGGGTTTAGAGCCTCAGCAGCACCCCATAAAATATCCTGATGTGTGCTATTTAAGACTGGTGAAAAATGGAATCTTACTTTTTCAGATCAGGCAGCCCTGTGGGGCCCACTCCAAGGTGGGGGCCGTGAGTAAGTGCCACGTTTGCCCTCCCATAAAAACGTCTCTGGGGAGGGGGACACAGGAGGGAATGAAAGGCAGCCAGAAAGCACGCCTCCCCTCCAGTGTCCTCTCCGCCCCTGGGGATAACTAGTGTAGTAGTAACCAGTGGAGCCAAGAGGCAGTGATTGTTCCCAATGTTTTGCTTACCCAAAGATGACTGAAACATTGTGTTTGGCAATAAAAGGCTGCGGTTTTTATTGCACCTCACATAATTGTAAAAAACATAATTACACATAATACACAATGTACGCTTTTGGACACAGGGTGCAGGGTTGTGCCCCTGGCCCATGCCGCCACACGTGGGTGGGTTACCGGTCTTCTGGGTTCCCCCCAAAATTACCTATCTACATCCTCTAGCCGCTAGACTATTTACCATTTCTGTATGGACATTGCCCATACCTTTGTCTGATAGGTGCGTTCCATCACTGTGGAACTGCTCAGGATTTGCCAAGGAGATGGCACTGTGCCTGATAAAATGGATTCCCCTACTTGTGCAGAATTTCTCTACCACCCTGTATTGCTGAGTAGAATAGTCTCTCTCCAGTTATGTGCGATGCCAGCTAGGGATGATCACGTATGGGCTAGTAACTGTTTTCTCTTTTATTCTACCAAGTTGTAGCCACGTAGGTGTATGATCAAAAATGCACGTGGATCCCTGAAAGTTACTAAATCTGCGAGCCGGTTATGCATCTCAGACAAGTTCATTCCCCTGTACCCCCACCATTACGCAATGGTGTTTTGGAAATCCGGTCTTTCTTTTGTCTCTTCCGAACATCTCCCTGTTCTGAAAATGAGCGAGTGTCCTATTATCCACGCAGATTTGAAAGGGGCATCGTGATCTGTTTGTGAGAAAATCATCATATTAGTTCTGGTCTTATATACGGTTTGTAACAGTCTGATTTGCAGCCCCCTATTGTCTTGGCCTATTGGGGCCCACGCCCCCCTTGCCAAGTGGTTGTTGCTGCCCCTATTCTGAAAGAGAGAGTCCCATACTCCCTGCTGTCCCACGCGCCTTTATAATGGCTTTCATGAGCACATCTTTGAACTGAAATTGACTTAAAGCAGTGCTGTCCCTGTGGTGTGGGGGCGTTTGCTGTACTGGTTGGTGATACACACCGGGCAGTTTGTCATGTCCTCATTGTGGTATATATTAATTTCTCTTTTGCAACCTGTCTTGTATGTTTGTACTTCAATAGTGATATTATCTACCCTTACCTGAACATCCAGTATGCCCAAGCCATCGCTGGCCTTCGTGCCTGAACGCTCCAAAATATTCCCCGGTGAATGCTGCTTTAAATAGCAGTGCCTCATTTGTGTGTGACCGCACTGTATCTAGTAAACTGTTAGAAATGGTTTCCATTTCATGTGTAATTTTCCCTCCAGTTGCGTACCCCGCCCCCAACTTTTTGCTGTGGTTAAACACCATAGTCTGACTTTGCCAAAGGAGCACAGCATTCTGCTGCACTCCCCTGGGCTTTTCGCTCACTTTATTATGGGGAAACGGACATGCCCTTAAAGACAGTCAGTACTGGGAGACTCTGTTTCCTTTAGTCCTTGTCAATGTTGCAACTTTTCTGCAACATGTTGCAAGTGCACAATGTACCTTCCGGTATAGTGCACTTTCCCTGTCACTTGAAAAGGCCCTAGATACTGGCAAATGATTTTTTAGAAGTGCAGGTGTGCCTTGGACAGGGTTGATGGCAGCTTATCCTTTCATGTATTTGTACCCTTTCCTGCTAGGTAAACCGCGGTTACTGCATTTTGCACGAATAGGTGGCCTGGCTCCAAAATGGCCATGCCACGAGGTTCTTTACCCTGTCCTTTGGCCATCTTGCCCCTTCACCTTCCCCAGGTCAAGCCGACCCGGGTCAGTCCTTACTTGGACATGCATTCTCCCGCAAAATGCCAAGGTTTCACAGGCTTCTGCATGCCTTGTGTGTGCTTCCAGGATCTGGGCTGGGCTGTCTGGTTCCAATACACATCCTGGGTGCCAGAGAGTCTGGTGTACTGTGAATGCCTGGGACCATCGTTGTCCATAATTGGTCCACGTATGGTATGCCTGTATGTGAGCAGATCTCCCATTGTGTCCTCTTTGTTTTGGCGCGAAATAGATTTTGGATAAGAGAAGGCTCCAAACACCCATACAATGTCGATCTCTGGAGTTCTCACTGAACGAAGGTTAGGATCCAAGTATCCTGAATCTAAGAAGCCGGGTCGAGGAACCGCTGGTGACCCGCTGGAAGGTTTGGCACCCTAAGCCCGCTGTTGTCCCACTGGACCCTTCTGCATCTGGTCGTACTAGAAGGTCTGTGAAGATGCTTGGACCCATTGGAATAGTAGGACCAACTATTCTTGGCACCTTCATCAAACCCTGCAAGTAAGCCTTCTCGGAAGTGTCCCTGGGCAAATCAGTGGGCTGGCCAGCATGCGCAGGACCTTTGCTCTGATATCGCTGCTGTTTTGAGGAGGCCCTTGAAACTTGGTACATCGCAAGCTCTGTGTTCACATCACTCACACACCAAATTTCGTACATTTGGTGTTCCCAGGTCTGGAGTAAAGACAGAGCGCCCGAACCACAGTATACATGGTTACTGTGTCGCCCAGCCGTGGTGACGAACTTCGCAAGTTCATTGCAGCTATGCCCCTCTGTGCCCTGAAGCCTGCTACAGTGGAACCGACCTGATCCATCCACCTAGGGAGAAATCACCACTGTCCCGTTTGGGAATCAACACTGTAACTTCGTTGCTGTAAGCCGCAGATCTGTGAAATTGCTGCATTTGAACCTGCAACCGAAGTGGACTCGACTGCCAAAGTTTGGTCTGGAGTGGACCGGTGAGTAATTGCAACCCTTACCGGTGGCCCCTAGTACATCCATCCATTTTTACGCACGAGTGGTCCCTGAGGGCCCCTCTCCTTTCCACTGCTAGTGCGAACTAGCAAACTATTCCCAACTCTTGGAACCTGCTCTGCCCTCAAGGGGAGACCCTCCCCGAATAGTGGGAACCTATTCTGCATCACCTCACCTGCCTTCCTGAGCTGCTACAGCCCCTACAAAAGACCCTGTTTCACCCATCTGAACTGCCGCGTGCGCCAGCATCGCAAGTACATTTGAGCACTAGGCTTCTCTCTTAGGGATTGGACTGCCTTTCAGTTAGGATTGTGTTTGATGCTGAACTGTGTAAAGACTATTTGCACTACTTGCTTCCTTCCCTTTCTAGGTTGTGGACCCATTTCGTGCATTAACCCTTTAGGCCCCTTTGGTCTTGTATATATGTATTTTGATAGGATTGTGTTGGTTTAGAAGTATTACTGGGATTTTTATTGTCTGTTGAACTTCAAAAGCCTTGAAATAAATGTATTTGTATTTTTAATATATAAAAGCACCTGACTGGGAGTGATTTGTAAGTGTCCTTTACTTGTGTGTCAGTCACTCTCACCCCTCCTGAGACCTAGTCTTGACTCCTGCCAATGCTACCTTGATTGGTCTGGCTTTTCCAGAAGGTTACCCTGTTCCAAGAAACTAGGCTGGCCTTCTGAACCTCTGCCCACCAGGTCAGAGTTCAGAAATCCGTCTTAACATAAACCCATTAAAATGACTAGCTTTTCAAAGTTCAACGGGTGCCTTTTACCCTTCTGTGGGCCCTCCAGTTTCCCCCACCGTTTTAATATGTACGTTATTAATGCACTGCAGGTTGGGTCTGAACCTCCTTGAATCTTGGCCAAATATGACACTGCTGTTAGGTGTCTTTTTGCCCAATGCTTTTTCTTCCCTTGTCTGTATGCCCATTTCTCAAGTGTGTTAATCTCTTTTGTTGTTACTGCTTCTACATGTGTTAAACCTGTGACATTTAGTACCGTTTTCAGACACTTACTATATTGCGCCGTGGTGTTGGTAGCCAGCGCATTCTTGGGGAGGCCCAATAATAACCCTGTTGCAGGGTCCGTGTTGCTTGCAGGAAGCGTGCTCCTGCTAACACCCGTCTCTGACGTGTGTGACACTGCTGGTGTTGCATCCTGGCCCCGGCCATTCAGTGTTGGCGTTGATGCTGTCCTCATTTCTCTGTCAGTATTTACCAGCACTCTCTTGGAACTTCCGTCATGTATTTGTCGGCGTTCGGGGACATCTGCCGAAATGTGTTCCACTGAAACCGAGATAATGCATCTGCATTGTGTTATTATCTGTGCCATCGATGAGGTTGACTCTTCTTACAATGTTTCTGTTCAGAGTTATGCTGGTCATGGCCATTAGAATGCATAACGCCAGTTGGCAGGTGGTTGATCTTCTGTTTATGATTCCTACTACCCAGTAAGAACAAGATACAGGTGAGTACAGGTGAGTACAGGCTACCCCACCCTTTAACACAATATGGTATAGGTAGTAACCAACAGCGGGGCAGAAGTGAGAATCACTCTGTCATAAAAAAACAGGTAATAGTATAAATCTGATAAAACAAAATGAATTCATAATTCAACAGAACACCAAAGATGAAAATAACACATGGATCACAAATTAACAGCATTTCTAGTGAATTCGAATCTATTGCACACAATAAGGCAACGTACACTGCAATGTGGTGAGGTTAGTAATTTAGGTGACTTTGTGTGTTGTGCTTATTAACAGCACACTTCAAGAGTCGACACGTTGTTTGTTCCCAGCACTCGGATATCTGAACATAGTTTCAGTTAGAATGTATATAGTATCCTCAGGACTGTGTTGCTGAAAGCGATGTGCTCTCAATGTGGACTCCCTCAAATGATCAAAGGAGTTATATTTGAATAAAAACAAGAAAATAAAAAAGGTGTCTAGATAGAGTATACCTGTCAGGACAGCCTGAGCAATGTGGGCGGTAACATATACCTATGTAGGTGCTGGTCGCTACCTACCTTCTACTGATTCTGTGTGTCCTAAATGACTAACCTCACCACATTGCAGAGTATGTTGCCTTATTGTGTGCAATAGATTCGAATTGCAATAAATTCAAGTGGTATGCCCCATTGTGCTGCCATGTTCATCATTTCTGACAGTGAATCCTGGCATTCTCCTGTATCTGGTTGACCTATCAGCAGGAAATCGTCCAGGTAGTGCACTACCTGTGCTAGTGGTCGTTTTTTCAAAAATGCCCATTGGAAAAAAGAACGGAATTGTTCAAACAATGCGCATATCGCACACCCCATTGGCAGGCATTTATCTACGCAAAATGTATTCTCAAAAAGAAACCTAACCAGGGTTGAGAGTTTGGGTGCACTGGCAGTAATCTGAAAGCTGACTCCATGGCCCTCATTACGACCCTGGTGTTAAGGGATTACCGGTACCGGTAAGGGTACTGGTACCGGTAATCCCTTAACGCCTGATTACGAGGTCCCTTTGCGGGTCCCGACCTTAACGGCTGGTCTGTACCAGCCGTTAAGGTAAGGACCCGCAAAGGGACCTTGAAGGTGATTACGGTACCGCATTTTGCAGTACCGTAATTACCGCCTTCCCCATTCCCATTGAGCCCTAGGGGGCAAAAATGGGAATGGGGAAGGGCCAATGGTAAATGGGGAATTACCGCCCCACCAACCTTGGAATGGGGCGGTAATTCCCCATGTCACCATGGCGGATCCGGTAAATTACCGGAATTAACCATGGCGCTAATAGCACCATTGGTTAACGCCAGGGTCGTAATGAGGCCCTATGTCTAATGTTGCCATTAAAGAGCCCCTGCCACATTTTTTGATCAATTGAAGTTCCTCATGGAAATGTGTGTATGTCACTGATGTTTCTGTTTCGGGTATCCCATCATTCACTTAACGGCCCTGAGGGTAACACAAGTGATGTATCAATCTAAATTGCCCCGGTTCTTTTTTGAGTACCAGGCCCAGTGGTGAGCACATGTATTCCCTGAATGGCATTTCTTCCCAGGGCCCTCCAACTATGCCTAAATCTAATTCTTTCTGAATTTTATTTCTTACTATTGCTGGGTTCTCTATTGCATATTTCAGATTTTATGGGATCTTTTTGAACCCTAGACCCTGGAATGGGATGTTGAACCCTTACAGGAAGCCACTTTTTATAGACTGACTTATCTCTTTGTCCGGGTATGCTGCCAATAAGGGCATGAATTCTATGACTCTAATGGGTGTCATCCCTGGTTTTAGTTTGTCATTGCTCCTCTTTTTTGGGGCCTTTATTTGGTAATCTGGTGCACCCACTGTTGCCGTGTTCCCCCCCAAATTTTGTACAAGCATGTATTTGTCTGCAATCCCTGCCCTAGGAGCAGTAAGATTTCTCAAACTTCTGACATGTAATGTTACTCCCATTGGTGTTTTGTGGTTTGTTTGCATTCTGGCTGTGGGTATTTGACCTAGTGACCCATGGCTGTCTTTTTCCAAAAGGGCTGTTTGCTCTTATTCTGATTTTCTGGCTTTGTGCTTTTGTTGTTACTTGTCTGGGAGGTTTCTGTGTGCCCTGTACTCTTCACTGCGCTGCATGGTGTTTTGGTCTTCAACACTTCCTGAATGTACAAGCTATTCTGCTCTTCATCCCATTCTCTATTTCTGGGCGTACTGCCATGGCCCTCCTAAATTGCTCCTCATAAGTGATCCATGCTTCCCCTCCAAAAACTTCCCTTACTTCCTGGATTTTGTCTACATATGCAAATAACTTCCCGTCCTCATTCGGGGATCTTTCTAAAACCACTGTCGCCATTATATTAAAAGCCTTTGACCAATTATCCCAATTGTGCTCGACCTGTGATTTTCTTGCCAATGTTTTCTCCTCAATCTTTTTAGGATCCCTAAACACATCATAACCTTTTTGTTGGGCCTCAAGCAAGGAGAAAATGTCTATGTATCCTTTCTAACACATTGTTTCTTTAGCCACTTGTTCAATAGTCCAGGCTAAAGATTTCTTAAACCTGTTTAAAATGTCTTTTTCCAGTTCTTTTAGAGTTTCTAGCAAGTGCAGAGTTGTGACCACAGCGCTTTGCTCTTGGGGAGGTTTTGTGGCAGCGTCTCTGTTGATGTTGTCTGGTGTTGTACCCGTGCCTTCCGCTGTTGGCGCTGCTATTATGGCCCCTACAGTGGTGGGTCCTGCTTTGTCACTCTGGGTGGTACTGGGACCCCCTACCCATGTTCTTAAGTGACCATTCTCTCTTACTCCTTGTTCAACCACCCCATCATACCCTGTGCCCTTTAGCTGTTTTCCCCCCAAGTCAGTCCCCATTTTCTCTAATCTATACAATTTTGCATTTACCAATGTTTCTTGTTGCATTAAATATTTGTTCACAAAATTATCCATCATTTCATTAATGCATGCTTCTTTTGTACCTTTTTGGTGTTCTTTTTCCCAGTGTCTGGTGTCGCTTGCTTCTCTATTGTGGCTGTACTTTTGAGCTCTGCAATCTCATCCTCCTCTTTTCTGAATCTTCCTCCAGCCTTCTTCTTACCAATGCCCACCCGTGCACTTTCTCAGCCTCTGCTGCCAACTCCAGCAGCTTCGATCTCTTCTTGGCTGCCCATTTTTCCCCGACTTGTGAGTGCAGTCCTGAGGCCAGAAAATCAATCACTTCACTTGAAAGTTCTGTTATAAAACCTTCTGCACCACGTGCGCTGTGCTCCTAGAAACCAGCTCATTTGTATTCATCTGTGAAACTCAAAACGTCTGTGTGTGATGAGAATGTTTGATACTGCACCTTGTTTGGTTGCCGTGGTGAAAACAACAAGAAAATTATGGCACATGTGTGTTGTATTCCAGCCCGCGGTGGGCGCACGCGGGGGCTGGAGTGTCCGGGCTAGGCCGCACGGCCTGTGGCGCAGCGCCAGCGCGAGCTGCAGAGACAGACACCCACACGCGTTGCTGGTCTGCCCCGGAACTGCCTCCCAAATGCGGGGGCGGGGCTTTTATTAGAGACGCCCTGCGTCACCGCGTAGCGGGACGCAGGGCGGAACATAACATTCCTCCCTTATTATAAAACAAACAAACACAATACAACTGCAATCAACTGGACGTTCACCGTTAGTCTACGGGGTGTGTTGGCTACCACACATAGTCACTTAGCTTGGCTGGCGGCCTCGTGGCAGTTCTCAGGCCGTATCGCCCTTCTCGGGGACTACCCCACCTTGGCCCCTGATCTGGCTCACCTTCATTGGTGGTATCCTCGAGGCTAGGGGCATCCGGCGGTTCCCAAGTCCTGTCCCCCGCTCCTGTCTCGTCCGGGATGGATCCGGGCTCCTCTTCGCTGGACCGAGCATCCTCATCCTCCCGGTGGTCCTCTTTGTCTGTCCACATGGTGTGGGGCACCGCCTTGAACCACGACGAATTCCTCGTCACTTGACGGCGTCCTCGTGTCACTGTCACCATGGTTCCGCGCCGATCACTGACGGTCCATGGCAGTTCATCGTATCTGGTGTCGAGTTTTGCCTTGGTGGGGTTGCGTAGCATGATGACTTGATCCCCTACTTGATGGTTGGACGGCCTGGCTCTCCTCTTGCCGCTCATGTGGGCATTGGCACTCCTTCTCCTCATTTCTGTGCGTTCTTCGTTGACCCCGTCCGGGGTCCTGCTCGGATGGTGCGGAATCGAGGATCTGATAACGGTGCCGAACATAAGGTCCGCCGGTGGTATACCGGTTGTGCTGTGGGGGGTGACCCGATAGTTTCTGAGGAAACGGTACAGATCAACTTTCCATGGGCTGGCATTCGCCTTGGATACCCTTAGCACTTTGTTAATTGTTCTCATGAATCGTTCCACATCCCCGTTTGCCTGGGGCCATCCCGGCATGATGTGGTGATACTGTATATTGAGTTCTTGCAAATAGTTCTTGAATTCCTCCCCTGTGAACGGCGGCCCGTTGTCGCTTTTGATGGAGGTGGGTAATCCGTGAGTTGCGAACATCTTCTCGATGGCCGGAATGACCACTTCCGCCGCGGTGGATTCGACTATTTCCACTTCAGGATAGCGCGCGTGATCGTCAATGGCCACCAGTAGGTTGAGGCCTTCTCGTAGCTTACAGAAGTCAATGCTGATTGCCTCCCACCGAGAGCGGCCGCGTTCAGCCGATAGAATTGGTTCCGGTTCTGGCGGGGCTCCCGTTATCTGACAGGATAGGCACGTGCTGATTAGGGCCTCTACACGTTCCTCGATCTGGGGAAACCATACCCTGTGCCTTATGCGGGCCTTTGTTCTAGCCAGTCCTTGGTGTCCTTCATGTGCTAGGGCCACAACCATGGCTTGTAGTTTGAGAGGAATTACGATGGGGTTATTTCGGAGTATCACCCCCCCTTCAGTGATCGACAGATCTTGCCTGACGGTGAACATGCCGGACAGAAACCCTTTCGCTTCCTCTGTCCTGTTGTGGGTGTGTCTCATGAAAGTCTTCCAATCACTCGAGATGATGGCATCTTTCACCAAGTCGCAACAAGAGTCCTTGTGGGTTTCCGACTCAATTTCCTCGATGCTCACCGCCTTAGGCCTCATTGCGCGTACCACTTGGCATATGTGTTCCTCAGTCTCTTCGGCCACTTGGATCTCTTGGTGGGTCGCCGCTCGCGGATGTCTCGAGAGAAAATCCGCGGGGTTTCCACTGCCTGGCTGGTAGATGAGATCAAAGTCGTATTGCTGAAGGTGAAGGAGCCATTTGGTGATTCGTGCCGGAGGGTGCGACGATGTCCCCATGAAGATGGGCAGCAGGGGTTTGTGGTCCGTGATTGTCGTGAACCGACGCCCATATAAGTAGAGGTGAAAATGCCGGCACCTCCACAACACGGCGATGGCCTCCTTTTCGATGTGAGAGTACCTTTGTTCGGTCTCCGTGAGGGCTCTCGATGCGTACGCTATCGGCCTTTCCTCCCCTTCCTTTGTTACCTGCATCAGGATGGCACCGATCCCAACCGGGCTTGCATCCACGAACAGTTCAGTGGGCAGCTCGGTGTTGTAATATGCCATTTTGGTGTCGACAGACAGGGAGTCTTTGATGCTTTCGAACGAGTCCTGGCATTTCTGCCCCCAGTCCCACTTGGTGTTGGCCTTCGTCAGTTCCCGTAATGGCTCAGATAGGGTGGCCAGGTCTCGGATAAACCTCCCGCCGTAGGTGGCCATGCCTAGGAAACTGCGTACTTCCGTGGGGTTCATCGGTGGGCTTGCGGCCTGAATGTCTGCGACCTTCTGGGGGTCAGGGGAGATGCCCGTGCTGCCAAACTTGTAGCCAAAGAAGGTGATCTCTGATCTGAGGAACTCACACTTCTCCCGGTGTATGGTGAGCCCAGCCTCTTGTAGTCTGTCCAGTAGGGTTCGAAGCCTCTTGATGTGCTCTTCCGTGTCGGGGGCGTGAATCAAAATGTCATCACTCACATTGAGGACACCAGGGATGCCCCTGATGACCTCTTGAATGGTTTGCTGGAATACCTCAGCTGCCGACGATATCCCGAAGCTCAGGCGTTTGTATCTCCGCAGCCCCAAATGCGTCGAGAATGTCGTGATATAGCGAGAGTCCCTGTGGAGCTTGAGTTGGTGATACCCCGCCTTCAGGTCAACCTTCGAGAATACACAGGAACCCGTGAGGTCAGCCACAATTTCATCGATTGTTGGTGTGATGTGGCGCTCTCTTTTAATGGCAGTGTTCGGGAGGCGCATGTCTATACAGATCCGCACTTTTCCAGGCTGTTTGGGTTTCCGCGTTACCACCATTGGCGAGACCCATGGTGTGGGTCCTGTGACCTCTTCTATGATGCCGGCTTCTTCCAAAGCCTTGAGTTCCTGCTCCACTTGCTCTCTCATGTGGAATGGGGTTCTCCGATGTCTTACGGCCTTGGGCTGTACTGTTTCATCAATGTGTAGTTTGATGGTTTTGCCCTTCAGACAGCCTATTCCCTCTTGCAGCTGGGGGCATTGCCTCAGTATGTTCTCCACCTCCTCGCCCGCATCGACGTGGCAGACGAATTTAACCACTCCCAGATCTTCTGCTGCGTCCCCACTCAGGAGGCTTTCAATTCCTGCCCTCACGACATAGACTTTCGACCATAGTCTATTTTCACCGTGTTCCAGCATGGTGCGGAATCTGCCAATCACTGGTAGGGGCTTCCGGCTGCCGTATGCGTATAGCAGCGTGTCTGTGCTTTTCAGCTCTGGTGGAGGGTTTAGAGTCTGGAATGTGCTTGTGGGCATCACATTCACTGAGGCGCCTGTATCAATGGTCATAAGGATGCTCTGGTTTTGGACGGTGACCATGCATTTGCGCCTTCGGGCAGATTTTCTTTGCGGTCCTTGACCTTGGCTCAATGCATGCACCAGATATACCTTCCTTCCTTTTCTGTCGTTGTCTTTACTGGGATTCTGCTGCATCGTTGAGACGTCATCCCCTTCTTCCTCCGTGGAGGAGTTGGCCACTGCGACCCGCCTTGCATTGGCTTGCTTCTTTTTCTTGGTCGCATTCTTCTCAGGAAGATTTTGTAGAGGCTGGATGGAGCTGCCCGCTGATCTGCATACATTCGCATAATGATCCTTCCTGCCGCATGCTCCACACGTGTTTCCTTGTGCGGGGCAGTTGCGACGGCCATGTCGTGGGCCACCACACCAGCCGCACTCTGTGGGCCCAGGAATGCGCGGTTGCCACCTGTTCTGGCCATATCCCCTACTGTGATCATCCCTCGAGGATGGTTTGTTGGCAATCTGGGCCACCACGGCTGTGTTGAGGGTAGGTTGCAATCTGTGTAGCGTGGCCTCCATGTTGGCCGCTCTGGTGTGAGCCAGTTCCCTTTGGCGTCCGAGTTCAAGGATGCGTTGTAAGGGAATACCTCTTTCGCTGAGGACCAGGCGTCTTAGTTTTTCTGAGTGTATGCCGTTGATAACTTGCCTCCTGATTTCCCTCTCCACATTTGTGAACTCGCAGGACATAGCCAATTTTCTCAATCTGGTGTGATACGCGTCTAAGGTTTCGTCCGCTGCCTGTAAGGTGGTGCAGAAAATAAAAGTCTCGTAGTCCGGGTTTAGTTGAGGGAGAAAGTGAGCCGTGAGGGCATCTTTCGTGCTTTGGTATGCATCTTGGCCATCATCAACATTGAGGGAGTTGAAAATGCGCAATACCTCGTCACCCACACTGAGCAGTAGGTGTGCCTTCATCTTCCTGGCCGCCGTAATCTCCTTGCACTCCATCGCCATTTCAAACTTCTGGATCCACAGCTGCCATCTGGGTCCGCTTGACGATGGGTCTGTGAAGGGGTCAAACGGCTGGATTAGAGTTGACGACCCTCCTTGCGTGCGCGGCTGGGGGGATGACAGCGACAGGTTTGCCGCAATTCTGGATAGCGTGGTGGGCCCAGGGGTTGATGTGCCGGCCGCCATGTCGACGTGTACCTTGTCGGTGTTGTCGTGATTCGCTTAGATCACCGCCAGTGCCGTGGAAATGGGCCTTCTCTGGACGTGCTGCGGTCCCCAGCCACTGAGTGATGAAGCGCAGGACCTGGTGTCTCCACGTTGTCCTGGTTGGCAATCCGTGTCGCTGCACTCAAATGGGGGGGTGCCAGATGTTGAAATGGCTCCACCATGCCCAGCAGGAGATCGTAGAGCGAAGGAGAAATGCAGAGAAAAAAAAAAACAATTTTTTTTTTTTTTTGGGGTGGGGGGGTCACGCGAGTGATCCACCCCCCACCGAGTGTCCAAAAATTTCACCGCGATGGCTGTGGGCCATCGGTATGCTTTACACGCCGAGCGTGTGTTGAACTTCGTTCCGCCTCGTCGCCATTGTTGTATTCCAGCCCGCGGTGGGCGCACGCGGGGGCTGGAGTGTCCGGGCTAGGCCGCACGGCCTGTGGCGCAGCGCCAGCGCGAGCTGCAGAGACAGACACCCACACGCGTTGCTGGTCTGCCCCGGAACTGCCTCCCAAACGCGGGGGCGGGGCTTTTATTAGAGACGCCCTGCGTCACCGCGTAGCGGGACGCAGGGCGGAACATAACAATGTGCTTTAAAGCACCTGGCCTGCGTGCAATGTGTCAAATCCTAACGACTTTTACTTTGAGTCCTAGAAATAACAAAGTTATTTGCTTCTTTAGACGCGGTGAGCTCACCTCATGCAAGCCTGTTTGGAGGAGCTCCGTTGCCACAGCACCCCTGGCTGGTCTCTCTCCTCAGCTTCATTCCGTGCGGAACACTCACGCCTGAAAGCTCCTCCCCCTTGGGTTTACTGGGCCTTTGCAGTATCTTCTCTGGTGTTCCGCTGCCTGGACTGCGTTGCAACCCTACGTGTCTCGCACCGGGTGTCGACGGTGAGTTTCTTGTAGCCGTGCAGCTGTTTCATTTTTTCTGAAAACCTCTGTTTCCCTGCTTCAACCCTTATCTTCTCCTTTTCTGCCCCGTCCCAGACAATTCGAAACGCAGCTTAAAACCGAATGTGCGATACTGTCAGGTGATCGTGCACAGCTCAATTGAATGGACCGTACCCCCACCCTGGAGCAAGGCAAAAAGTGTTTCAATGCTCTATGAAAAGAAATGTTTTCTGCTTGCACAGAATACTTATGGTGCTCCTTCCGTAGTACCAGTGAACTGATTTCCCTTTCCCCCAGTGGCTCCTTTTATCCCTGTAGTTTTGCCCTGTGTTTGTGGGGGCTTTTTTGTTGTACCCCCGGCCGGCTGGTGCCGACGGCCATTAGCCCCTTGTTATGTCCCTTTTTTGCCACTTGCCTTCTTCCTGCTTTCCTCTGCATGCGGGTGCGGCACTTGTTAGTCCCTTGGCACCCTGGTGTGGAGCACCCACTCTGAGCCCGCCTGAGCTACCAACAGTAGGCAGTGGGATGAAAGGAAATGCAGTGTTTTTGGCAGACTAATGTTTCTACATGCTGCTGGTGGCAGCGTGTCCTCTGCCCCCCCCCCCCGCCCCTCAGGTTACTTATCCCTGCTTTCTAGCTGTGGAGTGCCCCATCTGCAGCACTGACCTGAACACGGACACAGGCATCCCTGAAAGGAAGCCCAACATAGATGTGACACAGACAGTCACGGTGCTAATGGCAGGCGCCAGCACCCTGGCAGCAAGTGGTCCTCCCCCTTTGAGGTGAGGGAAAGAGGAGGGCCGCGCACATAGGTGCTAAGTGGCTGTCAGCATGTGCCAGACTGCCTGGTGCCCAGGGCCCAAGGGCATGTGATGGCTTAAGGGCATATTTGCCCTATGAAGTCTGGGCTGCTGGAGCAGTGCTTCAGAAGAAACACTCTGCCCTGATTGTACCAGCCTCTGCTTGCACAGAGACAAAGAGTGGTTGTTCCTAAAAATTAAGGAACTCCCGTCCCCTGCACACTATCTATTATCTGTGAAACAGATCAATAACTTAATAAAGTAATCAAAAATTCATGTAAACAGTTTGACACCATCTTTTTCAATCAATAGTTAATTTTGTAGGACAGTATAAATACATAACTATCTCACAATGTTTATATCAAATCAATCATAGTTATTTATTGTACATTGTTAGGCCCAACGCGTTTTGAGTTTACACTCTTCTTCAGGTGCAATATCACAATTCCACAAGTTACTAGAAAAGTAAAGAAAGATATACATCTTAGCATGCTAAGGTACTTCAATTCTTTAAAAAGGTCATAATATTACATTTATCATTTTGTAGATATCCCTAGATATACTTAATTGTAATACAACACTCATTTGACAATTAATGTATACATTTTTTTGAAAACCAAGGCAGCTAGTGCTAAGAGTAGAAATCTCTTACAAATTAATAATCCAGCAAATTTGTAGCATTCAAGTCTGGAAGAAGATTCGACCTAATCAGTGCAAGGAAATCCTTATAGTTTAGTAATGATGATGGGCAACTCTAAAGAAGATGTAGTAACAAACATATGAGAACCACTTACCATCTAAGGTGAATTCATAAAATAAGCAGAATTGCTGATGGTTCAAAGTGATGTGATTTCCGAAACTATCAGTTGTCTCAATGTTAGAAAACCGTACTATAGACAAGAAACATATAGGGAGCGTATAAGTAATTTACTTCAAATTTGAATAATCTATATAAATAAATCTGTCTAGACTTACATGAAGTCTCATTAGTGTCACACTGGTAATCTGACCGATAAGGATCACCTCACAAATTGAAGGGAGATCTATTCTCAAAAATAGTGTACAGAAGTATCACTATCAAGCGATCCACTGTGGGTTAAAAAAAGAGAAGAGAACAGAGAAAAGTAAACTAAAATATCTCCTTGGAGAGATGTCCGGTAAGAAAAAGTAAATAGAGTCAGCCCTATGACTTACGTTTTACGTGAAGATGATCGACGAAGGAAACATGGTGGACCACATCCCGCCGGAGGAGGATGTGGCTCACTCATGGAGCTCCTTCTTATATACCCTAATAGTAATGATACATTGGCGTGCATGCGCGGTAGCAGGGTACTGATCGCGCATGCGTCCGATGCTAAGCTTGAGAAGGCAGCCATTAACTTCTAACGTCATATCTCTGACGGCACACCAGTGCATGGCGTCATGGAAACATAAACAAATTACTTCTATTCGCGCAAGCGCGGAGAGTACACAAATGTGTTGATTCGAAGTCCAACTGACGTACTGCAAAACAACGAGCATAAGGGAGATACTGTGAGATAAATTGAAGCATGTTAACGGAAAATAACCCCAATGACAAACGTATCCAGGTACTTCAAAACACTTAATAAGCACTGAGTATTACAGATAATAGATAGTGTGCAGGGGACGAGAGTTCCTTAATTGTTAGGAACAACCACACTTTGTCTCTTTATGTATCCAAACTAGATGCCAAGGTTGAGTTTTTCTCCCCCGCACCTCAAATATCCTTCATATATCCCGATAACCTTAGAAGGTTCCATTAACATACTGCCTTAACTTCTACTCAATACAGGTTAGCCCCTGTGTTTCTCTTCCTTCTCTGCTTGCACAGACCCAGCTTCTGGTTTTCCCAGAGCTCACCCACCCCGGAAGAAGGTACATTTGGGCGAGCAAAACAGCGGTCGTTTCCAGGAAGTCGTGGAGCAGAAGAGCAGGAAGGCGGCATGGGCCAGGAAGGAAGCTGCCAACAGGCACAGGAGTGCTCACCAGAGAATCTATAGGTCCCAAACGTACAGACCTGGGAGCCCACACTGGGGGGTACCCAGTGAGCAAAAAGGGCAACTTCCATTTCCCAGCCCATGTGCCCAGAAATTGCAGAACTATGATAACACTGCACACTTGTTTGTTGGAAAATAAACACAATACTCATGTTTTGGTTTATCAGTGTTATGTTTAATAAAAAGCCACAGCCTTTTTATATACAATACAAACAAGAGTCCGCGTATTGTTTCTTCTTCATAATGTATGAGGTTCAGGTTCCCCAAGGTAAGCGGTTCCACAGCTCATAGGTCCATGGTATAGCAGAGGCCCTGCAAATGTCCATGAGGAGCACTCCGTTTACTTCTGCCCTAGAGGGCGCCGTACCCCTAGTGCAGAGTTGTACATCTTTTTGCTCTTCAGATGTTTCGGACTTCAACTCACAACAGCCCTATTGAGAAAAGTCGATGGTGAAGGATCATGGGAGTTGCAGTCCAAAACATCTGGAGAGTCCCAGATTGCAGCCCCCTACCCTAGTGAATTTGCACAGAATGTGTTCGGAGGGAGCAGCAGGGGTGGAAGGAGGGGAAAGCCCGCCAGAGAATAAGCCAATGTGATGATATCTCTTTCGACAATGACTGATGAAGACAGAAGAAACCATGTAGCCCCTACTAGCCCCATCGAAATTGACGAAAAGACTGTTGGGGGTCCTAAGAGGTGCTGTGTGATCAAGGCAGATCAGTAAAATAGAGGAGACATCTTAAGTGGCCAGAAGCCACTCATCCCACAAAGTGGGGTCTGCTGGTGCGGAAGGAATAACAATGTCCTGGAACATATGATATGATATGATATTTTATTTGTATCGCGCTCATACACAAGTGTTTCAGAGCGCGACTAGGCAAAGGGAGGGGAACAAGGGAGAAACAAAAACAGCAATCTTACTAGGCCCAGTGACATTGAGAACATGCAAGTGCATGGAAATGGGAAGAAGGGGGAAAGTGCATGGAGAGGGGGGGGAAGTGGAAAGTGCGGAGCAGAGGAGAGAAACAGAATAAATAATAAATAAAATAAATAAAGGGGATGAGCAGTGGAAGTGCAGCCAGCAAGTGGCAAGTGCTAGATTATTCAGATACAGTATATCTAATAAGTGCAGAAGAGAGGGAGGGGGACTCTATGGGTACAGATACAGGCCCCAGTGCAGGGGTGGCCCGGAGGCAGTGCAGAAAGGCAGCAGACTGAGCAGGTAAATGGGCCAGAAGGTAAGAGGGTGGCCAGGTGCACAGAGCCGAGAGAGAAGACAGATCAGCAGAGGAGAGGAGGGGTAAAGGCGGAATCGAAGAGGAAGGTCTTGAGGTGCTTCCGGAACCGGAGATGGTTCTCCTCAAGTTTCAAGGTAGCCGGGAAACTGTTCCACGGCCAGACCCAAAGACAGAGATCTACCCCCAGCTCATTTCTTTGAAAAACGAATGACCCTGATGGAGTTAGAAGTAGTGGAGCGCAGGGCTCGAGAGTGGAGGTATTTACGGAGGGATCGTTGAAGGTATTTTGGACCCACGCCCCAGAAAGCCTTGTGGGTGGACAATGCAGAGTGAATTGATGTGAATTTAATCCTTGTATCCACAGGGAGCCAATGAAGGGATTTCAGAGCTGGAGAGATATGATCCCAGGGCTTGAGGTCGAGGACAAGTCTCTCAGTCCTGTTCTGGATTAGTTGTTAAGGGTGGAGAGTGGAGGCAGGTAGATTTAGAAAGAGGCTGTTACAGTAGTCCAACCTAGAGAGAACCAGATCTTAGGAGACAGTGAGCTTCTGAGGGAAGGAAAGGAAAGGAAGGGTACCTCTAAGGAGGTGCAGTAAGAAGTTCGACTTTTTAGAGACGTCAGAGATGTGTGCGGAGAAGGAAAGTGTGGAGTCAAAAATGACCCCGAGGTTCTTAGCTTCACAGGTAGGGTAGGAGGAGGCCCAAGGGAGGCCGGCCAGAGAGTGAGGGGAAAGGATGGAGAAGGTGTACCAATGAGGAGGATCTCAGTATTATTGGCATTTATACAAAGATCGTTGGCAGCACAGCAATTCGGAATGGCTATTAGGCAATCAGAGAAGAGGGAAGGCGAGGAGGTGGCTGAAGGAAGCCTGAGATGGGTGTCATCAGTATAGCACTGGAAGTTTGAGCAGAAAATGGAAATGCAGTAGGCAAGTGTTGCCAGGTATTGGTTGAAAAGCCAGGGCGAGAGGTTAGACCCCTGGGGTACACCACAGGTAGAGAGGGAGACAGAACATAGGAAGGACCCAAGTTGTCCCTGGGAGGGTTAATCAGAAAGGAAAGAGGTCAGCCAGGCGGGAGCCTGATCGGTGATACCCAGGTTGTCACGGAGACGATTCAGCAGGGTGGTGTGGTTGACCGTGTCGAAGGCAGAGGAGAGATCAAGTAGGATGACGACAGAGGGAATGTTAGAGTCAAGGTTACGCAAGTCTTCACAGTTGTTCAGGAGAGCAGCTTCCGTGCTTCTGGCAGCTCTGAAACTGGATTGGTGGTCATGGAGAGCCAACGGAGTTGGAATGAAGGTTACGCTGAGAGATGGCCAGCTTTTCCAGGAGCATACCCAAAAAGGGAGTGATGGAAATTGGGCGATAGTTAGTCGGACAAGAGGGATCCGCTATGGGTTTCTTGAGGAGAGGATGCACAAGGGAGTGCTTCAGAGACGAGGGTAAAGATCCACAGGCAAAGGGGAGGTTGCAGAAATCGGCAAGGGTATCGATGTGGTCCTTAGTGGTTTTAGAGGAACCGGGATGGACCAGTTTTGATGAGGCTTTCATAGATCAGACTTGTCTAGCAACCTCATCAGGGGAGAAAAGAGGAAAGGAGGAGGAAGAGAGAGGGTGGGTAGTTATGGGAGGGTCAGCATACCGAGAAGGACGGGGAAGAGGGGGGGGAGCAGAGGAGAGGGTCGACAGGATGTCCTGAGTTTTAGAAATAAAGTGAGAGGCAAGGGCATTGCAAAGAGACTGGGAGGTGAGAGGAGGGGTGGAGACTTCAGCAGGGTTGGCCAGCTCCTTGCAGATTTTAAAGAGTTCAGCTGAGTTAGTAGATGCAGCTGAGACGCGGGCTTGAATGTGGACTCTCTTCTTGTTGCAGACAGTGAGTCGGTATTGTCTTTGGATCAGGCGGCCGGCCAGTTTGTCAGAGGATGAACAAGAAGCCCTCCATTTCCTCTCAGCCTCCCTACACTTACGTTTAAGTGCAGCTAGGTCAGAGTCATACCAAGAGTTGCACTTGGCTTTGGACTTCAAGCGGATCCTCATGACAGGGGCAAGAGCATCAAGAGTAGCAGAAATAGATGACTAGCGAAGGGACAGGGCTGTGTCAGGGTGTGAGTCAGCTTGGGGAGGAGGATGGGCAGAGAAGGTTGTAGCGAAAGCCCCGACTGACACACGCTTCATGGGCAGGCTATCCAGAAGGAGGGTGGTAATCTTGGGATAGGCATGGCTTGAGGGGAAGAGATGGAAAGATGAGAGGAGAGGAGGCAGTGATCACTCCAGGAGAGAGGAGTGTTAAGGGGAGTAGAGAGGGGAAGGCCAGAGGAGATCAAGACATCAAGTGTGTGACCAGCAGAGTGAGTCGGGCCAGAAGGGAGGATAGAGAGGGAGTGTGAGTCACAGAGGTTGCGAAAGCGAGCAGATGAGGAACAGGGTGAATCAAGATGGATGTTGAGGTCACCAAGGAGGAGGAGTTGAGTGGTAGAGGCCAGGAGGGAGGAGGAGAAGCCTGCCCACTCGGAGAGAGAAGAGGTGATTAGACCAGGGGGTCGGTAGAGAGTAGAAACAGTAAGAGAGTGGCTAGGAGAGGGAGATAGCCTGAAGACAAGGCATTCAAAAGGGGAGTAAGTCTGAGTGGGGATGATTGAGGCAGGAATCCACTCAGGGAAGATCAGGGCTACACCCCCTCCTTGCCGGGGAGGATCTGGGGGCAGAGAGCTTCTTGTAGCCATCTGGGAGGAGTGTGTCAAAGCTCTTGGCAGAGCTGACGAGAACCATGTCTCGTAAGACCAAGGACATCAAGTTCAAGTTCTTCTAGGAGGTGGCAGATGTCAGAGGAGTGTTTGACAGCAGAACGAGAGCTGAGTGTGGCAAGATGAAGAAGGTTGCCGGCCTTAAAGACCTTCCGGGGAGGGGTACAAATCAGAGGTACGCCCTGGGAAGGAGTGGAGGGAGCTTGAGATAGGGCAGAGAATGAAGGAGAAAAGGGCAAGGTAGCCAAGGGAGGAGAGTAGGAGACATCTGGAGATGAGAGGAAGTTGATGAGGCGAGAGAACCGCCTATCAAAGAGAAGGAGATTGGCCTGAGGGCCTTGCACCATGACAGTGCCATTTAGGTAGACATTAATGATGACTCTGGGGGAGTCAAAGGAATCCAAGAGAACTTTCCAGTGGGTGCCACCATTAATGGGAGAGGAGGAGACAGGACAGAGCGCAGAGATCATATGAGAGGTCCAGAAATCTGGCGAAGGAACAATAAAGAGAATGTCGGTGAGGGTTTGTCTGGCAGAAGGGCTGGAATCAGCTATGGGGAGACCTGGGTTGGAGGCCAGGATATCTTTTTTAAATTTCCTCTTACCAGACTTAGTGAGAAGGGAAGGATAGTTGAAAGTGAAGCAGTTTGATTAGATAGGAGAAACAGATAGCACCATGATGTGCAAGTAGAGAGAGGAAGCAGTGGGAGAAATATGCAAGTGCAGCAGTGTGGAACAGTCACAGTCATGTGAACACCACCTTAGGGCGAAAGGATGGGTCAGAAGAAAGAATGACTGTCTCAAGAGTGACAACTAGGTAGCAGCGAGTGCAAAGCAGGGCTGAGTTCACTAATTCATCGAGCCGTGTTCATGGCCACAGAGATGATAGCTTTTAGAGTTAAGTACCTGAGTAGTGTAAAAGCCAGGGGCTTATAGAGGGTGGGGGACTGGAGAGCCAGAAGAACTCAGGGAAGCTCCCAAGGAAGAGTCAGATTCTTCACCTTCGGGCAGGAAATGGAGTAGCTCTCAAGAAGCCAGACAATGTGGTCATCTGTTGGGGCTAGAGAAACCCAAGGGGCCGGGAAAGCTTGAATGACTTCCCATTGAGCTCGAAGAGAAGAGTGAGCTAGACCCATGTAAAAGCCAGAGGTGCACCCAGGATTGTCTAACAAGTGGTGCCTGAAGGAGGTAATGTAGTTGGGCCCACATCAGTGACATTAACATCTGTAAATGCCCAGACTGTGCTGCTCAGTGGGCTTTTACAGATTTGGGGTGGCCCTTGCCCGCTCAGGCCCTATCCTGTCTACGCCTCTGGAAAACCGTTGTGTAGGAACTAGCGGGGATCCACACCACAAAGCGAGGAAGTCATTAGCCCTGTAACATGACTCAAATATCAGCCAATGGAGAGCATACGTGTGTAAGGAAGATGGGTGCTTGGAACCCTGGACTGTTACAAACATTGTTTGGCCACCGGATGGAAAGAGCTTCAGTCCACCATGCTCCCTTGTCTGGGGAATCTTAAACAGAGGCAAGGGACTGTGACACTGTTGGCTGATGCTCTTCCAAGCTCCCCTCTCCATTCCTTCCCCCTGCACCTGTAATGGCATGGCAAGGAGTAATGCCCAGACTGTAAGCCCAGCTAGTTCCATCTGTATTATGTGGTGTACCCCCCCATCTTAGCCATGTAAGAAAGAAGGACGAACATGGCCTTACCTGGGGTGAGTCACTGAACCTCTGCCCCGGCTCCATGTTGGCAGAGACGGAGGAGGAGGGGCCAACATCACAACCCGCACAGTGTGCAGGACCTCACCAATGCAGGTTGTTACAGTACTGCAATAAGAATATAAACCCTGTAGAGCCTTCTGGCCATGGCCAAACAGGGGGTCAGAGGCGGCCCACTATACTCACTCTGAATGACAGCAGAACAAAATACTTGAGGATCATGGGTAGTGCCTCCCCCTTTATACTCCTAGGAATAGGGGCGAGTGTGAGGAGTTTGACCATCCACACGGGGAGAGTGCGCTCGCCTGGGATTTTTTTGAAGTTTTGTAATTAAAATGAATGATGGGAGATCAACCTCAGAAAATATGTGGGGCTAATCTGCACACATTTTCCTATGCTTGTGCACAACAAACACATAGTTAATTGTACTCCGGGGGACACAGCCTACAGGTGCAGTCCTCCCTTCACATTTAGCTGGAATGTCACAGCCACGGGTACATCAAAGCATCTCTGAAGGGGAAAGCAACACCTTCCTCCGGCCATGGCCAGCCTAATTACAGGCTCCATGGATCCGCCCTGCTCTATTGTCAAAGTTCTGTGTGGTGGCAGCGAATACTGATCAGAGTTAAATGAAAACAGGTCTGCGAAGAGGCCTGGTCACAGAACTAACACAAGGGACAGGAAATACCATCACTTCTTTGATATGCAATGTGTCAGCTTGAAGCTAGCTACCTCCCCTCTGTATGAAGGGCAGTGAATGTCATGTCTGGGACAACTGTTTACAGTAGGAAACCCCTGCAGGGAACGCCCTTTCAGAGGGAAGAAGTATGTGATTTGATGACGACAGGAAGTCTGCTCTCACCACAAACCTCAAGGGAGACCCGTGCTTTGATCAGGAGTCACAGAGAGTTTGATTAACCAGAGAGACACTTTCATCCACAAAAGACAGGAAGATGGGTGGTACTTAGTAGTACATGTTGTCACCCTTTACCTTACCTGTTGCAGCGTCCACCTTTTAAGGACATTTTCAGGACAGTCGAGCCCTCAAACCACGACCGGCTGTACCACTGACTGTTGTCATGCTGCAGTCACTAAAGCTGTCCAAGACGCCTTGACCAGAATTCTAGATTCGCCAACCAGTACAGAGACAGCGATTCTTAACCCTGAGCTGCCGTCAAGTCCAGCCTGCAGCCATCCGTTCAGCCTCGCTCGTCGAATTGCCTACGGCCAGACACCGGCAGCTGTCTCCCGTCTTTAACTCTATTGCAGAATCTGCAAAGCGCCCTGAAACCGTCTTGACTCTGTCGAGCACCAAGAACATATACAAGCACAAGGTACATTGTGGTTCTGTTCCCCTGGTCCTTCTCTGAAGGCCCATAATGACATTTTACGACCCCTTACTCCCAGCGTGTTGAAATCAAGTATTCCTGAACTATTATGATTATTTACTATACCGGCTACCCTCCTGTCAATATCCAAAGTGCATCCCTTTTCCTTCTTTGAAACTGTCTGTCCTCTGCATTCCTTTACAGGATGGGTTGTATTTTGTGGTATGCTAGAACTGTCTGTTGTGATAATAATAAAGGAGATTGTTTTATACAACCTTGACTACACAGACCCTTTTATCATTGGTAATAATTGTATTTTTGCTGTGTTGCAACTAACCAATGATCCACGACCTTGCAGAGATAAGCCTGCCATTCCGTCTATGTTGCTCAACGAGGTTTATAATTTGCTTGTCATTGCAATCTGTTTGTATCCCTTCTGGTGTACTAGAGGTGTGGGGGTGATTAATGGTTTAAAAACCCATATCCATTCCTGGACCACTGGTTCCCCGGAAGTTGGTTCATCACAGACACTGCCAGACGCATACTGGGTGAGCACTCCGCCCCACAATCCTCTACTCCTTCTCTTCTCACATTTCTGACGTCTCTAAGTAGTCAAACTATCAGCTGCACCTCCTCAGAGGTATTCTTCCCTTCCTCACTTTTCCCCAGAAGCTCACTGTCTCCAGAGCTCGGGTACTTCTAAGGCTGGACTACTGCAACAGCCTCTTTCTAATTCTACCTGTCTCTACTCTCTGTCTCTACAACTTATCCAGAACAGGACTGCAAGACTTGTCCTTGGCCTCAAGCCCAGGGATTGTATCTCTCCATCTCTAAACTCTCTTCCTTTGCTTCCAGTGGCGGCAAGGTTCAAGTTCAAGACCATCTACAATTTCCCACACAGCCTTCTGGGGCCTGGGTCTGCATTACCTCCAACTCTCTCTTCCTAAGTATCTCCCTTCTCAAGCTCTTTCGTCATCCACCTCCAACTCTCTGAGGGTCAGCCACTTTTCCAAGCAACAAGTTGATCGTAGATCTCTTTCTTCGACTTGGGTCTCCCTCTTGAACAGCCTCCCTGCCTCTCTCAATCTTGATCAGAACCATCTTCAGTTCAGGAAGCAATTCAAGACCTTCCTCTTCACTTCTGATTTCTCTCTTCCTCTCCCCTGCTGATGACCCGTCTGTTTCACGCACTGGTCACATGGCCACCCTCTGAATTTGGGCCCAGGTCCCCTGCCTGTCCAGTTGCATCTCGCACTGCCTTTTGGCCCTCCCAGAACATGTGGTCTGTATCTGTAACCCTACAGCCCCCTCTCTTTGCACTTATGAGCCACCCGCTGGCTGCACCTTCTGATTACCGGCACTTAGCCACCCGCTGGCTGAACACTGTTGCCTGCACTTCTCCATCCCCCCACCCCTTTTTGCACTTCTCCATCCCCCACCCCGCTTTGCACTTCTCTACTCCCTGCGCTTGCACAACCTGAATGACACAAGGCCTAGTAAGATTGTTGTTTTGTGCTTCCTTTGTTTCCCCCTCTTGTCGCGCCTAGGAAAACTTGAGTAGAGGTGCGTTATAAATGGTATGCAGTGATAAGATTGCGGCAAAAATGTTGCCTATACAAAATATTGCGGCAAAAATGTTGTGGTTTGACCCGGTAAAGGTGTACCCCATTATACCATTTAAGAGGAGCGGGGTTTGCGGGGGTGTCCCCCGCATCCTTTACATGGATTGCTGTGGCAAAACCACAGCATTTTTGCAGCAATATTTTGTAACCACAGCAATTTTTGCAGCGGTTTAAACACATGGAAGGGTTATGAATGCCATATCATATCACTGCTGCTCCCCTGGGGCCCCCAGCACACGTGGCCCAGGAAGTCAAGACCAGCCACAGGAGCACCTGGGCACTAAAGAGCTCTTTCCCAGCAAATGCGACGTCCAAGAAGCCTAATAAAGTGCACTTAATAGCTTTGGATTATTTATGTAAAGACTATGTTGACCTATTTCAGGCAGTTGCTTAGTTAGGCAAAGGTTTTTAATATTAGTGTGTTTTAATCTTTGCGTGTATTTCTCCCGCCTTTTTTTGTACTGGGGACTGCATATACATACAACATCATCTTGTTACAAAAAAATGCTGCACACCAGCATCCTAGTTACCCATCTATCCTTGCGTTGCATTATGCATATTTAATCTAGTTTTTCTTTCAGTAGGGTTGGGATACTTCCATTGGTTACCTCTTTCCCCCACGGACCTACCCTTTTCCCAGTGCGGCACAGAGAGAGTGGGGACACCAGAGACTGGCAAGCGCCTGGTCAAGGCTCTAAAGTAAAGGCATAAGCTAAGTTTTGCTCTGGCTTCCTGACCGGTAATGCCCTCCCTACTCGGGATGTATTGCTTAATTATTGTGCATGCCTCACCTGTCTTCAGCCAAGTGTGATATATACAAACCCCCAGGTACAGACATTTTCTGATGGTCCTCTTTAACAACCCCCCTATCCCGCCCTAATAGCCAGTTAGGCTAAGCACAGCGAGTAGAGCGCTGGCTTTGTCATCCGTGCAGAGCCTGCTGACATAGGTTCGAATCCCCGGCAGAGCCCAACTCAGCCTTTCATCCTTCCGAGGTCGATAAATGAGCATCACACACCAAATGATTATTATTATCCCTTTTGTGAGCCATATATGGGCTCTGTGGTCCCGATTCTGATAGAAGCTGTCCCCTATAATCATGGTGAAGAGGGAGTATTTTACTCTCGTTGTTCTAAAGTTGGGAGTGAAATGATTTTTAGGGAGTAATTCTGGACAAATATGTGTGAACTCTAGAGATATCTTTTTGTAATCTATACATACTTTTTTTTAGCGCAGAGTAATTCATACACATTAAAGGTGTACTGTTTCATTAAAGTTATGATATGGCATTTATAACACGCCTATACACACGTGTTTCATGGCGTGACGAAGCAATGGAGGGGGAACAGAGGGAAGACAGAGACAACGATCTTACTAGGCCAGGTGACATTGAGGTCGCGCAAGTGCAGGTGATGGGGGAACGGGAAAAGTGCGAGGGGGAGGGGCAGTGCAGTACATAGGATAAACAGTAAAAATAAATAAAAACAATAAATAAGAACTAAGGCCAGCTGGTGGCAAGTGTAAGGGTGTCAGCTGTTGAGTGCTGGTAGGGGGCTGTAGGGATACAGGAACAACCCCAGAGTGCAAGGGTTGCGAGGGGGCAGTGCAGGTGTGCAACTGGCGGGGGAGCAGACCTGGGCCCAAGAACAGAGAATAGCCAAGTGGCAGTGCAGTTACTCTTCAGAGGAGGCAATAATAACCTTGTAGTTCCTTCTGGTGGCACTGCTCTGATGGGACAACGGCTGCCCATATAACCATTAACTGTGTGGGAGAAAGCTGGGCTGGGAGTCTCCTGCGTGTTCATTGCTGAGTACTTTTATTCTCTGTTTTTTATTGGGAGTATTTACCTGTTTTTAGAGAGTAAGGTGGCTGGTAGGCCACTTATCGTAGGAATGCCTCTGACACACTAACCTGTTTGCAGCTGCTCACCCCACCTCCCACCCTCCCAGCTGGACTGGTTCTGGGGGCCCCTTCTCCCTCTTTCCCTGGGCTGGATCTGAGAGCCTACTCCCTCACCGTCCATGGGCTTTTCCTGGGTGCCCCCTCCTCCTATGGTTGGCACTGTGTACCCCACACCAGGCTGGTTCTGGTCCGACACCTCACCTCCAATGGTTTTTTTCCCTGCTCCTTCTACTCTGGCTAATTCTGGAGCCAACCGCCCCCCAACTCCCCAGGCTTCTGGCCACCCAACAATGCCTTATAAGATTCCCAAATGTACCTTCTAAGAACTTGGTGTAAAACGAGTGGGGTTTTGGGAATATCACTAAGAACCTTTATCAGAATGTAAGTTGTAAGTAGGATTTTTGTAAGATCTTTCAGGATCCTTATAAAAAAAGATCAATAAAAAAAAGAGCACCTTCACACTGCTGCATCCCGCAGTCATGTTCGGTTTGTATTGTTTTACTTCAACTGTTTAAACTCCGTTTTGATTTCTGTTTCCTTCCACTGACATCACTTCCTTGACAGGTAATGCATCCCGGAAGTGAGTGCTGCAGACACCATTTGTCTTTGGTTACCCATTTGCAATCTTGAGCTGGAGGCTGGATGAGTCGCCCTGCTGGCATGCTAGCCCCAAACAGCTGCAGCACTGAAGGGCCAGCGATTATTTTGCAGCAGAGTCTGTCAGGGAAGGAATGCATGTACAGCCGGGGTGTGATGGAGGATTGGGGTGTCGCAAGTCAGGAGATTGCCAGTGGATCGCGATCCTAGTAATGGAACCATGTGGGTTTGAAAGATGATCTTGGATAGGAAATGGGCCTGAAAGATTGGAAAAACTGAACGTTTGGGGCATGTTTAAAAGGTCTGCAAAGCCATCGGGCAGTACAAGGAACTAGGAGGTGGAAGAGTGAAGACCATACGAGAGGCCGGACTGGGTCCATGTGCTCCAGAAGGAGGTACCTGCAGAGGCTGAGTAACAGTGGCTAGAAGTGTGTAGAGTTGCAAGGTGGTCAGGACAAGTGACATATGCGCATGTTAGTGTGTAAGGGGCCGGGGCGGAGAACGTTTCTACCTGGGGCCACAACCCCCTCAAAATAAATCAAGCTTTTATCAGCATAGTTAAGTGTCTCTGGCTCTGTACGTCTTTGACCCCAATTCATAGGCTGTGTAGTGTGGGCTTCTCCTTGCTCCTGATTCCTACCCTTAGCATGGAATGATTACAGACAGCTTTGTTATGGACAAATTATTGGCCGTAGGCATTTATTTTCTACAGAAATTGCACAAACCAAAATTATACAACAACGTGTGTGCTTTTGGGCACACCGTGTCCAGGGGTGCGGATGCCATCCTTCGTTTTGGCAAGTCTAGGTTTCCCTCAGGCATCGGCTCCTGGACACGTGCCGCCTACGACTTTTCGCTACTGTGTATCAAAGATAGTACTCGGCGTTCCAGCTCCTCCTTGGTTCGTCTCCTTCTTTCCCAAAAAATGCAGGGTAGGTTGGGTGGTAAACGTTTCTCTTCCTCCGTTCCAGGGCCCTAGAAGCTTACCCGAGCGAGGTGAGCTTCTTGCCTGGTTGTGACTTCCCCCAGGGGGCGCTTGCTCTTCTTCTTGCTGATAGATTTTTATCCATCAGCTGTGATTTTTGGATACCGAGGCTTGAGCCTCATTACTCCATCTTCTTGGGTTGAGTATATAGTAGTGGGTTTGTATTCTTCCGCCTCATTCCTGAGCCCTTCTTATACACCCTCTCCCTTTGTTATTCCAGTGGGGGGCCGGCCCTCTTGCTGGTTGCCCTCACACCTTTCCCTGTGTTGTTGACTATTGTCCCGGCAACGCTAGGGCGGGGGGGGTGCCACCTGGCTGCCCCTCCCCTTGCATTTCGCGCCATCTCTGCCCCCACCCTATGCCTAACCCCCCAGGCCATCCATCGTGCCGTACTTTGTAAGACCTGGGGCCTGGGGCATTGGGGGCGCAGCTGGTTCAGACAAACGTCTTCAATTAAAAGTGCTTTGTTGGCCAATAGAAGTACCCACTCTTAGATCTAGCACGGACCATTGGTGGCCAAGAGGCTCCAGGCCACAGGGACGCCAGGTTTACAGTCATCAGCATTAAATTAACGAGCACATGCTTTCCCTGCTCAGCCCTCTTCATTTGAACAAACTGGACTTAAACCAATGATTAGTACAAGAAAGTTGCAAGAATCGGTACGCGCGGCAGCGAGGACATGGGAAAAGTTGCTCGCCGACTTGGGCTTTTTCAGGCACTCTAAAGGCGAGTGATAGAATGCACTCACAGGGGGACGCAATACCAGCTGACAGGAAGTCCTGAAATGGCAACATTTCTCAAAACAGGAAGGGCGAGCGGTGTCAAATGTGGCGCCCTTTTCTGTCTGCACTCGGGTCTGTCCGCATTAAACATGAACATGTTAGTGCAGGGCTTACAGCAGCTCTCAATGAACTGGTTACAATGAAAGTAGTCCATCTGCATGTCTTGCTGCGCACGGCACGGCATACAAATAGTATGGGATTTTTCCGCATTTTGAAGGAGGAGCACAAAAAAGGCCAATTTATTTCATCCGATTTTGTACGTCCTTCAGAATGCAGAATTATCACATCTCTGGGGGTTTCACCCCTCCCCCAACGCCACACCACTCCCCCCCCATTCCCCTGCGAATCCCCTGCGAATCCGATACCGCTCGCACCCTCTCCCGCGCTGGTGAGATTTCCTAGAAATCGAGGGGTTTCACCCCCTTTCCTCCCCGCCACATCCCTTCCCCCCTGCCCCAGGCCCCATGCGGCACAAAGTGCAGCACGATAGAGGGCCTGGGGGGTTAGGCGCAGGGTGGGGGAACCAAACGGTGCGAATTGCAAGGGGAGGGGCAGCCGAACGGCGCCCCCACCCGCGGCGCTGCCTAGGGAACCCAAACACACAGGGAGGCAGATGTGAGGAAAAGCAACAGGGGGGGCAAGAGGAAGTCCTGCCCCCCAGTAGTACAACAATGGGCCAAGGGGGTATAAATACCCCAACTAAAAGAAGGATGAGCACAACCAGGTAAGAAGCTCACCTCTGACGGGTAAGCTCCAGGGCCTGGAAAAGGGGGAGAAGGAAACATACGTTTTGCCTCTGTGGGCTTTTCTTGTTTCCTGCTTATCCCCCTCTGCAGACGGAGCAGCGCTGGAAGGAACCTCGTCAGCTTAACCGGAACCGTGAGCAGACGAAGTCCACGACTGAGGAGGAGATCTTCAGGTGCGCGGCTGTGTCGGGAGGCGAAGGAGGACGGAGGTCGGAAGGAGCTGAAGGAGTGCCGGGTGCCGCGTCGGGAACCGAAGGGCAGCAGAAGACGGAAGAAGCCACAAAGACAGCAAGAGTGCCGGGAAGAAGGAACGCCAGCCGGAGAGGCGAGCAGAGCATCGGAGGGATCCGACGGATCGGAAGAGCAGGGAAAAAGGACAGGCCCTCACTAAAATGCCTGCGAAACGATAGAAGGAGCGCACAGATAAAGGGGGCGTGACTACTAGAAGCACGTGATCGGAAGGAGGAACGTTTAAAGAAACTTCACACGGCTATACTACACTACGGGCAGAGCCGAGAAGGAGGTGGGACGAAGGATCCCGTGGCGCAGCAATTAGACCTGGGGGCCACAGTGCAGAAGGCGGCAAGTTTGAGGCACTGAGGCACACAGGGGTTTTTCTAAAATAAATCAAATAAATCACCGAGCGCAGGAGGCTGTAAACGGCCCTGGTGCCCGGATAGCGCAGCCAGTAGAGCATCAGACTTTTTAAAGGGTCGGTGGAAGAGCATTTGACGGCAGATCAAGAGGTCCCCAGTTCAACCCTTTGCATATTTTAGGGGGGCCACAGTGATAATCCAACGACCTTGAACTCCAGCAACAGGGCATAAACATTAAATCCACTGGGTGTGAAAACACAGGGGGCCAGGTTCTTATCCTAACCCCGAGCAATGGCGGAAGAAAGGGCAAGAAGAGCGCAAGAATTTAGCGCATGGGCAAAAAAAGCAGAAAAAGAATACGGAGCACAGTGGTTACTGGACCTGATGCAGAAGGAGGAGAAGGCAAGGGCAATGTCGCCTTTGCTATTAGAAGAGTCCAGCAGCAGCGAGGAGGAGGTAGCATTACCACAAGGCCAGAAGAGGGCAAGAGAAGTGGCAGGAGGGTCACAGGAGCAGCCGGTGGAGCCCAGGAAGAGGCAAAAGAAAACCAACAAAAAAGGAAAAGAAAAAATTAATAATAACATTGGGGACAAAATTGTTATAATGTTGAAAGAATGCATCACGGTTCAGGGTAAGTCGCCCAGAACCCAGGAAGACAAGGAAAAGAGGGACAACAAACACAGGGGTAAACAAACGGCACTGACGTCTGATGAGGAAGAAAGTAGCGAGGACGAAGAAAGGGAGCACTTGAAGGCATGGGTGAAATGGAAGGGGGTAATACGTAAAGAGAAAAAGAGAAAAGCTATGACAGAGGTGGCAGGTGATGGCCAGGGGTCAGGTGGGTCAGGCCCAGTTGACAACGGGGGACCCAGTCCACAAGGGGGGGGACAAGGGGTTACGCCAGGGTACACTCCCCAGGGGGCGACCACCAGCCTACCAGCAACACCGGACAGGCTTACAAAGATAGCAGTACAAGTACCAGCCACAGTTATGACAAAATATGGCAGACTCACGGTAGGCAAAGATGCCCAAGGGCGTTCTATGAAGGCCCAGGCATGGTACATTAATGAGAAAGTGAAGGAGAAAATATGGAGAAAAGAATTTATAGATATCTTTTCGTTACTAGACGTCCAAAAGAGAGGGCAGAATGTATCACTAGAGGACATAAAGGAGGATGAGAAGGGACTACTAAAAAGGGCACCAGTACCCAGGAATTTTGATAATTGGACAGCAGCTTTCCAGATAATGTCCACGATCATACTGCAAAAATATCCAGAAGACGGGTTATCACTGGTAACATACCAGCAGAGGGTCTTGAAGGTTTACAAAGCATTTGGTGGGGATGTATGGAAGGAATATGACCATGAATTTAGAAAAGAAATGGATTGCTTCCCAGACATAGGTTGGGATGAGGAGAACTTCAACCTGTACATATTCAATGTGCTAAAAGAAAAATGGGATGCCAGGGAACAGAGTGGTGCGGGAGGCTATCAAAGGAGGCAATATTGGCAAAATGATTATAGAAACGAGTATAGATATAATAACAGAAGATATGAGAGCAATTATGACAGAGCAAGGGATCAGAGTTTTCGGAGCAGGCAATACAGCTCACAGAGAAGTTGGCAGAACAGCATACTACCGACAGCACAATGGGGTGGTAAGGGAAGCAATGGGCCAGCAAGGTCAGAGACAGCGCAATGTCGAAACTTCGAGAATGGGGTACCATGTAGCTGGGGCAAGAAATGCAAATTCAGTCACAGATGCGGAAACTCTAGGGGCGAGCATAGCACCACAAAATGTAACAGAGCAGCATCCGGCACGCACAGGGTACTGGACAAAACGAGTTAAGAAAAGCAATGAGAAAGGGGCCACGCCAGTTAAGATTGAAAGAATGGAGAGGTGGCTACAGGTTTTTCCAGACAAGAAAGTTGCAGAGACGCAAATATTCCATTTGAAGGACAAGGGTCCCAGAATACACCAAAAAACCTGAAATCCGCCTTGGCGAACAAAGTGTTAGTGGGCCAGAAAATCAAGAAAGAAATAGAACTAGGGAGGATAGGGGGCCCATACAGATCGCCCCCATTTTTGGAATACACATGCTCGCCATTGGGGCTGGTCCCGAAGAAGGAAGCAGGTGAATTCAGGCTGATTCACCACCTATCATACCCCCCACGGGCATCAGTGAACGATGGCATACCACAGGATTCAGTGTCAGTGTCTTATAGAGATTTCCAGGAAGCAGCACAGGTGGTCAGGCAAGCAGAAAATGGGGCATGGATGGCGAAGGCAGATATAAAGTCAGCTTTTCGCCTGCTTCCAGTCAACAGGGAATCACAGAGGTGGCTATGCATGCATTGGGAGGGCGAATACTTTGTTGATAAATGCTTACCAATGGGTTGCGCCATCTCATGCGCATATTTTGAAAAAGTGAGTTCTTTTGTACAATGGGCACTCACAAAGGAGATGGAAGAGGCACGAGTAGTCCACTACACTGTGTAGGGCCACCTTGGACAAATTCATGACATTAACAAAAGACTGGGGATTCCCGCTAGCTGAGGAAAAAACAATGGGCCCAACACAAAGAATACAACTTCTAGGTATAGAAATAGACTCACAAAGGGGAGTGTGCGGGATCCCGGAGGAGAAAGTGGCAGACCTATTTGGAACAATCAAAAACCTGAAAGGGAGAAACAAGGCCACAGTGAAGGAATTACAATCATTAGCAGGTAAACTAAACTTTGCTGGTAGGGTTATACCGCAAGGCAGGATATTCCAAAGAAGGACTGAACAGAGAACTAAAGGGGCAAAAGAGGGGCATCACAGAGTCAGACTTGGTGGGGGAATCAAGAAGGATTTGGGGGTTTGGGGTTCATTCCTTAAATCATTCAACGGAGCAGTGATCTGGCGCTCACCAATAAACGAGGTGAGCAAGAGGGTGTTATTTACAGATGCAGCCGGGGGATTTGGTTTTGGCGCAATACTGGGGACAGAGTGGTGCGCAGAAAATGGCCAAAAGCATGGCAGGAGGCAGCATGGACGAGTAATATCACATTACTGGAGCTGTTCCCTATCTGGGTAGCACTGTGTGCATGGGAGGCAGAGCTAAATAGCAAAGAGCTGAACGTTTGGTCAGACAACATGGCAGTCGTGCATGCAATAAATAACGGAAGCGCATCATGCCCGCTGGTCTTGGAATTAATGATGGCGATAACATTGGGTTGTCTGAATAATAATGTGGTCTTAAAGGCGAGGCATATCGCCGGAGAAGCAAATGTGGTCGCTGACGCCTTGTCTCGTTTCCAGTGGGACAAGTTCCGAGAGCTGCGGCCGGATGCAAACTGGATAAAAGCGCCCACGCCACAGAAGGCATGGGTCCCATTAAAAGCAATGGAGGAAAGACGGTCAGCTACAAGGTTGACTCAGAAGAGGAGGTGCAAGGTCAAGTGATAGAAAGATTGGCCAGGAACGCCATAACATACAAAACTGGTAAGCAATACAAGAAGCATGTAAATAATGTGTTAAAGGAAACAGGTTTACAAGAAGTGGGGGAAATTACAATCTCCAAAATGTGTGACTTCCTGGAAAAAGCATTTGCACAAGGGAAAAGAAAAAGCTGGGACGGCATTACATTTGGCCGCAGTCGCATATACCTCTAAGGTGGCCGGGGTGACAGACCCAACAGTTAGCCCACGGATAAAATATGCAATGAAGGGCTGGGCAAAATTGGAGGGGAAGAAACCAGACAGCAAGAGACCCCTGAATTTTGGTAAATTGGTTAAACTGTTACAGTTGTTGCATAGTACGTGTAGCAACAGTTATGAGACGAGGCTGTTCAGGGCAGCATTTGCATTAGCGTATTATGGGGCATTTAGGATCAGGGAACTGGTAGCACGCAACACAGTTGCAGGGGACGGGCTGGCAATTGACGACGTCAGCATAGGGTCACAAGGCATGTCAATAATATTGAGCAAATCAAAAACAGACCAGATGGGGAAAGGTAGAACAATAGAGCTGAATTGCATTAAGGATAGGGAGCATTGTCCCAGGTGCATCACCCAGGAATTTATCGAGGTACGGCCAAAAGTCGGGGGGCAGCTACTATTACACAGGGACGGCAGGGCACTCAGCAGATACCAGTTTCAAGCAGTGCTAAAGAAAACCACAGCCGAAGCGGGGTGGGATGCAGCGGAGTTTGGGACCCACTCTTTTAGAATAGGGGCAGCCACGTCAGCATGGGCAGGAGGTTTGGGAGCGAAAGGAGTAAAGAAAATCGGAGGGTGGAGGTCACAATGTTTCAAAAGATATGTAAGAGAAAACTTGATATGATTTCTCTCCTATCCACCCATGTAGATACGAGCCCCTACAAGTCGGCATGGATAGTCGGCCATTCATTTGTGTCACGGGCAGGCAGGTGGATCGAAGACTTCAAAGAGGGCCTGCATTTTAAAAAGACGCTAACATCCTGGTGGGGCCTCCCGAGAATGCATTGGGTGGACATTCACGATCGGCTATCGGACCTGATCGGGTTCAGGGACCCCCCGGAGTATCTGGTAATCCACCTCGGCGGAAATGACCTGGTCAAGACAAATAAGGGAGAACTAATGCGCAACATGTGCGAGTCCCTAAGGGCTATAGCACAATGCTGGTGGAAAACCGAAATTTTTATGTCTGAGATAGTTACCCGCAGAGTCTGGTATGGTGCACACAGGAGGCATGCAATTGAAGTGGCAAGGAAAAAGCTCAACAAGGCAGTAGAAAAGTACTGTAGGACTATGGGGCTTCAGTTTATAAAACATGGCTTGTCGCAGAACAACCCAGAGATGTTCCACCGGGACGGGGTACACCTATCCAACAAAGGGATGGGAATTTTTACAGATAACATTTTTAGAGCATTAGCTGAGCGAGGTTGCAGGTAGGGGCGCTTTTTGGGGGGACCTGAGCGGCCGAGGCGGCACCCACTCAGGTGTGGCGGCTCGTGTCCAGGAACGGATGCCCCAGGTAACTAAGACTAGCCAAGGAGAGGGCTGGGCATCTACACCCCCTGGACACGAAGTGCCCAAAAGCGAGTTGGTGTTATTGTTGGTGTTATGATTATTGTTCAGTGCTATTTTCTGTAGAAAATAAACAAGCCTACAGCCATAATTTTTCCACGAACAAAAACCCCTGTCTGTATTATTATTGCTGTATCAGGAATACCAGGGTGAAAGAATTAGAGCGAAGGGGAGCCCACACTACTCAGCCTATGCCCCAGGCCCAGTGCGGCACAAAGTGCAGCGCGATAGAGGGCCTGGGGGGTTAGGCGCGGGGTGGGGGAACCAAACGGCGTGAATTGCAAGGGGAGGGGCAGCCGAACAGTGCCCCCACCCGCGGCGTTGCCTAGGGAACCCAAACACACAGGGAGGCAGGTGTGAGGAAAAGCAACAGGGGGGCAAGAGGAAGTCCTGCCCCCCAGTAGTACAACAATGGGCCAAGGGGGTATAAATACCCCAACTAAAAGAAGGATGAGCACAACCAGGTAAGGAGCTCACCTCTGACGGGTAAGCTCCCAGGGCCTGGAAAACGGGGAGAAGGAAACGTTTTGCCACCCAACCCACCCAGCGAAAACGCAAGGAGAAAGAACAAGGAACAGGAACGCCGAGTACTTCCTTCAGTACACGGTTGCAGAAAGTCGTAGGCAGCGGCTCGTGTCCAGGAACGGATGCCCCAGGTAACTAAGACTAGCCAAGGAGAGGGCTGGGCATCTACACCCCCTGGACACGAAGTGCCCAAAAGCGAGTTGGTGTCATTGTTGGTGTTATGATTATTGTTCAGTGCTATTTTCTGTAGAAAATAAACAAGCCTACGGCCATAATTTTTCCACGAACAAAAACCCCTGTCTGTATTATTATTGCTGTATCAGGGGTACCAGGGTGAAAGAATTAGAGCGAAGGAGAGCCCACACTACTCAGCCAAAAAGCATTCCCACTCAATCGCCCGCCACATTCACACTCAGACACACAAACACGCAAACACACTCACATGTCCCCTCTCTTCCACACACAGAAACACACACAGACACACACTGCGAGGTCCCCGACTCTTCGAGCGGTCTTTCTAAATCGATTATTTTTAATTTCGCTTTAATGCAAAATATGTTTTCACCCCGCAGGAAGTTATACAGCATACCAGCATATCTAGCCATACTGATCAATTGTACCAACAGTGGGCAGATTGCGCGGGCAAACCTTAAACTCACGAGGCAAATAGTCAACTGTCCGTGTGTCTGCCACGCTGCCTATACAAACCATAGTACAAAGTTTACAGGATGAGTACCCTAAGCACCTGGTATGTACAGTGTTATCCATGCATGTGCACCAAGACAACATATGAAAAAGGCGGAGAAACATTCAGAAGGAGCATGTGACAGAAGTAGAGGAGAATCATGATGGCACATCAAAGAGAGGGGGGGGGCGGGGAGAGAGAGAGAGAGAGAGAGAGAGAACGCTGAGAAAGAGACAGTTGTTAAGAGGCCTAGTGAGCAGCCTGATAAGACCGTAGGGTGGATTCCCATCTTCCTGCATCTCTGGGACCTGGTTGCAGGGCAGCTCTGCCAGGACACTGCCTGCAGAGCTTGCCAACAAGCCTCCGCCGGGAGCTGAGATCCGGGAGGAGGTTGCCCCAACTTAAAGTCAGATGAGGGGAGCCATAACACCCTAAACCCAAGATAGAAAACAGAGGGGAGACCCTGGGAATAAGAGAGACAAAGGGTGCAATGACCCCTTCCCCCTGAGATTATGAAAACAGGGGGAGACCCTGACAGGAGGAGAGCAGTTGGGTGGCAGAAATCCGGGACTATAACCTTACTAACATTTGTTTGAATCTGACTGGAGAGACCCAGCCCGGAATTACTGAGAATTTGAACATTATTTACTTCCCTGAGAGACACCTTCTTTTGGTGATGTGTATCTAAGCCTAAGCACTACCCACAGCCGGGGACAGCTTTAGTTCACTTGAATCCTCCTTATTATTATTTTAGCCACTGTATGTGCCATCTGCTGAACAAACCGTCATTTGTTTCTGACACGTTTGTGTCAGGTTGTGTTGATTCTGGTCATCTGCGTGCAGTGTTTAGGGCCTCATCACGAGTTGGGCAGTATGATACCGCCGGGGCTAATCGCGCGCCAGGGCTAATCGCGTTACAGGAATTCCCCATTCCCCATTAGGCCCATTTGTGAATTCCCCATTCCCAATTGGGCCTAATGGGGAATTTTCGGCGCGACTAACATCAGCGGTATTATTGTGTGGTAATTGCCCCAAAAACCATCAAATTTGCAGCAGATTTACCCCCAGCTTATAGCTGGGGGTAAATCCTGCCAAACCCGTGATTTGGGGGGACCATTAAATGCGGCGTTAATAGCATTACCGCCGCATTTAAGGGTTACCCCCAAACTCATGATGACCCCAGTGTTTATCTACGCTAAGCACATAAGGCAAGTCCTGCAATGTAATCTATCCGATTCTGCTTTCAATGAATACATTATATACCTTGCAAATAAAAAAATAAAACAACACAATGTCAGACCTCTTGGCTTCATCAATACTTGTACCTGTCATTGATGGCCTGGAGAGAAATAATGCCCCACCCCCTTCTTGAGATTCAGGTTAGTTAGCACAGTTTCCACTCCCCATTGGATTACACGACCCTACACCTCAGCAGAAACGTAGGAGCTATTTGTTTTATTTTACAGAAGAAAGATGGAAAGATTTCTTGGCATTTCTTGGTGATTCCTTCATGACCACATGCTGCTTTACAGCCTCTTCTCAGTGACCTGCTGAACAGGGTAGGGCAGTAATTAGACATGGCGTCCCCAGGTAACCTTCTCAGCTAGCCATGACATCATCACATTCCCCCATCTGTTATGCTGTGAAGGCTTTCAGGAATAGGATGGGTTTCAAGCCCTATAGATGTGTGTAGCGGTGCTATCCTTTATGTCTCTTAGGTTGGCCAATACTGTGCTCCTACTGTGTCCAACAGCGTCTTACTTCTTTGTAAGCGGATCTAGTACATTTGGCCATCTTTTGTTGTTTTTTCCTGTGAAGACACATTTTTCCATTTTGTTTTCTAATCATTTTCCTGCAAGTCTTTGCTTGTTGGGTTGCCCCCGTGCCATATAGCATTTTTTGCCCCACCCCCGCCTTTTTTGTTTTGTTTACATTTTTTAAATTCCCTGAGTTTAACTTGTAAAGTTAACAGTTTGGATCTTGACATTAGCCATGGCTTCTCATAAAATGCCTGGTGAACGGTTCCATGTGTTAAAATCGCGGCTAAAATGTCTGTGAACACAAAATATTGCGGCAAAAAGGCAGTGGTTTTGCCACCGTAATCCATGTAAAGGATGCAGGGGACACCCATGCAACACCTGGACTCATTATACCATTTAAGAGGAGCGGGGGACACCCATGCAACCCCCGGACCCATTATACCATTTAGGAGGAGCGGGGGACACCCATGCAACCCCTGGACCCATTATAACATTTAAGAGGAGCGGGGGACACCCATGCAACCCCCGGACCCATTATACCATTTAGGAGGAGCGGGGGACACCCATGCAACCCCTGGACCCATTATACCATTTAAGAGGAGCGGGGGACACCCATGCAACCCCCGGACCCATTATACCATTTAGGAGGAGCGGGGGACACCCATGCAACCCCTGGACCCATTATACCATTTAAAAGGAGCGGGGGACACCCATGCAACCCCTGGACCCATTATACCATTTAAGAGGAGCGGGGGACACCCATGCAACCCCTGGACCTATTATACCATTTAAGAGGAGCGGGGGACACCCATGCAACCCCTGGACCCATGATACCATTTAAGAGGAGCGGGGGACACCCCCGCTCCACTTAAATGGTGTACACATTTAACAGGCCAAACCACAGAGATTTTTTGTTCAGGCGACATTTTTGCCGCGATTTTATCACTGCATAACTGGCGAACAGGCTATCAACTTGGTGCTGCAGTCGGACTCTTTGCGTAAGAACCAACCAGAAGCTAGGCCTAAAACAGCGTTTGTATCCTAAATTGAGGAGCCGCAAGTGAATTCTGGAAATGTGTTTCCTATGAGAGTAGTTCATCAAGTGACTCAGCAGGTGATGAAGAAGGTACCCATGAGTATGTCACGCGGGAGATGGAAACGAGTGACAATGTTGAAGAACTAAAGGATTTCTTTAAACTGAAATTTTTCATCCTATCCATTAGGAAAACATGTTGCTGCAACCCAACAGCAAGAAGTGAACCCGGCACTGACTGCCCACCTCAGAGCCTTTACTAAAACTAAAAGGCAATGCTATCCAATTGCCTCTCACCTGCAGCTCGACCAAAACTAGAAGGTTTTTGAAGGCCATGTAAATGGCTGCCGCATATTGGTACAACTCCTAATAGCATAACTTTTTTTTCTTTGCTTAGTGATATACGATGTATTCTCCTGGTCTTAAAGTAGGTAATGATGATGCAGGAACCACTCCAGACTAGGTTAGTAGAAAAGTAATGCTTCATTATTAAGTCCTTGGTACAGATCTAGATCAGCTGTAGGAGAGAGACAAACCAACATCCTTCCAGTTCCTCCGGCTCTCTCCCAGTGTACAGTCACCTCAGGAACCCTCAGCACACTACCCTCCCACTTGCATCCTCCCATCCCAATACATTCCATGCAACCTCTCAGCTCACTGGACATAAACATGCATATGCTGATCACTACAATATGCATGTTCGGATATTTGCTATTCCCTGACGTAAAAATACGTTTTGAATGATGCAGATGAGTGGTGTCTTAGTGGAGGTACAGTTGATGCATGCATTTAGTTGGTGTAAATAAACGTTTTCTTTACTGGATGTGTAGTTGGCATGTGAGTAGAATAGCGGTTTCTGTGTGTGTGGAACTGTTAACTGGAGACACGGTTAGTGTTTGGGTGAAGAGGCGTTGGCATTTGACTGCATTACTGTTAGTGTAAAAGAATTGTTGAATGGAGACGTGGTTGGTGTGTGGGTTGAGGTGGAGTTGGTATGTGAAGGCAGGTATGTTTGTTGTGAGTAAGCAGTTTATTGACTAATACCACGTTTGCCATGTGAGTGGATCTGGGGATGGCATGCTAGTGGATGTGGAGTTGGCATGTAAGTGCAGATACTTTTGGTGAAAAGAAACTTGTGTGAAAGAACTTTTGCCTGGAAATGCCTGTGGCATGCAAGTGAAGTTGGAGCTTGCAAGGGTGTGCCGATATGGCTGATGTGTAACTGCTGATATGGTAGAAATGTGACTGCAGATAAGGCTGAAATGTGACTGCAGGAATAACACGAGTGAATGGCCACACATGAAACGGTTGGTGCCTTGACATGATTTTACCGGAAGCAAGAACTTACTATCCATCCTATTTTATTTACCAGAGTTGTTGTATGACACATTGCACATTTGTGTGTACACACCAATCCGAAGGAGATGGATGACAGGAAAGAAGCAGAGAGGGAGAAAGAGATGGGGTGGTGAATGAGATGAGGCGAGAGGTGTGTAATGTGGTTTAGGTGGTATACTGGCTCCCCATCAAGGAAACAATTCACTTCTAACCCTCTGCGTCACCCACATTGCTTCACATAGAAAGTGCTTCACACATACATTCCAATGCTATACACCTGTAAAGGCTCGAAGGTCCAGTAATGCTGCTCTAGTACTACTTATCAGCTTCAGCAGGGGGAAGTCAGGGAGACTCATCACTCTCCATGGTGGCTACCAAACTCTGGAACTCAATACCCAAGTAACTGTGCATGGATAGGGAACACTGGACTTTCAGGAAACCGCTCAAGACGCTGTTCTTCAATTAACTGAACTGGTTTCGGAAGGAATTGGTCAAGATTAAGACAAAGATAGGCTACTAGATCCCTGTGCCTCAACATGGACAGGGATAAGGGGCTAACACTGACAAAGACACTCTACAAGGGAGAGTGATCTGCAGTACTTCCTGCGTAAGGAACCCATAATCCTGCATAACTGAATGGAACTTCACGACCCTCTCTCCTTTTCTCTTGGATAAAAAACTGCTATAAGCGACAATCCAAAGATGTGCAAATAGATTGGTCTGATATATATCCCATCTGCAGAACATGACTCACTTACCTTTGCATGGAAGTTTATCTCCATTTCTATGCCTTTCCAAACGAGTCTACAACCTTTGCAAACACAGAGGTACTCCACCCATGCAGCGGAGGAAGATTCCCGAGTTCTCGCTCCCTTTTCTTCCCTCACCAACATCCTCACTGCTAAAATCTCTGACATTACACCACCCTCATTCTGCATCCGTTGGCCTACAAGGTCTACCATGCCAAACGGATTCCGAAACTGTCTGCTGTCAAAATCCACACCACACTCATTGTAGCTCTCCCATATCTGCGGCTTCCTCTATGCATAACCTGCCTCAGCGGCCTTTCCCCTCTGAACACAGATAATCCCTACCACCACACAGATAACGGATGCTTCTGCCCTGCACTCAACAACACCTGCCGTTCCCTCTATCCCAGTCATAGTCCCCCCACCCATCTTTTTTACAGAGCCACATGCAGCCAGGCCGATATTATTGTGCCCTACAAGACCACTTTACCTTAACTGCTGTGTTATAGGTGAAAACATACAGGCTGATTTTGCTTTCCATTGCGTCCCTCCAGTTGTGGCTTGGTTTTTAGTGATGGGCAGTTTCCTCATTTACTTTACGGCCATGTGATTGACATACAAAAAAACGACATATGTACGTGTGATCAATAAGCTCTGCAGCTCTTGCACAAATCATGAAGGAGGTTGTTTGGTCCACTGGGTGCAAGTGTAAAGACTGAGGGATAAAATCTAATGTGAGCCCACAATCATCCCAAGAAATATCTTGCCTCCCGCAGCACTATAGTTATCCCATTAAGGCCTAACAGTCATCAAAAACCTCCAGGCATCTCATCCAAGGGCCTTTCCTTTAGAGGAGCCAAGTTCAAAGCCCATCCTTATTACAGAGTGCTCATAGTTCCAGGTTTCCTTCCTTAAAAACATTGCCTTTCAGGGTCATTTGGGGGCCTATGGAGTGAGTATGAAGGTGTTTACTCATACTTCCACGCGACACTGCCCATAAGACAGACAAGCACATTGAAGTGGCCACAAGGCGACATGGAGTACTATACAAAACACCTTAATAAATCAACTTGAACACTTCTTTGTGTAGTAAATTGTTTAAAGATGCACATGCTGTGTGCACCCATTCTCCTACAACTTACACGGCCCTCTGCATTAGCATTCTCATATTATATATACACACACACAAAAAATGTGGTAGCAATACTGTTACGGCCGAATTAAAGCAAATGGGAGGAGTCACCTCCAGCTCGGCGCTGAATTACCGCCACAGTAATTGCACCGAAAATGCTGCATTGAGTTCAATGGACTCCCAAAAAATGGGCACTTACACCGCCACTTTTAATCTAGCGGTAATACCGGCAGTCCACGTGGCAGTAACAGTAATTGCATTGGGCAGTATTCTGGCAGATTTATCTCCGGAATACCGCCCAACTTGTGATGAGGCCCACAATCTTTACAGTGATACTCCTACGACAAATTCAGCCCCTGTAGTCACACACACACACACACACACACACACACACACACACACACACACACACACACACACACACACACACACACACACACACACACACACACACACACACACACACACACACACACACACACACACACACACACACACACACACACACACACACACACACACACACACACACACACACACACACACACACACACACACACACACACACACACACACACACACACACACACACACACACACACACACACACACACACACACACACACACACACACACACACACACACACACACACACACACACACACACACACACACACACACACACACACACACACACACACACACACACACACGGGTGAAATAACCCCTGGATACCATTAATCAAAAGGCCAGAGTCATTATGCCCCTAAATAAAAGGCCTTTGCTGAAATAATGTGGGACACAAGGCCTGTGGAACCCATGTAAACCGGAAACAAAGTGGGCCTAAGAACTTCAAGATGCCAGAAGACAAGAACAGCCTTTCACAAAGGCAGCAAAACACACGTGGACATAACGCATAAATAAATCTATGGAGAGAAGCACCAATATTTCCATGAAACAAGGTGCACAGAATCTTAAATGAAAAGTGCCAAGACTGTGTGTTCAAGCAGCTGCAGTGAAACTGAGCACTTTCTTTTATGAACATTAAAACAAATGCATTTAATTTCTTTTTTCCTTCTAAATTAAAAATATGCTCAGATAAATGCTCTTAAGTTTTCAAAGTATGAACATGGTTTCTGCCTGTCACCGGCTCAATTACATGGACAATTTCAAAGCAACACGCATGTCATTTTGAAACTGTATTTTACAAAATGTAATTTTAAATGCCCTTTGGCACGAGTTACAGGCTGTTTTTTACAAGGGGTCAGGATGTTGATTTCTGCAAAATGTGAAACCCATCTCCCTTCCCTGTTGCCTCGGAGAGAGAGGTTTGACTGCCTTAATTTCAGTGCCTCCTTTAATAATACAAGAAAATTATTACTTTGGAGATCAGAAACACAGTGGACCAGATAAGATTGGGGCTGGTCTGGCAGCACTGATGACCGCCAGGTCACAAGCCTCAATAAAAAAATGCATTAGCTGGTCATTAGCTCTGGAAGGGCTGAGCTAATCTAAACACAGACCTCTCTCCTGACGTCATGTGCTCCAGGAGGGTAATGGCCTAGCCAGATGAGGAGTGAGATTGCACATGGACTACAATGGGAGAAATGTATTTTATCATGTAACATTGACAATCTTCATCGCACCACAGTCATTGTAGGACTTTTGAAAAGATGCAGGTAACCCCCTTCTGATCATCCAAAAACGATTTTGGTGGGGGAACACAACTGAAGTTATTCATGAAAACGTGATTTGGGCCTCCGTGGGTTTTACCAACGATGCAAAAATGTAATAAAACATGACAATCATAATTCCTATGATGCCTGTAAAAGGGCGTATTTTTCACTGATATGGTTCCGGAGTAAACGAAGAAAAACTGTAGCACTGCACAGGAATGACATACAGACTTCTGATTAGGGTAATTGGACTCACAGTTAAATACAGGTGTCACAAATGTATTCATAAATGAAAAGTTTAGGAAGTTAAGGATACTTACAAGGTAGTGAGCTTTTAAGTGCGAAAAACATGACCGAGCCCACCTGTCAAGGTAACATGATGAAGATCTCTCCTCCCCTAGCAAGTCCAAAGCACTCTCACATTTCCTGGTCCTATCAGCACACAGGTGGGAGTGGATTAGTTATCCAATCCCTTCTGAGGTAGTCATGACACATTAGTGATGTCATCTGCCCTATAACTAAGCTAACTTGCCCCAGAGCAGGACTTTTCCCGACTAATCCCATGAGGTGATCTGCTGTTGAAATCTGAGGAAACATCCCAGCAGAGGGAGGCCTAATCTTGGAGTGGAGACAGAGACCAGGAGATTTAGAAGCTGACTTGGGAACCCTTGGAGGACTCAGCAGAGACCTTGACTGACCCTCTCTTGCTGCCCCAGCAGTGCCCTGGCGCTCCCTGATGTTCAGTCCAGACCTCTCCTGTAAGTAGAACTAAACCCCAAAAGCCATAGGTTGTGTACCCAGGATTCTTTCAGCATTGTTTTAGTTATTTTGTCATTGAATAATCCCCTGCTTGCCTGTGTATTTTAGTTATTGCCCCCTTGAAAAATCCTCCATTCCCTGTGTATATCCTTACCATATTTCTCAAAGTAGAACAACTGAAATTCACAGGATCTGTATTGTTAGAAGTCGAATACAACCATCTTTTCCCAGTGTGTTGTGAGCTTGTATCGTCATGAAGATTTGCCAAAAGAATTAAACCCCAAGCCCTGCTTCCACGTGTGTACACACTGGGTAAAAACAAAATTGTCCCTGTGTGCCAGTGTGCCCTAAAAAACAAATTTGCATTTTCTTTCTCACATTGCATCTGTCGTCCCAATCCAAAACCGATTTTCCCATCATGTGCTGGTCAATATACCCCAAAGCCATGTGTGTCCTTTTGGTGTAACAAAAACGAATTTCCAATTTCCTTCTATGCTTTCCCATTGAAACTGTGCCTGGTAATTTAAAAAACGATTTTCCCATTATGTTATGTCCATAATCCTCAATCCTACTGTGTCCTTTTAAGTGTAAGAAAACGAATTCCCTTCCTTTCTATTCTTTCCCATAGCAGTTGTGATAAATAATTTTAAAAAACATTTTACCATTGTGTTTTGCAAAACGAATGTTCCCCCTTCCTGTGAGTCCCCCATATTTTTTCTGTGACCACTACACAAAAAACGACTTTTCCCTTGAATTCCTACTCCATGCCACTGCATTCCATTTAAAGGAGTCAAGCCTGGTGGCTGTCTGGGGGGTCGGAGGGGTGCTGGAAGAAAAGCATAGCTTGGTTCATTTTTCTACTGTGCTTTGAACTGTTATTTGCTTGCATTGGGTGTGATGTAAAAGGTAGCTATTGTAACTGCATAGTCTGGTGTCATCTCTGTGTTGGAGGTTTACTAAAAAAGGATAGTTTATCTTTGTGTTGCCACAGCATTGGTGGCTGATGTAATCTGTTAGTTCGAATTTGACTTTAATATATATTAATAAATATCGTATTAATACACACCGGCCTGGTTCCTAGTCTACTGTGAAACTGGGAGTTTGTGGAGGTTGTTTATGAGATGGGTTGGAGGCCTTATCAAAAAAAGAACCTAATAGAAAATCCAAAATGATTTGGTGTGCGCCACATTCATTGTAGGGGAAGTAGCTCCTTGACTTGATTGTGACCATACAATAAACTGTGTCAGAACTGGGGTCTCGTGCCGTGATTGATTAAGTGTTTCCACCCATGACAGTGCAGCAGCGCAGACTATTATTTGAAGGTATTGTTACATTTAGTGGATATAAAGCTGTGTTGAAAGGCACCATCCAAACCTGTACCCTGGGTTTCAGGGCTGTTTGTATGAATAAAAGTAGTGATAATTGTGACTACAAACTAAGCGGGATCAGGGTGGAAATTTTGCCATTGCATAGAGAACCTATTAGGTAAAGAACACATTTCATAATTAGCACTGTAGAAATTAACATGGCTAGGAAGCAACTTCTATCCAAATTGTTTATTAAGGGTGAATGGATAGAACAGGAGCATGAAGCATGGCAATCTAGAATGATGCAGGAGATTACCTCTATAAAGGTGGATATGTGGCAAAATAATGGCCTGTTACATCGGGCCCTGACAGACTTTTATATGACACAGACCACCAGAGATGAGCAAATGAAAATGGCTCAGCTCACAGCATATATGTACTTCCATATGATGATCATGGAAGAAAGATACCAGGAGAGTGTAGCCTCTGTGAAAAATCTATCTGAGCTTTTGGATTTAGCACAGAGAGAGTTAAAGCAAGTATAGAAAAAAGTGCAACAGAGTGGACATTCTGAGTTAAAATTAGAAAACATTACTCAGCAGCTAAAGAATGAGTTAGCAGCACAGCAGCAAACAAAGTTAGAGCGAGAGTCTCAATTTTCTGCACTGAGAGAGGAATATCAAGAAGGTGTTGAGAACCTGAGAGTCAACTAAAATGGAGTCAACAAGTGGTGCACAATAGAGCCTGCTTAGAGGACATGTGTGCATTTCAAATACAGATTAAGCAATTGAAAGCGGAGAATAGCCAGTTGATCATAAGGGAGGTCCATTCCCAGGCAGAATTCGATCAGGAGCGCCAGAATCTGAGCGCAATGAAATGACAGAGAGATCCCCTCAGCAAACAGAACAGTAGATTGTGTAAGGAGAAAAGTGCCTTGTGTCACGAAGTGTGCCAGTTAAAGACAGACATGGAGAAAATCGAGTCATGTTTTCAGGAACTGACTGACATGAGAATAGAAAATGCAAAATTAATGGGACATGTGAGGCAAGAAGAATTTGACCTAGAGCAGGCAACCAAGTTCAAACACGCTCAAAGTGAGGAGATTAGTCTCCTGCAAAAGAAAAGGTCTGAGCATGCCCAGATAATACAGGCCTCACAGAAGGGAAATGAGTCCCTTTGTGAGAACAAGGAACTCAGGGGCCAAGTAGTGGCACAAAACGAGGTAAAAGAAGCTACTCAAGCCCTGATAGCAGAGCTCAAAGCTCAGACCTCTATATATGACCAAGAGATAAGGGCTGGAAAAGGTAAATCCGAGAGATTGGAGAAGGAAATGGGAAGATACAAACAGGGTTTGAGGTAGCCCGCACATTTAGGGTATGGAAAGGCAACACCCGACTACGGTGTGATGTCCTCTTTACCAGGGGTCTCAAGCCAACCCACCACATTATATGCAGAGAGCGCTGATAACGTCATATCTAATAGTTTGAAAAAACAAGGAAACATGAGGCAACTGGACTCAATCAGGCCTAGTATAACTGAGCTGAAAGGCCAGTTCCTATCAGATATTGATAGACATTCATCTTTATCCAGGGTTAAAAATGCCCTACCAGAAACAACTGACCAGGAGGGCCCCTATGATGAGAGGATAGGTGAGTTAGACTGGCAGAAACATAAATTGCAAAGGGATCACTTGGTTCACTTTGCAGACAGAGAAGAATCCAGGCGTCAAAAGAGTATTTTGAAAACCTTCACCCATTCAGGGAGGTGGGGGGAAGTTCACCACACTCAGTAGAAGGGAGGACGATGAGCACTGGCCTGTGCGAAAGGGGGAGCCCAAGGGAAGTGACCCAGAGAGCCCACAGTACCACAGGGGAGAAGAGACCAGACCCTGTCATTCTGAGAGGGATTCCCAGTCTCATGGAGGCAGGGAGCGCCTAAAGGACAGGGAGTGACCACAAATACTAGCAGCTCTGAGTCAGAGGGTGAGTGGACTCAAAGAAGGCTGCCAAACAGAAGAGAGGTCTTGTAAAAAACCCAATTCGGCAAATCAAAGCCATCTGAAGCTTCATGACTCCCTACCACAAAAATGCAAAATACTCAGTATGGGAGGACGTGGAGCTGTATGACCAGATGATGGCGTCATTTGGCATAAAAAATTATCACAATCCCATGGAGTTTGTCAAATAGACATTCTACCCGGAATACTCCAGCTTCTTTGCTGGGCTGAGGATCAAGATCATCAAAGATGGTCCACCTATAAGGCCGCTATCTTGAAGCACTTCTCTGTGCACAGGAACCCTCAGGAAGCCTGCACGGCGGCCTACAACCTGCAGTGTGGAGGAGATCAGACACCTAGAGAGTTTGTGCAAGAACTGAAGTGGGCATTCTCCCAGACCCGATAGCCGGCAGTTCATCAATACTTATTTCCATGCACTCCCTAAGTATATAATGACCCAATTGGTAAGAGACTTCCATGAGCGCAGGGCCTTGGATTGGGTAATAGAACAGGGTACTCGGATTGATGAAGTCCAAAAACCAGTTAAAAACAAAAATAACCCCAAAAATCCCAAACCATCAACCACACCGGCTGCTGCAAAGGTGGCAGAGGTGAAGAATACCCCATTTTGGACTTAGAAATGGTGGGGGGGGTCTATAAATACATCCTCCCTCTAATAAGCCAGATGTGAGGCAGAGGAGACCCTCTGATCCATCACAATTGGATGGTATCCAGGCTGGGTATCCAACCAACTATTCACCTGACTCTGCCACCTATATTAGCCCGAATACAAGGGTAACAGACCCATTCTGGGGGTATGTATGGACCCCCCTGCAGAAGGGGGAGGTCCAATAAGGTAAGTATGGCCCCTCAAAACTTCCCTCAGAACTTCCCTCACGAGGGAAAAAATTATCCACCCTCCAACTTAAGCTTCTTTCCCAGATACCCACCAAACCCCAACTTCCAGAACAATCCTCCTCCCTCTCCCTGCTTTCAGGACAATAGACCTCCAAATCAGGGAAAAGAGAGACCAAGGATGGAGGGTTATCAGGGAAACCCTCAATACCTGAGGTACTCTGGGAGAAGGGACAGCTAGCCTTCCCAAGAGCAGCAAAGGTATGACTCCATATCCCCATACCAACCAGAAAGGATGTTGCAACTGGAGCGCCAGCTCGAAAGTCTGACACAAGACCAGGGTCACATTTTGACGGTTCAGCGGAGCCCTCAAATGGACATGGTTGCTCAAACCGAGGATCTGGTGCCACGGGGAATGACGGGGAGAAAGCCCCGACAACCAACAGGTTCCAGAGGAGGAGGCCTTGGGGTAAGGGGGATGCAAAGCCCTAGAGGAAACCTCCTTCCTTACCCCAGAAAAACCCCTAGAAACCTCTGAACCTGAACCCAAATCTCCTACCCCAGAAAAGCTGATAAATCGGGAACAGAGGGTAAGTAGGAGAAATCAAGGGCCAAAGAAAACCCATTTCGTGGAGGAGGTCCGCGTCATCCTGTCTGAAGGGGAAGAATCCCTGGCAGATTCAGGGAAGAAAATCTTCTCTTTCAGGGATGGGGGTTCCCTCCCAAGGAAATATGGGTCCCAAAAGACCATAACATAGACTGGGCAAGTGTTGAGACTGACCCAAAACCACCAATTCCTGAACCCCAACAGTGTCACCCAGAGAACTATGGGGGAAGGATCCCTCATTTCATTCAAACAGGTTCGGGCAACTGTCTCCAGGAAAAGGGGAGGGCATCAGAGAATCAGGGGAAAAAGGGGATTTCCAAATCCCACAGATATCTGGGTGCCAAATTTTATTTACAGATTCCCGGACTCCGACACTGTGTGATCTGTGTCGGAGTTCAAAATAAAGAAATTAACTGCCAATCTGGCTCAAAATACCCATTTTCTATGTCCCCTTGAGAAGAAGGAAGGGAATTGCTGCCGTATGCAGTTGAAGTTCAAACAGGAGATGTCACCATCCCAGGACAGGTACGACAATTCACAATTCCTCTAAAATTTAAGCGAGGATAGAACCTCAAAAACCAGAATGCTAATATTAGTTTGAATTATCACCTCCAACAGCAGGCGTTGTATTTAAACCCGACACCACTAGTTGACTTAGAACACAACACCATTCAAATTTTGGTGGATAACAGCTACCGTAGAAGTATCACTTTGGGCACAGACACCTTTATTGGAATGGTGGTTGATGCCCAACATTTTTCCATTTATTTAGGGAATGTGATTGTGGGACCAATTCCAAATGACTTACCTCTGTCACAACGATATACTTCCAGAAAAGATTTTCATCCAGCACAGGGTAATTTCTTGGTGTGCTCTTCCTGCCCTTATTGCGGGGAAGAGGAAACCTGTGACAGCAGGAAGGATGATGTGGCATTTCAAGTCAACAGTGACTACCTCCCCTCCTTGAAACCTCATGTTCATGCCAATATCATAACAAGAGATCTCTCCACCCAACTGGAGGATCCCGCCGAAATTGCAAAACCCGACGTATTTCCAGGCTTCAGGCAGATGGTTGTGGAACGAATAAACCTTGCTGATGCCTGTGATACTGAGGAACAAAACCAGAAGCTGAAACAGGTGTTTTGGGATTTTCAGGAGATCTTTGTCGTGAATTTGTACGACTGTGGTTGCACCGAGAGACATTCAACCTCCATACCAACAGACAATGGGATGGCTTCTGTATTTGTAAAGCAGTACCGGTTGTCTCTCGCGTCTATAGAGTCACTCACAAAGATTATAGAGAACTTAGAATCCTGTGGGATAATTCATCCAGTCCACAGTACCTTTAATAACCTGGTACTGGGGATACTCAAACCCAATGGCCAATGGAGACTTTGCATAGACCTTAGGGACTTAAACAAATGGGTCCACATTTCAAGAAGGCTTCTTCCCTACATCGATCAGGGGCTGGCCCAGATCCAGGGATCAAAGGTGTATACCGGCATTGACCTGACCAATGGTTACTGGTCAGTACCCGTGAGTAGGGAAGACCAGTATAAGATTGCCTTTACCTTCGGGGGGCAGCAATACAGGTGGACCTGAACCCCCTTTGGATACATAAACTCCGGCAACAAATTTAACATCTTTCTGCATAAGGCCATGCCTGACTTGGGCGAAAGGGGAACCTGGCCTATGTAGATGATATTCTAATCAAAAGATCAACTGTGGAGAGACTTATAGCTGAAATACGCTATGTTCTGACCTAGTTGCAGAAAGCTAGAGCAAAACTGTCCTTTCTGAAAGCAGAGTGGTGTAAGACCCACGTGAACTCCCTAGGGCATGAATTCACCCCTGAGGGTCTCAGTCCCCAGGCAAAAAAGGTGGAAGCCTTATTGAAATTAAAAGACCCTACGACTCTGCGTGAACTAAGAAGCCTCCTGGGACTTACTAATTATAGTAGAAAGTTCATACAGGAATACGCACAGGTCACAAGACCCATGGTCCATTTACTAAAGGCCGGGGTCAAGTAGGAGTGGAGTGCAGAACAATCTGAGGCAGTAAAACAACTGAAGAGAAGCCTTTCTGAAGTGCCTTGTTTGGCTTACCCCATCAAAAACAAGGAGTTCTTCTTGGAGGGTTTCTAAAATACTTGCTTAACAGCAGTATTATACCAAAAGCAGGACAACGTCAACAAAGTTATCTCGTACGCGAGTAACACTTTGTACTCTGTGGAGGGAAAATTCAACAATTGTGAAAAGGCACTCCTGGCAACGTGTGGGCATTGAAGAATTACCGCCCGTTCATCCATGGGGAGCACATCATTGTTGAGACTCCTCACCAGCCCTTGCAATATCCCTTGCAATATCTCCAAAGTGACCGAATCCGAACAGGGAATATAAGTAATTCTGTAATTACTGGATTCTGTCCATGCAAGGCTTTCCTGTGTCAAATATGGCCAAAACAAGAAGAGTCCCCTTGCGCAAGGTTTGGCTGACTTGCATGACTGCGCTCAAAGAAACTGTCTCGAGGAGGAAAGTCTAAAAACCCAAGACAACATGGAGGTGTACCTTACTTCCCCGCACAAAGTCTGTGAGGAAGACACATGCCAGGAGATACCCACAGTTTATGTGGAGTGCTCCTACCATGTTGATAATCACAGGGAAAAACAACTGGTGGCTGGCATTGGGATTTCCTGGGTGAATGATGCCCCGGAGCCCTCTGCTGGGTCAAAGATTGGTCCCCGAAGTAGTCAGGTGGCAGAGTTGATGGTGGTACATCAAGCCACCCTGACTGTCGTGCAACACCAACTCCAAGAACTGGTCATAATCACGGATTCAGATTATGTCAGGAATGAGTTTGTGGAGCACCTGATAAATTGGAAAAATCGAGGCATGCTATGTGCAAATAACAAACGGCTCAAGCATGGGAAATTAATACAATCACTTGATGATCTGATCACCTCTAAAGAGATGACCATCTACTGGAAAAAGATCAAAGGGCACTCCAAAGTAGAGACAAAACTGGAATGACTTGGCTGACCAGTTGGCCAAAACCGGAGCCATCCACAAGGATCTCATAGAGATCGAGTCCATGTTGGGGGAAATCCAAGTCGCTGCTGTCACCAGGTCCCAAACGCATGCCCAAAATGAACTCTCAATTGTCCAGTGGAGTAAGGAAACCCCAGATGCTGATTTGATTACAGCACAAAAAGGGGATCTGATTATTTGGACATTTTTATCAACACATTGAAGATCCCGTGAATTTTCCTCTGACCGAATCCGATTATATCAGGAAAGAGGATCTCTGGGTGTTGATGACGTTTTCTAAAATGTTCTGAATCCAAGACCGTTTGTTGGTACAGAGATCCATCTCTGGATGTGACCAGTCGGTGGTACCTACCTCATTCCGAAGCCTGATAAGTGCCCCACTTACGCGGCCACAGCCGGTCATAGGGGTTTCATACAACTTTGGAAATCCTGCGAGAGGTCACACACTGGCCACACATGTGTTAGGACCTCAACCAATACTTGAAGGGGTGTCTTGTGTGTGCTCAGTTTCAGCCAAGTTCCCTCACACACCGAGCTCCCCTACAAAATAGGGGAATGACACTGCCTTGGTCGGATTTGCAAGTAGATTTCATCATGCCCGTGATTCGCTCCTCTAGAGGAAACAAGTATATGTTGACTGTGACATGCTTGTTTACCAAGTGGGTGGGATGTCTTCTGGCCACAAATTGCAAGGCGGAAACAGCAGCTGTCCTGATGATCAATCATCACGCGTTTTGGCCTTCCTCAAAGGCTTAAGTCGGACCGAGGAAGTAATTTTACCAGTGAGGTGATGACAAAGATGTGGGAGATACTAGGGGTAAAGAGAAAACTCCAAAATGCCTACCACCCAGCCTCGAGTGGGGGACTTGAGAGGTACAATAAAAGGATTGTGGGCATCCTAAAGAAGTTTGTGGTGGACTCTGGGCCTAGTTAGGACGTCCGACTACCACTCGTCCTGATGGCCATCATGGCTACTCCCTCTTCAGCGACAGAAATGTCACCATTCAAGCTCATGACTGGACAAAAAATTGTACTATCACAGCATCTGCTCTACAGAACTCAACATGACCCTGATCAATGCATCCACGACCCAGGAGTAAATTGAGAACCTTGCAAAAACAACTTCAGCATGCTTTTGCTTACGCACAGCGAAATCTAGAAAAGTCGGCAGAGGGGATGAAATCCCACTATGACTTAAAGACCAATAGGAAAGAGTACCAAGTAGGAGACAGGGTCTACTTGTACAATTTACAAAGGAACCAGACCAAAGAGCTAAGTTCCTCCCCTCTGGTGTGCCACCTTTGAAATTGTATATAAAATCTCACCTGTCGCCTATAAAATCTGCATCCCTAAAGGATAACAAACGGAAGAGAAATGGGTTCACATCAACCAGTTGAAGAGCTCTCACCCCATGCAGAACTTGCGTTTGATTGAAGCCCAGGAACCATCCGAAGAGTAAAAATAATGAATTGGAACCCAGATGATGAAAATCCCAGATTTACAGGGAGTAGAACAGCTTATATTCATTTTGAAGTTATTATAAACCATCATCATGTAAAAAAATGTTAACTATTACATTGTGATGTGTCTCTTGTTCTTTTGTTGTCAATGTTCACGTCCCTTCCTGGGAAAATAGTATTGTATGAAATACTTAATCTCTCCTTTCTTCTTGGCAGATTAAATAACTCCTTGCCTCTACAGGCCAGAGGTAGCGCCGATGGAAAAGGAAGGGGTCCAGGACCAGAAACCTAATGGAAAAAGATCAGGAACAATTGGAGTGCAGACCAGTGCACCACTCCATCAGGACCAGGAAAAGAGCAGATCCACTCTAAGGGGGATTCCTGGGACGAACCCAGGCCACAGTGAACGGACACCCCACTCTCTCCTTGCTCTTCTCTCTGCATAATAAATCAAAGATCCAGGAGGAGGGATTTTGTGGGGTGAAATAGCCCCTGGATGCCAAGAATGAAAGGCCAGAGTCATTGGTGGGCATGCCCCTAAATAAAAGGCCTGGGCTGAAATAATGTGGGACACAAGGCATATGGAACCCATGTAACCAGAAAACAAAGTGGGCCTAAGAACTTCAAGATGGCAAAAGACAAGAACTGCCTTTCATGAAGGAAGCAAAACACACATGGACATAACATGTAAAAAAATCTATGGATAGCTGCACCGATATTTCCATGAAACAGGGTGCACAGAATCTTAAATGAAAAATGCCAAGATTGTGTGTTCAAGCAGCTGCGGTGAAACTGAGCACTTTCTTTTATGAACATAAAAACAAATGCATGCAATGTCGTTTTCCTTCTAAACTCAAAATATGCTCTGAAAAATGCTTGCCAAGTTTTCAAAGTATGAACATGGTTTCTGCCTATCACCAGCTCAATTACATGGACAATTTCAAAGGAATACGCATGTAATTTTGAAACTGTGTATTTCACAAAATGTCATTTTAAATGCCTTTAGGCACGAGTTACAGGCTGTTTGATGCAAGGGGCCGGGATGTTGATTTCTGCAAAATGTGAAACCCAGCTCCCTGCCCTGTTGTCTGGGAGAGAGAGGTTTGGCTGCCTTAATTGTTAGTGCCTCCCATAATAATACAAGAAAATAATTACTTTGGAGATCAGAAACACAGTGGACCAGATAAGATTGAGGCTGGTTTTCCAGCACTGATGACCTCCAGGTCACAAGCCTCAATAAAAAAATGCATTTGCTGGTCATTAGCTCTGGAAGGGCTGAGCTAATCTAAACACAGACCTTTCTGCTGACGTCATGTGCTCCAGGAGGGTGGGGGCCTAGCCAGATGAGGAGTGAGATTACACATTGACTACAATGGGAGAAATGTATTTCATCATGTAACATTGACAATATTCATCGCACCACAGTCATTGTAGGAGTTTTGAAAAGATGACAGTAAACCCCTTCTAATCATCCAAAAACGATTTTGGTGGGAGAAACACAACTGAAGTTATTCATGAAAATGTGATTTGTGCCTCATTGGATTTACCAACAATGCGAAAAATTAATAAAACATGCCATCATAATTCCTATGACGCCCGTAAAAGGGCATATTTTTCACTGATATGGCTCTGGAGTAAACAAAAGAAAAACTGTAGCTCTGCACAGGAATGACATACAGACTTCTGATTAGGGTCATTTGACCAAGAGTGCAATATAGGTGTCATAAATGTATTCATACATGTTAACGTTTTGGAAGTTAAGGGTACTTGCAAGGTAGTGTGCTTTTAAGTGGAAAACCATGACCACCCCATCTGTCAAAGTGAGATGATGAAGATCTCTCCTCCCCTAGCCAGTCCAAAGCACTCCCACATTTCCTGGTCTTATCGGCACACAGGTGGGAGTGGATAAGTGACACTCAACCAATCCCTTCTGCGGGAATCATGACACATTAGTGATGTCATCTGCCCTATAACTAAGCTACCTTGTCTCAGAGCAGGACTTTTTCCCACTAATCCCATGAGGCGATCTGCTGTCGAAATCTGGAGAAACTTACCAGAAGAGGGAGGCCTAATCTTGGAGTGGGGGCAGGAGCCAGGAGAGTCAGAAGCTGACTTCGGACCCCTTGGCGGACTCAGCAGAGACCTTGACTGACCCCCTATGGCTGTCCCAGCAGTGCCCTGATGCTCCCTGATGTTCAGTCCAGACCTCTGCTGTTAAAACCCAAAAGCCACAGGTTGTGTATGCCCTGTATTCTTTCAACATTGTTTTAGTTATTTCCCCATTGAAGAGTCCCATGCTTGCCTGTGTATTTTAGTTATTGTCCCCTTGAAAAATCCGCCATTGCCTGTGTAGATCCTTAGCATATTTCTCAAAGTATATCAATTAATTCCCCCATTGAAATTCACAGGATCTGTATTGCTAGAATTCGAAACCAACCATCTTTTCACAGTGTGTTGTGAGCTGGTATAGTCAAAGATTTGCCAAAAGAATTAAACCCCAAGCCCTGCTTCCACGTACGTGCACAGGGGCAAAAACAAAATTGTGCCTGTGTGCCAGTGTGCTCTAAAAAACGAATTTCCATTTTGCATTTGCTTTCTCACATTGCATTATCTTTCTCACATTGCATCTGCCATCCCAACCCAAAACCGATTTTCCCATTGTGTGCTGAACAATATACCACAAAGCCCTGTGTGTCCTTTTGGTGTAACAAAAATGAATTCCCCATTCATTTCTATGCTTTCCCATTGAAGCTGTGCCTGGTAATTTAAAAAACGATTTTCCCATTCTATTTTGATCATAATCCACAAGCCTAGTGTGTCCTTTTAAGTGTAAGAAAAACAAATTCCCTTCCTTTCTATTCTTTCCAGTACCAGTTGTGATAAATAATTAAAAATCCCATTTTACCATTGTGCATTGCAAAACAAATGTTCCCCTTTCCTGTTTGTCTCCCATATTGTTTCTGTGAGCACTACACAAAAAACTATGTTCCTCTGCCACTGCCTTCCACTTAAAGGAGTCAAGCCTGGTGGTTGTTTGGAGGGTGAGGGGTGCTGGAAGGGGTGCTGGAAGAAAAGCATAGCTTGGTTCATTTTTCTGGTGTGCTTTGAACTGTTTTTTGCTTCCATGGGTGGGGTGGGAGGGTGATTGATGTAAAAGGTAGCTATTGTAACTGCATAGTCTGGTGTCATCTCTGTGTTGGGGGTTTACTAAAAAGGCATACTTTGTCTTTGTGTTGCCACAGCATTGGTGGCTGATGTAATCTGTTGGTTCGAATTTGACTTTAATAAATATCTTACTAATACACACCGGCCTGGTTCCCAGTCTATTGTGACACTGGGTGTTTGTTGAGGATGTGTCAGAGACAGGTTGGAGGCCTTATCAAAAGTGATTTGTTGTGCGCCACAATTATTGTATGGGAAGGATCTCCCTGACTTGATTGTGACCGTACAATAAACTGCAATACACCTGTACATGCAGCACTTCTACAGCACACAATTGTTATTAATAAATATGTACAACTGTGAAGCAGTGCATGGAGGAGTTTCTCTCTTTACCCACCTACAAGATTGCGTGGATACTTGGAGGTGTAGGCATGGTGAGCTATCAAAGATCATAGTCCTTGGGGACTTTAATTTGCAATATGAACTGGCTGAACTCATGGCTGATATTACAGAAGATGAGGACAGAGTTTGGGGCATAGGGAGCTGCTAGCTCTTTCCCCCAAGAGGAAGTATAAGAACTCTGAGGTGGTGGCTGGCTTATGTCAGCCAGTTTGAGAGCATGTAATGGCAGGCTCTCGGGTGATTCACCAGCAGGCAAGACGTTTTACTGTGCCAACCACTCAAGCCTGATAGATTCTGTGGTGCTAGACTTGGATGTACGGCCGTTAATCATTGATTTTAAAGTGCAAGCACGGGCCAAAAGTGATCACTGTCTGTTAATTTAACGGCATTTCCAAAGTTGTTTGGGATAGGGGAAGAGCAGGTCGACACCCCTGAGTTCTCTATCCTCAATCACTGCACATTCTAGACGGGCACTGAAGTGGGCTAAAATTGACCAGAATCTAGCACTCCAAGGAATGCATAATCTTATTTTGCCAAACCTCGAGAAATATTTTGACCTGCACTCTGATGCAAAAACTGTTATGTGCGCACATTAAGATCTAGTAAGAACCCTGTGAAGCTTTTTCTCAAGGCCAATGAGGAGCAATAAATCCCATTCCCTACGTACCAACCCTTGGTATAATGACGAGTGCCAATGGGATAAGGGGGTTGCGATTAGACAGGCTAAAGTGGTGGGGGATGAACAGTTGGTGCCCTTGCAGGCTGCGAGGAAAAACTATATCGCAATTATCAGGGGTAAGAAACGTGAATGCCAGAGTGAATAGTGGAACTCACTGTTACAGGCAATTAATAGTGGGAATATGAAAAGGTTCTGGGAACTCATGGGTGGCTTGCGACCGACCCAAAACTATTTGGGTAAATCACTTCACAAAACTATATGAGGAGAGACGAGCCTTTGATCCAGGCCACAGGGGTAGTATACCTACTGGTCTAGTAGAGCCCGCTTTCACTTTAACGGAGGGGGAAGTTAGGAAAGCCCTTGAGTCTCAGAAAAAGGGCAAGGTACCGGGGCCTGACATGATCCCAGTGGATTATTATGGTGACAAACCTTTGATCTGGGTCCCCTATCTAACAAGAATCTTCAACATAGTGTTGAGTATGAATAGGGTTCCTGAGTCTTGGACCCATATTCCCCATCTTCAAGAAGGGAGATAGAAGTTAGCCTGTCAATTACCGGCCTATATCCCTTCTTGACGCCAGGGGAAATATTTTTGCCACTGCACTTCTGAGTCATCTTGAGCAATGGGTGAGGGTGACTGGAGCCTTGAGGCACAGCCAGGTGGGTTTCCAGAAGGGAATTAGTACTGTGGACCAGTGCCTAAGACTACATCTCCTCTATGATAAATATGAAGCTCTGAGGAAAATGCCCATTTACCTCGTCTTTATTGATTTAAAGACGGCATCTGATACAGTACCCAGGTCAAGGCTATGGGCTGCTCTGATGGACATGGGCATTTCTAATGAGCTATTGAACGGTAACAGGTCCATGCATGTGGAAGAAAAGTGTGAAGATCCATTGGGGATTAGATGGGGATTATCTGCCACAGTGAAAATAGAAATGGGAGTCCATTAGGGTAGCATGCAGCCCCCCATACTGTTCTGCCTCTTTATAAATGGAGTGATAAATGATCTGTTAACAGCTCCAACAGACGTGCCCTCATTGGGACCTGATAAGATCCCAGTTCTCATGTTTGCAGATGACGTAGTCATACTATCACTAACCCCAGTGGGAATCCATCACCAGCTGTGCATGCTTGAGGGCTTTTGTCAGGAGAATGGCCTCTCTATTGATATTCAGAAGACCATGGCCATGGTCCTCAGAGGGAGCAGGATACGGAAATATCCTGAGGTTAGACTTACCCTAAGGGATGCTATGATTGAACAAGTCCATGCCTATGACTACCTGGGTATAAGAATCAAGGAGGATTGTACATGGTATGACCAATTGGGCAAAGCTGGGAAGGTGCTCACTAGTTATAGTGGTGCCCTAGCAAAGTTCACCAGAGAGTTTGGGGAGATATGTGGGGTAGTGCTAGAGGCCAACAAAGTCCAGGCCCAACAGGCAGCACTATATAAAGCTAAATTGTGGGGTTGGGTTAATATCTCAACCCTGGCCGTAACTGACGATACATTTTTGAAGAATCTGCTGCGCCTACCGATTTGTGCCCCCAACGTGCCCGCAGGACTTGAACTAGATCTTTATCCGATTGGATCGAAAAGCATGTAGGGCTAAATCATTATTCTACTGGGTCAGGCTATGGTCCAATGAACATTTACCAAAGTATGGGCATGCATTGGACAATGTGCTTTCCCAGGACGGAACCATGTCTTTGCCATGGTTCTCGTGCCTGAAGAAGAAACTTTGGGCTCTTGATTTAACCGACTATTGGACCAGCCCCAATGCTATCGGTGGATATTTTAAAGTCTGTATTAATAATGCTCTGAAGATGGCAAGGGAGGTGGAAATCTGTATGGGGTTGATTACCTCATGCCAATTTCTATGGTACTGGTCCCTAAAGCAGTCCACGGGGCACGAGGATTACCTGGACCAAATTCAACCCAAGCAAGTGCAAACTGTGTTTATCAAGGCCTGCATGGGCATTTTACTGTTGGCTGCTTTGAGGAACGAATGGAACAATAATGTAAGCCCCACATGTCCATATTGCCAGGATGTAACAGACGATACGGTGCATTTTGTCTTGTTGTTTCCACACTACAGTGACCTGAGGAGAGGCTCTTTAAAGCCCCCCTTGATAGACTGCGTAATAGGTACTGTTCCTTGTGCCTATCAGCCAAAGACAGAGCCGCAACCTTTGCTATGGGCAGGTACTTACTGAGGGCATGGACAAATAGAGCCAAATGCATTATCTAGCCTAGGAAGGCCATCAGTGGTCACTTATATCTGTGTGAGAACTTCTATGTGAGAAATCCTACTTTCTGGCTCCTAAGAGCCAATGGGCCTCATTAGAAGTTTGGCGGGAGCCTTGCCAGTAAAACCGGCAGGCTGCCGGCAAACTTTCAAAAATTTCCGACTCCCTCGAATGGGCAATTACCAGGTCATTACGGCCCTGCCGGACCCGGTAATTGCCCTTTCGCAGGCGCCGGAAGGGAAAGCTCCCCATTCCCATTTGAGCCCCATAGGGCTCAATGGGAATGGGGAGGTCGGGTTATAAACGGTGCTGGTGCATCCGACATGCACTGCTTGCGGGTGCCGTTACCGCCACCAGGCCAGTCCTGGTGGCCACAATGGCACCCGCTAACAGAACTCGTAGTTCCCGGACCAGCAAACTTATAATGAGGCCCAATATGTTAAAGAGGGCCTATGGTTTGAGGAAATGACCGCCCCTGTAACATAGATATGTTGACTGTGCTATAGCTGGGCTGAAACAATTGCATATTTGCATTATAAGAACCGTTTTTTAATGACCTAAAATTGTCGATCTTAAATTCAGATTTTTATTTTTTGTCTTTTTATTATCTAGCACTGGATTTATTTTTTACTAATGTTGATATTCTTATTGTGTGGTCACTGTTTTTGTATTGCATTTGTTGACTTACAAACGAACGATGCTCCTATGACAAATTCAGCCTGTGTAGTTAGTTATACACACACCTGTACACGCAGCACTTCTACAGCACACGGTTCCATGTCATGTCATCGCCTGGCATTTCAACGTGGACATGTTCAAAGAATATTTGTTTAAAAAAAAATTGGGGGGTGGCGCCCCCTCCGCACCGCCTGTTTTACCTATTCCCTAACCGCCAACAACCTTACCTGCCCTTTCCCACCCCCACCCCTAAAAAATGTGATGATCATTAGTGCACGTTGAAGTGACAGGGTTTGAAAAATGCAGCGATGAAAGGACGTCCTACGAGCCATCTTGTACGTTAATATTAGGTCATAACTAAATTAACCAATTATCACTGACCCTACAAGGGATGCACTGGCCAACAAGCATGTCTTCAATGCATAGCATTAGTATATGCAAGGTCATGTGCAAGTACATGTCTGCCATCAACACTAGGGTGACCAGATGTAAAAAGTAAAAAACCGGGACAGGGCAACTAACATAAAAGTAGGACTAACTCTTGAAAGTGGCTGTCAAGGCACTACACTTCAGTAGCGTTTGGAGGAGAGGTGGTTTAAGTGTTACTGTTAAAATAAACACATTTTATAATCAATTTCTAACAAACGAACACTATCTTAATTTGTAAAATGCAGCATTTCTTCTGTGCGAGCTATGCCTGGCAGCTATGAAGACCCACTACCAAAAACCGGGACCACTGCAGTTTCCAATGGGAACATAATCTTGAGAAAGGGGGACTGAGCAGAAAAAACCGGGACAGTCCCGGCAAAACCGGGACGTCTGGTCACCCTAATCAACACCCAATGTACAATACACATACACCTAAATCTAGGCAAACCCAACCCTCTCACCTGCTCTACGTAAGGGATTCTGTTGGACCGTATATTCCCCCCTCTGCAAGAATGGTAGTGAGGAAACCAACATTAGTCCTGGCGCACACTCTAACCAGTCACACACGCACTACTCCTGTCGAAGCAGTGCAATCTAGCTGCATCAAAAAACTTGGAGCAGTAGTTCAGAACTCCCGCCCACAATTTACACTTGTCAGTCAAATGCAGGGAACCCGCAGACACCAGACTGCGCGTTCGGAAAAGAATACCGTGCTACAAAATCAACCAAAGGACAGCTATGCTCTATTTGTGTTGCAATGGCGGGTGAAATCACCCGATTTTGTTTTTGGCGGGTGAGACGTCCATTGGAATGAATGGGCGTGCAGGAGGCTTGGCGGGTGAGTCAGCCTTTTACAAGGCGGGTGACAGAACACATCTGACATTGACATCATAAGTAGTGAAAAACGACCCACATTTGGACACAACAGAATCCTAAAGACCACATGAAGGTGTAAAGTGTTGGGGCTTGGAGGGATGTCTATTTCAAAGCAAAGACTCATACGCGGGTGCAAGATGTTGTGGCTGGGCAGTAAATCACTTTTTATTTTGAGTGCCTTCCATAATGGGGGTGGCAGTGGGCAGAGGCTGCTTGCGTGGTTGGCTGCCTCAAATTGACGGCACAGCCGGTGTGTGGGATAATGGGTGGGCGATGAAAAGTACAACGCAGAGAGAAGCCAGACGCGGGGATCTAGGGTTGACAGACAGAAACACTGCAAGCAACCTGCAACCGAGCTCTATTGAAATTAATTTTAATATTTTCATGTAGCAACAAAATTAAAAATATACAAAACGTTTGGAGAATACAAAAAAAAAAGTCTTGTACAGAATCCCCATGGACCCTCCCCGATGTTCGCCCTGTAGCCTCGCCTGTAGTCCAGGTTGTGAGAGAAATCCAGAGAACATGGCGCCAGTGTAGCAGTACCCGGGCATCCGCGCGCATAATCCATTACCAACAGATGAACGACAGAGAGAGCGGACTGGAGGCTGCTGCTGCTGCTCTGTGTGAGGGCTGGAAGCACTGGTAGCAGAGAGACGAAGCTGTCGACTTAGAGCAGGCAGCGGGGCAAGAGACATTAATGACAAGGAAACAAACCAGGCAGGTATACATTTTCTCGGAGAGAGGCAGGAGAGGCAGTCAAGGGCTAGGGAAGTAAATACAGGAGAGAGAGAGAGAGAAGAGAGAGAGAGAAGCATTGGCAATTGCCCTCGCCCTCTAGAATTCAAGATAGTCCACAGTGTCGGACACGGGGATACACATGTCTCGGGCACCAATGAACAAGTTGCTCACCGTTGCAAATTGATATACAAACCCATACTTGACAACCCTACTGATTCAGGCGGTAAAATACCGCTTTTTAAGCAGTCCTACCGGCAACCACCAGCTTATCGATTTTTGGCTGCCTGAGGCCCAGCACAGCATGAGCAGCCTCCTTTTGTGTCAGACTGTTGAATATTACCCAAGGGGGTGTTTTTTGCTAAAATGTGATGCAGATTGTGCATTTTAAAGCATATTTCTTCAGTAAAACTGGTCACAACTACTAGTCGCAGGTTAGACATGCCAACAATCGGCAGCCCCTGAGAGGGAGAATGTATTTTCCCCGTATGATTGAATTGAAGTTATAATAATTTTAGGTGGGAGACAGTAAAAAAATAGCCCGATTTTTCAATTAAAAATCTGGACTCTCCCGCCTAAATCGGGAGGTTGGCATGTATGCGCATGGGGAAGTAACTCACCAAACAGGGCCATATTGCCAAAAAAAGTGGCCCACTTTGACCAAAAAAACTGGCCCATGCTAGCATTTTTAATTTTTGGTTCGGGCATTGCACAATTGCCCTATAGGCCAGTCCAAGCATGTCCCCGGGTACAAAAAAACGAGTTGCTACCTAGTCATTAGAGGAAGGCATTATTGTGATGGAAAACAGACTGTCACTCGGAAGAGAAGCCACACAAGTAATGAGCTAACAGAGACAGAGCGAGGACAGTCACTGAGTGACAGCCCACAGAAGTGCATACCATAAAGCTGGAAAATTGGCAAGGACGTCAATGATTGGAGGGGGAGAGAAAAGGGGACTTCTTGCTGACAGTATGCTGGGCAGTGGGGGTGAAAGGGAGTGATGAGGAGGTTGGATAAGGGGTGCAGCCAGGGGAGGGAACAAGAAGGTAGTAAGGAGTAAGGGTGTTGTGGCCTTCAATGAATACAGGACACTTGCGTGGTAAGAAGGGGTGTTTCTTCTGACACCTGACACAATACAGGGCAAGGGATCTATATGTCCAGGACTGGGGGCAGTACTCACAGTTCAGTTCCTTTGCCCCATGCAGTTAACTTCACGGCGCAGTATGTGTGCTGGGGTATTAATCCCCTGCCAGCTGGAGCTCCCGCAAGGCTGCCCTGAGCCATGATATTACGCTCAGCTGTATGTAGGGGCCTGCAGATGGAGCAGACATGCATAGGAGGGCTGGTTTCCCTCAATCTGGAGGAGCACCGAGGCCTGACCGTAATTTGATGCCTCGCTCTGATTCTGCCCCGTATCCCTCGCGTTGCGCGCTTCCCGCACAAACTCTCGCGAGATCTTGCATGATGGGTCCCCACAGAGGAGTGTAGGCAGTAGAGGAGGAAGGAAATAGAGTGGGTCTGGCTGGTAGGAAAAGTGAAGCAATCAAAAAAGTGAGTGAATTGGTCATTGGAGAATATGCAGGAGTCAGGGAGTTGAGTGAGGCCAGGGCTTGCCAGGCAGAGTCTCTAAAGACTTCTTCTGGAACCGCAGCTCTGCCGGGCTCTCAGAACTCCTCAGTAGCCCTAGCCAGCCTCCAATCGAACCGTTTTCTTCCGTTTGCTCTCTGCAGATAAAATGTAAACGGCTGTCAGTTTACATTTTACTCGCATCATCCACCACTCCCCCCTTCCCCCCCGGCCCGTTTACTGTGAGGCTGCAGGGAGTCGGGCCTTTGCAATTGTAAAGAAAGTGGGTAGGGAGATGATGACTATCGATTTAAGGGCAAGGGTCACCTGTTGCGCTATGGTCAGACCATTCTTTCCAACTGCATTGAGGTAGCCTGTTGGCTGGGCGGGGGGGATTGCTTGTGGTTAAAGGGCAGCCTGTTGCACGTCGGTGCTGCCATTAGGAAACAAAAATCGCTGCTGAGTGGAAATTGTTTGCATGGTCTCCACGGCTACGTTTTTGGCGATTAACTTAAAGAAAGCCATTTCCTGGATGAAGAATTCAGTGCATCCAATATTTGAGCCATTTTGCGTGATGTCATGCTAAGGAAAATAAAGATTCAATTAATTGTCCTTGATTAGTATCCTGCTTAACTTTTAAAAGTGCCAGATGGACGATTTTTATAGCAAGCTTACAACATATTCCAAAAGTGAAAAGGAGTTTGTGGTTAGGGGCAGCGTGCTCGTCTTGAAAGCAAGACCATGCCGAGTAGCACGGGTTTGAATCCTGGTCCCACGATTAGAGGCTGGACTCGTGCAAGCATCCTTTGATCTCTTGGTCAGGAATGGCAACATTCAGGTGGCGGAGGCTGCTAAATGTGCGCTGAGTAAGGCTACTTGACATATAAGTCTCAGACTCCTCAAGCGGAGAAAGAAGCCATCACCACAGCGATGATGCGAGGGAAGAGCAACGCAGCTGTAAAATGTTCTGTATCGTTCATCTGTGCGCTCCTGGAGGTGGTGTACAAACAATGCGGTAAAAAAGGGCGATTACCTTCGGATCATTGTGCAAAGTGCAGTTGTAATGTCCGTTCTTTTTTAATCAGAGGCTGATACCGCTCCCAGGAGGGTGACCAGATGACCCATGGCACAAGGATCAGTATTTGGGTTTCGGGATAACTTTGTGACTGGGAATCACTGTCGTCTCAATTCCACAGGGTTTGGCAGCTAACACGCTACCCATAGACCACATTTGAGGATCCGCCCCAAATGTAGAATTCTCTGCGTGAAGTAGTCTGTGAAGAGATCACTAGAGCCAAGGAAATGACAAAACAGCCACCAAAGAAAGTCGGAGTGCCAAAAAGAAGCGAGGCAGTCACAAAGCAGTGAAGCGGTCAGGCAGTCAGGGATGGAGCGAAGGCTGTCAATGGAAAGGAAGAGGCAGTCGGGGTAGGGAGGGAAAGCAGCCAGGCGGGTTCTCAAGAATGGGAGTGAGGCTGTTGGCATTTGATGCAGATGTTGGATACATTAATATGCAGCACGTTATCATCAATTCAATAACGGAGGCAATCAACAGAAACATTAACGCCCAGTTTAATGTTCAAATCCCCGCTCTCCCTAAAATACATCCCCAGGTACAGTGCATAGAGTGAGAGCCCAAATATGCAGCACACATACTTCCCAGGATTCTTGCCGTTACCCCACTCACAACATGGCGTAGAACACTATACCGGGGACACCACTCAATCATGTGGTAATAGCACAATCTTTATTTTAAAAATCAAATAAATATTCCCTTCCCAAAAAATGAACTACAAGGAACTTCATTTTCACCCAGAACGTGCATACGCCAGCAAGGAGCCCATTTCAGAATGTGTGCCTGTTCTTCATATTATGGCACAGTTATAAATGCCAACCACTCCTTTAGAAAATCCCCAATCCTCTCAGCAGTGCCCCCACCTACCCTCTTCTCAGCAGTGAAGTGCTACCATATCCCCTTAGCAGTGACTCCATCCGTTCTGTTCTCTAAAATACTGCTGCACTCTCTCAGCAGTGCCTCCACCCAGTGGCTTCTCCCCAGTCCGGTGCTAACCTGGCATCTCTGCATGGCCTCCGCCATCCACTATCATCGGGTGCTTGGGAACCTACTCTCTCAGCTGCGCCTCCATCCACTCTCTTCTCAGGATCGCAATAGTCTTCCTACCACAGCTGTCCTAATATCCCTAACGTTGCGTCAATTCACTCAATTCTTGACGTGCCACCACCTACTCACTTCTCAGTGTTACAGTGTGTTATACCATTACAGCAGTAAGAGCAGAAACTCTCCTCACGACAGCACTGTGCACCTAGATGATTTCAGCAGAGACCCCAGCCACTATCCAGCTAACAGCACTGCACCCACTAGCTCCCCAGCAGTGCTGTGCCGCACTACAGTTTAAATAGAACTACCATCCCCCCTCTTCGCTGCTCTGAAATACCATCTAATCATTGTCCTTCATTCAGTTCAAAGATATCGAAGCCAGATTTGGAAACGCGCAACCTGCTGCTACCCTCACAGAGAACACATTACACAATCTCCCATGCTCCCAGCGCTAGGACACAGGAGCCTCTTGTAAGGTTCTGCATCTTGAGGTGGACCGATGCTTGTGTAAACACAGAACCTAATACTACTACAGCCTAGATTCTACACGCACCCACGTATAAGGTGATAAACGAAGGCACAGGCAGATTATACAAATTAATCAAGTTCAGGGTTTGATGGCGGAAACAGACTAGAATCGCCACTTAATATCAACTCTGCTCAATCCCTAGTACACACAAACTGCCCACTGCGACCCTTGAAATCAACCAGGTGGCCTTGTAGATTCTCTGGAACCATAAATCCACCTCTACAACTCAGTGCAAGCCTGGTCGTCCTCAGTGATCTCCTGGACGTTAGTGTACCCCACCTACTCCCTTGACACACCACAGGGCTTCCCTGGCCCATTGCAGGCATCACTTGACAGCCCTAACTCCATGGAGGCATATGTGGACTTTGATAGTCACCAGAAGCACCATTAAAACTTTGTTGACTCCATAGAGGCACTAGCTCACCTCATCGACACCATGTAGAGACACTAGTAGAAATTGCATGAGAGGATCATCTGTGATCTTGCATACACTATGGTGGCAATAATTGACCTTTCTAACTCAATGGCGGTAGTAATGGCTGACTCCCTGGAGTTACTAACAAACGTGCTTGTTCCCCTACGGTCACCAACTAAGACTTGGTCCACTGGAGCCACTAGGTGACCTCTTCAACTCAATGGCTACAGCAGTGGTCCTTGCAGACTGGAGGCGCAAGATAAGGTGGCTGGCTCCCTGGTACTAGTTTGCCTAAATGGCTCTCTAACGGCACCAGTACATCGTTATGACTTCCTGGAGGTGCCTGTCCACTTTTTCAACTTTCTGGAGGCATCTGCAGACCCTTCTTATTCTCTTGAGGCAGCAGTTGGCCACATTAGGCGCCTGGACACATTGGGCCTCATTACGACCTTGGAGGTAACCATGCCACATTTTGCGGCATGGCTTCCCCCATTCCGGGTACCAGGTCCGGGTTCCCTGAATGGGGAAATACCGGGCCATTCCAACCTTGGAGGGCCCGGTATTTCCCCATTCAGGGAACCTGGACCCGGTACTTCCCCATTCTCATTTGAGCCCCCATAGGGCTCGATGGGAATGGGGAGGATGCAAACAATGGGCCCGTTAATGACGGGCCCGTTGTTTGCATCCTGGGACCCGCTAAGGACGCCTGGTTTTACAGGTCCCGCAAGGAGACCTCGTAAAGAGGCGGTAGGGGGTTAACGGGGCCAGCAGGCCTACCGGCCCTGTTAACCCCCTACCGCCTTCCTCGTAATGAGGCCCATTGATTGACTTGGAGAACTCCCTGAAGTCCCTAGTTGAGCATACTGACTTATTGGAGGCCCGAGATGACAGTGTTGATTGCCATGAGATACTAGCAGAGCTTTTTGATGCCATACAAATACCAGTTGACATTATTGACTCCCAAAAGGTACTAACACAATTTGCTGAAACCCTGGATTCAAACGTGGACCTTGCTTACTCTGTGGGAGTATCCAACAGATTTGCTGACTTCATGGAGGGACTAGGTGACCTTACTGACTCCTTGGAAGCACCCTTTGACCTTGCTGATTCTATAAAGTAATCTGTAAATCTTGAAGCGTTATCTTAATTATTATGTATAGGCCCAGTAGGCACTAGATAGCCTTGAAGACTTCCCAGCATACCAGTTGTCCTTATAGATTCCCTAGATATACCAGTTGACCTTGCTTACTCTCTGGTGGCGCAGGTTGCCAAGCTTATTTTCTGGAAGGACCAATTGACCTTATCGACTCGTATTAGTTGATATTAGTGATGGTCTAGAGACACCACTTTACTTTATGGCTACTTGGAAGAAACAATAACACATTGCTAAACTCCTGGAGTCATCAGTTCATCTTGCTATCTCTCTGGAGGTGACGGTCAACCACCTCAAACTGGAGGTCCCCAGTGACTTTGCTCATCTTCCGGAAGATGCACTGTTCATACCGATTCTCTGAAAGCGCAAGCTCGTTTCATGGTTCCTTTCATGACACAAATGGTCTAATTGACTCTGAATGGGTGACTCCTGTTCTCAGAGAAGGCCAATAGTTACACATTCTTTCTTCTCATGGACTATTAACCAAAATGGGTTTCCGTCATGGGTCAATGGTGGCTGTGATAATGGAGAGTTGGTTGATGAGGCTTTATAATAGGTGTCCTTCACCTAACTGCATACAAAAAACACCCAAAGGCTTAAACATAACCATAGAGCATGAGCAGTGAACCTTTGCGCAACAAACCGATTACCTAACAGGGATCATATTAAATTTGCACTGGTTCGAGGTACATTTTGCACACCATTTTCATCAAGACAAAATGTCCCCTTATTTTTGGTGCATATTATTTCAAGCCATTTTTGTACCTGGAAATTTTTTGCCCTAGTGCAAATACCATGTAAAAGTTTCTGCAATGCAAAATCAGATCGAGGACGCTCACTGCCACCGCAGGAGACACACATCTGTTTAATGCTGAATATGCCAGGGGGGTCATGTGGTTACGAACACCCATGCCATACACTGAGGGTGACAACAAACGTGTAGGGGCGTCTTCCAAATGGCTTGGACATTAGTTTGCACTTCACCTTGGGACCAGAACGGTCTCTCTGGTACTTTTAATGGACACAAAATAATGGAAAGGAGTCTTTCCTAGGACAGTACCATAGAAAATATGCCTGGTTTACACACATCTTTAGAGACAGTCCTGCCTGCTGGATACCCAGCTGGAGAGATTGTGCTGCCCAGTGGAGCTAAGGTCTGTCTTCATGGGATGTTCTTGGTTAGTGATACATATGGGCTTTGACAGTGGTGCTACTTCTGGGATTTCCCAGTATCCCAACTGGACTGGTGCCAAATCTCCAGCATCCTAGTAACAAGGCAGGGTTGGTTACTGGTGTTTAAGTCCTTCGAGTTTGCATTGTGCATGCATGATGTTCCATCAGTCGCATGGCATGGCGTTGGTTGTGGTCACAGTCTGTCTGTCCCAGTCTACTCTGACAATGGGCAGCTCTCCAAGCTCTGATGGGGGCCTTTTGGACTTTGTCTCAGATCATATGATATTTACCAGCTCTGCCATATCAGGCTTACGGGAGGTTCCTCCCAATTCAGATATTAAGATTAGTGAGGTCAAGAATCTAAGAGCTGGGGACATGCCAAACACAAATGTCCGAAATCCATTCATATTACCAGACATTCCAACTTTAGAATAGGGGCCATTCCAGCATAACGCTGTGAAAAATCTGCTGATATCAGTGAGAGCTGGGAACACTCTATACCACCTAAATCAATAATGGAGTGATATGGTCTTGTTGAGGGAGAAACATTGGGGTTTGTTGCCTCAGCAATCCTTTTAGGTTGTGGAGGAGAGGTGGAGATATTTCAGACAATGATTCTATTGACAAGCTGGACAGTGGAACAGTTAGAATATATTTAAGGCAACCCTCCAGAACATGGATGCTAAGACTTTCTCTGTACTTCGATAGTGTGACGGCATGTTTTGTAGGGTGTGTTTTCCAATCTAGTCTACACTGTTCCAGAGTTGTGACCGCTAATACCACTGGTTGGCCGTAAGGCCGAGTGACTCGAAATGAAGGATCCTGTCCTTTACTCTAACAAGCGCACAGCTGTCCCTGTTATGAAATGATGGATGGGCACGCAGTACAAACGACTAGACGTTCCAAACATGGAGTACTAGAATCTCAAAGCACGGGGGACACCCAGGTAACAGTCTTGAGTTTGTAATATGGCTGGAGTGGGAAAAGGTCTCATCCGCCTGAATGGAGAGAGCCTTGGTCACTAGGATTAGGGATTATCTCCCAAAGGCCCTCACATGGGGCCAACATTTAGGTTTATGGGTGGCTTGCAAAGATGTTTGTCAAAGCAGCACTAGCAATGTTCTACAATAGAAACTGGGTGTGACTTCGCTTCACACTGGATGTTGGCAGCCTAACTGCTTTGTGCTGAAGGCGTGGAGCGGCAGCCCTGTGTATTGCAGGTGTGGGGTGGACTGGGGTGGACGCTCAGCATGATGGAACTGGATGCAGCACTTAGAGTAGCACTTCCTTCCTAAGGAGGCTGAGGTTGGCACCACTTCTTTAATGGGCACCGATACATGGTAATTCTGTTGGGTGGAGGCCGAGAGGGGAACCTCTGGTGGAGGCTGATCAGAGCACTTCTTTCGGGTGGAGACTGTATGAACCACTTTAGGGAGTAGATTGGGTGTCTCCTCTTCATAGTGGAAGTTGAGAGAACATGTGTCGTACAGAGGGGGCGGGGGCAGGGCACCTCTGTTTGCCTGACCTCAGATGTAGCACCAATTACACTGGCGCAGAGTAGAGGACCCTGCTGACGGCTTGCACCGCGGTACTCTGCACCAAACGGTGTTCTGTGTTAAAGGCTGGAATAGCACCGTGATATGCTGGAGCACTGTTCCTTCTGCATGACCCGGGGGCATATTGGGATGTAACCTTGTGTATATTTCCAGAATGGATCAGAAGGGCACCGTTCAGTGCGACCTGTTGATAATCATTGGCACCCCCTTACTGGGGCCTAAATGCCATGCCTGAACCGACGCATTCTGCCATTTCCTAACTACTGTGGCAGTGCGGTCCTGCTGTAAGTTTAGAAGATGTCTCTGGCCTTCATCCAGATACAGAGCTGCAAAAAAAATCAACGAGAGTACTTTGGCTGAGCACTCCAGGGGAGCCATACACTCTGTAGTGCCAGCTCTCCTATCCAGGACAAGTCATTGCACTTGACTCCAAAGCCCTTTGCATGTCCCCTCTGGTCCACCCGCATCTTCCCCAGTTACCTTCTTACAAACAAAAGACGAAACTAGCGAAATGCAAAGGAGATAACACGACAGCCCATCTTTGAAGGAGCTCAGTGCCCAGCAGGAGGCTGCACCGCTCCCTGGCAAGCACCAGCCACCTGTATCCCTACAGGCGGTCAAGAGCAGAGGCCCTTCAGGTATCCCTGAAGCAGATAGTGGAGTCAGCAATGGCACTACACTGTGGTCTCATACTCCATCACCTCTTGGGCCTCACCCACACTTCGGTATTGCAGACGGGGTGTAGCCGGGGAAGAATATTCCAGCGCCAAAATTGTTTTACGGAGGCGCCTGTCTATAAAATGTGCATCCCAGGCAGGGTACTTTTTGCGGGGTAAGTCTATCCGGATAACAGGCCCTTCTGTCCTGAGGGTGCGGGCCACAGGTGTGGGTGGGAGGCTGGGTCGCACCTGGAAAACAGGTATACAGCTGTCCCTGTCTCCTGCCACACCTTCCCGCTCGCCCCCTGTAGTCCGAGGTAGAGAGCGTGGAGGGCTCGTGACCACCTCCCCCGGAGTCCCTGGGCAAACCTCCTCCACCTCCTGGAAGGCAGAGCCCTGTGTCTGGCTACCAAACATAGGCCCATTGGGGTGCAGCAAGCAGTAGTAGATGCACATGAAAAAGACCCCTAGGGCAAAGCTGCAGGTGACCACACAGACAATGAGGAGTGCGCTGTAGTCAGAGATGCTGTTGTGGTGGGGCTCACGATACTGGAACCAGAGCAAAGTGAGTGCTGCATTCTCAGAGAGTGCAATGAGGTAATATGTGGTCATACGACAGCGTGTCGGCCCTTCCTTGACGTTGAACCAGCAGAAGATGTAAATGATGCCCACCACCATGTTGTAGATGATCTCCTCCCATTTGGACATGCAGAAGTCGGTCTCGTCGCGGATGATCCAGAAGGTCATGAAGAACCAGTGGGCGACGATGAAGATACCAAAGTAGAGCTGGAAAACGGAGGCAAAGAGCGAGAAGGCAATGGCGCGGGCGGCAATGGTGAACAGATGCCAGAGGATCTGCACCAGCACACCTGTGTAGGACATGGGCATCTTGTCATCTCGTGAGTCACGAAGCACCTTCTGATAGGAGCCAATCATCCAAGCCAGGGAGACCAGAGAGGCAGAGGCAGAGAGACCTGCAGCAAGAGACAAAAATAGTATGATTAGTGCTCCACAGAAACCTACAAGGGGAGCACAGGAGAGCTTTGAGGGGAGGGGAGAACCTGTGTGTAGTTTGTAACACTGTAGGTCAGTGGTTCACATTTCAAGTTGCAAGCTACCAGCCAAGAATAAAAAGAAAGTCACTCGCCCCCTGAATTGTCAACTTTTTCACACCACAATCTCCTCCATTCCAATCTTTCCTTCCCTCCTCAGTTCTCTTCCCCTCCCTTCTAGGAGTCCGGCTAGTCCTGTGTATCCCCCTGTTACTACTTCCCTTTCTGCTGCTACTTCCAACACTCCTGCAAAAACAACTTCTACCCTTGATCTTTTTCTTCAGCTTAATTTACAGATTCTTTGACACACTGAGACTGGGATTTCTACCTTTAACACCACTCTGTGCCCACTGCTCTTACTACCCCAATGCCGTAGCAATAAGACCTGTGCCATTCCCTCTGATAATCAGGCATTGAAAGAGGCACAGCTGTATTCCTTCACTTGTGGACTCCCTGAATGTATCTATCACTTCTGTCAAACTATTGCCCTATTTTTTACATTCTTTTCTTTCTAAACCTGCGGTCTAATCTCAGTTATCTCTTTAACTTGATTCTTATTCGCTACTCCAACCAATACAAGCTGGACTTCGCCCCCCCACCCACTTCCCCCCATGCTCACTCTACTGAAATACTTTTGCTTCATGGAGGATAGCTCAGCGGCACTGTGCTCCCCTTGGAAACAATATGACACAGAGCAACACAGGTTCAAACCCCAGGTCTGCGCTTAGAAACCTCTGGGTATTAAGAGCGTTATATATAAACTATCATATCATATCATGCTACAAACATTCTCACTTCTTCTAGTCACACCAAGTTGTATTCTCACCTCATCTCTTGGACCTATCTTTGGCTTTCAATATGGTGGATCTGCCTAGAATTTGATCTTTCTTAGGTATCCCTGTCTTTCTAACCACTCCCACTCTGGATCATAGGCTATCAACTCGTCTGGTACCCTTACCCTACATTACAGTGTTCATGTTTCAGTCCTGGTCCCTTCTTATTCTCTTTCTTTGCTAATTCTATCCTTCACACCTTATATGCTGATGATCCATACACCTTTCTTTCCTCATCTTCTTTCACTGATCACCTTCAACTCTCTATCTCTGACTGTCTCTCAGCCATCAAGCTCCGGGTATGCTATTATCCTTTTCCTCTTAATTCATCTAAGACAGACATTATTGTATTCCCTTCCTCTCACGGCTTCTCCCCTTTTTGTAATACATAGTTCTTCTTATCTTCTCCCTCTCCCCTTTTCTGTTCTTAATTTAGTGTTTGTTTTTCATTCCTCACTCACTTTCTCTTCTCACATCACCTCTCCTGCGCTGATCTCTGCCAAATTTATAATATCCTCAAAGTTCACAATTTTCTTACTTTTTCTGCCACTATAGCTCTCTAAGAGTTTGCTGGTATTTGAAATACTGTAAAAATCTAATCCTTTAACCAAATGCAGTATTGATGCGATAACAAGGAGGGCATGCATGATTTACAGCCATGCTAATCCTTTTGTTATTCCCCAATTTGGAGACCCAAAGGAAACAATTTGGCACTTGTGCTATCACTGCATACGGTAATACAGCACGTAGTAACGAATTTGTGTGGATGTGATTGCCTCCACACAAAAGAAAATGGTATGTAAGAGATTCAGCAATGAAACTTGTGATTTTGCAAAGTGGTAAAACAGGTGCTATATCCAAATAGCCACTGTTTTACTGCTACCGCCAAACTCGTAATTCTGTCCTAACTCTCTTACTGTCTTGCTATTCATCTGTTATTTTTGTTTCCTATCCGTTGCAATATTTATCCTTATCTACCATCGGTTTCACTATGTGTGCATTGTCGTTAAATGTGGTAATTGACTTGCCCCTAATCATCTTTATTCTCTTGTTCCTTTGTACCCACCTCGTAGTTCTCTTCCACCCCAATCTCTTTCTTTCGGATGGCCCTCAACCTCCTTGTGTCCAATCAAGATTTCACTAATTCTCCTTTCTCACCCCAAACTATGGAACACACTCCCCTACTCTTTACCTCTACTCTTGCCTCTTTCTGATCTGCTCTCAAAACTCATCTAGTTACTACTCCCTCTTATCTAAGCATGTTACACCATTTTGCGTGTACTGTCTTACTCATGAATTTCTGTTACCATTCCTTTTGTAATTATGCAGAGTTCCTTGTCAAAACCGCTTCATAAATTAAATAAATATTTGAGTTGTGTGGACAAACGCTGGCTATGGCGCAGCCACTCTAGTAACATGTATTTGGACCTTCACATAGACTTGTCACCATGTGCTCCACTTGCAATTCTACTTTTAAAGGCGTACATGAAATAGGTGACTGTATAGGCAGCATTGACAAAGGCTATGACAGCCAGGCTTAGTCAAAGCACTTACAATGGGGGGCTCCCTTTGAGGTACTGACAGACAAGTTCCTGAAAGCCTACCGCCATTTCCTCAAAACACTACCCAGAACACAGAAATATGACAATGGCACTTAGTGCTGTTGCTGGAACATTTGTTGTGAGAAGTTTTGATCATTTGGTATAAAGCCTGAGAAAATGACAAGCGCCAAGAAGCGTTAAGCCAGAAACTACTGCAATTAATGCCGACCCAAGAAATGGCGGCGTCTTGAAGGCATTGCCTGACAATAGTAGGGCACGTACTAGATAATGCAGGGTGACTGCCCATCTTGATGCAGCTGCCCACTTGCCCACAGCTTTGAAGAAGACCAATATTGGGTAGAAACACGTGTCGGTTGAGTGTATTAATAACTCACCAACGGATATAAAGCGACATGACTGCTCCAATTCTTTGTAAAATCTGTATACAACCATACAAAGAGTCATTACTTCAATGAACCAGCGCCCGGGTGATACCAGTTATTCGACCGAAATTCACATATTAGATAAGACCTAAGTGGACATGTGTCGTATATTTCTAGGTCGGAAAGGGAGCCAGGTAGAGGGTGCTGCCTCCTGATTTTGTGAAGCCTGTTCCTGAATAATTTGGAACCTTAATTTTAAGACTAGAGGTTGGATGCCAAAGTAGTGGGTGACCAGGATATAGGCCAACGTCTTTTCGCATGATACAGTTTAAGGGCCATACACGTGATGATGGGGGACTTTTCACATATTATGCCAAATAATAAGCTTGTTGTGGAGGAAAATAGGATACCACAAAATGTAGGGCAAATACAAACTGTGATTTTGATTTGGTTAAAACCAAAACACGTCTGATCTCCACAAACAGGTAAACCACCTGTTTTATGGATAAAACTACTGTGGTTGAGGACAGAATGAACTCATGTGACTATGACCTAATGGTAACCAAACTCCTGGAGAACCGGAACCATTACAAAGCCCTAAAAGAGGATCCCAGCCACACCTTACGAAGGGACTTTGCAAACATAGTGGAAGAATCAGCCTGTGAGGAACACATCAGTGCCAAAGAGGCGGCATTTCTCACTCCCAGATTCCCAGAATTACCGGTATTTTATGCGCTACCAAAAGTGCACAAGGGCACAACACCCCCGCCGGGAAGACCTATCGTAGCAGGGGTTGAATCCATCTTGGAACCTTTATCACAATTTGTCGATTTCTTTCTAAGACCAGAAATCCCAAAGATGCGCTCCCACTTGAAAGATACAATGAGCGTCTTGAACATGCTGCATGAGGTCACTTTTGATCCAGCAACTCAATTTCTGGTGACACTAGACATCGAAGCATTATATACCAACATTCCACAAACAGCCACATTGCAAATTGTGGAAAAAGTACGAGAATTGGAGCCCCCAACGGCAGTACCAATAGAAACAATTATGCAGATGGCCGAACTAGCACTAACTCGAAACTTCTTCCTACATAAACAGACCTTTTACCAACAATGTTCAGGGACCGCCATGGGGGCTACATTTGCGGCATCCCTCGCTAATCTCTACTTAGCGGAATTTGAAGAGCTAAACATCTACACACCAACCAACCCCTATAGATCACAGGTATCCCTGTGGACGAGATACCTTGATGATATCTTGGCGATCTATACAGGGACGAAAACATCTTTCTTGGAATTCCTGGACAGGTTGAATTCTCGAAATCCTTTCTTGAAATTCACACACTGCATTTCGAAAAGAAGTGATACACTTCCTAGATGTAGAAATTAGTTCAAATGAGGGACAACTGACCACGACAGTCTTTAGGAAACCCAGACCGTAATGCCCTACTGGACTACACAAGCTTCCATCCAAGAAGCCTACGTGAGAATTTACCCTTTGGCCAATTTTTGCGCTATAGGCGCAACTGCTCGAGCTTACAAGAATACGACATCCAAGCACAGACTCTGGCAAATAAACTATCAGAACGGGGATACCCCAAAAATACCATCAAAATGGCCAGAAAAAGAGCCAGAAACATCCCCAGAACCATCACTTTACAGCAGGAAATATGCCCAATAGGTGAAAAAACAGTAACTGCAGTGTTCAGTTACTCCAATAAGGTGAACCAAATCAAAAGAGAAATTGTGAAACTTTGGCCATTACTAAACATGGGCCCAGTGAAGCTCCCTTTCCCACGTTTCGCCATCTAAAAGAGGACAAATTTGAGAGACAACCTCATACATTCCTACATGCCAACCCAGTCAGTGCCCAATCAAACCACTCTTTGGGAGACAACACCAGCATCTGGACACTCCCCATGCGGTCAATGCAACGTTTGCTCCCTCACAAAATGATCCCAAACCTTGGACCTTGGTCTAACAACTCCATGGCGGCAACAGTCGCTGACTAACTGCAATACTTCGAACGTTATTTACATGATTAACTGCCCATGTATTAAAAAATATATAGGCATGACCACCGGACCTATAAAAAAACGCATACAAGAGCATCAGTCGTGCATAAGAACAGAACGGGAAAATGCCCCAATGGTGGAACACTTTAAATTAAAGAAACATAAAGCAAACAAAATCACATGGACAATGATAGAGAAAGTGACCTGTCCGAGAAGAGGTGGGGACATGGCCAATTTGCTCCTAAAAAGATAGCAAAAATGGGTCTTACGCCTTAGATCAGACCAATCAGGCCTGAATGAGAATATCCCCTGGCAAACTTTAGCTATGATCAGCTAAACCTCTGGGCGCAGATACAATACGTTCTAAATGTCCTCTAGATATGCCAGCAAATTACATGAATTCAGTCACCCATATGTACACATCACGTGCACATCCATGTCCGCCATTTCTAATCCACATCGATATGTACAATTGTGGATGTTTTATCCACAAAACATTTTTTCAGGTATGATGTTTACAAAACAGTGACATCCTTCAGACCCAGAACGAAGCCATTTCACCGTTGGGCTACAAGATGACATATATAACAACTTGTGGACAAGGAATGATATCAGCTTGTGCAAGTGAGAGCAATTGCGCATACCCGTTTTCAATTATCCAACACGGCCACGGCACAATAATATGTGCAGGGCGAGCCGAGACCGAAGTGATCAGGCACCAGTGTCTGACTAACAGAGGTGCCTGACTTCCGGGTAACGCGCATCCACGATAACCAATGAAATGCGACGTTGTTCCTGGCAGCTGTCACATGAGCTGCGGCAGATTACGAACGCACGCTCAGTCTAAATAATATAATGCGATGCGTTCGGCAACAGTCACATGACCTGTGACGGACTGCACAACGGGCCGAGCAGACGGACGCTGCAGATGTCCTTTCGTGCACGGACGTACTATAGCACACAGCACCTGAAACAATCAGGTAAGACCTAGTATCCACGAGTCAGAAACAAAGACAAGTGCAGAGGGATTACGGCCCGGGAACAAGTGACTCGCGTCACACACCTTTCGGCTCCGGGCTGTTTTACCATCTGGCTCCCGACATTGTTTTACAATTGTTTTTACAATTTTGAGAGTAAAAAGACCAGGACACAGAGATAGGGGGCATACTAACTCCTGCTCCTTTTTACCAGGTTAGGACTCCACCTCTGACCACCGAGGACACAATTTACCATAGGAATTTTACCGCATGACCACAGATGAAAACATCATGTCAACTCAACTGTAACATGCAGGTTGGTGATCCCTAATGGTCACCAACGCAATATGATGTATATACATATATATTATAGATCGTATATATACCATGGTCCGGTGGAACAACACACCACAAAATGGCATGCATAGATTACAAAATATAACATCAGTAGGCTCAAATATGAAAAATGGGGGTTTCCCTTTGGAAAATAATAAATGGATCATAGACTAACACCAGCTTGAGAATTATGATAATAGGCAAGAACCAATCATATCTTGTGTTGTGTATTCACAGTTTGAATAGTATGAATAGAACTGTTCATTCGAAAGCCATTAATGGCAGTTATTAACCAAATGGTGACATGTGTATATTGTTGTTTTTGTTACACAGTGTCACCCGTCTGTACCAGCCAAAAGACACATTAAGGAGGTGTTAAAGTAACTCTCCCGCCTTCTCTATTTGCTTGAAATCCAAGTATTGGTATGTACTGATTAGACCTACCTTCTAGTTGAAAACCATAAGATTGTCCTGAAGAAAGCGATCACATCACACACGCTGTCGCTGAAACCGGTAGACAGTAGTTGCTACAGTCTATCGATACAAATACAATTTTCTATATAAGTATAACATAAGTAAGAATAACATCTAGGGAAACTCATAGTGAAGTGAGGATTGTCTTTATGTTGGTTCAAAACACAACTTGTGAGTTTTTATAATTTGTGTTTTTATTTGTGTTTCTCTTCAAACTTCGGTCTGTGTGGTTGTCACACAATCCCTAGGTCATTAAAGATTGTATAACCCAGTGGATGTGTATACACTCAACCACTACACTACCGAGTGTAAACTTGGCTATCTGTCTCTTCCAATACGGACACATAGTGGAAGAGAGTGCTTGAGGAGCATGACTTCAACAAGGCTGAATGTTATTAACAACAACTAGAAGTAAATTGTTTACTTTCTTATTCTGTCTCCTATTTGTAGGCGATACACTAGCGCTACACAGGGACAGACTTGGGTAGGAGGAAGGGATATTCAGAAATTTAACTATCCCTTTCTGTCCTCTCTCACAGCCTTGTTTTTTCTGCGAATGGCTAAATCCACAGCAGCTCTCTGTTGTCTCTTTTAAAAACTAATTCTGCCCTCAACCACAGTAGTTTTATCCATAAAATAGGTGGTTTGCCTGTTTGTGGAGATCAGACGTATTTTGGTTTTAACCAAATCAGAATCACAGTTGGTATTTGCCCTACATTTTGTGGTATCATGTTCATAGAGTAAGGGCACTTCCCCGTTAACCCACTCTCCCGGCCCCCTCTTTTTTCGTGAAGGAAAATAGACCAAATAGTGATGATTTGAAGAGAAATGGGCAATGCACACATTTTATTTTAATGAAATCATCTGGATTATATTTTCACTGCCTGGAAATTCGTTTTGCTAGAAGTTTGAGGTGGAAGCCACAGGGGGAACATCTTAAATCTATGCTCAGCCAAACCCTAGGATGAATTACAAGCTTTATATGTGAAAGTAGAACAAATGGTTTCATTTAACATGCCACGCATATCACAGTCCCACCTAGTAGCCATCATTGGAAGTTAAAACCACAGATCAAAGCACTGTAGATATGCAGCGATTCAATTAAAAATGTACATTTATGTCAAATGTCTAGATTATTTGTTCCATTTGGCAATGGGGTTTATAAAGTGAAGGTGGTGGCCAGCACTTTGCATGCTGTAGTACTTTGGGGTTAGGTTTCATGTGCTTTGCTAACACTGTGGGGTTAAAATACAGCCCCAGAGTGACAGGGACTGAGAGGCCATGCTAGGCCCCTATTGTGAGAGTGAAGCCAGCCAATGTAGAGTCCCACGGAAATATAAAAGCCAGTACAAAACAGTGATTTCCGACATAAGGCCTAGTGAAATGAAAGAAATGGGCCTCCTTCCACTGTATTAAAATGGACAGGCGATCAAGTGAAAGGGAGTGGTATCGGGTAATAAAATCATGGCAAAAATGTTGCCGGTAAAAGAAATCGCAGCAAAGATGCCGTAGTTTGACCTGGTAAAGGTGTACCCCATTATACCATTTAAGGGAGCGGGTTTGTCCCCCACCCCTCTTAAATAGTATAATGGGTCCGGGGTTTGCGGGGGTGTCCCCCGCATCCTTTACATGATTGTGGCGGCAAAACCACAGCATTTTTGCCGCAATATTTTGTATTCACGGCCATTTTTTGCTGCAATTTTAAGACATGGAACCAAGGGAGTCTACCTGAGAGCTTAAAACTGCTGTATGTGCCCAATGAATGGGAAAAGACATGTGTGGCTGGAAATGTTTTTTTTCCTAAAATGTGAACAGTTACAATTTCAACTTAAACAGACGGATAGCAGCATGGGACATTGACTTCTATACAGCACAAGACGGTAATCCAGAAATCCAAAGTGAAGCCAAGAAATTTGCATTTGTTCATAATAAAAATACATATTTTCATCATATAAAATGACAACCTTTAAAGGGAAAGGCCTATTTGGTTTTGTGTAAAAATGAACACTGGTTTCTATGTAACTGTGGCATATGTATGAATAATACCAAAAGTGAACTTATATCTGTCCAAACAGTATGTAAAGAAATATTGTATTATAAACAACATGCCCAGATGCAATGCTAAATGTTACATGTAAACACATCTTGTCGATTTAAATGCTGTATTTTCAGAAGTATGGATGCAGCTTGTGTCTTTCCACTGAAATGAAACTACCACCTTAAGGCCTGGGGCCCTCTAGAAGAAAACAGGCCTGGGTTTCAGTTAAATGCAAAAGAAATATAAATAATTTGATCGGAATTGTGGAGGGGTAGATAAGCTGGCCAGCAGAAATGACCTTTTAAGGTCAGGCCTCCCCATTAACTGTGCATTAGTGGCCAACAGAAATGACCTTTTTAGGGCTAACTCGACCTCAAGAAATGGCCTTCAGAGCCACTAACAAGTCTTCAAATGCTGTAGAAATAGTCCCTGCTGATAAAGCGATGTTTGTGTCAGGTCACAGAATAGAAATGAAAAGAAAAAAGGTGGGGGCTACATATGAAACCATGAACTCCCATGTGATGCAGTGCCACAGATTAACATTGGGCCACCTTTTCTTAATAAAAAAGAGCATTGTGTGTCCCAGCGAGCTCATCCCGGACTAATATTAAAGGGGATAAGATGCCAGTCGGCACCATGTAAATATGAATTCGGTGTGATGTATACAATTTGAGTTATGAAGAAAATTATGAATCTAGCCTTCTCATAATTCCAAGGAAATAGAAATTTGGTGTGGTGATAGAGTGGGAAATTAATGTTTGAATCTTGAAGTGTTGGAGTTTTAACTATTTTGGCTCAGGAGCAAATAAAAAAAAAAAGTCGGACCTCCCTGGAAGGGCGTGCCGAAATAACATTCGTTTTTTCCGACTCGCCATAAAATATAGAACTCAAATATATATATATATATATATGTGCCCGCAGTTATCGGAAAATTTAAGATAGCTGCCATGTTGTGAGATTTTTTAGGAACACTGAAAAGTTAAACCCACTTGTCATTTTGGGATGATGAATTTTTCTCCTCCCTCAGCCTCCATCATCCACATCTCCCTACTCCTTGCCCATTTAGCAGGCAGTGGTCGTATTGGGGGAGGGAGAGGGCTAGCCAATCCGTATCGCGGGAATTATGCTAATAATGGAGTGTCACCCAGTCCTAAAAGAGATCAGTTTTCAATCTGAGAGGGGCTTTGAGGGCTGGACTCTGCCACTCTATTCCTGTAAGTAGTCTACTTCTGGACTCTTGCGAGGAACAACTAGCAGAGAGACACAGAGAGCTACCAAGGCCTTAAACATTGCATGGGAGACAGAGACTGGGAAATCTAGAAGCTAGCTGTACCTGCCATTTCAGCAGCCAGAGGAGGACTGGATGCTGTGGACTATCCATGACTGAAGCCTTTGACCAGATCTGTGCAGTCCTCAGAGGAGCCCTGCTGTTTCCCTGAATGCCACATAACCAATGCCTCCCATGTAAGTAGATTCATCCAAATGCCAACAAAAGTGTGGGGGGGTAATCTGCCAGCCTTAATATCCATCTCGCAGAGCGGGAGGGGGGGAACTGGGTAGACCCTTGGCACATTTTATTAAATATAACTCAAATTAATTCCCCCATAGAAAACCTCCTTATCTATTTTAATTGAATTGTGTTGGGAACTGCCTGCCTTAATCCTTTCCATTAAATTGTGGGGCGGGTGAACTGTGTAGACCCTTAGTGCATTGAATTTAAGTTAAATCAATGAATTCCCATATAGAAAATCACACCATGAGTGTTTTTAGAGTTTGAAACTAACAAAGTTCATGCCCAGTGTGTTAGAGCCGGTATAGAGAATAAGTACTTGGGTTACTATTTTTCTGTGAAACCCCTGATTTCTGTACAGAAGGGGGTGTCCATAATCCCAAAATCAGTAATCCTAACACTCTGCCATTCAAGTGGATGTAGAATGTGCAAACCTAATTTCCCATTAAGTACCTTCCCCAAACTATGGATTTCAAATAAAAAAGCCCAAAACTATTTTCCCATTGTGTTTATTTCCCAAACCCTGCCTTTCTAATAAAAAGTCAAAACGATGTTCCTACTGTATTCCCACTCCCTGTACCTGGACTTTAAATTAAGGGGTCATATATAACTGATGTCTGTGGGTGGGTGTTGCTGGGAGAGAAGAGCATTGTGATAACCCAAGCAATCAGTGGGGGTTGTTTCAAATTTCCTACTTGTTAATGTGCTATGAAATCCTATGTGTGCATTGATTTCAAGTCTTCAAATTCAACCTGTGTTTGTTGTAGTAACTGAAAGTCCATTAGAAATATAGGTCAGTCAATCTGTGCCAGTAATTTTTGTGATATTGTGTAGTGCCACAGCGTAGGTGGCTGATGTTTTGGTGACTGTTCTATTATTCTTTGTAAAAACGTAAATAAATATGTATTCTTACTATACAGTGGTCTGCTTCCTAGCCCATTGGTGGTAAAGAGGGTATTTGCTGTATGGTACGAGATAGGTTAGAGGCCTCACTAAAGTTGAATCTGCAAAGCACTTTGTTGTGAGCCATCTGGTTTACGAGGGGGGGGGCAACCCGAGTTGAGAGTGACCGCCCAATAAATCATGAAAACACTGCCAAAAATTGTGTTTTCTCACCTTTTTTATTTGAGCAAGACTACCCAAGTATCACCCTTTTGGTTCAGGCTACGGGTATTTAATATTTTATACCTGATTGCCATATGTTCCCTTTTGAATTGGATACAGCTATGGTATAACCCCAATGCAATCTTATATATAAAAATATAATATAATCAGGGCTCAAAATGTTTACTCACCACTCGCCATTGGCTAGTGATAATTGAGTCTTGGTGAGTAAGAAATGTTGTGAATTTGTGAAATGCTGACTATGACCCGAAGGTATCCTGGCGTTGAGAACCCAAATAGGAAGCAAAATAACCAGACAACAGAACCAAAGCAGAAAACAAGAATAAACCGTGCAACAAAAGTAGTGAGTATTTAGCCAATTTTCTGGGAAAGAAAATGATCATCCATCTTGAGGATGCAAAAAGGAAGAGAATTCCACAAGGCAGCTGCGGCAACAGAGAAAGCCCTTCCACCTATAGTGGCTCTGTGAAACCCAGGGACCCGAAGGAGATAAAGGTTAGCTTTGCGAAGATTTCTAGTCGGCACATATAGGCTGATCTTTCTCTCAAGTAAACAGCCCCCAAGCCATGGAGAGTTCGATGAACAATGGAAAGAGACTTACATTTTATTCTACTGTCCACAGCCAGCCAGTGAAGATGTCACAAACACTGGGGAAACATGAGCAAACGTAGGTAGGGCCGCTGCTTACCGAGTGGCAGAATGTTGCAATATTTGAAGCCTACTGATATAGTATTTAGGGTGGGCAAGTAAGGTTTAAGTTACTTACCTGTAACTATTGTTCTCCAGCATGGGTCTGGCATGGATACACATGCCCATGAATATTCCCCGTCGTCAGGCTGGGAATTCTCTGTTAAATAAAAAACAGTTTCACTTTAACTTACAAACTGTATTTCTCCTTTGAACCAATCACTGTCTTCCGGGTCATACTGCCCCCATCCAATGACGGTCCTCTCTCTAAGACCCTCCTCTGGCAGCCATCTTCAGATTTGGTGGCAGAATGACCAAAAAGGGCGGCGGAGGGAGGGTTTGCATATGAACCCATGCCAGACCATGCTGAAGAACAATAGTTACAGGTAAGTAACTTAAACCTGGTCATGAATAACGAATACATAGCAGTACAACATTACACAACCACGGGAGCTGGCAAGGCTCAACAGAAGCAATTGCACTTACCCCTGGAACAGACTCACCTCAAGCAAACAGTTTGCATAGCACTGCTTGGCCGACTCTCTACTCCTCTCTGGAATCTCTGTTGATGCAGTAGAATTTCATAAAGGTGTGCGCGGACCTCCACGTTGCAGCCCTGCAGATGTCAAGCAGGGGCACACCAGACAGGAACACCGTTGTCACAGCGATTGGTCTGGTGGAGTAGGCTCTTGGACGGCCGGGCAGCAGTCGGTTAGCCAACCGATGACACTGCGTGATGCAGCCGGGGAGCCATTTTGAAATGGAAGCCTTGAACAAGGCCTTCCCATGGTTCACAGGACCAAAGTTGACGAAAAGCTGTGAAGTCTTCCGAAAACTCTTTGTGTGCGTCTCGTTGAGCTTCAGGGCACGAGCAACGTCCAGCGAGACAAAGGTTTCGGAAAAAAACAGAACACCAAAGGCTTGTTGAGATCTGAAAAGTCCTTGGAGAAACTCCTTGATGAGTCAGTGGGACCAAAGTGGAGATCTTCCTGGTGACCTGGTGTAGCGGGAGATAGCCGCCAGATGTACCTTAATGGATGTGTGTGCCAGTCCGGCCTTGGAAGGATAGAAAGTACGGCAGGATTTGCGGGGCCGTGACCCTCAAAGTGGCCATCTTCTGTGACTAGCACCATGTAGCGAAACGCTTCCGCTTGTAACTGTAGCACTTTAAGGCCAACAACGCCCTGGCCTTGGCGAGGACCACCCTGCAGTCTGCTGGCAACTCATATCCTCCAGACTCTAAGGACTGCAGGATCCAAGCTCTCAGGTTCAGCGATCCTGGGTTGGGATGCATGATTGCACCTGCTTCTCTGGTGAGAAGATTTAAAACCACTGGCAGCTTGACCGGAGGCGACGCTGACAGGTTGAGAAAGTCTGGGTACCAAATCTGCTTTGGCCAAGCCGGGTCGATGAGTATCATCCTGCATTGACACTGTCTTGAGTGTTTTGATGACTCGTAGCAGGAGAGTGAGAGGAGGAAACGTGTACAGAAACAGCGCTTCCACAGAAGGAGAACATGTCCCCCAGGATCCTCGGTTGGTGGAATCTGCTAGCAAATGTCTGGCATTTGGAGTTTGCCACCATCGTAAACAGATCGATCTGGGGCCTGCCCCACTTGACGAAGATGTAGTCCACCTGATCCTGCCGAAGTTCCTACTCGTGGCAGGAGTGCAACTCCCTGCTGAGAGACTGCAATGGTGTTCTTGACTCCCGTTAGGTGAAGAGGGACGAGGAACATCGCTTGTTTGACGGGCCAGCTACACAAATCCTGCGCTTCCTTGGAGAGCCCTCCTGTTTCCTGATGTAGAACATGGTGGTGGAGTTATCCGTGAAGCACCTCACCACCTTGCCCTTGAGAGATGGAAGGAACGACTTGAGGGCCCAGACCACTGCCCGTAGCTCCAGGATGTTCATATGGAGATCCTTCTTCTTTGGCAGCCACAGGCCTCTGGTGTGCAGATGTCCAGTGTGGGCTCCCCAGCCTTCCAGGGAAGCATCAGTGGTGACCGTCCTGGTAGAGATGGTTTTGAAATCCCATGCCCTGGGCAAAGTTGGAGTGAATGCGCCACCATCCTATCGCCCGACATAACTCGTCGTCGAGTGGGATCTTGCCTGAGAAGCTTTCAGACACCTGTATCCAGCGAGCGTCCAGGAACTCCTGAAGGGGTCACATTTGCAACCTTCAGAGCCGGATGAGGTAGATGCAGGACGACATCATGCCGAGCAATGACTTGATGGCCCGTACTGTGACTTTCTTCATCGACGACGGTCACTGCACCGTCCCTTGAATGGCTGCCACCCTCTTCTCTGAGGGTGACACCAGGCAGGACACCATATTGAGTCTGGGGCTTAGGAACAGCGCGTTCTGAGATGGTGTTAAGCAGGACTTCGGTTAGTTGATGGAGAATCCTAGATCTGTCAGTAGCTGGACAGTTGTCTCGGTGTGTCCGACAGCCAACTCCTGCGAGGGGGCACAAATGAGCCATACACGGTATGGGTATACGTGTATTCCCTGTAGACGTAGATGGGCAGCCACCAGCGCCAGGAATTTTGTGAATACTCTGGGGACCGAGTTCAACCCGTAAGGTAGAGCCTTGAACTGCTAGTGCTGTCCCTGCACTACGAAATGCAGAAACCTCTATTTTTTTTGTGAATGGCGATGTGAAAATAGGTGTCCTCCAGGTCCAGCGATGTCAAGAAGTCTCCTTTCTCCAGTTGACCGAGCACGTGTTGCAACCTGACCATCCAAAACTTTTGGGACTTCAGGTATTTGTTGAGATGTCGCAGGTCTAGGATGGGCCTCCAGCCCTCTTTCTTCTTTCTGACCAGAAAGTATCTGTAATAGACTCCGGAGCCCCGGAGTCGTTGAGGAACTAGCTCTATGGCCCTTTCCGCAGCATGGCCCCTACCTCTTCCAGGAGCTGAGGGATGTGCTGCTCCTGACGGGCAACTGGGGGGATCCGAGGACTCCTGCATTGAAATTCCAAGGTGTGTCCCTGGGCGAGAGCATCCAGCACCCACCTGTCAGTCGTGATCTTCTTCCACTCCTGAGGAACCTCGTCAGCCGTCCTCCCCCCTGGGTGCATGCTTGGGGGCTGATGTCCTGGCTGGTTCAGGCCTGTTTCGGCATGCTGTCCTCCGCTACTGTAGGCCTGCGAGCGGCCTCTATAGGCTTCCTGAGTTATGGATCTGGAGGGCTGGCGGTACGAAGCAGAGAAACCCTTGGAGGACCTGCTTGACTTTCCTCTGGAGGAGCGAAAAGAAGAGCGATGCTGCTGGAGAGTGCCAATGGGCCGGCTCCTTATCCGTCTTGATGGCCTAGAGAGAATCCTCAACGACCTTCCCAAACAAGTTCTCTCCATCGAAGGGCATGTCCAACACCATCGTCCTGGACCTCCTGATGGAAATTTGTGTCCTTCATCCAGCCCTGGCAACCAAGGCAGACACCGTTCCACATCTGCTGGAATCACGTGTTGGCCACGATCAACGCCACTGTGATGGCGTGATCAGATGCTACTGCCCCCTCATGGAAGAGCGCAATTGTTTCCATCCTCTTGTCGTCGAGAAGGAACTCCAGAATAAGCCCTGGCTAGGTTTGCCAGTGCTTTGGCCACCTTGATAGTGGACGTTGCAGTGTAAATCACCTTCCTTCACATGGTGTCCATCCTCTTTCCCTCGCTGCCCGTAGGGACCGAAGATGACGAGGACAGGTTGGCCGACCGTTTCCTCATGACCGTCGATACCACCAAATCTGCGACCTCAGGCACTTGGGTGCAGAACCCAGCACCCGATAACTCTTCTCCAGCCTATCCCGTTTGGCTGGAGCCGAGCAAGGCTTCTTCGTGAGGGCCAGGCTCTCTTCCCACATGTCGTTCAGATGGGGTACCGCCATGATTGTCTTCCTTTTGGCCTCTCGCCTCTAGTACAAGAAACCCTCCTTCCTGGTTTCCTTGGGCTCAAGCTGGAAAAGCTTGGAGGCTCTGGAGATCATGCAGTGGAACAATCCCACTTTGTCTGGTGGGGACACCCTGTGTGGAGCATCCAAATACAGATACTTGCTGTCTGCTGCAACAATATCTTCGTCATCGTCCGTAGTCGTGGCCGTATACATCCCCGCACCCGTGTCTGAGTCTGCTGGGGGAAAAGGGGCCTGACATGGAGGTGGAGGCTGAAACGGGGGCGTTGGATGATGCTTCCTCACCTTCGTTGGATACTGATCGGGGTCCTTGGGGACCATCGGAGTCAGATCCGGGGGCATCCTCCTCTGGATCTCTGACACTAAGGTGTGCAGGGTTGACAATGTCCAGAGACAAGTCCCTCAGATGAGCTGGCGGGAATCGGAAAACTAGGCCTGTGCCATCATCACAGCTGTCCTACTCTTCCACGTCCTTGTGGACCGTGTGCAAGGACTCCTGGTCATCGTCATGGCTTGGACATGGTCTGGGAGGAAGGTTATGGGGCCTCCTCACACCATCTTTCTCCTCCCTGCGGGGCTTGAACCAGGGTCTGAGCCGGTTTCCCCCCTTCTGATGTGCCAGCAGACTTTGCCAAAGTCACTGCAGCGGTGTCGTGCCTTGGTGGAAGGGATACCTTCTGTGCTGCTGGGGCTACCTTTGCTGGGTCAGAGTCATTAACCGTTGCGGTAGTAGCTGTCGCCAACTCCATCGTCAACAAATTCTTGGCCTGTGTCGATTGGGCCTGCTTGGGCTGTTCTGCCTTCCTTGCCCCCATCCACGGCTTTTCTGACTTCTCCCGCAGTTTAGCCGGGGTAGATGATTTCCTTTTTGAGGAGGGGCTCGATTGACGGCTGGCAATGTAGGCGGAGGATGATGCCGATCCCCCCTTATCCACCTTGGGACCCACTTCCACGGCAAACATGGTGGATTTAGACTTGCAGTTCTTGCCCTTGTCCTGGGCCTTCTCAGATGAGGCACCCTCAAAGGACTTAGAAGGCTGCTCCTCGGACCGGCCAGTCGTGGGTGAGGCATGACCCTGTCCGGAGCATGGGGCAGAGGCCCTGGCGTTAAGCCACACTGCCAGTCTATGGTGCCTGTTCCTCGTTGTCTTCTTGGAGAACCCGAAGTGTATCTCGCACCCCACCTCCTTGTGGTCTGGATGCAGGCAGTAGAGGCATTGCAGGTGCTTGTCATCCACAAACACATTCCGTAGCCCTCATTTGGTGCAGGGCTTGAAGAGGAACCTTCCCTCCTTCTCCTCCGTCATGGTCGTACGGCGCGAAGTAGGCTAAAATTCACCGACAATGGATCCCCGCTGTCGGCAGATAGAGAAGAGAGTACACAGGCTTTTTTGGAACAAAAATAGAACCCTTTTCTGTCGAAAACACAACAAAATAGAAGTAGCTTGCAGAGAAAATTTGAGGACTCCCAAGACTGAAGCGTTGTAACGCTCACCTGATTCCCTCAGAGGCGCCGGTCTTGACTGGGTGAATGCCGTATCTTCAAAGGTGATGTGTAACACACGGTTGGCTCTTTGGGCTGGACCTCTGTGCACTGTATGTCTGACTCGAAGAGTAAGATGTCTGCAGATAGAAAATATGGGATTAATGAACTGGGGTTATTGGGTGCCTCTCTCCTCTTCCCTTTCTCTTCTCCTGTAGAACCCCAAAGGTTAACGCCCTCACCGTAGGTAAGTGAACGCCGAGCTCTCCATTTGCCTCGGGGCAGGGTGCCGTAAGAAGTTTCTTCACTGGATAAGGGTGCAGGCCTCTTGACCTCAGAGGACTGCTGTCCGTCGTTAACTGCACGAACGGTAAGTTCTGGGCACTTCAAATGTCTTCAAAGTCTTTTGTAATGATATCTCTTGTTTTGCAGGGTTCCGGCGATGGCGGATGGCGGGCTGATGAGAGTTGAGGATCGAACCCGCGTGAGGAATAGAAGCGCCTGGAAGCACGTAAGTAAGCGCTTGTAGCCTGCTTCACGATGCGCACTAACTGTCTCTTTATCTTGCAGGTACAAGTTCGGAGCTTTAGAGAAGCTGAAGGGTGCTGGAATACCCACTGGATTCGGCGTGGGAAGGAGTAATGGCACGTGAGTAATAAAGTTGCCCAATGTCTTTAAACGCACCTTCTTTTGTCTTTCAGATGCGGGATGCAGCGCCGAAGGCCTCCGGAGCGTGCGAAGAGCTGGTAAGCTTTTGTCTTTCAGATGCCGGAATGCAGTGCGAAGACCTCCGGAGCATGCGAAGAGTAGGTAAGCCTTTGTCTTTCAGATGCCGGAATGCAGCGCGAGGCGTTGGTGACAGCCGATGGACCAGGTAAGAGATGCGCTGCCACTGAAGACCGTAGTGCTAACCTGTTCTTTCTTTGTCTTTACAGGTGCTGCTGAAGACTGGATTCCAGGATGGTAAGCCTTTGTTCCCTTAGGCCCAGGATCAGAAGCAGAAGACACGATGAGCGTTCTGCTGCGGAGAATGCAGAATAACGCAAAGCAAGATTCATCCATCGGGTGTGGTTTAAATAGCCTCCTGTAGTGCTTAGGTGTCTCCTTCCACAGCCACGCCTAGGTAAGAAAAGAGTTCCTGCTTTCCAGAAGAGTTCCAGTGTTCTGAACCTAGGGAGTGGCTCCTGCCCCACCCAACAGGAAAAGTAGTCCCAAACAGAAGAGGATCAGGGGTTCAACTGGCAGGTAAGTCAGCAGCATGGTCTGCTGCAGGTAAGTCCACCCAAGCATTATGAGCCCGGCGCTTCCAGCGCTGGGACTGGGCATCTTTATGAGCCTGGTGCCACTGGCGCCAGGACAGGGTCCAAAAGGTCCCAATTGGGACTGGCTGGCACTCGGAACCGGGGTTATGGGTCTGCTTCCAAGGGAGTCGGGCAAGTCCTGATCTTTTGGAAGCAGAGATCATGACAGCACCCCCCTCAAGGCCCCTCCCAAACCGGGCTTCTCCGGGGGTTTGGGTTTGTTAGGAAATGTTCGATGAAATCTTTTGATTAGACGAGGCGCGTGGACATATTCTGCAGGTTCCCAGGATCTTTCTTGGGGACCGTAGCCTTTCCAGTCAATCAGGTAAAATAGTTTAGATTTGGAGATCTTGGAATCCAGGATGCTTTTGACTTCAAACTCGAGTTCTCCATCAACTAGAATAGGTTTTGGAGATGTAGTTAGTCGGGTTTGAGGTTGCACGGGTTTTAATAGAGAGACGTGGAAGACCGGATGTATCTTCATGTGAGGGGGCAAGTCCAACTTGACCGCTACTGGATTTACTATGGTAGTGATGGAATAGGGACCAAGGTATCTTGGGTTGAATGTGCGTGGTCCTTTTAGAGGTAGATATTTGGTGGATAACCAGACTTGATCTCCTACTTGATATTGGGGGGCTTCCTTCCGATGTTGGTCTGCTCCTTTCTTGTATTGTTCTTTAGCCCTTTGAAGGTGAGAAACGGCTTCCTTAAAGGCTTGGGTGATTGTAGAATGCAGGTGGTCTACTGCTGGTGTTCCAAGATCTTGGAGTGGATCCAACTCCGAGGTTCGTGGGTGACTACCGTATAAAAGAAAAAACGGGGTCTTCCCAGTTCCAGAGTGGACAGAGTTATTGTAGGCATATTCGGCTATCCAAAGAATATCTTTCCAAGTTTTTTCAGTTTGTTGTAGCATGCAGCGCAAATACTGTTCCAGAGTTTGATTGGTCCTCTCGGTTTGTCCGTCGGTTTGAGGGTGGTGGCTGGTCGAAAGTCTCACATAAATTTGAGCCGACCGACAGCAACTTTGCCAAAAATGAGAAATAAATTGACTACCTCGATCCGAAATTAGAACTGAAGGAAAACCGTGCAGTCGGACGATGTTTTCGAGAAATTCTCGGGCCAGAGTTGCTGCTGTTGGTAAGCCTTTGAGTGGAATGAAATGCGCCATCTTGGAGAATAGGTCCACGATTACTAGGATCGTATTGTATACGGAGCATGGAGGTAGATCGGTGATGAAATCCATAGAAAGCGTATGCCAAGGGCGAGGCGGGATGTCAATAGGAAGTAAGAGGCCGGCTGGTTTTTCCTTTTGACTCTTGTTTTGGGCGCATACTCCACAGGACATTATAAAGTCTCTGATATCTTTTTTCCAAGACGGCCACCAGAAGTAGCGCTTGATCTTTTCCGAGGTCTTGGTCATACCGGGATGTCCTTCCATTAAAGAATCGTGATAACAAGAGATTACCTTTTTCTGTAAATCTGTGCTGGGCAGGTATAACCGTTCTTGGAAATATAATAGGTTGTCCTTCACCGTAAAGTCCTTTCCCTGCAGATGCCAATTCTGTATGTCTGCTGGAGTTACCAGTAGCCTGGCTTTATCCTTAACTTCCTCTATGGATTGTGTGGCGATTACACCTAGAATTCTTTGTTCGGGAATGATAGGTACAGGTTTAGGATTGATCAAATGTTCTTCCACTCCCATCCGAGAAAGGGCATCAGCTTTACCGTTTTTTGTACCAGGTCGATAGGTAATTATGAAGTCAAACTCGGCAAAGAATAGTGCCCAACGGAGTTGCCTAGAGGATTGAGCTTTTGCGGTTTTCAAATATTGCAGGTTTCGGTGATCTGTAATCACAGTAACGGTATGTCGGGCCCCCAGAAGATAATGCCGCCAAGCCTTAAAGGCGGACTTGATAGCTAGAAGTTCCTTATCAGTAATAGTGTAATTGATTTCAGGAGGCGAGAATTTGCGGGACCAAAATGCCACGGGATGCAACTGATTGGTTACTGGGTCCTTTTGTGATAGAACTGCCCCCATGGCAAGGCTCGAAGCATCAGTTTCAACGATGTAGGGGAGTTCTGGGCGAGGATGTTTTAAGATCGGTGCAGAGATAAATCTAGTCTTCAAATTCTGGAAAGCTTGTTCCGCCTCGGTAGACCATTCAAAACGTTTGTTTTTCTTTAACAAAGCGGTGATGGGCTGGACTATTCGAGAGAATTCGGGGATAAACCTTCGGTAAAAGTTAGCCTAACATGCTTTGAACACCTTTTACGGAGGATGGCGATGGCCATTTGAGAATTGCATCGACCTTCTTTGAATCCATACGCACTCCGCTAGGTGATAATATGAATCCCAAGAATTCAACTTCAGTCACGTTGAAAACACATTTTTCCAACTTAGCGAAAAGTTTGTGTTGACGCAATCTCTCGAGGACCATTTTCACGTGTTTCTGATGTTCAGTTTCCGATGAAGAATAAACGAGGATGTCGTCAATGTAAACAACAACACACACATCTATGAGCTCTCTGAGGACATCGTTCATAAAATATTGAAAGGCGGCCGGGGCATTGCAAAGTCCGAAGGGCATGACCTGATATTCAAATAGCCCATACTTGGTGCGGAAGGCCGTCTTGCATTCATCGCCCTCTTTTACTCGTACCAAGTGGTAGGCTCCTCTACGATCCAGCTTTGTATATATGCATGCTTTTCTGACTTGGTCCAGGAGTTCAGGGATCAAAGGTAACGGATATCTATTCTTAACGGTGATCTGGTTCAGGGCGCGATAATCTATACAAGTTCTAAGGTCCCCTTCTTTTTTTGGAACGAAGAACAAAGCTGAGGAAGCAGGGGACTTGGAAGGACGAATAAACCCATTCGCTAGGTATTGATCCAGGTATTGTCGGAGGTGAAGATTCTCAGGCTCGGTGAGGGCATAAATTCTACTACAAGGAGGAGTAGATCCAGGTATCAGGTCTATCTGGCAGTCATAAGACCTATGAGGAGGTAGAGAGTTAGCCTGATCCTTCCGGAAAACATCTTGGAATTCTAGGTATTCAGGAGGTAACTGGGGAGCCTCCGAGGAAATTGCTACCAGTGCAACACCAGGTCGAGGGTGACAAGTAGAGACACATTCTGGAAACTGAACCGTTCTTGCTCGCCAATCGATCTGAGGATTGTGCTTCTCTAACCAAGGAATTCCTAGAATAATCTGGAACTGAGGGGCCTTGATCACATCGAACACGATCTTCTCATGGTGTCCATCTTGACTTACTAGCGTCACTTCTTGGGTGGTATGCGTTACTGGTCCGGAGGCTATCTCTGTACCATCCACCGTAGTAATGACGTCCTTTACAGCCTTTGGACAAAGAGTCAGATTCATCCTCAAAACCATTTCATGATCCACATAATTGCCGATGGCACCGCTGTCGACGTAAGCTTCAATCGCATGTAATCGATCCGGATGTTCAGGGCTAATGAGGACCATAGGTATCACGAAATGCGAGGTCACGGAACTGGTTTTAACGCTCGGCAAGAGGACCTCTATTCTTGTTGGGCGAGGTTGTTTCCCTGCTCAGAGTTTGTGACCCTGGTAACTGCAGCTCCTACTGCCTTCTTGGCTGGTTTCACCGGACAGTCCCGAAGAAAGTGCCCCGAGTTTCCGCAATAGAGGCATAATTGCAGCTGTTTTCTCCTTTCCCGCTCCTTTTGTGTTAGTGGTCCTTTCAGGCCCCCTATTTGCATGGGTTCCCCGGAGTCTACTCCTTTGGTAGGAGTTGGTGGTTTGGAAAATACTCGAGCATCAAACTTGGAACGATCGGCCTTCCTGTTCTGCAGTCTGTGGTCAATTTGAACAACTAAGTCAATATAGTCCGAACAGTCTTGCGGGGGATTCACTACTTGGGCTAACACATCTTTGAGCTCTCCACGTAGACCTCTATAAAACAGCGTAATCATTTTGTCCTCAGGCCATCGAGTTTCCACTATCAGTCTGTTGAAAGACGCAATATAAGCCAAAAGGTCTTCATTACCCTGTCGCAATGAAAGGAGCTCATTGTCCAAGGCCTGCCCCTGTGAATGTCTTGCAAACAGTTTTTCCATACTGAGCTGAAAAGCTTGAAAATCATGGAGAACCGGATCATCTTGATTAAGATCGACCAGTCTGCCGCATTGCCACTAAGGTACGAAAGCACGAAAGCTACCTTAGCTTGATCAGTTGTAAAGGCTGCTGGCCGGCATAAGAAGTGCAACCGGCACTGATTAATAAATACTGCAAACCTCTTTGGGTCCCAGAAAATCGTTCGGGCGGAGCCAGAGGTACATTCCCAGGTAGGTTGATCTGCACTGGGTTCGTAGAGGATGTTGAAGGAAGATTTGCCCCTGATACGGGTAACGGAGTTTGTCCGGCTTGTGATTGTAGCAATTGTCTAGCGAGATCGTCTGTTCGCTCCTTGGAAATAATCAGTTCCCTTCTTAGAGCATTCGTTTCCTGACGGGCTGCATGCACTTCTGCTCTTAGTTCCCCAAGTAACTGGGCTAGCTGGTCGGTATCCAAGGTATCCATAGCGCCTGGGTGGGAGTTTTGCGGTAGGCTTTGCGTTCTGTAACGCTCACCTGATTCCCGCAGAGGCGCCGGTCTTGACTGGGTGAATGCCGTATCTTCAAAGGTGATGTGTAACACACGGTTGGCTCTTTGGGCTGGACCTCTGTGCACTGTATGTCTGACTCGAAGAGTAAGATGTCTGCAGATAGAAAATATGGGATTAATGAACTGGGGTTATTGGGTGCCTCTCTCCTCTTCCCTTTCTCTTCTCCTGTAGAACCCCAAAGGTTAACGCCCTCACCTTAGGTAAGTGAACGCCGAGCTCTCCATCTGCCTCGGGGCAGGGTGCCGTAACCTGTTTCTTCACTGGATAAGGGTGCAGGCCTCTTGACCTCAGAGGACTGCTGTCCGTCGTTAACTGCACGAACGGTAAGTTCTGGGCACTTCAAATGTCTTAAAAGTCTTTTGTAATGATATCTCTTGTTTTGCAGGGTTCCGGCGATGGCGGATGGCGGGCTGAAGAGAGTTGAGGATCGAACCCGCGTGAGGAATAGAAGCGCCTGGAAGCACGTAAGTAAGCGCTTGTAGCCTGCTTCACGATGCGCAATAAGTGTCCCTTTTATCTTGCAGGTACAAGTTCGGAGCTTTAGAGAAGCTGAAGGGTGCTGGAATACCCACTGGATGTCATGATCCCTGCTTCCAAGGGGTCAGGACTTGCCCCACGACCTTGGAAGCAGGCCCATAACTCTGATCCCAGGAACCAGCCAGTCCCTATTGGGACCTTTTGGACCTTGTCCTGGCGCCAGTGGTGCCAGGCTCATGAAGGTGACTGGTCCCGGCACAGGAAGCGCCGGGCTCATATTAGATAAGAGTGCTTGGTGGACCTACCTGTAGCAGACCATGCTGCTTACTTACCAGCTAGCTGGTCTCCTGATCCTTCTCTGCCTGGGACTACTTTTTCTGTCTGGGTGGAGCAGGAGCCACTCCCTGGAAGCAGAACACAGGAACTCTTCTAGAAATCTGGAACTCTTTTTCTTACCTGGGTGGGGCCGTGGAAGAAGACCACTAAGCACTACAGAAGGCTAGTTAAACCACACCCGATTGGTTTCACGTGCTACGCGTTATTCTGCATCTGCAGCAGGACGCTCACCGTGTCAGCTCCAGGAAACCTCCAGCTCCAGATCCTGTGAACACGAAATCACCTGCTGGGATCCAACCTTCAGTCTTCTTCAGTCTTCAGCAGCTCCTGCAAAAACAAAGGCACAGGTTAGGCTAAAGCAAAGGCAGCGCATCTACTTACCTAATCCAACGGCAGCATCCAAGGCGCCTTTTTCAGCCTTTCTCTTCCGGCATCCGACATCTGCAAAGAGAAAGAACATCGGTCAGTAATATTTAACTACAAAGTCTGCTTACCTGTGTTACACCCGTTCCAACTCAGCTCGCGCTGCATTCCGGCACCTGCAAGACAAGATACATCGGTTCGTAACGCTTAGTTACAAGACTGCTTACCTGTGTTACGTTCGCTTCCAATCTGTTCGCGCTGCACCTCAGCACCTGCAAAGACAAAAGAGACATTACGGTGCATTCTACAGCGCTAGTGCAGTCTTTCTACTTACGTGCCATTAGAAGGATAATCTTCACCGCCACAGCATCTGAAACGGAAAAGACATAGACTTTAAAGACTTAAGACTTTTGAAAGAGAAGAGAACAATCTAAAAGGAACTTAAATACTTACAAGGCACGCCTGTGCAATAACGGCGTCTTCGCTCTCAGCTAACCCTCTGCTATCAAGAGGCAGAGCTCGCATCCAGTGAAGCAACTGGACCCAGCGCCCCTGCACAAGACGCAGGATGGAGAGCCCGGCATTTACCTATCTAAGGTAAGCGCAAGTATCAACCCAGTTCCACGGGGAAAGAAAGGGCGAGAGGGGCTAGGAACTTTCCCAACCTTCCAATCACTAATACCTTGGTTTACCCTTGCAGACACCTCACTCTTCAGCTTAAACTTTCGGTGAGAAGGGGGCCCTGTCCGGGAGCAAAACAAACCCTGCGCCTAACACTGAAGACGGTATCCCCACCGGATCAAGGCCTGCGCCTCCGAGGGAACCAGGTGAGCGTTACAGAACGCGAAGCCTTACCACATAATTCCCGCCCAGGCGCAATGGAAACCTCAGACACAGACCAATTGGCCCATTTACTCGGGGAGTTGAGGGCGGAAGTACACGCCGCACGTGAGGAAACAAATGCCCTAAGGAGGGAGTTAGTGGTCTCCAAGGAGCGAACAGACGATTTGGCTAGGCAATTGCTGCAAGCCCAAGCTGGACAAACTCCTCTACCCACCCCTAGTGGGGGCCACGCTCCTACAGCTTCCTCAAATCCGGTGCAAATCAATCTACCAGGAAATATACCTTTGGCTCCGCCCGAACGCTTTTCAGGTGATCCGAAAAGGTTTGCTGTGTTCATCAATCAATGTCGCTTGCACTTTTTGTGCAGACCCGCCGCTTTTCCAACGGACCAGGCTAAAGTGGCCTTTGTACTCTCTTATCTCAGTGGCAGTGCCGCAGATTGGTCTGTTCCTTTAGTGTCTCAAGATGACCCCATTCTCCATAACTTCCAGAACTTCCAAGCCAGTATGGAGAAACTGTTCGCAAGGCACTATCAGGGACAGGCCTTGGACAATGAACTTCTTTCACTACGACAGGGCAATCAAGATCTTCTGACTTATATTGCATCATTTAACAGACTAGTGGTGGAAACCGGATGGCCGGAGGATAAGAGGATCACACTGTTTCACAGAGGTCTGCGTGGGGAATTAAAAGACGTTCTGGCTCAAGTGGTAAATCCTCCACAAGACTGTTCCGAATATATCGATCTGGTAGTGCAATCGGATCATCGACTACAGGATCGGAAAGCCGATCGATCCAGATTTGAAACCCGACTTTTTCCAAGGCCACAAAGTTCCACGAAAGGAACTGATTCTGTGGAACCCATGCAAATAGGGGTTGTTAAAGGACCTTTAACCCAAAAGGAGAGGGAAAGGAGGAGACAACTGCAATTATGCCTCTATTGCGGAAACTCAGGGCACTTTCTTCGAGATTGTCCAGTGAAGCCCAAGAAGAAGATAGTAGGGGCGTCTGATAAAGGTACCGAGAATTCTGAGCCGGGAAACGACCTCGCCCGGCAAGTGTAGAGGTCCGCTTGCCGAGCGTTAAAACCAGTTCTTTGACCTCGCATTTCATCATGCCCATGGTCCTCGTGAGTCCAGAGCAACCTAATTGTATGCATGCCATTAAAGCATACATTGATAGTGGCGCAATCGGGAATTACTTGGACTGTGAACTGGCCGCCAGGATGAATCTATCTCTTTGTCCAAAGACGGTGAAAGACGTCATCACCACCGTGGATGGGACGGAAATAGCTTCCGGACCTGTAACTCACACCACCATGGAAGTAACGTTAGTAAGCCAAGATGGGCATCAAGAGAAGATCGTGTTTGATGTGATCAAGGCCCCGCAGTTTCAAGTCATCTTGGGAGTTCCTTGGTTGGAGAAACACAATCCTCAAATTGATTGGCGAGCAAAGACAATCCGGTTTCCAGAATGCGCTTCTACCTGTTACCCTCAGCCCTCCACCAAACTAGCTGCAACTGTTTCTGAGAGTCCACAACCGCCTCCTGAATACCAGGAATTCCAAGATGTCTTTCGGAAAGACCAAGCTAATTCTTTGCCTCCCCACAGATCATACGACTGTCAGATAGACCTGATTCCCGGATCCACTCCTCCGTGCAGTCGGATTTATGCCCTCACTGAACCTGAAAATCTCCACCTAAGGCAGTATTTGGACCAGTACCTGGCTAATGGATTCATCCGTCCTTGGAAGTCCCCGGCCTCCTCAGCTCTGTACTTCGTGCCAAAAAAGGAGGGAGACTTAAGAACGTGTATAGACTACCGTGCCCTGAACCAGATTACAATTAAGAACAGGTATCCATTGCCATTGATCCCAGAACTACTTGACCAAGTCAAAAACACCTGTATATACACTAAGTTGGACCTCAGAGGAGCCTACCATTTGGTGCGAATAAAGGAGGGCGATGAATGGAAGACGGCCTTTCGTACCAAGTATGGACTGTTCGAGTATCAAGTGATGCCCTTCGGGTTGTGTAACGCACCGGCCGCATTCCAGTTCTTTATAATTGACGTGCTCCGTGAACTCATTGATGTGTGTGTAGTTGTTTACATTGACGATATTCTGGTTTATTCATCCTCTGAGGCAGAACACCGAAAACACGTCACCGCGGTACTGGAGAGGCTCCGAAAACACAAACTTTTTGCAAAATTAGAGAAGTGCGTCTTTCATGTCACTGAGGTCGAATTTTTGGGATTTATTTTGTCGCCTGACGGAGTTCACATGGACTCGAGGAAAGTAGACGCAATCATCAAGTGGCCCTCATCAACATCTGTAAAAGGGGTTCAAAGTATGTTGGGCTTCGCCAACTTCTATCGTAGGTTTATTCCAGACTTCTCTCGGGTAGTCCAACCCATTACAGCTCTCCTCAGAAAAAACAAATGTTTTGAATGGTCTACCGAGGCAGAACAAGCCTTTCAGGAGCTAAATACTAAATTTACTTCAGCCCCGATTTTAAAACATCCCCGCCCGGAACTACCTTACATCGTCGAGACCGATGCCTCCAGCCTCGCTATGGGAGCAGTGCTTTCACAAAGAGACCCAGAAACCAACCAGTTACACCCCGTGGTGTTTTGGTCTCGCAAATTCTCGGCCCCAGAAATCAACTACACCATTACTGATAAGGAACTTTTGGCTATTAAGTCCGCCTTTAAGGCCTGGCGGCATTATCTCCTAGGAGCCCGACACACTGTCACCGTCATTACTGACCATCGTAACCTACAGTATCTTAAATCAGCCAAAGCCCAATCCTCCAGACAACTTCGCTGGGCATTATTTTTTGCCGAATTTGATTTTATAATCACCTACCGACCAGGCAATAAGAATGGTAAAGCGGATGCCCTCTCTCGAATTGGAGTAGATGAACACATGGTTAACCCTGAGCCCGTACCTATTATTCCTGAACAAAGAATCCTGGGTCTGATCGGCATGCAATCCATTGAAGAAATTGAAGCCCAGGTTAAACAACTTGTAACTCCAGCAGACATACAAAAATGGCATCCTCAGGGGGAAGACTTCACAGTAAAGAACGACTTATTGTACTTCAAGGAACGACTTTATGTACCCTGTACTAGCTTACAAAATCAAGTCATCTCTTGTTATCACGACTCCTTAATGGAAGGACACCCGGGTATGGCCAAGACCTCGGAAAAGGTCAAGCGTCACTTCTGGTGGCCATCTTGGAGAAAGGACATCAGAAACTTTGTCATGTCCTGTGGAGTGTGCGCCCAAAACAAGAGTCCTAAGGAGAAACCAGCAGGCCTCTTACAACCAACTGACATCCCACCTCGTCCCTGGCATACCCTCTCCATGGACTTTATCACCGACTTACCTCCCTGTTCCGGATACAATACAATCCTGGTAATCGTAGACTTATTCTCAAAAATGGCACATTTCATCCCACTAAAGGGTTTACCGTCAGCAGCAATCCTGGCTCGAGAATTTCTTGAAAACATCGTTTGGTTGCACGGCTTTCCTTCAATTTTAATCTCGGACAGAGGAAGTCAATTCATCTCCTACTTCTGGCGGAGTTGCTGTCGGTTGGCTCAAATTGATGTGAGACTTTCAACCAGTCACCACCCACAAACCGACGGTCAGACCGAAAGGACCAATCAGACTTTGGAACAGTACCTACGCTGCATGCTGCAACAGACAGAAGGAACTTGGAAGGACATCCTTTGGATAGCCGAGTACGCTTACAATAACTCAGTCCACTCTGGAACCGGAAAGACCCCGTTTTTTCTTTTGTATGGTAACCATCCTCGAACCTCTAACCTGGATCCACCCCAGGATCTTGGAACACCAGCAGTTGACCACCTACATTCAACCATCACCCAAGCCTTCAAGGAAGCTACTACCCACCTTCAAAGGGCCAAGGAACAATACAAGAAAGGAGCAGATCAACATCGGAAGGAAGCCCCTCAGTACCAAATAGGAGATCAAGTCTGGTTATCCACCAAACATTTACCCCTAAAGGGACCACGCACTTTTAACCCAAGATACCTGGGACCCTACTCTATCACTGCCATAATAAATCCAGTAGCGGTCAAGTTGGATTTACCCCCTCGTATGAAAATGCACCCAGTCCTTCATGTTTCACTACTAAAACCTGTTCAACCAGAAACCCGATTGACTAAATCTCCTGAACCTATCCTAGTTGACGGAGAACTCGAGTTTGAAATCAAAAATATCCTGGATTCCAAGATCTCCAAATCGAAACTACACTACCTGATTGACTGGAAAGGCTACGGCCCCCAAGAAAGATCTTGGGAACCTGCAGAACATGTACATGCACCTCGACTAATCAAGAAATTTCATCGGACATTTCCTAACAAACCAAGACCTCCGGAGAAGTCAACCTTGGGAGGGGCCTTAAGGGGGGCTGCTGTCATGATCCCTGCTTCCAAGGGGTCAGGACTTGCCCCACGACCTTGGAAGCAGGCCCATAACTCTGATCCCAGGAACCAGCCAGTCCCTATTGGGACCTTTTGGACCTTGTCCTGGCGCCAGTGGTGCCAGGCTCATGAAGGTGACTGGTCCCGGCACAGGAAGCGCCGGGCTCATATTAGATAAGAGTGCTTGGTGGACCTACCTGTAGCAGACCATGCTGCTTACTTACCAGCTAGCTGGTCTCCTGATCCTTCTCTGCCTGGGACTACTTTTTCTGTCTGGGTGGAGCAGGAGCCACTCCCTGGAAGCAGAACACAGGAACTCTTCTAGAAATCTGGAACTCTTTTTCTTACCTGGGTGGGGCCGTGGAAGAAGACGCCTAAGCACTACAGAAGGCTATTTAAACCACACCCGATTGGTTTCACATGCTTCGCGTTATTCTGTATCTGCAGCAGGACGCTCACCGTGTCAGCTCCAGGAAACCTCCAGCTCCAGATCCTGTGAACACGAAATCACCTGCTGGGATCCAACCTTCAGTCTTCTTCAGTATTCAGCAGCTCCTGCAAAAACAAAGGCACAGGTTAGGCTAAAGCAAAGGCAGCGCATCTACTTACCTAATCCAACGGCAGCATCCAAGGCGCCTTTTTCAGCCTTTCTCTTCCGGCATCCGACATCTGCAAAGAGAAAGAACATCGGTCAGTAATATTTAACTACAAAGTCTGCTTACCTGTGTTACGCCCGTTCCAACTCAGCTCGCGCTGCATTCCGGCACCTGCAAGGCAAGATACATCGGTTCGTAACGCTTAGTTACAAGACTGCTTACCTGTGCTACGTTCGCTTCCAATCTGTTCGCGCTGCACCTCGGCACCTGCAAACACAAAAGAGACATTACGGTGCATTCTACAGCGCTAGTGCAGTCTTTCTACTTACGTGCCATTAGAAGGATAATCTTCACCGCCACAGCATCTGAAACGGAAAAGACATAGACTTTAAAGACTTAAGACTTTTGAAAGAGAAGAGAACAATCTAAAAGGAACTTAAATACTTACAAGGCACGCCTGTGCAATAACGGCGTCTTCGCTCTCAGCTAACCTTCTGCTATCAAGAGGCAGAGCTCGCATCCAGTGAAGCAACTGGACCCAGCGCCCCTGCACAAGACGCAGGATGGAGAGCCCGGCATTTACCTATCTAAGGTAAGCGCAAGTATCAACCCAGTTCCACGGGGAAAGAAAGGGCGAGAGGGGCTAGGAACTTTCCCAACCTTCCAATCACTAATACCTTGGTTTACCCTTGCAGACACCTCACTCTTCAGCTTAAACGTTCGGTGAGAAGGGGGCCCTGTCCGGGAGCAAAACAAACCCTGCGCCTAACACTGAAGACGGTATCCCCACCGGATCAAGGCCTGCGCCTCCGAGGGAACCAGGTGAGCGTTACACTGGATTCGGCGTGGGCAGGAGTAATGGCACGTGAGTAATAAAGGTGCCCAATGTCTTTAAACGCACCTTCTTTTGTCTTTCAGATGCGGGATGCAGCGCCGAAGGCCTCCGGAGCGTGCGAAGAGCTGGTAAGCTTTTGTCTTTCAGATGCCGGAATGCAGTGCGAAGACCTCCGGAGCATGCGAAGAGTAGGTAAGCCTTTGTCTTTCAGATGCCGGAAAGCAGCGCAAGGCGTTGGTGACAGCCGATGGACCAGGTAAGAGATGCGCTGCCACTGAAGACCGTAGTGCTAACCTGTTCTTTCTTTGTCTTTACAGGTGCTGCTGAAGACTGGATTCCAGGATGGTAAGCCTTTGTTCCCTTAGGCCCAGGATCAGAAGCAGAAGACACGATGAGCGTTCTGCTGCAGAGAATGCAGAATAACGCAAAGCAAGATTCATCCATCGGGTGTGGTTTAAATAGCCTCCTGTAGTGCTTGGGTGTCTCCTTCCACAGCCACGCCTAGGTAAGAAAAGAGTTCCTGCTTTCCAGAAGAGTTCCAGTGTTCTGAACCTAGGGAGTGGCTCCTGCCCCACCCAACAGGAAAAGTAGTCCCAAACAGAAGAGGATCAGGGGTTCACCTGGCAGGTAAGTAAGCAGCATGGTCTGCTGCAGGTAAGTCCACCCAAGCATTATGAGCCCGGCGCTTCCAGCGCTGGGACTGGGCATCTTTATGAGCCTGGTGCCACTGGCGCCAGGACAGGGTCCAAAAGGTCCCAATTGGGACTGGCTGGCACTCGGAACCGGGGTTATGGTTCTGCTTCCAAGGGAGTCGGGCAAGTCCTGATCTTTTGGAAGCAGAGATCATGACAAGCGTACAGTAAAAATCTGAAGGTGGCTGTCAGATGAGGGACTTTGGGAGAGGATTACATTGTATGGGGCAGTATGACCCAGAGGACAGTGATTGGTTTAAAGGAGAAATACAGTTTGTAAGTGAAAGTGAAACAGTTTTTTCTTTTTGCTGAGGATTCCCAGCCTGACGGGGAATATTCATAAGCATGTGACTCCATTCCAGACCCCATGCTGGAGAAAGTAGCGTTACAGCAGTAATCTAAAATCTCTGGAATGGCTGAGGAAACAACTTGTCCCCGAAGATCACTGGGAAGTAGATTTATGCATTGGAGAAACATACCGCAAGCCTGATGTTGGCCATAGGCTTTACAAAAAGCATATTTGCGGCTCTGATGGGGAAGCGGTCAGATGACCTTTGGAAAAGAGCACGGTATCCAGGAGTTCAGTTAGATATGAATACCCATGACAGAGCAGCTTTTAATACCTATAGGGCACTGGTTTGGGGGGCCCTGTGAATGATGCATCTGGATACGCCAGATATAAATTTGATTTTAATGAAAACAATGCCATTGGAGAATGATCCTGCTGCACACATCAAGTTGATTTAGGAGATGTGAAGGTCAGAGACGGGAGAAGTGTGGGACCAAAGCCTGGCAATTCTTTACCACATGCTAAAAATGTGGCTCCCAAAGGAAGTCCAGCATGATTTAGATAAGGTGGCAGAAATGGAGGCCTAGAGTTGGCCTGTGATTCAAGCATACATTGTGCATTTCTGTAAAAGAAGACAAGAAAAGGAGAAGAATAGTTTAGAGCAGGCTCTAAAAGCAGAGACTAAGCTCTTGCAAATAAAAGTGGCGAAGATTTTTTTGGAAGGGGCGGTAATTACACACTCTATGGAGGGACAGCAGGGGCAGTTGGGACAACAGGACAGGGTGAATCAGGTATGACACAGGGGTGGATGGACCAAGGTACAAAACCATTATATTAAAAAAAGACAGTCACAATGGGATGGTGTTCAATTAGGATGCATGCTGAGCAGTCGAAAAGCAGAGCTTCAGGGTATATGGGTATGGACCACTTGGATTCTCTCGGTCCAAGGCAAGTGAGAGTGTTTCCAAGGGGCAAGGGAGGATTTGCGCGAGGAGGTGGGTCTTTTGTCAGGTTTGGAGGAATGGGTCCTGAGTTAAATGGGCCAATGGCAAATAATAAGGGTTCTATAGGATTCAGTTTTGGTCATGCAGGAGGTTGTGAAATGCGTCACAAGATTAAGGTGAACAATCACAGTTTTTCATCTTGGGAGCTCAGCAGATGCAATCCCGGCCCTGCCATATGCCCCAGGCTCTGTGCAGTCAAAGCAGGCATGGGTTGAATAGAACTCAGCCACTGGGGCTGCACAGACCCATGGGACCCCATCGACCATACCAGCACAAGCATTAGTGTAGACATTGGACAAGAATCCTTTACCCCAAGAAACGGTTACTCACTGTACTGAATCAAGTATTTTGGGACAGAGTCCTTTTTTTTCCCCCCGATGCTAATAGGTACCAGGAGTAGGACAGCCTCCAGGGGTCTCTGATGTGTCCAGACCTGTCCATTAGCACGGATCCAGAGGAGGAACCCGGATAGGTGTGCAGGTAGGTGATCCAACGTTCTCATTAATGGTCGACACAGGGGCAACAAAACCTTGAATTAAGGAAGGGGAGTTCCGCTTGTCAGGCAAAATGATGGACACACCAGGATTCTATGGGGCTATCCTGTCGGTTCCTTATACTGAAGATCTCCGTATTAAGGTAGGTACTCAAAATGTATCTGCCACTTTGTTGTATTGTACAGATACCCCAGCAAATCTTTTGGGAAGAGAGCTCCTGAGTAAGCTACAGATGTTGATTGCTTTCACAGAGGATGGTATAGTATGCTCAACTCCAGGGTTGTATCCGGTAAGAGGCAGCGCTTTTGTATGCATATTGTAGTGACAGAACGACTATAAGTTCCTGTACATTCAGCATTGTTTCTTTATGGGGCGATGGTTTTGTTAAGTTGGGTCTCAGGAATCAAAAATCAGAAATGGCAGGTACCGATAGAGTTTTTATTCCGGCCTGATGTGCCGCAGGAAGTAATACCAGGGACTACAGTTAATATTTTCCTAGAGTCGGTTGTGGGTGGTTCTCTCAGGCACAGAGTGGCGCACAGTTCTGTGCATCAATCTGACCTTATCGCTAAGGGACGTGTCCGACGAACAATTGTTCGAAGATGCAAGAGTGAAGGCATTTGAAATTACGGTGCCTTGTCAGATAGCAATAGAGTAAAGGGAAGTACCACAGACCATGTTCATCATTAAAAATACATCACCATATTGGAAGGAGGATTTGGCAAAGGTGGCGGACCATTTGTGGACCAGCAATGCTCATGAAGTGAGGCTGCTTAAGAGTGTTGGAGCGGTACGGATAAAATTAAAACCTGTTGCGATATTACCATGGGTTAAGCAGTACCCCATGTCTAGGGAGGTGGATGAAGGGATTGATGAAACCTTTATGGCGTTGTTAAAGCAAGGCATATACAACCTTCGGTGTCCCCATGCAATACAGCCATCTACCCTGTGAAGAAAGCAAATGGGTCCAGTTGGAGGATGGTTCAGGATTTGCGCCCTCTCAATAATATTGTTGAGATGGAATTTCCGGTGGTACCGAATCCTGCCACCATTCTCTGTAACATCCCTACTGGATTGACCCACTTCCCAGTGATTGATTTAGAAAATGTGTTTTTCTCTGTTCCCTTACACCTCGATTCACAGAACCTCACAGCGTTTGTGTATCGTGGTAAGAGATTAGAGCACACAAGGTTGCCCCAGGCAGGCCTTGCGAATTATTAAAAATCCCACTATTCTTGCAGGGCGAGTTCCTTAGTTTACATACTCAACCTAAGAGAAATGTACTCGCCCCAAGCTGACAGGTGACTAATTATTTACATGTGCTTTTTGTAAAATGGTGCATGTCGTCATAAGCACACTTCATATTTGGTGCAATGCTGCCAAGCATGCACAGTGAAACTTGCAGTAAATGCAAAATAAGTTTCTAGCATCCCCATACTCACCAGCAAGGTAGAGTATCCTGCAAAAGGTGCTCGCCCCTTCATAAAAACTACTTGCAAATGCTAGTGGGCTAGTATATTTTGCAAGCCCTGCCAGGAGGACTGTGCATCCATGAGCGTCTTTAACAGAGTGGTTCAAATGGATTAGGGGAATTTACATGTGTCCAGCACCATAATTCAGGATGTGGAGGATCTGTTGGTTTGTAGCATTCCAGAGGCGCAGTGTTGAGGAGGCTCCTCACCCTGCTCGTGGGGAAGGGGTACAATGTGGACAAAGAAAAATTGCAGTATTGTCAGACAGACATAGTATATTTGGGTAATAATATCGCCTGCAGGATGGAAGGTAATGTCATAGCCGGTCAAGTGGCACAGCGAGTAGAACGCTCGCTTTGACATCAGTGCAGAGCCTGCTAACGCAGGTTCGAATCCCGGCGGGGCCAAACTCAGCCTTTCATCCTTCCGAGGTCGATAAATGAGCACCACACACCGTGGGTAATAATAAGAAGCGCTCAGATACCTGAGGGTTCGTAGCGCTATACAAGTGCCAAATTATTATTATTATTATTATTATAGAGAGCCACCACAGATCAGACTATGCCTCGGCCAGTCGTAGATCATAGATCTTTGATTACTCTAGATAAATGAGGCCTTTACTGCAAGGGCTTAAAGAAGCGCAGAACGGGAAGGGTCTGAGAGTGGTCTGAGGAAATGGGGACTTGCTTTCGGGAATGTAAAGGCACAATCAGCAATGCTCCGGTCTTGGTGATCCCGAATTGCAAGTAGCCATTTTAAGGACAGTGCTCCTGACCCTGCAGACACAGTTAGGGCACAAATCTTTAGTGTATTACACTGGACTCCTACACCCAGTGATGCAGAGACAGTTACCTTGTGAGCAAGCTTTAGCGGGAGCGGCCTTTGCATTTCAAATATCCTTGACCATTACTATGCATTGCTCAGTGACATTGTACATGAAGCATGCAGTCTTTGCGATCTTAGAGAAGTCTACGTTAACTATTCAGATAGTGTCAGGGCATGATGTCATTTTATCAAATACATGGATACATCCTGCGCTGTGTCACCTAGTTAATCCTGCAATATTTATAGCCAAACCAGTGAATGTTAAGGACATGGTCCATGATTGTGCCACTTACGAGGGATAAGAGGAAGAGAGGGTGGATGTGAAAGAGGATTCCCTGGAGGGAGGTAAGATACTTTTTGTTGATGGGTTTTCGACCATCAACTAGGACATGGGTGAGAGGCATATGGGTGCAGCTGTTGTGGGCTTTGTGGATGGAGAATACTGGGTCAGACTGAAGAGTCGGATGCCATCTCATAACTCCACGTATGTGGCGGAACTAGTGGCACTTATAGAGTAAGGGGAAGGCAGTCATCATTTATTCCGACTCTGCATACGTCACACCCACTGTATTTTCTGGGTTATCAAGATGGCAGAGAAGAGGGTTTAGGAGGTCTGAAGGGTCCCCTGGCCAGCATGCTGCGCTGCTATCCTGACAATTCGAAGCGTCAACCTTGCCCACAGATATAAGTTTGGTTAAATGTGCTGCGCATACTAAAGCACTAATTCAACAGCTCTTCGGAATGATGCTGCAGACAAGGCGGCGAAGGAAACAGATTTTACTGTTTCCAGATTCCCTGACCACAGAAATCATGTCCGAACAGGTACATTTACCAGCCCCATACACCGCTGTCCCTGTGCTTCAGATCATAGAGATACAAGAGAGCCACTAGAGAAAAACAGGAGCTCTGTAAGAAGAGAGGATGTGTCCTCTCAACACATGGATTTGCTGTTGAGAAAGGAGGTGACAGGGATGATAGCAATGCCCGTAGAGCTGCTTGTTTTTGGTGACAAATCCAAGCAGAGCTCCAGGAAGAGTGAATTATCCCAAATCTACAGGAACAGGTAAGTAGAGTTGTAGGGAACTGTGTAGTGTGCAAGGAATTCAAACCTGGAAACACCATGAAGTCGATAAGAGCAGTCTTGCCTAGACCCTTTGCACCATTCAGGAAGCTCCATATCAACTTCGCAGACATGCTTACGAGGTGTAGTATCTATTGTTATTTGATTGATGCTCCTTGTCCATTCTCCCTGTGGCTTGAGGTTGGTCCCTGCATACATCCTAATCCTAAATCAGCAGAAATATTTCTGGTGAGAGAGGTATTTCCCGAGATGGGGAATTAGTGAGGTCCTAAAATCTGACAATGCAACCCACATTTGTATTGCCCTGTTTGCAGAAATCCCTTCACTTTTGGGAATAAAGCACAGGTTGTGCTCAGTGTACCACCTGCTGGCCAACGGGATTGTGCGGTGGCTCAATGGGGTCCTTAAGGCCCGTTTAGCAAAACTGTGTATTGCCTTCCACTCACCTTGTTTTATTTGAGATATTAGCCTGGAAAAGATCATCATTTAAGCCCCCAAGAAAGCATGATGAGGCGTAGGTTACATACACCTCTCTCACCTGCACGCACGCCATCAGACACACACAAGACCGCAGAGGTCAGAGGAAAGGAGTTTATGGAGTACCTTAGGGCTTTAACAAAAATGATTAAGATTATATCTTTACAGGTTGTGTCTTCTCACCAACAGACTACAGTAGAAAACATGAGGAAGCCAACGATCAACACAAGACACAGCTGCTCCTGGGAGACCCCATCTTTGTCCACACCTTTGTGCATCGCTGGAGTGAACAGAATTTCTGTGGGCCTCACCCTGTGATCTATGCAACTCCAACTGCTGTGAAGGTAGAGGGCAACAAGGACTGGTTAAATCTCAGTGATACTAGTAGGGCTACCAGCACCCCTCCAGCAGCACAGGAGCAGGCACAAAGTTAAGTATGCCCTAAGAATCTTCCGTTCCGTACAGTGCAAAGTGGGTTGCGAATAGAGATCAGGAAACTGAATATTTTTGTTTAGGAATAGAAATGGTTAGAATTGTAAATCGTGTAAAAATTTGTTTTTCTATGGTTTTTATGATCCTCTTCATTGTGTCTGAAGATGGCAACCAGTATACATACAGAAGGTTTAAATGTATATAGTTTTGTGGAATTCAAAGAGATAGTGTTGAGAAAAAAAAGAAATGGTGATATTGATTTTTCAAACAATGGGTATGATAAATTAGATTTCTAACAAATGCAGATGGTTTTGTAGTGGATAACATAATATATAGCCATATGAGGAGGGTTGGGAGAGAGATCTGTAGGATATTGCTACATCTGCCCTCTCATCCCTCATGCTTCTGGCATCCCTAGGGTGTTTATCCCGAACGAGGTTGAGGTAGCAGATGCACTATGTCTAGTGCACCTATCCCTGTTCAGGATCCCAGAGCAGTTTAAAGGGCAATCATTCACAGCATTAATCCTTCCTATCGATGAAGACTGTTCAGTTTCTAATCATAAAGAGCATGAAAATATACAGTGTATCCAGAGAGCCCAACTGAGTCTAGAAGTGGCTTTTTTTTCTAAAAATCAATAGGAGCAAGGGGTGAAGAGTTGCAGAGCAGGAGGAATGAGGGGATTCTCAGAAGAAGGAGTGGCACGAATAAATCAAGAATGTGGGACTGTATGGAGAAATGACTTGCAGCATCTGACGTGGCTCAACGAGCCAGAAAAATCTGTTAAGATACAGACACTTATCCATTTTTCTCTATGGTTTAAGGGTGATGGCATGGTGCCCGCTGGCACAAATGGGAACTGCAGTTGCACGCTTCGCATCGCTGATCTGGCTGGAGGTATGGCTGCCATTCTGTAAATTTTTGGGACCTGTGGAGCAAATGCATACAGGCATTTGCCTCCAGCTTGGCGAGGTGTGTGCAGATTCTCTATCCTTCATGTGCCAGTCCTCATCCTACCTGAGGAGCACCTGGTTTTGACCCATTCAATGTCCAAGGTTAAATCTGTGCCCCTTTGCGCCCCCTTCATCAACGTATGTGGACAAGCCATTGACTTTGCTACATTGCAATTGTTACTGATTTCTGTCAAACAGACGGTCCAATTATATTTCAGCAGCATCATCAAAAGCTTTAATGGACATTCCTGTCAGTACTGGCTGTTTAGCCATACTGCAAGTTTCTTCACTTCTCTTCTGACACATGACGTCCAAGCTGGGGCGAATGCCAAGTGGCTCCAGGTGACCAGATATGAACTTTTACTATTTGTTAAAACATCAGAGTCAGCGTTTAGTGCGATTAGGGGAGAGTTACGGGCACTAAGGCTAATGACTTTGCACAACCGGTACATACTCGACCTAACAGCAATGGAGGGCCAAGTATGTCCGAAAACTGGGAGTTTGTGCTGCACATTTGTGCCTCCCAACGACACAGAGAATGGTACTTTAACACAGACTATCGATGCCTTGCATAATCTCAGGGTGATCATGGAAAATGAGGCAGGAATTACCAATGATTCATGGTTGGAGTCTTTGTTCTCTTGAGCATCATCGTGGATGAGCCTCCCAGTGAAGATCCTGTTGACTATTTTTTTCTTTTTTCTCATTTGTTTCTGTTTCTGGCAATTGCCCTTACGATGTTGTTCTTCCCACATACTAAGAGGAAATGCCATGATGACTGTGACCCTGCATTGGGCTAGGGCCAATACCACTTCATCCCATATGGGTGCTCAAACAGAAGTTGTTTTGTGTCCTCCACCAAGTCGTGATAATTGTGTGGCACGGTGGGTAAATAGTGGACATTGTGGAGGGACGAGTTTGGGTTGTTTGGCAGAGGAGTATGCCCATATTGGGACCGGTATGAGGGATGGTTTCAGGGTTGTTCCCCAAGAAGATGATCATTGTTAGTTAAAGTATTCATTATAGGGCGGAATGTTGGGGTGGTCAGGAAGTGTCACCACAAGCATGATGGGTTCATGTTGTGCGCACCATATCGATGACTTGGGGTGTGGTGAAATAGCCACGATGTTTCAATTTCCTATGTAGCGAGTGTAGTTAATAATGGATAGGATATGTTACTTTTATTGTTACTTTTTTATGAGAACTGATTTGCACGCACGCAGACAGATAAAATGTTAAAACCGTCAAATGAAATATAAAAGTGATTCAGACATAATGTATTATGGAGTCCCCAGAAGTAGGCAATGAGGGTTTTTTATAATGCACATGTAAGAAAGGGGGCCTGTCCTGTAAGAATCTACTGTAAAGGAAAGCTGGTATTTACCAGACATCCATGCACACTAAGGAAACATAAAGGGGATTTATGAATTCACATGCAGTGGGTTTTTATAAACAGATAAAAAAAATGGCAGTCAGGGGCTGACTTTCAAAAACTGATTCTGCTGGGTTTCAAAGGCCAGAGGATGGGTGAATAAGTAACTACGACCATAGCGATGGTCAACTCAGCTGTATGAGCCCTCCATTGTTTTTATGGTCTGAAAAGTATCACAGATAGCAGATGCAATTTCTTGAATGCATGGGAGCTTGACAGGAATAATGAGTCATACAGTAGAAGGTCAGCTGGCGAACAGGACGCAGTGGTTTATGGCTTAACAGTTCTGCAAGGAACAGATGTAATCTTGCCCATTGAATTTAAGTCACTCAGAGGGGTTTGCCCATTTGCTTGGGCTGGCAATAAAGATGCGATAAGATGGTGCATGGGGCAAGGGTGTCCGGTGGTCAACTGTTTTCTCAAGGTGGAATTAGAGGACATATAGGCTGGAGTGGGAGTCGCATCAATTAGAATGACTTAAGTGGAGCCATTAAACTAGGGCGGATGAAATAGTAATCAGTAGTTCAAAGAGATCCTGTTTGCACAGCTTTTCTTCATTTAGCTAAAATATCTGTGTGGACCATGTGCAAACACACGTAAGGTTACAAGGCTTTAGGCGAGTTGTTACTAGTAATGAATTATGTTGAAATGTGAATTTTCTATTATGTCATGATGTCACAACCTACCACGGATCAATCCCCAGCAAAGGTGGACTTTGTATATGATCTGAAGCTTGCAGTAAAGATTGTCGATAACCAATGAGAAGGAGAGAAATGGAAAAAGATGGAACGTCTTTGTATATGTTTTGTCCAATCATGTGTTAGCGGTCGGTTGGAATAATGTATCTGGAAGTGTTTTAACTGTTGCAAAAATGTCTAAAATGTATCAACTGATGCGGTTCGTTGAGGCTTGAGTTAGTTTTGTCCTGCAGTACCATCTAACTGCTCCGCAGACAATTGTACAATAAACTTGCTTTACATACAAAACGTGCACTTGTTCCTCAGATGGTGGACCTGCTTGGGTTGAGGTAATTAGGTGTCTGCCCTCACACCACATGGACTCTTGTGGCCCTGGACTAGCAGACCAAATGCCTTACCCTGAAGGGGGTCGATGCGGCTCTGCTGGACCATGATGCTCAGCTGCAGGACCAGCTGCGGGGCACTCTTCAGGAAGGTCTCCAGTAGGCGCAGCATACTGATGTCAGCACTCTCGAACATCATTCTCCAGTAGAAGTGTCGCTGCCGGTGCTCGGACTGCCAACGGCTCTGCAGGCCAAGGTAGAGGGCACGAAGGTACCTGCCGTGGAGGGAAGGAACAGCAGACAGGAAAATGGGTGAGTATGGACAGCTCCAGACCATGGAAGAGACAAGCACATTTTTTAGAATTCCCAATGATTGATATCATTCTGTGGATTATGGAAAATAAAAATAGGAAATACCGACTTTCATTTTTGGTAAAAAGTCGAAGTCTATGGACCCATAGGGAGGTCACAGTGAGCACACAGCAGTTATGCTCACTTTCACCTCCCGAGGAGGTCCATGTGCATAGTCTATGCATCAAAACGGCGCAGTACTTAATTTCTGAAAACCCTGTTAGTTCATAAACCTGTGATATTCCTGTGAGACATTTTTATATCTTGCATACCTCTACCTAGCACACTGCATTGAAAGCAAATAAGTACGCCTTTCCAGAATGTTCTCCTTGAGGAGGGAATAGTAGGTTATTAGTTGGTAGTCTGCTCAGTTGTGGTGGTAATTGAGTATACAAAGATCTTCCGATTTTCAGCTTTCTAAATGTATCTTTTTTTACATACAGTGGTGTTTCTCCAGTACTTTTATAAATACATTTGGAATATTTATTTATAATTTGTTTCCACCCAAATATCCAGGCAACAGTTTTTTTCCAGAGTATACCAACAAAACATTTGCTTTTAGCACTGCACGTATGAAAAGCCACAGGCTATAGATGTTATTTGAAACCCAAATATTTTATGCAGAAGAAAAAATATGTTTATTACCCTTTTTCATTTGGCACCTGCTTCACAATTCTGATTGACATGCAATTGGCTTGCATTCTATTAATTAACTTCAGAAAGCCCACATATTGGTTTGACTGCAAGTGTAAGGATAGGTTAGTCTTCAGTTGTTTTTATCCTCTAGTTTCAGTGAAGCTCTTGAAAAAACAATTGGTGGCAAGCCTTTCCTTAAACTTACAGTGAAGCTGTGTGAAGTTAAAAACAAGTATTAGCAATGCCAACAGTTTGGGCTTTTGTGAGGCATGGAAAAGGTACTTGCCAGGAGGAGCCATACTGTTATTTATTCCCCATTGTTGGTAGCAGGTACAAAATGGTGCGACTATCTGGGCATCTAATAGCAGCGCCTGGTAAAATCTTAAAATGTACGCTCAAGCCAAAAATGTTTGCTTTGCCAATGCTTGTTTTAAACAGGACTTCAGTGAAGGACGCACAGAGTGCTTATAACTCTAGTGGCTGCAGTCAGGCTTAAGATCATTTCACCGGTAGTGCGTTTACAGCTTCAATTAAGTCATCAAATCTCAGAAGACTGCTTGGAACAAACACTGGCAGACACTTTGAATGCAAAGCCTGATGGTAAGGCTGGATTAAAGTGAACTCAAAGAGTTCCCATGAGGTGGTGTTTTGGACGGACAGAGGTAGGAATGGGTGAGAATGACCATAGGGACTAGCATGGCCAAGGGCAGGCAATGGGTGGGCACATAACCCAACAACCCGGATATTTTTTTAACATTTATATTTCAGACCTTGAAAAAGCTTTCAATGATTGCAATAACCTTCCTCCTAGCATAGGCGTCTTTCCCATTGCCTGGCTTACCGACACAGATGATGTTGTAATTTTTTTAAATCAAACTGCAATAGGTTTACAACATAGCCTAAATAAATTAGCATCATACACAACACGGTCTGGCTATCAATTTGTCCAAATCTAAAGTTATGACGATTAAATTTGGACTGTAAATCTATAAAGAGAGTAAGATGGACAATTGATGAAAACGTGTTGGAAGACGTAGAAAGCTACCTGTATCTTGGAATGCTCATCTCTAGCAACTTAAAGAGACCCTATCTAAGAATATCTAAAAATATAATCTGTAAGACTGTTACAAAGTTTAAGGATACTAGGTCTTTTATTTCGAAATCTGGTGGACACTCCGTAGAGGGCCTGTTGAAATTATATAACACCTGTTCCGAGTGCACTCTATAGGCTTAAAGTCTATTCTGCCAAAGAGACTGACTGGCTGAAAACATTAGATGGGAAACTTTGGAGAAGCACCTTGGGTCTCCCTCAGTGTCTACCAGAAGACGAAATATGCTTCGTGCTGGCTCTGATCTCTTTCACTACCCGGAAAATGATTGCAGCATGTAATTTATATCTTAAAATAAGGCTAAATGCTGGCAATACTGACTCCGTGTAGTCATATTTCAGTGATCGAAATGGCACTAGGTGCCTCTTTCGGGCACTGAAGATATGGCACCGGGAGATTGATCACTTCTTGGAGGAAATCGGATGTGCACTGATGCCAGAGGATAACTTGGCCACAAAATGTATTGAAATTAAAAAAAAGGCAATGATCTCGGATAGGGATACACAAACTACCTATCTAGCAGGGAAGCCCAGCTGTAAGTTATACTCTGTGCAAACATTCCAGCCTGATACCGCATGCTCCTATCTTATTAATTTGCAAAACACAAAGGTAAGGACATTTATCCTTCTACTAAGACTTAACCAGCTTCCTGTTTTGGCAAATAGGGGCAGGGGGAAAATTACTATACAGGAACAGGCATGCAGAATATGTGGAGAACAACAGGAGACTGCACAACACTTGTTGACAGAAAGCTCTGGTCTAACTCCCATGCACAAGAAAGGATACTCGATGCGGGTGGAGGACATTCATTTTATTCACACAAATATATTTTGGTCTGCGATCTATGAAGGCAGAAATATTGTGTTAAACTTTACCCTATATTACATGTGGGAAGAAATTACAAATATATTGCTTCAATGCATTGTTTCACAAATGTAAATCGAATGACATTTTGCACAGGATATTAGAAACGTTGCTATTTTTATATTACAACGATTAGTGACATCTATTTTAAATTGTACTTTGTAGTTGCGTCTAATGTACTCGTGTGTTTTATGGTTATGATTTTTTAACAATTGCATTTACTGTATCATTTTATAGTGTTAAAGGTTATCCTTAACTAAATGACACTTAAAAATGTATAAATACAAAATAACCAAACAACACCTACAGACTCTGTGTCCTGCTTCATATGTCAATCCTCCCTATCTGTACACCAATGGAATAGTTTCGGCTTCGAGGTGTCGTGAGCGACACCTAATAGCCGAAACTAGAAAAGGTATGCAGAACACGAGGTGTGCAGTGGAGGGGCTGAGGGACGGTGGGTGTGATGGTAGGGGGCTGTGTTGGCTGGAAAAGGTACACACCAATTTTAGATACACTGAACGTTTAGCCTGAAGAAATGCAAAGCAACACAAAAAAAACAGGCAGCCTTTACAACAGATACATTAATCTGTGAACCTGAAAAACTTAAAAATAGTCGGGTTCAGCACACATCCATCAAGACGTGCTCTCTTCAGACTTATTTTATGTACGCCACTTCTTCATGCCTCGCCCAGTAACAATTGCAGCAAACCCACAGGGCACAAAACATACAGACCCTGTCATGGCATGTGATTATGAAGTTTGGACCTATCAAATACAGATGAATCCTTCAGGGCATTTATACTTGTGATATGGTGGATCCAAACCATGCACTGATCAGAGAGAGAAAAACGTCAACCATCATACATAGCCAGCTGCACACCGCAGATCACCACAAAAAATGCTTAAAGATAAATAACCGGTTACTGCGAAGAAGCCCGTTTTGGGCTGAAATATGTTTGTCTTGGGAGAAGTAGAAGAAAGGACGTTTCATATTTAACCATTTATTGCGGTAACACCTTATGTGCAGCATGATGTGTTTGTGTTGCGACAGGGGCCTGACCTTGTCAGGGGAGCCCAAAAACCCTCGGACCTGAGACAGGGAAGCTTCCAGGCGTAAGTTGAGCCAATCCATCCATGTCCAATTTAATGTCCTATGTTTAGAGGGACAAGCGTTAACTTGTCCCATTTCACTATTTAGATCAGATACTGGCCCATCACGTGGTGTGGGCGGGGTTAACGCCAATTTGGCAGTCAGAGGAAATAGAATAAAGAGTTACACTGCAAAGTACCAAGCTCTCTTTATTATTATATATAATCCAACATCATTTGCTTGCTCATGAATCTCTGACTAGAGATTCAACAATGGCATTGAGGATTTAACATCGAACCCACCTGTGCCATGCCTCTGACCTAGCTTCTACGTCATGCTGGTCGGCTTCAAGGACCCACCACTTTAAGCCGCATCGCAGCAACATCATGAGCCGGCTGCTGGCCGCTGGCCGCCTCCTGTTCCGGCCTCTGCATGACCAGTGATGCGGCACCAGAGGGACGCCGGCACCGGAAAGAAAGCACAACTCACATCGGCCGTTATCCAATCGACGCTCAGCAGGGCCCTATATGCAAGAAAGGCACGCTGCTACCTTGCGGCGAGTGCACACACACAGCATCGTTTGCCTGCAAAGTGCATCCAGCTCACCACAAGTGGAACGTTGCATTCACATGCACTTAGCCCTCACATAAGGAAATGCCACATAGCCTGGAAAGCCCAACATCACCAACCAGCCCTCACCTCTAACTGCTGCGGACTGGGGTGCCCTGACAACATGTGTGTGAGTTTCCTCCTACAGAGAGCCATAATTTACAAACAGAAGGTGAGAACGCACAACCAGCTTCCCCCGCCCTCAGCGCCACACCACACGGTGCACCGCCATCATGTCAGAGAATGAAGCAGTCAGTAGCTCCTCCAGCCCATCTTTGAGCATCTTCGAGTTCCTCCACACGTGACCCAGTGGCCAGAGATGATGGGCTGTATTAGTCTCTGGCAGTACAGCCATTTGACATTTCTGACACCAGCAGTCTGGCATCATGGTGGAACAGGTGGCTTAAGGAACTCAATATTTACATTGTAGCAACGGGAGTAAGGGAGGAACGCCGCCACAGAGGCATACTGATGCACTCCTTAGGACCAATCATAACGGACATTGGGCCTCATTACAAGGAGGCTGGTAAGGGGTTAATGGCGCCGATAAAGGTGCCGGAGCAATTAACCCCGTACTGACCTATTACGAGGTCACCTCACAGGACCCGCTCTGGACATCTGGTTTTACCAGACGTCCTTTGCGGGTCCCGCGAGGGGACAAGCATGCTAACAACGGGCCCGTCACTAACGGGCCCATTGTTAGCATGCTCCCCATTCCCATTGAGCCCTATGGGGGCTCAAATGGGAATGGGGATGGTCTGGGTCCGGGTTCCCTGAATGGGGAAATTCCGGGCCCTCCAAAGTCGGAATGGCCCGGTATTTCCCCATTCAGGGACCACGAACCCGGACCCGAGTTTGGAGGCAGCTTATTAAGGGCATGGCTACCACCAAACTTGTAATAAGGCCCATTGTATTTGAAATGCCAGAAAGCTCAACTGACACATTTCAAGTTACCATTTATTCATTGAACAACTATTTCGCACCTTTGAGGAACGTAGACTATGAACATCACATATTCCACACATTTACGCAAGACAAGGGAGAAACATTAGATAACTTTGTGATGAGGTTACGCAAAAGAGTAAAATACTGCGACTTTGATCATTACTCTATGGATGAAACCTTAAAATGCCAAACAATATCCGGCTGTGAATCAGCCGATTTTCGAAATAAATTATTACAAAAGACCAGAACACTAGAGGAAATTCTACAACTCACGAGAGCGGACATGGCACTGTCCATGCAGACAGAATCCCTGAGCAATATCAAGATTACGCAGACAGCCTCCCAGGCATCCCTGGTTCAAGTTTGATCGTCTGAAAGAAATCAAGATTACATTTTTTTTAATCCCCGTATATATATTTTCCCCACATAGGCCCGTGCCCAGCTGTTGGGCATAAGTCTGGCAAATGCAGAGGTGAAAACCACTTTCAGTCAGTGTGCAAGAACATCAACTACTTCCAAAAAACAGATAACCACGGGGAAAGTAGAAGGCGAGAAAGCTCCCATTCCAGAGCATGGAGATCCCCCAGCAGACATTGATCAAACAGCAGAAAGAGGGAGTCATCACACAGGGAGAGGCGACGCAGAGAAAAAAGGGAGGACACCTGTCGGACATTCTCCAGAGAAGAGTCAAAGAGGAGGTCACTGTGGCAGAAAATAAGATATATAGAGGCCTCACCGAGGTGCCAAAATGTCTCTGATTCCTCATCATCAAGCAGCGACCACAAAAGAGGCTACGTACATGCCATAGGAAACAACACGGCAACCCAATACAGCCCAACAGTGCTGTTACAGATAAACGGAAACAGTAGAGAATTTCTGATTGACAAGGGAGCCACAGTCAAGGTGATTAACGAAGAGATGCACCGGTCTCTCGAAAACAAGAAAACACTGAAACCTGCCGACATTGTCATATATCCCTACGGCACGAATACACCACTGGAATGCAAAGCATTGTTCAAAGCTACATGCACATAAAGTACAAGAGGACAAAGGCCATAATATGCGTGATAAAAGGTGAAGTATCAGGAGGCAGCATCCTCAGCTTCAGATCTGCCATACAGATGGGACTGGTGCACGTGATGTACCAAATTATGCCAGTCTACACGAAAAGTCCAAAAGGCATGGTAAAAATGTTTCCGACACTATTCAAAGGCCTGGGGAAACTCAAAGGGAAATAAATCATGTTGCATATCAACACAAGTATCAAACCAGGTAGCACAACATTACAGAGAAATACCACTAAAAATCCAGAGGCAGGAGGAGGATGAAATAAATTGCTTTTAAATCAGGAGATCATAAAAAATGCAACGGGACCCACGCCCCTGGGTATCTCCCATAGTCCCCGTTCCCAAAAAGGAAAACAACAAAAGCATCTGCATGGACGTGAGAGCACCAAACATCACAATTGAAAGAGAACGATACATGACTGATATTATGCATCTGCTACACGGTGCAAAAGTTTTCACCAAATAAGATTTAAACAAGGGATACCACCAACTTGATTTGCACCCGGACATAACCACTTTCTCCACACATCTAGGGCTGTTTCGCTACAAGCGCCTCAGCTTTGGGGTATCATCCGCTGCAGAGATATAATGTGATACATCAAATAACCAAAAACATTCCTCAATGCCTCAACTACAGCGACGACATCTTAATCTGATGTGCAACTCAGGAAGCCCATGATGATACACTGCGTCGAGTGTGCATGGTGCTCGAAGAAGCTAATCTGACCCTAAAAACAGACAAGTGCGAGCTAAGCAAAACAACGATCAAATCCTTTGGGCACATCTTTTCGCATTACGGCTTGCAACCCGACCCGGACAAAGTGAATGCCCTGGTGGAAGCGCCCACGCCGATGTCAACATCAGCCGTCAGCTCATTCTTTGGCATGGCGAGCTATTGCATCATAAACATACAGGACTTTGCCTCTGTAAGCACCCCCCTCTGTCTACTCACCTGCAAAGGACTAGATTTTGCGTGGTCCACTAACTGTGAAGAAGCATTTCAAGAAATCAAAAAGCGCATCACCTCCGCCTCATGCATGACATATTATGATCTTGAACTAGAAACTGAGCTAACAGTCGATGCAAGTCCTACGGCCTCGGGGCAATTTTTTCCCAAGTAAAGCCGGATGCCCAGCCCACATCTGCATGTCGCATAGTGGCCTATGCAAGCGATAGCTTATTGTTGACTGAGTGTGCATACTCGCAACCAGAAAAGGAAAGCTTCACTGTAGTGTGAGCATGTGTGCACTACCACCTGTTTTTTTATGGATGGCCCTTTACCATTATCACCGACCACCAAGCTCTCACAACCATCTATGGCAAACCTGCAGCCAAAATGCTGCCTCACATCACGCGATGGGGACTCTCATTGCAAGAATATTCATTCACCTTAATGTATCAACTAGGAGAGGATAGCAACCCAGCTGATTTTCTGTCTAGATATCCACTGCTGGCCAAAGTAGAAAGCCAATCCATCAAAGCCAACCAATACCTCAACGACATTATGAGCAATGCGTTGCGCAAGTCCCTCACCATACCACAAATACTCGACGGCATGCGCCAAGACAATCTCCTCATGACCATAAAAGACTGTGTAACGTTCGGAAGGTGCCATCGAGAAAGCCAAAGAGGAACATCCTAGTCGGAGATAGAAAAAAAACAACACTGGACTTTCCACCTGATAAAACACACGCTGTCAGTGTCCCCTGAAGGTTACTGCTGAAATAAAACCAAATTGTCATCCCTGAGAACCGTCAAGACCGAATGATTGACATGGCACACACGGGACACCGTGGAATTGTATCCACTGAAAGGTAGCTCAGAACAAAGGTGTGGTTCCCACAAATGGACATCAAGGTGGAACAGATGCTGGGGAAATGCATCGCCTGCAAAGCAGTTGCCTCACGCACTGTCCCTGAACCACTCAAAATGACAGTGATGCCTCAGCGGGTCTGGGACGAAGTCGCCGTCGACATGTTAGGACCTCTCTCCAATGGAAAATACATTTTAGTCATCATGGATGAAATGTCCAGGTTCCTGGGGATACATTTAATACATTCCATGGCAGCACATTCGGTCATCCCAGCCCTGGACAAGACTTTCGCAGATAATGGACTCCCGTTCAGTGGACATGATTTTGCAATGTGTGCAGAACATCTAGAATTCCAACACCACAAAGTCACACCTCTCTGGCCTCTGGCTAACGGCACAGTGGAGAGATTCATGACCAACCTGAAGCACACCTTACAAATGTGTTCAATCACAAGAGGATCGTTTATGGGGCCATCTGCACACTCCTACTAGACTACTGCAACACCCCCACACAGCTCCATTGGCATGTGCCCTTCAGAACTGATGTTTGGTCACATCATAAGAACAACCCTCCCGCACAACTCCATCAAGGAGGTGACAGTGAACATTGATGCCAAAGCCAGAGCAAACGATGAAGCAACCAAGGACAAGCAGAAGGAGAGCCAAGGCCAACGACCTTCACGTTGGAGACCAAGTTCTGGTACGCCAGACCCAAGGGTCCAAAGAGACACCAGCATTTAACCCCGAGCCCATTACAGTGACACCCATTAAGGGATCCATGGTAACAGAAGCGACCACACTGGCACCATTACAAGAAACTCCTCATTCTTCAGACAGGTTGAAAGTGATCTGGCTCCGCGGAGTGAACATTCAACCAGTTCCGAGGACTCCTCTAATGATGTCTCTGAGTTCACGGACAGTGATGTGGACACGGACAATAGTGTAGGTGGCAAGGGAAATGGTGCTCCTCCGATGCGAAGCACGTCGAGAAGAACAATTCGCAAACCCTAAAGATGAATTGAGGAAATGGGTTACAATTTGAAGTTTCTGGTAAGCAAGGGGGAGATGTAATGTCCTATGTTTAGAGGGACAAGCGTTAACTTGTCCCATTTCACTGTTTAGATCGGCTGTTGGCCGATCACGTGGTCTGGGCGGGGTTACCGCCAATTCAGCAGTCAAAGGAAATAGAATAAAGAGTTACAGTGCAAAGTACCTGGCTCCATTTATTATTATATTGAACCTGACATCATTTGCTTGATCATAATTCTCTGACAAGCGATTCAACAACCAAGAGGCGGGGGGCATTGAACGTGCAGGGGAGTGGGGGCACAGTCCAGATCCGCCCCTCCCGTCACGTTCAATGCATGCTAACAACAGTACCATCCTCTTGTCAAACAGTCTAGCTTGCCAGAGTTTGCAGTTTTGTTTTTCAGAACTACAAGAACCAAAATTTCTGGTGGCGGCGAATATGCTAAACAACCCAGGACATTAAAACTAAGCACATGACACAACCTACAAACCCTCACCAGAAAACAGTTTCCAGTTTACCCACAACTTTCCACCACAAAAGAAAAAGAAAATTCCAGTCTCACATCCATCAGAGAAACCATCATAGAATGCAAGCAAATCTGTGCTGCAAAAGGGGCAGGAGCTCAGAGGCCCCTGTGGAGCTCACCCCCTTGGGAAATGCCAGGGAGAGATTGGCCCAAAGAGTCAGGTGACCGCTGAAACCAGTGGAAGTGGGCAGGCAGTCATGAACACTGCATTGGGGCTACTAATCAACTGCACATTCTGCTCACTCTGTGTGATACTCCTAATGTAGTGTTCACGGCCTCCGCTGACACGAGTGACTACAACAGAATAAGGGAACAAGCCAACCTTCCTGGCTCTGCTTGTTGTCAGATGACGACCTGATGAAGGACTTTGTATTCCGAAATGCAATGGCTAATCTGTCTGCCACACAAGATTAGGTGATAAAAGAGCAGCAATTACAAAGATGGCGGTTTCCATAATGAAGGATTGAGGGTGTTTCTTGATCATTGTTTAAACTTTGCAGTGGTTTTTACTACAAGGGTGTAACCGGTACTGGCGGATGTTCCCTCAGTGCTTTATGCATAGTTGTTTTCTGCAAGGTGCAATGCAGGTTCCGGTAGTATATTTTATATAGAAATGATTCTGGAGGTGCCTGCTTGATCCCTTCTTTCGTTAACGTTTAGGTTAAGCCACAGAGCAATCCCCATAGTGGCACAGAACAGAAGATTTCCCGTGGGCCAGGTCAGCCCTAGGCAGGACCTGAAGGCAGGAAGCATAACGAGACCTTGGCAAAGAGACCAGAAGCAGGGGTGGACTGGGAACCAAAAGAGGCCCTGGAAATAATTTTCTAAGTGGCCCCATATTACACATTGTCAGCAAGCCCAATACCTTTCCTATGGGACAATTTGGAAATACCACACAAAAGAAGCCCAGGGTGCAGAGGCCCACGAGGAAATCTCCAGAGTTCTCTATAGGCCAGTCCACCCCTGACCAGAAGAACAGTCAGTGTGATGGAGGGCAGGAGAACCCAAAGTCTGTGGTAAGAGGGACACTGGCTCTGGGTTTAAGTGAGATGCTAGGAACAGGAGGAGGCTATTACTACCTGCATCTCACCCCGACAGAGAAGTTACATCTGTGCCACCATTTGGTTAACCTGACAGGCAGGAACCCATGGAAAGTCTTCACAGAACCAAGACTGGGATCGGGATGCTGTGGGGAAACCACAGTGGCCAGAAAAGACTCACAATGGTTCAGGAAAAAGTGAGAACGCCTGCAACACCATTGGGAGGTGAGCCGTTCTCACACTCGCTGTGTGAGATTTGGCTTTTTGTTTCCTTCATGAATCTATTGATTTTTATTCAATTTGGCTAATTCCTGCAGTTAGAAAGCCTGTGAAATCTCCTTGCCGAGTCTAGTGTTTTGTGTATCCTGTTTTGGCCAAATAACAACTGTAACATGTGAACATGTTTTCCTCTGTAACATTCGACCTCATCCATGTAAGTTCACCAAACTTGCAACAAAACCGTTCTGGCCAAATCTGAATTCATATGGTGAACTTGGAATGACTTGGAATGACATTATTATGTATCTGAAGAATATGCAAAAACAAGTGTTTTTTGCATTGTGCTTGCCATACACCCAAAAAGACAAAAAAACGACTTCTGGAAAGCGTACCTCGAAAATGATTTGGCTTGATTTTCAAGATTTTCAGTTTACAACTAGTCCTTACGTGGAATCAGTATAAGCCATAACACTTTCTAGCACCAAATTAGTCAGACGTGAGAAAATCACTTTCAAAAATGTTAGCTGTAATTCACAATAAGTTGGGAGTACAATGAAATATGTGTGTAGACTATTCATGCTCCTTTCCAAGCTACGCCATGACCAGCAATAAGGTGTTTGAAAAAACATACGCCGAACAACTCGTTTGCGTGCGCGCACACACACACACACACACACACTAATGCATGACAGACAAACACACATAAATACACATAATAAAAAAACAAGATGGCCACGAGCCCATGAAGCTCCACTGCACACAGAAATCCGGTAGGTATTCAGAGCCTGAGAAGCCCATTATGTGGGGCTTGTGGAGCGGTTGGAGAGCGCTGTGGCTCCCCGCCAAGTGGGGGAGGTGCTGCGGCGGACACTGGTGGCGCGACCTGTGGGGGCCCGCCCGGGCAGATATTGTACATCGGAGAGCCGGGGTTCTGCAGCCGCGGGGCCCGAAAAGTACATACAGCGGGGTGAGCGGAGTGAACGAGGTGTGCAGCAGACTCCCACCGAGCAGTGAGGGAGCTGCGGTGGTCGCTGGTGGCGCAACTAGTACAGGCCGCCTGCACGGGCATTAATCATCTGCCGGCCGGCCAGCTGTATATGTACGCCCATCAGAAGAGGACACAAAGGCATGTCTGGGTCTGTCTCGAACAGTGCGTGGGCGGTGGAGCTCGGCGGTCGCTGTGGAGAGGGTCGTTACCACCCAGCCCTCCCCCCGATGAGGTGGCTCTGGAGTGCCTGGGAGCTGCTGCGAGTGTGAGTGGACCAGCGGTGCACTGTCAGCAGTGGAGGAGGCACAGACCTGCTGGCAATGCCTGTGCTGCCCCCATCAGCCTGATCGGAGGATACCCGCAGCGCGCAGTGTGTATCCTGTGCGTGCGGTGCGGGCTGGCCGGAGGAAGCCCCGCTGATGTTTGGCAGCTGAGGTCTGTGTGGGTTCCCTGCTGAAGTTCAGGGGGACCCACAGAGTGCTGGGAAAGGCAACAGCTTGTGGCTGTACCGGGGAGCGAGAGCTGTCTTAGCATCCGGCTTTGGGCTCCCTCCCCAACCCCTGCTTGGGGGCAGACAATCCGGAAGTTGGCTTGGTCCTGGGCATACCTGGAGCTTGGAGATGTCTGATAACATGTTGGGCTCACGATACAGTGCGGCTTATCAGGTGGTGGCACAGAGATGAAGTGACAGCGGAGTGTGTTGGTCAGACACACAGTGGTGAGCTGCCTAGTGTGCTGTGGTCTTGGAGAGGAGGTCACTGCGGTGGGTGGCTGTCCAGTGGTGCACCCCAGAGGGCTGAGGAGTGGAAGGTTCGAGACAGCGGCCTCTGTGTGGGCATTCTGGATCTCAGACTTGTGGCTGGGAGCTGCGCAGTCTGTTAGTAGGTTATACTGCGTGAGTGCCCATAAAATAACCGGGGCGGTTATGTATTTTATATCATACATACATTGATTATGTTAGATGTTTATTGATTAAAATGTATAATTTATTGAATAATTTACGTGTCATCCCGTTCTACTGGTTCAACTTTTGCTTTGTCATGCAGCGGATTTCCTCCATTTGGCATGGGAATGCAGGGAAATACAGAGTTACACCGGAACGGGTCTTTGAGGTGATTGGGGAAATAGTGGGGGAACGGATAACCCCAGATCCCATGGTGGCTTTGCTGGGATACACTAAACAGATACGTAAAGAGACCAGGAAATTGATGGGCCTTCTTCTGATCCTTGCAAAACGGAGAGTAGCTATTGGATGGGGTACGAAACACGGCCCTAAAGTCACTCTTTGGGCGGAGGATGTTCTGTATTGTAATGACATGGAATCCAGATGGGGTACTTTGCAAAGGAATGGCAGGGGGGATAGGCGGATGTGGGACGCATATACATTATATCTCCTTTAACAATTAGATACTGGGGATGCTGCGTCTCCTCCACCGCAGGGGTTGGGTGTGGTTCTTCATCACTGGGGGAAGTCGGCGGACAGATATGAATCCCGTTATTGGACTGGCGGGTAAAGGGCTGCTGGGGATATGATGTGCCTGTGTCTTTGGGTATGCAATTACTAATGGGCCTCAGTTGGGTCTTACTGTGGGTGTCATCTGTGTACTGGACGCCTGATGTCTACGATAGGGGCTGGTCCATTTCAATACTTGTCATGGCGTCTATGTGGTTGTTTGATTGTCGCCTAGCCATCTGTCAAGCTGCACTGCTCGCACATACTGGGGTTGGGGGGATTAGGGGTGAATGTTGTTTGAGTATTGTTGTAATTGAAATGCCAATAAAGAAAGTTAAAAAAAACAACATCCCACACACACACCACAACACCCAGCACATGGACATGCTCATTAGATAATCAAAGCCCTGACCGTTTTCAGTTATGACCCTCATTTATTAGCAACATTTCAAAAGAGTGATGTTGGAAAGGGGAAAAGAAAATAAACTCAACGAAACACACCTTAATAAAGGTACTGAGCTTTCCACTTAACTGGGTATGTGATTTCTACACATATGACCAGATTATCACAGATTGTAGATCTTTCTCTTATGATCATACCAACAGGGTTTAAGAAATAACTTGGGTTCATCAGAAAAGCACATTTCCTTATTAAAGACAAAATAGTCTTTAGCGAGAGCTGTCTTAGCATCCGGCTTTGGGCTCCCTCCCCAACCCCTGCTTGGGGGCAGACAATCCGGAAGTTGGCTTGGTCCTGGGCATACCTGGAGCTTGGAGATGTCTGATAACATGTTGGGCTCACGATACAGTGCGGCTTATCAGGTGGTGGCACAGAGATGAAGTGACAGCGGAGTGTGTTGGTCAGACACACAGTGGTGAGCTGCCTAGTGTGCAAGTCTCTTCCGTAGTTGAGGCTCTCTGCTTCTGATACAGGCAACATGAAACCAAACAAAAGCCTTAAGAGTTCAAACAATAGCAGTCTTTCTTTCCCTGTCAGGAAAGTCGCTTAGGTGTCCCTGGTCTCACCTCAGCATCACTTACAATCTCTGGTTATTCTAGGTCTCATTGATAGTGGTGGTCATTTGCTCCTCGTGAGGCTGCCCCTGTAGACCTCTTGGGGGGCGTGCTTTAGGAATCGTGTGGTCCCTTTTCTAGAGCACCTGCTACCATTGTAGGATCGCCTTTCAGATTTGCATACCAAAGGCGAAAAGGGGCTTGTTTTCTTGATGGTCGCTGGGAGGTTGGCTTGGAGGTACTGAGGGTTGGTTCTCTGTCTCTGGCAGGCTGAACCAATCCAGGATCCAAGGCTGTCAGCCCATCCACCCTCCCTGACCTTCCTCATCTCGCCCTGGCATGAACCCTCACTACTTCTTTCCTGGGATCCTGGTTCTCTCTTGGCTCAACTATTCCTCAGTGCTTTGCCACATGCTTGTACCTCCTCCCACCATTTTCCATAACCCTTTACTGTACAGTGAATCACCCACTCTTTCACCCGCTTTTCCAGTTCTTACTCTTTCCTCCTGCTCAATTTACTATTTATCCAAGTCCTCCTCAGCTCTGATCTATCCTCCTGGTCCTCAGCCCATCCTCTCTCTTCCTTCTCAGTTCTTCCTTCATTCACCACCTCCCACTCAGGCTTTTCTCCACCCTACCTCTCCTTTGTTCCTTCTTAGACAACCTCATAACACCTTTGCCCCTCTCATCAACACTCCTCCAACTCCTGTGCTCCTCTCATCACATCCTGCAACGCAATCGCTGCTCCTCTCTTCACCACCTCCACCAACTCCTCTTCTCATCTCTGATCTTAATCTAGCCTCCACCAACTCTGCTCCTCCGTATACCAGCTTCTTCACCTCTCAATCTCAGCTGCTCTTCTACACTGTTCTGCTTCTCCAGTCTCTACTCACTCCAACCATCAACAATCTTGCAACTTCCTCTTCTCCAAGCTCGCACACCTCTGCGCTCCTGCTGTCAGAATTCTAACGTGACCTTGGTCCCTATGGAAGCGCTGGCGTACAAGCCGTGTTCCCGGATGCACATGACCCATCCAAAATGGTGCAGCACACGGACCTCCCACACAGCGTTCTTCACGTCATTGACCCATCCAAGATGGCAGCCATTACGGATGCGCTCAGAGTCCCAGTGGTGCTCGGACACACTGCAGAAGGATTTCATCAGCAAGGAAGGTATGCTCTGTGCGTCACTATGCTCTTATGAGCCTTGATGCTCCCTTGTTACTCACAGCTCTGTTCTCTGTTGCTCACCTTCTCTCCTTTCGGTCCTGCTCCCTTCCTGTCTCCAGTCCTTCCCCTTCCCTACCTCCTACTGGAGTTCCCCCTGCTCCGCAACGACTCCACCTTTCTTGGAAGCCTAAGAATACTCATGGTGCTTGAGGAATCTGTCATCCATCTCCTGACAAAGGTTTTATTCCACAAGAGGGTTCCCCATGGGAGTCCTCTTCTGGCTGCACAGTCTACCTGTACCTTCTATCACCCACTCCGGACTGGGCTCTCACTAATGTTTTACACATATGAGTAATTTGCACTGTTCATGCAGAATTGGTCAAGTTGAATATGCATTTTATTTTGAGTTGGTTTTCATTGAGACATGCATGTCTAAGGTTACACAGAGGCAGTCATTATGTTGGATCCTAGTTGAGTTCCATGTAGGCCTGGTGAATCTGGAGTTCCACGTCAGGTGCAAGGAGTTGGTGCAGCTCCAACCTTGAGACTTTTGCAAAGCTGACTTTGCCTTTCAGTCTTGGCAAGTGGTCCTAATGTCCCGAGAGTTACATTTCTCCCGTGTGTGCTGAAATGGGATTCTCAACTACAGTGCCGAATTCAAAGGGCCTGCAAGACCTTGTGCAATAATACCTGCCATTACGATGTTTGGGGCATTTCTCAAATGACCAAATGTTGTTATGCCATGCATATGATGCGCCCCTGACGCAGACTGAGGTGGTGGTGAGCAGGGGCCCTCGCCACACCCTCCTCCCCTGTACCTGCACCATGGAGTGGGTGGTGGTACCCAGCCCTCATAGTCACCTCCCCACACATGCAAAGAGTCAGGCAGGGAACATCATCATAGGGCAGCGATAGTATTTGTTTGCAATAAACAAAGGCAATACCATTTGCTCTAACTAAGTAAGCACAGAGAATGCACTCCCATTGTATATGCTGTGGAAACGCACACACCTACACACTGCAGCCCACCCCAGACACATCCCACACAAAAATCCCTTTGAGCAGGTTTGACTAAACCCACGGGAATGAGGTTAGGGATTCTACATTCAGCATCCAGAGTGTTCAGCGTGCTCTTATAGTATCGTAGGACTGTAGTTCTCAGTCCTCCCTTGTCTCCCTTAAATTAGATCTGCCTTCTTGATGGCGGGCACTCACAGTCTGTGCAATGTATAGTGTCCTGCACTTCTTTCCTGGCCTTTGTTTGCATCATAGATGGCACAGAAAAACACTGACGCAGAGACATTTGGAGGGTGTCTATTAAAATGTTGTGGGCCCTGTTAGGTTAGATTTTAAAATGTATGCCAATTCTCCCTCATGTGTAAGACCTCCAGCACGTTTTGCTGGACTTGTGGATTTCTTTTTATTCTTCTGGCATTTTATATTGTGAGATCAGCACACCCCCCACCTTATATGGAGTGCTGAGGGGCTGCATAATATCCCCTTTCTCAATCCTCCCTGAATCGCTGCTGGCAGTGAATATGTTCTACCACCTTTTCTGTAGTTGTTACTCGCGGGCTGTGCTCACAGCCCCGGTAATGCACAGAAGGGTCACCACTGACCCAAAATGGTGACCGTATTCTTTCTTCACCATTTCGTGTGTGCTTGTTCATTCCTGGTCATTCTTCTGCTGTCCTGAATGGGAGAGGTCCTGGTTCAACTTGTGTCTTCAGTGGGAATCCTTGTGAAGCCCGTTGAGGCTCCAGAGTGTCTGTGAAGACAGGAAACGAGGGAGGAGCCCGAAACTCTGCATTCCTTTGTCTTATTGCATGCCTGCCATGAAGCAGTTCCAACTGGGAGGGTGGCAGTCCTAAAAGGCCAGCCACCTCGCCAAAGTTTGAATGTAGCACGAGTGCTGATTGGCTGGGTAACTGGACAAGTCGGCCGCTGGAGTTGAATGCAATGAGGAAGACCACGAAAAGATACCTGTAGCTACTTCCACCGACCACAGATGCCTGCTGAGAGTCTGCTGTTGTGCTGATCCTTTTTTCCACGAGACAGAGGAGACCCAAAGGGGATTTCGCCTTCCCTTTGACTAGTGGGACCAGTCAGTCTTAAGAAGACCTGCATTTCGAGCCATTCCACGATGAGCTGTGACCTTCTTGGGCTGCAAACCACCAATACACTGGGACCTCGAGGCTGAATGCGGTGCATTTTCTTCCAAGGAGCACATCTCTCTGAAACTTTGGTGGACTCCTGCTCCACCTCCAGAAGCAGGATTCCACTCCTTGAAGTCCCCTCACCAGAGTGTTGGACCAGGATAACGAGGCACATCTATCAGATGACAACCGTACTTCATCTGTTGTCTTGAAAAGGGCGCCAAATCCAGATCTGTGAGAAGCTAAGAAGAATCCTTTGCTGGTAGCCTTTCCACTCAACTGCTGCAGAGAAATCCTGTCCAGTGTCCTTTCTTTCATCTGAAGACCAAGAATCCTGAGACCATGTCCTGTAGCTGCTTTATCGTGAGGGCGTCTGCCCGCATCATCTTCTTCATTGCTGAGGTACTATGAGACTGGAGGTAATACTTATCTAGAGTCATTTTGTCACTCCTGTGTAGCTAGGGGGGAAAATGTGTGTAGTTGGGAGTTCGACCCATCCATGTTCGCCTAGGCCTAACGCTGGAATGCATAGCCTTCTATGAAGTCTGCAAGCCCTTTTACCCACAAGAACTGTTACTTGACTGCTACAGAAGAAACCCTTGACTTTTCTACAGCTTGTGGCTGCCTTTTTGACCTCCGATCGAACCCTAAAAGAGACTCAGAACTAGATAGGCAAGGACTCCTAAAGCCTAGGCCTTGGGCCTCATCACAAGTCTGGCGGTAACCCTTAAATGCGGTGGTAGCGCTATCACCGCCGCATTAAATGGTCCGCCAGATCATGGCCTTGGCGGATTTCCCACCAGCTCTGAGCTGTGGGGAAATCTGCAGCAAATTTGCAGATTTTTGGTGCTATTACCGGCAGCAGGAAATCCGCCGGCGGTAATAGCGTGAATTTTCCCCATTGGGCCCAATCGGGAATTCCTCATTCCTCAATGGGCCCAATGGGGAATGGGCAATAACCGTTCCGCCAAACCCGTGATCCGGCGCTAATAGCGCCGGGGGGTTTAGTGGTAGGGCTATTTGCAAGGCCCTTTGTGAAAAGATTACTAAATAACTTACATTGTGTTGGTGTTGTTTATGTCATAAGGATCTAGTTATTTCTTAAAAAGCATTGTGAGTGGCTGTATTATCCAGAAACAGAATAAGTTCCAAAGTTTGTATTGACTTTGCATTGTGCCTACTATTCTAGAAATTATTACAAAGTTATTACTTACCTTTGAATTGCATACTGCCCTTCTGAAAAGTATTACAAGGTTGTTATTCCCCTTTGAATTGCATGCTTCCATTCTAGATCCAAACTGCTAAGTTCTTACTTACGTTTGAAATGTGTCTACTATTCTAGAAAGTCTTACAAGTGTAACTGTATTTTTCCTGAAACAGAATAAAAACTTTGTAGCACTTGTAACTTACTTACCTTTGAATTGCATACTGCCAATCTAGAATGTATATACAAAGTGGTTTTACTTACATGGAATTGCATTCTGCCATTGTAAAAGTCTTTTACACTGTGGTTTATTTACCAGAAGCATGGTATTGGTTTTTATATTGTGTTATTTGCTTATGATAGCACTGACCTTCTAAAGAATTTGCTTTGCCTGTGTATATATAAAATAAACCATTGTTACACATATATAAAGGTGTATATATATATATATATATATATATATATATATATATATATATATATATATATATATATATATATATATATATATATTTATTTTCACTGAAAACACTTTGTTAAAGGGACGTTATGGTTAAGCTGCACTAATAAAAACCTATGAAATTCAATAAAAAACCTTTGTTAAAGGGACGTTATGGTTACAAGTAAAACCGAAAAACCCCTGAAATTCACCAGTTATGGTAAGCTAAGCAACCATAACTCGCGCCACCACCGTGCACTGCTAAGACTAACACCCAGAACATCAAAGATGACATCACAAATGTCATTGAAGACATCACTGATGACATCACATATCTGGGCCACTTGTTTTTGTTCACTGACATATATAGGCCAGGTGGTTTTGTTCACTGACAGTCAGAATATTAAAATTGAAAAAGGTGCTATATATCTAGACGTTAACCTTGACATATGTTCTTTAAGTACTTTCCTTAGGGTTTGGTCTCAGCTCATGGTGCACCTACATGGGGAAATGAGCAGGCCTCAAACACACAATTCATTTGTATACATGAAGATAAACTTTAATGTCATTAACATTTTCTGATGAGGCGGTTTCTTTCTTCCGTGCTTTAGTCTCCCTGTTTGTGCCTCTGATTTGTATGCATTGTGGTTATTCATATGTATTGTTTGTACCAGCACAAGAGTTGTAAGTCTTGAATTGTTAGCTAGTTATTACATGTTTAACATTACTCAAAACTCTGATATGATAGCATTCATTATTGTACTTTCCAAAATTACAATATTATAAATAGTGTACTTCTATGGTGCATGCTGCAGTCATTGCCTATGCTTATATATGATTAGGTTTCTGTATTAACAACACCACTCCAATACAATTATTCTAGATGAGTAAATTCTTTAATAGATTAAGTACTTCATGATAGGTCTCCCGATCACCCCTGACATCTTGTTACCAACAAAAATAAATTCAACTCCTTGTAGGGACTTGTCATCAACATTTATTTCACATATGATGTCATCAATGAGATTTGTGATGTCATCTTTAATGTCCTGGGTGTTAGTCTTAGCAGTGCACAGTGGCGTGAGTTATGGTTGCTTAGCTTACTGGCTAATTTCAGGGCTTTTTTATTTTACTTGTAACCATAACGTCCTTTTAACAACAATTTTTTACTGAATTTCATCGGTTTTTATTAGTGCAACTTAACCATAACATCCCTTTAACAAAGTTTTTTCATTGAATATATATATACACATATGCATAACTTTCCAACAGCCCTCTCCCTCCTAAGATATGCCTGATTGCTCTATCATAGCTACCACTGCTGTGAGTAGTACAGGCCTATCCTAGAAGTTGGAGCTCTGCATTGCCAAGAAGAGAGTCTTATAAGGTCTTTTGGGTGGACCTAAAAAAAACACTCCTTAACATGCTCTAGGGCGTCCTGCTCTCCCTCGTCTCCCAATGACCCTCCTTCCTAACCCAGGCGTCCATACGTAACCCCAGGTTAGTGTTACTGAATGGTGACTACTACTGCCTTAGTGGCTTACTTGCATGTAGGATGGTTGTCTAAGACCAGGCTGACTAAACTCTCTCAGGGATTACTTAACTGTCCCCTACTTTCACCAAGGGTTAGTGTTATATTGGGAATTGGGACAGTTCCTTGCACCTATTCTGTGGTATTCAGGCTTTCACTCATGCCCACTCTCACCTCTGCTTTTCTACTCTTACCACGTGACCTTCTGATTTACTGCTCCCACCACTCTTCAGTCCTGCGATGTTTCACTCCTCGTACTTCTTGCCTCAACCCGTTTGATTTTACCGACTGCACTCCTCATCCCACTACTGCACTCCTCCTGCCAATACTACTCTCCTACTCACTCACCACACAAACAGGCACACTCAAACTGCAGCACCACTTTCACTACTCAGCCAATACCTCACCAGCTCAAACATTCTCCTCCACAACCCACTCCTTCCTTCCTTCCTCCTCCTCCTCCTCCTACTGGTCTCTTGGTCCACCTCCACTTCTGACTTCAACCGAAACACCCACCTTTCCTTCTTCCTGTTTCTTCCTTAGGTATCCATCCGCCTGTGGGGATTGTCCATCTTTCCCTACCCAACCAGATTCAGTCTTCCCTTCCCAGGGTGTGTGCGTAATGACCATGGCGATAGTGAAAGTTCAATATCCCAGTTCTGGGTTCATTTCCGGGGACCGTTTTGGTAAGTTTGAGAAGGGGTCATTTCTCCACTTTTCTGTGGCCCTGGTGGCCCAGGGGGTCTTTATTATGTAGTGTGGGCTTGCTGGCGGACTCAGGCTAGCTAGCAATGCAAGTTTCTTTGCTGTTTGGATGCGTGGCTGCAGGAAGGCTCTCTCTCTTCAGAGCTGGGCTGCTGCTGTGCTCGGGTTTCTGTGGAGTTGTGGCAGCTCTTCCTTGTCCCTTTTTATCATTTGGAAAATGAAGGGATGATGTTGGTCGGGTATTCTGTTCTTTCAGCGTGTGCTGGGATTTTCTGAAAAACAAAGAAAAATACTGGCAAGCATTTGTATTTCGAGGACATGCTGCAGATAGATTTTTCTAAGACACATACTGGCCCAATGGAAAGGGGTAAGGATTGGGTATGCCCCCAGCTGCCTCCCCCCCTGATGGCCAGTGCTGGCTCTGGATTGCTTTGTGGCACGCCTCCACCTCCCCTTCTGTATAATGCAAGCTTACTGGCCTTGTCACACTGTGCAGCTCCTGGAGCGTTACAGACTCCGGCTGTGAAGGGGGTCGGGAGCGCTGACCTAGGGAGAACAAGCTGCACCTCAAGGCCGAGGAAGCCGCCAAGATTACCAGAAGCTAAGAGAACTTGACCTTCACAAGCCCTATCTAAAGCAAGGTGAAAGAAACACTATAAGTTAATGCTGGGGTATGCAGGCAATGGGATGAGAACCCAGGAAAAGGGTAACGGGCAAACGCCCTATGGTTATTTTATTGGACTGAGGTGAAATACATCTATTGAAGACTTTGGGGAGTAGCTGTGCCACAAAGTGCGACACAGAAGTGTGTTCAAAAAGGATACTGGAGGGATTTGATCATTGGTAAACTCTGCAAAAAGAAAGATTTATTTTTCCCAAAGGGGTCAACAGAAAACAACACGGAGGACATTCTGGTTTTTTTTTATTGACAAAGCATAAAACATATAAGAAGTTTGGAAACTGTCACAAAATATTTCCACAGAACTTTAACACTGAGGCTAAGTCAATCACTAGTTGGGCTTGGCAGAAGCTCACACTGAGGCTGTTGAACAAGCCTCCATTTTTCTTATTAATTAGATTTTCAAAAGTGGTAGGGGTAGCGCCAGTTAGTGGTTTAGGATTTGGACTTTGGACTATTTAGATTTGGAATTAGATGAGCACCCTTAGTTTTGGATTAGAAGGTAGTGAACCTCCCTTATAGCGATAGAGTCAGTTGGACATTTTTCTTTCATTTAAATAAATCAAGTTCAGACATGATTCACTGTAGTCCGAGTCCTACTTCTGGTTTGCCACGGTACATTACAAACCTTACAAACTAACAGACCCAAACTATTATATAAGTAGGAATCCCTTACAAGAAAAAATATGTTGGTTAACGACCACTACAGCAACACCAGTATTGGTAAGTCAAGTAGGATTAGTAACAACTTGACATGAATAATTAAATATGAAAGCATGTAGAACCTATAATGAAACTTTCACCCCATCCCTTTTGCTAGCCCTGCACTGTAGCCATTGAAAGAAGAGCCATAGCGTAACCATCTAGAGCAAATCCCTCCCACCCCCCGAAAGAAAATGCAGTCAGCAATATGCTATTGCTATCAAATCTTTTCAGTTAATACATCCCATACTTCCCTGCCATGGTGTTACAGCAAGAGGCTAAAGTATGGAAAAATTAAACATTTGACTAATTTTAATTAAAGATTTTTACAATCAAAGAAGGATGATGTGAAGAAAGTCAAAGTCAAAAGGGGTAGGGTCACAGTCTGGGCAAATAAGAATTTACTATAGTTGTATCATTTGATGGGGTCTGTTCAGTTTAATTCCCCTCGGCAGTGTCCAGGATCCTGTTGTGTATGAGCAGCGGGGGTTGTCATAGTTGTCAGGATGTACTGGAGGATTTTGAACGTTGCCAATAACCATGTGCCCCTGTCTCCACCCATCATCCTGGACCACCAAGTCTCTTCGTCCATCATCAAAGGGTTCGTGAAGAAATGGGCCAGATATTGAGATCTTATCACACAAGTAGCTCAGCATGTCAGTAGCAAATGACATATGGTCTCTTTTTCAGTATTACATAACCGACAGGTACTTGTTGAAGAGAGGCCTCTTATAGCCAAGATTTCGTTGGTTTCCAAGAGATTTAGTCTGACTCTCAAAAGGAAGTTTCTTGCCATTCTACTTGGGAATTTTTTGATGAAGCCTTGTAGATCGTTCAGCTTTTTCGTGTTCAGCGGTAGATGGTTTGTAAGTTTGTTACTTGAGGCTGCCTACTTGAGGTTAAGTCCCCAGTGTCTGCCCAGTCTTGAAGGTGAGTCAACAGAGCTTTCACAAAGATCCTCCCTGCCCTATCTGTAAGCGAGATAGGACAACAGTTGGTAGGGTTCTCCCTCCCCCTCTTTTGTACACATGGACAACGTTGGCTTTACGCCATGATTCTGGGATTGTATTAGGTGCTATCAAAGCATTGAATAGCCTCATAAACACAGGCCCCCAAATTAAAAGCTCACTTTTGTATAGATCTATCGCAATCCTGTAAGGACTGTCCCCCCTTTTGAGCAGAAATTGCTGGCATAACTTCATCTAGTGAGATAGTAAAGCTTTGATTGTCCTCTATCCTAGATCTAACCACTGTATTATCCTCTTGTCCTATGGGGGAAAGCCTAGCGGTGTCATCATATAGGGCTTTAAAATGCTTGTGCCATTGTTGTGATGGTATACCACCCTGAATTGAAGAATCCCCATGTAAATCTTTCCCTGTGATCAATTTCCAGAACAATGATGAGTCTCCCTTCGTCACGGCCATATGCATCTCTTCCCATGTGTTACTTTCCAAATCTTTTTTTCTTTTGAATTACATTTTTATAGCCGATTCTGAACTGACCCCAATGTGCCTTATCAATCCTTGAGTCTGAGTTTTGGAAGCCAAAAAGAAATTCCTTAGCTATTTTACACTATGTGTCAAACCAATCCTTCCTTTATAGGCCCCCTTTTTTACTATGAACCCAAAGCAGGTTAGCAAGGGTTGAAGAGATCTTTTCAGTGAGTCATATTTCAAGATTACACTCCAATCGGATCGATTCTCACTGCAAATATTCTCAATATGTCCCAGAGCGTCCTCATAGATGATAGGAATAGTGTTTGAAGATTTTAGTTTCATCTACTTAATGGCTCGACAGCTATGACCAGCCACAGAGAGTGCAGTTGTGCATTTGATACCCTGGGTAGTTGGTGGATGATAACCCCTGAAAAAGAGGGACATGAATAAGGGACAATGGTCACTCTCATATCTGATTAGCACCAAGAAGTCTGAGACCAGCTTCCAATCAGATATGGAAACAAATATATAGGGCCTCATCACAAGCTGGGCAGTATCCCAGAAGTAAATCTGCCAGAATACCGCCCAACGCAATTACTGTTACCACCACTTAGTCTAGCGGTATTTCCATCGGATTACAAAAGGCTGTGGCGGTGTATGACCCCATTTTGTTTGAGTCCATAGGACTCAATGGGTCATTTTTTCAGCACAATTACTGCGATGGTAATTGTGCCGAAAACGGGCAGAAAGCTCAGAGCTGGAGGTGAATCCTCCAACTTTCCCCCAAACTCGTGATTGGGCAGAGTGGTAATGCAGCGCCCAACTTGTGATGAGGGCCTCTATTCAAAACGAACCATTCGTCCCTTTGAACTTTTTTTTTTCCTGTTTGATCCTCAGGGAAGCATCCATTACAAGCTCTGAGAACCAGAGCATATAGCTTTCAAGCCGTTTCAATGGCCTATGGCCTTGCCGTGAGTCCTGCTAGGGGGACTTGTTTGTAGATCAGGGATATCCCAAGTTGAATCCTGGTCTTCCCATATCCCCTCCAACTCATTTAGTGGCTCGATTTGGAGGTTAAGATCGCCCATTACTATAGTTTGCTGCGCACTGGATCTAGGATTAGCCTGTCTAAAGATAAATCCTCTAAGTGTGGGAAGAACAGAGTTAGAATAATTCTCATTCGGGCTGTTGTACACATTAAAAAGGAGAGTTTCTTGGCCCCTCGAAGTTTCTATGTTCAAACGCTGGACATCTAAAAAGCCAGTGTCGACTTATAAAATTGTCCAGTTTAGCCTTGAAGAAACCCATGTTAAGAGACTCCCTCCTGGGCCTTTCTGAGCATTTATACAAAAGGTCTGGTATCCCTTATGGGACATCTGTTCATGTGCCCAAGTCTCAAGCCCTCTATGAATTCGCACCAACTGTTTGGCAAGACCTGCAATATTCATTGAAATTATTTTACAAGGTAAGTGCGGAAATAAGTGCTCCATTATGGGACATGATGAAAGTCAATCGACCCCCTCCAGCCCTTCACTGCTTGTGTTAGAAGCTGAGGCTACGATCCTCAATTGGTTCCTAATATCCAAATAGCAACCATTCACCATCTTCATTTGTTACAACATTAACCAATACTCTATTGATACTACAACAAAGATCCAACCCTGTCCACTATATGTTGCATAACTACACATATTTTGCTCATTCACAAAATATTATAAACACACCAAGAAAACAATAAGCAAAAAAGTGAGGAAAATAGTATGTACTCTCAGGAGTCCCACACAGGATGCACAAAAAGACTGTACTACGCAAGCATGGTTTCCATGGTTTTATTTACACAAAAGTTAAACAAAGGGCTGAAAACAGAAAAGTGATGAAAGAAGTCAAGTTTCTCACAGAGTCGATAACCAACTCTCCTCCCGGTGCTATTGCACATTTCCCGGGGCTTTTCAAACTAATGAACGTCTTTGTCCATTGTAGGTTTCTTGGGGGATTCCAACCCCAGTTTCTAGACCTGGTTCTGCCAAAACCCTCTGAGTAAGTCTGTTTGTCTGGTTGGTCAACTGATGGTATAGGAATAACTTCTCCATCAGGATGAGATGGAGCCAGGTATTCTGGCTCTACCTCCTAGCACTCCCCCTTCTATCATAAAGCTTGAGGCTTCCCACCCTTGGCCACCCTGACTAATCTTCATTTAAACTCCTTGCCTTGGTCTTGTTCCACCTCCCACCTTCTGGTCCTGCCTTGAACTGACCTAGCCAGCCAGAACCATCCTGTTATGTCGAACTACCAGACTACTCTCCCCCTGCACCTCAATCTTTCTCTCACCATTTGTTCGCCCTATGTCGTGACACTTTCACCTTATTATTACCACCTCTGCTACCACCTCCTCCTCTGTACCACCTGCATCGCAGATTGTTACAACCTCCTCCTCTCTAACACATCCACCTTCTGTTCTTAGCACCTCCTCCTGTGGGTAATCCGGCAGCTACCTCACCAAAATCCTGCCTTTATTCTCCTCCCAGGTGTCCAGGAGAGGGCAGACGCTTCCTGATCCCAATCCTGGGGGTGGTATACTGCAGGAGGATCAGCTAGGTGTAGATAAGTCCCAGGATAGTGAGGAGATTCCGCGGGTTGAGGCACAGTATTTCTCCTCTGAGAGGGATACTCTTACCACCATGTCAGAGGAGATTCTGACCTATTGTCACTTTAATATACATCAACCTCCTAGTAAGACTGAAATGGTAAAGTCCAAGGCTGTGACCCGGCAATATATTATAGCAAAAGAACGGGTCCTTTGTATCCCTAAAAATAAACATCTTCCTCAATGCCAAAGGTATACCAAAAGGAGTGATGGAAATGTGGCCTTTTCTATACCACCAGTCTCTAATCAAATTAAAACCCACACTCCTTCTTCTAGGAATACTTCGGGAATTAAAACCACTCGTAAAAGAAGTGGGAAAACCTAATTTCCCTAAAATGAACTACATGTCCCAGAATCCCACAGGGACTGAGATGAAGAAGAGGGCTGAGGCGGCATGTGGAAATAAAAGACAGGCAAGTAGGCCTAATAGTTTTTGCCAGGGTCAGACAATTAACATTAAGGGCCTGCACCTGAAGTCAAGTGCCCTACCTGAGAGGTATAAAAGGCTCCAGCAGGAAGGAGCAGAAGGAAGGAGCTTGAGCAGAAGCTGGAAGGCCGGCAGTAGTAGCAGAAGAAGAGCGTGAGGTTGGCAGTTAATTAGGAAGTGTGATCACTTAAGGGACGCCAGGATGAGAGAAGAGCAGATTTCACCTGTAGGTGCGGAGTTGGTCATGTGTTCATAAACCCTGCCTTGCCGTGGCTGCACTGAGAGAGACATGCTGAAGTTGAAAGACTTCCCAGGTCCGCCTAGTAGCTGTGACTGCAGAGCTGAAATCGTGCTGCAGTCGAGGCCTGTGTACAGAATCCGAGGGACAGAGAAGTGAAGAAGGCTCCCCATGGCCGAGGCCGGTCCGGAGACACCCATGCTGCAGATGGGTGTAGGTCCGAAGAGTGCCTGAAGTAGTAGTAGGTAGCAGGAAGAAAAGTTAGGAAGTGGAAACATCCCACAACCGCAGTGTTTCTGAAGCCGGTGAGTGAAGTTCTGAACTCCGATTCACTGCAAGCCCCTTGCCAATAACTGTAACCAGCTCAATTACAACTTGCGTAGAAGTGGGAGCGAGTAGAAGTTGTTCGTTGATGTGAAAATTCTTAACAACAAAGGAAATGTTTATGTGCATTTAAAGCAAGTCAGAGTGCTCGCGTAAACGTAAAGTTTTCCATTGTTGAACGATATAACTTTGGCAGAGTGGGCGTGTGTCTCCAATTAAGGGGGAGAACGCTGTTCTAAATCACTCTGAAGGTTAAAGCCGACTTTCACAAATTGTTACAAGACTATTACATCAAAGAGAGGTTGCGTATGGATAATTGTGCTTCTCGACCAGAGTCAAAGTATCACCCTGCATGAATGAAAGGGAATGCAAGTCCTAACAGTTCATTGAAGTTAATAATCACCATCAAAGAGTGGTCGTGTGTACCTTAATCTGTTTCATTTGTGAAACCTGAACCTTGTAACATCCTGAATAAGCATTCTGTAATTGTTGAAGTTGACTGACGTAAAGAGAAGAGCAAGTAGTACCCAAGTCAGTAGGCACATCCTTTCTACAGTGAAACCAGACCTATTCAAATCTAACCACCTATTTTATGAAGTTATTAAAGTTGTTAAAGTTGTTAAAGGTCCAGTGTCCTCTGATACAAGGTTGGTTTCCAGGTTATCTAAAGCTGGAAGAGTGGTAATACAGCTTTGGGGTAGCTGCTGGAACCAAGAAGGTATGCATAAAGCTGGGGAAGGGAGCTGGGTGCTTGCAAGAAGATTAAATCACCAATCTGTAATGCTGAGACTGTTGGAGCTGAGAGAAAAGCAGTCTGGAAGCAATACAGGAAAGAAGAGTGCCTTGCCTACCTGTCGAGGTCGAAGAGTCTTGTCGTTAAGTTGCCTAACAATCATAAAGTACCAAGTTGAAGCAGAGATAATAGAACTGTGGTTGTCTAAAATATTGTCAGAGAATGTTGTACTGAAGGTGGTTGAAGGAGTAGTACACTGTGGAGCGAAGGAGTCTGCCTCCACAGGGATAGTAGTAGAAGGGGTGGTCAAGAAGAAAGCAACACCATAAGAAGGAGCATCCTAACAAGTTATACTGAAGGTGCTGCAGAAGCTACAAGCATATGGACAATTGATGAAGGAGAAGTGGTACTTTAGTCTTTGAACTGTGTTAAGCTTATCCTGGAAGACGGATATCCAGGATTACCATTGGTGCGGTTTTCTTTGCTGGAATTGGAAGGGGAACCTTTCAATAGATGGATAAAGAACTGTTACCAGTGGATTTCTATTTGGGTGAGCTTTTGTTTCTTTTGGAACTTTCAAGAACTGGTTCAAGACTTTACTTTTCTTTATGAATACTTGAAGAAATAGATTTTGGAAATTCCTGGGAAAGGGGTCTACCCAGGACAGGTGAAGGTTATCCCAGTCAATGGTTATTTGGTAATCAATAATTTATATTGTCTATGATTTACTTTGATTGTTTTGTTCTTTAGTGTGGGGGCCAATTTTGCGTACGAAAGGAGAATTTCCCTTAGAACATAGACTAGATAGGCAACTCCGTGGTAGAGTATGTTTAGTTAGGTTTTCTTTGCACTTTTTGTTATCAATAAAATGTCTGACACTAAGAAAACCACAATCAGTTGTCCACCTTGCATTACTGACCCCTCACTCTCTTCCTAATGTTACTACCTCCTTCCCTAGTATACAACCTCTACCTACTGATGTTACCACCTTCTCTTGTCTATAACAACCATCTAATGACTTCCTCTGGTCCCTTCTTGCCTCCAATACATCTTTAATGTTCTTTGTGTCACACCCCCCAAAACTCTGCAACCACCAAAAATAACTTCCCTAACAACCACTGCACTGATCGATTGGGGTTCTCTGTTTTATAATGCTCTTTCTCCTCTTTCGTGGTTTGGGGAGTGGTTACACTTGTGTCTTGTAATTCAGGTCTTTCTGGGGTTCTTGCTACACCGTGGTGTACCTGGCTTCACTTTGGGCGTAGGGCACTGGGCCAAACCTTCATCTGGTCTATCTGACATCTTGGGTGCCTCTTTCCATTTCATGTCCACTTTTAGTATTGCCTGTGCAGCAGTCCGGCCTCATGTTTCTTCATTGTGGGAGTTGTGTGCTGTAAAAGCTTAAGGCAGGCTATTTAAACCCTTGCATGTCCAGAGAATGCTGGGTCACACTGACTTTGCAACAATTTTTCTCCAGCGAGGGACCATTCTGCCCTGAGAAAAGGGATTAATACGTTTGTGTTATATGTGGGAAACCCCATAGTCAGAAAGCTACAAACTTGCAAGACTGTATCAAGTGGGGTTCTCTGGACATTTTAAGTGAATCCTCTGAAACGGCGGAGAAACACAGAATCAGATAGTTGTAAACTTATACCATAGCATCAATAGTGGGTTTTTGGAGCTTGCAGAGTATCTCACTGAGGCTTTCAGCAGAAACAGGATAAACTAATGTTGGGTGAATGAAATTGTCTCTGACTAAAGGGAGGTGCTTGTTTTTTTCTCTTTAGGACATGGGGTCTACCCAGTGAGACCTTCACGTCCTTTCTGTTGTTAGGGGATCCACAGCAGAGTTCTGACTGTAACTTGCTGCACAACATAGGCCAAGAGAGGGTGGCCAGGGTATCCTCCCCTACCTTGGACCATCGTCCACTGGCTCAGGGGGTACCCAGCCTCTTTGGTCCCCAGTGCCAGGCAAGAGACCACGTCACATATCTCACCCTCTTCCACTTCACCCTTTGTAGGGTTGTCAATGGGATACCTACTAAGGGAGTTGAGTTATGAGGTGCCATGAATTATATGATATGATATTTTATTTATGTCGCGCTACATGCACAAGTATTTCAGAGCGCGACCAAGCAAAGGGAGGGGCACAAGGGAGAATAAAAACAACGATCTTACTAGGCCCAGTGACATTAAGAACACGCAAGTGCATGGAAAAGGGAAAAATGGGGAAGTGCGAGCAAGGGGGACAAGTGGAAAGTGTGGAGAGAACAGAATAAATAATATGTGCAATACATAAATAAATGCAATAAATAAATAAATACGGGCAGAGGCAAGTGCGTGATTTGTCAGATAGGGTATATCTGATAAGTGCAGAAGAGAAATGGGGGACTGTATGGGTACAGATACAGATCCCAGTGCAAGGGGTGGCTCAGAGGCATTGGAGGAGGGTGAGCAGGTACCCGGGCCCGAAGGACAAAGGGTGGCCAGGAGCATGGTGCCGAGAGATAAAACAGAGCAGCAGGGGAGAAGAGGGGCAAAGGCAGAAGCGAAGAGGAAGGTCTTGTGGTGCTTCCGGAAACGGAGGTGGTTCTCCTCAAGTATCAAGGTGGCTGGTAAAGGAAAGGAAGGACCCAAGTTGTACCTAGGAAGGTCGATCAGAAAGAAAAGAGGTCAGTCAGACCAGAGCTTGATCAATGATACCCAGGTTATCACGGAGACGATTGAGCAGGATGGTATGGTTGACCGTGTCGAAAGCAGAGAAGAGATCAAGTAGGATGAGGACAGAGGGAATGTTAGAGTCAAGGTTGGAGAGCAGACCTTCACGGATGTTCAGGAGAGCGGTTTCCGTGCTTCTGGCAGCTCTGAAGCCAGATTGGTGGCCATGGAGAAAGCCAACAGAGTCAGAATGAAGATTAAGCTGTGAGATGGCCAGCTTTTCCAGGAGCTTCCCTAAAAAGGGCGTAATGGAAATAGGGCAATAGTTAGCCGGACAGGAGGGATCAGCTGTGGGTTTCTTGAGGAGAAGATGCACAAGGGAGTGCTTGAGAGGGGAGGGGAAAGTTACAGAGGCAAAGGAATGGTTACATAAATCGGCAAGGGCCGGAGCGAGGGAATTAAATGCAGACACAGGGGATTCATTGTTTTTGCCAAAGACTTTTATTAAAGTGAAAAGGGGTTGGGAAATGCCTCTCTGTCCCTACTAAAAGAGGTGTTTCCCTACCTAAAACAAAACTAAGGGTCTGTCCACTGTCAAGATGTCCAAAGCAAAGTGTCCAGTGTCTAAGTACTTTTCTGGCCCTCACATTTTAAAAATCAACTAAGGTGAAAAGGAAAAATATCTTTGGCTTTAAGTAGTATACAAATGTTCAAAAAGATATTTTGTAACTCCAACACAAAAGTTTCAAAAGGATAGAGTTCCTTGTTGCAGAGGGTGGTTCCCTTCCCCTGGATTTCTATTCACTCTGGTTTATACCTTCAAGAATATCAGTTCCTTAAGTTTCTCTTGATCAACACCACAACTGGTATACAAAACAACTTGGCTGTTAGTCGGAGTCTCGATAGGATACCTGGTGTACTCTTCTGCCAGGCTTGTTCTACTCTTTACTATATTTTAACACAGCCCTTTCCTAGCCTTGATGTATCCTTATCAGGACTTCCTTCGGTGATGTATTTTTCACACTGTCCAACGTGACCTTGCCTGGTATGCTTTCTTGCCAAGACTCTTATATGAAAACACTTGCAATTTGTATCTGCCCGGTATACTCTCCTACCAGGGCTTTCATTATATGAACACACTTGTAACGTTCATCTGCCTGGTATACTCTCCTGCCATGTCTTTATTTATATGAGCACACTTGGATCTTGTATTTGCCCGGTACACTCTCCTTACAGGGCTTTCGCATATGAATGTGATTGTGTCTTGAATCTGCCTGGTATACTCTCCTGCCACGGCTTTCCTCATATGCATACTCTTGCAACTTTTAATTTGCCTGGTATAGTCCCCTGCCAGGGTTTTTCTTATGTGTGCACTGCGCACATTTACAAACTTGTCTCTTATATTAATTCTGTTCTGCTGCTTTAAGGTTCTCAAGTCCTGCCATTTGGGCTGAGCTCCGCCCTGAGGGTTTTCACCAAATTGACGACAGTGGTGGCAGCAATTCTCAGGAGAGGTGGGATTCACGTCTACTCCTACCTGGATGATTGGCTGATCAGGGCCCATTCTCTCGAACAATTCCTGGAACATCTCAGCATAACCTGCCACTCTCTCCACAGATTGGGATTCTCCCTTAATTTCAAGAAGTCCCACATAATAACATCTCAAAGATTCCAGTTCATCTGAGCAGTCCTGGAAGAGTCCTTGGGAAAAGCCTTGCCACTCGAGGCTAAGGCTCAACACATTCTGGATGGTCACCAAATTCCTGAGGGCCCAGCGTCTTCTGGCCTTCGATTTTTGAGGTTGCTCAGCCTCATGGCATCCTGCATATTCCTGGTGCCAGAGGCTTGCCCGAGGCTGAGATCCCTCAAATGGGCCCTCATAATACAGTGGACTCAATTCTCAGGCAAGATGTTGGACCTACTTCAGGTTCCAAGCAGGGTCACACAGGATCTCCTGTGGTGGGCCTGCAAGGACAACATTCTGAAGGGAGAACCTTTTTGGGAGCCATTGCCACATTTGAAAGCCAAAACCAATCTTAAATAAAAAGACTGACATGAACCTGATGCAGCTGCTAGAAATGGTGAAGATCCTCCTGGGTACCCTGTGTTCTCCCGACCCTGGAAGAATAAACAGGTCAAGAGTGACAGGATACCCATGGAAACCCTCTGGGGAATAAAACCCTGAGCCAGATACTCTCTTCTCAGTTCCTTCTGGAGGTGCCATGCAAAGAGCTGTGTGATTTTCTATGTAGGTTGCGGGTTATTCTGTGATACTGCTGGGAAGCTTTTTGATCCCTTTGTGTACAAGGATAGGCAAGATTAGACATTATCTGTACAGAAATCAAGAGGGAAAGAAACAGTCGTAGCAGAAATGGGTCTTGCTCATAAACTGAGAATGAATTCATGCAAGCCAAAGACTGCTGTGTTCACTCATTCTAACTGAAAAGAATGGGCATTTATGTTCTGCAATGAAGAGATATTGTGAGTACAGAAACAGAAGAGCGTTGACATGAACAACTATAAGGATAGATGTTCCCTACCCGATGCTACGCTGAACAGGAAGCGTTCTTGTAACAAAGATAGAAATCAGTGCAGCTCCCTTGTCGTGCCGATTTGGTCCATTCCGTAAATGCAAACAATCTGATTACATTCGTGACTAACTGTGCATCGGGTATGACGTGTGGCAGGCTCAGTCAGACCCCGTAAGAATCCTTTGGAAGTCAGATCCGCAAAAATGTGTAGAGAATCTGATGTTAAATATAGAAGGCGGAGAGCCGTGCGTTACCAGGGTAACAAGATACAATACACATACTCAGAAGAATGCAGCGTTTTCCAAGCCGCATTGACTATGTAAGAAACAGTTGTAAGTGTTGAGACGATCTAAGGGAATGAAAGAGCATAATAAGAGGTGGCCAAGCCATGAGGGTAAGAGGGAGAGAAATTAGGACAGAAAGAATACGAACTTACGGAGCGTTGTTTAAGAACAGAAGCAACGCATCGATTCACTGTTCTGAAGAGTGTAAATGCTGTGTCCCTGGAGGAGAGCGGAGTCTGGAAGCCTTCAGCAGCCTGAGAAACTGCAATGCTGCATTGAGTGAGGGAAGCAATGTTGGAGGTGGGTAGCATAGTAGCTGTAACTCGATTCCATCGATGCCAAAGTGACCACCGAAGACCATGTCGAATGACAGCCATGGCCAGAGATAACAGTAGTTACGGATGCCTCACTCAAGCCCACACCAATGATCTGACAGTCAGTGGTCTTTGGTCTCCATCAGAGTCCAAACTACACATCAACCTTTTGGAACTGAGGGCAATCAGACAAGCTCTGAAGGCCTTTCTGCCCTCTGTACGGGGAAAGAATGTCTTCATAATGACAGACAACACAGTGGCCATGTACTATCTCAACAAAAGCGGAGGTGTCGGGTTACTAAAACTCTGAAATGAGGCAATGCAGCTCTGGTTCTGAGCAATTCAAGAAGGAATCTGCCTAGAAGCAGTTCACCTGGCCGGAGTGGAGAACATGGCAGCGGATGTTCTGAGCAGGCAGAGCACAGTCTCAGGAAGTCCTTCAAGAGATCTTCATCTTTGGGGAACCCATCAAGTGGATCTGTTCATGACCAGTGCCAACCAGAAGTGCAAGCTGTTCTGCCCTGGAGGAGCCCTAGGGCAAGGGTTCATAGTGAACTGGGAGTTTTAACTCCTGTAAGCGTTTCCTCCAGTCCTTGTCATTCCTCAAGTAATCAGGAGGTTGAGAAAATTTGGGAAGTCCATGATCCTCATTGCTCCACATTGAGTCAGGCGGACGTGGTACCCGGACCTTATGTCCATCTGCCCTGCAAGGCGTCTTCCACAAAGAGGGGACCTTCTCTCGCGAGAGGAGGGTCGGGTTCTCCAGCCAGAGGTCAAGACACTCAACCTTCACGCATGGTTTCTGAGAGGTTGAGATATAAGGACTGGGACCTCCCGGATGACGTAATGGAGAGTTTGCTTTCAGCCAGAAGTCCAGTAACAAAGTCCTTGTTCCGCTGCCATTGGAAAAAATTCTGCAGCTGGTGCAGGGAAAAGAACGTGGACCCCTTTCAGTGCATTTCAGTGCAGTGGTGTTCTTCTTATTACATCTGGCAAATCTGGGGCTCCAGATTGTAACCATCAAAAGGATACTTGATAGCGCTTTCGATCTTTAAGTGCACGTCGGAAGAAATGTCGCGTTTCAAAATGCCACTAATTACTAAAATCTTAAAGGGCTCACAAATGTGTCCTCTCCTATCCCATTTCTGGTCACAGTTTGGGATTTAAACCGTGTGCTGAAATGTCTTATGTGTGCGCCGTTTGAGCCACTCCACTCATGTTAATTGAGACTGCTGACTTTTAAGTTCATCTTATTAGTCGCTTTAACATCAGCCCGGAGAGTGAGCGAGTTACAGGCCTTATCCAGTAAACCACCGTTTACAACTTTTTATAAAGACAAAGTTCTTCTAAGGGTTAAGTCTACATTTCTTCTGAAGATTGTATGAGACTTTCATATCTCACAGAAGATTGTTTTGCCATTTTATCCACCTCCACATCCTGGCACGGAGGAGGAAAGGCTAGACAGGTTAGATCCAAAAAGGGCACTTCATTTTTATACAACACGTATGGCAAAAATAAGACAAGATGAGCAACTCTTTGTGGGTTACACTAGACACACATGGGGTTTGGCGGTCACAAAGCAAACTTTATCCAGATGGATAGTCCTATGCATCACAGAATGCTACATGCTTGCAAGAAAGGATCCCCCAGAGGGCCCGAGGGCTCACTCCACAAGGGGCATGGCTATGTCTTCTGCCTTGCAAAGAGGGGTGCCGATAAATGACATTTGTGCGGCAGCCACCTGGTCTATCATTCATACCTTCACAAAACACTTCTTCCTGGACTCGTCTTCAGGACAGGAAGGAGGATTTGGAAAGGCGGTTTTGCATTCTGTCCATGACAAAACATGAGAAGGAAATTCAAGATTGGAAAATTCTCACTCCCTCCTCCAATTCGTACACTACTTTGGGAGCCTATCTAAAGATGATGAATGCGTGGGAGGACATAATCCATTCGAAGAACAAGTTAAAAAATTCAACTGGATGTTCCTCCCACGCATTCCTCATTTCCCCTAAAAGCCTACTCCGCAGTAGAATTTCTGTGCATTACACCGTTAGCTCCTTAATTGTCTGATACTGTCTTGGACACGCTAATGCTGGTAATCCTGTGGAAAGAAGGTGAAAAAACAGAACTGAAGCTAATGGACGCTGCAAGTGTTATATATACCCGTGATGACGTCGAATTCGAGACGGAGGCCCTCGAGGGACGTCGTCTGCAGCCAAGCACTGCTGACATAAAATTTCCGAAGCAGCGGATGCTGAAAGGGGAAGATATCTAAAGATGCGGAATACGTGGGAGGAACATCCAGTCGAAAGAACGTTACCAGGGGTAAGTAACTTGTTAATCTCTTGGGTCTGCTGGTCTCCTCTGTACTAGTGCACCACTGCTGAGAACTGTGTCTCTGGACATCACCTGATACCACTTAACGTCTGCTCTGGGTCCAGCTCGTGCACTATGGAATGCAACTTCTCGCCTTTCGGCACTGCTAGGGAGTTTCTTCATTTGGATCCTGATCTTGGGGTCTCCAATTGGGTTTCAAGGGTCTTCAAAACTATGGATCCAACCAGATCATTGGGAGTGTCACTGGTCGGACATTTCACAATCCAAAGCCTTAGCTCCTGCCTTTGTCCTCTTGATTGTCATTGAGCTAAGTCCCCTCCCTTCCTTTTTGAAAGATGGAACATCTTTGCTCTCCCTTGTAAAAAGCCCTCCATTCTCCGATTTGTGTTTAAAGATCTGCCAAGAACCTTTCGAGAGCTTTGAATACTGGTGCTTATTTTTACACATTTGTCTTACAAAGTTTTTACTTACCTGTGTTTTCCTTTGCCTTACCTATATAAAGATCTTATTTTTGTAAGTAGATAGTGTGGACATTTTTTTTTTTTACTGTGGGTCATTTCAAATGTTTACTGTTCCTTTTAACCACCCTGCTCGCCTCCTGAGAGTTAGGCCTGGGCTTTTCTGCCAGACTTACTGCCGCTTGGGAAACCTGGTGCATAAATATAATCCTGCTAACAGTAATAATTGGAAATTGTCACAGTTGTTACCAAGGCGCTTTGAAACCACTACCCTGGTATGAGGCACTAGATGCATTCCCTACCTGGAGGACAGAAATTCAACTCCTGGACCGACGGATTACACCCTTCATCCTTTTGAGGTTGATAAAGTACAAAAAACATTATTGTAGAATAAAAACGTTTTAAACCTAACATTATAGTACATGGAAACATATATGTTTCACGGGAAGCAGCCCAGAATCTCCTTTGGGATAGGGAGAGGTTTGTGCAGCAGCTGCATTGATCCACTAGGCCGGCTTAGCCGGCTTAGCCGCTATAACAAGACTACACGTCATGAGTTCTCTCTGATAACGCATTGATAGCAAGAGAAGGACACTGCAGCAGAGAGGGAGAACGACAGCAATGACTGGGTGGGGGTACAGAACTGACAGAGGAGCGGGGCCCCCAGTCTCGACTGTCCTACAGCTTCCCTACAAAGCTTCTAGCAGGGCTCAATAGCTTCTGCGTCCATGGGCATGACCTCAGAGGAGGCAGAACCTTATTTCGCAGTAATTCATTGGTTGGCTTGGGCTGAAAACCCATCCAAAGCACCAATGGGCAGAAGAGGTTGGAAATTGCCACCCTCTACCCATGGGATTATATAAAAGTAGACATTTTAGGCAGTGCCGGATTACCCATTAGGCCAAGTAGGCACCGGCCTATGGGGCCCACTCCTTTTAGGGCCCCAGCAACAAGAGATCAAAATTAAGCGGTGCAGAAAATTAAAAACGTATTAGGAGATCATTTGCAGAGGGGGAGGGGGCGTGAGATTTCGACCGCCTCGGGCCTCCACAGGGTTTAATCTGGCCCTGACTGGAGCTGCCCTGTGTCTACCTTCTCTCTGTGTATGCAGGGAAGGGAACTAAAAACATAGGCAATGAAGACTGGACCGGGGGAGCAGGGGGTGGCCAGGGTTGAGGGGTGGGTTCTCTGACATTGATCCAACATTTCCAGGCTCTTGTCCACCCACATCCTGCACCAAAAAATCAAAAGCCCTGTATCAGTTTAACGCTAACATACTCCCCATGCTGCTGAATGAAGAATATGTGCTGTCTGGCTACTGGCGTCCTCGGGTGACCTGAAGCTAACATAGGGAGGCGGCGAGTCAGACAGGAGCGAGACAGAGGGCACGGGATGGCCACAGCAGCAAGGCCTGCCCGGGGTTCGGCAGATTAACGCTAACATACTCCCAATGCTGCTGAATTAAGAATATGTCCTGTCTGGCTACTGGCGTCCTCGGGTGACCTGAAGCCACCGCAGGGAGGTGGCGAGTCAGACAGGAGCGAGACAGAGGGCACGGGATGCCCAGAGCAGCAAGGCCTGCCCGGGGTTCACCAGATGAACGCTAACATTCTCCCCATGCTGCTGAATGAATATTATGTCCTGTCTGGCTACTGGTGTCCTCAGGTGACCTGAAGCCACCGCAGGAAGGCGGCGAGTTAGACAGTAGCGAGACAGGGCACAGGATGCCCAGAGCAGCAAGGCCTGCCTGCGGTTCGCCAGATCAATGCTAACATACTCCCGATGCTGCTGAATGAAGAATATGTGCTGTCTGGCTACTGGCGTCCTCGGGTGACCTGAAGCTAACATAGGGAGGCGGCGAGTCAGACAGGAGCGAGACAGAGGGCACCGGATGCCAAGAGCAGCAAGGCCTGCCCGGGGTTAGCCAGATTAATGCTAACATACTCCCAATGCTGCTGAATGAAGAATATGTCCTGTCTGGCTACTGGCGTCCTCGAGTGACCTCAAGCCACCACAGGGAGGTGGCGAGTCAGACAGGAGCGAGACAGAGGGCACGGGATGGCCACAGCAGCAAGGCCTGCCCGGGGTTCACCAGATTAACGCTAACATACTCCCAATGCTGCTGAATGAAGAATATGTCCTGTCTGGCTACTGGTGTCCTCGGGTGACCTGAAGCCACCGCAGGGAGGTGGCAAGTCAGACAGGAGCGAGGCAGAGGGCACAGGATGCCCAGAGCAGCAAGGCCTGCCCGGGATTCACCAGATTAATGCTAACATACTCCCGATGCTGCTGAATGAGAAATATGTGCTGTCTGGCTACTGGCGTCCTCGGGTGACCTGAAGCTAACATAGGGAGGCGGCGAGTCAGACAGGAGCGAGACAGAGGGCACCGGATGCCAAGAGCAGCAAGGCCTGCCCGGGGTTCGCCAGATTAACGCTAACATACTCCCAATGCTGCTGAATGAAGAATATGTCCTGTCTGGCTACTGGCGTCCTCGAGTGACCTCAAGCCACCACAGGGAGGTGGCAAGTCAGACAGGAGCGAGGCAGAGGGCACAGGATGCCCAGAGCAGCAAGGCCTGCCCGGGATTCACCAGATTAATGCTAACATACTCCCGATGCTGCTGAATGAGAAATATGTCCTGTCTGGCTACTGGCGTCCTCGGGTGACATGAAGCTACCCCAGGGAGGCGGCGAGTCAGACAGGAGCGAGACAGAGGGCACGGGATGCCCAGAGCAGCAAGGCCTGCCCGGTGTTCGCCAGATCAACACTAACATACTCCTGATGCTGCTGAATGAAGACTATGGGCCTCATTATGACGCAGGCGCTAAGTGTTTAACGGCGCCGTAAAAGTCTGCGGCGCTGTTAAACACCTAGCGCCTAATTACGAGGTCCCTTTGCGGGACCCGACCTTAATGGCTGGTTTTACCAGCCGTTAAAGTAGGGACCCGCAAAGGGACCTTGGTGCTAATTACGGTACCGCAATTTGCGGTACCGTAATTAGCGCCTTCCACATTCCCATTGAGCCCTAAGGGGCAAAAATGCGAATGGGGACGGGCCATGGCGGCATTGGGGAATTACTGCCCCACCAACCTCGGAATGGGGTGTTAATTCCCCATTCTGCCATGGCGGACTCCTGCATGGACCATGGTGCTAATAGCACCATGGTTTAGCGCCGGAGTCCTAATGAGGCTCTATGTCCTGTCTGGCTACTGGTGTCCTCGGGTGACCTGAATCCACTGCAGGGAGGCAACGAGTTAGACAGTAGCGAGACAGAGGGCACAGGATGGCCACAGCAGCAAGGCCTGCCCGGGGTTCGCCAGATTAACGCTAACATACTTCCGATGCTGCTGAATGAGGAATATGTCCTGTCTGGCTACTGGTGTCCTCGGGTGACCTCAAGCCACCACAGGGAGGCGGCGAGTCAGACAGGAGCGAGACAGAGGGCACGGGATGCCCAGAGCAGCAAGGCCTGCCCGGGGTTCACTAGATTAACGCTAACATACTCCCAATGCTGCTGAATGAAGAATATGTCCTGTCTGGCTACTGGTGTCCTCGGGTGACCTGAAGCCACCCCAGTGAGGCGCCAAGTCAGGCAGGAGCGAGACAGAGGGCACGGGATGGCCACAGCAGCAAGGCCTTTCTGGGGTTCGCCAGATCAACGCTAACATACTCCTGATGCTGCTGAATGAAGACTATGGGCCTCATTACACGGTAGGCGGTGGACCAAGGTGCTATTAGCACCTTGGTCCATGCCGGTAAAATACTGGAACTCCTTGGAGGAAAGGGGAATTACCGCCCTATTCCAAGGTTGGCGGGGCGGTAATTCCCCCTTCCCCCATTGCCCTTCCCCATTCCCATTTTTGCCCCATAGGGCATAATGGGAATGGGGAAGGTGCTAATACGGTACCGCAAATTGCGGTACCGTAATTAGCACCCAGGTCCCTTTGCGTGTTGGTTTTTAACGCCTGCTAAATAGCAGGCGTTAAAGTACCTACCCACAAAGGGACCTCGTAGTAAGGCGGTAAGGGTTAACGGTCACCGGTACCATTACCGGTGACCGTTAACCCTTACCGCCTTCCATGTTATGAGGCCTGGCGTCCTCGGGTGACCTGAAGCCACCCCAGGGAGGCGGCGAGTCAGACAGGAGCGAGACAGAGGGCACAGGATGCCCAGAGCAGCAAGGCCTGCCTGGGGTTCGCCAGATTGGCTGAAAGGTTTCTGCCTCAGGAGGCCGGTGGGCAGGGCAAGGGCAATGTAGGCAGAACCAAGTTGGCGAGGAAGCAACCAAGAGCAAAACATGGCAAAGGGCGAGGCAGAGCCAAGAACTGCCAAGAACCAATCGAGTGAAGTCTGGCGTTACTTTCATCGCAGTGCTGGGATCTCCACTCCCATATGACGGGAAGGGGGCAGGGTTCCATTACACTGTATAGTAGCAGTAGTCATTCATTGCAAAGAAAAATGTCACCTCTTACGCCAATCATGACATATTAACTTCCAATTTAAAAGGACGCATAGATCCAATACCCAGTGCCCTTTCCACTAGAAGCAGCATGTGAAATTCAGAATTTTCATAATAGCTATAATTATTTGGGGAGTGCAACATTCTCACCTCCAGGGCTGTCCGGACACATGCACCAGTGCTTCCCAGTTATCTGAAAGCTCATCGGCATCTGGCGACAGGCTTCAAGGTGTCTTTCAAGGTCCTTTCATAGAGGTTTTGGCAACTTGCCTCTCCACCAGGGACGTGCTGGTGTTCCTCCCGGATATATTCAAATCCCCGTGCGCGAGCAATCGCCCAAACACAGGCCGTTCAGTCACACCTGCCGCAGTGTCGGCAACGCCATTGCTTCAAGGTATTCCCTGGCATTCAGTGGTTTCTGCATCCAATGGATGCGCAATAGAGTCGACAAAGGTTTTCCAATCCGATCACAGATCACCCGTAAGTCATTCATTGAGAACTTCATATTTTAGGTTATTGGCTCTTACAAAATGGCGCTCCCATATCAGAGCCTTGCCTGATGCCCAGTCTGCACGCCAGTCCACAGCTAGAGAACCATATATATTTCCACATGTTGGCATTGGGCTGCTGCCCAGCAGGTTCCTGAAACAGTACTTGACTGGTGCCAACATTGATGGCAGTTCGAATCTCAGGAGCAATGGAAGACACTGCTTCGGATCAGCCAACTACCTCCTGCGCCAGTCGGAGGATATGAGTGTGCATGATAGCCGCTCTCTCAGGATTACCAGCACCCCAAGTTTCCCAACCATTGAGAAGAACATCATTACTTTAGCCGAATTCATCTTTAAGCAGTGCTTGATGGTGAGTTCTCCACAATTAAAATGAAAAACAATACACCCCGCATACGTTATCCCCTACCTTTTGACATGGGGACTCGGCCACCTGTCTTGAAAAAGGTTTCTTCCAAGTGAGCATGCCAATGACCTCGTTTGACTTATTGGCCATCGAGGTACCTTTTAATGTTTGGTTGGTCTTTCCCAAAAACATAATACTTTAAATTTTTCCAAATTTCTTTCAAGATGCAGAGATCTGAAATATTCATGAACTTGTGGTGAACGGGGCTGGAGCCAGTCTGAAAGAGGCGGATCCGTGGCATGCTGTTCCATCTTCATCTTGTGTCCTGGCTTCCAACATTATGTGTTACTACTGACTTCTGTAATTGTATTCGCTCTCCTCTCTTGCTTCTCCACTCTTTTTGACTGCTTACTCTCTTTTCTCTCCTCCCCTCCCCTCTCCCTTTTCCTATCTCCTCCCCTCCTCCCCTTACTTTCTTCTATGCACTTACTCTATCAGAATTGTCCCTGGACCTACTATGATAGCAACCTCGTCTGTCGCTCCCCTATCCCCTTACTGTTCCCCCTCCCTCCAGAACTATCTGAAACGGTGTCAGGCCTAGTACGATAGTCACTTGTTTTGTTCCTCCCCTCCCTTTCTGCACCCCTCTCCCTCACCTTTTGTTTTTCTCCGGCTCTACCAGAAATGTCGTCAGGCCTAGTACGGTAGTCGCCTGTCTGTTTCCATTTCCGTCCCACTCTCCCCCTCCCTTCCTTAGCTATGTCTTAGCACTTGCACTATCTGAAATGTCGTCAGGCTGAGTACGATAGTTAATTTCACATCCTTACTGTTCATGGCCTGTAAGAATGTTGTTGTATTTTCCCTTGTTCCCTTCCTTGCCTTGAAGCGCTTTGAAACACATTGTGTATATGCGCTATATAAATAAACTATCATATCATGTCATATCATGTGGCAGTGATATTATATGCCCGTCCAGCCTATGGTGGCGGCTCAAAAGCACCTCCTTTTACACCAATATGGTCATTGTCTGCCAAATAGAAGGTAAAATGGGCAAGGTGGTAGGGAACATCGTGGCCACACTCCTCCATTCACCTAAAAAAATCCCTCATTATGCCCACTCCTTTGCCTTACGTGATCGTGTTTGTCGTCAACTGTAAACCATTTGGATGTGGCCCAGTAGCCGGCCAGGAACACCAATCAAGGGTAGCTTGACTCATTAGGTGCAGAATGTTTCCCAAAGCAAGATGTCTCCTTTCTAACCAGATATCCGGAATCGAGAAACCAGGAAATTCTGCTGAGGAAGCCCCAGAGCCTCTGCCTTTTCCAGAGAGGTAGGCAAACTATGGAACACGCTAAAAAAGGACATCTGCACACTACAGGACTGCTGAAATTCAGGAAAAATTAAAAACCCTCTCATTTCAATGCATAGTCAACAGAAACTAGGCCGTCAACACGCAGTGGAACTAGCACCCAATAAGGGACCTACTGTCTCACACACATGCAGCCAAAGGGAACGCCATTCCGGCTCCCAACCGTCCGGTTCCAACCCAACTCATGGCGCTCCAAGAATGATGCCAAGAACTAGACAAGGACAAAACCCCACAGCACTGCTAAAACACTCTGTTTCTTTAATGTCAAAAACAGAACACAGCACATCGGCCCGCTACAACCGCAAGGAAGCCCAACAGCTGTCACCACAAAGCAACCAAAAGTGGGGTCACGAGCTTGCATCCGATACAGATACCTGTAGGACTAATAACTGCCCCATCAACTAACCCTTCATTTCTCCTTCTTACTCACTACATGCACACCCAAACCAGCCAGTCGCACACGGCTTTTAAAAACCCTCTTACCAGACGCCAAACCTCAAAACCAGACCTTTCACACCCACTACACGCTGAGCCCGCAGCCAATGCATGCCCACACTGCACGCACAAGATATACCGTTTGGACACCAAGTGCTCAATGCTTCTATATCACATCTAAAAAGCAGGCATGCACCCACAGCTCAGGGTAATTCCCATCTGCACCATCAGCCCCAGGGCTCAAAGCGGCTCCTGCTTGCATCCCTGAGGAGCCCATTTGGCTGGGCGCTGACAGCTACCAGGAGCTACTTGTGGCGCCAGAGGCCAACAGGTTCCATACAAACAAACCTATGTGACATCAACTTTCTACAACTGGGAATGTGTATGAAGGGCCATTTAAAGCGTCATGGGATTGTATGTAAAGTTCAAGTTTGCATCTCACATAACAGATGAGCTGCATGCTCACCGTCAGCTCATGATCTAGGTACTATGAAATGGCCACGTGCCCCATAGCGGCGGCACCGTCCAGCTTGAGTGCTGATAGGTGGACGAGTAAACAAGATGGCGCAGGCCCGGTTGCAGTCAATATCTTCCAGTAGCATCATCGCTATTCAATGTTTAGCTTCCAGATAGAATGTTGCACTGTGTGGGGTGTGTGTGAATGGGCTGCATTTATAATGCCACCAGCAACAATGCCGACCTCTAGATTTCTGCATCCACTGTACCCTCTTACACCCCCATCTTTACCTTTTTTCTACTAGTCCCCTGTATGTGGGAGCTACCAGGAATGACGTTTTTGCAGTTGGCATTCCAATGCCAGCATAAAAACCTTTAACGCTGTTATTCAATGTTTCCAAGGCACTGAAACTGGCCCGGCAGCCTCCGTTTGCTCAGAAAACCCGTTGAGCCATTGCGTCCCCCATTATGGACCCCTGAAAGATACATAGCTGCCCTCAAGCAGCCAGCTGTAGTGCTCTTCAGTGCCTTAGAACCAATTAAGAGTTCGCTGAAACAAGATGCAAGGAAGTCACTTTTCTCTGAACACACATGATTTTGCTGTGGTACTTAAGAAGCACCTGTAATATCAGAACAGAGGTTAACTCGTTTTAGGGTTATTACTAACAGAGAATATAGTTTAGGCTTTTGTATAAGTAATAGATGGCAGTGCTTGGAAAACGACTATTTCTTGATTTCTAGCTACTTCTATCATGTAGTAACATCATATGTTGTGTTGTAGCTGACCTGCCAGAGTTATTTGTTAGCAGTCTTCTGAGATATAATGCTTTAATTGTGCATGCAAATGAGTTCATGTTGTCATTTAAATAAGAGAGATGTGTGCCCCTGCGCCTGTTCCTTGCACTTTACAGTGATTAAGTCTGGCTTGGAGGGACAGGGGAGCAGTTTTATGAGTGAGAGTCATCACCTTAATGTTTTTTCCGGGTGCTACAGGCAGCCAATGAAATTGTTGAAACACAGTGAACACCTGGACAAAGTATGGTTGAGTTCGCAGCTGTGTTGCAGCAGTCACTGGCAGTCTTTCCTTGCTGATCATTGCTGTTGCACCCGAAGGAAGAGGAGGAGCAAATATACAAAATCTCTGTGTGATCATGCAGCGCTCTGGAGTCCACAGCTGAGTTGCAGCAGTCACTGCCAGTCTTTCTTTGCTGATCATTGCTGGTGCACCTGAAGGAAGAGGAGGAGCAAATATACAAAATCTCGGTGTGAGCCCGCAGCGCTCTGGAGTCCACAGCTGAGTTGCAGCAGTCACTGGCAGCCTTTCCTTGCTGATCATTGCTGGTGTACTTGGAGGAAGAGGAGGAGCAATTCTACAAAATCTCTGTGTGAAAGCTGTGCGCCGCTGAGTTTGCAGCTCAGTTGCAGCATTCGCCGTCATTCTTTCCTTGCTGATCATTGCTGGTGTACCTGGAGGAAGAGGAGGAGCAATTCTACAAAATGTCTGTGTGAGTGCACAGCACTCTGGAGTCCACAGCTGAGATGCAGCAGTCACTGCCACCAGTCTTTCTTTGCTGATCATTGCTGGTGCACCTGATGGAAGAGGAGGAGCAAATATACAAAATCTCAGTGTGAGCTCGGAGCGCTCCGGTGTCCACAGCTGAGTTGCAGCAGTCACTGGCAGTCTTTCCTTGCTGATCATTGCTGGTGTACCTGGAGGAAGAGGAGGAGCAATTCTACAAAATCTCTGTGTGAGCCCGCAGCGCTCTGGAGTCCACAGCTGAGATGCAGCAGTCACTGCCAGTCTTTCCTTGCTGATCATTGCTGGTGTACCTGGAGGAAGAGGAGGAGCAATTCTACAAAATCTCTGTGTGAGCGCGCAGCGCTCTGGAGTCCACCGCTGAGTTGCAGCAGTCACTGGAATCCTTTCCTTGCTGATCATTGCTGGTGTACCTGGAGGAAGAGGAGGAGCAATTCTACAAAATCTCTGTGTGAGCGCGCAGCGCTCCGGAGTCCACAGCTGAGTTGCAGCAGTCACTTGCAGTCTTTCCTTGCTGATCATTGCTGGTGTACTTGGAGGAAGAGGAGGAGCAAATCTACAAAATCTCCTGTGAGCTCGGAGCGCAGCGGAGTTTGCAGCTCTGTTGCTAAATTCACTGGCCGTTGACGGCAGGAGAGGGCGGGTGCTTCAAAGGCAGCCCAGTAGCAGGGTGAGCACTTTTAAGAACTAATCGCCGTTTTGTCCGTTGGGGGGGGTCTAGAAAGTTATTCCATCTCCCAAGTAATATGTATGATCTAAGCAATAGGGAGCAACTAAATGCAGCTGCAGGATGGCCTTTGCCGGATCTAATAGCGGCGCCTTTAATCTTTCCAAGAGAGACAGTATTGCCGTTGCCACTCCTTTGCCCCTTTCACTGCCTATTCCAATCAGCGATTCCCTGCCATCAGCAGGAGAGGAGAAGCGAAAGGTTAAAACCAAAATTAATGAACATTTTCTGCCCCTCTCTAAATTGGTCGAGAGTGCAGGAGAGTGACCTCGGGGTATTACCAAACACTATGAAAAATCAGATAATGGGGAATCAGAACTGTGGTATCGTAGTAGATATAAATACTTGTAGAGATATATATACTTGGCACCTTTGTGTTCCTCCATGTTAATTACGCCACCTGTCTTTTCCGAGGAGGGCTTTTCCAGATATGGTTCTGTTGAAGAAGAATCTGAATCAAGCCGGTTAGAAAATAACTCCAGGGTCGACTGTATGAAACCTGGAGTGGAAAAGGCGCCGGTTGGTCTAAGTTCGATATGTTTCTTCCCATGGTGACGCAAGTTTGCAGGGACATTAGAAAAGAACGTCTAGGCCAAAGTGTGCAACTAAACCATATTTACCAGCGAATGGATGAAATGGAAAATATCTGGAGGCCTGATGTTGGCAAAAACGTTTCACGTAATGAGCATGTGAGAACAAATTTGGGAAACAAGAATGAAGACAATTTTCTGTATTTATTTGTTATTTATATAGCACTTTACGCCAAGGCGCTGTACAAAACCAATTAACAGTACAATTAAAGTGAAAATGGAGAGTACAATAAAAACATTACTTAAAATGAGACTTAAAATACAGTTAAGGTTGCAGTAGGAACGTTTTTAGGGCAGCTCAGAACATAGAATAGGAGTGGATAGACCACAGAGAGAGAGGGAGAGCATTCCAGTGGAGAGCCAATAGAGAAAAAGAACAGAAACGAGAAGAAGCACGTGGGGGGCGAGATAGAGTTAAAACAAAATGGGTTTCATAGCAAAGAATTCGAGAAGGGACATAAAAGGAAACAAGAGAAGTAAAATAGATAGGCACAAGTCCATAAAGGGATTTAAAAACAATACAGAGAAAGTTGTATTTAAGTTGAGAGTGGAAGGGTAGCCAGCGAAGGGAGGCCAAAGAGGCAGAGATAAAGTTGCGAATAGGTAAGGAGTATAGGAGCTGCATAGAGGAATTAAAAACAGATTTGAGAGGAGCTAAACGAGGGATCATAAGACCAACTAGGAGCACAGAACAATAGAATAATCGAGAAAAGATTAACAAAAAGATTAGTAGCTTAGTGGCACCAAAAGTGAGAAAAGGTCTAATTTTACAAATATTGAAAATATGAAAACGACAGAAACGGGATGTGATCAAAATGTGATGGGCGAAAAAAAGATTGGGGTCAAGATGGAGGCCAAGGTTATGGGCAGTAAGAGAATAAGGGAGATGAGAAAGGGAAAACAGAACAAAAGAAGGAGAAACGGGCAGAGGAAAAGTATTAGCAGGAAAAAAAGTGTGATTAGATAGATAGGATTGCAACCATGTGACAACAGAGCCAGAAAGTGTGTGATCCACTGTATCAAAAGCAGCAGATAAGTCCAAGAATATGAGAATAGAAGAGTGTTAAGCATAGCAGGCAGAAAGAAAAGAGTCAGACAGAAAGAAGAGCAGTTTCCGTGGAATGAAGGGGCCAAAAACCAGACTGGAAGCATGGTAAGATACAATTAAGAGGGACAAAGGAAGAAACCTGGGCGTAGAGGAGATGTTCCAATAGTTTAGAAAGTTAAAGAAGAAGAGAAATAGGACGAAAGTTAGAGGGAATGGCAGGATCCAAGGAGGGTTTCTTCAGAACCAGAAGAATAATGGCATGTTGGAATAGAAGAGGAAAAGTAGAAGTGATAAGAGACATATTAAGAAGACTGGTGATGTAGGAATTGAGAGAAGGATAGAATTTAGGAATAAGAGTAGAAGGAACAGGATCTTTAGGAGAAGCAGTAGGATTAACCTGAGAGATGAGGAAGGAAGTATCAGAATCAGAGATCGGCACGAATGAAGAAAGAACAGCAGAAGAAGGGGGACACAGGGAAAGGGGAAGGCAGAGAACTAGGAGAAAAAGCAGAAAAAAAGAGAATTCACTTAAGAAGTGAAGAAATTATCAAAGTCAGATGCAATGAACAGCCAAAGGCTCAGGAAAGAAACAATGTAAATTCTGGTCATTTAATTGAAACTCCAATGACCAAGAAGGGAACAAGGAATAGAAATAAGAAAAAGGGGACAGTTTGTGTGGTTAATTCATACAGGAAATGGATGTGGACGGTGGGGCTTGAAAAGAAGATGGAGCCCACTCCTGGAAATAAGCAGCCAGTTGATAAGGGAGTAAAGGACCAAGAACAAAGGTAAGACTTGTTGCAACAAGAAGAGCTTTTAGATATGTAAAGAATCAATTGTGACAACTGGTGATGTCTCGTTAAGCGATTCCTTGGAATTCTCATATTCGATTACGTCCACACCAGCGGCTTAACTCAGTGAGAGGTTGGGGGAAAAGGGAGGGAAAGAGGGTAAAGTGGGGAAATGGATAATTATAAAACCGATTTGTGGAGTGGGAGGCAGCTGAAAGACATGTTTGAAAAGAAAGATGCTTAACCTGCTCCTGTGCGAAGAAAGGCAGTTGTAAACAAAGTAGAATGCCAGAAAAATGGACCGCCAGGAGTACAGGGACACCAGGGGGCAGGAGCCTTGAACTCTGGCTTAGTGCAGTAGGAACAACGTGTGCAACTAACGAAGGACGAGGACATGGAATGAGGGGTTAAGAAAAGGACTCCTAAATTGTTCATGGGATATCTCTTTGAGAGGGGTGGTCCGGGGATCTTAAATAGGTCTAGGGTTTTATCCCTTCTTTTGATGATTGCTAGCCTTAGTCTTATAAATACAAAAGATATAGAGCTTGGGGAGTTCATAGACTCGGGCAGGGATGATCGCGTAACTGTAGCTAGACCTTCAAGGATAGTGTAGGAAATCCTTCTAAATGAGGCCGACTGCCTCTGTCAACTGGGACATGATCTATCCCCTTTTGAAGAATGACGAAAGCCTTATTTGGAAGTAAAAGTAGGTAGGAAGGGAGGGATGGAGGTTAACAAGAAAGACAATGAAATCCTCTAGAGGGGCTGGGACATCCAGAATCAGGACCAAGGGGGCAGGAGGTTTGACAGCTCATGACTTGGTGTCTACATTGCGGCACCTCTCCGCCTCCCACAGTGAGGGAGGGCCGCGTAGTTGCTCCCCCTATGGGGGCATTGAATACGTCTCTTCTTTTCCTGAGATGGCGGCGACCATGCGTCGCTTTCACTCCACCTGGAGTGAGACTTACATCCAAGCGGCACTGCTCTGTTCCCCCAGGCAGGAAAATGAGTTAATTTTAGTTTCTGGTGTCCCGCTGTGGCAGGCCGGCTGCGCGGGACCAGACTCGACCCAGGCGGGAGCCAGGAGGGCGACAGCAGTACATGGCAATCCCATCCTCGTCGCCAGATGTTAGAGGGCCGGGGTCATTACAGCAGGTGTGGCAGCAAGAGCCACGCAGACACAGGTTTCTGCTCCAACTGCCAAGCACAAGCCCGCTCAGCATCTTTTCGTGCGGGTCTTGTTCTAATCGATCTCCATCTCCAGTGATGTTCTACTATGACAGAGTACATCAACATGTGACTGAGCACGAGCCCTGTGGCTCGTTGCGGACGTTGCAGCAGTAACCTCGACCCGCAGAAGCCTAGGGCTTTTGTGGTGCACGTCTAGAACTGGGGGTCCAAGAATACTGAGTAAAATTATAAAAAAGGGAAGGGCTCTGCAAGCCGGTTTTATGGTAATATACCAAAATGTCACCCTCAGTAGTGTGCCCGCAGTTACTGCGACTTTGGGGGCACACAAAATACAGACTCCATTACTACACCCAAGCATAGCAAGAGTTGCAGGGGTGTCCCCGCTCTCTTTGGGCGCAGTAACAGGAGTCAGGGGTTGCGGTGGTGTCCCCCGCTTACAATTGTGGTAAACGGGGGACAAGAAAGTAAAACATTAATTAAAATGTTTAAAAGCCCCTGCGGCGTCAGCTGCAACTTATGTAAGTGAGAGGAACCGACCCCGCAGGGGTAGCCGGAAGTCGGCAACGCTCACAGAAGTGTGCCACCATAAAGTTAAGTGGTGTGTGGGGGGTCGGTAGTAAGGGAATGCGGGCCGGGGGAGGAGGGTAAAGTTATCTATTTGATCACTATTCCACGCCGTAATTGGCTTCGACATTTTCGCCAGCGCATTTACGGGCGGCGCATGATCACATAGATTCAGTCTTAGAATCACAGACAGGATTCAGACATTACAAACGAGTAGTGAGACAGGGTCTAGATATGACAGCTGAGCACAGGCGCGTGCGCACACACACGCGCGCAAATACGCACGCGCGCACAAACACGCAGCGCAAGACTGCCAATGTCCAGGCCAATGATCATGCTTGGTCGGAGGGGGAGGGGCACTTAAACCCGTTCCTCACTTAAGGGCTCGCAAGGCCTCCGCCCTCCAGCACTGTTCTTGCTTTGAGCTCTGGCCCAAGTGTTTCCTTTCGATTAGTTAAGACACCCCAGCATTGGAAGTAGACTGAAAGGCAACAGGCCCTGCGATTTCAATTAGACTGTTGCAGCCTGAACAAATGCCAGCACTCCTATTGCCCCCCCCCCCACCCTCCTCCTATTCCCCCTCTCCTCCACCTAGAGATGCGCGCACTTCCGAGCTCCCCAGTTGGTCTCTTTGCATTATATCAAAACGTTTGTTAAGATGCACGCGGAGAGGAAATGCTAATTTTAGCCGCTCCTGTGGTCTGGAGAACACAGCGTGCTGCCCTAGAAAGTGGAGGCAGCGGAGACGTGCACGCCACTGACTGGCTTAGCAATTAGCAGGATGGTAGGACGGCCATTGGGCAGATTGGACTTTAGCCCCCCTCGCCGCAATGGTGCCAGGACAGGGCAGGGCACAGCCAATAAACGGCGCCCTCGGCAAATATTGATATAACGCGTTTCTTTGTTAGCAGCTGCATGCATGTGCATTCATGTGCAGGCAAATGAAATCGTGATGGGGTGTTAGGACTTGCATGTGTCAGGGCAGTGATTGGAAGGATAGGGGAGACAGGAGACCACTCATTCTCACAGGAGTCCAATTGTGTGGTTTCAGACGTGAAGGAGAGAGTTAACTGCTTGTAACATTGAAGCTGCACCAGAATAGTGTCATTAGAATGTGTAAAGAAGTTAGATGCCCCCACACAAGGGCCCCCAGTCTCTGAAGATAGACCCCCCAATGTTTGAAGGGTAAGCACCACCCGCCCCCGAAATGATAGTCTAGTTGTACCACTGCCTATCAGCCCAGTCTGCCGTAGAAGGAGGTTGTCCCCACTGACTAGTTATAGTGGTGCGCTGAGCCTCGGCAATATATTCTTAGGATGGCTGTGCCATCGTCTTATCTCTGTGAATATTCACTAAAAGGCTCCAGCTGTCTCGAATGCTAATAAACTAAACTAGGTTTAAAAACCTTAATAATTCCCACAAATAAAGTGACCTTGAGGGGAGGCTACGATTAATAAAGTTACCTTGAGGGGTGGCTACGATTAATAAAGTTACCTTGAGGGGTGGCTACGATTAATAAAGTTACCTTGAGGGGAGGCTATGATTACAATGCTAAACCAAATAGCAACCACATATGTTTAGGGCTCCTAACAGGACCATACCTCGCCCCTCGCTGCCACGCACTGCCTGATAAGGAATCTGACCTTCAGTCAGAGAGGTCGCACCTGCAGTGCTATGTATGCACTCGTTGATACCCCAAGTTATTAGTTTTTGTAACTGGTGCTACTGTATGGAGCATTCATTATCATCAGCCGAGTTTGGGAACTCAATATAGAGTTCCCGGACTCACAGACCCATAGAACGGGCCTTTCTGCGTCTAATAAATTTGCAACATTGGTGGCCGAATTTCACTGTTCTTCTCAAGGAAAGGTCCTTGGCATGCCCAAGGTCCGGGCATGCCCCATGGGACTGTTGTATGTCCCTTCAAAATGTTTTTGCAGCATTACATTAGCAAGCTGTGGTGTGAATTTAAAGGCCCTAAACATAAATCCCTTTCACCAGAAAAACTGCATTTAAACACTGCCACCAAAAACAGCCATGCTTTGCTTTCCCTGTCACATGAGTGGCAAGCAGTTGAACACTGTTTTATTTCACCTAAATAACAAGTTATACACTGCATTCAAAAACGGGACTGCGTTGCTTTAATTTCACCTGAATGAAAAGGAGTTATACAATGCATCCACAAAAAAAGGCCTTGTTTTACTTTTAATCCACATGAGGGGCAAGAATTTCAACACCACAACCAGACATGGTTTTTGCTTTCAATTTCACTTGAACAGCAGCCCTTGAAACACTGCAAACGAAAAACGGCTAGGCTTTTTCTTTTGTTCATGTCAAATCAGAGAACCGTGTGGAAGGGGGCCTAGCCCCCATTGTCAATGGACCAACAGCAAAGGCAAACTTGCTTAAAAGGGTGAAATTAAAGAATCCCGTGACATACAAGACAGGATTTCAAACATTAGAGGAAAAAACGGCTTGCACACGTGTGAAAAAGACAAATGACTTTAAAAGGCCACAGTGAAAAGATAGCACTGCTCACACAGAAATGTCAGGGAAATATGCTGTGGGGGCGGGGGGTTTGACTAAAGCATGTTTCCACCCACAAGACTTCGGTCACCCTTGAAGAGGCACAGAATACCGGACAAAAAAAGTTTGGGCTAAGGTAGGAAACTTCATAATTAAAGCCCTGCTTCCCACTGGAAGTCACACCTACCAGTGAACCATCCCGCAGTGAAATGTGATGTTACTGAGGGTGTCATAATTCCCTGCTCTGCCAGACTTGAAGGCAGGGGCTCAAGGATTTCAAAGAAAGCTAGTGTGGCTAAAGCTTGACTAGGAGGCGTGAGCTCCTTTCAGCGCCCACTACCAAGAACAAACTGACAACTTCAAAGGGGGTCATAAAAAGCTGTGGTCACCAGCTGTGGGGGATGAAGCGCCCCTCCCACAGAGGGGCACAGATCCTGAAATTGACATTTAAGGACTGATTTCATTTTTAGCTATTTTTTTGCAGCAATTAGAATGATAAATAATTTCGTTTTATGCAATGTTTTTATGTAATTTCCAGGCGGTTTTAAAGAGATAAAGTACATTTTTCTAGGACTCTGGAGACTGAAATAGCCAGTTAAAATGGTTTTCTGGTTGATCTAAAAATGGGACAAATATGACAATTGGTGGAAAGATGGAAAATGAAACTATGAACATGCTTGATCATTTGCAGAGTTATAACTGTTATACATTTTGTGAATAGGGCAGAAATGTGCCACCGGGCCATGCTACATCGTACAGAGTTGGCGATGGGCTTACCCAATTCCCTATGGCCAACTAAAACCACATACCTAGTTCATATGCCAAGGACTAGTAGAATTATGAAGTTATGAGACACAACTTGTTTTTGTTCAAAAGTGGCCAAGAGAACAAAGAATAGTAATAAAGGCAACCAGACTGCCCTATCCGAGCAGTAGAGTGCTCCCCCTAGATTGTAAAGTGAGTGATGCCATTTGTGCTATATAAGGGGGACTGTACTAAGTCAGAGGGACACACAAAAAAAAATCCAGGGAGACAGGAGAAGGAGGATGGAGAGAAGGTGGCTGTACCTTATCATCTTTGAGAGTGCAGTGACCAGACCCCTTGCCTAGCTGTCCAGAGTGTCCCGAGATCCAGCTGACTTTCCAGAATCCCAAACCAAAGCTTACTTTGTAAGTAGCAAATAACCCCAGCCCTAAATTGCATAAGCCCTTCCTTTAGTAGCACTGCACCCAATAATTCCCCCAATGAAAACCCCACATTGCTATTGTAATTCAGTCACCTTCCCATAGAAGAATCTGTGGTTAGCCTGTGTATTTCAGCATATTCCCTTTGGTAAACCTCTCAGTGTCTGCGTAAATCCTTAGCATATTTTTAAGTAAATCTATTAATTCCCCCATTGAAATTCACGGTACAAGATGGTGGAAATTCGAAATTGACCACCTTGTCCTTGGTGCCTTTCTTTAATTATTATAGTCATTAAAGTGTTGCCTCAAAAGATTTAGTCTCCTTGTAACTGAAAACCGAGTTTATCTGTGTATTGTGTGCATCACCCCATGAATTCCTATGTGCATCTGTCCTATTAAAACCCCAAACCGTAGTCCCATTGAGAGCAATCCCTTTTGCCTACAGGTCTGTTATGTGCCTCTGTCTGTGTCATTGAAAACCGATTTTCCTATTCTGAGCTATACCCCTTCCCTGAGCTGCCTGTCATTGTAAATCCAGTATAAAACGCATTTCCATTTGCCATTATATTTTTCATTTTGCAGTGCTTTCTCCCAAAACCGATTTTCCTACTTTATTTCTACTTTGCCCTGGTGTGCTGATTAGTATTATCTAAGCTTCCCTATCTCCTCAAGTGTAAGCAACACACATTTCCTTTAATTCTGTCCCCTAGCAGTTGTGAGTAATAATCAAAATCCCATTCTGCCATTTTGCTCCAAAAACGGATTTTCACTTTCTTTGTTGGCTTCCCATCTTGGGGTGGTGGGCTTTCCCCAACTCCAATTTTCTCTCTCTATTCCTACTCTTTGCCACTGCCTTCCATTCAAAGGAATCAAGTTAGCTGATATTTGGGGGTGGGTGTTGCAGGGGGGAGTGCTAAACCGTTGGTGTTATCTCTTTATAAAATCGTTCTTTTTTTTCTGTGTTGCCATTAAAGATTGTGTGAATTCTAACAGGATATCCTAATGGTTTTGTAGAGATTAGTGCATTTGTGTTACCACAACATTGGTGGCTGTGAAATTGTTTGATTTTCCTTTTACATTAAATAATAAATTAATATATCTTATTGATACACCCCAACCTGATTCCAGGTCCATTGTGACACGGGGTGCTTGTGGAGGTTGGGTGCGAGGCAGGTGGGAGGCCTACTAAAAAAAGAAAAAAAAGAACCTGTGCTTTATTAAAAATAAAAAGCGCTTTATTGTACGCCACATTCATTGTCAGGGAAGGAGTCCCTGGCTGGAGTGTGCCGTGTAATAAAACCATGACAAAGCCGCAACATTTTTTGCCTCACATCAACCAATGACAGCCCTAAATTTGAATTTGAATTCAACTTCAACAATTGTATGCAAACCAAACCCACAATATATTGAAGTGTTCTGGGTTTAAAAAAAGTTTGCCTGGGATATTTTTCTGGACCACCATCCTACGTGCAAGCAACTTAATGAAACTTTCCAAACAAAATCCAGAGTTGCAGAATGTCCACCGGCACCTAACACATAGGCCTCTCAAATTACCTTATTAATAGATGAGCATATCCACTTGTATTGGTATGTGGTAGGCACATTATATTTCGATAAGGAACAGTTAGAGTCATATGCAGGAGCCAAGGCCACCATACAAGCAAGTTATTACCGCAGAAGTATTAAGCAATGGACAGTGAAGCAGGTGATTGCGGGGGCCGACCGGAGCATGAAACGGGGACGCGGATGGACAAACAGGATCAGAGAGTGGAATCTACAGGGAGATGGTAGGATATTTGCTGTGCAGGTATGGAAGAGGTGGATATGAGCCAGGGACGTTCCTGGCTAATGTGGGAGCCCCGTCAGGTGTAGTGGATGGAGTTTAATGGTTGATTAGAATGCAGATTAGTTGATTTCTGGGGTAGGAAGTTCCAGTGGTGAGGGTAAGGAGCGGAAGCAGGAGGGAGTGCAGGGTTGGCAGGGGAGAAGAGATTGAGAAGATTGCTCCAGCAAAGTGTGTGAGCAAGAGAGTGGCTGGAAACAGACCCAGCCCAGTCGGGACGGCTCCAGGCCAGGAATCAACTTGAATGCCACAGCTACAGAGGCCCACAGGCATATTTATATATGGAGTGTACCATTTTCCAAAGATATATTTATGGGTCCCAAAAGAATTAAGGATTTTAAGCATACCTTCCTATGTAGCACAGGACTTCCAAATGAAGGGAGACCGGACAGACAGCGCACATTCTTGTTCTAGGCAAATACTCACAACATTAGTGGCATATGCAAAGTCTGATTTCCAAAAATATGTGGAAGAAATTAAATAATATGAAGCAGAATTATTCCATGGAAAAGTCGTAAACGTAATTAAACAGCTTTCACATGAAAAGGCCACACATCACCCAATATGAACAGGGAATAAAAATAATTAAACAATGGAAGTTTGAGCAAGAGAAGGGAGGCTAGCAACAAAGGTAGAATTAGAGGTTATAGGAGCCAGAGTTTTAATGTGTGGAGCCAGGCATAAGGCAATAGAGTGAAAGACCCATACTTGGCCTTCCATATCCCAAAATACAAAAAGGCACATCGGGTATACTGCCGGCTCGACCCCCATTGCCCAACACCTGTACCTGACGTGCGAGTTTTAGCTGATGCAACACCGAGATGAAATCATTTTCTCTGGAGTGAGTGACACTTTAGTTAAGTGGTGAACCGGTCTGTAGTTCAGCTCTGATATATGTCTGGTGTTTTGCCTCCACACCCCCACAAATAAAGAGCTACAAGCGGCATCCTGCTTCCTGGGGCAAATCTGGACTATTCGTCCCTTTCCCCAAATGTTTCCCTATTAGATTGCCACAAACTGTACCCTGACTTATAATCGTAGGGCAGATGGCAAAAGAATTGTTACGTGCAAGATAGTTCACAGCACCAATTTGTGGGGATTTAATTTGAGCTCTACACCAAAACCAACAAATATTGCATGGAGCCAAAACAGACAGACCGTAGACAAACACGATGAATGCACTCGGCAGAGCTGAAACTCTCCCACGCAGCTATCTACTTAGTTACACAAAAACAAAACATAAAACACCAAGATGTTTAGGCTGAGAGAGAGAGAGAGCATATATGACATGGCAAATCAACTTTAGTCAAAATAACGTGCAGTTCGAGAAAAACACAGTGACAGAACATAAGCGGGTTGTATCTATTGGTCAGTCTGAGGGAAATCAAACAGGTTCACGGCTGTGCACTGCAACAGAGATTTCCCGTGGACCACTTCTCAATCACACTGCTTAGTTTGGCAACTTTGCAGATAACAGGTGTGCCACACTTTTAACAGCACCTTCTGGTATGCTGAGGACCTTATGGAGGCAGCCTGCCGTAGTGGTAGATGGCAGCTCCCCAGAAAAACTCCTGTGCAGTCCTGGCCAGAGATCAGGCCACCATTTCTGTGGTGGCCAAGATAAGCCCCCCCCCCCCCACACCCTTTGGCCATTCTCAGTTTGCAGCAAATAAGGCGATCAGACACAGACTGCTGGTAAACCAAGCTTCTTGTATTCATATAGCAAATACAGAGTGATCCGATGATCAGAAGGGAACACAGCAGGACAACTGTTCAGGCAGTCGGCGCACAGCATTTGCAGAAGCCCTACTGCTATCTCGCATGTATGGGGCTAATGCTATACTTGTAGAGAATAAGCGGAAGATAAGATCTCACATGTCCTCTGCCCTAGCAGGGGTTTGGACCTGTCCAGGGTGCTGCATGCAGCGGGAAGCAGAGGGAGGCAGAGGGAAGATCTGAGGCCTAAATCAGAGAGAGACTAATGCAGTATAGCATAGCAGAACAATCCTTCATAACATAGCATAGGATTGCAATCCTGCCAAATCAGGGGAAGACACCCTCTTTGAGGCTAGGGAAGGGAGCCCGCTTAGCAAGACCCTGCCTAGGTGTCTGGGAAAGTGGGACCTAACTGGGAGTGACTGCCCTGTAGGGGGCAAGGACTCCCATTCTTGTGAGGAACTCCCTATCAAGAATACATTGTCTGCATATATGGGAATCAAAAGGACTGATATTACTTCCGTTTTGGATTCAAGTAGCCATGAAATTACGTCAGTCTCTTTGGTTTCAGGTAATGCTGGATTCCCCTCAACTCAACAGTCAAAGAGGAACGAAACACCCCTTTCGTTATTGACAAACATAAAAAGATGAGGGACCTTGAATGGAGGAGAAAGAACCCTATACAGCGGTGTGGCTACCTAACAAAACATTGCAAGGCTGGCATCCTGAGTAGCAATGAAGCCTAGAGCAAGATGGAGACAGTAGAGAGACAGTCTCACCTGGTGGCGGGACCACACCAGAGATGTAGTGGTGCTGGGCCCCGTTAACCGATGCCGAGGCCAGACCGCAGCACCGAGATCGGATCACTGACCTCCACATGAGAAGTATGCCGTCTGCCAAGCCGGGCAGAAAAAGGGAAGCAAACATTCCCGAGAAGGTAACACCAGGGAGAGAGACGAGTGGCTGTGCCCCAAAGTGCTAGAGGAACCAAGAGGGTTATGGGAGCCTGGAAACCCAAATGCTGAACACAGGCAGATGTCTAACCGAGGCCCCACTGTATTAAACATATCAGAGGACCAGAGGGTTTTGGGGAGCCCTAGAGAACTAGGTGACATTGACCTTCGAGGCTCGGGAAGTCAAAAGGGCTACAGGAGCCTGAGAAACCTGAACGCTGAACATGGGCGGACGCCCAACCGAGGCCATGCTGCATGAAACATATTAGAGGGCCAGAGGCATTGGGGAGCTCTAGAGAACTAAGTAACATATACATATGAAGCCAGTGATGCCAAAAGGGTTATGGTAGCCAGAGAACCCTGAATACTGGACTGGACACGGGGTAATGCCCAAGAGAAACTCCACTGAAGTAAGCACATCCGAACACCGTATGGATTAGGAGAGCCATAGAAACTCAAGCAGTGTTCATATAAGCATTGGGAGAAAACGAAAGGGTTACGGGACAAACCCGAACAGTGGACATGGACAAATGCCCAAAAGAGACTCTGTTGAACTAAGCATATAAAAGGTCAAGAGGGCTTTGGGAGCCCTATAAATACAAACAATAAGGGAAAAGACTGGTACCAGAGATAACCTGTAGGGTTCCATTGCCCAAACCCTAAACAAGAACAAGATCAAAAATGGTGGGATCGCACTAAGAAAATCTCTTTTCCCTTTAAAGAGTAGAAAGTATTGGATGTGACTGAAGACTTAAGACTTGGCATTCAAAATCTGCAAAGAGGCTGGAGAACTGTATTGTGAACTTTGACCTTTTAAAAAACCCTTCTTTGGGGAGACCACCATGGGGCGCAGACGTGATGGTCGCATAAACCACTGTCTCCCTCTTCGAGCTTGCAACATGTCAGTTTTTCGTACAGGGCTAGGAGAGATGATCGATTTATAAAAGTGCTGGCAGCACCAGAAAATGACTGTGCACCTGTGGAAGCAACAGCACTGAAAATCTGGCATTTATGAGGGAGAAATCTGCTCCGCCGTGAGATCCCCCTGGGCCGCGCAACATGAGAGAGGAGGCTGGAGAGGGGAAAATGGCGCCTGCGGCAGGCACTACGCATTCCCGACAGCACAGCAAATCCTGCATCTGAGAATTACATACGGCTGTAGTGGCGAGTGCACAGGGGATCGAACATTAAAAGTAGGAGAGCGCTGACTGGTGGTGACTCGGCAGCGATCCGACGCTGCCTTCCTCCCGCCTGCCGGGTCGAGTGCTGACCGGAGATGCAGGCGGTCCAGCGGAAGTAGGCCATCTGCAGAAGTGCGAACGCAGCCCCTCTTCTGCCCTCCGCTTGGGTCCCAACAGTGCCGGGTCTGCTTGGGGTTCCCCTTCTGAGGTGAGCCGAGTGCGAGGGGGCACGCCCCTCTTTCGCTCCACTGCCTGGGTCGTTGGGGCGTAGGCCATCAGTACCCAGGCTCATTTCTAAAGCGGGCCTACCCCCCTGCCCCCTCCGACCGCCAGAAACTGTGGTGGGGCACTGGGGGAAGGCGCGTTCCTCGGAGCGCTGGCCGGGGTCAACACCCCCCATCCATTTGAATGGTGACTTCCCTTGGATCGAGAGCGGGTAACGTATCCTCCTGCGGGCCCACATCGTGGGATCCACACCTGGGACCACAAGCGGCACCAGCAGCCGGTTGAGATTGAGGGAGAGCGGTCTTGGCACCTGAGGAGGACAGAATCGGCGAGACACAAAATACACAGGAGCTATCTCGTGAGCTCGGAAACCGGACTCTGCATCGGCCGCCAAGAGAGGGCTGCCCGCTGTCAGTCCCCGACCACCAGCTACTTCAAATATGTGATGCCACAAGGTCCAACAGCAGCCACCCAAGCTCCGGGTCGTGCACCAGCATCATCCACGAGTGAAACAACTCTCATTGCACCAAAAAGACTGTACGGTGGGTGACTGCATCTGCTCTGGGAGGGAAATTCAGCAGGGGGATCACAGAAGGTAACTAAGATAACAGAAAGGGAAGCCGCAAGAAGCTCAAGAGGGATATTTAAAAAAGAAAAAAGCATTCAGGGTCATTGGAGCTAATGCGCCACATTGCAAATCCTCAAAAGAAGGGCAGTGCGTGTATCGGCTTTTTCACTGCACCTCGAACACAGCAACAAAGATCAAGTGAAACTCAGCTCCCTCAACACCTGGCTCTTCTTGATATAATAGGAGTTCTTGGGCTCCACCAGAGACAAGACTGGATCCGCGCACCCTAGCTGTACAGCGGAAGTTCAGCCGCACAAATACAAATATGGAGGCAGATGAAGAATAGTCTCACAGAAACAGTTTCTGACCTACAAACAAAAATGGCAAAAGTGGAGGACCATTTGGAGGCTGTAGAGAGCAATCAGCAATCGGTGGACATTGCCACCATGCAATATGAAGCCAGACTCCTAGACTTAGAACAAAAAGAATGAGATATGGAATCCAATCGATGACCTAGAAAACCGAGAGTGGAGATCCAATATTCACATAATAGGCTTGGCGGAAGAACAGGGTGAATCCCCCTCAGGCCTGGAAAGCAAAGTGAAATCCTTAATCCAGACCCTATACAGTGATGCGCCGAAAGGTCCCCGAACGGTTCTCGTCAAATGCCATTACTACACACAAGACATTCTTCAGAAGGCAAGAGAAAGAGACACAATCGAATTTCGAGGGTCGACAATAAAGCTCTATCAAGACCTTTAGGCAATGACATTGGCAAAAAGAAGAGGATGCCGTCCCCTAACAAGTTGGCTACAGGAGAAGGGGGTGAGGTACCGATGGGGTCATCCCTTTTCCCTCACATTTGAATATAACGGAGAAGACTTCAGGATCACCAACACCTCCAAATTCCTGCAGCGGGTTCAGACACTGACAGTCGGAGAGAACACAGGGGCCCACGCCGAGAATTGATCAACAATCCTCCGAGATGAGGCCGATCACAGCTAAAATGGAAATACAGACGTTTAAACACACCCTAAGAAGTCTGCGCTCCGTTCACTAACTGCTCGATGTCACGGAACCCTGTCTCCTTCCGCATAAGCCACCACAAAGTCCTGGCACAATTTACCGGCTGTAGTTTTTTGTGCAGAACGGACAGTTGAGTTATACTCCAGGTTTTTCAGTACACTCAGCTCCTTGATCATACACATGTTGTTTCCTCCTAGCACTAATGCAACAGTTTTTGTTAAAGCTCGAAGAGGGGCCTTCTTGAAGTGGCCCTTCTTGATCTAGGGCATCTCTTTTTTCTTTTTAGAGCGTGAATGCTCCTGGTAGCATCTTGCACAGGGGGAGGAGGGGTGGAGGGAGGGGGAATCCACTCATCCACTGAAGGCATACAGTCTAAACCAAATTAATACTCCGAGCGCACACTCTGTAACACTAAGACTCACTCACCACCCCACCTCAGTGGGTAGGGGTCAAACACTGAACAACTCACGAAGCAATGGGGCAATGGTTTTTACACAATCTGATAGACATGGCTTGCTTTGATGGCATAGTCTTTGGCTCACTAAATGTAAAAGGCATTAACTCTCTGTAAAAATAGGTCAATGCTAGCGCGACAGTTTGAACAATCTAAACTCGATGTCCTTTTCATACAAGAATCAAAAAACACTAGCAGGGGCGAGAGAAGGATTTGTGGGAGAGAGATGGGGGAAGCGATTTGGGCATCAGGCCCCCAGAAAAAGGGCGGGGTGGGCATCCTGTTAAGAAAGTCCCTGGAAATTCAAATAGAACACGTGTATAAAGATTCCCTAGGGAGGAACATAGCACTCAAGGGTAAATTGAGAACACGCTCCATCACACTCTGCTCTGCTTACGCACCCAACCAGGGGCAATCAGGCTTCTTTGAACACCTGTTTGACTTTGTAGACAATTGGAGGGTAAGCACACTGATCTGTGGAGGCGATTTTAATGTAGCAGCAGACCGTGATTAGGACCCAGTACAACAAAACACTCTCCCTCCAAGCAGCCTCCAAGGAAACAGGTTCTTGACCAATTGAGGGAGCACAAGCTAATAGACACCTGGCGCACGACACACCCAGAAGGCAGGTCTTTTACTTTTTTCTCTCCACCACACTGCACGTTCGAGAATCGATTACCTTTTGTTGGGAGCGGAAAACGAAAATGACATCCTAGGTACATCCATCCAAGTAGTTGCTTGGTCTGACCACGACCTATGCACGCTAGACATAGACTTAGGCCCCCTACCAACCCCCGATCGTAGATGGCGGTGCAACGATTTTCTGTGCAGAGACCCCATATTCAAAGAAACCCTCTCTGAAGCCATCAAAGGCTACTTCGAAACCAATGAAAGAGAGGGAATGTCATTGAACAGGGTCTGGGAAGCAGGTAAGGCCGCGATCAGGGGGGATCTTAAAAACAGAGGGTGCGGCCAAGAAAAGACTTAGGGTGCTAAGGGAAGGGGAGCTGAAATTGGGCATCACTACGTTGGAAAAATCCTTGAGGGAACACATCACCATCAACAATGAAAACACAATATTAAAAATTAAACAGATGAGGGAGGAACTAAGGGATATATGGAATAGCAAGGTGCTCACACAGCTTAAATATCTTAAGCAAAAGTTCTTTGAAAGGGGGGGATAAGGCCCACACGATGCTGGCCAACAGGCTCCCTAAGCGGACAGGGCAGTATTTAAAATTAACGACGAGGATGGCGCCTTCCTCACAAACCCACAAGTAATTGTCAACTGCTTTTCCAGATACTACTCCAAGCTGTATTCGGCCGAGAACAGTGCTATCCCCTCAGCAATTGAGGAATACTTTGCCACCCTTACCTGCCCCCCCCCCATTGTTGAGAAACACTTAGAAGCACTCAATACCCTGATCACCGCAATAGAAGTCCAGGGAGCTATCTCAGCTCTTAGGACGGGCTCTGCACCAGGGCAGGATGGATACACACCAGCCTTTTATAAGGCCAATTCCAACACTCTCTCCCCATTCCTCGCTAAATTGTTCAATTCCATCCTAACATCCGCGCAGGCACCCAAGTCCTTTACCGAATCTATAATCATAGTCATTCCCAAAGAGGGAAGGGATTCCACTGAGTGTGCGTCATACCGACCAATCTCACTAATAAATGTGGACGTTAAAATATATGCCAGTATCTTAGCTGCTCGTCTAGCTCTGGTCGTTCCCCAACAAGTGCACTCTGACCAGGTGGGATATGTGAGAGGTAGGCAAGGGGCGGACAACATTAGAGAGAACCTACACCTCATGGCCACACTCCGAGGGGTGGGTGAAGACCCTCTCTTATTATCAGTAGATTCCAAGAAGGCATTCAATTGTGTAGAATGGCCTTTCCTAAAAGCGGTCCTGAAATGGGTAGGTCTGGGATCAGCGTGGATACAAGGAGTGACAGCACTTTACCAATCGGCTCAAGCCAAAGTTCTCCATTAATGGAATCTCCTCTAACCTTTTTTACCTCTCCCGCGGCAAAAGACAGGGCTGCCCGCTTTCACCCCTAATCTATGCCATGGTGGTGGAGCACTTTGCCCAGGCCATTCGGTCCAATCCCACAATCAGAGGCATCCCTCGGGGGGGTAGAGTACAAATTGGCTATGTTTGCCAACGATATCCTCCTGTATCTTACCCAGCCACCCGACCCCATCCCAGCTTTCTTCGGAGAATTGTCGAGCTATGGTACCGTCTCAAGATCTAGAGCAAACCTTCAGAAAACCATAGCAACCCCTCTGAAAATAAATGTCAAACTAGAAGAACTCTTAAAAACGGACTGGAGCTTCCGTGTACAAGCTGACTCTGTCCGATATTTAGGAGTGAACATTACTGTCTCTCTCGCAGCTCTCTTTGAGGCCAACTATGTCCCTTTGTGGAGAACCATCCAAAATGACATCATTAGATGGTGCAAATTACCCATGTCCTGGGCGGCGCTATTCACCACCATAAAAATGAACATTCTGCCACGGTTCCTGTTTCTATTCCAATCCCTTCCTGTCATTGTTCCAGAATCTTTCCTAGCAGAGGTAAAACGAACACTATTGAGATTCCTACGGGCCCATAAAAAGTCAAGGATTCCCTACTCCACATTAATTCAGCCCAAAGAAGAGGGTGGTATGGGCTTCTCCGACCTGGGAGAGTACTACAGGGCAACGTAACTTCGGGTTTTTCCAGACTACTTAAGGGAAAATCAGGGAAAAAAGGGGGTTGCAATAAAAAGAAATGAAATTTTTGCGCCAGTCACGCTAGGAGAATGGCTGTGGGATCCCCTACCGACCATGACGCAAAGAGTAAAGGAACATCCCATCCTCAAAGTATTATGGTCTATCTGGCAACGATCCTGAGCTATGCAAGGTGTAACATCATGGCCTTCCCCCCTTAGCTGTATCTGGTCACCCCCCATCTGAGATTTGCTGAACGAAGTTCAGCGGTTTCAGCCTTGGTATGAAGCTGGTCTCACCCACGCTGGGCAGTTGTGGAAAAGGGGTGTTTGTCACCTGGGAAGACTTTAAGTGCGACCTGCAGGGTGTTGAAGTACCCTTCTTCCTTTTCCTTCAGTTAAGAAGTGCCCTGAATGATGCCTGTTGGGGCGACTCCCTAAAGCGTATCCTGACACCGTTTGAACAGTTACTAAGCACCCCCAAACCACCAGAGGTCTTATATGACAAATGTACAAAGCATTGCTCTCAAGAGGGCACCTTCTGCGCCCGCCATCGAAAGTTAAGTGGGAAGAGGAGCTGGCAATAGCATCTCAGCCTGAGACACGGAAGGGGATACACAAGGCGGTGTGGACGTCATTCATCTCCATGCAGTACAAACTGCACAACGCACGCCTACTGATGAGATGGCACTACACTCCCTTAAGGCTATCCAAAATGTTCCCGGGCACCTCTCCCTACTGCTGGAGAGGTTGTGGAGAACGCTGTGGTTGTGGAGAACGCTGTGATTATTGGCACCAATGGTGGAAGTGCAATGAGGTACAGGTGTACTGGAAGGAGGTGCTGGGATGGATCCAGGCCATAGATGGGGTCTCCAGGGAACTAACACTGGTGCTTGTGCTGTTTGGGGTGGAGAGGGATGAGGTAGATTCATACGAGTCACTAACACACATGCCACGTAATTTGTTGTTAGCAGCGAGAGTTTGTCGACCATTAAATGGAAGTCAGCCGCCCTCCCCCCAAAAAGACAATGGTTGATCAAGGCGCACACTATCTACGAAATGGAGAGCCTCACAGCCGCCCTTCATGAATCCCGTAGAAACATTGATATGATTTGGTTACCATTTTTTTAATATTATGCTGCACAGACTAACGGAATGATTTCATCTCAGAAACCTATGAGCCACGTTAACGATGTAGCCCCGAACTGTATGTCATTGATTAACCCAGAGTTGTACAGCACACTGATGCGCAAAGGGTATTTATGGTACTTAGTGAAGCAGTAAGATTGGTCAGTTTTTATGGTTCCACGATTTGAGTGGGTAAGGGGGGGGTAGGTGGGAGGGCAGGGGAGGGATGGGCACAATGCACAAGTGTTGGGCTAACTACTGCATCACTGCATCACTGAGATCTTGCAACTGTAATGATGTGTACGCACAACAAGGTACTGTGAATTTAACATGTATCAAAACCGACTATAAAAATATATTTTTTTAAAAAAACCTTCTTTGGGTGGAAACCCAAGTAGTTTGGCCAAGCAAAGCCTGAGTGGAGAGGCTCTGGTCTACTTTTTGTTATGCTTTTTCTAAGTGGTAGGGCCAGATAGCAAGAGTGGATGGAGGAATATATTATTTTGGTGATTTGATGAACACCCTTAGTTTAGTTTGTTAGGCAGGGAAATGCCCCCATAGCAAAGGGTTAGATAGAAATGTTTCTTTTTATTTTAAAAAAAAAACCTTTTGAACATGCTAAGTCCTAGTCCAACTCCTTCTGGTTCACCGCACTCCCCAGTACTGAAAATGGAAACATTTACATTTACTCTAGGAGCCCCTGCCCGATTGGTGGGGCGGGGGGTGGGTGTTGGCAGGAATAGGCGGGCAGCACAGCGTGGCCACAGGCCAGGTCTTGCAACACAGTATCTCTTCATGTATTTCTTCATGGAACCCAAGCCGGGCGATTTGCATAAATGCAAAGAGCATTTTACGAACATAGGCATGCCCACAATTTTAAATTTGAAACAGGGCTCTGATCGTGATTCTGCAAGAAATCCCTTTGAGCGAGTACTGGAAGTTGGACTCTCTTCTTTTCATTGGTTACAATACCCATCCTAACAGCTATCTCTGTTAATTGCAAGACATAGGGGGTCATTCCGACCCTGGCGGTAGGGGGTTAACGGCACCGGTAAGGATGCTGGTGCCGTTAACCCCCTACCGCCACATTCCGAGGTCCCTTAGCGGGTCCCATCAGGAATGGCTGGTCTAACCAGCCGCCCTTAGCGGGACCCGTTAAGGGACCATGGAGCTAATAATGGGCCCGCTATTTGCGGGCCTGTTATTAGCTCCTTCCCTTTTCCCATTGAGCCCTATGGGGGCTCAAATGGAAATGGGGAATGGTTTATGAAATGGGGACTTACTGGGTCCGAATAGGTCGGAATGTCCCGGTAAGTCCCCATTCAGTCTACCCAGAGCCGGACCCAGGTTTGGAGGCAGCCATGGTGCTAATGGCACCATGGCTACCTCCAAACTCGGAATGACCCCCATAGACACCAATATGGACTGCTTTTGGACAGGTTGTGGAGCTTTGGCTGTGTCTGCATTCAGTCTTGCATGCGCGTCTTCTGAAGCATGGTCTGCGCATCGGAGTGAGCTTGACTCCGGAACAGATTTGGGAGTTTCCTGGCCTAGACCCTAGGCCTCAGGCAGAGCTGAGCTGGCATCGCTCTGGCAAGACAAACTTTGTTTGCGCTCTGCTCCATCTTGCTCCGGCCCATTTCCTACAAGGTGTCTCCCTACTCCTCACAACACAAATCCGATACCTGGAAACTGTACCTAGGATTCTGCTTCTTAACCCCCACAAAACCCATAACTGGCATCATGCTTTCTCACCCCACCGCACAAAACTCACATGTGCGTCACGCAGACTCAACCCCAATAGGACAAAACTTGTACGTCATAGCCCCCAGTTTTGGCAGGTGTCGCACAGCGAAATAAAATCATTTGCCATGGACTGCACTCTTTAGATAAATGGTGAAGCTCATAGTTGGGTCCAGTTTTCACTTTAAATATTGGACCACATATCTTCTCAGCCCTCGCCGATACGGGTTCCTGTACCTGCTTTTTAGCGTCTGCTTTTCACCTAAAGAAGTTCCAATTTGGATGTACTGTTAATAACAATACATGGGACAGACTCATGGAAAGGTACTGGCGAGGAAGTCAGTGAGGCCTCCAAGAGCAACGCTCTGGGCTGGGGCAGGGAACACTACATGAGGCTGATAATGCCCAGCCCTGACCAGGCATTTATTTTCCTTATTTGTGTTTTTATCCCCAGCAGAAAGTAGGCAGGGATTGACTTGCATTTTGGTGGTCAGTTGCAAGAAACATGAGCTGAGCTTTAACCTACAACTTGGCCATGGCCAGTCCGAGTCCCGTCTGGCTCACCCACCTCTAGATAGAATATATACTTTTGCAAAAGATCTAATCCAATGTTAAGGAGGTTAGAACTATAGAAGGAGAATCATCCAGAGGAATCTGTCACCCTCATAGATTTCTGGAAGCGGGAAAGCCCAAGGTCAGAGGAGTCATCCAGTGGTGTTTGGTTGAGTTGTTTTTCGAGGAAAGGTATCCCCTTTGTTTGAAGTCAGAGCAAGGTTCAAAACCCCCACAACGACCAAGAGGAGGAGGAAGGTGCACAGATACAGGATGCAAAAGAGGAACAAAAACAAACATAAGGTGGTATCCAACAACCTAGACATATTGAACACAAACTGGATAAAACAAGAACGATCAGGAAAAAATACTGACCAATGACGATGATAGAAAATAGTTATCGCAGATGAAGAATTGACCTGTGGGGAAAGTTCAACCCTGGAATTAGGTTTAAGCGATGTACCCAAACATGACTAACTTTGAAGTTGCCAAAATCGACTTATACAAGTTTACAAGTAAAATGACATTGATCAAATTTCCCAAATATAATCAAAGGAAAGAGCAGCAATGTTTCATAAAGATACCAAAAAACTGAACAACAGAAGATTTAGATATTCTACAGACATTAGATAACTTACTGTCCGATTCCAACATTAATGACTGAGTTGCAACTTCCATACATTTTAAGTGGAAAGGAAGGGAAACGAATGAGAGAAAAGAAAGGGAAGAGATTGGGAATTTTCACATTGACATTATTACAGTGCCATTCAGTAAACTTAAAAAGAATGATACATTTAATGCCACCTTGTCAGCAAAAATTATTGATCTGTTCACAGAAAAACGTAGAAAGTTTACAATATAAATAAAAACTCAAAAGAAAACAATCAAAACTAAAACAATGTAAAATGCTGACAACCTAAAGAAAGAAGAAACACATCTTTAAACCTTTGGACAAGTGGGCAACATTGTCATAATTAACCTGTTATAATATCCAAAAGAAGCTGATCCTTAGCTTAATGAGGCTAACTGGAAGACTATAATATAGGTACATATTGGAATATTGGCATATGAGGATAAGCAATATCTTCAGGGAATACATCATAAAATGCTTACAATCCATTTTCTCCCAAAAGTGTATAAGCCGCAACTGACCTGAAAGCCCAACAGGTTTTTATGCACTGTACATACAATCCACAGGCCTAAAACTGACCAACTATGTACAATCTGTCATACCTATTTATATATGCACCATGTGATTGTGATGGAATTTGTGCTAATGAGAAGGTCACAGACCAGAGTTAACAATTCTGGCATCCCCATGATCAAAAAAATCCAACTGCAGAGCTGACGGCATATCATTATTTGACCTGCCTGACAAGATTTGGATTTACTATGTCATTTGCATTCTCTTTGCACCTGTTAAACAAAGTCAGTTACATTTAAATGCTTGCTGTGCACAGCATAAAAATCCCTACTTTCCCGTTAAGGAATTTTGTGTTGCACAGTAGGCGCGGCAGTGCGGGCGTGACCAGCCCCGCTGACACCACCCTCGAGCAACACCCATTAGTTCTTGGAAATACAAGACTGATCACCTGAATTATATTTTATTTTAAAAGGGGGATTGCGGGCTCGGCGTATGGAGGGAAGGGGACTATGGACTAGGAGTACAGACGTCACTATGGCTTACATTTGTGTGTGTTTGCATAACCAGGTGCAAACATTCACTGAAACTCTGGACCAAATAGATTTCCATGCATCATTTGTTACACATGAACATTTAAACAGGACTGCTTTAAGCCTACACACATGCTGTCCCCTCTGCATTCGTTACAGGCAACGTCAAAATGAAACCCCATATTGTCACTCCTTGGGAATGTATCAAAATATGAATCATCACCTGCAACCATTTGGGCTAAGACTCACCTCTCCTTGAGGCTGGAGGAAGTGCCACGGATAGAAAGAACAATCTTGATGACTATCGACATCTATTGTACACATGCAGCAACTACCAACATGGAATAAATGCACTGAAATACTTTCTCTTCAGCAAGGAATTGTAATGCTAACTGTGAGGAACAGCAATGGAGGCCATGTTTGCTAATGTCTAACGAAATCTGATGATGGGATTTTGGTAGCAGACACTGGGATGAGAAGAGTATAATCAAAAGATACGTAGACCGCATAGAAATGTGGACAAGGTTTATAGGATATATGGAATAGAAAAAAAGAAATGTCATTCTAATACATCACCAAACTAAGATGCCGTTACCATTGAAAAACCACAGAAACTGACTTATTGGTTATAATAGGAAGACATGGGAAGACAAAATGGAAGCTAGTCACTTCCATAAGACTACATATACACAATTTACTATTGTATGCTATCACGCAATATCCGGAAAGTCTCAAAAACAATATTTAAAAAGTGAATTTCTACAGAAAAGGAGAAATTTGCTTTATGGCTAGAGACTTCTTACAAGGAAGTAGGTAGGTGGCAAACCAACAATGTATAATCTGTATCAAGAATGGCATGAAAGAAGAAGAAAAGGATTGATCACAAAATAGAACTAGCAATCGGGATCAGTGAGAAAGATTCTTATGAAGCACTGAAAGCTTGACGCAAGATCCAGCAACCATATTAATGGCATTGTCTAAAAGGGCCTTCTTGCAATCTATCTTCAACATGCATGTACACTGAACCATGTACACTGAGAAATTGCTCCAAAATAGAAGCTTGTGATTCCAGAAATTCCTGAAGTGCAAATCGTGGGCAAGAGCTCGTAATAAAGAATCAGTGTTTAGTGTTCTTGTTACAGGGGAAAATGGGGCATTAGGAAGAAACATCAGATTTACCACCATATAGGTTTGGTTTTTTTGATGGCCTTATAAATTGCCCTTATCACAGAAGACATCATGGGACTATTGAAAAATAACATACATGTTAGTGGACAAGTCATTTTTATAAGAGTTAGGTCTTAGAAACCTTGTGAAGATTAGCAAGTTCATATCTTTGGTTGATCCTCGTTTACTTCATGACAGATATTGTCAGAAGTGGGATCAACTCACCCAGCACTAGGGACCAAATAGATGGGTTCTGGAATTTCGACCCCTATGGTTGAGTTCAATAAGGGAGTGGAGGTCCCCATAAGAAGCCATTCTATAACTGACCACCTTTTAGCCATTGGTGACTCACTCTGTCCTGGGGACTTCATGCATTGATGAATTATCCATAGATGAGACGAGCCCTGACGGAGGAGACTAGAGAGTCAAGCAGATGGATGACCTGAACAATTACAGGCTTGCCCTTTACCTGCCGATTCCCAAAGCTCAGCTATCCATCAGATGCCCTCTTATTACTTGTTTTCACTTACAATTACTAGGTCATTAAAGGGAGAGCATGTGGAAATTCCATCGGGTTGATGTTGGATCCTTTCTCCACGACCAGCATATTTGTTGGGATTTTTAACCATGATTGCCCCCGCCATGGTGCCAACCGAACATCCAGGGAACTTGGTAACACTGCTGCTGAACTAATTGGAGCATCCCCTCCAAATAAAGCAAGGGAATTTATTATTATTAGTACTTTTATTGAGCTTGGATCTACCTTTGGAAAGCAGCTGAGCGCTGCATCATCAGAGGGAGAAGGATATGGTGAAGGAAGCAGAGAAACAAGGGAGTGAGGAGCTTACAGAAGAGGGTAGGCAAATTGTCAACAATGGATCTACAAGCAACCAGGGGAAGGAACAGTGGGGATTGATTAGATCACCCGGTCTCTGGTAGGGTGGGGAGTGGAGGGTGTGTGGACTTAGATGTTAGGGAGGAGCCACTGGGGGATGTTTCCAGCTTCTGAATTGAAAATGTGTGGCTCACTGAAGTCTCCATTAAAACCCAGAAAAGCAGAGGGCAGTGGTCCCAATCCCCCGGATCAGAGCAGCGTGGAAGCTGCTGGCAAGGGGATTGGAAAGGCACTACAGGCAGTCACTTAACAGAAAACGTAAACAAATCACAGCTGTACATAATAGCACTTTCCTTTGATAGTTACACACTGCAGAGGGCAGCTATGAAAATGCACTACTGTTTCAGATAAAACAGAATACTTCCAAAATCGTAGATTAAAAAGAAACCAAAATTCTCGTCACCTGACTAATATACATTTTTCTGTCTATTATTTTGTACTACAGACTACCATCTGGTCTACTCAAGTGCTCAACCTCATCTGTTCAATAAATAAACATTTTCTTTTTGGGGGAAAAAGGAGTTCTAATTTTCAGATTCAGAACACCTGCGTACAATGACCCAGCGAAACAGCGGTAAGCAAGACAGGCCATGGCATATAAGTGTCCCACCACAAACTACATAAAAGGTTCTCAGATGTCATCGCAGCACCCTAGCAACCACACCCATCGACAGTGAAATTGAGCATTACGTTGGAGGCACCTCCCCACATTACTCAGCATATCACTGAGGATGCTCGCGTGTGCTAGGCCCAGGCTGCAGCGCTTCTCTTGGCATCTTGCCCTGGAGAGGAGGGGCACTTGTTGAAGGCTTCTGTTTTGGGCATTAGCAGATGTGTGTAATTCCAGCCTCTCCCCTCCCCTCCTTTTGTCTTTGCAATTCCTCTGTAATGGTAATGCTTTGTTCACAGCTGCTGCCTCCCAGGGAGTGGAGAATGGCTCTCAGCAGGCCCCCCTGCCCACAGGCTGCAGCCGCCACACTGTGATATGACCAATTAGTGAGTCTGGGCACCCTGGCAGGAGGTGGAAGAGAGTCGGAATCTGAAGGGCATCCTCATCAGGAGGGGCAGAGTCCCTGATCGCTCCATCCTGGCTTCATTACAGTGCATTGCTGCCAAGCGGCACACCTTCTGCCAGCCTAGGCTGGGGTGACGTGTATGTTACTATGTCTCTTCTACAGACTCCCTCTTCTGGAACCTATGGCATACAATAAGTGCAACGACTGGGTACTTAATGGTACGGACCAAGTTTTATAGCATATAACAGGTGTATCTGTTGAGTGGACATTCAACCCCCCCAGGGTATATTGGCGCTGTAGACAGACAGGATATTTATTGCTACCCAACTCAATAGTACTCTGTGTATCAACTTCAGAAGGGGGATCAGGTAATAAGGGCCCCATACATAATGTCCCCGTACATAATTTCGCCGGGAAAAGCTATTGGTCACATTTTATATGGGGATGGGTTGCAGAGATGTCCCATGCATGTTCAATATAATAATGTCTCTGCAAAAAGCGGCGACATTTTTGTGAGGAGACATTTTTGCGGGGACATTATTACACAGATCTCTCACAAGGATGAAGGGCTGAGTGGACCCGCCGGGATTCGAATCTGTGACCATTAGGACACACACAGATCCCTGCAGTGGATGCATTAATCCACCTGGACACAGACATGGCCATAGCAGTCACATCAGACCATTACGCATAACATATAAGCATAGGCCCCACGTTACCCAACAAATGAACAGCCATTCCACGATCACCCGGAACCCAGGACATTATAGCGAGGCCCCACCAAGTTGGCAAAGTGCTACAAAGCCATAACAATGTCAGTTGTATGCTATGCAAATACAAGTGACATAACATATTGGCAATATTGAGTGCAGTTGAGGTACATTAATTCACATCTTTGGACCTCAGAGGGAGGTCCTAGTTGACATGCATGTGAGATAGCTGGGTGAATTGGAAGATTCTCCCATGTGAGGGTGGGCAACCGTTTCTATGTGCACTGCCAAGAGCAATGCCCTGATCCAGCACTTCATAAGTGAGAGATAAAAGAGCTTTGGGGTGGGGGTGGTGTGTGTGTGTGCTTGCCTCTGCCTTGCATAGCTCGCCCCCACTCCATCACCACTGCACTGAGCTTGGTAAGCATGGACCTGCAAGTGCCATCATGCTTGGGGGTCCATGCATTTAGCCCCGGCGGCTAAAGAGCCTAGCCTGCCGGAAGGTCTGTCGCTTGGAAGCAAGGCACTGGATCGGAACCAAGATGGAGCGATCAGGGACTTCTGGCTATAGGGAACTGCCCCCTGATGAGGATGCCCTTCAGATCCCGACTCTCTTCCACCTCCTGCCAGGGTGCCCAGACTCACTAATTGGTCGTATCAAAGTGTGGCGGCTGCAGCCTGTGGGCAGGGGAGCCTGCTGAGAGCCATTCTCCACTCCCTGGGAGGCAGCAGCTGTGAACAAAGCATTACCATTACAGAGGAATTACAGAGACAAAAGGAGGGAGGGGAGACGCTGGAATAACACACATCTGCTAATGCACAAAACAGAAGCCTTCAACAAGTGCCCCACCTCTGCAGGGCTAGATTGTAATTCTTGTAACTGTAATTGTAGTCATCATTTACATAGCGCCTTTTAGCATTACTATGGTCTAAACGTGCTTGTGGTGGGACCGCCCTCGGGAACCGCAGTCCAGAGTATGGGAAATTCTCAGAGGTTTGGAATGCGTGTGTGCATTTTGGCCTAGATAAGGAAAGTGACCTGCCCGGGCTCCTGTAAGCAATCCCAGAGATCAGGCCGGCGGACGGGTGCTGTTGGAGGTCAGGGGAGTGTGTGAATGCAGTAGACTCGTTATGTGGCCAGCTGGACAGAATTTTGCCATAGGTCATCACTGGAGGTGATTAGGCTTAGTCTGGTGTAAGTAGGTGAAACTTTATGTGGCCAGCTAGACCGAATTCGTTGTAGGCCATCGCTGCATTCTGGTGCATGAGCGCGGGTAGCCATTTCTGCGGCTGATGTCCACCGAAGTGGTGTGTTTATGCGTACCTTGAGGCTCGGATGGTGCTTTGCTGTTGCTGCCGTGATCCGTGAGAAGGAGTCCTCTAGACCCACTAGCCGGATCACCATAATAGGTCTTCCAAGCATCATGGACAAGCTATCATGTTGCATCTTCTAGGCGTGATAGATTCGTTGTCTTATTATCTTCTAGAGGTGCTATTGAGGCTCCCGACTTATCTTGATTTGTCATTTGCTGGCAATGCTCATAAAGAAAGGTGCATTAGATGGGTTAAGTCCAAGGTCGTATAGGTGTACTGTGACAGGTGAGTCAGGAGGATAAGATATCCCAATACCGGATTTGAGTAATGGAAGGAACTGTGAAGGCTTGGAGTGTGTGTGTGGTAGTATATAGACTGGACTGTTGATGTGCACTTTGTATTTAGAGGGATTTAGTGGGATGCTGGTGTCCCTAGGAGGGGGCCACCGTGATCACAGTTGGCCTCTGCCTAGTAGAGCGTGACCATGTTCCTCATTGGGCATTGCATAAGCAACATTAGCAACAGCCTGGCATTTCCGTAGTCAGTGGATGACTGAGCTGTGTGAACAGTGGTCGGTGGTTGCCAGTTTGCGATGCAGGCCACCATGAAAATGCCCGGCGCCGCCTAGGGTGTCAGGTCATGTCTGTGGGTGGAGTTTTGCACTGCCATTGCTAAGGGGATGGAGGTGGGCTGGCTGATCCGTGTTATGCTACACCTAGCAGAGCGACTGGTTTGGATAGGGACCCGGCTATGGTTGGAAGAGTGATGATGTTGTGATGGAGATGGGGGAAGGACTCCATTCCACTACACATTTCAGGATGCCACTGGAAATAGCTAGGTTTTTAGGTCCTTTCTGAAAGAGAGGTAGTGTTTGTTGTGGCGGATGTGTAGTGGAAGGGAGTTCCAGATGGAGGGGGCTTCAATAGAGAAGGTGGATCCTCCCATTCTGGTAGAATTGTGGGGGGGGTTACGAGAAGGAGCTGAGCCTGATCAGAGTGATCTGGTCAGATGGTAGTGAGTGATCTTGTCCTGGAGGAACTCCGGTCCACTGTTATGGAGGGCGCAGTATGTGATGTACTTGGCTTTCAAGGTAGCTTGTCGACTGATAGGCAGCCATTGTAGTACTCTGATGGTGAGGTTTTCTCTGGGTGAGAGGGTACGGAGTAGTCTGGCCACAGAGTTTTGGATTCGTTGGAGTTTCCTGAGCTGATGTGCTGGGATACCTAGATAGAGATAAGTGGCATAGACTAAGTAGGAGAGAATAATGGCAAGTGTTGCAGAGAGTCTTTGAGAGTAGGATAGGTAAGGGAAGATTCATCTTAGGATACATAAGTAGAAGTTGCAAGTTCTGGACATGGAGTTGATGTGTTGGGAGAGGGATAGCTCAGAGTCCATCCCAGATTTTTTACAGAGGTGGAAGCTGCTGGTGGGACTCCAAGGAATCTGTATAAATGAACGGGAAAACAACCTGAATGAGACTTTTATCCAAATTTCAGCTGTACAGCAGAACATTTTGAATAGATGTCCCATTCTGTGCTATTATAGCGAACACGGGGAGTGGGGGTTGTGGGGTTGACCCTGGCTCCCTTGTTATCTATAATAGCATTGGGGTTGCGGGGTGTGCCCCACGACCTAACAAATAAGTTTTTAAAAATGTAGAGAAAAGGACCCTGTGGTGCCGGTTCGTATGCACATAAGTGAAGGCAACTGGCGTCACAGAGGAATGCAGGAGTCGGCGGCACACAGCAATGTGTGCCGCCGTAAGGTAAGTAATGTGGCGGTGGAGAAACAAAATGAAGTCATTTCCTTTTAAATGACTTTCATTTTTTTCTCCCTCTGACATTTCTAATTCGATCTAATCATGGACAACCGGGCTCCAACGGTGTGTGGCCAGGGTATCGGTTGGGGGATGAGTGACTTTGCTGCATAGCAGTATTTCAGTTTTGCCAGTGTTGAGAAGGTGGTTGGTTGCCATCCAGTGATCCTTTGAAGAGAGGCAGGAGGAGAGGTTGGGATGGGGGGGATTTCGTTTTTTTTGGGATCTTGAAAATGATCTGGGTGTCATCTGCATGGTTACAGCATACATGGTTGTGAGAGCAGATGAGTGCCTGCAGTGGGCAGAGGTAGAGAATGAAGAGAAGGGGTGACAGGCTCCCTGAGGCACTCCTATTGGGACAGGGTGAGGAAAAGAGGTGAAAGGCAGAAGGAGCATGATCTGGGATCGATTCGAACAATGAGATCCATTTTAAAGCAGAATCTTTGATGCTTAGTGTGTGAAGCTTGTTCATGAGAATTGCATGGTCATTGGTGTCAAAAGTAGCAGATAGATCGCGCAGGATGAGTGCAGTGCATCCTTCCATTCTTTTTAGTTCATCCCAGAGACACAAGAGCGGATTTGGTTCCTCTGAAGGGTCTGAAGCTAGATTGGGCTGGGTCAAGGAGCATGTTGGCTTCTGTGAATAGGCTAAGTTGCTTGTAAGCAGTGCTGTCTAGGAGTTAGCAATGAAGCAGGTGTTGGAGAAAGATCTGTAGTTTGAAGGACGGAGGGGGTCGAGAGAGGGTTTTTTGAGAAGGGGCTGGACATGAGGTTTTGAAGGCTTCCAGGGAGCTACCAGATGAGAGAGAATTGTTAATAATGGCCAGTGTGACGTTGCCAGCACATGTTGTAGTTATGATTTTTTATAGTATATTTGGACAGGGATCTCCAGGGTTGCCCGAGGGTTGGCTTAGTGCTAAGAGTTTGAGGAAATCATAGTGGGAGATAGGTATGAATGAGGAGAGGACTGGCCGAGTGGGCCAGGGAGGGATAGGGCAGGAGGAAGGGGGAGTGACCAAAGCTAGTGTGGAGAGGCTGAGGCAGTGGGCCTCATTACACGGATGGCGGTAAGGATTTACCGGAACCGGTAAAATACCGGTACCGGTAAATCCTTACCGCCTTACTACGAGGTCCCTTTGCGGGTTGGGGGATTGCAAAGGGACCCAGGGAGCTAATTACGGTACCGCAACTGGAGAGGAGGCCAGTTTGGTTGGTATGGGAGTGGGTGAAGGACAGGGACTGGTGGATGGTGGACTGATGCTGGGGTTCTGGACAGTAGAGCACCAGCTTGCCGCTCTGTTCTGGGAGGTGTGGGTGATGCAGGGGAATGGGTTTCAGAGGATGTGAGGTGAGTGTGGGATGCACGATGGGAGAGGAGGCCAGTTTGGCTGATAAGGAAGGGGGCAATGGGTGAAGGAGTGGGTGGGACTGGGCATTGGATTGCGGAGAGGGGGAAGTCAGTGGAGGTGTGTGCCATTGGGTAGGTCTTTGGAGCACCAACATGCGGCTCTGAAATGGGCAGAATGGGGGACAGTGAGGCACTCAAATTCAACACACACTGTGTGGGAAAGAAGTGTTTAGATTCAAAACATGCAGTGTGTGGAAATGCACCTATATTGAAACCACACACTGTGTGGGGGAAAAACGCCCAGATTCAAAGCATACACTGTGAACAAAATGCACCAAGATTCAAAACATACACTGAGCAAGGTGCACCTAGATTCAAAGCACATACTGTGAGTGAAATGCACCTAGATTCAAAACAAACTGTGAGCAAGGTAAACCTAGATTCAAACCATGCACTGTGTGGAAATGCACCTACATTCAAACTATACACTGTGTGGGGGAAAAACGCCTAGATTTAAAACATACACTGTGAGCGAAATGCACCTAGATTCAAACATACACTGTGAGCGAAATGCACCCAGAATGAAAACACACACTGCATGCAAGTTACACCTAGGTTCAAAACATTCACTGTGCGTGAAATACACCTAGACTCGAAACATACACTGTGAGTTAAATGCACCTAGATTCAAACCATGCACTGTATGGCGGGAAAACGCCTAGCTTCAAAACAAACCGAGTGAAATGCACGTAGGCTCAATCCATAGACTGTGTGTGGAAAAAACGCCTAGATTAAAAATAAACACTGGGAGCAAAATGCACCCAGATTCAAAACACACACTGCGAGCAAGGTGCACCTAGGTTCAAAACATATACTTTGAGTGAAATGCAGCCAGATCCGAAAAATACACTGAGCGAAATGCACCTAGATTCAAAACATAGAAAAAGAGGTATGGCTCCCCTCTGCGAGAACTAACACAGCCTAATGACCTGTTCTATGGGAAGATACCCACGCAGGAGTCCGCAGCCACATTTTTTAGCTCTCTGTACCTTTCACAAAGGAGGAATAACCAGACGCGGGCCCCTTGTTCACTTTGCTCAGAGAGGCACAGCTCCACCTCCCTGATCTAGCCCGACTAGGATGAAACACGTGCCTGGGGTTGCTGTTGGTACTCTTTAGGATTGCCTAGCATTTCGGTGCTGGACTGCTGAAGTGGGTGGGACAATGACTGATATGCAAATGGATATTCCTCCTTTGTGAAAGTTACAGTGAGCTCAAATGTGACTGCAGCCTCTCGAGTGGGTACCTTCCCATAGAACAGGTCATTAGGCTGGGTTCGTTCTCGCAGAGGGGCACCTGTACCTCTTTTTCTATGTTTAAGGAACTTTGGGTTGGTCACCATAAATTACCGAGGGTTATCCAGACATGGACCTCTTGCTCACTGTACTCAGAGAGGCACAGTGCCACCCGACTAGGCCAAAACACGTGTCTGGGGTTGCTGTTGGTACTCTTGTTCAAAGTGGGCGGGACAAAGACTGATATGCAAATGGCTATTCCTCCTTTGTGAAAGGACGAAATACGTTTTTAACTCTGTCTGGGACAGTAGCAGAGACAGAGAAAAACAAAGCCAGCCCGGAAGTGTATTCCAGAGCAGGGGAATGGCGCAAGTGCCTGCTAGATAATGGGAGTGAGATTCCTTTGTTCTTCTTATATCAGTCGGTCTGCCTCAACCTAGAGGCAAGTTGAGGAGGTTGTGGATTCTGGCTTCAAAAATAAGGCAGCGCAGGCTGGACACGATGGGGACATGTGGCCAAGGGTTATTACTTGCAGTACCAGCTGGGCTGTATAATGAAGACAGAGTTCAGGGGCCTCAGACTCTTGCCAAAATGCAGCAACAATTCTTTACACTGCTTCATTGTCATGGGACCGTGCTTAGTACAGCACGGGGTGTGTCATATCCGCACTGCAGCCAGATACAGTAACTAAGCACTGCACCATTCGTATGATAGGTTTTGTGAAGCCAGACAAAGAGGTAGGCTGTAAACTCTGCACGGCTGTTATTTGGTGCAGCCGGACGCAGCCAGTATACACTGCACCATTGTATTCTGTACCAGTCGCAGTCAGACAAAGACTGCAAATACTACATTATTTGCATGATGTGTTGTGTTCAGCCACACAGAGGCCGGCCGTTATTGATCAATGAACAATTGTAACCTCTTAGTCACGCAGCGTCGCTACTTCGGTCAATTGCATAGCGCAGCTAGACATGAAGGTGCAGTGCACACACTGCACTATGTGTTTTGTGTGCGTACTACGGCTAGATGCAGCCTGTGAACATTGCACTATGTGTATTATGTGCTTACAACAGCTAGATGCAGCCTGTGAACACTTCACTGTGTGTATTGTGTGCGTATTACGACTAGATGTAGCCTGTGAACACTGCACTGTGTGTAGTATGTGCTTACTACGGCAAGATGCAGCCTGTGAACACTGCACTATGTGTATTGTGTGCATATTACGACTAGATGCAGCCGGTGAACACTGCACTGTGTGTAGTATGTGCTTACTACTGCTAGATGTAGCCTGTGAACACTGCACTATGTGTATTGTGTGCTTACTACGGCTAGATGCAGCCTGTGAACACTGCACTGTGTGTAGTATGTGCTTACTACTGCTAGATGTAGCCTATGAACACTGCACTGTGTATTGTATGCTTACTACGGCTAGATGTACTGTGAACACTGCACTATGTATTGTGTGCGTACTACGGCTAGATGCAGCCTGTGAACACTGCACTGTGTGTATTATGTGCGTACTACGGCTAGATGCAGCCTGTGAACACTGCACTATGTGTATTGTGTGCTTACTACGGCTAGATGCAGCCTGTGAACAATGAACTATGTATTGTGTGCGTACTATGGCTAGATGCAGCCTGTGAACACTGCACCATGTGTTTCGTCTGCAGGGTGCTCCCAGGCACACAGGCAGGCTATATATATACTGCACTATTCGACGGGGGCCTTTATGTTGGCACCCACAGCCACAGGAAGGAGTTCTACCATCCGAGGACCTCTGGTTGTGTCAAACGGTGCACTGAAAACTTCATGTTAAGGCTCTGGATGCCTTCAAGAAAGCCCAGTTGCTAATTCATTTTCCATGAGACTGTTATGTACACATGGCATACACCCAGTGGATAGTGTGCACCATGAAGCAAACATTACTGTGTGCTGTGTAAATGGCCAAACTCACTCACCCACTGACTGATGGATGTGCCCCTGTTTATAGCCAGAGCGAATAAGATGCCCATCACCAGATCTGTCACTGCGGTTGGCATGAGACGATTGAAACACATATTTTCCTCTGTCATGTGCATCCAGGGCAGTGTCTAGCCAGCTTGGTTCCCCGGGCGAAACACTAGAATGCGCCCTCCCTCACTCACGGAATGGCCCGGTAATTCCCCATTCTGGGAACCCGGACCCAGATGCGATTTCGGCATGGCTACGGCCAAGGTCGTAATGAGACCCTAAATGTTTGTAACCATACATACTTATTCGAACAGATTACGTTTTTGGATGGGAGTATAAAATTGCAGGACATCAGCCACTGAAATGTGGTACCATGGCTCTTTTGCTTCTTGTTTCTGAAGAATTTTAGATGAAGAAGTGCTGGGTCTAAGTGTGGGCATGCCCGACCAAAATACAGAAACATCTTTAGGGAATTATATCAACAGATAGGGCAAGATACCGCACAAGAGACCCAATAAACAATGCACAGAAAGGCTACACCAAAAGGATTGTACCTCTTACAAAAGTTAGCCTGACCAGTAATGAGCTGATAAAGTGTTTTAAACAAAACCGTCTTTTAATGCATGGTAAAGGGTCCACAGTTCCTCAGCTGTTACCTCCTCTTCATTACGTAGGCCTTAGGGGTTATTTCTGCAAAAAGGAGCAGGCCCATGCTTTATCTAACAGAGCTGGCATTAGCATCTCTTATTAGCTCTGGCCTGCAGCTAGTGAAAATCATGCTGTGGCAGAGTAGAAAGGGTGTTTGGCCTAGTGGATTTTGAGGGCAACTTGTTTGATTGCTTTATGTGTTTATGTGTGGGCACAGTATGGCATAATCGTCAGAGCCACATACACCAAACATTCCAGGCATATGTGCTGTTGCATATCGGAGCACCACATAGGTGGCATTAACCAATAGGGTGGTGGCTTGTGCAGTGCACAAATCATTGTTTCACACATATCACTGCACTGATTTGCCATGGACTACTGTCTGCATGGTAGCGCACAATGAACCCTGCTTTCCTAATCAAGGTGCCAAGTCACATTGAGTTGCCATCTGGTGCGCGCTAGGCAGTGGTTGACTTGTTAAGAAAATTAAAAGACCTTTGATGCTGTGTGAATGTGTTTAGCCAATGTCCCAAACCTTCCAAGGGATGTGCCATATGTAACTAAAAAGTAACATACCAAAAAAAAGTGTTGGTGTGTCGGATAAAGAGACATGAAAATATAGAAAATAGTTTAAAGGTTTTTCAATGTGACACGTTAATTCTCTCTGCAGAATGCATAGGTTTGGTCAGCTAACATACTTGTGCTGGCCTGCTGAATAAAAATGCCCCATGTTCAGTTCTTATCAATGAAATGTTGAGCACATAGTGTGTAAAAACAATGGCTTGTTAAATGAGCCATCACTCATAAATTGCCCCACTTCAAAGGCTGTCAACACATGAGGGGCCCAGGGTGTGTGAATCCAGAGCATCTCACACACGGCGCTTGGAATATTCATTCCTTAGTTTGCATATTCAGAACGCATCGTAGTCCTCTACAAATCAACAAAGAGCAGCCATCCGGGTGGGCCCCTTCCTGCGCCCTCCTCCTGAGCGGTTTACCGCTGCGACCCGGGCCGTCGCCGCTCCGTCTGGGCCAAGAAACAGGCCCTCGTAAAGCATGCCTGTGGTTCCACTGTGGCAATCAGTGGAACCTGTAAGTGTGCTACAGACAAGGCACAGGAAGAAGGAACGGGTGTTCCGCTACTCATTATCCCCCACGTGACACAATCCGTAAGAAGGTGGAGTCCCTCCCTCTCAGGTACCCATAAAGGTGTTCAGCATGCACGCGCTGACTCAGGAGTTCACCAGTTGGGGGCTACAGGCGAAATTTGTGTGCTTTTAAAAAGTGGGATTGGTCACTAAAAGTTGGAAATAAATGTAACAACGGACCAACCTAGGGTGGCCAACTCTTTGTAGTCTTTCACGGGACACTTGCCCACAAGAAGGTGATGACGTCACGTCATTCACATTTGGCCCGCCCCTTTTTTAATGTACATTTTTTTAATGGCACTTAATTCCTTTCTTAATTGAAATGCAAATGGTTTGTCCTTGGGAGGTGATGGTCACGTTTTTTAACTGCAAACATGACCATCAGGACCCCAGGAACAAAGCATTAGCATTTGAATGAAGCCAGGTGTCAGAGCGTCATCAGCTCGACCTGCAGGCTCAAAAGGAGCCCGAGCCGCCCAGAGAAAGAAAGCAGCAGGCGGCAGCGCCATGCTGTGTAGAATGGCCACTTCAGTTTGCAGAGTGGCTGTGCTGAAGGCAGGTTGTCCCAACGCAAGTCGGGACAACCTGCGTCCCGCACAGCCACTCTGCAGACTGCAGTACAGAGTCCCTAATTGCGGGACAATCCCGCGAAATCCGGGACAGTTGGCCACCCTAGACCAACCTAAGTGCGAGCTACCATAACCATTTGTGTACCAGCCAATAGCAGCAGTGCTAGAATCCAGTGAATAACCCTTGTCTGAGGGTCAGACCAAATGTATACAAAGAGGGGTTTCTATTCCTAAGAACTGCGCTAATGGCAAAGGAAAAGCGTCCTTTCAGGCAGATGTTTGTGAGTTCATACAGAATGCAGTAACTTGCTGTAACTTGCCTACTGAGGCCGTGATCTCTGACAGCGTTGCGTCAATGGCGGTTATGCCTTGTGCTAACTTACGTAGCCTGATCTCTGATTGCCTGCAACTGCTGCCGTGGACATCGCGCTGTTCTATGTGAGATCAGAGTCCTGATGTAATGTGTGTGTGCCCTGATGACCCATTGGTCAAAACACGTGTTGGCTGACTTGGCATCGCTGCATTGAAATGCTCCTAGTTCATACGTTGTCATGAGCGCAGTTGTTAGGAATAGAAACCTCTCTTTGGATATATATCTACTCACATCTTAATTTGGAGGAGTGGGATTGGTGCCTGCTAAGTGTCTCCTGCACCTACCAACATGTGTTTGTGGCACAGAGGTCACATTCCTCCCCCAACAGTGAAATGGTTACATGTGATATTTAATGCTCTGATCATACAAGAGGGATTTAGACAGTAAGAGAAGCTACCAACAGATCGCCAGCGGTAGGAGAGAGAGATTTGATCCACCCTCTGGCAATCGCCCGGCTTCAATCATGAGGCCAGTAAGCTTAAGAGCTAACAAGGTGTTCTCAAGATTAGAGAGATTTGCAATCAGAGATGAATGCTCTGGAGAGCCCCACCCCCCTCCAACCTTCCTCCAATACAGATCCCACTCAACAGCCAGAAGGCCAGACCTGGCAACATCTGATGTGTGTACCACAGTCATGGCTTACCCTAACAGGAGGGAAACCAAGAATGCGTTCCCTGTGTCACAAGGCACATTTACTGTGTGTTTTTTGTCGGTCTCCATTATGTACCTGTAGGAGGCGTGGACTCTGAAGGTTGGCGGGATCCCTGGAGACCAGCTGGGCTTACTCCTGGGGTCACTGATGCTGTCGGGAAGGGGCGAGAAGCCCACCCCAAGGGGATGTGTGAGATTCTCTCAGCAGGGTGGTCAGCTTTGGACCACTGGGCTTCAGAAGGCCAGGGGCTAGCCATGCCACTTCACTGTCTAACGTTAGCAGGTCACTTGGGTGGGAGGAAAAGGTGCCATAAGCACCAGGGCAATGACAGCCCCTCCCTGGTTATCCGCTGTACATTAATCTGCTGTTCTAATGCGAAGACAATTGTCAAAAAGGTCTAGACAAAATGTGTTTTGTGTCCTCACGTGTGTCCAAATTAATAATAAATGTTCTTTAATAATGTGGAAAAAATGGCTGTGTTGGCATATACTCTGTGTGTGTAAAATCAAGTTCCATTTTGCAGAAATAACATAGCTAAGACAAAAAAGGGAAATGAAAAAAAAATATCCATAGGCAATATGTTGAAAAGGGTTTCTGAAACATAACTTCAGTGCAGGATTTTTTTTTAAATAAATGTTCAAAATAACTAATTTCCAAACAAATTCCCATGAAAATAAAAAAAAACTGCACTAAAGAAAGAGAAGGTTCTTATTCGGGGCGGCAGCTTTTTTCTTATTTCGGTTTTGGCTCAATGCATTTTGTATTTTGCAATCCCTTCATCAGGAGTATTCTGTATTCAAAAATATGGCAACTTCGAAGGAAAAAGGGCACAGAAAAACTGTCCCAAAGAGAGCGTGTGCTCCCATGAATGTTCTTGCCATCAGTCGATCGAAGTAAAGTCTTCACAGGAGTCCCTGATGAAAAATGCAATTGTAATGTAATTATATATATGGTCAAATACGGCAAGGCAAAACCTTGGAAACAGACGATATACCTGAACAATAGTATCAGGATTTTTCTGTTTTGATTTTACCCTTCCAGACCTTTATACTGGGAACATTAAGGGCACACTCCTTGACTAGAGCAGCACAACGATAGGTTGTTTGTCTTGGAATTCTCCCCGAGACCTTGGCAGGACAGACAGACGTACCCAGGTCCTACCATTTTGCTGCCAACATTAACCGCATTTCCGGTTATACTTTTTCAGCCTATCACTCTTTTACTTCTTTTCTTTTCTGCATATCTGTCGCTCTTTGGACACCACCGCTTTGACTTAAATGCATCTTTTTCTGTGATGAAATAACAGACTAAGTTTAGGTGTGTGTCACACCGCACCAATTTGTTTTATATGTTTGGAGACTCATATGTTTTTATTGTTGTTTTTTCACTGTTCCTTTCCTTGTTGATTCATCACTTGTTGAATGCTTTACATACATTAAAAAATGCTTGTTATGTGAAAATTGCCTCCCTTTTGTATCTTACATATTGTGTCAAGAGGATTTATTTTCTCAAAATAATTGACTGTAGCATTCACTGCTTAAACATTGAGCTACCTAGGGGAGCCCCGGGAATCAAATGACCCCCGTTTCAGCTCTTAACCTTTGGCACAGCGACACTTCCCTTTTCCATGATTTACAATTTTGCAGAAATAACATAGCTAAGACAAAAAAGGGAAATGAAAAAAAAATATCCATAGGCAATATGTTGAAAAGGGTTTCTGAAACATAACTTCAGTGCAGGTTTTTTTTTAAAATACATTTTCAAAATAACTAATTTCCAAACAAATTCCCATAAAAATAAAAAAAACTGCACTAAAGAAAGAGAAGGTTCTTATTCGGGGCGGCAGCTTTTTTCTTATTTCGGTTTTGGCTCAATGCATTTTGTATTTTGCAATCCCTTCATCAGGAGTATTCTGTATTCAAAGATATGGCAACTTCGAAGGAAAAAGGGCACAGAAAAACTGTCCCAAAGAGAGCGTGTGCTCCCATGAATGTTCTTGCCATCAGTCGAAGTAAAGTCTTCACAGGAGTCCCTGATGAAAAATGCAATTGTAATGTAATTATATATATGGTCAAATACGGCTGGCAATTTGGGATTGTATGAGGAAGGGACCCGAGATTACAACCGGAGGGGCAATTTTCCCATATCGAACCAGTCAGTTATTCGGTGGCGGGACCCCCCTCGAAGGGTGCTATTGTCTCTCTAGTATCATGGAATATAGCAGGGGCTAAGTCCAAGCTCGAAAGGGAAGATATAAGATTTGATGCAGAAGTATGAATTTGATTTCCTACAGGACACATGGGCACAAGATACCGTTCTTGGATGCTTTTCAATCATTCCAGATCCCAGCGTTAAAGCATACACAAGGTAGGTCATACAAGGGAATGGCAGTTTTCGTTAAGTCCTTGTACAAATGTGATCATGTCGATATAAATGTATGTTGATATAAATGTTGAAAATCGGTGCTTATAGGTGGTAACGGTGGGCCTGGATGTCAACATGAGCATCGTCCTGGTTAACTTTTATAACAGCCCACACAAATTAAACAAGGGGCGGTGCCTGATTCAACTTAAGCAACCTTTTGATGATTATATTGGTGATCTGGACCAGGGCACACATTTGGTCCTGCTGGCGGGGGATTTTAATGTTAAATGTGTTAGTGGGCCCCCACCACATTTACTAGATAAAACAGAGGAGCTTTTGGTGGAAGTTCCAGAACCAGAAATGATGCATCCCAGAATGTGTGCAGGTGGGCTAGGCTAACATCTTGGTTGTACGAATGGGGTTTGAGGACAACCAATGGCCGGACCAAGGGTGATAGACCGGGAAAAGCAACCTTCAAAGGAACTAATGAGAGTACAACTATTGACTATTGTTGCCTCCCAGTACGTTTCTGGAACATGACCAAGAGGTTTTATGTTCTGGAGGATGAGTTGAGTGATCATCATCCCTTGGTGTCAGAGCTTGCGATCAACAAGCTACAGGAGAATAATATCATCCTGCACCTCGGAGCAAACGTATTGGAGGGCACCAATCGTACGATAAGGTGGCGCCCGGATAATAAAGACAAACTGGTGCACAGCATCTACAATAATGCCATACCATTCCTTGGCTATATGCTAGAGGAGATGGTTGGATCCCGAAGGGGAACCAACGTCTTGTACGATTTTGATCTTCTATGTAGGAACCTGACAGCAGGGTGCCAGAAGAGGATGACCAAAAGTGCTCGCAAAACAGGCCTCTTGGTTTAACAAGAACTGTAAGAAGGCAACATTATTTTTGCTTGCCGAATTAAAAAGGAAAGAGACAAATAGAAACTTGATTAGACTAGCTAGAGCAAATTATGAGCAGGTAGTAGTAGAGCGGAATTGAGAGCTGGATGGGGAAGCATTGGATGACCTGGTGCTGGCTGCCAAATCCAATGATACCAAGATGTTTTGTTATTTAGTTTCTTTGGGCACAAATACAAAAGATTGGGTGACGGGATAGAAACCAACATTGCGGATGCAGATAGGATTGAGCACTTTGCCACACTTTATAACCTCTGATGTGGCATTGGGAATGGAAAACATTGACTCTCATGAGGCACCCGAGTTGCTAGAAATAAGGCAATGTAGAAAGGAAGGGCAATTGGTATCATTCTCAACCGAAGAAGTAGTAGATGCAATTGTCCATTAAAAACTTGGTTGCTCGCCAAGAACGAACAGCTTTCCGGTAGAACTGTGGGCCCCGGTATTAACAGTCTGTTTTAATGCAATGTTTTAATGCAATGTGTGCAAAGGTACAATGGGGGGGGGAATAGTTCACCCAATTTACAAAAGGGGTCCAAGAAACATTTTGTCCTCATATAGAGCAATCTCACTCCTCAACTCTCTGTTTAAAACCTTTCGAAGAGCACTGCAGGGTAAAATCCAATCTTGGATCAACACCAGTGGTGCTCTCAATGAGATACAATTGGGATTTCGTCCAGGACTGGAGACAAGTGAGCAAATCCTAAACCTCTATCTGATTTTGGCTAACTGGCTCTATCTGAGGTGCGAACCTATATATCTTGCATTTATGGATTTAAGCACAGCCTTTGACAAGGTAAATAGTAAAATGTTTTGGGATGTGCTTGGGTTGCCCGGTGGGGATAATGATATGATATGATATGATATGGTATTTGTAACGCGCCTATACACAAGTGTTTCAAGGCGCGACGAGGCAGGGAGGGAGGGAAACAAGGGGAAGACAGACAAACGATCCTACTAGGCCAGGTGTCATTCAGATCGCGCAAGTGCAGAGGTAGGGCGAAAAGGAGAAAGTGCAGGGGGAGGAGGTGGGGGGGAAAGTGCAGTACACGGTAAGTAGCGTAATAAAATAATAAATAATAAATAATAAATAAAAGGGCCAGCTGGTGGCAAGTGCGAGGTAAGTGTAGAGCAAGTGCTAGGAAGGGGGCTGTAGGGATACAGTGACAGTCCCACAGTGCAGGGGGAGCCAGGGAGGCAGTGCAAGTGGAGAGTGGCTGGGCCCTGGACCGAGGTCGCTGAGAGTGGCCAAGATGCAGGTTTAGTGCAGAATTTCAGTGGGGAGTTAAGCAGGTTTAGCAGGGGAGAGGGAGAGAAAAGGCAGAAGCGAAGAGGAAGGTTTTGAGGTGCTTCCGGAACCGGAGATGGTTCTCCTCAAGTTTCAGGGAGACAGGAAGGCTGTTCCAGAGGGAGGCCCCTGCTGCGGAGAGAGATCTACCCCCAGCTCGTTGCTTCGAGAAGCGGCTGACCATGAGGGAGTTGGAGACGGATGAGCGAAGGGCTCGTGAAGGAAGATATTTAGGAAGAGAGAGTTGAAGGTATTTAGGCCCCAGGCCCCAGAAGGCCTTGTGGACAATGAACTTGCTGAGCGGTTTGCACAAAAATACCCAGGCCTGTGTGAGAAGTGGTTCCTCTGGTCATTGCACTGCTTACTTTCATGTCCAGGCGGGATTACGACAGGGATGTGTAATGGCCCCTGCTTTGTTTTCTTTGTACATTAATGGGCTATGGGGGGCCCTGATGCAAGCCACTACTGATGTGCTGCAAACGAATGGGAAGCTGTACCCAGTCTTGGCATATGTCGATGACACAGTCCTGATCGCTCTCACACCAAGAGCTTTGCAAGACCTTGTCATGTTCTATACAGATTTTATGACATCATTGGATTTGAAGGTTAATGCTGCCAAGTCAGCTGTTATGCCTGTCTTGCAGGCAAGGGTATGCCCAGACGTGGGTCCCGTGCCTGCTGGGCCTAGAGACCCAAGCTACTCATCACTGATGATGCCCACCAAGGCCAAAACATGTTTGAGGATGCTTGTGGACTCGTGCTGAAGGGATGTGATCAAGCAGTTTGGGCTGGACTGCCACTTTTGGGGTGGGGCTATGCCTGATTTGCATATGGTCTTCCCCCTTTTCTAATGTCTTGGCAGGCGAAGAACGATGGTCTGGAGGGTTGCTCAGAGCAAGGCCAGAAGTTAGGATTAATTCCAAACTTTCCAGCCCTCACCTCTTTTGTTTTGCATATTGTAGAGCACCTGCAGGAAGTAATTGTTGAGGACATGTCAAGGGCGCTGGGCTGAAAGCAAATAAAACAAAGGATCTTTTAAAATTTTGAGGTGATGTTCGACACGGAGTGCAGAGCCCAGCTAAGCAGTGCAGATTTTTGAGGACTCGCTGGCTTGGACATGGTTATTCATCCCAGAACAGAGTCCATTGCTTGCCCGAGAGTTGGGGTTGCACGGAGGGGGAGGGGTCCAGGGATGGGAGACAATGGGAGAGTTCGAGATTGGCGAATCTGATGATGAGATGTTCTTCTAGGTTTTATAGGTTTTTGCAGGGGCACTGACGCCAGTGGAGCCGCTTATTTGCATTCTATGAAGGTTTCTGCTCAGAGAGTGGGGGCAGACTAGACCAGTGGGACAGGTGGAATAACCTGTTGTATGTTTACTTGTCCTGCCACGGGTGTACAGGGACAGAATATTGTGATACACGAGTTTGAGTTTCATTATTGTTGTGTTGAATCGTAAGGAAGCTTTGGAAATTAGAACACACCTCGTTGGACCTATATTGTTAGATATGGTTAGGGGGCTAGTGAGAGTGTTTTGTGGATAGAAGATCCATTTTAATTGTAACTGACATAGCACAGAGGCGCCATTTTGACTGTTTAATGTGAGTCCATGTTTCAAGTGCACGATTATACCCTGGGCAAAGACATGATTTGTGTTTTTTAGCACACCGCGTCTAACACGCCACTTTTTAAGAAGCAACACTGAATTCAATTTCACGCTTCATTTGCTATGGGCTAAGTGCCTTGTGCTACCGTGGACCAGGGCTGGGGGGACTGCTTTTAGTTCTGGCGCGCAGACGGGTCGCCATAACGTGGGGAAGGGGCCGCCCACCTAACGCGCCACTGTGGCTTCAAGATGTCGCCTACTGTCAAGACATGGAAACAGCGTTCCTCAGGACTCTGCCACTGCACATACGGCCCCTGAAATCCGGGGTCCTTATATCCGCCATCTGATAAATATCGCAGCCTGAGGAGCATGAGGATGTAGAGAGTGTAACTAATGCAGCACATGTTTAAAATGGAAACTCGTATATGCTGCTCTGATCCGTGTACCTCCTGGGGGAACAAGGGGGGGGGGGAGGGGCGGACTCCAAGGTTTGTTGATGTTATGAATGCAAAAATAAAGTATTAAAAACATTTTTTTTTAAAACATTGAAGCATTTTGTTCGTTATACACTATAGGAAGAAATCTAGGCTTCAGCGGCAGTGAACTTTTTAGGGCTACGTTTGTGGCTAGCGTTTGTGGCATGATGGAAATCCAAAATGGAGTCCAAGACCAGCGAGAAGTTAGGCAGCACTGTGCAAGAGGAGCAGGTGGTAGTTAGGTGGTATCGTTCTTGGAACCATGACAATTCTTTGCAAATTTTGGGTTCTTCCTGGCAGAACTTTCATATCAAACGCCGCTGTGATGCAGTCTCACCATAGAGAATCCTCCTTTCTCTAGGGTTGAACCGGAGAAGTTGTCGACAGAGTTAGGCCATTTACCTGACTTTCGGGCCGAGAATCATTTAGTTACATTCTGAAACCTCTGGTTAAAAAACCATCGCCTCTTGCTGGCGCATCCACAGAGTTACCGCTGTGCCTAGGAACAAGGTTCTGTTGGTAGGGACAATAGTTTTGTGGTACCTTCATTAATATTCCATCAAATAATCTCAGTGGGCATGCAATTTTCATGGGAAAAGGCTCACAACATTAACACCATCATTAAGCCCACAGGGTGGTATTATGCTCTGAAAAATATTCCCCATCCTTTTACACTTCAGTCAATACATGGGGCTACATTTTTGTATTTTTCTTAAAATAATATGAGCTAGTTACTGGGCAGCCTTACGTCTGCCTCTTAATGTTGGAATTACTTGGTTAATATGAATACACTGTGGGTTATTTCTCGATATGATATGATAAGTCATTTATAACGCACCTGTAGACATGTGTTTCTAGGCATGGCAAGACAAGAGAGGGTGTAGGGAGGACAAGACAAATATCTTACTAGGCCTGGTGTCATTCAGATTGTGCAAGTGCGGTAACGCAAAGCGCAGGGGAGGGGGAATGGGGTAAGTGCAAGGGGGAGTGCAATCAGGGCCACATTGCTCTGAGCAAGGGCAAGGAAGCGTGGCTCTGGGTAAGTGCAAGGAAGCAGGGGACGGGAGAGGTTACAGTTACAGCCCCAAGTGCGTGACAGGCCAGGAGGCAGTGCGGGGGATACTGGTCAAGAGGAGCCAAGTACCCAGTGAGACTCTGAGGGTAACCAAGCAGACAGTCGGAGCAGCAGACTGGTAGATCAGCAGGGAAACGCCTAAAAAGTCAGGAAAAAAAGACTGAATGGGAGAGTTGGCTGAATTTCAGACGTTCGATAATTCTGAACGGCCGAAAAGTTTCGACCAAATCCCCCATTCGGTGGCAAGGGCTGTGGGGGTGTCCCCAGCACCCCTGTTCTCTACATTGTGAGTGGGTGTTGCGGGGGTGTCCCCCACATCTGGTCCTGAAAACAGTTAATAAATAAATACATTAAAAAAGTAAAGGACCCTGCAGCGCTGGTTCCCGATCAGAGAAGTGAAAGGGAACAGGCGTCGCAGGGACACAGCAAGTCAGCGGCACACAGCAAAGTGTGCCGCCGCAAGGTAAGTAGGGGTGTGGGGGTGGAGGCAGTGCAAAGGCTGAAATGTTCAGGGGAGAGAAGACCGAAAGTTATTTTTGGAAAAATAATTTTTGGTCTTTTCTCCCTTGAACATTTCAGCCGTGGGATTCCAACCCTGATCCGGTCAGCAGGGGAGAGAGGGAGAGAAAGCAGAGTAGAAAAGGAAGGTTTGGAGTCGCTTCTGGAACTTCAGGTGGTCCGGCAAGGAGGCCGTTCCAGAGGGTGGCACCTGAAGAGTAAAGTGATCTACCCCCCCACTCTGTGCCTGTAGAAGCGTCCGACCCTCAGAGAGTTGGAGGCAGCCGAACGAAGGGCTCAAGAAGGAAGGTATTTAGGAAAAGAGTGTTGAAATGCAGAAACGGACTACTGAATGGTCCCTAATACGACACACCATAAGAAAACAGAATGATTAGAAGGGGGCTCCGGATGTGCCAAGCACATGCAAAAAAGGAGTGAAGTCCTCATAAGCACTGGACTCTACTTCTGTGTGTAAAGGCGATCCATACCATATCCTTTCCTGACAGCTGATCCTGCCATGGGGCTTTGAGGGCCTGGACGAGGTCTTGCTGCAGCTGCCATGTCGAGTACCATTTCCCCCCATATCTGGGGTGACCAAATAGACACTAGGCAGGAGAGGACTGATCAGGGGATGTGATAGAGACCGTCTGACCCGTAGCCCCAGGCCTTTCCATGCCCACCATTTCACAGGGCACATCAGCACGTTTCCCCCCTAGCTATTCCATCATGATAATTTCTCCAAAAGAGGCTTGAGGGCTGACATAGGTGTATTGCCCCTTCCAAGAGCAGGAAAGGGGGCATGTCTTCTTGGATCTTGAAGGCTGAGGCGCCCTTGGCCTGGAACCGCTTCTCTGTGTGCCAGCCAAGCCATCTGTCTGTGGTGCTTCCTGGTGACTACTACTCGGTGGAGACACTGGAAGGGGCGGGGGGCTGATTGTACAGATTACTAGTATGTCTTTCCTGGCCTGATAGCCCAGAACTACTCTGGATTACTTTAGTATAAACCCTCTCTCCTTCCTTTGGTTTTGGGTGGTAAGTTCCTCAACCTTGATTTGTATGTTATTCCATGAGAAGATTGACTTTCAGAAGCGTGAGGGAGGTGTTTCTTGAACGGCAGAGATCCATCCTTCTGTGGCGTGCATTAAAATAGAGTGAGTACCCGCTAGTGAGATCAGTGCACTGTGCCGCATATGAACGTAACCGAGTAATGAATAGCACGCACTGCGAGCTGACTGGCGTCGAGGCGCGGCTACGTCCTCTACGGCAGTGACAGCTGCTCACATTGCAGGCCACCATTCAGATGGGGCAGCAATGGGGTGCGGGCCACGTGACTCGGTAGAGATTAGGTCGCTCTGTCTACATCGCCACATGCCAGCTCTCGAGGCGGGGACCCTCAATAGCCACAAGGCTGCTCGCTGGCTAATTGGGGGCAGTGGGCAGTTATTAGTTAGCCCACGCCATTTACAGTGATTGCTTAACGCCTACAGGAGTAGGGCCGGAGGCAGAAGCCCGCGCTCAATTGTGAGGGCAGATATGTGAAATGAAAACACACATAGAACTACATCGCAAAGAGGGATCTTGGGAATTCGGCTGATATTATAAATGGGAAGAACAGGCAATCCCCTCCAAACGCAAACACAGGGGAAGCCAATATAGAGGACATGCCTGTCCTGTGGGGGCATTACAAAACCAATCATGCCATCGACATTCATAATAAACCCAGACCTATCGGCTTTGACAATGTTTATTTTGGTTTCCAATCCTGCTGCGGGTGCGCTGTGCTTCTGTTAGGAACACAAGCCATCTCAGGCATAGAGGCATCTCAGGAACTCCCTCCTCTTCCTCCGACCCTTCTTCGACCACCTCTCCTCCCTCCTTCTCTGCCTTTCCCCTGTTCTCCCCAGGCGAGATTTCTAGACAAGTCCGATCGATGAAAGTCTCGTCAAAACAGGTTCACCCCTGTTCCTCCAAAAACATCAAGGACCACATTGACAGCTTGGCCCTTGCTCTGGCTGACTTCTGCAACCACTCATTCGCCACTGGTGTCTTCCCTTCACCCATGAAGCACTCCCTTGGGCACCCTCTTCTTAAGAAACCCACAGCCGACCCCTCCTGCCCAGCTAACTATCGCCCAATCTCCATCACTCCCTTCCTGAGCACACTCCTGGAAAAGCTGGCCATCTCCCAGCTTAATCTTCACACTGAATCTGTTGGTTGGCTCCATGACCATCAGAAACACGGAAACTGCTCTCCTAAACATCCGTGAAGACCTGCTCTCCAAACTTGATTCCAACACCCCATGTGTTCTCATCTTACTTGATCTCTCTTCTGCCTTTGACACAGTCAACCATGCCATCCTGTTCAACCATCTCCGTAATAACCTGGGTTTCACCGATCAGGCCATGGCTTGGCTGACCTCTTTCTTCTCTGATCGACCCTCCCATGTCCAACTTGCGTCCTTCCTCTCCTCTATCTCTATCTCTATCTGTGGTGTTCCCCAGGGGTCTAACCTCTCTCCCTGGCTGTTCAGCCAATACCTGGCACTTCTTGCCCACTGCATTGCCGCTCTCTCTGCCCCAACTTCAGTGCTATGCGGATGTCAACTCATTCAGGCTCCCTTCTGCCACTTCTTCTCCTTCGCTCTTCTCTGACTGTCCGCTATCCAGGAGTGGTGTGCCGCCAATGATCTCTGCCTTAATGCCAGTAAGACCTAGATTCTCCTCATTGGCACACCTGCTCCTTCATTTCCTGTCACTCTCTGGCCTGCCTCTTGGCCCTCTTCCTGCTCCCACCTGTGAGGTTAAAAACCTTGGGGTCATCTTCGACTCCACACTCGCCTTCTCTCCTCTCATCTCTGACGTCTCTAAGAAGTCACTCTACCAGCTGCACCTCCTCAGAGGTATTCTTCCTTTCCTCTCCTTCCCCCAGAAGCTCACCGTCTCCAGAGCTCTGGTTCTCTCTAGGCTGGACTACTGCAACAGCCTGTGTCTAAATCTGCCTGCTTCTACTCTCCACCCTCTGCAACTCATCCAGAACAGGACCGCGAGACTTGTCCTTGGCCTCAAGCCCAGACAGCATCTCTCTCCAGGACTGAAATCTCTGCACTGTCTCCCAGTGGCTGCGAGGATTAAGTTCAAAACTATCTGCATTGTCCACAAGGCCTTCTGGGGCTGGGGACCTCAATACCTTCAACTCTCTCTTCCTAAATATTTTCCTTCTCAAGCTCTTCGCTCATCCGGCTCCAACTCCCTCAGGGTCAGTCGCTTCTCCAAGCAATGAGTTGGTGGTAGATCTCTTTCTCCGGCTGGGGCCTCTCTCTGGAACTGCCTCCATGACACGTGAGGAGAACCATCTCCGGTTCCGGAAGCACCTCAAAACCTTCCTCTTTGGCCGTGCTTTCTCACCTCCTCTCCCCTGCTGAACTCCTGGCTGAGACTGCACTGGACACCTGGCTACCTTCTGATCTCAGTCCCAGGTCCCCTCCCCTACCAGTTGCACCCCTGCACTGCCTCCCTGCCACCCCTGCACTTGAGGACTGTTTTCTGTATCCCTACAGCCCCCTATCAGCACTTGACACCTGATGTCTGCACTTACCCTTGAACTTGCCACAAGCTGGCCGCACTTTCACTTATTGCTTTATTTATTCTATTTATTTTCCTGTCGTTCCCGTGTACTAGACTACCTCCCTCCCCCGTCATTTTCCCCTTCCTGCTTCCCCTGCACTTGCACGATCTCAATGTCACCTGGTCTAGTAGGATCGTTATGTCTGTCTTCCCTCTGTTCCCCCTCCCTTGCCTTGTCGCGCCTTGAAACACCTGTGTATAGGTGCGTTATAAATGCCATATCATATCATATCCGCGGGTTCGACACTTCGACATTCATACAATAGTATTGACATCTAGGTGAGCGTACGTACACAACACACAGCTGGAAGCACAAATACAAAGACTAAGGAAGTGTCACCCCTGTCTTGAATCCCACGCGGTCTTCTTTATGGGTTTGACCTCATTGCAGCCCCATTTTACTGACACCCCTCTGGTCTCTGTACCAGGCAACCACGAAGTTCACTGGGTGGCACAAGTGTGCCCAGAAGTGTCTCCTGGGCTGGCTGGAACTTGATCTCCAATGGGTAGAGTGCACCGTGTGCATGAGTAAGCAATCGGTGTGGTGTGGTGTGATGTGATGAACCGTGGCATAGCACAGCATCACAGATCCACGGAGACACGCAGATTCGGACACTAGAGGCTGTCCCAGGAGCCAGCAGAGCAACACGCCAATGCTGTCCCAAAACAGGCCATCTAGGAAGGAGGGCAAGTCCGTCGAATGCATTAACTGTATTTAAATTGATACATTCATCCAGCAATCTATCACTTTCCATTGACTTGGAACCAGCGGCCCGTCTGCAGCAGATGGCAACTCCTAAGGGGTGAGCCAGTAACTATAGCTCCACCCTGAGGCCTCCCCTGATGGCCACACACAGCTAGAGGGTACCGTGAGATCCCCTCACCTCTCTGCAAGGCAATGTGGCGCTGTGCCCCAGAGCCATCTGCATGGGGGGGCAACAGCAAGCATGACTATCTGAGTCTGAGCAATGGCATGACAGGCGGGCACTCAGAAGGATAGCTCAGGGGCAACGTGCTCGCCTTGGAAGCAAGACAACACAGCAACACAGGTTCGAGCCCCAGGTCGGCTCTTAGAAACTTCTGGGTATTAAGCGTGTTATAAATAACCAATCCAGATGCGCAGACAGGGTAGGGCCTGAGCGGGAAAGGCCCACCCAAAATCTGTAAATGCCCACTCAACAACACTTTGTGGGCATTTAAAGATGTTACTGGCACTGTGGTGTGCCCAACTACATTAGCTTCAAGCACCACTTATTAGAGACTCCTTGCTACGCCTCTGAACCTATCATTTCATGTCTTTAGGCCGCCTTGGCGTAGCCATCAATGAGCGAGATTCTGCTGCCATCAGGAGGCTTCACCCCCAAACCCACCATGGCATATGTGTTTGCTCATGTCCTCACCCCTTCCCTGCCCCACCACTATGTCTTCTCCTCATTTGTGGGAGGGTGGAGAGGAATTGGGCTCTATAAGGAGGTTTCACCCCCCCCCAAACCAATGTATGCCAGTTCCACAACCCGCGTGATCAACCCCTACTCAACGCATCCTGGCAACTGTGCCCCACACCCTTCCCAAAGCAAACAGCCGCCCGCCCCCGATCTGCCCCACCATACGGCCTGAAGCAGTCAGCACCCCCGACCCCCAATTTCGATCCCCACTCCCTTCTCACACTTTCTTGCTCCCCAGTGACTTCCTGCTTCCTGTTTGCGGCCTTCTCTCTCTTTTAGCGGAAGTCCAGGAAACGAAGTTGGAAGAAGGCATATACCGCTAAGCCAGGAGTCTACAATTTACAGCTCTGCAAATCATATGACTGCTATGATCCCTCACCATTGACTGATCCGGTTAGGGCTGATGGGAGTTGTAGTCCAAAACATTTACAGTTCGAAGGTTGCAAACTCCTAGCCTGTGCTGTGAAGGAGAATAAAGGCCGATCTCACTACTCCACCCAACAAACACGCATTGGCAAAGCCAAAAGTTTTGGCTTGTTTATGAGTATTAATAGGCACTGCTATTAAATACGCAAGTACTTGTACCATTTTGGACTTTTGCACCTGCCACTATCAATGGCCAGTTAATACCACTATGACAGTGCCCTTCCATGTCTACACAAAAGCCCAGACTGTTGGCATTGCCAATGCTGATTAATATTACCTTTATTAAATGTTTGATATGTTTTAAACCAAATTCAAACTGAAAAAACCAAATAGTGTTCTTGGATTTCCAAATTGCCTGTGTAGGACACACAGATTAGAAGTACATATGTCGAAATGAGTAGTTGATCGCCAAAGTACCTGGAGTGAGTGCAAAGTTATGCGTTCCCTTTAAATGCCTGCTTCCCAAGAACCCACCGAAGCCAATGTGCACAATTGCCCGCAGAGGCGCTGGATTAATGTGCAGCCGCATGTAGCTCTTCACATATGCCTAAGAGTTCACATGATCAGAACAAGGACTACAGCCGCAGGCCTGTACATGTATCAACCAAAAGCAACTCCGATGTGTTTAGAGGCAGGGCTGGCCCGAGGCATGGGCCGTCTGTGCAGTGGCACAGGGCCCTGCCGTCAGGAGGGCCCCGCGGGCACTAGTGCCTGCTGCGACTATACCAACTCATGTCATCTTACAGAGAGGCTGTGCTGCTTGCCTGGGCGATTCACGCTTTCCTGTGTGTCCAAGTGTGGCCACAGTCCCAGCGTGTCTCCTTGCACGCCCCACAGCATATTGCTAGCTTGGACAATATGGCCAAATATATACACACAAATAAAAACAAGTGTGACACTTCTGAAAAAAAAAACCTCAGCAAAACACATCCACCATATGTGTGCAATGCCTTCGACAGTCAGATGGTGTTGGCAACCCACATTTTCAAAAATACCCTTTGCAAATAATGTTTCTACTAATTAGATCTAGGAAGAGGTTCAAGGGCCAGAATAACAGACTGGTCTGAAATTCCCGCTTCTCCACTTAACCACTGTGTGTGCTCCTGCAAATCCTTACGTCTCACTACTCCTTATCTGGCAAATTTAGAAGAGTCTACAAGGTTTTCAGCTCACACTGTCTGCAACTTCTAAATAAAGGCTCACTCCTGATCTTGCCACAGAGGTAAATGTTAACAGTGACATTCAAGCTGTATGTGTCTAATGCCTTACTCATGGCAACGTGTTTTTAGTGTAACTTCCCGTGATACCTTTGCACATTAAAGACTCATTCTGTGATATTTTCTGTAATATCATAGAGGTCACTGTTTATGGAAATACGGGGGGCCCTGCACATCTTATGTCGCCCAGGGCCCCACAAATTCTAGGGCCAGTCCTGTTTAGAGGGGGATAGATAGAGGAGTACCTGATACAGAAGATAAAACTGTAAACCCCAAAAGGCAAAACTAACTCTAAAAGTTATCGCTACCTTTTAAATGTGTCTTACACATCACTCCATGGTGTCAAGCCAAAGCTGTGATAAACGCACCCCAAAACAGGATCAAACCAGACACAGTGAAGCCACAGAAAGGAGGCACGGGTGGTGGTGGAGGGGGGGGGGGGTCTGCACTCTCTAATCCAGTTTAACAGGAGGAGTTCTTTCTACTGCCGTCAAAGATGCCTGTCCTTACCTAGTGCCTTGAGATAGTCCTCAAAGTTGTCGTTTCTGATCATCTTCCACTGGCCATTGACATCCGCAACCTTTGTGCAGCGAGAGCGTGGTCTAAGGCACCGCCAGAAGGCTGTAAAGCACGTACACAGAGAGCCGGAAGATGTGGCGGGGGCAGACGTGAAGCAATCCGAATTCGGAGCAACAGTTCAACTCCCAGTAATCTGCGAAGTCTGATGACGTCAGGACTTGGGTGCAAAGTCTCTGTAGAAGGCGATGTGTGTAGAGCAGGGCGGATGTACTAGGTCCCAGTATTTAAGGAGAGCTGACCGGCAGACGTCCTTGGTACAGTGGTTGGGCGCACGGACGCTGAGGCGTAGCGCGAAGGCGGTCCAGTCCCAGGCCTGGGGAGAGGCTGGATGAAGGGACGCGGTGCCTCGTGCTCCACTGCTCAACTCACTGCCTCTGCGCTTCCTGCTCGCTGCCTTTTTATACGTGCCTTCCCGAGAGCTCCCATAATCCACCCCGCCATATAGCGATTTCTCAAATCCTCTAACTAAAAGGAACGAGAGGGGCGTACAGTGGTGGCACAGCATCAAGACTGAGAAACAACTTTTATCTTTCAGTGAGAATTCATCCGTCCCTTTGTTGCTCTGTCTTTTTCACAAGCCTCCCTGCTGATAGGTTCAAGCCACTCTGGCGCCACAGAGCAAATGATATCTTATGGCATAAAACAACTATATATCGTAATGTAGGAAGGTCGCTCTGGGCATCGTTTCCTGTAGAGCTGCGTGGAACACTGACAATCGAATCAACAGCCTAGCCTTGGTTCCTCCTGCTCTTGGGTGCCTGGGAGCTCAACCATTTAACCAACTAGCCGGAATGAGAATGGAGTGCAGTCCTGCATGTTATGCTAACAAATAGGTGCATTGTGGTAATGGCAGTGGAGATTTTCTCAGACGGGACAAACACACGGCCCACGCCGCTGCAGCCTGCGACAGAGGGGGGCGGGAAGAGTCAACAGCACACGCCCAGCACCGGCCCTGATTGGAATGTCACAGCTGTGACTCAACCGAATGAGAATGATTACACATTCATCAAAGATCGGGTTGACTTAACTCCCTACAGCCCCAGAGCCCTGTTCGGGCTGCAAACCAGGATTCGTTGAAACAAAATGGGTTCTGTGTAGAAAACAGCCAATACTCAAAACCCAACCACATATTAGTGACATCACATACTAACTGGACAGCCAATCAGCTACTGCTTACATCTCAAAGCATTAGAGGAACCCCCCACACATCAGTAAATGGGCATTTTCACAGCCATTTTAAACCAAAACGTAGGCAGTACACTACCTAAAACATTCTGTGAAATGTGTAAAATAACTTGAAATCTCAAGTAAACATATTTTAAAGCATCAATCACGTCAAATGACTTTTAAATAACATTAACAAATGGCAGGTGCCATTTTGGAACTAAACATGGCTGACAAATTTACCACAAAATACAAATTCAGCCAAAGAGTGCAAAATGAGGTGTGGTTGGAGGGGAAATGGGTGGGAATGGGAGGAAATCCTCTATACTGCACTTAACAATGGGTGTTAAATGTTTGAGACACAGCCAAACTACATAAATCTATCTTCATGTCTCATCTGCATTGAAAAGCATTACAAAGCTACATTCAAAGCCCCTATTTCAAGCTCTTATGTTAAAGCTCTTATTTTAATGACAATAGTTTTGGGTTTAAAGGCAGCGCTTTCAGTGCCACCTGATAGCCAAAACTAAAAAGGAGCCCGACCTCTGTTCCTTCCACGCAAGGGAGCCTTCAACCTCCAAGGATAAGGGGATGTAAAGAAGGGCCCATGTGAAGAAATGGGAGAAGAGAAAAAGCAGAACTGCACACACCCTCCTAATATGAAATGTGCAGCAGCCCTCCTGCCCAGATCCACAAACTGCATTTGGCCCATTACTAACACAATGGTCAGCCCCAGGACATAGTTAGGCAGTACCACTAATATAATTGAGCTGTACCTCTCCCATAATTAAAAGCACCCATGGCAGAAGCAAGCAGCTCCACCAAAATAATTGAGAGGCACCACTGACATCATTAAGAAGTCCTCTGGCATATTCACCCTAATTCACCTGGCCCCCTGTGATAATTGCAACAGCAAACAGTAGTGGATGGAAAAGCTTTCAATTAATCATAACCACAGGTAATTGCTCCGAGAAGCCTTCAATTCTGTTTTGTCCAGCGTGTCCTCCCATGACAAAATGGGGGAAAGCATATGCAAATCAGGTTTGGACCCACCACAATTGCAGTCCAGCCCAAAGTGCTAACTCACATCTCTTCTTTATGAAACCACGAGAAACCTTTGAAATGTTTTGGCCTTTTTGTGCATCATCGATGAGGCGCCGACTGGGACTCAACCGCCAGCTCACGGTGGGGCCTACTTGTTTCCCTTATCCCGGCTTTGCACACGGAAGAGCAATGGATTCAAAAAGCTCTGAATCAATTGTTCTTGCAGACTTGTATTCCACTTGTATGTAGGGTTTCCCAAAGCAATGGCAGTGGTTTTGATTAATTCAACGACTTCCATCCATCACTTTCTGGTGGACCAGGTTATAAATTAACAACAGCAATGGCAAAACGGAATAGCAGGATTGGCCTAATTGAGCAGCACCACTGCCATAACTGAGAAGTCCACTGGCATAATCAATAAACGCCTATGCCATCATTGAGCAGCTCCTGGGCATAACAGAGCAGCGACATTGGCACGCATGAGGAGCACCCCAGGCTTCATTGAGCAGCCCACTGGCATAGGTAAACATGCATGCAGAATTTAGAAGCACTACAAGCATATGTGGATGCTTGACAGATGTGGCTGATGAGCACACCTGGCATAATTCAAGAGGCGGCAAAACATAACTTTGCTACTGTCATCACTGAATGCGCCCCTGGCATAATTAAGCTGCACACATGGCATACTTGAAGAAACACCACTGACGTACAAGAGTAGCAGCACTGTGACACTATTTACTTCCGACGTGCCTCTAGGCACTGGCCCCTGCTGCATAGCTGATCAGCTCACTGCTACGGTTAAGCACCCCCTGGTATAATTAACAGCACCCAGCCATCCATGGCGTATGATCGAAGCAAGTATCATGCCATTTTATTTTCTGGGTCTAGAATAGGAAACGTCCTGGCATAGTACTTAAAACATTGGCTGTCATTTCCCCGGGACATGATTTCTACTGGGGAAGAGGCGGAGCCAGGATTGTCTAACAAGTGGGCCCGAAGCTCATGTCGTTGCGACCACTGCAGTGACTTTAACATCTGTAAATGCATTTCCAGATGTTGGGTGGGCCTTGCCCACTCAGGCCCCACACGGTCCACGCCTCGGTGCTGGGGTACGCCGCTTCCTTGAAGTGCTGCTTGTCCCGTGGCACAACCATTACTCCGGGTTCGCCCTGTTGCTCCCCCAGGAGCACACATTTCTGAGGGGCGCAGAGCTGCACTTGCTGCTTGGGGGGGAATAGTGCTCCTGGGGAAGCGGCAGAGCCAGAGCCTGAAGTATCGGATTGCCCACGAGCTCTCCTTCATACCTATTTTAGAAAGTAGGTTTGAAAAAAGTCCAAAACAATGTATCGTTTGGACCCAATTTAAAAACAATGTATAGAGGTGGGCGTCTCCAAAGACCCAAATGAGTGGACGGGCTGGTGCGCTACACTCACTGGCTGGGTGTAGAGAACAGGGCCTATTGGCGTGCACAGACTGGGAGGGGATGTGGGAGCCGGGATTGGGAACTGCAGGCAGGCGAGAGGGGGGCGCGCCCACGAGTGCTGCGCGCCGAGCAGAGCGCTGTCCTTGCACGGCCTCTCTGGGGAGCGCGCAGCTTGCAAGCGCTGGCGGTGCGCTCAAAAGTCACCGGTGCTGAGTAGACAGACAAGAGAGGGCTATAGCTCGACTAATAATGTTGGGGACAAGGGGGGGGGGTGTTCTGAGTCTTTTCCAACCAACAAGCTCAGCGGGGTCATCAAGTGCACAGAAGAGCGCAGCGGTGTATGGGCTGGCGCTTGATAACCTTCTGGCCAATGAAGCAATCTTCTATTTCCCATGAGTGGTGAACCTTCAGCTCCTTCATTATAATGTCCAGTGCTGTTTATTTCAGCCATAGCCACACCTTGTGCTGACCCCTGGGCAACATTCTGTATTACAGTCCGTAAGTGACCCCCCTCTCCCCCACCTCAGATCATTCCACCACCACCACTGAATCCATGAGGGGTCCGTGGGTGTGGATGCAGCCAAGAGCGACAGAATAGACACTTCAGCCTGTAGCATGCACTAGGTAAAGGCTGCCTATAGTATTGTGTTACACACATTGAAACATTGCAGTTTGTTAAACTATGCATTCATTAACCCATGTATGCAGACTTCACATAATCACTTCTAGGAGGTGTCAAGGGCACGATTCATGGAATATTTGCCCGGTTCAAAGTGACTTTTCACTGCCAACACAAGTGTGTAAATTCAGAAAGCTAAGGCATATCATTTCAGGTGATTTGGCCAGGATCATCTACTTGGCTCAAGTGGGGACGCTGGGATTATAGCCCAGATTTCCTGGTTGCAGGGTTTGTAGTTCAAGCACTAGACTGCCTCTCCTCCCACCCCACCTTTACATTTACATCAACATACAAAGCTTTGTTGATACTTTTCTTTCAAAACCCACGCCAGTACTGTGTGTTCAATGAAGTTGAATTGCAAAGCACTGACACACCGCATAAATCAACCTGAGGATATATAAATCAACCTGAGGAGATATAGGACAGTTTCATGGCCACGTTTCAAGTTAGGAAACAGCATGAATCATTCTGAAAGGGCAAGCGAGCGAGCGTCTGTGAAGCGAGCACAGGCCCACGTGGATTACGCATGAACCTATGTCGATCTCCACGGTACCGCGTCAAATACAAAGAAGGAACCCACTATGTGCCTGTGAAGTCAGCACATGACACTGATGCACTATGCACAGTTATACACAGTTCCTCCGTTCGATAATCACACGCGTCGGCAAGCACGTGCTTGCCGATGCGTGTGATTATCGAACGGAGGAACAGAGATTGTGACTAGGGATAATACCCCGTTATTACTACAGGCACAACAGTGCTAAGAATTGGTTACTTTCGATTTTGGCCCGGATTTGAAAAAGGCTCACCGGAGCCGAAACATGTTATCACACAAGGGCTCCATTCTTCATGTATAACTGTGCTTTAAGAACAAATACACATTTATCTTGATGGCGCCGAGTCCTGTACTTCTTTTTCTTGAATACTGTTTCAGGGACGGTTAGGCTTTCTTTGCCGTCCAGTTACAGTGACCCGCGACATCCCGGTTCACATCTTTAATGACCAACAAATCAACAGAAACTCCCACTCGATATTTTTCTGTTTCATTAATCCAAGGGATTGGAAGGTGTCGCCCTGCAGACCACATTGTTGTCAATCATCTTACTGATGCACTATGAGTAACAATTTGTGAAGTTGACAAGCTTGGTGAAAGACATGCTTGCAAACTTCGACACACCATCTGGCACTTGATTAGTGCAGAGTTAAAAAATACAAGAAACATCAGACACCTTCACATTCAAGAACATTTTGCTAACTGAGCACAGTGGGTTGCGGGCCTGCTGCAGAGGTGTGTTTGTGGGCACGTTTGAATGGACCTGTGATCTCAAAGTCATAGATTGTAGTCTTGATTGGAAGAGCATTAGGTTTCATTCTTCTGAGGTTAATAAAACAATTATGCTAAGTCATTGTGGCACCCTTTTAACAGGGGGTCATTACGACCCTGGCGTTAAGGGTTTAACGGCGCCGTAAAAGGTGTCAGCGCCGTTAAACCCTTAACGCCTGATTACGAGGTCCGTTTGCGGCTCCCGACCTTAACGGCTGGTCTGGACCAGCCGTTAAAGTAGGGACCCGCAAAGGGACTTCCGAGGTAATTACGGTACCGCAATTTGCGGTACCGTAATTACCGCCTTCCCCAGTCCCATTGAGCCCTATGGGGCAAAAATGGGAATGGGGAAGGGCCAATGGTAAATGGGGAATTACCGCCCTGCCAACCTTGGAATGGGGCGGTATTTCCCCATTTACCATTGGCGGACTTGTTACAATACCGGCAGCAACCATGGTGCTAATAGCAATGACACAAAGAGAGGATAAGAACTGTGCACACAACCTGCTTCTATGCTCCTCCAAAACTCTAACCACAAACTTCCATGTACACCTCTCCCCACGGAGCTATGCCTCTGGCTAGATCGACGCAGGAGGTATATAGCTCATGAGGCTAGGTCAGTGTGGCCGCTACACAATAGTCCCCCTGGGTTGGTTTAATGCGGGAGTTCCTCATCGGGAGAGACCGCCACCCTCTGGGAATAAGGACTATCACTCATTGAATGGTACAGCCCAGTGAATGTTGTCACTCCCAGACATTCCCTAGCCCTCCCTAATGTTCAGAACCACTACCCTGAAAGCAAACCTCTGTATTATTGTAACATAGGAGAGAAAGACATAAGTACTAGAACGAATAAGAGCACAGGAGACATGAAGATCATTGACAGTGCCAACACTGGTTCGAGGTGGCCCAGAGGAGGCATAAGGATTAAGTTATTAGCAGAAACAAAGAACTCGTCTAATCCACATGTGAGGAACAGGATACAAGTGTGCCAAGCCCAACCGTGGAGCTGAACGCAGCCGACGCTGACACAGAACGTTGGCGAGCAGCAGTGGGAGTTCTCTGTTGGGTCTGTCGGTGCAGACTCGAGTACACAACCAAAAGAGGAAAGCAAGCTGAACTGTGCGGGGAGACTCTGCACTGCAGATCCTGACAAGGAGAGAAGACCGAAGAGCCAACAGAGACAATCCTGGTCCCAGGAAGACCTGGTGATGAACTGAATCCCTGAGAAGGTAAAGGGAGGTACAGAAGACTCAGAGGGGACAAGGAAGCAGGTGTTTGAGACATTCCAACAACGTTCCCTCAGCAAAGTGTGAGCGGAGTAACTATTGGGCCTAGCCTAGCTCAATCATACCTCCAGCATCATTTTATTTGTGTCAGAGGCAGACAGAAACCCACTGACCACCAGCGAAGGACCTGGGACCCAAAAATAGATATTGAGGGCATAAGAGGAAATCGTCCATGTCACAGTGGCAAACCGAGAACTAATGACTACCACAGAAGGACCTGGGACCCAAAAGCAGAAACTGAAAACATAAGAGGAGATCTTCCTCGTCACAGTGAGAAAGAGAGAACCACTGACCACCAGAGCAGGGTCTGGGACCCGAACAAGATTTGGGACTTTGCTAACAACAAACCAGAGTGGCAAAGTATACTTGAAGCTGAAAGTAGTGAGAAAGAACTGTGCCAATGAACACCAGAAGAAGGGAGTCAATCTCCTGGTACAGAAACAGGAGTTGTGATAAAGATGCCAGGGGGAGTCATTCCCTCTGCACTTGCTGCGAACTGTACCAAACAATACCAGGAGAAGGTAGGCATTCTATTGGTCCTGAGCTGGGAATTGTGCTGGAGACACCAGGGGAAGGAAGTCATTCCCCCTGGTTTTATTGCAAACTGTATATATCTATGCCAGGAGAAGGGGAACCATTCTCCTGGACGTGAAACTATATAAAGACTGGGCGATATCCTGCAAGCCTGGGGAAGAGAGTCATTCCCCCTGGCACTTTTTGTTTTAAGAGAGCATTCTTTTTGGACACTATCTGAAAAGCCATTCTCCTGAGGAAGGAACGTTCTGTTTGTTTATCCTTTAGTTGTAGTGTGAGGGATAGAAGTAGATTGTGACACAGGACAGTGGAGATTGATTTGACAGACATTCTGATGGACCCTTTTAGTATTAGTTATGAGGCGGGAAACCCCTCTTAGCGATAGGGACAGTTAGGTTTGTCAATAGGATAAAAGAAGTCTATAAGCAAAATCATGCCACCTTTGTGTCAGCTTCCTTCTTCAACACCCTTACACTAGATACTTATGCACAGAGTCTGTGGGCACATGTATCCATAGATTCGCTCTTCTCGTTTTTGTTGATTGGAAATGGTGCTGGCCTCTGGCAGCCTATACACTGAACCCACAAATGAGAACCAGTCGGCTTCCATTGTACTGTGTTCGAAGGGGAGCTGCTCACTGCTTGGGACCCCAAGAACGTAGTGGAAGACACCAATAGCTAGTGGGAGACAGGATGAGGCAGAAGAGCCACACAGGATCTCTCTGCTTTATTTATGTTATTCTATTGTATTGCTTATAGCACAAACCTAGCTCAAGAACAGCACACACTTCAGAACACGATTGTGCCAGAATTAGGCTTGGCATTTTATACAATAACGCAGTACTGTTGGTGGAGGCAGGGAGGACTTTTATTCGACCAGCAGGTATTGTTGAAAAGTCTCATTTTTTGTACTTTGCAGAACTGGGGGATGGTAGGGGCATTTGGAGCCTCCACCAGGATTGAGCTCCAGACGCCCGGGCGTGGCGGGAGAAGAACTGCTTGCGAGTCTTCTCTTTGCAGGCTAGGATTGACTCCAACCTTTTGATAGTTTTGCTATGTGAGGTGCTAGAGACTCCAGAGGTGTGGAGTTTAGCCACCTAGTAGGCTGGCGTTCCCTTTGAGACTGCTCTGTAGATGATACATGCAGTTTTGAGGGTCTAGTGTATAGTCTCCAGCTTTACCTAGCAGTCCCTATGTCTCAATAGGAGAAAGACTAGATACCTCTGATTAATGTTACATAAATAGATTCTCCATTCAAGAACTGGGCAAATATGCCATATTGCACATTTATTAGTGATAAATCGAAACCAACAATTTCATATCTCGGGAGGATAGCTCAGTGGCAACGTGCTCACCTTGGAATCAAGAAGGCAATGAGCAACACAGGTTCGATCCCCGGGTCTGCGCTTAGAAACCTCTGGGTATTAAACGCGTTATAAATAACCTATCATATCATATATAGTACATTTTGCACAATTGATCAAACTAAACATATAGTGAGAAAGGTTTCTCTAAAACATGTGAAAAGCATTCATCTGAATACATTGGAACATATATAAACATATTCTGTAGAAAGATGTACATGAATTATAAAACAATGATCACAATGAGGTATATCGATGCAATGAATGGATACTGTGTAGCAAAAACCCCACAATTGAAAATTAGACCCCAGAGAACTATCAGGACATAGTGGAGATTTGTACTCTATTCTCTGTACACGAACACAGTTATATCAAAAATATATAGTTCTGTGTTTGAATCCCTACATGTTTCGGTCCTAAAAGCTCCTATGCAGGTCATTCCTCAGGGGTTGGAACAATACAGTAAAATGTGCTGCAAACTGAGCGGTCTCGTAGAACAAGGGGGTAACTTAAGAAGTTACTGTGTGGGATGAGAAAATCATCAAAACTCCTCTCAATGCTGTCCCAGAAGATAAAACCACCGGATGAGATGTGTCCTGTGAATGAAAGGAGAATCATTAACATTGAGCAATATAGTTACTCTGTATTGAAGACAGACTAACTAGTCTTTTTTCTTTCATTATGTTGGACATATTGATATCCCAGACAGCACATCTATCCCCACCACACCTCTTTCATTTTCTGGGTTTTCCGTGTTTTGATATTGAGTTCCTATGTCTCTGCATATTTGTGAAGGTGGCTGATGGGGAGTGTCTTAAGGAATCTGTTCCTCCAACGACAACTGCACGACAAAGCCATCTGTAGCTTGACTCAAATGCAACTAAAGCTGGGTCCTTCCATATATATCATCAATTTACTTTACAATACACTTGCGCGTTCTCAATGTCACTGGGCCTAGTAAGATCGTTGTTTTTGTTCTCCTTTGTTCCCCTTCCCTTGCCTTGTCGCGCTCTGAAATACTTGTGTATGAGCGCGATAGAAATAAAATATCAATCAATCAACACTTGCAGTTGTTGGTAATGTCAATTAAGAATTAGGTTATTGCATTCTATTACCGCCACTGCTAGAAAGGCGGCCCACCCCGTTCGAAACTACCCTGTTCTGGGAATTTCGTTATGGTTATGTTATATTGCTAGTTTGCCCTATTCCTCTCTCTTTAGCCAAGGGAAGGGGTAAAGGGAGAGAAAGGTTAAATACACTTGAAAGAGTTCGACAGGTAGGAAAGGGAATGAAGGTTAGGGGCGTTTTGGTGGGGGGCACTTTGTGATCATTTACATACCAGCAGAGTCAGTCTAGAACTACCCAAGCATAGCTCTCGGAGCTAGGCCAATCTGTAATGCTCTTGTGAGCAAGCGTCTACTCGCGTGTGCAGTTTCTACTACTTACCCAGAAGTACTGAAATGAGTCAGCCATTGGTTGCCTGATTGGATTCAGATGTGCTCAAGCCTACCCTTGAAGCCTGGAGCTTGCTTGTCCATTATAGCGTGCCAGACCCCAAAGGGATATATCTGGGGTTACCCAGCGGACTGTCAGAAGAAACAAAGCCCAGGGTAGACCGTGCTCAAGAGAATAGGATAGAAACGGGGGAAGGGAGAGCAGGTGGGACTGCCTTTACTTTGAGTTGTGTTCTGCAATTGGCTGGAGACAGGGCAGAGGTGCTGGTAGAAAGAGACTGCACCCTCTCTAGCGCCCTTAGGGAATGGGTCTGTAAGTCTAGCTTAGGTATGTGTTGGGTTCATATCACAGTAGCTAGAGAGCCATGTAGAGGAAAGTACAGAGAGGAGAGGTCAGAGCACTCAGAGGGGGGCAGGGGAGCGGGGCTGCTGGCAAGCACGGGGCTGCATAACTGTGCTCCTCTATTGTGCCCTCCTAAATTGTGTGGACACCCCCTAGATCCCCAAATCTTCCCATTTCCAAAGTGGGCGGATCACCTCTGAAAAGTGGCTTCATAAAATGGCTGGACCCATCCACTTAGGCCTTCCTATAATGGACGCTGGCGCGGGCCCTTTGTGACCGGTTCTGTAGGGGGAAGCCTTCGGTTCCCTGCTTGCTAGGAGTTGGCTCCCAACACCAGCACCTCATACAGCAGCCGTATCCAAGAGGGAGCCTGCAAGAGTGGGAGGTACAACGTTCGCAAAGTTATCATTTTCCTAACATGGGCCTCAGAGGCCATTCACTTGAGTAGCTCCTAAAGGATGTGGCCTCTTTGTGTCATTGGTGGCCCTGGCTATGGCCATGCGGATGTGGCATGTCTTTGCATCTGACAACCTCTTTCACACCCATGCACCGCTGTCAGTGATGCGGGCATCTCGTGGGAGGTGCCAGATTCAGGAGGAGGGCCGGCCTTCTCAGTCAGTGCAGCACGTCTGCGGAATAATGTTACCTGCTTAACCCACGCTAAAATCGGATCAGACCACAAGCACACCACGTGACCTGCAGTGTGCGCGCCCTTCATACTTCGGCTCCTTGGCTCCACAAGGCAAAGGGCAACCTTTGATCAGGGTCGACCACTTCATGCGGATTCCAGAGCTATTGCTCCTTGGCACTTCAACTGCCCTGTGCTAGACTACATTACCATCTCTTCGGGCAGGAGTATGGATGTGTGCAGTGTGCTACAGCACAGATCCAAACAGAACAAGCATCCATACCTCGATCTAACGGTAGCTGTCACTCAACATCAGCGTGCATCCACACACACACCAGTCCACTAGAAAGGGAGCTGTCACCAACAGCGTCCATCCACACACAAACACACACATACACACCAGTCCACTAGAAAGGGAGCTGTCACTTACCATCAGCGTCCATACACACACGCACTCACGCACACACACACACCAGTCCACTCGAAAGGGAGCTGTCACTTACCATCAGCGTCCATACACACACGCACTCACGCACACACACACGCCAGTCCACTGGAAAGGGAGCTGTCACCAACAGCGTCCATCCACACACACATACACACCAGTCCACTAGAAAGGCAGCTGTCACTTACCATCAGCGTCCATACACACACGCACTCACGCACACACACACACCAGTCCACTGGAAAGGGAGCGGTCACTCAACATCAGCGTCCATCCACACACACACACACACACACACACATACACACACCAGTCCACTAGAAAGGGAGCGTTCACTCAACATCAGCGTCCATCCACACACACAGACACACACACACCAGTCCACTGGAAAGGGAGCGGTCACTCAACATCAGCGTCCATCCACACAGACACACACACACACACACACACACCAGTCCACTAGAAAGGGAGCGGTCACTCAACATCAGCGTGCATCCACACACAGACACCAGTCCACTAGAAAGGCAGCTGTCACTTACCATCAGCGTCCATACACACACGCACTCACGCACACACAGACACCAGTCCACTAGAAAGGGAGCTGTCACTTACCATCAGCGTCCATACACACACGCACTCACGCACACACACACACCAGTCCACTAGAAAGGGAGCGGTCACTCAACATCAGCGTCCATCCACACACACACACAGACACACACACACCAGTCCACTAGAAAGGGAGCGGTCACTCAACATCAGCGTCCATCCACACACACACAGACACACACACACCAGTCCACTAGAAAGGGAGCGGTCACTCAACATCAGCGTCCATCCACACACACACAGACACACACACACACACCAGTCCACTCGAAAGGGAGCGGTCACTCAACATCAGCGTCCATCCACACACACACAGACACACACACACCAGTCCACTAGAAAGGGAGCGGTCACTCAACATCAGCGTGCATCCACACACAGACACCAGTCCACTAGAAAGGCAGCTGTCACTTACCATCAGCGTCCATACACACACGCACTCACGCACACACAGACACCAGTCCACTAGAAAGGGAGCTGTCACTTACCATCAGCGTCCATACACACACGCACTCACGCACACACACACACACCAGTCCACTAGAAAGGGAGCGGTCACTCAACATCAGCGTCCATCCACACACACACAGACACACACACACCAGTCCACTAGAAAGGGAGCGGTCACTCAACATCAGCGTCCATCCACACACACACAGACACACACACACCAGTCCACTAGAAAGGGAGCGGTCACTCAACATCAGCGTCCATCCACACACACACACAGACACAGACACACACACACACACCAGTCCACTCGAAAGGGAGCGGTCACTCAACATCAGCGTCCATCCACACACAGACACCAGTCCACTAGAAGGGGAGCTGTCACTTAACATCAGCGTCCATACACACACGCACTCACGCTCACACACACACAAGTCCACTAGAAAGGGAGCTGTCACCATCAGCGTCCATACACACACGCACGCACACACACACACCAGTCCACTAGAAAGGGAGCGGTCACTCAACATCAGCGTCCATCCACACACACACAGACACACACACACCAGTCCACTAGAAAGGGAGCGGTCACTCAACACCAGCGTCCATCCACACATACACACAGACACCCATCCACCAGTCCACTAGAAAGGGAGCTGTCACTTAACATCAGCTTCCATCCGCACACACACACACCAGTCCACTAGAAGGGGAGCTGTCACTTAACATCAGCGTGCATCCACACATACACACACACACACACACACACGCGCACACACACACACACACACCGGTCCCCTAGAAAGGGGGCGGTCTCTCTAGATAGCACCCGAACACTGTCTGACACTGTGCTGTAAGGGAACCTGTGTGTAGGATGTTGTACACAGTGCTGTGTCCACACAGATCCTTCACGCTGACTGGCAAAGGACGTGTGTCACATCCAACAGGAACATTGTTCCTTGTTGGGTCTTCGGAAGGCAACGGTATTCTCGTCCTGTTTCTACAACCCCCACGTGAGAAAAAAAGGCCGAGAAGCACGAGTTCTACTCTGCAGAATCCGACTCACCATTCCCACTTGCCAGGTGTGATTGACAGGCCTTGGTATGGGCAAAGCAAAGGGAGCATGCAGTGTTTAAAACGTGATGTAACCGCACACGCTTGGCAGTATGCCATTTGTAAAAACAAGCTAGATATCACATGTTTTTCATTCAAGACAATGCAACCAATATTCCATGTACTAGAGGCAAATATACCAGTGCTGTTTGCATCAACAGTGTGTGGTGATATACATATATTGGCAACCTATTGCGCCTGCTGTGAAAAAAATAGGACTCTCCGGCAGGGGAGCCGATTTATGAATTTCCCAGGGAGGTGGGGGGCCCAAATACAGGAAGTGACATCACTGGCAGTTATATGACCGCAAATTTGCATGTAGTCGCCAACTTGGTGCAATGGCGCGCGGGGGTGGCGGGTGTTGGCGCGCGCAGCGCAGAACAGTGGAAACATTGGCTAGCATGCACTGCATATACTAAAGTCAAGAAAGAAGGAGATTTAAGCCTTCGAGTTGCATTCCAGTAAGACATCACTGCCCCTACTCCACCGCTCTATAATCGTCCAGCAACACAACTAGGATGGGAGAATGAAATGCTTGCTAAACAGAAGGTACAGCTGCAAGGTGGAGTATCACCACCACCACCAAAAAAAAAGTTCCCAATTCAAGGGAAACGAGAAGTAAATATGTTTCCCGATTAAAAAGTACAAAGCAAGACGTGTGTGGTGCCATAGTTCAGTAAAACATCAACAATTCAAACTTACAATAGTGCTGCTGTAGATTGGCCAGCCACAAGTGACATTTGCTAAGATGTTACCTCTGGGTAACCAGATAGAGTTAGGGATGTAGCTTAATCTTAAACCTTTCAGTGGACACATCAGATGTGCTGCTGAAGTATAATGCAATCCTGGCTGACGTATAATGCAATCCTGGCTGAAGTATAATGCAATCAAGTGTGGTTTCAGACTTGGGGGGGGGGGAGTGTTAACTGCTTTTAACATTGTAGTTTACCAGAAATTCTGGTAAAGTAGAGTACAATGTTAAAAACCAGTTACCCAGGCTCTCCCTGCACCCAGGTGATGTTTGGAACTGATGGAAGCACACACGTCTAAATGTTGTAGCCATGGTTGTCTCCATGTTTTAAAAACTCCCACTTTCCCGGTTTTCAACATTCATTTGAAACACCCCTTATTCAAAAAATGAAGGAGTCAGTAAAAAAGCCAATGCTGAAAAGCCTATTTCGCACAAGTAGTAAGACCCAAAGGGTAAGAGCGACTGTATAGCAGACCATGCCAATGTAGGATACTCCAGGATTACCTTCAGTCAAAATTCTCCCACTGCAATGTTCCTAAATTCAGATTGCAGAGTAGTGTCCGACTGAACCTCAATCAACTCTTCCTGGGCATCAAATGGATGATGCACCACCTCCTCTGCCAGAAAAGTCTGCATCACCCAGTCTTAATGGCAATATTTACTTCAGGGAAGTATTCATCAAAGCTGGACCTTAATGTTGCTATGTGGCTTGCCCAGCTCCAACTGTTCTTTTGCAAAGGTCTAGCTTCCTCTTGAAGGCAAATACATTTTTATTCATTCTTTCCTCTGTGTTCCCATGTCCACAGGAATGCCCCCAAAGGTGGGATTGGGAGTTTCTGGGGTGGTGAGTTCTAGTGGTCTTAGTTTCCTTTATAAAATACACAAATCACATAGTATGTCAACCAGACAATGTATCATTGTGTACAGCTTAAAGGGGGCCACCTGACCCAAAGCAGCACACTAGGAGATGTATTTTGGAACAATCAACATTGTAAACACACCTCTAGTTTAGATTGTAAAGAGTGCTTGTGCTGCAATTACAAGCACCCAGTTAATAAAGTCCAGACTTAAAACCCTTGATCAGCATTCAGTGAGTAAAATAACCTTATAAAAATGAAATGCAGTTTTGCATAAAATTACAGAGAATTTTGGGATTATCAGGCACTGGCAAGCGGGCTCTGCTGTTGCTGTGGGAGAAGTGAGACTTGCAATGCCGACAAATTTAAGGTTAATATCTGCCGTTTATCACAAGATGGCAGGCCAGCATAGATCTTAACCACTGAATGCCCACTGAACAGCTATAAACCCTTCTATGTCAGAAAGAGGCTGATGTAGAGGAACCAGTGTTAGAAAGCAATGAGGTAATTATACTGTACCATATCCCGTGGGAGGTGATGCCCCCCCCAAGACTCAGTGAAGGCCCCTCGTGTCAAAAGGTTGAAAAGTCCTGCCGTCTCAGTCCCCACAGTCCTAACTTCTCCCCTGCTTAGAGTGGAAGCAGTCTGCGGCACACAGCTTGTAATGCAAATCGCACATTTTAAGTGTCAGGACAAAAAACAGAGAACTGAATACATTGCTGAGGTAAATGAGTTCTGACTGGCAACACTGGTAATACCGTATAGAGCCACATTATCGCACCGCCCAACTATGAGTATGAGGGCAAAGGTGGAGGAAAATCCTCCAGCAAGAAGCTGGAGGTATTTCCTCCACCATACCGCCCAAAATAGTACAATTTGGGATATTACCACCAGCACAATTACTACCAGCAGTAATACCGCTGAAATCCACCATGGAGTCCTATGGACTCCAATTAATGGGGACTAACACTGCCTACCACCACTTGTAATCCAGCAGTAATACCGCCAGACCAAGTGGCAGTAATGGTAGTACAGTTTGGTGGTATCTCGGCAGATTTACAGGCCACACAGAGACATCACCTCTCTCCATGTCTTTTATTGTAAAGTGGATTACCAGGTGTCAGACCTGTAAAATACCCATGTCTCCTCTGGTGACTCAGACCCCCACCATTCCATCCTACATAAACTTGATGCCCCCAGGCTGTTCATCTTCTAGTCTACTTTTATTCAACCCATGTAGATCCAGGAACGTCATACTCCTGTTACTTTCATGGATTATTTTACTTCCTGTTCCTTAAAGCCAGGGGTCTTAAACATGTGGCTCTCCAGATGTTTTGGACTACGACTCCTATGATCCATCACCATTGACTATGCTGGCTGGGGCTGATGAGCATTGTAGTTCAACACATCTGCAGAGCTAAAGGTTGCAGAACCCGGCATCCAAGCAGAGGCCTGGAACTCCAGACTGCCACAAGCACCTTATCATTTGACTCTGGCTCTGAAATAGAGACTTTATGCCAGCCCTTTACCCACAAACACTGGTTGTTAATATCATACCTTGGAGCTGCACGCGTTAATAGCACTAGTGCAAGAAACAGACATTCAGGACGGGCAGTAAAAAGACTTCTGTGGGTCGTATGCGGCCTATGAGTTCACAGGGTTTGGTTGACCAGGGAATAGCACACGAGGCATGGAGTTGGGACAGGATGGCAGGTTAGCTGCTGGCAACCTTTCAGGTGGCAACCGTAAACCCATGAAGAGGGAGCGGAGATGTGCAGTGCTTCTTTGCCCCCTGATTCTCTGATTTGTCAGAGCTACATTTTCAAAGCCTCTCTCTGAATGGAGCATGAGTGCATTCATCTCTCAGTTGACTCACACAGTTATTGTTCTGTCTGCGTCTTTCATTTGTTATAAAACAGCACCCAAGGTTGGTGGCTCTCAGGGGGTAAGGAGCCTGGGACGCTCCAAGGACAATGAACTGGCAGCCAGGGGGTTTTAGCAATGCGCTACTTTTGTAAACAAAATGAACCCCCAAAAAATCTTTTTTTGTGACTGCACCAGTAAATCATCAAGAATCGATGACTGGGAGAGAGGCTGCAGAAGAGTGAGTCACCCTTATTTGTATGGTACAGTAGCATAGATAGGAGAAAGAGGTTGGTTGGCTCTCGACTTACATCTACCTGTTCAGTAGCACACCTGGGAGTGGGTAATTGAACTGGCTTTGGGGTCCTCGTTTCTCTGTGATAGCATACTCTTGAGGGCATACTTTTTTAATGAACATTTAATTCCAACTGCATGTGTATACCAAGTGCTTAATTTGTAAAACAGTAGGTGCCTGTGCCCAAATATGTTCTAGCACTTCTGTGACACTTGGGCAGTTCCACACCACTGCTGCCACCCACGGTCGGACTGGGACAAGAAATAGGCCCAGTTACCCAAAAGAAAGTGGCCCACCCCTCGCCTCAAAAAAAGTGGCCCACCCCTCGCCTCACGACACTTGGATCTGATGATATCGCCGAAAGTGATGTAATTTGACCCCACACCAAAGTGACATCCCGGGAAGAAATGAAACACAACCTTTCACCCCTTGACAAAATAGGAAGTGGATTAAATAGCATTGTTGCTAAGTAAACTACACTACGAAAAATATGGTTATGATTTCACTAAGGTGATATACATTTCATACAACAATGTATCACCATACATATCATTAAAATCTGTGTGTATAGATCCATATTGTCAAATTACTGTGACTCCAAGCAGACGTCCAAGGCCACATGATAATATGGTATTATATAGCACTTACACTTAAGCTCCTTTTTATAGAACAAATATGCATACAATATCACCCAACCTGTGTTGGTACTCATATCTACCCAAGAAGGATGAAAGGTTTTTGAAGAATAAAAAATGAAAAAATAAATTTGAAAAAAATGAATTTTTCTCAAAAAATGTTTTCAAACCGGCCCAAGCATGGCCTGAAACGAGCCCTTACTCCCCAGGGACGATTTCAGCCCGGCCAGGGGCCAATCCGACCCTGCTGCCACCACCCATAGTGCGACAGAGGCCTGGCCTTTGTGGGTCCTCACGCCTCAGGCTCCATTAGGAGCCTATTCATGAAGACAAAAAAAAGCAGACACCTTCTTTTGCTGTGATGACCATCATCAAGGCAAAAGAAGGTGTGCGCTTTTTCTTTAGGCTGAGTAGTGTGGGTTCACTTTGCTGCTCTTACCAGATCCCTACCTAAGTAATAAATCACAGACAACTTATGTGTATGGAAAAGTTGTAGGCCGTAGGCATTTTATTTTCTTACAGAAAATAAAACACAACAAAATAATTACACTGCCATATGCTTTTGGGCACATTGGGCCTCATTACACGGTAGGCGGTGAGCCATGGCGCTATTAGCGCCATGGTTCATGCCGGTAAAATACCGGCACCGCCTTGGCGGAAAGGGGAATTACCGCCCCATTCCAAGGTTGGCGGGGCGGTAATTCCCCCTTCCACCATTGCCCTTCCCCATTCCCATTTTTGCCCCATAGGGCTCAATGGGAATGGGGAAGGCGCTAATTACGGTACTGCAAATTGCGGTACCGTAATTAGCTCCCTGGGTCCCTTTGCGGGTTGGTTTTTAACGCCTGCAAAAAGCAGGCATTAAATCCCCCAACCCGCAAAGGGACCTCGTAGTAAGGCGGTAAGGATTTACCGGTACCAGTATTTTACCGGTACCGGTAAATCCTTACCGCCATCCGTGTAATGAGGCCCATTGTGTCCAGTCCCGAAGTTGCCCAAGGCACCTCCTGAGTCCTTGTTATCCCTGGGCCTTCGTTCCTGGGCACATGCCGCCTACGACATGTCTTGGACCGTGTACCGAAAGAGTACTTGGCGTTCCTTCTTCTGCCTGCTCCTTCTTTTCTTGGACCGCGTACCAAAAGAGTACTCAGCGTTCTTACTCCTGCTTGCTCCTTCTTTCTTGGACCGTGTACCGAGAGAGTACTCGGCGTACCTGCTCCTGCCTGCACCCTTCTTCTTCCGTTATTGTTGTAGGGTGGGTTGGGTGGCAAACCTTTTTCCTTCCCCTTCTCCAGGCACTAAGAGCCTACCCGAGAGAGGTGAGCTCTTACCTGGTTTGTGCCGCCTCTCCTTTTCCAGGCTTACTTGTACCCCCCCCGGACTTTTGTTCCTTCCTGGGGGCGGTCGGGTTACCCCCCTGGCCCCTTGCTATTACATTTTGCACCTTCCCAGGTGCTGTTTACTGCCCTTCCTGGGCTTTAGTTTCTTGTGGTGCCGTTCGGTCGCCCCTCCCTACTCTTTTGCGCCGTTTTCCCCCACCCCGTGCCTAAACTCTCAGACCCTCTATCGTCCCGCATTTCATGCGGCCCGGGGCCTGGGTCATTGTCTTTATAAATAGGCTCCTAATGGAGCCTGAGACCTCACAAAGGCCCGGCCCCTGTCGCACTAAGCATGTGTGGCAGGGGCCGTGGACCTTTCACCCTCCCAGAAGTCCTCTGCCCCTGCTCGGCTTACCTGTGACCTCTGAACCGGATGTAATGCGCGTCCCGAGCCCAGCAGACATAACAGCGCCCAGCGCCCTCTGGGGGCACATACATTTAACATTACAGACTCACCCAATATTCCTGCTGGGAGGGAGGGGGAGGCTTCCCAAGAGCAGTCTGAGGGGTCCACCCCCACTCGAGAGCTAGAGGGGCCCACAGTCTCGGAGTCGCCCCCAAGTGTCCGGTCTGCACGCGGATATGAGTGATGCCAGGATAACAAGGCCAGGGTTTCCTTCAGGTTCGGGGACACTCTGAAGCTCTGATCACATGACTGGGGGTGAAGGGGGGGGGGCTTCACACACGGCACGGCAGAGTCATCACGCCATTCCCACGGTCAATGCAAATATCCTGGCAAACCCCAGAGCGGCCCTCAACGGAAACACTGGCGGCCAGGGAGCACAAAAGGCCGTTCAGCCCCGAAATATTGCATACTCTTTTTGGGGATTCGGGAGCACGTGTTCACGCGTTTAGATTTCATATTTTCTCACCGCGAATCTCCTGGTTGTACCGACGCGTATATTCAGGACACGTTTAATAAATGATGGTGTGTAATTGGCAGAAATGTCCCGCGTGCTCTTGGATTCCTTGTTTGCTCTAAAGATTCCCAGGCGACGGGTTTCCTCCGCGTGTTCAGGACCTGGGACAGCGGCAGGCGGAGGAGTCGTTTCAGGTCACAGTGGCTTTCTTCTTCGGCACACGCGACCATCCCTTCCCCCTCACACTGTGCAGAGCGCCCCTCCCTCGCCTTACCCTCCCTCCCTACCTCCGGAGCGTCCCCGCTCTATTCACTAGTCCACGTCTCATCATCTCCTCTATATACTGCACCATCATTCCCCCTTTTCAGCGGAGCACCGCCCCAACTTTACACGAGAAGAGCCCTCCTCGCGCACATTAGACGATACCTCTGCCCCTACCCCGCAGCATCCACGCCCTAATGCACTAGCTCGTGCCTCCTCTATATGCCACACTATCATTCGTTCCGCTCACCCTCGCCTTACACTATAGCCCACCGCGCCCCTCCTCCTTTACACTAGACTCCCACCCCTTCCCTTACACCGGAGCATCCCGGCTCTAATACACGAGGCATCCACCCTACCTTACACGGGAAGAGCCCCTTTCCCTTGCACTGGGCTCGAGGATCACTTTACTCGTCACTGAAACAGCCCTGCTTTCTTAAACCAGGCCATAATCACCCCTGCACTAGAGCACCCCTACTCAATAACCCCAAACCAGTCCTCCTCCCTTACACTGGACAGTGCCTCATTCCTTGCACCAGAACACCTCCACTTACGCCACGGCGGCCATCCCGACTTACAGCATGGCGCCCACTTCCAGTTACACCACAGTGCCCACCACCGCTTAGACCATGGTGCCCACCTCCACTTACACCACAGCGCCCATCTCCACTTACACCATGGCGCCCATCTCCACTTACACCATGGTGCCCATCTCCACTTACACCTTACACCACAGTGCCCACCTTCACTTACACCACGGCACCCACTTATACTGCGGCACCCATCTCCACTTACACCGCAGCACCCATCTCCACTTACACCACGGCACCCAAATCCACTTACACTGCGGCACCCAAATCCACTTACACCGCGGCACCCACCTCTACTTACACCATGGCACCCACCTCTACTTACACCATGGCACTCACCTCTACTTACACCGTGGCACCCATCTCCACTTACACCTTACACCACAGCGCCCACCTCCACTTACACCTTACACCACAGCGCCCACCTCCACATACACCTTATACCACGGAACCCACCTCCACTTACACTGCCGCACGCATCTGCACTTACACCGCGGCACCCATCTCCACTGATACAATGGCACCCACCTCTACTTACACCGTGCCGCCCGCCTCTATTTACACCATGGCACCCATCTCCACTTACACCTTACACCCCAGTGCACACCTCCACTTACACCACGGCGCACACCTCCACTTAGATCATGGCTCCCACCTCCACTTAGACAACAGCACCCCTCCTAATCTCTTACGCCCCAGCCTCTCATCGCCCCGCTTAGCCCTGTCTGCAGATGATTTATGAATGCCCTATGAAGGGTTTAAGCCATGCCACACGGATGGTTCCCCCAGTGCCCTGCAGATGGCATGCTACTCTGTACTGTGGATGCCTAACCTCTGGTCCTGCTATACCCACGATGGGGGCACGCCTCCCTGTTCTGGTTTAGTCCCTGCCCTGAATTTAGATTACCCCATACTCTACACAGTTTCTGTTTACAGCTGGTCATGAGGAAGGTTGGCCGCCTGTCCTGTCATGGTTTACCCCCTGCCCTATGACTGGTCTAGCCCCACAGCCTGTGAGTGGGCTAACACCTGCACTGTGCTTGGATTGCCCGCTGCTCAGTAGACGACTCACCCCCTGTGCGGCGTGATCCAAGGCCTTGCTCCCCATGCAGGATGATAAGCTGGAGAGGAGTGCGGCGTGATCCAAGGCCTTATTCTCCATGCACGATGATAAGCTGGAGAGGAGTGCGGCGTGATCCAAGGCCTTATTCCCCATGCACGATGATAAACTGGAGAGGAGTGCGGCGTGATCCAAGGCCTTATTCCCCATGTACGATGATAAGCTGGAGAGGAGTGCGGCGTGATCCAAGGCCCTACTCCCCATGCACGATGATAAGCTGGAGAGGAGTGCGGCGTGATCCAAGGCCCTACTCCCCATGCATGATGATAAATTGAAGCGGAGTGCGGCGTGATCCAAGGCCTTACTCTCCATGCCTGATGATAAGCTGGAGAGCAGTGCGGCGTGATACAATGCCTTACTCCCCATGCACGATGATAAGCTGGAGAGGAGTGTGGCGTGATCCAAGGCCTTATTCTCCATGCACGATGATAAGCTGGAGAGGAGTGCGGTGTGATCCAAGGCCTTCCTCCCCATGCACGATGATAAGCTGGAGAGGAGTGCGGCGTGATCCAAGGCCTTCCTCCCAATGCACGATGATAAGCTGGAGAGGAGTGTGGCGTGATCCAAGGCCTTACTGGCCATGAATGATAAGCTGGAGAGGAGGGCGACGGGATCCAGTGTCTTGAAAGTGGGCAGTAGATCATGAAGCAGGAGCAGGCAGGGGCCCTCGTTAACATTCACCCAAAGGATGTCTTTCACCGCCTAGAGAAGGGCCAGCTCTGCGATTCGACAAGAAAAGAATCCAGATTGATGGGATTCAAGGAGACCAACTTGATGTATGTGAGATTGAAGCTTGTGTGCACAACATTCTCAGTGATCTTACAGGAAAGGAGGACTGGACATCCATCAACTGTGCTGTTACCTTGTCCCTGGGGGCTGTACCTGGGAATACCTTAAGAGATGGAGGCAGGAGTAAAGCAGAGATGTCACTCCATTTGTGATTGTAAGGGATGAGTCTTTATTAGCTCCTGTCCTCAGGTACACGCCAGGACTACACCAAAGAGATACTGGTGCCCACCAGCCAGGCACTGTAGGATTCCATGCATGACATGGGCCATGACATTCCAAGGCATTCGCTCGCACTACATGTGCCATCAAGGTTGGTTTATTTTAGCTGTAGATTAGACCAGTTTAAAAAGAGACCCAAAGATGGCCTAAGACCGGGAGGAATTGATGACCCTTGGAGGGGGGTTTCCCCGGGAGCAGTTTAATTTCGATGGATTACAATTATCGGAGTAAATTGTGGGTTGGAAGGACTGAACCGCTGAGGAGAAACCCTCAGATGACAGGTCCGGAAGTCTGCCCTGAGTAAGACCGTTCATAGACAGGTTAGAGGGGCAGTCATTGGAAGAAGGTAGGACAATGCCGAATTTAGCAGATTGGTGGGTAGAGCAAAGAAAAGTGATTTCAACTAATGGTGTGACTTGTAAATGTTACCTATTCCAAACACGTTGCTTTAGCCCACGATCGGAGGTGTGTTCCTGCTTCCAGGTACATGTTTTATCTCCTGATCATTGGGTGGAGCCCCTTTTTCATGAAAATGGGGTTCGCCCGGTACTGTGAGTGAAGTATTTAAAGATCCAGGAGGGCCACTCGCGCTCAGATTGGTAGTTGATCTGAAACCATATCAAAATATCACAAAATTCTATCTAGTAGTAAACAGATAAGTCAACAAAGATTATGGAGTTTATTCCACGTATTGAACAGCCGACACGTGTTTCGACCACCTGGTCGTTTTCAAGGCTGTGAATCGTCCATTGTATTGTAATATTTGTGAAATTAACAAACATGGTCCAAAAATGGTCACGTTGTAAACAATGTCAATAATCATACAAGGACATATCCACAAATCATATTCATCAATATAATTGACAATAATTGATAAATATAAGACAAACCAAACATATCCCATTTCAGTACAGAGGCGGGTAGTGGATTCAGATATGCAAAATTAAAAGAAGAAATAGAAGATTCCAAAATAAATAAAAGACATAAGTCAAAACACTACTCAACAAAAACATCTACTGTGAGTGGTTTACCCTTTGATGTGCGGACTGTTTACCCCCAGCTCTTTCAGGGGCTTAACCAAGGCCTTGTGGCTGGTCTCCAGCTTCCCTGGAGCTGCTCTACTCCGACCCTCCCTGAAAGGGTTAAGCAGTCCTTTGTGCAATGTTAATCCCCGTTCTGAATGGAGAGCCGCCGGCCCAAGGGAATTTCTGCCCTATGCCCTGAGGATTGTGTGATGCCTCTCCCATTCATGGTAGGCCCCCGTCCCGCTGAGGGTTCACCTCGACTCCTGTGGATGGGTCACCACCTGCTGAAGTGTAGCTTAGGCCACGCCCTGTGGGAGGTTCGTCGCCACTCTGGCCGGAGCACCCCCTGACCAGAGGATGTGTCCCCCAAAACTTGCGAATGGTTTACTCCCCACCATGCAGATCATATACCTGCGGGTACAGGGGCGGTTCAGACCCTGAACAGTGGCATGTTTACTCCCTGACCTCCACTTGGGTTACCCTTTTCCTGAGATGGATAGTTTACTCCATGCCATCTGGCTGCTTTACTCCATATCCTCTACTTGCTTACCCTTGTTTTGAGATGGTCCAGCCATGTTCTGTGGGTGGGTTGCCCCTGCCCATTGGGTGGCTAACCTTGTTCTGAGGTGGCCCACCCGGGCGCGTAGGTATTTCAGGCATTATCCTGCAGGGTCCTTAACCCTTGCCCCAGACCGTTCCAATAGCTAGTGTAGCCCTTCCTCTGGGGATGTCTCCTGCCTCCAGAAAGGACCCATACCTGCTTTGTGGCCAGTGCCGCGTAATGGGGCACCCTTGCAGCTAGGGGGCACGGGGGAGTAATCGGTGGGCTCAGGGTGACATAACACACACACATATCTAAGGGCTGCCATAAGCAGCAGAACAACACAGGAAGTTTTTGGTGCCATTTCCCCCTACCCCCACCACCTTTTCACACAAACACTTACCAGGAGGAAAACACACCAGGGTGCGGGGGACAAGCCCAAGGACAGGAAGAGGAAGGGGGAAAAGAACAACGGGAGAGAAGGTGGCCGCACCCAGGCGTGAATGGCCGTCGGTGCCAGCCAGCCGGAGGGGCAACAAGCCCACAAAAATATGCATAGCCTCAGGCTATGTATGGGGAATGAAAAGAAGGAGCTGGCAGAGGGAATCCAGTCCTTCATGGTACGCACTGGATGTGTACCCTTAACACACAGTTGCACGGCCGCTGCATGCCACCAGGAGGCATGTGGGGCATTACACCCCTTGCTCGACATCGCGCCTCTCACCCCCAGACCTGCACTGTGGGTAGATGACGTGCGGATCCTTGGCCCCAGCTCCCTTTCCACACCCTCCGATGCCCAGGCCAGCCCCAATGCTGCTGCCCACATCCTCGTGTGGTAGCTCTCGTCGTGCCCCGTGTCCTCGCACACATTTCCCCTCGCCCGAGTCACCCTGTATCTAGGGTGACCAGACGTCCCGGTTTTTCCGGGACTGTCCCGGTTTTTGCTGCTCTGTCCCCCTTTCTCAAGATTATGTTCCCATTGGAAACTGCAGTGGTCCCGGTTTTTGGTAGTGTGTCTTCATAGCTGGCAGGCATAGCTCGCAAAGAAGAAATGCTGCATTTTACAAATTAAGATAGTGTTCGTTTGTTAGAAATTGATTATAAAATGTGTTTATTTTAACAGTAACACTGAAACCGCCTCTCCTCCAAACGCTACTTAAGTGTAGTGCCTTGACAGTGCCACTTTCAAGAGTTAGTCCTACTTTTATGTTAGTTGCCCTGTCCCGGTTTTTTACTTTTTAAATCTGGTCACCCTACCTGTATCCCATGCAGAGCCCACATTATTTTGAGAGGGGCCTCCCCTTCCCATCAGTCTGTTTCAGACAGAATGCATTATCCCGTGCCCAGCTGCCGCCAAGCCTTCCTGCCCGCCAGGCCTACCCTTTGGATGTGTTACCACCTGCCTGTGGGGTTCCGCGCCCCTCCTCTCCTCCCTAGTTCTAGACAGCTCTGCTGAGGGGGAACCCCGCAGCTCACAAGCGCGGGCAAGTAACCTGGGGGGCAAGAGAGCGTAAGGGGGGGGTGCAGAACACTGGCGGCCAGACGCAGGGTCTGCACCTCCCCCAGCCAGCTACAAAGAGCCGGGAAGGGCAGGCTCGGGCCTCACAAGGTGTGCGGCACGTCAACATGTGCCGTATCTACCTGAGAAACCCAGGGGAGGCAGGTGACCTGCGAGGGTCACCAGGAGGCACCAACTGTGGTCAGCACCAGGCGGCCGGGGGCGGGGTAAGCCGCCCCCACACACTGACAGGGCCGGATGCCATCAGGAGAGGAATGTAAGAGGCTGCCTGGGCAGCAAACAACACTAACCTGTACGGAGCACCACGCAAGAACCCGCCCACCCAAGAAAAGAAGGACAAAAGGGGAGAAGCGGAGAAATACAGGGCCACGAACGGGGTCCACGTTACAGGGCCCCGACCGGGACCCACGTCGTGGGAAGAGAAAGGCGGCACAGGCTAGGGGGCACAACCCTGGACCTCGTGCCCAAAGGTGTACATTATGTATGATATAGTTATTATTATTATGACTATTTTGGGTAATATTACGTAATGTACAATAAAAACCCACTCCCTTTTTATTGGCAACACTTACACAATGTGTCAGTAATCATTGGGGAATAATATGGGTAACTGTCGCCAGCATACTGCTTCCTTGCCCTGTGTGGTCGTACGCAACAGCTGCCGCCCCTTCTCTCGCCCCCCCCCCACTTTACTTCCAGATCTGCCCTGCGGTCTCTTGCTCCCCAGATCTCCTTCTGCCTGCGGTGGTTGCAGGCAGTATCTTGTGAGCACAATACCACACCCCACCTTACCCCATAGCCCACGCATAACAATAGCCGCCTTGTGGATCATTTACTCCTCAGCCTGTAGTTTCTTACCCACCTTGCACAGAGCTGTGCCCCCGTCCCCATTACCACCAAGACCTGCCCTGGCCTGTGGATGCTTTACTCCTCAGCCTGTAGTTTCTTACCCATCTCCCAGAGTTGTGCTCCCCTCCCCAATACCACCAAGACCTGCCCTGGCCTGTGGATGCTTTACTCCTCAGCCTGTAGTTTCTTACCCACCTTCCACAGAGCTGTGCTCCCCTCCCCATTACCACCAAGACCTGCCCTGGCCTGTGGATGCTTTACTCCTCAGCCTGTAGTTTCTTACCCACCTTGCACAGAGCTGTGCCCCCGTCCCCATTACCACCAAGACCTGCCCTGGCCTGTGGATGCTTTACTCCTCAGCCTGTAGTTTCTTACCCACCTTCCACAGAGCTGTGCTCCCCTCCCCATTACCACCAAGACCTGCCCTGGCCTGTGGATGCTTTACTCCTCAGCCTGTAGTTTCTTACCCACCTTGCACAGAGCTGTGCCCCCGTCCCGTTACCACCAAGACCGGCCCTGGCCTGTGGATGATTTACTCCTCAGCCTGTAGTTTCTTACCCATCTCCCAGAGCTGTGCTCCCCTCTCCATTACCACCAAGACCTACCCTGGCCTGTGGATGCTTTACTCCTCAGCCTGTAGTTTCTTACCCACCTTCCACAGAGCTGTGCTCCCCTCCCCATTACCACCAAGACCTGCCCTGGCCTGTGGATGCTTTACTCCTCAGCCTGTAGTTTCTTACCCACCTTGCACAGAGCTGTGCCCCCGTCCCGTTACCACCAAGACCGGCCCTGGCCTGTGGATGATTTACTCCTCAGCCTGTAGTTTCTTACCCATCTCCCAGAGCTGTGCTCCCCTCTCCATTACCACCAAGACCTACCCTGGCCTGCGGATGCTTTACTCCTCAGCCTGTAGTTTCTTACCCACCTTCCATAGAGCTGTGCCCCCGTCCCATTACCACCAAGACCTGCCCTGGCCTTTGGATGCTTTACTACCCAGCCTGTAGTTTCTTACCCATCTCCCAGAGCTGTGCTCCCCTCCCCATTACCACCAAGACCTGCCCTGGCCTGTGGATGCTTTACTCCTCAGCCTGTAGTTTCTTACCCACCTTCCACAGAGCTGTGCTCCCCTCCCCATTACCACCAAGACCTGCCCTGGCCTGTGGATGCTTTACTCCTCAGCCTGTAGTTTCTTACCCACCTTGCACAGAGCTGTGCCCCCGTCCCGTTACCACCAAGACCGGCCCTGGCCTGTGGATGATTTACTCCTCAGCCTGTAGTTTCTTACCCATCTCCCAGAGCTGTGCTCCCCTCTCCATTACCACCAAGACCTACCCTGGCCTGTGGATGCTTTACTCCCCAGCCTGTAGTTTCTTACCCAACTCCCAGAGCTGTGCTCCCCTCCCCATTACTACCAAGACCTGCCCTGGCCTGTGGATGCTTTACTCCCCAGCCTGTAGTTGCTTTCCCACCTTCCACAGCGCTGTGCCCCCCGTCCCATTACCACCAAGACCTGCCCTGGGCTGTGGATGCTTTACTCCCCAGCCTGTAGTTTCTTACCCACCTTCCACAGAGCTGTGCCCCCATTCCATTACCAGCAAGACCTGCCCTGGCCTGTGGATGCTTTACTCCCTAGCATGTAGTTTCTTACCCACCTTCCACGGAGCTGTGCCCTGTCCCATTACCACCAAGACCGGCCCTGGCCTGTGGATGCTTTACTCCTCAGCCTGTAGTTTCTTACCCATCTCCCAGAGCTGTGCTCCCGTCCCATTACCACCAAGACCGGCCCTGGCCTGTGGATGCTTTACTCCTCAGCCTGTAGTTTCTTACCCATCTCCCAGAGCTGTGCTCCCCTCCCCATTACTACCAAGACCGGCCCTGGCCTGTGGATGCTTTACTCCCCAGCCTGTAGTTTCTTACCTATCGCTCAGAGCTGTGCTCCCCTCCCCATTACTACCAAGACCCGCCTGGCCTGTGGATGCTTTACTCCTCAGCCTGTAGTTTCTTACCCATCTCCCAGAGCTGTGCTCCCCTCCCCATTACTACCAAGACCCGCCTGGCCTGTGGATGCTTTACTCCCCAGCCTGTAGTTTCTTACCCACCTTCCACAGAGCTGTGCCCTCCGTCCCATTACCACCAAGACATGCCCTGACATGTGGCTGCGTTACACCCCAGCCTGTAGTTTCTCGCCCCCTCTCCGCGTTCTCCATCTCAGTCCCTTACCTCCAAGATCTGGAAAGTTGATGTTCTACCCCAGCCTAAAGGTTCCCGCCTCCTCGACCCCATTTCTCCCCCACGCCCCGCTTACCTCCAGGCCTGCTAAAGCTCGTGCCCTGTAGGTTCTCACCCAACTTCCCCGGTTTCCTGTGGTGATTTCAGCAGTATCATGAGGTCCATTTGCCCATTATTCCGTGGGCACATGCCCTATCAACTCATGCCCACCTGGCCTCCAGTCCTGTTCATCCCGTGGGTCCTTTATTCCCTGTCCATGGTACATCAGGCCAGCTTCCCCTTACCCGCCCCTCGCAGACATGCATCAATTATGTATGCGTTATCCCTTGCCCTGTGGGGTTGCAATCCCCCTACACATCTGCCCCGAGGATGGTTTACCCCTTGTCGTGTGGTCTCACGGCCCCAGTACCCCACACTCCCCCCTTGTCCCCAGGCCTGCTTTGGGGTGCTATAGCCCTTGCCCTATGGTTTCACGTGGCCCCTTCCCTGCAAATCTGCCCTGATGATGCTTCACGCATTATCCTGTGCTGGTTTGAGGCAGTAGCCTGTCACTCTCCCACTCCCCAAAAGCTTACCTTCAAGCCACTCCTTCAGATGCATTCACTGCCCCCACCCCTTGCCCCCAGACCTGCCCCGTGCACGAGTTATCCAATGGCCTGTGCCTGCACCCTCCCCCGTGGCCCCTCATCCTCCCCACTACCCGGCGAGCGGGTCGCCCCGCAGGCCCGCAGCCCCGCTCACCTCCAGACCTGGCCCAGCTGCAGCAGGTGGATCAGGCTCTGCAGGACCCAGCCGCAGAGGCGGCAGCAGCTGGCGCCCGCCGCGGCCGGAGGCACCGCCGGGACGCCGCCGCCGGCTCGGGCGCTGTCCTTGGTGCTGGCGCAGCCGCCGGCGCCCTCCTTGGCGCCCGGCACCCGCACGGCGGCGCTGGCCGGGCCCGGGCTCGAATGGTCATACACGAACCACCTGAAGCTGAGCAGCTGCACCACCAGCGAGGGCAGGAGCACGAAGAGCAGCGTGAGCCCGAACCACCAGCGCTGCCCCCGCAGCAGGTAGTCCGCCGCCAGCCAGAGGTCCGAGGCCCCGTCCGAGAAGAAGACGAGCAGCGCCAGCAGCACCCACAGGCAGTCCCGCAGCCGGTACTCCCGGGGCCCCCGGGCCCCCGCCGCCCCCAGCGCGCCGCCGCCGCCGCCGTCCGACTTAGCGGCCATGATGGAGGCGAGAAGGGGCGAGACTTCCGGAGGGCCCGGGAGGGGGTGGGGTGGCAAAGGATGGAGATGGGAGGGGACAGGAGTGGAAAGCGAGAGATAGGAGGGGTGGGAAAACGAGGAGAGACGCCAGGATGGATAAGGTATGGGGGAGGGGTCGAGAGATGGGAGCGGCTAGGAGGGTCCGCCTGGGATGGGGCGCGTGCGAGAGGCGAGGGGAGAGGACCAGGCGGTGGGTCTGCTGGGGACAAGGTGTAGGGGGGGACGGGGCGGGGGGTGAGAGGAGGCAGTCCAAAGAACACGAGCCTAGAAGGGGAGAAGTACACGATCGAGGTGGGAAACGAGGAGGAGAGGCCTTGGGAGGGGTCTGTTAGGGGAGGGAAGGGCACGAAGCGTGGGGGACAGAGGGTGGGATGTGGCAGGCGGGCTATCCGTGTGCATTCATCTATCCCTGTATTCACCATCATGCATCCATCCATCATCCTGGGATGTAATGGCTCTGTCTATTCTTACACCCATCCTTTAATCTGCCTATCCTTCTCAAACCCATCCGTCCACTCACGTGTCTCTCGTCCAGCCACCCGATTGTCCATCCGTGCATGCTTCTGTGCATGTATTCATCAGTCTGCTTGTGTATCAATCACCTGTGCATTCACCCAGTCATCCACCCACCCCTCTATATGCTCACCACCCGCTGATCCATGCCTCTACCCCCCCCCTTCCGCCCGTCACTGCATTATAATCAGTTGCAGACGTTCTCTTAATCCCCAGTGGCATTGCATAGCCTTCCCACCTACCTGTCTGAAAGTAAAATAACAGAATAGTGTAAATCGCATTCTTTTTCAGCAGCACTGTTTTCGTCCTTTTGGTAATGCGCTACCTGTCCCTTTCACATCTTGCTTAACATCGGAGTTTGCCCTCTGCCCCTTTCCAAAGAGCTGTGCACTTGAGTAAACTGCTCCAACACCACTTCTACCACTTGGCTCCCGGGTTTGGAATGCCACCTCTGAGGGTGCAATAGTGGGAGCCTTTTTATTTTTTAGTAATAAAATGATGCGGGTAGCTCAGTCTCTGAAAGTGAGGTCTGCTAATCAGATCCCTCTGTCAATCCTGATTAAATTATATAATTGTGGGCTGCATGATCTGGTGGCAGATGACCCACTGTCTGGTTATGCCATGCCGATCTCTGGGACTCCACAATTATACTGGACAAAATCTATGAATGTAATGTTATTATCAGCTTGGCTACTTGGGACCTCCCTAGTTAGGGGCTCTTAAAACACATTATTTGCGCTAAGCTTGTGTCTTCCCTGGGAAAGACCTGTCACCTGCCAGGAAGGCAGGAGCTGCTCTGGTTGCACCTGCTACCTCTGTGGTCTCCCTTGCTATCCCTAAAAAAAAAAAAAAAGACATTTTTGTTTAAATGGAAGCTCCTCGGCTGGCACCAGCACCATGTGGCGCTTTGTTTCTGGAGTGGCTGGATTTCTTGTTCAGGCCTCTAAAAAACACAGGGGGTTCCACAAGTATAACACTTTGAGCAGTTACCCTAAATAAAAAAAGAATAGGAATAACTAATAATTTGTCTTTCTGGAATTCTATACAATAATTGCTAGACTCGTTAAAGCTTGCGTACAGTGTAGAAATGTTTGACCACAGCACATAAAGTGGCCCTTGATTTCAATGTGCCACAATTTGTGCGTTGTTGTAATGTGTCTATCTTTCCTGCCTCCCTGGCATGCTGTTCAGGATGTCTGTTTGTATGTATGAGGTAACGAGTGCCCAGAGTACGGGATGCTGTGTGAGTGCGCTGCTTTCCCTTCACTACTCTAAATTCTTGAATACACAGTTATTAACCTTCCCAATGGTATTTATTTTGCCAATCTCTGAAGCCTGTAAAGTAGACCCACATAGGCTTGACACGTGGCCAACTTTGCACCAGACCTGCAGATGGACTGGCCTGCTATTAAATCTCAGTTACCAGTTGAATGGTATCCACTACAGAGTGTAATTTGCTTTCTGACTTTGAGAACATTCAGACATGTACTTGCTAATTTTACGATAGCCGATAAGATAGCTATAGCCAGTAAAATAGCTCAGTGGGGTGAGTGCTTGCTGCTACGATGTTTGTGTGTAAACTGCAGGTTCAAATCTCGGCAAGGACAACTCAGCCTTTCATCCTTCTGAGGTTGATAAATGAGTACCAACACAGGTTGGGGGATATTGTATGTATATTTTATATAAAGCGCTTACGCGTAAGTGCTATATAATAACACATCATTATCATTTGGCCTTGGACGTCTGCTTGCATTCACAGTAATTTGGTAATATGGGCCTATACACACTGATATTAACGATACATATGGTGATCCATTCTTGTATGAAATGGATTTCACATTACAGTGATATCATATTCATATTTTGCTTAGTGTACTTAGGAACAATGCTATGTGATGCCACTTCCTGTTTTGTCAAAGGGTGAAAGGTTGTGTTCCATCGCTTCTCCTGATGCCACTTCGGGGCGGGTCAATTGACATCACTTCCTGTGATGTCATCAGAGGCCAAGGGTTGTGTGATGTCACTTCCGCTACCCCTGGCATTTTGGTGAATTGATGTCCCTGGGATAAACTCTGACAGGCCAAAAAGAGACCCTCTGATATAGGCAGTGTGGAAAGTCAGAGATAGGAGATGGGCCCAAGGACATGTCTTTCAATAGAGGGATTCTATTAAAGGAATGAATGCCTCACCTGTCCCTAGATCTAAGATGAATTCCCTATTCTTCAAAGAAAGAAATAAACAGGTGCTCGCCAGGACGTCTCACAAAAACTCTGCTTTCCAAATCTATTGTGTACTAATCTCTGACCCTACCACTATAGCAAAAGGATAACTTAATAAGTTTAGGGAAGAGATACTTTCCCTTCTTGCTTGGCTGGTTGGCTGGTGGTTGGTCGGTTTTCTTACCCCCACCCAAAAAAGTTGTCAATGTTCTATCTCAGGCCCTACGCTTGTTGCTGGATTTCAAGTGTCTGTTAGTCTTTTTCTGGTCTTGGTAGAGGTTGGTCCTGGCTGCGATGAATCAATCTCCTGGGCACCAGTGGTGTAGGGAAGAATATCGATTTATAAACCATCAACAGCCCCACACCTCTAGTGCACCACAAGGGATCCGAACAGATTGGAATCACAAGTAAATTATAAACCTCCTTGTCCAATTTTGGTAATGTGGACGGAACGGCAGGCTTAACTCTGCAAGGTCATGGATCGTTGGTTAGTTGCAACGCAGCGAAAATACAATTATTACTTAATAATAAATGTGACTGTCCAGTCAAGGTGGGATAAAAATATGTACTTTATTATTATTACAACAGACAGTTCTAGCACACTACAAAATACAGCCCACCCTGTAAAGGTACGCAGAGGACTGACAGTTTCACAAAGGAAAGGGATGCACTCTGGATACTGACAGGAGGGTTGTCGGTAAAAGAATCAGTCTTAACTGTTCAAGGTTATTTGGTTTCAGCACCAAAGGAGCAAGGGGTCGTAAATGTCACTAAGGGCATTTGAAGAAGAACCAGGCGGACAGAACCACAATGTACCTGGTGCTTGAGAGGATCTTGATGTCTGACAGCGTTGAGTTGGTACCAGGATGCTTTTCAGCTCCTGCGACAGAATTCAAGACGGGAGACAGCTGCGGGTATCAAGCAGCAAGCAGTTCGACAAGTGAGGCTAAACGGGCAGCTGCAGGCTGGCCTACATGGCGGCTCGGGATCAAGAATCATTGTCTCTCTGCTCTTTTGCGGATCTAGAATGCTGGACGAGGCATCTTGGGCGACATTAGTGACTGCAGCGTGACAACAGTCAGTGGTGAAGCCAGTCGCGATTTGAGGGCTCAACTGCCTCGAGAAAATGTCCTTAAAAGATGTACACTGGTTGATGCTTGTTTTGGCACTCCTCCTAGCTTCTTCGCAGGGCTCGTGTCATCCTTTAAGGCGGACAGCCCAAAGCTGAGGAGAGTCTTTCCAGGCAACTGCCTTGTCCTTTGGTCGGAGACTCTCTGACACTTCCCACCACACTTCCCACCTGGGAAGCTTGCCAGAACCTAGGAGGGCGCGCTGTGCGCTGGCTGGGTATGATATGATAGGTTATTTATAACATGCTTAATACCCAGAGGTCTCTAAGCACGGACCCGGGGATTGAACCTGTGATGCTCCGTGTCGTCTTGCTTCCAAGGCAGGCACGTTGCCGCTGAGTTATCCTCCCGGTACCGGTTCTGGAGCTTCTGGACAAGTATTCTGAGTCTGGTATCTCCCTCTGATCCCTGGGAGATGTTTAGGGGAGGGGTCTTGCTTCTCTCTTGGAAATCCTGCCCTTCCTTGACTGGCAGAAAGTTTTAAGGCAGACTGTGCCTTCAGCCAAGGTCCAAATGAGTCCTTCTTACTCCTTTCGAAGTCGTTGGATGATCTGCCAAAAGACGGGCTCAAACTTTTTTAAAGCCAAATGGGCTCTAGTGATTGGTGCAGGCTAAGCCTACCTAAATGAATCAATCCTGTTATGCGTGAGGTCATAACCAGAGTGCTTTGCAACAAGAAAGTCAAGAGGTGACAACATGTACTACTAAGTCCCACCCATCTTGCTGTCTGTTGTGGATCAAAGTGACTCTCTGGTTAATTGAGCTCTCTGTGGCTCCTGATCAAAGCACAGGTCTCCCTTGAAAATTGTGGTGAAAACAGACATTCTGTCCCCATCAAATCACATACTTCTTCCCTCTGAAAAGGGGGTTGCCCTGCAGGGGTTGCCTACTCTAAACAGTTGTCCCAGACATGATATTCACTGCCCTTCGTACAGAGGGGTGGGAGCTAGATTCAAGCTGTCATATTGCATATCAAAAAGATGTTGGGGTTTCCTGCCCTTTGTAAATTCAGTGAACAGTTGAAGAGCGCAGGTCTGCTTCAATTAACTCTCATCAGTATGCACAGCCACCACACAGAACTTAAAAATGGGCAGGGCGGATCCATGGAGCCTTTGATATTTTAATTAGGCTGGCCATGGCGGGGGAAAGTGTTGCCTTTTGCCTTCAGAGATGCTTTGATGTACCTGTGGCTGTCATAATCCAGTTAATGTGACAGGGAGGACTGCGCCTGTAGGCTGTGTCCCCCGAGGAGTACACTTGACTATGTGTTTGTTGTGCAGCACTCATAGGAAAATGTATGCTAATTAGCCACACATGTTTTCTTTTTTTTTTTTATAAACTTTATTTAACAGTTAGCTTGGCATCACAGCAGAGAACAAACTTAACATTTCAGAGCACTAAAGCATTTGTAGCATATTCAACATATTGCAAATACATCAGCAAGACCCTGTCACCCCGAAACTCGTGAGGGAAGCAAGCATCTGGTCAAACATGTGGTCCGCACGTATTGCCGCCAGCCAGCTACGGGAGGGGGAAAAGGCGGCGTGTCCATATCTTCCCCAGACTCTACAGACGTGGAGGAAACATATTGTCGGAAGGGACCCCAAATGTCTTTCGGTCTAGATCTGCTTGGTTGTGATAGAATCCAACACTCCTCGGTGTCCGATGCCCACGTGAGAGCGCAGAGCCACTGTTCATGTGTGGGGGGTCTGGGTTGAATCCATAACAGGAGGATACAACGGGTTGCCAGGAGGAGCCCCAGACTTTTTCTTGATAATTTCTTGATAATTTCTTGAGGCCCCGGCTTAGTGGTGGTAGTTCGTAGAAGAAGCAGGTTAGCGAGGATGGGGAAATAGTGCATTCCACCATGTCTGATAGAGCCGTGCAGACTGAGGCCAAAACGGGGCTATTTGGGGACACGACCATATCATATGCATATAGTCGGCATTTCCAAAATTGCATCTAGGGCACGTATGCGGATGTTCATGTGACATAAGGTGTAGCCTTGTCGGTGTGTAATGGAATCTATTTAACAGTTTATATTGAATTAATTTGAAACGGGAGTTGAATGAGATTGTACGTGAGAGGGCACACATGTAGTTCCAGCGCTGGTCGGTCAGCTCAACGTCCAAGTCCCTGGCCCAGGACTCTCTAAGTTTAGTGAATGGGAGGGATGCTTGTGCTTGAAATGTGGTGTATAATCTGGAAACCTTACCCCTCATGGACGCGGTGCCAATGATTTCCAATAGGATTGGATCATCTTTTGCGATGATGGGGAAGTCAGGGAGCCTAGTTTTCAACACCTGCCGCAAGCCGGCATGCTGTAACCAAAAAGCCTGTCTGCCCCGCAGATGTCTAGGGAGCTCACTCCATTCTGTAAAGGCGCCTTGTGCAAACACATCTCGAATAGTTAAAAAACCTGCCGCTGCCCATCGGTCCACTATCTTGGAGTCCACCCGGGGGGAGTGAGGGAAGAAGTTCCAGAGGGGGAGGTCCCCATTTGTTTCCATAGCCTGGTTAAGGCCTGGGCAGTTGCTCCCACCGGATCCAGTGGTTCAAACTGAGCCGTGCTGTTGGGCAACAACAGAGCACGGATATCACACTCGTCCATGGCTAGGCGCTCTAATTTAACATGCGGCATGCGGGGGAGGATCTGAGGGAACAAACCAGAACAATGCATAATGGGCTTTGGCAGCTATCCAGTACCCCTCGAAATTGGGGGCTCCAAGGCCCCCCTTGATCGTCGGGGTCGTTAAGGTCATGAGCTTTAGGCGGACCGCACCCGAGTGCCAGAGAAAAGAGTTAGTGATTCGGACGAGTACTGTGAAAAAGTCCCGGCCAGGCCAGATTGGGACATTTAAGAATCTGTAAAGTAATTGGGGTAAAATCACCATTTTAAGAACGGCAATCCTGCCCGCTAGGGTTATTGGGAGGTTCACCGACCCGGCGCACTTTCGAGCTAACTTGGCTAGATAAGTGCCATAGTTGATTTCATATAGAGAGACAGGGTCACGTGTGATTACTACCCCTAGGTATGTGAAGTCAGATTGGGCCCAAGCAAAGCCCTGCAGGTCTAGGAGGGGGGGGGGGTTGGCAGTGGCTTTGGTCAGTGGAAAAAGGATAGATTTATTACAGTTCACTCGGAGACCCCATAATTCGCCAAAACAGATATGTCTGCTAGTATTGGGGATAGGTTGGTTTCGGGTTGTCGAACGAAAAGAAGGGCGTCGTCAGCATATAGTGAGATTATCTCAGCGGTGCCAGAAAGTGCAGACCCCGGTGCGAATGCTGCTGACGTATGTTGTCAGCCAGTGGCTCCATGACCAGAGCAAATATCAGTGGCGAGAAGGGGCATCCCTGTCTCGTGCCCCTCTCTATCTGAAATTGTGTCGAGCAAAGATTGTTAGTGCAGACCCTCGCCATTGGGGATGAGTATAACAGTTTAACCCAAGTTCTAAATTGGGGGCCGAAGTTGCACCTCTCGAGCACCTGCCACAGAAACCACCACGAGACTGAGTCGAATGCTTTTTGTATGTCTAGTGTTGCTGCGACTGCCTGGGCGCCAGGGTCGATGCGGCTTAATATATTAAATAGTATTGCTAGTAGAGTATCAGTAAGGAGCCACTTATCAATGCGGGAATGGGAGTCGTGTACCAATAAATAAAAGGTAAATACACGGGAGTCAGGGTGAAGTATCCGCCATGGGTCGACCAATTCAAAGTGGGCCTGTATATTCAAGATGGTCTTGGCTGCTTTGGTTAGTTGGCGGGGCTTGGAGCCAGATCTGTCGTGTTGGATTTCTAGGATGGTATTGAGGTCTCCCCCCCATATCAGCGGGACAAGAGGGAATCCAGACAGGAGTGTAGACAGGTGTTCATAGAAATCAGGATCATCCACGTTTGGGCCATATACATTTAACAATACCACTTCCTTGCCCTACAAGGTGCCAAACAGTAGTACATACCACCCCACGTGGTCAATATAGACTGACTTTTGCTTGAATTGGAGACTCTTGTGAATAATAATCATAACCCCCGATTCTGGGAAGAGTAAGTAGTATAGTACCGTTGAGAGCCCCATGCCTTGGCAAATTTCTCACATGCGGGCGCGAGGCTGTGCGTCCCCTGTAGGAATAGCACGTTAACATGATGTCTTTCAACGTAAAGCTGCAGTTTCTGCATTTTGCAGGGTTACCCAGCCCCCTAATATTCCAACTCATGCAACTCACATTATCAGCCAACATCCCCCAACATGGCAATTACCAGCTGAAGGAACTGGGCCAACATATTCCCCCCTCCATCCCAGGCCGTGTGCGTGTAGCCATGAGTCCACCGTTGCCGTGGGCGCGACATGTAAGCTGTAGTTCTCCGCTGTTTTCCAAGCAATTTTCTCAATAAAACTCCCCACACCCCTCCCCCACCCACATCCCTCCCCCAATCGGAGGAATGAATACCATCCCAATACTAAACCAACACATAAAAATAGCCAGGGCTACTTTGCCTGGGGGCCTTAGCGCCGGACGAGCCTGGGTGCGCTCGTGCTGGGGTTATGACTAGATCGTGTGGCATATAGGCACTGAAACAATACTTCATTACAGAGATTAAAAGTGATTGCAGAAATCAGGTGACCACGTGGCTGTGCTAGCAGAGAGGAGTGAAGTCAAACAATGGCCAGGTGAATGTGAAATACAAGTGTAGTAGATAGATATAGCGACGGGGCGAGAGCCCAGTGCGCAAAGAAACAGACCCACATTGAAATATTCAAAATGCCAAGGTCAGCCATGGAAATGTTCCTCTATGAATCTGGTGGCTTCTTCAGGGATAGTGAAGAAGTAAGTCCGGTTTGCATGTTCCACCCCGAGCTTGGCTGTGTATAGCATGGAGTACTTTACCCCCAGATCATGTAGCTGCTTCTTCACCGCCTGAAAGGGCCTGCGTTCCTGCTGGATCATGGCAGAGAAATCTGGGTAGAGATGAATCCTCGAAGATCCCAGGAGCACTTCACCTTTAGCTCTGGCAGCCCTCAGTAGAGTGTCTCTGTCTCGGTAATTCAGCACCCTCGTGATAATTGGACGAGGGGGAGCTCCCGGCTTAGGTCTAGCAATGAGGGCGCGATGGGCCCTCTCAATAGCAAACTGAGAGGGGAGTTTGGGGGAGTCCAGCAGAGAAAGGAGGGTCTGCTCAACAAATTCTTCCATAGAGCCTTCAATGTTGTCCTCAGGAACCCCAATTATACGAATGTTATTGCGCCTGGAACGGGATTCGAGGTCATCATTTTTCTTACTGATCTCCTGGACCCTGGCGGTGAGTGTCCTCGGTGGCGCTGACTCTATTCTCAACCTCTGTAACGCGGCCGTCAGTCTTCTCAATGTGTGCTTTGATAGAGCAGATCGTCCCACTCATGTCGTCTAGTTTGGAGTGGAGCGCGGTAAACCCCTCCCGCATGTACTCGAACATTTTAGCCGAGTCAGGGTTTACTGGAGCAGACAACGAAGCCGCCTCAAGTTCTGGCCCGACTCCGTTACCTTCTGGGAGGGTTTTGCAAACATATTGATGGAGCTTTGTTTCTTATTATTCTTCCCGGGCATACTAAGCAGGCGTGTTATCACCAGGAGTGCTCTGAAAGAGTTCTAGAGGAGAGTCTGTTAAGGGCTGATTGTGGATATACGAGCCTGAGGCCCCGGAGGGTGGACCTATGCAGGCGGGGGAGAGAGCACTGGGTCGTGAGAACCACTTATCAAAATGCACTAACAGGGTCCCAAAGATGTACGTTGCTGCTCCCTTGAGTGTCCAGTATTATGGAGTGGATTGTAGCCTCCCACGTCAGTATTATAGATAGAATATGCACACAGGATGTCATTGGCCCTTAGCCGAAGCATTCAGTAGATTATGTGTAGATCAATGATCATACCGTATGAGTATAGGAGTATAGACAGAGGGGGGCCTTCGCTGCCCAGTGTATTAGTTTCCATACATCGTTGTACCAGTAATTGGGACTCAGAGCGTGTGGATGTTGACCGAGTAGTTCCCTCTCTGGTACAGTATGGAGGGGAGAAGGAACCAAGTGCGTAGTTATGGCTGGATAAGTGGCACTGGCCTACTCCCGACAAGTGCATGGAATCTTCTGTGACTGTAAATTGTCGATCCTCAGATCATATATGGGGGGGCAGTGATTCCCTTGTGGAGTTCGAAGTGCCCGGGTTCAGTTGCGTCGCGAGCCCTCAAGCAGTCCCTCTGCGAGCCGAGGGCAAGCAATCGGCGGAATGAGCCACCGACGGGGAGCGGCCCACTCAGGGCGACACCCCAGAGAATGCGGAGTTCAACGTACCGCCTTTGTGATCGCTGGATTGAAGCCGGTAGCTGCCCCCCCTGGTTCCAGGTGGTCAGTGGGTGGGCAATGGGGGGGACGCACCAGCCGGCCCACGCCGCAGGTATCTTCCAACTCCCACCCACGGCATAGACGATGCAGGTCTTACTTTGGCATGCCCTGCCGGCGGCGAGCCGGCGGCGGCCGAGAGGAGCAGCACCGCGGGTCGCCCACATCGCCTCTCAGGGCTCACCCGTGGCGCCCCCAGCTGTATACAGGTCTGAATCCAGAAGCAAGTAGCCGTGCTCAGGAGGGGCCAGGCACCGTTCCAGCCCAGAACAGCGTCAGGCGGCCACGGCGTCGGGCCACCAGCGATGCTGAGGGAGAGCCGCGCCGGAGACGCCGGGCGCCCACTCTGCGATCCAGGCAGCGGAGGGGACCTCGGCTATGTTAGGAGGCTGCCACGAGCAGGATAGACACCAGCCGAGCAAAGGTTAAGGCTGAACGCGCAAAGATCAGCAGGCACCCCTCCTCCAGTCAGCCTGAAGCGCCCCGTCGAAGATTGGCGGTCCGAGTGTGCAGTGTGGAGCCGCCGTGCGCCATTCCCGAGGTGTTCTGACGGAGGGTCACGCTCAGCAATATCCGTGCAGCTGTAGGGCATCTGAGGACAGCAATCAGCCAGCACCCGCAGACCGCTCCCATGCGATGTTCAGCGCAATATTAAGTGAATTTGCAGCGCCATAAGGGAGTAATCGAAGATAAGGATGTTCCCAGCACAGAGCACTCACACTATGCGCCATCTTGATCCAGCGCAACAGCGCCCCCTTTTAGCCACACACATTTTCTGAGCTTGATTTCCCATCATTCATTTTAATTACAAAACAGCCCATGCGAGTGCACACTCCCCGTGTGGATGGTCGAATTCCTCACATGCCCCCCAGCCTCAACATGTGAACCACCACCCTATTGAGGGTCTGGTTCATCATCAAGGTGAAAGTACTGGCTGAGGCCATCTGCATTTCCATGCTCGAACCTGGCTTGTGCTGGATGTCCATATCTAATTCCTGTAGGGATATGGCCCAATGCAAAAGCTTAGGGTTCTCCCCTTTCATGGCCATTAACCATCGCAGAGGCCGGTGGTCTGTCTGGATCGTAAAGTTAGACCCAAAGATGTAGGGTTTCAGCTTCTTTATGGCCCACACGACCGCGTATGCCTCTTTTTCTATGACAGCCCAGTTCCTTTCCCTTTTTGTCAACCACCTGCTAATGTAGGCGACAGGTTGCTCTACCCCTTCAGAGTTCAGCTGCGCTAACACTGTTCCAATCCCAAAATCACAGGCGTCTGTCGGGATAATGCACTTCTGACCATAGTCTGGCACTTTCAGAACTGGGGCCCTGCACAATCCATCCTTTAAATCCTGAAAGAAGGTTTGACAGGCGGGGGTTCATGTTACCTTCTTCAGCATCTTCTTGGAAGTTACATCTTTCAGGGGCATGGCAATGGTGCCATACCCTCTGATGAATGACCGGTAGTTGTCAAAGGCCAGATCACTGGGGCGCTGCTTACCGGTTTTTCTCCTTGGAGGCACCTTCTCACAGGGTTTCCAGAATGGATCAGGGTCAGTGTAGGCAGGAGACCCAGTCCCCTTCCAATCCAGGCAGATGTGAACCTGGAAAAGGCTGGGAACCAGTACCCCCACACCACGAGCTCAAACGCTCACCGGATTTAACGTGATGTGAAGGCAGTGAGACCACATGGATCCCACTGGACCGGGGAGCGAGAAGATGACTAGACGCCAGAGGAGCCACCCACTGGCAGGTTCAAGAACTAAGAGAGGGAGGAGAGGAAGAGGAGAAGGAAGGAGCAGAAGAGCAAAAATGAGGAAAAAGGCAGGATTGGTCAAGGCAAGGAACCAAGAGCAGGAGCAAGAGGAAAGAAGGACAGGGGACTGCACTGTACTACTGCAAAGCCAGAGACAGCAGAAGGACATTCCAGCTCAGAGGAGCATTAAGACACACTGGGGAGAGAATCCAACAGCCTTTTATCCCGGCTACTGTACTCCTCCCGCATCTGTGGCTTCCTGGGAAACCCATACCAGCAACTCAGAATGGAGCCACGTCATCGGATCCCAGAGGGATGTGACATGATGATGGTATTGCGTAGAGCTGACTCTGAAGGGATCCCGCTCTGTGAGTACCACCATCTGTGTCATTGTGTAACTGCATACACCACTGGATCCGTCGGCCTCGAAACTGCCCCTCACACCAGCGGGAGTACAGGTGCCAGGATCCGGCAGGTGAGTGGAGCAGGCATCGCAGAAGAGTGTTATGGTAGTGTGTAACACTCTGCCCCCTCCAGGGGGTGACATAGCAGTAGTCTTCCAGGGGTAGCAGAGGTGAAATAACTGGACCGGGCATGGTGCATGGACTTGAGAGGCCGGTTCCCAGGTACGATCCGCAGGACCATAACTGTCCCAATCAATCAGATAGAACAGACGTCCTCTGCGTATGCAGGAATCACAGACAGATCTGACCACATATTCAGGCGAACCATTGACATCAACCGGGGCAGGCCGGGTGGGCTGCCGACCATAGGGATCGGGGAGGAAGGGTTTCAGAAGGGAGACATGGAACACCAGATGAATGTGCCAAGCAGCAGGTAAGTAGAGTCTGTAAGCTAATGACGAGATTTTCTTTAGAATCTTAAAGGGACCCAAGTACTTGGGCGCTAGCTTGACAGTGTTTTCTGATGACGATGATTATCGGCCTGTTGCCTGGCACGGGCCTTGGTGGTCTTTAGGTTGGAGTCTGTAAGCCGATGGATGCGTTGGACATATCGCACCAGGGCATCTGCCAAAGGAACCTTGCTCTCCATGGTGGTCTCCAGGAGGGACAGACAAGGATATTGGCCATAGGTAACCAGAAAGGGCAAACTCCGGATGGAGGAATGCCACAAATTATTATAGACAAACTCTGCCATGTCCAGGCAGGAGGACCAATTGTCCTGTGTGGCAGTGGTGTAGCAACGGAGGTATTGCTTGAGTGTCCGGTTGGTCCTCTCGGTCTGGCCCTTGGTTTGGGGATGATAGCCGGAACTGAGTTCTCTTTGTATTTTTAAATGAGTACAGAGCTGTGACCAAAAACAGCAATAAACTGGGAACCACGGTTCGAAATGATCTTAGTGGATAGACCGTATAGATTTCATGGAGAAATAAATTGGCCATTTGTACAGCGGTAGACAGGACCTTCAAGGGTACCAAATGAACCGTCTTGGAAAAGTAGTCTACCACCACCATTATGCAGTTGTTGCCTTTGAATATCGAAAGCTTCACAATGTTGTTGATAGCGATGGTATGCCAAGGTCTGGGTAGTTGTTCAAGGGGTTGCAACAGGCCAATAACCTTCTGACGAGATATTTTGGACTGGGCACAAAAGGAACATAGGACGCTGCCTGTTTTTGTATTCCGGGCCCCCAAAATATACGAAAAACTAGTCCAAGGGTGGATTTCTGACTTCTGGGCCCAGCCTGGGGGGTATCTTGGAACCCAAACAGGATCTGTTTCCTGAGATCATGGATGATAGAAGATAAGATCGACCTTGGTATGGATGTTCTTTAGGGTCAAGAGACGGATAACCGCACACTCTGAGGTTGTGGCAGACCAAACAAGATCGAAAAAAGGACTGAATGGTACTTATGTATTGTTTCTTCTGGAGTATGGATGCAGGATATTCTTTGTGATCCGCGTTGGAGTCCAAAGATCTGTACAAGGCATCAGCACATACGTTGGAAGTACCAGGAATATGGGTAAGAAGGAAATCATAGTGGGAGAAAAAGAATGCCCATCTGGCCTGGCGGCTGTTCCGGTATGGCAAGGATTGCAAGTGTTGCAGATAGCAGTAATCGGTCCAAACGGTTACAGTGTGCAAGGCTCCCTGTATATGATGTCTCCAACATTCAAAGGCTTCCTTGATGGCTAGTAACTCCTTTTCAATCACAGAATAGTTGACCTTGCTAGATGTTAATTTGTGGGAGTAGAAGGCAATGGGGTGTTCCACAGAGGTCTGAGCATTGGACTGTAGCAGTACTGCTCCAATGGCCCCGTCAGAGGCACCGGCTGGATATGAAGTCCCGGTAGTAGTTCGCAAAGCCTAGGACACTTTGTGCTACCTTTCGGTCTTTAGGGCTCTGCCAGCCCTTAATCTCGCCCTGCACAGGTGATCCGCTTTAAGGATTAGCTGCGGGGAGAAGCTGCGGATTACAGGACACATCTCATCTCGGCTTCCCGGTTCTTTCACAGTCACTTTCTCCACCGTCCACCTCTGAGCCCGGAACAGTTGCGAGGAGCTATAAGAGCTCATGAATAAAGCCTGAGAAAATAATCAGAAGAAATTACCATACGACAAATGTTCTCTACAAATGCTTGATGTATACCTTAGGTATCCTAGTCCTTTAGTTACAAAATGTCTGATGTATGCCTCATGTAACTAGCTCATCACATGCAAATGTTCTATGCCTCATGTAACAAAGTCCACTAACTGTAACAGCGCCTCGATGCCTCTGTGCTGTTTATGCGCTTTACAAATGTAAATGAATAAATAATTAAGGAACAGACTTTCTCAAGGAGAGACATTTGCATATTGAAGATTGGTGTAGAACACGAAACCCATGAGAAAAAAAGCTTAAAGACAAATGGCTAAGGGGGGGGCATCCAGAAGAGAAACCTTCTTTTGACCACTTTTAGTTGTTACTGTTAGTGGTAGGGTCAGAGGGTCAGATAGACTTAGGTTTGGACCGAGGACATTTTGAGTTTGGACTTCATGATGAGAGACGAGCACCTTTAGAGTTTCATTTAGTTAGGTAGGGAATCCCCTACAGCGATAGGGTGAGATATGCCTTTTTCCTTATTATTTAAATAAAAGACCCTCAGAATGTCCACCATGTGTTGTTTGCTTCCCTCTTTCAACCCACTACACCCCAAATGATCAAAGAGATTGCCCATGCCACTTGCTTTCACCATCACCTCCCCCTTCAATTCCTCTCTATCAGTCACAGACCCAGCCTACTGCAAAGTGACTACAGTAATACCCATCTTGAATAAACAGCTGCTAGTCCCAAGGGTGGACTGGGAACGAAACGTGTCCCTGGAAATATTTCTTGAAGTGGCCCCATATTACGTGCAAGCAAGCCCAACCTCTAAGTACTGTTTTTCACAAGACAATATAATTGTGGATTGGAAGCTTCATAACACATTTTTTAATTCAAAGGAAGGATGGAAGAGGAGATGGGGTTCATAGGAGAGAGAGTAAGAGTGGCACACAATCCGGGAAGCCACGAAGAAGAGGCCCATGGTGGAGAGGCCACCCAGAAAATCTCCAGACTTCCCTGCGGTCCGGTCCGCCCCACGCTAGTCCTAACAATCCCTCTTTTTTTAACAGTTTGTGTCACTTCTCTTCCAATACTCCAAAAGCCTAGAGTGTGTTGTCTTTAACCATTCTCAGCTACTGTGAGGCATATACACTAACTGACCTCCTCCAATTTGGATTTTGCAGTAAACACTCTACTGAAACTACTCTCATCCATATCTTCAGCTTTCTTACCAATATTCACTATTCTCACTCCTCCTCCACCCTCATTCTACTCAATCTCTCTGCCGCCTCTGACACTTTGGATCACCCTTCCCTCCTCCAAACTCTCTCCTCCATTGGCTTCAGGAACAACCATCCTTCTATATCTTGTGGAACTTTAGCACCTTCTTCCCTACACCCCTTTCAAAGGGGTCAAGGATCTGTTCCAGGCCCACTCTTCTTCACCTATACACCTCCGTCCCGCACCCTTTTCAGTGGGCTCAAGGATCTGTCCCAGGCCCACTCCCCTTCACCCTATGCACCTCCATCCTGGGTAAGCTTGTCATATCCTTTGGATTTCATTGCCACCTCTTTGCCGATGACACCTCAATATTTATCTTCTTTCCCTCCTTCATCACTGACATCTCAGAATGAGATACTGGGTGTCCCTCTGCTATCCATTTGTGACGTGTAAACCTCCGGGGCACCAGTGGTCCAGGGATGAATATCAGTTTCTAAACCATCAATCAGCCCCACACCTCTAGTACACAAGAAGGGATCTGAACAGAATGGAAAAGCAAGCAAATGATAAACCTCTTTGTCCAATTTTGGTAACGTGGATGGAACGGCAGGCTTATCTCCAAGAGGTTGTGGATAGTTGCTTAGTTGCAACACATTGAAAATACAATTATTACCCAACTATGCAAGGGACTGTCCAGTCAAGGTTGTATACAAATATCTACTTTATTATTATCACAATAGAGAGTTCTAGCACACTACAAAAAACAAACCACCCTGTAAAGAAATGCAGAGGACAGACAGTTTCAAAGAAGGAAAAGGGATGCACTCTGGATACTGACAGGAGGGTAGTCGGTATAGTAATTAATCGCATAGTTCAAGGATACTTGATTTCAACACAAAGGGAGCAATGGGTCATGAAATGTCCTTAGGGTCCTTCCGAGAAGGACCAGGGGGACAAAACCAAAATGTACCTTGTGCTGTAGGAGTTCTTGGTGTTCGACAGGGTTCAGTCTGTTTCACAGCGCTTTGAAGCTTCTGTGACAGAATACAAGATGGGAGACAGCTGCAGGTATCAGGCAGTTCGGCGAGCGTAGCTATATGGATGGCTTCAGGCTGGCCTATATGGCAGCTCGGAGTTAGGAATCGTTGTCTCAGTGCTCGTCAGTGGTTTTTAAGCAATGATCGAGGAATCTCGGACAGGGTTAGCGACTGCGGCATAACAACAATCAGCTGTGCCGTCAGTTGCAGCTCGAGTGGCTCAAAAATGTCCTTTAAGGCAGACGTCCGTAGATACTTGTCGATGCACTTCTCCTAGCTTCTTCACTGGACTTGTGTCATCATTTAAGGTGGGCAGCCCAAAACTGACGAGAGTGTTGAAGGCAGCTGCCTTGTCCTTGGTTTGGTTCAGAGACTCTCTGGCACTTCCCACCTAGGAAGCTTGCTGCAGAGCCTAGCAGAGCTTGCTGTGTGCTGACTGGGTACCGGTTCTAGAGCTGCAGAGGGTCCTCTGGAGTCAGTATCTCCCTCTGCTCCCTGGAAGATGTTTAGGGGAGGGATCTTCCTTACCTCTTTGGAGGTCCTGGCCTTCCTACACTGGCGGAAGATGTAGGACAGACTACGTTCAGCCAGGGTCCAATGATGAGTTCTTCTTGCAAAGTCTTCAGATGATCTGCAAAAGATGGGTTCAGCCCCCTTTTAAAACCAAATAGGACACAGTGAGTGGTGTAGGCTAATCCTACCTTAATGAATCAATCCCGGGTCCACCAACAATATCCTGTATGCACGAGGTCATAACCAGAGTGCTTTTCAACAGAAAAGGTAGAGGGGTGAAAACATGTAATACTAAGTCCCACCCATCTTGCTATCTGTTGTGGATCAAAGGGTCTCTCTGGTTAATGGAGCTCTCATTGGTTCCTGATTAAAGTGTCAGATCTCCCTTGAAGCGGTGGCGAGACCAGACTTTCTGTCTCTGTCAAACCACATACTCCTACCTTCTGAATGGGGTCTCACTGCGGGGATGACTACTGTAAACATGCAGTGCCAGTCATGACATTTCCCTGTCAATTGATTCTGAAGGTGGGAGCTGCCATCAGGTTGACACAGTGCATATGAAAGGGTGTTGGCGGTTTCCTGTCTCCTTTGTTAGGCTCTGCAGATAGGCCCCATGTGGCCCTGTTGTAATTAAAATCTGATTAGTATGTTAATGCTGCCACCAGCTGCATGTCTCAACAAAAGGACATGGCAGTTACATGGAGCCTTTATTAGTTAATTAGGCTGGCCATGGCAGGGGGAAGGTTTGGCCCTCGCCCTTCTAGAGATGCATTGTGTACTCCACTTGTCAGATCCCAATTAAATATGATAAGGGGACTGCACCTGAAGGCTGTGTCCACTCAGAGTACACAAGTCTATGTATATGTTGGGCAGTGAGCATAGGAAAATGTGTGTGGATTAGCCTCAACCCCAGGCGAGCGCACACCCACTGTGTGGACGGTTGAATTTCTCGCACCTTTAGAAGGCCCTACGCTGCTTAATGTTAAACTCTACCAAAAAATAAGTCACTTTATCCAGGCCTCTAATGCTGATCACACTCTCCCATTCCCATTCCCTATCTGCTTTCCCACGACCTCCTAATTCCATCACCCATGATTGTAGATGCTTGTGCCTTCAAGGTCCTCTTTGACAGCAAACCTGAACTCAATCTGTTTATCACTGACGCTATGGCTAGGATTAACCCTCTAAATATCCAGACGATCAGTCCACACCTCACCATCACTCTGCCTAAACTCTAATCTTCACCCTTGGCTCGTAAGCTCCAGAGACCTGGGTGCACCTTTGGACCTTCCAGTGTCTCTTATGGGTAGGACATCTCCTCTTAACATGATTACTACTCCCCAGAGTAACTATCTCACAAGTAGTTTCCCCCTTGAAGATAGATTTAAAATACTGCAAAATAATATGGAAATGCAAGGTTCCTATGGGCTGGAGGCAAACCGAGAATCAGCATCTCGGTGGCCTGGGAGTTCCAAACCTGAACTAGGTGGGCAAAACTAGCAAGGGTGAACGTTCAGGGACCAGATCAACCAGCTTGGCTCAGTTAACAATCTACACTACTTCAGCCTTGTAATACCCTTCAGTAGATAGGAAGTTCTGCCCCTTTGCACTCTAATCCGTTTTTACAGTGTTATATTACGTTATGTTATACCGCGCACTGTTGCCACCTGCGTGGTCTCTTGTCGCTCCGGTGGATCTCTAAAGCAAGGGGACCTAAAGAAATATGGTCCTCTGTAGACAAGCACCTCCATGTGTTTCCCCTTCTAGTGTACGATTTCCCGGTTTGAGGCTGACGGGGAGGTCCTGATTGGAAAACAGTGGTTTGAGAATGGATTATTCACATTGGGGCCCTGTTTTAGGGAAGTAACTGTTGCTACTTACTTCAGAAGTCATTTCATCTAGATAAGGAGGGTTTCTGGAAAAATGTACAACCAAGACACTGTATATCTGCTAAATTGATAGAAACAAGCAACCCAGAGCAGAATGATACCATTGGAGGTAAATACCTTGGGGCACTGGGACTCATGAAACACAGTATTTCCTGGGCGTACACCTCTCTGCCGGCAAAGGTGGAAGGCCTGTTGGAGAACCTGCAATGGGAATGGCAAAGTAAGCTGAGCATTTCATTGGAACCAGAAATATGGAAAAGAAACTGCCTTGTAGAATGGCACGATGGTACCAGAGACACCAATACTCAATCTCATATGATATCAGCCGTCAGATGCACTGGTGGACAACAAAGCTATACAGTCCCAGGAGGATAGCTCAGGGGCAAGGCGCTCGTCTTGGAAGCAAAGCGACACAGAGGAACACAGGTTTGATCCCCAGGTCCGCGCTTAGAAACATCTGGGTATTAAGTGCGTTATAAATAAACCAATTACAATGTTAAGCAAATCGCGCTCTGCCTACTATTAATATATTGTGCAAGCTTATTAAAATAATGAATCCAAAGAGTTTGTGCAAGTTTGCATCTGTAGTTGGTTTTATTCTCCTAAGTATCAGCAGACACGTTTTTCGACTTGAGTCGTTTTCAAGACCTGTGTTCCAATCTATGAGGTATGGCCAGATTCGGCATTGTAGTTTCAATTGAATTCTTAAAAATGGATCTCTGGTAATAAATATAGGAAGGTTTTCACCGAAGGTAGTATCAAGTATTAGCACACTGGTTAAGTAACTTAGATCTGAATGTTGATTTGTAATGTGTTCCTGTAGTTCTTAGTACAATCCATGAGGTAACTGCTTAGACGTCATGTTGCCTTGAATGCAATTATGAATGCGGGGTCATGGGCTTTATCCTGCAGCAACACATTACAAATCAACATTGAGATTTATGCACAAACTCTTTGGATTCATTCTTTTAATAAGCTTGCACAGCCTTTTAATAGTAGGTAGAGCGCGATACGCCAATTCAAAAATTCATTTTTTGTACTTCTTATCTTAGGTCTTTATGGGTAGACCTATTCTGAATTGGTGACGCAGCCAGCCAATTCTGAATGTGATAGTTGTCAAAGCATACTCCCATTCTTATTGTTACGCTACAATGATAAGCAAATATCACTCCTCAGCTTGTTGTCGACGAGGCGGGCTGATCAGAATTGTTTTACTCATACTATAGCAACACCCAGTAGAACATAGATTTTGGTTTCCTCTTTCTGAAATAAATCTAAATGTACTTCCTGAGGCAAAGGAGATCACACAGGAGCTGGCTTTGAGTGTAGGTGCAGTTGCAAAATGGTGCAAGTACCTGGGCATCGAAGAGCAGTGCCTGGCAAATGCCTAATACTTATACAAAAGCCCAAACTGTTAGCTGTGCCAATGCATGTTTTAACAGGACTTCAGTGAAGGACACCCATGGTGCTTATTAAACAAGTGGCTGAAGGCAGACCTGGTTAAGACATTTGTATTACACCAATAGTACGTTTACTGCTCCAATCAAGTCATTAACACTCTGAAGACTGTTTTGAAAAAACACTGGCAGGCACTGTAAAGTTTCATGGTAAGGCTTAATTAAACTTCCAGACTAAGGAATCCTGTTGCCTTTACGCTAAACCCCATCCTGCCCAAAATTCACAAGACCATGGTTAATCCACCTGGCCGCCCAATTGTGTCTGGAACTGGTGCTATACTCGAGCCATTATCAAAATGGACCACCAGCATTGGGGGAAACAAAAGCCAAAATGTACTCATTTGGAGGGGCCTGACCACTTCCGCTCCAAGGACTGTTTGTAGCTCAAGTCACTCACAACAACAACACAATCAGAGAGAGATTCTTCATGACAGACGTCAGCCCCCACTCACTCTTGAGTTGTGCCGCATCGGAAGCGTTAGACATTGTGCACTTTGCGCTCTCAGCATATGAAGCAGACATCAGAGACATCATTGAGAAGATTTCTGACATCTTTCAAGGAGTTGGGAAGTTGAAAGGGGAGCCCATCAAGTTACATATGGGTGAGACAGTGCGCCCAATGGCACTAAAACACAGGCGCATACCCTTCAATCTACGAGCGCAAGTGGAAAAAGAGCTGCAAAGTCAAGTGGACTCAGGCATTATTGAAAAGATAGATGGCCCAACCCCGTGGGTGTCCCCCATTGTAGTCACAGCAAAACCCAAACAGCCTGGTTCGGTGCGCATCTGCATGGACATGAGGTTACCTAACCTCACCAAAAAAACAAGAATGTCACCTCACGCCAACACTGGATGATGTAGTGGGTGAGCTACAGGGAGCCAAGGTGTTTTCTAAGCTCAATTTGCGTTCCGGATATCACCAACCTGAGTTGCACCCGGACTCACGCTATATAACTACGCTTACAACACACAAAGGCCTATTCAGATACAGACACCTGAGCTTTGTGGTCTCCTCAGCGGCGGAGGTGTTACAGAATGTCATCAGGGGCGCCCTCGCCGGGTTAGACAGCGTAATTCAATCTAAGTGACGATATATTGGTATATGCAGCATCTGAGACAGAACACATGGCCCGGCTGGAGAAGGCACTGGAAAGGATCAGAGACCTAGGTTTAACTCTAGACCGCTAGAAATGTCAATTTCTCAAAGACAGGATATCATTCTTTGGTTTCATTTTTCACTCTAAAGGGATCTCTCCAGACCCACAGAAGCTGAAGGACATTCAAGACGCAAAGCCGCCATAGAATGCCTCAGAGGTGAGAAGCTTCCTCGGCATGGTAACATACTGTGGGGGGTTCATTCAGAACCTAGCTTCTCTCTCGGAACCTCTCCGGGCCCTTACGAAGAAAGACACCGCATGGATCTGGTCAGACACCGAACAGACAGCTTTTGACACTATAAAGGCCACCCTGATGGAGGATGAGCCAATGGCGTTCTTTGACTCCGGGAAAGAGTCTGAGCTGGTCATGGATGCCATTCCTGTGGGGCTAGGAGCTGTGCTACTTCAACCGGATCTCCACGGACAAATGAAACCCATTGCATATGCCAGCAAGGTGTTGACGGAGACTGAACATAGATACTCCCAGATAGAGAGGGAGGCGCTGGCCATACTTTGGAGATGTCAACACTTTCGCATGTATATTCTGGGAAAACCTATGTCCGTTACCACCGACCAAAAACCCTTCATCCCTATCCTGACAGGATCATCCTCCAAACCACCACCGAGAATAGAGAGATGGATGTTAGCTCTCATGGAATATGGGGTGAAATTGCAGTACAGGCCGGGAATCCACAACCCGGACGACTACCTGTCACGTCATCCCAGGGGTTGCGGGGATAAAGAGATTAAGTCAGTTGGGGAAGGTGAGGACTATGTTCGCCTGGTAGTGGACGAGGCCATAACGGTAGCCCTGACGTAAGAAAAAGTGACCGACGCCTTACGTGCAGATGAATGCTTCCTACTCATTCAGAACGCTGTGGATAGCAGCGACTGTAGGTCAACTCTATCAGACAGGTCCCGTAAATATACAGACATTCACCGCGAGATTCAGCTACCGTTGCGAGTCCGACACAAACTGTCGAGGTCAGCTGAAGGCCTGCTATTTCGAGGAAGAGTGGAAGACAAATTGTAATACTGAGAAAGCTGATCGGGAGAGTGATAGATAGAATCAGCTCACTGTGGCCACCAGGGCACTGCAAAGACCAAGGCAAGACTGAGATCCAAGGTGTGGTTCCTGGGGCTGGAGGAAAGGGTTAATGACTATGTGAGCAAATGCATTTGGTGCCCCTCTTAACAAGGAGCCATGCATTGAGTCCATGGAATGAAGCAACAGCCTTCATTCTATGGACTTGCATGCTGACTTTGGATCAACAGGGAGAGGGATGTACTTTTTTGTACTAATCGACCAATGGTCACGCTATCCAGAGGTCAAGCTTGTTGACTCCACGTCGTGTGAACAAACCATACAACAAACCATACAGGCAATGGAAAAAGGTTTTTCGCAACCCATGGACTCCCCCAAGTCATATGCTCGGACAACAGGCCGCCGTTTCAAGGCAGACAGTTCATGCAACGAAAGGTGACCCTAAGCTGGCCGAGAGCAAATGGAGACGCGGAACGCTTCATGCGCACGCTCAATAAAATATTCCCCATCTCACAGGGGCAAGGAGGTGAATTGAAGAGAAATTATATTAGTTCCTCAGGGAGTATCGTTCGACCCCCCCTCACCAATCTACCGGTGTGCCCCCAGCGGAGGCTTTGTTTAACAGATGCCCAGAGGAGTAATTCCGGAGCAGACGGCCGAACACCGAGTGTCATTGATGACCAGAAAACACTTGAGGACATACGGGCGCACAATCAAAAGGAGAACACCAGGCGCAGGCTGAGGCCTCTGAACTTTGAAGTGGGGGACACGGTCCTAGTGAGAAACAGACACCCGGAAGGGAAGTTGTCCCTCAACTACGAGCCTACTCCCATGGGAGTGACCCACGTAAATGGGTCCATGCTAACTGCTGCTGACCAGGACCTGCTGCAGGGATCAGTAACAAGGAACTCATGTTTCTTCAGTAAAATCACTGGAGAAGAGCAACATCAAAAGCTTGCGGTCGGAATGTCCCCGGCCCGAACGATACACAGAGGGGAAACTCTCGAAGAAGATACGGGGGATCCCGAACCGGGAGGACAGAGCTTAGAGGGAGAGCGAAGTGAAGTGAGATATCCCCGCCGAGAGGGCCGGAAATGTCCAGCCAGGCTCAAGGACTACATCATAGACCCGATTTGAAGAGGACCTGAAGTTGACGGTATCTGCGCACATGGGGCCTAGACACTGTTTCTTATACATTCACGTGTTTGTATGTCACGTTGACATTAAGTTAAAAAAAAAGATGTATGGTAAATATTTTGTTATGAAAAAGGAGGGATGTGACAGAGTCACGTGAGCGCGACGGCACTGTTCGCCATCTGTGCATGATAAATGGGCGGACCGGAGCTCGTCAGAGTACGCCCTGGGAACCCGTACAATGCAGACCTGTGTCCTGCGTATGCTTTCAGGTACGGGAGGCCATGGTCTGATCACGGGGGTCCCGGGCGCACATTAAGGAGCACCATACTATTGTTTATAAATGGTTACTTGCAGCCCTTTTTTAAAACCTATGCATAGTTGTTGCTCGTACTTTTCTGTAGTAGGGGTATTAACCTACTGATCTATCCTACCAGTTATTTCTTTAGAACAGTGCATCATTCCCCGTCCATTTCTTGTCAAAGCCGGGAGGCTCTTTCTCAGACACGTATCATGGCAAGAACAAGGCTTTTGCCACCTGTTCCGTAGGCAGGCTTTCTCGAATACCCCCCGCCTGCCTCCTCAGAGAGCTAGTGAGTGGGGGGGCACCTGGGCTCTCAGCCCGCGCCTTCCCGTCTCCACTCTGAGTTTGATAAGGGGCCCTGGGGTGATTTCTGAAATCAGAAGCAGTGATTGCGGCATTATGCTCTCTCTAAAGCGGCGTTCAGGAAAGAGCCAAAGCGCACATTTCATGCCTGCCGCAGCTGGAGCGATATCTGCCTTCACTGCATCCGAGCGCTGCCCGACACGAGGGAGGGGCCCCGTTCAGACTTCTGTAACAGCCCCCACCTGCTCACGCCTCCCAGGATTCCGATTCCGCCTGCTTCACGTCTTATGTACGCCCTGCCAGCTTTCCCTCTCCCCCTCTTCTCACCTTTTCCTGAATGGCTTTTCCACTTCTCCTAGCTTCTTCACTGGACTTGTGTCATCATTTAAGGTGGCAGCCCAAAACTGAGGAGAGTGTTGCAGGCAGCTGCCTTGTCCTTGGTTTGGTTCAGAGGCTCTCTGGCACTTCCCACCTAGGAAGCTTGCTGCAGAGCCTAGCAGGGCATGCCGTGTGCTGACTGGGTACCGGTTCTAGAGCTGCGGAGGGACCTCTGGGGTAAGTATCTCCCTCTGCTCCCTGGAAGATGTTTAGGGGAGGGATCTTCCTTACCTCTTTGGAGGTCCTGGCCTTCCTTCACTGGCGGAAGATGTAGGGCAGACTACGTACAACCAGGGTCCAATGATGAGTTCTTCTTGCAAAGCCTTCAGATGATCTGCCAAAAGAGGGGCTCGGCCCTCCTTTAAAACCAAATAGGCCACAGTGATTGGTGTAGGCTAAGCCTACCTTAATGAATCAATCCTGGGTCTCCACCAACAATCTCCTGTATACATGAGGTCATAACCAGAGTTCTTTTCAACAAAAAAGGTAGAGGGGTGAAAACATGTAATACTAAGTCCCACCCATCTTGCTATCTGTTGTGGATCAAAGGGTCTCTCTGGTTAATGGAGCTCTCATTGGTTCCTGATTAAAGCGTCAGATCTCCCTTGAAGCTGCGGTGAGACCAGACTTTCAGTCTCTGTGAAACCACATACTCCTACCTTCTGAATGGGGGCTCACTTTGGGGATGACTACGGTAAACACACAGTGCCAGACATGACATTTCCCTGTCAATTGATTCTGAAGGTGGGAACTGGCATCAGGTTGACACGGTGCATATGAAAGGGTGTTGGCGGTTTCCTGTCTCCTTTGTTAGGCTCTGCAGATAGGCCCCATGTGGGCCTGTTTTAATTAAAATCTGATTAGTATGTGAATGCTGCCACCAGCTGCATGGCTCAACAAAAGGAAATGCCAGTTACATGGAGCCTTTATTAGTTAATTAGGCTGGCCATGGCAGGGGGAAGGTTTGGCACACCCTTCTGGAGATGCATTGTGTACTCCACCTATCAGATCCCAATTAAATATGATAAGGGGGACTGCGCCTGAAGGCTGTGTCCACTCAGAGTACACAAGTCTATGCATATGTTGTGCAGTGAGCATAGGAAAATGTGTGTGGATTAGCCTCAACCCCAGGCGAGCGCACACCCACTGTGTGGACGGTTGAATTCCTCGCACCTTTAGAAGGCCCTACACTGCTTAATGTTAAACTCTACCAAAACAGAAGTCACTTTATCCAGGCCTCTAATGCTGATCACACTCTCCCATTCCCATTCCCTATCTGCTTTCCCACGACCTCCTAATTCCATCACCCATGATTGTAGATGCTTGTGCCTTCAAGGTCCTCTTTGACAGCAAACCTGAACTCAATCTGTTTATCACTGACGCTATGGCTAGGATTAACCCTCTAAATATCCAGGTGATCAGTCCACACCTCACCATCACTCTGCCTAAACTCTAATCTTCACCCTTGGCTCGTAAGCTCCAGAGACCTGGGTGCACCTTTGGACCTTCCAGTGTCGCTTATGGGTAGGACATCTCCTCTTAACATGATTAATACTCCCCAGAGTAACTATCTCACAAGTAGTTTCCCCCTTGAAGATAGATTTAAAATACTGTAAAATAATATGGAAATGCAAGGTTCCTATGGGCTGGAGGCAAACCGAGAATCAGCATCTCGGTGGCCTGGGAGTTCCAAACCTGAACTAGGTGGGCAAAACTAGCAAGGGTGAACGTTCAGGGACCAGGTCAACCAGCTTGGCTCAGTTAACAATCTACACTACTTCAGCCTTTTAATACCCTTCAGTAGATGGGAAGTTCTGCCCCTTTGCACTCTAGTCCGTTTTTACAGTGTTATATTACGTTATGTTATACCGCGCACTGTTGCCACCTGCGTGGTCTCTTGTCGCTCCGGTGGATCTCTAAAGCAAGGGGACCTAAAGAAATATGGTCCTCTGTAGACAAGCACCTCCATGTGTTTCCCCTTCTAGCGTACGATTTCCCGGTTTGAGGCTGACTGGGAGGTCCTGATTGGAAAACAGGGGTTCGAGAATGGATTATTCACATTGGGGCCCTGTTTTAGGGAAGGAACTGTTGCTACTTTGGAGATACTTCAGAAGTCATTTCATCTAGATAAGGAGGGTTTCTGACAAAATTGACAACCAAGACACTGTATATCTGCTAAATTGATAGAAACAAGCAACCCAGAGCAGAATGATACCCTTGGAGGTAAATACCTCGGTGCACTGGGACTCATGAAACACAGTATTTCCTGGGCGTACGCCTCTCTGCCGGCAAAGGTGGAAGGCCTGTTGGAGAACCTGCAATGGGAATGGCAAGGTAAGCTGAGCATTTCATTGGAACCAGAAATATGGAAAAGAAACTGCCTTGTGGAATGGCACGATGGTCCCAAAGACACCAATACTCAATCTCATATGATATCAGCTGTCAGATGCACTGCCGGACAACAAAGCTATACAGTCCCAGGAGGATAGCTCAGGGGCAAGGCGCTCGCCTTGGAAGCAAGACGACGCAGAGGAATACAGGTTTGATCCCCAGGTCCTCATTTAGAAACCTCTGGGTATTAAGTGTGTTATAAATACACCAATTACAATGATAAGCAAATCGCGCTCTGCCTCCTATTAATATATTGTGCAAGCTTATTAAAATAATGAATCCAAAGAGTTTGTGCAAGTTTGCATCTGTAGTTGGTTTTATTCTCCAAAGTATCAGCCGACACGTGTTTCGACCTGAGTCGTTTCAAGACCTACATTCCAATCTATGAGCTTTGACCATATTCAGCATTGTAGTTTCAATGAAATTATTCCTTAAAAATGGATCTCTGGTAATTTGGTATTTGGTATTTATTTATTTATAATGCGCACCAAACCCTGGGGTAACCAGGCGCAGAGGCAGCAAGAGGGTTGCAAAAACATAGTTACATACAATAGGGTGAGGTCCCGCTGTGGTTACAGTGCAGGACGTTTCACGCCGAAAATGAGGGGAGGAACATATACACTTTAAGCAGTACTATATACATATTTACATGCACTGAGGTGCGGAGTCAGGTGGTAGTGGCGCATCCAGGCATCGGAAGGTCATTGGCTTAATGTCGTTATGAGTCAAATGTTTTAAGCCAATGGATAGTTCTGGCTCTGATAAAATATATCAAGGTTTTTACCGAAGACAGTATCAAGTATTGGTGCGCTGGTTAAGTAACATAAATCTGAATGTTGATTTGTAATGAGTTCCTGTAGTTCTTAGCTCAATCCAAGAGGTAACTGCATAGTCGCCACCGTTGCCTTAAATGCAATTATGAATGCAGGGTCATGGGCTTTATCCTACAGCAACACATTACAAAACAACATTGAGATTTATGCACAAACTCTTTGGATTCATTCTTTTAATAAGCTTGCACAGCCTTTTAATAGTAGATAGAGCGCGATACGCCAATTCAAAAATTCATTTTTTGTACTTCTTATCTTAGGTCTTTATGGGTAGACCTATTCTGAATTGGTGACGCAGCCAGCCAATTCTGAATGTGATAGTGGTCAAAGCGCACTCCCATTCTTATTGTTATGCTACAATGATAAGCAAATGTCACTCCTCAGCTTGGTGTCGACGAGGAGGGCTGATCAGAATTGTTTTCCTCATGCTATGGCAACACCCAGTAGAACATAGATGTTGGTTTCCTCTTTCTGAAATAATTATAAATGTAGTTCCTGAGGCAAAGGATATCACACAGGAGCTGGCTTTGATGGTAGCAGCCGCAGGTGCAAAACGGTGCGAGTACCTGGGCATCGGAGAGCAGTGCCTGGCAAATGCCTAATACTTATACAAAAGCCCAAACTGTTAGCTTTGCCAATGCTTGTTTTTAACAGGACTTCAGTGAAGGACACCCATAGTGCTTATAAAACGAGTGGCTGAAGGCGGACCTGGTTAAGACATTTTTATTACACCAGTAGTACGTTTACTGCTCCAATTAAGTCATTAACTTTCAGAAGACTGCTTTGAAAAAACACTGGCAGGCACTGTAAAGTTGCATGGTAAGGCTTAATTAAAGCAAGCGCAAAGAGTTCCCACAAAGAGGTTTTTTGGGTGGACATGGGCAGGAACTGGGTGGGATTGGCCATACGGATTAGCATGGCGAAGGGCAGTCAATGGGTAGGCACATAATCAAGCTACACCTCCAAGCTTTGTGTCCCTCCTCATATGCCATTTCTCCATATCTGTACTCTAATGCAATCGTTTTGGCTAATAGGTGGCGCAAAAGGGCCACCTAATAGCTCAAACTAAAAAGACTCCAAATGGAGAAGCATAGTTCTGGTGGTGGCCCGACCAATATTTATCAAAGAATGTATGGATGTGATCTCCTTGTCTGCATACTGTGAGCCAATGATAGCCAAGGACCAAGGCTCTATAGATAAGCCTGAGTGCTGAATGCTTGCCTAGGTTTTTCGACCTGTGAATTCAATTAAGAGTTATCAATTTGCGCTATTTGCGTTTTGAAAGGGTGCCTCATACATTCAGATGAAAAACGTTACTGTTAAGAGGTTCACTTTCATTTAAAAGCTCATGGGTAACTGGAAGGCAGTAATTAAGGCTCCTGGTGGTAACTTCTCCAGACTAAATTAAATCCATTTGCACCCCCCCCTGCTATGGAAGAATGAAGCACGTAAAGCCATATTACGAATCTAAAATCCATATGCAGACCCTGCGGGTGGCAGGATACTCCCTGTGTACATTCTTTAAGATGACTGCCATCTTATGGCCTTTGAAAGTAAGTGCTATATTCTTTGAGGGTGTATGCCCAAAACCTGGATCTTCTATTTGTGACAGTCACGTGAGCGCAACGCCACTGTTCGCCGTTGCGCATGGGCATAATAAATGGGCGGACCGGAGCTCGTCAGAGCGCTCCGGGAACCTGTATGGTGCAGACCTGTGTCCTGCATATGCTTTCAAGTATGGGAGGCCAAGGCCTGATCATGGGTCCCGGGGGCACATTAATGAGCATCATACTGGCGACGAGGATGCCACTGGGTAGGGGGTTCAAAACCTGATACCAACATCAGCGTTCGCATTATTGTCCTGATGCATACCATGTGCGTTACCCGCGCAGAGAGTTCCGACTGCCATTTTGTGCTGCTGATGGTTGCAGCCCCAGACGTGGGCTGCTTATGCACCATCTACATCAATTTTTGGAGCCATCCAGGTCTATATCTTACCAAAAGGCCACAGTACCCACCAGGAGGGTCTTTGGGTCCCTCAATATAAAAAAAAGACATTAGATGAGGAGAGACATTTTGGTCACATGCACACGGTGCATGTCAAGGGAAACTGTTTGTTTAAGTGTCTCTAGTACAGAGGAATATGTTTCTTTTCCTCTTGTGTCACTGGTGCCAAGGAAGAGAGGCATCCTATGCTGTGTCTGTCTGAAATAACTACATCACGGCCCACTACGACCCCAAGGGTCTATCACCTCAGCGGACTTGCAGCCTTCACACAAGTGATAGGTGCCTGTGCGGTCCGTGGTCATGAGTGACCCTGCAGACAACGTTCAAGGGGCAGGTACACCCCCACAGGCCAGGAGGGTACCCTAATTGCAGGAGGGTACCCAGGCAACAAGGCACGCTGGCCCCCATGCCAGAGTTTGACATGCCAGGCCCGCCTTCGAAATTAGGCCCAAAATGGCTGCTGTGGGTCAAGAAGCTGGAGATGTAGTTTAAGGCCACGTGGGAGACGGACAATGAAGCAAAGGTGGCAACGCTACTGTATGCTGCGGGATCTGAGGTACATCGCATCTTCGAGTCTCTCACCCCCACAGCGGTCTATCAAGCTGTGAAAGACACACTCAAGGAGCACTTCCTACCTCTTGCGAACCAAGAGTCTGACTGCTTTGTAATGTGTAGCGAGAAGCCGCATGAAGATGAGTCGCTAGACCAGTTCTGTGGAAGGCTACATAATCTGGCCAGCATGTGCCACTCGGAAAACGAAGAGGGAATAGTCCAAAACCAGATTCTACAAGGCTGTAGCTTGGAGAAGCTATGTCGACAGGTACCCCGGGAACCGGGGCTCACGCTGTTGTAAATCCTTGACATGGGGAGGTCCTATGAATTTGCCAAGAGCTGTGCAACTAAAATGGATGACACAGTCAGGTCGGTGAAGGGTGAGGAGGTATGTGCAATAGGACGAACTGCGAATGCCAGCTCATCACGTCCAAGGTGACCCCAGAAGAACACTAACCCATCACAACCCTGTCCAAAGTGCGGGTACGATCTCCCACACACCAGTCACTGTCCAGCAAAGGGCAGAGTGTGTGGGCGCTGTGGGGCTGCAGGACACTTTGCTAGAATGTGCCGGGCCGCTGCCCCAACTGCAATACTTTTTGGTACTAATCGACCAATGGTCACGCTATCCAGAGGTAGAGCTTGTTGACTTCACGTCGTGTGAACAAACCGTACAGGCAATGGGAAAAGTGTTTGCAACCCATGGACTCCCCCCCGAGTCATATGCTCGGACAACGGGCCGCCGTTTCAAGGCAGACAGTTCGCAGAATTTCTGAGCGGCTATGGCATCACGTGCTGAAAGTTGACCCCAGGCTGGCCGAGAGCAAATGGAGAGGCGGAACACTTCATGTGCACGCTCAATAAAATATTCTGCATCTCACAGGGGCAAGGAGGTGAATTGAAGAGAAATGATATTAGTTACTCAGGGAGTATCGTTCGACCCCCCCTCACTAATTTACCGGTGTGCCCCCAGCGGAGGCTTTGTTTAACAGATGCCCGGAGGAGTAATTCCGGAGCAGACGGCTGAACACCGAGTGTCATTGATGACCAGAAAACACTTGAGGACATACGGGCGCACAATCAAAAGGAGAACACCAGGCGCAGGCTGAGGCCTCTGAACTTTGAAGTGGGGGACACGGTCCTAGTGAGAAAAAGACACCCGGAAGGGAAGTTGTCCCTCAACTACGAGCCTACTCCCATGGGAGTGATCCACGTAAAAGGGTCCATGGTAACTGCTGCCGACCAGGACCTGCTGCGGGGATCAGTAACAAGGAACTCATGTTTCTTCAGGAAAATCGCTGGAGAAGAGAAACAGCACAAGCCTGCGGTCGGAATATCCCCGGCCCGAGCGATACACGGAGGGCAAACTCTCGAAGAAGATACAGGGGACTCCCAAATCGGGAGGAAACAGCATAGAGGGAGATCTAAGTGAAGTGAGATATCCCCGCCAAGAGGGCCAGAAATGTCCAGCCAGGTTCAAGGACTACATCATGAACCTGAGTTGAAGAGGACCTGAAGTTGACGGTATATGCGCACGTGGGGCCCAGACACTGTTTCTCATACATTCACATGTTTATATATCACGTTGACATTGAGTAAGATGTATGGTAAATATTTTATTATGAAAAAGGAGGGATGTCACAGAGTCACGTGAGCGCGACAGCACTGTTCGCCATCTGCGCATGATAAGTGGGCGGACCGAAGCTCGTCAGAGTGCGGCCTGGGAGCCCGTACGATGCAGACCTATGTCCTGCGTATACTTTCAGGTACGGGAGGCCATGGTCTGATCACGCGGATCCCGGGGACACATTAAGGAGCACCATACTATTGTTAATAACTGGTACTTGCAGCCCTTTTTTAAAACCTATGCATAGTTGTTGCTCGTACGTTTCTGCAGTAGGGTTATTAACCCACTGATCTATCCTACCAGCGATTTCTTTCGAGCAGTGCATCATTCCCCGTCCATTTCTTGTCAAGGACAGGAGGCTCTTTCTCCAAAGTATCAGCCGACACGTATCATGGCAAGAACGATGCTTTTGCCACCTGTTCCGTGGGCAGGCTTTCTCGACACCCCCGCCTGCCTCCTCAGACAGCTAGTGAGTGGGGGGGCTCTGCCGGGAGGCTTTCAGGGGAGCACCTGGGCTCTTCACTATGGGTTTGGTGATTTCTGAAATTGCGGCATTATGAGCTCTCCACCACGGCTCCCTCAGAAAAGAGCCAAAGCGCGCATTTCACGCCCGCCGCAGCTGGGGCGATATCCGCCTTCACTGCATCCGGGCGCTGCCCGACACGAGGGAGGGGCCCCGTCCAGACTTCCGGCAGCAGCCCCCACCTGCTGACGTCTCCCAGGATTCCGATTCCGCCTGCTTCATGTCTTATGTAGGCCCTGCCAGGTCTCCCTCTCCCCCTCTTTTCCTGAATGGCATCTTGCCTGGATCCATGTGTCCACCGTTTCTTCACTTCGTTCATTCATGTTTGCTTCGTTTTTGCTGTCTTTTAGCTCCTCGCTCTCTCTTTCTCTCTTTCTTTCGTTCTTCCCGGGCTTACTTTTGTTAGGCCCTCTCGCATCTGCTTTTTCTTTTCTCTTACCTTCTCTTTTTGATTCACTTTCCCCAAGTCTTTGCCATCTTTCTTCGCCCCTTCTTTCTTTTCTTACTCTTTCTGCCGTATTCACATCTTTGCCTTCCTCCCTTTTCTATCCTTCCTATTCCCCAGCCCCCCTGCCCTCTATTCCGCGTTTCCTTCTTTCCTTTCACTGATTTCATTTCTTTGTCATATCTCCCTTTCTTTCATCCTCTGTTCCGTACTTCCTCCCTCTTTCTTCAACCCTAACTTCCTTTCCGCCTACCTTGACCCCTTTCTTCTTTAACCCAATCAATCCTTCCTTCCTTCCTTCCTTCCTTCCTTCCTTCCTTCCTTCCTTCCTTCCTTCCTTCCTTCCTTCCTTCCTTCCTTCCTTCCTTCCTTCCTTCCTTCCTTCCTTCCTTCCTTCCTTCCTTCCTTCCTTCCTTCCTTCCTTCCTTCCTTCCTTCCTTCCTTCCTTCCTTCCTTCCTTCCTTCCTTCCTTCCTTCCTTCCTTCCTTCCTTCCTTCCTTCCTTCCTTCCTTCCTTCCTTCCTTCCTTCCTTCCTTCCTTCCTTCCTTCCTTCCTTCCTTCCCTCCCTCCCTCCCTCCCTCCCTTCCTTCTTTCCTCTCCCCCCACCCCCCCCCTTCGTTCTTCCCTTCCTATCATCCTATCCTATCCTCAGCCGTGCGTTGTCCTCACTTCACCCCTCTTCGCACCGCACCAGAATATTGTTCCAGCTCTCTGCGTTATTTGCTCCCAGCACGTCTTAGTCTTCTCGTCCCTCTCCCCGCTCCGCTCGCGCGATCACCCCGGCCATCCCTTCGCGTCAGACGCCTGTCTGGAGTTCAGAGCAGGGGCGACCTGGAAGCAGACAGGATGAGGTGCAGACTGCTGACAGAGTCCTGGCGGCCGTCTCTGCGCCTCTCCGGGCGGCGGGAGGGGGAGCCGAAGATGTGACTCCCGCGCAGGCAGGTCGAGGGCAGTCACTGGCCAGCCCTGTTTAGCAGGCCGATACGCAAGATTGCGCAGCAGTCACTGCACACACTGCACTAAAAGGAGTCGCGCACTTAAACACTGAAAGCACAAGGCGCAGCACACTGCAACACCCCGCACAGTGCACTGCAACATCCTGCACAGTACTTCCAATATAGAGCACGAGCACCCCGCACCAGTCACTGCACACACTGCACTACAATATAGAGCATTATAACATCCTGGAGCAGTTACTGTAAGATCCGTGCTATAATAAAGTCGACATACACTGCAACATCCTGCAGCAGTCACTTCAAGTTCGGTACTAACATTCTGGCAGTCACTTCAAATTCGGTACTAACATCCTGGGCAGTCACTTCAAGTTCGGTACTAACATCCTGGCAGTCATTGAAAGCTCTGTACTTTAAAATAGTCCACACTAGAACCTCCTCTAGCAGGCACTATAAGCTCTGTACTACAATAGCATTCCGTGCCAATCACGGCAAGCTCTGTACTACACGGCAGAATGTACGCACTTCCCGCAGCAGTCACTGCATGCCCTATACTGCATTATAAAGCATGTTAACATCCAGTGGCAATCACAGCAAGCTCTGTACTACACAGCAGAATGTACGCACTTCATGCAGCAGTCACTGCATTCCCTATACTACATTATAAAGCATGTTAACAACCAGCACCAGTCACGGCAAGCTCAGTATTACATGGCAGAATGTACACCCTTCCTGCAGCAGTCACTGCATTTCCCTATACTGGATTATAAAGCATGGTGACATCCAGCGGCAATCACGCCAAGTTCTGTACTACACTGTAGAATGTACAGCCTTCATGCAGCAGTCACTGCATGCCCTATACTGCATTATAAAGCATGTTAACATCCAGTGGAAATCACGGCAAGCTCTGGACTACACTGCAGAATATATACCCTTCCTGCTGAAGTCACTGCATGCCCTATACTGCATTATAAAGCATGTTAACATCCAGCGGCAATCACGGCAAGCTCTGTACTACACTGCAGAATGTACAGCCTTCCTGCAGCAGCCACTGCATGCCCTATACTGCATTATAAAGCATGTTAACATCCAGCGGCAATGACGGCAAGCATTGTACTACACTGCAGAATGTACACACTTCCTACAGCAGTCACTGCATGCCCTATACTCCATTATAAAGCATGTTAACAACCAGGGGCAATCACTGCAAGCGCTGTACTACACTGCAGAAGGTACAGCCTTCCTGCAGCAGTCACTGCATGCCCCATACTGCATTATAAAGCATGTAAACAACCAGTGGCAAACACTGCAAGCGCCGTACTACACTGCAGAATGTACACTCTTCCTGCAGAAGTCACTGTATGCCCCATACTGCATTATAAAGCATGTTAACATCCAGCGGCAATGACAGCAAGCGTTGTACTGCACTGCAGAATGTACACACTTCCTACAGCAGTCACTGCATGCCCTATACTCTATTATGAAGCATGTTTACAACCTGCGGCAATCACTGCAAGCACTGTATTACACTGCAGAATGTACACACTTCCTACAGCAGTCACTGCATGCCCTAAACTGCATTATAAAGCATGGTAACAACCAGTGCTAATCACTGCAAGCACTGAACTACACTGCACAATGTACACACTTCCTACAGCAGTCACTGCATGCCCTATACTGCATTATAAAGCATGTTAACAACCAGCAGCAATCACTGCAAGCACTGCACTACACTGCAGAATGTACACACTTCCTACAGCAGTCACTGCATGGCCTATACTGCCTTATAAAGCATGTTAACAACCAGCTGCAATCACTGCAAGCTGTGTACTACACTGCAGAATGTACAACCTTCCTGCAGCAGTCACTGCATGCCCTATATTGCATTATAAAGCATGTTAACGTCCAGTGGCAATCATGGTAAGGTCTGTACTACACTATAGTCTAAATCACAACATCCATAACATAGAACACACTAATATCCTGCGGTAATCACTGCAATATTTGCTCTACAACATAGAGAGCAGTAACATCCTGCAGCCATCATTGCAAGCTCTGTACTGTAATATAGTCTACACTGTAACACTCTGCAGCACTACTGAAAGCTACTACAATATAGATCACACTAAAACCTTGTGGCAATCACCCTCATCTCTCTACTACAACATAGGGTAGGGGTCTAGACCCTGCGGTTCTCCAGATGATTTGAACAACTTTGTCAGGGATTTGACAATCCACACGGGAAGAGTGCGCTCATCTGTTTTTTGTTGTTGTTTGTTTAAAAGAATAAATGATGGGAGATCAACCTCCGAAATTATGTGGAGCCATTCCTACAATTATTTTCCGCGCTCACTGCACAGCAGAAAAATAGTCATGTACTCTGGGAGGACACAGCTTACCAGAGCCGCCCTCCCCTGTCATGTGTAGCTGACACCTGACAGCCGCAGGTGCATCAAAAGCCTTTGGCCGTGGGCAGCCTGATTAGAATTTCAAGGCTCCGTGGATTTGCATCCACATTGTCAAACCCTGCTGGTAGTGGTGAATACTGAAGAATGTTAATTAGCAGGCCCCAGGGAAGGCCTGGGTGCAGGAAGTGACAATTGAGACCAGACGCTAACACCTCTATGTAATGCAATTTTGTCAACACCCCTCCTTGGTATGAAAGGGCAGTGAATGTACTGTCTTGAACCACTCCTTTCAGAGAAGGGAAGTATGTGAATTGTAGGAGACGAAAGTCTGCCTGCAACCCCCTACTTCAAAGGAGGCCCATGTTGTGATCAAGCGCCACATTGGTCTCAGTTAATTAGGGAGACACTTTGATGTACAGCAGACAGGAAGATGGGTTGGACTTGGAGGTATATGTTGTCATCCTTCCCCTGTCTGTTGCCAAGCCCTCTGCTTCTGACCTGAATCATCACTGAACACTGTTGGTGGGGACCCAGGATTGGCTCACTTAAGTTAGGAATGGCCTCCACCAATTCCCGGGCCCCGTTTGACTTTAAAAGAGGGCTGATTCCTTCACTGATCATATCATCTGAAGACTTCATAAGGAGTAAGGACTCATTTGGACCCGAGCTGAAGGTACAGTCTACCTTACATCTTCTGCCAGTGAAGGAAGGCCAGGAGTTCCAAGAGGGAAGCTAGATCACTCCCCTAAACATCTCCCAGGGAACAGAGGGAGATACCGTACTCAGAGAACCCATCCAGCAGCTCCAGAACCGGTACCCAACCAGGAAGCAGCGTGCCCTGCTAGGTTCTGACAGCAAGCTCCCTAGGTGGGTAGTGTCAGAGAGACTCTGGACAAAGGACAAGGCCGTTGCCAGCTAATACCCTCCTGAGCTTTGGGGACGTCTGCCCTGTAAGGACACAAGCCCTGCGGAAGAAGCTAGGAGGAGTGCCACACAAACATCATCCAGCGTCCATCTTTTTAGGGACAATTTCGAGACAGTCGAGTCCTTGAACCGCATCCGGCTGTACCACTGACTGTTGTCATGCCACAGTCACCATAGCCATCCGAGATGCCTCAACCAGCATTCCTGATCCGCCAACCAGCACAGAGAGACCAATTCTTTGCCCCGAGCTGCCACACCGGACAGCCTGCAGACGTCCGTCAAGCTTTGCTTGCCCAACTGCCTGCCACCTGGAACCTGCAGCTGTCTCGCGCCACAAACATCGTCTCACGGGCTGCGAAGCACCCTGGAACCGCTGTGACGCTGTTGAGCACCAAGAATTTCTTCAGCCCCAGGTACACTGTGGTCCTGCCCCCTGGTCCTTCTCTGAAGGCCCCTATAGACAGTTATGACCCTTTTGCCCCTTTGGTGCTGAAACCAAAATAACCATGAACAGTAAGACTGATTGCTTTACCAACTACCCTCATGTCAGTATCCGGAGTGCATTCCTTTCCTTTGTGAACTGTCTGTCCTCTGTGTTCCTTTGCAGCGTGGGCTGTAATTGCGGTGTGCTAGAACTGTCTGTTGTAGCAATAATAAAGTAGATATTTTTATATAACCTTGACTGGACAGTCCCTTTTATCATTGGGTAATAATTGTATTTTCGCTGTGTTGCAACTAACCAACAATCCATGATCTTGCAGAGATAGCCTGCCTTTCTGTCCACGTTACCAAAAATTGGACAAGGAGGTCTTATAATTCACTTGTATTCCAATCTGTTCGGATCCTTTCTGTTGTACTACAGGTGTGGGGTTGATTGATGGTTTAGAAACCGATATTCATCCATGGACCACTGATGCCCTGGAAGTTGATTCGTCACAAACTTCAGTCATCCAAAATCAGTGAAGTTAATGGTAAGGCATCATGGGATACACAGTCATAAACGTCTGGAGAGCCACACGTTACATACCTCTGATATAGAGTATTCTACCATCTTGCAGTAGTCACTGCATGTCTATACTACAAAATAGACTACACTGCAACACCCTGCACACTAACACTCTGCACCAATCACTACCAGTGCTGTACTATAAAATAGAGTACACATAAAACATCCTCCAGCAGTCCCTGCAAAATGTATACTACAATGCAGAGCACACTAACATCCCGAAGCAATCGCTGCAAGCTGTGTACTAGAATAGTCTACATTGCAGCACCCCACAGCTTTTGCTGATGACACCCTATCAGTGGACAAGACACTGATAGGTTTACAAAGAAGTATGGATGCCCTATGTGAATACTCCTCCATTAATAGCTTTATTGTTAACTACCAAAAAACAAAAATTATGGAAATTGGTCCTCGAAAGAAAAGAGGAGGGAAATGAAAATGGGGGAGGAAACAATTGATATTGTACGATCTTATGTCTATTTGGGTATGTACATATCTGACACGATGAATGTGACAAAGATAGAAAGATATGTTTCACAGAAAATGGAAAGAAGATTCATGACTATAATGACATTTATGTGACATAAAGATGGTTTCCCAATTGAGTGTTTTTTGAAACTGTATAAAACTTGTCTGATTCCCAGTTTATGTTATGGTCTTACTCACAGTGAGAGAAACACTCTGGATCAAGGAACTGGAGGGTAAACTCTGGAGAAGGGGTTTTGTCCTCCCAAAATGTACTCCAATTGAAGGGATCAAGCCTTATCTCACTGATACGCAAAGAAAGATTGCAATGGGCATATTCTACACACGGACGCTGAGTAAGTGTTCATCCTCAGACTCAATGTCCCTCATTCTGAGGTCAGTGGTAACCCACCGGCACCACCGGCGGGTTGCGGATGACCCAGGTACACTGAATCTGCCACCTAACGTCCCGTTGCCACTTGGACATTACAAGTCCTGGTGGCACGGGAAGTCAGGCAGCAGATTTGGTAACTCCCCATTCCCGTGGAGACCCATAGGACTCCATGGGAGTGGGGAGACGGAAGCTCCGGCACAATTGCTAATGTTGCTGGTGCTTCTGTAAAAAGTCTGCCTGCAGTGGCCATTGCGCCCTGCAGGTCTGACCCTGCCGGGTGCAACGGCCCCTGCAGGCAGACTCGTGTGTCAGTCCGGAAAGAAGGGTGCCGGTAAGCCTACTGGCACCCTTGTTTCCGGACCGCCACTCTTGGAATGAGGCTCAATGTTACTTAATTTTAAATCAATGTTGTAAAACTGTCCTCCAGGATGTGCTTTGACTGAGTGGATAAAAGATGTAAGATCATTCTTTGGAGGCATACGTTTGGAGCCGACGAAAGACTTGCCTATCACGGATATTGAAAAGATGATGAAAAAAGGTGCTTGTATTTGGGACAGAGATCTCTGTGCAACCATACTGGGGAAACAAAGGAAGTATCAGCATTATGTTAGACCATGTTTTCAAGTTGATACTCAGTGTCAATATCTCACAAATCATTTTCATCACAGGGTTAGAAGATTCATCCTTGTCCTTAAATTAGACTTACTACATACATTCTCCCGAATTGGAGCTAGGAAGAAAATAGCTTATGATAGGCCTCTGTGTAGATTATGTGGTTATGATATAGAGACTTACAGATACCTTTTAACCAATTGTAATGAACTAAAAGACATCTATGTCGAAGGGACAATATCCATTCTGATCAAACATGGAGCTTTTTTGTTCTGGTGGGAAATGCACTATTGTGAATTTTACACTGTATCGTAAGTGGACTGAAATTGATAGAAGGGTAACGAATATTTGAATATTCAACATATTTGAGGTCCTAACATGCTTCATTTTGTATCCTTTATTATTGTGGTTTTAATGTTTGTTGTAGCTTTTGGTATCAATCGATATGATTGAATCTCATGTGTAGCCATTCTATGCACTTTAAGATGTGTTCTTGTTTTTGTATGAGGCTATGATATGAACCGTAGAGTACAATTCTATGGATTTTAATAATCTGCAACTATGTTATTTCTAAATTGCATTACATGTTATCTGTTACTCTTTTTAATGGGTTAAAAGGTTTAATTAACCATAATAACACTAAATAAAAAAATACTGCAAAATAATCTACAATGCAACATCCTGCACACTAATACTCTGCACCAATCACTACCAGCTATGTACTATTATCTAGAGTACACAGAAACATCCCACTGCAGTCCCTGCAAGATGTGTACTACAAGGCAGAGCATACTAACATCCTGACCCAATCGCTGCAAGCTGTGTACTATTATAGAGACTACATTGCAGCACCCCACAGCAGGCTTTTCAAGATCTGTATTGCAAAATGGCGCACACTAAAATGGCATGATTTTCACCATACCCTACTTGGCAGAGCCTGCCCTCTAGTCCAAAGGAGGCTCTGGCAGGTTTTGCAGCAGACGTTAGTACTTTACCCAATGCAAGGATCTGGAGAGATTTTGATCTTTTTGTCTTTGTAAAGAGAAATCACTTCCCTTAGGTACCCGACAGTTTTACTAATGACAGAAATATTGTTGTGGGTCTACCCCCAGCACATCTAGGAACCAATTCATGTTACCGTTGTGTAAATGAGTAACACTGCATGTCACCTGTAACTTCCCTACACAGTTCTATTAGTAAAACAACAAGCATTTACACTTGCTATATAGTGTCTCTATTATACTCATGAATAGAAACTCACAAAGAGAGTTCTAACTCTTTTGTTTAGTACTTATGTATATGTATTCTCTCGTACAAAATAATATACGAAGATTAAAATAGTATAGTCAAACAATGTGCACTACCCAATATTAACAATAATGTGGTTAAATAAATCATTGCATCCTACTCTGCTCCTATTCACTTCTAGAAATCTAAAGACTATAACGAGCCAACAATGTATATAGCCATCTAAAACACAGCACAGTAAAATGAAAAATATACATGCGGTTGTGCTGTCAGGATTGGCAAGCCAGTAGACAGGTGATGGTATACCAACCACTGTAAACCCATTAAGTTGAAAGGGATACAAAAACTATATTAAAAATCCACGGGGTCTAAGGGCAATTACCTAAAACCATCTAAAGCAATGGATTCAACATTGCAGGTTAGCCATTGAATCCACCTGCAGAACTTCTCCTTTCCATCCACTGGTGCATATGTGAGTCTGCTTATCCTGGCCCGAGAAATGCAGGTATGAGTAGAGGCTTTTATATACCCTGACCCGGCCTTACCACTCCCAAACTCAGTGTTTAACCACACTCTAGACTAGAGAAGAGTTGGAAACCATGATCTCTAGTGTTGATGTTGGACTGTGGAAAGAGAAATGTGGCAAAAAGCAGGCAAAAAAGCTTAATTCAGCTCCAAAAAAAGTTAGGCAAAAAATAGACTTTGGAAACATTGGTGTCACATTTTAGGCACACTGAAAGATGCACGCTGCCATTGTAAATGCAGTATAATAGCTGCTTGCCACTGGCATAACGGGGCCCCCGTAGGGGGAGGGGGCAGTGGCAGTGGGGGGGAGGGAGGGGGCTCCTCAGGGCTTGCAGGAGACCCCCCACATTTTGTGTTACACCAGTGCTGAATGCTTCTTCTTACCAAAATCAGTTCCGCTCTGCCTCCCAGATCTGTGGTTCAGATCTGCCAGCGAGTTCTGCAGTTCAGCTCTGCCCTTCATGGAATCTGCTGACTGGCACACCCCAAGAACTCTGTCGCTTAGCTCTGCTCTGGAACTTGCTTCAATTTCCTAAACCAGGTTTATCAAAACACCAGATATTTCCTTGTCATCCAATTAGCGTCTTAATCTCTAGGTTTGATCTTTGAAAGCTGCCGTAAAGTCAGCTTCCCATTTGAATTTGTGCTGGATTTAAGAATTAACCGTGCAGGAGTCAATCATGGTCCGTAATCCCGGTGTCCTCCAAATAATTGTAATCTTGTCTCCTCCCTAAACTGAGCAAGCCCACGTAAAGCCCAGGCTAAACATCATAAAAAGCTGCCACCTCATTGACATCCCATTTATTTGCACAAATGAACAGTGATGATGTAAGAGTCTAATAATATCGGCTACACCATGGGCCTCATTACAACCCAGGCGTTAAGGGGTTAACGGCGCAGTAAAAGGTGTCGGCGCCGTTAAACCCTTAACGCCTGATTACGAGGTCCCTTTGCGGGTTGCACTTTAACGCCTGCTTTTAGCAGGCGTTAAAAAACCAACCTGCAAAGGGACCTAGGAGCTAATTACGGCACCGTAATTTACGGTGCCGTAATTAGCGCCTTCCCCATTCCCATTGAGCCCTATGGGGCAAAAATGGGAATGGGGAAGGGCCATAGCGGCATGGGGAATTACCGCCCCACCAACCTTGGAATGGGGTGGTAATTCCCCATTCCGCCATGGCGGACTCCGGCATGGACCATGGTGCTAATAGCAGCATGGTTTAGCGCCGGAGTCCTAATGAGGCACCATGACATCCGTTAGCAGTCATTGCAAACTGTGTACTACAATATAGAGCACACTTACATCCTGCAGCAATGCACTCACTACACACCCTGTACTATAATATAGGCTACACCATAACATCCGGTAGCAGTCAATGCAAACTGTGTACTTCAATATAGAGCACGCTTACATCCTGCAGCAATGCACTCACTACAAGCTCTGTACTATAATATGGCTACACCATGACATCCGTTAGCAATCATTGCAAACTGTGTACTACAATATAGAGCACACTTACATCCTGCAGCAATGCACTCACTACACACTCTGTACTATAATATAGGCTACACCATAACATCCGGTAGCAATCATTGCAAACTGTGTACTACAATATAGAGCATGCTAACATCCTACAGCAATGCACTCACTACAGGCTCTGTACCACAATATAGGCTACACCATAACATCCGGTAGCAGTCATTGCAAACTGTGTACTACAATATAGAGCACGCTTACATCCTGCAGAAATGCACTCACTACACGACAAGCTCCGTGCTATAATATAGGCTACACCATAACATCCGGTAGCAGTCATTGCAAACTGTGAACTACAATATAGAGCACGTTTACATCCTGCAGCAATGCACTCACTACAAGCTCTGTACTACAATATAGGCTACACCATAAAATCCGGTAGCAGTCATTGCAAACTGTGTACTACAATATAGAGCACGCTTACATCCTGCAACAATGCACTCACTACACGCTCTGTACTATAATATAGGCTACACCATAGCATCCGGTAGCAGTCAAGGCAAACTGTGTACTACAATATAGAGCACGCTTACATCCTGCAGCAATGCACTCACTACAAGCTCTGTACTACAATATAGGCTACACCATAAAATCCGGTAGCAGTCATTGCAAACTGTGTACTACAATATAGAGCACACTTACATCCTGCAGCAATGCACTCACTACACTACAAGCTCCGTACTATAATATAGGCTACACCATAACATCCGGTAGCAGTCATTGCAAACTGTGTACTACAATATAGAGCATGCTAACATCGTACAGCAATGCACTCACTACAGGCTCTGTACCACAATATAGGCTACACCATTAAATCCGGTAGCAGTCATTGCAAACTGTGTACTACAATATAGAGCACGCTAACATCCTGCAGCAATGCACTCACTACAAGCTCTGTACTACAATATAGGCTAAACCATAAAATCCGGTAGCAGTCAAGGCAAACTGTGTACTACAATATAGAGCACGCTTACATCCTGCAGCAATGCGCTCACTACACTACAAGCTCCGTACTATAATATAGGCTGCACCATAACATCCGGTAGCAGTCATTGCAAACTGTGTACTACAATATAGAGCACACTTACATCCTGCAGCAATGCACTCACTACACTACAAGCTCCGTACTATAATATAGGCTACACCATAACATCCGGTAGCAGTCATTGCAAACTGTGTACTACAATATAGAGCATGCTAACATCGTACAGCAATGCACTCACTACAGGCTCTGTACCACAATATAGGCTACACCATAACATCCGGTAGCAGTCATTGCAAACTGTGTACTACAATATAGAGCACGCGCACATCCTGCAGAAATGCACTCACTACACTACAAGCTCCGTACTATAATATAGGCTACACCATAACATCTGGTAGCAGTCATTGCAAACTGTGAACTACAATATAGAGCATGCTTACATCCTGCAGCAATGCATTCACTACACTACAAGCTCCGTACTATAATATAGGCTACACCATAACATCCGGTAGCAGTCATTGCAAACTGTGAACTACAATGTAGAGAGCACGCTAACATCCTGCAGCAATGCACTCACTACAAGCTCTGTACTATAATATAGGCTACACCATAACATCCGGTAGCAGTCATTGCAAACTGCTTACTACAATATAGAGCACGCCTACATCCTGCAACAATGCACTCACTTCAAGCTCTGTACTATAATATAGGCTACACCATAACATCCGTTAGCAGTCATTGCAAACTGCTTACTACAATATAGAGCATGCTTACATCCTGCAGCAAGGCACTCACTACAGCTGTGTACTATGATATAGGCTACACCATAACATCCGGTAGCAGTCATTGCAAACTGTGTACTACACTTGAGAGCACGCCAACATCCTGCAGCAATGCACTCACTACACGCTCTGTACTATAATGTAGGCTACACTATAACATCCGGTAGCAGTCATTGCAAACTGCTTACTACAATATAGAGCATGCTTACATCCTGCAGCAATGCACTCACTACAAGCTCTGTACTATAATATAGGCTACACCATAAAATCTGGTAGCAGTCATTGCAAACTGTGTACTACAATAGAGAGCACGCCAACATCCTGCAGCAATGCACTCACTACAAGCTCTGTACTATAATATAGGCTACACCATGACATCCGGTAGCAATCATTGCAAACTGCGTACTACAATGTAGAGAGCACGCTAACATCCTGCAGCAATGCACTCACTACAAGCTCTGTACTATAATATAGGCTACACCATAACATCCGGTAGCAGTCATTGCAAACTGCTTACTACAATATAGAGCATGCTTACATCCTGCAGCAATGCACTCACTTCAAGCTCCGTACTATAATATAAGCTACACCATAACATCTGGTAGCAGTCATTGCAAACTGCTTACTACAATATAGAGCATGCTTACATCCTGCAGCAAGGCACTCACTACAAGCTCTGTACTATGATATAGGCTACACCATAACATCCGGTAGCAGTCATTGCAAACTGTGTACTACACTTGAGAGCACGCCAACATCCTGCAGCAATGCACTCACTACACGCTCTGTACTATAATATAGGCTACACTATAACATCCGGTAGCAGTCATTACAAACTGCTTACTACAATATAGAGCATGCTTACATCCTGCAGCAATGCACTCACTACAAGCTCTGTACTATAATATAGGCTACACCATAAAATCTGGTAGCAGTCATTGCAAACTGTGTACTACAATATAGAGCACGCTAACATCCTGCAGCAATGCACTGACTACACTACATGCTCCGTACTATAATATAGGCTACACCATAACATCCGGTAGCAGTCATTGCAAACTGTGTACTACAATATAGAGCACGCTAACATCCTGCAGCAATGCACTCACTACAAGCTCTGAACTACAATATAGGCTACACCATAACATCCGGTAGCAGTCATTGCAAACTGTGTACTACAATATAGAGCACGCTTACATCCTGCAGCAATGCACTCACTACACTACAAGCTCCGTAATATAAAATAGGCTACACCATAACATCCGGTAGCAGTCACTGCAAACTGTGAACTACAATGTAGAGAGCACGCTAACATCCTGCAGCAATGCACTCACTACAAGCTCTGTACTACAATATAGGCTACACCATAGCATCCGGTAGCAGTCATTGCAAACTGTGTACTACAATATAGAGCACGCTTACATCCTGCAGCAATGCGCTCACTACACCCACTGTACCATAATATGGCTACACCATAACATCCGGTAGCAGTCATTGCAAACTGCTAAATACAATATAGAGCATGCTTACATCCTGCAGCAATGCACTCACTACAAGCTCTGCACTATAATATAGGCTACACCATAACATCCGGTAGCAGTCATTGCAAACTGTGTACTACAATATAGAGCATGCTAACATCCTGCAGTAATGCACTCACTACACTCTCTGTACTATAATATCGGCTACACCATAACATCCGGTAGCAGTCTTTGCAAACTGCTAACTACAATATAGAGCATGCTTACATCCTGCAGCAATGCACTCACTACAAGCTCTGTACTATAATATAGGCTACACCATAACATCTGGTAGCAGTCCTTGCAAACTGCTTACTACAATATAGAGCATGCTTACATCCTGCAGCAATGCACTCACTTCAAGCTCCGTACTATAATATAAGCTACACCATAACATCTGGTAGCAGTCATTGCAAACTGCTTACTACAATATAGAGCATGCTTACATCCTGCAGCAAGGCACTCACTACAAGCTCTGTACTATGATATAGGCTACACCATAACATCCGGTAGCAGTCATTGCAAACTGTGTACTACACTTGAGAGCACGCCAACATCCTGCAGCAATGCACTCACTACACGCTCTGTACTATAATATAGGCTACACTATAACATCCGGTAGCAGTCATTACAAACTGCTTACTACAATATAGAGCATGCTTACATCCTGCAGCAATGCACTCACTACAAGCTCTGTACTATAATATAGGCTACACCATAAAATCTGGTAGCAGTCATTGCAAACTGTGTACTACAATATAGAGCATGCTTACATCCTGCAGCAAGGCACTCACTACAAGCTCTGTACTATGATATAGGCTACACCATAACATCCGGTAGCAGTCATTGCAAACTGTGTACTACACTTGAGAGCACGCCAACATCCTGCAGCAATGCACTCACTACAAGCTCTGTACTATAATATAGGCTACACCATAACATCCGGTAGCAGTCATTGCAAACTGCTTACTACAATATAGAGCATGCTTACATCCTTCAGCAATGCACTCACTTCAAGCTCCGTACTATAATATAAGCTACACCATAACATCTGGTAGCAGTCATTGCAAACTGCTTACTACAATATAGAGCATGCTTACATCCTGCAGCAAGGCACTCACTACAAGCTCTGTACTATGATATAGGCTACACCATAACATCCGGTAGCAGTCATTGCAAACTGTTTACTACACTTGAGAGCACGCCAACATCCTGCAGCAATGCACTCACTACACGCTCTGTACTATAATATAGGCTACACTATAACATCCGGTAGCAGTCATTACAAACTGCTTACTACAATATAGAGCATGCTTACATCCTGCAGCAATGCACTCACTACAAGCTCTGTACTATAATATAGGCTACACCATAAAATCTGGTAGCAGTCATTGCAAACTGTGTACTACAATATAGAGCACGCTAACATCCTGCAGCAATGCACTGACTACACTACATGCTCCGTACTATAATATAGGCTACACCATAACATCCGGTAGCAGTCATTGCAAACTGTGTACTACAATATAGAGCACGCTAACATCCTGCAGCAATGCACTCACTACAAGCTCTGAACTACAATATAGGCTACACCATAACATCCGGTAGCAGTCATTGCAAACTGTGTACTACAATATAGAGCACGCTTACATCCTGCAGCAATGCACTCACTACACTACAAGCTCCGTAATATAAAATAGGCTACACCATAACATCCGGTAGCAGTCACTGCAAACTGTGAACTACAATGTAGAGAGCACGCTAACATCCTGCAGCAATGCACTCACTACAAGCTCTGTACTACAATATAGGCTACACCATAGCATCCGGTAGCAGTCATTGCAAACTGTGTACTACAATATAGAGCACGCTTACATCCTGCAGCAATGCGCTCACTACACCCGCTGTACCATAATATGGCTACACCATAACATCCGGTAGCAGTCATTGCAAACTGCTAAATACAATATAGAGCATGCTTACATCCTGCAGCAATGCACTCACTACAAGCTCTGCACTATAATATAGGCTACACCATAACATCCGGTAGCAGTCATTGCAAACTGTGTACTACAATATAGAGCAAGCTAACATCCTGCAGCAATGCACTCACTACACTCTCTGTACTATAATATCGGCTACACCATAACATCCGGTAGCAGTCTTTGCAAACTGCTAACTACAATATAGAGCATGCTTACATCCTGCAGCAATGCACTCACTACAAGCTCTGTACTATAATATAGGCTACACCATAACATCCGGTAGCAGTCATTGCAAACTGCGTACTACAATATAGAGCAAGCTAACATCCTGCAGCAATGCACTCACTACACTCTCTGTACTATAATATCGGCTACACCATAACATCCGGTAGCAGTCTTTGCAAACTGCTAACTACAATATAGAGCATGCTTACATCCTGCAGCAATGCACTCACTACAAGCTCTGTACTATAATATAGGCTACACCATAACATCTGGTAGCAGTCCTTGCAAACTGCTTACTACAATATAGAGCATGCTTACATCCTGCAGCAATGCACTCACTACAAGCTCTGTACTATAATATAGGCTACACCATAAAATCCAGTAGCAGTCATTGCAAACTGTGTAGTACAATATAGAGCATGCTAACATCCTGCAGCAATGCACTCACTACAAGCTCTGTACTACAATATAGGCTACACCGTAACATCCGGTAGCAGTCATTGCAAACTGTGTACTACAATATAGAGCACGCTTACATCCTGCAGCAATGCACTCACTACACTACAAGCTCCATACTATAATATAGGCTACACCATAACATCCGGTAGCAGTCATTGCAAACTGTGAACTACAATATAGAGCACGCTTACATCCTGCAGCAATGCACTCACTACACTACAAGCTCCGTACTATAATATAGGCTACACCATAACATCCGGTAGCAGTCATTGCAAACTGTGAACTACAATGTAGAGAGCACGCTAACATCCTGCAGCAATGCACTCACAAGCTCTGTACTACAATATAGGCTACACCATAGCAATATAGAGCACGCTTATATCCTCCAGCAATACGCTCACTACACCCTCTGTACTATAATATGGCTACACCATAAAATCTGGTAGCAGTCATTGCAAACTGCTTACTACAATATAGAGCATGCTTACATCCTGCAGCAATGCACTCACTACAAGCTCTGTACTATAATCTATAATATAGGCTACACCATAACATCCGGTAGCAGTCATTTCAAACTGTGCGCTACAATTGAGAGCACGCTTACATCCTGCAGCAATGCGCTCACTACACCCTCTGTACTATAATATGGCTACACCATAAAATCTGGTAGCAGTCATTGCAAACTGCTTACTACAATATAGAGCATGCTTACATCCTGCAGCAATGCACTCACTACAAGCTCTGTACTACAATATAGGCTACACCATAACATCCGGTAGCAGTCATTGCAAACTGTGTAATACAATATAGAGCACACTTACATCCTGCAGCAATGCACTCACTACACTACAAGCTCCGTACTATAATATAGGCTACACCATAACATCCGGTAGCAGTCATTGCACATTGTGAACTACAATATAGAGCACGCTTACATCCTACAGTAATGCACTCACTACACTACAAGCTCCGTACCATAATATAGGCTACACCATAACATCCGCTAGCAGTCCTTGCAAACTGTGTACTACAATATAGAACACGCTTACATCCTGCAGCAATGCACTCACAACACTACAAGCTCTGTACTATAATATAGGCTACACCATAACATCCGGTAGCAGTCATTGCAAACTGTGTACTACAATATAGAGCAAGCTAACATCCTGCAGCAATGCACTCACTACACTCTCTGTACTATAATATCGGCTACACCATAACATCCGGTAGCAGTCATTGCAAACTTCTAACTACAATATAGAGCATGCTTACATCCTGCAGCAATGCACTCACTACAAGCTCTGTACTATAATATAGGCTACACCATAACATCCAGTAGCAGTCATTGCAAACTGTGTACTACAATTGAGAGCATGCCAACATCCTGCAGCAATGCACTCACTACACGCTCTGTACTATAATATAGGCTACACCATAACATCCGGTAGCAGTCATTGCAAACTGCTTACTACAATATAGAGCATGCTTACATCCTGCAGCAATGCACTCACTGCAAGCTCTGTACTATAATATAGGCTACACCATAAAATCTGGTAGCAGTCATTGCAAACTGTCTACTACAATAGACAGCACGCCAACATCCTGCAGCAATGCACTCACTACACACTCTGTACTATAATATAGGCTACACCATGACATCCGGTAGCAGTCATTGCAAATTGCGTACTACAATATAGAGAGCATGCTAACATCCTGCAGCAATGCACTCACTACAAGCTCTGTACTATAATATAGGCTACACCATAACATCTGGTAGCAGTCATTGCAAACTGCTTACTACAATATAGAGCACGCTTACATCCTGCAGCAATGCACTCACTTCAAGCTCCGTACTATAATATAGGCTACACCATAACATCCACTAGCAGTCCTTCCAAACTGTGTATTACAATATAGAGAGATTGCCAACATCCTGCAGCAATGCACTCACTACACGCTCTGTACTATGATGTAGGCTACACCATAACATCCGGTAGCAGTCATTGCAAACTGCGTACTACAATATAGAGAGCATGCCAACATCCTGCAGCAATGCACTCACTACAAGCTCTGTACTATAATATAGGCTACACCATAACATCCTGTAGCAGTCATTGAAAACTGCTTACTACAATATAGAGCACGCTTACATCCTGCAGCAATGCACTCACTACAAGCTCTGTACTATAATATGGCTACACCATAACATCCGGTAGCAGTCATTGCAAACTGCGTACTACAATATAGAGCATGCTTACATCCTGCAGCAATGCACTCACTACAAGCTCTGTACTATAATATAGGCTACATCAAAACATCCGGTAGCAGTCATTGCAAACTGTGTACTACAATATAGAGCACGCTAACATCCTGCAGCAATGCACTCACTACAAGCTCTGTGCTATAATATAGGCTACACCATAACATACGGTAGCAGTCATTGAAAACTGCTTACTACAATATAGAGAGTACGCCAACATCCTGCAGCAATGCACTCACTACATGTTCTGTACTATAATATAGGCTACACCATAACATCCGGTAGCAGTCATTGCAAACTGCTAACTACAATATAGAGCATGCTTACATCCTGCAGCAATGCACTCACTACAAGCTCTGTACTATAATATAGGCTACACCATAACATCTGGTAGCAGTCCTTGCAAACTGCTTACTACAATATAGAGCATGCTTACATCTTGCAGCAATGCACTCACTACAAGCTCTGTACTATAATATAGGCTACACCATAAAATCCAGTAGCAGTCATTGCAAACTGTGTACTACAATATAGAGCATGCTAACATCCTGCAGAAATGCACTCACTACAAGCTCTGTACTACAATATAGGCTACACCATAACATCCGGTAGCAGTCATTTCAAACTGTGTACTACAATATAGAGCACGCTTACATCCTGCAGCAATGTACTCACTACACTACAAGCTGCGTACTACAATATATGCTACACCATAACATCCGCTTGCTGTCATTGCAAACTGTGTACTACAATATAGAGCACGCTTACATCCTGCAGCAATGCACTCACTACAAGCTCTGTACTATAATATAGGCTACACCATAAAATCCAGTAGCAGTCATTGCAAACTGTGTACTACAATATAGAGCATGCTAACATCCTGCAGAAATGCACTCACTACAAGCTCTGTACTACAATATAGGCTACACCATAACATCCGGTAGCAGTCATTTCAAACTGTGTACTACAATATAGAGCACGCTTACATCCTGCAGCAATGTACTCACTACACTACAAGCTGCGTACTACAATATATGCTACACCATAACATCCGCTTGCTGTCATTGCAAACTGTGTACTACAATATAGAGCACGCTTACATCCTGCAGCAATGCACTCACTACACTACAAGCTCCATACTATAATATAGGCTACACCATAACATCCGGTAGCAGTCATTGCAAACTGTGAACTACAATGTAGAGAGCACGCTAACATCCTGCAGCAATGCACTCCCTACAAGCTCTGTACTACAATATAGGCTACACCATAGCATCCTGTAGCAGTCATTGCAAACTGGTTACTACAATATAGAGCACGCTTACATCCTCCACCAATACGCTCACTACACCCTCTGTACTATAATATGGCTACACCATAATATCTGGTAGCAGTCATTGCAAACTGCTTACTACAATATAGAGCATGCTTACATCCTGCACCAATGCACTCACTACAAGCTCTGTACTATAATATAGGCTACACCATAACATCCGGTAGCAGTCATTGCAAACTGTGTACTACAATTGAGAGCACGCTTACATCCTGCAGCAATGCGCTCACTACACCCTCTGTTCTATAATATGGCTACACCATAAAATCTGGTAGCAGTCATTGCGAACTGCTTACTACAATATAGAGCATGCTTACATCCTGCAGCAATGCACTCACTACAAGCTCTGTACTACAATATAGGCTACACCATAACATCTGGTAGCAGTCATTGCAAACTGTGTAATACAATATAGAGCACACTTACATCCTGCAGCAATGCACTCACTACACTACAAGCTCCGTACTATAATATAGGCTACACCATAACATCCGGTAGCAGTCATTGCACATTGTGAACTACAATATAGAGCACGCTTACATCCTGCAGCAATGCACTCACTACACTACAAGCTCCGTACCATAATATAGGCTACACCATAACATCCGCTAGCAGTCCTTGCAAACTGTGTACTACAATATAGAACACGCTTACATCCTGCAGCAATGCACTCACAACACTACAAGCTCCGTACTATAATATAGGCTACACCATAACATCCGGTAGCAGTCATTGCAAACTGCGTACTACAATATAGAGCAAGCTAACATCCTGCAGCAATGCACTCACTACACTCTCTGTACTATAATATCGGCTACACCATAACATCCGGTAGCAGTCATTGCAAACTTCTAACTAAATATAGAGCATGCTTACATCCTGCAGCAATGCACTCACTACAAGCTCTGTACTATAATATAGGCTACACCATAACATCCAGTAGCAGTCATTGCAAACTGTGTACTACAATTGAGAGCATGCCAACATCCTGCAGCAATGCACTCACTACACGCTCTGTACTATAATATAGGCTACACCATAACATCCGGTAGCAGTCATTGCAAACTGCTTACTACAATATAGAGCATGCTTACATCCTGCAGCAATGCACTCACTACAAGCTCTGTACTATAATATAGGCTACACCATAAAATCTGGTAGCAGTCATTGCAAACTGTCTACTACAATAGAGAGCACGCCAACATCCTGCAGCAATGCACTCACTACACGCTCTGTACTATAATATAGGGCACACCATGACATTCGTTAGCAGTTATTGTAAACTGCGTACTACAATATAGCGAGCACGCTAACATCCTGCAGCAATGCACTCACTACAAGCTCTGTACTATAATATAGGCTACACCATAACATCTGGTAGCAGTCATTGCAAACTGCTTACTACAATATAGAGCATGCTTACATCCTGCAGCAATGCACTCACTACAAGCTCTGTACTACAATATAGGCTACACCATAACATCTGGTAGCAGTCATTGCAAACTGTGTAATACAATATAGAGCACACTTACATCCTGCAGCAATGCACTCACTACACTACAAGCTCCGTACTATAATATAGGCTACACCATAACATCCGGTAGCAGTCATTGCACATTGTGAACTACAATATAGAGCACGCTTACATCCTGCAGCAATGCACTCACTACACTACAAGCTCCGTACCATAATATAGGCTACACCATAACATCCGCTAGCAGTCCTTGCAAACTGTGTACTACAATATAGAACACGCTTACATCCTGCAGCAATGCACTCACAACACTACAAGCTCCGTACTATAATATAGGCTACACCATAACATCCGGTAGCAGTCATTGCAAACTGCGTACTACAATATAGAGCAAGCTAACATCCTGCAGCAATGCACTCACTACACTCTCTGTACTATAATATCGGCTACACCATAACATCCGGTAGCAGTCATTGCAAACTTCTAACTAAATATAGAGCACGCTTACATCCTGCAGCAATGCACTCACTACAAGCTCTGTACTATAATATAGGCTACACCATAACATCCAGTAGCAGTCATTGCAAACTGTGTACTACAATTGAGAGCATGCCAAAATCCTGCAGCAATGCACTCACTACACGCTCTGTACTATAATATAGGCTACACCATAACATCCGGTAGCAGTCATTGCAAACTGCTTACTACAATATAGAGCATGCTTACATCCTGCAGCAATGCACTCACTGCAAGCTCTGTACTATAATATAGGCTACACCATAAAATCTGGTAGCAGTCATTGCAAACTGTCTACTACAATAGAGAGCACGCCAACATCCTGCAGCAATGCACTCACTACACACTCTGTACTATAATATAGGCTACAGCATGACATCCTTTAGCAGTCATTGCAAATTGCGTACTACAATATAGAGAGCATGCTAACATCCTGCAGCAATGCACTCACTACAAGCTCTGTACTATAATATAGGCTACACCATAACATCTGGTAGCAGTCATTGCAAACTGCTTACTACAATATAGAGCACGCTTACATCCTGCAGCAATGCACTCACTTCAAGCTCCGTACTATAATATAGGCTACACCATAACATCCACTAGCAGTCCTTCCAAACTGTGTATTACAATATAGAGAGATTGCCAACATCCTGCAGCAATGCACTCACTACACGCTCTGTACTATGATGTAGGCTACACCATAACATCCGGTAGCAGTCATTGCAAACTGCGTACTACAATATAGAGAGCATGCCAACATCCTGCAGCAATGCACTCACTACAAGCTCTGTACTATAATATAGGCTACACCATAACATCCTGTAGCAGTCATTGCAAACTGCTTACTACAATATAGAGCACGCTTACATCCTGCAGCAATGCACTCACTACAAGCTCTGTACTATAATATGGCTACACCATAACATCCGGTAGCAGTCATTGCAAACTGCGTACTACAATATAGAGCATGCTTACATCCTGCAGCAATGCACTCACTACAAGCTCTGTACTATAATATAGGCTACATCAAAACATCCGGTAGCAGTCATTGCAAACTGTGTACTACAATATAGAGCACGCTAACATCCTGCAGCAATGCACTCACTACAAGCTCTGTGCTATAATATAGGCTACACCATAACATACGGTAGCAGTCATTGAAAACTGCTTACTACAATATAGAGAGTACGCCAACATCCTGCAGCAATGCACTCACTACATGTTCTGTACTATAATATAGGCTACACCATAACATCCGGTAGCAGTCATTGCAAACTGCTAACTACAATATAGAGCATGCTTACATCCTGCAGCAATGCACTCACTACAAGCTCTGTACTATAATATAGGCTACACCATAACATCTGGTAGCAGTCCTTGCAAACTGCTTACTACAATATAGAGCATGCTTACATCTTGCAGCAATGCACTCACTACAAGCTCTGTACTATAATATAGGCTACACCATAAAATCCAGTAGCAGTCATTGCAAACTGTGTACTACAATATAGAGCATGCTAACATCCTGCAGAAATGCACTCACTACAAGCTCTGTACTACAATATAGGCTACACCATAACATCCGGTAGCAGTCATTTCAAACTGTGTACTACAATATAGAGCACGCTTACATCCTGCAGCAATGTACTCACTACAATACAAGCAGCGTACTACAATATATGCTACACCATAACATCCGCTTGCTGTCATTGCAAACTGTGTACTACAATATAGAGCACGCTTACATCCTGCAGCAATGCACTCACTACACTACAAGCTCCATACTATAATATAGGCTACACCATAACATCCGGTAGCAGTCATTGCAAACTGTGAACTACAATATAGAGCACGCTTACATCCTGCAGCAATGCACTCACTACACTACAAGCTCCGTACTATAATATAGGCTACACCATAACATCCGGTAGCAGTCATTGCAAACTGTGAACTACAATGTAGAGAGCACGCTAACATCCTGCAGCAATGCACTCCCTACAAGCTCTGTACTACAATATAGGCTACACCATAGCATCCTGTAGCAGTCATTGCAAACTGTGTACTACAATATAGAGCACGCTTACATCCTCCACCAATACGCTCACTACACCCTCTGTACTATAATATGGCTACACCATAATATCTGGTAGCAGTCATTGCAAACTGCTTACTACAATATAGAGCATGCTTACATCCTGCACCAATGCACTCACTACAAGCTCTGTACTATAATATAGGCTACACCATAACATCCGGTAGCAGTCATTGCAAACTGTGTACTACAATTGAGAGCACGCTTACATCCTGCAGCAATGCGCTCACTACACCCTCCGTTCTATAATATGGCTACACCATAAAATCTGGTAGCAGTCATTGCGAACTGCTTACTACAATATAGAGCATGCTTACATCCTGCAGCAATGCACTCACTTCAAGCTCCGTACTATAATATAGGCTACACCATAACATCTGGTAGCAGTCATTGCAAACTGCTTACTACAATATAGAGCACGCTTACATCCTGCAGCAATGCACTCACTTCAAGCTCCGTACTATAATATAGGCTACACCATAACATCTGGTAGCAGTCATTGCAAACTGCTTACTACAATATAGAGCATGCTTACATCCTGCAGCAATGCACTTACTACACTACAAGCTCCGTACCATAATATAGGCTACACCATAACATCCGCTAGCAGTCCTTGCAAACTGTGTACTACAATATAGAACACGCTTACATCCTGCAGCAATGCACTCACAACACTACAAGCTCCGTACTATAATATAGGCTACACCATAACATCCGGTAGCAGTCATTGCAAACTGCGTACTACAATATAGAGCAAGCTAACATCCTGCAGCAATGCACTCACTACACTCTCTGTACTATAATATCGGCTACACCATAACATCCAGTAGCAGTCATTGCAAACTTCTAACTACAATATAGAGCATGCTTACATCCTGCAGCAATGCACTCACTACAAGCTCTGTACTATAATATAGGCTACACCATAACATCCAGTAGCAGTCATTGCAAACTGTGTACTACAATTGAGAGCATGCCAACATCCTGCAGCAATGCACTCACTACACGCTCTGTACCATAATATAAGCTACACCATAACATCCGGTAGCAGTCATTGCAAACTGCTTACTACAATAGAGAGCATGCTTTCATCCTGCAGCAATGCACTCACTACAAGCTCTGTACTGTAATATAGGCTACACCATAAAATCTGGTAGCAGTCATTGCAAACTGTCTACTACAATAGAGAGCACGCCAACATCCTGCAGCAATGCACTCACTACACGCTCTGTACTATAATATAGGCTACACCATGACATCCGGTAGCAGTCATTGCAAACTGCGTACTACAATATAGAGAGCACGCTAACATCCTGCAGCAATGCACTCACTACAAGCTCTGTACTATAATATAGGCTACACCATAACATCCTGTAGCAGTCATTGCAAACTGCTTACTACAATATAGAGCACGCTTACATCCTGCAGCAATGCACTCACTACAAGCTATGTACTATAATATGGCTACACCATAACATCCGGTAGCAGTCATTGCAAACTGCGTACTACAATATAGAGCATGCTTACATCCTGCAGCAATGCACTCACTACAAGCTCTGTACTATAATATAGGCTACATCAAAACATCCGGTAGCAGTCATTGCAAACTGTGTACTACAATATAGAGCACGCTAACATCCTGCAGCAATGCACTCACTACAAGCTCTGTGCTATAATATAGGCTACACCATAACATACGGTAGCAGTCATTGAAAACTGCTTACTACAATATAGAGAGTACGCCAACATCCTGCAGCAATGCACTCACTACACGTTCTGTACTATAATATAGGCTACACCATAACATCCGGTAGCAGTCATTGCAAACTGCTAACTACAATATAGAGCATGCTTACATCCTGCAGCAATGCACTCACTACAAGCTCTGTACTATAATATAGGCTACACCATAACATCTGGTAGCAGTCCTTGCCAACTGCTTACTACAATATAAAGCATGCTTACATCCTGCAGCAATGCACTCACTACAAGCTCTGTACTATAATATAGGCTACACCATAAAATCCAGTAGCAGTCATTGCAAACTGTGTACTACAATATAGAGCATGCTAACATCCTGCAGAAATGCACTCACTACAAGCTCTGTACTACAATATAGGCTACACCATAACATCCGGTAGCAGTCATTGCGAACTGTGTACTACAATATAGAGCACGCTTACATCCTGCAGCAATGTACTCACTACACTACAAGCTCTGTACTACAATATATGCTACACCATAACATCCGCTTGCTGTCATTGCAAACTGTGTACTACAATATAGAGCACGCTTACATCCTGCAGCAATGCACTCACTACACTACAAGCTCCATACTATAATATAGGCTACACCATAACATCCGGTAGCAGTCATTGCAAACTGTGAACTACAATGTAGAGCACGCTAACATCCTGCAGCAATGCACTCACTACAAGCTCTGTACTACAATATAGGCTACACCATAGCATCCGGTAGCAGTCATTGCAAACTGTGTACTACAATATAGAGCACGCTTACATCCTGCAGCAATACGCTCACTACACCCTCTGTACTATAATATGGCTACACCATAAAATCTGGTAGCAGTCATTGCAAACTGCTTACTACAATATAGAGCATGCTTACATCCTGCAGCAATGCACTCACTACAAGCTCTGTTCTACAATATAGGCTACACCATAACATCCGGTAGCAGTCATTGCAAACTGTGTAATACAATATAGAGCACACTTACATCCTGCAGCAATGTACTCACTACACTACAAGCTCCGTACTATAATATAGGCTACACCATAACATCCAGTAGAAGTCATTGCACATTGTGAACTACAATATAGAGCACGCTTACATCCTGCAGCAATGCACTCACTACACTACAAGCTCCGCACCATAATATAGGCTACACCATAACATCCGCTAGCAGTCCTTGCAAACTGTGTACTACAATATAGAACACGCTTACATCCTGCAGCAATGCACTCACCACACTACAAGCTCCGTACTATAATATAGGCTACACCATAACATCCGGTAGCAGTCATTGCAAACTGCGTACTACAATATAGAGCAAGCTAACATCCTGCAGCAATGCACTCACTACACTCTCTGTACTATAATATCAGCTACACCATAACATCCGGTAGCAGTCATTGCAAACTTCTAACTACAATATAGAGCATGCTTACATCCTGCAGCAATGCACTCACTACAAGCTCTGTACTATAATATACGCTACACCATAACATCCAGTAGCAGTCATTGCAAACTGTGTACTACAATTGAGAGCATGCCAACATCCTGCAGCAATGCACTCACTACACGCTCTGTACTATAATATAGGCTACAGCATAACATCCGGTAGCAGTCATTACAAACTGCTTACTACAATATAGAGCATGCTTACATCCTGCAGCAATGCACTCACTACAAGCTCTGTACTATAATATAGGCTACACCATAAAATCTGGTAGCAGTCATTGCAAACTGTCTACTACAATAGAGAGCACGCCAACATCCTGCAGCAATGCGCTCACTACACGCTCTGTACTATAATATAGGCTACACCATGACATCCGGTAGCAGTCATTGCAAACTGCGTACTACAATATAGAGAGCACGCTAACATCCTGCAGCAATGCACTCACTCCAAGCTCTGTACTATAATATAGGCTACACCATAACATCCGGTAGCAGTCATTGCAAACTGCTTACTACAATATAGAGCACGCTTACATCCTGCAGCAATGCACTCACTTCAAGCTCCGTACTATAATATAGGCTACACCATAACATCTGGTAGCAGTCATTGCAAACTGCTTACTACAATATAGAGCATGCTTACATCCTGCAGCAATGCACTCACTACAAGCTCTGTATTATAATATAGGCTACACCATAACATCCGGTAGCAGTCATTGCAAACTCTGTATTACAATATAGAGAGATCGCCAACATCCTGCAGCAATGCACTCACTACACGCTCTTTACTATGATATAGGCTACACCATAACATCCGGTAGCAGTCATTGCAAACTGCGTACTACAATATAGAGAGCATGCCAACATCTTGCAGCAATGCACTCACTACAAGCTCTGTACTATAATATAGGCTACACCATAACATCCTGTAGCAGTCATTGCAAACTGCTTACTACAATATAGAGCACATTTACATCCTGCAGCAATGCACTCACTACAAGCTCTGTACTATAATATGGCTACACCATAACATCCGGTAGCAGTCATTGCAAACTGCGTACTACAATATAGAGCATGCTAACATCCTGCAGCAATGCACTCACTATAAGCTCTGTACTATAATATAGGCTACACCATGACATCCGGTAACAGTCATTGCAAACTGCATACTACAATATAGAGAGCACGCTAACATCCTGCAGCAATGGACTCACAACACTACAAGCTCCGTACTATAATATAGGCTACACCATAACATCCGGTAGCAGTCATTGCAAACTGCGTACTACAATATAGAGCAAGCTAACATCCTGCAGCAATGCACTCACTACACTCTCTGTACTATAATATCGGCTACACCATAACATCCGGTAGCAGTCATTGCAAACTTCTAACTAAATATAGAGCATGCTTACATCCTGCAGCAATGCACTCACTACAAGCTCTGTACTATAATATAGGCTACACCATAACATCCAGTAGCAGTCATTGCAAACTGTGTACTACAATTGAGAGCATGCCAACATCCTGCAGCAATGCACTCACTACACGCTCTGTACTATAATATAGGCTACACCATAACATCCGGTAGCAGTCATTGCAAACTGCTTACTACAATATAGAGCATGCTTACATCCTGCAGCAATGCACTCACTACAAGCTCTGTACTATAATATAGGCTACACCATAAAATCTGGTAGCAGTCATTGCAAACTGTCTACTACAATAGAGAGCACGCCAACATCCTGCAGCAATGCACTCACTACACGCTATGTACTATAATATAGGCTACACCATGACATTCGGTAGCAGTTATTGCAAACTGCGTACTACAATATAGCGAGCACGCTAACATCCTGCAGCAATGCACTCACTACAAGCTCTGTACTATAATATAGGCTACACCATAACATCTGGTAGCAGTCATTGCAAACTGCTTACTACAATATAGAGCACGCTTACATCCTGCAGCAATGCACTCACTTCAAGCTCCGTACTATAATATAGGCTACACCATAACATCTGGTAGCAGTCATTGCAAACTGCTTACTACAATATAGAGCATGCTTACATCCTGCAGCAATGCACTTACTACACTACAAGCTCCGTACCATAATATAGGCTACACCATAACATCCGCTAGCAGTCCTTGCAAACTGTGTACTACAATATAGAACACGCTTACATCCTGCAGCAATGCGCTCACAACACTACAAGCTCCGTACTATAATATAGGCTACACCATAACATCCGGTAGCAGTCATTGCAAACTGGGTACTACAATATAGAGCAAGCTAACATCCTGCAGCAATGCACTCACTACACTCTCTGTACTATAATATCGGCTACACCATAACATCCAGTAGCAGTCATTGCAAACTTCTAACTACAATACAAAGCATGCTTACATCCTGCAGCAATGCACTCACTACAAGCTCTGTACTATAATATAGGCTACACCATAACATCCAGTAGCAGTCATTGCAAACTGTGTACTACAATTGAGAGCATGCCAACATCCTGCAGCAATGCACTCACTACACGCTCTGTACCATAATATAAGCTACACCATAACATCCGGTAGCAGTCATTGCAAACTGCTTACTACAATATAGAGCATGCTTACATCCTGCAGCAATGCACTCACTACAAGCTCTGTACTATAATATAGGCTACACCATAAAATCTGGTAGCAGTCATTGCAAACTGTCTACTACAATAGAGAGCACGCCAACATCCTGCAGCAATGCACTCACTACACGCTCTGTACTATAATATAGGCTACACCATGACATCCGGTAGCAGTCATTGCAAACTGCGTACTACAATATAGAGAGCACGCTAACATCCTGCAGCAATGCACTCACTACAAGCTCTGTACTATAATATAGGCTACACCATAACATCTGGTAGCAGTCATTGCAAACTGCTTACTACAATATAGAGCACGCTTACATCCTGCAGCAATGCACTCACTTCAAGCTCCGTACTATAATATAGGCTACACCATAACATCTGGTAGCAGTCATTGCAAACTGCTTACTACAATATAGAGCATGCTTACATCCTGCAGCAATGCACTCACTACAAGCTCTGTACTATAATATATGCTACACCATAACATCCGGTAGCAGTCTTTGCAAACTGTGTATTACAATATAGAGAGATCGCCAACATCCTGCAGCAATGCACTCACTACACGCTCTGTACTATGATGTAGGCTACACCATAACATCCGGTAGCAGTCATTGCAAACTGCGTACTACAATATAGAGAGCATGCCAACATTCTGCAGCAATGCACTCACTACAAGCTCTGTACTATAATATAGGCTACACCATAACATCCTGTAGCAGTCATTGCAAACTGCTTACTACAATATAGAGCACGCTTACATCCTGCAGCAATGCACTCACTACAAGCTATGTACTACAATATGGCTACACCATAACATCCGGTAGCAGTCATTGCAAACTGCGTACTACAATATAGAGCATGCTTACATCCTGCAGCAATGCACTCACTACAAGCTCTGTACTATAATATAGGCTACATCAAAACATCCGGTAGCAGTCATTGCAAACTGTGTACTACAATATAGAGCACGCTAACATCCTGCAGCAATGCACTCACTACAAGCTCTGTGCTATAATATAGGCTACACCATAACATACGGTAGCAGTCATTGAAAACTGCTTACTACAATATAGAGAGTACGCCAACATCCTGCAGCAATGCACTCACTACACGTTCTGTACTATAATATAGGCTACACCATAACATCCGGTAGCAGTCATTGCAAACTGCTAACTACAATATAGAGCATGCTTACATCCTGCAGCAATGCACTCACTACAAGCTCTGTACTATAATATAGGCTACACCATAACATCTGGTAGCAGTCCTTGCAAACTGCTTACTACAATATAAAGCATGCTTACATCCTGCAGCAATGCACTCACTACAAGCTCTGTACTATAATATAGGCTACACCATAAAATCCAGTAGCAGTCATTGCAAACTGTGTACTACAATATAGAGCATGCTAACATCCTGCAGAAATGCACTCACTACAAGCTCTGTACTACAATATAGGCTACACCATAACATCCGGTAGCAGTCATTGCGAACTGTGTACTACAATATAGAGCACGCTTACATCCTGCAGCAATGTACTCACTACACTACAAGCTCCGTACTACAATATATGCTACACCATAACATCCGCTTGCTGTCATTGCAAACTGTGTACTACAATATAGAGCACGCTTACATCCTGCAGCAATGCACTCACTACACTACAAGCTCCATACTATAATATAGGCTACACCATAACATCCGGTAGCAGTCATTGCAAACTGTGAACTACAATGTAGAGCACGCTAACATCCTGCAGCAATGCACTCACTACAAGCTCTGTACTACAATATAGGCTACACCATAGCATCCGGTAGCAGTCATTGCAAACTGTGTACTACAATATAGAGCACGCTTACATCCTGCAGCAATACGCTCACTACACCCTCTGTACTATAATATGGCTACACCATAAAATCTGGTAGCAGTCATTGCAAACTGCTTACTACAATATAGAGCATGCTTACATCCTGCAGCAATGCACTCACTACAAGCTCTGTACTACAATATAGGCTACACCATAACATCCGGTAGCAGTCATTGCAAACTGTGTAATACAATATAGAGCACACTTACATCCTGCAGCAATGCACTCACTACACTACAAGCTCCGTACTATAATATAGGATACACCATAACATCCAGTAGCAGTCATTGCACATTGTGAACTACAATATAGAGCACGCTTACATCCTGCAGCAATGCACTCATTACACTACAAGCTCCGCACCATAATATAGGCTACACCATAACATCCGCTAGCAGTCCTTGCAAACTGTGTACTACAATATAGAACACGCTTACATCCTGCAGCAATGCACTCACCACACTACAAGCTCCGTACTATAATATAGGCTACACCATAACATCCGGTAGCAGTCATTGCAAACTGCGTACTACAATATAGAGCAAGCTAACATCCTGCAGCAATGCACTCACTACACTCTCTGTACTATAATATCAGCTACACCATAACATCCGGTAGCAGTCATTGCAAACTTCTAACTGCAATATAGAGCATGCTTACATCCTGCAGCAATGCACTCACTACAAGCTCTGTACTATAATATACGCTACACCATAACATCCAGTAGCAGTCATTGCAAACTGTGTACTACAATTGAGAGCATGCCAACATCCTGCAGCAATGCACTCACTACACGCTCTGTACTATAATATAGGCTACAGCATAACATCCGGTAGCAGTCATTACAAACTGCTTACTACAATATAGAGCATGCTTACATCCTGCAGCAATGCACTCACTACAAGCTCTGTACTATAATATAGGCTACACCATAAAATCTGGTAGCAGTCATTGCAAACTGTCTACTACAATAGAGAGCACGCCAACATCCTGCAGCAATGCGCTCACTACACGCTCTGTACTATAATATAGGCTACACCATGACATCCGGTAGCAGTCATTGCAAACTGCGTACTACAATATAGAGAGCACGCTAACATCCTGCAGCAATGCACTCACTACAAGCTCTGTACTATAATATAGGCTACACCATAACATCCGGTAGCAGTCATTGCAAACTGCTTACTACAATATAGAGCACGCTTACATCCTGCAGCAATGCACTCACTTCAAGCTCCGTACTATAATATAGGCTACACCATAACATCTGGTAGCAGTCATTGCAAACTGCTTACTACAATATAGAGCATGCTTACATCCTGCAGCAATGCACTCACTACAAGCTCTGTTTTATAATATAGGCTACACCATAACATCCGGTAGCAGTCATTGCAAACTCTGTATTACAATATAGAGAGATCGCCAACATCCTGCAGCAATGCACTCACTACACGCTCTGTACTATGATATAGGCTACACCATAACATCCGGTAGCAGTCATTGCAAACTGCGTACTACAATATAGAGAGCATGCCAACATCTTGCAGCAATGCACTCACTACAAGCTCTGTACTATAATATAGGCTACACCATAACATCCTGTAGCAGTCATTGCAAACTGCTTACTACAATATAGAGCACATTTACATCCTGCAGCAATGCACTCACTACAAGCTCTGTACTATAATATGGCTACACCATAACATCCGGTAGCAGTCATTGCAAACTGCGTACTACAATATAGAGCATGCTAACATCCTGCAGCAATGCACTCACTATAAGCTCTGTACTATAATATAGGCTACACCATGACATCCGGTAACAGTCATTGCAAACTGCATACTACAATATAGAGAGCACGCTAACATCCTGCAGCAATGCACTCATTACAAGCTCTGTACTATAATATAGGCTACACCATAACATCCGTTAGCAGTCATTGCAAACTGCTTACTAGAATATAGAGCACGCTTACATCCTGCAGCAATGCACTCACTACAAGCTCCGTACTATAATATAGGCTACACCATAACATCTGGTAGCAGTCATTGCAAACTGCTTACTACAATATAGAGCATGCTTACATCCTGCAACAATGCATTCACTACAAGCTCTGTACTATAATATAGGCTACATCAAAACATCCGGTAGCAGTCATTGCAAACTGTGTACTACAATATAGAGCACGCTAACATCCTGCAGCAATGCACTCACTACAAGCTCTGTGCTATAATATAGGCTACACCATAACATACGGTAGCAGTCATTGCAAACTGCTTACTACAATATAGAGAGTACGCCAACATCCTGCCGCAATGCACTCACAACACGTTCTGTACTGTAATATAGGCTACACCATAACATCCGGTAGCAGTCATAGCAAACTGTGTACTACAAGCAATCACTGCACGTTCTGTATTTTAATATAGCATGCACTGCAACATCCTGCACAGTCACTGACAGCTCTGTACCAAGACATAGAGCACACTTATATCCTGCAGCAATCACCGTATTTAATGTAGCGTCCATTCAGTGCTAACACTGCAGAGCACCCGCACACGTCCTTCCTTCCACAGTGCACCTCGAGCCAGAGTGCATAGCGATGCACAGCAGCAGGAACCGTCTGAAAGCACTTCACTGCAAGGCAGATCACACTGAAACGGGTGCTGTAATCACTGTACCGCGGGACATGGCACCTTGCAGCAACTGGAACTGCAAGCATCTATACCTCTGAGCTACTGAAGAGGTGAGCTGTGTGCTCTCTTGTGGTCCGACAACTGAGCAACACAACTGCAAGGAAGGTGCCTGGAGGTCCAGGGCACTGCGCCTAATTTTCAGGAAACTGCAAGCAAGCCGTCCAAGTGCTTTCATGCTTCAGCCATGGCAGCGCAGACGAACAGCAAGGCCGATCCGGTAAAAGACTAAGGGCCTCATCACGAGTTGGGCGATAGCTCTTAAATGCGGCAGTAACAGGGTTACCGCCCCATGTACCGCTCCGCCCAATCTCGAGCCTAGCGTGTTTACCCCCATCTGAAAGCTGGGGATAAACCCGCTGGGAAAATACCAATTTTAGTTGCAATTACAGCAGCCGGTATTACCGCGGGGAAATTGCGCCCAAAATTCCCCATTGGGTACAATGGACCCAATAGGGAGTACTGTTTAGTGCCCAACCCGTTATCCCGCAGTAATACCGCTGGACGGTTGCCCGCTAGCGCACATAAAGTTGGCCGCCCAACTCCTGATGAGGACCGAGCGAGTGGCTTGTTACAAGATTCAAATAATACTGTATTGACAACGGTTAAACGTTTAAACAGACGACTTAATTTTGTACATACTAATAATTACCGTGAAAAGAAAAAAATTCCCTGCGGCTTTGACAAACAAACGTGGAAAAAACAATGGTAGTCAAAACCACAGCATTCGGTAGCCAACCTTTCAAAGATATGCGAGAAGTTGGGTGGATCGCGCGAGAGCCCCGATTCTCAGTCTAAATAAAGGTAGACAGGTTTTTACTGGCCAATCTCTTCAACACGGCCGCATAGGCGTAGGGACCATGCCGGCCTAGGCACGAGCGGCATGGTGCGTGGTGACGTCATTTCCTTCCTCAAAGACCTCTCATAGATGGCCCGGTGCCAACAAAGGTGGTTCTTTCTGAAGGAGGGAGGGGCAGTATCTGGGCTGCCGAGGGCACCAGAATGGGTCCAGACATGGGGCAGTGGGCTCTACTGGGAGCCTGGCTGCTTTTCAGACTGGTCAGACATACTGAGGGGGCAGTGACAGGCTCCAGAGTCGGTGTCGGGCTGTGTTGACAGGGTGTACAGAGGTCTGTAAAGCCTGGCAAGGAATGGCACAGACTCATAAGCTCAGCCCTGATTCCAACAAGGGTCGGAGGTCATGGGGTAGCAGGGAGTGATACAAGTTCATCTCGACAGGCCCCGGCAAAGGCCAGCACCCCTTCTTGGGTGCAAGGGCAGGGGCTGTTTAGAGGATACATATCTTGGCAAGTGGGGCCCATGTCCTGTCTCTTCCACGTGCAGTTGACCTTTCTCCGCGCCTCCAGCTCTAGAAGTAGGCTGCAGTTAGATAGGAGAGACCAGCACCATGTACACGTGTGATCAATGGGCAACCGGGGGCACTGGATTCTGCGCCACTACCCTTAACATGCTGGGGACCTGAAGAACAATACCCCATTCTACCAGCTCGGCGCTCGGCCCGGTCACGGCCATTAACCAACCAAGGGCCTGAATCAGCCAGATTGTCTTTGCATCCAAGTGTCTTGCAACACATGCAAACTCACAGAAGAGGCCCCCTTGTGACTCATAAAGACCACTACATGTTTCATGCTCTCTTTATTTATTTGGTATTTAAAATGCGCCTATACAGCAAAAAGTGTTTCAAGGCGCATCAAGACCAGGGAGGGCAAAGACGGGGAGAAAAAAAAAACAATAACGTTCCTACTAGGCCTTGAGACATTCGGACCGTTCAAGTGCAGTAACAACAATGAAGGGGAGGGGGAGAGGGACGGTGAAGGTTTGGGGGGGGGGGCACATGGAAGAAGACAAGCAAATAGCATGCTCGAAATGTTATATATATAAACAAGTTCATCCATCTAGGCCAGAGCACCCCAACTCCATGATCGGATGCCACTGTCTAAAGAATGAAAACATTGCCGAAGTCTAGTGCCTCTTAGACTGACTCAGCCTAACTTATGCAATGTTTTGAAGAAGAAAATGTGTGATTTTGATTTTAAATCTAATATTTCCTATCTATGTAACACGTTAATCTATGAAATTTGCAGCACTAGGAGCTTTCGCCGCAATCACCTCCCGAATTATCGGACTGTGTTATGCTCGTATAATATTCGTCGATTCATCACATACTTGAGTTTTCACTTTCTTCCGTCGAGGGAACATACTGGGCGATGGACCAAATTGCCACGCTACGATAGGATCTGCCGTCTTTGTGAAGTGGAGATTAAGACTGCCCGACGTCTACTTGCCCTCTCTTACGGGCTGTTAATTAGAGGCTACAGTGGGCCTGTTTCTGATATCAGATCTATTGAATATGAACCATTTTGGAGTATGATGTATGGGGCTGAAATGATTGTTACTTCAGCAACATATTATGTGTGGAAATAAGCTTTACGTGCCATCTCTTCTGCCACTTTTATTTCTTAAATGATTAAATTGTATTGGTCAATTTTACTTACTGAAGACAGTAGCAAAAGCCCAATTTATAGGAGTAGTCTTAAACGATTTTTTATAATTGAAAGATGCTTGAATTTTACTTTGTAACCAATTAAATGTGCAAAAGGTTTGTATCAACTATATTCACCAAAAATAAATAAATAAATTAAACAAAAAGAAGACAGGCTCAGCACATTCTAACCAGCCTTCTGACACTGCTGCCCCAGACAGCATTCCTATGATCAGGGCAGGTTCCAGGGGTCTGCAACCTGTGGCTCTCCAGATGGTTTGGGCTACAGCTCCCATGATCGCTCCCCATTCACCATGCTGGCTGGGGCTGATGGGAGTTGTAGTCCATCCGAAACATCTGCAGAACCAAAGTTGCAGACAGCCTCCTATTCCAGGCAATATGGCGCCGTGGGCATTACCCTACAATGTGCCTCTGTGGATGAGTGTCTGACGCCCATAATGGGAAGCCATCCACTGCTGAGACGACCCTCCCCAACATTAAAAACCACTGTTATAAAAATGAGGGCAGATTTATTAGCTTGTCATTCTAGTAATTAACATGGAGACGCAACAAGAAAACAGGAATTTACTTTCATTGTCTCGTATATGTTCCGATGAAGGCCGCCCTCCTCAACTTCGCTGCTGCAAATCCTTTCATTGCTTTTGCATGATCTATTTTCTTCAACCATGTCACTCTCAATGGACAGCATGGGAGAGTCTGATCCTCTCTCTGTGGCGACTTAAGTATGTCTTCATCACTTGGCATTTGCTGCAGTTCCTCGGCCCTGCGGCAACAGTCATTTGAATGTAGGCGCAATCTCGGGGGTGACTCACAAATGTGGAAGCAAGTTCTCATTCCTTACATGGAGATTCCTCTGTAGAACCATTAAGGGATGGGATAACAGTCTGCTAGAAAGAGGGCTCAGTATGTCTTGATGCTAATTGAGAAGCCTCCTCGGGCAAGAGGCATTGCCTCATATGCATGTGGCTGTGCCTCTTCTTCTGCATGTTGTTAAGCTCCTTGATATCAGGCGTGCCCGGGGCCCCGGCACGTGCTGCCTGTCCGCAGGTTGCAAGACTTGCCCACGCAGACACAACCAAGAGGACTTTAGCGTCACCCAACACTGCCAGATTAACCGCCCCCAACCACTTGCAGGTACAGCTGAAAACTGCTTCTTTGTATTGCCAGCACCTTTATAGTGGTCCCTGTTTTATGCGCTCCCCAGTTTGCCAGATAAGTGGACTGGAGCACACAGACATTAGGTGATTTGGCCCAGATCGCTGATTTTTGGTAAATTGAACCTGTGCCTTCGGGTTCTGTATACTACATCGCCTCTGACAAGAGTTTAACACAACAATATATTGCCAGAGCAAGCAGGTACTTTTCTCGTTTAACCTGAGTGCTGCAGACGGTTTAGGTCTACTTGGATGAAAATATTTGACTTTTTCCAATTTGACCAAATTTTTATGGGTAGTTCTTTTGGTCAACAATGCGGCGGGAGACCCCACACATCCCCCCCACCCCCACACACTTCCCCCCACATTAACCTATTCCCTTACCCCTCCTCATACATTTATTTTATCTAATTTGACCGAAAAAACGATCAAATAAATTCGGTGAACTCGAAAAGGTCAAATGTTTTTCGATCAAGTATTCTAATACTCTGGAGGCAACATGTTTCGCATCATTTTGTTGCCTGAGCATCTCCAGCCCCAGGGAAGCTCACCTATTCATCGAACGCTGTAGTCTATCATTTGTTTCAATGCTCTGTAAATACCAGTCCTGCCTCATCAGCGAAGTTGGCAAACGCGAGGCAATGCTCAATTGAGCCTCTGGGGTGTTCTCTGTAAATTGTCCTTATTATTAGATAATCAGCAATAATGTTGACAATTAAACCGCAAAACGTATCTGAAGTCCTTTCAAAACCACAAGCCTACTCTTTGACTGGCGATCCACCATCGGGTATTCTCCCAACTCTGGTGTAAACGATCAGAAACCTTGGGATCACTTGTGATTCAGAGCTCACCTCCTGCTCAAATAGAATGGTTCCAGGTAATAATGTCCCCGCAAAAATGTCTCCTGACAAAAAAGTTGCAGTTTTTTGCAGAGACATTATTACATTGAACAGGCAGGGTACACCCCCGCAACCCTTGAAAGTTTTTTTTTTTTTACAAGGAGAGCAGGGGACACCCCCGCATCCCATCCCCATACATAATGTCACCATATATAATGTCGCCATTGGCTTTTCCCGGCGACATTATGTATGGGGACATTATTACCTGATAACAATAGAATGTAGTAGTATGGCGCGCACACTAGCAACTTGCCAGGCTGCGCCAAATCCTCTCATTCATGGAGTTCCAGCACAAAATGGCGGGAGTCTGGGCTCTCATCCTGTCCAGGCTTGACAATGACTTCAGCTTGGGAGTCCCTCAATGCATTGTACAACACCAGCAGCTCGCCCAGAACAGGGCAGCCCATATGGACAAGAAGGAATACCACCTCTGCAGGGGTGAAAAGCCTCCACGGGCTTCCCCCTTGAACATGCAGTTTTAACTCATGTGCGCGGTCCATCGTGTGATCTCATACATGCAAATCAACTGTGTATCCTAGGAATTCAGGTGGTACTCACCAGTGAGGACTCTAAATCCAGCCAATACTAGCCACGTTCCACTGCTACGGCCATAACCACCTCTGTATCGTTCCCCGATCTCCTGTTGCCCCTTTCCATTCTGAAGCGATTCTCTCTGCATGTAGCACTGAACAACTCTCCTAAATAAAAAAATGAATGTGGGATTGAGGTTTTTATGTTTGGTGCACACTTAACAAAATCGCTATTTGGAGATCCCAACTTTAGCAGCTAAGGAAAACAAAGCAGATTGAGGTAAAGTGATTTGGCCATGATCATATAATTTGTCTAAGTGGAGAAGCTGGAATCTAAGCCCAGGTTTCGTGGTTCAACAGACTTTGCAATTTGACAGTAGACTAGATCTCCTCCCAGGCCCATCTGTATTATAATCTGAAGCACTTTCTGCAAAGTTGCTTTCCACTAACGAAACTAGACTACTGTTAAAGAAAAGCCTGGCTTACAAAGCACCAGACATCATGGAATGTCCAGAAAGGGCCATCATAAAGGCCAACTGTGGTGTACAGAAAGTAATATGGGAAGATTTACAAAGAGACCAACCTAACAAAGATTATGAAGAAAATAGAACACGTCTCTTAATCCCCTTCAACAATCAATCAACACAAATATGTACGGTAATTAGGAAACACTGGAGTGCGTTATCACTTGGCCCAGACATCAGTTAGGTTGTTGCAGCAGATCCAATGATTTCAAAGATTGAATCATTTAAAGGATATTTTTGTGCATGGTTATTATGAGACAAGGAAGGAATTTGATTAAAATGTTGGTTGAACCAGACAGGAGGGGCTTTTTGTTGTGACAGTGCAGCATTTGTAAATTTGGATTCAATAAGTGAACTGAGATGTGGAATAAGAGGAGAGGTTCATGTGGAGATTTTAATTGCAACTCTGAACATTTTGTATATATTTGCATCTATTGTGAGTAAATAAGGTCTATTAGAAATGGAAGTAAGCGCTATCCAAAGGCAATGCGTTTTGAAGAGATGGATGAGAAGGGTGCTAGCAGGCTGAAATGTGTTCTCCTTCAGAAGATTGGACCGAACCAAAGAGGGGGTAACATGGAACTGGGACTACGAGGAGTGGAATCATAGATGATTATTAGAGCGAATATTATATCCCAGTATAGCCAAATTATCTCAGACAGCGTCTGCTCATGAAATGTGTGCTCCAGAAGATTGGATCGAACCCAAGAGGGGGTAACATGGAACTAGGACTACAAAGAGTGGAATCATAGATGATTATTAGAGTGAATACCATATCCCGGTATAGCCACATTATCTCAAACATTGTCTGCTCATAAAATGTGTGCTCCTTCAGAAGATTGGACCAAACCCAAAAGGGGGTAACATGGAACTGGGACTATGAGGAGTGGAATCATAGATGATTATTAGAGTGAATACCATATCCCGGTATAGCCACATTATCTCAGACATTGTCTGCTCATGAAATGTGTGCTCCTTCAGAAGATTGGACCGAACCCAGAAGGGGGTAACATGGAATTGGGACTACGAGGAGTGGAATCATAGATGATTATTAGAGCGAATATCATATCCCGGTGTAGCCACATTATCTTAGACATCGTCTGCTCATGAAATGTGTGCTCCTTCAGAAGATTGGATCGAACCCAAGAAGGGGTAACATGGAACTGGGACTAGGAGGAGTGGAATCATAGATGATTATTAGAGTGAACACCATATCCCGGTATAGCCACATTATCTCATTATCACAGAAATCGCCCGCTCATGAAATGTATGCTCCTTCAGAAGAGTGGACCGAATCCAAGAGGGGCTAACATGGAACTGGGACTACAGGAGTGGAATCATAGATGATTGTTAGAGTGACTACCATATCCCGTTATAGCCACATTATCTCATTATCTCAGAAACCATCAGCTCGTATGAAAAGGGATTTGATATAGTATCTATAAAAATAAACTGGCAATTTGAACAATGAAATTCATTTTAGGAACAATATGATATGGAGGAAAGGGGTGTGAAGAACAATAGGAATTTACATAAGATAGACTAGATGGTTTGGCCACTTTCTGCGCATTTGTATGTTGTATTTTATTCACATTTAAGAAATATGTTGCTATAAGTAACTTGTGCATGGTTTTCTTTCGTGGTTTAGATTCGGGCATCTGCATTATTATGCTTCAAGCTATTTAAAAACAATATATTATGGGTTTCTTTCATTTTATGAACTTAATTGAGAGGTATAAATGCATTCTAAGCGAATGAATATTTGCTACTCTGTTTCCGAGATTTACATGCATTTTAAGTTATTATATATTTGCAATTATTTGTTCTAAAATTAATTGTATTTATCCACTTATTTATTGGGTTTTTTATGCAAATTATGAGAGCCCACTTTGAGTGTATAAATGGACCAAATACTACTATCCCTTTATCTGGTTAGGTACTTCCCCATTGCATTGTGGGTCCACTTTGAAAAAAAAAACCTCTGTGAAACAAATGACAGCGTCCCATATTTCCTCCCCAGTGTGCTTTAATAAATATTTGAATAGATCAATATAATTGACTGATTTGAAGTGTGAGCTTCCAGAGTACGCACATAGTCTTTGTGTGGGACATTTTCAAAAAATCACGGCAAATCAACCAGACAAAACACAAGAAACCTGCGTAGAAACATGTGAGGAAATCAAGTATAAATCACTCTGTAAAGAATTGAAATGAACACTGTCTCACTGCGCTGGCTTGCAATTGATTTATTCACTGGCAAGAATTCGTGCAGGTGAAGTTCCCCATACATAATGTTGTAAAACACACTGCCAGCTTGGGTTTCGCCCCCTCTGTGTCTTTATCTAGGCTGTACACATACTATCTACATAAACCCTTGTATATGTATTGACCAAGAAGACATTACATATTGATTTCTGTGTTAAGTATACAACTATATAATTCGTGTATACATTATTACGCCAAGTTACTGATGTTTCCATATGTACTCCAAGAATAATGATACCATTGAAGGTCAGGATAAACCATAGTAACCAGCAATGGACCCAAACAAAAAGACAATACAAGTAAATATAAACAAAAAATAAATGCGCAATGCATGTCTAAAAATAAAGCAAGATACAAACAAAAAAGGACACAATTGAGAAAATACATTAGTGTGACTGTCTGCACACAGGGATGGAGAACAGAAGAAAATACTGGTGGCAAAAACCATTGATTCAATGTGAATGCAATCCCATAATGCATCAGCAACCATTTCAGGGATAATACTCGGGCCAGTGCCTAAACCGCTCAGCCACGTGAACATGCCAACACACAGGGCCTCATTACACGTTATGCGGTAAACCATGGTGCTATTACCACTATGGTTGCCGCCGGTACCATACCGGTACCACCATGGAGAAAAGGGGAATTACCACCCCATTCCAAGGTTGGCGGGGCGGTAATTCCCCCTTTCTCCATGGCCCTTCCCATTGCGGTACCGTAATTAGCACCAAGGTCCCTTTGCGGGTCTCAACTTTAAAGGCTGTCTACACCAGCCGTTAAGGTTGTGTCCCGCAAAGGGACCTCGTAGTAAGGCGGTAAGGGTTTACCGGTACCGGTGCCCTTACCGGTACCGGTAAACGCCTTACCGCCTACCGTGTAATGAGGCCCACAGTGTGTAATAGGAAACCAGTGAAGTATATGTCAGGGCCATAGAAGAGACATGGCATCACATTGTGAATAATTCACAATTATATCCCTTTGCCCGTAAAACCTTTGTATCACTCAATTCGGTGTGCATGCGGACGCATACGTGAAAATACCACGATCACCAGTCAAGGCCTAGCTCTATGCAATACCTACCCTTTTTATCCACTTTATTGTGATTATTAGAGAAAGGAAGAGGTCCAGTATGCAACAATTTTGGCTCCAACGGACCTCAGTTAATATAAGGACCAAAATATTAGCACCAAGTAGAAAAGAAACCCAAGTTTACAATTACCTTGTACAACACCACTTGCCAATTGCAAGATGGATGATTGCCTTATCCAGTGCTGTTTCCAACCACGGTCAAGAAGCCTTTTGGCACCCGAACACACTCAACTCGACCTTCTTCTTCTTCTTGGTAGGATGACTCCAGAAACCCGAAGCCAGCGATTTCCATCTATTAAGATGATGTTCGCCAAAATGAGCCCCAATCAGTCATCCACCTCCACTAGATCTCATCCCACTTCCCTGTCTGCCGCACAAACTGAAGCACGGACCTATACTGTTCATCCACCACCCCTCTTTTCCAACCGAACAGATCAGATAACCCCTGTACAACCACCCCAATACCACTCATCCTGACTCTGAGCAATTCTCGCTGCACATCAAACCTCACACAGTCCAACATACAATGAGGCACCGTCTCTGGGCATCCGCAAGCCTGACACGCCGCTGGTGCAACTCTACCCATGAAACACTTCCATCCCGCCAACCCCGCATGACCCACCCTAAGGTGATTCAAAATAGTTTCCTCCCTTCGTGTCAACTCCACCCCCCCTCAAACACCCGAACCCGCACTTCACTGCATACAACTGCCGCCCTTTTGAACTCATATCCCACTGATCCTGCCACATATCCTTAATTTTTCCACGCAAAATCACCTGGGCTTCAGCCACACTCAATGGGACTTTCACATCCACCTCCCCTCACAACGTGGCCCCATACGCAGCCCGATCCACCAACTCATTACCCAAGACCCCACAATGACTAGGAGCCCAAGCCAACTCCACCACGGTACCCACTGCAACACACTCCTCTAATTGCTGTCTAATGAGCACAACTATATCCCTCCTATCACAATTCCCCTCCTTGATAGCCAACAACGCACGCACTCATCGAATCCACAAACACCACCACCCTAGCCAACATCCTAGCCAACTGTTTCCCCATAATCCGAAGCACTGCCATATTAACAGCCATCAACTCTGCCGTGCAGACGGATACATCATCCGACAACCGAGCCACCCAAAACTCCTCATCCGCCTGCAAATAAAAAGCCATATCAACCCTGTTCCTCTCCGTTTCCCTGGAGCCATCCGTATATTCTTGAGCGCCAACTTTCCCCTCCACATACGACACCACCAATCTCTTAATCACCCCTCTATCACTACCCTTCTTGATCACCACCATGGCTAAATCCAAACAGACAATTGGATCATGCTGCATCCAAATCGGCCCTACAACCCTATCCACATCTTCCACCATACACAACCCCTCCACCCCCAATCGTTTCACCAGCCTGTCTGCATGGAATCCAAAAGTCCCCCCTTTCCTCTCCCAACTCCTACTCTTATAAGCATGCATCCAATTAACCTCCAGACACTTCTTCACAGGATGCCACACACTGAGGGACTTACAACGCAACCAATACCTAGCAGTCAACTCCTCCCTTCTCAAATCCAATGGCAACATCCCTGCCAGCACTTGCACAGCATCTGTGGGGGATGCCCGAACAGTCCCAGTCCCAATTCTCATTGCCCTTGCCTGGACACCATCCAACACATTAAGCTGAGTCCTACTATAACTGCACTGCAGCTGAACTCCGAACTCCAGCACACTCCTGACCAATCCCACATACAACATCCTCATACCCCTCTGCCCTCCACCCCACTCCTGACCCGACACCGCCTTCAACACATTAAGATGCTGTTTACACTTTGCCACAGTCTTTTCCACTTGTAACTTCCATGACATGCGCTCATCCAAGAGCACACCAGGATACTGGAATTCTGACACCCGGACCAACACATCCCGCTGTACTTGAGATCCAAACTGACACCACTATGTGGCCTGTTAAACCACATACACACCGTTTTAGAGGACATCTTAAAATCCCAAACCTGACACCACGTTTCCATTACCTCCAAAGCCTCCTGCCATCTTCCTTGGATCACTCCTCCCACCTTACCCCTAACCCAAATCACTCCATCATCTGCATAGAATCCCACCTGACAACCACACTCCCAAACTCTCTATATAAGGCCATCCACCACTACAAGAAACAAAATAGAGCTGATAACACTACCCGGGGGCGTCCCATTTTCCATCAAAGACTCCAGGGACAACACATCCCCAACACACACCCGAAAAACCCTATTCATCAGATAATCCTTAATCCAGCAAAACATCTTCCCCTCAACACCTTTCTTTTGCAACACAAATAGTAACCCATCCCTCCACACCATATCATACACCTTCTCCATATCAACAAAGATCGCCCCCACCATTTCCCGACAGGACAATGCCTCCTCCACATCTGTTGCCAACACCACAACTGCATCCATCATGAATCTAGATTTACGAAACCCATGCTGATACACACTTGCTGCTCCGACTCCAGAAAGTGCACCAGACGGCCACACACCATTTTTTCCATCACCTTGCACAAAACAGATGTCAAAGCAATGGGCTGATAGTACCCACACAAACCAGCCGGCTTCCCCAATTTCAGAATCGGCAGGATGACAGCCCTCTTCCACCCACTAGGCAGTCTACCGTGATCCCACACAACATTAAACAGCCGCAACACCTCCAGCAAGCAAACATCTGGCAAATGCTGCAAATAAATATAACGTACCCTATCCTCACCCGAACTTGAATCCCGTTGACCCCTTAGCACAGCCTGAAACTCACTCAAAGTAAAGGAGATATCCATACTGGATGTCCATTTGTCCACAACATTCAGCGCACCCTGATTAGCCATGAACTCTGCCATTTTCTGTCTGGACACCAGAGAATAATTTTCCGTGCTATGCAGACCTGCAACTTACTTTCCAAATGCCTCTGCTTTACCACCATCATCCACCATATCACACCCCGCATCTGTAATCACCAAAATCCGAGTTCCACCTCTCGCCTGCCCAGACATACGCTGAAACCTCGCCCACACCTTTGACAAACATGTATCACTAGATAGAGTACTACAAAAATTCCTCCAATACACCCGCTTATGACATCGAATCACCCTCTGCACCAGTGCCCTATCTTTTTTATATGTGACAATGTCTGCCACTACTTTAGTACGCATGGCCTTCCGCTGCTTCCTTTTTCTATCCTGAACAGCTGCTGTACATTCTGACGACCACCACGGGACCTCAGGTTTCTGGAAGAGCTTACCTTGAGCCAGGGCCAATTCTGCCACAACACTCTGAGAGATATCATGCAGAGCCAAATCCATTGCATCCACAGTGGGTGACCCCCCCCACCCCCTGAGCATCACCCAACCCCATCACACCCATCAACCTGCTACACCCTTCTCCAAACTTCACCCAATCCAAATTACGGAAGTTACGCCCCCTCCGGACAGGACTTGCCGACTTCACCACCCTGACACCTACCTCTACTTATATAGACCCATGATCACTCCCCATCTCCGCATCCGTCCTCAGTTTCCGAACGCACTTAGAAACCATAGACGCTGATACCCAGGTCAAATCCAAACAAGACCCCCATACCGGTATGAACATCAGTCCTAGTGTGCCCCAGCGAGTTCAATAAAACAAGCCCACACTCATCAGCCAGCATCTCCAGATTAGCCCCATTAACATCTGTCACAGCACTATTCCACAACATATTGTGACAGTTAAAGTCCCCACAAAAAAATATATCTGTCACGCTGGCCCAAGGCCTGCCGCAAAGCCCCCACATCGAGGTCTACATGGATTGTAGAAATTCAAAACCACCAACACATCAGAACCCTTAATTAACCTCACAACAATCAACTCCAACTCCCCTCTAAATTTAAGGACAGAACATTGAATACCAATCTTCACCAAAATGCAAACCCCTCCCCCACGACCCGCCACTGTATCTTTCCTAAACAACACATACCCCAGAAAACGAAAATTAATACCCTCTCTCAACCACGTCTCGTGAACACACACGACGTCAACATCACCCACTTTCACCAACTCTTTCACCAACTCCTGCATGTTCGCCAACAAACAACTCGCATTCCATTGCCACAACCTCAGACCCCTGAACCGTCACGGGGAACATCACCACCACTCATCATTTTATGTACATCCTTATCTGTGAGATTTCCAATCCTTAAGTACATCTTTGCTGCCTTCACCACCGCCTGTAACCTGTCCGATTTCGACTGACAACCAGCTGTCATATTAATAGTTGCGATAATAAAACACAACAAATCCGCCATTCTGATAGTAACACCCCCTTCAATCACGCCCTCAACTCCCAAAGACTGAACCTCCCCCACCTCCACCTGCTTCACCACTGCAGCAGGACTACCCACCAAAACCACCTGCTCCTCCCGCACCTTCTGAACTGCTGCTGCATACCTGATGTTATGACTCACCTTAGTGCTCACCACCTTACAAGCCTCCACCTGTGCAACACACACCCTAAAAGAAGCAACATGATCCCCACCACAATTGCAGCACTGAACTTGTGGCACTCTGTTAAAACACCTGTGACCCTCTAATGCTTCCTCCACAGCAGCCCTTCTCTGACACAGGTTCATCTTTTCCCCTCCTCCAGGACTGTGAGTGATGATTTTACTTTTAAGATCCTTAAGCCAAGACCATCCAGGGTAGTTTCCATGGTAGTTATTTCGGAGCTGAGATCACCTGTTTGCTTATGGAACACCTTCACCCCTGCCATCAAGGCATGCCGCTGTTTATCTCATGAGGCCACTGCAGTGCTTAAAGAACTCATTCCACTGGAAGGAACTTGCTTTTTCTTTTCCCTCCTGGCATTCCCTCATCTGAGAAAAAAGGTCCTTCACAGAGAAGTCCACTACTGTCATGGTGCCCTGCCGACACCACAGTTATCAGCGTTGGCAAACGCTGTGGTAGCTCAGAGCGTGGCAGGACTTCAAGTCCCATCATGCAGAGTGTGACTGCGCCGTGCCATACAACTCCTACGTTGAAAGACGTGACAGTCATGTGACCCAACGGGTAAGTTGCAGTAGACAGAGAGATGATGTGCCTATATGAAGTGCCAGCAGCCATGGGACGGCACTCTACAACCGTGTGTTTTTATCCCATTTTCCGTGTTCTGCTCCTGTTTACTCCTTGTCCTTGTGCTCTCCCTTCCTGCCCAGTGCAGTTGGTTGTTCCCTTCTCCTTCCCTTTTCCTGTTCTTACTGTGTACCAACTATCTGGCCTGCCTAACAACTTGCTTTTGGCTAACCACCCGTTCTTCTGTCTACACTGTATACCTCTACCGGCCTGCCCAGATACTTGCTTTTGGACAACCATAAGTACTTATATTTACACTGTGTTCCTACTAATCGCTTCAGACTTTGGATATCTCTGTTCCTTCAGTTGTATTTTGCGTTCTTAACTTCCTTTTGCCTTTTTCTCTTGGATGTTGGTTTTTGGCTGGTTTTCAAGCTTCTCATGTGTTTTTTTGTTTCCTTTGAAGGATTGGTCCCCCTTCTGGAATCCTGGATTACTCCAATGACCTTTTGAATTATTGGATTGTGGAACTTTGGTACTAGTCCAGTCCCTTAGTTTTGTATGCGTGACAGCGTTTCGGGTGCTTTGGGCTTCAGCCTGATTTTTGTTACAACTCGTGCCATCGTGTGGATTTCTGGCCTATGGACTCAGTGCTCAGGGAGGATTCCTAACTCCAACTGTTCACCGCCGCTCTGGATAAGTCTGCGTGGTACTTGGTTATACTCAACACGAGTGGACTCTAAACCTTCCCCTTTTTCTTCCACAGCCTGGGTGCCCTCGTCATTGCTGTTCACTTTTCCTCCTGTCTTTTTGGCTTACCTGGGAAGGACTATGTATGTACCCTGTGGGTTTTCACAGGTGTGTCAGGAGGGGTGGGGAGGGCAATCCTCGCAGGCACCTCCCGTGACTCTGACAACTCGTTTTCCCATTCTTTGTGTAGCAAAAGCTACTGTGTATAATGCGTCCCTGAGGTCTGCAATGATAGCTTGAACAGGCATTGAGTCAAAACACAACCTTGGCGAAGTCCCCTAGGCACTACAAATGTACCCATTAGGCTTCCGGCCTGTTCATTCATTGCTCCGTTCTCCCAGGCCTTTTCCTGCAGACAGCTCATGAGGAATCCGTCTGATGGGGTTCCCATTCTCTTACGGAATCCTGTTTGATATTTACTTGGCATGTTATTTCCCCAAATCTACATTTCTAAGTATCTTAAAACGGAAGAAAAAATACCTTGCTTTCTGCATCCATCATTGCAGTCGGTGGTAATGGAGTGGGTTGAGGTGATCGCCCTTTTTAGCACTGGCTCTTCTGAGGGGGCTATAAAGAAATTGAAGGCAGGGACTCAGCCTTCGACTCCGCTGTTAAAGCTGTTCAGCACCAGGGACAGCTCTCTTCAGTAATCCAGCGTCTACTTGGTCGGTTACAAACAGTGGTTTTCAAGGGCCCTATCACCACAAAGGCAGCCGATATGCATCTCGGGAGGATAGCTCAGGGTCAGTGCGCTCGCCTTGGAAGCAAGGCAATGCGGAGCAACACCGGTTCGATTCCCCGGGTTGCGCTTGGAAACCTGCGGGTATTAATTAATTAAGCACGTTATAAATAACCAACTAAAATAAAATAAATCACCTATATAAAATGAATGTATTATCACATCTGGAAATGGGTCAGTTCTGGCGGGCCTATTTACTCTGCGGTGACACGGCCTCTGATAGGGACTACAGACTGCTTTTTTCCTTTACTTTTCTAATTCGATTGAAAAGAAAAAGATCCACAGTATATAAAATGTGCCTCTCCCTGGGCAGCCAGTTATTAAATGAACCCTATTGCAACCATGAGAGCTTGGCTTTGGCTACCAATATCTAACTATATGTCAAGCAACTGAGCTGTGTGTGTCTGTTTCCACAGACAAAGCCCAGCCACGACCTTATAGCCTGCAGCAAAACACCTGACACCTACAAACCTCTGCAGCCACCTCCACCGAGGGACGCTTTATTACCGCCTGGACAGAACTCTTTTGGGAGCAGAAAGGGCCATGCCCGAGGGAATTCAGAATGCAGCCTGTGAATTGGGTCCTCTAGGTGGACTGCAAGAACAACTGTGGGGGCGTTTATTGAAAAAGCCCTGATCAGAAATGGTCTTGAGAACCATGCTGTTGCTGGAAAGAGGCAGTTGTTGGTAGTGGTTTCGCACCAAATACTCGTCCAAGTGGAGGTCCCAATCTACGTTTTGATGCTTTGGAAAGGCTGGGGCGTTCTTGTGTTGGCATGGTGAACGTTGTCTGCTCTCGTGCTGGACCAGAAAAGGGACCGTGTGCCCTGAAAGGCCACTGAACACAGCCACCTTTTCTCCTCAATGGCCACCAATAACAGAGCAAATGCCCCCGTCCTGAACCATTAAACAGAGCTCCATCGGTTGAGGCCCTACAAGCCCAGAATTGGGCCAATGCCTGTCCCCATTTTGGTAGGATATGTAATAAGAACACCTCCCTCTTGTGGTGGGGCAGAATGTCTTCTATAGCTTCCAAAAGGAGGCGCCTCTGTTCCTCTGAAATCACGTGGCGGGTGTGGTTGGAGGAGCTGAGTCATTGGTGATGGTGGTTGGAAGAGTCAGCGTGAATAACCAGTGTTCACTACTGCAAGCACCCTGCAAGCACCCACGTATCTCTGGTAATCGGTTTTCCCTGGGGGCGGGAAACTTCACTCGTCCCAGTCTTGAGGGCTTAGTCAGAGTCTGGATATCATGCAGTGCACAGCCCACCAAGAGCTTCAGCGTTGAGGTGGAAGAGGCAGCGTGAAATGAAAAGGAATTTATGCCGCAAAGGACTGAAAATCCTCTGTTGAATGAAAGCAAGATTGTGGTCTGTCAGGTATTGACTGGGTGGTGGGGAGAGACCTTTCCATGAATGCGCCTCTTTTGTAGCCTTGCACTACTTTGCCAGTCTCACCCCCTTGTCGTTTCTTCTTTCTCAAGTCTGATTAATCGAGGCAAGTCTGACCTTTTATCACGAGGCCCAGTCGCTGAGCCTTGTCTAAGAGGTGCTTGGACAAAACTATTTTGCTACCTCCTTTACAGGTTGAGCTTGAATCTGTACTCTCTTAGTACTTATAAGGGGGAAAATCTGTGTACAACTCATGTCCCGAGTAAGGACTTGCGCTTACTATATGGGTTTTGCCTTTCTTTAATGAGTTAGTGGTATAGTAAAGGTATAGGACTTGACTTTACTTTATCCTTGAGAGATTGCCGCCATCACCACCATTTATTGTGCTCGCGGGTTTCCAGTCAGAAGCTTCCTATTTCAGAGCACTCTTCTTATTGGCTACAGTTTAGACCGGCTCAGAATTAGGTTTCTCTTTGATCTCTTGAACCTGTTCGACAAAAGTGGTGCAAGTGGTCAGTTAGGGGCTCATTATGATTACGGCGGTGCGGTACAAATTGGCAGTAACGGTGTGGTAACGCAGTTACGGCTGCATTACTGTACCGCCCTACTACAAGTTAGGCAGTTAAGTGTAGGATTCACATCCAGCAAAAGGCTGGAGGTAAATCTGCCACTTTACTGCTGAAAATCAGAAAAGTAATGCCGCCGAAATCCACACGGAGTCCACTGGACTCCAATAAATGGGGACTACCACCGCTTGTAATCCGGCGGTAAATCCGCTGGACCAAGTGGCAGTAACGGTAATTCCGTTCGGTGATATTCCAGCGGATTTACTGCTGGAATACTGACAGACTTGTATTGAGGCTATAGCCTTGCCAGAGGGTGGAGGTTGGCATGAGGTGAAAATGCAATTCTTTTCTCGTGGTTTGGCAGGAGTTCCATTTGAAAAGGCTTATTTGGAAATATTTGGAAATAATTGCACAGTATATTTGGCCCATCGAAGCTCTGGAAACCCAAGGAACTGCACTGGCTGCCCCTTCAAGAACATATGTTTTTATCTTTTTTATTAAATAATTAGTGTGTTTCAGTTAACATTGAAACATTTCACACTCATTTGTCAAATACATAAAACATAAACATTAGTATGGTTTATACAAAAGAAAAGAGCAGCTACACAAAAAGTAAAAACAATGCTAGCGGTCCTAATCAGAGATTTCCTCCGCTGGTTCTGCTGTTTCATATGAAGTGGCAAAGGCTGGCAACCTTGGCAAATTCAAAGTAATCAAGTTGAGTACATTAGGGGACTAACATACACAAATTAATATAAACGTAGTCATCCCAAACCAAACGCAAACCACGTTCCCCCTGTTGCACTGCCCTGTTAAGCTCTGAAAAAATCTTTATAACAATAGTTTGGTCAGAGCTAATATCAGAGCTTGGTTGGAGATTAGCATTAGCCTCAGGACCTGAGACATTGAGTGAACAAATGGACCCAAATGTGCGATCCTCTCTTTCCCAAAGGCCGGACAATCGATTACTCAATGGAAAAGAGATTGCAGCAGGGTATGCCCACACGAGCGACAACCACGAAGTTCCTTAGGCAGACCTGCTTTGGGACCAATGACCTCTAGAGTAGGAAGACAATTGAGAAGAAATTTCAGCTACCACCCCCTGTGTTCCTGGGATGGAAATATGGATAAATAGGATCTGAGCTTGTCTCCAGGAAGGAAGAAGTTATTCTTCTCTCTGAACAGCTTTAGCCTTTCCAGATCCTCAAAATCCATCCTCTTGTCCCAACGCTTTATTTTCCTTTTCGTTACATTTTCGGAGTCCAATACGTCCAGGACAATCATTTGCTGAAAAATTAGACATCTCTTACGAAATTGAGTAAGAAAGGGACTCGAATTAGGCCTTTTTATTAGACAATCATATAAATAGAAATCCAAAAAGTGGGTTTTTCAGGATCTGTGTGAAAAGACAAAAGCCCCATTTTGTTTTCTTCTTTTTTTCCCATTTGTCTGCAAATATATATGCGGGGAGAGACCCCCGCAGCTCTCCCACCTTACCCCTATACATTTTTTATTAACTTTACCCCCCACACACACATATATATATATATATATATATGCAGACAAATGGGGTCAGGCTTTTGGGGTTCAGTCTTTTTGCCCAGAGTCTTTTTGGGTGTTTCCGGTTTTTCAGAGTGCATTAGTTTATTTAGGTAGGACAAGCATCTGTTTGTGTATCATTCCCAACAAGAGGTCAGGCCAAATTCCAGTCTAATCACGCTGATTGGGACAGAATTAGGAAGACCCAGAACTGATTTCCAGATTTTCCCTTCCAGACAATCCAATAATTTCCTGTCCTTAAATGATATCAATTTGCACCCATACAAGATCATTGCAGTTACCTTTAGGTTATACAATTCTATTAAGGGAGCCAGTGAATAGGTGCACAATTTACATTTTAGCACCTTCATTAGTGAAATGTATGATCACATTTTTCCCTCCATTATCTCTTTTTGGATTTTAAATTGTGCTTTTGTTGATATAGTAAAGCCCAAGTAATTTATAGAATTTACCCTTGAAACAGGGATCTTATTCAATCTCCAAACATACAGTGTATTTTTTAACCTAGTGGTGCATGTCACTACATAAGATTTCAAGGGGTTAATCATCAGCTGATTATCTCTCAGATAGTTTTCCACTCCATCTAGCAGCCGTTGTAGTCCTGCCGGAGTATAATCCAGCAGTACAAGATCGTCAGCGTAGGCTATTATGTTCACCATAAGATCCAACTATTTTTGGGCACAACCCTTCCAAGGTTTACTTTCTTCTCATAGATCAACCAAATAAAGATTAAAGAGGGTGGGGGCTAAAACACACCCCTGGTGCACTCCTTTCGTTAATGGTATGTCTCTGGACAGGTCTCCGAAGATGTTCAATTTGACTTTCATATAGTTTCCAGTGTATAGTAACTGAATCATACGCAGGAGACCCATGTTGATGCCTCACTTAGTTTCTGCCACAGGTTGGTGATATCAATGTTATCAAACGCAGCTGATAAGTCAATCGCAGCCACGTATAAAGATTTGCCAAAGTTCGCACCTATGTTGGTAGAGCATGTGCAAATTGCTACAGAAGTCATTAGGGCCCCAACCCCTTTCCTGAACCCTATTTGTTGTGGACTAACCAGCCGTTTAAGACTTTTAATACTAGTTTGGCAAAGATTTTGGATGACAAATCAATCAGAGTAATTGGACGATAGCTTGATGGATCAGCGCTGTCGCCTCTTTTGAATATGGGTACCAATAGGGCTTTCTGCCAGGAGCTGGGACAGTGTTCTCCGGCAGCAATGTGCGAAAAGAGTTTCAATAGAATATCTACCCGTAGCATGGGATCATCATTGAATATTCTAGTTTTGACTCTGTCCGGTCCACTAGCTCTGGAGATTACCAACTCATTATCCATTTTGGCAAATGAAAACATCCAACCAGGTGCCGTCAATGCATTTGTTTCAGGATTTGCGGGCTGGTTGGTAATTGCTCTGAATTTACTGGTAAAATACGCTACCCAGACGTCCTCTGAAACGCAGCAAGACTACATCTTCAGGTGGGAGTCACTGGTATCATTCAGGCTTGGCCAGATTGAGTGTGTGTCTTTATTTACCAGTTTCTTAAATTGAAGCTGATTTGTATTAATGTATTGTTGAATTCTATGGGACTTGAGCCGTCTGTAAGTCTGTTTTAGCATTTTTTCCGCTTTGTAGTTTCGTCTCTATTCAATAGTACAAAGCTTTTAGTCAACAATTTGATTGATCTCCGCAGTTCACTTTTTTATTATTTATTTCTTTGTCAAACTGACTCCTGGGGGCACAGGACAGCTCGACCTGTTTAATGCAGGGATTTCCCAATTTAGATAATAGGAGTAGGAATTCATTGGGACGCAACAGCGCATTTTTTCCCTTGTTGTGTGGCAGAGCGCACCATCTTCTTAATCTGCTATTCACTGTATTACTATTGCTATTTGCAGAATTCAATTTTTTTCCCTGTGACAACTAGATGGTGTGGGTCCCCTGATTCAATTGCCTTTTTGAATGCCACGGTAAGTGTTAAATGTAGCATTGCGTGGATACTATCTTAAACATACAAGCTTTCCTCATGTCTATGTTCTTAAAGTCTTATAGTCAATGGCAGATGCTGCTACCGAGTTGTGTCAAGTCGGGACATTCTTCCATAGACCATCGAATAACTGGTTCATTTGCAGTAATCCCCATCTAGAGAGAACAGAGATGACTTTGCCCTTGTCAAATACGCCCAGTTCAGCCTTGTCAAGATTACAGTCACAGTTAAAATCGTCTCCTACAATAATTGGGCTGTCTGTGTATTGCATTTGCCACTTTGTCAGTATATTTTCGCTTTCGTGTAATAAGGTTTCTATATGTGATCGAATGGAATTAAAATAGATGTTTAATAATAGGATAGGTGAAGTATTGTTGTCATTGCAATCACTGATTTCTGTGACCCACAAGGCTTCTGAGTGATATTTCCAATTCTTTAAGGAGCGATATTTACTGATCATTATAGCAGTCAATAAACTCCCCATTGGTCACCCACATGGACCTTTTTTGCCAGTTTGTTGTTCAAAATAAACCCATCAATCACTGGACAGTCAACCAAGTCTCTTGGAGTAGGATGAAATCCTATTTGTTCAAGGCATCGGACAGTTCACCCTGAATAAATGAGTTATAGCCACATGAGTTCCAACTCAGGAGATAAGTCTTAGATGCCTGGTCAGGAGGCTGGAATCAACAGGAGGGCCTTAGCAAGCCACTCCCACCCCGATGAGGACAGGGCTCTGTGGGCGTGCCTCCATTGATCGTTTTCGCAGTAGCAGGTCACAGTCAAATTCTTGCGAGAGTGTTCGATCAGATATTCTACTTGTTGAACACAATAACTTTCAAACCCTTTCAGCAGAATGACTACCAGATGATCAAACACTAGTTTCGCGATTAGTTTGGAAGAGAAATGGACAGCGCATTTCCCCTTGCAGAATATGTCAGATAGGTGGACACATTTTATATCGGAGGATGCAATAAAGCTTAGTTCGGACACAGATGAGAGCAGAGTCCTAGATCTGTTAAAGGTGAGATTACGCTCCTCTTCGAATACTGACTCGAAGATTATTGATTGCAGCAACTTTGATCTGTTTGTAATGGATACTTTACCAGTCTTCTTCATATTTGGCTCGCTGGATCTATAAGCTGGTAAGAGCACACCGTCCTTGGTTCTATTTCCTTCCAAAGGTCGAGTGGCTATCGACTTATTGAAATCAAAGTCAGTGCCAGTCAGGCTGGAGTCCAGACAGTTTCTGGGCCTTGTACTCAGAGGATTCCTGTTGAAATCATAGAACATGCTCATTTGAGTGCAAGATATGGAGTGTGTAGGACAGCTTTCCGATGGAACGATCTCAATCGGGCCTCCGTCTTTCTTAGCTTTCCTCCTTTTCCTGGTCTACCATTTCTTACTACTCCATATTCCCACAATGGGATTCTTTGAAGACTGCTTCCGATTTGTTGAGTCCGTATTCTCAGTGGCAATGTCTGCTCCAGCAGACAGTCGTTTACCCGGGTTGTCTATGATGGTGATTGTGGTCAGAGTCCTAGCCTCCTTTGTACAGCTCCCTGCTGATCTATTCTTGACAGCATATAGGATGTTTCGTAGAAAGTCCTTGATCCTTTATTGTTCTGCCTGGAAGTCCGCTTAATGTTTGTAGGTTTTTTCTTTATGGCAGTTGTGACTGAATCCTGCCTTTTACAAGCTAGAAGACTGTTAGACAAGTGATCGTTGAGTCGGGTTTTAGGAACTGCATTGAAATCAGTATTAGGAGTAATGTTGGCACAGCCTTTGGACCCAGAGTTACCATCTTTCTTCTTCCCGGGGATGTCCGAGGTTGCGTCTGTTGCAGGTTGGTTACAGATGCCCATCGCCAGTAATGAGCGAATTTCATTTTACATGGCCGAGTTCACCCTGACTTCGTGTGTCACCCTATCATAAAGACATGTGAAGTATTGCAAGATGATGTTCAAGGCTGCTAGCGAACTCATACTTGCCTCAGAGGAGTCCCTACAAGAAGATACATCCCCTTGAAACGGAAAAGAAGAACGATCCATCCACCATGACAGAAACGTCCATGCCGAGATCTCAGTGGTGATACATAGAATCAGGAATGTTAGCATCCTGGGTGTTAAATATGCCCAGAGACATACTTAGTCTGTCGTTAGCTCTTTCAATTGCTTCAATTTCATTTTCAAGACTGTGGCAATCATTTAAGAGAGAAATGCTCATTCTGTGTTCTACTTCACTGAGAACCGGCCTGAAATTTCACAAAGAGTATCACAGGCTGCCACGGTCCCTACCATTGAGAGATCTGAGATTGTGTGATCGGAATGTAGAGCGTGGCTGTACATGTTAATTAGCTGTTGTGGGGAAAAGGGTGTATGTTTCCCCTGTTCCTGCCTCCGAGGAGTTTTCCCCGTTTGGCCCAGACTGACTGCCATCTCCTTGACAGGCAGCGTCAAGCACATATCATGTTCAAGACTGTCTGCATCACCTACAAAGCAGTCACAACCAAAACACCACTCTACTTGGGTGGGAGGCCATCTCCAGAGGACAGCTCACCGCCAGAAGCCACAACGTCACCAGGCTGGAAACAAAGAACTGCAAGACGGTAAAAACATGAAAAGGACCTTTTCCTGCACTGCACCATATCTGTAGAACAGGTTACCAATGCAGGTAAGGCTGGTCTCATCCATCTAACAATTCAGTAACGACCTGAAGACCCTACTCTTCAAAGAACCAAGAATATCCCGCCAAACACAAATCACTCCATTCAATCTTTTTCCCCTCTCTCTGGAGTTACCACTTCCCTGGCTCCCTATACCCATTCCAGCTCCTCTGCTACCCCTGCACCCTACTTGGAGTCCCTGAGTGCGCCCCCTTTGTACAGTACTCTGTTCCTTCCCAGCTAAGTATGTTCTTTATAAATCCCATACCGAAATACATACAAAGATTCCCAAGTTTTAGTTTCTTAGGAATAGGTTCAACTGGAGGGGGGACAGTTCTGGGGTCTAGATCAGGCAGTGTAGGCATCAGTGGTGACAACAGAGGCAAGGCAAAGGGTGCCTCTTCTGGCCTAATATTGTCTTGTAACTTTTCACTGTAAGCCAAAATTAAGCTTTTGGGTGCCAGAAGGGTTCAAATATTGCTGACCATTATCTCACTTATAGCCATGCCTGGGTAGGATTAGTCCTTTTTAGGCTCGACTACAGCCAGTGGAGCGATCCCAACAGGAGTCTGTGGTACCAAGAATGTTAGAATAAGGCAGAGTTATGGTACATTGGCCATGCACAAAGGCTCCAAGATGGCTGAGAGACTCATGTACCCTCCTACATATGCTCCAGGATAGTCAGAGGGGAAACTTCCAGAAACTACACATATGGCCCTCATTACGACCCTGGCGCTGATGGAATGAAGGGGGCCGGTACGGGACTGGTCCCCTTCATTCCGTCAGGGCCGATTACGAGGTTCCCTTTGCGGGACCCGGAACAGACGTCTGGTAAAACCAGATGTCTTTTCCGGGTCCCGCGAGGGGAAGAGAGAGGTAACAACGGGACACTTGTAATGTGCCTGTTGTTACCTCCATCCCCATTCCCATTGAGCCCTATGGAGGCTCAAATGGTTATTCCTTATTGCAGGAACCCGGTAATGGAGCCCGGTTTGGAGGCAGCCATGGAGCTAATAGCTCCATGGCTGCCTCCAAACTCGTAATGAGGCCCATAGACCAATGTCAAAAGGCAACTTTAAAAAGGGCCAGAGTCATTGGCATCACCGTTTTTCTCGGGGGCCAGATGCAGCAGGCATTACAATGAAATCTTGCCGGTAGAGTATTGTGTTGTACTGATGTACTGGACTACAGCCCCCTGATGTGTAGTTGCCATCGTGTGACATCATAGGCTGGCAACAATAGGAGGAGATTTGCTCTAATCTTCAGTGCAAACGGTCAAAATCACCTGGGCTAGCAGACCGCACTTACTGTGGCGCGCCCCCACTATGAGAGACAAGCTAGCAAAAGTTGACCAGATGTTGCAATGGGTTCTCCTCAAATGAAGGTTTGCTCTTCAAAGGGTATTTGTCTTTCGCACCGGATACGTCCTTCTAACAGACTATGCATATTGGATCAAGCAAGAAAGGACTGCTGGGCACAGGTGGAAAGCCAGTTGTGTATCCTCCTGTTTTCACCCTACCATTGCTAACCTGCAGCATCTGCGCATGTATTGGCTGAGAGATGGTTCTTCAGAGACCTAGATGCTATAGTTGCACAAAGAGAGCAGGCATGCATCAGGTGGCAGTTCCTCAGACAGGTGTGGAGTAAAGATGAGGATCAGCTTGTTGCAATTTTCTAGAGGTCCAACATGACAGACTTGAACCTGGAGTGTTGCTACATAGGCTGTCCAAGCAAGAGGACGAGAATCAAGGCATTTAGAAAAACATATCAGGAAGGAAAATGGGTGAAGAATGATGGGTTAGCACCCCATGCTAACCAGTTATCTATTCCTTGACAGAAAAGAGAAAGCTAGTAAAGATGCTAAGATGCATGCCGCATAATTATAATTATAATTTTATAGTTTTATAACGTGATTAATACTGAAGAGGTTTCTAAGCGCTGACCAGGGATTCCAGCTAGTGTTGCTCTGCGTCGTCTTGCTTCCAAGACAAGCGCGTTCCCACTGAGCTATACTACCTGTGCCAAAGAAATGAAGTATGGCCATGAAATTGTATAGGCATGCATGCGCAGTGGAGGCTGTGTGATATCTTGGCTTAAACAGCTATGTCCCTCCAGTTATCAGAGCTTACATGAGTTATAAAGAGCAGCAAAACTAGTCCCAACATGAGGTGCAAACAGTCGGGAAGTAGAAGTAGTTACTTGTAGGTAACTATCCACATCATATTTCTAGCTACAACTTGGGCAGTAGTGCACATTACGGCTAGTGATTGTGGGTGTCTGGTGGCATAGCCAAGCACAACACGTACAGGAACGTGCCCAGAAGTGGTCTGACATCCCATGGGTTGTCTCATCGACTCCATCAAGGACATCCATAGGCTCAAAACCTGCCTCTCGCTGATCCAGTCTTGGTTGTCCAGTGCATACTTGAAGCTCAACCCCTCCAAGACCGAATTCCTACTCCTCACCAACAACACCAAACACCCAGACATACAGACCTGGCTATCAACATGAACTCTTAGGGCTTCACACCCGAGCTCACCTCCTGCGCCATGTCCCTCGGGTTCCACATTGACTAACACCTCTCCTTCAAGACACATATGGCTAAGAAAACTCAGACAGCTTGGTATCAGCTCACCCTCATGTGAGAAACCAGAAGGTGTCTCACCCACTAGTCCCCAGGGATCTGTCATCCAGGTGGCCAGGACATGGCCATTGCTTTTGGATTCAGTTCCTGGGTGTCACCCAGTGGTGTGGGAGGATCACCTGGGTGAGGGGTCTTCGCAGAGTGGGAGTGGGAAACGGATGGCGAGATGTAAACACCTTTACCCCATCCTACCAAGCAGGATATGTAGAAACTCTACCCCGTAGCCCCCTTTTCCTACACAAACACTTTCACACCGACATCCCGTTATGGGAGAAAACAGATCAACAGCCAAGCAGTACCTGACGTGTCCCAATACAATAGTCAGGCAATTACTAACCATCACACACACCTGACTTCCATAAAGCTTCCCCACACGGATAAAAGGCAGAACACGAGAGAACACTCTAAGTGAGGCAAAGCAAAAAAGGAAACAGCAGTTTCGGGACGGCAGCTGAACCAGAGCAGAAAGATGGTACAACGGGAGGGCATCGCAAGAAGGGAAGTTCCCTTGACCTTTCCAACAAGGAACTAGGACTGTTACTTTCAAGAAACCATTGAGATTGGAAAGCGTAAGACCAGGAAATGAGGCTGAAGAATCCTGCATTGTGTGTTGGAGATACCCAGGTCCCTCCCGCATCATTAATCAAGACGGGGAGAAGAACCAGCCACTGTGGTACCGGCCTTGGCTCCAAGAACAAAGCAGCGTCAGTGAAATCAACAAAACCGGTGAGTTGGGGAGACCGATACAAGACCGGTCTGTGTTGAAACCAAGGTTGCAAGCAGCAAAATTGTATGGCGAGCGCTGGAACGAACATTGTTATAACGCGTGTGATAAAAGAATCAAGTAAAGTTGAACTGCTAATGAACTTTGAAACCAAGATACAATAACTTTAACAGAGTGGTCCGGCACTGCGTGGGTGCTCAATTGAAGATCTCTGAAAGGTATCCAGCTGATAAGTGGCAAAAGTGAAAGTTAATTAGGTGTAAAGAATTGTGAATCAAAGTGTTTCTGCGACGGGTCAAGCAAAATCCTTTGATGTTGAGTTAGTAAACAAAGTTTGTATTTAAGTATATAAATTGGTCTGAGCCCGGCAGAGGGAGACTGATTCAAGATTTTGTGTTAAAGGTGGCCTGAGCCCGGCGGATAGGGACCCAGGGTGAACAGTGAACCACCCGAGAAATTGAATACGTGAAAAATCCTGAGAACATTGTGTCAAAGTGAGTCTGAGCCCGGCGGAGGGGGACCCGAGGTGAATAGTGAATCACCTGAGAAATTGTGTACATGTGAAATCTTAAGAAGAAAGGAACTTTAATGTTTGTTTGTCCCATCAGGCCCTCTGAAACAAGAGATTTTGAATGGCAAAGAGACTTTGGCACAGAAGGTCCTGATGCTGAGATTTTGAAGTGCATCCTCGTGCTAGAGAAGACAAAGAGTGTTCTACACTCCAGTGTGCCGCCTTGTCCCGAGCTGAAGACGTCCGGAAGGGAAGCCAATAGCTTGAATATCCTGACATATGATTTATTGAACACTTTTGTTTTGCATAACTTTGTTTCCTACACTATTTGTATTTAGAAGTAAGGATTGGCAATAGGTTTATAAGTATAGGCGCTTTTATTTTGATAGACTCAACTAGGACTGCGTTATTATTATTTGATCATCCTAGCTTGCTCCCATCTTTAGATTTAGGATTAGATAGGTGTTTTTCAAACCCAATTGAAGTTCAATAAACTCCCTTGAAGTGTGATCACTTGTGTCTGTCTTACTGTTTGATACCATGCCTCCCTAACACTCCTGCAAAAAGTCAAGCCCTTCCTCTGGGCAGCTTTAGATCCACTGTTCAAGCACTGGTCCTATCCCACCAGGATGGAGGCAATGCACTCCTCGAATGCCACCCGTCATCCTCCCTTGTGCCCCAGAGAAGTGTCCTACATGCTGCCGCACACCTAATCAAGGGTCTACGCAAATACGACTACATCACCCCAGCCCTCATTGACCTTCCCCGGCTCCCTTGCTGTATCATCTGTAAGGCAGCTGCCCTCAAGTCACCCAGCTACCTCGCAGAGAAAGCCTGCCTCTCCGGTGGACAGCACATCACCAGAAGCCAGGGCACGTGCAGGCTTGAAATCCACCACTGCAAAAAGGAAACAACCAGAAAACAAGCCTTCTCTGCCTACGCCCCAAGCCTATGGAACTTCAAAGAATTCAAGACCCACCTCTTCAAGGAGTCTCTCCTTCTTAACACCTAGGCCATCACGTCACCCCTGGGGCCACCTGACTCACTATATGCTGCCTGCCCCTCTCTTCCCCGCCACCCGGTGCAGCTGTATCCCTCCTCTGTGCCCCTTTGTATCCTTTCCCCGCTGTATAACTGTTCTGTTACCATTGAAAAGCGCTCCGTTATGCATCTGTAATGTTGGGTGTCCGGTCAAAGGTTCGAATCCAAAAGGATCGAATGCCATAGGGTCGAGTCAATAGGACCTAAAACAAAATGGTCGCCTTTTTTAAAAAATATTTTTTTTTTGGGGGGGTTTTCGTATAGGAAAAAAAGTGTTTTTTACCAAAAAAAGGGGGGTTTGGGGGGAACCCCCCCCAAAAAATGTTTAAAAAAATTTAAAAAATCGACCCTTTGGTTTTCGGTCCTTTTGATTCGACCCTTTTGTCATTCGATCCTTTTCAGTCGAACCTTTGACCTATAACCGTAATGTTGTACACCTCTGTAAAGCACTCTGTTGCTTCTCGAAGCTAGGTCCACGCTCAATAAATACCATAATAATCATAATAATAATGGGTTGACATATTTCCATTCACATTTATTCAAAATGTCTTGCTGTCTATGGCCATTGTATCAGTGGGAGGGGGCAGGGGGATTTGTTGCCATAACTGTACAGTTATCAGGCAGGTCCAGCAGTTCTTTATGATTATGCCCATCTTGGGACAGCAAAGAGAAGCCTTCTCTACAGGTCAAGCAGCTCTGTGGGACCTGTGGATTGTCGTTTATTGGCATGTCTGCCCCGGTTTCTTGGCTCTGGGTCTGCCTTCACCTTTACCAGTCTTATTTTTACCAACAGGCCCTTCTGAGCTTCCCTGCCACTGTGCCTAGTCTCAGTGAGGTTTAGACAAACACTTGACTGAAAGACTATACCTTTACAGTGATTAAGATCCTTCCTCTGGCAAGCAGAAAAAAAACACAAAGGGCATTGGGGGGGTGGGGAGCGGGTGAAAGGGCTAAGTTCATTGAATGAAAGTCAGGTGATGGCTATTTGCCTGCAATCGTAAACTATGCCACCTTCATAAGAGTTATATTCAAGACTCAGAAATGGAAGAATGCAGAGTGCCATCATGGAATGGTAACTTTCCTAACAATACCAAGCACAATTTTGGAATATTTTTGTCCATTTCAGGTCTCTATTCCTGTTTGCGAGGGGGAACACAAAACCTCCAGGAGACCTGCTGAGTGCATCTTCACAGGCTCCAAATTCTAGGCGCGAGCCTGGGATTCAAATCTGAGGTGCTACGCGAGGACTTGCTTCAAATCTGTGGTGCTACGCGTGGACTTGCTTTAAAGGCAAACACGTTGCCCCTGAGCTATCCTACCAACTTGCGGATCCAGCTGATAAGAAAAGCAATGATGGAAAAAAGAGGCAGGCTCCCAGGAATGATCTTCCAGATCATACCCAGCCAAGTCAGCTTGGAACTGAAGATGTCCCCACATTTGACACAAGTCCCAGAATAGCAAACCTCATATTCAGGCCCTCCAAATCTATCAAAATACGAGAACGGAAGGATAATCGACCATGACATGAGGATCTTGTTGCTAGTTGAAGAACAGATGTGAAAAAAACAGCATTACCTATTTATGGACAGTAATGGCATCAGGATTCACTAGACAGAAGATGGCAAATCAGGAATGGAATTGGAGTGCCTGTAAAAACTTGGTAATAACCTGGGGAATCTGAAAACCTTAGAGAAAGTCAGGCTAGGTACCAAACTTAGTAAAATAAATCAGGAGCCTGCATGCGATTAGCATACTGCATTTAGGTGTCTCTCGGCTGATATAAGTGTACAATAGCGGATCATTGTAGTTAATGAACGGCACAGAGGGTTGTACGTTATAATATCAAATCCCAAAAGACCGAATTACAAAATCATGGAGCCCACTAGCCCGCATTTTGCAATTCGGTCTTTGGGGGCTAAGGACGTTTGTCCCCCACACTGCCTATAATGGATGCAGGGGAAACCCCTGCACACCTGTTCGATATTATGGGCTTAGATCTTATCTACTATGCCGAATGCGCTCTAGACATGCATTCGGCATTTTAGATTCGATATTTTCGTACAATCCCACACAGAGAGGATGAGTCACAGCAGAACATTTCCCAATGCACTAAGCGCGTCTGCTTTGGAAGCATGCGTGAGATTGTTAGTAGCAAAAGCAGGAACACCACATATCCTAGGGGATATAAGCGAGGTAATGCACAGACATTTGGTTTAACATTTCCGGATGGGGGCAGTAGTTGGTGGGCCTACACACAAGATACCTGCAGTGAATAAAATAAAGTGGAAAGCCCAATCTCGTAGCTTCTTGGTTGCCTTTCTATAGGGTTCCTAGTGTGCGAAAGGCGTGATGAGAAACCTGTGGAAAGAGACGGCGACTCCACGCCACCTGCAAGTGTAGAAATGTGTAAAAGCAACTTGATAGAACAACGGAGCAGGAGATGGTCTACACTGCTCAAAGATCCTCCCGAGTTTGGGTGGTATTTACGGGTCCTCTGTGGGTGCTGGTGCTGTATCTCGATGAACAAAAATGACCTGTGGAAGAATGACAATACAAGTCATGATACCTCCACCTGTCATGACGGTTGGAACCAACTCCAGGATCCCCCTGTCAATTAAACCAGATAATAGACAAACAAGCCAACTAAGCTGATACCATATACAAAAATAAACTGCCAATTTAAAATATTTCACATGCACACAAGTTGATTTGAAACCCATATAGAGGATATTGTCAGTATTTTCCCAAATGAGGGAATGCATAGGGTGCAACCATTATCTTGTTGTCTAGCTGTTAATACAGGAGCAATTGCAAAGGGCATCTTACCCCAATTAGAGTTCCATAAAGTTGCACAGTATAGTTATATTAGTCACTCTATGTAAATAGGAATGATCATTTTCTCATTGACTATGCAAGATAAATAACCATACTTATGCCATTGTGCACCACTGAATTGTGCAAGCAATATCCGACCACTACTCACATTAAAAAGAGGTAGCACATATAGACTGTAATAAGCAGACCCTGAAATCTCTATAAATGCAGGTGATAGGTACTGTGGTAACTCAGCAATAGGAGACGGACGAGAGGTCATGTTTGACTTGGTCAGTTTTTATTAAAAGAAGGCCTGTCCTGACCCTACTTCTAAGGAGGTTGTATTCCTCCCTATTCTACAAAAGGAAATAACAAAAACTGTGCTCGTCAGGATGTCATAGGATACAAAACGGTCATCCGTCCAATTCTAATCTAACCTAACGCCTGTCCCAACCACTAATACAGAAAAGATTAACATATACAACCAGAATGGTCTGTAAGATATGTTCCCTTAACTTTGGCAATGGTGGATGGTTTCTGACTCCCACCCAAATAGCATTCAGGCTTCTCTTAGGCATGTGCGCCTGATTATGCAGTTCCGAGTGTCTCTTTTGGTCTTCTTCTTTTCCTGCTGGTGCTTGAACTTTACCACACCCAAATATCTCTGTACTTTCTCCCAGGTCATCTGCCTGGTGGTAAAGTTCAAACGTCAGGGTTGTACAATGTCTCTGTATTCTTTCTCTCCGGCTGGGGTAACAGTCACTGTTCCTTTGGGGCAGCCTGTAATTGCTCAGCCCTGGGCTATATTGGGCCTCATTACGACCCAGGCAGAAAGTGAATTACGATGCCGGTAAAGGATTACCGGCATCGCTTACCGCTCCGGCCGATTAGGACCTGATAAACCGCTTTTAGCGGCGTCGTAATTAACGGTGCCGCTAAAAGCGCCAAGCGCGCGGGCACACGACCACCCATGCCGCAAATACCGGCATGGCGCAAACAGGGGATCATCACAAGTCAGGCGGACATGCAAATTACGCCCTACTGAAACCCGAAAAATACCTTACCGGCATGGAGCTAATTCCGCCATCGCAGACCACCCGTAAACGGCCATGTGCGGTGTTCCCAACTGCCACAGGTGCACAAAATCAGCACAGGTGGAGGCAATACAGACTGGGCCAGTACAAAAGGAGCACACCCCACCCCTCCCTAAACCCAGTCACACTCCACAATGATTCCAGTACTACTAGCAATGCTGGGGCTGGAGGACATGATTGCAGTGGAAGTGCTACAACAACAACAACAACAGGCAGCACAGAGGAGATGCAGGAGGAGAAGGAGGACAAGGCAGGTCCAGCATGCCCCACCAGTGCAGCCAGTGGCACCACGCAGGCAGCCCCCAATCCCTCGCATCAGAACCAGTCCATTCAACCTAATCCCTAAGCAGATCCACACCCTGTACCGTCTGGACCGGGACACCATCACCACCATTGTGGACATGATACATGACAACATTGTCAGCCTGATTGAAACACGCACCGCCATCCCACCCCTACTTATGGTAGTATCTGTGCTCCACTTCCTGGCCACAGGCACCTACCAGCACACAGTGGGGCACATGCATGGCATTTCACAACCATTATTCTCACGTACGCTGAACCAAGTGCTTGATGCCCTCCTCAAGCACAAAGACGACCACATTTCCTTACCACGGTCTGCCCAGGAGATCTCAAATACCAAAGTTGGTTTCCATTCACTGGCCGGCATCCCTAGTTGCATTGGCGCCATCAACTGCACCCATGTGGAATTGGTGGTCCCACATGCCATGGAGGTAGCGTACCGCAAGCGTAAGCTATACCACTCAATCAACGTGCAAATGGTATGTGACTCAAACAAGATCATCACACATTGTTGTGCCTGATTCCCCGGATCAACCCATGATTCAATGGTCCTGCGGAACTCCACGATACCACGCTACATGGAGCGACATGCAGGGCAGAGATCCTGGCTTCTCGGTGAGTCGCATGTTAGGCCCATGGAAATGTGATGTGGGTAGGTGATTAGGGTACAAATGCATACTTCACCTGGCTGCGATGGGGGGGAGAGATGCATACTTCACCTGGCTGCGATGGGGGGGAGAGATGCATACTTCACCTGGCTGCGATGGGGGGGGGGGAGATGCATACTTCACTTGGCTGCGATGGGGGGGAGAGATGCATACTTCACCTGGCTGCGATGGGGGGGATGCATATTTCACCTGGCTGCGAGTGCCTGAGTGAATGGACCATGCTCATACCCCAAAGCAGCCCAGACTGGACCTGACCACATAATGCAAGATGTAAGCAGCCCTACCATGTAAATGATGCAGTGTCACATTCCACAGACACCTGCATGTGCACTGTACCAAATCAGAACGCATCCCCCTCAACACAATGCAGCTACAAGCAATTACTATGGCCAAAACACAGCACCAAATACCATCAACTGAAAGGACAGTCCCCCATTACTGCGTACAAAGGAGTCACATGAGGGTCGAATACATCAATACACCACAACACTGACACAGAGGTCCAACTGAATTGCATGTCACCATTTGTTGTGCATAGTGAAATCAACCCCCCTGTGCCCACTAGTTGATGGCACGTACACCAGTCCATAAGAGGAATGCACACATAGCAGTCACATCGTGTGTCTCCATTCATGCATGAATATGTGGTTGAAATCAAGAAACAAACGCATGCTATGGTGTCATTGAATGAGGTTCCATATGATGTGATGACTTACACATACATTGTTGCCCACATGCAGGTGATGCAGGCTATCCCTTGAAAGGGTGGCTCCTTACCCCTGTCCGGAACCCACAGAACAGGCACGAGGAGGACTACAATCGTGCACATACATATACCCATGTGGTGATTGAGCAGACATTTGGCCTCTTGAAGGCACACTTTCGCTGCCTCAGCAGGTCTGGTGGGGCACTCCTGTACCTCCATGAGAAGGTGGCCAAGATTGTCATGCATGTGTCATGCTACACAATATGTGCATCAGACGGAATGTGCCCCTGCCCCCTGATGCAGAGCTGCAAACACCTGACGATGAGGATGAGGAGGGTGGGGATGGGGCAGCACCTCAGGGAGGCAGCGATGCATAGGAGGGACGTGACATGCGTCAGACTCTGATCAACCAATGTTTCTAGCACACATTGACGGGGAGTGTGACATGGATGTGGCACTTGGGGCACTGGGTGTGTCAGGGACATGGACACTGTAGACTGTTCACCAATAAAGCACACGTACGCAATAAGCAATGTCCACACATGTGAATCATGAGTAACCAAAATGTGTATTTAAGAATCGAAACAAAGTGAACAAGCCCTCCACCCCACACACCCTCTCCCCCTTCCCGCCTCAACTCCCACGCACACACCCTCTCCCCCTCCCCCTCAACTCCCACGCACACACCCTCTCCCCCCTCCTCCCTCAACTTCCCCAAACAACCTCTCCCCCCTCGCCCCTCAACTCCCCCAAACAACCTCTACCCCCTCCCCCCTTGACTTCCCAGTGTGCAGTAGCGTGCACCAGTGGTCCACATGGCACCAGTATGCAAGGCTGTGCCTACTGCCCTCCCCCTCTTCCTGCACCAGGTGCCCCCTGTCCAATCTGCGCAGGTTCCTGCTAGACCGACGCACAGGGCTGGTCCTAGTAGAGCTGGCAGATGATGATGGTTCAGATTGTCCTGGGAACTGCGGTGGATGCATGTCCCGCATTGCTGCCACCATTTGCGAGAGGACGTGGCACACTGCTGCAAGTTCCGCACAAATGTCCTTTGAGGTGGACTCAATGGCTGTTTTTATCGATGCAGCACTGTCCCTGATGTCATCCCGTGCACGGGTACATTCAGTAATATGCTGCGTCAGCAGCCCTGTGACTTCCTCCTGGCGCCTCTGTATAGCCAGGATCCCCTCTTGGGTGGTTGTCACTGGGGCGGAGGTGTGAGGCGTTTCAACCATGATTTGGTCGTCAGGCACAGTTGGTGTGGGGCTGAAACTTGCTGGCCATGAATCTGCAGGTGACAGCCCGTGCATGCTGCCGTCCACCACGCTGCATGGGGATAGGTGTGGTGAGTGGAGGGGGCCTGTGGCGGGTGTTGGGCCATGCAGCTCTACATCGCCCTCGTCAGATATGGCTGCTGTGGCAGCCGTCTCACTGACTGTGCTGCTGCCAGCCGATCGTGTGCCCTCTGCCAATGCCTCCTGGGTGATGGTGGCTTGTGTGGGTGTTGTTGTGGGGGCCGTGGTGCACATTGGTGCTGTGGCCTCTGTGTTTTTCTTGTCCTTCAGAGGTTGTCTAGGTTGGCCTCTGCCCCTTGAGGTTGAGGGGCGGTGTTCACCCTCCTCAGCCCTGGCCTTCTTCCGTGGTGTGGCACCGGTGTCCTCATCACCGCTGTCAGAATGTGTGCCTGTGGGGGACCAAAGGAGGGAGAGTGTTAGTGATGGGTCTACGGGCATCAGGCATGCATTGGGGTGGCTGCATTGATATGGAATGGTAGATGCGTCACATTGGGGGGAGTGACATACAGGTTGCCTCACTCTTGGGTGGGTGATGCATGGAGGATTCTGGGATGCAACACAAATGGGGTGCATCATGCATGTGGACAAGGTGATGCTCTGCACTGCCTGTAGGCAGTCTTGTGCTTATGTGTCTGGTGGACCCTGCTCTACATCATTTCACTGTCAGTTCAGGTGGACATCATCGCAGTGGTATTGGCATTGTTTAATTAGAGACACCTACCTGCATCGGCTGATGACGGGGCTCCTCGCTCCATGTCCCCGACTCCCTCTATTGCCTCGGTGCCTATGGTGGTGGCACATATCTCCTCCCATGGTTGGAGTTTTAGGGGCGACTCCGCACCTCCACCTGTCGCCATCCCAAGGTTTTGGTTGGCGGAGAGTATACTTTGCACACGTAGACGTAGGTCATCCCAGCGCTTACGCCATTGTTTTGGTGTGCGGGGTATGGTGCCGACGGCACTGACTCTCTGGGCGACCAATGCCCAAATCTGCTTTTTACGCTGCAGTGCTGGACGGGACATGTCGTTTGCAAACACCACATCTGCATGTTCCTGTAGTGTCTCTGCTAACATGGTGAGGTCCTTTCTGGAGAAGCGCTTCTGGCGCAGCCGATCTCCCGTTTTAAAAAAATGCTTTTGGCATCCTAAATTGAAACAGGTAGTGGTGGAGGTGTGTTGGAGTTCTGGGGTCAAAGGGCTCCTGGTTGTGGTGGATGGCAATGGATTGTGTTTTTAAAGATGGCCGCCTTGCTCTTTCCCATTCCTGTGCGATGACGCTACTTCCGGTTCCGCGTATTTACGGTCACCGCTAATAGCGGTTACTGCTATTTGAGATGACCGCTGTTAGAGGTGACCGCTAATACCGATGGCTAGGATGCCGGAGGTGCTATTTCCACTACACACGATGCCGGAAATGGGGATTTTTCGGGCTTTTGCAGCATGGAGGTGAGTTCATTACCGGCATGGCGCAAAGCTTGTGCCCGCAAACTCGTAATGGGCCGCTTTTAGCGGTCTATTGCCAGTACGGACACGGAAATTGCACCATGCCGGTAATGACCGGTACTTACGCCCGGGTCGTAATGAGGCCCATTGTCTTTCACCCCTTCTTGGGTTCTCTCGGTTTCCGCCCCTGCTTGGGGCTCTTTCTCTGGCACCGCGACTTGGGGCGCTTTCTCTCCCACCCCAGTTTAGGGCTCTTTCTCTCTCATGCTGGCATGGGGCTCTCTTAATTCTCACCCCGTCTTGGGGTTCTTTCTCTCTCACCCTGGCTTGTGCTCTAGGTTTCTCACTCCTCCCTGAGTTACCGGATAGTTCAAAAATGTCGCTTTTAGTCCTCCTTTCCTGGTATTGGCAGGTTCCAAGGCCCCACCCAAATGTTTCTATGCCTTGTTCCAGACTTCACTCCTGGTTGTATAGTTCACAGTGTCTCTTGATTCTGTCACTCTTCCTGAAAGTATTGTCTCTGAATCGTTTACACACTGTCTTGGGATACTGTTTCTCCTACCACACCTTGGGGTCCTGTTACTCCCACCCCACCCTGGGGTCTCTGGTTTCTCAACCCACTTTGGGGTCACTGTTCTCCCACCCAGCTTTAAGGTTTCTTGTCTGTCTTTCAGCAACGTCTTGGGCTTTGGCTGGGTCTTTTGGCCCTTCTCCCTGTTCCCTGTGGCAACCGCATACCTGGTTTGCTGAAGCGGTGTTCCTCAGGAGGGCCGATATCCTTGGTGGTGCGGCACAATGGTCTACGGTCCAGTTCGGTTCTCCATATCAATTTGTCTGTTCCGCTTCTCTTTGACAGTCTTTTCTGCTTGGTTGGCTCCATAGACAGAGGGAGCTGGTTTCCCACATATGGTGTGGTCTGGGCTTCTCTTCTCCTATGGCCGTCTGTCTCTTGCTCTGCACCCATCGAAGAGAGCAGCGTCCTGCGGGTTCCTCAGCTCTGCAGTGTAATACACATGTCGCTTTAGTCTACATTGGGGCTCTGCCTTCCCAGAGGACATGACTTCTTGCGGTTGACTCAGCAGGACTTTCTCTTTCTGCTACTTCTCTCTTGGTGTCTCTCAAACATCTTCTTTATGGGTCAAGCTGAAACGAGATTGCAGAATCCGTTGATTCTTTGACTCAGACAATGTTGTTATCATAAGGGGGTCAGAAATCATACCCGCCATGTCTAAAAGAAGTTGCATTAAATTGTCCTCTTCAATTCACATATAACCAACAAATAAATAGAACTTTTCAGATAAGGGAGGATGAATCAGATCCCTCCCGGGGGACGCCCTGTCCTCTAAGGAGGAGTCATCCCCAGTGGGATCCCACTTGCACTGTCCCAGAGGCAGTGTTCAGCTTAGCAGTCTCACCTCTTTAGTTCCAGGTCACTCTGGAACTGCTGGCTGTTGACTGTTCTCCTGTCCCTCCTATCTGTTTCCACTGCTAAGCAGAATCACCATGGTCTGGGTGTCGACTTAGAGTTGTGCCTGTGTTTCTTCTTCTGCCCAGTCATCATCCCAATCTGGCTCTTTCTCGATGGGGACACTTTTATTAGTGTCCATTGGCCATTGGCTCAAGTTTTGGAATGGAGGGACAAAGTCTAGCCAAATGCCCTCCTTTACCACACTCAAAAGAGCAAATGGGTGCTTTCTCAATCCCATCAGGTGGAGCCCTCCTGGCGTCCACAGGCATCGTCTTGCATGTAAGTGGAGGGTGATGGGATGGAATCTTCTGCTGAAACTGCAAACCTTCACCCATGCTCTTCCTCAGAGTAACATTGATATTCTGCGTAAAGGCTCCAAAAAGGGCTTCTTGCTGAGGAACTCTTAAGCAGCAGGTCTCTGTCAGTATGGGGGTAGAGAGTTAATACATTGTTCCAGATTGAGATGTTTCTTTACTTCTGTAAGAGTTTTTTCCCCAACTGTTTTTCCAGTCGTGCCATAGGACACAGTGTTTCAGTAGGTAGTTATTTTATTTCTCTGTTTCTGTTGGTGAAAATCAGGATCATACGATAGGTGCTCGGCCTTAGTGTTTCAGAGCAGGCTTTGCCACCTGGGGCTGCATTTTGCTGGCAGCCCAACTCTGTGAAGCTTGGTTAAGTCTCTTAATCAGGATGTCTTTAGTGAAAGGGGGGGGGGGGACATTCCCTTCAGCCATTTGCCATTGTATAGCCTGTAAAACCTCACCCTACAAGCTGTCCGCCTCCTCCTATGGCAGAAATGACCATCCACTGCAGTCCAGCTGGTCCCACACTGTGATTTGCTGCCTCAATCTCATTTGCCAATGTGAGGCTCCGGCAGGCAGAAGCCGCCCCCTCCAGCAAAGGCCCACCTCGAAGGCCTTGTCTGTGCCTCTCCGGAGCTGGGAGGGCCCCCACCCGGGCCCACACCCTTTTCACTCCATCACAAACTATGCTGCAGCCTGCTGTGTGCATCCTGCTCTCCCATGAACGTAGGCCTTAGCATCCCTAGGAACTGTTGAACCTTCTGTGAGTGATGGCTGAACTTTTCATTTTGCTTCCTTCACAAGCACCCTGATCTATATCTGTGCCTTTCCCGTTTTGCTTATCCGCATCACCTTTTCTACCCTCTCTCTGCTTTGTGTGCATTGCACAAAACTGAATTTAGCTATCTGTATTTTACATCCTGCACCCTAATGTGACTGCTTTGGTGCCTTTGCCTTGAAAACCGACTTTAGCTGTGTGTATTTTACATCCTGCACCCTGTCACTGCATTTGTGCCTTTTTCTTCAAAATCGAATTTAGCTGTGTATTTTAGATCCTGCACCCTAATGTCACCGCATTTGTGCCTTTTCCTAGAAAACCGACTTTAGCTGTGTGTATTTTACATCCTGCACCCTAATTTCATTGCATTTGTGCTTTTTCGATCCTGTGCTCAAATTTGCATTGCTTTTTGTTCCCCCTGTGTTGCTACAAGGCCACATGTGTGATTAGGCCAGAACTCTGCAGAGCAGTCACCCTTCTCCTTTCAACCTCCCTCTGCCACCCTAACAGCACTCACCATCTCTTCTATGTTCTCTAAGAGCTACACTATCGATTACCCCCCTCTCTCACTAAATCCTGAATGAAAAAGCACAAAAAATACATCCTGTGTGCAAACCCTGGCCTTCCCATTGCAGACACCTATGTCAGGTCAACCTCCAGAGACGTCTTCACATATATCGTCTTCTCTGTCCCCTCTCCAAATCTATGGACTCCTCATCTCTACTCTCTCCCCTTTCACTTCCTATCCCATTAACCATGGCACAAAGTGGGAAGTCCTCCTAACTGTCTTGTCATCCTCACGTTGAATCGTTAATGTCTACCACACTGGCACTACCCTGGTTCAGGGTCCTCAACCCAACCTCCTTCTCTTTGAATAGATCCTGCCTTCCCTCATCAACTTCCTTCCTTCTGCTACCTCTTCCCCAACCCCTTTCACTGTCCCTCCCCCTCTGACCGGAGTACCACGCCCCTGTATTCCTCAGAAAACCTTCAAAGCCAGAGACCTCCTCCACCTGGTGACTCTCAATGCCTGCTCAGCCATCAAACACTATGCTGACATCTGCCTCCTTCTTGAACACACTGGCCTCGACATTCTTGCTCTCACGAGACTTGGTTCAATGCCAGCTCAGTCACTGCTTTTGACTCCATCCTCCCTGACGGCTTCAAGATCATTTCTAAGCCTCAACCTCACTGTGCTGGCAGTGGGGTAGCTTTAATCTATCCCGAGTGGGTTCCTTCTTCCATCGTACCCACCTAACTCTAGTCTTCCTTTGGTTTACAAGTTGGTCATCTCTCCCTCCTCCACTCTGACCATTGCTATCATTTACCAGCCTCCAGGCGCTTCCACCCTGTTCCTCTCTGAATGGGCTGATTTCTCCTCCTTACTTTCAACCACCTCCAACCTCCTCCTCTTGGGTGACTTCAACATCCAAATGGACTCCACTGCCTCAGCGTCCACTCTTTTCATTGACCTCTGCACCTCTCTTTCCCTCTCCATTCTCCCCTCCGGTCCAACCCACTCGGCTAGACACACCCTTGATGCCATCGACCACTCTGACCTCTCTCTGGCTCGCCCTCTGGTCACCCCTCTCTTCTGGTCAGACCATTCTCTCCTCTCTTCCGACCTGGGTCCCTTTGGCCCACCTACCACATCCTCAAAAGCCCTGCCAACCTCGTACTTGAACATCCGCCCGATGAAACGAGTGTCAGCTGCTGCCTTTGCTTCTACCTTCATTTCCTCTTCCCCCTACCCCAGACTCTATCACTGACTCTGCTCTCAGCAATCTTCGCTCAGCCATCACCAAGACTCATGAAATCCTTGCCCCAGTCATGAGCATCCACCTGAAACCGTCCTCTAAGCGTAATACCTGGTATGACTCCGAACTTGCAGCACTGAAACGAAAGCGCAGAGCAGCAGAATGGAAGTGGCAAAACTCAGGTTCACCCTCTGACAAACTGGCCTGCTGCCTGCTCCAAAGGCAATACAGACTCTCCATGCCAAGAAAAAGGTGCATCCAATAACACAGTTGAAAGTTTCAAAATCTGCAGGGACCTGGCCAACGCTTCTGCAGCCTCCTCCTCCCCTCTTCCCTCCCAGGCCCTCTGCAACGCACTGGCCACACACTTTGCCACCAAATCTCTGGACATCCTGAACACCCTTGTTACTCACCCGCCAAACCAATCCCACACCCCTGGCCTCCCTTGGCCACTCACCCTCCTCCTTCCGCCTTCTCCTCCTTCACTTTTGTCACACCTGAAGAAGTTACCAGAGTTGTCCGCTCTATGAAGGCTTCTTCCAAACAGGTTCCCACCGGCTCGTCCAGATCCATCAATTACAACATTGGCACTCTTGCCCCCGCACTCGCTGGTTTCTGCAACCACTCTTTCACTGCTGGTTCTTTCCCCTCCTCCCTCAAGCACTCCCTTGTGCGCCCGCTCCTAAAAGAACCTTCAGAAGACCCTAGCTGTCCATTCAACTACGGCCCTATTTCAATCATCCCCTTCCTGGTAAACTGCCTTGCCCCAACTCAACTCGCACACTGAACTTGTTGGTGGTCTCCACGATCATCAATCTGGATTACGAGCATCCAGGGCCACGGAAACTGCTCTTCTGAACACTTGTGAAGAACTGCTCGCATCCCTGGACTCCAACTCCCCAGATGTCCTCATCCTACATGATCTCTCCTCTGCCTTTGACACTGTCAACCACTCCATCCTCATACAAAGGCTTCATGATACCCTTTCTATCTCGGAATGGGCTCTGGAATGGCTGACCTCTTTCCTAACTGACCTCTCTTCCCAAGTCATCTTGGGTACCTTCTCCTCTCCTACTTTCATCTCCAACTGCGGTGTTCCCCAGGGATCTATCCTCTCCCCTGGCTCTTTAACATCTACCTTACTCAGCTGGCACTCCTCATCTCCTCCTTGTCCCACAACTTCCAGTGTTATGCAGACAACACTCAACTCTTTTTCAGACAGCCTGCTGACTCAATCGCACCTTCCTTCATCCCTGACTGCCTATCTGCTGTCCAGGTTTGGTGCACTTCCAACAATCTCTGCCTCAATGCAGAAAAACACAGATCCTTCCGATTGGGTCCCCTGCTCCCTCTTTCTTCCCTTCTCTCTGGCCTCCCACCCTGGGCCGCCCCCTGCTCTTTCTTCTGAAGCCAGACACCTTGTAGTCATTTATGACTCCTCTCTCTCCTTCCTCCCTCACACTCAGGACATTGCTAAGAAGTCCCACTTTCAACCCTTCCTTCTCAAAGGAATTCTCCTTTTTCTCGCTTTTCCCCAGAAGCTCAATGTTTCCCGAGCTCTGGTTCTCTCGAGGCTTGACTGTTGCAACACCCTCCTCCTCAATCTACCTTCTCCCACTCTGTGACCCCTTCAGCTAATCCAGAATAAAGCAGTGAGACTCATCCTTGGCCTTAAGCCCAGGGACCGCATCTCTCCTGTCCTAAAAAGTCGCAGCAGGAAGTCATTTGCTTTCCTCAGCTGGATTCCTACTATAGAGCAGCCTCCCCCTCCCTCTGCTTTTTGAGCAGGACCTTCTTAAGTTTCTCTGCTAATTTCACAGTTGCTGTGATTGGTGTCTTGGTCCCTTATGCATCCTCGAGGGCCCCTGACCACTCACATCCAATCTCCCCAGCTTCTGTGTACCTTCAGCACTTGCCTCGGCACACCCTCCGCACTGGAGACTTACACTTTTCCACCCAATGTGGCTCCTGGCCGCATAGCACTTACCATACCTTGCACTTCTTCTGTGGCTCACCCACAAGCACGAACACCCATCACCTACCCCAGTGCCCTCTTCCTTGCTGCACTTGCACGTTCTGAATACTCACAAGGCATAGTAGGTTCAGCCATCCCTTCCCCCACTGTATTTTTGTATATTTATTTGTACTGCAATCCCATGTTTCCTCCATGTAGCCCCGTGAGCACTTTGAAACAGAATGTATTTGCTGTATAAGATCCTAACAAGCAAACAATAAACTAAACTAAAGTAAAAGAAAGTCTTTCCTACGTTTCCTCTCCCTTGTGCCACTTAATGTAGGCATGAAATGCTTGCAAGATTCCCTAAGAGACTCTGTAGAATTCCCTTTCATGAAATAGTGTCCCTAGGTACCTGTTTGGAGTTTCATCATCTGCTCCAGATTCACCAGAGACTGGTTTCAAATATATAGATCATTTTACAGGTTGGTTTTTTCCCTCATTCCACAAAGAAATAACATTCCTCTCTGAGTCCCCGACCATTACCACTCATAGGGCCTCATTACACGGTAGGCAGTAAGGGTTTACCGGTACCGGCAAGGGCACCGGTACCGGTAAACCCTTACCGCCTTACTACGAGGTCCCTTTGCGGGACCGGACCTTAACGGCTGGTTTTACCAGCCAAGGAACGGGCCCGCTAAGGGACCTTGGTGCTAATTACGGTACCGCAATTTGCGGTACCGTAATTAGCGCCTTCCCCATTGAGCCCTATGGGGGCAAAAATGGGAATGGTGAAGTGCCTTGGTGAATGGGGAATTACCGCCCCCGCTCACCTTGTAGTAGGGCGGTAATTCTGCCATCCACCAAGGCGGATACGGTAAAATACTGGCGGCAACCATGGCGCTAAAAGCGCCATGGTTACCGCCTACCGTGTAATGAGGCCCATAGTTTTTAGGCAAAACTCGGCTTTGTCGGATATCCTAATGGAGCCACATGGGTCTCGCACTGCAGGCTAGAGGTTGGGTAGTGCTTATATGTATTGAGGTTCTAGGCTTTGTAACATTAAGTTCTACAGCGCTGCCACACGTGTGTTTGAGCGTGAGGGTCTTTAGATGTCTGGTAGGGGTTGACTTGCTTCCCTGTCCCAAGGGCCTGATCCTATTATCAAAGGATGTCCCACTTAAGGCCTCACTGAACTGAAGCTCAATATCACCTTGTGGTCTATTTTAAGTCAAACTTCTGTCCCTCGGATTAGCTGTTGACTGGCGTCCATCAGCGGTCTGGCACAAGCTTGTTGCTCCTTCCACTTCTTCCAGGTAAAGGGTAGAACGTTGTTGTCTGACGGTCTGAATGCTGGTGGCCTTGCACCTTCAAGGAACTTCCCACTGTCCTCTGTTTTATATCCTGCATCTTCTGCGCTACTTCAATTAAAGAACTTTCTTCTTTTCCTGTTTCCTCTTCTTTCCTCAAAAGCTTCTTCTCCCTCACCAGCTCCCACCCTCTCCATTTCTTCTGCTCCTCCATCCACTTTATTTATTTATTTATTGTTCATTTGTAATGCGCCTATACACAGGTGTTTCGAGGCACATCAAGGCAAGCGGAGGGGAGAGGGAGGACAGGGAGGACAAAAAGTAGAGAACCTAATAGGCCTTGTGACATTCAGATCGTGCAAGTGCAGCAACGAGAAGTGCATGGGTGGAGGGGAGTGGGAGAAGTGCAAGACAGGGCCAAGGGCCTAAGTGAGGAGAGTGCCAGAAGAGGCCGGTGGAGGGCCCGGGGAGCAGAGAGTACAGAGGAATGGGGTCCACAAGCAGGTGCAAGGTGAGGGGCTGCGATGTCTCAAGAGTGCAGGCCAGCCAACTAGTGCAGGAGGGGGGCCAGTGCAGGCAAGTGCAGAATGGGAGGGGATCAGGGAAGACCAGGTCAAGGGGGTAGATTGGGCAAGGGGGGCCTGGAGCCCTGTGTAACTCTGGGGGTGCCAGGCCACCAGTCTAGAGCAGGCATAGATCAGCAGGGGAGGCAGAGGAGGAAAAAAGGAAGGTCTTGAGGAGCTTCCCGAACTTAAAGAGATCCAGCTCAAGTCTGAGAGGAGCAGAGAGGACCTTCCGGAGGGCGGCACCGGCAGAGGAGAGAGATCTGCCCCCCACTCTTTGCTTGGAGAAGTGTCTAATCTGCAGAAAGTTAGAGCTAGATGAACGAAGGGCACTAGTAGGGAGGTATTTAGGGAGGGAGAATTGGATATAGAGGGGTCCCAGGCCCCAGAAAGCCTTGTGGATGGTGCAGAGTGTCTTGAACTTGATCCTCGCAGCAACCAGGAGTCAGTGGGGAGATTTTAGGGCTAAAGAGATGCGGTTCCTGGGCTTGAGACCAAGGATGAGTCTTGCAGTCCTATTCTGGATTAGTTGAAGAGGGTAAAGGGGGGAGCTAGGCAGATTGAAGAAGAGGCTGTTGCAGTAATCCAGCCAAGAAAGGACCAGAGCTCTGGAGACAGTGAGTTTCTGGGGGAAGGCGAGGAAAGGAAGAATGCCTCTGAAGAGGTGCAGCTGAAAGTGGATCTTCCTGTCGGTGATGCGAGGAGAGAAGGAGAGAGAGGAGTTGAAGATGACGCCAAGGTTTTCTTGCTTCCTAGGAGGTAGAGGGGTGGGGGCCCAAGGAAGGTGGCCAGAGAGTGGAAGGGAAGGAAGGAGCAGGGGTCCCGATGAGAAGGATCTCTGTCGTACTAGCATTAAAGAAGAGGTCATTAGAAGTGCATCAAGCCTGAATGGCAGACAGGCATTCAGGAATAAGAGAGGACGAGGAGGAGGCATAGGAAGGTATTTTGAAGGAGAGCTGTGTGTCATCTGCATAACACTGGACATTTGGAGAGAAGGTCGAGGTCAAATGGGCTACAGCGGCCAAGTAGCTATTGAAGAGCCAGGTGCGAGAGGATAGAGCCCTGAGGGACACCACCGGTGGAGAGTGAGATGGAGAAGAGAAAAGGGCCCAGTTGAACCTGAGAGGGTTGGTCCGAGAGTAAGTCAGGTCAGTGATGCCAAGGGTGTCTTGAAGCCACTTTATCAGGGTGGCATGATTGATAGTATCAAAGGCAGAGGAAAGATCAAGAAGGATAAGAACGGAGGGAGAGATGGAGTCAAGATTAGAGAGCAGGTCTTCACAGGTGTTCACAAAAGCAGTTTCCGTGCCTCTGGCAGCTCTGAAGCCAGACTGGTGGTCATGAAGGCAACCAACAGATTCAGTGTTAAGGATAAGCTTGGAGATGGACAGCTACTCCAAGTGTTTGGCAGGGAAGGGGGTAGTGCAGATAGGGTGGTAGTTTGCCGGGCAAGAAGGGTCTGTAGAAGGTTGTTTGAGGAGGGGTAAGGATCCAGTGGCAAAGGAGTGATTGCAGAAATTGGCCACGGCTGGAGCAAGGAAGATGACTTGTCCTTGAAAGTTCTTGACGAGCAGGGGAGCACCTGATTGGAAGAGTGTGTTATAGGAGAGAAGGAGGGGAGTAGAAGAGGAGGAGAGAGTGGGGCCAAGGGAGGCCTACGAGAAGGTGGGGGATGAGGGTGTGGAGTAGAGGAGAGTGAAGCGAGGATGTCCTGGGTTTTGGAGATGAAGTGAGAGGCAAGAGATGTGCAGAGGGCCTGAAAAGGCAGGCGAGAAGTGAAGACTGCAGTAGGATTGGCGGGTTCCTTGCAGATTTTGAAAAGTTCTAAGGTGTTGTTTGTGGCCATGGAGATGGGGGCTTGGAGATAGGCCCTCTTCTTAGAGCAGATGGAGAGTCTGTATTGCCATTGGAGCAGGAGCAGGCCAGTTTGTCAGAGGATGTTTGCAAAGCCAGCCACTTCTGTTCAGCAACTCTGCACTTGTGTTTCAGAGTGGCCAGGTCAGAATCATTCCAGGGGTTTCCCTTGGAGGCAGGTTTCATGCGGATCCTCATGGCAGGGGCAAGGAGGATGTCCAGAGAGTTAGAGATGGAGAGGTGAAAGTTAGTAAGGGCTATGTCAGAGTGAAAGTCAGTGGCAGGAGTGGGAGGGGGAGTGAAGGTGGTGGCAAAAGCAGCAGATAACACTTGCTTCACCGGTCGGATGACGGAGAAGGAGGTTGGCAGTGTGGGCGGAGGCTTAGCTGAGGGACCAAGGAGGTCAAGGTGAGAGGAGAAGAGGGTATGATCACCAGGAGAGAGAAGTAATGAGAGGGCTGGACAAGGGGAGGTCTAAAGAGGTGAGAGCATCCAGGGTGTAACCAGCTGAGTGCGTTGGACCGGAGGGAAGAATGGTGAGCGAAAGAGAGTGTCCCTCTCCATTCTATCTTGGACTTCACCTTCTCTTTTGATCTCTTCCTTCTTCCTTGATGCTCTCCTCTTTCAACCTCTTCTTTACTCTCCCCTCTTCCTGGATGCACTCCTCTTCCAACCTCTCCTGTACTTCCCTTCTTTCTTGCTGTTCACCTCCTCCAAACTCTGCTGTACTCTCTCCTCTTTCTTTTCACCTCTGCCAGCCTGTTTTGTAATATCCCCTACTCCTACATCCACAGCGCTCTCAGCACCTCTACCACCTCCTGTACCTTCAGCACTCTCTACACCTTCACCAACTCCTGCTCCTTCTACTCTCTCCACACATTCACCTTGACCTGCACCTTTAGCTCTTTCCACACCTTCTGCAACTATCTCTGCACTTCTGTCTCTTCGGACCCCACTGCTCTGCTACTCCCAATACTGACATCCACAGAATCTCATCCATGGGCCTGTATGGTGGCTTGACCCCTCCCCTTAAATTGAGCCTCCATCTAGTACTTGCACATGTGAATGGTAATTTTTTCTGGCTTGTGATTGGTTATGCAATAAGACTTTAGATGTGTTTAATAGTGTTAGGGAGAATTCTCAGAAATGTGCTAATTCCCTTCACCTTAGAGACCCCCAGCAACTTTGCTGGATTTTGAGGACTTGGCTTTTTTACCTGGAAAGAGCGTGAGCCTTTTTTCCCACTCTTTCATGTATTTTGATGTGTGTTTTACATTTGTGTTCTCTGATTATGAAGTTTTAGATAACTCCATAGGCATCATCTTTTCATGTGTGTTACACAGCACCCTCAGTGCAGTGACACAGGGATGTGTTTTAGACTTCCCAAAGGTTTAAATACCTTCTCTTGGATAAACTACTGTTTCCCAGAGAATGTAAAGTGAAATTGACTTTACTAGTCTTTTCCAAATTCATAGACCCAGCACACACCATCTTACAATGGAGTGCTGGAGGGGTTACATAGTATCCCTTGTGTCTAAACACTCATGTAGCAGTCAAATGCTACCCTTTCCTATTGAAAAGGCTGGTGGCAGTGGTTTTACAACGAACTACCATGATTTTACCCGACCGCGAACACCGGTAGCTAAAAATCACGGGAGCCATGTTTTTCAAGATGGCGCCTTAAACCCCTTTGTTTAAACGGGTCCCGGTTTTCTTTTTTCGCCATTTCTTTTTGGAAAGGTCCTTCTAGTGTTTGTCTCTGCACGCCCAAACCAGGTTTGGTCCCTTTGTTCGTGTGCGTTTGGCAGGCTTCAGGACTGAAGTCCAAGTGTCTGGGGTGGGCAGAAAGTGAGGGAGGTGCCCGAAACTCCCTGTGCTTAGTCTTCTAGGAGACCCAAATGCACGCTGGCAGGGGCGTTGCTAGGGGAGGGTAAGGGGGCTATAGCCCCTGATCTTTTGGTTGTAGCCCCGGATAGAATCTCAGGAGCTACAGCCAAAAGACTAGCTAGCCCCCAGTCCCAACAGTACCAATATCAGCTTAGCCCCAGGTCTTTTCCAGACCTAGCAACTCCCCTGCACGCTGGCATGATTGGCTGGCTGACTGTCAGGCAAGGACAGACACCCTGCTTGGTGAGTGACAGCTAGGCTAGAATGAAAGGGAGAAAACTGTTTAAAAGGCAAGTCTCGTGGACTGGAAGGCAGAGTCGACCACTGGAACAAAAGAACCGAAGACGAGCTGGAAGAGGATGGCTGCTGCAACTCCTGGACCGTTGGTTTGCCCGGTGAAGCCCTGCTGCCGGTCCTAATTGCCAAACTCCATTCGACAGAGAAGCTCCTTCAAGGACGGCTTCTTCCTTTGAGTTGGTGGGACCAATCAACTCATAAGACACCTGGATACCATTCTCAAGGCTGCTTAGGTTTTATCAGGGAGAGGGACACCAGTTCATGTTCTTGAATCTACAGCTACTGGAACTGAAGTGACTCAATTTTGTTTGTTTTCTTCAACGATCCCGTACAGTGCAGGAGTCCCCCAGCGTCCTCCCTCTTGTCCCCACGACTGAGGCTCAGGAATAGCGAGATCTGCAGGAACTGCCAGGAACCACAACTTCAGCAAGATTTGTTTTCAACATACAAAGGTACTGTGCCAACCCGATCGAGAGAACGCCACTCTCGTGGAGAAATTTCATGAAACTTTCCCAACTTGCAGGCCTAATCAGCTTGTGACCCCAAAAATGATTCTTTTTCGCCTAATCTACTTCTGAGAACTTTTGCAAAGACTTTACCGTTTGATATCAGAACTGCTCTTTCCTATCCAGAACACAAGCCCATTGACTTTGGTCTGGTCTATTGACTTGAATTGAACTATTTTGGTGAACTGAAACTATTTGCACTGCCTAGAAAGTACATATAATCTATTCGACTTACTTTTATCCTTTTTTGCTCATTGCTCAGTAACTGAACTGCCATTTTGCTCCTTTTCCAGGGGAGCTCAAACTGTCTAGAAAACTTAGAGTTTTGTATTGAAGTGTATTGGTCTATAATATTATGTTGTCTTCTTCTAGTGAAATGTTTTATTAATGATTGTGTAAATAAATTAATAAGTGTTTTACCAAGAAACCTTGAGTATAATTGTCTACTTGAACCACTGTGATTGAAAGTCCTTTGTGTAACTACTTGCACTGCTCACATTCACTCTTGAGATAAGCCTGGATGCTCAGCTCGCTACCAACAAACTGTGTGGTACAGACTTATACCAAAGGTTGGTCTTGCTTACACCTGTAGTCCTAATTGTGTGTGGTGGTCCCAGAGGGTAGTGCATGCAATTCTGCCTAACAAATAGTTACCCAGCTGGGTACTCTACTATGCAGAGCAAGCCTTTAATAGGCATATCTGCCATTTTGGAACTGTCATTCCTGCACATGTGCGGAGAAGCACTTACGCAAAATATTTCCGAAGGTGAGCGGTGGAACCAGCAACTGCGCTGCCTCCTGCTGATGTATCCCATTGGAGAGAAATAAGGCTGGAAACTCTTTAACTTCCTAATGAGTCTGCAAGGACACGGCCCTGACAGTTAACTCTGTTACCTGTTTTAGATTATTGAAAGGGCCAGTAGCTGAAGTGGATTCAATATGGTGGCACCCTTTCATAGTTCCCCAGTGCTGAAAAACCGGACAAGGGCCTGGTATATTCACTCAGCCAAGCTATATTTCATAATCAACCAAACTCTGGTTGAGCAGGCACTGCTTTTGATGAAATATGACTGTTTTCAATGTTTTTTGACTTCCCTTGCTTCGCATGTGGTCCTGTTGCCAAAGAGTCCCACGTGCACTGTGGGACAGGACACAATATGATAACTGCCCTTGGGTGCATCAAGCCACGGAATTGGAAAGACCTCTTGTCTGAATGACACACACAATGTTTTCCAAAAGTTATTTTCTGGCTCAATATGTGTTCATCATTCGGTTATTTAGCAATTATTTAACATAATGAAGTTCCATTCTTCACTCCCAAATTCATGTTTTCATACAGGTTTGTTTAATCCAAAGACACTAGGCAAACATGGACGTCCAATCCAATACATGCCGGACCTTCGACCATCTTCAGGAAGCAACATCTGCCCGTTTACCGTTTGTTTGTACTTCCGTGTCCACTTCTGAAGGATCACATGCATCTCCGTCACACTAAATGCTTCTCTTATTTGTGAGAAATTCCCTGAAAGTCCCCTTTGGGCCTCTTGTGTGTCCTCCATGTGGATGTGCCTGCATTTCTGGATTAAACAAACTTTAAGAAAACATGAATTTGGCATTGAAGAATTGTACTTCATTATGTTAAATAATTGCTATTAAGGATTTGTATGTTATTGTTTTTGTGCTTTGCTTATAGTGTATAAGGTTTTAATGAACCAATTTGCACTTTAAACTAATCAAAAAAAATAAAGTTAAATAATTGCTAAATAACTGAATGATTTACATGAACACATATTGAGCCACACAAACGGTCCTTTCAATTCCTTGGGTTGAAACACCAAAGGGCAATTGGTTGTATCAGAGTTATAGTGTTGATTTCAGATCATAAAAATGCTGTTTAAAAGTGAGCTAAGAAATCCTGGATATGATGTTCCTTCCATTTGGCAAAGTAAATAAGGGGCCTCATTACGAGCATGCCGGTACAGAAACGGTGCCGGTAACAATGGTAACCAGCACATTTTCCAGACCGGCAGACTCTGAGTATGCTGGTAGGGGCAGTGAACTACCGGCAGGCCTGACCAGCCGGTAGTTCAGGTCCCCATAGGTAGATTATTCACTGAAGCACAGGCATTGTTAACAACGGTGCCAGTGCTTCAGTGGTTCCCATCCCATCAGGGGAATGGGAGCTTGCCGTTCCTCCACCACCCGAAATATCCCCGTAATACCAGGATATCAGGCAGCGGAAACGGTAAACCGAGGTTGCCGGTAAGCCCCTGGTTCTACCGGCGGCTTACCGGCAACCTCATTATGAAGCTGACAGTATTACAGGTGCCAGTACAGGTGCCAGTATTACCGGCGCCTGTAATACCTGTGGTTTTTGCAGGTAACTGGAGGTCATTCTGCCACCTCACCAAACCCGTAGTTAGCTGGTGCAGTTACGTGCCGGCATACGTTAATACCGGCACAATATTAGCGCACCGGCCAACCTGTAATGGGATACTTTTCTACCCAGGAATATTTTTAAATGAAAGGACAACGCAGAGCCATTTTCAAATGCGTATTTAGAATTCCATTAACATAATTCTTTTTTTCCTTATCCAACATGGGGCCTCATTCCGAGTCATGCCGGTAAGTAACTGTATTTTCCGGCATGGCGTAAAGTGCAACACCGTGCTGGTTGAAGTCCGAAAATTACGGCCCATTCCGAGCTCACGGACACGCGCTTTCCGCCATGCCGGAAAAGGACCGCGCGGCCTGCCGCAAAATCCCCCGAAAAACCCCTACCGGCATGCAACCAACACGTAAAGTACTACACCGCCCTGTAAGCATTAGCGACAGTGCATAACGGTGACCGTAAATTACGGTGACCGTAATTTACAGAAACCGTAAATTACGGTCTCCGCCGAAAAACGGATCCGGAAATAACGACATCGCACAGGAACGGGAAGGAGAGCGGCGGTCATCTTTAAAAACACAATCCATTGCCATCCGCAGCTGCCAGCAGCCCTGTGAGGAAAGTAAAGTCATGAACCGGACCAGGCACCGCAGGACATGCCGAAAGCACCAAAAAGGGCGGCGGATCGCGTCCGCAAGGTGAAATTCTCCACCGATGAACTGCAGGTCATGGTAGACCACCTTGCAGAGCATGCTGATGTAGTTTTCAGCGGCGACATGCGCAGGGAATCAACCCTCCGCAAGAAGACCATCTGGGCGGAACTGGCACAGAGGGTGAGCGCTGTTGGAAGCACCCCCCGCACCCCAAGGGACTGCCGCAAGCGGTGGGACGACCTGCGGGTGCGGGTGCGGGGCCTCCTCTCCACCAACCGCAGCCAGGCCCTGCAGACGGGAGGTGGGCCAAGTACACAGGTCCAACTAGAGCCGTGGGAGGAGACCTGCGCGCAGCTTATTGGCACGGAATCCATAGAGGGTGTGGGGACCATGGAGTGCGGCGGAACGACTTCTGCAGAAGGAGGTGAGTGTTGACAGTGCACACTGGCAATGTCCATTGCATCATGTAAACTGACCAAGGGGCCATCGAAGGCACCCTCTCGTGTTGCCCTCCCCCCATCTAACGCATCCCCCCATCCAACAAATGCTGAGGCAAGTGCCGCCTAATGCTGGCCCAAGTGCGAGTACATAACGCACATCAACCATACTGGACTGACTTGCACAGCCCATCATGCACCCCGTCCAGCGTGGTAGGCATAGTACCTGCCGAAATGTACATGAACAGGGCACAACAAATCACTCCCAAACATGTGCATATGTCTTCACCATGCACATGTACCACTGCCATAGCTACCCCCCAAACTGAACAACCCGTGAATGACTGAAATGTCCATGCAACCATGTATGCAAATAGGACATAGCACATACACTAATGTTGTCCCTCTCTCCTACCCCCACAGGCATAGACCATGACAGCACAGAGCCCCAAGGAAGCCGGCCAAGCACCTCCGCGGGTACTGGCAGGGCCAGGCCCAAGCCAGCAGCCAAGAAAACCACCCCTCAGCCTACGGAAAGGCCTCTTGAAGCTGGCAGACCAGCAAGCCACACAACATCCGTGGCAGCAGCCGAGCAGACCCCTACCTCAGCACAATCGAGCATTTCAGGGGAGGCTGCCGCTACCGCACCAGATGAGTGGGAGCCCAGCCCGCCACCCATCCAGGGGCCCATGTCGGAGGACGATCAGAAGAGCATGCAAATGCTGGAACCATGCCCCGTGACACTGGCGTCATGCAGCGACTCCGGGGATGCATCATCACCAGTGCACAGCCTTTAACTTGACCCGCTGGGGTGTGATGTCGTTCCCCCCAGTCCACCCATACAACCCCCTGCACAGCATGCTGGTGCAAGTAGATCATCCGATGGCCCCCCTTCACCTGACCAGTTCAGAGTCCAGCAATTGAGCGATCTCAGAGTCCAGCAATTGAGCGATCTCATAGGGAACTATATTGAGGATAATCGCCAGACCAGGGCTGGACTGCATGAGGAACTCGATCAAATGCGCCAGTCCCTCAACGACTGCACCACCAGATTGTGCGACTCCCTGACGGACAATACAACCCGGCTATGCCATGTCCTGAACCGCATTGCTAATGCCCTTGAGGCAGGGAGTCAAAATACGGAGGCGCAGCAGGAGGGCACGTCCGAGACAAGTGAGGCCACGCAAGGCAGCCTGGAGAGACGCCTCTGGCGTTCCTTGCGCAAACGGGATTTGCCTCACCCAGACAAGGGCTCCAAGGGACATTAGCCATTCCTGCCACATGTGGTCCCAAGATCCTACATGGGACGACTGCTCGGGAGTTGGGGGGAGGGGGGAGGGGGGTGGCGTTGTGTTCTGGAGTTGGGGGGAGGGGGGTGATGTTGTGTTCTGGGGTTGGGGGGAGGGGGGTGATGTTGTGTTCTGGGGTTGGAGGGAGGGGGGTGGCGTTGTGTTCTGGAGTTGGGGGGGGGGAGGGGGCATGGGCATTTGCTGAAGTAAGCACTTTTTTTTCATTTCTTGTTATCTCAATACACAATTGGTGTTGCAAAGTTGAACCGTTGTGGACATTCTTCATTGCACTTTTTGTCCATCTGCACATATGGCATGGGCCCATTCAACACCAGATATCAGTGGAGGGGTCAGCCACCAGTCCTTGTTCGCGGGCACATATGTGCATCACGCAAACCTGGTGACTGCTGCATCTACACGCATGCACGGGTATGGCCATGGTCTGGTTGCCCCATGGGTCTGTTCAGGGGGTTCATGACAGGGGTCATGTGGCTTGCTGTTAGGGTACATCCACCAACAGCTGCATGTGTCGCAAAATGAGGTGGGTGTGTGGACTGTCATGGTGGTGAACAGCGCTTGGCTGTCATGGCAGGCTTTCAATGATAGCCATATGTACATGTACATAGATATATTCGGCACGATCAGGGACACAAATATGTGTCCGATGCAATGTAATGCTGTGGGGTGTCGTGTCTACATGATGGTTCGTGAACGGTGGTGTGGACATCTTGGGGTACATGTTCCTTTGTCGCATGCTGCTGTTCTGATGTCGGATCATTCTGGTGCTGTGTACTGTGTACATTCTCATTTGGCTGTGGATCATGTCCATCATCCAACTCTGATCCATTCTATGGTGATTCCCAACACTCCTATGGGGGTGCCATGCCGGTGACGTGATATCGTACCCTTGCTGTCCTCCGTGAATTCCACTTCCAGGGGTGGGTCTCCAATGTGGTGCCAGGCTGGGGGATGCTGCAATGTGAATGTGCAGTGTGCCCTCGGATATGCACTTGCGGTTGTGGTGTCCGCCAATGAGTGGTGCTGGTGTAGTGTGCCTATCCCTTGTCAGTTGGTGTGGATGTAGTGTGATGTGGGTGCCTTATTCTGGCAAAGTGAAAATATGTTCATTTGTGCCGTTGCCCTGGTTCTTTGGCAGGTTTGTTGTCAGGGTGAACAATGTACAATGGCTCCATCTTTTCTACGCAGTTGGTTCATGCAGGCACCCACCCTGTGGCACCAGTGCACTTGCACGACACAGTCAGACGACTCAACAGCCAGCCAGACAGGTCATCCTGCATGTTGGGCCATGTGGCGCGGTAGCGTGCTGACCTCTTTCCTTTTCAATCGACCCTCCCAGGTCCAACTTGGGGCCCTCCTCTCTGACATCTTTTCCTCCACCTGTGGTGTTCCCCTGGGATCTAATCTCCCTCCCTGGCTGTTCAACCAGTATTTGGCCCTCCTTGGCCACCGCATCGCCACCCTCTGCCCAAACTTTCAGCGCTATGCGGACGATACCCAGCAAATTTTCGGCCTACCCTCGGCGTCCTCCTCTCCTTCCCTCATCTCTGACTGTCTGTCTGATATCCAGGAATGGTGTGCAGCCAATGAACACTGCCTTAATGCTAGTAAGACTGAGATTCCCCTCATCGGCACACCCACTCCCTCCTTCCCTTAAGTTCAAAACACTATGCATTGTCCACAAGGCCTTCTGGGGCCTGGGGCATGAATACCTTCTACTCTCTCTTCCTGAATGTCTTCCTTCCCAAGACCTTTGCTCATCCGTCTCCGACTCACTCAGGGTCAGCCGCTTCTCAGAGCAACGAGCTGGGGGTAGATCTCTCTCCGCGGCAGGGGCCTCCCTCTGGAACAGCCTTCCTGCATCCCTGATATTTGAGGAGAACCATCTCTGGTTCCGGAAGCACCTCATGACCTTCCTCTTTGCTTCTGCTTTCTCTCTCCCTCTCCCCTGCTGAATTCTTCACTGAAACTGCACAGGATCTGGATCTGGGCCACTCTCGCCGACCTCGGTCCTGGGCCCAGCCACTCTCCACTTGCACTGCCTCCCTGGCAACCCCTGCACTGCGGGTCTGTCTCTCTATCCCTGCAGCCCCCCCTTCCCAGCACTTGTCTGCACTTACCTTGCACTTGCCACCAGCTGGCCCTATTAATTTATTTTTGGATATTCGACTTACTTTGTACTGCACTTCCCCCGTCCCCTTGCACTTTTTCCATTCTCACTACCCCTGCACTTGCGCGGTCTGTGTGACACCTGGCCTGGTGGGATCGTTGTCTGTCTTCCCCTTGTTCCCCCCTCCCTGCCTTGTCGCGCCTTGAGACACTTGTGTATGGGCGCGTTCCAAATGCCATTTCATATCATATCATGTCATTTCAGCAGGCCCTTTGAGTCATGTGTAGTTATTTGGTGTCGGGCCCACCCATGTGTGTGGTTCTTGGTAGTGTTGCATTCCATCTGCACGTAGGGGGAGTGGTATTGTTTGCAGTTGATGTCCGCAACGTGCATGCCAAGCTGGTCCACATACGACCGGTGGGTGCTGTCAGGGGCAATATTGTCATTTGCCATGCCTCCATTTGCTTTTGGTCCAGCTTTACTGTTGTGTGTCTCATGGGTGATCCATGTTGGGGATCGGTGGACCCTTGTGTGTTTGGGGATGTGTTTGGGGGGGTGTAAGGGCACTTGGATATGTGGCCGCATAATGGACGGTTGTGACATGCCACTGTGTGCTGGTGGGTGCCTTTGGCATGGGTGTGGGGCACAGGCAACACCATCACTTGTGCCGGGTTGGCACTGTACATTTGTATGGTGCTCGCTTGTCTTGTGTCTGTGCCGCAATATGGTGGTGACAGTGTCACAGTCTAGGTGGTCAGGGGTGTCTGTCTGGTAGGCCTTCTCCTAGAGCGTCAAGTCATGCTACGTGTGCATGGGGGCTGCAGGGGTGGTAACGGAGGATGCACTGGTGCTGCATGCAGGGCCTGTCTACCCCCTCCTTCTACCCCTGTGTCTCCTCAGTGGGGGTGCCTGGTGTTGTTGCAGGGGTTTGTGTGGTTGTGGACTTGATTGTTCAATTGGTGTCATCTTGGTGTGGGAGGGTGGTGGTGTGTGGGTGTGTTCCTTTTCTACTATGCCAGACTCCTGGCCTCCATCTGTGTTGCATGTGTGCACCTGTGGCTCTGGGTCCCACTGCTCAGGGTTCTTTACTCCTTCTCTGAGATGCCTGTATGTACTCCATGCCGGTAAGGTACTTTACGGCCTTGAGGAGGACGTAATTTACGTGTGGTCCTTACTTGGAATCAGCTCCGGTTTACGCCATGGCGTTAATTTCGCCATGGTGGTGCGCGCGCGCGACCCAAGACCGTAAATTACGGCATTGTAGTTTACGGTGCCGTAATTTACGGTCTGAGGGGTCGGAATTGCATGGAGCGGAAAACCATGCCGGTAAATCAATACCGGCAAGGTTTGTACCTTACCTCCAGACTCGGAATGACCCCCATGGACTATAACTCGCAATTCACCATAATTTGTGGGGTGCCGAATGCTTTGGTCTCCTGTTTGCTGTCCCAGCACACCCCGTGTAGTTCATAGATGTCAGTGCAATCATGCTACCACCAAACCTTGTCCAACCTCCCAAAACATGTTTATCTCTGTTAAGTCAAATGGCATCTCCATCCAATACAATTTGACGTCCTCTTTTCCCTAAACTGTACGGGCCGAGGGCCATATGAGTGACTGCCGGCACATCCAAAGAGTGAGGCTCATACTTCTTCCCTCCTACCTGTGTGCTGTTGCACTACGGTAGCAGTTCCTCTGAGACCCAACATGTGCTTCTTCTGCTCTTTCATAGTGGGGGAGATGCAAGATGGAAAGTTGGGTGTCCCATATTTGTATTTCCTCACTTTCTGAGGGGGAGCGGAGGATGGGGGCCGCATGAAGTACAAGAAAACAAGGTGTCTTGCAAGCCAAGGAGAAATCCCTGTCCTAGCTCCCTCTCTTAAGTACCAGGGACAGACAGGAGAAAACCTGGATCATGCAAGCGAAGCCAGAGTGGGTGGCCATATTAGGTCCCAGCAAAAAACATGTGACCTGAACCGCAGGGCACACTTCTTGCTTCTGTTTATGTATGCGATCCAACATGGGCGTAGGACATGGGGGGTATAGTGGGGACAAATCCCCCCCACAATTTTAAGTGGGGGGGGTACAATGGCATTTATCCCCATAGTTTCCCCCAGTTTGTGTGTCTCTCTGCTGCACCAGTTTGTGTCTGCAGCGTGTCCCTGTGCAGTGATGCGTGCAAACATCAGACTCTGAAGTTTGCACGCAGTTCAGACACTGGCGTAACAGGGGCCCCTGCAGCACCCGCAGTGCGGGGGGCCCAGCTAGTACATGTCGTGGGAGATGCCCCTCTTGGAGAAAAAAATTTGATTTTTTTAAATGTTTCTTTTTATAGTCACTCTGCATTCATAAAGAAATTATAGGAGCTGACAGAACGAGTTGAGAACTGTTCCGTGACAAAGCTGCTATTTTTGGTAGAAGTCTAAGAGATCCGCAGACACGAAATGTATTGATGATAAATTGTTATGATGTGATGAGAGGAAGAATTCCTCTTTCTTTTGTAAAAAAAAGTTTCGTATGAAACTATAATCAATAAAAAAAAGAAAAAAATATTTCTGTGACAGAAATAATTTCTTTATGAGGTCAAAGTTAATACAAAAAGAAACTTTCTTTTTGAAGTCTGAGGCCTCTCCCCACCCCATGACATGGAAGACCCCAGGCTGGACGCTTCCATGTCATGGGGTGGGGGAGCCCTATGACTTCAAAAAGAAATAGTTTATTTGTGAAGGCCCTCTGCCTTCATAAAGAAATTATTTCTGTTATGGATCGGTCCTTAATGAAAATAATTTCTTTATGAAATCAGAGTGACTTCAAAAAGAAACAATTTCTTTTTGAAGCAATAGGGCTCCCCTCAACCCCATAACGTGTGCGTTTCTGAGTGTATTATGAAAGGGTGTAGACTTAAACGTTTATGTGGCTGCCTGTGTGAGTGTATGGTGAAAGGGTACACACAAATGTCTGGGTGGCTGGGTGTGTGTGTGTGCATGTACGGTGAAAGGCTGCACACTTAAATGTATGGATGGCTGCCTGAGTGTGCTTGCATGGTGAAAGGGTGCACACTTAAATGTATTGGTGGCTGCCTGTATGGGTGTATGATGAAAGGGTGCACACTTAAATGTACGGGTGGCTGTTTGGGTGTGCCTGCATGGTGAAAGAGTGCACGCTTAAATGTATGGATGGCTGGGTGTGGGTGTGTGTATATGGTGAATGGTGTGTGTGCTTGTGTTCAGGGGTGCAACAAAACCTGCATGTCGGGGAGCATAATCCTTCAAATGTTTGGAGAGGCGGTGGGGGCGGGGCAAACTTATTTGTGTGGGAGCATCTAACTTCTTTATGCATTTTAATGCGACTATTCTAGTGCAGCTTCAATGTTACACGCAGTTAATTCTCTCCTTTAAGTCTGAAAGCACCCATTTATGGACTTCTGTGAGAATGAGCGGCCTCCTGTCACCTTTCTAACCTTCCAATCACTCCCCTGACATGCAAGTACTAAACCCACATCACGATTTCAATTGCCTAAAAAATGTGGTATTTGAATGCAGGTACTAACAGTGAAATGCTTTATGTTAGTATTTGCTGGGCCCTTGTTAACAGTGAAACCCAGGTGCCGTTTAACATCTGTGTCCTGTTCTGTCCGGCAACTGCTCTGAAGGTCAGCTAGGTTGAATGAACATAGCACAAGATTTCAGGGAGGGTGGGGGGAGTGCTGAAGCCCAGTCAACTCAATGGTGTTAGGCCACTACTTGTGTTTAATGCCTTGATTACTTATTGGTAATCATCATTACTCCTAGCCCTATTCTTCCTCGTCCCTCCACTTGTGTATGAAGCACTCTGCCTCATACACAAGTACCGGGATGAGGTAGAGGTACATGGCTTGACTTAGCTACCGTTAATCTTCATTACTTCTAGTCCCACTCTTCCTCATCCCAATGCTTACATTTGAGGCAAGGAGCCTCATACGTAAGCTCTGGAACAAGGAAGAGGGACGTGAAGGTAATTCTGGGCCAATGAGCTGATTTTGGAGGATGGGCTAGGAGGTGGGAGAGAGAGGGGATATGTGGGGGTCGGGATTGTGCGATAAATTATAATGGTTGTCCATGTCCAGGCTAAGCAGGCATGATATGTGCTATTAGTGCCTACAGAGGCATTTTGGTGCAGCCAGTCTAGTCATTCCTCAGTTTGGTATGACTTTATTTTTAACTGCGCATTTCTGATAAAGCAGACCTGCTAAGTGTAATTACCTGGCTAGACTGGCATTCGGGTGCTTCCAGTATGGCTGTTTCTTACTGTGGCATTGTATATTTTTCTGGACATCTGTGATAACATTATATGATATGATATAAGTCATTTATAACAGGCCTGTACACAAGTGTTTCTAGGCACAACAAGACAAGGGAGGGAAGATAGAGGGAGAACAAGACAAACAATCTTACTAGGCCATATGTCATTCAGATTGTGCAAGTGCGAGAATGAGAAATGGGAGGGGAGTGCAAGGAAGAGGGGAGGGGAAAACAGGGCAGTAATACTCTGAGTTGGTTCAGCCATGGCAGCGAGCTCTGGGTAGTGCAAGGAGAACAAGGGACTATAGGGTTACAGTTACATCCCTTTTGTGCATGGTAGGCCTGGAGGCAGTGCAAGGGTCACTGATCAAGAAAGGGCCTGGTACCCAGTGAGACTCTGAGGGTGGCCAAACAACCAGTCGGTACAGCCGACAGGTAGGTCAGCAGGGGAGGGAGAGAGAGGAAGAAAGCAGAGGAGAAGAGGAAAGTTTTGAGCTGCTTCCAGAACTTCAGGTGGTCTGCTCAAGTTTGAGAGGGGCAGGGAGGCCATTCCAGAGGGAAGCACCTGCAAAGGAGAGAGAGATCTACCCCCCAATCTCTGCCTGGAGAAGCATCTAACCCTTAGAGAGTTGGAGGTATCCGGGGGGAAGGGCTCGAGAAGGAAGGTATTTTGGAAGAGAGCGTTGGATGTAGTGTGGGCCCTGGCCCCAGAAAGCCTTGTGCACAATGCAAAGGGTCTTGAACTGGAGCCACCGTGAGCCAGTGGAGAGATTTCAGGGCTGGAGAGATACAATCCCTCAGCTTGAGGCCAAGGATACGTCTCTGAGTCCTGTTCTGGATAAGTTGCAGAGGGCGGAGAGTAGAGGAAGGCAGATTGAGAAAGAGGTTGTTGCAGTAGTCTAGCCTAGAGTGAAACAGGGCTCTGGAGAGTGAGCTTCTGGGGGAAAGTGAGAAAGGGAGGAGTCGCTTTGAGGAGGAGCAGCTGGTAGTGGGACTTCTTGGCGACGTCTGATATGTGAGGAGAGAAAGGGAGGGGTTTTTTGCCTAAAAGGAAGGTGAAGGAAGAGGGCCCAAGGTGGGAGACCAGAGTGAGAGAGGGAAAGCAGGGGCATGATCCCAGTGAGAATGATCTCCGTTTTACTGGCATTAAGGTAGAGATCGTTGGAGGCGCACCAATCCTGAATCGTGGATAGACAGTCAGGAATGAGCAAGAGAGGAGAGGATCCTGAAAGAAAGCTAAGTGAAGGTAGAGATCAAGTGGGCCAATGGGGCCAAGTAGAGGTTGAAAAACCCGGGTGAGAGGATAGAACCCCTGGGAACGCCACAGGTAGAGAGAGAGGTGGCAGATAGAAAGGGACCACGTTGGACCTGGAGGGGCAGTCCATGAGGAAGGAGGTCGGCCACTCCAGGGCATGATCCGTGATGCTCAGGTTCTCACGTAGTTGATTGATCAGGATGGCGTGGTTGACTGTGTCGAAAGTAAAGGAAAGATCCAGGAGGATTAGGACAGAAGGAATGCTGGAATCAAGGTTAGAGATCAGATCTTCACGGGTGTTCAGCAGAGCAGTTTCGTGCCTCCGGCAGCTCTAAAGCCAGACTGATGGTCATGGAGACAACCTACAGATTCAGTGTAGAGAGTAAGCTGGGAGATGCCCATGAAAAGGGTGATGGAGATTGGGCAATAGTATGCCGGGCAGGTAGGATTGGCAGACAGCTTCTTGAGGAGCGAGTGCATAAGGGATTGCTTAACGGGAGAGGGGAACGTTCCAGTGGCGAAAGACTGATTTCAGAAATCGGCCAAGGCTGGAGTGAGGGTATCAATATGGTCCTTGATGGTTCTAGAGGAGCAGGGGAGCACCTGTTTTGGCGACACTTTCAAAGATCGGACTTCTCTAGAAACCTTGTCAGGTGTTGTCAGAGAAAAAGAGGAGAAAGGTGGAGGAGAGGTAGAAATGGCTAAAGGGGGGCAGAGAGAGGAAGAGGAGATAGAGGACAGCATGTCCTGAGTTTTAGCAGAGACGTGAGAGGCCAGAGCCATACAGAGGGCCTGGGAGGGAACAGGACGGGTGGAGACCGCAACATTATTGACCAGTTCCTTGTAGATTTTAAAGAGTTTGGCTGTGTTTTTAGAGGCCGCGGAGACACATGCTTGAATGTGTGCTCTCTTCTTGATGAGTGTTATACGCTTCAACTGGCATTTTGGTGCAAACAGTCTAGGTTTGTCTGAGTGTTGCCTTTCATGCTTTACTGCAATGTTATGTGTCTGCACTGGTCTACATTGTGCAGCCAGCGGGACATGTTTTCAATGTGGCATGGAATTTTTAATAGCAAAGCATTAATGTTCCTGTGCACTGTGGGTGACTCAACATGTATTGGATTGGCATTACCCTACAAACCAATTGCAAACGCTCTGACGTTTTAGCCAATTTTTCACAGAAAGTGTGCTGTATATTGCAATAAAACACATATTTATATATTTCTCCTAGTACAGTGTGTGGCATACCCCTTCAGCAGCACGTTGGTGCGTGTTGTGCAAACATGATAATCTAGGCCGGCCCAGAGTGTGGCACGATCTGTGATTTGTTGCCGAGATGGGAGCCCCCTCAGCATGGCTCGCAGGGGGCCCCCACATTTTGTGTTACGCCACTGGGTTCAGACAGTCAGCAGCAGTGCCGCGGGCCCGGGTATTGGTAATGGTAAACAAACAAGATTCTTAACTCTGCTGCCTGCTGCGCAGCTCACTCATGCGTTTCCCCACCACCTCCCCCAGCTCCTGCCGCCTGCGTATTTGGAGCGTCACGTGCCCAGGCCGGCATGCTGCACGTGCCCCTGCGAGTGTGCAGCCTCAGCTTCAGAAGCCACTAGCCAGGCAGCGACGCATGCTCCTGACTACTGACAGCGTGAGAGAAGTGTGACTCTGCCGACTCGACCTCCTGGAGACTGGAGTCCTGAGGAGAGACGTCACACTTACTCAGCCTACTAAGTAAGGTAAGTCAAGTCAAAATGGCCCCAGGCAGATGTGTTTTCGTGCAGGGGTGCCACAGCGATGCAACTCTGCCTGTTTAGTCAATGTTTAGAATTCAGGAAAAGCCAGCAAGCCCCTTAATTCGTCCCACTTGTAAATTCATTTGCATACAATAAATTGTAACACTTCCCCGGCTTTCCTGTCTGGCACCTTTAATATTGCATAAACTGCTGATGGTGCCAAGAGGGGGGCGAGAGGAGGGTTTGTGAGCCACAGTTTCTCACCACACAAACCTGCGCTGCTTGTTCACACACGTGGGTCTAAGCAAAAGATTGTGCACAGCTGTGAAGTGCTTTCACCCCCATTTCCTGTCTGACACCCTGGGAGGTGCAGTCCAGGCCGGGCCGGCATCGGGTGTTGGGGAGGAGGATTTAATTAGAGGGAACGAACGAGCGACCGTCATATTTAACACACTGCGCTTGTTAACTGTATGAATATGATATTTATACAGTTAACACGCACAGTGCGTTGAAGTTGAAGGAGATGCTAGTGCTTCCTCAGTGTGAGCCCGCCCCATGCAGTCTTGCATTCCCCCCATGGGCAGGCGGAATACTTGCCAACATTCTGTGACCAAAAAGTCTAAGATGTAGGATTTTTCAAGTTTCAAAAATAATACTTAGCATAACAATGACATCACAGGAAATTACAAACCATTCATTGTTGGCACCACTGGAGCATTCTAAAATGGACAACCCATCAAACAGCACAACATGGAGAGATGTTGAAATGTTTACAATGTATAATTTTGAATGGTAAGTTAACACTAAATTTAATTACCCACCTTCACAGAAGGTAATCACACAGAGCTGGTAGGCAACGTTTGCCACTCCTCTGTAGCATCAGCCCGTGTAGTACATATTTATTACTGCAGTGGAGGTGGGACACTGAACAAGATGGAGACTGATACCCTCCTCAGTCTGATAGGCAGATGCTGTGTGATGGTGGTACGCTCTGCAACTTGCCTTCACTGGTGGTTAACATAAGGTCTGTCCCTGCAAGAATGCAGGCCAGAGTCATGTAGCTGTCAGGTCAGTGGATTGATCTGGGCCCATCACTTATCCACCTACCGCACAGACAGATTACAGACATATTAATTGCCTTAGAGTCACATAAATTACCTGCCACTGTAAAAAGCAGTAGGATCTGTCACCCAAATCTGTAGGCAGTAGGACTGCTTAAAAAGCAGTTGCCCGCCTACTGCCTAAATCAGTAGGGTTGGCAAGTATGAGGCGGTACACAGGCCCAAAACCGCTGTCAGTCTAGGGACAAGCTGTTTGCGCAAAAGTTGAGGGGCAGCCATTCCAGACCTCTTATACCCTGCCAAAGAACAAACCTATGCTATCTTTGTCTTGCCCTTTGGGCACTGTTCAGAAAAACAAACATGTTTTTGCGCAGGACCTGCCCCTACACGACTCCACAAGCATTGCACTGCCTGGCAATCTGTTGCATCTTGCTAGCTGCATGTCCCTGACTGTCTCTGGTTGTAGCATTACTGCCCTTCTTGCTAGGAACGTTGTGAGTTTTGAATTTGAATCTAAACTTATTTCTCTTTGCAAGGGGGCAGTGTCTTTGCCCCCAGACGCACAGCCACCACTGTTACATCTATCCATGGAGACCTGGGCATACAAGCTTCTTCACAACACCACCCCAACCCTCCTCCCCCTGCACCGCTGCCAGGGAAGAACATCTTTCTTCCCAATCCAATAATGTCAACCTAATAATGTGCACCCAACAAGTATTAACTCCCACACACTCAAAAATAAATACTAGCAAATATTGTAAATTTCAAGCTGAGGTCCCAAAGAAAAGGTTGCACACACATTAAACCAGAACATTGCACTCAAACTGTGTGTCATAACGGGTATCACCCCATCACTGCGCATCCCAAAATGCCGAATTTCCACAGCCCCATTTCACTGCATATATATATGGGGGGGGGCAAAGTTAATAATAAATGTGAGCGGTTATGGGGGGGAAGACTGCACATGGTCTCCTCCGCATATATATGCAGTGAAATGTGGTAAAACAAAAACATCTGCATTTTGGTGATGCACAGTAAAAAATGCGTAGTGATCACATAAGGTTAAGGAGGTAAATAGAAATTTCTGGTTGAATGCACCACTTTGTTGATAACTTTTAAGTTACTTACCTTCATGCAATGTGTCTAATACATCCAATATATTTAAATAATTATTCTTGTAGCACACATTTGTGTCCCAACAAATGTCATGGTACTACAGTTATTCTTTTTGGGACACATTTTAAGTAACTCAAAAGTTGTTAATAAAGCGGTGCATTCAGCCTGGAATGTCCACTTACATACATGGATAATGCGCCCAATGTGATACAATAAAGGAAATGCTGTGCAGTTTTAGTGTTACACTTATGTCCAGCAACAACCAGTAGTAGGACAGTGCTAATACTAACAAGGGAGAGACAGTGACCGTGACCTGGCCAGTATGAGCAGCAACCACCCGTGCCTTCTCTCTCATGAGTGGGGTATTCTTTCACCCTCTGTGGTCAGCCAAGGGTCAGCATTGATGGGCAACAGTAGTTTGTTACCCTTCTACACCAACTTCTGCTTGGTGAGTCGCTTGGTGACTCAGGTGAACTTTAATCTCATTTCTGTTGTTCATACATTTCCATTAAGTCAATTACCGTTGCAACAGTGCAGCCCTTCTCAGCTTCTAGCCCACTATGCAGGTGCATTGAATCACAAAAGGCCTAATCAGGGGTATTCCTTGCAGAGGCCATTTGGATGACTCTTATTCTGCTGACGCTTCATATTGGTGCTTTCCTGTCCTGTGATGCGTTCCTATGCCTCAATTCTTTCAGCAATAGAAATGCAGTGAACCCTAACCCTCTTTCCTGGGCAGGTTGCGGACGGTTCCCTGTTCATAATTAAAGTGCAGGTGCCAAGAGCTTACGGGCAGGTAGGAGTTTGTGCTACCCCTGCGCAAGACCCATAGGAGATCCTGACAGCAAGGTTCTCATCATCTCGCCCATAGAATAAGGCAACACATTCCTCTCGGCTCCTCTCTACCCCCTTTAAAAGGACTTTATGTGGCAGCTTGCGTAATCACACGCTCTTCTCAATACAATCACACTCACAGTGCCACCACACTGGTCGTTTTTCACAGGCTTTCACTCCCAACACACCTTCTCTGCACAATGTTCTACATTATAATTAAGGCCCTCCCCATCAAGAAGACATCACCAGTAAAATAACAATCTAATTGCGCCATGAGGCTACCATTCCACTGAAAATGATGCCCAAGTCAGGCTGGAAATCTCTAAGAAAGAGAAGACGCGCAAAGCCCGTCTTAACTGTATGACCAAGCATTTAGCGTGCTCTCCCCAGTGGGATTGCAAAGTGAATAAAGGGCAGAAAGAGTGCAGAGGACAGAAAAAGAGAGGAACAAGGGAAGGGAGAGATGGGAACAAGAACTGAGTGCAGATGAAAGATAGGGATGGTTTGACAATTGTGTCCAGGGGAGAGAGGGGTGCAGGAAAGACCAGAGCACAGGACAAGCCAGGAATGTTGGGTCGACACCCAATCTTTGTGGGACGAGTTATGCTCAGGCCATGAAAGCCTTTTGACCTGGGAAGTGGTAACATTTTTACGTGAACTGAGCCTTTTGAAGTGAGATGCCAAATTGAAGGATTTTGTTCTCTGAACTGCTTTTCTTTTTCTTAATTTTCTTCTGTTTTCTTTTCTTCTTTTCTCTTGTTTTATACAGTGATGATATATATGATTTAATACGTACTGCTATTTTATTTTGGGAAAAGTCTAGTTCTGTGACTAAAACACAATAAATAAATAAAAAAAGCAAAGCCCCAAGGCGTCCCCTGTCCCCCCCCTCCAGATTCTTTGGGTCTCCTGAGCCCCTGCGATCCAATAGAACTGTGTTCTCGGTCCTCATTGTTGTTACTTCAGTCTAAGCATCATGATTGGTGTGGCCATAGCTAGTAAGAGCTTCTCCTCTCCTCCCCGGTCCATGTCTGTGGAATGCAAAAGCCCTGTGAAGCTGCTGCAGCTGGAGGACACCCTGAAGACTCAACGGGAGGGCGATATTCCCGGATTTCCACATTCCCTGGATCAACGTCAAGTGGACAAGAAGCAGGAAAAGGACAAAAAATAGAGGGTGGGGGTGTGTACCACAGAGAAATGCTGTTAATAATTGCAGAGCGAGGGTTGGTAGACGACAGATGCACCACTCCTGCTTCTTTATGCAACCACCACCAACCCTTAGTATTCAGGGCTTGATATGAGCAGAGGATATCCCCAGAAGAATCCAGCCTGGACATCAAGTCAACATTGGGAAAGGGGCTGGAGCAGCGATACGGGACCAGCGAATTCTGAGAAGTAGAGAAAAATCAGCAGGAGGGTGCTCCACCTACAAAAAAAGGCAGGCCAGGTGCAAGATAGTTATCAAAACTGAATAGCGCGTACAACTGACCAATATTCAAAGGCATTGTCTACCAAGCCAGAATAATGTATGTGCTGGCCCTGTCAATTATAGTAACATAGAGTCGCCATTTCGGAATGGTTTTGGCGATCCACATCTCTTTGTAAAGGGGAAATCACCACTACTAGATACCAAAGCTTTCAAGTTCCTCTTGCCAATGACCCAGTGAAATCATGGCAACCACACTTTGTCTCTTTAATCCCTAAAACCTATGGTTCTGAGCACCTTTTATTTTTTTCTTTATTGTAATATTGGTTACCAAAGAAACCTTACACAAAACCATATCTCAAAATAAGAACAGATAAAAAAAGTATAAACAATCCTCACTCTAAAAGAACAGAAACATATAAAAAAAATTGATACAACGATAAAATGAGTGATTCTGAGCACCTTTCAGACAAGTTCGACCCCTTTTTGATTTGTCTGTTAATCAACCAGGATGTGGCAGTAGGTCTTTGCCAATCCCTGAAAAACATTAACGTGCGTGAATTCCACAAACATGTATTAATCTTCTACGATATTCATGGGTCACCAACACAAAATGTCCAACACCAGAAACTCGCAGCGCAGATAACATCATCCCATTTACCAAGAAATTCTGGATTCATCTTCTGGTATTCAGATGCATGAATTACTGCTTGCAGACCCTTTCTCTCTACACCCAACTGCCTCACCATAGCTAGAGCGTTAGTACTCTCCAAGCTAGATTACTGTAATGCACTCTATCTTGGAACTAGTCAACAGAATTTGAGAAAAATGCAAGTTCTTCAAAACAACACCATTAGGGCTGCTCTAAATCTACCCAGATCCATCATATTTCAGAGGTTAGACACAACCTGAATTGGCTTTCGGTCAAGCAAAGGAGAGCCTGCAAAACCCTCTCTCTGACCCACAATTGTCTCGCCAACCTAGCTCCCAGATACCTGACCAAAAACTTTGTACGCAATTCCTCAGACCGCCCTAAGAGATTGGCACAGGCACACTGCCTCAAAGTCCCCGGCTTCAAGCTTCAAAAGGCAGGAGGGAGCAGTTTCCCAGTACTCGCAGCCAAGTTAAGGAATTCCCTACCCTTTTCACTAAGATCTGAACCTGCCTTCCATCCCTTCAGGAGGAAGCCAAAACCTGGCTTCTTGTGCAAGAACCCTAGATCCTTCTACCTCTCAGCCTGCAACCATGTAACTATCTGTATCCCAGTATATTAATGTAAATGTAGGATCTCAGTTATAAGATTTCTGTAATCGGCATTTTTCTCACCCTGTAACTATGTAATTGCTGTATATATCAATGCTTCGTCTGCAAACTTATCCTTGTAACATCTGTAACTTTTTATCCTTTCACTGTACCTTATGCAACCCTCGATGTAAGAAATCCGCCCAGATGCCCTTGGGCTTGGAGCGCTATACAAATAAACAAACTAAAGTAAACCACAGCAGCCTCTTCGCACCCACGCGTGACACTAGGGTCACCGTGGCTATCTCCTAGAGGGGTCTTTAGTGCACCTAATTGGCTGAGTGTGCTGTGATCTTGAGCACCACAGAGCAAGTCATGTAATTTCACTTGCGATTTGTATAGTTACAGTTTAGCATTGCCATCTGACCCTAAGGATGGGGTCACAGCCTACAGCTGCCCCCCGAGTCCGGCCACTGGTTTGTACAAACCCGCCGTTTGGTACAGCACCCTGAACGGAAATGTTCTGCTTATTTTGGGGGCGGGGGGCTGTGTTATTCTGTTAGCTTTGTTAGGGCATGTCCCTAGGTTTAGGCTGTATCATTCTAATGGAGTGAGTGGCAGTCCACTGGGCAGGTGTTAGCATCTGCTGCTTCGTTTGCACCCATGTTTCTTCAGCTGGAGGCAGGTATACATCTGAGAGGCAATCGTTCAATGTTTGCTCTTTATCCCCCCCACTCTAAGACACCTTAAGCAGCCGACGCATGCCACCCCTTAAACATCCACTCAAGTGCCTCAAGCGGGTACCAACAGACACTCACCTACCCTTTCCAGGTAGCATACTCCTGAGAGTGTCTGAAGTGGGGTCCGCTTAGTCCTTCATCCTACTGAGGTCAACAAAATGAGTATTTATTTTATTTATTTATCGTTTACATTTATAAAGTGCACAAAGCGGGCATGGGGCATTGTGGCGCTGTTACAACGAGGCTTACTTAGTTACATGAAAAACAACGAGGCTCACTTAGTATCACTGAGTTGGGTAACAATAGACCTCTGTTTTGTGCTTATAGCAGCGAGAGCCCCCCACTCCTGGGGTGTGAGTGCACGCTCTACACATCCCCTTGTTACGCTAAGTGCCACAGACACTGCTCTAGAGTCTGTCCAGATGATATGCATCCTTCTGCAAGGATGTCTGTGCACTGGGCATCCTTACCCCTTACATTCACTCCTCTTCTATGGGCTACAGTTTTCGGGGGTGGAGGGATCTTGGACCTCACTACCAGTTTGCCAGATTCACCAGCAAACTGTTACCGCCTCGCCCTTCATTCTGATGCTAGATCTGCCAGATCACAAGGGGCGGTACGGCAGCGTTATTTTCCATTTACAGAGTCTAAATGATTCTATTGAGGTTGTCGAGTATTTTCCACAAACAACAATTCCGCCCGCAGTAAATCCTCAATTTCTTCAAGGTAAAGTGGAGGAAAAACATACCGCCAAGTTCTAGTGGTTTTTCCTTGACTTTAACTCACAATATGGGTTGTGGTAAACCAGCAGTAAATTTGTTACCACCGCCTTTTCCTGCACCACCATACTCATAAAGCAACCCCATTTTCTCTGGAAATGAGAAGTATGATTGATTTTCGGCCAAAATGGAGTTACAGATGTCAAAGCCATTTTATCCTCACATCCAACTTCTGAGGCTTTTCCTGATGAGTGTATGAATCATGTTTACAAACACTTTAACGTTAGGGTGGGTGTTGTGAAAAATGAAATGAGCATCAAACCCGGCATGTATTATGTACTTAGTGATTCAATTATACAAGCCTTTTATCACTGTCATATTTGTCAAACACAAAGATCTCTGGTCATTGTTATCTTCCCAAAATGCCGAAAGCAGTCAGGAACCCTCATTAGTGCTATTGTCCCCTTTTATTTTTCTCATAGGGTTATTTCAAAAGGGTACAAAAGGAAATAACGTAAATGGTTATTCTGGGATTTGATAATGTGCTTGCTCATTAAGACAAGTGTATTGTTCTTATTGTGAATGGGATATATACGGAAAGTGGTCATTAGAAATTAAAATGTTCAAAATGGGCTGCTGCTCCCATTCTACATACAAAATACAGCACCCCATCCCAGTAATGTCCCTTGAAGATATCTGTGTGTTTTATCTGGTTGTGCTCCTGTCAGCAACAGCAGGGGTGGTGCAAGCAAACGGGGAGCAAGCAATGTGTTAGAGGATTAGGCGGGTGGATACAACAGGGTGCAGGAGGTCAGCAGAAACCAGCCCATAGAACCTAGATAAGAAATTACCCTTTCTATGACTGCTCTGAATGGCTATTTCCTTGCACATCTCCAAAACAACAGGTGCAAGAATTGTGCACAGGCCCATTTTAAATGAACGTCAATGAAGTAATCTTGCAATCACATGACCTGACAGTGCAGATGGTCTTGATCAGCATTGCAGGCATTAGCAGTGACTGCTGTTAATGTTAGGACTTTACAAACTAGAGGACATCCTATGTCTGCCCGCCATGTCCCCAGATATTGGGGATACTACAGTGTAGTCTTTGTGGGGAGTTGGACGCCACTGTAAAATTGTAGTTCTGCTTTTATTTTAGTGCCCTGTACCAGATTTAATTTTGAAAATGTGGTCACCCTACATCACAGCCCATTACACCCCGTTCAGCCCTCGTTGCCAACATTCAGCGAGGCTCCTTCGCACAACTTAAACCACAAACAATGACTAAATCACAGCAAAGCTCGCTCAACAGCTGGAGCCCTGCTCCTCTGCTCAGCCCCGCCTTCTGTCACATCACAGGACGCCTCCAGGAAGAGTGGGAGGGGCTTTCAGTTCCAGCAGCTGTGTTCAGTAACGCACATGTGCCATTTGAACCAACCCCCCTGCCACTCCAGGGCAGCTGCTGGGGATGTCAGGAGATGGTGACAGCAGTATATATCCCATGTATGTGCATGTGTGCATTGTGCTTCTTGATATGGATCATTATGAAAGGGAGCTCTGATTAGCAGATCTCATGTTCAGAAACAGAAACAGATTTCCTGCATATTTGGCTTATTGCAAATCAAAAAAGTTCAGGCTATCCCGCCCTCACCATTTGGCATTTTGTCAGAGAAAGAGAGAGGGAAGGTACAATGTGAGTGTGAGAGACAGACACAGAAAGGGGTGAAGAGGACGTAAGGTAAAGAGAAATCCAGACCATACTGGCAGAAAAAAGCACACATGTTCCAAACTGTGCTGGCAAAGAGCACGGAGCCCACAAGATCACACTAAAAGAGGAAGAGGTAGAGTAGGGGGGAGAGAGAGAGAGAGAGAGAGAGAGAGAGAGAGAGACAGGCAGACCACCCACAAGATCACACTAAAAGAGGCAGAGGTAGAGTAGGGGAGAGAGAGCGAGACAGGCAGACCACCCACAAGATCACACTAAAAGAGGCAGAGGTAGAGTAGGGGAGAGAGAGAGACAGGCAGACCACCCACAAGATCACACTAAAAGAGGCAGAGGTAGAGTAGGGGAGAGAGAGAGACAGGCAGACCACCCACAAGATCACACTAAAAGAGGAAGAGGTAGAGTAGGGGAGAGAGAGAGAGAGAGAGAGAGATAGGAAGACCACCCACAAGATCACACTACAAGAGGAAGAGGAAGAGTAGGGGAGAGAGAGAGACAGGCAGACCACCCACAAGATCACACTAAAAGAGGAAGAGGTAGAGTAGGGGAGAGAGGGAGAGAGAGGGAGAGAGAGAGAGAGAGAGAGAGAGAGAGAGAGACAGGCAGACCACCCACAGGATCACACTAAAAGAGGAAGAGTTAGCGTAGGGGAGAGAGAGAGATAGGCAGACCACCCACAAGATCACACTAAAAGAGGAAGAGGTAGAGTAGGGGAGAGAGGGAGAGAGAGGGAGAGAGAGAGAGAGAGAGAGAGAGAGAGAGAGAGAGAGATAGGCAGACCACCCACAAGATCACACTAAAAGAGGAAGAGGTAGAGTAGGGGAGAGAGAGAGAGAGAGAGACAGGCAGACCACCCACACGGTCACACTGAAAGAGGAAGAGGTAGAGTAGGGGAAAGAGAGAGATAGGCAGACCACCCACAAGATCACACTAAAAGAGGAAGAGGTAGAGTAGGGGAAAGAGATAGATAGGCAGACCACCCACAAGATCACACTAAAAGAGGAAGAGGTAGAGTAGGGGAGAGAGGGAGAGATAGGCAGACCACCCACAGGATCACACTAAAAGAGGAAGAGGTAGAGTAGGGGAGAGAGAGAGAGACAGGCAGACCACCCACGAGATCACACTAAAAGAGGTAGAGGTAGAGTAGGGGAAAGAGAGAGATGGGCAGACCACCCACAAGATCACACTAAAAGAGGAAGAGGTAGAGTAGGGGAGAGAGAGAGAGACAGGCAGACCACCCACAAGATCACACTAAAAGAGGTAGAGGTAGAGTAGGGGAAAGAGAGAGATGGGCAGACCACCCACAAGATCACACTAAAAGAGGAAGAGGTAGAGTAGGGGAGAGAGAGAGAGACAGGCAGACCACCCAGAAGATCACACTAAAAGAGGAAGAGGTAGAGTAGGGGAGAGAGAGAGATAGGCAGACCACCCACAGGATCACACTAAAAGAGGAAGAGTTAGCGTAGGGGAGAGAGAGAGATAGGAAGACCACCCACAAGATCACACTAAAAGAGGAAGAGGTAGAGTAGGGGAGAGAGAGAGAGAGAGAGAGAGAGAGAGAGAGAGAGAGAGAGAGATAGGCAGACCACCCACAAGATCCCACTAAAAGAGGAAGAGCTAGAGTAGGAGAAAGAGAGAGATAGGCAGACCACCCACAAGATCACACTGAAAGAGGAAGAGGTAGAGTAGGGGAGAGAGAGAGAGACAGGCAGACCACCCACAAGATCACACTGAAAGAGGAAGAGGTAGAGTAGGGGAAAGAGAGAGATGGGCAGACCACCCACAAGATCACACTGAAAGAGGAAGAGGTAGAGTAGGGGAAAGAGAGAGATAGGCAGACCACCCACAAGATCACACTAAAAGAGGAAGAGGTAGAGTAGGGGAGAGAGAGAGAGAGAGGGAGAGAGATAGGCAGACCACCCATAGGATCCCACTAAAAGAGGAAGAGGTAGAGTAGGGGAGAGAGAGAGACAGGCAGACCACCCACAAGATCACACTAAAAGAGGAAGAGGTAGAGTAGGGGAAAGAGAGAGAGACAGGCAGACCACCCACGAGATCACACTAAAAGAGGAAGAGGTACAGTAGGGGGGAGAGAGAGAGAGAGAGAGAGACAGGCATACCACCCACAAGATCCCACTAAAAGAGGAAGAGCTAGAGTAGGAGAAAGAGAGAGATAGGCAGACCACCCACAAGATCAGACTAAAAGAGGAAGAGGTAGAGTAGGGGGGAGAGAGAGAGAGAGAGAGAGAGAGAGAGAGAGAGACAGGCAGACCACCCACAAGATCCCACTAAAAGAGGAAGAGCTAGAGTAGGAGAAAGAGAGAGACAGGCAGACCACCCACAAGATCACACTAAAAGAGGAAGAGGTAGAGTAGGGGAAAGAGATAGATAGGCAGACCACCCACAAGATCACACTAAAAGAGGAAGAGGTAGAGTAGGGGAGAGAGGGAGAGACAGGCAGACCACCCACAAGATCACACTAAAAGAGGAAGAGGTAGAGTAGGGGAGAGAGAGAGAGACAGGCAGACCCCCAACAAGATCACACTAAAGAAGGAAGAGGTAGAGTAGGGGAGAGAGAGAGAGACAGGCAGACCACCCACAAGATCACACTAAAAGAGGAAGAGGTAGAGTAGGGGAGAGAGAGAGAGAGAGAGAGAGAGAGAGAGAGAGAGAGAGAGAGAGAGATAGACAGGCAGACCACCCACAAGATCACACTAAAAGAGGAAGAGGTAGAGTAGGGGAGAGAGGGGGAGATAGGCAGACTACCCACAAGATCACACTAAAAGAGGAAGAGGCAGAGTAGGGGAGAGAGAGAGAGAGACAGGCAGACCACCCACAAGATCACACTAAAAGCAGAAGAGGTAGAGTAGGGGAGAGAGGGAGAGACAGGCAGACCACCCACAAGATCCCACTAAAAGAGGAAGAGGTAGAGTAGGGGAGAGAGAGAGAGAGACAGGCAGACCACCCACAAGATCACACTAAAAGAGGAAGAGGTAGAGTAGGGGAAAGAGAGAGACAGGCAGACCACCCACAAAATCACACTAAAAGAGGAAGAGGTAGAGTAGGGGAGAGAGAGAGACAGGCAGACCACCCACAAGATCACACTAAAAGAGGAATAGGTAGAGTAGGGGAGAGAGAGAGACAGGCAGACCACCCACAAGATCACACTAAAAGAGGAAGAGGTAGAGTAGGGGAGAGAGGGAGAGACAGGCAGACCACCCACAAGATCACACTAAAAGAGGAAGAGGTAGAGTAGGGGAAAGAGAGAGAGAAAGAGAGAGAGGGAGACAGGCAGACCACCCACAAGATCACACTAAAAGAGGAAGAGGTAGGGTAGGGGAGAGAGAGAGACAGGCAGACCACCCACAAGATCACACTAAAAGAGGAAGAGGTAGAGTAGGGGAGAGAGAGAGAGACAGGCAGACCACCCACAAGATCACACTAAATGAGGAAGAGGTAGGGTAGGGGAGAGAGAGAGACAGGCAGACCACCCACAAGATCACACTAAAAGAGGAAGAGCTAGAGTAGGGGAAAGAGAGAGATAGGCAGACCACCCACAAGATCACACTAAAAGAGGAAGAGGTAGAGTAGGGGGGAGAGAGAGAGAGAGAGGGACAGGCAGACCACCCACAAGACCACACTAAAAGAGGAAGAGGTAGAGTAGGGGAGAGAGAGAGAGACAGGCAGACCACCCACAAGATCACACTAAAAGAGGAAGAGGTAGAGTAGGGGAGAGAGAGAGATAGGCAGACCACCCACAAGATCACACTAAAAGAGGAAGAGGTAGAGTAGGGGAAAGAGATAGATAGGCAGACCACCCACAAGATCACACTAAAAGAGGAAGAGGTAGAGTAGGGGAAAGAGAGAGATGGGCAGACCACCCACAAGATCACACTAAAAGAGGAAGAGGTAGAGTAGGGGAGAGAGAGAGAGACAGGCAGACCACCCACAAGATCACACTAAAAGAGGAAGAGGTAGAGTAGGGGAGAGAGAGAGAGACAGGCAGACCACCCACAAGGTCACACTAAAATAGGAAGAGGTAGAGTAGGGGAAAGAGAGAGATAGGCAGACCACCCACAAGATCACACTAAAAGAGGAAGAGGTAGAGTAGCGGAGAGAGAGAGAGACAGGCAGACCGCCCACAAGGTCACACTAAAAGAGGAAGAGGTAGAGTAGGGGAAAGAGAGAGATAGGCAGACCACCCACAAGATCACACTAAAAGAGGAAGAGGTAGAGTAGGGGGGAGAGAGAGAGAGAGAGGGACAGGCAGACCACCCACAAGACCACACTAAAAGAGGAAGAGGTAGAGTAGGGGAGAGAGAGAGAGACAGGCAGACCACCCACAAGATCACACTAAAAGAGGAAGAGGTAGAGTAGGGGAGAGAGAGAGATAGGCAGACCACCCACAAGATCACACTAAAAGAGGAAGAGGTAGAGTAGGGGAAAGAGATAGATAGGCAGACCACCCACAAGATCACACTAAAAGAGGAAGAGGTAGAGTAGGGGAAAGAGATAGATAGGCAGACCACCCACAAGATCACACTAAAAGAGGAAGAGGTAGAGTAGGAGAAAGAGAGAGATAGGCAGACCACCCACAAGATCACACTAAAAGAGGAAGAGGTAGAGTAGGGGAAAGAGATAGATAGGCAGACCACCCACAAGATCACACTAAAAGAGGAAGAGGTAGAGTAGGGGAAAGAGAGAGATGGGCAGACCACCCACAAGATCACACTAAAAGAGGAAGAGGTAGAGTAGGGGAGAGAGAGAGAGACAGGCAGACCACCCACAAGATCACACTAAAAGAGGAAGAGGTAGAGTAGGGGAGAGAGAGAGAGACAGGCAGACCACCCACAAGGTCACACTAAAATAGGAAGAGGTAGAGTAGGGGAAAGAGAGAGATAGGCAGACCACCCACAAGATCACACTAAAAGAGGAAGAGGTAGAGTAGGGGAGAGAGAGAGAGACAGGCAGACCACCCACAAGGTCACACTAAAATAGGAAGAGGTAGAGTAGGGGAAAGAGAGAGATAGGCAGACCACCCACAAGATCACACTAAAAGAGGAAGAGGTAGAGTAGGGGAGAGAGAGAGAGACAGGCAGACCACCCACAAGATCACACTAAAAGAGGTAGAGGTAGAGTAGGGGAGAGAGAGAGAGACAGGCAGACCACCCACAAGATCACACTAAAAGAGGAAGAGGTAGAGTAGGGGAGAGTGAGAGAGAGAGAGACAGGCAGACCACCCACAAGATCCCACTAAAAGAGGAAGAGCTAGAGTAGGGGAAAGAGAGAGATTGGCAGACCACCCACAAGATCACACTAAAAGAGGAAGAGGTAAGAGTAGGGGAGAGTGGGAGAGAGAGGGAGAGAGAGAGAGAGAGAGAGAGAGAGATAGGCAGACCACCCACAGGATCACACTAAAAGAGGAAGAGTTAGCGTAGGGGAGAGAGAGAGATAGGAAGACCACCCACAAGATCACATTACAAGAGGAAGAGGTAGAGTAGGGGAGAGAGAGAGCGAGAGAGAGAGAGAGAGACAGGCAGACCCCCAACAAGATCACACTAAAAGAGGAAGAGGTCCAGTAGGGGAGAGAGAGAGACAGGCAGACCACCCACAAGATCACACTAAAAGAGGAAGAGGTAGAGTAGGGGAAAGAGAGTGATGGGCAGACCCCCAACAAGATCACACTAAAAGAGGAAGAGGTAGAGTAGGGGAGAGTGGGAGAGAGAGGGAGAGAGAGAGAGAGAGAGAGAGAGAGATAGGCAGACCACCCACAGGATCACACTAAAAGAGGAAGAGTTAGCGTAGGGGAGAGAGAGAGATAGGAAGACCACCCACAAGATCACATTACAAGAGGAAGAGGTAGAGTAGGGGAGAGAGAGAGAGACAGGCAGACCACCCACAAGATCACACTAAAAGAGGAAGAGGTAGAGTAGGGGAGAGAGAGAGAGAGAGAGAGACAGGCAGACCACCCACAAGATCACACTAAAAGAGGAAGAGGTAGAGTAGGGGAGAGAGAGAGAGAGGGAGAGAGATAGGCAGACCACCCACGAGATCACACTAAAAGAGGAAGAGGTAGAGTAGGGGAGAGAGAGAGAGACAGGCAGACCACCCACACGGTCACACTAAAATAGGAAGAGGTAGAGTAGGGGAAAGAGAGAGATAGGCAGACCACCCACAAGATCACACTAAAAGAGGAAGAGGTAGAGTAGGGGAGAGAGAGAGATAGGAAGACCACCCACAAGATCACATTACAAGAGGAAGAGGTAGAGTAGGGGAGAGAGAGAGCGAGAGAGAGAGAGAGAGACAGGCAGACCCCCAACAAGATCACACTAAAAGAGGAAGAGGTCCAGTAGGGGAGAGAGAGAGACAGGCAGACCACCCACAAGATCACACTAAAAGAGGAAGAGGTAGAGTAGGGGAAAGAGAGTGATGGGCAGACCCCCAACAAGATCACACTAAAAGAGGAAGAGGTAGAGTAGGGGAGAGTGGGAGAGAGAGGGAGAGAGAGAGAGAGAGAGAGAGAGAGATAGGCAGACCACCCACAGGATCACACTAAAAGAGGAAGAGTTAGCGTAGGGGAGAGAGAGAGATAGGAAGACCACCCACAAGATCACATTACAAGAGGAAGAGGTAGAGTAGGGGAGAGAGAGAGAGACAGGCAGACCACCCACAAGATCACACTAAAAGAGGAAGAGGTAGAGTAGGGGAGAGAGAGAGAGAGAGAGAGACAGGCAGACCACCCACAAGATCACACTAAAAGAGGAAGAGGTAGAGTAGGGGAGAGAGAGAGAGAGGGAGAGAGATAGGCAGACCACCCACGAGATCACACTAAAAGAGGAAGAGGTAGAGTAGGGGAGAGAGAGAGAGACAGGCAGACCACCCACACGGTCACACTAAAATAGGAAGAGGTAGAGTAGGGGAAAGAGAGAGATAGGCAGACCACCCACAAGATCACACTAAAAGAGGAAGAGGTAGAGTAGGGGAAAGAGAGAGAGACAGGCAGACCACCCACAAGATCACACTAAAAGAGGTAGAGGTAGAGTAGGGGAAAGAGAGAGATGGGCAGACCACCCACAAGATCACACTAAAAGAGGAAGAGGTAGAGTAGGGGAGAGAGAGAGAGATAGGCAGACCACCCAGAAGATCACACTAAAAGAGGAAGAGGTAGAGTAGGGGAGAGAGAGAGATAGGCAGACCACCCACAGGATCACACTAAAAGAGGAAGAGTTAGCGTAGGGGAGAGAGAGAGATAGGAAGACCACCCACAAGATCACACTAAAAGAGGAAGAGGTAGAGTAGGGGAGAGAGAGAGAGAGAGAGAGAGAGATAGGCAGACCACCCACAAGATCCCACTAAAAGAGGAAGAGCTAGAGTAGGAGAAAGAGAGAGATAGGCAGACCACCCACAAGATCACACTAAAAGAGGAAGAGGTAGAGTAGGGGAAAGAGAGAGATGGGCAGACCACCCACAAGATCACACTAAAAGAGGAAGAGGTAGAGTAGGGGAGAGAGAGAGAGAGAGAGAGAGAGAGAGAGAGATAGGCAGACCACCCACAAGATCACACTAAAAGAGGAAGAGGTAGAGTAGGGGAAAGAGAGAGACAGGCAGACCACCCACAAGATCACACTAAAAGAGGAAGAGGTAGAGTAGGGGAAAGAGAGAGATGGGCAGACCACCCACAAGATCACACTAAAAGAGGAAGAGGTAGAGTAGGGGAGAGAGAGAGAGAGAGAGAGAGAGAGAGAGAGAGAGAGACAGGCATACCACCCACAAGATCCCACTAAAAGAGGAAGAGCTAGAGTAGGGGAGAGAGAGAGACAGGCAGACCACCCACAAGATCAGACTAAAAGAGGAAGAGGTAGAGTAGGGGAAAGAGATAGATAGGCAGACCACCCACAAGATCACACTAAAAGAGGAAGAGGTAGAGTAGGGGAAAGAGATAGATAGGCAGACCACCCACAAGATCACACTAAAAGAGGAAGAGGTAGAGTAGGGGAAAGAGATAGATAGGCAGACCACCCACAAGATCACACTAAAAGAGGAAGAGGTAGAGTAGGGGAAAGAGATAGATAGGCAGACCACCCACAAGATCAGACTAAAAGAGGAAGAGGTAGAGTAGGGGAAAGAGATAGATAGGCAGACCACCCACAAGATCACACTAAAAGAGGAAGAGGTAGAGTAGGGGAAAGAGATAGATAGGCAGACCACCCACAAGATCACACTAAAAGAGGAAGAGGTAGAGTAGGGGAGAGAGAGAGAGAGAGAGAGAGAGAGAGATAGGCAGACCACCCACAAGATCCCACTAAAAGAGGAAGAGCTAGAGTAGGAGAAAGAGAGAGATAGGCAGACCACTCACAAGATCACACTAAAAGAGGAAGAGGTAGAGTAGGGGAGAGAGAGAGAGACAGGCAGACCACCCACAAGATCACACTGAAAGAGGAAGAGGTAGAGTAGGGGAAAGAGAGAGATGGGCAGACCACCCACAAGATCACACTAAAAGAGGAAGAGGTAGAGTAGGGGAGAGAGAGAGAGAGAGAGAGAGAGAGAGAGAGAGAGAGAGAGAGATAGGCAGACCACCCACAAGATCCCACTAAAAGAGGAAGAGCTAGAGTAGGAGAAAGAGAGAGAGAGAGAGAGAGACAGGCAGACCACCCATAGGATCACACTAAAAGAGGAAGAGTTAGAGTAGGGGAGAGAGAGAGATAGGAAGACCACTCACAAGATCACACTACAAGAGGAAGAGGTAGAGTAGGGGAAAGAGAGAGAGACAGGCAGACCACCCACGAGATCACACTAAAAGAGGAAGAGGTACAGTAGGGGGGAGAGAGAGAGAGAGAGAGAGAGAGAGACAGGCATACCACCCACAAGATCCCACTAAAAGAGGAAGAGCTAGAGTAGGAGAAAGAGAGAGATAGGCAGACCACCCACAAGATCACACTACAAGAGGAAGAGGTAGAGTAGGGGAAAGAGAGAGAGACAGGCAGACCACCCACGAGATCACACTAAAAGAGGAAGAGGTAGAGTAGGGGGGAGAGAGAGAGAGAGAGAGAGAGAGAGAGAGAGAGAGAGAGGCAGACCACCCACAAGATCCCACTAAAAGAGGAAGAGCTAGAGTAGGAGAAAGAGAGAGATAGGCAGACCACCCACAAGATCACACTAAAAGAGGAAGAGGTAGAGTAGGGGAGAGAGGGAGAGATAGGCAGACCACCCACAAGATCACACTAAAAGAGGAAGAGGCAGGGTAGGGGAGAGAGAGAGACAGGCAGACCACCCACAAGATCACACTAAAAGAGGAAGAGGTAGAGTAGGGGAGAGAGAGAGAGACAGGCAGACCCCCAACAAGATCACACTAAAGAAGGAAGAGGTAGAGTAGGGGAGAGAGAGAGAGACAGGCAGACCACCCACAAGATCACACTAAAAGAGGAAGAGGTAGAGTAGGGGAGAGAGAGAGAGAGAGAGAGAGAGAGAGAGAGAGAGAGAGAGAGAGAGAGAGAGAGAGAGAGAGATAGACAGGCAGACCACCCACAAGATCACACTAAAAGCAGAAGAGGTAGAGTAGGGGAAAGAGAGAGACAGGCAGACCACCCACAAAATCACACTAAAAGAGGAAGAGGTAGAGTAGGGGAGGGAGGGAGAGAGAGACAGGCAGACCACCCACAAGATCACACTAAAAGAGGAAGAGGTAGAGTAGGGGAGAGAGAGAGACAGGCAGACCACCCACAAGATCACACTAAAAGAGGAATAGGTAGAGTAGGGGAGAGAGAGAGACAGGCAGACCACCCACAAGATCACACTAAAAGAGGAAGAGGTAGAGTAGGGGAGAGAGGGAGAGACAGGCAGACCACCCACAAGATCACACTAAAAGAGGAAGAGGTAGAGTAGGGGAAAGAGAGAGAGAAAGAGAGAGAGGGAGACAGGCAGACCACCCATAAGATCACACTAAAAGAGGAAGAGGTAGAGTAGGGGAGAGAGAGAGAGACAGGCAGACCACCCACAAGATCACACTAAAAGAGGAAGAGGTAGGGTAGGGGAGAGAGAGAGACAGGCAGACCACCCACAAGATCACACTAAAAGAGGAAGAGGTAGAGTAGGGGAGAGAGAGAGAGACAGGCAGACCACCCACAAGATCACACTAAAAGAGGAAGAGGTAGGGTAGGGGAGAGAGAGAGACAGGCAGACCACCCACAAGATCACACTAAAAGAGGAAGAGCTAGAGTAGGGGAAAGAGAGAGATAGGCAGACCACCCACAAGATCACACTAAAAGAGGAAGAGGTAGAGTAGGGGGGAGAGAGAGAGAGAGAGGGACAGGCAGACCACCCACAAGACCACACTAAAAGAGGAAGAGGTAGAGTAGGGGAGAGAGAGAGAGACAGGCAGACCACCCACAAGATCACACTAAAAGAGGAAGAGGTAGAGTAGGGGAGAGAGAGAGATAGGCAGACCACCCACAAGATCACACTAAAAGAGGAAGAGGTAGAGTAGGGGAAAGAGATAGATAGGCAGACCACCCACAAGATCACACTAAAAGAGGAAGAGGTAGAGTAGGGGAAAGAGATAGATAGGCAGACCACCCACAAGATCACACTAAAAGAGGAAGAGGTAGAGTAGGAGAAAGAGAGAGATAGGCAGACCACCCACAAGATCACACTACAAGAGGAAGAGGTAGAGTAGGGGAAAGAGAGAGAGACAGGCAGACCACCCACGAGATCACACTAAAAGAGGAAGAGGTAGAGTAGGGGGGAGAGAGAGAGAGAGAGAGAGAGAGAGAGAGAGAGAGAGAGAGAGGCAGACCACCCACAAGATCCCACTAAAAGAGGAAGAGCTAGAGTAGGAGAAAGAGAGAGATAGGCAGACCACCCACAAGATCACACTAAAAGAGGAAGAGGTAGAGTAGGGGAAAGAGATAGATAGGCAGACCACCCACAAGATCACACTAAAAGAGGAAGAGGTAGAGTAGGGGAAAGAGATAGATAGGCAGACCACCCACAAGATCACACTAAAAGAGGAAGAGGTAGAGTAGGGGAGAGAGGGAGAGATAGGCAGACCACCCACAAGATCACACTAAAAGAGGAAGAGGCAGGGTAGGGGAGAGAGAGAGACAGGCAGACCACCCACAAGATCACACTAAAAGAGGAAGAGGTAGAGTAGGGGAGAGAGAGAGAGACAGGCAGACCCCCAACAAGATCACACTAAAGAAGGAAGAGGTAGAGTAGGGGAGAGAGAGAGAGACAGGCAGACCACCCACAAGATCACACTAAAAGAGGAAGAGGTAGAGTAGGGAGAGAGAGAGAGAGAGAGAGAGAGAGAGAGAGAGAGAGAGAGAGAGAGATAGACAGGCAGACCACCCACAAGATCACACTAAAAGAGGAAGAGGTAGAGTAGGGGAGAGAGGGAGAGATAGGCAGACTACCCACAAGATCACACTAAAAGAGGAAGAGGCAGAGTAGGGGAGAGAGAGAGAGAGACAGGCAGACCACCCACAAGATCACACTAAAAGCAGAAGAGGTAGAGTAGGGGAGAGAGGGAGAGACAGGCAGACCACCCACAAGATCCCACTAAATGAGGAAGAGGTAGAGTAGGGGAGAGAGAGAGAGAGACAGGCAGACCACCCACAAGATCACACTAAAAGAGGAAGAGGTAGAGTAGGGGAAAGAGAGAGACAGGCAGACCACCCACAAAATCACACTAAAAGAGGAAGAGGTAGAGTAGGGGAGGGAGGGAGAGAGAGACAGGCAGACCACCCACAAGATCACACTAAAAGAGGAAGAGGTAGAGTAGGGGAGAGAGAGAGACAGGCAGACCACCCACAAGATCACACTAAAAGAGGAAGAGGTAGAGTAGGGGAGAGAGGGAGAGACAGGCAGACCACCCACAAGATCACACTAAAAGAGGAAGAGGTAGAGTAGGGGAAAGAGAGAGAGAAAGAGAGAGAGGGAGACAGGCAGACCACCCATAAGATCACACTAAAAGAGGAAGAGGTAGAGTAGGGGAGAGAGAGAGAGACAGGCAGACCACCCACAAGATCACACTAAAAGAGGAAGAGGTAGGGTAGGGGAGAGAGAGAGACAGGCAGACCACCCACAAGATCACACTAAAAGAGGAAGAGGTAGAGTAGGGGAGAGAGAGAGAGACAGGCAGACCACCCACAAGATCACACTAAAAGAGGAAGAGGTAGGGTAGGGGAGAGAGAGAGACAGGCAGACCACCCACAAGATCACACTAAAAGAGGAAGAGCTAGAGTAGGGGAAAGAGAGAGATAGGCAGACCACCCACAAGATCACACTAAAAGAGGAAGAGGTAGAGTAGGGGGGAGAGAGAGAGAGAGAGGGACAGGCAGACCACCCACAAGACCACACTAAAAGAGGAAGAGGTAGAGTAGGGGAGAGAGAGAGAGACAGGCAGACCACCCACAAAATCACACTAAAAGAGGAAGAGGTAGAGTAGGGGAGAGAGAGAGATAGGCAGACCACCCACAAGATCACACTAAAAGAGGAAGAGGTAGAGTAGGGGAAAGAGATAGATAGGCAGACCACCCACAAGATCACACTAAAAGAGGAAGAGGTAGAGTAGGAGAAAGAGAGAGATAGGCAGACCACCCACAAGATCACACTAAAAGAGGAAGAGGTAGAGTAGGGGAAAGAGATAGATAGGCAGACCACCCACAAGATCACACTAAAAGAGGAAGAGGTAGAGTAGGGGAAAGAGAGAGATGGGCAGACCACCCACAAGATCACACTAAAAGAGGAAGAGGTAGAGTAGGGGAGAGAGAGAGAGACAGGCAGACCACCCACAAGATCACACTAAAAGAGGAAGAGGTAGAGTAGGGGAGAGAGAGAGAGACAGGCAGACCACCCACAAGGTCACACTAAAATAGGAAGAGGTAGAGTAGGGGAAAGAGAGAGATAGGCAGACCACCCACAAGATCACACTAAAAGAGGAAGAGGTAGAGTAGGGGAGAGAGAGAGAGACAGGCAGACCGCCCACAAGGTCACACTAAAAGAGGAAGAGGTAGAGTAGGGTAAAGAGAGAGATAGGCAGACCACCCACAAGATCACACTAAAAGAGGAAGAGGTAGAGTAGGGGAGAGAGAGAGAGACAGGCAGACCACCCACAAGATCACACTAAAAGAGGTAGAGGTAGAGTAGGGGAAAGAGAGAGATGGGCAGACCACCCACAAGATCACACTAAAAGAGGAAGAGGTAGAGTAGGGGAGAGAGAGAGATAGGCAGACCACCCACAGGATCACACTAAAAGAGGAAGAGTTAGCGTAGGGGAGAGAGAGAGATAGGAAGACCACCCACAAGATCACACTAAAAGAGGAAGAGGTAGAGTAGGGGAGAGAGAGAGAGAGAGAGAGAGAGAGAGAGAGAGAGAGATAGGCAGACCACCCACAAGATCCCACTAAAAGAGGAAGAGCTAGAGTAGGAGAAAGAGAGAGATAGGCAGACCACTCACAAGATCACACTAAAAGAGGAAGAGGTAGAGTAGGGGAAAGAGAGAGATGGGCAGACCACCCACAAGATCACACTAAAAGAGGAAGAGGTAGAGTAGGGGAGAGAGAGAGAGAGAGAGAGAGAGAGAGAGAGAGAGAGAGAGAGAGATAGGCAGACCACCCACAAGATCCCACTAAAAGAGGAAGAGCTAGAGTAGGAGAAAGAGAGAGAGAGAGAGAGAGAGAGACAGGCAGACCACCCACAGGATCACACTAAAAGAGGAAGAGTTAGAGTAGGGGAGAGAGAGAGATAGGAAGACCACTCACAAGATCACACTACAAGAGGAAGAGGTAGAGTAGGGGAGAGAGAGAGACAGGCAGACCACCCACAAGATCACACTAAAAGAGGAAGAGGTAGAGTAGGGGAAAGAGAGAGAGACAGGCAGACCACCCACGAGATCACACTAAAAGAGGAAGAGGTACAGTAGGGGGGAGAGAGAGAGAGAGAGAGAGAGAGAGAGAGAGAGAGAGAGAGAGAGAGACAGGCATACCACCCACAAGATCCCACTAAAAGAGGAAGAGCTAGAGTAGGAGAAAGAGAGAGATAGGCAGACCACCCACAAGATCACACTACAAGAGGAAGAGGTAGAGTAGGGGAAAGAGAGAGAGACAGGCAGACCACCCACGAGATCACACTAAAAGAGGAAGAGGTAGAGTAGGGGAGAGAGAGAGAGACCGGCAGACCGCCCACAAGGTCACACTAAAAGAGGAAGAGGTAGAGTAGGAGAAAGAGAGAGATAGGCAGACCACCCACAAGATCACACTAAAAGAGGAAGAGGTAGAGTAGGGGAAAGAGATAGATAGGCAGACCACCCACAAGATCACACTAAAAGAGGAAGAGGTAGAGTAGGGGAGAGAGAGAGAGACAGGCAGACCACCCACAAGATCACACTAAAAGAGGTAGAGGTAGAGTAGGGGAAAGAGAGAGATGGGCAGACCACCCACAAGATCACTCTAAAAGAGGAAGAGGTAGAGTAGGGGAAAGAGATAGATAGGCAGACCACCCACAAGATCACACTAAAAGAGGAAGAGGTAGAGTAGGGGAGAGAGAGAGAGACAGGCAGACCACCCACAAGATCACACTAAAAGAGGTAGAGGTAGAGTAGGGGAAAGAGAGAGATGGGCAGACCACCCACAAGATCACACTAAAAGAGGAAGAGTAGGATAGGGAGAGAGAGAGAGAGAGAGAGAGAGAGAGAGAGATAGGCAGACCACCCACAAGATCCCACTAAAAGAGGAAGAGCTAGAGTAGGAGAAAGAGAGAGATAGGCAGACCACCCACAGGATCACACTAAAAGAGGAAGAGTTAGCGTAGGGGAGAGAGAGAGATAGGAAGACCACTCACAAGATCACACTAAAAGAGGAGGAAGAGGTAGAGTAGGGGAGAGAGAGAGAGACAGGCAGACCACCCACAAGATCACACTAAAAGAGGAAGAGGTAGAGTAGGGGAAGAGAGAGAGACAGGCAGACACCCACAAGATCACACCAAAAGAGGAAGAGGTAAGAGTAGGGGGAGAGAGAGAGAGAGAGAGAGAGAGAGAGAGACAGGCAGACCACCCACAAGATCCCACTAAAAGAGGAAGAGCTAGAGTAGGAGAAAGAGAGAGATAGGCAGACCACCCACAAGATCACACTACAAGAGGAAGAGGTAGAGTAGGGGAAAGAGAGAGAGACAGGCAGACCACCCACGAGATCACACTAAAAGAGGAAGAGGTAGAGTAGGGGGGGAGAGAGAGAGAGAGAGAGAGAGAGAGAGAGAGAGAGAGAGAGAGAGAGAGAGAGACAGGCAGACCACCCACAAGATCCCACTAAAAGAGGAAGAGCTAGAGTAGGGAGAAAGAGAGAGATAGGCAGACCACCCACAAGATCACACTAAAAGAGGAAGAGGTAGAGTAGGGGAAAGAGATAGATAGGCAGACCACCCACAAGATCACACTAAAAGAGGAAGAGGTAGAGTAGGGGAAAGAGATAGATAGGCAGACCACCCACAAGATCACACTAAAAGAGGAAGAGGTAGAGTAGGGGAGAGAGGGAGAGATAGGCAGACCACCCACAAGATCACACTAAAAGAGGAAGAGGCAGGGTAGGGGAGAGAGAGAGACAGGCAGACCACCCACAAGATCACACTAAAAGAGGAAGAGGTAGAGTAGGGGAGAGAGAGAGAGACAGGCAGACCCCCAACAAGATCACACTAAAAGAGGAAGAGGTAGAGTAGGGGAGAGAGAGAGAGACAGGCAGACCACCCACAAGATCACACTAAAAGAGGAAGAGGTAGAGTAGGGGAGAGAGAGAGAGAGAGAGAGAGAGAGAGAGAGAGAGAGATAGACAGGCAGACCACCCACAAGATCACACTAAAAGAGGAAGAGGTAGAGTAGGGGAGAGAGGGAGAGATAGGCAGACTACCCACAAGATCACACTAAAAGAGGAAGAGGTAGAGTAGGGGAGAGAGAGAGAGAGACAGGCAGACCACCCACAAGATCACACTAAAAGCAGAAGAGGTAGAGTAGGGGAGAGAGGGAGAGACAGGCAGACCACCCACAAGATCACACTAAAAGAGGAAGAGGTAGAGTAGGGGAGAGAGAGAGAGAGACAGGCAGACCACCCACAAGATCACACTAAAAGAGGAAGAGGTAGAGTAGGGGAAAGAGAGAGACAGGCAGACCACCCACAAAATCACACTAAAAGAGGAAGAGGTAGAGTAGGGGAGGGAGGGAGAGAGAGACAGGCAGACCACCCACAAGATCACACTAAAAGAGGAAGAGGTAGAGTAGGGGAGAGAGAGAGACAGGCAGACCACCCACAAGATCACACTAAAAGAGGAATAGGTAGAGTAGGGGAGAGAGAGAGACAGGCAGACCACCCACAAGATCACACTAAAAGAGGAAGAGGTAGAGTAGGGGAGAGAGGGAGAGACAGGCAGACCACCCACAAGATCACACTAAAAGAGGAAGAGGTAGAGTAGGGGAAAGAGAGAGAGAAAGAGAGAGAGGGAGACAGGCAGACCACCCATAAGATCACACTAAAAGAGGAAGAGGTAGAGTAGGGGAGAGAGAGAGAGACAGGCAGACCACCCACAAGATCACACTAAAAGAGGAAGAGGTAGGGTAGGGGAGAGAGAGAGACAGGCAGACCACCCACAAGATCACACTAAAAGAGGAAGAGGTAGAGTAGGGGAGAGAGAGAGAGACAGGCAGACCACCCACAAGATCACACTAAAAGAGGAAGAGGTAGGGTAGGGGAGAGAGAGAGACAGGCAGACCACCCACAAGATCACACTAAAAGAGGAAGAGCTAGAGTAGGGGAAAGAGAGAGATAGGCAGACCACCCACAAGATCACACTAAAAGAGGAAGAGGTAGAGTAGGGGGGAGAGAGAGAGAGAGAGGGACAGGCAGACCACCCACAAGATCACACTAAAAGAGGAAGAGGTAGAGTAGGGGAGAGAGAGAGAGACAGGCAGACCACCCACAAGATCACACTAAAAGAGGAAGAGGTAGAGTAGGGGAGAGAGAGAGATAGGCAGACCACCCACAAGATCACACTAAAAGAGGAAGAGGTAGAGTAGGGGAAAGAGATAGATAGGCAGACCACCCACAAGATCACACTAAAAGAGGAAGAGGTAGAGTAGGGGAAAGAGATAGATAGGCAGACCACCCACAAGATCACACTAAAAGAGGAAGAGGTAGAGTAGGAGAAAGAGAGAGATAGGCAGACCACCCACAAGATCACACTAAAAGAGGAAGAGGTAGAGTAGGGGAAAGAGATAGATAGGCAGACCACCCACAAGATCACACTAAAAGAGGAAGAGGTAGAGTAGGGGAAAGAGATAGACAGGCAGACCACCCACAAGATCACACTAAAAGAGGAAGAGGCAGGGTAGGGGAGAGAGAGAGACAGGCAGACCACCCACAAGATCACACTAAAAGAGGAAGAGGTAGAGTAGGGGAGAGAGAGAGAGACAGGCAGACCCCCAACAAGATCACACTAAAAGAGGAAGAGGTAGAGTAGGGGAGAGAGAGAGAGACAGGCAGACCACCCACAAGATCACACTAAAAGAGGAAGAGGTAGAGTAGGGGAGAGAGAGAGAGAGAGAGAGAGAGAGAGATAGACAGGCAGACCACCCACAAGATCACACTAAAAGAGGAAGAGGTAGAGTAGGGGAGAGAGGGAGAGATAGGCAGACTACCCACAAGATCACACTAAAAGAGGAAGAGGTAGAGTAGGGGAGAGAGAGAGAGAGACAGGCAGACCACCCACAAGATCACACTAAAAGCAGAAGAGGTAGAGTAGGGGAGAGAGGGAGAGACAGGCAGACCACCCACAAGATCACACTAAAAGAGGAAGAGGTAGAGTAGGGGAGAGAGAGAGAGAGACAGGCAGACCACCCACAAGATCACACTAAAAGAGGAAGAGGTAGAGTAGGGGAAAGAGAGAGACAGGCAGACCACCCACAAAATCACACTAAAAGAGGAAGAGGTAGAGTAGGGGAGGGAGGGAGAGAGAGACAGGCAGACCACCCACAAATTCACACTAAAAGAGGAAGAGGTAGAGTAGGGGAGGGAGGGAGAGAGAGACAGGCAGACCACCCACAAGATCACACTAAAAGAGGAAGAGGTAGAGTAGGGGAGAGAGAGAGACAGGCAGACCACCCACAAGATCACACTAAAAGAGGAATAGGTAGAGTAGGGGAGAGAGAGAGACAGGCAGACCACCCACAAGATCACACTAAAAGAGGAAGAGGTAGAGTAGGGGAGAGAGGGAGAGACAGGCAGACCACCCACAAGATCACACTAAAAGAGGAAGAGGTAGAGTAGGGGAAAGAGAGAGAGAAAGAGAGAGAGGGAGACAGGCAGACCACCCATAAGATCACACTAAAAGAGGAAGAGGTAGAGTAGGGGAGAGAGAGACAGGCAGACCACCCACAAGATCACACTAAAAGAGGAAGAGGTAGGGTAGGGGAGAGAGAGAGACAGGCAGACCACCCACAAGATCACACTAAAAGAGGAAGAGGTAGAGTAGGGGAGAGAGAGAGAGAGACAGGCAGACCACCCACAAGATCACACTAAAAGAGGAAGAGGTAGGGTAGGGGAGAGAGAGAGACAGGCAGACCACCCACAAGATCACACTAAAAGAGGAAGAGCTAGAGTAGGGGAAAGAGAGAGATAGGCAGACCACCCACAAGATCACACTAAAAGAGGAAGAGGTAGAGTAGGGGGGAGAGAGAGAGAGAGAGGGACAGGCAGACCACCCACAAGACCACACTAAAAGAGGACGAGGTAGAGTAGGGGAGAGAGAGAGAGACAGGCAGACCACCCACAAGATCACACTAAAAGAGGAAGAGGTAGAGTAGGGGAGAGAGAGAGACAGGCAGACCACCCACAAGATCACACTAAAAGAGGAAGAGGTAGAGTAGGGGAGAGAGAGAGAGACAGGCAGACCACCCACAAGATCACACTAAAAGAGGAAGAGGTAGAGTGGGGGAGAGAGAGAGAGACAGGCAGACCACCCACAAGATCACACTAAAAGAGGAAGAGGTAGAGTAGGGGAGAGAGAGAGAGACAGGCAGACCACCCACAAGATCACACTAAAAGAGGAAGAGGTAGGGTAGGGGAGAGAGAGAGAGGGAAGGACAAGCAGCCCACCCACAAGATCACACTAAAAGAGGAAGAGGTAGAGTAGGGGAGAAAAGGGGAGGGAGAGAGACAGGCAGACCACCCACAAGATCACACTAAAAGAGGAAGAGCTAGAGTAGGGGAAAGAGAGAGATAGGCAGACCACCCACAAGATCACACTAAAAGAGGAAGAGGTAGAGTAGGGGAGAGAGAGAGACAGGCAGACCACCCACAGGATCACACTAAAAGAGGAATAGGTAGAGTAGGGGAGAGAGAGAGACAGGCAGACCACCCACAAGATCACACTAAAAGAGGAAGAGGTAGAGTAGGGGAGAGAGGGAGAGACAGGCAGACCACCCACAAGATCACACTAAAAGAGGAAGAGGTAGAGTAGGGGAAAGAGAGAGAGAAAGAGAGAGAGGGAGACAGGCAGACCACCCATAAGATCACACTAAAAGAGGAAGAGGTAGAGTAGGGGAGAGAGAGAGAGACAGGCAGACCACCCACAAGATCACACTAAAAGAGGAAGAGGTAGGGTAGGGGAGAGAGAGAGACAGGCAGACCACCCACAAGATCACACTAAAAGAGGAAGAGGTAGAGTAGGGGAGAGAGAGAGAGACAGGCAGACCACCCACAAGATCACACTAAAAGAGGAAGAGGTAGGGTAGGGGAGAGAGAGAGACAGGCAGACCACCCACAAGATCACACTAAAAGAGGAAGAGCTAGAGTAGGGGAAAGAGAGAGATAGGCAGACCACCCACAAGATCACACTAAAAGAGGAAGAGGTAGAGTAGGGGGGAGAGAGAGAGAGAGAGGGACAGGCAGACCACCCACAAGATCACACTAAAAGAGGAAGAGGTAGAGTAGGGGAGAGAGAGAGAGACAGGCAGACCACCCACAAGATCACACTAAAAGAGGAAGAGGTAGAGTAGGGGAGAGAGAGAGATAGGCAGACCACCCACAAGATCACACTAAAAGAGGAAGAGGTAGAGTAGGGGAAAGAGATAGATAGGCAGACCACCCACAAGATCACACTAAAAGAGGAAGAGGTAGAGTAGGGGAAAGAGATAGATAGGCAGACCACCCACAAGATCACACTAAAAGAGGAAGAGGTAGAGTAGGAGAAAGAGAGAGATAGGCAGACCACCCACAAGATCACACTAAAAGAGGAAGAGGTAGAGTAGGGGAGAGAGGGAGAGATAGGCAGACCACCCACAAGATCACACTAAAAGAGGAAGAGGCAGGGTAGGGGAGAGAGAGAGACAGGCAGACCACCCACAAGATCACACTAAAAGAGGAAGAGGTAGAGTAGGGGAGAGAGAGAGAGACAGGCAGACCCCCAACAAGATCACACTAAAAGAGGAAGAGGTAGAGTAGGGGAGAGAGAGAGAGACAGGCAGACCACCCACAAGATCACACTAAAAGAGGAAGAGGTAGAGTAGGGGAGAGAGAGAGAGAGAGAGAGAGAGAGAGATAGACAGGCAGACCACCCACAAGATCACACTAAAAGAGGAAGAGGTAGAGTAGGGGAGAGAGGGAGAGATAGGCAGACTACCCACAAGATCACACTAAAAGAGGAAGAGGTAGAGTAGGGGAGAGAGAGAGAGAGACAGGCAGACCACCCACAAGATCACACTAAAAGCAGAAGAGGTAGAGTAGGGGAGAGAGGGAGAGACAGGCAGACCACCCACAAGATCACACTAAAAGAGGAAGAGGTAGAGTAGGGGAGAGAGAGAGAGAGACAGGCAGACCACCCACAAGATCACACTAAAAGAGGAAGAGGTAGAGTAGGGGAAAGAGAGAGACAGGCAGACCACCCACAAAATCACACTAAAAGAGGAAGAGGTAGAGTAGGGGAGGGAGGGAGAGAGAGACAGGCAGACCACCCACAAATTCACACTAAAAGAGGAAGAGGTAGAGTAGGGGAGGGAGGGAGAGAGAGACAGGCAGACCACCCACAAGATCACACTAAAAGAGGAAGAGGTAGAGTAGGGGAGAGAGAGAGACAGGCAGACCACCCACAAGATCACACTAAAAGAGGAATAGGTAGAGTAGGGGAGAGAGAGACAGGCAGACCACCCACAAGATCACACTAAAAGAGGAAGAGGTAGAGTAGGGGAGAGAGGGAGAGACAGGCAGACCACCCACAAGATCACACTAAAAGAGGAAGAGGTAGAGTAGGGGAAAGAGAGAGAGAAAGAGAGAGAGGGAGACAGGCAGACCACCCATAAGATCACACTAAAAGAGGAAGAGGTAGAGTAGGGGAGAGAGAGAGAGACAGGCAGACCACCCACAAGATCACACTAAAAGAGGAAGAGGTAGGGTAGGGGAGAGAGAGAGACAGGCAGACCACCCACAAGATCACACTAAAAGAGGAAGAGGTAGAGTAGGGGAGAGAGAGAGAGACAGGCAGACCACCCACAAGATCACACTAAAAGAGGAAGAGGTAGGGTAGGGGAGAGAGAGAGACAGGCAGACCACCCACAAGATCACACTAAAAGAGGAAGAGCTAGAGTAGGGGAAAGAGAGAGATAGGCAGACCACCCACAAGATCACACTAAAAGAGGAAGAGGTAGAGTAGGGGGGAGAGAGAGAGAGAGAGGGACAGGCAGACCACCCACAAGATCACACTAAAAGAGGAAGAGGTAGAGTAGGGGAGAGAGAGAGAGACAGGCAGACCACCCACAAGATCACACTAAAAGAGGAAGAGGTAGAGTAGGGGAGAGAGAGAGATAGGCAGACCACCCACAAGATCACACTAAAAGAGGAAGAGGTAGAGTAGGGGAAAGAGATAGATAGGCAGACCACCCACAAGATCACACTAAAAGAGGAAGAGGTAGAGTAGGGGAAAGAGATAGATAGGCAGACCACCCACAAGATCACACTAAAAGAGGAAGAGGTAGAGTAGGAGAAAGAGAGAGATAGGCAGACCACCCACAAGATCACACTAAAAGAGGAAGAGGTAGAGTAGGGGAAAGAGATAGATAGGCAGACCACCCACAAGATCACACTAAAAGAGGAAGAGGTAGAGTAGGGGAAAGAGATAGACAGGCAGACCACCCACAAGATCACACTAAAAGAGGAAGAGGCAGGGTAGGGGAGAGAGAGAGACAGGCAGACCACCCACAAGATCACACTAAAAGAGGAAGAGGTAGAGTAGGGGAGAGAGAGAGAGACAGGCAGACCCCCAACAAGATCACACTAAAAGAGGAAGAGGTAGAGTAGGGGAGAGAGAGAGAGACAGGCAGACCACCCACAAGATCACACTAAAAGAGGAAGAGGTAGAGTAGGGGAGAGAGAGAGAGAGAGAGAGAGAGAGAGATAGACAGGCAGACCACCCACAAGATCACACTAAAAGAGGAAGAGGTAGAGTAGGGGAGAGAGGGAGAGATAGGCAGACTACCCACAAGATCACACTAAAAGAGGAAGAGGTAGAGTAGGGGAGAGAGAGAGAGAGACAGGCAGACCACCCACAAGATCACACTAAAAGCAGAAGAGGTAGAGTAGGGGAGAGAGGGAGAGACAGGCAGACCACCCACAAGATCACACTAAAAGAGGAAGAGGTAGAGTAGGGGAGAGAGAGAGAGAGACAGGCAGACCACCCACAAGATCACACTAAAAGAGGAAGAGGTAGAGTAGGGGAAAGAGAGAGACAGGCAGACCACCCACAAAATCACACTAAAAGAGGAAGAGGTAGAGTAGGGGAGGGAGGGAGAGAGAGACAGGCAGACCACCCACAAATTCACACTAAAAGAGGAAGAGGTAGAGTAGGGGAGGGAGGGAGAGAGAGACAGGCAGACCACCCACAAGATCACACTAAAAGAGGAAGAGGTAGAGTAGGGGAGAGAGAGAGACAGGCAGACCACCCACAAGATCACACTAAAAGAGGAATAGGTAGAGTAGGGGAGAGAGAGAGACAGGCAGACCACCCACAAGATCACACTAAAAGAGGAAGAGGTAGAGTAGGGGAGAGAGGGAGAGACAGGCAGACCACCCACAAGATCACACTAAAAGAGGAAGAGGTAGAGTAGGGGAAAGAGAGAGAGAAAGAGAGAGAGGGAGACAGGCAGACCACCCATAAGATCACACTAAAAGAGGAAGAGGTAGAGTAGGGGAGAGAGAGACAGGCAGACCACCCACAAGATCACACTAAAAGAGGAAGAGGTAGGGTAGGGGAGAGAGAGAGACAGGCAGACCACCCACAAGATCACACTAAAAGAGGAAGAGGTAGAGTAGGGGAGAGAGAGAGAGAGACAGGCAGACCACCCACAAGATCACACTAAAAGAGGAAGAGGTAGGGTAGGGGAGAGAGAGAGACAGGCAGACCACCCACAAGATCACACTAAAAGAGGAAGAGCTAGAGTAGGGGAAAGAGAGAGATAGGCAGACCACCCACAAGATCACACTAAAAGAGGAAGAGGTAGAGTAGGGGGGAGAGAGAGAGAGAGAGGGACAGGCAGACCACCCACAAGACCACACTAAAAGAGGACGAGGTAGAGTAGGGGAGAGAGAGAGAGACAGGCAGACCACCCACAAGATCACACTAAAAGAGGAAGAGGTAGAGTAGGGGAGAGAGAGAGACAGGCAGACCACCCACAAGATCACACTAAAAGAGGAAGAGGTAGAGTAGGGGAGAGAGAGAGAGACAGGCAGACCACCCACAAGATCACACTAAAAGAGGAAGAGGTAGAGTGGGGGAGAGAGAGAGAGACAGGCAGACCACCCACAAGATCACACTAAAAGAGGAAGAGGTAGAGTAGGGGAGAGAGAGAGAGACAGGCAGACCACCCACAAGATCACACTAAAAGAGGAAGAGGTAGGGTAGGGGAGAGAGAGAGAGGGAAGGACAAGCAGCCCACCCACAAGATCACACTAAAAGAGGAAGAGGTAGAGTAGGGGAGAAAAGGGGAGGGAGAGAGACAGGCAGACCACCCACAAGATCACACTAAAAGAGGAAGAGCTAGAGTAGGGGAAAGAGAGAGACAGGCAGACCACCCACAAGATCACACTAAAAGAGGAAGAGGTAGAGTAGGGGAGAGAGAGAGACAGGCAGACCACCCACAAGATCACACTAAAAGAGGAATAGGTAGAGTAGGGGAGAGAGAGAGACAGGCAGACCACCCACAAGATCACACTAAAAGAGGAAGAGGTAGAGTAGGGGAGAGAGGGAGAGACAGGCAGACCACCCACAAGATCACACTAAAAGAGGAAGAGGTAGAGTAGGGGAAAGAGAGAGAGAAAGAGAGAGAGGGAGACAGGCAGACCACCCATAAGATCACACTAAAAGAGGAAGAGGTAGAGTAGGGGAGAGAGAGAGAGACAGGCAGACCACCCACAAGATCACACTAAAAGAGGAAGAGGTAGGGTAGGGGAGAGAGAGAGACAGGCAGACCACCCACAAGATCACACTAAAAGAGGAAGAGGTAGAGTAGGGGAGAGAGAGAGAGAGACAGGCAGACCACCCACAAGATCACACTAAAAGAGGAAGAGGTAGGGTAGGGGAGAGAGAGAGACAGGCAGACCACCCACAAGATCACACTAAAAGAGGAAGAGCTAGAGTAGGGGAAAGAGAGAGATAGGCAGACCACCCACAAGATCACACTAAAAGAGGTAGAGGTAGAGTAGGGGAAAGAGAGAGATGGGCAGACCACCCACAAGATCACACTAAAAGAGGAAGAGGTAGAGTAGGGGAAAGAGATAGATAGGCAGACCACCCACAAGATCACACTAAAAGAGGAAGAGGTAGAGTAGGGGAGAGAGAGAGAGACAGGCAGACCACCCACAAGATCACACTAAAAGAGGTAGAGGTAGAGTAGGGGAAAGAGAGAGATGGGCAGACCACCCACAAGATCACACTAAAAGAGGAAGAGGTAGAGTAGGGGAGAGAGAGAGAGAGAGAGAGAGAGAGAGAGAGATAGGCAGACCACCCACAAGATCCCACTAAAAGAGGAAGAGCTAGAGTAGGAGAAAGAGAGAGATAGGCAGACCACCCACAGGATCACACTAAAAGAGGAAGAGTTAGCGTAGGGGAGAGAGAGAGATAGGAAGACCACTCACAAGATCACACTAAAAGAGGAAGAGGTAGAGTAGGGGAGAGAGAGAGAGACAGGCAGACCACCCACAAGATCACACTAAAAGAGGAAGAGGTAGAGTAGGGGAAAGAGAGAGAGACAGGCAGACCACCCACGAGATCACACTAAAAGAGGAAGAGGTACAGTAGGGGGGAGAGAGAGAGAGAGAGAGAGAGAGAGAGAGACAGGCATACCACCCACAAGATCCCACTAAAAGAGGAAGAGCTAGAGTAGGAGAAAGAGAGAGATAGGCAGACCACCCACAAGATCACACTACAAGAGGAAGAGGTAGAGTAGGGGAAAGAGAGAGAGACAGGCAGACCACCCACGAGATCACACTAAAAGAGGAAGAGGTAGAGTAGGGGGAGAGAGAGAGAGAGAGAGAGAGAGAGAGAGAGAGAGAGAGAGAGAGAGAGAGAGAGAGACAGGCAGACCACCCACAAGATCCCACTAAAAGAGGAAGAGCTAGAGTAGGAGAAAGAGAGAGATAGGCAGACCACCCACAAGATCACACTAAAAGAGGAAGAGGTAGAGTAGGGGAAAGAGATAGATAGGCAGACCACCCACAAGATCACACTAAAAGAGGAAGAGGTAGAGTAGGGGAAAGAGATAGATAGGCAGACCACCCACAAGATCACACTAAAAGAGGAAGAGGTAGAGTAGGGGAGAGAGGGAGAGATAGGCAGACCACCCACAAGATCACACTAAAAGAGGAAGAGGCAGGGTAGGGGAGAGAGAGAGACAGGCAGACCACCCACAAGATCACACTAAAAGAGGAAGAGGTAGAGTAGGGGAGAGAGAGAGAGACAGGCAGACCCCCAACAAGATCACACTAAAAGAGGAAGAGGTAGAGTAGGGGAGAGAGAGAGAGACAGGCAGACCACCCACAAGATCACACTAAAAGAGGAAGAGGTAGAGTAGGGGAGAGAGAGAGAGAGAGAGAGAGAGAGAGAGAGATAGACAGGCAGACCACCCACAAGATCACACTAAAAGAGGAAGAGGTAGAGTAGGGGAGAGAGGGAGAGATAGGCAGACTACCCACAAGATCACACTAAAAGAGGAAGAGGTAGAGTAGGGGAGAGAGAGAGAGAGACAGGCAGACCACCCACAAGATCACACTAAAAGCAGAAGAGGTAGAGTAGGGGAGAGAGGGAGAGACAGGCAGACCACCCACAAGATCACACTAAAAGAGGAAGAGGTAGAGTAGGGGAGAGAGAGAGAGAGACAGGCAGACCACCCACAAGATCACACTAAAAGAGGAAGAGGTAGAGTAGGGGAAAGAGAGAGACAGGCAGACCACCCACAAAATCACACTAAAAGAGGAAGAGGTAGAGTAGGGGAGGGAGGGAGAGAGAGACAGGCAGACCACCCACAAGATCACACTAAAAGAGGAAGAGGTAGAGTAGGGGAGAGAGAGAGACAGGCAGACCACCCACAAGATCACACTAAAAGAGGAATAGGTAGAGTAGGGGAGAGAGAGAGACAGGCAGACCACCCACAAGATCACACTAAAAGAGGAAGAGGTAGAGTAGGGGAGAGAGGGAGAGACAGGCAGACCACCCACAAGATCACACTAAAAGAGGAAGAGGTAGAGTAGGGGAAAGAGAGAGAGAAAGAGAGAGAGGGAGACAGGCAGACCACCCATAAGATCACACTAAAAGAGGAAGAGGTAGAGTAGGGGAGAGAGAGAGAGACAGGCAGACCACCCACAAGATCACACTAAAAGAGGAAGAGGTAGGGTAGGGGAGAGAGAGAGACAGGCAGACCACCCACAAGATCACACTAAAAGAGGAAGAGGTAGAGTAGGGGAGAGAGAGAGAGACAGGCAGACCACCCACAAGATCACACTAAAAGAGGAAGAGGTAGGGTAGGGGAGAGAGAGAGACAGGCAGACCACCCACAAGATCACACTAAAAGAGGAAGAGCTAGAGTAGGGGAAAGAGAGAGATAGGCAGACCACCCACAAGATCACACTAAAAGAGGAAGAGGTAGAGTAGGGGGGAGAGAGAGAGAGAGAGGGACAGGCAGACCACCCACAAGATCACACTAAAAGAGGAAGAGGTAGAGTAGGGGAGAGAGAGAGAGACAGGCAGACCACCCACAAGATCACACTAAAAGAGGAAGAGGTAGAGTAGGGGAGAGAGAGAGATAGGCAGACCACCCACAAGATCACACTAAAAGAGGAAGAGGTAGAGTAGGGGAAAGAGATAGATAGGCAGACCACCCACAAGATCACACTAAAAGAGGAAGAGGTAGAGTAGGGGAAAGAGATAGATAGGCAGACCACCCACAAGATCACACTAAAAGAGGAAGAGGTAGAGTAGGAGAAAGAGAGAGATAGGCAGACCACCCACAAGATCACACTAAAAGAGGAAGAGGTAGAGTAGGGGAAAGAGATAGATAGGCAGACCACCCACAAGATCACACTAAAAGAGGAAGAGGTAGAGTAGGGGAAAGAGATAGACAGGCAGACCACCCACAAGATCACACTAAAAGAGGAAGAGGCAGGGTAGGGGAGAGAGAGAGACAGGCAGACCACCCACAAGATCACACTAAAAGAGGAAGAGGTAGAGTAGGGGAGAGAGAGAGAGACAGGCAGACCCCCAACAAGATCACACTAAAAGAGGAAGAGGTAGAGTAGGGGAGAGAGAGAGAGACAGGCAGACCACCCACAAGATCACACTAAAAGAGGAAGAGGTAGAGTAGGGGAGAGAGAGAGAGAGAGAGAGAGAGAGAGATAGACAGGCAGACCACCCACAAGATCACACTAAAAGAGGAAGAGGTAGAGTAGGGGAGAGAGGGAGAGATAGGCAGACTACCCACAAGATCACACTAAAAGAGGAAGAGGTAGAGTAGGGGAGAGAGAGAGAGAGACAGGCAGACCACCCACAAGATCACACTAAAAGCAGAAGAGGTAGAGTAGGGGAGAGAGGGAGAGACAGGCAGACCACCCACAAGATCACACTAAAAGAGGAAGAGGTAGAGTAGGGGAGAGAGAGAGAGAGACAGGCAGACCACCCACAAGATCACACTAAAAGAGGAAGAGGTAGAGTAGGGGAAAGAGAGAGACAGGCAGACCACCCACAAAATCACACTAAAAGAGGAAGAGGTAGAGTAGGGGAGGGAGGGAGAGAGAGACAGGCAGACCACCCACAAATTCACACTAAAAGAGGAAGAGGTAGAGTAGGGGAGGGAGGGAGAGAGAGACAGGCAGACCACCCACAAGATCACACTAAAAGAGGAAGAGGTAGAGTAGGGGAGAGAGAGAGACAGGCAGACCACCCACAAGATCACACTAAAAGAGGAATAGGTAGAGTAGGGGAGAGAGAGAGACAGGCAGACCACCCACAAGATCACACTAAAAGAGGAAGAGGTAGAGTAGGGGAGAGAGGGAGAGACAGGCAGACCACCCACAAGATCACACTAAAAGAGGAAGAGGTAGAGTAGGGGAAAGAGAGAGAGAAAGAGAGAGAGGGAGACAGGCAGACCACCCATAAGATCACACTAAAAGAGGAAGAGGTAGAGTAGGGGAGAGAGAGACAGGCAGACCACCCACAAGATCACACTAAAAGAGGAAGAGGTAGGGTAGGGGAGAGAGAGAGACAGGCAGACCACCCACAAGATCACACTAAAAGAGGAAGAGGTAGAGTAGGGGAGAGAGAGAGAGAGACAGGCAGACCACCCACAAGATCACACTAAAAGAGGAAGAGGTAGGGTAGGGGAGAGAGAGAGACAGGCAGACCACCCACAAGATCACACTAAAAGAGGAAGAGCTAGAGTAGGGGAAAGAGAGAGATAGGCAGACCACCCACAAGATCACACTAAAAGAGGAAGAGGTAGAGTAGGGGGGAGAGAGAGAGAGAGAGGGACAGGCAGACCACCCACAAGACCACACTAAAAGAGGACGAGGTAGAGTAGGGGAGAGAGAGAGAGACAGGCAGACCACCCACAAGATCACACTAAAAGAGGAAGAGGTAGAGTAGGGGAGAGAGAGAGACAGGCAGACCACCCACAAGATCACACTAAAAGAGGAAGAGGTAGAGTAGGGGAGAGAGAGAGAGACAGGCAGACCACCCACAAGATCACACTAAAAGAGGAAGAGGTAGAGTGGGGGAGAGAGAGAGAGACAGGCAGACCACCCACAAGATCACACTAAAAGAGGAAGAGGTAGAGTAGGGGAGAGAGAGAGAGACAGGCAGACCACCCACAAGATCACACTAAAAGAGGAAGAGGTAGGGTAGGGGAGAGAGAGAGAGGGAAGGACAAGCAGCCCACCCACAAGATCACACTAAAAGAGGAAGAGGTAGAGTAGGGGAGAAAAGGGGAGGGAGAGAGACAGGCAGACCACCCACAAGATCACACTAAAAGAGGAAGAGCTAGAGTAGGGGAAAGAGAGAGATAGGCAGACCACCCACAAGATCACACTAAAAGAGGAAGAGGTAGAGTAGGGGAGAGAGAGAGACAGGCAGACCACCCACAAGATCACACTAAAAGAGGAATAGGTAGAGTAGGGGAGAGAGAGAGACAGGCAGACCACCCACAAGATCACACTAAAAGAGGAAGAGGTAGAGTAGGGGAGAGAGGGAGAGACAGGCAGACCACCCACAAGATCACACTAAAAGAGGAAGAGGTAGAGTAGGGGAAAGAGAGAGAGAAAGAGAGAGAGGGAGACAGGCAGACCACCCATAAGATCACACTAAAAGAGGAAGAGGTAGAGTAGGGGAGAGAGAGAGAGACAGGCAGACCACCCACAAGATCACACTAAAAGAGGAAGAGGTAGGGTAGGGGAGAGAGAGAGACAGGCAGACCACCCACAAGATCACACTAAAAGAGGAAGAGGTAGAGTAGGGGAGAGAGAGAGAGACAGGCAGACCACCCACAAGATCACACTAAAAGAGGAAGAGGTAGGGTAGGGGAGAGAGAGAGACAGGCAGACCACCCACAAGATCACACTAAAAGAGGAAGAGCTAGAGTAGGGGAAAGAGAGAGATAGGCAGACCACCCACAAGATCACACTAAAAGAGGAAGAGGTAGAGTAGGGGGGAGAGAGAGAGAGAGAGGGACAGGCAGACCACCCACAAGATCACACTAAAAGAGGAAGAGGTAGAGTAGGGGAGAGAGAGAGAGACAGGCAGACCACCCACAAGATCACACTAAAAGAGGAAGAGGTAGAGTAGGGGAGAGAGAGAGATAGGCAGACCACCCACAAGATCACACTAAAAGAGGAAGAGGTAGAGTAGGGGAAAGAGATAGATAGGCAGACCACCCACAAGATCACACTAAAAGAGGAAGAGGTAGAGTAGGGGAAAGAGATAGATAGGCAGACCACCCACAAGATCACACTAAAAGAGGAAGAGGTAGAGTAGGAGAAAGAGAGAGATAGGCAGACCACCCACAAGATCACACTAAAAGAGGAAGAGGTAGAGTAGGGGAGAGAGGGAGAGATAGGCAGACCACCCACAAGATCACACTAAAAGAGGAAGAGGCAGGGTAGGGGAGAGAGAGAGACAGGCAGACCACCCACAAGATCACACTAAAAGAGGAAGAGGTAGAGTAGGGGAGAGAGAGAGAGACAGGCAGACCCCCAACAAGATCACACTAAAAGAGGAAGAGGTAGAGTAGGGGAGAGAGAGAGAGACAGGCAGACCACCCACAAGATCACACTAAAAGAGGAAGAGGTAGAGTAGGGGAGAGAGAGAGAGAGAGAGAGAGAGAGAGATAGACAGGCAGACCACCCACAAGATCACACTAAAAGAGGAAGAGGTAGAGTAGGGGAGAGAGGGAGAGATAGGCAGACTACCCACAAGATCACACTAAAAGAGGAAGAGGTAGAGTAGGGGAGAGAGAGAGAGAGACAGGCAGACCACCCACAAGATCACACTAAAAGCAGAAGAGGTAGAGTAGGGGAGAGAGGGAGAGACAGGCAGACCACCCACAAGATCACACTAAAAGAGGAAGAGGTAGAGTAGGGGAGAGAGAGAGAGAGACAGGCAGACCACCCACAAGATCACACTAAAAGAGGAAGAGGTAGAGTAGGGGAAAGAGAGAGACAGGCAGACCACCCACAAAATCACACTAAAAGAGGAAGAGGTAGAGTAGGGGAGGGAGGGAGAGAGAGACAGGCAGACCACCCACAAATTCACACTAAAAGAGGAAGAGGTAGAGTAGGGGAGGGAGGGAGAGAGAGACAGGCAGACCACCCACAAGATCACACTAAAAGAGGAAGAGGTAGAGTAGGGGAGAGAGAGAGACAGGCAGACCACCCACAAGATCACACTAAAAGAGGAATAGGTAGAGTAGGGGAGAGAGAGACAGGCAGACCACCCACAAGATCACACTAAAAGAGGAAGAGGTAGAGTAGGGGAGAGAGGGAGAGACAGGCAGACCACCCACAAGATCACACTAAAAGAGGAAGAGGTAGAGTAGGGGAAAGAGAGAGAGAAAGAGAGAGAGGGAGACAGGCAGACCACCCATAAGATCACACTAAAAGAGGAAGAGGTAGAGTAGGGGAGAGAGAGAGAGACAGGCAGACCACCCACAAGATCACACTAAAAGAGGAAGAGGTAGGGTAGGGGAGAGAGAGAGACAGGCAGACCACCCACAAGATCACACTAAAAGAGGAAGAGGTAGAGTAGGGGAGAGAGAGAGAGACAGGCAGACCACCCACAAGATCACACTAAAAGAGGAAGAGGTAGGGTAGGGGAGAGAGAGAGACAGGCAGACCACCCACAAGATCACACTAAAAGAGGAAGAGCTAGAGTAGGGGAAAGAGAGAGATAGGCAGACCACCCACAAGATCACACTAAAAGAGGAAGAGGTAGAGTAGGGGGGAGAGAGAGAGAGAGAGGGACAGGCAGACCACCCACAAGATCACACTAAAAGAGGAAGAGGTAGAGTAGGGGAGAGAGAGAGAGACAGGCAGACCACCCACAAGATCACACTAAAAGAGGAAGAGGTAGAGTAGGGGAGAGAGAGAGATAGGCAGACCACCCACAAGATCACACTAAAAGAGGAAGAGGTAGAGTAGGGGAAAGAGATAGATAGGCAGACCACCCACAAGATCACACTAAAAGAGGAAGAGGTAGAGTAGGGGAAAGAGATAGATAGGCAGACCACCCACAAGATCACACTAAAAGAGGAAGAGGTAGAGTAGGAGAAAGAGAGAGATAGGCAGACCACCCACAAGATCACACTAAAAGAGGAAGAGGTAGAGTAGGGGAAAGAGATAGATAGGCAGACCACCCACAAGATCACACTAAAAGAGGAAGAGGTAGAGTAGGGGAAAGAGATAGACAGGCAGACCACCCACAAGATCACACTAAAAGAGGAAGAGGCAGGGTAGGGGAGAGAGAGAGACAGGCAGACCACCCACAAGATCACACTAAAAGAGGAAGAGGTAGAGTAGGGGAGAGAGAGAGAGACAGGCAGACCCCCAACAAGATCACACTAAAAGAGGAAGAGGTAGAGTAGGGGAGAGAGAGAGAGACAGGCAGACCACCCACAAGATCACACTAAAAGAGGAAGAGGTAGAGTAGGGGAGAGAGAGAGAGAGAGAGAGAGAGAGAGATAGACAGGCAGACCACCCACAAGATCACACTAAAAGAGGAAGAGGTAGAGTAGGGGAGAGAGGGAGAGATAGGCAGACTACCCACAAGATCACACTAAAAGAGGAAGAGGTAGAGTAGGGGAGAGAGAGAGAGAGACAGGCAGACCACCCACAAGATCACACTAAAAGCAGAAGAGGTAGAGTAGGGGAGAGAGGGAGAGACAGGCAGACCACCCACAAGATCACACTAAAAGAGGAAGAGGTAGAGTAGGGGAGAGAGAGAGAGAGACAGGCAGACCACCCACAAGATCACACTAAAAGAGGAAGAGGTAGAGTAGGGGAAAGAGAGAGACAGGCAGACCACCCACAAAATCACACTAAAAGAGGAAGAGGTAGAGTAGGGGAGGGAGGGAGAGAGAGACAGGCAGACCACCCACAAATTCACACTAAAAGAGGAAGAGGTAGAGTAGGGGAGGGAGGGAGAGAGAGACAGGCAGACCACCCACAAGATCACACTAAAAGAGGAAGAGGTAGAGTAGGGGAGAGAGAGAGACAGGCAGACCACCCACAAGATCACACTAAAAGAGGAATAGGTAGAGTAGGGGAGAGAGAGAGACAGGCAGACCACCCACAAGATCACACTAAAAGAGGAAGAGGTAGAGTAGGGGAGAGAGGGAGAGACAGGCAGACCACCCACAAGATCACACTAAAAGAGGAAGAGGTAGAGTAGGGGAAAGAGAGAGAGAAAGAGAGAGAGGGAGACAGGCAGACCACCCATAAGATCACACTAAAAGAGGAAGAGGTAGAGTAGGGGAGAGAGAGACAGGCAGACCACCCACAAGATCACACTAAAAGAGGAAGAGGTAGGGTAGGGGAGAGAGAGAGACAGGCAGACCACCCACAAGATCACACTAAAAGAGGAAGAGGTAGAGTAGGGGAGAGAGAGAGAGAGACAGGCAGACCACCCACAAGATCACACTAAAAGAGGAAGAGGTAGGGTAGGGGAGAGAGAGAGACAGGCAGACCACCCACAAGATCACACTAAAAGAGGAAGAGCTAGAGTAGGGGAAAGAGAGAGATAGGCAGACCACCCACAAGATCACACTAAAAGAGGAAGAGGTAGAGTAGGGGGGAGAGAGAGAGAGAGAGGGACAGGCAGACCACCCACAAGACCACACTAAAAGAGGACGAGGTAGAGTAGGGGAGAGAGAGAGAGACAGGCAGACCACCCACAAGATCACACTAAAAGAGGAAGAGGTAGAGTAGGGGAGAGAGAGAGACAGGCAGACCACCCACAAGATCACACTAAAAGAGGAAGAGGTAGAGTAGGGGAGAGAGAGAGAGACAGGCAGACCACCCACAAGATCACACTAAAAGAGGAAGAGGTAGAGTGGGGGAGAGAGAGAGAGACAGGCAGACCACCCACAAGATCACACTAAAAGAGGAAGAGGTAGAGTAGGGGAGAGAGAGAGAGACAGGCAGACCACCCACAAGATCACACTAAAAGAGGAAGAGGTAGGGTAGGGGAGAGAGAGAGAGGGAAGGACAAGCAGCCCACCCACAAGATCACACTAAAAGAGGAAGAGGTAGAGTAGGGGAGAAAAGGGGAGGGAGAGAGACAGGCAGACCACCCACAAGATCACACTAAAAGAGGAAGAGCTAGAGTAGGGGAAAGAGAGAGATAGGCAGACCACCCACAAGATCACACTAAAAGAGGAAGAGGTAGAGTAGGGGAGAGAGAGAGACAGGCAGACCACCCACAAGATCACACTAAAAGAGGAATAGGTAGAGTAGGGGAGAGAGAGAGACAGGCAGACCACCCACAAGATCACACTAAAAGAGGAAGAGGTAGAGTAGGGGAGAGAGGGAGAGACAGGCAGACCACCCACAAGATCACACTAAAAGAGGAAGAGGTAGAGTAGGGGAAAGAGAGAGAGAAAGAGAGAGAGGGAGACAGGCAGACCACCCATAAGATCACACTAAAAGAGGAAGAGGTAGAGTAGGGGAGAGAGAGAGAGACAGGCAGACCACCCACAAGATCACACTAAAAGAGGAAGAGGTAGGGTAGGGGAGAGAGAGAGACAGGCAGACCACCCACAAGATCACACTAAAAGAGGAAGAGGTAGAGTAGGGGAGAGAGAGAGAGACAGGCAGACCACCCACAAGATCACACTAAAAGAGGAAGAGGTAGGGTAGGGGAGAGAGAGAGACAGGCAGACCACCCACAAGATCACACTAAAAGAGGAAGAGCTAGAGTAGGGGAAAGAGAGAGATAGGCAGACCACCCACAAGATCACACTAAAAGAGGAAGAGGTAGAGTAGGGGGGAGAGAGAGAGAGAGAGGGACAGGCAGACCACCCACAAGATCACACTAAAAGAGGAAGAGGTAGAGTAGGGGAGAGAGAGAGAGACAGGCAGACCACCCACAAGATCACACTAAAAGAGGAAGAGGTAGAGTAGGGGAGAGAGAGAGATAGGCAGACCACCCACAAGATCACACTAAAAGAGGAAGAGGTAGAGTAGGGGAAAGAGATAGATAGGCAGACCACCCACAAGATCACACTAAAAGAGGAAGAGGTAGAGTAGGGGAAAGAGATAGATAGGCAGACCACCCACAAGATCACACTAAAAGAGGAAGAGGTAGAGTAGGAGAAAGAGAGAGATAGGCAGACCACCCACAAGATCACACTAAAAGAGGAAGAGGTAGAGTAGGGGAGAGAGGGAGAGATAGGCAGACCACCCACAAGATCACACTAAAAGAGGAAGAGGCAGGGTAGGGGAGAGAGAGAGACAGGCAGACCACCCACAAGATCACACTAAAAGAGGAAGAGGTAGAGTAGGGGAGAGAGAGAGAGACAGGCAGACCCCCAACAAGATCACACTAAAAGAGGAAGAGGTAGAGTAGGGGAGAGAGAGAGAGACAGGCAGACCACCCACAAGATCACACTAAAAGAGGAAGAGGTAGAGTAGGGGAGAGAGAGAGAGAGAGAGAGAGAGAGAGATAGACAGGCAGACCACCCACAAGATCACACTAAAAGAGGAAGAGGTAGAGTAGGGGAGAGAGGGAGAGATAGGCAGACTACCCACAAGATCACACTAAAAGAGGAAGAGGTAGAGTAGGGGAGAGAGAGAGAGAGACAGGCAGACCACCCACAAGATCACACTAAAAGCAGAAGAGGTAGAGTAGGGGAGAGAGGGAGAGACAGGCAGACCACCCACAAGATCACACTAAAAGAGGAAGAGGTAGAGTAGGGGAGAGAGAGAGAGAGACAGGCAGACCACCCACAAGATCACACTAAAAGAGGAAGAGGTAGAGTAGGGGAAAGAGAGAGACAGGCAGACCACCCACAAAATCACACTAAAAGAGGAAGAGGTAGAGTAGGGGAGGGAGGGAGAGAGAGACAGGCAGACCACCCACAAATTCACACTAAAAGAGGAAGAGGTAGAGTAGGGGAGGGAGGGAGAGAGAGACAGGCAGACCACCCACAAGATCACACTAAAAGAGGTAGAGTAGGGGAGAGAGAGAGACAGGCAGACCACCCACAAGATCACACTAAAAGAGGAATAGGTAGAGTAGGGGAGAGAGAGAGACAGGCAGACCACCCACAAGATCACACTAAAAGAGGAAGAGGTAGAGTAGGGGAGAGAGGGAGAGACAGGCAGACCACCCACAAGATCACACTAAAAGAGGAAGAGGTAGAGTAGGGGAAAGAGAGAGAGAAAGAGAGAGAGGGAGACAGGCAGACCACCCATAAGATCACACTAAAAGAGGAAGAGGTAGAGTAGGGGAGAGAGAGACAGGCAGACCACCCACAAGATCACACTAAAAGAGGAAGAGGTAGGGTAGGGGAGAGAGAGAGACAGGCAGACCACCCACAAGATCACACTAAAAGAGGAAGAGGTAGAGTAGGGGAGAGAGAGAGAGAGACAGGCAGACCACCCACAAGATCACACTAAAAGAGGAAGAGGTAGGGTAGGGGAGAGAGAGAGACAGGCAGACCACCCACAAGATCACACTAAAAGAGGAAGAGCTAGAGTAGGGGAAAGAGAGAGATAGGCAGACCACCCACAAGATCACACTAAAAGAGGAAGAGGTAGAGTAGGGGGGAGAGAGAGAGAGAGAGGGACAGGCAGACCACCCACAAGACCACACTAAAAGAGGACGAGGTAGAGTAGGGGAGAGAGAGAGAGACAGGCAGACCACCCACAAGATCACACTAAAAGAGGAAGAGGTAGAGTAGGGGAGAGAGAGAGACAGGCAGACCACCCACAAGATCACACTAAAAGAGGAAGAGGTAGAGTAGGGGAGAGAGAGAGAGACAGGCAGACCACCCACAAGATCACACTAAAAGAGGAAGAGGTAGAGTGGGGGAGAGAGAGAGAGACAGGCAGACCACCCACAAGATCACACTAAAAGAGGAAGAGGTAGAGTAGGGGAGAGAGAGAGAGACAGGCAGACCACCCACAGGATCACACTAAAAGAGGAAGAGGTAGGGTAGGGGAGAGAGAGAGAGGGAAGGACAAGCAGCCCACCCACAAGATCACACTAAAAGAGGAAGAGGTAGAGTAGGGGAGAAAAGGGGAGGGAGAGAGACAGGCAGACCATACTGACGCATAGAAAAAGAGAGGAAACCATAGCAACAGAGGGAGATGGTGGCTGTGTACCATACCACACTGACGCAGAGAGCAGACAGAACGGACAACTAAGTGACATATTCAAAAAGGTTTTATTTAAATTAAAATAAACCCCCTAACTTGCCCTGTAACTATGAGGGAAGTTCCCTACCAAACACATGTAAAACTAAGGGTGCACATCAAGTCCAACCAAAAGGTCCTCTATCAAAATCCTAAGTATCTAACCGGCCCTACCACTTTAGAGAAATACCTAACTACAAGAAAAGTGAGGCTTATACAATAGCCGCGGTATGGCCTTCTGCCTGGCCCACTTGTATTCAACCTATTCTCAGTCTCACAGTTCTTGTAGATTGTCCTCACATTATTATAAAATCCTTTTGGAAAACTCCCAAAGGTCGTCGATCTGGTTCCCCTCTCCCTTTGACCAGGAAAGTTTCTAATTTTTAAATGTTCCAATCCCTCCAGGACCACTTGAAAATAAGCTTCTTTCTTTCCCACCTTCATAGCATTGGGACGCCCCTCAAGTCTGTTAAGTCTGTGGTAAAAAGTCTTATCTTTCAATATAGAACTTTTCTTAGGGTTCTTGCCCAGTTGAATAACACTGCTCCCCATGATTTCTGCACTTTGCTGTCCATGTTATAGAATATTCTGTTTCAGCTTTACTCTGTCTCAACATAGGACTTTCATCTGGGCTTTCTTGGGCACTCTTGGCGGTTACTTCAACATTGATATACAGTATCTGTCTTTTTTCCCACTCTTATTTATTGAGGGCCATGTGCCCGCCTCATTCTCTTATTTTGGTGAACCTTGTCCGCTATTCCAGCCTTATTTTATATCATTCATGTCCCTTTTCTCTATGCCTCAGAGGGGCCTTTTCGCAGTATTGGTGGCCATTCCAACCTTACAGTGCAATGCTTACATTATTCACTCTCTGGTTCAATGCTGCCGTGTGCCCCTTACATTCACTTTGGGATTTGTACCTGTGCCCCACATATACTCTCCTTATCCTCACCTGGAGCTTTAAATGTAGCCTACGAGGTCGTCTTCTTAAGTGGATTCCTTGTCTCCTTTTTCCGAGTTGACCTTCAACCCTCGAAGAGAAAGGGTCTGTCCTTAGAGGCAGCCACTCTTCCAATAGGATGGGTTAGCTGGACTGAGAGGCCTCCAACCCAGGAGCAGCCTAAGTGGGCAAAAGCCAAGGAAGGCAGAAAAAACCCCAGGGTCCGATGTGGAGGAAGAGGCTGTGCTCAGGGGCTGCGATGGACGGTAGTACAGGAGGACACAATGGAAGTGCTCTTAAGAGAAGACTTGACCAAAGGGAAACGAAAGAGGAGAGGGAGACAGAGGACCGAAGCCAGTTCAGGAAGCTATAAGCAGAAGAGGAGCTGCAGGGCAGCAGGATGAATTCCATGCAGAAGAGTGAGAGAGGAAGTCCAGAGAGGGTAGAGAGGAGAAGGCACGAAAGAAAACACAAACGTCTTACCCAAAAGAGGGTTGGGTTGAAACGGAGGCTCAGCAGTTCCGAAAGTAAGACATGCCGGATGGCAGGCGCCATCTTGGCAAAAACAACTAGACCCTTAGACGTTCGAAACAAATGTAATAGAGTAGTCAATAGTGGAACCTCCAATTGTGCCACAGCTTCCAGGGGCCTCTGGCCATGACACTGTGTTGGTTTGTGGACTCCTGGAAACCAGCAGGATGGTCTCTCGCTCGCTTCCACAGGTCCGTGGAAAGATGAATCGGGTTTTCTTGTACACCACTTGTTAATTTTACATTAAGGGCTGTATATAAATTGTGCATTACGTATGGCCCATTTTCAGCCTCTCCAAATATCCCTGGGACTTTTAGAACAATTCCTGGACATAGGGTTTGCTTTGAACAGAGCCTGGGTCAACACTTGGGGTAATACTAAGATATATTCCAATTCGTATCACCAATGGCACCTGCCAAAACCTTGGTCACATAGTAATTGCACTGGGAGGTTTAGCATGCACTCATGGAAAAAGCCTTTCAATCTGTCTCTCTTGCTCGCTTAATCTTTATCCTTCCCTCTCAGGGCCTCCACAGATGTGCAGAATTCAGGTTGTTCAAAATAAAATATAATTCATTACAGTCTAACGTTACAATGGGGTTGCAGGCCTCATTGAACCCTGGAAGTTACATTGGATCTCCATCTGGCACTGCCCGTCTGATCAAGCCCTGAAAGTTACATCTGATTTCACTCTGGCACTGCAGGCTTCATCCATCCCTGGATATTATATCTGATCTCACTCTGGCAACTCAGGCCGCATTCAACTCTGGAAGTTATATCTGATCTCACTCTGACACTGTAGCCTAAAGACAGCCCTGGAAGTTACATCTGATCTTATTCTGGCGCAGCGGGTCCCATCGAGCCCCGGAGGTTACATCAGAAATCCATGTGGCACTGCAGGCCTCATTCAACCTCGGACATTAGATCTTATCTTACTGTAGCACTGCAGGCTCTATCCAGCAGTGGAAGTTACATCTGATCACTCCCTGGCACTGCAGGCCTCATCTATCTCTGGGTTGCATCTGATCTCACTCTGGAACAGCAGCCTCCCTTCAGCCCTGGAAGTTACATCTGATCTCTCTCTGGCACTGCAGGTCTCATCTGTCCCTGGGTTACATCTGATCTCACTCTGGAACAGCAGCCTCTCAGCAGCCCTGGAAGTTACATCTGATCTCTCTCTGGCACTGCAGGTCTCACCTGTCCCTGGGTTACATCTGTTTACACTCTGGCACTGCAGGCTCTATCCAGCACTGAAGTTACATCTGATCTTACTCCGGCACTGAGGGTCTCATCCAGTCTTGCAAGTTACACCTGATCTCACTCTGGCACTACTGGCCTTGTCCAGCCTTGAAAGGTGCATCTGATCTCACTCTGGTGCTTCCGGCCTTGTCCAGTCCTGGAAGTTATAGCTGATCTTACTCTTGAAATGATAGCTCTTTCCGGTACCGATGTTACATCTGATCTCAATTTGGCACTGCAGGCCTTACCTTTCCCTTGGATACATCTAATATCTCTCTGACACTTCAGTTCTCATCTATCCTTAGGTTACATCTGAGCTCCCTCTGGCACTGCGGGCACTAGCCAGCACCGTGGCAGCAATTATGTAACCAAATGTTATTTCCGTGAAATTAATAAACTAAGAGCATCTTGTTTGCTTCTATAAAGAGCGATAAAGGCATTTTTTCCGTTTGGATTGCGCATGAAAAAAGTGCCCAGGTAAATGCAAAATACAGATAAAAGCATGCGCGCCCAAGAACATTTTGAAACTGTGAAAGTGACTTTTGGATTGCAATCATTTATGAGGCCTGATTTTTATAACTTTAAAGAAGAAACTGGAATTTGAACACTTATTCACCTGTTGCCTAAATCAATGTTAAAAACATGTGGAAAAACAAGGCACTGAATTTTGGAGTGCATTTACATCCCAGATGACTTCAGAAGGCCTGAGGACACGTGTTTATAGCTTAAAGCCTCAAGATAATTCCACTGGAGTAACACACGTCATCTGTTATAAATGATCATATTTTGAATGTTTGATTTTAACTAAAATAATTTAAAAGGTCATACAGGAAAAGCAGCATTTAAAAGTCCCATTTTATTCTGCATTGTATGTATTTCACTTGAAATCGCATTTTATATTGTGAGGAGCCAGGAATGAGACGCGGGCACAGAGGAGTCATATTTGCTGCTACAAACCTTTATTACAACAAATGGGGGTTGGAAATATCTCACGATCCCTAATTTAGGAGGAATTTCCCTACCTTAACCAAACAAATGGGTCTGTCCGCTGTCAAGATGTCCGACCAAAACTATGTTGTGTGTCCAGAATCCTATTCTGATCCTCACACGCTAAATAAACTCTAAGGTGTAAAGGATATTGTCACTTGCTGTTCAAAAGTACCCAAATGTTCAAGTTCAACACAAAAGTTCAAATCCAACGAAAAGGGTTCAAAGTTCCAGAAAATAACTTTCTTCCCCAGATTCCTTGTTCCAATACAACAAGTTAAAAAAGAATAATAACGTTCCAAGAGGATTTCTCTCCCCCTTGGTATCTTTGCTTTTCTTGGGGAACAGTGCCCTTCACCAGGCTTTCTCCTCACCTTCTAACATGTTACAAATCCTGATGGTATGTCTCTTCCTAAGGACTTTCGTTTCCTTTATATACTTTCACAACAGTTCATACTCCCAAGGGCATTACCTTCCTTGAGGTGAAACCAAATACATTTTTTTTTCATTAGCTACTAATGGATAGGTGGCTCATTTGCTAAGCTTTTCAAAACTGAGGGTTCTCCAGTTTGTACCAACTAAGCCAGATCCCACATCTGACATCATATATGAAGAGCCAGGAATGACACACAGACACAGAGGAAACTTTTATTAAAACAAAAGGGGATACCTCACTATCCCTAATCTAGGAGGAATTTCTCTACCTCAACCAAAACTAATGGATCTGTCCGGTGTCAAGATGTCCAACAAAAGGTGTGGCCTGTGTCCGTAATCCTATTCTGGCCTTCACACACTAAATATAATGTTCAAGTTCAACACAAAAGTTAAAATCCAACAAAAAGTGTTCCAATGGACAATGTCAAAGTTCCAGAGAATAACTTCCTTCCCCAGATTCCTTGTTCCAATACCACAAGTTCAAAAAGAATAATCAGGTTCCAATAGAATTCCCCCTCCCTTCCCCAGGCTTTCTCTACACCTTTTAGCATGTTGCAAATTCTGAGGGAATTTCTCTTCCTAAGGACTTTACTTTCCTTTATATACTTTCACAACAGTTCCTAATCCCAAGGGCATTACCTTCCTTGAGATTCTTTATAACTTATTTCTCTATTGATCTTCACCTGGTAAACTCCCCTTCCAGCACTTGTTACACAAACACTTAATTTTACATTCACCTAGTATGCCATCCCACCAGGACTTTGTTACACAAATACTTAACTTCACCTGGACCTGGTATACTTTCTTGCCAGGACTTTATCACGCATATCCTTAACTTCTCCTGGTACACTTTCTAGCCAGGACCTTCCCACACATAATACTTTCTCCTTAAGGCTGCAGTTCAAACACCCATACATGACATCCTTTTATTTCTTTAGCGGTTTTGCTTTTGGCCTCTCATTGCGTTTTCAAAAAGCAACTAACTTTATTAGTCCATCCGGTAACCACGTGTGCTCTCTGTGGTTCACCAGTAACTTCTGGCCTCCCCTCTCTTCGGTTCCCTTCAGTTTGTGTCATTCCTATGGAGCAGTACACATGCGCTGGCACCCTGTAACGCTCTTATTCTCCCTGGGTTTACCGGTTGCCTCCAATGCTCTTTCACGCCCACCTGCTTCAGCGTACTGCCTTTGTGTGCACCCAGTTAAGCGCTGTACCCTTGCCATCTCTCTTTCTGCACCAGATTCTATTTCTATCTGTGGAGTTTATGTTCTAGAAATGTTATTCAATACTTAAATGTATTGTTTTTGTGGTTTGTACAATTTATGCGGTTTTATTCAAGCTTCATAAGGCTTTTTCACTGTATGTATCGATAAGCAGGTCCTTTTTGAGTCATACCATAAGGCAGGCCTTTTCTGAGACACGCTGTGCATTTTTAAACTAAACAGCTATGTGCATTTAATGACGTGTTTGAAAATGTATAGTTTGTTTAGAATACTCTGTGGTTATGAATGTCAGCTACGATAGCGCATAGATTCAATTTCCATGCGACGAGCTTATGTTCTAGAACTGTTTTTGAGATTTTGATTACAACGCTTTGGAAGACGTTGAAAATGTGTGTAGAGGGCTTTGTAAGTGTTTGTGTTTATGGCACAGCTACACATTCATTCAGACACTTCAATATTAAAGGTTGGAACCTGCAGCCCTTATTGCTGTTCCAAACATAAAATTAAACATTAAATAAATCCTGAATGTACTTTTGGTGCACTTATCTGTTTGTGATGCAGCATTTTTGCATGTGCACAATGCATGGCCCAGTGTCACAGCGCTTACAAAGTTGATGAAATATTTTTAGTGTGTAAAATATTCGCCACAGAGGGATCAATATGTGCCAACGATCACACATGTTGTGAAAACGCTATAGTCGAGATTTATTTTGTACATACTGTTGCATTGACATATTTTTAAGGATTGCAGGTGTCAGGGTGCTACATCTTAATTAGTATGTTTGGGGATGTGTTATGTATGATCGACTGTGCCAGTGCATGTTTAAGATTGTGCCGGATTCGTTTTGTACTTCTAAGTAGGTGCTACATTTAATTTTATTCTGCATGCAGAGTGGCACAAAGTAAAACAAAATGTGTCTAATCTCTGTCTGCAAGGAAAGCGCAGAGTGTTGCCCCACATCTTAACATGTGGAAACTGCAATGTGTATTTAAAAACACAATTGTGAGGCAGAAGTGTGTTAGGATGTTTAAAATACAGGTCTAAGTTTTACAGTGTTTCACACAATCTTGACACGCCCCAAGATGCAGTGGATTCAGTTATCTGCCAAATATCACACCTTTGATGAAGTGGTATAGCCGGGATTCTTTTATATAAATGGATTGAAATTTCAGTTTCTTAGGGACCTGTACTTGGTTGTTACATTGTATTTAATATGTTGAATTCTAAGCAATCTATACATGCCACACTATGTGACATTACATCACTTAGTTCCCACTGCCCTTGCCCAGCCTCCTATTTCACGGCCTGTGATTTGTGAAAATAGTCTGATTCAGGCTGGGGGTGCAGGAAGCACACTCCAGATTCAAAATATGGTCCTTCCATAGAGAGGAAAATGATATCCAAAGATGGAAAAACAGATGTTTGCATTGACTGACTAATAGGAGTATCCTTTGCGCATTTGAATTGCTCAACTCTTGATGAATGGTTAAAGCCACTTAACTTAGCTGTCTGAGGCTCATGTATAAAGATATACGCTCTCAAAGCCTCTGAACAATGGGTCAAGCAGCATCAGAATGATACTGTATGAATGTTTTTATTGTACGCTCACCATACAAGGTATGCAGCATACACAACTTAACACTTTCTATGATCTCTTTCCATAAGAGATTGTTGAGGTACGTTGTGAACAGTATGTGTCCTTCAGCAGTGGTAAACCATGTGGAGCTGGGTCCATTTTTTGACAACATGAAAATATAAGGCCTTGGATTTTTAATTTTCCTTTGTTGCTTATACTGCAACACATAAAAAGTTAAGAGGCAGACCAACAAACACACTATAGACATGAAGTCTGAATATTTTTGAATCTATGCTGAACCCTTTGAAATTCCCTATTTTCCACCGATTATCGACTAGTACCGTCATGTGGTAGTGGCTGAAGTAGATCATTGAACTCAGAGATGTGGCCTATTTAAAATCTTGAAAAAGGTCAGATTGGTTATATCCAGACACGATTGAGCTAGCACACCACAGGCATCAACACCCCAGACACCGAAATCTCCTATTTATTTGGAGAAGGTGTGGACCTATCAAAGAATCTATACAACATTCTCAGCGATAAAGCATTATGAAGAGTTCAGATTCATGAACTTGAACCACTTGCACTACCTAGGGCATGGGCTAACAGTTATAACTAAGGCTGTGGAAACACTGGTCCAACAAATATTAGAAACTGTTGGTCGCAATGGTTTTCAAATAAGAATGGAGGCTGAGGGTTTAAACAGGCCCTTGCTTACAAGGCGATCCCTTCGAGTTAATGTCTGTGTTTTGCAGGTTTTGGAGAATTTGCGGAGGCTTCTGCAGAGTAAGACTAAGATTTTGTGTTTTGCGCCGCTAAAAATGGTGACGCGAGTTGTCAGGCCACACTCCAGCGGTACTTATAAACCTTTGAGCAAAATTCTGCACAGCCGTAACATAAAATCCAGAGGCAGATGGTTATTACATTTCGATCAAGGACCTCTAAATCTCTCCCTGGTGTCTATTCTCATTGGTTTAATCAAACTGCAAAGCATATCAGATGCTGATATAAATGCAAAAGCTTTGCAAGTACACAAGAAGGTATGGCTTCTGCTGGCAGCTGAATCTCTTAAAAAAGTATTTTGATAGACTGATCAAGATACTTTACTTTAACAATGGGGTATGGCGTTATTTCTCAGTAATGGCTAAAACAGCCAGAAACACTTTGTGGGTTTCACACCACGACAGTCATTTCTACGGTATAATCAATTAAAAAGGTTTCATGGGGCTAAACTAAATATCTCTGTCAACACTGCCATCACATTTCCAAAAACAAACATTGATACAGTTGTCAATACCACTGGAGTTTGTGTTTAAGAAAAGAGTGTCAAACAGTTAAGGAAAAACCTGAAAAATGTCCTCACTGTCATGCGTTTACGAGGTCTCGGAGCTGTCTAGACATGCACATTCAAAAAATGGTATTGGGGTCAGCCGTCTGCGAGCTGCCATATGATTTTCCTGCAAGCAAAATATTTCTTCCCGCGAGTTATAACGATACCAGCATAATCTGTCGAGTGTGTAAAGTTTCTGTTGTCAACATGGATGAACACATGTGCTACATAACACCCGGTCGACCTCTAAATAAAGCTGAGAACTACATAGTATATGACATGGAGGCTTGCCAGGAGAATGTAACCCACCAACCAAACTATATCTATGCCAGACATCTAACGGGGAAGAGCTATTGAACATTTACAGAAGTCTCATGTGTGGCTGGCTGCTAACCAGAACTACGTCGGTCCGATTCCAAACCTGCACCAGTATGGCCTTCAATACATGATGACTAGTGAAAAAGACCATTTTATGGCACGGTAAACGGCGAATGAACATGCCATGTTTGACGTCCGCCAGGAGTTAAGGGCCTACTGTCAAGAAGATGTCAACATTTTAAGACAAGCTTGTAATTTGTTCAGGAACGGGATCATTCAAATGACTTGTCGTGAAACACCTATAAAGGGTGAAGTATCATTTTCAAAGCACTACCCTGGCTAGTTGTCTGTTCTTTATTACGTGGTCCTTTTTATTATGTATAATAACACCCATCGCTTGTTGGTTTTTATATCTTTTTATTTTATTCAGAAGTGTAACGCTGGGCTGTGTAAGGAATTAATGGTGGCAACAGTAAAGACAGACACACCTGATCACGATTCAAGGGTGTTTATATTTAAACAAGATACAGGTTGGAAAAACATATAACCTAAACCTAAATCTAAGATGGGAGCAAGATTTCAGCCATCTAATGAAAAATAAGGCAGTCCTTATGGAGTCTTGTCATGTAAAAAGGCCTATGCTAACAAAACCCGATTGCCAAATTATAATTATAGAAAGAGTGTGGGATAGGGATCTCAATAAAGGAAAATGTGTTCATAAATAATAAGTCAGGATGTGATTGCCAGGGGTCTCCCTTCCCCATGTTTTCAGCACGGGACAAGGTGGGTTTCCTGAGCACAGCACACACTCAAGCTTTCCCAGCACGAATCGACAGTTCCATTCCAGCTATCAGGCTCTTCAATGGTTAAGTCTCTTTTCAATAAAACGTTTCTTACCTTAGAAGGCTTGATATTTTCAACAAACAAACACAAACGTTCTATTCCACGAATGGGTTTGGGTGATGTCTCAGCCCTGGGTCCCCTTCTGCCGAGTGCAGACCTCTCCTCTCCCAGTCGTACTCGACAATTCAATTTAACAGTTCTCATCTCAACAAACTTTGGGTGGTGATTTTCCACCCCTGTATCTCCCTTTTTTGGGTTCAGACCACTTTTCAATTTCCAGCCTCCCTCCTTCAGGTTCACAGTGGCTTTTCTTACAGGTTCTCCCTCTGCCAGGCTCGGATCCCAATGCCAAGTGGGGGACACTCCACTTCCCCATGTCTTACAATGCTTTTGTGCTCAATAAAAACAAAATGCCTCTTTAAACAGTTCTTTTAGGCTTCGCCCTTTTTTTCAAAACAGTTCACTGTCGACATGCCTCCGCCGGGTTCACTCTTGTCAACAAACTGTTCATAGAACTTTAGACTCTTACACTCCTGAGTCTTAATGTCTTTTCAAACAATGCCCTGTGGACTTCCCTCTGCCGGGTTCACTCCTGTGAACACAATGCTTATGGGGCTTCAGATTTCGCCCCCTTTTGTTATCATCCCTCCGCTGGGTTCACTCTTGCCAACCTTTACAATACACTCCTCATACCAGGTGGGATTCGTCTCACTCATCTGTCGGTCAAAGACTTTCAAGTGTACAGAGTATTTGACAAGACCCCCGTACAAACCACTTTGACCTCCTTCTGCCTTTTCCTAAGGCCTTGTGGTTACTGTAGTTCAAGTACCAGGGTAATCGCCTAGAGTTTCTCGAGTTAACACCAATGTGGTGTTTGATTCTGCTATGCTGGCTTTCCCCTTTTCTTATATCAACAGTTCTTTATTTGTTCAAAGTTCAATTAGTCGCTTGCTACTTTCGTTCAACACAGTTCAGTTTCTTTATCGTCTTTCCCCTCGACTCACCGGCTGTGATGAACTGCTTTGCTTTCTTGTCTGTAGAGTCAAGGCCAGTACCATTTGGCCATGCGTCTCTCCCCAGCTTGGCTGTCAGCGGAGGAGGTGCCCGGGCACCGTCGACATATGCTGCTACACACGCTGGCTATTGCTCGTGGTCTTACGTTTCCTTCTCTTGAGGCTTCACAGGTATCTGTCGATAAGTGCAAGGCCACTCTTCCCCTTGGTATCCTCTCAACTCGTGCCATCTTTCTCCTCCTCTTGATCTGCATGCTGAATTAGCTATCACATTGTGCAGTCTGCTTTGCTCATACGGTGCTGTTGTGCTCCACTTTTTATCCCTGTGGGGATGGCAAAGGACCGTCAGGTGTGTGTGATTCTGGTCAATTGGCTGTCTTTGCCTGACCCTTGTATTGGGACATGTCAGATAAACAGCTCTGGTGCTAGTCCATTGTCTTTTGTGTTGTGCGAAAGTGTTCGTGTTGGAAATGGGGGGGCAGTGTTTTGGAATATCCTATGTGGTAGGATTAGGGAAAGGTGTTTAAAGAAGGGGTATACCGGGTCTCACCCGTCAGTGTCCCACTCCCACTCTCCAAGGACCCCCCCATCCAGGTGATCCTCCTGCATTAGTCCACCCCCAGGAACTGGATCCAAAAGCGATGGCCGTGTCCTGGTCACCTGGATGATAGATCCCCAGGGACTCGACAGGGAGACATCTTCAGGCTTTTCACATACCCTTCCCCTATGCGGGGTGGATATATATGTTCTTTGTTCAGGTTTCGATTTGTTCAGACCTGAAAGAGAACAGGGATGAGAGATATCCACAGACTGTTGCATATCCCATTGTTTGGTGTTAGTTGGTTTGTGTAGAGTACTAGAGGTTGAATTGGTCTCTCTACAGAAGCCTACAAATCAGGTTTCAAGGATTATTGTTGGTTTCATACATTTTGCATTCTCCCAGTCCCATGTTGGAGAACTTTGGGAGTAATAGTCTGCCTGCAAGCTACTTTGGGGTAGAAGATCTCTGAATGGAGGTGGATTGTCCTGTAAGAAATTTGAAAAGGTAGGAAGGTCTCATCCCAGGATAACTTCTTTGAGGAGCCCAGGAATTATGGCTGACAATATTTCACAAGATTCACCCCGGATGTTAATATTTACAGATATTTTGGGATATATCTCATTGTCGCCATGTACACAGGTGACTGTAACTAGAGTGGCATTTTATAGGTCCTTGGCTGAAACTAAATCGGCTCGGATAGCAGTTTGTTCACTACCCGAGTCAATCAAGGCCTTTACTGGTCTTCCATTTAACCAAGCTTTCTCGTATATAAACTCTGTAGAGGTCTGGCATAAACAGATACTAAAGGTTTCTAATTCCTCCTCGGGTTCATCCCATTCCTTTCCCTTTAGACAACCTATTTCCATAGGTTCATCCTTTAAGTTCTTTTGGCAATATCGAGCCATATGTCCTGTTTCTCTACAAGAAAAACAGATAGGAAGAGATGGCCTTTTTTACTTTCCTCTTTGGCTCTGGGGTCAATTGTTTTAAGGTCTACTCTTTCTCTTGGCTGTCCTTCTTTATTGCAGTATGATCCCCCGGGTATCTCTATTCCCTGAGATAGAGGCCAAAGGATCGGTCTATGATACTTCCGTTCCTCCCAACGATGGGTCAAATGCAAGTGTTTAACTGCGTCTAAGTGGTTTTGCGCAGTTTCGATGGCCATAGCCAGGGTAGGCCGATTTAACTGTAGCGCAGCATTTTGCAGAAAAAGAGGTAAGGAGTTTATAAACTGTTCCAGGGTGATAATTTCTGTTAGCCTGTCTAAAGATTTATCGTTGATCCATAGGGCTACAGTATTTCTAACCCATTCCCCGATTTCTAAGAGTTTCTGCTGGATTTAATTTTATCGACCCTCATTTCTGTTGATAAAATTTGTAGGTTTTCCCCACTCTTTTCAACAGTCCCTCTTTGATGGATAGAAAGGTGGCCCCTTGAGCCAGATTCAGCAGTTGGTATGGGGTTTGTAGTTCACCTTTCAACAGAGGCCCCAAATAACATCTTTTAAGGTTTTCTTCCCACCTCAGTTGCACCACTAGACATTCAAAGTTCAGAAAAAAAACTCCAAAGTCTTCGCCATCGAAATACAGTTGAAGCACCCCCTGTGACAGTAGAGGTCTTGCTTGTAACTCAATTAGTTTAGCCAAATTTTCTTGGAGCCTAACCTCTGCTTGCATCTGATGGGCCGCTAATTGGGCAAGGAGGTTTGCTAGATCCCCCATTTCTTCTGGGGGTGTAAGGGTCCGTTTTGTGGATGGTTAGGAATCCGAATGAAAGCAAGTCTCAATCCCGATGGATACAGTTTTGAAATCTTCAGACTCTTCTGATTCTGAATCTGCTGAGGGAACGAACTTCGATAAGTTAATCTCCAATCCTGATGGCCCCGCTACGGATGATGATGATGTACCAAACAAAAAAGGTTCATAGGGACGAGGGCTTAGGGTGCTAGGTCTAAGAAAAGAAAAATGGGTCAAACTTTTAATACTATTTGATCCCACTGCTGTATGTTGTAGTGTGAAAGCAGAAGGGTGTCGAGTAATACTTGGGTCTTAAAAAATAGATCTTGTTGACCAGTCAGGATATGCAATTGTGAGAACAACACCTCCTCGAGTGTGGACACAAGGTCGGAGTCGAGAAGTTCAACAATCCAGTTTTCCCCTGTTGGTGGTACCACGATTATCAGCATGGGTTTCTATTTTTATCAGTTGAATCATATTCCACTGCTGACACCATATGTAAGGAACTCATGGTGGCAACAGTAAAGACAGACACAAGTGATCACAATTCAAGGTGTGTTTATTTAAACAAGATGCAGGTTGGAAAAACTCCTAACCTAAACCTAAATCTATCATGGGAGCAAGCTTTGACAATCAAATGAAAACTAAGGCAGTACTCATGGCGTCTTGTCAAAGTAAAAAGGACTATACTAACAAAAACCGATTGCCAAATCCTTACAACTAATTATAGAAAGAGTGTGGGATAGGGATTTCAATAAAGGAAAAAGTGTTCATAAATAATAAGTCAGAATGTGATTGCCAGGGGTCTCCCTTCCCCACGTTTTCAGCACGGGATAAGGTGGGTTTCCTGAGCCCAGCACACACTTGAGCTTTCCCAGCACGAGTCGACAGTTCCATTCCAGCTATCATGTTCTTCAATGGTTAAGTCTCTTTTCAATAAAAAGTCTCTTGCCTTCGAGGGCCTGATATTTTTAACGAACAAACACAAACGTTCTATTCCACGTATGGCTTTGGGTGACGGTCTCATCCCTGGGTCCCCCTTTTCCGGGTGCTTACCTCTGCCCGTCCTACTCGACAATTCAATTTAACAGTTCCTTTTGCAGTGAACTTTGGGTGGTGATTTTACACCCCAGGATCTCCCTCTTCGGGTTTGGACCCCTTTTCGATTTCCAGTTTCCCTCCTTCAGGTTCACAATGGATTTTCTTTCGGGTTCTCCCTCTGCCAGTCTCGGATCCCACTCGGATCCCAATGCCAAGGGGGAAACACTCCACTTCCCCTGGTCTTACAATTCTTTTTTACTAAATAAAAACTAAATGTCTCTTTAAACAGTTCTTTTAGGCTTTGCCCCTTTTTTCAAAAAAGTTCACTGTGGACACCCCTCCACCGAGTTAATTCTTGAAAGCCCACTGTTCATAGAAGTTTAGACTCTTACACTCATGAGTCTTGATGTCTTTTCAAACAATTCACTGTGGACTTCCCTCTGGCGGGTTCACTCCTGTCAACACAATGCTCAATGGACTTCAGATTTTGTCCCCTTTTGTTAGCATCCCTCCGCTGGGTTCACTTGTGCCAACCTTTACAACGCACTCCTCATACCATGCAGGATTTGTCTCAATCATCTATCGGTCAAAGACTTTCGAGTGTACGAAGGATTCGACAAGACCCCCGTATGACCACTTTGACCCCCTTCCGCCTTTTCCTGAGGCCTTCTGGTTACTGTAGTTCAAAGAGCAGTGTAATTGCCTAGAGTTTCTCGAGTGAACACCCACATAGTATTTGATTCTGCTATGCTGGCTTTCCCCTTTTCTTATATCAACAGATCTTTGGGGGAGCGTGGTCTGAAAAAGAAAGTTTCCACACAGAGCCAAAGATCCTGCACCCTGCGAAAGAAATCCCAATGAAAATCGGAGCCAGCAATCTGCTAAATGGAGTTGCTGAAGTTGAGCCCCCTGGGCAGGCAAAATGACGAGCGGTGCTGCGGCCTGAGGGTGAAGGGAAGGAGGGGCTGAGCACTGTGAGCGGAGTTCTGGACTGTGGACGAAAGTGGAGTCAGCTGCTGCTGCAGACCTGCCCTAAGTCACGAGCGACCTAGCTCCTCAACCCTGGAGGTAGTGGGGACCTGAGGAGCCCAACGGAGCACCGACCGGAGATTGTGTCGCCCCAGAGCCAACAGTAAGGGTGCGCGCAGGATGACTTGCAGCGTGAGCAGCGGATGGGAGCCAGAGACGTCGAGAGAGTCGACAGTGGTGAAGCATAACGGACCATCGGCCCAGAGAGGCGACATCCCTGGAGAAGAATACAGGCCCATGAGACCCACGGCTGAGCTTGAGGTGAGCCCAAAGACATGGGAGAGAGCCTCGAAGCCACGGCTGAAGCGTCAGTACCTCGCGGATCACTGCGGTGGTGGTGGGGAGGTGCCATGAGCGCAGGGTGACCACCAGTTGCCCTGCAGTACAGACTGCTCTGGGAGGGACACGTGGGGAGCTGGCAGCAGCTGCGAGAAGTGGGATACAGAGGACTGGACACCAACGGCATGGCGGGACCGTTGTGGCAGACGCCTCAGGCACAGGTACTTTGAACAAGCCCTGATCACTACAGTACACTCCAACACCCTGAGAGAAATGAACACTCGCTGATACAGTCACCCAGCTGGTGTGCGGCGCGTGGCCCACCCCTTGGCCCGAGTCACACAAAGCGAATAAGCTAACCACTATCACAGATCGCTGGAGCTAACCTTGGGCAGGCGAGCGCAGCAGCCTGGAACACCGAAGGCACCAAACTGTGCAGGTACCCGCGGAGAGGACTGCGACACCTGGGCAGGAGGAGAGGCTGCATGGCAGATTGTGTTGGGCCCAGACACCGAACACCCACACGGGTTTGGGCAGCAGGACACAGATCAGCCCCACCAGAACCAATAACAACCCAAGGCACAAATAGAATAAACTCAGGCCCGAGCGGGGCGCATCACCTCTATCGGTACTGCATTCCCGACCTGGTTAAGAGGGATAACTGGTGGGGAGTGTACGCCACAGGAACCAGGCAGGACCGCTGGCTGGGACTGCTTGCCCCAATGCGTGCATAGAATCTACCTGAGAACAGCGGTGGATCCTGGCCACTGGCAACATAACAAGTGGCTTGATAGTACAGTGTGCAAGGGAAGCGAAACAACTACGGCTGGGCCCAACCACGAAGAGGGCTCCAGGCAGCTGGCAACTAACACAGGCCATTAAGCACTACGCAGCAAAGATCAAGAGAATGAGAGCGAGCGTAAGAGGGCTAACAGTCTCAAAAACACCGCCCAGATTGCATACCTGTCCGATAATAGCAAGGATCCAAGACAGGGAAGTCATACTACGCTACTCACGTGAGGGGGGAGAAATAAATAGAGATGATGCCAGGATCACCATATATCCAGACTACACCCGGGCTGTTCAAAGAGCGAGAATCCCCGAGGACTAGACAGGGTGACACCTTCAGGTTTCTCACAGCTGTAACAGGGCAACAGCTCTGAGCTGGGGGGAAATCCGCAGCAAAATTGCCGATTTTCTGCGTGAATGAGGAATTCCTGAATGGGCCCAATGGGGAATGGGCAATAACCTTTCCGCCAAACACGTTATCCGGCACTAATAGCGCCGGCGTTACCGCCCAACTCGTGATGAGGCCCACAGAGTAGAACTCTGTTGCTGTTCCAGATGCTGACTTTTTCATTTTCGCAGATTTTGCCACAAGCTCTTAATGGCCCTTTGTCTTATATTTCCAACAACTTCATGTTCACCCCCATAACCATTGAACATAAAGACGGAACTGTGTATTAGAAACAACATATTTTTATTAACATTTAAAACAGTGATTTCTATTCAGATTTTATTCACAATAGTTTGGGTTATCAGATGATGCACGACGATCCTATCTGCTACAAATCCTGTATCAGCAATTACTTCATATACACACTGTCTTTAGCCGTGTCGATAAGCAAACATGCATAATAGAGAAACGGTTGACAAAAATTCATAAAGTTCCCTGTCAAACAGCCATTGTCCTTTAACGCAATGGAAACCCTGTTGCAGGTTGCCCGCCTTCAAACGCAATGAGAGGCCCACCGGTGACCTTAAATCACATAGAAAACGTTGTGGTGCTTTTGCCATTCGTTGTCCATTAGTGGATGGCTGGTGTTGACGCATATGTTTGCGATACATAAAAGATTGTTCCATTCCCTTCTGTATCTCTCCGTTAGTGCTTCCAGATAACACAGCAACCTTGGACATATAGTACTCAAATGCTCCTTAAGTAAATCAACCAATAATCGTTGATCACATGCAAGGGCGGGTTTCACATTTAATTGATCGCTTTCCAACAGGTGTTCATTTTTTTTTTCCTGCAAAAAAGCACAAATACATATGAACACATCCACAGTCTCAATCCTCGTAGGTCAGTTTACAGGGCCCCATGCACGTTGCTCTTCCATACTGTCTTTGATATACTTTATACCCCCACTTGCGAACTGTTGTCTCAAAGATGCTTCTAACACACATCAGCCACCCCCGTCTAAACTGCTTCATTTTCAAAATGGAGTTAAATGCCGATTTTATAGCCTATAATGTTTTAGTAGAAGAACCAGGCTGTTTCTGTTACTATTAAATATCAACTATATTATTTGTGTGCCTTATTGTTGCAATATCTAGCGCATCTCCACCTCACCCGATCTTCTACCAATTTTTAGTTCCAGCCAGGGTGGTCTGGCTGTGTAGGTGGTAATGCTGCTGATATTTTACTAAATCTTTTGATAGAACTTTTATTTCAATCAGTGATTACAAGCGCACAGACCGTATTTGCGAACCCACAGCCTTTCTTGAATCCTATAATGTTTTAGGTACACATCGTTCAGTCCCTACGCCAACCCTTAGCTTTGTTAATGGCTGTGTCACTCATATCATTTCTACAAGGTATTTAGAGCACAACATGTGACATATTTTATGTAGTGAATTATCTGTATAAGATATTTCCAAATATTCATGAGCACCCTGCTGGGGATCATCAATGTTATGTCCGTAGCACCATCTGTAGAAGTGTTGTTTTAAACAAGCCCCAGCCACTTTGGCTGTAAACCCCTGGATGGCTAGAATATCAGCACAGGAGAGAGCCGGTCTCCATTAGTGAGATACATCCCTTACACAGCGTGTTAGTCCACATGCTTCCAATTTATTCTGAATAGCAGGTGCATTGAATAATAACATTCTCTTTAATGCTACTGGTCTCCATTAGCGAACCACATTCCTTAAACAGGCGATTATCAAGATCCACCAGGTTTTGAATCTGGTTTGACAACACAATTACTATTGCTAGTCGCTGGTACAGTTTGGCATTCAGCACCCCTGCACACAGGCCACTCTTTTTCATCAAGGCACCCAGGGGCTAAATCAGTCTCGGGCATCATCACCACCTGCAAACCCTTAGATGCACAGTCCCTGTCTTCGGAGCCCCCATTGGCTGCGGCTGGTTGCACCAAAACCACGTAGTCATTGTCCCAAAACTCTTTGGGTTCATAGTCGGCCATTAAATCCTGGTCATCTTCCATCCCATCATACACCATAGAACAAACAGAAATATGGCTATTGTCATAACCCCTGGGGCTTCCATTGGGTGTTTCCGCCTCGTCGTAACTGTAGCTGTTCATAATCGTCGTTTCCTGGATAGCCCTGGAAAGCTGAAAGGCATACCACAAAGGCTATATATCCGGTTGAAAGCCCATCCCTCCACACCATCATCAGATCAAATTTAGATAAAAATGTATATCAAACATTCTTGGGATTCTTAAAATATATAAAATGTATATAAAAAATGTTGCGGTTCAATAAAATTGCTATCATAAACTTTGGGGGCTTATCAATTTCATATAAAATGTAGATCCGCTTCTTATCACAGCGCGGCAGAACCCCTTTGTGATGTCATCACTGCATCACTCAGCTAAACCCTAGATTCACAGTGCCTGTCTTTAGAGCTACATTCGCTCTCGGCGCTCAACTGAGCAGCATCGGCGAACGCCACACCCAGCTGCTCCCATCTATATATAGATTTTATATAAAATGTATATTCACTTTATATCAAAACTTATATAAGTTAGAAAACACTTCATATCCAATATAAATTGGATATAAATTCGATATCAAACATTTTTTAAATCCTTTTTATATAAAATGTATATTAAGTTTATATCAAAGCACATCAAAAGGGGGAGGGACTAAGACCGGAAGCAGGGGACATGACCACCTGTCAAAATGTTGACTTGTGTAAAAGAGACCCCTACTTAAAACAAACCTTTTAGTATGTGAGCACGAAATGAAAATAATTATATATTAAACATTCTCAAATAGAAACATTACCATAAAAATGATATCGCAATAATAAAATGTACTTACATCCACCAGGCCATAAAACACCCTAATGTGAGAATAGCACCAGATTTTGCTATTCAGTACAAATGATTACAGCAATGATTTTGTTCTCATGTATATTAACATTTTAAATGATGACCCAGTCCATAGTATCGGGTGTCACTTCTTTCTTGGTGTTTTAAATCACCAAAAATTCTCTCATAGAGATCACGTCGACACGTGTTTCGGTCAAAAGACCTTCTTCAGGACGTCGGGCAAGGAGCACTTACTCCGCCCGATATTCCACATGTAAGGGCCAGGCATACATCTAAAAAATAATAAATAAAAGCCAGATTGTCATCCCTATTTCTTTTATCGGTGATACATAATATCACAGTGTGCTGTCAAAGAATGGGCACAGCGGCCCTAACTCACCCCCACGTTGATTACTGGCGGGATGGCAAGACAGGGCGTGGGAAATCTCCTCCCAAAGTACTTCAACTAGCTGTAAAGCCTATGGGATATATAAAAACCAAAGTGGAATTACCTCTAGGTGTCTATCGTGTGACCAGACACCTCTCTATTCAAATTCAAGATCAAACACTTACACTAACACTGTTGCTAGTTAAGACTTCTTTTCCACAAATATCTCCTCTGTTTAGTTTTTTCTCGTGTGCCACCACATCACTGTAGCACTGTGGAACAAACAGAGACAGAACGGAGAGTACACTAAGTAGAATGTCTAATTCACAAGGGGGCTGTGCCCCACCTACTATCAAGCAGAATGAAGGCGGCACAAATAGTCTCCTAATAGATGGAAGTACCCCATTATAACTATGGCGCTTTTCCCCGTGCTTAAATGGAAAACCGATCTAGCGGTCCCAAACAGTCACGACCGGCATGCATCTTCTCTTTCTCTCTATCTCTTGCCTCTTCTGTGTATCATAGAGAAAAGGAAAAGAAAAAGAAAAGAAACCCTTAATAGCGTGCAGGATATCTCGGAGGGATATGTCCGTGATGCATGCACAGAACCATGTGAGATCGAAGCATACGGCCGCCACCGCCAGCTCCCGCTCGTGAGCAACGCTCATTAAATGCTTACCGCGTAATTCCATACGAAGACAATGAATCCTTTCAATTCGGTCGGCAGACAGCACGATACTTAATGTCTCGCCGCGGACACCGGTGTTTGAAGTAGTAAGATGCCAGGTGTCCCTGTGTAAGTATCGCGTGTGTCCTCGACCCGCCTCTCTTCATTCACATAGACGAGGGACAAACGGATCCTGACTGTCATGGACACAAAAAAGGGGCTACAAGTACGACACAGTCACTGAAACTAACCGCGTTGCACAAAAGGCCCAGCCACTAAAAATGGCCACTCTAAATGGGACTTGTCATAGGACAAATGTCCAGAAAACACCCAAATAGTGTAAGTGAATAGTGAAAAGTAAACGTAAAAAAGTAAACACAATGAGAACGATGAAAAGAAAAAAAAAAAAATAATAGAAATGAAGAAACGAAAAAACCAAAAATTAAATAATTGGAATAATGAAAGAGCAACATGTTCCTAGACCTAAAAAGACCCAAAAAACAACCAAGTATAATTAGAGAGAGAGAGACACTATAAATGATGAAGTAGATCTTACAGCTTCTCCATATGCTGCCCATTGCTCTGTATGTTACCGCGTTGTAAATAGCACCTCCCTAATTCGCAGAGAATAGCTCAGACAGAGTTATGGGGAAGGAAACACTCCTAATCCAGAGAGAGTAAAAACAAGTGGCAAAAGCAAAGACAACACCTACATTGGTAAATATCAATATTTAAAGAGTCTATAAAGTTAGCCCCCTGATAAGAGGAACTGGGGCACCATCACATACATTGCATATAAACAATATATAATTGTCATACATACGTAGAATTTACAATGGATTCGACAGCACGGTGGCATCAGTGTCTTTCCATTTAAGCACGGGGAAAAGCGCCATAGTTATAATGGGGTACTTCCATCTATTAGGAGACTATTTGTGCCGCCTTCATTCTGCTTGATAGTAGGTGGGGCACAGCCCCCTTGTGAATTAGACATTCTACTTAGTGTACTCTCCGTTCTGTCTCTGTTTGTTCCACAGTGCTACAGTGATGTGGTGGCACACGAGAAAAAACTAAACAGAGGAGATATTTGTGGAAAAGAAGTCTTAACCAGCAACAGTGTTAGTGTAAGTGTTTGATCTTGAATTTGAATAGAGAGGTGTCTGGTCACACGATAGACACCTAGAGGTAATTCCACTTTGGTTTTTATATATCCCATAGGCTTTACAGCTAGTTGAAGTACTTTGGGAGGAGATTTCCCATGCCCTGTCTTGCCATCCCGCCAGTAATCAACGTGGGGGTGAGTTAGGGCCGCTGTGCCCATTTTTTGACAGCACACTGTGATATTATGTATCACCGATAAAAGAAATAGGGATGACAATCTGGCTTTTATTTATTATTTTTTAGATGTATGCCTGGCCCTTACATGTGGAATATCGGGCGGAGTAAGTGCTCCTTGCCCGACGTCCTGAAGAAGGTCTTTTGACCGAAACACGTGTCGACGTGATCTCTATGAGAGAATTTTTGGTGATTTAAAACACCAAGAAAGAAGTGACACCCGATACTATGGACTGGGTCATCATTTAAAATGTTAATATACATGAGAACAAAATCATTTCTGTAATCATTTGTACTGAATAGCAAATTCTGGTGCTATTCTCACATTAGGGTGTTTTATGGTCCGATGTTTGAATGAATTTTATGAATGTGAATACTTAAGTAGGCATGAGTGGTTTAGAATGATTTGTGATGTATTTTATGATGAACTTGTATAACTTTTTGAAATTAAAATATGTGATTTAAATAGAAAATAGCCAGTGTCATCCGATTCCACTGATCCAACTTTTTCTTGTTTATTGCATACATTACCTGAAGGATCAGTGTTGCAGGTACACCCCTTTATTTCTCTATCTTACATCCACCAGTACAAGACCGGGCCTCACAAGTTGGGCTGTAGCCCTTAAATGCGGTGTTAACGGTATTACAGCCGCATTTAAGGGCTGCCCTATCACGAGTTGGGCGCTAAATGGACTGTTTTACCTCCAGCCTTTCTCTGGAGGTGAAAATCCCCTGTTTTCGGCTGTATTACCACCGGCTGTATTAGCCCGCATAATTAGCGCTGAAAATACCCCATTGAATCCAATGGACCCAATTGGGAATGGGGATTTACCGTTAACACCCAACTCGTGATCCGGCGGTAATACAGCCGGACCGGTTGGTGCTAGGGCTGTTACAGTCTGCAGTATTACAGCTGGGAATACAGCCCAACTCGTGATGAGGCAGATGGACAAAAACTTAAACTTCCACCTGAGCACATCCCAACACCAGGTTCGGACTGGCCTATAGGGCAATAGGCCCACGGCTGAACCAAAAACACAAATGAAATGTGGGCCAGATTTTTTGGTCAAAGTGGGCCATTTTTTTGTGACCAATTTGGCCCATTTTGATGAGTTCATTCACTCTGCGGCTAGCATTTTTTACCAGTGTTGCAGAATAAATATACTTTAAAATGCACAAATTGCATCACACTTTATTAAAAAAAAAACCTCCCCCTTGGGCACTATTCAAACAGTGTCACATAAGGAATGAATTGCCATTTGCAACTGTGGGTCACTTTTTCATTGGTGCCCAGTGCGGCCCTGCCTAACCCTGCCTCCTACAGAGATGGCACTTAAATCTGAGCCCGCCCTGGCACTGTAGCCCTCCAGTAGCAGCGCTGGTGAGCGTAGCACTGCAGTCCTTCTCCAGCACTGGCACTTACATCCGAGCCCACGCTGGCAGCGTGGAACGCAGACGCGTCTCTGGCCTAGTCCGCTTTCCCGCGCAGCGGGGCCTGTTCCTGCTGCCGGGATCTCCTTAACAAGAAGTCCTGAGCTGCATTATGAGCGCTAATCTCGCGCTGAACAGGTGATCCGCTTTAAGGATTAGCTGCGGGGAGAAGCCGCGGATTACAGGACACATCTCATCTCGGCTTCCCGGTTCTTTCACAGTCACTTTCTCCACCGTCCACCTCTGAGCCCGCTTCACTCTTGGGGGCAGGTTCCCCAGCCAGCGGTGTCGTACAGAGCACCCTCATTGCCTCACCGAGGGCCTCGAGTGGCAGAGGTCGGCGAGCAAGCGCTAGGGATGTCCTGTGGCCAGCTTTCTCCTTCTGTCCATTTCTCCGCCTCCCTTCATTCCTTGCTCCCGTTCTCGTTCCTTCCCATGTTTCACGCTTTCCTTTAGAGTTTGTTCTTAATGTCTCCTTTTGTCGACCTTTCTTGCCTTTTCTCTCCCTTTTACTTCCCAACTCCTGTGGCCACCTTTTATTTTGCATTCCTTATTTCTTTTACACCCACGTATTCACTAGCTACCTATCCATTCATTCATCCATCCATCAATCCTCGCTCCTCTCGTGCACCTTTCCACTCTCACCCTGTTGTCCCTTCTCCCTCCATTTTACGTCCCTCTATGTTTCGCTGCCATTCTCTCTCCCCTTCTCTGTCACCGCCCACCTCCCTAACCCCTCACCTTCAGTCACCCACAAACCCTTGGCTGTAGTTATGTTATGTTATGTTGGACTAATTTATAAAGCGCTCTTACACCCAAAGTCAACATGGTTTTAGAAGGGATCGATTTTTTAATTAAAAGAGCAGCGTGATAAACCGAACAACAGGGACTTAATCGAATAAAAATGTTTTTAACTGGCACCCAAAAATAAAATGATTGGTAATTTTGTGGATATCTCCAGCGGAAGTTCGTTCCACAGGCAAGCCGCTGCGACAGGAAAAGCTCAACCACCAATCCTGGCTTGACATACTCTGGGAACTACAATCAGGAAGTCAGAGAAGTAGCGAGCTCTTGGGTTGGGACGTAGTGGCAGAACTTTTCCTGTAAGTAGTAGGACCGCCTTCAAGCAGTTATTAAGGTTGGAGGCTCCCAAGGGATTGTCAAAGTGAGTGGGACAATGATCTGCGTGTCATCCGCATACATGTAACAATGAAACTGAAAGATTGAATGAAATGGGCAAGGGTTTGGACATACACATTGAAAAGAATAGGTGAAAGAGCTGAGCCCTGGGTAACCCCACAAGTGACAGACTGAGAACTTGAAGTGATGGAATGGAGAGAAAGAGTTTGGGAACGATGAACAAGAAAGGAGCCAAACCAGTCAAGGACCAGGCCGGCAAGGCCAGTCTCGGACAGTCTGCGTAGCAAAATGGCATGATCTATGGTATCACGGGTGGTGGACAGATCTAATAGAATCAGCAAACCTCCGTCACCAAGCTCTGTCAGCCTCGCCAGATCGTCCATGACCGAAACTAAAACCGACTCCGTATGCAGACCTGGCCTACAACTTGACTGAAACGGATCAAAAAAAGAGGAGTTTTCTAGGAAAGAACTTAAGATAGGCATGTTCAAAGATTCCAACATCTTCATCAGGTACGTTAGCAGTGAAATAGGGCGCTAGTTTGAAGGAAGCAGAGGGTCAAGTGTAATCTTTTTCAAAAGAGGTATCACCAATGCGTGTTTGAGAGTGGCCAGGATCGAACAGGAAAAAAATTAAGTGAATTACAACTGGTAACCAAAGGTGCAATGTCCATTATCATTAGTTTCAGTAGAGAAAGAGGAATAGGATCCAAAGGGGAAGTGGATTTAAGTTTGAGTGTTACCCAAATTATATCACCTGTGCTCACAGGAGAAAAAGCTGCCCATAGAAGAGTATTGATGCGGCGGCTGATGAGGCCAGACTATCACCATACTGATTGGGAGTACTAGGCCCAGCAGATGCCGAAATAGAATACTGACTGATTTTATCGATAAAAGAATTGGAAAGCGAATCGCATAGAGTCAGGGGTGGTACTAGGGGGAGCGGGTCTAATTGCTAGGGATCTGACCATTTTAAAGAGTTATTTTGGCTGATTAAAAGCCTGTGTAATTTGACCAGAGAAATAGGAGCGCTTGGCTTCAACTATAGCTTGCTGGTTAGTACGAGTTGCTGCCCGATAGAGGGACCTAGAGGAGATTGAATAGTTAATCCGCTGTTTCCTTTCTGCTTGCCTTCGAAGCAGTCAAAGCTTTTCCAGATCAGGGGAAAACCATGACTCAGATGGGCTGACTCGATTCACTGATGGCTTTAAAGGAGCCAAAATGTATACCCAAATACTGAAGGCAGACACCAGTTGAGATAAATCGGTATTTTCTAGCTGGCATAATGATGCCACTTTGGCTGAAATTAGTGAGGGGGCAATAGTAGACAATTTGAGCCTAAGAGAGGGCGGATGTAGCACTGGGTCCGTGGGGTAGAAACCATTTAGCTTGTATGGAACTACCAAATGGTCAATCCACAGAACCCGATAAGAGGGGAATGCTGTAACTAAAGCGGGGCTGAAAAAAACAGATCCGGCATATTACCCTGCATATGGGTAGGAGTGGGCCGGTTTTAGATCAGATTGCACCCCAGGCGGGAAGCATCGTTGGCCCCTCCACCCCCAAAAAATGACAAAATGGTATGTTACAAATGTTCTTAATGGGGCACTCCATAAACAACCAGATGGAAATGTAATACAACATGCATAAATTCGATACTAGGTGACAGTCTTAGAATGTTACCTGTATTATGTTTCCAAAATGTAACTTTTCTTGACTCTGAAATTGCAAATTCCAAGCATAAGCACACATTTCTCACAATTAGACATGAGAACATGTGCTTAAGTGCCTAAGTTACAGACTGGTCTCTCAAATGCCAGCTTCACTGCACAGTGTGTGATCCTGGACACGTGATTTTTATATCACTGTGATTTATCTGTCAACATTTGAAGAGCCTAGAAGTTATTAAATTCATACTGTACCAGACATGACAACATTATGCATTCTATTAGGGAGATGCTAGTCCAGTCCTCGATTTAACTTTGTATTATGGGACCTGTAGTCCTGGATTTATAATGGGGAAATGCAGAACGACAAGTCCCAGAATGCACAGTTAAAAGCAGCATTGGCCTATCATCCCTTGACTGGAATATATATGTTGGCCTGCATGGTGTACACTATTTAAAAAAAGGGCTCCTTATTGATATTTTGTTTAATGTATATGTTAGCTTTTTAGAGCACCAACTTTGGTTGGGTGATACTGTATATGTTCTATGTAAAGTGTTTTAGTGGGTTGTATACGAATTGTTCGTTTTACAACTGTTCGAATGACAATTGACCTTTTCACAATTGACCGAATTGTGAAGGTCAATTGTACCATATATGTGGGAGGAAACCCCCCACAACCCCCTACCCAACGCCAAACCCCCCAAAACCCATATATATATATATATATATATATATATATATATATATATATATATATATATATATATATATATATATATATATATATATATATATATATATATATTACCAAACCGATATATATATATATATTCGGTCAATTGTGAAAAGGTCAATTGTGACCCTTTAAATTTGGTCAATTGTTAATTCGAACAATTGTAAACGAACAATTTAGGTAATACCGTTTTAGTGAAAGCTCAATATATACAACATATCATTAGCCTTACTGTATTTGTGAAACTTCCCTACCGAACACCCTGCTCTCGTACAAGGTGTAGTCAACCAGTCATAAAATAGAGGCACACACACTGTAGATTGGTGTCCACTCTACTCAAGCAGGCCTGGCTGAAGATTTGTGGGGGCCCATTTCAACATGATGGTTGCGGGCCCCCTGCTTAGAGTGAAAACAGTCTGCAGCACCAGTGGGTTGCATACATTACAATGGCGACAATAGTAAGGTTAATAGCCACCGATTATCACAAGATGGTCAGCCGCCAGGGATCTTAAACACGAAATGCCCACTCAAGATCTTTATACCTTTCATTGTCAGCAAATGGCTGATGTGGAGGAACCAGTGTTAGAAGGGACTGAGGTGATAATACTTCTGTATATCCTGTGGGAAGACAAAACACAGCTTAAGAAATGAATATATTGCAAGACTGCTGACCGGCAACCTGGGGGCAGTTGCTGGGGGCCCCCTGAGGCTCAAGACACATTTCCTTTGAAAATGTTGAAAGGCCCCAACGCCGTCCCTGTAGTATTTTGCTAGGTACGAAGTCCTTCAGCCTTCATACACCACCCATGTAAACTACAGAGGCCTCAGCAACTACAGTTCCCCACCCTCTTTCGTAGTGATCTTAAAAGCTTCATATCTAAAGCAGTGGCCTGACCCAGAGGCCAGTCTCCTATCCTGAGAGTTCAGATCTGGCCTGCCTGAAATAAATCTCGGTGCAGAACTAGGTCCTTTCACTTGGGGTGTGGGGGGGTTGACTCATTCATTTGTGTGATGCCGCAGGGGCCCATTTACCTGCTGTACTAGTGAAAATCTACAATGGGCCTTTCTATCACGCCACTGGAATATGATTTTAAAATGACCATTTACATAAATTACATGCATGGGATATATGCTATCTCTGAGGAAGACATTAAAATTGCCTCTGTTCTGTTCCACGTCCTCGTCCCGCTGTGGGGAATACCATTACAGCACCTAGATAATGGCACTGCTTGTGGAGCACTAGCGGAATCTATAGTGTACTCACTGCAGAATCTATAATGTACTCACTGCAGAATCTATAATGTACTCACTGCAGAAGACAAGTGTTACACGATCGATCGTCTCGCTTGCTGGTAAAACTGTCTGTAACTGAAACAAGAGGGCGAGGCTGAGTTTAGCTCGGTAGAATATTGCATACCTAAAAGTACAATAATGAATGTAGGTTGTTTGTCGCCGCTTGTGGTACGTCCCCATGTATGCATAGCTGTGTCTGCCTGTGCTACAAGAATTGAGCAAAACCCTGCTTTAGGGTACTAACGCGTCGCTTTTAATCCTACAAGTTAATTTTCATATTCTAAACATTGTACTGTCAGAATAACCCCCAGGACATAAAACGGCCTACTGGCTATTCCTGCAGTAAATTCTCAGCTCAGTTGGTTTGGCTACAGGAGCACAGGAGCAATTTGTCAGGCGAGTGGGGTGAAGTAGGACGAAAGGGGAGTGGGTGGCAGCCTGCCAGGAACGGAGAACCAACGTCCCACACGACTCAAGGTTAGAGATCTGCACACGCAACTTCAGCCCTTCCTGAGGCTTAATTTGCTGTGTGATTACGATAGCAATACACCATTTAGAATGGAAGCCCAGTGCTAGTGGCACTGGCAGCACGGGATACACTGTCATATTTGATGCTCTTATCGAGGGGTGGGATCGTGGGGTACACTAAATCTTACCCAATCCAACACCAGATTGTGTATTTCCTGAGCACAATCCTGGCTAAAGGGATGGCCTTATTTTCAGTGACATCACACACTTTCTTTACTGATGCATGAATGGCTTTGCATACACCACTTTGTCTTTATTTCATGCCAGGCGGACAGGCCCAGAAAACCAAAATCCAACACAACACAGGTGAGAGAACTGCAGACCACAGGCTTAATTTTATGTGTGATGATGATACCAATGCACTTGCAGCCTGCAACTTTTGGAATGCAAGCCCAGTGTCAATATGGATTATACATTGTGTTATATTTTATGTTTGTATGGACGAGAGCGATCGTGGGGTGCAACCAAATTGCAGCATTGCAGCATCAATCATCATGCATGATGGTGGTGTTGGAGCCTTTTTGGAAGAGTTGGACAGGCGCCCCCTAAAGCCTGGCACGTCAGCCTGCATGGCCTGGTGCAAAGACCGGCACTCGGTAGGACCCATAGTATGTTGATGGAGATTCAAGTCATCCATTGACTGCATAAAACTTTGCATTGTTCCCGGCACAGTTTTCAGTGAAGGCAGGTTAAAGTTAAAGTCACCTAAAATGATCAAGTCCGGGTGCTGATTGCTAAGGTCAGCTGCCAAATCTAGAAACATGGAGTAAAAGACTGAATCTTGCACAGGGGGCCGATAAACCTACTGTGCAAATACAGTTTGTGTTGATGAATAAATAATGCGCAGAAGAGCCTCCATTTGAATATCAGTTCAGAGGGGCTGCAATATACATGTCAATGTGGTTTTGGAAATGACAGCTAGGCCTCCTCCCAGGGGGCGGAGTTTCTGTCCAAGCGCATTATATTCTGCCAGTATAGCTTGGACCAGTGCAGGCTCGGATGTGTCTCGTAACCAGGTCTCCGTTACAAAAAAGAGACCAGGCCGAACATCTTCAAATAAGTTGTGCAGGTCGGAAGCATGAGTGGGAATTGAGTGAGCATTCAATAGCAAGCAGTGAAGTGTACTCACATCATGGCGAGCAGCTGAAGAAATGGTGCACAACAAGTTACTTGGCATGTCTGATGGCAAAACTGTACGACTGGGAGCCAAATGTAACAAGGTTGGACCGAAATATTTTATGAGAGCAGTGGTGGGAACATAGTGAGGTGCCCACAGCCCATCCGTAGCACAGACGGGCACAGACAGGCTTAACTTAGGCAAGACTTCGGTGAGTGCCCGTTGCACGTGATCGCTGCATCCTCGCCGAGGTCTTCCATTTAGCCTACACATCATATCGCAGAGACCAATACTGATTTTCCATACTAACGTTATAGAAAGTCAAGTTTCTATTAAAGACACAGAGGAGAAGGATTATGCTTTCTCCCTTTACATTAAAAAACTACATTTCCCAAGAAAATGTCTTTTTGTGTAGTTCATTCTTTTTATCCATGAAACAAAACCACATGACCTTATCCACCAGTCACAGCACACACTGTCCTTCATCCTCTTCTACGTCTCTGTGTCCTTCCTCTTTCTTTGTCTGTCTCTAATTTTAACTTTGCGTCCCAACCGGTCAACACTGCTTAATCCTCAACCTTCTATCCTTCCTGATGTTCCTGCATTCTTCACTTCCATTCCTAAAAAGTAATCCAGAAAACAGAGTGAGTTTACCTAACATAGGGTGGGTAGTTGTTACAATACCTTTATGTGCACCCTAGCATATAACTTATAACATCAGTATTATCATTCTTTCCCCATATAACACAACTACTCAACAATATTACATTGCCATATAACAATTACTTGGGTGGGATAATCCTTCGCCTCTGTGTCTTTAATAGAATCTTGACTTTCTGTAACACTAGTATGGAAAATCAGTATTCTATGTCAAGACCGGAGGCTCGGATTATGCTTGTTTAAAGCTTACCTACCACCAACGCAGACATCCCCTCAATGGGTCTGAAATAAAATTGCTTAAATGTCGACTCCTTAGACCAGTCTGCCACCTTGAGGATGTCCTCCAGCCTAGCTCCTGCGTTAAAGGCCTCCAGCCTAGCTCCTGTATTAAAGGCCTTAGAAGCCATAGCCCCTCTAATAGAATGTGCCCCGTACGTGACAATGTCGATGCCTGCCTGTATCATGCACCATCTAACCCATCTGGCTAAAGTTGGTCCCACAACCTCCTTGAACGGTTTCCTCAGTGATATGAACAGTTGTGACACGGCTGCAGGCCTAAAAGTACTCGTCATTTCCTCATATTTCTATAGACACCTGACCGGGCATAACTTAGGCTGGTCCGGAAAGTTTGAATATGCCACTGATTTGATGCCCGTCTTAGTTCTCCTGCTAACCTCTCTAGTGCTCTCACGTCTGAAACTCTCTTGCAGGATATGAGGCGGAGCAATGTGGTAAACTTTGCCGATATTACCTTCCTTGTCAATCTGTCGTTATCTGGCCAGTTGATAAACATATTCAGGACTAAGTTCACGTCCCATGTCTGAGTGTATTTAGGCAATGGTGGCTTCAACATTCTCACCCCTCTGAGGAGTCTACATATGAGAGGGTGTTCTCTATTTTCAAGTTGCCGGCTGATATGGCTGATCTACACGTATTTACCATCCTGTATGCCTTGCCTTATGCTGCTAATGCTGCAAAAAAATGTACGATCTGCGTGACATCTGCTCTATTGGGATGTACTTGTCATTCCACTCGCCAGCTAGTCCACCTTGCCCACGCCAGTCTATAAGCCTTTCTGGTTCCCGGTGCCCATGCTTTCTCGATAAATCTTGCAGCGTCTGCCGAAAGCCCTTGCTTCTGCCAGGTGTCCCGGAAATCGCCCATGCGACCAGTCTCAGTTCTCCTTCCTGGTTCAGTGGGTGACATTCTCCCACTGGATTCCGAATCAGTTCCCTGAACTGTGGTATCACCAGTGGGTTCTTCGAATGACAGTTCGAGAAGGTCTGGGAACCACACCTGACTCCTCCCAGTCCAGTGTTATTAGAATTATCAACACCTGCTGTCTCCTGACCTGCGCTACCGTCTGTGGGATCATTGCGAATGGGGGGAAGGCGTACTCTCTATCCGGTCCCCACCTTTGTAAAAATGCATCTGTTGCTACCGCTGCTGGATGGGGCCTCCAGCTAAACAAAAAAAAAAAAACGCTCCAGCTGTGTGTTCAGTCTGGATGCAAACAGATCTCTTCTGCATGGACCCCTCAGTTCGATCAAGGACAGTCGCTGGCATCCCTCAGATGTCTCGAGTTCCAGTCTGCTATTACATTCTGCACACCTGGGAGATATTCTGCTGTGACGCTGACCTTGTTTTCCAGGCACATGTGCCAGAACTCCTTCGCCAGCTCTGCTAACAACCTGGACTTCGTCCCTCCTAGCCTGTTTATGTATTGTACTGCTGAGATGTTGTCCATCTTCAGTAATACGCAACAGTTCACCTTGTCCTGGGTCCGGCATCTTACTGCAAAGGACCCCAACAGTAACCTCCAGGCAATTGATATGGAGTACTAGTTCCTCTCCTGATGACCTGCCTCCCGTTGTCAGTTCTCCGCACCGGGCCCCCCAGCCCCAGCAGCTGGTATCTGATTCCATCACTAGGTCCAGGGATGATCCAAATATCGCTCTCCCGTTACAGGCCTCCATGTGATTGAAACACCACCATAGCTCAGTTCTTGCCCCCGCATAGATCGGCACCTTCTGCTCGTAAGATAACCCACTCCTCTGGTGTTGGAGATCTGTAGTGCAGTGGCCCGGGAAAGATTGCCTGAATGGATGAAGCTAGTCTTCCCACAAGTCTGGCTAACTCTCTGAGAGATAGTTCTCTCGTCTCAATTATCAAGCTGATCTCTTTCTTGATCACATTCACTTTGTCCATCGGTAATCTGAGCGTAGCCGTCTTCGTGTCCACGACACAACCCAAGAACTCGATCAACTGCATCGGTACTAAGACGGATTTCTCCCTGTTTATCAGAAAACCTAGTTCCTGTAATAATTGGCTTGTCTTCTCTGCCTGTTCCAGAAGTTTTTTCCTGTCTTGACACATCTAACAAAAGTCATCTAAGTAAATTATCAGTCTGATGCCCTGCTCCCTGAGATGAGCCACTAAGGTCCGCATCAACTTTGTAAAGGCTCAGGGGGCTGATGCTAAGCCGAACGGGAGGCATGTGAACTGCCATTTCTGGTCCCTCCACCAGAAACATAGGTATTTCCCATCCTCGTGTGCTACTGGAATCATTAGATACGCATCTTTGAGGTCTATCCTGACTAACCAGTCTTTCCTTTGTAAGACGTTCCTTAGCAGATGGATGCCCTCCATCTTGAAGTGCCTGTATACTAAAAATGTGTTCAGGCTCCTCAAATTCATCACTGGTCTGTGCTTCTTTTTGCCCTTGACCAGGAACATATTGCTCACAAAACCATTCCCCGGGATCAGCTACCTAAGCGATAGCACACTTCTTTTCTAGCTCCACTATCTCCTTGTATAGCAACTCTTCGTCCTCTTGCATGAACCCAATGGGCCTCGGCTCTTCTGCTTGAAACGGCTCTCGCCGAAATTCTAGGTGGAAACCTTGCACTGTCTATTTGACCTGTGTATCTCCTGACAACTCTCTCCATCTTTCTAACAACTGCGCTGTTCTCCCCTCTACCACTGGGGTCCCTGTTGACACCATGTACTTGTGTGAGCCTGCCTCCTGTCTCACCTGTATTGGCTTGCTGGCCTCGACCCCTGCCCCTTCCCCTCGACCAGAAGAAAGGGTTGGGCCGGCGTTCCTCCTGATTTTTCAAGTCGTTCGTGTTGCTGGTGTTGGGCCTATAGGAAGCGAATCGGCTGGCTGAGCGGCCCCTTCCCCTGCCAGCCCTGCCGAAAATCTTGTGGCCAAAAACTCTCTTGAGCGATGCCTGCGCCTTATCTGTTGTGGCATAGGTGTTGGCAAATTTCGCCATTTCCTTGATGAATGCATCTCCAAAGAGCGTTTCCTTATTGCTGGAAGTCGACCCTGCCGTCGCTAGCTTGCTCATTGTAGAGTCGATCGTTACGAGGATGACCTCCTTCGTTCCGTCATTAGGGCATTGTTAGTATTGCCGAGCATGCATATAGCTCTCTGAGCCAAGCCCGCTAAGATTTCCGGGCCCACTCCTTGTTCCTGCTTTTTGGCCTCCTCCACCATCTGCCAAATCTTAGTCCAAGGACCCAGGACATCCAGGAGTTTATCATGGCAGGACTTACAGGATCTATTGATTCCTTTTCTGATGTCCCTGCCGTAGCGCCCCATGAAAGACATCATCTTTTCATCTATTTCAGGCATTTCCACCATGTTGTCTGGCACTTGGGGCCCTGGGCATTCTGTCTGTAACTTGCTTCTGGCCTTCTTAGACAAGTAGCTTCATATTCTACTCTTTATGTAGTTTGCGATCTTGGCACCGGGCTCCCACTCCGCCGACCTGGGTTGTATGAGTGAGTGTGGGTCAAATACCTCACCCTTTTCCTCATCTCCCCTTCTTTTCCTTTTCTTGGCAGCCTTATGCCTGTCCAGAGGGTTTGGGGAGGATGTATCATGCTCTTCCGAGCTTCCTGCAGACGTCTCATCCCATTCTTCCTCCTCTACGTCCTCTGAATAGGACTCGTCGTCGGTATATACCATGCCTCTCCTCTCCCAAGACCTCACTCTCCTCTTACCACCTTTCTTCTTGCGTGGTGTGCCCATGGGGGTTTGGTTGCTGCGGTCCTTGCAGGCCTTCTTTCTTCCCCCTTTCCCCTCTCGAACCTCTCTGAGGCTTCTCCCCTTGGGTTTGCATCCCCTGGGAGAACGTAATGAGATCTTCCACCAAGCTCCTACCATGTGACATGCCCCCCAAACCTGATCTCAGTACACATTGTACTGCTCTGGCTCTGTTAGAAGCCATCCACTGCCTGCTGGTAAGGGGCTCCTCAACCTCTTCGCTGGAACTATGCATCATAATGGTGGGTTACTTACAGATATCCTGGGCCTACTTTGTGGGTCTGGGATAACAGTGTACAGTTTGCCCTGGGTCTGTGCCTGTCTATTAGTGCTTAGCACCTATTTGTATGGACAGCAGCAGCCTCTTTAAAGGAATTATGAGGAGTTTTTCCCAACTCGACTCTCTCTAAGCCAGTAATCCGTTTGGCCACTAGGTGGCGTGTCCGTCAATCTCTCTGAGTTTCCTTGTGTCAGCTGGTCGTCGGAATCCAATCCCTGTTGTTTTCCTGACTTTGATGTCAGTAACTAACAACTGTCTCATGGAGCGTTCTCACTTTACTGTCTACCTAATCCTGCACTGTGCCTACTGAGTGCCGGAACCTCTCCGGGACCCGTTGCGCGCAGCTTACGCTACGTGTAGTAGTGCCCCCTCTGTGGTGACGAGGTTGCTGCACCTGCCGGAGCACCGAGGCCCCGTTGCGGGTCTAAATCAATATCTTGAATCTATACTTAATGCAGATGTGCACCGCCACCACTATTTCACGTTCTCTGCGCGCGCGTACTAACACCACCTTAAACCTTTTACAAACTAAACTAAACTAACTCGGAACACCCACACAGTATTAATGAAAAAGAACTTATCTGGCTGCCCGAGCAGCAAAGAAAGAGGAAGGACAAGGAGAGGTGGAAGAGGATAAAGGACAGTGGGCCTCATTCCGGGCCTCCACATTACGGGTCCTGCATCGGGTCCCGCTCTGGACGCCTGGCCAGACCAGACGTGCAGAGCGGGACCCGCCAGCAGTCCAGGATGCTAACAACGGGCCCGTCATTAACGAGCCCGTTGTTAGCATCCTCCCCATTCCCATTGAGCCCTATGGGGGCTCAAATGGGAATGGGGATGTACCGGGTCCCGAGAATGGGAATTGCCGGGCCCGCTAAAGCTAATGCCCCTAAAAACAGCATGGCTACCTCCAAACTCCTAATGAGGCACAGTGTGTTTGTGACTGGTCAATGGTTTTGTTTCATGGACATAAAAAGAATGTACTACACATTTTCCTGGGAAATGTAGTTTTTTTAATGCATTGTTCTTTTATGAGTTTGTAATTGTTATTGTTATTTGCTGCTCGAGTTATGAGTAAAGGAAGAAAGCAAAATCCGAGCCTCCGGTCTTGACATAGAATCTGCTGCTGTCTTCAGCTGCAAATGAACGGAAGCCGATAGGTCGGCTGGAAAGCAGCCGTGCGTAGAGGCAAGAAAGTAATAGGTGAGCCGGTTACGAGCCCCGGTAGTCCCAACAGTGAGGCCAGGCACCCCCACCCACGAGTAGCTCGGTGATGATACAAGGAAAGAAAAATGCAAACACAATAAACAAAACCACATAAAGGTTAAATAAAGTGAATGCAGGTATTCCACCAAGCCGCTGCCCCTTTCTGTTATGTAGTTTTCTACATTAAACCGCACTCTGCCATGTGCAGGGTAAAGGCGGTCATTATTGGCGCCATCTCTAACTTGAGCCTTGTGGTATACGGCAGAGCACTACTTTTATCACTGCTGTGCCTTTACACGCAGGTTTTCCAGTACATTAGCATTAGTGCTGATCATCAGGCAGGCCTTCAGATCCAGCGCTGGTCGTTAGCACCTTCTTCCAGCATTTTGGGCCATTGGGGTCATGATAAGGGGCGCAACAAAACCTACATTTTTGGGGCGGGGAGCAAATGGTGATGGAGGTGCCACTTCAGAAACTGGGCAGGGCAAACTTGGAGTTCCCGCCCGCTCTGTTCTACCCCAAGGGTTGTCTGGATTGGGGTCCAAGTATCGAATGATACATTTTAAAGCGTAATACGTCAGTGAGAATGACTAAGTGATTGGATTTAAAGATAACATACACATTTAGTTGCTTTGATCATTTTTATATCTAAAGCCCAGGTATACGATCAGGCATCACCATTTAAGCAAAATCGAAAACCAGGGGACCAGGAAGGAAGTACAGCGTGCCACTGATCCAACTTCCACATGAGATACAAACCATACATTGCTGTTTATTATACCATTATATGCCACTATAAACATTTCCACGCTGGCTGTGCCCATACATTTCCAAACTGGCTACACCAAAATATGCCGATATTCCCATATATGAACATTGATTGATATTTTATTTCTATCGCGCTCATACACAAGTGTTTCAGAGCGCGACAAGGCAAGGGAGGGGGAACAGGGGAGAACAAAAACAGCGATCTTACTAGGCAAAGTGACATTGAGAACGTGCAAGTGCATGGGAGAGTGGGAGGGGGAGAAGTGCATGGAAGGGGGGAGAAAAAGGAGAGTGCAGAGTGAGGAGAAAAATAAAATAAATAATTAATAAATAAAAAGTCAACAAACAATGGTGGTGCAGCCAGCAAGTGGCAAGTGCGGGGTTTAAGGCAGCAGGCTGGGTAGGTCTGATAAGTGCAGGAAGAAAAAAAAGGGGGGACTGTATGGGTACAGTTACAGACCCCAGTGCAAGGGGTCGCCTGGAGGCAGTGCATGAGGGTGGCAGGATGAGAAGGTACCTGGACACGGAGGACAGAGGGTAGCCAGGTGCATGGTGCTGAGGGAGAGCAGACTCAGGAGGGGAGTGGGGGGAGAAGGCAGAATAAAAGAGGAAGGTCTTGAGGTGCTTCCGGAACCGGAGATGGTTCTCAAAGTTTTAGAGTGGCAGGGAGGCTGTTCCAGAGAGAGCCCAAGCCGAAGACAGAGATTTACCCCCAGCTTGTTTCTTTGAGAAACGACTGACCCTGAGGGAGTTAGAGGTAGAGGAGCGGAGAGCTCGCAATGGGAGGTATTTGCGGAGGGATAGCTGAAGGTATGTTGGACCCAGGCCCCAGAAAGCCTTGTGGACAATGCATAGGGTTTTGAATTTAATCTTTGCATCCACTCGGAGCCAATGGAGAGATTTCAGAGCTGGAGAGCTACAATCCCAGGGCTTGAGGCCAAGGACAAGTCTTGCAGTCCTGTTCTGGATACGTTGTAAAGGGCAGAGAGTAGTGGCAGGTAGATTGAGAAGGAGCCTGTTGAAATAGTCCAACCTAGAGAGAACCAGAGCTTGGGAGACAGTGAGCTTCTGGGGGAAGGAGAGGAAAGGAAGAATACCTCTAAGGAGGTGCAGTATGAGGTTTTACTTTTTTGATACATCAGCGATGTGGGCGAGAAGGAAAGTGTGGAATCAAAGGTGACACCAAGGTTCTTGGACTCGCAGGTGTGGATAGGAGGTGGGCCAAGGGAGGTCGGCCAGAGAGTGAGGGAAAAGGAAGGTGATGGTGTGCCGATGAGGAGGATCTCAGTCTTGCTGGCATTCAAACAAAGATCGTTGGCGGCACACCAATCTTGAATGGCAGTTAGGCAATCAGTGATGAGAGAGATAAAGGAGGTGGACAAGGGCAGCCTGAAAATGAGTTGAGTGTCATCTGCGTAGCACTGGAAGTTTGAGCAGAAAATGGCAATACAAGGGCGAGAGTTGCCAGGTATTGATTGAAAAGCCATGGCGAGAGGGTAGACCCCTGGGGAACAACACAAGTGGAGAGGAAAATAGATGATAGGAAGGACTCAAGGTGGACCTGAGAGGGTCGATCAGAGAGGAAAGAGGTCAGCCAGGCCTGAGACTGATCAGTGATACCCAGGTTATCATGGAGACATTTCAGCAGGATGGTATGGTTGACCGTGTCGAAGTCAGAGGAGAGATCGAGTAGGATGGGGACACAGAGAATGCTAGAGTCAAGGTTGGAAAGCAGATCTTCGCAATGTTCAGGAGAGCAGTTTCTGTGCTTCTGCCAGATCTGAAGCCAGACTGATGGTCATGGAGACAGCCAACAGAATCAGAATGAAGGTTTAGCTGAGAGATGGCCAGCTTTCCAGGAGTTTGCCCAAAAAGTGGGTAATGGAAATTTGGTGATAGTTGGCCGGACAAGAAGGATCAGCTGTGGGTTTCTTGAGAAGAGGATGCACATGGGAGTGCGTAAGAGGGGAGGGGAAGGATCCTGAGGCAAAGGAGTGGTTGCAGAAGTCAGCAAGGGCCAGAGCGAGGGTATCAATGTGGTCCTTTATAGTTTTAGAGGAACAGGGATGTACCTGTTTTGACGAGGCTTTCATAGATCGGACTTGTCTAGCGACCTCATCAGGGAAGAAAAGAGCAAAGGAAGAGGAGGGTGGGGGATGGCTGGAGGAGGGTCAGTGAGTACAGACGGAGAAGAGGGTGGACAAGATGTCCTGGGTTTCTGAGATAAAGTGAGAGGCAAGGGCATTGCAAAGAGCCTGAGAGGCAAGAGAAGGGGTAGAGACTGCAGCAGGGTGGGACAGCTCTTTACAGATTTTAAAGAGTTCAGCCGAGTTGTTTGATGCCGCAGAGACACGGGCTTGAATGTGGACTCTCTTCTTGGTACGGACAGAGAGACGGTATTGCCTTTGGAGTAGACGAAAGGCCAGTTTGTCAGAGGATGAACACGAATCCCTCCATTTTCTCTCAGCTGCCCTACACTTACGTTTAAGTGTAGCTAGGTCGGAGTACCAGGAATTGCACTTGGCTTTGGATTTCAGGCAGATCCTCATGACAGGGGCAAGAGCATCAAGTGAATCAGTAATAGAGGAGTAGAGAAGAGACAGTGCTGTGTCAGGGTGTGAGTCAGCCAGAGGATGAGGAGGGCGAGAGAAGGTTGCAGCAAAAGCCTCGACTGATACACGCTTCATGGGCTGGATGTCCAGGAAGGTAGGTGGCAGTGTTGGGGTAGGCTTGGCTTGGGGGGAAGAGAGAGAGAGATGAGAGGAGGCAGTGGTCACTCCAAGAGAGGGGAGTGGACAGAGGGATAGAGAGGGGGAGGCCAGAGGAGATCAAGACATCAAGTGTGTGTCCTGCAGAGTGCGTTGGGCCAGAGGGGAGGATAGAGCGGGAGAGGGAATCGCAGAGGTCGTGAAAGAGCAAAGCTGAGGGATAGGGAAAATGAAGGTGGATGTTGAGGTACCCAAGGAGGAGGAGTTGAGTGGTTGAGGCCAGGAGAGAGGAGGAGAGGTCAGGCCACTCCGAGAGAAAAGAGGTGGTTTGACCAGGGGGCCGGTAGAGAGTAGCAACAGTAAGAGAGTGGCTAGAAGAGATTGAGAGCCTGCAGACAAGGCATTCGAAAGAGGAGTAGATTTGAGTGGGAATGATAGTGGCTGGAATCCACTCAGGAAAGATCAGGGCTACACCCCCTCCAGCCCGAGTGGATCTGGGTGTGGAGAGGATTGTAGCCATCAAGGAGGAGAGTGTCAAAGCTACTTACAGAGCTGGCCATGAACAATGTCTCTGTAAGACCAAGGACATCAAGATCCAGTTCTTCAAGGAGGTGGCAAATGTAAGAGGGGTGTTTGACAGCAGAACAAGAGTTGAGAGTGGCAAGATGGAGAAGGTTGTCGGCCTTAAAGACCTTCTGGGGAGGGGTAAAAATCAGAGGTACGCCCTGTGGAGTTGTAGAGGTAGCCTGAGGGGGGCAGAGAAGGGAAGAGTGGGCAAGGTGGCCAAGGAATGAGAGGAGGGGACAGCCGGCGATGAAAGGAAGTTGATGAGGCGAGGAAAACGCCTATCGAAGAGGTGGGAGGTTTTGCCTGAGGACCTTGGACCATGACAGTGCCATTAAGATAGATGTTAAGGATGACTCTGGAGGAGTCGAAAGAAGCCATGCGGAATTCCCAGCTAATGCCACCATTAATGGAAGAGGAGTAGACAGGACAGAGCAGAGTGATCATATGGGGGGTCCATAGATCTGGCAAAGGAACAACAAAGAGGATGTTGGTGAGGGTCTGCCTGGACGAGCCACTGGTATAGGTATCAGCAATACTCATGTTTATTTTGCGCCTAATTCCAGTAATGATACTATAAGAAAACTTGTACATCCCAGTAAAAAATGTCAAGTGACAGGAAGAAATTGCTAGACTGGCTGTAACAAAAGGCCAGTCTAGCCACGTAATAACACATGTCATACCTACTTTGTTATAGATGCCCAGTAAAAAAAAGTCAGGCGACAATAATAAATGACTAGAATGGCTGCACCAAAATACTGTTCTAGCCACATAATACATATTATGCACACTTTATTATGGATGTCCACTAAAATGTTATGTTTAGTGAAATCCCCTTTCCTCACCCAGCACTCTCCCACCAACCTCCACGCCCCCTCCTCCTTCCTTCTACCCGCCACAATCAGCTCCTCGGCCCTGCATTACACATAAGCGCACACGCACACACTCAATCACACATTCACACACTCATTTAAACATCCCATTCACCATCCACCGGCTCATTCACATGCACACTCAGCTCTCCAAAACATCATACACTCAATCACACATAAATTACATACACACTCACCTGACACCGAGCACACACAGCAAGCATTCCATTGGCCACAGAGCCAACCTTTACCGACAATACCACACCGGAAGGCGTGAGCTGGCACTCACCCAACGGGGCAAATACCAGTCAGGAACATCCTGTGCCAGCGCCACTTCGAAGTTGAAGGCCAGTGGGGTGGGCCGGAGCCCAGCCCCCGCTCTCAGCACACAGCTGATCGCCAAACCGAAACCTGCCAGCCCTAGCCGACACTGCTGGATGTGCTACTTAGGGCTGATGCCCTCCTGAAATCCGTCAAGGGCAAGCAGATGCCACTGCTACTACCCATATAAGTGAATTTACTGCTGTTTGCCCATCTGGAATCGAATCCTGCACCTTGAAACCACACATCTCCATGAAGAGATTTCCAAAATGGCCGCTGGGCCGATTGTTATTACGGTTGCCTAGCAGCCTGGCGCCGAGCGCACACAGCAAGCGTCCCATTTGCCACGGAGCCAACCTTTACCCACAATACCACGCCGGAAGGCGTGGGCCGGTACCCACCCAAAGGGGCAAGTACCAGTCAGGTACATCCTGTGCCAGCACCACTTCGAAGTTGAAGGCCAGTAGGGTGGGCAGGAGCCCAGCCCCTGCTCTCTGCACACAGCTGATCGACAACCCGAAACCTGCCAGCCCCAGCCGACACCGCTCAACGTGCTACTTAGGGCTGATGCCCTCCTGAAATCCATCAAGGGTAAGCAGACGCCACTTCTACTACCCATATAAGTGAACTTACTGCTGTTTGCCCATCTGGAATCGAATCCTGCACCTTGAATCCACGCACCTTCATGAGGAGATTTCAAAAATGGCCGCCAGGCCGATTGTTATCATGGTTGCCTTGCAGCCTAATGCTGAGCGCACAAAGCGAGCCTCCCATTGGCCACGGAGCCAACCTTTACCCACAATACCACGCCGGAAGGCGTGTGCCGGCACTCACCCAAAGGGGCAAATACCAGTCAGGTACATCCTGTGCCAGCGCCACTTCGAAGTTGAAGGCCAGTAGGGTGGGCAGGAGCCCAGCCCCCGCTCTCTGCACACAGCTGATCGCCAACCCGAAACCTGCCAGCCCCAGCCGACACCGCTCGACGTGCTACTTAGGGCACATGCCCTCCTGAAATCCATCAAGGGTAAGCAGATGCCACTGCTACTACCCATATAAGTGAATTTACTGCTGTTTGAACATCTTCATTGCATTGCTATTTTCTGCTCAAATTTCCAGTGCTACGCTGACGACACTCAACTCATATTCAGGCTGCCCTCTGCCACCTCCTCTCCCTCTCTCATCTCTGATTGCCTAACTGCCATTCAAGATTGGTGTGCCGCCAATGATCTTTGTCTGAATGCCAGCAAGACGGAGATCCTCCTCAACGGCACACCTTCACCATCCTTTCCCCTCACTCTCTGGCAAGCCTCCCTTGGCCCTCCTCCTACCCCCACCTGCGAGGCTAAGAACCTCGGGGTCATCTTTGACTCCACCCTTTCCTTCTCCGCCCACATCTCTGAGGTCTCTAAAAAGTCAAATTTCCGACTGCACCTCCTCAGAGGTACTCTGCCTTTCCTCTCCTTCCCCCAGAAGCTCATGGTATCTCAAGCTCTGGTTCTCTCTAGCTTGGACTATTGTAACAGCCTCTTTCTAAATCTGCCTGCCTCTACTCTCCGCCCTCTGCAACTAATCCAGAACAGGACTGCGAGACTTAAGCCTCAAGCCCTGGGATCGTATCTCTCCAGCTCTAAAATCTCTCCACTGGCTCCCAGCGGATGCAAGGATTAAATTCAAAACCCTCTGCATTGTCCATAAGGTTTTCTGGGGCCTGGGTCCAAAATACCTTCAGCTATCCCTCCGCAAATACCTCCCCTCTCGAGCTCTTCGCTCCTCTACCTCCAACTCACTCAGGGTCAGTCGTTTTTCTAAGAAATGAGCTGGGGGTAGATCTCTATCTTCAGCTGGGGCCCCCCACTTTTGAACAGCCTCCCTGCCACTCTTAAACTGGAGGAGAACCATCTCTGGTTCCGGAAGCACCTCAAGACCTTCCTCTTTTCTTCTGTCTTCGCTCCCCCTCTCCCCTGCTGATCTGTTCTCTCTTGGCACCGTGCACCTGGCCACCCTCTGTCTTTTGGGCCCAGGTACCTTCTCATCCTGCCACCCTCCCGCTCTGCCTCCGGGCCACCCCTTGCACTGGGGTCTGGATCTGTACCCATACAGCCCCCCTTTTTCTTCCTTCACTTATCAGACCTACCCTGTCTGCTGCCTTAAACATAGCACTTGCAAATTGCTGGCTGCATTACCACTGTTTGTTGCTTTTATTATTTATTTATTGTTATTTATCTGCTTCTCCTCTGCTTCGCACTTTCCACCTCTCCCCCTTCCATGCACTTTTCCCCTCCCCCCTCTCCCATGCACTTGCGCGTTCTCAATGTCACTGGGCCTAATAAGATCGCTGTTTTGTTCTCCCGTGTTCCCCTCCCTTGCCTTGTCGCGCTCTGAAACACTTGTGTATGAGCGCGATAGAAATAAAATATCAATGAATCAATCAATCATCTGGAATCGAATCCTGCACCTTGAATCCACGCATCTCCACGAGGAGATTTCCAAAATTGCCGCCGAGACAATGTTATTACGGTTGCCTAGCAACCTGACACCAAGCGCACACAGCAAGCGTCCCATTTGCCATGGAGCAAACCTTTACCCACAATACCACGCCGGAAGGCGTGAGCCGGCACCCACCCAAAGGGGCAAGTACCAGTCAGGTAAATCCTGTGCCAGCGCCACTTCGAAGTTGAAGGACAGTAGGGTGGGCAGGAGACCAGCCCCACTCTGCACACAGATGATCTCCAACCCGAAACCTGCCAGCCGACGCCGCTCGACGTGCTACTTAGGGCTGATGCCCTACTGAAATCCATCAAGGGTAAGCAGATGCCACTGCTACTACCCATGTAAGTCAATTTTCTGCTGTTTGCCCATCTGGAATCGAATTCTGCACCTTAAATCCACGCATCTCCACGAGGAGATTTCCAAAATGGCCGCTGGGCTGATTCTTCTTATGGTTGCCTAGCAACCTGATGCCGAGCGAGCGTCCCATTGGCCACGGAGCCAACCTTTACCCACAATACCACGCCGGAAGGCTTGAGCCGGCACTCACCCAAAGGGGCAAATGCCAGTCATGTACATCCTGTGCCAGCGTCACTTCGAAGTTGAAGGCCAGTAGGATGGACAGGAGCCCAGCCCCCGCTCTCTGCACACAGCTGATTGCCAACCCGAAACCTGCCAGCCCCAGCCGATGCCGCTCAACGTGCTACTTAGGGCTGATGCCGTCCTGAAATCCATCAAGGGTAAGCAGATGCCACTGCTACTACCCATATAAGTGAATTTACTGCTGTTTGCCCATCTGGAATCGAATCCTGCACCTTGAATCCACGCATCTCCATGAGGAGATTTCCAAAATGGCCGCCGGGAGAATTGTTATTATGGTTGCCTAGCAACCAGACGCCGAGTGCACACAGCGAGCGTCCCATTAGCTTCGGAGCCAACCTTTACACACAATACCACGCCGGAAGGCGTGACCCGGCACCCACCCTAAGGCACACATCACAAGGCACAGGTATGATCCTGTCAGTGCCTGTTCGTGCATGACCGTCAAGCTGTCTGCCAGATACACTATCAACCTATAGCCACCATGCGTGAGTAACTATCATGGTCTCTTGTTGCAACTACTAACAGTACTGACTTGTGCAAATACATACGCTTCTGAAATTTGAACTACTTCTCAAAGTGCCGTGAACCCTGCTACGAACTCACTCTTCCTAAACGCAGAAGCATACGCACAATAAATGTTATCAGTTTAGAGCCCTCTATAGTTAACTATTGTACTGAAGTGACCCCTTTGCGAGGTGAACGTCACATTGGAGACGAACTAACATTATGTAAATAGTGCAACGACCTCCACTGTCTAATACCAAGGGTATTTTGTCTGATATTACTAAGTCTAATACTATAAGTATAAGTATAAAATCATGTTGCTTGCATTAGACTATCCAAGGCGAGCAATCCTAGAAACCCTGCAGCCAACATTGACATAACCAGCTACAAATGTAACCCTGAATGTCAAGATTAGATGTGCATTCGTACTGCCCCACTTGTATTATATTATACCCGTGTATAGTTGATCTAGCCTATTTGTGTTATACCATACCAGTTTATAGTTGAACTAGTCTATTTATGTTATACCATACCAGTGCATAGTTGAACTAGCCTATTTGTATTATACTACACTAGTGCACAATTGAACTAGCCTATTTTTCCTCTGTTAATTCTCATTATACCTAACAGAGTTCCGGGCATTGCACAGCCTGTCAGACTACCGCTGATGTTGAAACAACCTACCCCCACTATAACAATGCCTGGCCGACTGTTATTATATAGTGAGTGGCACATTTACAGGTACCTCTGCAACTGAACATTGTAGCACATGATGCTTGCCACTACCCTCCACCTAATGGCTCTCATGACTACTCTACCCTCAATCGCATGCTGGACTATCCAAAATACTTCACAGAATACCATAACTAGCCACTCCCATCAGGTGACAAGATCTCTCCAGCCTAATACCCTACCTAACGTGACCATAACAAATGCCCCATGTGACCTCTTGCACAGGAACCTCAAGTTACGCTCAAGACTATCCAAACTATACGAACCACTAGCTAGGCTCTCGACTAGTCACGCCTACTACTCCAAAGATACCCTTACAAAATCGAGTACCACCATTCAAAGTACTAGCCTCAAGACAACCCTGAAACCATCTAAACTTAATACATGTCACACCACCACAACCCATTTCCATAACAAAACTATGCCTACCTCTACATCAGCGTTACCTACCCATTCGCTCAAAAGAGCACCTATCAACTCAAGATCTCTAGTAGCACACGCTGATTTAATAGAAACAGAGAACTATGACTTCTTAGCAATCACCAAATCCTGGTTACAGCAGGCAGCAGGCCCAACTTTGATGATCACTGTGCCAACAGAGTATACGATCTTAACAGAAGATAGAACTAACACCTGCGGTGGGGGTATAGCAATTATAGCTAAATCTACACTAGATGTGAGATTAGTAGCTCCAATGCAGGTCATCTCCTGTAAATCCCTCACTGTAAAGCTACCTATCTCGGACTCACAAACTATCACTATTCAGTGATAATGCCCCATTGGCTCCTTCGAAGAGGACCTATCCATGATACTGTAGACAACTTAAAAAATGCATCCTAGGTACTCCTACTAGGAGACATGAACTTAGGTTATAATGAACCTAATGATACTCAAGCCACAACCATTGCACAGAATTTGGCTTCTCACAAAAAGTTACTCAGCCCACCTACGACAAAGGCAGAACCCTTGACTGGGTGGTCGACTACAATTGCAACATCAACATCAATAGCTTTAGCCTCCAAGCAACCCCATAGCACCTGCTATGCCAACCAGAAATAAAAAGAACATAACTTCAGACAGACTCCTACCTCTTACACTCCTTACATTAAATTCACTTCCAGACTCACTTGATCCATCTACCTTAGTAAATGAATTTAATAAAGTTGTATCCAAAGCCCTCGATACTTTTGCCCCCTTAAAAATGAGGAGCAGTAAGCCAAGAGCACATTTAAATGCCTGGTTCACACCTTATCTTAAATCACTGAGAAAAACGAAAAAGTGAATCCATCTGGAGGTTAACACCATCTGAGTTGAATAAAGTGAACCTCATTAACATCTCTACAAAATACAAAAATGAAATACAACGAGCTAAAAAAGAAAGTTTTGACAAAAGAATACTACAGGCTAAATCGGGTACTAAGGAACTTTTCGTTATACTAAAGGAATTAGAAAACCCCATTTCTGCACCTGATAACTGTGTCAAAGACAAGTCATGGTGCGCTGACATACAAAAAGCACTTACTGACACAATTGCCACTGTTCAAGTAAAAATGGCCAAAGAAAAACAAAACGTACCAACCTCCTACCCAATCTAGAAATGAATTGATCCCACCTAAACCAGAACTCTGCCTCAACTTCACTAAAACTACAATAATAGAAGTTGAAAAAATGATACTCTCTCTCAAGCCTTCTAACTGCCGAGATAGACCAATGTCCTGCCCAAATTATAAAAGACGCCGCAAGAGATCTCCCACCATTTATCTCCAAGCTTATTAACGCGTCATTTACATCAGGTACTATCCCAAGCAATCTTAAGGAATCCTGTGTCCTCCCTCTCCTGAAGAAGCAAACACTTGACCCTGCTATTCCCACAAACTATAGACCTATTACAATGGTGCCATTCCTCCTTAAGATATTCAACAGGGTGGCATACTTACAGATTCAGAGCTTCTTGAAATAGAACAAACTCCTGGGTACCCAGCAATCAGGCTTCAGACCTCAGCATGGAACTGAGACAGCACTTATCGATCTCAAGAACCAGGTCGACCAGTTGAGAGATCAGGGCAAATGTACTCCTCCTAGATCTCTCAGCAGCGTTCGACCTGGTGGACCATACTGTTCTTTGCAACCACTTAGAATCAGTTGCACACTTCCCACAACACGCCATAGCATGGATTCAATCTTTCTTGAGTGAAAGAAAGATGAGAGTCTTCTCCACATCAGAAGCAGCTGATCTCATCCTCATCTCATGTGGTGTTCCTCAGGGTTTGTGGGTCTCCCCTACTCTGTATAATATATTTTTCAGGCCCCTCTTTCATAATCTGGATTATCTTGGTGCCACCTACACAAACTATGCAGATGACGCTCAATTTCTCTTCCCACTTTCAGGGGATTACAACCACGATTTGCCTTGGTGAATAAGATATACCTCATCATCCAGGCATGGATGGCACTCCATGGCCTATGCCTGCATGATGACATAAACGGAGCTCATCATCTTGGGGACCACACCTAACATCAACAAACTTGACCAGAAATACACTTCCTTCAATATAGATGGCAACACGATTAAGATAATGAAGGAGGTAAAAAGACTAGGTTTTTACCTAGACTCTGGCCTCACCCTGACAAAACATGTGAATGCCATGGCATCCGCCACGGCTTACACGTGTAAACTGATTAGATCAGCCAAACCCTTCCGCTCAACGAGCAGTTTTACCAGACTGGCAAGAGCACTTGTGCTATCTAAGTTGGACTTCTGTAAAGCTCTCTATATTGGAGCTAATAAATACATCACTCAGAAATTCAAATACTCCAAAATAATGCCTTGAGAGCAGCACTAGGAATGACCAAAAAAAATCACATTTCCTCAGTGAGGAGAAATAATAATTGGCTATCTACCCTTGATAAAATCAAGCTCAAAACTGCCTCCCTAACTTTCAAATATCTCAACAATGCAGCACCTCTTTACCTCACTGAGAGGTTCAACAAAAGACCGACAATCCAACCTACTAGAACGACTTACACTAATTGCTTGACAGTTCCTCCATTCAAACGAGCTACCATTGGCGGAAACAGTTTCCCTGTCAAAGCTGCCCAACTAGTACGTCCCTGCCGCTGTGCCTGAGGGAAAACCAAACTTAGGTGCAACATTATCAACTGGTTTAAATCAAATGATCTCTAAATCTAGACTAGAGAGCGAAGGTTTTCTAACTTCCCTCACTTTCACACATGCAAAATCAGGCAGCAGGGCGCCGCCATCTTGTGCTAATCTTATCCGTTGCCGCATCGCCCTAAGGTAGACTGCCCTGGCGGCACTAAATCATATCTCCCGCCTCTGAGTCTGACATCACCAAACCTAGCGATATTCTCCGACTATCTCCATGATGTTACTGGGCAGCGTAGCCAAACGCAGAACCCAGAATATCAACACACATCCTCTCACAACAAAGCGCGTCCCAATTTTGAATACAAAACTATATTTTTAAAGGAAATGGCAATACTCTGCAATTTATAATGTACTTTTATTTCACAATAAACGCTCCCTTGGGCAGGACAAAGACTGAAATGTAGTGGAAATTTCTCTTCTGTGAAAAGATGGTGAGCTAAAGACTCTGGTTGAGACTCTTACCCGCGATATATGCTGGTAGTAGAGAAACTCCCAGAAACCACCTTTGTTTTTGCATATTAAGTAGCTTTGGATTTTCACCCTAAATTACTAGGGTAATCCAGACGTGGAACCCTTGCTCACTGTTCTTAGAGAGGCACAGCTCCACCTCACTGACGAGACCCAACCAGGCTGAAACACGTGTCTAGGGTTGCTGTTGGTACTCTTGTTCAGAAGGGAATTGACAAGCATTTCGGTGGTTGACTGCCCTGGGGCAGGACTAAGACTGATATGTAGTGGAAATGTCTCTTCTGTGAAAGGATGGTGAGCTAAAGGCTCTGGTTGAGACTCTAACCCGGGATATAGGCCGGTACTAGAGAAACTCCCAGAAACCCCCTTTGTTATTGTAGTCGAAGTACCAGCATCACCCTGTAACACAGTACTTGTTTTAGTATGGATGAAAAAAGTTAAATTGAACAGACACAATGGGATGCAGACAATGGTACATCTGAATAAAAACCCATAAATTAAACATTATGTAAACAAACGACAGGATACGTAAACTATTTCATATTATCGAAAATTCCATGCATAATACATTTCCGGAATCGAATAGTGAAATAAAACTACCTGATAGGCGCTCAAAGTTGTTGTTGACTCCGGGAAAGAAATGGATGCAGAATCTTGCTCAACAATTTCAGTGCATTGTCACAGAGTTGTAAAGGGAAAATTAGATTTGAATTAGAAATGTGGGAAGATCCAACTCTGAAGAATATGAACTTCAGCAAGTCTGTATGGCTCACCACTGGTATACTGGAAGTGTCGGTGATGTCGTCACTACCGATAGTCTGTGCTTCAGTCAATATGGTAACCTAAAAAAATTGACATCTAGAGCAACCAATTACGAGAAGATTATGCTTATTTCCAAGGGCACTATAGCATTGTTTTCTGTGTCCATAACTAGTTTTCTATTATACTCCAGAAACCAAGGACAGACCTATAGCAAAATGGGATGTAGTTATAAAGCAATACAGTCTGGTAAATATGCAAAGTTTTGTAAGAAACATTTAAACCAAAAACAACAATCCATCCATGTAGTTACCTGTTCAGTACCCCAAGGCCTACAGCTAATTCAGGAACCATGACTTACCTGAGGCAGCGTGTTCATTAATAGAGTTGGAATTGCATTTGGAAGCAATTTAGAGTCAATGCTTCTTTTTGTACTGCGATTCATCGTACATATTCGTGGTGAAGTGCAGGCTGCAGATGCAGAATCAATCTCCCCTCAAGTCCCCCAAGAATTCCTGGGCTCAATTTACAAGCTTGTCCGGCACAAATCCGCAATATCTGACCCATTCTCTTATTAGATCTATATTCCTCGGGAATATATGTATTATTGTGCCCTTAGGTTTGTTATGGGTCTTAGAACAGAAGCAGGCATTGTTGAAAAATCTGGACAAAAAAAAGTCCACATCATTAAAAAATTATGTTGCATGAATGCGTGAGAAAGATGGAATTATATCATACATTTTTCTATATAATGTTTCTTTTGGTCACAGTGGCAAAACCTGTGTAGTGTAGTCGAATGTACACTAGGATAACTCATACACAATTGATTGATGTGACGCAAATCGTAACGTGTGAATCAGCCGTTGAATGTACTTTCATGCATCAAAAGGAAACTTGCTTATAGACATGGCCCGCAAAGGATGCAATTCTATCCCAATTTGACACTGATGACAATTGCTATATATCGAGAACAGAACAAATTAAACAGAAGTCAATGGTAATGGCAATGAAATGAATGAACATTACACTACTGGGTACATTCGTTCAAAATAGATAGAAATTTAGAGATCAGGAAGAGATGATAAGGTGACCTGTCCTTACCTTGTCCAACAAACAGTTAGATTCAGCAAGCAGGGTAGTTAGTAGCAGGAGAACAGGTAGCGCGATCACAAGTTGACTTCCACTATTCAAAGATGTTCACAGGTAGCACGATGACGAGTTGATTTTCAGTGTTCACAGATGTTCTCAGATAGCACGATCACCAGTTGACTTGCAGTGCTCACAGATGTTCTCATGATAAATATCAAGAGGTTTATAAAGAATTAGAAAAGTGGGTGTGTATGTGAATGATTGACGTGTATATTGCGTTGTCTTATGTGGATAGCAGGCTAGCGGCCTGCTTCAAGGGGAGCCTATTTGGAGACAATGGGTCTGGGTAGGCCATGTGTACAATGTACGCTGTGCAGAAGATACCTTTGAAGTGTACATGGTGTTTTGCACCTTGGCCGTTCCCACCCTGAGAGCCTCCTTGGGAGTGCACGGACACGTGTGTGACCTGACATTGATAGGTTAGTGGGGAGCAGACGGCCAAGAGGCATGTAGGAAAGGGCCGGAACACTGCTGATTGGAGACACACTTATGTAGATTGCAGGGGCGCGGCCTGCTTCAGGGGAGTCAGCCTGGACACACTGGGTCTGGCTAGGCCATGTGTACAATGTCCGCTATGCAGAAGATACCTTTGAAGTGTACATGGTGTTTGGAAACTTGGCCATTCCCACCCTCAGAGACCCGTTGGAGTGGACAGACACGGGTATGAACTGCCATTGATAGGGTAGGGGTGGATGGACGGCCAAGAGGCATGCAGGAAAGGGCCGTAACACTGCTGATTGGAGACACACTTATGTGGATTGCAGCAGCGCAGCCTGCTCCAGGGGAGCCAGCCTGGAGACAATGGGTCTGGCTAGGCCATGTGTACAATGGCCCCTGAGCGGAAGATACATTTGAAGTGTGAATGGTGTTTGGCACCTTAGCAGTTTCCATCCTCCCAGCCCCCTTGGGAGGGCACGGCCACAGGTGCTAACAGCCCTTGATACAGGAGGGAGGATGGAGGGGCATGAGGCCTCCAGAAAAGGGCCAGAACACTGCTGAATGGAGACACACTTATGTAGATTGCAGGGGCGCTGCCTGCTTCAGGGGAGCCTGCCTGGAGACACTGGGTCTGGCTAGGCCATGTGTACAGTGGACCCTTCGCAGAAGAAACCTTTGAAGTGTACATGGGGTTTGGCAGGTTGGCCGTTCCCACCCTGCCAGCCCCCTTGGGAGGGCACGGCCACAGGTGCTAACAGCCATTGATACTGGAGGGGGGATTGAGGGGCATGAGGCATGCAGAAAAGGGCCAGAACTCTGCTGAATGGAGACACACTTCTGTGGATTGCAGGGGCGCGGCCTGCTTCAGGGGAGCCTGCCTGGAGACACTGGGTCTGGCTAGGCCATGTGTACAATGTTCCCTGCGCGTAAGACACCTTTGAAGTGTACATGGTGTTAGGCACCTCGTCCGTTCCCACCCAGTCACCCCTGCCAGGACAAGTGAGCTGTCCTTGATTCACTGAAAAATTGAAACAACCATTCATAAAAGTTCAGTTGTATTTTATTTTGTTGCTGATGTTGATGGCACAAATGTACTGCACATGATATACTTCGGGTTGCAGCAGATGTGGGAAAATCCCCTGTACTGACCGCTTTCACTGGGGAATGTATCTCTTATGACACCAACGACACAGGCGGATATTACTCGTCGAACGCAGTGTCCAAGCCTCCCCTGAAGCCACCATGTAATCGCACGATAGGCCACCAGCCTTTACCACCTGTGGAAGAGAAAGATACAAACTGTATTTAAATGAACAAGATATGTGTATCAAACCTTAGTTGAAAATGCAATCTTGTATCCTATGGCATTGTTGCCAGTACAAATGTTACTTCACAGATCAATCAACTTGGGCTTTAAAGTGTAGAGACATTACAAAAGTGAACAACTATGGATTCCATTACATTTGGGACACAGAGAAATGTTGTTTCTTGGTTGTACGTGAAAGAAACATAAGATGACCACTATAATTTCTCCAAATCGCGAGTGAAGTATAGAATTGCAAGACTACATTCATTTGGCAGTGATAGATCAAAGTTACGACAATATAGAAGACAAACATGAAATGTTAGTAGCCTAAGTGACATCACATCTAGAGTACACTTACTCGTTACTTGGATTGCGAGGGTGAACTGTTGCGCGAAGTTCGTGCATAAGCACCATCATAATCCTCAAAACGGAGCATGTGAAGCAGGCTGCCCTAAAGTCATGCAGCTCGGTAACATATTGCGGCCGTGCCTCGTCTTCCGATATGTAGGACAAGCATCCAGAGTTTTCTAGGCAGCAGTAGTTCTCCTGCTCGGTTGGCATTACCTTGCACCGACTGCAGGTACACCAGGTGGAGACGTCGTCCATGCGACTAGGCTCAGGCTCGTGATCTGTTGATTCATCCTCCCAACTGTCGTCCGAAGCCCCATTGTTTCCGCATCTTTCTCTTTCGAGTAACTCCGCCTCAGAATACTCCGGCTCGGTAGGGCTGTATTGTTGCCATCATGCGACAAAATTAAAATAGATATTAATGATAGTACTAGTATCTGTTCGCACAGGCTACGAGCAACGAAGATAGCTGAACAGAGCAGAAACGAACCACAGGATACACAAAAAAAGACAGTGAAAAGACTGGAAACGCAAATCTGATGTTGTCTGTCGAGAAGCGTTCTGTTTATACTTATTGAGGAAAGAAGCGTCCTGCCATTTCCATGGAGACATGACATTAGCGAAGCCTGATCCAATGTACGAGACCCTAGTCCTCCCTTCACGAGTCACACGCTTACACATCTCAGGTGGTGCTTGCACTGACCCCCTGACACCCTACTTGGGCACTGTGGTCTCCCCCACATTAGGAACTAATTTCACCTAACCTACACAGGCCAGAGCATCTTGCTCCATACAGCCCTTCCATCAATTGGCTCTGCTCCCAGCTCTTTACACCCCCAGCTGGCTCTATACCCTGAGGACCCCATGGGCAATATCAATGACTTGAACACATCTTTATTTTCAGTTTATTCCTTCAGTCATGATCACTGTGTCTCACCCATACATGCTACCCTGTAATCTCATGGTATGCATTTTTCTCTATACCTCCTGCTTTCTGCTGTTTTTCAGAATACTGTCTCACCTAATTAATAACTTTGTGCTACATGTTATGCTCTTTTTGGTGTTTTGGTAGCCCTTCTACCTATTGGATCTACCCTCAGCACATTACACCCCTAGCTGGCCTGATACCGGGTCCCCATGGGCTCTATCTATGTCTTAAACGCATTGTTATTTGTTATTCGTTCTTCCAGCCATGCTTACTGGGTGTCATTAATGCATGCAACCTTGTAACCACATGATAAGCATTGTTTCATTACCTGCTGCTGCCTCTTGTTGCCCATGATATTGCCTCAACACAGTTCCAGTTCTCTGTTTATTTGTAAGCATTCTGATAGTTGGTGACTTAATCTATATACCATACGGCATATGTGTGCTGTTTACCCATGTCCCTGCACACAGCCCCACACGGGGGCCTCCCATAGAGATCAGTTTCATGCACGCGCCAGCCCGAGGGACACTTTCCCTATGCACATGCGCGTCCACAGCTCGAGACACTACACACGCGCTTTCGCAGTGTACTACAGAGACACTATCCCAGAGCGCATGCGCGCTAGCCCGGGTCCTCCTCTCCCCTGCTTATACGCAGCTCCTTTGTTAGAGACAGCACAGGCTTTGCATTCAGATGCCAGTCTCCAACCACAGCGCCTCGACTGAGCAGGTAATCATGCTGCTCACTTTGCAACTGGCCTCTCTTCACTTGAGGCACAGTTGCCACAGAGACACTTATATAGATCTCTGTACTTACTTACCTTCCCCTTCTTTTTTTGCACACAGGGTGCGCTCGCTTCATTCCTCCCCGCCATTCAGCTAGATGGACCCCGCTTGGGCAGCTTACTTTTGAGCCTGTCTCCAGTACCTGGCCTTAAATAGCCAGAGCATCCAGGTAATGCCTCCTATTTTCCAGTATATCAATACACCCTCTGTACTTTCACCATTTGGGGCACAGCATTCATTATGACTCTCCATTGTTCTAGGGATCCAACCCACAGCCTCCTCCCGGATTCTTACAAGCCAGCCAGGAGGACCAACGCCTCCACTAGGTTGTTTTCCCACCCTCAATCTGGCTACTACCGAGCCATTGGTCCTCTTTTGGACCTCCCCTTCATCACCTGCCCAGCCGCAACTCCAGTCAAGCACCAAGTAACGCTCCCAGTATTACTTTTGGTGAGTGGTTTTGGTATCTGGAATTACACTGGATCTGTCAATATGTTTAGATATTCACTTTTTACCCACTCAAGCACCAAGCTGCTTTTTTAACACATTGTTCATTCTTTTAGTTGTCTTCTACACTGAGTGACCTGACTCTCATGGCTCCAGGAGAAGGCTTCCATCACCTCAGTCGAAACGTCAGCAGCACCTATGCCCATACTCTCCTGGGCCCTTTTTACAGGCTGCACTGATATTTCTAACATTCTATTTAGACGTAGACCAACTACGAGGTCAGATTCTAGCTGGGCATAGGAGACCTTTAGTCAAAGTCTCCCTCTCTCAACTCTCATTGATACTCTGTTCACTGAATTCAGCTTCATTATGTTTTTCACCTACTTATGAGTTGTCTTCAAAATGTTTTAGCATATTTATCACGCCTTGTAATTATCATGCTTGTGTACTGTACTTTGGGCACAACTGTGCTGAACACTAATTGTTTCACAACTATGCATATTACTAATTGTTCTCTATAAAAAAAAAAATCTAAAAGAATGGGGGGAAAAAGGCAAAGTATCAGCTAATTAATAAAAAGCTGTGGTACTACATATGCATGTTATGTGTGTTCATATGTAGCTTGCTTTTGGTACAAATGGTGAATGTCCCATTTAGATGGATGTTCACAAGAGTTCAAACAAACTTGCATTCAACCTGTCTTGCAAATATTTGAATTTTAGAGGGTAGGACTACCCCCCAGTTACAGTCTGTCGAGAAGCGGTCTGTTTATACTTATTGAGGAAAGAAGCGTCCTGCCATTTCCATGGAGACACGTCATTAGCGAAGCGCAGAGAATGTTGACACGAGACGTGCATTGGCTTTGTGAAATGGGCCGTATGCGTCTATTGATGTCAGCCTCAGGGGCAGAGGATATGATTTAGTGCCGCCAGGGCAGTTCACCTTAGGCCAATGCAGCAACAGATAAGATTAGCACAAGATGGCTGCGCCCTGCTGCCTGATTTCGCATGTGTAAAAGTGAAGAAAACTACGGTAAAATGCATAGGAAATGTCTGTACGATCGATCAACGTATGCTTAAAAACACATGCCCGAACCCTCGGGACAATAATATTTTTGAGCACACTATTCCTTTAACATGACATCCTATATGCATGTCAATGAAGTCATAAGGTGAGTACTTTAGTATTTTTTGAAGATATGTCTTTCAATGATATTCAGTACATAAAAACGTCCATTCTCTGGATTACTTGTTGTCAATTTTGGATAGTTTGAACCTCTCCTTCGGTGTGGGAACGAGCATTGACTGGTGTGCCTTGCATGCCCAACCATGCCTCTGTCATTTTCAGACTGTGGTGAGCAAAACCCCTGGCATGTGCAATTTGTGGTGATCCACAGAAGTCAATCTGCCCACTCGAATGGCTTTCAAGGGGAATGCTGATATCTAACCCTGCAGAATTTGTAGGCATTTGGAGTGCCAGGGGAGTGCCTGCTGAGGCTCAGACCCCTCCCATACACAGAGCTGGTTTCCTGAACAGGTGCACAGCCACTCCCTATGTACACTTATCTTTGTGGGGTGACAGATGCCAACTCATTCATATGGGGGAGGAAAAGCGTTTGAAAGCATAAAATGCCATGTATGATATCCACAGTGGGCCAGGACCCTGGAAGGTTTACATGTGAGAGGGCCAGGCCCCTTCACCTCCTGAAAACTTACTTGGGTCAGCTGCTGCTAGGTGGCAGCCGGTGCCGTGCGCCGTCCATGCTGCTGGTCTGCTGCTCAAGGTGGCAGCCAGGTGAGGTCTGGTCACTCACAGCAGTGCGGTGCCAGTGCGAGCCCCACTGCCCGGCCCCCAATTTAGCAAGAACTTTGGGGTGGCAGCGGGGGCCAGCGGGCGGGGGCCAGGTGGGCGCTATTATGGAGCATGGTCTCTCTCGACCCCTCTCGACGTCTGCTGCTGCCTGCTGCACCCTGGTTCGTGGTGCACATGAGACTGTCTGCCGTCTGCTGCTAGCCAGTCGCCCTCCGTGTGCGGCTGTCGGTGGGTGGCTGTCTGTGTGCAACTGTGCTGTTCACCCAAATCATGCCCAGCTGCAGCCCAGCCCAAGGCCCAATATCCGAGAGTGAGTCACGTCACACGACACGTGACGTCCCGGAATTGACCCCTCTGGCGGGGCAAAGTCTGTGTGCATGGCTGCAGGCTGAATTTTCATTGGCCTGCCCGTGCTCCCTCGCGACCCCCCAGCCCCAGGCACAAGTTGCTTTCAACTTTGCATGCAAGTGCAACAAATGTGTTGTTGTTAATTGCTGCAAAGTTGAAAGCAACTTAAATGGAGAACTGGTGTGCTGCAGGCACGGCGTGTCAAGATAACACAAGGGTACATCGGATATGTAGACTTATCGACGACAGCCACAGGTGAACTTTCCAAAGTTAAGGTGGCAATTTTCAGGCAGCTTTTTCTTCAAGACTATTACTGCCTGCAAAGTCACCGTTCTGGTGATGCACACACTTCGTGCACAGCAGAGGCGAGCAGCGCAATGCTGCTTCAATGATCGACAATTTCCAGGAAAAAATAGGCATCACTTATAAAGAATTACTGGTCACATGTGGGGCGCAGACTTCCAGTCGGGTTGCAGCTTTTGACTGGCAACTTCTATTTCATACAGCTGACTGCCCAAAAAGTGAAAAGTGCACTACACTGGCGTCGACTGTCCTTGAAGCTCACTGGAGTTTTTTCTGTTAAGTGTGAACTCTTCTGCTATAGCCACTTAAGTAAACGTTTCTAAGATTAAAAGTGATGGTCAGCCTTTGTGTTCAATGGGTAACACAAGAGGAGCCTTTTATGGTATGGCATCCTCTTGTAGCTGGTTAGTTTCAGCACTTCATTAAGTGTGACGTTTTATTTGCATGATTCCCCATTAAAAACCCTTCCTCATTTGTGTTTATATTCACGACACTTTATTAAAAGGGTGCTTTCCATGCCCTTAAAACTGTAAGCCAGTCCTGTGGGATTTCAACCTGACGTCACTGTACTGAATAGAACCTGAACCACACATCGTACCTTTTATTTGTGCAAACTCTACCCCACGCCAGAGAGGTTGTCTTGAGAGTATAAGCCAGTCTCATGTCAGAACTGCATGCACATTCCTGCACTGACGCCCCCATTGAATACATGCTGACTCATATAACGTTGAATTACAGCCACTTATGGGTGGCAGTGTGCGGTGGCCCAGCCCAGCAGGCAGCCCAGTGTTACAATTAGTACTTTTGTGAGTCTCTGCTCGCCTCACACAGCATGGAGCAGAGCTGGGCCTGGCTGACTGGTGCCAGGCCAGCGCCGTTGCCGAATGGCCCTTGCCCAGACAGGCCAGTGACTGAGCCTTTGGCTGCGGCAGGCGAGCACCACACGGAGGGCCGGCTGGCAGCCACTCTCCTGAACGACTGATAGCCCCAATCCGACCCTGGTCTGAGGTGCAGTTCCCCAGCCTGCTTCCCCAATGGGCCTGTAAGGCTGGGGAAGCAAAGTACCCCTGGTCTTGCATGGTCCATTGGATATGCTTACTGGGGAACAGAAACCATCAAAGTGAAACTGTGTTTGTCTTTGCCAATTTAGGCCAGCCCACGATTGCTCCCTGTAGTAAGCAGCTGGTGGGAGCTCTGAGTGTTTACATTGGGCTGGCACGGCTCCTCCATAATGGGCGGCAGTAGTGGCGGGTTGGTGCCCTGTCTCCCATTATGGATGAGACCACACTGCAGACATGTCTATGCCGGTCTGCTTGTAATACATCAAATATCTCTGTAAATAAATCCTGGAGATTTAAGGCATGCTTGTTGTATTACCTAGACGTTTTGCTAATAGTTCTGAGAAGCTGGTATTATTCAAGACATGTTATCATTTACAAAAAGTAGATTTACCACTCAAATACACATGCAGATAGAAGGGATGAAGTGTCCATGAGTGAGCCAGAAGCCCAGCCGCTAAGTGTGCTTATTGCCGCTTTGCATGTCTTCTGCGCATGTGCCAAGCTCTGGACCCTTGTTTTTGCATCTCCACGCCAGCCTCAAGCTTGTGACTTGGAGCTGTAGAGTTTTGTCTCAATCACAACATTTGTCTTGTGTACTGTTCATTAAAAATACAATTTTATGTGTAGGTCTCTGAAAGAATATTTTCAGTGCTTTTTTCATGCCAGACTGTCTTCCTAGGTATGCTGTTCCTTCGAAGCAAATGGGCCTATAGCAGACATGTCAACCCTCCCTATTGAGGTGGGAATAAAAAATGTTGCTGTTGTTTAGTTTCTCCCGCCTAAAATAAATCGTACCCCAATGTAATCCAATGGGAACATTCAATTCTCACACTTTCTGTAGCAGACTCTCCCTTCCAGGTACTGCAAAATGTTGGCATGTATGATAATGGGAAATCAAGGAGATGTGTGTAGGGGCCGGGGCCTCCGGCCACCACTGTATGAGGATGCCCCATCTGGCAGGACAGGCTCGTAGGCCTATTGCTAGAGTGCAAGACGTGGCGGCAAGAACCATGCAGACACAGGGTGCCGCTTCAACTGCTGAGTGGAAGCCCTCTCTGCACCTTTATTAGGGTGGGTCACATGCTCATGCATGTGACCCCAAACATGTGACTCAGCATGAGCCTGTGGCTTGTTGCTGATGTTGCAACATCCCATGCCAATGGTAAAACAAACTAATCGCACAACGAAAACAACATCAGATGGCATGCGTTACAATAACCGCTAAAACTCACACTGACTTTGTGGGTCATTTTGAAATACTACTATACTCATTCTTATTTAGGTACACTACTGCACACATTATCTACAGGTGTATACTACCAGAGGTTGGGCAGTTCAGTTTATTTCGTGAGTGATGATGGTAACTGTGAAGACTGGAGGGGGTATCTGTACTCCTGCTCTCTATATGGCAGAGGAGAAGCACAGAGGACCCGAGCCAAGATTCTCTATTATTGGTATTGTGGTGAGCAATCAAGACTTAGCTCTCAGGAGGTGATGCAGGCTGGTTCTTAAGTACAGTGTAGTTCCCGAGCACCCACAAAGGAAGGTCCACACACTGTATTAATGAAAACACAGTCTTTATATAATTAAGGTTCCAGGTTATATACACAATCACAATAACTCACTTTGTACTAAGGTAATCTACAATGGCAAATATATACACAGTTCTATATGGTACCACAATTACTATGAGATTTCATTAAAGTGCATCAACTGCACTTAGTTTAAATGTCACACAAATCAAGTAATAAAGAGAACCAACAATAGGCAAAGGAGGAAAACAGTTGGTTAGAGCAATTGGCAGAATACTGGGCCCCTACCACCAGGCACAGTTCTTTATGAGGATCACCCCACCTGGGCAACCTGTAAATAAAGATATAAAACAAGCCCTGTCCATATATTGCTCAATATGAGTCTTATTTCCTTCTAGATAGTTCTACAACCCCAATGTACCTGGAATAGCAGAGTTCGACGTCGGGTCGTTGACGGATCCTTCTTGAGCGGCTCCCTTTAAGGCAGGAGCCACGGATCGTCGAGATCCCACAAGGAAAAAGGGTGAACACTGTTGTTGCGGCAGCAGCTTCGGTTCTTGCCGTACTCGTTGACGATTGGTCGAAAAACGTCCTGCAAGCTGAGGCATGCGGTGCACCTCGACGACAAGTCATCATTGCCTCAAAGAGTCAGTGAAGAACTTTGGCCCAGGAAGGGTTTCGGGTCATCGGCATCTGGTGTTGGCGAACGGGACGTGACCACGGCTGGCTTCAGTAGCTTCGTCTGCGTCTCTGAGGTCTTCGGGTGGAGGGAAACCCACTAGCGGATTCTCCTCAGTCATCGGGATGAACAAGGGAGTCCTTGGATCAAACTGTTCTTAGGCAAAGGGAGCACTGCGGCTCTGGTTGGCGACGGCAGTCGTTGATGGTGGACGGCTGTCCAGTGCTTTTCTTCGTTCTCCACAGCGGTCCCTTCTCCGGTCAGCATCCTTTTGTAGGTCTGTCTACCAGTGACCTTTGGCAAAGATCAGCTGGCGCACGGTGGTCCCTCGTAGCTTGGGAAGAGGCTCCCTAGCCCGGTCCTCTCTTGGGTCAGTTCCTTGAAGGCACAGCAGCTTTTATATTAGTAAAGAGCAGCAGCAGCAGTTCTTCTTCTTCCAGTGGGCTTCAAAGTTAAGCATCAGTTTCAACTTCAGCTTCTGAACGGCATCAGTTTCGATGTCAGTTTCTACTTCAGCTTCTGTACGATTTCTATCAGTGAGAGGCTCCCAGATATACTGTTGATCTCCCATTCACTCTGCTGGGTCACACTCAGGCAACCAATCACTCTGAAGGGCATTCAGGCAGGCAGCCAATCGGCTCACAGTGCATTCAGGCCATTCTCCTCCATCCAGACACTCACAACACAGAATGTGGAGTGGGACAAGCACTCTGCCATTCAGCACTACACCCTACATTCGTACCGGTTCCGGGCAGGCCTGTCTCAGTCATTGTGTCAAACACCAGATACTAGATACCCATAACAAAGAATGCGTATTCGTCACACACTCCATTCACCCAGGTCTCACCCTACGGGCGTACCCACAACATACAGTCAGTGGGAAGGCTCCAGCCAGTCTGGCCCGGACTTCCCCACAATACCATATATGGAACTTCCACCCAACAGCCAGTCAGGGGGAAGGGGCAGAGTCAGGGCTTCCCAAGACTTTGGGGAAAACAAGGTGACAGGCAATAGAAAGCAACAGGCCACAGGGGCCATCTTGTCACCTATCAGGAATCAACTGATTCCAATGGCAGGGGCTGGCTATCCCTAAAATGGAGGATACTCGCAGCACCTGTCAAATTCAGTATGGAGATGCCACCAGCCCATACCCTGCTCTGTGGGTCACACAAAGGTGCCCAAAAACATACACTAAGGGCCGAGGGTTGTACCCCTGCCCATAGGTGCCATAAGGGTATACCAAGGGTCTGTACACCATATGGACTCCTGGGCAGCAAACAACACAGAACACATATGGAAAAGGACTACAGGACAAGGACAGGGAAGCCCTGTCCCTACAAAGCATTTCCAGCATCACAGTCACCCCCACCAGACTGAGGTTAGGGCATCTAATCTCCCACGAGATTGACATTCTCATCCAGACGGTCAACATACCTTCTGGAAAGGCCATCTGCATTATCATGATTCTTCCCTGGCCTATGCTCAATGGTGAAGTCTAGCCCTTGCAGGCTAATGGACCACCTGAGTAGTTTCGGGTTTTCACCCTTCATCTGCATAAGCCATTCTATGGGCTTATGGTCTGTTTGGACCTTGAAGGTAGACCCTGTAAGGTAGGGCCTAAAAAGCCTAAGGATCCAAACTATACTGAAACATTCCTTTTCAACAATAGCCCACCTAAGCTCTCTAGCCTGGAGTTGTCAACTGATGAAGATGATCGGATGTTCCCTCCCTTTGTCATCTAACTGTGACAAGACACCTCCAATTCCGGTTTTGCAAGCATCCGTCTGGACGATAAAGGGTTTGCTGGAATCAGGCACACACAACGCAGGTGCCCTACACAGACTTTCTTTCAAGCCAACAATTGCTCTCTGACAGTCTTCTGTCCAGTTAACCCTCAGTTGTTTGGGACGAAGTCAGAGCTGTCAGAGGGGCAGCCATGGTTCCATAGTCCACCATGAAGTTGCGACAATACCCAGTGAGGCCCAAAAAGGCTCTCACCTGGGCTTGAGTAGTGGGAGTCTCTCAGTCATATACATCCTGTACTTTACTGGTGAGGGGTTGGATTTGGCCCCCCTCCTACCTCATGACCAAGATATGTGACTTTCCACTGAGCTATCTGGCACTTGGTGGCCTTGATAGTGAGGTTATCCCTTTTCAAGGCCTGCAACACTTTATCCAAGTGAGTCAAATGATCCTCCCAAGTGGAACTGTAGACAGCAATGTCGTAAAAGTAGGCCACACAAAAGGCCTCCAGCCCACTGAGTGCATGATTGACTAAACGTTGGAAAGTGGCAGGTGCATTTTTCAACCCAAAAGGCATGACTCTAAGCTGATAGAGCCCCTCAGATGTTCAAAATGCAGTCTTTTCCTTGGCATGGTCCGTCAGAGCTATTTGCCAATAGCCTGAGGTAAGGTCAAAGGTGCTCACAAATTTGGCAGCACCTCTCGTATCCTCAAGCTCATCAGCACTGGGCAATGGGTGCACGTCAGTTTTGGTGACAGCATTAACCCCTCTGTAGTCCACACAGAACCGCCAATCCTTGGTACCTGCCTGGGAACTTGCCTTGGGGACAAGGAACACTGGACTGGACCAGGGACTGGTTGAGGGTTCAATAACACCCAGATCCAACATCTTGGCGACCTCAGCCTGAATGTGGTTCTTAACTGTATCTGACATATGGTAGCACCTGCTTTGACAGGCACACTGTCATAGTGTCAATTTCGTGCCTACACCACAGTGTAAGGCATGGTCTCAGTGAGAACAGAGAGGCATACTCGAGGAGCAAAGCCCTGCAGGCCCTCTGCTGCTCTGTCGTCAGATCTGGAGAGAGATGCACTCCTTCCACTGAGCCATCCTGAGGATTGCTATGCAGTAAGTCAGGAAGGGGCTCACTCTAATCCTCTTCTTGCTATGAAGCCAACAAGAGACATGAGACTTCTGCTCGTCTATGGAAAGGCTTGAGCCTGTTAACATGGAAGACCTGAGGGGTTAACCCAGAGTCTCCCATGTCAACCAGATAGTTGACTTCGCCCATCTTGGAGATTATCCTGAAGGGTCCAGTCCACTTATCTGCCAACGCTTTAGGCTTGGTAGGCTCCATCACAAGGATCTCCTGGCCCGGAGTCCACTCGACTTGTCACGCTTTAAGGTCATTCCAGTACTTATTAAATTCCTGGCTGGCCTTGAGATTCGCTGTCGCCTGACCCACCATCTGTGTCATCCTCTGTCTGAGGCCGAACACATAGTCCCCCACTTCCCTGGCAGGACCTGGAGGGGTGGCTTCCAAACCTTCTCTGATCAAGGCAAGGGGCCCCCTCACCGGATGGCCAAAGAGTAACTCAAAGGGGTTGAAACCAACACCCTCTTGAGGTACCTCTCTGTAACCAAACAGCAGGAATGGCAGGAGGAGATCCATTTTCTCCTTAGGGGCTCTTCCAAAGTGCCTAGCATGCCCTTGAGAGTTGTATTAAATATCTCGACCAGACCATTGGTCTGGGGATGGTAAGAGGTGGAGAACTTGTAGGTTACCTCACACTCTTTCCACATGGGTATCATGTAACTCGACATGAAGTTGGATCCTCTGTCAGAGACAACCGCCTTAGGGAATCCAACACAAGTAAAAATGCCCAGGAGAGCCCTGGCAACCACCTTTGTAGTCACAGTCTGAAGGGGTATAGCCTCAGAGTACCTGGTGGCATGATCAACCAAGACCAGGATGAACTGATGTCCACCTGAAGTGGGAGGATCAAGGGGACCGAATATGTCGATGCCCACCCTCTCAAATGGTGTGCCAACCACTGGCAACGGCTGCAGGGGGGCAATGATACTGCCTCCAGTCTTGCCAGACAACTGACAAGTTGGGAAGGTCCTGCAGTGGGACTCCACATCCACTCCCATCCGGGGCCAGTAGAAATGGGCAGAGAGCATCTGCTTAGTCTTCTTGGTACCAAGATGACCAGCTAAGGGCACCTTATGCGCCAACTACAGTAGGAAGGGCCTGTAAACATGGGGTACCACCAACCTCTTGAGGGAACCAGGTTCAGGCTTAGTGGGATCACTGGAAAGGAACTCATCCCTCCGGAATGTCCCAGGCACTTCTCCTTGTGCCTGGGACAGGGCCTGTTTCCTCAGACCCTCGAGAGAGTGGCACTCTCTCTGACCCTTACAGAAGTCCGCCCGGGAGGGTCCCCCTTCAGCCAGCAGGCATTGAAGGTTGGGGTGGTCTTCTGGGTTGAGCACCTCTTCCACAGGAGGGTCTTCTGCCGCAGGAGTTGAGTTTGGGTTTACCACTTGATCCAGGCCGTCTGGGGCATGAACCCCTATGGGTGCTGCAGGAGCAGCAGGAGGAGAAGGCGCCCCGGTTACAGAGGTGGCCATCTTGTTCCTCCTTCTTGCCTTTGGCTTGGGTACTTGACTCTCATTCAGACCCGGTGTCATCTGTGACCTAGTGACTGCAGCAGCAGTCATGGGGAGACCATCAGAGATCACCCCCACCTGTACTAGATCATTTGGGAAATCTCTACAGGAGCACAGAATGTGATCCCTGTAGAGGAGGGGAGGACAGTGGCCTCCACCTCAGGCATGGTGTAAGGGTAGGTCAGGCTGACAGCCTGGACTCCAAGTGCCTTACCTTTGCCCTCGGGGTCACCCTTTTTGTGATCCAGAGCCCCAAAGTCCCAACAAGTGCCAGGAATGCAGTGTACAGTACTGGAACCACTGCGAGCCTGCTTTGCAGCAGGTGGACCACTACTCTTACTCCCACCCGCACAGGACTTATCCCCACTAGATTTTGGGGTTTTAGTAGAGGAAGGTTTTGGTTTACCCGACTGTGATTGCTTCTGGGATTCCTCAGCCTTCTGAGAGGTCCCCTTTTCTTTGTCCTTGTCCTTCCCACTGGAGTCCTTAGGGGACACCCGGTGGGAGACCCACTTGTCAGCCAGCCTGGTCAGCTCAAAGTGATCTAAAATGTTCTGGTCAGCAACATACTGACGCAGCTCTGGTGAACAGGCTTCAGAAAAATGCTCAAAAAACAAAAGGTGGAACAATTCAAGAAACGTTTTCACCTTGTATCCATCAATCCTCCCCATCATGTTCATATGTGCAGCACTCACCCAGTCAACCCAAGACACATTCTCTCTTTTCTTAAATTCCCTGAACCTTTTAGGGTATTGGGTAGGTGTCTTCCCAAACTTGGCAATCAAAGCACACTTCATGCACTCGTACTGACCCCTTTCTTCCCCACTCAGTTTCAGAATACAGTCATATCCAGTCTGAGGCACTCTGCTTAACAAACACTAAGCCCAATCTCTTTTATCAACATCATGAATTGCACAAGCCCTTTCAAATGCTTCAATCCATTGGAGGATATCAGAACCCTCTTTTCATAAACTTGGTGGCTGGGGACCTGACACTCTCAATTGGTTTCCCTGAAGTCTCCACTCTAGCTCTCTCTAGCTGAATTCTCTGACATTCAGTGCCCTTGTCTTTGAGTTCAAGATCCCTGTTCTTGAGTTCCACTTGTTGTGCCAACTCCTCTTTCTTAAGTTCAGCTTCTAGTTCCAACATTCGGTATACAAAGGCCAATTTCATCCTTAATAACTCAAGTTCCAAGGCATTCCCTGAAGAAACATTGCTGGGTTCGGAACAGAGGCAGCAGGAATGGTGGCATTCCCACAATCAGATTCAACAACACCCCCAGGGGTAGGGCCTTCATTGGTTACACCCCCCTCCCCCCTTCAACAGCTTTACAATCAGTCTGGTAGTCCACCAGGGCAGCTATCAGCACAGCCCTAGACTTATCCTCAAAGTCTAACTCCCTGGCTTCACAAGCACTCTGGAGAGCCTGCCTCTAAGCTCATCCTAGTCAATTTACCATTCGCAATAGATTCCATTGCTTGTAATGTAGTTATGTTGTACACAACTAAACCTCAATTTAACAAAGTGTAGATATTTTGTAAGTGGCAAGGTTACACACTGATTCTTAAAACCATTAGCATCCCACCGCTGCTACCAATGTAAAGACTGGAGAGGGTGTCTGTACTCCTGCTCTCTATATGGAAGAGGAGAGGCACAGAGGACCCCAGCCAAGATTCTCTATTATTGGTATTGTGGCGAGCAATCAAGGCGCAGCTCTCATGAGGTGATGCAGGCTGATTCTTAAGCACAGTGTAGTCCCCAAGCACCCACACACTGTATTAGTGAAAACACAGTCTTTATATAATTAAGGTTCCAGGTCATATACACAATCACAGTAACTCACTTTGTACTCAGGTAATCTACAATGGCAAATATATACACAGTTCTATATGGTACCACAATTACTATGAGATTTCATTAAAGTGCATCAACGGTACTTAGTTTAAATGTTACACAAATCAAGTAATAAAGAGAACCAACAATAGGCAAAGGAGGAAAACAGTTGGTTAGAGCAATTGGCAGAATACTGGGCACCTACCACCAGGCACGATTCTGTATGAGGATCCCCCACCTGATAAACCTGTAAATAAAGATATAAAACAAGCCCAGTCCATATATTGCTCAATATGAGTCTTATTTCCTTCTAAATAGTTCTACAACCCTAATGTACCTGGAATAGCAGAGTTCGACTTCAGGTCATTGACGGATACTTCTTGAGCAGCTTCCTTTAAGGCAGGAGCCACGGATCATCGAGATCCCGCTAGGAAAAAGGGTGAACACTGTTGTTGCAGCAGCAGCTTCAGTTCTTGCGGTGCTCATTGATGACCGGTCAAAAAACAGCCTGCAAGCTGAGGCGTGCGGTGCACCCCGACGACGAGTGGTCATTGCCGTAGAGTCAATGAAGAACCTTGGCCCAGCAAGGGCGTCCGGTCATCGATGTCTGTCGTTGGCTAATGGGACGTGACCACAGCTGGCTTCAGTAGCTTCGTCTGCGTCTCTGAGATCTTTGGGTGGCAGGAAACCCACCGGCGGATTCTCCTTGGTCGTCAGCGGCCTGGACTTTCTCCAGCAGGACGAAAACAATCGACGAGGATGAACAAGGAAGTCCTTGGATCAAACTATTCTTAGGCAAAAGCAGCAAAAGGAGCACTGCGGCTCCGGTCAGCAACAGCGGTCATGGATGGTGTGTGCTGTCCAGTGCTTTTCTTCGTTCTCCTCGGCAGTCCCCTTCTCCGGGTGGCAGCCTTTCATAGGTCGTCTACCAGGGAGCTTTTGCAAAGATAAGCTGGTGCATGATGGTCCCTCATAGCTCGGGTAGAGGTCTCCTAGCCCGATCCTCTCTTGGGTCACTTCCTTGAAGGCACAGCAGTTTTCAGATTAGCGAAGGACAACAGCGGCGGTTCTTCTTCTTCCAGTAGGCTTCAAAGTTAAGCATCAGTTTCCACTTCAGCTTCTGAACGGCGTCAGTTACGATGTCAGTTTTTTACTTAAGATTCTGAACGATTTCTAGCAGTGAGAGGCCACAAATATACTGTGGATCTCCCATTCACTCTGCTGGGTCACACTCAGGCAACCAATCACTCAGAAGGGCATTCAGGCCGTCAGGCAGCCAATCGCCTCTCAGTGCATTCAGGCCATTCTTCTCCATCCAGACACTCACAACACAGAATGTGGATTCGGACACGACGCACTCTGCCATTCAGCACTACACATTGATTTCATACCGGTTCCGGGCAGGGCTGTCTCAGTCATTGTGTCAAACACCAGATACTAGACACCCATAACACAGAATGCATATTCGTCACGCACTCCATTCACCTAGGTTCCACCACACGAGCGTACCCACAACATACAGTCAGTGGGAAGGCTCCATCTAGTCTGGGCTGGACTTCCCCACAATACCATATATTGTACTTCCACCCAACAGCCAGTCAGGGGAAGGGACAGAGTAGGGGCTTCCCAGCACTTTGGGAAAAACAAGGTAACAGGCAATAGAAAGCAAGAGGCCACATGAGCCATCTTGTCTCCTATCAGGAAGCAACTGATTCCAATGGCAGGGCCTGGGTATCCCCAAAATGGAGGATACTCAGAGCACCTGTCAAATTCAGCATGGAGCTGCCACCAGCCCATACCCTGCTCTGTGGGTCTCACATAGGTGCCCAACAACCTACACTAGGGGCACAGGTTGTACCCCGACCCATGGGTGCCATAAAGATATCCCAAGGGTCTGTACATCAAACCAAAAATAGGAAGAGCTGCACTGCCAGGAGTCCCACATGGAAGCAATACAGAACACATATGAAAAAGGACTTCAGGACAAGGACAGGGAGGCCCTGTCCCTCCAATGCATTTCCAGCATCACAGTAACTTCTTGGCCCACTTGCAGTTCTGACCAACACTGATGACAAGCTGTCATACTGGGCCTACTTTAAACCTATCACGTTTGCAGTATCAGTGCATTATAAACATGCCTTGTTGTCTGGTATGCATTTCCACGCATATATACATTGGTGTGTAACATACCTTTAGAGCTTGACCACTGCAAACTTTATAAGCCCAACAAAATAGTAGGGAGTGCCCCAATAGCTGTCAAAGCCGCACCGGGGATACCGGCGCCAAAACGGCAGATGGTCACAGAGCAGTCCCTCCTTGTCTGCTCACCCAAGATAAAGTCGCACCCGGGGATACCGGGGCCACATCGGCTGTTGTCTTGCCAGCAAGTCTCTGCCCCTTTTGGACTGTGCATGCATGCCGCCACGACGGAGCCGGTGGAATGTCTTCGCAGACCCCCTGCTCCAGATGCTGCAGGATGGTCATTCCAGCAGGGCCTCGGTGGTCCTTATTCCTTGTGGCAGACAGTAGTCTGGAGTATTTTGGGCCCCCACTCCGCCAGGTGGATAGGGGTAAGGGAGGGACACTCTCCTTGGAGCCCCCAGGCCCCATGAGGATAGGGGCAAGGGGAGGGCACTCCTTGTGTCCCCGACCAGGTGAGGAACAGCTACAGCCCCACAGTGTTGAGGGTCCCAGCTCCTAGAGTTGGCACGGTCAGCGATCAGGACTGTGGAGTGCCTTCTCTCTCCTTGGCAGACACCCGTTATGCTGATACAGCGGCGGCAACGGCCATGGCAAGGCTATGCTCCCCAAGCAGGACTTGACGCACCGCCTGTGGGCTGTACCACCTTTCCTGGCTCCCCTCTTGCCTTACCACATAAGCACTGTCTCAGGGGAGAGCCACGACCGGGCCAAGGCTGTTGCATCCTTGTTGCCTTCCCCAGGTGGGAGGTCGGTGTAGTGGGCTCAGGGGTACAGCCATTGCGGAGGTGGATCCTGCCACGCCACTCTTCTCCCATTGACGATGTTGGGAACATACCCGACTGCATTACCTGCTCCTGGCTCTTTGGCCATAAGACTAGCCAGTGTCATGGTTGTGGCTTTCATGAAACCCCAGCAGTGTCATCTCTTGCTGTGCCATTCTTCTACCGCCCCAGGCCTTTCCCCCAGGAAGCTGTGTTCTTTGGGCAGCACACCTCTCCCCAGTCAGGAGTGCCTTGGCTTCAAGCAGTGCACCTCTCCCCCAGTCTGGAGTGCCCTTGCTTGAGGCAGTGCACCTCTCCCCCCAATGGGAGTGCCTTGCTTGAGGTAGTACACCTCTCCCATACCTCCCCCCGACAGGAGTGCCTTTACCAGGTGTCCAGAGGGCAGGCCACCCTGCTGTCTTCTCCCCCAGGAAGGTACTGCCTCACTAACCCAGTCAGAAGCGCCCTGATTAGAATGACTGCAGCAGTGGTCCTTGCCTTTTTTTGCATTACGGCAGAGGTTTCACTGCTCCCACTCTGCCAGGCAAGAGTTTCAACTAATGTGGCGGCATGGGCTGCTCCTCTCGCCCAGGCCGGAGTTCAACCTACTGTGGTTGCATGGTCCGCCTGCTCTCCCCGAGGCAAGAGTCTCAAAACCAAGTGTAGCGGCATGGGCTGCTTCTCTCCCCCAGGCAAGAGTATCATGGCCAATGTGGCGGCACAGGCCATTTGTCTCCCCCAGGTAGGAGTTGAACTAGCATGTGGTGGCGTGAGCCAATAATCTCCCCCATGCAGGAGTTTGAACTATTGTGGTACCTCACTCGCCCCCAGGCAGGAGACTTGGTTGCAGCAGCTGTCTCTGCTCATTGTACTATCCTCTCCCTCCCTGGGAGGTAGTGCACCCTAATTTCTTTGCAGCAACGGTCCTTGCTGTGTCACATTCACTCTTGCAGGCGGGAGCAAGCATTTTCTTTTGTGCTGGTGGCAAGTGCGCCACTCTCTCTCCCTGCCCCTCCTCCCCGCCCCAGGCGGGAGATTTAAAGGAATGGTTCAATCAGAAATATTATTGTCACTATGGGTCGGCCATGTGCTTTTAATCTTAATTCGATCGATCGTACAAACATTTCCTATGGACCTTAACCAAGTTTTCGTCTTCTAAACACAAGCAAACTCAGGCAGCAGGGCGTGGCCATTTTGTGATAATCCTATCACTTGCCGCATCGCCCTGGGTGACCTGCGTTTGCGGCACTAAATCATATCCCCCGCCCCTGCGCCTGACATCACCAAATCATTTATATTCTCCGCCTCTCTCCGTGACGTTGCTGGGCAGCGTTGCTGGGCAGTGTGGCCAAACGCACCCAGTCATCACCTACGTGACTAGAGCGGAACCCGGAAAACAACACACATCATCTCACAGCGTGGCGCTTCACAATTAGGAATATGAAACTGTGCCTTAAGAGGAAATAACAAGACTGTACAATTGGTAAAGTACATTTATTTCACATTAAATGTTTCGATAACAATCGGCGTGTGACCTAATCAATTAAAATAGACCTTTTTTTCTTTGCTCTCGTTTAATAAATCTGCAAATGTTTATTGTGAGTCACGCGCTGTTCCTTTTGGGTACACAGGGTGTTCGTTTTGGGTAATTGAAGCACTTCGGTTGCACAGTGAATTGCAAGGCTGGTGCTTCAATTTGGCAATAGAGCACCGTAAAGGTTGTTATGTTGCTCCTAACCGCCGGTACTGCGTACGGACAGATTGGACCTTGTCTGTCATCCCAAAATACAGTCAAGTAGATCCAGTGATTGACATGTAGCTGCAGGTGGCGGTTGAAGAAGCCATCGGTCGGGGTCTGGAATAGATGACAATCGCAGAACGGCACAATGTACCAGTTTGCAAAAGATACAAATCGAAAAGTGTCTCAGTAGCCGATCTTTATTACAATTATTAATTTCCTTTATTAGCGCAGAGGTGACACAATGTGAAGCGAGAGAATACAACGTGGAATATCAAAGTACTCTGCTATTTGCTTCCGCGGATAGTGCGAATGAGAATGTTGAGCTCTAAGCGTAATGCATAAACTGGGGCAAGAATTCGAGGTGCAAAAACAATGTCATGATTTATTAGCGCAGAGCCAGGAAGAAACGAGTGGTGGTCTACATGCGTCTCGATGCTGGCCTGCCCCTGTTGCCAGAGGCGTGGCCAGGATTGTCTAACAAGTGGGGCCTGAAGTTAATGTAGTTGGGCCCACCACAGTGACATTAACATCTGTAAATTCCTACACAGTGCTGCTGAGTGAACGTCTACAAATTTTGGGTGGGCCTTGCCCCTTAGGCCCTACCCTGCCTATGCCTCTGCCTGTTTCCCGGTAGATAGAAGTACTAGCACTTCATTGCAATATGCCAAACAGAACGAACAAGTACAATGTCACCCATCAGTAAAGGTCAGCTATTCGTATTTCGATTAGTTCTTGTATGAAATCGTCTAAAGAGAAATTTACATTATATTCGCAATTTCCATTCTCTAGGCGTAATGCAGACCGTGATGCAGAATCCTCCGTTCGTGTCAACGTTTTCTCAAAAACTGAACTTGTATGTAACTAGGTGCAGTTTCAGAATGGGCAACCTTATCATATCATACTTTGTTACACCCCCCCCTTCAATTCAATCCCTTTCGGAATGGTCCCTGCCTCTCAAGGTCATAAAACAATAGAACCTTATACTGTGCGAGGGACGCGTGGGGCCGCACAGCTCCCAAGCCGAAATTCAAAGCCGGTGACCTTCACTCAAAATTAACGTACATTCTTACTTTGCAACATCCCGTGTCAACGCATCCATGAGAAAATTAATTTTGAAACACGGGCTCAAGAAATAGGGGGCCGCTCGTTGTTTGTGGCGCTGCCCAGCTGTAGGTGAAATTTGCCAATAGGGCCACCTCTACTTATCTCATGGCCTCCTACCCCATGGCATGTTTTCACAGTCAGTACTTCTTGCGTGCCTAGAATGTTTTGTGGCCTAGGTCTAATCCCTTTTGTAGGTCCAGCAGTTATTCATCTTTTTGCTGAACTTTATTGCAAGTCAACTGTCAAAACCCAAATATTCTTACACACGGTTACCCATTGTTCATTAACACGAAAAATGAAGGTCCCACAGTATCTCAACTAAACTGTGAAATGTGAAAGCAATCGTAATAATTGTAATATATTTTTAAGAAAAGGACTGAGAGGATAGATTTCAAAAGACAAAATGCATACTTTATTTATACAGATTATAGCAAAGAATTTTGTAAAAATAAAAACAGACAGTCATGGGGGGGGGCCTGGCTAGCGCACGACAAGATGGCCGACTAGCTCGTGAGCTCCGGCTTCGATCAATCCTGAAGACCAACCATCCTTGCTCAGGGACGCCCTAGCAGCATAATCAACACGCCGTTGCGTGGCGGACAGTCCTGGCCCCCACGCATCCAAAACTGGGGCTTGGGCACCGGACCGTGCGGTAGATACACCGCCCAGAAAATCCGGCGGCTTGGGGCCGCGTCGCTGGCTGCCTGCGGGCTCCACACGCAATCCATCCGGAGCCGCGGGGGGAGGGGCCGCGTGCGGATGCACATCCTGTTCGCGTGTGGCCCGCCGGGGCCTGGTGGACGCGGAGGCTCCCTGCTGGTGTCTTGATCCTGTGGACCGGGGATCTGAGGCGGCGACCGACGCTGCTGGCGGCCTCGCTGGACGGGGGCGATCGTGGGATGGCCCGGGTGTCTCCCCTGCTTTTCCTGAGCTTGCGACGACATCTGCTGAGTCTGGCTGGACGAGGGCCCCCCTCCCACCGCAAGTAGATCGGGTGTGGTGGCTGACGGGGGGGAAGACCGTCGTCAACTGGGGGCTGGCACTCGGGGAGGTTCCCACGGACATTAATCCTGTTGGAAATTGCTCGTCGCAGCTTGCTTTCCTGGTGCGGGCTTGGGCCTAGGCAGCTGGGGCGCTGGACTACGCACCACAATATTACTCGTATGCCCGAACTTGGCGGTTACACACATCGGCATACAGTGTATTGTTGACCCCGTAAGCCTGGTCGCCTACCCGCAACTCCCCCCTATAGGGGCCACTGCGGCCTTGCTTGCCTGGTTCCCATTGCGGCCTCGTTGGACTCACCCCCTTGAATTGTCACACGGCTATTGAGATCAACACGCTGCCTACTCTATAGAACGCCTCTGCAACACGCGGGAGACACTGGAGGTAGTGGTGACCCCGGCTAGCTCCCTCTTGCATATGGGCCGCCGCGATCAGAAGGGAGCGCGCTCCAGGAAGACCGGCCCAATGGACTCCTTTACAAGCGCTCAGCCTAGTGGATCCGCAGATCCACCGTCACAGCGGGCAGTTGGCTCACCCGAGCTGCCAATGGAGGAGAAGGTGGATAGACTGATGGCTATGGTCCAAGGTGGCTTTTTGGCGGTGAATACAAAACTCGATGACATTGGGGCAACAATTAGCTCCCTCAAGGCGAGGGTGGACAAGGAGAGTGCCCGCACCACTGAGGCCGAAGGTAGAATCGCCACCAACGAAGAGGCGATAGCGCAACATGACCGCGACATTTCCCAACTGAAGGGAGACCTCCGAAAAACCCTCGATAAGTGTGAAGATTTGGAATCTCGTTCAAGGAGAAATAACATAAGGCTGGTCGGGGTGGCCGAAACCTTCGGTAAAGGGGCCATGGAGCGCCAAGTAGAAACCCTCCTGAAAGAATTGCTGGGCCCGGATACATTCTCGGACCACTTTCTGGTTGAGCGAGCACACCGCACATCGGCACCTCCGCCCAAACCGGGCGCTCCGCCCCGTACAATAATCGCCCGTCTCCTAAACTACAGGGACAGAGATGCTATCCTGCGAGTGTCCAGGGAGAAGGGCACCTTATTATATGAGAATAACAGAATACACATATATCCGGACTTTTCCACGAGTGTCCAAACACTAAGAAGATCTTATGAACCCGTCAAGAGACAGCTAAGGCTGCGCCAGGTCCCGTATTCACTTGTTTATCCGGCAAAAATGAGAATACAGCATGGTGGCCGGGCCCATTTCTTTGAGAATCCAACAGAAGCCATGTTGTATGTTGAGGCCTCCATCCCGTTGCCGGTTCGTGACCGGGCTGGGGGTCGTGCTCCGCCGCCCCGGGGTGGGGCGGAACCCAGTGTCCCCGAGGGTTGATGTGGTTCTCCTGATGTTGCACTACTATAACGCTGCGGCCTGTTGGCCACTGTGCGGCCCTGAATATTAATGTTTGGTTTAGCGAGGCCATGCAGATCTCTTGGGCTGGAGGCCGCGCGAGTGTCGCTCATACCCCCCAGGAGTGTTCCTAGGTTATGGTTCTAAGGGTACATCGTCCAGTTGGGGTTGATGATGCGGGTGGGGGGTGGGGTTGGAAAAATGGCACGGTTAGGCCGGCGGTTATGCCGGCCCTGTTTGGGGAATGTATGTTCAGAGTTGTTATGATTAAACCTGAGAGCAGTTCTACAGCAGGGCCTCCGTTTCCTTTGCACGGGGGGCGAGAGTGTGGGCTCCCACTTGATTTGTGGTATGAACATGACACGGGACAATAAAGGACTAGACATCAAGCTCCTTTCTTGGAACATCCGGGGGTTAAATAACCCAGTTAAGGCAAGAAAGATCTCAGCGTATGTGGTGCGACACAACCCCCAAATACTGTTTATGCAGGAAACACATGCGCTTGGACAGGTCAATGTTAAATTTTTGCCTAAATGGGGACCCCACAGGTATTACACTGATTATTCGTCACAATGCAGGGGAGTGTTGACTCTTATACACCCTAAACTGTGTTTCAAATATCAGTCCAGAAAAATAGATCCACAAGGAAGGTACGTGTTGGTATTGGGGGAGTTGGCGGGGCACCGGACGGTCCTGATTAACACATATGGCCCTAATTTAGACGATCCACAGTTCTATAGTGCCCTGGCAGATATGTTAACCTCATTTGGGGAGGTGCGGGTCGTCTGGGGTGGAGATTTCAACATGATACTAGATCAATCCCTAGACCGCTCATCGACGGCCCCTAGCGCCCCCACCAGGGTGGCACTAGTGGTTAAACAGTTGATGGAACAGACGGGCATGTTTGATGCATGGCGAGCATTACACCCGCAGGAGAGGAAATATACTTTCTACTCGTCGGTGCACGATTCTCACTCGCGCATTGATTACTGGATCATTAGTCAATCCCTGGCCGAGGCTATCTCTAGGTGTGATATACACCCCCGTACCCTTTCTGACCACTCACCGATAACACTTGATATAAATTTGAGAGACGCCCTCCCCCCGGCGAGAAGATGGAGAATGCCATCCACAATCCTAAGAGACCCCAATGTATGTGAGTCGCTGCATGTGGAGATCGCAGAATTTTTGGAAATAAACGAGGGTTCCGTTCCAACTTATGCGACTCTGTGGGATGCATTTAAGGTCTGGGTCAGGGGTAATATCCTGGGAAAGTCGACAGGAATGTTGAAGTCGGTGCGGGAGGAGTTGGGCTCTACTGAGGCGAAGCTTGATTTACTACAGACCGAATACAGTACTACACAGAACAAGGAAACCCTTGCTCAACTGCACACAACACTGGGTGAATTCCATAAACTAGCTCATAGAGAGGTCCTATACATGGCCGCACCGGCCAGAGCGTGACGGTATGGGGAGAGTAATAAGGCTGGGAGATTCCTCGCCAACATGCTTAGAACTGACAGGCTCCACAACCCGATCCCGAGTATTTACGCCCCTAATGGCACACTGGTGAATGGAGAGCGGGATATTAACTCTGCATTCATGGAGTTTTACTCCGTTCTCTATTCCAACCATGATCAAAAAAATAAAGAAGACACGTTCAGATACCTGGACAACCTTGATCTTCCCACACTAACCAATGCGACCCGGGAGGCACTAGATAGTCCTATCACTGTGGAGGAGATTGTTGAGTCCATAAAAGCTTTATCGAATGGTCGCTCTCCTGGCTCTGACGGCCTGCCTGCGGAGCTATATAAAGAGTTCAGTGATGAGTTGGCCCCGCTGTTGTTGAAGGTATGGGGGGAGGCGATGGACCGGCAGGTGCTCCCGGAGTCGATGAGGGAGGCAATTATTACTGTTCTTTTGAAACCCCGCAGACCAGCACAAGACATGGCGTCCTATAGACCCTTATCCCTAATTAACACTGATGCAAACATTTTTGCAAAAGTGCTGGCCACTAGACTCCTCCCGTACATGTCGATCCTTGCCCACCCCGACCAGGCGGGCTTTATTCCAGCCCGATCTACTGCCCTGAATTTGAGGCGCCTCTTTAATGTCATGGCACAGATAGACCCGGATGCCAAGGCGGCTGCAATCGCACTAGATGCCGAGAAGGCATTCGATTCAGTGTCCTGGACCTATCTTTTTCTGGTGTTGGAGCGGTTTGGCCTGGGTCACTACTATATTAACTGTGTGCGTTTATTATACACACAGCCGGCAGCTAAGGTCTTGACTAACACCACTCTTTCCCCCGCTTTCCGCCTATATAGGGGGACTAGACAGGGAAGCCCCTTTTCACCCATACTTTTTGCTTTAACCATTGAACCAATGGCGGAATTCATACGCCAAATATCACGCACACAGAGGGCTTAGGATGTCTGGGCCTCAGATTATCTCGCTCCATGCGGACGATACCCTGTTATACGTCCGAGACCCCATCGAGAACGTAAAACACATCATGGGAGACATACAGGAATTCTCGGAACATTCTGGATACAAAATCAATGTGCCCAAGTCTGAAATATTCCCCCTTACGGATGCCACAGGGGACCTGGATGGTATAGAGGGTTTTCGTTTTGCCCCCTCCAAGGTGAGGTACCTGGGGATACTAGTGGCTAGAGACAAAGACCTGCTATACGCACACAACCATGGGGAATTGTTGTCAACTCTGGTGACTAAGCTTCAGATGTGGGCTAACCTGCCGCTATCACTATACGGGAGAGTGGCGCTACTAAAGATGGTGGTTCTCCCCAAGCTCCTATATTATTTCAATAATATCCCTCTCTGGCCTGGTAAGCCTTTTTTCGCTAAACTTAAATCTCTTGCTTCCTCGTTCATCTGGAATGGGAAAACGGCCAGGTTGGGTTGGGATAAAATGATGGAACCTTTCGTTAAGGGTGGCATTGCTGCACCAGACTTTGAGTTATATTATCTATGTGCACAAGCACAATTCGTAAAACATTGGTTTGACCCTGAGGACACAGCTCCACACATACCCATTGAAAAACACTCGGTCCGCCCTAACGACGTACGTGCAGTCCTCCTTAACCCGCGCTATGGCGGCATATGCCCATTTGACCCGGTATATACAACGACTCAAGCTTGGGCCAAGATATACAGAAGAATCGGCGTGGAGTCCCCCTATGACCCGGAGGTTCCCTTATGGGACTTCCCTGGCATCTCCCCCACATTTGATCGGGCCCTTCAGCAATCCTGGGATCCTAACAAGCTTTTTACACTGGGCGATATGTTCCCTGAAGGGGAATTCTGTGATCTCACAGATTTCATTGCAGTGGTGGGCAGGGGTCAACTTAAACACCTCCAATACTACAGAATGAGGGCGGCCTTTCTGGCGAAATGGCCAACATTCCCACAAGAACCCCACTCCCATGAATGTATTAGATCAATGGTGTCCACGGATAGCTGTGGCAAGGGGGTCTCCATGTTATACACCCTGGTTCAAGCCCACTCCCCGTCACGCAACATGATGAGAGAGGTCTGGGAACGAGACACAGGCACCCAGATAGATGAGGTCCGTTGGGCCCGGTACTGTCAATTAACCCGATCGGTGTCTATGAACTCTGGGTTACGTCTAATCCAGTTCAAAGTGTTGAACCAACTCCACTATTCCCCCTCCAGGGTAGCTAAATTTATGAATACTTGCACGGGCGCCTGCCCTAAATGCGACTCCCCTGATGCAGGGCCTTATCACATGTACTGGACGTGTCCCAGGGTTGCTGAATTCTGGAGAGAAGTGGCAGTACACCTTGAGGACATCACAGCCATTCCGGCAGATCTCTCACCCATGAAATATCTTTTGGGCGACATAGGGAAGGTGAAGGAAACTACGAGGAGGCTATTCAATATATCATGCGTCATCGCAAAACGTTGTATCCTTAAATGCTGGAAATCCCCCAATGCCCCAACTAGGGCCTCCTTCCTGAGGGAACTATGTATGGTAAATGATGATAAGGAATTATTTATACTGTCAGTGCCATCGCCCTCTCGCCCCAAGGACATCTGGTCATTGCTTCGCTTCTATCTATGTGACCTGGATTCAGACTCGGATGCAGCATCTGAACATACACCCTGATTTGTGTTATCTGCTTATCGTGCCAGTGATGTTTTTTGAACTTACAATTTGGATACTGTGACGTCTCACTTTTGAAGGCTCCCTCTCTGTATACTAATGGTACTGTATAAATTATTGTTGTGCTTGTGAACTGCTCTCTTAATAAAAATATGTTTAAAAAAAAAAAACAGACGGTCATCATTTGAATGATTTAAAAAGCTCTGCTTTGGGTGGACATGGCATGCTGGCAATGTTTTGTGGCAATGTATTTGTGCTCTGAACAGATTTGTGCGCGATTCCATGACTATGCATCTCAACGACATTAACAATGAGATCTTTCACAAAATCGAATTCCATTTTATCATGTACTGGCTTCACCACCCATTTTTTGCTTCTTTTTTGTAAAGGCCATATTGTAGCGAAGCATCCCTAAATTTCCAGCTGCCCTAGATGGTTCACAGCCCACATTCTCGTTATGCGCTAATACTGCTAGTAAAGTCCTACATTTCATCCCCTGGATGCCAAAATGCAATCTCTTTGGCCTGTACTTTAGGCACATATTGTGGAACACCTCCAAATCTCCTGTGTGACAGAATTCTGTGAGTCCCTTCAGATCTCTTGATAGAGTTTTATCAAACACAATCTTCTCAAGGGCTTTGTGTGGAGGTGAAGATGGTAACAACCACTTCTTTTTCCGTGCCTGCTCTGAGGACAAAGGGCCATGTTCACATTGGTGGAAATGTTGGTTTTTTGTCCAGTGGTGAACTTTGGAACAGTGGTGCATCAGTGAGCGCCATTTTTCCAGTAGAATTTCCACAGACCCATCACATGTTTTGGAGCTCCACCAAAGATGGTTGCTGAAAGACTGGGACCATTGCGAAATACTTTCTAAACCTTTTTTTTCCCCTGCAGCCGAGATATTTTTATTAATTGATTTGGCAACATGCCACACATCAAACTGATGTTTAATATTTGAATACTGCGCTCTCATTGTCTTGGCTATTGAAACGTGTCTGTCCATGGCTATGAGTTCGATTTGCATTCCCCTCGATTGTAGATCTTCCAGTGATTTTATAAAACCAAGTTTCTCCATGGCCCCCGAGGATTTACATTGGGACACCTGCACGACCACCAAACTCACACTTTTCTTACTTTCCATGTCCTGAAGATGGTAGGTGCAGTATTTAGCAGAAAATCCGGGGCTGTCACACTGTCCATCACTGGCTAGCCTGAACCGTTTGTCGGGGAATGTACTTTCAATAGCCAATTGTTCCATTTTTCAAGCATCACTGATGGCAGGGAATAGATAATCAGGTTGGTATTTGTAGTATTGCGTTTTGGAAATGAAATGGAGTCCCACAAACTGAAAGAAACTGGATAACTTTGTGAAACTAGAGCCACTGAAAAGTAAAGCTGATGGACACAGTAGATTGCCAGGTGGCAGTTTGCCCAGCATCGGTTGAGCGGACCATGAAAATGCTTTATGTGACTTTTCACAAGTGGCATGTATTTTCAGTTTACTGCCTTGTGTTAGACGAGTCACGCTCACCAATGGCTTTCCACATACTTCCCCTCCCACTGAATGCACACATTCAGCATCTTTATAATCTCCATCAAGCTGCTGTCGAATACTATGTATTTGGCCTCTTTTATAATACTGTCATCAGGCAACATTGTTGTTTCGGACTGACCCGTGGTGGACATATCAGCAAAACAGGATATACTATAGTCGATATCTTTGTCTGTTTCGTCGGTCAATAGTGTTTATGCTTCAGTTTCTGTCATTTCAACATCTGTTACTTGACGATAGATAGGAGAAAACATCAATGTGGACAGTTTTTTGGGGGGCATTTTTTTGGCGGGTGTCGATTGTGTCAAGTGCTCATCAAGTAATGTAAAACTATCTTCTATAAATTCAATTGCACCTTCCTCTGGCGGAGCGGGCGCATTGTAGCAATGTTCCAAGAACACTTTGCTGGAATCGCTGGTCTTATTAAATTCATTTTCTGGCCATTGGACATAGGCATCTCGAGTGTGAACTCGACGCGCCTCAGTGAATAGTTCCTCCATGGTGAAAACAGTTTGGCAAGCAGCATCTGTCATTTGTATCGCTGTCTGTGTCTGCATAGTCCGTACTCAATTGGGCAACTACAGGACAGATAGGAAAAGGGATGTTCAGTGTAAATCCAACATACAGTGTTGTACAAATGACATTAAAAAAAGCATATTATGAAGGCCTTGGCACAAAACATTTGCCAACAATAGAAAGTGTTTATAACTAACCTTATTTTAATTTCTTTTCTTTGAAACCTTCTTAACTCTAACATAAGCAAACTGGCGGACCGACTCTGATACACGTTCCTCCGGTTCAATATACGGATCTTGTATACATCCCTACAAAAAAGAGTATCCATTTAAAATAAGTCATTGGCATTACACATCTAATTAGACCGACTTTCTTTTATTCGATGGTACTGTCAGTGCGCATACCTCTGGCTCCAGAGCAACTGTATGGTCTGGTTCCGGAACACCCACAATGGACAATGTAATTGTAGAGGACGCTGCAGCATCTCCCTGAAACACAGTACTTGCATTAGTAAGGTCGAAAAGATTGGAAACGGGCCAAAGACGTCAAAGGTACATATCAACAGTAAAGTGGCAAAGAAACATTGTGCAATGCAATGATACGTTGCGAAAATATGATCAGATTATCTCATCCTATTGAGCTATGATGACCCATACGCCTGACAGCGGTTCTACTACTAGGGGTATTCGGATTGTAGTGGACGCTTCAGCATCTCCCTGAAACACAGTACTTTCATTAGTGATGTCGAAAAGATTGGAAATGGGACACACAATTTTGAAAGACCACATAGGTTCTTATCAACAGTAAAGTGGTAAAGAAAGATTGTGTAATGCAATTATACGTTGCAAAAATTCTGGAACAAAATAGCTAGGTAAGATTACCTGATACGCGCTCGAAGTGGTTGATGACTCCAGGCAAGACATGGATGTTGAATCTTGTTCCTTCATATTCGGTGGGTAGTCATGGAGTGGAAAAGGGAAAGTATTATTCGATTCCGAAATTCCTTCATTACAAAATGGCAAGTAAGGAGACTGAATAAGAGATAATGACACTTATTGAAACGCATAACATAGCATAGTTATCCATCCCCATAAATCATTTTTCTAAGTGGGTTCTACAAAACAAGGACAGATGTTTAGCAAAAAAGTCATTATTTCAACAGCTATTCAATCACATAAATATTGAAAGTACTATAAGTGGCATTTACACTGAAAATACAGGCATAAAGCTAAATCCGGAAGCGTGATTCACCTGTGGCAGCATTTTCACGAGTAAAGTCGGAATAGCGTTTGGGAGCAATTTCCGAGTTGTTCTCGTTTGATTCCTCTTTGTGCATAGGAAATGTTTGTATGATCGATCGAATTATGATTAAAAGCACATGGCTGACCCATAGGGACAATAATATTTTTTGACCGAACCATTCCTTTAAGGCATTTCCTTTTTTTTCCCCCCTCTTCGGGTGCAGCAGAGGCCACCCCGCTCACTCTCCCAGGTGGGAGATTCAAACTATCATTGCGGCAGGCTTTGCTGATTCCCTCCCCCAGACGGGAGACATATTTATTTCCTGCTTATGGCAACGCACCACCTGGCTGCCGGCACTTCTTTGCTCCATCTGTGGGAGTCTTTAATACCTGTTCAGTCTTCTGGATGCAGTGGCAGGCGCACACCTCCAGGTCACCACTCCGTGCGGAGCGGATGACCGTGGCCATGAATGTCACCTCTAACATAGGACCCCCAGGGGGCCGAGAGCCATGCTCCGGCAGTGACTCTCAGGCCCTGCTGGCCCTTTTCCTTCCTTTTTCTTCTTGTTTGGACAATGCGACAGCAGCACATGGGGCCAGAGGCCCTCTTCGCCAGATATTAGTGGCTGGGGTCTCTGGCCCCCTCCGTGTGAGGATGTCCCGTCTGGCAGGGCGGGCTCGTAGGCCCATTGCTAGATAGCCGCACGTTGCGGCAAGAACCATGCAGACACGGGGCTCGGCACCTTTATGCATGTGACCCTAAACATGCGGTTCAGCATGAGCCCTGTGGCTCGTTGCTGACGCTGCAACATCGCGTGCCACTGAAATGCCAGAGGCACAGGGGCCAACTTTTAATTTTCACTACAGGGGCAGAAATTCCACTGTCCGGTATATAAGCAAGGAAGCTGAAGGAGCCAAATATTGAGGGAGCCCAGCCCCTACCCAGCTTGAAACGATGCATTTTATAGCACATTTTTCAGAAAAAGTGTTGTGCTAACAGACACGGCACACTGACACATAAGGCTGCAATTGCTCCACAAAACATGCAGAGCTCCGAGGTATATGAATAACGGCTTTCTTTATTCCGTTTTCTTTTCACTCTGCCCCTGCCTTCCCTTAGCTATGTCACTTTCTGTGAGGTGACCCAAAGTGAGTCCTTCCTGCACATAATGATGTGGAACGGTGACACTAAATGAAACTAAGAACGCTGACATTACAACTTTCCCCCCTTAAATGAAACTCAACCCCATTTTTTCAACTCATCTAATTGGTTTCGTCCATACTCGACCATGTCACTTGACAGCCAAACAAGGAGAGGCTTCTTTTACTATCTCCCAGATAGGAAAATTCAGAGTCACCATCATCTGATTCAGTAAGTTCAGACAAAACCAGCCTTGCAGCAGGGACGTCATTTCGGGGTCAACTGGGGCCGCAGTTGTGATCGCTGAGGTCTCCCTTGCTACCCCTAAATTTTTTAAAAAATAAATACATTTTTTTAAAAAAATGTGTCTCTTTGTTTCTGGAGTGGCTGGCTTTTTTGTTCAGTCCTCTTAAAAAACAAAGGGGGTTCCACAAGTGTAACAATTTGAGCAGTGACCCTAAATAAGAAAGAATAGGAATAACAAATAATGTGTCTTTCTGTAATTCTATACAATAATTGCTAGTCTCATTAAAGGTTTATCTCAGGCATACTTCAGGGGGTGAGTCACTGATATAGTATGTTCTTAAACACCTCAACTCTGCCTTTCATCCTTCGGAGGTCAGTAAATGAGTACCAACATAGCCAGGGTGTATATTTGTTCTATGTAATGCACTTAAGAATAAGTGCTATATAATAACACACCATTATCATTTGACCTTGGACGTCTACTTTCATTCCCAGTCATTTGGTAATATGGGCCTATACACACCGATATTAACGATACATACATGTGATGTACATGTGTTATATTTTTTGTGGTTGCATCGCGCCCTGGACTGCTTGCTCACAACTTGTGCCTATGTTCTTTATGTAACAATTCTTTGCACAAAACAATCATGTGTATGTTTTATTTTTAACTTTACCCACTTTGTATGGAAATGATGTACTATGCAATTTAAGCCTCTGATGAAAAGCTGTACACAGCTTGAAACACGTGTCAGGCTTCTCTTCGCACAAACAATAAAGGCTTTTCTTTGCACAAACAACTAATTATAATTTCTTGGCGCAGTGAGACTGGGAACATCTTTTTTTTTCTTCAACTATTCCTGTGGATGTGTATTGGCAGTACACCCACACCACCCAGATACCCGCAGCCTTGATGTTTATTTTCTTAATCACTGTATAAGCAGTGTGGACTCGTGACTTTTTCTGCCATAACTTTGTTCTTGTCATATCTGTTAGTATAATTTTTGGCTGCATGTTTCAAGAGGTGGCAGAACCGTGGAACATGCTCTGGGCAGGAATGGCAATATATGTGGCTTTATGTGAAATGTGTTAATATTAGAATTGTGAAAATGTACACACACATCCCCATGTTGAATGCGCACATTTGTGGTAATTTGCAGAACATTTGGGAAATGTGTTCATGGTGAAAAGGTCAAAATTCTGTAGAAAGGTGAAACAAGATCCCACAGCTGCGTGATTTTGATGAGCAGATGCTACATACAATATGGAATCTTTGTGTGTAATGTGCGTAGAGGTGACCAATGCAGAAATATGTATTTAGGATAAAATCTGATTTTGAGACCAGTAGCTAAAGGGATGTTTCTAAGAACTGTAGAGCAAACCATAAAATGTGACATCATCCAGCCTTGATCCAATCACTCAGTTGCAAGGCGGAGACGAGGTTTTGATCCAATCCCAGCTCACAGGGGCTGCTTAGTTAAGCCGGCCCATACACCCATTTTGTGATGTCATTTGAAAGGATAAATAGAGACAGCTTACAACACAAAGGGACTTACTGATTCACTCACTTTCCTGATTCCGGCGAAGCATTCTGATCCAGCATTCTACATCCAGCTTTAACATCCTTCCAGATCCAGATGCCAAGACTCTTGCAAAGCAGTAGAGAACTATTGATTTCAGCAAGGCCTGAATCCTCAAACCTATTCTTGCAACCCAGTGAAGCACTGTGGTGTGAGAAGGCCTCTTGAACTAGTATCCTGAAATTCTCTGGCTTGCTACCACAAAGGCTTGGATGAGGAATTCGCTATGCAGCTGATTTAAATACCCACAAACAAGAAGGGCAGATCCTGCACAAAATCCGGTGACCGACTTAGCTGATCCAATCCCGTGCCTGATGTGCTGTTCTTCCTAGACCAGATCCAATCCATGACCTGAACTGATGGTCCAATTTAATAACTTATTCTGTGAGTATAAATAGGAAGAAAAATGACCGTAATATATCTGCATTGTATGATCCCAATCTCAAACCCATCCCATCTTTAATTCAGAACCATAGTATTGCTAGAACTATCTTTGCGCTGACTCTTTTCTCATCAGTGTTATTAAACCGTAACTTCTTATTGATTGATTAAGAAAAGTAATTCCCAAACCAAACGGAAACTAGAGTATCACACATGAATTGTTATGAGCGGCCGTGAATTACCTTCCTGTGTGGCATTCTCGTTTTTGTAGCCTTTAATATAGCATAAGAAAACTTATCCTTCATTTTTTCCATTCTCATGCCTATTGTACAAAATCGTCTTTTACTAAAACCTCTATAACTTCCTCAGTTTTTGTGATAGAAGCGAGACAGTGCAATTCACCCGTTATAGCAAATATCGCGCAAGGAAAAGTTTGCCGCAAATTGAAATTCTGAAAGGTTTTACACGTGTGAATTAGCTTTACATTATTTCCCACTTGGACTTTAAGATTTCAAATCTTTTCTTTTGACTAAATCATTGTTTGTAATTGTGTGCAACTGTTCAAAGCGGCTCCCATAGGAATTTATAACAATTTAAGTATTTTTGACAACATTTGGTGTTTTTGCCCAGTCAATTCTAAAGACAATTTCAAAGCCATGCTGATAGCTGAAAAGTCAATTCCGTTTTTCTCTTGTGTTTGAAGGGGGAAGGTGGAAGTGATATTCTGTTTGATTTGTGCTATTCCTGGATACCTGCTCTCTCCTCACATCTATTTAATTGCCTATTGGGGGGTTGAGGGGTGTTGCAGGGGGAACCCTTAACCATAGTGCCATCTGTCCTCAACCAATCCAAAATTATTCTTTCCTGTGCTGCTTTTGTTTTGCTCAGTACTTTATTCCTAGTGTATTAAAGATACTGTTCAGTGTTATGTCACCCCATTGGTGATTGTTGTATACCTATTAACATATATTGTGATTATTGTGATTTGAATTCTAAATACATAAATAAATATTTACCTTTGCAAACTAGCCTGATCTCTGGATCAGTGTGAACGGGGGCGGGGGAATCTCAGGCGAAGGGTGTGATATGAGTGGTATATCGTTCAGAATATTGAATTTATAGATACAAATAAATAAGGGTTTCAGTTGTGCACTACATGCTGGGCGTGACTTGGGTGTGTGCCGGATTGAAATCACTTACAGTTCCTATGAGGCCCAATAATTACTTTGGTGGAATCTGGAGCACATTTGTGCCTGGAGGGGCTGGGAGCCCATGGTACAGTGCTTGGAGGGGTTTGGAGCTGTTTTTGTTTGACTAAGAAAGTTCTCAAGTGCTACAGAGGACTTGTGCAAAGTCGGTGTCAATGAGAGCAGAGAGGATGTGCAAGGGAGTGTTTGGCACACAGGAGGAGGCTTCGTTATGGAAAAATGTCAGGCAGTGCTACTGTAGTAGCGTATAAACCTGAGAAGTGTTCCAGCATTTGGGGCAAGTTTTTTGGGACTGTGAGTGTTTTTGTTTTTGTTTTGCCCACTAGAAGTGTGGGGCACTCAGCAATGTACGGGATTTGGTTCAAAAGAACCATTAGGCACTGAGGGCTCACCGAGCTGGAGAAGGTGGGGGCGAGTGATCCTTGCTAGCACGGAGTTCGTTGGAGCTTGGAGCTTTGCTCACCTCGGTGGCTCATTCAGAGTGATGTCACGTGGAATGCCGGGGGTATTGGCTATTGTGCCCTGTATCTTGGACATCCGCGATTTTGAAGTCCATTGGTTTGGAACTATATCATAAGAGGAATGGACCCTATGACGTGGTCCGACGTCATGACAGGAGAATTTCCTGTTTTGTAATCCGAGGAGAAGTAAGCATCAAGGAACGCGGCAGGAGTATGCAGTGCAGCGGCAGTATGAAGATTGATGTCTGGTCTGCGGCGGCAAGTGAGGCGAGCAGTGCCACGCTCTCTGGAGCTCCTCTTCGTGTGGAGTGCTGTGGTGGCCATCGGATAAAGTAAGACTGGCACCGTGGCTCCAAGGATTTTGCATTTGCTCCATGTCAGTAAAAGGAGGAGCACAGACAGTCACGAGAGTGCAGCACTTAAGAAATGCTAAGTTTTAAATAAGTTGCCTACTAGTGTTTTGCTGTTGACACATTGTAGGGTTAAGAACAAAGTGCCTTAGGAGCTGGTTATTAGTTAGCTGTCATGCAAAGCCTGTGGTTGGAGAGGTTGTGATGTTGATGTGAGCAGAATGGGTTCCACAGTCGTGGCCTCTTTTTAAGTATTGCATATCATCTGCGAAATGATACAGGTTTCAGGACGAATGTTGATTGATTAACATTGTATATGCGTAACAGCATTTTTATTTCCCACAGATTGACTTTTTAAACAATAGGCAAAGTGGACTGATATAGCTATAGTAGATGGCATGGGAAAAGTGATAAATGGAACATGTTTACTAATTCTTTGCAGGTGAGACTGTTTAAAGGACCTTTGTGCCATTTAGGGAGAACTAAGAAACTTAGTTAGAATTTTAGCAGTAATGTGTTTAATTTTAAGCAGTGTTAGGTTGTTGCAGTGTGGGGATCTGCATGTGGGAGTTTTAGTGGTGTGCTAGAGTTTTAGCATTTTGGTGTTTTGTAGTTGTGTGCTTGATGGCTTAGTGCTTGCTGTGTTCATTGGTGTTGTTCTTCACAGCAGTTTAGTTAGTTTGTTGGATTCAGAGAACACGGGTGACGGATAAGGGGTGGCAATATCGCACTGTTTGTGCTGCTGGGATGTTGTTTCACTTGGATGATTGGAATGTCCAACCTGGTTCATTGAGTGTGTGGTGCACATCTTAGTGTTGTGGTTTTATATGGCTGTGAAGATATGAGTGGCTGTGTGCGAAAATTGTGCGTTTTGTTTTGGTGAATGCGATGCATTTATTTATGTGAGGTGCGTGATGATGCTTCCTTATTAGTAGTGTTGGTCTATATGGTGGATCATTAGGACACATGTGACGAATTGGGTGGCGGCATAGGCACTTTTGGGTGCACATGTGGTTTAGTGTTGTTTCACTCGGATGTTTGGTACGCCCAGCCTTGTTCTTTGGTGTGTATGATGCACAGCTCGGAGTTGCTTGGAGTTGTGTGTGTGGTGTGACTATGAGGTTAGTATTGGTTATGTGTTTTTGTGAGTTAGTGGAGGATAGAGGTGAGAGGGGTACCTGAGGTGTTGAAGATTGGTAGTGGTGCAATTTCCAGTGGTTGGCGTCTTTCCTTTACTGTGTAGAAAAGGGAGGGGCATCGTTAGTATGTGTTATGGTACCATTTGAACTGAGACATGTTCAGGTTGTACGGGTGAGGTGATAGTTCATGTGGTTGAGATGTATGCACATGTGTTGGAGTGTCTGTGTGTGCACTGTGTGTTGTGAGTGTGACCGGTTTTGGTAGGCGTTGTTGTTGTTGTGTAAGGAAGGGAGATATGTAGTGATTTAGGTTTCCATGTTGTCTTTGTAGAATGAGTAGAATGCTGAGTGAGTGACATGGAATCTTACTAGTGAGTCAGTTGGAGTTATGTAGCCTACCTGGGAGGATGCCGGTGCATGTTTGCCTGGAGCTCTGATGAACTTGACATATGAAACATAAAAGATGTACTGGAACTTGATTAAAAGGAACAACTGGAACATCAAGAGATGTCAGAGTCATCATTGGGAACCCAGAACTTTACATAGTCCTATGGACTCCAATAAATGGGGACTAACACCACTTACCACCACTTCTAATCTGGTGTTAATTCCGCCGGACCAAATGGTGGTAACAGTAAATCTGTTTAGTGGTATCTCTGCAGATTTAACCACGAGATACCACCAAATTTGTAATGAGGCCCATAGTCTTGAAAGCGTAATACCCATCTGGCAACTCGAGGAGGCATGCATGCTTTAGAGTTCCCATAAATGGTCAGTACAGTCTGGTGATCCTTGACTACAGTAAACGCTTTCCCAAATAGGAACAAAAAACATTTTTCACATGGTCACTGTGAGAAACCAGAGGGTGTCTCACCTGCTAGTTCTCGGGGATCTCTCTCTCAGACAACCAGGGCACGGCCATATCCTTTGGCTCCAGACCTTGGGGGTGGACCAGTGCGGAGGATCACCAGGGTGAGGAGTCTTCGGGGAGTGGGGGTGAGGCAGCTGATGGTGAGATGCGGTGCTCCCCCATATTTTGTTTATCCAACCCATCCTATGTTTTAGGATGCTCCGAGGTCCCAACTCAGGCCCCCCCTTTTACACAAATACTGGGCAGAGGAAGAGGGGAATTGAGAGTAAAAACATTAACTTTCACACATCGTACTGGACATGTCCTGCTAATCCAGTCAGGCAAAGTCAGGCACTTGACTCGAAGTGCATACACCTGATACCAATTAGCTCTCCTCACACGAATAAAAGGCAGAACCCTAAGACACACTCTGAGCAAGGTGGAACACGAGTACGAGCATGGCTTACAGGATAAAGGTAAACCTACTGGAGCAGAGCGACGGACCAAAGAACAAGAGCAGCGAGTCGAAAACCCCAAGAGTTCCTTACTGACAGGCTGCGAGGGACACATGGAGAAGGCCATATCCCACAAGTGAAGATTGCATTGTGTTTCAAGGATGCCAGCGAACCTTCCGGGTGAATGGCCAAGTTGGAGAGGCGAGGCTAAGCCTGTGGTACTAACCTTGACTCATTAATTGGAAATCGCAAAACCAAGAAAGAGACGCACACAGCCGGTGACCTGCAAGCGATATTTTATCGCAAAGGAAGGCTACACGCGAGGAAAGGCAGACCTGTGAATGAACTTTGAAGTAAAATACAGCTGCAAAGTCAGCAATACTAAGTAACATAGTGGTCTGGCAAAAGGAAGTAGCCCACTCGAAAGTCTCAGTGAAAACTAGATTGTTTAAAGTGATAAAGCAAATGAATAGCAAAAGGGAAATTAAGAAGTTTAACTCCTAGAGAAGGGTAGAGTGAAAGTTGAACTGTAAACTTTGAGTCGCAGTGGTCCTGCAGTGGTCAGTAAAGGAAACCGTGCATATTCGAAAGTCTTCAACATCCGAAAGTGGTAAGAGCCTGACAGAGGGAGACCCGAAGTGAAATAAGCCTGGTGGAAGGGAGCCCCCTTGCAAATTTGTGGAGAACTTTATCGTGCGAAGTCTGAGCTCGACAGAGGGGGGACCTACGAGATTTGTAATGAACTGTATCATGAGAGGTCTGAGCCCGACAGAGGGGAACGAACAAGGTTTGTGTTGTACTTATCGTGAGAGGTCTGAGCTTGACAGAGGGGGGACCTACAAGAACTATGTGGTGAAAGGTCTGAGCCCAACAGAGGGGGACCTTTGTAAAATTTTTGGTTGAAACATTATTTTGGAAGTCATGAATAGAGACTTTAACGTGGAAGGCCAGACGTGCCTCGATGCACATTTTGGAACTGTTTATTGTGTTGGAAACCGAGCCAGAGTGTGCCTACAGGGACAGCCTTACCACGTGATGTCTAACGTGGGCAGGAGAGCTGGTTCAACCACATTTATTCATTGGAACACTGATTTTTCCTTTTGCATACATTTATCCTTTTTACACTTTTTTTACAAGAGATAGGGCAGGCATTAGGTTTTGTTAGCATAGGGCATTTTGATTTGACGGATGTTAAGAAGGATTTCTGAACTCTGACCTGGAGGGGCAGAGGTTCAGAAGGCCAGCCTAGTTTCTTGGAACAGGGTAACCTCTGGTCAAGCCAGACCAATCAGGGTAGCTATGACAGGCGGTCAAGAATAAGGGCCTCATTACACGTTGTGCGGTAAAAGTTCCAAAATACCGGCATAGCGCTATCAACGTGTCCGCCCTCGCAAGAGTGCACTAATAACGCACTATTACGAGTATGCGGACACGAGCATAGCGCCATGCCAGTACACCCCCTACTGCCATGGCGGTAAAGACCCAAAAAAGTCACCTACCGCCCTCGACGAAAGTGCAGATTGCACCTCCGCCCTCCTGCTGCATGCAAATAGCGGTCACTGTTAAATTGCGGAACTGGAAATAGCGTCATCGCACAGGAATGGGAAAGAGAACGGCGGCCATCTTTAAAAACCCAATCCATTGCCATCCTCTGCCCCCTGGACCTGTTTTGAGTCTTTAGCAGTTCTAAATCATCCGGGACACCTGCATCATGCCCAAGGCATTTAAAAAAAGCACTGACAGGCAGCGCAAGGAGAAATTCACAGCAGAGGAATTGAATATGCTGACAGAGACCCTGGCTGAGAATGCAGAGGTCGTTTTTGCCAATGACATGAGGCGGCCAACACTACTAAAAACAAAAGCCATCTGGGAGGAAGTTGCAGTCAAAGTGAGTGCAGTGGGCACCAGCCCCCCACGGTGCGCGAGTGCAGGAAGAGGTGGGACGACCTCAGACTGCGGGTGAGGGGCATCCTTGTGGAAAACCATGCATTGCCAGTGCAGGTGGAGCTGGTTCACCAATCAGACTTAAAGAATGGGAGGAGACCTGTGGAAACCTGATTGCTGTTGAATCCATAGAGGGAGTAGGCACCCTGGAGCTCGGCGTGGGTACCACTTCGGATGGAGTTGAGTGTACACATGACAGGATACGAAGTGAATGTACTGTTCCACCCATATGTGAGCACAGACTCCTCTCATGCATGGACACACATCCACACATGCATCCATCCCTCACCATGTCAGTGTCAGACCCAAACACACACAAATGCACACATCATCAGAGACAAGTTCCAAACACAACCATGCATGGATGAGGCACTGAACTGGCACATCACCTGCATCCATAACTACTAAGTCCCAATGGCCACAACTGCATCATTTATGTAATCTGCATTAAGCACATTGAAACGCAACCAATGCCATCCCCCTTCTTGTCGCTGACAGGCTCACATACAGATGGTGAGGATGCCGCTAATGCATCCCAGGCACCAGCCACGAGTAAGAGGCCAAGGGCACAGGAATCGGAGGACACCCCCACAACATCCAGGGGCAAGGGGGGAAGGTCACACCTGATGAGTGGGAAACATCGTAGGAGTGCCACTGCCAGGGCAGAAGTAGCTGCACCACAAACTGCAGCCCCACCACCGGAGGTGAACCCACAGGCACCAATACCAGCCACCGAGGGCCCACCATCATCAGCTGCGGCAAGCTCCGCTGGTGAGGCAGCAGCCACTGCCCCCCTATCTGATCCTGAGGACACCCTAGTTGGGCCAATGGAGATGCACGCCCCAAGCCCCCCTAGAACCCCAGAGCCAGCACCATTCCAGACACCTGGGTCTGATGTGACTGTTGAGGACAACAATCCAGCCATAATGTCCCCCATGGTGGCTTCACCTGCTGCAGTGGATGCATCTGAGGGCACAGCATCAAGTACAACATCACCCAGCACTGCCCGCCAACTGACCACCATCCTGCAGCGTGAACACAAACTGACTGTGCTGGTTGGCCAGCATGTTGAGGAGACTGCCAATCTCAGGGAGAATATCGTGGAGACGGCGAGGCACTCCACTGAGAGGATGGACGCAAACACTGACAGGCTGTGTAACGCGATATCCAGGCTCAGGGAGGTCCTTACTCGCATGGCCGACATAATGGACCGCCACTTCACACAACCAGGCCAGTCTGCCCCATCGTCATCTTCCGGCTCAACACAGACAAGCCCCCTCCGCCGCTCCACACGCACCACCAGGTGCACGTCTGGCCATCCTCCAAATGCTGCTACAGACAATGGCCAATAGAGGGTTAATGGCGATTCCTCTGTGTGCATGGGCCAACGCAAACATGGCAGACACATGAGGAACTGTTGTGGGGGTTGGGGGGAAGTGTGTTATGGGTCTGTTGTGGGGGCTGGGGGGAAGGGTGTCATGGGTCTGTTGTGGGGAGTGGGGGGAAGGGTGTAATGGGTCTGTTGTGGGGGGAAGGGTGTTATGGGTCTATTGTGGGGGGTGGGGGGAAGGGTGTTATGGGTCTGTTGTGGGGGTTGGGGGGAAGGGTGGTGGGATGTTTGGGGACTTGCACTTTTTCACCTTTCCGTTACTCAATACACTGGTTTCTGATCAAAACACAGGCTTGGACATCTTCATTGTGTTTGTGTACTTTATTGGCGACAGGGTCCATTTCGTGCTTCCAAACATACACCAGTGCATTACTACCCATATCCATGTGACAGTACGAAAACATGTTCCTCAGAATATTTGGTTGATCAGATGCTGTCTCACAGCACGTCCCTCCTGCCCATCCCCTCTTGCAAGACCTATATCCCCTTCACCTCCGTCCTCATCACCATCATCATCCTCATCAGGTGCCTCTATTTCAACGTCAGGGGGCAGTGGCACATTCCGTCTGATACACATAGTGTGCAGCATGACACATGCCATGGTGATCTTGGCCACCTTCTCATGTCGATACAGGAGAGCAACACCAGACCTGCTAATGCACCAAAACCCTGACTTCAAAAGGCCAAAAGTCTGCTCGATCACGATGCGGGTTACGGGTATGTGCACGATTGTATTCCTCCTCGTGCCTGTTCTGTGTGTTCCATACAGGTGTGAGGAGCCAGGTCTTCAGGGGATAGCCTGCATCACCTCTATGGGGGAACGAACGGGGTCCTGTTACTGTTCACCTCAAGAGCAGCCTGTTCATATCACACAAATTGACATTGCATTGTGATTCAAGTACACAATTAACAGCATACATGCAGATGGTCTGTGTGACAGCAATGTGCAAGGGGGAGGTCGACCCTGCAAGTGGACATGCCCCATTAATGCCTCCAACAGTAATTGACATGTCCTGGGTGAGGCGAGGTCTTCGGTGTCCCTGGGCCCAGGCAGATTTGGTTCAACACTGCTGGTGTACTGCCATTCTAACATTGATGTTGCCATGCAGAGAGGCATCACTTCACTGGTGCTATAGGTGCGTGGTGAAATGCTATGGCTAGTGGTGATCCCTTTGCATGCATTATAGGGCACATTGCAATATCGATGTTGTGCTGGACTAATTCCGGATGACTATCTTGATGGCATGTGTGAAATGTTTGTATTTTGTGGCCTGGAATGTTGTACAATGTGTATGCGGATGGATGTTTAATGTTACTAGACCTGGAATGTCATCTGTGTTGTGTAGCTTATACTTGCATGTCAGTTCATCTCAAGTACGTTGCCGCCTTCCCAGATGGACATTGGCGTACATCTGTATGTGCATTTTGCCGACAGCCGACAAGCTACACCCATTTCGGGTATGTATCTCCCCCCCCAATCACACCCAGTTGGAGTATGTATCACTCCCCCCCAAACACACACAGTTGGAGTATGTATCACTCCCCCACAAACACACACAGTTGGAGTATGTATCTCTCCCCCCCAATCACACCCAGTTGGAGTATGTATCACTCCCCCCCCAATCACACCCAGTTGGAGTATGTATCTCTCCCGCCCCCAATCACGCTGCCATGTGCTTGTCCTGCTACTCACCAAGTAGCCACGAACGTTGTGCGATTTGTCGCTCCATGTAGCGTGGGATAGTTCAGTTCCGCAGGACCATGGAATCATGGGTTGATCCGGGAAATCGGGCACAGCAATGTGTGATTATCTTGTTGGCGTCACATACCATTTGGACATTGATGGAGTGGAATTGCTTCCTGTTTCGGTAGACTACTTCATTGTGATGTGGGACCACCAATTCCACATGGGTACAGTCGATGGCCCCGATGCAACTTGGGATGCCTGCCAGTGAATAGAAGCCAACTTTGGTGTTTGCAATCTCCTGGGCAGTCTGTGACATGTAAATGTGTTCAGGTGCATGCTTCAGGAGGGCATCGAGTACCTGGTTCAGCGTGCGGGAGAATATTGGTTGTGAGATGCCATGCATCTGTCCCACTGTATGCTGGTAGGTGCCTGTGGCCAGGAAGTGGAGCACACTCACCACCTTCAGTAGCGAGGGGATGGCAGTTCTGATGTCTATGAGGCTCACAATGTCGTCGTGTATCAGGTCCACGATGCTGGTGATGATAACCCGGTCCAGTCAGTACAGGATGTGTATCTGCTCAGGGGTTAGGTTAAATGGACTGGCTCTGATCCTGGGGATTGGTGGGTAGCCCGGTGGTATGATTAGGTGCCGTGGTGGTGCTTGCTGTGCCTGTCTTGCCCTCCTCCTCCTCCTCCCTCTCCTCCTCCTCCTTCTGCGTCTCCTTTGTGCTGCCTGTTGTTGTTGCAGCTGCGCTGCAATGAGGTCCTCCAGGCCATGTAATGCTGCCAGTATTGGAACCATCTTGGTGTGGGAAGGGGTGTGGGAAGGGGTGTGGTGTGCTCCTTTTGAGCTGCCACAGTCTCCATTGCCTCCACCTGTGCTGATTGTGTCCACCTGTGGCAGGTGGGAACACTGCTCCGTTCTCTTAACGGGTGGTTCGCGATGCCGGTATTAGCACCATGGCAGTAAGGGGTTTGGGGGGCTTTACCATGCCGCTATTGGCAATTCCACTAGCCTTGTGATGCTGTGCTAATAGCGACATGGCGTAATTTACGGGATGGAGGGTCGCGCGCACGCAGCCTGCCCCCTATTAGTGGCACCATGCTTAGTGGTGCCGCTAATAACGGTGAGCCGGGTCGTAATACGCATGGGGATTTAACGTTACCGGTATTATGTTACCGGTAACGTTAAATCCATAACGCCTACCGTGTAATGAGGCCGTAAGTCTCAAGAGGGGTAAGGGTGACTGAAAGACCGCAATGAGCACACAAAGCAAGGACACTTACAAATTACTCCAGACAGGTGTTATATTAAAACTATATACACATTTATTACAAGGCCTTTGTAACATAGACCATAGCAAAGAATCACAGTAGCACTAAAGTAATCCAATACACCACAATCAATACAGTATATATATACAAGACCGAGGGGCCTAAGGAGTTAAAAGCACAGAGTATGTAGACCACCTAGATGGGGAGGAAAACAGGCAGTGCAAGTAATCTTTAGACCCAGTTCAACATTAGGAATACACCTAACTAAGAGGCAGTCCAAGCCCTACGAAGAGAGGAGGCTTATGCTCAATAGTACCTGCACGTGCTGGTGCCAATGGACAAAATAGGGTCTCTTCAAGGGTCTCTAGCAGCTCAGGAAGTTGGATAAGGCGATGAAGAACACGTTCCCACTATTCAAGCAGGACCCCCACTGGAGGGCAGAGGCAGTTTGAGAGTACGGGATGGAGTCGCTATCTCGCAATAGCTGTGGAAAGGAAAGGGGCCCTCGGGGGCCACTTCGTGCGTAAAAATGGGCTCCTGCGCTAAGGACACAGGTTGGGGTAAGGATTACTCACCGGTCCCCAACACAGGCAGACCCAGACTTCACCAGTACAGTCCACTTCGCTGGCAGGTTCGAATGCGACAATCAGGACGTCTCGACACCATGTAGTTCCTGAGATGCAGCGGGGATTCCCAAACGGGACAGTGGCGATTTCTCTGCTCAGGGTAGAGGAATCGGGCCAGTTCCACTGCAGCAGGCTTCAGGGGCAAGGAGGTCACAAATGCAGCGAACGTGCACAGGTCGTTGCCACAGCAGGGCAACACGCCAACCGCGTTTACTCCGTTCCGGGTACACTCGTCTCACTTCAGACCTGGGAAGGCCAAGTGTACGAAATTCGGTGTGAGGGTGCTATGGACACAGAGCTAGCAATATGCCAAGTTCGAGGGCCTCCTCGAAACGGTGGCAGTGACAGAGCAAACGTCCCGGGTAAGCTGGTCAACCCACTTGTTGGCCCAGGGACACTTCCGAAGAGGCTTACTTGCAGGGTTTGATGAAGGTGCTGAGAACAGTTGGTCCCACTATTCCAATGGGTCGAGGCATCTTCGCAGACCTTCTAGGACGATCAGATGCAGAGGGGTCCCACAGGACGACAGCAGGCTCAGGGTGCCAAACCTTCCAGTGGATCACCAGCGGTTCCTCGACTCGGCTTCTTGTTGCAGGATACTAGGCTCCTTATCCTTTGTTCGTTTGAACTCAGGAGATCGACATGCTAGTGGTGTATTCAGCCTCCTCTTATCCAAAGTTCCCTTCGCGCCAAAACGGAGAGGACCCAATGGGAGATCTGCTCACAAACACTCACTCCATACGTGGACCAATCACGGACCACCGTGGTCCCAGGCATTCAGGACACTCCAAACTCTCTGGCACCCAGGATGTGTATTGGGAACAGACATCCCAGCCCACATCCTGGAGGCACACACACAAGGCATGCAGAAGCCCGCAAAAGCATTGGGTTTCGCGGGAAAGTGTGTGACCAAATAAGGACTAACCCGGGTCGGCTCGACCTGGGGAAGGTGAAGGGGCAAGATGGCCAAAGGACAGGACAAAGAGCCTCGTGGCATGGCCATTTTGGAGCCAGCCCACCTATTCGTGCCAAATGCGGTAAGCGCGGTTAATATGGCAAGAAAAGGGTAAAATATATATGTAAGCGAAAGCTGCCACCAGTCCTGTCCACGACACATCTGCAATGTTCATAAAAAATCCTGCGAGAGTTTCTAAGGCCTTTGGAAAGACTAGAGACCCAAGTGTACGGTAAGGTAAATTACATTGTACACTTGTTACATGTTGCACAAAAGTTGCAACATGAGGAAAGGACTAAGGGAAACAAAGTCTCCCAGTACGGACTGTCTTAAGGGCATGTCAGTTTCCCCATAAAAAGTGAGCGAAAGCCCATAGGAGTGCAGCTGAGGGCTGTGCTTCTCTGGCAAAGTTTAGTTCAGGGTGTAAAACAGCAGCAACAAGTTTGGGGGTTGACACATGGAGGGAAAATTACATTCAAATATGAAATCTTTCCTAACACTGGACTCCACTAGGACTGCATTATTAATTATTTGATGGTCGAGATTACACCCATCTTAGTTATAGGGCAAAGTAGGAGTTTCTCCAACCCCACCAATTTTAATAAAGGTTTTACAAACTGTACCCATGGTGTCAGTGTCATACTTGTGATACCATGCCTCCCCTACATCACACTACAGCTAAACTCTCTTTCTCAGCTTGATAGTAAGCTTGTTCTGTCGACGTAAGTCTCCTGCTAGCATATGATACAATGCATCTGTTTGAAGTTAACGTGGATTCATATTGAGCCAAAATAGCTTCTAGTCCTACTGGACTCGCATCCACTAAATTCAGTGGCGTGATTGGAGTGAAAATAAGACATGCTGCAAGTTGAAGCGAAGCTTAATGAATTCAAAAGCTATTTGACAGTCTCTGTTTCATGTGAACTCACGATTCTGCTTCATGGTGTCCCGTAAGGCAGCGCTGATCATTGCAAATTATTGGATGTAGCAGGTGCAGTAGTTTACTAATCTCAGAAATAATCTCACTTCAGAAATATTGTATAGTCTTGGTGTGGTATTTAATGCAGCAACTTTCTCCGGGTCCGCTGCCATGTCTTGTTCCGAGAAGATGTGACCAAAAACCTTAAGCATTCTTTTCTGAAATATCAATTTTTTCTTGTTCAGAGTAAGATGAGCATTCGCTAAAGCCATGCATATACAGTGTAGTGTCCGATCATGGCACAGCTGGTTTGTACTGAAAATGAATATGTCATGACTATAATTTATACACTTTGTAATGTGTCGAATAATCTTGTGTCTCCTCTTGAAAAATGTCTGCTGCCGATGAGACACCAAAGCTAAGGCATTTGTATCCATAGAGCATGAGAGTTAAATGTTTCAATATGCTGCGACTCTGATGCCAGCTCCAGCTAATGATATCCTTTGTTCAGATCTAACGGTAGGCAGTGAATAAGTCAAAAACATTATGTCGACAGACATAATGTCAAAAAAAAAAGTCGAATGCTTTATTGTTTTATTTACATGTTTTTTTTTGGGTTCCGGAGGTAAAAAGAAGGGGTAAAGCAAAAAAATAATTACAAAAAAGGGGGTTTAGGGGTGGGACTCCCCATTTCGAACAAAAAGCAACCAAAAAAAGAAATTCAACATTTTTTTTCGACTTTTTTTTTTCGACATTATGACTTTTGACATCATGTAATTCGAATTTATCACTATAAACCGATCTAACTTGGAGAAAATAGTGGCCCCATTTAAAAGATTAATCCAGTCAGTGCTCCTGGGAGACTAATGCCTTTCTCATTGTATTGCTTGATTAGGAAGGCACATGCTTACACAAATGCAAATGCTTTCATCAGTCCTTTCTTGGAAACAGGCACGATGGGAGATACCGAAGGGGTTGTGCCAGTTGCTGGTTCTATGATGTTTTGTTTATGGAGACTGTGTTAATTCATCTTGAACTTGCTGGATATGTAGAGGAGGTCCCAAATAAAGCATTCACTCCAATCGCCCAGGAACGTTCACACCAAAATATGTGACGTATGATGAACAAATAAACCAGCAGAGAGCCGCAGTAGGGTTCTGCCCAGTACCTATCAGAAGAGCAACACCTATTGAAGTACCAGTACCCAGAAAAGCATGGACAGTAAGGTATCCATTAAGAAAACCCTACCAGCAAATGAGACGAAATGAAGAGTGCCTAAGTACCGTCCCGGAAGAAACCAAAAAGGTCGTAATGGAAGTCGAATGGTGACGTTGCGAGGACCCAAACAGACTCACAGGTAGAAGAAATGACGACCTGAGAATGAGACAGAGACGAAACGCCATGAGAAAAGAGATTGTGAGCTTAAAATGATAGAAAGCTATCAAAATGTAAGAGAGTTAAGCTGTAAGCAAAATTAATACAGTCGATCAATTTACACCTGTAAATATGCTTGGAACCACAAGAAAGCAAAGAAACCAGTACAGCTTGCTATGCTAAGTAGAAAAATAGCGCGACATGCGCCATTATACATAATCTACCTCAAAACGAAGCACAGTATTATAAGTGTAATTCCACTTTGCAAAATAAAGCACAATCAACCAAGGTTACTAAAGGCCGAATGATCAGAGCTTCATATTCTAGTAAAACGAGAAGAGACGGCTGAATTGAAACTCGGCAGATGCAAATCGTGCCAGAAGAGCCAAGGTCATACCAATAGAAGGAATGAACAGTAGCTACATATAGTTGAAAGTAAGAACAGAATATCCTGTCTTTGAAAGGTCGAGATAAGGAGGCATAGGCAGGTGGCAAGCTAAATAAGAATCAAATACACAAATTGAGAGAAACGAGACAAATTCACGGTATGGGAATCACGTGACCAGCCGAGCAAGAAGGAGCACGGGTTCACATCTACGCTTGACATCCGCCCAGGCAGACATATCAGAACATTTCCAGACAGAAGATGCAGTTTTGAGGCCAACCACATTGAGATAATTGACACATAGTTGCTGAAGTGATGATTGATTGTAATCATAATTGGAGAAAGGCCGGGTAACTCGGGGGCACCCCACACCTGGCTGACTTTTCTGCATGCTGCTAAGCAAAGTGGAAGAATATGCATGGGTTGGTGCCAACCCAATCACAATGGACCAAATAATCTAGGGTCCTATAGTTAGTAGAACCAATGGGACGTTGTACTTTTAGTGACATCTACAGTAGTCATTTTGAAGGAAGGGCTTAGTTGCCCACCTGACAGTGTTTTATCCAATCCCCTCACTCCATTACCATATACAGATATAGTACCTATATTAAAGTTACCTTTTCTTAACCAATAGAATTGCATGTTAAACTCTTGAGTGTTACACGTCAATTGTGACAGGTTTTGAGTATAAAAGTTATGTTTTGTATTAAGTTCGTTGGAGTTGAAGCGAGAAGAACGATTGCATCATTGCTGATTTCCATGAATCCCTGTTTTTTGTACTTGTCATTAAACGGACTCCCTTTGCCAAACCATTGAGTTGTCCTTATTGATTGGTGTTGGAGTAATACATCTGCACCCCCATCCATCTCAAAGGTGCAGCTATCTCGTCTTAAAGTACTTCGGAGCAAACCTCGGCTCTATGGGCCGGCCGTGGGTCTCCGGAATCCAGATATTCACAGGTTGTAGTGTTGCACCACTGGTTTGATAGAATCATGTGATCACTGCACCGCCCGTAATTCCGCCGATGAAAATGTCGGTAGCCATTACGGCACGGCTCAGTGATCAGATGGATCACTGTGGCCTGCATCCCCCTACTCCATGCCCCTCCCCTCGGCCACTTACCTTACCGGCAGCACACATGGATGTGTGCCACCGACTTCCCCCGATTCCTGCGGCATCAGTTCCCACACACTTACGTGGGTCAGCGCTGGTGCCGCCATTTAACAGAAGCAGGAGACAACCCTGCAACCCCTGACCCCCACTACCATGACTAAGAGGAGCAGGGGACAGCCCCACAACCTCTGCTTCCCTTAATCGCAGTAATGGGGGTCAGCATTTTTTTACTGTGCTAAGGCACAATTTCGTACCAGGTGACATAGTGTTGTCGTAGTAATGGTATGGTTCCATTTGATGGAATCATCAATAGGCAGATGTATTCGGACAGTTATTTAAATGTTCCCTAATTCCTGAAAGAGAGACAGAAAATGTTGATCAATCGTACTTTTAGTTCTGAGTTGTTGGCTTGTCATGAGATTTTTGTATTTGTTTATTATTTATATTGCGCATCTGACCCTGGGGTAACTGGGCGCTGGACAGACTTAACATGTTACAGATATACATACATAGGTGATCATAGTTAGGTCAACCAAGGTTACAGGTAGGTCTGGTACCATAAATAAAAGCAGGTAAGAGCATGACAAAAATAACATATGATCATATATAGGGCTCAGGAGGGCATGGATGGAGAGGACAGTTAGGCGCGTTTTAGGTAGTAATGCCGGGGGAACCTCTATATTGGATATATATATATATCAGATGTTGGATTTTTATGTGAGCCAGACTCTTGATCTGAACAACCATATAGAAGGTTCCGTTCTGCTAGAGGGGGTAAGAGGGTTCCAGTATTTGGCAGCTTGAACTGGGAAGCTGGCACCGCCTGCGGTTTTTAGGTTGAATCTGGGGATTGCGAGGAGTTGGATCTGGTAGGGCGGGTTGGTTGATATTTGGAGAATTTGTTGGCCAGATAACTGGGAGCGGAGTTAGATAGGCATTGTTGGGTGATTGGCAGGGCGCGAAGTGCTATTCTGTCACGCACAAATAACCAGTTCGATTTCTGTCTAAGGCTCGAGATATGGCTGGATCTGAGAATGCTTAGTGCAGATCTTAGAGAATTATTCTGTAGGACCTGAAGTCTGTTGAGATTGAGTTCTGAGAATTCTAAGAATAGCATTTTGCAATGGTCTATTTTAGAGAGCGCTAAGGCTCTTGCTAGCGTCATGCAGCTGGTGGGGGGGGGGTAAGCTTTGCACGCATTAATCCATTTATTGGTGTAGGCTGTGGCTGATGAAATAGAGCTGACTTGTTTTTTTAAGGATAATGTTGAGTCCAAATAGACTCCAAGTGTTTTTATTTCCATAGCGACTTTAATTAGGTTACTGTCTATGTTAAAGGATGTGTATTGATGGTTGAATTTGGATAAGCCTGCCTGCATGCCGACAATCAAAAGCTCAGTTTTTTCATCATTGAGGCAGAGGCTGTGGTCTGCCATCCATGCCTGAATTTCGAGATAGATGTCATTGATTAGGCTAGAGTCATCTTCACAGCACCCTGAGAGCGTGATATGAGCCTGAGTGTCATCTGAGTAGTTTGTGTAGATGACACCCAAGTTGTCAAGTCTGTCGAAGAGGAGCTTTGTGAAAATGTTGTATAGCGTTGGTGAAACGCAAGAGCCTTGGGGCACCCCACAGTGGATGGGGATCGGGCCTGCTGAGGCTGAGAAGACTCTAGTAGTACGGTTGGTCAAAAAGGATTTAATCCAGTTGGATGCATTGGTTGAGAACGCTGCTGCTGTGGTCAGGGGTTCTGTGAGGATCTGGTGATCCACAAGATCAAAAGCAGCAGAGAGGTCCAACAAGAGTAAGATAGCTAGTTTATCTTTTTCTTTGGCCTCATGCATCTGTATTTTCAGAACCAGAAGGGCAGTCTCAGTCCCATGTCTAGGCCGAAAACCAGACTGACGAAGGCCAAGTAGGTTGTTGTCTTCTAGGTGTTTCTGGATTTGCAGGTATGCAACTCTATCCAGAATGTTTAGATGGAAATGGACAGTTGTTATAGGACTGAAGGTGGTTGGTATGTTAGGGTCTAGAGAGTTTTTTTTTAGAAGGGGCATGACCCAAGCCTCCTTGAGGTTGTTTGGGACCTGGCTGCTATTGAAGGAGGTGTTTATTAATGTGGCGAGGAACAGGGAGAGTTCTTTGGCTGCTTCCTGAATGATAGGAGCAGGGCAGATGTCTCCTTGGCAGTGTGAAGGTTTTAAACCTCTAATGATGCCTTCGACTTCTTTGGCGGTGACTGAGGAGAAAGCAAACGGTAGGCATTGTGGGGCTTGTTGCTTAGACGAGTGCTTACGAAGGGTGTTACTCAAGAGACTGTTTTTTTTTGCTTCAATTTTCATTTGGAGGGAAGCTATTTTGTTGGTTAGGGCTTTTTGTATTTTAGCGCACCAGGCTGCGTCCTTTTTGAAGACCTGTGAAGGTGGGGCTGGGGACTCCAATTCTCTTAAAAGGCTGAATAACTCCTTAGACTTTGATTGGGCATTGAGAATCCTGTTATTGTACATTTCTTTTTTGGTGGTGAGGATGGCGGCTTTGTATGTGGCTGTTGCTGTGTTGTACAGTGCTTTATTGTCCAAGGTAGGCGAATTACGCCAGTTGGATTCTGCCAATTTATTTTTATTTTTCAAGGTTTTTAGTTCTTGGGTGAACCAGTTGTTGAGGTGAGCAATTGGTTTGGCCTTTTTTAGTTTGAGTAGTGCAATCTTGTTCAAGGCAGTCTCAAAGGCGTTATTAGGTTAGTTGTATCTAGCTTCTTATAAATGGACGTGTCTAAGATGTTATTGATCAGTGGGCATAACTTGGGGAAAGTTTGTTCCGGGTATTCCTAGATAGAGTTGGAGGGGCAATGATAGGGTTTAGTGGTGTGATTCCCTAGATATCGAAGGCCATATAGTGGTGAGCCGTCCAGCCAATGGGCGTATTCTGGAGTATTTTAATGGAGCAGTTAAGATCGGATAACCAATCAAGGGTCCGACCCTTAACATGTGTCTGCTCAGTGATGCAATGTTTGAATCTGAGTTGGGAGATAGTATTTTTGAGGGAGAGGGCATTAGGATCATTGTTGTCCTGGAACCCAAGGTTCATATCTCCAAGTAGTTTGATTTGAGAGCCTGGTTTTACATTAGCTGTTAGGAGGCCTGTAATGTCTTCCTCGAAGGAGGAGATGGAGCCGGGGGGCGGTAGATGAGATGCAGAAGTATGTTTTAGTGGCAGTTAGAGGGACTTTAACTGATAGGAGTTCAGTCGAAGGTAAACTTGCTAGGTTGGTGTCTCTAAGGCCCAAGTTGGATTTAGCAATGAAGGTTAGTCCTCCTCCTCTGCCTGTGTTTCTGTCTAATCTAATGATATTGTAGCCCTCAGGCAGGACTTGGGAGAGTGCAGGGCCTGCAGCCTGGTGGAGCCAGGTCTCTGTAACGTCTAGGAAATCAAAGCTATTTTCAGAGATGATGTCTGCAATATTCAGAGCATGGGCGACTAGTGAGCGTGCATTGATCAATGCCCCTTTGAGAGCTGGCAATATTGTAGAGGTAGGGTTTTGTTGTTTTGACAAGGCTGTGTGACATGGTATCTTGAGATGGTTGGTGTGCGATGGTGAGTTGGGTTTCACTGTGGGGTCATTTAGGAGTGAGATATGCATGGGTTTTGTAGGTTTGGAGGGAGTTTGGGAGGGTCGTATAGTAGGCTTGAATGGGAGGGGAATCGTGAGCCTAGTCTCTTGTTTCTGATGTTTGTAGAACAGTGTATAAGTGGAGTAGAGGGTGTAGTGAACCGTTGGATCCACTCTGCTGGACTGAGCTGCTTGGTATGGATGTCACTGAGGTAAGTGTTGATTACCGGAGTGTATTTTTTAGCAGTCTGGAGTGGGGGGAGGAAGTTGGTGGGTGAGATGGCTTGGACTAGGAGGAGAATAGTAGCCATAGTGAGGGTGACTGTGTGAAAGGTGGCCATAGAGTGGAGTGAGCAGGAGCAGATATGATGCTAGTCAATGTGCCCAGTAGTGAAGTGGAGAAAAAGGAGTCGCAACAGAAAACATTAGTTAGCACAATGCAAATGACATTGACGCAGCAGGTCTGATAGGTGGACTAGTATTGTGGTATAAACCTAATGCTAATCCCAGCTGTATAGTTGAACTGGGCAGGTAGGGTAGTACTGTGGAGTAGGCACTGTGCATGTCACAGCCGTGCAGCGAGCATAGCAGGTGGGCATCATATACGTAGTAGAAGTGCTAGTATTGCAGTATTAGCTGGTGGATCATACAAGGCCTAGTGCCAAGCAGTGCAGGCAAAGAGGTGCTGCATAGGATGTGCGGAGCTCTGCTGACAAAATAGTAAGGGCCTGATGTGGATCACAGTAATGCTGTGTGGGCCAGCGAGATTATACATATGTAAAGGCAGTTACAGAATGCCGTGGGCAATATACATGCATACATTGCGTGATTACCCTTAGTGACAGTATCTACCAATCGGTAGTGCGGGCAGTCCTTGTAGCTGGGGCGTATTTTCGTGGGTATCCGTCACACAAGCAGGTTTTGAAGAAGCGATGGTGGTGGGTTTTCGGCAGAGTGACGCGCCCTACGGCCGTGACGGCCTCGACAGGCACCGACAGGCCAGAGCCTGAATTGGCGGTGACTTCTCAGGCCATTGCAAGTTTTAGATTGATATGTGGCGAAAAATGTACTTCGTCATGGCAATGTGTATAAGCCATAAGGAAAAATGTCACATCCTCGGATGGGTGCAGCTTTGGTGGGTAAGTGTAATGCAGGAATTCCCCTTCACTGATCACCTTAAAGGTCGTATCTGTGTTAACTAGAACATTCGATGGGCTTGTTTGTTTGCAGTAATATAACTAGGCTGTTGTCAAGGGTTGCTTGGTTTCATAGCAAGCACGTGAGCACCAGATGATGTACTTGAGCCACTCTCTGACTGTTTCTTTGATGCTAGATATCATATTCTATTTCAGCATTTGTGACTTTGCTTGATCTCCACAGATTATTTTGACTACACATATATTGCTTCTTGAGTTCAGGTTAGCGATTTTCAATATTTGCCACCTATGGACGATGTCAGGGGTGTTCTGTCTTTCGATAGGCAGTGAGGCCAAAGGGAAGTTGGAGCTTTTGGAGGCTCTACTCTACTGCTTTAAAATGATCACAGTAAGACATATGCTGTTGATATCGATGATGCAGACAAAGAATTAAATGTTAAGAGGCTATAACATTCAAGGGCCTATGGAACGATAAAGGCTAACATTGACATGTGGTTACCAATTCTGAGGAATCTTTTTGGCAAAGTGGTCAACGAAGGAGTAGTGCCTGCATCATGGAAGAAACTTATCGTAACACCCATTCATAAAAAAGGTGGCAGAAAGGATCCAGGAATGTACCGTTTATTGGCATTGTTGGATGTCCCCAGTACATTATTAGCTTCTAGTCTGTAGACTGAGCCATACAACTGGGCAAGTGAACGCAAACTGTTAAATATGCTTTTGAAAAAGCTCTACGTTACATCATATCTATATTGCGAGATGTCTCACAGTTAGAGCAATTTTAAGAAATTGTCCCATCTATGTCACTTTCATTGATTACAGCTCTGCATTCGACAAGGTAGATCGACATAGACTCTGGTGCAAACCTATTAACTGGGGAATTCTAATGGGCCTTTTCAATTTGATTAATCAACTATACTGTATACTATAGTACAAATACGCCTGGATAACATGGGGAACATGTTTATGGAAGCTTCAACTAATCTTGCTCTAACACAGGGATGTAATCTTGCGCCCCTGCTTTTTAACTTGTATACAGCCGACAGGCTCTAACCAATGGAAACAGTTTGCCTCCTAAAATAGGTGACCAGCAAATCCCCTGTATGTGATATGCCAAAGATATGATATCGATGGACCACACATTGGTTGGGTTGAAATGTCCCTTATATGCAACAATTACTTATTCTCATGAAAGTTCTCTGTTAATAAATGCTAAAGAAATAAAGATTATGTTCTTTAACAAACAAGGGCCTCTTTCGGCCCATAAATGGATCCTGCAGAAAAGGGAATTGGAAAGCTCTGAAGTGCACCCATTTTAGGGGTGATTTTTGCTTCCAAACAGCATGATCTGAAAGATCAAGGATTCAGATGTGCTAAGTTTAAACATAAAATGGCCAAATAAAGACAATTAGCAGATCGCCACTCAGTTTAAAGTTATAAGGGCTTACTATTAATTATTAATATATAAACAAAATCGAATACCCTCTCTTTTATATGGTGTGGAAACAAATTTCATAACCATGAAGGAGTGGCTTGAGAAATTCGAGGGTACAATTTGGAGAATGGCTCTCGGTTTGCCTAACTGCGTCTATATACATAGCATAAGACTTGAATTGGGTACTACCTCTTTAAGAACTAAGGTAAAATTAAGAGGTGTACTCTTTATTTTAAAGTTGATCATTTATAATGAATATACCTTGAATACATTTTAGTGAAGATTATCAACTATAAAAAATGTGAAATTACTAAAATGCTCATGCAATATCTTAAGGTATATTAGCAGCGTCAGACTTAAGAAACAGGGGAGGAAATCAATATGATATTATTCCGAAGTGCATTAGGAAGTGTGGCTGTTTGGCTGTTCGGCATGTTCGGTATGGAGGGAGCATAAGGTATTAAGCGAACTATAGCAGTTGGTATGATCTCGCATTTCGTTTTATTCATGGAAAAAATGGTTGTGTGTCCTTCTTTCTTTTGAGGTGCAATATCTTAAGGGTGTTAGAAGTTAATCTACATGGTGTAGAGAATTCCCTAGGAGCGTGTACACACATGACAAATAGCGTTGTGCATTTTAGGAGGTGTATAAATATAAGAGCAGGTTGCGTGAATGGTTCCAGTAATGAAGAAGAGTAGACGGGAGCTTTATACTTATTAAAGGACAGTACCTTTGACTAGAAGGGAAACTATGGCCGAGGTACGACCATTTGATGATATTCTAACAGCTCCCCTAGTATTTACTCCCTTAAGAGGGTCTATGAAACTCGCTATAGCCATGCCTTTGCCTTCCTCTCCTCCCTCGTCAATGGACCTGGTTATGCAGAACATTAATGAGGTCGAAGTAACATGTAAAGATTCGATTTTATTAATTGATTCAGGCGAGGGTGAGACTACTTATGAAGGTGGGAATGAAAGTCAGGGAATACAACAGGAGGGGGTTCCAGGGAATAATTATTGTCAAACTGAGATGAAAAATTCTCTCCTGGCTCTATCTCAATATCCTATGAGTAAGGAGCCAGAGTGGGAACTTTCCTCGGCCCAACCTATTGCACAGGAATCCTCAGGGGACTCTACCCACGAGGGGGACATTGACAAAAAGATTCTAGGTGAATTAATCCTGCACACTCTACTGCTAAAACAGCTTATTCAGGCAGTGGAAAATAGAAATACTAAAGACAGTTGCATCGCCGAGAAAGGCTCATTGGCCTCCCTTAACATTCAGTCCAATACGGGGAGGCTAATATGGGGGCAGTATACAGCCCTGCATCGGTGGGCAACCAAGTCACACCAGAAATAGGGGATCCCGGTGGTAAGGTGCAACACATTTATGCTCCTAGTAAAAAAAAAGGAAAGTGCCTGGGCAGAAGAATCTCAGCAATAGGTGTAAACACAACAAAATAGCTAAGAACAACTTGCGTAATTTAGTAAGAGACGAGGCTGAAGTGAACGTACCTGAACCATTAGCCGACGTTGAGGGGGAGGACGTAATTTTGTGTATGGCCACAGAGGGAGAACTGGCACATGACACAATACAGGGGAATCTTAGAATAAGGGATTTAGAAATCAAAGGGGCAATAAGGTATCTGGCTTTTTGCCCCATGATCAACCAGTGAAGGAAAGTTTATTTGATTTCTTTCCCAAAAAAGTCAACAAAAGAGTGTCTATCGGGGGCTCGCCAGCGAAAACAGCTCCCTATGATGAGAAGGGGGTGTGCACTGATTCTGTTACTCTGGCTCCGGAGGCAATCACGAGCTTGCAACTAACTCTGAATGTGGAGCGGGGGGACCTAGAGTGTGAACATATAAGAGGAAAATCAGTGCGGTTTGGGGGCGAGGAAGAGTGTCTGCGAAATTCCTGCTCAAGGGGGGGCTCTTCCGACTGTGCAAGATACGGGAGGTAATCTGCAACTGAATGGGCCTGGCCGGTCTCGACAGCTGGGGATCCCGGAAACCCCGGGCTTGGGGGTAGGCTCAAGGGCCGTGGGGTCTGCACGTACAGGAGGGGATCCCCCGGGGTGTTGGAGAGGGGAAAAGATGGGGGAGAGATATAGATACAGGAGGGGCTCCTCCTGGGGTTGCGGGAAGGAGTAAAGAGGGGGGGGACTTGGCAACAGAGCAAGTTATAAGAAAGGTCCTTAAGTTGATCTTAGAAGGACATGAAATGGTGCAATCCTCCTCTTCCCTGCAGGGCAACCCCAAAGATGGCTTGAATGTGTTTACACTGGTAAATAAACTCTTACAACGCACAGTAAGATGCCCCAGAGTGCCCATCCTATCATCGTAGAAGATCTGGATGGTAGACTGGGCTCTCGGGATAGGAACCTACCGGACTCTGAAATAAAGGTAAGTTCAGATCAATGGGCACCACGATTGGAAGAGCCGTGGAGGTGTAGGACTGCAGCTGATACATATAGTAATGAAGGAGCCACTCGAGACGCGAGACCCCCATGCTATCCTGGTTATCCAAGTCTTACTTTGCAGTATTTATTTACTAATGGTGGGCCGGGATCGTTAAATCGTCCAAAATCTTGGCAATGTTTAGTGAAATTCTGAGTCTTTCATTAATCACTTCAGGGGATATTAAACTGGTGGACTTTGTTCATTCTCATAGATTTGATTATGTAAGGCTGGTGTTTTACTCTGGGACAATAATGGACATGGTGCTTAAAGAATCGGACACCTTCCATAAATTTAGGTATGATTTGGAGAAGGCTACAAATGATAGGGTTGCACCAGCCAATAAGCCAAATGAAAATTCTAAGATCTTGGTGGAAGGGGCCTCTGGTGAACCTAGCCTAAGATGGTTGGCTCTCACATTGCGGGACTCTATCCACCAACAACAAGGTTTGAAGCCCAATATTTAATAACAACAAACCTTTGATTGTGGCGACCTGGAACTGTAGGGGAAATTGGGCCCTAAAAACTCTACAGAGATCTGCTCAATTTTGAAGGGGATTACATATTTCTGCTTGCAGGAAACATGGTTCACCGAGCAATTTGCCTTGGATGGGTTCAATGTGTATTCAATTTTGGCTAGCAGACGTAATGTTGGACGTCCGTCTGGGGATTGATCACAGCTGTGGAGGTGAATATAGACATAAACATTGCTAGGGTTTTTAGGATTCAGGATTGGTGCTTAGCGATGTTGATTCACCTGAAGTGTAGACATTTTATTGGGCACTGTGACCTGTTATTGATTAATGTGTATTGGAGTTTGAAATTGGACATAGAAGCATCACTAAAAATGTTAGGTAGCATCATGTTGGAATGCCAGGAACTTTCAACTAATGTGATGACTCTACTCATGGGGGATTTTAATTTGGAAATACCGAGAACTGAGAATGGACTTTCCACTGCTGAGGGAGTATCTATGCACATGAGGGCAGGTAAAAACCAGCAGGTTCAACAGTGGGGGCATTTCCTAGATTTATGGGGTTTCTACAACTCCAGAGATCTTTTGAAGGGGCGTATGGACCACAGTACTTGATTTAGAGGTGCATCTGCAACTGTTATTGATCAGTTGATGAATTTGGCAACTGAATATAGGCTGTTGAAAACCATGTATAGTGATCACAAGATCCTACAGGTAGAATTTGGAGGTGTTTGGGGATCCCAATGTGATACAATTGGTTCATCTAATTTTCAGGTTAATACCGCTAAAACAAGAATAAACTGCCACAAAGGTAATGTTGTGAAAATGAACGCTGTTTTTTTGTCGGACTTTAACAACGCCAGTTACGGGAAAAAACACTTGTTGTATACCAATGAGTCTTTCTGAAATTATGTGGAGACCACAATTAGTCAAACCGTTAGCCAATCTTTAGTTCATGGTTTTTGGAATAAACATTTTCACACGTATGATCAAGCTATCCGCACTTTGAAATATAATAGAGCTAGGGAGATTCACTCTAATGCTAAAAGTAAAGATACCTTGATCAACAAATTAAAACTTAGGAAAATGATAAGCAATAAGAGGAAATACAAGATCAAGTCTCGCCTGGCAGCTCTTTACCAGGCTGACGGTGAAAGTGCTCTTAGAGCACTTAAGGATAACTAAGCTAAATCGTTTTGGGCTCTTATGAATAATCAAGGTGCCAGGAATGGTGTGGCCCTCTTGTGCACAATCTCAGAGTCACAATAGGTGGGACACTTTGGGGAGCTTTATAAACCTGTCCAGGTGCATTATGTCATGCAGAAGGAGGTGAGAGAGGCGAAGTGGATACTTAAGATTCAACAGGTGGAGGTCGAAGCACTGTTTCAGAAGGCCTCATCATCTAGGGCGGCGGGGCCCAATGTCCTGTTTAAACAAAATCAAGGACTGTGGGCTAAAATTCTATACATTTTTATTGTGACATCATTAGGACCCGCACTATACCTCAAACTTGGCACATGTCTTATATTGTACTCATCTATAAGAAGGGTGATCGGTCATGTCCCAAAAACTACAGGCCGATCGCCCTTCTTGATGCAGATTCTAAGATCTTTTCGGGTATAATCTTGGACCTCATTCAAGAATGGATTAAAGCAAATTACATTTTGTCGAGATTTCAATTTGGCTTTAGGCAAGGTGTTGGCACTGATGCAGGGGGCCTGTTACTGAATGTAATGCAGGCAAAGACCTGGAAGAAGGGTGCGGCACCCATCTATATTGCATCCATCGATCTCTCGATGGCCTTCGATAAAGTTGATAGATCGGTACTGTGGACGAAACTACAACGACTAGGTATGCCTGTTGTACTGTTATCAATCCTAATTAACATCCATGAGGGGTCAGTGCTGCAAGTCTGATTGAATAACGAAGGCAGTTTATCTTCCATGATAGAGGTCGCGAGATGTCTTCGACAGGGGTGCGTATTTGCACTGACCATTTTCAATCTTTATGTCTCTGACGCTAAAGAAGTTCTAGAAGAAACCGCTTTTGCGCCGCCGCAGGTAGAAGGAGTAAAAGTTTGTTGGTCGGCTTATGCAGTTGATTTTTTGCTCTTCGACCACACTCCTATTGGCCTGCAGCGTCTTCTGTGCAAATTCAGAGGTTATATTGATACTAACTTTCTCACAATCAACAAGAAAAAGACAGTGATTCTACGGCTGCACCATAGGCTTATGTTACACCCTTTTCTTGGTTTTTGAACCATATTAAGCTTGTTGTGCGTACAAGCCTAAGTTATCTAGGTTATCCTATCTATGGGGTTTCTCAGAAATACCACTGTAGGAATTATATGGAGACGAAGGTGGCGCCCCTGATAATTCAACTAAAAAAAATAGACAACAAATTCGGTAAATTCTCGTTTTTGCCTACTCTGCGCTACTACAAATTAAAGCTCGTGCCACACCTATGCTATGGTCTTGAATTATTCCCAATACGGATGTTAGCTGAGTTCCCGAAATATGAAGCTCGTCTCCTCAGGGCTGCGGTCAAGTGTTTGCCAAACTGCATACCAGTTGAAGTTATCCGGTACGAACTAGGCCTTTCCTCTATTGTTAACACGATCATATGGAGAAAGCTTTCGTTATTCAGGAAACTATTGACTGCCCCTCAGGATACAATGTATGATCTTTTGGGTTCTGGCTATTGCTCGGAATCCACAACATCAGCATATCTATTAGAACTGAAGTATGATTGTTCAGTATATTTGAATCATCTGGGCATATCAGTGGATGTCAGCACCGGCTTCTAATACAATTTCAGTTCCCTTTTTTATCTCTTCAACCTCCTCACCTGTGGAGTCGAAATCCTCCTCAACTGGGCTGAGCGCTCGGTGTGCCGTGTAGTCCTTTTCCTTTTTTCGATGCTGAGCGTGTCTCCCACAAGAGGAAGCCACAGTGAGAGCGTGTAAATACGCCCTGACCGTGTCCCCCTCCCAGGAGGGACAAAAAAGGGGGAAAAAAGCCAGAATAGGCAAAAAACCCCTTGAACCGGCAGGCATCCTGATGGCAGCTGGGCTCGTGTAACGCAGACGAGAGACGGGAGAAGGCAGCAACAGGAAGCACCGGGATAAGTAAACTTTAGCAACACCGGAAAAGAAAGTAAACAAACGAAAGGCAGAAAGCCGGGCACGAAGGAGTGAAAGGAGGGAGGAGGAAGAGAACTGAAGGCGGGGACCGGAGAAGGACCGGGAAGAGAAAGGAAAGTGCAAAAGGTAAGGCTCGAGGAGCAAGAGGTAAACAGTGTGTAGCAAGACCGCGGCAGCGAGGAAAAGCAGCTGACCATGGAAGGTTGCAACGCGCTGGACCAAGGGAGAGGAGTGGTTAAATAACGCTACGGTCAACCAAGCGGAAAAAGACTAGACCGCTTAGTGAACGCAGCGTCAAGCGTGACGGGAATCAGGAAGTCCGTAAGCGGCAGCGGGGCCAAAGACGCCAGCTGAGAATGCGGCGCTGACAGTATGCCCCCCGCCAAGGCCCAGACCTCCCGGTTTACCGGGATGTAATCGGTGAAACTTCCGGAGAAGGACAGGAGCGTGGATGTGTGCTTTGGGTTCCCAGGAGTCCTCCGCATGGGAAAAACTCTTCCAATACACCAGGTATTCCAGGCGCCCTTTGCGGTACCTGGAGTCCAGCAACCTGGATACTTCATACTCGGGGGTATCAGGTGAGTGAGAGAGAGTAGGGAAAGGACGAGCCCTTAGTGACTGTTCGGCACTCTTCAAAAGTGATGCGTGAAACACTGGGTGAATCCGCCTAAGAGAATGTGGCAGCTTTAGGCGGAAGGCCACTGGATTGATCTTGGCAGTAATGGGATAGGGACCAATAAACCTGGGGGACAGCTTAGACGGCAGAGACCATCTAGGAAGGTATTTAGTGGATAACCACACCTTGGAGCCCACCTCCCAATCAGGTACTACCTGCCGGTGCCGGTCGGCTTGCTTCTTGTAGGCCTGGAGGCTATCTCTGAGGTTCAACTTAGCTTTGTGCTGGATTTCCCTTATTCGGACTAGTACCTCCTCTACCGCCGGAAGTGCAGGTTTGCAGGGAAAATGGGGAATGATGGCTCGGGGATGAAATCCATAAGAGGAATAGAAGGGAGACATTCTGCTTGCGGAATGACTGGCATTATTATATGCGAACTCCGCCGTCGGCAGCATATCCACCCAGTTGTCTTGTTCCAAGTTGGTGTAGCTGCGCAAATATTGTTCCAAGGTGGCGTTTAAACGCTCCGTCTGCCCGTTAGTGTGGGGATGATATCCCGATGACAATGCGCGCTGAATATTAAGAGCGGCGCATAGGGACTTCCAGAATTTGGAGACGTATTGGCTCCCTCGGTCTGATACAATCTTGTCTGGGAGACCATGGAGTCGAAACACATCTTTAATGAAAACCAATGCCATACCATCGGCAGTTGGTATACAAGGGAGTGGAGAAAAATGAGCCATCTTGGTGAGGGAATTGATGGTCACCATTATGCATGAACATCCTTGAGACAAAGGTAAGTCCACAATTAAATCAGTGGATATATGACTCCACGTACGTTCCGGGATGGAATCTTGTTGCAGCAGACCTATGGGTCTCTTTGTGTTGTTTTTACTCTGACAGCAGACTCTGCAGGACCTGACGTAACGTTTAACGTCTTCAGACAAACTTGGCCAATAAAAGGCTCTTCTGATCAGGTCCAAGGTACTCACCTGCCCCCTATGGCCTGCAGTCTTGTGATCGTGGCACCAGGACAATATGTCTTTCTGAAGAGGTTTGGATGGTACCCAGATCCTCTGATTCTTCAAGAACAAACCATCCTTTTGAATCATGCCTCGGGGTTCTGGATGTGAGGAGACGGCTTCTTTTATCCGTTGAAACAAGGAGGAGATAGTGGCAACAATGCGGTTCCTGGGAAACAACTTCTCCGGGCATGATGAGGCAACATGGGAGGAAAAAGACTTCCTGGACAGGGCATCTGCCAAAGTGTTTTGGCTTCCAGGAATATAAGTGTTGCTAAAGTCATATTGTGAGAAAAAATGCGCCCATCGGGCTTGTCTGGAATTGATGCACTCCATAGACTGTAGAACTTGTAAATTCTTATGGTCGGTCCGGATTACGAAAGGGTGACTGTAGGAGGTGTCGCCAGACTTCACAGGCTTTTTTCATGGCCAGAAGTTCACGTTCAATTACGGAATAATTCCGTTGACTAGTAGTGAGAGTTTTTGACAGATAAGCTATTGGGTGTTCCGCATTGTCATGCTCTTGTAGTAGAACAGCTCCTATAGCTGCGGCAGAGGCATCTGTCTCAACGATAAAAGGCTTGTTTTGGTCAGGCTGGCATAGGATGGGAGCGCTGCAGAAGCTCTTCTTCAAGAGCTGAAAGCTCTCTTCAGCCTGAGGGCTCAAGATGAAAGGCACAGATGTCTTCTTTAATAAGTTGGTAATCGGTAGAACAGTGTTGGAAAAACCTGGCACGAAACGCCTATAAAAATTAGCCAGGCCCAGGAATCCCTGAACCTCTTTGACTGAGGAAGGAGCCTGCCAATGGAGAATAGCCTCAACCTTTTTTTGATCCATTTGTACTCCTTGTGGTGAGAGGATAAACCCCAAGTAAGGTACTGAAGATGCCCCAAATACACACTTTTCACGTTTGGCCAATAAATGATGTTTTTTAAGGCGCTCCAAGACCTCTGTGAGATGCAGCAGATGCTCCGACATAGTCTGTGAAAAAACAAGTATGTCGTCAAGGTAAACTACCACTGAAATAAACAATAAATCTGAAAATATCCGGTCTATGAACCTTTGAAAAATAGCTGGAGCATTGACTAGTCCGAAGGGCATCACGTAGTATTCGTACAGGCCAAATGGCGTCCTGAAGGCCGTCTTCCATTCATCTCCGGGACTTACTCTGAGTAAGTGATATGCATTGCGCAGATCCAGTTTGGAGAAAACTGTCGCTCCCTGTACCGATTCCAAGATGTCAGGAATGAGGGGCATGGGGTACCTGTCCTTGCGAGTCACCTTATTGAGTCCCCTGTAGTCAATGCATGGCCTGAGGTCTTTAGAATCCCTCTTTGGGATAAAGAACAAGGGAGCACCCGCCGGGGACTTAGAGGGTCTGATGAGACCGTTGCATAAGTTGTCATCCAAATACTTTCGTAAAGCGTCCTTTTCAGTCTTGGATAAAGCGAACATTCTGCCGAATGGCACCAGGGCATTGGGTATCAGCTCGATGGAGCATTCCTCCGGTCTATGGGGTGGTAATGCCATGGGGGCGGATTCTGCAAACACCATAGGGTATTCTTCCAATACTTTGTCAATGGAATGCACCCCTATGCTCGTGGGGAGAACAGTGGGAGATATCTTTACCTCCTGGTAGTGTGCTTCTTGGAAACAGTGTGTTTGGCAATAGCTGGAATTAAAATGCAAACAATTAGACTTCCAGTCGACATGGGGATTATGTTGTCGCAGCCAGGTGATCCCCAAGATTAGGGGAAAATGGGCTGCTCGAATGATGTCAAAAGTAATGACTTCTGAATGCTGAAAAATAGTGAGAGGAAGGGGTTCGGTCGTCTGAACGATGAGTCCTGAGCTCAAAGGTGTACCGTCAACTCCTTCTACTTTCTGGCCGTGTCTGCGATCTATCCGTGAAGCACCAACTTTGTCTACCCAAAGGGTGTCAGCGAAGTTCCCTGCGGCACCGCAATCCAAGAGAGCCAGCGTCTCTACCGGGCTGCCATGGATAGTAACCTTAACCGTTATGACTATAAGGCGGGAATCCTCAGAAGGGTTTGAGGAATCAATTGACATAGTCACGTAGGGACTGGATGACTGCCCTCGATAACCTGTCCCAACTAGGCTCGAGGGTTTGCGTTTTCCGCCGGTTTCTTGGTTAGTTCAGTACAATTATGCACCGTGTGGCGATCAGAGGCACAATAGGCGCATAGGCCATGTTCCCTTCTCCTCTTTCTTTCTTCAGGCGTTAGAGAACGGCGAGTAGTGCCGATTTGCATGGGCTCGTCGTAAGGTTTGAGCGCTGTTGAAGGTGGTGAGGAGGTCCTTGAAAAGGAGGTACGTGTCTTTCTTCTTTCTTGGCGTCTTTCTTGCATCCTGAACTCCATCTGAAGGGCGGCCGTCATCAGATCCTGCAGGGAAGTAGGACGAGGGAAGTGAGCCATTTCGTCTTTTAATTCTTTCCTAAGGCCTCGGCGGGACAGAATAAATTGGGATTGCTCAGACCAACCCGTCTCCAGGGCCAATCTCTTAAATGAGGAGATGTAAGACAGCACATCAACTTGTCCTTGACGAATGTCCATCAAGTCTTCTCCAGCTGCCATTGAAATTTCGGGTCTTTCAAAGGTTCGTTTGACAAAGTCAACAAAGGCATCGAAATTCTGAAGGACAGGGTCATTTCCGGTGACTAGGGGGGTGGCCCAAGCAAGAGCGTTCCCTGTCATATTGAACACCAAGAATCCACCTTGGCATGATCAGAGGCATAGGTGCGGGTTCTGAAGGAAAAATACACCCTGCAGGCGTCAAGGAATTCTTTTAGAGTTTTGGGGGAACCATCGTACTTCCCCGAAGACAATGACATAGGAGGCAGGTCTGTGTTGGGGGGCTCCCTCACTGCCACCATTTGCTTTAACAGGTTGTTTTCGGTTTTCATATTTTGCATTTCGAGAGAGAGGCTTTGTACTGCAGCAATTAGTTCCTGCACTTGCTCAGGAGTTGCCATGGTTGTTGTTTGTGGGCGTTGCAAACTGTCAGCACCGGCTTCTAATACAATTTTAGTTCCCTTTTTTATCTCTTCAACCTCCTCACCTGTGGAGTTGAAATCCTCCTCAACTGGGCTGAGCGCTCGGTGTGCCGTGTAGTCCTTTTCCTTTTTTCAAGGCTGAGCATGTCTCCCACAAGAGGAAGCCACAGTGAGAGCGTGTAAATACGCCCTGACCGTGTCCCCCTCCCAGGAGGGACAAAAAAGGGGGAAAAAAGCCAGAATAGGCAAAAAAAACCTTGAACCGGCAGGTATCCTGATGGCAGCTGGGCTCGTGTAACGCAGACGTGAGACGGGAGAAGGCAGCAACAGGAAGCACCGGGATAAGTAAACTCCAGCAACACCGGAAAAGAAGGTAAACAAACGAAAGGCAGAAAGCCGGGCACGAAGGAGTGAAAGGAGGGAGGAGGAAGATAACTGAAGGCGGGGACCGGAGAAGGACCGGGAAGAGAAAGGAAAGTGCAAAAGGTAAGGCTCGAGGAGCAAGAGGTAAACAGCGTGTAGCAAGACCGCGGCAGCGAGGAAAAGCAGCTGACCGTGGAAGGTTGCAACGCGCTGGACCAAGGGAGAGGAGTGGTTAAATAACGCTACGGTCAACCAAGCGGAAAAAGACTAGACCGCTTAGTGAACGCAGCGTCAAGCGTGACGGGAATCAGGAAGTCCGTAAGCGGCAGCGGGGCCAAAGACGCCAGCTGAGAATGCGGCGCATGACAGTGGACCTCCTAATATTTAACCCCTTAAAAGTAAAAAAATGGTTTGAATGGTGGGATTGGTCTATTACTTCGCAAACTGTAGCAACAAGTCATCTCTACTTTAATCTGGTATGTCAGTTTAAACAACTTGGAACACTAGACTCTTATCTAACATTATTTCCTGATAAGGCTGTACGACAGAAATACATGCGATTTAAATTCAATGTCCTACCTACACGGGAAATTTAGTATACAAGTAACACTGAGAATGTTCATTCAATGTCTTGTAGATATTGTAGTGCGGAAGATGTAATAGACAATTTGGAGCATCTAATGGTGGATTGTGCCACGTTTAGGAGTGAACGTATTCAGCACTTTGGTTAATTTGTAAATTGTACTGAATTAGTCAACCTGGACCGACTTTGGTGGAAAATGATGCATGGTAAATGAGTGTCATTGCAACTGGCTGTAGTTAGGTTTTTGGAAAATATCTGCAAATTGATAAATGCACATATAATGGATTTGGGAACAGATGGGGCTCTGGGTACCTCAGGGAATGAATTCAGAATGAGGTACTAACTTCTATATGTGATATATAAAGGCGCCTTCATGTGCGAATGAGTTTTCTTGTTTTTTAATTGGATTTCATTGTTTTAGAGATACATTTAAACTGTGAAGTGTGTGATTGGTAAATGTTTTTTATATGATTATTTCAATTGCTGTGTCTTCTGTTTTTATCTGTTTTAAATTTTGTAAAGGTTATGTATATAACTATAAACAAATAAATAAATAATAGTGATATTATAAAAAAGAACTGGAAGAAAAAGTGAAAATCTGGGATTGTATCCAAAACACGTTAGAATCTGAGGGCTGCAAAAATACTCTAGAAATGGCTGAATTATTTTAAAAAAGAGCACTTTAAGAAAGCCAGCCAAAGTTCTTCTTCTGTTAGATTAGCGTGGCGTGTTTCAACCTTGGTGAAATGTTTATTCACAATATGCCAGAACTTTATACTGTCATTAAGAGACAGAGATTGTATCATAGTCTGCCAGTTCGCATTGTGTATGAGTTTCAACCAATTTTTATATCTAGTTTTAAGATTCCTAATTCATATTATATTTTCACTAGGATCTAAGAACCTTATTTTAGTAAGGTATGTAAAGTTTTGCCTTACAGTGCACTTATTAGCTGCAATCTCAGCATCATTTATATTACTGTAGGTAGTCGCAGTCTCCATATATGCGTTTCTTGTTCCCATTGGCCCAAAGTATTTAGTCAGGGAACATATCCAATCGTAAATATCTTCAATGGATCCATAGTCTTTTGGGCAGTCCATTGTCCTTAAAGCCTCTGCAATATGAATATTTTTGTGTGTCCAAATTATTATTCTATTGCTTTTACTATTATTAGAGTTTCGACTATCTTGCTGGCTTGAACTATTTTGTTAGTATAGCGTGGTCGCTTAATCTATTTTCATGAATGTGCATATGTTGTATTTTATTAAAACCATATTGGGTTACAAAAATGTAGTTGAGATGTAAAGTTTTTGAGCCCGATCCCTAAATTAACTTTCCAGGTATATCTGCTTGTGTTCTATCGGTAAACATAATCAATCCAAGGGACACCATAAATTGAAGCCAATCATGTCCAAGTTTATTTCCTCTTGGTTTGACCAATTGAACGGTGGGGAATATGTTATTACTCACTAAAGGATTTAAGATGTCCTCTGTTACTCCACAGTGTGTATTGACGTCACCACCAATTATAATAGAAAAGTATCACAAATGTCCTTCTTAAATGCCATAACTTTCTCTATGAATTTCATGATATTGTTAGTATACTAACCTCCACGTGGGTCATCCACATGTATGATCAATATTGGTGATGCATTGCTTGAGTCGACGATGGAAGCTAGAAGATCTGAGCAATTTTGAATGTTAATTGGTAAAGCCGACAACACATTGCTCACCCCAATAAATAGTCAGTTTAACAGGTAAGGTAAAAAGCTTGAAACCATCCACACATATATTTTTTATTAACCAGTTGTCCTGGATTAGCACCACCTCATGTTTCAAAAATATATTGAGCCCATCACGTTTGTCAAGCAAATGGCTATGGCCATGTGTGTTCCCGGAGGCTATAAATATTGTATCATCCCTATAATTAGGGAAGAATCATTGATTTTGTTTGCAGTAGATGAGGTAACCAGGACCAATTGTGATTAGTTTTTTCTTCATCTATGCGTGTGTTGGGTTAATTGCATTTTATTTCCGTGCCCTTGTTAGTACAATATATGCGAATTTCGGATATATCATTTTTACTATTATCAACCAAAGAGTTAGCAAATGGGTTATATTTTTGAGTGTCTAACGTAAAATCTTGGGTAAGGATACAAAGTTAATATCCTAATTTTAAAAAGAAAGATGAATACGATAGAATGTAGTCCACAATATGACCTGCATAACAATTAACTCTAGTTAACTGTTTATCTTCAGCTTCAACAAGTTTAGTATATTCAATATGCTTTGTAGATATCGCTCTAAATGATGGACGTTCACCCAAGAGTGAGAATATGTGTGTTCTACTTAAAGGTGGTAAACTAGCTGTAGCAAACAGAGTGTGGACCTCATACATCAATGTTCGTGATATCGTTCCGCATTTCTTGACACTCTGTGTAGTTCTACTTCATCAGTATCCTCGACCAATGTGGCTACAGATTCATTAATCACTGCTGATATACCCAATGCTAAAGATTTACTGCAGCCTGTCTTTTCCTTTTTTCTTAGCACGTTTCAATTTGCCTTTAGTACTATTCATATTTTCAATAATTTCACAGTAAGCCGTGTTTTCAATTAGCACACAGCTAGTATTGTTTTCCTACTTACTGCTTTTGCCTTCTGTTTTTTTTTCTGCTTTAGGTTTTTTGCGGTTTCACATTGTGTTTTGACCTTCCCTCTTCCAGTTTTTTCCCCCGCTTTCTCCTTTTCTGCAGTTGTGGGTGATGATTGTTTTATTGATAAATCTTCAATTGCCCGACAATTGTGCTCAGTCTCCAATAGCAATTTTAATGGAGTCTGGTGGGAGATTACATGTCACGTGAGGTAGATTAGGAATTAAACTCAGTGCGCTCTTGATCGCCCAACAATGGTGCTGCTGCCACATTATAGGCACTGCTTGCTCACAGTGGGTCGCCATCTTTGTTTACTACCACCTGATGTACTAGTTGACTGCTAACTTCCTATTTTTCTGGCCTCAAACGCCAACAATAATCTCCCCAAACAAGGTTTAATGTATTTTTGGCAATTTTATTACGCGTTTTGTGCTGCCCTTGCTGTGTTTCGCATTAGGTGCAGCAGCTTTTTATAATGGTGTTTAACTCTTTTAACACAACAGAGACATGCGTATTATGTCTCCTATCCAGTGTACTTGGTGTAGAGGAAATATAACATTTTTTGAGCTGTCAGCAGGCGACAATACAGAAGAGCCGCTCAAGTGCTCCATGCTGGTAAGGTTTATGTGTAAAAGCTGTGATGTTTTCTGTGGTACTTCCTGCAAAGATCGTCTAGATCGTTTTGTGCTTATCATTTAGTACACATCCTGCATCAGATGAAGTTGTCGATTGCAGTCTTGGTTACCGCTGTATGCTATAGCAAAGGCTTAAGAGGAATTTGCTATTGTCAACAGGGGTGGACTGGGAAGCAAAAGAGACCCTGGAAGTCATTTTCAAAGTGGCCCCATGTTACACATTTTCCGCAAGCCCAACCCTTTTCCTATGGGAAAATTTGAAAATACCACACAAAAGAGGCCCAGAGTGCAGAGGCCCACTGGGAAATCTCCAGAGTTCCCTATGGGCCATTCCAGCCGTGATTGCCAATGGCAGTTGACTCAATACTTTGCTATGCAAAAATAGCTGAAAAGCAGTGGTGGCCTCATTGCCCTGCGTATTAACCATAGGAGTATAATAGGCAGTGTTGTACTTCTCCATTTCTTGAATATCACCAATCAGACAGGGAGATGTTACAGCTGTTGTAATATTAGTGGGATCAAACATCTTCTAAAATTGTATGCCATCGCTTCAATTCAATATAGAGAAACGCACAAGTGCAACTTGCAGCAGTCAGACTTCAACTGCACGCAACTGCTTGCAACTGCACTCAGTTGCACTCCCTGGTGCTCCATGCACAAAGTGAGATTTTAAAGATCGCAGCTGATCTAGCAGGAGAAACGGTCCAGCCAGCAACCAGGCTTCACAGAACTGCTTGCAACTGCACTCAGTAGCACGCAGCAAGGCTTTGTATACGAGAATGTAGGACCCCGTGGGAATAGGATGAGCATACTGGATTTTAGCGCTTAAGGAGTTAAATAAAGATCCCAGTTGCTGTAGCAGCACAAACGCTCCAGTCAGCAGTGAGGCACCGCAGAGCAGCTTGTTAATGCACTTATGGTGTCTTCATGGAGTTCATATATTATGTCAGACACAGGGGAGCCTGCAGATAGTGTAAGTCTGCGGCCATCTTGAGGACCAAGTGCACCAATGTATACATTGAAGTCAAAAATCGATCTTACCCATCTGGGTCCCAGATTACTTGTACTGGATAGATCAAAAGGTTTTGGCAACCGCAGTGCCAGTGCATCACTAGGCATGGGCAGAACTGCTCTGTAGCGAGCGGTTTTACTGGTGGGTGAGATCTCATCATCATCCAACATGATGATGCTGAATCAAGAACAGGATAGTAGCAATGAATGGCTATTTTTCATCAGCCAACTATAGTGGCTGGGCAATAGTTCTGGGGTCCAACACATGTTCAATATAAGTAGTAGGAGACAGTGGTGTCCCTCTATGGTCTAGTATGTAGGAGAAACTGGTCAACCTCTACATAAATGCATGAACCTCCATCGCCAGAGCATCAAGCGGGGCGCAAAGGAGAGCCCAGTTGGTGAACATTTTTCTGAAGCAAATCATATCACAGTTGCTGATCTCTAAGGTAATTGCAGGACTGACAAAGCCAGGTAAACCTATGAATTCAAATGCATGCACATGTTCAATACATTGACAGGGGGCTTGGACAGACACCACAGTTTCATGAGTCACTATCACAATTAAAAGACTCTCAATTATCCCAACCATAGAAAAATTGACAGGAATTCAATGCATACAACAGATGCAATGACACACATACTGCAAATAAATCATGTTTACAAAGGGACACTTGATAAAGACATGTTAATTACACAATTAGCCAGTTGACAACAGCAATTAAGCAATTGCCTTTCAGAAGACTGTTTACAAGTAACATTGGCATCCCCTTAAAAAGATAGGGCCAGTACAGAGTTGTGTGTTTTGAATGGGCTGGGGAAGGTGTAGTGGGTGTAGAGGTCAATATGCTCTACAATGGCCAGGGACACCCAATGAGTGGGTTGAAAGACAACATCCACGGCATGTTAGTCCCATTCCATATCTCTCCTATCTGCGCTTCTAATGCCAATAGTTTTGGCCTATAGTTAGCGCTTTTAGCACCAACTTATAGCAAAACTAAAAAGATTATGATTCTCCATCTTTAATACTCGCGAACAGCATCATTCAAAACAACTTTTATAACTTTTAAACTCCACTTAATGTTCAAATAACAGTTGTTAAAACAAAACAACATGTGAACTTCTCCTCCAATCACAGTCCCTTTGGGCTATATAACATCTCCCAGCCGGAAGTGACGTCCTCTTCTTTGATGCAATTATTTCCAGTCTTGTATACTTTAACTCTTCTGAACACCATGGACCTTCCCCAGTCAATCGTCAAACTCAGTTAAGATGATTTTGCCCGCTCCTGAAACCAGAACAGTTAGGCTAATGGTTAAAATCAGGTCGGTTCTTCATTGTCATAATCACTCCCAGTTAACAATAGAAATTACTCATTCTGTCAGACCATCTCCAAAAAGACATGATATCTTACGTATCATACTAAATAACCCATGCTTCCATACACATATTAAATCTTTACTCATTGATCATGTTATGCATCAATAACCCACATGTGCTAACGTGGCATAGTACGTTGCCTCTGTGTCTTTAATAGAATCATGACTTTCCTGAACAAGAGTAGGGAAAATCTGTATTCTATGGCCAGATCGCAGGGTCAAATTATGCTGGTTTAAAGCTTTCTTACTACTAACTGAGCAATTTGCTGGAATGGCTTGAAATAAAATGTTTTTAAAAACTGAATCTCCTGACCAGTCCGCACACTTCATAATGTCTTCCAGCCTGGCACCCACTAAGAAGCTTTAGTGGCCATGGCTCACGCAGAATGCACTCCAAAACCTGCTTGCTCCATGGTCCCCTTGACTCATCTCGCCAGAGTGGTGCATGTCACTGCCTTATGCTGCTTTGTGAGCCCTATTAGTAATTGAGATTGCCTGTTCGGCCCAACCCCAGATGGTACCTTCTCATACACTTTGAGGCACCTATCAGCTCAAGAGAAAAGGCTGGACCAGACACAGTTGTGATGCTAATCTTGGTCCTTCCGGTTATATTAAATGTGACTCCTTCAGGAGAAGGATTGCTGCATCTTTTCTCTAATGCCTTTCTGTCTGAGACTCTTTTACACCAGGTCAAGCATAGAAATATAGTCAACTTCGCTGAGAATGTTGTGAGGAACAAGGAATGAGACGTGGACACAGAGGATTCATGGCGATTGGCATACACTTTTATTAAATAATAAAGAGGTTGGAAAATGCCTCCTATTGCTAAACTAGGAGGTATTTCCCTACCTCAACCAAAACTAATGGTCTGTCAGATGTCAAGATGTCCAAAGCAAAATGTCCTATGTCCAAAGTCCTATCCTAGCCCTCGCATTCTAAAAACAAACTATAAGGTGTCAAGGGTATTGACTTTGGCCTTGAAAGTGTGCAAGTTCAACAGAAGGTATAACTTCAAGAAAGTCCAAATAGATAAGGTTCACCGTTCTGCAGAATGACTCCCTTCCCCAGGTTTCTTTGCAGCAAAACAAAAGTTCAAGTGAATAACAAAGTTCTTTATAGCCCAAGAGGATAACTCCCTCCTCTTGGTATTGCAATCCGCTTCAGGGGCAATGACTCCCTTCTCCAGGCTTTTTGTCACATTCAGTACAGTTCAGATGCTAAGGGCATGGGTATAACTTGGGATTCTGTTTCTAAGTCAACACAACTTGGGTGAGAGTCCAAGACCGCAAAAGTACCTGTTATACTCTCCTGCCAGGGTCTCTTGTACAGTTCTTTAAGGGTGCAAATCCCAAATCTGCAGTTCCCCTGGCATACTCTCCTGACAGGATGCTAGGTTGCAATCTCTCTCACTCAGTGCAAGGGGTATGTGTTTTCCTCAAGCTACTTCATGGCAAAGTACTGTAAGTATGACGATGACAGTGATTCCAATGAGGGTTACTCTCTCCCCCACTCTCTGTAATCAATTCATTCTTTCAGGGTCTCTTTGCCTCAGTTTCAGCATCCCACTCTTCCCTCTGGGTTCACCGGTAACATATACATGCTTTCACGCCATTCGTATGTATTTGTGTACTCGCCTCAGGATTTGCAGGACTCAAAGCGCCTTTCCACGGTCAGCAGCGCGGGGTATTCTCGCTTCTCGTGTCGGAGTGAAGCTGCCCTGGCTTTCAGTTCCCGCTACAACTTCCTTATTCTTTGTCTGGTGAGTCACCTGCACCGCATCATTACGCGGCCAGTCTGCAGCTCACCTCTGCTCCTCTCTTCTCACCGGCAATGCTCTGTGGCTCCGGCTCTGTTAGGGAGATTTCTCACCCAAGTGCTTAATTCCCTCTACCTTAGAGCCCTCCAGCTCTTTTGCTATGTTTTGGGGCTTTGAACTTTTCATTTTCAATGTGTTTTACTTTTGTGTTCTTTGGTTATGGAGTTTTAAAACAACTCCATAGGCACCATCTTTTTCTGTGTGTCACACAGCACCTTCAGTGCAGTGACACAGGGGTGTCTTTTAGACTCCCCAAGGTTTGAAATACCTCCTCTGGGCCTGACTACCATCTCCCAGAGCATGTAAAGTTAAATTGGCTTTGCTACTCTTTTTAAATTTACTAACCCAGCACACACTATCTTCCTATAGAGTTCTGGAGGGGTTGCCTAGCTTCCCCTGAGTCAAAACACTCATGTAACAGTCAAATGTTACCTTTTCCTACTTTAAATGGCTGCTGGCAGTGGTTTAGATGAACTACTGTGATTTTTCCCAACCGCTAACAACGGTAGCTAAAAATCGGGTCAGCCATGTTTTTCAATATGGCGCCCCAGGCCTATCTGTAAAAACAGACTCCGGTCATCTTTTTTTGCCATTTCTTTTAGGGAAAGTCTTTCTTGTGTTTGCCTCTACGCGCCAAACCAGGTCTGGTCCCTTTGTTCGTTGGCCTTTGACGGGCTTCGGTGCTGATGCCCTCCTCTGGCGCCTTGAGTGTCTGAGGTGGACAGGATGTGAGGGAGGTGCCCGAAACTCCCTGTGCTTAGTCTCCTAGGAGACCTGAATGCACTCTGGTGTGATTGGCCGGCCAACTTTCCGGCAAGGACAGCCACCCTGCTGTCTGAGTGACAGCCAGGCTGGAATTAATGGGGGAAAACTGTTTAAAAGCAGGTCTCTGGGACTTGGAAAGCAGAGTTGACCACTGGAACGAAAGAACCGAAGACAAGCTGAAGGAAGGGGACTGCTGCAACTCCTGGATGACCGGCGAAGCCCTGCTGCATGCCCGAATTGCCTGAAACTCCAATCGACAGAGAAGCCCTTCAAGGTTATCTTCTTGCCTTGAGTTTGGTGTGAACAACCAACTCGTAAGCCACATGGACACCATCCCCATCTGGTCGAATTTTCATCAGAGTGCTGTTGAAAACCTGATAGCTAGAGGGAAGGAAACCAGCTTGTGGACTTTAAGGCACTCACACCTTAAACCGGCGTCTTGCTAAGCTTTTGGCCTCATCCCTGGGCAGTGCAGGAACCTCCCGACGTCCTCCTTCTTGTCCCCACAACTGAAGCTCAGGAATAGCAAGATCTGCTCGAACTGCCAGGAACAACTGCCTCAGCTACAGCTCTTCTTCACTAAAAAGGTACTGTGCAAATGCGTCCGGAAATCTTTTCGGCCTTCGAGAAAGTGTGTGAAACTTTCCTCAACTTCGAAGGCTTGTCCTTTCCTAAACATTCGTCAAACATTTCGTGTAGCCAAATTCTTCAAAACTCTGTGGCAAAGACTTAACCGTTTACCACTAGAACTGTGCTATCCTATACAAAGACTCTGAACCATTGACTTTCGCCCAGGCCTATGAGATGAATTGCTGGTTGTAGTTTACTGAAACCCTTTGCCCTGCCTATGAATGCATTTGTGCTGTTGATTCTTATAACCTTGTCTTTTTACCCCTTTTAAAAGTATATGAAGTGCCATTTTGCTCCCACTTCGGGAGAGCTAAATTTGTTCATTTACTTACCGGTTGTGTATTTGTGGTTTATTAGTGTGTGATATTGAGCTGCTCTTGCTAGTGTAATGTTTTCAAGCTGACTGAGTAAACAAATGTATATTATTTTACCAAAAAACCTTGAGTAAGTGTTTATTTGAATCACTGTATAAGTTGGTCCTTTGTGTAACTTGTTCTACTGCTCACTTAAACTCTTGGGATAAGTCTGGTTGCTCAGCCATCGCTACCACTTTACTGTGTAGTACATGCTTGTACCAAAGGTGAAATTGTGCTTACACTTGTAGACCTAATTGCATGTAGTGTTCCCAAAGGGTACTATGTGTGATTCTGCCTAACAGGCTCCCAGTCCCCTTTGCTTCTTGGTCTGCACGATCGGCTAAGAGTGTTTGTTCCCTCTCTTGCTGCAACCACTCACCTGCCTTCAGGGTTCCCTCCTGGATAGGGATTCCATATGCTCTGCACTGCAACTTGGGTTCTCTGTGGGTTTCCAAGTCGACTCTTGGAAAAGGGAGTTCTCTCAATTTTCCTGCAGCAGCTGATTTAAACTGGAAATGAATTGGACCAATCATATTCTTTGCAACACAAGCTGTGCATTATTGTTTACACTCTCTCTCTCTCTCATGGCAGTCCACTTTCTCGTCCCAGTACATGTTGTTTTACTAGATGTAAAATGTTCACAGGTTCTTTCAGCAGCCTTTGCAGGATATTATAGGGAGTTAACACAATACGCCATCAAAGCATGGAGACCAGAGGGGGATCTCTAAAAGGAAAGGCGTTATACAATGTCTCATCTGATGATGCCTGTCCGTTCCCCCCCCCCGAGGGTCGCCTCCCCTCATGGGAACCTCCCTAGCATAGCCACCCCCAGGGTCAGGGTCAGGATCAGGTAGTGGCTGCATGAGGAGAGGCTATCCCTGGGAAAGGAGTGATGGCATCATCAGATTCATCACAGTGCTTTCCTGGACAATTGCTCATTGTCTAGCCATGAGAGAAAGAGATGCAGTGCTGTATTGATGTCCTACTCCAAGTCGTAGGACCTCATTACAAGGTATGCGGTAAAGGGATAAGGGGGCCGGTAGGGAGGCCGGCCCCGTTATCCCTCTACCGCCCCATTATGAGTTCTCCTCGCGGGACCCGCTAAGGACGCCTGGTTTTACCAGGCGTCCTTAGCGGATCCCACGAGGAGACCAGGATGCTAACGGGCCTGTTAATAACGGGCCCGTTTTTAACATCATCCCCATTCCCATTGAGCCCTATGGGAGCTCGAATGGGAATGGGGATGTACAGGGTCTGGGTCCCTGGAATGGGGAAATACTGGACCCTCCAAGGTCGCAATGGCCTGGTATTTCCCCATTCCAGGAACCCGAACCCAGTACCCGAAATGGGGCTAGCCATGCCTCGTAATGAGGCCCATAGTCTGGAGCCGGTGGCCTCATGATCCCAATACCTTTCATTACCCTCTTTATGACGGGATGTTCCCCAACCGGAGTTCTGTTTACTTCGACATACGCCATGGAAATCTCAGACCTGTATACATTAACTGTCATGTAGACGTTATATTCTGCTGCAAATTTTGCCTAAAAATGTAGTTAACTCAACAACATCTGATGCAATGGGATTTGAATCCCTTTCACCAGCTATTCCAACTTTTCCAAGCTGCCTTGTACAATCTTGTCGTTCCAGGCACCCATGAGCTCCAGATAAAGAAACTACCTGCTTCTGGCTCTCTAGGCATGTCAGAAATCATCTACGCTAACCAGCTCAGCACCCGTTCAGAACCATCGGGTGAAGGCCCCTTGATGGGTCCGGCAGGATCTGTGGCATTTGGGGCAGCTGAATCAGCTTCTCTGTTGATAGGTCTAGAACGTGTAGCATCCAATCGCTGGCATCTCTCAGGAATCTTGAGTTCCGATCTACTACTGTGTTTGTCCGACCATGCATATTTTCTGCAATGTTCCTCTCCAGACAGAAATGCCATAAATCTTTGGCTAGCTCTGCCAGGGGTTTCGATCTTGTGCCCCCCAGGTGATTTATATATCTCAATGCCAAGATATTGTTCATCTGAAACAGGACACACCATTTCACTGTTTGCAGAGCCGAGGCTTGGTTCAAATGAACCCGCCACTCTGCTGGAGTGGACAGTCATGCCTCCAACTGCGCTCGTTTTTCTTTCATGGACTTCAGTCTTGCGCTGATCGCACTGCGCACCGACTTATCCATGGAGTTTCCTAGTACTCTTTTGAAACTCATGACCATTAGAGAATCTTGAGGGTCCATCTCTTGGCTTGAGCCTTGGGTTTCAGACATATCTTAGAACTAGCGCAGTGTGGGGCCACAGGACTTGAACTTGGGCTCCTGATCAATCGTCAGTGCTACTGTGGTGAGCTGTAGGGCTTTGCCTTGGGCCCCTACTGACCTGTCTTGTGCAGGGCTCCCTCCTGATGCATTTGCAGCTTGTAATATGGGCAATTTGCACTTTATTTTTTATTTTTATTTATGTACAGTTTATTACAAACCATTAAAAAGAAGAGAAAAAAAACAACACAAAACAAAACTCCTTTGATCAAACAAATCAATCATTACGTTCCCAATGGCCATAAAGAAAGAAAATGGGCTCTATCTCAAGATGCACAAACACCTCCCAACTCTGTTTTAGCTGCAGTCCTTCAATGCTGCTAGTCGGTGCATTAGTTCGTCCAGAAAGTTAGTTAAGGCAATTGTTACTTTCCTGTTTGAGTCTTCGAAAAACACCTGCCACAAGGTCTCTGCATCGTGGGTTTGGCAATTAAAGACCCCATGTGCTTTGTTCTTTCCAGCCGAAGGGCTGAGCAATGTAAAGTTAAATGCTTAAGTGTTTCGATCTGTTGCTTACATAACCTTTAAGCCTCTTCCCGCTCAGTTAGGTTTCCCCATAGGCTTATTTTTTCATTGGTCATGAATAAATTAAGCCGAAACTTCATGTACAGTGATCTTCGATATCGATCAGGGAATTTCATTAAGTAGCCCTGGGGTTTGTGCAAGGCAATGGCTTCACTTGGTACATTTTTCATTAGTCTAAGTTTTCATCTTTGTTCACCAGTCAAAAACCAATCTTGCCTCCAAAGTTCTTTTTTTGGCTTGATTCGAGTTCGTGTGAAGCGTTCTTATGTCAATGTCAAGATCTTTTAGGATTTTGCTGCATCTATCAATCCAATGAGAAAGTATACCGTTTTTCTCCTTAACCTGGATTGTGTAAAATCTGGAATTGTGGAGGTTTATCTTCCATAGTCATTTTACGAAAGAGTGAAAGCGTGTTCCAACATATTCTTGCATTCAATGAGGTTAGACTTAGCTCATGACGAATACAAGCTGTAGGAGTCCCTTTTGAGAGCCACAGAACTTTGGACCAAAAGATATTTTCAAGTGTGTCCCATATTGCATATGAACAGCCTAAGGCACATTCAGCACCATAGATTAGTGCCGGGGTGGCTTTCTGTTGGTAGAATGCAAGGACAGGTTCCAAAGAAAACTTTCCATATTTTTTATTTATCAGGGCTGCTTGAGTTGCCAGCATTTTGCCATAGCATTTTCAATCCACGGAGCATTGTTTAAGTTCGAGTTGGTCTTCATACCCAAGTATCTCGAGGTTGTAGCAATGGACAAGAACTCTTTTCCCAGTCGCTATTGGAATTTTTTATTGGAACAGGTTTTTTGTTTCCTTAGATCTTGTAATATAAGGATCTCTGATTTGTTCGTATTGATACAAAGCCCATTATCATTGACATATTTCTCCAGTGCGTACAGTTTTCGCTGAAGGCCGATTGATGTTACATCAAGAAGAATCAGGTCATCTGCGTACAGGAGCCAGCTTGTGTGTGTTCCATGCAATTTAGGTGGAAATGAGTGGACGCTTTTAAGGGTCTCGCTGATGTCGGAGATAAACAAGTTAAAAATAATGGCGGCTAGCGGGCAATCCTGTTTGACTCCACAAAATGTTCTAATTGCTTTTGAGAGCGCCCCTGCTCGGTCTAACCTGATCCTTACTTCAGTTTTAGTGTGTAGTTCTTTAATGGCTAGAAGCAGACTGGTGGGACAATTCCATCTGTGCAACTTGTTCCAGAGGGTTTCCCGATTTATACTATCAAAGGCGTGGGATAGGTCTATCAGGGCAAGATGGACCTAACTGCCAGTTTTGATGGCTTCCATTTTCATTAGGTTTATTATGAAAAGATTCAGACCACATCCCACACCTCTGACAAACCCTAATTGTCTGGGGTTGAAATGCTGACTAGAGGTGATCCACTCTTGTAATTGATGTTGAAGGTGCGTTGTGTACATTTTCCCCAGCACATCCAACAACGCAATTGGTCGATAGTCTTTAGAGTCTCCCCCGTTACCTTTTTTGAAAAAAGGTACGATTATCGCACTTTTCCAAGATTTTCGAGTTGCACATTCTAGTATGATTTTTTTTAAATAGGAGTGAACAGAAGTCTGCCCATTTTTCTGGATTCTTTTTTAATATGAAGTTTGTCAGGCCATCCGGGCCTGAGGCCCGTGATGAACTTATCCTCTTAATGATGTTCAGGGTCTCCACTTTATCTAATTTTAAGTTCCATGGTTTTACTTCCGGCAAGGATATTGGTTGGTGCTCTTTTTGCTATACAGTTCGCTATAGTGTGTTATCCTCTCGCTTTCAGCAACCATGTTGTTCTGAATAGCTGCTTGTGGTCCACTTTCATAGTTAATAACCTTCTAGAAATTACGAATGTTTTTAGTAAGTTTCCTGCTGTAAAACAATGGCTTTATGCGATTTTAACCAGTTTTTATATCTTTGTTTTATCAGCCTCTTTTCAACTTGATTTTCACTTTTGTTTGAGTTTTGGGAATATCTTAATTCAGCTCTCATGAGCCGTTTCCTTCTCAAGATCTCGATATCAAACATGTGTTTTGGATTGAAGGCACAACTCTGCAACCCCTGCTTTTTCTCAACAAATTGTGACAACAAATGTTGATATTCAACATTGGCGTGTTCCTCACTATAGCTGTTAAAGATTGTCTCTATGTCGTTATCGTCAAGTTGAAGCCTAACTCTTCCTGAATCTACTGATACCTTGTGGTTCCATCGTCGAGTGGATTCGGTTTTCGATACCAAGAATCAGAGTTTCACCAAATAGTGGTCACTTTGTAGTTGTAAATCACTTCTAGAGAGACTGTGCGTTTATGCATTTTTTCGGATACGAAGAAATAGTCCAAAGTAGATTTCTGGCACTCTCTCTTCCAAGTTGGTTTTGCAGGCACATCACCTTTTATATTTCCATTGAGCATTGCCATTTTCCTGGCATCCATTTCAATACGCCATTGAGACCTCACATTAGTGGTGCCACCACACACCGAGTTTGTAGTATCACTGGGTTCCAAACAAGTGATATTTAGATTACCGCACACAATTATGTGCAGTGAAAGTCCTCTTCAATTATCTCATCAATCAAGGTAATTGCTTGGTCAATGAATGAAAGTGTCCCAGCGGCTTTATGTTGCCAATATAAGTTAATTATGTAAAAAAGGCCAGCTCCTAAGTTAGGGATTCCTTCTAGGCTAACATAAGTTGTTTGAATACAAGGTGAAATATTCCTTGATCTGACAATCCTGTATCCAGAGGATTTCCTTACTATAGTCAGGAGACCCGTTATTGGCCTGCCTTTTGATTTTTTGATAACCGGGTTTATGGCAATTTCAAACTCGTCTGAGATCGGGCAAGCCATAAGACTTGTTTCCTGTAAACATACAAGATCCAGATATTCCATCCAATTCAGTTGAAAGAGATGTGAGAAGCTTCTGGTGTTCCAGGAACCCATGGAATGTACGGTTTGTTCTCCCAAAGTGTGGCATTAGCTCTTGTTTTGAGATGTTAGAGCGTTTGCCAGCCAATCCCAGTTGTTTGAATCATAAGTGGGATTCTGGTTTTCATTACCACTAGAATTTTTGCTCATCGTTTTGTATCCGCATGCAATGCTTATTTTGATTAGCTCACCTACTTGCACCTCAGGGATGGAGTTATCAGGTTCTTTCCGCATGTACTCCATGAATATACGTTCGGCAAATTCATATAGGGCATTTCTTAGAAAGTTACGTCCCCGAAAAGATTTTTCTTCTATTGGGGCACACCGTGCCTTCAAAGTACTAATGTTCGGTTCACAAGTTTGACTTTGTTCAGCATCTGTGTCGTAGATATCGAATCCCAAAGAAAGAAGCACAGGGGCTGCGCCTCGAGCAAGCTGTAACGTATTAAATTGGAGTCTATATGCAGCCTTACTCTGTCATTTTGCGTTTTTTTAATGGACTCTACTGTTTTTATATCATTTGAATTGATGGTCCAGAGGCTCGGCACATAATGCAGCAAATGTAGTACATTGTTACGGTTTAATATCAAGCCATCCTCACTTGATATAATCCGTTCCAGTGTGAGGCAGAACTTAGAATGAGGTTTCTTTGTATGGTGCGCACCCTTCATAGTGTAAGTCTTTTGGCTTTCCTCGATCTCTTGTGGTCGAAATCCCGCGAGGAGACCAGGATGCTAACGGGCCTGTTAATAACGGGCCCGTTTTTAACATCATCCCCATTCCCATTGAGCCCTATGGGAGCTCGAATGGGAATGGGGATGTACAGGGTCTGGGTCCCTGGAATGGGGAAATACTGGACCCTCCAAGGTCGCAATGGCCTGGTATAGAGCCCAAGCCATTTCACAAGGCCTTGTCGTTGTTGGAGGCCTTGTGAAATGGCTTGGGCTCTATTACAGCACTCAGATCGTTTATTCCGAGTGCCTTTATGTGAGAGATGTTATGAGCCATTAATGTGGCTGCAGACCCAGTGTTTGGCACGTCGTGTGTACGTGGATGTGCCAGTTGTTTCCATTTCTCTCCTAATGTAACAAAAATAGGACTCATTTAGTGAGTTTGGATTTCTTCTGAGAGTTCGGCAGGATTAATGTGCAAACTCGAGAGGGGCCTTTTACTTGAGCTGATTTGTCAGTTCGAGAATCCAGTTGTTTCCGTTTTTGTCCTAACGTACTGAGAGTTGGACTCAAGAGTTGAGTGCTTTTTACAGTCTTGGAAGAAGTTGCAGGACCCCACTACTTCCACATATTTAACAGGTCTTGAGGAATCATCTACTGTCTCGATGTTTTGACCTTTAGACTCCAGTTCAATAGCCATTGCTTGTGTCATGTCCAAGGCATCAGCGTCATCATAGGTGGATATGTTCAAAAGGTCAACCGAGGTTTCATCGCTGACGGAGATTACAACCTCGTTATATCCTTCTTTGTTTTCTTCAAAGATGTCCTTATCCAGGGTTTTATTGCCATGCACTGTCTTCTTGTCATTATCCTTTTTATCTGTATTCAGTGTAAAACTAACAGACTTAATGTTACGCAAGAAATTTCTTTAGTTATTAAAGGTTCGAGACTTCTTACTTGCTTGATTTTTAATTTTTTTTACTTGTACCACTTCAGGTTGAGGTTTTCTGCCATCTGGGCCAGTTTTGACATTAAAAATTGAGAATAGTTCCTCCTTGGTTCCGTTAAGGTTATTGCAAGCAGACAGTGCTACCTTGGGATTACCTATTGTGCCAGCGGCACCTGTTGAGGTAGAAGGTGTTTGAATGTCCATACTTGGGCTGTTTTCACTTTGCGACTCTTCTTGTATTGAGCCCAAAGCCGCTACAATCATGCCTTTCCCCTTTTCTGAACTTGCCGTAGATTAATCTGTAGCCATACCTGCCAGTTGTGAGGTTGGTATGTTGTTTGACTCTGAAGTAACATCTAATTCATCATGATTGTACTCAGTGTTAGTTTCCTTATTGAGTATTGTTGGTCTCGTAGGCCTGAATTGTTCATAAGAACTGTGATTAAGTTCGCTTGCAGGGTTATGCGTTGCACACGGGGAGCTACGTTGGTTGTGTTTTAGCAATCCCAAGGCCTCTCTGGCAACTTCAGCAAGTAGCTTTTTATCTTCGCTATTGTTGCGCTTTTGATCCGCCAAGCTGTTTAGTGAGTGATCTATTCTTGTGATCATTTCCTTGGACATTTGTTTGGAGAGGGCATGATCAGATTCCATATTTACCAATTTAGAGTTCATTAACGTTAAGTCTTTTATGTTGTTGTTCACTTGTTCATACATTTTTATGAATGGTGATATAGTTATCGATAGTGAGGACATCAAGATTGGTTGTAATTCTTCAATTACTTTCTTCACAATTTCTCCCACAACAGGATTAAGTTGGTCTTTCCTTTTATTCGCTTTAACCTGGAAGCGCCTTATTTTAGGAAAGCCGCGTTCCATAATTGATGAATCAGTTGTAGAATCATCAAAAGAAGATACATTATGACTGTGTGACGAAGCACTTGGTCCTGGTTCCACGACTTTTGTATTGTCCATTGAGTTTTCCGGCTGTTCAGATTGTCCTATCACACTGCTCTGATTTATGTTTTTTCTATTTCTTAACTGTGAACAGTGGATGCATGGAGAACAGGAGTCCTCCTGGGAAAGGCATGATTGTAGCGGCTTTGGGCTCAATACAAGAAGAGTCGCACCGTTTTGCAACGTTGTGCCACTTAGACGAAGGTGGGCTCACTGGGCAATTAGTAATTGTACCTTCTTTTGGATATTCAGTTTCTTTGTTTCCATTGGCAGTTCTTTGTTTTTAATGTTCCTTGCAATGTTTATTTGGGTCAGATCTCATAGAAGTTTGTTCACAACATTTAACAAATTTAGCCTTTCATTTATATTTGAAGACACACAGTTAGCATCTGCATTCAGGGTTGAAAAAGGCTGTGCTAATGCACTAGGGTGAATACATTTATTAAAGCTGTTCAACGTGGAGGAAGCCTTCGTAGAATAGAGCAAGTAGCCAAATGGCAACTTTTCCGTTGGTTCCTTCAAAACTTTTGTCGCGTTATCAGCGTCTGTTTGTGTGTTGAATAAGTCATTGGTCAGGCTCTGATGGGTAACCAGGGTATAAAACACTTCATTCTCTAAACCTGCCACATCCCCATCCCGAGCCTGTGTGCCTTGACTTTTGGAAAACCCGTTTTCTGTGAGCACAATGTGCTTTCACCCGGCGTTTCCACAAGGTCTGAACAGCCATCTCGGATGCCAGCCACAAGCGTCCGACATGAAGGACTGAGAGGAGGATATCCGGAAACGGAATGGAGAGGCTTCTCCCCACCCAATTCAGGGTCCGGCCCCGCCACTTGCCCAGCGCACCATGACAGGGCCCGTAACGAGGGAATCACGCGCTGCTCCAGCTCACGTTGAATAGCCCCAAAGCTGGACCCAACCCCTCCACTGCAACATGAGGTTCAATATGAGTCGCAGTGTGAGCCACAGACCGGAGCCGCCTCGTTACACTGGAGGCTCATGTCTGTCTGGCTACCGCTGCAGAGTCCCTCCAAGCTTGAATCGACACCTTGAAGAGTCAAAGAGTCACGCAAAGCAGGATGAGGTACGTGGATTACTCGTGCCTCATCACGTGCGCAACATTAATTATGTGTGGACACTTTTGAGTCTTGGTGCGGAGTAACAAGGGGGTAAATTACTTGCCGCACTTGGTCCATTTCGTGTCTCTCCCGCCGCAGATACGATCTCGTCAGTGGTTGAGGAGTTGATTTCTCCTTTCCCTTGCATCTCGGCATTGGGGCAGGTACACAGACAGGGTCCATTGTCACAATTTACCGGGCTACCAGTACTCCCAAGCCCACAAGTCCACACACACCACAGACGCCAAAGACTATGCTTGACTCAGTCAGGAGCAATTAACAAGGTTTGCTCCGCCTCCACAATAAACAGCAAAGAATCACTCCTCAGCTCAGCAGTCAGACTCCAAAGACTCTGCTTGACTCCGTGACCGCTCTGCGGTGAGTTAACAAGGTTTGGTCCGCCTCCACAATAAACAGCAAAGAATCACTCCTCAGCTCAGCAGTCAGACTCCAAAGACTCTGCTTGACTCCGTGACCGCTCTGCGGTGAGTTAACAAGGTTTGGTCCGCCTCCACAATAAACAGCAAAGAATCACTCCTCAGCTCAGCAGTCAGACTCCAAAGACTCTGCTTGACTCCGTGACCGCTCTGCGGTGAGTTAACAAGGTTTGGTCCGCCTCCACAATAAACAGCAAAGAATCACTCCTCAGCTCAGCAGTCAGACTCCAAAGACTCTGCTTGACTCCGTGACCGCTCTGCGGTGAGTTAACAAGGTTTGGTCCGCCTCCACAATGAACAGCAAAGAATCACTCCTCAGTTCAGCAGTCAGACTCCAAAGACTCTGCTCGACTCCACCCTTTATTGTGCTCCAAGATTTCATCCACTCATGCCTTTTTTTAAATGTATTTATTTTTTAATTGTATTATTTTATTCATCAAATTGGTGCTCCTATTGCACTGAGGCAATCAGGTTTCATTTATCTGAGGAAGATTTGCTCTTGAGTGTCCTCTGGTGGCTGATCTCTACACTGCACTGCACGTCTACTGATGTATTCGTTAGGACAGGCCTGCACGCCGAAGAGGATGCTCTCTCCCCGCCTCTGCCTGCCATTAGTGGGCGTACCACTACTCTTGCCAGAGTTAACCAGAACACACAACATGTTGTGATATGTTCGCTTTCCACAGTAATGATGGCAAGTGCAGTTGCTGTGTCCTCTTCCTCCAGAGGAGTTTGTCCGTGACGGAAAAGGCTGTTCCCGACTTGTAAAATGCACTTAGTATGTGCAAACACTCGACACTGCGTTCGCGCAACTCTCTGCTGTGATGTGATATCAAAATCAATACATCATAAATAGTAACAAATTTGTTGTCAAAACCGGAGCCTCGGATTATGCTAAACTCCATTCTTTACTTCTTGAGCAGCCTAGTAATAAACATAAGATGATAAAACCAATTACTATGAAAAACTACAAATCCCATCGTATTTGAGACTCTGGTAGTTTCTTTGTAATTGGTGGGCACCGACACGTGATCTCATCGACCAATCCGTTGCACCTTATGTCCTTATCTTCTCTATCATCTGCCACTTACTCCTCTTTCTTTGCTGCTCGAGCAGCAGTTAAGAACACTATTTTGCCATTCATGTTTTCAGATACATTAAAATCATTGAATATATTCTTATATTAGTGCCGCAAACACGTAGGGTTTGTACTTGTGTGACAGCGCGTGAACAGCAGAGTGTGACATGGTGTTTGGATCTGGCGAACGCACTGTTCCGGATGGCCCAACAGAAAGCAGCGTAACACGGAAGTGGCTCAGAGCATGACGGTACACTGCGGTTCTGGTGCTTGCCGGGCGCACTTCCATGGTGAAATTTCACAGAGTTGGTTGCGTGGAAAGCGGCACCCATAATATATATTTTCAAATTGATTGCACTGAAGTGCGAAAATGAAATGATCTGGCAGCCTCTGGCCAGTGAAGATACAGCTGCTAGCAAGCAGAACACTGACGGCACATACCAGCTTCTGTACAAGTGAGGGGCGAAGTCCCAGCAAAAACTGACAAACTGTTCAGTCAGCACATATCTCTGACCGGCTTTATTATTACTACGAGTGTTGATACTGTGACGATGGCAGGCCCAGGAATCCTGCTTTTTTATCCATGAGTGGCTCAGTGAAATCTCCAAGAGCAAGCGATGAGCAGTTCGAGTGAAGAGAGCAAAAGGCCCCATTTGAGCCAAAAAAGGCTCCAACCCAGCGTGGATCATATTATACAGAAAGCACTAAGTGCGGGGCTAGGGCACTGTACTAAGAAAATTAGTCTAATGGATGAGTGGCTAGCGTTCTCCCAGGAAATGTTAGAGCTCAGAGGAGGTTCAGGAGACGCTAAGAGAATTAAAAGGGGAATTAAAAAAAGCCTGCAGGGTTTGCAGTGCCCAGAACCACCAGGTTCGCCACACCAACAACAAGGTGGCAAAAAGAAAGCAGCAAGGTCAAGGGAGAGAGACAACAGGTAGCAGGAGGTCACTGCATCAAGCTCAGATGAGCCAGAAGACTAGAGTTGGCCCGAACCATCAAGCGATGAGGCAGTGCAAATACTGTCATCCTCTATTGAAGCCCAAGACAGTAAGACTTACAACAAAAGGAAGAGGGTGGAAATACAGGAGTAGGATGGGGATGAGTTTGATCCTTATTCACCCCAGATCCTCAGAATGGGAGCCACCAGCAAAGATTGTGGCATACTTAAAAAAGAGGCTGAGAACACCACTTTCTAAAGAGGTCAGGAATAAATTAAGAGTGGAATGTCCCAGGCCGCATCTATCAGAGGGGATAGCAGAGACCCCTGAAATTAACGAGAGAATACTCACGTTTATGGGGCTTTTGGGCCGATAAACCAAAGATGTAAAAAAGGGCATGGACAGATCATGGAGATCATGCCAGGATAAGATGTAAGATGTGGTGGGCCCACTAACAAAAGTCCTCTAGCTGGCAGAGGAGGTGAAACAGAAGGGAGAGACGAGAGATCCAACTGTCTTGGCAGGCTGGACTCAGAGGGCCATATGAATGTCTGTTGGGCAATGATAACAGCACCACTGCAGAGAGGAGGAGGTCTATTCTACTCAGGATACACCCAAAATGTAGTGCATTTGTTATGTCAGGAGTCCTCAGCGACATCCAAGGTCAAACAGAATCATTTATAAAGGAAATTACTAAATTTGCTAACACATATGCATCTCTGGATAAGGTCCAAGCATCCCTTAAAAACGTGTTGGGCAGAGGCAGGGGGGGCAGCCGTTACTACTACTTCAGGCCTTATAAACGGCATAACCAATTGGAGAGAGCAGGAAGACAGTAAACCCAATCCATTCTTCCCCTGAAGGGGACGAGTAGGGGAAGAGGCTGGCGTCACGCTGCAAGACAGCAACATAACAAAGCAGATGAGAGCGAAAACAGCACAGCCACTTGTGCTAACAAGCGTAGGGATTCCCGCAGTAGGGGGAAGGGTGGTGCAGTGTGTAGAGAGCCGGAGAGAAATCTCTGAAGATCCCTGGGTTCTAGATAAAGTCCAGGACTTGCATTTATATTTTTATCAAAAACCAGTTCAGTCGAGTCTCCCAAGACCAATTTTGTTCAGCGAGGGAGACCAGCAACTGCTGGAGGCAGAAATCAGAGATCTAATATGGAAGAAGCCATTGCTCAAACGTCGAGACGCAATAGACGGTTTCATAAGCAATCTGTTCTTAGTAAAAGGCAAACGCAAGCTGAGACCGGTAATCAATTTCAGGGAATTGAATGGTTTCATAGTTTACAGACATTTCAAGATGAAGGGTATTCACCTCCTAAGGGACCTCCTGCAGCAGGGAGACTGTTTACAGACATTTCAAGATGGAGGGTATTAACCTCCTAAGGGACCTCCTGCAGCAGGGAGACTGGCTAGCCAGCGTAGACCTCAGAGACTCCTACCTGACGGTACCGATTGTGCTAGAACTTTGAAAGTTCCTGCGATTTATCTGGAGAGTACAGACGTGGGAGTTCACGTGTCTGCCTTTCGATCTAGCATCAGCCCTGTTATTTCAGCAAACTGATAAGGCCGGTAGTCAGCCATCTAAGAGAACAAGGTATTCGAATGATCATATATCTGTATGACATATGTCAGATGTGTCAAGACAGGGACCTGCTTCAGAAGCAAGTGACAATTGCGACTGATCTTTTGCAACAGTTGGTATTGTTAGTAAATTGGGAAAAATCTCAGTTATTCCCAGACCAGTCTATGGAATTCTTGGAATTTGTGGTAGATACGACCCAGGGGACTCTCAGTTCACCATTGGACAAGGTGAACATGATCAAAAAAGAGATCAGGACCACCCTGACAAGAGAAGTGATATCTCAGTTGGCCAGATTGGTGGGTTGTCTAGCATCCTCAATCCAGGCTATATTCCCTGACCTCTCCATTACAAAGCCTTACAGCGGTTGAACAGCCAACATCTCAGAAAGGGCCTGTTTTACGACCAGTGAATTCCAATATCTCAAGAAGCAAGGTTGGAATTGGAGTGGTGGTTCCAACATATTGAGGCCTGGAAAAGGGGAGCAATATTTGGCTCCTCCTCAGACGTAGTAATGGAGTTAGATGTCAACCAGTGGGGCTGGGAAGCCCATTGTGGAGATATGGCGACAGGAGGCAGATGGTCGGGACAGGAGCTCGATCTGCACATCAACTGCCTGGAGCTACTAATGGTTCCTTTGCAGTGAAATGCTGGACCCAGGAGAGAGTTTGATGTTGTGTACTCCTCAGAATGGACAATGTGTCCACGGTCAGATATATCTATCGACTGGGCGGAACGAGATCCAGAATGCTAACGGCGCTAGCAAAGGCTTTTTGGCAGGAATGTCACAGTGATGGCAGAATACCTACTAGTGCCACCGAGCGAAGTAGCGATTGGCACTACAGATACCTCAGGTATGCCACTGATTGGCAGCTGGATTCGGAGGTATTCCAGGAATTAATGTCACGTGGGGTCCATGTCAGACAGATGTATTCACATTGAGGCTAAACAGACAGCTGCTTTGGTTCTTCCGTTGGAGACTGGACCCTGAGGTGGAGGCGACAGATGCGTTCCTCCAGTCCTGGGGGCCAAACAGGGAGTATACATTTCCTCCGTTCTTGATGATTCAGAGGTATCTCTGGTGTTAGTAAGGCCAGACTGAAAGGGACAAGCCTAGTTCCCCAGTCTTTTGGAGATGGCTTGCGACAAACCAATAGCTCTGCCGAGACGGGAGATGATTGTGCTTGGGCCATGACATCCCTTGGAGTAATCAGGCAACCTGAACTTAAAGGAGTAGTGCGCTCAAAAATATTATTGTCCTATGCACCTTACCATGGTTTGCCGCATTTTTACACATGCAAAATCAGGCAGCAGGGCGCGGCCATCTTGTGGTAATCTTATCCATTGCTGCATCACCCTAAACTCAAGTGCCCTTTTGGCACTAAATCATAGTCCCCGCCCCTGAAGCTGACATCACTCGACGCACACGGCCGTTTTCACAAAGCGAATACACGTCTCGTGTCAACGTTCTCTGCTAATGGCGTGTCTCCATGGAAATGGCAGGATGCCTTTTTCCTCAAGAAGTATAAACAGACCGCTTCTCATCAGACAACATCAGAGTTGCTTTTTCAGTCGTTTCACAGTCTTTTTTTGAATAAACTGTGACTCGTTTCTGCTCTGTTCAGCTATCCTCCTTGCTCGTAGCCCGTGCGAACAGGTATAGTGCCAGCATTACTATCGATTTTGATTTTGTCGTATGATGGCAGTAATAATGCCCTACCAGTACGAGCCGGAGTATTCCGAGGTGGAATTAGTGGGAAGAGAAAGATGCCGAAACGATGGGGCTTCGGACGACAGTTGGGAAGACGAATCACCTGATCAAGAGCTTTAGCCTAGTCGCATGGACGACGTCTCCACCTGGTGTACCAGCAATCAGTGCAAGGTCATGCCAACCGAGGTGGAGAACTGCTGCTGGCGAGAAAACTCTGGATGCTTGGCCTACATATCGGAAGAAGACACACCACCATTATGCGTTACCGAGCTGCATGACTTCAGGGCAGCCTGCCTCACAAGGTCCGTGTTGAGGATTATGATGGTGCTTATGCACGAACTTCGAGCAACAGTTCGCCCCCGCAATCCAAGTAACAAGTAAGTGTGCTCTAGATGTGATTTAACTTAGGACATGGATGTCTCCTATATTGTCGTAACTTTGATCTATCACTGCCAAATTAATGTAGTCTTGCAATTCAATAGTTCTCTCACGCTCTGTTCAAATCATAGTGGTCATCTTAAGTGTCTTTCATGTAGAACCAAGAAACAATATTTCTCTGTCCCCCAAACGTTATGGATTGCATGGGTGTTCACTTATGTGATGTGTCTAGACTTTAAAGCCCAAGTTCATTGATCCATGAAGTAACATTTGTACTGGTAACTATGCCATAGATTACAAGTTTGCATGTTCAACCAAGGTTTGTAGACTTATCATGTTCATTTAAAGTTACAGCTTGTATGTTTCTCGTCCACAGGTGGTGCAGGCTGGTGGCCTATCGTTTGTTTACATGGTGGCTTCAAGGGAGGCTTGGACACCGTGTTCGACGAGTAATACCGGCCTGTGTCATTGGAGCCATTCGCACCAAATTCCCCGGCGACTGCGGCCAGTACAGGGCATTTTCCAATACTGTGCAGCCACCCGAAATGTACAATGTTTAGTACATGTGTGATATCAATATCAGAAACCAAATAAAATACAATTGAACTTTTATGAATAGTTGTTTCAATTTTTCAGTGAATCAAGGACACGCTAACTTGTCCTCGCAGAGCTGGTGAGGGTACAGAGTCCCCAAAATACAAATATAAGCTTTAGTAAATGGACATATCCAGAAGGGAATGAGACTGGAATAGGGTTGAGAGAAGTATAAAGGCTTTATGTAAAATCAGCACACAGAGAACTCTGCTGCACGTGGGTCGCCCGCGCTCATCTGGGCGATGTGAAGGGCGGGTCAATTCCGCGGGTTTTGGTCACTCCTGACTTTCCAACTACATATCATTTTCTGACACACAATGAATAATGCAAATCCTGTACAACCCCTAGAATGTGGGGAAACCTATAAATTCTAACTACATATAAACACGTTTCATTTCGAGGCCTTTGTGGGCGTAAGGGGTACAATGGTCTTAATCTCCTGGTGCGTGATTAGAGGATTACATTCGAGATTTCTTTGTCCTGGTGCCGTCAGGAAAGAATGAGTGAAGTGACACGTGTTGGTTTTAGCAAAATATATGAGGACTTGTGGATAGGTTATATTGGTGGCACTCTAGGGCGGTCAGTGGATAAGGCTCACGCTTCTGCTACATCAAAGTGAGAATGTATGGGCATATGGGGAAACAATGCGAAAACTTCCACAGGGCAGGGTGAAGAGCAGCTTTGTGGAGATGGATGGGTTACAGGGCAGCATTTGGCCCGGTCACACACAAGGCAGGTGAGCTCAGTGGAAGGATAAAAGAATACAATGTTTGCTAGCAACTATTCAAGCCAGTACATCCATGTGAAATGAGTTTGTCTGGCACAGGCTCAGGGGGAGTAAAAGGTGGAGGCCGGCTGTGTTCGCTGTTCGTGGCTCTGCAAAAGGGGGGAGGAGGCTTCACATTAATCTGAACGCCGCCTACTCCTAAATGGAGTGGGAGGTTAATACAAAATGGATTCGGACCGGGTCCTGCAGTATGCCCTCTTCTATTGTTGCCAGGATTTCTCTTCTGGCACCAGTGATGAGGCAAAACAACCCCTCCTTCCTTACACTGGCAGGATGCCCTTATAAATGTGTCGTCTCCATTCAGCAGTGTTCTGGCCCCTTTCTCCATGCCTCTTGGGCATCCATCCCCCCTCCGGTATCAATGGCAGTTCGCATCTCTGGCCCTACCCTCCCGAGGGTGCTGGCAGGATGGTAATGTCTGAAGTGTGTTACACCTTCCACACTTCAAAGTTATCTTCCGCAAAGCGGCCATTGTACTCAGGGCATCCCCAGACCCAGTGTCTGCAGGTCTGTTGCCTTGATGCAGACCGCTCCCCTTCTATCCACATAAAACCATGCCATAAACACGTCACTCATTCACATACACACCCGCTTTTCTAATTCTTTATAAGCCCATTGATATTTATCCTGACAACAGCTGTGAACACTGGAAGTTAACTTGTGATTGTGCTACCTGTGAGCATCTGTGAGCACTGGAAGTCAACTCTGGATAGCGCTACCTTTTCTCCTGCTACTAACTACCCGGCTTGCTGAATCTCATTGTTTGTTAGTCATGGTAAGTGTCAATTGGGATAGAAGTGCATCCTTCGCGGACCATGTCTATAAGAATGTTTCCTTTTGATGCAAGAAAGTACATTCAACGGACGATAAACACGTTGTCACCTCAATCAATTCTTATGAAAGTTACCCTATTGTATAGTCGACTATGCTAGACAGGTTTTGCTTCTGTGACCAAAACAAACATTGCCTACAAACATTATGATATCATTCCATCCCATAATTCCATCCCTATCACGCATTCGTGTGAAGCATTATTGTAACTATATGTCCTTTTTTTAAACAGAATTTTCAAGAATGCCTGTGTGTATGGTTGCCAGTTGCCGTTTTAAGTCCTATTCCAAACTTAAGAGCACAATAATGCCTACATTCCCGAGGAATATAAATTGAAAATAAGAGAATGGGTCAGATAATGTGGATTTGCCCCGGACGAGCTTGAAACTAGAACCCTTGAAGTCTCAAGGGACTTGAATGGCGGTAAATATATGCAGCCTGCACTTTGCCCCACATATGTACAACCCATCGCAGAACAATTGCTTCAGAACGCAATTCCAACTCTATTAATGCACACGCGGGACCAGGTGAGTTCACGATGATGAATTAGCTGTGGATGATGAATTAGCTGTAGGCCTTGGGGTACCGAACAGATAACTACATGAACGGATTGGTGCTTTTGGTGTAAATGTTTGGTACTAAACTTTGCATATTTACCAGATTGTATTACTTTAGACCTATACCACATTTTGCCAGATATCTGTCCCTGGTTTTATGAGCATCAGAGATGGCTATGCAATAGTGCACTTCGAAATTAGCATAATCTTATCGTAATCGGTTGCTTCACATTTCAATTGTTTTAGGCAAGCATATTGACTGAAGCACAGACCCCCGATACTAGCGACAACACCGAAAATTCCAGTATACCAATGGTGAGCCATACAGACTTGCAGAAGTTCATATTATTGACAGTTGGATCTTCCTACATATCTAATGCAAATCTCATTTTCACTTTATCACTTCGTGGCAATTGACTGAAAATGAAGGTGCTAGATTATGCGTCCTTTTCTTTCACAGAGTCCCCAACCACTTTAAGCGCCTATCAGGTAGTTTTATGATTACACCAATGTATTATACATGGAATTCTAAATAATAATATGAAATAGTTTATGTATCCGGCCGTTTGTTTACATAATGTATCATTTATGCATTTTTATATATATGTACCAAATGTCTGCATCCGATAGTCTCCGTTCAATTTCACTGTTTCCATCCATTCTAAAACAAGTACTGTGTTACAGGGTGATGATGGTACCTCGACTACAGTTACATCATCCTTTGGAGCTGTTCCTGGGTCTGAGGTATGCAGAATGCAATGCCAAACGCTTCAGTGCAACATTAGAATAAGTTAGTTTTGCATGGTGATCTCTGATCGAGTGCACTTGCCATCAATCAGGTGAAATTATTTTGACTAAATGACACACACCGTTTACGACGGTATGCATGAAAGCGACTTGTGCGTTGAAAGAATTTGATTCCAAATAGTTTTTTTAAAAATGAATATTCGATTCAAGGGATGTATACAAGGAGGTGAATTAGAAGAGGAGGCACACGGATCAGAGGTGGTGGACCAGCTTGCTAGTGCGGTCGTCACACTGAATGAGATGCTTGAAAAGACAAAGAAGTTGATTGCACAGAAATACAAGAAAACAAGGGTAACTTACACACGATTTTGTTTGCGAAAAGTGTTTTGTGCTGGTGTTGTCTTCATAACATGTATTTGTTATCTAAAGTGCTATACACTGTATGTTGGATTTACATTGAACATATTTTTACAACCCATCTCCTAGAGGCAGAGAAGCATAAGAACTATGAGCACACAGACAACATATCAAACCAAGAATGCTGCTTGCCAAACAGATCTCACCATGGAGCAACTATTATTTGAGGCGCAGCGTGTTCCAGTCAATAAGCAGACTCAAGATGCTTATGCCCAATGGCCAGAAAATGAATGGAATGTGACCTGCGAAGCAAGCAAAGTGTTGTTGGACCATTGCTACAATGCGAGAACTGGACAAGATGAAGATGAAACTGAATATAGGGAAGATGCTTTTGAATTACTCACTGACCCCATCACACAATCTACACCCGCAAAAAAAGGGCCGCCCAATAAACCATCGACATTGATGGTTTCTCCAATTTGTGAGCAATTAACACAAGATGAAATAACAGAGACTGAGGCCTCAATGGAATTGACTGAGGAACTTGCCAAAGATCTCGACTTCAGTGTGGGCAGTTTGCCGGATATGTCCACCACAGTTGAGTCAGAAACCACATTAACGCAGGATGATATTCTAGTAAAGGAGCACAAATACATTGTTTTCGACAGCTGCCTAGCACAGATTATACTGATGCTGAAATGTATCCATCCAGTGAGGGGGGTAGAATGTGGGAAGCCATTGGTGAATGTTACTCGTGTATAACAAGGCACAAACCTGAAAATCAAAGCCACCTGTGCCCTGCTCCATGCACCATTTTCATGGTCTGCTCAACCAATGCTGGGTAAAGTGCCAGCTGGAAATCTACTGTGTGCAGCAGCTTTGCTTTTTAGTGGTTCGAGCTTTAGTAAGTTGTCCAGTTTCTGTACATTTGTGGGACTTCAGTTCCTTGCTAAAGCACAGTATTTCAAATATCAATGTGAATTTGTATTCCCTGCCATCAGTGAAGCCGGAAAATGGAACGAATGTCAATTGTACAGACATTCTCTGGCAAACGGTTCAGGCTAGCTGGCGATGGAAAGTGTGACAGCCCCGGTTTTTCTTCAAAGTAATGCACATACCACTTTCAGGACATGGACACTAAAAAAATAGTGAGGTCTGTGGTCGTGCAGGTGTCCGAATTGAAATCCTCAGTGGCCATGGAGAAACATGGTTTTCTATAATCCCTGCAAGATCCCCAATCGAGTGGAATGCAAATAGACCTCATAGCCACTGACAGACATGTTTCAATTGCCAAGGTAATGCGCAAGCAATTTCCAAACATTCGCCATCAATTTGATGTCCTGCACATAGCTAAATCAATCAATAAAAAAATCACAGCTGCTGGTAAAAAAAGGGTTCTGAAAATATTTTACAGTGGTCCCAGTCTTTCAGCAACCATCTTTGGTCGAGCTACAAAACTTGTGATGGGTCTGTGGAAATTCTAATTGAAAAATGGCGCTCATTGATGCACCACTGCTCCAAAGTTCACTCATGGACAGAAAACCAACATTTTCACAAATGTGAACATGTACCTTTATTGGAGGAGCAGGAACGCAAGAAGAAGTGGTTGGTTCCATCTTCACCTGCACACAATGCTCTTGAGAAGATCGTGTTTGATGAAACTCTATCAAGAGATCTGAAGGGACTCACAGAATTCTGTCACACAGGAGATTTGGAGGTGGTCCACAATATGTGCCTAAAGTACCGGCCCTAGAGATTGCATTTCGGTATACAGGGTATGGAATCTCGCACACTACTTGCGTTATTAGCGCATAACGAGAACATAGGCAGACAACAATCTAGAACTGCTGGGAAATTTGGGATGCTTCGTTATGAAATGGCCTTTGGAAAAAGAAGCAAAAAGTGGGGGGTCAAGCCAATATACCAGCAGATGGAATTTGATTTTGTGAAAGATCTGACTTTGACTGTGTTGGACATGCATACTCATGGAATCGTTCGTGGTTTGGTTCCTAGGACAAATACATTGCCACAAAACATTGCAAACGTGCCCTGCCCACCAAAAGCAGAACTTGTGGAACAGTTTGCTTCCCGATACAAATGATTAGCAGCTTTTTATATGTTCAACAATTTTGATACATTGTACATGACCAATGGAAAACATATTTAACTTGAATTTCAAAGCTATCAAAAGTATATATTGTCCAAATAAAGCGTACATAAAATTTCCAGATGTACCCTGTTTGTCAATTTGTTTTGCAAGAAGTGCCTGTTGGAGCACTACAGATTAGGTATTTGGGAGATGAATTTGAGGTGGTGCGGGGGTAGGTTCTGAAGTCGCAGAGTCCCCAAAATACAGAATATAATAATAACAATTGTACACATCCATAAGGGAATGAGACCAGGAGAGTGGCATTGAGAAGAATAAAGTCAGCATACAGATAACTCTGCCCCCCTGTAAAACATTATATCAAACACATTCCATTTCCAAATGATTGCAGGGGTGGGGGCGTACAGGGGCACTGCGTTTCTAAGACCTTATCAGTGGGCAAGATGTACCCCAAGCTTTGAGGTTGAATGAGGGCATAAAGGCAGTTATATTGGGGAATCTAGGGTGGTCAGCAATGAACGGTCACACTCCTCAGAGGAAGGAAGCAAAACCAATACACTGTTTGAATTATAACACTTCACGGTGGACCAGCGATGACAAATAGGCTAGTTTGACACAGGCGCCGGAGGAAAAAGGTGGGGGCAGTCTCCCTTAAAGATAGTGTTTTGTATTCAGAATTGGGACGTGCTGTGCTGTGAGAGGATGTGTGTTGATATTCCAGGTTCTGCGTCAACTGACACTGTGATGTAGGTGATGATTTGGCGCGTTTGGCTACGCTGCCCAGTAGCGTCACGGACATAGGTGGAGAATATCGCTAGGAATGGTGATGTCAGCTTCAGGGGTGGGGACTATGATTTAGTGCCGAAAGGGCACCTGAGCTTAGGGCGATGCAGCAACGGATAAGATTAGCACAAGATGGGCGCGCCCTGCTGCCTGATTTTTCATGTGTAAAATTGAGGAAAACCTACAGTGAGGTGCATAGGAAATGTTTTTGTGATCGATCGGCGTATGCTTAAAAACACATGCCCGAACGCTTGGGACAATAATATTTTTGAGCGCACTACTCCTTTGTTAGCGTGGGTGATTTCCGGGAATCCTGGCTCATGCCGGGTGTTTTCGAGAGAAGCTAAATGCATCATTGAGGAGTCCTGGGCTCCCATAACTAGGGAAGCTTATCATTCAGCGTGGGCAAAGTGGCATAGCTGGTGTCTGGAGAAGACCGTGCATTCCTCTGGAATAGATGGGGTTCACGTAGTAAATTTCCTGGCGCAGTTGGTGGCACAAGGAAAGGCCTATAAAACAATTAATAGAGCATGCTCTGAGATTTCAGCGAGACACCCACGTGTCTGGGGCCTACCATTAGGAGAACACCCCTTGGTTTGTAGGTTGCAGAGAGGCATCAAGATTTTAAAGTGAATGAGGTGTTGAGGCTTTTTAGAAATTGGCCGGACAATGCAGAACTTTCCAGAAAGGGCCTCTCAGGCAAGGTGACAACGCTGCTATCTCTCGTATCTTGTAAGAGAGTATCGGTCGTGAGAGCATTAGAGATTACTAGAAAGACTGTGTCCTCAACTGGGGCTACATTCACTGTCTCAGAAAAACCAAACACAGATTTAAGAACAGTGTCCTATGCTTCATTCCTGGATCAGCCAAAGCATTGTCTGGTCAGGTGACTGGAAGCTTATGAGGCTATGACACAACACCTTAAACCTGCAGGTGAGTCTCAACTCCTCAAAGCATTACGTAAACCTTACAGGGCGGTAAAACTGGCTATGCTGCAAGTGGGTATTGATGTGGAAGTCTACGGTTGCGCACTCAGTGGGGGGGAGATGGCTTTTAAAGCATACAATGTAGGGGCTTGCTGGAGGATATCCTGAAAGAAGCTGATTGGTTGAATGAGTCGACCTTTAAGAATTTTTATTTTAGACCAATTGAACATATTTTGACGTTGGTGGTAGGTAAGCATTGAACAAGCATAATCCTAGCCTACTGTCTTGACACAGAATTCAGATTTTCGACACTAATGTGATAGAAAGTCATAATTCTACTAAAGACACAGAGGCAAAGGATTATTACACCCTTGCAATCGTAAATATAGTCATGATTGTATGCACTGACTATTTATTATGCAATATGCTATGATGTGGTGATTTTAATTTTGCCACAATTGCCCAGCCAGTAAGGGTCACTTCTTAAGGCTTGTTTGTTTTTTAGGGGCAGAGTCACCTGGCAGGTCTGTGAACAGTGAAAAGGAGTGGAACTCAAAGTTGGCGTCTATTCGTTGGGGCGCAAACGTTAAGGAGCAGCGAAAGAAAGATGAGGAAGTGACAGGGGATATAGAGGATACGGACACAAGGTGCAACGGATTGATCGATGGGATCACGTGTCAGTGCAGACCAATCACAAAGAAACTACCAAAGACTCAAATACCATGGGATTTGTCGTTTTTCATAGTAGTTGGTTTTATCATGTTATATTTATTACTATGCTGCTCGACAAGTAAAGAATGGAGTTCAGCAGAATCCTTTGCTGCTGTGTCTTTAATAGAATTATAACTTTCTATAACGTTAGTGTTGATAATCTGAATTCTGCAGTAAATAAAAGTACTCATCTGTTCTGCGAGCATCAAAGAGCATCTTACTTCTGCGGGCAGGAGATCTCCTTCCTACCGGCAGCACACTTCTTCGCTGGCAGCACAGAGCTTGTGCGGCGCCCGCGCCGCACCATTTCTCAACCAGACGGGAGCCATTTAGTTATTTCAGCATCCCGCCACTTCACTCCCGAGGCGGGGGCTGCTTTCCCTCTTTTCTCGGGGCACATTTACATCAACCACTGAGGGGGTAGTTACTCCTCGTCGCCATTGTTGTGTCCTGGACCCAGGGCACAGGCACACCTTTGCTGAGGGTCACCCAGCCGACACACGTGGATGCAGGGATCACCCTATTAGACCGTGGGCACATGGTCGGACCATGGCCTGGGGTCACCCATGCCTTCATGACGTACGGTGCTGGAGTTGCCCAGCAGGGTCACCAGTAAACAGGTGCATCAAACTGTTGCAGAGTGGCCTGGCAGGGGCTCTGCTCATACGGGGCCTCGGCATACATGCCAACCCTCCCGATTTAGGCGGGAGACTCCCGATTTTTTCATTAAAGACAGTACTATTTTTTACTGTCTCCCGCCTAAAATAACAATATCCGCAATGCATTCCTATGGGGAAAATGCATTCCCCCGATGTCGGTGCTGAAATCTCCCTCATCTCCCTCTCAGGGGCTTCAGAATATTGGCATGTCTGCCTCGGGAACAGTGTTGCCCAGCAGGGGCACTGAACTTTTGAAAGCATCGCCCTGCAGGAAGCCCGACACAGCAGGCACGAGTCAGTTGCTATCGACTTTTATTTATGTGGTCACATGGTCAGGGGCTCCTTGTCCGTAAAAGTGGCACAACACCATACTGATAATAATAATTTAGCATTTATATAGTGTTACAAACCCTCTGAGCGCTGCTTGTGGTGCTCATTTATTGACCTCGGAAGGTTTAAAGGCTGAATTTGACCTTGCCGGGATTCAAACTTAAATTCTATATCTTTTTGGTCACAGAATGTCGATGGCAAGTATGTTCTCGATGGCAAGTATGTTCTAGTATAGAACAGTAGAACTGTATTCCTACGTAAATGTCTGTTTTGACGGTGTAAACTGGAATAGAAGACAGACGTCATCTGAAACACTGTTGGTGCCTGCAACGGATGTAGAATGTCGCAGTGGTTTCGTTTTCCTTAACGCTTAACGAGAGCAGCTAACAAATATCATTATACGAGTATTTTTAGACGTAAAGATACGTTGCTGTTATCATTCACATAATACAAACATCTGCACTTTAAAATAGATACATCCAGTTTTTTCCATAGCAGGATGATTTTAAAAGTGCGATTTTCTAGAAATAATGTCTCGCTTTCTTTCAGCTTTACGTGTTCTCTCTTGTTTGAGAGCACACACCGTCTACCACGGAAAGTCGCTGTAACATGGCTCTTTGAAGCTTCCTTAGTCCTTTTTTTGTTTCCCTAGAGGCTGTGTTCTGAGCACTGGGAGCTGCAGCAGGGCAAGATTTACACGCTGGAGAAAGCTGCGGTATGGCAGGGGGTCGGGAGCCGGATATGGTGCTACGCTTTCTACAAGAAGTGGAAGAACGAGCCGAGGAAGTGCTTGCAGACAAGCAGCAGGTGAAGAGGAGAAATGGGAGGGGCTACATGTGAATAGGCAGGAGAGAAAACGGGGACAAGCTTCGTATGTTGAGGAGAGAGAATGGACTGATGAGTAGTAGGCGGAGAAGCGTTTAGGAAACAGCAGGTCAAATTGGAGGACAAACAGGAGGGGGAGCAAAAGGGCAAAGACACTGCTTTAAGTGGTGTAAGCAATTGAGAGCGGGCTCTGATTTGGTGGTGTGGCTTGCATGATGGGTGTGGTGTAATAATTGGTTGGCGAGGTCTAAGAATTGATGGGCGTGGCCTAAAGAAGCACATGTAAGAGAAGGCACAGAGTGGTCTGGGTTGTTAAAACGTATTTAATTTAACACGCTACATAAAAAGAGCAATGTCAACATACAGCCACACTGGTGTAGTATAAGATCCAACCTGGAAAAAATCAATTTGGCAGAAGTAACTGATACCCAACCAGCCATAACCCTACTGACCCTGCACTTTCCATCTCCCTACTGAGGAATAGCAGCCCAGATCAGGAGAGCTGCACGTAGCCGTGTGTGTCTTTTGTCACAGGGTGAAGAATTCCTGGCTTTGCCATTGGCTGGCCTGCGAGGACCCTAGATTGTGCAGCACCCAGTTCTGAGAGGAAAGACTACTTTTCAAATAACCTGGTCCCAGTTCAGATGGCAATTCAGATTTTCCACACATTCGTTACAGAAAGTCATAATTCTATTAAAGACACGGAGGCGAAGGATTATGCTTACTCTTCAACTTTACTGATCAGCAGCAAAGAAAATATTTCCAAAGAACATGAATACAAATTTGTAAAAACTACAATAACCATGTTTTTTGAACATTTGTAGTTCATTTCTATTGGTCTCTAACTGACCACGTGACAAACTTTAAACCAATAAGACAGTCCTCAATGAACTAAATCTCTTGTCCTCTTTCCCTTCTTCCTCTTTCTTTGATTCTGCGAGGATGAGTTCTGTACATCTTTGATATTCTCTTCTCTCAATTTCCTATTTGTTTGCCATCTGACATCGTCCCTAGAGAAAACATAATTTATAACAGTGACTATAAATCGAGTACAGGGTGGGTCAATCGTATAATACCACATCTAGTAATAACTTGTATAAACATCGAACATTAGCAACATCATCATATTCATTATACTTCTTAAACGATTTTGCATAATAGTTACAGAAAAACATGTTATGTAAACATTACATTCTTACGATTGATCGGGTGGGATAATCCTTCGCCTCCGTGTCTTTAATAGAATTATGACTTTCTGTAACGAATGTGTGGAAAATCTGAATTCTATGTCAAGACCGGAGGCTCTGATTATGCTTGTTCAAAGCTTACTTACCACTAACGATGTTGCACTTTCTAAAGGTTTAAAATAGAAAGTCTTAAAAATCGATTCATTCGACCAATCCGCCGATTTCATGATGTCTTCTACTCTAGCTCCTATGTTATATGCCTTAGTAGCTATCGCTCCTCTGACTGAATGAGCGCCATATTTCTCAATATTTATGCCTGCTTCTGCCATCACCCACCTAAGCCATCTGGCTATGGTCGCCGGTCTAACCGCTTTAAAAGGTTTACAAATCGCTATTAATAGTTGAGTTACCCCCTGGGGTCTTATTTCCCTCGTCATATCTTCGTATGCTAGTTATAATCAGTGAACTGCGCCAATAAGCAGTAATACAATAACAATTGAATTATGTTTTTAATTCCATTCCACAGCCTGACACGTGTTTCGAGCAAAGCAACAGCAATGTACAAAAAGAGGCGCTCTCTTTTTGTACATTGTTGTTGCCGGAAGGCTGTAATTAATTAATGGTCATTGCAATTGCAAGTAATATTAAGTTTCCCTTGGACAAGGTTCAACGCATTTGAAAAAGAGCTTTGCTCGAAACACGTGTCAGGCTGTGGAATGGAATTAAAAACATAATTCAATTGTTATTGTATTACTGCTTATTGGCGCAGTTCACTGATTATAACTAACTTACTTCTTATTGAGGGTCCTTGGTCCGGGCACCCTCACACTTTCATGTTGAACGCTGCCTTTTTCATACTTCTAACATTTGTGCAGTTGCGCTGGTCGTTCACATAGACCTTGGACCACCTTGTTCTATTGCATATCTTCGTATGCCTTTATGCATCTAACTGGACATAATTTTGGTTGATTTGGAAAAGCTTCATATGAAACAGATTTCAAACCTGTCTTAGTCCTCTTCGAAATGAGGAAAGTCACTCCATTGGGGGACATACTCTGCCTATTAATCTCCAGTGCTCTGATATCAGACGATCTTTTACATGCTAGCAGACATAAAATCATAGCTAATTTACCTGAAATTGCTTTACGTGTCAAATCTTGATTATCTGGCCATGTCAAAAATAGTCTCAGGACCTTATCAACATCCCATAATTCACTATATTTCTCGTTAGGAGGTTTAATCATTTTTACTCCTCTTAATAGTCTACAAACTAATGGGTGTTCCCCAATCGCTAGACCATCAACTCTAGGATGACCAGCCGATATCGCAGACCTGGCCGTGTTAATGGTTCTATAAGCTTTACCTTGTGCTGCCATCTGAGCTAAAAAATTTGCTACATGTACTAAATCCGTTCCATCGGGATGTATGTTCCTCTCCAAACACCAGCTACACCATCTAGCCCATGCTGATCTATAAGCCTTGTGTGTTCCGGGGGCCCAGGATTCGTTGATAATGTTCTCAGCCTCATTCGATAGTCCTGGCCTAATCCAAGATCCCCTGAAATCGCCCACGCTACCAGGTTGATTCCTCCTGACCTCACCAAAGGGTGACTGAGACCTCTGGGATCTCGTATTATTAGTTCTCCCTTGGGTAAAGTCAGTGGATTTTGATAAGACATCTCCAGAAGACTGGGAAACCATACTTGACCTCTCCAATCTGGCGTTACTAGGATTAGTGATGCCCTCTGACGTCTCACCTGAGCAAGGGTCCTCATTATCATGGAGAACGGGGGAAATGCATAATTCCTCTGATGGCCCCAGACTTGCAGGAAAGCATCTATCGCCTCTGCCTCCGGGTCTGGTCTCCAGCTGAAAAATCGGGGTAATTGTCTGTTCAACCTCGATGCAAAAAGATCGATCTGGCATGGACCCCACCGGGACATTAGTTCCTGGAACACCCTCTCGTCCAGTTTCCAATCGCTGGAGTCTCTGAGGTATCTGGAATTCCAGTCGGCCACTACATTCTGTTGTCCCGGCAGATATTCTGCTCTTACTGAAACTCTTCTTTCCAGACAAAGTTCCCAAAATTCCTTAGCTAGTTCCGCAAGAATTCTGGATTTTGTCCCTCCCAGCCTGTTGATGTATCTGACTGCTGAGATATTGTCCATCTTTAGAAGGACACAACATTGTACTCTCTCTTGTGTCCAGCATTTGACTGCAAACGATCCTGCCAGTAATTCTAGACAGTTTATATGGAGCTTCGTCTCCTGATCCGACCATCTGCCCCCTGTCGATAGATTCCCGCAACGGGCTCCCCAGCCCCATCTGCTGGCGTCTGATTCTATGATCAGGTCCGGGGATGAGCCAAATATGGCTCTCCCGTTCCATGCATCCATATGAATGAGCCACCATTCCAACTCTTCCCTCACTTCTGTTGAGATGTTCACTTTGAATTCGTATGAAGCGCCCTTTCTGAGGTGATATATCTTCAATCTCTGGAGTGCCCTGTAATGTAATGGCCCCGGGAAGATTGCTTGAATCGAAGCCGCAAGGCGTCCCACCAATCTCGCTATGTCCCTCAGTGATATTTCGCCCTTTGCTAGTGTGTGTCTCAATTGTTTCTTGATCTCGTTCACTTTGTGAATGGGTAGACTGAGAGTTCCCTGATCCGAGTCCACTATGAACCCTAGGAATTCTATCTTCTGTGTTGGGATTAAGCTGGATTTCTCCCAATTTATAATGAAGCCCAGGGACTCTAATAATTCTATTGTTAATTGCACTTGTCCTACCAGTGTTTCTTTCTCTTGGCTCATCAGACATATATCGTCTAGATAAATTATAAGTCGTATCCCTAGAGCTCTGAGGTGCGATACTACTGGTTTCATCATCTTGGTGAAACACCATGGGGCTGATGCCAGTCCGAAAGGGAGACATCGAAACTCCCATGTCGTTCCTCCCCAGATGAATCTCAGAAATCTGCAGTGTTCCTCTGCTATGGGAATAGTCAGGTATGCATCCTTCAAGTCTATCCTGGCTAGCCAGTCTCCCTGAATTAGAATATCCCTTAGTAGGTGTATCCCTTCCATTTTGAAGTGTCTGTATACCACGTAACTGTTTAGACCTCTCAGGTTTATTATAGGTCTTGTCTTGTGTTTCCCTTTTACTAGAAACATATTGCTTATGTAACCTATTGACTGATCTAAGACTGGGCGTATGGCTTTTTTGTTTACCAAACCTCTCAACTCTCTTTCTAACGATATTTTGTCCTCTCTGTTCAAAACTATTCCCTTTGGTGGTTTCTCCTGCTGGGGTGTGTCTAGAAAATCTATATAAAAACCCTGCGCAGTTTGAATCACCCAGGTATCTCCTGATATGTTCAACCAATTCTGTAAAAATTGGGCGGTTCTCCCACCCACTTCTATGGTATTCACGCCTGGCATTGGTGGTCTCACCTGGATTGTTCTGCTGACGTTCACCTCGCCAGTTTCTGCCTCTTCCTCTACCTCTCGAAGGGAAGAACGGTGTTTGTTTGCGTTCCTCATAATCTCTCCATTGAGATCTGTCGTGATAGGATCGATTGTATTGGAACCGGCCAGCCGAACGACCCCTCCCTCTGCTGGCCCGTCCAAAAATCTGTCTCCCAAATACTCTTTTAAGGGAAGCTTGAGCTTTGTCTAAAGCTGCGTATGAATTTACGAATTTTGTGAGCTCCTTGATGAAGGAATCTCCAAACAATTTCCCTTTTGCCGAAGTGGCAGATTCTGAGGAGGCCAATTCACTCAATTTTGGATCGATCTTCACTAGTAACGATCTCCTCCTTTCTGTCGTAATAGCATGATTAGCGTTTCCTAACATGCATATCGCCCTCTGTGTCCATCCGATAAGGATTGCCGGGTCAATTGGCTCTCCTTTCGTTTTCGCTTCTTCTCCCATCTGGAGAATTTTTGTGAGGGGCCCCGTCATATCTAACATCTTGTCCTGACACGAACGCCAGGATCTGTCTAGGCCCTTCCTCACATCTTTGGTAAACTTACTCATAAAGGTTATCATTTTTTCATCTATAACCGGCGTGTCCGCCGCTCCCTCAGGGAGAAGAGGTCTGGGGCATTCCGCCCTCATCTTGCTTCTCGCCTCTTTGGCTAATGGCGCTCTCAGGCGCTTCTTCAGATATGCTGAAATCCTCTTGGGAGGTTCCCATTCTGAGGATCTGGGATGTATCAGGGTTTCTGGATCGAAATCCCCTTCCTCTGCTATCTCCTCCTCCTCTTTCTTCTTTTTCTTTAACGCTTCCTGATCATCGTCTGAGGAGGATATAGATAACACTTCCTCTTCATCGGGGTATTCCTCCTCCCAATCATTCTCGCCCTCTTCTGAGGAATCTGAGGATGATACTCGTCCCCTGCGAGTCACCGTCTTACCCTTTCTCTTTCTTTTGCCACCTTTCTTTTTGGGTGGTGTGCTCGGGGGGGTATGGGCTTCATCTGCCCTGCGAGCTGATTTACTGCCCCCTTTTGTCTTCATTCGAGCCTTAATGCTCTTATCCGCCTCCAGGCCCTGGGATAGTCTGAGCCAATCCTCCATCAGCGCTATCTGCTGCGGATTATGTCCCAGAGAAGCCCCCAGGGCTTTCTGGAAGACAACATTCATTTCTGAATGATTCCTCTTTTGGCTGACCCCAGCCTTTCCCTCATCACTAGAGGAACTCATGATTCCCAGGCCCTGGGGCAAAAATATGATATGATATCTAAATATAATATATATATATATATATATATATATATATATATATATATATATATATATAATCAATATATATATAAGTATATATACCCTTGGGTATATCTTATCCAAATATATATGAGTAAGATCTCAAATTTACAGGTTTTACCTGGGACTGTGCCCGATTTTGGTGCGGTGAAGGCGTATTGCCTGCAGGGGCGCTGTAGAGCTGTTAACAGGACGCTACGCTCGATGCGATGCGTGTTGTTGCTGCTCTTACAGATAGTGTATATATATCCGAGAGTCTCCGCGATCACACAATGGTCGGTTTGAATTGACTCCAGTCACACGAATTATAACGAAGGAAAGAGCGCCGGAACTACGCGGTCCCGTCGCGCTCTCTCTTCCGTTATAATAGTGCCCTCTATGACGGATCGCCGGCGTTGCGGCCGCCGGAGCACCAGCCCCGTCGCGGTCGCTGCTCCCTAGAGCCGCCTTTCCGTCGCGGAAATGTTCCGCCTGTTAAAGTAAACACCACGCGTTACCCAGATTACACAAACATACATATAATAGCTTTCGAAATGAATATAGAAGAAAGTACTTAACTCGCTGCCGAGCAGCAAAGAAAGAGGGAGAAGGGAAAGAGGACAAGAGATTTAGTTCATTGAGGACTGTCTTATTGGTTTAAAGTTTGTCACGTGGTCAGTTAGAGACCAATAGAAATGAACTACAAATGTTCAAAAAACATGGTTATTGTAGTTTTTACAAATTTGTATTCATGTTCTTTGGAAATATTTTCTTTGCTGCTGATCAGTAAAGTTGAAGAGTAAGCATAATCAGAGCCTCCGGTCTTGACATAGAATTCATATTGGCCACTAGGGTAATCGTGGGTGAACCCAGTTCCTTTTTGGGAGTCATGAACAACATTTCCTAATACAAGTTGTGTGCATTTTAACGGTATTACTAAACTATTGTTGGTGCATAATAACACCTTTATGCATTGTATATTGAGAGGCTACTGGTTTTGTGTGTCCTTGTAAATTAATGGTGTCACCTAGCCAGGCACTTATGTGGGATCCAGATAATCACCTCGCCCTGCAGTGAACGAGAGGAAACCAAAAGCTAGTAGGGTGCAGAGTCACACTGCAGTCCACGGCCCTGGATTATATCTCCCGGAATTCTTTCATGTTGAGGAACAGGAGCTCTAGCCCAGATTCTCTTATGTCTCTTGCAGGCGAGACCTGTTAATGCATAGCAGACAGGTGTGTTACTTTGATTCTATGACAAGACTGGAGGCGAGCATTATGCTTGAACTTCATTTATTACTACTCTTCCGCAGTTTCAACAAAAAAATAACAAAAAACAATAAATGTCCCAAGTGACTTTTCCACTTTTGACCGACGAATCCCATAGTGTCTGTAGTTCTTCACTCTCTAGCTCAGATATGACCACTTCCTGTCCCTGAGCTCTTCTTTTACTGCTCTTCAAGCAGATAAGTAACATTTCTTAACCTCCCTGTTTAACTATAAGAAGTAAAGTTTTATCATATGTTTTCTTATTGAAGGAGAAATGTATAATATATAGATTATGTAGAGCGTAAATAGGTATAATCCATAGATTACGTAAAGCGTAGCATTGTACAGCGCGTTAGGCTGCGTAGATAAAACAGTTGACCAGCGTTCATTTCGGCGCGTAGGACAGTAAGAGGCAGCGTTCCTGCTGTCAGAGAAGATTTGCCTTTGACATATTTTAAAATATAGCAGGAGCTCAAGCGGTGCTTCAACCCTCTGCCGTATGACCAGCACCTCCAGGGGTTTTGCCGAGTAGCCCGCAGAGCTGAAAGGCCCCATATGGGGGAAGGAGCGCAGGGAGCTCGGACCCCCTCCGTTGGGGAGGCGGAGTAGAGCGCCGAAGCACGCTCGTAGTAGGCCCTCGACAGAGGGTTGATCTGACGCAGAGAGCGCCGGCCCCCACCTTTGCGTGGGTGGAGCCGGATCCTTGTGTGGGCTTGCGCGGCGTCGCATTCGATCTGCAACGCAGAGCCCTACATGTGGAAAGGAGCGCTCGAGTGTGAATTAATTCTTTAAGCTGCAGTGGGCAGTTTGATAAGAACGTTGGAAAGCTCAGGCAGCGCACAGAGCATTAGAGGGAAATCCTCTACATAAAAGACTTGAAGCCTCAGACTCACAAAGAAAGAGGCAGTCAGTATCAGGACCCATCAGCAGGACCAAGTCCCTGCCAGTGTACAAGAGGCAAGCAGCTTCACACTGAAGAAGGAAGAGAAAGTAAAGAAGCCTAAGCCATCTCAGGCATAAAGAATTACAAAGTCCGGTGCAGCCACATAAAAAAATAATAATAATAATAATTTGAAAGTGAAAGGACACTGGGGAGTTATCCCAAGTAAGGTCATCTACTAGGAAGTGGGCGGCAAAGACACCTTCACCAGATATCAAGGCACACAGCACACTCCTGATCATGTCCGAGTTCGAATGGAGCGAGGAGGAGCAGTCATTAGACTTAGCCGCCAGCTTCAAGGAGGTGCTGGGGAATTCCCTAGTAGATGCTGTGGCTCAAGGGGTCAGACCCCCACAAGAAAGACTGGAGACATTATAAGTAATGCTTCACCAGCCTAAAGTTAGCACCACAAGGACGAACCGCATGCCCACCAAACCCTCTGGAGCAGGTTCTAAGGGGAGTACTCGGGCCCGCAAGAGACAAGCCTCTGCAGACCCCCAGGGCCCTATCGAAGGGGCGAAAGATAAGGCCCTGGAGGTCGCTGACGCCTTCACAAAGCTTAAGGAGGCCTATTTGCAGCGTCAGGCAGTGCCAGACCTCACGACTCCCATCCCTGGGGAAGACAATGAAGGAGAAGAAGACCTGGGCTCAGAGGAGGAGCCAGCAGACTTCTCCCCCCAAGAGTCAGAGGAGCCAGTCGAGGAAGCATGGGCAAAGCCCAGCGGGGGGGAAGAGAACCCGCAAGGAGAAGCACCTCGAGGAGGAGCAAGATGACATGTTTGATCCGGAGAGCATCCGTAATCCGAGATCATCCGACTGGCAGCTGTCACAATACATGACAGTGAGGCTGAGAAAGGCCTTGGACAAGGAGGTTAGACAGCGCCTCAGGGCAGAATGCCCTCATCCAGACCTGCCGGGGAAAGTGGGGAAAGTGGCAGAGACCCCCGAACTGGACCTCAAAATGCTTACCTTTTGTGTCCAAGACCAGCAAGGACCCACGGAAGGGTATAGACTGGTCATGGAAGAGTTGCCAGGAGAAAGTGCTAGACCTGGCTGCTCCTCTCGCTAAGATCATGGATTTAGCGGAAAGAGCGAGAGACACGGGGGAGGAAGTAGATCTGGAAGCCCTGGCAGGTTGGGCGCAAAGAGCTGTTTGCCTTCTGGGGAACACAAACTGCACCATAGCATCGGAGAGAAGGAGAGGTCTTTTGCTAAAAATCGACTCGAAGCTCAGCGCCCTATGAAGCTGGGGAAGCAGCTCAAGGCCTCCTATTCGGAGAAACTTTCGGAAAAGAAAAGGGCCGCTTCGTGGGCACTTACATATTGCTGGAGAAAGCCCAAGCATCCATTCGGAAGATCTTCCCGCATAGAGTTTTTGCCGGGACTGGTCATTACAGGGGTCGCACGACCGGTCGCCAAATAGGAGGGAGAAGACCCCCCGACCCAATCATAGAGCCTAATACTGGGAGAACAGGCAGCAGGATGCGTTCTTCCCAGCCAGAGGCTGCAATACCAGAGGGCGCAGAGGCAGAGGTTTCGGACGAGGACAAGGATTTACACCAGGTAAGGGCGATTGCCTACCCCCCTGTAGGAGGGAGGACCAGTATGTTCTCGGAAAACTGGCGTGTGCTTTCCAGCAATGCATGGATTTTTCAAACTGTCGGGCATCTGCAGATAGAATTTATGCAGACGCCAGTGCAGATCTGAGTACCCCAGCGCCCGTGCCTAGCAGTAGCAGAGCAGGAATCTCTAAATATCGAGCTATCGCTCCTAGCAAAGAAAAGTGCCATAGAGAGATGCCCAGTAGCCCCGAATTTCATAATCAACATGTTTCTCGTTCACAGGAAGGAGAAAGTACGACCAGTAATAAATCTGAAAGAGTTGAACGGATGGATCGGCTACCATCATTTCAAGATGGAAGGGATCCACCAGCCCAGAGATTCCCTGAGAGAGGGAGACTGGCTGACGAGACTAGACTTAGGATGCTTACCTGACTGTCCCAGTGCAGAAGCAGTTCAGTTCATGAGATTCTTAGCTTTTCACGGGAAGAAGCAGCTCTGGCAATTCAAAACGATGCCCTTATATTTAGACGATCTTTTGCTTCTAGCGGAGGATTGGGGAGCGCTAGAATATCAGACGAAGTGGGTCCTAGCCCTATTGCAGTCACTAGGTTTCCAGCAAGGATATCAAAAGAGAGATCAGGATATGTCTGAGGAAGAAAGTGATTTCAGGCCTTGGCGGAGTTCGCAGATCTGGAGGCGGGGGCGGGGCTGCATGCGGGGCAATACATGACGTTCCACAGAATGGTCAGGGAGGTCCGGAACACTTGGCCCGAGACCGTATTGGCTGACGAGCCGGATGCGACGCTGGAGATTATGTATGACGCATCCGAGGGCGGGCACGAGGTCTCCAGGCTGTACGAGATGCTGATGGCAAAGGTTGGGAAGGATTTGGGGTACCTGAGGTTGGAATGGGAAACAGAGATGGGGGCCCCGATGGCGGATGGGCAGTGGGAGCGCGCCCTGGGGTACCACAAAAAAGTATCGAGGAATGCCAGGTTTAAACAGATACAACTATATATCACGCATAGGGCATACATGACCCCCCTGAGAATTTCCAGATTTCGAGATGCTGGGCGCCAGGCGTGTCCCAAGTGCAACACAGAGAACGCTGATATGATTCACATGTTCTGGGCCTGCCCTGTGATTGCAACCTACTGGAGTGAAGTGGCGCAGAAGCTGGCAGGGAGGGGCATTGTACTTAAGATAGATTCGGCCTGGGCCTGTTTGCTTGGGGGTACCCCAGGGCGCGCAAGCTTCGGCACGTGGAGAAGCTTAAAGATTTGGCTTATACACTTGCCAAACGCAGAATAGCCATGGGATGGAAGAATTGCCAGAGGCCACGGGTGGAGGTATGGTGGCGTGACCTCCAGAAATGGGCTGCTGCCGAGACGACAGCATGGTGGGAGGCCAGCAGGGTGGGAGGGGAGGAAGAGGTGAGCTCCCTCACGGCATGGAAGGTGCTATTGGCTGAACTGTTTAGTACGGGGTCGACCTCGGCTGGATCTGAGAGCGACGGAACCCCACCACACGGAACGGACAATGATGGTGGACACCCTACAGGCTCATAGGGGGGAGGGAAGGGGATTGTTAAGTTAATTCTGTTCTGTTTTTCTTCTTTCTTTTCTTTTTCATATCTGTTGTTTGGCCTTTGTTGTGGCTTGATGTGTTCTATTTATGTTCTGTTGCACTGTGTGGTTATAAAATAAAATACATTTAAAAAAAAAAAAAAAAAAGAAAGTGATTTCACTGAGAGTCCTCGTGAGGATAGTGGGCCTCCTAGCAGCCTCCATACAAGCCATATTTCCGGGTCCCTCACACTATCGAGCCTTACAAAGATTGAATATAAGGCACCTCCAACAGGGATTGAAGTATCATCAAGAGTCCATCACAGAACTGGAATGGTGGTTGCAGAATATGGACGCCTGGAATGGGCGTGCCATTTTCGGAGACCATTCAGACCTGATCATAGAGACGGACGCCAGTTGTCTAGGCTGGGGGGCACGATGCGGAGAGTTGCAAACGGGGCAAGTGGAGCGAAGAGGAGTTAAACTTACACATAAACTGCCGAGAGCTTCTAGCAGGCTCCTTTGCGATAAAGACCTTCACGAGGGACAAAGTGAAGTCATGCGTACTGCTGAAGATGGACAACATTTCGGCAGTGCGTTACATAAACCACTGAGGCGGTACAAGATCCAGGATGCTAGTGGTGTTAGCAAAGGATTTTTCGCACTATTGCCTGCAGACAGGAACGTCGGTGAGAGCGGAATACTTGCCCGGAGCACTGAACATAATAGCGGACTGGAATTCCCAATACCTCACAGACTTCAGCGACTGGAGGTTGGATCCCGCGGTATTACAGATACTGGATCAGAGGTGGGGCCCGATACACACAAATCTGTTTGCGTCTCGCCTCAACGCACAGACAACCAGCTACTTCAGCTGGAGGTTAGACCCAGACGCAAGCGGAACAGACGCACTCCTGCAAGACTAGGCAGGCGGACCCCATTACGCATTCCCTCCTTTCATGATGCTGAGCAGAGTGCTAGTGAAATGTTGGAGAGAGAAAGCAGAGCTGGTGATAGTAGCACCATTGTGGAAATCACAAGTGTGGTTCCTGATGCTGATGGAACACTCGATAGACCTGCCAAGAGTCCTCCCCGAAGGAGAGTGACTACTCACGGACCCAGTTGGACAGTGTCATTCTCTGAGTGTGCTCATCGCATGCAGGATATCAGGAAACAATGGGAGCTGCCAGGCATTTCTATGCAGGCTGCAGAGCTCATCACAGAATCCTGGGCTCCATCGACTAGGAGGAGCTACGACGCGGCTTGGGCCAAGTGGACTAGCTGGTGTAGAAGGAGACATTTTCATCCCATTTCAGCACCTGTAGTAGCTATACTGAATTTTCTAGCACAGCTCCTTCAGGACGGGAAAGCATTCCGCACCATAGGAGTGTACAGGTCAGCGATCTCAGCAGGGCACCTACCGATCGAGGGAGTGCCAGCGGGAGAACATCCAGCGGTATGCAGGCTTATCAGAGGAGTTAAGGTTAAGGTACCTCCTGAACCTAAATACAAGGTCTTATGGGACGTGACAATAGTGCTGCGGCTATTAGAGAGCTGGCCAGTGAACAGATATCTATATCTCGAGCAACTTTCAGGCAAATTAGCAATGTTTCTGTGTTTCATATCTTGTAAATGCGTATCGGATATCAAAGCATTAGAGATCAACAGGAGGACATTTGGGCCGGAAGGAGTGACCTTTGCGGTAGTGCAAAGGACTAAGACTTAAATTCTATATCTTTTTGGTCACAGAATGTCGATGGCAAGTATGTTCTCGATGGCAAGTATGTTCTAGTATAGAACTGTATTCCTACGTAAATGTCTGTTTTGACGGTGTAAACTGGAATAGAAGACAGACGTCATCTGAAACACTGTTGGTGCCTGCAACGGATGTAGAATGTCGCAGTGGTTTCGTTTTCCTTAACGCTTAACGAGAGCAGCTAACAAATATCATTATACGAGTATTTTTAGACGTAAAGATACGTTGCTGTTATCATTCACATAATACAAACATCTGCACTTTAAAATAGATACATCCAGTTTTTTCCATAGCAGGATGATTTTAAAAGTGCGATTTTCTAGAAATAATGTCTCGCTTTCTTTCAGCTTTACGTGTTCTCTCTTGTTTGAGAGCACACACCGTCTACCACGGAAAGTCGCTGTAACATGCCTCAACAGTGCACTATCCGTATTTCCCGAATAATATCAAATGGTGCGTAGCAAGCTGCATCAAAGAGTACGAAGTTAGGACAGCAGAGAATAGAGCGACGAGCACTATTCAATTCCTAATAGCGCATAGGAAGCCTTTCCATGCTATAAAGACAGCTACCATCGCGAGATGGGTCAGATAAGTAATGCAAGCAGCAGGGATTGATTTACAGAAGTATGGGGCTCACTCCGTAAGAGGAGCAATGGCGTCTAAAGCATATGCAACAGGAGTACCTTTACAAGAAGTCATGTCAGCAGCAGACTGGGCTAATGATCGTAACTTTAGAGAATTTTACTTTAAGCCTGCTGACTATATAGCTGTTACAGTATTGGGGCAGCTTTGAACAAGCCTAATGCTCGCCTCGAGTCTTGTCATACAATAAAGATTACCCCTGCTAGTTGCGCAGGGAGTATTAATTCTATTAAAGACTAGGAGGTGAGCATTAGTTCCCACCCAATGTTATTTGTTAATCATGTGTTCTGTATGCATATTTGGTGATGATATGATAACAAAGCTGGACACCACCCTGATACTCTATTTAGTATTTTTCCTTAGGAGAAGAGCAGAAGAATAGTTGAGTAAGGTGGCTAGTAAGGAGAAGGCGAGAGAGCAGTCTGAGGAATTGGCAACCTGTTGAAGTGGGGAAAAAAGTAATCGCTCTGTTGGCGGGACGAGAAGTTTAATTGGTTAAGTGACATTCAGAGCACGTAATAGAGGAGGAGCTCGGACAGGAAGTGGTTATAGCTGAGCTGGAGAGTGAAGGACTACAGAGACTATGGGATTCGTAGTTCAAAAGTGGAAAAGTCACTTGGGACATTTCAATGTTGTTGTTTTTTGTTATAGTTTGTTGAAACTGCTGAAGAGTAGTAATAAATGAAGTTGAAGCATAATGCTCACCTCCTAGTCTTTAATAGAATTAATACTCCCTGCGCAGCTAGCAGGGGTAATCTTTATTCTCTTAATAAAACCGTGTCGTGTTTTATTGAAAGAATCTGAGGAACACGTTTATGTTCGTGAATAGAAACGTTGCCATTCTGGGTGAGACTTTCATACTGGAAATTTATTTACTACGCAAGCCTCTTACAAAAATACTGTAGGTCCTGCAGTATATTTGTAAGAGGCTCGCGCAGTGAGTGGATTTCCAGTAAGAAAGCCTCACTGAGAATGGCAATGTTTCTATTAAAGCAGCACGCCGCAGACACATACCCTTTCATCAGGGCTGGCCTGGAACTGCACCTTCCCCCTCGAGACCCTCTGCAAGGTTTGTAAGCCTCGCTACAGTGGCTGGTTTGCACTTCGGCCGTTGCGGGATAATGTGGTGTGGTGGGACTGGGGGTGGCCGCAGGGCCCCGGCTCAGCCCCACTTTAAGCACTGGCTACAGGGATGCATGGGTGCCTACTTCTGATTTTCACTATGAGGCAGAACCACATTTTGATTTTTCTCTGAGGGCAGAAGATCCACCCAGTTCCACAGCACATTTGAGGGCACATTTAGCAGCAGGAATTGTAAAAAAATAAAAAAATAAAAGATCTAGCATTTGGCAGGTCTAAACATATCTCGGAAACACTCACTTAAGCTGTCTTTGGGCAACGTTCTGCTTTAGAATTCCCTACGTTTCCCATGCCCGCCTCTACCTAATCAAGGCTGCGTTTTCAATGAGGCAGCCTACCCACTTTGAAGTGAGTAGCACTTGCACATTTTTTTTTCTTGGTTTTTGATTGGAGTCCACACGTGCGCAAACTGACACTCCTACCTTGTTGTTTAGGGAGGAGGGGAGATGGGTGCCCCCTCTGGTACCAGGGTATTTGGCGCACATGCAAGGATAGACATTTGGAGGCAATTGGCGCACAGGGCAGATACACTTCAACGTGCACTCGTCACAATACAACAAACCTCCCTTTTAACAATTCCCCAAAATTATAACCTTCAGTACTGGTTTTATTAAAACCTGTAATTGGAGTACTTTAGGTAATAATACAAATATAAATATAATTCACTTATATTATCTCATGTTTAGGTAATTTAGATTTTTTTATTGTTTGGCTGATTAAATCAACCTTTCAATGTATCCATACACAATTCAACTAATTTACAAAAAATCATTAAAAATATTTTTTTCTAAGTACATTACATATTATAAAATTTAAGTACAAATATTATGACACATTAATTAAAAAAACATTTGGTTAAAAACAATAATACAGTTTTCTACAACTTGTTATTTCAATAAAACACAATACGCTTCTCATTTGCATTTCTGCGATAATTCAAGGCAAAACCGACTTGTTCACTGTGGAACCATGTAGCACTATACAATCATGATTGATTTATCACATTATGGCACATTCTCCTATTTATGTGTGCCTTCAATAGGAGTGTCCATGGGCCTTACACTTATTTGTACATCCTTAAATCATTTATAGGTAGACATTGTTATAATTCATTTGGTCTTAGATTATGATCCATTCAGTTCAAGACTTTCGAAAAAATTGAATCGTCGCAATTCGGACTGCAACTTTGTTTGTACAGAATATATTCTGCCATGCAGCATCAATTGTCATGAATGTATAGCTGTTAAACAATTGTTTAAAATAATAATTGCACCTTGTATCAGAGAGACACATTCAACCACCAGATGTTTCAAGGTTTCTTTATGCTTTCGATTTTTGCAAAATCGACAAATGTTCTCTTCAGTGCTAAGCAGGCCGCGTCTGGCAAGGATATCCTTCGTCTGCCATAGGTTCAATCTGAATCTTACTATGGGTTTCGAAAATGTGGCAAATGATATTTAGTATAAGTAGTATCCATATCCATAAGTATTCTGCCATGACACAGAATTGTTTGTGACCAAATAAGAGAGGATTAAAATCTACATAGCTAGCACATTTGTTTTGAGTCTTTATCCAATCACACTGGTACAACTTCAATTGAGCACAATTTGGATTTTGGAGCAACAATTCAAGGGTTATGTCAGCATCAAATAGAAGATTTGGAATTAAGTTTCTGCATTTTACTGGAAAAACATGTTTTGATAGTAAAAGGTACGATGATGTAGCGCATAGTTTGTCAGGATTGTTCATTGTTAACCAAAGAACATAGTTTCCAGGAGTACACAACAAAAACGGAAAGTGCTCCTAACTCAAAACGAATAGTTGAAATGGGAGTAGATTTGGGCAGATTGAGAATCTTTCGCCAAAATCTACCCTCTATTCTGTCCCAGAATACTTTTTTTTCGTGGCATCTTCATTTCAGCCCCGTATGGTATTATAGGTACTGCCTTTTGATTATAGTACACCATCACGGAACTGCAAGAGAATTTGCCAGATTTGAAAAGTAAAGCTTTGGCTTGTGATAACAGTAGACACTTTGCAGTCCATATTAACCAAATATAAGTTATTATTTGGATCGTTGCTTATGATCACCCCTATATACTTGTAATATGGAGTGACAACAGATTTTTTTGTTTTTTTTGGAGCAACCATGTAAATGTCTTGGAAAGTTTAACACATTCCATAATTTGTGTTTTATTTTCCCCCCGGTTGATTGACATATGATTCTCCAGTGCATACGAACTCAGACCATCTAACAACCTCTGAAGACCTAGTTGAGTTTTAGATAATAGGATGAGGTCCTCAGCATACAAAAGCCACGGAATGTGCTGACAACTCAACTTCGGGGCGTTAGAATGAATATTGATGAAACTATTCCCCATATGAGAGATGAAAAGGTTGAAGAGGGTGGTGGCCAAAATGCATTCTTACTTAAGGCCTCGATGCATGGAAAAGGAGGCTGTCCCGTGTGCCTCTAAGGTTAGCCTCACCTGCATTGAGGTGTTAGAATGAAGCGGGTCGATAAGTGTCACTAGGGACGGCAGACAATGAGACAATTTAAACAATAGGTCATTGTTTTTAAATAAAGCACACTACCCTAGAATGTTGCTGCTGCAAAAAGCATTTTTTGTTGCTGCGCAATCTATTTTCTTTCCAATCCATTTACTCTCAGTTTAATGTAATATTTGGTCTTGTAAAGGGCACCTCTACCAATGTTTGTCACTCTTGTGGGTGACTCTGCAAAAAAAGAGGAGTTGGATGTTAGTGCGATAGCAGGGTAGCCAGATGACGTGGTTGTTGATCAGGGTCGGACTGGGGCATAACAGTTTCTCGGGCACCACCGAAAAAGTGGCCCACAGTTGCAAATGGAAATTCATTCCTTTTGTGACTCTGTTTGAATAGATTGAAGAAAAAGGAGCTAGGCTGATTAGCCATCAGTGCGGGGCGCACACCTGTAATTACCACGAATGGTTAAATGCTTTATATTATACTTTGTCAAAAAATATCTAATGAAGAGTTGAACACAGTTGAAAATGATTTTGAAATTATTCTCTTTAATCCACTGCTATGTGAATTAATAAAAGCTTGTCATTGGTTAAGAATCACCAATTTGTAATTTGCTGTTTTGTAGGCAAACGATAACCCTGTGGCTAATGCATTTTGGAAAACCTAGTTTCCTTCTTCAGAGCCGGGTAAATCTATTCAGGATTACTTAAATTGTTCTACCATCATCAAAAAAATCAAAAATTATACATTCATATTTTAATAGACGTATTGCAAGAACATTGAAAAATACAGGGTATCCACAGGGGACAAAAACGATTGACAAATAACACGTAAAGAGAAAGAGAAAACAACATATGCCGCTGTTAGTGACTTGTGTAAAAATACCTATAAATGTATGCCAGATCCATATTTAACTTATTCCTTGCGCACTCATAATGTAATAATGAAACTTGATAATGATGAAACTTGTTCCACATGTTATTACAGCATAGAGAACCATCTACCCAATCTTCTCCGTAGTCTTAAGGATCATTATACATTTCGTCTAGTCAATCTGTATTTATTCACGCTGGTAGTTAAACTAAACATTGTCGGCTCTCACTGTTTGAATAGATCCCAAGGGGGAGGTGTTTGATAAAATGTGATGCATATTGCACATTTTAAAGAATATTTATTCAGCAACACTGGTCAAAACCATTAGCCGCACAGTGTAGTAACTCATCAAACTGGCCCACATTGGCCAAAAAAGTGCCCCACTTTGACCCAAAAAACTGGCCCACACAAGCATATAGCGGGGACAGCCCAGAGCTGCGCCCTTCCCCAATAGTTGTAAGCATCCACCACTTCCCTCATCATACCGGCCTACCTCATCATCCGGCTCCACCTTCCCCCCACCCCGGAAGGCGCCTGGGAATTCCCTGAAATAAAAAGGCAGGAACAGTTTTCAAAGGTGAAAGTCACAAATGCTGCAGCAAGCTTTATTGAAGTATCGAGCCATGAGTTATCTTACAGGTGATCCGTTTCTCCACCACACCTCAGGATTATTCTACACTGGGTGTGGCTTCTTAAGCAGCCCCCCCTCCCACAGCGTCCAGAGGACCCTGCCAGGTAGACCCCTCCATCCCTAATCATTCCCTCTCTTCCCATGGCCATCTCTTTACTTTTTTACTTTTAGTTATTTTCTTTTCTTCTTTCATTTCTCCTATTCATGATCTTTCTTCCATTCTATCCATCTATCCATTCGTTCTTTCTTCACAGTCTATCCTTCTTTCACTGTTCTCTTCTATTGTCCCATTTCTTTCTCCCTCCTTCCCGAGTCTCCTCTCACTCCCCAGTGCTTTCATTCCCCTTTGGTTTATGTCCATTTATTCCACCCCCCTTTATGGTTTCCTTTCTCAGTTCTTTCTATTCCCCAAAATACCTATCATTCCCTTCCCAAGTTCTTCCTATGCGCCACATTTTAGCCCCAAATGCTTTTTGCCTTCTCCCTCCCCCCCCACTCCTTCCATTGCTAATCGATTCCATCCCCAGTTCCCTCATTCCCTTCCCCAGCTCTTCTAGTACCCCCACAACCCAAGTCTATGCAACCGCCCAATTCATCCCAGACACGCAGTCCTTACTCCGCCTCCCCGCCCTTCGAACCCCCAACTCTTCCCATTCCCCCAATTCTTTCCTTACCCAACTCCTTCCTTGCCCCAAACCCTTTCCTTTCCCAATCCTTCCTATAACTATATTCTTCCCGTTGCCCACTGCTCCCCCTCCTTTCCAAGTTTTCGTTCCTCCATTACTTTTCCCTACCCCCCCATTTGCTTTCATCCCCCTTTCCCCAGGTCTCCCCTGAGTCTAGTACTCCTGGGCGCCATACATTTCTTTATATTCCTTAGTGTCCATATCTTTTTACCCTGCTCTCTAGTGCCAAACCCTGCTGTGCTATATATGTGCTTACCTCCAAGTATTCTGCCTCTTGAAAGGTGTTCATAAAACGCTGCAAAACATCCAGCCCTGTACCAACCTGTATTGTATGTTGGGGATTCCCTCTCGACTTGATGAGTGAGCCCCAGTAGTACAAGGTGACCCCTTTGATCCTCTTGCATGTCTCCTAATACCCTTACCAGAAGCCACCTTCTCCACGTGGACCCAGCTCAGTCCCAGCTGTCGGGTTTGTCACTAGTACCTCCGTCTGAGGTCCCTTACTTCTGTCACTCAGAAACAAAATTCATCTGTTATGCAAGTCCCTGGGCATTCCACTACCTGCTGCAGTCCAGGCAGGCGGTCCAAAGGAACCCTGTGGTTTCACAGTTGAGGTTCAGGAAGTCTGGCGAAATTAACCCTCTGTCACACAGCCTATAGCTGCTGAAAGAATAATATGAACAGATCTTATACAAAACCGCTTGGCTCCAAATTGGCCAAGTGGTTCTGAGGTTGAAGAAATTGAGTACGATTAAATTGTGCAATAATCACTATTGTTTAGAATCAGGAGAAGTCCCCCCGCACCCCTTTAGGCACCACATATGAAGACACACTATTACGTTCAACAGGAGGCACCTGTACTAAGGCCAGAGGCATCATGTAAAATGCACCCCTATTGAGGTCTCTATGGTTTCTCCCTGTTGTCACAATCACTCCCTGGTTCAGTCGACTCCACATCGCTTTCCCAAGTGTCCCGTAAGCCCTCCTGCTCACCTGCAGTCCCCTCTTCTACTTGGAGTCCAAATCTCCGAATCCTCAAGGTCTCTTCCCTGGTATGCAGATGGGGCCTGCCTCGAGAGGAAGCCACCCTGCCCCTCTAACTCGGGGCCTAGGGGGGCCCCCGAACCGGGGCAGACCGATGAAGGGGAAAAAGCAAACAGGCACAAAAAACCCCTTTCTTGTTGGGTATGGTGACAGGATACCGACAGGATACCAGGTCGGAACGATTTGGAATAGACCGAATGAACAAACCTCCACAGGGGGAGTAGGAGGGGGGAGCCGAGAAGTAAATGGAGAGGAAAAGAAAGGAAAAAAGGTGAGAGCCTAAAGTAGCGAAAACAGGAGGACTGAAATGGGAGAGGGAAGACTGAGAGGAACGAGAGAAGCCGGGAAGGCAAGGCGGAACGGCCAAAATCACTGGAGAAGGAAGAGAATGGCAGGGCACTGAAGAAAGGACTGGAGCGTACCAACCCGGAAGCCTAACGCGAATAGGTTGCAACGCGCGGGCTTCCGGGTTGGCGCTCGTAATAAAGGACGCCGCTGGTCAGACGGCGGAAAGCTAGACCGCTGCTGGAGAACGCGCAGCGGCGTAACGGCTTTCTCAATGGCCGCTCCAGCGCCAGCGTCTCCACCACTGCCAGCGACCGCCGTGCGTGACAGTATGCCCCCCTCCAGATCCGAACCCTCTGGGTTTTCCCGGATGTGTCCGGTGAAAACGCTTGACCAGTTGAGGAGCATGTACATACGACCTGGGTTCCCAAGAATCCTCGGAACTGGGATAGTTCTTCCAAGACACAAGATATTCCAATCTGCCCCTGCGATATCTGGAATCTAAGATGGCAGATACCTCGTATTCTTCTGGTATAGACTTGGGATTACCCAATATCCCTGTGGTCTTTCTAACAGGGGTGCCTGGATCAACTGGACGGAGAAGGGAGGAATGAAAGACCGGGTGTACACGAGACATGGACTTGGGGAGTCGTAATTTGTACGCCACTGGGTTAATTCTCTTGATTATTCTGAAGGGTCCGATAAACCGGGGGGTTAGTTTGGTCGGGTGTACCCATCTAGGCAAGTATTTAGTAGATAACCAGACCCGATCGCCCTCCTGCCAATCGGGACCTGGTAAACGACCTTGATCGGACAAATCCTTATACCTGCGTCTGGCAGACACTAAACTTCGTTGGGCGGTAGTGTGGGCTGTGGTTATTTGATCTAAGGTGGTTTCAATGGTGGGTATATTAGTGGGTGAGGAAAAAAACGGAAGAATACTGCGAGGGTGGAAACCATAGGAACAAAAAAAAGGGCTGAGTCCCGTTGCCGAGTGTACAGCGTTGTTATATGCGAATTCTGCGGTGGGCAGAAGGCCCACCCAATTGTCCTGATTCTTATTGACATAACATCGGAGGTATTGCTCAAGGGAGGCATTGAGGCGTTCTGTCTGACCATTAGTCTGAGGATGGAAGCCTGATGACAAGGCCCTCTTTATACCTAATCGTTGACATAGGGCGCCCCAAAATCGAGAGGTATACTGACTACCCCGGTCAGAAATGATCTTATCCGGCAGACCATGGAGCCTAAAGATGTCCCTAAGGAAAACTTCGGCCATCTCAGTGGCAGACGGCACTCCTTGCAGCGCTGTGAAATGGGCCAGCTTGGTGAAGGTATCAATGGTAACCATGAGACAGGTCGAACCCTGGGATTGGGGCAGGTCTACTATAAAGTCAGTGGATATTTGGGACCATGGTCGGCTTGGCAAGTCCGGTTGCATCAGCAACCCATAGGGTTTGTGGGTGGAGTTCTTATTCTGGGCGCAAACCATACACGATCTACAGTGTTGCTTTACGTCGAGAGAAAGTGAAGGCCAAAAAAAGAGCGAGAGATTAACTCTAATGTACCTCGGACACCCCTATGTCCGGCGGTAACATGGTTGTGACACCATTCCAGAACCTTAAGTTGTAAAGACCTAGAAGGAATGTACAAACGCTGTCCCACCAGTAAAAGACCTTTAGACCAACGAAGTTGAGGATGTAAGTCACCCGGCACAGTGGTTGCCAAATTGGGTTGGGTTGCCGTCTTCACCTCTTGAAGAAACGAAGAGACTATCCCCACTATTCTGTTCCGGGGAAACATAGGGTGACTAAATGAAGGAGAGTGGTATTCGGAAGTCTGACACCAAGACAGGGCGTCCGCCAGGCTGTATTGGGTGCCTGGAATGTAGGTTATAGCAAAGTCATACTGGCTGAAGAAATGCGCCCAGCGAACCTGCCTTGAGTTGACACATTCCATATTTCTGAGAATCCTCAAGTTTTTATGATCAGTACGTAAAGTAAACGGATGTGCTCCGCCTTGAAGCAGGTGTCTCCACTCTTCACAAGCCACCTTAAGAGCCAGAAGTTCCTTTTCGATTACGGAGTAGTTCTGTTGACTTGCGGAAAGAGTCTTAGAAAGATATGCAACAGGATGTTCCTGTCCTTCCTTGAGTTGAAGAAGTACTGCTCCCAATGCGTTGGCGGAGGCATCAGCCTCTACTATAAAGGGCTGGTTCTGATCGGGTTGTGTTAAAATGGGAGCGGAACAGAATCTCCTCTTTAAATCATTAAAGGCTTGATCAGCTGGTTCAGACCAGTGAAACGGCTTGGCATCTTTCTTAAGTAATGAGGTGATGGGCAGCACTATCTGTGAAAAATGTCCGATGAATTTCCTATAGAAGTTGGCTAGTCCCAGGAACCGTTGGAGGTCTTTCAAAGAAGTGGGTGGGGGCCAGTCTAGGATGGCAGACACTTTCCTTGGATCCATGGTTATGCCTTCCTGGGATAAGATATACCCCAAATAAGGAACGGAAGACATATTAAATAGGCACTTCTCAGGTTTAACTAATAGGTGTTGAGACTGTAGCCGATGTACGACTGTCTGAAGATGCGATGTATGTTCGGAGGAGGATTTTGAAAAAACCAAGATGTCATCGAGGTATACTATGACACAGAGGTATAATAAGTCAGAAAACAGGCGATCAATGAAATGCTGGAATATGGCCAGAGCGTTAACCAAGCCAAATGGCATCACTTGATACTCAAAAAGGCCAAACGGTGTCCGAAAGGCCGTCTTCCATTCATCCCCGTCTCTTATCCGGAGAAGGTGGTAGGCACTCCGGAGGTCTAATTTAGAGAAGATGGTTGAACCCTGGACTGCTTCCAGTATGTCTGCTATCAAAGGCATTGGATAACGGTCGCGGACTGTGACCTTGTTGAGACCCCGATAGTCAATGCATGGTCTTAACTCCGAGGAATCCCTCTTAGGAATGAAGAAAAAAGAGGCTCCAGCCGGTGATTTGGAGGGACGAATGAGGCCATTGGTCAGATGGGAGTCCAAGTACTTGCGAAGCGCCCTCTTCTCCAATAGAGACAAGGAAAACATGCGACTAAACGGAACCAGGGCATCTGGCACCAGCTCGATGGCACAGTCTTCCGGCCTATGCGGAGGGAGATCCAAGACAGAATGGTCTTTGAAAACTTCCTTGAATTTAGCCAATTCTGGGGGAATCTTACATATTTCATTTACTCTTTCTTGTTGGGGGGGTAAGGACTTGTACCAGTTCTTCTGAGACCTGTAGTAAACAGTTTTGTTTACAATATGAGGAGGTAAAGGCCAGGGTGCTCTGTGCCCAATCGATGAGCGGGTTATGCCTCCTCAGCCAGGGAATACCGAGGATTACGGGAAAATGGGCTGCTCGAATTAGATCAAATTGTATCTGTTCCGAATGCTGGAGAATGCAGGCCTTCAAGGATACAGTGGAATGGGTGATAGGCCCCGATGATAGCGGAGAACCATCAACTCCTTCCACCTTCTGGACTTCTTCCCGTTTCAACAGAGGGAGACCTTGTTTGTGCGCCCACTCGGTATCCATAAATACTCCGGCGGCGCCACAATCCAGTAGAGCCATGGTGGTAAGGACTTCTGTCGGGGTTTCCAACTGGATGGGAACAGCCATAAGGCGGGAGTCCATGGTGGTTGGATGAGAAGCTACAGTCACTGTAACATAGGGACTTGCGGTCTGACCTCGGTTACTCGTCCCCTTTAGTTCCGAGGTCGTTTGTTTCCCGGGCGTCTAGGCGGGACTTCATGACAGTTCCGAAGCAAGTGGGTACCGGATCCACAATACATGCAGAGGCCCGCATCCCTCCGACGTCTTCTCTCTTCAGGTGTCAAAGGGGATCGTGCGGACCCAACTTGCATCGGTTCCTCCTTATTACTGGAGTGAGACAGGGAGGGCATAGGGTAGGCACTTGGCAGAGGGGCGGCTGATGCTTTCTGCTTCTTCCTTTCGGCCTTGCGTTCACTGAGGCGGTAGTCAATCTGTGTTACAATGGAGAATAAGTCCGACAGAGTCGTAGGACGGGCTATCCTGGCCAGCTCATCCTTTATCTCCTCTCTCAATCCTCGACGGAAAATCGTATACTGGGCCCTTTCTGGCCAACCTGCCTCTGAGGCCAAACGTTTAAAGGTGGAGATGTATGTCAGCAGGTCACTGGAACCCTGTTGCACATCCAAGAGTTCTTCTGCAGCCACATGTGTGATCTCGGGTTGTTCAAAAGTCTGGCGCAGTGAGGTCAAGAAACCCCCATAATCTCTGATAATAGGGTTATTGTTGGTCACTAGGGGGGTGGCCCAAGCTAAGGCATTTCCTATCATGTTAGATATCATGTACCCCACCTTGGCGTGATCATTAGAGAACATCAGAGGTCTAAAGGCAAAATAAATGGAGCAGGCTTCCAAGAATTCTTTTAAGCGCTTCGGGGTGCCGTCATATTTGCCTGCAGATAAGGCCATAGGAGGTAAGTCGTAATCTCTAGCTTCCCGATTAGAGATCATCTGCCTCAGGACTGCGTTATCTGCCTTCACGTTCTGTAATTCAACGTTCATGGCCTGGACCGCGGCCACTAATTCTTGTATTTGTTCGGGGGTGGCCATACTTCTTTTTAGGCGTTGCAAACTGTCACAATCACTCCCTGGTTCAGTCGACTCCACACCGCTTTCCCAAGTGTCCCATAAGCCCTCCTGCTCACCTGCAGTCCCCTCTTCTGCTTGGAGTCCAAATCTCCGAATCCTCAAGGTCTCTTCCCTGGTATGCAGATGGGGTCTGCCTCGAGAGGAAGCCACCCTGCCCCTCTAACTCGGGGCCTAGGGGGGCCCCCGAACCGGGGCAGACCGATGAAGGGGAAAAAGCCAACAGGCACAAAAAACCCCTTCCTTGTTGGGTATGGTGACAGGATACCGACAGGATACCAGGTCGGAACGATTTGGAATAGACCGAATGAACAAACCTCCACAGGGGAGCAGGAGGGGGGAGGCGAGAAGTAAATGGAGAGGAAAAGAAAGGAAAAAAGGTGAGAGCCTAAAGTAGCGAAAACAGGAGGACTGAAATGGGAGAGGGAAGACTGAGAGGAACGAGAGAAGCCGGGAAGGCAAGGCGGAACGGCCAAAATCACTGGAGAAGGAAGAGAATGGCAGGGCACTGAAGAAAGGACTGGAGCGTACCAACCCGGAAGCCTAACGCGAATAGGCTACAACGCGCGGGCTTCCGGGTTGGCGCTCGTAATAAAGGACGCCGCTGGTCAGACGGCGGAAAGCTAGACCGCTGCTGGAGAATGCGCAGCGGCGTAACGGCTTTCTCAATGGCCGCTCCAGCGCCAGCGTCTCCACCACTGCCAGCGACCGCCGTGCGTGACACCTGTAGGCATTTATGTTAAGTAGGTCAGAGGGCATTTTTGGGAAATGTCTTCTGGGTAGTTTCTACTGTGTGTAAGGCAGAGTATATTCAAGGGCATGTAGTCCTTTTGATGCTGTGTTTTGGAATGTGGGGAAAGTATCTGGCTATATGTTGGAATAGCCGTGTGAGTCATGCTTCATATATTGCTGGGCCTGCCATGTGATACTGCTCTTGGCATTGGATAGCATGTATTACAAAAAAAGGGCTGCTTACATTTTTAAGTTTTGCCTTCAAATGTATACTCGATGAAAATACTTACATGAAGTTAGTCGCCTACCTATTCCCGTCTGGGTGGATGGTTAAATTCAAAGAAGAATGGCCATACTACATCTCCAGCCTGCAGACTATCTGGCTAGATGGGCTTTGACTAGCTGCTTAGTGGTGCTTTCTCAACACCTATCATTCCACTCCCCTGAACTGAAAATCTTTCCATGCCCGCACCCCACACTGCTGGTCACACTCTAGATGGCCTCATAGCATCTTCCCTGATCTCGCTGGGAAATGCTCAAATCCATCCCTTGTGTATGCATCATTAACTGGTGCTGAGTGACTACACTAATAAAGACCTAAGAAGCCTAATGTTGTCCTGTCTGCCACTCATTGGGATGCTGTCACGACCCTGGCCCAAAACCCCTCTGGCAAACCCATTGGCCAGGTGGAGTCAGGACTCGGGCCTCTAGAGCCTGGCATCCTCTTCAAAAGCCCTCATGGGGCCAGTCCTGGCGCCTATGGCGCCAGGCTCATACACCATGAAAAACAATGTGCTTGGGAACTACTTTATTGTATTGTAAGCCAACATGGAGGCATCCACATAGCTTGGTTCCTAAGAACCAAGCTATGCGGTCTAGTGTTTTGGGTGTGGTAGCTAGGGACTACTTTACCTGGACTATTTTGTTGGGGCTATTTAAACCACATCCGAGCAAGACAACACGCTTCGTGTTACTTTGCAGCTTGCAGCGTGACGCTCACCGTGTCCAGCTATTCCCTCGAACCTTGGAGAAGCAGAACCTGCAAGGAGACAAAAGGAACATCATTAGCAGCAGCATCTTACCTGCAGTCTTCATCTTTAAACACTCGCAGCTACTGAGAACAGCTTTCTTGAATCTGCACGCCAACCGGACAGAACGACCTGAAAGAGGAAGATAGAGGCAACATTAAAGAAAGCAGTAGAGACATTTACAAATTACGAACTGCTCAAAAGGCTTACCTGGCTGGTCGCCTCTCGGCTGGCACCACTCCGACATTCCACTCGCGCTGAAGAACACTGCGACCTACAAGGAAGGAAAACGCAGGTTAGCAAAGGCAAGACTTTGCGCAGCTTACTTACCTTACTTTGCTTACTTACCGCATCATAGCGCTCTTAATGCGCCATTATTTACCAGCGGGGCTCAACCAAGCCAGTTCGCCGCGCTGAAGATCCGCATACCAAAGGGAGAAAAAAGAGACATTTTGAACTAAGAAAGGCATGCAGGATAGCAACAAAACTAAAGAACAGTAAAAGACCCACCTGAACAATCAAATGGGCCGGCGTCAGTGAAGTAACTGGACCGCACTCGCCCATGAAAGACAACGCGCCCCTGCAAAGAAGGCAGGACGGAGAGCACGCCTAATTCTACCACAACGTGAGCAGAGGGCGCCAGAGGGACTGAAATCATACGGGGGTGGAGGGAGGATACTTACCCCAGTCGGTAAAGTCTTGAACACAGTACTCCTGTAATTTCAGGCAGAACCTTCCCTGCAGACCACATCAGGGCAAAGCTGAGAAGCATACCAGCGAGTAACCCGGCTGGGTGACGTCCCTGTAGATACCAGGTGAGCGTAACAGATACCATCCAAGTTGGACCCATGAAACTGGTCACCTCTGAAATTTTCACCGGCCTAGTTAAATCATCGCCACTGCTTGGTTCTCCCGACTCCTTCCTGCCCAATCTACATACAAAGTTGTGTAGGACTCTGGACATTCTTGCCCCGCCCATCACGAAGGAACTTAAGCTTGTGACCATCGAAACAACATTCCATCCCTGACCTAGTTCTCCACAAAGGGGCATTAGAGTGGTAATGAAAAAAACCTTTATTAGATGGTTAAAAGGTTATACTGATTAATTTGGGGAAAACCCATCTGAATCAATCGCCAGTGATCTCTCTACCTTATCGGGCGAGGTGAATACACAATTACCAAACAGAGATAGATAGACCTGTCAGCAATTAGGCCACAGAATTATATCTAAATTAATGCACAATTTTATTAGAATGCAATGGATAAAAACACACACAAGTAGAAAAAATACAATACATGCTTAAAAAGACAAATAGTCTGCGTGACAGGAAACCTTTACAAAAGGCTTAGTTATAAAATTCATTCATTTAATATAGAGAAATCTCTTCCATATAATGATGTTCTGATGTTGAATATCAAATTGTTATATTTATCTAAGACAGTCTGAAACACAGTAGACTGTCAACACTCGACATGTTTCAGTCCTCAACTTTCAATCAGGGACTTTCTTCAGGAGTAGTGTCATGTTATTAAAAATTCTCTCATAAAAAAGATCAAGTAAATCTTCAGAAATGAGGTCGGTATCTCGTTTGAGAGATTTTTTAATAATGGGACACTACTCCAGGCCCAACTGTTTAACATGTACATGTGGATGAGGTCCTCCCAAGAATGTGCATCTTCACCTGTGGCTTCACAAGCCTTTGAAGTCTATCAATACGCCCCTTCTCCCACGAAAGAATAAACTCCTGCCAATCTACTATTGCTAAAAACAAGATCACTGTTGCTCCTCTTGCATTGGGGAACAATTGCCAATGTTGCTTTCACAGCCTTGCAACCCATCTTGCAAGCTGTTATCGTGGCCATTGTGAAGAAAATGAGGGACTAATCAGACCTGGTCTCCCCCCGCCTTGCAAAGACCATTAAAAATAACATTGCTTCTCTATTGGGCATCTTCCCTAGCCTCTTGAAAATCACATGCATTTATTTATGCTCTTGATAACAAACGAAAAGAAATACTATCTCGGTGTCCCATCTTAACTACTGGCCCATTTCTAACACTCCCTTCATTGGCCAGATCCTGGACATGTTACCACTGCCAAGCTCTATAGAAAAGTGAAACCATCAATCTTCTGCATGACCACCCCTCAGGATTAGAAACCAGCCAGGGAAATTGAATCTAATACATCAGAGATGCACTCTAGACAGGAACACCCGTGCTTTCCTTATCCTGCTAGACTGATATCTGCCTTTGACACTGTAAACACATCACCTCAATTGGCCCGCTCCAATCAAGGGCACTTGATTAAAGGCGCTGCAATTAAGTAGATTACGTTCTTCCTGTCAGACTGAGAGCTTCAGTCCTACAGTGTGTGGTTCCTTAATGATCTGTACTCTGATCCTGGCTCTTAAAGGCCTACAAAAGTGTTGGTTTACCTCATCACTCTATTCATTCTTTGCAACCTTTCTGTCTTACGCGGCGGACACTCTGATTGCTTTCAGTCTCAGTGGCCCTTATAAGGACTCTCTACATCAACCTCTGCACCTCCTCCTGCCATCTCCAGATACAAGACTGGACAACTGTATGTCTAGTCATTTTAAATGTGAGATTATATACCATTGCCACCCCATGCCAGGTGGTCTCCCTAACGGCATTCTTTCAACCTTGTCTCATGAGGACAATACATTGGGTCTGCCTTTCACAAAGGGTGGAGTTCACAATGGCTTTGGTGGTCTCCTGGCTGAATTATTTCAACAGCCTGCTGTTGGGGCTCTTCAAACGCAGATCATCCAGAAAAGGCAGCCAAATTGACTCTTCACCTCATCCCCAACACAATCATTGGCTCCCTTTGTCTGTCCAGATCCGCTTCAAGTAACTGTGTATGTATGTATGTATGTATGTATGTATGTATGTATGTATGTATGTATGTATGTATGTATGTATGTATGTATGTATGTATGTATTTATTTCGAGATCTATATAGCGCACAAAACCCAGAGGTATCTAGGCGCTTTAATTTAGGAATACGGTTACAGTAAGTGATTCAGGTTACAGAGAAGGAAGCGTGAAGGGTGAATTACATCGTGGATTATACAAAGGTAACGCATCACACTCCAAGTGCAAGAGAGCAATACAAGGAAAACCCATCCATTGGGCCTGACCCCATGTTGCAGGGTGTCAGTAGCACACAAATGTGAAAGGCAAACAAAGGGCAAATAGATGATGCCTACCCCATGTTGCAAGGTGGTAGCAGCAGACAAATGCAAAGGTCAATCAAAGGGAAGATACATTGTGCCTACCCCATGTTGCAGGGCGGCAGCAGCACACAAATGTGAAAATCAATCAAAAGTCAGAATCTATGCCTTGTTTACAGAGTAAAGGGGATAGGATAAGGGACTGCTTATCTTTAACTCTGGTTCAAGAAGTACTGTCCTCTTAGACTCTATTTCTGCATCATCGGAAAACATTGTGCCAGTGCTCAACTTAAGAAGTTGGGTGGGAGAACCATTGACTGCACTGAAGTAGATCTTCGAATTGTGCTCTCACCAGATCTTGGTTATGAAGAAAATCAATGATGGATCAGAAAGAAACTTGAAATATTTCTCTTAAAAATAGTTTCCTTCAAACCTCTAATCAATGCATCTATCCTCCCTCTAATTTGTCTATAAAACCTATCTCTTATTGCTTCCTCAGCAACCGTTGTATGCTCATTATGGTGTTTGGATACAACGATTGTCTTTTGCACTGTCCTTCTGACCTATTTCCAGCTGATCCGCTTCGCTTCAAGGGCCTCTGAAAGATCATGTATACCCCTTCCCTCACCTTATGGGTAATATGTCCGCATTTGGAGTGCTTTAAATCGTAAATCAATAAGAATAACGTCACATGCTACGGGACATATTAGGCTGCATGTGTCGTTAAAGAAAGCAAGACATTGGGACTTTGTTAATGATTGTTGTTGCCAGTCTGCTTTTTGTGAACCATCTGTTCTGGTATGAAAGTGCTACATTAATGAATATTACTCCTTGATTTCCTCCAGATAGTGGACCTGGATATAAAGAGGAACCAGAACAGAGAGGCACTGCGAGCTCTACAACAGGATCCAGTACAGTCTGGTGAGTTTTGGGCAAGGAGGTGTTCAGGAGGATGTCCTCTACATGGCCTTCAATAGTATATTTCGTTTTCATAATGTACAAAATGCAGTACATGGTTACATGCTGGAATAGAAGGGCAACGCAAAATGGTACTCTGTTCCATTAGAGAATGTAGGAAAAATGTGAAGGGGTGTTTATCAAGGTGCCTGATTAAAAAGTTAGACCAATAATTGCTCATTGCCACAGGAGACATTGCTGCAAGTATGTACCCTGACAAATGAGTGTGAGCTTACAGCCTTCTTGTACCTGAATGCGCTAACAGTTAAATATGTGTACCTGATTCTGGGTAGAAAAGTTAGGTTTGTAGCAGCCATTCATGCCATTTCAAGCTTTTTCTTTCTTTTTAACAGAGCCAGGTGAACTTTGATAAAATGTCTGGACTTGCTGGCTCCAGGCCCATGATTTAACTTGTTAAGGGAATGAAGCTTAAACTATTTTACTTACACTAGTGCAACAATGTCTCTCATCCTTTTAGGTTTTTCTATAGAGTCCAAATCTGAGATCAAAATATCTCAGCATGGCTAAAATTTGAATGTTAGGTTTCCATACATGATGGGCCCTCCAATGAGGCAACTGGGTAGAAAGTCCCTGCGAAACCTCCTATTAATCTTTGTAACAAACAAACAATGAAAACCATAGGGTAGGTCACGGCTCACGTCCAGGTTGCAGTCTTCGCAACCTCTTGTCATGATTCCTGCCCCTCATATCCCCAGCCCTCCAAGATGTCGGGCTGGAGCCAGGCCACAATCACCTACATGGCCCTCAAGGGCCTCTCCATCCCCCCAAAGACCCACTTGGAGTCAGACTTGGCGCTTGTGGCACCAGACTCACTCACTCCGATAGAATAACATTGGGGATTGGACTTGTAGTGCATTGATGGGGACAAGATGGATGCCCCCACATATTTCGGTTCCCAGAACTGCATGTGCAGTCTAGTTATTTGGGTGTGGTTCAGCCCAGAGACACCTGGGATACCCAGAGACTATTTAAGCCACGCCCAGGCTGAGAAACATGCTTTGTGTTTTCTGCACATGCAGCATGACACTCACTGTGTTCGGATCGGTCTCCAGTAGGCTTGCATCTTTCTTCTGCGCTCAGCTCCTGCAAGAACAAGAACACTGTTAGGAACAGCATTACCTTGCGGCGCTTCTGCCCATCATTCATCGCTTTTTCTGTTCTGCGGGCATCTTCGACGGTGTCATTCCCATCCCGGCACGCCGCTTCCTAAGGGAAAAGAACATAAAAAAGGCAATAGTAAGCATTCAGCAAATCTTTGCTTATTTTTAAAGACTATACGAGCTTCAAACGCTTACCTGAATCCCAGCCACTCTGGGGGAAATCTGTCTCCGGAACTTCTCATCCATCTGCAAGAGGGAAAAGACACTCCAGGTTAGCATGGAAACATCTAGAGGCGCCGCATACCGCGCTTACTCGCTGCATTTCTTCTTCATAACCGGCATCCACGCTGAAAACGTTGCGGCACCTAAAAGACACAGAAAAAGAACTCCGTTCAATACAAATACGAAAGGGTCGCATCGCGCTCTCACTCACCTTAAACGCTACTCATCTCAGCAGCACGTCGCCATCCCCGGACGCCAGCCATCATCTAAGGAAGGAAAGGAAGGAAGTTAGAGAACTGTTCAAAAGACTCATTATACTTACCTGTCGGACTCTTGCCAGTGAAGTAACTAGGCAGCAACGAGCCCGCATCAACGCGCCCCTGCGCTGAAAGCAGGACGGAGAGCACACTTTCCAAGAAAACAAGGCCCAGTCTCCAGTCGAGTAGACTCCAGGGAAGGGTTCGAGGTCGTAAGAGTTCAGAACAGGCTGAGTGACGTCCCCGTGGATACCAGGTGAGCGTTAGACCTCTAGTGCACACTTGTGATAACAGGAAGGGTGTCTGGCCACATCCCATTAAAAAGGTTCTTGTGGAGAAGCATGTAATTTATATTCTTCAGACACAAGAAATCTCACATAACCAGATTTTAGCTTTGACTAAGGAATAGTACAGGATACATATGTGTCTGGTGCAGATGAAAGTAGGAACCATGTAAATGTAGAATGAAGATCGTTCCTTAGGACAATCAATAGAGGCGTAATGTTCCAAATCCTTCTTGCAAAAAGTATTTGGTTTTTAAAAGGTATATAGGATGGGATTCTGGGTCATGCTCCCAATCTAGCGACAGGGAACGGGACACTGAAACATTTGGGGAAACCACGCCCAAGGCTTTCCATTAACTGCAGAGACTGATTAGAAACCTGGCTCCAAACATATTTCTGTATGCAGATCATTGACAATTAACTGGGGCATTGCTACACTGACTTCCCCCCCATCCTGATGATCACAGGAAAATTATGAACACAATCTTTAAATTGAAGGACTTGAGGACAGGCTCGGATGTACCAAGATTCATCCTACTGATAGTTCACCATTAAATGCTAGACGGCTCTTAATCGCATTAAAGGGATGGTCTAGTAAAAATATTTATTTAAAAAATAGATGGGCAACATAAAAAAAAATACTAGCATTCTCTGTTTTTAAAACTTCCTATGTAAAATTTTGAGCTATTCAAGCTCAAAATTCGCAAAAGCAAGCACATGGGCGCATCCATTTTGTGAAATGGAGGCCCTCCTGTGCTGGCTTTTGCTTTTGCGGCACTAATGAAGGAAAAGCCAGCCAGCTGTAGTAAACAAAAGCTACCGCTGGGTGGCTTTCCCTTCATTAGTGCTGTAGGCGGAGGACGGAGGACGGGGACCGGAGACCAGAGCAGGAAAGCTGCAGCTGAAACCCCTAAGGTTTTCTTTTTCTCAAAAGTCCCCGTTTTTATTTTCCTCTGGCATAACTGCAGGATTCGGGTACCTCATGTAGGGCTCTTTGGAGCAGAATGCATAAGGGCATGTAAGCACGACTCCATACGTTTCAAAGCCAACCTATTTGTATCCCTATTTTTTGAAGTTGGGAGTAAAAAAAAAGTTCTTGTTCCCAGTGGGGTGGCATTTAGGCAAGTAAACATCTATTTGAAGTCTAAAACATATTTTTGTAATCCAACCATCTTTGCACCTCCTTTTATGCAAATTAAAAGATGCATTTTACCTTCAGGGAGGTGATTGGAGAAAGTTCTGCTTAGACACAGACCTTTGTTCCTGCTTAGGCGAGAGACATTGAGACTTGAACCACAGAGGACTGGCTTCTAGGCATGGGGTCTTCTACGGAAACCCTGGTCATTTTATGTTAGTCCTTTCCTTGATACTATGAATTACATGAAAATATTCTAAATATTATATGAGTCCTCATCACATAACATGTTGAGAACCAGGAAATGTGGTCCTAAAATGGGAAGGGCCAAGGGCTCAGCCTGTGTAAAGGGCCTAGGACTGAGTAAGGAACGCCAATCAAGACATTTCCACACGAATGCCCGTTCTTTTCCCACCTTGGGTGCTGCATGTTTTGTTGAGGCCTTCCCCCATGCCTTCTAGGACTTCATTCCACCTGGTTTTCGAGTGAAATAAAAAAGTTGTTAAAACTGGAATCCTGAGTCTTGAATGTTCTGTCAATTTCCACCCCATCACTGCGTGCTTACTCTGGTCCATGGAATACTGCTGTCTTTTCCACTATGCACAGGTCAGTGACCTAAAGTAACTTGCTGTTTAGAGACCATGTTAATTGGACTATTATTCCCTGCACAGGAACCAATACAGTATAATTCAGAATGTGTTCATATGTAAGGCAACTTGTCTATTAACTTCAAGACACAAAAGTGCGCATATCACTCATATGTTCTGCTGAAGGCTTAATATATTTACACTAATAGTTCTGGCTACTCTTTGAACATAACATTTAACACAACTGAGGATTGATCAATATCAATGTTTAATACTTTATGAGGACATTATTGGCTTTCTAGACACGTTTGCCCTGTACGTAAAGGACAAAGAGCTAGCCAATTTGTGATGGAGAATGTCTGCTGGCCACAGGGAATTCCATTAACCATTTGACTGCTCTCTGTATGTATAAATGGGTCCTAAACTGGGGCGAGTGTTGCATCTGTGCCCCACCCCCATATCCCAAGGACCGCAGGCAAAATCAATATTTTGGGCTGACTGCCTATTAAAGTTGTGCCCTGTTCTGAGTGCCTGTTTTTGGACTCGTGAAACCTATGGTCTAATCCTAATTTCTCCTCATGCCCACAATATGTGATATTGACCAAATCCCTTAATCGTAAATACCTCGGTTCCCATATCTGCAAACCAATTCCATTGCATGTTTAGAGCACTGTATAAATAACTGTATGCCTACAACCAAAATACTGTGTGATAAAGAATAATTGACGAGCTGTTGCTAAAAAGAATCTCTCCCCAAGGGGAGGGCAGATCCTCACACCAAGACATGATCTCAGAAAAAATACTGATTCAACATTTCTAGAAATATGTTCTCCTCGAATAGGAATCGTTCAGACAAATTTGTAATCTCACCAGTGGAAAACCATCAAACTCGCAAAGGCTTTTGCAAACAGGAGGCTCTTACGCTGATCATGTCCAATGCCTGAGCGATATTGGTACTTGCTGCAAATGCTACATAACCTAATGCAAACCATTTTAAAATGTACCATTTGTGTGCCTCCAAATGGCTCACTCATGTGTCTTCAAATGGCCCAATTTATGACCTGCATACAGACTTTAATCCAGGCAGAGACCACTCTTATTTTCCTGGACTTGAGTTAGGGAATTATAATATATAATGTTAGTGCACCTAGAATCATTTTAGTTTGGTGTGATGTGGAGTCATGGTAATACTTTCCTCCTCCTTATTTTAGATCTCGTCCACTAATGTTCAGCAAATTTGACGTAACACTAATTTGGCCACATTCAAATGCACATGCCAAATGGGATGCCATGTCAAATTGCATTGTGTTTTTAGTTCTGTCTTAACAGAACATGCGTTCAGAATGCGTATCAGCAATTTGCTTCTATTTTTGAGGTTTTCGGCATACACTTAGGCCTTACATACAATAGTTGGACGCTGCAAAAAGGTTGAATCGGAACAGCCAACCTTGCAATATTTGCACAAAAAATGTCTGATGATCACATGTAAATTCAGACGCACCAGACACAAGCATGTAAGTCTTCCCACGAATGAGACACCGCTTTAAAATATGTGGACACAAGGATGTGAATTTATTTACCACACACACATTTGGGGATATGCAGTAAAAGCCTGCAATATACTGCACAAGAATAATTTATATCCCGTTAAATGGACAGTCACGTCTATAATTATTATTCAGTCGCACAAACATTAAAATGTTGAATTACAGACATGGTTTGCAAATAAGCAAGCAATTATTATTTTTTTTATTTTTTTGCTACTCATTAATCTTCTGATGCCACCTGGTGATCCACCTTCAACCTATCATAGGAGGCAATAATGGAAAATATAATGGGGCTCTCGGATGGAAAAAAAGTTGTTGTCTTCCCTGGTTTGTCAAATCATTACTCACCTTTATATTGCCCAGCTTGTTTTTGAGCAATAACGCAATGAATCTGGTACCTCTGAATCCATATCCTGTAGAACATCAAATTATGTCCAGCCATTTAACTCCATGGTCTCTTTGCAGCAAAATATCGTCCCCATCGAAGTCCAAATTCACATCTAATGCAATCTTTGAAATCTACTGTTAGTATAATAAGGACCATTGGGGAGTCCTGAATTAATAGAGTTCCATTTCCCAAACATCTGCCATCACCTATACTAAATGCATTCTCTAGGTGGACCGACTGCTAGCTACAAAGCTACAGGATCAGAGTACATCTTGACACATTTAAGACAGTTTGTCTAGTGCAACCTTCATATCCGGAAGACACAAATTGGCTCTGAGCTAACTAAACATTATGCATGTGTTTATACAGCAGAGAATCCTGCTACAAGTTGCACAATAGCTAGCTTGAAAAGGTAAATCTTCCTCAAGTTGCTCAGATCCATAAGTCACGGCAGCCACATAGAATAGCAAAAGAAAGTAACCTTAAGAGGTGATAAAGCCCATGACCCTACTTCAATTCAATATTGGCTTATATGCTAACTTGCATATAGAATGCCTTTATAGAGTTGGGTGTGATAACCTCCTTAATGGTGGAATTCAAAATTATACTGATGGCCAAATCAGGCGAAGGACCTGGTAGAATGCGCCTATATTGATTAATGGTATTGGTCTATACCACATGCAAAGACCTACACCAAAGTCCTGGCCATCAGATTAGGAGCACCCGTGGCACAACTGATTGAGGCAGACTACTTGGAGTTCATTTATGGCAAACCTTGGATAACACTGAGAGAGTGAGTCAACTGATGTGAAATCAAGCACAAAAACATACTGGCCCTTCTGGGATCAGTCCATTGAAAAACATGACTTTAATTGGACTGTGTGTTTCGGTCCTGTACCCTGTGAGTCATGGGCTTTGGAGATGGCTTCATATACCCGATTTAAGCTTGCTGCCATTGCCCAACAGTCAGATTAGTGGTGAATGGATGCGGTTTAGATGTCTTCCACCTCACAAGTCCATACCAAATTTGTTTGCCCAGAAATTGTTTAATAAAACTCCTCTACAAAGCTGAGATTTATATTTAAAGCAATTTGTAGATGTTTTTAAATTGGAAAGAGATGCATAAAATACAAATCTTCTGCATGGGAAGTGTTTAGGAAGAATTTAAAAGAGGACATTTTGTTAAATGTTCCCATCTCTTTTCTCTTTTGAATAAAAGTACTTATTCTTGTTAGTTGCATTCAGCGAAGAAAAGCAAATGCAGAGGAGAGAGAAGACAAGATGGATATTGATGCTCCACTAGTTATCCCCAATTTTGCTCACTTGCATGCCCCAACTTGCCTTTTAACATTAGTGCTTCTTGAAGATAGTTTGCAGCTGCCATTTGTTGTCTGTGGTTTCTGATGACACAGCAAAAACGGAAGAGCTCAATCATCAGTAGGCTCCAAGATCTCGTCTCTCAAATGGGGGCATAATGCGTCTTCTGCTTATTTTATCGTAAACTGGATAAAAGATCAGGTGTCGAAGCTCTTTGTTCTTTTCATTACGGGCTTTGTCAACAGTTGTTTTGGTTTGATCCCCATTTGTTCCTCGTTGTGTTAATGTCACTGTTTGCATTAGCTTTGATGAACACATTTGTTGCCTCACTATTAACATCACAAAGACAGGGCTGCATCTGTTTTTAGGACAGATTATTTCGGTCAGAGGGCTATTTATATTAATTAACCAATTGCACGAGCATCTGTATTTATCCAGCTCTTGTCTTCACACTGTCCATGTAGTACTCTTTGATGGAAATCCCAAGCCTCAAAGCTTAGATACATTGGGCCTCATTCCGAGTACGGCGCTAACCAATGGCGCTATTAACGCCTTGGTTGACGCCGTACCCGGACCGGCAGCGCCTTGGTGGATGGCGGAATTACCGCCCCATTCCAAGGGTGGCGGGGCGGTAATTCCCCAATCCCCATTTACCCTTCCCCATTCCCATTTATGCCCCATAGGGCATAATGGGAGTGGGGAAGGCGTTAATTACGCCACCGTAAATTACGGTGGCGTAATTAACATCAAGGTCCCTTAGCGCCATGGTTTTTAACACCTGCTAAAAGCAGGTGTTAAAACCTCCATGGCGCAAAGGGAACTCGGAGTATGGCGGTAAGGGATTACCGCCACCGCTCTCGTTAGCGGTGGCCGCTATCCCTTACCGCCATACTCGGAATGAGGCCCATTGACAATCTGGGGTATGCCACTTGGAGGCCTCAAATATCAAATTAATATATTTTTAGAAGACCTATTGTTATTTATTAAAATATTGTTGTTGTTTTGCATATGCCCGGTCACATTACAAGTGTTTAGAATACGTAACAAAATGCAGCGGTACTACAAGTGTAAATATTACATTCAGTACAATAATATTTGTTAACCTATGGTTGTAGATTTAAACATCAGAGGACTTTATATCATGATCTTCAATTTGAGCATTGTTGTTGAGTGGCACAAAGCTGCTTAGGGCGTAGACTGGGGGGTCGCTGTACTCCCGAATTTTGTATACTTGTTACACCATAAAAGTGTGCACATCCACAAATGGAGTGAGCGAGCGAGCAGGGCCCTTCCTTTATCCAGGATTTAGCAATGAGATATTTAACAAGTAAACTGGCAAGTCCAAGTAAGTGTGTATTCCTCTTGTGTCCAGGTCCGTGATGCACCCAAGTGAACAGTTCAGTGGGTTTCTCAATCTTAAAATCCAGTATCTCAGATATTTTCTCACAAACAGCATCCCACTTAGAGATAACTTAAAAAAAACAGCGTTGTGTACTTGACCTCTCAGACACTCATCATAATAGTCGGAATTAAAAAATGCTAGTTGTGGCGTATGATGGTATTGCTGCAAATATTTAAATTAAACGCATGTATTCGAGTATCGAATCTCCACCTTACAGTTCCCTAATTGCCAACCATGGTGATTTGGTCAACTGCTTGCCAAGCTCTTCTTCCTAGTATTAGTTGCCTATTGCAGAGCCTTTAATACAGGAATACAATTAAAATAGGAAATGTTACTCACCATAGTGACTACTGTACTCCTAGTCCATAGTCCCCTTTCCTCCATACTTGTGGGTATCCCATCCATCGGGACGGAAATGTAGCTTTTTGTAGCCCCATACAAAAACGTTTTCTGTCCATTTTTGTATGTCGCGGGCCCCAGTCCATGCTTGGCTAGCAGCTGAGACTCCTCAAGCCCTGCCCTTCAGTCCTTTTTGACCATCCTAGATTGGGATGTTACTAAAGATGAAGACTTATTTTAGGGGGATGGCGTCTGGAGGAAATGGGACTATGGACTAGAAGTACACGAGTCACTAGGGTGAGTAACTTTTCCTTACTCTTACGTCCTGCCCCCTTTCCTCCATACTTGTGGGAGATTCTGTAGCACATGTCTCCCAAGGGGTGGAAGGTTTTATAAGTAACCCTAACTGAAGAGGTTCTTCAACAATGCCTGCCCAAACTGAGCATCTGCTCTTGAGCTCATGTCCAGGCAATAGTGCATGCAAAAGGCGGACGGAGATGCCCACGTTGCTGCTTTTGCGATAACATCGCAAGGGACATGCTTTTTTGAAAAGCTACTGAGGATGCTATGGCCCTGATTAGCTGAGCGTGAAGTCCCTTTGGGTGTGGCTTTTTCTGTATGGAATAATTTTACTGAATCACTGCCACAATGTATCTGGCAGTAATGATTGCTTTGGACGCAGAGGAGCCCTTTTTTGCTCCACCTAATGTCACAAAGAGCTGAGGAGATTTCTGGAATTCCCCGCTCCTATCCAGGTTAAAGTTTAGAACCCTCGGGAAATCCAGCATGTGGAGGACTCTCTCTCCGACTTGGATGATGGGTTTCGAAAAAAGAACTGAAAAACATTTCCTTATTGATGCGACATTGAGAAAGGATGGGTATTTGCCCAGCACCACCTTATCTCGATGGAATGTAGTAAATGGTTTGTCTGTCGCTAAGGCCTTTTTTTCACTGATTCTTCTGGCTGATGGTATAGCTATGAAAAAGGCCTTCTTGGAGGATACCAACTTGATGTCTGCAGATGCCATTGGCGCAAACGGTTTGTGACGCAGGGCCATCGGAACAATGGTGAAATCCCACTTGGGATGAGGAGATTTAATTATGGGAAACAGACTACACAGACCCTCAAAGTGTCACTTTATCACTGGGTTCCCGATAAAAAATCATTGGTCATCCGAGCTGAGGTAGGCACCCAAAGCTGACCGATACATTCTACAAGTTTCTGGCTTATTGCCTGACTTAGTCAGATGGGTGTTGCATGAGAGGACATCATCCAGTAATGCGGAAGGAGGTTTCTTCTGCCTTCGGAGAGACGAGAGGCAAAACTAAAGCCATTTGCTTTTATACTGGCCCCAGTGGAATCCTTTCTACCCGCCTTTAGTCTGCAGGTTTTCATTAGACAAGCGCAAATGGCCTAGGGACCTGACCTCAAGTACCATGCTGTCAAGTTCAGCGATTGTGGGAGGGATGAAGAATCTTCCCGTCTTCCATCAACAACAAGTCCTGGCGAAGCGTAAGTGTTAATGGTGTCTTAGTGGCAAGGTTTACTAGATCTGAGAACCAGAGCCTGGCTGGCAACCATCTACTGTTATTTCAGCAGGGCTCAATGAATCAGTGGTACTGGCGGAAAAGCGTAAGCCGCCATCCCCTCCCAAGGGATCTCTAGAGTGTCTCTGAGGGAACTTGCTCCCTGGCCTGGATGCAAATTCTGGGCAGCGACTGTTCAGGATCGTGAAAAAGTGGTCCACCTGGGGAACTGCGCCTCTCACCCTCATCTGCGGAAAAAATCCTTCACCACCCAGGGGTGGAGCTGCTATTCATGGTTGGCCTCTGTGAGGCGACTCAGTTGGTCTGCTTCTGCGTTTGACACCTGGAAGGTGACTGCTTGTAGCCATATGTGGTGCCCGACAGCCCACTCGTATAACTCCAGGGCTAGAATGATGAGAGAGGGAGACCGAGTGCCCCCCCCCCCGTTTGTTGAAGTAGAACATTCAGCATTGTCTGTCCTTATTGAGACTGTCATGCTCCAGATAGTGCGCAGAAATGCCTGCCTTCAGGGCTGGAAAGACGGCTTTCAGCTCGGGATAGTTGATGTGTTGGGAGCGGTCCTCCCCGCCAATAGGTCGAAAAACCTGCATATTGTTGGACGTTGCCCCCAAACCAGGAGGGTTGAATGGGTTATAAGGACCACCTGTGGCGTGGGGTTGTGAAATGGCACCCCTTGCAAAAGGTCCTGGGAATCCATCCACCATAGCAAATCCCGAATCAGTTTCTGAGGAATTTTAACGAGCTGTGATTGGGGATCTAAGCCCTGCGACCTGGAACGTCTTGGCGCTAGCTTGGCTCTCCACATCTTCAGCCTGGCTAGCGGGACTGCCTGGACACAGGACACCATCAGCCCTGGCTAGCGGGACTGCCTGGACACAGGACAGTCTCTCGAACCACCAAGCTGTGGTACTGTTAGCTGAAACAAAGAAAGTGAGCAGTAAGTGAAGGTGACGGTTTGGTGGTGAACGCTGGTTGTGTTCTTCCCGGTGGGATTACCTGTTGCAGATGGCTGGACACGCCTTTTTGCCAGGACTTGTATTTAACTTGCCTCCTCACTCTCATATGTGCGTGCTTACAAGCAAATGAGCAGTAAGTGAAGGTGACGGCGGTTTGGCAGCTGAGTGGCAGGGGCGGGTGAGAGACTCTTTCACTGCATCAATATCGCTACTGGTACTAATATTGGTAAAGATGGAGTTCCTTCTGACACTTCGGACAAAGTTGGTGTATCATACATGTACTGAAGTGCATTGTCAGTCTTGGACTTGGATACACTCCAATGCGAGCGAATGCTGAATCACTGAAAACACTTGCTTTCGATATATTGACACATCTAATTTGCTATTGTTGTAAATTGTAGCTGACATCTTGATATTTAACAATTCCCCTGGGCCACTCTGGCAGCCCTAGGTAGGGTCTCTACCCTGGCTAAGACGCGATCTAAAACATATCTTTATATTGAGCCTGCTGCAGTTACCTCTTTGCTTATTGGCAGTGCCGAGGCTTGTATTTGCATGCGCTTTCCTGCTAACCGCGATCACGCTGCAACTGCTGTGCGTGCCAAGCAGATTGTTGTTGTGAAAAGCAATCTTTGGAACCGTTGCAGAGTTCTATAATAGAGGAAGGAAGGATCCTGCAGCGCTAGTCACTAGCGCCTTCAAATTGGGCAAAATGGGCAAGCTGACATTACTACGGCTCCAGTGAGAGTTGATCTCTCTTCTGTGAGCATGGTACAGCCTGTGTGAAGATCCTCCAGTACTTGCCCCCACCGAGTCTTAAAATTGCTTGAACCTATTGGGGGCAACAAGTCTGATGAGTCTAACAAGAAAATTACAGACTTTTTCAAATTGACGACACTTGGGCTAATGAAAAGGACTGTGTTCATGATCTTTGCTCCGACTTGGCTGAGGAGCTTACAATTTCCCACGCCTGCATTGGATCAAAACGGTTGAAATAGTGGTAAATGCTATAAGGGCAACTAACCTGCAAAAGAGTTTGGAAACTAATAACGCTAATGCAAGCTCTCCTGGGTGGGCTTTGTATCTACGGTGTCTACCTAGCCCCTGTCCTAGCCCTGTGGCCACTGAACTAAGTGCAGCTGCTGAAACTATTGTAGAGTCTATCACTGCTCTTCCATGCTCTTTTCCATCTAATGCTATAACTGACCCGCCACTGGTTGGCCCAAATTGTTGAACAACATGCGAAGTTGCGACCATTAATATAACCTTTCTCCCCTTTCTTACTACTAAATTGGAATACACGAGGCCATAAGCACCTGTTTGAGCAACATTTCCATTATGGCACTTCAGGAGACTTGGCTGACTGAACCATTGGTAATAGATGGGTGGCATATAGTTACCTCCCTGGCTGTCCAAGTGGCGCAGGGTCACCCGAAAGGGGGATTGCTGTTGGGTGTTAAGAAGTAATTGGTATTGGTGGAAGTTCCCTGTGTGGCTGAACATGTTTTGATAAGCACACTTACTTTTGCATGGCCGTTGGCAAAAATAGGAGTGAAAGATATTGTCATTGTTAATATATATGACCTCCCCACCTCCTCTACAAGAATAGCCATGGTGTGGTATTGAAGGAAGTAGAGGCATTTATCAATGATCTAAATGGAAGTAGACCCACTCTGGACTGTGCAGACTTTAACTATAGGATCCCGAATGATACTAGCTTTAAGGAATGGGAACAGAAACTCCTTCACTAATGAAGGGGAGCTATCTTCACCGATAAAGGGTGAGCTCCTTGAACAGACTTGTAAGCGTTGCTTGGATTGGACTAGCTTATTATACCTCTTTGGATCCCTCTCTACCGGCAGATATTCGGCCTATTTCTTTGTTGCCCTTCTTTATGAAGGTGCTGGAATCTCTTTTCTCCCCCTTGCTTGCCTCTTTTCTGAGCGTGTTCCAGTCTGGTTTTCGTCCTGGTCGAGGGACGGAAAGTGTCTTGATTTCGGTGCATGATTACCTCTGCCTGCTGGCTGATGGAGGTGGAACAGGAGCTCTCATTTTGTTAGACTAATCGGCTGTGTTCGATACTGTGGACCATCAGGTACTACTGGAGCGTTTGGCATTGGCCGGTCTTTCTGGTCAAGTTTTGGCTTGGTTTGCCTCTTTTTTGGCTGACCATAGCCAAACAATGACACTTCCCTCTTTTCTTTCAGCCGCATCAGGTTTGCTGTGTGGGGTCCCCCAGGGATCAGCCTTGTCCCTGGCCCTCTTTAACATCTATAGTCAGCCTCTTGTTTTGCTCATCCGCTTTTAAGGCTTCAGGTGCTACTCCTATGCTGATGATATGCAAATCATCGTCCGGTTGGATTCTACCCAGCCAGGCTTTGCATCTCTGTTTAGGAGTTGCCTGTTGGCCGTGAAGTAAGTGGATGGGCAGCAATTGGCTGAAATTAAATGGGGACAAGACAAAGGTCCTGGTGGTGTACCTTCCCCTCCCCCCACCCTCTGCACAGCTGTTTCCGTGTCTGCTTCGACCTGGTCCCCGGCCTTTTGGGGCACCGAACTTGGCACATGTCCGTCCCCGGTATTGGAGGTAAAAAACCTGGGAGTAATTTTCTCTGTCGATGGACAATCAAGTTGGGGCCATTTGCAAAACAGGATTTCTTTCAACTTTGAGTTTTTCATAAGGTTCTGCCATTCCTTCCTATCCAACTTAGGACCATAGTCACGGCCTCTTTAGTTTTAAGTCGACCAGATTATTGTAACTCTCTCTTTTTGGCCAACCTCTGTATCTCCATCATTTGCAGCTCCTGCAAAAACGATGCTGCTTGTATCTGCACTGGTATCGTGCCCATATCTCCCCCATCCTTCAATCACTACATTGGCTCCCGGTTCTCCAGCGGGTTCGATTTTAAATCACTGGTGATAGTGCATCAGGCTTTCTATGGGTCTGGCGCTAAATATCTCCAGGAAAAGTTCTGTCCTTTTGTGCCTGCTCACGAGCTGTGGTCTAAGGTCTCCTGTCTTCTTGTGATTCCTCGCTACCAGTTTGAGCAGGTGGGGGGCCACTCTTTCTCTGTGGCAGCCGCTAAATTGTGGAGCTCTCTGCCTGTCTCATTAAGGGCTACAATAAAATCTTCTTTCTTTTCGTCGGCTGTTAAAAACTTCTCTTCTAAATACTTTTTTTTTCTTAAAGCTCCCTGGTTCATCTCTGCGGCAAGATGCTTCGGCGTGCGTGTGCTTTATAAAATCAATTAACGTAACACAACTGGATTTACAATGGTCAATGGTGCCTATACATCCAATACTCCAGCCCAATTCACTAGGATTGGGAACAACTCCTGTAGCACAATTGACTACATTTTCACTGTCACTAGTTTGATTGTGGATATGGGTGTAATCCAATGTGAAGAAAGCGATCACTATCCTTTGGTTGCTTATTTTGATATCCCAAATCAGCTTACCAATACTGTTCAATCTGGGACGCTGCATGTCAATTCTTCTCTTAAACGAGTTTCCTGGAGTGTCAATAAATTGGGAGTGGCATGCTCCACGGCCCAGGTTGTTTTTGGTGACTACGTGATTGCAAATAACTGTCTTGCCATTCAGCCTCCAATGGCCATTGCAAAGCAAGCTGTCATTGACTATGAAACTTGTGTGGAAAGCATTAGGTTCAGTACTTTAGCTAGGCCTGATATATGTTCTCGTAATGGATGTGGGCCACAAGAAAATACATCAAAATGCATTTGTCAAACAGATTAAGCATAGGAAAAGGGCCATGCATAGAGCTACGTAGTATAGCACATTTGACATTAAATTGCAGTGAACATGCTTGTCGGGAAGAATCTATAAAAACAAACTATCACAAATGGCTTAGAAGGCACACGTTCAATCTGGATTGCAATCGATGGAAGGCACTGATCTATTCATCCCTAACTAATGACTGTAAAGTTTTGGAAGATCATAAATGGTAACAAACATCTTGACAGAGATATTAATGGAGTGCCAGAACAGTCTTGGGTCTCGCATGTGGAACAACTGTTTGGTGGGTAGAGGGGGGCGGGAGTGGCTATTTACAAAGAGTGTTAATGACATTTGCAGGCTTATCATGGGCAGTAAATCTTCTAGGGCTCCTGGACCAGATGGGTTGTGTAGTACGCTGATTATACTGGATAAAGTACTTTGGGCAATAACATTACATTGGATCCGAGTGACGCAAACCATCCCAACTTCTTGGTGCACTAGTATATTAGTCTCAGTTAAAAAAAAAAAGAGTAATCATGCTCGGGTATTATTGAATGAGCTTGAAGAATGGGTAGAGTCAAACTTAACCAAACTGGGTTGTGCTAAGGCTTGGGCACTTCAATCAACACTGTGCCTTAGTAACGATCATCCAGCAGACATGGATGATATGTAATCTACCATTATATGTGGCATTTGTAAATTTTAGTGCCGCTTTTGACAGTCGATAGAGGTAGATTGTGGGAAAAGTTGCTGAATTGGAACATCCCTCTAGGTCTACTGTATTATTTCATGAACAGACTAAGGTAATGGTCCAGTTGGACCAACATGGCAGAACCTCAGGCTGGATACCCATCCAGAAAGGATTAAAACAATGATGTATCCTAGCTACAGTGTTGTTTAATCTCTATATGTCGGACCTGGGTGAGGCAGTTGCCAACAGTTCCTGGATTGCACCTAAACTAGGTGACACTCTAATACAATGGCTGGGCTATGCTGAAGACTTGGCTCTACTGGATTTGACACCTAGTGGATTGCAGTCCTGTCTCAACAAATTGAAAGACTACACAGAATCAAACTCCAAGGTAGTGAATACCGCCAAAACTAAGGTTATGGTGTTCACACCTCCACATAAAAGGGAGATAAAGGCGTGCTGGCAAATGAACGAGGAGGAAATCGAAGTGGTTTCTTAGTACAAATACTTGATATATACTTAGATATATATTTGGATTATAAACTCTGTGGTAAAAGGCACTTTGAACAAGTAAACCTAAAAGACATATGCCCTTGAGTTGAATTGTTAGTATTAAATCTATTGCCCACAGATGGCTTGCTTTGGTTCCAGAGAACCTCTTGCACTTACAACAATATAGTTATAAGAAAGCTATGAAGACGTTACTGACTGGACACTGTATGGAACAGCTACTTATTGACTTAGCCAGTAAAAGTAATTCTGCATTTTTTGTTGAGTACATTCAGGAAAGGGTGAACGGTTTAGGACGATTTTCCCGCATCAAAAGGTTCGTATGAACCTTTTGATCTAAAAATGCTACCACCAAAGGTTCGAACACCAAAAGTTCAAACCTTTGGTGGTAGCATTATAAAAAAAAAAAAGGGGGCTGCGGGGGTGTCCCCGCATCACCCCACTCACTATACTTTATGGTATAGTGAGCCGTGCTGCGGGGGACACCCCCGCAGTCTTCCGTTTATAAAAGAAAAAGAAAAGGACCCTGCAGCGCCGGTTCCCGATCACGGAAGTGAAAGGGAACTGGCGCTGCAGGAACCCAGCGTGAAGACAAGGTAAATGTGTTTTTTTTATGTTGGGGGTGTGGGTGGGGGTGTGCTGAGGGTGTGGGTGGGGGGGTGTTGGGTGTGTTGTGTGTGTGTGTTTGGGTGTGAGAATGTATGTGTGTTCGCATGAGAAAGGTGCAGACTTTTGGTAGTTTGCACCTTTCTCATGCGAACGATTTGCCTGCAGTAATTTCAGCCACGGGCAAATCACTCAGATTCAGGGTGAACATCTCAGAGTACATTGAACAGTTTGCAATAATTTGGTCTGGGACTACATTAAATCAGAAGTGAACTTTGCGAAGACCATAGAGATAGAGACCCTACCTCCCACATTCCGAGGTGAGCCCTCCCTCATTGCCTTCCGGAAAGCTATGAAAACCATCTTCTTCACATAAGGTCTCTCACAGCACCATGTTTGCCAATAAACTGTCTGTAATGTAATAACCAAAGATGCATGAGCTGTAATGACTACTCTGTTTGACGCAATCGTAATGTGCCAACGACTGCTACCAATCCTGTACCCCCTGTAACTAAATTCTGCAAGTAACAGCGCCACAATGCCCCTGGGCTGTCTGTGCGCTATATAAATATAAATAAATAAAATAGTGGGAGCCTAGCAGAAGTTACAGAGGGACCCTAGACAATGTTGCTTGTGTGGTGAAACTCGAGTAGAGTCTGTCAAACATCTATTGACTGCATGTCCTGCTCTTTTGGAACTAAGGGTGTTATCCCTAAAATCAGCTGGGATTGAAAGGGCACCGTCATGTGAGGCCCTGTGGACTAGGTACATGAATGGCAATCATGAACGATTTATAATCTTCGTTAACCTATTGTGGAGGAAAATTGTGACCATATTGAATATTTTGTCATGAGTTCAATGTGAGGTTGTCATATATTAGTATCCTTAGTTTTTGAAGTACTGTAAATGTAGAGACTTTTTTTTTTAAAGCTGAATTTTAAAATATTGTAATATTTGGAAATCATGTTTCATTTTAGGATGTTATTTAGAATGTATCTTAATATTTCTTATGATATTATAGTGCTGGATAGATGGCGTATTAAAAATAAATGACTATGTTGACTCTATAATACAACAAACAAAGAAAGAAAAAAAGAAAGAACATGTCTCTTGAATGTCCAAAATCCTCTTGTTTGTCGGGAAGACCGTGGCTTGTTGGGTGTCTCAAAGGAAGCCTTTGAATACCAGGCGTTGGAGGAGCCCAGAAAACCGCATCTTTACAAACGTTGTATTTATGTTTGCGGTCGCTTTTGAAGCGACCGCAAACATAAATACAACGTTATTGTGTTGGAAAACGCTGCGGTTTTTCTTTCCAAGTTTCTCTGAGAAACTCGTAAAGAAAAACCGCAGCGTTTTCCAACACAACCGTGTTGTTTCTGCCTGAATCTGCTTTCCCGAGAGCCCCAAATGGGAAAGCAGATTTAGGCAGACAACGCAGCATTTAGCATTTCCCATTTGGGTCTCTCGGGCTCCCCACGGGGAGCCCGAGAGCCCCAAATGGGAAATCTGCTGCAGGTAGAAACACTACACGGCATGTAAACATAACCGTGTGTGTTTCTGCCTGCTGTGGCTTTCACTTTGGGTCTCCGGTGCTAGTGATAGCCACAGCAGGCAGAAACACACGCGGTTGTGTTGGAAAACGCTGCGGTTTTTCTTTCCAAGTTTCTCAGGCTCCTCCGAGCCGGAGGAGCCTGAGAAACTTGGAAAGAAAAACCGCAGCGTTTTCCAACACAGTAACGTTGTATTTATGTTTGCGGTCGCTTCAAAAGCGACCGCAAACATAAATACAATGTATTTAAAGCTGCGGTTTTATTTCTAAGTTTTCCGTGCTCCTCCAGCCCGGAAAACCTAGAAAAAAAAACGCAGCTAGTGCTTATTTAAAAAAAATAAATAAATAGCACTTACCGAGATTCAGCTGCAGCTTTCCTGCTCTGGTCTCCGGTCCCTGTCCTCTGCCTACAGCACTAATGAAGGGAAAGCCACCCAGCGGTAGCCTTTGGTTACTACAGCTGGCTGGCTTTTCCTTCATTAGTGCCGCAAAAGCAAAAGCCAGCACAGGAGGGCCTCCATTTCACAAAATGGATGCGCCCATGTGCTTGCTTTTGCGAATTTTGAGCTTGAATAGCTCAAAATTTTACATAGGAAGTTTTAAAACGGAGAATGCTAGTATTATGTTGCCTATCTATTTTTTAAATACATTTTTTTACTAGACCATCCCTTTAAGTGAGCCCTCACTCGCTCTAGGGAGTGACCTCTGACCAAAGCATCCAGGTAAGGGTAAACATGTATACCCTGGAGACGGAGGAAAGGGGCCACTGCGCCCATATTTTCATGAACACCCTGGGTGCTGCATTGAGACCAAACTGGAGAACTCAAAACTGAGACTCTGGCCCTCAGCCCCCACCGCCACCCAACTGAAAATCTCAAAATTGTGCAGTGCGGAGCCAATATAGGAATATGCAAGTAAGCCTTCTTCAGATCCACCATGCAAATCCAATCCTCCTGTCATCATCTTGAGTTTCTGGAGGGGAAGGAAAAGATTGAAGTTGTCCAGGTCAAGAATGGGGCGCAGGTCTGCCTGGTTGGGCTGTGACACCGTGAACAGACTGGAATAAAACCCCTGTCCAATTTACAGAGTCGGACCTGGCTCTATAACCCTCAACTCAAGAAGTTTGGAGATTGCTGCCGTGAGCGAGGGAGAGCCAACATGGTTAAAAGGGGGACGGGAAGGAGTGGAGAAGGGGATGGGGGAGGGAACCTGAACCCAGGGTGCACCCATGAATCTGAAGAAATGTTCCTCTAGGCCCCCCATTGATGAGAAATAATACCTCCACCCCCCTTACTGGAGTTCCGTGGGACCAAGCCAACACATCATTTGGCTGCCTCAAAAGCAAAGGTGGCTGAAGCAGCTTGGTGGGAGAACAAACCTCTAGTAGTGATCTTCTGCTGCCTTTTCCTCCGGTTGCACAAGGAGTAACCTTGCCTTGTGCTCTTGGAACCCGGCGAAGGATATGGAATGCGCATCCGCCCTGAAGGTAGGCACCTGCTTTGAAGCGGCTGGTTTTGTCAAGACAGACAGCGACTTAGCCGTCAACTTGCTGGCCTTCTTCAAGTTCATCATCTGTCGAGCTGTGAAACTGATTCAGCCCATCGAACGGGAGGCCTAAGACTTTGCCCTGCACCTCCTTTGTAAACTTTGTTGCATGCAGCTATGCCTGCCAGTATACATCTGTGTCAATCGCCACACCTCTTGCTGACATATCTACATTGTGTGCTGCCACCTCAAGGACGGTCCTGAGCAACCATTTTAGCATCTGCCAATCGGCCCTTAAGCTCATTTCAGTGCTCTGCTGTGATAAACTTCCCAAATTCAACTAGATCTTACGATAGCCCCTGATTTGCGGCAGCAAGCAAGTGTTGTGGCCTGCCTGAGCTGCAGTGCTTAGTTCACAAAGACTTTATTCTTCCTTACTTAATATCTGCGCGGCACAAGAAAAAGGCACAACTGTTAGCTTCGCAAACAAAGTGGCCGCCGCTACCAGCGACGAGGACGGCTGCGGGCAAAAGACAGTGCAACGTCCTCTGACTAAACTATAACTAAGACCAATTATTTTATTGGTGGGAGACAACAAATGCGGTTTCACCCAAATTCTTGTTGCTTCCACTAACACTTTGTTCTGAAGGACAATGCCTGTCCTGTCAGACTTCTTCATAGACTGTGCCCCTGCTAGAACTCCTTCCTCTGCAGGAGGGCCATCGGGAATAGGAATCGGAATCTCTGGAATTGCTGCAGAGTAGGTCTAGACCAAGACTCAGTAGAAATTGGTTGCCAAGCTGGCCTACACATCCACGGATCTGTGTAATAAAGTAGGAATGACGTGGTGAGCAAAGACAAAGTAGGTGGTAAAGACATTCACATGGGGGCTGACCACTCCACCCTCGGGGCGAAAGGATCACCCTCCAAATGCACTCTCTGAAAAGACCCTTAGGGGTTCCGCCCCAACGACGCGGTAGGAGTAGACTTGGGCTGCTCCGTTGGCACCAAAGTCACGGGGTGGAACGCCTGAAGAGGACGGTTCCATTTCGGCCCGTGACACCACTGGGAGGTTCTTTGTGAATTGAATCTCGTTGTGTGTATTCCTTATACGAGGAGCCTCAGCACTGCACAAAGAGGGACCTTCGGAGATTGCCCTGGTGTTTGTAGCTCCATGTGGAGTCTCGGCGATGCCAGATGTAGCCTTAGCCCTCTTAGAGGGAACCTCAGAAGAACACCTGGTAGATTAAAGCCCGACAGGGGAGCCTCGGCCCTGCCAGGTGAACTTTTAGCCCTCATGGGAACCTCTGGAGGAATGGTGGGGCTCTGGTAACTTTAGCCCCCAACAGGGGAACCTTGACAGTGCTGGTACGTACTTTAGCCCCCTGACAGCGAGCTCCGGTATCCAGGTTAGCTGTGAGGATTGCTGGACAAGTCCTCGTAGTGTTAGGGCGTGAGCAGCCCTTCTTGTGACCGGGAACCTCCGAGGAAGCTCTCCCCCACCCCCCCAGCCTGGGTTGTCCTGAAAAGGAAGTCCCTTACCAGTCAGTGTTTCTGCAAAGTGACGAATTCCTGAATATTTATTTGCTGCTGCCTGGTGAAAGACTTCTTCCCAGATGACGTTGAGCGAGTGTCCAAGCTGAAAGTGCGTCACAGGCGAAGCATGCGTCCCATCTGTGATCTGGTTATAGGAACTCTAAACCGAGCTACCTTCACACTGCTGGAAGTTAATTCTTTTAGTCCCGGTATACGCAGGCGACAAGCTCTGCGAAGAAAGAAATTTTGACGGAAGACAGAAAAGACAGGAAAAAGTACCCGCTGAAGTGTCTGACCTGACCACGCAGGGAAAGGAACTGAAGTGCGAGGCACGGCAGTGGGGCAGAGCCTGTAGCCAAGCATGTGCTGGGGCCACTGGACACCTTAATTGTTGTATGGTGGTACAAAAAGCTCTGGTCCCATCACAATGGGTGCAATACCCACAAGTATGGAGGAAAGGAGACGGATTTAGGAGTATGTTGGGAGGCCTCAGGGGAAAGCCTTCAATTAAGTTTATTGGATGTATGTAAACAGTTATGTCGCAATATAAACATGCTTGACGTGCTTTCACCTCCCTCAATCTGTCACACAATAGGAAGTTGTCTCCAGGGAAACCCTACTGGAAGAAAACTAGCCTTATTGATAATAGGCTTGTTATATAACCTTGTAGGGAATTGTGTGAATACCAAAATGTGTCAGTTTTTAGATTTATTTTGACAAATTATGTTAATCTGAATGGAAAATTACTGAAACAAGTGAAATGGCTCCATTCGATGGCCAGTGCCAGTATAAAATATTTAGTCATTCAGCATGACCCATAAGAACCCCAAAGCCACCCTATCAAATGCTTTCTCGGTATTTACACACATCAGAGAGGGTGGTCATTGATGTTACTTATATCAAAGATTGAGACCAATAAATGAGTTTGCTGCAAAATCTCTCTGCCCTAGGCATATCCCTGCTCTTCACTTCGCGCTTCCTGGGTTCTTACCATCATTTTCTAATGTAATTATGACTGCTTTCAAGAACTTGGATGTTTTATGTGTTCAGTCTCCAATTATGATCCATCACTAGGGCTTTGGTCCAATAAATGTTCTATAAAACTTGATCTGAATCTTGTCCACTCTTGGGGCTTTTCCATTAGCCATACCCAGATTTACTTATTCTGTTTTCTTGAAGGATATCAACTCTTCTATATTCTGATTTTTATCTAGCTTTAGGTACCCTCTTCTTGTTCAAGAATTGAATTAAAAAATAATTTGGCAAAAATGTCTGCTTTCCTCCCATATTGGATGTTTACTATCTATGTACATGCCGGGCAGACCCCATAAACCTTTAGTGGTACTCTTCATCTCCCAGTGCTCATCACTGTGTAAGGGGGTTGGTGCACCATGATTCTGTGATTCTCCAAGCATATTCCATTGTATATTCTGTACAAATATTTCCATCCTATGTCGTTCTTTTCTTGTGTCTAGCTTCTGCATTTTCCAGTTCCTCCAAGCCTATGGCTCTTTTAATTCTATTCAATTGGAGGCTCATGGAATCATTGTAAAATGCCCCAAAAACATTTAATATGGTTATTTACAAACTCAAAACGTGGGTCTGAATGTAGGCTTTCATCATAGGTCCATCCCTGTCTACTCATGGTGGCCTAACTGTTCACCCAAGAGGACCCCAGCACTGCCTAGTCATATGGGCATGTCCGCTCCGTTACAGAAGCGTCCAGTTTGAATAATGTCAATGATGGTATAGTGTATCAATCCTAGAATTCAATTTGTTTTCCAGAAAAGAATGAAAATGTGGCCACGTATGATTACATGAGTGCCATGGGTCTTTAAGACTTTCATCATGTTCCTCTCAGGGCTGACCACAATTTCAGATTTTTGGGTATCCTACTACCTATCAGATTTCTGTATCACTTAACCTTTGATCATGTTCGTGGGCAAGCTAAAAATCACCCCACTGCAGAAGGGACCTGGCAAATCATTTAGGAGGGTAAGTTTGTTTGATTGTCTGTAGAAAATGTCTATATTTTATTTATATTGTGCTCGTACATAAGTGTTTCAGAGCGCGACAAGGGAAGGGAACAGAGAAGAACAAAACAACGATCTTACTAGGCCCAATGATATGATATGGCCTTTGTAACGCGCCTATACACAAGTGTTTTGAGGCACGATGAGGCAAGGGAGGGGGAAAACAGAGGGAGGAAAGACAACGATCCTACTAGGCCAGGTGTCATTTAGATCGCGCAAGTGCATGGGAATGGGGAAAGGGATAAGTGCGGGGGAAAAGGGGAGGGGAAAGTGCAGTACATGGGAAAGTAGAATAAATATAGAACGGCCGGATGGTGGCAATTGCAGGTAAGAGTAGACATAAGTGCTGGTAGGGGGACTGTAGGGATAGAGAACAACAGTCCCCAAGTGTGGGGGTTGCCAGGGAGGCAGTGCAGGTGTGCAATTGGCAGGGCCAGGCCCGAAGATCAGAAGGGTGGCCAGGTAGCCAGTGAAATTAGAGACAGGAATTCAGCAGGGGAGAGGGGGAGGGAAAGCAGAAGCAAAGAGGAGGATTTTGAGGTGCTTCTGGAACCGGAGATGGTTCTCCTCAAGTTTCAGGGAGGCAGGAAGGCTGTTCCAGAGGGAGGCCCCTGCCGAAGAGGGAGATCTACCACCAACTCGTTTCTTTGAGAAACGACTGGCCCTGAGGGAGTTGGAGGCTGATGAGCGAAGAGCTCAAATAGGAAGATATTTGGGAAGAGAGTGTTGAAGGTAATGCGGCCCCAGGCCCCAGAAACCTTTGTGGACCATGCAGAGGGTTTTGAACTTGATCCTCGCAGCCACTGGGAGCCAGTGCAGAGATTTCAGTCCTGGAGAGATACAATCCCTGGTCTTGAGGCCAATGACAAGTCTCGCAGTCCTGTTCTGGATAAGTTGCAGAGGGCGGAGAGTGGAGGCAGGCAGATTTAGATAGAGGCTGTTACAATAGTCCAGTCTAGAGAGAACCAGAGCTTTGGAGACGGAGAGCTTCTGGGGGAATGAGAGGAAGGGAAGAATAACTCTAAAGAGGTGTAGCTGGTAATGTGACTTCTTAGGGATGTCGGAGATGTGAGGCAAGAAGGAGAGTGTGGAATTGAAGGTGACCCCAAGGTTTTTTGCCTTGCAGATGGGAACAGGAAGAGGGCCAAGGGAGGCCGGCCAGAGAGCTGCAGGGAAGGAGGGAGTGGGTGTGCCGATGAGTAAAATCTCAGTCTTACTGGCAGTAAGGCAGAGGTCACTGGTGGCACACCACTCCTGGATAGCAGACAGACAGTCGGAGATGAGGGAAGGAGAGGAGGAGGCTGAGGGTAGCCTGAAAATGAGATGGGTGTCATCCGCATAGCACTGAAAATTCGGGCAGAGAGCGGCGATGTGGTGGGCTAGGAGTGCCAGGTATTGGTTGAACAGCCAGGGAGAGAAATTAGATCCCTGAGGACACCACAGGTAGAGAAAAAGATATCAGAGAGGAAGGATCCAAGTTGGACCTGGGAGGGTCGGTTGGAGAGGAAAGAGGTCGGCCACGCCAGAGCCTGGCCAGTGATACCCAGGTTATCACGGAGACGGTTGAGCAGTATGGCATGGTTGACAGTATTGAAGGCAGAAGAGAGATCAAGCAAGATGAAGCCACACAGGGTGTTGAAGTCAAGGTTGGAGAGCAGGTCTTCACGGATGTTCAGGAGAGCAGTTTCCGTGCTTCTGGCAGCTCTGAAGCCAGACTGATGGTCGTGAAGACAACCAACAGATTCAGTGTGGAGATTCAGCTGGGAGATGGCCAATTTCTCCAGGAGCTTGCTCAGGAAGTGACATTGAGAATGTGCATGGGAAAGGGAAGGGTAAAAGTGCATGGAAAGGGGGAGAAGTGGAAAGTGCGGAGCAGAGGCGAAACAGATTAATAATAAATAAATAATAGAGGCAATGAACAGTGTTAGGGAAAGTGGCAAGTGCTCTGTTTACCAGACAGGGTATGTTTGATAAGTGCAGAAGAAAAGATAGTGTTTGGGGGACTGTATGGGTAAAATACAGACCACTGTGCAGGAGGGGGACAGGGTGAGCAGGTACTCGGGCCCTGAGGACAGAGGGTGGCCAGGTGCACAGTGCAGAGGGAGAAACAGATCAGCAAGGGAGATGGGGGACACAGGCAGAAGCGAAGAGGAAGGTCTTGAGGTGCTTACGGAACCCGAAGATGGGTCTCCTCAAGTTTCAGAGTGGCAGGCAGGCTGTTCCAAAGGGAGGCCCCAGCTGAAGACAGAGATCGACCCCCAACTTGTTTCTTAGAAAAACGACTGACCCTGAGGGAGTTTGAGGAAGAGGAGGGAAGAGTTTGAGAGGGGAGGTATTTACAGAGGGATAGCTGAAGGTATTTTGGACCCAGGGCCCAAAAAGCCTTGTGGACAATGCAGAGGGTTTTGAATTTAATCCTTGCATCCACTGGGAGCCAAAGAAGGGATTTCAGAGCTGGACAGATACGATCCCAGGGCTTGAGGCCAAAGACAAATCTCGCAGTCCTGTTCTGGATTAGTTGTAAAGGGCAGAGAGTAGAGGCAGGTAGATTTAGAAAGAGTCTGTTACAATAGTACAACCTAGAGAGAACCAGAGCTTGGGCGACAGCGAGTGTCCGTTACCCCTGTGTTTTTAGTTCCAATATGGCTATTACCCATGTGGCGCCTGGGTCTCTCTTAGGTGAGACAATTTTAAGCACTGCTAAAACACTGACTAATAGTGCTCCCCCTTTCCTGTGTCCCACTACAACAAAGTATAGGGCTTCTTTAGAAATCTCAATCAGTCCTTTCTTGGGTAAGTCTCCTGCAATATTTTGTGCAGTAGTTCCCCTTTTATTTCTGTGTTGGTGCCATTAGGTGTTAGCGAGAATTCTCATTTAGAAGGGATTGTGTCCTCCGATCTATTCCTTATCTTGATAATAGATCACTTCGAGCTTGCTGGCCTCGGAAACAAATTTCAGTAGAGGGTGCTGCGCGTCGACGTCCCTCGACAGCCTCCGTATTGGCGCCGACGTCCTCATGCGTATAAATTGACTCACGCAGCGTCCATTGCTCAGTTCTGTTTTTCTGCGCTTCATGGGCCTCAGAATCGTGTTGCTCAGTTCGTTCTTCAAGTAGATTCTACTTATTCCTCGAAGATCTCTTACTCTATTCGATGGCTTCCTCATCTGCACCGTCGACCCCAGGGTCCGGCTTCAAAAAGTGTTGTGAATGTGGAAAGAAAATGTCGTTGACGGATCCTCACAGGATCTGGTTGTGGCGCCTGGGATCGGAGCACCTTTGTTCAGAATGCGAGGACTGCATGTCCATGACGGCGAAAGCCTTGAAGGAGCGTAAGGGGAAGCTTGAAAGAGGTAAGACTCTTAAAACTTCTACTCCTTCGAAGTTTCCTCGGCAGAGTTGAGACATTCGTCTCCTCGCCGTCACAGGAAACATTCCCGTTCGAGGTCTCGAAGCGGTTCCCATCAGTCTTCGAGATCCAAACACTCGAAAAAGAGGCGTCATAGATCACCCTCTTCTTCGTCTTCTTCTGTTTCCCCGGAAAGGGTCACCTGCCCCACAAAACACAGCTCTCCAGCTAAGTGGGAGAAATTCCATAAAAAGATGCTTAGCGTCTTCGAGAAAGCGGCCTCGACCCCCTCAGAGATGGTTAAAGGTGATACCCTGGGTGAAAGACCCGAAAAATCGAAACGATGCAAGTCGTTGCACCCGACGAAAGAAACTGCCCGAGAGCGTCATGGACCCTCGAGCAAAAGCAGTAAGACCCCGTCATCGACGAAGATCCTTTCGACTCATAAATCTGCGTCATCGACGCCATTATCGAAGAGCCCATTGACACACAGATCGGTCGAATCGACGTCGTCTTCGACGCCGATAAAGGACAAACCTAGTGCTGTCACTACTTCACAGTCAGTAGTCCTACCGAGGGCTTCGACCATGACCTCGAGAATGTCGTCGTCGATAACCTCAACGACTCCGAGTAGGATTCCGATCCTCTCGAGTTCTTCAAGGTCTCTTCATACCTTTTCGACACCTTTTTCGGTTTCTTCGAAGCCTTTGACTTCCGCGTCAACAACTTCGATGTTTTCTCAACCGGTTACTACAAGCTTGGCCCCTTCTGCTCTAGAAATGGGTTTTAAGCCATTCCCAAGGTCAGATTATTTCAGAGCCTTGTCCTCTATTTATGGGGAAGGGAAGGATTCTGATCATGAAAGACCTTTTGGGTTGCAGAGGACTACAACACCTGTACCAGAGGAATTTATCTCTGAAGAAAATACGTTGAAGGACCTTCAAGAATCCTTGCATGATGCAAGTGGGTTAGATACTTCCCCAGAAGTAGAATTTGCCAAACCAGACCCAGGGGAACATGCTGAGACAACTTACAGAACTTTAATGGCCAGAATAATCGAATTCATGGGTTGGTCTACACCTTCACCTTCTTTTCAACAAGATGATCTTAGACATTTTAATTAAAGGCCCACAGGAAGATCCTGTGGTTCCATTTCATACTGCATTACAGAGGAAAATATCGGCCAACTGGGAAACTCCTGAGGTTATCCCGGCAGTTAAAAAAAACTATCTGCCAAATTTAGGGTATCTGCTTGAATATTTGTCCAAACATCCAACTCCAGAGAGTCTGGTTGTTCAAGCAGCAACTTCATCGAACAGTAGATCTCCATACCCTACTGTTCCACAAGACAGGGATGATAAGAGATTAGACGCTATGTCAAAAAGGGTCTTTTCTGCGTGTAGCATGGCGCTTGAATCCATTAATGCTACTTGTACGCTCGCAAGATTCAGCCATACACTTAGGGAGTGTGCTTCATCAGCGGCTGACTGCCTCCCGGAAGGAGAAGAAAGGGAAGCTTTTCTGAACATCATTAAAGATGGTAAAGACGCAATGTGCGAATCCCTTCAAACTGGCATTGATTCTGCTGACAGTATCAGCAGGGCCATGGCAGCAAGTACTACAATCCTCAGATTTGCATGGTTGTGAAAGTCTGGTTTTGCTCCAGATGTACAGGCCAGACTTTTGAATATGCCCTTTTACAGCTCTTCTTTATTTGGTAAGAAGGCTGATGACAGCCTAGAGAAGTTACAAACATCCAAGGCGGCAGCAAAATCCCTTGGAGCTGCAATTGTCAAACTTCAAACTCCCTATCGCCCCTCAGGAACCTCTTGGAGAGGTAGGTCCTTTCGTTTTTATTCCGCATTCGGAAAAGGCAGAGGACAGCCGGCTCAAAGAGGCCAAAAAAGATTCACGCGAGGTGGACGGGTTAAAAGTACAAAAGCCGCAGCAGGTGCCTCTTTACCCTCGGCATCTGCGTCAGCCGCCTTTAAACCACTCTGAAGACTCTCCTCACAACACACCACTAGGGGGCAGGTTAACTCAACATCTGACGGAATGGCAGGCTATTACGTCAGATGCTTGGGCATTGGAGACAGTTGCCCAAGGTTACTGCCTGCCTTTTCTACGCACCCCTCAGTCATCCAACGGGGAACAACTCTTTGAAGTTTCCAGATCTGCTCCTTTTGCAGGAGATTCTAGACCTGCTGGAGAAAGGTGCCATAGAACCGGTACCTGTAGTGGAGAGGAACAAGGGTTGGTTCTCCCCCCCCCCCCCCCCTACTTCCTGATACCGAATAAGGACAGAGGACTGAGACCTATCTTGGACTTACGAGAATTGGACAAGTTCAAGATGGTAACTCTCTCTCCGATACTTCAGGCCCTCCAGCTTCAGGACTGGCTGGTATCTCTGGACCTTCAGGATGCTTATTTCCATGTGCCAATCCATCTCAAACACAGGAAATACCTGAGGTTCGCAATTGGCAACTCTCATTATCAATTTCGAGTTCTGCCATTTGGGCTGACCTCCGCCCCGAGGGTCTTCACCAAGCTAATGTTGGTAGTAGCTGCAAGTCTAAGGAGGGAAGGGATTCATGTACCCCTACCTAGACGATTGGTTGATCAGAGCTGTATCTTCGCAATAAGCTCAGATTCAACTAGATTATGTCTGGCACTTCCTTCACAAACTGGGCTTCTCCCTCAATTTAAAGAAGTCACAGATGATACCATAACAGAGACTCCAGTTCATCGGAGCGATCCTGGTCACTTACCTGGGGAAAGCCTCGCCACCAGAGGTGAGGGCTCAAGATATTCTGCAGATGGTCACCGAGTTTCAAAATGCCCAACGTCTCCCAGCCTTCGACTTTTTGAGGTTGCTAGGCCTCATGGCATCCTGCATCTTCCTTGTGCCAGAGGCTCGCCTGAGAATGAGATCTCTCCAGTGGGCGCTAAGAACTCAGTGGTCGCAATTCTCAGGAAGAATGACAGATTTCCTTCAGGTTCCGGACAAAGTGGCTCGAGACCTTCAGTGGTGGGCATGTCGGGAGAACATTTTGAAAGGAACTGTTTTGGCAACCATGGCCGGAGATAACAATAGTCACGGATGCCTCACTCACGGGGTAGGGAGCCCATGCCAACGACTTGACCATCAACGGTCGTTGGTCTCCATCGGTGTCCAGACTACATATCAACCTGTTGGAGCTGGGAGCTATCAGACTAGCGCTGAAGGCTTTTCTGCCATCTGTACAAGGGGAAAAAATGTCCTAATAATGACGGACAATACAGTGTCCATGCACTACCTCAACAAAAGAGGAGGTGTAGGATCACTGCCACTGTGCAGAGAGGCGAGGCAACTCTGGTTTTGGGCAATTCAAGAAGGAATCTCTCTATCGGCAGTTCACTTAGCCGGAGAGAAGAACTTAACAGCGGACGCTCTGAGTAGGCAGAGCACAGTCTCTCACGAGTGGGAGATAGCTCAGGAAGTCTTTCAAGAGATCTTCGTCCTTTGGGGAACCCCTCAAGTGGATCTGTTCGCCACCAGTATCAACAGGAAGTGCGATCAGTTTTGTTCAAGGTAATTTCCCCCGGAAGGAGCTCTAGGGGACGTGTTTGTGGTAGACTGGGAGTTTCCACTTCTGTACGCGTTTCCTCCAGTACCTGTCATTCCTCAGATGATCAGGAGGTTGAGAAGATTCCGGAAGACTATGATCCTAATGGCTCCAGACTTGCCCAGGAGAACGTGGTACCTGGACCTTCTGGACATGTCCATCTGCCCTCCGATTCGTCTTCCACACAGGGATGATCTTCTCTCGCCGAAGGGAGGTCAGGTTCTCCATCCAGACATCAGAACCCTCAACCTTCACGCTTGGTATCTGAAAGGTTGAGATACAAGGATTGGGACCTCCCAGATGACGTCATGGAGGTGTTGCTTTCAGCCAGAAGGCCAGCAACAAAGACTTTATACCGCTGCTGTTGGAACAAATTTTGCAGCTGGTGTAGAGAAAAGAATATTGAACCCTTTTCATGTGGTACACCAATGGTGTTATCTTTTCTACTTTATTTGGCGAATTCAGGTCTTCAAGTTGGTACGATCAAGGGCTACCTCGCAGCGCTATCTATCTTCAAGCGCACTGCGGAGGAGCCATCATATTTCAAATTACCCCTAGTAATACAATTTCTGAAGGGGTTAACTAATGTCTATCCCCCCGAGACCGACATTTTTCTCTTTCATGTGCTTTACCTGATTTGGATTTTGTATTTCCACAGTTTTTGGAGTCTGACAAACTCCATAGGCATCTACTTTTTGTATGGTGACACGTAGCACCTTCAGTGCAGCATCACAGAGAAATCCTTTGGATTCCTCAGAAGGGTTAAATGTATTATCTTGTGTGAACTACAGTTCCCAAGAATAGTAAAGTGAAATGGAGTTTACTTACCTTTTCTCTTGGTTCAGCACACCCCATTTTATGTTGAGTGCAGGGGGGGTTACTTAGTAGCCCCTTTTCCTACATTCTCGTGTAACATTTATTTTGTCACCCTAACTACTTTAAATGGCTAGTGGCAGTGGTTTAATTTTTCCTACCATTGTGCTTTTCTACTGCAGGCTGAACCTTCAGCTGCAGTACAGCACACATGGGTGAAAAATTGCCTGTCTTCTTTTTTTGCTATTTTCTGTTTGTGAGGTCTTTTGGGGTTTTACTCTGTGCTTCGAAGCAGGTTTGAGCCCTTTGTTTATCTTGCCTTTGGCGGGCTTCAGCCATGGAGCCTGCCTCTGGCTCCAGTGTGCCTGGAAGGGCAGGATGTGAGGGAGGCTCCCGAAAAAATTCCCTTGTCCTTTGTCTCTAGGAATGCCTGCATGCAAACCAGTCCTGATTGGCTGGCTGGCTGGCTGTCCTTTAGGACAGCCACCCTGCTGTGTGATTGACAGCCTAGGCTGTGCATGAATGGGAGAAACCTGTTTAAAAGGCGAGGGTTTTGAGAATAGAGGCAGTCAACCACTGGGAGAAAGACCCAACGAAGAACCTGTCAACGAAGCTTGCTACATCCTCCTGGACCTTTGAATTTCCTAGTGAAGCCCTGCTGCTGTGCTGAAACTTCTTTCTCAATTCGACAGAGTAGCTCCGGAAGGGACGACTTCTCCCCTTGGGTTAGTGGGACCAACTAACGCAGAGACTAACTCGACTGGACCATCTTCCCCGACTGGCTGTACTTCTTCATTGCTGCAAGAACCGAGTGATAGGGGTTGAGTAATCCGTAGTCGAGTGAAACGTCTGAAATCCGGCTAGAAGCTCCAAGCGTCTCCTAAGGACCTCCTGAATCGGGATGACCAGAGCTCGAGTCCCCTCCCCAGAGTGCAGGACCAAAGGAGTGAAGGAAGCCCAACTACTATCCGAGATACGCGACAGGGCTGTTTGCTAGGCGCTGACACCGCGAAGTGCCGCTGAACCAAAAAGATCACGTAGCTGCTGATGACCTCCCAGGTACCACCCCAGGAGCCCTCCAGACATCCTCCCTCTTGTCCCCACGACTGAAGCTCAGGAACACTGGGTCTGCACAGCTGTAGCAAGACAGAATCCAGCTGGACCACTCTTCTTCAAACTAGAGGTACTGTTTACACTTGGGGTACGTGCCTTATTGTCCCTGAGCTGTGCTTTTCTCAGTTGAGATTGCAGTGGCTTACCTTTTTTAGAGTTGATTACAGTTCTCTTTTCACAGGCTTAACAGGGTGTGACCCTACACGTGACTTTTCTACAAACTCTCTAACTTTGTGCAAGACTGTTTCTGATCTAAGAAGTGTCTCAGCTCCATAGACTGTGTTCCAATTGACTTTGGCTGTCCTGGCCCACTGAAGACTCTTCTAGTCCATTGAATTTGATATTGTTTGTCCCTCATAGGTGGTAGCTTGTTGTGAACTGTTACTGCTGGGAAAGGCTTGTCTAGATTTCATTGGACGATTTAGTTGTCCTCAAATTTACTGAGAACCCTTTTCCTTCCTTAAACCTTTCCTTTCTGCAAATTCGGAATCTACGAACTATAACCAGTGTGATATATAAATGCCAATACTGTCCTTATAATTGAAGTCCCCTCATGTTGTAGGAATTGTGTAAGAAGCATATCCAAAGATTATCCACTAACTTGTTCTGATTCTGAAAAGTAATTTTTAAAGTATATTTACATTGTTACATGAATTGCCTTTTTAAAGAACGCTTATTTAAAAATTGATGTTAATTAAATAAACAGAAACCTTGAGTATAAGTGTTAGTTGGCTACTTGTATTTACTGATTTAATTTGTACAGCTCTACAGCTCACATTTACCCCTCTTTAGATAGGCCTGGCTGCTCAGCCACACCACCAACCTGTGTAGTACAGACCTATACCAAAAGGTGGGTTACCGAATACCAAGCATCAATTCGTACCTAACATTCCAAAAAGTTCTAGACCTTTCCATGACCATAAGCCGTAGTTCACTTTCACAGTACTGCCTCTCCCTCAGCAGGGACTAAATTGGTGCTTTAGAAGATCGGGATATGTTTTGGTGTGCGTGCCAACATGACCCGTTCCAATTTGTAGGCGCTTATCCAGTCCTGGTTTTTTTCATTGCATTCTGGGATTTGTAGTCTGAGATTTATAATGGGAGACGTGGGACTAAAATTCCCAGAATGCGCAGAAAAAACAAGACTGGATAAGCACCTACAGATTGAAATGGGTCAGGCTGGCAAGTATGCTAATAAAATCGGTGAAATCTATGGGAGCTGCTTTTCTTTTTGCTCTTCCGATGCCTGCATCCCACCTCTCGCTCCCTCTACCACCTCGGCATCCCTCCTTTCCCCTCCCCTTTCCACTGTTGTTCTGTTATGTCTGCATATACTCCTTAGCAATTAGCTGCCTTTTCTCTTCTTGTTACAGTCCAGCCTGGTGAAGACGCTTCCTCCTGGTCTAAGCGCGATCAACCCCCTCTCCAGACATCTATACATCTCTCTCTCTCTATATATATTACAGAAAAAGAGGAAAGGAAGAACTGCACTCTCTGCGGTCGGTTGAGGGACCAAGGTCAAAGAAAAAAAGTTAGCACAGCTCACAACATAGTGTAGGTCTGAAAATATTTAATGTTACCAAAAAAACATGAGTAAAAAGTACGGCTGGAGGCAGGACGCCCGTAAGCACGACCCGCACACAACGCGTATCGCACTCGACTGAGTGCTTGATCACGTGAAGAGACAAAGGACTGGCGCACCTAAGTAGTTTAGCAAATGCAGTCCCTTTACTCTTTCACTGGAGCTCAATGGGTGCCTGGAAAGATGGAATGTGCGGTGGCCATGATGGAATGAAAAAGCACAAAAAATATATAGGTACTGTGAGCCAAATGGCGCAGCAGTGATTAGTGCACTCTAAACACGCCATGGCGGAATGTCCATGACATGTTATCGGGGGCACGCATTCCATGCCAGGCAGGCCCACGGTAACACAGTACCACCAATATAATTTACAATGTTGATGAAAAATGTAATTCATAATACATACACACAGTTGGAATGAATAATATAGCCACCCACAATGAACAAAACCCATCTATTGAATTAAATGGGAGTATATAAAAAAAACCCGGCTTCCAGCCCCAGGTTGAAAGAAAGACATATGACAAATAAATAGATCATCACAGAGCACTGGTATAGCTTTCTGATACCAATAAAATGAAATAAAATACAGGTACGAGCAATTGTAGCAGTTGGATAATAAGCATGGATGCACAGCCAAAGTGACAATAGCAATATATGCAAAGATACAATTTGCGACATTCTGGCGAATGGAATAAAGTGCAAATGCAAACCGTTATAGCAGCATAATGAAGCGCAAGTGCGCAAGGACAAGGTTGCAATATACAAATATATAAAAGAGTAAGATACAACATTCTGGCCCCAATAAAAGATGGAATAAAGTGCAAGTGCATAGCAGCATAACAGTATGCAAATGTAGCGGGCCATAATGACGGAATCAATAATTGCAAAAATTGCCAGGTATCAGCATCATTAAACGAGTACATAGCAGCCTTGAAATGTGCAAACTTGCAAAGCCAGAAAGGCGGCATTAACATATATAAAATCACACAGTCCATGGCTAGCCAGAAAAGAGAAGATGTAAAAAATACCAGGGGTCAATGTTCTAACAATGGCTGGGAAGACACGGGATAACCAACATTGACAGGAAATGGCAATGATTATTAATACAAGTGTACAAATCAAAAGGGGGCAACTGTGTAGCAACATAAGAAAAAAAGGTGGAGCTGCAAAAGTTGGAAAAGCAAAAGGACAACAGAGAAATATAATAGTAAACAGAAACAATAAAGAGCTCGAGTCCCATACAATCGTGCTACAGCAGCTGAAAGATTAGACAGACATAAGTATAAAGCAAAAAGATAAAAACACCAATAGAGTAGGGTGTAAAGTAGTACAGACAGGCCAAGGATATAACATATGAAGAAAAATGCCAACGGAAAGAGCTATACCTAAAGAAAATCAAGATACATCTCATAAAGGAAGGACACAGCAGAATTTGAACAGATCGACAAAGCTTAAGTCCCCAAAAACGTATAAAGCTCCTCATCAAGATTATGTCCGTTGGGAGACTTGTTGTCTAAGTCCAGAAAAAATCATGTTTCTAATTGTCTTAACTTTAAAACACGGTTCCACCCCTAGGATGAATAGGAATGTGTGCCACCGCAAAAAACGTGAGCAAATTTAAGTCGTTCTCATGTTCCTGCCAGAAGTGTTTAGCCATGGGGTACGCGGGAGCTGAGTTTTTGATCACCCCGAGATGCTGGAGGATCCTTAGTTTGAGCTTACACGTAGTGCTCCCAACGTACCACTTCATGCAGGGACATGAGAGGACATAGACAACAAACGTAGTGTCATAATTGATGGAATAATTAATGGTTTGGTTACATTTAGTGACCGGATGTAAAAAAGATTTGCAAGGAGTGGCGTGGGCACATGCTTTACATTTGGTACATTTCGTAAAGCCAATGGGGGAGACCGCCAGCCAATTTGAAAGGGAAGGACTTTTATCAATAGGTGACAAAAAGCTGGAAACTAGCTTGTCTCTGAGCGATGGTACTCTTTTATACATAATGGTGGGACGTTTGGAAAGTAAGGGGCATAGATCTTTGTCCAAGATCAAGACACGCAATGTTGTTCAATGATCTTGCAAACATTGTTGGAAGCACTATCAAAAGAGACAATGAGTCTAGGTTCATCATCTATAGTGCCCTTGTGCGATTTAGTGCCCTACAGTAATTTATCCCTACAAAGTCTGCGGGCTTTGGTGTAGGGCATTTCAATGGTTCTTTTAGTATAGCCTTTTTGCAAAAAATCAGTGGCCGCTAGAGCACAGTAATAATCAAATGATGCCAAGTCAGTGCAATTCCTGCGGTAACGGATGAATTCACCGTAGGGAATGCTTTTTTTACATGACACAGGATGACAACTAGTGGCATGCAGAGGTAAACCAGTATTGGAAGGTTTTTTATGCAGAACTGTGTGAAAGCCAGATATATCTAAGGTTACCACCACGTCAAGGTAAATCACCTCGGTGGTACTGTGGCATTCTGTAAATCGTAAATTCGCCACATTAGTATTGATACTTCTCACAAACAGTTGCCAGTCAATTTCCAAATTACAAATACATCGTCGATGTAGCGCCACCAGGCAACAATTTGAGTAGGAAAACTGGAAACAAGTAAATCACGCAAGAATGTAGCCTCCCACCACCCCATCGTCAGATTGGCATACGATGGGGCAAAGGTACTGCCCATAGCAGTTCCCCTTACTTGCTGGTAGAAGGCACCATCGAACAAAAAAACATTATTCGTCAAGCAAAAGAACAGCATCTCCAAAATCATAGAGCTGTGGCCATGATAATTCAATGAACGTGTCTCCAAAAAATATCTACAGGCTCCCATTCCCACTTGATGATCAATGGATGTATAAAGAGATGCAACATCGAGGGTAGCAAGAAGAAGGCCCTCTTCCCAGGGGGTGTCAGTAATGTGTTGTAAAAAATCCTTAGTGTCCTGCAAATAAGAAGGCAAAACTGAAACAAAAGGAAACAAAGTCTCATCAATGAATTGTGCCAAGTGCTCCAGGAGGGAACCACATAACGTGCCAATAGGTCTCCCAGGTGGGTGAGTAAGAGATTTATGCGTCTCCCAACGGGGGGAACCTTGACAGTCCTGGTAGATGCTTTAGCCCCCGACGGATAGCTGCGAGGGACGCTGGACAAGTCCTGGTAGTGTTAGGGCGTGAGCAGCCCTTCCTGTGACCGGGAACCTCAGAGGAAGTAAGTATATATTATATATATATTAAACAAAACGGAGTACTGGGATCCAGTCCGGGGTGCAGCGGCACTCCGGCTGTGCTCGTGATGAAAAACTCAATATTTGTTACAAATCCACAAACAGTCAGTGTTTGCCTTGCAGCCAAAAGTGTCCTTTATTAATTGAACGTGCATGGACAAGGAAGGCAGCAGCAGTTTAGCACAAAAAAGGAACGACGCGTTTCACCCTACTCAGGCTTCGTCTGGTATGTGACAAGTAGAGAGGACTGCAATATTATAGACATTCATGTGTAAATCCATCTTCAGTGTTTAGCACTAAGGTGGGTTAGCTAGTGAAAAACAAGCAAACTGCCATATTGGAACATTGTGAATGTTACTTCTGTTCTTTATCAATGCCCATGTTTGAATAATGCTAAATGTTATAGCTTATCCCAGAACTAAATTATCCAAAGTGGGTTAGAACTGGATGATTTGTATGGGATTTTTAATTATGCATATATCATCCGTTCATATATCCAACATTTTGAAACTATACAAAATAATGGTTATTCAGCATTTTCTGTTGTGCTGATCGAGTTTCGTCTTCCCAGGTGGGTAAGTGGGATACTTGGTACTACACATGATATTACAGTAAAGTGCTATGTGCTTTCGAGGTACATATTGTAAAGCTACAAATGATTCATATATATTAAAGTGGTATGCGCTATGTAAACAAGGATGAACTGTTCAATATATATATATATATTGCACTTGTTGTTGGTGGATTATTGGCCTATCTAAAAAGATTATCTACAGGGATTCCTATACTGGAAGATGGAAACATGTTTGCGAAGTTTATCCCCACTTTAGGAAGTATACAGAACAGTTATCTTTTCTCCCGGATATTAAGGCTTTTCAAATTAACAAAGCGGTTGTAAGACATGAGAGTAAGCACATGGTTTCTGTGCGCTTTGTTACAGAAACCCTGTTTCCTCATATTAGATGGGGTGTGTGAATTCTGCACTCTGTGGAATCTATTTCAAGGAAATTGTAAATCGTGACCTGATATCAGAAGGCAGTGACTGTGGTTTTGGATTTCGGTCATTTGTAGTAGCCCACTTAAAAAAGTGGTTTATCGCCCAGGTTGTAAAATGTATTGCTTCTGACCGATTTCTTTAATTTATTTCAGATAAGGTGATGGTCTGCTTTGGGAACATGTTCATTAAGTTTCCACAATCCCAAACAACTGACATGATTAAAAAAGGTGAGATTTTATTAGCCGCAGTAAACACTACTATTTGTGTGCGCCAGCGATCTCACCAGCCACTAGGTGCATGTTAGGAGCTGCAAAGAAGTCTTTATATTTAATCAAATGTTTTCACCTGTCTGGCTGGATTTCTGACTCCTGTATTGTGACTATGTCCAGCAAGCAGCATTAAAAACACAAAACTCACCATATAAGAAAATCATGTTTTTACATAGTGACAACCAGCTACGTGCCATCAGTCTTCAATTTTTAAGCAACAGCGCGTTGCATGTTGTGCCTTGCATGCTTGTAAATATAGTGGAACATGGAGAGACATTCTCACGAGATACAAATGCTGAAAAAGTTGACTGCAGACAAATAAGGCCACTTGGCAAATGTGATATTGGAGTTTCATCATGATCTGTTTCTATAGGTTCCCACGCTTGAAATATCCTTCACTGCCAGGAAGGATGCCCTAGAACACTATTTAACGTCAACTCTGTTGCCATCGTTGGTTTTTATTCAGATATTTCCTGAGCAAGGACCTAGCTTTGGAAAGCAATGGAACACTTTACAATCATAGGGGGGACAAAAGTGGTCAGGGAAGCAGAGAAACAAGGGAGCGGGGAGCTAACTGGAGGGGTGAGTGTGGGCAGTTTGGTAGCAAGGGATCAACAAGCAATCGGGGGAAGAAACAGTGGGGAGCAGACCCCCCTAGTCTGGTAGGGTGGGGAGTCGAGGGTGGTTGGATCTAGGTGTTGGGGAGGAGCCACTAATTGAAGATGAGTGCCTTGAGCTCCTTCCAGGACTGTCGAAGGGATGGGGGTGAGTCTGATGTTGATGGGGAGGTAGTCCCAGAGTCTTGGGGCGTAGACCGAGAAGGCCTATCTTCTGGTTCTTTCACTCCTAAACAGGCAGAGTTTAAGTCTGCACATGTCCTTACTTCTGGTGGGACCTATTTTATTTATTTATTTAGCGCTAAAGCCCGCAGCCATCAGAGCGCATTCCAAAAAGACAGGACAGTGATTACAAAAATGGGACAAGAATAGACACACAGAAGATCATATCATGGGGAGCTGAGAGAGGTCGCTAATCCAGTTTATTTAAAGAGTAGGGTCTTTAACTTCTTTCTGAAGAGTATGTATTTGGTTTCTAATTTCAAGGATACGGGCAGTTCATTCCATTTATGGATGCTTCTGTTTGGAAAGGCCTTGCCCAGGCCGTTTTGCTTTTTAGCTGGGGTTGTCTGGAGAAGACCTTTGTTGGAGGATCTTACATTTCTAGATGGTTCATGCCACTTGAAGTGTTTTTTTAAGTACGCTGGGGCTTTGCCATACAAGCATCAGTGAACCATTGTGAGGGATTTAAAAGTAATTCTCTCCTCCATGGCCAGCCAGTGTAGATCTTTCCTATCGCCTGTGATGTGTTCCCTCCTTGGCCTACCCGTGATTGTCCTAACGGCAGTATTCTGAATGACCTGGCATTGATTCAGGCATTTCATATTAGCTCCCAGAAGCAAGGAATTGCCATAGTCCAGTCTTGACAGTATTGTTGCTCTGGCTATGGTAATGCTGTTTTTTCCTGGCATGTGTGGATTCAATCATTAGTTCCGTTTTGGTCCCATTCAAACACATCCAGTTGTCTTTCATCCAGCCCTCGACGATGTTGTATATAGTCGTAAGTTTTTCACTGTCTTGATTATAGTCTCCACTAAGCTTGAAGACCAATTGAGTATCGTCGTCAAAATTAGTGAAGAATATTCCCAGTTGAGTTAGCATGGTACATAGGCATTGCATATACAGGTTAAACAGTAGGGGGGAGAAACTAGCTCCCTGCGGGACTCCACAGTCCACCGGTTTGGTTCCGGAGGCCTTATTTGCCCAGACAATCCTGGATTGTCTGCCTTGTAGAAATGATGATATCCATTCTGTTGCCTCTAGTGAGCAGTTTGAGAGTTCTAGGGCCACTTGAAGCCTCTTGTGATCGAGCAGATCAAAGGCTGCCGAGAGGTCCAGTAATATCAGGAGACCTGATTTGCCCTTGTCCAATATACTTAGCATCTCGGTCTGCAGATCTAGTAAGGCTGATTCGGTGCTGTGGCCTGTCCTTAAGCCCGACTGTTGGGGGTGCAGCAGGTTGTTCTCGTCTACGTAGTTCTGGAGCTGTTCAGTGGCTGCTTTATCTAATATTTTCAACAGGAAATTGCAATTTGTAATAGGTCTTAGATTTGGCAATGGGGTAACCGTGACCGTTTTAATTATAGCAGGTATTGATTGATACCGGAAAGATGCGTTTACCATTTTTCTAAGGAAGGGAGCGAAAATGTCTGGGTTTTCTAATATTAGTTTAGGTGACTACATTTTCTGAGCACGTAGTGCTTCTGATGTTAGAGAGCGTTTTCTTCATCTCTTCGATTGTAATAGGTCTAAACTGGAATTTAGTAGTTTCAGTTTCGGCCTTGCTTTCGTTAAGTTTGTCTTGGGTCGGTGGGCTATGACTCTGGCAGTTAAGGATATTTTCTCTGGCCTTAATGATTTTGTTTTGGAAGGCCGTTTGAACCTTATCACAATCTAATTCCGTCGGCTGAAAGGGCGGGGTGAGTGCCTTAGGTTTATCAATGGATTTGAGGATTTGGAAGAGTTTTCCAGTGGAGTTGGAGGTGGTGTCAATAAGTTCATTGTAGTGATTGGTTATTTTAACCATTTCCTTTCTAGGTTCCGTTTTTCTTTTTTGAGTTCAATAGCTCCATTGTTGAACCATTTCTGGTGATTTATATTTGACCTGACCTGTTTATTTTTCAATGGGGCTTGGCGGTCGAGTAATTCTTTCATGCCTCGATTATATATTGATATATTTTCGCATGAATCATCCTCTTTGATTTCAGTCATGATTTTGTCCATTTCTTCTGCTAGCAATGTACTGGTGATTTTTTCCAGATTCCTGTCGAGTACTATTTTGGGTGAGTTGTCTATTTTCACCATTTTTTGTTTTAGAGTGAGGAGGATTTCGATTGTATAGTGGTCTGTCCATATACATGGGTAGGTTCCTAGCATCGTCACTGCTGCATTATTTTTGATTATCCAATCAAGCTGATTCCCAGTGGTAGCGGTGGGACCATTGTTGATTACAGTAAAGGTACAATTAACTAGGTCTTCCTCTAGGGCGATGGCCTGTGGGTCATTGTGATTGCCCCTCCATCTATTAATATCCCCCAGGAGTATAGTCTCCGTATTGGTGGATTTGAGATTATTAAGGATGGTGATTAGTTCATCATTGAATTCCGATAATAGGGACGGTAGTCTGTAGATGACTATTATGTTTGTGCAGTTATTGTGGGTAGGTGTCAATTTGAGGTGAATAACCTCACAGCCTCTGCACTGTATAGGGGCAGCAAAGAATTTGAGGGTTTGTTTAGCGATTATCGCCACTCCTCCTCCTTTACCATTTTCTCTGTTTTTTCTTTTTTCAATATAGATATTTTATTTATCAATTAAGGAGACAACAGTTAAACAATAGACAACAGCATTGGCAACAGCTCAGGAAGGCACAATTCATTGCAGAGATGAGGAAAATCATACGTTATCACATAGTTCATTCTATACGTTACTGGGCCGCGGAATCGGGAGGCAAACAGGCCGCCGCCTGACTCAGGGAAAAATACGTCGGCTTATAGTTCAGTCTAGCCAGCGGGTGGTCGGGGGCTTTTGCGTAAGAGCTGGATAGCGTTCTGCATAGTCCATAGAGGTGCCCAAGTGTTACGGAAGGGATTGAGATTACCCATACGGAGTGCTGTGACCCTTTCCGCTATGACTATGTCCCAGCACTTGGCCCACCACAATGGGATCGAGGGGCCCTCCGGGTGCTTCCAAAGACGAGCGAGGGCTATCTTGGCTGCTGTTAGAAGATGTGTGCACAGACGGGCTGTGTTCCCTGAGAGTGGCATCTCCCTGTTCCCTGTGTCCCACAGCAGGATGATTCCGGGGTCCCACGGGATATTGAGGCCCGTGATTGCACGGACGTGATTCAGCACCCCTTTCCAGTAGTGTGCTGCCTTTGGGCAGTCCCATAGAAGATGGAATAGTGATCCCTCTTGTAGGCAGCCTCTCCAGCAGTTCGGTGATGAGCTTATCCCCGATTTGAACAATTGAGCTGGCGTGATATTACCTGTAGCACACCTTATATCCACCTTCCCTGTTGGTCACGCATTGAGTGCTTTTGTGCAGCTTTGCCCAAATTCTGCCCCACGCTTCTGGCTATAGGGGGTGCCCTAGGTCCTTCTCCCAGCTCAGCATATATTTTTCTTTTGACTCTGGATTAGACTTTTCCAAATGTTTATAGAGAGCAGATATCTTGCCCCTGGGAGGAGGGGAAGTCAGTGTGAGTTCCAGGGACGTTAGGACCCTGGAGCCGCGATCTTTGACAATGCGCTGGGAAATCCAGTGTCGGATCTGTGAGTAGCGTAACCTTTCCTCCTCGCGGACATTGAATCTCGCCTTGCAGTCCACAAACAAAAGGGGGTGGCCCTCCTTCAAAAAGTCAGAGATCCTGCAGAGGCCGCCCTCCCTCCACTTGGCAAAGCTGCGGTCACAGAGACCGGGGGAGAAGCCTGGGTTGCCCCAGATTGGGGTCAATGGGCCTAGTGAGCTCTTGGTTCCCCATTTCCCGGCTGCGATCTTCCAGCTGGCCACCATGTTGCATGTTGCAGGTAGTGGGTTTATGATGGAGGAGGATTGCAGGGATTGGATATGCGGCAAGTTGTGCAGTGGGATCTTGCACCATGCCTCCTCCAGCTTCAGCCAGCATGGTCGGTCTTCGGTGCGGGTCCAGGCAAAGGCGTGCGCTAGTTGGGCCGCATGCCTGTATCAGGCAATGTCCGGGACTCCCAGTCCGCCCAGCTGGCGGCTCCGGGTCATTATTTTCCTTGCGATGCGAGGTCTCTTTCCCCCCCAGATAAATTTCATAATTTCCCGCTGAGGTCTTCCTCTGGGATACGGGTTGGGGGTGCGTGACAATGATACAGCACTCTGGGGAGCAGGTTCATTTTTACCGCTGCCGCTCGTCCCAGCCAGGAGATCTCCTGCTTGCTCCACTGTTTCAGGTCTGTGCGGAACGTTTCAAAAAGCTGCGCGAAATTGTGTTTGTAGATCAGAGCGCTGGATTTAGGTATCTGGACCCCCAGGTATTCCAGAGTGGCGTTGGCCCATGGGATGGGAAATTCGGGGCTCGGCATGCTTCTCTGTCGACTTGGTAAGTTGATTGGTAATGCTGAGGACTTATCATAGTTCACTTTGAATCCAGAGATTGCCCCGAATGACTCTAGTTCCTCGAGCAGAGGCTGCAGTGATTCGTCCGGGTCGGTGATGGTTAAAAGGACATGGTCCGCATAGAGCACCACTTTGTACTCTTCTCCGCCCACGGTAACCCCCTGATGTTTGGGTTTAGGCGGATTCTCTCCGCGAACGGCTCCATGGACAGGGCAAACACCAAGGGGGACAAGGGGCACCCCTGGCGAGTGCCTCTGGAAATGGGGATGGGTTCTGATTTCCTGCCATTGACTCTGAGTTGTGTGAAGGGGACGCATAATTTGCCATGATACAGGTTATAAAGTTGCATCCCATTCCCATGTTAAGCAAGGTGCTCCGGATATAGTCCCAGTTTACAAGGTCAAACGCCTTATGTGCGTCAAGGGAAACGACTAATAGGGGGGTCCCCTTTCTGTTTGCAGATTCAATGATCTTTAGTATTCGTCTGATATTATCGTGTGTCCCTCTACCCGGAATAAAGTCTGTTTGATCTTTGTTTATTAACTCGGGGAGGAACCTGCCCAGTCTGGTTGCCAATACTTTGGAATAGATTTTCCCCTCCGTGTTCATCAGTGTTATTGGCCTATAAAATGCCGCCTGCTCAGGGTCCTTCCCCCGGTTTCTTGAGTAAAATAGTGGTTGATTCGGCCATAGAGTTTATCTTTTTAGTGGTCAGGAAGGAATTGAACAATAGCGATAGCTGGGGGACAAGGATGTGTGCAAATGTTTTGTAAAACTTGGGCGTCAGCCCGTCGGGGCCCGGGCAGTGTTCTTTAGTGATTTTATGGCGTCTAGAATTTCCTCCGTTGTGATCGGAGCCTCTAGGGAGTCGAGGGAGGCGGTAGTGGCCGGGGGGAGAAACGATGATAGTGTTCCTGCTGAGCCCTTTTCTCCAGAGACGAGGGCGGCCCCTGCATGATCGACTTGTGGTGGGTTACCAGGGTTTCTATTATGTCTGGTGTAGTGAATTTGTTCTCCCCGTCCGGCCCTTTAAGATTTGTGATGTTGTTCCTGGTGTGTGTCTTTTGTAATTTATATGCTAGTAACCGGTTTGCTTTGTTGCCCTTCTGATAATAGAATTGTCTTCTGTACGCCAAGGCCTTTGTGGTACGGTCGGCCCAGTGCATCTCCAGCACCCTTCTGGCTTTTTTTAGCTCCCTGTCCTCCTTTCTAGAGTATTGGGCCTTCAGTTCCTTTTCTAGCTTAGAGACGCTAGATTCTAACGCTTGCATTTGGAGCTTGGATATTCTGACTTGCTCAGCGGCTGCGCTGATGAACACTCCCCTTCTCCAGCATGGGGTCTGGCATGGATTCACATGCTCATGAATATTCCCCCTCGTCAGGCCGGGAATCCTCGGTAAAGAAAAAATCAGTATCCGTTTTGTTTCTGATCTGTCTTTCTTAGTAGTAACCAATCACTGATCTCTGGGTCATACTGCCCCCAGCCAACGACTGCCCTCTACCTAAGCCCCTCCCCCTGGCAGCCATCCTCAGATTTTTACCACACGTTCAAGTGTTGGGAGTCCTCGTGTTTTAGCTCTCGAGCTTTTACTGCGTTTTCACGCTTTTTCAGGAGATTTTTTTCTCATTTTTTCGGTTAATCGAGCCTCAAGCTCCACCGTTTCTACTTCCGATAACGGGGACCCGTTTCGGAATTCTTCTACGCCCCGCAAGGGTGAAGTTTTCGTCGAGTTACGCTTCTTGGAGGATTCCAGAAGATCTGTGGCCTACCTCAACGGACATGGCCCAGGACAAGGGAAGCTCGACGCCCGGATCCAAGCTGTTCAGGAGCTGCCCAGGATGCGGATTGCAAAATGTTTTCAAGGAGGACAAGCATTCGAGATGTCTCTACTGCCTTCATGAGGACAAGACGCACGTGGAGAAGGACTGTGCGTTGTGCAAGACCCTGTCGGAACGGACCAAGCAAGATCGTCGTTCCGGCCTCGCCGCCTGGCTGGAGAAGGGCACAGCAGGTGAGAAGGTGAAGAAAAAGCCTGAGCGGTCTTCTAAGTCCTGTGAGGGCGCCCCAGCGACGGGGGGCCAACAGAAGGCCAAGCACCGCGAGTCCGTGGGCACCGGGAGCACCGAAAGCTCTGGCTCCTCGGCTGCCAGGCAGGGCGCGACTTCCCCAGCACGATCAACCACGAGCCAGCGCTCTGGTTCGGGGAAGAGGAAGTCTGAGAACCCGGGTAAGCTTCTGGAGAGGCCCCAGTCGATCTCGAAGGGTGCCGAGGGGGAGTGAGGCGATGACCCTACCCCCAAAGCAAAGGCCCAGGACGCACCTAAGGTGGTGAGGGCCTTCATCCATCTGGAAAAGGCCTCTATCGAGGTTGTCGCAGCGGCCCTGGCAGAGGCTACGCTGTTGGAGGCGACCTCGGGGGCCCAGGGTTTCCCTGCTGCCACGGAGGGAATCCTCTTTCCAGACCATCGTTAAGACCCCGGCGGAAAAAGAGGGGGGGGGCGGTGTCCATTACTGACTCGGATTCAGCCTCCGAGAAGGATCCGGTGGAAACCGTGAAAGGCCTCAACGAGAGGTTCATAGGCCTCAACGAGAGGTTCGAGAAGGTTCGATCCCAGGGGACGGTTCCCACTGATGTGATCGAAGATAGCGACAATGGCGACGACAAGGGCCCAGTGGAGCAGCCATCCCATCCGTCGCAGCCATTACCCGAGCCCCAGGATAGCTCAGCGGCCATTTTGTTGGCGATCCAATCCTTATGTACTGAGATAAGGACGAGGTTACCATGGACCCCGACAGAGGATCCAGAACCAGGCCCGTCGGGAAGCCCTCCGAACAAGCGGAGGAGAGTCCACCCCGCTCCGCCCTTCGTGCCCGCGAGGCCTGTCGACCCCTCATCCCCCTCGCCGGACCCTAGAGAGGATATGGCAACGGATACAGCGACGGGGACGGATGACGACGACGACTGCGGCGATGACACAACGGACATCCCATCATCACCCCCCTCTCGGGCTTTTCCACCTGATGAAATTGGCTCTTTTCATGCCATGATAACCAGGGCATCCGAGCTCTTCCAGCTCTGCCCTGAGGAACAGAAAAAGGAAGGGTTTCTTTACCAACGACGAGAGGCCAAGAGAAAGACGGTCCTCGCGGTGCCGTTGCTCAACGACATCTGGGGCTATCCTCAAGAACCCTTCCACGACACCCGCCAAGAGGGACAGGTAAGTACCGAGTCCCCGATGCCGCCCCCTTGTGCCTCAGGGCCCAGCCCACGCCGGACTCTGTCGTCTCGGCAGCGGCCAAGAAGAAAGCAGCGGGTGCGGCGGCTTCAACTTCAACTTCCCCGCTGGACATCGGCGAGTCATCTCATCGGCGGCGACGACGATTAAGGCGGCCAATGCCTTAGCGATTGTGGCCCGTTACGACAGGGAGCTTTGGTTCAAGATAGCGCCCCTGCTAGACTTCCTACCGGACGACAAGAGGGCAGAGGCCCTATAGATTCTGCAGGAAGGAGAGGTAGCGTCGGATCACGCCATAACGGTTGCAACAGACATTGCCGATACCGGATTTTGCCAACTGGGCAACGGGGTTTGCCTCCGACGACGAGGATGGCTCAAGGCGACGGACTTTCGCCAGGACGTCCAGACCAGAGTTTTGGACATGCCGTTCGACGGCAACAACCTGTTTGGAAAGACGGTGGCTGAATCCCTCCAGGCCATCAAGTCAGACACGGAAACAGCCCGAGCCCTAGGAGTCCTTCAGCCAAGAGGCCTACAGAGGCCGTGGCAAGCAAGGAGGGTCTCGCCGCCGTCGGCAAGGAGGCAAGGCCTCTTCCAAGCAGGACTGAACCGGCCGTTGCGTCGGGCCCCCACCGAAGCACCCCGGTGGGAGGCCGGGTGACGAAGTTTGTCAGCGTGTGGGAGTCCATCTCCACCGACCGTTGGGTGCTGGACACCCTGGCCCGCGAACACTCGCTGGAATTTCAAAAGAAGTGTCCTCGCATTCCTGCCGTGGCCAGGAAGGAGAATCGCGTCCTTCAACTGCTGTTGGAGGTAAGGGCGATGCTCAGGAAGGGGGCCATCGAGCTCGTCCCCAAGAGGCTCTGGGGCTCCGGAGTATACTCAAGATACTTCCTTGTCCGAAAGAAGACAGGCGGTTGGCGCCCCATCCTGGACCTGCGTTGGTTGAATAAGTACATCAAGGCACAGAAATTCAGGATGGTCACCCTCCAGCACCTGCTGGGACAGCTGGAGGAGGGCGACTTCCTATCGTCACTGGACCTGGAGGATGCTTACTTCCACATCCCCATTCTAAAAGGTCACAGAAAGTTCCTCAGATTCGTAGTCCAGGGGCGTCACTACCAATTCAGAGCCCTGCCGTTCGGATTAAAGTCGGCACCGAGGGTATTCACCAAGTGCCTCGCACCGTTGGCGGCGCGGCTGCGCCTGCAAGGAATCCATGTCTACCCCTACCTGGACGACTGGCTGATCCGTGCACGGTCAAGAGAACTCGCCGTCGAACACACAGCGAGGACCGTCCGCCTGCTCACAGAGCTAGGATTCGCCATCAACTACCCCAAATCCCATCTGGTCCCGTCGCAGGTGGCAAGGAGCGAAGCTCGATACAGTGAAGCGATTGGCATCTCCGTCGGAAGAAAGGACGAAGGCCATTTTGGGCAAGGTGCAGCGCCTGTTAGCCACAGAGGTGGCCAGAGTGAGGTCCATCAAGTCCCTCCTTGGGATGATGTCCTTGTGCATCTACCTTGTGCCCCTTTGCAGACTTCGGATGCGTCCGCTACAAGAGTTCCTCGACGCCCGCTGGATTCAAGCAGCGGACTGCTTCGAAGACAGGATCCCGCTCGATGAGGAGTTCCGTCGGGCGATTCTATGGTGGGGTGCCCGTGCACACCTCTCGGCAGGCATGGACTTTCAGGCCACAGCATATCAGGAGACGGTAACTACGGACGCCTCCCTCGAGGGATGAGGGGCCCACAATGGAGATCTCCACGCAAGAGGCCTGTGGCTCCCGGAGGAGAGGTCTCTTCACATCAACATCCTGGAGCTACGAGCCGTGTTCTGGGCGCTCAAATCGTTCCTTCCGTCCCTCAAGGACAAAGTGGTGAGCATCTTCACCGAAAACACCACCACGATGTTCTTCATCCGGAAGCAGGGAGGCACCAGATCCCGAGCCCTATCCAAGGAGGCCCAGGATCTGTGGCACTGGGCCGTTGCCCAGGGGATGTTTCTGGTTCCCTTCCACCTGGCAGGAATAAAAAACACCATTGCCGACTCACTCAGCAGGGAGCTGCGCTCGTACCACGAGTGGGAACTACGCCAGGACCAGGTGGATCGGCTCTTTCAACGATGGGGCAAACCCCAGATCGACCTGTTTGCGACGGCGACGAACTCCAAGTGCCAGAGGTTCGCCAGCAGGTTTGTCCAGCCGAGGAGCATGGGCGATGCTTTCTCGTTCCCTTGGGACGGCCTGTTCCTGTACGCGTTCCCTCCGTTGCCGTTGCTCCTCCGTCTCATCAACCAGCTCAAGAGGTCCAGGTGCAGGATGATCCTCGTCGCACCGGCGTGGCCGAGACAGATCTGGTTCCCAGACCTTCTGGACTTGTCAGCGTCCCCACCTATCAAGCTGACGACGGACGCAGATCTTCTCTCCAGAGAGGAGGCGCCATTCTCCATCACGACCCGGTGTCGCTGAACTTGCAGGCTTGGCTCCTGCAGCACTAGAATTTGGAGGATACGATATCCCGGATGACTGCAGAGAGGTTCTTGCAAAAGCCAGGGCGTCCTCAACTCTCAAATGTTATGGACATAAGTGGAAGAGGTTCTCTGTCTGGTGCCGTGCACAGAAGATTAACCCTCTGCGGATCACGGCCTCTCAAGTATTGCCGTACCTACTGTCGCTGGCCAAAGCTGGACTGGCTCACGCCTCCATCAAAATACATCTGGCTGCCATTTCCCGATACACCAGAACTACAGGACGGGCATCCTTGTGGTTTCATCGCCTGGTGAAGGAATTTATGAAGGGACTATTCCGATCGTTCCCGCCGGTGAAGGCCCCTGCCCCGGCATGGGAGCTCAACGTGGTGCTGACCAGGCTCATGGGGACCCCATCCGAGCCTATGCACTCGGCGCCGTTGAAGTTCCTGTCGTGGAAGACAGCATTTCTTGTGGCCATCACCTCCGCACGACGAGTGGGAGAGATCCAGGCCCTATTTTGCAAGCCTCCCTACTTGACTTTTCACGACACGAGGGTGGTACTGAGGACGCACCCCTCCTTTATGCCCAAGGTGCCGTCGGACTTCCACCTCAACAAGCCCTTGGTGTTGCCAGTTTTCTTCCCGTCGCCTTTGTCTCCGGCCGAGAGGACTTTGCACTCGCTGGATGTGGCTAGAGCGCTGAAGTTCTACGTGGACCGCACAAAGAGTTTTTTCGGAAGACGTCACAGCTGTTTGTGAACTTTGGACCTGTGAATCAAGGGAAGGCTCTCTCGAAGGCTTCCATTTCCAGATGGCTCTCCGGCTGCATCATGCACTGTCACCGGTTGGCAAACCGGCCGCTGCCCGGCCGTCCGAGAGCCCATTCGACCAGAGCGATCGCTGCTACCATGGTGTTCTTGTCTGGTGTGCCCCTGCTGGACATCTGCAGGGCTGCTACGTGGAGGTCGACATACACCTTCACGAGATTCTACTGCGTCGATCGGGACTCCAGGGAGGAGTCCAGGGTCTGCCAAGCAGTGCTGCGCAACCTGTTCGCTTAAGGTGAGCCTGGTGAGGAGGTAAGAGATGCTTAATGTTGAGTTGTTGTATTGCTTAATGTTGAGCCTGTTGCCGCCTCCCGTGGTTGTGCATGTGTATACTGCTATGTATTCTTATATTCATGAGCATGTGAATCCATGCCAGACCCCATGCTGGAGAATGAACAAGTTACTTACCTGTAACTGTTGTTCTCCAGCATGGGTCTGGCATGGATTCACATGCGAACCCTCCCTCCTTCCCCTCTGCGGCTCTTCACTTGGTCATACTGCCACTTTACGTGCTACCAAATCTGAGTATGGCTACCAGGGGAGGGGCTTAGGTAGAGGGCAGTCATTGGCTGGGGGCAGTATGACCCAGAGATCAGTGATTGGTTGCTACTAAGAAAGACAGATCAGAAACGAAACTGATACTGATTTTTTCTTTACCGAGGATTCCCGGCCTAACGACGGGGAATATTCATGAGCATGTGAATCCATGCCAGACCCATGCTGGAGAACAACAGTTACAGGTAAGTAACTTGTTCCTTATTACCGGTTTCATGGCCTCCCACAGTAGCCCTATTGTGACTTTGGGGATCTGATTTTCCTTAAAATAATTGACCAAGGCGTCTTCCGCCTGCCCCCTTATTACCTGATCCAACAGGAGGGTATCATTGAGCTTCCAGAATCTAGGAGGAGGGTCGGGTCCCCCCAGAATCGAAAGGTCTGCAGAAACTGGCGCGTGGTCGGATACCATGCGCGTGTGGATTGCAATGTTGCTAAAGCAGGGGAATGGAGTACTGGTGGCTAATAAGAGGTCGATTCGGGAATGCCCCCGTGTGCATTTGAGTAATATGTGTAGTCGCCGGTCTCTGGGTTAGCTACCCTCCATATATCCACTGCCCCCGATTTTCTTAGAAGCTTAGCTAGAGCCAAGCCCCGGGCGATGTCTGGTTTAGATGGGAGCAGAGATTTGGCCCTTACGGGGTCTGGGACTGCTTTAAAAGTCCCCCCCAATGAGGAGGTATCCCGTGGTGAAAGTTAGCAGCGGGGGGAGTAGCTCCAGGATAAATTTATCCTGGTTTGCGTTAGGGGCATAGATCCCAGCGATTGTAATTGGCTGTTCGGCAATGTGTCCCCGTATGAAGAGATATCTGCCGGAGGGGTCTTTTTTGACTGTGGGGTTAGATAAGGGAAATGTCTCGCTTAGCAGGATAGCCACCCCCCTCTTTTTCTCGCCGCTAGAGGCAAAGAAGCTTTGCTTAAACCACCTGAATTTGATTTGGTGCTCATTGCATGGCATTGCATGGCAAAAGGTGCGTTTCCTGGAGAATGACTATGTCCCCATTTAACAATGCTAGTCTATTCTATGCGCTTTCTCGGAGTTAAGGCCTTGGACGTTCCAAGTCAAGATCCGAACCTCTCTAGCGTAATCCGGGCCCGTTGACTCTAAAGGAATGCCTGGTTTTGTGCGGGTGTAGCTGCGCCGTGTCGGGCGAGTCATAATAGGGAACCTGAGTGCCTGCTTTGCTGTGCCGGTGTTGCCAATGTCCATGTGTGAACCTGGACCTGGTAACTGTTAACTTGGGCCAATGGGATTCCAAACTGTTCCCCGGCCCAATAACACCCTCCCCCCCCCCCCCAAACTGTTGGGGTGAGACCATAAAGCTCATCCGCGGGGTTGCTGGTCAATGCCGCCGCCGAGGGAAGTGCTTCATGACGAAAAGCCTGGGACTGCTGAGTTGAGGTGCGTTAGGCTCGTGGTCGGAGTAGTGAGCGGATGGGACGGACTGTGTCTTTAGCTACAGTTATGAGTATCCCCGAGAGAATCAGAGGCCCCTATCTCCCCCGCACAACTAAGAAAGGAAAACGGGAGGAGGGCTCCCCTGCGGTGTCAGAACCCACGTATCCCAGGGGAATTCCAGGGGGAGACACACTAACCTTCCGCCTCGCAGCTGATGGCGCATTGGGGGCCTTTGGGCAGTTCGGGTCCTGCTGATTCCGGGGGCCCCGGGGCCTGCGGCGCCTGCCGGTACGCGACCAGCGTTTGGGCGAAGGGGAGCCGGGCTGTGGCTGGGAGTGCGCCGTCGGCTCAGAGTCCCAATATGCGGATCCTTTCCCAAGGAACTGATCCGCCTCCTTTTGGGCTGCGGATCAGTCTGAGGGTCCCCTCCCATTCTGAAGCTCAGGGCAGTTGGATGGCTCCAGCGGTATTGGATTTTCCGTGTTTGCAGCCATTCCGTTAGGCCGCAGAGGGCTCTCCGTTTCTGGAGGGGAATGCTCGATAGGTCCTGAAACAATGCGATGCTAGCGCCTCTGAAAGTGATCAGCTTCGAGGACCTGGCCTCTCTCATTATCTCCTCTTTGACCTTGAAAAAGTGGATCTGGGCGATGACGTCCGGGGGGGAAGGAAGATGCTTGTCTGGGCGCCGTGCGATATACCCCGTCGATTTCTAAAGGAGCGCTATCTGGAAGAGTTATTATAAATCTGAACAGGTCTGAAGTGAATCGTTCGCGCTCGTCATTGGTTACTGTAGTGGGGATCCCGCGGAGGCGTATGTTGTTCTGGCGGGACCTGTTCTCTGCGTCCTCTTGCTTGGCTTCGAGCGCCTCGCATCTGGACTCTAAAGCTGCTATCCTGTTCAATCCGAGCTCCAATTCATACGTGTTGTCACACAAGCTGTTTTCAACCTCCTCAGTGCGCTTTTCCACTTCCTCCACTCTCTTATCAATCGAGGCTATTTTCTTAGTTGCCTCATCTGTGCCCTTCTGTATCTCCTTAGTGAGTGCCAGCAGTAGATCTTTCAAATCTGTCTTGGTGGCGAAGTGTTCCCCCTGCGGCTCATCCGATGTGCGGGCGCTGCTGGTCGTTTCACTCAGCGCTTGGTCAGGTTTTCCTGCTTTGCTTTGGTTGGAGGCGAGAATCATTGCCGCAATGTCAGCCTGCCTCGCCGCTTTACTGCTCTTTGTCATGGTAGTGCCAGTATGGAGGTGGAGGTAGCCGCGATGTGCTTGCTGCCTTGTATTCTAAAGACGGGGCACTCGGGCAGGGGCCGGTGCCAATTGCTGCGTACACCGAACTTGCTCTCTCAGAGATTCCGCCCCAGGCGCAACCGGTCACCGGCAGTGGGGATTGCTTGTCACGTGGGCCATCGCTGGACTCCGTGAGCTGGTGCCACCTGGGTGGGTTATGCCAATGCGCTGCGAGATCGCCCCCAATAAAGTCCCATGCTGCGGCCCCTCTGCGAGTCCTCCCAGTGCGCCGGGGTGGCGATGCAGTGGCGCGCCCGAACCTCCAATGGGCCCGCTGGATAATGGCAGTTGTGCCCCTGATTTAGCCCAAGGTGCTGTAGGTTTAAGGTAGCTTGTGATGGCACCTCTTGGTCCAGTGCCGGGTGTCACATAGATGTAGTTCCCCGCAACCTGCGTTAGGGTGCACGCGTCAATGGTGGCCACCAGGTCCCAGTTTAAGTGTCCATGGCGCTCTCCAGTCCACAGGTGCAGAGTTGCTGCGTTATAAATGCGGGGCTCCCCGCACTCCTCTGCTGCCCCGCCGGGACCCGCGGAGCAGCTCCGTGCCTCGGAGCGTCCAGGAACTTAAGTGTGCACCCGCAGCTAGGAGAGGCTCAGGCCGGGCCCCACAGGAGCCGCCGAGCAGCAAGCCGCACTCCCGGATAAGCCCAGCCAGAGCATGCAGTTCGACGGTGGTGGGGGTCCTCGCAGGGGTACCGCTCCCCCACTGCCCCACGCCGCCAGTTCAGGGCTCTGGCAGGTGGGGCCGGTGCAGGGTTCCGTCAGGGGCGGTGTTGGGGAGGCCGCCCCCGGAGCGCCGGAGCTTCCAGAGCGCCCCCTCCCGGCAGACCTCAGCGGGCCCCGGCCGGCACGTCCCACGGGCGATTCCCCAGCGCAGGGAGTTTGTCCGCCGATCGGGCGGCTCTGCTCGGGTTGTCGTCACTGTCCAGTGGCAGCGAAGCAGATAGTTCCCGCGCCGTCCGCATTACCAGCGAGCCGATTAGCGCCGGCCCAAACCACGAAGGGGAGCGTGGCCCCTCCCCCACCGCAGCCGCCCAGGCCAAGCCGCTCGCCATTTTGGATTTTGTTCGATCGCCGGCGTGGACCTTCAGAGGCTGGTATCGTCTCGGAGGCCGGGCTGCATAGCTTCAGACTCGGCCATCCAGAGGCAGTAGATGCTCATGCTGCCATAGGTACGTTTTCTTGGCTGAATGCGCGCTACATACTGCTAAAATCCTTCTCGGCAGCAAGGTAGACCAGGAGCAATCACAGCGCCATGCTCTTCGGTCGGCTCCTAGCCACGCCCCATTTTCTCTGTTTTTGAAATAAATGTTATAGTCGGATGGTACTGCTCTATCAATGGTGGGGCCCATTGGTTCTTGGAGCTATGTCTCCGTTAGGTATAAGATATCTAGCTTTTCATCTATGATGTAGTCATGGATCTCTTGTGCATGTTTTGGCAGTGACCTTGTGTTAAGCAAAGCAATTTTGAGTTTCGGGAGATCTGATTCAGTTACATTATGGCTCTTCAGTGGCTTTTTCGTGTGATGGACTGTGGTTGGTGCTGTTTTTTCATTTCCTATGGTGTTTGTTGTAGGCGGGTCAGGTCTGGCATTAATATAGTCTTGAACTAGTTCTTGGTGTTGTAGTTTGATTGCCTGGGATAGTAAATTACTCAAATTAGGATAACCCATACCTGAGGTTTAGGCACCTGGGGTGGCTTTGTTACACAGAGAATCCAACAGCGTTTCGTGCCGTGGACCGGCACCGTCCCAGAAGCGTATGCCTCTGGCCTTGAGGACTTCAGGGGGACTGCCTTGTAGAAGATGCAGTAATGATTTGAAGATGATGCAGGCTTGCATCGGGAGCCAGTGCAGTTCAAGGAGGGTCTGGGTGATGTGGCCACATTTGAGGAGTCTTTTGAGACGTGCTGTAGCATGCAGGACACATCTTGAGGATGCCAGTGTAGTCACCAGAAAGGGCATTGCCACCATCCAGATGGGAGAGGACCAAGGCTTGGACAGCAGATCTGAAGTTGGTTTCTGGGATAAAGGGCTTGATTTTCTGCAGGAGAGAAAGTTGATAGCAAGCTGCCTGCTTGTCTTTCTTGCTATGTGTTTGAAGGAGTGGTCTGTCAAAACCAAGCGACCTGGGACAGGTGGCTAGCAGGGGTATGAAGCCCTTGAGGTTCATAGCAAAGAACCATGTCTGGATGTCTGGCTGCTTGCTGTTGTTGATCATCAGTAGGAATTCAGTCATGGAGGTGTTGAGCTTCAGGTAAGCAATGGACATCCACAACTGGATCAGTGTGAGGCAGGCCTTGAGCCTGTGGATGTCTTCGATGGAGGATATCTTGAGGTAGAGCTGCGTGTCCTCTACACATTGGTGGATGTGGTTATTATCTCGAATGAGGAGGGTTCCGAGTGGTTCCAGGTAAAGATTAAGGATCACAGGGGATGGGTGAATGGGGGTGGGGGGAAGAGGATGGCTCCTTGTGGGACTCCAAAGGTGATGGGTACAGTTGAGCTGGAGCTATCCATTTGTACGAACTGGTGGCAATTAACAGGGTATGATTTGAACCAGCTGAGGATGATCTTGCTGATCCCCATGCAGCAATGTAGATTGTTGGTCGCCTGTGTCCACTGCTGCTGAGGGGTCAAGTAGAACAAGGAGGCAAGGGTGAAGATCAAGGTTTTTAAGGGCATTGTCGGTCACCTTGCATCTGGGTCTGAAGCCAAATTGGTAGGGCTGAAGGAGGTTGTTGGCTTTGATGTATTGTGTGGCTACTGCTTTCTTTAGTATCTTACCTCGGAAGGGAAGATGGGTGACGGGCGGTAGTCGCTGTGGTCATCAGGGTCTAGTGTTGGTTTCTTCAGATGCAAATGAATTTGTCTGGTGTTGAGGGGAAGGTGCATTGAGTTAGGGGGCTGTTCATGATGGTCAGGTAAGGCAGGAGTGCTTCATATGGAAGGGTCTCGAGTATGGCGGCAGGGAGGATATCACCTGCTATGATGTGGCCTTGAGGGATACTAGGGTGGCAGTGAGGTCTTCCATAATGAGTGTCTTGAAAGCTGTGCAGGTATTTGTGGTTTTGCGAGATGGGGTGTGTTATGTGCCATCATTTGTGGCGTTGGTGTCTGTGTTGGCTAATCATGCTGATCTTGGCGATAAAGAGTCGATGGCACTGGATTTTTTGATGTTGCAATATGGGTGGGTCAGGCAGAGGGTTGGTGCAGTGCTTAATGGCTTTAAAGAGGGCTCTGCTTTCATTGCTGTCCTCGGCTATGGTGTATTGGTAGTAGTTGGCAGTGGTGATCGGTTGTCTGCGTGTACCTCTGAGCAGGGCGAAGTTGTATGCGCTGCATGATTTTTGGCCAAGTCATCTTTTGTTTTCAGATGTTCCTTTGCTTGAAGTTGAGTCATTGACTGTACAAGTGTGGAAGGTTTTGGCTTTGGAAGGGTGCATTGTTTCACTGGTGCATGGCGGTTGATGTTGGTTGTGAGGGTGGTGTTTGCTTGTTTCTTTCAGAAGCGAGTCACAGTCCTGGTTCATTGGAGGTAGATCAGCCCATGGGAGCTGAATTTGCGAGGTCTTCATGAGAGCCTTTACTGGGAAGTTCTTGAATGACCCAAAGGCTTGCTTTCTGATGGGCTTGCTTGACTGGTGTGGTGGGGCTAATTTCAGAAGCGATTGCCAGATAGCCTGACCAGTCGAGCGGTATTGGAGAGAGAGTTGTGATGCAGGGGGGGTGATGAGGTTGAGGATATTTCCTTTGCTGTGAGTTGGATCTTTTGTGAGCTGTGTGAGATTGTGTCAAATAGGCAGTGGAGATTTTCCTTCATTGAGTTGGTTGCTGGGTTGCCAGGTATGTTGAAGTCTCTGTTGTGTTTGGGACCTTATCCAGACTCCTTTTTAGTGACATTAGTAGATAGACATCTCATGTGACACCATCCTATGCATGAGCAGAAATTTAGTCTCTAGTACTGGTAGTACCAGTAGTGGATGCACCCTTCAGGAGGTAGGGATTAATATCCTTAATCACTTTAAATCTTCAGGCAACAGGATTATCCTAGTGGTAGTTGATCACTCCACAAGGTATCCTAATGTCATCCCACAATAGAGAGTAACTACCAAGCCAGTTACCTCAACTTTACTAGACACATGTACCTGAGTTGTGTCTCTCCAGCTCTGAAATCCCTTCATTGGCTCCCAGTGGATGCAAGGATTGAATTCAAAACCCTCTGCATTGTCCACAAGGCTTTCTGGGGTGTGGGTCCAAAATACCTTCAACTTTCCCTCTGTAAATACCTCCCTTCTCGCGCTCCTCTACCTCTAACTCCCTCAGGGTCAGTCGCTTTTCAAAGAAATGAGCTGAGGGTAGATCTCGGTCTTGAGCTGGGGCCTCCCTTTGGAACCGACTCCCTGCCACTCTGAAACTTAAGGAGAACCATCTCTGGTTCCGGAAGCACCTCAAGACCTTCCTTTTTGTTTCTGCCTTTGCCCCCCTCTCCCCTGCTGATCTGTTTCTCTCCCAGCTCTGTGCACCCAGCCACCCTCTGTCCTCCGGGCCCAGGTACCTGCTCGCCCTGCCGCCATCCTGCACTAGTTCCAGGCCACCACTTCCACTGAGGGCTGTATCTGTACGCATAGTTCCCCCTCCCCCTTTCTTTCCTTTCTGAACATATCGGACATACCCTGTCTGCTGCCTTTAAACCCAGCACTTCCCCCGTGCTGGCTTCACTACCACTGCTTATTGCCTTTTTAATTTATTTATCGGTTTCTCCTCTGCTCTGCACTTTTCACTTCTCCCCCTTTCCATGCACCTTTCCCCTTACCGTCCACTTGCACGTTTTCAATGTCACTGGGCCTAGTAAGATAGTTGTTTTTTCTTCCATGTTCCCCTCCCTTGCCTCGTCGCGCTCTGAAACACTTGTGTATGAGAGTGATATAAATAAAATATCAAACCCATTAAGTAATACATATTGTCCAAAGTCTTTCTACTTTAACCGGGCCTACTACCAGAGGCTGAACAATATCCTGGTCTAGTTGGGCAGGACGCTGTTACTTTGCGGTCCCGATTTATTTCCCGGTGATCTGGCCACAAAAGGCTGGTTTGAGGTGGTGTGCAATACTGCTTGCAATTGGCAGAATGAGCTTGGATGAAATACTGACCATAGGCATGTGGAGATTACGAACTGAGGTAAGAGTACAGGCTTGACAGTTTGATGTAATTGCTAGATTCTGGTGGGATGTTTAACACAGAGTCCGTGTTCTGTCCTGCAGGATTAAGCCCGAGTAACTGAACTATCACTGCAGCACACTTGTCAGGTCCTAGGTGGGTGTTCCGTATTACATTTCCCATTTTACTATGAGAGAACTTGGACAGATGTGCTCAATTCCTAGTTTGATTTGGAGTACTCTGAATGGCTGATTTTCTTTCTTTTTTTTTCTTTCAACCATCTCTGTTCTTGTAGACCTGGTACCCAGCTTGTTGGCCATATCTTGTTCAGCATTGTATCCTTTGTCTTACTCTCTCTCTCAGATCAGAAGCAGTTGGATGAAGAAATAAGCAAACTGCGGAAACAGTTAAAAGTAAAGGTGAACAGCCTTTATGAGGCACAGGGTAAGTTGGCATGGTCTCAGGCACCTGTCCGGTTGACTCGTGCTAGGAAGTAGTCTGATGGGCAAAGTTGATGAGAATTGAGAATTACCTGACACACACCTGCTTTCTCCGTTCATCCATTCCCAGTTGTGTTTTGGCTTGGAGGCAAGATAAGAACGAACACAAAGGCTTTGTTTGAGCTGGGTAAAACCCTGCAGGCATCAACTTCTCCACCCCCCCCCCCCAGTAAGAACCCTGTACCCGATTCAAGCCTCAAATTAAAGCAATTATAAAAACGAGTCCCGAGGGTATACAGTGATTTTATCGAAAACCTTTTATTCGAGGCATTTTTTTACCAAAGCTAATTTACTCAACAAATACCAATAAAAAAAAAAATATATATATATGTTTCTGTTATGATGTTGTCTGCATAGAGATGCCTCTTAATGTACAGGTGCTAGATGAAATGGAATGTTCAATGCCTCAAGTTCTGGTGAGGTCACAGAGTGTTTATTTACTTGCTTGCGCTGCAATGTTTTAAGTTGTGGCAGTTGGAGATTACTTGTTGGGCAAGGGAGACTCTGCATGTTGCTGGGGGTCTTCTCACCATTTATCTTAATAAAGACTTTTACTTTAAAGTCTTACCTGTGGTCTCTACCATCTCTGCAACAATGTCCTCTTTTACACAAAACTCCTTCACGGTGATCTCTGCTCTCTACTCATGACCTCTCTTCACAGTGGCAGTTCTGTCCTTATTCCAAACCTGACCACCAGTCACACGTACTGCCCCTTTTAGCACAGCAACCACCCTGACCGGGTCTGAGTATAGTAAATCACCCGTCTTTTTTACTACACCCTTTCTTATCCTTACCCAATCTCCACACTCCACACGCAACTCCTTTCCACCTCTTCTCTCATTCTCACGCATGACCCATTCACTTTTCTTCTTCCTCAAAACCTTTCTCACCTCATCTACAACAATCTGACTCCCTGCTCCTCCCCAACCACTGAGGTCACGCCATTGAGAAAGGTTTCCGACCCCTCATGAGTTCAAATGGACATTAACCAGTCGTTGCATGGGGCGCCATACGCAAAGCCCACATCCTATTCTGGATAGCAACCAACTTGTCGAAACCACACTCTTCTCCCATGCGGATACTCTCCATCACGCATCTGTTCAATCTTTCGACCACTGCATTAGTTTCTGGATGATACAGAGATGATCTTTTATGCTTCACACCACACTTCTTCAAGTAAGTGGAAAAATATTCACCTGTAAATTGAGTACCATTATCAGTGAGGACGCTTTCCGGAAGTCCCTCGCTAGCAAATATCTCCGGCAGCACATTTACCATACTTCCTCCTGAGATCTCCCTCACAATTTTGAAGTCCACCCATCTAGAAAATACATCAACCACCAAAACTACGAACCTTCCACGACCATACCCTATGTCCACTGGTCCCAAAATGTCCATGGCAACCTCACTCCAAATCTTGTACGGAACACCCACATCAATCAAAGGTTGCTTCCTGGCTTCGATCCCTTTACCACTTCTGATGCACAAATGACACTCACTCAAACGGTTTTCAACTTCTTTGTCAAAACCCGGCCACCAATAGTCTGACCTCAACACCCCCTTGGTTTTAGTAATACCTATAGGGCCACTATGAGCAAGATCAATGATTCTACTGCGAATACCAACAGGAGCTACAGCTCTCTCCCATCTGAACAATATGTCATTCACAACTGATAATTCATTTTTCACTTCCCAATATGGCCTTTCTCCTTCTGTTAACTCTGACTTGTTAGGCCAAACCGTGGCTATCACATATGATATCACTCTGTTAATTACCTCATCTTTTTTCATCTCATCTATCCATTCTTGCTTGGACACAATTCCCTCTGTGGTCACAATCACCATTTCCATTTCTTCTACCTCCAATTCTTCCTGAGATGCAACTCTTACCCTCGACAAATTGTCAGCGAGAATGTTTTCTTTCCCAGGTATCACCTCTATAACAAAATTGTGGGTCTGCATCCTGGTCACCCAACCAGCTACTCTGCGTGAGACCTTATCAAGACCCTTCGTCTCAAAAATAACTTTCAAAGGTTTGTGATTCGTCCGGAGCATAAACTCCACACCCCACACAATTTCTGAATTTCTCAACTGCCCAGTAGCATGCCAGAGCCTCCTTCTCAAGAACAGAATATCGCATTTCTGCTCCTTTCAAACCCCGTGACACATGAGCTATCACCTTTTCAGAACCATCCTCTTGCTTCTGAGAAAGAACGGCCCCAAGACCACACTCACTGGCATCCACAGTGATGATGGATAACCTTCCTGTGTCAAAACATCCCAATGGTTTAGCCATGTCTATCTCTTTTTTGATTCCCATCAACTCTAGATCACACTCCTTGTTCCATATGAAATCTGCACCCTTTCTGAGGATCTTCCTCATTTCTACTACCTTGGAGGCATAGTTCTTTACAAATTTTTGGTAAAATTCAGTCACTCCCAAAAACGAACGCAGTTCACCTTTGCTAGTTGGTCTTTAATTTCCTTAATGGAGTTAACTATGCTCTCCTTGGGTTTCACTCCCTTATGACACCTCATGGCCTAAATAATCCACCTTGGACACAGCAACACTACACTTCTCCTCCCTTAATGTAATTCCTCTCTCCTCAAAAATTTTCAGAACCTTATTCAGGTTTCTGTCATGCTCATGTTGCGTTTCGCCACACACCAGTACATCGTCCTGAAAACAAAACACTCCCTTCACACATCTAAGCAGACGATCCATGATCTTTTGAAACACCGAAGAGGCTGACGCCAATCCAAAAGGCATTCTTCTGAACTGAAAGACACCCTCATGGGTTATAAAAGCCGTAACTTTCCTGCACCCTTCTTCCAACTCAATTTGGTGATACGCAGATGCCATGTCTAGTTTCGAGAACACCTTGCCTCGACCAAATAAAGTTAACATCTCACTCATGTTTGGCAAAGGATGCCTATCAACCATCACACACTTTTTAAGTTCACGCATGTCTACACACGACCTCCGATCACCCGAGCTCTTCTTAACTACTACAACCGGGGATACCCACTCAACTCCTCCAGCTCTTTCAATGACGCCCATATGTAACAACTTCTTTATCTCATTCTTAACTCCTTCCCTTAATGACAAAGGCCCGGGTCTGAGTTTCGCAACAACATGCAAACTATTCTTCTTCAAAATTATCTGGTGTTGAAAACCCTTCACTCTGCCCAAACTCACTTCAAACACTTTACAATGTTCCAGCACATACTTGCTACGACTCATGCTGTGTGATGATACGTGGAGTACTTGTTCAACTTGATTTGGATCTAAGCGGATGGCTACATTTTTCTGCTCCCTCCACCCTAGTAAGGATTGACCTTTCTTGGTTATGTATACTTTACCTCTACATTTTCGTCCTTTAAATTCAAAATTGCTCCAAGCATAACCCAACAACTCAATCCTATCCTGATTATACCCTCCAGGGTTTACATCCGGCTCAAGTAATTCATTTAGCACACCCTTCATTTCCTTCTCAAACACGTTCCTGGATACTAATGTAATCTTTGATCCAGAATCACCCAATATTTTCACTTTGTGACCATTCACATACAACTCTGCATATGGACGTTTGCAGTCGTCCTCATTTTCACCAGTAGCGATGACATTAACAGTATTGACTATAACATTCTGCACTGGAATCTTCACTTCTTCTTCTGATGATCCTGCATCATCTTCTTCCTCGTTCACGTATAATACCTTCTTTTGACTGAATTGTCCAAATTGGAAATTCTTACAACAGTTTGCAAAATGCCCCCTTCTTTTGCACTTCGCAAGTGGCTCTGCAGCCCGGACAAATGATGGACGATGCAAAATGAGTGCCACTCGCGCACCTGAAACAGAGTTTCTCATCGCCTTTCACAGTTCTCTGTGGCTGGTCGAAATTCCTTTTCTCTTCCATTACACCTCGATTTCTCTGCTTATTCTTTCCCTTTCTCTTCCCTTTTGCATCCACTACATTTAGAATTTCGGGCTTGCTTTCCTTTGGTTCACTTATCTCATTCTTAGACAATTTGGCGACACATGTCAACGAATATTCTACACGCTTTGCAAGCTCTAATACTTCATCCAAGTTGGGATCATCCCTTAACCACAATTCTTCTCGAATTTTATTAGATTTACAGTGTGTCATGAATTGGTTGCGGATGTGTTCATCGAATGCTTCCTGAAACCTACACGATAATGCCAGGTGTCGTAACGCCGTCACATATTCTTCGACAGACTCACCATGGGCTTGCATTCGCATGCGGAAATTATAGCGTTCCAATATCGTGCGAGTTTTAGGGTTAAAATGCTTGTCCAACTTCAATAGAGCCAGATCAAATTCATTCATGTCATCACCGCTCCCATCTCCCACTGGCTGGGGAAGGGTCTCATATATTCTCTGTCCTTCATACCCTAGGAAATGTAACAGCAGTGATCATTTCCTTTCACTAGAATATGAGGTTCCTCCAGCCGCCTTCATGTAATGCAAGAATCCTTTGCGCCATTGGGCCCATAATATTTTCGCCGGGCCTGGGATTGGCATGAATATGGAAGGGCCAGCTATTCCGGGTAAACCTGCCATGCTTGCAGTAAATTATCTCCCTCGGCTTGTTCGTCCAAGTCAGAAGCTGGAATGGAGTCTTTTTAAAACAGGCTCAATCGCGTGCAAAGTTTCCTTTTCTCCTTCAGTTCGCACCAGGGTTGCTCCTATGCAGACACTGGTAGAGCTAGCACCTTTGTCTTTGCTCCAACATGCGGTGATGGCACTTGAGATAATTTCGAACACCAGCTCCCAAATAGCAGATCCTTGGTTTGTTCACCTGCGTCTCCATCTTCCTCGGCTTATTCGCCTGCGTCTGTGCTTTTATCTTTTGGCCTTCACCCCTTCTTCTCTTCCTTCCTCGCCTCTCCCTTTCCCCCCCCCTTTTTTTTTCAGCACACCCACCTCTCGATGTATGTGCCTTCCAGTCCTGTACTCTCTTCGCCTCGTCAGCACTCGGCAATCTTCAGTAGACAGTTTCTCCACCTGCAGCATGCAACATAAGCACAGCGTTCCTGTTTTCCATGGGCACCTACTACCGACAATATGGTAATGCTCTTCCTCGCCTCGTCTGTGTTTCCCTCGCCGGCACGCCGCGTTGCTTTCCTTTCCAGGTGGGCCGTGACGAAGAGGAGTGGCTTCACACGGACGGTGCAGACTGTCTCAGCGTTTCGGTGCACGGGGAAACAGGTGGACGGCTCAAATGGTTGGGACGGGACAGCGCACACACTACAGGGTAGGGGAGGCCCTCAGCGGCCGGCACAGCGGCGCAGGACTTACTTGGGGTTTTGAAGAGAAAGCTTGATCTGGAGTTCAACGGCGGCCGCTACAACGCCAAGGGACACGGCGGAGCGGCCAATCTGTGCCACAAAGGCACCAGGAAACGAAGCTTCCTTCCCTCGGCAGCCGCTACCATGCTTGGAGCAGGAGCGTAACAGCGCGACTGCGATGGGGACGCTGCCAGGGGTCTTCGGATCACCCAGGAAATCCCATCCTCGTCGCCATTGTTGCAGAGATGGTAGAGACCACAGATAAGACTTTAAAGTAAGAGTCTTTATTAAGATAACTGGTGAGAAGAGCCCCAGCAACATGCAGAGTCTCCCTTGCCCAACAAGTAATCTCCAACTGCCACAACTTAGAACATCGCAGCGCAAACAAGTAAATAAACACTCTGTGACCTCACCGGAACTTGAGGCATTGAACATTCTATTTCATCTAGCACCTGTACATTAAGAGGCATCTCTATGCAGGCAACATCATAACAGTTTCCCTATGTTTTTAACCACCCCCACCCCCACACCCTCTCCACACCTGTGTTAACCCTTTACAGCCTATGGCTGCCTATGGCTGTAAAGGGTTAAAACAGGTGGGGAGAGGGTTGGGGGGAGTTAAGAACATAGGGAAAATGGGGTCTTGGTGAATATTTTGATGATTTTGTGTCTGTAAAAAATGCCTCTAATAAAAAGTATTCAGTAAAGTCACATACAACTGTCCCAGATTAGCAAATCTTTCTTTTCTGCAGTTGCCCCCTTTGACAGTCTATGCTCAAAAGCAGCCACCTGTATCATTAGGTCCGATCACTTGCTAAAGTGGGTTAGGACTGTCTTTCCAGTGTCTTGTGATAACTCTTGTTGCATAATCGCCTCTATTTCTCCTGTTGGTTGGACACATTTAAATGGTAGCTGCGAACGCCCATGAGTGCAAGGCCCTTAGTCATCCAAGGAGATGAAGAGCACCAAAGAAATTATCCTACAAACCTTCCTCCAAAATGTCACTATTTTAGGCTAGCCCCACATGAGCTGTGTAAAGGTCCCTTTCTGAGGGCAACTTCTCCAGCAAGAAGGGAGGCTCCTATTTATGTTTTAGCGAGCACAATGGGGTGCTAGTATGCTGTTTGGATAATGCTATATCACCACTGTAGTGGTCTTAAAGTGCCTAAACCTCGTCCATATGGACGATCTGTGACCCCCCCCCCCCCTAGGGTGTAAGCCGAGACCCTGTGGGGTGAAAAGGTGAGTGGGAGATTGTTTTGTTCTCTGACTTTCTCCCTCTTTGCAGACATAGGTCACAAAAAGGGAGCGAGAGAAAATAAGGTTGCGTGGTAGCGATTGCTGTGATGTAGACCAAGACGGCCCTGAAAAGAGTAGGGAACGGTCCATACTGGATGGTGAATCACCTTGTCAGTTAGTGCTTCAATGTGTTGGCTTTATTTTAAATCATGTTATGGATGTGTGAAAGGCTTCAGGTGTGCTCAAGAATTCATGAGTTGTGGGGGCTTACAACCAGTATTCATAACGTCTTCCTTTTATGAGAAGTCCTCAATACTGAGCCTGCTGACAGAGGTGTCAAGGTGAGGCGTTGGCTGTGTGCTGAATGAAAGTTGGGAGAAAACAAGAGTAATATGGCAAAGAATCTCCCCAACACGGAGCCATACCAGGATAGCAACCCCTGGAAGGAAGAAAGAGTGTGACAATTTAATAGAGTTCCCTAACCTTATCCTTTGCTATAGGGGACCATCAGACATTAAAATGAGCATAGTGCTGTACTGTGCAGTGTTGGAGACAACCGGAAACGTAAAAGTGAATAATAGTCCTCCTCTATTTCACCAGTTGCAAACTGTTTGTAGCAACATCAATGTAAATAAGTGTTCAAAATGAGATGACGGTTGGATGCATACTTGGAAAAGTCCCCTAGGTGTCCTAACGTTTAAGATGTAGCAAGCAGGGAGGAACGAAGTCTAGTAATTATGCAAGTACAGACTAACAAAGGAAAAAACGAATCACTTGCGTCCTTAGTTGTTACTGTGTGATCAATTGTCTTAAAAATCAAAGTTAATTCATCTAAGGCTGTATTTACACGGGCAGCGAGATTGCTCTATATTTAGTTGTAGTGTGAACTACATAGACCGTGAATAGTTATTGTGTTCCCCATGCAGAAAATACATGAGAAACCGAAGATAGAAATGTTGTTTCAGGGGCAACGTGCTCGCCTTGGAAGCAAGACGACACGGAGCACCACAGGTTCGATCTACAGGTTCGCGCTTAGAAACCTCTGGTTATTAAGCGTATTATAAATAACCTATCCTATCAAGCAAGATGCAGCTATTAGCCACGTAAGATACAGGCATTCAATATGTTGCAATTTCTGGCTCTAAGTATTAAACATTAATCAATCATCATAGCAGGGCTGGGTTTAAACAGGAAGAAATAAATGTGAGATGAAACCAGATTTCAACATTGAGTGCACTGGTGTGTGTATGGCCCTACTTTTTGCATCTAGGTAGCGCTGTTGTATCAGGTGTGAGGTAGAGTTAGTGAAGTTTGCATAGAACTGTATTTAAATAAGAAAAGGCTTAGATGTTGCCAACAGGTCGTGCAACTCGAGTACATGAGTTCAATTATCATGTTCCTGATGGATGTGATCAGATCAAACTCGCTTTATAATCATCAATATGGGAGTTAAGAAAATAACTGCAATGTTGTATAGGCTTGGCAGAGTGTTGTAGTTCTCTCGGGTAGAGGCAACACTGTTGCAACCCAACCTCCAAGAGAGACTCCAGTGTCCTTTATTGTTAACGTTACGTGTTTAAGGTGTAGTCTCTTATGCTATAAAAAAAACAGTATTAAAATCACTACTCTATATCAAGATTTCATATTCCCTCTTGTTTGGGTAGCTGCCATTCTGCAAACCTTTTTGTTTTAAGGGAACATTCTCTCGATCCAACTGAAATCCAGTCCGTAGGCTTGATATCACCTAGTCTGGGTTCAGGGGTGCAGCACTACGATTACAATTCTGACTTTCTGTGTTGATCTTTTTTTGCTAACCAGGGAAAGGGGGGAGTTTCTCTAGTCAGGCTATGTTGAACTTTTAGCTGCATTCAGCGCTGCTCATTTCAGACTAATATATTTCTGGAGCTTGTGGATCTGCTTGGATCACATTCTCTGCGTAGTCTGAAATCTAGTGGAAGTTGCAGAGTATTAAAATATTTGTTTTCAAAACAGGGCATGTTAGTAATACTATCCCTAGTGTGACGTGTACTGTACCCATGGTCCTTCATGCGTCGAAGTCCCTCAGATTGTTTTTTTCCGCCATCGAAATCGGTCGCAAATGCAGAGTTCTCTTCCAGGCTGATGCCTTTAATTAGTTGAAAGTTTAATTGTAGACTTTCTATTCTTTGTTTGCTTTGCTGCTGTTCGACTGCTTTGAACGAACAACCTCATTGTTGTCATTGACGACTGACTGATCAACCAGGGCCTCTAAGGCACATTATAGTAGGGAGGTGGGCAGTTCTTCATAATGACCTCTTTAGAGAATGCATATTCTGTCATCTCCTTCCCCTTTTTCTTGCCAATCTGCCCTTATAACGAAGAATGATCAGAACTTGCTTTAAATTTTGCCCTACATGCCACCGAAAATTACTGTGGAAAGACACGCACCAAGTGTGCAATCAATGTCTCACAAGGGATCAGCCTGAACAAGTTTGTAAAGCCTTAAAGGATCGGCGGACCAAACGCTGGGATGCTCATGCCATGCAGGCCGAGGCCTCCATCGAGGTGACGGAAGACTACAGCAATTGCAGTATCAGGGTAATGAGTGATGCAGAAGGCGAGCAGGGTTCGCCGGAACCCCATGTGTGGGCCCCCCGGCTCCAAGAAGCAGGCTGGCAGCTCTGTGATGGAGAAGACACCTGGTGTCAGGGCACACACAAGCACAAAGACATGAAGAACATACCCCACGGCCGACTCTCTACGGTTCCATCAAGTGTCGAAGCCCACGCGGTGTCCAAGGTAAAAGCCTCAGGTTCCTCACTGTCCTCTGGGCGTACACCTCACGACAGGCCACCGAAACCAAACGTCGGATCGAACACTGCACATAAGAAGTCCTTCCTTTTGCCTGCCAAAGGACAGGTGGCGAAAGGCGTTTCGGCATCCCCAAAAAAACACCAAAAATGCAGGAGCTAATTAAGACACACATCAGTGCTTCCCTACTTAAAGCAAGGTCACAGAAAAAAAGTCCTTTAGACTCTTGGGGGCTATGCACCACAAAGATCAAACTGCCCTGGCCACCCCTATCATGTCTGGCTTCCCGCCTTCATGCGACTATACACCTGAAAAGGGCAATAAAATCTTAAGGCGGATGTCAAGTTCTTTAGACTTTATGCACCGACCCCCAGACCATCTGTCAACCCTTAAAGATGCCTCACAACCTGGGGCCTCAGCACAGCAGCCCCCTGCCAAAATGTCTGGTCTTGAGCCACAGCCTAGCACCTCTGCTCTAGGCACCCGAGCCTCGACCTACCAAGACCCTCTCAGGACTTGTATTATGACGACCCCTTAGGGTCACACAACCGAGGGTCTCAGGGGGACCTTTATAGTCCATAACAAGACCAATCTTATGATGACATTTACATGATCCAGTTGACAGACCACTAGGTAGTAGATTTGCCTGTTGACAGCCAACTAAGGTGGCACAGCACTTTAATATCGAAACTCAGGAGGCACTGACTTTATGGAAGACATTCAGGGGGGTGGGGTCTGCCACCAAGTTTATTCCGCACAAAGACACATCCAGCCATCCCTACTGGTGCCCAGTCTCACAAGGGTGGTCAACCCCAGAATAGAGAAACTTTTCAGACTGGCGCCCACTGACCTACCCCTGTATATTAGGGGTCAGCTTAAACCAGATTCCATAGTGGTCACCGCCACCAGAAAGAGGGCAGGCACTCCCCTGGCGTCGGCAGAGGCCCCGTCAGACAAGGAAAGCAAAATATTCATACTTTTGGAAGAAAGGTCGCTTTCTCTGCAGCATACCAGACCTGGATTGCCAACAACACTGTGCTTTTGGCTAGTTATGAGTGCCACGAGTGGGATGACCTGGAACGCCAAATCGAAGCTGTCCCAGAGCACCTAAAGGCTCAATTGTTATCTCAGAAGGCAAGCCGATATCAAACTGCATCCTGAAAAATAACCTTGATGCAGCAGACCATGCAGGACATGTCATAGCAGAGGGTACACTCGTCAAGTGCCACGGCTGGCTCAGACAATTGGGGGTTTAAGTTGGAGAACCATGCAACCCTCTTAAAGGTACCAGTGGAGCCAAATGTGTCATTCAGGAAGGCTGTCGTAGACACCCTTAAGAGTGCTAAGGACACTCTCAGATTCCTGGAACATTTGACTAACGAACCCTATGTTCAACGGGGCTCCTCAAACTCTAGGAGGTTTCGGGGTCAGGGTCCTCGTCGTGGGGCCAATCGCAGGGTCAAGGTTCCGCTCCCAGATTTTCAAAGAGGAAATAAAATGGGCAGAACCTCACCTAAGGAGGCTCTACTCGTCCCACAGTGACACACCACTTCAGGTCCCCTCCCTGCCACTCCATTCGGAGGGTGAATTTCACACTTCACCTACGCATGGGAGGGGATAACATCGGACAAGTGGGTGTGGTCCATCGTGGCAGGCGGGTCTTGTATCAAGCTGGTACAAAAACCACGCTACCACCTGCCAAGAAACAGGCCCTCAGTGGGGGAGGGACAGAGTTACTATCAGTATGGCATTCCAAAGTTAGGCAAGAGTAGCCCAGGCTAATATGGAAAAATGGGGCGGGGGGTGTTGGGATCCTGGCTGGCTCTACACTACAGTTACCAGAATTACCTGCTACCACATCCTGGAACTTACCAGAGGGAGTCAACCCTGAACACCTGAATCCAATCTGCCTCCCTGAAGATGCTGTGAGGCATGAAAGCGCACTAGGGGGAGAACATCTTTGGACTGTTTGAGTTTACTGCAGCTGGGACCCAGAGTAGTGTCGTAGTCTCTCTCTCTCTCTCTCTCTCTCTCTCTCCCCGTCCCCCACCCCCTCCCTCACTCACACACACTTACTTTGTTTTTGAAACTCGAAATGGGATGTCGACAGGGCGTGCCAGTAATACTACTAGTGTGACATCTACTGTACCCATGGTGCTTCACATGTTGAGGCCCCTCAGATTGTTTTTTTTACTGCCATCATAGTCGGACGCATATCGCAGAGTTCCTTCTTGGCTGTTACCATTTATTTAGAAAGTTTAACTATAGTATTTCCTGTCTATCGCGAGATCTTCGGCGACGGCTTCGAGGATGAATTACTATCGTCGGACTACAACAGCCCGTCTCAATGATCCTTTGTCATAGGCTCAGAAGGCCTCTGCCCTCACAATAGGGAGAGTGTGGGGCACTTCATACGTTGGTCTCGTTATGAGAATGCATATTCCCCTTTACTCCCACATATTTTACCAGACTGCCACCCCATACATAATGGATAATACAACTTTTAAGTTTTGCCCTTCTTGTAATACAAAATTCCCCTGGAAAGACTTGTGCTGTGTGTGCAATATTTCTCCCCAGTTATCATGCCGATGGACAGTGCAAGTCGTGCAAACTGTTCAGGCCTAAAACATTCAAGGACCGTAAAACCAAACGCTGGGCCCACCACGCCATGCAGGCCGAGGCGGACGTCGAGGGAGCCTCCAGCGATGGCAGCAACAATGTCTACAGTGACACCGAGGGCGATCGGGATCCATCGGATACCCGCGTGCAAGCCCCTGACCCCAACAGGCAGGCTGGCGGTTCTGCTACGGGGACGACACCTGGCGGCACTAGTACAACCAAGTCTCGCCACACAAAGCACACCTCCCACGGCCGAAAGTCAACCACACCGCCGACCGAAAGGCCACACACGGCGGCGAGGAGGTGGTCTGAAATTTCCCTGTCCTCTGGGCCATCGTGATCATCACACGGCAGGCCCCTGAAACAGATGGTAGAATCAGTTTCCGGCTAAACCCACAAAATCCTAAAATGCCGACGACCGGGCATCGAAAGACACGTCAAGGGCCTTTAAAAAAGTACACCAAGCTTGGACATGAGCGAGTTCATCTAAAAACACGTTCCAGGTACCCTGTTGAAGGGCCGTCTGTTGAAAAATCTTGTCTTTGACATCCGAGGGAGAGGGCACTCTTTCAGGGCTATGCACCATAAGAGAACCCCTGCTCGAGAGCCACCATCTACACCCTCCTTCTGTTTTGCCAAGTTCCTTACAATGGGCAAAAGAACAATTTGATAAAGTCATGATGTGGATGGCTCCTTTTATTAATTTCTTTGACGACCACCCTACGGTCCTACAAAACCTTCAGGGTACCCCACAAAGCAGGGCAGTAGCTACTCAAAGCAGGGCAGCAGCCACCCAGCCTTCCGCCAAAAAAGCCCACCCAGACTTCCAACTTGCATCAGGACTTGGGGCAGGATGCTTACTATTACGCCATGCAAGACTCCCAGGACCCTGGCACTTATACAGACCCAGACGACCAAGGGGACACGGTGGATGCGGACCAATATTATGATGAGGATGGATGACATAAACAGTCATCAGATCATACAGACCCACCGGAGGCATACCCACCAGTAGATAACCAATTACAATATAATGACCTGCTCCTGAAGGCAGCAGAGTACTTCAAGATAGACACACAAACACAAGCCGATAAAGACTTTGTGGAAGACATCCTAGGGGATAGAAAATCAGCAACCCAACTCCTGCTGCAGTCGGTGCAGAGACGCATCCAGCCCTCTCTGCTCAAACCCAATTTAACACGGGCAGTCAACCCGCGCATGGGGAAAGTATTCAGGCCAACCACCTTAAAACCTTTATACATTAGGGGGCAGTTAAAGCCTGACTCTTTAGTGGTGACAATTACAAGAAAGAGCGGGAACCCCTCTGGCATCTTCCGAAGCCCCTCCGGATAAGGAGAATAAGAAAATGTACACTTTTAGAAGAAATTTGGCCTTCTCAACAGCTTACCAAACTTTCATTGCTAATAACACAACGCTATTAGCCAGTTACAGCTGTCACGAGTGGGATGAGATCGCCAAAGAATAGGTCTCAGGAGCCCCTCAAAACACAGCTGTCGCACACCATCGCAGAGGGGAAACAAATAGCCAACTGCATCCTCAAAAACAACTTGGATGCAGTGGACAATGCAGGAAGAATTGTGGCAGAAGGCACATTAATTAAACACCAGATGTGGCTACGACAATCAGCCTTCAAGCTCCAAACACAGGCAACCCTTCTTAACATGCCCATAGAACCCAACGCTTTTTTGGCAAAGCAGTGGAGGAAGCTCTTAAAAGCCCACAAGGGGAATATGACCCCCCTCAAATCATTAGGGCAGCTCACCAACAAACCATTTGGACAAAGAGGGGGTTATAGCTCTCGCCGTTTTAGAGGTTGGAAGTCTCAACGAGCATCAAGTTATAATCAAGGGGGCCAAATCTCATCCTGGGGTTTGTCACAGGGACAGTCGTCACAACGGAGGGGGGGAGGTTTCAAAGAGGCCAAAGAAAGTCTCGAAGTAGGGGCAGATCCTCGTCCTCCTTTAGAAGTGGCTCAACAGCCCCTAAACAATGACCACTCGCTACAGGTTCCCTCCAATGCCACTCCAGTAGGTTGTATTTCACACTTTACCCACGCATGGGAGGGAATCACTTCGGACAAGTGGGTACTTTCCACTGTGGCGGGCGGTAATTGCATAGAGCTGATCCTACAACCACCCGCCAAGACAAAGAACACCTCCCAGGAAGAACAACGTATCCTGTTGGAAGAGGTAAAGGCACTGCTCCTAGAATTAGTCCCGGCAAACCAAGTAAACGAGGGAATTTATTCAATGTACTGCCTTGTGCCAAAAAAAGAGTTAATGATGCGCCCTGTCCTAAACCTGTGCCCTGCAAACATCTATGTCAAGCCACAGAAATTCTGCATGACAATGCTACAGGAAGTAATCCCTCTGCTGAAGCAGGGGGACTACATGGCAACATTGGATATGAAAGATGCATACTTTCATATGTCAATGTTCCCAGCGCACAGAGGATTCTCGCCACTCAAAATAGCGAACCAACGCTACCAATTCAAAGAGCTACCCTTCAGCCTAGCCTCCACTCCATGATATTGACCAAGGTAGTGGCAGTGCATCTACACAGGGAATCGATCCCAGTGTACCCTTATGTGAATGACTGGCTGATTACAGGGGAGAACCCGTCAAATTTGCAAGCAAAATACCCAAGGAACAATCAATCTCCTGTTCCAATTGGGTTTCTCAATCCACGAGAAAAAATCAAGTCTCGTACCAGGCAAGACCAAACAGTTCTTAGGAGCTGTCATAAAGACAGAAGAGGGTCTAGTCTTTCTATCAAACGAAAGAGTGCAAAACATACTGCTGCAAATACCTTCATATCTAGCCGGTCGCCAAATAACCGTACGCAAAGCAATGCGCTTGCTCGGGATGATGGCATCATGCATTTACCTGGTCCCACACGCATGGCTGTGCATGTGCCCAATGCAAGAGTTGTTGGCAAAACAGTGGTCTCAGGCAAGTGGTCAATGGGATGATCTAGTGGTATGTTCGCCAACCCAAGTACAAGCTCTGCGCTGGTGGACAAAGGAAAACCTGTTAGAGGGAAAGAACTTTCACAACCCTTCAGTGCAAGAGGTTGTCACAATAAACTCATCACTCACCGAGTGGGGAGCCCATTACCTTCATAACACAGCACGTGGTCTGCAGACGCACATCACAGCCCAGAATCACATAAGCCTTCTGGAACTACTAGCAGTGCTCAAAGTACTGCAAGCCTTCGAAGTACCCCCGTCAGGTCAGACCGTACAAATATTCACCGACAGCACTACTGACATGTTTTACATAAACAAGCGGGGGGCCACACACTCTCCAAGTCTGTCCAGGCTAGCACAAACAATTTGGAAGTGGACACTCAAGTGGTGCATGTTTCTAACATCGCAACATGTTCCAGGGGAACTCAATTCTCTAGCAGACTCACTAAGCAGAGATCCTCTACCAGAAAAGCACGAATGGCAGTTCGACAGAGATATTGTAGACAGGCTCTACGCACAATGGGGCCACCCCCCTCTAGACTTGTTTGCAACAAAACGAAACATGCAATGCCCAGATTTGCATTCAGGTTTCCCCAACACGATTCCAAGGGGAACGCTCTGTGGATGAACTGGTCAGGGAAATTTGCCTACGCCTCCGCCCCCCCGCCTCACCACCTCCGATGAGCAAAGTGGTAAGCAAGATGCACAAGGAACAAGTGACACTAATCCTAGTTGCTCCTATGTGGGCAAGACAACCTTGGTTTCCACATCTGCGCAAACTGGAGATGTGCGAGCCAATCAATCTCCCGTGCCCCTTCAACATGCTTACAAACCATGGGGCGACAACATTACACCCTTAACCTCAGTCTATGAACTTGGCAGCTTGGCCCCTGAAGTCATGGAATTTTGCCATTTGAATCTACCTCAAAGGTGTATGGACATCCTCATTGAGGCACATAAACCAAACTGTAGAAACTGTTACTTTAACAAGGGGGAAAAAATTAGTAACATGGTGCCAGTCAAAACAAATACAACTGATAGAATGTACGCCATTACACGCTTCACTTACTAGACTTGGGCTAGTATTTAACTCAAAGTTCCCCTGGCGGCTCTATCCGCATACACCATTTCTCAAAGTAAGGTGTCCTGGTGGAAAATCCCCGTCATTAAGGTGTTCATGGAATGAGTAAAAAGACTCCACCCTCCCATTGCAAAACTGCTTCCAGGGTGGGACGTAAATGTAGTACTTGCAAAGCTCATAGGACCCCCCCTGACCCCCACCCCCTTTTTGAGCCTATGCACAAGTCCAGGCTTAAACACCTCACATTTAAAACAGCTTTTCTGGTGGCTATCTCCTCCATAAGAAGAGTCAGTGAAGTACAAGCTTTGTCGGTGCAAACCCCTTTCTTTATCCACAAAGACAAATTGGTATTAAAAACGCACCCTAGGTTTTCACCCAAGTTCATTTCTAAGTTATATGTCAATCAGTCCAGCAAACTACCAGCTGTCTTTCAAAATCCATCAAGCTCAGCTGAGGAAAAAATAAACACACTAGATGTAAGGAGGGCGGTCCTACTACGTAAACAAGACGAGACCGCTAAGGAAAAATAGACCAACTGTTTGCCTCCATAGCTCCAGGCAGGGAAGGAAAAGGCAAAGAAGGCAAAAACGCCATCTCCAGATGGATAATTGGATGCATACAGCTCTGCTACGCTCTGTCAAATAAAACTGTCTTTCACACCAAGGGCTCACTCTATCAGGGGTACAGGAGCTACTTTGGCCTTTATCGCAAAAGTCCAGCTGGACGCCATTTGCAAAGCTCTATCCACACCTTTACTCAGCACTACTGCATTGACACTCACTCTTAAGCACATTCCCGGTTGGGACAAGCAGTGCTAAAACATCTATTTGCCGCCGTACCTTCTCACAACCCACCACCTTCTCCAAACACTGCTTGCTAATCTATGCATAGCATGTGATCTAAGCAGATTTCACAAGCCTCAGAAGGGATACACTACTCACTGTAATCGTATTTCTGATGCGTGTATCTGCTTAGATTCACATGCGCCTACCCTGTGGAGTAGAAGGTGCACAGGTGTTTTCTGGGCTTCATCTGTTCTGAATCTGCTTTACTACACCTGTACTCGCGCTGCACTTCGTGCAACCTCATGTTATGTTATGTTACTTTGCATTTATATAGCGCCTTATATACCATTGGTATGGTCTGAAGGCGCTGGTGGGTTGAACGCCCCTGGGAACCGAAGTTCAGGTCAGTAGAGAGTCAAAGGTACGCGTGAGCACCGGGTATGTGTGCAGCTGGTGCGGTATTCATGTAATAGCTGCTTCTTAGCGGTAGGTGTGGTGGTTGAGAGGTCAAGAGTATATGTTCGGTCTGGCAGGATTTATCCAGACCGATTGTGGCTGCGTTAGGCCTGAGGAGAACGCCTGGCTGGGGGGGTGAGTAACCAGCAGTGTTTAGTTAGTGATGGGGAGTATGAGGCAGATGTTGGTATGAGAACAGTTATACCGAATGGTATCATAGTATCTCTGTGTTCTAGTTGAGTGGTGGTGTAAAGAAGAGAGTAAGCGTGGTGATGTGAGATGGTGGGTTATATGCTCATCGGACGTTCCATGCATTCCAAACCATTCCATGTCAATCGTGCAATTCTACGCACTCCAGTCCGCTCCACCGCACTCCAGTCCGCTCCACGGAAGAAAGATCCTACCAATTGCTTCAGAAACAATGTGAGGGACCTAGACGTGTGAAACACCATGCGTACAGTAGACGTCAGACTAGGCATAGTATTGCTGGCACACCCCGTCGACGCCCCTTTTCGAGTTTCAAAAACAAAAACTGTAATATTCTGCAGCTATCACTAGATCTTGGCCTTTGCATAGCATGTGAATCTTCAGCAGATGCAAGCATCATAAATAAGATTACGATGAGTAATGTATTATGTGCATTTCTGAAGGTTGTGGAATCTGCTTAGATCACATGCTATGCAAAGGCTGCAGAGTATTACAATTGTTTTCGAAACTCTACTATATCCATGGTGCTTCATGTGTTGAGGTCCCTCAGATTGTTTTTTCCACCATCATTGTCGGACACTGAAAGCGGAGTTCCTTCTGGCCATCGCCATTTTTATTAATAATTATAGAGCTAGTTACTCTTACTGTCCCTTTCTTAGCCGTTCCCCTACAAGACATTTGGCGATGGCTTCGAGGGCTACCTTCGTCGACTGCAGAACTCGCCTCAACAAAAGTTTCAGACGGCTTTGGAAAGCTGCTCTGGGCATCACAGTAGGGAGGGGGGGTGGGTAATTTCTTAGTTTCCCTAAGAGAATGTATATTTCCCATTTTACCCTCTTTATTCGCCAAGCTGCCTTCCTCTTTCAAAATGGAGAATACACCTTTTAAATTTTGTCCATCTTGTAATCGAAAATTTCCCTCAAATGACTTGCACCAGGTGTGCAATCTTCGTCTTCCAAGGAACCAACCATAACAAAGGCCACTGCAAATCTTGCAAGCTCTTCAAGCACAAGACTTTAAAGGACTGAAAGGCGAAGCGCTGGACCCGCCATGCCATGCTGGCTGAGGCCGCCATGGATGTTGAGTGTGCCTCCAGTGAAGGCAGCATCAGCGTCTTTAGTGACGACGACGGTGACTGGGATCCGTCAAATGCCCGTGTGAAAGCCCCCAATCAGGTAGGTCGGCGGCTCCGCTACGGGGACGACACCCGGTGGCACTGGCACGGGCAAACATACCCAGATTAAGCACACAACCAATGGCCACAAGTCGACTTCAAAGCCGACCAGGAGGCCACATATGGCGTCATGGGGGAGGTTAGACAGTTCCCGGTCCTGGGCAATCGCCTCACGAAAGGCCCGCAAAATCAACAGCAAAGTCATTTTCTGACGCTGTGTCCAAACCGTCCAAGACCACACATGCAGACGACCAAGCGTCGTAAGGTGCGTCGATGGCTCGCACGCATGCCGATACATGACAGCCGAAAGACGCGTTTAAGTACCCTCAAAGCTCAAATGTCTGTGCTCTTCAAAAAAACACATCCCAGAAACCTCGCTAAGGGGTCGGTCCTCAAAACAGAAGGAAGCCTCTAGTTCAATGACTATGACACAGGGGGGGAGGAACCATTTCAGGGGCTGAGGCACAAGAAACACCCTGCACCTGAAACAACACCCACCTCTCCTTCCTCATCTGTTGTCCCATCTCCTATTATCGCAAGTTCATCCCAGTGGTCTGCAGAGGAAATAGGGTCATGAGACGCATGTCTTCATTGGCTAACTTCTTTGACAGCCACCCAGAAGTTTTAGAAAATCTTCAGGGCACTCCTCCAGCTAGTGGGGCTGCACTTTCACAATCCCCTACAAAAAGAGCCCATGCAGACACTGTACAAGCAGCCACCCCCTCAGCAAGACCCAGGGCAGCTTTCCTACTACGACCCCACTAAAAGCTTCAGGATACTGGAACATACGCGGACACCGAGGATCAAGGGGACATGGGGGATGTAGACCAATTTTATGACGATGAAGACCTCTGTCATACAGTGGCCGGATCATGCCGACCCACCAGTGGCAGACTCACTGGTCGACAATCAAATCCACTATAATGATATGCTCCTAAAGGCAGCTGAACATTTCCAAATAGAACACGGGAAACCCAAATAGACAAAGGCCCTCATTCCAAGATTGGAGGTAGCCATGGCGCTATTTGCGCCATGGCTGCCTCCAATACCGGGTCCGGCACCGGTCTGGTTGAATGGGGACTTACCGGGTCATTCCAACCCTGGAGGACCCGGTAAGTCCCCATTCAACCAACCATTCCCCATTCCCATTTGAGCCCCAATAGGGCTCAATGGGAATGGGGAAGGCGCCAATAACGGGCCCGCGAATAGCAGGCACGTTATTAGCGCCCTGGTCACTTAGCGGGACCCGTAAAGGATGCGTGGTCAGACCACACGTCCTTTGCGGTTCCCGCTAAGGGACCTCGGAATTGGGCGGTAAGGGATTACCGGCACCGGTCTCCTTACCGGTGCCCGGTATCCCTTACCGCCCAACTCATAATGACCCCCCAAAGACTTTGTGGAAGACAAAACATCTGCAACCCAATTTATTCCTATTCTCCAGTCTGTACAGAGGTGAATACAACCCTCTTTGTTAACCCCAAACTTAATAAGGGTGGTGTACCCGCATATTGAAAAGGTCTTCTGACCAGCTCCCTCAGACCCCCTCTACATCAGGGGTCAATTAAAATTAGACTCATTGGTTGTTACAACCACGAGAAAAAGAGCGGGAACACATCTAGCCTTGTAAGAGGTGCCCCAGACAAAGAAAGTAAAAAGATCTATGCTTTCGGTAGAAAAGTCGCCACCTCAGCAGCCTACCAGGCAAGGATTGCCAATAACATCACCTTACTCGCCAGCTACAACTGCCATAAGTGGGAAGAAGTAGCCAAGCTAATGGCATCAGCCCCAGAGCCCCTTAAATCTTAACTCTCTCTCGCCGTGAAAGAAGGGAAAGCTGTTGCTAACTGCATTCTCAAAAATAATTTGGATGTAGCTGATAATGTGGGGAGGATAATAGCTGGAGGCATGCTTCTCAAACACCATGCATGGCTACACCAGTCTGGCTTTAAACTCGAGACACAGGCTACTCTTCTCAATATGCTGATAGAACCAAATGTCTTGTTGGGCAAAGCAGTGGAAGAGGCCCTCAAAAGTGCCAAAGAAGAGTACAACGCCTTAAAGTCACTGGGCCAACGAACTTACCAATAAACCCTCAGGTCAGAGAGGGGCTATCATTTTCATCGCTTTAGGGGACAAAATTCTCAAAGGGGGTCTGGGTACAACCAGGGTCAGAGCTCATCCTGGGTCTCAGCACAGGGCCAGTCCTCACAAGGTTTCCAGAGAGGCCAGAGAAAATTTTGCGGCAGGGGCAGATCCTCCTCTTCCAAAGGCAGCTCCACACCATCCAAACAAAGACCACCCTCTATAGGTTCCCTCACATGCCACTCCAGTGGGAGGACACATAACACACTTATCTCATGTATGGGAGGGAATCCCGTCAGACAAGTGGGTGCTTTCAACTATGAATGGCGGTTATTGTATAGAGCTGCTACAGCGACCCTCCTACCATCCCCCCACGACAAAGAACCACCTCAAAAGAAGAACAGTGCATCCTACTGGAAGAGGTGGCAGCTCTGCTATTAATGAGCGCCATCAAAATCATCCTGGCGAACCAAGTAAACAAGGGTATCTATTCAATGTACTTCCTTGTGCCCAAAAAAGATCTCACGATGCATTGTCTTAGATCTGTACCCTACAAACACCTATGTCAAGCCAAAAAAATTCTGCATGACAACACTGCAGGAAGTAATCCCACTGCTAAAGCGAGGTGACTGCATGGCAACCTTGGATATGAAAGATGCTTATTTTCATATTTCAATGTTCTCAGCGCACAGAAAATTCTTGCGTTTCAAGATAGCAAACCGCCACTACCAATTCAAGGTGCTACCCTTTGGCATAGCATCTGCTCCAAGGGTATATACCAAGGTACTGGCGGTGGTGGCAGCGGCACATCCATGCAGGGAGGCTATCCCAGTTTACCCTTACCTGGATGACTGACTGGCTGATGGGGAAACCCCCCAGATTTGCAAGTAAAATACCCAAAGAACGATCAACTTTCTTTTTGAATTGGGTTTCTTCATCAACGAGAAAAAGTCCAGCCTTGTACCAAACCATTCTTAAGAGCTGTCATAAAAACAGAAGGTCTAGTTTTCCTTCAATGGAAAGAGTACAAAATATACTGCTGCAAAAACCTCAGTATCTAGCAAGTCGCCAGATAACCATACGCAAAGCAATGCGCTTGTGAAAAAAGGGGAATCTGTTGAAGCGAAAACCCTTCCATGACCCCGCGGTGCAGGCGATTGTTACAACAGACGCATCCCTCAGCGGGTGGGGGGGCTCATCGCCTTCATCTCGCAGCGCATGGTGTGTGGACTCAAATCGCAGCACAGAACCACATCAACCTGCTGGAACTTCTAGCAGTACTCAAAGTGCTCCAAGCCTTCGAGGCACAGCCGACAAATCAGTCAGTACAAATTCTCACAGAGAGCTCCATTGCAATGTTCTATATAAACAAGCAGGGGGGCACACATTCTCCAAATCTGTCCAGGCTAGCACAAAAAATACGGAAGTGGGCAATCAAGCAGGGCATGTTCCTAACTTCCCAACTTGTTGCAGGGAAACTCTACACTCTAGCGGACTCATTAAGCAGAGAACCTCTACCAGAAGAGCATGAGTGGCAGCTCGACAAAAATGTTGTAGATCACATTTTCAGACAATGGGGCTACCCCTCACTAGACTTGTTCGCAACAAGGGAAAACAAACAATGCCCAGACTTTGCATCCAGGTTTCCCCAACACTACTCCAAGGGGAATGCCCTGTGGATGAGTTGGTCAGGGAAATTTGCCTAAGCTCCCCCCCCCCTACTCCACTAATGAGCAAAGTGGTGAACAAGATTCACAAGGATCAGATGACATTAATCCTAGTTGCTCCTATGTGGGCAAGACAACCTTGGTATCCACATCTGCACAGACTGGCGATGTGCGACCCGATCAAGCTCCCATGCCCGTTCAACTTGCTTACCCAGCACCGGGAGACAACGTTACACCCTCGACTTCACTCTTTGAACTTGGCAGCTTGGCTCCTGAAGTCATAGTTTGGACATCGAACTCTACCTCAAATGTGCATGGAAATCCTCAAGGAGGCACGTAAACTAAACACCAGACACTGGTATTTTGACAAGTGGAAAAGATTTGTAATTTGGTGCCAGTCAAAACAAATACACCCAATAGAATGTACTCGATCACACATTCTTCATTACATGCTTCACTTATGAGACTCGGGGTTGTTTTTTAACTCAATAAAGGTTAAGCTAGCGGCTCCATCTGCAAACACCACCGCTCAGAGTAAGGTGTCATGGTGGAAAATCCCTGTAATTAAGGCATTCATGGAGGGAGTAAAGAGACTCCACCCTCCTATTTCTAAGCCGCCGCCAGGCTGGGACCTCAATGTAGTACTTGCAAAGCTCATCCCCCCTTGAGCCTATGTATACATCAAACCTTAAACACTTGACATATAAGATGGATTTCTTGGTGGCTATACCGCCACAAGGAGAGTCAGTGAACTGCAAGCTTTGTCAGTGCAAAACCCTTTCTTTGTGATCCACAAAGACAAATTGGTATTAAGAACACACCCTAGGTTTTCACCTAAATTCATTTCGAAGTTCCATGTCAATCAGTCCATCAAACTACCAGCTTTCTTTCAGAACCCAACAAACTAAGCTGAGAAACTCCATTTACCGGAAGTGAGGAGGGCGGTCCTTTACTATGCAAACAAGACCAGACTGCTAAGGAAAACAGACCAACTGTTGTCTCCGTAGCCCCAGGCAGGGAGGGAGACCGCATTTCCAAAAAGCCATCTCCAGATGGATTGTCAGATGCATACAGCTCTGCTAATCTCTATCAAGCAAAACACTGCCTTTTACACCAAGAGCTCACTTCACTAGGGGTACAGGAGCTACTTTGGCTTTTATCGCAAACATCCTGCTGGATGCCATTTACAAAGCAGCTACATGGAGCTCAGTACATACTTTTACTCAGCACTATTGCATTGGCACAATCTCTAAAGCAGATTCTCAGGTGGGACAAGTGGTTCTAAAACATCTATTTGCCGCTGTACCTTCTCACAACCCATCACCGTCTCAAACCACTGCTCGCTAATCTATGCATAGCATATGATCTAAGCAGTGCCACAAGCCTCAGAAGGGATACATTACTCATAGTAATTGTATTTCTGATTATTGTATCTGCTTAGATTCACATGCTCCCACCCTTCCTCCCCTTGGAGTAGAAGGTGCATAGATGTTTTCTGGGCTTCATCTGATACGAATCTGCTTTACTACACCTGTAATCACACTACACTTCATGCAACCTCATGTCAGAAACAAAACAATCTGAGGCACCTCGACGCGTGAAGCACCATGGGTACAGTAGACGTCACACTAGGGATAGTATTACTGGCATGCCGTCGACGTCCCTTTTAGATTTTCGAAAAAACAACTGTAATACTCTGCAGCTTCCGCTATATGTCGGAGTATGCATAGCATGTGAATTTAAGCAGATACAAGCATGAAAAATATGATTACTGTATCCCTTATATATTCTGTTTTCCTCTCTTTGTTTGATTTATTTGACAGAGGCATTTTTCAAATGCTGTTTCACATGCTCCCGTATCGATGGGTTGCCCTGCAGTGCCAGCTGAATGTGGCATGACAACTCTTTCTCGCTGTCCAATGTTTATATATGGCATTCCAGACCTAGTTCAGTCATGTATTTACAGTGTAGGTACAATGAGGTCAGTTGAAGCTTTGTGTGGTGCAGGGCCAGACGCATCTATCTTGTCTCTATGTGAGTTACAGGAGGAGGCTGCACTAAAATCGGATACTGACCATCCTTGTGGGATTGGAGTGGTGGTCCAGGTTGTGTAAAGGATGTTTGTTTATTTTCCCCATTCGTCAGTATTACAAGTGCTTTGGCTATACAAGGACAGAGTGTTAGCTTGACATCTAGATGCAGCTACAGTCAGAACAAGGTAACACTACATTTAGAAGCTTTGTGGATTTGGTTTGAGATGGATTTTAAATACTCTTACTATCATGTTTTGGAACTCCCATGCGTGCAACACTTTCCATGGGGTGAGGGAAGAGATCACTTGGTAAGGTTTTCTGTGGTGTGCAAGGAGTTCATACGATCTTTAATCATGGTGGAGTCACTGCTTATCGTCTACAATGAATTATGGGAGGTAATGTCTAGTTGCAATGCCTTTTTACCTCCACGTGGTATTGATGGTGTGGGCTGACCACGTGCGTCCTCGGTTAGCTTGAGTCAGAATTGCTTGATATCTTACCGGATGTCCAGGTTCTCCTGGCCAAGGATTTTGCATCCAAGTTCAGGAGGAATTGGCCTTGGTTATGCAAGTGAGACCAGTGAGATATGGCACACCAGTTCCGATGGGACTCTAGAATGAGCCAAGTACTTTGTAAAAATGGTATGATTGGTTCAGTGTGTATTGCCTGAAATGTTCATTCATTTTAGCACAGTCATGACGACCCTTTATAAAACTATACATATCTTTATTGCATTTAAATTGCCCTGTAATAACCTTTTGTTAAAGTTAATTATGCTACCATAGAAATCCCCACCCCAATCAATGTTGATGGGAGGTTGGGGGGCACACTTTATAAGCTATTAGGTAGAGGTCAGTTCCCAGATAAGCTTTATCCATCTCGCAGGGTGTGGGAACGTATTTAGTGCGATTACAAAGTAACATGTCTCTTGAAGCTGGTGTCATATGTTACATTGGGAAGGTGGACCTGATTAAAGAGTGAAATATCTCCTCAACGTAGATAATCTCTACATGACCAGTTGCCCGCGGGTTCCATGACCTCGATAAAATCATTGTGGCCTTTGCAATTTGCACTATCCCGAATTGTAATGGGTCGTGGTGATGCATGTAATTTATTTATGCCTTCCCATGGGCCCTGCTTCGTTGGGGGCAATAAGACATAAACTCGACACTGATGATGAGATCAGTGCAGAGACCGTGCTAGTGCAAAACTTGCTGTCCTTGCCTCTTCAGCGACCAGGTGCTAAATACTTACCACTAAACATAGAAACTAGTAATAGATAATCCACCAATAGCCACAGAGGAATACGGTGGTATTTGTCATTTATTTGTGAATTGCCAATACCCTGGGCTCAAGCAATGTAGTCGGAACCCAAAATGGAGTTTATATGTTACCCTCCCAGTCAGTGACGAGCCTTGTGTGGCCATTGCTGCACATTACCCCCCAAAATAAGTGGCATGAAAAAAAGAACAGTTTCTTATTCCTTCCATGTTTGATTGGTTTTTCTTTTGCCCTTGCGGACCTAACACAATATTTCAGGAACTGGACCTCCTAATGGACTGTAAGGTATCATTGCCTGTTAGACACAGCGGCCTATTAAAAGCAGCATGTGAAGCATTGATGGGAACAGTGTGGGTGGGAGATATCCTTGTGTATGTTTTAATGTGTTTTATAAGGAAACCGTCATCACATTTTGACCTCCATTTCTTTTAAAAGGTAAACCACAATTAAAGGGTTTCAGCCTGAATGCCCTGAGCAAGGAGGAAATGAAGGCAATCAACAAAGTCCTGCAAACTTGATGCCATGAGATGGAGGAACAGACTTTCAACACACCAGAGCAAAGGAAGATTGGAGAGGTCCTTGGCTGCTCCGTTGTCCGCGTTGCCCATTCTATTCAACACACAGTTCTACTATCCTCTGAAACTTATGTTTTTCCTAGGAACAGTTCCTCTCATTAGGGGCTCCTATGTGGAGAAGTAAGGTTGGCTTCAAAACCTGCAAGAAACCCGTAGGAGTCACTGCACAGCAGCTATCACCTGCCAACCATCAAACGGGACTTCTGCGAGGGTGGTGAGGCACAGAAGGGATGCAGAGTGCAGACCACAGCGGGGGTGGCTGTGCACACGTGTGTGTGTGGGGGGGGGGGGAGTTAAAGGGGGTGGTACAGAGAACTTAATTTTCGTATTTTTAACTGGGTGAGCATTTTGTAGTGAAAGTGGACATGGTCGTTTGGCAAAAATAAATGATGTAAACTAGACAAACGCATTTAAACATTAGTTAAATCATGACCACATTATGTTATGCCTGGAATTGTTGGTGTGAGAAATGACACATTTTGTCCTTTACTTTTTTTTTGGCATACGCTTACAAAAATCTAAAATGAGATGAGGAGAAAAAGAATGGACATGTGTGAAAAAGGAGAGAGAGAATGAAGCACAGAGGGTAAGGCCAAGGGCACTAAAGGGTCAGGAAAGGTGTGCAACAGTTATTACATAAAGTGCGTGGGGCAAAGATGGGTACATTGCCGTTGTATGAAATAACCTGAGCCACGTGTAAGACTAGTGGGTTGACATGGATTACCCTGGTGCAACAAAGTGTGGGAACCAACCTGGCCACCGAGCTGAAGGCTTGCTTCGTATGAGTCACTCCTAGAGTGCAGATATGCAGTTTTATTGGTGTCTCTGCTCACCAGTCGGACAACCAAGTCTGACATAACCGATGTGAACTAAAGGGAAATGGGAATAGCGTTTGCACAGTCTTCCTGAGATCTGCTTGGATGGATGTCTTGGGGGGGGGGGGGTTTCTAGTGTTGGTGGATAGCTTATTTTGTGAAAGATTAAACTTCCTTACAGCTGTATGCCTCGGATCACTCTGTCCTAGTTCCATTCTCAGAAGAATCCTATAATATGCAGCTGTGTGTATTCCCAACACACTCTATGCATGGGCATGTCATTTTCACGTGTGCACCTCTGATGGCAGGATAGCCAGGCAAAATGGTTTCTTCAGCGCATTAAGAAACCTGCACTAGCAAACAGCCTATTGCCAACTATTGAGCTAGCAGGTGCACTGACCATGCTGGACTGGAGGGTGTCGTTTATGTTCACTATACATCCAGTACAAAAATAGAACTGTTTATTGTTTTTTTTTTTTAAGTTATTAGCTGGTTCCACACGCCCATTGACCAGGTGGAGGCAACGATGCCCTCTTTTCTGCCCTGAAGCAGGGGCGTGGGCGTCAATGTCTGGCACACTTTCCGCTGTAGCTCGGATGTTAGGGCACAGGGGAGGTGGGGGTCCGCCAAGAAGACTCCGTAGCCTCAGGTCTTCTTATGAAAGGGACTGGTTTTCATGAGATGCTTCAGATACTTCTTCCTGTCGTTAATGCAACCTGGAAAAATAGGCAGAATGTCAACTACTTATTAGCCAGGTGGAGGTAGCGGAAATTAAGAATGAGAAAAGGTGTGAAGATGCAGGAAAGGAAATCAAGGCACATAATAACAGGACAAGAAAAACAAAAGACCAGGAAAAGATTGGGGCATCGTTTAAAAAAAAAAAAAAAATGAGCCCGCCAAACTTGGGTTGGTGAAGGGGGCTGGGAGTGATTCAAGGTGCAAAATTATGCAGTAATTTTAGTGAACCAATGCAGAACGCATGCCTAAACTAAGATACCAAGTCCTGAATTGCAAGAGACCTGGATGAACCAGGGCTTCAAATGGAGGGGACACCAAGACAGCGTCGAAAGGGAGATTGGAGGAAGTGTGTATTAAGGGTCGTACAAAGTGAACAGCAGCAGCAGTCAGTCATTGGCAAGGCACCTTAACAAAAAAGCATTGTTGGATTGAGGTCTGAACTTTTGAACGGATAAGAGAAGGAATGTGTGCCAGGGACAGTTACAAAAAATAAGAGCCTTCAATAATGTGTATATAATTACAATTTACATAGTTGGGCTGAAAGCAAGGTGTGTGGTTTTAGCAGTGAGTTTGTAAAGGGAAGGGGTGCCTTCCATCACTATCACATAGTTTGAGGTTGGATTTGAAAAGTTCCATCTATGGAATGGCTTTGATGGCTAGTGAGTCGAGTAGGAAACACAGGGTGGCCCGGGGGCTAATAGGTTGCAGATCGATGAGTACAGTCAAATGCAGTTAGCGAGATAGTGCAGGTCAAGACCATGGATGGTTTTAAAGACCAGTTGCTTGACAGTGACAATAGCATTTTTGCATGGGGAGCCATCAAGCATGGTGACGGGAGGATCTGGTATGTTGGAAAGGGTGCATGTTGCAAATTTGAGAACTTTGGTGAGGGGAGCAAAGGAGAAGTCCAGTCCGGCTTGCTGAGCACTAGAGTAGAGATTTACTTGAGTGAGGGGTGGGCGAATATTCCGAATGTTTAGGAGGTAGAGTTTGATTGAGCTGGTAGATGCTACGATGAAGTGGATGAGTGTCGGATTCCTATCAAAAGAGAACCCTAAAGTTGAAAGCCATGTGTGTAGAAGTGGTGATAATGGGAAGGGAGAGTGGGGTTTGGGATCTGGGAGAAAGAACATCCGTCTTTGAGAATTGCACATGAGGCAGCATAGGGCCATCCAGTGGCCAATGGTGGTTAGGTAGTTGCTTATGTAGGCATACACTGCAGGAGTGAAAGGGAGAGTGGGTTTGAGAGGAAGATCTAAGTAGAGTCAATGCAGAGCTGATCAAGAAAACCAAAGGATAAAATTACTTTTCTGAGGGAGACAGTGTTAATGGTGAAGAGGAAAGGGCCTTAGACAAAAAACTAAGGGGGGAAGGGGTGAGAGGAAACGTCGTGGAGGAGGCACTGGAGATTCTGGAAAAGGAGCAATCGGACTAATGGTATACCCAGTCTGGTGCAGTGTCTTTGAAGCCAAGGAGGAAGGGAGAGATGAACCACAGTGTCAAAGGCAGAAGAGAGGTGAGAGTAAGAAGTTGGAAACATGGGTGGGATCAGTGTCTGGACTAAAATACAGATTTTAGGTGGTCATTGATTAAGTGAACCCTCGAGACAGTTGACAACCCTGTAAAGGATTTTAGGGTGGTGGGGTAGGAGAGGCGAGTCTATACAATTTATTTATTGTTTTTTTTGGCATTAGCACTGGGTTTCTATAGATGATGCAAAACTGCTTTGTAACTGGCAGGGAAGTCCCAGTTAAGCAAGAGGTTAAATAGGGCACAGAAGTGAGTGGAGGCCACAGGTGTAAGCGTCTTTATAGTGTGTGGGGTATAAAGGTCAGTTGGAGCATAGGAAGGGTTGGAGGAGTGAAGACTAGGTAGATGCTCTTTCAAGTAGAAGGTCAATATCAGAAAAGAGTCAACCAGGTGAGTTATAGATGGGAAGGAGAGCAGGGGCAAGGCGTTTGACCAAGATGTGGTCAAAGGTGAAGGGAGTGCTGGTTTGCCTTTGCTGATAAGACCAACACCTTTTTTTGTGGAAAGACTGGTGCAGTAGAGGGGAGCAAAGTCTGTTGGTATCCAGTGATAAAGTTGCCTACGAAAAGGTTGCCATGCGGTGACATTTCCCCAAATTTGCATTCCCATGAAAATATAACACTTTCCCCAAATATCCTAGGACTGGAGTTAGAATAGTCATTAAAACCTGTTCTAGAATATGTGGGGGAAGGCTTTTAAGGGTGCGGGGGAAGAGAATCGCCTACCTTGTGACTTTTCCCTATGGGACATTTTCACATAGGACCAGTCTGTGTGAAGGGCTACCAGGATGCGGTGCTGAGGATGGGATGTAGGAACCAGGTTGATAGTCTTCTTTGAGAGTTTGGAGTGATGTGAATCAAAAAGGTTGGTAAGAAAGTGCAAAGGAATTTGTCTTTCCAGAGACCCAGGATGGGGGTGAGTAGGGAACATGCGGGATAGAGGTAGAGGAGGTTGTTTCGGCAGTAGATAAAGAGAGGTGGTTAGGGTACTTCAGGTTGGAATGGGTGAGGAGAATGGAAGGAATTGGGTGTGGGCGGACGTCATGGGCGAGAGAGGGGAGCGGTACAAGGCTTCAGTGACCAAGATAAATTACAGGCACATATGTGATCAGAAGGCAATTTGCAAATACATGCAATACAGGGCCTTGAGTGACCAAGGTGCAGTGTGTGAACAAAGTACAGGTGCTAACGGCTTTGATGGCAAACTGAAGGGTCCATGTGGGCACTTCATATCGGTTAGTGCACAATTTTGGCACAAGCGATTTATCATGAAAGCAGAGGCAGCTCATCCATAATGGACGACGTGTCCTCGAGCCACAAAACCAGCAAAGTGAAAACACTAAGCACGCCCGCAGCTGGGGGGAGTGCTCCTGGGCGTGCTTGAAGAGCCAAAGGGAAAGGTAGCTGCCCTTTCAGAGTTCGTGCCCCAGCACACATGTCCAATTGGCCATTCAAGGCCAGAGGAGATTTGCATGGTCCATTAGCTATGCAGGCAGGGGTCCTACAGCTCTTGATGTGCAAAGGTGTGCTCCTGTACCTCCCTGCCCACTCAGAGCTGCTGGGGCATACTCCCGGCTCATGCGCAGGAAACAGGTAGCGCTTCCTGTTCATGTTGAGTGGAAGCCATAGAGCCATCGCAGGACGTAGTGAAGTGGATTCTGGACAGGGGCAGCAGGTAAGGAAAAATAAATAAATGTGTGTGTACATGGCTGCATTTGTGAGTGTATGTTTGGATGTGCGCGTGAAATATTGCATGCTCTGGGTGTGAGTGGGAATGAGGGAGTGCATGTGTATGGATCAGTGTGTATGAATGGTGAATGTGTGAAAAATGTACCCCATCCCTCCGGCCCCCAAATGGCCTGCCCACCAGCACGGTGAGCACAGCTTACTGTGCTGGTCTCCCTTTGATTTGGGGATGAATCAGAAGCATGCTCACTGTACTGGGCAGTAAGCCTCTGATTTCGGACCACCCCCTACCCGCAAATCAGAGGCTTGCTCACTGTGGTGATCGGGCATCTGATTTAGGGATGCGGGGGGGGGGGGGGGGCGGATGTGCATGTCCGTTTTAACAATGATAGCCAGAAAAAAGAAAATTACCTGCTAGAGGCATAAAGCGTAACCAGACTGGCTGCAGCAATACAGTGCAGTCTAGCCATGTAAGAACACTTATGTTTGCATGATAAATCTTGCATGGCTAGACTGGACTGTATTGCTGCAGCCAGTCTGGTTATGAGGTCTGCCTCTGGCACAGAATATTTTACTGGGTATTTATGATAAAGCATAAGTGTTATTGTGTGTTTTAAACTGGCATTTTGGTGCCATCCGTCTAGCCTTGTGGCTTGACATTTCTTTTTACTACGCATCTGTCACAAATGCTTAGTAAAAAATATGCCACAGTAAGAAATGACTAGACTGGCTACACCAAAATGCCAGTCTAGCCATGTAATGACACTTATCATGATGCTTGCATGAGCTGTGTGGCTAGACTGGCATTTTGGTGTGGCGAGTCTAGCAATTTCTTACTGCTGTATGATATTTTTACGGGGCATCATGATACAGCAAACCTAAGTGTCATTATGTGTTGGACATGCGCTCTTAGTGTGGTAATGATATTTTTAATGGCAAAGCCAAAGGGAGCATGTTCTTGTATGCAGGTACTGGCAGAGACGCATGTTTTCTTATAGTTTCATTAATAGCATTATGCACAAAGTAAACAGGAGTATGTGCTTATATGGAATACTGACATTTATAGGTGCATCCGGCATGAGATTTCATGGGCACAGCCAGCATGAACATGTACTTTATTGTTTTGCATACTGGCTTATATTGTGGGGAAAGGAATCATGAAAATGCTTTGATCCATTTATTGGAATTTTCACCCATTATCCTACAAACCGATTGCAAACTGGCTTTTTACCCAATTTGTCATAGAGCGCGGCTCTGTGTGCTGTATAAGGAACCATTTTAACCAATTATTCCCAAAAATGTTCTCTGAGGGGAGAACCGCCCCCATCCCACGGTTGGTTTGAGCTCCCTCGCTAGGCTACTTCAATTACAAAATGTACCAGTCGCCACTGTACCAAGTCTAAACAATATGCTGAAAGGGGGGGGGTCGTGGAGGGAATGAAGGCACTGAATGTAGACGAATATGCAGGAAAACAAGTAGGGAAAAAAGCAGTGAAAGGTGGGGGCATGAATAAACCTGAATGAAAGAAAGCAGTGCCTTAAAGAAAGGTAGAGGGACGTGAAGTGAATATAGGCACCAAATAAGGTGGGGCAGTGAGACAACCATGGTAATGAATGGAGGTGGAGATTGAGGAAATCAAGGCAATGGAAGCATTGAGGGGCTACATAACCAGGACATAAACAGGGTATGGATTGGTGGTGCCAATTGCGAGGGGGAAATGGACATGAAAGGGTGGAGAAACCAGGGCACTACAGGAAGGACAACACTGAAGAAGTGGCACCAACGCTTACCACTGAACTGATCACAGAAATTACCTAAATGTGTGTTAGCCACGAAACTTCCATTGCTCAATAAGTCCAAATGTCCATCGTCTCTGGAGACAGGCCCCTCATTCCACATAAGGTCAAAGCCTCCCACACGCTTTTCCTTCCCGGTCAGCCTGAAAAAGAAGCACATGCCAAAGAATGAAAAAAGAACAGAAACTCAAGCGACCGTTAGCTGCATGACCCCCTTCCAGAGAACTGCGTTCAACCTCCAGGTTCTTTCTCAGCCAGACTGCTAGGTAGCCGGAAATACTATGTCTCAGAGGCACGGGGGCAGGTGAAGGCTGGACAGAGTATCCATTGCAAACCTTTTCAACCTGCATGGTGCATTGATGTTCACTTAAGCAGTAAAAGCTTAAGGGTCCAAGGGACCCGAGAAACAATTTCTTTTATTATTTAAAATAGTATAGACTTTTAGGTAGTTAAAAAATAGTGATAACTTGCCTGACATTGTAGTCACCCATTTTATAATGAAGCTGATGAATGTTTTTTTTTTTTAAATAAAGTTTCATGCCAGTCCTCCCACTAAATTTGGTAATAGTAGTAGTTGTTCCAATTTAATTGTACTCAATGTATCAGCCTCAGAAGGATGAACGGCGGGACTGGCCGTGCCGGGATTCAACCCTGACTGCAGGTTGCATATATAGCTCCCAATGAGCACCTTGCTGAAAGGCCAAAATAAACAAAGTTGTGAGAGTAATATATATTTGTTTGTTACACGCCATAGCCCGCAGGCATCAGGGCACACATCAACAAATGACAGTTACAAAGAAGAGGGGACAAGGCACAGGATCAGTGACTCGGAACACATTATTCAAATAAGAGTCTTTAAACGTTTCCAGAAAGCCAACCGGTGCTTTCCCTATCGTAGGTCTATGGCACAGGATGTGGGGTTGTTTTACCATGGATGAAATATTCGAGGGAGAAACGGTTGTTTCTCCCCTGAACACTTCCGAAAGCCCAAACCCACACCCACCCCCCACCTCCTTACTTACCTTCAATTCCGTCTCACTGGTCCCTGCAACGCCAGTTCTCTTTCACTTCCGTGATCGGGAACTGGCGCCGTAGGGTCCTTTCCTTTTTCTTTTGGTAGGGTCAGCTGTGGAGGTGTCCCCCAGAAGGCTCCGCTCACTATAGTGTTTGGTAAAGTGAGCAGGGTGTTGCGAGTGACACCCCTGCAGCCTTTAAAAAAAAATATTTGGACAGCTGCGGGGGACACCCCTGCTCACAGTATAGTAAGTGGGGTTTGGGGGCAGGGGACACCCCCGCAGCCCCAAACCGAATCCAGATGACCTACCCAACCAAAAGTCAGAAAGAAGGTTGAACATTTGGTGGTACCTTCTTTCAGACTTTTGGTTGGGTAGGTCATCTGGATGCGGTCATTTTGGCCGAAACCTGGTAGTGTTTCAGGCCTGGGCTGTCTGTACTGGAAAACACTGCCCATTTCCCCTCTTTTTGCTTTGAGATTGTCTAGGTGCTGGGTATTGCTTGAGCGCAGGGGTCTGCATTGTTCGTGTAGCTTGAGGTTGTGTTTGAGGTAAGCAAGTGCATTACTATAGAGGCACTTGCGAGTTAGCGAGATAACTTTGAAGCAAATTCTTGCAGCGACTGGCAGCCAGTGTAGTTCTTTCCTAGCGCTCGAGATGTGTTCTCTTCTCATAGCACCACAAACAATCCTGACTGCCTCGTTTTGAACCACCTGGAGCTTATGGATACACTCTTCGTTGGCACCAATCAGCAGGAAGTTACAAGTCCTGGCATAATGATTGCTCTAACCAAGGTTTCAGAGTTCTTGGGTGTCATAAATGGCTCGATTTGCCTCAGCACCAAAGTGGTACTGGGATCTCTTTACGCCCCCACCTACATGTGCTCCAGCTCCAAGAGAGGCCTCCAGGAAGACACCAAGGGTGTTTACCTTGTTCACTACAGTGATACAACTGCCTTCGATATTCAGATTTGCATATTTGGGGTCCAATTTTGCCCTAGCTTGCGTGGATCCAAAGATCATGAATTCAATTTTAGCGCTTACAAGGCACATCCAGTTTTTTGACATCCAGTTCTTAACCGACTCGTATATGTTGGTTAGCCTGTCTGAGTCTTTGATGTAGTGACCGCTTATTTCCATCAGGAGCTGAATATAGTCAGCATAGTTTGTAAACTGTATCCCCATATTAGTTGTTCACAGAGGGTTCTGATGTAAATATTGATCAAGGCTGGAGATAGGCATGCGCCCTGCGGAACGCCACAGTGTTGTTTGTTCCAACTTCGAAGTGGCACTTCTCCAACACAGTATGCACTTTGTTGCTCAAGAATGAGCATATCCACCCTTGAGAAGTTACCTGTGGTTGCTGGTGTCTCCAACAGGCGTTTGTCAAGTCTACAGATTTAATAGTATCAGCAGCCTCAAGTTGCTTCTGCCCAGCATGTGTGTTTGGAGGGGCAATAAAGTGCTCTCCGTCCAGTGGTTATCCTAAAAGCCTGATTGTCAGGGGTGGGGAACACCCGAGCATTCTAGGTGTTGCTGTGGGTGGGTGCTAGCAATCCTGTCCACAATTTTCAGGAGAAAGGGAGTGTTGGCAATAGGCTAGATGGTTACTTGCTTCCTTGGGATTCAAGCCAGGTTTCTTTTTATCAGTGGGGTTCCTACAACTTCTTTGATGGTGGCGGGTACTGACTTGTGGCTGAAGTGTACTATGAAGGGAATAAAGGCTTTTAAAATTCCCAGCATGAGCTTAGACATTGCTTGGGTAGGAGGTCGAAGTCTTTTCTTTCCATCGCAGCCTCAGTAATCGGCTTAAAGTGCAACTTAGGTTCTTTACTATCCTTAACAGCAACATTTCTAGTTTTGACTCTCCACTTGTGCCATTTACTATTTTAGCAGGGGCTATGTCGACTTTGTCTAGAAATGCCTGTTAAACCCTAGCACAATCCTCATTAGATGGAGCAAGGTATTGTGGTTGTGAGATGGTTTTTTCGAGTTTCCTGTAGATTTCAAAGTCTTTCCTTTTGTTGTCAGCACTGCCTATTATTATTTTTTTCAGCTTTATTTAACATAATTTCACAATATTACAAATTAAAAAAACATACATATGATAATAGATTTGCAGGTAGTTCTATAGAGACAATTTCTATATAACACATGCCACTGCCAATTGCCACATTACATTACCATAAAATACCCACCCCCACATAACAGAGACAACACATCAGACAATACAAACACCCTCCCACCACCCAACCCCCAATGTCATTATCACACCTAGAGAGCAAATCCTACACCTTAATCAAATAAACTATTAAACGATCCCCACATCTCATCATATTCAACTCCCGATCATGCTTCGAAGCCTGTGTCCTTTCGTACCATGAAAGTGTTCGCATGTCCGATATCCAATTTTCATAGTGTGGTTTTTTCCTAGATTTCCACACTTTCATTATATGTTTGATTGCCATCAACAATGCCCTATCAATCCAATCCAGGGAATCACATACATCTCCACTTCTATTATGAACTGAGAGAAATATTACTGATTTAAAAGTTCGAGGGAATAAAATATTTGGCACCAAATTAACCCGATCCAAAACATCCTTCCAAAAATCTAACACTCTACTACACTCCCAAAGCATATGTTGAAAGGTCCCTCTTGAGCGATTACAACCCCAGCACAAGTTTGTGTCTGTCAGTCCTCTCCTATTCATGTCAGCACTGTCGATTTGATCATTAAAGTAGCTCTTTTTTGTTTCATAGATCTTATTTCTATAGTTGTTTGCCAGTGCTTTCCATGCTGCCTTATTTTTATCAGATTGGTTTAGTTTTTTTCCCAAACCTGCTCTACGTGTCTCTTCTCCCTTTCTAAGGTCAGTGGTAAACAAATTCTGATGGCATACTCCGTCTCTTATGACCTTGGATTTCATGGGGGTGGAAGTATACATGAATGTGTTTAAGTGCGTGCCGCAGGAATTCACAAACACGCTAGGGGGGTCTAAATCAGTAGTAGCATCCATAATTAATTTGAGGCAGCAGCTTAGGTCATCTGGTTTAATGTTGTTAAAGTTCCTGCTGACCAATCTTCTGGGGTTGTTACTTTTATGCACTGGTTTAGGGTCTACAGACAGAACAGTGATGTTTCTAGATGCAATCCAGTCAAGGATATTCCCTTTTGCATGGGTAGGTTTTTGTTATGTACTGCGATATGCTGTTAAGGTGGTGTTCTAGATTTTGTGCCTTCTTGTCAGCGGTGCCTTTTGAATCAGCGATTGAGATCGCCAAGTAGAATTAGGTTTATATAGAGGGGGCCAAGAGATGAGCCAATTCCTCCTTAAAACCTGGCATATCGTCACAGACAGTATACCAGTATGATATTTATGCAACGGTTCATGTTGGGTGTAATCTTTAGGTGCATTATCTCGCAGACAGCACAGTCTATGGCGGATTCAAAGAAGTGTAATTCCTTCTTAGCCAAGATGGCCATTCCTCCACCAATTCCCTGTTCACGCTTTTTACAAAGCCTATTGTACTCGTGTAGTGTCGCCAGATCTACCTTAGGTCCACAAGAGTCTTTTAGCCACGTCTCTGTTATACACATGATGTCAATGTTATTACCTGCAACATAGTTGTGTATATTGATGGCATTTTTGCAACGTGATCTAGTATTGAGGAGGGACCTTTTGATTGTTTGGGTCTTCGGGGGGAGGCAATTGAGCTCTAGCAATCACCGGATAGTTTCCAGTGGTGTTATTGTGTAAGACAAACAGTAGGTCGAGTGTCCATGTTAGACTTTCTTTGAGGTATCAAGTCACTGTCTAGTGCTGAACATTGAGTAGGGGAAGAGGGCTGGTTGCATTGTCCAGTGCTGTCCTTTTCAATGTTTGTGTTGGGCATAAGGTAGCCGGTGGGTTAATGTCAGCTGCCCTGGTATCTTTTGCCTCTTTAGTACAGTTTGCAGTCACGGCTGGTACTTATTTTCTTTTTTACAGTAATCTTGTTTCCTAAACCTAGAGCGTCAATATAGTTTTTAACGATGGCTTTGCGTTTAAGCTTATCGGCAGGGAGGAGCAGAGCAAGGTCTGGGTAGAGCCGAACAGTAAAGAGTAAGGGGTGACTTGCACTCCGCTAAGGGAAGCGCCGAGAGCAACAATGCCTGAGAAGAGAAAAAAGGAAAACTCAGTAGGGGAACCGCAGTCAACTTACCGAGACCTGCAATTTAGCCCGAGACCTGCAATTTAGCAGGAGGTATCTACGAGCGCATGTTAAGAAAATAAGTAAGATCCAACCAGAACATTCGTACACGTTTGCAAAATAAGGTTTAAGTTACTTACCTGTAACTATTGTTCTCCAGCATAGATTCACATGCTCATGAATATTCCCTGTCATCAGGCTGGGAATCCTCGGTAAAAGAAAAAGTTTCACTTTAAAACTGTATTTCTCCTCTAAACCAATCACTGTCCTCTGGGTCATACTGCCGCCATCCAATGACAGTCCTCTCCCTAAGCTCCAATACTGATGGCCATCTTCAGATTTGTTAAGCACAAAGTGGCAGTATGAACCAAGAAGAGCCACAGAGGGGAAGGCGGGAGGGTTTGCATGTGAATCCATGCCAGAGAACAATAGTTAAAGGTAAGTAACTTAAACCTTCTCCAGCATGGGGTCTGGCATGCATTCACATGCTCATGAAGAACGATTGATTACACAGCAGTACACATACATGGGAGGTGGCAAGGCTCAACAGAAGCAATAACCACTCCGGAACAGATTCATGTCAAACAAACCGGTTGCATAGCACCGCTTGGCCGACTCAGGACTCCTACCTGGAATCCCTGTTGACGCAATACAACCGCATGAAGGTGTGCATTGACCTCTATGTTGCAGCCCTGCAGATGTCGAGCAGAGGCACGCCTGAGAGATACGCTGTTGTTGCTGCAATGGCTTTGGTAGAGTGGGCTTTTGTTTTGGCCGGCATGGCAGCGGTCAGGTAGCTAGTCTATAATGGTGCATGATGCAGCCAGAGAGCCACCTGGAGATGGAAGCCTTCGACAAGGCCTTTCCTTGATTTACAGGTCCAAAGTTGACGAACAACTGAGAAGTCTTCTGACAATTCTTCGTACGTGCCACCTAGAACTTCAAGGCACGAGCAACGTCCAGCGAATACAAGGCCCTTTCCGTTGGCGATGACGGATTCGGGAAGAAGACGGGTAACACCAAAGGTTTGTTGAGGTGAAATTCCGACGGCACCTTTGGCATAAAGGTTGGGTGTGTACGTAGTACCACCTTTTGAAGTGTGGAAAGACAAGTAAGGCTGCTTGTAAGACAGGGCCTGAATCTTCCCAACCAGTCTGGCTGAGGTGACAGCCAGGAGGAAAGAAGTTTTCCACCAAAGAAACTTGAGCAGGGCCTGATGCATAGGTTTGAAGGGCGCTCCCATGAGTTTAGTCAGCACAACATTGAGCTCCCAAGGCGGGGCAGGGGCCTTCACCAGCGGGAAAGTCTTGAAGAGACCCTTGAGGTACTCCTTGACGAGCCTGTGAGACCACCAAGAAGGTCTGCCCGGGGACCTGGTGTACCCAGATAGAAGTTGCAGAGCTCTGACATGCAGAGGGGGTAATCCTGCAGTGGCACTGAGTGTGTTGGTCATACGTAGGAGCAGTGGGAATGGCTGGAAGGCATACAGGAACCATGCCTCTCACGGGAATGAGAATGTGTCTCCCATGCTCCTCAGTTGAGTGAACCTGCTGGCGTTCGCCGCTGTCGCGAAGAGGTCGATCTGGGGCTGGCCCCGTTTGCCGAACAGAAAATCCAGCTGGTCCTGGTGAAGTTCCCACTCGTGGCAAGAATGCAGTTCCCTGCTGAGAGAGTCTGCGATGGTGTTCGGGACTCCCGCTAGGTGAAATGGAAGGAGAAACATGCCTTTACGAACGGCCAAGTGCCACAGGTCCTGGGCCTCCTTGGAAAGCGCCCGTGAGCGGGTCCTCCCTTGTTTCTGGATGTAGAACATGGTGGTGGTGGTGTTGGTGAAGAAAATCTTCACCACCTTGCCTTTCAAGGGCGGGAGAAAAGACTTGAGGGCCCAGAATACAGGGCAAAGTTCCAGGATGTTGATGCAAGGGTCCCTCTTCCGGTTGCCAGATGCTTCTGGCATGCAACTGCCTGGTGTGCGCTCTCCATCCCCCTAGAGAGGTGCCCGTGGTGACCTGGTAAGGAGGAGCCTGGAACAGAGCTCCCTGGATGAGTTGTGGCTGCACGCCCCACCATTGAGTCACCCGACGGAACTCCTCGTTGAGCGAGATCTTGTATGGAAAATTCCCCAACACCTGCATCCACCTCGCATCCAGGAACTCCTGGAGGGGTCTCATGTGAAGTCTGCACAGACGAATGAGGTTGATGCAGGAGGACATCATGCTCAGCAGCCATTTGATGGACCGAACCATAGCCGTTTGCACCGACGACAAGCGATGTACCTTGCCCTGTATGGCTTTCACCCTCTCCTCCGAGGACGACGCCAAGCACATCACTGTGTTGAATCGGGCAGCTAGAAACAGGACGTCCTGAGATGGCGTCAAGCAAGATTTTGGATAGTTCATGGAGAATCCCAACTCCGTCAGCAGGTGTACGGTCTTCGATGTGTGTTTGGCCGCCAGAGTGGGAAAGCACCAGCCAGTCCAGCTAGGGGTATACGTGGATTCCTTGTAGATGATGTGCCGCCACTGGGGCCAGGCACTTCGTAAACACCTTCGGGCCGATTTCAGGCCGAAACGCAGAGCCCTGAACTGGTAATGCTGACCTTGAACTATGAACCATAGAAGCTTGCAGTGTTTCTTGTGAATGGGGATGTGGAAGTAGGCGTTTTACGGATCCAACAATGTCAGAAAATCTCCTTGCTCCAGCTGGCCGAGCACGTGTTGCAACGTGACCATTCCGAACTTTTGGGACTTCAAGTACTTGTTTAATGTATATACCATTCCCCTTATGTCTTTACTTGAAGACCTGGGTGCCATAGTTGCCAAAAAGAAGACATGTCTCCTTCTGCACCTTACTGGGTGGGAGAGGAAAGGGGCAAGAAGAATGAGCAAGTCTGATGGTACAAAGATGGACAAATGCCCAGATTATGAAGGTGACGATGGAGAAAAATGGAGGAGGTGCCCGGATAACATGGACAGGGTCCTCCTCCCTGGGTCAGGGGGAGGTTTGTGGCAAGGGTGCCAAATGCAAGCAAAAGCCTGTGAAGGGCGACAAAGGAAGGGGGCGTGCCAAGCGGAATAAAAGCCGGCGGGCGTCCTGCTGCAGGAGCATCCAGCCCCAAGCAGAAGGACGCCCGCCGCACCGAAGGACTTGTTTTCGTTTTCCACCCACCCACCCTGCATAATGAACAGCGGTATGGCAAGGCCTGGCTGTTGACGTTGCGGGACAGCGAGGAGGTGTTTTGGCGACCAGTGACAAGATACAGACTCCGAATGAGCGATGGGAAAGCCGGAAGGGTCTATGCTCTTCTCGGGACAATCACCTCTTGGGGGCCTAAGCAGCGGGGGCATCTGGTGGTAGCAATGAGGGCTCAGCTTCCCCCGAATAAACGGCACTCCTCCAGCCCAGGAACACCTGCAAGGGTAGGCGGGGCTCGGACACGAAGGGTTGAGGGTGTTGGGCCTACTGTGGACTTGGTTCGGAAAAGGGGGAAGCAGGTGACACCCAAGTCCTAATTGAACTTTCAGGATGCCATACTAGTGACTCCACATCTATCAATTCCATCTATCACACCATCCAAGCTTGGATGGTGACAAATGGCACAAGCTTAAGAATCTTCACTATGATTGTGAAACATTTGTCATAGCCAATAATAAAATCAAGGTGGCGAAAACAGTGAAGACCCTGGGCATAACTCTTGCTGTAGAATTATCCATGAAATCACAGGTCACGCGGGTAAAATCTTCATGTAGTTACATCTCAAAATTACTCAACCACATCCGTCCCTACATTTCACTGCAAAATAGGTCTCTTCTAGCAACTGCATTGGTGAGCTCACACCTGAACTATGGTAATAGTCTCCTTGCGGGAACATCTAAGGCTAACCTTCACGCACTACAGACTGCACAGAACAATGCAGTCAGAGCCGTTTTCAGTCTCGCTAGTAGAGACCATGTATCTGAGGCTCGACGGAAATTACATTGGCTTCCTGTCAAGCAGCGTGTCACATACAAGCTTCTCACCCTTACCTTCAGGTCCTGCAATATTTATCTTTAAAATCAACTGATCTTTTGCAGTGTAGAGTGCAATTTGCGCTGACAGGCGTTCAGAGGAATTACTGCCGCGAGTGCGCCTGCAAGCGATGCCTGACAATAATAAACTAACCTTACACTGTTTAAATTGTCATAGAAACATGTTGAGCAAAATGAGTATGGCTTTGGATTTATTTTCCCCATCTTGCATGAAAAGGACCAGGACCACAGTAGCACCAGCCAAAGTAATGTGAGCCTAATCAATCTCACTTGGGTTTTTAAAAAACCATGTGGCCTCACTGCAAGTCCTGCGGTAACCCTGCCGGTGCTATCGGGGTGTTGCTGCCAGACTTGCAATATTTATCGGCTCCTGGCCTATCGGAAACACTGGGGGATTACGACCCTAGCGTTCTGGGAAGTCAGGCGCCGGTAAATGTTAATCCCCAATCCCATTGAGTGCCATAGGACTCAATGGGAATGGGGACCACGGAAGCACCGGCACCATTGCTTCCATGTAACTCTGAGGGCAGGTGCCGTTCCGGCCGCCAGGTCCCACCGTGGCAGGTGGGACGGCACCCAGCCGCAGAGTCGTACTATGCTGGTCCGGTAACAGCGGTGCCGGTAGGCTTACGGTTGTTACCGGACCGTCATGGTCGTAATGAGGCCCATGGTCTCATTTCACACAGCATGCTGCATCATGCACCTTTTTCATTTCCCACTGCTGCACAGACCCTGGGAGAGCCGCTATGCTATCCTGAGCTCCAACTATCACACCTCAGAGGGTGTGTGCGAAACGCAAGGCAAAACCCATAAATACGGGATGGTTGGCCACCCGAGGACAGGCCACCCACATGAAAGTAGGACACCAATTTGGCAGTGGCTGCCAACATAAAGATAGGACTAAATGTCAGAAGGGGAGGGAGAGTTAAACATAGATCTGCATATGTCACATGGCTTACGGTGCCTACTGCAGGGATCTCGGTTTATGTTGTGGTTTTGCAGATTTGACTCCACCATCACCCAATACATCCTGGCTTTCCCACTTTTCCAAATAGTGTGATGCAAGGGAAATTACTCCCTCTCTCAATAGCACTGTTCCCTTCCAATCTAAAATTGGAAAAGCCCCAAGGAAATAGGCGACACACTGGGAGTAAGCATATCGTAAAACTGAAGAGCACCCCCAACACAGTGGTCGCTCCTTTGGGCTAGGAAGGGTTGGGTTTGCTGCCATACCAAGCCTGTCTTGCAGTTATCAGCTTCATTCCTTGATCAAATCATAAATATTGAGCAGATCACCATCTCACAGCCTTCATATTTAAACCAATGGTATTATCCTGGGCAAATACCCTTGAGTGGAAGTGCTTAGAAACGACCTAAAAGCAAGTTATCTTTAATGATACCCCACAAAAGGTCGACAGTATTCCTTGGTCGATAGTAGCAAAAGAGTGAGGTGTTTGTGCCGACTACTCGCCACCTGGCGGTTGACCGGGTAACTTTACCTATTACTCGGGTGTCCAGTTCAGCCTCACATCGTTTCCCTACGCTGCTCCACTGCCCTCTGCAATGAGCCTTCGTCAGAAGGTGCAATGCATCCCTGTTTCCTTTTCTTGTTTCCCCCTTCCCCGTTATAGATCTGGCACTGTCACATCCTACTCAACCGCACATCTGCACCCCAAAGCCCCTTACGTGCAATATCTGAGGCCCTCGCGTTGGCGACAGTCAGCTGCGTCTTTCTTCGGTCTGCCAGTCACAGCCGCAAATACTTGCGAGCTGGAGGCTGTGTGAGCCCACGTGATGATGCGCAGCACCTGCAGATGCATCGGATGGCATAAACCAACATTCAAGCACAATACAAGGCATGAAAACATGGAACACGGTGTCTTCCAGTTCCTACTGTCGAAACGTTTGAAACCTCGAGTTGTGGCATCCCTGCATCAGGAGGGAGTACCAGTCTAGCCTTACTTGGACTGTCTCGTCCGGGCCAGGGACAGAAGAAGAGTCCCGTCACACCTGCACAGTCTGCCGGGCTCTCATCTAATAAACATCCTGAAGTCCCAAATCATCCTATCACAATTCCTACAATTCATTGGGGCGCAGTTTTGTATGAAGGATGGGAAAGTCTGACTACCCCTGGAAAGAGCCTACAGACTGATGATGTTCCATAGCATTTTCAAGAAAAACAAGGTGACCGCTAGGCATCTTTTGGCTCTACAGGGGCATATGGCCTTATGTGTCTTTGTGGTTCCCTGGGCAAGACTGCACTTGAGACCATTAAAGAAACATTTTCTTTCCTTCTGGCACATGGGGTCAGAGAATTATGATATCAAGATCCCGACGACAGACTCACTTGGGAAGAACCTTCTCTGGTGAGAGACCATTGCACCTCAGGAAGGGAACAAGCCGGTCATCAGCCTCAAGGATCATACTTACCACAGTTGCCAGCAACTAAGGCTGGGGACAACTCTCCTGGTGCAGCAACACCAGGAACAGTGGTCCCAGGGAGAAAAAGAGATGTTCCACCAACTGGAAGGAGCTGGCAGCCACGCAGAGCGCATTTATTTATTTTGACCTTTGTATAACGCACCTAACCGGGAGGAATCTAGGCGCTGATTATGTAAGAGGGTTGCTTACAGTAGTTACATATTGCATTCGGTTACAAAATACAAGAGAAGTTGTATAGCAAAATACATTGAAATTAGGATATACTAGATCCAATTCAATGCAGGTATAGGTAGATTGCTAGTACATAGTTAGGAGAGTAGCTGTAAAGTTGTGGTTCTTCTAGGTATCTTGGGAAAAGAGCCAGGTTTTGAGACCTTTGCGGAGGGACTAAAGGGAGGGATCTGATCTCAGCGCTAGGGGCAGGGAGTTTCATTGTTCAGCCGCAATCATAGGGAAGCTACATCCTCTAGCTTTTTGACATCTGTGTCTAGGGATAGCAATGCGGCAGGAGTATGCAGATCGGGTGGGTCTATTGGACTGGGATTTGGAGATTTGTCTAGCTAGATAGATCGGGGCGCTGTTTGACAGGCATTTGTGTGTCAGAGATAGGGTTTTGAATGTGATACGTTCCCGGACCGGGAGCCAGTGGATATTTCTTCTTGCTGAAGAGATGTGTCCTCTTTTGGGGGATGTTGAGTCCGGCTTTTACAGCATTGTTCTGGATGATTTGTAGTTTGTTAATGTTTCGGGCATTAGAACCTGCAAAGAAGGAATTGCAATAATCAATCCTAGATAGAATAAGGGCTCTAGCGAGGGTGATACAGTTGTAGGTGGTCAGGAAAGGTCTGCTGGCATTGATCAGTTTGGCGGTATAGGCCGCTGCCATCGCAACTGCGTTAACTTGCCTTGTTAGGGAAAGCAAGGAGTCAAGATAAACTCCTTATGTTTTTACCTCTTTTGCTACAGTGATAATGTTACCGTCAATGGTAAAGGATTTGTAGGAGTGAGAAAGGTTGTTTAGCCAAGATTGACTGCCAATGAGGAGTAGTTCCATTTTCTCCTCATTAAGGCATAGCTCGTGTTGCGCCATCCAGGCTTGAATGGTTAGGTATATTTCATTCAGTAAGTTGGAGTCAGTGTCGTAGTTGCCAGTGATGGGTAGGAGTATTTGGATGTCATCCACGTACTTAGTGTACGTGACTCCCAGTTTGTCTAGGAGGTCAAGGAGTGGCTTGGTGAACACGTTGTACAGTGTTGATGAATCACAGGAGATTGGGGCACTCCACACATAACTGGGGGTGGGGGGCTGCCGCAGTGGTTGAAAATACTCTCATAGTGCGGTTGGATAAGAAGGATTCGATCCATTTTATGGCATTGGCAGAGAAATGGGTACCTAGGGCAAGGTGTTGGCAAAGTGTATTGTGGCTTACCAAGTAAAAGACTGCTGAGAGGTCAAGTAGGAGGAGGATGGCCAAATTGCCCTTGTCTTTAATCTCATCCATTTGAATTTTAAGGTCCAAGAGGGCGGTTTCCATTCCTTAACAAGAGCAGAAGCCTGATTGGTGGAGACCAAGGAGGTTGTGAGTTTCCAAGTATTTTTTAATTTGCACATAAGCCACTCTGTCAAGTATTTTCAGGAGGAAGGGTACCGTTGTGATGGGGCAGTAATTGGTGGGGACATTGGGGTCCAGTGTGGGTTTTTTGAGCAGTGGGAGAACCCATCCTTGTTTACGATTTTCTGATACATTGCTGGAGGAGAAGAAGTTATTGATCAGGGCCGTGATAAAGGGGGCAAACCTTCAGCGCAGTCTTTAATGAGAGAGGCTGGGTAGATGTCTCCTTGACATCTGGAGGATTTCAGGCCGTTGATGATTTTGGTGGTTTCAGTGATAGTTACGGGGGTGAATTCGGATCTGGGTGTGGGAATAGAAGATGTAGGATGCACGTCAGGGGTCTGGACAACTGGGGCAAGTTTGGATTTCTTGGCACTGATTTTGTTTTGGAGTAGGGAGATTTTGCAGAAGAGGGCTTTTTGAATGTTCTTGCATTAGGGTAGATCTTTGTTAGAGTGGTCAGGTGAGGGGGCTGGTGATTTAGAGTTCATGGAGTGTAGTAAAGAGCTCTCTCATGCCAGAGGTTGCTTTTGAGATTATCTCATTGTATGAGTTAGCTTTTCAATGGATAGTGGCTTGTTTGTACTCTACAGCTGGGTTGTTGAAGTGCAGTTTGTTCACGTGAGAGGGTGTTTTTTTCAAGGCACTCTCAGCAATTATTTTTGCGGTTCGTAGAGCTTTGAGGCTAGAGGTGTACCAGGAATTTAGGTGGGCTATTGGTTTGGATTTGCAGTTGCCCAGAGGAGCAACTTTGTTAATGGCATCAAGGAGAGTTTGGTTGTAGAGTGTCACCATGGAGGTGGGATCAGTGTTGGTGTGATGGTAAGTTGTTAGTGGTAGTAGCAGGGGAAGTATATTGTCTGGTGTGATGTTTTGTGAGTTTCTTGAGAGTGCTGCAGAGGTTGGTTGAGGCGGGATATCCGGCTGGGCTATATCGTTGATAGAGAATAGGATGAAGTTGTGGTCTGACCAAGGGCATGGGTTGTTGGCTAGTATGTTGGTGTGGCAATTGAGGTCTGCTAGCCAGTGTAGTATACAGCCTTTGTCATGCGTGGGGTTGGACATTGGATGGAGAAAGCCTTGTGCTTTAATAGTGTTTGCCTGGGCAAGTGCCTGGGAGTCTGAAGGGTTGTTGAGACCCTAAGTTGAAGTCCCCCAAAATCATGATGTTTGAGGAGGGCTTCGTGTTGGTTGAGAGGAGTTGTGCGATGTCTTCCTCGAATGATAGCAGGGGGCGTGGAGGTCTGTAGATTAGGTGGATTGTGAGTGGATATAGCGGATAGGGATTTCTTGAGTGAGATAAGTTCTTCGGACGGGAGAGATTGGTTAGAAATTTCTGTGAAAGGAAGGTTATTTTTGTCGATGACAGCTACTCCGCCTCCTAGATACCAATCTGTCTTTCCTGAGGATAGTATATCCCTCTGGGATGGCCAGGGAGAGGACAGGGCCGGCGGCCATTGGTGGGCCTCCGACTACTGCACAATTGTCTGGTAGTAGTAAAAACTGACAGTACCACAGCTATGTGCTACACTAATCAAATCATCCGGGTGGTACGAGATCCTGGACACTGGGTAATCTTGCAAAACAATCTGTCAGTGGCCGTAAACTCAGCTACCCTCACTGCAGGCAATCTACATCATGGGCTGTACAATGTGGCAGCAAACACTCAGCATGGTTTTCCCAGTTCTGGGGGAGTGGTCCCTGCAGCCGCTTTGCCATCCAAAACAATGGGGGGGGGAATGGAAGTTCATAGGAGGGGATTATAGAAGCAAGGCTCTCAATCCATGTGGCAGAAGTGGTCCAAAAGGCCAGGTGGTCTTCTACACTTTGGTCATATGACTGTCATTGGGCCAGTTTTGTGGCATGGTGGAAGGATAATTTGCTGGCACTTGAGGGAGGATCCCGGTCCTTTTTTCAATGTTTTCATGATAGTGCATTGACGGGACTAGCAGTGTTATCATTGCGTGCACATTGGGCTGCCCTTTGGGTATTTAGGGAGCATTTGTCACCTACTCTGGGTAGTGAGGGATTGATGGCTAAGCACAAGAGCAGAGCAGTAACAAATCCTATGGTCCCTTCTGGTGACCCCCTCCCCTTGGGATCTGCCCTTCATCATCAGCATGCAGCAACAACACCTCCACCCTCCTTTTAACCATTGTATTCTATTTGATTTAAATGATCTCACTCAAAAAACCTCATTCTTGGTGGCAGTAACTTTAGCCAGGAGATTGGGGGAAATGGGTGCTCCCTTGTGTAGACCCTCTTTTTTGATTCATTGGGAGGCTCTTTTGTCTTGCGATGTGACCTGGCCTTTATTCCTAAAGTCTCCTCCAAATTTCATCAAGCTGAAGAGATGGTGCTACTGGCTTTCTTTACGGAGCCCCACTGTCCTGAGGAAGAGGCATAGCACTGTCAGGATATTAAAAGATCAATCTTGGAATAGCAAAACTGTACCAAATCAATTCGGATGACCGATCACTTGCTAGTAACAGTCGGAACATGGCGATGCTGGCACAAGACTACCACAGCTACCATTAGCAGATGGATAAGGACGTATGTAAACACTGAACAATGTCTCGGGCCCCATTCAGGCGAGATACAATAGAGGCGTTGCCGCCTCTTGGACTGATGTGCAGTGAGTATCTCAGCAAGATATATGATATGATATGATATGGCATTTGTAACGCGCCTATACACAAGTGTTTCAAGGCGCGACAAGGCAGGGAGGGGGGAACAAGGGGAAGACAGACAACGATCTTACTAGGCCAGGTGTCATTCAGACCGCGCAAGTGCAGGGGTAGGGGGAAGGGAAAAAGGGCAAGGGGAAGGGGAGGGGGAGGGGGGAAGTGCAGTACAAAGTAAGTAGAATAAAAATAAATAAATAGGGCCAGATGGTGGCAAGTGCAAGGTAAGTGCAAACAAGTGCTGGGAAGGGGGGGCTGTAGGGATACAGAGACAGTCCCGCAGTGCAGGGGTTGCCAGGGAGGCAGTGCAAGTGGAGAGTGGCTGGGCCCAGGACCGAGGTCGGTGAGAGTGGCCCAGTTGCAGATTCAGTGCAGTTTCAGTGAAGAATTTAGCAGGGGAGAGGGAGAGAGAAAGCGGAAGCAAAGAGGAAGGTTTTGAGGTGCTTCCGGAACCGGAGATGGTTCTCCTCAAGTTTCAGGGAGGCAGGAAGGCTGTTCCAGAGGGAGGCCCCTGCCGCGGAGAGAGATCTACCCCCAGCTCGTTGCTTCGAGAAGCGGCTTACCCTGAGGGAGTTGGAGACGGATGAGCGAAGGGCTCGGGAAGGAAGAGAGAGTTGAAGGTATTTAGGCCCCAGGCCCCAGAAGGCTTTGTGGACAATGCAGAGGGTTTTGAACTTAATCCTTGCAGTCACTGGGAGCCAGTGTAGAGATTTCAGTCCTGGAGAGATACGGTCCCTGGGCTTGAGGCCAAGGACAAGTCTCGCAGTTCTGTTCTGGATGAGTTGCAGAGAGCGGAGAGTGGAGGTAGGCAGATTAAGATAGAGGCTGTTACAGTAGTCCAGCTTCGAGAGAACCAGGGTTCGGGAGACAGTGAGCTTCTGGGGGAAGGAAAGGAAGGGAAGGGAAGAATACCTCTGAGGAGGTGCAGCTGGTAGTGTGACTTTTTAGAGAGGTCAGATATATGAGGAGAGAAGGAGAGTGTGGAGTCGAAGATGACCCCGAGGTTTTTTGCCTTGCAGGTAGGAGCAGGAAGAGGGCCAAGAGAGGCTGGCCAGAGAGCTGCAGGGAAGGAGGGAGTGGGTGTGCCGATGAGTAGAATCTCAGTCTTACTGGCATTAAGGCAGAGGTCATTGGCGGCACACCATTCCTGGATAGCAGACAGACAGTCACAGATGAGGGAAGGAGAGGAGGAGGCCGAAGGTAGCCTGAAAATGAGCTGGGTATCGTCCTCATAGCACTGAAAGTTGGGGCAGAGAGCGGCGATGCGGTGGGCAAGGAGTGCCAGATACTGGTTGAACAGCCAGGGAGAGAGATTAGATCCCTGGGGAACACCACAGGTGGAGAAAAAGATGTCAGAGAGGAAGGACCCAAGTTGGACCTGGGAGATATCTGTAGGGCAGCCACGTGGGGGAGTTCTAACACATTCAGGTGTTGCTACCAATAGAGCATAGATGATCCGAGGTCAACGTCCCTTGGGGTTGAGAGTGGAAGGACTCAATGAAATGGACTTGCACTTGATTCTGTCTGCACCATAAATGAATGAGCAAGTTACTGGTGGTCTGGAGTGGGCATTGTGTTCATTGGCCCCATCTCCATGGTCTTGGCTTTGGTAGATCTCAAAGGTAAGTACTGGGAGGAGGAAGAGGGATGTGGGTGTAATGTTGAGATTACATACTGGTAATCTTAATTACTCCTCTTCCTACTCTTCCTCGTCCCAGTACGGACATCCCTCCTCTCCCTACATGTAGGGGAAGGGTCCCATGACAAGGGCTTGGTATAAACGGTGGCCTCATGGGTAAGCTGGAGGTTATACTTCCAGAGGAGCGGCATAGCCAATGACTTAAAAGCACAGGGAAGAGTAGGATTAGGAGCCATGAAGATTACCAGTAAGTAATCCCAACATTTCAGATTATTTTACAAAATAGTAAACAAAACATGCTCCACAGACAAAATCTTTATAGTAATGAAAGCCAGACCTCTTGGCCTTGCCATTATGTATTGCTGCTGCACTGGTAAGGTCCTCTTCTAGTGATCATGTAAGTTTAAGTCTAAAAGTAATAAAGAATATTCATTATCAGCATCCACCAGTGCCACACATTTTGTGAACAATAATGATGTGGCAATACATTCTCAATAAAATCACCAGATTCCATTACTCAAATATGATGCGAGAACCATGTAAGCAAACAAAGTATCTTTCAAATGAAGCATTGCAAGCATACTGCACTTCTGGACCAAATGTTCTCCTACCTTTCCCACAGATCTCCAAAAAATGAATGCCTCTCTCAAACCTACTTCTTACTCTGATGATAGAATTTTGGCCTCCATCATTAAACAATTGAGGAGCCCGGCACTCAAAGCGCTCCTCAGCATCCTCAATGTCTCCCTAGCAAAAGGATAATTTCCGGACACCCTCAAGACTGGTCTCAAACGACCTCTTTTGAAGAAAAAAAAACAACCCTAGATCCAGACGACCTCGTTAACTACAGGCTCAAACCTCCAGTTTATTGGCAAAATCTTGGAAAAAGTAGTTGCTACACAACTACTCGCCAAAATCGAACAACTCCATCTCGTAAATGACTATTAGTCAGAGTTACATCGAAAGTGTAGCATCGGGACAGCCACCATCCAGGTGGTGGTGATCTCCAAATCATGGATAAGGATGACTCATGCCTCCTCGTCCTCCTTGACCTCTCAGCTGCATTCAACACCATTGACCACTGCATCCTTCTCTCCCTCCTTGCTAACAGGATGGGATACTCTGGCACTTTCCTGAATTTGTTTACCTGCTACCTCTCAGGCAGGCACCAGGCTGTCCAGATGAACTAGTTGTGTTCTAACTGACTCCAGGTCTCCAGCGGAGTGCCCCAAGGATCCATCCCCTCACTAATCCTTTATAGCCTTCAGATGGAACCTCTGGGCACTCTCCTCAAATATCCCAATATAGCTATCCACCAATACTGTACATGACAGCAAATAGCATGCAGGACATAATTCGTCTCTGCGATTACCCAGCCATCATACAGTCCTGGATGTCCACTGTCTACCTCAAACTAAACCCATCCAATGCGGTATTCGTCGGACGGCTAAAAACAACTTGTGCAACAATGTGTTGTCTTTAGTTATTTCTGTCCCTTGGCTGATTTGAGTGTTGCTGTGCCTGTGGAATGTTTGGTCTGGAATGTTTGTCTCAAGTTGAGTTGTATGTTCCATGTGTAGTGAGTTGGGACCTGGAGAGCTGCGTATAAGGGACCGGTGGATGTCTCTCTCTGTATTTACCTACTCACTTGTTTCCTCTTTATGTACTTACCCTTGTAACTCAACATATAACTAGTAAATATTCGAACCCATTCTGAATGGCTTGCTGCACTTATTTGACCCAAGCATCAAACTAACATTGGCGACGGGGATCAGTAAAGCGGCAAGTTGGAGGACGAGCATATCGTAGACTACGGTTGTGCAGAGGACTAAAAATAAAAAAAGAAAAACAGGTGAGGAGTGCTGCAAGGTGTGAGGGGTGCATCATACAAAGCTTGAGAGAACATTAAGTTTAGCACCGGCGGGAGGCATCCACCGGTACCCACCTGTCCCCAGCGGGAAGGATTTCATTGCCGTTTTACCTCTGTTTGACATTCTTCATTGGGCTACTGTCAGCTGACTGTAGAGCTTCCCGCATGCAAGTACCACAAGGGGTCACGTCAGTCAGAGCGATGTTAGGTAATAACGAATTAAGGAAAATGGAGAGTGAAAGTGAACTGGTGTTGTTCCTGTGTAAAAAAACAAAGCACACCGAGGGTCCCAATGGGGTGTTGTGAGGTAAATTTGTCTGGCACCACCCGTGCGTCGCCCTTGGTCACCAAGTATTGAGTGGGCTGTCCCAGAGAGTTGGACTGACATCATGTCTCAGGCAGGAAGGCCAATGATCATCACGCTATGAAAGTGAAGGAGAGAGTGATGACGTCAGGATCTGGTGAGGAGGGGCCAAAGAATGTCGAGCGCAACGGTTGGCTCTCTGCAGATGCCATGTTCTTTCGCGAGCGTGCGTGCCTATCGCAATGGCTGTGCACGTTTGGTGAAGTATACGCGTACGATGCAAGCATGGAAAGAACAGTTTCCGGGATGGTGTGTGACGGAAATGAATGCAGTACCGACGGTGGTATCGTGAGATCGTTTGTTCAAGAGAAATGGTGTATCAACGATGACACCTGAAATTGGGGGGATCAACAATGATACCGGTAATAGGTAATAGCGTTGTGACTTTTAGCAGCCAAGAATGATATTTCGGAATGCACTTTTGACTTTATGTCGGACGGTGGAAAGTGGTCAAAGGAGCGTCTTAGTAGTGAGCGGACAAAGTTATAATGGCTGGACGAAGTATTTGGCAACTTCCAAGAACCTCTGAGAAGGAGTGTAGACAGTTCGGTCACCGGTCTGGAGTGGCTAGATGATTTGTTTGGAAATTTTAAGGAGCCGATCAGGGAACGTATGTCTCAATAACCTATAGAGTGTGCCACAGTAGAATTGGATGCACAGAAGCAAAAGGAAGTGTGATGTTTTGTGGTGTTGACTTTGTATTTTTTTTTCACAGATTCATCACACTTGTTTAAGGACTTTGCAGCAATAGATTATGGACTCAGTAGAAGCGCCTAGCTCCTGTTTATCATTTCTAAAATGCTCAAATTGCCTGCAGTGTGTTGTGAGTGCTGTGTCGGAAGTGTACAATGAACATTATTGGTTGTGTTATTGGCCAAGGTTGAGTGGTTGTTGTGTTGGAAGTTCTGCAATCAGTATTATTGTCGTGTCAATGATTTATCTCCACAGGTTCATCTCACATATTTGGCCTTTGCAGCAATAGATTATGGACTCGGTAGAAGCACCTAGCTCCTGTTTATCATTTCTAAAATGCTCAAATTGCCTGGAGTGTGGTGTTAGCGAGTGCCTGGATGTGGGTTATGTGGTGCAGTCTAGTTGGCGAATTTGTGATTGTGCCACGAATTTAGGGGGACTGTTGGTCCCGGCGCTGTTGTGTCTGTGCCAATGTGTAGACGGACTGTGGTTCCAGATGTTTTAGTGGATGTGCCACAATTCTTTAGGGGGACTGTTGGTCCTGGCGTTGTTGTGTCTGCGCCAATGTGTAGAGGGACTGTGGGTCCCGATGTTTTAGTGGATGTGCCACAATTCTTTGGGGGACTGTTGGTCCCGGGGCTGTTGTGTTTGTGCCAATGTGTAGAGAGACTGTGGTTTCCCACGCTTTCATGGTTGTGCCACATTTTTAGGGGGACTGTGGGTCCCGCCGATGTGGTGGTTGCCTCAATGAGGAGGGGGACCGTAGGTCCCAGCGTTTTCTCTACCAATTGTGGTATCGTTGTGTCTTTCTAGTACCAGCTTTTATAAAGTGCCCAGGGTTACTTACTCCTGGGTAATGCATGTTAGGGGGTTGGTAACCTCAGAGTAGTGTCCTTGTACACTTCATAGAAGGTGAATGATGATGGTGAGCATATAGTTTATGACTGGTTGTTTTGGTTATGTGAGGTAGTTGTGAGGTATGGCTCCCTTTCTGTATGGTGTTTGTGGTATGGGCCTGCCAGAGACCTGTTGCATGTTTTGTTGGGGTGTTAGCTGTAGCAAGCTATAGGTGGTTCAGTAGGGCGAGCAATATGGCTCAGAGCGCATAGCTTGGTTTGTAAGGGTATTTGGTGGTGACGTTGTTAATTTGCATTCCTGCTGTCTCATCCTACATTGTGTCTTCATTATGTTCTTGTGTAAGAAGGGAGATGTGTTGTGTTTAGTTATTTCTGTCCCTTGGCTGATTTGAGTGTTGCTGTGCCTGTGGAATGTTTGGTCTGGAATGTTTGTCTGAAGTTGAGTTGTACGTTCCATGTGTAGTAAGTTGGGACCTGGAGAGCTGCGTATAAGGGACCAGTGGATGTCTCTCTCTGTATTTACCTACTCACTTGTCTCCTCCTTATGTACTTACCCTTGTAACTCCAACATATAACTAGTAAATATTCAAACCCATTCTGAATGGCTCACTGCACTTATTTGACCCAAGCATCAAACTAACACAATGGCTCAATGATATGTGTCTAAAAGGATTTGATCCACAACTCTCAGACTGAGCATTGACAGCGATCTGTCCATCCATAAACACATAGCCAAGAATGCCCCAATAGCTTGGCTTAGTATCTCTACCCTTTGAAAAATCAAACCCTTCAACCCGCCGCAGGACTTCCCGACTGTAGTGCAGGCTCTTGTGGCATCACACATTGATGGGGGAAATGCTCTCCTGACAGGGCTCCAAGCTGCTCACTTAGCTCCCCTAAACGCAGTCTACAATGCTGCAACACAGCTTACTACGGGAGCATGGAAAACTCTCAAAACATGGCTCTTTCAACAAAACCTGAACAAGGACTAATTCCAATGGAGACCTCACAGTACTGCGCTACTGTTAAAAGATGCTAGCCAAAATGCCGGCTACCCACACTCTGTACAGCACTCCGCTACTCTTGAGCCAGTTCCACGTTTAAAATAAAAAATAATGGGCCTCATTACAACCTTGCCGGTTTGGAAACAACGGTGCCAGTAGCTTACAAGCACTGTTGTTTCCGGACCGGCAAACTACCAATCTGCAGGTGGGTTGCCTTTCCGCCTGCCAGGTCTGCCCTGGCGGGCGGAACAGCACACGACCGCACTCTTTCATGGAAGCACCGGCTCGATTATGAACGGTGCTGGTGCTTCCATGGTCCTCGTTCCCATTGAGTCCTATGGGACTCAAATGGGAATGGGGACTAACAATTACTGCCGCCTGACTTACTGGATCCCCCGGCTGTAATGCCCCGGTGTTTCCGGAAAGACAGGCAGCAGTAAATCATCACGAGTCCGGCAGCAGCCTGCTGGTTTTACCGGCACGGCTACCGCCGGACTCGTAATGAGGCCCAATGTTTTCCTTAAACTGGTGGGTGTGTGCAAGCACAACAGTTGGTGCACAGTTTGTCCAAGCCAGGGTGAAAAGTGGGTTTTGTCAGTTATGTGTGTTGGTGTCTGCCTCCTTCCTCTTTTCAAATAAATGAATTTTTAAATTATATAGCCCACAAATCTGGAGAAAGGAGGACAGGACATACCAGTAAGTACATGTTACACACCATAGTGACTCTTGTAGTGGTGGTTCATTTCCTCCCTCCTCCAGATGACCTATGCGCCTACACTCCCTCCCCTTGTTCTGTCATAAGACTTCCCTTCAAGGGGTCTCTGCAGAGGAAAGGGATTAGGAAAGCTGGGGCAGTGCCTGGACGCAGGCAGAACAGCACATGTGGCTTCCCTTAGCTTTTCATTTTGTTTTTCTGGGTGCCCCTCACAAATACAGCAGTCACCACAAGTGTAGAGGAAGGAGGACAGGAACTACCAGTACAACAGCCACCATGCTGAGTAATTGGATAGTTTTGGGAGATGATTGCAGATGGAAAGGGAAGAATGGACAGAATCCTGTAAATGAGCACATTGGGTTGCTGTGCGTGATGGTTGAATGATTCTAGAATTGTTTTGCTGTGTTCTGTCTCAATGACACTTATGCATGTATGTGTATAAGAGGGTAATGTTGCTTCCAGCAAAAGTGTACATGCAAGCAGTCAAGAGTCTTATCACATGGCATTTTTTTTTTAACGTAAATATTTAGTGGCCTGAAATGTGTGTCAAGCTTTGGGTGCATGTAAAAGAATAGTGCAGGATTCCAAGATGGCCAACGACGAGTGAGGATGTGCGGTCCTGTGCTCCGTCCCGGGCCGAGAGAAGCAGGCCTTGCATAGCGCTGTGCCCTGAAGCACCACAACAGCAGCCCAACACGTGGAGAGGTGGAGGGTGTCCTCACTCACAGCACCAGTAGTCAGTAAAGGTGCTGAGTGGTGGCTGGATACACAGTTGCGGGTCTGAAAATAAGGGAAGCAGACGCGCCAGAGTAAACAAAGCGAGCCCCCCGCCCACCCCCCCCGGGACGGCGGGAGATCCGGGGGGCTTGAGAAGGTGCAGGCACAATCATAGCCATCCCCCACCCCGGGGGCGACCAGAGCATCGGAGTGGCCTCCCGGACATGGTTGCGACCTTGGTGGGATGCTGGTCGAGGCGGACCAAGTCGGTGGAGCCAGAAGCAGCAGTGCTGCTGCACCGGTGGAGCGAGGGAGAGACCGTGTTGGACTTGCAGCAGCCAACCGGGGGTCCGGAGGAGAGGAGAACATCCGGGCCTCAAGGTAGAGAGGAGAGAGGTGCAGTGGACAAGCAGAGGCCCCAGGAAGGGTTGGAGACACCGGAGCCTAGCTCAGCCCCACAACTGCCGGGAAAGGGAAGCGACTGGGCCTAGAAGCGGTGAAGAGTGTAGCAGAATGGCGAGGGGATAAAGTTAGAAGACACTTGAAGAGCCAAATCCACGACCGCAGAGGAATGAGGGTGTGGGCCGAGGCCTGACAGGACAAAACAGGGCCCGGTGGTTGGCAGCACCCTCATAGGGCTGTGTGGCTGGACTGCGAGGACAAGACAGCGGAGCTGAGGAAAGTCACTGGGTGAACCCTGAGCCAGGAGGCAAAGGGGGTGGAGGAGCCAGGAAGTGGGCACTTGGCCAAGGGGTGCGCAGCAAGACCGGGACCTCTCGAGGTGGAGATATGGAGTGGGGGGGTCCCACGCTGAAATTACAACTGCGGAGGGAGAATAGGTGTGGGACAATCCTCCAGATGCCAGGAGCTAAAAGGAAAGGCATACCACCCAGGCAAAAGAACCCCCCTGCACCCTGGGGGAGGGGTGGGGGCAGCTAGAGCGCTGTGGGAGGCATAGAGCGGAGGAAGTGTCACTTGTTACAGAAGGGGTACGTGCGGAGAGAGCAGCGGGAAGAAACAGGAGAGAAATAGCATGGCCCTCAACAAGGATGACCTAAAAGAATGCCTCAGGCACCTGGAGGGGAGAATTGCGACCACCTTTCAGGATCAATTTGCGTTGCTGAGGGAAGAACTGAGAAGCTCTCTCAAGGAGGTTAAGGGGGAAGTGAAGAGCAGCCAGGGTTACCCATAACCTAGAACTGCAGGCAGAAGACTTGGAGAACTGATTGCAGTGGTGTAACATCAGAATGAAGGGACTTCATGAATCAGTTCAGGATACACAGCTGGGGGGAACAATCCAATAATGCTTTGGGAATTTGTTGCTGGATACGGAGCCGGAAAAACGTGGGGATAGACCGAATACATAGTCGGTCCCAAGAGGAAGGGGCCAGGAGCAAGGCCGAGAGACATACTGGTGGCCCTCACCACGTACAGATTGAAGGAGAGCATCCTGCGAGCAGCAAGAGGCCAAGTCAACTTTACAGTGAATGGCTTGCAGGTTCAGCTCTTCCACAACTGGCGTTGTCAACGCTACAAAAACGAAGGACTATAAGACTGGTGACATAAGCCCTCATCACAAAACGCATCACACATAAATGGACTTTCCCCTTTGGCCAGCTCTTTACCCTGGATGGTATGGAACACTGCATAACGAGTGCAGAGGGCGAGGCGCTGCTAAGAGGAAGAAGCATAATGTAAGGGGGATGAATTCCCCAGTAAAGCGCAACAAGGTGGAATCACACATTTGAAAGGGACAGGTAGACGTCATAATGCTGCAGGAGATGCATATAAAGAAAGTGTATAAACCCATCATTCGATTACGTCAGTTTTCACGGATATACCAAGCCAACACTCAGAAGAAAACCGCAGGGGGGTCTTGATAGGAATCATGGATTCACTTAAGGCCTAGATACTTCAAATCCAAGCTGATGTGAAGGGCAGATTTCTAGTTGTGCAAGTGGAGCATAGACAGGTGACCCTGGTGATGGTGTATGCACCAAATGTGGACGTAGCAGTCAAATTAGAACACTTCAATAGGGGAAATCATTCTCACAGGGGACATCAACATGGCGTGTGTTGTGTATCGACTGTCTTGACTGTCGTGTAGGCAGAAGAAACCTCTGTCCACAAGTGTCGCACAGGGATAGTCCAAACCACTATCTGTACAACCTTTGAGGCCACAGGTGGGATAAGTTCTTCCGGAGCTGCAGACTTCTGGGAACCCCTGGGCCACTGTAAAGAAACACAGGTTAAGTACTTAGCCAGAACAACATCCACAAACAAATCAACAAGAAAATGGAAAGGTCTTACCAAGGGTTGACAGTAGAGGTGAAGTTGAACCTATTTGAGGGGTTCCGGGACCCACCAGTGTCTCGCTCCCAGTAGTGGGTGGAAGCTCGGGAGGATATCTGGAGCTCCGAGTGCACCGGGACCATCTGTAGTTGGACTCCGAACAAGAAATCCAAGAAACGTAGTGCCAAGGGGTGTAGCAGAATGGAAGTCCAGAAAACAGTCCGTGATCCATAGCAAGAGTTCCAAATCCAAGAGTCAAATAATCAGGGAAATCCAAAACAGTCCGTGAAACAATCCGAGGTCAGTTTTTCACAAGATCCAAACCAAAAGCAGACGTAGCGCCCAACAGTGTCCAAGGTAAACAGCTGTGAAGCACTGAACACTGTGATGCAAGCGTTTAAATAGTGGCGCTGCGAGTGTGTACCGGTCACGTGACCAGCGTCCGCATCACGTGATCGAGTTTCAGCAACACGTGATCGAGTTTCAGCAACACGTGAGCGGGACGTGCCGGTCATGCGACGCAGAAGCAGGAAGCGAGGCCGATCTCGCAGCCGCCATGGAATACGCCAATGAAACTGGTGTCCTCATAGGCGGGCGGACCGCTGACACAATCGCCCTGGCATATGGGGGGTCGCGAAGAACACACGTGGGTCCCGGATCCGGGCAAGTGGATGGGCAGGAGTAAGGGTGAGGGGATCTGAGGTTTGGGGAGGGACACCAGAGACATTGGGAATCCCGCGGGTCGTGACAGCGTGGTACCCAAGTACGGATAGGAGTTCAGGGGCGCGTCAAGGAGCGATTGCTCCTTCGTGCTCTCTGGTGGAGGGCTTTGATAATCTGACCATTAGGGATGCCTGGCGGACCACGAGGAGAGAGAAAAGAGGCTACACGTGTTACTCGCATGTATATCAATCACTATCTAGAATAGACTATGTATGGGTGGCGGCCAGATTGGTGGGGGAGGTGGAACTGGGGGCAATTTCATTATCAAACCATGCCCAAACCAACCCTTGGGCTGCTTGCGCGCTATATAAATATAAATAAATAAATGCCCCATTGTTAGTGACGATAAGGGGCCAGGGACCACAGAGGGGGCTATGGGCCTGGACATTCCCAGGGGAGTTGCTAAATGATATAGTGACGGCAGAGATAATAGGGGACAAGATAGATGGGTACTTTGCCGCAAAGGACAATCAGGACGCCACACGGGAGCGAATCTGGGATGCCTTTAAGGGAGCGATGCAGGGGGAACATTTAGCACTCCGAACTCAAAGGGAGGAACAGAGGGGGGCAATGGAAAAACAACTGAAAACCCAATTGCACGAAGTCATACATGCTATAGCGGGAAAGAGGACCCTGTATAAGAAGCTGAAGGAAATCTGGGGCCAGCTGGAGCTGTTGCGCACTCGATTGGCTGAAAGGTCTCTGCTGGGGGCTAGGCAGGGATATTACATGAAGGCCAACAAGGCGGACAGGTTGTTAGCCCGGCAGCTGAAAAGGACAGAGGCGGCCCAAGCCACCCTACAAATAGCACAATCCGATGGGTCGATCGTGACAGAATCGGAGGCCATAACTAGACGTTTGCCAAATTCTATGAAGTTCTGTATACCTCAGGGTTTCCCGGCCAAACAGTCGAGACATATTTCCAAATGTTACCAGTGCCGAAAATATCACCATTGGAGAGGGAGAGGATAGAGAGGAACATGAGGGAAGAGGAGGTGGAGGCATTAAGTAAGTCTTTGCCTATCAACAAAGCACCGGGGCCAGGCGGCTACCTGGCAACATTCTATAACAAGTACAGCCAGAAACTGACTCCCAGGCTTATGAGCTTCTTTAGTTCAATCACAAACAAGGAGGGGTAACACAAACTATGGCGGAGATGAAAGTGGTGGTATTTGTGGGTCTTACCGACCCATCACACTGATGAACACTAATGCAAAAATCTACACGGGCATTCTGGCAGTGAAACTCGCACCCTTGTTTCTGAAACTGGTTCGTTCAGATCAATCAGGATTCATAATTGTGTTACAAACATGGGAAAACATAAGAAGAATAGCCCACCTGCTAGAGAAAGCCACTATACAGCAGATTCCCTCAGTGCTGGTCTCACTAGATGCTGAGAAGGCAATCGACCGGGTAGAGTGGCCACTTCTGATTACAGCCATAGAGCACATGGGGGTGGGCGTTCATTTGTGCCGATGATCGGAGCAAACTACAGATATCCTACAATGCGTCTGTCAAACAATACTTACTTGTCCCGCAGCATCAATATCTGTGGGGGCACACTGCAGGGGTGTCCCCTATCCCTGATCCTGTACGCAATATATTTGGAGCCATTTCTTATTAAACTCAGGCAGAATCCAGCAATACAGGGCATACCGTTTGGGTGGGAAGACCACAAGATAGTCACCTTTGCGGACTATATGCTGATGACCATGACACACCCGTAATCGTCAATCCCTGCGCTGGTAGCAGAACTTAATGTTATGGAGCAGGTGGCAGGACTTAAACTTAATATGTTGAAGTTTGAATTTCTAGGCCTGGGACTATCCCAGACCCAAGTGCAGACTTACCCACGTACTCTCTGTTCGCAGAAGCAAACAGCATAAGGTACCTAGGGAAATTAACAGGGGGAGGTGGGTCCTGGGAATCCCTCTGCCAGACATTAGTCCTGGTTACAAGAGACTTTAGCTCACTATCTTTCACAGAGAAGAAATATGCCCTTGGGCAGTCCAGCACCGAAATGCTAGGCAATTCTCCTCTGAACAAGAGTACCAACAGCAACCCCAGACATGTGTTTCGGTCTGGTTGGACCTCATCAGTAGGGTGGAGCTGTGCCTCTCTAAGAGTAGTGAGCAAGGGGATATTTGGGATATTTCTTCTCTGTGAAAGATAGTGAGCTAAAGACTCTGGGTAAGTCTCTTGTAACCATGACTAATGTCTGGCAGAGCGACTCCCAGGAACCCCCCTTGTTAATTTGCATATTTAAGTAACTTTGGGTCTCACCCTCAATTACTAGGGGAATCCAGATGTGGACCCCTTGCTCACTATTCCTAGAGAGGCACAGCTCCACCCTACTGATGAGGTCCAAGCAGACCGAAACACGTGTCTGAGGTTGCTGTTGGTAGTCTTGTTCAAAGGAGAATTGCCTAGCATTTTGGTGCTGGACTGCCTGTCAGGTCCCTGGGTAACAGAAGGCATTAGGTTAGGCATTACTAAGTGTCAATAGTGGCTAGGTAAGGTCAATTGCATTGAAATGGCATTTCCTTAATCTAACCATCATATCAGCCAGCAACTATTGTCCCAGCTCAAGATGGGGGAGTACTTCCTGTCCAGCAGTGATTGGTCAATGACTACTGTGATGCAGTTTACAACATTTCCTTAGGTTCCAAACTGCCTTTCATTCAAGATCTGTTTATGGATGGTCACAGCACATTTCAGCTCCAGTAAAATCAAAAGAAAACTGAAGAAACCTCAGAATACCCTTTATCAATTCATCAGAAAAAGCCAGAGAAGAGAAAACACAGATAAGTGACTGAAGTTATGTTAAAAGCAAAGTTGTGAGAAATTGTTTTCATGTTATAATTTAATTTAGTTAAAGTTCAGCTTTTGAAAGTCATTTAATTTCAAAAATTGAAGAAAAGTCAAAGACTGTTTATCGTGCAACCAATGTAATTAAGTTTTGGAAAGAAAAAGTGTTTACAACGTACTTTTGAACGTTTGTTTTAATTGTGTGCGCGCCAACGTCGAAGTAATGGAATTTCAGCTTGCGCGCGACTCAAGAAGGCCTTGCAGAGTAAACAGAAGCGTTCGTGTATGCGTTGCATGCCGGCCGCGTTTGAGGAAAGGACCTAGTAACATAAAGAAGCGTGTCCAGGAAGTTGATTGCAGTCACGTAGTACGCTTTTTGTCGGATCTGAGGAGATTCGTTCAATACTGTGGCGGCGTGCGAATCCAGGTAGCGTGTGCGCGCAAGTTAAATAACATTCAGCAGTGTTCTCAAAATAAAAGCGCTTGTATTTTGAATTGAATCTAAAATCTGAAAATAGATTTAAGAAGTAATTAGACTACATACAAGTAAAGAAGAAGTTCAAAAGGCATCACAATATTCAGATTGTTTTCACAAAGCCATTTAGTTTCATGAAGCACTGAGAGAACTACAAGTGAACACAGCAAAACAAAGAAGAGTTTAGAATTTAGCAAGCATTCAATACAAGTTTTAGTGTTCTATTGCATAAGTTTCAACACTACACTGAAGTTATCCAGATAGCTTATGAGGAGTTTGAAGTCAAAGAATTCAGCAGAGGAAAGCAAAGTTAACAATAAGGCTTAATTCTTACAAGAGTCTCTCAGTAAAGAAACAGAGACTGTCGGGTAACAAAGGGGTCTGGGAAGGTACATATTGGAAATGGTTAGTGAGTTTCAATTCAGAATTTAATTATTGCTGTGTCATTTGCAGGTATCCAGAGTTCCAAGGTGCCAAGCAGTTAAGGACTCCAGTGTTATCATAACCGTTTGTTATTTTCTCCAATTCCCCCTTTCCCCCCACTCTGCTCAATCCAATAATTGTTCAATTGATTGTTGGGTATACTGGTTTGAGGGACTAGGTGGGCTATTCATCTGCTCCTGCAGGAGATCAGGCTCCATCACTGCTCAGGCAGGTATTTAATTTGGGCCGTTCATTCTATCAGGTCCCAGCGCTGAAGTAGAGGTGTCTTTAGGCTCATTAGCTAGGATGCTTTCAGAAATGAAGGAAGAAATGTCGAAGTCAAGGAAAGAGACTACAGAGTTGAGTGATAGGCTTAAGGAGTTCAGTGTTTTGGTGAATAAGGGAGGAGTAGAGACAGAAAAACCTAGTGTTTCAGGTTGGAATCCAGAAAGAGAACCACCAGTGTTATATCTAGAAGTGGAGAGTGTAACTGTAGGAAGTGTAAGAGGGGTGGAAAAGCATGAAGGGGGAGTTCCAGCGATTACTGTGGTGACTACTCCATTGGCTCCACCGGAGCGGTTCGCAGGGGATCAAGAAAAATTTAAATAATTTCTTATGCAGTGTGAATTGCATTCTATGTGCAGGCCTGAGTCGTTTCCAAATGAAAGGGCAAAGGTGGCTTTTTTGATATCATACTTAACTGGTGAGGTGGCTGCCCGGTCAGTTCCTTTGGTTGGAAGGGGCGTCAGGGAACTGGAGAGTTGGGAGTTATTTAAAGCCGAGTTTAGAAAGATGTTTGATGGACGTACTTTAACTCAGAGTGTTGATAGTGAGTTACTAGAATTGAAACAATGAAATAAGGACTTATCGGTTTATATTACGCAGTTTCGAGCATTAGTTTTAGAATGTGCTTGGCCGGAAGAGAAAGGATCTTCTCTCTTTTATAGAGGTTTGCGTGACAAATTTAAGGATGCCCTGATGACAACTGTAGAAAGACCAGCTTCTTGTGAGGAGTTAATCACTCTTGTGTTTAAGCTAGATGCTAGATTAAGTGAGAGACGTCTAGAGCATAGGAGGTCAGGTTCCAAGGGTAGACTTTGGGTACGAAGTGAGAGACCAAAGCTAGATATAGTTCAAAGAGATGTTAAGGTGTCTGGAAGAGAAAGACAGTTTAGACCTCCATTAACAAAGGAAGAGAAGGAGAAGAGGCGGAAGGAAAATCTTTGTCTATATTGTAGGGATAGTGGCCTCTCTGTTGGAAATTGTCCTAGAACCCCTCGAAGAATTTTCACATCTTCTGGAAGAGGTCAGATGGTGGCAAACACAATTCAGGCATCGGTCCCGCACATTACAATAAATGTATCCTTATTTTGGAAGGGAGGTTTGAAATGTGGGGGTCATTGTTTTTTAGATTCAGGGGCAACAGGCAACTTCATGGACAAGAATTTAGCCATCCATTTAGGAGTACCAGTTGTGGCCAAGGAGGTTCCAGTACAGGTTAGAGCAGTAGATGGAAATCAACTCAGCTCGGGACTCATATCACAAACCACAGAAGTCATTGGGTTGAAAATTGCTGAAGAACATAGGGAAAAGATCATTTTTGAAATAATTGACGCTGCTCAATTGCAAATTATTCTAGGTATGCCTTGGTTGACGTTGCATAATCCTTTTATTGATTGGGCTAAGAGGACAGTGGAATTTAGATCACAGTTTTGTTCTGAACATTGTGTTGCAGATTGGGAGGAGTGTGATGTTGGAAGAAAAGAGCGTCTGGGAGAGCTTTTGGCTGGTGGAGTAACTGAAGAATAGTTGATTGGGGCTGTGGTTGGAATTTTGCCTGAATGCTATCTTGAGTTTGCGGATGTGTTTAGCGAGCGTGAGGTGAATGAGTTACCACTGCATCGCCCTTATGATTGCAAAATCGATTTGGAAGATGGAGCTCCAATTCCTTGTGGCAGAATCTATGCATTAACTGAGAGAGAGAATGAACATTTGAATACTTATTTACAAGAAAATCTGTAGAAAGGATTTATTCGCCATTCTCAATTACCTGCAGCATCACCATTATTTTCTGTGCCCAAGAAGGATAAGCGTTTGAGAACTTGCATAGATTATAGGGCACACAATAAGATTACAATTAAGAATCGTTATCCGCTTCCATTGATTTCAGCCATGTTAGATGCCATTCAGGGGGCTAAGGTATTCACTAAGTTAGATCTTCGTGGAGCTTATCACTTAGTAAGGATCAGAGAAGGTGATGAGTGGAAGACTGCGTTTCGAACTCTATTCAGTTTGTTTGAGTATCAAGTGATGCCGTTCGGACTTTGCAATGCGCCAGCAGAATTCCAATAGTTTATCAACAAGGTTTTGCAGGAGTATCTAGATGTTTTCGTAGTTGTCTACATTGACTATATTCTTATTTTTTCCTCGGAAAGAGGATCAACATCAGGAACATGTACGAAAAGTATTGTTGAAGTTGCGGGAGAATCATCTATTTGCCAAGTTAGAAAAGAGCCAATTTCACACGACCAGAGTGGAATTTTTGGGTTTTGTAATTTCACCGGCTGGATTGGAGATGGATTCCAGTAAGATTAAGGCGGTTCTAGATTGGCCAGCACCCACTTGTGTGAAGGATGTGCAGAGTTTCATTGCATTTGCCAACTTCTACCGGCGGTTCATTCAAGACTTTTCGTAAGTGGTGTCGCCTTTGACTCGATTGTTAAAAAAGGGTGTAAAATTCCTTTTGGATAAGGAAGCTGCGGAAGCATTCATTTTTTTAAAGGATAAGTTTACCTCTGGGCCGATATTATTGCATCCCGATGTAGAACAGCCATTTTTTGTTGAAGCAGATGCTTCTGATTTGGCCCTAGGAGCAGTGCTTTCACAGAGACATTCGAGTACGGGTCAATTACATCCTGTAGCGTTCTATTCTAAGAAGTTTTCAAGCGCTGAAAGAAATTACACCATTTCAGACAGAGAACTTTTGGCAATAAAAGCAGCATTAGGAGAGTGGAGACATTATTTACTCGGAGCTCAACATAAAGTTACTGTGCTTACAGATCATCGGAATTTAACCTTTTTGCGTTCAGCCAAGACACTAACGCCATGTCAGTTAAGATGGTCTTTTTCCTTCGCAGATTTTGACTTTGTGATTACCTTTAAGCCAGGGCGACAAAATGGCAAAGTGGATGCTTTATCCAGATGCAATCCTGGAAGTTCGAAGGAAGATTCTTTGTCTCCAGTACCATTGCTTCAAGATAATAATTCTGTGATTGCTGATATACAAAAGGTTGTGAGTTTGGGTGAACAAGTGGCTAAAGAAATGACGGAGGAGCAAATTATTGAGTAGGGGAAGGAAGGATTTGGCACGAGTAATCAAAAATGGTTTATCATTTGTGGATGCTAGGTTGTATTTGCCTGCTGAAAAGATTCAGGAGGAGGCTCTTCAACAGTGTCATGATTCTGTGCTTGGTGGACATCCAGGTTTTAGAAAAACCTTGGATTCATTACGTAGGGAATATTGGTGGGAAGGAATGAGTAAAGACACTTTAAATTATGTTAGAACGTGTGAAACCTCTGCACGAGTGAAGTCAGTAAATCAGAGACCAGTGGGATTGTTGACCCCTTTACCCATTCCTCCTCGTCCATGGCACACTATCTCTTTAGATTATATTGTGGAGTTACCTCTTGATCAAGGTTGCACCACCATTCTGGTGGTGGTAGATGTCCTCTCCAAGGCCAGTCATTTTATCCCTATTAAGGGTTCAGCTACAGCCACTAATCTAGCACAAGCATTCTTACAAAATGTGGTAAGATTACATGGACTTCCTACACAAGTGATTTCTGACAGGGGTTCTCAATTTGTGTCCAAATTCTGGCAGGCATTTTGCAAAGAATTGAATATAGATATTTGTCTAACTACTAGCTTTCATCCAGAGGCAAATGGTCAGACCGAGAGGGTGAATGAAGAGTTTGAAAAATATTTGTGTTGTTACCTTAAGACAGATAAGCGTTGGGTGGAGTTAATCTGGTTGGCAGAGTTTTGTTACAATAACACAGCTAAAGATTCAACGACTATGTCGCCATTTTATTTAAATCGGGGATTTCATCCTAGGTTTTTTAGAGAAGTGAATTTTGAGGAAGTGGAAGTTCCAGATGTTGAAGGGAGATTGAGAGCCATGGTTGAGAATGTAAAAAAGGCTATTGAGGCTTTACAAAAAGTAAATCAGATTACAAGAGATTTGCTGATCGTAAGGGTAGGGCAGCTCCAAGTTATCAACCAGGTGATATGGTTTGGCTTTCCAGTAAGAACATAAATCTGAAAGTTAAAGACAAGTTTAGTCCACGCTTTTTGGGGCCATTTGAAATTGATCAAGTTCTTTCCCCAGTCACTATCAAACTGAAGTTACCATCTAGTCTAGAGGTTCATCCCGCTTTCCATGTTAATCTCTTGAAACCTTGTACTAAAGGAACTAGATTAACTCAGGCACCGGGTCCAGTTTGTGTGAAAGGTTCAGGAGAGGAGTATGAGGTTCAGGACATTCTTGATTCTAGAGTGGTTCGAGGTACGCTGCAGTATTTGATAGATTGGAAGGGGTATGGCCCTGAGGAAAGATCGTGGGTGGCCAAGCAAGATGTACATTCACCAATGTTGGTTAAGAAATTTTATTTACGAAGACCAGAGAAACCAGGCCCTGGGGCAGGGCTTTATCGGGGAGGGTGCGGGGGTACCAGAAGGCATTAGGTTAGGCATTACTAAGTGTCAATAGTGGCTAGGTAAGGTCAATTGCATTGAAATGGCATTTCCTTAATCTAACCATCATATCAGCCAGCAATTATTGTCCCAGCTCAAGATGGTGGAGTACTTCCTGTCCAGCAGTGATTGGTCAATGACTACTGTGATGCAGTTTGGAACCTAAGGAAAGGTTCTAAACTGCCTTTCATTCAAGATCTGTTTATGGATGGTCACAGCACATTTGAGCTCCAGTAAAATCAAAAGAAAACTAAAGAAACCTCAGAATACCTGTGATCAATTCATCAGAAAAACCCAGAGAAGAGAAAACACAGATAAGTGACTGAAGTTATGCTAAAAGCAAAGTTGTGAGAAATTGTTTTCATGTTATAGTTTAATTTAGTTCAAGTTCAGCTTTGGAAAGTCATTTAATTTCAAAAATTGAAGAAAAGTCAAAGACTGTTTGTCGTGCAACCAATGTAATTAAGTTTTGGAAAGAAAAAGTGTTTACAACGTACTTTTGAACGTTTGTTTTAATTGTGTGCACGCCAGCATCGAAGTAATGGAATTTTAGCTTGCGCGCTACTCAAGAAGGCCTTGCAGAGTAAACAGAAGCGTTCGTGTATGCGTCGCATGCCGGCCGCGTTTGAGGAAAGGACATAGTAGCGTAAAGCGGCGTGTCCAGGAAGTTGATTGCTGTCATGTAGTACGCTTTTTGTCAGATCTGAGGTGATTCTTTCGATACTGTGGTAGCGTGCGAATCCAGGTAGCGTGTGTGCGCAAGTTAAATAACATTCAGCAGTGTTCTCAAAATAAAAGCGCTTGTATTTTGAATTGAATCTAAAATCTGAAAATAGATTTAAGAAGTAATTAGACTACATACAAGTAAAGAAGAAGTTCAAAAGACATCACAATATTCAGATTGTTTTCACAAAGCCATTTAGTTTCATGAAGCACTGAGAGAACTACATGTGAACACAGCAAAACAAAGAGTTTAGAATTTAGCAAGCATTCAATACAAGTTTTAGTGTTCTATTACAGAAGTTTCAACACTACACTGAAGTTATCCAGATAGCTTGTGAGGAGTTTGAAGTCATAAAGAATTCAGCGGAGGAAAGCAAAGTTAACAATAAGGATTCATTCTTTCAAGAGTCTCTAAGTAAAGAAACAGAGACTTTCAGATAACAAAGGGGTCTGGGAAGGTACATATTGGAAATGGTTAGTGAGTTTCAATTCAGAATTTAATTATTGCTGTGTCATTTGCAGGTATCCAGAGTACGAAGGTGCCAAACTGTTGACTCCAGTGTTATCCTGACTGTTATTTTCTCCAATTCCCCTTTCCCCCCACTCTGGTTAATACAATAATTGTTCAATTGATTGTTGGGTATACTGGTTTGAGGGACTAGGTGGGCTATTCATCTGCTTCTGCAGGAGATCAGCGCTGGGACCCGATACTGCCCCAGGGCAGGACAAAGACTGATACGTTTGGGATAGTTCTTCTCTGTGAAAGATATTGAGATAAAGACTCTGGGTAAGTCTCTCGTAAACAGGACTAATGTCTGGCATAGAGACTCCCAGGACTCCCCCCTTGTTAATTTGCATAAGGTACCTAGAGGTCAGTATAGCCAACACAATATCAAAGATGTACGAGAAGAATTACCCTGAGCTGCTATGACAGGTGAAGGCTGATGTTGCGAATTTCATCGCTGGTCCGTGGGGCTACTATAAAGATAGTTACGCTACCAAGGGTACTGTATTATGTTCAGGCTCTTCCAATTTTGGTTCAGCACCCCTTCTTTAAGGCTATAAATAAGATGGTGTTGCGTTTCTTATAGCAGAACAAACACCCCTGGATAGCATTGCAGACCCTGATGGCTCCCAAAGATAGAGGGGGATAGGCCTCGCGAACTTCATCAAATACTATGAGGCAGCCCAAATGCACGTAGTGTGAGAATGGTTATCTGGAGAAAAAAAGGAAGCTGTGGGCAAAGATGCATAGGGTAGTGGCGGGGTGCTCCCTTGAGGGGATATTTTGTCTACACAGGTGAGATAGACCCCTGCTCACCCGCTCCAGTCAGGTAATAGCAGTGGTTTGTGACATAAGGCACCAATTGGTGGACCAGGGCCGTTTTACCACGTGCCCATCCCCCTTTACCCCACAATTTGGGAATGCGCAATTCCTACCGGGAACGACGCAGGGATTGTTCAAGCAACTGCACAAGGTGGGATGTAGAAAGCTAAGAGACATGATGCAAGGGGCTCTGTACATTTGAAGAGTGCAAGCATCATATAGGTCTATCAGAGAGGGACAGAATGGAATACTATCAAATGAGGCACTGGATAATGAGCCCAGGGATGATACAAGCAGCGGGATGAACATTTACAACATTTGAGACATTTATCACCACACATACAGGGAATAGGCAGATGGTGTCTAAATTGTACTTGATTCTAATGGAATCGGAAACCACTTCTTCATGGGGCTATATGAAGCAATGGGAGACCACGCTGGGGGTGGAGATACCTACGGAGCACTTGGAAAACCTGTGGAGGAATATTCCTAAACTAACAAGATCAATCCAGCTCAGAGAAGCCTGGTACAAGGTTATGGTGCAGTGGCGTTTCACCCTAGAGAGGTTGCATAGGATGTCTTCCACAACCCTGCGGGAGTGCTGGAGAGAATGTGCGGGGAGGGGCGACTGGAGACACATATGGTGGGTGTGCCTGTTATTGGGCATATTTTGGGCGGGTGTCAGTGCTCAGAAAAAGTCAATGCTCACTTGTTATATGAAACTAACCACCAATGAGGGGATGTCTTTTTGACCCAGGGATTCATCTACTGTCTAAATCCCAGCGTAAAGCCTTTATGATTATGTTGACAGCGGCCTGGTTGGTGATCGCTAAGATTTGGAAATTAAGACTACCTCCAACGTGCGTAGAATGGCTACATAAATTGTGTTGGTTGTTAGCAATGGACTAGGTTACCTATGGAGTACAAGGGGAGGTTGGGAGATTTCGGCAAGGCTGGCGAATGGCCTTAGAGTATCTTCGAGGGAACTACATGAAACAGTGGTGCCCGCAGAATCTGAGAATATTGGACATTATGTAACCAAATGTATTCTCTCATGGAAACAAGGGGGTTGCAAGGACTCGGACTAGATGCTGCTGCTGGGGGGAAGAACGGGGGCATGGGGTGGGTGGGGATGTTACTGTTTGCATAAATATAAATGGCAATAAAAATATGTAAAAAGAATGGTGCACGGTGTTGCCGGGGGTGGGACGGAAGGGTGTTAATTTGAAGGAAAATTGATATTTTATCCTTCCTTGAGAATCACTTCTCAGATCATAGTTGTGGTGGTGCAGCTGGACATGGACCCCCGTAAATCAGATTTTCTATATGCATTTATTAAATCCAGGATTGAAATAAAGAAGGAATGAACTGGTGTGAAAAGCAACTCCTTAGTTTAGTGGATCATCCAGTAATCAGTAGCTGCGTGTGAGGAACTAGAACATAGCATGCCACAAATGCAATTTCCTCACGAGATTCATAATGTCAATGTCTTCTAGATATGCCATTTATACACTTTCCCAGACACACAAAGTTAATGTCAGATATGTATGTTTGTATGGCACCAGCTGGCCTGGGACTACAAAAGTAGCTGTTGATGTCATGTTAACCAGGCTCTTCTAGGCTACAAGTAGAAACTAAATAGCTCCCAGCAATTTAATCCCAATGAAATCATAAATAGTGAGGATGAAACAATGTGCACTTTGGGTACTATCCCAGAGTGCAGCTAATAAAAATTGGGCTAACAGGTACCATTCATTGGGAAGTTATGCAGAGGCTAATCCAAATTTCAACATTTCACAGATTTACCTCCAGGCTGCACATGTTTTGGCATTGAGCTCCCAGGATTTACAGTCTGCACAAGAACTAGGGTCCCAAGGATTGGTGCTACAAACAACTATGGTAAGGAAGGCATGGAATGATATGATATGATATGGCATTTGTAACGCGCCTATACACAAGTGTTTCAAGGCGCGACTTGAATCAAACACTAAGACAGACACAAGTGATCACAGTTCAAGGGTGTTCATTGAACTTGAATTGGGTTTGAAAAACGCCTAATCTAAACCTAAATCTAAGATGGGAGCAAGCTACGACTATCAAGTAATAATAATGCAGTCTTAGAGGTGTTTTGTCAAAATAAAAAGGCCTATACTAATAAACCTATTGCTAATCCTTACTTCTAAATACAAATAGTGTGGGAAACAATGTTATGCAAAAGAAAAGTGTTCAAGAAATGATATGTCAGGATATCCAAGCCATTGGCTTCCCTTCCCCAAGTTTTCAGCACGCGACTCGAGCTTAGCACACTCTCTGGCCTCTCTAGCATGAGGATGCAGTTCAAAACATCAACATCAACAAATTCCCATCAAGGCTTTGGGTTGGAAGAGCAATGCTTTGATTACTCAATTGACTGGGGAATTGAGGACAGATCTGGGTCCATAATGTCTACCTTCTTGGATGAGACAGGTGCCATGGCATGTGAACAGTGGAGTTCCTTAGGCAAGATAGATCTGTTATCAGAGATGCCGAAACCTCAATGCCCAACGAGCAGCAATGTGGATATATAAGGCTGAACGGATAACATCTTTATCAGTGCTTATTGAATTGGAGTGCAGCCCCATGACCTTGCCGAGATGGTGCCACCAGGCATCCTCTGTTAACATTTGTAGTGCCCCCAAGCAATAACAACATCACTTCTGAGGTGTGCCAAACATATGGTCGAAAGATGCAGAATCCCTCACTGCAGCAGCTACTAAGAGGGACGGATCCTGCACCTATCGGAGCGCTCAGTGACTATCTGGCAATAGCATCCTGCTATGGTGGAAATCGGTGTACTAGAAAAAGGCAATGGTTCTGGGTATCACTTTATTGCAGAATCTAAAACATGCCTAATGGGTCAAGGGCCTTTATGGAATTGGAAACTGACAAAAGGGGGGTGCCCAGCAGACTATGGCTACTGTGCGCACCCAAGGCTTCTCTGTGCCCACCAAACTAGTGCTCTTGCTGGTGGCAGGGGACACATGACTGAGACCCCTCCGGGACACTAAGACAAGAAAGCTTAAATGTGACTGTTCCTTCACTTCGTGCCTGATCTGCCAGTCTTCTGGAGAAGGTCCTTGCATAGCGGTTTGCTGGCCACCAGAAGACGCACTCGCCCTGCTGGCTAAGCCCAGCCACTGTCCTTCAGTCCATGGCTTCACACACCCGCAGAGGAAGGCCAAGAATCGACCCGTTTGCCAGGCTCTCCTTACTAGCAGTGCACATGACTGTTCAGCAATGTGGGCGGTAAGCACCTGTTGCAAGTGGCTCAGCCTTCTTTCACCTTTGAAGCTGCCACACCTGTGTCAATGGTGGACACCGAAATAAGACATAAGGAACAAGTTACTTACCTGTAACTGTTGTTCTCCAGCATGGGTCTGGCATGGATTCACATGCTCATAAATATAAATATTCCCAGTCGTCAGGCCGGGAATCGTCGGTAAAGAAAAAATCAATATCAGTTTTGTTTCCGATCTGTCTTTCTTCGTAGTAACCAATCACTGATCGCTGGGTCATACTGCCCCCAGCCAATGACTGCCCTCTACCTAAGCCCCTCCCCTGGCAGCCATCCTCAGATTTGGTAGCACGTAAAGTGGCAGTATGACCAAGTGAAGAGCCGCAGAGGGGAAGGAGGGAGAGTTCGCATGTGAATCCATGCCAGACCCATGCAGGAGAACAACAGTTACAGGTAAGTAACTTGTTCCTTCTCCAGCATGGGGTCTGGCATAGATTCACATGCTCATGAATATAAGAATACATAGCAGTATACACATGCACAGCCACGGGAGGTGGCAACAGACTCAACATTAAGCAATACAACAACTCAACATTAAGCATCTCTTACCTCCTCACCAGGCTCACCTTAAGCAAACAGGTTGCGCAGCACTGCTTGGCCGACCCTGGACTCCTCCCTGGAGTCCCGATCGACGCAATAGAATCTTGTGACGGTGTGCGTCGACCTCCACATAGCACCCCTGCAGATGTCCAGCAGGGGCACACCAGACAGAAACACCGTGGTAGCAGCGATCGCTCTGGTCGAATGAGCTCTCAGACGGCCGGGCAGCGGTCGGTTTGCCAACCGGTGACAGTGCATGATGCAGCCGGAGAGCCATCTGGAAATGGAAGCCTTCGAGAGAGCCTTCCCTTGATTCACAGGTCCAAATTTCACAAACAGCTGTGATGTCTTCCGAAAACTCTTTGTGCGGTCCACGTAGAACTTCAGCACTCTAGCCACATCCAGCGAGTGCAAAGTCCTCTCGGCCGGAGACGAAGGCGACGGGAAGAAAACTGGTAACACCAAGGGCTTGTTGAGGTGGAAGTCCGACGGCACCTTGGGCATAAAGCAGGGGTGCGTCCTCAGCACCACCCGTGTGTCGTGAAAAGTCAAGTATGGAGGCTTGCAAGATAGGGCCTGGATCTCTCCCACTTGTTGTGCGGAGGTGATGGCCACAAGGAATGCTGTCTTCCACGACAGGAACTTCAACGGCGCCAAATGCATAGGCTCGAATGGGGCCCCCATGAGCCTGGTCAGCACCACGTTGAGCTCCCACGCCGGGGCAGAGGCCTTCACCGGCGGGAACGATCGGAATAGTCCCTTCATAAATTCCTTCACCAGGCGATGAGACCACAAGGACGCCCGTCCTGTAGTTCTGGTGTATCGGGAAATGGCAGCCAGATGTATCTTGATGGAGGCGTGAGCCAGTCCAGCTTTGACCAGCGACAGTAGGTACGGCAATACTTGAGGGGCCGTAATCCGTAGAGGGTTAATCTTCTGTGCACGGCACCAGACAGAGAACCTCTTCCACTTATGTCCATAGCATTTGAGAGTTGAGGACGCCCTGGCTTTTGCAAGAACCTCTCTGCAGTCAGCTGGGATATCGTATCCTCCAAACTCTAGTGCTGCAGGAGCCAAGCCTGCAAGTTCAGCGACTCCGGGTCGTGATGGAGAATGGCGCCTCCTTCTCTGGAGAGAAGATCCGCGTCCGTCGCCAGCTTGATAGGTGGGGACGCTGACAAGTCCAGAAGGTCCGGGAACCAGATCTGTCTCGGCCACGCCGGTGCGACGAGGATCATCCTGCACCTGGACCTCTTGAGCTGGTTGATGAGACGGAGCAGCAACAGCAACGGAGGGAACGCGTACAGGAATAGGCCGTCCCAAGAGAACGAGAAAGCATCGCCCATGCTCCTCGGTTGTGCGAACCTCTGGCACTTGGAGTTCGTCGCCGTCGCAAACAGGTCGATCTGGGGTTTTCCCCACCGTGAAAGAGCTGATCCACCTGGTCCTGGCGTGGTTCCCACTCGTGGCACGAGCGCAGCTCCCTGCTGAGTGAGTCGGCGATGGTGTTTTTTATTCCTGCCAGGTGGAAGGGAACCAGAAACATCCCCTGGGCGACGGCCCAGTGCCACAGATCCTGGGCCTCCTTGGATAGGGCTGGGGATCTGGTGCCTCCCTGCTTCCAGATGTAGAACATCGTGGTGGTGTTGTCGGTGAAGATCCTCACCACTTTGTCCTTGAGGGACGGAAGGAACGATTTGAGCGCCCAGAACACGGCTCGTAGCTCCAGGATGTTGATGTGAAGACCTCTCCTCCGGGAGCCAGAGGCCTCTTGCGTGGAGATCTCTGGTGTGGGCCCCCCATCCCTCCAGGGAGGCGTCCGTCGTTACCGTCTCCTGATATGCCGGGCCTGAAAGTCCATGCCTGCCGTGAGGTGCGCCCGGGCACCCCACCATAGAATCGCCCGACGGAACTCCTCGTCGAGCGGGATCCTGTCTTCGAAGCTGCCCGCCGCTTGAATCCAGCGGGCGTCGAGGAACTCTTGTAGCAGACGCATCCAAAGTCTGCAAAAGGGCACAAGGTAGATGCATGAGGACATCACCCCGAGGAGGGACTTGATGGACCTCACTCTGGCCACATCCGTGGCTAACAGGTGCTGCACCTTGCTCAAAATGGCCTTCGTCCTTTCTTCCGACGGAGATGCCAGTCGCTTCACTGTATCAAGCTTTGCTCCCAGAAACAGTGCCACCTGCGACGGGACCAATGGGATTTGGGGTAGCTGATGGCGAATCCCAGCTCCGTGAGCAGGCGGACGGTCCTCGCTGTGTGTTCGACGGTGAGTTCTCTTGACCTTGCACGGATTAGCCAGTCGTCCAGGTAGGGGTAGACGTGGATCCCTTGCAGGCGCAGCCGTGCCGACACAGGTGCGTAGCACTTGGTGAACACCCTGGGTGCCGACTTTAATCCGAACGGCAGGGCTCTGAATTGGTAGTGACGCCCCTGGACTACAAATCAGAGGAACTTTGTGTCCTTTTAGAATGGGGATGTGGAAGTAAGCATCCTCCAGGTCCAGTGACGATAGGAAGTCGCCCTCCTCCAGCTGTCCCAGCACGTGCTGGAGGGTGACCATCCTGAATTTCTGTGCCTTGAAGTACCTGTTCAACCGACGCAGGTCCAGGATGGGGCGCCAACCGCCTGTCTTCTTTCTGACGAGGAAGTATCTTGAGTATACTCCGGAGCCTCTTGGGGACGAGCTCGATGGCACCCTTCTTGAGCATCGCCCTTACCTCCGACAGCAGTTGAGGGACGTGATTCTCCTTCCTGGCCACAGGAGGAATGGGAGGACACTTCTTTTGAAATTCCAGCGAGTGTCCGCGGGCCAGGGTGTCCAGCACCCAACTGTCGGTGGAGATGGACTCCCACACGCTGACGAACTTCGTCAGCCGGCCTCCCACCGGGGTGCTTCGGTGGGGGCACGACGCTACGGCCGGTTCAGTCCTGCTTGGAAGAGGCCATGTCGCCTTGGCCTCCTTGCCGACGGCGGCGAGACCCTCCTTGCTTGCCGCGGCCTCTGTAGGCCTCCTGGGATGAGGAGCAGGCCGCCTGGCGGTAAGTAGAAGAGCCGCCGCTGGATCCCTTGGAGGCTCCCAGTCTGCCTCCAGAGTTCCGAAAGGGCCGTCGTTGCTGAAGGACTCCTAGGGCACGGGCTGTTTCCGTGTCTGTCTTGATGGCCTGGAGGGACTCATCCACTGTCTTTCCAAACAGGTTGTTGCCGTCGAACGGCATGTCCAACACTCTGGTCTCGACGTCCTGGCGAAAGTCCGTCGCCTTGCGCCATCCTCGTCGTCGGAGGCAAACCCTGTTGCCCAGTTGGCGAAATCCAATATCAGCAATGTCCGTTGCCACCGTTATGGCGTGACCCGACGCCACCTCTCCTTCCTGCAGAATCTGTAGGGCCTCCGCCCTCTTGTCATCCAGTAGGAAGTCTAGCAGAGGAGCTATCTTGAACCTCCCTGTCGTAACAGCCCACAATCGCTAAGGCATTGGCCGCCTTAATCGTCGTTGCCGCCGACAAGATGACTCGTCGTCCCATGGAGTCCAACTTCTTGCCCTCGCTGTCCGGCGGGGAAGTGGAAGTTGAGGCCGCCGCACCCGCTGCTTTATTCTTGGCCGCTGCTGAGACGACAGAGTCCGGCGTGGGCTGGGCCCTGAGGCACAAGAGAGCGGCATCGGGGACCCGGTACTTCTTCTCGTACCTGTCCCTCTTGGCGGGTGTCGTGGAAGGGTTCTTGAGGATAGCCAGCCCCTCGTCCCAGATCTCGTCGAGCAACGGCACCGCAAGGACCGTCTTTCTCTTGGCCTCTCGTCGTTGGTAAAGAAAACCTTCCTTTTTCTGTTCCTCAGGGCAGAGCTCGAAGAGCTCGGATGCCCTGGCTATCATGGCGTGAAAAGAGCCAATTTCGTCGGGCGGAGAGGCCCGAGGGGGGGGGTGATGACGGGATGTCCGTTGTGTCATCGCCGCTGCCGTTGTCATCCGTCCCCGTCGCCGTATCCTCCCGAGGGTCCGGCGAGGGGGATGAGGGGTCCACAGGCCTCGCGGGCACGAAGGGCGGAGCGGGGTGGACTCTCCTCTGCTTGTTCGGAGGGCTTCCCGACGGGCCTGGTTCTGGATCCTCCGTCGGGGTCCGTGGTTACCTCATCCTTATCTCAGTACATAAGGATTGGATCGCCAACAAAATGGCCGCCAAGCTATCCTGGGGCTCGGGTAAAGGCTGCGACTGACGGGATTGCTGCTCCACTGGGCCCTCGTCATCGCTATCTATCACATCAGCGGGAACCGTCCCCTGGGATCGAACCTTCTCGAACCTCTCGTTGAGGCCTATGAACCTCTCGTTGAGGCCTTTCACGGCTTCCACCGGATCCTCCTCGGAGGCTGAATCCGAGTCCGTAATGGCCACTGGCCCCCCCCTCTTTTTCCGCCGGGGTCTTCATGGGGGTCTTAACGATGGTCTGGAAAGAGGATTCCCTCCGCGGAGGCAGGGAAACTCTGGGCCCAAGGCCGCCTCCACTGGCGTAGCCTCTGCTGGCTTCACCAGGGCCGCTGCGACAACCTCGATAGAGGCCTTTGCCGGATGGATCAAGGCCCTCACCACCTTAGGTGCTTCCTGGGCCTTTGCTTTAGGGGGAGGGTCATCGCCTCGCTCCCCCTCGCCTCCCTTCGAGATCGACCGGGGCCTCTCCAGAAGCTTATCCGGGTTCTCAGACTTTCTCTTCCCCGAACCAGAGCACTGGCAGGTGGTTGATCGTGCCGTGGAAGTCGCTCCCTGCCTGGCAGCCGAGGAGCCTGACCTTTCGGCGCTCCCGGTGCCCGCAGTGCTTGGCCTTCTGTTGGGCCAAGCCCTCACAGGACCTAGAAGACCACTCAGACTTTTTCTTCGCCGTCTCACCTGCTGTGCCCTTCTCCAGCCAGGCGGCGAGGTGGGAACGATGATCTTGCTTGGTCTGTTCCGACAGGTTCTTGCAGAACGCACAGTCCTTCTCCACGTGTGCTTTTTTTTTCCTTCAAACCATTGTTTATAGTTTGATTGCCAAACTTTTACAACATAATTATTCTCACATTCCACAATTTTCATTCAATTTTCATGTCTCCACGTGCGCTTTGTCCTCATGAAGGCAGTATAGACATCTCGAATGCTCGTCTTTGAAAACATTTTGCAATCCGCATGCTGGGCAGCTCCTGAACAGCTTGGATCCGGGCGTCGAGCTTCCCTTGTCCTGGGCCATGTCCGTTGAGGTAGGCCACAGATCTTCTGGAATCCTCCAAGAAGCGTAACTCGACGAAAACTTCACCCTTGAGGGGCGTAGAAGAATTCCGAAACGGGTCCCCGTTATCGGAAGTAGAAACGGTGGAGCTTGAGGCTCGATTAACCGAAAAAATGAGAAAAATCTCTGGAAAAAGCGTGAAAACGCAGTAAAAGCTCGAGAGCTAAAACACGAGGACTCCCAACACTTGAACATGCGGTAAAAATCTGAGGATGGCTGCCAGGGGAGGGGCTTAGGTAGAGGGCAGTCATTGGCTGGGGGCAGTATGACCCAGAGATCAGTGATTGGTTACTACTAAGAAAGACAGATCAGAAACGAAACTGATACTGATTTTTTCTTTACCGAGGATTCCCGGCCTGACGACGGGGAATATTCATGAGCATGTGAATCCATGCCAGACCCCATGCTGGAGAAGAGGTGATCTGCACACTAGGATGATCATAGCCCTCTGCCATCATTGCTGGTAGACTCCTCCTCCCGACCCCTACAAAGGCGTCTAGACCATCCGCAATTTTCATCATATCACCTTCTCTGCGCTAAACTGAAGCAATACAGTGGAAATGGAGCATATGGAAAATGAAATGTGTGCTCAAACATTGCAATGGTTGTGGTCAGCACAGCATGAAGTGTGCTGCAAGTCATACGCCAGTATCTCATGTTGGTGACTCTTTCTCAGTGTGGCATCCTCATCTTTTATTTAAAGCACATGCGCTTTTCCTGCTGTAACTCTCCACATTATTAATTAATTCTAGTGCATTTTAATGAAAGCCCACTTTTACAACAGATTACGTGTTTTTGTGGTGCTAACTGAATAATGTGGTATTCCTGAAGTGGGTCTATGGAAATGGAAACGTGCAGTGCATTACAGCAAAGTGTGCAGCCTCGAGTATTAGGACTGTACACATTCCATATGCTCACGGTACATGGTTGTAATGTGTGAGTGGAACATAACGGAAAATGTGTGTGTCCTGGAACCAGACCGATTATAGGAAACTGCACAGCTCTCAAGTCAGGTCATGAGCCATGCCTCCCCCTTTTTATGGCCCCAATACTTGTCTGGTCCGTATTTACTTCAATGAAAAAGACACACTTGCTGCTGTGACACTCTAAGATGGCCGTCCCGGGAGAACAAGCGCTTGGATAAACTGATCTTGGCTCTCGCCCAATGGTAGACAATGTTCATAATGCATTTTGACTGCACAGTAAACTGGGTTGTAATTCTTTGTGTGAAGAGTTTTTTTGTAAATGGGTTTCCTTAGTAAAAGTTGACTTTAGAATGCACAGTGCTAAAAGCTTCAGTTTTGTTGTGTGGATATTTTCTCGTGATTATAGGCCGCTTAACATAAATGTATTGAAAACAAAAGGTAGTGGCTATAATTAGAATTTTGGAAACCTGGAGAGAAACCCAGAAAACTCGTCTTCGTAGCATAGCTCCTGGGGCAGAGATGTTTAATGGCATGCCACCTGTGCGGGTTTCCAGGGAGCTGGCATAGGAAATGGTGTGGGAGAAGTTGCTTAATGATTTGGGGGACGGTATTGAAAGGGAACCTGCTTGGCTTTCACTTGCATATTCAGAGGAGGAGATTGCTGAGGTAGCACCAGGGACCCAGCAGTGAAGTTTGGAAAGTCAGATTGGTGCAACTCACAGGAATATCGATTTAGTAGGAGCATAGCCGCGGAGCGACCAACATGCTGTTCCCTCCCCAGCGTGCATGGACTCAGAGTCCCCATAATCAGCCTTCCTTATACGTGTAGCCATATGATCGTACCCTAACACTGCATCGCCTTGCAGTACAGAACTCTGGTGTTTCACAGCTAGGTTTGTGATCTATAAAACCCAGCAGAGACATACAAGGACGGTGGGAAACAGAAAGGAGGAGGAGAGAAAGAAAGAAAATAAAGATTGAAGGAAGGGGGAGAAAAAAGGAACAAAATGAAAAAGGAAATAGAAAAGAAGCAACGAGAAGCTCGGAAGGAGAGAAAAAGGATTAGACGATAAAGGGTCAAAATGTCAATGCAAATTGGCATTATAGAGGTAATAATTGCACATTAGTCAATGTCACAATTGTATCATTGCTCTTAAGGGTTGAAAATGTTAAATCTGTTATTGAAACTTTAACAGTAGCCTTAGTCTTTCCGCTTCTTAGACAACAGGAAAGATGGCTGCCTCCATGAGCCAAACGGAAAGGCATATGTTCAGGACTATTTGATATATTTGTATTGCTGCTCCCTATTCTGTCATTGGTGATTACTTCAATGTTTTAAAATACAACTATTCATATCAATGTCCCTTGCCTCTGCCACACAATTACCGCCAACCCCTTGCCCAGCAATGAGGCTTTCCTGTGCACAGCAGCCATACTGATGCCTCTGGAATGTGCACACACCCTCGCTTTGATAGAAGCACCTTCCAATGTGCTTAACGCACTCTTCCATACCATACCTGGCCTTCTCGCTTGTGCACTCATGTTATGCAGCATAAGCTTCTGTCCCACTCACTCAGACTTGCCTGGCTTCCATGTCCACTATGTGTAATGTGTCTTCCAACAAGCGGGTCTTGAGCTCACAGTCGTCCTGGCTGCTGGCAGTGAGGGAAGGCGATGCGTTGATTTCAATTAACCACCTGTGGCCCAGATAGAGAGAGAGAGAGAGAGAGCGCTCTGTGAATCCCGATTGCTGAGCAAGAAGTTCGGATCAAGTGACTTCCCGCTGAGCGGAGCTGTGACCCTAACTTAAAATGTACGCAATGGAAGAGTGTCACAATTGTGTGCCTGGCAAGCTTCTCCTACAAGTGTAAAGGGCATAGTGACAAACTCATTTTACATACAAAGTGGGATACGTTGTCCTTTACCAACTTCTTAGAAAGAGATGAGCATGTTGTAGCAACTTTGCTTAATGATTAGTTTAAACCAAATATACAACTCCTGTCCTCATGCTTATTCTGCCGTGCTTGAGCGGAAGACAGTACGTGCCGACCCAAACCTAGCTTTCGAATGTGATGCCATCCGTTCCAATAACTGCATACTTTCAACAAATGTTCCTAATGAAGCTCAAAGACAAGCATACACATTCTATTCATAGACTGCTGATCCATACTAGACCGCCTAAAAGCCAGTCTCTTTCCATATTGTAGCAATCTCGAATTATCTTACGTTATTTCGTTTGAATTCGGTAGCCTCAATACAGTAATTTATGTTGGCCAAATTCCTCCACATGGGCTGCCTTAATGCACATATCTGAAGGTAGAAGTGGATATGTCGGGATGTACTGGTCAGCCTAGAATTACTCAAATATGGAATGCTAGGTCTCACACTGTAATGCCTGTGGAGATGAAGGACGGGTTTCAAAAGCAAGGATTGTACTGTTTGCATATTTATCGTCACGAAAGTGGTGATTCTGTGGACGGTACTGTTATTCTTAGCCACAATATGTACATTGGACCTCATTACATATGACTTTGTTGCATGGTCGTTATAAATCAGAACGTAATGTGTAAAAGGCAATAAAAAGAGATTTTAAAACATTTTCGGGGCCAAAGTCACGAACATGTTGACAAGTGCTAAGTCTTGACACACATAAAAGGGCAGAACATATTTGAGCAATGCAGCTTCATAAACATACAGTATTTACACTGGAAGCTTAACCCTCCACCCAACAATTCCTAGATGTCAAATCTCATGTCAGCGTGAGTAAAACAGTTGTTCCTACAGCCCCACAACATTAGTAATTTCACCACCAAATAATACCGGTAACTCGATTTCACTTGCATGATGTACGAACCACTATCTTATTTGACCATTTTTCTATGTAGAAGAGCATTTCAAGCCTTAACAGCGACTTTCCATCCTTCTATAGCTCTTCTTGTTTTAACTCAACCCTGTCACACTAAGGCCCAGAAATATGGTCTCCCGTCAGGTCACAGTCAGAGGATGCCAAAATATCCCCCTTTCTGTCTGCCACTTACGCTCGGAGGTCACAGTCGATGAGGATGTCGTAGCCGTACAGCTCAAAGCAGTGCTTGTCGTTGATGATCACCTTCTGCACACTCTGCAGGGTCTTGATGAAAATGTTGTCCATCTCTTGAAAAAGCTTTTCCACCATCTGCGGGCCATGCTTTGCGGTCAGGTAGTGCCGGAGCTGCTGGATCATCCACTTGCAGCCCTGAGATCATGAACAGAATCACACATAGCATGAAAATAAGACTTACTGGACTCGACCCACCAGACTGAAAAGGAGCAGACAGCAGGAACCTGTAGATAGATCTTGGAAGGGCAGATAAAAAACGCAGTCACAGGGAGCAAGAGCACAAGCTACAGGAGTGCTCTAACCTCAATCACAGAACCGGAGCTAAGAGAGTAAGACACAATACCAGAGTTACAAACCTCAAACAGACATGACAGGATTCATCAGAGCAAGAAACCCCACTGCATGGGTTCTATACCGTAACCAAATACCAAAGAGAGCAAAAGAAACATAGGAACTCTACACCCCAACGACAGAGCATGGGAACACAAGGAGCCAGAAGACCAACAACCCAAACCCATCCCAGGGAGGCAAGATTGAACAGAGCATGCAAATGTATCCCTGCTGCACGCCGAGGCCAGAATAAACATGAAGACATTCTGGTCCTGCTAAAGGATCGAGACAGAAGGTAGACAGGCACATTCATATGCAGTACATACGTTGTCATAGATTTCACCGAATACAATTTCACCTAAGGAGACGCGACTGAATTTATTTGACCGAAAATAGTAGGTAATGTGGTATATGTATAGTGCATAATAGGTGGGGTGTTGGGTAAGGGTATAAATTAGGATAGGGAGGGGTAAGGGGGAGCTGCGGGCGGCCTCCCCACGCTTTAAAAAAAAAAGAAAGTAGAAAAAGAAGTGAATTTCGTTTTTAGGTTAAATAAATTCGGTCACTTCTCTGTTAGGTAAAATATTTTCAAAAAAATCACGGACATCACAGTAGATACACCTGGTGGTGCTGTAAACCTCCACAGAGGACAGAATGAAATGGAGGAAGACCTTCTTGTGCCAATATTACAATGAGTAACATCTGTGATATCATAGGTTCAGAAAATCCCCAGGAATTCTCTAAGGGTCTAACAAGAGCCGCTATGTGCATAGTAAGATCATTTTGTTTCTGTGACTGCATCGGGAACTATAGGCCTACTCTGAACAGTAAAACGTGCACACACATTCCTTATGAAATAACCAAAGAACACACCAACAGTGCAAGAGCCTACAAAGTACTCGAAGACACCATCTAAATAGCGGGAACAGAGCATGAACAGCTCTAGTATTTAAAACTCGTCATCCTAGGACAAAGACATACAATCCCACAAAATGATACCTCTAGTACAATAACAAGCAGACATCTCAAGGTGCAAAACTCCTGAAGAAATGTTGCAGAGAGAAGAAATGAAAAGGCGTGTTGGGGTGGAGTAAGGGCCAGTTAAAAACAAAGGAGGATGGATGAATGAATGCAGACAAGGCAAGGATGTTACATCAAGTATGAGAAACCTTGATCAGCGTTTCCGTAGGGCACATATGCTTGGCTGAGCAAAGAGGCTGTTTTGCAGCTGCAGGCAGGATAATTCTACACCCGTAAAATGTGACCGGGCCTACCTGTCTAGCGCAAGAGATATTTAAACCTCTCTTTAGGAAAGCACAGAGATAGCAGCAGGCAAAGACATTCTGGTAGTTACCTTCTCTGGATCATAATCGGGAGCAGTCTTCTGCACTGCCACATTGGTGAGATGAATATCTGTTATACAACTGTTATTAAGGACCAAAAAGATACGTAGAGTTCAACACTAGTATTGTGTGCATTAAACTTCTTTGTGACTGGCAGGCCAAAACTCCCTGTCTGATTGACTGCAAAACCTAACAGAAAGCAACTTCAAACTTGCAACTAAGAAAGGTTAGATACATAGGCATAGGTGAATGCTCTGGTGGAGAGTAAGCAAGCTTGGAAATATCAAATATCTATGTTAGTATTTACCGAAACCTCAATTCCAGTTTATTAGAATAACCCAATTTCCACAACAATGTATCTTTTCAACTGTCCTCTAGCTTTCACTCATCCCGTTAACTTCCTAGAATCAAAGAGGGAAACATCAGGAACGAGAAGATAAATTCCTGTCCATGGTCTGACTCATTCAGTTCACCCACTCCCCCCCTCTCCCTTAGTGATCAGCACTTGCAGTTTGTGTAAAGACAATGATCCAACTCCCACTATTGTCTCTCACTAGGTTTTCAGCGTCCGTAACTGACCACAAGTGGAGACTGCTGGATGGGGGAATCACAAATGAATGGAGAGGACAAGGGATGGCAAGAAGGTCAGCTCAGATGCATGTTAGAACAGGGAAAAGAAACATTTAGTGTAAGCTTAAAGGCAGGTAGTTTAGTTGGCAAAAGATGAAACATGGTTGAGCCATATATTTCATAGATCGATCAATCCATAAAGGTATGTTAGATATTATAAACGTCTGATCTTTCAACAGTTACTGCAGGGGAGAAATAGGAGCGGGGTATTGTAGAGGCGGAGCATGACTGGTTCCGGTAAGTTTGGGTCAATTATTAACCTAGGAAAATTCAAACCTATCCATCACACAAAAGAGTAACAAAAAGAGCCCAACACGATTAGTGCATGTGCGATAGCGAAACGGCTGTTGTGGCACAGATGTAGATAAAAGGGCAGCTTTTTGGAGTTAAGAGTGAGGTAATGTAGGTGGTGGGATGTCTGTCCAGATGGGATGGAAAGGTCAAATTGTAGGCAAAAATAGAATGGGTTCATGGAAGCATTGAGACGGAAAAGTGAAACACATTGAGAAGTGAAATAACATCTGGAATAAGGGAGTGTCATGTGGTAGACTTGTCGAGGATGAAAACAGATGAAGGGCACAATGTGAAAAAGTACACTAAATAGTCCTCTAAAAACATTGCAACAGTTACGTAAAGTCATCCTGTTCCACCCTTCGAATGCCTTCAGGGCTAGATTTGTTCACTTTTCACATGCTGTGCTTTGTGTTCCTTTTCTGTAATGCTCAAAGTAATCTATACAAATCAGTGCATATCTTCTAATGTGGGCAACAGTTAAAGGGATCCCAGTTCTAAAGCTGAGAAGGCAAGGGACATGGGCCTCCCAATGAGTTACTAATATAGGTAAGAGTCACAATAAAAAAGGAATGAGAACCTATAAGCTTACAGACAGAGAAAACATATATAGTCTTCCGTCAAATATGCACACACCTTCAAGACACTTTCCACATGCATATAGTTAGGTATAGAGAAACAATCACATTTTTCATATCCAACACATACTGCATAACAGCCCTTGCTAACAGTCACCAAATTGCTGATTAGTGAGGATACAGTGGTCATCAATGCTGCTCAGGGTAAATCTGGTGTTGGAGAAGCGAGCAAAGCCATCCCGGTATAACCAGGCCTTGAGTGGAATATACTGAAAGCAGAGATGGGAAAGGTGAGCGAAAACCAGAAAAAAGCTAATCGAATCCATGTTGAGGAACTCAGGCACTCATTCGGGAGGGACCCTATGTTAAATAAATAGAATGCTCAATAATCTTGGGACATTAAGCTAATGATTTTTTAGGAATGTATTGCACTCATTAAAGATTTCTTTTATATTCTCAAAGATAAACCTCAAGTGTAGTCAATTTTGTACAACAAATCGAATCTTCATAATATAAATACAAATAAATAAAAATGAATACTGGAAATCTTGAGTGTATAATATGAGACAACATGGTTGTCAAGTCTTATAAATTCACAGTATGAGAAAACAATATTGTTGTTGTCAATTCTCATAAATTCACACAACACATTTTGGATATCTGTCCATCTTCGGGTGTATATAAATTGCATCCCTATGGTAACACATTCAATTAGAATTAATTTAATGATGAATCAATGAGAAACTACATTTATAAAGAATAGGACTTCACCAACTTTACTCATCGAATGATTGCTTAGCAAACTTGACTGTGACCAAAAGTACTCTGAAAATAAAACCAAAAGTTTTTTTTTTCATATAATGCAATTTAAGATGCGTACCCTAGAAGATCTATACAATATTACATTGAAGGAAGGGGTTATCACTCACTAAACTCTAATTTTTCTTTAATGAGTGCAATAAATTCCTATGAAATCAATAGCTTAATGTCCCAAGATTATTGAGCATTCTATTTATTTAACATACGGTTCTTCTAGAATGAGTGCATGGGTTTCCTCATTGTGGATTCGATGAGCTTTTCTCTAGTTGCACAATTATCTCTTAGCCTAGGACATAAGCTAAGAGCACCTTGAAGATTATTGAAAAGACAATAGTCTTCAATGAATCATAACAAACATTGTTAATACAGTAGTGTATCCCCAACTTCTTAATTCAAAGGTGAGAGAGAAAGCACACAACATATAGGCTATTAATAACAAGACAACACCCCTACATTCCGTCTACTTGACAAATTTGGAAAGAATTTGTATGAATCTGAAAACAATCACCCATCTTTAATGGATTTCCCAACATCTCCAGCTAACAGGAGTTAAAGGGAGTAATACTGCCTACGGATGCCTGGAGCTCAATGGGGTCCTGTATGTTGTCAACACCTAAAGATGCTAGTTTAAGATCAACTTTTCTGTGACCCAGATTCCTGGGGATGTCAGACTTTATGATGGGTCATTCAATTACCCAGACTCTTACAGAAGTGAACATATAGAAAACCATATCTCGGATCTTGGGGTGGCTGCTCTGTGCAATTAGAAAGGCAGAGATATAATTTACTCGCAAACTCAGAACATGTGAAATCAGTGTAGAGTCAGTTTCTATCAAAAGTGCCATTCTGGCATGAAGGGTGAAAGAAACATCCACATTTCTTTAGCTGTTCAAATCTGTACATAAAAAGGACTGGGCGTGCTCACTTTCATGTTATGGTGAGCTCCTATAACGCAACTTTCTCCAGAAACAACCTGTACATAATATAACCATGTGTCCTGAGATATTCTTCATGAAGAATCTATTTAGACATTGAAACGTTGTTGAATCAATTATTTTATAGTGAAGCACAGATATGTCAAGTCAGGCCAAATTGGGATTTTGGAGTAGCAATGCCTCAGTGATGCGAACTGGTGCACAGGTCGCTGTAGGATAGTGACTAGCATAAGGACTGGTCTCCACACAAGTAGAGATGGAGAGAATGAGCTTGGGGGATGGGTATCAAATCTTGTCTGTATATTGGAGGTAGATATCAGTTTTCCCAATGTGGTGTAGTCAGGGGCAATCACATCCTTTATATGGGGGAAACTGAGTTACAGGGGTCTGGGTGGCCTGTCAGTTGCCTGGTGTGGTACCCAGAGGGTGGATGAAGCAGAATTAGTAGTCGCCTACCGATGCAATCAAACTTGAGGGAGAAGGGCATAAGGGGAACTACAAATCCTAGCTAAAGCCAGGAACGTGCAGTATTGTGGCTCAGTGAGTCAGCACTGCTTGACCTAGCTGCATATAAACATGAAACCAGACGAAGGCTGCGGAACAAGCAGGGATGCAGCAGCTCACTTATCTTGATGGCGCGGCATGGAACCAATGAACAACATGCAAGGTAAACCAACAATGGCACCTGAGGCCATAAGTCTTTGTAAAGCCTCAACAAGAGGCAATAAGGTAACACCTGCAGGCTGAAGTGGCCCATACCCAATCAGCACCTTGAAACATAGAATTCTGGGGAAAGAACCAATCAGAGGGCAGCTTACAGGAGAGCTCACACCATCATTGGTATAAAAAGAGGCTTCAGGCAGTTACTTGGTGTCTTGGACCCTGATGAGATAAACAGGTCTATCTGGTGCCTGCCTAGAAGGGAGACTATTGCCGACTCAAGGACACCTTGGAAGACTGCTTACCAGGAAGAGATTGAAAATCCTGGTACAACCCTGAGAGAGGAGGAAGACTCCACCTGGGAGGCGGTGGAAATGCTGTTGGAAATTATGAAATAAAGACGCTGGCATCTAAGGGCTATGATACCTGGTAAGAGAGAGCACTAGGGGAAGCATGTAACCTGGGGTAGTGTCACCTGGTGAGAGCGGCAGGAGAAACCTGGAACTTGAGAAGCCTGGTGAGGAACTAGACACCTGAGAGAGTGCCAATCAACTGAGAAACGCCATCAGTGTTTCAACTACTACCGAGGGAGGGAGGTTGAGGGCCTGGTTTGTTTTGGATTATTTTTTATTATAGAGCTGGACATTATAGTGATAGGTTGTGAAACGTTCTGTTGGGCAGAACTTTGTGTTGTGTAGTCTAGGGTTAACCTGGAGGCTAGCAGAACTTTGTAATATTCGATTTTGGAACATTTTGGTTAACCATCTCATTGGAAGGTTTGTTTTGGATAGCTTAGGACATTGGTTTGTATTCTCTTTAAGTTGAACCACACGTCCGAGGTTGGGAACACCTGAAACCCCTCACTTTGCATTGGTCCATCCCTGGCATGTTTTCCATTGCCATGCCTTTTTGGTTTTTAGTCCTTTCCCCTAGGCCCGATAGGTGTTTTACCATCCCCATCATGAAACTATGTTCAAATAAAGGGTTGGTTGCTCACTATTTTCATTTTATGTCATTTGTATCATTGCTCGGCTTCCCAACATGTGGTAGCGACAGGAGGATTACCTGTAAAAGGCAAATGTCCAAACAGTTTTCCTAAAAATTATGTGGTTTGATTGGGCCATCAGTGCTGGGTTAAAGGTGTGTGTGACAACGTAACCTTGGAGATGCCCATTGAGGTGGTCTGGGCCAGGGAAAGTCACCAACTAAGTGATGCAACTCCTGGATGTGATATATAGGGTATCCCCAGGCATCTCTTTACATGCCCACCATTACCCAGTCAACAGAAAAACCGTAGTGTCACTCAAGAGGTAGCATTGTGCATTGGGAAGGAAGGAGCGTGCCCATTATTGTACTTGTGTACGAATATCAGAATAGGGGGGAAACGGAAAGATCTGCCCAAATAAAGGTTTACTGTGCAAACAATTCACGTGAGACAAATACACAAGCCACTGGTCCCTGATCGCGGATCCACACATGCAGTGGGGCTTTATGAAAATCACACCTCAGGTGCGCAAAGCCCAGCATGTTGCAGGAAGCACAGCCTATGTAAAATGAAGGACTACAGACTAAGGGTTTAGGGAAGGATGTGCAATATTGGTCCACTTCCACAGAATATAACAACCTAATCTTCCTTGCCAGGGTGTAGTCCTTCAGTCCTTCCTTCTATCCCTTGGTTTTCACCTTTCTTTGGCAATGATCAAAAGAGAAACTCACAGGCCTCTGGTTTGTTGGCATTTCTGTTGATGCCAGACAGTTGGTGCCTAGGGGTTCTCGGGGATAACCCCTTTCTGTACATACAGGGCTTTGTCAGTTCAGGTGTTGGGCCTATCCTTTTTAATTTTCTTTCTTCACTATATTTATCTCGCTCCCTCCCGACTTCAACTCACTATCTGGCCTTGTAGATGCCATGCCACTGGCTACTTCAATGGACCACCAGACTCTCTTACTGCTCATCCTCTATTCCTCCCTCTTTCTCTTGTTCAGTAATAGTTTCCTTTCCCTCTTTTGCCTCCTATCTCTCTCCCTGGGTTCTCCTTATGGCCAATGGGTTGTGTCACGTTCCCTCTTCTGCACTTCTGGTACGCTCTTCTCCACCTTACAAGCATTCTTCTACCACCTGCTCTCCTTTTGTCTTAAGGAGGGTGTCACTGACACCCTCTCTCTTCCTTTTCATTGTATTCCCCTTCTTCGGGCCATTTCCACCTCCTCCCTTCTTCCACTCCCCCCTCTAGTCTTCCTTTGCTCTCACTCCTCCACCTCTCTCAGCTTGTCTTCTTTCCTACAGCACCCCTAATTTCCTCAGGGTTATTGTTCTCTCTGGTCTTTTCTACTCTCTTCATTGGTCTTGTTTTCTTCATTTCTCCTTTCAGCACCTTCTCGCCTCCTCTTCATTGTCCTTCTCCTCCTTTCTGTACCCCTCCTCCATCCGACTTTGTTGTTCCGATCTCCTTCCCTTCTTTCATTTCCCCAAACCTTCTCTGCATCATTCCTCCTCCACCACACCCCCTGTACCACCTCCTCGCCAAATTGCAATACTTCTCTCTTCCTTTCGCCTACCTCTCTCTTCCAACCACTCTAACACACTACCACTTTCCTGCACTCTCCTCCTGAACCCCACACTCCCCAAATGCTGTTGGTCCATTCGAATAGGAACCGTTCCCCTCTGGCATAGCCTAATTGCCCGCCGCACGACCTTCCCGGCAGCTAAGATCCCTGAATGCCCAGCACTGATTGAACTACATGTTTGGAAGCTGGGTTTTATTTTGCTCCATTCAGCGCTGTGGGTTTGTGGTCCAAGCTTTCATCAAGACCTGCCCCCATCTTTGTTTCAAATGACAACCACCACCTGCCAAGGTCTGTGCTCCGCTGTGTAAACATTGGACTTTAGCGTACCTTCCTTTCTCCCCTGAGCCAGAACGGCAGGGTCAGCAGCGGGGCACATTTATGGCATTTTAAACAAAGCACTTTTTGATAGTTTGATAGTTGCCAGTGTTTGTTTACCAGATTACAGTGGCTTCAGCCTCAATGCAAAGCCAGTTCTACTGCATGATATTGCTGACAAAAAAAAACGCATAAGCCCTTTTCTATATTGCGGCATTGGTTTTTGGGTGGGAGGAGCGGGGGGAGTACCTATGTCTATTTGCATTGCCCAGTCTCTACTGTTGGTCCAAAGGGTTTTCTTTCCAAGTGAAACTATCCACTTTCCAGGACTTCAGGGTTTCTGCAGTTTTAAGTTAATATCTTCAACAGCAGAGGTCCTGACAACACTTGTTTTTGGACGGATTACTAAGGCAGATAAAGGGATTTGAGAGGTTGTGCTAATGCTCCCTTCCCTACCAGGGTTGGAGAAAAACGACTTATTCTAGCTTGCCATATTTTGCTCTCTCTGGGAATCCAGAAGGCTACACTAGAGGACTGGACTTTCTGGGTGTTATGTCATTCCTATTGTCTTTCCCCTTCTGCCTAGGATTCTTATCTGGTTGGAAGGAGCCGAGTTTGTGAGGGTCAGGTGCCCTATCATTAAGACTCATGTTGAAGGTTTTGGGATCCAGGGTGGTGATGGATTGAGGAACCTAGGTGGCCCCCCCTCTCCCTATATAGCTTCTTGTGGCCCAGCATCACAGGCGGGTGGTAGCACCTAGCCCCAATGGTGATCCAGGACTCATCATCTGGACTAAAACATTGGGCTTTGTCACAGTGTACAAATGCTGAACGCAGACAAACAGACTCTCTTGCATTGTTGCCAGCAGGAAGGCTGGATTACATCGCCACCAGAACACTAGGTACTGATTCTAAGATGCAGACAGGTTATTTAAAACCCTGGACCACATCCACTCATCAGAACAAGCACAACACCTGGTCCTAAGTGAAACTACGGTGCAAACACCTGGTGAGCAGGTGGACACACAAAGCACTATCAAGCTTAACAGGGAATCTGAGCCATGAACCAGAACCCTCACTGAAACAATTGCTCTCTAAGGCGAAGTATAAAAAGAAGTTGAAGCCCCCTGACAGCGAGGGTGTTAGAATGGTTTTCCAGAGTGTTAGTGGTGTAGCAGAGAGAGAAGGAAGAGTCAGTGAGTAAAAACCTGAGGTGGCCAAGTCAAATAGGTCACAGATTGGAAGTGAGATGCAGAACAGGAGCTGACTAAGCCAAATGAGCCACACTATAGAACAGCTTACAGAGAGCCGTGTCCCAAAGGTTAGCAATGGCCAGGCCTTGAGAAGAAGCTTCAGAATAGCCTGCTAGCCTGCTGGTGGTAGCTGCAAATCCACCAGAGGCAGCTAAAAAAGTTAGCATCTTGGAGATTCCTTTGGCTGTGGCAGGGTCACAATTACAGCAGCCTGATGAATTCCTAGGTACGGGGAAACAAATGGGACCCAGAAGAACCCCTAGGATGAGGGGAAGCTACAGGCCTTGCCTCGGTAATGCATGAGGATTCACTAAAACAAGAGGGATAATTGCAGGTTATGCCTCAGTAAATCCTCAAGAGACTAACCCATAGGGTTGACAGAGTAGGTCTTGCTCCAGTATAAGATCATCAAGGCTACAGTGTCCCAGAAGGCTACTTTTTGTATGTATAGTCTGCCACGGTCAAGTTAAAAAAGGGGTCTGGGGCACTTACAACGTACCTGAGAATGATCTAAAGGACTATGTCCTGGGTGCAGGTGACCAGAGAGGATGTGAAATAGAATAGAGACTGAACATTTTAGTCTTAAAACTAGGTCCTTTTAGAATACGCTCTTTACTGGCCTTTATTTATTCCTTCTTCCTACCGCTGCTTCCTTTATGAGTTGGTCCTCCATTCACATTGTTAACCTCGTTTTCCCGCAAAATGCAGGCAATATGGGTTGGGGAGAAGGTGGGGTCATGTGAGGAGTCTTGCATTCCCCCACCCCCCCTCCCATTTGGCAGAAAAAGAATTGGTAAAAAATGTACAGTAAAATAAGCTGCAGTGAAAACATGTTCATTAAAACACATGGACCCATCCATCCAAGCCCCTCCTACCAAGAATAAATACATGTTTATGCACTCCGAGATTTTCTGGGTAGGGCCAGTGCTGTATAAAACGTTAATTACATACATAAATATCCCTGGGCCTCATCACAAGTCTGGCGATAATCCAGCGCAATTACAGCAGAGCGGATATAGCGTTACTGCCGGGCTGTGTGACGGCAATAGTGCCACATCACAACCTGGCATGACCCTGTGCACACCTCTGGTGGTAACTGCACCGAATAAGGGTCACCGCTGAAATATCTGCACTAATAGTGCTTCCACCGCTGATCCCGTCGTTGCCAGAACGGGAAGTATTGCAGCGACTGTGTTAAAAAACACAATCCATCAAATATCTTCATTTCCTACAGCCATCCGGTCCTGGAAACAAGCCAGAATGTCTCAGGAGAGGATCAAAGGCAAGCTGGCTGAAAATCGACTTACGAAATCCAAGCTCAGTGAGGGGGAGCTTGTGGTACCGATCGATGAGGTTGTTGTTCACAGTGATGAGCTATATGATATGATATGGCATTTATAACGCGCCTAAACACAAGTGTTTCAAGGCGCGAAATATATGACACCAGGCAACGCAACACATCTGCACAGCACAGGGAAGCCATCTGGCACTCCATCAGCCAGAAAATGACAGCTGTGGCCAGCGTATCCTGTGACGTGGAGGACTGTCGTACATGCTGGAACGACCTCAGGGTCAGGGTGCATGGACTGCTGCTCCAACACCACTGGAAACTGGAGGAGGAACTGTGGAACCACTGGTCCTCAACACCTGGGAGGAAAAGTGCAGCATGGTGCTGGATATGGAGGGAATAGAGGGAGTTGGAGGTCCAGAGGCGGGTGCCAGCAGCCAGGAGGTCAGTCAACCTCCCCTCAAGCCCCAGCACAAGCGCATGCACAAATGACAGTGTAGCATAAGATGCCCCAGTCGACAGGGACACATGTCAGCATACCCAGAAGCAGGGCCTGCCAACAGGTTAGAGTGAGGGGGTGACATATCAACCACCCTCCACAGCAGCCATGTGTTACATCAGTGTGAAGGACTGGCAATTGACCTATCCAAGTGCCATGCACACCACACCCCTGCTGGTACACCCTGTGCCAGTGGATTGTGGTGCGAGAGTAACCACAACACCATGCAGCAGTCACACCAGCATGTTGCGGGCCCAGTTGTCCTGCCCCATGCTGGCATGGCAGACAAGACAAAGGGAAGTACATTCCCCTTTACACCGACATGGCCTCAGCTAGCCAATCACTGTACACCACAAAACAACCCTGCTGGCTGCACAGCAGTGGCCCATAGTGCCATGGAGTAAGCCATCACACCCACCCCCACAAGGTGAGTGCCACCCGGGGAGGGAATGTGGGGGCATGAAGGACCTCATGCATGCATGCCTTACACAGCTGTCCCAGCATGGACATCCTGCCCTCCCCACACACAGGCCGAAGACCAACTGGCCATGTGTCAGACACTCATTGCTACAAGCATCCCCATGATGCTGTGCCCACATTCAAACTCCCCTGATCAACCATGCCCATTTGCCCATATGAGTGGGGCTCCACTCTGTACCAAAGCAAATGTGTCTTGCATGCCAACACACGTGGGGGAAACATACCTGACAACATTTCCTATGTCCCCTACAGGCACTCACGCATCGTCAGAGGCATCACAGGAGAAAGAGGTTGCAGGCCCATCTGGGAGCGGCGCATCCAGGCCCTCAAGGTCTACCACCACCACACATCTGCAAAGGCCCTGTCAGGCCACACCGAGGCGGATGTCCCAATGTGATGCATCGCAACACAGCAGGGTCAAGCCAACGTCCACTACACAGGCCACCAGGACCAGCACAAGGCACACTGCACCCACTCCCGCAGCTGGAGGCCCAAACACAGAGGCCACACCTGCAGGGAGGGCAACTGTGGAGTCACAGGGGGAGCCCAGCCCAGTTTCACCACCTACCAAAAAAAAAAAAAAACGCTGTTATCCCTCCCATCTGTAGTTTAACTGCATATAGAAGTGTACCTAAAAAGAGTTTCCCCAGATAGCCCCTCTGTGCACAGTTGAATCTAGAAGTGTGCCCATTAACATGCCCTGTTGGACTTCATAATTGTGCCTATATATCCAGTCTCTGCATAGGGTGGGTTCTGTCTCCTAATTGCATTGTATGATGTTCAGGTTGCACTGATGGGCCTCTCTCCCACTATGCAGATCTCCCAAATTTAGCAGGGGTTCTGTCTCCTAGTTTGCACTGCTTGATGTCTAGATTGCACCGATAGGCCTGTCTCCTAATTGCATTGTTTGATGTTCGGGTTGCGCTGATAGGCCTCTCTCCCACTATACAGGTCTCTCAAATTTAGCAGGAGTTCTGTCTCCTAATTGCACTGCTTGATGTCTACATTGCACTGATAAGCCTGTCTCCTAATTGCATTATATGATGTTCAGATTACACTGACGGGCCTCTCTCCCACTATACAGGTCTCTCAAATTTAGCAGGAGTTCTGTCTCCTAATTGCACTGCTTGATGTCAACATTGCACTGATAATCCTGTCTCCTAATTGCATTGTATGATGTTCAGGTTGCACTGATGGGCCTCTCTCCCACTATACAGGTCTCTCAAATTTAGCAGGGGTTCTGTCTCCCAATTGCATTATATGGTGTTCAGGTTGCAATGATAGGCCTCTCTCCCACTATACAGGTCTCTCAAATTTAACAGGAGTTCTGTCTCCTAATTGCACTGCTTGATGTCTACATTGCACTGATAATCCTGTCTCCTAATTGCATTGTATGATGTTCAGGTTGCACTGATGGGCCTCTCTCCCACTATACAGGTCTCTCGAGTTTAGCAGGGGTTCTGTCTCCCAGTTGCATTGTATGGTGTTCAGGTTGCACTGATAGGCCTCTCTCCCAATATACAGGTCTTTCAAGTTGAGCAGGGGTTCTGTCTCCCAATTGCATTATATGATGTTCAGGTTGCACTGATAGGCCTCTCTCCCACTATACAGGTCTCTCAAATTTAACAGGAGTTCTGTCTCCTAATTGCACTGCTTGATGTCTACATTGCACTGATAATCCTGTCTCCTAATTGCATTGTATGATGTTCAGGTTGCACTGATGGGCCTCTCTCCCACTATACAGGTCTCTCAAAACTAGCAGGGGTTCCGTCTCCCAATTGCATTATATGATGTTCAGGTTGCACTGATAGGCCTCTCTCCCACTATACAGGTCTCTCAAATTTAACAGGAGTTCTGTCTCCTAATTGCACTGCTTGATGTCTACATTGCACTGATAATCCTGTCTCCTAATTGCATTGTATGATGTTCAGGTTGCACTGATAGGCCTCTCTCCCACTATACAGGTCTCTCAAAATTAGCAGGGGTTCCGTCTCCCAATTGCATTGTATGATGTTCGGGTTGCACGGATAGGCCTCTCTCCCGCTATACAGGTCTCTCAAATTTAACAGGAGTTCTGTCTCCTAATTGCACTGCTTGATGTCTACATTGCACTAATAATCCTGTCTCCTAATTGCATTGTATGATGTTCAGGTTGCACTGATAGGCCTCTCTCCCACTATACAGGTGTAGTGATACACGAAATTGCAACCTTGCCAATCAGGGCTTTAGATGACAGCATTAGCCGCTGAAAGCCAATAGTGTATTCAAAGTATGTGCTAAAAATGCTGACAGTAGTACAGGCAGGGAGGGCCCCTAGCCATGTAGCTAATAGGTTTTTGGAGTGTTTGGAACATCATGGCACCTATATAGCGCTTAGATAGCCAGACTTAAGCGCTATAAACACTAAGCTATGAGTGCATGCCTTTTAGAGCTTGCAGATGGGGTTAATACATCCCTGCTTCCCTTAGAATATTCAGCCTCACTAACGTTAGCCCTGGCTCCAAGCTAATCTTCCTTTTCTCTGGGAAGGTACTGATAAGACATTCCTCAGCCAGCGCAGATGGGAACAAGGGAGGGGGTAGGAGCGAGCAGGGAGCATCTCAGAGAGAGCTGGGTTTTTTCCATGAACCAGCCTCACAGAGAAAGTTCTGGAACTATGCGTCATGGTGACTGACAGCAAGAGATTATAAAGTATCCATGCACACATGGGATCAGGGGGAGATCGCCTGTGGACTTGATTCGTGTACAGTCAGGTGCCCGGAATTGGCTCTCACGGTGTCCTCCAGCCTTGTTTTTCTATGAGCGGGGCTTGTTTTACAGCTAGCTTATGAGAAACCCAGGTCTCCCAGGGCTGAGATTAAGGGACGTAAGACTGTGTTTCTCTATGTTTCTCTATATTTCTCTATGTTTCTCTATGTTTATCTAAGTTCCATGTTTCACTATATTTTGCATTGCTCTTTGTTTTATGTTTTGTAATATTCTCTAACTTGAATCCCAAATGTATATGAAATTCACTGCTTAGAATAAATATGCTAACACTTTGAGGGTGTCATTTGTCACTTGCATGAGATCACTGCTCAGCACAATAGAACCTGTATTTTGGGCTGAATTGGGTATTTTTGCTCTCAAAGGGCTGGCCCCGAGGAAGATTTTGCCCAATATCAAGACATTTGGTGGCAGCTTTGTGGGATTTGTGAAGAGCAGTGCCATGACATGACAAATGGTGTGAGAGAACACAGTGTAGAGTGGGGAGCAGGCTGTCGCATTTCCTTGATGGTCTCACTGCAGCTCTGAGACTTCAAAAGGCAGCAATGTTGTGTCGGTTTGCCGTGGCCGATAGCTTGTGTGGTTAAGACTCCCTTCAGTAAATCAGTCGTGACTGACTTATTGCATGGGATTGGTGCCAGGGAGTACAAGGCAATAAACGAGCGGGAAATGGCTTTGTTTAAAGCACTCCGATGAATGGTTAAGAAAGATGTATGCTCAATTAGAAAAAGAATTTTATCATGTGGTTTCCCAAGTTTAAAGTTGTAATTTGGAATGCATAATGAGACGGAGTTCTCATCTCTATTCTGTCATGAGGGCAGGGAAAAAAAAAAATAATTGCAGGAATTTGACATGCAAATTGTGAATAGTGATTTAACCATTGACTCAGCCCCAGTGTGCTAGCGAGTGGGGGCTGTAATGTTCGGAGGCGAAGGTTCGTCTTTTTTGATATATGCTTTTGAAGGGTTGGCATTCCTGAATAATGAGGCAGGAGAATGAGTAACATCTGTGCTGAGAGCCTAAAGAGTTTTTTCTTTCTTTTGGCAACTGTAAAATTCCATGTGCTAATGGTGGCAAATTCTGTTTAAAGGAAACACACTAAAATGGTTATATTGCATTTTAGGCTGTGCCATGCTTATATTGGGTGAGAGACTCACTTAAAAAGGAAAGTGAGTGAATGTTATTTGGATTTTCGATTTTTGTGTACTGATTTGAAATTGCAGAACCAGTTTGCAATGGTTGGGGGGAAAAACAATTTATATTTTTCTAAATTGCCCCTGGAGTATTTTTGACTGTCCCCATGCTATGCCATGGATTTGTGCTGTTGCCTTATAAGTGATGTATGCTTTGAAAATAGTGACCTGTTGACTGTGATACATGGGGAAAAATGTTGTTGACACATTAAACAGCCCACAAGCAATAGAGTGTGGGTTGTTCTTGCAGGAAAAAAAACGTGCAGGGAGCTGCACTAAATATGGCATTTTTATTTTTTAAATGCACTGAAATGAGTGGTTATAGTTTGGCAATGGTACAACAGAATGAAACATCTGTGTGTGATAAGATAGCACAAAGATTTAATGGGTTGTGAGTTCTCTTGAAAGATCGCACATTACAAGAAAAAAAAGACGCTTTGACATTTTGCAAAATTACATGGAGTAGAAAAATGACAAGAAAAGTGCCGCTTTTGAAAACAAGAGTCTTGCTGTGTGTGCAGAGCTTGTGCCTTGAAGCTGTCTTGGGCGAGGTGCGTGAAGGCAAACAAAAGCAGAAACAGTACAAGAAAGAGTTAATTTGGATGAACTGTCTGAAACGAGTGAAGCCGCCACAGTATAAGAGTTATAGGCAAAAGAGATAAGCTGCGTGGCGCTGCCAGGTGCACACGAAAGATAAACATGCCTGCATTCCTGAGGAAGGGGGAGCAAAAACAGAGAGCTGTTCAAAAAGTAAAGAATTTGCCCAGTAAACTGTGGTACGGAGCAAAGGCTTCATGCAGGATGGCAGACGGGCACATCACATCTGAACATTTACCTATGCATCTGTGAATGGGCCAAGAAAAGACAGCTGCCCATTCCAACAGACATTACTGTGCAAACCGCATTCCCATGTGATGTGATGTGAAGTGAAGTAAAGCGCTATTGCTGTGCAAGCTGCATTCCAATGCTCCATGTGATGTGAACTGAAGTAAAGCGCTGTGCACTGGAGAAGAAACCTCTAGGCGCTTTGAGAAGAGAAAATACACATCTGGCAAACTGCAAGCTACATTGCCAGGGATGGAGTAACTGACAAAGACATTATGGCCTTCCAGATGGAAGCAAAACTGACAAAAGTGCTTAGCCGTTTTGCAAGAGACAACATGCAGAGCGGGGCTTTGAAGTACAACATGAACACTGCACATTAGCCATGATCCAGAAGCCACACGGCTTAGTGCAAGAATGAATGATTTGTTGAAGCAACAAAAGAAACTGACTCAGACTATCGCACTCAAAGGAGTGGTTCAAAAACAGCAAACGCCCTTTGAAAAAAAAATGACAAGTGAAAAAACCAGAGGCTTGAAAAGACACTGCTAAGAAAAGAAAGATAAATAAACAAAGCTGCTCGTACAACTGTAAGCGGTATTGGACTGAAAGACTTTACCTTTGAAAAATGGAGTGATGCCAGCAGGGCAACCTAAACCAAGATCATGGGACACTGGAAGCAAGTTGGCGCCTGGCATTTGTGATCGCTTTGGTGAAAAAAGAAAAGCATTGTGCGACCTGGGTACTTACTATATGGCTTTGTAAAAGCACAGATCAGTCTGAGGTACCATTGACCAGCTATGATTGCATTGCACAAATGAGTTTGTGATTAGGCAGTTACACCCCGTATGGTTGAGTGTAAATAAGCCCCCAGAAACATGCAGAAAGGTGATAAATAATTGCAGTAGCAATGACAAAGTGTGTAGTTACCTGATGAGACTTTTTGAAGATGGGGGTGGTATTATGGGAAGGGGTGGATAACGCTGATATTGAAGTTTTGATGACATCCTAACATTTCTGTTTGTATTTTGCCTAGGCAAAGCACGACAAGACATTTCATAATATAGAGAGTGAATATGCAGTTTGTGGGTGACACTGATCAAAGAAGGGTCAGACGCATTCTCAGAGAAAGCGAGCCACTGCGACATGCTATTTCAACTTTAACGTGCCCTGCACCGCACTCAATGCTGTAACCTGCGAATAGTGTCCAACAGAGTAATAACTTTTGCTGAACTGGCATGATGCAGACTTGGCTAATTATCAAGTATTTGATGCTACACATTTAAATGACATGTTTTGCCCTTTCTTGTTTAAAGGACTATGGACAATGAATTGTGGACTGTAACATCAGGCACCACATACAGCTGTGTGACACAGCAATTGAATGCTAACACATTGAAAAATGGTTTTTAAATGCACGGTTGAGATGAATCTGAAAAAACCAAATGGTTTTACTCTTCCAACTGAATGGCTTGAACCAGAGATGTTTTGTTTTTTGAAAAAAAAAATATTCTACATTGCACGTAGGCAGGAGAATGATTTATGAACTGTTGGGGCAGCAGAATTATGCAAGCAGGAGCGTAATTTATTTTGAGATAAGATGGGTGCGCACATCAAAGTCACCTGTGCGTAGGTTAAGATTCTTAATTGAAGTAATGCTGCCAAGTGTGTGAGCTATAATTTGAAATGGTAATCTTTGAAACACTGGATACTTTTACAGCCAGCTTAAGGCAGGTAAATGAAACCATGACTGACTTGATGTTTGATTTTATGACACAGAGTGTGACACGGTTTTTTGTTAAACCAACCAGTTTCATGTTTTTGTGGGGACAGCTGTCTCCAGCACACTAATGCAAAGAGTCACCTTTTGATTGTAAACATTTGGAATAATTCTTTGGAAAAGCGCTGCAAATGAGTATCCACATGGAATTGCTAGAGTACTGGCCTGGCACATTGTCAGGCATCTTTTGTCACTGAATGGATACCATTTGTTTAATTTGTCTAATGTGATGTTTTTCTGACCAAGAACGGCAGCGAGTGTTCTCGCCAAGATTTAATGAACTATAACTTGACTAAATGAATTTTTTCCATGGTGTGATGAAACAGCCACTGCCGGATAGTAGTATGGTGTTTGTGGCTGAAGTTAATATTGTATATGGTAGATATCCCACTTGAAGAAGGGTATTCTCCAAGTCACAGAAGGTAGACACTGTGAACCTGTTAGATTTTCCAGTGGTAAGACAACATGTAAATTGTAGACTGGTAATGCACACCTTCATTATTACAGTGCTACACTTAGACATAGATTTATCATGAGGCAATGTTTCCTTAGTACTACCAAGCTGCTACTAATGGAGTCCATTTCTATGGCCCATCACTAGAGTGCGTGTAGCTAGGGAGCTAGATTCATTAATTGCAGGAGCTTTATATGCTTGTGACATAGAAACTGTGCACTATAAGCTAGCCACTATGGGTTCTGATGCCAGCTCTGCTATAGAACTTCTGGCCTAGTGGGGCCCATTGATATGCCCAGCACTGCTACAAGTATTGACAGCCAATTGAAGATAACAGAATTTTAGACATGAAGACATTTTTGTCTGCCATAGGGCAGGTCAACAAGACTGCTAAATACACACAATGCATTGTATGGCAAACATTGTTAAATCAGCAGGTGTTGGCTTTTTACTGGGTGGGGGCGACCATCCTCCACACACTGGCACGCAGAGCTACAGTTACCAGCATACATATGGATTGAATTGCTTGCTTTTGATTGCATGAATAACACATGCCATGCTTTGATGTAAATTAGTAGAATTGTTTTTATTTAGACAACCTGGTGCCCATGGGTTCACCTTGTTCACGAAATTAGATGGTTTCTGGTTGGGTTCCACCTACCTGGGGGAAGTGTCTAGTCACACAGCCCATAGTCACGCTTGAATGCCCTGGGATCAGGGGGAGGGTAGGCCCTTAGGGTGAAAGGCTGCCAGGTTTTAGAATTGGTAACCATACATAAATGCAATAGTGCATTGTAGATTAGACTACACTGGATTGCCTTGACATTTTAACTGCATGCTGCTTTTTAACTGACAATCAGTTATACAAAATTGATTTAGGTATTTTTGTGTAGGCCAGGTTTTGGCTAGAGTAAATGTCCATGTTCACTTGGCATAGGTATTTTTGTGTAGGCCAGGTTTTGGCAAGGGTATATGTCACTGTTCACTTTGTGTACATTTTTGTTTAGGTAGTGCTTTACCTTGCATGCCACGCTAACTAACCGCTATAAGATAGTTTGCTTAAACCTCTTGCAAAGCCCCTAGGTCTTTATCACTGCACTAAATACTATGTTGATAGGTATTAGTCAGCATTTGTCGCACAAACGTTGAATAGGGGTGGAATGTAGTGATACACGAAATTGCAACCTTGCCAATCAGGGCTTTAGATGACAGCATTAGCCGCTGAAAGCCAATAGTGTATTCAAAGTATGTGCTAAACATGCTGACAGTAGTACAGGCAGGGAGGGCCCCTAGCCATGTAGCTAATAGGTTTTTGGAGTGTTTGGAACATCATGGCACCTATATAGCGCTTAGATAGCCAGTCTTAAGCGCTATAAACACTAAGCTATGAGTGCATGCCTTTTAGAGCTTGCAGATGGGGTTAATACATCCCTGCTTCCCTTAGAATATTCAGCCTCACTAACGTTAGCCCTGGCTCCAAGCTAATCTTCCTTTTCTCTGGGAAGGTACTGATAAGACATTCCTCAGCCAGCGCAGATGGGAACAAGGGAGGGGGTAGGAGCGAGCAGGGAGCATCTCAGAGAGAGCTGGGTTTTTTCCATGAACCAGCCTCACAGAGAAAGTTCTGGAACTATGCGTCATGGTGACTGACAGCAAGAGATTATAAAGTATCCATGCACACATGGGATCAGGGGGAGATCGCCTGTGGACTTGATTCGTGTACAGTCAGGTGCCCGGAATTGGCTCTCACGGTGTCCTCCAGCCTTGTTTTTCTATGAGCGGGGCTTGTTTTACAGCTAGCTTATGAGAAACCCAGGTCTCCCAGGGCTGAGATTAAGGGACGTAAGACTGTGTTTCTCTATGTTTCTCTATATTTCTCTATGTTTCTCTATGTTTATCTAAGTTCCATGTTTCACTATATTTTGCATTGCTCTTTGTTTTATGTTTTGTAATATTCTCTAACTTGAATCCCAAATGTATATGAAATTCACTGCTTAGAATAAATATGCTAACACTTTGAGGGTGTCATTTGTCACTTGCATGAGATCACTGCTCAGCACAATAGAACCTGTATTTTGGGCTGAATTGGGTATTTTTGCTCTCAAAGGGCTGGCCCCGAGGAAGATTTTGCCCAATATCAAGACAACAGGTCTCTCAAAATTAGCAGGGGTTCCGTCTCCCAATTGCATTATATGATGTTCAGGTTGCACTGATAGGCCTCTCTCCCACTATACAGGTCTCTCAAATTTAGCAGGAGTTCTGTCTCCTAATTGCACTGCTTGATGTCTACATTGCACTGATAAGCCTGTCTCCTAATTGCATTGATAGCAGGGCCGCCGTGCCCAAATTGCATTGTCTGTTCCCCAAACTGCTCTGATAGGCTTCTCTCCCACTATACAGGTGTCTCAAACTTAGCGGGGCCGCCGTGCCCAAATTGCATTTTCTGTTCTCCAAACTGCTCTGATAGGCTTCTCTCCCACTATACAGGTGTCTCAAACTTAGCGAGGCCGCCGTGCCCAAATTGGACTGTCTGCTCTCCAAACTGCATTGATAGCAGGGCCGCAGGGCCCAATTGCATAATTTCTTTCTCCAAACTGCTTTGACAGGCCTCCCTCCCACTATACAGGTGTCTCTAACCTAGCAGGGCCGCCGTGCCCAAATTGCACTGTCTGCTCTCCAAACTGCATTGATAGCAGGGCCGCCGTGCCCAAATTGCATTGTCTGTTCTCCAGACTGTTTTTGATAGGCCTCTCTCCCATTATACAGATGTCTCTAACCTAGCAGGGCCGCCGTGCCCAAATTGCATTGTCCATTCTCCAAACTGCATTGATAGGCCTCCCTCCCTACTATACAGTTGTCTCAAACTTAGCAGGGCCGCTGTGCTCAAATTGCACTGTCTGTTCCCCAAAATGCATTGACAGCAGGGCCGCCCGACCCAAACCCACAGCCCCAAAACATACATAGTTAGCTCACCACAGTGAGCCACGCGAAGGGAGACCGAGACTAAAGAAAGCCACTGTTAAAACCCAACTAGATAACTATACAACCCTTAACTCCACCTTATACCCCGACTGAAACAACAACAAGACTAAAACAACTCGGAACCATACAATGCCGCGCAAACGGCCCACCCAGAGGGAAAGAAGAGAAGAAAGAACAAACACCCCGAAACTTCAACCAAGAACAGCAACAACAGAACACACCCCCACAGACAGGTTCAGAGATCGGACCAACACTGAAAGAAGAGACAAATCCCTCTACCTAACTCCATACCTCGCCGAGACCTGCTCACCAGATCGAACCAACGCAACGCCAAAACCAACTACACTGAACAACCTACCAACATCACGAAGAAAGACGAACCCGACCAGATACAACAAGCACACAACTGAAGCTATAACACCATACATCACCAAAGCAAGAAGAACCCCCAACCCACAACCACGTCCCCTGGAAGACGAACCAGATGAAAACAAAAACCCTAGATTAAACCTAGAAGAACTACTCGAGGACGCCGACAACCTGAAACCTGCTCCTGAGCTAGATCAGAAAATGACCATAACAAAAAAAGGCAAACCAAGCTACACCTCTAAACTCCACTGCAATCTAATAAACGCAAGATCCATGTCAAAACATTCTGCAGAGATCTTCGACCTACTCGACGACAACGGCATCGACATCCTCTTCATCACAGAAACTTGGCTGGGCGACAACTACAAAATCACACTCCAAAACTGCCTTCCAGCAAACTTTAAATGCCTTCAAATTAACAGGAAAAATAAAAAAGGAGGAGGCATCGCAATAGCCTTTAAAGAACAGCTGAAAATAAGAACAGACGAACCTCTCAACATCCCCAACTGCGAGTCCATGGTCATACACCTAACGGCTAGCCCAAAAACCAACATCACATTCATCGTGGTGTACAGACCCCCAACTTATGATGCATCCTTCGTCGACAACTTCATAGAAGCCATAACCAACATAGCAATCAACCACGAACACCTAATCATACTGGGGGACTTCAACATCTGGTTCGAAGACAGTCATGCCAACTCCCAAAACTCACGGATTGAACAACTCGCCACCATGAAACTACGACAACTAGTAAAAGGGGCAACTCATTCGGCAGGACACACCCTGGACGCAATATTCGCAGAGGAAAAACTCATCACCACGGCACCGCCAATACAAATACTGTGGAGCGACCATCTCATCATCCCATTCGTAATCACTCTGCCTACTCAAGTCTACATCCAACCTCGCAAACTCACAGCCACCACAAAAAGAAACTGGAAAGACGTCAAAAAAGGCAACCTATTCGAACAACTGGAGTTAACCAAGCCCTTAACAACAGAACTAGACCTAGCTGACCTAGACGGGAAAGCTGAGATATTACACAAATGGATTGCAGATACAATTGACAAGATGGCCCCAGAAAAACCATTCACACCATCAAAAAAGAGAGCAATGGCAAAATGGTTTACCCCACTACTAAGCACCATGAAAAAAGAAAACAAAAAGATGGAAATAGAATGGAGGAAAGATTACAACCCAGACAACAAAACAATGTTCCAGAAGCAAATTCGCGCATACAAGAAGGAAATTCAAAAGGCAAAGAGAAGGCTTTTTGATGACAGAATCACAAATGCCACCAACACACAAAAAGAAATGTTCCGTATCATTAAAGAAATGAGAAACCCACCAGGCTGTGACAACACCCCAACCCCCTCGGAGAAACTATGCAACAATCTTGCAGACCACTTCAAAAAGAAAATCAACGACATCCGACAAACCATCCAACAGAGACCAACTAGCAGCGACATACAACCAAACGAACCCAAATCAGAACCGCAGCACAAACTCAATAACTACCCCGAAATATCAGCAGAGGCATTCGCAATGCTGGTAAAACACAGCAAGAAAGCGGGTTCACCGATGGATCCCTGTCCCCCGGACATCTACAAATCAATCCTCGCACAAGGAACACCAGCAGAATACTTCAGAAACCTTCTAAATCTATCACTGGCAACAGGAACAGTACCAAGGATCTTCAAATCGGCTTTCATCAAACCACTTCTGAAAAACACAAGCGGGGACGTAGACGACCTCTCCAACTACAGACCAATCTCCAACATCCCCTACCCAGCCAAACTCCTCGAAACCTACGTATACAAACTAACCCAAGAATACGCTGAAGAACACCACCTGCTAGACCAAGCTCAAGTCGGCTTCAGACCCACAAGAGGTACAGAAACAGCACTACTATCCATCTGGGATGACCCAAAAACAAACGCAGACTCCGACACAACATCTGCCCTTATCCTGCTCGACCTCTCTGCAGCCTTTGACACAGTTAGCCATGACACCCTAACCAAAAGACTAGCAGACATAGGCATAACAGACACAGCGCTACGCTGGACTAAATCATTCCTAGCAGACAGAACTGAAACCGTCTGGATCAAACCATTCAAATCTACCCCACGAGTCAACGACTGTGGAGTACCACAAGGATCCTCACTATCACCACTGTACTTCAACATCTATCAAACCCCAGTAATCAGAATCTTCAAGAAACACAACATCAAATGCTACAACTACGCAGACGACACTCAAATCATCTACAAGATCGAAGACACCCAAGCCGATCATTCAAACTTAACCGACTGTCTAAAAGAAGTCTTCAACTGGATGAATGCCAACAACCTGAAAATCAACCCAGGTAAAACCGAAATCATGATCATATCCAAAAACCAACAAAAGGAAACCGCCATCCCGTGGCCAACGGAAATGGGATCTGCACCATCACCATCTAAGATAGTAAAAAATCTGGGAGTCCTGATGGACAACACCCTAACCTTAGAACCGCAAATAAACGCAACAGTCAAGAAATGCTTCTTCCTCCTCCACACGGCAAGAAAAATACTACCTTTCCTCTCCTTCACACACAAAACACTCACCATCGTCGGCCTCATCATGTCAAGCATCGACTATGCAAACAGCCTCTACCTCGGTATACCGGAATACCTACTGAAGAAGCTACAAAGGATCCAAAACACAGCAGCCAGACTACTCCTCAAACTATCCAGAAGAGACCACATCACCCCGGCCCTAAAAACACTACACTGGCTCCCAGTAAAACAGCGCATCATCTTCAAAACAATGTGCATAACGCACAGGGCAATCAGCGGACAAGGAGCAGAATTCCTACAAAAGAAAATAACAATCTACAAGCCAACGAGACCGCTCAGGTCAACCAATGAAATCCGACTGGAACAAAAACCTTACATCAAGAAGAAACTCGGAGGAACCGCTTTCTACCACCTAGCCGCGAAAACCTGGAACAGCATCCCAAAAATAATAAGGAACACCAAAGATCACCTCAAATTCAGAAAATTACTAAAAACCTGGCTCTTCAAAACCAGAGACTAAAACCGAAACAACAATAAGACAAATGACTCAACAAAAAGGACCTTGACACAGGGGTCCACCTGCGAGACCCAGGGAGACGGAGGCAACGACTCCAGCCAACCCTCACCATCCCCCATCACCCGTACAGCCACAACTAGGTACCACGAGCTGTGGAACGGACAAGACACAACTAATCACCACACAAACGGAAGCATGGACACTAGCAGCTGCGCTAGTCATGTGGGGGGGTGAGGAGCATGCAAAGTTATTAAGGGAGCGGGCGGAGGGGACAGCTAAATCCTCAAACGGCCTCGAATGGAGAAAAAAAAAAAAAACGAGCACGTACCTCCTGAGACACAGGGTGTACAAGCATCCCGTCGTGTAAGATTACACGAGCCCAACCGGCTCAATCCAGGATAGAGATGCCAACTAACCAATACCACTAACAACTTCCTTCTCTGCATACACCTCTCAAACTCCAAACCAAACACAACCACAAACCTCCAGCACAGCAAACCGCACGAACTTCACTACACTGCAACAACAAAACAAAAACACACATAGACTCGCACATCAGCACACGACGACTACCGGCCGCATACACCCCAGGCCCAGCCGACGGAACCACCGGGCTGAGGCTGCCAACAGCACATCACTGCAATCTTGCACTTTTCCAGCCTCCACCCACTAACCCACCCCTCCCTCCCTCTTTCAGAGCCGCCAGAGCGCCAGGGGACCACTCCGGTGGTGATAGTGCGCGGTACAAATGACCTTTAACATTAACATTAACATAACATACAGAAGGCCCACAGACCACAGAGAGCCCTCCAGGCCACCAGCGTGCTGAGACCCAAGGTAGCCCTCCATGTCCCCAGTGTGCTCAGGCCCCTGAGCCAGAGGTTAACACACCCTCTTATGGCTCCCCTGATTCTAGCCCAGAGCCAGTGCACAGCCCCTCTCCCATACGCCACAAACCACCAAGCAGCAACATGCTGCAGAGGCTGGATGAGATGGAGCATAGACAGAGGGAGATGGAGGGCGATAGGGCACATGCACTCAGAACACTTGCAGGCCATACATGGGGCCACCTGCAGGATTGTGCGGGCCATATTGAAGAACCGGGCAGAGACAACTGCCAGTATGGCTGCCCTGACACTATAAGCCCAAATGGTCAGGGAGATGACTGAAGGTGTGTCTGCACTGGCAGAGGCATTCCACCAGAGCAACAAGTTTTCACGCCAACAGATGCAGGGGCCAGGCTCTATCCCTTCCCCCTTCTACCACACCCACAAAGGAGTAACAGCAGAGCACACCGACGCGTCAATCACAGCGCCTTCGGCGCCCAAGATCAACGGGGGCTGGCACGGGGAGGGGAAGATACCACAGTTGTAATGGACTCTGAGATACTACTTGCCATGAGCGGCCATGCTGGGGAGTGGGTGGGGGAGGTGAGATGGTGGATAGTGTGCTGAAGAGTTGGCGGGGGAGGCATGAGTGGGTTAGTGTGCTGGGGAGTTGGTGGGGGCTGGCAGGAGGGGGGATAGTTGGGGCACTTCATTACATTAAAACTGTTAAACTTCATCAATGCAAGGACATTCCTGATTCTGTCATTGTCGTGTTTATTGATAGAGGCAAGTGTCACACAGTTGTGTGCATGGCTTGTGCCATGTTAAAGTGTCAGAAGAAATGGTCTGGCAGGCCAATATCCCATCCCATCACCCCTGGCAATGCGTACATTTGCCACAGGCACCGCATCCTCATCCTCTGGGGGTGGTATGTCCATGTCAGGGGGTAACAGGAAATTCCTTTTCAGGCAGATATGGGCCACACAAGGACAATTTTACCCACTTTCTCCGGAGCATACATCAGGGCTCCACCAGTACGGTCGAGGCAGCGGAAATGTGTGCATGGTTGTAGGCATTATTTTACAGGATTTGTGGATCACACACAGGGGTCATTACCAGGTCACCTCTGGGTATCCGGAGTCACCTGCATGGGAGGCACAGGCATTAGTCCCAGTGTAAGTGGTGGGCTTACAAAATACCAGGGCTGGGCAATGTACTCCACGTGCCCTTGCCTGGTTGTCCTGCCTCTCTACTTCCAAGCACAGCATGAGCAGCTGCCTGTCCCAGCTCACAGTGGCTAGTGACAGCATGGTCTTCGAAATGATGTTTGAGGTAGGGGTGTGCCTTATGTAGCCCTCTGGGGTTGATTGGGATCACTGTGCCATGCTTTCGGCGGTATTAGCGCCAGTCTTTCGGCGCCAATATCGCGGAACACCAGGGGCGTCACTAGGGGGGGGGGCTAGAGGGGCTATAGCCCAGGATCTTTTGCTTGAAGCCCCGGATGAAGATCACAGGGCTACAAACAAAGGCTAGCCCGAACAGCAACGAGGAAATGGAAATGACTACGCTGACAAGTGAAGGCACAGATAGATGCAAGCCCAGGAGGCAGCAACGTTCGTGATTAGATTGAGAATCAAAGATACGAACATCGCTGCCTCCTGGGGCCGGCCGGCCTGCATCTACTCGTGCTTCTGTTGGTGTGCTGACTGGCCCTGGCTGCGCAGTCTGCGCGGGCCCAAACGCACATTCCCTGAGTCTCTCCTGCATGCACACTTGCGCAGTAGCAGGTGTGAGAGACGCCCGTGCCTATACAATGGTGCTGCTGACTGCGAGGACTAGCTCGGAGCTTAATGCCACCACCTGCCTGACCCCGCTGTCACCTACCTGTTCCGGACCAGCCCCCCCACCCCTGGCCCCCTGTGAAGAATTTAAGAGCTGCCGCCCGGCCCGGGCCCCATGCCATGCAGCGCCTGCGCAGTGCACACCTAGCCTAGGTAGGTATTGCGTATTGGTATGGTGCAGTTATCTACTCGACCTAGGTACACTTTCACCTTCCAATGTACACTCGTGGAAAAATAGACTTTTTGGACTCGTGAATATCTCCAGGGAATGACTGCTAAGTGTAGGTGCGCCTGCATCGAACACTGTGATGTGTCTCCTCCTGTAAAGTACCCGATTGGCCCACATCCGCCTATTGGATTACACATCCCTCTTGCATGCACCAGCGTGGGGTGACCTGTGTGCTCAGGGTAGAGACGTCACTGTGGAAAGCACCTGTTCAATGAATGTGAAGCTGTGCGCCAGGGCCGGTTTCACATGTGCTCATTTGTTTGCGGGTGGCTGCACGCGTGTGTATCTGTGTGTACTTACTACTACCTGGTGTAGCGCCGAGTCCTCTTGGGTTAGCTGTGTACTCCTCACAGGCGCGTAGTTCGGGGTATTCACAGGAGATCTTAAGCAGCCTCACAGTAGTACACACACACACATCAGTGTGCGAGGCTGGTTTAAGCCTACGATGTGCACCTCTTAATCAATGTTGCCATTGGGTGCTGTGCCTACCTTATTTTTCTGATTCAGTTGAATGCATAGACCTGCATTTGTTCGGGTGGGACCGTATTTCATATATACACAAATCTTTCCAATCCATAATGTGAATCACTCTCTTATCGGACGTTTGCAATATATTCCATTGCTAGGCGCCCTAGGCCTACGTTGGAACCGAAACAACGGTATTTTTTTAATGCTGATTTGATTGCACCAATTTTCACACCTGGAATGTTGCAGGCTGTTTTTTTGTTTTTTGTTTCTCAATCCCTGTGACTAATGTGATTAATTGATTACGCAACGCACCTATAGTCAAATTAATCTTGAGCTCGTCTCGTGGCAAGGGGTGCTTTCGGCCTGCCAGTTTGTTAACGGCTGGATGGGCGCTGCCCGTGGGCATCGCCCCTCACAGTCTACCTTCTAGAATAGCAGGGATGTTCTCACTTGGACACTGGACAGTGTGGGGAGCTGGGGACTGAGAGGCATGTGCAGACGGAGGCATGGTGTGAGGAGCTGGGATTGGGAACATGAGGTCAGACAGCACGAGGAACTCAAGATACAATCACAGACCGATGGTGTGAGGAGCTCGGGGGACATGCACTTAAAACCTCGAGACAGAGTGAGGAGCAGGTGTCCTTGGTCAGAGAGTGGCACATGCGCAGTCAGTCTGAAGAGCTTAAGTCATGTGGTCAGGCGGTATGCAGAGCTTTGGGCACCTGGACAGAAGGTGAGGAGTTAGACATTTAGACCCTGTGAGGAACCTGAGGCAGGTGGGTAATATGAGGGGCTGAGGGACATAGACAGAACGTATAAATACAGACAGGTCCGGAAGTACAGTGCATTCCTTGCCTGCTTGTATAACGACTACGAGTTTATATCGTTTTTGCATTAATCTTCCACCTTGCCTGGCAACCACCACCCCCCCCCCCCTCTCCGGCCCGCCCTATCCATTGGCCCGATTCTCAGACCTCTACTGACCCAGTTTTAATTTTCTTTTTCACCCACCATTAATCAACACTCCACTCTGCTCTGCTCAACACCTTCTGTCGGGGAAAGGAGAAGGGGGTGGGATGGCGATCAGCCACACTTCCTCAATCACCGTGGACCCAAATCCAAAATTAGTCATTCTTGATGCTGCCTCCACAGAGTTGAGAATATTTGGGGGTGCTGGGCGGCTGTGTGTGCATGGGGCGGGCAATCGCGAGAGCCCGAAAAGACTGAAATGCCCCTCTTCAGGAGTTACGTAATGCAGACCAATTTTACATATATAAACACACTCGCGGTAGATGCGGTCGGAAAGCATCGCTTCCTGACCGCATCGCCGCCACTGGACCATTTTGATACTCCTAATTGGTAAGTCTATACAGGGGTTAACTCTTTATGCCCGTGTTCTTAACCAGTTCCTCAGATTCTAATATGCACATCCTCCCCTAGGAGACAAGAATCAGCTAATATTCGGTACAGATGCGACTTCAGTAAAGAAACTACTTGGGAACCCCTTTCCCTTACCTGTAATAGAGCCACTTCTTCAGACCTTTAGAAGAGGGGTGAGTTTCTCCCAGAATGCTTACATCATGTATATCCACAAGGGTCATTGATTAGGCAGTTGCTAAAAACACCACATCTAATTTGAGTATTATGTTACTGGTCGCACAGTGTGTTTAAACCGCCATTTTTTAGCACAACCCTGCCCATACTAAAACTTCTTCCTGATACCAATAAGGGTCTATTACCAAAATTGTTTCACAGTTCAGTATCATCATACATCCAAGGACACTAGGGACTTGTTGTCTATCTCTTGACTATTCTTGCTAAAAATTATTTTTTTGAAACGAAAAAAACAGAATTTGGATAAAAAAAACTTTTATTTGAATGAAAAATGTCAAAAACATTTTTTTGAATTTAGCATGACACTCATGTAATTTTCTTTCTATATATGCTCTTTATAGATGCTTTTGAAAGTTATGTTGAAAATGTAAGCCCCTGATGAAGAGAATATGAATCTCGAAACGCGTTGGGCCATCACAGAAAAAATCAATAAAAAGGAGAAGACCCTTGTATTCTCAAAAAGCAAAATGATCTATTGAATTTCTTTATGAACTGTTGTCAAAAAAATTTGACTCACTATAGATTTTCAAAACTTTGTTTAACTCAACTAGGCTTTATGCCATCTAGAAAGTGTGCAGGGGACGCAGTTTTCCATAATTTGGATTTCTTTTTGTTCTCTATTGTATTCCGGCCCAGACACCAAGGCCGAGTGTTAGGACACCACCTTCTCTTACCGGTGGGCGGCCCTTGAGGGGCTGCCTTGGTGCCAGGCGCCGCCAGGGATTGTATCCCTGCTACCGTTGGTGGGGGCAGCAGGGATATGGGGCATCTTCTCCTCGCTTGGGAGCATTCCACCGGCCCCCGACTGGCGCGCATGCGCGGTCGAGCGACGGCGCGAGGCTTGCGTTGCGGGCCTCGCTTCCGGCTTCCGCAGTCGGGTGACGGGGGCACGCTCCAGGAGGCGTTGCCTGTCTGGCCTCGCTTTCGCGAGGATTTCCTCATTAGCGGTCGGGTCGGGAGCCAGTCGCGTCTCAACGCGGCTTGGTTCCCGACCCACCGCTTCGCTCCTGAAGATTCTGCTCCTTCAGAACCTTGTTTTTCCCGGTCAGCCTGTTCGTGCCCTTCCCCGTAGCCCACTGGGAAGGCCCTGTTCTGCCTCTGGACCTCCCTGCCTTGATCTGCCTTGTTCCTCCTGTCCCTGCCTCCCCTCTGCCCAGTTCCTTTTGCTTGGTTTCTCCCTTTTGTTTCCCTGCCTGGATCCTGTTCCCTCCTCTGTTGACCACCCAAGGGGCCCCCCGTTTTCACTGCCTGATCCCGTCTGCTTCCTCCTGGCCAGAACCTTCCCTGGTTGGATCCCTCGTCCTTCCTGTCGCCAGCATCAGTTTTCCTCCTACAACTGCATCAGAAGCTGGACCAACTCCTACCTGCTCAAGTGGACAATTGGACGGCTTTCCCTGTCAGTGCTTGCACTGTTCTGGCGCCACATTAATCTCCAGGGAAGTGCCTTGACTGTGGCGTCAGGAGTTAGTTCCCCTTCAACCCTGTGCCAGTAGGGCGGGAGTGGGGATGGCTTCTGGCGTTACCATTCTTCAGACCATCATCAATTGACAGCCTGGCATCTCCACAACGCGCATCCTCTGGAAGATCAGGTACGCCACGTCCCAGGGACGCACATCTTGACACCGAGTCCTTCTCCCCTGCACCTCGAATCCTACTAAAACATACCCTATGAATTAGAACATTTACATAGAATTGCTATTTAAATACTGGTGTGCAAGTGTACTTCTGTGTTTTGTTTCTCAAGAATGCCCACGTACCTGCACCATCTTCCAGCGGTTGCTTGCTTCTGAGCATGCATTGCAGAACCACCCTGGCAGTGCCTGGTAAGTGCCTACCCTATGCCTACACAAAACCCCAAACTGTTGGCTTTGCCAATGCTCGTTTTTAACAGCACTTCAGTGAAGGACACGTAGACTGCTTATACATCGAGTGGCTGAAGGCAGACCTGGTTTGGAACATGTTTAGAACATTAGTAGTGCATTTACGGCTCCATTTAAGTCATTAATTCTCAGTTGACTGCTTAAAAAAAAAGCACTGGCAGGCACGTTGAGTGCAAAGTTTGATGGGAAGACTTGATTAAAGCGAGCTCAAAGAGTTTGGGTGGGGAGGGGTCGAGGGGCAGAAACTGGGGGGAAATGGCTATAAGGATTAGCATGTCCATGGGCACTCCATGGGTGGGCAAATAACCAAACACCACCTGCAAGCTTTTTGTCCCTCCTCATATGCTATTTTTCCCTAGCTGTACTCCAATGCAATAGTTTTGGCTTATAGGTGGCGCTAAAGCCACCTAATAGCCCAAACCAAAACATATGCTTACTGCTATGACCGACCAGTGCTGAATCTCTGCCGGAGGTGAGGTACATGAGAACTAAGTGTTTGGTGCAGCGTGAGCTGGCAATCCTTTCAATATCCCAGGGTAGCTTACTTATTCTGTGTGTAAAGCATGAGCACTTTGAGCAGTATAGTTTGCAATATTAACGCTTGAAATCGCAACACAGCGCGTGCGTTCATATCATGTAGTATGTGATGTCCACTGTGCTCTAGCCCCAGATCTTTTACAAGCCTAGCAACACCCCTGCGGAACACGGACTTGTGATGCGGCTGTGTTTGAGCCTCGTGTGGCTGGTTGTAATTGCGCCGGCTGATTTTACAGTCAGCAGTATTTGCTTCGGCTCATGATCCGGCAGACCAGTATTGGCGGCGTTAATTCTGTTACCGCCACTTTTAAGTGTTGCCGCCAGACTTGTGATGAGGCCACCTGTGTGTTGTGTATTCTCTTACATCCACACCATGGCATGCCCCAGAGTCCGTGTCCTTGGGGATCTTCAATGTGACCTTGGATTCTGGGACTGGAGAGGTGCGGTTTGAGCAGAGCTTTCTGCTGGGAATTTTGTGAGAGGAGTGCTCCTGTCCGTAGCCATTTATTGTGTGTTTAAGGGGTGGATATGAATGCAGTACGCCCGTTTGAAGCAGGCCCCTGAGTTTGCACTTGTCATTCTCATGCGACCCACAGTTTAGCCACTAACCTTTCAGAGCAACATATTCCATCTTCTGAAATGTAACTTGCTCGGTCGACTTCACACATTCAGTTTTAAAGGTGAAAGCACATTGGCTTACTTAACATGTACTTCTTTTCTCTCCACCTTTCCCTCGCCACCATAACCCAAATTCTCTCTGCCTTTCCTATGATCATTAAGCTAAATGGAAACCAGTAAGTACATTAAAGCCCTTGGGCCTCAAACATCAAAATAACAAATGCCACCCTACTAGGAGTAGGTGGCGTTCTTCCTACACTACAAATCCCGATGAGACGCTACACTACACAGCCACTCGATGCTTACTTACAGAGGTTACCAACACGTACACTCTCAGGTCAAACTTACGTCCTGTTGAAAAGAAGAGAAACCGTGTTAGTCCTGAAGGGCAATGGGTTCGTTACATTTCGGGAGAAAAGATGTGGAAAGCGGCTTCTGTGTAGGCATTGAATAGGCATTTGCCAGGCACTGCCATAATGGTAGTACCTGGCCATTAGATGGCAACAGCTGGAAAATTGTGAGATTGCCTGGGCATACAATAGCAGTGACTGGCTTAATGCCTATCTCATGCCTATACATAAGGCACAGCTGTTGGCTTTGTCAATGCTTATTTTTAACAGGACATCAGTGCAAGGAACAGATATAAATCAAGTGGCTGAAACACAAGACATTTTTATTATGCCAGTAGCAAATTTACAGTTGCAGTTAAGCTATTACCTCTAGACAGACTGCTTAGAGACTGGCAGGCCCAAGTTTAATGTTACTTTTTGATAGAGCCATTTTAATGAGATCCCAGGTGGATGTTTTATGGGCGGGAAAATGGTAGTTAGTGGGGGGAATGGCCATAGGAATAAGCATGGCCATCGGCAGGCAATGGGTGGGTAACTAACCAAACACCACCAGCCAGCTGTTTTTCCCACCTCACATGCCATCTCCCGCCTAGCTGTACTCCAATGCAATCGTTTTGGCTTATATGTGGCGCATGTAAGAGCCACCTGATAGCCACATTTTAAATGAGAAGGACTTGGGGTCTACTGCAATCATCTTTGTCCAACCACCTCTAATGGTGCCTTGGCCAGATTTTACTTACAGCTTCAGAAGTTGAAGAATGTGACCTTGCAAAGCACAACACATGTGATGAGCCTGCAACATTGGCTTCCCAGGTCCTGAATGCGGTTGTGAAACCTCATCCATGGATGATTGATTAAGAACAGCAGGCCATTCCATGGAAGCTCAAGTTGCCTGCTGGAGAACACGCGTCCCTGTAGCATTAGAATCTCAAAACACATTATGCATTCACGTGGATCATTTGCCCAGTCTGCAAGTGGGTCTACGAAAGAAAACAGTGCTGGAGAGGTCCTGAAAGCGCAGACCCACGCCCCAGGCTTCTACCACCCCTCTCATTGCTTGATCTGGGTGAACTGCTTGCCACCCCACTACCGTAGGTTAGATGATCTAGTCTCCCTGTCCTACTCTACACACATCTCCCTATATCCAGCCTGAATGCATTCAGCAATAAATACAGTCTCCTGTGTGCCCTAAGAATAACATTAATGCAGAATGCCCCACAGCTGGCAGCATGTGATCGCTGTGAAATGATCATAATAAATTAGCAGATGACAGCATGATAGGCTGACATGCTTCCTATCATCGATCTGCTTCAGAGCTGACCAGTCGCACCACCCAACCATCATTCCCAGACAGACGCAGCTTCATCAGGCAGCCCAGATGGGCGCCGTCCGAAATGTACACAACACCTGGGCTATCAGGGCGCGCTGGCTTCCTGGAAGGCAGCGAGCACATCGTCTTGCATTGCAAAGCATGGTGGATCGCAGTTAGTCAAAACCACTGAATGTCCAGGCACCTCTTCGAGATACTTTCGAAGACCAGCCTGTACCAAGCATTGAAGTCATAGCACCTGCAAGGCACACGGTTATCTGCATCGCTGGCCGGTCACAGGACGAGAGAGGGTGAGGCTGGCAATGGGCCATCTACCCCAGTCAGGAGGTGCGAAAGAACCTAGGTAGTTGCCTTCCACTTACCTCCAATCAAATAGGGGTTTTCAATGTAGCGCTGTGCTACGTAGTTTTCCACAGGTATTTCTTCCTTCTGATCATCTGGACGCCCACCGTCCTGCAAGAAGAGTGTGAAAGAAAGATCAATAGAAAAATCCACTGCTCGGCCCGACATCTGGACGCACTACTTGCGCTTCCCAACTGCTCATCTTGCCACCCCCCCCCCCCCCGCGCAGTGGCCTCACGCCATCATGTCGTGTGATATTCATTCCATGTCCATGCAGTGTCCCTTGCTAGTGAGAGTGTCCGCATGACTCTGCACTATACCCAGCGTGTCCTCTTCATGTGAACCGATGGCACTCACGTCTGCCCCTTCCATGTTTGGACATATATGGAATCAGCAATACCAACAAACTGCGCCCATCAGTTTACACTTTTAATTATTTCCCCTTCCTCCAAACCATTCAGCAGCTCAATCCTCTTTTTCCAACCTACATCTCATTCCACCTTTTTAAAAACGCTGGCAATTTATAAAGTGCTTACACTAGTGTTGAAGCCGATCTAAAGTTCACGAGGTGTTTGTGGGGACCATTGTGACAGGATTCAGGGGAGAAGGGTGAAGAGACCATATAATATCGGTATACTGTGAGCAACACGTGTGTCTTCTGAATTTCATACAGGCAGGTTCGAGTCATAGATGCAACGTTAGGGAGTCACTCCGGGAAGGGCCTTCAGGGTCTGATCGGAGAGAGGAATGGCAGAACATTGGCGCGGTAGTGGGGCCCCTGGCTTGAATAACTGTATGTGACACAGGACCCTAAACGTATCGCCTTGTTTGGTCGGTAACCAGTATACAATTTGGACAATAGACTGGTTATTTCATGATCTTCTCTCTGAAGGACAAACACAAATCGAGTGAGTAGCATCACTCTGGGCCCTCTACCACCGATCATTAAGTGCACAGAGGCCAGCATAGATTACATTGCACCGGGAAAAAGGAGCTTTAGACGATAAAAGGGGGACTTTTTTGGTTTAAGATGCAAGCTTTGATCAGAGCTAAATCCTACATTGATAATGTGTGGCTTTGGTGTGTGGGAAGGGCCCACGTAAGCATTTACAGGAATGCAGTCTCAGTTATCAAGCATAAGTGACTGGCAGCCAACGAAGCTTGGCAATCTTAAAAATGGGACAACCTGTATAACTCTCTGAGTTTGGGGTGTTGCTCTGGGTCATCAGAGTACATTTGGAAGCTAATCTTATAGCTGCTTAGAATCTGGGCTAGGGAGGACATATAGATATTGAGGCGAGATTGAGGCCCAGATTCAATAGCTTCCAAATTATGAGGGGAATGGCCAGTGGGACTAGCAGAGTCATAGTCAAGCCTGTGGCAAGAGCCCCAAGCCTAGGTGGTGGAATATATATTAGGGACACGGAATTCACAGACTGCGTACAGAACCTGAGGGACACTGACTGTCCAGGGGTGAGCCAGGAGGAGGAGGATACCTGTGCTGCGAGAGGTTAATGGGGCAGCCAAACTTCAAGAAGCTACTGAGCTGCAGCCAAAGGGACACTTTGGGAAGAGTCTGGCTCCAACAATCCACCTGGAAAGTGGATGTTGTTTTTAATTCGCCTTGCGAGAATTGGAGAGCCAGGGCCTAAACCTCCAACCAGCAACCCCAGGGATGATACTAAGGCCTAGGAGAAAGGCCTGCTGTACAACTGAAATCAAGGCCCGGGAGAAGGACCAATTGCGGACTCTGTAACCAAGACCTGTACAAAGGCCAGCCAAATAACCTGAGAGGGGCCTGTTGGGAAGCATGGAATTAAGGTCTTTGCTAAGACGTGGTGTGAATGTTTATGTTTATTATTTGATAATGCGCACAAAACCCAGGGGTAGCCGGGCGCAGCAGGTACAAGGATACTTAAGCTTAGGTTACATACATGTGATAAGAAGCATTTCAGTATAGTGCATACATGTCAATACAAACAGTTGAACTGAGAACTAGCATGTTACAGTGTAGAGAGTACAAATATACAAAAGGTAGAAGGGCAAAAGCAAAGAAATAGTCTTAGAGCTGGGTTTCAGAGGTAACACGGCATTTAGGTACAGTGAAGATTAGTTGTCGCTGGACCGGAGCCAGTTTTTTACCTTGCGTCTAAAGCTGGAGTACGGTAGGTTGGCTCTCAATGCAGTGGGCAGTGCATTCCAAGCCTGGGCAGCTCTGACAGGGAAGCTTACTCCGCCCGCTTTAGACCATCTAAATCTAGGGGTTTCTAGCAGGAAGTGGTTAGAAGCCCTATTGTGGTGGCTGGATGATTTTCTGGACAATCTGGCCGAGATGTACGGGGGTTCTGTGTTGTTGAGCCCTTTATGGGTGAGAGATAGTGTCTTGAGAAGGACTCTGTCGCTAATTTTTAGCCAGTGGTGGTCTTTCCTGATGTTGGAAATATGTGCTCTACGGGCTATGTCAAGGGCTGCTCTAAGAGCGTTGTTTTGAAGGATTTGCATTTTATTTATGATAGTTTTATTAGCTCCTACATAGAGGGCATTACAATAGTCCAATTTCGACATTACTAGTGCGTTGGCTAGCGTGATGCAGTTAGTTTTGGATAGGTACGGTCTGCAGGTCCTGATTAATTTACAGGTGTACGCTGTAGAGGATGCCAAGGTGTTGACTTGTTTTTTGAGATAAAGAGTGGAATCAAGGTAAAAACCTAGTGTTTTTACCTCGGATGCCACCTTGATTGTGTTACCATCTATGTTGAAATTGCGATAGTTGGGACTAAGTTTTTTTAGGTTAGAGTCGGAGCCCAAGATCAGTATCTCCGTTTTGTCGTCATTTAGGCAGAGGCCATGGGAGGCCATCCATGCCTGAATGAGGAGGTACATTTTGTTTACTAGAGCTGTGTCTTTGACAAAGTTGCCTGATAGTGGTATGAGAATCTGTGTATCGTCCGCATAGTTGGTATAAGTTACCCCTAATCTGTCAAGTTTGTCGAAGAGTGGCTTAGTAAAGATATTATACATTGTCGGGGAGACACATGAGCCTTGTGGGACACCAAAAGTGATATGGATTGGGTCCGCTGCAGCTAGAGGGGAGAACACTCTCATCGTACGGTTAGCTAGGAAGGATTGTACCCATGCTATAGCTTCATTTGAAAAATGGGCGGCAGACGCTAAGTGGTTGCATAATACTGCATGGTCCACCAGGTCAAAGGCCGCGGATAGGTCAAGGAGGAGGAGAATAGCTGTACTACCTTTATCCTTCAACTTGTCGATTTGTGTCTTGAGGTCGATTAGGGCCGTTTCAGTACCGTGAAGTGGTCTGAAGTCAGATTGCCGTAAACCTAATAGTTGGTGTGACTCCAGATAGTTTTGGATCTGGAGGTAGGCTACTCCGTCAATGATTTTAAGGAGAAATGGGACCGTAGTGATGGGCCTGTAGTTCGTGGGGATTGCTGGGTCAAGTGTCTGTTTTTTGAGTAGGGGCAGTACCCAAGATTCTTTAAGGTTTGTGGGTACAGTACTCGTATTGAAAGAGGCTTTGATAAGTTTCGAAATGAAGGGTGCTAGATCTCTGGCTGCATCCTTGATGATTTGCGCAGGGCAACTGTCGCCTTGGCAGTTCGATGGTTTAAGGGATAGAATAACCTTTTCAGTTTCCAATATAGAGATGTTGGTAAATCTGAAGGGTTTACAGTTGCTTTGGGTGGAAGTGCTAGGTATCTCTTTCAGTGGGGTGGTGTGAGTTACACTAGGGCTCAAGGAGGCTTTTTTCTTAGAAATTTTAGATTGAAGGGTTGTGATTTTATTTGCTAGGGCATTTTGGGGGCTGGTGCACCAAGATTTGTCCTTGGGGACATTGTCTGTAGGGACAATTGGGTTTTCCAATTCCCGGAGAATAGTGAAGAGTTCTTTGGAATTCGAGTTGGCTTTACTGATTCTTTCGTTGAATGTGTCTTTTTTAGTTTGAATTATTTCCTTCTTGTATCTATTGGCGAAGTTGGCAAGTGTGGTTTTATTGTCAGCAGAAGGAGTGTGTCTCCAGATTGCTTGGAGTTTGCGTTTTTGGATGCACATTTCTTTGAGTTGGGGGGTGAACCATGAATTAAGGTGAGCTTCACGTTTACTTTTGTGGAATTTGATAGGGGCAATCAAATCTAGAGCTTTGGCCAAGGAGCTGTTGAAGGACTCAACTAACTCGCTGGGGTTGGATTCACTGGAGCTGGCAATGAGAGCTGGTAGGAGAAGTGGGAGTAGTTTTTCAGCCGTGATTTCTTTTTTGCTTCTCGTTGGCATAGGGGGTGCTATTTTATTCTTGTTAGGTTTGGGAGGCTCTATGCTGGCTGTAAAGCATATAAGATAGTGGTCCGTCCATATTTGAGGTAGAATACTAGAAATGGTGATGTCACAGTTATGGTTAGCTATCCAATCTAGTGTGCGTCCTTTTATGTGTGTAGGAGCCAGGACTTTTTGAATAATGTCATGGTTGACTAGAATGGATTGGATAGATTGGGCTTGTTTGTCCTCGACGTCATTAAAGCCTAGGTTAAAGTCACCTAGTAAAAGGAGCTGGGTGGAGTCTTTAATGCTATTAGTGAGGTGACTAGATAGGTCTTCCTCAAAGTTGCCTAGTGGGCCTGTGGTCTGTACACTAAAAGTATCGTTAGTGTGCTATTGTTGGAGATCGGTATTTTAGCTGAGAGGAGTTCACACGATGTGATTGCTGGGTGTGGGGTGAGTCTAGCAGCTAGCTGTGTTTTAGTTATGATGGCCAGGCCACCTCCTCTAGTGTTAGGCCGGTCGACTCTTAGGCTATTATAATTGTCTGGGATGGCAGTCATGAGGGCAGGGCCAGCTGCATCATGGAGCCAGGTTTCAGAAACAGCGAGGATATCTAAGTTGTCCATAGCCAGTATGTTGGCTATTTCAGTATTGTGTGCTATAAGGGACCTAGCATTGATAATGTAGTAGTTATAATGGTATCTTTGGCCAGTCTGGGACTAGGGTGATTGGGTCTTCTCTGTTTGTGATATGCGTCACCTTGAGGTTCGGGACCACCTTGTGGTTCAGGACGATTTACTGTCGCTGAGGCTAGGAAGTTAGAGTTAATGGCAGTAGAGGTGCGTGTGGGGACTGGTGGACTGGTTCTTTTATTTGTGATGTCATAAAGTCGTGGCAACCTCGCTCTAAGTCGCAGGTTTCTCTCTTGCAGATTGCAAGGGGTAGGGTTGGTGAGGGCCATTATTGTGGTGATGGTTAGAATGGTCCAGGCTAGGGACCAGGATGTATATAGGAGGCAGGTCTGGAGAGTGCGCATGTTGGGCGAAAGGACACAATGGCAGGTATATTAGACTGATCTAGTAGGGACTGAGATACAATTATCCTGATGCTTTAGCACCAAAGTTTGGCAGTCTTAATCAGGGCTTGCATGCCTACGTGCTTCAATGGGGCATCACAGGGTATCACAATTAAACTAAAAAGCACAGGGCAACATCTAGATTTGGGCATCAAAGGTAGGCTACAATACGCATGACAGCATCTAGATTAGAGGCATCACAAGGCATTACAGTTAAACTAAAAAGCACAGGGCAACATCTAGATTTGGGCATCAAAGGTAGGCTACAATACGCATGACAGCATCTAGAGTAGAGGCATCACAAGGCATTACAGTTGAACTAAAATGCACAGGGCAACATCTAGATTTAGGCATCAAATGTAGGCTACAATACATAAGGCAGCATCTGGATTAACGGCATCACAGGTGGGCTAAAGTACTCAGATGTCGCACCAGAAAAGCGGTGATGCACAAATCGGTTTAAAAAGCATTTTAGGCAGCATCATGATATTGTAGGTTTTGGAAGGAAGCAAGGCATAACAGTGCTAGTATGCCGACGTAGTGTCAGTGCGCAGTGGGCATAAGCAACAGAGTGCAGGGTATTGGCATTAGTAATTATAAAAGGTTGAAGCCCCAGGCAGACAGGGTTGAGCAGATTGAAGATAGGTTAGGGCAGAAGTCAGTTGCAGCAGATGTTAGGTACATTTACAGAAGCGGATCAGATAATGTCAGTGAGCTGCGATGCAAAAGTTACCTTAATGGTCATGTGCAGGAGGACCAGGGGTTCTGGCAGATTGGCAGAGTCGGCAGTGAACAGGCATGGAAACAGGCATGGAATACTGAAGAAACGAAGTCCAGGAAGGACCTGTTGCGAACTCTTGAGAAATCTTATTCTAGGAGGGAACTGGTGCAAATCCCGAGAAAGCCAAGTTACAGGAGGGACCTGTTTTGAATCCCAAGAAAACCAAGGAGAGGCCTGTCAGGAATCTTAAAAGAGTGAGTGTCCAAGAAGGACCTATTGAGAGTACTAAGGAGCTGGTTTCTTAAGAAAGACCCTAAGCAGTGAAATCCCAGTGCATTAAGGCTCATGAAGGCAAGGGACAAGTGAGGCACTTCCTGAAGATCAATTCAGAGAGGAGAGAGCATCTAAAGAGGAACATCTGGTGAAATCAGAGGGTAGCAATACTGATGGAATCCCTAGAGGCTTTACTAAAAACATTACCACAGCGATGTCAGGATGTCATCCATGTAAAGTAGTCTTAAGCAGCTTTCTCACAGTCTGCTCGTGACCTTGGAGTCATTTTTGACTCCACACTGTCTTTATTCTCTCATATCTCATTAAATCTCCAACTCTATATTTTCAAAGCCATCTTCACACTAGTCTTCTCCGTCTTTATTTTTGTTCCGCTGGGCTAACTAGCCTTTTGGTCTATGAACTTTCTCCCTTGCACTTCAATTTTAACATTTGTCATTCGCATTCTTTTCTGTCTCTGCTTCTCTTGAGTCCATTCCTTTGTTTCCCCTTGAATCGCACCTTCTTTTCACTTTCTCTGCATGGTCTTTGAATGCACGTGTGGCCTGGCTCCATCCTATCTTTCTTCTCCTGTCTCAATCTCCGTCCCAGCTCGAACTTTAGGTTCTCAAGACGATTTGTCTCTTGACAGTTCCTGGGCTGCCATGTGCACAGTTCCGCTTCCGCTCTTGTTCACTTCTCGCACCTAACACTGGAATTCTCTACCTCTTGCTATGAGATCTGCTCCTACTCTTTTCCATTCCGCTCCAGGTTCAAAGCACTTCTGGTCTTATCACTTCTGGAATTAACTCAGCAGTATTCTGCATAATGTCGTTTTATGTCTGAAAATCACTTTATAAATCAATAAATACAAGTAAAACTGTGGGAGCAGGAAAAAAATAATTGACACGAGAAGCAATAGGAGTGGATGGAAAAGTGGGTACCTTCTTCTCGTCCCAAGAAAAAAATGCAGTACTTCAACCAACATGAAAATATGATGGCATATTTGAGAAAGTCTTCAAATAGTAGGGCTGATGGCATGCCCGCTCCGAAAGAGGAAAGTGAGTTTACAGCTCCTACCTCCATTTCCCAACAAACATGTGTCCGGCAGCAGTCTGAGATTGCACTGCTAGAGGAGGTATGGCACACAGGTTCCAAGATCCTACTTTGCAAAAGTGAAAATCTACAGAGCCCAGAAAAGCTTTAACCTAGATGAGAGTGCAGACAGAGTATCGAAACCCAAGAGTGAAGTGCAAGGGGGAATGTGTGCCTGTTTAGAGACTATGTAGATGACAGGGCCCCAAAGGCATAGATGTCTTCTCTCGCGACATCTAGGCAAGGTTCCTGCTGGCAGTCCAGCCTCAAGGGCGGTCCATGTCTCTGTTGAGAGTGCTGTGGACTTTAAGATATCCTCCCGAATCGTTCAGTGGATCGGCTCCTGCAGGGCTTTTTCATTTTGTATTTTATTCAAATGTATAAAGCGCTTTACGCCAAAGCACTGAACACAATACAAACGATACAAATCCAATGACACCAAAAACGAGGAAAGATGTTCTTTAAGAGAAGAACGAAAGAGAGGGTAAGAAGTGATGTGGCAGAGAGCGGTTCCAGTGTAATGGAGCGAGAAGAGAAAAGGAACGGAAGCAGGATGTGGCACAAGGAGGATGGGCTACAGATAGAAGAAATTGTGAATGAGACGGAGAGGGCGAGCAGGACAGTCGAAAGATACAAGACAGGAAAAAGAAGGAGCTTGTGATGTGTAGTGTTTTACTTGTACCTATCTCAGGAATTGGCAATCCTCGATAGCTGGTGATACTTACTATGAAGAGCATGTAACCGTGGAATATACAATGCAAAAAGCTTTAATCCCAATAGCACATTGCACGTATTCACTTTATGCATAATGCATGAGCAGGCCTGAAGACCTTCCAGGGAGTGTCTGGATTTCCACACAGCGTTATTGCCGGTGGATTCTGGCAATCCCTGCCGTTCTGAGCCTGAGGATTGAGTAGAAGAGCGTTTCTCTCCTGTTCCATTTTGCATTGGTTCAACATATCTAAGCTAACAATGGCAACAGGGCATCGCAAAAGGTCCCCGAGCCTGACCACCCCTGAGGCATGTTTACATTATATGCAAGGAGGTTGGGTTGAAGGACAGCTGCTTCCTCCCCCACTCTCATTTTAGGGCAGTCTTCCTTGAGGGCAACCCATCCCTGTAGAAACAAAATAGTGCCTCCATGCCAGCCACCCGCGCCAAGATACCATGAAAATGATCAACGTCACGAAGTACAAATACCGCTTAACGAAGCATACCAAAACTAAGTCTGAAATGACTAGACATGCGCACTTCCCTAAGGACACGCGCTGCTGTGTGAAGTAGCAGTCAAAGATTACTGTGCAGGAACAGCCCTATGACTCCTAAGATTCCTGCAAAAGCAGCTTCTCTTGTAAACTGTGGGATCTAGACAACCCTTCCTTTCAGGGGACACCACACTGCCACCTTTCACAAAAGGAGGTAGCTGCAGTACAGTGAGTGAGTCATACGGCAGAGAACTGACCTAGGAATATACAAATTAGGGCACTTACAAACCAAAGACCACCTCTCTTTGCACTCTCTAATCACATATGTGTATGCATTCTACGAGAATGCTCCTCTTTAGATGTAATGATAAGTAGAGTATGTGCCCTTTTATGTTCACAATGCAATTCAACTATGTCAATCTGGTGAAAGCACTTCTGTGTTAAAATCATTGGCCACCCATTCCCTTATTTAAACAGGTCCATGTTTATAGGTTCTTTGCTAGGTCTGGAAGCCCACACATTGTTCTTCTCTGGGTTCACTTGCACAGCATCTATACATAGCATATAGATTGACGCCCCCGCCCCCTTACCTCCCCTGCAGTCTACTGCATTACCTTTTACACAATCAGCCATTGGCTTCATCTTCTCGAATAGTTGGGCTTTGCAATCCCAGGATTGAGCTTCAGAAATTCGTGTTGAGGTGGTAAAACATACCTTTGCAAACACACCTCCACTGAAGACCACCACACAGCCGCTCGCATACTACGCAAGCACTATCTGCTGGATACTAAGTTAACTACCCTGACAGTCATTTTGCCTCTAGTTATAGACACCAGAGAATTGCCCTCTTTTTTTCTGAACTCCTCTTCTGAGCCAGGCATGCCGGGTCTACATGCATCTAATTGGTCACAAACCCTACCCGTTCCTTTACCTTTATGACAATCTCCGCCTTACATCTGATGTTTTGCCTGCTCCCACGTTCTACCCCCCCTCTTCCCCAGTCCAGTTCCTATAGACCACAAACATAAGAAAGTATCCATAACCAGAGGCGAAAAACAGGAAGGGCTGTGAAGTGGAGATTGGTGCCGTCAAAATGTTATAATTGAAAACAGTGCTACTGTGGCAGCTCGATCCAAGTTCTTCTTAATGAAGACCTAGTCTGGCAAAGGAGCCAAAGGGAGGTTAAACAGCTTCATGTGGCAGAATAAGACTTCTGATTCCTTACCCCCAAACATCACTCTCCAACCACCCTGCCCTATTCAATTCGCTAACTCCCATCTACCCACAGCTTAACCATACTGGGGACCAAAACCCTTAACTTGAAGCTTATGCAATGATCTTTTCTGGTACACAGCCATAGACCAGTTCCCAAGTGCAAGCGCTAGAAAACATGGAAAGAAGACTTGTGTTAAACAAAGAACTACCTTGGAAAAGAGAACAGATCTCACCTTCTTCCAATCCATGATGTCCTTCAGCTTTCGGAAGAGAAAAATGCCCCGGCCCTGTGATCTTGCCACCTAAACAGTAAAGAGAGAGGGATCAATACATTCAGGCAGGGGAATACCTAATCCCCCACACTAGCGTGAGATGGGGTTTTAGATTCTATAAAAGACAAGGCAGCGAATATTATGCATCACAATTTTTACACTGACATCACAGCAGCAAAGAAGAAAAAACTTTGTAATAAAACTTTCTGAAGAAAGAACTCATCACAGTTCTGCAATATAAAACATCCCAATCCAAAATGGAGGGCAGGTCATGCCCTAAGAGTAACCAATGGGCTTAGAGCCAGTCCCATAAATGTCCCTTTCTCTAACACCAACTCCTCTTTCTGATGCTGTTCTTCCTCAGACGTCCACTGTAGAAACTATCTGCGTAGCACGAGGAGTGATTATCCCACTGAAAACAGGCGAAACTTAAACTCTTCCGCCAACCGAACTTGAACCGATCTCCTTTCAACAAGGACCTCTCATCCGAAAGCTGAAATAACCAAATCAACAAGTAAGGGTGAGCGGGTGGGATAATATTCGCCTCCTTGTCTTTTATAGAATCTAAACCCCCATCTCACGCTAGTCTAGCCCATCTCAAAGGCTGATCTAACTCGGGAGTACACACCACCTTGTCTTGAAGGACAGGCCTAGGGCATTCAGACCTCAACTTACTCCTGTCTCCCTTAGGTAAAGGACGCATGATCCAATATCCTAAGAATGAAGAGATCTCCTGAGAAGGGTGCCACTCTGCAGATCTAGGGTGCAATATGAGGGCAGGGTCAAAAAATGGAACACCATTAACATCTAGCACAGGACCCTTTTGTGTAGGGGCAGGGGCCACCTTTCTTTTGCCTATCTTAGGGGACGAATCTGAATCTTCAGAGGTATCTGAGGTGGAAATAGGAATAGGGGATACTGCCGCAGGAAGCTGCGAGGGGGCTGGCCAAGGAGTTGAGGAGAGGGGTTGCTGAGACTCTTCCCACCCTCACTTCTGCCCTCTCCTAGGGGGAAGACTCACAGGACGTGACAGGGGAAGGACTGAGTTGTCCTGAAATATGTTTAATTTTTCTGGTACATTTTTTAGGGGGCTGAGGCTTGACAGAGGGCCCAGCATCCTGAGAGGGGTGAAAATCAGCGATGCGGTTGATCAATCTATCAAACGCTGAAGCTAGTGTATCATTGAGACCAGACAAAGCCGAATCCAGGGAAGACTGGATTGCTTGTGCTACAGACGGTTGTTGACATGACTGGTCTACTATATTATCTTTTTTCTTTGAAGGACGCGCTTGAGTGCTGGCATCCACCGAAACAGGAGCCATATTTTTATCCATGACCAACTTTAGCAAATATTGTGCTACCAAAGAAGTGTCAACTTCCACCCCGACCAAAAAGAAGCCGAGCAGGCTGTCCAACAGGTGCACTTTAATCAAATGAGCCGAGCAGGCTATTAAAAAATATATATTTATATATACACCCTAACAGGGCGACAGAAATTGTTGGCAGCCGAGCAGGCTATGTATACAAACACACCCTAGCAGGGTGACAGGACTGGAGGCAGCCAAGCAGGCTATTTAATTTGGTATATACACCAATAAGAATTCACCCTAGCAGGGTGAAACCGAGGGCAGCCGAGCAGGCTTGTTCCACATAAACACCTCAGCAGGGTGATAATGCATGACCAAACAGAAGCCTAGCCTGTTTGCACCTGGCCTTATACGCGAGCAGCGTATAATTATAAACACACGCGACGCGTGTGAAGGAAAAAAGAAAAGGAAGTGCTCAACTATGGTGACGCGCGACGGTAAGGAGCTTAGCATCTTTAACCTACCGCGCGCGTCACAAACTAACATGAAAACTGTGCGCCGGCTCCGGCGGAACAATAAACAAACTTCCCCTGAGGGAAAACGAAGTTCACGCGTCGCCGCCTATTATGAGAGGCAGGCGGCGCGAGGTAAATGAAAAAATAACACGGCGGGAGCGCCGTTTACAAGCAAAAGGAAAGGACTTTCACACTCAGAGCGGAACGTTCCAAGCGGAGCGCCGCAACAATGTAACATTGTGACAGGGTCCAAGCGTGATAATGCGAACGCGCTAATTACCAATACCATATAAACTAAAGAAAAGAATGACCATTTCACTGTCACAGTGCAGATAAAACACAATACTCTTTCTACATGACACAAAGTAACACTCTAAACTCCGTCTTATCAAACACTAAGGCAAGAACTAGGAGGAGTGACTTAGCTGTGGCGTCAGCAGCAAAGAAAGAGGAGTTGGTGTTAGAGAAAGGGACATTTATGGGACTGGCTCTAAGCCCATTGGATACTCTTAGGGCATGACCTGCCCTCCATTTTGGATTGGGATGTTTTATATTGCAGAACTGTGATGAGTTCTTTCTTCAGAAAGTTTTATTACAAAGTTTTTTCTTCTTTGCTGCTGTGATGTCAGAGTAAAGATTGTGATGCATAATAGGAGCCTCCTGTCTTGCCATAGAATTCAGCTGTCAGTAGGCGGCTGCATCATTTCCTTACCCCTCCAACCCAAAAGGACATCTCAAGGACAGTGCCTTCTTATTATTACTTCAGATCAACGTATGTTTTCTAACTTAGTACACAGTCTTTAGTTGTGATGCGTTGAGCGTTATTGTGCATTTGTATAGCGCTTTATATACCATTCATATGATCTCAAAGCGCTTGTGGGTTCAACGTCCTTGGGGACCGCAGTCCAGATCAGTGGAGAGAGTTGATGTAGTCTATGGTGCACCGGTGCACTCTGTATATGTGTAGCCAGGGTGGTTGGAGCGTTGGTAGCCGCATTCTAATATAAGGTGCAGTGCGGTGGTTGTGAGAGATTAGTGGAATGTGAGCAGCAAGGAAGGTGGTCACTGAGTCTGCATTCTGCCAGCCAATGGCCTGTGTAAGAGGTTGATGTGTGTAGCTAGGCCGATTTTTCTGTGGGGTGTAGCTGCGTTCTATCAGGCTGTTGAGGTGTACATGGAGTAGAGTAGGTATGTGTGCACCTAGACTGTAATTGATATAGGGGTATAGCTGCGTTCTATTGTTTGTTTGTGCAAAGTGGAGGGTGAGCATATTGGTATGAGTGATGACTGACAGTGCTTGCCAGAGATTTCTTATTCACTGGTAACTTCCTGCATGGGCTTCATTGACTTGCCCTTGCACTCTCTGTTGTGCCTGCTCTTTCCTCCACCATATCCTTACTAGGGCTCTACATTTGTGTGTTATTAACTTTCTGCAGTTTGAATCTTTTATATATATTTGCTCATATATTGCATGGGCCACCATGTAGTTTGTCACTTATTTTTCTAATGAATTTAAAAAAGAAGCTTCGACGTTTGAGTATCTAATGAGAAAAATGTGTTACTTTGACCAGCCCCGTCGAATGGCCCTTGAGATAGGATGACTATTGGACTCCATGAGGTTCAGGTGTGGAAACGGACGTGCACGAGAAAGATCAATGTCTCCCTGAAGACCGCATGCACCGTCTACCAACTTCAGAAGGCATTTCCTTTGATGACTCAAGGAAGATGTCAGGGCTTTCAAAGGAGGGCAAAGGCGATTTCGGTGGGCGCTTGTTTCATTTTACCCAACCATGGTCATATTGGACTCAATGTAAAAATGTGTGTTATTTATGAGGTTTTTAATTTACTGAATAACACTCCTTGGTAGCTTCGTCTCCAGTGAAAGGTTCACTTAGACTGATTAGCACCCAGAGGCAATTATGAGATTGCAGTTCTGGCAAAAGCAGTTCGGGGTTTAAATACTGCATGACTTTACCCTCCGCTCACATTATGATTGGGGGGTACCACATGATGAGGGATTGCAATAGTGCCTGAAATTCATTGGGATCACCCCGTGATTTTACATCCACCCAAAGGAAGAAATAAATACCATGGGAGCCTCCCAAAACCATTTCCCCTGCAAGTGAAGGGGTGTGCCAGAACACCCCTTTAACTGTCAGTAAAAAGATGGTGCCCCAGCGCATGAGAATGGGCACAGCATGGGCGTACGCCCCTCCTGATGACATTATCCCACCCATGTGAGCAACCTTGCAAATCCAGGTGCGTTAGGGGCACTTCCAGGCCTTGTAATGGGTTACACATTGCCAAGCAGAGAAAAGGCAAGTACTCTCCGGAGTCTGTTTTCAACTGCAGAGGGCACAATGCACCAAAGGATCAATGTGTGCATGTATTTTCCCACAGGAAAGGCACTGCGTGCGCCCCGGTTGCCCTACATGCATTTGCAGCCTTTCCAGAGCCATGGAAGACCCCCTTCCTTTCATGCCTGGGGTAAATCATGGCCATTATTATGAACTTCCTCTCATGATTTCCAGGGTCTCCCAGTCTAGGCACCTAACCTGAGCAGGATGCAGTATGATAGAATATTCTTCACTTGGGGTTTGGGGTTTAGGAGGGTGGGGGGCAGAGACCAAAGGTGGAAATGATTGTTCCAGCCCAAGAGGAGGGGTCGAGTGGGTTCAAGTTGCGACATAGAAACGCGGTTTCTAGGACAAACCATTGCTGAGGAGCCTGCATGGGCTCCGCCACCGGATTCATCACACAAGTAAGGTGGACAGAGGTCTCACCAAAAGGCTAATCGCACCGTAGTCCCGACAGTCCCGACTTTAGATTAGCCCAGATCTTATGCAGACCAAGCAGCACCTCTGAAGGTGGAACTCAGAACATGCCCTTCTCCCTACACCTACACACAAGAACCCCCAATTGTAATCTGTTGTTCAGGATCAGATGTTTATAAAATGGAGACACGGCTGGTGCCAAATGGCAAGTTGGTGTGGAGGGCTATTTAACTAAGGTTAGATACAATCATTTAAAAGCTCACACAAGAACAGCAACTGGGGATGAGGGATCGCCCAAAATATTCCCAGCTCACACAGTGGGTACTACATCCAACAATTAAAGGATTAGCATGTGGACAATGTATACCATTAGTGAAGCTAATCAAGGAAAATGAGGGCAACTAAGGCTTTATCAGAGCTATTTTTGAGATGCTCTCAGTTTAAAGAGGGGCAGGAAAATAAATGTACATGAATGAGAGGGAGAAGGATCTGGAGAAGTCAAATGATGCTGAGGCTTGGGAGGTTAAACAGAATTCAGGCCATGATTTACACTCTTGGGCATGAGATGAGGCTGAACCCGGTTTGGAACTTGGTTGTGGTCCCGCTGCAGACAAATCTAGGAGCAGGTGCAGGGCACAGTTTCCTTCACCCCTGATCTCGTCAAGCTGATTTTTAAGATCGAGGTGGGCAGATTCTGTTCCATGTCCTGGGCGGAAGCCGGATTGACACATGCCTAAGATTGTGTTGTCCTCAGAGAATTGCTGAACCTGCAGGTAGGCTGCACGGTCTAAAATATTTAGTAGAAAGGGGACAGTTGTAATAGGCCTATAGTTAGATGGGATGAATGGTCTAGTGAGGTTTTCTTCAGGAGGGGGAGGACCCAGGCTTATTTAAGGCTGGCTGGCACAGTACTTTTGGAAAATTAAGCATTTATAAAGGCTGTGATGACTGGGGCTAACAAGTCAGCACAGTCTTTGATGAGGGATGCTGGGCAAATATCGCCTTTGCATTTAGAGGGTTTGCAGAAGACATATCCTGCTGTAGATTTGTCTGCAGCATTGACCTGGTCGACCATCAAATCCTCTGCCAACACCTTACTACCCACGCCAACGTGTCCCCACATGCAACAGCCTGGATTGCATCCTTCCTGGAATGCAGAGTCATGAGATTCTTCTAAGACACTGCCAATGCCTCCCCATCACCTGCGGTGTACCCCAAGGGTCCTGCATCGCCCCCACACTTCACCAGGCCACTCTTCAACATCCTAGACTCCCTCGGCATAGCGTACACCAACTATGCTGACGACACGCAAATCCTGATCCCACTCTCAGCTAACTACACTGATGACTAATACTCTAACAATATTTACTCTACAATTCAGGCATGGATGGAATTGAATCACTTATGCCTCAACGGCGACTAGACAGAAATCCTGAAATTGTCGGCACACCCAATTCCCGCAAGTCGCTTAACACTCATTACACGTCCTTCTGGATTGATCAGTGTGGCATTCCGGTCTCAACTACAGTAAAGACACTAGGAGTCTACCTTGACATCTCACTCACCTTGTCCAGACAAGTTTGTGTCATTGCCTCCTCTGCAGCATACACCACAAAAGTCCTCAAAACAGCCAGACCCTTCCTCACTAAAAACAATTGCCTCACCATTGCCCGGGCTATAATTGGCTCCAAGATAAACTATTGCAATGTCCTATTTACAGGCACCTCCGCTGGTAACCTTAAAAAATTGCAAGTTATACAAAATAACACCTTGAGAGCAGCCCTTAATATCAGAGAGCAGCCCTTAATATCACAAAACGAAAACACATCTCCAAAGCAAGAAGAGAAGCTCACTGGCTGCCCATCCAGGAGCGGATCACTTTTAAAACACTCTCCATTGCCCACAAGTGCCTTGTCAATACAGCGCCCCCTTACCTCACACAAAGAATCATCAAGGCTCACCAGGACCCCATACACGGACAGACTTCTTGTGCCTAAAGTGAGGAGATGTAAAGCTGGAGGCTCCAGCTTCCCCTACAGCGCCGCTAAACTCTGGAATGACCTTCCCCCCTCCCTGAAGGCTGAGAAATCCTATTGGATCTTTCGTAAAGCCCTCAAGACTCAGCTCTTTGCCCAACCCCCCCACTTTTCCCATCACACCTGCAAAGTTACCCACCCCCATCTACATTACAGCATGCACAGCATGACCAATATGTACAAGAATGCTATGTCGCACTTTATCTGTAATTACCTCTGCTCATTCTTGTCTATGATACAAATACATGACTAGGTTTGCCTCCTGGACCTGTACATGCAACAGCGCCTCAATGCCTCTTGGTTGTATGTGCACTTTACAAATGAAATAAATAAATGTGACCTAGAAGCTGAGGCTGGACTGGCCCTTTTGGGTTGGAGCCAAGCTTGATTTACATATGATCTTCCGCCCTTCTGTAATGTCAAGGCAGGCTACAAACATTAGTCTGGAGGGTTGACCAGAGCTATGCTAAAGGTTATGATTAATGCAAAGCCTTCCAGACATCAACATTCAGTTTTGCGGTTACAGACGTCACCACATTTGCCCTCAATTCTTCATTCATGGAATCTTTAGATACAGTTCTACATTAATGCCAATCTGTACACTGTTCCTGCATTGTGAAGTCTCACGAGTAATTCACACACTGAAATCTAAATTTCCCGCCAGAATTGCCCTTTGTGGTGTCTCCTGGTTATAGTGAGAACAACTCCATGTCTTCCTTTCTACTTTTTTCCTATACAGATTTACCCTCTGCCAAAGCTCCAAGCCTGCAGCAGTCTCCTGGATGTAGGGAGCACACTTTCCATTCTATCTCACCCAAAACCCATATACGCCTGTGTACCGGTTTCATAATCCACGTGATTCCAGGATTCTTCCGAAACTCCTCCACAAAAATGTGGTACTCGGATGGCAGCTCAAATGTCTTTGGGAAAAAGTCGCACTTGGCTGCCTCAGATTTCCCAAGATCCCTGTCTTGAGTCTTTCGAAACCGCTTCAGATTCTTCACCATGAGGTTCTTCCGGGTTAGCTGCAAATGTGGAAAGAGACCAAAGTCAAACACAAAGCTTTTTTTATGAACTTTTATGGGGCATAAACTCATGTCTAAATATATGATCAGGGTCTGAGAGTGACCAGAAAAGTGTATTAGAGAGTTTCTAAAAACTATTTTGTATCGAGGATTGGGAAAATATCTCTGAACCTTTCTGGGGCTCATCCCTCATCCCAACCTCTACCTCCATCCTGCTACTTTCTGAATTACATTCCTGCTCATCATTTATTTCCCCTTTTCCACTACTTCTTGCTGGGAATCACAGTCTACAGTGCATTGTTGCTTCTGTCCTCACTATTCCACTGTTGATCACTCTTACATTTCCCCTTGAGGTCTTTCCCCAGAGACCAAACGCTCTGCTCATCATTCCCCAGGTCTTGCTGCACTCTACTGCAGTGGCCCAAGTAGTGTCCCTTCCTCGCTGCGTAGGACACACTTACCTCATAGTGGTTGCGGAAGTGGCAGATGCGAACATGCTCTTCTAGGTAGATGCGATCAAAGTTCTCCCTGAGCCATCCCACGTCACACCAGTAAAAATCCCACTCACCCTCACTGCAGAGAGAGTAATGGAGAGAGAGACAGAAAGGAAATGTTCAAATATGATTGAAGCACATTGTTCCCACCCACGCACATGTAACTCTGAGTGCCATGAGAGCCCACTGGCACTGCCTTTCCATAAAGTGCACCATCTCAAACAATCCATCACCCTCTATCTAAAGGTGCCCATTAATGTTCATGGCAGTGCAGGTCTGGGCAGCTGGCTCACATATTACCCTGTGCAGAGGTCCGATTGCAGTGTATTGAGAGAGATGTGGAGCTAGCAGCATAGCATAAGGCGTGTGAAAAAAACATTAAACCCACAAAGCAAAGGACTAGGGTAATAACTACTGTCATGTCCTTACTCTTTGACTTCCACCCAACCAGGTCTGTGGCGCAGGACATCCAGGATGGTGTTGTTCAGAGCACACTTGAATCTGATGCAGGCCCGGGGCTCCCTGTAAGACATACATAAGTTTGGATTCTCAAAATACCATGGCTAAAGAGACTAAAATAACCTGGATATATTCACCATCATCAGTCTCCGCAACAGAAAAGGAGGCCAGAGCCCAGCTATAGCATGCATGCAAACATAAACATATCCAGTCATCGGCCCAGCAGCTCAAAGCATGAACGCCTTGTGCAGAAGTAACTCTGGCCTGGAGACAGAGAGCAGCATGTTATGCAGACTGGAAAGTGGCATTTTGGGCACCATCCAATCCTCAAACTTCTACCTCCTGCTACCACAAATACAGAAAGACCTTCCTTGAGCACTTTCAGCTTTTTGATGCCATTATTGGAAATGCTGCATCCATACAGTTCAGCTTCCTCCAAGATGGCAGCAGTGTCCTGGTACTCTTGCCGTTTATAGGTGCCAAAACAAGACGTCGCCTCAGCTAGATAAATGCAGCATCGTGTTTGTTCCAAGCATGGGAAACAGCACAATTCGCCATTGGCTGCGAGTGTTCTTAAAGATGGCACCGATAGCACAGCGAGTAGAGCGCTCGCTTTGACATCTGTGCTGAGTCTGCTGATGCAGGTTCGAATCCCGGCAGCGTCAAACTCAGCGTTTCATCCTTCCGAGGTCGATAAATGAGCACCACACATCGTGGATAATAATAAGCAGCGCTCAGATACCTGAGGGTTCTTAGAGCTATATAAATGCCAAATTATTATTATTACCTCTCAAAACATGTGTATTCACCCGGCTTTCCCCAGCAAACAAAGATTGTCCAAATGGAGAAAACTCTACCTGGCCCGAGGAATGCCCTACCATTGTCCAGCAGCATATTTTCTATTACTCTTTTCCTACCTTCCAGCCTAGCGTTACAATGTTACTGAGCAATGTTACCCTACCTGCTAGCACATGCAGTGGTTGGTCCTCAGAGGTCCTTCTGATATCATTCTCGAGATTTCCTGTTCTCTTCCAATCAAACAGTTATGACAGGAACTAGTTTGGAGCAAAAATTTACTTTTGGGAACCATCGTTTTCTTGTTGAATTCCTCTCTCTGGCCTCTCAGACTGCGTTTGACCACCTGGACCCCTGAATGCATATTGGCATGCAGCCTTCTCACACTTGGCTATTCTGATGATTTTCTTTTGGACTGAAAAACTTCGAAAATTCAGTTTTATGGTACTAAAACCTAAAAAGGAAGCATCCTATTCGTCACTACATGATTTCATTATATGCTATTGAACTAAAACTTCAATACAGATTTGGCATTACATGCTCACAATTTTATGGAAGGACTCCATTAGTATGGAACACCTAGTCCTGAGCAGATGGTCTCGGGTCAACCCTGTATTATTTATTAATCAGGTACATCAGGAGTTGTTGATTGGTCTTGGCACAGTCTCACCTCTCCTCCCATGCCAATGCCTTCTTGATCCTTCATGAAGTGATGTTGAACCATCCTCCCTTCTCTGCACAGGCCCATGGGGGATTTATTGCATGATTAAAGATCTCAGGTCATGCAGTTAATTTGCCTGGTGAGCCCTCGGTTAAGGCAGAGCTTGTAAGTAACTTTACTTATTTGGTAAATTCTCAACATGGCAGGTTACACAGCTATGTAAAATGGATGAAGGACTACAATGAATAAGGCGGCCAAGCGATAAAACACTTTGGCACCAAGATGTGTCATTCGCACAAGGAAAGGGTTGTAATGGGAAAATTAGGGTTGCCATTCCTGCATTGTACCTATGGTAGTGCACCCCTTAAACACAGCCCAAATCAATAAACAACTTGCACCAGACAATCGTACACACACTGCTGTACAAGCATCTTACATCTGCACAAGATATTGTACGTGGGTAAGTGTACACTTATTTATCTGACACTGATGGGGGCATTCTTGTCTTCTGTGAATGGTGTCACAAAGCAAAGCAGGATCAACACCAGACTTCGACAAGAATTGGTGGAAAAATAAAGGTTTACTGAGGGAATTTACAAAGGTTCCCGATTAAATCGGATCAACCTCAGACCACCTTTCTGACTTCATAGGTACCTATCTCTGCATGATTGTATGAAGGATTAGGGTCTGCGGGGGGGGAGAAGACTAGGGGGGTGCCAGCGGTGGGAGGGGGTGGCATGCATTTGTTTTTTTGGTTGAATGTTCAGAAGGTTTGGCAGTTTAGCCCGGCTGGGCTGCATGCAGGCAGGTAAACATAGGTCGGGTTGACCTGGAGGGGTACGTCGGACACAAGCTTGCAGGAAAGAGACTAATAGATGCACTGTGCATAGAGACATTAATGGCACTGCGGGCGTTTGGACTTGATTATTTGCCTCTCAGTCTTTGTTTGAAACGCGTGCAGCTGCTGGACTGTTGTGGATTATCCGCATGCTGTCGTTTCTTTAGGTTTGTTTTGTTGAAAATGTTAATAAAAATAATTTTTAAAACAAAAGGGAAAAAAGTATCTATCTCTGGGTCTTAACAATGTATTCTCACCTGAAGAGGAATGCTGTATCAAGCAGGGGTGGCTTATCTGAGGTAAATACATCTAGAGGTTGGGTCAACCAAGGAAAATTGGAACTCAACAGTAGGATGTTTTCATGTAAGGTTCCAAACCAACAAGGTCTCTTGAGTGAATGAAGTCAATTGGTTTTCTGTATGTCCAAAATATTTCTATAGAGCTCAAAACCCAAAGCCACTACAGTACTGGAGCCGAGAAATAAAACACTGATTAATAAATATGAATGGGATTAATGATAAGAATGTAAGGAGGCCTTTTTTAAAACGGCATTAATCTGGTCCCAGTCAAATGTACTCCTTGCACAGAAAATCGTCCAACTTGTTTGGATGCACGTCCAGCTCCCATGCCCATTGAGATTGAGGAAAATATATTGAAAATATATTAAGTGCACGTGGACGATGGGGGGGGGGGGGTGGGGGTGTGTGTGTGTGTGTGTATAGATATATAGATATATATATATATATAACATAGCAACCAAAGACAATAAAACATAATGTAGCAGCCAGCCCCAGTCTCTATTGCGAGAGATACCGAAGCACTGCCATGTTAGAGGTAAGGACTACCTTGCAACAGCCTGTGGTGGAAGCAGCAGTATAAAATGGCAATGAGTTTAGAATCACTTTCCCATTCCATTCCATTCCCCAGCAAAAACAGCTGAGCACTAAGGCCTTGAATGCCTGGTAGATAGAACGCAATTGAATCACGTTGCAAGCCTGCAAAATCAGAAGGGAATGTCAATGGGCAAATACAGGTAAGGCTGCACCCGCCATGAAGGACAAACCCATGGGAGCCAGGCAAGAGGTCCTAATCTGCCAAACAACCCAACCCAGATTTAGGGCACAAGCACCCCGCAGAATAATAGTCGTCCTATTTGAACTGTCAGATGCCCATGACCAGAACACCTAAATCCTTCACAAGTTAGCTGATTAGTGAGGTCCTGGGGGAGGCAGCTGATAAAGGGGGCACAAGGTGTGAGCGGTCTTGTGATTTGTACTACTTAGGGTGATGCCAACAAATCCAGCTTTGCACCGGGGAGGCACGGCAGGGGTGCCTGCGTGTCTGGAATCATGAGAAGCACTTCATTATTCTGAAGGGTCAATTTGACCTCGAAAGTATCCACTCAGCTCATGTCAACGACCAGGTGCACATCACGTGACTAGGCCCATGGGGAGGGTAGCATTCCCAGATGCCCACCAATCATACTAGCAGAACCATGTGTCGGGGCTGGAGTAGATTAGATGCAGCCAATCGGTGGAGGTACTATAAGGGACAGGTAGTAGGTACATGGGGTAAACCAACAAGTGTGGTGGAATAACATTGTATACTGGTTGCTTCATGAGTGATGATGATGTTCTTTAACATTTTCTGTCTGCTTTGAACTAACCCAAGAGGTGCACTGAGCTTTTTTCCTCAGAGGATTGTTTTTCTTTGTCTGGTTGTCAAGGAAATTCATTCTTGGCGGTACCGATTATCAAGAATTAGCCAAGCGAAGGGGAAGTATTGGCACATACATTTCCAATGTATTAGTTAAGTAGAGGGAAGCATTCCTGTATATACATCTGTGTGCCAAGTTAGCCATTTTAAACTGGCAGGAATAGGAAGCCAGTGTAGATGGCATAAGGTAGGAGTAACAGTTTTCATAACAATTCGTACAGCGTTTTTTTCAGAGCATAAGAAGTTTCTGACACAGTGATTTGGGCAGACCCGCACAGATGGAAGTAGAGCAATTCAAACTTTGCTACTAGTATGGCTTTAGCAGAGGTACCCAAATGATCCCGACTAAGGCACAGAAAAATGTGTTTAAATAGAAAGAGATGGTAAGAAATACTGTTGTCAATGTCAACCCAGTTGATTTGAGAAGAAAGGTCGAGATGGGAAAAGTAGACCCCTAAAGTTTTTACTTTGGATAAAACCGGAAGAGAGTGGGAGTCTACTTGAAGCAAAGGTTGGCAAGGCAACAGAGGATCTTGCGAGGATGTACAACAGCAAAGTGGGTTTCCAAGACGGTTGTTGCGCATCCAGGTTTGTATTTGAGCAGTGATGTCTGAAAAATTATTACTATCATGGCAAGTGATGCCAGTAAGTTTAAAAGACAATTGTGTACCATCTCAATTGCAGTGATACACAATATCCAAATCAGTAAAGTGGATCTTGGAAAGGCTTTACATGTTGACTGAACATCAGCAGAGTCAGATCAGAGCCTTAAGGCAGAACATTGTTCACATCACTGAAAATTCAGTCTGGATAACATCCACATTTCTACAACCATACACAGACCAGCATGAAGCCAATCTTCACCCCCTTGCAATAGAGGCTAATCTTTGGAGTTAAACACCATGGTAGAGGGTGTAAAAGGCAACTGACAGATCCAGCATCATCAAAAGAGTGGTCTCAAGGTTATCTAAATTCTAGAGCAAATGTCCACGTACATCCAGCAATGCTCTTTCAGTCCTTCTGTGGGATCTGAACCCCAACTGCTGTTCCCCATAAGCTGCTACAATTTCTCGAGTTATACCCACGTTTTCGAGAACCTTCTTGAGAAAGTGAATATTAGCGATAAACCTATAATTAACAGGCTGATCTGAGTTTAAAGAAAATTGTTTTGGCAGTAGTGTAATCCTGAAGCGCTATACCTTTCTTGAGAGAACGGTTTAGCATGGTTACAAAAAAAGGCAAGATTGCATCAAGGCAATCCTGTAGAATGTGTGCGGGGCATGGATAACCTGTGTATGTTGTAGGCCATGATGTATTTCCGTGAGTGAGGCTTCACGGAGATCGAAAGCAGGCAAGAGTTTTAGCACAGTCTCTAGTTCTAACAGTCTTTGGCCTTAATGGTCCTCAATAAAGGGATTCCCTTATATGGCATGCCTTCACTTTCTCCGTTTCCTAATGTCTAGTGGGATAGGATAACTCCCACAGCTCTTTCCTGGCTCTCCTCTCTGTTAGATTGTTAAGGGGCAAACATATAGATGCTGCCCCTCCCCAGTCTAATATTGTAAATATGAGAAGCATTGCAGACTTGGACAACTGTATCACCCATACTCTTAGCAGTGGCAGTAATAATAACCACGGTGTGAGCTAAAGATGGCAAGAATGACCACACAGATGGTAGAAAAATACATGCATTCATTAGTCATGAAGCACATATGCATTCACCATGAAGTCACACAGACATTAGATTATATGTGCATTTATACATGAAGAACATCTGTGACACCATGCTGAAGTGCAACGCGAAGAACATCTGCTTTTAATTTGCTAACATATAACGCAACAATACCGAACAGCCATCACATATAAAATTGACGCCACAGAATGGTTCAGAACCAGTCAGCCCTTCCAGGCTCAGAAAAACGTAGCAAGGCTGAACTCACACAGACACATTAGACAGGTTTGCTTAACACATAAGATAATTTAATACTGAACATCAGGGGCGAGTACAAGGAAAAGAATGTCTTTCCAGGTCAGCACAGAGCAACATCAGCAGGAGGGGTGGGGGTCCACAAAGGAGGGTCCTGGAAAATGGGTGGTGGGGGGTGTTAAACGCAAGTGACTCAGCCAACTGCGTGTCTACATTATTGTTAATGCAGTGCAATGTTGAAAGCTAAATGTCCTGGCCTGTGGACTAGGGAGTCCGAAATGGTAACCTTATTGGGACAAGTAGTGCCGTGGTACCGTCATCAAACCTCCCAACCTCCAACACTACTGTGCTCATTTGTTGGTAACCTTCCAAAGTGCCATGGTTGATAAAGCCACCACTGTCCAATCACTAACTCCCATCCACGGTGCCTTACACATTGTTGCATCGCTGTTTTTTACCTGCTGCAACATAGAAGGTGGTCTCAGGTGCAGTTAGCAGATAGTGCCTGACCAATGATCACACTAACCACTACATAAAATCTACATAATTGACTCCCTTAACCAACACATTCCCACCCTAGGTTTTTGTGAAGTGACACGTCACTTGTGATGTCATAGCCCTTTATAAGTGTGGGAATTCATTAGCCAGACCCAATAGTTGCTCAAATAACTTCAGAGGTTTAATTAAAAAAACAAATGGATTCAGGCTTCTATTCAGCAATTAAATTATTCAGTCTTTTCTGATAGCTCTGGAATAAGGGTCTCCCAAAGTTTTTCTTTCCTTCCTTCTGGCCTTCAGTCTACTAGGTCCAGCAGTATTCTTAGCCTTCAGTCCGTGGATCTTCCGCCTGACACGGCGGGAATCCAAAAGACACAATGTAACCATTTTGGCTGCTTTTATGTGTTCCTCCCTGTACCTCTGCCAATCAGCAACAGCATTCTTACTTGGAACAATCAGGACCTTAAACCCCAAAGACCCGCCTCTCAGTTTAACCGGCCTGTCTGCAGGCCGCCTCGTTGCCATTTCGTTTTCCCATGTGGAGTTATGCCATCCTGACCTCCCGGTACTCCCACAATGCTGGCTGCCCTTCGTTCCATTCTCTGCGCCAGGCTGAATGGCAGGTAAGAGTTTGTGTGATTATTGCCGTGGTGTCCCTGAAAGCGGTTTCCTAATTGCAGTGTATCCTCTGTGTAGAACCTTCCCCGGCAATCTTTCGACTCTGCCATGGTACCACAGCATGTCGGTTGTAGGTACTCTGCCATTCCCAGCACTTCTGTGTGGTCCTTCTTTGCTGGTACTGCACTAACTGCAGTCCGCTCCAGCCCCGTTGCAGACCCAGCGTGGCTCCCCTGGACTTCTGCAGGGTCCGACCCTGCTGGTACTCCGGTCGGCTCTGTCTACCAATAAGATGTTGTCAAGCTTGGAGATGCTGAGAGTCATGGAGATTTGCCTAATGTTCGTGCTGTCCCTGTTTCATCAGGGTTTTGTTAAATAAAACAGTTTGTCAAATGTTTGGTCTCTTCCATTTTTTTGGGTGTGAGATTTCCCCTGGCCTACTCTCTTGCTTAATCCACAGGGGTCTTCCTCCCCATCATTTCGAGATCAATTCACCTTGTTGGCTTTGACTCCTGTGGGAAACCCCTCAGCTAGGTTGGAAAAGCTAAACTTCCCTGCTGTTGATCAGGGTAGGGCGACACAATGACAGCTTCAACAAGTGTGGGACTCCCTCTACTGAGAACGAACATGGTTCAATTAACCGGTCTATAGAATTTCTTCCACTCAGGAGGGTCCACAACCACGTTTTAGCTCACTGACCCTTCACAGAGGAGAAATGTGCATTTGTTCATCAGTCTGGTCCCATCCGCAAGGACAGTTCACCACCAAAATGCTACGCAATTCTCCTCTGAAATACAGTGACAGGCCCCAAAACCTTTATCTGGAGTTTGGTCGGCTAAATTTCTCTTGAGGTTGGGTCAGGGCATCATATCCTCTACCCAGGCTTGAAATCCTGTCTTTGGATCCAAACATTCCATCCCTGCCTGGCTCCTTGACAATTCGCAATGATCTTGTCCCTTTAGGGATCTTATCCTCTCCTCTCATCTGCTTCTCTCCCTCACCTCTTCCTGTGCCTTGCCAAAAGTTTGTACCGCCACCCATCCTTAACTCTCTCCCCAAAGGCGTGCAGAACACACTCTTCTTCGCCTCCCTTCCCTCAAACTTCTTTCTGTTGCTTCTTCTCTCCTCTGCTGTCTTCTCTTCATTGGTTGTATTTTCAGCTAGCTCCCAAAGGTCTTTCCCAAACCAGAGAGTGGAAACTAGCTTGTGGAGGCAGAGCTCCGGGGGAAAGACTGGTGAGGCACCCCAGACCGCTCAGCACACTTGAGAGGCAAGACTGGGCAGAGACTAGCTGATGACAGCAGCGCCCTGCATGGACGGTCCTGCGGGTAGCCCTGTGGCAGCGCTCGGCGGGGTTGCAGAGCCGTGCGGGAAACTGGGGCCTGTGCTGCGCTCCCATTCCCTGTCGGAGCGCAAGGTCTGCTGGCTCCTGGCGGCCCAGGGAATATCCGTGCAGCATCCTCTCCCCAATGGTTCTGCTGGGGACAGTCCCTTGAAGCTGGGAGACTGCCCCTGAACTCATCAGGGGACCGCCATCACAGGGCATGTTTGACACTTTTTCTAAATAACATTGTATAAGAGCTTGGTCCTGGATTACTGCTTGGTGGGGACAAGTCCCTCTCCTGGGATTGAAGGTGGCCTTTGCTGCTAACTGCTGGAGGCATCCTTCCTGCATCTTTTTGTCTGAATGTATACAGGCCCTACCACTGGTTAATAAGCCTGCTGTGGTCCACATGCACATTGAGGACCCCGCACAGAGCTCTCCTGATATCCGGGGGTAACTGGGCTTACCCGTGGATGAGGTTTCTTCTACCCTACTACTCCTTGCTGGCATGACACGCGGAAACGGGAGGAACAAAAAGAGCCCCATGGACTCCTACACAAGCGCTACGCAGAGGGATCCTCCCCCTGCAGTCACCCTCGGCCCTGTGGACACAGACGGCCCCACACCTGCTGCCAGTATGGACTCCTACATGTCAATGATGCAGGTCAGGTTTGCCTCTGTAAATTCCAAGCTCAATGACATTGTGACCAATATTAACTAACTTTGCATGGAACTTGACAAAGGAAGTGGTCGAATCACGGAGGTGGAGACGCGGGTGAGTGACATTGAGGACACTGTGGGAGTACATGGGCAAGATCTAAAGGCCTTTCAAAAGGAGCTTCTGGCAGTGCGCATGAAATGTAAAGATCTGAAATCACGTTCCCGTCGTAATAACATATGGATAGTGGGCATTCCCGAGAATGCGGCTAATGGCCCTATGAAAATATTTGTGGACAAGTCCTGCGGTCCATATTCAACAAGATGCAATTTTCAGCTCAGTTCTTGGCCGAGAGGGCACACCGCTCGCTGGCCCTGCCCGCAAAGCTTGCACCCCCCCTGCACGATTATATCCTGCCTTTTGAATTATGGTGACCGTGATCTGGTGCTCCGAATGACTTGTGGAAAAGGCTCACTTCAATATGACTATGGGAAAGTTCACATTCACCCAGACTTCTAAGGGGGCAAGACAGTCAGAGAATCTTATGCCCATGGTGAAGCGTCTTCTGCGAGATAGGCAGATACAATATGCTGTGATGAATCCCGCCAAGCTGTGCATTCAACATGCTGGAAGGGCACATTTTTTTGAATCCCCGTAGGAGGCTACCTGGTACATTGAGCAGTCAATCCCTGTTCCAGTTAATCCTGGTGGTACAGATGCTGGGCGTAATAATGGGTCAACTTAACAGATGTGGGTCCTATTGTGACTGACCAGGTCAAAGTTTCTTGCTGTGCCTGAAACGGTAATACCCTGTTGGCCGCCATGAGTTTTGAGGCATAGCCATTAGTGCATGTTGTTGTTCGCATTGCACTTCCTGCTGATTTATACTAATGTTCCGTGGGGTAACACCGTCAAGTTGGGGTGGATGGTGAGGGTGGGGAGAGGGTTCGGTGTTGTTGTGGGTTTTAAAGTTGCAAAATGTGATGGTCATACTGAGTGCAATTACATGTGGGTCAAGTGTACTGCATATATCAATAGAGTGTGCCAAGTATAGCAGCTAGTAGACCCATAGGAGGTTGCCTGCCGATCAAACTGCGGACGTGGAATACCCGTGGGCTCAACAACCCGATTAAAGCAAGGGAGACCAGTACATATGTTGCAAGGCACGGGCCTAGGATCTTGATGCTGCAGGAGATGCATGCTTTTGGGAGGATGAATGAATCCTTTGCCCGGAACTGGGGTCCCCAAAAATATTACACTGACTATTCCTCACAATCGCGGGGCGTTCTTACCCTTGGACATCCATCACTGGGATTATGGGTTTCGAAAAGTAGCATGGACCCTCACGGGCACTATGTAATAATATGGGGTGAAGTTGCTGGTAACTCAACCATAGTGGTTAATACATACAGGCCTAATGTGGATGACCCTGGGTTTTATCCTACGATCTTGGAAATGCTAGACCCTGGGGACAAGACTTAGGTGATCTGGGGGGGGGGGGGGGCTTTAACACAATCCTTGATACGGATTTAGATAGGTCATGCTGTGCTCCCCATGCTCTCAGCAGGGAGGGGCAGACGCTGCACAATTACTGCTGTACCTCCCCGTTACAGATATTTGGTGGGAACTTCACCCACAAGTGAAAGAATTCACCTATTACTCCTCTGTTCATGACTCTGGGTCCCGTATAGATCTTTTGTTGCAGGACTGTAAAATGTTTCCTGGCACTCTGTCCGATCATTCCCCTCTGCCCCTGTCCCTGGAGTTTGTTGGCTATCCTAAGCAAAATCATCGCTAGCGAATGGCTTCCTCTTTCCTGAGAGACTCCTATGTGGTTGCATTCTTACATATTGAAATTTCTGAATTTTTTTGTATTAATGAGAACTCTGTACACACTCAGCACTATGGGCAACATTTAAAGTATGGGTAAGAGGTATTATTATGGCTAAATCCTCTGGGTCCCTCAGATGCATTAGGTGGTTGCTGTGTATGGTGGAGCGCCAGCTCAGAGAACTTGAGAATGATTGTAGCAGGTCCTGGCGGATTCTACTTCTGGACAGATTCAGGAGATATTAGGTAAATTTCATACGTTATCAGGCCGGGAGGTTCTACGCATGGCCATTCCTACTAGGGCAAGGAGTTTTGGTGAGGGGGATAAAATCGGCAGATTGTTAGCTAGACTTGTTAAGGCCGAGAACCAACAGCATCCCATTACCAATATTCATGGCCCGGGCAACACAGTGTTGGTGAGTGAGAAAGATATCAATGAAACGTTTTCCAGTTTTTACTCCATACTGTTCTCCAATTGCGATGAGGTCACACAAGACGACCTTTCCCGATACCCGTCTGCAATTGAGTTACCCTCACTGTCATCTGAGGGTGCCCTCACCCTGGAACAGCCCCTCACACTTTTCTTTTGCATACATCGTTTTCCCACACCATTTGTATTTAGAAGTAAGGATTGGCAATATGTTTATTAGTATGGGCCCTTTTATTTTGACTGAGACTTGACTAGGACAGCGTTATTATTATTTGATGGCCGTAGCTTGCTCCCATCCTTAGATTTAGGTTAGATAGTCGTTCAACCAAGTTTATCTAACAGGATGCAGTCAGAAAATGCTGGCTCATGGCGAGTCCACAATTTTGTGTTTTAGGGATACTTGTCAGGCAAGGTTGACGATCCCAGTTGTGTGACTGCTACATAGCTAAGGGTCAAAATTGTTAGGAAGGAGATGATCATACACTGCACCAACTTTTCCTTATATATTTATATGGTAGAGCGTGCCAGATAGTCTATGTGAAAAAACGTGCAAGTCATGGGTGATGGTTGAATTCAGGAAGTATTTTTATTTGTAGAATTATGTACTCTCATTTGTAGAATTCCCCAAATTATGTACTCGCTACACGTGTTTCACCATGCAGAGATAGGAAATGGCTCATCAGGAGAGTTTTTTTGACTATTAGTTTTTAGTCCCAATGATTGGGTTATTTTCCTTTATCCTTTTTGAAATTGTTAGGCAACAAAGATTGAATTTCCTATTAGTTTTCAAAATATAGCCTTTTCTTCATATATCTGGCAGGTATACTTAGATTTTCTCATCAGAACTGTAGAAGATAGGGGCTATGGTGCGCCTCAGAGCTTCCAGATGCTTCCTGTTGCAACCCATTGAAGTTCAATAAACACCCTTGAACTATGATCACTTGTGTCTGTCTTCACTGTTTTATACCATGCCTTCCTTACATCCCACCCTGCGCCCCCTTTTATTCCTCACAGCCCACCCCTCCCACTCCCAACCTTATTCTAGCCCTCTTCACCAACCCTCTAAAACACCCGACTCTTACCAGCATCTCACATACCCTCCCAGAAACCCCCTCCTTGCTGTCCTCTGCTTTCCCCCTCATCATCTCTACTCCCCCAACTAGCCTCCCACACCTCCGCTCTTCAAACACTACAACAGCTCATCCCTCCAACCTCTCCCACAGTCCTACCTCCCGATCACCCTTCTCCGCCATCCTCGATGCCTACCCCTCCACACCCAATCTAACCCTACACTAGAAAAAACACCAGCTATCCTGCATACTCATTAATGCCAGATCTGTCTCCAAAAACAAATATAACATTTTCAACCTCATCTCCGATGAGAACCATGACATCCATTTCATCACATAAACCTGGTTCACCGACAACTACGCACCCATCGCACAAGGGGCTTTCCCCTCTCCCCCACCCGACTACTCCCTGATCATATATAATAGTTCCATAAGAGTGGGAGGACTAGTCATCATCCACAAACACCACCTCTTAGTTGTATCGACTGAGAATCTACCCTGTAACACTGAATGCAAATCGCTACTAGTAAAGATCCTCCTAAGCCCCTCCTTCACCCACAGCTTCCTACTCCTATACAGGCCTCCTGGCTATAACATGAATTTTGCAGACTCTCTCAGTGACTCCCATCAGCCACCCTAATCCAGCAAACTTCCCTCACCATACTAGTAGACTTCAACATCTGGTTTGAGGTCCCCTCAAACCCATTGGCCCGTTCTCTCACTGACAATTTAGAAGCTCTCAGCTTGACATAACAGATATCCCTCCCAACCCACATCACAGGGCACACCCTCAACGCCCTATTCAGCACATCTGACCTAATCTCTACCCTCTCTCCTCCTCCTCCTCTAATGTGGACGGATCACTATGCCAACTTCTTCTCCCTCCTGAACAGTTTCCTCTCGCCTCCCTGTCCTGCCAACCCCCCTTCTTCAACCCATCCCCTGTCCGCCTCTGGAATAAAGTCATTATAAACACTGATCTGGCCAATTCCCTTCTAAACACACTTCCAAAACTTTCACTCCAGGACGGACACTCCTCCATCGACCTTTTTGATCTCTGGCTCTCCAGCACCCTGATGCCTCTCACACCGAATAGACGCACTTCACAGAGAACAGGCCCCAACCCCAAGTGGTACTTCTATGGAAACCGAATTTCTAACTCCAATAACCCAAGCAGGCAACTCCACAAAATCATCGTTGAATTCAAAACCCCTAGCTGTTTAACTCCTCCCGCCCCATACTCCCAATCTCTCTGACGCACTCTCTGACCACTTTCACTACATCGTTATTGATAGACACTGCTCCATCATCTCCAAACTAGCATTGGTCACCCCCTCCTCCTGCCCTTTACCCTGCCTTAACCCTCCCCTGCCCACTCGGCCAATCCTCTCCTCGTTCACATCTATTTCCCACTCTGAATTCTTTAAACTCCTAGCACTAAGTGGCCCTCGAGTTCCTCTGGAGAGCCCTGTCCCGCTACACTCCTTAAACACCTCCTAACTACAACCTGTGCAGGCAACGTTGCTCAGTCCATTATTAACAATTCTCTCTCTTCTGGTATCTTCCCAAAGGGCTTCAAAACCTTTTTCTCAAAAAACCCTCTCTCAACCCCCTCCTTACTTCAAAATACCGCCCTATCTCTAACACCTGCTTCATTGTCAAACTCCTAGCCTACACTGCTTACAAGCAACTCTGCATATACACAGAAGCCAACAGGCTCCTCGACCCAGCCCAATTGGGCTTCAGACCCCTTTGAGGAACCAAATCCTCTCTTGTGTCTATCTGGGACGATCTAAAAAGAACAGCAGACTCAGAAAGGCTGCACTGCATTCATCCTCCTTGACCTGTCTGCTGCCTTCGACACAATTGGCTGTGCAATACTGATGGACAGGCTCTACATACTAGGCATCAGAGACTTCGCTCTAAAATGGATCTCGTCATTCCTTTCGAATCAATTGCAAATCATGCTCCTTTCCGCCATTCACCTCTGCCCTTCACCCTATGTTACGCTCACCTGGCTCCCACAGGGGCGTCGATCTGAACTGGACAGCTGCGGTCTTCACCAATGTGACGCGTAGTGCCGAGATGACGGACTGGACTGGCCCACCTAGCTTCGTTTGCTTGGCCCGTAGGAATATTTTTCTGCAAATGGAGAAAAGGAATTAACCACACGTGGAGTTGAGCGTTAACCCCCCCTCCCACTCCCGCTGATCTCCCCAATGATCACCTTTGATGTCCCCTCTTAGAGTCTCACCTGATGGTTTGGAAAGATGAGCTCTCCATCCGGCATTGAGCGCAGGGGCGCATAGATAACCAGTTGCTTCACTGGCTCGAAGGAATTGGTGAGTTCCAGAACAATATTGACTCTGAGAGTCCCGGCAACATGCCGTAAGTATGTAGTTCGTAAGAGTTCAAATGTCTGACTTTCACTCTGTCCGATTCCTTGCAGGTTGCAGCTTGACCCTAACGAAGAGTTCCTCGTGGCAACCGGTAATATTCAGGTAAGGATTTGTATTATCCAACACAGTTCGATAAAATAATGTCCATATGTAACCTGTTGCTTTCTCCCTTATTCAGGCGCTGAGAGAAAGTATGATGTCTCGGGGAATAATGCCTCTGGCGGTAAAATCAGGTAAGTCTACTGTGGTGAGGAGGTTTCCCCTTGTTTGTCCCTTTCTTTCACCTTGCTGTCCTTTTGTTTCCCCTTAGGGGCCGGGGTTCGGCGAGGATGCAGTGGAAGCTGCGCCGACCCGTGAAGAGGAATAGTACCCCCGGTGGTAAAATCAGGTAAGTCTCTGGGGGGTAACTAATATTGCCTCTGTGTATTCCCTTGGCTCACCTTGCAGTTCTTGTCTTCCCCTTAGGTGCCGGAGTGCGGCGGGAACATGCAGAAGGATGCGGTGGAATGTGAAGATGCTGCGAAGGCCGGTGAGTTCAGTGCGGCGCTGTAGCAGGCGAGGCGACGTGCATAAAATAACTTCTTTCTTCCAGCTCGAAGGCGCGATGGATCGGGAATTCAGGTAAGGATCAAAGGTATTGCTCTTGTTCTAACTTTTTCTCCTTCTTTCTCCCTTTTTCTAGGAGCTCCAGACTCGAGGCGGGCGTGGCAGAAGACTGGATGCAGACTTGCAGGCACGGTGAGCGTTACGTTGCTGGATGCAGAATAACGCGAAGCGTGTGCTGCTCTTCGGGTGTGGTTTAAATAGCCCCCAAAGTAGTCCCTTGTAAGTATTCCTCCCCAGCCCCACCCGAGTAAAAAAATAGTCCCTAGGTAAAGTAGTCCCTTCCAAGCCTCTTTTGGCTTGGAGCTCTTGCAGCATGGTCTGCATCAGGTGAGTTTGCAGCATGGTCTACATAAGGTAAGTTTTAATCTATGAACCTGGCGCCTATGGTGCCAGGACTGACTCTCCATATGAGCCTGGCGCCTATGGCGCCAGGACTGCACCCAAATAGCCTCTAGCAGGTGTTGTTGGGCTTGCTTAGAATAACTTGATGCCTGCTTCCGGGGTTGCTGGACTTGGTCTGGGTCCCCTCCTAAAGTCGTTCTTCCCTGTGGTTTCGGTTTGTCTGGGAAATTTTGGTGGAATTTTTTCAACAATCGGGGTGCATGAACGTGGTCACTAGGTTCCCATGGCCTTTCCTGTGGTCTGGAACCTTTCCAGTCGATTAAATAAAAACGTTTTGACTTTATCAGTTTGGAGTCCAGGATGTTCTTCACTTCAAATTCGGGTTCCCTGTCTACAAGGATGGGGTCTGGTGGCTTGGTTAGTCTTGTCCCTGGTTGCACTGGCTTCAAAAGTGACACATGAAAGACGGGGTGAATTCGCATATTAGCAGGTAAGTCCAACTTGACAGCCACCGGGTGGATAATGGCCTTAATAGAGTAAGGTCCCAAATATCTGGGGTTAAAGGTCTGTGTTCCCTTTAGAGGTATATGTTTTGTGGCTAAGCATACTTGGTCCCCTATCTGGTATTGTGGAGCATCACTTCTATGTCGATCAGCATCTTTCTTGTATTTTTCTTTCGGCCGTTTTAAATGTGCAGTTGCTTCCTTAAAGGCTTGGGTAATCGTAGCGTGCAGATGGTCCAATGCAGGCATTTCTAAGTGTGGGGTGAGTCAAGGTCTGAGGTTAAAGGATGGTGCCCATATAAGGTATAAAAGGGGCTTTGTCCAGTTCCAGAATGTACTGAATTATTGTATACATATTTGGCGATCCAAAGAATGTCTTTCCAATTACTCTCAGTCTGATGTAACATACAATGCAGGTATTGTTCGAGAGTCTGGTTGGTCCTCTCGGTTTGACCGTCGGTTTGGGGGTGGTGGCTGGTCGATAACCTCACATCGATTTGCGCCAATTGACATTTTTTCCAAAAATGTGAAATGAATTGACTGCCCCGGTCAGAGACCAATACGGAAGGAAATCCGTGTATGCGAACCATGTTTTCGAGGAACTCCTTGGCCAGGATTGAAGCTGAAGGTAATCCCTTTAAAGGAATAAAGTGGGCCATCTTGGAAAAAAGATCCACAATAACTAGAATGGTGTTAAATCCATTGCATGGGGGTAGATCAGTAATAAAGTCTAACAAAAAGGTGTGCCATGGTGTAGGTGGAATGTCTAAAGGTCGTAAGAGTCCAGCTGTTTTTTTCTTTTGACTTTTGTTTTGGGCGCAAATGCCACAAGACATCACAAATGATTTAATATCCTTTCGCCAGGTGGGCCACCAGAATTGTCTCTTAATTTTAGCTTCAGTTTTTGCAATACCTGGGTTCCCCTCCATTAGGGTATCATGATAACGGGAAATGACTAGCTCTTGTAGTTCCTTGTGTGGCAGAAATAGCCGCCCTTGGTAATAAGGCAGGTCATTGGTGACAGAGTAGTTCGGGCCTTTCTTTACCCAGTCCTGCAGGGCTGTAGGATCAAGGAGTTGCTGGACCTTTACTTGAATGTCCTCTAGAGTCTGTAGAGTAGTCATGCCAAGAATCCTTTGTTTGGAAATTATAGGTACTGGTTCTGGGTTCACTTCTGCCTCTCCCATCCCTATTCGGGATAAGGCGTCTGCTTTACCATTCTTACAACCTGGTCGGTAGGTTATCACGAAATCGAACTCGGCAAAGAACAATGCCCATCGGAGTTGGAGTGACGATTGGGCCTTGGCGGTCTTTAAATACTGTAAGTTCCGGTGATCGGTGATCACAGTAATGGTATGCTGAGAAGATAGTGCCGCCAAGCCTTGAAGGCGGATTTAATGGCTAATAACTCCTTGTCGGTAACCGCATAGTTTAACTCGGGTGCCAAGAACTTTCTGGACCAAAATGCTACTGGGTGAAGCTGGCCAGTTTCAGGGTCCTTTTGAGACAGGACAGCTCCCATGGCTAGACTGGATGCATCAGTTTCCACTATGTATGGAAGTTCAGGGCGCGGGTGCTTTAATACAGGTGCAGACGTGAATTTCGCTTTCAGCTCTTGGAAGGCATTTTCAGCTTCAGTCCACATAAAGCGTTTATTTTTTCACAAGAGTGCTGTGATGGGATGTACAACATGTGAAAAATCCGGGATGAATCTGCGGTAGAAATTGGCAAAGCCGAGCATGCTTTGTACTCCTTTAACTGAACTTGGTGATGGCCACTTAAGAATTGCGTCTACCTTTCGTGAGTCCATTCGGACTCCTCTTGGGGTCAGGATAAACCCAAGGAATTCAACTTCTGTGGCATGAAAAACGCATTTTTCCAGCTTTGCATATAGTTTGTGCTGGCGCAATTTTTCAAGGACTGCTCGGACCTGCTTCACATGGTCTGATTCTGAAGAGGAGTATACTAGAATATCATCGATATATATACGACAACACAAACATCAATGAGTTCACGAAGGACGTTGTTCATGAAGTATTGGAAGGCTGCTGGTGCATTGCACAACCCGAAAGGCATCACCTGGTATTCGAATAACCCATATTTAGTGCGAAAAGAAGTCTTCCATTCGTCGCCCTCTTTTACACGTACCAGATGGTATGCCCCCCGGAGATCCAATTTAGTGTATATGCAAGCGTCCTTCACTTGGTCTAGTAGTTCAGGGATCAGAGGCAATGGGTATCGGTTCTTAATAGTTATCTGGTTCAATGCGCGGTAGTCTATGCACGTTCTGAAGTCACCTTCCTTTTTGGGCACGAAGAACAAAGCTGAAGATGCAGGGGACTTGGATGGGCGAATGAAGCCATTAGCAAGGTACTGGTCTAAGTATTGTCGTAGGTGAAGGTTCTCAGGTTCCGTAAGGGCGTAGATCCTGCTACAAGGGGGTTGTGCACCGGGTATGAGATCGATTTGACAATCGTACGATCTGTGAGGTGGTAAGGTGTTTGCCTGTTCTTTTTGGAAGACATCCTGGAATTCTTGGTATTCTGGAGGTAGTTGCACGACTGCTGTGGTTACTGTGGCCAGGCCTATGTTCAGATTTTTCTTTGGGTAACAGGTTTGTGCACAATCCGGGAAGGTTATTCTCTTCTCTCGCCAATCAATACAAGGATTATGCGTTTCCAACCAAGGTATCCCAAGTTATATTTGGAACTGTAGGGCTTTGATTAGATCAAACACATAGTCTCTCGATGCCCATCCTGACCCAATAGTGTCATCTCTGCGGTGGAATGAGTTACAGGCCCCGAGGCAATTTCAGTTCCATCGACTGTGGTGATGACATCTGAGGTGGTTTTTCGGCAGAGAGGTAGATTCATCCTGGAAGCCAATTCGTAGTCCACATAGTTTCCTATGGCCCCGCTATCAATGTATGCCCTTACTGCGTGCATACGCAATGGCTGCCTTGGATCTACGGGGGCCATTGGTATGATGAAATGCGAGGTCTGAGTATCCTTCTTCAAGCTCGGCAAGCGGACCTCTACACTTGTCGAGCGTGGTCATTTCCCGAGTCTGACTCCATATGGCTTTTATCAGCAGCTCCTAACACCATCTTGTGTGGTTTTACAGGGCAATCCCATAGAAAATGCCCAGAAGTTCCACAATATAGACACAATTGCATTTGCCGTCTCCTTTCCCTTTCCTTCTGGGTCAAGGGTCTTTTAACCCCTCCGATTTGCATGGGTTCTGAAGCATCTGCTCCTTTGGGGTTAGCGTGGGTTTTGACCAACACCCGATTCTCAAACTTGGCTCGATCAGCCTTTCTGTTCTGAAGTCTGTGATCTAACTGGACCACTAAGTCTATATATTCAGCGCAGTCTTGAGGTGGGTTCACGACTTGAGCCAAGACATCCTTGAGTTCTCCTCGAAGCCCTCGATGAAATAACGTATTTGTATTTGTATTTAGTTTATTTATAAAGCGCAGCCAGGCCCTGGGGCATATGGGCGCTTAAGGTAGAGCTGGTTACAGGGGAGCAGTTAAACAGAGTTACGTTACAGTTACAGGAAGGTTACAGTTACATAAGTGTGCAGTTACAGGAAGGTTACAGTTACATAAGTGTGCAATCAAAACAATACGGTCGGCCAGGTTCCAAAATGGTTACAGGTAGGAACTGGCATAATAAGCAAGTGCACGTGATTCGTTTTACCTCAGGCCATCCAGCTTCCATAATCAACCTATTAAAGGTCGCAATGTAGGATAGAAGGTCCTGGTTACCCTGTCGTAGGGACAAAAGTTTGTTATCCAGGGCCTGTCCTTGGGAGTGCCGGGCAAATAGTCTTTCCGTGCTCATTTGAAAGCCCTGAAAATCCCAAAGAATTGGGTCATCCTGAGTAACTAGTGGAATTAACCAATCAGCTGCACTGCCGCTGAGATATGACAATACGAAGGCTACCTTGGCTTGATCGTTTGGGAAGGCTCCAGGTCTGCATAAAAAGTGCAAGCGGCATTGGTTCATAAACACGGCGAACCTTTTGGGATCTCCGGCAACGCGTTCGGGAGGAGCTAATGGAATATTTCCTGGTAGGTTTATTTGCACAGGGTTACTCGAGGACACAGGAGCTGGATTTCCCCCGGGACCACTGTATGGGTGCTTGTCCAGCCTGGCTTTGCAGTAGTTGCCTAGCAAGGTCATCAGTTCGCTCATTTGACAAAATCAGTTGTCTCCTAAGAGCATTGGTTTCTTGACGTGGCTTCTTCTTCGGCCCTCAGTTCCCCTAGTAATTGGGCCAATTGGTCAGTTTCTGAGGTATCCATAACGCCCGGGTGGGAATTTGTGGGTAGGCTTTGCGTTCTGTTACGCTCACCTGGCTCCCACAGGGGCGTCAATCTGAACTGGACAGCTGCGGTCTCCACCAATGTGACGCGTAGTGCCGAGATGACGGACTGGACTGGCCCACCTAGCTTCGTTTGCTTGGCCCGTAGGAATATTCTTCTGCAAATGGAGAAAAGGAATTAACCACCCGTGGAGTTGAGCGTTAACCTCCCCCCACTTCCGCTGATCTCCCCAATGATCACCTTTGATGTCCCCTCTTAGAGTCTCACCTGATGGTTTGGAAAGATGAGCTCTCCATACTGCATTGAGCGCAGGGGCGCGTAGATAACCAGTTGCTTCACTGGCTCGAAGGAATTGGTGAGTTCCAGAACAATATTGACTCTGAGAGTCCCGGCAAGACGCCGTAAGTATGTAGTTCGTAAGAGTTCAAATGTCTGACTTTCACTCTGTCCGATTCCTTGCAGGTTGCAGCTTGACCCTAGCGAAGAGTTCCTCGTGGCAACCGGTAATATTCAGGTAAGGATTTGTATTATCCAACACAGTTTGATAAAATAATGTCCATATGTAACCTGTTGCTTTCTCCCTTATTCAGGCGCTGAGAGAAAGTATGAAGTCTCAGGGAATAATGCCTCCGGCGGTAAAATCAGGTAATTCTATTGTGGTGAGGAGGTTTCCCCTTGTTTGTCCCTTTGTTTCACCTTGCTGTCCTTTTGTTTCCCCTTAGGGGCCGGGGTTCGGCGAGGATGCAGTGGAAGCTGCGCCGACCCATGAAGAGGAATAGTACCCCCGGTGGTAAAATCAAGTAAGTCTTTGGGGGGTAACTAATATTGCCTCTGTGTACTCCCTTGGCTCACCTTGCTGTTCTTGTCTTCCCCTTAGGTGCCGGAGTGCAGCGGGAACATGCAGAAGGATGCGGTGGAATGTGAAGATGCTGCGAAGCCCGGTGAGTTCAGCGCAGCACTGCAGCAGGCGAGGCGACGCGCATAAAATAACTTCTTTATTCCAGCTCGAAGGCGCGATGGATCGGGAATTCAGGTAAGGATCAAAGGTATTGCTCTTGTTCTAACCTTTTCTCCTTCTTTCTCCCTTTTTCTAGGAGCTCCAGACTCGAGGCGGGCATGGCAGAAGACTGGATGCAGACTTGCAGGCGCGGTGAGCGTTACGCTGCTGGATGCAGAATAACGCGAAGCGTGTGCTGCTCTTCGGGCGTGGTTTAAATAGCCTCCAAAATAGTCCCTTGTAAGTATTCCTCCCCAGCCCCACCTGAGTAAAAAAATAGTCCCTAGGTAAAGTAGTCCCTTCCAAGCCTCTTTTGGCTTGGAGCTCTTGCAGCATGGTCTGCATCAGGTGAGTTTGCAGCATGGTCTGCATCAGGTAAGTTTTAATCTATGAGCCTGGCGCCTATGGCGCCAGGACTGACTCTCCATATGAGCCTGGCGCCTATGGCGCCAGGACTGCACCCAAATAGCCCCTAGCAAGGGTTGTTGGGCTTGCTTAGAATAACTTGATGCCTGCTTCCGGGGTTGCTGGACTTGGTCTGGGTCCCCGGGGGTAGGCATCATGACACCCTATTCCGAAAGGGGTCCCATAGGGAGCCTCCCTGTCACCCCTTCTCTTCAATCTCTACCTCAGCCCACGGCCGGCACTTATCCGCTCTCATGACCTTTCATGCTATAACTATGCAGATGACACCCAGATCCCTTTTCAAGATCCCCAAGACTACAGCTTCCCCACGTCCCGACCTCTCCTCCTGCCTCTCTGCAATCGACCACTGGATGACAGCCAACCACCTTCACCTCAACCATGGCAAAAGTGAAATCCTAATATGCGGCAAAACCGCTTTCATCCCCCAACCGATAACCTGGCCACACTCCGTAGGAGCCCCACCTCCAGCTTCCACTTCTGTAAAGAATCTTGGATGCACCATGGACTCGGAGCTATCACTCTCCCAACACATCTACTCTGTGTCCAGAACTTGCCACTTCTACTTACGCATCCAAAGGCATATTTTCCCTAATCTCTCCTACCCACATTGCCTCTCTGCAACACTGGACATCATTCTCTCCCGTCTAGACTATGCTAACTCCCTCTATCTAGGCGTCCCAGCACATCAGCTCAGAAAACTCCAACAAATCCAAAATTCTGCGGCTAGAGAACATATCTCCCCCGCTCTCTGAGTACTACACTGGCTCCCTATCAGCCGACGGGACACCTTTAAAGCCATGTGCATCACACAGCATGCCCTCCATAATACTGGGCCAGAGTTCCTCCAGGACAAGATCACTCGCTATCAACCCCCCAGAACCCTTAAATCAGGCTCGGCATTCCTTTGCATAATCCCCCCTCGGATCTCCACCAGAATGTGAGGATCACCTTCTCTATCCAAGGCCCCTCTATCTGGAACTCCCTTGAACTATACATCCGCCACAATGAAGAATACTTCGCTTTCTGAAAGGACCTCAAAACGTGGCTATTTCCCAAGGTGTTCTAAAATGTGTAGTGGAACGCAGTCGCTCCCTCATCTCCATCACCCCACCATCATTCATCCAGCCACAGCTGCGTATGTATCTAAACCTGTCCGTCTGCTAAGTGTAGCATAACACAGAAGTCCGGTCATCTCCATCCCCCTAGCAACACCATTGTAAAACTCCACCCAGGTACATGTTCTGACACCACCAGGTGGCGCTGACCGTTAACACGGCGGCTCACCCTTGCACACTGGCAACCGCAGACTAGCAATCACACAATATTGTGAGAAAATTCACCCCTTCGCAGGCGCTCCATATTCAATGAGTGATTGCACTGAATTAAGATTAACCCCTTAACTGCCATGGGTCCCCCCCGCCGACCCCCCGCCCCAGTGCCAAGGCCTTTTTTGGTGATTTCGGTATGTCACCATTCAATCCCTTGTAACGTTTCTTTTTTACATGAAATATCTCGGCCAAATTTGGCCCCTTTTTTCCCCACATGTAGGCAGTCATAAAGCCACCAAGGAATCCTAGTTTGCTGTAGGGGGGTGAGAGAAAATAACCAAAAAGGGAGAACATTTGTTTTTTTTTTCTTCAGAAAATGCCAATAAAATGATGTACAAAGAACATATTTTGATATGGTTACCAGCCGTTTTGTGAGAGGTAGGCGATTTTGGCCTTTTTTTTCCCAATGGGACATGCGTGGACGGAATGGGAGAGAAGGGTAGGAAAGCTGAATGGGAAGACAGAAAAGCATACATTTCTGAAAAGTTGAGAAAATTCCAGGTTGAGGAAGGGGTGATTTGCGCAGGTCAGGCAACAACAATGTAGGAAACAATTCCATAGTTTGGGGAAAAATCGTGAAGATGACAGAAAAGAAAAAGGTATGTGGTGGACATGGTTGGCCCGGTACGGCAATGGCTTCTGTGAATTTTGAGAAAAACAATGCTCTGGCTACATTCCCCCGACTCTTCCAGTTAGGAAATCACACATTGTTCGTAATGTTTCACAAAACAATCAATACCACAAGCCAAAAACTGAGCCATGGTACACAGGTGTTTTATGCTTATGGCCTAAACAGACGTACTTAGCATGTGTAAATAAAGAAAACAAATGTGGTGAGGAAGGGCAAGCATACATTTTTGGAAAGAGCACAGGCAAACCTTTTGAAGGGTAGGTGACTTGTACAGGTTACAAAAGTGTATAGTGCCTAAAGCTGCGACTAAATGTAGGTCACATTTGGGAAATGAAAGGGTTGGATGAAAAAGGGCAGCAGCAAATGTGTCGAAACGTTAAGAAAACCACACAAACACAACAAATGTCGTACCTTCCCGCGTTCCCACAGGTGTCCTGATGAAAACGGTACCTCACATGTGTGGGTATACATACCTGAGCGCAAAGGGAAAAGGCTAAACCACCTCTTGTTGACAACCTACAGATTTGGCCCTGGGGTGTGGCAGCCACCAAGGAAAACAAGGAACTCCATGCATTTCCTAAAAGAGGACACCCGTGGGAATCCACAGAGGTGTGACTTGCGCAAATCGCCCCAGAATGTATTACCAACAACCCCCGGCAAAGTCCGAAATGTGGTGAAAATGTGGTGAAAAGAAATCACAATTTTCAGACATTTCACTCTGCCCACCCACTGAAACACGCCGCCAACACCACATGTCCTACCTTCCCGTGTTCCCACAGGTGTCCCGATGAAAAATATGGAACCTCACATGTGTCGGTGCACCTACCTTGGCGCAAAGGGAAAAGGCTAAACCACTGGCAAGCCCAAGTATTTCGGCAGAGCAGATTTTGAGAAATGTTGCCCTTGTGGACAACCTACACATTTGGGCCTAGGGTGTCAAGGCCACCAAGCAAAACAGGGAACCCCATGCACTTCCGAAAAGAAGACACCCGTTGGCACCCCCCTTTCCACCCAAAGCATCCATGGTGGTTTAGTGCCCCCCCACACACACCCAAAACAAGTTTTCTGTTTTGCTCCTTTCCTAGAAGCAGATGGGCACATTATTATGCCCATCTGCCCCCAGGGAGGGCTATATGAGTTGCCCCCATCCATTTGGGGTGTGAGGGAGAGGGCCACCAGAAATTTTGGTACAGAGCCTCCCCCTCCCCCAAAAGAACGGGGCTGCAGGTTTGGGCCCATCTGCCCCTAGGGAAGGGGCCCAGACAAAAAAAACCCACAAAAATTAAAGTTTCGCTTTGGGGGGTGGGGGGCCACTAGACCACCAGGATTTTTTTGTGATGAAAGTGTGGTGACTCCCTACCCCAATTGGATGGGGGGCACCACATGTAGCCCTCCCTGGGGGCAGATTTCTGCCCATAGGAAGGGGCATTTGCCGACATTCACGCCGACGTGAAACTGAAGGTAATCCAACCCCTGGGCCGTGAGGAGGAACCTCCTCCTCACATAGCCCGGGGGTTGGATTACAGTTTTGTGCGATCCACGGAGTGCCAAAAAGGACAAGCTAGCTCGTCCTTGGCACTGCGTACGTAATGTCAAGGACGAGATAGCTCGTCCTTGGCACTGAAGAGGTTAAGTCAGTTTATTAAATCTATAAACTAACACAAAGTACATCTCTAACATAGTATCCATGAATCATTAGTGACATTTTTAGTAGGTGACATCCTGAAATATATACTTCAACTTCCATCATAGATACTTGAAATTACAAGCTACTAAAGAAAAACTGTCAATTGCATGGCCATCAGTTTCACCCTACTGGGCTTTGTCAAGGCAAACAACACTTTGATGTATTTAAGAAGTACTAGTAAGATTTAGTTGATTACAAGCAAAGCTGGCAATATGAAGTTATGCCTTAAAGAGTTGGGCTGGTTCCCATATGCAATGGTATATGTGAATTAAAGATGGTCCCTTAGTGGACCTTTAAATGATGGGCTGGTACCCATGCACGATGTTGTGTGAATTTTAAAAAGGTAGTACATTGGTAGATTAGTGGATTTAGAAGGCCAGAGTTTCCTCTGCCTAGCCGTTGTGCTGGGTGGCTGTTCCGCACTAATCACACAACTCACATCAGTGACCCACAGTCTATGGACATGTCTAGGAGCCCTTTGTACCTGGTATGACCTAATGCAATGCCCCAATCAGAAATATGGTCATGCTCCACTAGGCGGATGCTGGCTGTAATCACGGCGGCCCGGGCCTAGGGACACCCACATCCTAATAAATACACAGTGCACATAATCCATCGACAGTCTATACACGACTGATATGTCCAAGAATAAAATAGAGATATAAAGGAACCCACTGCTATCACACACACTACCAGCCTCCTCAGCACCCTTACACATGCCTGACCTCTTAGGAGGCTTATCGTAGCACAGCTAGCCTGCCTAACTGCTCATTTCAGTCTAAGCTCACACGTATTCTAAGGCATAAGACATTTTTCCCTTACCTTGAACCTGCCATTAGGATACTTACTTCTGTCATTACACCTAGAAAACCCATGATTCTAGCATGTATACTGCACTTATATGTATGTGGATTGTCAGCAAATTGCAATTAAAGATAAGCGAGTAGCTTCGATACAGCACCTAGAAGACATTAGGACAAACGGTCTATCATGCTTAGGAGATGCATTACGATAGGCGTTCATGACCCTTAGAAGGCCTATAATGGCAACCCGGCTAGTACGCCTAGAGGACTCTCTCACACAGACAACCTGATCAAACAGTGGCATCAATAACAAAGCTCCATCAGAGCATCAAGGTATGTATAACCGCACTGCTACACACACATCAGAATGCAGCGACTACCTAAGACAAACTTTGGTCCAGCTTGACACAAAGAGTCTCTTGCACTCACGCACTCTCCTGACCTCCCTCAGCACCCATTCACATGCCTTATCTCTTGTGTTGTTTACTGGAGCCCGGCCAGACAACCTAATTCTTTATCCTGGCCAAATGTACACATGCATTCTAAGCATCTTACGAGAATGTTCCCCATCTCTGGACTGGGGTCCCACAGGGCGTACCCACCACAAGCGTCTTAAAACCATAGTAATGGGAAAAGGTGCTAAATAAATGACTACTACTACTTCTAAAGCAGAAGTTCTGGGTTCGTCCGTAAACCAGCAGAAAATAAAATAGTTACACAAAGTTTTTGTGGGGCTAGGAGAATGATTCCCTTCTCCTAGCTGGTTCCCCAAAGTCTTTCACAGTTTTTTAACAAGATTTGTAGTTCCCTTATAGCAGTTTTCACAATCTCTGGGTTGTGCACCTCTATTGCTCTGCCCCCACTGGGACGATGAAACCGTTCCCGAGTCCCTCTGGAATTTCTAGTATCACCCTTTCTTTGGAAATGACCTGGGAACTTTATCACAAAATGATTTATAGTCTCAAAGGATTCTCGTTTCTATTGTTTTTTGCAAGCGAAAAGCGGTGTCCAGACATTTGGTCGACCTAAAACTGGTCGAATGACATTTGGTCGACGCAATTTGGTCGAAAACCAAATGGTCGAATTTTTTTTTAATTATGTATTTATTTTTCGGGTTTTTGTTTTTTATAAAAATGGGTTTTTAGAAAAAAAAAAGGGGGTCGGGGGGGGACCCCCCCCCCCCAAAAAAAGGGGTGAAAATAAGAAAAAAAAAAATATTCGACCATTTGGTTTTCGACCAAATTGGTTCGACCATTTGTCTGGTCGACCAATTTTTTTCGACCAAATGTCTGGTAACCGCGAAAAGCAAATGACAATGATAATGGTTTTCTTCTTATCTTGAGAAAGGCAAAGTTAAAATCAAGGCTGAAGATCTGGTGTTGACGAATCAGCAATATGTAACACACTGATGACAGGATTTTATTGATTTCATTTATTACACTCCAAAGCCCGCAGGTATCAGTGAGCACATTGACACAAGGACACATAAAAAACAAGACGAAGTATCAAGGAGAACGAGCAGATTACTCAGAGTTGTCTTCAAATGTTTACGAAAGGTGAGCAGGTTCCTTTCTTTCCACAAATCAACAGTTAAGCTGTTCCAAGCGATTGCCGCTTTGACAGGGAAGGAGTGTCCGCTCCCCCTTACTTTTCTAGCTCTGAGGCATATTAGACACAAGGTAATGCTAGATCTCGTGGGCCTACCAGATGTTTATTGAGTAAGGATCTCCTTGAGATAGGAGGGGGCTGATCCAAACAAGCACTTGTGAGTTAGAATGTTTATTTTAAAACAAATTCTGGATGCCACCAGTAGCCAATGTAGTTCTTTCCTAGAGGCAGTAATATGCTCTCTCCTGGGTACATTCTTAATTATGCAGAATGCATCATTCTGTAGCATTTGAAGTTTGCGGACACAGTTTTTGTTGGCGCCGCTTAAGAGCGCGTTACAGTACGATATGATATGGCATTTATAACACACCTGTACACAAGTGTTCCTAGGCGCCACAAGACAAGGGAGGGAAGACAGAGAGAAGACAAGACAAACGATCCTACTAGGCCTTGTGTCCTTCGGATCGTGCAAGTGCAACGAGAAGTGCAGGGGAAATAGGGAGGGGGAAGCGGAAGGGAGAGGGTAGGGAGAAGTGCGATCAGGGCAGCTTGCCTCTGAGTAAGTGCAGCCACAGCAGCGCAGCACTGGGTAAGTGCAAGGAGGCAGGGGGGCTGTAGGGATTACAGATACAGCCCCTTAAGTGCGCCGTAGGCCAGGAGGCAGTGCAAGGAAGACTGGTCATGGAGGAACCTGGTACCCAGTGAGACTGAGGGTACCAAGCAACCAGTCGAGGCAGCAGACAGGTAAGTTAGCATGGAAGCGAGAGAGAGAGAGAAGGCAGAGGAGAAAAGGAGGGTCTTGAGCTGCTTCCGGAACTTCAGGTAGTGCGGCTCAAGTCTGAGAGGGGCAGGAAGGCCGTTCCAGAGGGAGGCCCCTGCAGAGAAGAGAGATCTATCCCAGTCTGGGCATAATGGTTGCCCTCACCAAATTCACAATTTACTGTGGTTACATATGGTTTTACTAGCCTCAACAGTCTCAGGTGGTACTGAGACCTTTTTACCATACTGTCGACTTGAGCATCCGCACCAAGACATGACTTGAAAAAGACGCCCAAAGTTTTCACTTTGTCTTGCACCTCAATACAATGGTCCTCAATATAGAAGCTCGGAAATCTAGGGTGCAATGTATCTCTTGTCTGTGTTGACCCAAAGATCAGGAGCTCTGTTTTTGCGCTGTTCAGACACATCCAATAGGCTGTCATCCAACTCTTTACAGCTTTATAAATGCTTAGGATCCCGTCACCACTTAATTCAATCAACAATTGAGTATCATCACCATAATTTGTGAATTGCGTCCCCATTTGATCAACTATGTCACACAGAGGTCGTATGTAAACGTTCAAGAGGGGCAGCGACAGGCATGCGCCTTGTGGTACCCCACACATAATGATATGATATGGCATTTATAACGCCCCTATACACAAGTGTTTCAATAATAATCTGTGTTGAGGTTGAGGTGGCCTGGCCCCAGCACATTTTTTAATTCCTGTTAGTAAGGAAAGAGCTGATCCAGTCAATAGCCTCCTCAGAACAGTCTTCTACAGCCAATAGGGTTCTCAGAAGCCTCTCATGGTCGAGAAGATCGGAGGCTGCTGATAAATCAAGCAACATCAGCAGCCCAGTCTTACTTCCATCTACAATGCCCAGTACCTGAGTTTGAAGATCCAATGATGCAATTTTGGTGCCATAGTTGTACTGAAATCCTGACTGCCTGTGATGCAAGATATTAGAAAGCTCCAGATCCTCCTGAAATTGTGCAGTAGCAATTTTGTCCACAATTTTTAATAAAAAAGGAACGTTAGTAATAGGCGTCAAGTTGCGAGCAATTTATGGATCTTGTCAAGGGTTCTTAAGCAATGTAGTAACTACGACGTTTTTTACAGAGTCGGGAACAGTTTAATGATGGAAGGTGACATTCTTGAAACGTGAAAGAAAAGGGGCAAATTATTTAATATTTTCCATGATAAGCTTAGGTGGAATTATATCTGCGGAAAAAGTCGTAGGACGAATAAAAAAAAAGCATTTTCCCTCTCAAGCACAGGGATGGGATTAAAGCTGGGCATGTATTGTGCTTTCATTCTAGGGGACTCAGTGTGTGGAGTGCACATCCAGGACAGAGTCATTAGCAAACCTGGCATGTGCCAACTTTATTTTGTCAGAAAAGGCCTGTTGAATTTTAGTACAGTCTTCATTCGTCAGAACAAATGACTGGGGTTGCTTGTGTGGCTTCTTTAGTTTTTATTAATGATTGCCTAACCATCGGGTATTTAAAAGGGATACTTTAATGACTTGTTTATTAGGTAACGTGCTCTTTCAAAAATACATGATTTATTTATCTGCGCATGTGATCGTTTGGTCAGGTAGTTTCTCTACGGTCTCATTGCAGCCATTTGAGCACGCAGTGGTCTCAGGGGGTCCATCTATCTGCATTATCGTCTTGCCCTGACTTTATTTTGGAGGTTAATAATCTTCTGACTCAACGGAACTGCTGGTTTATTAACATGATTGGCCCCATCAACTTCAGTAAAGCTGCGGTTACTTTAAGTGTTGTAGTTGTCTTTGTCTCTAGTAGTGTGAGCCCAATATATTTATTGACAATTGACTCATGAGCGAGTTTGTGGACAGCCAGTAATAATTCAAGCTCGGGGTGTAAATCCATATTGCAACTTACAACACAAACTGAAAAATTAGATAACGAGAGAAAAAGTAAAGGCGCTTACACGGTCAAAGGATCTGGATCCGGGTGTCTGATAGCACAGAGGCCACGAAGCCACGAACAGCACGGAATAGCACAGACTAGCTTGTCCCTGACACGCCTGGTAGGAATGAAATATATAGCGCAAGGACTACAAGAATCAAGAATCAAGGGACATGTAGTTTGAACGCTACAAAATGTGCAAATTGGAACAGAACGCGTTTCCTGCCTAAAACAACAGCACAGTTCAATAAAATAGAACAAATGCAGCATATATGGCGGTGTGAAAAAAATAAAACAAATGTTTCTAATACTTAGTAAAAACAATTCTAACATAACGCAGAACAAGGGAGGACGTGGCTAACTGCCATGTAGGGAAGACGCATATTCGGCAAGCTCTGCATGATGTGATCACGATTAGCTGCAAAATACGCTTTATAGAAGCACAAGACATCTGAGGGTCGCTGCAACCCCTGCTGAACACATCCAGAGGGTCTATCCTGAATTTGGAGACCAAGTGTGCCTTACTTCAACCAGGACACCGCGGAACGCAGCGCCATGGAGCAGAGCAGAAAATGGTGCCCACCATATGAAAATCGAAACGGCACTGGGCCCGCAACGGTCTGAACCCTGACAAGCCCAGAAGAATCGGGGAGCGGACCGGGGGCCTGCGAGCACAGTCAAAGGCTGGGAAAGGCGAGAAGACCACTGTGGCCAAAGAGCAGAGGCCGGCATGACTGATGGCGCTGACTGGCTCCGGCAACCTCAGAGCTCCATGCGGGGACTACCCTCCGGGGAAGCCTAGTGAGCAGAATGAGAGGCAGCAGTGTCACACCCTGGCCGCCGTGTGGGGAGCCTGCAACGATGCGAGAAAACATGGGAGCAGCAGCGCAGCCACGGAGAGCGTGGAGTCTGCCCCTGGAACAGTGATTGCAGCGGCACCGGAGCAGAGAGACCCGAACGGCGAGGGGACAGCAGAGAAGAGTGGAGCGCGAACCCAGAGACCGCAGATGGAGCTGCCCGGCTGTGAAAGCCACACGAGGCGAGGGACAGTGGGGTGGGGAGACCCAGTCAGTCAGCCGCACTCTTGTATCCCGAGAACTGGGCGCCCTCCCCCCATCCCCCGCGACTCAGCTCTCACAGAGAAGGCGAATGCCTTGGCGCTAGTGGCAAGAGGCCGCAGCAGTGCGCAAAGGGAGAGCACAGCAAATTAATTAGACCCCTGCTTGGGGATCAGTGAAGCGGCGTGGGAGTTAACACAGCGTGCATTGGCACCGGGGCTTGAGCCGCCTGCCCCAAGGCATCGGGCACGCAGGGCACCCGGTTGGAACCGGGCTCTGCTCTAGTGGCAAAGGAGCTAGGCCCGAAAGCGGCCGTGGACCGCCCCGCAGGCGCTTGCATGGCCATCAGCCCTGGTAACCAATCAAGAAAGGAAAAGAGGAAGAAAATGACAAACGCACACAAGAGGGCGAACTGTAATTGCATAATAGACCCACGCCATCATTCAACTCGCCCCAGGGCAAACACATATGAAGATGCTTAGCGCCTGAGAAACACAAAACTTACTGCACAGCGCCACCATTACGATAGCGCCAACAGCGTGCACAAGCGATCACGCTACCCCTAAATAGTGCAGCACCCACAGCAAACGCAGATCTCTACCTGAAAATAACTGGAACCCCAGCTCTAGTTTAATGTCCACGAAGGGTGTGAGAGTCAAACAACGACAGACCACCATGGAGACCTACGCAGCCAGAGAATCCACGGGACCTGAAACCGCTAACAAAAGTGCTGCAGCAGCAGTGCCGGACCCCTCTGGAACGGCAGTGAAACCGGGCAATTTGCAGATTCTAGAAGCTATCAAGATGCTCCAAACGATGATGGAGAGCAAAATTTACGTGGTTGCCATAGACCTGGGCCTATTGCGACAGGATGTCCGTTCCATAGCCGGCAGGACTGAAGTGCTTGAAACCCAGGTCTGAGAAAACACAGAGGCCAAAACACAGCTTCTGAAAGATGTCCAATAGCTACAACAAAGAGTGAAGCACGTGGAAGACAGGGCTGAAGAATTCGAAGGGAAGGCACGCCGGAACATTAGGATTTTAGGCCTGCCGGAGGGTATCGAGGGATACGACCCTACGAACTATGTTGAGAACCTTTTGTTGCATGAGATTGGGGGAGAGAAATTTCACAAGGCTTCAGCATCGAAAGAGCCCACCGATCCCTCACCAAACGACCGCCCCACGGGGCTCCGCGTAGGCCAGTGATAGCAAAAGTGCTCAACTATAAAGACAGGGAGACAATCTTAGCTTTCTCCAGATCTGGTGGCCAAATTCAAAGAGACTCCGGGAAGATAGCTATAGATCCCGTTTACACTTTCCAAGTCCACATGAAAAGAGCACAATTCATCTACACAAAGGTCAGACTGAAAAAAGTGGGACTGCGCTACATCCTCTTATACCCAGCAAGACTGAAAGTGCTATACAACAATAAGGCGCTTCTGTTCGATACTCCGGCCGAAGCTCGAGAATGGATGGACAGGGAACAGATCCAAGACATTGAAGAGAAGGGGCGCAAATCACGCCGACCTGCATCCAGGGTGGGCATATATAAGGCCAGCAATCGACAAACGCACAGAAACGAACTGCACTCACACCTAAGCGCAGCAAGAATGATTACTTACAGGAGCCGAACCGAAGATGGACCGCTTACTCCTTCTGTCCCCAGAAGTTATTTGGGTACATTAAACCTGCCCGTAGTGCGCCAGGAGACCAGTGCACGGACAAATGGAGCGGAAACGGGGTAGTCATTATGGGGGAAACCTCGCTGGGCAGTTTTTTTGTACAAGGAGTTTGAAGTTAAAGGGGGGGAGGGAATATGTGAGTTGGTATTATAGTTGGGGAACTACGCGGGGAAACAACAAGACCACACAGAGCTTTAGTAATTGCCAAACCAAAAGAGCAGCCGTAAGAGACGCCACCCTCAAACATCTGGGCATCCAATATTTATGGTTGACAAAATCAGAATCATGACATGGAATGTCAGGGGCACGAACAGCTTTGTCAAGCAATGCGAATCCACACATATCTAAAACGGAGTAAGGTCGGAATTGCACTGCTGCAAGAGACTCACTTAGACGCACGTAAACTAGAAGCATTAGCCAAAACCTGGCGAGGGACGCTGATAGGATCCACTTACTCCACCTATGCTAGAGGGTCCTGATCTGGATCGACCCAACCATCCCCCTCAAACTAATGGGCACAAAAACAGTTGACGACGGCAGGTTGGCTCTCGTACACGATACTATAGAAGGAAAAGAGGTATGTTTAATTAGCAATTACGCTCCCAATCATGACGCCACAGTCTGCTTCCATTCACTATACACACGGCTCAGCCCTTACAGAGATAGTACCCTGATATGGGGAGGGGACCACAACTGCACCCTTGACCCCCGCAAAGACAGATCAGACAACAAACACACCCGCCCATCCCCGCCTGCCAAAATACTAGCCGCATTAACACAACAGCTCAAACTCAAAGATTTATGGAGAGAGCAGCACCCAGAAAAACGTGTGTACTCCTTTTGTCTATACCAGGCTAGATTACATATTTATAAGTGAAGAGCAACAAGCTATGTTTGGGGACGTACAGTACCTACCCAGAGTGTTATCCGATCACTCCCCACTGGCAGTCACCTGGACAGTGTTTCCACCTAGAACCCCTGTACCTACATGGAGGCTCAGACGCGAGGCTCTGCTAGACGCAGCCTTCCGTGAACAGATAAGGGAAAGCACACTAGACTTCTGGTAGACGAACGTAAATAGTGTACGACACATTGGCACGGTATGGGAAGCATACAAAGTGGTCATGAGAGGGGAAATGATCGCGGCTGTAGGGGGAGCCCAAAGATCCATCACAGCCTCACTAGCACGCACTGAAAGAGCTGGGGGAACTAGAAACGAGAGCCATGTTCCTGAACATTTGCAAAAGGAGGTTGAGCTCAGTGTAACGCTCACCTGACTCCCACGGAGGCGCTGGCCTGGTTCGCGCTGTTGTGACCTCGTCTAAGGTGATGCGCAGGGGTCGGAAGACAGACTGGACCGGGCCCCAAATCTGGCTTGTCTGACTCACAGAAGTATCCTTCTGTAGGTGAAAATAGGGGGTTAACTGTCTGCGGGGTAATGCAATCGGTCTCCCACTTACCCCTCTCACCCTCTCAAAACCCTTCTGTGCTTCCCCATAGCGTCTCACCTTAGGGTCTGGAAGGACGAGCTCTCCATCCTGCTTCTGATGCAGGGGCGAGTTGGTATCCAGTTACTTCACTGGATTTTCGGATTGGTGGTTTCTGATGTGGGGGCGCGTTGGTATCCAGTTACTTCACTGGATTTTCGGATTGGTGAGAACCAAACTTGCTTGGCTTCCAGGTAAGTTTTTGATAAGTGGTTCCCCTTGTGTCCATGCATTAATGTTCTAATGCTAGTGTCTTTTTCCCCATAGGGGCCGGGGTACGGAATGCCGGGGAACAGGCACCAACCCAAGATGAGAGGTGAAATCCTTGTGGAAATCAGGTAATGTCTTTTCATTCGCTCATTAACGCTGATGTCTTTTTCCCCTTAGGGGCCAGGGTCCCAAAATGCCTGGATGTGGCGCGGACCCGAAATGAAAAGGGAATGACCCAGCAGGTAAGTCTTAACATGGAGATTTAGCTTCCCTTTTCCCTTCTTTCTCTCACCTTCGTTATTGTCTTTTTCTCCTAGGCGCTGGGGCGCGACTGCGGATCCGGATGGTCGCTGCAGAACATGGAAGCGCCCTGTAAGGTGAGTAGAATGAGGCGCTGCAGCGATCGATGCGATGTGCTTTTAAAAATAAATGTCTTCCTTTTCAGGATCGTCGGCGAAATGTCTCCGGGATGCAGATTTAGCAGGTAAGGCCTTTTCCTTCTTCTGTTCTCTTGTTCCCTTCCTTTGCAGGTGATTCAGGATGCTGGCAGGCGTGGCAGAAGTCAGGATGCAGGAGCAGACATGGTGAGCGTCCAGCTGCTAGATGCAGAACAACGCGAAGCACGTGTGGCTGATCGGGTGTGGTTTAAATAGCCTTGGAAGAAGTTCCTAGAATGTGTCCTTCCTCCAATCAGGTATGTATCCTTCCCCGACCACGCCCGGGTGGTAAATGAGTCCCACAGGTAAAGTAGTTCCTTTCAGGCCTCAAGGAGGCCGGGGTTCTGCAGCATGGTCTGCATCAGGTAAGTGCACCCAAACACTTTCATAATGAGCCTGGCGCCTATGGCGCCAGGACGCTGTCCAAAGGGCCCCTATAAGGGGTTGCTGGGACCTTCCCCGGGGACTTGATGTCCGCTTTCGGGGACGCAGGGCCTGAGCCGCCTCCCCGGGAGCGGGCATCGTGACACTCAGACAAGCCTGTTTAACATACTGGGAAAAACTGGGGAAACTCAGCTACACAAAACATATTGAAAGAAGCCATGCCCTTGGCGACAAACCGGGGAAGCTACTAGCTTGGCTGTACAAATGAGAAGCCCCCAGGACACCCATTTGCCATGTCCGCAAACCGGATCGCTCAATAGCACACACGCAGACGGAAATAAACTCGCTGTTCTCTGAGTTTTATCAGGACCTCTATGTCAGCACCACATCGCCCACAGACATCGAAATAGAAGATGTCCTAGGCATCATTAAGCTGCCCAAAATAGACACGCAAATGGCTGAGGTCCTAGACGAACCCATCACCCCGGAAGAGGTGTTGGTCACCATCAGATCCCTACCGTCCGGGAAAACCCCAGGAACGGACAGCCTCCCAGGGGAGTTTTACAAGGACATACGAGGAGGCCCTAGCACCACTACTAGCCCAAGTGTTTAACGAGGCATACGAGACAGGCACCCTTCCAGAAACCATGAGAGAAACTGTAATCATCCCACTATTAAAACCTGGTAAGGACGGCGAGGAGTGTGGCTCGTACAGGCCCCTATCCATGTTAAATGCAGATAAAAAGATCCTAACGGCCCCGCTGGCGAGGAGACTGCGCAAAGTAGTCCCCCTATTGATCCACCAAGATCAGACAGGTTATGTGCCAGGGCGTACCATTACTGAGAACATGCATGCACTTATAACAGGCCCGAGAACTATGCAGTGGCACCCCTAGACACCACTAAGGCTTTCGATTCAGTCCGGTGGAAATGGCTGTATGCTACCATGACAAAAATAGGGATAGTGCCAGCCTTCCTAAAATGGACATAACTCATATACACGGACCCTACGGCCAGAGTGTGCATGAACAAAACATACTCTGATAAATGGTCTCTCTACAGGGGCACGCGACAAGGATGCCCACTCTCCCCCATGTTATATATCATGGCCATTGAACCCGTAGCTGCCTACTTGCGACAGGAATATGGGGATGGGGGCGTAGTGATAGACTGGGTGACACACCTAATCTCAATGTATGCTGACGACACACTCCTATACCTAAATAACCTGTAACACATACTGCCATACATCCTGGAGACACTAGACAGGTTTTATAAATATACTGAGATCCAGATTAACAAAAAGAAGTCATGTCTCTACCCTCTGGCTGCACTGAGTGAGGACGAGGCCGGAAGCCTCCCTACCATGGCCCTCCAGTGGAAGACCACCTCTTTTAAATACTTGGGAATTACCATCCATCGCAACCCCAAAACTGAACATACCCTAAACACGGTAAGAGCCAAGGACACCCTAGAGAAATCGATGGACTTCTGGGGAAAACTACCACTCTCAGGGCCGGAAGGGCTGGACTCCTTAAAATGGTGGCGCTACCCCAGCTTCTACACTGCTTTTCCAACATCCCATTTAACATCCCCCCTCAGTTCTTCAAGGATGTAAATAAGCATTGCAGACGATTCCTTTGGCAGGGAGGAAGGCACAGAGTAGCGCTAGAAGTGTTACAGAGACCCTATGAAAAGGGAGGCCTTAAAATCTCCAACTTTGAACTATACTACCTGGAGTGCCAACTGAAACACGTAGTGAAATGGATGGCGGACGATCACGACAGACACCCGACTCTTGCAACCCGCCGTCCCTCAGATGCTCCTCAGGGATTTACTCTGACTCCCAGCAAGCGCAACACAAAACAGCCCATACTTGGTGAGGCTGGGGACCCAGCTCTGGAAACAAGCTTGCAAAACGGCAAAGATAGACGACCCGTACTCCCCACAGATTCCTACAATAGACCCTGGGGGCAAAAAGAGACACAAAATAAATGGGAACCCTATGGTGTGGCTACATTGGGAGACCTGGTGAATGACCAGGGGATCCTAACGTTTGCGGAGCTCAGCGAGACCACGGGACTGCCAATAGAGCTGTTCCTGCTCCACAGAGCAGTAGTGTAGAGGCTCATGGACAAATGGCCAGAGGCCATGAACCCGGAAGCAGAGCACGAGATTATTGAGAACATGCTGATCGCGGCTGAGGGGGGACATGAAACCTCACGGCTTTATGAAGCGTTACTGGACAGCACAGCCAAACAAGGACTCAAATGTAAAGCGAAATGGGAAAATGAACTGGGCTTGGAATTCGAAGATATGGAATGGGGAAATATAACCCACTACCACAAAAAGGTCTCCAGGAATGCCCGCTTGCAGCTTATACAGTTCTACATAATCAACAGAGCGTACCTCACACCGGAAGTGATCTCCAGGTTCAGAGGGGCGAGAGCCCACGAATGTCCTAAATGTAACAAAACCCAGGGTGTTAATGACTCACATGTTCTGGGGATGCCGAATAATACAATCTTTTTGGACACAGATAGCTGCAAAAGTGGTAGAAGCAGGCATCGATATAGATGTGCAGACACCAACGGCATGCATCTTGGGCAGATATAAAAGAAGCAGGAAGAATAAACCTTTAAACAAGCTGAAGGATTTGATATACATAATAGCGAAGAGACGCATCGCTATGGGATGGAAAAGCACTAAGAGCCCGAGTGTGGTACTGTGGTGGGGGGTTCTTTTGAAGTGGGTGACAGCAGAAACGGGGGCATGAGAGAATAGACTGCAAGAACAGAGGCTTGACTACAGCGAAGACTTACACCAATGGGTGGCGCTCACGGTGCCATTATTTTATCCTAGAGAGGAAGACGCTACCTCGGATGAAGTAGGCAGCCCGCGATCAGGGTTTGGTACAGGCAGAACTGATGGACAAATTGTGGTCTTGGGAGGGAGGGGAGAGAGGGGATGGCAGGGAACCACATGCGCAAACCATGAACAATGCATTGATAATGTTAACAGTTTGGTTGATGTTGTTTAAAACTAATAAACATATTTAAAAAAAAAATAAAAAACATAACGCAGAAAAAGGTGTGATCAATATAGTGGCTAGAAAGGTGTTCCTAGGTGTTTGGCTCGGTAGACCAGCCCTGGATAATTCTGGGGTGTTGTGAGAAACCTGAAGGTGTCGCCCTAGCTAGTCCCCGGGGGATCTGTCATCCAGGTGACCAGGACACAGCCATCGCTATTGGATCCAATTCCTGGGGGTGGACCAGTGAGGGAGGATCACCTGAATGGGGTGTCTTTGGGGAATGGGACACCGATGGGTGGGACGCGGTATCCCCCTTCCTTTAACACCTTTTCCCCATCCTTTTCCGTAGGACGTTCCAAATCACTGCCCCCCGCCACCCTTTTACAACACGAACACTTTCGCACAACACAAAGGACGATGGACTAACGCCCGAGCCGTTTACCTGACATGTCCCAATACAAGGATCAGGCAAAGTCAGGCAATTGACCAGAATCACACACACCTGATGGCTCTTTCCCTTCCCCACAGGGACAAAAGGTGGAGCCAGAGAGCAAAGTACGAGCAAAGGCGAGTACAACAGACAGCTCGAAGAGAGGGCGAACACACAGCAGTTCAAAAGAAGGAAGAAGGCAGCAGGAATCGAGAGGGTGGTGAGAAGAGAAGTGACATTGTCCTTCTCGTCCCAGACCCACAGAACCTTCACGGAAGAGAGCCTAAAACCGTGAACAATAGCCCAAGTGTCCTGCAGCAGATGTCAATGGTACACAGGGCAATCGTATGCTGATAAGCTGGTGCAAGGGACGCTCCCGCGCCCGTCCTGGCCTTGACTCCAGAGAAGCCAAAAGCCAAGCAGTTCATCACAGCCGGTGAGTCGAGGGGAGAACCGATAAGGACCAGGCTGTGATGAGTGAGAAACGCAAAGTGGAAAGTTTTGAACCAAAGCTAAATGAACTTTGAATTAAAAGAAATGGGGAGACCAGCTACAGTGGGGAAAGTGGCACCACGTGGGTGCTAACTCGAGAGACTCTGGTCGAGCCCCATATGAGAGAAACCACAAGTACCAGAAGGCTGTAGGAAGGCCAGTAAAATAGGTCAAAGTGGTCATACAGAGGGTCGACCAAAATCCCCGTACTATCGAAAGACTTTTGTCTGCAAGCACTTTGAAAGCAAGGGAAGTGAATCCCACATTGAGAGAAAGAAAGAAAAGTGAATCCCACATTGAGAGAAAGCAAGGGAAGCGAATCCCGTAACATTGAGAGTAAAGTGAATGTGAAGTCAAGAAGGGTCAGCGCCCAGAAGAGGTTGGGCCCAGGGGTGAACCCATCACCCAGCGAACATCTGAAACAAACTTGCATTTGTTAAAGGAACTTTTGTTTTGTTAGCTGAACATGCCAGGTCCTCAAAAGCAAGAGGCTTTCAAGGGAAACACGATTTAGCCATTGACGGTCCTCCAAGCTGCCATTGGAACGGTCGTCTTATGCTGGTGAAGCCTGAGACTGTACTGTGCTCCAAGCTCCCATCTTACCCTGTGGTCAAAACGTGGGGACAGGAGAACCAGGCTACCACATTCTGACATATTATTTAAGAACACTGCTTTCATTTCTTGAGAACTATCCCACACCACTTTTTATATCAGTTGTGAGGTTTGGCAATAGGTTTCCTAGTATAGGCGTTTTTGATTTGACACACCACCACTAGGACTGCCTTATTTTTCATTTGATGGTCAACACTTGCTCCCATCTTAGATTTAGGTTTAGAATATGCGTTTTTCCAACCTGCATACAAAATGTATTGTTCAATAAACACCCTTGAACTGTGATTACTTGTGTCGGTCTTACTTGTTGTCACCATGAGTTCCTTTGTCACCATGAGTTCCTCACATGGTGCACATGAGGACCTCTCTGTCTCTATCAACAATTGCCCTCCTGAGAACTCTGTTGTCGTCAATGATTGTCCAGAAGACCCGTTGACAGGTTTGGTTCCTACGGATTGTTCTCGATAAGGTAACACCCTTGAATACGGTTCAAGGGGCGTCTAGTTTCCAGAGCAGTACAGACAGACTTTAATCACAACTGCCAAAGTGAGGGTTAGCATTTTACTGTTCTTAATCTTAGTATGTGTTCAGCTAACAATTCTTTATACCCTTCTCTTATTACTAATGTCCTCTGAGGATCTCCCTCTCCCGGACTTTAATAATTCCTGTTACCTGGTACTTGGTGTTGGAAATTTTAACCGGTTCGGCCTGGGCTTTTGTGATGGTCAATCACCTCGCCTCCTGGGCCCTGTACAGCTGGCTGTCGGAAGGCGGACCAGGCACTATACCTTCCTTCCCTGTATGAAACGTCCAGCCACCACCTCTCTTGATACTGTTCAGGTCTGTGTAGGAAGCTATGCAAACAGGTTGAGTTAGCGGTTTTGGTGCAGTTGTTGGACCACCCGGTTCACCCACTACAGGTCACCCAAGCACGACCCAATCTCCATCCTTCCGTAGGGCTGACTCTCGGCCAACTGTTGTGACGCTTTCCCCACATCTTATGAACAATGTACCTCTGGTTAACCAGGGGTGTTCTGCCACTCCTCTTTTTTCGGCTTGGCTCCTGCCCACAGGCCACCAAGTTTCATATGCCAAATTTTTGGTGTTCTGCCTCCATGCGGGACGCCTACTCTCCTTCGTTTCTGGTCTCTCCACCAACACCCCACCGGCCTGCGAGATGTCCTTGTGCGTTCCCTTGAACCACACCCTCCACATCTCTAGCTCGGGCTTCGAGAACCTGTCTTTGGGTGATCTCTCAGCTTCTCTCTCTGGTACTCTATTTCTTCTCCACTAGACGGCTCTCTCCGCAACTCTCCTTGGTACTCTCCCTGGTACCATTCCCCTTACCCTTCCGCCTTTGTTTGTTTCTGATGCCCTAATATAGTAAGGCCCACCCTGACGTAAAAATATATTCCATTGGCTACAGCTGTTCCGGTACTTTTCCTGGTCGCTTGGATCGTTCTTGAGTGCTTCTTCATCTTAGTATCAAAACCATCAGTTTACGTTTCACAATAAAAGATGGTTTCGGACATGAATTTAGACCCATATGGTTCAGGTACTATCGTCAGCCCAAAAACAAAGAGGTGATGGCTGGAAGGTTTAGAATTAATCTTAACCTCTGGCGTAGCTCTGGGCAACCCTCCAAACCATCGTTCTTCACCTGCCAAGCCATTACAGAAGGGGAAAGACCCTATGCAAATCAGACTTGGCCCCACCCCAAAAGGGGCAGTCCAGCCCAAACTGCTAGGTCACATCCCTTCTGCACGAGACCACAAGAATCCCCAAACATGTTTCGGCCTTTTTGGGCCTCATCAGTGAGGAGTAGCTTGGGTCTCTAGGCCCAGCAGGCACGGGACCCACGTCTGGGCATACCCGTCCCACTCGGGGTGACATAGCAAAAACAAAGAGGTGATGGCTGGAAGGTTTAGAATTAATCTTAACCTCTGGCGTTGCTCTGGGCAACCCTCCAGACCATCGTTCTTCACCTGCAAAGCCATTACAGAAGGGGAAAGACCATATGCAAATCAGACTTGGCCCCACCCCAAAAGGGGCAGTCCAGCCCGAACTGCTAGGTCAGAAGTTTAAGGGGACTGTGTCTCCCAATCTGGTCCTTATCCCCAGGCGAGGAGTCTCTCTCCATGAGAGGAGTCTCTCTCCCTAGGGGGACTATTGGTTAGTGGCCTCACCTCCCTAGCCTTATGGAGAGGGTTCCCCCCTGGGGAGAAGTGATGCCATCTGAAGAATTGTCCCAACGGTCATGCAGAAACACTTCCTAGTTTGCAGAGCAATGCATGGCAATGGAGGCGGCTAAGGTACTTATTTCAAAAGACAGACTTGTATATTAAATATGCCTCCTTTTCACAACACAATTTCATGGCATGAAATACTTGTATGGCGACTCACCGTTCCTTCTGCTTCTGGTATCCATAGGGCCCTCTGTAGGCTGGGTTCTATAGAGAACAAAACATTCAAACAGGGATGCTTAGATCGCTCACAAAAATATAAGTGTGCACAACAGTTCACAATAAAGTACAGAAAAGAAAAAGAGGGCATGCCCCCCAAATACCCATCCCCTTCCCACCTTTCATCGTCACTTAATCTAAATCTCAGAAGGATCTTATGACAACAAGGAAGTACTTAGATAGAAAGCCTATAAGCCATCTAAGATGTGAGAGGCAGGGGCTGGGGTGCAGAGCTAGGTGATAGGTGTTGGAGGCAGTGGTTGTGGGAACGTACCTAACTTTACTCCCGCAGCCTCAATCTGATTCTAAAATAGGTAGATATGAGGATTAAATCGACAGCGGGTAGGCATAAAGGGATAGCGCAGTCTTCATCCTTGCACAAGGCACGTTCCGCAGCAGGGGGGGTCAAGGATTTATGTAGGTTTTAACAGAGGGGTTGGTTTGTTTGTCAAGGCTCTCACTCCACATATCAATGACTTGCATTCTCTTTTGAAACAATTGACTATGTCTAAATGACAATATGATGGAATTCATGAATGCAACAAGAGAATATGTTCTTCTAAAAAATCCTCACTTTTCTCTGAATCCCCAATGTCTCTTCTGCTCATCGCACCCAAAAAAGTAATCAGTAGTGATCTGCATTTCCTCCCTTTCTAAATGTCCTCTAAATCTGTTTGATTCCTACCTTCCAAGACTGGATAATAGATAAGTGCCTCTGCTTTAATACTTGAACTCCGAGATCATCTTCTTGGCACCAAGGTACCCACACCCCTCCCATTTGCCTGGCCACCCAGCATGAGTCTCCTTCCCATCCACATATCCAATGTCAAGAACCTCTGTCCTCTGTGTTGTTTTTGATAACAAGTGGTCTTTAAACAAACAAATAAGAGATCTATGGATGAAGCCACTACCATCATCACCTAACAGCGATCCGGATAAGAATTTGTTGAGCAGGTGCTAAAAGCATAGCCTGGTCCAGAATCACTATTAAGCAGGAGCTACCTCAGGGCAATGAGAAGCTAGCACATAGTGAATCACAAATCAAACGTGCACGTGAGAGGCAAACTATAACTTTTATGTTCATGATAAATTACCCATCATGGCATAATCAGTGTGTCGGCACTGGCGGTTTGCTCTACTCGCTCAAGTTTCTGTGTCCTTTCTACCACGGACTCTCCAGAAATTGAAAACATTGCAGCAACTTTGAAGTTTCTTTTCCAACTACTGCCTGCAAATATTGCATGTACCTTTAAGGTAAACTTTGTGAGATGTACCTGCAGCTCCGGACCGCCTACCTGACGGAGCCTAAAAACACTTACAGGGTGCGAAGCGTGGGCAAAGTAGGAGCTAAGTGGTGTTGGTGTCAATGTCGGGTGTGGAGGAGATGTTATTCCTTTTTGACGTCTGGATTTCCTCTTTGAGTAAAACACCTCAACTGTACTTTTGTTGGCTTTGGAAACATTTGAAATCTGCCTCTTGTATACAGTTGAAGGTGTCTAGCTAGCTCCAGAAATTAGATCATATAACTTGAATAGTAACCCGATGGGGGAGGATGACTGTGTGGTAGCGGAAGCTGTTCTGTCACAGATTAATGAATCCCTGGCCCCTGGGGGGGGGGAGACGGTGGGGGTCCGAGGGGGGCAGAAGCTGGCTTCCCTAGTGCACGCAGCTTTATGCAAGGGGCTGGTTTACTGATGCCATCCCATCTACACATTAACAGCGTAGACTCGACTCTGCAACCACCCCACAATTCAATCTTACTCAATGGAAACTTTCCATTAGGGGAATTGCCCCTTGAGGCTTCAGTGGTCCTGATGACCTCTACCAAGGACCCGGCCCTGACCAGCACATGTGCACAGAGTGTTCCTCTCACAGCTTTTTGGGCTGTTTCTAAGCCACCACACAACACTGTTGGCTTAGCACTGTTTGATCCACGAGACACTTGCAAGTCGGTTATTTTTGCAAGTACGTTTGCAAATCCAACAGTAGGCACTGAACTTGTTCCAAATCTACGGCATAATCCTTCTTTCCTTGGTAACTGTAATTCTCCCGTGGTTCGCTCCAGCGGTGCCGACATGGTGATGCCATTGCATTAAGGCAATTACGACAGAGATAACTCCTTCATGGTCTCTGCTATATCACTAGCTACTAAAGATGTCATCAACACTGGCTTGCCCCTACCCTTGGAGAATGATGGGGTCCCCTTAATTAGCAGAAAGTGTGAGGGGTCAGTAATGTGAGGCGGACAACTTTGTGAAGGTTTTTGATAAGAAGCCATTTTATTAACTCAAAAGGGCTTGATAAACACCTCATTATCCCTACCCTAACAAGGATTTCCCTGCCTATCAAAGTGGAATTGTACGATCGGACCATAAAAAGGTCTGACCATACAAAAAGTCTGAAAAATGCTACCACCAAAGGTTCGAACACCAAAAGTTCGAACCTTTGGTGGTAGCATTGTAGGTAGGTATAAACATTTTTTTTTAAAAAAAGACTGCAGGGGTGTCCCCCGCAACACCCCGCTCACTTTACTGTGTGGTATAGTGAGCGTGGGTTGCAGGGGAAACCTCTGCAGCTCCCAAAAAAAAGAAAAAAATAAAAGGACCCTGCTGTGCCGGTTCCCTATCACGGAAGTGAAAGGGAACTGGCACTGGAGGGACTCGGCATGTAAAAAAGGAAAGTAGGGTTTGTGTATGTTGGGGGTGGGTGTGTGTTGAGGGTCTGTCGTGGGTGTGGGTATGTAGGGGTTTTGAACGTGTGTTCGCATGGGAAACGTACAAACCTTTTGTGGTTCGTACATTTCACAGACAAACTTTTCAGCCGCAGGAAAATCAGCCGCGGTCGTATCCAGTAGATCCATCAAAGAAACTAAAGGAAATACTATAACAAAAGTAATCTGTCCTTCACACGTGTACATACAACAAACTTAACAAGGTAATATATGGCAATTCAAATGTAAACGAAAATAACAGTTATGTTCAAAACCGGATATCTGTTTCTCCTTGTAACCTGGGTGATTCAAACAGGATTTCAATAAACAGTTCAAAATAAGGAAGTTCTCTTATAACAAAGTTCTAATAAAGTTCTTGTTGCTACAGTAAGTCTCTCACTTGGACTTGACCAACAGTTCAATATATTCAACAAGTCGTTTATTTCTCCACTGGTAGCAGAGAGTTCCACATAACTGCTTCTCGGAAAATAAATGTACTTCCACAGTTCATCAGTATCAACAAAAATGCTTCTGTCAGTATAATTCTGCAACAGTTCACAAAATACTTGCATCAGCAATATTGATTTGCCAGGATGATTCCACAACAATTCACAATGTACTTCTTCTTCAACACATTTAACCACACCACACCACTTCAATACTTTTCACCTGGTCCATTCATCTGCCAGGTCTACAACTAGAAGGTCCTTTGCCCTGGTATACTCGCCTACCAGGACTAATGAAACTACTAACGCTACTACAAGTACTTCTGTGGTTCAATTTGCTGCAAACAACTTATAAAGTCTTGACTTTCCACAAAGCAGTTTTGACTACTTCTTTTGGGAAAAAATTAAACACATTGATGCAGTTTGTTCCACACTTGTTATTGCCACATGCAATGCAGGTTATACTCCTCTCTCCTCCTAAATACCTTCTCTCAGAAGGGCATTTTTCCTGACACTCTTGTTTTCCCACTCTTGTATTAACCAAGTGCTGATAATGGGTCTCTCACTCTTGCTCTTCTTTGCCTTTAGGCAATGCTCGTTTAGATCAGTTCCCCCATTTGCTTCTTTCTCCCTCTGACAATAGTGGTTATAGGCAACTTGCTTTTTTAATTTTATTTTTATTTTTTGGATTTGTAGAGCGCACCTCTCTTGGTTTTGGCAATGTTGGTTCTTTTGAACTCGCTTTGCGATTGCCCTCTTTTGGCTTTGGCAATAACTGTTTATATTGGCTTCTAGTAATATTGCTCTCTCTTCTTGTTGGCAATTATTCTGACCCCCATAAGCACAATGACACTTTTCTGTCCTGTTCGCCAAGTTCTTATTTTGCAACTTTCTCCTCTTCTTATCAGCTCAGTATTCAAAATGATGATTATTCTGCCACTACACTCTCTTTACATCACTTTGGTATTCGATGTACCTGGACCTGGCCACCGGGCGATCACTGTGCGCTCCGGGGTTACAATATGCTAGTGAACTCACTGGGTCTTGCAGGCACGTCCGCTCTCTCTGCTGCCTCCGGCTCTTCTGCCTCTTCTGCTCCGCTCGGTCCAGCAAACTGCTTCTCTCGGTTTTCCGCAGCACGTGCTGGTTAGAAAAGTATCACTCCTCGCTACAAAGGCTCTCCGTTGCACGCCTGCCAATGGAGCCCTGCTTACTATGGGAAAGCTTCTTAATTTCCAGCTTCCTGCCGCACAACCTCTGCAGCTATGGTCTTCAGGGGGAAAGCTTTCAAAACCAATGCTTTCCACTGCGCGGCGTCTGCATTCACGGTCTCTGATGGTAGAGGTCCTCTCAGAACCGGCATCCATTCGGCAAGCGACAGCGGCTCCGGCGTCTCTGCTCTCCTTTAGCTGCAACTGCAATGTGGCGTTACTGCAATCACTACACCTCCCACCATGGCCAGCACCTGAGGGGGCCTTTTATGCCTCCCAGTGTCCCTCAGGTGTGGACCATTAACCCTATTAGGCCTCAACTTGCAGTCCAGCGCCTCTGCATCCATCTTCTTCATCCCAGTACTTTGTGGACTTCAAGTCCCACAATGCCCAATGCTCAACTTACTACTTAAAGAGGTGTGGCCGCCAGAACCTTTGATTGTACATGGTCATTCTGTATTCCAGCAAATCTCAACCAAAGGTTTGGGTGGGCGTGCATCTGGTGGCCTTATAATAAACAGTGCAAAACTCCATTCTCGAGGAACACAAAGTCATCTCCTACAGCATTTATGGTATGCTGGCAATCAGGGGGGGTTTGAAGGGTATCCCTTCCCTTAAATCCCTCCTGTTGGTAAACATTTATAGCAATCCCTACCGTAGTGAAGTGGGAAAGTGTCTGGGTAAATTGCCTGACCTATGCAAAATGTTCTTATGTGATAAAGATGGAGTCCTTATGTTATTGGCTGGGGATCTCAGTGACGATTGCATTCTGGCTCTGAATAACAAGTGCCATTTGGTAGGGGGGGGAGAAAGGTTTCGATTCCAGAACCGTGGTGGAAGGCAGATTATGGGTAGAATTTGAGGATCACTAATGCCTCCACTTTTGGCGATGTTCCTCCAGGTCCCACAAGGATATCTGGTCAGAAATCCTCTTATCTGGACTATTTTTCTCTTTCACCAGCCTTGTTGTACCTTTGTGAAGAGATGAGAGTCGTTGAGACCAAATTAGGTGATCATCAAAAGCTTAAAATGAGGATGCGAAGTTAATGGACCCCCTGTTAACAAATGAAGTGGTAAACCAGGGTAGAAATTGCATATCCAGATATATTGGAAATGTTAATAAGTATAATGCTTTAATACAGATCATCTTAAAATAATTACTCTGGATAGACTGCCCGTATTAAAACTGCCATATTACAAGACTTTCTAGATTAATTTAACTGTAAGCCTCGCAGTAACAACATAGCTAAACGTAAAGTGTTCCACCCGTTTGACTCTATAATTCAAAGTAAGAAGAAAGAGCTAAGAAGTGAGTCACGAGCATTGGGGAACTGTTGCCATGGAGCAGAGGCATACGAGCTTAAAACCAAGAAATTGAAACAAAAATACAAAAACTGGACAAAGGGCTACAAGTTCACACAGTCTCACAATGAAGGATCTAGAATGTTGCAAATCCTGAACCAGCATAATTCTAGGAATTTTTGGGAGTTGATAAATGGCATGAGTGTAAGCCAGGGTCATCAGCAGAGCAACCTCATAGCTGAAGGGGAGTGGGCAAAATGTCTTCATGTGTATTGGGAGCCATTACGAGAGATTCTATTTGTTCTGGAAGAAACCCCCTGGTAACTTTCCTCATCTATAGAATCCATCGGAAGGCTTCCAGTTCGAGGGTTGCTGGACCAAATGGTCTGTCAAACATTGTTTTAAAGGGTGATCCTGTGATGTGGTCAAATATCTTGTTTCTTCTGTTTAGTGCATTGATGGTGGAAAGAGAAATTCCCACCTCGTGGTTTAATGTGGTTATTATGCCCATTTACAAGAAGGGAGATAGGGGAAGTCCAGGTAACTATCAACCTATCTCCCTTCTAGATAGCGAGAGGATGATCTTTGCTGTTTTGATGCTGAGAGATCTGGTCTCTTTGGCCACCTCAACAGGCCGTCTGCAGAAATAGCAGACCGGTTTCCGCAAGCGGCTTGGTGTAGAACTGAATTGCCTTGTTGTAGGGTGGTTAAGGGAGGAGTCTAGGAAACCAAGTAAATTGCTGCTATACATGGCCGCAACCGATTACACTCAGGTCTTTAATGGCATTAATCACAATCTTTTTTGGTGAAAGTTAAGGGATTGACATATACCTGGTCCCCTATTATCCATCCTGGTCAATTTACATAAGAATACGATTCTCTGAGTAGGGTTAAATTGTCGGTGTCCGTGACAGGGAGCTTCTGGGTGAGGAGGGGTCTCTGTCAGGGCTGCATGTTGGCTCCCTGCCTATTAAACCGCTACTTGTCTGACTTGGGAGAGTTCCTATCTAATTTTACATTTGCTCCACTATCGTTCCCGTAACTTACATACATGGATGACATCTTCCTATTTGATAGGACTCAAATAGGCCTACAGAGCCAACTGCATGCCATTCAGGAATATTCGATGCTGAACTAGCTATGCATTAACATGAAAAAAACAATCATCAGATTCATAAGTGCTACAAAAAGAAAATGGACTATAGCTGGTCAGTTGTCAACCAGCAACTAGTTCCCACTCAATCCCTAGTTTACTTGGGTTTCTCACTGGATTGAGGTGACAACAATGGCACACTCATGTCTCGCATTATGGCTAAGGTTATACAAGCGGGCGCCCAGATGAAGAAAATCAGAACTCGCTTTTTTAGCTATTCGATTTCCCCCTTGATATCCTTCTATTAAATGAAATTGATACCAACGTTGCTCTATGGTACAGAGAGCAGCCATGGGCCGAGAGCATTGGCCTATGATAAGGTAGAGTCTAGGGAGTGGATTCAAGTTAGGCCTAACCTCACTGGGCTGCCAGTTGGACTGCAGAATCCTGTCCTTGTATAGAAGGCTACTGTCTCCCCTGGAGGGATCACTATATGAAGACCGAGCTGAAGTCTTAAAAAAATGACACCACATTCAAAAGCTCTTTTCAGAAAACGAGCTGACTTTGTATTAAACAGAATTGAATTGTCTTCAAGTGATCTTATAAAACATTTGAATGAAGTAAAAAAAAGATCTAGCTAAGACATGACTGGATTGCAACTATTGAAAAGATGAGGGCGTGTACGTTGAATAATAGTCCATCTCTGTATGATAAGCCTCTGGGAGCCATCCCACAGTACCCAAAATAAATTCCTAATGGCTACTGGGCTTTTCAATTCTTAAGATGCCAACTTAACCTCTTGACCACGGGAGAAGTGTGTCAGACTAGATTGTCTAGTGTGGAGATGGTAAAAGGTTGTGTATTATGCAAGAATGAGGATGTGATACAGGATAGAGAGCACATCCTTGTGAGTTGCCCTTTTCTGCAAATGTGCAGATCCCAATGGCTGGGTCGCTAAATACATAATTCTGCACTTTTAGACTCAGGGAATTCTTTTGTTAGAATGTCAAGCAGAGAAAAAACTGTTGTTACGATAGCTGTAATTAAGATCTTACACCAAGCTGGTCGGGTACGGCTAAGGTGGTAATGTGTTGGGCCGCTTAATATTCTTCTCATTCTTTCTTTTCCTTTTTTATTTGCATTTCTTATATAATACATAACAACTGCCATCCCTTCCCTCCGCCCCAAACCCCCTCTGACCCACCCCATTCTCCCACCTCCCCACCAATAACCATCTCACCGATAGACACATCTTTAACGCCAAACATATTCCCTTCAACTATGCATCAACTTTTCACGGCATCTTAAGCAATGCCCAATATGCACAGTCTTTGCGGGCAGTTCATAACTTTGTCGTCCTTACGTAGAAAGTCCAACAGCTCATGCCATTCCCTAGAGAATGCGGTGTGATTCCCCCTGTATTGAATATGTCGTCCATTCCATGGCAAAAAAGTTACACACTTTAATTAACCAATCCGAAATATGGGGGGGTTCTTTCTTTTTCCAGTTCTGGGCGATCACTAGCAGGCCTCCAATTGAAGTATTACACATGCCTACTGTGTAGCTTTCGGTTTCTGTCGAAAATGCTCATCCATCAGAAACAAGAGATGTGTACGCTGCGATTTCGCACTGTTCTGGGGAAATATTTCTGTCTTATGTTTATTCACGTCTTCCCAGTACTGAACCAGCACTGGGCAACTCCACCATAAATGTTCCCGTTGCCCCACCCCTCCACAGTCCCTCTAACAGTTAACCGACATTGATAATTTAATTTGGCCCAAACGGACTGGGGTGTAGTACCACTGCATCATTATTTTGTACCACAATTCTCTAATCTGTAATGATCTGGTGAGTTTGGGAATTGTTTTCCATAGGTTTACCCATTCTAAATCTGGAATCTCTTCCCCCAGGGTCGTTTGCCAGCGTTGCCTATAGCTAGATGTCCCTTTAGCTTCGTCCTCCCAAATCAACTTATATACATTTTAAATTAGATCCTTATCCGCCGGGTCTGATGTTACATAGTGTTCTAGGGGTGTTCGTTCTCTTACTGCTGCGGTATGAACTGGTGGGCCTACCATCCAATGCCTCACTTGAAAGTATTGAAATCTTAAATTTTCATATAGTCCCAACTCTAGCTTACATTGTGTAAATGATTTCACCTCCTACTCCTGAAACACGTCCTTAAGCTTTACGCAACCTGCCCATTTCCATTCCTTAATGCATTAGGTTCTAGACCTGGTGTGAATTGTTAGTTAAAAAATATGGGGGTAAGTGGAGAGGGATAGGTTGTCCATTTGTACTTTTCCACCGCTACATGCTATATCTCCTCTGTAGCGCCAGTTATGTCACTCGCGTATATGTTGGCTGGGTGGTCTTTTTTCAGCAGCCACAGTACTTCCCGAAGTCTTGGTCCCCCTACTGCCTGTTCCATCTGTATCCATCTTTTCTCCGACCCACCCATTGACCATTCTTTGATCACTCTAATTTGGGCTGCACGATAATATTTTAAGAAGTTTGGGAGTATTAACCCGGCCCGCTCTGGTGGGAGCATTAGTGTACTTAGTGCGATTCTTAGGGTTTTCTTCTGTTAAATGAATGCAGATATAGCTTTATTTATTCTGTGAAAGAAGGACATGGGCATTCGAACTGGAAGTGCTTGAAAAAGGTATAGTGCTTTAGGAAGGGTGACCACTTTTATTGAGTTTATTCTTCCTAGCCATGAGATAGTAAATGGATCCCACCCCTTCAACTGTTCCTCTGTCACCTTTAGCAGTGTGGGATAGTTAGCTATGTATACATGTTTAATTGTTGAAGTTATTACCACTACAAGTAGTTTGATACCCGACTGTGTCCACTCCAGTTGCATAAGTTCCTGTAAGTGCCGCATTTCCTCCGGAGACCGGGATACATTTAAGATCTCAGATTTAGTAACATTAATGTTCAATCCTGCCACCTTGCCAAAGTTCTTTAGTTCAAGGGTGGCCCACTGTAATGAATTGGCTGGGTCTGTTGCCATAAGTAACATGTCATCGGTATATGCCATGATTTTGTGAGAGATGCGGTCAAATTGTATCCCCTTTATTTCTTTTGATGGTCAAAATTGTTAAAGTAATGGTTCTACGGGGACTGCATATAACAGTGGTGACAGTGGGCACCCCTGTTTGGTTCCCCGTTGTAAATAGTTAGCAGGGGCTATGTGGCCGTTTATTGATAGCCGTGCGGTTTGTTTGTTATAATTAGCTTTCATCATACCTATGAATTCAGGTCCGAATCCCATCCTACTTAAAGTTAAAAAAAGAAATGACTATTCCACACAGTCAAAAGCCTTTTCCTATGTTTTATGAAACCTGTTTGGTCTGGATGAATACGGAAAGGCATATGTTCCAATAGACAATAAGTCAGGACTTTAGTAAACATTTTTGCATCTAGGTTTATTAGGGCTATTGGACGATATGAGCCGCAATTAGTTAAGTCTTTGCCAGGTTTTGGGAAGAGAATTATTTCCGCTTCATCCATGGAAGGGGAGTCTTGACCTGTGTCTATGTCTGAGTTACACAATTTAGCCAACATGGGGGCCAATATGCAGCTAATTGTTTGTAAAGACTGGCCGGCAAACCATCTGAACCTGGTGATTTATTCAAGGGAAGATCCCGAATAACGCAGAGTGCCTCTTCTTGAGTGGTAGTGCTTCCAAAAGCTGACTGTCAGTGTCAGTTGAGGAAGAGAGAACCGGCGCTAGATATTCTTGTTGGGACTGTACACCTGGGGCTTCTCATTGGTATAAAGTAGTATAGGAGTGAAATTGCTGGAGAATACTGGTAGTTTCGGAAGCGAGCTCTCCTGAGGGCAGTTTAGTTGGTTTAATAATCCTTGATGCTGCTCTCTGGCGAAGCCTACTTGCTAAAAGGCGGCTTTTATATAGTATTTTTGTTTTAGAAAAAGGAGGGCCTGAAGATGTCTCGTACACAAGAGGATCTGAAGCACAAAACTAAAATGATGGCTGAAAAGGGTCTTTTTTTATGAGACAAAAGTACCGGGAGAATGGGGTCAAAAGTGGTAAATTGCTGGCTAATAGGTTGAAAGGGATGATAGAATCATCATTTCTTACAAAGTATTGAGAATGTACAAGGATATATTGTTATTAAAAATACAGACATTTGCCAATGTTTCCGCTCTTACTATAAAACTATACATACAGAGGATACCTTTCCATCGGTGTCAGAGTTGAGACCTTTTTTGACACTTTAGACCTTCCCAAATCAAAAAGATTGAGGATAGAGATGCTTTGGATGCAAAGTTTGAATTAGAAGAGATCTTACAGGCCATTGAACAACTTAATGTTGGCAAATCGCCAGGATTAGATGGTTTACCTTCAGAGTTTTATAAATAATTTGGGAATATACTGGCTCCCTTTCTGTATGAATTAATTAATGATTTTATATGTAAAGGGACCATTTGTCATTCAATGCGGAAGGCTCTTATAACACTAATTCCGAAACCAGGTAAAGTTCACAAGAAATGTGGTAATTATAGACCCATTTCATTACTCAATGTAGATGTTAAAATATTCTCTAAAGTATTGGCTAATAGACTGGATAAATGTATTGGGGGCCTAATACATAAATCGCAAGTAGGTTTTATGAGGAATAGATTAGGGTATGAAAACCTCAGGACTATTATTGATATATTGGGACTCCCCAAAGATGTGATTCAGGAAACAGTATTTGTTTTATAGATGCTGGGAAGGCTTTTGACAGAGTGAATTGGGCATTTTTGGAGTCAACAATGCAGAGGTTGGGATTTGGATTACAGTTTCTACATGCAATAAGATGTTTACATAATGACGCAATGGCTAGGATTTGGGTCAACAATGAGGCTTCTGCCTCATTCAAACCTCAAAGAGGTACGAGGCAAGGATGCCCATTATCACTGTTTTTATGTAACATGGCATTAGAATCCTTTATTGCATATATACATAGGGAAAGTGGTATTAGGGGTCTTACATTTGGGCATACGGAAATTAAAGTATTGTCATATGCTGATGACATGGTGCTTGTATTATCAAATTCAGGGGAGGGGAGTAATGCTTTGAAAAGAGCATTTGAAAGAGTGGGTAAACTCTCAGGACATAAAGTAAACTGGGAAAAGTCGGCTTCACAGGTTAGATATTTAGGAATATATCTTATTAGGGACTTGAAAAGAATTTTTGAGTTAAATGTAGAAATTTTGATTGGAGATCTAATCAAATACATCGGAAAATAGGAGAGCTTAAACCTAGGAATTTGGGCCAAGGTTAATGCCATTAAAATGACTATTACCAAAAGTATTATATTTAGTCCAGTCACTTCCCTTGCCTTTTACCAGAAAACTATTTTAAAAGATTGATAATACATTCCAGAGGTTTCTGTGGGGTGAGAAGGGGAAATCGAAAATCCCTATATATATATATGATACGTAAAATACAGGGAGGAGAATTTGGTTATCCGGATCTTGCGCTTTATCTTAAAGAAGGCTGCCCATTATATGGTATCCACAGACAAATATGAGCCAATTTGGCTAATAATTGAAAGGGAGGCTTTTCATCCATTAGAACTAGATAATATTTACTCGGTAGGGAGAATCCCCTTGAAACTAAATAGACTGCCAACTATAGATGTGACACACACAACTCTAATTACTTGGATGACTGATAATGACCAGAATATGTATTTACATTACAAAGCTTCACTTTGGGGGAATCCTGGTCTTCAATTGGTGAATAAAACTCTATATTGACGTAGCTGGATCCTAAAAGGTATTATGAAGATAGGGGACATTGTACAAGACGGGCGTGTGGTTTCCTTCTTGGAAGGAGTTTGGTTTGGAAGAGAGGGAGTTGAAAAAGTTTAAAGAAATAAAGACACTTCATCAAAGGCTGAGAATGCTGTCAGGCCCATTGGAAAATGAGCCGACTGGATGTGAAATATTCAAATCGCCCGTGTGCAGTATCTACTTATATCAATTTAATGCCTTTAGATGTTCCTACTATTAGGTCGTGGGACAAATTGAAAGATATATGGGAAAATGAGTTACAATGCGCAATTTCGGAGGAAGAGTGGAGAAAAGTACTACAGGTGGTTTATAGGAGCAAATTAGATTTAAACTTGCGACTCATCCATCAGAAAATGTTGGGTTGTTTGTATTGGACACCTGTGCGTATGCATAGATTTGACCTGCTAGACAATGAAGTATGTTGGGGGTGTTGGAAGGAGAGAGGGACTATAGTTCATATGTTATGGAATTGTTCGAGATTGATGGGTTTTTGGGCAGATGTGTTAGATAGGTTGGGCACAGTATTGTCTTTAAGCTTTCCGAGAATACCCATGTCTACAATTCTTCTGTCGGATAGAGGAAGATGTGTGACTGCTAAAAGATATAGATGTTGGATTGACAAAACTTTAATGGTGGCAGTGAAGCACATTTTAAGATTGTGGAAAACTACGAAAAAGCTGCAAGTGAGGGTTTGGGTCAATGATATGCAGTTGTTGTCAGATTTCAAAAAGTATATGTATTACAGGAGAAATCAAGAGGATGTTCATTTGGATCTTTGGACACCCTTTAAAGATTTGTATGGTTCATAGAAATGAGTTTTATGAATGAAGTCTTGATCAAAAATTGGTGTTTGCATGTTCATGCAGGTTGGGATACATATGATGTATGATGTGTGTGGGTATTTGTTTTGTCTTGTATTTTCTTTTTTACTTTCCCCTTCTCTTCTCTCTTTCTTATCCCTCTTATTTTTCTCTTTATTTTCTAGATCTTAGTTAATATGCAAACACATTGGTTGTGTACAGAGCGTTGACAGCAATATGGTGTTCATATTTTTCTTGATTTTTTGATAGATATTTATAATCTTTTAGGAATTGTTCATTTAATTCATCGATACATTTTCAAGCTATAATATTGATGTTAGGATTTTGAGAATTGTTACCTGTTGCTGATTCTGTTGCATATTTTTTTTAAGGATAAATAAAGTTTTCCAAAAAAAAGGTTATTTGATTATATGCAAATTTAATTTACATGCCACTGCCCTAAACTCGTTCTGTATCTGTGGGCCAAAATTAATCTCCATTTTCTTTCAAATGTGCGCCAGTTCCTCCTCTAATTGAAGTTCTAGACCTGTACTCTGCTTGCGTCTGCTGGCCTGCGCTGCTATTCAAAACCCTCTCAATGTAGCCTTAAAGGCATCCCAAATTATATTCATTGAGCTCTCACCCTCCCGATTTAGCTCAAAGTAATCTCTAATTTGGCCTGCTGTATCATCCTTAACCACCTGGACTTGTAGTAAAGCTATTGGGAAGCTCCATGACCATAGTTTTGTTTATAATTTTCGATATTTTAAGATCTACTGTAATTGGGGCATGATCTGAAAGGGTGATTGTGTTAATCATAATCTTCGAAATTAAACCCAGGAGTGAGATGGAAATCCATGCATAATCATGTGTATCATTTTCTTTCCCCTTCAAAGTCATCCAGGCATCTACTATGGATAAAAATAACATTTCTTTTTCAAGGCTATCGATGGGGAAGATGTAACGTATCTTGTTAACCTGCTGCGATCCCAAGCTATATTAAAATCCCCCAAAATTAGTAATTCACCTTCCATAAAAGTTTGTAGTTGCTCTACGTTTTTCAAAAATCCGTCTTGGCCGGTATTTGGGGCGTATAATGACACTACCGTCATTTTCACAGCTAGCACATTTAAAGTACCAAATACAAATCTACCCTCCTTATGGAACTTTGTGCGGAGTACCTTGACTTCCGAGCCTTGCTTTATGGCTATTAGCACACCTGCAATCTTACTATTCGCTGTCACCTGTAGAATAATTGGATATTGCTGAAGGCGAAGTTTACCCCATCCATCTTTCGTATGTGAGTTCATTGGAATGCCACCAAGTTCGGTTGGTGACGCCTCAAATAGGACTCCACTTTCCTGCACTTCTGTGGCGTATTAAAGACCCCTCACATTCCAGGATAAACATTTGAATTAAATACTGTGTTAATTTTACAACTTGACCCTGCTACATTCAAGCATATTTCTGTCGCATCTAAGTGATTTATCAGTAAAATGGGTATACCCCCCTCCCTTGACTGAATATTTCTCCTCTCTCTTATCCACACCATAACATTTCTGCTAACTTTGTTAATTAACTCCCCACCCCCTTCCCTTCCCTTGAACAGTCCCTTGGTGTGAGGCACAGTACCTATTGTATCCCAGGGCCATCTCCCCGGCTGTGATTCACCCTTCTTCCCAGGGCTAAGTGCGGATAGTCCTAGCTCCCCCATCTGTTACCTGAACATAAAGAATCCAAGATGTTGCAGGCCATCTGATTGGCTTGTCTTGGTTTACTTTGGCCAAGTTTGTGCTTCACAAATATTGTTAATATTGACCTAGGCGGTTTGCGGAGTGTTAGACTTGTGGAATGGGCCTCCTAGTCAAGCTCCCCAATATCCTTTTTGTGGGCCTCTGCGATTCCTCTTTTGTCGATTCATGGAAGTCCATTCTCCTGCCTTTAAGTTCCCCATCTGTTGCTCCGATGTCTCTTGAGCTCCTTCAGGCAAATCCCCTTCAGTGTCTTCCTCAATGTGTAGTAACGCCATCCCTGACTCCTTTGAAGTAATCCTTTGTTGTCTGCCATCGAGGTTGAAAGGTTGAAAGCCAAATCAAGAGAAAGGTCCATCTATATCTGATTCCACGCATTTGCAGGGTCTGTACCACCGCATACATGTCTCTGGGTTTTTGTAGCGTCTGCCTATACAGGTACTGGTATACCTGAATCTCTGTTCCATTATGCATGATCGAAGCTACCGTTCTCGCCTCCCATAATATTTGTTCATTTTGAAGGTAAAGTGCACATGCTGCCAATACGTCCCGAGGGCGGGTGCTTGGTTCTGACCTCTTGGGTACTGTTCTATGGACCCTGTCCAGGAGGATATTTGTGGGATCATTTTCAGTAATAATGTCTGCAAATATTTGGATGACTGTCTCTTTCATGTCGTAGTCCAACACTGTTTCATAGAGATTTTTTATACGAATGTTGGAACGCCTTGAGCGATTCTCAAGGTCTTCATGTTGGAGTTCTAGATTGTATGTCAGTCGAGCCAGTTCTTTTAACGTGATTTCCTACACCCCTCAGTCAATTCCTGGATTGCATGCTCATTGGCATCTACCCTTTCTGATAGTGTAGTAATCTCTTTGCTGAAATCCAAAAGTGCCCCTCTTATTTCTGAAGTAAATGTAGAGAAGTGCTGTTGGAAAGAGGAGGCAAATTTGTCTTGAAATGCGAGAAAACTTTTCCAGAGGTTATCCTTGGATGCCGTCATGTCCTCTATTCCCCGTTGTATATCCTGCTGACCGTGGGATTTTGGTTTGGCTATGGGCCCTACTGGGCTTTTGTTTTTTGCCCAAAGCGAGTCCAGGGATTTAGGTTATTTTTGCAGGGAATCGGATTGTCCCTGTTGACTGAGCTTTTTCCTTATACCAGACATAGGGCTTTTGTTGTGCAATGTACATATAAAGCTTTGTGTAGAAAATTGGGGGGAGGGACAACCTTCAGAACGCTGTGTTTGAGTCTGACCTGCAAGGTCCCTATGGAAATGCGATGGGTTCCATGGTTTGTAAGCATTTTTGTACCTGCTAAAGGCCCTGGGCCTTTCCGGCTATTCTGCTGACTCTTTTTTAAAACTTCCGTGGGGCATCGTACAGCATCTATGTACCCTTTTGCAGGCCGCACCCTTTGACATATTCTGTGTGCTACTGCACGAGTGCAGGTGAAGTTAAGGTAATTTCCAAGCCTGAGGTTTCAACTTTTAAATCCTTGCAACAGGGTGCTGCTTTCAGTACTTGTATTGCAGGAGATCTCTTTCCCACAGCCTGCTTTCCTCTGTCCCTTCCTTATTGACATCCTCCAGGCCTCTGTGGTTTTCGGCTGAGATCAAAAGCAGAGCTCGAATGGGGGATTGTCTGTCGGGAGCCCACTAACTGCAGGGTATGTAGGGTCTTCCTCGAATGTTTCTTTTTTTTCCACTCTCGTATATTGCCAACTGGCACTTTCCCCTTGGGTAGTTCCCCTACCCCCTTATGGTGGTGTAATATTTCAAAACGTGATTTTGTTAATCGGGGAGATCAAAATACACTGCCCAGTCTGCAAGTCAGGGCTGCTATCATTCTACTGGCGTCTAGGCAAGATATGTATTGCTTTATGATACTTATTTCTTTAGCAGATGCAGTCTGCTGCAGACCTTCTATGAGTCCGGCTCCCTGCTATGCGCGATTGTCCATATCCTGACCGGTGCCTCTCCTCTGCTGCACACCCCGTACTTCACGTGGTTAGCCCCAGGCATCCCACGGCCCCGGCAGGTTGTTGTGAGAGAGACCCGTGTGAGGAGCTTTTCGTCTGAGGCCGTCTGATAACCTGAAGTGGTTAGGGCGGGGCTCCCGTTTGCCGTTGTTCTAGCGCATCCAGTTCTCTGCAAACCCACAGTGGAAATGGGTTAGGGGCCTGCTGCTGCAAATATTCACCCTTGTTAATTTCGGTAGGAAGGCCCACCTTGGTCTTTATATGTTAGCTTAGCCGCTATGATACGGACGGAGTGAGCCACCGCAAGACCTTTCTACGCGGCGGCCATCTTGGAACTCCTTTTTCGTTCCTTTTATTTATCTTTCTTAGTCTGTTTTATTCTCATTTCATTGTGTATGACTTCGAAAGGAGAGAATAATGTTTTAATGTTAGTATTTAGAAGATTTGGTTTCTCTTATTTTTAATGTATTTTACATGAAATGTGTTTGAAATTAGTAAATTGATTGTCGTTCTTTTTCTTTTGTGTAAGGTTGAGTATGGACAACCATTGCCACAATAAAATAAAGAAAATATGGCATAAATGTCTTCTAGATGTGGCCTTCTGTTATTTCAGACATATTTTCTGAAACACTCAGAGTTAATATCACATAAATATGTTTCTATACCACTAGTTGGATCTGGGTAGTCAAATGTATTTCCTGGGAGCTGTTGATGTCAAACTAACTAGGCTCTTCTAAGATACAAGAAGAAGCTAAGCACATCTTACCGTTCCTTAACATGTCTCAGAAGATGAAATAACGAGAACCATCGTCATGTCAGGATTGACTATTGCAACAGCTTATACCTCAGAGTAGCCAAAAGCAGACCTCAACCGATTCAGGATCAAACAGCCAGAGTGATCCTAGGTCTGAAACCTAGTGACCATATCACACCGGTTTTGCAAGCCCTGTATTGAATCCCAGTGTGTAGTGGAATTGACGTAAAAGCCCATTCTATCATATGCCGGGCTTACCTGGAGAAAGGACCTACGTACATGGACAAGAATATTAAAAACAATATGCTTTCCGAAGGCCATCAGGTCTTCCAGTACTAGGCTGTTCACTGTGGCTTGCAGTAAAGAATGAAAAAAAGAGAACACGCAGCAGATCCGTTGGTGTTTTGGGTGCCACTCTTTGGAACAACCTGTCTTCCACTAAAAAGAAGACCACCACCTTATATTGAGAAAAAAAAACTTCTTCAAGCAAGTTTTGATTAATACTGTGCCCATGCCTTAGGAGTCGGGTGTAGGCTCTTTCTGGCTATACTAGGAGTTGTCCTCTTTATCCGCCTCATACTCCTTGCCCTCAAGAACCCATGCACGCTAATTGTGGTTGTAGCCCGCTACAGTTTCTTCGCCAAGATAGCCCTTCAACATTTATATTTATATACAGGAGGAACAATGGTCTTTTGATCACAAAAGAACGTACAATAGATAAGAAATCAGATTTGAAGGGAAGCAGTGAGCTTATTGGTAGTACCAAATTGATGGTTTACAAACGATTCTATGGTAATTCTGGCCGAATTCAGCCAGTACCATTTGATTGTAAAAAATCAGTTTGGGTAATCACTACCAAACATGGGGAGTGGGAGTTGCGGGGGTGTTCCCCACTCCCCTTTTTTAGTGGTGATGGCCTTTGGGTTATGAGGGGTGTCCCCTGCTTCCAGAGGGTTGGAGGCAGGGGTGGGAATAAGAAAAGAAAAACAGTGGACCCCGCGTAGGAGGGACAGATCCGATGCTGCAGGGTCAGAAAACAAAAGCGGTTGTAAAAAAGGTAAGTAGGGGATGGGTGGGGGAGTGTTTTGGGGGCAGTATGGGGGGTTTAAATTTGGGCCAATTTGGCTACAGCAAAATTGTGCACCGGCAAAATCATATACATTCAACTTATTGCAATCGGGTGAGTTTGAGAGTCATTCTGACCAGGTTGTGGAGGGGAGCTAATTGAACAGTCACCGGGAACAATACATAAGTGGACATGAATAGATTAAGTACAACCAACATTGGACATTGGACATTTTTAAGTGCAGGTATGCGGTGCGGCCAGCTGTGCTCTGGATGTGACCATGATGGGTGAAGTGCTAGAGTGGAGGCAGATGAAGTGAGGGACAGAAGCAGGTTAGAGGCATGGGAAATGTTAGCTAGCAGGCAGATGAGAGTTACATTAAGAGGGTAACTCGGAGGCGAGGAGGTAGGCTTTTGAGTTTGGTTTTGAACAAATCTGTCTGTGCTGTTTCTCCGATGTCCGAAGAGAAAAGAATTCCATGCAAGCGGAGTAAGAAGAGAGAAAGAGCGGAAGCGAGAGAATGCATAGGCAGGGCGAGGAGCCACAAGGATAGTCGAGGAGGCTTGTAGAGTAGCATATAGGAGGATAGAAACAATGGTGCGTGACCGTGGATAGATTTGTGAACCAGGAGAAGAAATTTAAATCTGGCCCAGTTTGGCATCATCAGACATCCAGCTTGGTGATGGTACGAGGAAGTAGGTGTGGAGTGAGGGAGTTCATAGAAAGTTCTGTTACCGAAGTTAATGATCTTGTTGAGAGGACAGAAAGCATAGTTGGGGAGACTAAAGGGGATGCTGGTACAGTAGTCCAGTTTAGAGAAGACCAGAATGGTTAAGAGATGCTTGGCTGTGTTGAAAGGAAGCAGGTGCCTGATTTCCCTAATATTTAGGAGGTTGAGCTGTTGTTTCAGTTTTGAAGATGAAAGTAGAGAAGATGTGAGAAGTGTCATAGATGACGCCGAGATGTCTAGCTGAAGAAGAGTAGGGGAGAGCGTCGGTGGGAACTGGATAGGCAAAGGAAGAGATAAGAGAGCTTTGAGCAGGGAAGAAGAGCAACTCTATTTTGGTAGAGTAACGTCAGAGAGTGACAACCATCCAATGTTTAATTGCAGAGAGACAGTTGGACATTTTGATAGAGAGATCAAATGAGAGTTCAGGAAAAGAGAAGACGATGTGGGTGTCCTCAACGAAGAGTTTGTACGAGAACCGAAAAGGAAGAGATTAGTGCCCCAAGAGCAGAAGTGTAGAGTGTAAAGAGGAGCAGACCAAAGACAGAGCCCTGTGGAACATCAACAGTTAGAGGAGTGAATTGGGAGGTGTTGTAGCACCAGGAGACAGGGAATTGGTGAGGTGCAAGGTAGGATTCAATCTAGGTAAGTGCTTGAACCTGAATCCCAAGAAGAAAGAGTAGTAAGGAGATCAGAGTCATTGACAGTGTCAAAGGCAGAAAACAGGTTAAGGAGGAGGATAGGTTGGAGAGCTTAGCAGAGGCGGTGACGTTGGACACATTCATAAGAACAGTTTCGATGGAGTGACAGACGCGCAAACCTGCATGAAGGGGGTTTTGAAGGTTGTGGGTGCCTACGAAATTGGCTTGACTAGCTGAGGAGTATGAGGGTCTGATCGGGCACAAAAAGGGTTTGCCTGCATCAGTAGAGATGGGACTTTGTCAGTATTAGTGTGACTAAAGTGGGAGATAGAGGCAGAGGATGATGGTAGAGTAGGCAGAGTGTAAAATATAGGAGGAGGGAGCGTGGCGAAGGCCAGGTGAGAGTCTCTAATTTCCGACATTTTTGCAGCAAAGTATTCAGCTAGGTCATTAGCTGTGAGAGTGGAGGTGATAGTCATAGGCCTAGGGGTGAGTTAAAGTTGCCCTGGTTGGCATGCAAGCCAATGAGGGTTAGGTAGAATTCCCTTTTCGCTCTATCAAGAATGAACTTGAGAGAGTTCCGGGCAGAGAGGTAGAATTGCATGTCCTCATGCGAGTGGATACGCCTCCATTTACGCAGCAGCCAGCGCATGTGTGTGCAGAGAGAGCAAATTAATGGGGTAACCCATGGCTGGCGATGCTGAGCTTTACGGGTGAAAACAAGCAGTGGGAAGTTAGAAGAGAATGAATTATACAGTAGGGATTGGAAGCTGGAGAAGGCAGTGTTGGTGGAGGAGGCATCTGGTGTGAAGGAGGAGAGTGAGAACTGTAGGTCAGAGAGAAAGCAGGAAAATGACAGAAGGTTTACATTTCCTTTTAGTAATAGGTGTAGCAAATAGTGAGGAAAGGTCTGAGGGTGGAAGGGAGATGGTGGTGGAAACAACTGAGTGATCAGATATGAATGGTGTGACAGAAGTATTAGTGACTGAGAGAAAGGTGGAGATGAATAGGAGATCCAAAGAGTTATCCCTTGTGTGGGTAGGAAGGTTCTGGATAGAGTGGAGAGCGTGGTCATTAAGAAAAGACAAAAGTTCCAATTTTCTAGAGGTGGTTGGAGGGGGATGATTAAAGTCACCTAAGAGAATGAGGTGATGTTTATTGCCCAAGATCATCAAAGAATAGTCCAGTGGGACATAGAGGGTGATAGATGGAGATGAAGTGAACTGAGTGAGGCAGAGCAATAGTAGAGATGTTGAATACAAAAGAAGTCGGAGAGGACGTGTCATTGGAGATTTGAGAGGTACTGAGGCCGGAAGAGAGTAAGTGTCTGATGTCTCCACCTCTAACAGTCACTCAAGGAGAGTGAGTGAAGGATAGTTTAGAGTCGTGTAGTGGCAATGGCAGATGGAGAAATGCAGGTTTCAGTGATAGAATGAAGGTCTAGGGAAGAAGAGCTGGAGTGAAAGTCGTCAGTGATAAAGGAAGTTGTGTTGCATACAGACTGAGCATTCCAGAGTGCAAAGTTTAGTTAATGAGGTAAAGAAGAGTAGAGAAATTGAGTCTCAGATGAAGGTAATGTGGATAGGTGTTAGAGGAGGAATGGTAAGCTGATCAGCTTTGTTTGTTGGAAGGAAGTGGAAGAGAGATGGAGTAGTGGGTGTTTTGAGTTGTGAGTTTTATAATAGAATAGGAAAGGAGGAAGTTGTAGCATGAATGGAGGAAGTGTAGGGAGAGATTAGCAGGAGGAGCAGGAGTTAATGCATCATATGTGAGTAGCAAAGTGTGGAGCGACAGTACAATCATTAGGGAGCTTGGGGTACTCACGGGTGAAATAGGGAGAAAGGAAAAAGCAAAGGCTCATACGCTAAGAGGCAATGAGGCTGGTCAACAGCTGGTCTTCACCCTTCACTGTTCCACCCTTCACTGGGACGCCCTTGGCTGGACTCCCCTAGGGAGTTCAGTAGGGAGGACACACACTCTTGACAACTGATCAACTAGCCCATCAATGGTTCGTCTCTCAGATATTGTCCCTTGTGTTGCTGGGATGAGGACACCAATTAGGATTTCTTGCCGATTGGTGTTCCCAGCGGAGCATCTTGTGGCCTTCACCTGAAGTCCATGCTCAAGATACATCAGCATTTTACTCAGCTTCCAGGATCTCTACAACGCCTGGAAAATGTGACACTGGGGTCACCAGCGAGGACATCAAAGCCTGGATCTTGAACAGCACAGAACCCCACTTCCCCAAGTTCTTCTGGCTTGGCTGAACCATAACAAAGCCTTGGACGATGCCACTTATGAGCCCACCGCCTCCTTGATTTATTGTTCTTCACCAAGCCCTACCCTAGCCCACACGTCCATCCCTCCCTCTCTCCCTCCCTCGCTCACGCCCTCCTCCTTCCTTCACTAATTGTGCCACAAAGTGGAGTTCCTCAGTGGGTGCCTTATAAAACAACAGACACAATCAAGGGTGCCTGGTAGGGTCTTCATCATCCAGGCTACAAAATGCAACTCTTCAAAACAAAGGATCAAGATCAGTGTTCTCGGACAGAGCAACTGAGAAATATTTACAGTATAACGATTTAGTTTACAAAAATATAAATTGTAATCATTCTTTGTATGCTATATAAAAGTAAGCACTCACAACCAATCAGTGAGAGACAAATGTATACCCACATATCCTAGTGCAAATGATAAACGAACACAGGACTCCCAGTGAAACAATTACATAATAAAAGACAAAATCACATATAGTACATAGCCCATTCACATTAATATGGGCTTAGAGTCACACAGCACCTATTTAACAGTGTGCCTATTTCTTTCAACATCTATGGACGACACGTTTCAGCCACTTTGAAGAACCATTCTGATGCTCCAATCATCAGCAGTGGTAGGCCAACCCACAGCAATGGAAAGCTAAAAACATTTCACTGTCCTTGACTCCCTCATGCTGGAAACTGAAAAGAGGATAAAAGAGGAAACAAACAAAAGATGAATAAATGATTGATTGATGGGAGTTAAAGAAGACGCAATTGGGAATGTCCCCACGGTTCTTCCACCCCACGGAATGATTGGGAGAGTGGAGTAGATGCAGACACCTGTGAACACAAGATTATATAAGAGCGGGGCATAATTGAATGTGTTGAATATAGGGAACTGAGAAAGGGAAAAGGCTACAGACTCAATCTTAAAAAGTCAGATGTAAGCACTGATATGTAATGTTAACTCATACTAGCACTTGTAGGTCATCATTAACCTCCCCCCAGCCAATCAGAATGCAGCCACTAACGACTGGTATGAAGTACATCACAGAGATTCTGATTTCAAAAGGACCGAGAGAAACAGAAAGCATTTTCTGCACTCAAGAAAATGGAATGCAATTTCCCAGCAAGACTTCTTTTAACAAGACATTCCAACCTACTTTAACATAACAAAGTGAATGCTAAAAATGTAAATAATGCCTCCAGGTTTGTAAAGGAAACCTGCTCAATTTAACATCGCACCTAAAGCAAGCTCATGCTAAAACATATCCATTTCAACCAAGTTTACAATTAAAATGCTTACCTTATGAAATACAACCTAGTTATTACAAAATGAAAACACAACCAATTTACTGACACGTTTTGTGTACTTGAATACTTATTAAACTAAAAGATGTTACTTCATTACCACAACTCCAAAACGATACTGCTACTCGCACTATGCGCTAACATCCTTACAGGCCTTGGGGGACGGGGGTCATTATTGCTTGGGATAAAGACCCTTTCTCAGCGTATGACCCTCGGCTTCGCATAGGGCAATCACGTAGGGGCGGGTCATTATCCCTCCCTCGATTTATATAAGGCTATATTAAGTAAACAAATTTGAAGCAGTGACACTTTCACTGGCATGTTTTCCACTCAAAACTTTCCGATATATTAGATTAGAGGATGCAGTGAAGGTGTTTATTGCCTGTACTTAAAGAAAACGTATACAACGGGTCACAATAAAGTCGTTTAATGATGTGATTGGTTCTCAGGTAACGCTGGCCACAGCAGTGGCACTGGTAACTAAATTCACTCGCCTATGATGGCTACAGTTTTTGTGTAGGCAGTAATGATATTGCCGAATGGACAGGCACGCTGGTTAATTCAGTGTGAAGTGTATGGGGAAGCCAATAGAAAAGAGTCTTGAATCAGGACAAGCAGCATGCAGCCCTCACATCAACAGATCTTTCCATAGACAATCATTGCCTATGTGGCAACAGTGGTATGCCTCTGTGGAACTAATGCCTAATTGTAGTGCACAGACACCTCCTCAATCAAACATTTCAATGCGTGCAAGCTATAGCTCACATAGAACCCAACAGTGTGAATGTCAAAATGTGCTTGCCCAACACCACTTAGGCCTCTTTAAGTAAATGTTATAAATACTGTCTTATTGCACACATATATCATCGGCTGTTTAAATGTGGATTGCATGCTGTAAAAGTTAAAGCTTTTTAGCTGGATGATAGCATGGGCATTTCACACTTTTGCCGAATTACAGTTTCGTTGAATTTTTTTTGTCGCATCTTTTGTCACTTTTTTTCTGCAAAATTATAGAAGGTAAATTTGGGTAAGATATATAGAAGGGGGGTGTAAGAGTGGTTATGCGGGGGTCTCCCCCTGCATTTTGCGGTAGTGGTACATTCGGCAAAAAGAATTGGGCAAAACGGCATTCAGTATAAATCAGAAATCAGCAAACATTCAAAGGTCCGTTTGAACGGGACGCCTAGATTACTCACTGGTAATCTTCATTTCTCCTGCCTTTCCTCGTGACAGCAATCAAACACTGAAGACGGCCCACCTTCCTATCAGTCTCCCTTTAAAAATGTCCTTTTGCTTTCTTTCGTGGCTCCCCCTCAGTGCCGCCCGCCACTTAGCAGCACTCTTCCTGTGATTATTCTGGAGAAGTCAGAGTGATAAAACTCTGGGTGGGAGAGGAAGGCATGAGAACACTGATGAGGAAGAGTAGGATTAAGAGTAGCAAAGAGTCGCGGAAAGTAATCCAGGCATTACCCCTGCGTTCCTCTTCACAGTACTCAAACGTTGAAGTGTGCCAAACACCCTTATGAATCCAACCATACTATACAACCACGAGATTAAAAAAAAAACCTGGCCAGAGGAATGCTGCACCCCCAGCTAAAGAGTTCAATGAATTGACTTCAGTCTGTCCCATCAAGGATACACGCATGAAGCGCCTGCGCACAGACTTCGTCTGTCGCGTGCAGGAGGTGAAGCTTGCAGCGGTGCATTAAGGTGGTTGATATTGCCCATGTCATGGCTGGACACAAAGGGAGAGGACCCCCTGCAATTGAAGACGCCAGACAAATGGAATCCTTGAAACGTTTGCTAAGGGAGTGTGTGGACGCCTTGTGCTACTTACCTGTTCCCCTATAAATTACAAAGATGCTGCTGGACGTAAGGAAGGAACCAGTCCTTGCCATATATATGATATGATAGGTTATTTATAACATGCTTAATACCCAGAGGTTTCTAAGCGCGGACCCGTGGATCGAACCTGTGGTGCTCCGTCTCATCTTGCTTCCAAGACGAGCATGTTGCCCCTGAGCTATCCTCCCAAGACCAACAGCACCTGCCTGACACCCAAACTCACTACGGATTCAGCCTTGTCCAGAGGAGATACATTCAGAGCCTCTGGTTGATGACGTCCTGAAACATGTGGAAGGGGGAGGCCACCTTCGGCTGCAAAATGGGGTCACATCCCAGGACAATTGAGTGGGGGAGTCTTCCAAGAGTAAGAAGGAGTACAGAGGAATGCCGCAGATGCCCAATTTGTCTGGCTCTCATGATCGTGACCAAAAGAGAGCCTTCACAGAGAGGAACCGGACATCTGCCCTGGCCAGAGATTCGAAAGGGGGCACCGGAAGGGATCTAAGGATTAAAAGGTGGTTGCAGGAAGGAATAAGGAATCTAAACACCGGGCTTGGGATTTTGAGCAGCCTGTAGACCAAGGACTCATCCAATAATTCTCCACCCAGGGATGATGTACTACCCTGCTTGCTGCACACTATGCCCCCACGGAGGAGGGAAGTGGACCCAATAGGAGCCTGTTCTATAGGAATTTGGAATGTTTGCAGAAGTCCACATTTTAGAGGAAGCAACCCCTTTCTTCTGCACCATGCTACAAAGGTTTCCTGGCGGCTGACGTAGGAACACCTGAGGGAGGACCAGAGAGAACCCTGGATGGAAGTTTAGAAGCCCCCTGCGAGACCCAATCAGATAGGTCCCTCCCTCTCAAGCACCATGCATTTCGGGCCAGGTGTTGGCCTGCTGGAAGGAGAGAAGGGAACAACTAACGGTAGGTGGGATTCAGGGAGGATGAGAGGTGGGATGCCTACCATGAAAAGGAGAGGGAAAAAGGCTTTAATGGACAAATGGAAAGTGATCATTGTGACCCTGAAGTTTGAGGCCTTGATCCTGCAGCAGAACTCTTGGGGTCAGCAGAATTGGCGGAAAAGCACAGAGGAATTTCTGGTGCCAGGGCAAGACCAAGGATCGTCAAGAAGACTTTGGGCGGAGATGCAATGCAGGTTCTGTGACAATGGAACATTGCGACTCAGGGAGTCTGCCAGGGAGTTTGCCACCCCCTTTATATGCAACACTTTCAAGGCAAACAGGGTGCTTGCTGCCCCCCATACAGAGAAAATAGTACCCTTTCCAGGAGAGCCGAACTGGACTCTCCCCAGCCAAGTGATATTGGCCAGGGTACTTGTCTTGTCTGTCCCGCCTAGTACCACATGACTGTTCACCTAAAGGGAGCTGGAAGTCAGAACTCTGCAGATGCCTTCTAGCTTTCCAGATGAAAGTTATTTGCATATCCAGGGGAGAACATCGCCCCTAGACAGTTGAGACCCCAGAAATGCTACCCATCCCAGCTGGCTGGCATGTGTTGTCAGGATCTTTTGGGGAAGGTAATCCTCGCAGAAGGTTGGATGGGATCAACCACACAAAAGGGGTCATCTGAGGACCAGAGTCATCTAGACCAAGCTTTCGTTGATTAGAGAGGCAGAATCCCAATGACGCAGTAGGTGACAACAGGGACAGAGATGAAAGAATGATCTGTGTACATGAAATTTCAGGCGTGCACAGTCATTCCTGTGCATGGAGGCAAGGGAGAACCTGTGAAAAGAGAGTATGGAGCGCAGGCTGCAACCCCTTTTCTCAGCATACCAGAGCGTCCCTGCCATCTCCATGCATGCATCCTTGCCCCATGGAAATTCTTGGCAGGCCAGTCATGCAGCCACTGTCAGCAACCTGTCGTCCCTCAGCCTCAAGCCCAGCTCCTCACCCAGAGGACTGCCTACTCACTGGGGGTCTAACGGGCTGAACTCCAGCGCAGCCTAGCTGCGGCAGGGACCTGTGACGAACCCATGCTATCACAAGTAAGGACACAACACAAAAGAGCAAGTCCAAGGGCGTTAATTATACACTGTTAAATGGGTTGGAGACTTCCTAACTTGCCCTAATGCTAAAGTGGGAGTAAATTCGACCATTCAAAAACAGTCCTTGTCAGTGTTAACACAAAAACAATAATAGATAAACTAAGACACCTATTGCTTGGCCTAAGTTTATGCAAAAATGTATAAAGGAGAATATTTATACAAAGGAAAGTCAGAGTTATAACATAAAGGATCAAGGTGGATGAGTCAGCTCTCCTCCCCACGCTTGAGCTGCACGGAGTAGGGTGGCACCCGTAGACAGAATGACACACTTTGAATAACAGTTCAAAACGTGGTTTGAGGCCCGTTTGGCCTTCCTCGTTCAAGTTACTTATTTTCAGCTCACCAAGTTCTTTCACAGTTCAACAAATGTATACGTAGGTCTTCCTCAGACGGGCTCGGACCTTGCAATCACAGTATTTGCAGGGGTTCCCTTCCCCAAGCTTCATTCACATTCGTTAGGGGTTCCCTTCCCTTAACTTAATTCACATTCCAGGTCTCCCTCAGTTGGGCTCGGACCACGCAATCACAGTATTTGCAGAGATTCCCTTGCCCAAGTTTCATTCACATTCGTTAGGGGTTCCCTTCCCTTAACTTATTTCACGTTCCAGGTATCCCTCAGTCGGGTTCGGACCTTTCAACTTCCCCTTTCATCGGGATTAATCTTGACCATTGCGCATTTCAGAGTTTGTGCACTTTATAACAAGACATCAAACATTTTGCAGGGACTTTCGAGTGGGCTATTCCCTTTCACTGGACCACTCGGCTACTCTTATCACTGGTGTCACAGTTATCAGTAAGTTTAAAGCTCACTACTGGTTTGCTTTCTTTCACATCCCATCAGCACGTGCACAATCTTCAATGTGACATTCAGAAACTGCCAGTCACATAATGCAACAGTCACTTATCACTTTGTTTTCTATTTCAATTCAATATTTAGGTTCCTGCTCCAGCCACACATATGTTCACCAGGTTTCCTCTCTTTCTTGTCAGGAGACTCAACCGGCTGGCGTGGTGCTGGTGAGCAACTTCTTGGGGATCTCTGGGTTGAGGTCAGGGTCTCGGTGCCTGACACTCTTTCCTCCCCAACTCCTTTGTTCACCCGGGAGGGAAATTAATTTCTCTGGGAATGTTGGTCTTCCCCAACTCTGTCGTTCACCTGGGAGGCAGTGCACTACAGTTCCCAGCATGCCCTTCTTCCTCTGCTCTTCAATGCCCCAGAGGAATGAGCACTAGGCTGGACATGGCCCATTGTGAGCAGCTCTCCTTGTTTTGGCACTCTGGAGACATTGCACCCTCGCCCTGCTGCAACCTTTCAGACTCACCGGGCCAGCGCGCCAGCGTGCCGCTCTATGTTGGTCCAGATAACAATTTAGGCTGGGTTTTAGGTTTCCCTTGCTGGATTCCATGAGACAGCCTCCCTTCTTCCCTTCTTCCAGCCCAACTGCTGTTGTCCGAGTGCTTGGGATTTAGGTAGGGACTACAGTAATCAGTCATCAGGGATGCTTCTAAAAGGGCCTATAATAATAATTGTGAGGCCTTTCTATAGAAGAATAACAAAGAGGCCAGTGTGTGTTAACACATATTCTAATTTATCATACAAGATCAAAGCGATCATTAAGAAGACTTGGAGGAAATTGTACTATGGCAAAGATGCCCTACCTCCTTTGGTTGCTTTAAAAAAAAGTCAGAGCCTACAAAACATGTTGGTTAGAAATGATGTGCCTGAGACTCAGATAAAGCCCATACAACAAACCAGGTTGTGGGGATTGCCAGAAGTGAAAGGACATTTTCCGTGTGGTCAATGTATCATGTGTGGACAAACAGAAAAAAGGACATCCGTCCAAATACTACCAGATCTGGTCTGGAACCTCACTGATAGGACCAATTGTAATACTCAAAATGTCTTTTACATGATTAGTTGTCCGTGTGGCCTACATTATGTAGGCAAAGCCAATAGGAAATGCCGGGTTCGTATGGTCGAACACCCCAGTTGTATAAAAAATAAAGTGACTACAGCACCATCGGTGAAGCATTTTTTGGAAAAGAAACATAGTCACACAGACTTTACTTGGCTCATATTGAAAAAGATAGATGTGATCAGCAAGTCAGAGATAGATCAGAAATTGTTAAATTTTGAACAAAAAACAATCTTCAGATTACAGAGCCACATTGTGGGGCTTCACGAAGGTATTGATTGGCATTGTGTTAACATAACATAAGGATGTGACTGGGGTGACACACAGACAATCACATGTAAGATATTATGTGGCACACTTGTGCTGCCTTTTCTGCCTCGTGTAGGTGTTTTTCAGATCCATTATGTCAAGTGATGGTCTATTTTGAAGTTAGAACCAAAGAAAACTTTGTTGTCATTATGGATGCCAACTTGTAAGACATTATGTGATGCACTTGTGTTATCTTTTGTGCCTTCTTGGGGTGGTTTTTACATCTTCTATGTTAAGTGATGCTCGATTTTGAAGTTAGAACCCTGGACAAAATGAAAAAATGTGGGTGGTAAAAGGGTTGGCAAACTTTTCTTAAAAATGAGATCTACAGAAGTATTACCTTTGCTGAGTCAACATCACTTACTATACACTGGTGCGTGCTATTTGTAGCTATTTAATATTTTGGTTTTGGAATACAAATGCGTGGCGTCTACTTTTTTGTTTCCGGTGCCATTACAGATCACCTGTGCTTCCGGCAAAACGAGATTGAACTACCCCAGTTTGTGACTGTGAATCATGACCTAATCGACCTTACACCACTATTTTGAAATCTTTGAGGTAAAATGTGGTGTTGATAATGGTAATTGAGATTTGACAGTATTGGGAATGGAAAGACACAGTAATGATACAGAGCCTGGTTTCTCTGTTGTTGTAGATTTGCCTCAAGAATCCTTAGGTAACTTGGTTTGCCTATTTTTGAGATTTATAAGTGTTCAATATATTGGTACACCTGGCGATTGAATATACAGTATACGCCCGTCACAAAATACCATTTAAGGTAATTTTTCATTAATGGTACTGTTAGAGCGGACTCAAGCAGTGGGTCCGACTTCTGATCCTATTTTCACTGTTAGTAATTCACAGTGGAGTATTGTTAAATTTTTGGTGACTCCCACCCAGATTACTAAGGATCTGTCTTTGTATTTTAGGTCCAGTGTTTCCCACTGGTGATTATATAAAAGACCCTCTCAACACAGTGTTGAAGAAATCTACAGTTTTTAAGTGTTCCCCTGAAGAATGTTCACCCACTGTGGGCTTTGAAGAACAGAAACATGTCGGGAATTATATGTTTTTTATGACACATTTAGTATTTTGTATGTTGTAATGTAATATCATTTGTGTCTTGTGAACCAGAGGTTAGGGTGTTTTAGTCTAATTTGTATGTATTATTTTGATTCACTGTGGTTGTGTTTTAGGGTGTATATATATGTTTTAGCAAAATTATTTTGAATAAATGTATCTTTGAGAGAATCCGTTAGATATATGCATACAGTCTATTTTTTCAAGGCTGAAGTGTGCCGGAAAATCTATGATCCATTGTATCTGGGTGAGGAGGATTTTGTTCAAGAAATAAATCTACCTCCTTCTTTATAAATATTGTCTCTTTTTGTACACCTGGGAGAGGTTAATTGTCTGCAGGTGTTTGGTCAGTGTTGAGTCTGCCGGACCTTGCCTGTCCTAGTTAACCGGACAACCTGCTGTCAGATAAGAGAGTCTGTCCTCTGTGTCTTAGTGTGTTTCCTGTTGGAAATCTTTACTCCTTTAGGTTGCCTCTTCTTCTTCTTGGTATTGTGTGAAAATGGGGAGGGGGCAATGTTGTGTTTTTGAAAATACCCCAGAAATAGAGAGGGTGTGTGCGATTGTGGTTAACTGATAGAAGGGGGATACTGCATCTCGCCTGAGGGTGTTCCCTCTGCAGTCCCCAAGGACCCCCTGCCCAGGTGATCCCTCGTCACACATCCGCCACCCGGGTTGGGATCTAAGGGCGATGGTTCTTCACTGGCCACCTGAACAAAGGATCTCGGGGGTCTTTCCATCAGAAGACCCTCTGGTTTCTCACAGACTGCAGAAGAGCATTTGAAGATTTCCTAATCTTTGGGGAAGATGTGCTGGCAGGTTTCCCAGCAGAGAAACTGTACGGAGGACAGAACAAAGAGCAGGAAGAGTGTTGGTAAGTGTTGGCATTTGAACTTGGGTGCAGGGTGGGGGTAGCCAAGGAAAGAAAAAAAGGAATTTTTAAAGAGAGACTGATGGGATGACTGACCGTCTTCAATGTTTGAGTAATGGGAAAAGGAAGAGGGATGTGGTGCTAATGCAGCCTCTGTGATATTGTATGTTGGCTCTAGACAGCAACAAAGAACAAAGAGTTTGTAATAAACATTGCTTAACTGCTTTTAATTAATCAACAGCACACGTCAATCACTAGCTACAGCCCAGTGGGTCCCACTTGAAAATAAAAGCCTAAGAAGGGCTCCGTGTGGGAAAGGCAAAACCCTGGAGAATAACCCTTTCATTGGGAATGTACCCACTTAATGATTTAAGAGACTACAACCCTTAAAAAATGTATTTTTCCATTTCTGGTAGGGCTGCTTTTCCGTGCTGTGAATGTCATTTCTGGATCATTAGTATTCTTAAATAGCACCAGTGGTAGAGGTGTACTAAAATAAAGTAGTGTAAATAGGACTCTGAAGGGAGAGAGGGTAGGCAGGAGCATGGCGCAACGTGAGTCAAAGGGGTGGAGGCCGGTTGACAACCAATTGGGTGGAAGGGGCAAAAGAAGGAGGTCCCGCGTATTGCTTTCCATTTTTTCTCTCTGTCAGTAATTGGGACCATTTACTTACCACCTTTGCGAAAAGAATTGCCTACAGGAAAGAAAAAGCACATCTACATGCTGATCTTAAACCCACTGGAACCTGTAATGAACACCTCTCTGTACAGATGCTGCTTCAATATGAGTGTAAAACTAGAACAACATAATTTACATGAATAAAATGTGGTAAATGTATTCCCAAGTCTGGGTCCAAAGAGTGAAAATCATGTATCTCCTCCAACAGAAGACGGGGATGAAAAGTCTGTGCGCCTCCACAGACCAAAGGTTCTATCTCAGGATATATCACGTCAGCCCCAAGGATGTATGTATCTGAAGATGATGCAAAGAATTTCAAGCTGAATTTGTTACACTACCGGAAGTCCCCAAAAATTCCTGTGTACAGCTTTGACATAATTACTTTTCTTATCTCAAGAAACCAATCAGTTTTGAGGCACCTTTGGTCTGGAGTCCGAAGAAGAAACGGAGATATCCTCCCTTGAAAAACCTTGCGAGAAAATGTAAATAGTCTCCAAAAGAGTCTGTATTATTGCTAGTACACCGGAGAAAGACCTGGTTGCTAAAACTCACCCGAGAAGGAGGTTGTCTTTGATCGATTTCAAACAATTGACGACTGTCGAGCAATTATTTAAGAAAGGCAAAAGTCGCTAAACAACAATATCATGTCGAAACAGCCTTCTCGTACTCTATCCCAAAATCATAATACAGCAATCCTTTCAAAGTAACTTTTCTTACATCGCCAACAAGCGTAAAGCGCACCCAATAATGGAATGGGATGAAGACTGGAGAGTCGATAGACGGAGGGTGGTCGCAGAAATGAAAAAAGAAAATCAAAATAAAAGACAAAAGATAGACTCCAACTATTGCATTCTTCTAGAGCGAACATCGCAAGTTGATGATGGACTAATTTTAAATAGATATAATGTCCTGCAATTATTTCATCATATTCCTCAATTAACTGCAATATTATCCACGAACATCAAAACAGTGGAATTTATCAAAGAAACGACATTCGATAGTGTTACTTCATGTTTATTCCAGAACAATATGTGATATCATCCTAAATGCAAAATCTGATATAAACCAATTAGGTTTTGATGTAAGAGAAATTCAGCCTTAGACCAAATATGCTAATGCGTCAGCAATAGAGTAGATGAGGAAGCCGAAGAAGATGTCAGAAAAAAAGAGATCTGACAGTAGTATGTCAGATGATGAAACATCACCTAAAGAACATCACCTTTGCATGTGACTCCAGAAATTCTACAGTGTCCAGAAGTATTGAAAGCTCAGAGAACAAAAAGAGCAGAATTGGGGCCTCGAACTGGCTGCCTGAAGCCCTTCATTCCAAAAGAAAAGTTAACATTTAGAGGACGTTGGACCTAAATTAATACAGATGGGCTCTTGGAATACACGCGGCTTTGCCCACCTGTTTCAGAACATCTTGACTTCATTAAAAACCTTAGATATTATATGCCTGCAAGAGACTTGGCTTCTATCTCCACCATGTGTTGAGGGATATGAAATGGCAATAAATCCAGCCATTAAAAAACTGAAGGGTCGTCCGATGTTGGGCCCAATCACTTTTGTTAAAAGATAAACGGGCTGCGTATATTGAGTTTAGTCAACCCCTCACCTTACATACAAATGACCATCATTGAATGTCAACATCAATCATCAAAAATAAAAGAAAAAATACAAATAATTAACATATATCGGCAGCATGCTGCGATGGGGGAGCAAGTCTTTCTTGACAAGGTGTGCGACTTGATTGACGACGTTATGACAACTGAATTAAATTGTAACATAATTCTCTGTGGGGGCTTAAATATGGATTGTGTGTCCTTGGAATCGGAAAAAAAGAGCAATCCAAAAAGGAAAGCGACAGATGCGATTAGAACAGAATGGTTAGAAGAAATGGAAATTAGAAATATCCATCTTATGAACGGGAACACCGAAGTTGACAAGCCTCCTAAGGCAATCTGGAAAAGAGATGATCAGCAATCTATTCTGGACCACTTCTACTCTTCGAAACACCTCACAGGTAAAGTCGGCAATCTGAGTGCCATCAACATGTCGCACTGCGATCACAATTTAGTCAAACTCACCTTTACAGGAGAAACTAATCTCCCCGCTGCAACATGGAACCACTCCGTGAACGTTGTACCAAGTCGAAACAGACTAAGAATGAACAGCACAAACATTGAAAACATCACAGAAGCTCTTGCAAAATCAAATACAGAAAACAATGCCAAATTGATTACTGCCCCCTCCTACAACAGTACATTCAAAGAACTAAATGTTCAACAAAACTAAGACTTCAAAGAGTACATGCATACGATCCCGAAATTGCCATTAAAAAAGAGAACTACAAAGAAATACAAGATCCCTAATGCAAAGTGGGAACATGAATTATCACAGAGAAAAAATAACATTAAGAATGAGATCCAAAAATTGACTCAGGTTCCATAAAATGATAGTCGAACAGCGAGATGCAGAACTGATGCTGAGGAGCATGGCGCAAAAAAAAACTCGGGATTTTTGGGTACTAATTAACAACATTGAGGCCCCCTCAGCAAGCTAGTCAACGCAATATGGTAAAAGAGGTTCAATGCATTGCTCATTATACAACTCTATTGAAAAGGCAAGAATTGTTCTCACCATTGTGACATGATGGTTCCAAATCCTGGAACTTCGATATCAATGAAGATGATATCTTGGAAAACATTCGAAAAATCAGTTCATCTAGGGCACCTGGCCCCAACGGGTTAACAAACCAGTTGTTAAAGCAAAACCCTGAAGAGTGGGCTACATTTTGAGCTAACCTGTTCAAGAACATACATAAAGAAAGCAAGACCCCAATATCATGGAAAAGTTCCATCATAGTGCCGATATTTAAAAAGAGCATAAGATCTGCACCCATTAACTACCGGCCGATAGCGCTCTTAGATGTGGTAGGGAAAATGTTTGCCACCCAACTATTAAACCAGTTAACGATCTGGATTAAATCCGAAGGAATATCAGATTCCCACCAAACAGGGTTTGTAAAAGGCGTTGGATGTGGGTTAAACTTACTAATGCCCAATATCTTAAAAATGGAAACCATCAAGAAGGGAAGAAAAATCTACCTCGTATTTGTGGACATAGCCCACGCCTTTGACTCAATAAATCGAGAGCTACTGTGGGCAAAGCTAATTAAGTGGAAATGTCCACCAAGCCTCATGACGCCAATTAAAGAACTGTACTCCGATACTCAAATCAGAATTCGCTTAGACCAAAATGGCTCACTTTCTGCTCAGATAAGAACATATTGTGGTGTTATACAGGGGTGTCCACTGGGTTCTACACTGTTTAACTTGTTTATATCTGATGTCGCTACTGCGTTGGGAGATGTTCAGTCCTTTCCTCCCAAAATAAATAGAAACCACTTGAGCTGGATGCTTTACGCAGACGACATAGTCCTATTGGACCCAACCCTGCAGCGAAGGGTAGCAGCCTTAAAAGCTTATACTGACAACAGTGATCTAGAAATAAATGCGGCGAAAACTGAAATCCTGGTTATGAAAAATTTTAAAGGCTCCAAAAGGAACTATAAAGAGAAATTCTGTTGGAAACTAGGCCAAGACCAAATTAAATGCGCATGGCGGTCAACCTACTTGGGAGTGCTAATTAACTCCAACGTCAACGACAAGCCCATGGTCTGGAAAATCAAATCGAAATGTAAAGCGTTAACTGCCCAAGGAGTGGCCATAGATTGAAAATTCGGCAAGTTTCCAATGAAGTCAATCATTAACTTTTACAAATCTAAAGTTATACCGGCCTTGATTCATGGTGCAGAAACAATACTGGGATGCTCTTACGCGACATGGTCGCAGTGCGAAAACATCTTTTGGAGAAAAATACTTTACCTCCCAAAGGGCACGCCGACAGCTTGTATTTATTACTAGCTAGGCATCACATCAATCAACCAACGCAAGAGTAATTTGGAATACCTTATCCTTATATAGGAAAGTAAGCAGTGAAAATTGCCTGCTCAGTTCCAAATCCTGAACACGCCGTTGACTGTCAATGATGAATCAGCCCTGAATAAGTGGGAACAATTATGTGAAAAAAAATATTGACCAACTACACACCAACAAGGAAGTCCTGTTAAACAAACCAAATGCTGTAAAAAAGAAACTTTGGTTGCAGGACCGGATTGAAACTATGGACCAAAGATCAAAGGTGAATGCAGCGTAATGCTCCAGAATCCAGGGCACTCAACAAGGTGTCGAAATACATGGAAATATTCCCTTGCAAGGGTCAGAGAACACTATTCTTGAAGTTTTGTTTGAATCTTTTTCATACAAAAGAAATATGGAACCTAAGAAAAGGGAAAAGTCCTGAGAACGACACAAGATGCCGTTTGTGTGACGACGAAAACGAGACACTGAAACAGCTAGTGCTATTTTGTAGAGGCCTAAGAATATTGAGAACTAACCATCTAGGGCCGGAACTTGCAAATAGTCCATCTGTTTGGAGGAGAGGATTGGTGGCTAGCCTTGTCGGAAGACAAAGACGATAAACTGACATTTGCCCTGACATTCTACCTTGACAAATTGAACGAGAAGCTGATGAGTAAAGAATAATTAGTAGAACATAAAACCTGCCGATTGGAATATTAAGTTTAATTAGCAAGTAACTATATACATAAGTTGATAATATGACTAGTCTGTATGCTGTTTCCTAGCTCCTGATCGCTACTGCCCTTAAAAATTGCAGGACTCCGCGGAGCGGCCACTGAGTCAGGACGCAGATTCTTTGGGTCTTTGGGCTCTGCGGGGTCTAGGACTTGGGGCACGAAGAAGCTTCAGTACTTCTGCGGCTATAAGTGTCAACAGCAGTACTAGATTTCAAATAAGTGGCGGAGCGACATGATCGTGCAGGTTGCCGCCCCAACCACGATTACATTAAACCCTGACCAACGACTGATGGGATAAAGGTCTGAAGCGATCAACAATGAAGCCAGTCACAATATAGAACAGAGTCGACGCCGTCGGCTGATAAACAGAGAGTTATCCGGATAACCGTCGGCTGATAAACAGAGAGTTATCCGGATAACTGCCTGGTTACATCACGTATGTCTGTCAACAATGAAGCCAGTCACAATATAGAACAGAGTCGACGCCGTCGGCTGATAAACAGAGAGTTATCCGGAAACATAACGCAGTAACCCAGACAGAACTGCCCGGTTTCCTCCCTCACATATCCTTGGAAAGTAAGCAGCAAGGCATTCTAATCAGTACAGCAGGTGCCAGCTAGTCTCGGAAACACAGTAGAAATGCTAAAAGCGAACATTAAATGACTTGAATTATGCTCTTCTATGCTCTTCTTTGCGGCCCCCCTTTCCTGAGCACTGTAGAGCTCTGGGGAGCAAGTTGACCGCCAGCACACAAATAGAAACCAGGAGATAGCAAGGCCTGGAATGTGTCTCTCCCCCTACGCACAGCTTGCTTGCAGAAACAGAAGCATTGTGTGCTTTAAACCAAAGACTTATGTCTGTAAGCTCACAAAATTGCAAACTGTTGCTAAATGAATGTTTGAAGGTGTCATACTCGTTACCATTGTCAATCATCGTGCCCAGTTCAAAGGAAATGTATTAGGGGCGGTATTGAATCGGTCACTACTGATAGTAAGATACTTGCTTTGTATATATGTAACAGTTGTACGTTTTGCTCTGGCTCTTGCGTCCCCCGGGGTTTGGAAACACATGTCGCGGGACGTTGGACACAGTTGGCGAACTGAGACTATCTGCTTTGCAATAAACCCTAGATTTTGGGCATACAAGCTTGTGTCTGGCGTATCAGTTTGTGTGTGGTGATTGTGCCTTGTTTCCATACTCGAGGGTCCCTCAGGGGCCCCTTCAAGATGGTGCCCGAATAGGGACCCTCCCCCACTTGTTCCATCGTGTACGTTGTAAGGTAAGGAAGGCAGAGAGAAAGGCGAGGACGGGACGATCGAGCCGGGATCAAGAGGTGTTTGGGGCGCCCCTGCAAAAGCGATGAGACTTGGCATAGGCAAACCATAAAACAGGAGGATCTTCGGTGGCCGAATCATGGGAGTTTTGAGATGACAAGAATAGATAATTTGGAGAAGGTGTTGATGAAAAAGAAAACACACCCTGCAGCATTTGATATCCTTAGGGACTGGACAAGGGAAGCTATGCTTTGCTGCAGTAGTAGAGAGAAACATGCGCGCAGGCATAAGTCAAAAGCAGAAAGAGTGAAAGAAAAGAAGGAGGAGGAGTGGAATGATAGTTTGAGAAAGTCAAATAGATGCGATCAGTTGAGTATAGAAAAGATATACCCACAACGAGAGTTGCATTCATCAGACAAATTGATAAATAAAATATTAACTGATACAAAGCGAGGCCCAAGGGGAGAGACTAAAAAGACAGCGTCAGTAACTATTGCTCAGCCCCCTCCAGTTGCTCATCCCCTCCCAACAGACCAAATCCCAGCACAGCCACAGACCGCACAGTCTGCACCTCCCATTAGCCAGTCAGCGCCGCAACAGTCATTTCCCGTTCACGTTGTTCCATCTGCACCTCCCTCCCTAGAGATCGTTTCTGTCCCATCTGCCCCTCCTGTGATTGAACTTGAACTAGTTGAAACAGAAGAAGGGGCCGGACAAAGTGGATGTGCGAGAGTGACCCGTAGTGCGATCAGCAAGGAGAGAAAGCGAGAGTTGCAAGAACAGGCCGAAATGTATATAAACAGGAATGATGCAACGTCAGCACTAGCTTCGATGTATGACTTCAGAAGGAGCAATGAAAGACAGGTAGTGTTGGAATGCATGGGGGAATATTTAGTGGCGAGATGGAAACAGTTAATTGGAAAGCTACCGCCGCAACGATTGTTGGATTTGAATGCATTAGCACGTTATAGAGGGAGAGATTAAGAAATAAGGGAACATGTAGACCGACTTTTTGAACTTAAGAATGAACTTGATGATGAATATGCTGAAATGTTTGCCACACCATGGTATAGGAGCCCTATATACAGTGGCAATATTTGACGTTGTCAAGACAGACAGGCGATAGACTAAAGGTATGTATACGAGAGGCGTTGAAATGGATTTCAGATCCTAGTATCCCCACAATGGAAATACATGAAATGTTTGATGAATACCCCTTGTCAAGGAGGATAGAAGCACTACGAACAATGGTTGAGGTGCTACTCCAGCAAGTGGCGGGGCACAATAGAGGGAGAGGAAATGCACAAGGCAGAAGTAATTTGAACATGCATGGCCTCTGGGATTGAATCATTGTGCTATTGCAGGGAGGAAGGTCACTGGTGAGCGCAATGTCCACATCTGCAAAACAGAAATGGGTATGGCCAGAGAAGACAGCATAGGGGACATCCAGAAACTAATGGGCAAAACAAAAATAGCATGCAACAGCACCAGAATGGTCAAGGGAATGGTACTCAAAATCAGAACCAAGCTCAGAATCAAACTTCTACTCAGAATCAGAGCCATCAAAACTTGTAAAATGTAAACAGATTGAGGGGCGGGAACATTTTTGACACCCAATCAAACGCGTATTATAATAACAGCAGCGATTACACATCGGATGATGTGTTGTTTCCCCAATAGGACAGCCCAAGACAGGGGTCGGAACCAGTGTCTATTCCCGTGAATCAGAAAGGACCCTACGTGGAAATGAAAGTCGGGAATGGAGAGCATAGCTTTCTCCTAGATACGGGGGCACAAAAGTGCTCAATAGATCATACTTGGTTCCAGAAATACCACTGTCAGGGCAAAGAAATAGTTCAATAGGCTTCGCAGGCACCCCAGTGATTAATCCCGTGACATTAGGCCCATTCACTGAATATTGTCCATTTCTCTTAACAGAGAATTGAGGGGAGAATCTTTTGGGGTTAAATCTGTTGATAAAACTGAGTACAGTTATCCACTGTACGCCAGATGGAGTATTTTTGACAATTTCACCACAAAATGTACCGGTGTCTGAATTTGAGTCCAAACCTTTGCAGGGAGAATTGCGTGAAGTGCCAAATTGTATATGGGCGATGAATGACAATGATGTGGGATGCTTGAAGATAGAGCCAGTGAAAATTGCCCTGAAAGAAGGAATGACGTTACCGCGTATTCCACGGTATAAAATCTCAGAAGAAGGAGAGAAAGGATTGAAAAGTATTGTTTCTGATTTGGTAAAATTGGGAGTGATTGAGGAGATTACAGGCAGTACTTGTAACAGTCCCATTCTTCTGGTGTATACGAAAGGAGGTAATGAGGTACCGTATCGTTTCATAATTGATCTGCGTGCATTAAACAAGGTAGTAAATCCTCAATTCCCATTGGTTCCAGATGTCACCACAATTTTGACAATGATTCCTGCCTCGGCTGAGTACTTTAGTGTTATTGACTTGAAGAATGCGTTCTTCAGCATTCCAGTACACAAGGAAAGTAGATATTTGTTCGCCTTCACACTAGGAGGACGATCATTCACATTCACACGCATTCCACAAGGCTACACAGAGAGTCTGAGTATTTACAGCACAGCATTGAAAGAACAACTAGATATGCTAGAATTACCGGCAGGTTGCGCATTGTTACAGTATATAGATGATTTATTGATCGCTGCAGACACAGATGAGATTTGTAAAAAGAGTACAGTGTTGTTATTGATCCATTTAGCAGCGAATGGCCATAAAGCAAGCTTAAAGAAATTCCAATATTGTCGAAAGGAGGTGACTTATTTGGGTTACCTACTTTCGAGAGAAGTGAGAAGACTGACGCCAAAAAGAATAGAGAGCATTTCTGGTATGCCTATTCCAAAGACACAGAAAGGAGTCAGAGCCATAAATGGCATGGCTTCATATTTTCGGCAGTGGATTGTAAACTTTGCATTGATTGTGAAGCCAATGGTGGAGTTGACAAAGAAGGACGTTGTGATGCCTGTGCAGTGGAATGAAGAATGTCAGAGAGCATTTGATCTGCTCAAAACTGCATTGTGTTCTGCTCCAGTTTTGGGCACACCAAATTATGAAAAGGTTTTCAGATTGTTTGTACACGAGAGTGAAGGTTGTGCGTTGTCCGTTTTGACACAGGAACAAGGTGGAAGAAATAGGCCATGCAGCTTTTTTTTTCCACGCTGGACCCTATACCGCGCACTACCAAGATGTTTGCGAGCTGTTGCAGCGGCTGCTGCGTCAGTGAAACAAACCGAAGGAATGGTATTGGGGCACACCTTAATTATAATGGTGCCACATGCCATAGACGTTCTACTAAATAGAACACAGACGCAACACCTCACCTCTGCTAGATTGACTAGATATGAAATTGTCATTTTTGTGTCACACATCCAAATTATGAGGTGTAGCGCTTTGAATCCTACAGAATTAATGCCACTTCCCACGGAAGAACTCGGTGAGAATGATACACCTCCCCATGATTGCTTAATGGTTACTGAGGAAGAAACGAAGGGGAGAATTGATTTAAGAGAAACCCCACAAAAAGAGCCCGATGGAGAACTGTTTTGGGACGGCTCCTGTTTTAAAATACCTGATGGCACATCAACTGCTGCCCATGCTATCACCACGTTAAAGAGTATTGTAGAGAGTAAAATAATCCCCTGCAACTCTGCACACGAGGCAGAGATAATAGCCTTGACCAGAGCCTGTGAGATTTCTGAGAATCTGAGTGTAAACATATATACTGACAGCCAGTAAGCCTTTGGCGTGGTTCATAACTTTGGCCGACTTTGGGCTGACAGCTGTTACTTGACATTGCATGGGGCCAGAATTCAACATGGCCCTTTGATTGTACGATTGCTGTCTGCACTCACATGTCCGAAGCGCCTAGCAATAGTGAAATGTGAGGCGCATAAAAAAGTAACATGCAAAATGGAAGAAGGAAACGCATTTGCAGACAGGATCGTGAAACAAACTGCCACTGACTTCAATACCAGAATGTTAACAGCACAGTCGGAAGAAGTGCCCTGCATGATAGAGAATGGAATTGCTACTGTCAAAGAAATGCAGGCAGAAGCCACTGCAGATGAAATACAAGGGTGGGCTGAGGGTTCTGCTGAATTAGATCTAGAGGGTTGCTGGGTAGACAAGAAGAGTAGAAATTGGATGTTGCCCAACTCCTATGTAACTGTAATGGTCGTGATGGCCCACAGCCCTACTCATATTTGTGCCAGAAAAATAGTCCAGCATCTAGCCACAGTATGGGAGAACACGCACATAAGGAAAAATGCCGAGAGGAGGGTTCAGAATTGTATCACGTGCCTACAACACAATGTGGGGAAGGGAACGGTGACTCCAACAGGCAGTTTTGGCCCTCCCTCTATGCCTTTTGAGGTAATCCATTTTGATTTCATAGAGATGGAGGGATGCAAAAACTTGAAGTATGTCCTAGTAGTTATATGTGCATTCAGTAAATGGCTGTAAGCAAATCCATTAAAAGACTGTACCGCCATGAGCACTACAAAAGTAATGTTGAAGGAGTACTTCTCCCGTTTTGGTCTGCCCAGTGTCATATGGTCAGATAACGGTCGCATTTTGTGGGCGCGGTAATATTGCAGATTTGCGCAGGCCTCCAGATCGATAAGCAATTCCATTGTTATAGACACCTCATGAGTGCCGGTCTTATTGAATGCCACAACGGCATCCTGAAAGCCAAAATAAGCAATATCTGTGCAAGGAACAAGGTAAATTGGGTAGACGCATTACCAATAGCGTTACTGTGTATGCGTACATCTGTGCAGGCAAGAACTGGGCTCTCCCCACCGGCGAATGTTTGGTGTACACCACAGCCAGAAACGATTGAGGGAGCTAGTATACCGTGTGCTCAGCATTTATTGTAATCTTTTAATACATAATTGCGTTTTGATTCATCAGCAGGTGCAGGGGGCATTACCAATCCGGTATACTGGTCCGGGGCATTCACTGGAACCCGGAGACTGGGTACTAGTTAAAAACTTTGAAAGGAAGACATCGCTTGCACCAAGGTGGCGTGGACCCTACTTGATCCTCTTGACCCCGCAGACTGCAATCCGAGTGGATGGGAGGAAAGCCTGGATTCATGCCACGCGTGCTAAAAAGGTCCCGTCACCATCTGAAAAACTGCCTGATCGAGACGACCAGAAAGAGAAAGCGGTCCCAGAAACGAAAGAGATGGTTGCCAGTTCTTTGCCACAAAATCTGTCTGATCCTGAAATAAAGCCTGAAAAGATTGCTATTGTTGCGCCACAGCCTGAAACGAAATCTGCATCATCACTTGGGCGCCCGCCATCATCTGTCATTGCGCCACAAGCTGACTCCGAGCTTGAGTCTGGAAGTGCATCTGCACTATTCATTGATCACACAATACCAGGAGCAAGGCGGTATAATATGCGGAACAGAAAGGAGTGATCAAATCTTCATTTCTTTTGATCTTTTTGTTGCCTCTGTTTCCTATCACGGATGAAGTAGGAACCGGAGGCCTAGAGGAGAGCGGTGTGAGGGTTGTGCAAATCGGACAGCCCAAAAAGCGAGGCTCCTCGGTGCTAAAAAAATAAATCCATGTGCAGATCACCCCTTGGGGACGAGAGGGGCTCACATGGTACGAAGGCAATTGATAACTGCTCTGGAGTTCTTTGAGCAATGTGCAAACGCACAGAGATCTTGCCCAACGTATAGCAATCCAGACTGCTAAGAACTGGCAGAATAGACTGTGGAAAATTACCAAACTTATTGACATTCGAACGAGTGCAACGAGAAAAGATATTCACGTCAAACATTGCTGAAGAAGAAGAATCGAGAGAGAAGAATGCCGGAACCAGCTTTTGCCCCCTGCTGCACCACTGCTGATAATGAGTTAAATATAGCGTATAGAAGGTTACAAAAAGGAAATTGTCGGAAAAATGGTATGCTGATCTTAACGATAATAATGTGCATAATGAGTATATTAGCACCAATAATTACAGTATTGGTGTTATGGTACTTGGAAGAAATACACCCATTAGAAGTGCTCTTGCCTGTTAGAAACATTTCCACTACTGAAAGCCCGGTTCATGTGATTACTTACACCTTCTCCCCAATGGAAGAAAGACACAGGGAAGGATATGGAAATAACACATTACTGCTAATAATGAATATGACACACTCGATATTAAGAAAAAATTATTGTTGGGTCTGTGCCCACTTGCCGCAGCATGGTGGTAAAGGAACTGGTTGGTATGTGCATCCCCTGCCATTGAGTTCTGCATGTTACACTTCTTTGAGTGCATTATATTATGGGAAATGGAACGAAAGTGAAACTGGTCAACTGGACAGAACAAACATGAATGAATTCAAAGAAATCATTATGAAACCAGTAGGTTGTTCCATATTCCACAAAGCACGATTGATTACACCAGTAATGATGCCACAAGATAGGTTGTCTTTGCCATATAAATCATCTGTGATCACATTCCAGATGAACCCCGAAGGAATTATAGATACAGTGCCCCCCTGCTATACAGTAAATTACAGTCCACGATCCGTCCCTTTTTGCCTAAGGAAGAAGGGTTCTTATTCGGTGGGAACATTCACTAGATGCATGAATATAGCAGTTCTTGATAAGGAGGTAGAGCCAATTTATGTAGGAGATCATGTTTATTTTATATGTGGAGAAAAAACATATCCATGGTTACCTAGAAACTGGGGAGGTACTTGTTACTTAGGATTCCTATTCCCTGGGGTATTCCTCTCAAGAACAGCAGACATAGCCAAATTGGCCAGACCAAGACCCCGACGTAATAAGGAAGGATGTTTGATCGTAGAGGATATAGCGAAATCATTCATACCATTTTGGGGTCAGGCAATAAGCTCTTATAATGTAAGACGACTGTCCAGAATATTAGAGGAAACAATAAATGGAACGACAGATATATTATATGATATGACCTTAGAGGAATAAAATTGCACGTTTTAAGCTCTGACCTTCACCCTCCTGAAGGAAGTTGGGAATTAAACATATGTTCCTGGTTCTGGGAAGTATTACGATCATGGGGATGGAAATTATTTGCGATCCTACTAGCAGTGCTAGGAATATTCATGACATGTTTCTGCTGCATACACTGCTTACCTATAATATGCACTGAAATAAGCGAGGGATGTGTACAGATGATGGAAAGGAAAAACACTACTAAAACAAACACTTATGGTAATGATGAATTGAAGACAGTAAAAGAATTCATGGCAATCGATATTGTTGGCAATGAAGAGGAGACCAGTAGTGTGCAAGATTCAGAATCTGATTCAGATACTTGGTCAGGAGAGGATGCAATGTATGGATGAGGCATTTGGCATACGGCCAAAAGGAGTATTTGTTAGTCCAGAAAAAGTAGACATCCCTCGATCGTAAGGCAATGTATTTTGTTGGCCGAAGACCAACCGCCTCATGTGTTTAGTATTAGAAATATGTAGCCATAAGCTTGACTGAAGTGCAGCCATTTTTAAGGTGACTGAAATCGCCATTTTGTTTTCTCTAACGGTTGCCTTTTGCCTTCTGTTAAAACTGCTTTGCTGAAATATTATTCTGCTTCACTAGTGCATAACGCAAGGCCGCGAGAGACATGTTGAAACATAACGCAGTAACCCAGACAGAACTGCCCGGTCTCCTCCCTCACACATCCTTGGAAAGTAAGCAGCAAGGCATTCTAATCAGTACAGCAGGTGCCAGCTAGTCTCGGAAACACAGTAGAAATGCTAGAAGCGAACATTAAATGACTTGAATTATGCTCTTCTTTGCGGCCCCCCTTTCCGGAGCCCTTTAGAGCTCTGGGGAGCAAGTTGACCGCCAGCACACAAATAGAAACCAGGACATAGCAAGGCCTGGAATGTGCCTCTCCCCTACGCACAGCTTGCTTACAGAAACAGAAGCATTGTGTTCTTTAAAACAAAGACTTATGTCTGTAGGCTCACAAAATTGCAAACTGTTGCTAAATGAATGTTTGAAGGTGTCATACTCGTCACCATTGTCAATCATCGTGCCCAGTTCAAAGGAAGTAAGATGTTTGCTTTGTATATATGTAACAGTTGTACGTTTTGCTCTGGCTCTTGCGTCCCCCAGGTTTGGAGACACACGTCGCGGGAAGTGGGACCCAGTTGGCCAACTGAGACTATTTGCTTTGCAATAAACCCTAGATTTTGGGAATACAACCTCGTGTCTGGTGTATCAGTTTGTGTGTGGTGATTGTGCTTTGTTTCCATACGCGAGGGTCCCTCAGAGGCCCCTTCATGTCAGGATACCATATTGAGCCTGACAGTATGGTTACCCCCACCGGCCCCTGCAAACACGTCAGCGCACAAAGACTCGATCAACATCAGACACCTCATCCCACCCCAAATATCATCAAAATAGGAACTAAACTCGCCCCGGCATACACGCCTACAACCCGGGACGCTAAAGAAAAGAGTTGCAGACCCAACAGTGAAGGTGAGTGAAATTACCTCTTCTGGTGACTTGCCATTTGGGGAAGTGTTTGAGCAGAGCAGCCAGAGGGAGGCAGGGAGTCTATCGCTGGCAACTGATTCCGAGGCAACACACGTGGTCGTTAGCAAACAACAACACGAAAGTGAAGAAATACAGGTCCCAGAATTCCCTGAATCTGAACTGGGAGACTTGTGGAGCAGGAGCCCTCAGACCCTCCCGTCCGCGGAGGTCCCCTTGAACTCAAAAATAGAACCAGGCCAGCGAAATAATATACTGCAGATACATATGACATCTGGGTTGAATATACATGACCGTTAGCACGCAGCATCACACAAATCCTCTACGATAGATATGTCACAAAAAGATAAAGCCAAAATGGCAAAAAATGTTGGCAAAAAATCTATGGTCGGCGATTACATTCTGAAGCAATGCTGCTGCCTTCCAATCATTCAATCAATCCGCGGACGGCAATACTTTCACTGGACATTACGGAAATTGAAACATTGATGAAAAATCAAGAGAAAAGAAGGGACGTTTTTGGCCGTCCATGTGATATATGGAATGTGGATACACAGAGTATGTCAACATCGTTAACTACAAGACCAATTGCCAAGTCGCAGAAGGACATGTACAACACTCCGAGATACAAGGTGACGAGTACTTCAATATCAGAGACAAGGAATTTTGACCGATGGGATGCACAAACAGAGGTGAATAGAAGAATCGACGGGACAGCTGCCAAAAAATGCCAATGCGAAACACCACAAGGTTGCCAACGAGATCCAATCCCAACAACAATTATAGATCTGCAGAATATGCGCATAGCAACATCAACACAAGCAATTATCCCATTCCTCAAACTACAAGAAGCTAATATTGAGATGCTCAAAGATCAGGCGACCTTGTTGGCACTCATTCACTCCAAGCAAATTCATATTGAAGCATTCATGAGCAAAATTCAAGATCGCCTAAACTCTGAAGCAGAAGCAAGTGCAATGTGGTAGATGAGGCAATTTGACATCGCCAGGAACGACCGGGCAGAAAAAACCCAGATGACAACTGCGCTAATAGGAATGATGACTGCAGAAAACAGACAAAATGGACCCTTGAATATTATGAGAAATAAAAATAACGAAGAAAAACAAAGAACCACTCAGGAAGGAAATCTCACACCTTACAAGGGATCTGTATATATACCCATTGAGGTGCCTAACAGCGAAAACACAATTAAGAAGTCCAGCGCTAAATGCTTACCTGGAAACCCGACCCAACTATATTATCGACTCGGCTGACGAGCCTGCACACAAGACCAATGCCTCAACGTCACAAGGGGCAAACAAAGACCTGAAGAACCCAGGTCTCACTGCGATAACAACAAAAGGGTCAGAGAACTTTCAGATTTTCACCCAAAAGACCAATAAAAACCCAACAAAACAGAAACAAGAACTGGCTAAAAAAGCCAAATAAAGGTAAAAGTGGTACAGAGCGTTCTTGAGAAACCTCTCCATACCACAGATGGCCACTCTGATACCACAACCAAAAAGAGATCTATTCTTCGAACAAAGAAAGCAAAGGGACACTAAGCTGCCTAATAAGTCTCATAACCGATCTACTGATGTCCAACTGGAAGGAAATCAAACTGAGGAACAAAAACACAACTAGATTTGATGATGAATATGTCAGTACATATCGATGATGACCCTGCGACCTCCGGTGAAGATCACTCATGTGTGAATGAGTCCTCTTTAATAATCATCGACCAATACGAGAAGGGCCTTACGGTACAGTCTATAATTATTGATCTGTCATGCGAGGACATATCTGATACCAATCTGGATTATAATTCAAGTGTACAGACGCAAGTTTTCAACATAACAACTGACAATGAAATTTCAGTAACCGATATGCGAGGCCCTCACAGACTGGGAAGAAATGAGGAAATTAATGGCTCCAGTTACGGAAGGTATGAGGGAGACCTGAAACTGCCGTTGTTCATTGACCCTCGTAGACAAACCGAAACAGAATGAAACTGGGAAAAATTGAACCATGTAACAATGGCCTCATACTAAATAGAACTAATGTTCTCTGTTTGTTCCACGTAATCCCACAGCTTAAATGCATAAAATCAGAAGATATTATACGGGGTCCAGTTTATCGATGACCAAACGCTGGACATAGTATGGATAGAATTCCAAGCTAGAAAAACAATGAACCTGACGATGGATATGGAGAAGCAATTTCGGCATTTAGGATTTACCTCTCCAATAGATGCGCGAGGCCCTCACAGACTGGGAAGAAATGAGGAAATTAATGGCTCCAGTTACGGAAGGTATGAGGGAGACCTGAAACTGCCGTTGTTCATTGACCCTCGTAGACAAACCGAAACAGAATGAAACTGGGAAAAATTGAACCATGTAACAATGGCCTCATACTAAATAGAACTAATGTTCTCTGTTTGTTCCACGTAATCCCACAGCTTAAATGCATAAAATCAGAAGATATTATACGGGGTCCAGTTTATCGATGACCAAACGCTGGACATAGTATGGATAGAATTCCAAGCTAGAAAAACAATGAACCTGACGATGGATATGGAGAAGCAATTTCGGCATTTAGGATTTACCTCTCCAATAGATGGAGACAGACGTTTCAGAGGACCTGAGAAATACAAGGAGCCAGACCAAGAACTAGAACATTTACCAAATCAGCCAAAAGCAAGCACACGTAACACCAAGCTGTCAGAAGCAAGGTCATTAGAAACTCGTAGCTTCCATCCTAGAAGTAATAGTAGTGATAGGCGCATCCATATGCCACAATCGTACATTACGAAGCACTTTTTCTGGAGGGATACAGAAAACATAAATACGCAGAGGAGTGTCCAAAATAATCACCATCTGTAACAATCACTCATACCTGAGAAAGTGCTTACCACCCTATGTTCATAGAATTTCTGTGGACATGCTCACCTTTTTCAATCGAAGACACATGACCATGACAAACATCAGATAATTTGTCTCCAAGAGACCTGGATTTTCAACCAACCAGTGTGCGACGGATACATCACATACATGAAACCGGCGATCCAAAGCAAAAAGGACGGCCCTCCTCTGGGCTGCTGACCATGATCAAAGTTGACGCAAGCTTGGAAACTGTGGAATCAACAAATCTGAATCCCTGGCCACAAATAACCATTATCCAAAAGCCCAGTACAGTCCACAAAGGGAAAACGACTGGGAGTCTACATCTCAGATGAAAAAGCTAGGCATCATGAACCTGTATTGGAATCCGACCGCAATAAACAACAAATTATTCATAGACACCGTTGTTTCGGCGATGGACCAAGCATGCGAGAAATTCGCTCATATTGAATTCATAATATGTGGTGACTTAAATTTCCATCTTTTTGATCCCGATGGATTAATACTCGACCATGATACTTTACCGGCCAGAGTCCAACTATGGAAAAAAGAAACAGCTAACAGAAATCTGTGTCGTTCCGATAATTTGGATAATAAAACTGGTCGACCAAAACCAACATGGTCCCAAGGCAAATCGAACCGCCATAATTGACTATATATACACCTCTGTTGGAATAAAAGAAAAAATCCACAAAACAGTCAACATGTACTCAACGAATAGTGACCATCATATTCTGATGCTTTCATTTCATGGACCAGCGTAGGTCCCTCAAAGTCTAAAACCGCCCTTCCGGTTTTCGAAATTAACATTGGCATGAATAGACTGAGAATCTGTCAGCAGCAAATGGAAAAGTTAATAGAAACATATCCGAATTCGCATCTTGAAGGAATCGCGAAAATGAACTATGAGTGGATACTGCGTCCATTTAGACAGCCACCAAACCTTGCGAAAAGAGTAAGAAAGAACCAGGCCCACAGATTTAATCCGCAAGTAGCAGAAAAAAAAGGAACTCCATAGGAAGCTAAAATGAATAACTAAACGGAATCATGAAGATAAATATTTACATATGAGATCGGAAAAACAGCGCTGTAAAAACTGGCTGAAAACAACAAGAATGATGCTTAAACAATATGATGTGGAAAACATAATAAAAGCATTAAAAAACAGTAATTCAAGAGACTGAGGATTTAGTAAATTCCATAAATCAAATCGAAAAGATCAGCTGATTCCAGATGTCCCAGAGACACGCTGGATTGAACATTTCTCTGAATTATATAAAGAAAGGACCCAATGCAAAGATCGACGGCTGGTCAAGCACATAAAGAAATGGTCAATTGCTTGTGACCGTGGCACATTCTGACAGCAATTAATAACTTGAATGCATCACGAGCACCCGGGCCTGATGGGCTTTCTAACGATATCATAAAACGCAACCCCGGAGATATGGGCAGACCTTTGCGGCCAAATATTCAAGCTAATTGATGAAACTAATAACATCCCCAGGATGTGGAAATTTGCTTTCCTGATACCCATCTATAAGCAGGGCGAGACGAAGGAACCTGGGTTCTATCGGCCCATAACTCTTCTAGATCCGTTAGGGAAGATTTTTGCCACCTTTCTGCTGAAAAAATGGACAGCGTGGGCCAGGAAGACGCAAAGACAAGCCGTAAAACAAATGGGATTTGTGAAAAAGGCTGGCACAAACATCAACTTAATTCTTCTGAATCTAGTGAAACAAGAAGCAATAAGGAAGAAAACACAGGTCTATGCAGCCTTAATTGACCTGCAGTTAGCCTTTGACATGGTAAAAAGGCCAAACTGTGTAACAAACTGACTCAGTGGGGATGCCCCCAAGACATCCTCGAACCAATAAAACAACTATATTCCAACACAACCATAAAAATCAGAATGTCAAAAGAGTACTAACAGACTTGATCGAAACATGGAATGGCCTGAAACAGGGGTATCCACTTGCTGCGACCTTATGTAATCTATTTACATCAGATTTTGAGGAATTCACCAAGATGTCAACAGCGAACCCCCCAAACCTCAACGCTACTCCGCCCTTGTGCATAATGTATACCAATGATATAGTAATGATGGATGAAACCCCGCAAGGGCTTCAAATAAGTCTGACAAAGTTGGAAGATTATATGAAAATCAATGAGCTAAAGATCAACACGCTAAAAACAAAAATCACGACCCTGACTCATGACTATACCACCAAAAGGAAACCACAGGCTTTCTTTCTTGAAGGAAAAACACGTGCACAAGTAAAAATAATGAAATATCTCTGCACTTGGCTCAATCAGTGAAGAGTGAAAAAAGAACGGGTGGAGTACCTCAAATCTGAGGCTCATTCCCTAGTCCGATAAGGTCCGTTTCTACACCATAAATTTGGGACATTTTTCATGAAGCCTGTAATATCATTTTACTGACAGAAAGTGATGGCAACACTAACGTATGGAAGCAAAGCAATTATCAAATTAGAACGGCCAAATTGGCAATAATTCAAAGCCATATTCTGGCAAAAAGTCTTGCCACTACCAGCATCATATCCTATCCCTCGCATACGATATGAAATTGCCATTCAGTCCCTAGAGTCAATTGTAACTTGGAAACAGCTTGATTTTCATAGGAAAACGATCACTGATGAATACATACCCGCAATAGAAATATTGCGTCCCAGATCCATCTCTAGTAATGACACAGTCTTAAACGAATGGAAAAGCGTTGCAGATAGCAAAAGACAGGAGGCTGATATATCGATTGAAATGTTAACAAAACGTCCACAAGAAGCAATAAAGCAAATCACCCACAATGATTGTATTAAGAAGCTACACCTCAAAGCACAGTATCAATTATATCTACACTGCGAATGAGAGATAAGAGTGATTAATCAACTTTCCTACTAATGATTTTTCCAGCACAACAGATACGAGACTCCTTCTTGAGGCTTTGCCTCAATCTGTTGCCCACACGAGAAATTCTGGCAAAATCAAAACAAATCGTGATAACCCTACAGTTCTACCGTTTTTGCCAACAAGCAAAAGTGTGGAAAGCCTCCACCACATAATAATGGACTGTACGGCGCTGACGGAGAAGCAAAATGTATTTAGGGACATGTTTATGTGATCTAACAAACAGCTGGAACCAAAAGAACGATGGGCTCAGATCCTTTTTGGGAAATAACAAAAAACTGGTGATCACCATCATTCAGTTCTGGAATGATATCATGGAAGGGATGGAAGAGGAAAATACTTCAAAAATGAACATGAACAGAAAACAGAAGAATCACGAATATGTGAGTGACTGCAGTGCTCACATTTTCTGTTTTAGTAACAAATGAAACGTTTACAAATTAAACAATCATTTTAATAAAATAAAAAAATAAAAACATTAGTGGAACTCACTCACTTTGACCTCAGAATAGCACAGTATCCTTGCAAGTAAAGTAGCCCAAAAGTCGGTAGAAAAGAAGCTGAGGTAAACTTGCCAGTAATTCACAATCTTTACAGAAAAGGGAGAGTAAGGAAAGTCACTAATCGGAGAACGACTAAAAACCAAAGCAACAAACTGTACACTCAGGATTGGAATGCACATATTATTAATCTATTTTTTTTTAACGCCGGGGAGTAGTGTAATAGGCCTGCGGGGCCGTTAGAAACTAGGCGTATCAATTTATAGCAAAAAGCGAACCGTTCACGTACATACATGCAAAGACAAATGTACTTGAGTCCTATAGTCATAGCATATTTCAGTATATTTTTCCGTTAGTACATGTATGCAATAGGCCATTACCAACTAGCATCTGAGAAAATTGAGATATGAAATCGCAGCTAAACCGTGTAATCGTGTGCAAACAATGTAACATCTGACGGCTTATGTTTTATTTTAAAAAGCGATAAGATTTTAAACACATAAATTGCCGCTGACGACGAACGACAAAGAAAAATGGAGAAGGCAGCATGGTAACCGCTGCAGGGTCCTCCTCTAACCTATTCCCCCCCTCAACCCTCTGGGTAAGGGGAGGGAGGATCGGGGGGCGGAACGGTGCCAAAAGCACCCCGAAGCCCACGAAGAGCAAACAAAGGAAAGGGGCGGGGTAAGCCCTTTATAACGAGCAGGGTCCCACAGCAGGAAGCATCCAGCACCTGCAGTAGGACCCTGCACACCACCCGCCGTGAGGAAGGATTTTGTTTTCCACCCACCAACCCCACAAAAGGAAAGGAGGGCGACACCTGGACGTTGCTGTCGCAGGACGGTCAGGCTGGTATAAGGCGGTGTTTGGGCGACCAAGCACAAAAGACAGACTCCGGATGAGCCAGAAGGAACCCGGAATGGGTCTTCGCTCTTCCGGACCAGCGCCTCTTGGGAGCCTAACGGCAGGGGCGTCTGGTGGTAACATCAAAGGCTCAGCTTCCCCCAAAAAGAAACGGCGCACTCCCCACCCACGGACACTTGCATGGGCAGGATAGGCTCAGGCACAAAGGGTTGGGAGAGTTGAGCCTACTAAGGAAACTATACAATGGTATAAGGCAAAGCAAGTGAGGTCGGACACGGAGCAAGGGCCACATTTACAGACTGGAGTTCACAAAATGTGTACAATAATTATTTTGTTGTGGAAATAAAACTGCGGCCAAGTTTGCCATTTGAAACTACTACTGTCTCATGCCAATTCATTGCTTGTAAGAAAACAAGGTGCAGCGAAAGAGTGAGCTAAGGATAGCTAATTGGCTATGGGTGCAAATGCAGGGGTTATAAAGATGCTTAACATATCAATTCACCCTCACGTGGAGGGCATCCAGTGCTTTGGACTACTGCCACCCTCCCAACTAGCCAAACATGACTATTCTGCTTTAAAGTTTTTTGCGAAATTATTTGTTATGAGCCCTCACCAATGCTTTTGTGACCGTGGACCTGAACGCTGTTTGTTTTACTGAAGCTGTGATTTGTTGGGGGGAGCTGTTTCTCGCATGCCATGAATTTTCTTAGGGTTCTCTACAGCGGGATGCATATATTGCGAGAGTGGCTGTGTTCCTCTGGTGTGTACTGTGGCTGTTTGTATAGGAATTTTGTATTTTCGTGGCTGCGTTTCTATAGAAATTCCGTGTTTCTCAAAGGACGCAGTTGCTGAGGGCGGGAGGGTTTATGTTCTTCGGGGCATCATTTATTAATCAGAGAAAGCTTGCACTGTTTCTCCGCGAAACGATTGACGTTTTCTAGAGTATTGTTTATAATCAGGGTGTGTGCTGCGCCTCTCAAAAATCGATACTGCCCTTTTCGAGGGGAAGAGATGTACAATATTTGTCTATAGATATTCTCACCCGGATCTTGGCCATGTCCGTCCCTTATTGCAGTGTAGTGTCTAGTGCCCATTAGTGCAACGAGCCTAGCAACCGCGTCCTCCACTTCTACAAGTGGTTGCTATTAGAGGAACGGCCATAGCAATGAATGCTCGTCACGTGACTTGGATAACATGTTCCAGTTAATTTATGTCCTCGTGATCTGTTCTGTCACCTTCATTCCCACTACGTTCTACGAGCGGGAAGAAGTAGCAGTGTATGATATAGGTAGCGACTAGTTCCCATCGGAGAAAAGGACCATAGCAACGGCCCGCCCCTTCTTCTTCACGTGATCTCTGATGTCATCCGTTTGATTTCCGGAGCAGTGAAGGGGTTCCGGAGCACGTTCAGTGAGCGGGCTGGGGCTGAGCGGGAATTCTGAACGCTCTGGCTGCCTGTACAAGTGCAAGATCCTGCAGCCTTTGGCTTGCAGCGTTTGGGGTGTCCAAGACTACCGATTTCGATAGGGGGGCGGTAAATTACATTTATTCTAAAAATCATGCTCATCTATTCAACATGAAAGGTATGGAGGGCTAGGAAAAGGAACAGGGAGGCAGTGTATGATGGTGTTTAACTGATCAACAGGGGCTAATAGAGTGATTTAATGTTTCATGAGGGTGTGATTATTAGGATGGGTGGTTTTAGAGGTGGTTTGCTAGGGCTGTCTGCGTGTGATTCGGGATTGGCAAACAGGCATCTGTTGCAAGGGCGAAGGGGCATCTTGCTATTTGGAGGGAGGATGGGGCATTATGATATTGGACTAGAGGGAGGGATTGGGCATCTTGCTGGGGTCTGAATGGTTACTTAGGGGCATGCTGGTGTGGATCTGGCGGGATGGGGCACATTTGTGTGGATCTGGACAAAGGGGGCACTGGGAGAAAAAGGACATAGTGTGTGTCTGGGGCAGGGATAGGGACAGTGGTGTGGGTTTGGGAGGAGGGTTGGGGTACATTGGTGTGGGTCTGGGGAGGGATGGAAGATATGGGTGTGTTTCTGGAGTGAGAGATGGGGCACAGTGTGTCTGGAGGGTGGCATGCATCATCTAGGTATGGGTTGGGAAGTGGGATGGGGCATTTTGGTGTGGCTCTGGAGGGAGGTGGTGGGGGCACATGGGTGTGTTTCTGGAGGGAGAGATGGGGCACAGCGGGTCTGGAGGGTGGCATGGGTCATCTAGGTGTGGGTTAAGAAATTGGACGGGGCATCTTGGTGTGGCTCTGGAGGGAGGTGGTGGGGGCACAGCAGGTGTGGCTCTGGATGGAGGTGGTGGGGGCACATTGGTGTGGCTCTGGAGGGAGGTGGTGGGGCACCGCAGGTCTGGCGGGTGGCATGGTTCATCTAGGTGTGGGTTCCAAAATTGGACGGGGCATCTTGGTGTGGCTCTGGAGGGAGGTGGTGGGGGCACATTGCTGTGGCTCTGGAGGGAGGGATGGTGCGCATGGGTGTGTTTCTGGAGGGAGGGATTGGGGCACAGTGGGTCGGAGGGTGGCATGGGTAATCTAGGTGTGTGTTGGGAAGTGGGACGGTGGGGGCAGGCACGGCTGCCGGGCCATCTGGCCCAGGGAGTAGGCCCAGATGGCCCGAGTTGTGGTTGCCACGGCTGACTCCTGCATTTGTCTACAGTTGGCATGGAAGTGCCACCCTGCGGCCTCCAGGGTGGCTGTGGCGCAATTACCGGCTTTAGTTCAATGGCGTTTGTGGGTTGCACCCGGTCCTCGGGCAAGTATCAACCACGTGTGGTTAGGTCCAAGACGAGGTGCGTGTGTCAAGGAGCGCCCTGAGCGGGTCACTTTCCTCCGAGTAGGGGTAAATGCGCTTGCAGTGGATGGCCCTGAGTTCCACACTGTTTGTGGGTTAGTCCTGGAGGGAAAGGCTCTAATGTGGTGGGAGAAGCTCTGAGGGGGGGCCCGGCCAGAGCTCCAGGGAAAAAACGCCCCCGAACCCAATGGTAGTCGCAGGGAGCCCTGGTGGGGTTCCCATCGCTAACCACAGGGAAAAGCTCTAAAGGGGCCCTGCTAAAGCTCCAGGGTGGCTGGCAGGGGTTGGTTGGTCCTCGCCTTGGGCACATGTCTCACGTCTGGGTTGACTGTCCCCAAGCCCTGTGGTGATCGTGGGGAGCCCTGTCCCTCTCCGGAGGGTAAAGCTCTAATGTGGCGGGAGAAGCTCTAAGGCGGCCCGGGCTAGAGCTCCAGGGTGGCCGGGGCTGCTGCCCTCACTGGCCTTCGGTGCCAGCCTTGTGCGTGTGGGTCGAGTCCCCAAGCCTTGCGGCAGTCGTGGGGAGCCCTGGAGGGACAAGCTCTAAAGAGGACCTGCTAAAGCTCCAGGCTGGCTGGGGGATGCTGGTCCCCCCAAGCACCCAGCCTTGGGTACCTGTCTCACATGTGGGTCGACTGTCCCTCCCCGGAGCGATAAGCTCGAAGGTGGTTCAAAAACCTCTTATGTGGAGGGAGGGAGAAAAACTCTAAGGTGGCCTGGCCAGAGCTCGAGAATGACGATTGGTGCTGGCCCATGCCTTTGGGCACCTGCCGGTCCCCTGTCCTTTGTCAGGTGGGGGGCCAAAGGCCCTTCCCGTCCAGGCCCATTTGAATGCATTGACCTACCAGATGGCCGCTCTCTGAGCCCGGCCACCTGGTTATTGGCAAGGACCAAACGGCTGGGCTGCTCTGGATGGGCGTCGGTTTGACATTTTTCTCAAGTTGGTTCTATAAGGAGCCCGACGCTTTTGCTGAGAGGTCCCACTCTGTCGCTCTGGGTACACAGACGACAAAACTTAGTCGCCTTCCTCAGGATTACTATAGACTGGGTGAGAGGGACCTGTCTGCGCTCCTCTTGGTTCTCGCTGCCCAACCCGGGCTCCATGGTGAAACCCTGGGCCGGCCGGGGGGCATGCCCCACGCAATGCCCCAGCAGAAACTGGCCTGCTGGGGATGCTCTTCAGAGCACTCCATAGGATCGATTTCGTGCACTGTCCGTCTACGGTTGGACTGCTTGGCCATCCTCGGCTGTTTCAAGCAATTTGCTTCCACCTGCCTTGGGACCGTGTCAAGGGTGTGCTTCCCTCGGGGAGGGCCCCCTCGTGTGGGCGGCTCTAAAGCGAAGGCCAAGCAGCCTGGCAACTCCCCAGTGGTCATATCAGACGGGATCCCCTGGCAAGCCACAATGCGGCCCCTCCTCCACCAAGCACGTATCTCCAGCAGTTCGGAACATACGTTGGCTGCTGACCCCCTCTGTCACCATACCAGTGGCAGCGTGCTGGCAAACCCCCCTACCGCTTAATGTCGTGCCTGGGCCTGGCCTCTCCTGCCCACCCACCCTGTTTATGGCGGAGCAGGCCTGGCTGCCGGCGCCCGCGTGACCAACCTGTCCACCCGACCCGCACACGTCTAGGGATGCTCTTTGGCGCTTGGGTCCTGCAGACAGCCCCAGAGAGTGCAAAGGTTGGCTCTGAGGCAGTCGCGTGGCTCCTCCCCGTTGCCACCCTCCAGCAGGTGCGGCTACCTCATTGATCCTGCCAGTAGCATATGCGTGTCTCAGAGATTAAGCCATGCACGTGATCGCTCCATCTGTTACTTGGATAACTGTGGTAATTCTAAAGCTAATACATGCTGACGAGCGCGGACCTCCCAGGATGCGTGCATTTATCAGACCAAGACCAATCCGGGTTCACCAGGCCGCTTTGGTGACTCTGGATTACCTCAGGCTGATCGCACATCCATGTGACCGCGACGATGCATTCAGATGTCTGCCTTATCAACTTTCGATGGTACTTCTGTGCCTACCATGGTGGTAATGGGGAATCGGGGTTTGATTCTGGAGAGAGAGCTGAGAAACGGCTACCACATCATGGAATGCAGCAGGCACCCAAATTACCCAATCTCGGCTCCGGGAGGTAGTGACGAAAAATAACAATACAGGACTCGTTCGAGGCACTGTAATTGGAATGAGTACACTTTAAATCCTTTATCGAGTACCCATTGGAGGACAAGCTTTATGCCAGCAGCCGCGGTAATTCCAGCTCCAATAGCATCTATTAAAGTTGCTGCAGTTAAAAAGCTTGTAGTTGGATCTTGGGATTGAGCTGGTGGTCTGCTGTGAGGAGAGCTACCACTGCCTGTCCCAGCCCCTGCCTCTTGGCGCCCCTTTGATGCTCTTGACTGAGAGTCCTGGGGGTCTGAAGCGTTTAATTTGAAAAAAGTACAGTGTTCAAAGCAAGCTGGTCGCCTGAATACTTAAGCTAGGAATAATGGAATAGGACACTGGTTCTATTTTGTTGTTTTTCGGAACTGGTTGGTGATTAAGAGGGACGGCCGGGGGCATTCGTATTGTGCCGCTACAGGTGACATTCTTGGATAAGTGCAAGACGAACCAAAGTGAAAGCATTAGCTAATAATGTTTTCATTAATCTACTGTTGTTTTTGGTTGTTGATCTTCAGGTCTGCCACTCTGCCAAATTCCCCTAGGAGTGCTGTTAACCTCCGGAGGGAAGTGTCCATGTCTGTTAGCATGACTAGGAGGTCGTCGGCAAAGGCCATTGCCTTATGGTCTTCCCCACCGAATGTGATCCCTTTTATTCCCCCCTCCTGTCTAATTCTATCTAGGAAGGGTTCGAGAAAGTTTGCGTACAGGAATGGTGACATGGGCAGCCCTGCTTAGTACCTAAGTGATCCTTATTGCCTGGGAGACATGCCCATTGATAGCTAGCCTGATAAGTGGTGCTCCATAGTTGGCTTTGACCAGGTGGAGAATGTAATGCAGTGCCCTTTCGGAACACTACACGCAATTAAGACTACAAGGGGCAGCACAAATTCACCTTTGGTACAAGCCTGTACTACACAGAAAAAGTGGTAGCAGTGGCTGAGCAGCCAGACTTATCTCAAGAGTAAGTGAGCAGTATCAAATAGTTAAACAAAGGACAGCAATTACTGTGATTCAGGCAAACACTGACTCAAGGTTTCTAAGTAAAAGAATATTTATTTACTCAACAGTTGTATAACATTTCACTAAAGTAAAGCAGTCTAAAAATCACACTCTTAAATAAACCACACCACTCCCAATAAGTTCCAGACAAGCCCACAAAATGAAGTGGGAGCAAAATGGCACTCTAGCAATATAAAAGGGAGGGAAAGACAAAGTTAGGTAGAAATTGAACCACACCAACAGGTAAGTGCTCGGGGCAATGGAGAAAGCAGAACTACAGTGATAGAATAAGATAGAAAAGGCTTAGGGCCAAAGTCAATAGGACAAAAAGTATTTTGCTCAAGATTCACAGTTCAGGGTAATTCGCGGTAAAGTTCGTGCTACGGGTTCCGGACGAATTTGGTCGGCAGCAAAGTTAGGGTTAAAAGAAGAGAAGGACAAGCCCTCGGATTGGCGAAAGATTTCACACACTTTCACCGCGGCTGAACGAAACGAACAACCGGGTTTGCACAGTACCTTTAAAACGGAGAGGGAGCTGTAGCTGAGGCAGATGTTTCTGGTAGTTCCTGCAGGCTCACGGTTCCTGAAGCGACTGTCGGACTGACGAGAAGTAGGAAGACTGGAGGGTCCTGCACTACGTACGGAAGAAACCAGCAGTAGAGCAAAGCAACAAATAAAACCCAAGCAGGGTCCGACCTTCCTGGCTATCCAGCCAACTGTAGCTCTGTACAGCGAATTCGACCAGAGGAGGGGTCCTGGCTTGAAGTTTGGGTGAACTGGTTGGTCCCACCAGCTCAAAGGAAGAAGATTCCTTGAGGATCCTCTCGTGTCGTTGGAGGTGAAGATTCGGACCTGCATCAGGGCTTCACTGGGCGGTTCAGTCCTTGTAGGGGTCCTCTTCCATCAGCTCCTCATCGGTTCTTTCGTTCCAGTGGCGACGCTGCCTTTCCAGTCCCAGAGACCTGCTTTTTATGCAGTTTACCCCCATTCACACAGCCTTGCTGTCAATCACACAGCACGGTGGCAAGGACAGTCACCCAGCAATTCAAACAGGAGTGCGACTTGGGTTACCAAGGGAACCCATGGCTGGGGTCCTAAGACCCCTCCCTCACATCCTGCCTACCGAGACTTTCAGGCGTCTTAAGGAGGGCTACTGTGCAGAAGCCTGCGAAAAGACGGCGAACAAAGGAACCAAACCTGGTTTGGCGCGCAGAGTAAAACACGAGAAAGACTTTTACAAAAAGAAATGGCGAATAAACCCAGCCTATATTAAAATCAATATGGTCAAGCGGGTTTAAGTTTGAGGCTACCAAGATAGCCTAAAATAATACATGGGTTATTTAAGATAACGGCGGTAGGAAAAATCGGGTAGTTACCACTGCCACCAGCCAAGTCTTGAGGAAAAGGGAGCAAAACAGTGCTCCTAGAGAGACCGACAAAAAGGGATAAATATTATCCCTTTCCAATACTCCATGTAATATTGGTGTACTGGGTCTGTGGTTAAAGAGACTAAATAAAGTTAATGGCAACTTTACCTTTTCTGGGGGACAGTAGTCAGCCCCAGAAAATGGAGTCAGAGGTGGGAAGTCTAAGAGACAGCCCTGTGTCACTCCACTGAAGGTGCTGTGTAACACAGTAAAAATTAGGCCCATGGAATAGGTGAGGCTGCATAGCCCAAGATCACACACATTGTAGAAACACACAGCAAAACACTTGTAAGAGTAGGAAAAAGGCTCACAGTCTTACCAGGTGAAAAAATAAATCCTAGAAATCCAGCAAAGCTGCTGAGGGACTCAGTAGGTAAGGGAAATTAGCCATTTTGGAGAATTCTCCCAAACGGAGAAGGCCCGGGCCAAACCCCATAACCACCATGGTAGCAAACAAGAATGACCGTTTGACTCGGTCGAATGCCTTCTCTGCATCTAGTGCTAACACCCCCTGCCCTCAGGACTGCCCAGTTTGACTTCTCTATCAGGTGGGATATTCGCCTAATGTCAAACGTTTGTCTCCCCTTGCCAAAGCCTGCTTAATCCGGGTGGATCAGGTCAGTGATTACTTTATCCATTCTAGATGTTAGAATTTTTTGTAAAGATTTTGGCATCAAGGTTTATTAGGGCAGTAGGGCGGTAGGAGATACAGAGGGTTTGTTTCTTGTTTGGCTTAGGGAAGAGGATTACCTTGGCCACCTCCATGGACTGGGAGATGCGGCCCGTATCGGAGAAGGAGTTGAATAGGGTTGTCATTAACGGGACTAATGTGGTATGGAATGCTTTATAGAATGTGGCGGGGTACCCGTCCGGGCCTGCAGCTTTATTTGTAGCGATTGGATCGCTGCACGCACCTCGTCTTATGTAATCGTCCCTTCTAAAGCGTCACGCTGGCTCTGTTCTAATCTTTTTAGCCAGCAAGATTTTAAGAAGGCCTTTTGGAGGTTACTCTCCGGTGCCTCCATAGAGTAGAGGCTCGTATAGAACTCTCTGAATGCCTGCAGGATCTCTTCTGTACGTGTGGTTTCATGTCCCTCCACCGTCTGAATGTGGCGTATTGTACCTGCCGCCTCCTTCTGCTTAACCTACCTGGCTAAGAGCTGGCCTGTCTTGTGTGCCTGGAGGTAATACTTCTGCCTCAAGAATAGGAGCAATTTTACTGCTTGTTTAGCTAGAAGGATATTGATTTGCCCTTTGATATGCCTATACTCCCTCCTGATCAGTACCCCCCTATCTGTCTCCGTTACCCCTGTTCTAGGTGCACCTGGAGGGCCTACCCCTGTTTGGCTCGAGATGCCTGCTTTGCTATGAACATCCCCCGCATGGTTGCCTTAAAGGTGTCCCATACTACATATTCCTGCACCTCGAGGGTCGTATTTTCCCCAAAGAAGTTGCGGATGGACTTGTGTATCTCAGGGCTATGGTTTCCCTTTCTATGATGCGTACTTGGCAAAGCAGTGTCTCCGAAACCAATATGTGATCAATTCTTGAGAATGTTCGGTGCTCATGTGAGTAGTAAGTATACCCCTTGGAGTCTCCTTTTAGTTCATACCATGTATCTGCTGATGCCATTCTGTTATGCTAGCCTGTAGTTTACTAGATGGGCCTTTAGATGTGGGTGTCCTGTCCGCGCTTCTGTCTGTGGATGGGCGCCATGCCAAGTTAAAATCCTGTCAGTATTAGCTGGTCTACCTTCTCCAAAACCCCCTGCAAGTATTCGTCCTGCCCTGAGTTGGGGGCATACACTGTGGCGATTATGAGAGGCCATCCCCCATTGTAGCTGGACGAAGAGGAATCTACCTTCCCTGTCTGCTTTTGTGCCTATTATTTTCGATGCCAGGTAGGTGTCTAAACGCTATAAGGACCCGTCAGGCTTTGCTCTTGTCGTTGGCCTGCAGAACCTGGGGGTACCGTCTCAACTTCATTCTGTGTCTGTCTTGCTTACGGATATGGGTCTCCTGGAGCATCACAATGTCGGGCTTGGTATCCTGGAGGAGGTTCTCCAGTTTCCATCTCTTTTGTTGGTGTGTTTAGTCCTCTAACATTGAGTTTTAGTATTTGGATCCCTACCCATACCCCGTTACGTCTTGAGAGTAACCATGTTCAAACAATCCCCCCTCAATTTAAGCCCCCCACCCTCCCTCTCGCCCCCTCCAGCTGGGCTCGGCTCAACTTCGCCAGGCTGTAACATCGCCCCCTCTGGCTGGACTCGGCTCAACTTCCCAAGGCCGTAACGTCATCCTAGGTTGCTGGATCTCTTTCCCATCCTAGAGAATAACTGTGCGGGCAGAGCCATTCCTCTGCTCTCCCGTTTCAAAGATCCGTCATTCCCCACCCCCCCCCCATCTCCCGGAGCCGATCCTTGGGCTGACATTCCCTGTGTAACCCCACCAGGTCTTAACCCTTGTCTTGTGATCCCCCACCGCTGCTGTTAAGTGGACAGCCTATTCAGCCTGGGGCTTCGGTTGCTGTCCCCCTCCCCCGCAATTGTGTGTGTCTTGTCTTTGACCTCTCTATTCTTCTCCACTCCCATGGCTTCTCTTGGTGGCCTTCATGTTCTCGCCTCCTATTATGTCCTCCCCCTGCATCCCCTTCTTCAATATTCAGGATCTTGGGTCCCTCATCCAAGGTAGTGATGTGGGGTTGGCACCCTTCCCACTTGAAGACCATTCCAAAGGGGAATGTCCACCTGGATCTTATCTGGGCTTTGGTAAGGGCTTTGGTCACCGGGCCCATTTGCCTCCTCATTGTTAGTATGGATTTGGCCGTGTCCTGGAAAAGATCTATGACGGTGCTGTTCACTTTTATCAGGGTTGCTTTCCTCACCACTTGGCGGATCCATTTGTTTTGATCATATCGCTGTAAAGCCATCGCCACTTCTCTTGGCCTGGCCCTGGGTTCTTCTCGCTGCAGACCTTCTATCTATGAGAATTTCTACCCCAGCCATGTCCAGCAAATCTTTGAACATGTGCTGCATTGTTTCCCTGAGGTCGGCATCTCTCGCACTTTCTGGCAGCCCCTTCACCCTGATGTTGGACCTTCCCGAGCGGTCAAGTCCTTGGCTTGGAGCTCCAGGTTGTGTCTCTACCGCCTGCTGCTTCGCTAATACATCTATCTTCCGGGTGTTTTCAGCGAGTTCTTAAATGGCGTTTTCATTTGCATCAATTCAACTGTCGCCTTTGATTTCCTGCAGGGATTGTGCAAGTTCTGTGCGTATTAGGCTCAATTGTGTCTGAAGGGTAGCAGTCATTTGGTCACTGAATGCCTTAAAGCACTGTTGTAGCACCTTGCTCTGTCACCGCTGGATCCTCTTCCTCTGGGGCTTCCCGCTCATTTCTCCATAGCTTTTGGAGGGTCCCTTCCTGTTTTCTTGAGATCTTGGCCCTTGAGGGGCCTTTTTTGGCCTTTTTGCGCAACATTGCCTGGTGATGGCGAGTGCCTGCCTGCACCTGACTGTAGGGGGCTTCTCCCCAGGCCTCTGAGGTTCCTCTTGACCCCGGGGTATTGGCCAGTTGTTCTGTATGAAGGGGATGCTTCTCTCTCCCTCCTGTGCGCAGCAGGGGTCTAGCTCCCCTTTAGAGCCTGGGTTGGTTGCCCCCTTGGCGCTGTGGGGCTAGTATGCTCAAACGTGAAAGTGGTCAAGGTTGCAGTGTCACACTGGCCCGGAGCCCAGGAACTTTTTGAATTTCTTCCCGGGGTGCCCCTGTGCTCCCACCGCTCCTGAGCCTCTAAGTAGGCTCTTGCACCCCTGGAGGTTCCTTCTCTGTTAATCTTGCATGGTAGGATTAGTTTTCATAAGGGTAGGTGGTGGAGCGAAGCAGCGCGCTCCTGCGGAGTCAAATGCTGGGGGTTGGGAGCATGCGCCGCCCCCACCCCTAGCCCCCGGGTTCCTTCCCTGGCCGTTAGCAGGGGGATGCTGCAGGAGACTTAGTGCTGTCACCCTTCTATTAATGAAGTTTGCCTCTGATGTTGCTGAATGGTATGGGCTTGGGCCTTTGCCTGGGTCTGGGTATGCTGCGGGTCTCCTGCCGTGGGGGGGGGGTCCCCTTCCAAGTGTAGGTTATGGTGTGCTGGGGCAGATACTTTCATAAAGCTCCATGTCCGTTGTTTGGGAGGGGAGCGTCTGGCGTGCGCCTGCTTCATGGCTGCCAATTCCCTTAATTATGCCTACTTACCCTGCGCCAGCTGGGGCGCATCACAGCTCATGGGGGCCTTGCGCCGCGTGGTTCGTGGAGGCCCTGCTCTGCGTGGAGCCGGGCTTGCTGTATGGGGCAGAGGCAGGTGCAGGATTTCAGGGGAATACTACCCGCTCCCTCTCATTTGTAGTTGGGTGTCCGGGCTGCTCCGGCTCTGCTGTGTTGCCGCGCTGCGGTGCTTGCGCCAATGTGTCCCAGTGGGCACGCTGGTCCGGCAACCTAGTCTCCCCCAGGTCGGCCGCCGGCGATCCGCAGTGGTCCGCTCCCACTCCCCAGTCTCGCCTATGTTGCCTTGGCTGAATGGGCACCCTGCGTCTTCTGCACCACCCGCGTGGATTCTCTGATCTCCGGCTCGACTGGCAGTCTCAGGTCCACTCACTCTGCCCCCAAACGCTACAATTGGAGTTTTCTTGGGGACCGCTCGCTTCACGGGTCGTCCCCTTTGCTTTTGCTGCCATGGGGTCTTGTAACGCCACTTATTGCTCCTTTTTCGGGTGGCCGGGGAGGAGCGCGCTCCTCGCAGTGGGGTGGTCACGGGGGCCATTTTGGAATCTTCTTATGAAGCTTTTTGACGCCTTTGTCTGCCCTTTCTTGAGTAATCTTTTTTACACACTTCTCAATCTATTTTTCGTCCAGGATGTGGCACAGAGGGGGTGCTGGTCTCCAATGTTGACGATGTGGCTTGGCTGCATGACTCGGGCAGCGTCGGTGCTTATTACTTGACTTATCTGCTGCCTTTGATACCGCTGACCATGCCGCATTGCTCGTCTGGGCCAACCTTTCTGGTGCCGTTCTTTCCTGGTTTTCTTTGTTTTTCTCTAACCGAACAGTCAATTTCCATCCCCCCTTTTCACTCTGTACCGTCTGCCTTGAGATGTGGAGTTCCTCAGGTTTCCTCCCTCTTCCAGGTTTTGTTTAACATGTACATGTAATCTCTTACCAAGCTTTTCTGCTCTCAAGGCTTCCACTGTTATTCTTAACAGATGACACAGATCCTGGTCCGTTTAGATCTCTCTTGTCGAGACAGCGACCAGATTTAGGTCCTGTCTCGAAGCTATGGATGTGTAATAGCCTGTTCAGGTGAAAAAAATGTTGGTGGTGGGCCCTCCTTCCTCTACTGCCTTTTGGACCCCCTCTTTTTGGCCATCTTTAGGGGTAAATATGTTATCTGAGATTCTACAGACAGAAAAGCTAAGTCCAGTATGTCAAAGGGGCCATCTTCAACTGAAAACCCCATAGTAAGGTTCTTTATTTACTCCTTTCTCAGTTACGTGCCCCTGTGGTATCCTTACTTGTTATGTCCTCCATGGACAACTGCAACGCCCTATTTCTGGCACAAACTGGCTACTTCTTATGGCACCTTCAGGTCCTGCAGAACTCTGCAGCCAGAGTAGCCACTTACACACCTAGTTGTGCTCACATTTCTCCATGTGTGCACCATCTTCATTGGCTACCCATGGCCAAGCCCATTCAGGTCAAGGGCTAATGTCTAGTTCATCGTGCCTTTTATAGAACTGGGGCAGAATATCTACAGGCCAAATTCTGTTTGTACATTCCTGCTCAGCCACTCCGCTTGGTAAATGTCTGATATTAAATGCTGACAAAAATGCCTTGTACATATAAATCCATTATACATCCATATAAATGTGCTGTGTGCAAAATGCGTCATAAAGTCAAAGCAGAACCATATTACTTCAAGGCAAATCTTAACTATTGGAAATGCCTGACTAAAGTGCAAATAGTATAACGGATTCAAAAAGTGCCAGGTGTGCTTGAGAAAAGTGTCAAGTGTTTCTGAGTTCCTTCCACTCTAATCACTGGGCCTTATTACGAGTTTGGAGGTAGCCATGGTGCTATTAGCGCCATGGCTGCTTCCAAACTCTGGTCCGGGTTCCTTGAATGAGGAATTACTGGGCCATTCCAACCTTGGAGGATCCGGTAATTCCTCATTCGAAAAAGCCACCCCCATTTCCATTTGAGCCCCCATAGGGCTCGAATGGGGAGGGAGCTAATAGCGGGCCCATTATTAGCTCCCTGGTCCCCTTGCGGGACCCGCAAAGGACGTCTGGTCTGACCAGATGTTCAGAGCGGGTCCCGCAAGGGAACCTCGTAATAAGCGGAATGGGTTTACCGGCGCCGTTAAACCCATTTCACCCACCTTGTAATCAGGCCCACTGTCTTATAAATCCATATTTCGAGTGACATTTTTAACTTGGAAATGTTCTGAGACCTTTAGTTGTCTATAGTTTACCTTTACTTGTTCACACTACATCACCATTATGAAAAGCAAATAATTTATAGATCGATAATTGCGTTACAAACCTCCGGCACTGTGTATCGGGGTGCCCCTGCTGAAGGTGTGAAGTCGTGATATCTGTTGAGCTCTTACAGGAAATTTTGTGACAAAAGATTGTGAACATTTGAAATAATAAAGTTTACTTTTTCTGTTATCCAATTCTTGCAGCAATTCATGTGCAGTTATGAGAACTGTTTTTCCATAAATGTTTCACTATTTGGCTTCTTTTTCTTCCAGTCCCCCAGGCAAAGCAGGTTCACTCCATATGGCTCCACCAATTTGATCTTTGGTTTACACATTATTTGTTGCTTTACAGTGTAAGCACTTGTCATAATAAAGACACTTCAATTACCCAATTGTCTATTTCTTTGAGCTAATGTGTTATTTGTTTTTAACTCCTTAACTGCCAATGCCCCCGCCCCCCCCCCCCTGCGCCAAGCCCTTTTTCGGTATGCCACCATTCAATCCCTTGTAACTTTTTATTTACATGTGATATCTTGCTCTAATTTGGCCCCCTTTCTTACCACATGTAGGTGATCATAACGCCAGAAACCGTGAGAGAAAATAACCGAAAAGGGAGCACATTTTGTGAAAATGCCAATAAAATGGTGTATAAAGAAACCTGTGGTTGTTTCCTTGTAAGAGCTAGGAACAAATGTTTTGCTGTGCTGAATTTGCCATTTTCCAGGCTTTCAAGAATAGGTTGAGTGGAAACAAAAAAATATGGTTACCATCAATTTTGTGAGAGCTATGTGAGTTTACCCCTCTCTCTCTCTCCCCCCTCCCCATAGTCCATGCGTGGACGGAATGGAAGAGGAGGGTAGGGAAGCTGAAAGGGAAGACCAAGGCATACATTTCTGAAAAGTAGACAAAATCCTAAGTTTAGGAAGGTGATTTGCGCAGGTCAGGCAACATCTATGTAGGGAAAATGCCCATAGTTTGGTTAAAGATTTGAAAAATGACAGTTAAAAAAGGTATGTGCTGGACATGGTTGGACCTGTAAGGTAATGGCTTCTGTGAATATTGAGAAAAGCAATGCCCCGCTACATTTCCCTGACTTTTACAGATAGGAAATTGCATATACCACAAGCCAAAAACAGAGCCATAATACACAGGAATTTTATGCTGACGGCCTAAACAGAACTACTTAGCATGTGTAAATAAGGAACATAAATGTGAGGAATGGCAAGCATACCATTTTTGAAAGAGCACAGGCAGACCTTTTGAAGGGTAGGTGACTTGAGCAGGTTACTAAAGCATACAGTACCTAAATCAGCAACTACATGTAGTTCACATTTGGGAAATGAAAGGGTTGTGTAACAAAGTGCAGTAGCAAATGTTTGAAAATGTTAAACCAAGAGAAAACAACAAATGTCCTACCATCCCACATGTGCCCTGATGAAAACTGTACCTCAGCTGTCGGTGCACCTACCTGGGTGAAAATGGAAAAGGCTAAACCACTGGTAACCCAAGTGTTTCAGGAGAGCAGTGTTGGGGCGAGCAGCCATACCCTCACCAGCTATGGGAGGCCCCAACACCTCCCATATGGCCCCCAGAAATGCAACAGAGTCCCAAGCAGGCTGCAGCATGTTTCAAACTGCATTTATTTCTGGGCAGCAAAAAAGAAAAAAAAACACACAGAGCATCGTGCACATCGCGAGTTCAGGTGCCGTCTTCCCCGGGGCTGGCTTGCAAGCCAGCTTTGTAATCACACTGCAGGCTGACCTCACAGAATTGGATCAGCTCCCAGAAACCTAGCTCCTCCTGCTATTGGCTGCTAAGTGGTAGGTTACCTATGTAGCCCTTATAGTGAGACTGACAATTGGATATTAACCTTTTGCGTCAGTGGGTTGATTTAGCTGTGCCAGCCCCCATTATCTAATTCTACCTTGTTGCAATATGACCTTGTTCCCATAACTTTTTAGCTGAACAAGCAGTTCGCCTCTGGGCGCTGGGCTGCGCCATTCTTGTTACAATTTATGTTTCAAATGTTGTGCGAGTCCTTGAGAAAATGTCTTTCTTTCCCGGAAAGAAAAAAAAAAGCACACTGGGTTGCCGTGATTTATTCGCATTTGTGGCAGTCTTATCTTGAATGTGTGGCCTTGGCAGTTCGGGGGTTTTGCGAGGAATGTTTGTCTGCAGAAAGCAATTTTATCTTGAATGTGCGGCCTTGGCAGGTCGGATGTTTTGCGAGGAACATTGCTGAAGGCTCCCGCAGCCAGTGTTCAGTGAGTGAAATGAACTTGGCTGTAATTTTCCTGAAACATGGCTTTACACTGTGCAATTAGACCATGTTAATTCATATAGGCATTTGCAAGCCTTTAAACAGGGATTTTTATGTTTGTAGATTGTGATATTGCAGCATTGATTGTAATGTAGCATGGAAGTTGCACTGTTGGTGAAGTGGGTGTGTTTCAGCATATTTGTCACCCATGGGTGCGCTGGGGCCTGGTTCAAATGATAAGTGCGCTCCTTGTTCTTCCTGCTGTTCTTCTATATATGCGCTTGGGGTGAGGGGGCATGGGTTTGGTCTCGATTTTCCCTCTTCAGTAGACTCCCGTAGGAACCCACAGAGGGCTGACTTGCACAAATTGCCCTAGAATGTATTACCCAAAAGCCCGGCAAAGTCTGAAATTTGGGAAAAAAAACACAATTTTCAGACATTTCCAACCTGGAAACTACTGAAACATACCGCCAACAACACATGGCCTACCTTCCCACAGGTGTCCGGATGAAAACAGTATCTTCTGTGTGGGTGTACCTACCTGGGTGAAAAAGAAAAGTGTTGACCATCCCCAAGTCCAACGGCAGTCCCAAGGAGCACCAGCAGGGTCTCCATCCGTTCCCTGAGGGTAGATTCTGTAATGCAACCTAGCCGGATCTCCAGGATGGTCGGGGGTGATATCCCTGGCCTTGGATGACTCTACCATGTGGGTCCACCATCCCCAAGTGCAGCGGCTGTCCCAGGGAGCCCTGACAGGGTCACCTTCCATGAGGGAGTGGGACCCTTCTGGGGCTTCCTGGAACCGCTGCTGGGCTGCGGGTCGGTCAACCCACATGGGAGACAGCCGTCCAAAGCCGGTGACATCACCTCCAACCATCTTGGAGCTCTGGCTGGCCTCTGTTACAGCTTTCCCCCACCAGGGAGCTCCGGCAGTGTGCCAATACCTAAACGAAGGGAAAAGCTGTAATGTAGCCCAGCCAAAACCTAAGGACGGCTAGAGGTGATGTCCCCGGCCTTTGGCATCTGTCTCCCATGTGAGTCCACCATCCCCAAGTGCAGTGGCAGCCGAAGGGAGCCTGGCAGGGTCCCCCTCACAGAGAGAAATTGTATAATGCAGGTCAGCCCAGAGCTCCAGGATGGTCGGGGGTGCTGTCCCTCGTGTGGTTTGACTGTCCACAAACCTAGCAACGGTTCCAGGGAGCCTCAGCAAGCTTCACGTCTTTTGCAGACAGTGAAGCTGCAACGAAACCCAGCCAGAGCTCCAGCACAGTTGGGGGTGCTGGCCCTGGCCTTGGGCATTAGTTTCCCATTTGGGTCTACCGTCCTCAAGCACAGCGGCTGTCCCAGGGAGCCCTGGCAGGGTCCCTTCCCAGAGGGAGAAGCTGTAATGCAGGCAGGCCAGAGCTCCAGGAAGGTGGCAGTGATGCCCCTGGCCTTGGGTGGCTGTCTCCCACGTGGGTTGACCATCCCCAAGTCCAGCTGCAGTTCTGGAGAGCCCTGGCAGGGTCTCCATTCCTCCTCGGAGAGGCAAAGGGTCCCCATTCTTTCCCGTAGGTGAAATCTTTAACACAGCACAGCCAGAGGTGCAGCCTGGGCTTGCGGACAGTCAACCCACATGGGAGACTGCCGCTTCCAGGGAAACACCAATGTTTTGCTGGCATGGTGGGAATTTGTGGCCTGACCCTGCAGTTGTGTCCCAGCCCACCAAAATACCTCCACAGACTGCCCAATCCCATAGAATAAAAAAACGACTTACATAATGTTGCAGCTCCTTGCGTAAAGAAACCTGTAAACGGAACAAAAAACATTCATTACCTATGTTCAGCCCAGCAAAACTATCACACTCCGATCACCACCCCCCCTTTCAAGCAATCCCTGATGATCTAGTGACCCTCATACCCCAGTAAAAACACATTTGCCCCTTCCTAGGGGCCGATTTTTATGAAAACTATTAGTGACCATAACACCATTTAACAGTATAATTATAAGTTTATAGATTTTGTTTGACCCCTCCCCCCAAACTGGTTGAAAATCCCCTGCCCCCTCCCCTCAATTTCTTTACATTTTTTATACCACTGATGGTAGATGGTGGGTTGGGGTCAGGCCATATTGGATTGTGTAAGGGGTTGGAAGCAGTGGGTGGTGGCGGGGCGACCTACCCACAAATATGACATTAAAAGAAATTAAGTACAAAACATTTGGAAAAAATTCAACTACTTCAATGTCAATTTCAACACATAGATCCATAATTATGCCAACAGCTAAGATATTTCACACTTTGGCACAATTAAATGGTTATAATAAATCTTGAATATGATAAATATGTAAGAACCATGAACTGACAACTCGAGTAATATAATAAAAGAAAATAAGGCCTACTTTAACAATATAAATACTTTCATGGAATATAAATGAAAATATGAAACTGTCAATGAAAAGAATTACATATTGAGTACAACAATGAACTGAGTGACAGCATAAAAAAGGAGAGAACTGTGACCATGTTTCTAGGTGGACATATGGGAATGGAGCCACGAGACCCTGGGGGAGGGGAGGGGGGGGCTGTACCTTCAGAAAGATAATAGCCAGTATATAAGGTATTCCCAAGCCGTCTACCCTATCCACTTTATCCTTTGCCAGGTACCAGTCTGTAATTCAAGACCTGGTAGAGTTTTGAAGAATGAACAACTCTGCATTAGAAGGCCAAAAGATCTGTGGGTATCGTCTTTGATCCCACTAAAAGTACATTTGAATGCACAGTCTGCAGGATGGAATGTGGAAAAGACCTACTTGAGCTTGGGTATGCAAAGATGTTGGCAGATGAGGAGGTTGAAGGTTGGCAGAGTTATTGTGCAGCTGCCTGCAGGAGGCACCATGGTGGGGTCAGACAGCTACCATGATGAAACTGTTTGACTTCAAGTTGGCAGCTAACAATTTATTACTGATACGAAGCACTAGATATGAAAATGGTGAGTTACTCAGAAGAGCTAATCACTTTGTCAAGTACAGACAAGGAGCTGGGCACATTAATTAGCACCCTTCCTTTTCCAGTATCAAAAGGGGCAGGACTATACAGGGAGGCTTTGGTAGAAGGCCTAGTATGGGAGTTTGGAAACTAGCGTTGCAGTAAAGAGCAGATTAAAAGAGGAACAAGGAAGGCGAAGGGAGTTGAAGGAGAGTAAGACTTGAGGTGGATGGGAGAGGAAGGTGAAGATGCGTCCAAAGAAGGGAAGGGTGAGCAGCATGAAGAGGGGAAAACTAGCAAGGGGCAAAAGGAGACATGGAAGGTGCGACACAAGAGAAAGGAGGAAATTACTTGGAGAACAGTTTAAAAGGTACAGACAAAATCGTTGTAGGAAGATGAGGGCCACCGATGGAGGAACATTTTTGGAAAGGTACTGAGGAAGAAAAGGAAGGTGGAGGAAGGAAGAAGTGCAGAAGGTGGACCCTGAACATAAGGTAAATGCTGCGGATGAAGGCCTGTGTCCATTAAGTAGTATGCTAGCTGGTGCCTGGTTGTACGTCTTAACCTAATAACTAGCCCATCAAAAGTAGAGAGGGGTATTGGAAAGAGGAGGAGGAGTGCAGTACCCTGCGTAAACCAACTTGACCGTGGTTTAACTCTCAACACCAAGCTGAGTGGGCCTCTCTTCGGTTTTTGGCCCTGCCGATGCATTTCATCATCAGTTTCTGGCCCCTGGAAGGGCCTATCTTTGTCTTCAAGCCCAGGAGGTCTTTCTGGCAAGGAGAGCAAACAAATCTTCATGCCTAATAGGGCCAATGTGTCGTCAATAGAGGAAGACTAACTGAACCATTCCCACTTGGCAATACAACTCTAGTTGAGTAATATTAGAATATGGAAAGTGGCCATGGGAATTAAGTCCTCTAGAAGAAAGGGGGACTTCTCACAGTGTTAGGAATGTCAGCAGAGGGAATGTTATGGGTGTGGAATGTGAAAAGAGAACACTAGAAGAGAATGCAAGGCAAGTTGTATGGTGGTTGGTGTAAGGGTGAGAACAGAGAGAGTTGTCACAGCATAAAGATGAACTTAAAAGAAATTAAGTCACACACACTGGCTGTGTTCTGGTTCACTTCCTTAACTGGTGATGAGTTGCGAAAATGACAAAGAGCCTGCACTTGCCATTGGGCGTGGTTGCCCCGGCTGAACAGGTACAGGGTTACTTGCACAGTCGAATGGTGTCTCAGTTGGACTCTCCAGGCATGTATTGGAGATTATCTGGGCTGTGCGTGAGCCTATAAGGACACAGGAAGCACCCTAGCAGCATAGCTGTGCGTGCAGACGACAGAACACGTGATCCAAGGACGCATCGTCCGGTGTTGCAAGTTGTTACCTGCCAATTTTAGACATGATAAGGAGTTCACATATCTGTTGCTTAGCTATGTAACAAGCTGAATGCCTTCACTGCGGGCACTGTGCACCGTGCTGTGCCCGTCCCACATGCACTGTAGCTACCGAAAGAAACACTTGCACACATAAAGAAGGGAGCATGCCGTAGCACAATTGGCTGTTACTCTGAGAGGTTTTTTTTCATTGCACTTTAAAAGGGAGATTACAGACATTTCAGTCTGAGTGAGCTAGTTCCCATTAGAAGAGAGGACCTTTCTGCCTTTCCAGGTCAGAGGGCCGTTTCTCTAATGGGAAATAGCTGCTTCAGTGTGAGTAGGCTAGTTCCCATTAGACGAGAGGACCTTTCTGCATCTCTGCAGGTCAGAGAGACGTTTCTATAATGAGAAATAGTTGCTTCAGTGTGTGTGGGCTAGTTCCCATTAGACGAGAGGACATTTCTGCCTCTGCAGGTCAGAGGGCCGTTTCTCTAATGGGAAATAGCTGCTCCAGTGTGAGTGGGCTAGTTCCCATTAGACAAGAGGACCTTTCTGTCTCTGCAGGTCAGAGGGTCGTTTCTCTAAATGGAAATAGCTGCTTCAGTGTGAATGGGCTAGTTCCCATTAGACGAGAGGACCTTTTTGCCTCTGCAGGTCAGAGGGCAGTTTCTCTAATGGGAAATGGCTGCTTCATTGTGAGTGGGCTCGTTCCCATTAGACGAGAGGACCTTTCTGCCTTTCCAGGTTGGAGGGCCGTTTTTCTAATGGGAAATAGCTGCTTCAGTGTGAGTGGGCTAGTTCCCATTAGATGAGAGGACCTTTCTGCCTTTCCAGTTCGGAGGGCCGTTTCTATAATGGGAAATAGCTGCTTCAGTGTGAGTGGGCTAGTTCCCATTAGACGAGAGGACCGTTCTGCCTCTGCAGGTCAGAAGGCCGTTTCTCTAATGAGAAATAGCTGCTTCAGTGTGAGTGGGCTAGTTCCCGTTAGACGAGAGAACCTTTCTGCCTCTACAGGTCAGAGGGCCGTTTCTCTAATGGGAAATAGCTGCTTCAGTGTGTGTGGGCTAGTTCCCATTAGACGAGAGGACCTTTCTGCCTCTGCAGGTCAGAGGGCCGTTTCTCTAATGGGAAATAGCTGCTTCAGTGTGAGTGGGCTAGTTCCCATTAGACGAGAGGGCCTTTCTGGTTCGGAGGGCCGTTTCTATAATGGGAAATAGCTGCTTCAGTGTGAGTAGGCTAGTTCCCATTAGACGAGAGGACCTTTCTGCCTCTGCAGGTCGGAGGGCCATTTCTCTAATGGGAAATAGCTGCTTCAGTGTGAGTGGGCTAGTTCCCATTAGACAAGAGGACCTTTCTGCCTCTGCAGGTCGGAGGGCCATTTCTCTAATGGGAAATAGCTGCTTCAGTGTGAGTAGGCTAGTTCCCATTAGACGAGAGGACCTTTCTGCCTCTGCAGGTCGGAGGGCCGTTTCTCTAATGGGAAATAGCTGCTTCAGTGTGAGTGGGCTAGTTCCCATTAGACGAGAGGACCTTTCTGCCTCTGCAGGTCGGAGTGCCGTTTCTCTAATGGGAAATAGCTGCTTCAGTGTGAGTGGGCTAGTTCCCATTAGACGAGAGGACCTTTCTGCCTCTGCAGGTCGGAGGGCCGTTTCTCTAATGGGGAATAGCTGATTCAGTGTGAGTGGGCTAGTTCCCATTAGACAAGAGGACCTTTCAGCCTCTGCAGTTCAGAGGGCCGTTTCTTTAATGGGAAATAGCTGCTTCAGTGTGAGTGAGCTAGTTCCCATTAGACGAGAGGGCCTTTCTGTCTCTGCAGGTCAGAGTGCCGTTTCTCTGATGGGACATAGCTGCTTCAGTGTGAGTGGGCTAGTTCCCATTAGACGAGAGGACCTTTCTGCCTCTGCAGGTCGGAGGGCCGTTTCTCTTACGGGAAATAGCTGCTTCAGTGTGAGTGGGCTAGTTCCCATTAGACGAGAGGACCTTTCTGCCTCTGCAGGTCGGAGGGCCGTTTCTCTAATGGGGAATAGCTGCTTCAGTGTGAGTGGGCTAGTTCCCATTAGACGAGAGGACCTTTCAGCCTCTGCAGTTCAGAGGGCCGTTTCTCTAATGGGAAATAGCTGCTTCAGTCTGAGTTGACTAGTTCCCATTAGAGGAGAGGACCTTTCTGCCTCTCCAGGTCAGAGGGCAGTTTTCTAATGGGAAATAGCTGCTTCAGTGTGAATGGGCTAGTTCCCATTAGACGAGAGGACCTTTCTACCTCTGCAGGTCGAAGGGCTGTTTCTCTAATGGCAAATGGCTGCTTCAGTGTGAGTGGGCTAGTTTCCATTAGACGAGAGGACCTTTCTGCCTTTCCAGCAGGTCGGAGGGCCGTTTCTCTAATGGGAAATAGCTGCTTCAGTGTGAGTGGGCTAGTTCCCATTAGACGAGAGGACCTTTCTGCCTCTGCAGGTCGGAGTGCCGTTACTCTAATGGGAAATAGGTGCTTCAGTGTGAGTGGGGTAGTTTCCATTAGACGAGAGGACCTTTCTGCCTCTGCAGGTCGGAGGGCCGTTTCTCTAATGGGAAATAGCTGCTTCAGTGTTAGTGGGCTAGTTCCCATTAGACAAGAGGACCTTTCTGCCTCCAGGTCGGAGGGCCGTTTCTCTAATGGGAACTAGCCTTCTCAGTGTGGGTGGGCTAGTTCCCATTATTATACAGGACTTGGCCATTAGGGGCAAGAACGGCAATTTCTCTAATGGGAACTAGCCCTCTCAGTGTGAGTAGGCTAGTTCCCATTATTATGCAGCAGTTGGCCACTATGGGAGCACAAAGGGCAATTTCTCTAATGGAACTAGCTTTGTCAGTGCGAGTGGGCTAGTTCCCATTATTATGCAGGACTTGGTCACTATGGGCAAAAAGGGCCAGTTCTCTAATGGGAACTAGCCTTCTCAGTGTGAGTAGGTTAGTTCCCATTATTGTGCAGGACTTGGCCACTCACTTCATCTCAGAAACCCAGGACATCCTGTCCTCACTCTCCCATCACCTCCCCCCTCTATTCCCTGCTCTACCTCTGGCTCTTCTGCCGCCACCCCTCCTCTCTCCTTCTCTGCCTTTACCCTGTTTTCTGCTGACAAGGTTTCGAGACAAGTCCGATCTATGAAAGTCTCGTCAAAACAGGTCCACCCCTGTTCCTCCAAAACTATCAAGGACCACATCGACTTGTTGGCTCCTGCCCTTGCTGACCTCTGCAATCACTCCTTCGCCTCTGGAGCCTTCCCATCCCCTCTCAAGCACTCCCTTGTGCACCCCTTTCTTAAGAAACCCTCTTCTGACCCCTCCTGCCCTGCTAACTATCGCCCAATCTCTATCACTCCCTTCCTGGGCAAGCTCCTGAAGAAACTGGCCATCTCCCAGCTTAATCTCCATGCTGAATCTGTTGGTAGTCTTCATGACCATCAGTCTGGCTTCAGAGCTGCCAGAAGCATGGAAACTGCTCTCTAAACATCCGTGAGGACCTGCTATCGAATCTTGACTCCATGTGTTCTCATTTTGCTTGATCTCTCTTCTGCCTTTGACACCGTCAACCATACCATCCTGCTCAACCATCTCCGTGATAACCTGGATATCACTGGTCTGGCTCTGGCGTGGCTGTCCTCTTTCCTCTCCAATTGACCCTCCCAGGTCCAACTGGGGTCTTTCCTCTCTGACATCTTTTTCTCTACCTGTGGTGTCCCCCAGGGATCTAACCTCTCTTCTTGGCTGTTTAACCAGTATCTGGCACTCCTCGCCCACCGCATCGCCGCACTCTGCCCCAACTTTCAGTGCTATGCGGATGACACCCAGCTCATTTTCAGGCTACCCTCGGCCTCCTCTTCTCCTTCCCTCGTCTCTGACTGTCTTTCTGCAATCCAGGAATGGTGTGCCGCCAACGACCTCTGCCTTAATGCCAGTAAGACTGAGATTCTACCCATCGGCACACCCACTCCCTCCTTCCCTGCAGCTCTCTGGCCGGCCTTACTTGGCCCTCTTCATGTTCCTACCTGCAAGGCAAAAAACCTCGGGCTCATCTTCGACTCCACACTCTCCTTCTCTCCTCACATATCCAACATCTCTAAGAAGTCACACTACCTGCTCCACCTCCTCCGTTGTATCCTTTCTTTCCTCTCCTTCCCCCAGAAGCTCACTGTCTCTAGAGCCCTGGTTCTCTCGAAGGTGGACTCCTGTAACAGCCTCTATCTAAATCTGCCTACCTCTACTCTCCACCCTTTGCAACTCATCCAGAACAGGACTGCGAGACTTGTCCTTGGCCTCAAGCCCAGGGACCGTATCTCTCCAGGACTGAAATCACTACACTGGCTCCCAGTGACTGCGAGGATCAAGTTCAAAACCCTCTGCATTGTCCACAAGGCCTTCTGGGGCCTTGGGCCAAAATACCTTCAACTCTCTCTTCCTAAATATCTTCCTTCTCGAGCTCTTCGCTCATCCGCCTCCAACTCCTTCAGGGTCAGCCGCTTCTCCATACAACGAGTTGGGGGCAGATCTCTCTCCGCTGCAGGGGCCTCCCTCTGGAACAGCCTTCCTGCCTCCCTGAAACTCGAGGAGAATCTTCTCCGGTTCCGGAAGCACCTCAAAACCTTCCTCTTTGCCTCCGCCTTCTCTCCCCCTCTCCCCTGCTAAACTTACTGAAACTGCACTGAATCTGCAACTGGGCCACTCACCGCCCTCAGTCCTTGGCCCAGTCCAGTACTTTGCACTGCCTCCCTGGCAACCCCCTGCACTGTGGGACTGTGTCCCTACCGCCCCCCTTCCCAGCACTTTTCTGCACTTATCTCGCACTTGCCACTAGCTGGCCTTTGTTATTTATCCTGTATGCTCTTAACCCTGTATTGCACTCTCCCCTCTCCACCTCCCTTTTGCACTTTCACTTCCCCCCCTACCCTTGCACTTGCATGATCTGAATGACACCTGGCCTAGTAGGATCGTTGTCTGTCTCCCCTTGTTTCCCCCCCGCCTCGTCGCGCCTTGAAACACTTGTGTATAGGCGCGTTACAAATGCCATATCATATCATAAAAGGGCCATTTCTCTAATGGGAACTAGCCTTCTCAGTGTGAGTAGGCTAGTTCCCATTATTATGCAGGACTTGGCCACTAGGGGAGCAAAAAGGGCCATTTCTCTAATGGAAACTAGCCTTCTCTGTGTGAGTGGGCTAGTTCCCATTATTATGCAGGACTTGGCCACTAGGGCCAAAAAGAGCCATTTCTCTAATGGGAAATAGCAGGACTTGGCAACTAGGGGCAAAAAGGGCAATTTCTCTAATGGAAACTAGCCTTCTCAGTGTGAGTGGGCTAGTTCCCATTATTATGCAGGACTCGCCCACTAGGGGAGCAAAAAGGGCCATTTGTCTAATGGGAACTAGCCTTCTCAGTGTGAGTGGGCTAGTTCCCATTATTATGCAGGACTTGGCCACTAGGGGAGCAAAAAGGGCCATTTCTCTAATGGGAACTAGCCTTCTCTGTGTGACTGGGCTAGTTCCCATTATTATGCAGGACTTGGCCACTAGGGCCAAAAAGAGCCATTTCTCTAATGGGAAATAGCAGGACTTGGACACTAGGGGCAAAAAGGGCCATTTATCTAATGGGAACTAGCTTTCTCAGTTTGAGTGGGCTAGTTCACATTATTATGCAGGACTCGTCCACTAGGAGAGCAAAAAGGGCCATTTGTCTAATGGGAACTAGCCTTCTCAGTGTGAGTGGGCTAGTTCCCATTATTATGCTGGACTTGGCCACTAGGGGCAAAAGGGGCCATTCCTCTAATGGGAACTAGCCTTCTCAGTGTGAGTAGGCTAGTTCACATTATTATGCAGGACTTGGCCACTAGGGGAGAAATAAGGGCCATTTCTCTAATGAGAACTAGCCTTCTCAGTTTGGGTAGCGACTATTTCCCATCCGAGAAAAGACCATAACAACGGCCCGCCCCCTCGTCTTCGCGTGACCTCTGATGTCATCCGTGTGATTTCCGGAGCAGTGATGCTGATCCAGAGCACATTGAGAGGCAAGAGGAGGAGCAGTGTGTTGTTGGATTTTGTGAGACTGACGGGGCGGTGGGAGGAGTTGTGAGTTTATGTGGGCTATGTGTTGATTGGTGGGTTGTTGCACATCATCCTATTGGATGGAGAAGCGCCTGCGTGGGTCCGCCCATGCATTCAGTAATTAAGAAGAAGAAGAAGTAAGCGGGCTGGGGCTGAGCAGGAATTCTGAAAGCTTTGGCTGCCAGTGCAAGTGCAACCGGATCCTGCCAGCATTTGTCTTGCAGCGTTTGGGGTGGGCATTTCAACACCGGGAACATTTCTATGAGACCCTGGATCCTCCTGAGCGCCAAGGCTCTGGCTGCCAGGTTGCAGGAACAGCAGCAACCCGTGTGCTCTTATGATATATGATATTATATTCCTAACGCGCTCGTACACAAGTGTTTCAGAGCGCGACAAGGCAAGGTAGGGGAGGGGAAACGGGAGAACAAAAACAACGATCTTAGCAGATACTCGTACCCTAGATCTCTGTGCTGGTGCCTTAGAGCTGAAGTATGCACACTTTAAACGCAATATGTATACATTTCCTTAAGAATTTCTCAGGGATGTTTGTGGTAAACAAGATTATATTACGGCAGTTTTATGTGCAAAGGTGTCCGTTACGAAGGAGGTTGTGGAAAGGATAATGAACACGACGAATGCCGTTTTTTTTTTGTTCCGGGTTATGTGTGAATGGGGTTTGTAAAGAAAGTTCTGGGCATTTGCCAGTGGTCAAAGTGTATGAAAAAGTAGTAAAACTATGGGCCCACTCAGGGCCAGCTGTTGTGGGTGTTGTGTAGGGGGCCTGATTTCGACATCTAGCAGGCCCCAGGCTGCTATGTCTCATCAGCTCCTGAGAGGCCTAGTGCCTCTGCGAGTTGGGCCTGATATGGGCATCTAGCAGGCCCCAGGGTGCTTTGGGGCATCAGCACCGGAGTGGGTTGCCGGGGGACACCGTGTCATTAGTGGGGGCCATACCCATGAGCATGCAGACCTCTGCCACCGCACTGGCACGAGGGCCCCACGGCATCATGGCCTGTAGGCCCGTGCTCACACAGTGTGGGCCTGCAGGCCTAAATAAGAGACTGACCAGTCGTTCCACTTTGGGAGTCTGCAGCCGTTCTGTTGCACGTGCCTGCAGGGTCTCCTTTTATTAGCTTGGGCACATTAAAAGGGCAAAGCACATGGGAGGGACACATTCCCTTAAAGGGGCAACATAGTTGGGAGGGTGACCCACCACACTTCTCCTTTTTCATAATAAATAAACAACTGGTACTGAAACATACATGATTCCCTCCCCCGTTACAGAACGACATTACTTGGCTACTTAAGAATCGTAGGATCGACAACAAATAGGATATGTCACTGCTACACAAATGGGCTTCACATAGTTGTAGACATACAACACATATTAACGCACTCTACACATGACCCGTGGGTGACAGTCACGGTTGGCAAACTGCCGGTGGAATGTTGGCAGTTTAACGCCATGTCACAAAACCCTTTATTAACCTGGGGTCAGTGGAACTTCCACCACTGAATGACGCCATTCCTCGCTGGCACCATTTAAAGCGCGCCTACAAACCTACGGATATATAACTTCACATCCATTTAACTGGGACCACTGTAAGCAGCTCCTTTCCATTCAGGCCCCCAGCACTAAAACACATGTCCGCTGAGTCCTCTCTGAGCACTCGCAGGACTGCAGGAGATCAGTTCACTTGGCTCCAGCATTCGTTCAGGATAGTAATTTCCACAGAACCAGGTCCGTTGATGTTACAGTTCAAAAGCCGGTAAAGCCGCGCGGGGGGGCACCAAGGGCCACATAGGCTCAGTTTCTTGATGTTGGGGCAGGCAGCGAGACGCGGATAGCAGGGCGTCCAAGCTGCGCCAGGCTCAGTCAGCCCCCTGATGTTGGGCAGTTAGCGAGACGCAGGTAGCAGGGTGTCCAGGCTGCGCCACATGATGTCACCAGGGCAGGGCTGGCAGCATGTTACTCACTCCCCTCTTCCTTGGCTATACTCCCCCAGGCAGGAGTGTCTCGTCACTGTCGTGGGACAGGAGAACGCACAAGCACTCTTAATGTGCTGCAACCCTCGCTCGCTCGTAGCACTCCTTCTGGGTGGTGGGTTTGAGGGCTGCGATGAGTTGTTAGGCCGAACACAGGTGACGGGAGCCACTTCATCTCCTCCCCCAGGCAGGACTCACTGCTGCTGATTGGGCCGCAGCAGTCCTGGCCAGTCCCATCTTCCTTTCATCCGGGCAGGACGATAGGTCCGGTGATGTACCAGCTCGGGGTGTGGCAGGAATCACACCCAGAGCCACATGGGCCTGCTCCGTGGGTGGCGGGACCGGCAGGGCGTGTGCCGGGCATATTTCTCTTCCCCAGGCAGGTGTGTGGGCAGGAAGCTGCCATTAGCACAGGGCGCCCAACGCCCACCAATGGTAGGGTGACACTGGGTGCAGGGTGTTGCTGGTGGTAGGGTGTTGGGACCACCTCTTTATTCCACTCCCCCCAAGCAGGAGTGGTTGGCATTGCACTGCCAGCAGTAGAGAGTGCACACCAGCAGCAGGACGATGAGGCCACTTGCTAGGCAGGCTCGGTGACACTGGTGGCAGGCTGTCAGGTCCTCACCACTTCCTTCATTTTGGCGCCACCGACTTGCATATTCGCATAGCACACTCTGCACTATGAGGGATCTCGGCACTGGGTCAGCCAGGAGCACTCTCGAGGCAGCACATCGCCATGCAGACCTGAACTTGTTGCCGTACCGAGTGTAAGAGGAACACCCATGGTCTTGTGCAGTGTCATTATTTTTTTTCTGCAGTCCTCAGCCTGCCACCACACAGCCTTCATCACAGTAGGCATCTTTAATTATTATCCAAGCTCCACTCCTTGTGTTTTGCTTTTGTCTAGTCACCGGCCATGGGCCCGGGATCGTACTGGCCCATTCTGCAATTCTTTTCCATGTTCCCACAACGTGGAGCTGCTGGGCACTTCACCGCCGATGGCCCGGGATCCTGCATGGGCTTCTACCTTCATCGTTGCATTTATCTCATGGTCCAACGTGAAGCTGCTGCGCACTTCACCGCCAATGAGCTCAGGATATGGAGAGGGCCTTCTGCATTTCCAGTGCTCTGGTCTAGAGCGCTTTCCTTGTTCATGTTTCTCCCAGACAGAGCACGTTGACAGCCACCATATTCGCTCCCTCTTCATGTTCGCTGGTGCTTGCGTGTGTTGTCAGCAGTCCTTGGCATTTCTGCTCGTTCCTGAGTAGCCATTGTTTGTTTCTCAACGTGGGGATGTGTAATTATACACAGGTGTTGTGCAAACACCACTAACAGCCCTGGCGAGGACAACTAGCGCTCCCCCACTGATCCGGGATCTTATTGGGGCATCCTTCAGCTTTGACATGGGAGCAGACTGCATTTTCCCTTGGGCGGGAAGCATACTTGGACACAACTTGAAACGCTTTATGTTTTCACCACTGGGCGGCCCGCAACCTGGTCAAGACAGAAGGTCTCCCTTCATCACTGCAGGGTGGCCCGCAATCAACATTTACTAGCAACGCTTTTTCTCCCTGAACTCTGACACCGGGGTGCAGCGCTTTATTACTGTCACCGCCAGGGCATAAGGGGGAATGCCAAAGTAGAGTGCTATTTTGTTGTTTGCCGGCACAGCGATGTGGATGCTATGGAGCCGGTGTAACGTCACTTTTTGCTATCTGTTAGAAAATCCTATCGGTAGGAAAATCTGACAGGAATTGTAATGTCATTTTCTGCTACCCGTCAGAAAATCCTACTGATAGGAAAAAGTGACATGGTAGGAAAATCTGACAGCCTGACCTGTCATTTTTTCCTACCCGTCAGAAAATCCTACCGGCAGCAGGCATTGGGCAACCCACCCAGGGGTAGGAAAAAGTGACGGGGTAGGAAAATCTGACAGCCTGACCTGTCATTATTTCCTACCCGTCAGAAAATTGTACCAAGAGCAGGCATTGGGCAACTCACCCAGGGGTAGGAAAAAGTGACGGGGTAGGAAAATCTGACAGCCTGACCTGTCATTTTTTCCCACCCGTCAGAAAATCCTACCGAGAGCAGGCATTGGGCAACCCACCCAGGGGTAGGAAAAAGCGACGGGGTAGGAAAATCTGTTCTGTCAATCTTTGCATCCCGTCATAAAATCCTACCAATAGCACATTTTGACCGTGTAGAAGGAAAGTGGGGGTACATTTCAATGGGTAGGCACATTTGACAGGCTGTGCAGGGGTAGGAAAATGTGACAGGGTAGGAAAATATGACCGCATGTAATGACATTTTTTTCCACCCGTCAGAAAATCCACCCCAGACAATCCTACCGATGACACATTTTGACATCACATAGGTTAGAAATCCTTGTAGCTGGTTGGTGCGGCCCTATACTTAGGCGGCCTGGTCCACTGGGGATGCTAGGCCATAGGTCCCAGCTTCACCTGCTCCTCTTCTTCCACATTGGATTCTTCTTCATACGCCATCAAGCGCAAAGCTCATAATTGGTCATTACTATAAGAATTCACTAGATCTCCTATTTGTGGCCTAATGTGCACCTGGTACTGCAGACATGGGAGCAGAGGCTACTTTTGAGGTCACGATAACTCCAAACCTGTGCTTGATCCTAGACCGTTGGCGCTGTTCCAGTTCTTCCCACCCTGAGCTTAAATGTGTTACTTTCCTTGCAGCACAACTCACAGGGACAGGGATCCTTGTGATGGATTAGCACATATGGCCGTTTGTCTGGGGTTGACCGGTACACTGGGGTCTTGGGATAGGGCATCTGGGCACTATTACTTAGGGTTTGGACTGGTGAAGGTCGGAGGCTTTTACCCTCTTTCAGGTGGGATAACTTCTCACAGGGAGCTCTCTGCCCCCATTTGGAATTGCAGGGTGCATTTGTTCTGGCATACAAGTGCTTATAATATGAAACATTGAGAGATTTATGATTCTCTGCAGGTTTGGTCTTTCTCACTGCTGCCTAAGCTACACCCAAATGCAATGAAAAGTTGTCTTGTAGCCCTGAAGGCTTTTGTACGATGAAGTAATACTTTAAGGCCCTCTTGATGTCTAAAGAATGAAATGCTGATTATTCACAGTATGTAAATCTATGAAAGATCCAATGCTGGAGAAAATCTAAAAAAGCAGAGGTGAGACAATTTGATAGGGTAGTAAATTATGACAGCAAAGGTCATCATTTTTTCCTACCCATCAGAGACCACTATTTACAGGAAAATGGGGGGACAAGTGAGGAGGGGAAAGGACAACTGCGACAAGTGACAGCTTTGCCTGTGGGATTAAGCTTGCAGTCAACAGGTAAGTATGTGCTCTGAAATGGGCGAGTGTTAAATAAAGAAAAGGGGAAAGAGGGGCAGGGGTGGCAAGGGAGAGAGGGTAGTTACGAGTTAGAGATTTAAGCAAGGGACAGGGTTGGTCAGCGGTTCTGTCTCTGTGCAGCATTATGCTTACAGACTTCTATGGACCAGCTGCTGTGAATAAGTCGTGGGAGAGGAGAAACAGGCTGCCGTTAACACTATCACTGTGCATGGACTACAGAGCGAAGATGCTGGCGACTGGAACCTCATACTGGGTTTCTGACACCGACCTCCCCGCTCTGATGCCCGTGCTCACAGCTATGCGCTGTATAAACTGGATGAGGAGGTAAAGAATGTCTTCACCGGCACAGCCAGGACGCTAGTGCAGAGCAGTATCCGGTCACTGTGATGTCATGTAGACGGAGCACCTGTAATTAACTCTTGCTAAGCACAATGCAGGTGTTTGTCTCCATCACACCCCTTGTGTTGAGTGCTTTTGTCTGGGTATAGTGTTGGGAGTTTGGGGAGGGCTTGTCGGGTGTGATTTTTCAGGTTCAGGCGACGGTGGGGGAGAGGGGTACCTGAAGCAGGGTACTGGTTACATATTTCCTAAAGCTTCTTGCGGAGGGCCAGTTGTGGGTTCTCTGCACCTCTGCTGAAACACCGCCTGTGGACTGGATGGGACCCCAGCGCCAAGTGCTGCTAACTATGAAACAGCTGGATAGAAGTGCTGCTTTCCTCCCATGCATGCGTCATACCCTTGATGTAAAGTCCTGCCCCGCATACCCCACTGAAAGAATTGCACAAATGCTGAAACCAACGTTACAACTGACAGCACGCTACACATCCCATCTCGCAAAATCAGTTATCTGGACAATTTTCAAGACATCCATTATGGAAGACCTCACTGCCATCCTTGCATCCCTCAAGGCCACATTGTATGCATCTGCCTCCCTCCTCAAGAGAGGGTCTCAAGAATGCCCCTCCTCAACCCCAGAAACAAACATGATAGGACGACGAGCCAGGAACGCTAGCAGCCACCCATCTTATTATGGACGAAATCCAAGCACACCATTTGCTGACACGTACGTGGAAAAATATCCCCTAAATCAACCATACAGACCCAATCCAGTGCACATTCTTACAGGTATAGGGAGACAACGGAGAGCGAGGATGGAAATACCCTAATAGACAGTCTCGATTAAGCACCAAGAAGCCATGATGCTGATGTCATTAGTGACACCACGACATAGCAGCATTAGTCATGAAACACACTCACACTCCTGCACTGCATCACACAAACACGCATTTGCATACACGAAGAAGAAGCATACACAGCTCTATAGCTAGAGGACGGATACATATACATACTGTCACAGCTTTTATTATTTTTCTCACTAGACAAATGCAGGAACGCAGAAACGCAAGGCAAAAAAGAGATCCTGAGCAAGCTTGCTTAAAGCAATTAACCCTATGGGACTACAGGAGTATATATGGAGCCTGGTAGAACCATGTGTGACTAACCTATAAGTTACCTAGCATAACACGGGCATGTAGAAATCATATTATAAGTCTAAGTAAAATTGCAGAAGGCCTCAAGTTACAGAGCAAGAGACGAGAAGAGCTGATTCAGACTGCACAGAGCGCAAAGCAGGCTCACAGCCAAGGTCAGAGATACACGACTGCATTCCAAACTTTAGACAACAAGGGACCAGCTACAGAGAATCGGAATAAATCCTCACAAATGCAAGCGCAAGGGCTTGGCTTTGTTTCCAAGCACATGGTGCAGCCAAGCCAGACAATGGACATTCACCCATGGTGGGAAAGCAGACCCGATCCCAGCAAACCCAGACAAGGAAAGCAACGTAGGAGCGCATTCTCACAGGCAAAGGTGGTACACCATAAGTTACAATACAGACACATAATCGTTCACATTACCTTGAAGAGGTGCACAGAGAACTGATCGAGTCCCAGGCCTGGGGAGATCAGCTCTAACCAATCACAGAATAGAAAATCAGGGGTGGATGGCAAGGGGCAAGAACCAATGGTAAGCCCATTACTCTGCAGCAATTTAAAAGATAGTTTCTTGGGGACGGGACAGGCCAACCACCTGACATGCAAGGACCAGTAGAATTACCTCAATAGGGTGCACCCATAGGTATTGCCACTCTTAATACCCAATCATTTGTGGTGATAGGTTTTTCAGGGAAGGGCCCAGGGATGACGTAAGATCACTACAAACTGTAACGCACACCATGGAATACTGAAAAGTACTGGAGAAACTTGATTGTTTTGTATGATCCCTGTTGCTTTTTGTAATAAACTGCAGGTAGAACCTGCCGTAGGCTGATTTCTCAATTTGTTCTGCGGAAGGGAGTTGGGCTCTTGAGAGTCGGGCGGACCCCCAGACAACCTCTGGCATACCTGGGAAAACTACCCCAACACTCCGTACTCAAGACCCTTTCTGGCTGAAGCACTCCTCCCTTACCTGACAATAATTAACAGCTCCCAGCAGGACACAACTGTTCCTCAGGCAAGTGGTCTTTATAGAATCATAGTTGGCTAGCTAAACCCTGATTAGGTTTATAGCTCTTTGGTGACTTGTAGCCAATTACGAGAGCCGTTCCGTTTGGGCTACGAATGGAATAGGGGCCCAAGAGTGTTAGGCTGTTTGCCTACAAATGCACCCCAGTCAAAATTGTTGAGTGTAATACCAAGCATTCAAAATATATTTACTGTATACCGGTGTCCAGTCAAAGGATTGAAAACAAAAGGATCGAATACAATAGTTTCGAGTCAAAAGGACCGAAAAAAAGGGTTGAATGCCTTTTTAAAATGTATTTTTTTTTTGGTTTCCGTATAGCAAAAAAAGTGTTTTTACACCAAAAACAGGGATTTGGGGGGGCAGGGGAGTTAGGCCCAAAAAAATAAAAAAATAAAGATTTCACCTTTTATTTTTCGGTCCTTTTGACTCAAACCTATTGTATTCAATCCTTTTGTTTTAGATCGTTTCACCTACAACCTACAATCGGCGCATTTCTTTCCATTTTGTTTTATGCGTGGGTAGTAATGTCCCTGAGTGCCATATTGAACGGAGATGTCCCCTTAACAAGGTCCGGCAAAGTCAGGCACTTGAAGTTGATCATGCCTACCTGCAGCTGGCTACTACTCCACAGGAGTATAAAAGGAGTGATCAGCGAAAGCAAGTTGTACGAGTAGAAGGGCGAGTCGGAGTCACAGTCCAGCCGGAGCAGCCAAGAAGGTGGAGAATGGAACGCTGAGATGCTTACCGACTGCAGAGTGAGGCTGCAAGAGGAAACGTGGCGAGGGAACCGTGTCTCCAAGGAGCCAGAGTCCAGAGAAGGGAGCCCAAAGACGCTGTGGTCCCTTTGTGAGCATACAAAGTTGCTTGTTCCCCCGGGCAGAGAGGTAACAGCTCAGGAGTATCTGAGGGGCAGGAGGTGAGACACTGACCTCAGCCGTAAGAAGCAGAAGCTAACCGAAGCAACAGCATGACCAGTGAGATTCAATCCGAAGAAGCAACCCGGTATGCAGGTGAAAGTTGCTGAATTTCATTGTGTCAATGCCAACGCATGCAGGCAGCATGTTAATAGAAAGTTCTGAGTGAAATCAAAGCGAAGCAATGAGATGCAGACAATAAGATAGTAAAACCTTGTATAAAAGTCGTTGCGCTGAAGAAAAAGCATTCTCAAATTAAAAAGTATCCATATTACTCGTTGAGATGAATGAAAGGAATTGAGAATGGCTATTGGGCCATTGAGAATTGAGAATCGCATCTTAGGCTGCGTGCTCTCCCTTCGTATCTTATGTCCCAACTTTCCCCACGCACCGCCTCCCCTTCTTAGCTCCCGCCCTGATCATGTGTGTAGTGTCCTTGACGTTTTGTTTTTCTCCCCAATTGTTGGCTCATATTGCATTGCCTGCATTCCTGCTGTGTTTATTCCTTTACTTCTAGGTACCTTTTGTGATTGACTTTGTGTATTGTGTTTTAGGTTTTGTCTCCCCAAGGTTTTTGGCCCACATTGCATTGCCTGCATTCCTGCTGTGTTCATTACTTTACTTCTAGGTTCCTTTGGTTGACGACTTGGTTCGCCCCCCCTCTGATTGGGTTTTTGTGCTTCTGTTGCTGTGGTCCATGTTTTGCACCTGATTTTCTGGCCATTGTTTGCTGTCCACTGTTTACCCTCCTTCTGTGTCCCTCCCTTCTTTTTGTCCTCAGCCCTACCTCTCTGTCTCACCTATCTTCTCAAACTGTTTTTCTATTGACTATCCCATCTCTCTCAGTAGGTCTGGCAATAAGAAGTTCAAAGGGACATCCAGGTCTCCAACCCAAGCCTCCCTATAGCTGATACCTACACAAGTGCTTCCTCCAGACAGACCATTAGAGGCATCCTCTTTGTTGTTCCCTCTGCAGGCCTATGGACCCCCCCACATGGTCTTGGTTCTGTCTCTTTTTTCCTCTTTTCCCATTAATGGTGGGACCCGGTGGGAGGCCCTCCTGGCCTCCTTCCACTCCTCCAAGACCATCATAAATGTCTACATTAATGGCACCTTCTAGGTCCAAGGCCCTCAGGCCAACCTCCTCCTTTTTGATAGATGCTTCCTGCACCTTATAAACTTCCTTTCCTCTCCTGCTATCCCTTCTCTGGCTCCTCTGCCGCCTCTTTCCTCTGCCACCTCTACTGCTCCCTATGCTTCTTCTCTCACCACCCTGTTGCCACCTTTAACCGCTACCCTTCTGGCACCCTGTTCCTCCGGGTACCTTGCCGTTTCCACCTTCCTACTCTGCCCTCCTTCGGGCACCTCCAATACCTCCGCAGGACGTACCTCTGACCTGTATACCTCCATGGAAGTCATTCAAAGGGGGCAACCTGCTCCAAATTGCTACTATTAACTCTTGCTCTGCTGTCAAACACTCCTCTGCCGTCTCCTGGAAGAACTTGATCCAGACGTTCTCGGTCTCACCGAGACTTGGTTCACGGCCAGCTCTGTCACAAGCTTTGACACTCTCTTTCCTGATGGCTACAAGATCCTTTGGGAAACCGGACCCAACCGACCCGGTCGTGGTGTAGCCTTGATCTTCCCGTGTATCCCTGCTTCTTTCATCCCTTTGCAGCACTACTCCTCCTTTGAATGCCTAGTCTGTACCTCAATCTCTCCTGGCCTCTACCTCACTGTGGCCACTATCTACAGGTCAACTGTCCAGGTCGCCCTCTTTGTCTCTGAGTGGCCTGACCTCTCCTCCTCCCTCCTTCCTCCTTTCCTCTAACTCTCAATGTCTCCTCCTCAGAGACCCTAGCATCTACGTGGATGCAACCTGCCCATCTCTCCCTCTCACCACTTCTCTCTCCTCGAGTGATCACTTTCTTCTTTCCTCCCACCTCTCTCTACCCCTCAGGCCAAGCCGACCCCTGCACTGCCACTTACCTTCTCGGTCATCTGCCATGAAGCGCGTGTCAGCGCAGGCTTTTGCCGCAACTTTTTCTCTTCTTTCTGCAACTTTGGCTGACTCACATCCTGACACAGTCCTTTCTAACCTTCCTCTCTCTATCACTAACACTATTTATATCCTTGCCCCCGTCATGAGGATCCGCTTGAAGCCCAAATCCAAGTGCAACTCTTGGTACGACTCTGACCCCGTCACCCATAAAAGCAAGTGCAGGGGGGCGGAGAGGAAGTGGATGGCATCAGGCGCATCCTCTGACAAACTGGCCTGTTGCCTGCTCCAAAGACAATACAGACTCTCTGTCCTCGCCAAGAAGAGAGCTCACATCCAAGCCTGCGTCTCAGCGGCATCTAACATCTCGGCCGAACTCTTCAAAATCTGCAAGGAGCTGGCCAATCCTGCTGCAGTCTCTACCTCCCCTGTTCCCTCCCAGGCCCTATGCATGGCCTTGGCTTCTCACTTCATCACTAAAACTCAGGACATCCTGTCTTCTCTCTCTTCTTCTACCTCCTCCTCCACTCCTGGCCCGTATGTGGTTGTCTCTCCTCCTCCTTTCTCCAACCTTTCCAATTTTCACCCCTGACGATGTTTCTAGACAAGTCCGATCTATGAAAGTCTCGCCAAAGCAGGCTCTACCCTGCTCATCCCCAACCATCAAAGACCACATTGGCACCCTTGCTGTAGCCTTTGGCCATTTCTGCAAACACTCCTTTGCCACTGGAACTTTTGCCTCCCCCTTAAGCACTCCCTTGTGCACCCCCTTCTAAAGAATCCCTCGGCCAATCCTTCCTCCCCGGCTAACTATCGGCTAATCTCCATCACTCCTTTTCTGGGCGAACTCTTGAAAAAGCTGGCCATCTCTCAGCTTAATCATCACACTGAATCTGTTGGCTGTCTCCACGACCACCAGTCTGACTTCAGAGCTGCCAGAATCACGGAAACTGCTCTCCTGAACACCCGTGAAGACCTCCTCTCTAACCTTCCTTCTGTCCTCATTCTCCTCAATCTTTCTTCTGCCTTTGAAATGGTCAACCATGCCATCCTGCATCGCCTCCGTGATAACCTGGGTATCACTGTTCAGGCCCTGGTAAGGCTTATCTCCTTTCTCACTGACCAACCCTCTCAGGTCCAACTAGGATCCTTCCTCTCTTCTATCTGTGTCTCTCTACTTGTGGTGTTCCCGAGCTGTCTAACTTTTCTTCCTGGCTGTTCACTCCCTGGCACCTCTTGCCGACCGCATCGCTACCTTCTGGTCCAACTTTCAGTGTTATGCGGACAAACATAGATCTGTTGAGAGCGGTTTTAGAAGCTCACTATTTGCTCTCAAGAGTTATGACTTTCGAAAGTCTTCAGGTGGGGCGTGAACCATTTGGGGTACGGTCCTTTGCGTGAGATTGCAGGGCGTCAGGGGATGAGAGGAATTAGTGATTCTTTAATCCAGGAGTCAAAGGATTCGATGGTTATAAGTCTACCATAGGTCGGCGTAGTTGGGGGACAGAGCAGCAGGTTTTCGGCTAGGTCGGGGAGTACCCTGACTTTGTTCCAGCATTCGTGATCAAAAGTGAGGGTAGGGGGAGCCGTGGTAGGATGGGCTGGTGTGTGGATAGAGAAAGGGATGGCAGAGTGGTCTGTCTAGATAAGTGGTTTGGGACTGGATGTAGAGATGAGGTCCTAACTGCTGAAGATCGCATCAAGGATGTGACCACCTGAGTGAGTTGGACCTGTGCTATGACGGGAGAGGTTGAGTGCCTCAAGACTGTCGACCAGGGGTTGGGTCATAGGGTTGTTCGGCACGTCAAACCATATATTGAAGTCTCCCAGTAGTGTGAATGTTGGGTGATTTACCTGAATGGTAGCTATTGAGTCACAGAGATTGTTGGCAAAATGTCTGTCATATCCAGGGGGAATGTATACGAAGCTGTGAGTGTGTGTTGATGCTAGCAAGAGTTTTACTAGAAGGGATTCACAGTTAGCATTGCATGTGTGGGTTTCAGTAAGAGAGATGGAGAAATGCGGTTTGTAGAGAATTGCCACTCCGCCACCTCTGGAAGGACTATTGTGGGAGATAAGCGAGTAGCCATGGGGGAAGGCCTTGTGCGCGACTCGTGCAAAATCGTCGGAGAGCCATGTTTCAGTGATAAAGGTGAGGGCAGGGCTGTCAGAGGATAGGAGGTCAAAGATGCTGTGTCTGTTTTTCACCACGGAGCGGGCATTGAAAAGGAGGCATGTGATTTCATGAGGTGAAGTGATTTTCTTGATGCTCGTGGCTGGGAGTGTACGGTCTACATAGGTGCTCTTTGCAATGTTGGGAGTAGTTGGATTAGTCTGGCAAGTTGAGACTAACAGAGGGGTGGTAGTGGGGGGTTGGGATGTAGGTACTCTTTGGGGGAGGGGTGAGTGGGTCAGGGTGATGGGGTGCGGGAAGCATAAGCGGGCAGTGGTAGGTATGTTAGAGGGGTTGGGAGGAGGGGGGATGGAGAGTGGTGCATGTGAGGTGTGTGGGGTCATGTAAGTTGTTTGGGGTTTGAGTCTGGCGGGTGCTAGGGGTTTAGGAGTACTGGGTGAGAGGTTGTGTTCAAGAGGGTGAAGATGGGGCGAGGGAAGGGCCTGATGGCAGGGGAGGGGAAGGATGGGAGGTTGAACCGATGAAGAAGTGGTGAGGTATGGCGAGTCGAGTGAGAGGGCTAGTCACCTTTTCTGCGTTTTTTGGTTCTGACTGCCAGGGGGGTGTGAGAGAGGGTAGGCGGGTCAGAGGGGAAGGAGGATGAGGTGATGGTTATAGAAAGGGCATGACGTGCTATTTTGAGAGACGGGAAAGGGTTTGAAGGGGGAGGTTGGTGGATGGGGGTCGAGAGGGAGTTGAGGGTGGGGGAGACGGTGGTGTGGGAGATTGGGCGAGAGGGTTTCGCAGGTGAAGAGGTGGGGGTTCAGAGTTGTGCGGAGTTTGTGGGGTGCGGTTGTCTTTGTGAGACCTCTGTCAAGGTGACGCTGCATTTGAGGAAGAGGAATAGGTGGTGAGGAGGAGTGGGGCTGATGTGGGGAGCGTGGATGGAGTGCGTGTCGGTTGAGGGTTGACCCTGATGGTGTGACTTGGAGCACTAGATATGAGTGTGGGTGCTAGTGCAGGTGTCAAGAGGGCTTTGGCAGGGGCTGGGTGTGCTGGGGTGGGTGGGGTTGCTCTGGGGGTGAGTTCCTGAGTGAGTGCACAGATGGTGTGTTTTTTGCATAGAACACATGGTGTTTGGAGAGCCAGAGAGCTCCTCTGGATTGTGAGGTGGAAATTCCATGGGGTGGAGGGGAGAAGGTGATTGTTCTCTGTAGATGCCTGGGTGAAGAAGGCCGGCGAGTGGGCTGGTTGGGCTGAAATGTGTGGGATGAGGTGCGCATTTTTTTGGGCGCGCCAGAGTGCTCCTCTGATTTCAGAGTTGGTTGTGGGATGGTGATTAGGGGATCAGAGGGGGGGACAGAGCATCAGCGATCGAGTACAATGGTCTGAGTTGGCAAGTCGATGTGGGATGATGGGGGGTTCCTGAAAGAGGGTGCTAGTACGGGGCGCAGGTGCTGGGGGTGGTGAATTATGGTGAGTGGGTGTGGTGCAGAAGGGGCAGGGTTGTGGGGGTGCAGAGGCGGTCTTTGTTGTCTAGACACCTAGGTTTCTCCATCAGGGAGGGGAGGTCGGTCATGATTGTGGGATGGAGCACATCAGCAGCTGAGTGATGTGTGGGTCAGAGAGTAGCTGCACGTCCAGAGGGCTAGGACCGAAGGAGTCGAGTCTGGGTTGAGGCACCTATTAATAAGATGGCAGGAAGTGTACTGAGCTATAGTGCAATAGCAGCACTTAGGTTTGGGACATCTGGATAGAGGGAGAAAGGGCATAACATGAAGGAACAACAGTAGATGCAATAACAGTGAATGCAATAGCAACACCTAGGTTTGGGACGCCTGGATAGAGGGAGAAATGGCCTAACACGGGGGAACAACAGTAAATGCAATAGTGGTAGTAACGGTAACTCAAGAGGCAGGCAGCAATCTGAAACACTAGGAGCTGTTTGGCTGTGGGCTGAATCTAAGTGTGATAGGACACAACAGGTGGGGTTAAATTGAATTTCATTGGGTTTGGACATTTTACTGGGGAGCAGCAGGTGCTGGTCTCCTACCTTGTCAGTCGCTGCTGGTGGACGGCTGCAGGCACCACAGGCTAACACAGGCCAACATGGTCTGGAGCTGCTTCTTCGGGGGCTGCTGTCCTTTCAGTTGTGGTCCTGCCACCAATGCGAGCAGTCTTATCCAAACTGCTAGACCACACAGCATGCCTATGACTCTTATGTTCCATTAAGTTGTATCAAGTAGTTGCATAGGAACGTGGCAGAAACCCACTGGCTCCCACCACCCAGGCCTAACTCTCTCCAACTGCCTGGGCTGGAGCCTCATTCATACCCAAACATTCTAATCCCTCTCACAGCATTCTTATTGACCAGACGTTCCATACCTTCTTGCAAGCACTATATAACACACCTCCCCTCTTTTGTACATACGCACACCAGAGAACACACTCGGACCATTTACATTCTTCCAGACTCTACATAACACACCTCTCCTTTTTCAACACACCCACCAGGGCACATCTCGGATGGGAACTCACTCATACAAACATACAGGTGAGACAAAGCACACCACAAGCAGGGTCGGACAGGGACAAGAAATAGGCCGGGCACCCCGCCCAAAAAGTGCACCATATCCCGGAATCGCAGACTTAGGGATGTTGAAGAGGGGCTGCTAGTCCCATATGGGATTCTGATTGACGGCTGTTTGTACCACCCACTGGGAGACAGGCAGCCATTGAGGCAGTGCCTACCTATCTAGGGTTGCAACCCCTTAGTTATTGTGACAAATCAAAGGTATTAGTCCCTTCTCTCCAGGTTGGACCCACCCCTTTTGAGGCTAGGGAGGTGAGTCCACTCCGCAAGACTCTCCCTAGAGGTCTGGGCAAGTTGAACCCAACTGGGAGTGACTTCCTCTTAGGGGACAATTACTCTCATTTCCACGAGGAACTCTCTAGACCACCCACCTTATATGCATATATGTGACTGCCTTCCATAAAGAATATCTCTTTAAGAAGAGATCTATATATAATTGGGATGAGTGGATCACAAGAGGAGAGAAATTATGGTGCACAGGGGAACCCCCCTTGCATAATCACGCCTTGGAGAGGCAGACTAGGAGGAAACAGTGGAACCTGCGACTGTTCGACAAACTGAAGAACGTCAGCTCAAGACACCAGAGGCCCGGCGAAGTATACAACGGGGAAGCGGTTGTGAAGATGGGGAGAGAAAACCTGTCCAACGTGGTGGTGTGACCAGGACCATCCTGCGGTGTGCCAGATCCCCGCCTAACAATGCCGAAACCCCTACAGCAGGGAGCGCCGACACCTCCCACTGGCCAGCATCCCTCGACTACAGTAGCCGACAGAGACGTAAGGAACAGAATGTTGGAGAAACCCGAGACCGAAAACACGAGGCAGGTTACCCCAGCAAGTGCTGAGCCACGCAATGTCACCCGGGACAAACAATGGTACAGGGGAAAATAGGAGAAGCAGGAGGCCGCCGGGGCAACCTATTGTAAGGAGTGGAACGAGTGAAAGGCCTGAGGGCTACATTCGAATAGTAAACCTGAATAAGTCAATATATGAGGAACAAATGAAGAGCTTGACAAACAAGGGTGAGTGGGAAATGAAGGAAAGGTGGAAACGAATACCCTGGAAAGAGGGGAATAGCAGCTCAGTGTTGAAGGGTGGGGAAGACCCTCCATATCCAAGGGTCAAAGGTATTGTGATTTGAAACTGCCAAGTGAATTAAATAACAAGAGAAAGAAACCAATAGAGAAACCCAGGAGGGGGGGATTCCTAACACAAATAAAACCTTAAGAAAGGTTGGATCTCAGGGTGTCAGAAACCTGAAAGTAAAGTAAAGAATGTGAGACAGTATGTTCAGGAGAATCATTATAAGCATAACACTAAAGAGAATAAAAGACCAATGAACAGCTAGGATTAGCTACAAGAACTCATGAAGGAAACTCCAAGAGAGTGTCAAAGAAAATCAGCATAAGCAACATATTTCAGAAACAGAGAGATTTTGTTTATTGACGATATAAGGAGCTAAAATAAAAACCCTGAGAGAAAGCCACTGCCAAGAAGGCAAAAGGGAAATGACCAGGAGATGAGAGACATTCTTTTGGCCGACTTTAGTTTGTGTTAGTGGAAGGGTCAGATAGAGTTGCGTTTAGGACTGAGGACATTTACTTGACACTTTGTGACAACAGACAAGCACTTTCAGTTACTTTAGTAAGGCAGGGAACCCCCTCCAGCATTAGGGGGAGGCCTTTTCTTTATAATTTCATCAAGAGAAAGTCAACCTGTCCAGAGTATGTCCGACTCCTTATTCCGACTCGCCACATTATCCTGGATGCGTGTAGGTGTTCCGGCAGCAGGGGCCAATCCAGTTATATAGGTGTCTGGAGTGGCTCTCATCAGCTCACGGAGGTCCCCCTTGGAGAGACGGGGAAACGCAGCAGGCTCCAAACACATTTGCACAGAGATACTGTTCACCCAGCAAGCCCACGCAGCGCTACCCATCCACAAATCGGCTAGGAGAGAGTCTTTATGGCAATGACACGTAAAACCTGTTCTCGTCTGAAATGCAGAGCACTCCTCATAACTGCCAAACCAAAGTATCAAACCTTACGAAACCAGACATAAAAAACTAGCCTTACTGTACGGGTAATTGGAAAAGCTTGACCTTATAAGCTTGGGTGCCAACTTATGATTTTCGCTACGGAGGCAGACATTCCGACACTGAGCAAAGAGAGGGAGCCCTGCCCACGTCCAGGTTGAAACAAACCATTTTAAAGCACGTTTTGCAGCAAGAAATGGAAAAAAAGCCACAGGAATAACTGGCAATTCTAAACCTATAACATTTCTGCAACAGTCACCTTTCCTCCGGAGCTGTCTTTCCTCGGCATTCTGCTTTTGGATCTCCACCTTGCCCCTACTTCTTCTGCACCTGCCAGACAGCTTTGCCTGTCCACCCCTCTCCTTCCCCCTCCACCCTGCAATTAAGGCTCAAGTGGTCCAATCACGTGGAGTCCTTTCTACTTTGAAGTGATCAGCACGTGCTAATTTTACAAAGCGGATGCTAACACTTCACCGAGTCTCAGCCTAGCAGGAAAGGACCCAGAAGCCATCTCAAGCCAAGTGATTTAAAGGCCTGCAGCTTAAAAGCACACAGGACTCAATCCTTTTTTGTCCGCATTTGGTCACCCTCATACAAATAAATGCAGTATACCCACTGGGCAAATGACACTCATGCCCTAGTGGAACTGGGAGTACGGGGTCAATGTCTCCCATGTACTCAGTAGCTGTGTGGTACCTAAGCTTACAAGTGCACAACACACTGTTTGTTCATATAGTATAGAAGGAGCTCAGCCTGCCTGCACAGTAAGGATCTACAGGCGGTAGATGGGCTTAAGGGCGGAGAGTTACAAATAAGAGACATATGCATACTTAACCACGGTCTGCTGGGAACATTGAATTAAACAACACTCAAATGTAATGAGGAAACCTGTTAAGGGATGAGCAGTTTCTGATGTTATGGATCCTGAGGGGGTTTTCTACAGCACTCTTTAGCTTTGATGCTGTATTCCTTCATTTTTTACACACACAAAATGTGCTTCTTGTCACCTCCTTTCCTCCTTCACTGTTCCCATTCCTCTGATTATCCAGGGTATGTATCTCAGCATGTGGTGCCACCCTTTCAAGTCTTTTTGTTTCCTTATTAGACAGGCCTTCATCCTGAGCCAGGTCACTGGCCTGAAGTATGATGCTGTATTAATAGCCGAGATATTCCTGACTTAAGATAACCACATAATAAGGTATGGTTCAATAACTATGCCGATGATACACAGGTACTCTTAAGGCTTGATTTTCTAGAAAGTGATCCCCCATCCCAATTGAGGAATTGTCTTACTGCAGTGGGGGCCTGGATGGCCAATAAATGGTTGAAGTTGAAGATTGCAAAGACCGCGATTATGGTAACGGGTGCCGCTGAATCGCAGGCAGCCTGTGCCACTGACGTTTAACCAGATTCTTTTGGCTCATGTCCAGCCCCTGTCAATTCTATCAAAAGTCTTGGTGTTAAAGTTCAGTCCTCAGGCTCCAGGGAGCTGCAGATTGCATCAGTATGCAACTCTGGGTTTTTAAAGCTTAACATTTTGAGGAAGACGCTGCCATTTTTACCCTCTGAGTCTCGAGCAAAGGTTGCTGCAGCTTCAGTTCTTGGGTCTATTGATTACTGAATGTGGGCCAGCCAGCTTTCTTGGTTCAAAGAGCTCCTTCAGAATGCTGCAGCCCAGCTGGCTCGGTATCAGGTAATAATGTCCCCATACATAATGTCGCCGGGATAAGCCATTGGCGACATTATATATGGTAGAACAAAGCACACAAGTGAATAGGTTCAAGAACACTATTGCTCATACACGCGAAATCCCACAATTTTTTGTAAACTCTGCCGTTTCTTCAATGAGACAATACTCATAGAGGTTATATCGTAGAGAAAAATCTCTCAGACACAATTATTTTATATATTGGAACTGTGTGAGTGGTATACATAAAAGCACAATTCCAGGGAGAAACAGACATCAAAATGGTTTCTTGGACCACAACAGAACAAACAAGAACATGTTTTCAACACACTGTATCAAGGCGCTTTTCAGGCAAAAATAAAGACAGTGGGCCTCATTACACGGAAGGCGGTGAGCCATGGCGCTATTAGCGCCATGGCTCATGCCGGTAAAATACCGGCACCGCCTTGGCGGAAAGGGGATTTACCGCCCCATTCCAAGGTTGGTGGGGCGGTAAATCCCCCTTCCGCCATTGCCCTTCCCCATTCCCATTTCTGCCCCATAGGGCTCTATGGGAATGGGGAAGGCGCTAATTACGGCACCGCTATTTTGCGGTGCCGTAATTAGCTCCGAGGTCCCTTAGCGGGTTGGTTTTTAACGCCTGCAAAAAGCAGGCATTAAAGCACCAACCCGCTAAGGGACCTCGTAGTAAGGCGGTAATGGTTAACGGTCACCGTTACCATTAACGGTGGCCGTTAACCATTACCGCCTTCCGTGTAATGAGGCCCAGTGTCTGTATAACAAACCCAATCTGTGTGGGGGTTTGTCAAAAATGCACAATTCAATGGTGTGAAGTTACAAAACAAGGTTCTTAAAACAACATAAAACATTTGCAAGGACACAAAAGAAAAATGTGCATGTATGGACAGCAATATATGTGCTGTAGTTTCAGGGAAATAGTGCGTCTACACCAGGTGTTTCGGCCATTTGGAGTTGAGCTAGATGAGCCTCATCATTCATATGGCCATCATCAGGACGGGTTCTGTGTGAAATGACGTCTGTGCTGCAGGGGAGGTAGACCACAATCAGACGGGTGTATGAGCAAACTAATTTAAAAAGAATAAATCAGAGGTATTGTGTAATCAATGTGATTAGAAAACACACAGCTTACCTATGGGGTAAATTCACAGGCACTGTATAAGAGATCCGCTAGCCACGTTGGCTGGTCTCTAGGTAATCCTGTTATACAAAACAGAACAAGTACTATTGGCGGGGAGTTGAAAAACCCTCCAGAGTCCTGTACATAATAGTTATAAAAGTACATGCTTTGTTGAATGTAAATGAGTCTTACCTCTCACCGGCAAAATCCAGGTAAGAAGGTCAAGGAGTGCTCTCTCTAAAAACAGCAATCCGCCGTTTGGTGCACGGCTAAAAGATAAATATAAAGTAACAATGAGAGTCCAGAACTACAGGATCCTCATTTTAGTCTAAGCTGGGGACCGCAGAAGTAGAATTACCTTGGATCGTGTATCAGGCAGAACTGGTAGTCTGCAGGAAAAGACAGCGGGCAGCGTCTCCTCAAGCTGCTGAGTCACTGTGGAAAGCCGGCAACAAAGTGTTAGTAACGCTGTTGCCAGGACAAAGAGGCTGTTTTATATGGAGGCCATTTTAGAGTCAGGCTGGGATCGAGTGACCCCAGGAATTGGTGTATAGCACTTGATCCAGACTAGTATGATTGCACTAAAACAAATACGAGTGTGCCTAATGTTCAGGTGACTATGAAAAAGTAATTTAGGGACTATTTTCAATCTAAAGGTTGCCATGGCAACCAACGACCACAAATAAATTCAAGAACTGGTGGAAAGGAGTCAATGTATTGCGGCAGTGGTGCCTGTCATGAACACATAGTATACATAGTATGCTGAATGTAATGGGCCAAAATAAGAAGTGCTTACAAATGCATAGAAAAATGAATGCATGCATCATATGGTCCTCAAAAAACACAACAAACACCAGTCTATACTTGAGGGTGCAGTGCATATATCATATAGTGAGGGGAAACCGTATGTTAGGCCAATTCAGACAGTTACTCACACAGGTGGAGCAGGGTGAATTAATGCTCTGAAACAAGTAGAAACAACATTGCACTGGGGAGAAAACCAACAACACATGAATCAGTGGTTACAGAAAGGATTTCCATTCTACTGAAACATTTAAACCAGCATGTACGGTGTTCAGTCTGTGTACCCACCGCTGTTCTAACTGGGTGAGTGTTTATTCAAATCCCCCCCCCTCTTGGCTGGTTTAACTTTTTGGAGGACAAACCACCTTAAATCCGTGTCCCTGTGGTTCTTAGCAGTGAAATGATCTACTAAGGGCTTGTCTGCTACCTTATTTCTAATGCAGGAACGGTGCTCCGAGATCCGCATTTTAATTGCACGTGTGGTCTTGCCTACATAAAAGAGCTTGCATGGGCATTGTATTATGTATATGACACCCTTGGTATTACAGTTGGTGAAATCTACCGTATGGACAGTTTTTGCGCATCCGTAGAAACTGTTCCGACTTGGAGAAGTTCCATTTCCATGCGGCAGGATTGACCCAACGACTTGCTGAAAGAGGCTACCCAAGAAAAGCTGTTAGTCAGGCCAAGAAAAGAGCAAGATACACTCCGAGAGAGATTTGCCTGGTTAACAAACCAAAGAAAGATTTGGGAAGACTTGTGTGCGTTACCACTTTGGGGACACTGAGTGTCCTAATCCAGAAAACCATCAAGAAGAACTAGCACTTGGTAACCCACCCCAGAACTTTGCAAAAGGTGCCTTATTTCGCTTTAAAAAAAAAACAGGAATCTTAGAGATGCTCTTGTTCACACTTTCATAGAGCTACCCTCGCAACCACAGTATACACTCTGGGACCTACCCCCGATTTCTGGACACCATAAATGCGGCCATTGCAAAAGAAATCCTTTGAACATGACAAAGTACAATGGACAATGAATGATTTCACCAACTGTAATACCAAGGGTGTCATATACATAATACAATGCCCATGCAAGCTCCTGTATGTAGGCAAGACCACACGTGCAATTAAAATGCGGATCTCGGAGCACCGTTCCTGCATTAGAAATAAGGTAGCAGACAAGCCCTTAGTAGATCATTTCACTGCTAAGAACCACAGGGACACGGATTTAAGGTGGTTTGTCCTCCAAAAAGTTAAACCAGCCAAGAGGGGGGGGGGGATTTGAATAAAACACTCACCCAGTTAGAACAGCGGTGGGTACACAGACTGAACACCGTACATGCTGGTTTAAATGTTTCAGTAGAATGGAAATCCTTTCTGTAACCACTGATTCATGTGTTGTTGGTTTTCTCCCCAGTGCAATGTTGTTTCTACTTGTTTCAGAGCATTAATTCACCCTGCTCCACCTGTGTGAGTAACTGTCTGAATTGGCCTAACATACGGTTTCCCCTCACTATATGATATATGCACTGCACCCTCAAGTATAGACTGGTGTTTGTTGTGTTTTTTGAGGACCATATGAAGCATGCATTCATTTTTCTATGCATTTGTAAGCACTTCTTATTTTGGCCCATTACATTCAGCATACTATGTATACTATGTGTTCATGACAGGCACCACTGCCGCAATACATTGACTCCTTTCCACCCGTTCTTGAATTTATTTGTGGTCGATGGTTGCCATGGCAACCTTTAGATTGAAAATAGTCCCTAAATTACTTTTTCATAATCACCTGAACATTAGGCATACTCGTATTTGTTTTAGTGCAATCATACTAGTCTGGATCAAGTGCTATACACCAATTCCTGGGGGCACTCGATCCCAGCCTGACTCTAAGATGGCCTCCATATAAAACAGCCTCTTTGTCCTGGCAACAGCGTTACTAACACTTTGCTGCCGGCTCTCCCCAGTGACTCAGCAGCTTGAGGAGACGTTGCCCGCTGTCTTTTCCTGCAGACTACCAGTTCTGCCTGATACACGATCCAAGGTAATTCTACTTCTGCGGTCCCCAGCTTAGACTAAAACGAGGTGCCTGTAGTTCTGGACTCTCATTGTTACTTTATATTTATCTTTTAGCCGTGCACCAGCGGATTGCTGTTTTTAGAGAGAGCACTCCTTGACCTTCTTACCTGGATTTTGCCGGTGAGAGGTAAGACTCATTTACATTCAACAAAGCATGTACTTTTATAACTATTATGTACATGACTCTGGAGGGTTTTTCAACTCCCCGCCAATAGTACTTGTTCTGTTTTGTATAACAGGATTACTTAGAGACCAGCCAACGCGGCTAGCAGATCTCTTATACAGTGCCTGTGAATTTACCCCATAGGTAAGCTGTGTGTTTTCTAATCACATTGATTACACAATACCACAGATTTATTCTTTTTAAATTAGTTTGCTCATACACCCGTCTGATTGTGGTCTCCCTCCCCTGCAGCACAGATGTCATTTCACACAGAACCCGTCCTGATGATGGCCATATGAATGATGAGGCTCATCTAGCTCAACTCCAAATGGCCGAAACACCTGGTGTAGACGCACTATTTCCCTGAAACTACAGCACATATATTGCTGTCCATACATGCACATTTTTCTTTTGTGTCCTTGCAAGTGTTTTATGTTGTTTTAAGAACCTTGTTTTGTAACTTCACACCATTGAATTGTGCATTTTTGACAAACCCCCACACAGATTGGGTTTGTTATACAGACACTGTCTTTATTTTTGCCTGAAAAACGCCTTGATACAGTGTGTTGAAAACATGTTCTTGTTTGTTCTGTTGTGGTCCAAGAAACCATTTTGATGTCTGTTTCTCCCTGGAATTGTGCTTTTATGTATACCACTCACACAGTTCCAATATATAAATTAATTGTGTCTGAGAGATTTTTCTCTACGATATAACCTCTATGAGTATTGTCTCATTGAAGAAACGGCAGAGTTTACAAAAAATTGTGGGATTTCGCGTGTATGAGCAATAGTGTTCTTGAACCTATTCACTTGTGTGCTTTGTTCTTCAGTTAACCCTCCTGGGTAGAATAGGTTCCATTCCAGGAGCCCAATTGTTTGATTCTGACATTATATATGGTGACATTATTTAGGGGGACAGGTTGCGGGGACGTCCACTGCTTCCCTTTATTTAAAAAAAAACAAAAAAGAAATTGCGGGTTGCAGGAGTGTCCCCGCATGTGCAATGTAATAATATCTCCGCAAAAAACAGCGACTTTTATGTCAGGAAACATTTTTGCAGGGACATTACTACATGGAACTGCTGTCTCTTGGAGTTTGGTGGAATGTCCCTCTCCCAAGATCTTCATCAATTGCATTGGCTTTCTGTGCATAGTGGCATCGAGTTTAAGACTCTCTGCATTTCTCATCAGGCCTTCTATCAGTTGGGCGCTGAGTATCTGCAGATGAGACTCATTCCATACACTCCCTCAAGGCAGCTCCGTTCGGAGTCTCAAAAACCTCTGTTGGTCCCTTGCTTCTAAAGATCCGGGTCAGTGGTCGTGCTTTCTCCACAAATCATTTAAGAGGCATTCATGATCATTTAGCATTTTGGAAAGCTCTTGAGACTTAACTTTTGTAGTTTCTTGCTATTAGGATTTCTGGAGTGGACTCTCCTACAGGCTGTTTCTTAGCACCTAGATGCCTTCTGGCTGTAGTGCTGGGCTTTATAAATGCTATTAGATACATTACATTCCTGTCACTTCCTCAACATGCTGACATCCAACTATTCCATCATTCATAAAGACTGTTATAATGACAACCACTCCATGCCCACACCCGTTGCACAATGATAAGACCCCCACCCCGTCCACCTGCCTCCAAACGCAGTCATGAACGTTTACTTCATCAATCTGAGTGTAGGGGCTTTTGTGAACGCCAGACCCCGGACCGGTTACCTAAAACCAGAATTGAAGGTCCGAAATGTGACCCATCTCAGTGTGGTGAGTGTAGTGGGCCTTTTCTGCAACTTATGTGAGCGCCAAGCGGCCGCTCACCCTTTGGGGCACCTGGCCTCCCACTGAGTGTGGTTGTGTGTCAAGTGATAATCCATGAGCCTTTGGTTTTTTTGTTTTATTAATTTTTCATTATTTTTTCAAATCCTAACATTCCATACTTCACAACGGTTTGTGTTCACAAGTTCATCAGCTGTAATTCCATATTAACCATTTCTCAGCCCATCGCCCACAGATGCTTAAAACTACCACTATCACTTGGCCACATCCAGCCTTCCACTCTATCGAACTCTCACCAAATACCCGTCTCCTTCCCTCTTTCCTCCTTCCATGCCGAGCCATTGTTATGCTCCTCTTTGATTCATGGCTCCCCAACCTTTCTTCCCTACTTGGCCAATTCCTGACTGCATTACGGGGGCTTTCAAATCCAGGGATGAGGTTAATTTGTTTAATATATGGCCCCTATCTAGTTCCACCCCTTCATCCTCTTCCAGATTAATATTCTTCCGCAAGATGTCCTTTCCACCAACCCCCATCGTTCTTTCTCCTTTATCCATTGCTGTACCTGCAGGCTTTTTGAGCATTTCCAGGATATGGCTACCTGTCTTTCAGCAAATATCAGCATAAATTGCACTGTCCTTTTCTGAGTTTTGTTTCTCTTCCCTCCCGCGAGCATTACCCACAAGCAGATAGACGGTGTGCAAGTATAATTATTCCATAGTAACTCATTAATTCGGGCCATTACCCCATCCCAGTATATGATTATAGTCGAACATTAACACAACGTATACCAAAATTCTGCCTGGCCCTCACCACAACGCAGACGTTCATGGGAATGATTAACTGTGTGTAGTTCTGCTGGAGTCATGCATACCCTGTGCAGATTACAGAAGTGAGTTACCTGAAACCTCCCCTTGACTGTTTGCTGACCTGGTTTGGACGTCCTCATTGGAGGGTGGAGCATTTGTAATAATAAATAAATGTGGCATTTATTTTAAAGCAGCAAACATTCACTTTACTAATATCATATCATACAGTCAGCTGCTCGGCAGCCAGTTACCATCTAGAGACAGGCAGTAAAGTTTAACGGGGCAACATCACTTGTTCAGCGACCTTTGAATGCCACATGTCCCTTCGGGCTCTACAGGGGGCGAGGGTCCTTTCGGAAAGCTAGCAGCCTGTCAGCGGTACACCCCCTTTTGGTGCGGCCGTTTCGCTGCGGGCCGGTTCGGCGCGGCCAGTTCGGCGCGCCCATTTTGGCACGGGAGCCTTTCTGGCGCTGCTGATTTGGCGCGAGGGATGTTTGGACATGGCTGACATTGCAGCCACGTCTAAATTCCCTCCCGCCAAATTCCAAAGAATAAATCTTTTCAAATGCATCACGTTGGCAGGAAATGTTATCGTGTTGCATTTGAAAAGAATTGTGGCTTTGGGTAGATGTAAACAGCGACGCCAAAAGAGGGTGTACCATTTCTGCTTATATTTCTCTCTTATATTTTTTTTTTTATCAGACTGTTGCATCATGATGGTTAAAAATGTAATTTTGCTGCCCCATACACAAGGGCACTTAGGTCTTGTGGTTAAGTTCCGAGTCTCACAATCTTGCAGGCCATGGTTCGTGGCTGAGCTAAAGCTTTTTATTTTATTGTAGTTTTAAAATATCCCATTATTTTTATTTTTCAGAGAAAATAAAGAAAGGTTTAGCTCAGCCACGAACCATGGCCTGCAAGATTGTGAGGCTTGGAACTTAACCACAAGACCAAACTGCCCTTGTTCCTGGGACAGCCAAATTACACATTTAACTGTCATGATGGAACAGTCTGATAAAAAAAATAAGAGAAGATGGGTGCACCGAAAAAAATAAATAAGAAAAAATGGGCACACCGAACTGGCCGCCGCGCCAAAGCGGTCGAAGCTCTCGCCAGCTACCACTTCTCTGCTCCACCTCTCCTCCCACCCCTCCCAACTACCACCTTTCTCCTCCACCCCCTGCCCACTACCACCTCTCTCCTGCCACCATACCACCTCTCTCCTCCCACCATCTGCCCACTACCACCTCTAAACCCCCTGCCAGCTACCACCTCTCTCCTCCACCCCCTGCAAGATGCCACCTCTCTCCTCCCACCACCTGCCCACTACCACCTCTAACCCCCTGCCCACTACCACCTCTCTCCTCCCACCATCTGCCCACTACCATCACTCTCCTCCCACCACCTGCTCACTACCACCTCTAACCCTCTGCCCACTACCACCTCTCTCCTCCCACCACCTGCCCACTACCACCTCCAACCCTCTGCCCACTACCACCTCTCTCCTCCCACCATCTGCCCACTACCACCTCTAACCCCCTGCCAGCTGCCACCTCTCTCCTCCACCCCCTGCAAGATGACACCTCTAACAGCTCCCTTTGTCCCACTGTCAATCTCTGCCACTGTCCATGTCACGTTTGAGCAAACATAGAACATCTTTGCTGCATATATATCGAGCACTTCTTTAAGGTCCCATGATGAATGCATCTTTTGTTGTAAATGAAAATACTGAGCGCTCTATTTCTTGTGTCCCTTTCTATTGCCACACACCCCTGCAATGGCTCTCTCAAGAAGCATGACCCAATATTGTTGTGAACATACTGAAGTGGATTATTTGATGACTTCACCTATGTGAACTTCAGGCAGTGGACGAGTCGCTCTTTCTATATGCAGATGGCTGACTCCAATTACTCGAGACAGGGTGTGATCACATCTAAAGCCCCCCTCCCGTGTCTTTACCCGCCTGAGCCCCCTCCCTCTGTCCCATGTCAGCTCTCTCTAAACTAAAGATCCCAGTCTGCTCCCACCAGTGTGCACATTAGCCAGTGGAGCAGGAGGCCGACCCAGGCAATGTGTGCTGTGAAAGGAAATGTACAATAACGTGCAACGTTGAAAACATTCAGTGTGGGGGAGGAGGGTTACAATGGCACCGCATTTAGTGATTATTACAATCCTGGGAGTTTATAGAATAAAAACGCATAGTGTCCGCTGGGTGCTTGTTCTTTCCGTCCTCTGGGTTCGTGCTCTTTCCGTCCCTTTTGAAGTCGCTCGTGAAATGACTTCTCTTTGTTCTTTTATTTCAGTCAGCCTAGCTCACATAAAGTTAAATAAACTGCACCCCTGGGTCCCCAAAAAGACAGGCACACCACATTCATGGTGTCAAAAAATCCTATCTGTTAAGTAATGACTGAGAATGCGTGTGCATGCTCAGTCAGCAGGATAGGATTTTCTGACACATAGCAAAAAGTGACGTTACACTGGGCTGCCTCCCTCACACTGCGCAGGGTGTCTGAGCATCGGCAGTGAGGTCCGGCTACGTCATCATCATGCGAACAGAGTCAGGCTGCAGATGAGAACAGTGGGCGGACTCAGGCAGGGCGGAGCGGTGACTGGGTGGAGGGTGCTGGGCTCGAGAAGGTGGAGCGGACTCTCAAGGCTGGGGCTAGGGGTGAATGAGCTCTAAGGAGGGGGTTAGGATGTGTAAGGAGAAAGAAAAGAAAAAGGAGGTGGAGGAGGGGGTTAAGAGGGGGAGGACGATGACTATAAAACCTACATCTGTGGAAGGAGGGAAGGAGGAGAGTGGGGGACAGGATCGCAGCAGATCCCCGAGGGATGATGAAGGGGGGCTGGCCCGGAACAACACTGGGTCGTAATCCAGGAAAAGCGCGTTTTGAAAGGGCTGGAAGCCTCAGAGAGCGGTGGGTCTGGGGAGGAGAAGATGTAGGGTGACAGTGTGTGGAAGGTGGTGTTGAAGCCTGAGAGTCGAGAGAAGACGTTTCTGGGGGTGAATCCATTGGAAATTGCTAGATGGGTGGAGGCGGCTGTGGGGGATGTTACTCGGGTGTTAGTGGTGGCTGGGGGTAGCAAGGCTAAGATTCTGGAGGTGCATTGTCTGGGTAGGCATGCGGTGCGAGTGATTGATCAAAGCGGTGTGTCGTGTAAGGGGGTGCTGCATGGAGTGCCAGTCTCTGTGAATATGTCTGAGGTGGAAAAGGAATTGGCGGATGTGGGGGTGGTGGAAGCTATGGCAGTGAGGTTGACGAGGACGGAGTGTCCGGAAGTGGTGGAGTTGGGATATCAGAGGTTCCGTGTGAAAGTTTATGTAGCGTTGCCCTTGAGATGTTATAAATGTCAACAGTTTGGCCATGTGGCGAGAGTATGCAGGAATGAGAGACACTGTGGGAGGTGTGGTGGAGATCATGATATTAAGGAATGCAAGGTGGAGACCCCGGAGAAGTGTGTGAATTGTGGGGGGGGGCATTCTACCACGTATAGGGGGTGTGAGAGTCACAAGGTGGCGAGAGAGGTAGTGCAGGTGAGGGCGGCGAAAGGTTTGTCTTATGCGGAGGCTGTAGCAAAGGTGAAACCGGCACGGGTAGTGAGTGAGATGAGTGCGAAAGAGCCGATGGTGGATGAGGCTGTGGGAAGGAAGAAAGTGGTGGGTGAGGTGAAAGGCGTAGAAACGGTGATTGTCCCGAAAACTGAGTTTATGTACTTCATAGTGAGTGTGCTGGAGCTGGTCCAGGGGAATGTGTCTATCAGTGTGTCGGATCTTACGAAAGGAGTGGTGGAAGCGGGGAGGAGGTTTTTGAGTGTTGTGGATGTGGCGGAACAGGATGCGTTTAGTATGGTTGCTAAAGTGCGGAAGCAGAGGGGGGTGCCGGCATGAGAATTTTGCAGTGGAACGCGAGGAGTTTGTTGAGGAATGGTCAGGAGTTGAAAGCAGTGTTGTGTGGGGAATTGAATGTTGACGTGGTTTGTATTCAGGATACGTGGTTAAGGGGTGATCTGAGGTTTGTGATTCCGGGTTTTGAGTTGTTTTGTAAAGATAGGATGGAGGGGAGAGGATGGGGTGTGGCTCTAGCAGTTCGAAAGGGGTTGGTTGCAAGGGAGATTGTGGTGGATGGAGCAGTAGAGGCGATTGGGGTGGGGATTCGGGTAGGAGGATCAGAAGTATTGGTGCTGAATTATTATAATCCGTGTGAGGTGGTGGAAGTGGGTGTGCTGTCTGGAGTGATTAGGGGACATGTGGGACCTTGTGTTTTGTGTGGCGATTTTAACAGTGCCAACACGTTGTGGGGTAGTGATCGGACAGATACGAATGGGGAACTGTTGGAGGACATGGCGGATGAATTGAGTCTGGTATTGCTGAATGATGGTTCGGGTACGCGGTTGGATGTGAGGACTGGGAAGTTGTCATGCTTGGATTTGACCTGGGTGACTGCTGCAATTGCGGGTGCATGTGATTGGGAGGTGCGTGAGGATGGGGACATGGGGAGCGATCATTCTGCTATTTTGGTGACTGTGAGGGGTGAGGTAGGGATCAGGCCACATATGTCTGGGATTCGGTTAAATTTTAGGAAGGCTGATTGGGAGGTGTATAAGGGAGTGTGTCGGGATTTGATTGTTCCATGGGGAAGGGATGGGGGGGGGGTGGATGAATGGAATGAGCATCTGGTGCAGGGAATGAGAGCAGCGTCTGTGGCAGCAATTCCGGAGATTGAGAAGGGGAAGGGTGGAAAGATCGAGGTTCCTTGGTGGTTGGTGGAATGTTCAAGAGCAGTGGCGGCACAGAAGAAGGCTAGGGCGAGGGCGGTGAGAACGGGAATGTTGGTGGATCTGGTGGCATATAAGAAGGCTAAGGCGGTGGTGCAGAGGGTGATTAGGGAAAGAAAGCAAGGACATTGGAGGGGCTATTTTGGGTCCCTGGGGAGTGATTCTGGTGTGAGTGAGGTTTGGAAACAGTTCAAGCGGATGTCCGGATTGATGAGGCCGCAGGGTGGTATGTCTGTGTTGTTGAAAGGGGAAGAGGTGGTCAGCGAGGAAGGGGAGAAGGCGAATTTGTTGGGGGAGTATTTTGTAGAGGTTCACAGTTCAGGGAATTTTCCAGAAGCGGTGAGGCTAGGTATGGGTGTGGTTGAGGAAGAGATGCGGGAGTTGTTGGCGGATGTTGGGCCTTGGGAGGAACAGTACGAGGTTCCGTTTTCTATGGTGAAGTTGGATGGGGCGATTCGGAAGGGGAAGTGGTCTAGCCCAGGGGTGAATGGGGTCATGGATGTATTTTTTGAGAAGTTGCCAGTGGAATGTAAGTTGGAGGTATTGGCGCTGTTCAATGAGATCTGGAAGAGTGGAGTTTTGCCGAAATTGTGGAAGAGAGCGATTGTGGTGGCGATTTTGAAGGGTGGCAAGGTTCCGACGGAATGTAAGTCGTATAGGCCGATTGCGCTGACTGTTGTGATGTGTAAGGTTATGGAACGGATGGTGGTTGAGCGATTGGGGTTTTATTTGGAGTTGAATGGGCGATTGAGTGATTTCCAGAGTGGGTTTAGGAGGAATCGGTCGGTGGCTGATCTGTTAGTAAGGTTGGTGACTGGTGTGGAGGAGGCGTTGTGTGATGGGGAGTTGATGGGGGCGTTCTTTTTGGATTTGGAGAAAGCGTATGATATGGTATGGAAGAGCGGGTTGTTGATAAGACTGTTGGAGATGGGTGTGAAAGGGAGGATGTTTCGGTGGATTAGGGCGTTTTTGGCTGATAGGACCTTTCAGGTGAGAGTGAGGGGGGTGATGTCTGAGGTTTGGAAGATGGAGAATGGGACGCCGCAGGGGAGTGTGATTAGTGCAATGCTGTTTAATGTGACGGTGGATGGGTTGATTCGGGCTTTGGCAGGAATCGGATGTCAGGTGGATTTCTTTGCAGATGATGGTGTGGTATAGGTAAGAGGGCGGAGTTTGTTGTTGGTGCAGAGTCGGCTGCAAGCTGCGATAGTGCGTATGGAGGAGTGGTGTGGGAAATGGGGCTTTTCGGCGTCTGTGGATAAAAGTGTAAGTATGGTATTCTCGAGGAAAAGGGTGCAGCAGGAGTTAGAATTGGTTTTGAAAGGTGTGAGGGTGAAGAGCGTAGAAGAGTTTCGGTACTTAGGGGTGATTTTGGATAGGAAGTTGAACTGGAATTTGCAGGTGGATGGTGTGGTGGATAAGTGTAAAAGTAGGTTGAATTTGTTGCGGGCGGTGTCTGGGAAAGAGTGGGGTGCACAGCAGAAGTGTTTACGAATGTGGTATAAGGGGTTTATTTTGAGTGTGATGGATTTTGGATGTCAGGTGGCAGTAGGTTTCACAGCGAGCCAGAAGTTGCGGTTGGATAGGGTGCAGGCGAGGGCATTGAGGGTGTGTTCGGGTGTGATGAGGTCCTCGCCAGTGAATGCGGTGCAGGTGCTTGTGGGGGAGATGCCGTTGGGGTTGAGGAGGGATGCGTTGAATATGAGGTGGTGGGTGAAGTGCAGTGCGAAGAGTGTGGCTCATCCGGTGCGTGAATGTTTGAAGTATAATTGGAGGTTTGACTACTATAGGGACCGGTGGAGGAGGAAGGGGGGCACTTTGGGATTTCATATGTGGGAGAAAGGGGTGAAGTGGGGTGTAGGCGAGTTGTTGGCTGTGATGGGTATGGATTTGGTGAGATGGCCGATGTGGATGATAAAAAGGTGTGTTTAGAGTTGGTGAGTCTGGTGTCGAAGAAGCGAGGTTTGCGGGGTGAGATCAAGGCTTTGGGTCAGGCGTATGTGGCAGGGAAGGAAGGATGCAAGATGTTCAAGGATGGTTAGAAGGATCCCGTGTCTGGGAGAGTGGGTATGGCGTATTATTTGGAAAACACTGGGGAGTATAAAGTGGGGCGACTGACGAATGATGTGTCTATTTGTACGGCTGAGTTGGTGGCGATTGCATTGGCGATTGATAGGGTGTGCGAGTTGGGGTATGAGAAGGTGGTGGTGTTCTCGGATTCATTGAGTGGGTTGCAGGCGATTGTGGCAGGGGGTGGTGATAGGAAGGATGTGATTTTGGATATCAGGAGGAAGATTGATCAGTGTGTGCGTGGGGGAATGGATTTGGAGTTGGCGTGGGTCCCCAGTCACAGTGGCATTTTGGGTAATGAGTTGGTGGATCTGGCGCGGGTGAGGATATGAGGAGGGGAGCGGTTGATGTGAGGTTGCCTTTGAGTGTGGATGAGATGAAGGCTGTGATGGTGAGACGGGTCATGGATGAGTGGCAGGAGAGTTGGGAGAGTGGGGTGAAGGGCAGGTGGATGTTTGGTGTTCGTGGGAAAGTGTCGGTGAAGGTGGATGCGGGGAGTCTGGAATGGAGGAGGGGGGAGGAGGTGATGCTGAATCGGTTGAGGATAGGGCATGTGGGGCTGAATGAATGTCTGTTTCAAGTGGGGAAGCGTGAGTCAAGGGACTGTGCGGTGTGTGGGGTGCCTGAGACTGTGGTGTGAGAGACATGTTGAAGAGAGAGAATTGATGAAGGTTCGGTTGACTGCGCTAGGTGTGGCTGAGCTGAGTGGGAGGACTTTGCTGGGAGGTGATGGGGTGAGAGGCAGGAGGAGGAGCAGTGTGATGTTGGATTTTGTGAGGCAGACGCGGTGGGAGGATTTGTGAGTTTATGTGAGCTAAGTATTGTTTGGTGGGTCTGGTGCACATCATCCTTTACGATGGGGAAGCGCCTGCGTGGGTCCGCCCACGCCTCCGATAATTGAAAGGCTGCCTCCCTCTCCGGCTCTCTCTCCATACTTGGCCATCGGGCAGGGCGCACACCCACCTCTCGCTGCCTGTCACCTCAATTGCCGCTCCGCCCCTTCTTGCTTTTCTCTGCGGGAGATTCCTCCTCAGCTGCATCTGATCAGGGAGCTCCCCCGTGTAGCACAATCAACCTCTGCCGCCTGCCTGGATTCTTCGCGAGGGCTCCGGCGGGCAGCAGCTGCCAGGACTACACTGCCTTTACACTTTTGGAGCTGGGCACGTTCTCACGCAGCGAATCACACACATGATTTGTCGGCAAACGCTGCAGGTGTAGCGAGCAGACCCCCACCATGGCTGCATGAGCACCCTCTCCGCAGATGGCTGCGGACAATGGGGATCTGCTGGCAGAGCTCGGACATGCTTTCCTCCTTTACTCGCAGAGCCAGGCACTTTCTCCCAGTGGCCAGAGAGATCCAATGCTGCTTCCCGGCAATGCCACAGGGCTGCCCCTCTCTCCGGCCGCACGAGCACCCTCTGCGCTGGGCATTCACCACCTCCTCTCATGCGGTGATGGAGGCCGGGTACTGCATACTCTCCCGCAGCAGGGGACAGCTCCTCTCCCTCCTTCCATCATCAAAGAAAAAAAAAGAAAGAAAGAAAGAAACTCAGAAACCGCAGGGACAGGGAGCGCTGTCACCATTGTTGTGTAGGGGACCTGCTTTGGACATCCAGCAGGCCTCTCAGGTGCTGTATCTTATCAGCACCTGAGAGGCCCAGTGCCTCGGGGGTTGGGCCTGCTATGAGTATCTAGCAGGCCCCAGGATGCTATGGGGCATCAGCAGCAGAGAGGGTTGCCGGGCGACACCCAGTCTTTAGTGGGGGTAGGGCGAGCCATACTAATGACCATGCAGACCTCTGCCACCGTACTGGCACGAGGGTCCCACAACAACATGGCCTGCAGGCCCGTGCTCACACAGTGTGGGTCTGCAGGCCTAAATAAATAAGACACTGACCAGTCGTTCCTCTTTGGGAGTCTGCAGCCATTCTGTTGCACGTGCCTGCAGGGGGTCCTTTTATTAGCTTGGGCACACATTAAAAGGGCAATACACATGGGAGGAACACATTCCCTTAAAGGGGAATACAGTTGGGAGGGTCACACACCACAGTGGGCACCCGATGACCAAGGAGGTGCAACATAGAAGGACCCAGGAGCCCGAAAGTAGACAAAGTATTGAATAGTCCGCTCCCAACATGGGAGCCGCACCTTGTAGAGAAAAGGCAACCGTCGCTCTGCTGGTCCCCCGAGCAGCACGTCACACAGAACCTCTCAACTCACACACTTTTGGCGGGTGTCACCCTCCACTTAGCTCTCTCGCCCTCCAAGCTTCCCACACACCCATAGGAATCAATGGGCTTTCACCCGCCAAATACAAAATCGTGTCTTTCCACCTGCCCAGGGCCAATGAAAGGTTGGGAGTTATGCACAGAAGCATTCAAAGGATGCCTCTGTACGTCTCGCTGCATGAGGGACAGGCCGGCAGCCACAAGCCCACGGGGAGGCCCGCCTCTGAGGATTACTCCTGTACACCCCTTTTCCCTTAATTAAACAAACTCAATACATAGCCCTTGAACTTGACAGGCAGGCGCGGGATCCCCACACCATCTCTTTCCTGCTAGACCTCCAGTTCACTGTCATCTGAAGGTCAGTTCCAACTTGCTTTTCCGATGATGATCTTTCCTGGGATCTTATCCGCTCTCCCTCTACACCATTTGCACTCTGATAAACAACACTCTCAACCTAGGGGTCCCCATCACATCGCTCACCTCCCTTCTGAGACCTCCTAGCAACAACTCCATCATCACCAGGCAACTCCTGTAAAACATCTTTGTGCATTACACCTCTGCACTCCCACTCCGCTTCATGGCACCCCACTAATCGACCTACGCTCCATTTTGTGTTATTCTCCAACACCACAGCTGTACCTAGAACCTTGCAAACCCTCCTGGGTGCAGACAGATATGTGACTTCAGCACCTCTCGTCCTCGGGTCCCTTATCCTGAAAAAACCGCCAGCCACCAAGTGTGAACGACACACTCTTTTCTTACTGTCATGCAATTTCTTATACCTCTCCTGGCATTTTTCTGTTCTATCAGTTAGGTCTATTCTGTTAACCTTGACAGGACGCAAGGTCCCCAACCATTCCGGGGTCAGCTCATCAATCAGCCTCCTGCCTCTTAATGCCACAAAAGGTGTAACACCCGTAGTAGACTGTGGCTTAGTCCCGTAGGCCCAGAGCATATCCTGGTCCAAACTCACCACATTCAAATTTGACATTTTGGCTAGTTGGAGCATTCGTTTCAATACTCTGTTGAAGCGCTCCACCATGCCGTTCTGACGTGGACAGTACAGTGCTGTGGTCTCATGACGAACCGCTTCTCGTCTCAAATAGTCAGATACCACATTAGACTTGAACTGCACCCCATTGTCAGTAAACAACACTGAAGGAAATACTTCAACCCTGAAAATGGTATCCAGGAATTGCACTACAGATTTGGCAATAATGTCATCTGACCACCCCACGCACGGCCACTTGGAGTGATAATCCATAAGCACAAACATGTATTTTTTCCCTTGATAGCACCTTGGCAAATTACCAATTATATCCAGCGCCACCCTCTCTCAAGGCTTAACCAGAAATGTCACATGGCACAATGGAGGTTCTGTCACCACATGCGACTTATCACTGGACGCACAAGGCATACCATTTGTTACCAACAACTCCACCTCTGCATCCATGTTGGGCCACCAATACGTTTCTCGCAACCTTTTTTTGGTCATGTTCCTCCCTAAATGCCCTCTGTGAGCAATTTCTAAAACAACACTTCTTATACCTTTCAGAGGAACTGCCTTCTCCCCTCTGCACAAAATGTCACCATCCATCCGCAACACCCCTTTGACATGCTAAAACTGAGCACATACCCCAACTATCCACTCTGGCCAACCATCCCTCAATGACTGACAGTCCTTGGTCATCTCTTTGTCTGCTTCATTCTCTATTCGCCATTTAGCCAAATCCAACCCCTTGTTCTGGCAAATGACAGCGATTATGGACCATCCTTCCTCACAAACCTGCCCTCCCTTCAAGGGGAAGACAAGATAGACAATCTGCCATGACATTCTTTGAGTCAGGGACATAGACAATTGAAAAATTGTACTCTTGGAGAGCAAGAGCCCAACGGGTAATCCTCAGGGATCCTCCCTTCCAGTGCATGAACCAAGGGCTTGTGATCAGACTTCAAAACGAAAGGTTCACCCCGCAAAACAAATCTGTCTGAAGTGGTTGACTGCCCAAAATCACCCAAGTGCTTAGCTCTCTGCAGTTGAATCATTCTTCTCTGCACCTTGTAAGGCCCTAGATGCAAATGCAATTGTGCACTCGTAAAAGGGATAGGGACCGCGTTGAACCTATTTTTTCTTTTTAAACTTCTGTTTATTGATGGTTTTAGCAGATACAACTCACTTTGCAATCACAGTACCGTAAACATATGTTATTAGATATATTACAGTTATCTCATAGTGTATTGACATTAACATGGTAGCATCATCACCGAGTACATTTCACATAAGTACACCCGGAATGGGGCCCATATGTCCTTGGGGCGGTTAGTTACAGATACAGTCATCGTATATTGTTCTTCGCACTCGTTCACGTATGACAGTTCTCATAGAAAATGTTCAATGCTTGGTGGAGAAGGACTCTTCCAGCAATTTAAAATGCACCTTTTCGCAATTATACATGAAACATTAAACAATCTCCTAATGGTGTCGGCACTATTGCCGATATCCCTGAATAAGTATTTTTGGGGAGTCATGGAGGCCAGAATCTGAGTTATCTCCTCTATTACGTCTGCCACTTTTCCCCAAAACTCAGCCACCGCTGGGCATTCCCAATACATATGAAATGACCCCGGCTGAGGTGTTTTACATCTAGGGCAGTCTCCGGTACCGTCAGTTGTGAATTTAGCTATTTTGGCTGGGGTATAATGAAGTCTGTTGAGGACTTTAAATTGTATCAGATGTAGGCCTGCATTGATTGATACGGTTTTGGTCAGCATACAGTATCTAGACCATTTCTCATCTGTAATGGTCGTCTTCAAGTCGTTTTCCCATTTAGTCTTAACATCATTCAGTGTGGGGGAGTGTGTCTGTGTCAATGCATACAGTTTAGAGATTCCTATCCCCGAGCTGGACGTTGCTGTCTGTAAGCATGTGTGTACAGGGGGTTCATCTGGGAAGAGTGGCCACCGTGTGCTGAATGCTGATTTCTTTCTATAGTATTGGAGTGCTCTAAGTGCCCCCCCTCCCACTATGTCACGGAATTCATCCATGCTCACAAACTTCCCGTTCCTGAACATGTCACGCATTTTAATTTCCTTATGTGGATCCCACAGCCGTTGTAGAGACTTATCTAATTTTGGTGGGATGTCAGGGCAGTTCCAGAGAGGGACATCTGGGTCATATGGCGTGTCTATTTTTAATCTTTTATATAGTGCGCCCCATGCTCGAACCCTACTTCTCACTGGGTCATAGAGACATGTATGTTTGTATTTAGAATTAAAGATAGTGGACCGTAGGTCAGTAGGGGATGCAGCAAATTTATCTACCCAGATGTGGGGTGAGCGATCAGACAGGTCATACCAATGTTTGGCAAACTGCGCCTGTGCTACTTGAAAATACAGTTCAAAGTCTGGTGCTGCAATTCCCCCAGAGCAATCCGGTTCAACAATGTTCTCCCATTTCATCCGAGCGGTTTTGCCATCCTAGAGGATCGTTACAGCTTTCGAACATAGCCGTGTAAAAAAGGCTCTCCCCGGCCATATAGGTATGTTTACAAAGAGATAAAGCAATTTAGGGAGGACGACCATTTTCAATATGGCAACACGGCCGTACATTGATATGGGGAGCTTGGCCCAGGTTTGGAGTTTAGCAGCAAGCAGCTGTAGGACTTGTTCGTGATTCTATATAGTGTCTGTTTATCCCTGGATACTAGTACGTCCAAATATCGGATATGTTGAGTTGACCATTGGAGCCCCAAGGTTGTAGTCTGGCATGTGGTGGCTGGCGTCAGGGGAAAGATCTCAGATTTTCCTCTGTTAATTTTATATCCTGAGTGTTTAGCAAATTTGTGAATGTCAGCTATGACAGGTGTCAGCTTGGATTCAGGGTCTCGGATATATAAAAGGGTATCGTCTGCATATAGGGAGATGGATTAGGGCGGACCTGACATTCGTATCCCTCTGTCCCCGTGTTTCTGCCTGACACATAGTGCCATAGCCTCTATGGTGAGTGCAAATAGTATAGGCGAGAACGGGCAGCGTTGTTTGGTACCTCGGCCCAACAGGAATAGTTCTGAGATCGTGTGGTTAGTAAGGACTTTGGCGCCCGGTGCTGTGTACAGCAATTGGACGTATTTTACAAAGTTGGGGCCCATTCCAAATTTCTTAAGTACTGAGAGTAGATATACCCATGACACTGAGTCGAATGCCTTTTCGGCGTCTAAAGATACTGCCACTGCGCTTGCTTGGGGGTTTATTTGCGCCATTATACTAAACAACCTGCGTAAGTTTAACGCATTGGATCTTGTGGGGATGAACCCGCATTGGTCTGGATGGACCAGAGTCAGTATGCTAGGTAGTAGCCAATTTGCGAGTACTTTTGCAAACACCTTGGCGTCCGCATTAATTAGTGAAAGAGGTCTATAAAACAACATGTCCTGTGGAGGACGCCAGGGTTTCGGAAGCACCGTTATTATTGCTTCTCTCATAGTTTCAGGGAGTATACACTGTTCCAGTGATTCCTCCCATACCTTCAGCTTTATGGGCAATAGTTCCGTACGAAACTCCTTGTAGAGTTTGATCCCTAAGGCATCAGACCCCGGTGCTTTCCCGGATGTTAGTTCCTTTATTGCTTCAATAATTTCTTCTTCAGTTATTGGTTGTTCAAGAGTCAATTTCGTTTCTAGGGGGAGCGTCGGGAACTCTAGTTCACTGAGGTACTCTTGTATATCCAACTCGGTTATTTCGTCCCGGTTGGAGTATAATTCCCTGTAAAATTTGGTAAATTCATTGTTTATGGCCTGTTCCCTGTGATCACCCCACCCTCTGTTGAGTTGATACTCGGAATTAGAGTCCATTGGCAGTTGGCCTTGATGAGATTGGCTAGTGATCTACCTGCCTTGTTGCTTTCCCCATATCACCGTGCTCGGTTTGGGGCCGCAATATATTGGATTTCCCTGGTTGCTAATCCGTCAAACTCTTTTATGAGTTTATTTATTTCTGCTAGGGTTACTCTGTCATGGGTATTACTATAGGCGATTTCCAGCTTTCGGAGTCGACTCTTGACATCTGCCAGCTCACGCCAGATAGATTTCAGCAAACCCATCGTTTTAGATATCCGCACCCCCCTTATCCACACCTTGAACGTTTCCCGGAGTGTGGAGTATTTATCAACTGTTCCTACAAAAATTCCTCTATTTCCACGTGTAGGGACTCGACTACATTGGGGTCTGTTAATATGTTGGAGGCCATTCTCCATCGTTTTGTAGGTTTCGGGGTATCCTTTAATATCAGTTCTAGTTTCAACGGAGAATGGTCCGCGAGCGTGCGAGGATGGATTTCCCATTTCCCCAACGAGTCAGAGTGGGCATCGGAAAGAAGCCAATAATCTATACGCGATTCCGAATCGTGTACCGTGGAGTAGTATGTGTATTCTCTTGTATCAGGGTGCAATTCCCTCCATGCGTCTATTAATGTCAGTTGTGGTATGATTTGGTTACAACGTGATCCTCGCCTTGGCTGGCACCCTGGTGGTTGTGGAGGATCTATCAAGTAGTGTGTCCAGGACCAAATTAAAATCCCTCCCCCATATGATTTTAGAGTCGTCTAGGGAGACGAGTATTTCCAGGATATTCAAATAAAAGCCAGTGTCGTCTATGTTAAGGCCGTATGTATTGACTAACGTGATGGATCTACCTGCCAATTTCCCCCACACAATTATAAATCATCCAGGGGGTCCTCTTTGTGTCCTTGGACCTGGAATCCCAGCGAAGGGAGCCCCTAGCCTCCACTCTAGCCTGAGTGGAGTAATTACTATGATATCTTTGCTTACCCCAGGATGGTAATATGTTTATATTTCCAGCTCCCTGTGCATGCGTTTCCTGTTGCATTACTATGTGGGGAGAGGCCCTGTTCACGTAGGCACCGAATATTTTAGATTTTGCGGGGTTGTTGAGTCCACAAACGTTCCATGATAGGAGCTTAATTCTTAGCCCATTGCCCATGATGGTTTCCTATATGTTTTGTATCTAGTCATGAATTTACTGGTAGAGAGATAGAATTTAGTGTGAGTGACGTCTTCATCTGCAAAACCATGTAAATTAGAACTTTTAAAACATAACCTCCAACCGTCCACCCGATGTAAACAGTACTGGTTCGGCTTCGGTGGAGCAACCTCCCTGCACCCCCTGTTTCCCCTGCCCACCTGCATCATCTACCCCAACTCTATGATGTTCCGGCACAAACTTGTGGAGTTCTCCAGGTGTAGCCATGTTGCATCACATGACCACCAGATCCGGGCCCTCCACTCTATTCAAGGGTAGTATGTAGGGCCGCTCAGTGAAATCAAATCAACACATTAGCTAATATAAAGGATATAGTCATGCATTGTGTGCAATCAGCCGGATTGTGTCTCTAGTCCGCAGGTCGGGGTCTGTTGTTCTGCTCAGGTCTGCGCTCATTAGGAGGTAAGGGTATGGAGGACTCCACATAGGCCACGGCCTCGGCCGGGGTTTCAAAGAAATGTGCCCTCCCTGCGTGCTGTAGTCTCATTTTGGCTGGAAATATCAGGGCGTATGTTATTTGATGTGCTCTCAGGAGTTTCTTGACTGGTTCATGTGATGATCTGCTTGCCTGCACCCCTGCCGCAAAGTCCGGATATATATTTATGCGGCTCTCCTCGTATTGCATTGTGCCATGCTCTCTCGCCAGCCACAGGATTGCGTCCCTGTCCCTATAATTGAGGAGTCGGGCAATGATCGTGCGTGGTGGTGCTCCAGGATTAGGTGGTGGTGCTAGCATGCGGTGCGCTCTCTCAACCAGAAAGTGTTCCGAGAAGGATTCCGGCTGAAAAGGGACTTGAACAGGGCCTCTACTTGTTTCTCCATCTGCCCCTTTCTGAATGATTCGGACACACCCTCTATTCGAACTTTATTCCTTCTTGATCGTGATTCGAGATCATTGCATTTATTCTGTAATCTGGACATATTTTCCTTCAGCTGAGTGATGTCCCGGCTATGATGTGCGATGGCGTCTTCATTGGAGCCGATTCTATTTTCTGCCTCAGTAATTCGTGCACTTTTCTTGTCCACTCTGGCTATCAGTGATCCAATTGTGGCCACAATATTGTCCAGCTTGACATTGACTGCGAGGAATCTGTTCTGCACTATGGTTGTTAGTCGGGCCTCCCGTTCACTGGTTTCAGTCTCAGCCGGCGTATTAGAATTGGTGTGTATCTCTGTGGTTGTGGTCTGCATCTGACTGTTCGTGAATGTGTCCATGGGGCCTTTCTTTTTAGTGCCGGAGGAGTTTGTTGTTTTCCCGGATTTCTGTGGCTCACCCATTTCAAATGTTGGAGTTTTCTGGTGCTGTAGGGTTTGTAATGTTCGGAATGTGCCCAGTTGGGTGGCTCACCCCGCAGTGTCTGATTCCACCACTCCCTATATTTTGTTGAGGTTTTGTTCACATTGGGTTGGTCAGGGCTTGTGTGATGAGGGGTTTCTGTCGTTTTTGATGCCTGGATGGTAACAGTTCTATCTATGCCCCACTGCCAGAGCCAGTCATATGAAGCCGGTCGTGTTTGGTGCCAATTACCCCAATACGGCAGTTGCCCGATTTATTGGCGTGGTACTGCGGAGGTGTTTTGCTTCCTGCGTATCCCACTCTTCTCCAGTCCTAAGCTGCGCCCATGTTTTTCAACACTGTTAAAGTTGGTTATATCCGATTTATGCAGCTGTTTGGGTGTCACAACTCGGCATCCAGGATCTGCGAGTGGACTGTGCCCCCCCAACGTATTGTGGTGTTGTTATATTAAGCATGTGCTCATCCAATCGTTTCAACTCCCATCTGGGTAGCACCGGCCTACAATGTTGGCCTCTGTATCACTGTCAGTTCCCAACTGGGCCTCTTCCAGCTTGCGGACCTCTTGTCCACATTAGGGCCTGGGAGGTAGTGTTCCTCAGCCTTGGGGTCTCTCATAGAGCGATCAATAGAAGTACTCTTGCATACTTCCGCAGCGGCCGGTGAGTTGGAGGGGTATTATTTCATGTACACACTACTGCCTGTTAGTGTGAGTCTGTAGGTGGTGCAGCCCAGGGACCAGCAACACGGATGTGTAGTAGGTTTAGTGATTTGCCTCCGGTTTGGCTGGCAGCAGGGCCTGGCCCCCCAACACTTGTGCCACTTCTCACCAGTACACCAATCTTATTGTACTGCAGCGGGTAGTTGCCGGGCTTGCTGTGCATGTGGGCCGTTCCAACAATTTAGAGGCAGGCAATCGCTTTGTTTGGGTAATTCACGCTCGCGCAGCGCATACGTGCACCTCTCTTCTGCCTGCAGTGTATAATCAGGTTCACGGGGCCTAGACCAGTGATATCACGGGGTGCGCCTGCTCCACCTTCCGCTCCGTGGTGATTACGCAGTCAATGGCTCACACACACTTTTCCCCCGCTGTCATCTCCCATTATGGGTTCTTTATTTTAACGCTTCTTTGCTGTACTCACTCAGTGGGACGCGCCCCTCTCCGTGCGCCTTTCTCCCGTTACTGGTCCGTTGCGATTCAGCCGACAGGCGTGCAGCGAGCAGCCCGGGCCAATGAGGGGTCTCGTACGGCAGGCGCCCCACGCCAGGTACTGTTGCACGATCCGGTCCTTTATTGACCCGACGGAGTTGCCACCCGTCGATAGCCTCCTTGTTCGTTTCCTGAGGGTGTGTGCCGATCTACTTCTTAGCATGGGACGATTTGAGGGTTTCTTCGGCCCATTTGGAGTTAGCCGTCTCCCGGCACGCTCCGTGAGTTGAGGCTCCGCCCACCTGCGGCCCTCCTTCTTGCAGCGTCCCCGTCTTCACAGTGATGGCCCGCGGTACTCTTATACGGCCCGAGCCATCACCCCATGCCAGGAAATGTTTCACGCGGCCGTTACCGGGGATTGCGTGGTCGTAGCTTGCCAGGATTTCTTCCGTACGCACACAGATTCCTAAGCTGCTTATTTATTTAAACTTCAGCTCCGTGGGCGGCCCCTTGCAGGATATCTTCAGCTCAGGATATTCAGTCGGGCGGGAGCACACGAATCAGGCAACCATTCCTTCAGTGCGCAACAGCGCCCCCCGCGTTGAACCTCTTTCTGATTAACATTCGAAAGTCCAGAGCTAAGAGGAAGAACGGGACTGAATGATATCTTGCATCAATCGACCTAGCACAGGCTTTTGATACTGTCGATAGGCAACTCCTCTGGGGGAAATAAAAAAACTGGAGCTGCCCTCATGATATCAGAGATGCTCTGAAGAAGCTTCACATTGACACTTCCTTACGAGTGAGGTTATTTCGCAATGGAAGCTCGACAGAACCCATTTGTACATTTAACGGATTGAAGCAAGGATGCGCCCTGGCTCCAGCGTCATTGAACCTATTTATATCGGACAACAGTAATGCCTTTAAAAACATTAGATGTTTTCCATCACGTATAACAGGAGTACCGATCAGTCGCCTTCTTTATGCTGACGACTTGATTCTTCTAGATCAGACCCAGGTGGGTCTACAAAGACAACTGGATGCCATGGCGTGCTATGTGAACGCTAACAGACTAAGAATAAACGTTCAAAAATCTTGTATCCTTACTTTCGGCCGCAAACAAGGGCAAAAAACGGGAAAAGAGAAATGCTGGTACATTAAAGGGGAAACGATCCTGCAAGTGACATCTTTAACATACCTTGGCATGTGCTTAAACAATAGTGCTTCAGATGGCCAGTGAGTAACTACGTTGCAAACTAAGTCAAGGAACTTAGCAGCTCAGGCACATTACTGCAAATTTTCCTTGATCCCAGTGATAGAATTTTAATGACTGAAAGTGATGCCTATCCTGACATACGGAGGGAAGGCGTCCTTCACTTTGTCCGCGTGGGTCTGGCCTAAACCTTAAGGCATTTTTTCGGAGAGGAGTTTGGTCTCTGCCTAATCGTGTGCCTATCCAGGTCATGAACTGGGACTTACCTCACTATATACCCAACAGTGTGGAATGCACTGTTGTTTTTGCGAAGTGTGGCTTGGAACATACTGAGGGAGGCTTCGCAGCCTTAAAAAAGCCATGACTAATTCTACTGACCAGTTACTGCTGGCCTGGAGGTCAGCCTGCATTGCCATATTGTTGGAGCTGAACGAAACTGAAGCCAGCCTATTGAAGAATCCAGTCCAGATAAAAAGGAAAGTATATGACCTCGATTGGATAAAGAAATTGGCGAACAGGAGATCCTCTAAGCTCTACGAGAATAACTTCTTTGACATTAGGGCCAGGGGCATGGTGCCCACTTATTTGTCTAGATTTCCCTGCCGATATCTGCGTGCTCAATTCCTGCGCTTCCGGCTGAATCTGATGCCAACAATAGAAGTTATGGAAGTAAGAAAGGAAAAGGAACTGCAAGACTTTCAATGCAGACTGTATGTAGCCAAAAGAGAATCCCTGTACCATTTGACATTGAGATGCCATGGCCTGAGAGACTTGAGGTCAAAGTGGCTGGGGAGGTCTTTCGATCCCTTCACTACTCTATCGGGGTTATAGGTCAAAGGTTCGAATGAAAAGGATCGAATGACAAAAGGGTCGAATCAAAAGGACTGAAAAAAAAAAGGGTAGATTTTGTTTTGTTTAAAAAAAAAATATATATATATATATATATTTGGGGGGGTCCCCCGCAAACGCCCTTTTTTGTGGTAAAAACACTTTTTTCCCTATACGGAACCTAAAAAAAAAAATATTTTTAAAAAAAATTCAACCCTTGGTCATGATGCCTACCCCCAACCAGGGACAAGACTAACCAAGCCACCAGACCCCATCCTTGTAGATGGAGAACCCGAATTTGAAGTTAAGAACATCCTGGACTCCAAGCTGATAAAGTCAAAACATTTTTATTTAATCGACTGGAAAGGTTACGGACCACAGGAAAGGTCATGGGAACCTAGTGACCATGTTCATGCACCCCAATTGGTGAAACAATTCCACCGAAATTTCCCAGACAAACCAAAACCACAGGGAAGAATGACTTTAGGAGGGGCCTTGGGGGGGAGTGCTGTCATGATGCCTACCCCCGGAGACCCAGACCAAGTCCAGCAACCCTGGAACCAGGCATCAAGTTACCCCAAGCAAGCCCAACAACTCCCGCTAGGGGCTATTTGGGTGCAGTCCTGGCGCCTATGGCGCCAGGCTCATATGGAGAGTAAGTCCTGGCGCCATAGGCGCCAGGCTCATAGATTAAAACTTACCTGATGCAGACCATGCTGCAAACTTACCTGATGCAGACCATGCTGCAAGAGCTCCAAGCCAAACGAGGCTTGGAAGGGACTATTTTACCTAGGGACTTTTTTTTACTCGGGTGGGGCTGGGGAGAAATACTTACCCGGGACTACTTTGGAGGCTATTTAAACCACGCCCGAAGAGCAGCACACGGTTCGCGTTATTCTGCATCCAGCAGCGTAACGCTCACCGTGCCTGCAAGTCTGCCTCCAGTCTTCTGCCACGCCCGCCTCGAGTTTGGAGCTCCTAGAAAAAGGGAGAACGAAGGAGAAAAGGTTAGAACAAGAGCAATACCTTTGATCCTTACCTGAATTCCCGATCCATCGCGCCTTCGAGCTGGAAGAAAGAAGTTATTTTATGCACGTCGCCTCGCCTGCTGCAGCGCCGCGCTGAACTCACCGGCCTTCGAAGCATCTTCACATTTCACCGCATCCTCCTGCATGTTACCGCCGCACTCCGCCACCTAAGGAGAAGACAAGAACAGCAAGGTGAGCCAAGGGAATACACAGAGGAATACCCCCCATAGACTTACCTGATTTTACCATCCGGGGTATTATTTTTCTTCATGGGTCGGCGCAGCTTCCACTGCATCCTAGCCGAACCCCGGCCCCTAAGGGGAAACAAAAGGACAGCAAGGTGAAACAAGGGATTAACAAGGGGAACCCTCCTCACCACAAAAGACTTACCTGATTTTACCGCCAGAGGCATTATTCCCCGAGACTTCATACTTTCTCTCAGCGCCTGAATAAGGGAGAAAGCAACAGTCAACTCCGATGGGCATTGTTCTTTGCTGAGTTCGATTTCGTGATAACCTATCAACCAGGTTGTAAGAATGGTAAAGCAGACGCCTTATCCCGCATAGGGATGGGAGAGGCAGAAGTGAACCCAGAACCAGTACCTATAATTTCCGAACAAAGGATTCTTGGCATGACTACTCTACAGACACTAGAGGACATTCAGGTAAAGATCCAGCAACTCTTTGATCCTACAGCCCTGCAGGATTGGGTAAAGAAAGGCCCGGACTACTCTGTCACCAATGATCTGCCTTATTACCAAGGACGGCTATTTCTGCCGCACAAGGAACTACAAGAGCTAGTAATTTCCCGTTATCATGATACCCTAATGGAGGGGCAGCCAGGTATTGCAAAAACTGAAGCTAAAATTAAAAGACAATTCTGGTGGCCCACCTGGCGAAAGGATATTAAATCATTTGTGATGTCTTCTGGCATTTGCGGCCAAAGGAAAAGTCAAAAGAAAAAACCAGCTGGACTCTTACAACCTTTAGACATTCTGCCTACACCATGGCACACCTTATCATTAGACTTTATTACCGATCTACCTCCTTGTAATGGGTTTAACACCATTCTAGGTATTGTGGATCTTTTTTCCAAGATGGCCCACTTTATTCCTTTAAAAGGACTACCTTCAGCCTCAATCCTGGCCAAAGAATTTCTCAAAAACATTGTTCGCATACATGGATTTCCGTCTGTGTTGGTCTCTGACCGGGGCAGTCAATTAATTTCACATTTTTGGAAAAAATGCTGTCAATTGGCGCAAATCAATGTGAGGTTATCGACCAGTCACCACCCCCAGACCGATGGTCAAACGGAGAGGACCAACCAGACTCTCGAACAATACCTGCTTTGTATGTTACATCAGACGGAGAGTAATTGGAAAGACATTCTTTGGATCGCCGAATATGCATACAATAATTCAGCACACTCTGGAACTGGACAAAACCCCTTTTATACCTTATATGGGCACCATCCTCGAACCTCAGACCTTGACTCACCCAGGACTTGGAAATGCCTGCAGTGGACCATCTGCACGCTACGATTACACAAGCCTTTAAGGAAGCAACTGCACATTTAAAACAGGCGAAAGAAAAATACAAGAAAGATGCTGATCGGCATACAAGTGATTCTCCACAATACCAAATAGGGGACCAAGTATGGTTAGTCACAAAACATATACCTCTAAAGGGAACACGGACCTTTAAAACCAGATATTTGGGACCTTACTCTATTAAGGCCATTATCAACCCAGTGGCTGTCAAGTTGGATTTACCTGCTAATATGCAAATTCATCCCGTCTTTCATGTGTCACTTTTGAAGCCAGTACAACCAGAGACAAGACTAACCAAGCCACCAGACCCCATCCTTGTAGATGGAGAACCCGAATTTGAAGTTAAGAACATCCTGGACTCCAAGCTGATAAAGTCAAAACTTTTTTATTTAATCGACTGGAAAGGTTACGGACCACAGGAAAGGTCATGGGAACCTAGTGACCATGTTCATGCACCCCGATTGGTGAAACAATTCCACCGAAATTTCCCAGACAACCCAAAACCACAGGGAAGAATGACTTTAGGAGGGGCCTTGGGGGGGGGAGTGCTGTCATGATGCCTACCCCCGGAGACCCAGACCAAGTCCAGCAACCCCGGAAGCAGGCATCAAGTTACCCCAAGCAAGCCCAACAACCCCCGCTAGGGGCTATTTGGGTGCAGTCCTGGCGCCTATGGTGCCAGGCTCATATGGAGAGTAAGTCCTGGCGCCATAGGTGCCAGGCTCATAGATTAAAACTTACCTGATGCAGACCATGCTGCAAACTTACCTGATGCAGACCATGCTGCAAGAGCTCTAAGCCGAACGAGGCTTGGAAGGGACTATTTTACCTAGGGACTTTTTTTTTACTCAGGTGGGGCTGGGGAGGAATACTTACCTGGGACGACTTTGGAGGCTATTTAAACCACGCCCGAAGAGCAGCACACGCTTCGCGTTATTCTGCATCCAGCAGCGTAATGCTCACCGTGCCTGCAAGTCTGCCTCCAGTCTTCTGCCACGCCCGCCTCGAATTTGGAGCTCCTAGAAAAAGGGAGAAAGAAGGAGAAAAGGTTAGAACAAGAGCAATACCTTTGATCCTTACCTGAATTCCCGATCCATCGCGCCTTCGAGCTGGAAGAAAGAAGTTATTTTATGCGTGTCGCCTCGCCTGCTGCAGCACCGCGCTGTACTCACCGGCCTTCGCAGCATCTTCACATTTCACTGCATCCTCCTGCATGTTACTGCCGCACTCCGGCACCTAAGGAGAAGACAAGAACAGCAAGGTGAGCCAAGGGAATACACAGAGGAATACCCCCCATATTATTCTTCTTCATGGGTCGGCGCAGCTTTCACTGCATCCTAGCCGAACTCCGGCCTCTAAGGGGAAACAAAAGGACAGCAAGGTGAAACAAGGGACTAACAAGGGGAACTCTCCTCACCATAAAAGACTTACCTGATTTTACCGCCGGAGGCATTATTCCCCGAGACTTCATACTTTCTCTAAGCGCCTGAATAAGGGACAAAGCAACAGGTTACATATGGACATTATTTTATCGAACTGTGCTGGATAATACAAATCCTTACCAGAACATTACCGGTTGCCACGAGGAACTCTTCAATAGGGTCAAGCTGCAACCTGCAAGGAATCGGACAAGAGTGAAAGTCAGGCATTTGAACGCTTACGAACTACATACTTACGGCGTATTGTCGGGAATATCGGAGTCAATAGTGTCCTTGAACTCACCAATTCCTTCGAGCCAGTGAAGCAACTGGTTATCTACGCGCCCCTGCGCTCAATGCAGGATGGAGAGCTCATCTTTTCAAATCATCAGGTGAGACTATAAGAGGGAACATCCAAGGTGATCAGTGGGGAGAACAGCGGGGTGGAGGGATTTACACTCAACTCCATGGGTGGTTAATTCCCTTTCTCCACTTGCAGAAGAATATTCCTACGGGCCAAGCAAACGAAGCTAGGTGGGCCAGTCCAGTCCGTCATCTCGGCCCTACGCGTCACATTGGGGGAGATCGCAGCAGTCCAGTCCAGATCGACGCCTCTGTGGGAGCCAGGTGAGCGTAACACCCTTTTGTTTTAGGTGTTATTGACTCGACCCTATGGCATTCGATCCTTTTGGATTCGAACCTTTGACCGGACACCCTCTATTGGCAAAGGACTTGCGGATACATTTAATGCTGGGAGAACGAGTCTCCTTGACACTGGACCAATTAGCCTTCTTAAAGGAAGCATGTGCTGTTATTGGGGACCCCAATCAAAAGCTGAATCCGGAAGAGCTCAAGTGACTTGAAATCGTGCTCTGTAACCGCCCAGTGGACCTACTCTCAAATGTTAGATAAGGGGTTCACCCCTGGTAAATTGACTCGTTAAATGTGAGTTGTTCCCTTCTTTCTATCGTTAACTGTGATGTAGCAAAAAGGTTTGTTTTTGAAACCAAATGCTAATAAACAAAATAAAAATAAAAAAAATTGTGCACTCTTTGCCATCCTGAATCCGAATACGGACAGCTCCTAACCCCACTGCACTGGCATCTATCATTAAAATAGTTTTACAACACAGATTAAACATGCTGAGAGTGGGAGCACTGGCAATACTACTTTTGATGCCTGAGAATGCCTTCAAAACACTCCTTGCCTCATACAAACCTGGCATTATTTTTCAAAGGTTCCCCCAGAGGAGCGCAAATGGTTGCAAATCCTTTTATAAACTTAGAATAATACCCTGCTAGTCCCAAAAACACCCTCAACTCATCCTTGTTCTGGGGAGCAGGAGCTTTCAGCACTGCCTCCACTAAATCAACATTAGGTCTGATGCCTTGCCAATCAATAACATCCTAGATACAACACTTCCGTCATGTTGAACTTACACTTTTCTCTCTTGAATGTGAGACCAGCTCGATCCAAAATATTCAAAACTTTGCACACATATTGTTGATGATGTACTGGGCCAGAGGCAAATAACAAAATATCATCTTGAAAACAGCTTTTCCATGACCCTTTGAAAAACAACAGCTGCGGATGCCAACCCAAGAGGCATCCCTTCAGACCTGTAAGCTCTAAAGGACATTACAAACGAGGTCAAGGACCTTGAATTCGGATGCCACACAATCTGGTGATGCAGGCTAGACAAATCAGTCATGGAGAAATACCTGGCACCATGCAGAAGGGTAATCATTTCTTGCATCTTGGTTAGAGGATGTCGGTCTACCCAAATGTTATTGTTGAGTGACCGGAGGTCCATGCACATTCTGATGTCGCCATCCCCCTTTCTTGCAGTAACCATGGGGGAGACCCACTCAGCAGCCTCAATAGGTTCAATTATATCATTCATCTCCAACTTGTCGTGCTCAGCCTTAATTTTCTCCCTTAGCAACAAAGGAACAGGACACACTTTGTGCACAACAGGTTTCGTTTCCCTTGTAAAAGTTATGTTGTGGGTGAACCCCTTGAGGCAACCAAGACGGTTAGCAAACATCATGAAAGCGACCACTCCAATCATTCTCTATAAACATGACTGATTGCAAAGCATTGGGATCGAGGACCATACTTGGCTCCTTCTGATGCCTCCAGCTTAGTAGCGGTACTCCCTTGTTTGCCACATACAAAACTGTTCTGGTCATTCTATCCTTGAACGCAATCTCAACAGATTTTTACCCCAGTATGAGAATTGGCGAGCCCCCATATCCTTTAGGACATATACCAGGAGGATCTAATTCTTCCATAGTAATGCCAAGTGTTTGCATAACATCTGCCCCCACAACTGTGTATTTCGAGCCTGAGTCATCCATCATTCTTATCTCATGTCCATCGACCTTCACTTCAACCCAAGGAGCATCTACATCCTCACCATCTACACTAGCAATGAGCAAATTATTCACTCCCTCAAGGATCGGGTTCTCTTCCTCAATGCTGCGCACGTCTCCCCTGTATCTGCACACTTTTGCTAAATGCACCTTCTTGTCACACTTGCCACATGTTGCCCCCTTGGCAGGACAACGCAGGCTGGTGGAGATGGGGTCTCCCTCGTCAAAGGCGTAGCACCTAATGTTTAACTTGGGTGCCTGTGCCCGGGAATCCTGAGGGGGGCCAGTCCCAACAGGTTTACGTGTGGAAGGCTGATGCTTCACTTTCTTCACTGACTTGCTTCCAACATTGTTCACAACTCCACCAGAGGCGTGCAAGGTCATGGAGTACAGCGAAGATTGCTCAGCCAGTTTAGCCATGGTAATGCCCTGGGTCATGGAGTACAGCGAAGATTGCTTAGCCAGTTTAGCCATGGTGATGCCCTGGGTCATGGAGTACAGCGAAGATTGCTCAGCCAGTCTAGCCATGGTGTTGCCCTGGGTCATGGAGTACAGCGAAGATTGCTCAGCCAGTCTAGCCATGGTGATGCCCTGGGTCATGGAGTACAGCGAAGATTGCTCAGTCAGTTTAGCCATGGTGATGTCCTGTTCCAGGGAAATATCTTTCACCATAAGTCGTTTTTTTTTTTTTATCTACGGTGCACCTCGCAATCTGGTCACGCATCAGGCTGTCAGTAAGTGCTCCAAATTCACACTTTTTAGATATCCCTCTCAGGGAAGCCATAAACACATTCACCTTCTCTTCTGGCTGCTGTGAGCGCAAGAAAAACAGATGGGGCTCCATGACAACATTGATGCATGGACCGACAAAATTGAGCAAGTAGGGCATGTTCTGTGGCTTGGTATACATCTGGGGCATCTCCCTGCCCGTCACCAATACGAAACACAGGTAGTGTTTCAAAGATCCTTTGCCCTTCCACTCCCAAGCAGTTGAGAAGAATGGCTTGCTTTCTCTCTGGATCAAAACGTTTTCCACCAATCGCAGTCAAAATAGGTGTCAACAATGTTCTTCCATTGAACCCACACACTGGATGGTTCAGCAGAGTAGGCTGAAAAACAGGCAGCATTTGTAAAGTTGCCTCCATTACATAGCAAACACTGGGTGCAGCTCCCCACTTCACAAATAAAAGAAAAAAAGAAAATTCTTAAGCACAGCAGTAACTATCCTTGATAGCCTCTTAGACCAGCACAGAGATACTGGAGGGCACACAGAGCCCGGCTCTAGGATTGGCTCGTACTGCAGACGCTCTCTTCTCCAATGCGCTTAATGAAAGCGGTACACAATGGGAATTCAAAGTTCCTTAATTGCAAACTGGAATTACGCCCAAGGCCAGTAGATGGCAGCAGATCCCTGCAGTATAACCACCCCCGCCGAAGGAATCAGCTGGCAGTCAACAGGGGGGCACTATATATGTCTCGTTGCCAGTATGTTGTGCAAGGCATAAATTAGTTTTCAAAAATTTATTAGCAGAATATGCTAATTAAAATATTTTTGATTAACAAATAAACCTATTTGATTAGCATTTTTGTACTTCTATTTTAAATGTCCCCCGAGGTTAGTTTTACCCCAAGACATACAATTAGCAAGAATACAGCATTTCTATGTACCTCTTAAGTAATATATTAGTGCAATGAGCGTCTGTAAAATGTAAAGGTTCACTGCATGAATGGACCACATAAATAGATCTGATTAAAAAAAAAAAAGCTCTGAAAACATTTTGCAGTTCAAGGCTCTGTGCAGCTATGTTATGCAGCAGTCGGTTGTGCATAGTGCATAGTGCAGTGTCCAAAGTTCAGTGTCCATCAAATTGTCCACAAGACATCAATAAAGATGGAGTTTGTGACAAATTGGGGACATTAGTTATCCTATTCTGCAGAACCAAATGCCCAGATGCCAATCTCTTGGTCTGCCCATGTCAGTGAGGCCCTGATGCAGCACCTACCAGATACTACTGTCGTAAAGTCTCATCTGCGAGACAAATGGGCCCAGCACGTTAACATGTAATCATCCATTTGTGGCCTGGCGTATTGCAAGACGGCAAAAACTGAGATGATTTAAAAGATCAAAATAAATGATCTAAAGAGGGAGTGCCGTCCCAGACACCTAAAAGCCAACAGAAAAATCATCCGGGTGCCAAGAGGTCGGAAATATCTTCTCTAAACCTATGGCACAGAGGCACCGCATTTTGTGACTCCACGGCATTGTGGGAAGTATTGAGTCGCAAGTTAGCAGCAAATTGTGCAATGTAATGCCCATCAGGCCACCAACACTGCCGAAGGATAACTAATGCACATTTCTGTTCTTGCCAGCACACTGGTGTGGCAGGGTTGGGTCATATGATTTGCCCAGGATCACACAGTTTGGTTAAGCAGTGAAGCCAGAATTTAAGCAATTTACCACATATCTTCCAAGCTCCTAATTAATACACATATTTGCTTTGTGTTTCAAGAACCACAAAATGGTTATTTATTTGCAAAGAACACAAATCACTCGAAGCAACCACCTTTGGGGGAGTATTTGCAACACCCTGAATATAAGACTACAAGTGACAGCCCCATAGCACAACCTGCTTGCAAAAGGCCTTTTAAATATTGTTCCATTCTCGTAAAGCGCTGTCATGGCACCAAACACAAAAGATGTTTTTTTAGTATAAAAAGATGGGCTACACTTTTCTTACCTCTCGGGTAACCCTTCCTTTGTTGTCAAAGTCGGTGTGAAGGCCTATTGCCTGTTACCTTCCTCTACAGACACTTTATAATGTCTACAAAACAGACAAAGAGCAACTGATTACCCACAGCAATGAGCTTAAGTGGCTCGGAATATTTGTCCCACCGGAACGGGTAGGAGAAATATTACTACCAGCCACTAGCTAACAACGAGCCCTGCAATCATGGACAGCGTTGGGGCCTTTTAACATTTTCAGTTGATAAGGGCCATGACCCTCAGGGATGTCCACAGCGGCTGCCCTATGTGGCCAGTATGCAGTGTCATGTAATAACATAGCAATATATTTATCTGTATATACTTTTGTTCTGTGGCTTAATGCCTTACAAGCTGCATTTGTGGGAGCCCTGCTGGCCGTCACTTCCCTTGGGGTTATCACCTTGTTGCCTTTTCACACAGGTTCCTCCACAGCAGGCACACCCCGACATAGGATTTATATAGGATGTAGAGCTTTTCAGTGGGTATTATTGTGTCAGCTTCCTGCTGCCTGGCCGTTTAGTGATAATCGGCGGCTGTTAACCCTCAGATTATTACTTTGGCATTTAATTGGGTAAAACTGATGTGGCATCTCCAGTGATTTCATCATATACTACTTACTATTTTTGAAACTGGTCCCAGAATCTTGGCATGTCAGTCTTATATCAGATTATCTAAATGGGTAGCAGTGTGCTTTAAAACTGCAGTTATCTGCCATACAAAGACGTTCCAAAATGGATCAGGTTTTACTGGAACCCTGGCTTTCAGTCTCGTGATTAAAGTGCTTGTGGCACCTTAATTACGAGACTGAAGGAATATTTAAAGTCCTTCTGCAGCACCATGCTGTTATTAGTGCGGGCCCTGCTGCTTAGAAAGTGGTCATTATTTCCACCCACTTTCTAAGACCCCCGGCCCTGCACTAATAACAGCATGGTGCTGCAGAGGGCCTTTAAATATTCCTTCAGTCATGTGATTAAAGTGCCACAAGCACTTTAATCACAAGACTGAAAGGCAGGGTTCCAGTGCACCCGGATCCATTTTGGAACATCTTTGTAATGGAACATCTTTGTAATGCCCATCAGGCCACCATAGGGTGACCGAATTTAAAAAGTAAAAAACTGGGAAAGGGCAACTAACATAAAAGTAGGACTGACTCTTGAAAGTGGCTGTCAAGGCACTACACTTCAGTAGCATTTGGAAGAGAAAGGGGGTTTAAGTGTTACTGTTCAAAGAAACATATTATGATTAATTTATTACAAACTAACACTACCTTAACGAGATTGTGCATTCCTGCCTGCCAGCTATGAAGAACTGCTACAAAAAAAAACGGGACCACTGCAGTTTGCAATGGGAACATAATCTTGAGAAAGGGGGACAGAGCACCAAATACCGGGACAGTCCTGGCAAAACCGAGATGTCTGGTCACCCTCGCCCACCAACATAGCCTGCTTGCAGAGGGCATTTTAAATATTCTTTCAGTCTCGTGATTAAAGCATTTGTGGCACCTTTAATCACGAGACTAAGGCATCCTTTATGAAAGCAAATTCTTCTTTGCATGGCATCATTCCAAATAAATCCTCCTTTGCTCTTGAAAGGCTCGCTCATATTGACGGTGTCAGAGGCAACTTTGTTGATTAATTTCAAATAATACTCAGCCATACCTAAGAATGTCCGGAGCTGATCTTTGCTCGTCGGAGCATGCATACTTTCAATGGCATCTGACAAGCTATTTTTTTGGGGTGCGAATGACCTCCTTTGAAATGACATGTCCAAGATATTCAATTTTACTTTTGTGAATCTTGCACCTTTCCTTACTGAGAGTCATCCTTGCTTTCTGTAGTTTCCTAAGCACCCCTTCAAGCATTTTGTTGTTCGACTCCAGATTGTTTGCGTAGACCAGAATGTCATCCTGGAAGAACAGAACTCCAGGATCTCCATCAAAAATTCGATGCATGACCTTCTGAAACACTGATGCTGCGGAGATGACCCCGAAAGTCATCCGTTTGTACTGAAATAGACCTTGTGTGCTATGAAAGCAGTTAATGTCTCGATTTCCTCTGCAATTTCACTTGATGATAGGCCGAAAGGAAAGTCTAATGTGGAAAAGAAACCCGCTGGTCCCATGGTGGAGAGGATTTCCTGAATTTTGGGCAATGGATGTCTTACCAGAACAGTGCACCTATATAACTCTCTCATATCCACACAAATTCCTATCTTGCCATAACTTTTCCTCACTACAACCGGTGGAGAAACCCACTCTGAGGCATCAATACATTCGATTATGTCCTACTCCACCAACATTTGTAGCTCTAATTTGACTTCATCACTCATAGCCTCCAGGATGTTCCGCATCCTTTGCGCTACTGGTGTGCAGTTATCTTTAAGTATGATTTGGTGAAGAAATCCCTGTAGGCAACCAACTCTGTCTTGCAAAAGTTTTTCCAACACCTTCGCACCACTTGATGGATCTCCCATTGACAGAACAGCATCCTCAGCATTAGGATCAAGCTTGACTGATAACCTTTTTTGGTGTGTCCAACTTAGCAGAGGCACAGCACTCTTCTTTGAGACGTAAACATTTCCAGTGATATTCCTCCCCTTGAAACTCAAAGTGGCCGGCAACCAACCTACTAGGTCTGTAGTGGCTCCCCCATAGGCTCTTGGACATCTAATGTGGAAAAGAAACCCGCTGGTCCCATGGTGGAGAGGATTTCCTGAATTTTGGGCAATGGATGTCTTACCAGAACAGTGCACCTATATAACTCTCTCATATCCACATAAATTCCTATCTTGCCATAACTTTTCCTTACTACAACCGGTGGAGAAACCCACTCTGAGGCATCAATACATTCGATTATGTCCTACTCCACCAACTTTTGTAGCTCTAATTTGACTTCATCACTCATAGCCTCCAGGATGTTCCGCATCCTTTGCGCTACTGGTGTGCAGTTATCTTTAAGTATGATTTGGTGAAGAAATCCCTGTAGGCAATCAACTCTGTCTTGAAAAAGTTTTTCCAACACCTTCGCACCACTTGATGGACCTCCCATTGACAGAACAGCATCCTCAGCATTAGGATCAAGCTTGACTGATAACCTTTTTTGGTGTGTCCAACTTAGCAGAGGCACAGCACTCTTCCTTGGGATGTAAACATTTCCAGTGATATTCCTCCCCTTGAAACTCAAAGTGGCCGGGAACCAACCTACTAGGTCTGTAGTGGCTCCCCCATAGGCTCTTGGACATATGTCCACTTCATTCAAATACTCGGGTCCCATATTCTCCCAGACTTTTTTTGGCATCAGTGTACTTGGCCCCAGAATCAATCATCATCAAAGTGGGTACTCCATTTACAAGAGCAGGCGATTTCGGACTATCTAGCTCTTCATCTTCATCCATGACTAAATGAACAGTCTCTTCTTCTTCTCCTTCACTGTGATCACTCCCTGTTCAATTGGTGGATTTTATGACCTGTCTGCATCTCGCTAAATGTCCTCTACCTTTACAAATTCTGCAAATGATTCTTACAGCCGGGTATTCTGGATCATTGGCCCAGTGTGATGCGCTGTCACACTGGAAAACATCTTCTGGAGTCGCCCCAACCTCTTCCTCTGGAGTTAAATCTTCCTCTCCCTACAAAATGTCTTCCTCTAAATGGTCTCTCATATGAAATTATCTTTCCGTCAGCACAGCCACTGCTGCACACGGTGCCAACAGCATCTGTCGAGGCAACTGGGGTGCTTAAAAGTCTCGGGTTTCACAAATGACTCCTTGAACCTTGTTTCCAGGACCTTGACACACTGTTCTGTGTGCTCAACTTCTTTTGCAATTCGTAGTACTGTATCAAGGGGTGGATCATCTTCAGACCATAACTACTCTCTGACTTTACCTGACTTTACCACTGGTGCACTCCAACATGAATAGGTCCCTTAATCTTTCATCTAACTGTTTTCCTTAAAGCTGTAATATATTGTTCTACGGACTCTCCTTCTTCTTGACTCTGCTTCCCAAACTTATAGCGTTCCAAGATGGTGCTTAACTTTTTCTCGTAATGCTTTTCCATCGTCTTGACTGACTTTTCATATTCGTTAAAATTTAGACTTTCCCCAGGTGAGAGTTCAGGTAGGTCCTGAAAATGTTCCTGGCCTGCTGAGCCGAGACAATGCAGAAGAAGTGACTTTCGTCTTTCCACGCTATAATTCTTCCCATACACAACGTTGCCAAAGTCCTCAAAGGACTTGATCCATCTTTTCCATGGGATAGCTGGTTCCACCACCTCCGGCTGGAAGAAAGGGAGAGGTGGAACGCTGTGGAGAGACATGTCTCCTGTACCTGTACCGGACAACATGTTTGCAGGCTCAGGCTTATGGTTGAGCCCTGTGTGCCACTTGGAATAGTTGGACCATGGTAAACCCCGGTATTTTATTGGGCGAGTAAAGTTGTTGGCGGAATATACATTGCACTTAAAAAAGGTAGCTATTAATGCTGGAGAACAGTTCAGTATTGGGACGAAGAAGATTGTATTAATGATCAGTATATGTCCTTTCCTCTAAAGCATGCACCCGAGAACAGTTCAGTACTGGGACGAAGAAGATTGTATTAGTGATCAGCATATGGCCTTTACTCTAAAGTATGTGCACGATGGCAGGAGCAGTAACGTGATTCGCTGGAGAACAGTCGTTTGTGGGGACTTTGCAAAAGCCACAAGTGGTGTGATTATTGTTGTGTCCCCCCTGGCCTGCATGCGCTCTCACTAGGCCTGAATCAGCTGCTCGGGGAAGGCGAGTCACTTCAGATGACTCAAACAACTGTAGCTGGTGGTGCTTCCAAAGTCGGCGCTCGTCACCGGTTTGTAAAGTACTCTGGCACGCAGGAGGTAGTTAAGAATACTTATATTTATTTAGTATTTATAATTACAGGAGATAAGTTATGTGGGTAAATAGGATCCCTGCCGGCACCAGCCGCTTCAGGCTCCTTCCAACCGCCACTCTCTGTCTCGGTTCCACCCTCACGGGCACCTGCACGTTGTAAGGAAGGCGCCACTCTCTGTCTCCGTTCCACCCTCACGGGCACCTGCACGTTGTAAGGAAGGTATGATATCACAAGTATGACACTGACACAAAGGGTACAATTTGTAAAAACCTTTATTGAAGATTCAATGGAGTTGGAGAAACTTCTACTTTGCTCTATAACTATGATGGGAGTACTCCCAACCATCAAACAGTCCTAGTTGAGTCCGTCAAATCAAAATGGTCTATGCTAACAAAAACCCAATGCCTGCCCTATATCTTGTACAATAAGTGTGAAAAGGAGAATGTATATGCAAAGGAAAGTCAGTGTTCAAATATAAAGAATTAATGTGGGGGAGTCAGCTCTCTTCCCCAAGTTGGGCAGCAGGGAGTGAGGCGGTCCCTGTAGGCAAGATGACACACTCTGGCTCAGGCTCTTAACACAAAGGCAGTTCAAGACGTGGAACGAGGCCCGTCTGGCCTTCCATGTTAAAGTTTTACTTTCCAATTTCCAAAACACAGTAAACCAAAAAGTTCTCGTCGGCCCCCCTCTGTTGAGCTAAGACCCCGTAAAGCAAACGTTCACGTTGGTCACCCTCTGTCGGGCTCAGACCTTTCGCAGCAAAAGTTCACGTTGGTCCTCCTCTGTCGGTCTCAGACCTTTTAAAACAAAAGTTCAACAACACTTGCAAGGGTTCCCTTCCCCAAGCTTAATTCCCCTCCTTAATTCCCCTAACTTATTACACCTTTGGTCTCCATCAGTCAGGCTCGGACCGTTTCCTGATGTCGAAGACTTTCAAATGTGCGTGGCTTTCTTTCTACAGACCTGTGCAGGACCACTACGACTTTCCAGCTTTCAATTCACACTCGTATATTGTTTACCCCAGTGCTTCCTGGCCTGGGTAGTTCACTGTATTATGCACCAAAGTTTTACGTTCACCTTTTTACTCTCCCCTTTTCTCTGGGTCAATTTCCATCACCTTGCTTTTACAGTTCATTCACTTTATCGCTAAAAACCTTTCACCTTTCACTGAGACCTTCGAGTGGGCTACTTCCTTTCGCCAGACCACTCTATTACTCAGTATCACTGACTTTACAGCTACCATTACTTCAAGTTACATTCCCAGGTCTGCCTTTCTTCACGTCTCATCCACACGCGTGCATCCTTCAATTGTGTGTTATATTGTTGCCACTTCAATCTTTTTTTAGCACACACACGGTATCTCACATTGCTTTCCAACTTACTGGCTGTGTGTGTTTCTTTCTTGTCTTTACTGTCTTCCAGTTTACAAGTCAGGGTTAGTACAACAGGCTTGGCCTCGCCTCCCCAATTCTGCCGTTCAACCGGCAGGGTAGCTGGCGTCCTTGAAACACAATGCAGCCTTCTAATTTGAGATTCTGCTTTCTCCAATTGTCTTTCACAGGCTTTTGGAGGCAACAATCTCCTGCAGGGAACTCCTGGGTTTCACCGCCTGTGGCTCTCGTCCCTCTGCTCCAGTAGGTTTGCCTTCGCCCCGAAAGTTCTGCTCTTACTCGAGTTCCACCTTGCTCAGAGTGTGTCTCTATGTTCCACCTTTTATCCGTCTTAGGAAAGCTAATTGGTATCAGATGTATGCACTTAGAATCAAGTGCCTGACTTTGCCTGACCCAATTAGCGGGACATGTCCAATGTAGTGTGTCAGAGTTATAGCATTATTACTCTGTCACACTCTTCCTCGGCCCAGTGTTTGTGTGGTAGGGAGGGAGTTGGGATGTTGGAGAATCCTATGAAATAGGAGGGATCATGGGAACGGGAAAGGGAGGAATACCGTGTCTTGCCACTGACTGCCTCACCCCCACTCCCTGAAGACCCCTCACCCAGGTGATCCTCCTGCACTGGTCCACCCCCAGGAACTGGATCCAAAAGCGATGGCTGTGTCGTGGCCAACTGGATGACAGGACCCCGAGGACTAGCGGGTGAGACACCTTTGGTTTCTCACACCGTGCAGGACCAGCAAGGCTTCAGAATCAGCTGACGAGAGATCCGACGCCGACCCTACACTATGTGGCAATATCAGGAGCAGCGCTGGTCAATGGGCTGGAACATGCCGGGTCTGAGATCTGGCATCATATGTCTCCCCTGATCTCGGACCCGCCCTGCCTCAGCCCTGGAGCTGGAAAGACAAGGGTTTCGGTCTGGAGTGGGGGAAAGAGCCGCACAGCAGATTGGCACCAATGCGCCACTAGCGACTTGCTCTTGTGGCTCCGCCCCCCTACGTATGTCACGCAGCCCAGTCCAAAGGGCTCCTTAAGGATGGCACAGGGGCAAGTCAGTCCCAGCCCACCTTGGCACCACCAGGCTCAAGCAACCAGGAGCGGCAGGTAAGTTTGAGCATGATGCACGCATTCCGTCCCCACTTCTGCATCTGAAGCTGGGGACGTGGTGATCTAATCTGCTCGCTCTAGCACACAGAGCAGATTACATTATTTATTTATTGGTATTTATAATGCGTTTATACAGCATATGGTGTTTCAAGGCACAACAAGACAACAAGGATGAAGAAAATCTAAAACAGTCCTACTAGTCCTTGTATAATTCGGATGGTGCAAGTGCAGTAACAAGAAGTGCGAGGGAGAGGGGAGGCGTGGCGAGCGTGCAGCTGCTGGGGGGAGGGAAGGTGGGAAAGGGCCCATGGGTTGGGCGAGTGCTAAGGGGAGGTCCGATGGACGAGTGCCAGGGGAATGCAGAGAGTGCAGGGGAAAGATGGTCTACGTGCTAAGTGCGAGGAACAGGGCTGGATGGACTCAAAGGGGGTGGAGGCCCAGCCCGGCTAGTGCAGGGGGAGGGAGCCCGGTAGGGCAAATGTAGGTTAGGGGGGCAGGCGAGACCGAGTGCAGGGGTAGACTGGTCGGGGATGGCCTGGTGCCCTGTAAGACTGAGAAGGGACCAGGCAGCCAGTCAAAATGAGGCAGAGGGGGACATTAGCAGGGGAGGGAGAGAGGGAATGAGGAAAAGAAAAGGAGGATCTTGAGAAGCTTCCAGAACTTAAGGAGATCCGGCTCAAGTCTGACAAGGGCAGGGAGGCCATTCCAGAGGGAGGCACTTGCAGAGGAAGAGAGAGATCTACCTCCCACTCTCTGTGTGTAAAAGCATCTGAACTGCAGAGAGTTGGAGCTAGAAGACAGACAAACAGCAGGGAGGTATTTCGGGAGAGAGAGTTGGATGTAGCTGGGTTCCAGGCAAATGGGAGGCAGTGGAGAGATTTTAGGGCTGGAGAGATGCAGTCCCTGGATTTGAGGCCAAAGATAACTCTCGCTGTCCTATTCTGGATTATTTGAAGGGGGTGAAGGGAGGATTTAGGCAGATTGAGGAAGTAGTCCAGCCTAGAGAGGGCCAGAGCTCTGGAGACATTGAGTTTCTGGGGGAAGGTGAGGAAAGGGAGAATGCCTCTGAGGAGTGTGAGAAACCTGAAGGTGTCTCACTAATCCCCAGGGATCTGTCATCCAGGTGGCCAGGACATGGCCATCGCTATTGGATCCAGTTCCGGGGGTTGGACCAGTGTGGGAGTGTCACCTGGATGAGGGGTCATCGGGGAGTGGAGGTGGGACACTGACAGGTGAGACGTGGTATCCCCCTTATTATACCACGTAGGATATGCTCTCTACCCCCCACCTTTCTGACACAAGCACTTTCTTACTCCATGAAAGACAACGAGACGTTTACCTGATATATCGCAAAACAAGGGTCAGGAAGATTCAGGCAATTGACCAGAACCACACACCTGACGGCCCTTTCCCTTCCCCACAAGGATAAATGGTGGAGCACGAGAGCACACTACGAGCAAGGCAAACCGCACGACGAGACAGCTATCCCAGCGTGGCAGTTCAAGAGGAGAAAAGCGGCGAGAACTGAAGGGGTGACAAGGAGAGAACCGACCTTGTCCCTTTCAACCCAGACCCACGAAGCCTCCATGAAAGGAATTCTAAGACCTCAAATAATAGCCAGCGTGTGTTGCAGCACATGTCAACAGTACACAGAGCCTTCCTACACTGATAATCAGGGCAGGGAGAGACACTTGCTGCTGTGGTACCTTCCTTGACTCCAAAGACAAGAAAAGCCAAGCGGTTCATCACAGCCGGTGAGTCGAAGGGAGAACCGATAAGAAACTGAACTGTGTGGAGCGAAAGTTACGAATGGCAAATTAAGGGGAAAACCAGCTGCAGAGGGGTCCGGCACCACGTGGATGCTCACTCGATAGACTCTGGTTGATTCCCCATTGTTGAAACTACCAATGCTAGAAGGCCGTAGGGGAGCCGCAAGGAAAAGATCAAAGTGGTCATACAGGGGTCTAGCAAAAACCCCTGTACAGTCGAAAGTCACGTAATTGAGAAGGTAAGGGGGACAAATCCTGCATAGTGCAAAAGGAGAAACAACTGTGTGTTTGGCAAGAGTCAACCCGACTGAGGGGTGCCGACAGAACGGGGTGAAGCATGATGCCCCAATGAACATTGTGTCGACAAGAGTGAACCTGACGGAGGGATCTCCACAGTGGATTGACATCCCTGGGCAGCCCTCTGCCCTGCAGCCCCCTTAGGTGAAGGGCGGCTCCCTGATTGGCAGCTCTGGGTTGTGTCTGCAGGTGTCCACAGGGGACGCCTGTTGCCTGTTGCCACCCTGCCTTTTGCCCTGCCCCCCCCTTCCTACCTTCATCCCTAGCGGACCCACTAACTTGTTGTGTTGTCTCCTGTCTTCTTATCTGCTCCATTTCAAATACCTATAATATGCACTGGCTAAGTATTTAAATTGCATTGTGTAACCTAGGCTTTTCTCCCTCTATTCAGGATTCTCAAATTTAGGTGTCTTTTATCATGTATAATATGCACTGGCTAAGTATTTAAATTGCATTGTGTAACCTAGGCCTTTCTCCCTCTATTCAGGATTCCCAAATTTAGGTGTCTTTTTAACCTGTATAATATGCACTGGCTAAGCATTTAAATTGCATTGTGTAACCTAGGCCATTCCTCCCCCTATTCAGGATTCCTGCTCTCGTTTTCGCTGTGTCGTCTCTCCTATCTTATTGCACAATATTTTAGCTCTGTAAGTCTGAGTGGCATCATCCTGTCCTTTTGTGCAACTTGCCTGCCTTTCACTCTTGTCTCCCTACTCTAGTGCCCTCCTCCAGTATCTTCACCTCTCTCCTCTCCCACCTACTCTATGGTGCTCTCTGTCACTCCTATCTTCTCAAACTGCTTCTCTATTGATTATCCTGCTCTCCTCACTAAATCTGGTAGGAAGAAGTTTAAAAAGGACATCCTGGTCTCCAACCCAGGCCTCCCTATTGCTGACACCTAAACCAGTGCCTCCTCCACGGAAACTCTCACCGACATCCTCTTTGTCATGCCTTCTCCTGACTTATGGACCCTTCATATGGTCTCTGTGCTCTCCCCTTTCTCCTCTTCTCCCATTAATGGTGGCACCCGCTGGGACGCCCTCCTGGCCTCCTTCCTTTCCTTTAAGGTCATTTTTAATGTTTACTCAAATGGGACCATCTTGGTCCAAGGCCCTCAGGCCAACCTTCACCTCTTTGATAGACGCTTCCCGCGCCTCATCAACTTCCTTTCTTCTCCGGCTGTCCCCCCTCCACTTTTCTTGGCTACCTTGCCCTGCCCCTCCCTCTCTGCCCTCTCTCTGGCTCCTTCTACCTTCTACACCTCTGCAGGGCGTATCTCTGACCTGTGCCCCTCCCCAGAAGTCCTTCAAGGATGGCAACCTTCTCCACACTGCCACTCTAAACTCTCGCTCTGCTGTCAAGCATTCCTCTGATATCTGCCGCCTCCTTGAAGAACTTGACCTCGATGTCCTCGCTCTCACTGAGACATGGTTCACGGCTAGCTCTGTCACCAGCTTTGATACACTCCTACCTGATGGCTACAAGATCCTCTCCGCTCCCAGGCCTTTCCGCTCTGGTGGGGGTGTTACCCTTATCTTCCGCGAGTGGTTTCCTGCCTCTGTCATTCCTACGCAGACCTACTCCTCTTATGAATGCCTTGCCTGCAGGCTCTCTCTCTCCCCTAGCCATTCCCTTACTGTGGCTACAATCTATCGGCCACCTAGTCAGATTTCTTCCTTCCTCTCTGAGTGGGCAGACCTTGTCGCCTCACTCCTGGCCTCAACCACTCAACTCCTCCTTCTTGGAGATTTCAACATCCACCTGGATGCCTCCTGTCCCCCCTCTGCACTCTTTCGCGACCTCTGCGACTCTCTCTCATTCACCATTCTCCCCCCAGGCCCGACTCATTCTGCAGGCACACTCTCGATGCTCTGATCTCCTCAGACTTTCCCCTCTCTGTCCCCCTCTCCACTCCTCTCTCCTGGAGTGATCACTTTCTCCACCTCACCTGCCCCGCCCCTCAGGCCAAGCCACCTCCATCACTGCCACCCACCTTCTCGGTCATCCGACCCATGAAGCGCGTGTCAGTTGAGGCTTTCGCTTCCACCTTCTCACCCTTCCGCCCCCTTTGGCTGACTCTCACCCTGACACAGACCTCTCCACACTCCACTCTTCTATATCTCATACTCTTGATATCCTTGCCCCTGTCATGAGAACCCGCCTGAAGCCCAAAGCCAAGTGTAACTCCTGATATGACTCAGACCTCATCACCCTAAAACACAAGTGCAGGGTGGCCGAGAGGAAATGGCGTGCTTCATGTTCATCCTCTGACAAACTGGCCTGCCGCCTGCTACAAAGGCAATACCGGCTCTCCGTCCTCACAAGAAGAGAGCTCATATCCAAGCCTGCATCTCTGCAAGGAACTGGCCAATCCCGCTGCAGTCTCTACCTCTCCTGTCCCCTCACAGGCCCTCTGCACGGCTCTGGCTTCTCATTTCATTTCTAAAAATCAGGACATCCTGTCCTCACTCTCCTCCTATCGCCTCCCTCCCCCTATTCTCTGCTCCTCCTCTGGCCCTTCTGCAGCCACCCCCCTCCCTCCTTCTCTGCCTTGCCCTTTTCCTGCAGACGATGTTTGTAGACAAGTCCGATCTATGAAAGTCTCGTCGAAACAGGTTCACCCCTGTTCGTCCAAAACCATCAAGGACCACATCGACTCCCTGGCTCCTGCCCTGGCTGATTTCTGCAATCTCTCCTTCACCACGGGAGTCTTCCCATCCCCTCTGAAGCACTCCCTTGTGCACCCTCTACTTAAGAAGCCCTCTGCCGACCCCTCTTGCCTGGCTAACTATCGCCCAATCTCCATCACTCCCTTCCTGGGCAAGGTCCTGGAGAAATTGGCCATCTCCCAGCTTAATCTCCACACTGAATCTGTTGGTTGTCTCCATGATCATCAGTCTGGCTTCAGAGCCGCCAGAAGCATGGAAACTGCTCTCCTGAACATCCGTGAAGACCTGCTCTCCAACCTCGACTCCAACATCCCTTGCGTCCTCATCTTTCTTGATCTCTCTTCTGCCTTTGACACTGTCAACCATGCCATCCTGCTCAACCGCCTCCGTGATATCCTGGGTATCACTGGTCAGGCTCTTGCATGGCTGACTTCCTCCTTCTCCGATCGACTCTCCCAGGTCCAACTTGGGTCCTTCCTCTCTGATATCTTTTTCTCTACCTGCGGTGTCCTGCAGGGATCTAACCTCTCTCCCTGGCTGTTCAACCAATACCTGGCACTCCTTGCCCACAGCATCACCGCTCTCTGCCCCAATTTTCAGTGCTATGCGGATGATACCCAGCTCATTTTCAGGCTACCCTTGGCCTCCTCCTCTCCTTCCCTCATCTGTGACTGTCTGTCTGCTATCCAGGTGTGGTGTGCAGCCAATGACCTCTGCCTTAATGCCAGTAAGACTGAGGTTCTACTCATCGGCACACCCACTCCCTCCTTCCCTGCAGCTCTCTGGCCTGCCTCTCTTGGCCCTCTTCCTGCTCCCACCTGCAAGGCAAAAAACCTTGGGGTCATCTTCGACTCCACACTCTCCTTCTGTCCTCACATCTCTGACGTCTCTAAGAAGTCTCACTACCATCTGCACCTCCTCAGAGGTATTCTTCCTTTCCTCACCTTCCCCCAGAAGCTCACTGTCTCCAGAGCCCTGGTTCTCTCTATGCTGGACTATTGTAACAGCCTCTATCTACATCTGCCTGCCTCTTCTCCGCCCTCTGCAACTTATCCAGAACAGGACTGCGAGACTTGTCCTTGGCCTCAAGCCCAGGGATCGTATCTCTCCAGGACTGAAATCTCTGCACTGGCTCCCAGTGGCTGCGAGGATCAAATTCAAAACCCTCTGCATTGTCCACAAGGCCTTCTGGGAGCTGGGGCCAAAATACCTTCAACTCTCTCTTCCTAAATATCTTCCATCCTGAGCTCTTCGCTCAACCGCCTCCAACTCCCTCAGGGTCAGTCGCTTCTCCAAGCAACAAGTTGGAGGTAGATCTCTCTTTTCGACAGGGGCCTCCCTCTGGAACAGCCTTCATGCCTCCCTGAAACTTGAGGAGAACCATCTCCGGTTCCGGAAGCACCTCAGAACCTTCCTCTTTGCTTCTGCTTTCTCTCTTCCTCTCCCCTACTGATTCCTGGCTGAAACTGCACTGGTCACATGGCCACCCTCTGTGCTATCAGGCCCGGCCCTGCCAGTTGCTCACCTGCACTGCCTTCCTGGCAACCCTGCACTTGGAGACTCTTTCTGTATCCCTACAGTCCCCTACCTGCACTTATGCCTGCACTTACCTTGCACTTGCCACTAGCTGGCCGTTATTTAGTCTTATCCTTCTATCCCATGTACTGCACTTTCCCCTCTCCCTGCACCCTTGCACTTTCCCTTTCCCCCTTCCCATGCACGTGCACAATCTGAATGACATCTGGCCTAGTAGGATCGTTATCTGTCTTCCCCTGTTCCCCCTCCCTTGCCTCGTCGCGCCTTGAAACACTTGTGTATAGGCGCGTTATAAATGCCATATCATATCATATCATATCATAGTGAACACAACGGAGGGATGCTAATATTCAAGAAGGGTTTGAGCCCGAAAGACGGAGATCCGGGTATGAAAAGTCATCACCCAACGACTTGTGAATACCACAGGAAAAATCTTTTGACTAACATTCGAGAAGGGTCTGAGCCCATAAGAGAGGGGTCCAAGGGTGAGAAGCCATCACCCAATGACTCGTGAATGCAGCAGGTGAAATCTTGTGAATAAAAGCCATAGTGGACCTGACGGAGCGAGGCTGACATTCGAGAGGGGTCTGAGCCCAGATGAGGGGGTCCCAGAGGTGAAAACCATCGACCAACATAATGAAATAGATGAGATCTTGTGAATAAAAGCTGTAGTGAACCCGACAGAGGGAGACTGCTATTCGAGAGCTGTCTGAGTCCGGAAGAGGGAGATCCAGGGGTAAAAAGCCATCACCCAATGTACAGACGGAAAGGAACTTTTTGTTTTGATACCTGAGAACGGAACTGTAGTCTTGTATGGGGAAAGCTCGAGAGTGTGCTATGCTCAGGAGTCCCACCTTGTCCCATGCTCAAAAGGTGGGGAAGGGAGAGCCTGGGCTATAACATCCTGATTTATCATTTGCAAACACCTCTTTCTTTCTTGTAAACATTATCCTACACTTTTTTAGTATTTAGTTGTAAGGATTGGTAATAGTTTTTTTAGTATAGCCCCTTTTATTTGACAAGACGCCACTAGGACTGCCTTATGATTTGATGGTCGTTGTTAGAAAATAATAATAATATGCATCTTTCTTACCCCTAAGCTAATCCCTTTTCGCGATCAAAATCCGGTTAATTTAGCAACACTCAAAATAGAGTCGCATTTGTCAGTCATCGAGTAAAAGCAAAATAGAAAATGTGTTCATGGCTTCCTCTGTCAGTCATTACGAGAAAAGGCTGCGTCTGTGTAGAGTGAATGTTTCAGCCGCCTGACCTTCATCGATAAACCCAGGTTAAATAACATTATGGACGGGTCCTCCTATTCAGTAAGTAAGAAAGGCTGTTCCAAGATGGTTCTATTCTCTTAACTAAATGTTATGTAAAGACTGGCTGCACTAAGCAGAGGTTAGTCACACAATGAGTCACAGTGTTAAGCCCTTCCACTTTGTAAAACGCATGAAAGGTATCTTTTAAAGGTTGTGCAAATAGGGTGACCATTGTTGGAACGGAGGGCAAGTGGATTCTGTGTTTAAGGCCTCAAACATAAGTCACTGTCCGTGAACTGACAGAAAAAGCTTTTAATTAAAGTGTAAGCAAAGTAGAGACTCTTGACATAACAATAACATCTGTTGAATATGCAATTTGTTCTGCCTTTAGGGGATTAGGTGTCATATTGTGTATGTAGTCTGAACGTATTTCTGTTATTATTTTTTGCAAATTAATAATAAATGACCTATGCTGATGCAGGCTTCACTTCTCTAGAGAATAAGATGCTGTGTACTATTCAGGCACCTCATTTCTCCACTCTCCCTGAAATACTGGTCGTGGATGAACCTGAAGTCCGCTCGAGTGCATGATATGCGCAAAATAAATCTTACCTTGCAATTTTGAAACTCTGTCTCAGATACTCTACTTTGTTTCAATTATAGAGCTTAGAAGTCTCAGTCATAGCTTGCTCCCATCTTAGATTTAAGTTTAGATTAGGCCTTTCTCTCATCCATTTATACAGGTTAATAAACACCCTTGAACTGTGATCACGTGTGTCTGTCTTTACTGTTGCCACCATGAGTTCCTTACAGAGGGTGCAGCTGGAAGTGGGCCTTCTAGGAAAGGTCAGTGATGTGAGAAGAGAAGGAGAGAGAGGATTCGAAGATGACACCAAGGTCTTTTGCCTCCCAGGAGGATGAGGGGAGGGGACCCATTGAGGGCGGCCAGAGAGTAGGAGGGAAGGAGGGAGCTGTGGTGCAAATGAGAAGGATCTCAATCTTACTGGCATTATGGCATAGATCGTTAGCAGCACACCATGCTTGAATAGTAGTCAGACAGACGGGGATGAGAGAGGAGGCAGTGGAGGGAAGCTTGAAGGAGAGCTGCGTGTCATCTGCATAACACTGGAAGTGAGGAGAGAAGGCGGAGATCAAATGGGCTAGAGGGGCAAGGTAGATACTGAAGAGCCACAGCGAGTGGATAGAGTCCTGAGGGATGCCGCAAGGTGGAGAGTGTGATGGAGGAGAGAAAAGGGCCCAGTTGAATCTGGGATGGTCTGTCAGAGAGGTAGGCGGTCAACCAGTCCAATGCCAGGTCAATCATGCCAGGTCCGTGATACCAAGGGTAATATATATATTTTTTTTTAAATTTCATTCAACAAGACCAAAATATACAGGTACGATTACTAAAACAATTGATATATATATAATAATAAATAAAAACATTTACAATATCACATCATCTTAAAAAACAGAAACCAAAGTATACAGATATGACATACCTACTATTTCATTCAATTCCTTCGTCATCGTTAGAACTCTGTCAATAAACTAACTGCATTTTAAGAACATAAGAATGACCACCAATTTATCAAATGTGTCTTTGCTAGTAATTCAAACAGTTGTTTCTTCTGAGCATGCAATGCACACTTGGTATGGTGCTCATTTCCTCTGTCAGAATATTCACCCTGACAGTAAAATGCATGCAAAGCATGAGACATATATACAGGTTTGGACGGTTTGGCTGTTTCAGTTTGGGCTGTTGAGCAAAAGATGACTTTCAGATGCAGTCTATGAAGTTGTTGCATATTGTTGCTCGGCTGCACGCATAGAAACAATGTTTCTATGCGTGCAGCTGAGCCGTGATATGAAAGAAGCAAACCCCCTCAAGTGGAAGAAACTCTATGTTCCTGATTGCTGCTTGTGGCAGTTTCCTTACTGCTGTGTCTGAGTCAGGGGTAGAGAGCGTCCTCGACTTGGGGAGGGGGTTGGGGGGGTTGGGCCTCGTGTCTACATGGAACAGTGCTCCGGCAAGATAGATTTTGCCGGAGCGCAGCTCAGTCTTGTTCTGATCCAATTCCTCCCCATAGTGGGATAAAAGTATTTGTGCGGGAGCACACACTTGGGTTAAGTGGCAAAGTTGGGATTTAAGACCATTCTGCAATTCAGGCACTTAAACACATCTCTTCCTAGATGTAATTGGTAGAAATATTGTTTGCAAAAGGTATTTTTAATACTTTGCTTTGAAAACACAATCTGACGATGAAATGCATTTTAACAATATGGAAACTTTGTTTTGACAACTGAAGCTAGCTGCTGTTGTTACAGAAGCTTAACGATTCTTTTTTTGTATTGGGTGTATATTTGTTCATACTGTCCAAACTAGCAATATGATTTTATTTCAGAAGCTGCAGATAAGAATCATTTTCACTGTCAAAAGAAATGAACGCCAAGCTGGTTGCAAGAATGTCATGTCAGGGCAGCGACTGTGCATGGGGCAGACAGGGCAGGTTGCGTATACTGCAGTATTGCCTTAAAGGATAGTTCCGGGACTTTTTTTTTATTGTCCCTACGGTTCGGCCATGTGTTTTTAAGCATAACTCGGTAGATCGTAGAAAACTTTCCTATGGACCTTACCCGACTTTTCGTCCATTAACGCACTCGAAATCAGCCGCCATTTTCTGATAATCCTATCATTTCCCCCCATCGCCCTGGCTCACCTACTTTTGCGGCACTAAATCAAATCCCCCGCCCCTGAAACAGACTTTATCAAAACATTCATATTCCCCGCCTCTATCCGTGACGTGACTGTGCTGCGTAGGCAAACGCGCCCAGGCGTCTTCTACGCGACTCCACACAGAACCCGGAAACCAACACAGATCAGCTCACAACACAGCGCGCCACAATTCGCAATATGAAACTGTACTTTTAAATCAAACCGCAAGATTGTAAATTTGGTAAAGTACATTTATTTGACATCAAATGTTTAGAGAATATTCAGCGATTTGCATTTTTATTTGGTCAGGTTCCAAAAAGTTCGTTTTGAGGCACGCGATGTTCCTTTGCTGTACACAGGGTCTTAGATCATCTCACAATACAGCGCCACAATTCGGAATATGAAACTGTGGTTTAAAAGCAAACTGCAAGATTGTACATTTGGCAAAGTACATTTATTGGACATCAAATGTTTAGAGAATATTCAGCGATTTTCATTTTTCTTTGCTCTCGATCCAAAATAGTTCGTCTTGAGGCAAGCGATGTTCGTGTGCAGTACACAGGGTGTTGGTTTACGATAACATAAGCTCTTCGGTCGCACTGATAATCGCATGGCTGTTCCAACAACGAGGCACTAGGCCACCACAGCGGTCTGTATGTTGCATCTAGCCGTTAGTACCGCGTAAGGGCATACTTGTACTTGGCGATCGTCCCATAAAATGGTCAGGGTGGTAACGTTGTTCACGCGGAGAAGCAACTGGCGGTTGAAAAAGCCATCCGCCGGTGTCTGGTACTCGTGACACAGACAATAATGGGTGAAGTACCTGTTTGAAAAACATAAAAAATGAAATTAGTCTCACCATCAGATCTTTATTAAAATTATTCATTTTATATATTCGGTCGGTAAATTATTTCATAGCTAGGACAGTGCAACTGGGTTTTAAACGTCAAGGGGGGGCTGTAGGATACTGAGACAGTCCACCAGTGCAGGGGTTGACAGGGAGTGCAGGTGGAGAGTGGAAGGGCCCAGGACCGAGATCGCAGACAGTGGACCAGTTGTAGCAGGGGAGAGGGAGAGAGAAAGCAGAAGCAAAGAGGAAGGTTTTGAGGTGCTTCCGTAAAAGGAGACGGTTCTCCCCAAGATAGTGCGCGGTACAAAACAATATGCCACATAGAACGAACAAGTCCAACTTAACCCGTCTTTAAAGCTACTGTATAGTAATTAAATTGCGGTATAAACTCATCTAAAGAGTTACTTACATTATATTTGCATTTTCCATTGTGTCTGTGCGTAGGGCAGTCCCGAAATACCACTCCTTCTATGCAGACGTTATTTCTTCTAATGAACGAACATGAAATGGCTTTCGTTTCTGAAATTATATTCATTATCGTTTCTTACGTGGTCCCGGCCTGTCAAGGTCAAATAACAATAGAACCTTATACTGAGTCGTGGGCCATTCTGGCACCCTAGAAAAAATCAAAGCAGCTGACCTTCACTTTGAACGAGCACACATTCCTAGTTAGCTACATTCAGTGTAAGGCCGTCTCACAGGACTTGAAATTAACACTCCATCTTTGCATTTTGTCTGCGTGCTTTGCAGCCCCACAGAACCATAAATACGGAGACATTCTATATTTTTTGAAAAATGATTTATATTACTGTTTGGTTTAATTTAATGCGCAAATGAACAAGGGTGGAGAGACACATTGCATGTACACTGAGCAATCACTTTTATTTACACAATACATAGCTACACATATTCAATGGGCCTGCGACATGAGGAGACTCGAGAGAACAGACAATCAAATTACAATCATTTAAACCGTGATGTGTATTTCTCAATGAGTTCTTCTTTAGGTGGACATGGAACAGAGGCAATGTTGGGTGGCAATGCAGTTGTCCCCTGCACAGGTTCGTTCACAACTCCATTTATGTGCTTATCTAGGACGTCAACAATAAGTTTCTCAATAAACTCATATTGCATATCCTCAAACACTGGTTTGATCACCCATTGTTTACTTCTTTTAGTGAAGGCCTTATTGTAGCGAAGCATCCCTAAAGTTCCGGTCGTCCTACTTTGTTGACGGCCAACATTATGGTTATGTGCCAAGACCGCTAAAAGAGTCCGATTTATCATGCCCTCCATGCCAAAATGCAATCGTTTTGGCCTGTACTTTAGGCACATATTGTGGAACACCTCCAAATCTCCTGTGTGGCAGAATTCCGTGAGTCCCCTCAAAGCTTTTGTTATAGTTTTATCAAATACAATCTTTTCAATGGCTTTGTGAGTGGGTGATGAAGGAATCAACCACTTCTTCTTCCGTGCCTCCTCTGTGGACAAATGGCCATGTTCACAATTGTGGAAATGTTGGTTCGTGTTCCATCGGTGAACGTTCGTACAGTGTGGCATTACTGACCGCCATTTTTCCAGTAGAATTTCCAACGACCCTCCACATGTTTTTGAGCTCCACCAAAGATGGTTGCTGATTGACTTGGACCACTGTGAAATACCTTGCAATTCTTTTTTTTTACCTGCAGCCGACAATTTTTTATTGATTGATTTTGCAAGATGCCAAACGTCAAATTGGTGATTTATATTTTTGTACTGTTCTCTCATTGTCTTGGCAATTGAAACGTGTCTGTCCGTGGCTATCAGGTCGATCACCATTCCCCGCGATTGTAGTTCTTGCAATGATGCTACAAAGCCAACTTTCTCCATGGCCACTGAGGATGTACTTTGTGACACCTGCACGACCACCGAACTCACAATTTTCTTACTTTCCATGTCCTGAAAGTGGTAGGTGCAGTACTTGGCTGAAAATCCTGGGCTGTCGCACTGTCCATCACCGGCTAGCCTGAACCGTTTGCCCGCGAATGTACTATCAATAGACATTTTTTCCATTCTCCAAGCTTCGCTAATGGCTGGAAATAGATAATCGGTTTGGTATTTGTAGAACTGAGTTTTCGCAATGAAATGAATTCCCACAAACTGAAAGAAAGACTCTAATTTTTTAAAACTTGAACCACTAAAAAGTGCAGCCGCTGCACAAAGTAGATTGCCTGCTGGCAGTTGTCCCAGCATAGGTTGTGCAGACCATGAGAAAGGATGATATTTTGTACAGGTGGCATGTATTTTAAGGTTAGTGCCTCGAATTGCACGAGTCACATTAATGAATGGCTCCCCACATACTTCCCCACCAACCGAATGCCCACATTTCATCCGAATAATAATATCAATCAAACAACTATCGAATACAATGAATTTGGCCTCTTTCCTTATACTGTCACTCTGCATCCCAGCTGGTTCGGCCTGTAACGTTGAGGACATGTCACTCACATGAAAGGTAGAATCTCTGATATCGTCTTCCGCTATGTTCAGTGATATTGATGGTGTTTCATTGTCGTCCACTTCATTCTCTTCCATTGCAACATCTGTTCCTTCTCCGGAGATGGGTGAATAAAACAATTTCTTCAACTTTCTCGCGGTCTTAGTTTTTGCGGGTGTGGATTCTGTGAATTGATCTCCGACTGCATCCGAACTACCAGGAGGACATTCACTATCAATGGCTGGTGGTGGTATAGCTCCGTTGTCAATCACTTCATATTCTTCCCATTGGCACGATGCATCTCCAGTCTCAAGTCCCTGCCAAAAGGTTTGACAAGCAACATCTCTCGTTCGCTTCACTGTCTGTGTAGATCTAGTTCGTACACCCACTCGCAACTAGAGGACAGATTGGAAAAGGGATGTTCAGTTTAAACACAACTTACAGTATTGAACTATTAACAGTGAAAAACAACATAATATAGTGACCAGGACACTAACCTTCTTTTGCTTTCTTTTCTTTGAAACTTTCTTGCCTCGAACTTCAACATCAGGACGCTGTTGCTCCGACTCGTGTGTGCATGTCTCCACTTCCTCTTGCGCTGCAACGACTATATTTTCATGATAAGCACATCCATCACGCACTGACGCTCCATCGACTCCCTGAAACATAGAACTTTCATTAGTATGTATAGTAATATCGAAAACACAAAATGTACTTGGGGACCAATACCCACGTACATCTCAATAGCAAAACACGAATGAACGCTTTGTGTAGAACATTCAAATGACAATTATTCACGCATTGTTGATCTAGTTAGATGGAACTGTCAAGATCCATACCTCGGGCTCCTCATAGACTTCCATTGATGATATTATTGAAGATGATGCTTCAGTGACTCCCTGAAACACAGTAATTGCATTAGTATGGTTTTCTATTTTGATAAAAAGAACAGAAACTTTGTGCAGGCGTGAACGGCTCATCTAAATAGACCTGCACAAATGATCAGTTGTCTAAAATAAATAATGGATATGTAAATAAGATTCGATTTGCTCGATCGTTGGAAGTGTCACCACCCAGAGATCTGCATCAACTACTAGGGGTGATGTTCTTGTAGAAGAAGCTCCGTCATCTCCCTGAAACATAGTACTTGCGTTAATAAAGAAGGAAGTATAGCGGATGTAATCACGTCATATGATTTCGCTTGATTGAACTGTCAGTATCCATACCTCGAAATGCATAAGAACATCAAGGGACGATGTAACTGCGGTGCACACTTCTGCAAGCTGTTGCGCCGACCCGTAACTGCACGCTCCCCCTTCTTCTTGGACTAATGCTCCATCGACTCCCTGAAACATAGGACTTTCATTAGTAATGAACACAATATTGAAAAAAGAAGACACATAGGAGGGCGACGACAGAAGGACATATCAATGGCTAAAAACGAAAGAAACATTGTGTGTAACAATCACGCTACAAGAATGCAAGATCTGATGATCTCCATCGATGGAACTGTCCTGAAACGTACCTCGAGCATCTGAGTGACATCAACGGTAGTCGTCAATACGTTGGACTCCTCAGCATCTCCCTGAAAGACAGTACTTGAATTATTTTGGATAACAATAATTATAACTGAAAACAAAGACTAGAGGACGAGTACAAGGGTGTACCATTAGGTAAAATGATTACACGATAAATTAAAACTATTGATTTACATGCCTAAAACAAGTCAGTGGCAGAATAGCCAAGTAAGATTACCCGATAGGCGCTTGAAGTGGCTGATGACTGCAATAACGACACGGATGGAGAATCTTCCGCCTTCATATTGAGTGGATACATAAATGGGGAAATTATTGTTAGCTAATGCTACACACTACCGCAAGGCCGAGAGATAAATACGTAAACTTGACTCACCAGTGGAGGGATGTGGACGAATAGAGTGGGAATAGCGGTTGAGAGCAATTTTCGCCTCGCTCGCGGTGTGTTCTTCTTTATTAGCAATGATGTGGAGTACATGTCAGAGGTAAAGTGCCTGCTGCAGATGCGGTATCGATCACCCCTCTTGTCCGCAAAGACTTCTAGGACTCTACTTTCAAGCTCAGAGGGTGGATATCCGCAATATCGGACCCATTCTCTTATCTGATCTATTGTCTTAGGGAAAACATGCATTATAGTACCTTCAGATTTATTATGGGTCTTCGAAGGGCAACCGCCAATGGAACAGGCAGGCATTGTGGAAAGTTCTGAAAAGTAAAGATCAACAATTCTCTATGAATGCCAATGTGTTAAAAAATTAAATGACACATAAAAGGTTCAATGCAAGGTATGTTTTGGTTCTTGGAACTATACACGTTATTCACATGCGGATAAGTATTTGAATAACTTTAAAAAAATAGAAAAATAATTTGACTAAACTCAGAACATGTGACTAGTTCCTTGCATGTACTGTCTTGAACGAAAAGAAATTGGACGCAAAATGAGTATGGTACATGGCCTTACCTTGACGAGCAAACAGTTAGATGCAGGGATCAGAGTAATTTCTTGTCGTAGAACAGGGAGCAGTTCACAGCTTGCAAACTGACGAGTTTCCTCGAAGTGGTCACGGAAGTTCACAGAGACGAAGAGCAGATAACCAGCACCTTCACGGGTTGACTAGCAAAGCGCAAAGAAGTTCTCATTAGAAATATGAAGTGGGTTATAAAGAATTCGAAACAGGGGTGTGTTTGTGAATGAATGACGTGAATATGTCGTGGCATTATGCGGTTTGAAGGGGGGCGTCCAGCGTGAGGGGGGATGCTTGGCAGGAGACACAGGGTCTGGAGGTAGACATGGGAACAACAACCCATGCTCTATAGACCACTTTGAAGTGTACATGGTCTTTGGCACCTCTTGGCCTTTATCGCTCCCTGACAGCTCCACTTGCCAGCGCAAGTACCCCGGTGCGAACTGCCTTTGATAGGGCCGGGGGTGGATTGGGGCGGTGGTCGTGCAGACAAGACACAGGAAGACTCGTGAATGGAGACACACTTATGTGGATTGCAGGGGGCCGTCCAGCGTGAGGGGGGATGCTTGGCAGGAGACACGGGGTCTGGCGGTAGACATGGGAACAACAACCCATGCTCTATAGACCACTTTGAAGTGTACATGGTCTTTGGCACCTCTTGGCCTTTATCGCTCCCTGACAGCTCCACTTGGCAGCACAAGTACCCCGGTGCGAACTGCCTTTGATAGGGCGGGGGGTGGATTGGGGCGGTGGTCGTGCAGACAAGACTCGTTTGCCGCAGGGCCTCACCAAGGAGAGGCCATCTAACTGCATGTAAGAGGCAGGCTGCAGGATCTAGTACATGGAAGGCAGGGGGGTGAGTTTATAAATACCTCACCCTCCCAGGAGAATATATGGGTGCAGTTCACCCTGGAGACCCTGGATGCCTAGGCAGTTAGTCAGCAGCAGGCTGGCCTGTGGTGGCAAGGCGGCACGGGCCAGAGGGGGTCATCTCTGTACCCGGTGCCCAAAAGGATGATTTATTATGATCAACCATATTGATTATTTACCTATAACCATGTTTTGTATCAATAAAATCCAACGGCCTTCCTTTTATTGCCAACGCTTGAACAAAGTGGTGTGGTAAGTATTTTTGGGGTCAGAGGCAAGGCCGGGAGGCTTGATGCCAACCCGCAAAATAACATATGTATGTCTGCTGCATATGGGTTCAACGGTTATGTGGATTGAAGGTGGGCGGCCAGCGTGAGGGAGGATGCTGGCCGGAGACATGTGGTGTGACAAGACAAGGCACAGGAAGACTATTCAATGGAGACACACTAGATTCATTTAAAAAATCAAAACAACCATTGTTAAAATATATGTTGGGTTTTATTTTAGATCTTAATTTCAATTGAACATAAATAATAAACATTACACATTGTAAAGTTGCGGTTGCAGCACATCCAGGGAAAATCCGCGGTATTGTCCACTGTCGCTGGGGAAATGTTGTCTAATGGCAAGTACCGCACAGGCAGGTATTACTCTCCGAACGCGGTGTCCGAGCCTCCCGTGAAGCCACCAAGTGAAGCAACGATAGGCCACCAGCCTGTACCACCTGTGAAAATGAAAGATGCAAACTGTATTAAAATGACAACTTTCTTATCACTGTCGATTCAGGTAAAAAATGTCATTCTGCTTTGAAAAAAATTCTATCTAGAAAATGCACAACATGGAACCAATTTACATGCATTCGAATGATGAGACGACCATGAAATAGTAGTGGCATCACTGACATCACAACCAGAGTATACTTACTCGTTACTCGGATTACGCGGACGAACAGTGCCGCAAAGTTCGTGCATAAGCACCATCATCATCCTCAACACGGTCCGTGAGAGGCAGGCTTCCCTGAACTCTGGCAGCTCGGTGATGCATTGCGGACTTGGCTCGCCTTCCGAAATGTAGGCCAAGCACCCGGAATTTTCACGGCAGCAGCAGTTCTCCTCCTCAGTTGGCATTAGCTCGCACCGATTGCACGTGCACCAGGTGGAGACGCCGTCCATGCGACATGGTCCAGGCTCTTCATCCGTTGACTGGTCCTCCCAACTGCCGTCCGAATCCCCATCGTTTTCGCGTGCTTGCCTTTCCAGTAGTTCTTCCTCGGTGTACTCGGGCTCGTACATATACGGCATTATTGTAGCCATTGTGTGGTAAAGAAAGTAAAATAATTTACAGAGATGGTACAGGTGTTCACAAGGCCTAGAAGCGGCGAAGGTAGCTGACCAGAGCACAGAAACGAGTCACAGAATACTCAAAGTAACACAGAGAGAGTAATGGAATCGAAAATCTGCTGCTGTGTGTTGTGAAACGGTGTGTTTATACTTATTGAGGAAAGAGGCGTCCTGCCATTTCCATGGCGACACGTCATTAGCTGAGGCGCAGCGATTGTTGACACGAAACGTGCTTTGGCGTTGGGAAATGGGCGGTACGCGTCTGCTGATGTCAGGCTCAGGGGCGGGGGATTTGATTTAGTGCCGCAAAAGCAGGTGAGCCAGGGCGATGGGGGGGAAATGATAGGATTATCAGAAAATGGCGGCTGATTTCGAGTGCGTTAATGGACGAAAAGTCGGGTAAGGTCCATAGGAAAGTTTTCTACGATCTACCGAGTTATGCTTAAAAACACATGGCCGAACTGTAGGGACAATAAAAAAAAAGTCCCGGAACTATCCTTTAAAGTGCAATAGAGCCTATTTACCTGGGATGTCGTAAGGCAGAGAGAGTAAGCAATTTTGCAGGTCTTCAAACGTTAACAAAATTAACAGGGCTCAAGTCCTAAATAAAGTGGGGGGCTCAACAATACACACATAGGAGCTGAGCATATATGGGCAGTTGCACCTGTTCTCCTTGAACAATGGGGGCAGTAGTGTAATTTCGCCCCTGTGGAGATTCTGCAAAGTATTTGCATGGGGCAGTAAAAAATAAACAAATCTGGATTGAGTGGCGTTCTCCTCAAGATCACTGTCTCCTCTCCTGCTGATTTGAGATTTGGTGACATGTTTGCATGCATCTTGCAAAATTATCAAGTGCTGTTCACTTCAAAATGAGAAGGGAGCCTCGTCAATGTACCCCTGAGTCTTGATTGTAGTGGGTGAAAAGGCAAACACTGGCAGGCGCTGGACTAGCATGGGGAAGGAAGCAAGGGCTACTATAGCGAATGTTGCAAAGGCAGCTCAGCAGGTTAGGTGACTATTTTTGAGATGCTATAGGTTTATACCTTCCTGTAAATCATATGGCCTTTCTCCTATTCTGCTATAAAATGTGGGGTTTCAACCTGAGGATGGGTACGGCTGACTTACTGCACTCTGTGTGGGAACCTCTGCCCCCATAGTGAAAATCAAAAGCTGGCCCCCAAGAATATAGACACAGTAAGTGAACACATCTTTAAGTGAAAGATACACATTTGGTTCAATTGACCTTTTCCATTAGAAGAAAGTGTACAAGACAAAAGAGCATTTGTTTTTCAAAGAAATGTATCAACATTGGAAAAAAATATCACGAGAGAAGAGATTTTACAATAACTACGCTGGCAAAGTATAAATGGTGCCCACCTTTTAAAACAAACAATCTATGGTGAAATAATCTGTGGAAAACAAAATCACAATACGAGACATGTGCTTTGATGAATCGTTTATGTGGTCTTGTGGCTAAGCGTCAGCACTGGGAACATGACAACCTCAGTGAAATCCTGGTAGCCAGATACTTGAATAAGCGTGCCATCCTCAAAAACACCCAATGAGGGTGTGTCCGCCCTCTGAAAAAAGTGTGAGGATGCTGTCCACCCGCATGTATCCTCTACTTGTGCCCTGAAAAACAGCACATGGCCACAACCAGGGAAAATAACCTTGCCAGTCTCCACGATCACAAACTTTCTTGCCACATGCTGGGCAAACATTCATAACTCACTTGCTCTCTCATCATTTCCCCTCCTCACCCCGAGTTTAGCTTTGAATAATACTCAGTTGTATAAAGATGACTTGAAAATTACACAAACCATAGGTAGATCCTTATAGAAATATGTTAGGAAAAATTGTACAATTGTGGCATTATTGTCCCATCTTGAACGGGTCAGCAAATACCAAAATGCACTTCAGCTGAAGACAAAACATGGTCTTTGGGTTTTTCAAAATGTACTTTCAAGACTTAAAGGTAATGTGTGAAAAGGTTACCTGTTTGCGTTACAATGTTTGACAAATGTAGGCATTGTATATGATGTAATGAAAATATTACACTCTACCAAAAATAAACGCGTTTTGTTGTGTAAACATGAACATCTGAAATAATGTAGTTAGTTGAAAACTGTTTTTTGTGATATATTTTAATTGACCTGGAGGAGGGCATAGATTTAGGCAGTTATAGTGCTTTGTGTGTGCTTTTAGAATGAAAATGTCCCTTTGCATTTCTTAAAACGGAAATGTTAAGACCGTCATGTCCAAAATAATGGTCTCTTAAATGAGCCATCACTTGTAAATCGCTCCCACTTTAAATGCACTGCTCAAAGAAAGAAAGTGATAAGCAGTCATTAAGAGGCCCCTCAGAGTCTGCCGCTGGGAGTAGGTATGTGTCTCTAGAAATTCAGGAGCCTGGGAGGTGACACCACAACCTCACTCAAACAGAAAAGCGAGCTGGAAGCAGCACAGCCCCTGTTTAAAAACAATAATACTTGGTATAGTCGAGGCAGGCATTAAGGCCTGCGGGGCCCCCAGACAGTGGGGCCCTGGGCTGCAGCACAGACTGCCCATGCCTCGGGACACCCCTGGGTACATTTAACCCACCCTTAACCTTACCCACCGCTCCTCCCATCCCCTACCTGGATCCTTCCCCTTGCCCACTCTCCCCAGAAAACAAAGCCCCTCCTTGGGGGTTCCTGTTTTTGCTCCACTCGAACAATGTTTTTCAACAGCATTATCAAGATTGTAAGAATCTCAGTGAAAGAAAATGCATCTTAAGATCAGCATTACTTTGAGTCACTGTTCCCTACAGCACAAAGCTTTATGGACCCCCTTTCCAATCACCCCCATTCACACTTCTTAAGAGGCATGCCAAATGCCATAGCCAGCCCCATGGCCCCACACAATTGTGCCAGCAGCAATCGAATCCTACTCATGTTAAACTGCAGAATTAACACGTTGACCATTGAATGTGACGTTTTTTATGGTGGTTCCCAAATGGGCTTTATGCCCCAAGCAGGCAATCGAAATAAAGTGTAGCAAAGGTGTCTCATTAAGAGAGCTCAGTGAGCTATGACGATACCTTAAAAACGAGTTATGTCCATACTCGTATACGAGCGATGATCCAGATGGACAAAAGTAAGGATACCTCTCAACTCACACACTTTTGGGTGGTGTCACCCATCATAGAGTCTGTTGACTCGCCCACCAACCCCCTTACCGGTCCACCTACATCTATGGGCTCCCACCTGTCAAAAACGAAATTCTCTGTTTTCACCTACCATGAAACACTTGCGATATAAATAGAATTTCATTTCATGGTGACTCAAAAGCCTGAGAGGAATGGATCTATGTGATCACTGCAACGGCCGGAAATGCAGACTTTTATATTTTTAAATTTTACACCACATATATATGCAGGGGGAGACCCTCTGGAGCCCCCCCCCATATTAATATTATACTCTAAACCCCCCCACACATATATATGTGGTGTAAAGGGGGGGGGGGGTAAAAAAAAAAAGTCGGCATTTTCGTCCCTCGCGATTCCCAGGTCGACATTTTTGTATGATTCCGAGCGGTATGACAATGGGTGATTTTTTAGAAAAGTAAGAGAACATTGTACCCTTTATTTCCCTCTCACTTTGACATCTGGCTTTGTAGGTCATGTTCTGTATGACACAGCACAATGGGCCAGGTCTACATGGGGTATTGTAGAGGGGGACTTAATGTGTATAGTGTTGAGTCTAGATTTGGTTTTGTAGGTGGGGTTTTGTAGGTGGTAGTCTAGACACAGTGACTTTGTAAAAGGCCGGAGTGGAAAATCATTTAATATGGTGGTCAACTCCTCTTTTCCCACCAATCTACTTTTCTTAGTAACATAATTGGACAAATGGCATTTTAACAGCCATCCTTTAGTAATGTGGAACATTTGTACATAACAAAATTCCATGTGAGGTAAAGGGATTCGAGACGCTGGGGAGGTGATGGGTGGAGAAGTGTTGTAAGATTACCGCCGGTGCGGACCTTCATTCATTCATGTAACCTAAATAAAGGACTTCACTTACCTTGGCCTCCACATCATTTCCATGGCGACAAGTATGATAAAGCCCTGACCGAAAGCTGCTGGTAGTCGGAGGCATTATGCCGAAGGAGGCTGCCATATGCTGCATCCCTGATGTCACAGCAGAGAGGATCGGGAGCTGCAGGCAAGCCGCGGCGAGGGACCACAGTGAGTAGCCATATGGGAGGAGAAAGACGGTGCAGATCGAGAGGGTGACAAGTAGAGAGTCAACCTTGCCCTTTCCGATACAGGCCTGTGAAACCTCTGCAAACGGAAACATAAAACCGCAAACAAAGGCAAGCGTGTGTTGCAGCAGATGTCGACGGTACACATGTCCCTCCTCTGCTGATTACCAAGCCGGGGAGAGACGCTGGTCTCTGTGGTACTAACCTTGACTCCAAGGAGGAAAAAAGCCAAGTGGTTCATCAGAGCCGGTGAGTCGAGGGGAGTGTTGATAAGAGGCTGAAATGTGAAGCCATCAACCACAGTGTTAGTAGAACAGAACATTGGTGTTTGTTTGTTGAGAGCATCAGGTCTTGAAGCTGAGACTTTTATTGATAAGAGACTTAACCATCTAAGAACCTGATAGCTGATACAGAACTGTTAGCTCGTGCTGGGAATGTCATAAGGGACTGATTCCGTTGGTCCCTGTGGCATAGATGGCGCCGCATCAATGCCATTTCTTGTCATACTCTCAAGATGGCGTCCGGTTTCTGCTGTGGGGTTTCAGCCTCTCTGTGCCTTCCTGGATCATTTACTCAGCCCCCTGCAACACTGAAGCCTCTTCTGCCAGCACGTCAGAACACACTCTGAGTTGCTACTCTCAATAGCCAACACTCATGAGTTTGCATCCTTACTGTCTCTGACCTATTCTATCACTTGATACTTTCCTGCTTGTATAATCTCTCATTCTTACCCCTTAGACACATACTACAGTGCCAGTCACCGACACAGGAAATCTGAATCGATCGGCTCTTGTCGCAAGCGTCTTTTCGGGTGTCTCTATGTAATCTGCGTTACGTGTTTATCTTTAAGCCCTCTTAAATCGGTTCCCGATTTTCTGCTTTGAATCTCATTTTGCATCTTCAGTCTTTCTACAGACTTGGGAAAGACCTACAAGTTGTAACATAACGCCAAAGTCGGAGTTGGAGTTCTGCGTTCTTCCGGGTATGTTAGCGTTTGGCTTCCTTTAGCAACCCGAACGTTCCTCACTCTGGTTTAAGCTTACGAAGCCGAGCCTTTGTTGTTTCAGGGATTCCGTAGGATTGTTTACCGTCCACCATTACAGAAAAGACAGAAGAAATCGCTGTTCGACATTGTAGGTACAAAGACCAGCCCTTATTACATATAATTGACTCTAATGCGTTGCTAGATGTTTTCACAACAACCAGAAACAAAATTTAACTCCTAATCACTCGTTCCCTCTTAACTTTCCTTCATGTCTTTTTTTCTGTACTCTAGCAATCTCTCTTTGGCACTCCACTATCAAAACTGCTGACAATCTACCCTTGAAACCCACAGCCTTAGTTCTATAGGTAAAACTCTCCTTAGACATTATGTGGCAAGTATCACTTCCCTATTCTCTTAGTCTAATCCAGTCATCTTTCTGATCCACTGCAGTGAGGAGCTACGGGGCCACAGTCAGCTTCAACATCATCCCATCAGGACAATACGAGATACAAGACCAGTAACCTAAGATCAACCTTCTGAGAAGACATCCATGGTTATTCCCCCAGAAGGTTTCCCTGAAATTCCTACCTCCTCTGCCTCATTTACTGGGTCAGGAGGGTAGGGTGACCCAGGGAACTTTCATTACAGATGGATTGGATGGAACAGATAGAGTGGATGGTACGGATGGAGTGGATGGTTCGGATGGAGTGGATGGCTCGGATGGAGTGGAAGGCACGGATGGAGTGGATGGCACGGATGGAGTGGATGGAACGGATGGAGTGGATGGAACGGATGAAGTGGATGAAACTGATGGAGTCGATGGTATGGATGGAGTGGAAGGAATGGATGGAGTGGATGGCACGGATGGAGTGAATGGCACGGATGGAGTGGATGGAACGGATGGAGTCGATGGTACAGATGGCACGGATGGAGTGGATGGCACGGATGGAATGGATGGAGATAACCACCATATCACACCACTATGCTTACTCTCTACTATACATCCATCATTCAACTAGAACACAGCTATACCCCTGATAATTCGGCCTGGCTGTTCACTTACGAATACGACCCCATGAACACCTCATCACGCTAATAAAATGCAGCTAGCTGGGCACATTCCAGCCTAGCTGTTCACATAGGCATTCCTCACACCTAAAACAGCCAGAACCCAGTCTGGGTGTCCACCCACCAGACTGCACACATCCAACTGATTTCTTCAGCACCACACCTATCGCAAGAAAGCAGCTCCATCCAACAACCTACACTAGCTGTACACATATCCGGTGCACCCATGCACCATACGACTCTACCTCTCTCTACTGACTTGAACTACGGTTCCTGAGGGCGTTCAACCTACCAGCGCTTTGAGGTAATACCAATTATATAGAAGGTGCTATATAAATGCCAAGTAACATAACATAACATAACCTCACACTGTTGCATGGGAACCAGGTTAGTGATATTTTTATACAGAATCTATTAAATGTTGCATAGTGAATCGGCATTTGGCGCATGATAGGGAAGGCTCGAGCATGTGCTGTGCTCCAAAGTCCCAACTTGTCCCATGCTAAAAATGTGGATAAGGAAGACCTCAAGGCAATCACATCCTGACTTATTATTTGAGCACTGTTTCCTTTATTTGAATACACTATCATACACTCTTTTCTGTAATTAGTTGTAATGAATTGGCAATAGGTTTTTTAGTATAGGCTTTTTACTTTGACAAGACGCCACAAGGACTGCCTTATTTTTTATTTGATGGTCGACGCTTGCTCCCATCTTAGAGTTAGGTTTAGGTTAGCTGTTTTTCCATCCTGCACTTACAGTTTAATAAACATCCTTGAACTGTGATCACTTGTGTCTGTCTTTACTGTTGTCACCATGAGTTCCTTACATATGGTGTGAAGAGTGGGATGTGACTCAATTGAAACTGATTGGCGAATCCTACAATTTCAAAAACTTAGTCAGAGAGCCTCTAGCCCTTCCATACACCAAGAAATCAACAGCGTTTGATATCCGTAGCAGTAGGGAAGCTACCATTCCCCCTGGGAAGAGAGGAATGATTCCTACAGTCCTGGTTTTGATACCCAATCCGGGGTGTTATATTCAATTAGCCCCAAAATCTGGCCTAGAATGGAGGTTCGGGATAGACGTCTTAGCAGGCGTTGTTGATCCCGACTTTAGGGGAGATATGAAGGTTCTCTTACAAAACCATGGCGAAATCCCTTTTGAGGTACGTCAGGGGATCAAATTGGCTGAGGGATTTTGGAAAGAGATACATTTCCTCAGTTTAAAGAAAGTGAACCAGATAAAACAGAAAGAGGTAACTTTGGCTTTGGGGAAGCTGATGAATCAATTGACATCGAAGAAAGGAAGGGAGAGGAACCCACCATCTTGCCAGACTTGGCCTTAGCCCAGCGAAATTATCCAGTTCTCGCTGAGGCGTTTTTACAAGCAAACTCGGAAGAAGAAGCCTTAGAGAAAGGGAGCCCTTTTTTCTTTATATAACAAGGACTGCTTTACAGAAAAGAAACCTCGCCACAGGGTATGGTAAAAACACAATTGGTAGTACCCAAAAGCCATTGAAAGTTTGTACTGGAAATTGCGCATTCCCACCTTACCAGGGGGCATTTAGGACACTCTAAAATCCAGGCACATATTAGTGGAAAGTTTTACTGGCCAGGTATCCACGCCGATGTAAATACTTTCATCCAAACATGCAAAATGTGTCTAAAGACCAGCACGCACATCCCATTACCTGCTCCTCTGAATCCATTCCCGATTATAGAAGTCCCCTTTTCCAGATTGGTATGGACATAATTGGACCGCTAGAAACCTCCAGATTGCCAATAAATATTTATGTATTTATTTATTTGAATTTATAAATCGCACAGCGGCCCTGAGGCATCGTGGCGCTGTTACAGAGTATTTGCTTAGTCCATACATAGGCGAGTCAAACAAAACAGCAAATATACAGTAAATACATTAAATACAGAGAAGGAAGATGTGCGTGTTCTTTGTTACAGAGGAACAGCATTGTGTGGCAGTGAAGTCGTTGGCAGTTGCATAAGTATGACATGGTTAGTTGAACAATTTGGTTTTTAGCAGTTTACGGAAGACATTATAGGATTCTTTGTTTCTGAGTGCCGTGGGGAGGGCTTTCCAGTTCTTGGGAGCTAGGTGTTGGAAGCTGGAGCCTCCTGCTTTTGCCCTTTTCAAGGAGGGGACATAGGTCTGGTTAGATAGATGCGTTCTGGTGGGTCTGGATGAGGGGTTGCGGGTGATCCTTTCCGAAAGGTAAGGAAGGGCGTTAAGTGACAGGCACTTGTGTGTGATGGCCATAGTTTTAAAGAGGGTGCATTCTCTAATAGGTAGCCAGTGCGCATCTTTCCTGGCCTGGGAGATATGTTCCCTTTTGGGAATGCTCAATGCTGCTCTAAGGGCATTACTTTGTGTTACTTGGAGCTTATTGAGATTTTTGCTAAATGTGCCAAGGAGTAGTGCATTGCAGTAGTCAAGCTTGGTGCCTACTGTGGCTCTGGCAATTGATAGGCGGTTTTTGGTTAACAGGAATGGCTTGACTGCGTTGATGATCTTTGTGGTGACATGGCGTGTCATGGTCAGGGAGGAGTCAAGGTATACCCGTAGGGTTTTTACTGATGATGACGCAGCATTATATGAGTAAATCTATGACCAAAGTCAAAAGAGTTACTCCACATTACCACCTTGCAAACTTCTGTGCACCATCCCCAAACCGATGGCTTGGTAGAAAGATTCAATAAGACCTTAAACTAATTCTCCGAAAACTGGTAGACAAGGACGGGAAAGACTGGGACTGCATGATCCCAGGGGCACTATTTGCAGTGAAGAAAACCCCCCAAGCCTCCACAGGTTTCGCTCCCTTTGAATTGCTTCATGGAAGAGAGCAGAGAGATGTCCTTGTCATGCTCTGGGAAACCTGGGAAGAATGAGAGGAGGCCCCTATTTCCATCTCCCAAACTGCCACCCGAATGCGAGAACACATGAAGTTGGTCCGAGACTTAGTTTGCACTCACATGGCAAAGGCTCAAAGCCAACAAAAGGCCACTTATGACAAGAAAGTGAGTTTAAGATAATTCTCCCTAGTAGAGAAAGTACTAGTCCTCTTACCAACCTCAGAAAAGAAACTGGTCTCCAAATGGCACAGACCTTATGAAATAGTAGAAAGAATGATAACCTGTACTTATAGAGTAGCACATAGGAAACAGAAAATCCAATTTTATCACGTAAATCTCTTGGCAGAGTGGAAAGAGAACTTGTCAGCCACCCATGCCAAAGTACTTGCTTGTCTGGTCCCCGAAGACATAGATAACTTTGATTTAATTTCTTTCTGAGTTATCTACTCAACACCAACAAGACTTATGTAGTAATTTAATTTCCCGATGTATTCTCGGAAAAACCAGGGAGAGTAAAGAAAACATGCCACTATATCAGAACACCTAAGGGTAAAGTGGTACACTTACAACCATATCTCCTCCCAGAAGCCTTTAAGCAGATAGTGATCGAGGAAGTCAACAAAATGTTGAAAGCCAACATTATTGAGCCATTGTCAAGCCCATGATCCTCTCCTATCATGCTGGTCACTAAACCTGAGCGTTCCTGGGGATTCTGTATTGACTTCCGTCAAGTTAATGCAATATCGACTTCGATGCCTATCCCATGCCACCCATTGATGACCTAATTGATAATCTCAGAGCAGCCACCTTTCGATCTACCCTAGATTTTACCAAGGGATACTGGCAAGTTCCCGTCTATGAACCAGATAAGGAAAAGACTGTGTTTTCAATGCCGTTAGAATTATTCCAATTTAAAGTCTTACCTTTCGGTCTACACGGTGCACCAGCCATTTTCCAGCCCCTCATGGATGAAATACTTCAACTCTATTCTGATTTCTGTGGAGCTTATATTGAGGATCTCTTCATTCATGGCAAGACTTGGAAGCACCATCTCTTCCATCTGTATACCATCATGAAAGTCCTCAGAAACTCTGGTTGTACTGTTAATCCTGCTAAGTGCAGATTGGCCCAATCAGCCGTAAAATATCTTCGTACCTTGGCTTCTTTGTAAGGAACGGGAACGTAAAACCACAACATGAGAAGGTAAAAGCTGTCTTAGATACACCAACTCCCAAAACTAAAAGAGATCTTAGAGCTTTTCTCTGGTTAATAGGGTACTACCGAAGATGTATACCTAAATTCTCAGACAAAACAGCCTGCTGACAGATAAACTTAAGAATACAGAATCCCAGAAACTTTATTGGAATTACGAGAATGAGATGTAACACCTTGAAGCAAACGCTGTGTCAGAACCCAATCCTAAAGGTAGTCAACTTCTCTAAGGAATTTGTCTTACAGATACCTCCCTTACAGGGTTGGGAGCCATCCTATCCTAGGTTTGCGATAGATTTGAACATCCCATATTTTTCACCAGCTGCAAGTTGTTCCCACGTGAAAGAAATTACTCTGTGTTGGAATTGGAGGCCCTGCCCATCAAGTCGCCCATTATCCATCTTAGGTATTACCTATTAGGACGAAAGTTCACACGTGTTAGAGACCACTCACCCCTAGTTTGGATTAGCCAATGCAAAGACTCCAACTCTAGGTTCATGCAATGGTTTCTAGATCTAAAACCCTATTGTTTCACTGTGGAAAACGGAAACAAATGTGGCTACATCACATGGAGGAAGGGTATGTGAGAAACCTGAAGTTGTCTCCCTAGCTAGTCCCCAGGGATCTGTCATCCAAGTGGCCAGAACACAGCCATCGCTATTGGATCAAGCTCCTGGGGGTGGACCAGAGAGGGAGGATCACCTGGATGGGGGTCCTGTGGGAGTGGGACACCGACAGGCGAGAGGCGGTCCCCTTCATCCAACACCTTTTACCCATCCTACCACGTAGGATATTCCAAAACACTGCCTCCCCTTTTTCCACATGTACGCTTTTGCACAACACAAAGGTCAACGGACTAACACCAGAGCCGTTTACCTGACGTGTTCCAATACCAGGGTCAGGCAAAGTCAGGCAATAGACCAGAATCACACACACCTGACAGCCCTTTCCCTTCCCCACAGGGATAAAGGGTGGAGCGCAATACAAGCAAGGCAGACCACACGACGTAAGAGCTAACTCAGCACAGCAGTTCAAGAGGAGGAGAAAGACGGCGCAGACCAAGAGGGTGACAAGGAGAGAGTCAACCTTGCCCTTTTCGATCCAGGCCCGTGAAACCTCTACAACAGAAACATAAGACTGCAAACAAAGGCCAGCATGTGTTGCAGCAGATGTCTACGGTACACAAGACCCACCTCCACTGATTACCAAGCCGGGAAGAGACACTTGTCTCTGTGGTACCAATCTTGACGCCAAGGAGGAAGAAAGCCAAGCGGTTCATCACAGCTGGTGAGTCGAAGGGATGGCAAGCGTCTCTCGCTGAAACATTTCTGCCCTTAATGGGCCAAATGAAACTAATTTATTACAAATACTGCAAATTCTCTCTAACGCCTTTGTTTGAATTCTATTGTAAGAAGGTGGAGGTGGTCCTCCTCTATGGATTGGATCTTTGTCTAGTCGAAATTGATACATACTTCAATGAGCTCCAAGGCAAAATTTGGAAAGCCACACTCGGGCTACTTCACTATTTACCTAATGTGATCGTGACGCATGAACTGGAGCTCAATTCGCTGGCCTCCCGTTTTAATTGAAGACTGTTATCTAACTATACGAAAATGTTATTTCTTCCATCTAATTCTCTCTACGAAGATTTTGCAACCATGCTTGCCAATGATCAACCAGTATCTATCTGTCAATTCAAACAATGCACGCTCAAACTATTCGACAAGATTAATTTGCAGCGGGAGGATCTTAAATGGCAGATGGGACTCGCCAAAAAAAGACATTTTCTAAACTATTGGGCTGCTAGTGCGGATCAAATTACTTCGTATAGTTCGTTTTCAGAATATGCGAACTTCAGACACATCCAAACTCCCCGTCTTCCATATTTGACTCTATTTCCTTGTAATGAATCGCGCAATATCTATATGAGATTCCGACTGGATTTACTGCACACGAAAACACGGATGAAACATTGGTTTAACAATGAAAATCACAGTTGTAATATGTCATGTCGATTTTGTAGTGATGACCACAAAACTATTAAACATCTCTTCCTTTTCTGTCCTAATTTTGCAGAAAGCAGATTGCTCATGTTGAAAGATTTTGAGAAGACCTCCGGTATCTCAGCCAGAAATCTGATATGGATGGGATGTATGTGGGGCAAGACCAATGCTATTATCTTAGCTACTGTACGGTTTGAATGTCTAATTGAAGAAGAGCTAGAGGCTCATGGGGAAGGAATTTATCTTGAGATAAAAATTGTCACAGTGTTGTTGCATCTACCAGTGTTACTATTGGACTGCATCTCTTGAGGTGAACTCTGTATAAAGAGATAGATCTATTGTCTACCATTCGTTAGATACTTGGTACAATCCTATGCAAGGAATGTTGCTCATTTCATTTGCTTTAATGTTGATTGTCGATGTGACTTTAGTTATCATTTGTTTATTGTGCAATGAAGGTGGAAATATGTCAAGTTTTTCAGTTTGGAAATGTTGTTTTAGCTTTTACATAAATAGAAGTGTTATGTTTTAAACAAGTGTTATGATTTTGTACTGGTTAGTTTTATCTCATTTTGTAACAATTTGTAAAGGTGCGTATGCACCAAAAACAAATTTCTATAAACATTTTCTTTTTTTTAAAAAAAAAACAGCCGGTGAGTCGAAGGGAGTGTTGGTAAGAGGCTGAACTGTGTTGAACAAAATGTAGCCAAGGGCTGAGTTGAACTTTGAAAAGCAAGCAACACTAGTAACAAAGGATGGGGAAAACCAGCGACAGAGGAGTCAGGCACCACGTGGGTGTTCACTCAGAAAACTCTGGCCAATTACCCCACAGTAAAGACTCCCGTAACCAGCCTTGGGAAGAGGAGAAGAAAGGTCAAAGTGGTCATACAGGGGTCTTGTAAAATCTTCTGTACCGTTGAAAGTCTTTGACTGGCAGATGATTGCGAAAGCTAAGGGAAGTGAATCCCGCATGGTGAAAATGAGTACATGAGCTGTATATTGGAATCGTCGGCGAGAGTGAACCCGACAGAGAGAAACCCACAAAAAGGGGCAAAACCCGAAAACCTGTTTAAAAAGACATTAAGATTTGTGAAAGCAAGGAGTACTGCAAGACAAGGGGAAGGGAAATGCCCCAACACCCCTTTGTCATCTGGGATAGAGCCCGGTCAAGGGAGATCCTGGGGTGGAAAGCTATCACCCAAAGTTCCCTAAAAAGGGAACTATCATGTGAATTTGTTAAATACAATTTCTGAAGGGTCTGCACCCAGAAGAGGGGGACCCAGTGGTGAAGTCATCACCCAAAGTGTGTCATGATGCCTACCCCCGGGCATCCGGATCGAGTCCATCAGCCCCGGGAGCAGGCATCCAGATACTCATTAAAACCCCAACAGCCCCGGCTGGGGCTGTTTGGATTCAGTCCTGGCGCCTTAGGCGCCAGGCTCATCATAGAAATCAGTCCTGGCGCCATAGGCGCCAGGCTCATAGACTTTACTTACCTTATGCAGACCATGCTGCAAATGAGTCCAAGCCAATGTGAGGCCTGGATGGGACTATTTTATTACAGGGACTATTTTTTACTCGGGTGTGGTTCTGGGGAACTTCTTACCTGGGACTACTTTGCAGGCTATTTAAACCACGCCCGAACAGCAGCTCATGCTTCGTGTTATTCTGCATCCAGCAGCGTAACGCTCACCGTGTCTCCAAGTCAGCATCCAGTCTTCTGCCACGCCCGCCTCGAATCCGGAGCTCCTAGACAAAAGGAAAAGAAAGGAGAAGAGGTTAGATCACGGACATTATTTGATTCCTTACCTGATTCCGGACCCAGCACATCTCCGAGTCTGGAAAGGACATTATTTCAGCACGCGTCGCTTCGCCAGCAGCAGCGCCGCGTTATACTCACCAGTTCACTGCATCTTTCAACTCGGCGCTGCCTCCATCATTTTCTTCATCGAAACCCAGCACCTGGGGGGAAAACAAAAGGAATAACAAGGTGAGCTGAGAAAACCGACAAAGACAATCTCTTTGCCACCATAGGCTTACCTGCTTTACCACCAGAGGTATTATCCTTTAATTTGCCGCATCTTTCTATACCGCACCGATAAAGGGAGAGAAAACAGCAAGTTAAACTCATGCAACTTTTACCGGACAGTGTTTGGTAATACAGACTCTTACCTGAACGCCATCAGCTGCCTCCAGGCAATATTCTTTTGGACCGAGCTGCAACCTAACAAGGGAATGGAACAAGAGTGAACATCGGACATATTGAACTCTTTGAACTTTATAGACACTGGAGTCAATATTCCTCCAGAACTCCTCCAGTACCTTCAAACCAGTGAAGTAACTGGTATCTATGTGCCCCTGCATGCCATGCAGGATGGAGAGCTCATCATTTAAAAACATAAGATGAGGTTACCAAGAGGGGATATCGGAGGCGATTAGTGGGGAGAACGAAAACAGTTGGGGGGGGGCATCACTAAAGTCCACAGGTGGCTAAATCCCTTTCTCCACTTGCAGGAGAATACTTCTACGAGTCCAGCAGACAAGATTAGGCGGGCCAGTCCAGATTGTCATCTCTTCACTACGTATCACGTTGGTGGAGACCGCAGCTGTCCGGGTCCGATCGACGCCTCTGTGGGAACCAGGTGAGCGTAACAGAACACGAAGCCTATCTACAAATCCCCACCCGGGCATAATGGAGACCTCAGACACCGACCAACTAGCCCAATTGTTAGGAGAACTTAGGGCAGAAGTGCACTCCGCGCGCCAAGAAACTAATGCCCTCAGGAGAGAACTGATTGTGTCAAAGGAGCGCACTGATGATCTTGCCAGACAACTGCTGCAAAACCAGGCCGGGCAAACACCACTACCTGGACTTGGGGGGAATTCAACTCCCGTTTCATCGAGCAGCCCTGTGCAAGTGGTTCTACCAGGAAGCATTCCTTTAGCTCCACCCAAATGCTTTGGTGGGGACCCAAAAAGGTTTGGCGTGTTCATGAACCAATGCCGCTTGCACCTTTTATGCAGACCAGGAGCTTTTCCAAACGACCAAGCCAAAGTAGCCTTTGTACTGTCATACCTTGGTGGCAGTGCAGCGGATTGGTCAATTCCATTAGTCAACCAGGATGACCCTTTTCTTCAGGATTTTCAGGGTTTTCAATTGAGCATGGAAAGACTATTCGCCAGACATACACGGGGACAGGCCCTGGATAACGAACTTCTATCCCTACGACAAGGAAACCAGGACCTGCTAACTTATATCGCAACCTTCAATAGGTTGGTGGTGGAAACTGGATGGCCAGAGGTAACGTGAATTACATTATTTCATCGTGGACTTCGGGGTGAACTCAAAGATGTTTTGGCCCAAGTTGTGAACCCACCTCAGGATTGCGCAGAATATATAGACTTAGTGGTCCAGCTAGACGACCAACTTCAGAATAGAAAAGCTAATCGAGCTAAATTCGAGAATCGGGTATTGGTTAAACCCAATGTTACTCCCAAAGGAACAGATGCATCAGAACCAATGCAGATCGGGGGGGGGGGGGTAAGGGACCCTTAACTCAAAAAGAAAGAGAAAGGAGACAACAGATGCAGTTGTGTCTGTACTGTGGGGCCTCCGGACATTTTCTACGGGATTGCCCTATAAAACCATCCAAGAAAGTAGTCAGAGTTGCTGATAGAAATCAAACAGAGCCTGATTCGGGAAATGACCGCACCCGACAAGCGTAGAGGTCCGCTTGCCGAGCTTAAAGAAGGACACTCAGACCTCACACCTAATCATACCAATGGTCCTTATTGATCCAAGGCAGCCATCACGTATGTACGCAGTTAGGGCATACATTGATAGCGGGGCCGTAGGAAACTATGTGGACCACGAATTGGCTTCTAGGATGAATCTACCTCTCTGCAAAAAGACCACTTCGGAAGTTATCACCACAGTCGATGGAACTGAAATTGCCTCTGGGCCTTTAACTCATTCCACCACAGAGATGACACTGTTGGGTCAAGATGGGCATCGAGAGACTATTGTGTTTGACTTAATCAAAGCCCTGCAGTTCCAAATAATACTGGGGATACCTTGGTTGGAAACACATAATTCTTGTATTGATTGGTGAGAGAAGAGAGTAACCTTCCCAGAGTGTGCATACACCTGTTACCCGGAAAAAACCTTGAACAAAAGCTTGGCCACAGTCGCTAATCCCGTCATGCAGTTACCTCAGGAATATCAAGAATTCCAGGATGTTTTCCAAAAAGAACAAGCAAACACCTTACCACCTCATAGATCATACGATTGTAAAATCGACCTCATACCCGGTGCACAACCTCCATGCAGTAGGATCTACGCCCTTATGGAACCCAAAAACCGTCACCTACGACAATACTTGGACCAATACCTTGCTAATGGCTTCATTCGTCCATCTAAGTCCCCCGCATCTTCAGCTTTATTCTTCATGCCCAAAAAGGAAGGTGACCTTGGAACGTGCATAGACTACCGCGCATTAAACCAGATCATGGTGAAGAACCGATATCCATTGCCTCTGATCCCCGAACTACTAGACCAAGTAAAGGATGCTTGCATCTACACTAAATTAGATCTCTGAGGGGCATATCATCTGGTACGTGTAAAGAAGGGCGACAAATGGAAGACCGCTTTTCGCACCAAGTACGGATTATTCGAATATCAGGTGATGCCCTTCGGGTTGTGCAATGCACCAGCAGCCTTCCACTATTTTATGAACGATGTCCTTCGTGAACTCATTGACATCTGTGTTGTCGTATACATAGATTATATTCTAGTGTACTACTCCTCAGAATCAGACCATGTTAAGCACATTCGTGCAGTCCTTGAGAAACTAAGCCAGCACAAGTTATATGCAAAATTGGAAAAATGTGTTTTTCATGCTACAGAAGTTGAATTCCTTGGATTTATCCTGACTCCAAAAGGAGTCCGAAGGGACTCTCGAAAGGTGGACGCAATTCTCAAGTGACCATACCCAGTTCAGTTAAAGGGGTGGAAAGCATGCTTGGATTTGCTAATTTCTACCGCATATTTATTCCTGACTTCTCATATGTTGTACACCCCATCACAGCACTTTTGCGAAAGAACAAACGCTTCTTGTGGACCGAAGAGGCTGAAAAAGCCTTCCAAGAACTGAAATTGAAATTCACGTCGGCACCTGTCTTAAAGCATCCACGCCCCGAGCTCCCATACATAGTTGAAACCGATGCATCCAGTTTAGCCATGGGGGCTGTCCTGTCCCAGAAGGATCCGGAAACGGTCAAGTTCATCCAGTAGCATTTTGGATCAGAAAATTCTCAGCCCCCGAATTAAACTATGGGGTTACCGATAAAGAGTTGTTAGCCATCAAATCCGCCTTCAAGGCTTGGTGGCATTATCTTCTCGGTACCAGGCATACCATTAATGTAATCACCGATCACAGGAACTTGCAGTATTTAAAAACAGCCAAGGCCCAATCATCAACTTCAATGGGCCTTATTCCTTGCCGAATTCGATTTCGTGATCACTTATCGACCAGGTTGTAAGAATGGTAAGGCAGACGCTTTATCCCGAATTGGGATGGGAGAAGCATATTCGAACCCGGAACCGGTGCCTATAATTCCTGAACAAAGGATTCTTGGGATAACTACTCTACAGACCTTAGAAGATATTCATTTAAAGATCCAACAACTTCTCGATTCAGAAGCCCTGCAGGACTGGGTTAAAAAGGGCCCAGATTATTCAGTTGTCAATGACCTACCTTACTATCAAGGGCGTCTATTTCTACCACACAAGGAACTACAAGAACAAGTCATCTCCAATTACCATGAAGCTCTGATGGAAGGGCACCCAGGTATTGCAAAAACTGAAGCTAAAATTAAAAGACAATTCTGGTGGTCCACCTGGCAAAAAGATTTAAAATCATTTGTACTGTCTTGTGGCATCTGCGCCCAGAACAAAAGTCAAAAGAAGAAACCAGATGGTTTTTTACAACCTTTAGATATTCCACCCACACCATGGCACACTTTGTCTTTAGACTTTATTACAGATCTACCGCCATGTAATGGATTCAACACCATTCTAGTTATTGTGGATCTTTTTTCCAAGATGGCCCACTTTATTCCTTTAAAAGGATTACCTTCTGCTTCAATCTTGGCCAAGGAATTTCTTGAAAATATTGTTCGAATACATGGATTTCCTTCCGTATTGATCTCTGACCGAGGTAGTCAGTTCATTTCGCAATTTTGGCAGAAGTGTTGTCAATTGGCACAAATCGACGTAAGGTTATCAACCAGTCACCATCCCCAAACCGATGGTCAGACGGAGAGAACCAACCAGACTCTTGAACAATACCTACGTTGTATGCTCCACCAAACCGAAAGTAAATGGAAGGACATTTTATGGATTTCTGAATACGCATACAATAACTCTGTACATTCAGGAACCGGACAAAGCCCCTTTTATACCACATATGGACATCATCCTTGAACCTCAGAACTTGATTCGCCCCAGCATTTAGAAATGCCAGCAGTAACTCATCTGCATTCTACTATTACACAAGCTTTTAAAGAGGCAACAAAACATTTGAAACAAGCAAAAGAGAAATACAAGAAAAATGCTGATCAACATAGAAGTGAGACCCCACCATAACGAATCGGAGACCAAGTTTGGCTGGCTACAAGACATATACCTCTGAAAGGAACTCGGACTTAGAATCCTAGATATTTGGGACCTTACACCATTAAGGCCATTATCAACCCGGTGGCCGTCAAATTAGAATTACCCTCTAAGATGCGGATTCATCCTGTCTTTCATGTTTCACTTCTAAAACCAGTTCAACCCGGGACAAGATTAACCAAACCACCTGACCCCATCCTAATAGATGGAGAACCTGAATTCGAGGTAAATAACATCCTGGACTCTAAAATGGTTAAATCAAGACTTTTTTATTTATTCGACTGGAAGGGTTACGGACCACAAAAAAGGTCATGGGAACCTAGTGACCATGTTCATGCTCCTCAATTGGTGAAAAAATTCCATCGGGACTTCCCAGACAAGCCAGGGCCCAGGGGAAGAACAACTTTAGGTGGGGCCTTGGGGGGGAGTGCTGTCATGATGCCTACCCCCGGGCATTCGGATCGAGTACATCAGCCCCGGGAGCAGGCATCCAGATACTCATTATCTGGGGGCTGTTTGGATTCAGTCCTGGTGCCTTAGACTGTCATCTCTTCACTACGCATCACGTTGGTGGAGACCACAGCTGTCCGGGTCCGATCGACGCCCCTGTGGGAACCAGGTGAGCGTAACAAAGTGTTCGTAGAATTGAACTTTTGTGTTTGTTTGTTGAGAGCATCAGGCCTCGAAGGCGAGAGACTTTTATTGAAAAGAGACTTAACCATCGAAGAACCTGATAGCTGATACGGAACTGTTAGCTTGTGCTGTGAAGGCTCGAGTGTGTGCTGTGCTCCCCACCTTCTCCCGTGCTAAAAACATGGAGAAGGGAGACCTCAAGGCAATCACATTCTGACTTATTATTTGAACACTTTTTCCTTTATATGAATACCCTATCCCACACTCTTTTCTGTAATTAGTTGTAAAGAATTGCAATAAGTTTTTTAGTATAGGCTTTTTACTTTGACAAGACGGCACAAGGACTGCCTTATTTTTCAATTGATGGTCAACGCTTGCTCCCATGTTAGAGTTAGGTTTAGGTTAGGTGTTTTCCCATCCTGCACTTACAGTTTAATAAACACCATTGAACTATGATCACTTGTGTCTGTCTTTACTGTTGTCAGCATGAGTTCCTAACAAATACTTTGGAAGACTGAAAAGAGGCTAAAGAAGGCTAAGTCTAAAATATGGCAAGAGGTGTTGTGGAGAACCTACGATGGAGTGGGAAGATTGGAAGGATTTATTTAAGTTGTATTTGTTGGCCATGGGTGGTGGCAAGTTTTCGGATGAGCGTAAGCTTGCCACATTGATGAATTGTTTGGGTAATTAAACATATATCCGACCCAGAACCCAGGTCTGGTGAAGGTGATGGTACGTCAAGAGAAGACCTGTATAACCAAGCAATGAGGAAGATGGACGAGCAGTATGGTCACCGAATGAACATTGTGTTGGAGAGGTACACGTTTTTCTCTGGGAAGCAGATGACAGCAGAACATGTAGATACTTACATTGTAGATCTGAGAATATTTATAGTGTCATTTCTTTGGTATTTAGGATGGGTTCATTGGAGACCAACTTGTTTTATGGACTTCAGACTTGAATGTGCAGAAGAAATTGTGGCATGCTTAGAATTCTACATTAGGGGAGGCTTTGGAGATAGCCATAAGCATTGAATTAAGTAAGCAGTGCACACAGTATGTTGGAAGGAAGGAACCAACTTATTGAAATGGCAGTAAAGATGTTAAGGCGATACATCAAACGGAGGAAGAAGAAATGGTGGCAGCGGTGGTGCACAAGAAGGAGCAATCCAGTGTGCGTTGAAATATGTCTGGGGGAGGTGGATTCAAAGGCACTCATTTCTGATGTGGGATTGTGGGCCATATAGATTTGGATCCTGAGTGTCCCACGATAAAAGGAGTTGGTCGGAAATGTAGCAGGAGAGAACATTTTGCCAAGACATGTCGGGCAAATGATGATTGGAGTGAAGAAACTGGATAGGTAAAGCCACATGTCAGTACTGTGCAGAGGAGGAAGGAAGGGAGTTTTCCAAATTAATAGTGCAGGTTTAAACAATCAACACCATTATGGTGAGGGATAAGGGCAGGGAAGAGGAGGGCGGACCAAATAGACCACTGCTGGTGGACAACGAGGTAGAAAATAGTCATATGCGTATGATAATAGATTCTGGGTCACTGGTGACATTGACTTCCCGTTCCGAGTATAAGGCAAAGTTGATGAAAGAAATTGGAGAATTGGAAATGAATGACATTGATCCCTCTGCCTATGGGGAGGTACTGATTCATATACTAGGTTATTTATGGAGCAATATTGGTGTGGAAGATCGGAGGATCAAAGGGAAAGTGTATGTTACTGAGAAGAGGGATCATTTGCTGGGATGGAGACATCAAGGGCATTTAAAAATGGAATTGAAATCTGGGCAGGATAAGCACATACAGGTGATTGTAGGAAATAATAAAACATGCTGTGTGTATAAGGAGGAGATTGTGAAGGAGTTTCCGTAGATCTTCAAGGAGGCCGTTGGTATGCTGAATGGGCTTAGTAATAAACTCAAGTTAAAGTGTAGAGCTGTTCCTGTTGTACATAAGGTCAAACAGGTTCCACTGAGTGAGAAGGTTGATTTGGAGCTGGAATTGACAAGACTGTGCGAAGAAGAAATCATTGAACCTAAAGAGGCGAGTGAATGGCTGTCTTTCATTGAGGTGAATCAAAAGTCTGATGGGATGATACAACTGTGTGTGGATCTGAGGGATATGACAATATCGGTGGAACGATATCCTTTGCCTAATATAACCAATATGTTGGCAACCATGGGCAAAGTGAAGTGGTTTTTGACTGTTGACTAATCAGCATATCACCAAGTAGATTTACGTCACGAGTCGAGGCATATCACTGGTACAGGCGCATGTCATTCGGTCTGGTGTTGGCGAGTGCAGTATTCCAGAGGGCCATGGAGAATTTGTTTAAAGGGTGTGAAAGCATACATTGTTTCCAGGAGGACATTCAGGTTTCTGCAAGGGAGGAGGAGAAGCATAATGAGTTTCTGGTGAAGATTCTTAAGACACTGAGGAAGGCAGGGTTGACGGTGAAAAAACAGAAGTGTAACTTTAAGGTGATGAGGTCACATATTTGGGACATGTAACTGGAGAGGGGTTGAAGCCCAAACCAGAGTTAGTGGAAGCTATTGTGGAAGTGAAGGGGCCGGGAGATAAAGAGCAGCTACAGTAATTTCTTGGACTTGTAGAATTTTATGCCAAGTTCATACCAACTTTTTCGGAGAGGACAGCGGAATTGAGAGAAGTTTTGAGGAGAGAGAAAGAGTGTGTTGTCAAGTTCCATGGGTAAAGCATTCTGCAGCATTAAACGGGCTATTGCGAGGGCTCCTACTTGCGGTAGGTTCAAGAGCGTTTTTAACGGTGGATGCTAGCCAGAGGGGCTTAGGGGCAGTTTTGAGACAATGGGAGGGAACGGAGGAAGTGCTGATTGCATTTACGTCTAAAGCATTGAACAAATGTGAGAAGAGGTTTTCTGTGATTGAGAAAGAGGCTTTGGCGGCAAGGTGTTTTAGAATGTAAATTTGGGGCATACCGTTTGTGATCAGAAGTAATCCCAAGCCGCTGGTGCATTCATTTTCAGGGGTTCAGGCACGGTCATGCCCCACATAGTGAAGTGGTTGACGAATTCAATTTCAGTGTCGAACATATACATGGAAGGGATTACGTGGTGGCAGACTGTTTGTCAAGATCACTTCCTGACAAGTGTGTTGGAGAAGGAGAACAAGAGGAGATGGACATGTGGGTAGTGAATGTCCATGAATTGGTGGCTGCTGTAGTATCAGAGGAGGAGTGGAAGAGGGGGATGGAGAACTGAACTGTGTGAAGGTGAACATGCAGAACAGGTGGCTGGCAAAACCGGGTTGTGAAATGACATATAATATGGTCAAGGATGAGTTGGCACATTCCGAATGTCAAGGAAGGAAAAACATATTCCTCCTCAAGGAGTAAAAGGAACAATAGTATCTAATGCTAGCTAAGCCGTAGTTTAACTGAAGGAAGGTTGAGAAAGAAGTATTGCTGGCTAGGAATGGATGATGATGGTGAAGCTGGTGGTTAAGAATTGTCAGGCTTGTGCTGAAAATGACACATCAAAGTGAACAGATTGAGTACCATTGAATCCAGTGCATGTGCCGCTGGATGTTTGGGAAAAAGTAGGAATTGATGTGATGGGGTCCTACAGAGCGTGTGAAGGACAAATGTCGATATTTAATGGTGTTGGTGGATTATACATAGAAGTTGTTTGAAAATTAAGTTCGCAAATTCGGTGACCACAAGGGTGGTAATAGATTTTCTACTAGAGGTAGGAGCCCATGAAGGTTTTCCTAAATGCATTGTGAGTGACAATGGAGTGCAATTCACGTTGGTTGAGATGGAAAGACTTTTATTGGAGCATGGAGTGAAGAATGTGAGAACATCTTTGTATCACCCACAAGGTAAAGGATTAGTGGAAAGGGTAAATCGGGTAATTAAAGAGAATTTGCAGTTGGCATTAACAACAGGATGACCCTGGGAGCAAGTGCTGTGGGAAATGGTTGCAGTGTAGAGGGACACACCTCACCCTGCTACAGGTTATACCCCCTTTTCCATGATGAGAAGGGAGGAGATGAAGTCTGATTTCAATCCTCCCTGGATGGGGGTACGAGGAGCCATCAAATTGAATGACGATGCGATAGCTGAGAGTGTGCGTATTATCAGACGAGGTACAAGGAAAAGTATGATGAAAATTGGTGTCAAAGGACAGGACAAGTGTGTGTTGGAGATTTGGTGAGGATTAAGAAACTATTTCGGGTGAGGAAAAGGGAGTGCATGTATTTTGATCCCAGAAGGGTGGTGCATCGCGTGTCACATTTTTTAGTGTCGGATGGTGGCTGAAGATTAAAAATGCAGAGAGTGGCCAGGTGTGATGAATCTATGAGCAGGGCTGGCAATGAAGGAGAGCCGGTTGATAGGAACGGAGGAGAGCCAGTTAATAGGAATGCAGAGGACAAGAATGGTGCACGGGATGTGGGATGTAGTGATGGTGGAATGAATGGCGGTGAAGTGAATGGACACAGACACAGTTGATGATTGACAATTGTTCCCAGAAGACTCGGAGACTATGTCATGGAGTAAGCATGTAATATAGAGAATGTGAATTTAATTTTGCACTTTGTAATTATCATAAAGTTATGTTGTTTAATGTATATAGTTAGTTAAATGAAAACAACAGTTTGAACCTTTTTATCTGTTTTGATTATTTAAATTGTCAGTGCTGTAGTTTAGAAGTATTGAGGTAATTAGCTTCAAGTTTGGAAATTGATTAATATGTTAGAAAGGGCATATATAGTAACGTGGAAAATTGGTACATACCAAAGTTCCACTTGAGGTAAAGGGATTGGAGAAGCTGGGGACATGATGGTTGGAAAAGTGTTTTAAAATGAGCTGGTGCAGGTCTTCATTCATGTAACCTAAATAACGGACTTCACTTACCTTGGCCACCACATCATTTCACAGCCCTACTAATAACACAACTCTATGCATCCAGGGCACTAGGGTGTCAAATTTCTCTTCAGAGGCAGACCTAGGAATTCAGATGCCCTTTGTAGCAAAATATGTGTGTGCTTAGAATTGCTGTCACAGAAAGGGGCATTACAAGGAGTTTTGTCAGTCTCTGATACCCGAGGGAATCATGGGACGTAGCCTTGCTAGAAGCTGCCATGAGTAAGCCTGGAAAGAATACACGTTTTGGTGTGCAATAGATCAATGGTCACTATTATTATACATGGAGAACACAATGAGTGAACCTTTTATTTAATAGTGGAAACTGCAAAATGAATCACTTTTAGAGACTCCCAATTTTGGCAGGTCAGACACAGTAAGATTAAATGATTTCCCTAGAATCCTACCTGTGAGACAGGCATGGAATCAAGAGAGACACAAACTCAAAAGGGTTAATTTGAAAACCTTTATTTAATAAGGTTCCTTGGTTGGTGTAATGCCTGACTGGCCCTATCTCTAAAGGGGTAGTCCCTTAACTGATGTTTCTAATGGCCGTTGTTGTCATATAGTCCAAAATAAAAGCCTGCCTGTGTCTAAACCCCTGCTTGCCCTCACTCTGTACAACAATGTGATAGGAAGTCTCTTTTAAAAAGGAAAAATAAAGGTCCAAAAAAAAGTGGGAAACCAAAGTTGGTTTCAGGTGGTCTTCTCACCAGGTGGTGTTTGGTCTATGTCACACAAATGAGTTCAATCAATAGGGCTATTCGTAAGACCTTCTCCACAGGGCCCTTGTATCTTTGAGTTCCTTGGGGTTCCCTTCCCCAAGCTTCAGCCTATTCAAGTTTCAAAACACCATGGCAAAACAAATTTAACACTTTTGCTTTTGTAAGCTTCTCGGGGTTCCCTTCCTCATTCTTCAATCCTTCCAAAACTCTAAAGAAAGCTAACAAGTCTTCAAATTATTTGAGCCTCTTAAGGTTCCCTTTCCCAAGGTCAGGTGTCGTTACATCAGGCCCCTTCGAACTTTCAAGCACAAAATCACTGTTATCAGGATGTTTTCTTTGATGGGCCTCTCAAGGTTCCCTTCCCCAGGCTTAGGCCTCTTCCTGCTTTCAATTACAAAACATAATATATCACAGTTGCTTCTTGATTTCACAGGGTGCCTTTCCCCAGGGCTAGGCCCCTCTAATTCACAACACAAATTCAGCTGGTCAGGATGTACCTTTTCCTTATTGACAATCTTTTCCATACACCATCATTTTAAGGGATAGAATCGGAGGATTAAAAAAAAAAATGCCTGGCTCGAAGCCACCAGGGGGCGCAGGCAAGATGGCTGCCTGAACATCGATCTCCGTCCACAGCCGTGGCATTACTGCAGAGATGATGTAAATTGCAGCCTTCAACCTGCCTACGGAGAAGCAATCCAGGAGTCAGAACCCCCGCTCAGGCAGGGGGACCAAAATTGACGGCTGGGGCTGTTCTGGAGGCCACTAGTCAGACCTGATGCGGGCCGGAGCGCTCTTCCCACCGTTTACACGCAGGAGGGAGGGAGAGACGCCCAGGCTTCCGCTCTGGGGGCTGATCTGGTGCGGCGAGGACAGAGGCCCCCAGACTGGAGTCGGGGTAACAACCCCCCACAAAAAGAAAAGAGCAGCGGGAGGTGCGGTGTGAAGGCCCCCCCCCCCACCTGCCACTGGCAGAATCAGACGGAACCGACGCAGGAGCGCGCCCCGTCCACTGCAGCATGTGAAGGGCTGTGATTGCCCTGATGAGAGGAGGAAGGTGCCATGCAGTGCCTAAAGACAGGTGAGAATGTAGCCGGACCCCTCCAATCAGCGTAAGGACATTGGGGGAGCAGCACCTATACTGGCGCAAACTAATGGTGGGCAGGCCTGGGTCCCACGAGACGCCGGCAACGCAGCGCTCTCTAGGGGAATTGAGGGAGCCAAGGCCCATCTAAAGAGTGCTACGGCCCGCTGACATCCCCTGCATCCCAACCTGGGAGGGGGAAGGACTCTGGGGGCAACACTCCGTGCATACTGCGGGGAAAACAGTCAGGGAGCTCACTGAGGATCAACTGGGGCAGCCAACAGTATGAGTGAGTGGCCCAGGGCTGATGGACTCTCCGCACCTGGGCTGCGTGAGTAGCCATCCATAAGCAGCTGCCCTCAGGAAGGAAAATAAAGCCCCGGATGTATGGTGGTGAACAATAGACGCAGGAGTGCCTGATTGCACCCTGAAGCTGGTTGGGGGAGCCAGTGGAACCTGGGAGGTGGAAAGGCTCTGGGGGAAACACTCCATATATACTGCAGGGAAAACAGTCAGGGAGCTCACGGAGGATCAACTGGGGCAGCCAACAGTACGAGTGAGTGGCCCAGGGCTGATGGACTCTCCGCACCTGGGCTGCATGAGTAGCCATCCATGAGCAGCTGCCAACAGGAAGGAAAATAAAGCCCTGGTCATATGGTGGTGAACAACAGACCCAGGAGAGCCTGATTGCACCTTGAAACTGGTCGGGGAAGTCAGTGCTGGTCAGTGGAAGCTGCAGGGAAAATAAATCAAAGGTCAGGGGGAAACTAAGCCTTGGAGGCTGGTGGTTGGCCCTTTTGCTTGCGCAGACCTCCAGGCCCCGGAGAGGAAGCAGGTTCAGGACATAGTAGGAGCAGTAAGGAGTGAGGACTCCACCTACTGGGAGGGTCCCTCTCTGGCGCATCCGTGGAGACGCAGTAGCCCACCCTGGGGACGCTCCTGAAAGTGGGAGGCACATACCAAAGCCCCTCCACACTGTGGCTTGGCTAGTGAGGAGCTGGCCCCGCATGCACACCTCTGATAGCTGGCGACGTCACTGCGGGAGTTGGAGGTGTTTGGGTGCTCCCGGTCCTATAGGCGGACTTGGCACTGTAGAGAACACTTGCAGAATAGGGGAGTTGCAGTCTTATGGGATACTAGGCCTAAGCAGGAAGGGAGAGTGGGTTTTCCAGACTTCGCCACATACTATAAAGCGACTCAGTTACCTGTCTTGGTAGAACACTTCAACTTGAGATCAGGGAAACAGTGGGTAGCAATGGATAACGTAGTACTGGCCTCGGTCATGCTAGATCAGTGGTTATGGGTTCCTAAAGCCTGCATTCCAAACAGAGTCCTGCGCCACCCGGTTTCGGAGGCTCTCTGGTCTGTATGGAAAGAAGGAGGGGATAGCAGATGGCTAACAACATGGTCATCAATGCTGAGCTGTATATGGGCACCCCCTCTCAGGGATGGGATTGAGGAGCCTTTGGCATTCCAATCCTGGTACAGGCAGGGCTTAATAGGGCAGGGCAATTATGAGTAGGTGATGCTGGAGGAGGCCTTGGGTCTACGTAGACTATCACCCTTCCGCTTCCTGCAACTGAAGGGTGCCCTGACCGAAGAAAGTTGGGGGGGGGAATCTTAAAAGGGAATTGACAGACTTTGACCGATTCCTGATTACACAGAAGGGGTCCAGAGGGTTGATAGGCGGGTTATATAAAATACTTCTCTTGGCGGTCCCAAGGGACCCCCCCTTCGAGAGTCCTCTGGGGACGTGACCTGGGTAGAATTATTGAGGACACACTATGGACCCAAATGTACAGGCGAGCCCATCGCTCTACCACGTCATTGCAAAATAGACATCAGGCTCTGGAATTACTACATAGGAGGCATTATCCCACAGTTAGGATAGCTCGGATGAGTGAAGGATACGGCCCACATTGTTGTAAGTGTCAGCGTGAAAAGGGAGATTATATTCACATGTGGTGGAGGCGCTCCAAGCTGCAGGCATATTGGAGGAAGTTTTTGTCTTGGATGAAGGGGGTAGATGGAATTCAGCGGGACCTCTCTCCATGACTTATTCTCTTTAGGAACCTGAGGTTGATCAGGGCTACATGTCTCAAATGATGCTCGTTGCTGCACGATGTTGTCTGGCCCAAATGTGGAGAAACTCACAAATGCCTGGGGAGAAGGAATGGGTTTCCAGGATCCGGGCCATATATGACATGGAGTACCTAACCCATCTCTTGGCGGAATCCAGGACCAACATTGAGGGTGCGTGGCTCCCTTTCTTTGAGAAATATGGGCAGGCAGATCGGAAGGACTGAGAAAGAGGGGGGATGGGGTTGGAAGGGGGTGAATCACTGACTGAGAGACCTGAAATATATGGTGGAAAATTGAGGAGTTGTTCATTCACCCTGCATTTGGGTGTACCCAGAAGGAGAACCCTGAATGTGGGAACAGATATCACAGTGCGTCCAATCTTTGGGGGAATATTGTGCTAAGATCCATAGCATGGGGGGAGGAAGGTGGGAGGGGGTTCGTTTTACAGAGGATATATTGAGAAATGCATTGTGATTGTTCTATGCTGTCATAACTAAAATGCCAATAAAAAATGTTTGATTGTTTGATTTTCAACAAAAAAAAATACCCGGTCTTTGCTTTTCCTGAGCGCAACCACTCTGACCCTTTGCCCTTCTCTTTGTTTTCTTCCTTTCACTTCGGATGCTTCCTGCACCCCTTTATTTCTACTTTCCTCTCCATGCACACTTGCACTGTTTATTCCTGCTTTTCTTATTGGACCCCTGGTACTTGTCCTTTACTCTCCTGGTGCTACCTTGCACCCTCTTTTCTGTTTTCCTTTTTATCGTGCCCGTGGCACCTTTCCTTGACTCTTTTTGTGCCCTCTGCTCTTGTTACCGTCCACTCGCACCCTTGTTCTTTTCTTGACTTTCTCTCACTGTCTGCTCCAATCGGTCTTTTGCTCGCTTCCACTCTGATCTGCTTTTTGCTTTACTTTCTGCTGCGTTCTGTCACTTTTATACTTTCTGCTTCGCTTTGCTTTCAGCTGCGCTTTTAACCTTTACACTTTCTGCTTCGCTCTTGCTTTCAGCTCTGCTTTCAGCCTTTATACTTTCTGCTTCGCTCTTGCTTTCAGCTGCCCTTACAGCCTTTACACTTTCCTTTCTTTGCAATTCCATGCCACTTTTACCGTCCGTGCCTTTCTCCCGCTCCACTCTCATCCAAACGTACTCTCCCAAGATGCTCTCACATTCTCCATGAAACTCACCGGGCAGCGTGGCATTGAGAGGCGGTTCCTCCAGGAAATGCAGGGTTGAGGTCAGTGTCTCACCACCTGTCCCTCAGGCACCCTTGGGGTCGGCACAAGCCCCAAGGGAACAAGCACTCTCCTGAACCTGGCAGGCAGAAAGCAGGCAGTGCTTCTCCCACTCCCTGGAGGCACATCTCCCTCGCCACGCTGTAGCCCTTAATCCACACTGGGCCAGAGTTTCTGCACGCCGTCCTCCTCCAGCCTGCAGCTCCCGCTTCTCTCTGCTCCTGGTCTCCTCCTGTCTGGACTGCATTCTCAGCTCTCTCATTCCTTTGTGCAAGACCACACCTTTTAGAGTGAACAAACCAGTCAAGTGGAGTCAGTTAAGAGTAGTTACTATTGATTTCCTGACCCTGCCTGACTCTATTAGTGGGACAACCTGCGTTCCTTCTAGGGTAGGTTTCCCTTACATTCCCCATGTTATTCATATGGGTAATCTTTACTAATCTTAGTTGCCTCCTCCTCATCTCAGTATTTGTTGACATGGGGGAGAGGGAGATGGGGTGAGCTTGTGAACACCCCTTTGAGAATAAGGTAAAGCGATTAGAAGTGTAACAAGATTTAGAGTGAGTTCTGATCATCTTATCTGGGTATTGACAGGGGATATAAGAAAATCTCCTTTTTCAGTCTTCCTCTAAGGGGTTCCATTTGTTAATATCCCAGCAGAAATATCGCCATACAAAAATTGTGATTTTTTTTTTGCTGCAATATTAATCCATGGAAGCTGTGGGAGACACCCCTGCAAACCCCATATTTTGTTAAAGGGAGCGGGGGACACCCCTGCAACCCCTGCTCCCATTTACCCCATAAATCATCCCCACCAATAATATCGCCTATGGCCGTTCCGACGACCATATATATGGCGATATTATTGGTGGGGATAATATGACCTGATACCCTCTAAGGAGGACGTTTTCCCCTTCGTTGTGTCTGTCGATGGCTTATGTGTATAGGGTTCTAGGTGGTATTCCCTATGACTTAGAGAGGATGAAGAGATCATGTTTTCACTGCTCTCATCTTGTGTTACTTGCACCTTCCTCCCTCTTCCTCTTGGGTAATCAACTCTTTCCCTTCTCGCTTTGGGGCCACGACAGATAGAATGAACTCTTAAGATTTTCCTACCGGGATTTGGGTCATGGGAATCAAGATATTCCAAGAAGGCATCTGGGACTTCCTCCTCCATTGCTGCCTCATTTGAATACCGCCCCTCTACTAGGGTATTCTCCTGGGGGCAACCCTGGCCTCCCCTACTCAGGTGATCCTCCCTCCCTTGTCCACCCCCAGGGTTGGGATCCAAAAGCGATGGCCCTCCACTGGCCACCTGAATAGAGGATTCTCGGGGTGTACATGGGAGATTACCCCACCACCCCCTTTGGTTAAGGTGCAACCAAGATTTCAGCCTGGTCTGCAGTTTGAGCACTTAGCCACACATCGTCTAAGGTTTAACTTTAGAAATGTATGTTAAGGTTTATGTTTCATGAGCTAAAAAATACTTAAATGTATAGAAATGCGTTGAAAAGTGTAGTAATCTGCTTTCAGGTTAGGTGGGTGTGTGACATCACCTACTTGGAATGTTTATGTAGAATGTTGGTGTGCAAGGTTCTGTGAGTGACGGTTGGGAGGAGAGTGAGAAGAGTGAGCTGAGAAGATGGGTGTGGGGGTGAGCCCGGTGTTTCCCTTGTCATCTTGTGTCCCCTACCATCCCTGTGTCTTGAGGAAGAGTACTGGACATGGACAATAAAGGAACTTGTAACTTACCTGAAGTACCGGAGGTCCACTTTGTTACACTGGCGACGAGGATGGGATGGTAGGTGGACTGCCGTAACGTTGGCGCTGCTGGGGGGGGGGTGCAGCTCTTCAGGAACACCGCCCCCGTGAATCTCCCCCACACCCAGGCGGGTCTGTGTCGAGTTGGCTCGCCGTGGGTAGTCCCTTGCCCTTTGGGACTACGTTTGGGCTGGATTGTTGTCTCTGCCCATTTGGACCAATGGTGGTTTTTGCCCCATGGAGGTCGTGCCTTGGATTCCTCACTGTGTTGGAGGGGCAGCGTTGGACTTGTTGGCCTGTGGAGTCCCTTGTATGGAGTGTGGCGCTTCGCATGGCCAGGCCAGCGCTGCATATGACAGCAAGGACGTTCCTGCTGTACTGTGGCGGCGTTGACTATTGAGCCGTTTATTGGCCAGCGCTTCCCTGCTCTCTTGGGCTTGAGCGCTGTTTCCGCGCTTCCATTGCAGCTGGCGTTGGAGTCACGGAGGAGCCTGTGGCCATGTGTTTGTCGCCGCTCACTCGGTTAGGAGTGCGACCCTGCTGTACAGTTGTCGGCAGCGGAGAAGGAGCGTTTTGCACTCCGGGCTGTAGGAGGCCCTGCCCGTGGTACCGTGGTCGCTGGACAGTTGGTCTTCTATATCCGGAGGAGGCTGCGAGGTGGAGGGGTCGAGAGTGGCATCGGGTGAAGAGAACTTCATGTGCACAGATGGGCAGGTCTTTCGGAGGAGACTTGTGCTCAGCTGCAGCTTTAACGAGGTCTGCGCGTTGCTCCTATTGCGGTCCATGCGCGCTGGCAACAAGAAGGAAAAAGAGCGCACTCCAGCGGTATGGATTAAATCCGTTACTCCGGTTTTCCTGGCTGTTTGTATTTGGTCACCGCCACATGAGCCTGGGTAAGGGAGCGATGTTACCAGGTGTTGTTGCTGGGACGGCGACTTCATGTTTTCTAATTACGTCACAGCTGGGGGAGGTTTCCCAATCCGTCACGTGTTCGGAGAACGTTGCCTTCCTGCATTCCAAGCCTCGTTCACAGCTCGTTGGGAAAGGAAAATACGTGCCTGAGAGGGAGAGCGGAGAAGCGTTTCACTGGCGGTGAATGATTTCATTTCGGAACTTGCAGTGTGGATTATCTTTAATGAGGGAATGCCTGTCAGGGCATTTCGTTTTTTCCGTGTGTTCCTGAGCGTGTTTCCGGATAGAAACTCTGTGGCCTGGTTTCATAAAGTGCGGGCCTTGGAACAAGTTCCGGATTAATGAATTGCCGAATTTTGGGGTCAGGTTAGTGTGGGGCCGCGTGCCTGAGTTTGAGTGTTGTATCTGTTGTGGGCCATTTGTTTAGAGATATAAGTGCCTTTGATTAGTCTCAAGGCGGGGATTTCCCACACTTAGGTGTAGGTGGCCGTTGTTTGTTTCCTGTGGTGTCACTGTGTTGTGGCCCTGTGGGGAATCTGTACCCTAGCATAGGGGGCTCGGGGTGGTCCCTTTTTGCAATTGAAGTGTTGGTGTGGGTGGTTTGTAATTAAATGCTCTTCGGAGGTGTACTGATTAACCATTTTTGCGATTGTAAATGCCAATGCTATATTAATGTTTCACCTGGTGGATGGAACGTTACTGGGACTAATGTTAACCCCTAGTGGTGTAGATTGGGGTGCGTTCTTACTTATGAAGTAAAGTGTGCGGTCTAGAATTTTCATGGACTTGAGGGTGGTGGTCCACTTGTCAACTTTCATTGGGAACACTTATTTCAAGCAAGCAACAATGTCATTGTCTTTGCACATATTTTTAGTGCTATTTTACATCTGAGGACTTTGCAGGGGGGGTCATCATTTAATATAATAACATGTTTTGTGCAATGTTTTCAACATGTGTTGTGCAATGTTTTCAATCTTGAAATGTGTTTTTATGATGCCTGCATTACTGCTTATTGCTATGTCACGTTGTGTATGGTTAATGTTATCAGTGTTTGGTCCGAGAGTGCACTGTATGGGTGCGTGCAAGTGTTCTGGCGCATCTGAGGTCATGTGTTTTCAACTGCATTTGGTTCTTAGTGCCTGGCATTGGTTGTGCTAGGGTTGGTCACTATGTTTGCGTGTGTTGTTGATCTCTTGACCTTTGGTTGCATCTACCTGTGTGGTTTCAGGTTAGGTGTCTTGGAGTGAGGTGTGATTATGGTCTTTGGTGCCTGGTCTGTCCAGGGTGGGTCACTTTAGATGTTCTTGGGTGCCTGGTCTTTCCAGGGTAGGTCACTTTAGATTTAGTATCTCCCTCATTACTGTGGTGATTAGTGCCTGATAGTTCAGGTTTGGTCACTTTGGCCTGTATGTTGTGGTCATTAGTGCCTGAGCTTAATTCAGGGTAAGTCACTTTTGGCGGAGTCTTATTCTCAGGGCAGTTGTTCGCTGTAGTGATTCATAGCGTTGTTATCTCTGTTTTGGTCGCTATGCCTGAGTTGAGTGGAGTTTTTCTTACTGTCCATAGTGTTATTCTATTGGACGAGTTGGTGTCAATTTTTGCTTTGCCAGTGTGCCCTTCTGATTCCTAGTCTGGTATGTCAGGTTGTCTCCTGGTGTGTTCGAAATGGATTTTGTGGATAGAGGGAATGGTCAACGGTTTTGTGCAGAGTAGCAGCATGATGTTGTGGTTCTTCCTCATACTGTTGTCAAAGTTGTTTAAGTGGTCCCTCGGTTTGTTGGGCATTTGTTGTTGCTTCCTTTGGGGGCGGTTGGTTAGCACTTGGAGGGGCAGCTCTGAGACTTTGGGGTGGCAGACCGAAGTGGGAGGTGATTTGTGCTAAGGTGGGTAGGTTGGTTAGGTGTTAGTTGTGTTAGTGTTCGCTAACAATAGTTTTGGCTAGGGGTGGCAGCCCTAGGTCCTGAGGGGCAGCTCGGGACAGGCGTAAGTGCTCTGTTTTTTATTTTTTGTGGCCTCGAGGTGTGACCGAGGGAGTGGTGTTGTCTTGTTTTGGTTGCATGCCGTTGGCAATCTTTTCCTTCTTGGTCCGTTGGTGTCCAGTTAATGCTGTCCTTTTGTTGGATTTCCGTTTTGGTTTTGCCAGAGCAAAAGGAAGCGACCCTGCTCAATTGCCTTGGTACGGAGGGCTTGAGGGTCTTCAGGCATCTTCCAGGCCAGGATGTTTTGGCCTTGCCTTCTGGCGATGGGGATGGAGAGGGGGGGCAGGCAGTGATTTTGGCATTTGAAACTGCTCTTAAGAAGCTGGAGACACGCTTTGGCAAGAGAGCTAACATTGTGCTGGAAAGGTATCATTTCTTCTCGAGGGCACAGGGTCTTGGCGAGAACATCGATTCATATGTGACGGCTCTGCGTACCCTCATTTCTACCTGTAAGTTCACGGGGCTGGCGGATGAATACATTCGTGACCAGATCATGATGAGGACTAGTGACTCAAAGGTAAGGGAGAGGTTATGGACGGAGATGGGCTGCGCGCGAGCAGCTGCACACACCTCCTTGAGCCACGCTCAACCTCGTCTGGGAGCGCGGCTCGGGTCGGATCCTTGAGAGCGAAGGACAGCGGTCGCTCAGCCGGAGTCAGCGGCTGTATACTCCGCCGTGGGCCCCGCTCGACCTCGTCCGGGAGCGCAGCTCGGGAGACCAGCTGAGGACACCAGAAAAATGATGGTCCACGGCTTCGTAAGGCGCGTGGGTTGAGGTTGAAGAAATCCTCGTCGCCAGTGTAATAATGCACGGATCAGGTAAGATGAGTTATACTTTATTCTTCAACCTGTACACCGTGACCATCGATCCCCTCCCAGCTCCCTGCCCTTCAAAGATCAACTGCCGCCACGAGCGTGGAACTCGGAGAGATTCCACGCACCTGGGACACAAGACAAAGGCTCGCGGAGGCGCGAGCAAAGCACACAACATACACAATAACGTACCCAATAATATATAAATGGTTCTAGAAAGAGTCGAGCAACAGGAGCATGTGCATAGCTTTATTTTCCCCATCCTGAATGGAAGATTACAGTACAAGCATGCAACATAATGCACGTCTAAATGAATGTCCTTTGGGTTTTAGAACCATATCTTCAAGACTTCAACACACACTCTGAAATAAAGTGTTTATTCCACATAGCATGCATCATTTGCAAACATGCCACAATCGTCCTGTTATTTTGTTACCTCACCAAAAAGCACCTGCTTTGTCTGCGTACGTCTAAGAGAAATCTTTCCTATTTCATTACTTTGCAGACACTAAGAATGTGTTGAGAAGTTATTTGACAAACCCCAGGGGCTATCCGCCCCGCATCCCTTGATTGAAAACAACTTGATAAAAAGAAACGGAGCTCTTCAGTCTGAGCTACGAGGACTGGGAGACTGGGAACAGTTGCTCCCGTGGTGGACAAGCAAAATCAGGACTTTTCTGTGCTGGACAAGTTGTGGCTAGTATGTGGCTCCATAAAACCAAAACAGCTTTGCAAAATAGAGGGTGGTTGGCCATCTCAATGTGTGGAGGACACAATGGAAATTTACAAAAGGAAATTCGATCTTGACACTTGTAAGGGAAGAAATCAGTTTTTGAGGGTTTTGCTGTTCCGTTGTAACTCCTTTGATTTTTCCCTTTGGTTTCTAAGGTCTCTGACTTATTTTTGTGCACAGAGGAACTTATAATGTCCCCACCTGTGCAACATGGAATACAAAAAGATACATGTTTTGGAGTTAAATATGTAATGACTCACCTAAAAAATATTGCTATTGGAAATTGGAACACATTTTTTACTCCCTAAAAATCATTTTACTAGGAACATCTAGAGCCTTGGTTATGGTATGTTTACTGGAATTTATGCAGCACTTTGCATGGTCTCCAGGCACTTTGTCTGATCTGTAAGAGATGTGGGTTAGGTTAGTGTGTAGCAAGGGAACCTTTAGATAGCTTACCCAGTGCTCCAGATAAGATTTTGAAGTGGGAGTATTTTACTGCCTATTTTTTAAAGTTGGACTAAAATGATTTTCTTTTTTTTGTTAAATTATTTTTCTTAGCATTTTTACAACATTTACTCCACGTTCTTTGCTCCACCCTCCCCTCTCCCACGACCACCCCCCCCCAACCTGGGTCCCACAGTGTCTCCATGGAAAAACTGTGTGACATCTTTTCTCGCTTTGTTATCTGGTTCCTGCACCCCACAGCCCTGCGATCATCTTATGTCCAGTGATCTCAAGTTTTGTGTCGCTTTGTAGACAATCCAGCAACTCTCCTCAATCTGTCCGAAATTTTCCTGCATCCCCTTGTAGCTGGTAGGTAATCCATTACATCGCTACTGTGCCACATATTTTACGTGTCCATTCTAACTTTGTTGGAGGGTCTTGTTGTTTCCAGTTCTTTGCTATTGCCAGCCAAGCATTTCTCAGTTGGGACATCATAACTCTCTTTCGGGGGTTCGAGATTGTGTTCCAGTCTGGGTCTAGGAGCACACATAGCTTTCCTTCTGTGGAGAGATCTTGCAGTTCTGTCAACGTGTTCTTTATCTGAATGGTCACTTCTTCCCAGAATTCCTTCCCTTATATTGGGGCAATCCCACCATGTGTGCATCCAGTCCCCTATCGCCTTGCAGCCCCTCCAGCATTCTTGGGATGTTGTCTTTTACATTTTCTGATGTCGTTCGGGTGTATAATCCCATTGTAGCATCATCTTGTACCAGGCTTCCCTTAATTATATCCACCTAGTTAACTTCCCACCATTCCCAATCCATCTCTGACCTCGCCATGCCCTCCCATGCCGACTGATATGGCCATTGCTCCCTTACTGCGCAGCCCTGGAGGATTGCGTAAATACTTGAGGTTAAATGTTTGTCTCCCGAGTGAGTGGTTATATATTTTTCAAATTCTGTCAGTTGACATGTAGCTGCTTTTGTAACTCTGGTACCAACCAGTGTCTTAGTTGTATGTACTCACTCAATTGGCTTTTGCAGTCCTCGAAAATCGCTATCTCTCCCTCCCACACCTTATCTCCCACCTTTGTGCAGCCATGTCTCTGCCATTGACCAAACGTGCCCTTCTCTAACCCTGGGGTGAAGCATGGGTTCTCGAAGAGAGGGGATAAGGGGGAGGGACAGGTAGAGAGATGTCCTTTTTTTAACCATTTATCCCAAATATCACAAGTAGTGCGAAGGATTGAGCTGCGTCGGGTGCTTGGGGTCTATCTTTCCCTGGAAGCCAGCGTAGGTCCACTAGAGGGCCTCCCACGACTGCTCTGTCCATCCTAGCCCATACCTTTTCCTTATTTTCTGTCAACCATTCTCGTACCACTCTCAGTTGGGCCGCTTCATAGTACCTAAGCAAGTTGGGTAGTCCTAATCCCCCCTCTGTTTCTGTGCCATTAGGAGGTCCAGGGCCACCAGAGGACGTTTGTTCTGCCAGAAACATTTTGTGACCATCCTATTTCTTTCTTTAAGGAATGACTGTGGGACCGCAATCGGGAGGGCCTGGAATTTATACAATAGTCTAGGGAGTGTTACCATCTTGACCATTGTTATGCACCCCAGCCAGGAGATTCGGAGTGGGGTCCATCGTAGCAAGTCCTTCATAGTCTTCTTGATTAGCTTAGGGTAATTAGCTGTATACAAGGAGGACATCTTATTTGTTAATGCAACCCCTAAGTAAGAGATTGGCCCTGCCGCCACCTTAAACTGAGAGTTCTTACGTATGGTTTCTGACTGTTCTCTCGGCAAGTCCAACTCCATCAGTTCTGACTTGGTCATATTTATTTTTAGTCCCGAAATCTTCTTTTGTTCGACTAGAATTCTGACCAGGGTTGGGATTGACTTCTCGGGTTCTGTTAACGTCACCAGCATGTCATCTGCATATGCAGCTGTATTATGGTTCTCCCCGCCAAAAGGAATCTCTTTTACGTTGGGGTCAGCCCTAATTGGAGTGAGTAAGGGTTCCAGAAAGATAGCGTACAAATTGGGTGACAGGGGGCAATCCTGCCTTGTGCTCCATTCTATTTGTATTGTGTTTGAGGTACGTGCCTTAATGGAAAGTCTGAGAGACGAATCTTTGTAATTGGCTACCACCATGTGGATGTAGTTGGGTCCAAACCCCAAACATTTCATTACTTGAAATTAGGGGTGTACCGAAATATGGCTTTGAGTAAGCATTCGGCCGAATTGCAGCTGGAATTAGCTATTCGGCATTCAGCCGAATACTTAATTAATTAACACTCAAAGCCGAATAGGTTCCCCTTTGTCTGCATGCCTGTAATCAATCAGGCGTTTCACTGAAATTTCCCATCACAAAGGGATTTGAAGGAATGCAAAACACGGAACTCCCTCCTCTGGGGCCTGTCACAGATTGAAATCGTTTCCCAAATGGCATGACAATGTGTGCATTCTGGGGGCTCTGCTTCTCCGCGCCGCTCCAAGGGCTCCTTTCAGAGCCTGTGAGGGCTGCAGGGAGCAGAGCGTGTCATGAACGGTAAATGCATTGGTTTGTTTCAATCTAAGGGTCCCGACGGTAGAGCGGTGGAAGAGCAAGTATCCACAGTGTGCAGCATGGGGAAGGAAAGGAATTTTTCAACACCCTCTTACAAGCCATGTGCACTCTTGGGATGGTTTGGGTCTGGGCTGCTCTTGATCTTGTTTGGAAGGGGCTTTCCTGATTTTGGGACACTGCCACTCTTTACCAGGGCACTGGTCTAGCTCTGCGCCACCCCTTTCTTTCCGTGACAGTGCTCTTTGTTGTGTTTTCCCCGATTCATGCATTTTGTCTCCTTCAACTGGAACACTTGATTCCATGACATCTCCCTCCCTCCCTGCCTTAAGAAACACTTCTGTGTGCTTGTCCCTCCCCAGCAGCCACTCCTCTGCACCTATCCACAGCAATACCAACAAGCAGCAGCGCCAATCGCAATCTCCTCGTCTTGCATCTGTATAGCGCCTCCTGTAAAAGTTTATGGCGTCGAAGCTCTGTTTGGTTCCACCTTCTTTCTTTTATCCTCTGCAAAACTTTATCATGATTTATGTCATGACCAGATATGTTCTCCACGCCTCCAGTGCACATCATTTCTCGGGGAAATGCCCACAAATGAATACAATGCAATGGCTACCGTTGCAGAAATCCATCAAAAGATCTTAAGCTTGTCATTTTAAAGGGCTGTTTCTCTTAGAAAAATCAGCAACAATAGTAGATTGTCTGAAGATTACAGAGCATGTGTCACAGGGCCAATACCTCATGCAATGTATGCTCCATTTTACACTAAGGCCCCTCAAAGACAACTGCACCATGCGTTGATCTATTTATAGAGGCAAGAGGCGGGTTTCATATATTAATGCCCAGGCGTACAGCTAAAGGTGCAGTTGGTTCCCAAAGCTTTCCGTTTTCAAACTGCCAACTTTAAGACTTCATTTTTTATAGAGGGAAATGCACTTCAAAATGCAAAATTCTCCAACATGCTACTGGCCCGTCTCCAGCAGGAGATCCAGGGGAGCCAGCCCCCCCACCACCCCGCCCCCCAGTGCCAGTCTCTGCCCTCCCCTAGAAAGGAGGCCATGTCAGTGGTGTTATACACCACTGGTAACCAGGGAGTGGGGGGTGGATGTCACTCTAAACATTCAGCAGTAACCTCAGGGACATCGTTCTGAGTGGCTGAATTTCAGGAGGCTCAGCCAGGATTTGCTTTCTTGCCCTAGACAATGATTTATGACGCACAGTCATAAAAGTATAACTGACCAGGGAGATCGAGGGCCAGTCACACCTCTAAGTGAGGTAGCGCACTTATTCAAGCAGGCTGCCTACAACTATTTTCTCAAACCTAAAATCACAATGTTGGTTTCTGTAATATAAAGAATGTTTATTTTTTGTGGGAACATAGTGTTTTTTCACATCATGCTTAATAAAATGGTTAACTATATCAAACAATAAATGAAGGTAAAGTTGCTTGAACACAGATTTCTGCAGAAGGTGCGTCAACTGACTGGAGGCCTTTACAAATTTGTTTCAAAATATATATTCTGCTGCATTACCTACTTGAGAATAAGTGAAAAGATAAGGTTGGTAGTAACAAAAATGTAATTCTGTAGGGGAGAGTATAGTATAATCAAAAAGTGATAGATGCAAGGCTTTGAATTAAACATTTACACTACCGTTGCTCTTCGCAACATTCCATGCCATAATTCTGTAGTATGTCTGTGCGATTAGAGAAAGGGACAAGCCATTAGCAAATTACTTTTGGTGCTACCACCAAAAGGTGCAGTTCAATCTGAATTGCCAGGCCATGTTGCCTCTCCACTGAAACACAAGCACCCACACACATTTTTAGGCCCTGTGGTCTAGCAGTTTGCGACGGGCTTCTGACATTAGTGACAGGGCTAAGGCTGATATGCAAACAATGGTATGGAAGGCTGGCCAGAGCAATGATGGGGGTTCTAATTGATTAAGAGACTTTTTACCAATTAGGTACAACCAGAAAGCATGATGTGGAACGCAGACAGGATGGCAATAAAATGTGAGGAGAAACACACATCGTATGGGTGTGTCTGGTTATTTACCCACCTAACGACTAGCCATGGCTATGTCGATGCCTCATCACAAAAACCTAACCTTTCTAGAACTCTTTGTGCAAGCTCTATCACAAAGTAACACCAAACGTGTTGCTGAATAGGTCCTGTCAGTGTTATATCTAAGCATTCTTTAATTGCCTCTGTAAATGAGCTCCTGGTGTAGTACAATTCTCTTTATGTTTTCAGCCAGTTGATTTTATAAGCAATATATTTATCAATGCCTATGTGACTTGCACTGATGTCACAAACCCAGCAGTTTCGGCTTGCGTATAGGTATTAGCAGACATCTTCCAGGCAATGCCATCATATGCCCAGTAACTGGCACCATTTTCCAGCTGTTCCCATTTTATGGCCAGGTGGTACCCTTATGGCAGTGCTTGGCAAATGCCTATCCATGCCTAATCAAAAGCCCAAGCTGTGGGCTTTGCCAATGCATGTTGGCTTCCGTTTGCCGCCCTAAGTGAATGTGTATATGCCCAGATGTGGGTGTCTTGCTTGCTACGCCTAGGGAATCAAGCTGCACCTCACTGAGCTGGTGCAACAAGGTCCCACCTGAAGAAAAGGCTGGGTTGGCAAGTACTGACCAGTTTCAGATCTTCTCATGCATACTTACCAGTGGGGCTCTGACCAAAATAGAATGTAGCTTTGTTTGGAAGCCTAGTCTACTCTGACTGAACATTTTATGATTGAAACTGATAAGTACTGACTTGATAACCTCATTCTGTTTGAGTAACTTTACAGAGTTTGCATGCAAACAGAATGTGCATGCAATATGATGTGGGGAAAATATGATGTAAATTCTGGGTTCTGGGTGTTTAGGCAGTACCGGAAATGAAACATGAACACCCGTAAAATAACAAAAAAGAAGAGCAGGTTCTATTTTTTTAAAACATTTCTTTTATTGATTTTATGCAAACAAAACAATGAAAACCAAGCAAGCAGCATAATCATAATAGTTCAATTACACATCAAGTTATCGTAGTCACTGCTCCCATTATCCCTCCCTCCCCCCGTGAGCCTATTTGTCAATCTCTTTCAATGTTTGGCACATGCGGCCAGGTTTCGTTCTCTTCGGAGTCCGTTGGATTTAATATTACTCCAAACAATTCTGTTATTAGCGTTTTCCAGGCCAATAGGGTGCCCACCTCCCCCTCATCAGCCCGGCTACTCGCATCTTGCCAGGCCACCGTTTCAGCCTCCGCCCATTTCTGTAAGTCCTTCCACCATACATCCACTTTAGGTTTGTGGCATTTCTTCCACCCCATGGCGATCCTATGTTTCGCAAGCACATACGCCAGATTTCTCAGTTTCTCAATATGTTTGAGTTTCCGTGGCCTAGGGAACCCGCCTAGTAAGCAGGCCCAAGCCGTGTCTGTGACAAGAGTAACCCCTTTATCGGCCAGTTTCTGCACCACTTCACCCCAGTAGCACCTAATAATCGGGCACGACCAAAACATATGTGTCATGTCAGCGTTTTCTAGGTTACATTTAGGACACACTTGTACTCCAGCGTTTCAGAATTTAGATATCATCAAGGGGGTCATGTATGCCCTATGCGTTACATACAGCTGAATTTGTTTTAATCTGGCATTTCTAGACACTTTTTGTGGTAACCCTGGGCACGCTCCCACATCCCGTCCTCCATCGGGGCCCCCACCTCCATCTCCCAGTCCAGTCTCAGATGCGTCAAATCTTTCCCCATCTTAGCCATCACCATCTCATACAGTCTCGAGATCTCATGACCCCCTTCAGACATATCATACATTGCTTCCAAAACTGCATCTGGTTCTTCCATCAAAACTGTTTCTGGCCAAGTGTTCTTAATCATCCGCACCAATCTAATGTATGTGACATATTGACCCGTGTGTAGCCCCGCCTCTTCATTGAGTTCTGTAAACTCCTTAATGGATCCCTCTTGCCAAACATCGCCTAGTGTTGCCAGCCCCACCGATTCCCAGTATGTTCTAACAATCGCCCTCAGCTGATCATCCCCTCCTGTCAAAGCAACCAACGGTATCTGCGGGAGGCACGGGTATGGGACTTCCATTAGGCGACAAGCCCTACGCCAAATTTTCCATCCAAGCTTCAACATCGCAGGACGCCCCCTCATTTCAGTTTCGGACAGCCAGATCATTTCCTTCAAATAAAACGGGGCACAGTCCTGTCCAAGCACCCTGTGCTCAGGGGTCACTTCATCGGAAAGCCACTTAGCCACATATTGTAACTGTCCCGCCAAATAATAAACCTCAAAATGGGGCAGTCTGATACCTCCTTTTTCATAAAAGTTCTGCAGTTTCCAGAACGCCACTCTATTTCGGGTACCGTGCCACAAGAAATCCCTACACATGCTGTTCAATTTACTAAAAAACTTCTTGGGTATTATGTATGGGATATTACTAAAGTAATGCAGGAGCCTGGGCAGAACTACCATCTTGAGCATAGCCCCCCGCCCCATCATCGCCAAGGGCAATCTTGCCCAGAACTGCATACTGTTTCTAATTTTCTCGACGGCTACTTCCGTATTGTGTCTGTGTTCATCTTGCGCCGTGTGATATATATATCTACGCCCAAATAGCGAAAAGAGCTCATTGCCCACGGTACCTGTAGCACCGGTAGTCCGTCTTCAGGGATCCCCTTATAGCTACCTAATGGGAATATGACAGACTTTTGGGGGTTCACCGAGATGCCCGACAACTCTGCATACCTTTCCATCACTTCAAGTATGTATAAGAGATTTTCTTCTGGGTATTGCAAGTACAGCAACAAATCGTCCGCGTACAAGGATATCAAGTGTCGTTCCCCTCCCACCTCAATGCCAATCGCCTCATACTGTGCCCTAAGGCATATTGCCAGAGGCTCCAGGGCCAAGATGTAAAGCATCGGGGACCAGGGGCACCCTTGTCTGGTGCCTCTGCCAAGTTGCCATCTTTCTGATATCACCGCTCCATTTCGGAACCTGGCAAGCGGCTCACTATACAACATCTTGGCCCACCTGATATAGCACGGCCCCATTCCATACCCTTCCAAAGCAGCTAACAGCCATGACCACTTGACCGAATCAAAAGCCTTGACTGCGTCTAGAGACACTATCGCCATCTCACCCTCGTTCTTATTACCCCATTAGACCACCCGATGAAGTCGCCTATGGTTGTGTGTTATGTTCCTGCTCGGGACATAACCCGTTTGATCAGGATGTATGAGTCTACCAATCACTTTCCGCAATCGATTTGCCAGGACAGCCGTGAGAATCTTGCTGTCTTGATTTAGCATCGACAAAGGCCTGTAGGAACCACATCTATGCTCCGGTTTATTGGGCTTGGGCAGCGGTATTATGATCGCCTCTCTGAGTGACTCAGGCAACCGTCCTATCTCAAACGCTTCATTCAGCATGTCCAGCATTGGGGGGAGGATTTCCTCTTTGTATACTTTATAAAATTCGCTGGGGAACCCATCTGCCCCTGGGGCCTTACAGGTAGGCAACTGCTTCACTACCTCTTCTAATTCCTCCAACGTGATTGGCTCATCTAACTCCTCCCTCTCTTCGTCGCTTATCTTGGGCAGCCCTATGTCTTCTAACGTTTCGGTTATCTTGCGCTGGTCGCCTATCTCATCATCTCCATACAGCACTCTGTAATATTCCACAAATTCTTTGTTAACCCCCTCTTGTGTGGCCACCTCATCTCCGTCCTCCCTAATAATAATCCTAATCGGAGGCTTAGGGGTCTCACTTTTATATAGCCAGGCCAAAAGGCGGCCTGTCTTGTCTCCCCCCGCGTGCTGCCTCTCAACATATTTCTTATAATTGAGATTGCAGAGTCTTTCCCAATGCCCTGCACATTGTTGCTGTAGTTGGAGCACCAGCTCCGTGTCTACGTCATCGCTCTTCAACGTTGTTTCTAGCTCAGTTTCCGCCCTCTGTAGGTCAGCCAAGACCCCACCCTGTAACCCTTTTGAGTTAGCAATGGCCGCTCCCCGCATCACCACCTTAAAAGCTTCCCATAATGTGCCCGCAGAGTCAACACTTCCAGTATTTTCCTCAAAAAAGTTAGTAATCTCCTCTCTTATATCTTCTCTAAAGATTGGATCTTTGAGCGCCTCCGCTCGGAGGCGCCATGTAGGGATCTTCGCCCTCGGGGGGCAATATTGCCATCCGAGGATCAGGGGCGAATGATCCGAGAGTACCCTGGCCTTGTATTCGATTTGAGTAATCTCAGACATCACATCTGCTGTGACAAAGACATAATCGAGCCTAGTGTGCAGGTGGTGCGGGGCTGAATAGTGCGAGTATTGCCTCTCAGTGGGATGTTTCATCCTCCACGCATCTGTAAAACCAAAATCAGTTACCAGCATCCGCAACGCTCTCGCCGCTGGGCTAGGCTTACTCACCCTGTCATCTGACCTGTCTACCTCAGGATCCAACGCACAATTAAAGTCCCCGCCCCAGATCACCGCGCTCCCTATAAACGTACTAAGATTGGTACACAGGGCTCTGAAATATGCTGCTGTGTTTTGGTTGGGGGCATACGTGTTTACTATGCATACCTCCCTGCTCTCCACCAGCCCCCGCAGTATAGCCATCCTTCCATCAGTTTCAACCACCTCTTGTATCAATTTGAACGGGACATGCGGTGCCACCCAGATTAACACCCCCTGGGCATATGCAGAGTATGGCGAGCCCACTACGGTCCCTTTCCACTTTCTCTTAACTAGGTCCAACTTCTCCCGCGTCAAGTACGTTTCCTGTAGTAATGCGATGTCTATTTTCTGCCTTTTCAGATACATCATGATTTTGTTTCTTTTGAGGTAGCTGTTAAGGCCCCTGACGTTCCTCGTTATTATCCTGAGGTCCCCCATAGGTTGTTAATAAGCACCCTCCCGATCCTCCGTCGATTACGCCCCTTCATGCACCGCAAGTACCACAAACTGATTCCTCCAAATAGGCTCGAAACAAGACTTAAACTCCCCATAACCACACACACACTCAACTCCCCATCCCCCAACCTTCTAATCACCCACCACTCCACCAACAATACCCTCCCCAACCGTTGCACAGCTCCATTCCTGGATCTCAGGCACCCCCACATCTAGCCCTGCCTAGCGCAAGCTTCTACTCAGGGCTCAGTAGGATAAAGCTGCCCTAATGGCCGCTGAAACTAATAGTCTATTGGGGTAGGTCGTCCGCGTTCTGTTGCTCCTTCCAAAAAACATTACGCATTCAATTGCCAAACCGTTACCAATTACAGTTACACTCACTATATTCTAGTCCAAATCGAGCACCAGGCTCAGATTGTGTACAAAGTTCAGTTAGTCACGCCTTCTCAATACAATCAGGGTCCTTCTCCTTACTAAATCTTCATTCGGTATGATCCTGCCGATCCCGATCCACTTCTTGTTCCGGGCAGCCCTGCAGGTCCAGCCATGTGACAACATCCTCAGGGGTATCGAAAAATAGCGCTTTGTTCTTATGTAGCACTTTCAATCGTGCCGGATACAGAAGCATATATTTGATTCCTGCTGCTCTCAGCCTCCTTTTGACGGCTACGTAACTGTACCTCTGCCTCTGCACCAGTATCGTGTAGTCCGGATATGCTGTGATGTTGGTGGATGCTCTCTCTATCGTGCCGCCCTTACAAAAGTATTCAAGGATCTTTTCTCTATCCCTGTAATTCAGGATCCTCGCGATGATCGGTCTTGGCGGGGCCCCCGGCCGGGGTTTCCTCATCATGGCGCGGTGCGCCCTCTCCACCGTAGATCCCTGCGAAAGATTACCGGCTCCGATCCCTTGTAGGATCATGTTTTCAACATAGTTTGTGGGATCTTGGCCTTCTTCTCCCTCCGGAAGGCCAACCACGCGAATGTTGTTTCTCCTCACCCTTCCTTCCGCCTCTTCCACACGATTTTCCAAGTTAGCGACTTGTTGTTTTAAGACATGAATCTCCTTCGCATTGCTCATGCTAACATCAGTGTTAATCTTCACCCCACTTTCCAGACCACTGGTCCTTTCTGCAAGTGCCCTAACATCTTGACGTAGCAGGGTGAGTTCTGTACCCACAGCATCAATCTTATTCTCCAGGGCTGTGCGTAGATCCGCCATTGCCAAATCCCATTTAGCACTTAGCCCCGTTATAGCCTCTAGGATCTGGTGCTTATCCCCTTTGGGGGCATCCTCCGCAGGGGTCTCGATCGTGCTCTGTACCGATGTTGAGGGGGTCTGTTGCGTTCTCGTGAAAGTCTCCATCGTGGGTTGCTTGGTCTTGCCTCTCAACCCTTTCGCCGACATGGCGCTTCCCACTGCTCCTGTACGCCTCCACTTTAGTGCTGCTGTCGCACTGTCCTCGGTCCGACAATGGTCCGGCTTCCAGGTCACCTAACGCACATTCGAGATGGCACTTCAAATTGTTTTACGGATGGGCTATAGCCTCACACTCCCCATTCAACTTCCGTAGGCCTCATCACCCAAGCATCCAATGTCATCTCCTCCTGCGGTCAGATCGCCAAGGCTCCATTCGCGTATGTCAGGCCGGGCGCTCTCATGAATTCGACCACTCCGCCATATCACCCTATTGTATTACTTCTCCAGGCAATTTACCGCAGCCGTGTCCCGCAGGTCCGGGGAATCAGTTTCGTTTCTCCTCGGAGGCCTCTCCTTTGTTAGCCGCCATTTTGGTGTCGAAGCGTCCACACAGTCGCACCGACAAAACCATGTATATCTCACGATTCTCGGGGACTATGAACTTCTCCAGCGAACTTCACTTAGCGTGCGGCTTCCGACGCCTGATCCTCAAAGTTCTAGGCGCTCGTTACAGTTTCAGCAGGTAAATTTGGCAAAAATAGAGTCGGATCATCAGGAGCTCCTCACGCAGCACGTCCTATTCCATGGCCAGTTAGCCACGCCCCCCCAGAGCATGTTCTATAATGTTGCAGGCAAAGTATAAAAGGTGTACATCTTTTATAACTAAAAACAGTATTTAACTATTTTCTAAAGAGTGCAATCAGAGGTGTATTTAACATTTGGACAAGGGAAAAATGCCAATGCCCCCCTGCTCTAATCTCTCCCCTCAAATACAAACAGCCAGGGCTGATCAGGCCCACCCAGTGAGATCTTATCTTTTTAACGTGACTCAGAGACAGATTATTTATATCAGGAAGTGATTGGAGATGGGAAAAGGTAAAAAGGCAGTGACCATTGCTGTGGCACTTTAAAAAATAATTATATAGGTTTTTGAAAAGGTATTTAAGTGTGATTGTTGGGTGATTAGTAAGTAAGGGGATACAGAACAAGCTCTGTGAAACAATAACTTGTCATGCATTTCATTTCACTTTGTGTCTGTATAAGAATTTTTGTAAATTCTCATTAATTGCTATGCTGGAGCTTGTAGTCTTCTATTCAGGATGGGGAAAATAAAGTTACAGTCATAGGGGATCTTTTTCCAGGTAAAGCCCAATGGAAGAAGTGGCGCTAAGTGCATGTAGCTCCACTTTTTATGAGCTGCAGGATTTTGTATGATTTGACAGGTGACGTTGGAGAGCAGATCGGACTTAACATGGTCCCCCTACCAGATCTGATTGGTATTCCACCAGCATGTATTTTTACATTGGCAGTAAACCAATAGATTCCTATGGCACCTGCCTGACTTTTCCACCTGGAATAAAAGCGGGCAGAGTCCAAAAGAATCCATTGTGGATGGCTCCCACAATCGTTAATTGTGGAAGAGATTTACACTTTTCCAGACACGTAGTGGTAAAGTAAAGAGCAAAGGCGATTTTCGCCTATGTTTTACTCTTTATTTGTCAGGCACTTGGTGGGAACAATTTAAATTAATGAATGGCCCCTTTTGCAAAAAAGTGCAAACATGAGAATTCTGATCTGTGCAATTGAGGATTAAAAACAAAATGCCCCCTAATCTTTTCATCAACATGTTTCTACAATTATGAATACATTGTGAGGTTTGTGAATCATGTGACTTGTGCATTTTTAAAGTAATCTGTATAAAATGTAGTATTATTTTAGGTATTCAAAGCCAAACTTCAACACATATTTGTACCAACTTGAGTTCAGAAGATGAGTGGTCAAGTAGCTACATTTCTAGCTAGGTTCAAATTATGGCTTTAACACTTGACCAAAGTGTGTGATCCTGGGCATATTTTTTAATTTCACTATGCCTTATCTGTTAACATTAGGTGCCCCTAGAAGTGATTCAGTTTGCATTATAAGGTATTTCAAAAAGCCTCATTCATGGTTTAATAGATGGGCAGCACAGGGATTAGGACACACACACATCTAACTTTGAAAATAGCCAAGCCACATTTATTGAACACAATTGTGTCATTCAATAGGAAATCAAAGTAAACACATCAAACAAAGAGTCCTCATGGCCAAGTGCATATTATATAACCAGTATGTAAACAGTATGTACCAAACAATGATGTACAGGGGCACGCACCACCAGGACTGATACCAGGAGGTCACAAACCCCTCAACCAGCGCTGTCTGCCTCCTAATGAAGCCCTTACAGCTCTAGCCCTTGCACTCTCAACTCAATTAAAATGTGCTGCAAAAATGCAACAAAAATAACATTTTGTGTTTAAAATGTAATTTTTGACATGAACCATTGATGGGAGACATTCAGAGTGGGACTACTGTAGGGGTTCAGCTGGTAAGGAAGGGGTGGCTGTGGAATGGGTGGGTGAAGGGAGGATTGCATACATGTGTATGTTATTGGAGGAGATGTTGTTGTGCTCGAAATACTGTTAAGATCAACAAGACTACCTGTATTGATTGGACATGGTATGTTCTGTTCTTGAAATTTGAAGACGTTTGAAAAAAAATGTAATTTTGTACGAAACAAAATCTCCTATTCCTTGCGTCAGTATTCTGGGTGGGGCTCTATCTTTCACAACAAGCTGGAGGGACCACAAGCATCTCTTCTGGGGCCTGCTGGGAGTAGCCATAGTGCTCAGGGAGATATTGTTTGGCGGACACCATCTGAGATGGTACAAAGACTGGGGACCTCACTGCTCAGCCCTCTCAGAGGAGGAGGAAGAGGAGGAGGAGGAGAACGAGGAGGAGGAGGAGGCATGCGGGGTGCTGGTGTGAATGGGTGGGAGGGGAGGTAAATGGGAACATGGGTAGGGCAGCTGAAGGAAGGTGACTGGACGGTGAAAGGTGAAGGAGGATCAGATATAACAGAAAGGGGAGAGCAGACGGGAAGGGAACATAGGTAGATTGATGTTGCAATACTATTTCCTTGCTTCTCTTTTGCTGTGTACAGTTTATCTGGGAAGACATTTTTTGCTGGATCACGGATCTGGGAAATTTGGATCAATGGCAGCACTTTGTTGAGGTTACTCCTAGACCCACGCCCAATGGAATGTGGGCCCCCCTGATCACAATCCTGGCCCACCCAGATGAAAATTCCAAGAGCCAGGCCTGTGAAATTCACATATACAGCTTAGGATGCCACACATGCTACACAGGAGAATGCTCTAAAACGAAAACATGAAAGCACCTTTAGTTCCCAGCCTCAGCCTGTGGCATGCAAGTGGTTCCATCGCTCCCTAATGCTGACCCCAGATAACCCTTCATTTCAGATACCAACATGGCCGCCCCCTATATCTCCCAATATTACAGCAGTTCATCACACCAGTCTGTGCTTTCATGGAAGAGTTGAGACTGTGCTCTCGTTTTGGGCATTGTATCAATAAATCAAACACAACAATGTAAAAGCAGACCGTTCCTACATTTTGTTCTAGAAACAAGATGTTAACAAACACTGGCAATACAAACAGTTTGGGCTTTTGTGTGGGAATGCAAAAGGCACTCTGCTAGTGCCAGGTACTGTGATAGTGATATTAATTGTCCATTGATGATCGCACGTACAAAATGTTGCAAGTACTTGGGCATTTAATTTGGCTGGCATACACAAGCCAAAACTGCTGGCTTTGGCAATGCATGTCTTTAACAGGACTGAAAGATACGCATAGTATTCATAAATGAGTGGGTGAATGCAGACCTATTTAAGACATTTTTATTACACCAACAGCATGCTTACAGTTCCAACTAAGTCGTTAACTATCAGAAGACTGCTGTGAGGAACAAGGAATGAGACACAGACACAGAGGACTCATGTTTGAGGTTATACAATTTTATTAAAATTATAAAGTGGGTTGAGGGTAATCACACAATTCTACTCTGCAAAAACAGGAAGCCTGATTTTCATCTAAGAATTCTTTTTAACAAATGTTATGGTCACAATCTCTGAAGTTAGCGCCTCTCCCAACATTTGAAGGGTTAGTTCCCATCCAACCGATGGGGGCAAATCTGTTTTTTTAATTTCTTTTTATCTTTTAACAAGCTTTCAATAAACTTTGTGAGATCTATACGCCCATTTAATAAACATGACTACTCAGGCAATAGAATGTCTCCTGATTTTGTTTAATGAAATGTTGTTTATTATGTTCTAGAACATATTTGTTTAAAAAAACAACTATTTGGCTTACTATTTGGTTCCGTCCGAATAGCTGGACCAACTATTCGGTATTCGGCCGAATAGTAATTTCACTATTCGGTACACCACAACTGGAAATAGGTATGGCCATTCCACCCTATCAAAGGCCTTCTCGGCATCTAGTGGTATCGAAACTGCCGGAATCTGCTTAATCTCTGTTTTTTCAATCAGATGAGCAACCCTTTGGATATATACCACGTTTGCCTACCTGTAATGAAGCCTGATTGGTCCAGGCCTATGATTGTCGGCAAAACGTTCTTGATTCTAACTGCCAAAATCCTGGTATACATTTTAGCATCTATGTTAAGTAAAGCTATGGGACGATATGATCCACAGTTTGTTAAATCTTTATTTTGCTTTCCCAAAGAGCACGACCTTCGCTTCTGCCATAGAGCGCATTATACCCCCCGTTTGGCTAAATGAGTTGAATAATTTTGTTAGAAATGGAACCAGCTCCTTACTTATTGTTTTATAAAACAGTGCCGGGAAACCATCTGGTCCTGGTGCCTTATTAGTAGGGTGGGTTTTATTAGTCCTCGTCACTTCTTTTGTTATATCTTTCTCAAGGGTCTCCCTATCTGAAAAGATTCACTGAAGAGTAAAGCTGGGTATAGAATGTCGAGAAAGTGTCTATAATGTCTCCCATACCTGTAACTCACGTGCCATCTGCCTGTTTGATACTGGCTATGTTGTTTTGACTTGATTGCTGTTTTAGTAATCTCGCTAGCATTTTGTCTGCTTCGTTTGCCCGTACATAATACCTTGGTTTCAAATTCAACAGCACTCTCTAATCCCTGCCTGACCGTAATATATCCAATTGTCTCAAACAGTCTTTCACCCTGCTATAATTCTGCTTATTTTTCTTTTCTACAAGTCTCCTCTGAGCCTCTTTGAGTTCTTCCTCCATGTCTTGTTCTATTCTTTCCCTCACTTTTTTCCTTTGCGTGTTCAGAGAGATAATTTCACCTCTGAGCACCACCTCAAGGGCGTCCCAAACTACGTCTAGTGGGGCTACTGATGTGTGGTTTATTTCAAAGTAGGTACTGATTTTGCCCTTCAGTGTGTCCCGCGTTACTTCGTCATACAGTATTTCTCTCTGCATTTTCGAGGCCCAACCTGTCTCTGCGAGGTAATGTGTTTTAGTTGCGCCCATATTGGGGTGTGATCGGATAAAGAAATAGCTTCAGTCTTTATTTCTACTAACGTCCCCAGTATCCCTGGCGTCCCCCATATATAGTAAATTCTGGAGAAGGCATTGTACATCATCTCCTTTTTTAGCTCTCCATTAGTCTCTTAAAGCTAGGTAGGATAGTTTTCTTCTAAGGGCTTTGGATGGGCCCGCCCCCTTGTTTGACCCTTTATTACTCCTGTCTTTGTCTGGGTCCCACGCTAGATTGAAGTCCCTTGTCAGGATGATTTCTCCAACCGTGAACTTTTCCAGTTTGCCTAGGGCCTGATGTTTGAAAGATTCTTGTCTCGTGTTGGGGGCGTCCAGGGTACCTATCATGAGAGTTCTATTTTCTATACAAACCTGAAGGAATAGGTAGCTACCATTCGGATCGCCCAGGGACTTTGTTACCTTAGCTCCCAGCGCCTTTCCAATCCCTATCAAGACTCCTGCTGTTTTATTTTTGGCATTGGTGGGAACCAGCCCACGTTTTCACCAGAATTCTAGGTTCTTGACCTCCTTGGAATCCAAGTGGTGCCCAAACCTCAGCCTCCCCCGGCCTGTGTGGCCTGCTAAAGACTTTTGTTACCTACTTTCCCATTTCTTTCCATTATTGCTTTCCCTTCTTCTTCCCATTGCGTTCCCCCTGGTACTTGTCGTCTGAGGCTACTTTAACTTTCTTTTCCCTCGCCTCCTGTCTTCTCTTTATACTAGTTCATCTCTTTTCCGTGTCGGGTATGGACCTTTCAGTTTGTCTTCCCTTTTCCCTTCTACGACCGACCATTCCCAAGGTCTGCTCCGCCGTTGCTGGGGGTCTCGCCTATTCCCGCCGTGGTCCACATCGCATTCTTCCAAGCCCAAAATCGAGAGTCCTTCCATGCATGTCGTGATCCTCCGTTGTCTTCCATCCCAAGAGAATAATAATCCGAATGGAAATGTCCATTTGTATGGGATTTTATTCCCGGTGAGGGCTTTTCTCACTGGACCCATTGCTCTTCTTTTCTGCAATGTTGTTGCCGCTAGATCTTGAAAGAAGAGGACATATGAGCCGTTTATTGAGATGGACGCCTGACCCATGGCCGCCCTGGGAATTTTCTCTTTTTTTTCATATGAGGCCAAGGCAGCCAAGATGTCTCTTGGTCTATCTCCCGGTCCTGACCTTCTGGGTCCAACCCTGTGTATGCAGTCTATGAGAATGTTCTCTGGGGTGTCCCCAGATGTAAGTGTGGCAAAGCATTGTTGGGGCAGCAATTTTAGCTCTGGGTCTCCGTTTGTCTCTGCCAAGCCTTTGATCCTAATGTTCGATCTTCTAGAGCGGTTCTCAAGATCTTCTGCTTGGATTTCCAGGTTCTGAGTTGACACCGCAATTTGTTCCAACAATTCTTGAGTTCTGACGAACCACACTGCTCAACTCGGATAGGCCTTGTTCTGCTTCATCTACCCTGTTACCCAGAAAGTTCATCTCTTCTATATATCTTTTAAGAAGCTTTTCAGGTCCTCCTTTAAATTTGCCATTTGTAACTGGAAGGATGTCATCATCTGATCTTCCATGCCCCTGAGACATTCCTGTAGATCTTCCTTACTGAGGGCCATATTTTCCTTCTCCCTTTGGACTTCCGGATTCCTGCTGCAGGGTTTCATTCTCTTTCTTTGGTTCTTCTTCCGTGTGTAGCTGCCAGTACTTTTGTAACTGACCTTTTTTCGTTTCCGTAGAGGCTCCCTGCGGCGTCAGGGGGTGTTTCCCCTTAGATCATAGCATTGGGCTATCTGCCGCAGCTTTAAGGGGGCTCGCTCTGTGTTACTGGGTCTGGGATGCTAGGACAGAGCCGTGTCTTCCCTTAAATGTGCTCCACCAGAGGTTGCTTCCTGAAACTTTCCTTTTTAAAATATTTGCGGCGGTCAAGCAACTTCTCCGGACCCTGAGCCGGATATGTGTATGAATCCCTCTCCTGTTGTGCCCCTGTGCACCATCCTTCCTGTCTGAGGTTCCTATTATAACTTAGATGCTCTAACTCTTGTAGTTATCCTGCCGGCTGACTTTCTGGATCTGTACTCCACTCTCGGCTGAACGGGCACCTTGCTTTCCTTAAGTCTGTACTGGAGTGTCCAATATCTCCTTGAGCTGCCACCTGTGTCCTTTCAGGTCCGTGCCTCTGCTCTTGTGACCACCCGATTTACGCCGTTTGCTTGTGCCCCCTTCCCTTTAGGGTTTTTAATGCAGGCCTGTTCCAACAGTTACTAGCCTGGCTAAGCAGACCACCAGCGAGGGGTTTATTTCCCCCTGTTGCCCCTATAGTGCGGATCTGGGGCAACTTGAGCTTCTTATGGTATCATAGTTCCTGTAAAGTAAAGTTTCAGGCGTCTGTGTCCTCTCCTCTCCCCTTGCGCTCGTTGGCTCCTTCCCCTTTTCGCGTCTCTCACCCGCTTTTGCATCCTGCTTCATGGGCCTTATCTTCTTTCCTCCAGTCGCGCTATCCCTCAAAGCTTTCCCTCTTGTTCTGCACCTCTCTGTCCATCTGTCCAGAGGAACCTGCTGGCTCTGACTTTCGCCTTCCCCTCTGCCACGCTCCTCCTCACTCCCCCGTCCTAATCCTCACCTAGCCTTTCCCGACGGAAATGTGTTCTTTTTGTCCTCGGCTCCTGCAGCCCTTCACTGTGGGGCCTTCAAGTCCCAGACGGCTCCTCAGCTCGCTCCAATGGCAGAGGGGTGGGGGCAGGCCTCACACCCGTTCTCACTATGGCTGCAAAGTGCCTCCTTGTAGCCTCTGGCTATCCCTCTTTCCACGATGGGGGCCCTCTGATGTCAGAGGTCGCCTCTTCCATGGGCAGCGAGCCCAGCACTGCTTCCTATTGCCCACGGCAACTGCTGTGGTCCGCACCGGCGTCCCTGGGGCCAGGGAGGCACCTCCGAGGACAGGGTGCACACCAAAACCCACCTGTGTGGGTCCTGGGGAAAAAAAACACCTCCATGGGCTCATGGCCCACACGGCTACCCTATTGTGGGAGTATCACTGCTGTCGCTATTATCACCCTGTGCAGCTGCATCCGGAGGTGGTTGCACTATGGGAGGCAGCCCACACAAGGCCCTAGTCTGCTCCTCCATGGCTGCAAGCATGCGGGTGTGGTAGGTCTGGTTCTGGAGGATGAGTGTGCGGAGGTCCCCATGCAACAACTCACGGGATGCCTGGACCTCCGCCCTCGTTGCCTGCATCTCAGCTGAGAGCGTACGGGTGAGACGCTCCAGCTGCTGTTCTGTCCTTTGGTGTGTTGAAGCCTCAAGCTCAACAAGAGTCGTCCTGAGGTGAAGGAGCTCCTGCCTCAGGGCTTCCCTGTGGGCCAGGGACTCAATAGAGATGGCCTCCTGCAGAGTCGCCAGTGCCGCCCGCCTGTCCCTGTTGGACCCCAACATGTCCTCCCTGTGTGACTGGCAGATGGAGTCGGTTGCCTGCTCTAGTCGCTCCATCAGCCTTTCAGGGGGGACAATGGAAGTGGCCACCCTATCCATGGCCTGAGCCATCATCTCGGATGATGCTGCCTGTTGAGTTGCCATACCGTAAATGGATTGCTCCCATGCGGTATTGCCAGGTGGCGTACGGCCACCACGTCGGCGGGCACCACACCTGTCTGGGGCAAGGCGAACTGCGCCTTGCTGTGCCGGCACTGCCTGAGGCTGCAGGACTGCATTCCCCCTCTGATCTGCTGGCCCAGGAACAGGATCAGATGTCGCAGAGTGTGACCCTGCATCCGTAACCACCAAAGGCGTAGCTGCCAACACTGACATCCCCATTGAGGGTTCTGACCCTGGTGCAGGTGGGTGGGACAGAACAGAATCCCTCCCTGGAACACTCACCTGCGACGGCACGTAGGTCTCATCCGAATCAACACCTGAGTACAGCTCGGGGGAGGTGCAGCCAGAGACACCCCTTTAGAGCACGACCTGCAGCACTTGTGGGTTCTCACCCACCACCACACCACGTCCCTCACTGGTGGTTGGTCGGCCCTCGGACCCCTCCTGGGTCTGCACCATCTCCACAACCCCAGCAGTATCGGGTGCGTCTTCCCCTGCAAAGACATAAAAACAAAGAAATGGAAACAGGCATTAGCACCATGGCACACAATGAGGGCTGAGAAGCAAGAGAACCAGTACTTGATTGACACATGTCCCACATGACTAAAACCCTCCCATGCATGCACCCTCACTGCATATGAAGGGCACGCAAATGGCACACACTGATGACACCAAGATGGAAGATGAACACATTTTCTGCATGCTGCCTGGCAGTGGCATCACACATTGGCCTGTGATTGCCAGGTGAAACACACATGCCATCACACATATGGCATGTATCATTGCAATTGAGTGAAGATGGAGAGGAGGGCAGCACCTATTCATTCAGTCCAGTTCCCGCATGTAATAGCTTTTCTAATTCTAACAGGTCAGATTTTTCACCTGGAGCTGCCAGTCTGAAATGGTCCAATTGCACAGGGACATGTGTGAACAAATGATATCCAGGTAACAAAGTCACTCCACTTTACCATAGCCATGTCAGACATGTGACTAGTGGACTGCAACATACCTAGTAAAGGTGGTGGAATGCAAACAATCTGACTGAATGAACAGTGAAAAATAAGCAACAATGTTGTGGCAAGGTGACACTTCAAGGGCAACTGGCGTGCAGTTGGGCTAGATGTCCACTGTTGGCAGAAGGGATACTGCTATGGCCAAATGCAGCTGCGCAGGATGTATTGCATGAAGCACATGGCTGACCCATACGACTCAGGCGCACACACTCTCACCTGGCACACGAACAGAAGCCCTCACACACACACCATGCACATGGATGACACACACATGCATGTGCACTCACCGGACAATGCCTCGTAATCAGGCAGATCTCCCACGCCTTGGATCTGTTCCTCCGTGACGTAGGTCCCAGCGACTGACTCATGTGGAGTGAGTTCCATGTCTACTACTGGAGACCCACCTCCAGTCACTAGAGTTGCGGCATGACTTGAGGCCAGCTTACTCTTTGCCCTGCGCTTTAGGTCATTCCAGCGCTTATAGCAATCATTGGCTGTGCGCCTCACGATTCCAAGGGCACTTACGATGTCCGCAACGGTCTGCCAGTGTGCCTGGCGTTGTGCAGGTGTGGTCTTGGATCCTGCAACAATGACCATCTCGTTGTCATGTGCGGACACATACTCGACAAGTGCATTCAGTTCGTCATCCGTGAAGCTGGGCTTCCTGGACGGGCCGGACTGTGTAGCCGTGTCTGGGGCATCAGCCTGTGCCGGACGAGCACTCTTCCTCTTCCGCTTGGAAGGTGGTGGTGATCCTGAGTGTCCTGCGCCGCTCTGGACACTAGGGGCAGGAGCCCTGGTGGACTCTGTATCAGGAGTGTGGGATTGCACACTCAGCATGGGAGTTGGTGCAGGCATTGGCTCTAGTGTGATGGTGTCAGGGGGAATGTCAGCAGCATGGACTAGGACCGACACTGTCCTGGCTGGGTGTGTGAGGGCTGGGGTGGATGGAGCCGCAGCTGCCCCTGCAGCCTCTCCGCCCTGCCTACTTGGTGCAGCAGATGACCTTGCTGCCCCAGATGCACGTGGCATGGTGACATCAACGTGCACCAGCGCACGTGTCATAGGCCTGCTGACCTGGAAGTCAGCCATGGAGTCAGCCAGGTCTGGTGCCACAATGGGCTGGTCCAACAAGGGCTGAGCATGGATGGTGTCAGCCACATCAGCCTCAACGGGAGGGGGGGGATTATGGGTGCCCTTGACTGGTCCTCCACACATGGGGGGACAGGCTCACCCTGCAAGTAACGACCACGTCCCCTACCGGATCCACCACGGCCACCACTTGTGGCTCTTCCACCTTTGCCACCCTTTCGGAATCCTCGCCTCCCAGCCATGGCACTGATGTAAATGTGCGTATGGGAGTGGCTGTAAACTATTGTCCTGGGCAATTGGGGGTCAAAGGGGTTGGGTACCAGATGGTAATTGTACCCTAGTGCTCTTGCAAGGCTGATTGTAACCCCTGGGGAAAGATGACGGGTCACGCTACGCACAGGAGCCCCAAAAAAGGGAGATGACGTGCACGCAACCCCTCCTAGACCACGTGTGCAGAAAGAAAAACCTGCACTACGCTGTGGCACCCAGTAACACAAGAATGAACGTATGCGTGTCACACGCAGCCTAGAATGACCTCTGAAGGGGTAGGCTACACACGGGGCAAGCACAGATGTTAGATACGTGCGTGACTCGCCGTCTGCCAGGTAAAAGAGTGTGAAAAAGGAGCGCGTTTGGTTGGCAACACCCCCGCCAAAAGAAGATTTGTACGCTGTCTGAGGAGACAGGACAACAGTAGAAGGGAACACTGTTTGAGGGAACAGGCCCAGGTAAACCAGTAAAAGAGAAAAAAAAGAAAAAGCTGTCAGAGGTAACAGGGAATACGAACTTGAAACGCCCTGAAGGAAATCGCGTGTGAAACGACAAGAAGTACAGAATTCACCCACTCGCTCTCCACGAAAAGCACGTACAAGGAAATGGTGTTCTACACGTACCTTTTATACAGGCCCACACGTCCAGCGTCACTTACGCGGCGTGTACGCGCTAGGGCCATTTCCACCAATTACACGCTTTGTCACTTATGCGTGTAGGGCCATTTCCACCAATTACACGCTTTGTCACTTCTGCGTGTAGGGCCATTTCCACCAATCACACGCGATGAGACTCTGACGTGCTGTCCAATTACACGCGATGACACTCTGACGTGCAGTCTTTCCACGTGTGCTCTGTCATCACATGCTGTGTGGGAAACACCCGTGCGGGTCACGTCACAGACGCGCTTACGCGCTGAGGGCCTTTGGTCTAATAGAATCGCGTATGCGTGCTGACGCGCTTACGCGCTAAGGGCCTTTCCTCGATTTCCACGCTGACGTGCAGGATTTTCATGTGCCAAATCACTCCGTACCAAGCTGGCCACGCGTAAGCACACGGAAGACCACGCTCCTGCCCAGAAGGCCGAACTACTGCCCCCCAGAGCCCCGAGCACGCTCCCACCTGCCATCTGCTGCTGCCCACGTGCACTGCCATTTGCTGCCTGCACATCAGCCAGGGGTGCTGTTGCTGTGACCACCCCTGCTGGAACCGAAGACTCCCGACTGGAATTCCATCGCTCCACAGCCCAGCCCCAGGACCCAGTTGCCCACCCACTCCTGCCTCTGGGGTTGTCATGTCGGGGCAAACACCATCTGTGACCACTGACAACCCCCGGCCAGAGAGGCAGAGGGGCACCAGCTTCAGTGCCACTGAAGTTGGTGTCCTGGTGGAGCAAGTCCTGGGGCAGTATGATGCCCTCTTCGGAAGTTCCCACGCCGACAAGGAAGGACGGACTCAGATCTGGACTGACATCGTGACTGCCATCAATGCGGAGGGGGTGGCAGTCCGGGACTTACAACATGTCAGGAAGCGCTGGGAGGACTTCAGGTCCAGGACCCTGAACAAGGCCCGGCGCCTCTTGAAGGCAGCGGATGCCAAGGGGCGCCGGTGCCACTTGTCGGAAGAACAGATGGGGGTCCTGGAACGCATATCCCCAGCGCTCCACGTCCAGGTCCTAGAGAAGCAGACCTGTCTGGAGTCGAGCGGTGAGTGTACATGCATCCTGATTGTGAGCAGTGCGTGTGGTGATTATTCGGTATTGTGCAGGTTGCACATCTGTTTGTATGGGGTCGAGTATGGGTGGGGGTGTACAGGGCCGTGGGGCTGACACATGCGAGGGCTGTAATGTGTGAGACATGGATGGTGCTTGTGTGTGTAGGCTTGCATGGCAAATGCAGTTGTGCGTGCACACATGTTTGGATGAATGTGTATGTAAGTAGACATGTCCGTGATGTCACGCATGTATGTTGTTTTCGGCTGCGTGTATGAGCACTGTGTACATGTGCATGTGTGTGTATTTGACAAGGGTGCAACAGTGATGCAACATGGATGCATGTGACAGCGGTATGTGGAAGCCTGATTGGCAGATGTGACATGGATGCCCGTCTGAACAGTGCGACACTTGGCAGAGGTGTACACATGCATGCAAGTGTGGTGGTGTGTGTACATGTGTGGTGCACTTCCTGTGTTGCATGTGATGTCTGGCTCCCCTTTGGCTGCTGATGCTGTTGTATGTGTAGGGATGGTGCTGGCAGTTGCGATATGGCTGTGGTATGGCTCATGTGTGCGAGTTGCAATGACATGTGTGTTGGGGATTGTGATGACATGTCTGAGGTTTGCCAATGCCACTCATGTGCAACTGTCAGTGTGTATGTGTCCATTGTACAGTGCCCTGATGCCTGTGTTTTGTTTCTCCCTGTCTGCAGCGTCAACTGACGAAGAGGGCGGAGAAGGTGCTGTGGAGCACAGCGGCGGGGATCCGACCGCCAGCCGGAGACGCAAGGCCCGGCTCCCCTCCCGTGTTGTCATCTCGTCGGGGAGTGAGGAGTCCGGTGCCGCGTCCCAGGCCGCAGCTGCCGGGGGGGGAGGTCCAAGAGGCGGAGGTTGCAGTTGGACTCCTCGGCAGCAGAAGGGGCAGCTGGGACCCCACAGGGCCCAACAGGGGAAGATGGCACGGAGTCATCCAGGTTGGTGGGGGGTTTGGTGGAGGAGGAGGCTGTGCAAGCACCAGAGAGGGGGTCTGGAGGTGGGGATCCCACTGGTGCTAGTGGTGCAGTGCAGGACCAGGGACAGGAGGCAGCACAGGCCGCCGCGGAGGTGCCTGTGTGCAATCCTGTCCCCGATCCTGTCCCTGCATCATCTTGCACCAGCAGGGATGCCTACGTCCAGACCCGTTTTCAGGCAGGGGATGAGCTGACGTCAACTGGCCTTCCTCTGCCTGCGGACGTGGCCATCCAGGTCCGGGTTGAGCCTGTCCTGGCTGGTGTGGTGTTGCGTCAACGGGCCATGCGAGGTGACCTGTAGTCTTTTCATGGAAGACTGCACGTCATCTCGAATGGCTCGTTGACCACGTCAGCCTGCTGGGACAGGTCACCCAGGCCGGATTCCTCCGTCTGATGGGGCTTGCTCCGACCCCCTTCTCAACTGGACCCCCTACGCGCCAGTCGTCCTCTGTGCCATCTTCCCACCCATCAGTCACCTGGGTGCCCTGTGGAGCTGCCTCTGACGGTGCGGCCAGGCTGGTGGAGGAGGCATCCCTGCCACAGTCGGGAGTTGGAGGTCCAGCAGGGGTGGCCACATCAACAACTGCACCCCAGCCGGCGGAGGATGTGCCGGCAGCAGGAGGCAGTGCACGGGCAGAGGCAGAGCAGCAGCAGCAACATGGTGGGAGACATGAAGGCTCGGGGCTTTCGACATCGGAGGGGCAGGCATCGGCCGGAGGGCAGGGGGACCCAGGACAGAGAGTGTCTTCTGTGTGGCAGCGGTTGGGCCACGCCATAGGTGCGGAGCGGCGGCGGGCGGAAGAGGCGCAGCTCACAATGGTCATGCGGAGGGCCCTGAGGCGGGCCGAGGGCCTCGAGGCAATCCGCAGGGGGTTGGAGGAGGACATGGCGTCGTCCCTGCGGACCCTCGGGGCCATGGAACTGGACCGCCTCCGGGACATCGAACAGGAGTTCGATGATGCCCTGGCCCGGGACACCACGGAGTGAGCCGCTGGACTTGCCCGCCGCCTTTGTATATAGTTCTTTAGTTTTAGGTTTCCTTTGTTTCTTATTATGATTTGGAGTCGACGGACACTGCTCCACTTTTTGTATATAGTTGATTTTTAGTTAGGATTTTTTAGTAGGTTTCCTTTGTTCAGTTGGGCTCATGGACCCTTGGTAGTTTTTTACATAGTTCTTTATTGCATAGAGATTTTTTTACATTTGACTTTGGACGACATTTTTTTGGATTCTGATTTGCAGTTTTTTTTTTTTAATACGGACATGCAGCTTATTTTTTCTCATTCCCATTGTAGTTTGTTTCCTTTCTTTAGCATTCTTTATTTTTTTCAATACAATTTTGTTTTCATACTTCACTGTGTGGTATCATCTCATTGGTTTCATGCATGTCATGTTGGGTGTTTTCCCATTCAATTGCAACCATTGTGTGTGACGGACATGGGTTCATTAGCTTCATGAACATTGGGGGTGTAACATGTGATTTCCATGTCCATGTGGGTGAATGGGTTACTTGGTAGGGCTTTTTGGCTGTGGAGGCTGACCATTACGCACATGATTGGGGATTGTGAGGACCTGGTGGAGGGTGCCCCTGGTGGCTGGGGGGTGGGGGTGGTGGGAGACATGAGTGGGGGCCTGGTGGGGGCTGCCCATGGTGGCAGGGGGATGGGGGTGGTGGGAGACATGGGTGGGGGCCTGGTGGAGGCTGCCCCTGCGCTGCTGGGGGTGGGGGTGGTGGGAGACATGAGTGGGGGCCTGGTGGAGGCTGCCCCTGCACTGCTGGGGGGTGGGGGTGGTGGGAGACATGGGTGGGGGCCTGGTGGAGGCTGCCCATGGTGGCTGGGGGGTGGGGGTGGTGGGAGACATGAGTGGGGGCCTGGTGGAGGCTGCCCCTGCACAGCTGGGGGGTGGGGGTGGTGGGAGACATGAGTGGGGGCCTGGTGGAGGGTGACCCTGGATGCTTGGGGGTGGGGGTGCAGGGGGACATGAGTGGGGGCCTGGTGGAGGGTGGCCATGGTGGCTGGGGGGTGGGGGTGGTGGGAGACATGAGTGGTGGCCTGGTGGAGGCTGACCCTGCACTGCTGGGGGGTGGGGGTGGTGGGAGACATGGGTGGAGGCCTGGTGGAGGGTGCCTCTGGTGGCAAGGGGGTGGGGGTGGTGGGAGACATGAGTGGGGGCCTGGTGGAGGGTGCCCCTGGTGGCTGGGGGGTGGGGGTGGTGGGAGACATGAGTGGAGGCCTGGTGGAGGGTGCCTCTGGTGGCAGGGGGGTGGGGGTGGTGGGAGACATGAGTGGGGGCCTGGTGGAGGGTGCCCCTGGTGGCTGGGGGGTGGGGGTGGTGGGAGACATGAGTGGGGGCCTGGTGGGGGCTGCCCATGGTGGCAGGGGGGTGGGGGTGGTGGGAGACATGGGTGGGGGCCTGGTGGAGGCTGCCCATGGTGGCAGGGGGGTGGGGGTGGTGGGAGACATGAGTGGGGGCCTGGTGGAGGGTGGCCATGGTGGCTGGGGGGTGGGGGTGGTGGGAGACATGAGTGGTGGCCTGGTGGAGGCTGACCCTGCACTGCTGGGGGGTGGGGGTGGTGGGAGACATGGGTGGGGGCCTGGTGGAGGCTGCCCATGGTGGCAGGGGGGTGGGGGTGGTGGGAGACATGGGTGGGGGCCTGGTGGAGGCTGCCCATGGTGGCAGGGGGCTGGGGGTGGTGGGAGACATGAGTGGGGGCCTGGTGGAGGGTGGCCATGGTGCTTGGGGGGTGGGGGTGGTGGGAGACATGAATGGTGGCCTGGTGGAGGCTGACCCTGCACTGCTGGGGGGGTGGGGGTGGTGGGAGACATGGGTGGGGGCCTAGTGGAGGCTGCCCATGGTGGCAGGGGGGTGGGGGTGGTGGGAGACATGAGTGGGGGCCTGGTGGAGGGTGCCCCTGGTGGCTGGGGGGTGGGGGTGGTGGGAGACATGAGTGGGGGCCTGGTGGAGGCTGCCCCTGGTGGCTGGGGGGTGGGGGTGGTGGGAGACATGGGTGGGGGCCTGGTGGAGGCTGCCCATGGTGGCTGGGGGGTGGGGGTGGTGGGAGACATGAGTGGGGGCCTGGTGGAGGCTGCCCCTGCACTGCTGGGGGGTGGGGGTGGTGGGAGACATGAGTGGGGGCCTGGTGGAGGGTGACCCTGGATGCTGGGGGGTGGGGGTGCAGGGGGACATGAGTGGGGGCCTGGTGGAGGGTGGCCATGGTGGCTGGGGGGTGGGGGTGGTGGGAGACATGAGTGGTGGCCTGGTGGAGGCTGACCCTGCACTGCTGGGGGGTGGGGCTGGTGGGAGACATGGGTGGGGGCCTGGTGGAGGCTGCCCATGGTGGCAGGGGCGTGGGGGTGGTGGGAGACATGAGTGGGGGCCTGGTGGAGGGTGCCCCTGGTGGCTGGGGGGTGGGGGTGGTGGGAGACATGAGTGGGGGCCTGGTGGAGGGTGCCCCTGGTGGCTGGGGGGTGGGGGTGGTGGGAGACATGAGTGGGGGCCTGGTGGAGGGTGCCCCTGGTGGCTGGGGGGTGGGGGTGGTGGGAGACATGAGTGGGGGCCTGTTGGGGGCTGCTCATGGTGGCAGGGGGTGGGGGTGGTGGGAGACATGGGTGGGGGCCTGGTGGAGGCTGCCCATGGTGGCAGGGAGGTGGGGGTGGTGGGAGACATGAGTGGGGGCCTGGTGGAGGGTGGCCATGGTGGCTGGGGGGTGGGGGTGGTGGGAGACATGAGTGGTGGCCTGGTGGAGGCTGACCCTGCACTGCTGGGGGGTGGAGGTGGTGGGAGACATGGGTGGGGGCCTGGTGGAGGCTGCCCATGGTGGCAGCGGGGTGGGGGTGGTGGGAGACATGGGTGGGGGTCTGGTGGAGGCTGCCCATGGTGGCAGGGGGGTGGGGGTGGTGGGAGACATGAGTGGGGGCCTGGTGGAGGGTGGCCATGGTGGCTGGGGGGTGGGGGTGGTGGGAGACATGAGTGGTGGCCTGGTGGAGGCTGACCCTGCACTGCTGGGGGGTGGGGGTGGTGGGAGACATGGGTGGGGGCCTGGTGGAGGCTGCCCATGGTGGCAGGGGGGTGGGGGTGGTGGGAGACAATAGTGGGGGCCTGGTGGAGGGTGACCCTGGATGCTGGGGGGTGGGGGTGCAGGGGGACATGAGTGGGGGCCTGGTGGAGGGTGCCCCTGCACTGCTGGGGGGTGGGGGTGGTGGTAGACATGAGTGGGGGCCTGGTGGAGGCTGCCCCTGCACTGCTGGGGGGTGGGGGTGGTGGGAGACATGAGTGGGGGCCTGGTGGAGGGTGCCCCTGCACTGCTGGGGGGTGGGGGTGGTGGGAGACATGGGTGGGGGCCTGGTGGGGGCTGCCCATGGTGGCAGGGGGGTGAGAGTGGTGGGAGACATGAGTGGGGGCCTGGTGGAGGGTGCCCCTGGTGGCTGGGGGGTGGGGGTGGTGGGAGACATGAGTGGGGGCCTGGTGGGGCTGCCCATGGTGGCAGGGGGGTGGGGGTGGTGGGAGACATGGGTGGGGGCCTGGTGGAGGCTGCCCCTGCACTGCTGGGGGGTGGGGGTGGTGGGAGACATGAGGGGCTGCCTGGTGGAGGGTGACCCTGGATGCTGGGGGGTGGGGTGCAGGGGGACATGAGTGGGGGCCTGGTGGAGGGTGACCCTGGATGCTGGGGGGTGGGGGTGCAGGGGGACATGAGTGGGGGCCTGGTGGAGGGTGCCCCTGCACTGCAGGGGGGTGGGGGTGGTGGGAGACATGGGTAGGGGCCTGGTGGAGGCTGCCCATGGTGGCAGGGGGGTGGGGGTGGTGGGGGACATGGGTGGGGGCCTGGTGGAGGCTGCCCATGGTGGCTGGGGGGTGGGGGTGGTGGGAGACATGAGTGGGGGCCTGGTGGAGGCTGCCCCTGGCGGCTGGGGGGTGGGGGTGGTGGGAGACATGGGTGGGGGCCTGGTGGAGGGTGCCCCTGCACTGCTGGGGGGTGGGGGTGGTGGTAGACATGAGTGGGGGCCTGGTGGAGGCTGCCCCTGCACTGCTGGGGGCTGGGGGTGGTGGGAGACATGAGTGGGGGCCTGGTGGAGGGTGCCCCTGCACTGCTGGGGGGGTGGGGGTGGTGGGAGACATGGGTGGGGGCCTGGTGGAGGCTGCCCATGGTGGCTGGGGGGTGGGGGTGGTGGGAGACATGAGTGGGGGCCTGGTGGAGGCTGCCCCTGCACTGCTGGGGGGGTGGGGGTGGTGGGAGACATGAGTGGGGGCCTGGTGGAGGCTGCCCCTGGTGGCTGGGGGGTGGGGGTGGTGGGAGACATGAGTGGGGGCCTGGTGGAGGGTGACCCTGGATGCTGGGGGGTGGGGGTGCAGGGGGACATGAGTGGGGGCCTGGTGGAGGGTGCCCCTGCACTGCTGGGGGGTGGGGGTGGTGGGAGACATGAGTGGTGGCCTGGTGGAGGCTGACCCTGCACTGCTGGGGGGTGGGGGTGGTGGGAGACATGGGTGGGGGCCTGGTGGATGCTGCCCATGGTGGCAGGGGGGTGGGGGTGGTGGGAGACATGAGTGGGGGCCTGGTGGAGGGTGCCCCTGGTGGCTGGGGGGTGGGGGTGGTGGGAGACATGAGTGGGGGCCTGGTGGAGGGTGACCCTGGTGGCTGGGGGGTGGGGGTGGTGGGAGACATGAGTGGGGGCCTGGTGGAGGGTGACCCTGGATGCTGGGGGGTGGGGGTGCAGGGGGACATGAGTGGGGGCCTGGTGGAGGGTGCCCCTGCACTGCTGGGGGGTGGGGGTGGTGGTAGACATGAATTGGGGCCTGGTGGAGGCTGCCCCTGCACTGCTGGGGGGTGGGGGTGGTGGGAGACATGGGTGGGGGCCTGGTGGAGGCTGCCCATGGTGGCAGGGGGGTGGGGGTGGTGGGAGACATGGGTGGGGGCCTGGTGGAGGCTGCCCATGGTGGCTGGGAGGTGGGGTGGTGGGAGACATGAGTGGGGGCCTGGTGGAGGCTGCCCTGGTGGCTGGGGTGTGGGATGGTGGGAGACATGGGTGGGGGCCTGGTGGAGGGTGCCCCTGCACTGCTGGGGGGTGGGGGTGGTGGTAGACATGAGTGGGGGCCTGATGGAGGCTGCCCCTGCACTGCTGGGGGGTGGGGGTGGTGGGAGACATGAGTGGGGGCCTGGTGGAGGGTGCCCCTGCACTGCTGGGGGGTGGGGGTGGTGGGAGACATGGGTGGGGGCCTGGTGGAGGCTGCCCATGGTGGCTGGGGGGTGGTGGGAGACATGAGTGGGGGCCTGGTGGAGGCTGCCCCTGCACTGCTGGGGGGTGGGGGTGGTGGGAGACATGAGTGGGGGCCTGGTGGAGGGTGACCCTGGATGCTGGGGGGTGGGGGTGCAGGGGGACATGAGTGGGGGCCTGGTGGAGGGTGGCCATGGTGGCTGGGGGGTGGGGGTGGTGGGAGACATGAGTGGTGGCCTGGTGGAGGCTGACCCTGCACTGCTGGGGGGTGGGGGTGGTGGGAGACATGAGTGGGGGCCTGGTGGAGGGTGCCCCACAATGCTGGGGGGTGGGGGTGCAGGGGTACATGAGTTGGACATGGGTGGGGGCCTGCTGGCAGGTGCCCCACAGTGCAGGGGGGTGAGGGTGGTGGGAAACATGAGTTGGACATGAGTGGGGGCCTTCTGGCAGGTGCCCCACAGTGCTGGGGGGTGGGGGTGGTGGGAGACATGCATTGTTGATCAGTAGTGCAAGGTGACATGTGGGTTGGCTGGGGGGCATGCCCATGGTGGATGGGCTGCCTGCGGGACATGAGCAGGGGTGCAGGGTAGTCCCCCGTGGTGTGGGCTGCCTGCAGGGGCCGTCGAGGTTGTGGAGCGTACACCTGGGAGGACCCACACGGCCAATTCACGTGTAGTACTCCCCAGAACCCCTGAAATACACATTCCCTGCTGAAATCGCATGTGGAACTTCCCGCGCACCCCTGAAATACACGTACCCTGCTCGCACTGGGACAATCGCGTGTGGAACTTCCCGCGCACCCCTGAAATACACGTACCCTGATGAAATCGCGTGTGGAACTTCCCGCGCACCCATGGAATACACGTACCCTGCTTGCACTGGCCCATTCGCGTGTGGAACTTCCCGCGCACCCCTGAAATACACGTACCCTGATGGAATCGCGTGTGGAACTTCCCGCGCACCCATGGAATACACGTACCCTGCTCGCACTGGCCCATTCGCGTGTGGAACTACCCGCGCACCCCTGAAATGCACGCACCCTGCTGAAATCGCGTGTGGAACTTCCCGCGCACCCCTGAAATACACGTACCCTGCTGAAATCGCGTGTGGAACTTCCCGCGCACCCCTGAAATACACGTACCCTGCTGAAGTCGCGTGTGGAACTTCCCGCGCACCCCTGAAATACACGTACCTGCTTGCACGGGGCCAGTCGCGTGTGGAACTTCCCGCGCACCCCTGCAATACACGTTCCCCGCTTGGCCTTTGCTGTTTGCCAGCCCGGTGAACTGGTCCAGGGTTAGCGCAGCCCTTTGTGATGATTTAGCGATTTTGATGGCTTTTCCTTGCGCGAGGGCGTTCTTGGGGGCGTTACTGGCGCTGCTGCAGGGTCGCTGCGATTCTCTGCGCCACGGCTGGTTTGGAGGCCTAGAATCCATGAATACGCTGTGCGTGGAAATCGGTTTTAGCGCACGTGCCTGGCGCAGTCAATCGCACGCGGACACTCTGCGCCAGCCGCTTGCGACACTTTTCTGCGAAATTCTATGAATTACCCTGTAAATCTAGGGTGGTAAACCATAACACCCAAGCATATTATACCAGAAGAGAGAATTGTTTTTTTATCCCTAAAATCAAATGTCCTCCTCAATACCAAAAGTACAGTAAAAGGAATGGCGAAAATGTTGCCTTCTCTACACCATCTTCCTATATTAAAGTTTAAACCTACAGCCCCTCTGTTAAAATTACTAAGCGAATTAAATGTATCCTTAATACATAAGAAGTAGAAAATCCTGACTTTGAGAAAGTAAACTGCATGTCCCAGAATCCCATATGGACTGAGATGAAGAAGAGAGCTGAAGAAGCATGTAGATGTAGACGACAGGCAATTAGGCCTAACATCCTTTGCGAGGGTCAGGCAATTGGCATTAATGGTTTGCACCTGAAATCAATTGGGCCACATATGTGGCATAAAAGGCTGCAGCAGGAGAAGGAAGAAAGAAAGAGAGGGAGCAGGAGCTGGAAGGCTGGCAGTAGTAGCAGAAGTAAAAGTGCACAAGGCTGCCAGTTCATGAGGAAGTGTGATCACCTACAGGACGCTGGGACATGGAGACAACAGATTTCACCTGCAAGTTCTGAGAGGAGCCTTGCAGTGGCTGCACTGAGAAGGATGTGCTGAGAGTGTAGGCTTTCCCGGGTGCACCTAATGGCTGTAATTGCAGAGTCGTGACTGTGAAGAAGCCCGAAGCCTGTAGCTGAAAGCAAGCAGAGGGACAGAGGAGTGTGAAGGAGACTCCCAGTTGGCATTGCCGGACCTGAGACACCTGTGCTGCAGAAGGGTGTGCGCCCCAACTGTGCCCAAAGCCATAGTAGAAGTTGGGAAGGTGAAGAAGCCCACAACCGCAGTGTTCCGGGAGCCAGTGAGTAAAGCTTGGTGTTCAGGTTCACTTCCGAAAACCTTGCCGGTAACTGTTACTAGTTCTAAAGTGGCCTGCATAAGAGTAGAAGCGAGCATAAACTGTTCGTCGTAGTGCAAAGTATTTCTAACAATGGAAATGTATCACGCGCACTTCTAGTAAAAGTCATAGTGCTCTAATTTCCCATTGTTGAACTATTAACATTGCCGGAGTGATTGCGTGTCCCTAATTAAAGAGGAAACACTTGCAAAGAAATTCCCAAAACCCTAACGTTGACTTTCACAATTGTTACAAGTATTTACAGCATTGAAGGAAGGTCACGTGTGGGCAATTGTGATTCCTGACAGGAGTTGGAAATCATCTTTGTGATAATACGTGGGAATACAAATACTTGCAGTTATTTAAGGTTAAAGATCTATCTTAAACAGTGGTTGCATGTGCCTAAATGTGTTTCTTCTTTGAAGACTAAACATTGTAACATTAAGAACAAGTATTCTTTAAACCTATAAGTTGTTGTAATAATGAGAAGAACAAGCATTACCCAAGCCAAGAGGCGAACCCTTTCTGTAGTGAATGAAGCCCTGTCCAAATCTATTTACCTGATTTACAAAGTTGTTAAAAGTCCTGTGTCCTCTGATACAAGTGTGACATTGCTACCCGAAGTTGGAAGTGTGGCAATACAGCTTCAGGGTGCCTACTGGAACCAGGAAGGTGTGAATAAAGCTGGGCAAGGGAGCCGGGTGTTTGTAAGACAATTGAGCAAATAATCTGTAATGCAGAGACTGCTGAAGTTGAGAGAAAGTCAGTCTTCAAGCAGAGGCAGGTTATACATGTGGCAGTAGAAGGGTGGTTGTCAAGAGGAATGAAACAATCCAAGAAGAAGCATCCTGACAATTCTACCAAATACACTGCAGAGGTCATAACCACTTGTGAAGTTGCAGAAGGAGAAGTTGTTAATCTATTCTTTTGAACTGTTCCAAAACAATCTTGGAAAGAGGACATACAGGATTTCAATTGGTGCTATTCTCTTGACTGGAATTGGAAGGGGAACTTTTCAACTGAAAGCTGAAGAACTGTTACCCACTGGAGTTTTGTTTGATGAACTTTTGTTTTATTTGGAAAAGACTTTACTTGTTCAAGACTTTACTTGAACATTTGGGGAAGTTGACTTTGGACAATCCTGGGGAAGTGATTTACCCAGGACTGGTGAAGGTCATCCAAATACTAGTTAATTTTTGTTTCGTTTTTTAATGTTGTTTATGAATTACTTTGAATGTTTTGTTGATTAGTGTGAGGGTCAGTTTGTATATTTTAGGAGTGATGCCCTTATCCTTTCGTCTAGGTAGGGAATTCCCGGATGGAGTAGGATTAGCAAGGAATTGTTTGAACCCTTTTTCTTTAATAAAACTTAACTTATTTGTTGTACCGTTTTAATTCTGTGTACATTTCTGAGGTAGTGTCTGAGGTAGTGGGGCATGGTCCTGATCTGTAGGATAAAGTTCTGGAGCGGTCATATCCTTATAATGATCCCTTATAATGATCCCTTGCTAGTTGTTGAACCTAATTCAATTTATGGAAATGTGCTAGAGCCTCCACATTGTATCTCTGAACCTTTACAAGCAGTGTGATTTAACCCAATTTCGATATCTCAATGACATCCGACTGTTCATGACCAACCTAGTTCTTTGGGCCACGTAAACCCTGGTGATAGACTTGGGCCCAGACAAACAGGCAATGTTTTGAAAAGCTCTAAGTGTTCCGAGATGTTCCGCGGTTTGGAAGATCCCATCATGGCGAATTAAACCAGGCAACACCATGAGACTGACAAGGGTTCTTGTGGTGCGGCCTCGCTTTTTAAGGTTCCTCACAAAATCCTTGTTGAAAGTCTCCTGGCCGAAAATAGAAACGTTCTGCTAAACAGATGTACTGCGGCTAATGGGTGAAGTAGCCAACCTTCGAGCATTATCAAAATTGGATATAAACAGGGTCGACTTTATTGATCTGAACCGAAGGGACCATGCAGTTCTGTTCATCAGTTCAAAAATGTTATTTGCCATTATTCTTAATGAAATACAAGCCTTTAGGCACATGGGTTTTGATCTCTCAATGTATACTTGTGCTGATTTCAATGTCAATGAACATAGATGGAAGTCTGCCCTCTTGCCGAGTGAGATCCTAGTTTCAACTGGCCTAAGAGGGAATGCTGGGTGAGGTGTATGCTTGGCAAGGGGTAATCCTGCAAGTGCGTGTAACTCGCAGGATTGGTCTTGGTTGCTGGGTGCATTTTACAGCCTGGAAAGGGCGGACATTCATAATCATTGTAACCATCAGTCTTCCAGTGATGTCCTCTCATTGCTATCTTGGAACTCCAGAGGCCAAAGAAATATGTTTACTAATCCTGCATTGGGTGAATTGTGAAAATCATGTTAGTTGAAGAAAGCTGGTTATTGGAAAAACCCTCTTTTGACGGTTACATTTTTCACCATCAGGCAGCATGGAAAGGAGCATTGGGTCGCCCATCTGGGGGCTTACTAACCCTGATTAAATCATGTAGGGGTCTGGAAGTACTAAGTGCTACTGAGGTCTGTAGACGCATTTTGGCATTGCATATGAAGACGAATGTTGGACAACTTCATACTAATCTGTTATGCATATTGGCATATAGGGATTATTGAATTAGAGAGTGCTCTGGATAAACTAATTACCTTTGTTAATGGTTGGTGTAATGAAGTGAAAAGTCGTCACCCTGTGGTAGTGGGTGATCTGAATGCTAAATGTAGTGAAATTGACATCAAGACAATAGCACTTCCTAGGCAATGCTGGGATTGTTAATGGGTGGAAATGGTTGCAAGCTTTCAATGGGTTGAGGCTTAGGATGTTAAATGGAGCGGTCCCTGGAGACATACCTCATAAGCCTACTTGGAGCTATGGTAGTCCCAGTTCCACCATTGACTACCTCTTTTTGGCGAATTGGGTGTTTAATATATGTACTTTTCTTAGGAATTCTCCCAACTTTGCTGAGTGATCATTGTTTGTTACCCGTGGAGATTGACCTAGGGATCACGTGTGGAGGCCTGAATGGCCAGTGTGACCTCTCAGCGAACTCCTCAGGAAATAGAATTATGTGGTATCCTCGCAATATAAAGTTGGTAAATGATTCACTTGCCCTCTGTCTAAAGACCACCCTCTGATATGGAAATAAAATACATTCACAGTGGATTCATTTGAACCTTTTCTGGAGGAGTTTTTAAACTCCACTGTAGGTTATTCTTCTTTGTGTAGTCAGATCATTCGCATTCATACATATCCATATTTTCGATAAGGATATTGCCCACAGGAAAAGGGCATTGAGATCACAAATAAAAGCTATTCAATTTAGCTATTCAACTTAGAATAGATCTGACCCTGCCTGTACATGTAATCGAAATTATGAAGGTCAAGTCCAATTATAAAAATTGGTTGAGGGGACACAGAGTATTGTTGCTACAAAGAAAATGCTCAAAATCTTGAAAAATAAGAACTCATTGGAGTTCTGGAAACATATTAACGACGATGTAGATAGGCAGGCCAATGCACAAATGAATCCTGTCTCTGAATTAGACTGGGTGTCGTTTTACGAAAGGCCTTCTCATGATGATGATCCAAGGGACCCTATTCGTTTTTCTGGGTTACCTAATGAGGAATGCTCGTGGAGCTTGACATTTAATTATGAGTCCATTGAAGGTATTTTATGTAAAATTAGTTTCTCTCGTGCTCTGGGCCCAAACAACCTTTCCAATGCTTTGTTTAAAAGTGCTCAAAGAGATTGGTCAATCACCTTAAATATCCTATTCCAGCAGATATTGGCAAGTGATCAATTTCCGGAGTCATGGTGTGTGGCACATATTTCTATTATTAAAAAGGAGATAGGAATTACCCTGGAAATTACAGACCAATATCTATCCTTTTTTTAAAATTTATTTATTTATTTATTTTTTTTATTAGTTTTTCAATACAACCAACAATTCAAACAAAACACGCAGTGCAATCCACCATCATTACATTAGCATCAATTGGTCTTTGTTCACTGCCCCCCTGTTCCCACCCCCCTTCGCGAGCCTGTTTGTCCTTCACATCCAGTATCTGCCGCACATAGCTGGGCGTAATTTTCATCAGATTCCTCTCGCTGGGTCTAACATTGTCCCAAATAAGCCAGATATCAATGTTTTCCATGCCATCAGGGTACCCACTTCTTCCTCCCAAGCCATGCAACTTGCTTCCTGCTACATCACCGTCTCAGCCTCCGCCCACTTCTGTAAGTCTTTCCACCACACCTCCACCCGTGGCTTATGACACTTCTTCCAGCCCATAGCTATCCTTCGCTTTGCAAGCACGTACGCTAGGTCTTTCAATTTCCCAACATGCTTCAGCTTCGTGGCCTAGGAAACCCTCCCAACAGGCAGGCCCAAGCCGTGTCAACGGCAAGCGTGACCCCTTTCTCTGCTAGCTTTTGAGCCACTTCTCTCCAGAAACCCTCAATCACTGGGCACGCCCAAAACATATGTGTCATATCCACATTCTCCTCATCGCACTTAGGGCACGCCTGTCTCCCGGCATTCCGGAATTTAGATATCCTCAGCGGGGTCATATACACTCTATGCGTCACATACAACTGTATTTGCTGCAGTCTGGCATTCCTAGATACTTTCTTATGGTATCCCAGGGCCCGCTCCCACATCCCATCATCCATTTGGGCTCCCACTTCTGTTTCCCAATCCAATCTCAAATGTGTCAATTCTTTCCCAACCTTAGTCATTACCATTTCATACAATCTAGAGATCTCATGCCCTCCCTCAGTTATGTCATATATCATCCCCACAATGGCGTCTGGCTCTTCCGCCAGCACCGTCTCAGGCCACGTTATCCGAATCTTCTGCACCAGCCTGTGATACGTAACAGTTTGGCCCCCGTGTAATCCCACCTCCTCTCCAAGTCCTTCAAACTCTCTGATGGACCCCTCCTGCCATATATCACCTAACGTTACCAGTCCCACAGACTCCCAATAGGTTCTAATAATCCCCCTCAGTTGCTCATCTCCACCCACCAAAGCAACTAGAGGTACCTGCGGGGAACACGGCAGCGGATCCCCCATCATTATACATGCTCGTCGCCACATTTTCCACCCAAGCCTCATCATCCTCGGGTACGCCTTAGTTTCTGCCTCAGGCAACCAGATAATTTCTTTCAGGTAGTGCGGGGCACAGTCATGCCCAAACAATCTAAATTCACTGGTCGGTTCGTCAGAGAGCCATTTGGCCACAAACTGTAATTGACTTGCTATATAGTAGGACTCAAAATTAGGTAGCTTGACCCCCCTTTTACGTGAAAGTTCTGCAACTTCCAGAGCGCTACTCTGTTCCTGGTACCCTGCCACAGAAAGTCTCTACACATACCATTCAATTGGACAAAAAACCTCTTAGGAATCATATGCGGGATATTGCTAAAGAAATGCAAGAGCCTAGGCAGAACCACCATCTTAAGCATCGCACCCCGTCCCATCATCGCTAAGGGCAACTTCTCCCAAAACCTCATACACTTACGGATTTTCTCAACGGCCATCTCAGTATTACGCCTGTGTTCCTCCTCCGCCATATGGCACACCTCTATCCCAAGGTAGCGGAAAGATACCACAGTCCACGGCACCTGTAACACCGGTAACCTTTCCACAGGGATCCCTTTGTAACTGCCCAGCGGGAAGATGCTAGATTTTTGGGGATTCACCGCTATACCGGACAACCTTGCATACCTTTCCATCACCTCCAGAATATACTGAAGGTTTTCTACCAGGTATCTCAAATATAATAACAAGTCATCCGCATACAGGGATATCAGGTGCCTTTCCCCCCAACCATGATACCTATCTCATCGTATTGCTGCCTCAGGTATAGTGCCAGAGGCTCCAGAGCTAGAATGTATAGCATCGGGGACCAGGGGCACCCTTGTCTGGTGCCCCTGCTAAGTTGCCATCTCTCAGATATCACTTTCCCTGTTCGCACCCTGGCTAATGGCGCACTATACAGCATCTCCGCCCATCTAATGTATCCCGGTCCCATTCCATACTCCCCCAAGGCCGCGAGCAGCCACCCCCACCTGACCGAGTTGAAAGCTTTTACCGTGTCCAAGGACACGATTGCCATCTCTCCTTCATCGTCACAGCCCCATTCGATCACCCAATGGAGTCGCCTATGGTTGTGAGTAATATTCCTGTCCGGAACATAGCCCGTTTGGTCTGGGTGTATCAGTTTGCCAATTACTTTCCGCAATCTATTCGCCAGGACAGCCGTTAATATCTTGCTGTCCTGGTTCAACATTGACAACGGCCTGTATGATCCACAGCTATGTCCCGGTTTATTAGGTTTGGGGAGTGGTATTATGACCGCCTCCCTGAGCGACTCCGGCAACTGTCCCACCTCAAATGCCTCGTTGAGCATTTCCAACATTGTGGGGAGCACTTCCGCCCCATATGCTTTATAAAATTCACTAGGTAGACCATCTGCTCCCGGGGTCTTACTAGTAGGTAGCTGCCTAACAACCTCCTCCAGTTCCTCCAACGTAATCGGAGCATCTAGTTCCTCTCTTTCTTCTCTGCTTATCTTAGGCAATCCAATGTCTTGCAGAGTTTCCAGCATTTCCTCCCTGCTGCCTCCCCCTCTGTCTCCATATAATTCTCTATAGTAATCTGCAAATTCCCTGTTAACTCCCTCTTGGGTGTCTGCCACCTCCACATCTTCTCTGGTTATTGTCCTAATCGGGGGCCTCAGGGTTTCACTTTTATATAGCCACGCCAAAAGACGGCCCGTTTTATCTCCGCCCGCATGTTGTCTCTCAAAGTACTTTTTGTAGTTGAGATTGCAGAGCCTTTCCCAGTGTTCCGTGCACGGTTGCTGTAGCTTAAGCACCAGCTCAATGTCTATGCATTCACTTTTTAGTTCCCTCTCTAATTCACCTTCCGCTCTCTGTAAGTCAGCCAGGACCCCATCCTGCAAGCCCTTGGATTTAGAGATGGCCACCCCCCGTATCACCACCTTGAAGGCCTCCCACAGTGTCCCCGCCGAGTCCACACTGCCTGTATTCACCTCGAACTAACTAATGATTTCATCTCTCATATCCTCCCGAAAAGCCGGATCTTTGAGCGCCTCAGCCCGGAGGCGCCACGTCGGTATCCGTGCCCTAGGGGTGCAGTATTGCCACCCCACCACCAGGGGCGAGTGATCCGAGAGGACCCTCGCCTTGTATTCTATATGAGCGATCTCTATCATTACATCGGACGTGACAAAGACATAATCAAGTCTAGTGTGTAACTGTTGCGGTGCCGAGTAAAGTGAATACTGCCTGTCATGAGGGTGTTTAGTTCTCCACACATCCACCAGTCCAAAGTCGTCTAACAACGATTGCAATGCTCTAGCCACTGGGGCAGGCCTGGCCATCTTGTCATCCGACCTGTCCACTGCGGGGTTCAGCACACAGTTAAAATCCCCTCCCCAGATCACTGCACTACCCGCGCACAAGCCCAGGCTGGTGCACATAGTCCGGAAGTACTCCACCGTGTTTTGATTAGGGGCGTACGTGTTCACAATGCACACCTCTTTATTCTCCACCACTCCTCTCACCATGGCCAAGCGCCCCTCAGTTTCCACCGTTTCCTGTAGCAGCTGGAACGGGACATGCGGCGCCACCCAGACCAGCACACCCCTAGCATAGGCCGAATACAAAGACCCCACTACTGTACCCCTCCACTTCCTCTTCACCAGCTCCAGTTTTTCCCGTGTCAAGTGCGTCTCTTGTAACAATGCAATATCTATCTTTTGTCTTTTCAAATACATCATGACCTTGTTTCTTTTTAAATAGCTATTAAGTCCCCTGACGTTCCACGTCACTATTTTAAGATCCCCCATGGCTCATCAGCATCCAACTCCCTCCCTCTTGGCCCGCCCCGTCCGCCTGCGCAACACAGATACAATACTAGGGCTATTCCCTGTAGGCTTGCGTAAAAACTCAAACTCCCAAAAACTGCATACACCACAAACTCCCCATCCCCCTCCCCCCACCCATCCCTTCCCCAACAACTCCTTCCCCAACTGTTGCCCAGCTCCATCCCTGGATCTCAGGCACCCCCACATCTAGCCCCATCTGGTACACACAGAGCTCAGTAGGGTGAAGTCGCCCTAATGGCCACTTAACTATTAATACTAACTGGGGGTATGAGGACTCGTCCTGGAGGGCTCCCTACAAAAGCAACAGCCACAGTGCAAACAGTGCATTATCTATGCTACTCCAGGCCCGTCTACAAACAGGCAATTTCAATAACTATGATCCAGTCCCATAGTCTTAAACCGCACAATCTCACTGTGCTCCCAGCACTCTTCACTTATCTCTACCATCTCCTTCTTCCGCCTGGACGTCCGGCTCCTAGGGGCAGCCTTGTGTATCAAGCCATCCCATGGCATCCTCCGGAGTGTCAAAAAAAAAGTTCTGTTCTTATGAAAGACCTTCAATTTCACCGGATAAAGTAACATGTATTTCTGGCCCGCCTCCCTCAGTCTCCTCTTTACAGCCCCGAAGTTCATTCGGCTCTGCTGCACCATCAGGGTATAGTCCGGGTAAGCTGTTATGCTAGCCTCTCCTCGCTTGATTGTTCCACCTTTACGAAAGTGTTCCAAAATCCTCTCCCGGTCCCGATAATTAAGGATCTTGGTGATCACTGGCCTGGGCGGATTGCCTGGCCGCGGCCTCCTCGTCAGGGCCCTATGCGCTCGTTCCACAGAAAATCCCTGAGACAGAACTCCTCCTGTGACTTCCTGCAACAACATGTTTTCGATGAACTCCGTGGGGTTGTGGCCCTCTGTTCCCTCCGGTATGCCCACAATACGGATGTTGTTCCTTCGGGCGCGTCCCTCCGCTTCCTCTGCTCTGCTCTCCAGGTTGCCCACTCTTTGCACAAGGGCATGTAGTTCTGATTTGTGTTCAGCACAATCCGCTGTGTTCGAGCTCCCTTCTTTCTCCAAGCTCTCTGTGCGCTCCGCCAGGGACCTCACATCCTGTCGGAGTAGGTTCATCTCCTCCTGCACTTCACCAACTTTAAGGTCCAACACAGTCTTCAATTCTGCCACCACTATTTCGAGCTTAGCCTCCCAGGCCGCTTTTAAATCTGCTTTTAAGTCCGCAATTGCAGCCAGAACCTCTTGATTTGGGCCCGTGGCGGCCATGCCACCTGCGGCAGGTTTATCTTTACTTTTAGCACTATCCGGGCCTGTCGGCGTCCTGGCAAATTCGTCCAGCGTAGGTTGCTTCACTTTTTGTTGTATCGGCTTGTTAGACATGACGCAGCAGTCACGTGTTGTGGGTCCACCCACCGCTTCAACTCCGCAACCAGAGGAAGAAGGGCACACGCTCCGTTCCAATGTCTAATGCCCTACCACAGCATGGGGGGGCCACAGACCCTCAAAAGCTCTAAACAGCAGACTCACCTGCCAAGCCTCCAGCACACCCATTCATTTCAATGGGCCTCTCACCCGCCAAAAACAAAATCGGGAGTTTTCACCCGCTTTTGTGACACAAATGGTTGAGAGGTATGCATCCAGGGCTGGAACTGTAGTATTATTATGGGGGGCACCCCTGGTAGCCCACTTGTCGTGCTGCTCCTAGCTGCCCCTATGCCTTATCTCATTGTCCGTGGCTGTACCCCTCAGGTGCGCTCCTTCGTTATCTGTATCTCCCGTGTGATCCTCCCCACTTGTCCTCTCCTTGTGTCTGCCTTCTCTGGGGAGAGCTGTCCTTAGTGCCTGTTTGAGGCCAGTCCTGTGCACTATGTAGCACTACACAGCCTAATGCTGCCGTGTGCAATGTCTTTTTTTCCCGAGCCCCCCTCCGCGGCCGCTCCTTCGCTCGTTACTGTGGCAGATACTTTGTGTCCAGCCCCATGCGTGTTAGCACTGCACAGCGCAATGGCTTGTTTTGGCGTCGGAGCGGGGCTACAATGTGTCCCGCGGCTTCCATCCCACGCCCTTCCTCACGTTTCGGAGAGGCGCTCATTTACTATCCTCATCCGGCTCTTGTAATCAGTACACTTCTGGTGTGCTGCTCCTCATACCTGCACCGCCCGTATTTCTTACGCTTCAAGGGGTCCCATAACTTCCAGGGCGGCGCCTCATTGACCAGGGTTGCCTCCGCTTCTCCGTCGCCCGCAGCAGGTCCCTTTGTCCTTTCACTGTCTGCCGGCGGCCATCTTCCTTTGTTCGGTCGCCCTCGTGTCGCGACCTTCCTTTGGACACCGTTCCTCTCTCGCTGCCAGGATCACCCGCACAATACGCCTCCTCGTTCTCCGAGACTTCACACGCAGCTTCCTCTTTTTCCAGGTCAAAATGCTGCAGTTTGCACTGTCTTTTTTCGGATGTTTACAGGATTTGCGGGAGCCCACGGAGAATCCCGTCCTCTCACATGGCTCCTTAGCCACGCCCCCACCAATATCTATCCTTGATGCTGATAGCAAGGTCTTTGCCACTACGTTGTTAGAACACCTGGAAAAGTGGGCCTCTGATACGGGCCGTTTGCAAAAGTGGCAAACAGGTTTTTGAAGGCATATGAACACATCACTAAATGGTCTATTATTGAAGTGTGTCCAATCATTTGCTTGGACTAAGAAGTATAACTATACTTTTATAGTCACCGCTGAAGTGTCTGCAGCTTTTGATGCGGTTAACAGAAATCTATTGTGGGGAAAATTGTAGAAATGGGGGTTGCCTGAAGGGCTTCTGCGACTTATAGTTGGTCCTCATAAACACACAGTTGTACAGGACAGGCTGAATTTGAAAGGTGCACTCTCGAGACAAATCCCATCTTCCAGGCGGGTTAGGCAAGGTGTGTTTTGGCCCCTTGTCTTTTTAATTTGTATTTGTCTGACATTGGACACTATTTATTGCCTGCAGTGTTAGTCTTGCCTAAAATTGATTATATGAAAGTAACTTGGCTGAGCGATGCAGACGTTGTTCTTATCTTTGACAGATGCAGAACAGAACAGAAATAGGCCTCCAAAGGCTTTTAAATTCCGTTGAAAAGGTTGCAACTGCTCATTCTCTAAAGATCCACAAAAAAAAAACAAAGCAATGCACTGTACATCAAAGATGAAACTTACTTCATTCAAATGGCATGCACAAAAAAAGGTTTTGGAACGAGTTGAGAGCTTTATCTATTTGGGATTCCACATAGTGTCAAAACCACATAAATCTCAAGCGGATGTGATGCATCCAGTGAATTTATCACTGATATGGGCCTCCTCCCATGTGGCCAGGGAAAGGCAGCTGCTACCTGACCCTGGGGGTGATATTAAGCAGGAGGATCACATGGCAGGGGACTCAACTCATGTCAGGGGGAGTTGGTGACTCCTTTAGCTCATAATTTCCCTAATATTCCTAAAGCCTTGATGGCCTACTGTAAACAAACTGATGTTTCGGCTATAAAAACCACTATGGACTTCAGAACCCATAATGCATGGGGTACTGGGACAAGGAAGAGGGACTCAGAGTTGATGAAGATTAAAAGGTACCATGAAACATAGTGAGCGATCTTGTTATGATGTGAAGCACCTGAACAGGACATTTAAATTCGGGGATGACATTCAGGTGAAGGAGGGAGACGCTGGAGTAGCAGAGGCGGCAGCAAAACTAAATGCGGGATATGTCATGGAAGCAGAAGAAGCACCATCTGAGGCTGACACGAGAGAAGACATAGGGTAGTGCAGAGAGAGCACAGCTTGAAGTAGCATTTGGGAAAGCTACGCCATGTGTTAGATGAGCTCCCAATATGCCGTCAATTGCTCCGCTAAAGAAGCACAACCAGAGACCTCACAAATCTGTCAGAGCTCCACCGAAGGACCGTGTTTACCGCAACAGCCATACCAGAACTGGTAGCAGTGCAGACAGACCCGAGGAGATCTGCTGCAGTACCCATGAGCAAGAAGGAGACGCAAGGGAAAACCAGTGAGTTGGCCTGCGACGCCCGGCAACCCTGGGATGCTGTGAATGAGACATTTCATTGGAACTAATGATTTTGAATGCCGAAAAAATTAAATAAGGCAGTCAGAGAGCAACTCTCCTCATAAGGGATACCAATTGCGGATGATTGTAACCTGCATTGCCAGCAGCTAGAGGCCACATAAGAAAATAACACAAAGGCTGCACGAGCACAAATCTCCTTATATGAACACCAAAGGGAAAAACCTGTAACCTACATTGCCAACAGCCAAAAGGCTATAGAAGAAAAATCAAGACACAACAAGGGTGCAACTTCCATTTTATGGAATACCAATCTGGGGAGATCGGTAACTGATATTGTCAAGAGACTATAAAGAGAAGCAGTTATTGTTCAAACCTCCTCACATAGGAAGCTGGTGTGGAAAATCTTGGAACAAGCATTATTACTGAACACAATTGTAGTTGTAGGGGTTTTCATCCTGGGAGGCGAGTGAACCAGGAAAGGGACCAATTGTACTTAGTCCTGGCAGGTGAGTATACAAGGACAGAGAATGATGTAAAGCACAGTGGCTATGGTAAAAAGGTGTGTTAGAAGGAACTTAATAATTGTATCACCTTTTTTTATGAGCTGTTGCAATACCAAAAGTAATTATTGTGCTATCCTGAGAAAAGTGTGTCCTTTGAAGAAGTGGGTTGTGCTAATAGTTACCTGGCCTTTTTGAAGAGAACAATTGCCTTGGTTTATGAACTTGTGTTTCAAGGGAAGAACAGTTACTTTGCCGAGCAGGAGACTGTTGGAAAGAGACATTTTCTTTGCCAAGTGGAAGGATCCAGTGAATGGAAAATGCTTTTTGTGCTACATTGAATGGAACTTTGTTATTGCCACTTTATTGATTCTGAACTTTGCTCAAGATATTCCTGAATTGATCCAGGGCAAGGGAGCCCAACCCTGGCCACAAGGAGTACTTTCTAAAACCCTTGAGTTTGAATGGGTATTTTGTGTTGATTAACTGAAGACTGCCAAACATTTCTTGTATGATTTTGTTGTGTTTATTAGTGTGTGGGTCAGAGACATTTTGGACACTAGATCATTTTCCTTTAGTTTTAGTTTGCTAGGCAGGGCCATCCTTGTTAGGTTAGGGAAGATAGGCATTTATCTCACCCCTTTTTTATTTAATAAAAATGGCATCTTTTGAGAAAACAATACCTTTGTGTCTGTCTTGCATTTCTGACCCCTCACACTGAGTACTCGAGCAGCTGCTTTTTCAAATCAGGTGATGCGGGTGGACGATCGGTTTGGTAAATTTTCCCTAATCCCTACTGTTACATTTTATGAAGGAAAGACCCTCCCAAAGATTCTGTATGGGGTTAAGGTTAATTTCTTTGGGTTTTGGATGCTATAGTTACATTGGAGGGCAACGTTTGGCGGATAGTTTTAAATCTTCAGAAGTCAGTCCCCCTGGTAGCCATACAATATTAACTTGGTAATTAACTCTCGGACAAGTAGAGCTAAATGGATGCGTCTAGCATTGTTTAGGAAAATCATCTGTCCTGTAACAAAGCCATTATACTGTGACCTAGAAAATTTGAAAAAGGTTAAAAAAGTTGAAATTCTAAATGAATTGGTCAATGATTTCATAAATATGTTGAGTGAAATGGAACTCTTAGAAGAGGACCTTATAAGGAACCCAATTAAAGTAAAGTTGGCCCTTTATGATTGAGATTGGATTGATATTGTGGAAGGAATGCATGCCTACAAATCATTAAAGCATCTTTTTAAGGACCACAAAAATCATGATAAGTTAGCACCTTACCTGTCAATATATCCTAATCAATGTGTTAGGGGATCTTTTCGAAATTTAATTGGAACCTTCTTTGCACCAAGCAAATTATGATAAGGTATGGTTAATGTTCAGCTGAATCAGTTAAATGTAGATTTTGCGGTTTGAATGACTTAGTGGAAGATCTTAAGCATCTGTTAACTGTCTGCCCTGCTTTAATAGGGAAGCGATCAGTCAATTTCTAAAAATGTACTGATAGGCAGCATCTTGTCAATAGTGATGGATTTTGGAATGATTGATTGGCAGGCAGAACTTCCTCGGTGGTGTTAGCTGTGGTAGGCTGTACAGAATGTTTACAGCTGAACGACTATGTTATTGTATGATTTATTACATTTTATGAACTCTTAAATAGGTTTTTATAGATAGTGTGGAACTGAATGTATAACTTATTGTGTTTTATTCTTATTGAATTTTAGGGATCTCATTTTAAGTGTATTTTTTATATTCTCTGTTATACATGATAATCATCTTTTTATCTTTTTTTCTCCTTTTCTTTTTTCTTAATATAAAATTTTATACAATTGTATTTTTTATTTGTTAATGGTTGAATGGCCAAACAATAATAAAAAATAAAAATAAAAAAGTAGCAATCTACTGAGCTCAAGTTGGGCAAACGTTTTTATTTGTCGGGATGATAATTTTGCTGCAAGGGTGAGCCCACTGAAGGGTAGGGAACAGTGTGTAAGGCTTGTTGTGAGTGTGAAAGTAGTCACATACATGTATTTGAAAGCAGTTGGGGCTACCCCTTATAGACCTCTATAAGCATGGCCAACGTCAATTCAGGGTGTCGTAGATTTGCCTGAGGAAAGCGCAGTAACCTTAGGCTATAGTACTGTACATTAGCATTACCTTTTTCTGTCCTTCACTTTAGGCAGCTTTGCAGGATCATAGATGGGCTTTTGCAAGAATATGACGTCAGGACAATTTGGCAGCAAAGACAATCCTGTTGTCGGATCATGGGATTAATGTTAGCATAGGCATAATATACTGTGCTTACCATGCGCTGGGCTGGAATGTACGACTGTTCATGTACTGCACTCTACCTCACTCCACACATCCTCTCCACGTCACCACGCTCACCCACTGTACCTTACGCTGCACACCCACTCTAACTCATCCTGCTCACCCACTATACCCCATCTCAATCGCCCACTCTACCTCACCCCACTTACCCAGCATAGTTCACTCCACTCAACCACTACACCTCACCCTACCTCCTGCTACTCTTTCACCCTACCTCACCCCCTCTAAATGATCACACTCATTCACTATACCTTACCCCAGTCACCCATTCTACCGGAAAACCCTGTATCATACGATTCCACCTCTGCATTACCTCACCACACTCATCCACTCTACTTCATCCCACTCTAACGCTCTACCTCACCGCATTCACCCACTCTACCTCACCGGAAACAGTGTCCATTTGTGACCTTACTTTGTTTATACTATGCATGCTCTGCCCTATGAACACTAATGTCAATATAGAAAAGAAGGTGGCTATGTGATGGTCAGGATGGAGACAATAGAAAACTGAGGAGGTCCTGTTCATGAACGTGGCTACCGCCCCCTCGAAGTATTCACCAGGGTGGCATTCAAGAGACAAAGACATTTTTTAAGGAGGCCACCTGAAACATCCAATCATGGTACATGTCTGGGGTTACATCTTTACAGACATCTCCGGACCCTTGAATTATTTTGAGGACATAATTGATACAGTCTACTTTAAAGAGAGCATCATTTTGCAGGTGACATTTCTGTATGGGATAGAGCTTTATCCAAAAGACATAATTCTTGGATGGAATCTCAACGTTTTGGTGGCAGGTCCTCACTCCAGATACATGTGTAATGACGATAAACCACATTAAGAAAGTGCTCCCCACGGCCGTGGAGTACAAAGGGCCACAACCAATATGCGAATTCACTGTAATGCCCAGCTCTGAATGCTTGTAACGTTAGCTACATAGCGTCTATAATGTGCCAGTCACCCTATAAGTACAGCACAAGTGTATAATAGAACTGTTGTCAAAGGTTTTATTGTTGGAACAAGAACACAAGTGCAGCATATTACAGTAAACTGTACAGTAAAATCAAAGATGTGCCCACCCATTGTAAGGGAATGAGTGGAAGGCGAGGAGGGTTGACTGTTAATACTAGTATTGGAGGCAAAAGGGAGGAGGTGGATGGTGTGGTACAGAGTATGAAGGTTGACGACTACCACTGGTGTCAGGATAGAAGAAGTGGTTGGGTTATAGGGGGGAAAGTTAATGGCTGCCACCGGCCAGACAGTCAGACGGTGATAGGGGTGAGTTGGGAGAGTGAGGGAGGGTGCATAGGTCCACCTTTGCATCTGCAAGAATATTTTATTTTTTCAAAGCTGGGTGTGCTTTCGGTAACACCTTGCATGCACAAAGGCAAGGATGTTGGGCCAGAATAACAGGAAGGACCCCCTGGTTGCCCTATCCACTGAAGCTCACTTGCTCGCACCACTTCACATGCTTCTAAAAAGTGTCTATATGTTTGAACAGTATGTGAGCCATGCCGTCACAGGCAGCGCTTACACATATTGAGAATCACTTTCCCATACTCTGCTCAAGTGGTTTTCAGCGCAAAATTGGGCAATACCCCTTTTCCTCTGAGCCATGGCCAGAGAGAGGACAGGTGGCTCATGGGGCATAGCATGGGAAATGGGTGAAGTCAGTGGTGCCAAAGGAACCAGTGGAAACTGTGTGGGTATGGGCGAGGAGAAGATGGGGGCGTCAAGGGCAAAGGTGGGCAAGGACGAGGCAGGTTTGGATGCAAGAAAGGGCATGAAGCAGGAGAAGGCATGGGTGCAAAGGTGGAGACAGGTGAGAAGGATACGAGGTACAAGGGCTGGCTGAGGAGACAGCAGGGGATGTAAGAGGGGTTCTGGGGGAGTAGAAGGCATGGAGTGAAAGGGTGTGGTGGGTGAGAAGGCAGTGTCAAGGGTGGGTGCGGGTGAGAAGATGGGGTAAAAGGCTCTGGGAGGATGAGAATGCAGGGGCTGTAAGGGTGGGTGTGGGTGAGAAGGCAAAGTTGAAAGAGTATGGGGGATGCAGAGATGGCAGGGGTACAAGGCTGGAGGCTCCAACTTCACCATCCCGGTGGTCCTCTATAATTTTTAGTTCAAAGTTGAGAGCAGGCCCCCCTCCCCTTGTTCTCCACCGGCATGTCCATATTGCCTCTATGGTCAAGAAGCTGCAAAAGCCTCCTGTGAATCTCTGGTTCTATGTTGTTTTTGCTTGCAAGTAAAACTTTTTTTTTTAAAAAAACATCTCTATTGATTTTACTACATGTTAAACAACCCCCCCTTCGTCTCCCCTCCATCCCCCAATCCCTCCTCTTTCTCCAGCGTTTTTGTTTTTACTGCAAAATGTAGGTTGAGACCTCAGCACTCACCTACCTCCCCACTCCCCTTTCTATATACCTAACCCCCATCTACCCGCTAAAAACATTTTGACGTTTTTACACATGACCAACGTGGCGCGTACCAAACCTCCAGCTCACAGGACATATGCCACATCCCAAATGCTGCGTGTCAGGAGCACAATCTGCAAAGGAACCGCTTTGTTCCACTCAACAGGTTGGCTGGGCACCCCTCCCACTCCTTGGTACAGTCCAGCACCTCCTGCACTCCCGCCTTCTGAAACGGTGGAGCTTCTGAGGGACTTCTTAAGAGAAATTATATTACAATGATGCATAACATTTTAGCAGATCAAGACATAGCACAACACATTGTAGGAAGTTACACAAGAAAGGGAGTGAGACTGAGATATATAGTTGAAGGAAAGAGGGAAGCGAGACCATGCCATTGGCATTGTCAGGGGTGTGCAGTATACAGTAACAAAACATAATGGATGCAGGTTGTACAGAGGCAAGCATTGCATGACTGTAAGTGACAGAAGAAAGGGCGAGAGGGAGAGATTCAGACGGTAGAGAGAAATATGTGGTATAAACGCCAGTAACATAGTAGAGCTTAATGTAACATACTATTTTCAATGCCTACTTCAGCATACAGCCAACTGCCGTAGCCTGCAGCAGTTCTTGTTAAGAAAAATCATATTATAATACTATGTTAGAATATTTTAACAGAGGACTACATAGCGGAGCACATTGCAGAAAGTTACATAAGAAAGAGGGGGAGCGAGAGAGAAAATATGATAAAGACCGGACCGCAGTGAGTGAGAGAGAGGGAGAGCGACCATGTGATCTGCATTGTCAGAGGGGTGCAGTGTACAGTTACAAACATAGACTACAGTACGGTAAAGCAGAGAGGCAGAGACTTTACTCAGGGCCCGATTCTCAACTGGGTGGTAATTGCCGAAAATGTCGTTAAAAGGGCTAACAACATTTTCGGTAATTACACCCTAGTCTAACGGTGGTGCAATATTCCGAAGTCGGAATCATTGCGCCACTTTTGGAATAAGGGTGCCATTTGCTAGGAAGGGCTAGAAATCGACCTAGCAACCGGCACTCTCGTTAATCATGCCTTTGCATGGTTATTCTTGTGGCACTCCTCCAATATTGCAAGCGCTCGAAATTGGCGCAGAAGTACGGCACGCAATTGGTGCCGTACGGAGGAGTGCCACAAGAAGCAGTTTGTTTGGTGTGTGAAGTGGGTGAGAAATGCCCAAGTATGTAGCCTGCTCTCTACATACTTGCCAACATTCTGTGACCATAAAGATGTAGGTTTTTCAAGTTTCAAAAATAATACTTAGCATAACAATGACATCATAGGGAATTACAAAACATACATTGTTGGCACCACTCGACCATTCTAAAATGCACAACCCATCAAACAGCACAACATAGAAGGATGCTCAAATGTCTAAAATGTAAAATTGTGCACGGTAAGTTAACACCAAATTCAATACCTAACTTCACAGAAAAAGAAATCAGACAGAGCTGGTAGGCAACGTTTGTCACTGCTCTGTAGAAGCAGCCCGGGCAGTACATATTTATTCCTGCAGTGCAGGCTGAACACTGAACAACAGGATGTGATGGTGGTACGCTCTGCCAATTGCCTTCACTGATGCACTGAAAACGAAAGCACGTGCTTTTGTTTTCATTCTCGGCAGCAGTTTCGTTAAACAACGATTTCCTCGTTATTTTGCGAAACTGCTGCCGAGATCTTCATCTGCCAGTTTCCAAAGGAAACAGGCGGATAATAACGAAAGCACTGCTTTCCGATGACGCCCAGGCCCACTTCAGAATAGCAGTGGTGCCTGGGCGTCATGAAATGGCGCAGTGAATCATGCTATTTAGCACGTTCACTGCGCCATGTTGAGAATCGGGCCCTCAGTGGTGAACTTTATTGAATAACGAGCACCTTGTCCTTCTGTGCCATGGTAGCAGGTTTGGCAGATGGCTGTCCAGTCTCTGGGTGACTTTTGCTTGACAGGGCGCAGGTTGTGTAGAAGTTTTTTGCTTTCATGGGCCAGTTCGATGAGTTACTTCACTGTGCAGCTTGTAGTTTTAACCAGTGTTACTGAACAAGTAGTCTTAAAAATGGCTGACATATTGTAGCACATTAAGGTCTCGGGAGGATAACTCAGGGGCAATGTGCTTGCCTTGGAAGCAAGACGACACAGAGCAACACAGGTTCGATCCCCGGTCTTGCTTAGAAACCTCTGGGTTTTAAGCATTTTATAAATAACCAATCATATCACATCAAACCATTCCTCCTTGAGTACTACTCAAGCATTCTGTCACATGCGGAACAAATTGTAATTTGCGACTGTGGGACACTTTTACATTAGACCCCAGGCTAATTTTATGCCCCAGTCCACCCCTGGTACCCCCCCAACAAGTGGGCAATGCTGAAAGGGTAGTGCAAGCAGATGGGGATTGGGGTGAAGCATTGAATACCTGCACAGTAATTTTATTCAGCTGATCTGTCTTCTGCATCGTATGATACAGTAGTGTATGTGTACATTACTTTGCTCTTACTCAGCGGTTGTTGGATCTCCTCTTTTTCTTTGGTTTGGAGGGGTGAGTGAGGACAGCGACTGGTTGTTCTAATCTGTTGTGTTCTGCTTTGTTCTGTCCATTGTAATGGCGGGGGTGCCTTGCATTGTACTTCACTGTTGCCTTCTCTCCTACTGAAGGACAGGTGCTCCCCAGTACACCTAGAGTATCTCTGATAACAGGCAATTACAGTACAGCTCCCATGGATCCTGTGAGAAACCTGGGGGTGTTCTCAGGTATAGACCACGAGAATCTTTTGTTCAAGTGGCCACGGCACGGCCATCACCTTTGGAACCACCCAGGGGGTGGACCAGTGCGGGAGATCACCTGGACAGGGGGTCCTTGGGGACTGCGGGAGGAATGCCCTCAGGAGAGACGTGGTATTCCCCCCTTTCTGACATACCCCTACCTGATACCCCCTCAATCTACATTGGATATGTTAAACCAAGTCTTATCCCTAAAGGAAAGAAGGTGAGAGCCTCATGGTAATCCTGAACCCATGTACCCACAACCATACATCTACCCTCCCCGATCTGACAATACCCTACTAAATTTTCCGCTAATTGCCAGAAAACACTATGACTTCCCAACTCCCCCTGCCCCTTTTTTATACAAACACTGAGACGAAGAAGAGAGGGACTGAGAGGATGAAGATCACTGAGAAGAAACCCACTCAGACGCAGAGGACAGGCTCTTCCTTTTTAACAACAGGCTGTCCTCTTAACAAAGACAGGCAAAGTCAGGCCTCCCTCTACAACCACTCACACCTGATTCTGATTGACTCTGACAGGGAGTATAAAAGGTGGAACATACAGGCACACTCTGAGCAAGCTAGGGATGCTGGGTGGTGCATGGAAGCCAGAGGGAGAGAATTTGAGCTGGAGAGACCCTAGAAGAAGAAGAGGAAGAAGGACTGCCTGATTGCTGGACCTGTGAGTGCAGGGGCGGCTGCAGTGTGGAGAGGGCACTGTACGTTCAGGGAGCCAAAACAGGGGCAGCTGGGGTTACCTGGCAGTGCCCACACCAGAGCTCCTCCCTGGGCAAAGCAGGAAAGCGCAGTCCTTTGAGGGGCAGGTGGCGAGACCCTGACCTCAACAAGTATTCCCTTGAACTCCTGCAGGTCCTAAAACAGACAGAGTACCAAAAAGGGGAGATAGTGAAGTGGGAGCAAAATCAGAGTGAAAGATTATGGGACTCGAAGTCCAAAGACATTTTGGTGAGAAAAGCTGGGCAAGGTGGAACATGAGAAGCAGCAGAACTTCTGGGGTAAAGGCGAATCTACTGGAGCAGAGCGACAAATCGAGGGACGAGAACCAAGGGTAAAGAAACCCAGGCACTCCCTGCAGGAGGTCATTGCCTCCAAAGAACCGTAACAGATACGTGGAGAAGGCCAAATCCCAGACAAGAAGAAATTTTTTTGTTTTTCAAAGGTGCCCACGGCCTTCCCGGTTTAACAACAGAGTTAGGGAGGCCAGGGCAGGCCTGTGGTATTAACCTTGACTCGTGAATTAAAAGGCAAAGACAAGAAAGGAATGCACACAGCCGGTGAGTTGGCGAACGAGATGAAAGATCAGTGTGTGTTAAGGAAAGATTGAAGTGACAACCATATATCTTACAATTGAAGGCTGCACACGTGTGGATGAGACGAAAAGAAAGGCAGACCTGTAGTGAACTTTAAAAATACAGATAACTGTGATAACTGTGAAGCCCGTGATACAGAGTAGCGGAGTGGTCCGGCGAAAGGAAGTAACCCACTCGAATGTCTCGGCGAAAGGTGAGATGTTTTTGTTGTAAAGCAACGCAGTGACGAAGTGAATGAACTTTAAAAGTGTGATGATCAAGATTGACCCCAGCAAAAGGGGGAGTGGAAAGTGAATATTGAACTCTTGTGCTTACGATATTGAACTACATAGACCAGGAAACACTGGGACAAATAACACAAGAGTGAGAGTTGAAGGAAAAGTCGAAGTGGTCCTGCGGAAGTCTATAGTAAAAGCCTTGCACATTCGAAAGTCTTCGACATCAGGAAAAGGTCCGACTGAGGGAGACCAGAAGTGTGATAAGTTAGGAGAAAGGAACCCCTGGGTTAATCTTGGGGAAGGGAACACCTACAAGTGCTGTGATTGAGAGGTCTGAGCCCGACAAAGGGAGACCTACGTGAACTGTTTGGTTTTTACTTTGAGAGGTCCAAGCCCGATCGAGGGAGACCTGCGTGAACTTTTGGTTGAACTGTGAACCCTTTTTTAACTTTGAAAGAACTTTTGGAATGCTAAAAAAGTGACTTTGACATGGAAGGCCAGGCGGGCCTCGATCCATGTTTTGAAGTGCTTTGTTTTGAGAACCTGAGCCAGAGTGTGTCATCCTATATACGGGGACCACCCTACTGCGTGCTGTCCAACATGAGGAGGAGAGCTGACTCAGCCACTTTACATTCTAACACTGATTTTCCTTTGTATATATATTCTCCTTTACACACTTTTTGTATAAGAGATAGGGCAGGCATTAGGTTTTGTTAGTATATGCCATTTTGATCTGACAGAGACTGACTAGGACTGGATTTTCTTTATTATTTGATGGTCGTGAGAGCTCCCATCTTAGACGTAGGGTTAGTTAGGCATTCTTTCAACCCCCTTTCGAGAACAATAACGGTTTTCCAATCTTTTGTGTCTGTCTTGTTTTTGATAACATGGGTTCCACTACCTCACAACCCACAACATTCAGTAAAAGTTTTTATGCATAAACACAAGAATTGCACTTTTGGAAAACTCAACACAAGAGTAGATTTGACTTGCGACCCGGTCTCAGTTTCCACGTGCAGGTAAGTCATAGGAAATTACTCTAGCTTGGTTTACAGTATGTAAGACAGGGCATGCTGTTGTTGCTGTTTCTACTCACCAGTATGGAAACGCAGTGTACATAACTTTGTATTTGGCATATCCCATGTCAGTAATCTAAATATGGAGCCACCAGGACCGAGACCAGGAATGCAAGCTGTGTACATGATGTACTTACTATACTGTAAGCATATATGGCGACAAAAGTTGGGGTCTTCAACCTGCAACTCTCCAGATGCTTTGGTCTACAATTCCCATGACCCCTCACTATTGACTGTGCTGGCTAGGGCTGATGGGAGCTGTAGTAAAAACATCTGGAGAGCCAAATGTTGCAGATCCATCAATAGTGTAGGTTTTAGGTATGCTGTCCCTTTCTGCAAATGTTGTAGCAGTGTAGTCTTTAATTGATCCGTTTCTAATGGTTCCATGTCTTAAAATCGCAGCAAAAATGGCTGTGAATACAAAATATTGCGGCAAAAATGCTGTGGTTTTGCTGCCACAATCCTGTAAAGGATGCGGGGGACAAACCCGCAACCCTTGGAACCAGTATACCATTTAAGGGGAGCGGAGGACACCCCTGCAACCTCCGCTCCCCTTAAATGGTATAATTGGGTACACCTTAACCGGGTCAAACCACAGCATTTCTGCTGCGATTTTTTTTAACAGCATCATTTTTGCTGTGATTTTATTACCTGATACCTTTCTAATGTTGTATTGAATGTATATGGACATGTTCTGCCCAACCACCTAATGCCAACTTTGACCTCAGACACTGGTTGGGAGCAGCCACCAAATAAGCAATAGTAGCAATGTTAATGATCACTTTCATGGGGCACCAAAGTCAATATAGGGATCTGATAGCATCCAGTGCCAGAGGGGATGGACAAAATCTATAGTGCCTGGAACACAATTGTCCCCTACATAATTATTATAATTGGTTATTTATAACGCGCTTAATACCAAAGAGGTTTCTAAGAACGGACCCGGGATTCAATCTTGCTTCCAAGACGATCACGTTGCCACTGAGCTATACTTCCCGTCCATAGGTTCCCATTAAAGAGCCATCACTAAAGTCGATGCCAGGGGAGCAGCTTAAAGTCTGGTGGGAATGTGCCGCTCTGCTGTGAGGGCATTCAGGGGTGGAAAAGAAAGAGAATTCAAATGTGAGGTGCATGAGCTGCAGGGGCACAGAGCCGGGTGGTAAAGCAAGAGACAGACATTTATGCCCTCTCCTCAACCATGCTGTAATTCAGTAATAAGGCAAAGGAATGGCCCACAATCTGTTGCTGAGGTGAAGTAGTTTGGGAGTGTATTCTGTACTGTAACATGCAGTGCTAGAAAACAGTGCTGTTACTGTCACCGTTACATGAAATTTCAGCCGATACACAATGCACCCTTTGCCCCAATACAAGGCCCTTTGTCTTGGTGACTGACTCTGGTGTGTGGTTGGGGCCAGTGACAGCAAGTGGAAACCGCACTATTCATTCACAAGATCTTGCCAGAGCAGATGTATTTGTTGCTTTTGTAACTGCATAAATAGAAACAGAAACAGACATGCAGTGTAACCTGATACAATGCAATGTGATTGTCACCTTGTCATTGAGTGCATCATCATTTTGTACCGGAGTGTAATGTGGTGTAAGGGGATGGGTTGAAGTTCATTTATGCTTCTCCAGGTTTCGTCATCATGGTGGTAGTTGTGAAGCAGGGACAGTGTTTGCCTCCCGTGTCAAGGAGCAGGGTTGAGTCCCACCTTCACCATTGCCTTTTGGAATGTGACTTAATTTGTATTTATCTGCTTCTTTTCTGGTGTCCTAAATGCAGATAAAAAAATCAGAATATAAATATTTATACCAATAATCACACTGCTGTCTCCCTACCACACATTTGAATAAAGATGAAATATAGTTTGGGTGATCGTTCATCATTTATTACTTTTCTTACAGAACCTTTGATTTTGTGGTTTTCTGTAGGTGGGCAGTTTTGTTGGTGTTTGGGTGAGGGTGCCCCAGTCATATAGAGATGTTAACCTCAAGACCTTCCTCTTTGCTTCTGCCTTCTCTCTTCCTCTCCCGTGCTGATTTCCTGTCTGATACTGCACTTGTCACCTGGCTACCCTCCGATTTCGGGCCCAGGTCCCTGCCCACCCAGTTGCACACTTGCACTGCCTCCCGGCAACCCTTGCACTTGGGTCTGTATCTGTAACCCTACAGTCGCTCTACCTGCACTTTTGGACACCTGCTGTCTGCACTTACCCTTGCACCTGCCACCTCCTGGCCGCACTTCTTGTTATTGTTTTGATCCCAAGTACAGCACTGCCCCCTCCCCTTTCCACTGGCACTTTTCCCCTCCCCTGCACTTGGCTATCGCAATGTCATTTGACCTAGTAAGATCGTTGTCTCCCCCTTCCTTGCCCGCTCGCGCCTTCAAACACTTGTGGATAGGCACGGTATAAAAGCCATATCACACAGCATGCTGTCTGGAGGCCCTGCACAGCCTGTTCAGATAACCAGGGAGTTAAAGGCTGCAGAGTACTAAGGCGTGGTCACAGTAGGGCCCCCTCACTCTGTCCTACCTATAGGGGTGATAAATTGAGCAGTGTTGAGTAAAGGAAAACTCTGTTATTTAGGCAACTGTAGAACGTCAAACTGCTGCAGCGTCAAGAGTCATTTATAATGCAATATCCCCCTATGCCGTGTGGCAGGTGAGATCAGAGCAAGTTTCAGAGCTCGGTAAATAAGCTGGTGTTCTCGCGAGTGTAAGCTTTTGCGAGGTGGCTGTTAGAAGCTAGACATGTGCGCCCTATTTAGCCCCTTTAACCTATGATCATAGCGAAGACTGGGTGGTAATCTGGAACCGGATTGGCGGTATTTGGATGCAATGCCCCAGTATGCTCGACGGGTGTGCCAAAGTGCCTTTAGTTGGAACTGGAGAGGGCCTGTGAGTTCTTACATGTGGAAAGGGAAGGGTTAGGCGTGGGCGCCAGTCTCTGTAATCATACATACCAGCGTGGGACAGAACATTGCTATGCAGGATGACGTGCTTTAATATCATCTTTGTTCCATGGGGAGGTGTGAACCTGGATTAGGGAGGATGCTAACAAGGCGTTGTCTGGGTTACTCTCCGATCCCGTACACTGGCATCCCGACTGGCATCCAGCTGGGTGTGTATTTCTGACTCATGCATCAGGAGGCGAGCCTGGCTGGGGAGGCAGCTGAGTGGCCCGGGTCAGGATTGACCACTTTATCTTTCCTTGCAGTATAGAGGATAAGAAAGATTCCTGCCTACAGGCCTCTTGCTCAACTCAGAATCAGGGACCCCAGTATGAGAGGCTGGGCCGCGAGAGCGCACACCTACTATATAGCACATTCTTGAGAGGCAGGGCTACGAGAGCGCAGACCTACTACATGGCACATTCATGAGAGGCAGGGCTACGAGACCTTAGACCTACTACATAGCACATCACTAAGAGGCGGGGCTACGAGAGTGCAGACCTACTACATGGCACATTCCTGAGAGGCAGGGCTACGAGAGCGCAGACATGGCACATTCCTGAGGGGCGGGCCTACAAGAGCGCAGAACTACTACATATCACATTCCTGAGAGGCGGGGCTACGAGAGCGCAGACCTACTACATAGCACATTCTTGAGAGGCAGGGCTACGAGAGCGCAGACCTACTACATGGCACATTCATGAGAGGCAGGGCTACGAGACCTTAGACCTACTACATAGCACATCACTAAGAGGCGGGGCTACGAGAGCGCAGACCTACTACATAGCACATTCCTCTGAGGCGGGACTACGAGAGCGCAGACATGTCAAATTCCTGAGAGGCAGGGCTACGAGAGCACAGACCTACTACATAGCACATTCATGAGAGGGTTCCATGTCTAAAAATTGCAGCGTATACAAAATATCGCGACAAAATGCTGTGGTTTTGCCGCCACAATCATGTAAAGGATGCGGGAGACACCCCTGCAACCCCAGCTCCCCTTAAATGGTATAATGGGGTACACCTTTACCGGGTCAAACCACAGCATTTTTGCCATGATTTTTTTTACCGGCGACATTTTTGCTGTGATTTTATTACCTGATACCCATGAGAGGCAGGGCTACGAGAGCACAGACCTACTACATAACACATTCCTGAGAGGCAGGGCTAGGAGAGCTCGGACCTACTACATAGCACATTCCTGAGGGGCGGAGCTACGAGAGAGCAGACCTACTACATAGCACATTCATGAGAGGCAGGGCTACAAGAGCGCAGACCTATTACATAGCACATTCATGAGGGGCGGGGCTACGAGAGCGCAGACATACTACATAGCACATTCATGAGAGGTGGGGATACGAGAGCTCAGACCTACTACATAGTACATTCCTGAGAGGCAGGGCTAGGAGAGCTCGGACCTACTACATAGCACATTCCTGAGGGGCGGAGCTACGAGAGAGCAGACCTACTACATAGCACATTCATGAGAGGCAGGGCTACAAGAGCGCAGACCTATTACATAGCACATTCATGAGGGGCGGGGCTACGAGAGCGCAGACATACTACATAGCACATTCATGAGAGGTGGGGATACGAGAGCTCAGACCTACTACAGAGTACATTCATGAGAGGCGGGGCTACAAGAGCGCAGACCTACTACATAGCACATTCATGAGATGTGGGGCTACGACAGCGCAGACTTACTACATAGCACATTCATGAGAGGCGGGGCTACGAGAGCGCAGACCTACTACATAGCACATTCATGAAAGGCGGGGCTACCACAGCGCAGACTTACTACATAGCACATTCCTGCGAGGCGGGGCTACGAAAGCGCAGACCTAGTACATAGCACATTCCTGAGAGGTGGGGCTACGCGAGCGTAGACCTACTACATAGCACATTCCTGAGAGGCAGGGCTACGCAAGTGCAGACCTACTACAAAACACATTCCTGAGAGGCGGGGCTATGAGAGCTCAGACCTACTACATAGCACATTCATGAGAGGGCGGGCTACGAGAGCTCAGACCTACTACATAGCACATTCATGAGGGGCGGGGCTACGAGAGCGCAGACCTACTACATAGCACATTCATGAGAGGTGGGGATACGAGAGCTCAGACCTACTACATAGTACATTCATGAGAGGCGGGGCTACGAGAGCGCAGACGGAGATGTACTACATAGCACTTTCATGAGAGGCGGGACTACGACAGCGCAGACCAACTACATAGCACATTCATGAGAGGCCGGAGCTATGAGAGCGCAGACCTACTACGTAGCACATTTCTGAGAGGCAGGGCTATGCGAGCATAGACCTACTACATAGCACATTCATGAGAGGCGAGGCTATGAGAGCTCAGACCTACTACATAGCACATTCATGAGAGGCGGGGCTACGAGAGCTCAGACCTACTACATAGTACATTCATGAGAGGCGGGGCTATGAGAGCACAGGCGCACACCTACTACATAGCACATTCATGAGAGGCGGGCCTACGAGAGCTTAGACCTACTACATAGTGCATTCATGAGAGGCGGGGCTACGAGAGAGCAGACGCAGACCTACTACATAGCACATTAATGAGAGGCGGGGCTATGAGAGCTCAGACCTACTACAGAGTACATTCATGAGAGGCGGGGCTACAAGAGCGCAGACGCAGACCTACTACATAGCACATTCATGAGAGGCGGGGCTACGACAGCGCAGACTTACTACATAGCACATTCATGAGAGGCGGGGCTACGAGAGCGCAGACCTACTACATAGCACATTCATGAAAGGCGGGGCTACCACAGCGCAGACTTACTACATAGCACATTCCTGCGAGGCGGGGCTACAAAAGCTCAGACCTACTACATAGCACATTCATGAGAGGCGGGGCTACAAGAGCGCAGATGCAGACCTACTACATAGCACATTCATGAGAGGCTGGGCTATGAGAGCTCAGACCTACTACATAGCACATTCATGAGAGGGCGGGCTACGAGAGCTCAGACCTACTACATAGCACATTCATGAGAGGCGGGGCTATGAGAGCTCAGACCTGCTACATAGCACATTCCTGAGAGGCGGGGCTATGAGAGCTCAGACCTACTACATAGCACATTCATGAGAGGGTGGGCTACGAGAGCTCAGACCTACTACATAGCACATTCATGAGAGGCGGGGCTATGAGAGCTCAGACCTGCTACATAGTACATTCATTAGAGGCGGGGCTATGAGAGTGCAGACACAGACCTACTACAGAGCACATTCCTGGGAGGTGGGGCTACGAGAGCGCAGACCTACTACATAGCACATTCTGAGAGGCGGGCTACGAGAGCGCAGACCTACTGCATAGCACATTCCTGAGAAGCGGGGCTACGCGAGCGCAGACTTACTACATAGCACATTCCTGAGAGGTGGGGCTACGCGACTGTAGACCTACTACATAGCACATTCCTGAGAGGCAGGGCTACGCAAGCGCAGACCTACTACATAACACATTCCTGAGAGGCGGGGCTACGAGAGCTCAGACCTACTTCAAAGCACATTCATGAGAGGCGGGGCTAGGAGAGCTCAGACCTACTACATAGCACATTCATGAGATGCGGGGCTGCGAGAGGTCAGTCCTATCACTTAGTACATTCATGAGAGGCGGGGCTATGAGAGCGCAGACGCAGACCTACTACATAGCACATTCCTGAGAGGCGGGGCTACGAGAGCACAGACCTACTACATAGCACATTCCTGAGAGGTGGGGCTACAAGAGCGCAGACCTACTACATAGCACATTCCTAAGAGGCGGGGCTACGAGAGCACAGACCTACTACATAGCACATTCCTGAGAGGTGGGGCTACAAGAGCGCAGACCTACTACATAGCACATACCTAAGAGGCGGGGCTACGAGAGCGCAGACCTACTACATATCACATTCCTGAGAAGCGGGGCTATGAGAGCGCAGACCTACTACACAGCACATTCCTGAGAGGCAGGGCTACGAGAGCGCAGACCTACTACATAGCACATTCATGAGAGGGTTCCATGTGTTAAAATCACTGCAAATATTGCTGTGTATACAAAATATTGCGACAGAAATGCTGTTGTTTTGCCGCCACAATCATGTAAAGGATGCGGGGTACATCCCTACAACCCCTGCTCCCCTAAATGGTATAATGGGGTACACCTTTTCCAGGTCAAACCACAGCATTTTTGCCACGATTTTTGTTTACCGGCGATATTTTTGCCGCAATTTTATTACCTGATACCCATAAGAGGCAAAGCTACGAGAGCACAGACCTACTACATAACACATTCCTGAGAGGCGGGGCTACGAGAGCTCAGACCTACTACATAGCACATTCCTGAGAGGCGGGGCTACGAGAGCGCAGACTTACTACATAGCACATTCATGAGAGGCAGGGCTACGAGAGCGCAGACTTACTACATAGTACATTCATGAGAGGCAGGGCTACGTGAGCGCAGACGCAGACCTACTACATAGCACATTCATGAGAGGCGGGGCTATGACAGCGCAGACCTACTACATAGCACATTCCTGAGAGGTGGTGCTACGAGAGCGCAGACCTACTTCATAGCACATTCCTGAGAGGCGGGACTACGAGAGCATAGACCTACTACATAGTACATTCCTGAGAGGCAGGGCTACGCAAGCGCAGACCTACTACATAGCACATTCCTGAGATGCGGGGCTACGCGAGCGCAGACCTACTACATTGCACCTTCCTGAGAGGCGGGGCTACGAGAGCTCAGACCTACTACATAGCACATTCATGAGAGGCAGGGCTACGAGAGCACAGACCTATTACATTTTACATTTATGAGAGGCAGGACTACGAGAGTGCAGACCTACTACATAGCACATTCATGAGAGGCAGGGCTATGAGAGCGCAGACGCAGACCTACTACATAGCACATTCATGAGAGGCAGGCCTACGAGTGCTCAGACCTACTAAATAGCACATTTCTGAGAGGTGGGGCTACGAGAGCGCAGACCTACTACATAGCACATTCCTGAGGGGCATGGCTACGAGAGCGCAGACCTACTACATAGCACATTCCTAAGAGGCGGGGCCACGGGAGCGCAGACCTACTACATAGCACATTCCTGAGAGGCAGGGCTGCGAGAGCGCAGACCTACTACATAGCACATTCCTGAGAGGCGGGGCTACGAGAGCACAGACCTACTACATAGCACATTCCTGAGAGGGTGGGCTACAAGAGCGCAGACCTACTACATAGCACATTCCTAAGAGGCGGGGCTACGAGAGCACAGACCTACTACATAGCACATTCCTGAGAGGTGGGGCTACAAGAGCGCAGACCTACTACATAGCACATACCTAAGAGGCGGGGCTACGAGAGCGCAGACCTACTACATATCACATTCCTGAGAAGCGGGGCTATGAGAGCGCAGACCTACTACACAGCACATTCCTGAGAGGCAGGGCTACGAGAGCGCAGACCTACTACATAGCACATTCATGAGAGGGTTCCATGTGTTAAAATCACTGCAAATATTGCTGTGTATACAAAATATTGCGACAGAAATGCTGTTGTTTTGCCGCCACAATCATGTAAAGGATGCGGGGTACATCCCTACAACCCCTGCTCCCCTAAATGGTATAATGGGGTACACCTTTTCCAGGTCAAACCACAGCATTTTTGCCACGATTTTTGTTTACCGGCGATATTTTTGCCGCAATTTTATTACCTGATACCCATAAGAGGCAAAGCTACGAGAGCACAGACCTACTACATAACACATTCCTGAGAGGCGGGGCTACGAGAGCTCAGACCTACTACATAGCACATTCCTGAGAGGCGGGGCTACGAGAGCGCAGACTTACTACATAGCACATTCATGAGAGGCAGGGCTACGAGAGCGCAGACCTACTACATAGTACATTCATGAGAGGCGGGGCTAGGAGAGCGCAGACCTACTACATAGCACATTCATGAGAGGCAGGGCTACGAGAGCTCAGACCTACTACATAGTACATTCATGAGAGGCAGGGCTACGTGAGCGCAGACGCAGACCTACTACATAGCACATTCATGAGAGGCGGGGCTATGACAGCGCAGACCTACTACATAGCACATTCCTGAGAGGTGGTGCTACGAGAGCGCAGACCTACTTCATAGCACATTCCTGAGAGGCGGGACTACGAGAGCATAGACCTACTACATAGTACATTCCTGAGAGGCAGGGCTACGCAAGCGCAGACCTCCTACATACCACATTCCTGAGAGGCGGGGCTACGTGAGCTCAGACCTACTACATAGCACATTCATGAGAGGCGGGATTACGAGAGCTCAGACCTACTATATAGCACATTCCTGAGAGGCGGGGCTACAAGAGCATAGACCTACTACATAGTACATTCCTGAGAGGCAGGGCTACACAAGCGCAGACCTACTACATACCACATTCCTGAGAGGCGGGGCTACGTGAGCTCAGACCTACTACATAGCACATTCATGAGAGGCGGGATTACAAGAGCTCAGACCTACTACATAGCACATTCATGAGAGGTGGGGCTACGAGAGCTCAGACCTACTACATAGTACATTCATGAGAGGCGGGGCTACGACAGCGCAGACTTACTACATAGCACATTCATGAGAGGCGGGGCTACGAGAGCGCAGACCTACTACATAGCACATTCATGAAAGGCGGGGCTACCACAGCGCAGACTTACTACATAGCACATTCCTGCGAGGCGGGGCTACAAAAGCTCAGACCTACTACATAGCACATTCATGAGAGGCGGGGCTACAAGAGCGCAGACGCAGACCTACTACATAGCACATTCATGAGAGGCGGGGCTATGAGAGCTCAGACCTACTACATAGCACATTCATGAGAGGGCGGGCTACGAGAGCTCAGACCTACTACATAGCACATTCATGAGAGGCGGGGCTATGAGAGCTCAGACCTGCTACATAGCACATTCCTGAGAGGCGGGGCTATGAGAGCTCAGACCTACTACATAGCACATTCATGAGAGGGTGGGCTACGAGAGCTCAGACCTACTACATAGCACATTCATGAGAGGCGGGGCTATGAGAGCTCAGACCTGCTACATAGTACATTCATTAGAGGCGGGGCTATGAGAGTGCAGACACAGACCTACTACAGAGCACATTCCTGGGAGGTGGGGCTACGAGAGCGCAGACCTACTACATAGCACATTCTGAGAGGCGGGCTACGAGAGCGCAGACCTACTACATAGCACATTCCTGAGAAGCGGGGCTACGCGAGCGCAGACTTACTACATAGCACATTCCTGAGAGGTGGGGCTACGCGACTGTAGACCTACTACATAGCACATTCCTGAGAGGCAGGGCTACGCAAGCGCAGACCTACTACATAACACATTCCTGAGAGGCGGGGCTACGAGAGCTCAGACCTACTTCAAAGCACATTCATGAGAGGCGGGGCTAGGAGAGCTCAGACCTACTACATAGCACATTCATGAGATGCGGGGCTGCGAGAGGTCAGTCCTATCACTTAGTACATTCATGAGAGGCGGGGCTATGAGAGCGCAGACGCAGACCTACTACATAGCACATTCCTGAGAGGCGGGGCTACGAGAGCACAGACCTACTACATAGCACATTCCTGAGAGGTGGGGCTACAAGAGCGCAGACCTACTACATAGCACATTCCTAAGAGGCGGGGCTACGAGAGCACAGACCTACTACATAGCACATTCCTGAGAGGTGGGGCTACAAGAGCGCAGACCTACTACATAGCACATACCTAAGAGGCGGGGCTACGAGAGCGCAGACCTACTACATATCACATTCCTGAGAAGCGGGGCTATGAGAGCGCAGACCTACTACACAGCACATTCCTGAGAGGCAGGGCTACGAGAGCGCAGACCTACTACATAGCACATTCATGAGAGGGTTCCATGTGTTAAAATCACTGCAAATATTGCTGTGTATACAAAATATTGCGACAGAAATGCTGTTGTTTTGCCGCCACAATCATGTAAAGGATGCGGGGTACATCCCTACAACCCCTGCTCCCCTAAATGGTATAATGGGGTACACCTTTTCCAGGTCAAACCACAGCATTTTTGCCACGATTTTTGTTTACCGGCGATATTTTTGCCGCAATTTTATTACCTGATACCCATAAGAGGCAAAGCTATGAGAGCACAGACCTACTACATAACACATTCCTGAGAGGCGGGGCTACGAGAGCTCAGACCTACTACATAGCACATTCCTGAGAGGCGGGGCTACGAGAGCGCAGACTTACTACATAGCACATTCATGAGAGGCAGGGCTACGAGAGCGCAGACTTACTACATAGTACATTCATGAGAGGCAGGGCTACGTGAGCGCAGACGCAGACCTACTACATAGCACATTCATGAGAGGCGGGGCTATGACAGCGCAGACCTACTACATAGCACATTCCTGAGAGGTGGTGCTACGAGAGCGCAGACCTACTTCATAGCACATTCCTGAGAGGCGGGACTACGAGAGCATAGACCTACTACATAGTACATTCCTGAGAGGCAGGGCTACGCAAGCGCAGACCTACTACATAGCACATTCCTGAGATGCGGGGCTACGCGAGCGCAGACCTACTACATTGCACCTTCCTGAGAGGCGGGGCTACGAGAGCTCAGACCTACTACATAGCACATTCATGAGAGGCAGGGCTACGAGAGCACAGACCTATTACATTTTACATTTATGAGAGGCAGGACTACGAGAGTGCAGACCTACTACATAGCACATTCATGAGAGGCAGGGCTATGAGAGCGCAGACGCAGACCTACTACATAGCACATTCATGAGAGGCAGGCCTACGAGTGCTCAGACCTACTAAATAGCACATTTCTGAGAGGTGGGGCTACGAGAGCGCAGACCTACTACATAGCACATTCCTGAGGGGCATGGCTACGAGAGCGCAGACCTACTACATAGCACATTCCTAAGAGGCGGGGCCACGGGAGCGCAGACCTACTACATAGCACATTCCTGAGAGGCAGGGCTGCGAGAGCGCAGACCTACTACATAGCACATTCCTGAGAGGCGGGGCTACGAGAGCACAGACCTACTACATAGCACATTCCTGAGAGGGTGGGCTACAAGAGCGCAGACCTACTACATAGCACATTCCTAAGAGGCGGGGCTACGAGAGCACAGACCTACTACATAGCACATTCCTGAGAGGTGGGGCTACAAGAGCGCAGACCTACTACATAGCACATACCTAAGAGGCGGGGCTACGAGAGCGCAGACCTACTACATATCACATTCCTGAGAAGCGGGGCTATGAGAGCGCAGACCTACTACACAGCACATTCCTGAGAGGCAGGGCTACGAGAGCGCAGACCTACTACATAGCACATTCATGAGAGGGTTCCATGTGTTAAAATCGCTGCAAATATTGCTGTGTATACAAAATATTGCGACAGAAATGCTGTTGTTTTGCCGCCACAATCATGTAAAGGATGCGGGGTACATCCCTACAACCCCTGCTCCCCTAAATGGTATAATGGGGTACACCTTTTCCAGGTCAAACCACAGCATTTTTGCCACGATTTTTGTTTACCGGCGATATTTTTGCCGCAATTTTATTACCTGATACCCATAAGAGGCAAAGCTACGAGAGCACAGACCTACTACATAACACATTCCTGAGAGGCGGGGCTACGAGAGCTCAGACCTACTACATAGCACATTCCTGAGAGGCGGGGCTACGAGAGCGCAGACTTACTACATAGCACATTCATGAGAGGCAGGGCTACGAGAGCGCAGACCTACTACATAGTACATTCATGAGAGGCGGGGCTAGGAGAGCGCAGACCTACTACATAGCACATTCATGAGAGGCAGGGCTACGAGAGCTCAGACCTACTACATAGTACATTCATGAGAGGCAGGGCTACGTGAGCGCAGACGCAGACCTACTACATAGCACATTCATGAGAGGCGGGGCTATGACAGCGCAGACCTACTACATAGCACATTCCTGAGAGGTGGTGCTACGAGAGCGCAGACCTACTTCATAGCACATTCCTGAGAGGCGGGACTACGAGAGCATAGACCTACTACATAGTACATTCCTGAGAGGCAGGGCTACGCAAGCGCAGACCTCCTACATACCACATTCCTGAGAGGCGGGGCTACGTGAGCTCAGACCTACTACATAGCACATTCATGAGAGGCGGGATTACGAGAGCTCAGACCTACTATATAGCACATTCCTGAGAGGCGGGGCTACAAGAGCATAGACCTACTACATAGTACATTCCTGAGAGGCAGGGCTACACAAGCGCAGACCTACTACATACCACATTCCTGAGAGGCGGGGCTACGTGAGCTCAGACCTACTACATAGCACATTCATGAGAGGCGGGATTACAAGAGCTCAGACCTACTACATAGCACATTCATGAGAGGTGGGGCTACGAGAGCTCAGACCTACTACATAGTACATTCATGAGAGGTGGGGCTACGAGAGCTCAGACCTAATACATAGTACATTCATGAGAGGCGTGGCTATGAGAGTGCAGACGCAGACCTACTACATAGCACATTCATGAGAGGCGGGGCTACGACAGCGCAGACCTACTACATAGTACATTCATGAGAGGCCGGGCTAGGAGAGCGCAGACCTACTACATAGCACATTCATTAGAGGCAGGGCTACGAGAGCTCAGACCTACTACATAGTACATTCATGAGAGGCGGGGCTACCGGAGCGCAGACGCAGACCTACTACATAACACATTCATGAGAGGCGGGGCTATGACAGCGCAGACCTACTACATAGCACATTCCTGAGAGGTGGGGTTACGAGAGCGCAGACCTACTTCATAGCACATTCCTGAGAGGCGGGGCTACGAGAGCATAGACCTACTACATAGTACATTCCTGAGAGGCAGGGCTACGCAAGCGCAGACCTACTACATAACACATTCCTGAGAGGCGGGGCTACGAGAGCTCAGACCTACTTCAAAGCACATTCATGAGAGGCGGGGCTAGGAGAGCTCAGACCTACTACATAGCACATTCATGAGATGCGGGGCTGCGAGAGGTCAGTCCTATCACTTAGTACATTCATGAGAGGCGGGGCTATGAGAGCGCAGACGCAGACCTACTACATAACACATTCCTGAGAGGCGGGGCTACGAGAGCACAGACCTACTACATAGCACATTCCTGAGAGGTGGGGCTACAAGAGCGCTGACCTACTACATAGCACATTCCTAAGAGGCGGGGCTACGAGAGCACAGACCTACTACATAGCACATTCCTGAGAGGTGGGGCTACAAGAGCGCAGACCTACTACATAGCACATACCTAAGAGGCGGGGCTACGAGAGCGCAGACCTACTACATATCACATTCCTGAGAAGCGGGGCTATGAGAGCGCAGACCTACTACACAGCACATTCCTGAGAGGCAGGGCTACGAGAGCGCAGACCTACTACATAGCACATTCATGAGAGGGTTCCATGTGTTAAAATCACTGCAAATATTGCTGTGTATACAAAATATTGCGACAGAAATGCTGTTGTTTTGCCGCCACAATCATGTAAAGGATGCGGGGTACATCCCTACAACCCCTGCTCCCCTAAATGGTATAATGGGGTACACCTTTTCCAGGTCAAACCACAGCATTTTTGCCACGATTTTTGTTTACCGGCGATATTTTTGCCGCAATTTTATTACCTGATACCCATAAGAGGCAAAGCTACGAGAGCACAGTCCTACTACATAACACATTCCTGAGAGGCGGGGCTACGAGAGCTCAGACCTACTACATAGCACATTCCTGAGAGGCGGGGCTACGAGAGCGCAGACATACTACATAGCACATTCATGAGAGGCAGGGCTACGAGAGCACAGACCCACTACATAGTACATTCATGAGAGGCGGGGCTAGGAGAGCGAAGACCTACTACATAGCACATTCATGAGAGGCAGGGCTACGAGAGCTCAGACCTACTACATAGTACATTCATGAGAGGCAGGGCTACGTGAGCGCAGACGCAGACCTACTACATAGCACATTCATGAGAGGCGGGGCTATGACAGCGCAGACCTACTACATAGCACATTCCTGAGAGGTGGTGCTACGAGAGCGCAGACCTACTTCATAGCACATTCCTGAGAGGCGGGACTACGAGAGCATAGACCTACTACATAGTACATTCCTGAGAGGCAGGGCTACGCAAGCGCAGACCTACTACATAGCACATTCCTGAGATGCGGGGCTACGCGAGCGCAGACCTACTACATTGCACCTTCCTGAGAGGCGGGGCTACGAGAGCTCAGACCTACTACATAGCACATTCATGAGAGGCAGGGCTACGAGAGCACAGACCTATTACATTTTACATTTATGAGAGGCAGGACTACGAGAGTGCAGACCTACTACATAGCACATTCATGAGAGGCAGGGCTATGAGAGCGCAGACGCAGACCTACTACATAGCACATTCATGAGAGGCAGGCCTACGAGTGCTCAGACCTACTAAATAGCACATTTCTGAGAGGTGGGGCTACGAGAGCGCAGACCTACTACATAGCACATTCCTGAGGGGCATGGCTACGAGAGCGCAGACCTACTACATAGCACATTCCTAAGAGGCGGGGCCACGGGAGCGCAGACCTACTACATAGCACATTCCTGAGAGGCAGGGCTGCGAGAGCGCAGACCTACTACATAGCACATTCCTGAGAGGCGGGGCTACGAGAGCACAGACCTACTACATAGCACATTCCTGAGAGGTGGGGCTACAAGAGCGCAGACCTACTACATAGCACATTCCTAAGAGGCGGGGCTACGAGAGCACAGACCTACTACATAGCACATTCCTGAGAGGTGGGGCTACAAGAGCGCAGACCTACTACATAGCACATACCTAAGAGGCGGGGCTACGAGAGCGCAGACCTACTACATATCACATTCCTGAGAAGCGGGGCTATGAGAGCGCAGACCTACTACACAGCACATTCCTGAGAGGCAGGGCTACGAGAGCGCAGACCTACTACATAGCACATTCATGAGAGGGTTCCATGTGTTAAAATCACTGCAAATATTGCTGTGTATACAAAATATTGCGACAGAAATGCTGTTGTTTTGCCGCCACAATCATGTAAAGGATGCGGGGTACATCCCTACAACCCCTGCTCCCCTAAATGGTATAATGGGGTACACCTTTTCCAGGTCAAACCACAGCATTTTTGCCACGATTTTTGTTTACCGGCGATATTTTTGCCGCAATTTTATTACCTGATACCCATAAGGGGCAAAGCTACGAGAGCACAGACCTACTACATAACACATTCCTGAGAGGCGGGGCTACGAGAGCTCAGACCTACTACATAGCACATTCCTGAGAGGCGGGGCTATGAGAGCGCAGACTTACTACATAGCACATTCATGAGAGGCAGGGCTACGAGAGCGCAGACCTACTACATAGTACATTCATGAGAGGCGGGGCTAGGAGAGCACAGACCTACTACATAGCACATTCATGAGAGGCAGGGCTACGAGAGCTCAGACCTACTACATAGTACATTCATGAGAGGCAGGGCTACGTGAGCGCAGACGCAGACCTACTACATAGCACATTCATGAGAGGCGGGGCTATGACAGCGCAGACCTACTACATAGCACATTCCTGAGAGGTGGTGCTACGAGAGCGCAGACCTACTTCATAGCACATTCCTGAGAGGCGGGACTACGAGAGCATAGACCTACTACATAGTACATTCCTGAGAGGCAGGGCTACGCAAGCGCAGACCTCCTACATACCACATTCCTGAGAGGCGGGGCTACGTGAGCTCAGACCTACTACATAGCACATTCATGAGAGGCGGGATTACGAGAGCTCAGACCTACTACATAGCACATTCCTGAGAGGCGGGGCTACAAGAGCATAGACCTACTACATAGTACATTCCTGAGAGGCAGGGCTACACAAGCGCAGACCTACTACATACCACATTCCTGAGAGGCGGGGCTACGTGAGCTCAGACCTACTACATAGCACATTCATGAGAGGCGGGATTACAAGAGCTCAGACCTACTACATAGCACATTCATGAGAGGTGGGGCTACGAGAGCTCAGACCTACTACATAGTACATTCATGAGAGGTGGGGCTACGAGAGCTCAGACCTAATACATAGTACATTCATGAGAGGCGTGGCTATGAGAGTGCAGACGCAGACCTACTACATAGCACATTCATGAGAGGCGGGGCTACGACAGCGCAGACCTACTACATAGCACATTCCTAAGAGGCGGGGCCACGGGAGCGCAGACCTACTACATAGCACATTCCTGAGAGGCAGGGCTGCGAGAGCGCAGACCTACTACATAGCACATTCCTGAGAGGCGGGGCTACGAGAGCACAGACCTACTACATAGCACATTCCTGAGAGGTGGGGCTACAAGAGCGCAGACCTACTACATAGCACATTCCTAAGAGGCGGGGCTACGAGAGCACAGACCTACTACATAGCACATTCCTGAGAGGTGGGGCTACAAGAGCGCAGACCTACTACATAGCACATACCTAAGAGGCGGGGCTACGAGAGCGCAGACCTACTACATATCACATTCCTGAGAAGCGGGGCTATGAGAGCGCAGACCTACTACACAGCACATTCCTGAGAGGCAGGGCTACGAGAGCGCAGACCTACTACATAGCACATTCATGAGAGGGTTCCATGTGTTAAAATCACTGCAAATATTGCTGTGTATACAAAATATTGCGACAGAAATGCTGTTGTTTTGCCGCCACAATCATGTAAAGGATGCGGGGTACATCCCTACAACCCCTGCTCCCCTAAATGGTATAATGGGGTACACCTTTTCCAGGTCAAACCACAGCATTTTTGCCACGATTTTTGTTTACCGGCGATATTTTTGCCGCAATTTTATTACCTGATACCCATAAGGGGCAAAGCTACGAGAGCACAGACCTACTACATAACACATTCCTGAGAGGCGGGGCTACGAGAGCTCAGACCTACTACATAGCACATTCCTGAGAGGCGGGGCTACGAGAGCGCAGACTTACTACATAGCACATTCATGAGAGGCAGGGCTACGAGAGCGCAGACCTACTACATAGTACATTCATGAGAGGCGGGGCTAGGAGAGCGCAGACCTACTACATAGCACATTCATGAGAGGCAGGGCTACGAGAGCTCAGACCTACTACATAGTACATTCATGAGAGGCAGGGTACGTGAGCGCAGACGCAGACCTACTACATAGCACATTCATGAGAGGCGGGGCTATGACAGCGCAGACCTACTACATAGCACATTCCTGAGAGGTGGTGCTACGAGAGCGCAGACCTACTTCATAGCACATTCCTGAGAGGCGGGACTACGAGAGCATAGACCTACTACATAGTACATTCCTGAGAGGCAGGGCTACGCAAGCGCAGACCTCCTACATACCACATTCCTGAGAGGCGGGGCTACGTGAGCTCAGACCTACTACATAGCACATTCATGAGAGGCGGGATTACGAGAGCTCAGACCTACTACATAGCACATTCCTGAGAGGCGGGGCTACAAGAGCATAGACCTACTACATAGTACATTCCTGAGAGGCAGGGCTACACAAGCGCAGACCTACTACATACCACATTCCTGAGAGGCGGGGCTACGTGAGCTCAGACCTACTACATAGCACATTCATGAGAGGCGGGATTACAAGAGCTCAGACCTACTACATAGCACATTCATGAGAGGTGGGGCTACGAGAGCTCAGACCTACTACATAGTACATTCATGAGAGGTGGGGCTACGAGAGCTCAGACCTAATACATAGTACATTCATGAGAGGCGTGGCTATGAGAGTGCAGACGCAGACCTACTACATAGCACATTCATGAGAGGCGGGGCTACGACAGCGCAGACCTACTACATAGTACATTCATGAGAGGCCGGGCTAGGAGAGCGCAGACCTACTACATAGCACATTCATTAGAGGCAGGGCTACGAGAGCTCAGACCTACTACATAGTACATTCATGAGAGGCGGGGCTACCAGAGCGCAGACGCAGACCTACTACATAACACATTCATGAGAGGCGGGGCTATGACAGCGCAGACCTACTACATAGCACATTCCTGAGAGGTGGGGTTACGAGAGCGCAGACCTACTTCATAGCACATTCCTGAGAGGCGGGGCTACGAGAGCATAGACCTACTACATAGTACATTCCTGAGAGGCAGGGCTACGCAAGCGCAGACCTACTACATAACACATTCCTGAGAGGCGGGGCTACGAGAGCTCAGACCTACTTCAAAGCACATTCATGAGAGGCGGGGCTAGGAGAGCTCAGACCTACTACATAGCACATTCATGAGATGCGGGGCTGCGAGAGGTCAGTCCTATCACTTAGTACATTCATGAGAGGCGGGGCTATGAGAGCGCAGACGCAGACCTACTACATAACACATTCCTGAGAGGCGGGGCTACGAGAGCACAGACCTACTACATAGCACATTCCTGAGAGGTGGGGCTACAAGAGCGCAGACCTACTACATAGCACATTCCTAAGAGGCGGGGCAACGAGAGCACAGACCTACTACATAGCACATTCCTGAGAGGTGGGGCTACAAGAGCGCAGACCTACTACATAGCACATACCTAAGAGGCGGGGCTACGAGAGCGCAGACCTAATACATATCACATTCCTGAGAAACGGGGCTATGAGAGCGCAGACCTACTACACAGCACATTCCTGAGAGGCAGGGCTACGAGAGCGCAGACCTACTACATAGCACATTCATGAGAGGGTTCCATGTGTTAAAATCACTGCAAATATTGCTGTGTATACAAAATATTGCGACAGAAATGCTGTTGTTTTGCCGCCACAATCATGTAAAGGATGCGGGGTACATCCCTACAACCCCTGCTCCCCTAAATGGTATAATGGGGTACACCTTTTCCAGGTCAAACCACAGCATTTTTGCCACGATTTTTGTTTACCGGCGATATTTTTGCCGCAATTTTATTACCTGATACCCATAAGAGGCAAAGCTACGAGAGCACAGTCCTACTACATAACACATTCCTGAGAGGCGGGGCTACGAGAGCTCAGACCTACTACATAGCACATTCCTGAGAGGCGGGGCTACGAGAACGCAGACTTACTACATAGCACATTCATGAGAGGCAGGGCTACGAGAGCACAGACCTACTACATAGTACATTCATGAGAGGCGGGGCTAGGAGAGCGAAGACCTACTACATAGCACATTCATGAGAGGCAGGGCTACGAGAGCTCAGACCTACTACATAGTACATTCATGAGAGGCAGGGCTACGTGAGCGCAGACGCAGACCTACTACATAGCACATTCATGAGAGGCGGGGCTATGACAGCGCAGACCTACTACATAGCACATTCCTGAGAGGTGGTGCTAAGAGAGCGCAGACCTACTTCATAGCACATTCCTGAGAGGCGGGACTACGAGAGCATAGACCTACTACATAGTACATTCCTGAGAGGCAGGGCTACGCAAGCGCAGACCTACTACATAGCACATTCCTGAGATGCGGGGCTACGCGAGCGCAGACCTACTACATTGCACCTTCCTGAGAGGCGGGGCTACGAGAGCTCAGACCTACTACATAGCACATTCATGAGAGGCAGGGCTACGAGAGCACAGACCTATTACATTTTACATTTATGAGAGGCAGGACTACGAGAGTGCAGACCTACTACATAGCACATTCATGAGAGGCAGGGCTATGAGAGCGCAGACGCAGACCTACTACATAGCACATTCATGAGAGGCAGGCCTACGAGTGCTCAGACCTACTAAATAGCACATTTCTGAGAGGTGGGGCTACGAGAGCGCAGACCTACTACATAGCACATTCCTGAGGGGCATGGCTACGAGAGCGCAGACCTACTACATAGCACATTCCTAAGAGGCGGGGCCACGGGAGCGCAGACCTACTACATAGCACATTCCTGAGAGGCAGGGCTGCGAGAGCGCAGACCTACTACATAGCACATTCCTGAGAGGCGGGGCTACGAGAGCACAGACCTACTACATAGCACATTCCTGAGAGGTGGGGCTACAAGAGCGCAGACCTACTACATAGCACATTCCTAAGAGGCGGGGCTACGAGAGCACAGACCTACTACATAGCACATTCCTGAGAGGTGGGGCTACAAGAGCGCAGACCTACTACATAGCACATACCTAAGAGGCGGGGCTACGAGAGCGCAGACCTACTACATATCACATTCCTGAGAAGCGGGGCTATGAGAGCGCAGACCTACTACACAGCACATTCCTGAGAGGCAGGGCTACGAGAGCGCAGACCTACTACATAGCACATTCATGAGAGGGTTCCATGTGTTAAAATCACTGCAAATATTGCTGTGTATACAAAATATTGCGACAGAAATGCTGTTGTTTTGCCGCCACAATCATGTAAAGGATGCGGGGTACATCCCTACAACCCCTGCTCCCCTAAATGGTATAATGGGGTACACCTTTTCCAGGTCAAACCACAGCATTTTTGCCACGATTTTTGTTTACCGGCGATATTTTTGCCGCAATTTTATTACCTGATACCCATAAGGGGCAAAGCTACGAGAGCACAGACCTACTACATAACACATTCCTGAGAGGCGGGGCTACGAGAGCTCAGACCTACTACATAGCACATTCCTGAGAGGCGGGGCTATGAGAGCGCAGACTTACTACATAGCACATTCATGAGAGGCAGGGCTACGAGAGCGCAGACCTACTACATAGTACATTCATGAGAGGCGGGGCTAGGAGAGCACAGACCTACTACATAGCACATTCATGAGAGGCAGGGCTACGAGAGCTCAGACCTACTACATAGTACATTCATGAGAGGCAGGGCTACGTGAGCGCAGACGCAGACCTACTACATAGCACATTCATGAGAGGCGGGGCTATGACAGCGCAGACCTACTACATAGCACATTCCTGAGAGGTGGTGCTACGAGAGCGCAGACCTACTTCATAGCACATTCCTGAGAGGCGGGACTACGAGAGCATAGACCTACTACATAGTACATTCCTGAGAGGCAGGGCTACGCAAGCGCAGACCTCCTACATACCACATTCCTGAGAGGCGGGGCTACGTGAGCTCAGACCTACTACATAGCACATTCATGAGAGGCGGGATTACGAGAGCTCAGACCTACTACATAGCACATTCCTGAGAGGCGGGGCTACAAGAGCATAGACCTACTACATAGTACATTCCTGAGAGGCAGGGCTACACAAGCGCAGACCTACTACATACCACATTCCTGAGAGGCGGGGCTACGTGAGCTCAGACCTACTACATAGCACATTCATGAGAGGCGGGATTACAAGAGCTCAGACCTACTACATAGCACATTCATGAGAGGTGGGGCTACGAGAGCTCAGACCTACTACATAGTACATTCATGAGAGGTGGGGCTACGAGAGCTCAGACCTAATACATAGTACATTCATGAGAGGCGTGGCTATGAGAGTGCAGACGCAGACCTACTACATAGCACATTCATGAGAGGCGGGGCTACGACAGCGCAGACCTACTACATAGCACATTCCTAAGAGGCGGGGCCACGGGAGCGCAGACCTACTACATAGCACATTCCTGAGAGGCAGGGCTGCGAGAGCGCAGACCTACTACATAGCACATTCCTGAGAGGCGGGGCTACGAGAGCACAGACCTACTACATAGCACATTCCTGAGAGGTGGGGCTACAAGAGCGCAGACCTACTACATAGCACATTCCTAAGAGGCGGGGCTACGAGAGCACAGACCTACTACATAGCACATTCCTGAGAGGTGGGGCTACAAGAGCGCAGACCTACTACATAGCACATACCTAAGAGGCGGGGCTACGAGAGCGCAGACCTACTACATATCACATTCCTGAGAAGCGGGGCTATGAGAGCGCAGACCTACTACACAGCACATTCCTGAGAGGCAGGGCTACGAGAGCGCAGACCTACTTCATAGCACATTCCTGAGAGGCGGGGCTACGAGAGCATAGACCTACTACATAGTACATTCCTGAGAGGCAGGGCTACGCAAGCGCAGACCTACTACATAACACATTCCTGAGAGGCGGGGCTACGAGAGCTCAGACCTACTTCAAAGCACATTCATGAGAGGCGGGGCTAGGAGAGCTCAGACCTACTACATAGCACATTCATGAGATGCGGGGCTGCGAGAGGTCAGTCCTATCACTTAGTACATTCATGAGAGGCGGGGCTATGAGAGCGCAGACGCAGACCTACTACATAACACATTCCTGAGAGGCGGGGCTACGAGAGCACAGACCTACTACATAGCACATTCCTGAGAGGTGGGGCTACAAGAGCGCTGACCTACTACATAGCACATTCCTAAGAGGCGGGGCTACGAGAGCACAGACCTACTACATAGCACATTCCTGAGAGGTGGGGCTACAAGAGCGCAGACCTACTACATAGCACATACCTAAGAGGCGGGGCTACGAGAGCGCAGACCTACTACATATCACATTCCTGAGAAGCGGGGCTATGAGAGCGCAGACCTACTACACAGCACATTCCTGAGAGGCAGGGCTACGAGAGCGCAGACCTACTACATAGCACATTCATGAGAGGGTTCCATGTGTTAAAATCACTGCAAATATTGCTGTGTATACAAAATATTGCGACAGAAATGCTGTTGTTTTGCCGCCACAATCATGTAAAGGATGCGGGGTACATCCCTACAACCCCTGCTCCCCTAAATGGTATAATGGGGTACACCTTTTCCAGGTCAAACCACAGCATTTTTGCCACGATTTTTGTTTACCGGCGATATTTTTGCCGCAATTTTATTACCTGATACCCATAAGAGGCAAAGCTACGAGAGCACAGTCCTACTACATAACACATTCCTGAGAGGCGGGGCTACGAGAGCTCAGACCTACTACATAGCACATTCCTGAGAGGCGGGGCTACGAGAGCGCAGACATACTACATAGCACATTCATGAGAGGCAGGGCTACGAGAGCACAGACCCACTACATAGTACATTCATGAGAGGCGGGGCTAGGAGAGCGAAGACCTACTACATAGCACATTCATGAGAGGCAGGGCTACGAGAGCTCAGACCTACTACATAGTACATTCATGAGAGGCAGGGCTACGTGAGCGCAGACGCAGACCTACTACATAGCACATTCATGAGAGGCGGGGCTATGACAGCGCAGACCTACTACATAGCACATTCCTGAGAGGTGGTGCTACGAGAGCGCAGACCTACTTCATAGCACATTCCTGAGAGGCGGGACTACGAGAGCATAGACCTACTACATAGTACATTCCTGAGAGGCAGGGCTACGCAAGCGCAGACCTACTACATAGCACATTCCTGAGATGCGGGGCTACGCGAGCGCAGACCTACTACATTGCACCTTCCTGAGAGGCGGGGCTACGAGAGCTCAGACCTACTACATAGCACATTCATGAGAGGCAGGGCTACGAGAGCACAGACCTATTACATTTTACATTTATGAGAGGCAGGACTACGAGAGTGCAGACCTACTACATAGCACATTCATGAGAGGCAGGGCTATGAGAGCGCAGACGCAGACCTACTACATAGCACATTCATGAGAGGCAGGCCTACGAGTGCTCAGACCTACTAAATAGCACATTTCTGAGAGGTGGGGCTACGAGAGCGCAGACCTACTACATAGCACATTCCTGAGGGGCATGGCTACGAGAGCGCAGACCTACTACATAGCACATTCCTAAGAGGCGGGGCCACGGGAGCGCAGACCTACTACATAGCACATTCCTGAGAGGCAGGGCTGCGAGAGCGCAGACCTACTACATAGCACATTCCTGAGAGGCGGGGCTACGAGAGCACAGACCTACTACATAGCACATTCCTGAGAGGTGGGGCTACAAGAGCGCAGACCTACTACATAGCACATTCCTAAGAGGCGGGGCTACGAGAGCACAGACCTACTACATAGCACATTCCTGAGAGGTGGGGCTACAAGAGCGCAGACCTACTACATAGCACATACCTAAGAGGCGGGGCTACGAGAGCGCAGACCTACTACATATCACATTCCTGAGAAGCGGGGCTATGAGAGCGCAGACCTACTACACAGCACATTCCTGAGAGGCAGGGCTACGAGAGCGCAGACCTACTACATAGCACATTCATGAGAGGGTTCCATGTGTTAAAATCACTGCAAATATTGCTGTGTATACAAAATATTGCGACAGAAATGCTGTTGTTTTGCCGCCACAATCATGTAAAGGATGCGGGGTACATCCCTACAACCCCTGCTCCCCTAAATGGTATAATGGGGTACACCTTTTCCAGGTCAAACCACAGCATTTTTGCCACGATTTTTGTTTACCGGCGATATTTTTGCCGCAATTTTATTACCTGATACCCATAAGGGGCAAAGCTACGAGAGCACAGACCTACTACATAACACATTCCTGAGAGGCGGGGCTACGAGAGCTCAGACCTACTACATAGCACATTCCTGAGAGGCGGGGCTATGAGAGCGCAGACTTACTACATAGCACATTCATGAGAGGCAGGGCTACGAGAGCGCAGACCTACTACATAGTACATTCATGAGAGGCGGGGCTAGGAGAGCACAGACCTACTACATAGCACATTCATGAGAGGCAGGGCTACGAGAGCTCAGACCTACTACATAGTACATTCATGAGAGGCAGGGCTACGTGAGCGCAGACGCAGACCTACTACATAGCACATTCATGAGAGGCGGGGCTATGACAGCGCAGACCTACTACATAGCACATTCCTGAGAGGTGGTGCTACGAGAGCGCAGACCTACTTCATAGCACATTCCTGAGAGGCGGGACTACGAGAGCATAGACCTACTACATAGTACATTCCTGAGAGGCAGGGCTACGCAAGCGCAGACCTCCTACATACCACATTCCTGAGAGGCGGGGCTACGTGAGCTCAGACCTACTACATAGCACATTCATGAGAGGCGGGATTACGAGAGCTCAGACCTACTACATAGCACATTCCTGAGAGGCGGGGCTACAAGAGCATAGACCTACTACATAGTACATTCCTGAGAGGCAGGGCTACACAAGCGCAGACCTACTACATACCACATTCCTGAGAGGCGGGGCTACGTGAGCTCAGACCTACTACATAGCACATTCATGAGAGGCGGGATTACAAGAGCTCAGACCTACTACATAGCACATTCATGAGAGGTGGGGCTACGAGAGCTCAGACCTACTACATAGTACATTCATGAGAGGTGGGGCTACGAGAGCTCAGACCTAATACATAGTACATTCATGAGAGGCGTGGCTATGAGAGTGCAGACGCAGACCTACTACATAGCACATTCATGAGAGGCGGGGCTACGACAGCGCAGACCTACTACATAGCACATTCATAAGAGGCGGGGCCACGGGAGCGCAGACCTACTACATAGCACATTCCTGAGAGGCAGGGCTGCGAGAGCGCAGACCTACTACATAGCACATTCCTGAGAGGCGGGGCTACGAGAGCACAGACCTACTACATAGCACATTCCTGAGAGGTGGGGCTACAAGAGCGCAGACCTACTACATAGCACATTCCTAAGAGGCGGGGCTACGAGAGCACAGACCTACTACATAGCACATTCCTGAGAGGTGGGGCTACAAGAGCGCAGACCTACTACATAGCACATACCTAAGAGGCGGGGCTATGAGAGCGCAGACCTACTACATATCACATTCCTGAGAAGCGGGGCTATGAGAGCGCAGACCTACTACACAGCACATTCCTGAGAGGCAGGGCTACGAGAGCGCAGACCTACTACATAGCACATTCATGAGAGGGTTCCATGTGTTAAAATCACTGCAAATATTGCTGTGTATACAAAATATTGCGACAGAAATGCTGTTGTTTTGCCGCCACAATCATGTAAAGGATGCGGGGTACATCCCTACAACCCCTGCTCCCCTAAATGGTATAATGGGGTACACCTTTTCCAGGTCAAACCACAGCATTTTTGCCACGATTTTTGTTTACCGGCGATATTTTTGCCGCAATTTTATTACCTGATACCCATAAGGGGCAAAGCTACGAGAGCACAGACCTACTACATAACACATTCCTGAGAGGCGGGGCTACGAGAGCTCAGACCTACTACATAGCACATTCCTGAGAGGCGGGGCTACGAGAGCGCAGACTTACTACATAGCACATTCATGAGAGGCAGGGCTACGAGAGCGCAGACCTACTACATAGTACATTCATGAGAGGCGGGGCTAGGAGAGCGCAGACCTACTACATAGCACATTCATGAGAGGCAGGGCTACGAGAGCTCAGACCTACTACATAGTACATTCATGAGAGGCAGGGTACGTGAGCGCAGACGCAGACCTACTACATAGCACATTCATGAGAGGCGGGGCTATGACAGCGCAGACCTACTACATAGCACATTCCTGAGAGGTGGTGCTACGAGAGCGCAGACCTACTTCATAGCACATTCCTGAGAGGCGGGACTACGAGAGCATAGACCTACTACATAGTACATTCCTGAGAGGCAGGGCTACGCAAGCGCAGACCTCCTACATACCACATTCCTGAGAGGCGGGGCTACGTGAGCTCAGACCTACTACATAGCACATTCATGAGAGGCGGGATTACGAGAGCTCAGACCTACTACATAGCACATTCCTGAGAGGCGGGGCTACAAGAGCATAGACCTACTACATAGTACATTCCTGAGAGGCAGGGCTACACAAGCGCAGACCTACTACATACCACATTCCTGAGAGGCGGGGCTACGTGAGCTCAGACCTACTACATAGCACATTCATGAGAGGCGGGATTACAAGAGCTCAGACCTACTACATAGCACATTCATGAGAGGTGGGGCTACGAGAGCTCAGACCTACTACATAGTACATTCATGAGAGGTGGGGCTACGAGAGCTCAGACCTAATACATAGTACATTCATGAGAGGCGTGGCTATGAGAGTGCAGACGCAGACCTACTACATAGCACATTCATGAGAGGCGGGGCTACGACAGCGCAGACCTACTACATAGTACATTCATGAGAGGCCGGGCTAGGAGAGCGCAGACCTACTACATAGCACATTCATTAGAGGCAGGGCTACGAGAGCTCAGACCTACTACATAGTACATTCATGAGAGGCGGGGCTACCAGAGCGCAGACGCAGACCTACTACATAACACATTCATGAGAGGCGGGGCTATGACAGCGCAGACCTACTACATAGCACATTCATGAGAGGCGGGGCTACGACAGCGCAGACCTACTACATAGTACATTCATGAGAGGCCGGGCTAGGAGAGCGCAGACCTACTACATAGCACATTCATTAGAGGCAGGGCTACGAGAGCTCAGACCTACTACATAGTACATTCATGAGAGGCGGGGCTACCGGAGCGCAGACGCAGACCTACTACATAACACATTCATGAGAGGCGGGGCTATGACAGCGCAGACCTACTACATAGCACATTCCTGAGAGGTGGGGTTACGAGAGCGCAGACCTACTTCATAGCACATTCCTGAGAGGCGGGGCTACGAGAGCATAGACCTACTACATAGTACATTCCTGAGAGGCAGGGCTACGCAAGCGCAGACCTACTACATAACACATTCCTGAGAGGCGGGGCTACGAGAGCTCAGACCTACTTCAAAGCACATTCATGAGAGGCGGGGCTAGGAGAGCTCAGACCTACTACATAGCACATTCATGAGATGCGGGGCTGCGAGAGGTCAGTCCTATCACTTAGTACATTCATGAGAGGCGGGGCTATGAGAGCGCAGACGCAGACCTACTACATAACACATTCCTGAGAGGCGGGGCTACGAGAGCACAGACCTACTACATAGCACATTCCTGAGAGGTGGGGCTACAAGAGCGCTGACCTACTACATAGCACATTCCTAAGAGGCGGGGCTACGAGAGCACAGACCTACTACATAGCACATTCCTGAGAGGTGGGGCTACAAGAGCGCAGACCTACTACATAGCACATACCTAAGAGGCGGGGCTACGAGAGCGCAGACCTACTACATATCACATTCCTGAGAAGCGGGGCTATGAGAGCGCAGACCTACTACACAGCACATTCCTGAGAGGCAGGGCTACGAGAGCGCAGACCTACTACATAGCACATTCATGAGAGGGTTCCATGTGTTAAAATCACTGCAAATATTGCTGTGTATACAAAATATTGCGACAGAAATGCTGTTGTTTTGCCGCCACAATCATGTAAAGGATGCGGGGTACATCCCTACAACCCCTGCTCCCCTAAATGGTATAATGGGGTACACCTTTTCCAGGTCAAACCACAGCATTTTTGCCACGATTTTTGTTTACCGGCGATATTTTTGCCGCAATTTTATTACCTGATACCCATAAGAGGCAAAGCTACGAGAGCACAGTCCTACTACATAACACATTCCTGAGAGGCGGGGCTACGAGAGCTCAGACCTACTACATAGCACATTCCTGAGAGGCGGGGCTACGAGAGCGCAGACATACTACATAGCACATTCATGAGAGGCAGGGCTACGAGAGCACAGACCCACTACATAGTACATTCATGAGAGGCGGGGCTAGGAGAGCGAAGACCTACTACATAGCACATTCATGAGAGGCAGGGCTACGAGAGCTCAGACCTACTACATAGTACATTCATGAGAGGCAGGGCTACGTGAGCGCAGACGCAGACCTACTACATAGCACATTCATGAGAGGCGGGGCTATGACAGCGCAGACCTACTACATAGCACATTCCTGAGAGGTGGTGCTACGAGAGCGCAGACCTACTTCATAGCACATTCCTGAGAGGCGGGACTACGAGAGCATAGACCTACTACATAGTACATTCCTGAGAGGCAGGGCTACGCAAGCGCAGACCTACTACATAGCACATTCCTGAGATGCGGGGCTACGCGAGCGCAGACCTACTACATTGCACCTTCCTGAGAGGCGGGGCTACGAGAGCTCAGACCTACTACATAGCACATTCATGAGAGGCAGGGCTACGAGAGCACAGACCTATTACATTTTACATTTATGAGAGGCAGGACTACGAGAGTGCAGACCTACTACATAGCACATTCATGAGAGGCAGGGCTATGAGAGCGCAGACGCAGACCTACTACATAGCACATTCATGAGAGGCAGGCCTACGAGTGCTCAGACCTACTAAATAGCACATTTCTGAGAGGTGGGGCTACGAGAGCGCAGACCTACTACATAGCACATTCCTGAGGGGCATGGCTACGAGAGCGCAGACCTACTACATAGCACATTCCTAAGAGGCGGGGCCACGGGAGCGCAGACCTACTACATAGCACATTCCTGAGAGGCAGGGCTGCGAGAGCGCAGACCTACTACATAGCACATTCCTGAGAGGCGGGGCTACGAGAGCACAGACCTACTACATAGCACATTCCTGAGAGGTGGGGCTACAAGAGCGCAGACCTACTACATAGCACATTCCTAAGAGGCGGGGCTACGAGAGCACAGACCTACTACATAGCACATTCCTGAGAGGTGGGGCTACAAGAGCGCAGACCTACTACATAGCACATACCTAAGAGGCGGGGCTACGAGAGCGCAGACCTACTACATATCACATTCCTGAGAAGCGGGGCTATGAGAGCGCAGACCTACTACACAGCACATTCCTGAGAGGCAGGGCTACGAGAGCGCAGACCTACTACATAGCACATTCATGAGAGGGTTCCATGTGTTAAAATCACTGCAAATATTGCTGTGTATACAAAATATTGCGACAGAAATGCTGTTGTTTTGCCGCCACAATCATGTAAAGGATGCGGGGTACATCCCTACAACCCCTGCTCCCCTAAATGGTATAATGGGGTACACCTTTTCCAGGTCAAACCACAGCATTTTTGCCACGATTTTTGTTTACCGGCGATATTTTTGCCGCAATTTTATTACCTGATACCCATAAGGGGCAAAGCTACGAGAGCACAGACCTACTACATAACACATTCCTGAGAGGCGGGGCTACGAGAGCTCAGACCTACTACATAGCACATTCCTGAGAGGCGGGGCTATGAGAGCGCAGACTTACTACATAGCACATTCATGAGAGGCAGGGCTACGAGAGCGCAGACCTACTACATAGTACATTCATGAGAGGCGGGGCTAGGAGAGCACAGACCTACTACATAGCACATTCATGAGAGGCAGGGCTACGAGAGCTCAGACCTACTACATAGTACATTCATGAGAGGCAGGGCTACGTGAGCGCAGACGCAGACCTACTACATAGCACATTCATGAGAGGCGGGGCTATGACAGCGCAGACCTACTACATAGCACATTCCTGAGAGGTGGTGCTACGAGAGCGCAGACCTACTTCATAGCACATTCCTGAGAGGCGGGACTACGAGAGCATAGACCTACTACATAGTACATTCCTGAGAGGCAGGGCTACGCAAGCGCAGACCTCCTACATACCACATTCCTGAGAGGCGGGGCTACGTGAGCTCAGACCTACTACATAGCACATTCATGAGAGGCGGGATTACGAGAGCTCAGACCTACTACATAGCACATTCCTGAGAGGCGGGGCTACAAGAGCATAGACCTACTACATAGTACATTCCTGAGAGGCAGGGCTACACAAGCGCAGACCTACTACATACCACATTCCTGAGAGGCGGGGCTACGTGAGCTCAGACCTACTACATAGCACATTCATGAGAGGCGGGATTACAAGAGCTCAGACCTACTACATAGCACATTCATGAGAGGTGGGGCTACGAGAGCTCAGACCTACTACATAGTACATTCATGAGAGGTGGGGCTACGAGAGCTCAGACCTAATACATAGTACATTCATGAGAGGCGTGGCTATGAGAGTGCAGACGCAGACCTACTACATAGCACATTCATGAGATGCGGGGCTACGACAGCGCAGACCTACTACATAGCACATTCCTAAGAGGCGGGGCCACGGGAGCGCAGACCTACTACATAGCACATTCCTGAGAGGCAGGGCTGCGAGAGCGCAGACCTACTACATAGCACATTCCTGAGAGGCGGGGCTACGAGAGCACAGACCTACTACATAGCACATTCCTGAGAGGTGGGGCTACAAGAGCGCAGACCTACTACATAGCACATTCCTAAGAGGCGGGGCTACGAGAGCACAGACCTACTACATAGCACATTCCTGAGAGGTGGGGCTACAAGAGCGCAGACCTACTACATAGCACATACCTAAGAGGCGGGGCTACGAGAGCGCAGACCTACTACATATCACATTCCTGAGAAGCGGGGCTATGAGAGCGCAGACCTACTACACAGCACATTCCTGAGAGGCAGGGCTACGAGAGCGCAGACCTACTACATAGCACATTCATGAGAGGGTTCCATGTGTTAAAATCACTGCAAATATTGCTGTGTATACAAAATATTGCGACAGAAATGCTGTTGTTTTGCCGCCACAATCATGTAAAGGATGCGGGGTACATCCCTACAACCCCTGCTCCCCTAAATGGTATAATGGGGTACACCTTTTCCAGGTCAAACCACAGCATTTTTGCCACGATTTTTGTTTACCGGCGATATTTTTGCCGCAATTTTATTACCTGATACCCATAAGGGGCAAAGCTACGAGAGCACAGACCTACTACATAACACATTCCTGAGAGGCGGGGCTACGAGAGCTCAGACCTACTACATAGCACATTCCTGAGAGGCGGGGCTACGAGAGCGCAGACTTACTACATAGCACATTCATGAGAGGCAGGGCTACGAGAGCGCAGACCTACTACATAGTACATTCATGAGAGGCGGGGCTAGGAGAGCGCAGACCTACTACATAGCACATTCATGAGAGGCAGGGCTACGAGAGCTCAGACCTACTACATAGTACATTCATGAGAGGCAGGGTACGTGAGCGCAGACGCAGACCTACTACATAGCACATTCATGAGAGGCGGGGCTATGACAGCGCAGACCTACTACATAGCACATTCCTGAGAGGTGGTGCTACGAGAGCGCAGACCTACTTCATAGCACATTCCTGAGAGGCGGGACTACGAGAGCATAGACCTACTACATAGTACATTCCTGAGAGGCAGGGCTACGCAAGCGCAGACCTCCTACATACCACATTCCTGAGAGGCGGGGCTACGTGAGCTCAGACCTACTACATAGCACATTCATGAGAGGCGGGATTACGAGAGCTCAGACCTACTACATAGCACATTCCTGAGAGGCGGGGCTACAAGAGCATAGACCTACTACATAGTACATTCCTGAGAGGCAGGGCTACACAAGCGCAGACCTACTACATACCACATTCCTGAGAGGCGGGGCTACGTGAGCTCAGACCTACTACATAGCACATTCATGAGAGGCGGGATTACAAGAGCTCAGACCTACTACATAGCACATTCATGAGAGGTGGGGCTACGAGAGCTCAGACCTACTACATAGTACATTCATGAGAGGTGGGGCTACGAGAGCTCAGACCTAATACATAGTACATTCATGAGAGGCGTGGCTATGAGAGTGCAGACGCAGACCTACTACATAGCACATTCATGAGAGGCGGGGCTACGACAGCGCAGACCTACTACATAGTACATTCATGAGAGGCCGGGCTAGGAGAGCGCAGACCTACTACATAGCACATTCATTAGAGGCAGGGCTACGAGAGCTCAGACCTACTACATAGTACATTCATGAGAGGCGGGGCTACCAGAGCGCAGACGCAGACCTACTACATAACACATTCATGAGAGGCGGGGCTATGACAGCGCAGACCTACTACATAGCACATTCCTGAGAGGTGGGGTTACGAGAGCGCAGACCTACTTCATAGCACATTCCTGAGAGGCGGGGCTACGAGAGCATAGACCTACTACATAGTACATTCCTGAGAGGCAGGGCTACGCAAGCGCAGACCTACTACATACCACATTCCTGAGAGGCGGGGCTACGTGAGCTCAGACCTACTACATAGCACATTCATGAGAGGCGGGATTACGAGAGCTCAGACCTACTACATAGCACATTCCTGAGAGGCGGGGCTACAAGAGCATAGACCTACTACATAGTACATTCCTGAGAGGCAGGGCTACACAAGCGCAGACCTACTACATACCACATTCCTGAGAGGCGGGGCTACGTGAGCTCAGACCTACTACATAGCACATTCATGAGAGGCGGGATTACAAGAGCTCAGACCTACTACATAGCACATTCATGAGAGGTGGGGCTACGAGAGCTCAGACCTACTACATAGTACATTCATGAGAGGTGGGGCTACGAGAGCTCAGACCTAATACATAGTACATTCATGAGAGGCGTGGCTATGAGAGTGCAGACGCAGACCTACTACATAGCACATTCATGAGAGGCGGGGCTACGACAGCGCAGACCTACTACATAGTACATTCATGAGAGGCCGGGCTAGGAGAGCGCAGACCTACTACATAGCACATTCATTAGAGGCAGGGCTACGAGAGCTCAGACCTACTACATAGTACATTCATGAGAGGCGGGGCTACCAGAGCGCAGACGCAGACCTACTACATAACACATTCATGAGAGGCGGGGCTATGACAGCGCAGACCTACTACATAGCACATTCCTGAGAGGTGGGGTTACGAGAGCGCAGACCTACTTCATAGCACATTCCTGAGAGGCGGGGCTACGAGAGCATAGACCTACTACATAGTACATTCCTGAGAGGCAGGGCTACGCAAGCGCAGACCTACTACATAACACATTCCTGAGAGGCGGGGCTACGAGAGCTCAGACCTACTTCAAAGCACATTCATGAGAGGCGGGGCTAGGAGAGCTCAGACCTACTACATAGCACATTCATGAGATGCGGGGCTGCGAGAGGTCAGTCCTATCACTTAGTACATTCATGAGAGGCGGGGCTATGAGAGCGCAGACGCAGACCTACTACATAACACATTCCTGAGAGGCGGGGCTACGAGAGCACAGACCTACTACATAGCACATTCCTGAGAGGTGGGGCTACAAGAGCGCAGACCTACTACATAGCACATTCCTAAGAGGCGGGGCAACGAGAGCACAGACCTACTACATAGCACATTCCTGAGAGGTGGGGCTACAAGAGCGCAGACCTACTACATAGCACATACCTAAGAGGCGGGGCTACGAGAGCGCAGACCTAATACATATCACATTCCTGAGAAACGGGGCTATGAGAGCGCAGACCTACTACACAGCACATTCCTGAGAGGCAGGGCTACGAGAGCGCAGACCTACTACATAGCACATTCATGAGAGGGTTCCATGTGTTAAAATCACTGCAAATATTGCTGTGTATACAAAATATTGCGACAGAAATGCTGTTGTTTTGCCGCCACAATCATGTAAAGGATGCGGGGTACATCCCTACAACCCCTGCTCCCCTAAATGGTATAATGGGGTACACCTTTTCCAGGTCAAACCACAGCATTTTTGCCACGATTTTTGTTTACCGGCGATATTTTTGCCGCAATTTTATTACCTGATACCCATAAGAGGCAAAGCTACGAGAGCACAGTCCTACTACATAACACATTCCTGAGAGGCGGGGCTACGAGAGCTCAGACCTACTACATAGCACATTCCTGAGAGGCGGGGCTACGAGAACGCAGACTTACTACATAGCACATTCATGAGAGGCAGGGCTACGAGAGCACAGACCTACTACATAGTACATTCATGAGAGGCGGGGCTAGGAGAGCGAAGACCTACTACATAGCACATTCATGAGAGGCAGGGCTACGAGAGCTCAGACCTACTACATAGTACATTCATGAGAGGCAGGGCTACGTGAGCGCAGACGCAGACCTACTACATAGCACATTCATGAGAGGCGGGGCTATGACAGCGCAGACCTACTACATAGCACATTCCTGAGAGGTGGTGCTAAGAGAGCGCAGACCTACTTCATAGCACATTCCTGAGAGGCGGGACTACGAGAGCATAGACCTACTACATAGTACATTCCTGAGAGGCAGGGCTACGCAAGCGCAGACCTACTACATAGCACATTCCTGAGATGCGGGGCTACGCGAGCGCAGACCTACTACATTGCACCTTCCTGAGAGGCGGGGCTACGAGAGCTCAGACCTACTACATAGCACATTCATGAGAGGCAGGGCTACGAGAGCACAGACCTATTACATTTTACATTTATGAGAGGCAGGACTACGAGAGTGCAGACCTACTACATAGCACATTCATGAGAGGCAGGGCTATGAGAGCGCAGACGCAGACCTACTACATAGCACATTCATGAGAGGCAGGCCTACGAGTGCTCAGACCTACTAAATAGCACATTTCTGAGAGGTGGGGCTACGAGAGCGCAGACCTACTACATAGCACATTCCTGAGGGGCATGGCTACGAGAGCGCAGACCTACTACATAGCACATTCCTAAGAGGCGGGGCCACGGGAGCGCAGACCTACTACATAGCACATTCCTGAGAGGCAGGGCTGCGAGAGCGCAGACCTACTACATAGCACATTCCTGAGAGGCGGGGCTACGAGAGCACAGACCTACTACATAGCACATTCCTGAGAGGTGGGGCTACAAGAGCGCAGACCTACTACATAGCACATTCCTAAGAGGCGGGGCTACGAGAGCACAGACCTACTACATAGCACATTCCTGAGAGGTGGGGCTACAAGAGCGCAGACCTACTACATAGCACATACCTAAGAGGCGGGGCTACGAGAGCGCAGACCTACTACATATCACATTCCTGAGAAGCGGGGCTATGAGAGCGCAGACCTACTACACAGCACATTCCTGAGAGGCAGGGCTACGAGAGCGCAGACCTACTACATAGCACATTCATGAGAGGGTTCCATGTGTTAAAATCACTGCAAATATTGCTGTGTATACAAAATATTGCGACAGAAATGCTGTTGTTTTGCCGCCACAATCATGTAAAGGATGCGGGGTACATCCCTACAACCCCTGCTCCCCTAAATGGTATAATGGGGTACACCTTTTCCAGGTCAAACCACAGCATTTTTGCCACGATTTTTGTTTACCGGCGATATTTTTGCCGCAATTTTATTACCTGATACCCATAAGAGGCAAAGCTACGAGAGCACAGACCTACTACATAACACATTCCTGAGAGGCGGGGCTACGAGAGCTCAGACCTACTACATAGCACATTCCTGAGAGGCGGGGCTACGAGAGCGCAGACTTACTACATAGCACATTCATGAGAGGCAGGGCTACGAGAGCGCAGACCTACTACATAGTACATTCATGAGAGGCGGGGCTAGGAGAGCGCAGACCTACTACATAGCACATTCATGAGAGGCAGGGCTACGAGAGCTCAGACCTACTACATAGTACATTCATGAGAGGCAGGGCTACGTGAGCGCAGACGCAGACCTACTACATAGCACATTCATGAGAGGCGGGGCTATGACAGCGCAGACCTACTACATAGCACATTCCTGAGAGGTGGTGCTACGAGAGCGCAGACCTACTTCATAGCACATTCCTGAGAGGCGGGACTACGAGAGCATAGACCTACTACATAGTACATTCCTGAGAGGCAGGGCTACGCAAGCGCAGACCTCCTACATACCACATTCCTGAGAGGCGGGGCTACGTGAGCTCAGACCTACTACATAGCACATTCATGAGAGGCGGGATTACGAGAGCTCAGACCTACTACATAGCACATTCCTGAGAGGCGGGGCTACAAGAGCATAGACCTACTACATAGTACATTCCTGAGAGGCAGGGCTACACAAGCGCAGACCTACTACATACCACATTCCTGAGAGGCGGGGCTACGTGAGCTCAGACCTACTACATAGCACATTCATGAGAGGCGGGATTACAAGAGCTCAGACCTACTACATAGCACATTCATGAGAGGTGGGGCTACGAGAGCTCAGACCTACTACATAGTACATTCATGAGAGGTGGGGCTACGAGAGCTCAGACCTAATACATAGTACATTCATGAGAGGCGTGGCTATGAGAGTGCAGACGCAGACCTACTACATAGCACATTCATGAGAGGCGGGGCTACGACAGCGCAGACCTACTACATAGTACATTCATGAGAGGCCGGGCTAGGAGAGCGCAGACCTACTACATAGCACATTCATTAGAGGCAGGGCTACGAGAGCTCAGACCTACTACATAGTACATTCATGAGAGGCGGGGCTACCAGAGCGCAGACGCAGACCTACTACATAACACATTCATGAGAGGCGGGGCTATGACAGCGCAGACCTACTACATAGCACATTCCTGAGAGGTGGGGTTACGAGAGCGCAGACCTACTTCATAGCACATTCCTGAGAGGCGGGGCTACGAGAGCATAGACCTACTACATAGTACATTCCTGAGAGGCAGGGCTATACAAGCGCAGACCTACTACATACCACATTCCTGAGAGGCGGGGCTACGTGAGCTCAGACCTACTACATAGCACATTCATGAGAGGCGGGATTACGAGAGCTCAGACCTACTCCATAGTACATTCATGAGAGGTGGGGCTACGAGAGCTCAGACCTACTACATAGTACATTCATGAGAGGCGGGGCTACGAGAGCGCAGATGCAGACCTACTACATAGCACATTCATGAGAGGCGGGGCTATGAGAGCTCAGACATAATACATAGTACATTCATGAGAGGCGTGGCTATAAGAGCGCAGACGCAGACCTACTACATAGCACATTCATGAGAGGCGGGGCTATGAGAGCTCAGACCTACTACATACTACATTCATGAGAGGCAGGGCTACAAGAGCGAAGACGCAAACCTACTACATAGCACATTCATGAGAGGCGGGGCTACGACAGTGCATACCTACTACATTGCAAATTCATGAGGCGGGGCTACAAGAGCTCAGACCTACTACATAGCACATTCATGAGAGGCAGGGCTATGAGAGCGCAGACCTACTACATAGCACATTCAAGAGAGGCGGGGCTACGAGAGCGTAGACCTACTACATAGCACATTCAAGAGAGGCGGGGCTACGAGAGCGTAGACATACTACATAGCACATTCATGCATCATGAACTAGACTTTGGAACGCTTTGCAAGATAAAATGTGCTGCGTAAAAATCTATATTTATAAAAGTGAACATTTGTGGTTTTGTGGCTGGGTTTGTGGCCTGGCGAAGCATTGTTCCTTATACAATTCCACACGTTTTCAGCATTGTGCAACACATTTTAAATAGTTACCTGTTAGGACCCTCCGGACATCACTGGCTACATGACATTTGGACACCCTATCCCTTTCCCTGGATTTCAGCACTTTCACACATGATGAGACAGTTGCCCGAAATCAGCGAAAACATCAATGTGGTAGAAGGACACGTCCTCAACCCTATAATGCACGGTTCCAGAGGCGTAGACAGGGTAGGGCCTGAGCGGGCAAGGCCCACCCAAAATCTCTATATGCCCACTCAGCAGATATTTTTGTCCGTGCTGTGGGCCCAACCACATTAGATTCATGCCCCATTTGCTAGACAATCCTGGCTTCACCTCTGACGGTTTCTGGGACATTTGTACCACAATGCACCTCAACGAACTGCACCACGCTAAGGTGAGGCAACAGGTGGGGAGGGAGCACAATAGACCCCAGCATGCAGCAGCACACCAACTCTCGCCTCCCCCCGCCCAGCGCCTGCTCTGGCGTATGTCAGCCAGCCACACACGCCCATTCTAGTGCAGTTTACTTCAGCATGCAAAGCACATCAAGCGATAAGCGAATCGGAACAGCGACTGCCTAAAAATGTCCCCAAAGCCCGCAGCAATACTGCAGCTAGAGTGTTATGCTCCTTGCAGTACCTTTGCTCAGATTGTGAGGCGGGAGTAATATAGTTAATAAAGTTGGAACTGGAATCCCATTGTCGACTGGAGGATATTTTATTAAAAACCGACTATTTGTTGTAATCCATGCTTTCTTTGAATTTAGTATTTGCTGTAAATTAATATATATGTGTATATGTATATATTCATATTTAGTGCCCTCTTAAGATCAGGGAGCATACTAAAAAAAGGAATCTTTCTGGCTTGCTCAATGGATGCCACAGGTCTGAAAACATTAATGGAGGAGTATGAGTGGCAGCAGGAGGCAGACACTTGCATAGTTACTCTCTGTTGCAGAGTTCCAGCAGGCAGAGGCAACCTTTTAATTGGCTGCACCTCTGATTCAAAAGATGCCAACTGTGTACACTAGTTAGCCTGGTGGCATGTTAAACTGCAAATGTATGCCATGTCTGGTTGTCACATCATACTAGCATAAAACAGTTAGACGGCCACAGCATTTGGATGCCATATTTGTGTCAGCTTGCTGAGCATTGCTTCAGTCATGACAGGGCTGGTGTGTATTAGCTATCTGCCTGGGTGTCTCCACAGCATCCATGTGGGACCCTGCCCAGGATACTACTTCCTTTGATTCCCCTGATGTGGCCAACACCTTCCTTTTGGGCACAGGGACACCCCCTTGGAACCAGTGCTTCAAAGACAGACATGGCATAACAAAGACACTCCACCAGGGTGCTGATTATTGAAATAATCAAACATGGGAAGGGGGTAAAGTTAGAGTAGCCAAGAGAGGGGTTGCAACATCTTGTATTCTGCTAGGGCTCCCTACACTTCCTGCACTCTCTCCATTTCCTGCGGACAAAGCACTCTGGGTTTGACATCAGAAAACCAAGGGCATGTGCTACAGCAGCCTGGATTAGACACCTGACAACAGGCTTGCTTTGGACCAGTTGTAGCATGTTGCCTTTATAAGGGGGAAGAACCCTGCCCTTAGTTCATTCGTGTTTGGACTTCAAGACTAGAAGGATTCACCTGGAACTCTGTTGGGGAGAGTCTATTTCAATGTCCTCTGCTATAAAGGTGAAGGCAGAAGTCTTCAAGGGAGAGGAACGCTCCCAAGGCATATTGAAAATTCAGTGTGGACAAGGTCTACTGCAACAAAGGTACTGCTACCCAGGACCATGCCACTATGTCAGACCCCTGCAAGTACCCTGTACAAACCTTCCTGGTTAAAAGGCCAGAAGAATGGAATTCCCTTGGAGATGCTGGACCAGGCCTCCCAACAACTGACTTGAAGCTGTTGAGCCCCAAAGACAAGAGTTCAAAGGTATTTTAAGCGGTCCTGTTCCCTGATCCACCTTAAAGGCCCTTAGTGACGTTTAACCCACCTTGTTTGCCCTTTAAAAGACATTGTTCATTTATTTAGTTATTGTGTTATGGTTTAAAATAAAGCTTTTGCACAATACATACAAAAAATACATTCATCAATTGCAATTTAAACCTGATTTACAAAAGCTAAAACCACAATATATAATGTAACTTGCTGTGCATTTAAAATCCGATGCCAGAATCGATCTGTCATTAACATGGTTTCATGATGAACAAATCTTCTAAACCAATACAAATGCAATGGCTCTCAAAGATTCACATCCAACTACTAAATGAGTTCGTGTTTCAACCTCTAGATGATAACGGCGGCGTAGTCTATCAGATCGTGTTATCCTTTTTCTAGCACCCATTACCTCCATTGTTAAGAACAGATTTAATTGAACTCTGAGAAAACCAGTTCTAAAGGTACGTGAGGGATGCCTTAATAAAGAGTCTAAAATGATCACATAAATGATAGCTCATGATCTGTTCCCTGTTGCAGATCCAATCATGTAGGAATGCCCTTCTTCTGGCATTATCCAGACGGGAGACCCGCTCCTCCTGGGCGGCATCACCTGCAGCTCATTGGTTAATGCAGTTTGTTGCCCAGGATTGTAACGCTTTGCAAGACGTGGTCCCCGTTTGTTTGTGCAGCTTCAAAAAAAGACTATCTGATGGGGCGATGCAACAACTTGCCATCCAATTAGAGTAACTACCATTCAATGTGGGCTTTGATTGACACCAGCCCAAGCTCGTGTCGAATTACACCAATTGGTACTCCCTGGGCCAGGGCTAACGTTTTTCTGCCTATCAATGCCTCAGTTGTATCACAGTCATCCTCACCCATCACGATTTCAGCACCAAAGGCCATTCTAGGCAATCCTTTCTGCTGGTAAAATCGCGAAAGGGGGGCAAAGTAAAAATGAACATAACGTCTATCTAGCACACACATTTGGGTCGCCACCACCTTATCTGAGATGTATGATATTCTAGATACTTGGGGCTTGCTTTTGTAAATCATAAAATATCACCTCATGATATGTAAACTGTTGCACAAGCTCAATTCTGCGATTGTCCAGATACCAATTTGTATTCTTCCGCTTCCTACTAGTCTGATTGTTCGCTTTCAGCATCATCATTTTGATTGTGTTCACATTTAGATAAATATCTTGCAAATATCTACTTAAAGTATGTAAGGACTGCTGAAGACCCCCTGGAATCAGATTACAAATGATTAGATCATCAGCGTAACCCATTTGGTGTATGTGCATCGTTCCTATACAAGGGGGGGGGGGAGTGCATTGATATTATGCAAGACATAATATTATAAAAGACATAGTTGAACATTGACTGTTGCTGATCAAATCATTTGCCTGAACCTCCTTCTTCACCTAGAGTTCCTTTTTATTCTCAAAGTCTGCATTCTCTGTGTTTCCTTTACAGGGTTGGATCTTTAGTGTTTTTAATCAGTTGTGTGCAATGTTCATTTTTATTAAAGTTTCATAAAGTTTCTATTTCCTAGAACCTCTGTTGCACACTCTTTTATTTTGTCATCTCGGTCCTGGTCTTAATTGTTTTGTACCTTACCAGCTCGCACCCCTCCTGAAGAGCATAGCCTGCCTTCAGCCTGCGTTACCAAGAGACAGAGAGAGAGACGGAAGTAGAGAGAAGAAGTAGCACAAAGATCTCTGGATATTTACAAGTCCTCCCGGCCCTTAGGATGAACGCACTTTTTTACAAAATAAAATGTTTCTTCTCTCCACTTTAATGTTCGTTTGATTTGTGATTCAAGGAAGTGAGAAGGATTGCGGGGATAAGAGGCACAAAGTGGCGTTGTGGTGGGGCGACACTTAGGATTCTTCAGATCTATGTCCAAAGTCTGCATGTTAAAGGCCACACACCCAAAAGGACTCATTTATTGGGCCGGTTTGGTGTGCCCTTCAAATGGTGGGAGAGTCGCCATTTCAGGGGGTTTTACCTCCTGACCCTCTCCATCCACTATCGCATTGTCAGGGATTTACTTGGACTGCGGTGGGGGTTTAGCCCGCGAAAACCTCTTTTGCGCCCGCCCCTCCCACCACACACACACAAACATAACCACTTACCTTGTCTCCGGGCATCTTCTGTCTTCTGGGCTGCTCTGAGGTCAGACCCGTCAGCCCTTGCATGCACTCGTGTGGTGCACGGCTTGGCCTCGTAGCTCCTCGGGGTTTATTTTATAGCCTTGGGCATCGGACCACAAATTGAATTTTCACCTTGGCCAGCAGAAAATATAAGGCAGGCCCTTTCTGGACTGCATGGTTAACATTTCCAAGTTGGTCTTTGCCATTTTGCTTTTTCTTTTGTGGACTGGCGACTAACAAGGCCCCGTGAAAGTCTTGCCAACGGTAGGTTGGTGGGAGCGGTCTGTTACAGGATGTCTTTTCTTTTTCTTTTTCTTCCTTTCAAGGTACTAGCGGTTGGAGTCTAAGCAGTCGAAGATGGCAACTTCGCCCCTCAGAAGCTGTTTAAAGGCAGCCAGCAACAAGGGCAAGCAGTGTTATAATGCTCCTAACTTCCATGGTTGATGTTGAACTTCTTACAGATTGGCCCACAGCCTTTCCATCTCAGTCCTTATCACATACGTATCCTATTTTTGTGTCTTGCGTTTTTACCCCTGAAGGCATCCCACCCCTGGTGTACTTACTCTGCGTTCTTCAAGTTGTGGCTTCTGGAAAGGGAAGCCCATATTTCAGACTCGGAAGGAAATACATTTGCGCACCTCGAACTTAAAGTGGAAATAGTGCGTTTCGCAATTAAGGTAGGCTGGTTATCCCAGAGGGATGACTTCATGAGCCAGACAGCTGATCTAAAAAAGAAGCCAAGCTTCTCATTATTAGTAATGGGGTGGACATGAGATTGTCCTGACACAATTAAGCTTGGATTCTTAAAAAACAAACTGACAGCAGAGGGTGACCCAGCCTACATAAAGTAGAGGCAACCTGAACATTCGCCATCTCCACCCCAGAGCCAAATGCTTGGAGGTTGGGGGGGGGGTTGGAGGGCTGTGCAAAAGCCTGTTCAAACAAAACAAAGAGAGGAAATGATCTACTGGTACTGACATTGTAAACTTCACAATGTTTTGTTCTAATGATCCATTCCAGTGTATAGTAAGAACGTTACACTTCCGTTATTGCGGAAAGCACATTATCATGATCTAGAATAACCAAATACATTATTTCCTGGTTGAAGGAGAGCGTTCCAAGATGAACAGTCTGGTTGACTCCTGTTGTACTCTTTCAAAATACCTCTCTGAGAAAAGGGGGCAAAGCGCAGCAACGAGCGTTCAAGCCTGTTTTTCATAAAATCTAGGATTATTTGGGAACATAAGAATGACCACCTATATTTCACAACTATTTCTGTGATAAAGGGGTCGTTGATGCACAGTGGGCTTGGTGCCCATTTATCTTTTGACAACACCCACCCTAACATTAAACTGTTTGTAACATTGAACCATATATAATGATTTGGACAGCCTTATGATTAGGATTAGGCTGCAAAATGGCGGCAACATCAGTCACTCCATTGGAGTCCAAGGGATGTCTGGAGAGAATTTTTCTTTCCCCATGCAGACATTTAGCCAGGTGTTTGGCTATGGCTGGACTGTACACCTGTTCAGTTCCCTACAAGCCTGGAGACACGGCCTGATGAAGGTGCTGACGGTGAGTACTTTCACAAGCACCATTGCTGGACCATAAAGTAACCCCCTGTGGAAGAAAGACTACAATCCAAGCCTGTTGTGGGCTCATCTTAAAGGTTCCGTGTCCTTTCATTGACAGTAATTACTTTGTGGTAATTTACTACAAAGTAATTACTTGGAAATGTTACTTTGAATGTTTTATTAACTAGTTGTATTTTTGTGTTTCATCTTTTGATGACGTTGGCTGGGTGGCGATCTCCTGGACACTGGCAACTCGATGAAGAGGTTTTACAATGGCAAATGCGAATTGATCTTGGATTTCAACAGTTGCACAGCTTTTTCCTAGATCACTTTATGTGACAGGTGTGTCGTTTTAAATCAGACACCGTTTCTCACTGGCGTTTAATGAAGCTTGCATCTTGCTAAGTAGACACCGTTTTGCCTGCGCTATTTCTTGATCGGACCAGCTGGGATATCTGCCAGCTTAAATATTACCACAGTAGTCGAGTATGGAGTTAGTCATAGCACCAGTTAGGTTATTTCAATCTTCTGTTGGGACAAACGCACAATTTTGTAATCTGTTGTTTCTCAAATAGACCTTTGTTGGTAGAGCCAATTTGGAATTTGAGGGAGGGATTGGAGTCCAGCATACTCCAAGAATCGTCCTGTGAAGAGCAATGACAGCCGCAGATAGCATGGGCACAGGTTGACTCGGATTGGACTTGGGAAGGCTGGAGCTACTGGGGAACATCACTTTGGTTTCATTGAACACCAACCATACTTCATGCAGTTGCTGATTTCCCCACACACGTCAGCAGCAGATCATATTCATGCAGTTGCTGATTTCCCCACACACGTCAGCAGCAGATCATATTCATGCAGTTGCTGATTTCCCCACACACGTCAGCAGCAGATCATATTCATGCAGTTGCTGATTTCCCCACACACGTCAGCAGCAGATCACATTTATGCAGTTGCTGATTTCCCCACACACGTCAGTAGCAGATCATATTCATGCAGTTGTTGATTTCCCCAGACACGTCAGCAGCAGATCATATTCATGCAGTTGCTGATTTCCCCAGACACGTCAGCAGCAGATCATATTCATGCAGTTGCTGATTTCCCCACACACGTCAGCAGCAGATCATATTCATGCAGTTGCTGATTTCCCCACACACGTCAGCAGCAGATCATATTCATGCAGTTGCTGATTTCCACACACACGTCAGCAGCAGATCATATTTCCGGGAGGGGCGATCTACCTAGCTATAGAGATGGGCGTCCTAGAAATGTAACGGGCAAGAGACACCCTTGGCTACTATAAGGATCTGCAAACGGATTGCATAAATAAAATGTGCAAGAAAACTGAGCTAAATTGGCCACAAAATCCCCCACCAACTTCTCTTGTTCAAGAAAACCTTGAAGCATTTCGTCATGTCTGGACCATTGCTTTCCTGCATGATAAGCTGGACACAGTGGTCCTTGGTATAAATGTCAGCAATGAGGTGCAGCAATACTAGTCAAATGTCAGCAATGAGGTGCAGCAATACTAGTCGTCACAGGTTCCTCAGTCAACAGAGTTCTATAAACGTCCCATGATTTGCTTTGAAACTTGATTGGCCGGTTTGGAGTACATTTTTTCAATGCTTTTTTATTTTTGCATTTATTAAGCGCACTAAGCCGAGAGGCATCAATGCGCTGGTTACATCCCATAGGACACATATGAAGAAGGAGCGAGAACAGACAGAGTTATTGAGGCCATACAGGAGATGTGTTCATTGAGAAAAGCAGAGGCTTAATGTGTTTCCGAAAGACCCAGTAAGATTTTTCACATCTCAATGGAAAAGCTAAGGCATTCCAGGATTTAGACATTATGACCGGGAAGCTGATACCCCGCCCCCCACACCCACTTCCCCCGCTCTCTTGCGTCTGAAGTGAGTGATAGTAAATTGATGAGAGTAAGGAGACCACGTGGTCTGGCTGATTGGACTTGAGAGTTTTTGGGAGAGATATTTGGGCACAGAGTTGGAGAGGCATTTATGCATGAATGCTAAGGTTTTGAATGTAATGTGCTGTCTGATTAGTAGCCAGTGTACTTTTTTATTTGCTGCCGAGATGGGATCACGTTTTGGGTTGTTCAGTGCAGCTCTGAGGACATTGTTTTGAATGATTTGCAGTTTGTTAATGTTGCATGAGGAGGTACCTGCAAATAGGACGTTGCAGTAATCCAATCTGGAACCAATAAGTGATCTAGCAATGGTGATGCAGTTATCAGGGGAGAGAAAAGGGCTGCATGCGTTGATTAATTTGGATGTATGTGCCGCAGTAGAGGCCATCACATTCACCTGCCTGGACAGGTACAGTGTGGCATTGAGGTAAACACCCAGAGTCGTGACATTGCTGGACCCTTGGATGATATTGCCCTCTATAGTGAATGATTTATATGAATGATCAAGCTTGTTAAGCAGTGTTTGGGAACCCACCAGGAGCAGTTTCACCTTGTCATCGTTAAGGCACAGGAGGTGAGAGGCCATCCATGCCTGAATGGTGTGGTATACTGAGGTCAGATTGTTGGAGCCGGTAGGGTAGTCACCAGTGAGTGGGAGGAGGATCTGCGTGTCATCCACCTAGTTGTCGCAGGAGACTCCTTTGTCATCTAGAAGGTCAAATTAAGGTTTGGTGAACATGCTGTATAGTGTCCCGGAGACGCAGGATCCTTGTGGGACCCCATGAGTGACAGGGGCTGAAAACACTCTCGTAGTCCTGTCAGATAGGAAGGAGGCTATCTAGGGGATGGCACTCAGAGAGAAGTGAGCTGCTGTTTCTAGGTGGAGACACAGGGTTCAGTGGTCTACTAAATCAAAGGTGGCCGAGAGGTCAAGCAATAGGAGTAGGGCAGTTTTGCCAGAGTCTTTAATGACATCCGACGGCATCTTTAAGTCCAAGAGAGCTGATTCTGTGCCAAAACCTGGCCGAAAGACTGATTGGCGTCGCCCGAGGAGGTTTTTGGATTCCAAGTGGGTCTGGATCTTAAGGTACGCCGCACGATCCAGAATTTTAAGAAGAAAGGGGACAGTGGTAATAGGGCGATAGTTTGTGGGGATAACTAGGTCAAGGGTAGGTTTTTTTTTAGGAGAGGAAGCCCCATGCACCCTTCAGACTATTGGGTACAGAGCATGAGGAGAAGGAGGCATCGATAAGGGTGGTCATAAAGGGCGTGAGAGATTCAGCACAATCCTTGATGACTGTTGCAGGGCAAATGTTTCCCTGGCAATGCAAGGGTTTCAGCCCTTGGGTGATCTGGGTGGTCTCCTGCTCTGAGACCAGTTGGAAGTCGAAGGGGGGCAATTCAAGTAAGGGTGCTTTGGACCTAGAACAAGGGGTGGTTGGGGTGGCTCTGCTCATATCGTGTTTATTGTAGGTGATCCTTTTTTTGGAGTGTGTCAATTTTGCCCAGCAAGGTGTTTTCTATATTGGCGCACCAAAAGCTATCCTGAATGCAGATTGTTGGAGTGGGCACAGGGGCTTCCAGCTCACACAGCATAGTAAAGAGCTCTCTTGCATTGGAACTAGATTTGGCAATTCTGGCTCTTTTCAAGGATGATGGCCTTTTTGTATTCCTTAGGAGCCAGGATGAAGCAGGCTTTTTTAGGTTTAGCGGGGTTTTTATGCCAGAGTGTTTCCGCGTTGTGTTTCAGTAGGCAGAGGGCTTTTAGTTCAGGGGAAAACCAAGCGTTGCAGTGCGCGACAGCTTTGGCTTTCCGCAGCGTGGTGGGTACCACTGTGTTGGTAGCCTGTGTTAGTGTTTGGTTGTACAGGTCTACCAGTGCGGCTGGGTCATTTCCAGGAATCTGAGGGAGGAGTAGCGCATCCAGCAGTGGCAAAATGTGGTCTTTGGTGATATTTCTGTTGCTCCACATAGGGGTGGAGCGGAGTGGAGGGGATGCTGAGGGTCGAGGATCGGACACTGGTATGGTGAATAGGATGATGTTATGATCAGTCCAGGGACATGGCTGATTAAAAATAATGGAGATATTGCAGTTGAGGTCGACCAGCCAATCTAAGGTTCGGCCTTTGGAGTGTGTGGAGCTCAGGATCCGTTGGGCAAAGCCTAGCGCATTGACAGAGTTGGATATAAATAAAGCATTAAGATCTGACTCCTCATTACGACCAAGGTTAAAGTCACCTAACAATATGGCTTTGGAGGTGAGCTTGGCATTAGCTAGGACTTGCAGGATGTGCTCTTTGAATGAGAGGAGAGAACCAGGAGCACGAAATACCAAATGTATAGTGATCGAGAAAGGCTCAATTTTAATTGTCAAGCCTTCACCAGTAGGGAACAGAGTATTGCGTATTTTCCAGAGGGGTAGTGAGTTCCTAGATATCAGGGCGACACCACCGCCTCTAGTATGCAATCAATCCTCACGATAGATGGCATATTTAGGTTGCAAGGGACAAAGATGGGCCAGCGGCAGTGTGCAGCCATGTTTCGGAGATGGCTAAGATATCAAGGCTGTTGTTAGTGATGAGGTCAGCGATGTCCAGTGCATGGGCTAGGATAGACCTAGCATTTACTAGAGCCGCCTTCACAGAAGGTGGCATAGGTTTGTTAATGGGCTTGTATAATTTAGCTGTAGTGCATGGAGTACAGTAGATAGGGTTGCCGTAAACCACAGTATTGATGGTTTCAATTGAGGGGGAGCAGCGTGCTGTGCGGAGCCTGCAAGGGGATAGTGTAGAGTTGCCAGGTCGAGTGGGAAAAGATGAGTAACTGAGAGGACAGTTGATGTTGGAATGGCCGTCCGTAGCGTTAGAGGCTACATGTGTGTGGCGTATGGGGAGAGCCTTGGTGGAGTGCAAGCGAGGTTGGTCACCTGGTTTAGTAGTGCGGTAGCTTAACAATTGAGGTGTATGTTAATGTAGAGGTGTTGGGACATTAACACACAATGTTGGATTGAGAGGGCCGGCAGCTGTAGGTTGGAATCAAGAGCGTAGACGGTGAGGGGGTGAGAATAGTGGATCTATAAGCAGAGGGTGCATGGTAACTCATGGCGCGAGCGGGGCACGGGCGCATATATTTCCTTGGGGATTGTGTTTTAACATGGCACTTCCGCACAGAACAGGCTTGAAACTTGCGCATGGAGATGCGTACCAGCCTTAAACTGCCCAGGCAAGGCATTGATGGGTAATGCAGTGCTTGTTTTGCCAATTGGGTAGGGACTGGAACTGAAGAGTTATTTTCTGCCTTGTGGCTTACGAAGCTACTCGAGGGAAAAACACAGTTGGGGAGAAAATGGGTAGCGGGAATGGCCATGTGTTCCAGCAGGGATATGCATATTGATAGCGTAATGCAGAATTTAGGAGGGCCAAGTAAGTCATACCTTAGTAACGTTCTTTTCGTGCCTCCCATGGCCGGATAGGACCAGACAGGGACTACAGTCCTTAGAGGAGGTCCTTGGAGGCGGGGCTGTTTCGCTTACCAGCTCTCCTGATCCCTTATGTTTACTTCTGCCGGTAGCCAATCAGAGGCGTCCAGAGGCGGGCTGGGTGGCAGACAAGGCCCAGAAGTGGTCGTGTGTGGAGCAGCAGCCATCTTACCATGGCACAAATGCTCAGAAAATTCAATATTATGCCCAGCAGGACTTAACTTCAAGCAGCCATCGCCCGTGGCCTGGGTAATGAGGTGGAGATCTCCTGGGCACAGGGCATGTGCGCACCTCTGCTGTATGTGACAGACAGGGATGTGGCGGTGGTGGAGATTCTCTTCCAATTGACCAATTATCATTACCACCTTTCCACCTTGTTTGCCAGCATGGCGATATTTGCCGTAGGCCTCTAGTTCCCTGAACATCTAGGGACTAATGGGGTCTTTTTCAGCAGTAGAAGGACACTCCGAACTGTCACTTTTCTCTCCTAGAACAAAGTGTTCATGATAGTTGAGATTTAAAATAGTCCTAATGCGTTGGAGGAATCCCTTAGAGTTCAGCGCAGAAAATAGGCTGGAACAGGACGGAGCAGCGCATCTGCAAAAAACGTCTTCCTGGAGCACCACTCAGGCCATCCAGAGCACGTTTGCTCATTTTAAAGACATATCTTTATTAGTGTGAATATTGTGATCAATCAAAACAGAAGAGTCCATTATTCGCTTGAAAGGTTTTCTAAATGAATCACCATAAGACATGTTTAACATTTAAAATTGTGCACATTATGTTGTTTCCATAATGCTCTTTGCTTTTATGCAAATCGCCAGGATTGAGTTCTATATAGAGGTACTATTGCACAACCTGGCCTGTGGCCCGTCCCTTCGACCCGCCTCCTCCTTACAAAAAGTCCCGCCCCTCCTATGAAGTGACGTCCCCCAATTGATGTTTTCCATTTCCAGCACTGTTAGAGTTCAAACTGGCACGGGAACCTCTATAGAATGTGACATTCGGCTTTCCCAGAGAAGCAGAAGAGAATCAACCATAATGAAGCTTCACCTAAAGCAAGATATAGGAGTTAGGGGCCTGCCTCACGTGATCTCTGAAACCCGGATGGTGAATTTGGGCCCAAAAAGTGTATGAAAGTTGCAGCAAATCAGATCCTTAATTGTTGAACATTATTCAGAGATGAAGGATGAATGAGACATGTACACGTGGCTATGATGAGGCCTGGATGTTTGGACTTGCAGGAGAGGACCGTCTTGAAGGCCTGCAAAGAGAGCCCTGCCCTTATTTTTAGCAGAAGAACTTGGCTTCGAGGATAAGATTCTGTAAAACCTGCTGGTAGTTGGTGAAAATCTCCTATCCGTACTACAGTGATAAACGGATCAGGTTGAAATTGGGACATTATTCTTCTCTCTCTCACACTCTTTTTCTCAAGGCTAGTTGTTTTCCCTGTAATGTAATGCGTTGTCAATGTTTGGGTCGTTTGAGGTTTGCGCTCCCTAGCCCTATTTCTCAGAACACATCATTTAACCATCCGCGTACTAAGCTCTTAAAACATAGTATATCTTCAGCTTGTTCTACATTTTGTAGTTGATTTCTTGTCTCCTTTATCAGTGACTGTTTATTTGTATTCAGCAGCCTCTTGTAATGTCCTATGCAGTGACGTCATGGAGTGGCTGTCAGTGTGCTGCCGCTCATCTAACGCTGTGCTGTTGGTGAAATTGCACCACTCCTGATTGGGTCAGCAAAGCCCCCTCTAGGACGGGCTCCGTGATGTCATGACCCAATGAATCTTATCTGGAGGGAATCAGTGGTCTGCTGCTTCCAGCAACTGCATTTCCCAGGCCATGCTCCTTGGGTCACACCTGCAGATGAGCTGGCAGCATGCCTGCAGGTATGATCATGAGGACGATACACGATGTGTGGACAGAGGAATATCTCAGTGGAAAATTGAGACATATTTGCTGATGGGGAAGACTGCACGGGTGAGTGCAGTGAGGCGCGGGTGGGGGGAATAGACTCTAGAAGGAAGCTGGATTGTAGGGCACATTCTACCCCTGGCTTTGGGACTCTTCTGAGCAAGGGACAAGGATATTGGCAGTTATCACCCAAAAACAGTCGGTTTAGCTCTACTTGGTCGAAAATATTTCACCTTTTCCAATTTTACCTATTTTCGTTGTTGTTGTGTTGGTCGAAAATGCGAGGGTGGAAACCCCCCCCCCCCGCCAAGTTCCCCCTGCCTTAAGCTATTCCCTTACACCTCCCCATATATTTATTTTATTTCATTTGACCGAAAAAACAATCAAAAAAATTCGGTCAAATCGAAAAATATGAAATGTTTTTCGATCAGGTATGCCAATACCGAACAGTCTACACTGTTCGTCTGGCAGACTTTTGTGTAGCCATTCAAATGAGACCACGAGAAATGAATGCAGAACAAACACTGAACATCAGGGGAACCAAGGATACGCAATGCGGGCCCACATGAATGCTTGCTGTGTTATGTATGGACTGCATTCAATTCATTTTGGGAGGGAAATTAGAGTACAAAATCTCAACAGGAGTGAGGACATCGCATACAGCATGAGGGAGACGTCTCAGTGTAGGTAAACCCAGTCAACCATTGAAGCTGCCCTTAGTGGGGAGGTCAAAGGGAGCCCAAAAGATTCTAGCACTGAGAAGACCACTATCGAATTGGTGTATAGGTTCCTCATTAGCGCTGCTAATGCGGGAGGTCCACTGACCTAAGCCCTGCCAGCATTTCAGCTGCACTTTTGTCCGAACATCTCACAATTTCTCTATAGACCAGTAAACCTTTGCCTGTGGTTTACGATCATCATCCCTCACACAAACTCCTATTAAAACTCAACTTAGATTGTTCTTTTGCAGGCAACTGGTTTTTCAGGTCCGTGGATTACAGATGAACCACAAACCTCAAACACCTCTTTCATGTGCGCTGGGTTAGAGCCACAAATTGCTTCCTGAACCGGTTTCCAAACCTGATCCCAAGGGAAATGATGAAGTCGTCGGGAAGCCAGTGAAGCCGGCACTGCCCAGCCCCGATATCGTCCCGCCTCACTTCATCGCTCCCCGGCTGCATCAGCGGTGTAATTGGCTCCTTCCATTCCCCACTACCTGTTCAGATACCCGTTGGGAGAAATGCAGACAATGGTCACCTTTTGGGCAAAGTCATTTGCAAGTAATTTACAGCAACCAGGCGGCCAAGAATCTTTTTTGCACACCATTAAAACACATTGAAAACCTTTGCTTAGCGCTTATGTGCTTGCTTCAATCGATGGCCAGCAGTTCTATGTCGCCCACGTACACCAAGAGAAACAAAAACGAGGAGATGCTTGCCTAGTTCGTTCCCAGGAAGCTGGAATAGGGACACGAAGTACAAGAGCCAGTACAATGACCGATCAGCTGTTTCTCCTAAATCTGGTCTCTTCCTTCCTGAGTAATGTGACCTTTTTAAAACGTAATGTGCCTGGGGACCAACTCTGTTGGTGACGGTGCACGGTACAAATACCTTTAACATTAACATAATCATTCAGATGGGGGTGGGGCAGAAAACGCGCCCTCCATTATGGCCGAAGAAAAGGCTCAGAAGGGCTCAACCAAACTCAGCATCTGACCTGGAGCACATGCCCAGAGTATAGTGTTTACATGACACGTGCAGAGAGGATCACATGGCTTTCCCTATAGGCACTTCCCAGGGGAACAGGCAGTGGGACAGACTTAGAATGAACTCTTTGCCTTGCCCTGTGCACACGGATCCACTTGTTACACGAGATCTGCCCTTTCCACACCACTTCAAGGTGACGAAGAGAGGTGTTTGAAGCCAGTCTAGAAGAAGAAGAGCCACTGTAAGTAAGAACGGGTGGTGAGGAGGACTGGCAGTCTAATGGGACATTCATGCAGAATATGAGTGTCCTGCAAACATCCGCGTTATGCAGGGATGTCTCCAACTGGGTGTAAGGAGATAAGACACGAGGGTGTCCACCAAGGTCCCTGGATCATACAGGTGTCTTCTGATAACAACCATGTCCTTATGGAAAAATCATGTATGGTTAAGAAGGGATACGAGACAGCTCTTCACGTATTAACCTAGAGAATGTACCAGCCACTAGAAGCCATTCTTCCAGGCGCTTGGCTTAACGTCACAGGTGGCCCTGTGTTCGAATCAGAAGATTAACCAGTGTATTCAACCCCCAAACTGGATGGGGCTTCCTAACAGGACGAAACATAAGATTGACCTTTAAAATTGATGGTTAACCGTTGCTTCCATGAAGGAAAACATTCCTTATCAAAATTCTGATGAATGCGAACAAGCGTTAAATAGAACATACACGAATCTGCCTGTATCCCAGATATGATCAGGCTGATGCAAAAGACAGCACCTAATCCATCCACCCTACCCAGAGCCAGGCACCCTTCTACTGGATTCTGGTGGAATGTGTCCTGACGTTTAAAGAATGTCCTCATTTTTCCCAGGCAATCCTAGATGACCCTATCTTTAGTCTCAGATGTCAGATGGCTAAATGCAGTGACTAGTGCCAAGGACAAGGCAAGGCCCTCCTGAGGAGGTAGACTGTGCCCAGGACCAGCTGAAGAATGGGGAGGACACAGTGCCGGGTGCAAAATATCAGAAACAATAACAATAGGGAGCCAGCAGTGGCGCATCTCGGGGTCATCCACTTGGGTTTCATCCCTGGAAGCAGAAGAAGAGGGTGGGACTCACTGAGGCAGAGGCCCCTCTAATCCCAGGTGAAGTCATTTTCCAGAGATGGAGGTCCCCTGTCCACCCATGGGGCAAGCCGCTGCGCTAAAACTGCCAGCTGGAAGGAAACTAATCTGGATGGCTCCACCCACTGGAAAGAAGGGAGACAACAGAAGTGTTCAGTACCCATTCATAAGGGCACAGGGCAGCCTTCTGGGATGATCCACCAGAGTGGTGCAGGGTTCAGAGCACGACCATATATCCTCTGCAAGTGGGCCCTAAGATGCCGCTGCATGTCACCCTGCTTGTGATATAAAGCAGAGCTCTTGGGTTGTCCAAGATGATCATTTCCTTGTGAGAGATGGAAAAAGAAATTGCAAGACAAAAAGAGAGGCAGCAACTTTTGGACATTTCTACAAGAAATACTTGCTCAGGGGGCCACTGGTTTTCAACCCCAAATTACCTCCGGGTAGCCCTCAACGGTACTTCACAGCGGCTCTGGCAATCAAGCCGCCAATGACCGGTGTCCTCACCTGCCAGTTGGCCTCCTATGACCTTCCCTCAAGGTCTCATTGAAACCTCTGGAACATGGGGACCCAAGCTGATTGGGTTCAAGTAAACTGATGCCCAGACAGTGAAAGGTGACACGCGGTCTTGCACATATCTATAAGGGGAAGGAGGACAGCCTGGTCACAAGAGGCTCTGCATCTGAGCTGGGTGAAGTGACGGGACCTTCCCACAAGTGGACGGTGCTGCTCTGAGTCTGGTCCAGGATGGCCCTGAGAGAGGACCAAGTGTACGCTTCTTGTCTTCTCTCATGAGCGTGTGTACCTGTACAGGTGGACAAATGGGAAAGCATTGGTTTTGAAAACAAAACGTGCCTATGAGCAGCACGTGGCAAGGAATTTAGGACTAAATAACAGAGAAGAGCGAGGAAGCTCTGTGTTAAATAAACAATGCCTATGATTTTGATTTGAACCCACGCCTTTGCGTAAGGGGAGAAGCTCAGAAAATCACAGGGTTGAAGTCATTGGTTGAGGTAAAGCTTTGTGGGAGAAGGCGGGGTGCAAGAGGTTAGCTTCTAGTTCTTCCATCAAAAGCAAGAACCCCACAGATCTTCCCATAAAGTCATTTCATCAGGGCATATTGGGGCTTGGCGGAACCTGGGCAAGTAGTTCCCAGATGTGGCGTGGACCCCCAGAACGGGTAAAGGCAGTGACTCGGGCACGCTCTCTGCCCCCCTGTCCCTGCACCTTTGGATCTAGGTTGCAGGGCGTTAGCAGTCCAAGTCATTTACGTTTCTCCACAGACTGCGGCCGCGCTTGCTGCTCTGAGAGCAGGCTGTGGCCGCGCTTGCTGCTCTGAGAAGCAGGCTGTGGCCGCGCTTGCTGCTCTGAGAAGCAGGCTGTGGCCGCGCTTGCTGCTCTGAGAAGCAAGCTGTAGCCGCAAACCCCACATCAGATCTAGCGGCGTCTTCTTCTAGGGGATATCGGGGAGTCACACCCTGTTGGACAGCACTGTGTTGATGGATGGAGGGGTGCACTAGGTGCACAGACAATCAGCCCTGATTATCAAATCACTCATAATGTGCTTTCCTGAGCTCACTAAAAGGTGATGAGCTTCTCAACAATACGAAAATAATCGTTGTGCCCTCTGTTTAAAGGGTAACAAGCGCACTAACATGCCCCGGAATGGGCGCCGTGTGCAGTATATGTTGGCAAGTTTCAAACGCTCCTAACCTCGTTGCATTGTACAACGTAATTTTTTATTAAGCATTTAGTGTAAACAAATACAAACTTTTTGCTTTATCCTTCTCCTTTCCCCTCCTCCATATGCCAAGCATTCAATTCCCATTTCCATTGAGTTTCCTGAAAGTCAATTTCATATCATTTTTAGCCACTCCAATATGCTGATTGCATCATGTAGCAGGTGTTTGGATGAGAGAGGTTGTGGGGCCATTTTCTCCAACATTTTTCATGTATTCTGTTTGTCAACCACATCTGTAAGTTTTTTTTAACATCGTTTCTAAAAGAAATCCCTAGAGCTCTGATCGTTCTTAGATTTGGGTCTTCATATAGTGCTTTCCAGCATAGGTCCGAATCCAAGTCACAACGTAATCTACATATTTGATTGATATCACCATTAAAATATAAATGCTCTTTAAAATGATGCAATGTTGAAATGCGTCACTTGTTGCATATGTGTGTCTCCTTTTAATTGTGACATGGGAGGGTTATAGGTCAAACGTTCGAATCAAAAGGATGGAAATGCAATAGGGTCGAATCAAAAGTACCGAAAACAAAAGGGTCGATTTTTTTTTTCTTTTTTTTTGGAGGTCCCCACAAAACCCCATTTTTGTGGTAAAAACCACTTTTTTTTCCTATACAGAAACCCAAAAAAAATGTATTTTTTAAAAAAAAATTCGACCCTTTTCTTTTAGGTCCTATTGACTCGACCCTATGGCATTCAATCCTTTTGGATTCGAACCTTTGACCGGACACCACATGGGAGACGGCCCCCTTCTTTACAGATTGGCCGCATGTATTTGCTTTGTGGAACTATGAAAGGCTGTGTTATTTCGGGGCTGCCTTTTGTTTGTACAGTGCACCTGCACAGAAGCCAGCACAGTGAGTACATGAGCAAAGCTCCCTGACGTCATTAGCATCCTAAGCGGATACATCTGGTGTCTGGTGCAATGTACTCTCACCTGGTGACACCTGAGCGTAGTGGAATGGTGAATGGCCAATGCAAGGTTCAGTGACGGGACCCCCCACACCCAGTGGCCTATGCCTCTCCTGTTCTAGATCACGGATCCCAGGCTCAGGAGTAGGGAGCGGGACAAAGGGCCAGCCACTGGACCTAGTACCTGACAGGCAAATCAGTGGGAGAGGAACATCTCCCACAGCGGCATGTGGCCCCGGCTGGCAATGCAAGTAGGAGCCGTGCAGGAGGGGCATTGCACCCATACTCCCTTCCCAAGAGTGCACCCCACTTCCCCGATCTTAGGCCTGTGGGCACGGCCGCATCAATTGCAGGTGCCGCTTCCAGATGCTTCTGAGGCGCAAAGGACCAAACTGCAAAATGAGGCAGTTCCTGGGCAGGGTGTGCAGGGGAGTGTCAAAGAACCAACACCTGGAATGATGTTGGAAAGATGTTGGATCCGTGGCTGACAAGCAACCCCTTGCATCTGGGGGGTGGGGGGGCAGTAGAGGATATGGCACAGGATGTTGACTGAGGGTAGCCCCCAAGAATGGGTGGTTGTAGAATTCTCCCTTACGGCTCCAATAATACATGCCACGCAGCACCTGGGCTGGTAGTGAAGTCCAGAAAAGGGTGAACATGGTCCCAACATGATGTGCCACAGCCTCTGGATACATCTTTACACAGATTAATTGCAGGGCAGAAGAACTCTGTGGGAGCTAGCAGGCCGAGCCCCCGCCATTTGGGTCTCCTCTTCTCGGGAATCATGGAATAAGCAGCCTCTCTCCCATTGTCTGTCTTCCTTGGCATCCAGATTTGGTTCCTCAAGATTCCGTCATAAAATAAGTCCAACTGGCTCTAGTAAGTGAGATAAGCCAGTGAGCCCCCTGGATGGTGCGGCCTGGAAACGGCAGGATAGCAGCCTTCCTCCAGGCGTGGAGGGCAATGAGTGCACTGGGCACTCAGCCTTCCCTCATTCCACGCCTCAGGTGCTGGACTCCCTTCAGCCTCTTCACAGGACTTGTGCTTTTTGTTGAATCCCTTTATTTGATGTCTGCATGTTTCACAGTGCTCCAGTTGCTGCCAAGGAATTGATGTGCCATGGTAAGTAGCCTTAATAAAGTCAAATACAATTCACATGCCCTGTGAGGAGGAAAATCAACAAAGTCCTTGCCCTCCAAAAGCCTCCTAACCTTTCAGCCAAACAGTGGGATTGGAAGGAAACCCCAACCAATGGGCATTAAGATCACCTCATGGAACCTCCCACCCAATTGGCTGACTGATGATCCAATGTCAAGCCAATGGGAGGCATATCTGTTTCATGTCCTGTCTACAAACTCCCCCAGCCCGAGCCTATCCTCACTTTCTATCCAGGACCTAGTAGGAAAAGAGCAGGAACTAAATGACATACAGATGCGCGTGCAGGTGTTCTCACTTGTATAGGTGTATCTCGAGGCACTTATTGTGGAGGTATGTCTCAGACATGCAAGGAACATCTGCAGTTTGTTGGTACAGCATCTGTCTAGCCACTGCTGAAAACGCCAGCCATCTGTGGTAACCATCTTGCTGGAAGGAGATTCTCCTGTCAGGGTTTAATGCATCGGAGTTTCTTTCCTTTGGCTTTAAGAGAAGCTGGAGATGTGGCCCATGTTCGTAAGGTTCTTAAAGTATTGTGTATCGGTCTCTTTGCACTATACGGAGCATTGCCCCTCAGTGTGCCTATCCCTAGCCAGAGCCAAGACACGGAAAGCTGAACTTGCACTTAATACATGTCATTACATAGACATGAATGTCCCAAACATGTTACATAAAGGTCTTGCCCTATGTGTCCTGCGCAGAGCAGCATATAACACACTATCAGGCCGATTCATGGAATAAACGTGCGCCGAAAATCCCGGCGCAGAGGGGCCAATACGTGCGCTGCGCCGAAAATTAGCGAAAAGCGCAGGGAAACCAGCGCACGTCGATTCATGGAAGTCCGTGCGCAAGAAAAGCAGAGGACGTGCGCCGAAAAAGCGCGCGGCGCACGCCGGCGCACAGGTCAACCAACGTCGTGCGCCACGGCCACTGCGCTATCACTCCGAGCGCAGCGCACAGCTCTAAAGTAGGCGGAACACAGGGCGGGACACTCGGAATGGGGAATAAAATGGGGCACAACACTCGGAATGGGGAAGAATGTGGGCGGCACGGGAAAGTATAGGAGGCAAGTGCGCGGAACGCCCACACGCTCGCATACAACACGTATTCATGGAATAGAATAGGGCAAAAAAGCGCACGCTCAAAGCAGCGCACAGGCACAAACAGGCACAAACACGACCGCCACAAGAAAGCAGGCGGTAGCGTCTCTGCGCCTGCAAGAAATGTGCGCTAAAAGGTGCGCCAACAAATAGCACCTATATACAGACATGATCAATGTCCAATACTGTGGCCCTCCAGGACAAATGACGTACAAAGGGGTACCCACAAACACAGACACGCGCTGAGAGAAAAAATAAACGTGTGCGTGCATACCGGGGTGCGCGGGAAGTTGCACACGTGATATGGCCGGGTACGTGGATTACAGGGGTGCGCGGGAAGTTCCACACGCGATATGGCCGGGTACGTGGATTGCAGGGGTGCGCGGGAAGTTCCACACGCGATATGGCCGGGTACGTGGATTTCAGGGGTGCGCGGGAAGTTCCACACGCGATATGGCCGGGTACGTGGATTGCAGGGGTGCGCGGGAAGTTCCACACGCGATATGGCCGGGTACGTGGATTTCAGGGGTGCGCGGGAAGTTCCACACGCGATATGGCTGTGTACGTGGATTTCAGGGGTGCGCGGGAAGTTCCACACGCGATATGGCCGGGTACGTGGATTGCAGGGGTGCGCGGGAAGTCCCACACGCGATATGGCCGGGTACGTTGATTTCAGGGGTGCGCGGGAAGTCCCACACGCGATATGGCCGGGTACGTGGATTGCAGGGGTGCGCGGGAAGTTCCACACGCGATATGGCCGGGTACGTGGATTTCAGGGGTGCGCGGGAAGTTCCACACGCGATATGGCCGTGTACGTGGATTTCAGGGGTGCGCGGGAAGTTCCACACGCGATATGGCCGGGTACGTGGATTGCAGGGGTGCGCGGGAAGTCCCACACGCGATATGGCCGGGTACGTTGATTTCAGGGGTGCGCGGGAAGTCCCACACGCGATATGGCCGGGTACGTGGATTTCAGGGGTGCGCGGGAAGTCCCACACGCGATATGGCCGTGTACGTGGATTACAGGGGTGCGCGGGAAGTTCCACACGCGATATGGCCGGGTACGTGGATTTCAGGGGTGCGCGGGAAGTTCCACACGCGATATGGCCGTGTACGTGGATTTCAGGGGTGCGCGGGAAGTTCCACACGCGATATGGCCGGGTACGTGGATTGCAGGGGTGCGCGGGAAGTTCCACACGCGATATGGCAGGGTACGTGGATTTCAGGGGTGCGCGGGAAGTTCCACACGCGATATGGCCGTGTACGTGGATTACAGGGGTGCGCGGGAAGTCCCACACGCGATATGGCCGGGTACGTGGATTGCAGGGGTGCGCGGGAAGTTCCACACGCGATATGGCCGGGTACGTGGATTTCAGGGGTGCGCGGGAAGTTCCACACGCGATATGGCCGGGTACGTGGATTTCAGGGGTGCGCGGGAAGTACCACACGCGATATGGCAGGGTACGTGGATTTCAGGGGTGCGCGGGAAGTCCCACACGCGATATGGCTGTGTGCTCCCAGGCATTACCTGTACACCCTCCACGGCCCCTGCAGGCAGCACACACCACAGGGAACTACCCTGCACACCTGCTCATGTCTCCCACCACCCCCACCCCCCATCCACCAGGGACACCCTCCACCAGGCCCCCACCCATGTCTCCCACCACCCCCACCCCCCATCCACCAGGGACACCCTCCACCAGGCCCCCACCCATGTCTCCCACCACCCCCAGCACTGTGGGGAACCTGCCAGCAGGCCCCCACCCATGTCCAACCCATGTCTCCCACCACCCCCACCCCCAGCACTGTGGGGAACCTGCCAGCAGGCCCCCACCCATGTCCAACCCATGTCTCCCACCACCCCCACCCCCAGCACTGTGGGGAACCTGCCAGCAGGCCCCCACCCATGTCCAACCCATGTCTCCCACCACCCCCACCCCCAGCACTGTGGGGAACCTGCCAGCAGGCCCCCACCCATGTCCAACCCATGTCTCCCACCACCCCCACCCCCCATCCACCAGGGACACCCTCCACCAGGCCCCCACCCATGTCTCCCACCACCCCCAGCACTGTGGGGAACCTGCCAGCAGGCCCCCACCCATGTCCAACCCATGTCTCCCACCACCCCCACCCCCCATCCACCAGGGACACCCTCCACCAGGCCCCCACCCATGTCTCCCACCACCCCCAGCACTGTGGGGAACCTGCCAGCAGGCCCCCACCCATGTCCAACCCATGTCTCCCACCACCCCCACCCCCCATCCACCAGGGACACCCTCCACCAGGCCCCCACCCATGTCTCCCACCACCCCCAGCACTGTGGGGAACCTGCCAGCAGGCCCCCACCCATTTCCCCCTGGCCCCAGGTCCTGACGATACACAATCATGGCAGTAATGGCCAGCATACCCAGCACAAACACCCAGGCAAGGATTGCATGCACCCACATAGTGAATGCAATCACATGACACAACCCCAAAGGCAAGTATGCAAAAGAACACATGTCTGTCACACACACATACACAATGGGTGCAAGTGAATGTCAAAACCCATATCATGACATGTAAGAAACCAAAGAGAAAATAACACAAGTGTAAGATAATATAAAAATGTATTAAAAACACAAATCAAGTAAACCAATAAAACTTACAACTATGTGGCAAAGTAAATAAAAGGTCCATGTCCGAGAACAAAAATGATAAACCAAAAAACAAAGGATTAAAAAATCAATATAATTTGTCCAAAGCAAAACCATGTAGTAGGAAATCAAAGAAAAACCATTACGTCATGGTGTAAACAATAAAAAATTTAAAAAATGTATCTCCCAAAATATATCAATATATACAGGAATGTTCCAGGGTCCATGAGCCCAACAGCACAAATGAAACCTAATACTAACTAATAAAATAAATATGTACAAAAAAGTGGCCATTGTCCGAGCGGTCCAAAATAATAAAAATAAATAAAGGAAACCTAGCACTAACTAACTAAAAAACTATAAACAAAGGCAGCGGGCTAGTCCTGCGGCTCACTTGGTGATGCTGGCCAGGGCATCCTCGAACTCCATGTCAATGTCCTGGAGGCGGGACTCTGTCCTGGCCCCGAGGTCTCGCAGGGACAACCCCATGTGCTCACCAAAATCCCTGCGAGCCTCCTCGAGGCACTCAGCCCGCCTCAATGCCCGATGCATGGAGATCTCCGCCCTGGCCGTGGCGAGCCGCTCCTCTTCCGCCCGCTGCCGCTCCGCACCTATCCGCTGGCCAAACTCCTCCCACACGGAACACACCGCCATGCCAGGGTTGCCCTGCCCTCCGGCCGATGCCTGCCCCTCTGATCTTGATGGCCCTGAGCCATGATGCCTCCCACGTCGAGCCCGCTGCTGCCTCCGACGCCACTGCCTCTGCCAGCACGACGGCATCCAGGCTGATGGTAACCACCGACGCCGTCGTGCACGTGCCCTGCCCGATGATGCCGGCACATCTTCCATCTGCTGGGGTCCACTTGCTGTGTCGTCCACCCCTGCTGGACCTCCGACTCCCAACTGTGGCAGGGATGGGATCCCCACCGAGCTGGCTGCATTGGTCGGGGCAGGTCCACAGGGGGCCATGGTGGCATCTGGGCCGGAAGACGGCAAGGAGAACGACCGTTGGATAGCCTGCACAGAGGAGGAGAGGGCCGTCAGATTGGCCAACACATGCAGGAACCCCCCGAACATGGCCGATCCCAATTGGGCCACGTCGGCACGGTGCACTTCGTGATGACGTGCGTGCTCCTCCCGGGAAGCACGCACGTCATCACGAATCACAGCCGTGCGCATCGCGACCCCAATCAGGACCTGCTCCACGCGGCCAGGGGTTCCCACGGCCGCAGGTGGAGGGGAGTCAGTTGACATGGACATCCCCACTACCTGCGGACGGGCCTGGGACGGGGCATCCCTGCTGGTGCATGGTGGTGCACTCACAGGGTCAGGGACAGCGACATGCACAGGCACCTCCACGGTGACCTGTGCTGCCTCCTGCCCCTGGCCCTGGACTGCACCACTTGCACCAGCAGGGATGCTCCCACCAGGCCCCATGTGTGCACCAGTGTCGGCCTCCTCCTCCTCTGTGCAAACCACCAACCTGGATGGCTCCTCACCGTCTCCCGCCGTAGCAGGCCCCTGTGGGGGCTCACCCACCCCTTCCGCTGCAGCCGTGGGGGCATCCCCGCCGCCTTGCTCCACAGCGCCGTCTCCGCCCTCTTCTTCACTAGCCGCTGCGTAGAGGGAGACAAAGGACACAAGCATCAGGCTACTGTAAAATGGTCCCCTAGACAGGAAGCAATAGCAGATGAGCACCCCTGTCAAAGTACACTTCCATCATGTCCCTCCACAACACATGGGTCAGTCCAGGCAAAACACACACAGTAACAGGCATGGTGCATGCCATGCACATTTCCATGCATGTCCAATTGACTCTTGAAACATTCAATGATATGTGACTCACATGCATCATGGCTCATGCATATCACATGCACACACTTCACCTCAGTCACATCCATCTGGCCCCAAACACAACGAACACAGGCGAAACAAGGGTTAGTTGGGTGCGTCACAGAATCTGTGCATTGTCACACACATGTGTCATGCATCCATGGCATGCACAAGTCACAGACACGCAGGTCAGGCACACAGACATGGCTACCATATATGTACCTGGCATCAGCACCCATCCTTCACCCCCATCCATGTCCAGGTACAGAGACTGGCATGCTCTCATGTCCTAAATCTGCATAGGGCTCCCCATGCCACATTTCAACACATGCAACAACCATGTGGGTCACACATCACTGGTCGCACATGCATTACCATGATGTCCCTGCACACATACATGCATACATGGCCCATGGCACACATACAGGCAAGTATCATAGAACCAGCACACCGCAACATGCCCTGTCTCACACAGTAATGCTTGCACACTTACCGCTCAACTCCAGACGGGCCTCCCTCTCAAGGACCTGGGCGTGGAGCGCTGGGCGTACGCGTTCCAGGACCCTCTTCTGGATGGAACTCATGCGGCCCCGGCCCCCCTCCACGAGGCGCCGGGCCTTCACAAGGGTCCTGGACCTCAAGTCCTCCCAGCGCTTCTTGATCTTCTGGACGTTGCGGGTTGCCACCCCCTCCGCGTTGATGGCAACCACACAGTCGGCCCAGATCCTCTCCCGTCCTTCCTTGCTGGCGCGGGACGATCCAAAGAGGGCATCATACTGCCCCAGGACATGCTCCACCAGGACACCAACTTCGGTGGCAGTGAAGCTGGTGCCCCTCTGCCCCTCTGGCCTGGGGTTGCCACTGGTGCCAGATGTCGAAGTGCCCGACATGGCAACCCCAGAGGCAGGTGTGGGTGGGCAACTGGGTCCTGGGGCTGGGCTGTGGAGCGATGTAATCCCAGTTGGGAGTCTTCAGTTCCAGCAGGGGTGGACACAGCAACTGGACCGCTGCAGATGGCTGATGTGCAGGCACCAAATGGCAGGGCACGGTGGCAGCAGGCAGGCAGGCAGGCAGGCAGCAGCAGATAGCACGTGGGAGGCTGCTCAGGGCACTGGGGGGGCAGTAACTCGGCCTTCTGGGCAGGAGCGTGGTGTTCCGTGTGTTTTCGGGTGGCCAGCTTGATACGGAGTGATTTGGCACGTGAAATTCCTGCACGTCAGCGTGAAATCCGAGGAAAGGGCCTTAGCGCGTAAGTGCATCAGCACGCATACGCGATTCTATTGGACCAGAGTCCCTCACCGCGTAAGCGCGTCTGACGTGATCCGCACGGGCGTTCCCCACTCAGCACGTGATGACGGAGCACACGTGGAAATACTGCACGTCAGAGTGTCATCGCGTGTAATTGGCCAAAAGTGCGCGTACACGCGATTGGCCAATGTACGTGTATTACATCGCGTGTAATTGGCCAAAAGTGCGCGTACACGCGATTGGCCAATGTACGTGTATTACATCGCGTGTAATTGGCCAAAAGTGCGCGTACACGCGATTGGCCAATGTACGTGTATTACATCGCGTGTAATTGGCCAAAAGTGCGCGTACACGCGATTGGCCAATGTACGTGTATTACATCGCGTGTAATTGGCCAAAAGTGCGCGCACACGCCATTGGCCTATGTACGTGTATTACAGGGGTGCGCGGGCACTTACACACGCAAGTACGTCAGCGCACCTGTATGCCTGCTGCGTGGGAATTTCCACACGCTATTGGAGTGGGAACTAGATTCCAGGGGTGCGAGGCTCACACGCTCGCCTAGAACACGCACAAGGCATTAATTTGCGCACTTATCAATAAACAAGCCAGATGCCAGGATGAACATACCGTTCCTAGCAGCAGTGGCAGTGGGCTACCAAAGGAGGAGGAGAGTCAGGGCCAGAATATTCACACCCAGAACCAGCCTATTCGGGATGCCTGATGATCAGGTGTATGGGAGGTACAGGTTTCCAGCACACATCATACTGGACCTGGTCAGTGAGTGGGAGGATGACCTCACATCACCCACCCTGTGCTCCCAAGCACTCAGCCCCCTGCAGAAGGTCCTGAATGTACTGCACTTCTTGGCCACTGGATCCTTTCAGCGGACAAGTGCCATAGTGGGTGGTGTGTCACAGGCCACGCAGTCACGCTGCCTACACCAGGTCTTGAACATCATCACTGCACGGCCATCAGTCCGCAGGCACATATATCTCCCCAGGACTCATGCAGAAAGGCGGACGTGCATCCAGGAATTCTATGGTGTGGCTCAATTCCCCAAAGTGCTTGGTGCAATTGACTGCACACATGTGGCTCTACGTCCACCCAGGGCAACAGAGCACATCTATAGAAACCGCAAGCACTGGCATTCCATCAACGTGCAAGTTGTATGCAATGCCAAGGGAATAATCACATCAGTATATGCCAACTATCCCGGGTCCACCCACGACAGCTTCATCTACAGAATGTCTACACTATGCCGGGACCTGGAGGCTGGCCAGCATGGAGATACATGGCTGCTTGGTGAGCATGAATGCCACTGCACATGCATGCATGTCAGATACTGGGTCATGACACAACACCACTAATGATACCCATCACCACCTCCGCAGGGGACAGTGCCTACCCTATCAGCCCCCACATGATGACCCCAATCCGGAACCCCACCACGCCACCCGAGGTAAGGTACAACACAGCCCACATTGCAACACGGGGCATAGTGGAGCGCACATTCGGAGTGCTGAAGTCACGCTTTCGCTCCCTTGACCGTTCTGGCGGGCAGCTGTTATATGCTCCCCGAATAGTGTGCAGGATCATAGTGGCAGCATGTGTCCTGCACAACGTTGCAACACGCCGGGGCCTGCCCGTGGACATGGTGGTGCCCCCACATCCACAACCACATGCACGCCCGCTGCGCATGGGAGGGGAAAGGGCACGGGGGGTGGCAGCCCGTACGCAACTGGTGGCCAACTTCTTCACCTAGGAATCACAGTGCTGGCTAGTGCACACTGCTCTGGCACATACCATCTGACAATCAATGATGACACTACCTGACAATGTCACAAAATTACTTGACAATAAACTGTCAGATACACATCAGCCTGAGATTGTTAACATGGAAGTGTCACTATGTGTGCACCCCTACCTACACATACACCAGCAATGCATCACAACGAGAAGACACAACTCCATCAATCAAATATGCATTGCCACAGGCGATTCACTACATGACAACATTGCCATGTCACCCATTCCCTTCACAGTCCCGCCACTGAGGACACCATGTCATGGTATGTGAGAGCAAACAAACTGGCCATCACAACATGACACCGGTGTCACAAATAGCAGTGCCCCAAATGGAACATAGCCGCACTTGAACAGCTAACCGCGCTGGAGCCACTGCTACACACCTGTGTAAGAGTAATTTCAATCAAATTACACACCAACCCACCCTGAAGCCCACCCAAACAAGACACAATGCATGTAATCAATGGTAGTCTCATTACCTGATTCTGCTGGTATGTCCTCACCGTCCAGATGTACAGTGATGGCGCCACGCAAAAGTGTCAGTGCACATCTACCGACATGTAGTCTGACTCCAGAGAGTATGCCCGTGTGAAGAACTGTGTGAAATACCTGCAAAACATGAGCAACATATGTAAGTAGAGGCACATATCAAAGCATCATGCATAGTTAGGTGCAACAACAATGTACACTATGAATGTCTACACAGTATTGACTATGGACTGGCCAACAGCTCATGGGAGTCCAATGTCACCGTGTAATTTGCTGTCACTTGGGCACACCCTTTGCAAGCCCATGGAAAGGGAAGCAGGAGGGGTGTGGATGTCTGCTACCCAAGCATCTAAAACAAACTCAGGACAAGCCTGCATGTGCCCAGCCACAATACAGTGTATGCCCAGGTACCCACACAAGGCAACACTCTTGGAAAAGAAAAAAGAAAATTGAGAAAAAATGGCCATGAAAGGGCCGGCGGGGGGGGGGGGGCACCTATGAGGTCCGAGGACAGGATGCACGCCACAATCCACCTGTGTGGATCATGGGAAACTAAAACACCCCATAGGCTCGTGGCCCACACGGCTACTCTGTTGTGGGAGATGAGTCGCTATCGCTCTGGCCAGACCCTGCAGCTGACTCAGGAGGTGGGGGAGCTGCCTCAGAAGATGGTGTGACAATGGGAGGCAGCCCACGCAAAGCACGAGTTTGCTCCTCCATGGCTGCAAGCAGGCGGGTCTGGTAGTTCTGGTTCTGGGTTATAATCATGCGGAGGTCCCCATGCAGTAACTCCCGGGATGACCTGACCTCCGCACGAGTTGCCTGCATCTCGGCCGAGAGCGTCCGTGTCAGACGCTCCAGCTGCTCCTCTGTCCTTCTATGGGATGAAGCCTCAAGCTCTAACAGGGTCGACCTGAGGTGACGGAATTCTTCCCTCAGGCCTTCCCTGTGGCGCTGGGACTCCATGGAAAGTGATTCCCGCAGAGTCGCCAGTGCCGCCCGCCTGTCCTTGTTGGACGCCAACATATCCTCCCTGTGTGCCTGGCTGATGGACTCTGTAGCCTGCTCCAGTCGCTCCATCAGCCTTTCTGGGGGGACAATGGAAGTGGCCACCCTATCCATGGCCTGTGCAATCATCTCGGATGATGCTGCCTGTTGGTTGGCCATACCGTAGATGGATTGCTCCCAAGCGGTATTGCCAGGTGGCATACGGCCACCACGTTGACGGGCACCACACCTGCCTGGGGCAAGGCGGACTGCGCCTTGCTGTGCCGGCAAGGCCTCAGGCTGCAGGACTGCATTCCCTCTCTGATCTGCAGCCCCAGGAACAGGATCAGAGATTGTGTGGTGTGGCCCTGCATCCGTAACCACCGGAGGCTGAGCTGCCGACACTGACATCCCCATTGAGGGCAATGGCCCGGCTGCAGGTGGGTCGGACAGAGGAGATTCTCTCCCAAGAACACTCACCTGCGACTGCACATAGGTGTCATCCTCCGAGTCTACACCTGAATACTGCTCAGGGGAGGAACCCCCAGAGACACCCCTCGACAGCACGACCTGCAGCACTTGTGGGTTTTCACCCACAAACACACCACGTCCCTCACTTGTGGAAGGTCGGCCCGGGTTGCCCTCCTGGGACGGCTCAACCACCACATCCCCAGCATCAACAAGTGCTTCGTCCCCTGCAAAGACATGAAAGAGAAAAATGGAAACAGGCATTAGCACCATGGCATGCAACAAGGGCTGATGAACAACAGAGGCAGTAGTTCTACGACACATGTCCCACATGACTGGGAGACCTCCTATGCATTCACCATCACTGGGTCTGTAGGGGAGGCTCAGGGCATACAATGTACAGATTGGAGAGCAACGCCTGCTCACCATGCTGCCTAGCACTGCCATCACACATTGGCCGGTGATTGCCATGTCAAAGGCACATGCCATCACACACATGGCATGTGACATAGCCACCAAGTGAAGAGGGAGAGGAGGGCAACTTTTTTGGATTTCTACCACTCTGGTCCTGACATTGCATCATCACATCAATAAGTTGACATGTTGTACATGGATCTGCTAGTCCAAATTGGCCACGATGCACAGTGCCTTGTCTACATCAACAAAATGCAGTAAACAATGAGATTCCACCTCCCCATCACCTGTAAAGGAATCATATAGCATTCGTGAAGCACCGGTCCAGAAATGTATGAAGGTACAGCGGAGCACTGAGGGGTGGTGGGGCAGTAGGGGATGCCAGTCAACAATCCTACTGGTGCTGGTGTCATTCATGTCACGCAAGTGCAGGGGTGGGTGGCACAATGATGTGCAAGGGGAAGTGGCGGCTGGAAGTGCTGTACAAGGTAAGTAGGACTTAACGTCAAGGGCAGATGGTGTTAGGCGCAGACAAGTGCTGGGGGGGGTGGCCTATAGGGGTACAGAGACAATCATGCAGTGCTTTGGGCTCGGAGGGGACAGGGGAGGTACACACTGCATCTGGCTCGGCAAGGTCCTTGCAGATTTCTATCTGTCCTGCAGAGTTGTCACATGCCGCAGATATGTGCCCTTGGATTGGGGATCTCATCTTGGTGAAAAGGGTGAGGCGCTATTGCCTTTGGAGCATGTGGCAGGCCAGTTTGCCAGAGGATGAGCATGATGCAGGACATACCCTCTCTGCCACCCGGCACCTGTGGTCTGGGTTCACATGATCCGAGTCATGCCAGGACTCTGCATTGGCATGGGGCTTCAGACAGGTGGTCATGACCGTGGCAAAGACATCCAGTGTACCTGACATAGAGTGGAGCATGGAGTGGGCCCTGTCAGGATGGGAGTGAGCCTAAGGGGGAGCTGGATGGGGGGGAGATTTTGGCAGCATGAGCCTCGACTGACACACACTTCATGGGTTGGAATACCAAGAAGGTGTGTGACAGTGGTGAGGGTGGCTTTGCCTCTGGTGTGGTGAGGGTGAGCTGGGAGGAGAGGAGAATGTGATCACTCCAGGAGAGAGGAGTGCAGAGATGGACGGAGAGGGGAAAGTCAGATGAGATCAGAGCATCAAGAGTGTGCCCTGCAGAATGAGTAGGGACAGACGGGAGTCTAGAGGGTGAGAGGGAGTTGCTGAGGTCACAGAAAGGTCACGTGGGGGGGTCAACAAGCATGCAGGTGGATGCGTACAGCAACAAGGAAGAGGATTTCTGTGTCTGGGGACATGAGTGAGGAGGAGAGGTGAGGACACTCAGAGAGGAAGTAGTACATTTGACCAGTTTTCCCAGACACAGTACGCACAGTTTGTGAATGTCAAGGTGTGGTAGAGAGAGACGTCACACAAGCCATTCCAGAGTGGAGTAGGTCTAAGTAGGAGTGACAGTGGCAGGAATACCCTCAGGGAAGCCAAGGGCACACCCCCCCTGCACAGTAGTGGCGGGCAAAGGAGAGGGTCTCCTGAACGTCAGGTAGGAGTGTGTGAAGGATGCAGACAGAGCTGGCCGTCAGACATGTTTCCATGAGACCAAGGATGTCAAGGTGCATAACCTAATGTAAGTGACAGATATCGGAGGAATGCCTGATGCAGCCGCAGTGAAAGGAGTGTAATTGTGGAGGAGGTTGACAGCCTTGGAGGACTTACGGCGAGTGCTAGAGATCAGAGGTGCAGCATGTGTAGGAGTTGGAGTGGGAGGCGGAGAAGGATCATGGGAGGGTGCAGGGAGGCAGTGCAGGATTGATGAGGAGAGAGGAGGGGGGACAGCAGGAGAGGTAAGGAAGTTGATGAGATGTGGCTAGCATTTCTCAAGGAGAATGAGGTTGGCCTAAGGGCCTTGGACTGAGATGCTCCCATTACCATGCACATCAATTGTGGCCTCTGAGGATTGGAAGGAGGCCAGGAGTACACCCCAACGGGTCCCACCATTGATGGTGGAAGAGGAGCAAGGAGAGAGGACAGGGACCATGTGAAGGGTCTATGGGACAGGCAAAGGCATGTATGAGCAGATGTCAGTGAGAGTTGGCTTTGAGTAGGCTCAGATGCACTTGTCAGCAATAGGGTGGGTCGCATTGGAGGGCAGGGTGCCCTCATTTGACTGTTAGCAAGCAGGTGTCGTGAGTAGGGCACGATGGTCTGAACTGTAGAAGTCAGGGAAGATAGACCATGAAGAGCAGCATGGAGTGTGAGGGAATGGGGCTCGAAACCAGACGGTACCAAAGCACACAGGTAGGAGGTGGATGTCAAGGCAACATCCACAGTATGACAGCATGTTGGTTGGCATTTATATACAGAGGACGCATTAGCATGTGGTATCATTGCATGTCAGGCATGTGAAGATGAAACTTGATTGGCTGGGGGAAAGTATAGGAATGGTATGTAAGACATCAGATGAATAGACAGGGGAGTATGAGCAACAATGTAGTGACAAAATGACAATTCAAGGGCAACTTCCATGGTGTAGGGCCATATGTGCACTGTTGCCAGTTGGGATAGTGCTGTGGGCAGATGGTGTTGCACTGAACATACTGGATGAGGCACATGGGTGCCACTATCTACTCTGCCACATACCCCCTTGACAGGCACCCAACATGGATGCTTCACACACACACCATGCACATGGATAATACACACATGCATGTGCACTCACCGGATGATGCCTCGTAATCAGGGAGATCTCCCACACCTTGGAGTTGTCCCTCGGTGAAGTAGGATCCAGCTACGGACTCGTGTGGTGTGAGTTCTATTTCCTGTGCTGGGGACCCACCTCCAGTCACCAAGGTTGCGGCATGACTTGAGGCCAGCTTATCCTTTGCCCTGCGCTTAAGGTCATTCCAGCGCTTCTGGCAATCACTAGCTGTGCGCCTCACTACTCCAAGGGCACTTATTCTGTCAGCAATGGTCTGCCAGTGTGCCTGGCGTCTGGCATGTGTGGTCTTGGACCCTGCAACGATGACCATTTCCCTATCATGATCTGACACATACTGAACAAGTGCATTCAGTTCGGCGTCTGTGAAGCTTGGCTTCCTTGATGGGCCGGACTGTGCAGCCGTGCCTGGGGAATCAGCCTGTGCCGGACGTGCACTCTTCCTCTTGCGCTTCGAAGGGGGTGGGGATCCAGAGTGTCCTACGCCGCTGTGGACACTAGGGGCAGGAGCCGTGGTGGACTCAGTACTGGGTGTGTGGGATTGCACACTCAGCATGGGAGTAGGTGCAGGCATTGGGGGTAGTGGGATGGGGTCAGGCCTGATCTGAGGTGCATGAACTAGGACCGACACAGTCTTGGCAGGGTGTATGAGAGGTGGGGTGGATGGAGCCACACCCTGGATACGGGGGCCAGCAGATGACCTATCTGGCATAGATGCGCGTGCCCTGATGACACCAATGTGCACCAGTGCACGTGCAGTGGACCTGCTGACCTGGATGTCAGCGATGGGATCACCCTCGGACAGGTCTGCTGCCACAATGGGCTGGTCCAACAAGGGCTGATCAGGGTTGGTATCAGCCACATGACCCTCAACTGGGGGGGGGGGCATGGGTGTCCCTGACTGGTCCTCCAGACTGGGGGGGACAGGGGCACCCTGCAAGTCACAACCACGTCCCCTAGTGGATCCTCCACGGCCACCACGTGTGGCTCGGCCACCTTTGCCACCCTTACGGCTTGCACGCCTCCCAACCATGGCACTGATGTTATTGTGCGTATGGGAGTCGGTGTGCACAATTGTCCTGGGCAATTGGGTGTCAAAGGGGTTGGGTACCAGATGGTATTCGTACCCTAGTGCAGTGGCAAGGCTATATGACACCCCTGGGGAAAGATGACGGGTCACGCAACGCACAGGCACCCCAGAAAAGTTAAGGAACGTGCACAATACCCCTCCTAGACCACGTGTGCTGATGGAAAACCCTGCACTACGCTGTGGCATCCAGTAACACAATGAACGTATGCGTGTCACACGCAGCCTAGAATGACCTCTGAAGGGGTAGGCTACACACGGGGCAAGCACAGAAGTTAGATACGTGCGTGACTCACCGTCTGCCAGGTAAAAGAGCGTGAAAAATGAGCGCGTTTGGTTGGCAACACCCCCGCCAAAAGAAGATGTGTACGCTGTCTGAGGAGACAGGACAACAGTAGAAGGGGACACTGTTTGAGGGAACAGGCCCAGGTAAACCAGTACAAGAGGAAAAAGAGAAAAAGCTGTCAGAGGTAACAGGGAGTACGAACTGGAAACGCCGTGAAGTAAATCGCGTGTGAAACGACAAGAAGTACAGAATTCACCCACTCGCTCTCCACGAAAAGCACGTACAAGGAAATGGTCTTCAACACTACCTTATATACAGGCCCACACGTACAGCGTCACTTACGGCGTGTACGTGCTTGGCCCATGTTCACCAATCACACGCTTTGTCACTTCTGCGTGTGGATCCTTTTTCACCAATCACACGCTTTGACACTCCTGCGTGTAGCTCACTTTTCACCAATCACACGCTTTGTCACTCCTGCGTGTAGATCAATTTTCACCAATCACACGCTTTGTCACTCCTGAGTGTAGATCCATTTTCACCAATCACACGCTTTGACACTGCACGTGCAGGTAACTATAGACGCACATATGCTGGTGACGGGTTTTCGCGCGATTCGCTGAGTGTGGGGTTTTCACGTGCTAAATCACTCCCTATCAGGCTGTCCACGCGTCCAAACACGAAAGACCACGCTCCTGGCCAGGAGGCCGAATTACAGTCCCCCAGAGCCCTGAGCACGCTCCCACCTGCCATCTGCTGCTGCCTGACTGCCTGCTGGCCACGTGCCCCACAGTGCTGGTGGGTGGGGGTGGTGGGAGACGTGGGTGGGGGCCTGGTGGAGGGTGCCCCTGGTGGATGGGGGGTGGGGGTGGTGGGAGACATGGGTGGGGGCCTGATGGCAGGTGCCCCTGCACTGCTGGGGGGTGGGGGTGGTGGGAGACATGGGTGGGGGCCTGGTGGAGGGTGCCCCTGGTGGATGGGGGGTGGGGGTGGTGGGAGACATGGGTGGGGGCCTGATGGCAGGTGCCCCTGCACTGCTGGGGGGTGGGGGTGGTGGTCGACATGGGTGGGGGCCTGGTGGAGGGTGCCCCTGGTGGATGGGGGTGCAGGGGGACATGATCAGGTGTGCAGGGTAGTCCCCTGTTTTGTGGGCTGCCTGCAGGGGCCGTGGAGGGTGTACAGGGTACACCTGTGAAGGCCCACCCAGCCTATTCGCGTGTGATAATTCCCGCGTACCCCTGTGATACACGTTCCCTGGCCTATCGCGTGTTCTACTTCATGCGTACCCCTGTAATACACGTTCCCTGGCCAATCGCGTGTTGAACTTCCCGCTACCCCTGTTATACACGCGCCCTGGCTGTTCGCGTGTGATAATTCCCGCGTACCCCTGTAATACACGTTCCCTGGCCTATCGCGTGTTCTACTTCACGCGTACCCCTGTAATACACGTACCCTGGCCAATCGCGTGTTGAACTTCCCGCTACCCCTGTAATACACGCACCCTGGCTGTTCGCGTGTGATGATTCCCGCGTACCCCTGTAATACACGTTCCCTGGCCTATCGCGTGTTCTACTTCATGCGTACCCCTGTAATACACGTTCCCTGGCTAATCGCGTGTTGAACTTCCCGCGTACCCCTGTAATACACGTACCCTGGCCAATCGCGTGTTGAACTTCCCGCTACCCCTGTAATACACGCACCCTGGCTGTTCGCGTGTGATGATTCCCGCGTACCCCTGTAATACACGTTCCCTGGCCTATCGCGTGTTCTACTTCACGCGTACCCCTGTAATACACGTTCCCTGGCTAATCGCGTGTTGAACTTCCCGCGTACCCCTGTAATACACGTACCCTGGCTAATCGCATGTTAAACTTCCCGCATACCCCTGTAATACACGTACCCTGGCTAATCGCGTGTATAACTTCACGCGTACCCCTGATATGCACGTTACCCGCTTTGCGTTCCTTGTTTGGCAGCCCTGTAAACTGGTCCAGGGTTAGCGCAGCCCTTTGCGATGATTTAGCGATTTTGATGGCTTTTCCTTGCGCGAGGGCGTTCTTGGGGGCGTTACTGGCGCTGCTGCAGGGTCGCTGCGATACTCTGCGCCACGGCTGGTTTGGGAGCATAAAATCCATGAATACGCTGTGCGCCGGATTCGGTTTTGGCGCACGCGGCTGGCGCAGACTATCGCACGCGCACGCTGTGCGCCAGCCGCGTGCGCTACTTGTGCGCTGAATTCTATGAATTACCCTGTATGGGTGGAGGGTGACTTTACATGTCACCAGGCCCAGGGAGGACAGCGCTGCTTGCATCCAGCATGACCAGAGAGTACAGTATAAGCAGTGGCGGGCACTACAAACATGTGCCTACCAACTAATTTACACCTGGCCTGCCCAGGGCCAGGAGGGTACTCCACCTGCCCCGGCCCCCTCAGCATTGTAAAGAGCTGCGTGCCTTGGAGGCATATATTTCAACCTAGACCGCCTATGTAACTGTTCTGGGGCACTCTGCGCCAGGCTCGGACTGGCCTATGGGGCAATGCTTGAACCAAGAGCGTAACATGCTAGTGTGGGGGCGAGGTTTTTGGCCCATGTTGGCCCCTTTGATAAATCACTTCACCATGCAGCTAGTAGTTTTGGCCAGTGTTACTGAATGAATAGTCTTTAAAATACACAATTTGCATCACATTTGATCAAAAACATCCCCCTTGGGTGCTACTCAAACAATCTGCCACAAAAGGAATAAATTGCCATTTGCCAACAGTGGGTCACTTTTTCATTGGTGCCCGAGACAGTTATGTGACCCAGCCCGACTCTGCTGTGCGTTAATCTCCTCTTTCCTGTCCTCCTGCACCAAGCAGATGACGGATTTGCGAGGGTGATCAGCCCTCAAACTACTACATAAAGGAATCCCTGTGGGTGAGTGCCACATCTTTTCAGCCTTAACGGTCGCGCAGCCCCCTGTTGGCCCCCTTTACATAATAGGGTGATCACTGCATCTCTTAGTTAAAGGGATGCCTGGCGGGCGGCGGTCCAACCATTGAGGATGAAAAGGCGAGGCTGCTGGAAGCAGAGGCCTTTGTTTCCTAAAACACGAACAAGCAAATTAGAAACAAAGGCCTCTGCTTCCAGCGGCCTCACTTTTACTTCCATAATGGTGGCACCAGCCCCGGACATTTTTTGGTTAGAGGGATCCTTGGCAGGTGGTGGCGCAACCATTATGATGAAACTGTCTTTTTTCCTAAAGCCTGAAGCTCTCGCAAATGAGAGCGAACTTCAGCCATTAGGGGGAAAAAAAGCCTTGTCCTCCAGTGGCCTCATCGCCTGGGGCTGCCAAGGGACATTAGGGAGCACCGGCAGGGCACGTAGTAGAACCATTTTTCGGAGTTTGCCAGGACTCTGCCCCGGCTAGCTCCGGCCCATTTTAAGTCCTGCCACCGCTGTTGTCTGCAGTCCTGGGCCGGTGCGCACTTGTGTGTGACCGCAGATATGTGCTCGCTCCCGCATGCATTGTCCTTAGCGGGAGAGAAAAATGCAGCGTTAGCAGATGGCGCTGGTGCTGTCACGGGCCTCGGGCTGCAGCAGCTGGTTTGGGTGCCCCCTGACACATACCCAGGGCCGGCCTTAGGTGAGGGAAGGCCGGACAACTTCCCAATGCATCATTAGCTCCCAGGGAGCCATTATCCCCATGCCAGCTCGGGGGAGTTTTTCAAGGACTCCCCAGAGCTCGCATAGTGGGAGAAGGCACGGCAGGCACCTTCACCCACTTAAATGCACCCTGTGGTGGCGGGGTGCATTTAATAATAGGATGCACCATATTGATATCATTGTTCCAGTGATTAACTCCCTGGTCAGGCGACGGAGCAGGGAGTATAAAAAAAATAGGTGCTCTGTCTGCCGCCCCCCAACCCCCGGCATTGACCCGGGGTGTGAGGGTAGGGTGAGGGCATCACATTTTTCTTAAACCGGCTGGGGCGCTGCCGCAGCTAAGTCCGGCACTACACATACCTGCATGAATCTTAAAATTACTGGTGTATGTATTTATTGTAGTTCCTCCGCCTACGCCTTATCAGAGTCGGGGAAAGGATAGGGGAAAAACATAATAGTTGGATGTTCTAATAATTCCTAACTATGTGTAATCTACGTCGCAGGGTTGAAATAATCCCCTTAATCCCCTGAGCAACATCCACGTCTCGAGTTGGTAGACTAGAACAATTGATCCTTCCTGCTCAATAGTTCCCCGTTTGGGAGATTCTTGTCAACTAGAATAGCCACGCCTCTTGCCCTCATACTGCCAGAGGAGGAGGCGTGAGCAACCCACCCACGCCACAGTTTGGATATAGCAGATGGGTTTCCTGTAGAAAGGCTGATTTGTAGTTTCTGAGGAAAAGCCACAATTGTGACAGTCTATTTAACCAAAGGGAATCTTCATAAGTGCAAATGTGAGCTTCCTGCAGGCCATATGTCTCTCTGGGTCAGCCTGTTTAATTAGTCTCTTTGTTGTTTGAGGTGTTGGGTGCAGATTGTAAATGGGGGATGCATTTGCTCCAGAGATGCCCCCACTGCAGACATCCGGTGAATGAGTAACTTCATTTCTGCTGCTTCATTTAACATTTCTCTGACCAAGCCATTTATGTGTATATTTATTGTGCTAAGCATCCCCGGTTGGATCATTGATAGCAATGTCAACAACCGAGGGATTCACATTTCGGGTTGAATCTCTATGGTGGTGGAAAGTATACAGTATCACTCATCTATCTAATGGAGTACTGCTTTTCTTTCATTAGCATTGTCTTTCTTACATTCCTATGCAATGCATGTATTGAATTGTAATTAGTAGAAATGGCGGGATACAATTGCTAGACATCATTTATATAGACGAGATCTCTTGTGATCCTAAATTAGTTATCTAAAATCCTTGTGGGTAAATCAAAAAGCACCATGAACTGTCTGTCTATTTATTTTGAGGCTACTAGCTGGACTACAAAGCGCATACCTCGTAAATGTCCCATTTATGAATTGGGCTCTCTGCTGATTTTGACATTTGTTCATCAACTGCTAAGTTTAAGCTATGCATTATTGGTTAGTTTATTTTTATGATCGAGCTTTTTTCTGTGTCACACATTCTGTAAATTACTTGATTTGTTGTAATCTCTTGAAGAAAGGACGCAACACCGGTTATACACATAAACCTTACTTTATTCCTGCTTCTGTCACTGCCTACATAATAGAGACTGTCGTGCATCCGAAAGCCTGGCTCCTCCCTTTCCTCCCTCTTCCCGCCTGCTGCCTCAGGTTGCCTTAAAGGTGCAGAGGCTGATAACATCACCCCCAGACAAATGTTCAGAGGTCGGCTTAGCATTCTTCTACTAGGCGCATGGACTTTCTTATGGTGCATTGCGGGCGAGTCCATTCTGCACTCGATCCTGCAGTCTCACGGTTGTGGGGCACCTGTGGTGGTATTCTTCTTGCCTCCTCTGGGGTCATCCACAAGTCATTGCAAGGTCCCTTTGCCTCTGGCTTGTAATCAATTCGGGCTGTGTCGGTTTCCTTGCTCTTGACGATGCGCTTGAAATGTGAATTGTTCCGTGTAATTTCATGTGTTGCGTTCTGTGCTGTCACCATTGATCCTTTGAGGGCTACTACGCTGAAGGGATTTGGAGAGTATCTTGCATCAGTCTTCCTGGTCGGTATCTGTTTCACTAGTACCTCCTCTCCAATCACAAATTCTTTGGGTGCAGCTCTCCTTCTGACATAAGTGTCATATTTTGCCTATTCCTTTCTCCGGGTGTCTCTTAAAATGGTCTTTTCATCGATCTCCTTTTGATCGTCAATTTTTATCATGAGTCTGGTATGGACCCTGTACTGCATCATTATTTCTGCTGGTGTCTTGTTGGTCGCTTCACGCGGTGTGTTGCGATAGTCCCTGAGGATCCTTCATAGAGCCTGGTGTGGGTTGGCGGCCTCTATGTATGCTCTTTGTATCTTCTTTTTGATTGACGCCATGAAGGGTTCGGCCATCCCATTGGCTTGGGGCCATCTCGCCGTGATTTTTGGGTGGGTGAAACTCATGTGCTTTGCAAATGTGGAGAAGTCGTGTCCATTGAATGGGGGCCCATTATCTCATTTGATTGTTCTACGTATGCCCCACTCGCTTAACACCTCATCGAAAACAGCAGCAACCTGGGGGTACGCTGTGGTCGTGACTTTCTTCACAATGGGAATCTGGAGTGTTCATCAATGAGGACTAATAGGTAATCCCCCGACTCCAGGGGTCCATAGAAGATGACCGCAACCCTGTCCCACGGTCGATCTGGTATGTGGATTGTCTGTAATGGGGTGGGGGCCTCTGCCTTAGCAGTGTACTGGCATGGTAGTCAGCTCTTCACCCATTTGTCCACCATTGAGTCCATTAATGGAAACCAGACATTGCACCCTAGCTGTTTCTTTGTGTTATTCGCTCCCCGATGTCCCTCATGTGCTGTTTTGATAACCTCTGCTCTGAATGTTGCTGAAATGACGAGCTTGCACCCTCTCAGTAGAATGAAATTATCCTTGATCGCTAGTTCGTTGTATATCTTTGCTAATCTCTCTATTTCCTCTTGGGTCACCCAGGATGGCTTTTAAAGGTACGTTGGTAGTCCTTCCACTTGAGTGAATTTTTCAAGTCTGCAAACGCTTTTTGGCACTCTTAGGACCAGTTGAACTCAGTGTCTTTCTGCAGTGGCCTCCCCGAGGGATCGGTGAGTGTTGCGTAGTGCGGGATGTCCCTCGCACAGTACCCGGCCATGCCGAGGAAAGATCCTACATCTGCCACTTGTGTCGGGGCCTGGAGGTTGGTGATGGTGTCCACTTTGTCAGGGTCTGGAGTCATCCCTTTGTCCGAGAAGATGTGGCCAAAGAATTGAAGTATTTTCTTGCTGAGCGTGCATTTGTCTAGAGTTAGGGTCAGACTTGTACGTTGAAGGGAAGTGCAGGTCTCTAGTATGGCTGCGTCGTGCTTCTCCAGTAGGGCTGCGTCGTGCTTCTCCAGTGACCAATGTTCCCTCTAAATTGTTTGGGCTGTGCGCGCCACAGAATAGGTGTGTGCGGGCTGTTTTTCAGTCATGTGCGCAATTGAGTGATGCACCGGTGGCGGTCGGCACCCCACCAGTGAGTAAGTGTTTAGTGTGCACACTGTGCAAGCGAGAAATGCGAATTTGCGGCACAACAAGCTCTACATCAAGGGACATTGGGTGCTCTATTCTCCCCCTAGAGAGAATTTGATCTTGCACCAACTTTGCTGGCATTTGACGTCTTCCATGATCACTTTGGGCATAATAGCCACCCGCCACCTGTCCTCCACTTTGGAAAAACCCTGAGGCAGTTAAGAAGCCATTGAAAGGCTTTTGTTTGCAATGAAATGGCTATTAGCTTTATGAAAACGTGCATGTCTGGAAAGACTCCCTCTGTACCACCTGAAAACTATTCTTTGTTCTTCTGGATTTTCGCCACCACAATGAAGGTAACATTATAAATGGGCAATCATCTGCTGAATTAAGTCATCATCAAAGAGAAACCACCTGGCCAAGGGGCCAGAATAAAATGGAGAATGCATTGCACACCACCACTGTCTCACCATGTTTTCTACTTTGATTTTAATTTCTTTTCTCCTTATATCGTCTTTCTTTACTATAAAGATTTTTCTACGTAATTTCTGTCACAAAATCACACCACCTCACACCTCCTTCTACTGCTATGAATGGGTAGCTGACTGCTAAAGTGGTTGCATGAGAGTTGCCGACTGGCATGAGACACTGCACACTTGCTTGAGACATTGCACACTAACATAACATATTGCACATTTGCATGTGACATTGACTGGCATGAGAAATTGTACACTTGCCGCAGGAGGGGCAAAGACAAGGAGTATGGTGTGGATGTGTCTAATTTGCCTGAGCCACAGCCGGAAGGCCCACATATGGTGCACCGGATCCCCCTCGCACCACCGGGAGCTCCAGCTGATCCCTAACACTGGCGAATTACGCACGCACAATCATTCTTTTTCCTTCAATGAAAAAAAAGCAGAAAGTCAATTTTTGGAACCACGCTATGCAAGGCAGCGACAAGCAACACGGCCCATCATCCAGACTCAGGAAGAGTCTACATGGACCCAACCATGCAGCACAAATGTCCTGCTGTGACAGGACACTGGATCCACTAAAGCAACTATTTAGCCGTTGAGAGGGTTAACACAGCAACAGGAAATACACAGAGGGAAAACATGACAGGGGGCACTTCCACTCCTAGGCAAGGCCCCCCCATGAGAATAGCAGCATCGCTCACCTCTCCCGCAATGGCACGCAATCAAGGTGGCACCACAGCAGCATTGGGCCCGTTTGACCATTACTACACAGACCCCTCATCGTTTGGTCCTAGATGCATGATCTGGATACAAAGATTTGAGGTGGCAATGGACTGTAAAGGCGTAACTGCGCTGTAAAAAAATTAGGTCCTACGGTTACTGAATGTGGGGGATGACGTTCTGCACGTTTTCAACTCCTTAGGCATGCAAGATGGCGCAGATGCACACTGTTCGGCAAAATACGCATTAACAGCATATTTCATGCCACAACTGAACCCCGACTATGAGATACTCAACTTTTGCACCACAGTCCAGACAGAGGATGAGCCTCTTGATGCGTACCACACTAGACTCTGGCGGTTGGCCCTATCCTATGAGGTCAACGACATTGAAAAAGAGATCAGACACCAGATCATTAATGGCATGAACTCTGAAAAGCTGTGGTGCACAGTTCTGAGCGAAAAAGGCATCCCCCTCACAAGAATATTGGAGTACAGATGCCAGAGGGAACTATTGCATGTCAGAGCAGCTCACATGGGCACCACTCTACAAAAATTACAACTTGCCCCACCAACTACATTGGCACAAATCACAAACCGCCCAGCGTCCAGGAAGGAAAACAGCGAACCTCACACAGCCCTGGGCCGAAAGAATGCGGATGGTGTGGAGGTGCACGCCATGGTAAAAGAAACTGCCCGGCTCAAGGCACCACGTGCAGGGCATGCAGCCACAGAGATCACTACGTATGCATATGTTGATCATCAGGCCCACCCCGATGAAACCAAACCCAAACGCCAAAAGCATACACCAGGAAGAAGAAGCAGGCTGATACCACCCTCGTTGCGACTGAGGATAAGGATACTCCTCCACAGACGACTCCGAAAACAAGGCAACGGAACACCGAAGAAGAAGAGGAGACCCAGGTGCCTCATACACGTACAAAGGCAGGAAACCATCATGCCAGTTCACACAAGAGCCTCTGTAAACCTTATGCAAGTCGAAATGTTAAAGCAAATGCAACCCCAGCCAAAACTGAAACACCCAGACACCCTTCTGTTCTCGTATGGCTGCAAAATGCCACTTCCGGTCAAAGGACAGTTCAGGACAACGCTCAGCAGGGGAGACAAGAATCCAAAGTATACGTTGCAATGCGGGCATATAATGCCTTTTCAGTTGGCAGTCTGCAGAAGATCTGGGACTGATAAGGTTCATCTGAGACATTACAGACTCAAATGAAATCAGTGACCTACTAACAAAACGCCCTGGTCTCGTACGGGGCATAAGATGCCTGAAGGGAAGGTTTGTCAAACTGCACATTATCCCAACAGTGCAGCCGAGAGCAGTATGACACAGGAGGACGCTGTTCCACATGCGGGCGCTAGTTCCCATGGAGCTACTAGAACTTGAAGAAGCAGGCATCATAGAACCTGTGTCAGGCCCAACGCCGTGGGTACCACCTATGGTGGTTATGAAAAAATAAAACAACCGGGGAAGGTGAGGATCTGTATCGACATGCACCTGCCGAATGCAGCCATAATAAGAGAATGACACATCACCCCGACATTGCTTGAAATTGTAACAGATCTCACAGGTTCCCGTTTCTTCTCCAAACTGGACAACAAGCCACTACTGCCAATATTCAATGGATCATTACCTCACCCGCCGGCCAAGATTGGCAAATGGCTCCTACACCTTCATCAGTATTCCTTTGACCTGGTGTATCAACCAGGAGTGGAGAACCCGGCGGATTTCCTATCCAGGCACCCGGGGGCTGCAACACCAGTTGAGGTCAAGGAGTCCAGAGAGACAGAAAAACATATTTGCCAAATTGTCAGTACAATAAAACCAAAAGCCATCAGCATCACTGACATGCTAGAAGCCACTCATGCTGACCCATGCTGCAATATAATAAAAAAAGCAATACTTGCAGGTGAATGGAAAACATTTCTCCAAAACATCCGGGTTGTTTTTGGCAGTTTGCCAGGAACTCTCCATCACAAGTGAGAGATTAATCCTAAGAGGCACATGCATCCTCATCCATACCAGCCTACAGGACCAAACAATTACCTTGGCACATGAGGGACATCAAGGGATGGTGAGAACCAAGTCCAGGATATGACACAGGGTGTGATTTCCCCCAAATAGACACAAAGCTAGAGAATGTCATTGAATCATGCCACCCCTGACAAATGGCCAGTGCACCCCTGAGGCTGGAGCCAATACAGTCCGCGACAAGGGGCTCAGCGCAATGGGAAGCAATCAGCATTGCTTTCTGCACGGTGCAGGAAGGAACATACCTGTTGGTCACCATAGGTGACCACTCATGATACCTCGAAGTGGAGATCATACAGTCAATGGCAGCAGAGGTGGCGATCCTGGCCTCAACCACTCAACTCCTCCTTCTCTTCTTGGGGACTGTTCCCCTCTGGACTCTTTCGCGGCCTCTGCAATTCTCTTTCTCTCTTTCTATTCTCCTCTTTGAACCGACTCACTCTGCAGGGCACACGCTGGATGTTCTGATCTCCTCTGACCTCCCCTCCCCATCCCTCTAACCACTCCTCTCTCCTGGAGTGATCACTCCCTCCTTTCCTCCCATCTCTCCCTCTCTACCCCTCAGGCCAAGCCAACTCCAACACTACCATCTACCTTCTCGGTCATCTGACCCATGAAGCGTGTGTCAGTTGAGGCTTTCATCGCCACTTTCTCTCCCCCTCCACCTGCTTTGACTGATTCTCATCCCGACGCAGCCCTTTACTCTTCTATCTCTGATACTCTTGATGTTCTTGCACCTGTCATCAGGATCCGCATGAAGCCCAAAGCTAAGTGCAACTCTTCGTACGACTCCGACCTAGCTACCCTTAACCGCGAGTATAGGGTGGCTGAGAGGAAATGGTGGGCTTCTTGTACATCCTCTGACAAACTGAACTGCCACCTGCTCCAAAGGCAATACCGGCTCCTTTTCCAAACTAAGAAGAGAGCCCACATCCAAGTATGCATCTCAGCTAGAATCTAACAACTGGGCTGAACTATTTAAAATCTGCAAGGAGCGGCCAACCCTGCTGCAATCTCTACCTCTCCTGTCACCTCCCAGGCCCTTTGCATGGCCCTTGCCTCTCATTTCATCTCAAAAACCCAGGACATCCTGTCCACCTTCTCGCACTCTCCTCCTCTTACCCTTCTCCCTCTGCTATCCAGGAGTGGTGTGCCGCCAATGATCTCTGCCTTAAAGCCAGTAAGACAGAGATTCTCCTCATTGGCACACCTGCACCCTCTTTTCCTGTGACTCTCTGGCTGGCCTCCCTTGGCCCTCTTCCTGCTCCCTCCTGTGAGGCTAAGAACCTCTGGGTCATCTTCGACTCCACACTCTCCTTTTCTCTGCACACCTCTGACGTCTCTAAGAAGTCAAACTACCAACTGCACCTCCTCAGAGGTATTCTTCCTTTATTCTCTTTCCCCTAGAAGATCACTGTCTCTAGAGCTCTGGTTCTCTCTAGGCTGTACTACTGCAACAGCCTCTTTCTAAATTTGCCTGCTTCTACTCTCTGCCCTCTGTAACTCATCCAGAAAGGACTGCAAGACTTGTCCTTGGCCTCAAGCCCTGGGATTGTATCACTCCAGCTCTAAAATCTCTTCATTGGCTACCAGTGGCTGAAAGTATTACATTCAAGACACTTTGCATTGTCCACAAGACTTTCTGGGGCCTGGGTCCACATACCTTCAACTCTCCCTCCTTAAATTCCTTCCTACTCGAGCTCTTCGCTCCTCCACCTCCAACTCACTCCTGGCCAGAGCAACGAGTTGGGTGCAGATCTCTTTCCTCGGCTGGGGCCTCCCTCTGGAACAGCCTCCCTGCCTCTCTGAAACTTGAGGAGAGCCATCTTCGGTTCTGGAAGCACCGCAAGACCACCTTTTTTGCTTCTGCCTTTGCTCTACCTCTCCCCTGCTGATCTGTCTTCTTCGGCACCGGGCCCCTGGTTACCCTCTGATTCTTGGGCCCAGGTCCCTGCGCACCCAGCCACACACCCACACTGGCTCCTGGCAACCCTTGCACTTGGGTCTGTATCTGTAACCCTACAGTCCCCTTTCCCTTGTCCGCGCTTTAACCTTGCACTTGCCACTATTGTTGTTTTTATCCTGTGCTCAGCACTTTCAACTCCTCCCCTTCCCGTTGCACTTTCCTTCTCCCCTCTCCCCTGTACTTGTGCATTCTCAATATCACTGGGCCTAGTAAGATCGCTGTTTTGTCCGCCCTTGTTCCCCTCCCTTGCCTTGTCGCGCTCTGAAACACTTGTGTATGAGCGCGATACAAATAAAATATCATATCATATCCCAGCTCTGGAAAAGACATTCGCTAAAGATGGACTGCTGAAATCCATCAAGGGTGACAATGGGCTGCCATTCCAAGGAAAAGAACTGACAAAGTACATGGACAATCAACATATTCGCCATCACCACATTTTTTTTACTTTTAGTGTTTTTAGCCTTTTGCTTACCCGGATCCTTTGCGGCGGTCTTTCTCTGATGAAGATAGGGTCTCTCCTCACCCGATGCCTGGGCTGTCTTGATGAACAAGACTGGCCTGGCAAAAGGAAGAAACCCCCCAAGGACAAACTCCAATTGGAGTTAACAAAAATGTTGGTGCAGAGTTGTAGTCCATACAAGGTGAGTGATCCAGTACAGGTTGCAGTATCGTAGTGCCAACACAGATGAAGGACTTGAGCCCATGAATTATGGTAGGATGGAAACCGGCTGATGTATTGAGCACTGGACAGACACAAGGAACAAAAGGGTAGGAGGTGTGGAGCAGCTATGAAGGAAGTCAGAGAGGAATGAAAAGGGACTGTAACAAGAGCAAGGATCAACAGCGGGGAGCGAAACAGGAAAGAAAGGAGCGTTACCGGCAAGGGGGAAAGTTGCAACATGACGCGTTGTGTTCCTCTGGTGGTTTACATGGCCGTGGGTGAGAGAGCTCCTCCCTCGGAGTGTAACGTTGCGTAAGGGACACTAGTTCCTGGCTTTGTTGGCCAAAACAGGTTGGTTGGCCTGATGCGTGAGACGCATGTCTTGGTTGGCAAAAGTGCACGATGTAAGGGGCACCAGGTTGTGGTAGGCAAAAAGATCGCCACCGGTCATACAAGGACCAAGAGCAGTATCATGCTCTGAAAACATTACTCCAAGGTGGCCACAAGGAAATGGTGATGCTGAACGAACAAGGTGTTACGCATAGCAAAAGCTCAGAGCACTCTGTGAAGGGTGGACCTGTACTGGTTTTTACAAAATTACTGGGTGACCCAACAAAGCTCCAGAGATATGTCCCCGGCAGATCTAATGTCTGGAACAATTCTCAACTCTTCAATACTGCACCACCACAGCCGGTCGGTGAGGAAACTAAACAAGGAACGCACTTACTTCAGGCGGGTGGCAGCCAATGAGTGCATGAGCACCTGGCGACGCCCAAGGAAATCAAGACACAAGGTGGGGGACCAAGTATTGGTGTTGAGGAGTACAACGAAAGCCAAATTATCAACCCGCTATGACCTTGAACCATGGAGGGTAATCAGCAGAGAAGGGACAATGATAACAACCAGCAGAGATTATGAGATCATCACAAGGAATGTATCGTGGTTCAAGCATGTCCCGGAAGAGATGTGGACAGAAGATCAGAACCTGCCAAGACGGAGGGTGAAGATGCGCACACCTCCCCGATTCGATACTGATGGGGGAGACAGTATGAGGTCCTGAGCCCATTGACCAAGCAGAGGAGGTGGCCCTCAGCCTGGAGGGCGAGCGTGATGAGGAGGAAGACGCAGAAGCGGCACCATGTTAACGCTACAGTGTATACAACCTGATGTTGGCCCTGCAGTCCCCGGGTAAGCTGAGACTATGTGTGCTAATATGAACTCGAGCTTATCACAGATGTAAAGTAAGTTGTAAGATCTGAGAGTGTTTATGTATTTTGTCATTATGGAAATAGAGGGATGACGTGTATGCGTCACGTCACTGCGCATGCAGGACGTGACGTATAGTCATTAAAGGGCCCGCAAGGCACTGGCAGTTCCCGGCTAACCCTCACACTGTGTGGACATGTCTAATTTGCTCATGCCACGGCCCGAAGGCCCACACATGGCGCACCGGAGTCTCCCTCGCACCACAGGGAGCTCTGGCTGATACCTAACAGCACCCAGGCTTATTGAACACAGAAACAATGGGTCACAGACACAAAGTGTTCAGACGCAAGCCCCCAGTAATCAAGTAGGTGTGACAGAGAAAGTGTGTAGTGTCCCTTTTAATATCTCCCATGCACCATAGCACAGTGGGGGACTGTACCCTAAGGTCAAGTGGAGTGCAGAGAGGAGGTGGGCAGGTAAGAGCAGCAGCAGAAATTCTAGCCTGTGAGCGCTGCAGCGTGCCTGCTAGAACCAAGCAGAGAAAACAGTAATGAACAACAATAACCGCAAATAGTAAATTGTGTTGCATCCATTCTTTATTTGGTTAATTCCGTTTTTATCCACATGGAATAAGTGAAAAAGAAGACCAGACACTGAATCCACCGAGCGCACTCAAACACACACCTGCACTATCATCTGGCACCTGTATGAGCCAGCAAATCACCGCCACACCAAGGTCACTTCCTACCAGCCCAGGCGCTCTAAACATTACGTGGCAGCAAAGCTTGCTTACTGGTATGCCTGGAAGGGCTTCCAACCGCAAAGTGGCCGTCCTGCTCCACCCCTGGGGTTAGGGGTCAAGGAGTGTTCAGTAACTTACCAGAAGAAAAAACAAGATGACTGTGGACATATGGAGCACAGATATGAACAAGTGGTGAAAAGGCTTACGAAACGCTCGGACATAAAAGGGAACGTCCTCGGACATTCTCTGCGATACTAAAATCGCTTAGAGAACGCAAGTGGAAATGCGCATGACTGTGTGACAGCACCGTATGGACCAGCCAGCCCCGGCCATTTTGGAACTGACATGGACACCCTGCTCCCGGACATGTGGGGGTGGGATGCCACAGCTGGAAATGTAAAAGAAATCTCTTACAGGCAGTAAAAACACACTAGACTGTCATAACTATTTTGCAAAGCGTGGAAGATGTTTCCGTGCACAGGAAGAAATACTGGCCAAATAGACTCCAAGGGCTGGATTCACAGAAGCGTTTTATATTGTCGCAATCCCGTAGGAAAGCACTGGGTGAATCAGGCCCCAAATCCATGCCAGACAACCTGGAGGAGGAGAAAAGGACTGAGCAAAGACAATGTACACCAAAAACAGTATGCACATCAAGGGGTGCTACAACTGCACATGCACATTACAAAAACACACTGTGCGAGGTCATAATGATTTCACACCGCTTGGAAGAGGTGGGCGCACGCAGGAAGAAAGACTGTGCTTCAATGGAAACTGGGTGCATGAAAGTCAACAAAGTGAGAACAATACCTAGAGAAATAGAAAAGGACACAGACAAGACCCCAGGTACACAAAAGGCACAAAGTGAACAAAAAGGTATACTGCAGCTGTGAAAGACCCCTCCCCCGCTGACACACACACACAAAATGCAGGCAGCAGCGAATGGCCAGCTAGAGGCAAAACATAGGACCAACTTGAGAAATTAGGACACTTTTGTCAAACTGTGCAAACGCAGAACAGTGAAAAAAGTGAAAGGAGAAAGTGACAGCAGCAACCAAACAGAACACAACGACGAATCAGCACTCCTGAGTGGCCACACCCATCTGTTCCATAAACGTCGATGCAAAAGAACTCAGCATGATGGTAAACTCTGGGTCAGACATCCCCATGCTCCCCAAAGCCAGAAACCATTGAACAAGACCCACTCCAAACCCAGTGTGTAAAAAGGCGGGAAACAACAAATGCTAGGCTACATGAATTGCATTATGAAGTTCAAAGACAGGACGACCGCATTTACAGGGCATGTTACATCTAATAGGGACTCCCTGCTTGTCTGGTCACAATGACGTAACCTGGACGTACAGCTCAACGCCAACGCCAGGGAACAGGGGATGTCAATTTTGTACAAAAAAATGGAAGACATACTCAAGACACACCAACAGGTGTTCAGGCACGATATAGGAACTTTTAAGGCATATATATGCATTAAATCAAAATGGACAAAACATGAAATTGACACTCATTGGATACAATGGAACCACTGTCCAGCGCCTAATTTCAAGTTTTGGATCTCAGTAACCCAGAACAACCCATAATTACTGCCAATCACTTTCCTTGCTCTAGCCTAGCTTTTAAAGAAGGAACGATTTACATGTCGTGGCTCATTTAAGAGACTATTGTTTTGGGCAAGGCGTTTCGGTGTTAAGAAATGCAAAGGGTATTTTTTATTCTAAAAGCACACACAAAGCACCAGATAGCTGCCTAGATGGTGCTTTGTGTGTGCCAGGCCACCTAAAATATATCCCACAAAGCAGTTTTAAACTAACTACATTATTTTCAGAAGTTCATATCTAAAAATAGTTTATTTTTGGAATTATGTAATATTTTGATCGCACCATATATTAAACCTGTATTTGTCAAACATTGAAACACAAATAGTTAACCTTTTCTCACAATAGTCCAAGTCTTGAAAGCACATTTTCAAAACCCAAAGGTTGTGTTTTGCCATGTGTTGAATTGCATCCTGGTATTTGTAGTCTCCCATTCAAGAAGGGGAGAATAATGCCACAATTGAATTGTTTTGCCTAACATGTTTCTATAAGGATTTATATATTTGTGTGAATACCTTACTATGGTTTGTGTACTTTTTAAGTCATATTTATAAAAACAGATTGCTGTTTAAAGCCAAACTTGGGGCCTGAAAAAGGGCAAACGATGAGCAGGCAAGCAAGTCATTTATATATGCCCAGGATGTGGTGGGAGGTGCAAACCTGAAGCCGGTCAAGTGGCACAGCTAGAGCGCTCGCTTTGACATCCGTGCAGAGCCTGCTCACGCAGGTTCGAATCCCGGCAGCGCCAAACTCAGCCTTTCATCCTTCCAAGGTCGATAAATGAGCACCACACACCGGGGGTAATAATAAGCAGCGCTCAGGTACCTGAGGATTCGTAGCGCTATATAAATGCCAAATTATTATTATTATGTTATTTACCCTCATTGTGGCCGTGAGTTGTTTTTAGGGCATAAGTAGAGAATACATGTGGGTGGGCCCACTTTTATCAGAGGGTGCTGCTACCCTGCTTGCGTATCCGGCAAACTTGCTCAAGTGTTCGGCTACAAGGATTTCACCCAGGTTGTCCAAGTGCAGACGCTTACCCACAAAACCACATAAAAGTGTCATCAAAACAAATGTCTCTTACTGGGATTTTGTTTTTCTGGGAATGTTTCACTATAGATTGTTGGGATTAAAAGGTGGGCACCTTTTACATTTTTTAAATGCCAATTTTCTTTTGTCGGGTGCACTTTCTTGTAAATTGAATGAAATGTGTATATTTCACTTTAAGATATGTACACGTACTGTGCGTATATTCATAGGTGCCAGCTTTTGACTTTTGTTAGGGGGCCAGAAGTTCCCACACCAAGTGATGCGAAGGACCCGTACCCATCCCATAGTAAAAACGCCACATTTTACAGCACATTTATCTGCAGGAATGGTATAAAAAAAAGCCATATGGTTTACAGGAAGATATAAACATAACATCTCAGCAACAGTCACCTAACCTGCTCAGCTGCTATTGCAACATTCTGTTATGGCATCCCCCGATTCCCCTTTCAATTCCTGCACCCCCAAAACAGTTGTGGCCTGCTCACCCCCTCCAATGAAGGCTCATGGGATACATTGATGAGGCTCCCTTCTCATTTTGTCTGCTAGTACAAAATAAAGCCTCACTCCTGATAATGATGCATAGGTGAATGTCAATAGTGACAAATAATATACTGGACGTCACATTGTGTCTCCTGCCTTACTAATGGCAATGTGTTTTTAATGTAACTGGCCATGATATTTTGTATATTAAAGACTCATTCTGTGAAATAATTTTCTGTAATATCAGGGTCACCATTTATGCAAATAAAGGAGCCCCCACATTTCATGCCGCCCAGGGACCTGCAAATCCTAATCCCTGCCCTTTTGGGACCTAGCAATATGCCTGGACTCTGCTCTGTGGCCTCTGTATTGAACACAAAAGGACACATATGCACAAAGGATTGGACAACAAAGAGTGCTGAAGGAGAACCCTTTGATCAGCAAAAACTGGACTCTGTGGGGTTCTCAATCTCCGTAGTAGGAATCGCGCCTAAGGAGAACCTAGCCAGTGGCATTCAGCAAGAGCAGGAACCTGATGGCAAAGACTAATGGAAGTATTTTATGGGCATGTGGAACTACCCCAAGTTCGCTGGGAACGTTTCAACCAAAACTGAGTGGCTAAAAGGTGAACTCTACACATAGACTGAACAACCAGGCACGCATTCAAGAACGTGAAGAATTACGCTGCAAATTCACGATGCCTCCACCCGTTCAAAGTTGATTGCAGGATGGTCTCAGCAGTGGCCACCAGTTTTGTTTGTTTATTAATTTGTAGGGCGCACCGAACCCTTAGGTAGCTGGGCACAACACAGTACAAAGGATACTGAAAGCTTAGTTACATAGTAGAAAGGGTAGTGTAAGGTAGATGATGCCCAACTAGGCTGAAACACGTGTATGGGGTTGCTGTTGGTACTCTTGTTCAGAGGCGAATTGCCTAGCATTTCGGTGCTGGACTGCCCCTGGGCAGGACAAAGATTCATATGCAGGGACATTTATTCTCTGTGAAAAGAACAGTGAGCTAAAGACTTGGTTGAGACTCTCCCAGGGGCCATCCACCCAAGAACAAGTCAATGGGCTGTGTTCATGCTGGTAGAGAGTTTCCCAGACCCCCCTCTGTTTTGCATACCAAGTAACTTTGGGTCTCACCCTAAATTACCAGGGAAATCCAGACGTGAACCCCTTGCTCACTGCTCTTAGAGAGGCACAGCTTCACCTCACTGATGATGCCCAACTAGGCTGAAACATGTGTATGGGGTTGCTGTGGTACTCTTGTTCAGAGGAGAATTGCCAAGCATTTCGGTGCTGGACTGCCCCTGGGCAGTACAAAGACTGATATGCGGGGACATTTCTTCTCTGTGAAAAGAACAGTGAGCTAAAGACTTGGTTGAGGCTCTCCCAGGGGCCATCCACCTAAGAACAGGTCAATGGGCTGTGTTTGTGCTGGTAGAGAGTTTCCTAGACCCCCCTCTGTTAAGGTACATACATACAGTAGGGGGCCAGGTACAGGGGTACAAGCCAGTGCGGGAGAAGGTACAGAGGCTAGTGCAAGTAGGTTAGTTGTGCCTGTCGTTAGATCGTAGCCAGTTAATAGTGTTACGTCTGACGCTATAGTAGGACGGGTCTATTCTAAGATCAAGTGGGAGTGCATTCCAGTACTGGGCAGATTTAACCGGAAAGCTATTTCCACCTGTGGCCTCAGTGCAGCCAAGGGTGGGCTGGCCTATAGGGAACTCTGGAGATGTCCCTGCAGGCCTTTGCACTTTCTGCCTCTTTTTTTGTGGGAACCTATTTTATTTTCTATTTTCTCACTGGAAAAGGGTTGGGCTTAATGAAAATGTGTAGTATGGGGCGACTTTGAACATTATTTCCAGGGCCTCTTTTGGTTCCCAGTCCATCCCTGGGTGCAGCCATCTGCAGAAAGGATACAAAACACAAGAACACCGTGGCATTCACACCCAAACTGCCGACAGAAGCTGAGACACAATATTCATTACGGTATTGCCAACCTGTGTGATCTAAGCCTCCCCCTCGAACCCTCCCCATAAGCAAACTCTACATTTCTGAGATTGGTAATTAACATATTCACATGCATCCCGAACAGAGGAACAAGTGGTCTAGTGGGTAAATGTTGCGTCTTTCATCTTGAGAACATGTATTTGAATTCCTGCTTTGCCATCAAAAGCACACTGATAACATGAAAGCACTAGAACTGTAGATCCTGAGGACACAGTTAGCCGGATCTCGGTTGACCAATGACCAGCGCTGCTGATTTGCAGTGCACGCCTGGAAACATACGGGGTTCACAACTCCTGGTACTTTCCTTAACATGGCGGCACTGCTTTGGCTGTTGGCACCTCTGCCGGGTGTAGTCAGACGCGTTCAGGATTCATGGCCAAGGCCCATTAAGAAGTCACACAATCACAGCTATTGTATCTCTTTCTTGAATAGGGGGGCCCCGGGGGGAACGCGAAGCGTTTCCCCCCAGGGAGTTTTTTGGCGCTGCACACGGCCAGCGAGTGGCCGTGGGGGGGCAGAGCGCCTCCCTAGGGGTATTTAAGGGCTCAGGGAAGGTTCGGGAGGCAGGCGACGGTTAGGACTTGGTAATTGTATCAGTCCTGTCGCCCGCTCCCGAGCCTTCCCTGAAGCTAGCTGGGCCTTTGGGCTGCAGAATAGAGTAGGTAAGGAGGGTTAGTTAGTATTTTGGGGGTGGCGCAGGTAGTTAGGAGTTATTTAAAAGTTATAAAAAAATAAAATAAAAAAAAGCAACTTTGTGTTGGCGAATTTCGCCCAGTGGGGAGTAGCGTAAATAAGCTACCCCCCCCCTCCTTACCTGAGCTGCCATTGGCGTCCGTGCACGGTGGGGCGGCGGGATCGTGGGGGTGGGTTTTTTCTTTGCGCAGTCTTCGGTTTTCTGGGGAACGGGGTCTTGTTGAGGGAGAGGGGATTTTCTCCTCGTCGGGCCCGTTTAGGGCTTCTTCCTCCGTCGCGCGGGAGGGGGGGGAGTGCAGGCCTGGTTGGGCTGCACATCAGGTGGTTCCGTGCGGGAGCCGCGGACACTTCCATTTTCTCTCTCCCCACGGCGCCGGGTCTTCCCTGCCCGGATCCTCTTGGTTTTGCGGGGGTGTGATTAGCAGAGCCCAGGCGGCCCTGTCTTGTGGGGAGTATACCGGCGCGGTGACAGCCTCCTGTCAGAGGGGGCAGGGCAGGCGCCTTAAAGGGGCCGCGCTGTTTTGCTGGGCTGTTAGTAGTGCGGTGCAGCTCTTGGGCCACCAGGGGGCAGGGCGGGCGGTGCTATGGTGGACTGTTACCTGATTTAGAGGGTTTTAAAAAAAAAAAAAAAAAAAGGGAATATGTTCAAGGGAATTAGGGGTGATTATCAGCAGCAGTAGTAGGGGGCTCCTGGGTGGTGTGCATTTAGCAGGTGAAGAAGTAGAGGTAGGAGAGGGGGGGTTTTCTTTGGGAGAGGGGTAATTTTTAGGTCGGGGGGGGCAAATAATAAAAAAAAAAAAAAAATTCTTGAATAAAAAAAAAAAAGAGAAGTGCTATTTTGGGGTTATTTAACCCCTCTGTGTTATTAGGGTTATAGCGCATTTTCTGCTGGTTTTCCCTCTGCTAGGAGTAATTTTTCCACTGGTAGGTACCGGCTCGGGGGCATATTTAGCTAGTGAGCGTCAGGGCGAAGTTTAGTGCGCTCTCAGAGTAGTAGTGCACGATGGTGGGCCAAGGGGTTAGCAAGAAGGGGCTGGTTGATGCTAGGGCTCTTAGGGAGGCCCTGGAAATCATCAGCAGGGCATCGAAGGCCCAGTTGGAGGGGGCAGTGGGGGAGGTCACGGGTGAGGGGGAGATAAGGGGCGGTAGACCGCAGCATAGAGCGGCAGCTGATGGGGAGCTTGCGGCAGTGTTGGCTTGCACCCCTACGGCGGGTAGGGGGGAGGTTTGGGAATCCAGGGGCAGGAAAATGAGGAGGGAGATAGACAGGAGGGCGGATGGGGGAGTAAGGATGTCGGGTGGGCAGCCAGGGAGGGAGGAATGGAATGATAGCCCTAGGGAAGAGGGGAATGCTCAAGAGGGTGGGGCTCGAGGGAACAACAGTGGGGGCAGGGATGGGGCACAGAAGGGGGTGTCAGGGCACTGTTGAGGTGGAGATTGAGGGTTTCGGTACGGCCCCTCCTCGGTCAACGCAAGGAGAGCCTAGAGGGCGCAGCACAGCCCCTAGCAATGAGGATTCCAGGGTGGAGGTCGGAACGCCTCGCCCGAGAGAAGAGGACAAGGCAGGGGTTCCCACAACCCCGCCGAGAAGACATCAAAGGAGTGGCGGGGCGGACGCCCCGGGCTCGCAAGAAGATCATCAACTCATCTCGGGCATGAGCTCGCATCCACAATGGTATTTAAGGGGTGATGAAGTTGGTTGGGAGGAATATATGGGGCAATGGGAATTGGAAGATTACAGGGCGGAAAGGGAAAGGGGGGAGGAGAGAAGAAGTTCAAGGTGGGATAGGGAAAGGGAAGTGCAGGGTGGACGGGGTGAAAGGGGTCAAGAGAACTATTGGCTGGGTGAGTGTGCTGACATGTTTTGTCCCCGCACTAGGAGCCCTCTAAGAATGGAGAGGAGGAGCACCGGTGTGGACGCCAGGCTGCAGGTGGCAGGTGTGGAAAGAGGTGAGCGGGAAAGGGAATGGTCATCTGCATGGCAGAGAGGGGTTACAAATAGGTGGATAGGGGATGAACGGGCTGGTTTTCAAGGTGTAACGAAGGAAGTTGGTGTGCAGGCCATTGGAGCCGAGGGGGTTGAAAAGAGCATTTGCTCAGTGGAGGTCCAAACGGACAAAGTGGTGGAGCCATTGGGGCTCGAAGTGCAAGCTGGTAAAGATAAAGAGGTGGAAGTGAAAGGAAAGGAGAAGAAATTGCCATACATGGGGATAACAAAACCATTGGGGGCACACTTGATGGCAGCGACCAGGGAAAAGATCCAGGCAGGGGAATTTGTGGATGTCTTCAAATTGCTCCATAGGGAAGTGAGAGCGAAGGAGGGGTCTAAGGAGGAAGAGAGGGAACTGGCTTCACGCCCGAGGGTCCCGGTGACCATTGAGAATTGGACGTCGGCGTTTATCATTTATGCCAGTGTGTATTGTGAAAAATTCCCATAGCGTTGCGTGGCCCAGCTTAAATATATGGATGTAATAAGGAAGGCTTTTACGAGCTTTGGGGGCTTTGCCTGGGTAAGGTATGATGAGGAATTTAGAGCGAGAATGGAGAGGACAGTCAGGCGGTCTGGGGGGAGATAGATATGGATCTCTGGCTGCAATGGATGGCCCCAACGAGGCCTGCCCCGACATTACATACAGCAAGTGGGCTGCCTGTGCCTTTCCGGCCCTTTCTTGGTCGCCCCGCCCATGAGGGGGTGGGGGGAGGAGGCAGGGGCCAGTCCTCAGCAGCGTGCTGGGGGTACAATAAGGATAGCTGCACAAGGACCCTGTGTAGGTTCAGGCACGAGTGTAGCAAGTGCAGTGGAAAACACCCTCTCACGCAGTGTTTCCAACAGGAGACAGGGGGAGGGGGAGAGGTGCAGGAAAAGGGGTTGGGGGGAAAAGCTTTTACTCCAATTAAAGTGGGTGTGTTGGAAAAATGGTTGCAATTTTATCCGGATAGGGAAGGGGCTAAGATTTTGAGTGAGGGGTTTTGTCAGGGGTTCAGATTAGGTTACCAGGGTCCAAGGGTGCGGCGGTGGGCGGAAAATTTGAAGTCGGCAAGAGAAAATGTTGAGGTGGTAAGACAAAAATTGAGCAAGGAAATAGCGGCAGGAAGGATAGTGGGCCCATTTGATGACGTACCGGGTGACTTAGTGATATCCCCATTGGGGGTGGTGCCCAAGAAAGCTCCAGGGGAGTTCAGACTGATTCATCATTTGTCATGGCCGGAGGGTATGTCAGTTAATTATTTCATTGCCCCGGAAGAATGTGGGGTTGTGTATGCAAGTGTTGACCAAGCGGTTGAGCTGATAAGGAAGGAAGGGCGAGGGGCCTTCATGGCCAAGTGCGATATCAAGGCGGCGTTTAGGTTATTGCCGGTGCACCCGGAGGACTTTTGGTTGTTAGGTTTGCAGTTTGAGGACCGCATATACATAGACAAAGCATTGCCAATGGGGTGCGCAATTTCCTGTGCTTTGTTTGAAGGGTTCAGCTCTTTTCTACAGTGGGTTTTCTCATTCAGCTCGGGGTGGGAGAGTGTGCTGCACTATCTGGATGATTTTCTGTTCATTAGCGGGGCAAAAAGAGAGGAGGATTGCAGAGAAATGCTAAAGTTGTTTCAGGAATTGATGGAGGAGCTAGGTGTACCATTAGCCGAAGACAAAACAGAAGGGCCGGCAGTGGTGTTAACATTTCTAGGAATTGAACTGGATTCAGTGGCCATGACCTCACGCTTGCCGCACGACAAGGTGAGCAAATTGGTGGTACTGTTGGAGAAAGCGGTGGGGGCCAAGAAAATGATGCTGGTGGAGATGCAGAGATTGGTTGGGCATCTGAATTTTGCATGTAAGGTGGTGGCCCCAGGGCGGACATTTTGCAGGAACATGGCAAGGGCCATGGCGGTAGCAAAGTGCCCACATCATCGGATAAGAGTATCGGGGGCAGTGAGGGAGGATTGCAGAATTTGGCTGCGCTTCTTGGAGAGTTTCAATGGAATGTCAATGTGGTTGCAGGGAGACCCGGTGACATGGGAAGTTCAGATACTCTCGGATGCAGCGGGGGCCGGTGGTTTTGGGGTGTTTTGGGGGGGGAAATGGTGTGCGGAAAAGTGGCCAGAGAGATGGTTGAAGGAAGGGAGGAGTATAGCATTTCTTGAATTTTTTCCATTACTAGTAGCATTGGAGTTGTGGGGGAAGGAGTTGCAAAACAAGAAGGTGAACTTCAATGTCGACAACGAATGCGTGGTCCATGTGGTAAACAGACAGTCAGCTAGGGATCAGAGGGAGGCAAGGCTGATGAGAGAATTTGTCCTGCGTTGCATGGAATGGAATGTGGTGTTTAAGGCAACACATGTGCCAGGGAAGGATAATGGCATCGCTGATGCATTATCTCGTTTTCAATGGCAGAGATTCCGTGGATTGGCTCCAGATGCAGATCAGGAGGGGCAGCAGATTCCGGAGGAGCTGTGGAAGATAGGAAGCTGAGAGCGCTTGCTCTGGTGGAGGGTTCATTGGCCGCGGCATCTAAGAAGTCATACAGGAGGGCGTGGGAGGATTTTATTGGAGGAGGAGCTTGTAGTTGGAAGGGTAGATGGGATGCGGAAGAGCGGAGGAGGGATGATGTCACAAATTTCCTTCTGAGATGCATGGACAGGGGCTGGTCAAGGGCAATGATAGCAGGAAAGCTAGCAGGGATTGCCTTTTACGGGAAATGGTTTTGGGGTTTTCAACCAAGTGGGGGGGAGATGGCGAGTAGGATGTTGGAAGGTTGGGCAAGGGAGAGTAAGAGAGACAAGGATAAGAGGAGGCCGATATCGGCTGAATTGCTGCAGAGGTTGATTGAGGTGGTGGGGGGAGTTTGCTGATCGGTATGGGAAGGGGAACTGTTTGCGGCTTGTTTTACATGGTTATTTTTTGGGGCCTTCAGGGTTTCTGAGTTGGTGGGGGGAAAAGGGGGGGTAGGGGGACTGCAATGGGAAGATGTGCAAATTACAGAAGAAGGTTTAGACATCAAGATTAAAAGGTCCAAGACGGATCAGAAGGGAAGGGGCTCTTGGGTCCTGCTGGGTCGAGGGAGCAAGGTTTTATGCCCAGTTCAGGCAGGTAAGGTGTGGAAGGAGCGCTGAGGGGGTAAGTCAGGTTTGGTTTTCCAGCATGCGGACGGATCGCCGGTTACAGCGGCACAGGTGCTAGGGGTATTGCGGAAGGCGCTGGCCACGGTGGGAGAAAAGGCTGAGGAGTTCGGGACTCATTCTTTTAGGATGGGCGCAGCATCTGAGGGTAACAGACTGGGTTTTTCGGAAGATAAAGTGAAAAGTTTGGGGCGTTGGAGGTCGGGGAAATACAAGGGTTACGTCAGGGATTTTGGGAAAGGGGATTGTTGAAGAAAGATGGTGGAGGACTTTGTGGGCAAGATGTTGTTGTTGTAATAATTTGACTTGTCAGTAATTTTGTAATTTCTGTTTCAGATGCTGCGCAAAAGAAAGGGGAGTTGGCGCAAGTTTGGATTGTTGGCCATTCAATTGTGAAGTGGGCTGGTAAAGAGGCAGAGAAAAGGGTGTTTGGAAGGCAGTTGGGGTGCAGTTAAAAGGAAGTGGTGGTGAGGTGGCACGGTTTGGGGGGCCTGCGGTGGGATCAGCTGCTGCCCATATTGGCAGGGATGAGGGAACGCTATGGAGTTCCACGGGTGGTGATGCTGCATGCTGGGGAGAATGACCTGGTGAGAGATACGGCGGTGGCTCTGCTAAGGAAAATGAAGAGGGACTTAGTGTGGATTAGGGATATGTGGCCTCAAGAAGCGGTGGTGTGGACTAAGTTGTTGCCGCGAAGAGTGTGGAGGGGAGCAAGAAGTGAGGGAGCAATAGAGCGGGCCAGGAAGGGGATAAACAGGGAAATGGAAAAATGTTGTGCCTCAGTGGCGGTGAGGGTCATGGACCATAAGGAAATAACATATGAGGGTTTTCTTATCTTTAGGGAGGATGGGGTACACTTGTCCGTGTATGGGAATAATCACTACCTGGCGGACTTGGGTTCTTGGCTGGGAGACTGGGTAAAGAGTTTGAGGTAGGAAAGTTGGGGGGGTGGTTTGGGGCAGAAAGAACTCCTCGGGTTCACTTGGGCATTCTCCTGCCAATCCCCTGCGACCCTCCTCTCAGGTGATCCTCCCTTGCTATCCACCCCCTGGGTTGGGACGCAAAAGCGATGGCCCTTCCCTGGCCATCTGAATGGAAAATCCCGAGGGAGTAGGTGGGAGAATACTGTCAGCATTCTCATACCTCCCTAACCCTTAGAGCGGCAGCTAATTACCTCTCAGGATGCTTTTGGTGGTTTCTCCTGTATTTTGCACTGGTGTTGCTTGAAAGGAAGAATCACATCACCATCTGTGAATACACCAAAGCGTGTATTAAGAAACACAGTCCTTCAGTGTTGTCCACAACTATGGTGCCCCGTGGGGGCCATTGTCTCATTGAGAATTACTCACCCTTCAAATTACTTCAGGGACATCAATCCACTAATTACGGATAAACCAGCATTCTCTCTTTCTATAGGTTGACCAAGTTGACAGACAAAAATGTAGCGTATTCCTAGCTCGACAAGTCTAGAAAATTAAAGAGAAATCTTTAGTCCTGCCACAATTTAGATCAGAGACCCTCAGTAACAAAAACATTAGATTCACCATTGTCTAAGGTGATACGCAAAGTTTATCACTCACCTAAAATTGTAGGTTAGTGAGCCCGACCAGCCTTATCCTAATGGACAGTAGTCAAATAATTTCAACTTATTTCAACAGCAGGACCTTCTCTGCACCAGATTAATGGCTACGATGCATCTTGGTTGCTTACAATGCCTTAAAAATATTATTTGGATAGTTCATCAATAAATCTGTCCTGTTGCGGAAGCTTTACCCTTTAATAACCCCCCCCCCGTGCAACGCCATTAGCGAGCAATACTAGACTAACCATATGAATTATTTTCTGATAGGTTATCTTTCCAAAGTGGACAGTCTCGTAGACTCTTATTCTGCTCTTTCAAAATACCTCTATGAGAGTGGGAAAGGGGACAAATAACACCAATGAGTGTTCCTGTCGGCTTTGCATTACATTACAGAGCATTTCAGGAATATAACAATGATCAGAAATCTCTATCTTTGATAAACAAGTCTGTAATAAAAGGGTTGTATGTGTGAATCTCTAATACATAAGCAACACATGACTTGCTACTCACATCACTGTTCACAACACTCATCCTAACATTAAAATGTTTGTAACCATGAACCATACATACTCATTCGGACAGCTTACATTTGTCGATGCAAGTATAACATGGCTGTAACATTAGTAACTCAAATGGGGTGGAAGGGCTCTTTGCTTCTTGTTTCTGGAGAATTCTAGATGACAAGGGACTGGGTCTCTGTGGGAACATGCCCAGCCCCCGATACAGAAACATATTTAGGGAATTATATCTATAGACAGATAAACAATGCACAGAAAGGATACACAAAAAGGATTGTACCGCATACAAACTTTAGCCGGCCAGTAATAAGCTGATGAAGTGTTTCAAACAAAACCATCTTCCAATGCATGTTAAAGGGTCCACTGTTCCTCAGCCACTACCTCCTCGGCAATACGCAGGCCTCAGAGGTTATTTCTAACAAAGAAGAGCGGGCCCAAACTTTACCTAACAGAACTGGCATTAGCATAACTTAGTGCTGGCCTGCAGCTAGTGAAAGTCATGATGTGGCAGTGTAGAAAGGGCGTTTGGCCTAGCAGATGTACAATTTGAGGCAAATTATTTGATTGCTTTATGTGTTTAAGTGTGGGCACAGGATGGCATACTCGTCAGAGACACAATGACAAAACGCTCCAGTGTGCTATTGTATGGACATGGGACACATCAGACAAAACAGGCATATGTGCTGTTACATAGAGGAGCACCAGATAGACGTCATTACCCAACAGGGTGGTGTCGTGTGCAGCACACAAATCATTGCTGCACGCATATCACTGCACTGATTTGCCATGGACCACTGTCTGCATGGTGACACACAATGATCCCTGCTTTCCTAATCGAGGTGCCAAGTCACATTGAGTTGCCATCTGGTGCGCGCTAGGCAGTGGTTGGATTGTTAAGAAAATGAAAAGACCTTTGATGCTGAGTGGATGCATTTAGTCCATGTCTGAAAACAGCCATTAAAATACTTAAGCAGGAAAATGACAGTTAACCTTCCCAAGCATGCGCCATATGTAGCTGAAGAGTAATATACAAAAAAAACATTTTGGCATGTCCAATAAATGGAAATGAAAATAAAGAACAGAGTTTAAAACCTTTTCTCTGTGTGGCACATTAATGTTCTTGGAAGAATGTGCAGATTTGGGGCCTCATCATGAGTTGGGCTGTAGCCTTTAAATGCGGTGGTAACGGTATTACCGCCGCATTTAAGGGCTGGCCCCATCACGAGTTGGGCGCTAAATCGGCTGTTTTACCTCCAGCTTTTTTTTCTGGAGGTGAAAATCCCTGTTTTCGGCGGTATTACAGCTGGCTGTATTAGCCCGCAGTATTAGCACCAAAAATCCCCATTGGATCCAATGGACCGAATGCGGAATGGGGTGCATAATTGGAAGCACTTATATTCTGTCTCCTCCCCTGCAGTCTGATTGAACCTACAGCTCGGGCACTCTTTCGAGCCCCACTGCTCTAACTAAGTGAGTACCGATTTACTAATGTTCTTTTCTAATAGTATGCTATACTCTTTCTATAAACTTACGAGGTTATATGTCCCTTATTTTGTAGGACGTACGACGTGAAGCTCATTACTAGAGATCTTTCATGCCGGGATTTATTCCACTGAACCGACACGCCAGCCACTGAAAAAATCAGAGGAGGTGAGCCGGTTCGTACACAGCCCTATTAGTGAGCTGTTACTCAATAAATGGGTTTTTATTAAACAGAGATGACATCTTTTTTGTATTTTCCTTATTTTATAGACCCAGGGCCTCTTTGCCTTATACACCCCACTTTTCTATGAGACCACGCGGATTTGGCGATCGTCTCATGTCCTGAAGAAGGTTGAATATAATACACAAAGGGAATTCATTGCCCACGTTAAGAACTCAACCAAAACATGTCGACAAACAGTTTTTCTATCCTCTGAATGTTGACAGATGGACACATTGTAAATCAATCAAGTGTTGAACTAAGAAATGCCTTAACTGCTATTGTTATTGTGATATGAACAAAATATAATTTTTCTATCGTTTGTGAATGTGATGAATGCATGAAGAAGTTGTGAATGAAGTTTGTTTGGAGGGATGTGTTTGTTCTAAGTTCAAAGAGCCATATTTTATATGAATATATTTGTCATTGTGTAATTTGATATATGGATTGTTGCAAAATAAATAGCTAACGATTACAAATTGAAAGAGTAATCAGTTGTTATCTCTGGTCTGGATGGTCTAATTTTCATTAGCTTTATTGTTGAATGAGCCATCACTTAGAAATTGCCCCCTGCTTTAAAGGATGTCAAGACAAAGGGCGAGGGAGCAGGTTGTGTGTCTCCAGAGCAATACGGAATATGCATTTTCAAAAGATTGCATACTCCATATTGCTCTGGAGACACACACCCTGCACCTGCAGAGCTTTTTCTCGTGGCAAGCTCAGAGGTAGCTGTCTGGGTGGGACCCATCCTGCGCCTCCAACCCCATCCAAGCTAATTAGATCTGCTCCCCGGGCAGCTGCCCACTGCAGGTAACAGGTCTGCCTGTCTCTGCTGCTGCACCGCCACCATCCTGATTCCACAGCCAGCCAAACCTTTCCCCCTCCACTGACCCCACCGCAGCCCCAAGCACCGCCCATGTCCACGTGACCCACATCCCCTAGCACTGCTGGAAGGCATGTGGAGGCCAGCGGCCAGGACAGGTGTTAGAGGGCCAGATCTCCCCCACTTCCTGCCGAACCCCTCCCTCCCATACTGTCTGCTTCGGTAAGGTGCGGGGGCATGCCGCCAGTCCGATAACCTGGTTGTCTGATGCTTCCCTTAGTGCCCCTACCAAATCCCTCCTCTTGCATTGAGCTGATCTGTGTAATGTTACGATAATGCATCATTGCTTGGCTACCGTTTTGCAGACTTGCGGCAGTGTGTTGTATCTTGTATTACGGTGCGTGTGAAATGTTCCGTGTTCATGGATCAACATTCCACACGGGCCAATTGGTTTGCCTTTTTTGTGCCTGGTGGCGGCTTACCTGCTCTGGGTCCAGAATAAAGTAGTAAACTACATCACCGTGCCTCAGTTTACTTCACTGGCGACGGAGGACATCTGGACCCTTTTCTTGCCCAAGCGTGCAGGCTTTGTTCGCGGGTTTTGGTTGAGCCGGTAGGAGCAGGAGCCGCGGAGCGCTTCGGAGTCGGGCCCGGTATCGCCCCGCCCCTAACGTGTGCTCTGTGGTCAGGAGTGAGCTGCGTACGTTGCTGACTGAGCTGAGCCACTGCCCCTGATCTTTGGGGGTGTGTTGCGACACGGGGCCAGGTTCCGGTGGTTAAGGCTGGGCTGCTCCCAGGAGGGAGCGGTCTCACGAGGGGCCCCTGCCGCGGTGCCCATTGCTGCTGGCCTCGGATTGCTCAGGCTGCTCCCAGGCGGGGGGCGGCTGTGGGAGGGGCAGCTGCTCCGGTGCCCACTGCGTCCGGTGTAGGCATCGCTGCAGTGGCTGCTACTGGTTGCGGCCACAGGAGAGTCTGCGCCGTCACAGCGCCCATCACCCAGGACATATCAGGCATCATCGGTCCCCGGCGCTTTGATCGGATTGAATCGGGGGGCAGAGCCACAGCCAGCATTGGAGGACAAGCGTAGATATGCTTTGCCGGCAGCCCGGGAGGCGGGGCCCAAGCCGGCAGAGTCAGCTCACCTGATACCTCATCTGCCTTCCGGCTTTACGCCCACAGGAGGGGGGGCGGGATATGCCAGGGAAGCATTTCCTGCCTTGCCGTATGCACACAGTTCTGTTTACATTCAGAACGTAGTGGCCAGCTATCCGGTGTCTGATTAAACACCCTGACCCGGTGGGGTGTATCAACGTTTTGGCTCATCAAGGTACTGTGACATTTTGCTTGAAGTGGCCCAGGAGGAGGTACGGTAGCATTTTATGCTGTTGCATGTTGTGTGAAGTGGCCTAGGGGGAGCCGCCAGGGGACATCACCTTTTGGCTTACTCGTGAGATTCAGCTGCTCAACTGGTCCTGTTCCTGGTCCTGATATGTTGCATACTTCTGCCAGAACCCCCCTGCATTTTTTCCTACTCCTGGTGAGCCAGCAGCCCCATGCGGCCAGTGGATCGACTCCTTTAAGGTATATTTGAGGGCTGCTGGGGGTGCAAAATTTGATGATGATGAGAAAGAGGCAGCGCTTTTGAACTGCATTGGTACTCAGGGCTTACGAGTCTTTCGCCATTTGCCAGGGGAGGAAGTGACAGTGCCTGGTAGTGGTGAAGGAGAAAGGGTGGTAAGCGCATATGAGACTGCATTGAAGAAGCTGGAGTTTCACTTTGGCAGGAGGATAAACGTGGTGTTGGAGCATTACAAGTTCTTCTCCAGAACACAAGGGTCAGGCAAATCCATAGATGCTTATGTGACAGCATTGCATGTCTTAATGGCCACCTGTAGATTTTTGGGAACTCTTGATGAGTACATAAGAGACCAGATAATGATGAAGACAAGTAATCAGAAGATTAGGGAAAGACTTTGGATGGATCGAAAGTGACCCGCCATTGGAGAAGGTGGTGGAGATAGCCAGGGTCATCGAAGCTTCCAGGGCAAGCGTACAAATTGTCACTGAGAGGGAGGGTTCCAGAGATGTTGTTCAGGCTGTTTTACCGCACAGTAAAGGTGGCGGTATGGACAACGAAAAGAAGGTTGATAAAAGTGACAATCAAGGCGGGAGGTTGCCTAGAGGCAAGGCGCCTTGCAGGAAATGCGGCTGGTTGAGCCATATGACTGGTTCGAAAGAATGTCCTGCTGTTAACATTGAGTGTAGAAAATGGAAATGCAGGGGACATTACGCTCGCATGTGCAAGCTCAATGGGGTGGTTGATGTGGTGTCGGATGGGTGTGTTTCAGATCAGGATGCTGGGACCCTTGTTAAGGCTGAGCAAGGTGTAATACTACATGTGGAGGGGGCTTCACGGAAAGGTCCATGGGTTTTGGTGTTGGTGGATGGCCATCCTATAGACATGTTAGTAGATTCGGGTTCGCCCTATACCATAGTGTCTCCTGAGATTTATGTGGGGAAACTGGGGAAGGAGATCTCAGCTTTGTATGCATCTGATATCAGCCCCAGTGCTTACAGGCAGAATCCCATTAGTGTGTTGGGTTATGATCGGTCTTGTATTGAATTCAAGGGTCGACAAACCACAGGCAAACTATATGTTGCGCTCAAAGGTACCAGTGTATTGGGATGGGATGAACAAGCTGCTTTATGCATTGAAATCCACCCAGGGAAGGAGGTCCCTATGCTCAGCAATCAGGAGGTTGGGGATGTGTGTAGGCAAGTGACGTCTGAATCACTTAAGGTTGAGTTCCCGGAAGTATTTTCTGATAAATTGGGGAGACTCAAAGGATTTTCCCACTGCATCATTCTAAAAAGGGGTGCAGTGCCCAAGGTGCATAAGGTGAGGGATGTCACAGTTTTAGCAAGGAATGGCCTAAAGGTAGAATTGGACAAACTGATGGTGGCAGGCGTCATTGAACCTATTGAATCTTCAGAATGGTTATTCCTGGTGGTATTGGTTAAGAAAGGGGATGGGAACCTCAGGATGTGCGTGGACCTGTGGGAGTTGAATTCGAGTATTTGGGTCGATCGCCATCCTTTGCCAAACATTAATGAATTACTGCTCACCTTGGGTAGGGCAAAATGTTTTTCTACGTTTGACTTGTCCGCAGCATATCACCAAATTGATTTGCATGTGGATTCCAGACCTCTCACCTCTTTTGTGACTCCATTTGGAGGCTATCGTTTTTGCCGCATGCCTTTTGGCCTTGCATCGGCATTTTCCAATGTTGATGCATGAATTGTTTGGTGGTTTGTCAGGAGTGTGTTACTTCCAGGATGACATTTTAGTGTGGGCTGGTTGTAGGGAGGAACATGACATCAGGGTTCGTGAGGTTATGAAAGTGTTGAAGGAAAAAGGTTTGACTGTGAAATTGGCGAAATGTCAGGTCGGTGTGGATAAGGTGACGTATTTGGGTCACACCCTTAGTGCTGAGGGAATCAGTCCCAAGGCAGAGCTAGTGCAGGTGATGAAAGATACCCCAGTGCCCACCAATAAAGATCAGTTGAAGGCATTTTTGAGTCCAGCAGAATATTATGTGAAGTTTATAACCAACTATTCTGAGAAAACCATCTCGATGAGAGCCTTATTAAAGAAATGTGTCAGGTTCGAGTAGTCTGACAAGTGTTGTGAAGACTTGAAGGTGGTGAAGAGTGATGTGAATAATGCCCCATGTTTGAGGTCTTTCGACCCAAGTGTAAAACCATGCTCACTGTGGACGCCAGTGAGGTGGGGTTAGGTGCTGTTTTGGAGCAATGGAGTGAAGGGGAATCCAGACCAGTGGCTTTTGCATCTAGGACTTTAAGAGAGGCTGAAAGTAGATATTCCGTGATTGAGCGGGAGGCTTTGGCGGTGACCTGGGCGTCTAAACACTTTAGAACGTTCCTATGGGGCATTCAATATGTGGTCAGGACAGATCATAAGCCTTTGGTGCATGTGTTCTCCACTCGGGGTGCGGTGGCCGTATCTCCAAGGATAGCCAGGTGGTCTGTGGAGTTGCAGGAGTACAACTTCACTATGGAGTATTTGCCTGGTAGACAAAATGTGGTCGCCGATTGCTTATCACGGTTGCCTACCTCGGAGCCAGTGAATTTTCAAGGTAATGGCGTGGGAGAAGAGGAGAAGTTTCAGATTGCATGTGTCATTCCTGCCATTGATAAGTCTATTTGGACCACGGAAAGCGAAAGAGATGTTGAATTGTGTTGGGTCAGAGAGGGTCTCAGCAAGGGTTGGCAGGTGGTTAAGGATAGACCAAAAGGTAAAGGTTACTCCCAGGTGTTGGAGGAGTTGGCTATTGGTCCCTGGGGTGTGCCTAGAGGCGTGAAATTGGTTACACCTGTTAGCTTGAGGTATAGGATCATGGCGTTGGCCCATGAGGGGCATTTAGGTCGATCTTTGACCAAGAGGAGGTTGAGGGAGGAGTATTGGTGGCCTTCCATGGCTCGTGATGTTGAGTTGGTAGTGAAAGATTGTCATGCGTGCGCCATGAGCGATAAGAGCAAAGTGGTTCGCCCTCAGCCTGTCCATGCTGTTGACATTCCCAGGGAAGTGTGGTCAAAGGTAGCCTTGGAAATCATGGGTCCCTTTGAATGTTTGCAGCCAGAGTGCAGGTTTTTGTTGGTACTGATGGATTACACATCCAGATGGGTGAGGTTGCAGCGTTTGGCAGGGTGACAACGGAGTGTCATAGCTTTCCTAAAAAAAGTATTTGATAGGGAAGGGATACCTACCAGTCTGGTCACTGATAATGGGGTCCAATTTACCTCCAGACTTATTAGGGAATTTTTGGGGCAGTATGGTGTAGAACACCATCGCACTGTTCTGTACAATCCAAGTGCCAATGGCCTGGTGGAAAGAGTCAATGGTATGATTAAGAATGCGATTCAGTTGGCTCGGGCAAATGGGCTTGAATGGCAGGAGGTGGTTTCGGAGTATTTATCGGCCTATTGTAGGACTCCTTCTGTGAGCACGGGTAGGACACCCTTCGAATTGATGAGGGGAAGGAAACCGGGAACAACCTTGAGATCCATGGCATTTGGTGGCGGTCCGTGTGAGTTGGATCTTGAGGGTGTCCAACGGAATATTTTGGCATGCCAGGAAGCTGTAAGGTTGTCCCAAAAGGATAGGAAGGAGTTGCAGGTCAAGGAGGATGATGTTGTCTGTGTAAAAAATCCCAGATTTGTCCAGAAAGGTGGTAGTGCATTTTTACCTGCCAAGAGAGTTGTCAAAAGTGGTAAAGGATATGTGCAGTTGGAGGATGGCTCAAAATGGAGTAAGAGACGGGTGGAGGTCCTCGATGAGAGTAGAACTAGTACGGGGGTGTTGGATGACAATGAAGTGGTGAAGTGGGTGATGCGTTTGACCTGAAAGAAAGGACGACTGCGTGGTGGTGGAGAATGATGGTCGAATGAAAGAATTTGCTCCAGAACGTGTTATGGCGGGTCAGGTTTCGGAGGGATATGTTGGCGAGGTGGTTGTGTGTGGACCTTCGGGATGTAACATGTATGGGGAAAATGGCGTAGATGTGGGGCGTCCCGTTAGATGAGCATACCTCCTTTTAAACTCAGAGACTATGTGCGTTAGTGGGCACCTTCTTTGATGTGATGAGTAACTATGTGCATTGTGTTATTAATGGCATTTATTTGCTGTGTTATTGTGCATTCTTTTGCTGTGTTATTGTGAGGCTTGTTTAATCAAACTTGGCAGCCGTTCTCTTTGCTAATGTTTTCTGTTCTAATGGTTTTTCTTGCTTTCATTTAATGTTATTGTACCTTACGCTGTTTGTAGAGTAAAGGGAGAAGATATGTTGTATCTTGTATTACGGCGTGTGTGGAATGTTGTTCCATGTTCATGGATCAACATTCCATACGGGCCAGTTGGTTTGCTTTTTCGGTGCCGGGTGGCGGCTTACCTGCTCTCGGTCCAGAATAAAGTAGTAAACTACATCACTGTGCCTCAGTTTACTTGACAGTGACATCATGGTCAAAATTTCAGGCTATGGTTTTTTATGCACGGTCAATAAAATTGATGGAAAGGTACTGGCAGTGGATGTGGTTTGAAAGCTGAAACTGAGTGTTATTAGCGGATATCCAAACCACATCTAAGCTTAGTGATATTCTGGTAACTTGAATCTGTTTCAGGTGCAAAGAAATAATATTCTTCCTGTCAACTTAGATAACCATCAATTGAATGTAGAATGCCACCCACGCGTGCTGGTTGGACCACTGTATGCCCACTGAATAGCGTCTCGAAAGGTGAACATTGCAATTAATGTTCACAAGTATTCCATGTTAGTTTAAGCTAAAAGTTTTATTCCAGTTTTTTTAATCAATGTCTTTCTAAGTGGCGCAATGCCACAATAATTGCACCCATTCCAGATGTGTGCCGCAGGATTTTCAGGCCCGTGCCCATCTTCCAGAGCATCCAATTTCACATTCTAACAATCTCCTTTGTTCTCATGCAGCCGGCATGTTGACTCTAACCTGTTCTCAACGCTTGAGAGAGCCCATAAAGTCCTCAAAGATCAGGTGGCCTGAAGCTTGGCTACATGTAGCACTGGATAAGTTGGATGGACTCCTATACAAGGTCAGCTACCACCTCCACTGCTGGCACATCTGATAACACAGAGCACGGGTCAGTCCAAGGGCAATGGGCAAAAGATTTGGATGTAGAATGTGATGCCGAACAAAGAAGGGGATTTGGTGTAAAGTGCACTGCACACCCAAGTATGCCACCTTTACACGATCTCTGTCCTTTACATATCATGGAATGATTTTAACCCTGGACCTCCGAAGTTTGCAGATGAAGATTTATCTTCGTCCTCTTCTCAGGCACAAGGTGTCCTTATGCATTTGATATTGCAACGCACAGAGATTGCTCCCTTTAAGGAATTGGTTTGGCCTCAAATATGCCAGATTGTCCAAACAATGATTCCTTTCTCCGATGCCAATGTGTCCTTGGAAGGTCTGCCCTTTGATCCAACAGTGAAAGGGTTCAGAGCATTGCTTAATCGGTCTTCTACCTGCAGTAGCTCCATGCTTTGCACCCAATTTGAAGAACCTAAATGCTCTCTTATAGAAATGCTGATGAAATAACCTGTGTACCCTATGCTCAGCAATTTATAATCACGGGAATATAATTTATCACACAGCAATCCACATTGAATTCCTTTGCAGAGTTTTGTAAGAATGAATCAGAAATTCCAAAACTCCCATAAGTGTTCCACAATAAAACGTTTTTTCGGCAACAAAGCCATGTGTTATGACTTCTCATTACTAGATGGATTTTGCATACTAAATTATATTTTGTGAATTTTCAATCAGCTGATTACCACGGATGTGACGAGGTTGCATGTTTGGTTGTCATTATGCGCTTGTAGTTCATGCTCCTAGACCTCCTTTTGCTTCTCCTTTCTGTCTCCTCTATTATCCCTGCTTTTGCTTTTATTCCTCACCATTAGATTTCTCTTCTCCCACCTCTCTATATCTGTCCTACCCGTTTAAGCACCAGACCAGTATTTTTTTGGTTCAATCCTTGTCTTTCCCATGGCTTCCTTCCTTTTCCTTTGGTTAACACTGGTCATTTTGATTAGTCCATTTGATTATAACCGCATTTCGCTAACTATAAACTGTTCTTTTTACCAGATTGATCATATTTCAATAATTTGCGATTGTGCTCGACAGGTATCTTTGTTCATTAACAAAGTAATTAGTGTCAACTGATGATCTCGATGATAATTTCTCGGTTGTTGATTATAATATTCGGGAAGTGGCTCTCTTTCGAGCACAATGTTTACTGTGGTGTCACTTTTAACGAAGTGCTGACTGCCATTTTTGCCCCCACTTGTTGCAGACGTGCCATGGTGCGTGGTGTGATCCGGAAGTCTAATGATGCGTGGCATGGAAACGTGGGAGACAAAGGCAACGCCACACAGAGTAGGCAGAGGTAAGGGGGAGTTTCAGAGGTCTCCATTGAACACATAAGGAGGGTGAAGCGGGGAAGAGAATGGTAGGTAGAGGGGTTTCCCCTGCACATGTAAGGAAGGCAGGCTTGCAAAGTGGGAGGGATGGCATGGTGGTCTGCCCTGAATGACGAAGCATGAACTGAGGGCGGTGTAGGGACATATAGGATAGTGCGAAGAGAAAAGGGGACGTCGACAAATGTAGCATGCACGAAATTCACATAGATCTGAATATGTATTCATGTATTACATGAAGTTCTACTCATTTTTATTTATTATTCAGTTACACTGATTGATTTTAGCAGAGAATGAACTTACAGAATGCATGTTTTGCCAGCATCATGATGGGCATCTGTCTTTTGGGCAGATGGGCCTTTAATTACTTTAACCCAAAAAGGCCTACCAATTAAGAAGTGAGTACACGGTTGTAAGTAAAGCAAGTTTATTGTACAATTATCCAGGGAGCAGTCCAATGGTACCGTCGGACCAAACCAACCCAAGTCTGAACAAACCACATCAGTTGACATCTTATGTAAATGTTTGCAACAGTTAAAACACTGCCAGATACTTTGTACATTCCACCTTCCACATGTGATTTGACAAAACCTTCTTCAAAGAAATCTCATCTTTCTCCAATTCCTACATTTCAATGGCCAGTTTTATCTTAACTATAATCTTCAGCTCATGCATAGAACATACCTCTTCTTAGGATTTGTTGTGGTGGGTCATAGTGTCATTATTTAGTAAAACATCTGTATGCAAACATAATTTATTACTAGCAATAACTGGCCTAAGCCGTTTAAACCTTAATTCTTGATTTGCACATGGCTCGTATTAATATTTCCAGCGATATGAGGAAGGCTGGGTAAATAATTTCTCTTTGAGTTAGTGTGATGGTCATGAAGTCAGGGGCACAGGCATGAAGGGGCCACATGCACAGGAGACCTGGGTGGACACTGTCCTGGCACCTTTGGCGCCAGGCTTATGAACAAAAGTAAACAAGAGCATCCATTTAACACCAACACGCTTTTATTATGGACATAGCACTTCAGATGCATTAACCTTGAACATTCCATCCATTTAGCAGGATGCACTAACCTTGAACATTCCATCCATTAAGCAGCCCCAAGTGTATTCTCCGGTGTGGCTGCTAATGGATTGCCTTTGCACGTGCTCACTCTCTAGGAGTGGCAGGGTGTGGCTGGTAAGCCGGCCCTAATGGGCGCGCCCACGATCTGAGCTATATAAGCTGCCCCGATCCTCAAGACAGACGCTTTGCGTTATTCTGCACTTGCAAGCAGCATAACGCTCACCGTCGCCTGAGGTCAGACTTACCTTTGAAGACCCTGCTTCCTGGACATCCTGCTTCCTGCCAGCATACTTACCAACTGGGGGAACTGTTCTTACCAGTACATCTCTTCGGAGAACAAAGTATTCATCTTTACACTTTCCGGAATGCCGAAATCTTCATCTTGGCACTGCAGCACGACACGCTCCATTGTCGACAGCAGCGCCTGCAAGGAAAAACAGAAGACAAGGTTAGACATTAAAAAAAACTGTCAGTTTAAGGTTGCGCTTTGCCGTACTTCGTGTTTTTCCTTAAACCATCACTTACCTGCTGTTGAACATTGCGGTAGCATCCATCTTCCATCCGGCCGCATCTCGCAGCTGCATTGAGGTAGCATTTCCATCTAAGGCACAGGTCTTCAAACTGTGGGGTGCGCCCCCCCATGGGGGCGCGGCCGCCTCTTAGGGGGGCGCCAGAGCCCGTATGAAATGTAAAAAAATAATAATATTTATTTATTTATTTATTTATTTTTAGATTGGAGGAAATTGGAGGGGGCAGCTCACATGGTCAGACTGGACCATAAAATGGTCTTGGACACCAATGAAAAAAGGGCCAGCAGTTGCAAATGGATATTCAGTCCTTTAGTCACAGACTGTTTGAATAGTACCCAAGGGGTTGTTTTTTGTTGAAATGTAAACAAATTGTGATATTTAAAGAATATTTATTCAGCAACAATGGTCAAAACTACTAGCTGCATAGTGAAGTAACTCCTCAAACTGGCCCACATTGTCCAAAAAAGTGGCCTATTTTGACTGGCCTACACTAGCATTTTGCATTTTTGGTACGGTCATCGCCCTATAGCCCTATAGGCCAGTCCAAGCCTGCCGGCTCATCCATAATGGGTGAGGGGGCGTCCACCCACTGGCCCCCTCACCCATTATGGAGGAGCTGAGGAGCCAGCCCAGTGAAACACTGAGCACTCCCTCAGCTGCTTTTTCCAGCTGAGTGAGTGCTCCTAGGCTGGCTGAACTGTCAAAGGGAAACACTGGGCCTCATTACGAGTTTGGAGGTAACCATGCCACTATTTGCGGCATGGCTGCCTCCAAACTCGTTCCAACTCCGGCCTGGTGAATGGAGCAATTACCGGTCCATTCCGAGGTCGGAGCGACCAGTAATTCCCCATTCACCAGGGCCATTCCCCATTCCCATTTGAGCCCCCATAGGGCTCAATGGGAAGGGGGAAGGCGGCAATAACGGTACGGCAAATTGCGATACCGTTATTGACCCTGGTATCCCTTCGCGGGTCCCGTCCTTAACGCCTGCAAAAACCAGGCGTTAAGGAAGGTCCCGCAAAGGGAACTGGTAGTAGGGCGTAAGGGATTACCGGCACTGGTGCCCTTACCGGTGCCGGTAATCCCTTACCGCTCACCTCGTAATGAGGCCCACCGCTCACCTCGTAATGAGGTTAAAGGAAGGACCCGCAAAGGGAACTGGTAGTAGGGCGGTTAGGGATTACCGGCACTGGTGACCTTACCGGTGCCGGTAATCCCTTACCGCTCACCTCGTAATGAGGCCCACTGTTTGCCTTTGACAGTTCAGTTCCCCAGCCGCACATGATCACTGAGCCATGCAACGCTGGGGGAGTTTTGCTTCGCCAGCCTTGCATAGCTCATTGGAAATGCTGACTGGGGCACTGCATGTATGTATGTGTGAGGGGGTGCTCCTGCGCCTCCTCGCACATACGGGCAGAGCAACCTGGAGCGCGGCATTTTAGCAACCACACGCAGGCCCCTGCAGAAGGTACGTTTATGACGATTTATTTTTTATTTCAATGTGTATGGATGTGTGTATGCTTGTGTTTTGGGACTTTAGTGGGAGCAGGATGGGCGGCAGCACTGGGAGAGTGGTGGGAGTAGGGTGGGGAGAGCCCAGGGTCTGTACTGGGAATAGGGTGCGGTGACGGCACGCAAAAGTTCATAGCGATTTCTACATACTGTCCATCTGGCACTTTGGGGGGGGCCCGGCCTGCACAAACTTTGCTCAGGGGGGGCCCAGGCCAAAAAGGTTTGAAGACCACTGATCTAAGGGAAGAAAATAGAAGAGAGACATTATTGCGGGCATAAATAGGAGCAACATATAAAGACATTAAACAGAACGAACAGCATCACAAGAGTTCAAGAAAGACTTACCAATCATAAGGAGAAGCATAGTCGCAGCTGGACTGGACTAATCCTTATCAGGGATCAATGAAGGAACTAGATCCCATTTGACGCGCCCCTGCCAGAAGTAGCAGGATGGAGAGCTTATCTTCTATAATTCACAGGTGAGCTTTATGGGCCGGCGTATGCTCACAGAAACCATATTTTGGGGTGAAGGGTTCAAGAGGTACAACAATCACAGATTGGCGCACTCACACACTCTTATCTCCACGCAGGAGCAGTATCACCACGTACCACCACTCACAGCTTTTCTACTGAGGGAGAGGCCTGAAGGGGATTATTCAAGTTCAGGGAGGGCGGCAACCGTGCCCCAACGCCTCAGCAGAGACCAGGTGAGCGTAACAGTTAGTGATGCTATCTCATTCCACAGGTCATTGGTTTCATTGGAAAATTTGAATCTAAATACCTGCCACTTTATCGCACATAGCAAATCTGACAATACAATTGCAACTCATGGTTTCTCATTAGTTAGCCTTGGGCATTGGCTCACCATGTGTTTTACTTCGAGCTAAAACAAATAGTGAAACCGCTTCTGTCATGCTGGCCTTCATTAGGAGATTTCCTCTGCTCTCTGCAATACTTATCAGATCATGAAACTCATGGCCAGTTTCTGAGATGACCGCGAAGGTTGTGAAGTTACTTATGCACCCATCCTCTGGCTTCAAAAACCTCAAAGAACCAGTTTCAAAGTTAATTTTGCAAAGCAGCCCCCCACTTCCATGGTGTTGATTCATGTGTACAAAAGCCCACCACTATATTGAGATTGATGAATTCCCCATGTATGTGTATTAATGTGTATGTATGTTTTTACATTTGGTGAATAAAATGAATAAAACAAAAACCAAAATTAAATGGTGGGTTTTACATTCTATCTTTCTGCATACGTGCAAGCTAATATGTATCAATTCTAGACAAAGAGTTACACTAAAGTAACATATCCCATCCATATTTAACTACATTTCGATACATATGAAATTGCAACATCACGCCCAGTTCGCCTCCACCCCTATTTATCAAAGTGGCACGTGCAACATGAATCCCTCGTAATCATCGGGACCCTTCCTGACTACCCCAACACTTTATCAGTCCACATATTTATGATCAGTAATGTTAAACCTTATGTTGTACACCATGGGTCTGCACCCTTTGGCTCCCCAGATATTTTGGACTACAGCTCCAATCAGCCCTACACAGTGCAGTAATTGGTAAATGGTCATGGGAATTGTAGTCCAAACATCCAGAGAGCAATACGTTAAAATGTTCCCTTAGTAATATATTAAAATGAAAAGAGTTAACTCTTTCCTTTCCTATTGTACAGATGAAATAATTAGAGAGAAAGACAGAAGTATCTAGCCCTATCCTAGACCCTTGTGGTAGCATAAAAGCTCCTACTGATGTAGTGAATATGTTATAGGCATATTTCTTGGTCCACTTCCTCTTTTCTGTGGTACAAAGCTTGCAGCAAACAAATTAGGCAAAATGAGAAGTGTGCAATGCTGAAAACATTCTTTCAATAGGCTCCTGGCTCTCATATTTGGAGTTTTCCAGTGGTCTTCAGTTCTAGGAGGATTGGGATCCTCACAGATGTGTTCTTCCAGTGGCCCTCACTGGGATCCGGTGCAGGGGTGGAACGCATTGTTGCAATTTCAAATGTTTCTTGTTGGTATATGGTGATCGCCAAACCACAGACGGTGAGAAGCAGCACACCACAGAAGGACCTAGCACGGCCAGATTCCATCTTTTGTGACAGAAGATATCCCTGGCCATGGGTGATGATGATTCCAGGCCCTGGCCATGCAGCAAGTAGATGGCATTGATACTCTTACGAAACAGCACAATCAAGTGCCTCTTTGAAGATGCACATGTGAGGCGACTGCACTGATTGAAGATGAAACTGAAGTTACAGGTGTGTGGGTGGCACAAGTAAAGTTAGTACCACAAAAGTTTGAGCACTTTGCATTTTTAGGGACCAGGTAGTGCTGCTGGGTACAGAATGTGGATGCAGCCAGCATGAGTTTCCAATGGAGCTCTTGGACAGTTTTGCAGGGTTGCCATGACTGCTGTCTCCAGGCACAGTCTCCGGACCTAAGTGACAAGGTTGCATGGATGCAGTGAGATGAGCAGGTGGCCCCACTAAGCTGGGGTGGGGGGGTCACTCAACTCTCCTCTAGATTTGGGGGAAATTGCTGGTGGCCTCCTGCACTGGTCCTGGCTTGAATCTACTGCACTCTTTCATTTAATGGTCGCACTCAACCAGGCTTGTCCATCGTCAGTGCAGGTTGATGGCCTCCAGGCAGCAGACAGACCTACCCACGAGTCAAAGGGGTCTAGTCCCAGGCTGCTGTCACTAGGTGAGAAACAATGGCTCCATTCCACTTCACATTGCAGCGTCGCCTTTAAAAGGTCCTGAAAGGTCTTCAGTGAACCTCAGAGTAGGGGTTGGACGATGGTCACAGATCCAAACACATGTTTTCACTCATTCAAATGGGAAGGCCCTCGCTGTTCAGAACAAAGTGCATCTAATTTAGACTTTGCAGCGATCACACAGGGCTCTGTGGTTGCAACAGTGTTCTGCCAGGGAAGCCTGGTGGAGACAAAAACACCATCTTTGGTAGTGAATGGATTCCCGGAAGACAGATATACTCCTACCATTCTCCCATGCATTCACTGGTGAGATACAGTGGCTGTTGGTCCTGTCTGGATTTGTATAGGGTGGACAGTAGGCCTCACTCTGGGATACAGCTTCCAACTGCACCCCAAAAACTAGAAGCTGCCTCCAACCAGGCAAATTCCACACAGCCAGACATGCCAAGTGACGAAAAGGCCATGCCAAGTGCCGAAAAGGCGGGTACCCTCATTCTGCAGAAGCCTAGGGCTAGAGGGGCGGCTCAAGAGAACTACTAGGCTGACGGGCCTCTGTGGATTAGTCCCTGCAGAGTAAAAGTCAGAAGGGCAGCATGAGCAAGGGGCCAGTGGAGAAAGGGCCACAAGTCACATATGGGCCAGAGACAAAACCCAGAATCACACGCAGCACAGAAACACAAACCACACTCAATGGGAGACACGAGACAACCAACAATGACATGGGGCCCAGAGACACAAACCATAATATCATGGGGCCCAGAGACACCAACCACAATAACATGGGGGCCCAGCACACAAACCATAATAACATGGGGCCCTCAGAATCCATAATCACATGGGGCCCTTAGACAGAAACCACAATAATATGGGCCCCTGGACACAAACGACAATAACATGGAGCCCTGAGACAGAAACCGCAATGACATGGGGCCCAGAAATACAGATATGAGGAGTGAGTCTGTAGAAGCTTCTAGGGCAGGCAGCGATACATGGCTATGCGTGTCACATGTTATGGGAGAGATATTCTGAAAGTTACAATGATGGGTATGGTGGTGTGTTGGTGCTGGGGGGCATTGTGAGGAGGTTCATGTGAGGGAGTACTGCAAACTATTAAAGTGGGGAGAGTATTGTGAAGTGTTACACAATTGAGGGCGATGTTGTGAAGTGTCACCAGTGACTGAGACTGGGTAGTGTGACCTGTTTCCGATGAGGGGCACTATTGTGAAGTATTACAGTGAGGGAAGATATTGTGAAGTGTTCCGAGTGGGGGGGGGGGCGGGGGGATACTGTGCAGTGTTATCAGAAAGTAAATGTTACCAACGAGGGGATACTCTGAAGTGATTGTTACCCGTGAGGGGAATATTTGGAAGTACTTTCAGTGGGGGGATACGGGCCACGGCGAAATATTGAAGTAAGGTGAGCTTGTGAACTTGTACTTGTGTGGGTTATATGATGAAGTGTTGTCAGTAAAGTGATATTGCAAACTGTTAGCGAGCAATCCTTGGACGTGTGAAAAGTTACTTGTGAGCTGTGAAAAGCCAGCAGTGAGTTGCATACACTTTGGTTGGCGGGGCCGTGCTCTCCCCGTGGTCCGACTCCTGCACACCTGCTTCTGGGCAGTGGCAAGACTCGGCGCCCTGGGCCCTGCTAGATGGGTCCGGGGTGGGGGCGGTTGCTTGGTGACTGCGCTCATTTGTTGCCGTCCTGAATGAAGTCAATGCACGTATTTGTTCTTAAATGCGTGGAGATGAATTTGGAAGCCGCGCAGCAGGACACACCTGGGCGAAGTTGCCAAACGTCTCTCGGATTAAGTGCGCATAGCTGTGGCTGGGAGGGGTTTCGCGGCTCCGTCTCTGTGCGCGGCAGCAGCAGAACCCCTGCTGGAGAAGGTGCGTGGGAACAGAAAGAAGCCCGGGGAGCACTCCCAGCCTGCGTGCCCGCAGCAGCATCCAGGGGGCAGGCTTGGGGAAGCTATGCCAGGACCAGGCCCTAGCCTGGGGACACTTCACCTGGATATCACGACCAATGGAGGACCGACCCCCACCCCTGCCTGGATACAGGACCGAACTGGGAACCGTATGCCAGGCCTGAAGCCTCCACCTGGACACCAGGAGTGACCTGGAACCCCTACCTGCATATACCAGGGCTGAGCCGTCCACATCGCCCCCTGAATACCAGGGCACGCTTGGGACCCTCTGCCACCCGCCCGCGGGAGGTGAGAAGGGAAGAGCCAGCAGCACCCTCGGAACATCGCCTGGCGGGCTTCCACGGGGCCCGGGCCCCCAGTCCCTAGGACGGAACGGTCATCAGCTGGCACCTTCATGGCCCCAGGGCTGTGACCATGGGCAACGGCATGAGCGAGGTATGTGCTGACCTGTGAACTCTGCAGAAGGGGCAGCGACACTCAGGGCCCAGGCAGTCTCGCGCGTGCCGGGAACCACACGACCGACAGGCTGAATGCCCCCTCCCCTTGTTCCCCATAGTACCCCCCTACCGCAATAAGAACCCCATACCTGGGTCCTGCCTTACCTCCACCCCCACCACCGTGTTTTACAAGTGTACTAACAAGACTAAAAGGAACGCAGTGAAAGAAAATGCCTCTTAAACGTCCACCATTACTTTGTCATTGTCTCCATGCCGCTTCATAAACCCGCGCCTTGCTAAACACCCGCCCTCTTAAGAGTTATGCCAAAGACGAATGCCACCTCTCCTTCCCATCCATCCAACATTTTTAAAATTGTGAATTGGTTTATTCTTAAACCCTACACAAGTACAAACATATAACACCACACGTAATGCACATCAATTAGATTCAAATACACATGTCATTATTAATTACAGAGCCATTAAACATGGAGTCCCTGAGGCCTCCGCATAATGCAACTCCACAAAGATCATCAGCCAGATCCATCCAATTGAAAGGGCAGAAGATAAAAAGAAAATGAAAAATAATTAAAAATTCAACATACAATGTTCCTATCCAGATTAGCATGAAAGATAATAATGAGGCAAGTGCTGGGTGCGTTGCCCTAGTTAGCTCCTCATGGTTCGAGCCCAGAGTTCTTTTAGCATTGATCTCCATCGATTTTGAAACCGCTATCGTCAGCTGGAGTTCATGTCCAGAAGACAAGCGATTCCAGAACTCCGGCATCCGCAACCAGAGTTCATTATCAACACATTTGCAAAACAGCAACATTCTCAAGTTTTGCAAGGTGGGGCAATGCATTAGGACGTGTTTTAAGTTTCGCACACAATGGACCTCATTACAACTTCGGCGGTAGCCATGCCGCTATTGGCGGCATGGCTGCTGCCGAAATCGGGTCTGGGTTCCCAGAATGGGGAATTACCTGGCCATTCCGAGTTTGGAGGACCCGGTAATTCCTCCCTCCAGGAACCCGGGCCCGGACCTTCCCCATTCCCATCTGAGCCCTCATAGGGCTCAATGGGAATGGGAGAGGGAGCAAACAACGGGCCGATTACGAGCGGCCCGTTGTTTGCTCCCTCTTCCCCTCGCGGGACCCGGTAAGGACGCCTGGTTTGACCAGGCGTTACTTACCGGGTCCCGCGAGGGGAGCTTGTAATGAGGCGGAATGGGTTTAACGGGTCCGCCTCCTTTAGCGGATCCCGTTAACCCGTTCCGCCTCACTCGTAATGAGGCCCAATGCCTTTGACTACACTGAGCACAATAGTCCATGCCGTCTACATTCTTGGATCTCACATATTGAATTCACCTGTTGATAGCACATGTACACGAAAGTGCAGAAACTGAGCTCTCCAGCATGCACTTGGACATTTTTTTAAAGTAATTTGGTAATGGGTGTACCAGCTTCTCAATTGTGGAGAAGCTTCTGTACACTTGATATGACTGCATTGTCTCGATGGCGTCTCAGCAATCTTTCTGGAAGAGGGCTTTTTTGGTTAGCAGTGACTTGCTGATTGGAGAGTTAGCCGAATGTTGCAAGCTATGCAAACTGTTTTTGCTTAAAGTTCACAACAGGGCCCGGGGTCCCCAATATGAAAAATATCATTTACCTCTACAAATACCAAATTCTCTGCCGGGATTAAGATGGCTTTATAGAATGTTAGAATCTTCCATTTTATCCAACCTCTCAGTGATGTTAGTTCGAGTTCATATCGGATCACTGCTATTGGAATAAAATTGGGGCAACCTTGTTTTTTTCCAGAAAATACCTTCTTATTTTCCAGGTCCATTTCCCTTGCCAGATGATTTATTTCCATACCATACAGCAATGCTTACACATTCACTTTCGCTTACACACATTGATCAGGGGACTTACAAAAAATCTGCCAACTTTTAGGTTTATCCGCCTCATTCGTGTGGGCGGCCCAACTGCTTTGTCCTTCAGTGACCTCAATAACTTCAACTCTCTCTTCCTAAATATCTTCCTTCTTGAACTCTTCGCTCATCCGCCTCCAACTCCCTCAGGGTCAGTCGCTACTCCAAGCAACAAATTGGTGGTAGATCTCTTTCTTTGGGTGGGGCCTCCCTATGGAACAGCCTCCCTGCTCCCCTGAAACTTGAGGAGAACCATCGCCGGTTCCGGAAGCATCTTAAAACCTTCCTCTTTGCTTCTGATTTCTCTCCCCCTCTCACCTGTTGAATTCCTGGCTGAAACTGAAACTGCACTGTTTACCTGGCCAACCTTCTGATCTCGGGCCCAGGCCTCTCCAGTTGCACACTTGCACTGCCTCCCTGGCAACCCCCACACCTGGGGACTGTTTTTCTGTATCCCTACAGTCCCCGTACCAGCACTTATGTCTGCACTTAACTTGCACTTGCCACCAGCTGGCCGTATTTTTTATCTATTCTATTATCCCATGTACTGCACTTTCCCCTCCCCCTTCCCCCACACACTTTCCCCCTCCCCCCTCCCATGCACTTGCACAATCTGAATGATACCTGGCCTAGTAAGATCGTTTTCTGTCTTCCCTCTGTTCCCCCTCCCTTGCCTTGTCGCGCCTTGAAACACTTGTGTGTAGGCGCGTTATAAATGCCATATCATATCAGTCTTTTCATAATCAAACCTTTGCATCCAGGGTGAACCCCAGGTAGACAACTTGAGTAACTGGAGCCAGAGCCGTCGGTCCTATTTTCTAGATAAAACCATACATTTGTTCACAATTTTTGCAGAATCTTCAGATTTTTGTTTTTTTAGGGTTCATCACCAAATCATTAGAAATGGCATAGCTTCTTGTGGCATTAACAAGGAGCTGCAGACCTAATTGTGTGCAATTGAGTAATATCAAAATCATCTACATACATCATCGAGTAATACTGATTGTTTTGTAGTCTAGGTGAAACAAAAGAAGCTTCTGCCAGGTGATCTCCCAGATCAGAAAGATATAAATTGAACAGGCAGGGGGGCCAGTACACATCCCTGGCGCAAACCCCTCTATGTGGGGAGATTTTTAGTTAAAGTACCCTGCCTGTCCAATCTTACCTGTAAACATGCGTCTGAATGTAGGTAAACCAGTATTGCCAAAAGCTCTTTTGGAATATTCCATGTGCTCAGCTTCCCCATGAGTGTTCTCTGATAGCGGTGTGAAATGCCTGTGCGAAGTGCACACACGCACCATAAGTGGGTGATGAATCGTCTGGCTATTTATTGTAGGTAATTCGTAATGAGGCCATTTAAAGCTGTCCCCATTCCGCTCCTGAAACCTATTTGATGTTTCTTCAATCTCCCTGAATTGGAGGCCCATTGTTCCAGTTCAATGTAGATTAAAGATGTGAAGATCTTGCTCTCAGCATCAATGAGAGCTGTGGGTCTGTAGTTAGCTGGTTTTACGCTGTCAGTTCTTTTGTAAATAGGGATAATGACTGATGGCTTCTAGGAACTGGGGGTGGCCTTCTGTATAATAATATCATGGAATAATATGCATAGAATCATTGACCAGACCTTTGAATCATTCTTACGGATGTAGTTACTTAACCCATTTGGACCTGGGCTCTTGAGTTCAAAGCTTTTATAAGATAGTGCTCCATGTCATTAATATCAAACACCACCCTCCAATTGCTCTCGTAAAGCAAATTATGCTCCCTTACTTCAGGGGGCCTATAAAGATTCGAAAAGGAGTCCCATCCTTTCTCCGAAACAGGATTGCACTGGCGTTCCTCCTGAGAGTACTCATTTATGGCGCTCCAAAGGTTCTGCGCGTTATTGGACGTTATCATCCCAAGCAACAACCCACATCATTCTATAGAAGCAGGTGTCTGTGTGCCAGCTTTTAAACTGTTGTCTTGCAATGCGAGAGGTTACCACCAGCTCTGTCAAAGAGGATGACGTTTTTGCTTTATTTGCTTCAGGGATGCCATTAAGGCACATTTTTTCCCTTGTACCAACTGATTAAAACAAATATTTTTTTTTGTCTGCGGTTATTCCTCCCTTTAGGTACCTTACTGACATTGTCAATGATGAAAGCTAGGAATTGATTTGCACTTAATTCCTACATCTTTCCTTCGAGTGTGGTTTGGTTGAGTGTACGCCTTGTTTTCCTATTAAATGTACTTGGATTATGAACTGTCAGTGCGATCCTTGTTTTGTTTGAATGTACATCCAGATTCCTTACACCCCTATTAGTCTGGGTGTGTGGAATTCGACCATCCGCACAGGGAGAGTACGCTCGCCTGGGCTTTTTTGATTTTTTAATAAATGTAAATGAATGATGGGAGACCAAACTCCGAGAAATGAGTGCAGCCATTCCACACCCATTTCATCTGTTTCCCACACCAAACACATAGTCACCTGTACTCTGGGAAGACACAGCCTACAGGCACCTTATTCTCCTGTCATATTCACATGGAATGTGACAGCCCTGGGTACATCAAAGCAATCCAAGAAGGGGGAAGGCACACCTTGCTCCAGCCATGAGCAGCCTAATCAAAATATCAAAGGCTCCATTGATCTGCGTTCCTTTGTTCTCCGGCTGGTGGCAGTGCATACTAATGAGAGATAATTGAGGCAAGCCTGCCGAGTGGGCTTGGTTGCCGGAGAGACAACAGGAAGGCGGGACTAACACCCCTTCATTGGGCAATGTGTCAACTTGAAGCTAGTTCCCACCCGTCTGTATGAAACACAATGAAATGCATGTCTGGGTCCACCATTTACCATAAACAAACCCCTGCAGAGCTATACCCTTTCAGAGGGGAGAAGTATGTGGTTTGAGGGAGACAGGAAGTCTGCTCCCAGAACATACTTCTAGGGTAAACCTGCGCTTTAATCAAGAGTCACAGAGGGCTCAGTTAACCAGAGAGACACTTTGATCTACAACAGACAGGAAGATGGGTGGGAAATAGGTATATATTGTCATCCCCTTGTCTGTCCTGTTGCAGAGCCCTGAACTCATGCATAACAGAAGATTGTTGGTGGGGACCCAGGATTCCACCCATTACCGACATACAGATCTGTGCCTGCAGCAATTTGAAATTAATTGGTTCTTTAATTGTAGAAGACAAATGATGACCACTTTGGGGCAAGCCAAGGTGGTGGCTGGAGAATGGGCTTCATAATCCAAACAGGCTACTGAAATAAACAATAGCAAGCCAGTGTCTGCAGGATAGCTTAGTAGTGATATCAAAGCAGATCTCGTAGAGCCCAGATTCGAATCCTTACTAAAGAGGCAGCAAAATGAAACGTGTCATTTGCAGACCAGAAACGGTTCTCAGCGTGACAAAACCAAAGGGAACGAATGCTGAGTTTACCAAAAAGCAAAGGGACGTTGTACCTAGGAGACTCACATTCCCTTACCTTTAGATGGGAAATCAGCCATCATTCTCTTACTTTGTGAGACCCAGAACACTGTTCCAGAAGGGTACCTTTTGTATTGTTTTACTTCTCCCCTAATGGGGATTCGAACCTGGACCCTGTGCGTAAAATTCTAGAATCACATTATACTGCGCTTTCTCGCATGTGCAAAACTGCTTTTCTTTATTTGTATAGATTGTTTGGTGTTGTGACGTCACTGCCGGATCACAGGACCCGTGCAGTGTCACGTGGTGTCGGTCACATGTGTGACCAGGTGACCACTGAAAATAAAGGAGCTGAGCGGTCTTCCGCTTGGCAGTTGGAGCCAGCCACCTGCGCCGGTATGATCATTGCAGCCTCAAGCTGCCTGCTGAGCAATGGCCCACTATGCTGCCCAGCCTCCCAGGGCATCCTCACAAATTGGGGGCCAGACAGGCCGGCCCCCTAGCAACTGGCGATGAGGGTCCAGCTGAGCCATGGTCGGCCCGGCCTATTTGCCGATGCCAGGGCATGGGACTCCGCCCCCTGAGTGCTTCAGCCAGCGTCGGCCTTCCAGCTCACCATCGTGACTCCTGCCGCATCCAAAAGAAGAGGAGAAAAAAAAATACTCCCACCTGGGGAGGGAAGCAGCAAGGACCACCGCTGCAATGATAGTCTAAATCTCCGACCTAGGGGAGAGCATGTGGCGCGGCCTCTGCCGTAGCCGCAAATAGGAGAAGAATGAAAGTAAATGAAATGCACGCATTGAAGGGAGAAAGGCAGCGCAGCGAGGACCGCTGCCGCATGAGAAAAAAATGTTGATGAAAATGGAAAAAGTGAAACTCCTGACTAGGATAGAATGCGAGGTGGAGCACTGCTGCAATCATATGCTATGCTCCTACCTGGGGGAGAGAAGTGGCCCGTGCTGCCACGTTTGTTTTGGTGCTCCTGCCTGGGGAGAAGATAGTGGAGTGGCCTGTCCCTCTATTGATTAAAGATAGGCCTGTATGGGGCACAGCCTGTGAGCCACAGCCATGTAGGGTAACGGGGGAGAAGCAAGGAGTTGGAGCAAACTGGACCGCACCCTATCGTGCCTGGAGGGGAGCCTGTGGATGGCGCGAGCTGGACCCCAACCACAGCGACCTCGCGCCTGGGGGAGACAGCAAATGCACAGCCTTCTCTGCTGACACATCAGTGGAACCTCCTACCGCTTGGATCCGGAGATGGCACGACCTGGATAGCAGCCTCTTCTGTACCCCACCCATCACCACAAATCAATTCTGCATGGTGGGAGTTCGAAGATTGCTTGACCTGGATCGCAGCCACGATGAACTCCTGCCTGGCGGATGTGACAAACATATGATAAAGTTGGCCTGCCACGGCTCTCTCCTGAGAGAGTGCTTGCATGGTCAGGCGGAAGGTAAGCCAGGAAAGGCGACGCGGCCGTCGGCTCCGGGGTGTAAGCAGCCATTAGCTCCTGCTGCCGCTATAGAGGGGTATATTGCTCCTGCCTGGGGGAGAGAAGACACAGCGGGTCCGCCACGGCCATAATGCAAGGGGGACAAACTCCTGCCTGGGGAACCTGAGCATGGCGTGTCCCCGACCGCAGCCTGGGGGGGGCCACCGCAGTATCTGGAAAGAACTCCCTCCCGGGGGGAACCCAGGCGTGGCCCTGCCCGCTTCCATCAGCTTTTCCCCACCTAATGGGGGACTCAAGGAGCAGGTCCTACTCCATTCCCCCATCCTCATGGGGAGGGCCTAAAAGACTTCAGACTGTCTCACGCAACGTGTAAGAACCACCAAGGACCCACCAGATGGATCATCCAGCAGCATTGGGATGCATGGCTGCAAAGACCCTCCACTGGCTCCATAGCGTCAGCCTGAAAGCCCAGCCCAGACTCAGCGGTGACTTGCTGGCATGACAACCTGCCGATGTTGCCCCTGGTATCCCCGGGTGTGGCTTTACCGACCAGTGGGGCGATCCTTGCTCTTTTGTGGACCAAGAATTAGGCGCTATCCTCATTACCGATCTGCCGATGTGTCCCCCATGTCCTCGGTGGGGCTTTGCTGGCTAGTGGGGTGCCCGCTGCTCTTTGCTGGACTAATAAAGTGTTTGAAATGTTAAAGTTCCTAAGGTGTGTGTTATACGCCAATATATATATGTCTGTAAGCTCACACCATGACAATGAGGTGTGTTTAACAAGCTGTGATTCCGCAAATCTGCTACGGTTAAAGTAGACTCAGTAGTAATGTGTGTTGGAAGCTATGATCCTGCTTAAAGTAGGCCCATTAAGATAGCATGCCATCAGTGTTTTCCAGAACTGCAAGTGGGTCAAGTAGTTAATACCACCATCACTCATGAGCTAATAATCTGAACTGCCAAATGTTGATAGTGGACCCCCGCAAAGTGGGTATATAGTAAGGCCCTAAGCTGATCGTGGAGTCCGTTGCTGAGTCCAGCAAAACTCTGCTGTTCGTATGAACCAGCCCTCACCCGTGACTGAGTTCTCACTGTTCTCAATATGCTGAGTACAACTGTACTTGCTTTATGTAAACACAATACTGTAAAGTACTTTCGCATCATAATTCTGCTACACTGACTGTAACCTGTAGCAATGTATGTTCCATGTAACTAAGACACTGGGCCTCATTCTGCGATTGGAGGTAGCCATGGCGCTATACGCGCCATGGCTGCCTCCAATACCGGGTCCGGCACCGGTCTGGTTCAATGGGGACTTACCGGTGCATTCCGACCCTGGAGGGACCGGTAAATCCCCACTGAACCAGTCATTCCCCATTCCCATTTGAGCCCCCATAGGGCTCAATGGGAATGGGGAAGGCGCTAATTACGGGCCTGCTAATGGCAGGCCCGTAACTAGCGCCCTGGTCCCCTAACGGGACCCATAAGGGACGTGTGGTCCGACCACAGGCCCCTTGCGGTTCCCGCTAAGGGACCTTGGAATTGGGCAGTAAGGGATTACGGCACCGGTCTCCTTACTGGTGCCCGGTATCCCTTACTGCCCAACTTGTAATGACCCCCACTTTCTTGTAACAGCGCCTCGATACCTCCGGGCTGCCAGTGCGCTTTATACATTTAAAATAAAAAAACAATAAAAAAATGTGAGTTGTTTATTGGCTATAATAATGCAGGGTTTGTGATGTTGTTAAGCCTGCCGCAGTCAACCAGCGACAACAGATAAGGTAAGTGTGGTCTGGGTGGGGAGAGCAGCAATTACTTTACTCCATTAAAACCCAACCACTCTTATTAGCTAACTATCTTATAAATACCTACATCTGACTTAGCGTATAGCTTGAGATTCTTTCACTGTACTGTTTTATCAGTTGCCACTGAGCTATCCGGAAGGATAGCTCAGTGGCAACGTGCGCGCCTTGGAAGCAAGGCGACACAAAGCAACACAGGTTCGATCCCCGGGTCCGTGCTTAGAAACCTCTGGGTGTTTAAGCGTGTTACACATAACGCAACTAAGACAAAAAAGAAACAATTATGCAATTAAAAAACAAACCATTCCTGTAACAGCGGTGAGCGCTTTAAAAATGCTAAAAATAAAAATAAATAAAATAAATCATTGTGAGCTTTAAGGTTCAAGGTGCATATTCTTGACCGCTGCGCGCTTTGAATCTGAGTTCAATTCCCCACTACGTCGTGAATTTAGGTGCATTTCCCCACTAAAGTGTGTCTTGAATTAGGGTGCATTTCCCCACTGCTGTGTGTCTTGAATCTGGGTGGATATCCCCACTACTATGTAACCTGAATCTGGGTGCATTTCCCCACCACTGTGTTTCTTGAATCTAGGTGCATTTTCCACTGCTATATATTTTGAATGTGGGTGCATTTCCCTCCTGCTGTGTGCTGTTTTTCTGGCTGCATTTGCCACTACGCAGACTCATTACCTTCTGGTGGTGAGCTGGACTTCTTGCTTTAGAAGTAACAATGTTGGTCAGCGTATTGATATTGTGCTGCTATAGAAGTGACTGTATTATTCAGACTGCTGAATATGTCAAAATTGCAAAGTTAAAGAGGTTAGTCACTAGAGTCAAGCGCACAATTATTTAAGAAGAAAGAATTTCACCCAATTTTTCCATAAATGAAAGTAATTTATTTTGTTTTGATAGATGTTACCCTTAACACGTGTTTCCCCATCACTATTGGTTCATCAGGAGGGTTAAATCACAAAATGTTTCTTTTGTATAAGTTCACAGATATTTTTTATGTTATTTATACTCCTAGACAGTCAAAACACAAAAGATGAATTTATAATTTCCCCAAATTAGAATAAAAATAAATATAAAATAATGTTGCACTGTTAAATAACATCATAATTTTGTTCTTGTTTCATACAAGATTCTTGAAAAAGAGGCAGAAAAAGTGTACAGTTTAACATGTATCTCTGTAGGAGCCGTTACTATGACAATGCAAGATAGCTTTCGAGTCTAATTGCTAGTCATTTGCTTAGGAAGTTTCAAATTCATTAGGCAATTCTGACCTGTGGGTTCATGCAATATGTATTGCTGTATTTTGAAATTTTCAGGCATCAACCAAAAAGTTTCAGTACTTTGACATCGTGCACGTTCAAGATTTGATGTAATCAACACTATGCGCGGATTGATTTTTGTTCATATCCTTTTCGAAAGCATTAAGTCACTAATCTCGTTAATCAATGCCCATTGTGGTTTCTGCAAAAGTTAGAAAGCAAAAACCCATGGGTACTCGTTTTTCAATGGTTTACATAGCTGTTCATTGTCCTATTTTGGGTGATTGTTGCGATTAGGGGGCGGAAATCACTGGTACAAAGTTTTTGAAAACTAAACATAAGTGATATGTATAGTATCATTAGATCTCCAATTTAGGAGTGCAGCCTCACCTTATAATGTCAGTCATAATTTTCAGAGCCTTTCGGCAAACACTGCAGTCCTTTCAGCGTTCTGTTGCTGTGTAGTGGTTTCCGACTGACTTAAAGATGGGCGACATAAAAATAGAAACGTCAGACGCACATATGTGCGTCTGACATGCAGCCGGGCCCGGTCGCCATCTTTGATTTGGTACATAGTGCCGACTTATTACTATAATGTGAATTATACATCATCATTCCTATTTGTTAGAAATATGATGCGTACGAACGAACACCCAAACAACTCACCAACCAGAACAAACCAAAACCAAGAAACACTATCATCAACCTAATGAGACTTCTTGATGAAAAGATGGACCACCCAAGAACAACTCCTCCCAGCAAGCACAACCAGCAGAGAACCAACAGCAACAAAAACAAGACCCACATCGCACTGACTCAGACAAACATAAGAACAAACAACAACCCACAAGGGAAAATATACAAACTACACTGCAGCCTGCTCAATGTTAGATCCATGGCAAAAACACTGAACAGAAATCCATGACCTCCTCAGCGAGGGAGGCACAGACGCGCTCCTTCTCACAGAAACATGGTTATCAGACCATTTCAAATGAATACACGCCATTAGAGAAAACCAAAGAGGAGACAGAATCACGATGGTACACAAAGAGCACATTCGAGCTGTGCCACTTCCCTCAACCAACATCGAAGACTGTGAATCCCTCCTTATTAAATCGAAGTTAACGACCAGACCAACATAGTGTTCCTCCTGATCTATAGACCGCAGTCCTAAAATCCAAAGTTCGCATCAGAAATAGCAGACTCCATCGCGATACTATCAACCTACTATGACAACCTAGTCATATTGGGAGACTTCAACATCTAGTTTGAAAAAGAAAACAAAGCCTCAGCGAACTCAATATGCTCACTCCTGGAAACTCTCCACTTTAAGCAAATAGTAAACGGGTCCAACCACAACGATGGACACACCTTGGACACAGTCTTCTGCAGAGAAGGACTCTGCGCATCCACGCATCCTACAGCGCTGGTATGGAGCGCTCACTACCTGATACCATTCTGCATCAAACTCCACTCCTTCATACTGGCTGGAAAGCCAATACTACACACCACCAGGAAAAAGAAATGGAAAGAGTCTAGATCTGGAGTCCCTAACAGATCTGCTAGAATCATCCCAACCTAACATCACAGAGGTAATGAAACGACCGCTGACTTAACATAAAACATACTCAGCATCTGGCTCACCAAGGTCCTAGATCGTCCAGCAACAGCAAAACCTTTCAAAGCCACACCAAAAAAACTTGCCGCAAGATGGTTCACAGAAGAGCCGAAAGAGCTGAAAAAACAACAACCGCTAAATAGAAAACATATGAAGAGAACACTACAATAGACAGGACAAAATAAAATACCAAAAACAACTCAGATTATACAAGTCAACAGTACTCAAAGCAAAAGGAAAATACTACACTACAAGGATGGAATCGGCAATCAACCCACAAAAATAACTCTTCAGAATCAAAGAGATGAAAGACCCTTCATCCTGCAACAAAGTTGTCATCCCAACACAAGCACTATGTGACCACATCACCAACCACTTAAGATCAAAAATAGAAACAATCCAACAAACCATCAACACAAACCGCGCTAATACAACCATAACCACTGAAGCACAACCAAACGGGTGAAACATTGACTACAGAATGCTCACCTGCTTCGAACCAATAACCAAAGACATTTTCTCCACACTCATCAAGGACACCGACCTTGCAGGATCTCCGAGTGACCCTTGCCACCGGACATCTTCAAAGAAATACTCAACCACAAAGCCCCAGCATCACCCTTCCGGGACCTAATGAACCTGTCACTAAACACAGGTATTGTACCAAACTCCTTCAAATCAGCATACATCAAACCACTGATAAAAAAGAAATCGGAAAGTGCAGAAGATCCAAGCAACTACATACCTATATCCAACTTCACCTACCTGGTGAAGATTTTAGGGAACCATGTGTACACAACCCTACTTAAATAAATTGAAACAAATGGAATACTTGACCACTCGCAAGTTAGATTCAGACCAATGAGATGAACAGAATCGGCACTCCTATCTTTATGGGGTGGCCTTGAAATAAATGCACACAACAGCACCCAATCTGCCCTCATACTACTGGACATATCTGCGGCATTGGTCACAATTAGCCACGGAACACTAATAAAAAGACTGTGGAATGTGGCATACAAGAATCCGTCCTAATGTGGCTTACCTCCTTCCTCATAAATCTAACCGAAGGAACCTACCTACCACCTTTCACCTCCAACACCAAAAACATCTCCTGAGGAGTCCCACAGGGATGCAGCCTCTCCCCCTACTCTTCAACATCTACATGTCCCCCTGATGAAAATCATTCGAACCCAGAGACTGACCGCCTACTACTATGCAGACGACACCCAACTGATTGTGAAGATGATCAAGACCAGGGAAACAAACAGCCTCAACAACTGTCTCATAGAGATCTACAACTGGATGACAACTAACAACCTCAAACTGTTTGCTGCACTCTCAAAATGGCTTGCAGAGCCACACTCTCACAGATGTGTTTAATTATTTTATCACTCACAGTTGAAATGTTGTACCCTCATAGGTTTGTGTGAGGGTTGCATCGACTAAACCCCTACGATAAACACCATAGGCTAGTGGTTCTCTGCAATGTCACCATACCCCAGGAATGCCTAATGTGGCGGCCCGCCATCAGTCACTAGGGCAGGCCGCACCAGATGTCGGGATCACCCGGCCTACCAAGGATACTGCGAGCTCGCAGTAGGCGGACAGAAGGGGGCAGCCTGCAGCGTCTGGATCACCGGACGTGGATAGTGTGGCTGGGGGCACCGAGCAGATAGCAGACTCGGCTCTGGGGGCACCCAGGCCCAGGCCGGGGCTGCAACACCAGGCCGTGGTCACACAGTGAACAGAGACAAAGAACCACGCAGACAATGAGTTGCCATTTCCTGTTGTAGCGACCCTCACATGCCAGCAAAGCCGCTTTTATTGAGGTCATGACACACAATGCGCACACTGTTAAATGGTCCACACACAACACCCACCCCTAGTGGCACCCTGCCTCATGAATGTCCACCTACAATAGAACCATGCCCCAGGAATGCCCATCTGCAATGACGCCATGCTTCAGAATGGGCCACCTGGTGTGGCACCAGAAACGCCCACCTGCAATGGAGCCAGACTCATGATTGCTCACCTGCAATGGCACTATTAGAGATGGACGAGCCCGGCAGGGCCTCGGCCCCCCAAGTCACAGCTAAGGCTCTGGCCTAACCCTCCCTTCAGGTCAGTGCCTGCCCACAGCAGCAGGGGCAGAGCCAGCCTCAAAATGTTGTTGGGGGCTAGACAGCAGTTTTGAAAGCTGGTAGTGAGTGGGTCCATTAAACCCACTGCAGAGTGATGCCTTCTGCCTCAAAGTGTCAGGGTATTAGCCCGCGCAACCCCTATGCTAGCACCCAATGTGTGCCCATGTCACTCAGATAACAGAAAAGTCCTGCTCCAGCCAATCAGAGTGGCTGGGGTGGGACAGGAAGTCAGGCAGCCACTTGCAGGAGCGCCGCAGCTGGACTTCCTGTCCTGCCGCAGCCACTCAATTGGCTGAGAGAAGCACTTTCTGTGCTTGTTCAGCAGCTGGCGTGGTGGCGAATTTGAAGTTGTAGGGAGCACAAGGAGGTGGTAAGCAGTGCCTACCACCTCTTTGTGCTCGCTCCACCTGTAATACAAAGGTGCTGTCTCTGCCCCAGAGCCCTTTTGTCGCCTTCCTACTCCTTTCAGCCCCTTTTGACGCCCCAACCCCTTTAGGCCCCTTTGTTGACCCAATTACTTTTAGCTCCTTTTTCCATCCTGGCCCCTGTTCTTGCGCCAGTCCCCTTTTGGCCCAGTTCTTGCCACCTTTTGTTGCCCAGCCCCCTTTTGCCCCTGATCTTGCCCCCTTTACCTCCTTTTGTTGCCCAACCCCTTTACACTGCAATCCATTTTAGGCCCACTTTTAGCCCCTTTTGTAGCCTCCAACGCCTTTAGTCAATTGTATTTCCCCAGTCCCTTTTATCCACTTTGTTTGCCCCTAACCCCTGTTTTTGTCCCCACATCTTTTAGCCCCCGTCCTTGCCCCCTTTAGCCCCTGTTCTTGCTCCTTTTCTAGCCTCAACCCCTTTAACTGTGTTGCCCCAGTCCCTTTAGGCCCATTTCCCTTCCCCTAATCTAGGGTGACCAGACGTCACGCTTTTGCCCGGACTGTCCCGGTATTTGGTGCTCTGTCCCCCTTTCTCAAGATTATTTTTCCATTGGAAAATGCAGTGGTGCCGGTTTTTGGTAGTAGGTCTTCAAAGGTGGCAGGCCGGGATGCACAATTTCACACAGAAGAAATGCTGCATTTTACGAATTAAGAGTGTTTTCCACCAGTAACACTTAAACCTCCTCTTCCAACCGCTACTGAAGTGTAGTGCCTTGACAGCCACTTTCAAGAGTTAGTCCTACTTGTATGTCAGTTGCCAGTCCCGTGTTTCTACTTTTTAAATCTCGTCACTTTACCCTTTTTCCTGTTCCGGGTCCCTGTTCGTACCCAGCCCCTTTTCTTGTCCCAGCCCCTCACACAGGCCCCATCCCTCGCAGCCATTTAGCAGGCTCAGCTCGTGTTGGGCCCTAAGAGCCAGACCAGACCCCCAGGCCTGGCCCTGACTCTGACATATTTATAAATTCCCTGGCTCTCCCAGGTCTAGGGGCACCATGCTTCACATGATTTCCCACCTGCAATGCCACCATGCCTCAGAATGCCCTCCCGCAGTGGCACCAGGCCTCAGGAATGCGCCACCCCCTTCTGCCCAATACGGGTTGGCAGTTAAGACGAAACTGAAAGATTTAATCCGAGTCCATCATGTGCTCACAAGTCTCCTGCACGAGGCGAAGAGAGGCGGGGTCGCGTTCTGTGCACTCGAACGAGAGCAATCACCAACCTCTGACATAATGCATACCACTGCCTGGCTAGAACAATGCAATCATGGCAGCCAGGGCTTTAAATGGAGAAAAGAAGTGCAGATACTCACCAAGCTATGAAGGCGGACATTCCGGTGCAGCGCTTCCGGTGCAGCACTTTCAGCGAAGGCTGTTTTAGCGCAGCACCAAGGGGAACAGGCAGGGCTTTAAGTGAGCCCGTGGCGCAGCCGTGGCAGGCTCCAAAATCCCGTTTTTGGCAGGGCCCTGCCGGGGTTCACTAGTCTCCCCTGGCAACCCCGGCCACTACATGACAAGGATTTCTTTCTAACGCCTGAAGCTCTCGCTCGTGTGCGAAAGCTTCAAGCTTCAGAAAAAAATGCCTTTCATCCATAATGGTGGTGCCGCACCTGTGAGGCATCCCTTTAAGCAAGAGATGCCTGTGGGCCGGAGCCACCATTATGGAGAAACGGAAGGCCGCTGGAAGTGGAGGCTTTGTTTTCTAAATCCTGAAGCTCCCGGGCATTCACAGGAGTTTCAGTCATCAATAAAACGGCCTCAGCTTCCAGCGGCCTCACCCTTTCAGCCTTAATGGTGATGCTGCCCCTCCCCAGCTGGCGAGGGCCAGCACCACCATTAAGCCTGAATAGGCGAGGCGCTGTCCCCTGCCAGGCAAGCCTATAGAAAATAAATGCAGAGATCAGCAAAGACGGCCTGGCAGGGGTGCCAGTAGCCCATTGAGGCGGGTCTCGTCAAGGGGGCTTGGCCTAATGGGTCAGCAGGCAGCCCCCACCTTTAGGCCACGCCTTCTCGATGAGCCCTGGTTCATTTAGCAGCACCACTTAATGCACTGGGAACAGGCCTTTTTTAGGCACACCCTGTTGTTTGCAGGCGATGCACAGTGAGATAACATTATTTGCCAAGGATCACACACTGTGGTAAAGCAGTGCATCTGGGATCCTTTCACACAAACTTCCACTTTGTTGTTATGCATTCTGTTAAGAAAGTTTGAATAACCATATAAAATGAGACTTTCTTTTTTGCGCGTCAAACTAGCAGATTTCATGGCTGTAAACTAAGCTTTAGAAGGGGAGCTTTATTATTGCTCACTTTCATTGCCTATTAAGAAATTCGGTAGGCAACTAGAGCTGGGTGCGAGTTTTCAGTGGAAAACGTTCCGTCACAACTCCAATTGCTTACACATTTACATATTAGATTAAGCACTGCTAATGACAAAGAAACATCTTAAAGTAATTTCCCAGGCTTCCCAAATCAATCCCTGCTCTCTTAAAGGACACCAATGGTAACAGGTGAAGCCCACTTAGCGAAGCAGTGTTCTGCACCTGGTGTGCTGAGAGCACAGTGGATGCAGGATTGGGACATTATGGGCACTGGCACTGTGGGTGGACAGAGGAGGAGGGGTAGGGTGCTGCTTCCCCCCAGCAAAGATCAGTCCTTTAAATTGCAATAAAGTGAAATGAAAAGCTTTCATTTTCACCTTGCAACATAGTTGAGTACTGGTACTCTCTTTCAGGGGTTGAGAAGTGCAGGTACTCAAATGTTAAGAAATAAGAAGTGCTGGTACAGAGGGCCGGGTAGGACCCGCCCATTTAAAGCATTGATGGTAGCAAACACTGCAGCCCTGCAGCTGTGATGCTTGCTCTTCTGCAAGCACCAAGAAGCCCTGGGGGTAGACTACTGCGACCATTCCACTTGGTTTGAGTACACGTACCATCCTACACCTCCTCACTTCCCAAATAAGACCACCTTCATTGGCCTTACAAATGCCTAATACGTATACACAAGCCAAATCCGTTGTCTTTGCCAATGCTTGTTTTTAACAGGACTTCAGTGAAAGACAAGCTGAGTGCTTGTAAATCGAGGGGCTGAAGGCTGACCTGGTTGACCATTTTACTACACCAGTACAGGCCAGGCTCCAGCAGGGGGACCAGGACCCCCAAGGCTACTCCCTTCCCCCAGAAAGGAGGCATTGCCAGTGGGACCCGAGGGAGTGTGGGTGTGGGCAGAGGGTGGCACTTCAGAGAGATTAGCATTCTGAGATGCTGCAGGAGGCCCGGCCAGGATTTATTTTTCTTGCCCTGGACAATGATCTTTGCCCCACAGCCAGGAAAGCACAAATGACCAGGGAGATGAAGGGCCATTCACACATTTAAGTGAGGTAGCATGAAGGCTATATACAACTATTTTTTTCTCAAACCTAAATTTACAAAGTTAGTTTCTGTAATTGAATGTTTATTTTTTGTGGGAATTGAGTGATTTTTCACATCATGCTTAATAACATGGTTACCTAAATTAAACAATAAATGACACATGATGTTGCTTGCACACAGTTTCTGCAGAAGGTGCATCAACCGACTGGGGGCCCCTGCAAATTACATTGAAAATATATATTCAGCTGCATTAACTACTTAAGTATAAGTAAAAAAATAAGGTTGGTAGTAACAAAAATGTAATTCTGGTGCGGAGAGTAGTAAAATGAAACAGTGATACATGCAAGGCTTTGAATGAAACATTACCATTATTATTGCTCTGCACAGTATTTCATGGCATAGTTATTTAGTTTGCGCCAGTACAGCAGGGCACAAGCCATTAGCAAATGACTCTTGGTTCTTACACCAAAAGGTGCAGCTCTGTCTCAATTGCTAAGCCATGTACACTGTGCACTGGAATACAAGCACCCACAGGCATGTTTAGGCCTTGTGGTCTAGCAGTCTGGCAGTTTGGGCAGGGCGGCTCCCATTAGTGGTAGGGCCAAGGCTTATTTGCAGAAAATGTTGTGGAAGGCTGACGAGAGCAATGCTGGTGGTTATGATTGATTCAGAGATATACATACATTATTTCCTGTCTCCGAAAGGTCTGAAAAAATGGATGGCCAGATGAATCCTGGGAGACTCTGACATGCCAGATCTCTGAAGGGGTTCGGGGTTATTGGCCCTGGAAGTGCTCTGTCACAAATGACATCTTTGGGCCGCACTTCCTACTGTTGCATCTATTCTGGGGAACCACATGGTATCTCTGATTTGGCACTTGGTGGCCACCATTCCTCAGTGACCTTCGTGGGCAAGGTCCACCACGTATTGTCGTAGTTCGGTTGGTATGACAATTCTTTGACCTCGCATGAGCACTTCAGCTGTTACTAGTTTGAATGCCCCTGTGTAAGAGCTCCCTCACTTCCAGTACCATTGACATCTAACTCTCTCCATTTTCTAGACTCAATTAGTCCTTGAACTTTCCTCAGTGTACGGCCTCTCTTACTATGTTCTTTGACGATTTCTACTGTGAGTGGTTTTAGAGGCCTTTGCTTTGTGAGAAAGTTGATGTATTCTTCTGCCATGGATGTTGTGTTTGGCCCATCTGAAAGCAGGTGTCGGTACATGAAGTCGGCTGGATTATATTCTTTTCCTGGCTTGTGCACAATTGTGAATCTGAAATCTTGTAACCTCAGTCCCCATCGTTCAATCCTTTGTGGCATCTTGCACTGAGGGTTTCCATATATGGTCACGAGAGCCTGGTGATCCATGACTATCGTGAATGTTTTTCTCAAGAGAAACATTTGAAAACATTTGCAGGTACAGACAACTGTGCGACCTTTCTTTTCAGGCTGCAAGTACTGTCTTCCCACTGATAATTTCATGCTGGAATATGCAACTATTGTTCTGGGTGTTTGTCACCCTGGATGGTGTTGAGCCAAAATGGCCCCTAGGACCACCGGACTGGCATCTACTGTTAACTGAGAGCATTTGGTTGGATAGAAGTATGCCATATGTGCGGCTGATGCTATGTCTGTATTTATTTGCTCAAACGCTTCTTCACACTCGAGAGACCAATGGAAGTCCATCCCTGCTTGGTGAGATCTCTGAGTGGTGCACTGGTAGTGGCAAAGTCCCTGAGGTATTGACTACAGTAACTTGCCATTGCTAGAAAGGATCTACCTTCGCTGACATCTCGTGGTGACGTCATTCCCGAGATAGCAGCCACTTTCTCATGGTCAGTATCCATTCCTTTGTGCGAGAACATGTGTCCAAAGAACTTGAGATGTGATCTGTGAAACACACACTTCTTGAAATTCAGAGTTAAACCTGCCTCCCTTAGTGCAGTGCCTACTTGCAGCACTTTGTCATGCTGTTCTGTGGTGACCCCAAAGAACAAAATATCGACACTGTCATTGAAACAGTTCCAGACATGACGAATTACCTTCCAAATGTATTCATGAAAGATCTCGGCAGCAGAGGATATGCCGAAGCTGTCTCTTGTATCGGAATAATTTGATGTGCGTGGCAAAGGTAGCGATATATCTGGATTGTTCGTCTAATTTGATCTGGTGGTAGCCCTTGTTTAAGTCAAGCTTTGTGAATATCTTGGCTCCGTTTAGGAGGCTGATCATGTCATCCAGATGCATTCACAGATGCCTCTCGCGCCCAATTTCTCTGTTTGCTTGCCTCATCTCTACGCAGATGCATATTTTGTCAACTGTCCCCTTTTTGGCTACTGTAACCATGTGTGAGTCCCATGGTGTTGGACCACTGGATGGTTCAATTCTGTCGTCCTCTAGTAAGCATTGTATCTCCCTTTCAACCTCAGGTTGGAGATGAATGGGGATCCTCCTCGGGTGCTGCGCAATTGGAACTAGGGGCTCATCAATGTGAAGACTGACTGGATCTCCCTTAAGGCAAGCGAGTCCCGTGAACAGTTCAAAGAAAACTTTTTTGATTGATCTATCATGGTGCATAGCATAGGTCACTGCTGCAATGTTCATTTCAATGGCCATGGGGCGGCCTAATAAGTTGCTTCCAGGGACCTCTCCTTCCAGCACATGGAGCTCTGCAACAGCACATCTTCCTTTATACCTGAGCATTGTGGAAAACTTCCCATGGATTTGTACTGGATCTTTCACTGCTCATTGAAATAAATACTCTTAGACCTGAGGGCGTTCGCAGCGGTGGATGCCTCATTTTGCTGAATTCTGACACGCACATAACAGATTTGGCCTGATATTCCCCTATTTCAATGTCAACATCGCTTTCAGGTGCTGTTCCTATGTCCTGCATCATGTTTTCATAGTCGTTGTGACTTCTTTCTCTGGGTGGTGGAGGCGAGGGAGATCGTCCTGTAATCTGTCTCACATGACTTACTAGATCTCTTTTTGCAGTAGTGTCTCGTCCTGGGGCTATTTAGTGGTATATAATGTAACTATACATCAAGGAAGTGAGAGGGTAATTGTTGTTCCTTTACTTTCTTGGCAAATCAAGGAAATATAAATTGTAAAGTTAAGAATAAGGAGTGTAAGAGACAAACATCCGTGGGATGCTACTTTAAGGTCATGTGAATGGCCTATTAAACGCACTCATTCAGGTGTGTTGCTCAAGTGAAACACATTGGTAGGATTATCAGAATACTTAGGGCCTCATTACGCCGAACTCCCCTGCGCTAATAGCAACGGATCACGAGTTTGGCGGTAATGTTAATCCCCATTCCCCATTGAGCCCATTCGGGAATGCCCCATTCCCCATTGGGCTCAATGGGGAATTTTCGTGCTTTTACTGCCGGCGGATTTCCCGCCGGTGGTAATAGCGCACATTTTTGGCGGATTTCCCCCCCAGCTCAGAGCTGGGGCGAAATCTGCCGAAGCCCTGATTTGGCAGACCCTTAAATCCGGCGATAATAGCGCAACCGCCGGATTTAAGGGATACCGCCAAAGTCGTGATGAGGCCCTATGTCTTTGATTTATTAATGTGAAATTAAGTCATTTCATTTTACCTGCTGGGTGCAGTTAAGGGATTTTTAGAAGACCGGTTTGATTAAATGGTCTATGACTTGGACATGACTTCAAGATTTTGGGTAAATACCAATTGGTGTTGTAATGGTGATGCACCGTGGTGATGGAGGTGTGGATTTTGGTACACAGATGGGGGTGGACTGTTGATGTTAAAGGGTATTATCTTTTCACTTAAAACAATGGATTTTATTTGGGTAAGGCTGTACTTAATTAGGCTTTTATGGGGACTTGCAAGATGTATTAAGGTTAGCAAGTTAAAGAAATTGATAAAATGAATATTAGAATTCACAACATTAGTGGGTGAGCAGAGGACACTAATTCATATACATACGCAAGGTGTATTTATCACTGATAATGGACATTAGTGGGAATGGATGGTACCATTGCACTTAGTAGTATTTTATACTACATGTAATCTCCATCCCTTATAAGCAATTGAACTTATTCTCCAAACTTACTTTTCTCCCTCTCTCACCCATTGTTTTTCTTTGTGAATTATTGTTACCTTATGGGAAATGGGTAAAACGACATTGGTTTATTAATCTCTAGGTGCTTTTTTATTATGATTATACCAACCCTGGAATAACTTATACATCTTGTATCTTCAATGGATGGTGAACATTGTATGGCATTGTGAACTGAAAATATGTTTGATTTTTGATTTGCTATTTGGGTTTGTCTTGAATTTCTGTGAATTGGGTTTACCCGATAGTGTATTTGTTAACTATTGAATGTAATATATCTCTGGTCATAATTAATTGGTTTCATGTTTCTAATTTGAAAATTAAATGTTGTTATTATTAGTGGTTAGTATCTCGGTTGTGTAAACCCATGGTGTCACATATGTTGAGTTGGTCGAATCTTCAAATTTTGTATTGTTTATGCAACTACTATTTAATACTGTTGTCCAGCCCTGGGGAAGACCCAAACAAATCGAAACACTTGTTGGCTGAAGACAGTTATTACATTCTTTAAGAACACTGATGTGGAACAGGGAATTTCTGAATTTAACTTATGTTGATAAATAATTATTTGACAATAAATCAATGAAGGGAGGTAGGAGCGCAGGTATCTAAGATGTTATATGAAATGTACTCGTGTATATGCTGGGAAACGTTTTCATGTTTTTGAGTCCCTCAAGAGGAGGTATATTCTGGAAAATGGGTGCATAGCTGCAGTGGGCCCTCCTTTTTATTTTTATAATTGAGAATGTACAGTCACCTGTGGTTCTTCTGAGGTTACTGATGTATGACAAGTGTTTGTGTGAGATATATGCCATGGTTTTGTGGAAACATTCCAATGAAAAAGAAAACCTATGTTTGGGTGTTTTTAAAGATTATTGTGGGGCGGGGGTTGCATTCAAAACAAAATGTGGGCTCACTTTTTACTGAGAAAATAATTTTAAAAAACTCAACTGTATTTAAAAAGGAGGAGAATGGAACACAAGTAAAGAGGAGACAAAAAAGTATGACTTCCAAGGTTATACTGCTACTTTAATTTGGGGGTATATTTGTCACGCATTGAGCACATTCATATTTGCAAACTAAGTTTTCCCTTGGCTGCTTTTCCCAAAATATGGGCAGCAGCAGTCTAGTTTAATGCCACGCCCATTGATCTTTGTCCTACTCCATACTTAGTGAGGAGTGCTGCTAGTCAATGGTGGAGGACGCTTTTCGTGCTGGGGCACTGGAGTTCCTGATGAGGCACTTCCAGTATAAGTGATATTAGGTCAGTGTAGTTCTTTTTAATGGAGGAGTGTGAATATTTTCACTGAATGCGTGTGACCGACCAAGAGTAGCGAGGGAGTCTGAACCTATGTCAAGTTCGCGGGTGTCCCCCTTGTTTTTAAATAGTGGGTTAACATGGTGCTTTTTACATCAGATTTTTCTATCTAACTGGGTAAAAAGCCATACAATTTACAATCAATTTTATGAAAAAATCCAATAGATGAATGCCAGGTCGCACACAACACACAGCACCTTTTCACGACATTTAGTGATGCCCACACCCACAATATATGCCAGCAAGGACAATGCAATGCAAGTGTTCTTGATGCCTGTGTCTGATATATGCCAGCATTGTCGTGTGAAAACACATTCTCCATACTGTCTGAGACCAAATATGCCAGTATTGCCACTGTATATCATGTCCAGGGGGGGCTTGGGGTACAGATGTTATTGGGCATTTACAGAAACTAAATGAAAAAAATAAAAGTAGAGATTTGGCAATATGGCATCAAAATTACAAAGTGCTCCTACCAGTCACTGCTCAGCTCTAGGCTCCAGCCCCAATGAAAAAAAAGGCAGCGAGAGATTGAGAAAGGCAAGGGGCATGTCACAAAGCTCCACTGACCTTGCTTGGGTTGTATGCATTGTAGTGTGCATAAGCACTTTGTACATTACTGCATGTAATCGCAAACTGCAATGTCAGATCTAGCCAGGGTCTAAGCAGGTGGTAGGGGATGCAACAGGACATGCTGAAGGATCTTTGGTGGGTGACCACCCCTTACACTGCCATTGCTCCTCTGACAGGATTTATAAGTCTGCTTGAAGTAGAAAAATAACATCCTTCCCATCAAAGCAATGCCTTCAGACTTTCTGTTGGTAGTTCATGGTGCATGTCCATCTGCATTTTATCATGATCCCATATAAGTCTGAATGGCGCTACTGCTGATGTGTCTTTGATGTGTCAATGGGGTATCAGAAGAGAGGCATCTTGCTACAAATTGTGGGCCCTGGATTTGCTCACTGGCATAGCATAACATGAAATCGTTCTGTGTCATTTTTGTTTCGATTTTTGTAGGTCGCATAACAAAAATACCAACTTTATTTTTTACTAACGGTGCCGATGCTTCAGGTTTCCCATTCCCATGGGGTCCTGTGGGACTCCATGGGAATGGGAAATAACCATACCACCGCCTGTGATATTCCGGTAGCCTATCCAGCGGGTTTTACCGGCAACCTTGTAATGAGGCCCATAGACCATAATGCCTCAATTTACTGATCGGGGACATCTTTGTCAGATTTTGAAGGCTACAAAACAACTCGGTTTTATGCCAGCACAAGATTTTCGTGCTGGCTTAAAACCAATGGATTCCTATGGAATCTGCCTGTTTTTAGCACCTGTGTATTTTGCAGGTGTAATTTACACTTTTGTAAAATGGAGTGCCAAAGCGAGGAGTAATGTGATTACCCCTCATTTTGCACTCCACTTTTGCATTCTGCTTTACAAGAGTCGAAAAGTGCATGCAGAAGACCTAATTGCTTGTAGGTGCTAGCATTGGCAGTCCCCGGCATGGAATTTACACTGTCTACACTCTCTACAAAATGTACCCCAGGGGATAAAATGATTTGCTCAGGATCACATATTTGAGTTAAGCAGTTAACCTGCTCTGAAGTCTAGGCACTTGACCACATACTTTCTGAACTTTAAATGGTACAAATATTTATATTTATGTTTTAAGAACTGCAGAACTACTGTGGTATAGAGATTGCTTGCAAAGTACACGGTGGTCGGTCAAAATCTCGAAAAAAAATCTCGACTAACAATAAGGTCGAAAAAAAAGACCAAATTTCTCTTTTTTTAATTATATATTTATTTTGGGGTCCGGGATTTTAAAAAAAAGGTAAAAAAAAATATATAAAAAAAAGGGAGATTGGGGAGAACCCCCCCATTTCGAATAAAAAACATCATTAAAAAAAATTTGACTTTTTTTTTCGGCCTTTTTTTCGAGATTTTTTTTTTCAGTCTTATGACCATAAACAAGCACACATATCAGCAATCTGAAAATATATACATTTTTATATTAAGCAAATGGAGTATGATTAGGGCTTTATTTTCCTCACCCTGAATGGAAGAGAACATATACCAGAAAGCAAAGTGTTGAAAGCCTAAACAAATCTTTGTGATAGCAGACATGAATATACACTTAGTTTCAAAAAGGATTTTTACTTGACTTACTTTAATTGTTTTGGAAGAAGACACATAATCGGCCTCATTACAAGTGTGGTGGTTCGGAAATAAGGGTGCAGGTCGCACCGTACTGGCACCCTTTCCAGACTGCCACACTACAACTCTGCAGGCAGGGGTCGTTGCGCCCTACAGGTTAGCAACAGCGCTGGTGCTTCTGTCACCGTACTGGCACCCTTTCCAGACCGCCACACTACAACTCTGCAGGCAGGGGTCGTTGTGCCCTACAGGTTAGCAACAGCGCTGGTGCTTCTGTCACCGTACTGGCACCCTTTCCAGACCGCCACACTACAACTCTGCAGGCAGGGGTCGTTGCGCCCTACAGGTTAGCAACAGTGCTGGTGCTTCTGTGTCCCCATTCCAATGGAGTCCTATGGGAATGGGGACTTACACTTTCTGCCGCCTGATCTCTCGGGCCACCCGGACTTGTAATGTCTCAGGTGGCGTAAACACAGTGTAGTGAGTCCGGTGGCAACACTGTCGGAATTGTAATGAGGCCCAATGTGTAGTCAACTGGAGCTCTTTGGCTACATTTCAGGTGCAAATGCCCCGGTATCCTAAAATGCTGATAATGAAGGTGCTGTTAAGGAGTCAGCCGTGCAGAAGTGCCTGGTATTATGAAAGCTGTGGAGGCAGTGAGGTCTGGTACTGTGCTGAGTTTTACTTGACTTCCACTCCTGCAGCGGCTATATTTTGGGGAACAATTTGGGCCCATGAAGTGCCCAAATAAAAGATGCAGCAGGTGTTGCAGGTGCCCCCCTCAAGAGCCACCAGTGATCGTGCGTACTGGGGTGCTGCTGCACTAAGGTACTTGCAACAAAAAATCATTAAGCACTGCCATGTATGAGCCTTAAGGTTAGTTAACCTATTCTCTCTCTCAAGGAGCTCTGCAGAAAAAAGAATGTGGTGGCAGGCAGGTGAACTCTGCCAAGCCTCGCCTTGGAATAACTTGCCCAACTCTCTGAGAGCTCTGGTTAACAATCTCCAGTTCAGGAAACCATTGAAGACACTCCTCTTAAACACTTCCTATTGGTTGCTGGTATGGGTGGGTGGGGGGATGGCTAGGATATAATGTCGCTCTTGAGACCAAGACTCACCATGTCTTCCTCGACCTCTTATTCCTCTTACTGAAGACACTCCTCTTAAACACTTCCTATTGGTTGCTGGTATGGGGGGGTGGGGGATGGCTAGGATATAATGTCGCTCTTGAGACCAAGACTCACTGTGTCTTCCTCGACCTCTTATTCCACTTACTGAAGACACTCCTCTTAAACACTTCCTATTGGTTGCTGGTATGGGGGGATGGGGGGATGGCTAGGATATAATGTCGCTCTTGAGACCAAGACTCACCATGTCTTCCTCGACCTCTTATTCCACTTACTGAAGACACTCCTCTTAAACACTTCCTATTGGTTGCTGGTATGGGGGGTTGGGGGGATGGCTAGGATATAATGTCGCTCTTGAGACCAAGACTCACCATGTCTTCCTCGACCTCTTATTCCACTTACTGAAGACACTCCTCTTAAACAATTCCTATTGGTTGCTGGTATGGGGGGGTGGGGCGGGTTGGCTAGGATATATGGTCGCTCTTGAGACCGAGACTCATCCAGTCTTCCTCGACCTCTTATTGTGAGTGTTGTCTTCTTCCTCCACTTATTCCTATGTTTGTCTTGCAGGGTATCTTCTTGGGTTTTCTGCACTTGCCCACAAAGTGTCCCATATTACACATTTTGATATGATATGATAGGTTATTATAACGTGCTTAATACCCAGAGGTTTTTAAGCGCGGACCGGGATCGAACCTTTGTTGCTCTGTGTTGTCTTGCTTCAAAGGCAAGCACGTTGCCCCTGAGCTATCCTCCCAACCCTTTTCCTATGAGAAACTTTGGAAATAATATAGAGTTTCACACAAAAGAGACCCCAAAGTGCAGAGGAGTACTGGGAAGTCTCCAGAGTTCCCTATAGGCCAGCCCACCCGTGCCTATCTCCTTCCACCTTCCATTACTCCTTGTCCTGCTCCCACTTTGGCTGCCACAAAGGGACTACATTCACAGTTGGTGCTTATAAAACGACAATAAATTCATAAGTAAGTCTCCGGCACCCAGGGAAACCCTCTCGAGATTGAGTTTGTCCATCCCTTCCTCCCCCCTCCCTCAGAAACTCTTTTGCTACTTCCATTAAATTAATTGGATACCTCTCTCTTCCCAGTGTACACGGGCCTGGTATTCTTCTCGTTTCACCCACCTGCTCCCTCCAGGACAGAAACACCCAGTTGTTTCTACGTTAATCATCTTGTGTGCTTTGTTTACAGCTGCTGGATTCCTGTTCCCTTCCTCAGGCAGCCAATGTGTCCGTACTATGCATACTTCCGACCCTTCTCATGACTGAACCCACGGATCCCTCCTCATTTGCTATCCCAAATTGCTGAAGATGGGCGATCAATACATCTGGCCCGGTCATCTGCGTGCCAATTCACACAGCTTTGGGTGACACTAGTCATATCTCAGACCAACTCACAGTGACCACTCTAACTTCACCGCTCTACATGGGCACCCAGGGGCCTCCCGCAATGTATCCTTTCCACCAGGTCTCCAGACCACCTGGCGCTCGTAACATCAACCAAACCTAAACACATAGAAAATAACTTATGTTAAAATTCACCGCTGGCATTCCTCTGCAATTCCTCGTTTGGATGCACGTAAAAAACATTCCTTTGCATGCTCCCATCCCATTCGCTGCCCCAACAGGAAGTGCCTGTATCCTGAAAGCATGGATTCCAGACGCCTGCTAGTCTTTCCTGAGTCTCAAATATTTCTCATGGCGCCTAGGACTTCTGCCCCTGTCACTCCGATCCCCTGCTCCCGGCCAAACAAGTATCCCGGCTCCCGTCCTCTAGTGACATGAAAGCATCAAACCTCATCATCACTGGGTACACACATTCCTCTCCCAAAGCCCCCAGCGACACCCCTATGCCATTGCCAGTCTTGTCTATTCCATCCTCAGTGACACTTCCTTTCCTATTCAATACATGTCATAATGGCCGCAATCTCAAACAGGAGCTATGTGATTAATACGACCCCCAGAATTCCGATGGACGAAAATGCTGACTTCTTTGTTTTGTTTTACACCACATACATATGCGGGGAGAGACCCCTACACCCTCATACTACTATTATATCCCATACCACCCCCCCCACACACATATATGTGGTGTAAGGGGGGGTCGAAAAAAAAAGTCGGAAATTCGGGAGTCGGAATTCTGGGGGCGTCATTTTGGGCCATTCCTCTCAGACACTCATAATGACCAGAAGAACTTTCCTGATAACACTTCGTTAAGTGGTACCGTTCCAAACCAGTTTACACATTTTCCTAATGCCCAAATCATGCCCCTAAGAATGCGCACCAATTTCAGCTTAATGCCATCTTCGCTGCCTCACCAGGCACAGCTCCGGAAACAGTGTACAAACCTTCCCAACTTACTGCTACCCTTCAGTGCCCCTCTCTTATTTGTCCAGCCTTGGCTAATAATCTTCCCCATCGCTCCATAATTCATCCTAAGTCATTATACATTTAGTCGAATAGCCCAAATTAAAAAGGCCCTTGGGGACTCTCTTGCATTTTTGCAAACATTTATTGATGTGTGCTTTTCAGGAATTTAAAATGTGTTTGCGGCAAAAAACCCATTTATGTGGCTGGACCTTAAACTAATATCTTGAACATATTATGCAGGGGCTTGGAAAGTTAAATGCATACCCCTTGGGTGAATAAGGGGCAATCATTTATTGCAAAATGGAGCTCATTCAATTAAGGATCAATGCATCACCTGATGGATGTAAGAAAAATATATGAGCCTGATTAAGAGTTTGGTGGTATTACCTGCAGTAGTGCCGCCAAAGTCATTTACCGTTACGGCATGCAGTAATTACTGGGTGACCGGAAAGGTCTACAAGATTCCAAGCCATGCAGACCTCTGCTATGCCCCATTGTGGAGGGCCATAGGACTCATTATACCTCATTACGACCCAGGCGGTAAGTTACCGCCTGGGCCGTGACTTTACCACCATGGCGTAAACTACGTTTACGCCATGGTGGTTGGCGGACTTACCGCCCCATTCCGACCTTGGCGGGGCGGTAAGTCCCCATTTACCCTTCCCCATTCCCATTTTTGCCCCATAGGGCATAATGGGAGTGGGGAAGGCGTTAATTACGCCACCGTAAATTACGGTGGCATAATTAACTCCATGGTCCCTTAGCGCCATGGATTTTAACACCTGCTAAAAGCAGGTGTTAAAACCTCCATGGCACTAAGGGACCTCGTAATCAGGCGGTAAGGGTCGGCGCTGTTTACGCTGCCGTAAACCCCTTACCGCCTGGGTCGTAATGAGGCCCATTGGGTCCGGTAATTACTGCATGTGGTAATTACTGCATGTGGTCATTACTGCAAGAAGTACTGCGTTTGTGTGGTGGTAATTACCTCTGAGGTCTTAACATTAGAAGGTTGACCTTTTGGTTGATAGAACGATATACCCAAGAACCCGTTCCACCTTTATCACTGCGGCCCGTAGAACACGACTAAAAAACGGCTCCATCTGTCACAAACGGCAAAGCAATTCACGCCACGCCTGAACACTTCATACTATTGCTATTATAATGTCATACATTAATCATCTCCGCTAATAATTCAAGTAAAATTATAAATACTATTTGCATGCAATGTAATGCTCTATTTCGTGCCTGTTCAGACTACGGTCTGCCTCAGGGCCATTCATGCCATAGTTCCTCGAAGCCATAAGAATGGTATTAAGGCCCAAAATAAAGTGTCCCTTCGATGGCGGGAAGAATCTAATCTTTAACTTAATGCCTCGGTCTCAGAAGATAATGTATTTGAGTTTACTGGAAAGTTCTCCGGTGCCGACTGGTAAATTCCCCGATGAGCACTCTGTATTCCAATATGCACAGGATGGACGTTAAAAGATCGTAGACGAAAAGCTCGAATTGCAAAATACAGAGGCCCACTCTGACGCATTTTGCAATTCAAGCTTTTTTCTTTTTTTGTCCCCTGCATTGTTTCTTGTATGCGGGGGACAACCCTGCAGCTCCCTAACACGAATATACCGAAGTAGGAGTGCAGAGGACCCCTCCGCAACCTCCACCCCTCACATACCTTGGTATTTTCGGATTCAGTATTTTATACCTATGCTGAATGTGGTGAAACCTTATCTACAACCTTTTAGATATGATCTTTTGGGTCGATACCATATGCACAAATCAACTGACATTCCTAGCATCCTGGTTGAGCAGTATCGTGGTCCGCCTGCATAAAAAGGGCCCCAAATACCAGATGGCATCTGACGGGCCAATAAGCCTCAATGCATTCGAGTGCAAAATATTCCGTAAAGTACTCGTGCAGTCTGTAGAATCCTGGAGAATTTAAAGAAACCTTCTTAATCCACTCCAATGGGTCTTTCTTCCTGGTCTGCAAACAGAAGACCTCGTAGTCGTGCTTGCACACCTACTCCACACAATTGGATCAAAAGTGAATACCTTTTCGGTGTACCTAGACTTCAGCTCTGCATTTGATCTGGTTCCAAGAATTATGACGTGGAATAATGTGAAGAGGAAGTAGATGGATAATGGCCTGCCAGTGATCAGAAGGATAGAAAGTGACAGAAGAGGAAGTAGATGGATAATGGCCTGCCAGTGATCAGAAGGATAGAAAGTGACAGAAGAGGAAGTAGATGGATAATGGCCTGCCAGTGATCAGAAGGATAGAAAGTGACAGAAGAGGAAGTAGATGGATAACACACCGGGAGGGAGGCCTCCGTGCATACTAGCCTCACTGCACATCAGTGACAAATATGAAAAGTGCTGCTAGGCCACAAAGGTGTACCTATCAGGGGGACCTGCAAGTATCCCGGTGTATACAGATGATTAATTCCTGTTAGTGCATGCACGCAGGCCATCACAGGCTTAATTAAACCTGGCTTGGAATAGTGCGCAAAAACACACAACTACGAAAACAAAGAACATGGCTGTCCAGTGGAACCCTTGCAAAAGCAAAGTCATAATGGTAAAGTTGGTAGTTGGCACTGCCCTGAAAGAAATAGCGTAAGCACCCTTTCTTGGGAGAATTTCAGAGCGGGCACTGGACTGGCTGACCTCCTTCCTTACTGACTGTTACTCTCCAGTCACCCTGGGCACCTTCTCTTCTCCCACTTCCTTCTGTCCTCTGTTCCCGGTGTCCCCAAGGGCTCTATCCTTTCGCCTTGGCTCTTTAACCTCTGCCTCGCTCAGTTGGCACTCATCATCTCCTCTTTCTCCCCTAACCTCCAGTGTTATGCTGATGACACACAACTCTTCTTCAAACTTCCCGCTGACCCTCTTGCACCTTCCATCATCCCTGACTGCCTTTCTGCCATCCAGGCCTGGTGCACTTCCAATGATCTCTGCTTCAATGCCAGCAAAACAGAGATCCTGCCCATTGGGACCGCTGCCCCTGACTTCTTCCCTTCACTCTGGCCTTCATCCATGGCCTGTCCCCCTGCTCCCTCTTCTGAAGCCAGAAACCTTGGAGTCATCTTCGACTCCTCTCACTCCTTCCGCCCGCACACTCGGGACATTGCCAAAAAGTCCCACTTTCAGCTCTTCCAACTCAAAGGAATTTTACCTTTTCTCACCTTCCCCAGAAGCTCAATGTTACCAGAGCCCTGGATCTCTCTCTAGGCTTGACTGTTGCAATAGCATCCTTCTCAATCTTCCTTCTTCCACTCTGCGACATCTCCAGCTAATCCAGAATAGGGCAGTGAGAATTATCCTTGTCTTCAAGCCCATGGACCGCATCTCTCCTGCCTTAAAAGGTCTTCACTGGCTCCCAGTTACTTCACGGATTAAATTCAAATCCCTCTATATCATCCACAAGGCTGTCTGTGGCCGGGACCATGCTATCTGCAAACTATTCCCCTGCTAGACCCCTGGGCTACTCTGACACCAACTCTTTGTGTGCTAAAGCATTTAGCTAAACAGAGGACAGTCGGTCGATCGCTTGCGCTTTCCTCAGCTGGCTTCCTTCTTTGGCACACCCTACCCCTCCCTCTTCGTCTTGAGCAGGACATTCTTAAATTCCCCAAACTCCTCAAGACTTTCCTCTTAACCTCCTCCTTCCGCCCTTCTCTGCTAATCTCACAGTTTCTTGTTGGTGTGCAGGGCCCTTAAGCATCCTCAGGGCCCTGACCTCCCACACCGAACCGCCCCAGCTTCTGTCTATCCTCAGCACTTGCCTCAGCTCACCCTCCTCCCTGGAGTCTAGCACTTACCCTTCATTGCACTTCACCTGTTGCTCACCCAGGAGCACCACAGCACCTATCCCATTCCCCCTCCCTTCTGTACTTGCACGTTCTGAACACTCAAAGGCATAGTAGGTTTGTCTCCCCCACACCCACTGTATTTAACATTTATTTATTTCATTGTATTAATTGTTTAATTGTTTCACATCCCCTTGTCCCCTACCTGTTGCCCTGTGGGCAATTTGAAACATTATTTACTTCCTGTATAAGCGCCTAACAAGCAATTAATAAATAAATAAGGATCAAAATCATCCTAACTTGGAAACCACCTGTGAAAGCAGTGAGAGCAAAAGCAAATGCGAATGATAATACCCCTATAAAGTCCCTCCAGGGTCAGAGAAACAGCTTGTCTGGGTAAATTGCCAACATCTGCAACTCCAAAGCTGGCAAACAAATTGACTATGCAGTAGAGATCTGGGGACCTTGATCACGAACCAGAAGAAGTGTTGTCTCTGTGTGAGCGTGGCTTCTGGAAAAGGCTCGTCTTCCTACCTAAAACCTCCTCACTGCTGGACTAGAGATACACCAATCCAAGCAAAGGTACAGACCTCCCCGCTGGTGGACTAGAGATTAACCAATCCAAGCAAAGGTTCAGACCTCCCCACTGGTGGACTAGAGATACACCAATCCAAGCAAAGGTTCAGACCTCCCCACTGGTGGACTAGAGATACACCAATCCAAGCAAAGGTTCAGACCTCCCCACTTCTGGACTAGAGATAAACCAATTCAACCAAAGGTTCAGACCTCCCCGTTGCTGGACTAGAGATACACCAATCCAAGCAAAGGTTCAGATCTCCCCACTGCAGGACTAGAGATACACCAATCCAAGCAAAGGTTCAGACCTCCCCGCTGCTGGACTAGAGATACACGAATCCAAGCAAATATTCCGACCTCCCCACTGCTGGACTAGAGATAAACCAATCCAAGCAAAGGTTCAGACCTCCCCACTGGTAGACTAGAGATACACCCATCCAAGCAAAGGTTCCGACCTCCCCACTGGTGGACTAGAGATACACCAATCTAAGCAAAGGTTCAAACCTCCCCACTGCTGGACTAGAGATACACCAATCCAAGCAAAGGTTCAGACCTCCCCGCTGCTGGACTATAGATACACCAATCCAAGCAAAGGTTCAGGCCTCCCCGCTGTTGGACCAGAGATAAAACAATCCAAGCAAAGGTTCAAACCTCCCCGCTGTTGGACTCGAGATACACCAATCCAAGCAAAGGTTCAGACCTCCCCGCTGCTGGACTAGAGATACACCAATCCAAGCAAAGATTCAGAACTCCCCGCTGCTTGACTAGAGATACACCAATCCAAGAAAAGGTTCAGACATCCCTGCTGCTGGACTAGAGATACACCAATCCAAGCAAAGGTTCAGAACTCCCCGCTGCTGGTCTAGAGATAAACCAATCCAAGCAAAGGTTCAGACCTACCCGCTGCTGAACTAGAGATACACCAATCCAAGCAAAGGTTCAGACCTCCCCGCTGCTGGACTGGAGATACACCAATCCAAGCAAAGGTTCAGAACTCCCCGCTGCTGGACCTAGAGATACACCAATCCAAGAAAAGGTTCAGACGTCCCTGCTGCTGGACTAGAGATACACCAATCCAAGCAAAGGTTCAGACCTCCCCGCTGCTGGACTAGAGATACACCAATCCAAGCAAAGGTTCAGACCTCCCGCTGTTGGACTACAGATAAACCAATCCAAGCAAAGGTTCAGACCTCTGCCCTGCTGGAATCGAGATGCACCAGTCCAAGCAAAGGTTCAGACCTCCCCACTGCTGGACTAGAGATACACCAATCCAAGCAAAGGTTCAGACCTCCCCACTGCTGGACTAGAGATACACCAATCCAAGCAAAGGGTCAGACCTCCCCACTGCTGGACTAGAGATACACCAATCCAAGCAAAGGTTCAGACCTCCCGCTGTTGGACTACAGATAAACCAATCAAAGCAAAGGTTCAGACCTCCGCCCTGCTGGACTAGAGATACACCAATCCAAGCAAAGGTTCAGACCTCCCGCTGTTGGACTACAGATAAACCAATCAAAGCAAAGGTTCAGACCTCCCCGCTGCTGGACTATAGATACACCAATCCAAGCAAAGGTTCAGGCCTCCCCGCTGTTGGACCAGAGATAAAACAATCCAAGCAAAGGTTCAAACCTCCCCGCTGTTGGACTCGAGATACACCAATCCAAGCAAAGGTTCAGACCTCCCCGCTGCTGGACTAGAGATACACCAATCCAAGCAAAGGTTCAGAACTCCCCGCTGCTTGACTAGAGATACACCAATCCAAGAAAAGGTTCAGACATCCCTGCTGCTGGACTAGAGATACACCAATCCAAGCAAAGGTTCAGAACTCCCCGCTGCTGGCCTGGAGATAAACCAATCCAAGCAAAGGTTCAGACCTACCCGCTGCTGAACTAGAGATACACCAATCCAAGCAAAGGTTCAGACCTCCCCGCTGCTGGACTGGAGATACACCAATCCAAGCAAAGGTTCAGAACTCCCCGCTGCTGGACCTAGAGATACACCAATCCAAGAAAAGGTTCAGACGTCCCTGCTGCTGGACTAGAGATACACCAATCCAAGCAAAGGTTCAGACCTCCCCGCTGCTGGACTAGAGATACACCAATCCAAGCAAAGGTTCAGACCTCCCGCTGTTGGACTACAGATAAACCAATCCAAGCAAAGGTTCAGACCTCTGCCCTGCTGGACTAGAGATGCACCAATCCAATCAAAGGTTCAGACCTCCCCACTGCTGGACTAGAGATACACCAATCCAAGCAAAGGTTCAGACCTCCCCACTGCTGGACTAGAGATACACCAATCCAAGCAAAGGGTCAGACCTCCCCACTGCTGGACTAGAGATACACCAATCCAAGCAAAGGTTCAGACCTCCCGCTGTTGGACTACAGATAAACCAATCAAAGCAAAGGTTCAGACCTCCGCCCTGCTGGACTAGAGATACACCAATCCAAGCAAAGGTTCAGACCTCCCGCTGTTGGACTACAGATAAACCAATCAAAGCAAATGTTCAGACCTCCCAACTGCTGGACTAGAGAAGAGCGTTCTGTTCGGAAATGATTCCACAACCAACAGCGTGGTAGCAATAAGGCACAGAAATCACACCAGACGTACTTCCCAACAGCAAAAAGAACCACCCAAAATCCTTGGGCTTAAAAGTACACATGGCTCGTCCAAAGACCAAGTTGGGAAACCTAAAATGCCTCCGGAATGCACAAATCAGAACGAGGATCTGTCAGCACTCGGAAAGTTGTATCCAGTGCCGCGATGAGGAATGCAGAACATTTCAATTGGCCCTCAAGCAAAGTGCAGGAGGGGAGAATGCTTGCCCTAGCGAGGCACAGTAGCTGTGCCAGAAGCCCTGCTGCAAAGGCAAACTGACTGTCAGGGGCATCCGCGACCCTTCTTAGTGGCATGCCCATGGTGTGACCAACAGAAAGATGAACGTGCAGCCCAACACAAGGAAAGAGAGCAGCAGAGACCAAGGTCCAGCTCTGTGCTGCTGGTTAATCCATGGTAACATTCCATAGACAGTGGTGAGATATCCAGCAGATGCTGCGAAAGAAAGTGGATCTGCGCCAAAGCCAGACAGTGACTGAGCTCCTTTTCTAAATGTTTCAGAGCCCCTCACCACTACTGTTTCATCGGCCCCACTGTCCACGAGAAGGACTTGCATGCTGGGAGTTGTAGTGCAGATTTTAAATGACTTGCTTACATTTGCTAAATGTGTTTCTGGTGATAATGTTGACAGCTAGGGATATTTGCTTATGGCAATAACCACAGAAGTAGGTTTTTTATTACTTTTGTTTTTATGAAGGCTTGTTGAATGCTTTCTTTTAAACCCACCATAAGATTGATGGTGTTTGCCAAACATACCCCATCGCTCCAACTTCAAGCATGACAGGGCTGAAGCGCGCTGATGGTCCCTCGTAAGGGTGAAACATCTATATTTGTGTCTGCAAGCTTGAGAGCTGTCTATCTTGGGCTGCTAAAGCTATGTATGAAACAGCACTCTGTTATAAGACAAAGAGAATGTTCTGCATCACAGACCTGCTTTGGAGCTAATGTTCCTACCCACAATGCATTTTGCAGTGGTTGCGACCTGGATGTGAATTTCCAGGGTTGGCTTCTGGATGGCACTGTGGCTAAGCCAAAATAGCCTGTTCTATTCTGAGGGTACCATACAAGCCACACGTGGTGCCTGCCTATTTTAATGTATTTTTTAACACTCTTTATTGAACTTTACCTTTTTGTCTCTATGCCTTGTTCAATTTCCTTACATATAAGTTTTATCGCCGGGAGGGGTCAACATATTTGCATACGTTTATGGTCCTGTTGGAAAGCTCCGCTTGTCACGTTTTCATTAATTTCTAAGCCTCTATAAATGTCTATTTAATTGTCTTTGAATACATTGTTTTGTACATTTCTATTGGAGAGTGTGCCCAATTCACGCGATGTGCCATTTTGAGTACAGGTTCAACAATATGGGGTTAGTATTGGACAGTGGCAATTACTGCCTCCCAACGCCTCAGATGAGGTGGAGGGTCCCCTTTAAATGGGCCACACAGCTAGGCTATTATGGAATTAGGGGTGTTACCTTCTCAGAGGTTTGTGTGGAGGGCTGCACTCACCTATGTGGGGTGGCTGCACTCTCAAGCATATGTGTAGAGAGTTGCACTATAAAGAGGCGTGTAGGGGCTTGTTACACTTGACAGCTGTTTTTCTGGGGGTAATGGATAGATGTGTGTGGTTTGCTCCTCGCACAGAGACGCATGGGGGCAGATTGCACTCACGCAGAAGTGTACGTGCACGGAGGTTGTTGCACTCCGAAAGAGGAGGGTGAGATGTTTTCACTATTAGAAAGATATGGAGAGATAGCACTCTGGCAGAATGTGTTCTTACAGAGGTGTCTGATGGTTGCACTCTCCCAGAGCTTTGTTAGGGTGTGTCGCTCTCTCACAGAAGTCTTTGGGACTGTTGCGCTCTGAATGTGAGTATGTTGCCTTATCTGTTGTGTGTTGGGCACACTGTAATAGAGGTTTGGGTGGAGGGATGTATAGTCCAACATTTGGTGAGTTTGCACTCTTGCTGTTTTGGGTTGTCAGGTGTGGGGGGTTTGCACTCTTGTTGAGGTGTGTGTGGGGAAATCACACCCTCACGGATGTGGGGTGGGACTGGGGTTTATACCCTCAGGGAGGAGATGTGTCTGACCTCTTTGTTTTGTTTCCCTGTTTGCAGATTCTACCCAGGCTTTACCTTGGAAGTCTTGTAGGTGAGTAGTGCAAAGTTCTAGTAGTCGAGTACTGTGGAGATGTAATAGAAGAGCATTGCAGGGCTTGGGCACTGGTAGGTGTGTCCTAGTGAGCTGGGTTGTGCGAAGTACTTGTCGTGCGAGTGTGATGTAGTGGCCCCATGGACATGAGTTGTGGACCATCAGTTGGAGGTTACTGAAGAGCACTGATAGCCGGGTTCTGCTGGATCCTACTTGGTGGGCGTTCAGAAGTTCTGATCGGAGCATATATTATGCACAACTCTTATCCCTGAGCATGGTGGTTGATAACCATTTCAATGATTGCATTGTCCTGAGTCTCTGCGGCTAACGTCCACATTGTGGATGGATTCAGGAAGGCCAACTGAGTAACTCCCACCCAGGCTTTTACCGCATCATCAATTGCAAGCACACCCAGAAAGAGAGACAATGAAATTATTCACATAGACAATAAAGTCACTACACCTAACCTTGGATTTAAAAAGGCTGCAACCAGTCTGTTATCGAATACGAATTCCCTGGTCAATGAGAGGACCTTCTGTAGAGCGGAATTGGTGATCACATGCAGCAGCCAGCGTTCCTCCAAGATCATGCCTTGCGTGACTTCCATTGCATCAGTGATGCAGGCTCCCACGCATTCCTCCTTCATGGGAATATGGGAGCAACAGTGCCCTGGTGGTTCCTGTAGCCAGTGACATGTTCTACATCAAATGAAAACCGAAGCAACTTTGCCGCTCTGCCAAACCCTTGATTAACCTTTTTTCTACCACCCAAAATGAGGCCACGAATCAATGACCAATGGTCAGTGTGTAATTCCAAATGCCTGCCCCACATGTATGTACGTGAATGTATGCGAGCATTTCTCTTTCAATGACAGAGCAGTTTTCTTCAGAGGCATTGAGGCATTTGGACACAGATGGCACAGCTGCTCCAGTGCCGATAGTTCTGCCCCTGACTGCTCCTAGGTAGTGCGTGCTGCCAACCACTGTCAAAACGAAGAAGACATGAAGAACAAATGGCTGGTGGCACTTCAACATTTCGGCTGTAGGCAGAACTCGCTTCCGATGAGGATAGCTAACCAGCTCAGACGGTGTCCCCGTTGAGTGAATCTATCCGCATTCTGAGTGAACCTTGATCTGGGCACCCTAGGAGTGATGGACCGTAGCCGCATAGTTTCCCCATTGCCAAGCCATCTGTGATTAGTATTTTACACTGTGTGTATCCCACCAAACCTATCTTCTGGCCTTTGTATGCACAAACCCTAACATCCAGTGGGATCAGAGATGGGGGACTGCTACCAAAAAGTCCTCTCTGCACTGTGAATGAATTGAAATCGTGGAGTAGTCTGGCCCCCAATATGCCACGTACCATGAAGCTGGACGGTGCCAAAGGGCTTCTTACTCTTCCCATGCGTTGGATCACTTGACACGTGAAGCACCAACTGGTTGCTGGGCTCAGCCACACCATGGGCGTTGCTTTCAATGGAGGCTACGTGTCTTCTGGCCATCACTGCACATCATTCCTTGTCCTCGGCTGCACAGCCCATGCTATTAGCTATGTATGAACGGCCTACACCCACACATGTGTACAACACTCTCTTACTGCCTTTTGACCTATGGAAGGATTCAGACCGTGGGTACATCTCTTGCCCAGTCGTTGGGTCCTCTCACTACAGCCTATGCCTCAATCTATGAGCCTGATCCCTTCACTTTGTCGACACAAAGTGAAGTTCGCTGCACCCTTTGCTTCTTCTAGCGATGGGTCCCTGCTGAGCCACGAGGACCCTTGAACTTTTGAGTGCGCAACTCGTTGGTCTCTGACCAACTGTTCTGCCATCGGGGCCAACCGGGCAGAAGGTCTCCAGCTCCTGAGGGCTGGTCATGAAATCTTGATGGACTCAGGAGAACATTGCAGTCTTGTGTAGAAATGGTGCAGCGCCAATCCAATAATTACCTTGTGATCGAATCGTCTCTCCACTCTGGTTCACGTCTCGATTTATGCATCAGTGATGAACGAAGAGTCATCATTCTTAGCCACAGGCTTAAGAAGGACAGTTTCTAGCCAACTTGATGCCCAGGCAGAAACACAGGAATGCACCCCACCCCCCGACTGGCACACGTCACTCCCATAGTACAACTCTGTGTCGCACGCCAAAACCCCTCAATATCAATAAATAATTTCTATATAAATGAAGCTGGGTTCATTGCATTGTAATTCAAGTACTTTACAGAAGATATCTAATGTGAAAACACAGCCGTTGCTGCTCAGGTAAATGGTTCTTATATCACGTGCTCTTAGGGATGGCCTTGCCTGAATGAAGTTTCAAACTGTCCACACTGGCACACTGCGGTGTGACCAGCTGCCAGGGTTTGACGGCCCACTGGCCCTATGTTGCAGGCATTCTGTTTGTACCCCATCACTTGTATTTCGCAAGGGGCAATACCGTACTAACCATATGAACTATTTTCTGATAGAAGGTTCTGATTCCAAGATGGACAGTCTGGTACGCTCCTATCGTATTCTTTCAAAATACCTCTGTGAGAGAGAAAGGGGACAAATAGCGCAAATGAGGGTTCCTGTCGGCTTTGCATTAAATCACAGAGCATTTCAGAAATATAACAGTGATCAGAGATCTCTACATTTGATAAACAAATCTGTGATAAAAGGGTTGTATGTGTGCATCTCTAAATACATACCAGGCACATGGATTGGTGCTCACATCACTGTTCACAACACTCCACCTAATATTCAAATGTTTGTAACCATGAACCATACATACTCATTCGGTTAGCTTACGTTTTTGTATGCGAGTATAGCATGGCTGCAACATCAGCATTTCAAATGTGGTACATGGGCTCTTTTGCTTCTTGTTTCTGGAGAATTTTATATGACGAGAGGCTGTGTCTCAGTGTCAGCATTCCCGGCCCCTAATACAGAAACATATTTAGGGAATTAGATCTATAGACAGGAAAGGATACCGTACAAGAGACACCCAATGAACAATGTAAAAAAAGGATACACAAAAGGGATTGTACCTCTTATAAACTTTAGCCAGACAAGTAATAAACTGATGAAGCGTTTGAAAGAAACCTGGATTCTAATTAACTGTAAAGGTCCCTCAGTTCCTTAGACACTACCTCCTCAGCATTACGCAGGCCTCAGGGGTTATTTCTGCAAAAATGAGCAGGCTCATGCTTTACCTAACAGAACTGGCATTAGCATAACTTAGTGCTGGCCTGCAGCTAGTTAAAATCATGGCGTGGCAGTGTAAAAAGGGCGTTTGGCCTAGCGGATGTACAATTTGAGGCAACTTATTTGATTGCTTTATGTGTTTAAGTGTGGGCACAGGATGGCATACTCGTCAGAGCCACATAGACAAAACGTTCCAGTGTGCTATTGTATGGACATGGGACACATCAGACAAAAACAGGCATATGTGCTGTTACATAGAGGAGCACCAGATAGACGTCATTACCCAACAGGGTGGTGTCGTGTGCAGCACACAAATCATTGCTGCACGCATATCACTGCACTGATTTGCCATGGACCACTGTCTGCATGGTGACACACAATGATCCCTGCTTTCCTAATCAGGGTGCCAAGTCACATTGAGTTGCCATCAGGTGCGCGCTAGGCAGTGGTTGGTTTGTTAAGAAAATGAAAAGAGCTTTGATGCTGAGCGGATGCATTTAGTCCATGTCCCAAAGCAGCCACTCGAATACTTAAGCAAGAAGATGACAGTTAACCTTCCAAGGTATGCGCCATATAAACTAAAAATATACAAAGTTTTGGTTTCTCAAATAAAAAGACATGTAAATAAAGAACATAGTTTAAACCGTTTCTGTGTGGCACGTTAATTCTCTTGGAAGAATGCGTAGCTTTGGTCAGCTAACTGATGTTTTGTGCTGGCCTTCAGACAAAAATGCTCCATTTTCAGTTCTTAACACTGACATGTTAAGCACATACTGTGTAAAAACAATGGCGTGTTAAATGAGCCCCCACTTGAAAGGGACTTGAAAGGCTGTCAACACAAAGGGCGAGGGCACAGGGTGTGAGTCTCCAGAGCATTTCACAAGCTGCGTTCACAATATGCATTCCTTTGTTTTTAACACAGGAATGCTTAATTTTTTCTCCAGTGAGCTCAGTGGCAGCTGTCTGAGTGGGCCGCTTCCTGCGCCTCCCTCTCCCACCAATCTATTTAGCGCTGCTCCCAAGGCAGTGCCCCCTTCGACCGCCCAAGCAACCGGTCTGGGCGTAAGCAGGGGTCAAAGTGTACAAAAGTGGCTAAACTATGTTCCTCTCTGCACTGCCCCCTCCCGAGATCCCCACTGCTGCTCCCCACCATCCCATACCCACCCTTAGACGCTCTACCCCTTGCAATTCAAACCTCATACCTGGGTCCTACATTTCCTCCACTTCATCCGCCTACACTGTGTTTTACAACTACTATCAACACTGAAAGCATATCACCTCCATTGCTTGCAGTCATTGTGCCCCACAGCATGCAGCTTTATGCACCCTCCCCTTTCCAATAAGCCACTATAAGCACCGCCATTGACACCTCTTAAGGGACATCCCGAGGACTATAACCCCACCTACCACCAGCACACTCCGCTTTGCCTCTATTGATTTCAGTACATAATTGCAGAAAATAAATGCTGACAGTGATCAGAATGTATTGAATGCAATGGAGCAGGGCTGCAGCGGCTCAGGAATGGGTGGTATGCCCCAAGCAGGCTAATCAAATAAACCAAAGCAAACCATTGTATGCTAGATAGCTCAGCAAGATGTGACACTAGAGGATTAGCAGCAGGGTTCAGGTCTGAATTCACAGTTGGGGGGTAGGGGGGGGAGTAAAAAAACAAAAGCTATCTTCCCTGCCATCTAGGAGTGAGGTTCCCAGTGGCAAATAGTAAGGAAACGATGAAGGATTTTCCGGGAAAGTAGAGGACGTCATGCCCTTTAGATCCCGCCCACTTCGACCTTCGGGCAGAAGTGAAGATGGTCTCTGTCCTTTGGTGCCCAGGGCATTTTCTTCCTGATGTCTGCACATTCCTCCCTGTGGTTTGTGGTAGAATGCAGCTAGACATGCTCAAGGAACTGGCAGTTGACACAGCCAACGACACACCACATCCCAGCCACAGCATAAGCATTCCGGCAAGCACAAATAGAAGTATGCACTTTGCCCTCCAATTCTATCTGCAATCTCAGTGGCCCGATGTGCTTTCAGCTGCACCACTTGCTGCCAACTTAACACTACTTGACACTACTTTCCACAGGCGTTACTTAGGTGAGAACGGGCCACACGAAATCTCTGAAGATAGGCCCCCCATTTCAAGAATTAAACCGCAACTCCCAACGTTTCGGTCTAATTGCGCTTCTGCAGTGTGACTGGTTGGTACCAATCGTTTTTGATTGTTTACCACTGTGCGGGGAGCGCACTGCGGCTCAGTAAGCGTTACACGAGGTGTCTTAGGTTGGTGTGGAGTGAAGAAAACGATTTAGAAAGACCGCTCGGAGACCGTGTGCACGCAGGGGTTGGCAGGCGCGGCTTACAGGGGAAGCCGCAAGAGCGAGGTAAGTATATTTTAAGTGATGGGAACAGTGGTGTAAGTGGAAAAAAAGAAATGAAGGTACTCGCCAAGCTACGAAGCCAGACATTCCGGCGCAGCGCTTTTGGCGCTGCCCGTTACGGCACTGCACCTTAGGCACAGGTCCCTTTTAGGCACACCCTGTGGTTTGCAGGCAATGCCCAGTGAGATTAAATGATGTGCCAAGGAGTACACACCTTGGTAAAGCAACGCATCTGAGATACTTTCACGCAAACTCCCAGTTTGTTGTTATGCATTGTGTTAAGAATTTTTTAATATCGATATTAAATGAGACTTTCCTTTTTGCATATGAAACTAGCAGATATCGTGGCTGCAAACTAAGGTTTAGAAGGGGAGTTTTATTATTGCTCGCTTTCGTGGCATAATAAGGAATTCGGTAGATAACTAGATGTGTGTGTGTGTGTGTGTGTGTCTGTGTGTTTTCATTCGAAAAAGTTCGATCACAACTCAAAGTACTTACAACATTTACACATTCAAATAGGCACTACTAATAACAAAGAAACATCTTAAAAAGTAATTTCCCAGGCTTTCCGAACCAATCCCTCCTCCATCAAAGGACACCAATGGTAACAGGTGAAGCCCACGTAGGGAAGCAGCGTGCCGCGCCGCGTGCTGAGAGCACAGTAGCTGCATGTTTGTCTCTCCTTTTGTTCTGCAGGGTGGGCTCTCAAGGGACATTATGGGCATAGAGAGCAGGAGGGAGGGGGCCCTGCTTCCCCCAGCAAAGATCAGTCCTTTGATTTGTGATAAAGTGAAATGAAAAGCTTTAATTTTCACTTCGCAAAATAGTTGAGTACTGGTACTCTCTTTCAGGTGTTGAGAAGTGCAAGTACTCAAATGCTAAAAAATAAGAAGTGTAGGTACTGAGGGCCGGGAAATGAAGCACTCGATGGGAGTGTGCGTCTGTGTGTGTTTGTGAGTGCGTGTCTGTGCGGGAGAGGAGGGGGAATGATTGTGGTGGGGAAGGGAGAGTAAGAGGGAAAGTGTTTTTGCATGAGTGTGGGTGAGGAGGTGAAATGTGTTGGGCTGTGAAGGGAGGTGGGTGATGAAAGGGGAGGTTTGGGGGTAAAAACCCTGATGTACTAGCAATCCAGCGGGAGAATGAGGGGGCGAGATCAACTTCTGAGGGGGGTCAGTCTGGCGCATGGCATTTTAAAGGCCACAGAAAATCGGCTGAAAGAAATCAGTCTTTTTTGTGTTCGGCCTTTAAAATGCGGATAACATATTATTCTTGTGTAGGGCCCTGGCTGAGGAAGCCATTATCTTTGAAAGTTCAGGGATTGAGGCAGGCTGTGTACCCCTTTCAATGAGGCAGACAACCATCCCAGAAGTCACAGCACTGAGCCAGTGAAGTACAAACAAATGTCCGCAGAGAGAACATGACAGCTTTTTAGGGCTATCTCAAAAGTCGCCCCAGGCACATTTGTTTCACAGCTCTGTACCCAGTCACTACCTGTATGCAAGCAAAGCATGTCTGGTATGTATTGAGTGTGTACACAATAGGCCACACCCTTCATTTTTAACAGAAAGTGTGAATATACACTGGTATGGGTTGTAAGCCTATGGTGTTTCTGTCTGACATTTCAGGTCATCTTGGCAACATTTGGGTTAGAAGAGTTACAACCAGGGTAAGAATAAAGAACTCCTGTCCTGACGAAGGGCGTCTGGAAATTAATGGGGAAACCTTATTTAGGATGAGGCTATTCTTGGAATAACCGTCGACACAACACTATCTGTACATCCTTTGGGAAATAACCGAGGGGGATAATGGACACTGATAATCCCTCAGAGATTAAGAGAGACTAAAACGAGAGACACAAAGGACGGTAGGAGGGCCTCCCTACATGAGGAACCCATAACAGCAGAATGCCTGTATGAAAACATACTGTCCTGGATTATAAAGGAAATGGGAGCATAGTGCCTTGGTCCTCTCTTTTAGTTGTCTGCCCTCTCTGACAATAGATGCTCGTGAATCAATTGAACATCTGCATAAAATGTATTTATTTGTTAAGATTTACTGCTATACTAACCCTTGATTGACAAAAGAGTATGTTTTCACTTTGTATTGTTTTTGATGTGGTATATGTTGTTTAGATCAAACACTCTCCACAAGGGAAGTGTCAATGGGAATAAGTCAGTTGAATTTTTGTATGGAAAAGACACCAGGGTCCGGCACCTTTTTTTGATTGTGCGTGAATGTATACATCAGCATACATGAGCTAACTTTGGCCTTTAGCCATACAGAACCAGAGAAGGGGGTAGTCTGTGATTCGTGTCTAATGCCTGGTCTGTATTGAAGAAAGGGGACATTGCTTGACAAACCTGTGCCTCCAAAAGGCAACTGACTCTTCCCCTGACGTTCTGGCCTTTTGGCAGCAGCATCTCCACCGGGCAATAGCCGCCCAAATTACGTATTTGTAGTAATCACTTAATTTCAGTCTAGGATAGTTATCTTACAGTTTACCCAGAAGCTATTTATCGACACATTTTCCTACAGGCCTAGCCTGCACCTGTGGGGTGCAATCGTGGCTTTAAGCAGACGGGGACTCTTCTGGGCTCAGCCCCAGGGGTGGACTGGCCTATAGGGAACTCTGGAGATTTCCTGGTGGGCCTCTGCACCCAGGGTCTCTTTTGTGTGGCATTTCCAAATGTACTCATAGGAAAGGCATTGGGCTTGCTGAAAATGTGTCAAATGGGGCCACTTTATTTCCAGGGCCTCTTTTGGTCCCCAGTCCACCCCTGCTCAGCCCAGGCCGGGTCCAATGTTTGCCCTCTCCCAGGGCTCACTGATCTGATTTCCGTGCATGCTAGCAGGCCATGAAACGATTAGTGAAAATACTGCTCTTGTCCAGTAGATGTCCCTATCAGTCCATGTTTAGAATCACATCATCATTTTCATACATTTGGAATTTGATTACTTGTTTTGTAGTACTCTGGAGGCAAAATAAAACATGGAGACTACTGTATTTGATTATTTGCAACAGGTTATTGTATACTGAACTCTTCATATTAGAATGATTAATCTACTAGGCCGCCCCTTTAGTAACACAGATCACCCATCTATTAATGGTTTGCTAGCTACTTGCTAGTGTTAAGCCATGCCAGACTTGACTCAGCCCTCAAATATTATTTCATGGGTCCTTAGGGTCCACTCGATTTCTTATCCCACTTAAAGCACTGGGTGCAAGCGCTCCAGAATACAGTGATAAACAGTATGTTGGGACACCGACTCACTCAACTCTCCCTATTCCCAGATTCCAAAGACTGGGCCCAACTCAAGAGGAATGAGATCACTCACATCGTCTCTGTGCTGGCAAAGCCGCAGCAACTGCTCCAGGTAAGTGTGGTATCATGCAGGTAAGTGACATCGCACAGCTGCTGCTTTGAAATAGATTTCATTTTAGCTGTAACTGATATTCGGTGGTAAAGTGTAGAGGTGTGCTTTAACTTCACAAAGAACTGTTCCGGAATGGTGAAAATGGTTACAAAAAGTAGTACAGCTGTTAACAGTCAAAAATAAAAGTAGTGGAACACTGCTCCTGACCGTTCCCGCTTACTTCAACCACTGCTGCCTTCAGCGCCCGCCTTCTTTCTTTTTTACTTTAGTGTTAATGGTATTCATGGATAGAGAAGTACAATGGAAAATTCCAGAATACTTAGAATGCAAATCACCCACTGAATCTTAAACCCGGTTAATTGTTCACACAGCATGAAGAATATAGGATTCTGTTTAACATGCCGACTGCACAACCAATCTATGGAGTCATGAAATGTATAAACTAGGACCTTGACACTAAAGAAAGAAGCGAAGCATAACCCACAAGGCGCTACAGACTGCACGCCAATAAGCATTGCAAGGGAAAGCAAAACAATGCACTGACCTTGGGATCCAGGTGAAAGAAATCAGCAAGCAACAGATACCCACACAGGACACTACTGGCAAATAAACAGCTCCTCCATATTGCTCACTCAGGAAATTCTCCCCAGGTTCCCAAATTCTGGAGTATTTTCTGTAATCTTCTGGGATACATCCCTGAAAGCATAGAGGCTTAATATTTTGCTAACCTGCAGACCGCATATGGTTTCCCTTCCAGTACCTAATGCCATCTTCTTTCAAATTATGAGGGTATTCATTATATAACGCATCTTATTTACATTTCTAGGCCCAGCCCCCTTGCTATCTCCAATGCTGGGGGCACAGAATTTTATGCTTCCCCAAGACCTGCAACAATTGTTTGGAGGATAGGTTGCAGAAAACCTTCTGCACGCACCCCGCTACCCCCATTAAAACATTAGTTTTTAGGGTATAAGTTTAAAGGGCGCTGCAAGGGCTGTGACCAACTCCCGCCACAGCTATGGACATGTGCCTGATTCCTCTCTTGCAATAACAATGAGGGCACTGTCTGATGCATGTCACAGCCTATGTCCCTCTACATTGATGGCTCTGCTACCCTGACAACATTCCACTGGCACCTAGTGCAAGCTACAATGCAATGACTTCCAGGAACCACGCCGACATAGCTCCAGGACAGGGCTAAGTGCTACTATCCCATCTCCCGCTATATATAGCTCAGCCTGCCTAGCCCCTTTCGCAATGCACCCTCGCTGTTTCTCTACCAAACCTCCATCAAGACCAGCTTTCTCTCACCATGTGCAGCCTTTCACCCCAGGCTGCTTCGAGTTAGCGACTTGCTCTTTCCTCAAGCTTGAGGATGCGATCCACCTTTCTCCCTCAGAATACCCCTACTGCATCAAAGAAACCATTTGTAACCAGGCATTGGGCCTCATTACGAGTTTGATGGTGAATCGGCAGTAAATCCACCAATTTACCAGCACAATTGTTTCCCATTACCGACACTCAGTCGTGTGACATTACATGGGATTAGGAATGGCGGCACTTGTGTAAATCCCTTTTTTGGAGGTCATAGGCCTCCATAGGGATTTTTGGTGGCTTCACCATGAGTGGCTATTCCATATGGTAAATCCCTTAAGCATTCCAGGTAAAGTGTAGGATCTACCTCTAGTTTTTTTCTCTAGAGGTCAATCCTCCAATTCACCTCCAAACATTGAGGTGTGGTAATGCAGCGGTAAGTGGCAGTAATGGGGCCAAGACTGTGTGTTCACTGGCCTCCAATAGTCACTCCTCTGCAGCTGCATCATTGTTGAATTTGTTTGTTGTGTCCCCGCTCTTTTTTGCCACTTCTAACCTGCCATCAAGATCCCTCTCTGCTGTGTCTTTGCAGGGGCCAAACAAGCTTGCAATTGCAAAATACAAAGTAAAATCAAGAAAAACCTGTCACAGATTCTTATCACATATCCAACTTTCTTTAATTTCTAGGAGTTTACATATCTCTATATTCCTCTGCCAGACTCTCCGGAGATACGCATGTAAGTATGACTCGCACATCTGCACGGTCGTTGGGGAAAATGGGAAGAGGGGTTGCAAATCCATAGCGTATTCATAGTTGAGGATACAGATGTATAATGGTTATGTACAGAAGGGTACTTACAAGTCACTGATGTACAGAGGAGAATAGCAAGATGTAATTGATATATTTAGTTATTTCTTTGGATTGTATAAGTTCAACACTTTGATCACAGTTATTTGTACCACCTCCAAAGTCGGGGAAAGTGGAGGGAGGTTATCTGATCTTCACGAACTTTGGAAACATTTGTCGTGTAGCAGAGTGGAGAAGAGTGAGAAGAGTGTCTTGTGATTTTGTTGGACTTTGCCTGCAGCGATCTACTTTGCTGCTCTGTGATTGAGGAACTGGGTCTTTACCCAATCTACGTTTCGGAGCTCTGCTCTAAGCCTGAAAGCTCGGGCTTGAAAAATAAATCGACTGCGCGTCAGCATGCGCGGCATGTAATGGAGAAGAGTCTCTTGTGTCTCGTAGCGAGAGATGCGAGCGCGGTAAGTCTCAAACTACGTTTGCTAAATTTCAAAAACATATTGTGATGAAGCAAACTGAAGCTCGAAAGTATGGGCTATGCAGTGCAGCTACCCGCATTGGCAAAAGACCAACAAGCCCGGATGTTCTAAACACTTCCCGTAATAAACATTCCCGCATAAAAAAGACAAACTTGATAAAAGTATCAGAACTCAGCCCATAATCACTGGTGTTTTTTAACGCTATTCCATCTGCTTCCATGGGCAAGGCCCTAAGTGAAGCACCGCTTCTGCAGTCACAAATTGAAAACACTGGTCATTGCTTTTCTCCCACAATTGATAATAACAACTCTTTATAAAACATGTTCATTGGATTACAGCGAGTTTCACGTGCTGGCGGGAAAACTCTTCCTACCAGTGATTGTTGCGAGAACCTAATAGGGACACATCTCTTGGCCACTCCAGACTTAACCATTTTGGTCTTTCCCTCTGAATCTTCAGACTTCTCTGGCTCTGAGAGCGATATCGAGGATGACCCCACTCTTCAATCTGACATAACTTCTCTGATTGAGGAACCTATGCACACTTCAACACTAAATGTAATTGCATCCAACGTTGATGCTCTATTTGCTCTATGCTCAACGATTGCGAAAGAACAACAGGATTTTGAATACCTTCTGGCAAAGGTAGTTGATGTGATTTTAGCAAACTACGCTCCAGTTGAAGTAGCTGGCTCCTCAGGCCCCACTGACATTTTATCAAATTACATTGTGCTTACATTCCACTTCCTACCTCAGAAAATCCTGCCTATACCAACAGGATGGCCAAAGAAACATCACAAAATGAAGTAGAGCAGCACAGCCGAGTGAAATTGTTTTAGCTGGCTCGCAGTCTGCACCTTTTTCTGACTGGGACTACGAAGACATACTTATACCTCCCTCTGTACCTGAGGAAATAACAACTCATGAGAGTCGGCAGATAGTCACTAGAGCATCCATCTATAACCCTAGAAAGAATATCAACAAAAGGAAAAAAGCCAACAAAAAACAAAACACTGCAGACGAGCTTGGAACAATGGTGGCAGAGTGCACTTGTGCCAGCAAAGCTCCTCATTCAAATCTTAAAACTCTGGTAACCCACACAGCACAATTGCAAGGCCCCATGGACCGATGGTTACATCCACCTCCAATCAGATCCGCTGTAACGCAGTTCCAGTTGCCAACTGAGGCCTGTCCTAATCTCAACTCATACATGACAGATTTGCAAGAACCACTTCAATGTACCGGTCCCCCAATGATGGGGAACTCACAAACTTCTAATAATACATACTAGTTTAATCAAGTTCCTGCAGCCACCTATCATCCCATGCCCTCAGTCACAACTTTTATAACAGCTGATTGCACGTGTCTAGATTTTCATACAGTTAAAACGATTTTGCCTGAGGATGACACGCTACGTTTTGGGAAAATGGGTGAAGCTGGAGGAATCTTATCCTACCAACTCTAGTCCATTCCTGAGTCACAGCCATATATTAGAGCTATTTGCCCAAAATAAACTATGGAGAGTGATCAGCACAGAAGACATCATGCATATACAGCTGCCCGGGATAAGTAGCTCCAATAAATGGGCTATGATTGAATTTACCTCTACATTGATGGTGATACTATTAATATCCTGTGCTGCCGCTTTAGAACTGATGGGCTTTAACCCTATGTTGAAAAATCACTAAACAACTATTGCCCATGGGTAGGCCTCAATCTATAGTGGCTTCTGCTCAGACATCTTTTTCATCTGTTGATCTAACGGCTGAATGTGCCACATTGTTAGTCTCCCAATCTCATATAGGAAAACATTTTGAGAACACCAGGGAGATTCAACAATGGATCTCAGAAACGGTCATTGGTAATGGCAATTGATATTCATCTCACAAATCTACTCTGAACAGGATATCCTGGAACACGCGTCGCTTTAGATCTTTCCTTGTCCATCCTTTGGGTCATTCCTTGATATTGGCCTCTGACCTTTTTATGTTGCAGAGAAGCTGGGTCACTAAGAACTTTCACATTCATGGATATCACATTGTATACAATCCAGCCATCCCTCTTCACAAGGACAGCCGAGTGGATTAGCAATTGGAACAAAGGCTAATTATAAGTTAGCAATATTTTTGGGTAAAACCAGTTCCCCTTATGTATTATCAGCTATGTTTGTCGATCCATTGAATATTACCCTTAGAACATTGATCATTAACGTGTATGATCCGCTGAATGGAGCATCTTCCAAAATAATTCAAAAATTAATTGGTGAAACACTCACACTTTGGGACGAGATTTATCCCAAAGGCTCGATATTAATTGCAGGCACTCTATTTGTATTTGTATTTATGTGTTTGTATAGCGCTAAAGCCCGCAGGCATCGGAGTGCTTACGAATAGACAGGACATCAGATTTTCAAATGGGACAAAGTGTGAAATTGATCCTTATTCGTAGTGATCAAGTTAACCTGATTCCAGGATTTATTTGAATAGTAGTGTTTTCAGTTTCTTCCTGAATTGAATGTAGTTGGATTCGAGCTTCAGTGAGGTAGGTAGTTCGTTCCATTTTTTGATGCTTATGGTCGGGAAAGCCTTGCCTAGGTCGTGTTGCTTTTTTATTGTGGTAGTTTGCAGTAGGCCTATGTTGGAAGATCTGAGGCACCTAGATGTCTCATGCCACTTGAACTGTTTCTTGAGATAATCCGGGGCTTTGCCATAAAGGCAGCGATGGACCATGGTGAGTGACTTGAAGATAATTCTCTCTTCCATGGCCAACCAATGAAGAGCTTTCCTGTCTCCAGTGATATGTTCCCTCCTAGATCTGCTTGTGATAGTCCTGACGGCGTTGTTTTGAATTACCTGACATCGTTTCAAACATGTATTGCTTGCTCCTAGTAGTAGGGAGTTTCCATAGTCCAGTCCAGATAAAATTGTTGCTCTGGCGATGGTGGTGCTGCTTTTTTGATCAAGCAGAGGTCTAATTATTTCAGGAGAATTTGGTGGTATCGGCAATTTTTCTTTAAATAGGCTGTATGTGCCTCAGCTCCTAGAGGGGCGTGAAGATATACTCCAAGAGTTTTCACTTTTTCTGATATGGGAATTTGAGTGTTTTTAATACAGAATGAAGAATAAAGTGGACTCAGTTTCTTTCTGGCCTGTGAGGATCCGAAGATCATGAGCTCGGTCTTGGAGCCATTTAGACACATCCAATTGTCTTTCATCCAACACTCAATAGTGTTGTATAAGGATGAGAGTTTGTCGCTGTCCATTTTGTGATCACCGCTAAATTCGAAAACTAATTGGGTCTCTAAATGCTAAAGATCTACCTCGAAATGAACCTGCACTGGGATCACTTATCGGAACTGGAAAACATTTCTGTCTATGTATGGATTAGCTTGCCTTCCTTGTAACGCATCCGAAAAAAATTATTCCAATTTCACCTGGCCAAATGGGCGCTCTAGGTCACACATTGGCTATGCCATTACAGATACTATTATGACTGGGCGCTGTGGCTCATTAAAAGTCTTACCAAATAACATGAGTGACCATGCTTTACTAACATGGACTGTAAATATTGCACCACCTGCTCCCAGAGCACATATAACTGTGTCTATTAGAGTTAATCTCCAGGGAAATCGCATAACATTGACGGGAATAATGGTTACGAGCAGCAAATCAACCGTCACTTGAATCCTCGCTGGTGCTGCATGATTGGGATATTGAGAAAATTATCATGTATTTAAAGCAATGTTTTCACTTAAATAAACTCACTTCATTTGGCAAACCTCGTATAGATCAATTGGCTCTGTTTGACACTCTGATACATCAAAAAAAAGCTAGCCTTTCGGAAGGCTAGGGTCATGGTTAGAGGGCAATCTTCACTTTTGTTCAAAGAAAAAGAAGGCCAAAATACTATTTTTGCCACTCACTACAAAAACAGGTCACACCAACGTAAGACCTCATTAAGCAGCGCCAGCGGGTAGTGTTTGGTTAGCTAAAGTCAGATGACAGTTTTGGTCCGGTTAAAAAGATTTCCAAATATCGACATCTCTACTTGAATTAAACCCAGTGACAGAAGCTCTTTGGGGATCCCATATTGCTGAATTATATTTTGATGTTTCAATCTAAGCTCATAATAACTGGCTGTGAGCTATACGATATTGTCTTGATCATCAAAAAACTCAAGGCCTCACGAGCTCCAGGGCCAGGTGGCATTTCCAATATCCTTGTTAAATCAAACCCTCTTTTTTGGGCCAAAACTTTGCTGGGATTATTCTGTGGACTAGAGTCAAGTGGCGAGATTCCGAATAGCTGGTGGAAATCCATCCTGATAACTGTGTTTAAAAAAGGAGACAGATTAGACCCAGCAAATTACTGCTTGCTAGCGATGCTTGACTCAAGCCAAAAAATATGTTCAACTATTCTGCTGAACAAACGTAGTAATTGGGTCACAGATAATGATCTACTGAAACCTTTTCAGACTGGGTTTTGAAGGGCGCATTGTACGCTACACAATATAAGTGCCACGTATTACCTGATGGCAGAAGCGGTGCGCCGCTCAAACCATAATTTGTATTGCTGTTACGTAGATTATAGCAAGGCATTTGACCTAGACTCCCGACCCCTTCTTTGGCATAAACTAGCGACATGGGGAATTGACCTACACCTTTTGTTTTTTATTAAAACTCTGCACACTAATACATCAGTGACTATACGTCTGAGCCAAGAGGGTGAAAAATTACTGATGAATTTAATACCAATTGAGGCCTTAAACAGGGGTGCGTTCTGACACCCCTGATGTTTAACTTGTATGTTGCTGACATGCCAGAAACCACAAACGCTGCCCATAATTTTCCTCCAAATATTAATGGTGAGTCAGTGTCATGGTTAGCTCACGCAAATGATACCATTTTATTTGACCTGACCTTCAAAGCTTGATTGAGGCTTTGGGAAATTTTGCTAGAAAGAAATCACATGGTCATAAACATCATAAAAACAAAAATCATGTGTTCAGGAGGAAGTCTTCCCAGAAAGCCTGGTAAAAACACTCGGGTATTGGGGTGGAGGTGGGTAAGTACCCTCTACTCAACCCTAGCTTAATCACACAACATGTTTACAGGTCTATACAACTAATCATAATTTAATCATGTCATCTACTGCATCCTATCTTGCCCTCCAGCCAAACTAACTGTCCCTCCTGTGATGTCTAGTCCCTAGAGAATGGTGGTGTGACGCTTATCTAGGGTTAGGGGCTAGATGGAGGCTTTCCCTGGCTATACACAAGGCAAAAAGTAATAATAGAAAACACTTGTGGGACACTTCGCGCTGTGCTCCACCATGATAGAGATCATACAGGAATCACAGTTACTTTAATTTCCCTGTTTTCTGACCTCAAGTGTAATAAAAACAATTGTTACGGTTAAAAAACAAAAGCTCTCTTTAAAAGATGGACTCATGAATTACCTTAATCCTTTGTGATGTCATATATCACAAACCAAGTTTAATGTATGGTCTCTCTGCTCGCTCGCATACAGACACATTAAATGGTTAAGCGAAATGGAGGGAAAAATGCTTTGTTCTTGAATAAATCTTCCCAGGTCTGTTCCAGTGGAGGCATTGAGAATTAAATTTGGACTTCCCTCTTTTATGTCAATATGGTACTCGCAAAGAAGATAACTTCATCTTGCATTACCTCAAATATGTTACTGAGACTAATTGGCATGCAATCTTTTACCGATCAGAATAACATGTTTACTTATGAATTAGAGCACAAAGCCCTTTCTTATTGGTCACTTTTCGACACATCTTATGAAACTGCCCTAGGATCTCCCGATATAGAAGAAATTCAGAAGAAAACGATCGAGATAGAGCCAATAACATGGACAAACTATCAGCTAAAAAGAGATACAATTAATGTTCACATCAAAGATTCTCTTTAAACACACCTCAAACGTATCTACTGAAATAATGTTCTTTTGCAATAAGGCGATACTTGCGCTTGAATCTTCTTCCTACTGTGGAGCACATTGGAGCCTGGAAAAAATCCCCCAGCAAAAGACAGGTTATGTCGCCTTTGTGGGAACATGATGGAGTCTAGTCGCCACATATTAACTACCTGTTCAACACTAAAAATCCACTACCTTAAGGGCTACACACACTCTGCAGAACAGATCGAACACATAGAAAGTGATCAGGTTTGGAGTGCTCTATATAGTGCCAAATCAATTGTTATCAAAGCAGCTGCTTATAGCGTTTTGAATGAGGCACCAAATCTATTTTTAAATTATGAAGAACAATAAAATAGTAATCAAATGCTGTTTTTTCATGTTTTATTTATTTTGTTAAGTGATGTAGTTCACTAAGGAATCTTTCACGAAGAATCTTAAAACCATACATCTTAAATACAAACAAGCATACAATCAAAACATATTACAAAATACCTTACAATTCATTTCATTTCAATAGATTGCACTAAAAATAGACATAAACAACAATTACATAAACCACAATTACATCAACACATCTTAAAAGCATATTAAACACACCTTAGGCCCATTTCACGTAATGCTTCCCATTACTTTGTGCCCCCTTCCTCAATTAAAAGAACCTAACGTAGAAAACGAATAGTGGCCAAAGACCATTTAAAAATAAATTGCCAGATAAGACCTGCATGGAAAACCCTAAAATCTTTTGTTAATTGTGCAAAATAATACGTTGGAAAACAAGCATAGGACATTCCAACAGCAAATGGGCAATAGTTTCCACTGGACCCTGATTGTTACAGAAGCAGCATTTCCTTAGTCTATGCTCTGCACCTCCCCTGGCTCCTAAAGCTTCCTGTGTTGGGAAGAGGTTAATGCAAAGAGGCAGACATTGGGTATGCCAAAACTCCACCGGACACTTGTACAAATATTGAGGCATTACACCATATGATCTTACTTCCACCAACAACCCAGAGAAGAGATGGTATCCTCATACCAGTTGTATCGTGCTGATCCAATCTCTTTCCCATAGTCTGAATTTCCCCTTAACAGGGTGCATAATTACGACGTAAATGGACACATCATTGCTGCTCAGGTCAGTTAAACACTGTTCGTACCACCTCACAAGGGGGAGGTGACCATTTATTTAACATTGCAGGTTTCAGCAACCCAGAAAATCAAACAAATATTTCATGTGTAATCAAATATACAAGGACACATCCATTATTTTCATTTTTGTACAGTTGATCATATCATACAGTACTATTCATAGTTAGTGGATGACACAATCCAATTTCTGTCAAATCCCACATCTACAAAAGTGTCGACAGGTTTTAGACTGTTTCCAGCATTGCTACTTGGTTGTGGAAAAGCCTTCACATTGTCAAATCACTAGATAGAGCTTGGTGCAAGGCTTTCTTCAGGACACACACGAGCCCCAATATCGGGGCAATATTCAATCTTGATTTTCATCAGACCGCATACAGGCAAGGGGAGTAAAGCTAATAACCACAATAAATGTAAAAAGGATATGGACTTTAGTGAAAAGGGATGAATGGTGACTTAGCCAGTCTCGAGGGCCTACAAATGGACAAAGGGGGCAGTTGCTAGTCAATAGTACCTTTTACTGGTCTTGTTTGACAATGGTGAACCAGGTTCTAATTGATGTTTATGAGGTTTGTAGTGGCTCGAGTGTGGCAGTCGCATTGTTCCACAAGGGTAGCAATGCCAAACAGGGGTCAAGCTGAAGTTTGTTGTGGTTCAAAGCGATGCTTTGAAGAAGCACAGATTCTGAGAGCCACCTGGGTCAGTTCAATGGTTGGTTCGACTTTGAAGATGCTGGTGATTGGATGCTCTGTTCTAGGTGATCCATTCAATGAGGCTCTCAAGGAATTGTGGATCGTGAGGGCCACCAGGATTGGTTCAAAAGTGAAGAAGCTGATGACTGGATGCACAGTTTGAGTGGCGCGGTTTGATGCAGTGTATGATGGTCCCATTTTGATGGGCGACCACGGTCAGTCTGGTCAGCAGTTTGAAGGTGGCAGATGCAATGTGGAGCTTTGAGTTTGACCTGAGGCAATGACGTGTTCAGCTAACGCAGTGATGTGGTGAACTGGTTTGAATGTATACTTCAGTGGTTCCAAGAGTGGGTGAGTGCCAAAGGCTGCTCCCGAGGGTCCTGATGGTTCCATGTGGGTGAATTGGCTCGAATCATGTCTCAAAGCGGTTCAACAGTGGGAAATGCAGGCAACCTGGCTGTCTTGGCTCTCAGCTGCTGTGAGTCCCTCTCAGGGTTCTCAGGGACTAGTGAAGTCCTTGTTCTTGACTCCCAATGCAAGGGAAGCTGGTGCACACTTCCAGGGGTCCTTCACCACAATGAGGTCCTGGCCAGCAGTGTAACTGGCAGGGTGGGTAGAGAAGAGAGCTCACCTCTGCCTTGGAAACTCAGTCTTCATCTCACTACAAAAGCAACTTTCCCAACAGAGGTTCAACAAAAGTCTTCCTTAGGAGTTGGTTCCAAAGTGAATCTCAGAAGGAGTGGGAGACCCCTTTTTTTTAAAAGCAAACATATCCAGGTGATTTGATAAAAGCAAGCCTGCATTAGGGATACAACCCCTCCCTTACCTCCCACCCTCACCTTCCCCCTCCCTCCTCCTATTTCCCCTTCACCCCTGCCTCCCCACCCCGCCCTATTCCACTACTCTCCCTATTCCCCTCAGTTAATTGCTCTTCTTGCTGTTTTGTTGATTGATTCATATTGTTATTTGCTTCTACCGTTACTGTTTATGTTTATGTATTAAGTTGTTCAACTGTACAGCGCTTTGGTGTAAAGCGCTTTATAAATCAATAAATGCAAAAACAAATACAAATACAAATAAAGAACTGTGACAAATGAGAAGGACTTTGACAAAGGACTGTGTTGAAAGCGATGGACTGTGATGAAGGACTTTGACAAAGGAGAAGAACTGCAATGTAGGGGTGGACTGAGATGAAGGAGAATTGCTTGAGGAAGGAGAATGACTGACAAAGGAAGTCTGTGATGGAGGAAAAGGATTGTGAAGAAGGAGAGTCTGAGACAAAGAACTGTGGCAATGAAGAGAAATGTGATGAAGGACTGTCGAAAAGGACTGTAATGAAGGAGAGGACAGTTGAAGGAGAAGCACAATGTTGAAGGAGAATGACTAAGAGAAAGGAGTACGACGATGATGAAGGAGAAGAACTGCAATGAAAGAAAAGGACTGTGATGAAGGAGGAATGTGAAGAATGAGGAGGACTGTGATGAAGGCGAAGCACTGTGATGAAGGACTGATGGAGAAGGACTGACACAGGACAAGACTGAGACAAAGCAAAGGGAATATGATGAAGAACCGTGACAATGAGATGGACTGATGAAGGAATAGGACTGTGACGAAGGAGTACTATTTAGAAAGAAAAAGACTGTGAGGAAAGTGTAGGCCTGTACCTAAGGACAGTGACAAAGGACTATGATGTAGAAGGGCCAATGAAGGACAAGAACTAACAAAGGATTGTGATGCAAGACTGTAATGAAAGAGAGGCACTGTGACAAAGGACTATGTCAAAGGAGAAGGGCTTTGATGAAGGTGAAGGACTGATGACAATGAACTACTGTGACAAAGGAAGACTGACTTTGATGCAGGAGAAGGACTATAACAAAGCAGAATGACAGTGGTGAAGGACTGATGCAGGAGAAAGACTCTGACGAGAATGGCTCCGATGAAGGAGTAGGACTGACAAAGGACAAGGACGGATAATGAAGAAGGACTGTTATGTGGAAGAATGACTGTGAGGAAGGGCTGATGAAGCAGAAGGACTGTAACTAGGAAGGATTGTGATGAAGGAGAAGGATTGATGAAGGACAAGGACTTTGACAAAAAGGAGGACTGTGATGAATGACTGTGATTAAAGAGCTTGATTGTGATGAATGACTATGACAAAGAGATGAAATGTGACAAAGGCTAACTGTGCCAAAGGACTGTTATGAAAGAGGAGGATTTTGATGAAGCAGGAGGAATGCCGAAGGACTGAAAAAGAAGAAAGACTGTGACAAAAAGCACTTTGAGAAGGGAGAAGGACGGACAGAGGGCAAGGACTATAACAAAACCGAGCAACTGTGATAAAAGCGAAGAAAAGTGAGAAAGGACTGACAAAAGCAAAGGACTGTGATGGAGAATTATTACAAAGGAAAATGTCTGTGTTGAAGGACTTTGAAGAAGGAGAAGGTCTGACGAGGAAGAAGGACTGTGATAAAAGAGAAGGACTGAGATGAATGACTGTGACTAAGGAGAAGGACTGTGATGAAGGAGACTGATTGTGATGAAGGAGACTGGCTATGATGAAGGGGAAGTTATGTGACAAAGGACTGATGTGGGAGTAGTATTGTGACAAAGGAGAAGGACTGATGAAGAAGAAGGCCTATAGGAAAGGGAAAGACTACGAGTAAAGAGAAGTAGTGTATTGAGGGACTGATGAATGTCTGTAATGAAGGAGAGGGACACATGAGAATAACTGTGATGAAAGAAAGGACTGTGAGAAAGGACCATCAGAAAATAGGACTATGGTGAATAAGGACTGATAACAATGAAATACAGTAACAAAGGAGAAGCGCTATGACAAAGGAGACGGACTGTGATGAATGACTGATGAAGGAGAAATAATGTGATAGAGTAGAAGGACTGTGATGAAGAACTACGGGGAAGGAGAAGGTCTATAATAAAAGAATGTGAGGAAGGAGAAGGACTGACAAGGAAGGAGAGTGATGATGGAGAAGAACTGTAATGAATGAATGAAGGATTGTGATGAAGGAGAGGGCTGTTGTGAAGGAGAAGGGCTATGATAAAGATGGAGTACTAGAATGAAAGAGGGGAAGTGATGATCGACTGTGACAAAGGAGGTCTCTGATAAATGCAGCAAATGGCTGTGATGAATCGGGATTGTTACGAAGGGGAATGACTGACAGATTGCAAGGGCTTTGATGAAGGAGAAAACTGTGATGGAGAAGCACTGATAAAGGAGAAGGACTGTGGCAAAAGAGAAGGAATATGAGAAAGGAGAAAGACAATCAGGAAGGAGAAGTAGCATACTTAAGGACTGTTTTGTAGGTCTGTGATGAAGGAGGACTGTGATGAAGGAGAATGACTGACAAAGGAAAAGAACTATGATAAAGGACAAGATTTGATGAAGGACAATGACTAAGGAGAAAGACTGTATTGATGCAATATATAAGGAAGATGAACTGTGATGAAGTTGAACTGTTACAAAAGACTGTGATGAACAGAAGGACCATGGCACAGTCCAAGGACTGTGTTGAAAGACACAGGCTATGACAAAAAAGAAGGCTGATGATGAAGGAGAAGGACTGTAACAAAATAAAAATACTGTGATGAAGGAGAAGGACTGTGATAAAAGAGAAAGACAGTGATAAACGAGAAGCACTAGGACAAAAGAGAAGGACTGGGATGAAGGAGAAGGACTATTATAAATGTTACAAATGACTAATTTATGAGGGGATTGTGAGAAAGGGGAAGGACCATGACAAAATGGAAGAATTACGATTTTTTATTATTTTGTTTTTAGTGCAGATCTATATAGAGAGCAGCGGAGCGTTGCACAAGGTTTGAGTAGCCAGCAATTGGGCTGGTATCTTTTATCAGTAGCGCCGAACTGTGAGTTGCGTTCTGTGCTTTCATTGGGATTAGGCCATGGTCAGGTGCTGTGGAAAAAGGCAAATTTCAGAGATTTTCAAAATTGGAGAATTGTGGAGGCATTCTGAATTGATACTGGCACCGAGTTCCAGAGGTTGGGTCCGTGACAAGAGAAGGATTGCTTGTGGGCAGCCATACTGATACGGGGGTTATCAGCCACTTTTACTCCCTAAAAATAGGCAAATCCTCCCAAAAAATAAAAATAGGTAAATAAATACTCCTAACAAAAAATAAGAACGAAACATGTAGGACCTTCTGACACTTCCTTCTCCCACACAGCTCCATGGATATGTTTGCAACAGTAGTGCACGTAGTACCACAGGAAGAAACTATTATTACTGACTGATCTGTAAAAGTAAACATGCATCTTTTAATGTGTATGAATAACTAGGTGCAAAGGTATTCATTATTACAATAACATTCCAGTTTTAGAATTAAAACATATTTTTGCTGGCTTATAAAATACTCCCATTGGGAACTGGACTTATATTTTTACTCCCTAAAAAATGAGTTCACTCCCGCCTTTAGGAAATAGGGAGTAAAATACTCCTGCTTCAAAATCTTATCTGAAGCACAGTTTGTGGGTCTTCTTTTTGCAGACTAATTGTGATTTGAGCCAGTTAGTCGACTTGCTGCACAAGGAGCGTGTCCCTCCAGATATGTGGAGCTAAACAGCAAGGTACGCTGGTGTGCTATTCGTGACTGCTTTGTAAATGATACATGCAGTCTTGCACAGTATCCTGGCCTAGAGAGAAAGCCAATGTAGTTTGGTCAAATTTCCACGCACCTGTAATAAGGCATGCTGCAGCGCGGTGGACTGCTTTATGGGGAGTCAAGTGAGCTGCTTGGAGCCAGGATGGTATTTCCCCCCCCCCCCATCAATGTATGAGCCACAAGGGCCTGCACTACAGTCCAGAAGTCCTGCGGTGGGATGAAAGGTTTGATTTTGCGAGGGGTGTAGATTTGGAGCCATTCTGTTTGGGCTTTCTTGGCTGTGTGTTTCTGGAATAGCAGGCTGCTGTCAATGGTGACGCCTAAGGATTTTACTGAATCCAAGAGCTGCACATGAATTCCTTCTAGGCAGATATCATTGAGCCTTTGTTGAACAAGTTGTTTTTATCAGATAAGGACACATTCGGTCTTGTTTGGGTTACTCTTGGGAGGATAGCTCAGGGGCAACGCGTTCAAGGCAACGTGGAGCAACACAGGTTCGATCCCCGGGTCTACACTTAGAAACCTCTGGGTATTAAGCGTGTTCTAAATAACCAATTACAATTAAGTTTGAGGTAAGCAGCCGTTATCCAGGACTGGATGATGGCTAGGTAATCACGGAGACGACTGATGTCCTGTGAGCTTTTTATTCTTGTGTACAACTGAGCCGGACCGACACAATGAAAATAACAGGAACACGAGCGGTACTGATTGGAGCAGTTTTTTCCTGCCTACCAATCACACCCATGATGAACTAAAATAAATCTTAACGTTTTTTTCTTTTTCCTGTGTTTGCAATAATAAATATTACTTTGTTTGTTGTGAAAGGCTGAGATTGATGCTTTTTCAACTATGGTGGGCATCAGCTTTCCATGTCCAATTTAAGTAGGTGCTAAAGGGAGGAGAAGTCGGTTGTCACTACTGGGTTGAACTGAGTATCGTCCACATATTGGTGGATGGCTATAACAGGGTCTTTGAGGAGTGTACCCAGAGGCTCCATTAAAGGTTAAAAATGACTTGTGAGAGGATGGAACCTTGGGGGTTTCGCAGGAAACTGCCAGTCAGGTAAGTGGGACAAAGGGTTGGGATGGGGTATGAGGTGAAAATTGAGGGGGGAGCAGGAGTAATCACCTAGTGCCTGGCTGAGAAGATGGTGGCCTCCCGCTCTGAGGAGGCTCAGAACACAGGCTTTACAATGAGGTAAAGCCCCCAATCAGAACTCCCTTAGATTAACATCTGCATGAGGCATTTAATACCATAGATAGGCTTTTACCAGGTGGACGTTTCAGGCAGATTCCATTGCATTGGAATGCATTGCATTACCACCAGCATGAAAATCAATTCTGGCATTAATGCAGACACGTTTGTCAGGTGGAGCGGAAACAGCAAGCAGACATGTAAAATCTGCCCTGCGCCGGACACATTTCTGAATATCCTGCAAAATGGTGATAATAGCGTTAAAAAGTGTATCATAACGTTTACCACCACATTTGCCGATCTGCAGGATCCACAACATGGCACTGCATATTTTAGACAGTCTCTGCCATTAAAGAAGGAAACCAAGCATGAGCAAATCAGTCTTACTCCTGTCGTCAATAGGAGCAGTGCAGCCTGAGCTCCACAAGGAATTGCAGATATGTGTTGGCCTTGCTGTGTCTTGTCAGAGAGGTGCAGCTCGATTTCTTAGGCACAGCGAGCAATGGACTCATGTCTAGTCGCACCTAGGGAGACTCAATATAAACACCAAAGTGATTGAGGGAAACCTTTGATGCTTCACATTGGAATTACACTGAAAAGCTTACCTTCCAATGTTTTTAGCCTACCTCTGACCTTACACAAGCAGACCAACCATATGGAAATCAGTCTTGGTACTGCCACCTGTGAAGTAGACAATCTAAGTGCACCTAACATTATGGACTAAACTGAGATCACTTGTTTTTTGCACAGGAAAGGCTAATAAGAGGATCGGTGTCTCCACAATCTCAAACCTTGGAATAATTACTACTTCTATTCCTGAGGAAGGCTGCCACATTAGTGTGGTTTTGCCGATATGTAGTTTCATTAACTATTCTTAGTGTATACTCTACGTCACCCACAAGCTCCATAGGGGGAGGGAAAGATCCATTATTTTCATGGAACTCATTTCTGTGCATAAGAATCCCAGGCAGGAACCTCACATGATCTGGGATTTCCTGAGATTCAGATCCAGCGAGGAGATGATCAATTGATGCAGATTCTGATTGATTTGCGCATAATCGATTGTATTGTAGACCACTGAAAGAAATTGTGACCTGATAGTATTGAACTTGTCTATTGATTTTGTTTATCCTTTTTACATTTGACCTGTGTCATATTTGGGTACAGTCCCTCTTTTAAACTCACAGTAATACTTTTTCTATTATCACTTTTGTACACATTGATTGCTAAATTGCATCTCAATGATTGAGGATAAAACTGCGAATTTTTAAATCAGTTTCCAAATAATGAGATCATTCTTTTATGTGCCTTTTTGATTGAAGTAACAGAGGATCGAGATTTAAGTATGAAATCATGAGTTGCTAGTTAGAAAGAAATGCTGAGCTATCCCAAATACAATGCTCCATTGCTATGATTGCCTTAATTAAATGATGCATTGATGTTCATATTTAACAGAATGATTGACATAGATCGATTCGCTGTCACAGTGTCTTTTGTGTTACACTTGCCGGTGGGAGCAGTGCAATCCACACTGTCAGCTCTCTACATTGGAATGCAAGCAACCCAAGACATGGTTCAACCTCGTTGGGCCTCAGGACAGAATAGCGATACAAGTGGGATCATTTGACATCATTCTGAACAATGTGTGTTAATTAATTAATCTTTTATAACACGCTTAGGGGACCTGGCTCTGAACCGGTGTTGCTCTGCTTCTAAGACCAACGCGTGGCCCCTGAGCAACACACCTGGTTGTTGGAGCATGACTGAGACTCTGAATAGCTGAGTCCACATTCTCTCCCGAGAGAAACTAGTTAAGGGCTTGTTTCCTGATGAATTCCTTTCAGACACAGCCTTGTAGTGTGATCGCTTTGCAACACATGAGCACCTCTGCTGACCTGGCCTTGGCCTTGGCACAATCCTCTGATGTTTGCTGATTGATGGTTCGTTGCTGACGAGATTTGGCCTTGTGATTGTTTAGTTGTGTCCAGCTCAGAGGCTGCTGCAAATCACCTGAAACCAATCACACTGAGGCACTTTTACATTCAAGGTCTTCCCATACAACAGAGCTACACAATCTCACTTAGTAATCTATATGCAGATGTGTGTTCATGTTTTAATGAATATACTACCCGCCACATTTCTCTTTTCTCTTGTCTATCCTATATGCTTGTGGGGAATGCAGCCCTGGTTGGGTGATGTGGTTGTGTGACACAGGATCGTCTTCAGTGCCAGCATTCTGTCGCCATATTCTTTCTGTGTCAGTTATGACATTCATATCTTGTCCCCTTGGGTGATGGATGCCTGCCACCCACCTCCTGTTCCTTGTAATATACTTGCAACAACTACCTGATGTGCCCTGTGACAGCTAATAAGGTCCCCTTCCTGCACACTGCTGCCTCAGACTCATACCTGCCATTATTGGCACGGGTGGCAAGGATGGGACCGGGGTTCTGGTCCTGCTATCTCCCTACTGTGTGACCCCTATATGGTGCGTCCCGCTCGGCCTCTTGTGTGACACTTCCGTGTCGTGCTTCTTCCCTCCTTCCATCTGTAGCAGAGAACACACTAACGTTTGTTTTTGCACACTTTTCCACCTTACTGACTGGAGAAGATCATTCATTTGTTTCGATGCTCATCGTTGCCTTTTCTTCCTTGCCGGCGGACTGTCTATGTCTGCTTCATCGCTCTTCTTTTCGCACCGGTCCACAAGTACCCTCTGTCTCCTTTTCCTTTTTTTAAAAAAAGGAGATTGATGTGTCTCTTGTTCTGTCCCTGTATTATACCTGTGTCAACTATATATTGTTCCTTGGGTGGTGGATAGCCGGTGCCTCGGCTCCCTGTCATCTACATAGAGCCTTGATGCCAGTAAACCACCACCTACTAAAAACATATAAAGAAATATTGATTACATGACTGTGAAAATGATACAGGATACCAGGATGGGGAATTTAGTGTGCAAAATATCACATAGGAATTGCTATGTAATACATGTGAGCCAGCAATATCCATATAACATCCTATAAATCATTTCTTAATTATAGTATAGTAGTAACATAACTTTTCACCTGTAAATTTAGGAAAACGAGAAAGAGGGTTCTTGTGGAACAGTGCGATTTAGCCGTGAAATAGTGATATTTTTTACCGTTTCCCGCCCAAAATAATTATAACCCTAATGCAATCCTGTGGGGAAATTACATTCTCCCAATTTCTGTGTTGTAAATTCCCAGTCAGAGTCGCCAGAATGTAGGCATGTCTGAAATACAAATCAATGTTAGAGCTTAGAAAATGCAGGGAAATATTTGCCCAAAATGGTGGCTATTTTCTATTGATTGTTATTAGTCCATCATTTGTTTTCCTTACTGTATGTTTTATCAGATGGAGTCAGCATTAAGACCCACTTTGGGTTTACTATAACTTAATGCGGCTCCCGACTGAATACAAACAGCATTAACTGCAGTTATAGGAATTCACCAGTACGAGACACATGCATACCTACCAATATCGGCAACAATAAGCAGAATTTCAAACGCATGTTCAATAAATTAAATTTAAGTTTACCACATGTAACATAGAAATGTTTAGTTATCGGAATCCTTCCCTCACAATTATCGGAACTGGTTAGCAAGTACATTCATGGATTGCTCCCACCATTCAGATATTTACTGTCCTATCACTCCAATGTGGTGTAATAGGTAGAAAATGCAATGGTAGTCCCTTTTCTATGTTGACAGAGTATTAAAGTAACACATGGTTGAGCACTGGCGTTCAGTGCACCAGCTAATATGTGAAAGCTTGCCATCTTGCCCGTTAGCTCCTGGAACGAAGTACTGTGAAATTATGCAGAAAAACTAAAGTAGGTATTAATTTGCATTGATTTCTAAATATGTTTTCATTAAAACAATATGCTATCGTTAATACGATAATATGACCAAGCATTGCATCTCAACTCAATACAGACCGCAGGAGCAGTGACATAGCATACCTACAATTAGAAGTTAGCATCCAATGTAGGGGTAAGGAATTTGCAATTTAATTCAACATGCCACTTTCCAACCTATATAGTCAAATGTGTTTTTAATTTTTGTATTCAATGTTTAGTTTATTACAAACTTTTCACAATTTTTTTTTACATTTATCCAATTCCAATTAATACAAAAAGAGTTCTCTCCATAACGGAAATGAAGAAAAAAAGAAAAATGGAAAAGCGCATGCGCAAAAGAGTTTTCTTTCGCTTCTTGAGTTTCCATCTCATGTGGCCAGAGTTCATTTCTTCCCGCGCTCTTTTAGTTTTTCAAACGTAGCCTTAAGAAATGTTATCAGGGCATTTGTTATTTTCGCGTTTTGGCCGCCGTACAGTCTCCCACCATAGTTCCACATCTACGTTTCCGAACAGTTGATTGTATAGATGTGTCGATCTTAGATCTTTCAGGGTGGGGCAGAACAATGTTGAATGTTTTAGGGAGTCAGTCTGTAGACCACAGAGACGGCACTTTTCATTTTCTTGTTTGCTCCCACATCTCTTAAGAGTGGTTTTGGTGTGGAGCGCATTGGGCCGGAATCGCAGGAAGAGGTCCCGCTGCTTGTTATTAGGGATTGTTTTCAAGTATCCTGGTATGACCTTTAGGTGTCTGTAGTTGTTTCTAGAAAGGGTATGTATGGCGGAGTTTGCTCTTTTTTCTTTCGTCTCCCGCCAATCATCTGCCCACAAGATCGTTTTTTACATGCGTTGGATTTTTGCATAGTGTTTCAACGGAGGACCCTACGTTTTACAAGGTATTTACGCAATGATTCCTCCACTCAGGTAGGACTTCATCCATCATGTCTGATTTCTTGGTCTTAATTATGTCAAAGTGTGGGGGACTGTTTGCCATATTTGTCTTCCTGAATAGCTGCAACGTCTTCCATGTGACTCTCACTTGTAGGGATGAAAGGCCCAGCTCGTGCCGGATGATTGCCACAGGGGTGGCCTTTGGGAGATGTAATATTCGTTTCCAGAAGGAGCCTTCCAGCTGGTCCCACGTTTCCCAGTGAAGTCTGAGGCAGGCCTCTGCCCCATAGGTAAGAACTGGTCTACCTTTTGGTTGTTAAAGGTCATCACTGGTTGAAGGGAACATTTTCCAAATCTGCGGTTTATCGTCTGGCCCTAGGAGGTTAGATATTTTACTTTCCTCTTCAATCACTCCAGGCTTTTCACCCCATTACAGCACTTAGAGTTACCCCAAGATATTGTATCTGAAGTGATGGGGTCAGACGTTTTCCATTTAGTATCCAGCTTTCACCTTTCTTTTTTCTTCCTTTCGGAAATACCATTGTTTCAGATTTGTACACTTTTATCTTCTAGCTGTTTTTGTTTACGTAATTCTTTAGGATGTCCAATTTTCTTTGTAGACCAATTTGTGTCCTGTCTATGAGCACCAGGTAATCCGTGTATAGTAGCCATCTTAATGCTATTCCCTTGATCTTCGGTGGGAAGGTTTCTTTTATCCTCCAGATCTATTTTCAAATCTTGAACAAAGTAGTTAACAATAAAACAGTGGACAGACTCAGCGGGACGTTTCCTGTGTCGGGGGAAGTGTCCCTTTGCCCTGAGGTCTTTCAGAAGATTTACAGGAGGTTTGGCCACCCCTGGATGGACTTTTTTGCTTCCCCTGAAACGTGCAGCTTCCCTGGTTTTGTTCCCAGGGTCTGTAACCCAGGGCCTGGGGAGTGGATGCTCTCATCTTGCTCTGGTCTCTGGCTCTTCCTTATGCCCTCCCTCCAATACCCTTCCAAGGGTCCCCAGGAGGATCCGCGAAATTCTGGGTGTGATTATCCTGATGGTCCCTTACTTGCCCAGAAGGGAGTGGTTCCTGAACCTTCTGGAGATGCAGTTGATTCCCCCTCGGCTGTTGCCCCCTTGGCCATCGCCACTAAGGGGGGGGGGCACTCGTCCTCCACCCTCCTTTCTCATTCTTGTGGGGGTCTGAAAACTGAGCAGAGCGGCCTGTAGTAGTTAGGCCTTTCTGCTGCTGTGGCGGTCCAGAGGGCACGTCAGTCCTCTACTCTTAAGACATACGACCGTCACTGGGCACATTTTTATCTGGCTTGGTTTGCCCAAAGGGGTCTACAGGCCCTGCTGTGTGGTCTTTTGGACATTTTACAGTTCCTCCATGAAGGTGCTGTGAAGGGTGTGGCTGTTTCTCTGCTCTGCTCTCAATGGGCGGCCAGTTGCACTTTTCGGGTTTCCTGGTACCCTCTGGCCGGTGGAGCGAGGGGGTCTCTGGTCTCGAGACTTTGGAAGGGGGTGTTTGCATCTTGTCCTTTGGGTCCTGAGGGGTTCCAAACTGGGACCTCCCTCTGGTACTGTTCATGTTAGAGAAGCCTCCCTTTGAGCCCCTTGAGAGTTTTGAGCTGAAGTGGTTGACTCTGAAGACAACTTTTCTGATTGCCAGCACCTCGGCCAGGTGTTTTGGTGAGATTAGGGATCTTTTGTGCAATCCTCCCTTTCTGGTGGTCTGGGAGTAGGCTCTTGTTTTGAAATGCAAACCTTCCTTTGTTCCTCAGTTTCCCTCCCGGTTCCATTGTTCTGAGGAGGTGGTGCTACCAGCCTTCTTTCTGGTTCCTTCCTCTCCTGAGGAAGAGGCCCGGCATTGCCTGGATGTTAAGATAGCAGTCTTGCAGTATCTTGACCAAACGCAGTCCTTTCGCAAGGCCGATCATCTCTTGGTCACCTTTGGTTCTGTTGCCTGTGGCCAGAGGGCACCCACTCCCACAATCACCCGGTAGATCAAGTTCCTGATTCTGTGGGTTTGTGGGTCCTATAATTCGTTATTTATAATTCGCTTAATACCTAGAGGTTTCTAAGCGCGGAACCGGGGATCAAACCTGTGTTGCTCCGTGTCGTCTTGCTTCCAAGGTGAGCGCGTTGCCCCTGAGCTATTCATCCTAAAGAGCGGATCCAGGGTCGGTCCGCGAGAGGAGTGGCCACCTCCTGGCCTTAGGTTTGAAGGAGTCCCTCTGCTGGACATCTGCCAGTCTGCCACCTGGGTTACTCCTAACACCTTCATTAGACACTAGCAGCTCAACATGGATGGGCCCTGGTCTACTTCCTTTGGTCTGGGTGTTCTTGGGGCTGTGTCTCTTTGACTTGTGGGTCGGGGATCTGTACCTTCTGCCTCCTTCTTGTTGCCGTACAGTAAAATGGGTGTTGGGTTGGTGTTGCATTACCCGTGGTGTGTGTGTGTTTGTTTTTAGACGTGGGCCACCTTCCTGTGTTCTTGCTTTTGTACAAATCAAAGGTAAGTACTGGGACATAGAGGTAATGATAGGATTACTTACCAGTAATCTTTATTACTCACAGTCCTCCTTTTCCTCGTCCCAGTACGGACATCTCTGCTCTCCCGCCCTCGGGGTGATGGTGCCCATTTGTCTGCTTTGGTGCACTAATGCAGAGTTATGGGTAAGTGGGAGGTTGTACATGCTGGGAGGGGAGGATTCAGGAGAAGGGCGCTGTAAAAGAGTTCCTCAGAGGGGGGATGCACTCAAAGGTAAGCACTGGGATGAGGAAGGGTTGGACTGGGAGAAATGAAGAATACTGGTAATTAATGCAATCATTATCAACAACTGAATAGACTATTGCACTGTTTAAGAGGGGTAAGACTGTACTTTCACATTTATGAATTCCTCTAGGTCAAGTTCCACACCAGTTACAGGTTTGCCCCCTATACTGTTATTTCAGTTCTAAGAGCTTCTGGTCAAAACAGCCTGTTGTTCCCTCAATCAATAATGACAAATAAAGCACAGGGACACGAAGGGGTCTCGTGCCATTATAATTGACTTGTGTGGGATATAGTAGGCTTTTTTCTCCAAGATCTGGATAGTGGACATTGTTAATGGCAGAGGTCCGGCGCTCCAGCTGTATGTACACGTTATGGTCTAGCTTATCACATACCTGCAGCACAGGAGTAGCGACCGACCAACCTGTGCACAGAAGATCCATGCAAACTGAGGGATAGCCCTGCTATGTGAGCTACATCGGTGGATATCTCTGCTGTGTGGGATCACTGTTTCCTGGTAACCTGAGAGACAGCCGACCTGTCCCTGAGCACCCGAGAATAGCCCAGTGTAAGCTCTGTTCTACTTGGTGTGCAGCGTCCCTGAATGATGCCAAAGTACAGCGGACCCGAGCGCTTGTTCTTCTTCTTGCTGATAGATTTTTATCCATCAGCGGTGATTTTTTGGATACCGAGGCTTGAGCCTCATTACTCCATCTTCTCGGGTTGAGTGTGTAGTCATGGGTTTGTATTCTTCTTAGTCTGTGTGGTCTTGTCACAGTTGGGCTGGTTTCACAGGGTCTTCGCAGTGATGGGCTGCGGGTAGCGGTCGAAGGGGTTTGCAGTGGTGGCAGTGAGTCTTCTGATCAGAGGGTTCGGGTTCTGATCCAGTTCTTGGCAGAAGTTCTTACTCAGCTTCGCTAGATGTTCATCCAACATCTCGATGTCCAGGTCTCTGTGAAGGTCTGCTATCCTTGTGAAGATTGGAGCTCCAGACGATATCCACAGGGCCTTGTTCTGGTCTATCTGAAGACTCTTCCGGTGTCGCTCATGGCAGGTCATCCATGCTGGGGAGGCATAAGTCAGGGTTGGTCTGATGATCGCCTTGTAGACGTTGATCTTTGTCCGGAGGGGCATGGACTTGCTCTTCAGGAGTGGGTGCAGCGCTGCCATCTTTCCTGTTGCCTTCTGCTGAGTATTCTCGATGTGGCTTTCCCAGTTGAGTTTGCTGTCCAGGGTCACACCGAGGTAGCGGCTGCTGCTCTCCCATTTGATGGTCTCCCTGTTGAGGCTGATGTGTGGGTGCTCCTTGATCTTCTTTCTGGTGAACAACGTTGCAGTTGTCTTGCTGGTGTTGAGTTCTATCCGCCAGTCGCTGTACCACTTTGCGATGGTATCCAATGAAGCTTGCAGGTTCTTCGCCACTTCCTTTTCGCTGAATGACTGGGAGATGACTGCAACATCGTCTGCATACAGCGCCAGGTTCGTCTTGCGGAGATCTGTCGGGATGTCGTTGGTGAAGAGGTTGAACAGGAAGGGTCCGAGGTTCGATCCCTGTGGCACGCCTGCTCGGATGGGATGTGAAGAGGACATCTCAGACCGCATGGCGACATGGAAGGTGCGGCCTCCCAGGTAGCTTGCAATCGTCTTCACCAGGTAGTTCGGAAATCCCAGGCCAATCATCTTGTGCTTTGGCGACATCCAGAAAGACGATTCCTGTGGACTTCTTGATGTTGAATCCGTGGCTGATGGTGTCCACCACTCTCAGTAGCTGATGAGTCGTTGCATGCTCCTTTCGAAATCCAAACTGTTCCTTTGCTAGTAGATTTCTTTCGGAGGTGAAGTCGCTGAGTCGAGCGAGGAGGACCTTCTCCAGGAGCTTCGATAATCCAGAAGGCAGGCTGATGGGGCGGTAGTTTGCTGGATCCCTCAGTGGTTTGCCGGCCTTTGGAAAAACGATGACCCTTGCTTCTTTCCAGGAACTCGGGAAGTGCTGGAGCCTCATGCATGCATTGAAGAAGTACAGCGGACGACAGCCTTCAAACACTTCACCTGTTTGAGGCAGAAACGGTGGCAGCTTCCGGTTAGCACTGCTTGTTCATTGGCCGAATGTGAAACAGCGATGAAGAGTCTTGCCAGCGTGCACTGGGACTAGGCATCGTTGCCCTTGCTGAGGTTCGCTGTCGAGTTGATTGTAAAATGGCCGCCTGCGGAAGTGCTCATTATGGACACGAGTGATGTCTGTTAATGCCACGTAAATAAGTGGGTGAGGATTTTTATTACTGTAATTCATTTTATTCACATCTAAAGTGCTTTGTGTACCAATGTTCAAAGTTTTGAAGTTAGTACATATACCCTTTGGCACCGCTGGGATATTATCATCGAACGTCTTGGAAAAGACATCGCATGTGCATTGCAAAAGATTGCACATGCAACTGTTGTGATTTAATCATAACACATTGTGATTTGATCATGAAAGGCTAATGACTTCTTTAAACGCACAAACAAAATCAAAAGACATGCCACTGTCTGCGCAACAATATGTTGCTAAGGTGCAACACACATGCCAATGATGTACAATAACCCACAAGCGACAGGTGAGCTTTTGAGAAACTATTTGCTCAGGGATACAAAACAGGTCTGTCCTCTGCAGCCATATTGGGTGGGGCAAAGCTCCCCAAACAGAGCGCGCATTCAGGTTCCACCGGTCTCAGCTCTCTAGATCTATTTCGAGACTCAGTAAAACATGCAGTATTCCTGAGTCCTCAACATCCTACTAGAGTAGGCAAAAGGGAAAAGGACCACAAAGCAATCCCTTCAAAAAGGTAATCACCCTTAAAATTATAAACACAAAGCGCTTTATGGTGTGTAAGGATTCGTTAGAACGGGGAGATATTCACATTATTTGCTTACCTGTAGGCATTAATACCACATTGGCAAATCGATTTATTTAGAAAAATACATATTTTAATAGTTAAACAACATTATTAAAATCATGACAATGATTTGACATAAATCAGACAATATCAAAAGAGTGACAAACCACCTTAGCAAACAAGGCAATTCATTATACCATACTAAAGTGACTTGTGCTGTGTGATTTCACACTGGCCCTACCTCATTCAACACACACTCATCAGCTCTCGTACCTTTCATACCATTCTGAACATACCAAAATTAAAAAAACAGATACATAAAAAGCACAGTTATATGCCAAACATGTTTCTTTCCTCAATGTGTTTGATGACAATAGTATTGGGAAATTCATCAGGGGCTTGTGGTTTTGTACTTGATAACTCTTGATAATTAACAGAGCAGCCAAAACATAGGTTGTAGTTCCTGCTCTAGTTTGATTTAGCACCCAAATCCTCAATCCTTGAGCAAATCACTTCTTAAGCGAAATGTGGATATCTTCCCCTACAACAAAAACAATACACATTGGATATCAATTATCCATATGTTTTTGAGTGTGAATCTTAATAAAACAACAACAACATTTGGTATCCATATTGGATGAATCAATCTGGATCACTTGCTAAAGTAATCATTAATTTGCAAACGGCCATCTTTAAAATCGGACATAATCTCATGTCTATTCCTCTGTATTTCCCGGGTTGAAGTTACTATAGTGTCGGCTACAGTCTTGTGCTATAGCGTCTGCTACAGTCTTGTACAGTTTAGTCTGTTTATCTTACTGTTGATTTCTCAACAGGAGTGCCCCATAGGTGATCTGTATCCCGGAAACTCTTCCACCCAAAGTGGGAACCGTACCTGTCTAATCGTTACTAACCATTTTTTTCCCATTACCAAAGGAGACATAAGCAACGTGACAAATACAATTCCTTACCACATATCTATCTAGACGTCCTTACTGGGGTAAGTTTAAATCATTCCCTCGTTGGTCGTTACGTCTGGAGTGTTTCCTTTTGTTGCTTGATCGTCATGGCAACCTTGGTATTCGCAGAAGCAAAAACAAAAAATCAAGACATGGTTGAATTCAGTTGGGAATATTTAAGGTGGATCGTTGCTCATACTAATAAAATCCCGTGATGGTTACAGTGTCTAGTTATCTTACCGGCGTATTCCTGAGTCCTGCCTGCCTTAGTACTCCACCAAATGAGGTTCAGAAATGAAATGCATGAAAAGCACATGCTTTTGTTCTATAGAAATGGCCTCCGCCAGATGTGCATGTGATATTACTGCATGCTGGAATCACCCAAACGATAAAATGCCATTTCCCAAAGGTTCCACATTGGTCAGAATCAGGCGGGGAAAATGTGTCTGTAACGGAATTACCGCCACTTTTCCTGCTCCACCATACTACGAGTTTGGCCCTGGAGTGGAGGATTTACCTCCAGCATTGTGCTGGAGGTAAATCCTCGCACATTCCGCTGAATAATCGGCAGAATTTGCGGAATTACTGCGGAGGCAATTCCGCCCATGGTAATTCTGCCGAAATCTTCATTGGAGTCCCCTGGATTCCAAATTGATGGGGACTAACACCTCTTGTCATTCGGTGGTAAATGCACCGGACCAAGTGGTTGTAACAGTAATTCTGTTGAGTGCTATTCCGTCGGATTTACCACGAGAATACCGCCCAATTCGTAATTAATACGTTTGGCCATGTATTCCCGGCAGTAACATCACCAAACATGCAATGAGGCCCTAAACCTTGCTCAAATATCCAGTGACATACTGATGCTCGTGGCACAGACACAGATGCTGCTCATTCAGAATTGTGAGCACTGTTGACGTGCAACGTGCATGATTTTCCTGCGCAGGCGTATTTGTTGTTCTATCCACGAGGGCGAGTAGTGGTAGGAGCGAGGTCAGCACAGACCATCATCCCAGCACCGCTGTTCACTAAGGAGGATAGCTCAAGGGCAACGTGCTTGCCTTGGAAGCAAGACGACACAGAGCATCACAAGTTCGATCCCCGGGTCCGCGCTTAGAAACCGCTGGGTATTAAGTGTGTTATAAATAACCTATGTTATCATAGCAGCAAGAATGCATGCAGGTGTTTCACTGCTCCGCTCCCCCAACACGTTGTACCTCCACCACTACAGAGCCTCCATACACAAATCTCCCAAAAACTGCTGCACGCCCAAATACTGCTCTGTCAGCATGCCATCAGCACAGCAGACACCATTTCTTCTGTGGGGAATCCAAATACCGCCGGATTCTGCACTACAGAACTGCGCCCTCGCTAACCTGGAGATAAGCAGCACTTAAAAGGAAGACCACCTCATGCCTGGTCTTAAAACTGCTCTCAACAGCACAGGTGTGCAGATGCGGGAGAGACAAGACACCTGAGATCCCCAACACAAGATCATTCAAGGAAGTTAAACATGGCATTGCATGCAAGCAGCGATGCCACGATCTTGCACCAAATACTTTGCTGAATACAGGTTCTTCTTAGTGCCTGCTTTTCTGCATTCCTCTAAATACACGTGGGCAAGTTCCGTGATCCGCATTCCTGAGAAAGCAGATGGAGAAACAGAAAGAGAGAGGGAGAGAAAGAAGTTCATTGTTTAAACAAACTCATTTTTTACTCTATAAAAAACAGACCGCTTGGTTGAACATACATATCACATGCATCATTCTAGTATAGAGAGAACATGGGCCTCATTCCAAGTCTGGCGGTAACCGTGCTGGAAAAACCAGCAGCTTGCCGCCGGACCTGGAATGAATTACCGGCTTCGGACTTGCTGAAATTTCCAGGGCATTACAGCTCTGGTGATCCGGTAATTCCGGAGCCGGCATTCTGTTACTTCCCATTCCCATGGAGTCCCATAGATTTCCATGGGAATGGGGACCGTGGAAACACCAGCACCCTAATTAACGGTGCCGGTGTGTCCATTTCCATCAGCAGGCGCGTGGTGTTACTCCCGCCAGGTCAGACCTGGCGTCAGACCTGGCGGGTGTAAGGCCACCCACCTGCAGAACTCGTAGTCTGCCGGTCTGGAGACAACGTTGGCGGCAGGTTTACCGCCACTGTTGTTTCCGGACCGGCAGACTCTGCCTTCTTTCAGCTGCCTTCAAGATTGGTTTCTTGGAACTGGGGTCTGCAACCTTTGGCTCTCCAGATGTTTTCAACTACAACTTCCATCAGTCCGATCCAGCATAGCTAGTGGTAAGGGAACATGGGAGTCGTAGTCCAAGACATCTGGAGAGCTGCAGGTTGCAGACCCCTGGCTCAGAACATTGGTGTTGCTTGGCCGGAGGGTCTATGGCAGGAAGCCGGGGGAAAGACGGCCATAGTAAGGACAGGCTTTCCTGCCTGTACCCTGGGTGGCTTTGTAAGCATAGCAGAGTGATTCAAATGTGATTCATTGCTCTGCTGGAAGCCCCACCCCTCCTGCTTTTTTAGGGTCATGGAGATGTGGTTTGACTTGCTTGGATTCAGAGGCAAGGCATTCTCCTGGTTTTGAATTTGTGTTTCTTCAGAGCGCCAGCATAGACTATGTTACAATCGGGCAATCAGGAGAGAAGAATCCCTTGCATGAGGTCAGCCAGCAGGCGTAAACCCTTGCATGAGGTCAGCCGGCAGGCGTAAACCCTTGCATGAGGTCAGCCGGCAGGCATAAACCCTTGGATCAGGTCAGCCTGCAGGCATAAACCCTTGGATGAGGTCAGCCTGCAGGCATGAATCCTTGCATGAGGTCAGCCGGCAGGCATGATTGGGGGAGAGTGAGAGAAGCCTTCTAATATCTCTCCGGCCTATGTTGGTGCGCTGCTCTGCATGGCATATGTTGCGTGAAGGAGAGGTTCAAAAGGCACCACACTCACAGGTGTTTTGCTTTCTGTGAGGGTGAGGGTTCAGCTTGGTCAGGATGATTCCCTGTCAGACAAACACTTTCAACACGTGTATAATGTCTGGGCCTATCATGTTGTGACAAGCCTTGAAGTAGGCTGAGAATGCAACCATTCCACATTTTTCTGAGTGATCCTGAAAGAAAATGAATCCTCTTGTAACAGCCCTTTCATCCAAAGGATTAACAATGCATGCTTTTTCCCATTGCACTGGGTCAATAAATGACTGACTCTCATCTGACACCATCAATGGGAACCTCTCGTTTTCAGACAGCTAATTCAGGGACGTCATTTCACCAAAATGCCAGGGGTAGCGGAAGTGACGTTACATGACCCTTGACCTCTGATGAGATCAGAGGAAGTGATGTAATTTGACCCCACCCCGAAGTGGCATCACAGGAAGCGATGGAACATGACTTTTCACCCCTTGACAAAACAGGAAGTGGCATCACATAGCACTGTTTCCAAGTATACAAAAAGAAGTCTGGGAGCCCCTTTAAGAGAACAAACACCGCCAAATAACCTATTCTAAGTACACTACGAAAAATATGGTTACGATTTCACTGTAAAGTGATATACATTTCATAAAAGAATGGATCACCATATGTATCGTTATGATCAGTGCGTATAGGCCCATATTTCAAATTACTGTGAATGCAAGCAGATGTCCAAGGCCAAACGATAATGATGTGTTATTATTTAGCACTTATGCTTAAGCGCTTCATATAGAACAAATATACATACAATATTACCCAGCCTGTGTTAGTACACATTTATCAACCTTGGCAGGATGAAAGGTTGAGTTGACCTTGCCGGGAGTTGATCCTGTAACCTGTAGACAACACACACACACACACATAGCAGCGAGCACTCAACCCACTGAGCTATCTTACCGGCTATAGCTATCAGAAAATCAGCCACTCCAGAAACAAAGAGCCACATGCTGCTGGCCACAGCCCAGGAGCCTCAATTAAAAAAAAAAGTAACATTTCTTTATAGGGGTAGCAAGGGAGACCAGAGGGTAGCAAGGTAGACCTCAGGGGTCGACATGTGTGACACCTGACGACCCCTAAATGACGTCCCTGAGCTACTTTCTGCAGGGACTAGTAATTGTGATAGGTTAAGTGCCTGGCTTCCCTTCTCTCCCCCCTCTGTCGAGCTCTCCTCACCTGAACTGCCGGAATTGCTGTCGGGGTCCTGCAAATGCCTTCGAGTCAGGTAATCTCTCTCCTTTTTCCGATGAGCTTGCTTGTCACGGAGGGAGGCCACTGTGACCGCTGAGGCAAACAGCTGTCCGAGGGCCCCCTTCCGGAATCAAGCCTGAATGAGGGAAAAAACCCCAAATGGGGAAAAACCCTTTTGTCTCCTATGGTCCGCAGCAATGAAGGTGTGTCCCAACGGAGAAATGGGATTCCAGGTGAGCCGGAGGAAGATCTTGCACAGGATCCGTCTGGTAGCTCTGTAACCAATACTGCCGGGAAGCAGGAGAGTACTGCAGCGTAGGAGTGGAGAGCCCGAGGGCTGGACACCCCGGAAAACACCCACCAGCCAAGGCAACCAGAGGGTGGAAAGCCAGCGGTAAGATAAGCAGCAGAAAGAGGTTCCCGCAGAGAAACGGGGAGAGAAGAGGGAAACGAAGAAAAAAGGGGCAGCGCCTATCCGCGAGGACGGGGCCGCAACAGCAGAGACCAGGAACCGCCAAAAGGCAGCAAGCATAGAAAACTGGAGGAGAGAGCAAGGTAAGTGACAGGGAATTCCGCTAAGAGCGAGAGCGAGAGTAAACAAGGACAACGAGAGACAGGAGCGAAGGAACCCGGAAGAACGAGAGCTTCCGTGGTAGTTGCAACGCAGGGACCACTGGGTAGGGAGGAAAGATATACTCCCAGCGGCCCCGCGTTACCAGGGAGGATCACGGCATAGACACAAAGGAGGGACTAGAACCTCCTACCTCTATGTCCCAAACTCCAACGCGGAAGAATCCACCAGTCGGGACGCCTGTGGATGACAGTATGCCCCCTTCCTGTCTGCACCACCCCAGGCTTCCCCGGGTGCAGGCGGTGGAATCTGGCGAGCAAGCGAGGGGCATGAACCTGGGAGGCAGGTTCCCAAGAGTCCTCCGACACCAGATAACCCTTCCAGGACAAAAGGTATTCCAACCTTCCTCGGTAAAACCAAGAGTCTTGAATGTTGGAGACCTCATACTCCGCTTGATCAGGTACCTGTGAGGGAGTGTGTCTGGGCACCGGTCTGTGATGGGGATCGGAATAAAATGGTTTGAGGAGAGAGGAATGAAATACAGGGTGTATGCAATTCAGAGAGGGAGGCAGTCTGAGACGGTATGCCACAGGATTCATTTTGAGAAGAATGGGAAAAGGTCCCAAAAAGCGAGGGGAGAGTTTAGAGGGCCGTGTCCATCTGGCCAAAAACTGGGTGGACAACCACACCTTGTCGCCTGGCTTCCATTCTGGGCATTCTTTGCGATGTTTGTCTGCTCCAATCTTCGTCCGTCTCCTGCTATTCTCCAGGCTCCGCAATGCAGTGGTATGGGCATCCTTGATACAACCCAAGACCTCTTCAGCCGCTGGGGAGTTGGTGAAACTGGGTACCTCAGGTAGAATGGACTTAGGGTGAACACCATAGGTACAAAAGAACGGTGAAAGACCAATGGCAGAGTGTCTGGTATTGTTATAGGAGAATTCCACCGTAGGGAGTAGGGAAACCCAATTGTCCTGATGCTGAGTGACGTAACATCTCAGATATAATTCGAGAGTGGCGTTTAGGCGTTCGGTCATACCATTGGATTGGGGATGGAAACCCGAGGAGAGTGCTCTCTCAATTCCCAATCGGTTAAATAGGGCTGCCAAGATCCTTGAGGTGTACTGGCTCCCTCGATCCGAGATTATTTTGTCTGGTAGACCGTGAAGTCTGAAGATGTCTCGTGCAAAAACTTCAGCCATTTTAGTAGCTGTAGGAACCCCAGAGAGAGGGGAGAAATGTGCCATCTTGGAGAATGCATCTACAGTGACCATGATGCAAGAACAGGATTCGGACTCAGGAAGGTCTACGATAAAATCCGTAGAAACAAGCCCCCAGGGGCGGGTAGGCATCTCAACTTGAGTCAGCAGCCCCAAGGGTTTTCCTGTCGAATATTTGGACCGGGCACATATCGGACAGGTTTTCACAAAGTCCAGGGTATCTCTTCTCACGGTGGGCCAGTAGAAAGTTCTCGTAATGAGCTCCAGAGTGTTGATTCCCCCGCGGTGACCCGCAAGGCGAGAAGTGTGGCACCAATCAAGAATCTTCTTCCGCAATGGGCCTTCCGGAATATACAGCCTCTTTTTGTAGAACAGCCAGCGTTCTTTCTCCTGATAGGGAGAGTTGGTGTGTAATGGCAATTGGGGAAGTTCCTGAACCACTGCCGTTCTTACCTTTTGGAGGAAAGAACCCACTTGCGCCAAAATCCGATTGCGATGAAACATGGGTTCGGCAGATATCGAAGCCTTTTCCTTGCTGGAGTCCTTGCGTGATAGCGCGTCCGCCAGACGGTTGAGAGACACAGGAATGTAAGAGATCTGAAAATCGTATTGCGAGAAAAGATAGGCCCATCGTGCTTGCCTGGAATTAGAACACTCCATTTCCTGTAGGGCTTTCAGGTTTTTGTGGTCTGTTCTGATAAGAAAGGGATGATGGGCACCCATAAGCAAATGACGCCATTCATCGCAAGCCAATTCCATTGCTAACAGTTCCTTTTCTAGGACGGAATAGTTCAATTGACTGGGTGAGAGTGTCTTGGACAAGTAGGCTACCAGATGTTCCACACCATTGACAGCCTGGAGCAGTACCGCTCCAATGGCAATGGCCGAGGCGTCGGTCTCCAGGATGAAAGGTAGAGTCTGGTCAGGGTGTTGGAGAATCGGAGCTGAGCAGAAGAGGTTTTTGAGCAGCTTGAAACTGTTCATGGTATCGGGCGACCAACAGTACGGGGAGGCCTCCTTCTTAAGTAAGCGAATAATAGTGTACACTACTTCAGAGAAGTTAGGAATGAACCTTCGGTAATAGTTAGAGACCCCCAGGAATCTCTGCACCTCTCGGACAGAAGTGGGAGCGGGCTATTCGAGAATGGCCTTAACCTTCCTCTGATCCATGTCTATCCCTTCTTCTGATAACTGGTAGCCAAGGTATTGCACAGAAGGTACCGCAAAACTGCATTTTTCGGCCTTGACTAATAGCTCGTTCTCTTGTAGGCGTTCTAGTACTTGAGTGACGTGAATGATGTGTATCTTCAGGTTGGAAGAGAAGATGAGAATATCATCCAAATAGATGATGACGGACGTGGAAAGCATGTCAGAGAACATTCTGTCCATAAATCTTTGAAATGCTGCAGGAGCGTTTACCAGTCCAAATGGCATTACCTTATACTCGTATAGGCCGAATGGGGTGCGAAATGCCGTCTTCCACTCATCACCCTTGGATATTCGGAGCAGATGGTATGCATTCCTGAGGTCGAGTTTAGTAAATATCCTGGCTCCTTGTACAGCCTCAATGATATCGGAGATCAATGGCATGGGATAGCGATCTCGGATAGTCACCTTATTTAGGCCCCTGTAATCTATACAGGGTCTAGGATCAGTAGAGTCCCTTTTCTTGATGAAGAATAAGGGGGCTCCTGCAGGGGATTTCGAAGGCTGAATAAGCCCATTCTTCAGGTTTGTGTCCAAATAGTTCTGCAACACTTGCTTCTCCATGTGTGTCAGGGAGAACATTCTTCCGAAAGGAACTAGGGCGTTGGGTACCAAGTCTGTGGTACAGTCTTCTGGCCGATGAGGCGGCAGTTTGGAGTGAAGGCTTTCTTGAAAAACTTTAGAGTACTTCGAACAATAGTTAGGTAGTGTGTAAACCCCCACATAGTCAGAGGTGAGAGTAGTAACTGGTTGAAGGTCCTTCTGACTCTTCTGCGGAAGACAGTGTTCAGTGCAATATGAAGAACAGAAACTCAGCTTGTTTTTTGTCCAATCAATTTGGGGATTGTGTCTGCGAAGCCATGTGATACCTAATATTATGGGAAAATGTGCAGCCCTGATGATGTCAAATCTTAGTTCTTCAGAGTGTTGGAAAACTGTTAAGGATAGGTCCTCCGTGGTATGAGTAATGAGTCCGGACGATAATGGAGAGCCGTCAACGCCTTCTATCTTCTGACCTTCCTTCCGGGGTATCCTGCATAGACCGACCCGGTCGGCCGATAGAGTATCAACGAAGTTCCCTGCTGCTCCACAATCCAACAATGCTAGAGTCTCTACTTGCTTGTTGTCTACCTTGAGGATCGCTGAAACAACCATGAGTCTGGAGTCTTCCTTGGAGTTGGAGGACGAAACGGTAAGAGAAACATAGGGACGAGTACACAGAACTGGAAACCCCCGGACACTAGTCCCTATTGATACCGAGGGTGTTCGTTTCCCTGCCTCTTGCTCGGCAGTTCAGTGCAGTCTTTTAGAAGGTGTAGATCCGACCCCCAATAAGAGCAGAGCCCCTTTTCTCTTCTTCGCCGTCTTTCGGCGGCAGTCAGAGGTGCTCTAGTGGAGCCGATCTGCATCGGTTCTTCTGAAGTGGCAGCAGGAGAGCGACCAGGGGGAGAATATGATCGAGAATCTGTGAGGAATTCCTGAGCCTTGTTGCTTGCGTCTTTCCGTCTTCCTTTCTTGGAGGCGATATTCGATGTGTAGCGCCGCAGTGAGTAAATCCGAGAAAGTAGGAGAGCGGGGTGATCTGGCTAACTCATCCTTGATTTCCTCTTTCAAACCCCTCCTAAAAATGGCATATTGTGCAGGTTCTGGCCAGCCTGCGCCATAAGCTACTGTTACAGAGCATCACAAGTTCGATCCCCGGGTCCGCGCTTAGAAACCGCTGGGTATTAAGTGTGTTATAAATAACCTATGTTATCATAGCAGCAAGAATGCATGCAGGTGTTTCACTGCTCCGCTCCCCCAACACGTTATACCTCCACCACTACAGAGCCTCCATACACAAATCTCCCAAAAACTGCTGCACGCCTAAATACTGCTCTGCCAGCATGCCATCAGCACAGCAGACACCATTGGGGTCATTACGACCCAGGCGGTAAGTACACCAACTTTACCGCCATGGTGTAAACTACGTTTACACCATGGTGGATGGCGGATTTACCGCCCCATTCCAAGGTGAGTGGGGCGGTAAATCCCCATTTCCTATTTACCCTTCCCCATTCCCATTTTTGCCCCATAGGGCATAATGGGAGTGGGGAAGGCGCTAATTACGGCACCGTAAATTACGGTGCCGTAATTAGCACCAAGGCGGTTTAGCGCCATGGATTTTAAGGGCTGCTAAAAGCAGCCGTTAAAATTGGAATCAGGTGTTAAGGGTTAACGACGGCGTTAACCCCTAACGCCTGAGTTGTAATGAGGCCCCATTTCTTCTGTGGGGAATCCAAATACCGCCGGATTCTGCACTACAGAACTGCGCCCTCGCTAACCTGGAGATAAGCAGGACTTAAAAGGAAGACCACCTCATGCCTGGTCTTAAAACTGCTCTCAACAGCACAGGTGTGCAGATGCGGGAGAGACAAGCCACCTGAGATCCCCAACACAAGATCATTCAAGGAAGTTAAACATGGCATTGCATGCAGCGGTGGCCAGGCCACGCGTCAAAGCAGCGATGCCACGATCTTGCACCAAATACTTTGCTGAATACAGGTTCTTCTTAGTGCCTGCTTTTCTGCATTCCTCTAAATACACGTGGGCAAGTTCCGTGATGCGCATTCCTGAGAAAGCAGATGGAGAAATAGAAAGAGAGAGGGAGAGAAAGAAGTTCATTGTTTAAAGAAACTCATTTTTTACTGTATAAAAAACAGACCGCTTGGTTGAACATACATATCACATGCATCACTCTAGTATAGAGAGAACATGGGCCTCATTCCAAGTCTGGCGGTAACCGTGCTGGAAAAACCGTCAGCTTGCCGCCGGACCTGGAATGAATTACCGGCTTCGGACTTGCTGAAATTTCCAGGGCATTACAGCCCTGGTGATCCGGTAATTCCGGAGCCGGCATTCTGTTACTTCCCATTCCCATGGAGTCCCATAGATTTCCATGGGAACGGGGACCGTGGAAACACCGGCACCCTAATTAACGGTGCCGGTGTTTCCATTTCCATCAGCAGGCGGGTGGTGTTACTCCCGCCAGGTCAGACCTGGCGGGTGTAAGGCCACCCACCTGCAGAGCTCGTAGTCTGCCGGTCTGGAGACAACGTTGGCGCCAGGTTTACCGCCACTGTTGTTTCCGGACCGGCAGACTCTGCCTTCTTTCAGCTGCCTTCAAGATTGGTTCCTTGGAACTGGGGTCTGCAACCTTTGGCTCTCCAGATGTTTTCAACTAGAACTTCCATCAGTCCGATCCAGCATAGCTAGTGGTAAGGGAACATGGGAGTCGTAGTCCAAGACATCTGGAGAGCTGCAGGTTGCAGACCCCTGGCTCAGAACATTGGCGTTGCTTGGCCGGAGGGTCTATGGCAGGAAGCCGGGGGAAAGACGGCCATAGTAAGGACAGGCTTTCCTGCCTGTACCCTGGGTGGCTTTGTAAGCATAGCAGAGTGATTCAAATGTGATTCATTGCTCTGCTGGAAGCCCCACCCCTCCTGCTTTTTTAGGGTCATGGAGATGTGGTTTGACTTGCTTGGATTCAGAGGCAAGGCATTCTCCTGGTTTTGAATTTGTGTTTCTTCAGAGCGCCAGCATAGACTATGTTACAATCGGGCAATCAGGAGAGAAGAATCCCTTGCATGAGGTCAGCCAGCAGGCGTAAACCCTTGCATGAGGTCAGCCGGCAGGCATAAACCCTTGCATGAGGTCAGCCTGCAGGCATGAACCCTTGCATGAGGTCAGCCTGCAGGCATGAACCCTTGCATGAGGTCAGCCGGCAGGCATGATTGGGGGAGAGTGAGAGAAGCCTTCTAATATCTCTCCGGCCTATGTTGGTGCGCTGCTCTGCATGGCATATGTTGCGTGAAGGAGAGGTTCAAAAGGCACCACACTCACAGGTGTTTTGCTTTCTGTGAGGGTGAGGGTTCAGCTTGGTCAGGATGATTCCCTGTCAGACAAACACTTTCAACACGTGTATAATGTCTGGGCCTATCATGTTGTGACAAGCCTTGAAGTAGGCTGAGAATGCAACCATTCCACATTTTTCTGAGTGATCCTGAAAGAAAATGAATCCTCTTGTAACAGCCCTTTCATCCAAAGGATTAACAATGCATGCTTTTTCCCATTGCACTGGGTCAATAAATGACTGACTCTCATCTGACACCATCAATGGGAACCTCTCGTTTTCAGACAGCTAATTCAGGGACGTCATTTCACCAAAATGCCAGGGGTAGCGGAAGTGACGTCACATGACCCTTGACCTCTGATGAGATCAGAGGAAGTGATGTAATTTGACCCCACCCCGAAGTGGCATCATGGGAAGCGATGGAACATGACTTTTCACCCCTTGACAAAACAGGAAGTGGCATCACATAGCATTGTTTCCAAGTATACAAAAAGAAGTCTGGGAGCCCCTTAACGAGAACAAACACCGCCAAATAACCTATTCTAAGTACACTTCGAAAAATATGGTTACGATTTCACTGTAAAGTGATATACATTTCATAAAAGAATGGATCACCATATGTATCGTTATGATCAGTGCGTATAGGCCCATATTTCAAATTACTGTGAATGCAAGCAGATGTCCAAGGCCAAACGATAATGATGTGTTATTATTTAGCACTTATGCTTAAGCGCTTCATATAGAACAAATATACATACAATATTACCCAGCCTGTGTTGGTACACATTTATCAACCTTGGCAGGATGAAAGGTTGAGTTGACCTTGCCGGGAGTTGATCCTGTAACCTGTAGACAACACACACACACATAGCAGCGAGCGCTCAACCCACTGAGCTATCTTACCGGCTATAGCTATCAGAAAATCAGCCACTCCAGAAACAAAGAGCCACATGCTGCTGGCCAAAGCCCAGGAGCCTCAATTAAAAAAAAAAAAAGAAACATTTCTTTATAGGGGTAGCAAGGGAGACCAGAGGATAGCAAGGTAGACCTCAGGGGTCGACATGTGCGACATCTGGTGACCCCTAAATGACGTCCCTGAGCTACTTTCTGCAGGGACTAGTAATTGTGATAGGTTAAGTGCCTGGCTTCCCTTCTCTCCCCCCTCTGTCGAGCTCTCCTCACCTGAACTGCCGGAATTGCTGTCGGGGTCCTGCAAATGCCTTCGAGTCAGGTAATCTCTCTCCTTTTTCCGATGAGCTTGCTTGTCACGGAGGGAGGCCACTGTGACCGCTGAGGCAAACAGCTGTTCGAGGGCCCCCCTTCCGGAATCAAGCCTGAATGAGGGAAAAAAACCCAAATGGGGAAAAACCCTTTTGTCTCCTATGATCTGCAGCAATGAAGGTGTGTCCCAACGGAGAAATGGGATTCCAGGTGAGCCTGAGGAAGATCTTGCACAGGATCCGTCTGGTAGCTCTGTAACCAATACTGCCGGGAAGCAGGAGAGTACTGCAGCGTAGGAGTGGAGAGCCCGAGGGCCGGACACCCCGGAAAACACCCACCAGCCAAGGCAACCAGAGGGTGGAAGGCCAGCGGTAAGATAAGCAGCAGAAAGAGGTTCCCGCAGAGAAACGGGGAGAGAAGAGGGAAACGAAGAAAAAAGGGGCAGCGCCTATCCGCGAGGACGGGGCCGCAACAGCAGAGACCAGGAACCGCCAAAAGGCAGCAAGCATAGAAAACTGGAGGAGAGAGCAAGGTAAGTGACAGGGAATTCCGCTAAGAGCGAGAGCGAGAGTAAACAAGGACAACGAGAGACAGGAGCGAAGGAACCCGGAAGAACGAGAGCTTCCGTGGTAGTTGCAACGCAGGGACCGCTGGGTAGGGAGGAAAGATATACTCCCAGCGGCCCCGCGTTACCAGGGAGGATCACGGCATAGACACAAAGGAGGGACTAGAACCTCCTACCTCTATGTCCCAAACTCCAAAGCGGAAGAATCCGCCAGTCGGGACGCCTGCGGATGACAGTATGCCCCCTTCCTGTCCGCACCACCCCAGGCTTCCCCGGGTGCAGGCGGTGGAATCTGGCGAGCAAGCGAGGGGCATGAACCTGGGAGGCAGGTTCCCAAGAGTCCTCCGACTCCAGATAACCCTTCCAGGACAAAAAGTATTCCAACCTTCCTCGGTAAAACCTAGAGACTCGAATGTTGGAGACCTCATACTCCGCTTGATCAGGTACCTGTGAGGGAGTGTGTCTGGGCACCGGTCTATGATGGGGATCGGAATAAAATGGTTTGAGGAGAGAGGAATGAAATACAGGGTGTATGCGATTCAGAGAGGGAGGCAGTCTGAGACGGTATGCCACAGGATTCATTTTGAGAAGAATGGGAAAAGGTCCCAAAAAGCGAGGGGAGAGTTTAGAGGGCCGTGTCCATCTGGGCAAAAACCGGGTGGACAACCACACCTTGTCGCCTGGCTTCCATTCTGGGCATTCTTTGCGATGTTTGTCTGCTCCAATCTTCGTCCGTCTCCTGCTATTCTCCAGGCTCCGCAATGCAGTGGTATGGGCATCCTTGATACAACCCAAGACCTCTTCAGCCGCTGGGGAGTTGGTGAAACTGGGTACCTCAGGTAGTATGGACTTAGGGTGAACACCATAGGTACAAAAGAACGGTGAAAGACCAATGGCAGAGTGTCTGGTATTGTTATAGGAGAATTCCGCCGTAGGGAGTAGGGAAACCCAATTGTCCTGATGCTGAGTGACGTAACATCTCAGATATAATTCGAGAGTGGCGTTTAGGCGTTCGGTCATACCATTGGATTGGGGATGGAAACCCGAGGAGAGTGCTCTCTCAATTCCCAATCGGTTAAATAGGGCTGTCCAGAATCTTGAGGTGTACTGGCTCCCTCGATCCGAGATTATTTTGTCTGGTAGACCGTGAAGTCTGAAGATGTCTCGTGCAAAAACTTCAGCCATTTTAGTAGCTGTAGGAACCCCAGAGAGAGGGGAGAAATGTGCCATCTTGGAGAATGCATCTACGGTGACCATGATGCAAGAACAGGATTCGGACTCAGGAAGGTCTACGATAAAATCCGTAGAAACAAGCCCCCAGGGGCGGGTAGGCATCTCAACTTGAGTCAGCAGCCCCGAGGGTTTTCCTGTCGAATATTTGGACCGGGCACATATCGGACAGGTTTTCACAAAGTCCAGGGTATCTCTTCTCATGGTGGGCCAGTAGAAAGTTCTCGTAATGAGCTCCAGAGTGTTGATTCCCCCGCGGTGACCCGCAAGGCGAGAAGTGTGGCACCAATCAAGAATCTTCTTCCGCAATGGGCCTTCCGGAATATACAGCCGCTTTTTGTAGAACAGCCAGCGTTCTTTCTCCTGATAGGGAGAGTTGGTGTGTAATGGCAATTGGGGAAGTTCCTGAACCACTGCCGTTCTTACCTTTTGGAGGAAAGAACCCACTTGCGCCAAAAACCGATTGCGATGAAACATGGGTTCGGCAGATATCGAAGCCTTTTCCTTGCTGGAGTCCTTGCGTGATAGCGCGTCTGCCAGACGGTTGAGAGACCCAGGAATGTAAGAGATCTGAAAATCGTATTGCGAGAAAAGATAGGCTCATCGTGCTTGCCTGGAATTAGAACACTCCATTTCCTCTAGGGCTTTCAGGTTTTTGTGGTCTGTTCTGATAAGAAAGGGATGATGGGCACCCATAAGCAAATGACGCCATTCATCGCAAGCCAATTTCATTGCTAACAGTTCCTTTTCTAGGACGGAATAGTTCAATTGACTGGGTGAGAGTGTCTTGGACAAGTAGGCTACCGGATGTTCCACACCATTGACAGCCTGGAGCAGTACCGCTCCAATGGCAATGGCCGAGGCGTCGATCTCCAGGATGAAAGGTAGAGTCTGGTCAGGGTGTTGGCGAATCGGAGCTGAGCAGAATAGGTTTTTGAGCAGCTTGAAACTGTTCATGGTATCGGGCGACCAACAGTACGGGGAGGCCTCCTTCTTAAGTAAGCGAGTAATAGGGTACACTACTTCAGAGAAGTTAGGAATGAACCTTCGGTAATAGTTAGAGACCCCCAGGAATCTCTGCACCTCTCGGACAGAAGTGGGAGCAGGCTATTCGAGAATGGCCTTAACCTTCCTCTGATCCATGTCTATCCCTTCTTCTGATAACTGGTCAGCCAAGGTATTGCACAGAAGGTACCGCAAAACTGCATTTTTCGGCCTTGACTAATAGCTTGTTCTCTTGTAGGCGTTCTAGTACTTGAGTGACGTGAATGATGTGTTCCTTCAGGTTGGAAGAGAAGATGAGAATATCATCCAAATAGATGATGACGGACGTGGAAAGCATGTCAGAGAACATTCTGTCCATAAATCTTTGAAATGCTGCAGGAGCGTTTACCAGTCCAAATGGCATTACCTTATACTCGTATAGGCCGAATGGGGTGCGAAATGCCGTCTTCCACTCATCACCCTTGGATATTCGGAGCAGATGGTATGCATTCCTGAGGTCGAGTTTAGTAAATATCCTGGCTCCTTGTACAGCCTCAATGATATCGGAGATCAATGGCATGGGATAGCGATCTCGGATAGTCACCTTATTTAGGCCCCTGTAATCTATACAGGGTCTAAGATCAGTAGAGTCCCTTTTCTTGATGAAGAATAAGGGGGCTCCTGCAGGGGACTTTGAAGGCTGAATAAGCCCATTCTTCAGGTTTGTGTCCAAATAGTTCCGCAACACTTGCTTCTCCATGTGTGTCAGGGAGAACATTCTTCCGAAAGGAACTAGGGCGTTGGGTACCAAGTCTGTGGTACAGTCTTCTGGCCGATGAGGCGGCAGTTTGGAGTGAAGGCTTTCTTGAAAAACTTTAGAGTACTTCGAACAATAGTTAGGTAGTGTGTAAACCCCCCCATAGTCAGAGGTGAGAGTAGTAACTGGTTGAAGGTCCTTCTGACTCTTCTGCGGAAGACAGTGTTCAGTGCAATATGAAGAACAGAAACTTTGCTGGTTTTTTGTCCAATCAATTTGGGGATTGTGTCTGCGAAGCCATGTGATACCTAATATTATGGGAAAATGTGCAGCCCTGATGATGTCAAATCTTAGTTCTTCAGAGTGTTGGAAAACTGTTAAGGATAGGTCCTCCGTGGTATGAGTAATGAGTCCGGACGATAATGGAGAGCCGTCAACGCCTTCTATCTTCTGACCTTCCTTCCGGGGTATCCTGCATAGACCGACCTGGTCGGCCGATAGAGTATCAACAAAGTTCCCTGCTGCTCCACAATCCAACAATGCTAGAGTCTCTACTTGCTTGTTGTCTACCTTGAGGATCGCTGAAGCAACCATGAGTCTGGAGTCTTCCTTGGAGATGGAGGACGAAACGGTAAGAGAAACATAGGGACGAGTACACAGAACTGGAAACCCCCGGACACTAGTCCCTATTGATACCGAGGGTGTTCGTTTCCCTGCCTCTTGCTCGGCAGTTCAGTGCAGTCTTTTAGAAGGTGTAGATCCGACCCACAATAAGAGCAGAGCCCCTTTTCTCTTCTTCGCCGTCTTTCGGCGGCAGTCAGAGGTGCTCTAGTGGAGCCGATCTGCATCGGTTCTTCTGAAGCGGCAGCAGGAGAGCGACCAGGGGGAGAATATGATCGAGAATCTGTGAGAAATCCTGAGCCTTGTTGCTTGCGTCTTTCCGTCTTCCTTTCTTGGAGGCGATATTCGATGTGTAGCGCCGCAGTGAGTAAATCCGAGAAAGTAGGAGAGCGGGGAGATCTGGCTAACTCATCCTTGATTTCCTCTTTCAAACCCCTCCTAAAAATGGCATATTGTGCAGGTTCTGGCCAGCCTGCGCCAGAAGCTACTGTTTTGAAAGACGAGATATATGACAGGACGTCCAAAGAACCCTGCCTTACATCCAACAACTCTTCAGATGCAGTAAACGACAACTCTGGACGTTCAAAAGTCTGCCTCAGCGAATTTTGGAACGCTGCGTAATCTTGAAGAATAGCGTTCTTGTTTGTGACCAGTGGAGTGGCCCAGGTCAGCGCGTTTCCGGTCATGTTAGAGATTAAGAAGCCGACCTTCGCTTGGTCTGTAGAGAAGGTGCGAGGTCGGAAAGTGAAGTAGACTGTACACGCCTCTAGAAATTCCTTCACCTTCTTGGGGGCACCATCAAACTTTCCCGAGGATAGTGCCATAGGCGGTAGTTCTGGAGGAGGGGGCTCCCTGGCTGATACCATTTGTCTAAGAAGGGCGTTCTCAGCCTTGACCCCCTGGAGTTCCTGGGACATTGCTTGAATAGCCTTCCAAAGTTCCTGCACTTGCCCTTCGGCCGACATCATGACTTTCTTTGGCGTTGCAAACTGTGATAGGTTAAGTGCCTGGCTTCCCTTCTCTCCCCCCTCTGACGAGCTCTCCTCACCTGAACTGCCGGAATTGCTGTCGGGGTCCTGCAAATGCCTTCGAGTCAGGTAATCTCTCTCCTTTTTCCGATGAGCTTGCTAGACATGGAGGGAGGCCACCGTGACCGCTGAGGCAAACAGCTGTCCGAGGGCCCCCCTTCTGGAATCAAGCCAGAATGAGGGAAAAAAACCCAAATGGGGAAAAACCCTTGTGTCTCCTATGGTCCGCAGCAATGAAGGTGTGTCCCAACGGAGAAATGGGATTCCAGGTGAGCCAGAGGAAGATCTTGCACAGGATCCGTCTGGTAGCTCTGTAACCAATACTGCCGGGAAGCAGGAGAGTACTGCAGCGTAGGAGTGGAGAGCCCGAGGGCCGGACACCCCGGAAAACACCCACCAGCCAAGGCAACCAGAGGGTGGAAGGCCAGCGGTAAGATAAGCAGCAGAAAGAGGTTCCCGCAAAGAAACGGGGAGAGAAGAGGGAAACAAAGAAAAAAGGGGCAGCGCCTATCCGCGAGGACGGGGCCGCAACAGCAGAGACCAGGAACCGCCGAAAGGCAGCGAGCATAGAAAACTGGAGGAGAGAGCAAGGTAAGTGACAGGGAATTCCGCTAAGAGCGAGAGCGAGAGTAAACAAGGACAACGAGAGACAGGAGCGAAGGAACCCGGAAAAACGAGAGCTTCCGTGGTAGTTGCAACGCAGGGACTGCTGGGTAGGGAGGAAAGATATACTCCCAGCGGCCCCGCGTTACCAGGGAGGATCACGGCATAGACACAAAGGAGGGACTAGAACCTCCTACCTCTATGTCCCAAACTCCAACGTGGAAGAATCCGCCAGTCGGGACGCCTGCAGATGACAGTAATGCATGCACAGTTGAAGCAGAAATGCAATGGGCCTCATTACATGGTAGGCGGTAGCCATGGCGCTATTAGCACCATGGCTACCCCCTTACCGCATTCCGGGTCCGTGTTCCCGGAATAGGGACTTACGGGTCATTCCGACCTTGGAGGACCCAGTAAATCCCCATTCCGGGAACCATTCCCCATTCCCATTTGAGCCCCCATAGGGCTTAATGGGGAAGGAGCTAATAACGGTACCGCAATTTGCGGTACCGTTATTAGCTCTGAAGTCCCTTAGCGGATCCCTTCCCTAACACCTGGTGAAACCAGGTGTTAGGGGAGGGACCCGCTAAGGGACCTCGTAGTAGGGCGGTAAGGGATTGCCAGCACCGGTGCCCTTACCGGTGCCGGTAATCCCTTACAGCCTAACGTGTAAGGAGGCCCAATATGCGAATAATACCACGTTACCCAAAAGCTTGGCAAGCCTTCCTCCTCGAGTGAAATTATTGGAGAGGCCCAAGTGTACGCTTAGGTCCTTGCTCGCCTTTCTTAGGCACATTTGGGTCTCAGCTCCATTGTCCCCAGGCCGAGCATCCCCGAAGATCAGCACTCGCACTATGGAAGGGGCTCGGCAGGGTAGAACTCGCATGACTTGAGTGTGATGTAGTCTCCCAGGAAAGCTGTATCTGCAGGAAGGTGTGCCTTGGTATGGAGTGTGAAGAGAAAGCCATGCAACTTATTTAGATCTTGCTAGAGAGAGCTATGATCGTTGCCAGGCTATTGCAGGTACATGTTTAGAGGGACCCCAGCTGCTCCGTCTTGCGTGACTAATGCATCCCACTGAAAGCTGTGTTCTAGCAACATTCATTTCTTAGAAGCCCGTTCACTTGTCTAAGTTAGGGAGAGATTTGGCAATTATACTTTTAAAAACGTGTTTCCCTGCTACTTGGTATATTCGTTTTCCTCTTTAGTGCTGCAAGACTACTTGGTATATTCGTTTTCCTCTTTAGTGCTGCAAGACATAGGGATTGTGTTCTTGCTATAGCGCACTGAGGCCTACGAGTGTGCTGCGTGCAATAAGAAATTAATAATATTAATATTGCTTATCGCTGCCTTTGCTTTTGTTGATAAAGTACATATAAACTTAGTTCCCAATTCATAATGACCGTCGAGCAAATTCTTCAGTCCTGCATTTATTTAAATAACTGTGACCATGCGAGCTTACTTTCATCAAGCACAGTAGCAGGCAGGCAGCCGGGCACCAGGGGGCGAGATAGAGCAGACCTCTATGAGGGAGCTATGGTGTAGTCCCTCCCAGCACAAACAACTTTGGGGGTAATTCATAGAATTTGGCGCAGAGGCAGCGCACGCGAGCAGCTCAGAGAGGGAGCGTGCGCCAGCCGTGTGCGCTAAACTGCATTCTGGCGCACCGCGTATTCATGGAATTTCCAAGCCATTTTCAGCGCTGGCGCAGAGAACCTCCCGCAGCACCAGTTACGCCCCCAAGAGCGCCCCTTGCGCAAGGAAAAGCCATTGAAATGCCCAATGCAGCGCAAAGGGCCACGCTAACCCTAGACCAGCTTACAGTGCCACTACACTGTAATCGTGTGAAAATACTACGTGTACCCTGCTCACGGCAGACAAAATGCATGAAAACGTACTCACGCACCCCTCGGAATACGCGTACCCCGCTCGCGCCAGGTAAATTGCGTAGAAAAAGCACCCCCGGTGGTGTGGGCTGCCTGTGGGGCATGCCCAGGGTGGATGGCCTGCCTGCGGGGTATGGGGAGGGTGAGTGGGCTGCCTGTGGGGCATGCCCAGGGTGGATGGGGTGCCTGCGTGTATTTCGGGTGTACGCAGGGAGTTTCACACGCGATAGGCCTTGTGCGAGCGGGGTATGTGTTTTTCGGGGGTACGCAGGGAGTATCACATGCGATAGGCCTTGTGCGAGCGGGTCACGTGTATTTCGCAGGTGCGCGGGAAGTTTCACACGCGATCAGGGCCTGTCTTACAATAGATTGCACCCCAGGCGGGAAGCATCGTTGGTGCCCCCCCCCACCCCGACCTGTGATCTCATGCATGTGTCATGGGCTGAGCAGCGGGAGTGGGGACTATGAGTTAACAAAATTGTCAATGCTGGCATCTGCTGAATTTCATGAACCTCAGAAAACAGCAATAAGAGGGTCAAACCCGAACAGGCCTGGTTATGTTAGTCTGCTTTTGCTCTTCATTTTTAGTAACAATGACCAGTTTGCTGCTGTGACTCGGGTCAGCGAATCGACAATTTCAGATCTACACTAATGTCATTCGTATGACCTCAAACATTTAGCTACTCTTAAAAGATGATGAACTGGTCTTGAACAGTGTTACTCAAACCTCCAAGAACAAGCACCAGCAACATACCCACCGATAGCTGTACAAGCCCGTCTATCTCAGCATTAAAATGCATGCATTTATGCAATATGTATTGCATCAAATATTTCACGGGAAGTTAAATATATCACTACTTCATGTGAGTGGTAAAGTCTACTTTAAACATATGCAGAGAGTTAACATGCATGTACAATTCAACATAGCTCCCAATGTTAATGTTGGAGAGGTGGCATTCTAAAATTATGACATTACAATGTGGACTTTACATTGAAACACACTGCAGTGCATTACCGCGGCAGAGAAATGGCAGTTCAAGTATTGGGGTTTGTTTCGCTCATGCTTGTGAACTCTGAAAATTCTTAAATGTTTCCTTCGTGATCACTCATTTTAGCTCCCGACAGCACCATGAAACCTTAAGATCGCAAAGAAAAACGATGTCTACCATCCCAACATTAAAACAAAACAATCAAATTCTTAAAGGGTGGAAGATGACCTTTTCTTGGGACTCGTTAAGTTTACTTTTTGCAAATTATTAGTTGCGTGCTGCTTGAATAACAGCGGCCCTTGCACATTGTGCAGTGTATAGACAAATTTCATTTCAAGGGACTTGGATTACTGCGGGTATCACAGGGGAAGCATCTCCAGTGTACCCCAAGCGTAATGCGCTTTGCCCTCCACCCTCACCCCAGCCTTGCAGCCCTGCACTTTTTCACATTCTCCATTATGGTAAAGAACATTGTCCCGAGCTTGGGAGAGAAATGGACTATGCAGAAGGAACTGCCTCCCCAGGGTGTGTTTAGCTGCTGGTGTATCAAATGCAGAAATGGGTGGCATCAAGAGCCCCATGCTCTGAAACATCTTTTGCGCACTGGTTGGTCACACGACAGAAAGTGTGAGCAGGTGATTCCCCAACACTTGAACCATTCTTTAGAGACCTGGCTTTGATTAATGTGGCGTTAGCTAGTCATGGCCATTTCCCAGCGTTTGTGTTAAAGGAGATCGGAAGCTGCAGCATTCAGGGTATTTTAAAGGCCATGAATTGATGCTACAGCATGTCGCCCCCAATGGAACAAAGAAAGTGAAGCATGCATCCTACAAGTCTGGGTATTTGCATTATACGGAAGACGGGCAACCGTCCACGGAGACGGTTTCTACTGTAGTTGCTGAGTCGCTTTCCCAAGCCAGCTGCTGTGCAGACTTCGCTCAGCTTTTGGTCCAGCGCCTGCATCCATCCTTCACACCATCATTCACAAGGCGCGTTCGTGTAGGTGTTTGTTTATCTCGTTAGACTAGCATGATTGCTATTCCAAACAAAAGAAGCACAACGACAAAGAAGAGTATAACACAAGTCTGAGCGAACAGTGAAATGTTTGAAACTCTTGCACTAAAATAAAGTCAGCAGTGAAAGAGGGAACAACGAACAATATGCTCGGGAGCGGGAACTTGGGGGGGCGTAGTAACCCCAAGCCGGCCCAAGCGTGGTACCGGCCCCCAGGGCCTCACCCTCAAAGTGATTTTGGCTCGACCAACGGACCGACCAATCCAACCCCGCTAGAACGTGCAACTGTCTAAGATCTGCTGACGGTGACACTATGCCCAGGTCTTCCGAGAACCGGCCTTTTGATCTCCTGAGGAGAGTCCACCACCAGTGCTCGCTTCCTTTTTCATGACTACTTGAGCCTTGACAAAAGTATCTAACTTTGTGGCCTCTAGAGGCTGTTCTTGGATGGCCCAGTCATCTCTGCAATACCATTTTAAAATAAATAATACGCCTGTGCAGCAATAGGCCTCACCTGCGAGGACGGGAGCAGGAGGAAAGAATTGTGCTTGCCTCGGCAGGCTGTAGTTACTGCCGGGTTTCCTGAAACAAGGCCAATCAGCGAGGGCAGGATGCAGCAACTGTTTGTATTTGCTGATTCTGCTGCTGCTTGACAGTGTGTGCTTGTGATGGGAACAACTTCAGGATTTAGTGACCCACTCGCTCCTCTTTTCTGTAATGCCCGGGACAGACAACACCAGCCAGCCCCAATCGATCCACACTTCAGTGTCAGTGCACGCCCATAGCCTGGAGGAGGGCACACCGCACGTGCGCCCATGGGCCTGGCTGGCGCCAGCAGCGCCGGCGCCACCCGGGGCTGGGGGAAGGTAATAAAGCAACAAATGTTGCAAATGTATTTGCCAATTGCCCTGCCCTGCCTGAGGGCCGAGGCCAGGCCAGTTTCTTGGCCCGGACGAGGCGGGCTACAGGTGCAGTGGGCTGTGGGGAGTGTGCGTGCCTTGCAGGGACGCACCGTGGGCCCGACACGGTACAAACGGAGACCCGGTTGGGCCCATGGTGCGCCCCTGCAAGCCCAGAAAATGGCCAAAATAATAATTTAAAGCAGCGCTATTTCTTTCATGCCGCTTCTTTTCCAAACTATATATAAATTGCACTTTAAACCACTTCCATGGCACTGGTGATGAGTTACTTCACTATGCGGACAATAGTTTTGACCAGTGTTGCTGAGTAAATATTCTTTAAGCTACGAACCGGTTTATTTATTTATTTATGCAATGTTTGTCGGGTACATGGAGACGGATAATTTATTTGTTTATGCAATGTGTGTCGGATACCTGTATCCGACACACATTACATAAATAAATAAATATGCAGGTACCCGACAAACATTGCATGAATAAATAAATAATCCTGGTCCATGTATCCTTACAACAGTCAAGACTTTACTGTATCAAAGCATAACCCTTGATTCCCATTCAAAGAATGCTAAAGTGATTGTTTATTGGGTTCAGGTGTCTTCTTGCCATTGCCCTTTTGGCTTAGGTTGCCTCCAAACCCCCTTAAGCATCTTGTGTTCTTTGTTGGTTGTATATACTGCATCCTGTGCCATATTCATGGTCTCTTGGTTGGTGTGCCCAGTCCTCATTATCTGCAGCCTAAGTGGGACTGGGGCATAAAATTGTCTTGGGCACCAGTGAAAAAGTGGACCACCGTTGCAAATGGCAATTCATTCCTTGTGTGACGGACTGTTTGACTTTGGGTAGGAGTTCCTTAACGGTGTAGTTTGGGAATGGCGCGCAGGGTGCAGTGGGAGTGGTGCGCGGGGTGCGGCGTGAGTGGAGCGCGGGGTGTGGTGGGGGTGGCGCATGAGATGGGGTGCGGGGGGGCGCATTCCTAATGTTTCGCCCTGGGCAACAAATGGACTATAAACTGCCGAAGTCACAGCCTGCAGCAGTGCCAGTGGTAGAATACACGTGTAACATGTTCGTTTCCTAACATTATAAAAATGAACAGGCACATTCACCTTTATAATGTTAGGAAATGAACGTGTTACACGTGTATTCTAGCACTGTCCTGCCTGAGGGCCGAGGCTACAGCCTGCAGCAGTGCCAGTAGTAGGATACACGTGTAACACGTTCGTTTCCTAACATTATAAAAATGAACAGGCACATTAATTTTTATAATGTTAGGAAACTAACGTGTTACACGTGTTTTCTAGCACTGTGGACTACTGGTGCAGCGCCCCCTAGAGGCTGACTGACGTCAGGCAGCCACTGGGAAGTTTCACATGCGATAGGCCTTTGGCGAGCGGGGTACGTGTATTTCGGGGGTACGCAGGGAGTTTCACATGTGATAGGCCTTGTGCGAGCGGGGTATGTGTTTTTCGGGGGTACGCGGGGAGTTTCACACGTGATAGGCCTTGGGCGAGCAGAGTTTGTGTATTTCGGGGGTACGCGGGGAGTTCCACATGCGATAGGCCTTGTGTGAGCGGGGTATGTGTTTTTGCGGGGGTATGCAGGGAGTTTCACATGCGATAGGCCTTGGGCGAGTGGGGTATGTGTATTTCGGGGGTACGCGGGGAGTTTCACATGTGATAGGCCATGTGCGAGTGGGTTACGTGTTTTTCGGGGGTACGCGGGGAGTTCCACATGCGATAGGCCTTGGGCGAGCGGGGCATGTGTATTTAGGGGGTGCGCTGGAAGTTTCACACGCGATAGGCCTTGGGCGAGCGGGGCACGTGTATTTTGGGGGTGCACGGGAAGTTTCACACGCGATAGGCCTTGGGCGAGCGAGGTACGTGTATTTCGGGGGTATGCAGGGAGTTTCCCAGCGATAGGCCTTTTGCGAGCGGGGTACGTTTATTTCTGGGGTGTGCGGGAAGTTTTACATGCGATTTTGCATTGTGGCCCCTCCCGGGTGTGGCCTTTCCCCCCTCCCCATGCCCTGCAGGCAGCCCACACCACAGGGGAGCACCAGCCGTGTGTGCTAAACAGCATTCTGGCGCACCGCGTATTCATGGAATTTCCAAGCCATTTTCAGCGCTGGCGCAGAGAACCTCCCGCAGCACCAGTTACGCCCCCAAAAATGTCCCTTGCGCAAGGAAAATCCATTGAAATGCCCAATGCAGCACAAAGGGCCGCGCTAACCCTGGACCTGCTCACAGGGCCACTACACTGTAATCGTGTGAAAATACTACGTGTACCTTGCTCACGGCAGTCAAAATGCATTAAAACATACTCACGCACCCCACGGAATACGTGTACCCTGCTCGCGCCAGGTAAATTGCGTAGAAAAAGGACCCCCTGTGGTGTGGGCTGCCTGTGGGGCATGCCCAGGGTGGATGGCCTGCCTGCGGGGCATGGGGAGGGTGAGTGGGCTGCCTGTGGGGCATGCCCAGGCTGGATGGGGTGCCTGCGTGTATTTCGGGGGTGCGCGGGAAGTTTCACACGCGATAGGCCTTGGGCGAGTGGGGTACGTGTATTTCGGGGGTACGCAGGGAGTTTCACACGCGATAGGCCTTGTGCGAGCGGGGTATGTGTTTTTCGGGGGTACGCAGGGAGTATCACACGCGATAGGCCTTGTGCGAGCGGGGCACATGTATTTTGGGGGTACGCAGGGAGTTTCACACATGATAGGCCTTGTGCGAGTGGGGTACATGTTTTTCGGGGTTACGCAGGGAGTTTCACACGTGATAGGCCTTGTGCGAGTGGGGTACATGTTTTTTGAGGGTACGGGGGAGTTTCACACACGATAGTCCTTGGGCGAGTGGGGTATATGTATTTCGGGGGTTCGCAGGAAGTTTCACATGCGATAGGCTTTGGGCAAGTGGAGTTTATGTATTTTGGGGGCACGAGGGGAGTTCCACATGCGATAGGCCTTGTGCGAGCGCGGTACATGTTTTTTGGGGATATGCAGGGAGTTTCACACATGATAGGCCTTGTGCGAGTGGGGTACATGTTTTTCGGGGGTACGCAGGGAGTTTCACACGTGATAGGCCTTGTGCGAGTGGGGTACATGTTTTTTGAGGGTACGGGGGAGTTTCACACACGATAGTCCTTGGGCGAGTGGGGTATATGTATTTCGGGGGTTCGCAGGAAGTTTCACATGCGATAGGCTTTGGGCAAGTGGAGTTTATGTATTTTGGGGGCACGAGGGGAGTTCCACATGCGATAGGCCTTGTGCGAGCGCGGTACATGTTTTTTGGGGATATGCAGGGAGTTTCACACGCAATAGGCCTTGGGCGAGCGGGGTATGTGTATTTTGGGGGTGCGTGGGAAGTTTTGCACGCGATGGGCCTTGGGCGAGCGGGGCACGTGTATTTCGGGGGTGCGCGGGAAGTTTCATACGCGATAGGCCTTGGGCGAGCAGGGTATGTGTTTTTCGGGGGTACGTGGGGAGTTCCACAGGCATTAGGCCTTGGGCAAGCGGGGCACGTCTATTTTGGGGGTGCGTGGGAAGTTTCACACGCGATAGGCCTTGGGCGAGCGGGGTACGTGTATTTCGGATTTACGCGGGGAGTTTCACACGCGATAGGCCTTGTGCGAGCGGGGTATGTGTATTTCGGGGGTGCGCAGGAAGTTTTACATGTGATTTTGCATTGTGGCCCCTCCCGGGTGTGGCCTTTCCCCCCTCCCCATGCCCTGCAGGCAGCCCACACCACAGGGGAGCGCCAGCCGTGTGCGCTAAACAGCATTCTGGCGCACCGCGTATTCATGGAATTTCCAAGCCATTTTCAGCGCTGGCGCAGAGAACCTCCCGCAGCACCAGTTACGCCCCCAAGAACGCCCTTTGCGCAAGGAAAAGCCATTTAAATGCCTAATGCAGCGCAAAGGGCCGCGCTAACCCTGGGCCAGTTTACAGGGCCACTACACTGTAATCGCGTGAAAATACTACGTGTAACCTGCTCACGGCAGACAAAATGCATGAAAACGTACTCACACACCACTCGGAATATGCGTACTCCGCTCGCGCCAGGTAAATTGCGTAGAAAAAGCACCCCCTGTGGTGTGGGCTGCCTGTGGGGCATGCCCAGGGTGGATGGCCTGCCTGCGGGGCATGGGGAGGGTGAGTGGGCTACCCGTGGGGCATGCCCAGGGTGGATGGCGTGCCTGCATGTATTTCGGGGGTGCGCGGGAAGTTTCACACGCGATAGGCCTTGGGCGAGTGGGGTACGTGTATTTCGGGGGTACGCAGGGAGTTTCACACGCGATAGGCCTTGTGCGAGCGGGGTATGTGTTTTTCGGGGGTACGCAGGGAGTATCACACGCGATAGGCCTTGTGCGAGCGGGGCACGTGTATTTTTAGGGTGTGCGGGAAGTTTCACATGCGATAGGCCTTTGGCGAGCGGGGTACATGTATTTTGGGGGTACGCAGGGAGTTTCACACATGATAGGCCTTGTGCGAGTGGGGTACATGTTTTTCGGGGGTACGCAGGGAGTTTCACACGTGATAGGCCTTGTGCGAGTGGGGTACATGTTTTTTGAGGGTACGGGGGAGTTTCACACACGATAGTCCTTGGGCGAGTGGGGTATATGTATTTCGGGGGTTCGCAGGAAGTTTCACATGTGATAGGCTTTGGGCAAGTGGAGTTTATGTATTTTGGGGGCATGAGGGGAGTTCCACATGCGATAGGCCTTGTGCGAGCGCGGTACATGTTTTTTGGGGATATGCAGGGAGTTTCACATGCAATAGACCTTGGGCGAGCGGGGTATGTGTATTTTGGGGGTGCGTGGGAAGTTTTGCACGCGATGGGCCTTGGGCGAGCGGGGCACGTGTATTTCGGGGGTGCGCGGGAAGTTTCATACGCGATAGGCCTTGGGCGAGCAGGGTATGTGTTTTTCGGGGGTACGTGGGGAGTTCCACAGGCATTAGGCCTTGGGCAAGCGGGGCACGTGTATTTTGGGGGTGCGTGGGAAGTTTCACACGCGATAGGCCTTGGGCGAGCGGGGTACGTGTATTTCGGATGTACGCGGGGAGTTTCACACGCGATAGGCCTTGTGCGAGCGGGGTATGTGTATTTCGGGGGTGCGCAGGAAGTTTTACATGTGATTTTGCATTGTGGCCCCTCCCGGGTGTGGCCTTTCCCCCCTCCCCATGCCCTGCAGGCAGCCCACACCACAGGGGAGCGCCAGCCGTGTGCGCTAAACAGCATTCTGGCGCACCGCGTATTCATGGAATTTCCAAGCCATTTTCAGCGCTGGCGCAGAGAACCTCCCGCAGCACTAGTTACGCCCCCAAGAACGCCCTTTGCGCAAGGAAAAGCCATTGAAATGCCCAATGCAGCGCAAAGGGCCGCGCTAACCCTGGGCCAGTTTACAGGGCCACTACACTGTAATCGCGTGAAAATACTACGTGTAACCTGCTCACGGCAGACAAAATGCATGAAAACGTACTCACACACCACTCGGAATATGCGTACTCCACTCGCGCCAGGTAAATTGCGTAGAAAAAGCACCCCCTGTGGTGTGGGCTGCCTGTGGGGCATGCCCAGGGTGGATGGCCTGCCTGCGGGGCATGGGGAGGGTGAGTGGGCTACCCGTGGGGCATGCCCAGGGTGGATGGCGTGCCTGCATGTATTTCAGGGGTGCGCGGGAAGTTTCACACGCGATAGGCCTTGGGCGAGCAGGGTACGTGTATTTCGGGGGTACGCAGGGAGTTTCACACGCGATAGGCCTTGTGCGAGTGGGGTATGTGTTTTTCGGGGGTACGCAGGGAGCATCACGCGCGATAGGCCTTGTGCGAGTGGGGCACGTGTATTTCGCAGGTGCGCTGGAAGTTTCACACGCGATAGGCCTTGTGCGAGCGGGGCACGTGTATTTTTGGGGTGCGCGGGAAGTTTCACAAGCGATAGGCCTTTGGCGAGCGGGGTACGTGTATTTCGGGGGTACGCGGGGAGTTTCACACGTGATAGGCCTTGTGCGAGCAGGGTACGTGTTTTTCAGGGCCACACAGAGTTTCACATGCGATAGGCCTTGGGCGAGCGGAGTTTGTGTATTTCGGGGGTACGCGGGGAGTTCCACATGCGATAGACCTTGTGCGAGCGGGGTACGTGTTTTTCGGGGGTATGCAGGGAGTTTCACACGCGATAGGCCTTGGGCGAGCGGGGTATGTGTATTTCGGGAGTACGTGGAGAGTTTCACACGCGATAGGCCATGTGCGAGCGCGGTATGTGTTTTTCGGGGGTACGCGGGGAGTTTCACACGCGATAGGCCTTGGGCGAGCGGAGCACGTGTATTTCGGGGGTGCGTGGGAAGTTTCACACGAGATAGGCCTTGGGCGAGCGGGGTACGTATATTTCGCGGGTACGTGGGGAGTTTCACATGCGATAGGCCTTGTGCGAGCGGGGTATGTGTATTTCAGGGGTGCCCGGGAAGTTTTACACGCAATTTTGCATTGTGGCCCCTCCCGGGTGTGGCCTTTCCCCCTCCCCATCCCCTGCAGGCATCCCACACCACAGGGGAGTACCCTACAACCCACACCATGCCCTCCAGGCAACGCACCAGGCACCATGCACTTGTGAGCGCACTTGTTAGCCCAGACTCATGTCCCCCACCCACCCACCATTGACGGCACCTGCCAGCAGGCCCTGTCTCATGTCCCCCACCCACCCACCATTGATGGGCACCTGCCAGCAGGCCCTGACTCATGTCCCCCCACCCACCCACCATTCACGGGCAGCTGCCAGCAGGCCCCGACTCATGCTCCCCACCCATTAACCCACCCACCATTGATGGGCACCTGCCTGCAGGCCCCGACTCATGTCCCCCACCCACCATTTACGGGCACCTGCTAGCAGGCCCGACTCATGTCCACCACCCACCCACTCAGCATTGACGGGCATCTGCCAGCAGGCCACCGACTCATGTCCTCCGCCCACCCACCATTGATGGGGACCTGCCAGCAGGCCCCGACTCATATCCACTCACCCACCCACCATTGATGGGCACCTGCCAGAAGGCCCCGACTCATGTCCTCCACTGTCAGAATTCCTCTTCACTGGTTGACCTCGTAGTGTAGAAGAAGAATTCTTCCCACCAATGTACCCCTGGATGAATGGTAACAATACACATACAGAAGGATCAATTAATTGAAAGATGTTTGGATATCCCTCCGAGACCACCGTAGCTGTAGAAGGAAAGAAGCACAATTAGTATCCAAGTATACTGTGTGGCTTCACCAAATACTAACACTCCTCCCACACTAACCTGCTCAATGATAGGATTGATCCTAAGAAGATTAACCACGATCTGAGCAGGAATCGGGAAATACTAGGAATATTCTGCAAAAACAAGTGACCTCTCTGGTTACAATCCCTATTAAAACTAGACTACCAATAACAAGAAAAGACACAGAGATTCTTACCAGAGGGATTCCAGGGTTAATTATACATGGTAAAGGTTCGTGATGAAAGAGAAAGATAATTTCCGTCTGAGTTAGAAGGAATACGAAAAGTCAAAGTGTTTCTTCCAAATGGTGAAACAACTCCCGCGATGCAGCGGACGCTGTCCCACGTTGCAGCGGAGGCTGTCCCGCGGCGCAGCTGAGGCTGTTCCACGAGTAACAGATACTGTGTTTAAAGGTACAAGAAGTAAGAAGAAAATAGCAAGAGTGACTGAAGTCAACAACTTCAAAAGAAATCCTTTTAAACAATCCGGGTCAAATCCATACGAGCAAACTTAGACTGAGGATTAGGCAATAACAATATCCAGGGGCAGAAGGCAAAGGTCGAAAACCAGTAAATCACTGAAGCACCAAAACAGACTAGGAATATCCAAAAGCAAGGTCGGTGAGAGAAGCAAGGGTTCAAGATACCAGGTAAACAAGATGCAAGGTAAGTAAACAAGTAGCGCCAAAAATGATTGATCAGAAGCACTGAGCAAGCAGGGGGGCGGGGTTAAATACCCAATGTCACATGATCACCGCCGTGAACCAGCACGCACGTTGCGTCTCCTTAGCAACGCATTGCTAAGCTTCCATGGCAACCTCCAGCCGCCTCGGAAGACCGAGGTTCGAGCTATTCCTCCCCGTGAACCAGTACACAAAGTTCGGCTGACTCCCGCGTTTTTTCTGGTTGCATGAAAAGTACAAACACCATTCCGCGAACCTGTGCGCATAACAGTACCCTCCCCCAAAGATGGACCCCGTCTTCTCGAGGCCCAAAACTCAGACAACAAACGAGGAGCATGAATATGATCGACAGGTTCCCATGTCCTCTCTTCTGGACCGTAACCCTTCCAATCCACATAATACATCCTGACACCCCTGGAAACCTTGGTATCCAGGATCTTGTGGACTTCATACTCCTCCTCACCCTGCACAGACAGGGGAGGTGGGCGGGAAGGGAGGGAGGTACCAGGATGAAAGGCCTTGACGAGGGACACATGCAAAACAGGGTGTACTTTCCATTTGGCAGGGAGAGACAGCCGTAAAACGACAGGATTTATTACCGCAGTGATAACAAACGGACCGACGTATCGTGGGAGAAGCGCTCGTCTACCAGGGATACGCAAATTCTTCGTGGAGAGCCAAACTTTACCCCCCACAGCATACTTAGGAGACGGAGAGCGATGGGCGTCAGCGAATCGTCTGGCCGTAGACTGAGCACTGTCCAGGTGTAGTTTAACCTGCGTCTGTATCGAAACAAGTCGCTGAATGCAAGAGGAAGCTGCAGGGTGGCGAGCGGGCAAGGCCGGAGAAAGAGGCATCGATCTAGGATGTCTACCATATAAAGCAAAAAATGGCGAAGAACGTGTAGAGGTATGGAGAGAATTATTATAAGCAAACTCTGCCATAGGAAGCATGGACAACCAGGTGTCCTGATACTGGTGAGTAAGACATCTAAGATACTGTTCCATAGTTGAATTGAGATGTTCGTTCGGTCTGTCCGTCCGTTTGAGGATGGTACGAGCTGGAATAGCGCTCATCAATACCAAAAGAAGCGGTAAGAGATTTCCAGAAACGAGAAGTGAATTGTGATCCCCTATCAGTAATGATAATACAAGGGAGGCCAAAAAAACGGAAAACATGTTTAAGAAACAGATCCGCCAATGTAGGAGCGGCAGGGAGTCCTTGGCAAAGTACGAACAACGCCAATTTAGTAAAGTAATCAATGACCACCCAAAGGGTATTGAAGCCAGAAACCGGGGGCAAATCCACCACAAAGTCCATGGAAATCATATACCATGGATAATCAGGGACAGGCATAGACTGAAGCAAGCCAACAGGTTTGGAACGAGGACTTTTACATTGGGCACATACGTAACAACAAGCAATGTGTTCAGTAACATCTTTAGCCATAGAAGGCCACCAGCACCACCGTTGTAGCAGATCGATGGTCTTCTTGGTACCCGGGTGTGCTGCTAGCATTGAATCATGACACCACTTGATGGCCTTCTTACGTGTATCTTCATCTGGAAGAAATAGCAGACCCTTGATATGAGGCAACCCTTGTATGACTTCAATGTGAAGTCTGGCGGTTTCCACAGGATTGTCTCTCACCCATTCCCGTAATCCATCACGCAAGGTGGGTTGTAGAGTACACGCACAGATCACTTGGTGTGGTAATAGAGGACGACCATCTGCACTTGGAGAAGATGACTCGTCATAAATGTGTGAGAGTGCATCGGCCTTTGTGTTTAAAGAACCGGGCCGGTAAGTAATGGTGAAATTGAACATTGAATAGAATTCATGCCACCTAGCATGCTGAGCAGTGGGACACTTCACGGACTGTAAGGCTACTAAATTCTTGTGGTCAGTAAAAACCTGAACAGGGAATGCTGTACCCAATAAATGATGACGCCAGGTCAAAAAGGAGTCCCGTACCGCTAATAACTCTCTTTCAGTTATAGTATAGTTCCGCTCATAGGAAGTCAGTTTCCTTGAATGAAACGCCGCCGGATGCAACCCCTTGGTTTCTGGGGCACTCCTGAGACAATATGGCACCAAGAGCAATGTCCGAAGCGTCAGCCTCTACGACAAATGGTAGATTCGGATTAGGGTGTTGAAGCACCGGAGCGCTGGTGAAAGCTGCCTTGAGACTCTGGAAGGCTTGATCACAAACATCGTCCCAAATAAAAACCGCTTTACTGGTCGTCAAAGAGGTCAATGGGGCGACCAAAGTGGAGAAATCCTTAATAAACCGCCTGTAGAAGTTTGCAAAACCCAAAAAGAATTGCAGGGCTTTCAAAGAGGTGGGCGGAGGCCATTCCAAAACCACTTTAACCTTAGACTGGCTCATTTGGATTCCTTTACTGGTTATCTCATACCCCAGAAATTTCACTTCCGAAGCATGGAAAATACATTTTTCTAACTTAGCAAACAGATTATTCTCACGCAATCTGTGTAACACACGGGAAACGTGTGTAACATGTAAGTCATAGGATGTGGAGTATATCAATATGTCGTCTAGGTAGACTATAAGAAACTGGTCCATCATGTCATGAAAAACATCATTAATGAAATATTGAAATGTAGCGGGGGCATTACAGAGCCCAAACGGCATGACTCTATATTCAAACAAGCCATACCTGGTTTTAAAGGCTGTTTTCCACTCGTCTCCACTACGGTTTCTTACCAAATTATAGGCACCGCGTAGGTCTAATTTGGTGAATATAATGGAGGAACCCAGCTGATCCAGAAGTACTGAGATGAGAGGAATGGGATATTGATTCCGAACAGTAATGGAATTGAGAGCCCTATATCAATACACGGACGGAGGTCCCCCTCTTTTTTAGGCACAAAAAATAAGGGAGAGGCCGCAGGTGAAATGAGAGGGGCATATGAAACCAGTTTTCAATGACTGATCAATGTATTCCTTTAGAATGAGGTCTTCCTTGTGGGTTAAGGAATAAATCCTACCTGAGGGTAGTTTACCCCCCGGGATCAGATCAATAGGACAGTCATAGGGTCTGTGTGGAGGCAAAACCAAACCACCTCCTTCATCAAACACATCTTTGAATTCCGAATATTCAGTAGGCAAAGCACTGGTGATAACTGCTCCAACAGTAGAAGCAATATCCAGTAGAGGACGACACGGACTACTCGCTGGGAGTTTGTTCTTCCAACACCGGTTCTCGCAAGATTCTGACATAAGTTCAATACTGCCTGAGTGCCAATCAATGATAGGATTATGCAACCGTAACCACGGAAGACCTAATATGAGCCTGAACTGAGCTGCAGATATAAGATCAAAGAAGATAATTTCGGAATGCCCCATCAAGGTTTCCATTTCCAAGTCCTCTGTCTGCTGGATGACCATTCCTGAAACCAAGGAAGATCCATCCACAGCGTTTAGAACAACGGGATTGGCTTTATCAATAGTAGGAACACCCAGATCCTTGGCATACTGGGAATCAATGTAGTTTCCTGTGGCTCCAGAATCTATGATTGCTGTGGCTTGAACTATCTTTTCTTGTGATAGCTTGAAGTGTACCACTATTTCAACCGGTTGTACAGATATGGAGTCCTTGGATACGTAATTGCTCGGCAACTGGACTCCTTTCATTGCCAAGCTTTCGCGTATCCACAATAGAAACATAGGTTGTTTTTCTTCCGATGCTCTCTTTCTTCTTGTGAAAGAGGACCTTGTGTAGCTGCCCCAATCTGCATTGGTTCTGATGTACTAGGGGAAGATAAAGGGTTGACTTGGACGTCGGGAATCAGACCACGTTTCTCCCCTTTTCTGGCAGCTTTACGAGCGTCTATCTGAAGAACTAATTCCAGTAGTTCTGGAAAGGAGGCTGGAACTACAGGTACTATAGCAAGGGTATCCTTTAAAGATTCAGACAGACCTTTATAGAACAATGAGGCCTTCTTATCATCAGGCCAAGCCGTCTCAGCAGCTAATTGATTGAATTTTGCTAAATAGGCCAGCAGCGTCTTATCCCCTTGCTGCAGGCTTAATAACTCCAACTCCATGACTTGGGCTTTGTATCGAGTATCAAACACCTTCCCCATGGCTTCAATCAATGCGTCACAATCGAACAATAAAGGACTACCCTCCTCCAAAAGGGGATTAGGCCAGGCAGCTGCTGTACCGCCAAGATGGGACAACAAGAAGGCTGCCTTAGTAGCAGAATCAGGAAAGGCGCCTGGTCGACATAAAAAGTGCAAACGACATCGATTTAGAAACGTCCTGAAATGTTTTGGGTCCCCATGGAATCTTTCTGGTGGAGCCAAGGGAAACTGGGAAGTAACATACACCGGTCCGGCCCCCGCCTGTGCAGGTTCAACGACCGGGGGAGTCGGTAGTACTGGTGCTGCATGAGGCAAGGGTTGTATGGCTGTTTGGAGCTCTAGAATTTGCTGCTGAGTGGTGGCATGAGCATTAGCCATATCTGTTCTCAAATCCGCCACTAATTGAAGGAGGTTAGCTAGGGTCTCATTGGGGTCCGTGTTTAAAGGCTTCTAATTATGTCAGAATTCCTCTTCACTGGTTGACCCCGTAGTGTAGAAGAAGAATTCTTCCCACCAATGTACCCCTCTGAATGGTAACAATACACATACAGAGGGATCAATTAATTGAAAGATGTTTTGATATCCCTCCAAGACCACCGTAGCTGTAGAAGGAAAGAAGCACAATTAGTATCCAAGTATACTGTGTGGCTTCACCAAATACTAACACTCCTCCCACACTAACCTGCTCAATGATAGGATTGATCCTAAGAAGATTAACCACGATCTGAGCAGGAATCGGAAAATACTAGGAATATTCTGCAAAAACAAGTGACCTCTCTGGTTACAATCCCTATTAATACTAGACTACCAATAACAAGAAAAGACACAGAGGTTCTTACCAGAGGGATTCCAGGGTTAATTATACATGGTAAAGGTTCGTGATGAAAGAGAAAGATAATTTCCGTCTGAGTTAGAAGGAATACGAAAAGTCAAAGTGTTTTTTCCAAATGGTGAAACAACTCCCGCGATGCAGCGGACGCTGTCCCACGTTGCAGCAGAGGCTGTCCCGCGGCGCAGCTGAGGCTGTTCCACGAGTAACAGATACTGGCCCTCATTACGACCCTGGCGGAAAGTAACTGACCTGACCGCTATAGCGTAAATAGCGTTTCCGCCATTGCACGATGGAGTAAAGTGCGGCTAATTCTGACCCATCGGGCACGAGCATTACGCCATGGCGGAAGTGCAAAGTCTGCGATGGCGGAAATGTCCCCAAAACGCCCCTCACCGCCGTCGTACGGCGCCCTAGGTGCAATTCCGCCACCCATCATAGCAGTCACCGTAATGAGCGCTAATCGCAAAATACGGTGACCGTAAATATACGGAAACAGAAGTAAAAACATGGGGCCGGAACGGGAAACAGCACGCCGTACACCTATAAAATCAGAATCCCAACACAACCATCAAAAATCCGACCCTGAGACACATCCCAACCCGTTAGCCACCCTAGTTAAAACAATCAAAATGGGAAAAGTTGCTAAAAAAGCGTGCGACCGCAAGCGGCAGGTCCACTTCTCCCATGAGGAACTCACTGTGCTCACAGAGACCCTCCAGGAGAATGCTGCCGTCGTCTTCTCGACGCAAATGACCAGGACGGCACTTGCGAACAAGAAGGCCATATGGGCCCTGGTGGCACAGTGGGTAAGTGCGGTGGGGACCGCACCCCGCACCCCACAGCAATGCAGAAAGCGATGGGATGACTTGAGGATACGCGTACGGAGCATACTATCAGCCAACCGTAACATTGCCACAGCTACCGGGGGAGGATCGGAATCACCCATCAAGTTGACCCCCTGGGAAGAAATCTGTGCCTCTACCATTGGAATGGAGAGTATAGAGGGAGTCAGAGGGATGGAGAAAGGAGTGCAGACATCCGAAGAATCAGGTAGGTGGGCCAAATAAAACAATGCTAAATCCACAATGTCCAATCATGTGAAGTACCATGTGTCCACATAGTGCAACAGAAACACATGTCCAGGAGAACGGCCACATACATTGGCCTGATAGCGCACTTTAAAACTCACATCAAATACATTAACAATCAAAAATCCTAAAAACACCCTCTACACGTGCAGCATGCACACCCTAACTGCAGGCTGCAAAACAACTGCATCCTCAATCCACACAAAAATGAAACCACCTCCAAGGCCCTGACCCAAATCACCCTCAGGTACCACCCCAATGCATGTGATACATTGCCATTCCAATTTCCACAGACCCATAAATAACGCTCGCCCTCCTTTACTCCACCACAGGGTCCGATTCAAACGACGAGCTGCAGGACACCCCTACCAGCACACCTGCAAAGAGGGCCAAGACCAACGGCCAAAGACCCTCCACCTCAGCTGCACGGATCAAGACACGGCAGCAGCACAAATCAAGTGGCAGCACACAGGAGGGGACTTCAACAGGCACCCCAGCAGCCAGCATGCCCACACCAGCAGCACCACAGGTCCCCCCAATGGATGCCACAGAAGGCACTGCTTCTGATGGCAGCAGCACCATAGGTGACACTGCATTAATGCCAGCATGCTCCGACACAGACAACGGTGCTGTCGATGTAGGACCCATCCATGACCTGTCTCAATCCCCCTGTTTGTTTCATCCCGTACACCATGAGGATACCACGCAGGGGCACCCACAAGACGACGACTGGCCATCCCCCACAAGCCCTGTGGCAAGGCAACATGAGGTGATCAGCCCCTCTGTGACACCACCGCAAATGGGCATGGCCCAGCAGAGGCAACAGTCCCTCGACCAGGTGATCGTGCAACAGCAGCAACTGGCCATGCTCCTCAAGGAGCATGCTGATGAATGTGGGGCTTCTAAGGCAGCCATAGAAACATCTACTGAGACACTTAGGGCACAAATGGAGCGAAGTACAGAGACACTAAGGGTACAAATGGAGAGAAGCACCGAGAGCCTGAGGGGGGAACTGCATGCGATGTCCAAAGACGTATGTGGTGAACTTGCCGCTGTGCGCCGTGTGCTCACTGAGCTCTCACAAACCCTTAGGGACATGCATGGACGTGAGCAGGCCGAGACATCATCCGTTGCAAGTTCCGTCCAGGGCAGCCCCCAACGTAGATCTGGGAGGAACCTGCGCTCCACAGGCAGGGGTGCCCCTGATACCCGGAGAGGGGGCTTGCAATAGCGTCTGCCCACTGACAATGAGCATCTTTGGACACTGGTGTTCGGGGGGGAGGTAGGAGGGTGGAGAGGGGGTGTTGGGCTTACTTGGGTGGCGGGTCGATGGGGTGTGTAATATAATTTCACATATGCTATAAACATTACATAATCATCCAATGAGATGTGTGGACATTGATCTTTGTGTACGAGGCCTTTATAGGCGTACAGTCCACATTGTGCATGTTCCAGACACACACAGTGCCACAAGTCCCGTGTCCATGCATCAGCCACCAGGCGTGAGTGCTAGAAGCATGAATCTATGATATTCAGACGAATTTCACGGGCCTCCTGTGCCTCGCGGACTCCTTGAGGTGCTGCCACATCCCCAACCTCATCATGACCATCTTCAGGTGCTTGCAGTTCTGCGTCAGGGGGCATGGGCACATTTCTACGTACGCACATGTTGTGTAGCATGACACATGCCATGACTATCTTTGCAACCTTCTCATGGCGGTACAGGAGTGCCCCGCCAGACCTGCTGAGGCAGCGGAAACGAGCCTTCAGTAGGCCGAATGCCTGTTCTATGACTACACGGGTACGTGAGTGGGCATGGTTGTAGTCCTCCTCATGCTGGTTCTGTGGGTTCCGGAGTGGTGTAAGGAGCCATCTCTTCAGTGGATACCCGGCATCACCTGTATGTGGACAATAAAGGATGTTTGTGGAATGACATTGCTACGTACGCATCCCCCCCCCTTCCTGCCAGGTCATTGCCGCATCACATACCCCACATTATCATGCATAGAATGAGACTCACCGAGTAGCCAGGATCTGTTCCCTGCGTGTCGCTCCATGTAGCGTGGTATTGTAGAGTTCCTCAAGACCATAGAATCATGGGTTGATCCAGGAAATCGGGCACAACAATGTGTAAAGATCCTGTTGGAGTCACACACCATTTGTACATTAAGAGAATGATATTGTTTCCGGTTGCGGTACTGGACCTCCATGGCATGTGGGACAACCAATTCCACATGGGTGCAGTCGATGGCACCAATGCAACCCGGTATGCCGGCAAGTGCATGGAATCCCACTTTTGTGTTTGTAATCTCCAGCTCCGAGCGTGGTAAAGAGATGTACTCGTCTGCGTGCTTCAGGAGGGCATCGAGCACTTGCAATAGTGTCCGTGAGAACAGTGGCAGTGAAATGCCATGCAACTGTCCGACTGTGTGCTGGTAGGTGCCTGTGGCCAGGAAGTGGAGTACAGACACCACCTTCAGTAGGGGTGGGATGGCGGTTGGGCTATCTATCATGCTGACAAGGTCAGCGTGTGTCATGTCCACAATGGCGATTATGGTGTCCCGGTCCAAACGGTAGAGGGTGTGGATCTGCTCAGCAGTGAGGTTGAACGGATGAGCTCGGAGGCGTGGGATTGCGGGCTGCCTGAGTGGTGGTAGTGGCTGTGCTGGTGGGCCTTGCTGGCCCTGCCTTGCCCTCCTCCTCCTCCTGCGTCTCCTCTGTGCGGCCGGTTGTTGTAGTAGTTGTTGTTCGTCTTCTTCTTGAAGTTGGAGTACTTGCAGTGCTATCAGGTCCCCCAGGGCCAACATCGCTAGTCCTGCCGGTAGCATTTTGGAGTGGGTGTGGTTGTGGGAGGGGGTTGGGTGTGCAATTTATGTGTTTTCAGGCTGTGTAGCCTCTACCTGTGGTGATTCATTCCACCTGTGCCAGCTGCAATCCCCTTTGGGCGAGCACTGTACCGAGGTTCACCGACGGGCAGGGCGTCCCATTTGTGAGTGAAGCCAGTTGCCATTTTCACACACTGCCGCACTACATGGATGATTTTGTGATTTCAAGCGGTCACAGATGCCTTTTCGACGTGATGTTGCAAATGAGGAATTCGAAGGACAGCGCTTTCGGTTTTCAGCTAGCGGCGAGGAGACGCCCACAGGTCTGACTGCAAATATAACGTTCTATTGTTTAATGTCCTTGGGACAGGGGCCATGGCGAGAATGCAATGATTGATATGAATAGTATGGGATGCGCAATAGCGTAGTGGACGATTAGGCAGGACGTTCCCAAATACATGTTACTCCGCAACACCATTATTCCGGCCTGGAGCACAGTGGATTTTGCAGACTGCATTACGCACAGACTCAATGGAGATTTCAAATGTTATGTGAGTAATTAATCAGGCGTTTTTATACCGGGATGAGGGAATGATGTATGGATGCATGGACAGATGATTTAATTGAAAGTTTGCCATGTACATGGCTTTTTGGGATCTATCCCCTTCCCCTGCGCTATGTGATGCAGAGCTGCCATAGTGGGACCATCGTCTATCTGCCCTTGTTGAACCCTCCCTGTCTCAACGCGCCTTCCAACACTTGTGTCTATGCACGTTACTAATCCAATCTCATGGATTCTGTTTTAACAGACGCATGCACACAAACACTCGTTTGTAATAGTGTTTTCACCTCGATTTATATTGTTGTGATTGGCAAGTGATTTTTGGGTGGAAATAATCCATTTGAGTGGGCTAGCATGCATATGGCTGTAGATTTAGTGTGATCATTGAAGTGAGTAATACTAATGAAGTTCTGATGCCCATACTATTCTTTTTCATTTCATTTGGGTGACAGGTATCTCCTCCCCTTTTGCCGCTGCCATCTGTATGCCACTCCTGCAGATGGCTTTTACTCCCGACACCTGCTGCTTCGAGTTAATCAGTGGAGCACCATTACGATCTTATGGGACGATCGCCAATGGGCCACATGCCCTTACGCAGTACTAGTGGCTAGGAGCAACATATCAACCTTTCAGCTGGACTAGTGCCTACCTAATGGGAAGGCCCTGCGGTTCTAGGCGCTTCCATGTTGCCTTTTTGAACGTGAATGTAGCCCCTGTGTACCATGAAGGAACAGGGCGTCACACAAGGAGTAGCTGGTCATTTATTGCGGATGCAGCCCACAGTATTTAAAATATTTTGGGGTTTATGACCTAATAGCTTTATGGGCTTGGTGAATTTGATGTGCATTAAAATTTTATTCTGATGTTAACCGTGTAGCGTTATTCTTTGCAAGTAATGTAGCATATTCCTATTTGTGGAGCGATGTATTGTGAGTAGATCTGCATTGGGTTCCGGCTTCTGGGTATGGTTGCGTGGTACTGTACTGGCCGCGTTTGCCTACGAAGCCCAGTAAGGTCAGGGATAGGGGCTGCCATTATGACTGTTTTAATGATGTCATGCTCAGGGGCGGGGATTAGCTTTTGTGTAACAGATGCCGGTCAGCCAGGTGGATTGGTGGAATGATGTGATTATCAGAAAATGGCTGGTCACAGGTGCCTGTGTTTGCGTGCGTTTCTTGGAGGGAGACTGAGGTCATGTCCATTGGGATAGCTTCTGTATTCGTGCCATCTGTGCCCTGCAGCTCCCATTGGCCCCTCTTGAGATGAGCCTGGCTGCTCAGTCACTCTGCCAACTTGTGTGGTACATGCTTATGCTGATGGTTGGTTTGTTTACTGGCAAGAGTACAGGGCTGGTGCAGTCTCCCTCAGGATACTGCTTTGAATGTTGCCTTACACTGGTGTCAAGCGATGGGGGCCTGTTGTTGTTTTGTCTCATATTTCAGTTCATATTGCTGTACTTGAACCTTCACATGCCTGTGCTGCATCAGTACAGCAATGGTGACATGCCAAATATGGATGGCCACTCACAAGGCACTTGGAGCCCCTACATTCATTTGTTCGTTGGCATGCATGGGTGACTTGTACATTTCACTGGTTGCATTGTGTAACTTCATTGCACCTACGAGGAGTTGTGCAATGTGGGCAGGGAGTGGTGTACAGGCACTCAGTGGGGCCATTTACGGTTGGTTCACGATGCCGTAATTCTCACCATGGCGGAATGGTACTTTCCGCCATGCTTGATGGCGTTAAGTAAATGTCCGCTGGGGTCAGAATTCGCGTACCGTTGCGCCATGGTGGTAATTACGGTTTTGCATGGCGCGCGTGCGCGTACTTGGTGCAGTTAGCGTTGGCGTTCACTACGGTGTCGCTAATGGCATCGTACTTTACGGTGACGGGTCATAATCGCACCGAGCGGTATTCGATGGCGGTATTACATTTCCGCTATCGTTTTTCGATTTCTGCCAGGGTCGTAATGAGGGCCACTGTGTTTAACAGTACAAGAAGTAACAAGAAAATAGCAAGAGTGACTGAAGTCAACAACTTCAAAAGAAATTCTTTTAAACAATCCGGGTCAAATCCATACGAGCAAACTTAGACTGAGGATTAGGCAATAACAATATCCAGGGGCAGAAGGCAAAGGTCGAAAACCAGTAAATCACTGAAGCACCAAAACAGACTAGGAATATCCAAAAGCAAGGTCGGTGAGAGAAGCAAGGGTTCAAGATACCAGGTAAACAAGATGCAAGGTAAGTAAACAAGTAGCGCCAAAAATGCTTGATCAGAAGCACTGAGCAAGCAGGGGGGCGGGGTTAAATACCCAATGTCACATGATCACCGCAGTGAACCAGCACGCACGTTGCGTCTCCTTAGCAACGCATTGCTAAGCTTCCATGGCAACCTCCAGCCGCCTCGGAAGACCGAGGTTCGAGATATTCCTCCCCGTGAACCAGGACACAAAGTTCGGCTGACTCCCGCATTTTTTCTGGTTGCATGAAAAGTACGTACACCATTCCGCGAACCTGTGCGCATAACATCCACCCACCCACCATTGACAGGCACCTGCCAACAGGCCCCGATTCATGTCCCCCCACCCAACATGTCATCACACTCCAGACCCATAGCCCTGATGGCCACCCAAATCCCACCCCAGTTCAAACACCCAACCAAGCATTCCATCCACTCCACATTGAATTACGAATGTCTTGTTAGAAAAAAAACCAGCATGGTCATGAATACATGTCCCTCAGACCCACACAATGGCGACACATGACTGTGGAAAACCACATTGTGACATGCACAAAACAAATGAGAGAAGACCACACAAGTAAAGTATAGAAAAAAAGTGTATTGAAGAACAAACCAAATGAATAAAACAAAAGCACAAAACAACTAAAAAAATATTCCAAGTCCGTAAATCCAAAAATGAATGCTGTAACCAATAAAATCCAAAGTAAAATGGCACCAATGGGTCCGTCCATCAAACAAAAATCAGAGTTTAAAAAAGCAAAGTATTCCACCATGGGTCCAAGAAAATGAAATCCAGGTCCAAAACTATTTACAAATGAGCATCCAAGGGTCCATGAGCCCAACAATCGAAAGGAAACCTAACCTAAATCCTACCTAATTAATAGCTATATACAAAAAGGCGGGGCGTAGTCCGTGCACCCCAAAGGAAAAAAAAATAGAAAGGAAACTTACACCTACAGAACTATTTACAAAGGCGGCGGGCAAGTCCAACGGCTCACTTGTTGATGTCCCGGGCCAGGGCATCATCAAACTCCTCTTCAACGTCCTGGAGGCGGGCCTCTTCCCTGGCCCTGAGGTCTCGCAGGGATGCAGCCATGTCCTCCTCCAACTCCCTGCAAGTTGCCTCGAGGCACTCAGTCTGCCTCAACGCCCTGCGCATGGAGTTCTCCACCCTGACCATAGTGAGCCATGCCTCTTCCGCCTGCCGCCGCTCCACATCTATTTGCCGGCCCAACCTTTGCCGCATGGAAGACACTCCCAATCCAGGGCCCTCCTGCCCTCTGGCCGATGCCTGCCCCTGTGATGTTGATGGCCCCGAGCCATCATTGCTCCCACCTTGAGCCTGCTGCTGCCGTGCATGTGCCCTGCCTGTCGATGCCTGCATGTCCTCCTCCTGCTGGGGTCCAGTTGTTTGGGGTGGCCACCCCTGCTGGACCTCCGAATCCCGACTGTGGCAGGGATGTGTCCTCCACCAGCCTGGCCGCTGGGTCAGGGGCAGCTCCACGGGGTGCCCAGGTGATACATGGGCAGGAAGATGGCAGGGAGGACGACCGGCACATAGGAAGTTCAGTTGAGGAGGGGGTCGGTAGAAGGTCCAGCACACGGAGGAACCCAGCACTGGTGACCCGTCCTAGTAGGTTGACGCGATCAACGAGGCAACTGAAAAAATGTGCATTGTCCACACGGGAACCCTGCACGTCTTCCCGAATACCATGTTGACGCAACGCCACCCCAGCCAGGACAGGCTCAACACGGTCCCAGATTGCCACGTCTGTAGGGAGAGGAAGGCCAGTTGTTGTGTGCGCATCCCCTCCCTGAAAACCAGTCTGGATGAAGGCATCCCTGCTGGTGCCAGATGATGCAGTCACAGGATCGGGGACAGGATTACGCACAGGCACCTCCGTGGCCGCCTGTGCTGCTTCCTGTCCCTGCCCCTGGACTGCACCACTAGCACCAGTGGAATCCCCCCCTCCAGGCCCCGTGCGTGGGCCTTCCATGGCCTTCTCCTCAACCAAACCCCCCAACAGCCTGGATGACTCCGTACCATCTTCCTCCATAGGCCCCTGTGGGGTCTCAGCTTCCCCTTCTGCTGCTGAGGAGTCCACCTCCGAACTCCGCCTCTTGGGCCTACCCTCAGCAGCTGCAGTGGTGGACGCGGCACCAGACTCCTCATTCCCCGAAGAGATGACAACATGGGCGGGGAGCTGGGCCTTGCGTCTCCAGCTGGCGGTGGGATCCCTGCCGCTGAGCTCCACAGCACCGTCTCCGCCCTCTTCATCAGTTGACGCTGCAGACAGGGAGAGACAGAACACAGGCATCAGGGCACTTTACAATGGTCTGATACACACATGACAGTCTCAAACTTCACAGATGGCATCACACTCCCCAAAACACATATCATTTGAACCCACACACGTGCAAATTAACAGGAATGATGCAGCAGGCAGCACCATCCATACACATACAACAGCATGAGCATCCAAAGGTCAGCCTGACGTCACATGCAACACGGGGAGTACCGAACACATGCACACATGCCACTAGACATACATGCATCTGTACATCTCCACTACCTGTCACAGTGCAATCATCGGCAACTATGTCACATCTGCCAATCAGCCTCCTACATGTCGGTGACACATGCATCCATGGTGTATCACAGTGGCACACATGGCAAATACACACACACGCACATGTACACCGTGCACATACATCAAGGTGGAACCAGCATCCATGTGTCACACCCCAACCATGCCATAGTACATACACAGAAATGTAAACATGTTTGCACCCACACATGCATTTGGCCATCATGCATTTGAACACATACACCATTGATGTGACTCACACATGACTGGACTCACATGCGGCAGGCTCACGTCCCTGTACATACACATCCATGCATGGCCCTTTCAAGACATATGTCCAACCTGCACACTCCTGGCACACCTCAACATGCACTGCGTCCAATCAGTACGCATGTACACTTACCGGTCGACCCGGACGGGTCAGCATCTGAAGGACCTGGAGGTGGAGTGCTGGGTGTATGCGTTCCAGGACCCTCATCTGGATGTTGGTAAGGCGGACCCGGCACCCTTCTGCATGCTTTGCCATCAAGAGGCGCTGGTCCTTACTGAGGGTCCTGGACCTGAAGTACTCCCAGCGATCCGGACATGTGCCATGTCGCCGGCTGCCACTCCCTCCACGTTGATGGCAGCCACAATGTCCTTCCAGATCCTCTTCCGTCCTTCATTGTCGGCGCGTCAACTTTCAAAGAGGGCATCATAATGCACCAGGACTTGCTCCACCAGGATACCAACTTCTGGGGCACTGAAGCTGGTAGCCCTCTGCCTCTCTGGCTGGGGGTTGCCAGTTGTCTCCGATGGCAACCCCGAAGCAGGTGTGGGTGGGCAACTAGGTCCTGGTGCCTGGCTGTGGAGCGATGGAACTTTAGTCGGGAGTCTTCTGCTCCAGCAGGAGTGGTCACAGCAACTGGGCCCCTGCAGATGGCTGACGTGCAGGCACCAAATTGCAGGGCACGTGGCCAGCATGCAGGCAGCAGCAGATGGCAGGTGGGAGTGGGCTCAGGGCTCTGGGGGGCAGGAAAATGGCCTTCTGGGCAGGAGTGTGGTCTTCCGTGTGTTGTCGCGTGGCCAGCTTGATACGCAGTGAATTGGCACGTGAAAAAATTGTACATCAGCGTTTAATTCGAGGAAAGGCCCTTAGCGCGTAAGCGTGTCTATGACGTTACACGCGCGGGTTTTTCCCTCGTGACGGGTGCATAGTGAATCAGCACATGAAAAAACAGCACGTCCGCGTGTTAATGCGTATAATTCGAGGAGCGCGTGCGCGCGTAAGTGACGTCGCACGTGTGGGCTGGGTTAAAAGGTACGCGTAGGATGCCCTTTTCTTGTATGTGCTTTTTGTGGAGAGCGAGCGGGTGAATCTTGTACTTCTTGTCGGTTCACACGTGATTACTTCACAACGGTTCCAGTTCGTACTCCTTGTATACTCAGACAGCATTCAATTCTTCTTTTGGCGGGGGTGTTACCAACGCGCACATGCGTGTCTTTTTCACGTTCTTTTTCCAGGCAGACGGTGAGTCGCGCACGTATTTTTCAACTGTGGTTGCCCCGTGTGTCGCATACCCATTCAGAGGTCATTGTAGGCTGCGTGTACCATGCGTACGCTTATTTTTGTGTTTCTGGGTGCCACAGCATAGTGCGGGTTCTTTATTCCACGCACGTGGGCTACCAGGGGTCGTGTGCATGTTAAATTCTGTTTTCGGGGTACCTGAGCGTTGCCTGACCCGTCATCTTTCCCCAGGGGTCACAGACAGCCTTGCTAGAGCACTAGTGTAAGTATTCCATCTAGTACCCTTCCCCTTTCACCCCAATTGCCCAGGACAATTGTTTACTGCACCTCCCATTCACACAAGAACATCAGTGCCATGGTTGGGAGGCGACCAAGTGGTAAGGGAGGCAAAGGTGGCCGGCCTCCAAGAGGTGGCCGCAGTAGGGGACGTGGCCAGGATGTGCAGGGTGGCCTAAGAGGCCAGTGTGTGGAGCACCAATCAGGGACACCTATGCCCCCCCCCAATGGGTCGGGGAGATGCAGCTGACGCCATCCCAGCTCAGGCCTTGTTAACCCGGCCCATATTGTCAACCGAACCGGCACAGGATGACTCACAGGCCGACTTCCATGTCACCAAGTCAAAGCCATGTGTCGCAGTGAAAGTTGCTGTCACCAGGCCACATGGATCTGGGGCAGCAATGTCATCTGCTGCCCCAAGTAGCCAGGCTGAGGAGGCTGCAGGGGCAGCTGCAGCTCAATCCACCCCAGCTCCGAGTCACCCAGCCGGGACAGTGTTGGTCCAAGTCCATCACACCGAGGTTGGTCCTGCCAACATCACCCAGCAGCCAATGCCTGCAGTGAGACCTTTCGTCATCGTGCCTTTGGCTACTTGCAGTGCCCAGTCCACCTGCGCTTCAGCCCCTACCAACCAGAGCGGCGTAAGCCCCTCAGGGTCCGCACCACCTCTCAAGAGGAAGAAGGGTGCTCTTGCGGTACAGGCTGGAACCCCAGACACGGCTCCCCCCTCCGGCACGTCAAGGAAGCGTAGTTTCAATGATGTGGAACTAGACGGACTTGTGGGCTATGTGTCGGACCATGGCCGTGAAATGCTGGTGACTGCAGGGTGCAAGACTATGACTGCTCAACGTAGGGCCCACTGGCAGTGCATCGCGGACCAGATTAGTTCCCTTGGATTTGTGAGGTGCACAGCTGATGATTGCTCTAAGCGGTGGAATGACCTCAAACGCAGAGCAAAAAACAAGCTGGCTTCCAATCAGGCATCTACTCTGGTGACTGGCAGTGGGTCTCCACCAGAGGAGGAAGTACTCACAGAACATGAGTCAATCGCTGGAGGCTTCATCACAGAGGATCAGATCCAAGGCATGGGATTCCTACCAGATCTTGAGGCAATGTCCGGTGAGTGGCCATGCATGTGTGTGCAAACCATGTGTATGTTGCTTGGGTGATGTGTTCTGATTGAGTGCCAGGTGAGGCTGTGTAGTCATGACTGCTATGGGTCACCCATGTGGTGCCTCCAAACCATCCCCCGGCCTTGGGTTTGGGTTTACAGTATCCCTTCTGACCGCAGTTGACAATTTGTACCTGATTACTGCACATGCCCTTCAACTGCCATCATGCCACAACATTGTTCATACTGTTTTCCTGTTCATTCTGCCTGATTGATGAAATCCTTTGCATGTTTGCCACACATTTTTGAGCCGTTCTGACCCAAATGTAACATACTTCAGACATAGATTACACTCCACAATGCCCCACATTTGTTTACCTATTATGGGAATGATTTCATCAATCAGGCTGATTGAGTAATGTGCACCTACACATGGCCTGCACACAATCACTTCGGGGCCCTGTTTGAATGTTCAACATGACAATTGTCTTCTGTCATGTCCAAGTGACCAACCATTGATGTATCCATGTGCCTGCCATCACTGAATTAGTGAACACTGGCTTTGTTGCAGCGTGTGGCACATGCGTGTTTTGACACACTCTTTTGCATGTTCTATTTCATGATGTCCATCTCACATGGATGGGTGACAGTACTGATTTGCTACCATCTGGGTGTCCTTGTCAAATCTGCCATGGCTATGCTATTTGCCATCTGTGTGCTGGCATGTGCCATGTATGTGGATTGTCCATGCCACTCACAGGCTAATGTGTGATGCCGGTGCTATGCAGCATGCAGCACATGTGTTGCTTTCCCATCTTGAAGTCCTCAGTGGCTGCTTTTAGGCTGCCCTCCCACTTCATTACCAGTGCATGCATGCCAGAGTTATTGTCATGTGTGACATTTGTCATTTATGTATTTGATGTGTACCTCGTGATGCCTATGTGTGTGGGCTATGCTGCTAATGCCTGTTTTCATTACTTTTCTTTTATGTTTTTGCAGGTGATGAGGCACTAGATGCTGTTGAGGAGGAGGAGATGGCGCAGAGGCAGGAGTACTCACAAACACAACCGGCCCCAGATGGGGATCTCCATACCATCATCCGGCAGAACCAAACCTTTCAGACCTGCATGCTTGCTGCCATGGAGGAGCATGCCAGGGCTTTGCGTGGTCTGCCTCCCATATCACGCCCACCTTCTAATGTACCACCAGAGGGTGATGACAGTGACGGCAGTTCTCCCACTGTAGGGGGGCCTTGCAGGCCATGAGCCCATGGAGGGTTTTTGTTTTTTTCTTTTCTCAACATCCACGCATGTGGGTGTTGGGGTGCACCCTGTACCTCCTCCCTCTTGGGTGGCCTCCCCCCCGCCCCGTGGTCAACAAATGGCCATTTTTGTTTTTTTTCTTCATTCAGAATTTCAAATTAGAATTAGAATTGAATTTATGTATTACCTTTTTTGCTTCTTCTTTTTTCTATTTATTATTTTGAATTTCTATTCCTTGTTTTATTTTCATTTGATTTTTTAATTAAAATTGTATTCTGATTTTTACTTTATTTTATTAATTTGGTTTACTTTTCATTTACTTTTTCTTTTTCTTTATTTAATTTGAATTTACTTTTTTGTTCATAACCATTTTCTTTCAGATTGTCAATTCATGTTACAGTGTGTTGCTTTGTGTGGCTCTCGTAGGCATCCACTGTGTATTCCAGCTGGGCACATGCAGGCTTGTCGTGCCTTTGGGTTAGATACTTGGGTTCCTGACACACACACGCCCCTCCTGCTTCCCCTTTCCATGGGCTGGCAAAGGGTGTGACCAAGTGACAGTAACTTACACAGAGGCATTGGGCTCCCATAAATTGTGTGGGCAGTCTGTAGCCCAAACTGTGTATACATGCCTAGTGGGGATTGGTGTTCATTTCTCCACTGCATGGTTGATTCGTATATAGTATTACATACAGGACTTTTTGCATATATACATGTAGCTTTTTTGTATCTCAACAAGCCCCTCTTCATTGCAGATTCAGTTCATGTTGTATGCAGTACACTGCCACATTTGCCTACCAGCAACACACTGCATTTGGAAGGGGTCGATGTGCTGCCTTTGTCAGGTTGCGACACTTGCACTACTTTCATTTTTTACTGTCATACGTTAGCACTGTTGGATCATAAACTAATGTTTTGGCTTGCTGGTAAGTATTTGTTCATGTGTGCTGTTTTTTTTTCATTAGTGAGAGGAAATTGTCTCTGGCCTCTTTACATTTGGGACAGTGCACTTTGTGACACTTGTGTCATGTGTTGTGCATTCATTTGGTTGCTTTCACATAGCATGCCATGCCATGGTATGTTGGGTAGCTGAGATGGGGTTAGGGAGTGGTTGAGTGACATGCCACTAGTCCTTCATGCTGCATGAATGTGTGCCTTTTACTGACACAGCATTGGGTGTGTTTAAGTAGCTAGGGATGCACACAATGTAGCACTTCCAGGTAAACAATCTCAGGGTGGTATGGTTGTGACCGTTGACTGTCCCTTTTGTCATCATCATAAATTGTCAGCTGGTATGTGCCAGGCCTGTGTGCACTCCACAGGGGTGGGATTTTAGGTGAAGAAATTTGCCACAAGCTGGGTACGGGCAGCCTCACCACGTGCCCTTTCACCTCCCATGCTCAGTGGCCGTGCATGTGGTTGGGGATGTGGGGGCACCAACATGTCCACCGGCACGCCTGCCGGGTTGCAACGTTGTGCAGGACACATGCTGCCACTATGATCCTGCACTCTACTGGGGGTGCATATAGCAGCTGCCCACCAGTGCAGTCAAGGGAGCGAAAGCGTGACTTCAGCACTCTGAATGTGCGCTCCACTATGCCCCAGGTTGCAATATGGGCTGTGTTGTATCTTACCTCGGTGGTGTGGTGGGGTTCCGTATTGGTGTCATCATGTAGGTGCTCAGAGGGTAGCCACTGTCCCCTGGGGAGATGATAATGGTTCTCGTTAGTTGGGTTTTCCCATTTCTCAGTGTCTGTGGCATTTGTACTCACCAATTAGCCATGTTTCGCCATGCCTCCCAGCTTCCAGGTCCCAGTTTAGGGGTGACATTCGGAATATGAAACTATCATGGCTGGACCCCGGATAGTTGTCATATACTGAGGTAATGATTCCCTTGGCATCACATACAACCTGCACGTTGATGGAATGCCAGTGCTTGCAGTTTCGATAGATGTGCTCAGTGGCCCTGGGAGGACGTAGCGCCACATGGGTGCTATCAATGGTACCTAGCACTTTGGGGAAGTGTGCCACCCCAAAAACTCCTGGACGACGGCCTGCCTTTCTGCAGGTGTTCTGGGCATGTATATGTGCCTGAAGACTGAGGGGCGTGCAGTCATGATCGCCAACACCTGGTGTAGGCAGCGTGACTGCGTGGCCTGTGAGACACCCCCAACTATGGCACTTGTCCGCTGAAATGACCCAGTAGCGAAAAAGTGCAGTACATTGAGCACCTTTTCCAAGGGGCTCAGTGCTTGGGAGCACAGGGTGGGTGAGGTGAGGTCATACTCCCACTCCCTGACCAGTTCTAGGATTATTAGTGGTGGAAACCTGTACCTTGCATACACCTGGTCATCAGGCATCCCAAAATGCGGGGCCCGGCTATCCTCCTCCTCCTGCGGTGTCCCACAACCACTGCTGCGAGGAACGGTATGTTCATCGTAGCGTATGAGCTTGTTTGTTTTTTGTGCGCACTTTTATGCTGTACGGGGCCGCTTACGCCTGCTTCCTGCTGGCGTACTTGTTTATGGATTAGTGCGTCTTTTTTGGCACACGGGTTTCCCCTGTTCGATTCCATGAATATGTGTTGTTAGCGCGCGTGTGGGCGTTGCAAGCATTTACCTCCCGTACTTCCCCCGTAACGCCCACATTTTCACGCGTTGTTCCCCATTCCGCGTGTTATGCCCCGTGTTCCGCCCACTTTCCTTGTGTGTGCTACACGTTGTGCGCTTTCCTTGTGCATGTCGCGCACAGCGTTTAGTGACGTGGGCGCCCGCGTGCGCCACCCACGGATTTGGCACACATCCCAGGGTTTACACGTGCAGCGCATTCCTTGAATCGACGAACTGCTGCGTGCGCGGCTTTAGCACGCGTGCGTTGCGATTTTCACGCTTGCGCTCCCCTTTTCGGTGCACATTTATTCCATGAATTACCCTGAAAGGATGTGTTCCTGCTAATGAACGGGGAATCTGCTTTAATTAAATATGCTACCAGGTATATCCGCCATTTTGAGTGGATCTTTCTGGAATGGAAGAATGCCACTTGCCTAATTCAGCCTGACACAGGCCGGTGGGATGGAGTGATGTGGCTCTCCCTTTACATTTCAGGGCATGGTGTGACACCTACTGTTCAACAAATCCTTCTGTGGAGATAGCAATGTGCATATCATTTCTAAAATGCCTTGTCCTTGTGCACAAGCTTTGAAATGACTTGACTGCCGTCCCCTTTCAGTAGCACTGTGTTTAAGGCAGTGGTCTTCAAACTTTTTTATGCTGACCCCGCCCCCCTCAACAACCCACCATGAGTAAAAATATTGATTCCTCCCATAACTCATACATGTTTTCTATTAAATGCTTATGTTTTCTATTAAAAACCGTCACTGTAATCCCATTTTAAAGAGCTTTGCGCCCCCCTCGGCATCCTCCAGTCCCCCCTATGGGGGCCACCCCCACAGTTTGGAGACCACTGGTTTAAGAGCTTTGGTAGATCATCCAATGGCACTTTAGATGCGTGCCTTCGCGATTGAAAAGGTATTCTTGGCATTGTTAGGTTTAAAGAAAGCAAAGCCTGATGTGTTTAAACATTCAACCCATGCTCCCCCCTCTAGAATAGTTGAAAAAGCAGGAGTGTGGCAGGAAAGTTAGTTCATGCACAGAGAGTGAGAGACACAATACATTGCTGATACCCGTTCTTCCCAGGATGGGGTGGTGTGTGTATGTGTGTGTTGGCGACTTTGTTTCTCTATAATGACCTAGTTTCGTGGCCATCCCAAACGCTCATGCTCTGCTTTCATGTGGTTTTTGGCAATAAAAGGGCTCGAGAATGGTTTAGGATATGTGACCTTCCCTGACATACGTGCACTTCGACAGGTAACAAGGTCATGTGAATGGTACTCAGCGCAGTGTGTGTTGTTTGTTTGGCATGATATGATTTGGTTTTGTGCCCATACCCATCACTGTTCAGCATCTTGGGTCTGTTGCACGTACCCTGCAGTCCGAGCAGGCCCAGCACGTACACTTATGAAAGGGCTTGAAGACAGATTTAAATTAAATTGAATGCATTCATGCTTGTGGAAAAAATGACCACAGACTATTCTGGTGGACAATGTGTTAGTAAAAAGCAAACGATAGGACAAAACAGAACAACAGTAGTACAAGACTTTGGCACAAGTGAGATCCCTCTCCCTCCGGTCCCTGTTCTCTGATACCCAAAGAAACACATGCATTTCAATGGAAGGAGTGGTCCAGACAGGGCAAGGAATCATACTGAAACAATGTTGCATGCAGGGAACAAAGCCCCACTATACAAGTCTTCGATACAGCTGGGTTTTTACAAGTTAGTGTTATCAGGGAGGACAGGATCGCGTGATACATTTAGTGAAAGTGAATGTACTCCTCAAAGATTCACACACGCTCTGAGGCAAGCGAGAACGCTTACAGGATGATGACTTCTGTCTGCTAATGATGCTTTTCCTAGGAAAGCGGGAGCTTAAAACATGCTAGTATATACCAAAAGAAAAACACGTCAGAAGCGAGAGATGTGAGGCAAGCATTCCTACTGGATCGGTGTGATCACTATGCGCCCCAAAATTCCGACACATGGTTCTACTTTATTGCCCTCCACTATCCATGTAATGGAGGCGGGGGACACCTCCACAACCCCCGAATTCTATTATACCAAACCAGGGGAGCAGGGGACACCCCCACAGCCCGGTATAATGGGATTCAGTATTTGGGGTACCGCTGAATGTGCAGCAAACACACATTCAGCATTTATTTATCGCAGTAATGCAGTGATACCTTCCTACCCACTAGGCGAAGCGCCTTCATTACAAAGACATGCGCAGTGAGGCCTAAAAGCTTGCCTCACATGAGCAAGAAACAGTACTTTAAACATGGCAGGTTACAGTGCCTATTCAATATCTTAATGGAACAGTATACCAGGGGAGTACATACAATTTTCAATTCCCAGACTTTCCCCCACAGTCCGTTCTTATGAGACCTTCACTCCAGTCTCATTACAAACATCTCTAGGGGAACAGACATCACATCCCAGCATATCATTGCAAATAATGTCTTCGGTAGCATGACAGTAAAGCACTTGAGCAGCTTGAGAGACTTCCCAACAGGTGTTGGATAACCTTTGAGCCCTACTGGTGCTTGCTCGTTTTTCATATTACAACAAATATAAAACAAGTGGACATAGGTACAAGCAAGTTCACCTTTAGCTGGGCCAAGTTGTCATGCGCATGTGCAGTGTGTATTTTAAAGCCACTTGTATCTCACGAAGAGAATGTATTATACTCTATCCAGAAATGCAGTTTGTTGTTCGAGATCTGGACTTGCCCAGTGTCGGGCATATTAAAACAATCCTGGCAGCAGGGGGCAGGGATGGGGGCGGGGGGGCATGAGTGCGCGGGATTAACTACGGGGAAAATCCTGTTTTCTATGGGGAAATCGGGTTCACCGTTGTGTAGTCACAGAAAGTAGCAGGACCCAGCAAGCCCTTTGCATGCGCCCCCACGCCCCACTCGAACATTACCACTTCAGTCACGAGTGCGTACAGCTTCTTGGGAATGTGTCCAGGTTCTCCCTGAATTGCACCCAGTGAGGCACCTGAACTCACCCAGCAAGATGTTGGCCGAAGCTTCCCCTTACACATTTTTTTTAAAATAAAGGTGTGAAATCCTGCTTTTTAAAGCAAACATTTCAGAAATAAATGGCCCACTATGTAGAATCGACACTGCGCTCTGCAGGGCAACCATGAAACAATAGATGCCAGGTCGCCAACACGAGCATCTCGTAGCAGGCGTGGATGCTGCCTGTCTCCAAGGAAAAACAAGTGGCGGCAAAGCCAACAGTTTAGGCTTTTAGTGGGAGCGGATTTTGACCAAATATAACACTCGCAACAAGCGTAATATCACTCCTAACAAGTGCTAAACACATCTTCAAACACATCTCACTCCACTGTATGCCACTACACACCAGACTAATAGCAGGCGCACCACCCTCTAACCAATGAAAACTCTTCTCTTTCCCCACACAATCGGAAGCAACTCTTCATGTGCAATCTAGCAGCATAGGGAATGGTGAGGGCTGATGGGAGTTGTAGTCCAAAACACATTGAGAGCCACAGGCTGCCGATCCCTGGCATATGCTTTGGGGGCGTACGAGACAAAACTGCCAGTAAAGGAGTCTTCTCTGCGCGTAGCTGTGACGCTGCGGGAAACCCATAACCTGGGCATTTGTCCATTAGCTATGCCATTTGCATCACCCATTACTCATTCTTGCCAGCCCCTTTCCTTTCCCCTCCAGTAAGGTGCTGAATGAGACATTTCCTTTGGTTTGGCATAACAAGGCCGCAGATTTATTTTCACACATATATATAACCACAGCAAACAGATATTGAAAATAGTTCCAAAGATGCGGCGACTGCTCCTCGTCCTGCTTCCCCCTTTTTGCCCATGTCCATTGCAGGCCCAACTCCCCCAAGACCTTCGAGTCTGAGAACCGCCTGCCCCTGCAGGTGCGAGAAGATAGAAGACTGCTCTACAAGATGTGCCCTACGGCCCCCCACCCCGCACAATCCCCCACCTTAACAACAGCTCCTCCGCCGCTGCATGCCGCACTAAGCGCCGAAAGGAGATTCCTTTTGCAGCACTAGCGCTATACATGCAGCTCCCCAATGATCACACTACCTGAGCTGCAAAGCTCCCAAACATTACACAATCCAAAGGTGGGGCAGTTCTGGTGCAGCATAGTGACTGGTTCTAAAGAGGCTTTGCATGGAATGGCTTCTAAAGGATGGAGCGAAGAAGAAAGACGCCACTTTTCAGTACTTTAATAACAGGGTGTGAACATCAAGCTCCTTATATAACCCCAGAAAGGCTGAGTCAGCATCCTAAGTATTCTCTGCTGTGTGCACACGTCTGAAGCAGGCCCATTATTCGCCCCGCCCCCTTTCCACCGTGCCAAGCAACTAGGATTGGAACCCGGGACCGGCAGGCACATCTTTCCAGCAGGCGCATAACCCGTTGAGCTATCTTGCTAGGATTGGCACCTGCGACAGGCAGTTTGGGCATATCTTTGACTGAGGGGGATCATTGGTATCGAAACTTGCAGGTCGTAGTAAAGCTACGTTAGCAGCAAGCACATTAACCCACTGGGCTAAAAGCAAACTACGGGTCCGTTGATTTGTTTTAGAAGTTGCTCTACAAAGAAGCCGAAAGAAGAAAGGCCAATAGGTCAACCAGAGTCCTTAGAGGCATGGCGGTCCATTGCTCTAAAAGGTGGGTTTTGGGGGTGGGGGCAAGGAACAGTCATTGATGGTGGATTGTGATGTGCTGTGTGGGTGGCGATGATTTTTAAGTTTGTAATTCTGACCCTGAGGCTTTACAGTAGGTGAGAGCTTGCATGCCTCACCAAGACGATATCTAAATGCCTAGCGTTGGTTTTATTTGAGCCTTTGGCCAATAAGGTGTATGGCCAGGTTGCCTGCCATAGAGTCTGGGGTTTGGATGGAGGCAGGGGCGTTGCTAGGGGGGGGCTAAGGGGGCTATAGCCCCTGATCTTTTGGTTGTAGCCCCGGATAGAATCTCAGGAGCTACAGCCAAAAGACTAGCTAGCCCCCAGTCCCAACAGTTCTGACATCAGCGTAGCCCCAGGTCTTTTCCAGACCTAGCAACTCCCCTGGATGGAGGGAGGTGCTGTGTCTAGCCAATGGCTGGGTAGTCAGCCATTCCTCTGCAGCTTCCTTCCGGCCTGAGTTGCATAGGAGGACACCTGCTCTCCGCGGCATGCATAGAGACTACACAGATCTGCTCTGACTTCCGACACTACCTTCCGCCCTAGGCGCTCGCTCCTGCCCTGCAGACGCTCGCTGCCTCTCACCAGCGGACCCAAGCTGCACTTCTCCAAAAGAAAGACGCACGGGGGATGGCTTTTGTTTGGCTACATATACCAATGAGAAAACCTGCCACAAAGCATCCCACAGTGCATAACGGTTTAAGTTAACACAATGGTACTGTTGGCTCTGAACTGGAGGTCACCTTCCACTGATGGCCACTGGGTGGTGCTGTGGCGTGTGGGACCTGGCTCAAATAACTTATTATTCTTGCACATTTCCCTCTACGCCTATGGCAGCAAGAAACCCCTACCAGTCATGGGACGATTTCGTACAGAGCTAACAAGAGGGGACTTCAAAGTTCAGTCGAAAGTATACATCGTGGACAAAGGACTGGAATGTCTACTGAGCTGGGAAGTCACGATAAACTTAGGCTTCATCCAAATTATCTGTGATGTGTCAACAGCGGACGAAATCCAAACCCTCCTAGCTAAACACCCCCAACCTCCTACACAGTATTGGCTGCCTAAAGGGGAGGTTGGTGAAGCTCCACATCGACACGTCGGTTCAAGCCAAGGCAGTATGACACAGAAGGATGCCGTTCCACACGCGGCCCTTAGTGGCCACGGAATTCCAAGAATTGGAAAAAGCCGACATAATTGATAAGGTGACGGAGCCATCCCCTAGGACTCCCCCATGATTGTCACCCACAAGCCAAAACAGTCTGGGAAGCTGCAAGTGTGCTTTGACATGTGTCTCCCCCACACAAAGTTATCGCAAATCTGACATGATCAAGAGTGTTCTCCAAATTGGACCTCAATGCCGGCTACCAACAGCTAAAACTCCACAAAGACTCCCAGTAGATAAGCACATTCTCGTGCGTCTTTGGTCTGCAAAGATAAAAGAGGCTGAACTTTGGCATATCCTCTGCAGCCGAGGTCTTCCAACACGCCATCCAGATGGTACTGCAGGGACTCCCGGGAGCCCTCAATGTCAGTGACGACATCCTCATAGTCGTGACTGACAAGATGGAACACCTCTCATGACTAGCAGCAGTTCTGGACCGGTTGTACGACACAGGGTTCACAATACACAGTCAGAAGTGTGCATTTTTTTTAAAAAATAACTTGTTTTTTGGTTATGTCTTCAATAACAGGGCAGTGTCGGGAGACCCCCTCAAAGTTGCGGACATAAAGGCAGCATTACCCCCGATGGCACCTTCCAGAAATCAGAAGTTTCGTAGTAATGACGACATACTGTGGCTGTTTCAACAACCTAGCCACACTATCAGAACCTTTGCGAGAGCTGACCAAGACCTCCACAAAGTGGTATTGCGACAACAGGGGTCAAGAAGTGTTCCAGGCCATCAAAGACTCACTGCCTGCGGAAACCACGACGGCCTACGACACAAACCTGCAGACAGAACTCTACGTAGATGCAAGCCCAGTGGAACTATAAGCAGTGCTAATCCAAAAGTCCCTAATCAGGGAAGTCAAACCCTTATGGTATGCCTCCAGGGTGCTCCCACCCACCGAGAAGGAAGCCATCGCAGTCCTGTGGGTATGCCGTAATTTGCATCTATCTATATGGCAGGAAATTCACCACCTACACCGACCACAAGCCCCTGATCCTGATCTTCACTGGCTCTGTGGCTCATCTGCCGGCACGGATAGAGAAATGGCTCATTCACCTGCAACAGTATGAGTTCAAACTCACATAACTGTTTGGGGCCAACAACCTGGCAGATTTCCTCTCACGAAAGCCCACGACCTGCTACCGCCGCAGAAGTACTGGAGTCCATGGAAATGGAAAACCACATCTGCTAGGTGATCCACATGATGAAGCTCTAAGCCATCAGCCTAGCTGACATCGCAGAAGCCACCATCCAAGATCCATGTTGCGATCTAATAAAAAATGCAGTACTATCGGTAGACTGGAACTCTTTCCTGCAACACAAGCACAACTGCACTTAGGCCGCCCAGGAGTTACGTTCAGGGATGTTCATGGTCCGCCATGAACTCTCCATCACTTCGGAGGGCCTCCTCCTCAGGGGGGCACGCATCGTCATCCGAAATGACTTCCAAGACAGGGTTGGCGCCTTCACACACCAAGGGCTGGAACACACAAAGTCACATATCAGAAGCTGAGCGTGGTTCTCGCGGTTAGACCCGAAAGTATACAAAGTCGTGTCCTCCAACCTCCCATGCCAAGCAGCAACCTCCCCACCCCTCCCTCTCTCAGGACCAGAGCCCATCTGCTCTGCCCCTCGAGGGAAATCTCGCTGGAGGCTGTAAGAATTGACTTCTGCACAATCCAAGACGGAGTATACCTATTGGTGGCCATTGACGACTACTCCAGATACCCTGAGGTGTAGATCGTGCCATCTACCTCTGCAGAGGTGGTACTGCCAGCCGCAGAGAACATATTTGCAATGTACGGCCTCCCACAGTCCACACAAAGTGACAATGATCCTCCGTTTCAGGGGAAAGAGTTTCAAAATTACTTAGAGGACCTATCAATCCACCATCCCCGCATCACACCCCGCTGGCTCCAGGCAAATGGAGACGCTTAGCGATTTATGCAGACACTGAACAAGATCATCCATATTGCTAAAGCGCAAGGCTTCCCCAGGGAACTGGAACTCTACTGGTTTCTAAGGAACTACAGGCTTACCCCACACACGTCCACAGAAGCACCACCGTCTGACCTCATGTTTATAGCAGTGTTGAATTCTTCCATACCCGACCACAAATCCAGACGAGCACAATTAACCAACGGCAGGTGAATTGACCAAAGCGCGAATGAGTGAGCGACAAAAGAGATCAAAAACATCACGCCTCTGCATGGTTGACCATGTTTTGGTTCTCAACAACCCAAACAGAGCCAAACTGACACTCCCACTTGATGATGCTGCGTGGACGGTGGTGGATAGGCAGGGCACTCCAATCACGGGCCATCTTTGCCCAGACATCATACCCAGCAAACTGCTGCGACGAGTGTGGTCAGAAACCCCTGACCCAGTACCCACGACGGACACAGCGGAGGACAACAGAAACCACTTGATATGCTTGGTCTTCGCAGAAAGTGGAAGAGACATCTCACTAAGAGGAACCAGAGACGGTTTGTGAACTGGCCCTACCAGAAGTTGAAGTGACCACGGAGGAGGATAACCACACACAGCTGTCAGCCCGACACCATGAGAGGTACCCCCTGCGAGCACCGCCTTCACCATCGGTGAGACTCAGAGGCTATTCCTGTTGGTAAGGACCACTACTGTTATTCATGTATATTTGACGTTGCTTTGTTTTTATGGAAAAGGAAAGGGATGTTATATCCCGACACTGTACCACCACCCCCGAGAACCTCCGACACATCACTGCGCACGTGCGTTGACGGGGTGAATAAAAGGAACGTCATCCAGGGCTTCCGGGTCAGTTCGGAGCCTGGGAGCGCCACTCCACCAGCACTGCGTCCTGGTCTTCTTGACAATGACGCGCGGCCCTGCCCAGCACTGCACGCTGCGCCTCTGGCAAACAGTGTCATTGTGTCATTTGCATTTTACAATTCACAGAATGATGCCAATATGCACATTTCACGCATAGACGGAAGGAGGTGGAAGCTTCTAAGAGCTTCTATGAACATGCATTAAGAGCAAGTGACTCTGCAGCAAGGCTCTCTGCACCTCCCCCCACCTTGACCTGAGGCAACTACCCTGCATAACTGTTTACAGAAGCTCTCAAGAATGAGCACAGCCCCATCATCGATCCTTCCTGAAGTAATCAAAGTCACATCTTAGCGTCCCAAAATGAGCCCAAGTCACTGTGAATGTATCTTGCTTGCTGCTTTTGGTCAAGAGTTGGGATAGAAAAGAAGCCGTGTCAGTGTAGTAAAATGCTTGTAATGAAGACAGGAGTCTCCGAGCTTGTAAAAGTTGTATTTATTCTATCATTGGTTTCATGCAGGATGCACACAACATGTGTTCCTCAATAACAGAGGCCAACGGGCCTAATGTGGCTGGGAGGCAGCTGCCTTATGCCTGTGTCCAAGATTCAAAAGGAGCGGGCCCCGTATGAGGTGGGCTCAGCAGGACGCGCCTTATCGCGTCCTCTGCTCGTCCCGTAGTGCGCGCGAAGCGCGCGGGGGCGGAGCTTTGGTCCGCGACGAGATCTCCCGAGAGCGCGCGCTCTCGCGATATCTCTACACATCTCCCTTTTTCAATGCACAGCGGAATCACTGTAAAACATAGTCATTATATCTCACCAGTCTTCTGTGTTCTCTTCTGGGCCGATCATCAGTTCTGGTGCAATTCTCCTGTTTCTCCTGATCGGGATCTGTACCCAGTGCTTCCGGTTCGACCTCAGTTTCCACCCTCTCTCTGTCGTCTCCTTCTGGTTCTCGTTCATCACCTGCTCCGTAGTCTCCTTAGGTTTCCGTTCGTGATCTCTCTGGGGTCTTCGCTCTTCCCCGAGTCTTCTGGTATAGTGCCACTCTTTCAAGATTCCACGCTCGCCCGTCTTCCGTACGAACATGATTTGTTCCTTTGTGAATCACTTTGATGGGTCGGCTAAACCGAGACCCTGTGACCTGATCTTTCTTCGGCAACTGGATTTTTACCAAGTCTCCTTTTCCTATGTCGGACGCTTGCTTGGTTCTTCTTCTCCTATCACTCCATAATTTCATGCGTGACTTGTTGCTTTCGATTCTCCAGACTACTTCTGCCATGTCCACCACTTCATCTTCTCGTATTTTCGACAACCATGGTGGAATCAGCGTGGATGCCGCACTCCTCCCTCTCAACATTTTGAACGGGGATATTTGGGTGATCCCATTTGGAGTGAGTCTGTGGGCCGCTATGGCCTCCTTGGTGGTTTTGAGCGGGTCCATGCCCGAAGCCGTTGCTAATTGGATGGCGCCTTTTATGAACCTGTTGGCCCTCTCTACAAGCCCATTGGCTTGGGGGTGATATAGGGCCGCTTTCCTTTGTTTTATGTGATTTCTTTTTAAGAATTCCTCCATGTCTTTTGAGACTAGTTGCACCCCGTTGTCTGTAACCACTTCCTTGGGGAGGCCTTCCCTCTGAAAAATTTCTGTGAGTACTTCTATAACGGTTGCCGTGGTTATGTTCGGGACGAACGCGGCCTCCACCCACTTGGATAGATAATCAACCAGTACTATGCCATACCGGTGTTCAGGTGCCATTGCTTCCAAAGGCCCTATGAAGTCAATGCCAAGCTTTGACCACACGGCTTCTGGAATTTCCGTGGGTATTAGGGGTGCTTGGCGAACCTTAAGTCTCTTGTCGCTGTTGAGACATTCATGGCAACGTTCTATCATGGATCGAATCTCCTGGTCCATGGATGGCCACCAGTAAGCCTCTCTCACTCTGCGACGGGTCATGGTGTTTCCCAAGTGGCCTGCGTGGGCTCTACATAGGATGATCCTTCTCATTCCTGTGGGAGGAATAATCTGATCTGATTTCATAATTATCCCCTCCGTTTCAGACAGTTCGTCCGACACCTTCCAGTAGGGTCTCATGCCCTCGGGCAACGCCTTTTCAGTTGGCCAACCTTCCTTGGTCCATTTGCGAATCATGACCATGGTGGGGTCTTTCCCATCTTCCTCTTCCCAGTGTCTCTCACTGAGTTCCAGGTAATCTGGCGCTCTCAAGTCCATGATGGATGCAACTATGCATTCTCCATGAAGGAACGTAGTGGCTTTATCCTTACCCTCCGGCAGTCTCGACATGCAGTCAGCTTGTGAATTTTTCCAACCTGAGATATGCTGGATCTCAAACGTGTACTCTTGCAGCTTGGCTGCAATGCGTGCCAATCTGGGTGTGGATACTTTTGTGCCACCCGGGCTGAGCATATGGATGAGGGGCTTATGATCAGTTACTAACTTGAATTTGGTGCCCCATACATACGTCCTGAAGTGTTCCACCGCCCATGCGCAGGCCAACATTTCTTTTTCAATGGTGGAATAGTTCTGTTCCGCTTCCGATAATGCCTTCGATGCAAAGGCCACCACATGTTCAGTGTCACCTTTCTTTTGTGTTAGCACTGCTCCCAGTCCATAAGCACTGGCGTCGGTGGTTACGACTGTTACCCACGCCGGATTAAACGGTTGAAGGCACGGGGCATCTATGATGTGCTGTTTTATATTCACCATCGCCTTCCTTTGGGGTTCTTGCCATACAAATTCCGAGCCCTTTTTGAGTACGTCGCGAAGGGGTGCCGTGGTCTCGAAAAAACTTCGGTATGAACTTCGCATAGTATTCAGCCAGCCCCAGAAATGACCTTACTTCCTCTTTGCTGTTTGGTTCCGGTGCTTTAATGATTGCTTGCATGAGATTCTGTTTGGGACTGATACCTCTTTCTGAAATCTTGTACCCTAAGTATACAACTTCTTTCACTCTGAACAAGCATTTTTCATACCGTAACCGCACCCCTGCTTCTTGTAGCTTGTTTAGGACCATTCTTAACGTGGCGTCGTGCGTCTGCTCATCCTCCGCATACACGAGGATGTCATCCTGGAAGTACACCACGTTTTTAACTTTCCTTAGCAAGACATCCATCATGCGTTGGAAAGCCGATGCTGCTGATGACAACCCGAATGGCATCTTGGTGAATTGGTAGGTGCCAAATGGAGTGATGAATGCCGTGAGGGGTTTCGACTCTTCATGTAGCTGTATTTGGTGGTATGCATTCCTCATGTCCAGTTTTGAAAATATTCTGGCTTCTTTCATTAACAGAATGAGTTCATTTATGCTTGGAAGAGGGTAGTTATCTGTGATGACTTCCAAGTTTAAACTGCGTAGATCTATGCATACTCTGAGTTCCTGTGATTGGGGTTTCTTTATAAGGACGACAGGGCTCAGCCATTCAGATGCTTCGATTTCTTCGATGACACCCTCCATCTTAATCTTTTCCAACTGACTTCTGAGGATGTCCCTTGCCGTGGCTGGTACTGGCCTCACTCGGTGCTTTACAGGGACCGCATTCCTTTTGAGCACTATTTTGTGCAGAAAACCCTTAATGTGCCCCGGCTCCTCCGAGAAAAGTGTTGGGTAGTCGCTTTTGACGACAGGTCCGCTCGTCACCCTGACCGACAGGACCTGATCTTCGGTGCTGGGATCCAGTCTGATTTTTAGCTTGTCTTGGTCGTCCCACCCTAGCACTGCTGGGCCTTCGTGACTGAAGTAGACCCTGGTTGTGGTTTCCCTTCCTTTGAATTCTACTTTGGCTTTGGTGTATCCTAACAGTTCGACTGACGCCCCTCCAAAAACCGTGGGTTTGGGCCTCGTCATAAGCACTTGCACCTTTTCTTTTCCCACCATGTCCTTATACGTGTGAAGGGGAATGATCGTTAGATCCGAACCTGAATCTGCCATGACCCTTGTTTCCATGCCATCAATCTTGATCATGCAGTGAGGTTTCTCTCTCCTTGCTCTTGTGCTGTTCACCATGATGACTGTGGGTCTTCCTTCATCTTCTGAAGATGATTCTTTCTCTGTATTGCGATCTGCATTAAGGCTGGAGACTTTCTTGTTCCTCCACCGACACACAATGGAGAAATGGCCAATGCGTTTACAAATGGAGCACTCCTTGTCTCTGGCTGGGCACTCCCTGTCAAACGCCAGGTGTTTCGTGCTGGTGCACCTGTGACACTTTAGGGGTTCTTTCCTGTTCCCTCTCCCTTCTCTCGTGTCGGTTGTCGGCCTTTCTCTTCTTGCATGGAAACCCACAGCTTGTATTTCAGCGGAACTCTGGGCCCCAGTAAGCTCCTTTCGTCTTCCCGCCGTTTCCTCGACTGCTCTGGCGATCTCAATCGCTTTCTACAACTGCAGTTCCTTTTCCACAATAAACTTATCTTGGACCTTCCGACTGTTAGTGTGGACGACCAACATGTCACATATGAGGCTCTCCGCATTGTTGCCAAAATTACACAGCGCTGCTAATTCCCTCAGCTTGGTGACGTAATCGTCAACTGGTTCAGACATTTCTTGCCTTCGCGTGTAAAACCGTATCCTGTGGAGCACTGTGTTCTCTTTACTGGCAAACCTTTTTATGATTCTCCTGACTGCCTCCTTGAAAACATCGTCATTGTCGCCAGCCACCGGTACCGGGGTGAGACTCTCGAATATTCTTTGACCTTCCACTCCCAGGGCATTTAGTAACATGGCCCTGCGCCTCGCCGCTGAGAACCCTGCCCCACCTAGGGCCTCCACATATGTCGTGAATAGGGGCTGCCATTGTGGCCAAGGGATGGCAGGCCTACCTGGAGTTTGGAGAAAGGGTGGCGGTGGCGTTGCTCCTTGCATGCTCTTCCGTGAGTTCTGGTGGTGATCCTCGTCGCCAATTTATGTAGTAAAATGCTTGTAATGAAGACAGGAGTCTCCGAGCTTGTAAACGTTGTATTTATTCTATCATTGGTTTCATGCAGGATGCACACAACATGTGTGCCTCAATAACAGAGGCCAATGGGCCTAATGTGGCTGGGAGGCAGCTGCCTTATGTCTGTGTCCAAGATTCAAAAGGAGCGGGCCCCGTATGAGGTGGGCTCAGCAGGACGCGCCTTATGGCGTCCTCCGCTCGTCCCGTAGTGCGCACGAAGCGCGCGGGGGCGGAGCTTTGGTCCGCGACGAGATCTCGCGAGAGCGCGCGCTCTCGCGATATCTCTACAGTCAGCTTTCTAACATCTTGTGTCTCCGTTGTTTCACTCCTTCCCAGAAGCTTTGCTATTTAAACAACAACTGACATTCGAAATGTCGGATTTTATTGCCGAATGCTGAGTCACGTGGTACTTCACGAGCCACTGTTAAGTTAGTCTATTCTTGTTTTATTCACTGCCCCCTCGCCCGTCAGACGAAAAAGACGCAGTTTTGCAGAGTGCCCGAGTGCCTCAGTGATTGAACAGTGCTTGGGCTGCCGCAGTCCAGAGGCATAGACAGGGTAGGGCCTGAGTGGTCAAGGCCCACCCTAAACCTGTAAATGCCTGTTCAGCAGCACTGTGTGGACATTTACAGATGTTAATATCACTGTGGTTGGCCCAACTGCATGTTGTGGAGGTGTCCCATACCCCTAGCGATCTTCCGTGAGCCCCCAGCCCCCCTCGGGCACAGAATCACACAGGAGACGTGTTGTAGGCTCGGGCTCCCCGGTCGCACTGGCAACGCGGGCACGCACCCTTTATTTAAAGGCACACGGCGGAGTGCAACGTCACTCCGCCGCGTGCTGAAGCCCTTGAAGGGGCAGCACCACACTCCTCCTCTTCCATGAGGACAAACAAATACACACATGAACTTGCATAATAACACTAAACTCAAAACACACTAACAATGCTAAACCACACAACAGTACCCCACAAACCCCTTTATTCACAGCCACCCCGGGGCCCTACCGTCCCCACGCATAGCAGACCCTACCTGGGTCATACACAGTCATTGCTCCAAAACATAGTCGCTGAGGCGAACAGGTTTCCCTTTCCCTGTCCTCAGGGGGTATCTCCTGCTCTTCTCGGGGATGGGAGTTCCACTGGTAGCCGGTATGCTGACAGGAGACCGAGGGAGGGTCTCAGCTCCCCCGCCCTCGTCGTGTATGTCCACAATGTCTTGGTCTTGGGGTGCCTCAGTCCTGGGCTCACCCAGCTCCTTAAAGAAGCTGACATTCCTCGTGACCAATGCCCTGCCATCCGAGGCGGTCACCATTGACCCTTTTACCGCAATCATGTCCAGCGGCTCAGGTTCATATGTCAGAGATAATTTTCCACTGGGCTGCCTGTTTCAAATTAGCACCTCGTCCCCGGGCACAAGTTGTTGAGGTTGAAGGCCTCCCGTCACATTCCCCTGCTCAATCCTCAGCCGTTGGTCCTGCTCCACCTGCTGGTCATTGATGACTCCCGGTTCCTTCTCACTGACTTCAGGCAGTAGCCCCCTCGGGCAACGCTTAAACAGGGCTTCCGCCGGGGCCACCCCTGTCGAGGTGTGTGGGGTTGGCCGATAGACCTGCCGGAACTGATACAGGGCCCTCTCCAGGCACTGCCCTTGTCCTTGTGCAATTCAGAACCTTTGTTCAAGGTGCGCATTAGCCTCTCCGCCTCCCCATTGGCCCTCGGCCAGAGCGGGGTGACCTTTCAATGTTGCACTGCATAGTCATCCATTAGGGCACCGAACCGCTCTCCTTGGAAAGGGGCCCCATTGTCCGAGCACAGGATTGTGGGGAGGCCGTGAGCAGCGAACACTTTCTCCATCGCCACCACCACACGTTCAAAAGCCACCGATTGGATAAATTCTACTTCCGGGTACCTGGAGTACTCATTAACCACCACCAGGAAGTGAGTCCCCTGCGAGGTGGAGCCAAAGTCTGCATGGGCAACCTCCCAGGGACGCGTGCCTCGGGGCATAGCTTCGATGGCGGGCTCCCTCTGTTCAGGAGAAGCTGCCTGGCACCACACGCATCAGGCTACATATTCATCAACCCTTTGCTCGAGCTCCGGGAGCCATACCTTGAGGCGTAGGCAGGCCTTGGTCTTTGCGGCCCCCTGGTGGCCTTGATGGGCTAGGTCAATCACCTCTTGGACTTTGGGCTGAGGGACCATGATCCGATCTCCTCTCGACAGCAATCCATGGGCAAGAACGACAGCTCTTCCTGCAGCCTCCACAGCTGCTCAAGCACCACTTTCGCCTCCTCTGTGTGCCCTGCCAATGACTCCAGCATGCTCTTCCAGGACCCTTGTTACATGGCCACTCTGAGGATGCAGAAGCACTCGTCCTGTGTAGCCGCTACCTGCAGTTCCTCCAGTGGCAGGGCATTTGGGGTTGCCGCCTCGACAACCAGTTGAATGTGATCATCGGCCTCTTCTGCACATGCATCCACCTAGTCATCGTGGTGACCTCTCGGATGGCGAGACAGATAGTTGGCCGCGTTGTTGGAGCCAGGCCGATATACCAGCGAGACCTCATATTCCAGAAGTGCAAGCAGCCACCTTTCGTTCTTTGCTGGTGGTTTTGATGAGGACCCGGCCAGGATGGGTAACAGGGGCTTATGGTCGGTAACCACTGTCACTGGTCCACCAAGAATGTACAGCCGGAAGTGCCTGCACCCCCAAATAACAGCCACGATAATCTCGGACTGGAGGGCAGGGTCAAAAAACACCATGGTGTCCTCCTCTGTGAGGGCGCTGTTAATGTCCTCGAAGGCTGCTTGCTCCAGTGGCCCCCATTGCCACATGGTCTCCTTCTTGGTAAGGGCCCGTAGGGGCTCGGACCTGGATGCCAAGTTTTTGATGAAGCGGCCACAGTAGGTTACCATGCCCAGGAAGCTTCTGACTTCGGACCCATTGTCGGGCGGTCATGCATCTTTAATGTCTTTTACCTTTCTGGGGTCGGGCGACACTCCCCCCTCCTTAAACATGAATCCAAAGAACTCAATGTTTGTCTTCAGAAATTCACATTTCTCGCGATGGAGCGTTAGACCCAAGGATTGCAGCCGTTAAAATGTCTTTGTCAGTTTGTGCAGGTGGTCGTCTTCCGACCTGGCGAACACAAGAATGTCGTCACTGATGTTCAGCACGCCTTCAAGGTCTGCCAGTGCACCCCTGATGGTATTCTGAAAAACCTCAAAGCTACCCCGAAGCTAGGTCGCTTATAACAGTACAGGCCCCGGTGAGTCGTGAATGTTGTAATGTATCTTGACTGTGGATGCAAAAGGACTTGATGGTATCCAGCCCTGAGATCAAGCTTCGAGAAGAAGCGAGCCCCTTGCAGTTCCGTGATGATGTCATCTAATGTTGGTGTGAGATGTTGTTCCCTCCTGATCGCCTTGTTGGGGAATCTCATGACCACACAAATTCTCACTGAGTCGGGTTGCTTAGGTTTTCTGGCAAACCCAATCGGAGATACCCAGGGTGTCGGACCCTCCACCTTCTCGATGATGTCGAGGTTCACGAGGTTGTCCAACTCCTTGTCTATCAACTCCCTCAGGTGAAAGGGCACCCTGCAGTGCTTGAGGGCAATGGGCTGCACTGATTCGTCGATGTGCAGCCTCACTGGGTCGCCCGTTATGCGTCCAATCCCTTGGAATAGTTTAGCATACTTGTCAAGCAGAGTTTATATGTCCTCCATGTACACCAAGTAGGCAAAACATATGAGTCCCAGGGCTTCAGCCGCCATGCAGCTTAGCAGTGTGTTGGTGCTGACGGACGTCACGTAGAATCGTGCTTTTATTTTCATGTCTCCATGCCCCACCTGAGCTACAAATGCACCGTCCAAGGGGATAGGATGTGAACCCCCGAACATAAAGATTCGAGCCTTTGGGGTTGAGAGTTTCGGGGGGCAGTCCATGGCATCATAGTGCTCTCTGGACATCACATTGGCAGACGCCTCCTTGTCCACCAGCTCCGGGATGGGAGAATCATTGACTGCAACAACGCACCTCAACTGTCTTCAGCCTTTGGACTTGAGGGATTCAATGCTCGACACGAAGTAAATGTTTTCCTCTTCTTCCTCCTCCTCCTTGTCGGGTTGTGCGCCCTCCTCCCCTTGGTCCACCTGGGCGACATTGGGAGGGAGAGACTGTCTGAAAAACCCAGACTGTACTGGGCCCCTGGGCACCATCACAGGCAGGGGCGCTCTGCACACCCCGGGGCGTAGTGGTCTGCCAGGCTGCACCGCCCACATGTTCTTCCTGCTGCTGGGCATTCTGCAGGGTGGGGCAGGTCGTACCCACACTTTTGGCATGCTTCTCCCGGCTTACCGCCCCTGTCGCGGAAGTTCCCAGCTGGCCCCCTGGCTCCCCTGCCACCATGCCCCACAGCGCAGACCTCCTCTGACTTGATAGGACGAGTGCCTGCTTCCATCCTGGATGCGCGTACCTCCGATATCTCCTGGCAGCGACACAGCTCTAGGATGTGAGGTAGGGTGATCCCCGGTTCTCTCAGCACCTGTCTCTGTAGCTTTCCTGAGGAACAACCTTGGATGAGCTGGTTCCTGACCATGTCATCCGGATTGTCCCATGCACATGCCACCGATAGCCTCCTGAGGCGGCCATAAAAAGTGTCCAGCGTTTCATCCTCCTTCTGGCGAGTGGATAGCATGACAAAACGCTCGTAGTCAACATTGGCCAGGGGAAGGAAGTAATTGTGTAGAGCAGTCTTGGCTGCGTCATAGGACACATCTGTAGGCTGGAGGGAATCAAAAAGTTTGTGCACCGCAGGCCCTGCGGCATACAGCAGCGTGGCCAGCTTGCTGTCATCGCTGGTTTCCATTGTTGCCCGAAAGTACATGTCTAATCGATCAACCCATCGCCTCCACCTACGTCCCAGGCTGGATGGAGGGCCATACACATCAAACTCAGGGATAGGTGGAAGGGCCGCTGGGGCCCTCATCTGGGCCATTGCTGGAGGTGGAGGTGGGGGCAGTCCTTGAGGCTGCTGTTGTACTGCAGGCTGTCCTCCGTCCTGGTTGGCTGGATCACTCATGGGTCAAGCGCACAAGCACCCCTCTTGGATTGTACAGGGGCCGCAGCTCACCCAGCCAGCTTGGCCTACTGAGGCCACCTTGATCTTCAAATCTTCCACACCAGGACACACACAGGACAAAACCCCTGCAGACCTTCTTGATCTTCAGAAGTCCACACCAGCACAGATCAAGGGCACAAAGCACACAACAGAAAGTCCAGACAGGGTAGATGGCCACTGAACGTGTAACCAGGGCCCAAAGTTCAGCAAGGAGTGTCCAAAAAATTGAGCCAGGGCGGTCTAGGGTACATGCATAGAATAGCCAGTATCCCCCCGTACCTCACCTTCACTCGACGAGATTCACCTTGAAAATTGAAGAAAAATCAAAATTCCAGGCACGTCCATGTAGGAATAGCTGTCAGCTATTCAAATTTCCAAAAATTAGGTTTGGATTGCATTTGTGGGCCCCTCCGGAGCGCCACGAAATATCCGTGCCTTGAAGACAAAATGGTCACCACTGCGTGGGCCGCACCCTCCCCCAGGCGTAGAACGAGTGGATTCCGTCCCTCTTTCATAAACAAAAATTCCAGCAATAGTCACCGCCGGGTCCGGGTGCATTACCAGCCTCGTCGCCACTTTTGTGGGGGTGTCCCATATGCCTAGCGATCTTCCGTGAGCCCCCAGCCCCCTCGGGCACAGACTCACACAGGAGACATGTTGTAGGCTCGGGCTCCCCGGTCGCAATGGTGACGCGGGCAAACCCCCTTTATTCAAAGGCACGCGGCGGAGTGCAACGTCACTCTGCCACATGCCGAAGCCCTAAAAGGGGCAGCACCACAGTGCATTAGCTTCAGGCCAGGGGTGTTGATAGGTCTGGAAAAGATCAGGTGCTAAACTAATGTTGACTTTAGCCCCCTCAACCCCCCTTGGCAACGCCTCTGCTTCAGGCCCCACTTGTTAGACAATCCTGGCTATGCCTCTGCACACGACATAAGCGGTGCAACTCTAGTCGCCTTTCCATAGAAGTGCATCGCCTTGACTAAGGGCAACATTTGCCCTCCCTGCCCCATACATCCCATAAAACACTAAATAGCTGCGTATGCAATCGCAGTATTACATACGTTCTAAGCACACATGAATGCAGATCTTGGGGAGCTGCTTAAATAATGGGTGTTGTTTTAATAACTTGCCGGGGCCCTTCAGGTAGTGGTCAAGTGTTCCTACTGACACGACCAGCACTGCTCAAAGTAAGGGCATGCCCTTAGCTGGGTGTCAGGGAGACCCAACCACTCCAAGAGAAACCCTGGGAAAAAGGCATTACCGGTCTGGACAGCAGTGGCTGAGAGCGGGTGTGTTAGTGGCTTCGGGGCAGCATGGCCAGGGTGCTCTGTGTCTAGTTGCCCTGAACCTTTCGTGTCAGCAACCCACACCAATTTACGGTGGTGCGGCGCAGGCAGGACATGCTGCAGAAAGAGGTTCTCCTCCATTAGGGAACTAGGCATCGAGTTGTCTCGTGGACTCAGCATACATTTTTACCTACTGATAATGTATATTACCCGATACAGTTCTCATTTTAATGCCAATCAAAATATGTTTAAACTATATTTTTTTATTGTGTGTTTTAGATAACTCTAATAAACATGTTGTAAAGAGATGTGTTTCAAATAGTACATTGCTTAGTTTGCATGCATAGTTGTATACAAAGATTTATCTTTATGAATATATTGTTTTGATATTTCTGTCAGGGATTCATCTATTGCCATTAGTCTATTATTCCAGCCAATGTCTAGTCTGGCCACGATACAAAATGATCCATTGAACATTGCGCCACCCTGTCCCTCCCAAAACCGCTCTCCCTGCCCCCATCTGTCCCGCCATCCCACTCTCTCCCTTTTGGATGCATCCAGAGTACCACTAGTTCCTTTTTTCCACTTCCAGCATTGGTCAGCGCCAGTGACCCTGGAGCAGGAGCACAGCACAAAAACCTGTATTCTGGTAAAGCGTTCATTAGCGATTGAGCACTGGTGTAGATAGCTTTAGGCCATCTTCATACTTGAGGTCGAGACAAGCTACAGGCCTAAGGCTTGCTTGCATTGGCGCTGCATGAGTGTCTCACCTTCGCTCCTTGTCCTTGGTCACAAGTCACTGGCCGTTCTCTCAGGCTGCTCCCTGCTGCTCACATGGCCAGCCCTACCTGCACATCCTCACATTTCATTGGCTCTGAAAGAGCCAATGATTTTTGATTATGCACATGACTCACTGACAGCCACAGTGTAGTGGCCAACTGCCTTGGTTGTGCAAGAAAGCACACTGGCGGGGCCACATCTCTGGTGCCCCGCTGCTGGCTTTCTAATTACACACCTTCCGCCATCTGCACAGAGCATAGTGTGCGCCGTGCCACCACGCCTGCACCATGTCACCACGGTTGTATACGAATTGTTCGTTTTACAACTGTTCGAATTACAATTGACCTTTTCACAATTGAGCGAATTGTGAAGGTCAATTGTAACATATATGTGGGGGGAAACCCCCCACAACCCCACACCCAACGCCAAACCCCCCAAAACCCCTATATATATATATATATATATATATATATATATATATATATATATATATATATATATATAACCAAATCGATATATATATATATATATATATATATATATATATATATATATATATATGGTCAATTGTGAAAAGGTCAATTGTGACCCTTTAAATTCGGTCAATTGTTCATTTGAACAATTGTAAACTAACAATTTGGGTAATACCGTCACCACCACATACATAGCCCAAAATGATTTATAAATTCAATCAACTCGTCTTGCATCGTGTTATTGCTTTCTTGGCAGTGTGCCACTGCTGCATCTGCTGCCAGCGGCTTGTGCTGACCAGTTGCGGGGGTGAAACTCCTCCACCCCCCCGCCCCTGCCCATCCTGCTCTAAGCAACTATCTGCCCCTGCCTAGCAAGAGAATCGTCCAGTTCCTCTGAGTGTTTGCAGTGATTGCTAGTTTGCTGTGGGCAGGTTAGTTCACTGTACATTTTGAAAACGTCTTCAGTCATACATTGTGCAGAAGAGACATGGGTTTCTTATAGTTTTTATTTATAAAAATGGTCCTATGGTAGTGGCTGCTATGAATGTTACACGTCGGCTTGTCAATGGGTGACGTGGCTTTCCTTAATGTCAGTTCTAGATTCTAGTCCGTCCTTTAATGGGAGGACCGTTCTTCATCTAATCATTTGTTGTTGTATTTGTTTTTTTTTTTAAATTCTTTTATGCTTCTTTGGTGCACTAATGTACAATGCCTTCATGATTTTGTACGTTCAGTTTTCTACTAAAATGGCAAGGTTGTGCATGGCATTACTATCCTTTTTATTGTGTATGACATTTTCACATTTTTTTGTATGACTTTGTTCATTTGTCATTTGTCCTATAAGGATTTGGTTGTCTTTTTTTTGGTTACGTTGTTTATGTAATGGTTTTGGATCTCCCATTCCTTTAGAAGGAGGTGGGGTTCAGATCATGATTGTTGCACGTGTGTGGTTTCTTTAAGACGATGAATGATGTTCAAGGCATGTCCATCTTTATGGGTAAGCTTCGCAATCCAGAGTTTGAAACCCAGACCATTCAGGGCTTGCGTGAATAGTTTGGAATTTGAATGATCTGGTTGGCTAAATCATAGATTATCCTTAATGGCAGTGATTTGATTTAAGATGATTTCTACTCTAGCCAGTAGCTCTAACCCTTTCTGGGGAAAGGAGGGAATGGAGCCTAGGGAGTGGTAGAGCATGATAACAGTCATGGAGATGCTGTTGAAGCAGGCGTGTCATCGCTCTGGTTAGGGGAGTGCTATATCACCTAATCGTTCATTAGTTCTATTTGCTCTGATTACTTTATAGCCAGATGGCATTATGGAGGCAATAGCTATTCGGTAATTGTAAATTCACTTTGAAACTCTTCTCTGCATTGGCAGGTATCATTTGCATTTGTAGAGTTGGTCTACTGGTAACTGCCTAGTTTTAGAGATGTGATTTCACATTTCCTGCATGGGGAAGAGAGTTTGGGTTTTCGGGTGCTTAGACTGATAGCCGGAGTAGGGTCTAGTATAGTAGGTGGAGTTACCCTGGAATTCTGGCCAGTCAGAACATTAATAGCCTTTCTGAGTTGATATGCTTTCATCCAGGGTGTTCTGGGCTGTTACCATTGGTTGATCTCCCGAGGTGGCTAGGGATAAGGTGCTTTGAGTATTAGTTGGAGTTTTTTACTGTATGCCAGCGTGGTCCTGCATTTGTAGTGGTTCCAGAAAGTCCATGGAATAGGGCTTGATGGTCCTCTGTCTGGAATCTAATTGATTTTGGAAAATGTGAATATCAGTGCACTGTTCTCTATTATTACGCCTCCTCTAGTGGTCACCATGAGTGGTATCTGAGTTATTAAGTAGGCATTTCTTTTTGAAGTGATTATTTCCCAGTTTAGAGCTATGTAGGTGGCAACTTTGTCATTACACTTGTTGATGATATTGTGGTGTCTATTATACATTTCAGCCAATTGCTGTTTCGGGAATATTTTGGGTGAGGGGTGGGGTGTGCCAGCGATAATACAGGGCTATAATTGTCAAATTCAGTATTGAAATGCAGGTCGTATTCAGATTACATACAATCTCAGTAACACACGACCTGTAGGGCTACATTCAATTTTGTTTTGCATTTCTGATGCAGTGTAACTGCACAGGTCATTAGTACAGTTCCTGAAGGGGCTGGTTTCATCTGGTCAGACGCAGATTAAATATGCCCGAAATAATACAAGTCCTTTGCAGCCAGATTCAAAACATACAGGGCCAATGCAGTGTAAAAGCACCGGAAATAATACAGACTTTAGTGTGAAAAGAGGAAAAATAATATGAGGCCGGGGAACCCAAAGGAAACACACCAAACACCGGTTACAAAGGAACATACAAAGTACTTTATTTTATGGTCAAGCAATAACAAAGTCAAATGACAGGTCAGATAGCTATCGGCCCTCAGTGTAACACAACGAACTTCAACGGGGTTCGATGTATTCAGTGAGAGACTGTACATTGGGACATTCAGGCTTTTATATATTTCTCCAGCCTGTTGTCCAACCTCTTCATGGGTTAACCATTCCATGGGCCTCATTACACGGAAGGCGGTGAGCCATGGCGCTATTAGCGCCATGGCTCATGCCGGTAAAATACCGGCACCGCCTTGGCGGAAAGGGGATTTACCGCCCCATTCCAAGGTTCGTGGGGCGGTAAATCCCCCTTCCGCCATTGCCCTTCCCCATTCCCATTTCTGCCCCATAGGGCTCTATGGGAATGGGGAAGGCGCTAATTACGGCACCGCAATTTTGCGGTGCCATAATTAGCTCCGAGGTCCCTTAGCGGGTTGGTTTTTAACGCCTGCAAAAAGCAGGCGTTAAAGCACCAACCCGCTAAAGGACCTCGTAGTAAGGCGGTAATGGTTAACGGTCACCGTTACCATTAACGGTGGCCGTTAACCATTACCGCCTTCCGTGTAATGAGGCCCCATGAATGTGTAACAGGTCTAGGGTCTCTGCCAGGTCAACTCTAATTTATCCATTTGTATGTGCATAGATCAGTTCCATTGATACAGGTAATCCATTTACATGCAGGTCAACAGAAGGACAAGGTCTCAGTTCACGACCCTAACAAGTGGCCTGCAGGCAAGTTATACATTAGCTGTATGGAGGTCATGCCGACCAGATTCTGTTCGAAATGGCCATCAGGTCGTTCACTAAAATCTCTTTTAACACATACTCCTTGGAAGTTTTATCCGGGGCATATACTTTGTGTCCTATCGTACCTATCGCCTGAACACAACATCCCCCTAGCATCGAACATATACTAGGCAGACATTGGATACAACAAGAAAGGAATAGCAGAACTCCCAAAATGATCAACAAGACTGAGAGTACCTTCCAACCCCAAGATCGCAAGAAATCCCAAAACCAAGCACTAAGATTCCAGTTCCCCTCGGGAACATACACTTCTGAGCTAAGGATGTGCAGATTCTGAATTGCTTTAAAAATGGTTGGGGAGGAGTCTGGTACAAAAACACAGCAAGCGGACCCCACTAATTTGCATACCCCACCACGTTCAGCCAGAATGACATCTAATGCCATCCGGTTCTGGAGTGCTACTAATCTTATCGCTTTCTGCTCTAATGTCATGTTATAGAGTATATCTGTGGTCCGGTTGATGGTTCTCTCAAGTACTCTCGCTAGTCTCCTGATGTCTTCGGAATTTGCTATCTGCCCCCAAAATGGCACAACTGATTTCGCTATATCTCCCATCACTTGTGCGGGGGTATCACCATTCTCGTCCCGTCGTGGACGAGCCTTTGAAACTTCCAAAGTACTTGCTATGAATACCCCAGGTAACAGGATCCCTAAATAACAGGTTCCCTGCCAATCCCTGGGCAACCATGGAAATGCTACATTACCGCAAACGAAATAGACAGGTTCGCCCACATACAAAGGTCTGTCTTCCCCAGTCAAATTTGCAACGTTGGCACAGCCTTTAAAATCTCCCATTGACCGGGTACCATTCCTCTGTATGCAGAAAGAAACTGAATCGGGCTATGGTTAACAGAGTAAGAAGGAGTCACGGCATCCTAATTGCCTATCGGAGCCATTTTAAAGGAAACTAAAGATTGGAAAGGACGAGATAGTCTATCAGAAGGCCTAATAGAAGCAATGTTGGGTTTGCTCCTATTTGCGAAAAGCGAGCATCCCAGGGGAGTCAGAACACGTTTCTCAAAGTCATTCAAATTAGTTCCATCGAAGTTCCCCGAGATGCTATCATTCCATCGGCCAAAGAACAGTGCTCTGAGAGAGGCATAACAAGCAGTCGTCAAAGGTAAGGGATGAATATACCAACCTAGCCCCTTATCCCCATGTTGCGGTAAATGTGAACAGACCCAACAATTGGTTTTGTTAAAAATGGCATGTGTTGAATTCATTATTAACATCATAATATTATTGTGATACTTCTGTCTATGCTGAGAGTCCCTAGGTGACAGAGTATGCAGGTGTATAAAAGGAGTAAAAACAGTAGGTGCAATTTCAGTTGGCAAAAGAGGCTCTAGAGGATAGATCTCCTAGACGTACAAGAATCCTAAAGCAGTTACTATAAAAATCCCAATTATTAACATCAAAACACAGCAATACGTTTTCGGGGCCCAGGCACTTTGTTCATTGCCCAAGTTGGTCACCCCCTTATTTACAAGTCCAATACGGGCAGTAGCGGTGGCAGGCATCGCAGTCTTCGGATGGAAACCCCAATGTTCATTGCTGGCGACCCCCCAGTCATGCGGCTTCTTAGTCCTTCCCCAACCCTAGCCGTCAGAACCCCCTTTCTCAAATTTGGGCAAAAAGGCAAGCCCTTGACGATTCTTTCCTTCTTTCGAATGCACAGTCAAACCGTGCTGTAGGTCTATTTTCTCCGTCGAAGATTATATCTGGTGGTTCCCGGTACTGTTTGATCCGGAAATAAGGTAACGTCACTCCCTGAGGGAAGCAACGTATCAGAGGCAACGGAAGTTGCCGAATTCGAAGCAATGGTTTCCGGAAATGACTTTTCCAAAGAGTGTGGAGACAAAATGGACGGTTCCCCAAGCCCCACAGGCTCAGAGAGTTTCTCTGATTCACTCACAGTGCTATTTGCTGCTCCAGGATTATCGATTGCAGCGTTAGCGAGGGGTTCTGTTTCTTCTGTAACGTGCGGCATCGGGTGAGGAAGTTTCTTGACATGCGTCGCATGTATCCAGTTCTTCTTTCCAGCCACCCGCACTGCCCTTTGGGTGACCAACAAAACCTGAAATGGTCCCCGCCAGCGAGGCACGAGGCAAGAGGACAGTTCGTATGCTCTCGCCAGGACCCAGCTTCCAAGCCGAATGTTGTGTCCTGGGCCTTCGAAACGTACAGGTAAAGCTGATCGTACCTGATGATAAATGAAATACAGATTTTTAGTCAACTGCTTACAGTAGTCTGAAAGCAATACATTCTCAACATTTCTCAGTGCTTTAGGTTTGGTTTCGGAAGACCCCAAATATTGGCAGGTCTCCCCATCACCACCTCAAATGGAGAGAGCCCAGTCTTAGTTTGAGGGGTAGTGCGCATGGCTAATAACACGATCGGTAAGGTGTCCGGCCATTTTAGTTTGGTACCGGCACACGTCTTAGCGAGTTTGTTCTTTAGGATACCGTTATGTCTCTCCACCAACCCAGCACTTTGAGGATGTCTAGCCGAATGAAATCGCTTATCAATATGTAGTGCCGTACATATCTGTAAAATTACAGCAGCAACAAAATGTGGACCATTGTCCGACCAGATGACTCTTGGCAACCCAAACCGCGGGAAATATTCCTTTACCATAATTTTTGCAGTGATCATGGCTGTGGCGTCTTTGACAGGGAAAGCCTCAACCCATTTACTGAAGGCACAAATGACCACAAGGACATATTTTAAACTATTGCACGGCTCCATCTCAATAAAATCAAAATGTATCACCTCAAACGGGACAGAAGGAGGCCCAAAGCTACCCCTTGGAGTTACCGTCCCCTTCCCCACATTGTGCTGTAGGCAAATCATGCAATTTTGGACATAATGCTGAGCAATTTTCAAAATCTTATCATTTACCCAGACTTTCTCTAACATTTTCGTAATCTGTTGAGCACACACATGTGTGGGACCATGTGCCATAGTAACCATCATAACTATGTAGGCATTAGGAAGTAACCATTTCCCTTCAACTGTGTCCACCCAACACCCGTCATCATCTAATTTCCCCAAGCCTTCAGCCCATTTCTTAGATTCTTCCACTGTGGCATCAGCTTGGATATCCCGCACAGACCCAATATCCTCGTCCATAACACAGACATTCCTAGTTTCTCTTAGAGCATACATTTCTGTGCGAAGATCTGTGGCAGTTTGTCTGGCTATCTGATCAGCGAAAGCATTCCCTTTTCCTACATCGTCTGTGATCTTGCAATGCGCTGCGCATTTCATGATCACTAACTGACTAGGGAGCGCGAGCGCCGAGAGTAATTGTACTATCAGGGGGCCATGTTGAATCTTGGTCCCATGTGAAGTTAGAAACCCTCTTTCTGACCACAGTCTCCCAAAGTTGTGAGACACCCCAAAGGCATACTGACTGTCAGTATATATATTCACTGTTACCCTTTCGGAAAGCTCGCAAGCTCGGGTTAATGCTATAATCTCTGCGGCCTGCGCAGAGTTATGTGTAATTCGCTTGGTCTCTATAACCATGCTCAATGTAGTGACTGCATAAGCAGCTGTGGATGTACCATCCAGAAGTTTGAAACAGGAGCCATCAAAAAATAGCTCCCCTTGCGCATTATCCAAAGGAGTGTCCTTAAAATCAATTCTGCCCTTCGTTTCTTGTTCAGTAGTATAAAGGCAGTCATGTGACTCATCATCACCGCAAACAGTATTTTGCGGGAAAGGTAGGAGTTCAGCCGGATTAAGAACACAATACCTCCTAATTTGTATGTGGGGAGCAAATAAAATTAACTCATATCTCGTCAATCGTGCGGAAGTGAGTTGTTGCATTTGGGTTTTGTTCAATAGAACATCTACAGAGTGAGGCACCATCAGGGTTAGATCATGGCCTAGGACCATTCCCTCACTCTGTTTTACAGACGCGGCAGCAGCAGCGACAGCTCGCAAACATCTTGGTAAAGCGCATGTGACAGGATCAAGGGCGGAAGAGTAGTAGCCGCACGGCCTATTCTTCCCTCCATGTTCCTGCATTAATACAGCCAAAGCACATCTATCACATTCATGCACAAACAACACAAAGGCCTTGCTATAGTTTGGTGTACCCAAAACTGGTGCAGAGCATAATGCAGTCTTGAGAAGCTCAAATGATTGTTGATGTTCCGATTTCCATGGCAATGGCGAAGAAATGCCCTTCTTTGTCAAAGCCAACATCGGTTTTATCACTAGTGAAAGGTTTGGGATCCATAACCTACAGTACGAGGCCATACCTATTAAGGCTCTGACTTCCTTCTGTGTATTTGGGACAGACATGCCAGAAATGTGTTTTATTCTTTCAGGTGTTAATCTTCTTCCCTCCTTTGACAGGAGGTAGTCTAAATAGGCGACCTCCTGGCAACAATATTGAAACTTTTTAAGCGAAGCTTTGTGACCATGCTTAGCTAAATGGATGAGCAACAATATCGTGCCCTCTTAACAAGAGCTCTCAAAATCTGCTGCTAAAAGCAAGTCGTCGACGTACTGAAGCAGCGTACAAGTAGGGGGTAATTCAAGAGTATCAAGCTGTTCTTTCAAGGCCCTACTGTAAATGCTAGGACTCTCAGTGTAACCTTGAGGTGCACGAGTAAATGTGAATGAGCGTCCCCCTAAGGTGAACGCGAACAAATATCTACTCTCCTTGTGTATAGGAATACTGAAGAAAGCATTCTTCAGGTCCACAACATTGAAGTAAGTAGCCGGAGCTGGAATCATAGTTATTATTGTCGTCACATCAGGCACAATTGGAAATTGTGGAGCGACAACTCTATTGATGGCACGCAAATCAATTATAAAACGAAACGGAATAGCATTATTGCCTTTTTTGTACACGGGTAGGATCGGACTATTGCACAAACTTCCCGTAATCTCCTCAATCACCCCGCGATGCACAAAATTGGAAACAATGCTCTTCACCTTCAACCAAGATCTTATACTGCGGAATACGTGGCAGCTTAATACCATGTTTCGAGACTATTCTAACAGGCTCAATCTGTAGAACACCGACATCATTGTCGTCAGCCGCCCACAAACACTCCGGGACATTACTGAATTCTGGTGGCAAAGGTCTAGTCAAGAATTGTGAAACAGAAAACTGTTGTGGTGAAATCGTCAAACGCACTCCATCAGGTGAACAGTAAATTACCCCATTTAATTCCTTCAACAGATTCAACCCCAACAAATTCTCTCCACAATTTCGAAGTCAAAAAGAAAGGGACAATGGTCCGTAAAGGGACCCAAAGAAATAGGTACCGGCGAAGAAACTGGACAAATGACTGGTGTGCCAGAAAACCCTACGGAAACATTGGTTTGCCCTGACAGTGGAATGTTTGGAACCCGAGAATGATCAATGGAGCACTTTTGTGCTCCAGTGTCTATCAAGAACTGATGTTTCCTATTTCCCACTACCATTGCAACGTAGGGACCTTTCTGACTAACGGGAATAGGTGTAGGTTCCAAACCCTACTTCGGGCAATCCTAACTAAACACAATATCAGCAGAAGGGTGATTGAATATGTTTCTAGTATCCACACTCGAAGTCTGATTCTCCTGTGAAAGAGGTTGCTGAGGATCCTGTGAAAACTGACCTCTACCAGGGCCCCCTACCCCGGGGCGACCTCTGGGTCGTCTACCCATACTCCCAAGTGTGTTATTCGACCTCTGTCCAAGGACGGGGCATTGTGCACGCCAATGACCCTCTTGGCGACAATAGGCACACTGGTTAATGTTCACAGGACCCAAGGGCACATTCCCTTGTGGAACATACTCACCGCTAATCTGCGAACTACCCCCTCTGGGGCCTCTAAGAATTTGTTGCAACAATACTTTAGTCTTTAAGTCTCCTTTTCTCTTTTCTACTCTATCTTTTTCATTATTGATACAGTTCTCGTAGTAATGAGCCATGTGCAGTACTTCTGATTGGGATTTCGCCTGCCAAGGGCTCTCGGAAGACATAATTTGTGACTGGATGTCAGGCAGCAATCCACGCACAAATTTGTCCACAAATAACCTTTTCCCAGATTCTGTGCCTAAATCCTGTCCACTGAAGTCCGAGAATACTTGTTCAAACCGATTAAAGAACTCAGTGGCGACCTCAGATTTTCCTTGGACACAGGCCGTAAGCTTGTCCCAAATAATTATTTTTTCGGGAATTATAGTTTTTAATTTCGCAATGATTCTGTTAGGCAAAGTGAGTATCACCTGAGGCGGTCTCTCACCAGCTGGCCTTTCCCCGTCAAGCCTAGTTATATTAGCCCAAGTATCTCCCAACCCAGGTGCATCATCTATTGTTCTAATCCGTTTCCACAAATCTACGGGCAGGAGTACAGGGAATAACAAGTCAATATTGCCTAGGGTGAACACTGAGGACTGCAAGACGGACTCTATCTCTTTATAGAATCCTGACAGATTTTTCCTAATGTCAGGAATAGATTGCCTAATAGTATTCACTTCTTGTCGCGAAAACGGGACGTGAACAAACTGTGATACAGTGATACATAATGTGCAGGAATGTCCACAGCAGCTATACCTGCTGCAGCATTAGCGGCAATCTCAACTTTTGGGACAAATGTTGGAGAAACCTCTCTCATAGGCAACTGAGATATAGGCAACTCCGAACGCTTACTAAGCAACAGAGCTAAATCGAGCGCTAAGGCAGTCGAATAAGTGTCAAGCGAAAAAGCTCTATTATAAATACCTAGTAACTCTGTGGGACAACTAACCTTCTTCCTCACACATTCATCCTGCAGGTACTCTACCATTACCTGAATCACCTTCCTCTGCATTTCTAGCGTATATTGACTATATGTGTCATATACCTCAACCGGAGTTATCGATAAATCCGAAATCCATCTAATCGCATCTCTTGTACACATTTGTGCTTCCTCAGATGCCCATTTACGACACGGAAGAAATCGTTTCTGTATATACATACTCTCTTCTTCATCATCCTCATTCCGTAACTTCTCCAAATCTCTCCTATACTCAAACAACCTCTCAACATGCTCATGTGCATTCTCCACAGTATCTCTGGATAGTGCTAAAGTATTCAGATCCCTCAGCCCTTGTGGGAGATCCACATTATTTAATTTACCCCACATTACACACAAATGAATCCCTAAACCTTCAATAAAAACATTTTTCTCAGGAAAATTATCCATATTAGACAGTGTGGCAAAAACATTAGCTCGGTCATCTCTCTCCATACAATGCTTAGCCCATGCAAGCAAATCCCGCTTTTTATCTGTAGGGACAGTTTTACGAGTAACAACCTTCGAACCCGCACCCCGATCAACTATAGTCGATACAGAACCACTCAAAAGTGGAGGTGCAGGCAGATTCAATGGAGGTGTTATTACTGGTGCAATGGGAAGAGGTAGTAGAGCAGGCGGAGGAACGACAGCCGGAACAATAGGAACAACAGGTTGAGCAGGGAGAGCAGGAATAACAGCAGGAAGAGGTAAAGCAACAGGAAGAAGATCATACGGAGGTGGTGCAGAGGCACCAGGCCTTCGCTCATTTAACAATTTGTCGAGAAACTCGTCAGAAACATGAAGGTCTTTAGAAGGATAGATTTTCTGAATACCGAGTGAGAAAGCCCTATCCATATTCTTAACTGACTCAGACTGTTTGTCCTGATCATACAACAACGCCTTTTCAGCATTCGTTTTATGACGGCGCGCATGTTTTTCCCTAGTCTTAAGCTGCAGCAACGCTTCTTTTTTCCAATTCTGCAGAACATCAAATGCTGCGGGTCTGGCCTTTTTCTTTAACAAGACCGACTCTAAGTATTCAATATGAGGGATCTCAAAACTACCATTGATTGGCCACTGAAGTTCGGAGGCATGTCTGGTTTGTCTGTGCCAAATATCATTAAATACTACACTTCCAATGCCATGTTTACAATACATAGTAAACGCCGGCGACCCCTCCTGTGGTGCCGGGCGGCTAAATTCCAAAGATTGTCGATCGCTGCGGAAAAATGCCCTAAAGCAGCTAGATAATTTCCCAGGCATTCCTCAAAAACCTGGTGTTACCTGGTCAATAATTGTGTCTGCAGATACAATGTGCCAAATTCAAATTGTCAGGGTTAAATTAAGAGTCGGGTCACGACTCACCTGACCAAACCTAAGGAGGACCGTACAGTTTATCAAAGAACTTACCTAACAAATTTTACCTTGTGTTTGGTGATTTCGGCAAATCTGCCCGCCTCAAAAGTGGACCCTCGTCAAGATGCCGGCTCAGACCGCATGGCTATCGTCCAGGGATCGGATCGTGCAGCGCTGTAGAGGTGTCGCGTCTCGTTCAGTCGGGCCCGTAGTATCACACCGTCCAATCCCGGTCCAATAGTGTGCGTCAACCTTCAATGTTCCGGCATCAATCTTGAGGGTCCCTATTCGGGCGCCAACTGTGAAAAGAGGAAAAATAATATGGGGCCGGGGAACCCAAAGGAAGCACACCAAACACCGGTTACAAAGGAACATACAAAGTACTTTATTTTAAGGTCAAGCAATAACAAAGTCAAATGACAGGTCAGATAGCTATCGGCCCTCAGTGTAACACAACGAACTTCAACGGGGTTCGATGTATTCAGTGAGAGACTGTACATTGGGACATTCAGGCTTTTATATATTTCTCCAGCCTGTTGTCCAACCCCTTCATGGGTTAACCATTCCATGAATGTGTAACAGGTCTAGGGTCTCTGCCAGGTCAACTCTAATTTATTCATTTGTATGTGCATAGATCAGTTCCGTTGATACAGGTAATCCATTTACATGCAGGTCAACAGAAGGACAAGGTCTCAGTTCACGACCCTAACAAGTGGCCTGCAGGCAAGTTATACATTAGCTGTACGGAGGTCATGCCGACCAGATTCTGTTCGAAATGGCATCGTCCACCATTTTGATGTTCAGGGTGACTCTTAAACAGCAAGAGAACCTAAAATGGTGGTTTGATTCAAGATGGCGACTTACATCAATTTCTAAGGTCAAGACCTTGCCGTAGAGTTATTCGCGTACAGTTTTATGCGACTTGGCGTAGGCCAATATACATACAATCGTTTACACTAGGAGGCATAGTTTAATATCCAGTTTGACATTAGATCCAAATGATTTTGTTTGAATCCAGGTCAGCTGCATATTAACTAGACTAGCAGTTCAAGACCTTTGTGGCCACATTCAGTAAATGCATGTCAGATGTACATTCAAAACACCAGCCATTGTGTAGGGCCTTAGGAGCCAGATTACATTTTAAAGTGGTTTAATTTGTGATGCACGGCCCATAGGATAGAAACCTAGTCACATTGGGCTAGAAGGCATCACGCAGAAGATGTTGCAATTCAGAGTGGAGTTTGGATTCACTGGTTTTGGGTGATTGGAGTGTGATCTCAGGTGCTGCCAGCCCAGAACAGGGCCAACCAGAGCCTGCTCTTGTCTGTGCAGCCCTTTGCTGTGGATGCCAAGTGGTGGGGTGCCACTGTACATGGATTTACTGGATGGCACATGGGCAGTAAGGGCCAATGAGTGAGATGCCCTGTTTTAAAAATGGCTTCACAGGAGGGCAATGGCCGAACACAATGGTGGTCCAAATGTGGGGGATCTTCCTTTAGCTGAGCGCCAGTTCCACCAGGGAGCAAGCAAAAGTTCTTGCTGCTAGCTATTTTCTTACTGGGAACTATGAGGGTCTCTCTCCTTCATAGGGCAGTGCTGGCAAAAAACAAATCTTTAGGCTGGTAATCACATCGGTTGGGAGCAGGGGAGCTGACTTTTCACTTTTCATGGGGGTGTAGTAGACAGACGTTTAGGAAGTTTCATTGAATGAATAGGGACATTTAGCACAGATTGCTTTTCTGGGGGGTGCCCCCTGGTTGGGAGGGCCGATCAGGGTGCTGCCTGGTTACAAAATGGCCACCGACAATATATGTCAGAAACGGCCTCTGTCCGTTTGTAGTTGTTGGTGCAGCTTGGCATGTAGCAGTGTTCTGTGGTGTTCAGAGGTCCTTTCTTCTAGGGAGCCGTGAGTGCGGGTCGGTTGTGTCTGTGAATCTGTGGCCATGACAGCGAATTTGGGCCCTGCATCCCCTGCTGCTCTAGGATTAGGAGAGTTTGGTGCCTTGGCTGGTGCTCCCAGCTTTGTTGAGAGAGCTGGTGGAGGAGCTCAAGTAACAAGGCCCACAGAAATACTGTCTGATTGGAGTAAGTTGGTTGACCGGGGGCTAGTGGTCACAGCTAGTGGTCTGGCAGAGGAGACGCCTGCACGCTGGGTGACATAGGGGAACTGGGGGGGAGGTGCTCTGTCTATGGTCATCTATATTTTGGGTTAGTGCTAGCTCTTTGAAATAAATCTCTTTGAAACACACCAGTGTTGGGGTGCACTGGGGAGCAACCAAGTGTGTTGAGTGTGTTAGTTCAAATGTGGCAGTCTTGGAGTTCGGAAGTGGTGATGGAGAGTGATTTCCTTCTCGACAAGTGTGTGATCAAACGGGAGCATGAAGAACCTAAGGAGCAAACTTACTTCAGACTTTCTTCCATTAATTGAATGCACCCTACTCTTCCCGAGGTATGTGACAGTTTGGTTAACCGCCCTGATCTTAGCAAGAGAGGGTTTGGTGCCTCGACTGTGTCACTCAGTGATAGCAACAGATACCGTGTTGTCAGCGATTATAAACGAGGAAGGGACCCCTGGCAGTTCGACTTTAAACCCAGGTTCTCATTCGTAAATAATGAGCCTGTCCCCAATCCGAGCGCCCATGGGAATCCGTGCTTTGGTTGTAGATGATACTGACCTGGGCTTGACGGCTCATGTGCCTTCGGTTATGTGTTCTCCCTCTGTAGATATTATGTTGCCTGCAAGATTAGTGAAAATCACTGAAGTGGTGAATTTCCCACCAATGGAGCCGGTTCCTAGTACCCCAGTAACCGGCACATTCACCTAATATGATACAGAAAAGAATGATGGATTTCTCTATTCCAGTTGGCTCCAGCACAGAAGCACGGGTGGATAAAAAGTTGTGTGATAAGCGGCAGCGTGAGGTGCATTTTGTTTATGATGTCAGCTTATTCTTCTCAATGCACCAGAGGCTATTGTCATGCCAACAAATTTTCAGGTCCCGGTTTCTTCAATGAACTGTGCTCAGGTCCTGGATCATGTGGATCCACAGGTCATTGCCTAATTTTTTACTGAGCAGCCAACGTTTGCTAATCGTTCCATCTCTACAATGTACTCTAAACCATCCGAGGAGGTGTTGGACCCTATGTTGAAGGAAATAGATAATAAGGTGAAACTTACAGCTCCATCTATATCTGCCCTAATCCTCGTACTTGGCTCATTTGTTATCTTATATGACAATATACAGCTAAGCTGGTCTCACACTCTTCAACTGAGCGAGATTAAGATCACTTTGCAGCTGTTAATTGACCTAATTCGGAGCCAGTCCAAAGTTCCGCCGACAGTAGCAGAGGATCTGAATCCTTGCAAAAGTCAAGCCAACAAAAACCAGGAGGCGGCTGCCCTGCTATCTAGAACTACCATTTGAAGTGGAGATATTCCAAAAAGAGCCACAAAGAAAAAAGATTTAACCCAAGGTCAGTCTGAAGCCCTGCTGACTACAGCAGCGGAACTGAATCCTTGTGGAAATAATATCAAGCACCAGGTGTTCTGCTGTTTTGTCATCAGGAATCACACTTTCTAATGGAGACATCCCTAAAAAAGCTACAAAGAAATTGAAATACGGCGAAAAAAGAATGAATAACAGACATAGCTCTCGTAACTTCTTGCGCAACTTACATGCCAGCGAAGAGGAAGCGGATCGTTATCGGGATGTGTCACAGTCAACTTGTGAAATTAATATCTGTAACAACGGTTTGCTGCCCTATACAATGAGTTGATATATAGCCGAGGAAGGGAGAGGTTGTCGGAAGTGGCTGCAATTTACGGCATCTTAGTGTGAGGTGCTGCGTGGCAGTGTGGCTTGACAGCAGCGGCGGAAGGAGGCCCATAACCTGGGCATTTGTCCATCTTTGTACCACCACATTTGCTCATTCTCTTTGCCCCTTTCTACTCGCTCCCAGTAAGGTGCAGAATGAGACATGTCTTCCTTTTGGCATAAAAAGGCTGCAGATTTATTTTCACAACATAATAAATTCAAAACACTGCAAACAACACCACTTTATGAAAATAGATCCTAAGGTCCACAAACCTGCTCCCCCCTTTCCCGAACAAAGTCCACAGTAGGCCCAACTCCCCCAAACCTTTCCTGTTCCTGGGCTGGGGGAGTGCCATTTTTTTCGGGGGAAGCTGAGCCCTCATTGCTACCACCAGATACCCCTGCCACTTAGGCCCCCAAGAGGTGCTGGTCCTGAGATGAGCAAAGACCCTTCCGGCTTTCCCATGGCTTATTCGGAGACTGTATCTTGCCACTGGTCGCCAAAACACTGCCACGCCAAAGGTGGTTACCGCCCACCACGGCTCTCTCCTTTCCAATTTTACAATTCCAGTAGCTTCGTGCAAACATTCCAATAAAACAGATCCATCCCAGATGCCAACAAATGCACTCCATCCTTCAAAAAACACTCCAGGGATTTAAAATTAATCAAGCCGTGCCTGATCTGTGGAAAACCTCTGCCCCTGCAAAACTTTGCCATTGCGCCATTCAATTTTCTTCTTGATTTCTCCACCGCTGAGTGACTCTCGCTACCCCTCCATTCCTGCCTTGGAATGATCACCAACCACAAAATCCCTGTTTCGCCCAGCTGAGAGGACAACTCCTGTAACAAAAACATCATCTCCCTCATTAACTCCCCCATCGCCAGGCTTGTCAAGTCGTTCCCTCCTAAGTGAATAATCAGCACATCCGGCCTTTGCTGCTTACCCAGCAATTTGTTGATATGCCCATGCAGCTGAGCCCATCTCATTCCGGGCACCCCGTGCCACCAAATCCGGTACTCTCTGGCGGTCAGTTCCTCTCTCTTGGACATCCAGCTTGCCCCGGCCCTCGACACAAATGAATGCCCAACTACCCAGACGGACTGTCTCCTCCTCTGTGTCACTGGTAGTTAGAAGGAGATGAGAAGGAAGCTGTTAACACTACATTTTATCCGGCCTGATCTATCTCCTGAAACACCCAGATGTCCATCCCCCTATTCTCCTGATTGCTTCCAGGCCTACCTCAGCCGCTGGTGTGGCTGCCTCTATTCTGAAGCAGTGGGTCCCAAACGCCCCTTTCCGTTACCCCCATCTTCTCTAATGCCATATCCATGACCCTTCTGAACTGAAAACGACTCAAGGCCAACCCGTCCCTGTGCAAGAAAAGAGGAACCCCTGCACCCGCCGGCTTCCTGTGCTGAAGATATTTATCCAAGCCTGTTACAGGGCACACTATGCTCCCTTGGATGTCATGGATTGTAACCGTCCTCCCTTTCCCCCCTCTGATCAGTTTTGGACCTTCGAAGATAAATGCATACCCGTCCTTCTGTCAACTGTACATCTTCTAACCTTAGAAACCCAGAGCCCCTACCATCCCTATTTTCGGGCACCAGCTCACTTACCCTAAAGGCTCCAAAAAATGCTAATGCGAAGGCTGCCGTGAACAAAATCCTCTCTAACTCGTCATGGCAAACCACCCACAGGGTTTCAATTAAACTGTGCAGTTTCACAATATCAATGGGCCGCCTTGCATATGGCTTCCTCTCAGCTTGCTTGGCCCAACCCCTCATCGCCATCACAATGTAATGCTCCTTGGTGGGGTCGGCCTTGCCCCCTAGTTTGAAATAATGCGCTATTGTTGCCAAATGGTAAGCCATCCATGATCTAGTTTTCCCAGACCACCAGCCCCATCCAACGAAGGCGCCCACTGGCAATCCCCTCTGCCCCTCCGTTAATATTTTGTCCTGGAAGGTCAAGAACCGCTCCCAGCACCCCTTGTATCTTCTTGCTGTGCCAGGTGCCAGGGCATTGTGTATTAAAGAACTCAGAACCCCCAATCATGCCCCACCACTGCGCCTTGAATGGGGCCATCGCCTTGCTTACTTCTGGGCTGTTCCCCCGAAACCTCTCCCACTGCAAACGAGAAAGAGAGTCAGCGGCACGTTTTTAACCCCTGCAATATGCCGTGCTCTAACTTGAGTGTTCAATGTAAGCAAGCATTTGGTGAGCTCTCTCAGAAGCTTCAATACCCTTGAATTGCTGGACGTCCCCTGATTGATGATCCGGACCACTGCCAAATTGTCAGACCAGAGCAACACCTTTTTGTTATTCAACTCTTTCCCCCACAACTTGAAAGCCACCACAATAGGGAACAATTCCAGCTATGTGATGTCCCTGGTAATCCCCTCTTGGTGCCATACTGCCGGCCAGGCTTGGCTACACCACTGCTCCCCAAAATGGCCCAAAACCATGGGAGCCTGATGAGTCCGTGAACAGTTTGAGTTTACCGCTGTTGGCCCACTCCCCCCTCCATAGCAGGACACCATAGAACTCATTCAAAAACCCATCCCACATTCTGAGGTCCTCCTTTGCCTCAGCCCCCAGTCGCACATGCTGTGATGTGATGTGTGCTGCAAACCCACCGTTTTGAGCTCAATACTCCTAGCGAACACCTTCCCCGCCGGGATGACCTTTCCCGCAAAGTTGAGGTTACCTGCCAATGATTGGAGATCCTTCAGGGTAGCCTTGCTCCTGCTCCTCAAATCCTTGACAGTCTCCTTCAATTTAAACACCTTGTCCCTGGGCAGCCTGCACTCCCCTGCAATTGAGTCAATCTCGATCCCCGGGAATGTCAGCTGTGTGACCAGGCCAACAGTCTTGCCCTTCGCCAGTGGAACCCCCATTTCCGCCATCAACTCCTAGAACGAGCTCATGAGCGACAAGCACTCCCCCGTCCCCGCTTATCCGATGAACAAAAAATCATTGAGGTCGCGCAGGACCCCTCCCCCTTGTGCCCTCTGTTTCAGAGCAAATTCCCAAAATATACTAAACTTTTCAAAATAGGCACATGAAATGTCGCAGCCCATTGGCAAGCATTTGTCATAAAGTACTCCTTTTCCACCTTGAATTCCTACAAATGACAGCTACCGGCTCCAGTGAGCAGTGTGAGAGGCACGAGGCGAGAACCGAGCAGCGCTCAGCTTCCCTCCCCCCCATATTTCCCTGGGTAAGTGTGCAGCGAGTGCATTTAGCACCCTGCCCCTCTGCACTCTGAGGAATGGGGTGCCTAGGCTATCTAGGAGCTGATTACAGAATGAGCCTGCCGGTCTGCTAGACCAATGCTCACTTCAATTTTACTTTCATCACTGTGTCTTGTGTTCTGCGTCCTGTGAGCTCCGACCAAAGCAGTGTTGCACCAGTTGGATTAGTACTGTGTCTCAACTATAGAAAAATAGGACTGGGCAGGCTTGTTGGAAGCAGCCAGTAATCGTTGCCGCTGGCGCAGCATGACGAGTGAGTGTTCGGAATCTTAGGATGCTGGAAGGTCTGTCCCGTTTCGCATCAGAGCAGCACTGTGTCTTGGCATCCCAAGTGTCTCGTGTTCTGTCCATTACATATGGTCAACTGTTATGTGTAAGTTAACATCTCTATGTGGCACCCTGATGCCTGCGGGCTTTCGGCGCCTTACAAACAAATAAATAAATAAAACAAAATAAAATAGTCGCAGTGAAGCGAAGTGAGAAGAGCGTGAAGAGAAAAGCTGTACTTTGTCACTTATAACCGGTAATAGACCGGATATGGACTGGGCTTGGCGGTGTATTGAACCAATCTTGGAGACCTTGGAGAGACCCTGAAGAGTGGGAGTTACAATTCCCGCTGGGTCAACTGTGATTGACTACACGTACTTTGCACATTTAATTGGGACACATTGCTCAAAGTATCAAACCGGAAAAGGTGCTTACTTGCACGCTGCGCAGCACCGCTGCACGCCAAGGAAAAAGAGCATGAAACCCCTCCTTCGCCTTAGAACAAGAGGGGACATGGGAAATTCCTCCAAAAAGGATAAGCCAGATAACTCACTTACGAACCAGACAAAAATCACCAGCTTCTTTAAAGCATTGCCAGGCACTTTGGAACCTGTACTCACTACCAGTCCACAGCCCCTTTGGATGTTCCCTAGGACAATATCCGTGGCCAGTGGACTCAATATGCATCACCAACCATTGATAAAAACAATTCACTATTGAGTTTATGCCTAAATTTACAATATGATTCATTGGGCTCCAACGGCTGACTTTCTGAACCACCAACACAATTTGACAACATTATAGGCACCAACCGTTCAGCTCGTCCTGATTTGGAGCTTCTGGTTTCTCCCTTTGATTCATCTATTAGCGACAGCGGGGCAGATCTTTCTACTTCCTCTATTTCCATTTGGAGAATGCTGATGCATCTGTCCCTTCTTTAAACGCAGTCGCAGGCACACTCACTGGACTGTTTTGGCTTATGTTCTAGATTGGCAAGGAAGCAGGCTGACTTCAAGAGAATTTTATCCAGGGTGGTGGACATCATATTGGAAAATATAGTAAAATAAGTGCGCGTGAGCATCCACACACTGCCCCTATCGTAATCTCCAGCAGCACACCTGGAGTCTCATCTTAAATTTACATCAAATTGAATTCTCCTGCGGCCTCTTCCTGCTCACTGGCCCCTGTGGAGCAGGACATGGTGAACACTATCATTACAGCTGAGACTGAAATGTGTAGTAACTCCATCTCCTCTCCCTTGATTGAAGAGATTGTAGAACCCCCAGACTCACCTCAAATTACCATCAAGGGAGGCTCTCGTCTGCGGAGGTGTTGGGCCTGTCTCATTCATGGCTCTAACCCGCCTATTAGATAGAAGGTCTCCTTCAAGGCTGTTTCTGACCCAGCTAAAGACTGTAACTGCATACCAGGTCACAAGATCCAGGCAATCACTAAAAGGTTTCCCCGGCTAAACAATCACTAACAAGTTACTTTATGGTGAAGTTCGAAAGGTTCAACTGCGGGGCCTGATTGATCGGTGGCTCACTCCTACCGTGACCATAAATGCAACCCTGTATGATCACGAGAAGCAATTTCTTACTGGTTTTAATTCTGTAGCTAATGTATTTGAAACTCGATGCAAACTACCAGGTACCCTACCGCAGAACAGTGTACCACTGGCAGGCACTAATACAGGGAATGTAAAACTCAATTGGGTGCCGCGGTTGAATTGGAGTAAAGAGTATTCTCAACCTATTGTAACCAATCATTCAGGGGGTGCAAGCATTAATACAGGCTAAGCCTTGAATACAGACCTGGCTTTGGGCCCAGTTATAATAACATCAAGATCTTGCCTGTTCTATCAGTCTCAACATTTGTCACTGGCAGAGAAATTGCCAGGTCCCATTATGGGGCCCAACTAACCCATGGCCTAATTCTAATGAAGAGTTATACTCCCACCCCAATCAGTCAATAAGGAGGCGCTAACTTTAAAACGGGCTCTTTCCTGAACGCGTCCTTTGTCCCCTGCCCAACCTCTAATCAAAGTAAGCCCACAACAACAGGTGCCCTGAAAGAGACTTTACCTCCATGACGAACTCAAAAATCTTTGGCAGATCAACCAACTCAAGACTATCTGCTCCAATGACATACTACACATTGAGTTGCCAGAGTTTGATATCCCGACCAACTGGTCCTTAGTTGAATTTGTTTCTCCAGTCATAGTTGAAATGCTTAGCACCTTTCACTTGGAGCTCCAAACCCTGGGTTACCGTCTTACTGTGTGTAGGAAGCAGATCCTTAATACCCCCATGGGAGGTTCCCCATTTTATCCCTTGGGAGACCAGTTCTTGGTGGGCAACAACAACCCAGAAAAAGCTAGTCTTCTTTTAGCATCTCAGAGTTTATCCCTAAAGCAATCTCCCCACCAGGAAAAGGAATGCTGGGTCCCCGAGATTCTAGGGAGCAAAACCTTCTCCCACAGACAACCATGTCAGGTGGCTCTCTTGGAATACACAGGGATACCGCACTTTTCTATGTCAGTTGGCCGCCTTCAAACATATCACTGACAGTGATGTTTTTCTCCTCCAAGAGACTTGGATCTGTACAAATTTTAAATTTGATGGATATTCTATTCTTTGTTGACCTGCCGCCCGCAAAGATCAGGGCCGTCCAGCGGGAGGCCTCGCGATTGGGGCTTGTGCACGCTTTAAAATGAACAAGTACATGGCTGGTCCTTGCGTTCCCCATATACAAGCAGCCACGCTAGAGCTGCATTCTTCCCGTGGGACCCGCATTCTTATTTTAAACATCTATGATTCTCCAGGCAGAACCCACATTATCACCATGAAGAAATCCATTGAAGAAATGGTATCTAAATGGCGACAGCATTTTTTGGGAGACAATTGTCACTGCTGGGGGCTTTAATGCCCACTGTCACACCCTGTTTCTACTCCTAAACAACGTAAATCCAACTTCACGTAGCACCTTGGATACCCGTAAATCTGTGACGAGGGATAATATTGAGTAGGGCAGATTCATGGATACGTATAGTTTTAGCTATTTGAATATGAAAGTGCAATACACCTGAAATTTTACACCCCACTTGGTCAAATGGGGCATGTTTCTTGTCTTTGGACTATGTTTTCATCTCCCCTGTGTTATGGGCTCAGGCTGGCAAGTTATATATCCACTTTACTGACTTAAGTGACCATGCAGTACTTACATGGATAGATAATACCATCATAAAACGGAGGGAGGAGCATAGAACTGTCAGCCTGGAGATAAACTCACAGGGTCATATGATAATCTGATCTTTGCATCAGGGACCTGGCTCTGGACTGGTTGATCTTCCTCTCGGACCGACCTTCCCAGGTTCAACTTGGCACTTTTCTCTCCTCCATCTCACTCTCCACCGGTGGTTTCCTGCAGGGCTCTATCCTCTCGCCTTGGCTTTTCAACATCTACTTGGCCCCTTTAGCACATCTGATCTCCACCTTTTCAGCTAACTTCCAGTGTTATGTGGATGACACGTAGCTCTCCATAAATCTTCCCTCCTCTGCCTCCTCCTCTTCCTCTCTCATTCCTGACTGTCTGCTATTCAGGCATGGTGCACTGCTAATGATCTCTGCCTTAATGCCAGTAAGTCAGAGATCCTTCTCATTGGGACTCCTGCTCCCTCTTTCCCTCACACACTCTGGTCGCCCTCCATGGGCTCCTTTCCATCACCCTCCTGTGAGGGAAAAAACCTTAGTGTCATCTTTCAACTCCTCTCTCTCCTTCTTTCCTCACATCATGGCCCTTGCCAAGAAGGCACACTTTCAGTTGTACCTCCTCAGAGGCATTCTCCCTTTCCTCAGAAACTCAAATGTCTCCAGATCTATGGTCCTCTCTAGGCTGGAATACTGCAACAGCCTCTTCCTCAATCTGCCTAACACCTCCCTTTGCCCCCTTCAATTAATCCAGAACAGGACTACAAGACTTATCCTTGGCCTCAAGCCTAGGGACTGTATCTCTCCAGCCCTAAAATCTCTCCACTGGTTCCCGGTTGCTGCAGGGGTAAAGTTCAAGAACCTCTGCATCATCCACAAAGCTTTCTGGGGCCTGGCACCCAGCTACATCCAACTCTCTCGCCCCAAATACCGTCCTGCTTGAGCCCTTCAATCTTCTAGCTCTAAATCTCTGCAGCTCAGGTGCTTTTCCAAGCAGAGACTGGGGGGTAGATCTCTCTTCAACGCAGGTGCCTCCATCTGGAATGGCCTCCCTGCCCCTCTCAGACTTGGGACAGATCTCCTTACATTCCAGAAGCTTCTCAAGCCTTTCATTTTCTCTTACTCCTTCCCTCTCCACCTCCCCTGCTAATGTCCCTGCCTGCCTCTTGACTGGCTGCCTGGTTCCTTCAGATTCTTACAGGGCACCAGGCCCCCCTCGTTCAGTCTACCCCTGGCACTTGGTCTCCCCTGGCCACGCCCCCTGCACACCCTCAACCTGCACTTGCCCTTCTGCACCCCCCCTGCACTAGCCTGGCTGTGCCTGCTCTCTTGAGCCCTTCCAGCCCCTTACATCGCACTTAGCTCCCCCTGCACTTCCTGCATTTCCCTGGCTCTGTCCACTGGCACTCACTTTTCTCGCAGGCCTTTCTGCCCTGACCAGCATTCCCCCCTCTCCTAACCTCTCCCCTGCACTTCTTGTTACTGCACTTGCACAATCCGAAAATGTTACCAGGCCTAGTAGGACCATTTTTGTCGTTGTCCTCCTTGTTCCCCCTCCCTCTTTTCTTGATCCGCCTCGAACAACATTGTGTATAGGTGCATTAGAAATACCCAATAAATAAAATAAATAAAAGCAACACTTTAGTACACTCCTACACAACTGTTGACGCAATGTCGCTGGTGTTTGAGAAATGTAATCTTGAGATTCACATCAATGCTTCCGAAGGGTAGAATACTATGTAACAACAATACTTCATGCACTGCCCTCATTGACGTTTGTCGGAAAAAGGATTACCGCAGAGCCGTTTATGTATTAAGAGATCTTTGGGTGCAAATCTGGCAGCTTGGAAAAAGCACTGACATCTCTTTCCACAAACTATAAAAACTGTGTAAAAGAAATCACAAACATTCCATACATAATGCTCATTGGAAATGTCTATTCCAGCTGCTTAGAACAAATGACAACAAAAAATGTTGGCATTATCGTAAATTCCTTTCAGGAGGTAGTGCGCAAGAGCTTCATCCAATTGAGGAAAGCAGCTGGACCATATACATAGAAAAACTTTATTATCAAAACAGTTCATATAGTAAATCCTTAGTAGTAGATGAGGATTTTGGTATGCAAGACATACAAAGGGCGATAAAGAAATTTAAACCTTCACGCGACGCAGGTGTGAGCTTGTGCCAGTATGGGACACAATCCACATGGAACATATAGTTCCTGTAAATTCACACCAAAACCTCAGTGAATATCAGTGTGTAAGGAATGCCCTGATTAAGTGTCTTCCTGATTTCGTGGCAGCAGTAATGGAAAGTATTTTCAAACCTATTACCAACGATGGACTGATTCCTCCAAGCTGGAGGGAATCCCTCCTGGTACCCGTTTTCAAAAAGGGGGAACGGATGGATCCCTCCAACTACAGAATTCTGGCAATTCTGGATTCCAGCTCAAAGATCTTTGCATACCTTATCTTACAAAAATTGAACGCATGGGCTGACGAATACACTTTGATGAGAAAATACCAAACAGGTTTTCGGCAGGGGCACAGTACATATAATATATGCACATTGGAGTATGTAATTTCGGAGACATTGCCCTTTCACAGGAAAATACTCTATATATGTTTTATATACTATTCCAAACCATTTGACAATGTCCTACGCCCAAAACTGTGGGAAGAACTAAAACAATGGGTTTTGGATTCTTAATCAAGCAACATTACACATGTGCAAGCATGAGAATACGCATTAACCACAGTGGCTCTTTAAGTGAGTATCCTGACTACCCGCGGGCTCAAACAGGGGTGCATATTAGCACCCCTCTTATTCAATCTCTATGTCATCCGATATGGATGAAACACTTGGTTATTGTCGAAACCTTACAGCTAAGATTGGTAAGGAGCCCTTTCTATGGATGAGTTGTGCCGACGACACAGTTCTATTAGACCATACGTCTACCAGCCTACACCATTCCATGGATAGTTTATCGGAATACGCTTGGCAGAATGGAATGGAAATCAATCACAATAAAATCAAAAATTATGGTAATAGGTGACTGTAGCAGAAGGTCACTCCCTTTCAAGTGGTCTTTAGACAACCACATCTTGGAAGTAGTCAATAACTATTTATACCTGGGCTTTCCAATTAGGCCAAAACCCATTCTGTATTTGTATGGTGACCACATTATTTTAAAAATAATGAAAACATTATTACTTATAAAAAGGTTTATTTCAAACAAGGGAGGCCATAATGTGGAAGGACTATGTATGATCTACAATACTAGTATTGTACCAGGTATTTTGTACGGTCTTGCGGCCTTGTCTTCCTCCCATCCTCCTGGTTTGAAAAACTTGAGGGGAATCTCTTGCGTTCTATCCTGGCCATACCAAGGGCCATCCCAGTGGAGACTCTGAGGTGCGAACTTGGCACGATATCCATAAGGGCTCTCTGGTTGATCCAGCGGAGCAAATGTCTTGTAAACCTTCTTATGAGCAGTTCAGACAGCTTACAGGGGGAATTGGCTAGCCATTTGCAGGATAGCATAACCCAGGGTTTTTTGAGTGACTTGCAGATGTCTGTATAAACCTCCTTTGAAACCATAGGGCTCACTTTCGACCAGGCACTGGCACTCACAAATTTTCATGTAGTACTGAAGGATAAGACTAAAACCTGGGATTGTTCTGAACATACAGCAAACTGTCTGTAAAAAGATGATACTCTCAGTACTGCATGCAGAATTTTGTACCTAACGTTCCTTGTACTTACCTAAAAAAATAGTCCTCCAGGTTTCATTACCGATCTTCATTTTAACATACTACCTACTAAGGAGTAGATAGGTGGTTGGAATGGGGTACCATATTATGAGGAAAGTACGTGCTGCTTGTGTTTCACTGCAACAAGTAGACATATTTTGACTTCATATAATATACTATACTCGCACTATACCAAAGGCTATGGAGTCATCATCCACAAGGAAAATTTCACTTTGGATACATTCTGGAGTATGGTCTATAGTGCAGAGTCTCTGGTCATCACATCTGGGGCATATAATGATTGCAAAATTGCTAAAGTGTTACTTAAATCCTGAATTTTAGTATACGTCACTTTGCACAATATGTTTCTCCCAGGACTTTTTTTTAGGAATCCTGGGAATTCATAAGACAATGACTTCACTTTGTAGTGTGCACATCACTTTATATAGAAACTATTTCTTAGTATTTTAAAAGTAATATATTCATGATTTTATTTAATAAATGTGCAATTTCTTTTTACTATTTTGCTATGTAGCATTACATATGAATTTGGAAATTGTTAATCCTACTGATTTTATGTAATCATTTTCTTTATTGTGTATATATCTTGTTGCTTTGCTTTAGTGTGAAAGGTTAAATCTGTTAAGCAAATGCACTTAATCCCAAAAAAAGAAAGTAATATCTCTAATTTATTGAGTAATTAATTGTCTCAGCCCCCAGCAGTACCTTTATCATCAGTGGCCCATAGACAGTTGCAGTGCATGAAGACTACAGTATGCGGGATGAAAGAGGTCCCTCCCCCATTCGTCAGTGAGGAGAATGCAGATACCTGTCTGCAGGGTAATCCTGGACAGTGTTGTTGTTACAACTTCTGATATTAGACCTCAAGTGGTGAAGGAATGTGGATAGTCGTTTGAAGCCTTTGAGATCAGCCTGGACTCAGACCTCAACGGGAATGCAAACCCAATTGGAGGAGAATGATGACTGCTAGCTCTAGTCTGAGATCTGGCAGATTCTATATGGTCACATTGGGTAGTGTGATGGCATCATGAAGCAAGACACAGGCAACAGACTTAAAGTTCAAAATAATAGACTTTATTAAATCAAATGTCAGGACGGTAGAAGGCCTAACTTGCCCTATGCTAAGGTGGGATTTCGTTACCTGAATGAAACTAAGGAAAGTCTGAGTCAAAGAGTTCAACTTAAAAGTCAGTCTGTGTCCAAAACCTATACCTGCCCTCACAACTACAGCTAAACAATGTGTAGGGATGTAAATAATAAAAGAAACAGTGTTTAACCCAAAGTCCTAAGCTTCTTCCAGCTTGGATTTCTCTTTCTGCTCCCCTTCCCCAAGTGCAAAATACTTCTACAAAAGTCTCATGATTACCTTTCGCAAGTTGAAGGTGATACAGTTCCCAAACAATCCTCAGGGTTCCCATCCCCAAGTTCCAAGCAACACAGTTCAAACACAAAGAGGTCTTGAGGCTCCGTTCTCAAGACAAGCGTAGTTCATCAAGTGTCAGGGTTCCCTTCCCCAAGACTTTAACTTCACCACCACAATGTCCTTGGCTATCGGCATTCAGGGATCACTGGTCTAGCTGGGCACAGTTGTCAGACTAAACGGTCTACCCATCACAGGTCGCGCAACCAGGATCCCTGGGCTCTTCAGCCCACACAGGTTCTTTAGTACTGGCTCCTGTGCACTAAGTCACCTTCACTCTGCTCCTCTTTATCGGCCTCTAGGCTTTATGTGCTGATTTACACTCCTCTGGCTTCTCTGTCAGCCCCGTGCCTCTGCCATCACGTGTCACACACCTCTATCCAGTCATTGGCCTTGCTGCATTTCATTCACTCATAAAAGTTCACTTTGAGGGTATTTTGTTTGCACCCCACCTTTTTATGACTCTCTGTCACACTTGCGCCTTTTTCATAATTTGTTTTCACATGGGCCTCTTGGCAGTTCTCTTTATTTGCTTAGCCCATTAAGTTTTATACCATTGCTTAACTTCAGCGTTTCATTTAATTCGGTTTTCAATATGCATTCATGCAATTTAATGTTAAGTTTCCATTCAGTTCGGTATTCAATATGCATTTGTTTTGCTTAAAGGAATGGTGCGGTCAGAAATATTATTGGCCAAAAAGATGGCCAATAATAAAACAAATATCTAAAATATATATATATTTTTTTAAGTCCCTATGGAAAGTATTGAGCAAATGAAGCTCAAACTTTAAAATGGAAAGCACATGGGGGCATCCATTTTGTGAAATGGATGCCGCCTGTGCTTGCCTTTGCGGCACTAATGAAGCAAAAGCCAGCCAATTGTAGTAAACAAAAGCTACCCCTGGGTGCCAGACTCGGAGGACGGAGAGCAGAGACTACAGGCAGGAAAGCTGAAGCTGCATCCCGGTAAGTGCTAATTTTCTTTTTAAATAAGCACTAGCTGCATTGGAGGAGCCCAGAAAACTTAGAAATAAAATCGCAGCTTTTAAAACGTTGGCTTTATGTTTGCGGTAGCTTCAGCTTGGAGCCCTGCGCTCCAAGCTGAACCTACCGCAAACATAAATACACCGTTGTTGTGTTTCAAATACGCTGCAGTTTTTCTTTCTAAGTTTCTCGCGCTTCTCCGAGCCAGAGGAGTCTGAGAAACTTAGAAAGAAAAACTGCAGCGTTTTTGAAACACAACCGCGTTGTGTTTCTGCCTGCCGTGGCTATCACTTTGAGACCCAAAGTGAAAGCCAAGGCAGGCAGAAACACAACGCGGTTGTGTTTCATTGCTGCAGTGTTTCTGCCTACAGCAGCTTTCATTTTGGGGCTTTGGGAGCCCGAGAGCTCCAAAGTGAAAGCCGCTGCAGGCAGAAACACAACACGGGTGTTTTGAAATGCTGCAGTGTTTCTGCCTACAGCAGCTTTCACTTTGGGGGGAGCCCGAGAGCCCCAAAGTGAAAGCTGCTGTAGGCAGAAACACTACGCGGGTATTTAGAAATGCCGCAGTGCTTCTCACTGCGGAAGCTTTCGCGTGGAGTCTCCTGGGCTCCCCCAACCCTGAGGGAGTCCAGGAGACTCCAAGCGAAAGTTGCCACAGTGAGAAATACAACGTTTTTGGATTTGTAAATGCTGCAGTATTTACAAATCCACAAAAATATTGTTATTCTGAATGTGGCAGCTTTCGCTGGGAGTCTCCTGGACTCCCTCAGGGTTGGGGGAGCCCAGGAGACTCTACGCGAAAGCTGCCGCTTTCAGAATAACAATGTTGTTGTATTTGTGATTGCCGTGGTTTTCCAACCACGGCAATCACAAATACAACAACGTTATATTTTTAATTGGTGCGCCTCAGCTTTTTGCCTTCATTTTTTGTTTTCTGTGCTTCCCTGGGCTTGGGGAGCACAGAAACTTAAAATGAAAGTGAAGGCAGCCTCCTCAGCTCTGCTCAGGCTGCAGTAAGAAAAAGCTGCCAGTAGGGGGCTTTTGCTGCTTGTTTAGTGCAGCAAGGGCAGAGCTGAGGAGGCTGCCTGAAATCACAAAATGGATGCCGCCTAGTGCTTCCCATTTTAAAGTTTGAGCTTCATTTGCTCAATACTTTCCATAGGGACTTAAAGAAAATATATATTTTAGATATTTGTTTTATTATTGGCCATCTTTTTGGCCAATAATATTTCTGACCGCACCATTCCTTTAAGTTTACGTTTGCAGCAACCAGAGACTTTAGAAAACGTTCTCTCTGAGGCACGCGACCACTCCGATACAAACTATTCCTTCTCAAACTTCAACAATGGAAATGTTCTTGCTCATTCACTCACGTACTAAGTTATACCAAGTTTATCATCAGTCAGAAACATACCGGTCCCATCGATAACTTTCACAGCAATGCGGAGCACACAAACCTCCGATATTAGGGGTCCAACTTCTGCCTCACGGACACTCCTGTGTCTGCTCACCAACACAGGAGAACAAGAACTTTCGTTCAAAGGGAAAGGGACGGCTTCTCCACACAGCTCCCTTCTCCATCTTCAGTTTGCCCAAAGGAGTCCCAGCTGCCACAACACGCTTCACGAGACCAGCTCTCTCAGCAGTCCCCCGCGTCTCGGTCTTCTGCAAACAGCAGACTGATTTGCAGCAGTTCCCTCTTACGGCTCGCCTCCTCTTAAACAAGGTCCCCTGCTGGTCTCTCCCACACAGGCCTCCCTGTTGGTCCCAGTGGTGTTCTCTGCCTCTCATGTTATAGACCAGCAACCCTGTAACTGGTTGCAGGTGGGTTTTCTCAATTGAGCTTGCCTGACATTGATTAAGGGGGCATGCTTGACCTTCACAACATTTTGCAGGCATCTTCCTTGTCCCAGTACTAAAGTGGTGAAATGGCTTAGGGTTCATCACTCTTAGTTGCCTCTCCCTCGTATCAGTACTGTCAAGTGTCACATGAGTGGAAATGAGGGGAGCTGGTTTACAATAGCTTATAAAGGTCGGGGGAAGGTTTGGTTGGTCATCAGTAGGGAAAGGGGTATACCATGTCTCGCCCGCGTGCACCCCATTAACAATCCCCAAGGACCCTACACCCTGATGATCCTCCCACACTTCTCCACCCTAAGGGTCGGGATCCAAGATCGATGGCCTTTCCCTGGCCACCTGAGAAGAGGATCCAGGGGGTTTAGGAGTGAGAATACCCTCAGGTTTCTCATAGTATTCAGATCACCGAGGGAAGGTGTACTACACTATTAAATGGCCATGCTCATGGTTATGGGCCTACCTCTTCAAAACATCCATCTGCAGTGAAGGAGTCATTTGTCTTCACTTCTGGATAGTGGTGGGGGGGCCTGGGCTGTTGCAAAGCAATCCGCAAGCGGGCTCATCTACTTTACTGAGAGGATTGTCTGGTCTGGGGATCATTGCTTAGGGTTTCCTCGTACCACTCCACTACCCTATGCATTGAACCAAATACAGGCTCATGAATCCAATTGTGTCTCCAATGTTCATTCAGAAGTGCCTGTGGTTCTTAACAGATCAAATGTACTTGCCTTATTCCATGAGATCATGTTGTTATGCCTACTGTCCTCTTAGGATATTGATACGATTTATTTTCTTGACAATAACAGGATGGATATTGTAGAGCTAGGTTTAAACTCAAGTTTAATTGGCTGAATAATGAGATATGGCTCAAGACTGGGTCGGCTGCCATTAGAGCACATTGTTCATATTTACTCTGCAAGATCAGCACCATTGCTGATTGATGTTGCAGCTGTGTGGGGTTACCACCCGGCCAAGACAGCCCAGGTCAGTGAAAATCAATTCCTGAGGAAAATCATGGGTGTGCCTCAAGTATTCCCGGGGTACTTGCTACACAAAGAACTCGACCTGGTCCATGTAGAAGACCTTATACTATTACAACCATTGGCCTATTGGCTATGCCTATGGAGAAACTCTCATCTGTCAGAACCTTGGTGAGAGATGTAATGACCTTGAATGTCAGTGGCTCTTCTGTCTGGCTAAATTACAATAAATCATCTCTCTGCAAACTTGGCTGCATGCATTTCCGGAGTGAGGAACCATCTGTTAGCAATGTTGGATAAAGGGAGTTCATTGGTACCTTTATTCTATAGAGCAAATGCCAAGGGGAGAAAAAAATTGCATAAATAAAGTGTGAAATTTTGACACAAGAATATCCCTGCCGTAGTTGCCAAGATAAGTTACGCCCAGTGGTTTACAAACCCAAGGAAAAGGGAAATTATTCTTTGTCTTAGAACAAACATACTTTTCACAAACCAAATGGCACCCTTTCCGCAGAGCAATAGTACCGCTGGGCGGAACGGTGTATGTTATTGGCACAACGCGCATGACTTGCAACACTTTTGGTTTTTTTAAACTGTTTGCGATCCTGAGCAAGACATTCCTCTTTCCAATATTGAGGGTGTGAGGAGTGAGACATGTTCATCCATTCCCTTAGGCTTCTTTTTTTATAAGGGTCAGATTTGTAGACAGCATAGTGTGTTTACTCCTATATTGAAAGTGCTTTTTTGTTGCATAGCAAATTCCTGCGAATTACATTTTCCATGTTCTGCTTCTTTCAATGTACTATCTATATAGGCTGTTTTACTCTATTTTTTATATATATGCATTGCTATGGTTGTATCGTGTCTATATTGTACATTATTTGATGGAAATCACTATTTTCCCAAATAAAGAAAGATTAAAGTAAGTTCCAACAGCTCGCAAAAAGCCTTAATGGTGGCCGTCCTTCTGGGGGTTGTTGGTGGCTTGTAGAAACTCGATATTTGATCAAGCTGAGCTCGTCTCGGATTCTGTTCAAAGATTGCTGGCTTTAAATATTTTTGTGAAAGGGAATGCTATGAACAACCCCCTTAGTATTATTGTCATCTATTGCAATCCTGCATATTCTTGTCTGGAAATGTCCCTGCTTTCCTTGGGAAACATTCTTGGTAAGGTGTTGTTGAAGGATGATGGTAAGAATTTGATGTTAGTGGGTGTTATAAACCCCGAATGTCTAATCAGGGAGACTGGGTTGAATAGATCTGCCTGGCGTTGTAGATACAGTGACAGATGGAATGATTTTTTCTGGGGCTTATAAATTGCAAATGGCTCGATTCAGGGCATTTAAATGGCAGTGCCACATGGAACAACATGCTCGCTGCTGTTTTGAGGTCTTGTGGGAAACAGTTTTTGTAGATACCCACATTTGTACTGTTTCACAGATGAGTAACCGACTGAAAAATGTCTGTGCTAATGGTTCTTATTTAAATAACAACCTGCGGCTTTTTATTAGGGGCGCTGCTCTTACTGATAAATTAGATACCCTCATAGTCCTGTCTTTTGTTTCCTTTTTATGGAGTAAGGAAATCCGTAGGGATTCTATCCTTACTGGTACTTCTATAAGGAGTCATTTAGTTGATAGGGATATCCTTATTAGGACAATAATTCTGAGAGGGAACCTTAGGTGTTTGGCAACATTGAGCAGACAGGGCCTGGATTGTACCAAGGAAAATAAAAGTCTTAAACAAGATTTTAAGAATTGGAGTAAGGGGCAGCGTTTAATGTTGAATCAGAGGGATGGGGAAGTGATGTTGAAAGCTGTGATCTCTGGTAACAGTAGGAATTTGTGGTCACTGATAAATGACGACATTTCCTCACGAGCCGTTTCTAGGACAATTCAGTCCCCAAAGATCTCTTGTGATCCCATTTGAGAATGTATATAAGCCCTCTAAATCAATGCTTCGGATCAATTTCGACTGCTCAATATGGAATGTGTCCTTTGATGTGTTCTCAGTAGAGCATCATATTAAGGAGGCATCTTTCTCTCGGGCTGCGGGGCCTACTGGCCTTAGTAATACGGTACTGAAGAACGATAGTGAAGTATGGGCCAATACTCTGTTTTTATTATTTAATGATATTATTAGGCACAAACGTATCCCTGCCTCCTGGAAGTTTGCTCTTGCTGTTCCTATTTACAAAAAAGGGCGACCGGTCTGATCCCGTGAACTACAGGCCGATCGCCCTTTTGGACGCCGATAGCAAGTTGTTTTCAGCCATTGTCGTGGATGAGCTGGAGGCCTGGGCAACTCGTCGACTACAGATTTTTCAGACAGGTCTTCGAAAATGTCTGGACATGTCACTTAAAGGCCTTCTACTTAGTTGTCTGCAAAAGAAGGCTTGGAGTGGAATGGCTCCCCCCCTTATACACTGTCTTAATTGATTTTTCGCTGGCTTTTGATTCAGTAAACAGGAGCCTGCCATGGCACAGGTTACATTCTTGGTGGATCCTCTCTCCCCTATTAGCCTTAATACAATATCTGCATGAAGATACAGTGGTCCAGATTAGACTAGTTGGCCTGCGCAGTCTCTCAAAGCCAATAGAGACTCACAGAGGACTGCGGCACAGTTGCTTTTTGGCTCCTTGCTTATTTAATTTACCTATCTCTGACAATGGTGCTTATCTGGAGAATGCATCCTTTATGAGCCCTAAGATTGGCTCATTGAGAGTAACATGGCTCGCTTATGCAGACAATTTAGTCTTAGTTGACACCACCCAGCTGGGGCATCAGATGCTCTTGAACGCCGTGAAGGAATATGCAGCTGCTAATGAGTTGGTAATAAACCATAAAAAATCCAATCTTATTTGTTTAATTAGAAATGGGAATTAACTGTATGGCTACACATTGTAGCTGGATGAGGTGGTCTTAACCTTGGTGAGAAAAGTAACCTATTTGAGCTTTGAGTTTTGGGCAACCCCGAATAAGTCGCAAATAGTGAATAGGCTGAATAATGAAATTGAACAATTTGTGCACCAGATGGGGAAAATAAAGCAAAAGTAGTGCAGATTCGATGTAACTCCTCTAATTCAGTTTATAGGGCCAAAGTGATCCCCTTGATTTTATATGATATGGAAGTTGAGCCCTGCGTTTTTTGGGGGAAATTATCGCTTCTGATTCGGGGTCCCCGTTTTCGGAATTGCGTGTTATTCTAGATACTATAATGGCGACTGTGTTACTAAAGCTACAGTGTTTCGTGGAAGGCATTTTGAAAGATTGCGGCCTCTCACTGGGACTTCGAATTCTAATCCGCTCATGGTTAAAAAAGATTTTTTCGCCATGACTGGAGTAGGACTATTGATTGTCTGCAAGGATATTCTTTGTATGGCCCTTTATCCATTTTGGATGAACTCATGGGCACTGTGCCCAGATATGTAAACAAGTTTCCAAATTCCTTCTGGTGTGACACATTTTTAAGATTTAGATTGAATGGCATTTTAGCATCACGCTAGAAGGATTTGGTAATTTTAAACGGTTGTCATTTTTGCCTGAAGGATGAGACTCAAACACTAAAGCACCTTATGGTTGCCTGTCCTGCTCTAAGTCATCTCAGAATTATATTACAGGGGGCGACTTGTAGAACAGGTGTGCTGGTTGAATACGGATGAATTTTGGTACAGATTAAATTCTGGCAATGAAAGGCTGCTGAAGTTCTTCCATTTGTAAAGCATCTTAATGTGTTAAGGGCCCCAGAGAAGTGATTTTCTCTCTGTACATTTTAGCTTGTTGAAAAATCAAATGGCCGATCCATGGTGGGTTTGTTGCTTGCTATTTATAGGAATATGAATTATGCACTTAATTGTGGATTTCAGTGTTTTTATTCTGTGTTTTTATTCCATGTTTTGATTTAATGTTATTGAAATTGAACTATACTGTACTTTTATGTTCTTTCATATGTTTTCTCTTCATATGCTCTCTTTTGTATTTTTTATGTGAAAGGTTTAATATATTTAACCATAAGATATTAAAATAATATATACATATATTTATTTAGGCACTTTACTTGCTTGACACACTATAGAATTGAGATATTACATCTTTTGTAATGCTGTGCGATAAATCAGTGAGTTGATTAGTATTTTTAAAGGTACCATGAGAGCAATGCATTTTTTCATCTTTGTTATTGTGTGAGAGCACTTGTTGGAATGAACAATTATTCTGGTCTCATGGTGTCTATAAGAGTGTGAGAGAAGGTAGGTTACCATGAAATACCTTGTTCACATTGCAAGCATCATTACAGGTCTGACGGTAATGGTAAGATCAAGTGGTATTTTATACAACTCCTATGTGTAAAATGCCACCAATTAAAGGTTGTGATTGCATGGAATTTTGACTGCATTGGGTACACAGTACTGCCTTGGGTAAATATGGGCTATTTACTAGAGGAAGTACTTTCTATGTAACCGGTGCCATAAATGTCCCACATGAGCTGGTCCGATAGCACAGCAAATAGAGCACCACACACCGTGGGTAGTAATAAACTCAGATACCCCAGGGTTTGTAGCGCTATATAAATGCAAAATTATTATTATTATTATGATCCTAACCTTTAATTAGGTGTTATTTAAGAAAACAGAAGGCATTTAAATACCCCTTGTGTTCACCGTCACCACCATGCCTGTAGGTGTTATGTGACAGTGTATCAGCTCTCTTCTTAGTTGACATTGGGACATTTTAAAATGCTACTACGCTGCGTGAAAAACAGTACCCGGAGAGCTAATTTGTTATTCATTTCTTTTCAGAGAGGAACATTTTAAAGAATGTGTGAACTTCATACACTTCTGTCGTATGAAGGGGGGGAACTGTCTTGTCCACTGGTAAGAGATGTGTTTATTTATTCGCGTATATATTGCACATGTGTATGGCGCCTATACACAAGTGTTTCCAGGCGCCAACAAGACAATGGGGGTGGGGCAGGGGAGAAAAAACAATAACAGTACAAGAACGGTCCTACTAGGCCTTGTGACATTCAGATCGTGCAAGTGCAGTGAGAATAAGTGCAGTTGGGAGGGGGAAGGTCAGGGCGGGAGGGCGAGGATGAGGGGAGGGCGAGGGAGAAGTGCAGAAATGCAGGGGCTGAGGGGGGCCCAGGAGGGCAGGTGCCAGGGAGAGCCAGGGGTAAGGGTCAGCTAGTGCAGGGGAGGGGTGGACAAGATTCAGGCTAGTCAGGGAAGGGTGCTCGAGGGCATGTACTGGTAAGGGGTACTGAGGTAGACTGGACGAGGAGGGCCAGGCCCAAGTAAGGCACATAAGGGTCCAGGCACCAGTCACAGCGGTGGGGGGAAATTTAGCAAGGGAGGGGGAGAGGGAAGGAGGAGGAGAAAAGGAAAGTCTTGAGAAGGTTTGCTGTACATAAGGAGTTCTGGCTCAAGTCTGAGAGGGGCAGGAAGCCCATTCCAGAGGAAAGCTCCTGCCTAATAAAAAAAAACTACCCTCCACTCTCTGCTTGGAGAAACGTCTGATCTGCAAACAGTTGGAGCTAGAGGACCGAAGGACTCTAGCCGGGAGATATTTAGGGAGTGAACATTGGCTGTAGCAGGGTCCAGGCCCCAGAAAGCCTTGTGGATGATGCAGAGAATTTGATCCTTGCAGCCACTGGGATCCAGTGGTGAGATCCTAGGGCTGGAGAGATGCAGTTCCTGGGCTTGAGGCCAAGGATTCTATTTATTTACTTATTGTTTGCTTGTTAGGCGCTTATACAATGAGAACATACTGTTTCAAAGCGCCCACAGGGCAGGGAGGGAGCAAGGGTGAGAAATACATTGATAATGCAATATTTAAGAGCAGAGGGGGAAAAGGTAGAAGGTACAAACCTACTGTCCCTTGTGAGTATTCAGAATGTGCAAGTGCAGCAAGGAAGAGGGAAGAGGGGGTAAGTGCTGGGGAGTCCAAGCTCATGGGTGAGCCACAGATGAAGTGCTAGGAATGTTGAGTGCTATACAGAATGAGGCCGCAGGAGGTGTAAGTGCGAACCTCCAGGGCAGAGGGTGTGCAGCTGCAAGTGCTATGGATAGACAGGAGCTGGGCAGAATTGGTGTGGGAAGTCAGGGCCCTGAGGATGCATAAGGGCCCAGAACACCGATCGCAGCAACTGTGGGATTAACAGAGGAGAGAAGAAGGGATGGAGGAGTAAAGTCTTAAGGAGCTTCCGGAATTTGAGAAGATCCTACTCAAGGTGCAGAGGGAGGGATAGGCTATTCCATAGGAGGGAGCCCGCAGAGGAAAGTGAACGACTACCTACTCTCTGTTTAGCAAAATTCTTTTTACACAAAGAGTTGGTGCCAGAGGAACGTAGTGGTCTAGAGAGAGAGTATTTAGTGAGATAAAGTTGAAGATAGTGTGTTCCCCAGGCCCAGGCAGCCTTGTGGATTATGCAGAGGGATTTGAATTTAATCCGTGCAGCAACCAGGAGCCAGTTAAGACATTTTAGTGCAGGAGAGATACGGTCCCTGGGCTTAAGGCCAATGATAAGTCTGGCTGCCCTATTTTGGATTAGCTGGAGGGGTCGCAGAGTGGAAGATAGAAGATTCAGGAGGAGACTATTGCAGTAGTTAAGCCTAGAGAGAACCAGGACTTGGGTCACATTGAGCCTCTGAGGTAAAGTGAGAAAAGGTAAAATTCCTTTGAGAAGTAAGGGCTGAAAGTGCGACTTTGTGGCAATGTCCTCAGTGTGAGGGAGGAGAGAGAGGAGTTGAAGATGACTCCATGGTTTCTGGCTTCAGTTGAAGGCTCAGGGGGAGAGCCCAAGGAGGAAGGCCAGATTGAGGGGAAGACGGAGGGAGCAGGGGTCCCGATGGGAAGGATGTCAGTTTTACAGGCGTTGAGGCAGAGATCGTTAGAAGCGCACCAGGACTGGATGGCAGATAGGCAGTCAGGGATGATGGAGGGTGCAAGAGGGTCAGCAGTGAGTTTGAAAAAGAGCTGTGTGTTGTCTGCGTAAAACTGGAAGTTGGAGGAGAATGTTAAAGAGCCAGGGGAAGAGTATAGAGCCCTGGGGACACAACAAGTGGAGAGGGAAGGAGGAGAGGAGAAGGAGCCCAGGATGTCTTGGGAAGAGCGGTTAGTGAGGAAAGAGGTCAGCCAGTCCAGGGCCCGTTCCGAGATACCAAGGGTATCGTGGAGCTTTTGTATGAGGATGGAATGGTTGACTGTGTCAAAGGCAGAGGGGAGATCGAGAAGGATAAGGACAGCTGGGTAGTTGGAGTCCAGAGATGCGAGCAGATCTTCACAGGTTTTCAGAAGAGCAGTTTCCGTGCCTCTGGATACTTGGAATCCAGATTGACGGTTGTGGAGACCACCAACAGGTTCAGTGCGAGAGTTGAGTTGGGGCAAGGTCAGTTTCTCAAGCAGCTTCCTCAGGAAGGGGGTGATGGAAATACGGTGGTAGCTGGCAGGGCAAGTAGAGTCTGAGGATGGTTTTTTTCAGGAGTGGGCACACAAGGGAGTGCTGGGGGGGGGATCCAGTGGCAAAAGAGTGATTGCAGAAATCAGCGAGAGCAGGGGCAAGGGAGCTGATGGCCCTGGGTGAGCAAGGGGAGACCTGTTTAGAATGGACCTTTATGGAGTGGACAACTCTGGTAACTTCTTCGGGTGTGACAGGGGAGAAGGAGGAAGGAGGGGGATTGAGGAGAGGGGGCTGTGGGATGGGTTGTGAGGGAGAGTAGAAATGGTGGTCAGGTTGTCCTGAGGTTTGGTAGCAAAGTCTGAGGCCAGTGCATTGCAGAGGGCTTGGGAAGCAGATGTGGAGGAGGAGACTGCGGAAGGGTTGGCTAGTTCCCTGCAGATCTTGAAAAGTTCAGCCGTGTTGTTAGATGCGCCGGAGACCCGTGGCTGTATGTGGGCTCTTTTCCTTGCATGGATTGCGAGTCTGTATTGCCTTTGGAGCAAGCGGCAGTCCATTTTGTCAGAGGATGAGTCTGAGGTTAGCCACTTCCGTTCTGCCGTCCTGCATTTTCTTCTCAGGGCCACAAGTTTGGTCTCGTACCAGGTGTTAAGCTTAGAGGCAGATTTCAGGCGGATCCTCATGACTGGGGCAGGAATGTCAAGCGTGTTGGTGATGGACAGGTGGAGGTTGCTGAGGTCAAAGTCAGAAGTAAAGTCAGAGATGGGGGTGAGGGGGTGAAGGCGAAGGCAGCCGCAGTCACTCGTTTCATCGGGCGGATGTTAGTGAACGAGGTTGGTGGAACTTTATGGGGGGTGATCAGGTGCCCAAAGGGACCCAGGTGGATGGAGAGGAGAGAATGGTCTATCCAGGAGAGAGGGGTGACTAGTGGGGGGGAGAAAGGGGTCAGAGTGTATGAAGGCATTCAGAGTATGTCCAGCAGAGTGGGTTGGCCCAGAAGGGAGAATGGAGGGGGAAAGCGAGGTGCGGAGGTCAGTGAAAAGAATGGATGCAGAGCCAGGGGAGTCCAGTTGAATGTTGAAGTCACCCAGGAGGAGGAGATTAGAGATGGATAAAAGTAAGGAAGAGCAGAAGTCAGCCCATTCAGAGAGGAACAGGGTGGTGGCGCCTGCATGCCGGTAAATGGTAGCAATGGTCAGGGTGGAGATGGGAGAGATGACCAACTTGCAAACCAGGCTTTCAAAGGAAGAGTAGTACTGGGTATATAAGATGGGAGCAGGAACCTACTCGGGGAAGATTAAGGCAACCCCCCACCAGTGCAGTGAGGTGGAGGCATGGAAATGATCTTGAAGCCGTCAGGGAAGAGGGAGTCAAAAGCAGTGACTGAGCTGGCATTGAACTAAGTCTCTGTAAGAGCGAGAAAGTCAAGGTGAATGTCTTTAAGAAGGAGACATATGTCAGCGGAGTGTTTGTTGGCTGAGCGGGCGTTAAGAGTTGCCAGGTGGAGGAAGTCTGTGCTTTTGAAGGCTTTCTGAGGTGGAGTAAAGAAGCGTGGTACACCAGTCAGAGAAGGGAGAGAGAGAGTAGATAGGGGAGATGCAGGAGAAGGAAGGAAGTTAACGAGAGAAACCAGGATCGGGTCAAAGGGAAGGAGATTGGGTTGTAGACCCTGAACCAGGATGGTGCCAGTGGGATTGACATTAACAAAGCAACGTGAGGATGAGAAAATGGCCAAGAGGACTACCCACTTGGTGCCACCGTTAATGGGAGAGCATGTGGAAGGAGAGAGACATGAGATGGGGGGTCCATACATCTGGAGAGGGGACAGAGAAGCGGATATCAGTGAAAACCTCTCTACAGGAAGCACTGACATAGGTGTCTGCAAGTCCAGGGGTTGCACTCAAGATGTCTTTTTGTGCTTTTTTCTACCAGACTTTGAGAGGGAGCGGGGATAGGTGATAGTGTAGCAGTTAGAGAATATAGGAGAAATGGAGAGAGCCATAGGTCGACAGAGGTGTAGACAAGGAATGAAGGGGGAGTGGCAGCACAGCACAGTTCTAGCTAAACTCAACAGGAAGCTAGTAGATGAAGTCGGAAATGAATAAGTGCAAACCAGAAGAAACAGAATAACATCAGATAAATGGTAAAGAAATGTATGAACTAAACACACCTAAATTCGATTTTGAAAACGGAGGCAACAAAAACAATGCAATGTTAATTGGATGTAAAACTAAACAGGCAAAGCAGACGGTGCACAGATCTAATGCTAGGCACAGCTTAATTCGATTTTAAAATGGAGGCAGCAAAACAATGCAAAGCAGATGTTGCGCAGATTTAATGCTAAACACAAATGGGAGTCATAAGTGCAGTAAGAGAAATGAATTTAGTTGAGGTGGGAATCAAAGAGGTGAAAGGCACAGTCAATGCTTAAGGAAAGTTAGGTTTGGAGATCAGCCAAACTTACTTTCATGTTTGTAGGCATCATGCAGAGACTAGGATCCAGTGACATAGTAAGCAGTCCAGTGAAATGTCAGGGTGGTGGATCATAGTTTGAGCAGGGAATCGGAGGCCCTCTTCGGCCCGGACAGGCAGAGACAGGGCCCTTGAATACGGTCCTTTGGCGGTGGCCCGGCTTCGCCAGCTGGTCTGCTGTTGGTTGGAAAGTACTGGCAGACAGCAATCAGGCGGTCTGGTGCTGCCTCAACGGAAAGGAAGGGCTGCACACTACCATGTCGGCCTTCATTGTAGGGGTCGAGGTGGCAATTCAGGCAAATGAAGATTGAAAAGAACAAATAAAAGCACATGCAGCAATTTTGCACAAAAGAGGAGAGTGCTTTGCAGGGATTGCAGTGCGCTAATTCTGGATGATTGAATGTGCACCCCACGAGCCTCGTTGCTCAAGTGGGGCATCATGCTGCAAGGCTGCAAATATACAAGGTGCCAACCCCAACTCACTGTGGAATTGAGGTGGTGAAAGGAGGGGATCTCTAGCCTGCAGATGGGAAGGCTTGTTCTTCCTTGGTCCTGGTAGCTGGAAGGATAAGTCTTGCGGCCCTATTCTGGATTAACTGAAGAGAACAAAGGGAGGAAATAGGCAGATTGAGGAAGAGGCTCTAGCAGTAGTCCAGCTTAGAGAGAACCAGAGCTCTGGAGACATTGAGCTTCTCGGGGAAAGTTAGGAAAGGGGGAATGTCTCTGACAAGGTGGAGCAAAAAGATGGTCTTCTTGGCAAGATGTGTGATGTGAGGGGAGAAGGAGAGAGAGGAGTCGAAGATGACTGCAAGGTTTTTTGCCTCACAAGAGGGTGACTGGAGGGGGCCCAAGGAGGGCGGCCAAAGAGTGAGAGGGATACAGGGAGAAGGCGTCCCAATGAGAAGGATCTCAGTCTTACTGGCATTAAGGCAGAGTTCATTAGCAGAGCACCATGCCTGAATAGCAGTCAGACAGTCAGGTATGAGAGAGGAAGAAGAGGAGGTAGAGGAGGGAATCTTAAAGTAGAGCTGTGCGTCATCAGCATGACACTGGAAGTGAGGAGAGAAGGTGGAGATCAAGTGGGCCAGAGGGGCAAGGTAAATATCGAAAAGCCACGCCGATAGGATTGATCCCTGAGGAACGCCGCAGTTAGAGAGTACGGTGGAGGAGAGGATATGGCCCAGATGCACTTGGGAAGGCCGGTTAGAAAGGAAGGAGGTCAGCCAGGCCAGTGCCCAGTCCGTGATGCCTAGGGTATCACAGAGACAATTTATGGGGATGGCATGATTGACCATGTCATAAGGCAGAGGTAAGATTGAGAAGGATCAGAACAGAGGGAGAGTTGGAATCAGGTTTTGAGAACAGGTGTTCACAGGTGTTCAGGAGAGCAGTTGCCATGTCTCTGGGTGCGCTGAAGCCAGACAGGTGGTCGTGGAGACAGCAAACCGATTCGGTGTGGTGGATCTACTAAATAGTTGTAACAGTTGCAATGCATTCCGGTAAAAACCTTAGCAATCTTTCAGTTGCAAGAAATAGCCAGATGGATGTTATTGAGGTGCGTGACGGTATCGAGGCACATGATGATAGCAGTCAATGTGCTTGATGATAATTGTGAGGAACTTTGGAGGTTGAAAGTCATGACGTGGTGGTTAGATGATAGATCTGATTTTGAGGGCAATGAGATGGACATTGATAATGATGAGCTGGATAAGAAGGATTCTGATAATGGTGATGTTGTGTATTTAGTGGTGAGGTGAATGAGCATGGCGGCAAGGATGTTGGCATTGTGTTATACATTGACAGTGTCCATGTGCGAGATGATAATGATGAGGATATGAGGAGAATGTGGTGGTGAGATGGCCACTGGCAAAGGTGAATGGTTGAGGGTGACGCTGAGGTGGATGATGCTAATGCTGAGATGCCGCTTGAAGCCGAAGTAATTGATCATGACGGGGTTATCACTGTAGACGGTGAGCTGGGTACGCGACGATGGGGTGTGATAGGAGCCCATCTTTGTTTTTCGGGAAGCCTGGAAAAACTGAAAGAAAGCTCAGAAGGAAGAAGCAAATAGAATAGGGGGCATCCAGCAATGGTGGAGAACCAATGCTGCACTCCTCAGAAACAGGAGTGGTTCAGATAAATAAAGTCTTTAACTTTTTAGGGTATAGCCCCACAAGCTAGGAAACATAGTCTCAAGTATTTCCATTAGAGAGTTTACAAAAGGGGAAGAAAATGCTTGAGGTGTATAAAGCAGACCATAATGCTGGCGAAGAGGACTGGAAGGGGCTATCGAGGATTCTGAGGATGGTGGCACAAATGCACCATGCCCTGTGGTTCACATAGTCCTGCTAGTCATTCAATGCCCCCGCCTGTTGCATAGTCCTGTCTGCCACCTTTCTGAGGCACGCAGAAGGCATGTGATGGAGTCTACCATGGGCCAGAGAAGTCTGGAAAGGCATGCGATGGAGCCTACCATGGGCCAGAGAAGTCTGGAAAGGCATGCGATGGAGACTACCATGGGCCAGAGAAGTCTGGAAAGGCATGCGATGGAGCCTACCATGGGCCAGAGAAGTCTGGAAAGGCATGCGATGGATGGGGGGTGGTGATGCTGAGTGACTTTGGATGTGGTGAGTCGAAGCTCTTGAGAATATGATGGTCATTTGCATTATGCCCTCCTTTCTTCTGCAGCCTGGCTGGCATCTCCCGCAGCCCTACTATTGTGGCAGCTTACATCATGGCAGTGACCGGGCTGAGCTGGAGGCAGGCGCTTGATGCAGTGAAGGTGTTGCGGCCATGCATTGATCCTAATGTGGGCTTCAAGCAGCAGCTGCAGGATTATGGCTGCTGGAGGGCACAAGAGGTAAGCCCAATCTGTTGTAACATCGCTACATTCCATGAAAACATGGCTGCCTCCGAGTCCCATAACCAGCGGCAGGCACACTCCTAAAGCAGGCCAGGTTCTACAGCAAGGCAACTCTGGGCACTCGCCCAGGGCGTCAGCGGCAGAGGGTCACCAAGGGGCACCAAATTAGACCTGCATCCAACAAATCTGCCCCTATTGCAAATTACATATGAGTCTTTGCCACTCTAGCTTTGTCTCAGCCTGGCATATGCTATTTCCTCTGCCTCTTCTGGATGTTCTCTTTGGAGAGTTTGGACCTTTTATAGCTTTCATGCACGTCCTCCTCTCGCGCTCTCTCCCCCACTCTCTCCCTGTTTCCCTCTCTGTCCTTATTTTCTTTATCTCACTGAAAAAAAATATACATCCCTCTACTCTTGCTCTGTAAATCTCTCTATCCGTCTCTTGTTCCCTTTCTTTATCTTTCTGCCTCTGCGCCTCACCTTTTAAATCCCTCTGTGAATCACCCTCTTTCCGGTTCCTTCAGTTTCTCACTTCATCCCCCCAGCGTCTCTTTTTCTCTGGGACTTTCTCTTTGCCTCTCTCTGACACTTTCCAGACCCTGTCTCCGCCCCTCTCACTCTCTCTGTATCTTGCTGGTTCTCTTAGCTCAGTGAGTTAAGCACTTGCTTCAGATACCCCAGTGTAACACACAGGCTCAAACACTGCAGCGCCTGCGCACCCCTTCCCTAAATGGAGCATTGTTAAATTGGGTAATATTAACACTCACTACTACAGCAACAGATGTGGGTGAAATCGGCCATGAAAACCTGATATCATTTATTCCTGGATTTCTTTCTTTCTCTGACTCCAGAACTCTGTTTCTATGGCTTTTAGGCCGTTTTTCACGTAGCCTCTTACGTCCCCATTTCTTTCTGCCTCTCTTCGCCGCACACATCCATCCCACCCTCTCATTCTTTCTTTCTTTCCTGCTCTTGTTCCTCTAGTGCTGGGTGTTTCAATCTCCTTATGTACTACTGGCTTTCGCCCCCTCTTTTTCCTCTTCTCTCTCTTTCTCTCTTGTCTCTCTTTCTCTTCTCTCCCTCATGTCTCTTGCCTCTCCTCTTGCTCTCTCTTCTGCAGTTGTTTTGACCTCCCACCATAAGGTATTTTTAATTTTTTCTTTGTCTGACCCGTTTTGGTATCTTCGGCTCCCACGCCACTCACCTTCGCCGGCGTTCTCTTCCCCCATGTATTTCTCTCTCTCCACTTCCGTCGCTTCTGTTCCTGTGGCTCTCACTTCCTCTCTCTGTCTCTGTCCTATCTCTTTTTCTGCCCCTTTCACAGTTTTTACCACAACATGTATGATTATCGTAACGATTGTGAAAGATATAGCTGGGAAGCCTGAAACAAAAATAGTAAAGCCTTGTAGTGTTAAAATTCTTTCATACATAGGAATATTTTGTCAAATGGGAATATATTATAGTATTTTTCCCTAAACTCTAAGGCTGGATATGTTTTAAATCAGGACTCAGAATATCTGTCTTTCGACTGTATTTCTGGGAAATTTCAGTTGCAAGAAGTATTTGCAAGGAGGCTGTGCAGTGAAATCCCAGCTACTCCGCATTCATAGCTCTATTCACATTTTAGGAATTAGATACTTGCAGCTGTGCTGCACTGCTCAACTTGCTGTCCTTTTCCTTTTTTAAAATGTTACCTTTTGTTTAAACCAAAAAGTAAACAGTCTCTTCCTCTTTCGGCCCAAATATACCCAGGGTTTCAAAACCGCTGACTGTGCAAAAATCCCTATTATCAATGTATGTCGATCTAATCTCTCCTTTCCCCTGCTCCCCCCACCCCCCACCTCTTGTTAAATTCTGGCACTACCTCAATTGTCATCAGGCATAGTAATGTAGCCAGTCTGTCTCTTTTTCCTCCCCCCACCTTTATCACTGTCAATAGCTCTTTCTCTATCAGAAATGTCCCCTGCCCTGTATGATAGCAGCTTGTCTCCTCCCCCCCCATTGTATTCCTCCCTCTTACCCTCAAGCACTATCTGCACTATCAGAAATGTTGTCAGAAATGTTGTCAGGCCTAGCACCATAGTTGCTTGTTTTGTCCTCCCCTCCCCCACCTCTTGTTAAATTCCGGCACTACCTCAATTGTCGTCAGGCATAGTAATGTAGCTGCTTGTCTGTCTCATTCTCCTTCCCACCCCCGCGCCCCTCCTTTTATTGTCAAATGCTCTTGCACTATCCAAAACTTTGCTAGGCCAAGTATGATAGTTAATTTTTCATTCTTAATGTATCAAGGACCTGTCACTGTATTCTCCTTTGTTCCCTCCCTGCCTTGAAGTGCTTTGAAACACATTGTGTATAGGTGCTATATAAATACTCAATTCAATTCAATAATCCCGTCACACATCTACTAAAGTCACTGGGCTCGTTCCCCAGTAGAAACCCATCTGCAGTTCATAAGTCACTGGGCTCGTTCCCCAGTAGAAACCCATCTGCAGTTCATAAATCACTGGGCTCGTTCCCCCGTAGAAACCCATCTGCAGTTCATAAGTCACTGGGATCGTCCCCCAGTAGAAATCTGTCTGCAGTTCATAAGTCACTGGGCTCGTTCCCCAGTAGAAACCCATCTGCAGTTCATAAGTCACTGGGCTCGTTCCCCAGTAGAAACCCATCTGCAGTTCATAAGTCACTGGGCTCGTTCCCCAGTAGAAACCCATCTGCAGTTCATAAGTCACTGGGCTCGTTCCCCAGTAGAAACCCATCTGCAGTTCATAAGTCACTGGGCTCGTTCCCCAGTAGAAACCCATCTGCAGTTCATAAATCACTGGGCTCGTTCCCCAGTAGAAACCCGTCTGCAGTTCATAAGTCACTGGGATCGTCCCCCAGTAGAAATCTGTCTGCAGTTCATAAGTCACTGTGCTCGTCCCCCAGTAGAAACCCATCTGCAGTTCATAAGTCACTGGGCTTGTTCCCCAGTAGAAACCCGTCTGCAGTTCATAAGTCACTGGGCTTGTTCCCCAGTAAGTCACTGGGCTCGTCCCCCAGTAGAAACCCGTCTGCAGTTCATAAGTCACTGGGCTCGCTGCCCAGTAGAAACCTGTCTGCAGTTCATAAGTCACTGGACTGGTTCTCCAGTAGAAACCCATCATAAGTCACTGGGCTCGTTCCCCAGTAGAAACCCGTCTGGAGGTCACAGTTCACATTATGCCTAATTCGCATATCCTTGCCCTTTTCCAGCATGCACACTCAATTACATTCTACCCACTTGGCACATCATGGCTGGTTTCTAGAATAACCACTCATGTTTCCGGTAGGTTCAGTTACCCTTCATTGCCTGGACTCAGCTGTCCTCTCTCACGGTTTGTAGTATGGGCTGTTAGGTGGCGCTTTAGGGAAACCTATAAGCCAGAACTATTGCATTACAGTACAGATAGGGAAAAATGGCATATGAGGAGGGACACACAACCTGGAGGTGGTGTTTGGTTATTTGCTCACCCATTCACTGCCCATGGCCTTGCTAATCCTTATGGCCATTACCACGCAGTTCCTGCGCATCACCGCCCACAACACTGCATCAGAACTCTTTGAGCTTGCTTTAATCAAGCCTTACCATCAAGCTTTCCACTTGAAGTGCCTGACAGTGTATGTTTTAGCCAGGTCTGCCTTCAGCCACTTGATTTAAAAGCACTTTGAGTGTCCTTCACTGAGGTCCAGTTAAAAACAAGCATTGGCAAAGCCAAATGTCTTGGCTTGAGTATAAATATTCGGCATTCGCGAGGCACTGCTATTAGATGCACAGGTACTCGCACCATTTTGCGCCTGCTACCATCAATAGCCAGTTCATACCACTACGGCAATGTCTGGCAAGTGCCTTGCCCATGCCTGCACACAAGCTCAAACTGTTGGCATTGCCCATGCTTGTTACTTTCTGTTGTCGGTGGCAGAAGGAAAGTAAGCCAAGGTTTAAATGGTGTTTGAAGGGCTGGACAGCCAGCAGAGCTACAGACAAGACCCCCAGTCTTTGTCGGCGGCTTGCTTGCAAGCTTGGGTGCGCTCTGTTGGCAGGCCCAGACCACCCCAGAGAGACAGCAAGGATATCAGACAGGCTGGGAAGGGTCTCTGACAGCACTTCCCTCCGTGAACCTCTTTGTGGCACATGTATACTGTTTGCTTTGCTGAGGCAATAACCCCACCCTGGGTTAGGAGCAATGATCAGATGTGTGGTGGTTCTAGTGCCAGGGATTTTGGCTGAGTTGGCACTGGCACAATGTCAGGGTGTGCACATCTGGATGCACTGGCACACTGGCCACATATGCTCTGGTGCTGCTGCGGAAGCAGGGATCAGGTCGCTGCGCCAGGACAGCCCGGGCAGAGACAGCCCGCTTTGGGCCACTGCACCAGGTCAGCCCGTGCAGAGACAGCCCGCTTTGGGTCACTGCACCAGGTCAGCCCGTGCAGAGACAGCCCGCTTTGGGTCATTGCTCCAGGACAGCCCGTGCAGAGACAGCCTGCTTTGGGTCACTGCACCAGGTCAGCCCGTGCAGAGACAGCCCGCTTTGGGTCATTGCTCCAGGACAGCCCGTGCAGAGACAGCCCGCTTTGGGTCTTTGCGTCAGGTCAGCCCGTGCAGAGACAGCCCGCTTTGGGTCATTGCGCCAGGTGAGCCCGTGCAGAGACAGCCCGCTGTGGGTCTTTGCTCCAGGTCAGCCCGTGCAGAGACAGCCTGCTTTGGGCCACTGCACCAGGTCAGCCTGTGCAGAGACAGCCCGCTTTGGGTCATTGCTCCAGGACAGCCCGAGCAGAGACAGCCCGCTTTGGGTCACTGCACCAGGTCAGCCCGTGCAGAGACAGCCTACTTCGGGTCATTGCTCCAGGACAGCCCGTGCAGAGACAGCCTGCTTTGGGCCACTGCACCAGGTCAGCCCGTGCAGAGACAGCCCGCTTTGGGTCATTGCTCCAGGACAGCCCGTGCAGAGACAGCCCACTTTGGGTCTTTGCGTCAGGTCAGCCCGTTCAGAGACAGCCCGCATTGGGTCATTGAGTCAGGTCAGCCCATGTAGAGACAGCCTGCTTTGGGTCACTGCGCCAGGTCAGCCCGTGCAGAGACAGCCCGCTTTGGGTCACTGCACCAGGTCAGCCCGTGCAGAGACAGCCCACTTTGGGTCACTGCGCCAGTCAGCCCGTGCAGAGACAGCCCCCTTTGGGTCATTGCGCTAGGTCAGCCCGTGCAGAGACAGCCCGCTTTGGGTCACTGCACCAGGTCAGCCTGGGCAGAGACAGCCCGCTTTGGGTCACTGCGCCAGGTCAGCCAGTGCAGAGACAGCCCACTTTGGGTCATTGCGCCAGGTCAGCCCATGCAGAGACAGCCCGCTTTGGGTCACTGCACCAGGTCAGCCTGGGCAGAGACAGCCCACTTTGGGTCACTGCGCCAGGTCAGCCAGTGCAAAGACAGCCCGCTTTGGGTCACTGCACCAGGTCAGCCCGTGCAGAGACAGCCCGCTTTGGGTCACTGCGCCAGTCAGCCCTTGCAGAGACAGCCCCCTTTGGGTCATTGCGCCAGGTCAGCCCGTGCAGAGACAGCCCGCTTTGGGTCACTGCACCAGGTCAGCCTGGGCAGAGACAGCCCACTTTGGGTCACTGTGCCAGGTCAGCCAGTGCAGAGACAGCCCGCTTTGGGTCACTGCGCCAGTCAGCCCGTGCAGAGACAGCCCCCTTTGGGTCATTACGCCAGGTCAGCCCGTGCAGCCCGTGCAGAGACAGCCCGCTTTGGGTCATTGCGCCAGGTCAGCCCGTGCAGAGACAGCCCGCTTTGGGTCACTGCACCAGGTCAGCCTGGGCAGAGACAGCCCGCTTTGGGTCACTGCGCCAGGTCAGCCCATGCAGAGACAGCCCGCTTTGGGTCACTGCACCAGGTCAGCCTGGGCAGAGATAGCCCCCTTTGGGTCATTGCGCCAGGTCAGTCCGTGCAGAGACAGCCCGCTTTGGGTCATTGCGCCAGGTCAGCCCGTGCAGAGACAGCCCGCTTTGGGTCACTGCACCAGGTCAGCCTGGGCAGAGACAGCCCACTTTGGGTCACTGCGCCAGGTCAGCCAGTGCAGCCAGTGCAGAGACAGCCCGCTTTGGGTCACTGCGCCAGTCAGCCCGTGCAGAGACAGCCCCCTTTGGGTCATTACGCCAGGTCAGCCCGTGCAGAGACAGCCCGCTTTGGGTCATTGCGCCAGGTCAGCCCGTGCAGAGACAGCCCGCTTTGGGTCACTGCACCAGGTCAGCCTGGGCAGAGACAGCCCGCTTTGGGTCACTGCGCCAGGTCAGCCCATGCAGAGACAGCCCGCTTTGGGTCACTGCACCAGGTCAGCCTGGGCAGAGACAGCCCCCTTTGAGTCATTGCGCCAGGTCAGTCCGTGCAGAGACAGCCCGCTTTGGGTCACTGCGCCAGGTCAGCCCATGCAGAGACAGCCCGCTTTGGGTCATTACATCGGCCTTGTTAGTTGCATCTCCAGCAGAAACACCAAATGTGGCTAGCCTTATCCCTGGCACAACGTCAGCATGTGCCCCGCTGTTGGCACTGGAGCTAATAAAAGAGCAAGAGCTGTCATTGTGCCAGCCGTCTTTCATCTGCCTGCCAGCAGGATTTGCAATGAATCCCACATGCAAACTTGCGATAACACCAGTCCACTCCCAGTCTAAAAAGTTCCAGTTTATGTCAGATTGGAAATCCCAGTGGGACTTAACTTTGGCAATCCAGTATGCTCCCAGTTGCAACCCAGTACCGTGTTGTATGATGATATATGCAGGTGACATTTTCTCAGTCCTATTGAGTTCTCAGTTTGACAATCCCAGTAAATTGCCATTGTGTAAACTCCATTATATTTCTAGTTTGATATTCCCCGTTTCACCCTCACAGTATATTACCAGTTTATCCACCCCAGTATATCCCCATTTTGACCATTTCGATATATTCCCTGTTTGAAATCCCATTTTGTTTGACACCCTAAATATACGGCACAATCTCTTGCACTCCCAGTTTAACAATCTAATTGCGCTTCCAGTTTTGTACTTCTGTTACATTCCAAAATTGACCATTTGCGTATAATTCCGGTTTGTGCTGCCTCAGAACACTCCTACTAGTTTGACAATCTGAGTATACTCTCCGTTTTCACTATGACAGTATATTCCCAGTTTAGCAATCATTGCCAATATATAATATATCAACAGTGTTCACAATATCAGTATATACACAATATGAAAATGCCAAAAAAAACAGTTTCCCATTGCAAACTGTCTGGTGAACTCCCATTGAGCTAATACACAGTTCCATAAAACCCTCACTGTCCTCTTAGACAAGTCTAGTAAACTCCCACTTTGCACAACACCAGTATATTCCCAGTTTGACCATCCTGTATGTTCTAAAATGTGCAATACAGGATAATACCAGCATATGACCCACTTGCTCTGTGTATGCATGCTGCCAGAGTGCTCCAGTCCAGTTTTACTCCAAGTTTCTTGTTAAACATTCAGCTAAATTCTCAGTTTCCTAATACTCAATTCCAGGGTGCACCCCATTGGCAATGAACCATTTTTACAATCCATATATAGTGCTGGTTGTATCATCCCAGCGGTCTCTGAGTTTGACAACCCTGATACATACACATTTTCCACAGCCCCATTATAGCCATTCTTGTTCAGTGCCACTCTACGCCAGTTTCCAAATTGCAGTTTGGTAATCCCAGTACACTTGCTGTTTCAAAATGTCAGTACATGGCAAAAACGTGGTGGTCCCCCTCCACTGGGAACCCAATGCTAGTGGATAATCAAGAATGCTGGTTAAGCAAATGTCAAGAGTTAATATTAATGGGTTTTGTACCGCACACTGTTGCCACTTGCGTGGCCTCTTGGCGCTCTGGCAGATCTGCAATGTAAGGGGAAATATTGGGTATCTGAGTCAGCTAACAAAACCAAAAGCCCGGATAACAAACCTTCCTGGCCTTTCTGCTCTGTTATCTGGCTTCAAAGTGTTGTTATCTGGCATTTACTGAATTGGGACCATTACTAGGGCCGGGAGGATAGCTCAGGGGCAACGCGCTCGTCTGCAATGGAAGGGAAAATGTTGGGTATCTGAGTCAGCTAACACAAGCAAAAAGACTGGATAACAAAGCTTCCTGGCCTTCCTGCTCTGTTATCTGGCTTCAAGGCGTTGTTATCTGGCATTTTCTGAATTGGGACCATTGCTAGGGCCGGGAGGATAGCTCAGGGGCGGAAGCAAGACGTCATGGAGCAACACAGTTTCGATCCCGGGTCCACGCTTATAAACTTCTGGGTATTAAGCGCGTTATAAATAACCAATTACATTTACTATCACTGGCCCTGGAGGTGCTGGTTAATGGGGCATTTCTGTTAGACTGTGCAGGATAACAACGCTTTACTATACATCCAGTTTGACCAGGTCTATCTTCTATCGTTTTGACAAACAACATATATACATAGATGGCAATTCAAATATACATCCAGTTTGCATAATCCCACTTTGACAATTTCAAGATAATCCCCATTTGACAATGCCCATGTACTTCCAGTTTGACTACCCCCAAGTTGGGCAACACCAGCATATACCATTTTACAGAATTCTAGGACACTTCCAGTTTGACAAGCCAAGAACACTAGCAAATCACACAATCCCAATTCTAAAATTGCCAATCCGAATATATTCCCATTTTAACAATCGCAGCCTATTGCCATTTGAACAGTTCCAGTATAGTCCCACTTTGACAACCCCATAAATTTTTCATTTTGCCAACTTTGGTACATTAGTCCCAGTACATTCCAACTTTGAACATTCAGTACAATTTCAGTTTATACTGAAGGAAAATACTCCCAGTTTGGCAATCCCAGTTTTCACAATGCCAATAGATTTCTAGTTTTGCAGCCCTGTAATTTTTCCAGTTTGCAAGTTCATAGTATATTACCAGTGTTCATAAATATCAGTGTATAAGCAGTTTGCAGGTGGGAAGCATACAACAGTTTACCATTGCACAATATATGGCGCACTCCCACTGCGTTATTACAACATTCTGTATCTGCAACCCTACAGTCCCTTGTCTCCCTGCACTTATGAGCCACCCTATGGCAGTACTTATTGAGTTACCTGCACTTCTCCCCCATCCCACTGGCACTTATCCCCCAGGACTTCCGCGATCTGAATGGCACACGGCCTAGTGAAATCGCTCTTTTGTCCTTCTGTCCCCCCTCCTTGTCTTGTCATGCATAGAAACACTTTTTTACAGGCGCGTTATAAATGACTTATATCATATCATTCCATTAATCTCCCACTTTACTGTTAGACAATTCCTGTAAACTCCCTCTTTGTTCAACTCAAAGTAGATCCCCAGTTTGACAATCCGAGTATATGCCCAATGTACAATCCCAATATATTCGGAGTTTGGCAAATCCAGTAAACTCCCAGTATGACAAACCCAGTATACTCCTACTTTGACAGTCATACATATTCTCTGGATGAAACAAAGACCATTTCTAATTTGACAATCCTAGTGTCACAACTCAAAGTTGACTTCTTTTGGGGAGTCAGACGCTAACCCGTTCCTCCCTACTGGACCCCTGTGAGACCAGATGAGTGCCACGCGCAGAGAGCATGGTGGGGGGAGACGAAAGAAGGGAAGTCCATGGGCAGGCCCTTCACATAATCACTGGCTAGTACAAAGGAACACTAGCTAGCTATTGGCATAAATCAGCAAGGCCACCAATCGAGAATATGCAGTACAGGACTTCACCCAGTAGAGAGCGCACAGGGCCAGTTACCCCTCCCTGTCCCCATATTTAACATACAGTGGCAGAGGAAAACCCTAGAGCATCAGGGAAAAACCACCAGAGAAATACAGGGGTTACTGCAAGACAGAGTACAGGCACTGCAGACAAAAGCAAACAGTGAGATGTCCGGTGGGCAACAGTGAGCAAGCACACACAGTGTGAGAGCAGGGAGCTCTCACGCTGAAAGGAAGAGCATGATGGGTGCAAAGATGGCTTCCACGGAAGCAGCAGGTGCATCTGAGTAAGCAGGGAATGCGGAAGAGGCAGGAAATAAACAAGGAGCAGATTGAAGTGCAGGATAGAGAGGAAGTCATGAAGGGAACAGATGAATAGAACAGTAAAAAAGCAGAACAGGACTCCGACCTGGGAGAGAAATGGAGAGGTGGCCGGAGGCACCAACCAAATTCAAATCCATAGAACGCTGGCAAGCAACTCTCTAATGCAGAACACGCTTATTTATAGTCGTGTCCAGTCCCCAAACTAACTTCTCCTTTGTCTGTGTTCTTTCCAGATAGTCTACTCTGGAAGCCATCTTGGAATGATGCTTATCATACAAGAATAACCTATTTAGAAGACTCTACTAGAGCATTAATTACTAGTCATTAAGCACAGGGATGGGGTTTGAACCTGTGTTGCTCTGCATTGTCTTGCTTCCAAGACAAACACATTGCCCCTAAGCTATCCTCCCAATCCACTGTTATTGACAGTATGCTCTCCTGCTCAATTTCTATTTCGTCCACATTTTTTTTAATGCCTTACCGAACAATATTTGATTGCAATAATGCAGCTTCTTTTTTTAAAACAAGGAAAATAGTTCCAGTAAAAAAGTAACTGCTAGCACGATTCCCCCCTCCCCTTAGTATTGTACTACAGTTTTACATCTATGAAAGGGGATGCCAAGGGCAGGGAATTCTAATATGTGGGCGTGGCTTCAAGTCCGGTTTTTTGCTTAGAACTATGTTGGCTACCCTAAACTGGCCTGGTTAAAGGTCTTTCTAGCATACCTAAAAAGCAGGTCTTACATAAAAAGAGCCCATGATAGATGTTGTCTGTGTGACAACGAGAGCTGAATAAATACAGATCAACAAAAGCCATGTGCTAGCGAGAAACTGACCCTGAAAACTCAACAAAAATATACTTTCATCATTACATCAAACCATTGTCCTGGCAAGTTTTTCTATGTTGTCGTCCGTTTTTTTGTTGTTGTTTTTTAAAATCTTTTTATTGGTTTTAATGTTCAACATGAAGCAACAACGAAAACACCCCCCCTCACTCCCTCCCCCTAACCCCATCCCCCTTTTTCCCCTAGGACTCGAGACGACCAAACACCTATACCAGTCTGTTAAAAGGAACACTGAGTTAAACTATTAAAACATATCCAGAATGCGAATGTTATGGGGGCACCATTGGAGCATATAGTCACTCTGCAGGTATTGGAGAACCGGGCCCCAGTCCAAAGGGAAGTTCTTGGTGGCTCCCTGCAATTTGCATGTCATACATTCCATAGTTACAAAGTGCCATACCTTTCTTAACCATTGGAGTTGTGTCGGAGGCATCTGCTGCTTCCATCCTTGGGCTATCACCAGCCAGGCTGCCATGACCAGGACCATGATGACCTTCCGCTGGCGCTTGGTGTGCTTTTTTTGTGTGGGGTCCCATATGCTGGCCAACCATACTCTGTCCCTAAGGTTTTCAGTCCCTTGAACCATTTTCCTGGCTTGGGCCTTGACCTCGTTCCAGAAGCAGGTAATGTTCGGGCAGGTTCTCCAGATATGTTTCCAATCACCCTCCCGACGACATCCACACCAGCATAATCCCTCCGTATTAGGATACATGTCTTTCAGTCTCTTTGGTGTTAGATGCCACTGCAGAAGAACTTTTTGCCACATTTCCCTCAGGCGAATGGATCTTGTCAGTGTGATGACGCTTTGACATGTTTCTTCCCAGTGGGTTCATGGGATTGCCATCCCCAGCGTCCCCTCCCACCTCTTCATGTACAACCCTCGAACTTCTTCCCCTTGAGAGTTCAGGTGTGCGTACAGATTGGATATCAACCCATGCATACCTGGATCTGTTATCATATAGATCTCGAACTCTGTGAGGTCTCTTGTTCCCACTTCTTCATTGATCGGGGTGGACAGCCAGTGACTCAATTGAACATATCGGTATTTCTCCGTCCTTGCCACTCCCAGTTCTTGAACTCATTCTTCAAACGACCTGAGTGACCTGCCTTTGTACATATTGCCAATTCTGGTACAGCCCGCCTGTTTCCAAGACATGAAGGCCTTCGGGTCCATCCCCGGTGGGAAATCAGGGTTGTGGAAGAGCGGTGTGTCCCACGCATTGAGAGGAGCGCCCAGTATCTCACTTATTCGGGTGTTCGCATGCCTTTACCTTTTGTGGGACCACAGGAGGTTTGAGTGCGGGCCCCCGGCCACTGCTATGTACTGCTTTGCCCATTTGGACTGTGGGTAGTCTGCCACCCACTCCTTGATGACTCTCAGCTGCGCCGCTTCATATTACCTCTTAAAGTGTGGGAAGGCCAGGCCACCTTCCTTCACTGCTGCTGTCAATGTGGCCATTGCCACCCTCGGTCTCCTGCATTGCCACATGTATGCGGATACCATCTTGTTTAGTGAGCGAAACAGAGACCTGGGGAGCCTAATTGGGAGGGCTTGGAAGTAATACAGGACTTTAGGGAGAAAAGTCATCTTCACCGCCGAGATGCGCCCCCACCACGAGGTGGATAGTGGCGTCCATCTCGTCAGCAGTTTTTGGAGGTGGGTGATCAATTCTGGATAATTTGCAGTGTACAGTTGCTCCGTCCTGGAGGTGAGCTTGACTCTGAGGTAGGTTATACTGTTCCGTGCCAGCTTCACTCCTTGTTCCTGGGCCAGGCTTGAAATAGTCACGGGTCGGCCGACAGGTTCAGTACTTCTGATTTGCTTTTGTTTATTTTGAGGCCAGAAATGGCTCCGAATGACTCCAACTCGCTCATAAGTGCGGGCAGGGATCCGGCGGGCTCTGTTAAAGCCAACAACATATCGTCAGCAAATGCCATGGCTTTATGTTCCAGCCCGCCCATCTGCACTCCCTTGATAAGGTGGTGTTGTCGTATCCTCGCTAGAAGAGGTTCTAGGAACAGGGCGTACAGAAGGGGGTAAGGCGGGCACCCCTGCTTTGTGCCTCTCGTCTGTGTGACAGTTTCGGACACAAAGCTGTTGACGGCGATTCTTAAGGAGGGACTTTTGTAGTTTGACTGTATCATCCTCATGTAAGAGTCTCCAAAGCCCATGTGTGCCATTGTGTGAAAGAGCTGCGACCATTCAACTCGGTCGAATGCTTTTTCAGCGTCTAAGGTGACTAGTATAGCCTCCATGTCCGTGCGTTCGGCCTTTTCTATTATGTGACACACTCTCCTGGTGTTGTCCGCTGTTTGCCTTGTGGGGACGAAACTTGGCTGGTGCGCGTCCACCAGAGAGGCCCTGTGTACTGTCAGTCTATTAGCTAGAACTTTAGTGAAGAGCTTTGCATCCAGGTTTATGAGAGCAATCGGTCTATATGATCCTGGGAGGGTGGGATCTTTATCCGGTTTCAGGAAGAGCACTAGTTTTGCCTCATTCATTGACGCTGTGATATTGCCCCGTGATTTGAAGGTGTTGAACAATCTTGTGAGGGGGCCAGGACATGTCGGAATCTCTTATAGAATGCATCTGTATACCCATCCGGGCCTGGTGCTTTGTTCTTGGGCAGTTGCTTGATGGCCTGCAGCACTTCCTCCTGTGAGATGTCTTGATCTAGTGCTTCACAGGCTTCCTCAGACAGTTGCGGTAGGGATACATTCTGGAGGTATATTTCTTGGTCCTCCTCTTTTGAGTCACTGGTGGTGTACAGGTCCTGGTAAAAGGTTCTCATAATCTCGCCCATTTCGTCGTTGGTCGTTTTCCGGGTACCAGAGGGATCCACCAGCGCCAATATGGATCTCTCCCTGGTCATCTCCCGAAGCTGCCGAGCCAGTAGCGCATCCGCCTTATTGGCGAGGATGTAATATCTTTGTTTTGTTCTCATGTGCGCGTGGCCCACCTTCCTGATATGAAGGAGCTCCAACTGGCCCTGGATGTGCTGCATGGCCTGCGTCTTGGCCCTACTGGGGTTTGCCGCTGCCTCCCACTGCGCGTCCCGCAGTTGAGATTCAAGGTCCCTTTCCCATTGCGCTAGTTGCTTATCTCTCATGGATTTCAAGGCTATTAACTCTCCCCGCAGGACCGCCTTGAAGGCGTCCCACACAGTGTCTTGCGGAGTCTCTCCCGTGTCGTTTTTGTTGAAGAAAGTGTCAATCTTCTCTTGAATTTCCTCTGCCACCACTGGATCTTGCAGGAGCTCTGATGGAAAACGCCAGGTCCATACCCCATCCGCCCTGGTTTTGAGTGCCAAAGACAAAGGTATTGGGGCATGATCGGAGAGGACGATGGGGCCCGTTTCCACCTCTCTGATTGTACCTAGAAGGGCAGTGGAGACCCACATGTAGCCTATTCTCGATAGAGAGTTGTGGACATGGGAGTAGTGCGTGAAGCCCTGATGGTCCCTGTGCTTTGCTCGCCAGGCGTCGGAGAGGGAGAGGGAGTTGAATGTCTTCTTCAGTGCCCCCAAAGGAGCCTTCGAGCCTTCGCTGGTTCTACCCGCCCTGTCTTGAGCGGGATTCCATCGTGAGGAGTCCTAAACCCCACTAGAGATTCCATTGGCTGCCTTCTGCTTCCTCTCCTCGGCCTGCTGTTAGTCTATCGGGCGAGTCAACCGCCTCCTTCTTCTCCGATTGACGTTACAGCGGCAATCTTTAACTTATTCTAAGCACATAGATCGCTTGGCCTGCTCCCCGGCCTACCTGGCCTTCCTATATCTTCCTTTCTTGTGAATCGTCTGCCACCCCTCCTGCTGATTCGGGCCCTTGAGCCTCCTCTGGGGTTTCGGGTGTGCACCATCTCCTCCACTCGGCAAGCCTAGTACCCTTTCTCCTTCTTCGCATGAAGTGACCCTGTGCTGGACTCCCTCCCACGTGAACAGGAGACCGAACGGAAAAGTCCATTTGTATTTCACTTGGGCCGTAGACAAGTGCCGCACCACCGGACCCATCATCCGTCTCTTGAGTAGGGTGGACTAGGCCAGGTCCTGGTATAGTTTCACTTCCGGACCGTTCACTCTTATCGGAGGGGCCAGTCTGGCCTTTCTCAGTATCTGCTCTTTCTGAGCGTAAGATGTTATAGCCACCAGCACGTCCCTGGGTCACATCCCCGACTCGGACCCTCTTTTTGGGCCCCCTCTGTCCATACGGTCGATCCCTATCCCAGGATCCACCTCTTCAGCCAGGATCTAAGTAAACAATTGCGTGACCGTCGACTTCAGGTCTGCCTCCCCTATGGTGTCCGGCAGATTTTTGATTCTGACATTGGATCTTCTTGATCTATTTTTGAGGTCCTAGCATTGCTATTCTAAGTACATGGTTGTCTGGGCTACCCTATCTAGTGTTTCTTCGGACTTGAGGGAATCTTCCTCTAATTGCTGGAGTTTTCTTTCCACTGAGTCGGTTCTCTCCCCCAATTTGATGACATCCTGCCTGATTTCTTGGATTGATAGCACCATCTCGCCCCGCAGCAGTTTAAATTGCTCTTGAACAGAATTGAGTAGCTGTGATTGAAGTTCTTTAAAGCACATTTGCATGTCCTCTTTGTTCATTTCACTCCCCTCCATTCTTCCTCGGGTTGGGTTGAGGCCCAGCGGGGGGAAATCCTCTGGTGTGGATGTGTGTGAGGTCATCCTGTGTCCCCCAAAGCTGCTTTAGATTTCTTCCCTGATTTCTCTGCGGGGAGAACTGCGTAGAGGACCTAGCCCGTGTTTTGGACATTTATGCGCCTTACTGAGCCCGATGGTCCAGAGAGTATAGTCCAGAGAGGGGTCTAGTTGTAGTCTGGGGGCTAGTTCGTGGTGCTTCCCGCGCCAAGGGGAGATCTGGCTTCGGCTGTCAGTGAGTTATTCCTGCTGTGCTTTTTAGTTCTATTCCGCTTGCCTGCTGGGGCTGCGCTTTTACATAGTTGGTGAGGGATGTCACCTTATCTGTAGCCGCTAAAAAGGGATCTTTGGCTCCGCGTTACTTATGGGGCGCCCGCGTGTGGGCTTCAGACAGTATATCTTTTTTTGCGGCCCTCCTCCCTCCACTATGGCCCGTTCCATATATTTTCCCTCACCTTCTGCGTGGAGAGTGATGGCCTGGCTCTGGTCTGCTGGCCGCTCCTGGGCATGCAAGGGCTAGTCCTCGCTGGGTGGTGCGTCAGGCACCAGCAGCTGTCCCCACATATGGCCACTGTTATATCTGGTCCGTAGATCTCCACTGGCTGTCATGCCGGAGAATGCCTTTAGTCCAGTTCATGCGGCGATGTTAATTGCTGGTTTGCTCGCACCGGAGGAAATCCCCTCCTGTGGCTACACCACCCCCAGTCCTCCGCTCGGCCCCTGCAGTGTCCGGGGGTCACTGGTCTCCGGGCAGGGCATTGCGGTGCAGAGTGACGCTTTCAGGTGTGTCGCCGCTGCAGCTCCGAACCCCCGCGCCTCTTTGGTGTTATGGAGGACCAGCGGGACCCGCAACGGCCCCAATCCAGTTCCAGAAAGGCCGTGCAGGTGTGCCACTGCAAATGTTGCCACCCCACGGCTCTCCGGCGGCGCTGGGGTCAGGGGGGCGCAGGTTGAAGTAGTCTGCCAAGGTGCTGCTCCATTCTCTGATCGGGGGGCCCGCCTCTGCTATCACCGGACTATCAGTTTCTTCTCCGACCTTACAGGGGTGTGCAGGCTCTCACCACAGCTAGCTCCCCCGCTGCAGCCCGGAACACGATCATCGGAGAATGGGGTGGGGCCCGCCGACTCTTCCTTGATTGCTGTGGTGTTTCCCGCTGCAGCGGTCTCCCCCTCAGGCGGGCACAGCATGCGGCGCGGGGCTCTGCATGTGGCGCAGGTTCGCTGGTCCCCCTATGCTCCCCCTCAGCTCCGGGGCACCACGGCTGTTAAATTCCCATTCTCCCGGGGACTACTCTGCTGACATCCCGCTGCTGTGATTGCATTCACGGGATCACCCGATAAGCTTGGTAGATGGGCGTAATGTTGCGGCCCTGGGAGGAGAGACGGTCAGACGCGTCCTCCATCAACGGCCGCCATCTTGGAATCTGGGCCACATTTTTTAACCTCTCTGTTATTCTTTTCCCCTCACATTCTTCTACCATCTACCCCTATCCCTTGGGTCTTGACAGTACATCTTCCTAAAAAATCGAATAGCCCTTATTTGGGTTTTTCGGGGCCTTTCTGGTGGAATCTGCTGATTGGACGGGGAGCATAAACGAATTCTGCTGGTTCGTAGGACAATTCCTTGGGACTGTACCCCTTCCTTTTTACCAGGTCCTATAACAGACCTCTACATATTCTAGAGTCTAGCATATTCTGTACCTCATATTCTGGGGAATTTCCAACTATGACAGGAGGCGTTGTTTCTTCGTGCAAAGGTGTCCATACAGGTTTCAACATTGAGACATGGAACATTGAATGAATATGAGAGTTTACTGGTACTTCTCGTTGTGCCGCTACCGGTTGATTCTCCATAGTACCTTAAATGGTCCCATAAACTATAGTGCAAACATGGGGTAGAAAAGAATCTCTTAATATTTGCCTGAGAGCCAACTTCCTGCCCACTCTCATACTTAGGACCGGCTACACGTTTCCTGTCTACAAACCTCTTGTAATTTTGTTTTGCAATTCTGATATGTACAATCACTTATCAGTGTGTCTTGCAAAATGTGTGCTTGTGTGTTCTTGTGGTAATGCACATGCTGTAAAGGTCCCGCCTGCCTTGGAAACCCAAAAAGGGGGTGGGGGGTGCAATGCTGGTGATATTCGATCTTATAAAGCCTTTTCTCGGGTTTTCTTCTAGATATTTCCAGAACTCTGTCCTCCTTGATAGTTAAAGCATAGATCCAGCCACGCAGGCGCTTACAGTCAGGCACTCATTTAATAGGACAGCCATTTCCCTGTGTGCAGGTAGTTGTTCTGTGTCTTGTTTGGAAATGACATATCGGAACTCCTGATACTAAATGGGTATCGTCCTATTTTTCCCCTTTCTTGCTTAATAATGCCTTTGAATGTCTGTTGACACATCTTACCTGGTTGTGCACGGCACTGTTCTTTGCACCACAGTGAGGCAAAGGTTACCGTTAGTTTTTACCCCACCAATGTATGGATTCTGTTTCCATTTCCAGCCTAGAATGACTGGTACATCTGGTGAGCAGATGACCTCAAAACGATTTTGTATTTAAATGACCTGCTTAGGTCACCATAATGAAATAGTTTAGTCTCTGAACTTACAATCGCTGATGTTTAGGGTCTCCCGTTCATTGCTACTCTGGATAAGCCTTTTTTACTGCATGGATCCCGTGTGCGACTGCCAAATATTGATCAATTAAATCTGCAGAGGCTCCCAAATCCAGTCACTGCTGCTAAAGGTTCTGCTGCCAGCGACAGGAAGATCTGTGCAGAAGGTTGTTCGCTGGGGACGCAAGGGCACGCCTCTAGTATCGATCTATGGCCGTTCCGCACGGTCGTGCTTTGACTTTTCCCACCACACTGGCACGGCCCTTTAAATAGTGACCTGCTCTCCCACAATGCATGTACAGATTCCTATGTCCCTTTAGGTGCTCTACAGTTTCCAAATTGCATTACGTTCTCCTGCCCTCACCTCACTATTTTGATGGATTCCCTGCTGCCGTTACCATCACCTGTGGTCTCCGATGTTCACTATTCTTTTCCTGACTATTGTACTTAGTCTGTTGGTTGATTTGTACTGTGAGGCTGATCAATTCATTCACCCTGGTGGATCCATTAACCACTACCAACAGATCTTTCAATTTCCCTTTCAACCCTACATAAAAGGCTGCGTCGACTGATGTGTCTGTCTGCTGTGCCACGGCTTGAAGTGTTGGGATCTAGATATACACAACCAAATCCATTGAGACCAGTCTTAAATCAAGTCATTCCATCTCAGATGTTGGTGCCGCTAGATTTTGTTCAAACATATTTTTCAGCGGTGGCAGAAATGCATCATAATCTTGTAACTCTGGACTCTATTCTAAGATTAACGGCATAGCCTGCACTAATGTACCCTTGCATAAAAAGGACCACGAGAAGGTGATCTTGGCTCTCCAGGAGCCGAACTGTTCATGTTCTGCCATAAAATGTAGCTGGCGCCATGTCAGCAATGTGATAAAGGTTCTTGGGTCTCCTGAAAATGTCTCTGGGTTGGCATACCCTAGATTCTCGGGAACTGTTTCTGAAAGTAGGGCTCTGTGACTGGCAGGCACTGCAGTGTTGCTGGCTGCCTGCCTGATGCCGGCTGGGGGACATCCAGGTTTGAAGTTTGTTAATACTGTCTAGCAAGGTATCTGGCTCTGTTCGCCTGCCTTGAGTTCATTCTGAATCGCCTGAATGGCCTGAACCATTCTCACCAAGCTGTTACCATCCACGTGTATTTTAATACAGGTTTGGTAATTTGTCATGACTGGAAGTTGGTCTCTGTTAGCAATTGGCTTAAATCAGCAGGGCCACTAATCGAGAAATAGCACTAAAGTAAAGGACTAACTAGAAAAAGGGCATACATGCATAGTCTCCCACTGACACCCACCTCTCCTCCCTGTCCTTGTAGTGAAAATACAGTGGCAGGGAAAATCTGCCATAGAAAAAGGAATGTTGTGCCCAGTTAATTATAGTCCCGTACAATCCCCAAACATGCTTGTCCTTTGTGGAAGTTTTTTCCTCAAAATCTAATCTGGGGGGCATTTTAGAATGGTGACTTTCATACCCGAATAACCTTATCAGAATCTAACAGAGCCTTTTTGTTCCCCTGCCCAATTTCAATCTGGGCCAGGTTTTCCAATCCCTCCATAATCCTTTTCCATTCACGTTCTTCTGCCTACCTCCTATCTTGTGGATCCTGACACCCAGTGAACTCATAGTTTGCACCCTCCCCGTACATTCTGATTTTGTTAACTTCAAAATAATCTCAATTTATAAATACTGCAGCATATGCACAGTTTGACAATCCAAGTATATTCCCAGTTTGCACTCTGCCAGTACACGTCTACTTTTACTAGCCTGTTGTGTTTCTGATTGTATGAATCCTAGTTCTGTATATTACCAGTTTAATAACTGCAGCCTCATCCCCATTGCACACAATATTCCTGTATGCACGATTCAAAAATGCACAATATCAATGGGTTCCCATGTTGCACCACACAATTAACAATTCAAGTGTATACACAACTTCAGAATACAGCCACTGTGCTAGTACACACTTGCATAACCTGGGCGTTTGTCCATTTGTTACACCAACTTACAACACCATTGCTCATTCGCTTATGCCCCTTTCTTCTCCCTCCAGGTAGGTGCATAATGAGACATGTTTTCTTTTTGGCATAAAAAAGGCAGCAGATTTATTTTCATACATAATAAACACAGCAAACGATTGTGAAAATGGCTCTGAAGGTGCAGCGACTGCTCCGTATCCAAAACCCACTTCCCCCTTTTTCCAAAAGTCCATAATAAGCTCAGCTCCCCCAAACCCTGCGTGTCTGAGACCCGCCTGCCCCTGCAGGTGTTCCTGGGCTGGGAGAGCGCCGTTTGTTGGGGGGAAGCTGAGCCCTCATTGCTACCACCAGATGCCCCCACCGTTTAGGCTCCCAGGAGGCGCTAGTCCGAAAGAGCGAAAACCCTTCCGGCTTAGCAAAGGCTCATTCGGAGTCTGTCTATTATCACTGGTCGCCAAAACACTGCCACGCCACATCTGGGTTACCGCCCGCCGCGGCTCCCCCCTTCCTCCCTTCACAGTTTCAAGAGCTTTGTGCATATATTCCAGAAAAACAGCTCCATTCCCAATGCTGACAAATGCACTCCATCCTTCAAGTAGTAATCCGGGGATTTAAGGTTGATCAATCCGTGCCTGATGTGTGGAAAGCCTCTGCCCTTGCAGAATTTCGCCATTGCTCAAATCAACTTCCTTCTTGAATTTTCCACAGCTGAGTGACTCTCCGCACCCCTCCATTCCTGTCTTGGAATGATTTCCGACCATACAATCTCGGGCTCCCCCAATCTCGGGCTGTGCTGCTAACTCCTGCTAACTCCTGCAAGGAAGACATAATTTCCCTCATCAGGCTCCCTCTCCCCAAACGCGTTAAATTGTTGCCCCCAAGATGTACGATCAGCAAGTTTTTGATGCTTACCCAGCAATTTCTGCACGTGTCCCTGCAGCTGTGCCCACCTCATGCCGGGCACCTAGTGCCACCATGTCCAGTATTCACCAGTGGTCAACTCCTCCTGGTCGGCCGTCCAGCTCGCCCCGGCCCTTGACACAAATGAATGTCCCACCACCCAGACAGACCGCCTCCTTCTTCGTGCTGCAGCTAGTAGGGAGGAGATGAGGGGGAATCTGTTAGCACTATATTTTATCAGGCCTGATGTACCTCTTAAAACATCCCGATTTCCATCCCCCATCTGCTGGATCTAAGTCACCCTATTACCGTGAACGAGAAACGGGGATCCTTCACCTGTAGGGACTCTCAGTTGTAGATACGCCGCCGCGCACCCTACCGGGCACACTGTGCTGCCCTGCGTGCTGCTGAGTGTAATCATCCTCCCTTTCTCTTTCTGATCTGTCTTGGATTTTCTAAGGAGGATGCTCAGCCGCCCTCCCTCTATGTGCACGTCCCCCATCCTAAGGAACCCAGAGCCCCTGCATTCCTTATTCTCCAGTACCAACTCGCTCACCCTGAACGCCCCAAAGAAAGCCAATGTGAAGGCAGCTGCAAACAAGACCCTCTCATACTCATTCCGGCACACCCCTGCCAAGCATTTGATCATACTGTGCAATTTCCCCACGTCAATAGGTCACCTGTCATGAGGCTTCCTTATGGCCTGCTTGGCCCAACCTTTCATAGCCATGACAATGTAGTGCTCTTTTGAAGGATCGGTCCTACCCTCCAACTTGTAGTGGTGCGCTATCGCCACCAAGTGATACGCCATCAAAGATCTAGACCTCCCAGTTTGCCAACACCATCTGACAAAAGCCCACACTGGCAAATCCCTCTGTGATTCTGACAGCATTTCGCTCTGAAAGGCCAAGAACAACTCCTAGCACCCTTTGTATCTCCTCGCTGTGCCGGGTGCCAAAGCGGAGTTGAGCAGGGAACTTAGATTTCCCTGATCATGCCCCACCACTGCGCCTTGAAAGGTGTCATTGTGACGCTTGCTTCCAGACCGCTCCCATGAAACTTCTCCCACTGTTAACGAGAGAGAAACTCAGCGGCCACGTTTTTAACCCCTGGAATATGCCGTGCCCTCACCTCCTGCTAGCATGGGAGTGATGCCATATTATTACTAATTTGCAAGTAGTATTAGCATTTAACTTGATCTAGTATGAACCAAGTACTAGAAGGTGAGCACTAGCATGAAATCACTAACATGCATCTACTATTAGCATGTAACTAGCGCAAGCATGCAACTGCATATTACTAGTTCTTGTGCAACCCCTTGCATCCTCTGTGTGGGGCGATTTGGCAACATTTTTAAGCTGGAATTTCAGGTGAGCATTTCAACCCCCTGCTCCCCTTATGTCCTGACCCCATTCTGCTGCCCTTTTTCTTCGCCTCCGTTTTTTCTTTCTTCCTCTTTTTTTATACTTTCCCCTGAACTCCTTTGCTGCGCCTTTCTTCCTTTAGTATTTAATTTAATTTACTTTTCTGTGCATTCTAGCGCACTCTCTGCCCTGCTCAGCCCCTTTCCATGCAAGTCTTTCTCCCGTGCCCATAGCCCTCCCCCCATTGGCTGCCGACGTCACTACTGTGAGGCACATCACTGTGCTCGTTCATTTCTCAGAGATAAGCGGGTGCCTGCAAAGGCACTAAAATCATTTGCTTGGTTTCCTCGGGTTAATTTGCTGCAGTGCTCGGTGTGCATTGAGTTTTCCCTCCTTTTCCCTGGTTCAGGACCAGCCATGTTCCCTCCTCCCTCCCACCCCCCGATTGGCTAATCTAATCGCTTCTCTAAACACACCCTCCCAGGGCAACCCTCGGCCCATGTGGCTAAGGGCCCAAAGGCAAAGGGCGGCTCCTACAGAGGTGGCTCCAGACTGTGTCTGCAGGTGTCAGCAGGGGAAGCCAGTGGCCAGCCGTCAACCGACAGCAACAAAAAAAGGAAGTGTGGCATGGGTGGGGAGTAGAGCAATCACTCTACTCCAGAAAGCCCTGCCACTCTACATTACCTTACCTCTGAACATAGATTGCCAGGTGAATATCACTCATGCTTAGATAAAATTGTGACAGGATTGTAACTGTTGCCTTGCGTTGCATCTAGACATATTTGTGGATGTTCGCAAGTTCAAGCCTTAGAACTGTGAAAATGAGCATGTAATTGTGAACATTAGCTTGCGTCACATCTAGATAGAATTGTAAATGTTAGCATGTGCCACATTCAGATGGAATTGTGAAGGTTAGCAAGTGCCACACTTAGATACAATTGTGAACATTAGCCTTGCGTCACATCTAGATATGATTGTGAAGGTTAGCAAGTGCCACACTTAGAATTGTGATGGTCAGCAAGTACCACACTTAGGTAGATTTGCGAATATTAGCATGTGCCACACTTAGAATTGCGAACATTAGTCTGCATTGCATCTAAATAGGATTGTGAATGATAGCAAGTACGACACTTAGAATGGCAAATGGTAGCATGTGTCATACTTTGATAGATTTATGAATGATAGCAAGTGCCACATTTAGATAGAATTGTCAAACATTAGCCTGCATCGCATCTAGATAGGACTGTGAAGGTTAGCAAGTGCCACACTTAGATAGAATTGTGAAGGTTAGCAAGTACCAAATTTAGATAGAATTGTGAACATTAGCCTGTGCCGGACCCAGACAGAATTGCGAATGTTAGCATGTGCCACACTTAGATAGAATTGTAAATGTTAGCATGTGCCATACTTAGATAGCATTGTGAACATTAGCTTGCATCACATCTAGATCTGATTGTGAAGGATAGCAAGTGCCCTCTTAGATAGTATTGTGAACATTAGCATGCGCCGGACCCAGACAGAATTGTGAATGATAGCAAGTACCACACTTAGAATGGCGATTGTTAGCATGTGCCACAGTTAGAACTGTGCATTTTAGCAAGTGCAATATTTAGATAGAATTGTGAAACATTAGCCTGCGCCGGATCATCATATCACATCACTACACTTACTCTCTACTATACACCATCATTCATTTAGAACACAGCTATACCCCTGATCAATGTGGCCTGGATGTTCACATACAAATACTACCCCATGGACTCCTCATCACCTTAATAAAATGCAGCTAGCTGAGCACATTCCGGCCTAGTCGCTCACATATGCGTCCTTCAGGCCTAACGCAGCCAGAGCCCAGTCTGGGTATCCACCCACCAGACTGCACACATTCAATTGATATCGCCACCACCACACCTAATGATAGGATCCAGCTACCACCAGGCAATTACATCAGCTGCACACATATCTGGTGCACCCACGCACCCTACAATACTATCTCTCTGTACTGACCAGAACCACTGTTCCCCAGGGCGTTCAACCTACCAGCGCTTTGAGGTCATACCAATGATATATACAGCGCTATATGAATGCCAAGTAACATAACATAACTACCTGACTAAATCAGGAGATCCCGGGGGTGCGTTGATCCATGGTCCCCCTGTGGTCGCCCCGGTGTCCAGTCATAATTTCGAAAACATAATTTCGAAAGTAAAAAAAGTCGAATCAAAAATGTCGAATTGTTTTTTTTTTCGATATTTTTTTTTTGGCTCTAGTTTCTGTGAAAAAAATAGGTAAAAATAAAAAAAAGGGGGGGGTTGGGGGGGAACCTCCCATTTAAAAAAAAAAACGTCATTAAAAAAAAATTCGACATTTTTTTTTTCGACATTTTTTTTTCGACTTTTTGACTTTCAAATATTTTGTATTCAAAATTATGTCTATGAACCGGTCGCCCCTCATATGCTGGATATGTACCGCTTTCCTCTTAAGTTCTTTTACTGTGATTTAGTGCGCCAACCTATTGATTAGAGGGCCCCATGACCCTAACCTTTTACTTTAATAAATGAGGTAACTCACTTGTACACTAAACAATAACACATGCTCCAGGGTCATTTGGTTGGCTTGCAGCCATGGAATGAGGATATACTTTCTGCTGCTCCTGCCTGATCTGCTATGATCTGTGTCGGAAAAGCCGGCATCCGCAGCAGTTGAGCCGGGCTGTAGCTGCGTGGATCCGGGGAACACCCTGTCCATAGAAATGTTGCAGTGCGAATGAAGGAGGTGCAGGAATGAGCAGCTGGCCCGATGTCCCTGACGTCCATCATGCCAAGCGCCGGAACAAGATGGCGGACCACACACTCAGCGCCCCGGGACCCTGAAAGGAAGTCATGCCTGCAGTGGGACACAAAGAGGGGAGAACCCGAGATCCGGTCTACTGGGGAAGCCAAGAAGAGGAGCTGATCCGGCAGATGAGTAGCATGGATACGGAGCAACTCTGAAGAAATGGCGTAGGCAAAACCGCTGAGTAGGTAGGAGTGACAGAACGCCAGTGTGAAGAGGGATGCGCGGCTGGGCTGCCAGGAAGAAGCCCATATGCGGGAGAACACACAGCAACACTCAACCACAAGGCTGAGCTGCCCCATCCTGGATGAGCTCCATGGGCTAACGCAAGACACAACATTAACCCACAAGGGGTGGTAAAGATAAAGAAGCCTAACGGCAGTGATCCACAACCAAGCCAGGGTGTGACCCTGCACCCTGCAACTCCTTGGTGCAAGCTAGGACTGGAAAGCAGGGACAACACGGAATGCAGCACTGACAGCAGCCTGAGTTTTTCCACCCGAGGAGAACAAACACACGGGTGCAGCAGAGTGCACCGCAGCCTTGCACACATCTAATAGCTGGCCACCCAAGAATCGGGTCTTGTAAGCAGGACACATAGTAGCCTAGACAGAAGAGGTATCGAAACACGAAGGGCAATAAAGCCAACCAGTGGGGTGCCCAGGATCACACCACAGTCAGTCACCACAGAGAACCTTTGGTGTAGCCGAAAGGACCATACTATTACTGACGGTGGAACCCATCAACACATCCCTGACAAACATTTACTGGGCCTGCAGGGGCAACTAAGGCTGCAATCATGGCTACATCAGCCCATGCAATTCTGGAGGAGCAGGTAGAAGCAGCCCAGCATGTCTTAGCAGCAAAAGCGGCACTGAAAACCTCACTGGAAGCCAAAATGGACACCATCATCACAGATGTAAGTCTCCTAAAACAGGATGTGTGAGCACTGGCTGAAAATACCAGGGAGTTAAAAACACGTGGTAGAAAACACAGCCGACCTAAAGGACAAGATGAGAGACTCTAACATGTTGAAGCAATGGATAAAGAACTTGGAAGAGAGAGCGGATGAGGCAGAAGGTAGAGCCCAGATAAATAATGTTAGACTAATTGGGCTTCTGGAGGGCGAAGAAGGCAAAGACCCAACAAACTACATTGAGAATATGCCATTACAAGAAGTAGGCCCTTGAAACCTCACACAAAGCTTCACGTTGGAACGAGTGCACGGATCACTCTCCAGGAAATCCCCCACCACCCCCCCCTCCCCGTGGCCCATAATAGCCAAGATATTGAACTACATGGACAGAGAAACATTCTGGAGTACTTCAGGAACGGAAGCACGATAACAAGAGCATCAGCAAAAATCACTGCATGTGCAGATTTCACCTTGTAGGTGCAAAAATGCCAAATGCATTTCATCCCAGTTAAGAAGAGACTCCGGGAAACTAACCTCAAGTATATGCTGCTATACCCAGCATGACTGAAAATCATATACAAGGGCCGCGCCCTCTTCTTTGAAACCCCTGAGGGCACACATACATGGATGGATACTGAATGCTTGGCACCAATGCCAGAACAATGTCCAGACCACACAGTCAAAACATGACGGCCCTTACCTTGAAGATCAAGCTGCATGGATCAGCGTAAACCAAACAGACACTACAGCAGCACTGCGAGACGGAAGGATTAATAATGCCACAAAATACATAGCAACCGGGACATTAAAACAACTACAGTTATACACTCAGACGCCTAGACAGCGTAAAAAGCAGGAGCAACACCAAGAAGTGGCAGATATGGACGAGCGTCTTCCGTCCATAGCCATTTCACTTTTGGGATACTAGCAGTTACGTATCCACCCACTGCACTACTGTTTCGGAGCCGAACTAGATGGTGCAGTAGTGAGAAGCGCAAATGCCTGAGCAAGTCATAGATACCGGGGCAACAGTTGGTGGTAAGGGAATTGTTCGGTGGTGGGAAGGAGTTGCGGGTTTGTTTGCACAGGTTCATACCATATCCACAAGACAGAAGCTAGGCGGCCGGCAGGCAGCTGGGCAGCGCACATAAGAGCAAACGCTCTGGTGTCAACCATGGCCCTTACAGTATTGCCCGCATCTACAACAGCAAGCATGGCTGGGAACCTTAAGCTAGTAACCTGGAACCTCAGGGGGATAAATAATTATATTTATTCCTTGCTTTCTTACCTTGGTTGGCTTCCCTTCCACTCCCAACTTAAATTTCATTTTCTCTGCCTTGTCTTTAAATCTCTCCATGATCTTGCTCCCCCTTACCTCTCCTCTCTCCTCTCTTTCTACACCCCTTCCTGTTCCCTTCGTTCTGCTGATCTCTTCCTTCTCACCGTTCCCCCTTCCCCATGTACCTCCTCCTGTTTCCACTCCTTTCAGCTCCTAGCTCCCCTGCACTGGAATTTCCTACCTGTCTCTATCCGCTCATACCTACCTTTTCCTCCTTCCGTACTTCCCTGAAATCTCTCCTTCTCCATCCCTCACCCTGATACCTTCTCCCATTACTATCTCCTTTCCCTCACATCTCCCCCTATGCATCTCACCCTAACCCCCTTTTCCCTTACCCTCCTTGCTTCTTCACCCTAATGCCCTTTTTCCCTCCTCCTTTCCCATTCTCAACGCCTCCTTCCCTCTTACCCTCAAAGATCAATTGCTCTACATACTGTTTTATTGGTTTGATTCATGTTTTGTAAATTACTTCTAGTATTAAACATTTTTTTATGTACCTTGTTGTTATAATGTACAGCGCTTTGGATTAAAGCGCTATATAAACACAATAAATACAAATAAATACAAATATAAAAAGCAACAGGGTGATTACCCTTCAGAAACAAAATAGACATAGCACTCTTACAGAAAACTCATCTGACCCAAGACAAACAAGCGGTATTGGCTAGGAAGTGGAGACGAACCACGACAGGCTCACCTTACTCAGCGTATGCTAGGGGGGTTGTAATTTGGATAGCGCCCACAGTGCCTTTCCGAGTGCTTAGGACGATCAAAGATAATCAGGGAAGAATGGTCCTGGTCCAGGGGGTTTTGGAAAACAAGGAAGTATGCATCATTAACACCTGCGCCCCTAATCATCATGCTACAACCTTTTTTGTTCACTATACTCAGGAGTTGGCCCAGTGAGAAACAGTGCCATCATATGGGGGGGGTGACTTCAACTGCACTCTAGATCCCACACTAGATAGATCTGACAACAAATGTATGCACTTCTCCCAGCCGGGCTCAGCACTGAAAGCGCTGACAAGCGCCTTTGATCTGGTCGACATATTTAGAGAGCTACACCCACAGGCCAGAGGATACTCGCACCACACCGCCCCGCAGGACCTATACACCAGGCTAGACTATTTCTTCACAGGCATGGAGACTTTGGGCAAATTTATAGAGGCAACCTATAAGACCTGTGCTGTCAGATCATGCCCCGCTCCTGATTGCTTGGCAACCGCCCACCACCCCTCCCCCCCCGAGGGCATGCATTCCAACCTGGAATATTTGAGGGGAAGCTCTGAAAGACGAAGCATTTGGAGGGCACCTTAGGGAGAGCATCAGCAGCTACTTTACGAACAATGCAGGTAGTGTGACATCCACAGGCATGCTATAGGAAGCCTTTAAAGTGGTGATCAGAGGCGAAGCCATAGCAAAAGCAGTAGGGCTACAAGCAACAATATCACAAGAACTGTCTAGGGCTGAGAAAGACCTACAAGACATAGAAAGTAGCACAGAAGATACCGCTGACCGCACCTCAGATAGGATCAGATTACGCAAAAGAATGCCTAAAACAATGGAATAGGCTTGGAGCTCTAAATTACACAAAATACATAGAGAAACAAGGAGACAAGGTGGATAGATTACTTGCTTGGCTCTACAAAAAGGAAAGCAAGCAGAACATGATTCTGTTGATCAGGAACGTTAGTGGCACACTGAGCACCACACAAACAAACAAGGCCTTTTATAAATATTATAAAGACCTAAATGTTGACTCATCAGAAGTACAAACCCCTGAGATGGAGGACCTCTTTCCCAGAAGGAATTCTCCAGACTAGACGAAATAGCAGCAGAGCAGCTAGACACCCCTATCAGCGTAGAAGAATTGTCAGCCACAATTAGAGAATTGCCCACTGGTAAGGCTCCAGACCGAGACGGACTTCCGAGTCAATTTTATAAAGAATATGTTAACGCAGTGGCACCCCCCCTTCTAGATATGCTAAACGAAACATATGACAAAGGCACTGTTCTGCAGTGGCAGAGGGAGTCTATTATCATTCCCCTACTTAAGCCAAACAAACCTGAAACAGAGTGCGGCTCGTACAGGCCACTGTCACTATTGAATCAGGACTGGAAAATACTTAGCGCACTACTGGCGAACAGACTTAAAAAGGTTATAACAGAATTGACACACCCAGATCAGACGGGATATGTGCCAGGGAGGAATACGACATGGAACTTGCACAGATTACACCATATAATAGATCGCACTAACGCCAGCACAGATCACTACGCAGTGGCCTCACTAGACGCGGTCAAAGCGTTTGATTCAATCAGGTGGACATGGCTGTTGGCCACTGTGCAGCGTTTCAGCATTGGCCCAAAGTACATCAGATGGGTACAGCTACTGTACAGCAGCCCGGTAGCTAAAGTTAAAACGGGCAACCAGATATAAGAACAATGGTTACTGGAAAAAGGCACTAGGCAGGGATAGCCCACTGTTCCTTATGTTGTTCATCCTGGCCCTAGATCCAATCGCAATATACATACACAGTGAATATAAGGACGTGGGCATCAATATACACAGCCAGTGGCATCTGATATCCCCATATGCAGACGACATGCTACTATACTTACAACACCCAGAAACCAATTTACAATACATATTGGACGTATTAGAGAGATTTTCTGAACTCTCAGGCATTATGATTAGCAGACAGAAGTCATGACTATTCCTACTAACTGGACTCAGGAAGAAGGGGGAGGGCCACCTACTTACACTTCCTCTGCGATGACATGTAAACAAGTTCCGGTACCTTGGCATAGATATATACCATGACCCCTGCTCAGAACAGACACATAACACACAGCGCGCAGCAGAAGGCGTAATAAAAACCATGGACTTCTGGGCAAGGTTACCCCTTTCTCCAATGGGCTGAGCAGCACTGCTGAAGATGATAGCTCTCCCAAGGTTATTGCACTACTTCACAAATGTGCCATATGACATCCCCAGAACCTTTTTACAAAGTTAGACACAGCATGCAGGAGGTACTCATGGCAAAATAGAAGATGCAGGCTAGCACTGAATTCACTCCAAAGACCGCATGAACAAGGCGGGATCAGAGTCCACAATTTTGAATTATATTTTGTAGCGTGCCAAATGCAGTTTGTCACGGGATGGCTGTCGGATGAAGCTTCCCGGGACAATACCCTACTACAACCTACATGCAGCCCATTCTACTTGAAAGAGGTAATATGGGTACGCAGCACACATTTGCAACACCTCGTACATTTACTGGTACTAGGGAAAGACCTATGGCATAGGACCTGCAAGCTGTCTGTTAGGGAACAAACACCTTATTCCACTCAGATACCACTGGTCACAATGACAGCGCACACTCCTCAGGATGGGACAACCATTAGGAAATACTGGGAGCCCAAAGGAGCAGTGACTCTTGAGAATGTGCTCCAAGAAGGGAAGGTAGCTGATCTCCAAACACTCACAGCAAAGACTGGGCTGCATGAGTGCCAATACATCACGCACGCCAGACTCTTGAGAGCAATAAAGCAGAGATGGCCAATAACTGAGGGACAGGTCGAAGCTAACAAAGTTATAGAAACACTATATGACGTAACAGAAGGGGGCCATGTGCTATCTAGGATATACAAACCTATCTTAGCCCAACAGGCTAAGGTAAGTTTGTATATCCAGTTGCTTACCAAATATGGGAAAGAGACCTACGAGTACAGTTTATGGACGGGGAGTGGCAGAGAACGATCTCATACCACAAAAGGGTGTTAAGGAATGCTAAATTGCAACTCCTACAATTATACATAACCTGTAGGACATACCTGACACCCCAGAACATTTTGAAATTCAACCGCACAAACACACAATGCTGCCCCAAATATAGACTGGAAAACGTGGACATGCTACAAATGTTCTGGGCCTCCCCAAAAATATAGAAGTATTGGGAGGTGATAGTGCTGAAACTATCAAATGCTGCTATCGCTTTAGATGTACAGTCCCCTCCGCTTGCCTACTAGGGTTATTCCCCCGCCCAAAAATAGGACGGCACATGAGCAAGCTGAAAGACTTGGCATACGTATTGGCAGTGCGCGGAATAGCGATGGGTTGGAAAGCACAAAAATGTCCGACTGTGGAACTATTGTGGCGGGACCTGCAGAAGTGGTCTATGGCAGAGACCTCGGTCTGGCAAGACACAGCCCGCCAAGGACAGAGGGAGGGAGGCACAGATATAGAATCCTGGAGGGCACTGACATAAGAGGTGTTCACTAACACACAAGCCCAGAACTCAGCAGCCGAGGCTGACTATGGCTGCACCGACTAAACATGCTGAACTGTCTAGTACTTAAGTATTCGGAAATATAACCAGTGCAAATGTTGTTTGTTAGTTAGAGGGCTGGGGGGGGGGTCGGAAAGGGAATGCAGACTGACTTTGCATAAAAATTATTGGCGTGTAATACAAAATGCTGCAGTCTACCTATTAAAACAAAATAATAAAAAAACAAAATAATACAAATTGTAAAAATAAAAAACACATACTCCTGCTTGGAGTCTTTTATTTACTTATTTTCAAATGGCATAGATTAATAAAATATTATATTTGAATTAAGGCAACTTATTTAGAAACCCACAGGGTCCAGGACATGCTAGTACAGTTCTAGTTCATGGTGACAGGATCTTGCATTTAGAAAAATAGAAAGATCATAGAGCAAGAAGAAACAACGGCGGAATCTCCGGAAACCTAACATCCAAGCTAAAAAGCACGTGTTTACAATTTATTTACCCATTTGTTGGTTCGAAATTTCCACTGTAAACAAAATGTATACTTTCTAGTGCAAAAACTGTACCAGATATAAAACAAACCACAATCTTGCCCACTCCAAGTCATCATTTTTCACATCTGCAATACAATCAAATAAGTGAAACTGTTCTTTTTTTTTAAAAAAAACACCGGGTGACAATTTGGACAAATAACCAATGAATACACTACACCAAAAATATAAATCCACAATAAGACAAAAAACTCAACCTGTTCCAGTTCCTTATCCTGAGTGCGGAATCTTCTTCAGGAGCTAAGCATTATTTTTATTGAGTGCATTTTGATATATTTATTAACTTTTACACTAATTCACAATTTTTCAATCCATTAAAACATACAATATACAAATGATTACTAAGAAATGTATTGAAATGTCATTAAAAAACATGGAGGAAGCTTACAATCTGTAATTAAACATAAAAGATCAATCAGGGGCTTACCAATACAGGCCCAGTCTCCTGGGCGCCTGTTGACATGCATATAATTCTGCTGCAGTGGTCACCAGAGATTCTGCCTCACATATTGTGCCTCAAAATTGATCTGAGGGGTAGGAGCGGACTTCACTATAAGCCCTATTATACTCGGTGCTGAGTGCCCCACACTGGGTCAAGATGTGGCCTGCTGTTTCCTCCTGCCTAGAGCATAATCTGCATAGTCTTTCGTCACTGGGTAGGGCGGTCCATGCCCATCTGTGTTCTAAAATGGGAAGTGTTTGAAGGCCGACCGCCAAAATAAATCTTACCAACGGGCAGAGATCCAGCTTTACCAGATAGCACTTCGGCCGATCAAGTGTGAAAGCCTGGTGGGCATAAGACTCACATTGCCGAAGGCCGGCTAGGGGGTCTAAAGCGGTACCTGCGTCATGGCGAATTCATTTCTCTTCAATCCTTACCAGGCTGAGGTCCAGCCAAGACTCTGGAGTGCTGACCACACTAATCTCCAATAGATGGTGTTTCACCGACCTCAAAGTCCCTACACCAGACACTTTTCAGAAATCTCTTGGAGTGCCCCACTGCCCTACCCAGGAGGGTATCGGGATAAGCATTTTACATTTTTAGTTTTCTATTTTTTCAGAAGGAGAAAATCGTTTTCCTGCATTCATCAATATAATTAGTACTTCTGTGAAAGTTTGTGTTCTTATAACCATCGCTTTCTAGCCTGTAAAAAACATGATTAACTCAACAGTAAAGTGCTACCCTTCTTCTAAGTAATGAGATACGTGGATATTATTATCAAAAAATCCCTGATAGGAATGCACTAGTTTACTTCTGCACCATACAATGCTTATAGTAATATGTCTGGTTTATTGTACCCATCTGATAAAGCAAATACAGACTGGGTTCACTTAAGAATGCCACCTCCTCATAATAGTAAAATAAATTCAATAATAACGTACAAAGCTCATTTATCTGTGTTCTTGAAGTCTAGAGTACTCGTGACATTTAATGTTGCAATGCACACACCAGTCTTTTATCAATTTTAAATTGCATCAAATCTGTTGCATTACCAGTTCTTTTGTTCCTGTGTTACCTTCAAACTATGTATCTAAAGTGTACATATCAATGATTTGAGCTAAATACATAATCAAATTCAAATAGCAGAGACAAAGATATGTATCCAAAAATATCAATGCCTTTAACTCAAATTATCAGAATCTTACAAAAATGTCGACCTGGGAATTGCGACGGCCAAAAATGGCGACTTTTTTTTTAAACCCCCCCCCTTTCGCCACATATATATGTGGGGGAGTTTAGAGTATAATATTAATATGGGGGAGGTTGCGGGGGGTCTGCCCCTCATATATATGTGGTGTAAAGAGTTAAAAGAAAGTCTGCATTTTCGGCCGTCGCAATGATCACATAGATCCAAATTATTCTTGTCATTAAAGTTATCGTCCAATTGTTCACTGAGAGGCCATCAGCCTAATTTGTTTTCACTGACGCCATCTATTTAAATACAATGTTATGATGTCACACGTTTATATGTTGGAGACTGAAGAGGGGGTATCTGTGCTTCTGCCCAGTACATGGTTGGGTAGAGGCACAGAGCACCTTAGCCAAGGTTCTCTAATCGTAGCAATGGACTTGTATCCACAGCTGAGTCTCAAGGGAGGTGATGGAGGCTGGTTCTTAGGCACAGTGAATCCCCACGCTCCCACAAACCAATGTCCACACACTATGTTATGTGCGAACACAGTTTTTTTAATCATATAAACTAAGGTTTAAGTAAATATATATATCAATACATAACACACTTTGTACTCAGGCAACACTATCCTAATAAGAGTAAATATATACACATTTATTTATGTGATACGACAATATACTTAGAGTCAGTACTGCTGACAGCTATTAAAAAACATAAGAATAACTAAGGAGTGTGTAACTTCATAGACATTAATGTAGAAAAGCAGTAATATGTTAGAACATTGGCAGAATGCTTCCCTCAGGATGTAAATGCAATAGTGTGCGAGGATCCCCCCACCTGGGCAACCTCTAAGAAGAAGTTAAGGTGTCCTTTATCTTGTCTATTACAGCCCAGTCCATAAATGTTCAATAAAGCTCTTCTTTTCTTTCCACGGATCCCACTACCCCTATGTACCTGAAATGCCACAGGAGGAGAACAGGATCCAAGACGAAGCTGGGAACTGTGAATGAATCCTGAGGCTGTAAGATGCTCTTCCTCGTCACAGTACCTTGAGTGCCTTTGTAGGTGAAGTGCCAGAGTTTCTTGGTTTTACACGACGAGACCCCTTGAGGATGGACCCCCCCACCCTTTGGAAGAAGGAGTTTCTGGGATGTCGGTATCGAGAAGAAGAAGGGAACAAAGCAGTGTAGGAAAGGCAGCAATGCAGGACATTCGCAGTGATCTCTGATGTCGGTTTGCTACGCCGACTCTGGATGTCCCACGAAGGTGAAACTTGCTGTGGACCTCGACAAGCCTTGGCTGAAGATAAGACCCTTGGTGGCTGGGGATGACTGTCGGTGGCAATGAGTGCAGTGACAGAATTAGGTGTCGGGTTTTGGGATTTCACAGTTTACTAACTTTCTGTTCTTCAGTGCTGCCCCCACAGCACAGACCTCAGGATGGCTTCTGGCAACCTGGACTCAACCACTGGACTAGACTGTAGACCCTTGCCAAGTCTCGACCCTCTGAACATCTTCGGATTTTGGTGGCGGGAAAACTACCGGCAGACACTCCTCTGCAGACATCAACCCTGGACTTTATCCAGCATGGAAAAGTGGATAGATGTCTTGGCAGCAGCGCCCCTTGAAGGATTCCTCAGTGGTTTGGAACTTTCACAGCTGTGTGTGTCAAGCAGCTCTATGCCAGGCTACCCCTTTTCTGGGCGATACTCAGCAGATTGGCTTGCAGCAGTCACAAACACTCCTTCGGACCTTAGGTGACACAGATAGACTTCTTAGACTCAAGATGTCCAGGCCCTCTTCTTCTGGACCCATGAAGATCCCTTCTGCGGACAGCAGGCACACAGGACTGGCTTCCAGGACACTTCAGGTGAAGAGCAGCAGTTGCATGATAGTCCCTTGTAGCTACGGGAAGAGGTCGCCTCTCCAGGTCCTCTCTCAATTCCATCCTTGGATCAGCTCAGCAGTCTTGTGATTTGATGAAGAGTTGCAGCAGCAGGCTCCTTCCTCCAACTGGTCCCAGGATACAAGCTTCAGTAGAGTTGAGCTTCAAAACAAATTTGTGAGTGAGGGGTCCCTAGTTCTACACAAATTTTCCCCCATTCACTCAGACTCAGCCAGTCCCAGTCAGCCAATCACACGCACACACGTGCAATCATGCAGGCAGGCATCCAATAAGGCTCACAGGAATTCAGGACCTTCACCCAAAACCAGACACCCATAACACAGAATGTGCATTGGAGGTAACACCCAGCCTTTCAGAGCACTACACTGCATTGACACGAGTTTCAGTCAGGATGGGGCCAGGCATTGTGTCACACAACCAGAACCAGACACTTGCAACACAGAATGTGAGTTGACTCCATACTACATTCATACAGGTCCCACCCCCAAAGGTGTACCCACAACACAAAGACACTGGGAAGGTTCCAGCCAGTCTGGCAGGAGGCAGCCCCAGAGCCATATATGGTCCTTCCACCCAACAGCCATTCAGGGGAAGAGAACAGAGCCATGGCTTCTCAGAACTGTGAGAAACAAGGGGTAAAGACAAAAGAAACCAAGAGGCTACAGTGGCCATCTTGCCTTTTTGTAGGAATCCATTGATTCCTATGGCAGGGCCTGGGTGTCACAAAAATGGAGGACACTCAGAGCCTCTGTCAAGGCAGCATGTAACTGCCATCTGCCCATCCCCTGCACTGTGGGCAACACACATGTACCCAAAACATACACTATGAGTACAACGGTGTACCCCTACCCATGGGTGCCATAATGGTATCCCAGGGGTATAGTCCACCAAAAGATAACAATGAAGAGTTACACTGCCAAGGGTACAAAGTGGAATCATGAGCATAAAAACACACAGAAAACACCAACAGAGAAGTGGCAGGTCAAGTGCGAGGAGGCCCTGTCCCTCCAAAGCATTTCCAGCATCACACGTGTTAATGTCAAAACTACACTCAACTTACACGTGACTTCTGTCATTATGGTTGAGCCACATAATGTCAGGTTTCCTGTCATTATATCTTAGGATTCTCAGTGCGGGGAGAATCTGAATCCTAAATGTGAGCCAATCAGTGAGGGGTCTATTCACTGCATCACTCACCTGAAGACAATCTGCTCCCTTGCACTATTTAAAACAAATATTATATATAATTATGCATATATATCTATACACCGGAGGAACAATGCTCTGTTGATCACAAAAGAACGTGCAATAGATAAGAAATCAGATTTGGCGGGAATCAGTGAGCTTCTTACAATGGAATGAGTTTGAAGGGCATTCTTTTTTTTTTTTTTACATTTATTGACATTAGTTTTACAAAAGAAAACAAACTTTATTGTCATTCCGAAATTCCTTAGAACTTTCCACAGCCATTTAAGTGTCATCCAAGGAGAGAGGCAAACAGGCAGGGAAGGAAAAGAAAATACAAGAAAAAGCACAATAGACTGACTGAGATCCAAGTTCCAAATGGTCCAGTTATCAAAATAGATAAATAGATACAACGTGCACATATCGACCCACATCAAAGCAACTCGAATCAGTGAGTATTTGGTAGAATCATATCCATAAAGTTAATAACCGCAAAGGTTAGTTGAACATTTGTCCCCAAAATTAAAAAACTCCACCACTCAAGCATATTTCCATTTTTTGGGGCAAAACGTGCTAGATGAAGTGAACGTTGATCCCCAATTTTGGGGCACTCAATTACTAGGTGTTTGATCGATTCTACGTCTATCGAGCAGAAACGGCAAATGTCGCTCTTGGTCACCGAGTTTTTTCTTCTCATCAGAACCTCATGAGTGGTATAAAGGTTTAGCCGTAGTCTCATAAACTGGTTCCGATGATAACGCAAAGGGAATTTGAAGAGGTACTTGGGCAGTTCAGCCACTCTTTGCGTTGAAGTACCAAAAAGGAGTGGGTGAAACAGGTTCAGGAGGAGAGCAAATGGAACAGTCATCGGCGAAAATACTTAAGTGGAAATACATAGATTAAGGACAATGAACATTGGACATTTTTAAGTGCAGGTAGGCGGTATGGCGAGCTCTGCTCGGGATGTGACCATGATGTGTGAAGCTCTAGAATGGAGAAAGAGGAATTGAGGGTCAGAAGGAGGTTAGAGGCGAGGGAAAAAATGTTAGCTAGCAGGCAGATGAGAGGAAGGTCAAGAGGGTAACTCAGAGACGAGGAGATAGGCTTTTAGTTTGGTTTTAAACAAATCCATGTAGACTGTTTCTCGGATGTCCGGTGGAAGAGAATTCCATGCAAGTTGAGCAAGAAGAGAGAAGGAGCAGAAGCAATAGGAAGCACAGGCATGGCGAAGAGCTACATGGGTAGTCCAGGAGGCAGAGCTGAGAGTATGAAAAGGCTTGTAGATTTGGATAGAGGATAGATACAGTGGTGTCTTAATGTGGATAGATTTGTGAACCAAGAGAAGAAATGTAAATCTTGCCCTGTTTTGCATCGTCAGCCATCCAGCCTGGTGACGGTATGAGGAAGTAGGTGTGAAGTGAGGGAGTTCAAAGAGAGTCCTGGTAGCTAAGAAGTTAATGATCTTGTTGAGAGGACAGAAAGCAGTGCTGGGGAGACCAAAGAGGATGCTGGCACAGTAGTCCAGTTTAGAGAAGACAAGAGTGGTTAAGAGATGCTTGGCAGTGTGAACGGAAGGAGGTGCCTGATATTCCTAATATATAGGAGGTAGAGGCGAGCCACTGTTGCAGTTTTGGAAACTGTGAGAAGGGTCATAGATGATGCAGAGGTTTCTAGCTGATGAAGAGTAGTTGAGAGTGTGAAGTGGGAACTGGATAGGTAGAGGAAGAGATAAGAGAGAGAATTTGGTAGGGAAGAAGAGCATCTCTGTTTTAGTAGAGTTTAACACCAGAGAGTGCAAAGCCACCCAATATTTAATGGCGGAGAGGCAGTTTGACATTTTGATAGAAAGATCAGGGGCGAGTTCAGGAAAAGAGAAGATTTGGGTGTCATCTGCAAACAGTCCGTACGAGAACCCAAAGGAGGAGATTAGTGCCGCAAGAGCAGAGCTGTAGAGAGTAAAGAGGAGCGGACCCAAGACAGAGCCTTGTACAACACCAACAGCTAGAGTGAGTTGAATGGTGTTGTTGCTCCAGGAGACAGAATTGGCGAGATGCAAGGTAGGATTCAATCCAGGCATGGGCTTGATCGCGAATCCCCAGAAGAAAGAGAGTATTAAAAAGATCAGAGTGATCGACTGTCTCAAAGGCAAAAGACAGGTTAAGGAGAATTAGGAAAGAGCAAAGGTTGAAGTTCCTGGCAGACGCAATGAAGTTGGACACATTCATGAAAGCAGTTTCTGGGGAGTGACGGGAGCAGAAACCTGCTTGCAGGGGTTCTCGAAGGTTGTGGATGTCTAAAAAATTGATAGGACAGTTGAACACAACCCTTTCGAGTACTTTAGAGTCTTGCAGAAGCAGAGACACATGTCAAGGTTTAGCCGGTAGGTTCAGGTCAGACCCTTGCTTTTTTAGTAGAGGAATCACCGTGGCTATTTTGAAAACAGACGGAAAGCAAGCAGAGTCGAAGGCCAGTTTGAAGAGTTCAGCGAGGTGAGAGGCCACTAAAGGGGCAGTAGGCTTGACTATCTGAGGAGCAAGAGGGTCTGATGGGGCACGAGAGGTATTAGCCTCTATCACTAGAGATAGGACTTCATCAGTATTAGTGTGACTAAAGTGGGAGATGGAGTCAGAGGATGATGGTAGAGTAGGTGGAGTGTAAATTATAGGATGAGGGAGTGTGAGCAAGGTCATGAGAGAGTCCCTTATGTTGGTAATTATTGCAGCAAAGTATTCAGCTAGGTCATTAGCTGTGAGTGTCGAGTTGATAGTCATAGGGCCTCATTACGAGGTGGGAGGTAAGGGATTACCGGCACCGGTAAGGGCACCGGTGCCGTAATCCCTTACCTCCCTACTATGAGTTCCCTTTGCGGGTCCTTCCTTAACGCCTGGTTTTTGCAGGCGTTAAGGACGGGACCCGCAAAGGGACTCTAGAGCTAATAACGGTACCGCAATTTGCGGTACCGTTATTAGCGCCTTCCCCATTCCCATTGAGCCCTATGGGGGCTCAAATGGGAATGGGAAATGGCCCTGGTGAATGGGGAATTATCGGTCCCTCCGACCTCGGAATGGACCTGTAATTGCGCCATTCACCAGGGCGGAGTCGGAAGGGTTTTGGAGGCAGCCATGCTCCATGGCTGCCTCCAAACTCGTAATGAGGCTCATAGACTTAGGAGGAGTGAGGAATGAGTTTAGGGTGCCCTGCATATGGCGAGGATGGTTGTAGTGAGAGTCTATGAGGGTTAGGTAGAATTCCCTGTTTGCTCTGTCAAGAGTGGACTTGAGAGAGTTCGGAGCAGAGAGTCAGAGTTGCAGGTCCTCCTGAGAGTGGGTCCACATCCATTTGCGCAGCAGCCGACCCATGTCTGTGTGGAGAGAGCATATGAATGGGGTGACCCATGGCTTAGGATGCTGAGATTTAGGGGGGATTAGCGGTGGGAAGTGAGAGGAGAATGAGTCATATAGTAGGTATTGGAAGCTGGAGAAGGCAGTGTTGGTGGAGGCGGCATCAAGTGTGAAGGAGGAGAGAAAGGAAGAATGGCAGAAGATTTAAATGTCCTTTTAGTAATAGGTGAAGCAAGTGGTGAGGAAAGGACAGAGGGTGGTAAGGAGATGGTGGTGGATATGAGTGGCTGAGAGAACTTCTCAAAGACAGCTCCTGCTGCTCTGTTTTGTCAAAAGTACTTATAGTCATTGGTTCCGGTCCCGTCAGTTATATTGTCACTGTGTTACAGCTACTCCTTTTCCCGCTTTCCTGGAGGTACCATGCTGCCATCTACTGGCAGTCCTCTGCCACCCCACTGCAGAGCCTCCCAAGCAATGAACAATCTACATGACATCACACCAGGAACTACTGGTGTGAAGCTTAACCCTTCAGATCTCAGGCAGAATGTTCCTATCTTTGGGTCAGTTAAATAGGAAAGACAGCATGCATTCTGAGTAAAAATTAATGACATGGGGGTTATACTTGCATGTAACTACCAGTACTAGCATGTCTATACTGTTGTGAGATTACTCTCATGTAAATACTGCGTGCAACTAGTACCATGTACAGATTTCCACACACTCAAATAGAAGTGAAATGAAAAGACACCCCACCATCATCGGCACATTTGCATTCCCTGCAACAATTTAAAAAGGGTTTCCATTAGACAGTGGGCCTCAGCACGACTTGAGTGGTATCCTCAATGCAATACCGGCCAACTGCAATAGCGTTAGCGCCCACCAGTCCGGCGGTATTCCTGCCGGATCACGGGTTGGGTGTTGACGGTAAATCCCCATTCCCTATTGGGTCTATTGGATCCAATGGGGCATTTTCAGTGCTAATACCGCACGCTAATACAGTCGGCGGTAATACAGGGCACTAAATGGGATTTTCACCTCCAGAAAAAAAGCTGGATGTAAAACAGGCCATTAAGCGCCCAACTGTTGATAGGGCCAACCCTTAAATGCGGCGGTGGTACCATAACCGCTGCATTTCAGGGCTACAGCCCACCTCGTGATGAGGCCCAGTGTCTTGATTTTTGCGTGAATGTCCTTGGTAAAGGGCTGCATACCTGCATGCACCGCTTTTTATACAGCAGTTCACATTTGTTTGTTGTTTTTTTCTCTAAACCACAAAAAAGAACATGTTAGGTATTTGGTTGGGTTCCTACTTGAAGGGCGCTTATGCAACGGCTACCCCTTACAGATCCCACATATCCCCTGTTGCACTGGTATCCGGTCTGTCATGAGTCGGTCCGACCGGACACCAGTGCATTCGAGCACTACGTAACTAAGATTTACCAACCCTGGTACCAACACTCAGCTCCTAAAGTGAGACGAACCAGATACCCCATCCAGGGCCACCCCACCCCACGCAACCGAGACCCTTCAGTCACCCTAACCCAAGCCTTGATAAAGAACGTCTGTTGGTCGAAACACATGTCAGCACCTTTGGTGATTACATCAACAAAAAAGAAATCTGCAACGGTATAAGGAAACTAAGGAGTGGAGCTCAAAACCGTTTTACAATCAAGAATGAATGACAAAAATGATGGAATGACAACTAGAAGACGCTTATAACCCTATGCACAAGCGCCCTTCAAGTAGGAACCCAACCAATACCTAACTATCCCAGACACAGGGCTTTAGAGCACAGGCACTTTGGTTCCTACCAGCGGCAGAATACCCAATAAACCAGTTATTGCAGTGGAAGGGAGGCGCAGCAGCCAGTAGTTCCAAGTGCTCTAACCCTTCACAAAAAAGAACATGTTTCTGAAAACATTTTGCATTTATTGGCTACAATATTGTGGCTGGAGAACGTACTACTGACCAATAGAATTCTCAGAAAGCTTAGAATAATTGAAGTACACATTGTACTCTTTTTGAGCCTGGACTGCGTTGCAACCAGATGGCTAGTTGCAAAGCCCTGCCCTTTGGCCTCTGACTTACCCACTTGCAACCTAACTGAAGCCACCGCAGAACCATAGGCACCAATCGCACTGCCATCGCACCCAGCATGCAGGAGCAACCCCACCTTCCTTTTTGTCATTGCCCTGGCCACCCAGAAGCATATATGCAGCGGATACTGGTAGCAGAGGCCGTTACGCAACCCCTTCTAATTAAGTGGGGTGCTGCCTGCTACTAAATAGCTTACTGAAACACAGTGTGCTAAACAGGAAACCTCCAACATGTTAGCTTAAGAAAACCAGAAGTAATCAATGCAGGACCCTGCCATTGCACAGAAACCAAAACCCACATGCTGTTCTACGCTGTTTCCATCTCGACCTAGTTAAGACGTTGTTTACAGCCTACCTGGGAGCCCACTCAACCACTAGCCCCAGTGGACCTGCAAGAATGGGAATCTGATACCAATAGAACGAGTGAAAAGCAGGCAGACGTGCCATCACACCTTGCCTTTGTAATACACAGTGCAAATTGCCGCCAATCAGGATTTTACATTAGTACCCGGCGCGCCAATGCCACGGACAACACTGAATGTGGATTGGCTCAATTGCGAGCCTTACCGCAGTGTAATCCCTTGAACGCAACTGCGTGCATCTCACGCCAGGTACCTTACCTTGTTCGCTCGCCATGATGCGCCGCCATTTCCTCTGACAAACTCGCATAACCAGCGAGCCCATTATTTGTTAAATCGTTACTACGGATCAACTTGGCCCAAAATGGTGGCTCGTTGATCCGTAGTAATGAACCAGTATGCCCATTCTAGTTTCTCTAGAAGTAATGCGTAGTGCAGCGGCTGCCTTTTCAAATGGCACAAACAAATGGCGAATGAAAAAAAAAAAAAACACAATTAGTATCCCGGGGCTTTAAACCCTGGAATACTAATGGCAATAAGCCCCTCGCTGGCGGGCCATTGTAATGGCGGCTCTGAGTTTATTGCCATAATGAATTTCAATGGAACCTTTCTGCTTTTAGCAGATTGTTGTGATGGGAGTGCCGCTGGATGCTGGTAAGTCTGGAATGTATGAGGTAGGAGTGAATGATGAAGTGTGGAATGTGAGAGAATGTAATGTCGCTGGCGTTCTGCCATAGGCCATTGGAAGGTGTAGCCTGCATGCTGGGAGCCGGTGGGTTCCGAGCTAAAGATCCTATGGAGTTACAATGTAACTGAATAAAGGAACTGTAGAGCAACTTAGGACGAAGCGTCCAGAAGTGTCTTTGCACCACGGACGTAAAAAGTAGGCAGGTTCCAAAGGAATCCAACACAGCATGAAAATCCAAGTCTGTTCATAATGCATGCAGATTTGTACGGCGAACCGGAAGAGGCTGTCGGGAGAACTAATTCAGCTCCATGCCCCCGCTCTGTACGGCGAACCGGAAGAGGCTGTCCGGAGTACTGAGTCAGCTCCCTGCCCCCAGCTCTGTACAGCGAACCGGAAGATGCTGTCCGGAGTACTGATTCAGCTCCCTGCCCCCCGCTCTGTACGGCGAACCGGAAGAGGCTGTCCGGAGTACTGATTCAGCTCACTGCCCCCCCTATGTCCGGCGAACCGGAAGAGGCTGTCCGGAGTACTGATTCAGCTCCCTGCCCCCGCTCTGTACGGCAAACCGGAAGAGGCTGTCCGGAGTACTGATTCAGCTCCATGCCTCCGCTCTGTACAGCGAATCGCAAGAGGCTGTCCGGAGTACTGATTCAGCTCTCTGCCGCCCGCTCTGTATGGCGAACCGGAAGAGGCTGTCCGGAGTACTGATTCAGCTCCATGCCCCCGCTCTGTACGGCGAACCTGGAAGAGGCTGTCCGGAGTACTGATTCAGCTCCCTGCCCCCTGCTCTGTACAGCGAATCGCAAGAGGCTGTCCGGAGTACTGATTCAGCTCCCTGCCGCCCGCTCTGTATGGCGAACCGGAAGAGGCTGTCCGGAGTACTGATTCAGCTCCCTGCCGCCCGCTCTGTATGGCGAACCGGAAGAGGCTGTCCGGAGTACTTATTCAGCTCACTGCCCCCCCTATGTCCGGCGAACCGGAAGAGGCTGTCCGGAGTACTGATTCAGCTCCCTGCCCCCCGCTCTGTACGGCAAACCGGAAGAGGCTGTCCGGAGTACTGATTCAGCTCCATGCCTCCGCTCTGTACAGCGAATCGCAAAAGGCTGTCCGGAGTACTGATTCAGCTCTCTGCCGCCCGCTCTGTATGGCGAACCGGAAGAGGCTGTCCGGAGTACTGATTCAGCTCCATGCCCCCGCTCTGTACGGCGAACCTGGAAGAGGCTGTCCGGAGTACTGATTCAGCTCCCTGCCCCCTGCTCTGTACAGCGAATCGCAAGAGGCTGTCCGGAGTACTGATTCAGCTCCCTGCCGCCCGCTCTGTATGGCGAACCGGAAGAGGCTGTCCGGAGTACTGATTCAGCTCTCTGCCCCCCGCTCTGTATGGTGAACTGGAAGAGGCTGTCCGGAGTACTGATTCAACTCCATGCCCCCCGCTCTGTACGGCGAACCGGAAGAATCTGTCCGGACTACTGATTCAGCTCCCTGCCCCCCGCTCTGTAAGGCGAACCTGGAAGAGTCTGTCCGGAGTACTGATTCAGCTCCCTGACCCCTGCTCTGTACAGCGAACCGCAAGAGGCTGTCCGGAGTACTGATTCAGCTCCATGTTCCCCCCCACCCCCTTTCAGCCACAAATCATAGGAAATCTAGCAAAGTATGAAAAAAGGCATGCATAAAAGGTTGAAGCATGACCTTTGTGCATGATTTTCATGCTATGCCACAACGAAAATGACCCTCCTGGCGTTTCTTGTGTGTAGGCAGGCGTTGGCTGCTATGGATGGAGATATAGGTACCATGTGTACATTGGAGGACGTTTTCCAAACCTGCATAACTTATGTGCTGACAGGTCCCATCGGTGCAAATGTTCATCGCTTGCACTACCAAAGGCGTAAAAAGATAGCAGTATCGACCTTACGCCTTCTTTTTGACTTTGCAGGAAATAGTGCAAATGCTGCCTGCCACTTACGCATGACAGGCAGCATTTTACTATGGATTCCTATGGAATCCGCATGCTTTTAGGAAGTGTAAAACACAGGCGGATTCACCAAGATTCCAATGCATTACCCTCAACATGATCATCGGATGCTGGCTGGAATGCATGCAGGTGTGTTTGGCAGAGTGGGTGGGGGCGGAACCAGTAATCCCACTATGAGCTCTCGTGGTGACTTCTAAATTATTGAACATATGAAGTCGTTTAAAAATAATGCATAAATCCTTTACACGTGCCTTACACGCATGATTTGTGTATATAACTCCACCAGGAAAATGACCTCTGCTGTATCTGTATTCAGTCTACCTATGTCGTGTGACATCTGAAAAGCACCACCGTTTGCTGACCGCTTGCTGTCTCAGCTCTTTATGCAGGAGGCTAACTCCAAAGCCCAAAAATAAACCTTGCATTTAGCAATCAAGAAAAAGCACTTCATATGTATGGGCACAGCGCCTCTTAGTGGGTATTGCCAGAGCTACAGTGTCTGATCAAATGGTGGGATACGCTTTTCAACAGCACTGTGCTGGCATTATTCCTTCCTGGCCCAATACATAGGTGGTGGTCATTTCTCCCAAAGTGGATATTTCACTGAGGGGACCATCTCTGTTTAAGGTTACAAGGGAAACGGTCCCCTCTGTACAATAGTAATCATTTCTGAAACTAAGTGGAAAACAAATGTGGAAAACCTCGTTGTTAACATCTCGCCCCTTCTCACTCCTATCCTACCTAAGAACCTCACCTCGACTGACCCTATTACCTTAGAAAACATCTATTCAGACACCATGACCAATTAAATTAATCTAGTAACCCCACTTATGCCTACAAGAGCAAAACCTATCAGCCACATTAACTCGGGGTTTACCCCCGAACTGCAAGCCTCTTGCCAATGAAAAAGACAAGCAGAATCAGTCTGGCGAAAAGAACCGACAGACAAACACAAAACCTCCTTCAAATCAATTGCCCAGGAATAGAAACAAGCCATTATCTCAGGCAAAGCCACATCATATAACACAAAAATAGAGAATTCCAGCTCCAATTCCCAAAAAATCTTTAGAGAACTAGAAACACCTTGCTCCACACCGAGCACCATCTCGAAAGACGAGGCATGGTATTTGTATTTATTGAATTTTATATAGCGCTTTAAGCCAAAGCAATTTACATGAAACAACAGGTAATACAGAAGAAGCAATTTAATACAAGTCACGATTCAAATGACCAAGAACAATATGCAGAACAATTTGTCAAGATCATTAGAATAAAACATGAGTAGGCTAGAGCAATTGAGGGAAATAGTAGAGAGCTGTCAGGTGGGAGATTGGAGTAGGTGGGATTTTAAGGAGGTGCGGAAAGATGAATATGAGGTGATGGAATGGATAGGGAGAGGGAGAGAGTTCCAGTGGAGTGGGGCAAGGAGCTGGAAGGAGCAGGATAGTGTGCATGGTGCAGGTGGGACAGTGAGTAGGAAGTGATCAGCAGAACGGAGTGGCCGAGGGGGAGAGTAGAATGAGAGGAGGGAGGAAAGGTAGGGAGGGGCGAGATCATAAAGAGATTTGAAGACGAGGCAGAGGAAGTTGAATTTGAGTTGAAAGTGAAAAGAGAGCCAGCCTAGTGAGGAAAGTGAAGAGGAGATGGAGTCGTGAGGAGAAAGGAAACAGAGAGAACGGATGGCAGAATGGTAGAGGGATTTGAAGGGGGCTAGATGTGAAGGGGGAGGCCAAAGAGGAGAGCTGAACGGTAGAAGAGTCGAAAAAAGATTAGAGAAGATATTAAGAGTTTAGTGGTGTGAAAGGTAAGGAACGATCAGATTTTGCTAATGTTATAAAGATGGAAGCGACAAGCACGGGATCTAAGAGAGATATGGTGAGTAAAGGAGAGGTTTGAGTCAAAGTGGAGGCCAAGGTTACGGACAGAGGCGAAGATGGGGAGTTGTGAAGGGGGAAAGAGAATGGAAGGAGGGGTGAAGGGGGGTTGGCAGGAAGGAATAAAACTTCGTTTTATCAGTGTTTAGGGTGAGAAAGTGGGAGGACATCCAGGATTTGATAGCAGTGAGACAGGAAGAGTGTTTAAGGTGGATGTCGGGAGTGAAAGAAGAGAAGAGTTGGGTGTCATTGGTGTAGACATGGTGAGAGAAAGCAAAGGAAGACATGATTGGAGCTATAAAGGAGGTATATAGCGAGAAGAGAAAAGGGGCAAGCACAGAACCTTGGGGAACGGCGAAGTTGAGGGAGTGGGTAGGGGAGATGGAGCCACCCCAGGAGACTGCAAAGGAGTGATTGGATAGGTAGGAGGAGAACCAGTTGAGGACAGAGCCTTTGAGACAAAAGGAGGAAAGAATGTCTAGAAGTAAGGGGTGATAACAGTGTCAAATGCGGCTGAGAGATCAAGGAGAATGAGAACAGAAGAGTGTTTAGAGTAGCGTGCGGTGAGGAGGGAGTTAAGAACAGAGTTGAGAGCAGTTTCAGTAGAGTGTTTGGGGCTAAATCCTGATTGAGTAGGGGGGGGAGAGAGAGAGGCTGGAGACATAGGCTGAGAGTTGTGAGTAGACGAGGTGTTCAAGGAGCCTAGACAGGAAGGGTAGAAGAGAAATGGGCGAAAGTTGGAAGCCAAGAGGGGGTTAGCAGAGGGTTTTTTCAGGATAGGGATGAAAGTTGCGTGCTTGAAGGCTGAAGAAAAGGTTGCGATAGTGTGACAGATGTTGAAAAAGGAGATGAGGTAAAGTATAAGGAGAGGGTAGATTTTGGGAATCAGAGAGGTGGGGAGAGTGTCAGAGGGGGCAGCAGTAGGGTGAGTTTTGGACAGGAGGAGGGAAATATCAGACTGAGAGACTGGTGTGAAGGGTTCCATGTAATGTCGCCACAAAAATCTCACCATGCAAAAATATCGCCGAAAAATGGCCATTTTTTGTGGCGACATTATTGCATGGAACATGCGGGGGACACCCCCAGGAACCCCCAAACTTTTTTTTTCTTTTTATTAATTTTTCTTTTTAAAATTTTTTTTTTGCCCCTGTCCCCATATATATGGTCACCCATATAATATCGCCGCAACGTTTTCCCGGTGATATTATTTACGGTGACCATATATATGGGGATAATATTACCTGATACTGTGTGAAGTTAGACATGTAGGAGGATGAGGCAGTGGGGGATGGGAAAGGGGGAGATTAAGAGTGGGAAAGTAGAATGTTTTGGCGTAAGGTGAGCATCTTAGAGGAGAGGAAGTTTGCAAAGTCAGAGGGTGACAGAGGAGAGGCAACCAAGTGGTCAGGGGTTGGAGGAGAGAGCAGGGGAGTCAACGTTTGGAAGATTTGGTGAGGGTGGGAAGATTGAGAATGGAGGAGGTAAGAGAAGTAGGATTGTTTAGCCGAGTTGATGCAGGTATCATAGAGAGTGCAGTTAGAGAAGTAGGAGGCTTGGTTGGCTGGTGATCTGTGTTTAAGCCAGCATCTTTCAAGGCGTGTCGGAGAAGGCTGCGCATGGATAAAAGGTGTGAGGAGAGCCAGCGTTGGCTGGGTTTGCGGGAGGGGCAGAAGTCAGTGAGAGGGTATAGTTGGTCAAGGCTGGAGGAGTGGGAAGAGGATCGGGTGGACAAAGCATCGTTTGCAGAGAGAGAAGAAAAGTGAGTGTGAGGGGGAGGGAGGAGGCACAGATATCATAGAAATGAAAGGGGTTTAAGTTACGGAGGTTGCGTCGGGAGAAAGAGATGGAGGATGAGGGTGGAGGGGAAGGAGAGACAGGGGAAGTGAGGGAGAAGGAGATTAAGGAGTGGTCAAATAGATAGTTGGGGAGGTTTGAAACCGAGGAGGTGGAGAAGGAAGAGACAAAGATAAGGTCAAGAGTGGAGCCGGAAGACTGAGTAGGTGAAGTAGGGAGAGGGGTAAGAAGGTAAGAGTCGAGTATAGATAAGAGGGGGGAGGTTTGGTGGGTGGTGGAGAAATGGAGGATAAAGTCACCAAGTACAGTTAGGGGCTGGGGGAGATGAGGCAGAGGAGGTGGTCAATATCATCGTTGAAGGATGTGAGGGGGCCAGGTGGACTGTAAATGATGAGAAAGGATATGGCGTGGGGGGAGGTGAATATTTTATACAAATATTCAAAAGAGGGGAAGACTGGAAGAGGTGTAGGACAGGGGTTCGATAGGCACTTGGTGTGAAAGAGAAGACCATTGCCGCCTCTGCAACCAGAGGAGCGGGAGACGTGGGTGAAGGAAGAGGAGGAAGAAGTGAGTGATGCAGGAACAGTTGAATTGAAGGGGGGATCCAAGTTTCAGTGATGCATAGGAAGTGAAGGTTTAAACGTAGAAACAGGTCCAGAACAGTGGCAGTCTTGTTACAGAGAGATCTTGCATTCCATAAGGCAATGTCGATGACGCTGAAGGTTTCAACAATAGGGGGATAGATGAAGCTGTGGTGGTGAATTGTGCTAGATGGGCGTTGGGTCAAACGGGGGGGGCGGTGATGGAAGGTTGAGTGTGGAGATGGTCATAATGATGAAGCAGAGGGTTTTGTGGGAAGGCCAGGAAATAGAGTGGGGTGTGGGAAGAGAAAGTGGAGGGAAGTTGTAGTTGGAGTTGCACATGCCTGATGGTGCAATTGGAGCGGGATGGCAGTGGGCCACGATGTCTTAGTGTGCGGTACAGTGTTGTCGGTGGGTGGAAGCATGTAGGCTGTGCGGGAGGTAGTACACGGGGCAGGCTAGAAAAAGTGTGGTAGGTAGTTCCAATGAGGGCCTAATGGTGTGTGATGACAGGAAAGTCTTTGCTCCAAGTACACAATGAGTAGAAGCGTAGCGGGTTTGCAGGAGGTTGATGCCAGGTTAGCAGGGAGGTAGTGTGGCAGGAGAAGGAAGTGAGATGGTTATTGCTGTGTGATCGCTGGGCTGGCGGCTGTTAAGAGACAGATCCCAGTAGGACCAGACAGGTGACGGTTGAAGAGGTGCTAGCAGGAGATCGCCGCAGCAGTAGGTGCGATGGTCACAGCGCAGGAGGGCAAACAGATAACCTCAGGGTGAAAATGTCATGCGTCAGGATGGATACGTCACTGTTAGACCCGGCTGGAAACTGCTGAAGGTGCAACTATCTGAGGACTTTGCAGAAGTCGGTGCAAAGGACACAGCACTGAAGGGCAATCCAATGTGCAGAGTGCAGGGTGGACCGTTTGAGACAGCCTGAGAGGAGGAGACACCGGATCAGACTTCCAATGCTTGTGTGCTCCAGGTGGTGAAGGGGGTGGTGGAATAGTAGTGCCCACCAGTGGGGTCTGGTGGGGAAGGAGGGAGCGTGAGTGTGCAAGTGATGATTGCAGATAGATAATGTCGCTCTAGTTCCCAATTGCTTACTCATGTGCAATTACTGGCTCTGTGTGGTCTCTGGGGTAAAACCGCAATGGTGGCGGTATTTGGAGGGACATGCAACTTTCCTAGGAGGTTTGATCAGGTATGCTGTGGTGCTCCATGCTGCAGGAATTTGGTATCTCGGCCCTCCGCCAGTTCCTACTTGCAGCGTCGTATTTTGCCGCAGTGGTGCGGTCAGCGCATCCCATGGTGTAGACCCGGAATACAGTACTTCGTTGGGGGGGCCGCTGGGAAAAGGATATGCTGAGGTTATTTGTGGCTGAAACGTCCTCTGTCAATAATTGGCCCAGATGTGCACGCCGATCCGCTCTTCGGGACAGGTGGCTCGCTCGCTCTGGGACCGCAGGACAGTTCCCAGTTCAGGCTCTGGGTTTCCGAGGCTTTGCAGAGTGCCTACTGAGTGGTAATTCCCTTTCTCACACCGCCCCGTGAGTTCTTGTGAAGGCTTGGGCTTCCCGGGGTTTAGCGATGTGTCTACTGAGCGGTATCACTCAATCTTGCTCCGCCTCGTCAGATCCTGTGCAGGCGGGAGACAGCGATTATTGTCATAGGTGGCTGGAGCGGGAAGTGTGACCTAGGAGAGGTTTGCTGGGAGCGCCATGTTGGTGCACACGCGGCTGGAATCCGAGAGCTGCGTTCATTTAGAAACGATGTGCGGTTTTTAAGGAAACTTGGTCCAGAGGTGCCCAGTGTGTTTATGGGCAGGAACGTGCAGAGATAGACCAGAAAACTGCAATTAATATTGATCTCTAGCCGTTTGAGTCAGCCTGAGTGGAGGAGATGCTGGATCAGGCTTCCATTGCTTCTGTGCCCCCTGATGGTGCAAAGACATCCAAAATGCTATGCAAGCCAAAGTCTCCTCCCTACAACTGAAAATAGAAAAGAAACAAGCCCTAATCTCCACCCCAAAACCAAAGCATAAGTCACCACTGCACACCGATATTCCTCTTCATAAATGTGTCCGAAACAGAAACAGCCAACATACTTAAAAAACTCAAACCATCCAAATGTATGCGGGACATCTAGCCGGCTACCATCAAAGATTGCTCAGAATCCCTTGTCCCATTCATCACTAGATTTATCAATGCATTCTTCTCATCTAGCCAGGTCCCAATTATCCTCAAAGAATCCTGCGTTCTCCCACTACTGAAAAAAACATCACTTGATCCAACAGCACCTTACAACTACTGTCCGATTATAACAGTCCCTTTCCTCCTAAAGATCCTGGACAGAGCAGCGAACAAATACAAAACTTCCTAGAATCCAACTACATCCTGGGTGTACGACACAATCAGGCTTCCAGCCCGGTCATGGGACAGAAACAGCACTACTCGATAAAAAAAACATTGTGATGCCTTCATTAACAAAGGCAAGCCATCCCTCCTATTACTCCTGGACCTCTCCACTGCCTTTGTCTTGGTAAACCACAAAAACCTCTGCAACCATCTCTCAGCTTCTGCTAATTTCTCACATGAAGCCACTGCCTCGCTACATCCTTCCTAGACGATAAATCCATGAGTGTCTTCTCAGACACTGCTAATGCCCCTCCCATCCCCACTCCCTGTGGAGTTCCCCAAGGCTCATGCGTCTCCCCTTGCCTCTACGACATATTTACTAAACCCCTCTTCGACCTCCTGGACTCCATTGGCATAACCTACACTAATGATGCTGCTGACACTCAAATACTCCTCCCACTTACAGGCATCTATGACAGACTCCCTCACTGTCAATAGAATCTGCTCCACCATCCAAGCCTGAATGGCCACGGACCACCTATGCCTCAATGATGATAAGACAGAGATACTGTTAGTAGGGTCCCCAACCATGCGAAAAAAACTCAACCTGGAATTCTCAGCCTTCACAATAGACGACATCAGTATCCCAGTCTCACCATCAGTCAAAACCCTAGGCGTCTATCTGGATGCCTCCCTATCCCTCTCTAGGCAGGTGAAAGCTATCGCCTCCTCAGCGGCATACTCAGCAAAACTCATAAACGCAGCCAGGCAATTCCTCCAGCCGACAAGCTGCCTCATCATCGCCAGAGCAATCAGAGGAGCACGACTTGACTACTACAACGTCCTATTTGCAGGGACCTCAAACCAAAACGTTAAAAAAATGCGAATAATCCAGAATAATGCCCTCTGAGCAGCACTCAATATAGCGAAAAAAGATCACATATCAGTAGTCAGACAGGAGGTGCACTGGCTTCCTATCAGAGAAAGAATAATCTTTAAGACGCTCTCCATCACGCATAAATGCACATCAAACACTGCCCCTGAATGCCTGTCGCAGTCCATTACAAAACCACCATCCACCAGACCAGTAAGGACGATCCACGCCCACCGCCTCGCTCCTCCAACCTTCAAAAAATCCGGGGCGGGGGGATCCAGCTCCCCTGCAGTGGCAGGTAAACACTGGAACTCTCTACCTCCCTCTCTAAAAGGAGAGAAATCCTATTGGCCATTCCGCAGAGCCTTAAAGACCTGGCTATTCACCCAAGGACTTGACTCATAACGACTGTTAAATGCCATGGACTGAGCACGAAATATCATGCCCGATCTTATCCACCAGCTCTCGTATCATGTGTTAAGATGTATATGCGTAACTGGTTTTCTCAACAGCGCCTTCATGCCCCTGGGCTTGGGCTCCTTACAAATGTAAAAAATTTAAATAAAAGAACATGTTTTACGCATTCTTTGTCCACTCTGTCTCAAGAAAAGGTGTTACTGTCTCCCACAAATAATGATCACGAGAGGCAGTCACAATGGGAGTCACAGGGGTAAAAGTCGGGTGGATTCCATTTGAATCCACTGGTTCAATTCCGGCATGTAAATAAAGTCTGGCGTTTAACCAATGGTGTCTTCAAGTGGGGCAGACCTCATTCCGGGCCCAGCTAGTCCATTCCTTGCCGGCACTCTGCTGAATGTTGACTGTTGTATTGAGGGGACTTCTTTGAATATAAGAGCAAACTGAGCTGCTCTCTTACAAGTGATATCCACTTTGGGGGAAATGACCCCATGCAGAATTGTCCCTGTGTTTTCTCCCCCCTCGACAACCCTAACCAACGCACTGAACCCATAAGTCTCCACTATCCAGCTCTGTCTTTGCTGTCTCATGTTGATCACTGCCCTCTGTTCTGAGCAGGTCAAAAGATACCTATGTTGGCCCTTCAGTGTTGCTAGAAGTTGGCACCCCGGACGGTGCATAGTTCGCCGCTTTCGGGGAAACATGTCCTTTACGAGTCCTTCCACTGACATGACCTTTGCCATCATAAACCCTCGGTCTGGAGCTCCGCCCTCCCCTCTGCTGACCTTTGCCATCATGAACCCTCGGTTTGGAGCCCCGCCATCCCCTCTGCTGACCTTTGTTTGTTTGTTTGTTTGTTTATTTATTTGTATTGCGCGCCAGACCCAAGGGTAACCGGGTGCAGTGAGCAGAATATACGAAGCTTTCAAAGTTGCATAGAAATTACAATGTTACAGCAAATTACAATGTTACATAATTAAAATTTACAATAGTGATGAATCTTTGAAGGTACATATATACATTCAGATGAGTAACATAACACGAATAAAGTCTTTCAAACCTTACATGTTGTTGTCAATGAGGTGTTTGATGAGGTTCGTTCTAAAGTGGGGGAAAGGTTGGTCTGATCTAAGGTTGTGTGGCAGGGCATTCCACCATTTAGCGGCTAGCACAGGGAAGCTTGTGCTGCCAATTTTGGCAAGTTTAAATCTTGGAATTTCCAGACAGTTGGAGTTGGGCGTTCTTGTAGGTCTGCTAGAGGTTTTTCTTTTTATTTTGTCCATCAGGTAAATGGGGGCAGCGTTATTGAGGACTTTGTGCGTCAGGGAGAGCATTTTTAGGTGAATTTTATTGTCGGTGGAGAGCCATTTGTATTGTTGTCTAGTGGAGGAGATATGTTCTCTTTTGTTTATGCCTAAGGCGGCTGTAAGGGCGTTATTTTGGAGGATTTGTAGCCTTTTGGTGATAGTTTTGTTGGCGCCACTGTAAAGGGCATTGCAATAATCGAGTCGTGATAGTATTAAGGCTCTCGCTAAGATCATGCAACTGTTATTGGATAAGAAAGGTTTACCTGCTCTTATTAATTTGCAGGTATAGGCTGTCGTGGAAGCTAAGGAATTAACTTGTTTGGCAAGAGACATGGTGGAGTCGAGATAGAAACCTAGTGTTTTTACTACACTCAAGACCTTAATGCAATTGCCATCTATGTTAAACGTGGAGTAGTCCTTGCCTAGTTTGTTGATATTGGCCTGCGTGCCCAGAATGATCAGCTCAGTCTTATCATCATTCAGGCAGAGGCCATGTGATGCCATCCATGCCTGAATGATGAGGTACACCCTATTCACCAACTCCCTGTCCTTGCTGTGATCCCCAGAAAGCGGGAGGAGAATCTGTGTATCATCTGCATAGTTAGTGTAGGTGATACCTAGAAGGTCCAGATCATCGAAAAGGGGTTTAGTGAATATGTTGTACAGGGTTGGTGAAACACAGGAGCCTTGAGGGACGCCGCATGTGATTGGAAGAGGGTCGGCTGCTGCCGAGGGGGAGAAGACTCTCATTGTTCTCTCACTCAGAAATTATTCAATCCATTTGGTGGCATGCGTAGAGAAGTGTGCAGCACTGTCCAAGTGTTTGCAGAGGACCCTATGATCCACCAGATCGAAAGCAGCTGAGAGATCAAGTAAGAGGAGGAGTGCCGTCTTACCTTGGTCTCTCAGTTCGTCTATTTGGGTCTTTAGATCAATGAGTGCGGTTTCAGTACCATGGAGTGGACGGAAACCAGATTGTCTGGCTCCCAGTAGATTATTAGATTCAAGGTGTCTTTGAATTTGTGTATAGGCGACCTTGTCTAGTATCTTCAGAAGGAAAGGTACGGTAGTGATAGGCCGATAATTGGTGGGGATGAGGGGGTCAAGGGTCTGCTTCTTGAGAAATGGGAGCACCCATGATTGTTTTAGGTTCGCCGGGATATTACCTGTGGCGAAAGAGGAGTTGATCAATTTTGAAATGAACGATGAAAGGTCTCTGGCAGCGTCTTTTATTAGTTGTGCTGGGCAGATGTCACCTTTGCAGTTCGACGGTTTGAGGGAGAGGATGCTTTTCTCTACCTCTAAGATGGTAGTTTTAGTGAAGGAGAATTTGTTTGTTGGGTCGTTGATGGTGTTGTTGAGTGGCAGCTTGTTTGTGAGGTTTAGGGAATCTTTTTTTAGTTGGATTTTGTTTTGCAGTGTGGAGATTTCATTTGCTAAGGCTGTTGGATATCTGTGCACCAGGTCTGTTCTTTAATGCAGATATCTGGTGTAGCAATAGGGGACTCAAGTTCTTTCAAGATGGAGAAGAGTTCCTTCATACTTGAGTTGGCATTGGCAATGTGAGCATTGTAAGAATTGCGAATGAACCCTCGGTCTGGAGACCCGCCCTCCGCTCTGCTGACCTTTGTCTTCTGGAACCCTTGGTCTGGAGCCCCGCCCTCCCCTCTGCTAAACTTTGCCATCATGAACCCTCGGTCTAGAGCTCCGCCCTCCCCTCTGCTGACCTTTGCCATCATGCACCCTCGGTCTAGAGCCCCGCCCTCCCCTGTGTTGAACCCTCAGTCTAGAGCCCTGCCCTCCCCTCTGCTGAAACCTCGGTCTAGAGCCCTGCCCTCCCCTCTGCTGACCTTTGCCATCATCAACCCTCAGTCTAGAGCCCCGCCTCGCCTCTGCTGAACCCTCGGTCTAGAGCCCCACTCTCCCCTCCGCTGAACCCTCGGTCTAGACCCCTGCCCTCCCCTCTGCTGATGTTTGCCATCATGAACCCTCAGTCTGGCTCACCGCCCTCCCCTCTGCTGACCTTTGTCATCATGAACCCTTGGTCTAGAGCCCCACCCTCCCCTCTGCTGACCTTTGCCATCATGAACCCTCAGTCTACAGCCCCACCCCCCCTCTGCTGAACCCTCGGTCTAGAGCCCCGCCCTACCCTCTGCTGACCTTTGCCATCATGAACCCTCAGTCTGGAGCCCTGCCCTCCCCTCTGCTGACCTTCGCCATTATGAACCCTCGGTCTAGAGCCCTGCCCTCCCCTCTGCTGAACCCTTGGACTAGAGCCCCGCCCTCCCCTCTGCTGACCTTTGCCATCATGAACCCTCGGTCTAGAGCCCTGCCCTACCCTCTGCTGAACCCTCGGTCTAGAGACCTGCCTTCCCCTCTGCTGACCTTTGTCATCATGAACGCTCGGTCTGGAGCCCGCCCTCCGCTCTGCTGACCTTTGCCATCATGAACCCTAGGTCTGGAGCCCCGCCCTCCCCATTGCTGATGTTTGCCATCATGAACCCTCGGTCTGGAGCCCCGCCCTCCCCTCTGCCCCTCTGCCAAACCCTCGTTCTAGAGTCTCACCCTCTGCTGTGCTGACCTTTGCCATCATGAACCCTCGGTCTGGAGCCCCGCCCTCCCCTCTGCTGACCTTTGCCATCATGAACCCTCGGTCTAGAGCCCTGACCTCCCCTCTGCTGAACCCTCGGTCTAGAACCCCGCCCTCCCCTCTGCTGACCTTTGCCATCATGAACCCTCGGTCTGGAGCCCCGCCCTCCCCTCTGCTGACCTTTGCCATCATGAGCCCTCGGTCTAGAGCCCTGCCCTTCCCTCTGCTGTCCTTTGCCATCATGAACCCTCGGTCTGGAGCCCCGCCCTCCCCTCTGGTGAACCCTTGGTCTAGAGCCCCACCCTTCCCTCTGCTGACCTTTGCCATCATGAACCCTCAGTCTAGAGTCCCACCCTCCCCTCTGCTGAACCCTCGGTCTAGAGCCCCGCCCTCCCTCTGCTGACCTTTGCCATCATGAACCCTTGGTCTAGAGCCCCGCCCTCCCCTCTGTTGAACCCTTGGTCTAGAGCCCCACCATCCCCTCTGCTGACCTTTGCCATCATGAACCCTCAGTCTAGAGCCCTGACCTCCCCTCTGCTGAACCCTTGGTCTAGAGACCAGCCCTCCACTCTGCTGACCTTTGCCATCATGAACCCTCGGTCTGGAGCCCTGCCCTCCCCTCTGCTGACCTTTGCCATCATGAACCCTCGGTCTGGAGCCCCGCCCTCCCCTCTGCTGACCTTTCCCATCATGACCCCTCGTTCTGGAGCCCCGCCCTCCCCTCTGCTGACCTTTGCCATCATGAACTCTTGGTCTGGAGCCCCGCCCTCCCCTCTGCTGAACCCTCGGTCTAGAGCCCCGCCCTCCCCTCTGCTGACCTTTCCCATCATGAACCCTCGGTCTAGAGCCCGGCCCTCCCCTCTGCTGAATCCTCGGTCTAGAACCCCGCCCTCCCCTCTGCTGACCTTTGCCATCATGAACCCTCGGTCTGGAGCCCCGCCCTCCCCTCTGCCGACCTTTGCCATCATGAACCCTCAGTTTACAGCCCCGCCTCCCCTCTGCTGACCTTTGCCATCATGAACCCTCGGTCTGGAGCCCAGCCCTCCCCTCTGCTGACCTTTGCCATCATGAACCCTCGTTTTAGAGCCCCGCCCTCCCCTCTGCTGACCTTTGCCATCATGAACCCTCTGTCTGGAGCCCCACCCTCCCATCTGCTGAACCCTTGGTCTAGAGCCCCACCCTACCCTCTGCTGACCTTTGCCATCAAGAACCCTCAGTCTAGAGCCCCGCCCTCCCCTCTGCTAAACCCTCGGTCTAGAGGCCCTCCTTCACCTCTGCTGACCTTTGCCATCATGAACCCTCGGTCTTGAGCCCCGCCTTCCCCTCTGCTGACCTTTGCCATCATGAACCCTCGGACTGGAGCCACGCCATCCGCTCTCCTGAACTCTTGGTCTAGAGCCCCAACCTCCCCTCTGCTGACCTTTGCCATCATGAACCCTCAGTCTAGAGTTGCGTCCTCCCCTCTGCTGAACCCTCGGTCTAGAGACCCGCCTTCCCCTCTGCTGACCTTTGCCATCATGAACCCTCGGTCTGGAGCCCTGCCCTGCCCTCTGCTGACCTTTGCCATCATGATCCCTCGGTCTAGAGCCCCGCCCTCACCTCTGCTGAACCCTCGGTCTAGAGCTCCGCCCTCCCTCTGCTGACCTTTGCCATCATGAACCCTCAGTCTAGACCCCTGCCCTCCCCTCTGCCGACCTTTGCCGTCATGAACCCTCGGTCTGGAGCCCCCCTCCCCTCTGCTGACCTTCGCCATCATGAGCCCTCCGTCTGGAGCCCCGCCCTCTCCTCTGCTGAACCCTCGGTCTAGAACCCCGCCCTCCCCTCTGCTGAACTTTGCCATCATGAACCCTCAGTCTAGAGCCCCGCCCTCCCCTCTGCTGAACCCTCGGTCTAGAGACCCGCCCTCCCCTCTGCTGACCTTTGCCATCATGAACCCGCGGTCTGGAGCCCCGCCCTGCCCTCTGCTGAGCTTTGCAATCATGAACCCTCGGTCTAGAGCCCCGACCTCCCCTCTGCTGAACCCTTGGTCTAGAGCCCCGCCATCCCCTCTGCTGACCTTTCCCATCATGAACGCTCGGTTTAGACCCCTGCCCTCCCCTCTGCCGACCTTTTCCGTCATGAACCCTCAGTCTGGAGCCCCGCCCTCCCCTCTACTGACCTTTGCCATCATGAACCCTCGGTCTGGAGCCCCGCCCTCCCCTCTGCTGAACCCTCGGTCTAGAACCCCGCCCTCCCCTCTGCTGACCTTTGCCATCATGAACCCTCGGTCTAGAGCCCCGCCCTCCCCTCTGCTGAACCCTCAGTCTAGAGCCCCGCCCTCCCCTCTGCTGACTTTTGCCATCATGAACGCTCAGTCTGGAGCCCCGCCCTCCACTCTGCCAACCTTTGCCATCATGAACCCTCGGCCTAGAGCCCCACCCTCACCTCTGCTGACCTTTATCATCATGAACCCTTGGTCTAGAGCCCCACCCTCCCCTCTGCTGACCTTTGCCATCATGAACCCTCGGTCTGGAGCCCCGCCCTCCCCTCTGCTGACCTTTGCCATCATGAACCCTCGTTTTAGAGCCCCGCCCTCCCCTCTGCTGACCTTTGCCATCATGAACCCTCTGTCTGGAGCCCCACCCTCCCATCTGCTGAACCCTTGGTCTAGAGCCCCACCCTCCCCTCTGCTGACCTTCGCCATTATGAACCCTCGATCTAGAGCCCTGCCCTCCCCTCTGCTGAACCCTCGGACCAGAGCCCCGCCCTCCCCTCTGCTGACCTTTGCCATCATGAACCCTCGGTCTAGAGCCCTGCCCTCCCCTCTGCTGAACCCTTGGTCTAGAGACCTGCCTTCCCCTCTGCTGACCTTTGCCATCATGAACCCTCGGTCTGGAGCCCCGCCCTCCGCTTTGCTGACCTTTGCCATCATGAACCCTAGGTCTGGAGCCCCGCCCTCCCCTCTGCTGACGTTTGCCATCATGAACCCTCGGTCTGGAGCCCCGCCCTCCCCTCTGCCAAACCCTCGTTCTAGAGTCCCACCCTCCGCTCTGCTGACCTTTGTCATCATGAACCCTCGTTCTGGAGCCCCACCCTCCCCTCTGCTGACCTTAGTCGTCATGAACCCTCGTTCTGGAGTCCCGCCCTCCCCTCTGCCGACCTTTGCCATCATAAACCCTCGGTCTAGAGCCCGCCCTCCCCTCTGCTGACCTTTGTCATCATGAACCCTGGGTCTGGAGCCCCACCCTCCCCTCTGCTGACCTTTGCCATCATGAACCCTCGGTCTGGAGGCCCGCCCTCCCCTCTGCCGACCTTTGCCATCATGAACCCTCGGTCTAGAGCCCTGCACTCCCCTCTGTTGACCTTTGTCATCATGAACCCTAGGTCTGGAGCCCCGCCCTCCCGTCTGCTGACCTTTGCCATCATGAACCCTCGGTCTGGAGCCCCGTCCTCCCCTCTGCTGACCTTTGCCATCATGAATCCTCAGTCTAGAGGCCCGCCCTTCCCTCTGCTGGTCTTTCCCATCATGAACCCTCGGTCTAGAGCCCCGCCCTCCCCTCTGCTGAACCCTCGGTCTAGAGCCCCGCCTTCCCTTCTGCTGACCTTTGCCATCATGAGCCCTCAGTCTAGACCCCCGCCCTCCCCTCTGCCGACCTTTGCCGTCATGATCCCTCGGTCTGGAGCCCCTCCTCCCCTCTGCTGACCTTTGCCATCATGAACCCTCGGTCTGGAGCCCTGCCCTCTCCTCTGCTGAACCCTCGGTCTAGAACCCCACCCTCCCCTCTGCTGACCTTTGCCATCATGAACCCTCAGTCTAGAGCCCCGCCCTCCCCTCTGCTGAACCCTCGGTCTGGAGCCCCGCCCTCCCCTCTGCTGACCTTTGCCATCATGAACCCTCGGTCTGGAGCCCCGCCCTCCCCTCTGCTGACCTTGGCCATCATGAACCCATGGTCTAGTGGCCCGCCCTTCCCTCTGCTGGCCTTTGCCATCATGAACCCTCGGTCTGGAGCCCCACCCTCCCCTCTGCCGACCTTTGTCTTCATGACCCCTCGTTCTGGAGCCCTGCCCTCCCCTCTGCCGACCTTTGTAGTCATGAACCCTCGGTCTGGAGCCCCGCCCTCCCCTCTGCCGACCTTTGTCATCATGAACCCTAGGTCTGGAGCCCCGCCCTCCCCTCTGCTGACCTTTGTCATCATGAACCCTAGGTCTGGAGCCCCGCCCTCCCCTCTGCTGACCTTTGCCATCATGAACCCTCGGTCTGGAGCCCCGCCCTCCCCTCTGCTGACCTTTGTCATCATGAACCCTAGGTCTGGAGCCCCGCCCTCCCCTCTGCTGACCTTTGCCATCATGAACCCTCGGTCTGGAGCCCCGCCCTCCCCTCTGCTGACCTTTGCCATCATGAACCCTCAGTCTAGAGGCCCGCCCTTCCCTCTGCTGGTCTTTCCCATCATGAACCCTCGGTCTAGAGCCCCGCCCTCCCCTCTGCTGAACCCTCGGTCTAGAGCCCCGCCCTCCCTTCTGCTGACCTTTGCCATCATGAACCCTCAGTCTAGACCCCCGCCCTCCCCTCTGCCGACCTTTGCCGTCATGAACCCTCGGTCTGGAGCCCCCCTCCCCTCTGCTGACCTTTGCCATCATGAACCCTCAGTCTAGAGCCCCACCCTGCCCTCTGCTGACCTTTGCCGTCATGAACCCTCAGTCTAGACCCCCGCCCTCCCCTCTGCCGACCTTTGCCGTCATGAACCCTCGGTCTGGAGCCCCCCTCCCCTCTGCTGACCTTTGCCATCATGAACCCTCAGTCTAGAGCGCCGACCTTTCCCCTCTGCTGAACCCTCGGTCTAGAGACCCGCCCTCCCCTCTGCTGACCTTTGCCATCATGAACCCTCGGTCTGGAGCCCCACCCTGCCCTCTGCTGACCTTTGCCATCATGAACCCTCGGTCTAGAGCCCCGCCCTCCCCTATGCTGAACCCTCGGTCTAGAGACCCGCCCTCCCCTCTGCTGACCTTTGCCATCATGAACCCTCGGTCTGGAGCCCCTCCCTCCCTTCTGCTGACCTTTGTCATCATGAACCCTTGGTCTAGAGGCCCACCCTTCCCTCTGCTGGCCTTTGCCATCATGAACCCTCGGTCTAGAGCCACGCCCTCCCCTCTGCTGAACCCTCGGTCTAGAGTCCCGCCCTCCCCTCTGCTGACCTTTGCCGTCATGAACCCTCAGTCTGGAGCCCAGCCCTCCCCTCTGCCGACATTTGCCGTCATGAACCCTCAGTCTGGAGCCCCGCCCTCCCCTTTGCCAACCTTTGCCGTCATAAACCCTCGGTCTAGAGGCCCGCCCTTTCCTCTGCCGACCGTTGTCTTCATGAACCCTCGGTCTGGAGCCCCGCCCTCCCCTCTGCTGACCTTTGTCATCATGAACCCTCATTCTGGAGCCCCGCCCTCCCCTCTGCCGACGTTTGTAGTCATGAACCCTCGTTCTGGAGCCCCGCCCTCCCCTTTGCTGACCTTTGTCGTCATGAACCCTAGTTCTGGAACCCCGCACTCCCCTCTGCTGACCTTTGTAGACATGAACCCTTGGTCTAGAGCCCTGCCCTCCCCTCTGCTGACCTTTGTCATGAACCTTAGGTCTGGAGCCCCGCCCTCCCCTCTGCTGACCTTTGCCATCATGAACCCTCGGTCTGGAGCCCCGCCCTCCCCTCTGCTGACCTTTGCCATCATGAACCCATGGTCTAGAGGCCCGCCCTTCCCTCTGCTGGCCTTTGCCGTCATGAACCCTCGGTCTGGAGCCCCGCCCTCCCTTCTGCCGACCTTTGTCTTCATGACCCCTCGTTCTGGAGCCCCACCCTCCCCTCTGACGACCTTTGTAGTCATGAACCCTCGGTCTGGAGCCCCGCCCTCCCCTCTGCCGACCTTCGTCGTCATGAACCCTCGTTCGGGAGCCCCGCCCTCCTCTCTGCCGACCTTTGTAGTCATGAACCCTCGGTCTGGAGCCCCGCCCTCCCCTCTGCTGACCTTGGCCATCATGAACCCATGGTCTAGTGGCCCGCCCTTCCCTCTGCTGGCCTTTGCCATCATGAACCCTCGGTCTGGAGCCCCACCCTCCCCTCTGCCGACCTTTGTCTTCATGACCCCTCGTTCTGGAGCCCTGCCCTCCCCTCTGCCGACCTTTGTAGTCATGAACCCTCGGTCTGGAGCCCCGCCCTCCCCTCTGCCGACCTTTGTCATCATGAACCCTAGGTCTGGAGCCCCGCCCTCCCCTCTGCTGACCTTTGTCATCATGAACCCTAGGTCTGGAGCCCCGCCCTCCCCTCTGCTGACCTTTGCCATCATGAACCCTCGGTCTGGAGCCCCGCCCTCCCCTCTGCTGACCTTTGTCATCATGAACCCTAGGTCTGGAGCCCCGCCCTCCCCTCTGCTGACCTTTGCCATCATGAACCCTCGGTCTGGAGCCCCGCCCTCCCCTCTGCTGACCTTTGCCATCATGAACCCTCAGTCTAGAGGCCCGCCCTTCCCTCTGCTGGTCTTTCCCATCATGAACCCTCGGTCTAGAGCCCCGCCCTCCCCTCTGCTGAACCCTCGGTCTAGAGCCCCGCCCTCCCTTCTGCTGACCTTTGCCATCATGAACCCTCAGTCTAGACCCCCGCCCTCCCCTCTGCCGACCTTTGCCGTCATGAACCCTCGGTCTGGAGCCCCCCTCCCCTCTGCTGACCTTTGCCATCATGAACCCTCAGTCTAGAGCCCCACCCTGCCCTCTGCTGACCTTTGCCGTCATGAACCCTCAGTCTAGACCCCCGCCCTCCCCTCTGCCGACCTTTGCCGTCATGAACCCTCGGTCTGGAGCCCCCCTCCCCTCTGCTGACCTTTGCCATCATGAACCCTCAGTCTAGAGCGCCGACCTTTCCCCTCTGCTGAACCCTCGGTCTAGAGACCCGCCCTCCCCTCTGCTGACCTTTGCCATCATGAACCCTCGGTCTGGAGCCCCACCCTGCCCTCTGCTGACCTTTGCCATCATGAACCCTCGGTCTAGAGCCCCGCCCTCCCCTATGCTGAACCCTCGGTCTAGAGACCCGCCCTCCCCTCTGCTGACCTTTGCCATCATGAACCCTCGGTCTGGAGCCCCTCCCTCCCTTCTGCTGACCTTTGTCATCATGAACCCTTGGTCTAGAGGCCCACCCTTCCCTCTGCTGGCCTTTGCCATCATGAACCCTCGGTCTAGAGCCACGCCCTCCCCTCTGCTGAACCCTCGGTCTAGAGTCCCGCCCTCCCCTCTGCTGACCTTTGCCGTCATGAACCCTCAGTCTGGAGCCCAGCCCTCCCCTCTGCCGACATTTGCCGTCATGAACCCTCAGTCTGGAGCCCCGCCCTCCCCTTTGCCAACCTTTGCCGTCATAAACCCTCGGTCTAGAGGCCCGCCCTTTCCTCTGCCGACCGTTGTCTTCATGAACCCTCGGTCTGGAGCCCCGCCCTCCCCTCTGCTGACCTTTGTCATCATGAACCCTCATTCTGGAGCCCCGCCCTCCCCTCTGCCGACGTTTGTAGTCATGAACCCTCGTTCTGGAGCCCCGCCCTCCCCTTTGCTGACCTTTGTCGTCATGAACCCTAGTTCTGGAACCCCGCACTCCCCTCTGCTGACCTTTGTAGACATGAACCCTTGGTCTAGAGCCCTGCCCTCCCCTCTGCTGACCTTTGTCATGAACCTTAGGTCTGGAGCCCCGCCCTCCCCTCTGCTGACCTTTGCCATCATGAACCCTCGGTCTGGAGCCCCGCCCTCCCCTCTGCTGACCTTTGCCATCATGAACCCATGGTCTAGAGGCCCGCCCTTCCCTCTGCTGGCCTTTGCCGTCATGAACCCTCGGTCTGGAGCCCCGCCCTCCCTTCTGCCGACCTTTGTCTTCATGACCCCTCGTTCTGGAGCCCCACCCTCCCCTCTGACGACCTTTGTAGTCATGAACCCTCGGTCTGGAGCCCCGCCCTCCCCTCTGCCGACCTTCGTCGTCATGAACCCTCGTTCGGGAGCCCCGCCCTCCTCTCTGCCGACCTTTGTAGTCATGAACCCTCGGTCTGGAGCCCCACCCTCCCCTCTGCCGACCTTTGTCATCATGAACCCTAGTTCTGGAGCCCCGCCCTCCCCTCTGCTGACCTTTGTCATCATGAACCCTAGGTCTGGAGCCCCGCCCTCCCCTCTGCTGACCTTTGCCATCATGAACCCTCGGTCTGGAGGCCCGCCCTCCACTCTGCTGACCTTTGCCATCATGAACCCTAGGTCTGAAGCCCCGCCCTCCCCTCTGCTGACCTTTGTCGTCATGAACCCTCGGTCTGGAGCCCCGCCCTCCCCTCTTTTGACCTTTGTCATCATGAACCCTCGGTCTGGAGCCTCGCCCTCCCCTCTGCCGACCTTTGCCATCATGAACCCTCGGTCTAGAGCCCTGCCCTCCCCTCTGCTGACCTTTGTCATCATGAACCCTAGGTCTGGAGCCCCGCCCTCCCCTCTGCTGACCTTTGCCATCATGAACCCCCGGTCTGGAGCCCCGCCCTCCCCTCTGCTGACCTTTGCCATCATGAACCCTCAGTCTAGAGGCCCGTCCTTCCCTCTGCTGGTCTTTCCCATCATGAACCCACGGTCTAGAGCCCCACCCTCCCCTCTGCTGAACCCTCGGTCTAGAGCCCCGCCCTCCCTTCTGCTGACCTTTGCCATCATGAACCCTCAGTCTAGACTCCCGCCCTCCCCTCTGCCGACCTTTGCTGTCATGAACCCTCGGTCTGGAGCCCCCCCTCCCCTCTGCTGACCTTTGCCATCATGAACCCTCGGTCTGGAGCCCCGCCCTCTCCTCTGCTGAACCCTCGGTCTACAACCCCACCCTCCCCTCTGCTGACCTTTGCCATCATGAACCCTCAGTCTAGAGCCCCGCCCTCCCCTCTGCTGAACCCTCGGTCTAGAACCCCGCCCTCCCCTCTGTTGACCTTTGCCATCATAAACCCTCGGTCTGGAGCCCCGTCCTGCCCTCTGCTGACCTTTGCCATCATGAACCCTTGGTCTAGAGCCGTGCCCTCACCTCTGCTGAACCCTCGGTCTAGAGCCCCGCCCTCCCCTCTGCTGACCTTTCCCATCATGAACCCTCGGTTTACACCCCTGCCCTCCCCTCTGCCGACCTTTGCCGTCATGAACCCTCAGTCTGGAGCCCCGCCCTCCCCTCTGCTGACCTTTGCCATCAGGAACCCTCGGTCTGGAGCCCCACCCTCTCCTCTGCTGAACCCTCGGTCTAGAACCCCACCCTCCCCTCTGCTGACCTTTGCCATCATGAACCCTCAGTCTAGAGCCCCGCCCTCCCCTCTGCTGAACCCTCGGTCTAGAACCCTGCCCTCCCCTCTGCTGACCTTTGCCATCATAAACCCTTGGTCTGGAGCCCCGCCCTGCCCTCTGCTGACCTTTGCCATCATGAACCCATGGTCTAGTGGCCCGCCCTTCCCTCTGCTGGCCTTTGCCATCATGAACCCTCGGTCTGGAGCCCCACCCTCCCCTCTGCCGACCTTTGTCTTCATGACCCCTCGTTCTGGAGCCCTGCCCTCCCCTCTGCCGACCTTTGTAGTCATGAACCCTCGGTCTGGAGCCCCGCCCTCCCCTCTGCCGACCTTTGTCATCATGAACCCTAGGTCTGGAGCCCCGCCCTCCCCTCTGCTGACCTTTGTCATCATGAACCCTAGGTCTGGAGCCCCGCCCTCCCCTCTGCTGACCTTTGCCATCATGAACCCTCGGTCTGGAGCCCCGCCCTCCCCTCTGCTGACCTTTGTCATCATGAACCCTAGGTCTGGAGCCCCGCCCTCCCCTCTGCTGACCTTTGCCATCATGAACCCTCGGTCTGGAGCCCCGCCCTCCCCTCTGCTGACCTTTGCCATCATGAACCCTCAGTCTAGAGGCCCGCCCTTCCCTCTGCTGGTCTTTCCCATCATGAACCCTCGGTCTAGAGCCCCGCCCTCCCCTCTGCTGAACCCTCGGTCTAGAGCCCCGCCCTCCCTTCTGCTGACCTTTGCCATCATGAACCCTCAGTCTAGACCCCCGCCCTCCCCTCTGCCGACCTTTGCCGTCATGAACCCTCGGTCTGGAGCCCCCCTCCCCTCTGCTGACCTTTGCCATCATGAACCCTCAGTCTAGAGCCCCGCCCTCCCCTCTGCTGAACCCTCGGTCTAGAGACCCGCCCTCCCCTCTGCTGACCTTTGCCATCATGAACCCTCGGTCTGGAGCCCCACCCTGCCCTCTGCTGACCTTTGCCATCATGAACCCTCGGTCTAGAGCCCCGCCCTCCCCTATGCTGAACCCTCGGTCTAGAGACCCGCCCTCCCCTCTGCTGACCTTTGCCATCATGAACCCTCGGTCTGGAGCCCCTCCCTCCCTTCTGCTGACCTTTGTCATCATGAACCCTTGGTCTAGAGGCCCACCCTTCCCTCTGCTGGCCTTTGCCATCATGAACCCTCGGTCTAGAGCCACGCCCTCCCCTCTGCTGAACCCTCGGTCTAGAGTCCCGCCCTCCCCTCTGCTGACCTTTGCCGTCATGAACCCTCAGTCTGGAGCCCAGCCCTCCCCTCTGCCGACATTTGCCGTCATGAACCCTCAGTCTGGAGCCCCGCCCTCCCCTTTGCCAACCTTTGCCGTCATAAACCCTCGGTCTAGAGGCCCGCCCTTTCCTCTGCCGACCGTTGTCTTCATGAACCCTCGGTCTGGAGCCCCGCCCTCCCCTCTGCTGACCTTTGTCATCATGAACCCTCATTCTGGAGCCCCGCCCTCCCCTCTGCCGACGTTTGTAGTCATGAACCCTCGTTCTGGAGCCCCGCCCTCCCCTTTGCTGACCTTTGTCGTCATGAACCCTAGTTCTGGAACCCCGCACTCCCCTCTGCTGACCTTTGTAGACATGAACCCTTGGTCTAGAGCCCTGCCCTCCCCTCTTCTGACCTTTGTCATGAACCTTAGGTCTGGAGCCCCGCCCTCCCCTCTGCTGACCTTTGCCATCATGAACCCTCGGTCTGGAGCCCCGCCCTCCCCTCTGCTGACCTTTGCCATCATGAACCCATGGTCTAGAGGCCCGCCCTTCCCTCTGCTGGCCTTTGCCATCATGAACCCTCGGTCTGGAGCCCCGCCCTCCCTTCTGCCGACCTTTGTCTTCATGACCCCTCGTTCTGGAGCCCCACCCTCCCCTCTGACGACCTTTGTAGTCATGAACCCTCGGTCTGGAGCCCCGCCCTCCCCTCTGCCGACCTTCGTCGTCATGAACCCTCGTTCGGGAGCCCCGCCCTCCTCTCTGCCGACCTTTGTAGTCATGAACCCTCGGTCTGGAGCCCCACCCTCCCCTCTGCCGACCTTTGTCATCATGAACCCTAGTTCTGGAGCCCCGCCCTCCCCTCTGCTGACCTTTGTCATCATGAACCCTAGGTCTGGAGCCCCGCCCTCCCCTCTGCTGACCTTTGCCATCATGAACCCTCGGTCTGGAGGCCCGCCCTCCCCTCTGCTGACCTTTGCCATCATGAAACCTAGGTCTGAAGCCCCGCCCTCCCCTCTGCTGACCTTTGTCGTCATGAACCCTCGGTCTGGAGCCCCGCCCTCCCCTCTTTTGACCTTTGTCATCATGAACCCTCGGTCTGGAGCCTCGCCCTCCCCTCTGCCGACCTTTGCCATCATGAACCCTCGGTCTAGAGCCCTGCCCTCCCCTCTGCTGACCTTTGTCATCATGAACCCTAGGTCTGGAGCCCCGCCCTCCCCTCTGCTGACCTTTGCCATCATGAACCCCCGGTCTGGAGCCCCGCCCTCCCCTCTGCTGACCTTTGCCATCATGAACCCTCAGTCTAGAGGCCCGTCCTTCCCTCTGCTGGTCTTTCCCATCATGAACCCACGGTCTAGAGCCCCACCCTCCCCTCTGCTGAACCCTCGGTCTAGAGCCCCGCCCTCCCTTCTGCTGACCTTTGCCATCATGAACCCTCAGTCTAGACCCCCGCCCTCCCCTCTGCCGACCTTTGCTGTCATGAACCCTCGGTCTGGAGCCCCCCCTCCCCTCTGCTGACCTTTGCCATCATGAACCCTCGGTCTGGAGCCCCGCCCTCTCCTCTGCTGAACCCTCGGTCTACAACCCCACCCTCCCCTCTGCTGACCTTTGCCATCATGAACCCTCAGTCTAGAGCCCCGCCCTCCCCTCTGCTGAACCCTCGGTCTAGAACCCCGCCCTCCCCTCTGCTGACCTTTGCCATCATAAACCCTCGGTCTGGAGCCCCGTCCTGCCCTCTGCTGACCTTTGCCATCATGAACCCTTGGTCTAGAGCCGTGGCCTCACCTCTGCTGAACCCTCGGTCTAGAGCCCCGCCCTCCCCTCTGCTGACCTTTCCTATCATGAACCCTCGGTTTACACCCCTGCCCTCCCCTCTGCCGACCTTTGCCGTCATGAACCCTCAGTCTGGAGCCCCGCCCTCCCCTCTGCTGACCTTTGCCATCAGGAACCCTCGGTCTGGAGCCCCACCCTCTCCTCTGCTGAACCCTCGGTCTAGAACCCCACCCTCCCCTCTGCTGACCTTTGCCATCATGAACCCTCAGTCTAGAGCCCCGCCCTCCCCTCTGCTGAACCCTCGGTCTAGAACCCTGCCCTCCCCTCTGCTGACCTTTGCCATCATAAACCCTTGGTCTGGAGCCCCGCCCTGCCCTCTGCTGACCTTTGCCATCATGAACCCTCGGTCTAGAGCCCCGCCCTCCCCTCTGCTGAACCCTCGGTCTAGAGCCCCGCCCTCCCCTCTGCTGACCTTTCCCATCATGAACCCTCGGTTTAGACCCCTGCCCTCCCCTCTGCCGACCTTTGCCGTCATGAACCCTCAGTCTGGAGCCCCGCCCTGCCCTCTGCTGACCTTTGCCATCAGGAACCCTCAGTCTGGAGCCCTGCCCTCCCCTCTGCTGAACCCTCGGTCTAGAACCCCGCCCTCCCCTCTGCTGACCTTTGCCATCATGAACCCTCGGTCTGGAGCCCCGCCCTCCCCTCTGCTGACCTTTGTCATCATGAACCCTCAGTCTAGAGGCCCACCCTTCCCTCTGCTGGCCTTTGCCATCATGAACCCTCGGTCTAGAGCCACGCCCTCCCCTCTGCTGAACCCTCAGTCTAGAGTCCCGCCCTCCCCTCTGCTGACCTTTGCCGTCATGAACCCTCAGTCTGGAGCCCAGCCCTCCCCTCTGCCGACATTTGCCATCATGAACCCTCGGTCTGGAGCCCCGCCCTCCCCTCTGCCAACCTTTGCCGTCATGAACCCTCGGTCTAGAGGCCCGCCCTTTCCTCTGCCGACCTTTGTCGTCATGAACCCTAGGTCTGGAGCCCCGCCCTCCTCTGACCTTTGTCTTCATGAACCCTCGGTCTGGAGCCCCGCCCTCCCCTCTGCCGACCTTTGTCATCATGAACCCTCATTCTGGAGCCCCGCCCTCCCCTCTGCCGACGTTTGTAGTCATGAACCCTCGTTCTGGAGCCCCGCCCTCCCCTCTGCTGACCTTTGTCGTCATGACCCCTAGTTCTGGAACCCTGCCCTCCCCTCTGCTGACCTTTGTCATGAACCTTAGGTCTGGAGCCCCGCCCTCCCCTCTGCTGACCTTTGCCATCATGAACCCTCGGTCTGGAGCCCCGCCCTCCCCTCTGCTGACCTTTGCCATCATGAACCCATGGTCTAGAGGCCCGCCCTTCCCTCTGCTGGCCTTTGCCGTCATGAACCCTCAGTCTGGAGCCCCGCCCTCCCCTCTGCCGACCTTTGTCTTCATGACCCCTCGTTCTGGAGCCCCACACTCCCCTCTGACGACCTTTGTAGTCATGAACCCTCGGTCTGGAGCCCAGCCCTCCCCTCTGCCGACCTTCGTCGTCATGAACCCTCGTTCGGGAGCCCCGCCCTCCTCTCTGCCGACCTTTGTAGTCATGAACCCTCGGTTTGGAGCCCCGCCCTCCCCTCTGCTGACCTTTGTCATCATGAACCCTCGTTCTGGAACCCCACCCTCCCCTCTGCAGACCTTTGTCGTCATGAACCCTCGGTCTGTAGCCCCGCCATCCTCTCTTTTGACCTTTGTTGTCATGAACCCTCAGTTTGGAGCCCCGCCCTCCCCTCTGCTGACCTTTGCCATCATGAACCCTTGGTCTAGAGCCCTGCTCTCCCCTCTGCTGACCTTTGTCATGAACCCTAGGTCTGGAGCCCTGCCCTCCCCTCTGCTGACCTTTGCCATCATGAACCCTCGGTCTGGAGCCCCGCCCTCCCCTCTGCTGACCTTTGCCATCCTGAACCCATGGTCTAGTGGCCCGCCCTTCCCTCTGCTGGCCTTTGCCATCATGAACCCTCGGTCTGGAGCCCCGCCCTCCCCTCTGCCGACCTTTGTCTTCATGATCCCTCGTTCTGGAGCCCCGCCCTCCCCTCTGCCGACCTTTGTAGTCATGAACCCTCGGTCTGGATCCCCGCCCTCCCCTCTGCCGACCTTTGCATCATGAACCCTCGTTCGGGAGCCACGCCCTCCTCTCTGCCAACCTTTGTAGTCAACCCTCGGTTTGGAGCCCCGCCCTCCCCTCTGCTGACCTTTGTCATCATGAACCCTCCTTCTGGAACCCCACCCTCCCCTCTGCTGACCTTTGTAGTCATGAACCCTCGGTCTCAAGCCCCGCCCTCCCCTCTGCTGACCTTTGTCATCATGAACCCTCTGTCTGGAGCTCCGCCCTCCCCTCTGCTGACCTTTGTCATCATGAACCCTCGTTCTGGAGCCCCGCCATCCCCTCTGCTGACCTTTGTCATCATGAACCCTAGGTCTGGAGCCCCACCCTCCCCTCTGCTGACCTTTGCCATCATGAACACTCGGTCTGGAGGCCCGCCCTCCCCTCTGCTGACATTTGCCATCATGAACCCTAGGTCTGGAGCCCCGCCCTCCCCTCTGCTGACCTTTGTCGTCATGAACCCTCGGTCTGGAGCCCCGCCCTCCCCTCTTTTGACCTTTGTCATCATGAACCCTCGGTCTGGAGCCAGGCCCTCCCCTCTGCCGACCTTTGCCATCATGAACCCTCGGTCTAGAGCCCTGCCCTCCCCTCTGCTGACCTTTGTCATCATGAACCCTAGGTCTGGAGCCCTGCCCTCCCCTCTGCTGGCCTTTGCCATCATGAACCCTCGGTCTAGGGCTCAGCCCTCCCCTCTGCTGACCTTAGTCGTCATGAACCCTCGTTCTGGAGCCCCGCCCTCCCCTCTGCCGACCTTTGCCATCATGAACCCTCGGTCTAGAGCCCCGCCCTCCCCTCTGCTGAACCCTGGGTCTAGAGCCCCGCCCTCACCTCTGCTGACCGTTGCCATCATGAACCCTCGTTCTGGAGCCCAGCCCTTCCCTCTGCTGGTCTTTCCCATCATGAACCCTCGGTCTAGAGCCCCGCCCTCCCCTCTGCTGAACCCTCGGTCTAGAGCCCCGCCCTCACCTCTGCTGACCTTTGCCATCATGAACCCTCGGTCTGGAGCCCCGTCCTCCCCTCTGTGTGACCTTTGTCATCATGAACCCTTGGTCTAGAGGCCCACACTTCCCTCTGCTGACCTTTGTAGTCATGAACCCTCGGTCTCAAGCCCCGCCCTCCCCTCTGCTGACCTTTGTCATCATGAACCCTCTGTCTGGAGCTCTGCCCTCCCCTCTGCTGACCTTTGTCATCATGAACCCTCGTTCTGGAGCCCCGCCCTCCCCTCTGCTGACCTTTGTCATCATGAACCCTACGTCTGTAGCCCCACCCTCCCCTCTGCTGACCTTTGCCATCATGAACCCTCGGTCTGGAGGCCCGCCCTCCCCTCTGCTGACCTTTGCCATCATGAACCCTCGGTCTCAAGCCCCGTCCTCCCCTCTGCTGACCTTTGTCATCATGAACCCTCTGTCTGGAGCTCCGCCCTCCCCTCTGCTGACCTTTGTCATCATGAACCCTCGTTCTGAAGCCCCGCCCTCCCCTCTGCTGACCTTTGTCATCATGAACCGTAGGTCTGGAGCCCCACCCTCCCCTCTGCTGACCATTGCCATCATGAACCCTCGGTCTGGAGGCCCGCCCTCCCTTCTGCTGACCTTTGCCATCATGAACCCTCGTTCGGGAGTCCCGCCCTCCTCTCTGCCGACCTTTGTAGTCATGAACCCTCGGTTTGGAGCCCTGCCCTCCCCTCTGCTGACCTTTGTCATCATGAACCCTCGTTCTGGAACCCCACCCTCCCCTCTGCTGACCTTTGTCGTCATGAACCCTCGGTCTGTAGCCCCGCCATCCTCTCTTTTGACCTTTGTTGTCATGAACCCTCAGTTTGGAGCCCCGCCCTCCCCTCTGCCGACCTTTGCCATCATGAGCCCTTGGTCTAGAGCCCTGCTCTCCCCTCTGCTGACCTTTGTCATGAACCCTAGGTGTGGAGCCCGCCCTCCCCTCTGCTGACCTTTGCCATCATAAACCCTCGGTCTGGAGCCCCGCCCTCCCCTCTGCTGACCTTTGCCATCATGAACCCATGGTCTAGTGGCCCGCCCTTCCCTCTGCTGGCCTTTGCCATCATGAACCCTCGGTCTGGAGCCCCGCCCTCCCCTCTGCCGACCTTTGTCTTCATGACCCCTCGTTCTGGAGCCCCGCCCTCCCCTCTGCCGACCTTTGTAGTCATGAACCCTCGGCCTGGAGCCCCGCCCTCCCCTCTGCCGACCTTTGTCGTCATGAACCCTCTTTCGGGAGCCCCGCCCTCCTCTCTGCCAACCTTTGTAGTCATGAACCCTCGGTTTGGAGCCCCGCCCTCCCCTCTGCTGACCTTTTTCATCATGAACCCTCCTTCTGGAACCCCACCCTCCCCTCTGCTGACCTTTGTAGTCATGAACCCTCGGTCTCAAGCCCCGCCCTCCCCTCTGCTGACCTTTGTCATCATGAACCCTCTGTCAGGAGCTCCGCCCTCCCCTCTGCTGACCTTTGTCATCATGAACCCTCGTTCTGGAGCCCCACCCTCCCCTGTGCTAACCTTTGCCATCATGAACCCTCGGTCTGGAGGCCCGCCCTCCCCTCTGCTGACCTTTGCCATCATGAACCCTAGGTCTGGAGCCCCGCCCTCCCCTCTGCTGAACCCTTGGTCTAGAGCCCCACCCTCCCCTCTGCTGACCTTCGCCATTATGAACCCTCGGTCTAGAGCCCTGCCCTCCCCTCTGCTGAACCCTCGGACTAGAGCCCCGCCCTCCCCTCTGCTGACCTTTGCCATCATGAACCCTCGGTCTAGAGCCCTGCCCTCCCCTCTGCTGAACCCTTGGTCTAGAGACCTGCCTTCCCCTCTGCTGACCTTTGCCATCATGAACCCTCGGTCTGGAGCCCCGCCCTCCGCTTTGCTGACCTTTGCCATCATGAACCCTAGGTCTGGAGCCCCGCCCTCCCCTCTGCTGACGTTTGCCATCATGAACCCTCGGTCTGGAGCCCCGCCCTCCCCTCTGCCAAACCCTCGTTCTAGAGTCCCACCCTCCGCTCTGCTGACCTTTGTCATCATGAACCCTCGTTCTGGAGCCCCGCCCTCCCCTCTGCTGACCTTAGTCGTCATGAACCCTCGTTCTGGAGTCCCGCCCTCCCCTCTGCCGACCTTTGCCATCATAAACCCTTGGTCTAGAGCCCGCCCTCCCCTCTGCTGACCTTTGTCATCATGAACCCTGGGTCTGGAGCCCCACCCTCCCCTCTGCTGACCTTTGCCATCATGAACCCTCGGTCTGGAGGCCCGCCCTCCCCTCTGCCGACCTTTGCCATCATGAACCCTCGGTCTAGAGCCCTGCCCTCCCCTCTGTTGACCTTTGTCATCATGAACCCTAGGTCTGGAGCCCCGCCCTCCCGTCTGCTGACCTTTGCCATCATGAACCCTCGGTCTGGAGCCCCGTCCTCCCCTCTGCTGACCTTTGCCATCATGAATCCTCAGTCTAGAGGCCCGCCCTTCCCTCTGCTGGTCTTTCCCATCATGAACCCTCGGTCTAGAGCCCCGCCCTCCCCTCTGCTGAACCCTCGGTCTAGAGCCCCGCCTTCCCTTCTGCTGACCTTTGCCATCATGAGCCCTCAGTCTAAACCCCCGCCCTCCCCTCTGCCGACCTTTGCCATCATGATCCCTCGGTCTGGAGCCCCTCCTCCCCTCTGCTGACCTTTGCCATCATGAACCCTCGGTCTGGAGCCCTGCCCTCTCCTCTGCTGAACCCTCGGTCTAGAACCCCACCCTCCCCTCTGCTGACCTTTGCCATCATGAACCCTCAGTCTAGAGCCCCGCCCTCCCCTCTGCTGAACCCTCGGTCTGGAGCCCCGCCCTCCCCTCTGCTGACCTTTGCCCTCATGAACCCTCGGTCTGGAGCCCCGCCCTCCCCTCTGCTGACCTTGGCCATCATGAACCCATGGTCTAGAGGCCCGCCCTCCCCTCTGCTGGCCTTTGCCATCATGAACCCTCGGTCTGGAGCCCCGCCCTCCCCTCTGCCGACCTTTGTCTTCATGACCCCTCGTTTTGGAGCCCTGCCCTCCCCTCTGCCGACCTTTGTAGTCATGAACCCTCGGTCTGGAGCCCCGCCCTCCCCTCTGCCGACCTTTGTCATCATGAACCCTAGGTCTGGAGCCCCGCCCTCCCCTCTGCTGACCTTTGTCATCATGAACCCTAGGTCTGGAGCCCCGCCCTCCCCTCTGCTGACCTTTGCCATCATGAACCCTCGGTCTGGAGCTCCGCCCTCCCCTCTGCTGACCTTTGTCATCATGAACCCTCGTTCTGGAGCCCCACCCTCCCCTGTGCTAACCTTTGCCATCATGAACCCTCGGTCTGGAGGCCCGCCCTCCCCTCTGCTGACCTTTGCCATCATGAACCCTAGGTCTGGAGCCCCGCCCTCCCCTCTGCTGAACCCTTGGTCTAGAGCCCCACCCTCCCCTCTGCTGACCTTCGCCATTATGAACCCTCGGTCTAGAGCCCTGCCCTCCCCTCTGCTGAACCCTCGGACTAGAGCCCCGCCCTCCCCTCTGCTGACCTTTGCCATCATGAACCCTCGGTCTAGAGCCCTGCCCTCCCCTCTGCTGAACCCTTGGTCTAGAGCCCCACCCTCCCCTCTGCTGACCTTCGCCATTATGAACCCTCGGTCTAGAGCCCTGCCCTCCCCTCTGCTGAACCCTCGGACTAGAGCCCCGCCCTCCCCTCTGCTGACCTTTGCCATTATGAACCCTCGGTCTAGAGCCCTGCCCTCCCCTCTGCTGAACCCTCGGACTAGAGCCCCGCCCTCCCCTCTGCTGACCTTTGCCATCATGAACCCTCGGACTAGAGCCCCGCCCTCCCCTCTGCTGACCTTTGCCATCATGAACCCTCGGTCTGGAGCCCCGCCCTCCGCTTTGCTGACCTTTGCCATCATGAACCCTAGGTCTGGAGCCCCGCCCTCCCCTCTGCTGACGTTTGCCATCATGAACCCTCGGTCTAGAGCCCTGCCCTCCCCTCTGCTGAACCCTCGGACTAGAGCCCCGCCCTCCCCTCTGCTGACCTTTGCCATTATGAACCCTCGGTCTAGAGCCCTGCCCTCCCCTCTGCTGAACCCTCGGACTAGAGCCCCGCCCTCCCCTCTGCTGACCTTTGCCATCATGAACCCTCGGACTAGAGCCCCGCCCTCCCCTCTGCTGACCTTTGCCATCATGAACCCTCGGTCTGGAGCCCCGCCCTCCGCTTTGCTGACCTTTGCCATCATGAACCCTAGGTCTGGAGCCCCGCCCTCCCCTCTGCTGACGTTTGCCATCATGAACCCTCGGTCTGGAGCCCCGCCCTCCCCTCTGCCAAACCCTCGTTCTAGAGTCCCACCCTCCGCTCTGCTGACCTTTGTCATCATGAACCCTCGTTCTGGAGCCCCGCCCTCCCCTCTGCTGACCTTAGTCGTCATGAACCCTCGTTCTGGAGTCCCGCCCTCCCCTCTGCCGACCTTTGCCATCATAAACCCTTGGTCTAGAGCCCGCCCTCCCCTCTGCTGACCTTTGTCATCATGAACCCTGGGTCTGGAGCCCCACCCTCCCCTCTGCTGACCTTTGCCATCATGAACCCTCGGTCTGGAGGCCCGCCCTCCCCTCTGCCGACCTTTGCCATCATGAACCCTCGGTCTAGAGCCCTGCCCTCCCCTCTGTTGACCTTTGTCATCATGAACCCTAGGTCTGGAGCCCCGCCCTCCCGTCTGCTGACCTTTGCCATCATGAACCCTCGGTCTGGAGCCCCGTCCTCCCCTCTGCTGACCTTTGCCATCATGAATCCTCAGTCTAGAGGCCCGCCCTTCCCTCTGCTGGTCTTTCCCATCATGAACCCTCGGTCTAGAGCCCCGCCCTCCCCTCTGCTGACCTTTGCCATCATGAGCCCTCAGTCTAGACCCCCGCCCTCCCCTCTGCCGACCTTTGCCGTCATGATCCCTCGGTCTGGAGCCCCTCCTCCCCTCTGCTGACCTTTGCCATCATGAACCCTCGGTCTGGAGCCCTGCCCTCTCCTCTGCTGAACCCTCGGTCTAGAACCCCACCCTCCCCTCTGCTGACCTTTGCCATCATGAACCCTCAGTCTAGAGCCCCGCCCTCCCCTCTGCTGAACCCTCGGTCTGGAGCCCCGCCCTCCCCTCTGCTGACCTTTGCCATCATGAACCCTCGGTCTGGAGCCCCGCCCTCCCCTCTGCTGACCTTGGCCATCATGAACCCATGGTCTAGAGGCCCGCCCTTCCCTCTGCTGGCCTTTGCCATCATGAACCCTCGGTCTGGAGCCCCACCCTCCCCTCTGCCGACCTTTGTCTTCATGACCCCTCGTTCTAGAGCCCTGCCCTCCCCTCTGCCGACCTTTGTAGTCATGAACCCTCGGTCTGGAGCCCCGCCCTCCCCTCTGCCGACCTTTGTCATCATGAACCCTAGGTCTGGAGCCACGCCCTCCCCTCTGCTGACCTTTGTCATCATGAACCCTAGGTCTGGAGCCCCGCCCTCCCCTCTGCTGACCTTTGCCATCATGAACCCTCGGTCTGGAGCCCCGCCCTCCCCTCTGCTGACCTTTGTCATCATGAACCCTAGGTCTGGAGCCCCGCCATCCCCTCTGCTGACCTTTGCCATCATGAACCCTCGGTCTGGAGCCCCGCCCTCCCCTCTGCTGACCTTTGCCATCATGAACCCTCAGTCTAGAGGCCCGCCCTTCCCTCTGCTGGTCTTTCCCATCATGAACCCTCGGTCTAGAGCCCCGCCCTCCCCTCTGCTGAACCCTCGGTCTAGAGCCCCGCCCTCCCTTCTGCTGACCTTTGCCATCATGAACCCTCAGTCTAGACCCCCGCCCTCCCCTCTGCCGACCTTTGCCGTCATGAACCCTCGGTCTGGAGCCCCCCTCCCCTCTGCTGACCTTTGCCATCATGAACCCTCAGTCTAGAGCCCCGCCCTCCCCTCTGCTGAACCCTCAGTCTAGAGACCCGCCCTCCCCTCTGCTGACCTTTGCCATCATGAACCCTCGGTCTGGAGCCCCGCCCTGCCCTCTGCTGACCTTTGCCATCATGAACCCTCGGTCTAGAGCCCCACCCTCCCCTATGCTGAACCCTCGGTCTAGAGACCCGCCCTCCCCTCTGCTGACCTTTGCCATCATGAACCCTCGGTCTGGAGCCCCTCCCTCCCTTCTGCTGACCTTTGTCATCATGAACCCTTGGTCTAGAGGCCCACCCTTCCCTCTGCTGGCCTTTGCCATCATGAACCCTCGGTCTAGAGCCACGCCCTCCCCTCTGCTGAACCCTCGGTCTAGAGTCCCGCCCTCCCCTCTGCTGACCTTTGCCGTCATGAACCCTCAGTCTGGAGCCCTGCCCTCCCCTCTGCCGACATTTGCCGTCATGAACCCTCAGTCTGGAGCCCCGCCCTCCCCTTTGCCAACCTTTGCCGTCATGAACCCTCGGTCTAGAGGCCCGCCCTTTCCTCTGCCGACCGTTGTCTTCATGAACCCTCGGTCTGGAGCCCCGCCCTCCCCTCTGCTGACCTTTGTCATCATGAACCCTCATTCTGGAGCCCCGCCCTCCCCTCTGCCGACGTTTGTAGTCATGAACCCTCGTTCTGGAGCCCCGCCCTCCCCTCTGCCGACGTTTGTAGTCATGAACCCTCGTTCTGGAGCCCCGCCCTCCCCTCTGCTGACCTTTGTCGTCATGAACCCTAGTTCTGGAACCCCGCACTCCCCTCTGCTGACCTTTGTAGACATGAACCCTTGGTCTAGAGCCCTGCCCTCCCCTCTGCTGACCTTTGTCATGAACCTTAGGTCTGGAGCCCCGCCCTCCCCTCTGCTGACCTTTGCCATCATGAACCCCCGGTCTGGAGCCCCGCCCTCCCCTCTGCTGACCTTTGCCATCATGAACCCATGGTCTAGAGGCCCGCCCTTCCCTCTGCTGGCCTTTGCCGTCATGAACCCTCGGTCTGGAGCCCCGCCCTCCCTTCTGCCGACCTTTGTCTTCATGACCCCTCGTTCTGGAGCCCCGCCCTCCCTTCTGACGACCTTTGTAGTCATGAACCCTCGGTCTGGAGCCCCGCCCTCCCCTCTGCCGACCTTCGTCGTCATGAACCCTCGTTCGGGAGCCCCGCCCTCCTCTCTGCCGACCTTTGTAGTCATGAACCCTCGGTCTGGAGCCCCACCCTCCCCTCTGCCGACCTTTGTCATCATGAACCCTAGTTCTGGAGCCCCGCCCTCCCCTCTGCTGACCTTTGTCATCATGAACCCTAGGTCTGGAGCCCCGCCCTCCCCTCTGCTGACCTTTGCCATCATGAACCCTCGGTCTGGAGGCCCGCCCTCCCCTCTGCTGACCTTTGCCATCATGAACCCTAGGTCTGAAGCCCCGCCCTCCCCTCTGCTGACCTTTGTCGTCATGAACCCTCGGTCTGGAGCCCCGCCCTCCCCTCTTTTGACCTTTGCCATCATGAACCCTCGGTCTAGAGCCCTGCCCTCCCCTCTGCTGACCTTTGTCATCATGAACCCTAGGTCTGGAGCTCCGCCCTCCCCGCTGCTGACCTTTGCCCTCATGAACCCCCGGTCTGGAGCCCCGCCCTCCCCTCTGCTGACCTTTGCCATCATGAACCCTCAGTCTAGAGGCCCGCCCTTCCCTCTGCTGGTCTTTCCCATCATGAACCCACGGTCTAGAGCCCCACCCTCCCCTCTGCTGAACCCTCGGTCTAGAGCCCCGCCCTCCCTTCTGCTGACCTTTGCCATCATGAACCCTCAGTCTAGACCCCCGCCCTCCCCTCTGCCGACCTTTGCTGTCATGAACCCTCGGTCTGGAGCCCCCCCTCCTCTCTGCTGACCTTTGCCATCATGAACCCTCGGTCTGGAGTCCCGCCCTCCCCTCTGCTGACCTTTGCCGTCATGAACCCTCAGTCTGGAGCCCAGCCCTCCCCTCTGCCGACATTTGCCGTCATGAACCCTCAGTCTGGAGCCCCGCCCTCCCCTTTGCCAACCTTTGCCGTCATGAACCCTCGGTCTAGAGGCCCGCCCTTTCCTCTGCCGACCGTTGTCTTCATGAACCCTCGGTCTGGAGCCCCGCCCTCCCCTCTGCTGACCTTTGTCATCATGAACCCTCATTCTGGAGCCCCGCCCTCCCCTCTGCCGACGTTTGTAGTCATGAACCCTCGTTCTGGAGCCCCGCCCTCCCCTCTGCTGACCTTTGTCGTCATGAACCCTAGTTCTGGAACCCCGCACTCCCCTCTGCTGACCTTTGTAGACATGAACCCTTGGTCTAGAGCCCTGCCCTCCCCTCTGCTGACCTTTGTCATGAACCTTAGGTCTGGAGCCCCGCCCTCCCCTCTGCTGACCTTTGCCATCATGAACCCTCGGTCTGGAGCCCCGCCCTCCCCTCTGCTGACCTTTGCCATCATGAACCCATGGTCTAGAGGCCCGCCCTTCCCTCTGCTGGCCTTTGCCGTCATGAACCCTCGGTCTGGAGCCCCGCCCTCCCTTCTGCCGACCTTTGTCTTCATGACCCCTCGTTCTGGAGCCCCGCCCTCCCTTCTGACGACCTTTGTAGTCATGAACCCTCGGTCTGGAGCCCCGCCCTCCCCTCTGCCGACCTTCGTCGTCATGAACCCTCGTTCGGGAGCCCCGCCCTCCTCTCTGCCGACCTTTGTAGTCATGAACCCTCGGTCTGGAGCCCCACCCTCCCCTCTGCCGACCTTTGTCATCATGAACCCTAGTTCTGGAGCCCCGCCCTCCCCTCTGCTGACCTTTGTCATCATGAACCCTAGGTCTGGAGCCCCGCCCTCCCCTCTGCTGACCTTTGCCATCATGAACCCTCGGTCTGGAGGCCCGCCCTCCCCTCTGCTGACCTTTGCCATCATGAACCCTAGGTCTGAAGCCCCGCCCTCCCCTCTGCTGACCTTTGTCGTCATGAACCCTCGGTCTGGAGCCCCGCCCTCCCCTCTTTTGACCTTTGCCATCATGAACCCTCGGTCTAGAGCCCTGCCCTCCCCTCTGCTGACCTTTGTCATCATGAACCCTAGGTCTGGAGCTCCGCCCTCCCCGCTGATGACCTTTGCCCTCATGAACCCCCGGTCTGGAGCCCCGCCCTCCCCTCTGCTGACCTTTGCCATCATGAACCCTCAGTCTAGAGGCCCGCCCTTCCCTCTGCTGGTCTTTCCCATCATGAACCCACGGTCTAGAGCCCCACCCTCCCCTCTGCTGAACCCTCGGTCTAGAGCCCCGCCCTCCCTTCTGCTGACCTTTGCCATCATGAACCCTCAGTCTAGACCCCCGCCCTCCCCTCTGCCGACCTTTGCTGTCATGAACCCTCGGTCTGGAGCCCCCTCTCCCCTCTGCTGACCTTTGCCATCATGAACCCTCGGTCTGGAGCCCCGCCCTCTCCTCTGCTGAACCCTCGGTCTAGAACCCCACCCTCCCCTCTGCTGACCTTTGCCATCATGAACCCTCAGTCTAGAGCCCCGCCCTCCCCTCTGCTGAACCCTCGGTCTAGAACCCCGCCCTCCCCTCTGCTGACCTTTGCCATCATAAACCCTCGGTCTGGAGCCCCGTCCTGCCCTCTGCTGACCTTTGCCATCATGAACCCTTGGTCTAGAGCCGCGCCCTCACCTCTGCTGAACCCTCGGTCTAGAGCCCCGCCCTCCCCTCTGCTGACCTTTCCCATCATGAACCCTCGGTTTACACCCCTGCCCTCCCCTCTGCCGACCTTTGCCGTCATGAACCCTCAGTCTGGAGCCCCTCCCTCCCCTCTGCTGACCTTTGCCATCAGGAACCCTCGGTCTGGAGCCCGACCCTCTCCTCTGCTGAACCCTCGGTCTAGAACCCCACCCTCCCCTCTGCTGACCTTTGCCATCATGAACCCTCAGTCTAGAGCCCCGCCCTGCCCTCTGCTGAACCCTCGGTCTAGAACCCTGCCCTCCCCTCTGCTGACCTTTGCCATCATAAACCCTTGGTCTGGAGCCCCGCCCTGCCCTCTGCTGACCTTTGCCATCATGAACCCTCGGTCTAGAGCCCCGCCCTCCCCTCTGCTGAACCCTCGGTCTAGAGCCCCGCCCTCCCCTCTGCTGACCTTTCCCATCATAAACCCTCGGTTTAGACCCCTGCCCTCCCCTCTGCCGACCTTTGCCATCAGGAACCCTCAGTCTGGAGCCCTGCCCTCCCCTCTGCTGAACCCTCGGTCTAGAACCCCGCCCTCCCCTCTGCTGACCTTTGCCATCATGAACCCTCGGTCTGGAGCCCCGCCCTCCCCTCGGCTGACCTTTGTCATCATGAACCCTCAGTCTAGAGGCCCACCCTTCCCTCTGCTGGCCTTTGCCATCATGAACCCTCGGTCTAGAGCCACGCCCTCCCCTCTGCTGAACCCTCAGTCTAGAGTCCCGCCCTCCCCTCTGCTGACCTTTGCCGTCATGAACCCTCAGTCTGGAGCCCAGCCCTCCCCTCTGCCGACATTTGCCATCATGAACCCTCGGTCTGGAGCCCCGCGCTCCCCTCTGCCAACCTTTGCCGTCATGAACCCTCGGTCTAGAGGCCCGCCCTTTCCTCTGCCGACCTTTGTCGTCATGAACCCTAGGTCTGGAGCCCCGCCCTCCTCTGACCTTTGTCTTCATGAACCCTCGGTCTGGAGCCCCGCCCTCCCCTCTGCCGACCTTTGTCATCATGAACCCTCATTCTGGAGCCCCGCCCTCCCCTCTGCCGACGTTTGTAGTCATGAACCCTCGTTCTGGAGCCCCGCCCTCCCCTCTGCTGACCTTTGTCGTCATGACCCCTAGTTCTGGAACCCTGCACTCCCCTCTGCTGACCTTTGTAGACATGAATCCTTGGTCTAGAGCCCTGCCCTCCCCTCTGCTGACCTTTGTCATGAACCTTAGGTCTGGAGCCCCGCCCTCCCCTCTGCTGACCTTTGCCATCATGAACCCTCGGTCTGGAGCCCCGCCCTCCCCTCTGCTGACCTTTGCCATCATGAACCCATGGTCTAGAGGCCCGCCCTTCCCTCTGCTGGCCTTTGCCGTCATGAACCCTCGGTCTGGAGCCGCGCCCTCCCCTCTGCCGACCTTTGTCTTCATGACCCCTCGTTCTGGAGCCCCACACTCCCTTCTGACGACCTTTGTAGTCATGAACCCTCGGTCTGGAGCCCAGCCCTCCCCTCTGCCGACCTTCGTCATCATGAACCCTCGTTCGGGAGCCCCGCCCTCCTCTCTGCCGACCTTTGTAGTCATGAACCCTCGGTTTGGAGCCCCGCCCTCCCCTCTGCTGACCTTTGTCATCATGAACCCTCGTTCTGGAACCCCACCCTCCCCTCTGCAGACCTTTGTCGTCATGAACCCTCGGTCTGTAGCCCCGCCATCCTCTCTTTTGACCTTTGTTGTCATGAACCCTCAGTTTGGAGCCCCGCCCTCCCCTCTGCCGACCTTTGCCATCATGAACCCTTGGTCTAGAGCCCTGCTCTCCCCTCTGCTGACCTTTGTCATGAACCCTAGGTCTGGAGCCCTGCCCTCCCCTCTGCTGACCTTTGCCATCATGAACCCTTGGTCTGGAGCCCCGCCCTCCCCTCTGCTGACCTTTGCCATCCTGAACCCATGGTCTAGTGGCCCGCCCTTCCCTCTGCTGGCCTTTGCCATCATGAACCCTCGGTCTGGAGCCACGCCCTCCTCTCTGCCAACCTTTGTAGTCAACCCTCGGTTTGGAGCCCCGCCCTCCCATCTGCTGACCTTTGTCATCATGAACCCTCCTTCTGGAACCCCACCCTCCCCTCTGCCGACCTTTGTAGTCATGAACCCTCGGTCTGGATCCCCGCCCTCCCCTCTGCCGACCTTTGTCATCATGAACCCTCGTTCGGGAGCCACGCCCTCCTCTCTGCCAACCTTTGTAGTCAACCCTCGGTTTGGAGCCCCGCCCTCCCATCTGCTGACCTTTGCCATCATGAACCCTCGGTCTGGAGCCACGCCCTCCTCTCTGCCAACCTTTGTAGTCAACCCTCGGTTTGGAGCCCCGCCCTCCGCTCTGCCGACCTTTGTCTTCATGATCCCTCGTTCTGGAGCCCCGCCCTCCCCTCTGCCGACCTTTGTAGTCATGAACCCTCGGTCTGGATCCCCGCCCTCCCCTCTGCCGACCTTTGTCATCATGAACCCTCGTTCGGGAGCCACGCCCTCCTCTCTGCCAACCTTTGTAGTCAACCCTCGGTTTGGAGCCCCGCCCTCCCATCTGCTGACCTTTGTCATCATGAACCCTCCTTCTGGAACCCCACCCTCCCCTATGCTGACCTTTGTAGTCATGAACCCTCGGTCTCAAGCCCCGCCCTCCCCTCTGCTGACCTTTGTCATCATGAACCCTCTGTCTGGAGCTCCGCCCTCCCCTCTGCTGACCTTTGTCATCATGAACCCTCGTTCTGGAGCCCCGCCATCCCCTCTGCTGACCTTTGTCATCATGAACCCTAGGTCTGGAGCCCCACCCTCCCCTCTGCTGACCTTTGCCATCATGAACACTCGGTCTGGAGGCCCGCCCTCCCCTCTGCTGACCTTTGCCATCATGAACCCTAGGTCTGGAGCCCCGCCCTCCCCTCTGCTGACCTTTGTCGTCATGAACCCTCGGTCTGGAGCCCCGCCCTCCCCTCTTTTGACCTTTGTCATCATGAACCCTCGGTCTGGAGCCAGGCCCTCCCCTCTGCCGACCTTTGCCATCATGAACCCTCGGTCTAGAGCCCTGCCCTCCCCTCTGCTGACCTTTGTCATCATGAACCCTAGGTCTGGAGCCCTGCCCTCCCCTCTGCTGGCCTTTGCCATCATGAACCCTCGGTCTAGGGCTCAGCCCTCCCCTCTGCCGACCTTTGCCATCATGAACCCTCGGTCTAGAGCCCCGCCCTCCCCTCTGCTGAACCCTTGGTCTAGAGCCCCGCCCTCACCTCTGGTGACCGTTGCCATCATGAACCCTCGTTCTGGAGCCCAGCCCTTCCCTCTGCTGGTCTTTCCCATCATGAACCCTCGGTCTAGAGCCCCGCCCTCCCCTCTGCTGAACCCTCGGTCTAGAGCCCCGCCCTCACCTCTGCTGACCTTTGCCATCATGAACCCTCGGTCTGGAGCCCCGTCCTCCCCTCTGCTGACCTTTGTCATCATGAACCCTTGGTCTAGAGGCCCACACTTCCCTCTGCTGACCTTTGTAGTCATGAACCCTCGGTCTCAAGCCCCGCCCTCCCCTCTGCTGACCTTTGTCATCATGAACCCTCTGTCTGTAGCTCCGCCCTCCCCTCTGCTGACCTTTGTCAACATGAACCCTCGTTCTGGAGCCCCGCCCTCCCCTCTGCTGACCTTTGTCATCATGAACCCTAGGTCTGTAGCCCCACCCTCCCCTCTGCTGACCTTTGCCATCATGAACCCTCGGTCTGGAGGCCCGCCCTCCCCTCTGCTGACCTTTGCCATCATGAACCCTCGGTCTCAAGCCCCGTCCTCCCCTCTGCTGACCTTTGTCATCATGAACCCTCTGTCTGGAGCTCCGCCCTCCCCTCTGCTGACCTATGTCATCATGAACCGTAGGTCTGGAGCCCCACCCTCCCCTCTGCTGACCATTGCCATCATGAACCCTCGGTCTGGAGGCCCGCCCTCCCTTCTGCTGACCTTTGCCATCATGAACCCTCGTTCGGGAGCCCCGCCCTCCTCTCTGCCGACCTTTGTAGTCATGAACCCTCGGTTTGGAGCCCCGCCCTCCCCTCTGCTGACCTTTGTCATCATGAACCCTCGTTCTGGAACCCCACCCTCCCCTCTGCTGACCTTTGTCGTCATGAACCCTCGGTCTGTAGCCCCGCCATCCTCTCTTTTGACCTTTGTTGTCATGAACCCTCAGTTTGGAGCCCCGCCCTCCCCTCTGCCGACCTTTGCCATCATGAACCCTTGGTCTAGAGCCCTGCTCTCCCCTCTGCTGACCTTTGTCATGAACCCTAGGTGTGGAGCCCCGCCCTCCCCTCTGCTGACCTTTGCCATCATAAACCCTCGGTCTGGAGCCACGCCCTCTCCTCTGCTGACCTTTGCCATCATGAACCCATGGTCTAGTGGCCCGCCCTTCCCTCTGCTGGCCTTTGCCATCATGAACCCTCGGTCTGGAGCCCCGCCCTCCCCTCTGCCGACCTTTGTCTTCATGACCCCTCGTTCTGGAGCCCCGCCCTCCCCTCTGCCGACCTTTGTAGTCATGAACCCTCGGCCTGGAGCCCCGCCCTCCCCTCTGCCGACCTTTGTCGTCATGAACCCTCGTTCGGGAGCCCCACCCTCCTCTCTGCCAACCTTTGTAGTCATGAACCCTCAGTTTGGAGCCCCGCCCTCCCCTCTGCTGACCTTTGTCATCATGAACCCTCCTTCTGGAACCCCACCCTCCCCTCTGCTGACCTTTGTAGTCATGAACCCTCGGTCTCAAGCCCCGCCCTCCCCTCTGCTGACCTTTGTCATCATGAACCCTCTGTCTGGAGCTCCGCCCTCCCCTCTGCTGACCTTTGTCATCATGAACCCTCGTTCTGGAGCCCCACCCTCCCCTGTGCTAACCTTTGCCATCATGAACCCTCGGTCTGGAGGCCCGCCCTCCCCTCTGCTGACCTTTGCCATCATGAACCCTAGGTCTGGAGCCCCGCCCTCCCCTCTGCTGACCTTTGTCATCATGAACCCTCGTTCTGGAGCCAGGCCCTCCCCTCTGCTGACCTTTGCCATCATGAACCCTCCGTCTAGAACCCTGCACTCCCCTCTGCTGACCTTTGTCATCATGAACCCTAGGTCTGGAGCCCTGCCCTCCCCTCTGCTGGCCTTTGCCATCATGAACCCTCGGTCTAGAGCTCAGCCCTCCCCTCTGCTGACCTTAGTCGTCATGAACCCTCGTTCTGGAGCCCCGCCCTCCCCTCTGCTGACCTTTGCCATCATGAACCCTCGGTCTAGAGCCCCGCCCTCCCCTCTGCTGAACCCTCAGTCTAGAGCCCCGCCCTCACCTCTGCTGACCATTGCCATCATGAACCCTCGTTCTGGAGCCCCGCCCTTTCCTCTGCTGGTCTTTCCCATCATGAACCCTCGGTCTAGAGCCCCGCCCTCCCCTCTGCTGAACCCTCGGTCTAGAGCCCCGCCCTCACCTCTGCTGACCTTTGCCATCATTAACCCTCGGTCTGGAGCCCTTCCCTCCCCTCTGCTGACCTTTGTCATCATGAAACCTTGGTCTAGAGGCCCACACTTCCCTCTGCTGACCTTTGTAGTCACCAACCCTCGGTCTCAAGCCCCGCCCTCCCCTCTGCTGACCTTTGTCATCATGAACCCTCTGTCTGGAGCTCCGCCCTCCCCTCTGCTGACCTTTGTCATCATGAACCCTCGTTCTTGAGCCCCGCCCTCCCCTCTGCTGACCTTTGCCATCATAAACCCTCGGTCTGGAGCCCCGCCCTCCCCTCTGCTGACCTTTGCCATCATGAACCCATGGTCTAGTGGCCTGCCCTTCCCTCTGCTGGCCTTTGCCATCATGAACCCTCGGCCTGGAGCCCCGCCCTCCCCTCTGCCGACCTTTGTCTTCATGACCCCTCGTTCTGGAGCCCCGCCCTCCCCTCTGCCGACCTTTGTAGTCATGAAACCTCGGCCTGGAGCCCCGCCCTCCCCTCTGCCGACCTTTGTCGTCATGAACCCTCGTTCGGGAGCCCCGCCCTCCTCTCTGCCAACCTTTGTAGACATGAACCCTCGGTTTGGAGCCCCGCCCTCCTCTCTGCTGACCTTTGTCATCATGAACCCTCTTTCTGGAACCCCACCCTCCCCTCTGCTGACCTTTGTAGTCATGCACCCTCGGTCTCAAGCCCCGCCCTCCCCTCTGCTGACCTTTGTCATCATGAACCCTCTGTCTGGAGCTCCGCCCTCCCCTCTGCTGACCTTTGTCATCATGAACCCTCGTTCTGGAGCCCCGCCCTCCCTTCTGCTGACCTTTGTCATCATGAACCCTAGGTCTGGAGCCCCAGCCTCCCCTGTGCTGACCTTTGCCATCATGAACCCTGGGTCTGGAGGCCCGCCCTCCCCTCTGCTGACCTTTGCCATCATGAACCCTAGGTCTGGAGCCCCGCCCTCCCCTCTGCTGACCTTTGTCGTCATGAACCCTCGGTCTGGAGCCCCGCCCTCCCCTCTTTTGACCTTTGTCATCATGAACCCTCGTTCTGGAGCCAGGCCCTCCCCTCTGCCGACCTTTGCCATCATGAACCCTCGGTCTAGAACCCTGCCCTCCCCTCTGCTGACCTTTGTCATCATGAACCCTAGGTCTGGAGCCCTGCCCTCCCCTCTGCTGGCCTTTGCCATCATGAACCCTCGGTCTAGAGCTCAGCCCTCCCCTCTGCTGACCTTAGTCGTCATGAACCCTCGTTCTGGAGCCCCGCCCTCCCCTCTGCTGACCTTTGCCATCATGAACCCTCGGTCTAGAGCCCCGCCCTCCCCTCTGCTGAACCCTCAGTCTAGAGCCCCGCCCTCACCTCTGCTGACCTTTGTCGTCATGATCCTCGGTCTGGAGCCCCGCCCTCCCCTCTTTTGACCTTTGCCATCATGAACCCTCGGTCTAGATCCCTGCCCTCCCCTCTGCTGACCTTTGTCATCATGAACCCTAGGTCTGGAGCCCTGCCCTCCCCTCTGCTGGCCTTTGCCATCATGAACCCTCGGTCTAGAGCCCCGCCCTCCACTCTGCTGACCTTTGTCGTCAAGAACCCTCGGTATCAAGCCCCGCCCTCCCCTCTGCTGACCTTTGTCATCATGAACCCTCTGTCTGGAGCTCAGCCCACCCCTCTGCTGACCTTAGTCGTCATGAACCCTCTTTCTGGAGCCCCGCCCTCCCCTCTGCTGACCTTTGCCATCATGAACCCTCGGTCTAGAGCCCCGCCTTCCCCTCTGCTGAACCCTCGGTCTAGAGCCCCGCCCTCACCTCTGCTGACCGTTGCCATCATGAACCCTCATTCTGGAGCCGCGCCCTTCCCTATGCTGGTCTTTCCCATAATGAACCCTCGGTCTAGAGCCCCGCCCTCCCCTCTGCTGAACCCTCGGTCTAGAGCCCCGCCCTCACCTCTGCTGACCTTTGCCATCATGAACCCTCGGTCTGGAGCCCCGCCCTCCCCTCTGCTGACCTTTGTCATCATGAACCCTTCGTCTAGAGGCCCACCCTTCCCTCTGCTGGCCTTTGCCATCATGAACCCTTGGTCTAGAGCCACGCCCTCCCCTCTGCTGAACCCTCGGTCTAGAGTCCGGCCCTCCCCTCTGCTGACCTTTGCCGTCATGAACCCTCAGTCTGGAGCCCAGCCCTCCCCTCTGCCAACCTTTGCCGTCATGAACACCCTCGGTCTAGAGCCCCGCCCTTTCCTCTGCCGACCTTTGTCGTCATGAACCCTAGGTCTGGAGCCCCGCCCTCCTCTGACCTTTGTCTTCATGAACCCTCGGTCTGGAGTCCCGCCCTCCCCTCTGCCGACCTTTGTCATCATGAACCCTCATTCTGGAGCCCCGCCCTCCCCTCTGCCGACGTTTGTAGTCATGAACCCTCGTTCTGGAGCCCCGCCCTCCCCTCTGCTGACCTTTGTCGTCATGAACCCTAGTTCTGGAACCCCGCACTCCCCTCTGCTGACCTTTGTAGACATGAACCCTTGGTCTAGAGCCCTGCCCTCCCCTCCGCTGACCTTTGTCATGAACCTTAGGTCTGGAGCCCCACCCTCCCCTCTGCTGACCTTTGCCATCATGAACCCTCGGTCTGGAGCCCCGCCCTCCCCTCTGCTGACCTTTGCCATCATGAACCCATGTTCTAGAGGCCCGCCCTTTCCTTCTACTGACCTTTGTAGTCATGAACCCTCGGTCTGGAGCCGCGCCCTCCCCTCTGCCGACCTTCGTCGTCATGAACCCTCGTTCGGGAGCCCCGCCCTCCTCTCTGCCGACCTTTGTAGTCATGAACCCTCGGTTTGGAGCCCTGCCCTCCCCTCTGCTGGCCTTTGTCATCATGAACCCTCGTTCTGGAACCCCACCCTCCCCTCTGCCGACCTTTGCCATCATGAACCCTTGGTCTAGAGCCCTGCTCTCCCCTCTGCTGACCTTTGTCATGAACCCTAGGTCTGGAGCCCCGCCCTCCCCTCTGCTGACCTTTGCCATCATGAACCCTCGGTCTGGAGCCCCGCCCTCCCCTCTGCTGACCTTTGCCATCATGAACCCATGGTCTAGTGGCCCGCCCTTCCCTCTGCTGGCCTTTGCCATCATGAACCCTCGTCTGGAGCCCCGCCCTCCCCTCTGCCGACCTTTGTCTTCATGACCCCTCGTTCTGGAGCCCCGTCCTCCCCTCTGCCAACCTTTGTAGTCATGAACCCTCGGTCTGGAGCCCCGCCCTCCCCTCTGCCGACCTTTGTCGTCATGAACCCTCGTTCGGGAGCCCCGCCCTCCTCTCTGCCAACCTTTGTAGTCATGAACCCTCGGTTTGGAGCCCCGGCCTCCCCTCTGCTGACCTTTGTCATCATGAACCCTCCTTCTGGAACCCCACCCTCCCCTCTGCTGACCTTTGTAGTCATGAACCCTCGGTCTCAAGCCCCGCCCTCCCCTCTGCTGACCTTTGTCATCATGAACCCTCTGTCTGGAGCACCGCCCTCCCCTCTGCTGACTTTTGTCATCATGAACCCTCGTTCTGGAGCCCTGCCCTCCCCTCTGCTGACCTTAGTCGTCATGAACCCTTGTTCTGGAGCCCCACCCTCCCCTCTGCCGACCTTTGCCATCATAAACCCTCGGTCTAGAGCCCGCCCTCCCCTCTGCTGACCTTTGTCATCATGAACCCTAGGTCTGGAGCCCCACCCTCCCCTCTGCTGACCTTTGCCATCATGAACCCTCGGTCTGGAGGCCCGCCCTCCCCTCTGCTGACCTTTGTCGTCATGAACCCTCGGTCTGGAGCCCCGCCCTCCCCTCTTTTCACCTTTGTCATCATGAACCCTCGGTCTGGAGCCTCACCCTCCCCTCTGCTGACCTTTGCCATCATGAACCCTCGGTCTAGAGCCCTGCCCTCCCCTCTGCTGACCTTTGCCATCATGAACCCTAGGTCTGGATCCCCGCCCTCCCCTCTGCTGGCATTTTCCACCATGAACCCTCGGTCTAGAGCCCCGCCCTCCCCTCTGCTGACCTTTGTCGTCATGAACCCTCGGTATCAAGCCCCGCCCTCCCCTCTGCTGACCTTTGTCATCATGAACCCTCTGTCTGGAGCTCAGCCCTCCCCTCTGCTGACCTTAGTCGTCATGAACCCTCGTTCTGGAGCCCCGCCCTCCCCTCTGCCGACCTTTGCCATCATGAACCCTCGGTCTAGAGCCCCACCCTCCCCTCTGCTGAACCCTCGGTCTAGAGCCCCACCCTCACCTCTGCTGACCGTTGCCATCATGAACCCTCGTTCTGGAGCCCCGCCCTTCCCTCTGCTGGTCTTTCCCATCATGAACCCTCGGTCTAAAGCCCCGCCCTCCCCTCTGCTGAACCCTCGGTCTAGAGCCCCGCCCTCACCTCTGCTGACCGTTGCCATCATGAACCCTCGGTCTGGAGCCCCACCCTCCCCTGTCATCATGAACCCACCTTCTGGAGCCCCGCCCTCCCCTCTACTGACCTTTGCCATCATAAACCCTTGATCTAGAGCCCGCCATCCCCTCTGCCGACCTTTGTCGTCATGAACCCTAGGTCTGGAGCCCCACCCTCCGCCGACCTTTGTCGTCATGAACCCTAGGTCTGGAGCCCCGCCCTGCCCTCTGCTGACCTTTGCCATCATGAACCCTAGGCCTGGAGCCCCGCCCTCCCCTCTTCTGACCTTTGTCGTCATGAACCCTCGGTCTGGAGCCCCGCCCTCCCCTCTTTTGACCTTTGTCATCATGAACCCTCGGTCTGGAGCCTCGCCCTCCCCTCTGCTGACCTTTGCCATCATGAACCCTCAGTCTAGAGCCCTGCCCTCCCCTCTGCTGACCTTTGTCATCATGAACCCTAGGTCTGGAGCCCCGCCCTCCCCTCTGCTGACCTTTGCCACCATGAACCCTCGGTCTGGAGCCCCGCCCTCCCCTCTGCTGACCTTTGCCATCATGAACCCTCAGTCTAGAGGCCCGCCCTTCCCTCTGCTGGTCTTTCCCATCATGAACCCTTGGTCTAGAGCCCCGCCCTCTCCTCTGCTGAACCCTCGGTCTAGAGCCCCACCCTCCCCTCTGCTGACTGTTGCCATCATGAACCCTCGGTCTGGAGCCCCGCCCTCCCCTCTGCTGACCTTTGCCTTCATGAACCCTCGGTCTGGAGCCCCGCCCTCCCCTCTGCTGACCTTTGCCATCATGAACCCTCAGTCTAGAGCCCCACCCTGCCCTCTGCTGACCTTTGCCGTCATGAACCCTCAGTCTAGACCCCCGCCCTCCCCTCTGCCGACCTTTGCCGTCATGAACCCTCGGTCTGGAGCCCCCCTCCCCTCTGCTGACCTTTGCCATCATGAACCCTCAGTCTAGAGCGCCGACCTTTCCCCTCTGCTGAACCCTCGGTCTAGAGACCCGCCCTCCCCTCTGCTGACCTTTGCCATCATGAACCCTCGGTCTGGAGCCCCACCCTGCCCTCTGCTGACCTTTGCCATCATGAACCCTCGGTCTAGAGCCCCGCCCTCCCCTATGCTGAACCCTCGGTCTAGAGACCCGCCCTCCCCTCTGCTGACCTTTGCCATCATGAACCCTCGGTCTGGAGCCCCTCCCTCCCTTCTGCTGACCTTTGTCATCATGAACCCTTGGTCTAGAGGCCCACCCTTCCCTCTGCTGGCCTTTGCCATCATGAACCCTCGGTCTAGAGCCACGCCCTCCCCTCTGCTGAACCCTCGGTCTAGAGTCCCGCCCTCCCCTCTGCTGACCTTTGCCGTCATGAACCCTCAGTCTGGAGCCCAGCCCTCCCCTCTGCCGACATTTGCCGTCATGAACCCTCAGTCTGGAGCCCCGCCCTCCCCTTTGCCAACCTTTGCCGTCATAAACCCTCGGTCTAGAGGCCCGCCCTTTCCTCTGCCGACCGTTGTCTTCATGAACCCTCGGTCTGGAGCCCCGCCCTCCCCTCTGCTGACCTTTGTCATCATGAACCCTCATTCTGGAGCCCCGCCCTCCCCTCTGCCGACGTTTGTAGTCATGAACCCTCGTTCTGGAGCCCCGCCCTCCCCTTTGCTGACCTTTGTCGTCATGAACCCTAGTTCTGGAACCCCGCACTCCCCTCTGCTGACCTTTGTAGACATGAACCCTTGGTCTAGAGCCCTGCCCTCCCCTCTGCTGACCTTTGTCATGAACCTTAGGTCTGGAGCCCCGCCCTCCCCTCTGCTGACCTTTGCCATCATGAACCCTCGGTCTGGAGCCCCGCCCTCCCCTCTGCTGACCTTTGCCATCATGAACCCATGGTCTAGAGGCCCGCCCTTCCCTCTGCTGGCCTTTGCCGTCATGAACCCTCGGTCTGGAGCCCCGCCCTCCCTTCTGCCGACCTTTGTCTTCATGACCCCTCGTTCTGGAGCCCCACCCTCCCCTCTGACGACCTTTGTAGTCATGAACCCTCGGTCTGGAGCCCCGCCCTCCCCTCTGCCGACCTTCGTCGTCATGAACCCTCGTTCGGGAGCCCCGCCCTCCTCTCTGCCGACCTTTGTAGTCATGAACCCTCGGTCTGGAGCCCCACCCTCCCCTCTGCCGACCTTTGTCATCATGAACCCTAGTTCTGGAGCCCCGCCCTCCCCTCTGCTGACCTTTGTCATCATGAACCCTAGGTCTGGAGCCCCGCCCTCCCCTCTGCTGACCTTTGCCATCATGAACCCTCGGTCTGGAGGCCCGCCCTCCACTCTGCTGACCTTTGCCATCATGAACCCTAGGTCTGAAGCCCCGCCCTCCCCTCTGCTGACCTTTGTCGTCATGAACCCTCGGTCTGGAGCCCCGCCCTCCCCTCTTTTGACCTTTGTCATCATGAACCCTCGGTCTGGAGCCTCGCCCTCCCCTCTGCCGACCTTTGCCATCATGAACCCTCGGTCTAGAGCCCTGCCCTCCCCTCTGCTGACCTTTGTCATCATGAACCCTAGGTCTGGAGCCCCGCCCTCCCCTCTGCTGACCTTTGCCATCATGAACCCCCGGTCTGGAGCCCCGCCCTCCCCTCTGCTGACCTTTGCCATCATGAACCCTCAGTCTAGAGGCCCGTCCTTCCCTCTGCTGGTCTTTCCCATCATGAACCCACGGTCTAGAGCCCCACCCTCCCCTCTGCTGAACCCTCGGTCTAGAGCCCCGCCCTCCCTTCTGCTGACCTTTGCCATCATGAACCCTCAGTCTAGACCCCCGCCCTCCCCTCTGCCGACCTTTGCTGTCATGAACCCTCGGTCTGGAGCCCCCCCTCCCCTCTGCTGACCTTTGCCATCATGAACCCTCGGTCTGGAGCCCCGCCCTCTCCTCTGCTGAACCCTCGGTCTACAACCCCACCCTCCCCTCTGCTGACCTTTGCCATCATGAACCCTCAGTCTAGAGCCCCGCCCTCCCCTCTGCTGAACCCTCGGTCTAGAACCCCGCCCTCCCCTCTGTTGACCTTTGCCATCATAAACCCTCGGTCTGGAGCCCCGTCCTGCCCTCTGCTGACCTTTGCCATCATGAACCCTTGGTCTAGAGCCGTGCCCTCACCTCTGCTGAACCCTCGGTCTAGAGCCCCGCCCTCCCCTCTGCTGACCTTTCCCATCATGAACCCTCGGTTTACACCCCTGCCCTCCCCTCTGCCGACCTTTGCCGTCATGAACCCTCAGTCTGGAGCCCCGCCCTCCCCTCTGCTGACCTTTGCCATCAGGAACCCTCGGTCTGGAGCCCCACCCTCTCCTCTGCTGAACCCTCGGTCTAGAACCCCACCCTCCCCTCTGCTGACCTTTGCCATCATGAACCCTCAGTCTAGAGCCCCGCCCTCCCCTCTGCTGAACCCTCGGTCTAGAACCCTGCCCTCCCCTCTGCTGACCTTTGCCATCATAAACCCTTGGTCTGGAGCCCCGCCCTGCCCTCTGCTGACCTTTGCCATCATGAACCCATGGTCTAGTGGCCCGCCCTTCCCTCTGCTGGCCTTTGCCATCATGAACCCTCGGTCTGGAGCCCCACCCTCCCCTCTGCCGACCTTTGTCTTCATGACCCCTCGTTCTGGAGCCCTGCCCTCCCCTCTGCCGACCTTTGTAGTCATGAACCCTCGGTCTGGAGCCCCGCCCTCCCCTCTGCCGACCTTTGTCATCATGAACCCTAGGTCTGGAGCCCCGCCCTCCCCTCTGCTGACCTTTGTCATCATGAACCCTAGGTCTGGAGCCCCGCCCTCCCCTCTGCTGACCTTTGCCATCATGAACCCTCGGTCTGGAGCCCCGCCCTCCCCTCTGCTGACCTTTGTCATCATGAACCCTAGGTCTGGAGCCCCGCCCTCCCCTCTGCTGACCTTTGCCATCATGAACCCTCGGTCTGGAGCCCCGCCCTCCCCTCTGCTGACCTTTGCCATCATGAACCCTCAGTCTAGAGGCCCGCCCTTCCCTCTGCTGGTCTTTCCCATCATGAACCCTCGGTCTAGAGCCCCGCCCTCCCCTCTGCTGAACCCTCGGTCTAGAGCCCCGCCCTCCCTTCTGCTGACCTTTGCCATCATGAACCCTCAGTCTAGACCCCCGCCCTCCCCTCTGCCGACCTTTGCCGTCATGAACCCTCGGTCTGGAGCCCCCCTCCCCTCTGCTGACCTTTGCCATCATGAACCCTCAGTCTAGAGCCCCGCCCTCCCCTCTGCTGAACCCTCGGTCTAGAGACCCGCCCTCCCCTCTGCTGACCTTTGCCATCATGAACCCTCGGTCTGGAGCCCCACCCTGCCCTCTGCTGACCTTTGCCATCATGAACCCTCGGTCTAGAGCCCCGCCCTCCCCTATGCTGAACCCTCGGTCTAGAGACCCGCCCTCCCCTCTGCTGACCTTTGCCATCATGAACCCTCGGTCTGGAGCCCCTCCCTCCCTTCTGCTGACCTTTGTCATCATGAACCCTTGGTCTAGAGGCCCACCCTTCCCTCTGCTGGCCTTTGCCATCATGAACCCTCGGTCTAGAGCCACGCCCTCCCCTCTGCTGAACCCTCGGTCTAGAGTCCCGCCCTCCCCTCTGCTGACCTTTGCCGTCATGAACCCTCAGTCTGGAGCCCAGCCCTCCCCTCTGCCGACATTTGCCGTCATGAACCCTCAGTCTGGAGCCCCGCCCTCCCCTTTGCCAACCTTTGCCGTCATAAACCCTCGGTCTAGAGGCCCGCCCTTTCCTCTGCCGACCGTTGTCTTCATGAACCCTCGGTCTGGAGCCCCGCCCTCCCCTCTGCTGACCTTTGTCATCATGAACCCTCATTCTGGAGCCCCGCCCTCCCCTCTGCCGACGTTTGTAGTCATGAACCCTCGTTCTGGAGCCCCGCCCTCCCCTTTGCTGACCTTTGTCGTCATGAACCCTAGTTCTGGAACCCCGCACTCCCCTCTGCTGACCTTTGTAGACATGAACCCTTGGTCTAGAGCCCTGCCCTCCCCTCTTCTGACCTTTGTCATGAACCTTAGGTCTGGAGCCCCGCCCTCCCCTCTGCTGACCTTTGCCATCATGAACCCTCGGTCTGGAGCCCCGCCCTCCCCTCTGCTGACCTTTGCCATCATGAACCCATGGTCTAGAGGCCCGCCCTTCCCTCTGCTGGCCTTTGCCATCATGAACCCTCGGTCTGGAGCCCCGCCCTCCCTTCTGCCGACCTTTGTCTTCATGACCCCTCGTTCTGGAGCCCCACCCTCCCCTCTGACGACCTTTGTAGTCATGAACCCTCGGTCTGGAGCCCCGCCCTCCCCTCTGCCGACCTTCGTCGTCATGAACCCTCGTTCGGGAGCCCCGCCCTCCTCTCTGCCGACCTTTGTAGTCATGAACCCTCGGTCTGGAGCCCCACCCTCCCCTCTGCCGACCTTTGTCATCATGAACCCTAGTTCTGGAGCCCCGCCCTCCCCTCTGCTGACCTTTGTCATCATGAACCCTAGGTCTGGAGCCCCGCCCTCCCCTCTGCTGACCTTTGCCATCATGAACCCTCGGTCTGGAGGCCCGCCCTCCCCTCTGCTGACCTTTGCCATCATGAAACCTAGGTCTGAAGCCCCGCCCTCCCCTCTGCTGACCTTTGTCGTCATGAACCCTCGGTCTGGAGCCCCGCCCTCCCCTCTTTTGACCTTTGTCATCATGAACCCTCGGTCTGGAGCCTCGCCCTCCCCTCTGCCGACCTTTGCCATCATGAACCCTCGGTCTAGAGCCCTGCCCTCCCCTCTGCTGACCTTTGTCATCATGAACCCTAGGTCTGGAGCCCCGCCCTCCCCTCTGCTGACCTTTGCCATCATGAACCCCCGGTCTGGAGCCCCGCCCTCCCCTCTGCTGACCTTTGCCATCATGAACCCTCAGTCTAGAGGCCCGTCCTTCCCTCTGCTGGTCTTTCCCATCATGAACCCACGGTCTAGAGCCCCACCCTCCCCTCTGCTGAACCCTCGGTCTAGAGCCCCGCCCTCCCTTCTGCTGACCTTTGCCATCATGAACCCTCAGTCTAGACCCCCGCCCTCCCCTCTGCCGACCTTTGCTGTCATGAACCCTCGGTCTGGAGCCCCCCCTCCCCTCTGCTGACCTTTGCCATCATGAACCCTCGGTCTGGAGCCCCGCCCTCTCCTCTGCTGAACCCTCGGTCTACAACCCCACCCTCCCCTCTGCTGACCTTTGCCATCATGAACCCTCAGTCTAGAGCCCCGCCCTCCCCTCTGCTGAACCCTCGGTCTAGAACCCCGCCCTCCCCTCTGCTGACCTTTGCCATCATAAACCCTCGGTCTGGAGCCCCGTCCTGCCCTCTGCTGACCTTTGCCATCATGAACCCTTGGTCTAGAGCCGTGGCCTCACCTCTGCTGAACCCTCGGTCTAGAGCCCCGCCCTCCCCTCTGCTGACCTTTCCTATCATGAACCCTCGGTTTACACCCCTGCCCTCCCCTCTGCCGACCTTTGCCGTCATGAACCCTCAGTCTGGAGCCCCGCCCTCCCCTCTGCTGACCTTTGCCATCAGGAACCCTCGGTCTGGAGCCCCACCCTCTCCTCTGCTGAACCCTCGGTCTAGAACCCCACCCTCCCCTCTGCTGACCTTTGCCATCATGAACCCTCAGTCTAGAGCCCCGCCCTCCCCTCTGCTGAACCCTCGGTCTAGAACCCTGCCCTCCCCTCTGCTGACCTTTGCCATCATAAACCCTTGGTCTGGAGCCCCGCCCTGCCCTCTGCTGACCTTTGCCATCATGAACCCTCGGTCTAGAGCCCCGCCCTCCCCTCTGCTGAACCCTCGGTCTAGAGCCCCGCCCTCCCCTCTGCTGACCTTTCCCATCATGAACCCTCGGTTTAGACCCCTGCCCTCCCCTCTGCCGACCTTTGCCGTCATGAACCCTCAGTCTGGAGCCCCGCCCTGCCCTCTGCTGACCTTTGCCATCAGGAACCCTCAGTCTGGAGCCCTGCCCTCCCCTCTGCTGAACCCTCGGTCTAGAACCCCGCCCTCCCCTCTGCTGACCTTTGCCATCATGAACCCTCGGTCTGGAGCCCCGCCCTCCCCTCTGCTGACCTTTGTCATCATGAACCCTCAGTCTAGAGGCCCACCCTTCCCTCTGCTGGCCTTTGCCATCATGAACCCTCGGTCTAGAGCCACGCCCTCCCCTCTGCTGAACCCTCAGTCTAGAGTCCCGCCCTCCCCTCTGCTGACCTTTGCCGTCATGAACCCTCAGTCTGGAGCCCAGCCCTCCCCTCTGCCGACATTTGCCATCATGAACCCTCGGTCTGGAGCCCCGCCCTCCCCTCTGCCAACCTTTGCCGTCATGAACCCTCGGTCTAGAGGCCCGCCCTTTCCTCTGCCGACCTTTGTCGTCATGAACCCTAGGTCTGGAGCCCCGCCCTCCTCTGACCTTTGTCTTCATGAACCCTCGGTCTGGAGCCCCGCCCTCCCCTCTGCCGACCTTTGTCATCATGAACCCTCATTCTGGAGCCCCGCCCTCCCCTCTGCCGACGTTTGTAGTCATGAACCCTCGTTCTGGAGCCCCGCCCTCCCCTCTGCTGACCTTTGTCGTCATGACCCCTAGTTCTGGAACCCTGCACTCCCCTCTGCTGACCTTTGTAGACATGAATCCTTGGTCTAGAGCCCTGCCCTCCCCTCTGCTGACCTTTGTCATGAACCTTAGGTCTGGAGCCCCGCCCTCCCCTCTGCTGACCTTTGCCATCATGAACCCTCGGTCTGGAGCCCCGCCCTCCCCTCTGCTGACCTTTGCCATCATGAACCCATGGTCTAGAGGCCCGCCCTTCCCTCTGCTGGCCTTTGCCGTCATGAACCCTCGGTCTGGAGCCCCGCCCTCCCCTCTGCCGACCTTTGTCTTCATGACCCCTCGTTCTGGAGCCCCACACTCCCCTCTGACGACCTTTGTAGTCATGAACCCTCGGTCTGGAGCCCAGCCCTCCCCTCTGCCGACCTTCGTCGTCATGAACCCTCGTTCGGGAGCCCCGCCCTCCTCTCTGCCGACCTTTGTAGTCATGAACCCTCGGTTTGGAGCCCCGCCCTCCCCTCTGCTGACCTTTGTCATCATGAACCCTCGTTCTGGAACCCCACCCTCCCCTCTGCAGACCTTTGTCGTCATGAACCCTCGGTCTGTAGCCCCGCCATCCTCTCTTTTGACCTTTGTTGTCATGAACCCTCAGTTTGGAGCCCCGCCCTCCCCTCTGCTGACCTTTGCCATCATGAACCCTTGGTCTAGAGCCCTGCTCTCCCCTCTGCTGACCTTTGTCATGAACCCTAGGTCTGGAGCCCTGCCCTCCCCTCTGCTGACCTTTGCCATCATGAACCCTCGGTCTGGAGCCCCGCCCTCCCCTCTGCTGACCTTTGCCATCCTGAACCCATGGTCTAGTGGCCCGCCCTTCCCTCTGCTGGCCTTTGCCATCATGAACCCTCGGTCTGGAGCCCCGCCCTCCCCTCTGCCGACCTTTGTCTTCATGATCCCTCGTTCTGGAGCCCCGCCCTCCCCTCTGCCGACCTTTGTAGTCATGAACCCTCGGTCTGGATCCCCGCCCTCCCCTCTGCCGACCTTTGCATCATGAACCCTCGTTCGGGAGCCACGCCCTCCTCTCTGCCAACCTTTGTAGTCAACCCTCGGTTTGGAGCCCCGCCCTCCCCTCTGCTGACCTTTGTCATCATGAACCCTCCTTCTGGAACCCCACCCTCCCCTCTGCTGACCTTTGTAGTCATGAACCCTCGGTCTCAAGCCCCGCCCTCCCCTCTGCTGACCTTTGTCATCATGAACCCTCTGTCTGGAGCTCCGCCCTCCCCTCTGCTGACCTTTGTCATCATGAACCCTCGTTCTGGAGCCCCGCCATCCCCTCTGCTGACCTTTGTCATCATGAACCCTAGGTCTGGAGCCCCACCCTCCCCTCTGCTGACCTTTGCCATCATGAACACTCGGTCTGGAGGCCCGCCCTCCCCTCTGCTGACATTTGCCATCATGAACCCTAGGTCTGGAGCCCCGCCCTCCCCTCTGCTGACCTTTGTCGTCATGAACCCTCGGTCTGGAGCCCCGCCCTCCCCTCTTTTGACCTTTGTCATCATGAACCCTCGGTCTGGAGCCAGGCCCTCCCCTCTGCCGACCTTTGCCATCATGAACCCTCGGTCTAGAGCCCTGCCCTCCCCTCTGCTGACCTTTGTCATCATGAACCCTAGGTCTGGAGCCCTGCCCTCCCCTCTGCTGGCCTTTGCCATCATGAACCCTCGGTCTAGGGCTCAGCCCTCCCCTCTGCTGACCTTAGTCGTCATGAACCCTCGTTCTGGAGCCCCGCCCTCCCCTCTGCCGACCTTTGCCATCATGAACCCTCGGTCTAGAGCCCCGCCCTCCCCTCTGCTGAACCCTGGGTCTAGAGCCCCGCCCTCACCTCTGCTGACCGTTGCCATCATGAACCCTCGTTCTGGAGCCCAGCCCTTCCCTCTGCTGGTCTTTCCCATCATGAACCCTCGGTCTAGAGCCCCGCCCTCCCCTCTGCTGAACCCTCGGTCTAGAGCCCCGCCCTCACCTCTGCTGACCTTTGCCATCATGAACCCTCGGTCTGGAGCCCCGTCCTCCCCTCTGTGTGACCTTTGTCATCATGAACCCTTGGTCTAGAGGCCCACACTTCCCTCTGCTGACCTTTGTAGTCATGAACCCTCGGTCTCAAGCCCCGCCCTCCCCTCTGCTGACCTTTGTCATCATGAACCCTCTGTCTGGAGCTCTGCCCTCCCCTCTGCTGACCTTTGTCATCATGAACCCTCGTTCTGGAGCCCCGCCCTCCCCTCTGCTGACCTTTGTCATCATGAACCCTACGTCTGTAGCCCCACCCTCCCCTCTGCTGACCTTTGCCATCATGAACCCTCGGTCTGGAGGCCCGCCCTCCCCTCTGCTGACCTTTGCCATCATGAACCCTCGGTCTCAAGCCCCGTCCTCCCCTCTGCTGACCTTTGTCATCATGAACCCTCTGTCTGGAGCTCCGCCCTCCCCTCTGCTGACCTTTGTCATCATGAACCCTCGTTCTGAAGCCCCGCCCTCCCCTCTGCTGACCTTTGTCATCATGAACCGTAGGTCTGGAGCCCCACCCTCCCCTCTGCTGACCATTGCCATCATGAACCCTCGGTCTGGAGGCCCGCCCTCCCTTCTGCTGACCTTTGCCATCATGAACCCTCGTTCGGGAGTCCCGCCCTCCTCTCTGCCGACCTTTGTAGTCATGAACCCTCGGTTTGGAGCCCTGCCCTCCCCTCTGCTGACCTTTGTCATCATGAACCCTCGTTCTGGAACCCCACCCTCCCCTCTGCTGACCTTTGTCGTCATGAACCCTCGGTCTGTAGCCCCGCCATCCTCTCTTTTGACCTTTGTTGTCATGAACCCTCAGTTTGGAGCCCCGCCCTCCCCTCTGCCGACCTTTGCCATCATGAGCCCTTGGTCTAGAGCCCTGCTCTCCCCTCTGCTGACCTTTGTCATGAACCCTAGGTGTGGAGCCCGCCCTCCCCTCTGCTGACCTTTGCCATCATAAACCCTCGGTCTGGAGCCCCGCCCTCCCCTCTGCTGACCTTTGCCATCATGAACCCATGGTCTAGTGGCCCGCCCTTCCCTCTGCTGGCCTTTGCCATCATGAACCCTCGGTCTGGAGCCCCGCCCTCCCCTCTGCCGACCTTTGTCTTCATGACCCCTCGTTCTGGAGCCCCGCCCTCCCCTCTGCCGACCTTTGTAGTCATGAACCCTCGGCCTGGAGCCCCGCCCTCCCCTCTGCCGACCTTTGTCGTCATGAACCCTCTTTCGGGAGCCCCGCCCTCCTCTCTGCCAACCTTTGTAGTCATGAACCCTCGGTTTGGAGCCCCGCCCTCCCCTCTGCTGACCTTTTTCATCATGAACCCTCCTTCTGGAACCCCACCCTCCCCTCTGCTGACCTTTGTAGTCATGAACCCTCGGTCTCAAGCCCCGCCCTCCCCTCTGCTGACCTTTGTCATCATGAACCCTCTGTCAGGAGCTCCGCCCTCCCCTCTGCTGACCTTTGTCATCATGAACCCTCGTTCTGGAGCCCCACCCTCCCCTGTGCTAACCTTTGCCATCATGAACCCTCGGTCTGGAGGCCCGCCCTCCCCTCTGCTGACCTTTGCCATCATGAACCCTAGGTCTGGAGCCCCGCCCTCCCCTCTGCTGAACCCTTGGTCTAGAGCCCCACCCTCCCCTCTGCTGACCTTCGCCATTATGAACCCTCGGTCTAGAGCCCTGCCCTCCCCTCTGCTGAACCCTCGGACTAGAGCCCCGCCCTCCCCTCTGCTGACCTTTGCCATCATGAACCCTCGGTCTAGAGCCCTGCCCTCCCCTCTGCTGAACCCTTGGTCTAGAGACCTGCCTTCCCCTCTGCTGACCTTTGCCATCATGAACCCTCGGTCTGGAGCCCCGCCCTCCGCTTTGCTGACCTTTGCCATCATGAACCCTAGGTCTGGAGCCCCGCCCTCCCCTCTGCTGACGTTTGCCATCATGAACCCTCGGTCTGGAGCCCCGCCCTCCCCTCTGCCAAACCCTCGTTCTAGAGTCCCACCCTCCGCTCTGCTGACCTTTGTCATCATGAACCCTCGTTCTGGAGCCCCGCCCTCCCCTCTGCTGACCTTAGTCGTCATGAACCCTCGTTCTGGAGTCCCGCCCTCCCCTCTGCCGACCTTTGCCATCATAAACCCTTGGTCTAGAGCCCGCCCTCCCCTCTGCTGACCTTTGTCATCATGAACCCTGGGTCTGGAGCCCCACCCTCCCCTCTGCTGACCTTTGCCATCATGAACCCTCGGTCTGGAGGCCCGCCCTCCCCTCTGCCGACCTTTGCCATCATGAACCCTCGGTCTAGAGCCCTGCCCTCCCCTCTGTTGACCTTTGTCATCATGAACCCTAGGTCTGGAGCCCCGCCCTCCCGTCTGCTGACCTTTGCCATCATGAACCCTCGGTCTGGAGCCCCGTCCTCCCCTCTGCTGACCTTTGCCATCATGAATCCTCAGTCTAGAGGCCCGCCCTTCCCTCTGCTGGTCTTTCCCATCATGAACCCTCGGTCTAGAGCCCCGCCCTCCCCTCTGCTGAACCCTCGGTCTAGAGCCCCGCCTTCCCTTCTGCTGACCTTTGCCATCATGAGCCCTCAGTCTAAACCCCCGCCCTCCCCTCTGCCGACCTTTGCCATCATGATCCCTCGGTCTGGAGCCCCTCCTCCCCTCTGCTGACCTTTGCCATCATGAACCCTCGGTCTGGAGCCCTGCCCTCTCCTCTGCTGAACCCTCGGTCTAGAACCCCACCCTCCCCTCTGCTGACCTTTGCCATCATGAACCCTCAGTCTAGAGCCCCGCCCTCCCCTCTGCTGAACCCTCGGTCTGGAGCCCCGCCCTCCCCTCTGCTGACCTTTGCCATCATGAACCCTCGGTCTGGAGCCCCGCCCTCCCCTCTGCTGACCTTGGCCATCATGAACCCATGGTCTAGAGGCCCGCCCTCCCCTCTGCTGGCCTTTGCCATCATGAACCCTCGGTCTGGAGCCCCGCCCTCCCCTCTGCCGACCTTTGTCTTCATGACCCCTCGTTTTGGAGCCCTGCCCTCCCCTCTGCCGACCTTTGTAGTCATGAACCCTCGGTCTGGAGCCCCGCCCTCCCCTCTGCCGACCTTTGTCATCATGAACCCTAGGTCTGGAGCCCCGCCCTCCCCTCTGCTGACCTTTGTCATCATGAACCCTAGGTCTGGAGCCCCGCCCTCCCCTCTGCTGACCTTTGCCATCATGAACCCTCGGTCTGGAGCTCCGCCCTCCCCTCTGCTGACCTTTGTCATCATGAACCCTCGTTCTGGAGCCCCACCCTCCCCTGTGCTAACCTTTGCCATCATGAACCCTCGGTCTGGAGGCCCGCCCTCCCCTCTGCTGACCTTTGCCATCATGAACCCTAGGTCTGGAGCCCCGCCCTCCCCTCTGCTGAACCCTTGGTCTAGAGCCCCACCCTCCCCTCTGCTGACCTTCGCCATTATGAACCCTCGGTCTAGAGCCCTGCCCTCCCCTCTGCTGAACCCTCGGACTAGAGCCCCGCCCTCCCCTCTGCTGACCTTTGCCATCATGAACCCTCGGTCTAGAGCCCTGCCCTCCCCTCTGCTGAACCCTTGGTCTAGAGCCCCACCCTCCCCTCTGCTGACCTTCGCCATTATGAACCCTCGGTCTAGAGCCCTGCCCTCCCCTCTGCTGAACCCTCGGACTAGAGCCCCGCCCTCCCCTCTGCTGACCTTTGCCATTATGAACCCTCGGTCTAGAGCCCTGCCCTCCCCTCTGCTGAACCCTCGGACTAGAGCCCCGCCCTCCCCTCTGCTGACCTTTGCCATCATGAACCCTCGGACTAGAGCCCCGCCCTCCCCTCTGCTGACCTTTGCCATCATGAACCCTCGGTCTGGAGCCCCGCCCTCCGCTTTGCTGACCTTTGCCATCATGAACCCTAGGTCTGGAGCCCCGCCCTCCCCTCTGCTGACGTTTGCCATCATGAACCCTCGGTCTAGAGCCCTGCCCTCCCCTCTGCTGAACCCTCGGACTAGAGCCCCGCCCTCCCCTCTGCTGACCTTTGCCATTATGAACCCTCGGTCTAGAGCCCTGCCCTCCCCTCTGCTGAACCCTCGGACTAGAGCCCCGCCCTCCCCTCTGCTGACCTTTGCCATCATGAACCCTCGGACTAGAGCCCCGCCCTCCCCTCTGCTGACCTTTGCCATCATGAACCCTCGGTCTGGAGCCCCGCCCTCCGCTTTGCTGACCTTTGCCATCATGAACCCTAGGTCTGGAGCCCCGCCCTCCCCTCTGCTGACGTTTGCCATCATGAACCCTCGGTCTGGAGCCCCGCCCTCCCCTCTGCCAAACCCTCGTTCTAGAGTCCCACCCTCCGCTCTGCTGACCTTTGTCATCATGAACCCTCGTTCTGGAGCCCCGCCCTCCCCTCTGCTGACCTTAGTCGTCATGAACCCTCGTTCTGGAGTCCCGCCCTCCCCTCTGCCGACCTTTGCCATCATAAACCCTTGGTCTAGAGCCCGCCCTCCCCTCTGCTGACCTTTGTCATCATGAACCCTGGGTCTGGAGCCCCACCCTCCCCTCTGCTGACCTTTGCCATCATGAACCCTCGGTCTGGAGGCCCGCCCTCCCCTCTGCCGACCTTTGCCATCATGAACCCTCGGTCTAGAGCCCTGCCCTCCCCTCTGTTGACCTTTGTCATCATGAACCCTAGGTCTGGAGCCCCGCCCTCCCGTCTGCTGACCTTTGCCATCATGAACCCTCGGTCTGGAGCCCCGTCCTCCCCTCTGCTGACCTTTGCCATCATGAATCCTCAGTCTAGAGGCCCGCCCTTCCCTCTGCTGGTCTTTCCCATCATGAACCCTCGGTCTAGAGCCCCGCCCTCCCCTCTGCTGACCTTTGCCATCATGAGCCCTCAGTCTAGACCCCCGCCCTCCCCTCTGCCGACCTTTGCCGTCATGATCCCTCGGTCTGGAGCCCCTCCTCCCCTCTGCTGACCTTTGCCATCATGAACCCTCGGTCTGGAGCCCTGCCCTCTCCTCTGCTGAACCCTCGGTCTAGAACCCCACCCTCCCCTCTGCTGACCTTTGCCATCATGAACCCTCAGTCTAGAGCCCCGCCCTCCCCTCTGCTGAACCCTCGGTCTGGAGCCCCGCCCTCCCCTCTGCTGACCTTTGCCATCATGAACCCTCGGTCTGGAGCCCCGCCCTCCCCTCTGCTGACCTTGGCCATCATGAACCCATGGTCTAGAGGCCCGCCCTTCCCTCTGCTGGCCTTTGCCATCATGAACCCTCGGTCTGGAGCCCCACCCTCCCCTCTGCCGACCTTTGTCTTCATGACCCCTCGTTCTAGAGCCCTGCCCTCCCCTCTGCCGACCTTTGTAGTCATGAACCCTCGGTCTGGAGCCCCGCCCTCCCCTCTGCCGACCTTTGTCATCATGAACCCTAGGTCTGGAGCCACGCCCTCCCCTCTGCTGACCTTTGTCATCATGAACCCTAGGTCTGGAGCCCCGCCCTCCCCTCTGCTGACCTTTGCCATCATGAACCCTCGGTCTGGAGCCCCGCCCTCCCCTCTGCTGACCTTTGTCATCATGAACCCTAGGTCTGGAGCCCCGCCATCCCCTCTGCTGACCTTTGCCATCATGAACCCTCGGTCTGGAGCCCCGCCCTCCCCTCTGCTGACCTTTGCCATCATGAACCCTCAGTCTAGAGGCCCGCCCTTCCCTCTGCTGGTCTTTCCCATCATGAACCCTCGGTCTAGAGCCCCGCCCTCCCCTCTGCTGAACCCTCGGTCTAGAGCCCCGCCCTCCCTTCTGCTGACCTTTGCCATCATGAACCCTCAGTCTAGACCCCCGCCCTCCCCTCTGCCGACCTTTGCCGTCATGAACCCTCGGTCTGGAGCCCCCCTCCCCTCTGCTGACCTTTGCCATCATGAACCCTCAGTCTAGAGCCCCGCCCTCCCCTCTGCTGAACCCTCAGTCTAGAGACCCGCCCTCCCCTCTGCTGACCTTTGCCATCATGAACCCTCGGTCTGGAGCCCCGCCCTGCCCTCTGCTGACCTTTGCCATCATGAACCCTCGGTCTAGAGCCCCACCCTCCCCTATGCTGAACCCTCGGTCTAGAGACCCGCCCTCCCCTCTGCTGACCTTTGCCATCATGAACCCTCGGTCTGGAGCCCCTCCCTCCCTTCTGCTGACCTTTGTCATCATGAACCCTTGGTCTAGAGGCCCACCCTTCCCTCTGCTGGCCTTTGCCATCATGAACCCTCGGTCTAGAGCCACGCCCTCCCCTCTGCTGAACCCTCGGTCTAGAGTCCCGCCCTCCCCTCTGCTGACCTTTGCCGTCATGAACCCTCAGTCTGGAGCCCTGCCCTCCCCTCTGCCGACATTTGCCGTCATGAACCCTCAGTCTGGAGCCCCGCCCTCCCCTTTGCCAACCTTTGCCGTCATGAACCCTCGGTCTAGAGGCCCGCCCTTTCCTCTGCCGACCGTTGTCTTCATGAACCCTCGGTCTGGAGCCCCGCCCTCCCCTCTGCTGACCTTTGTCATCATGAACCCTCATTCTGGAGCCCCGCCCTCCCCTCTGCCGACGTTTGTAGTCATGAACCCTCGTTCTGGAGCCCCGCCCTCCCCTCTGCCGACGTTTGTAGTCATGAACCCTCGTTCTGGAGCCCCGCCCTCCCCTCTGCTGACCTTTGTCGTCATGAACCCTAGTTCTGGAACCCCGCACTCCCCTCTGCTGACCTTTGTAGACATGAACCCTTGGTCTAGAGCCCTGCCCTCCCCTCTGCTGACCTTTGTCATGAACCTTAGGTCTGGAGCCCCGCCCTCCCCTCTGCTGACCTTTGCCATCATGAACCCCCGGTCTGGAGCCCCGCCCTCCCCTCTGCTGACCTTTGCCATCATGAACCCATGGTCTAGAGGCCCGCCCTTCCCTCTGCTGGCCTTTGCCGTCATGAACCCTCGGTCTGGAGCCCCGCCCTCCCTTCTGCCGACCTTTGTCTTCATGACCCCTCGTTCTGGAGCCCCGCCCTCCCTTCTGACGACCTTTGTAGTCATGAACCCTCGGTCTGGAGCCCCGCCCTCCCCTCTGCCGACCTTCGTCGTCATGAACCCTCGTTCGGGAGCCCCGCCCTCCTCTCTGCCGACCTTTGTAGTCATGAACCCTCGGTCTGGAGCCCCACCCTCCCCTCTGCCGACCTTTGTCATCATGAACCCTAGTTCTGGAGCCCCGCCCTCCCCTCTGCTGACCTTTGTCATCATGAACCCTAGGTCTGGAGCCCCGCCCTCCCCTCTGCTGACCTTTGCCATCATGAACCCTCGGTCTGGAGGCCCGCCCTCCCCTCTGCTGACCTTTGCCATCATGAACCCTAGGTCTGAAGCCCCGCCCTCCCCTCTGCTGACCTTTGTCGTCATGAACCCTCGGTCTGGAGCCCCGCCCTCCCCTCTTTTGACCTTTGCCATCATGAACCCTCGGTCTAGAGCCCTGCCCTCCCCTCTGCTGACCTTTGTCATCATGAACCCTAGGTCTGGAGCTCCGCCCTCCCCGCTGCTGACCTTTGCCCTCATGAACCCCCGGTCTGGAGCCCCGCCCTCCCCTCTGCTGACCTTTGCCATCATGAACCCTCAGTCTAGAGGCCCGCCCTTCCCTCTGCTGGTCTTTCCCATCATGAACCCACGGTCTAGAGCCCCACCCTCCCCTCTGCTGAACCCTCGGTCTAGAGCCCCGCCCTCCCTTCTGCTGACCTTTGCCATCATGAACCCTCAGTCTAGACCCCCGCCCTCCCCTCTGCCGACCTTTGCTGTCATGAACCCTCGGTCTGGAGCCCCCCCTCCTCTCTGCTGACCTTTGCCATCATGAACCCTCGGTCTGGAGTCCCGCCCTCCCCTCTGCTGACCTTTGCCGTCATGAACCCTCAGTCTGGAGCCCAGCCCTCCCCTCTGCCGACATTTGCCGTCATGAACCCTCAGTCTGGAGCCCCGCCCTCCCCTTTGCCAACCTTTGCCGTCATGAACCCTCGGTCTAGAGGCCCGCCCTTTCCTCTGCCGACCGTTGTCTTCATGAACCCTCGGTCTGGAGCCCCGCCCTCCCCTCTGCTGACCTTTGTCATCATGAACCCTCATTCTGGAGCCCCGCCCTCCCCTCTGCCGACGTTTGTAGTCATGAACCCTCGTTCTGGAGCCCCGCCCTCCCCTCTGCTGACCTTTGTCGTCATGAACCCTAGTTCTGGAACCCCGCACTCCCCTCTGCTGACCTTTGTAGACATGAACCCTTGGTCTAGAGCCCTGCCCTCCCCTCTGCTGACCTTTGTCATGAACCTTAGGTCTGGAGCCCCGCCCTCCCCTCTGCTGACCTTTGCCATCATGAACCCTCGGTCTGGAGCCCCGCCCTCCCCTCTGCTGACCTTTGCCATCATGAACCCATGGTCTAGAGGCCCGCCCTTCCCTCTGCTGGCCTTTGCCGTCATGAACCCTCGGTCTGGAGCCCCGCCCTCCCTTCTGCCGACCTTTGTCTTCATGACCCCTCGTTCTGGAGCCCCGCCCTCCCTTCTGACGACCTTTGTAGTCATGAACCCTCGGTCTGGAGCCCCGCCCTCCCCTCTGCCGACCTTCGTCGTCATGAACCCTCGTTCGGGAGCCCCGCCCTCCTCTCTGCCGACCTTTGTAGTCATGAACCCTCGGTCTGGAGCCCCACCCTCCCCTCTGCCGACCTTTGTCATCATGAACCCTAGTTCTGGAGCCCCGCCCTCCCCTCTGCTGACCTTTGTCATCATGAACCCTAGGTCTGGAGCCCCGCCCTCCCCTCTGCTGACCTTTGCCATCATGAACCCTCGGTCTGGAGGCCCGCCCTCCCCTCTGCTGACCTTTGCCATCATGAACCCTAGGTCTGAAGCCCCGCCCTCCCCTCTGCTGACCTTTGTCGTCATGAACCCTCGGTCTGGAGCCCCGCCCTCCCCTCTTTTGACCTTTGCCATCATGAACCCTCGGTCTAGAGCCCTGCCCTCCCCTCTGCTGACCTTTGTCATCATGAACCCTAGGTCTGGAGCTCCGCCCTCCCCGCTGATGACCTTTGCCCTCATGAACCCCCGGTCTGGAGCCCCGCCCTCCCCTCTGCTGACCTTTGCCATCATGAACCCTCAGTCTAGAGGCCCGCCCTTCCCTCTGCTGGTCTTTCCCATCATGAACCCACGGTCTAGAGCCCCACCCTCCCCTCTGCTGAACCCTCGGTCTAGAGCCCCGCCCTCCCTTCTGCTGACCTTTGCCATCATGAACCCTCAGTCTAGACCCCCGCCCTCCCCTCTGCCGACCTTTGCTGTCATGAACCCTCGGTCTGGAGCCCCCCCTCCCCTCTGCTGACCTTTGCCATCATGAACCCTCGGTCTGGAGCCCCGCCCTCTCCTCTGCTGAACCCTCGGTCTAGAACCCCACCCTCCCCTCTGCTGACCTTTGCCATCATGAACCCTCAGTCTAGAGCCCCGCCCTCCCCTCTGCTGAACCCTCGGTCTAGAACCCCGCCCTCCCCTCTGCTGACCTTTGCCATCATAAACCCTCGGTCTGGAGCCCCGTCCTGCCCTCTGCTGACCTTTGCCATCATGAACCCTTGGTCTAGAGCCGCGCCCTCACCTCTGCTGAACCCTCGGTCTAGAGCCCCGCCCTCCCCTCTGCTGACCTTTCCCATCATGAACCCTCGGTTTACACCCCTGCCCTCCCCTCTGCCGACCTTTGCCGTCATGAACCCTCAGTCTGGAGCCCCTCCCTCCCCTCTGCTGACCTTTGCCATCAGGAACCCTCGGTCTGGAGCCCGACCCTCTCCTCTGCTGAACCCTCGGTCTAGAACCCCACCCTCCCCTCTGCTGACCTTTGCCATCATGAACCCTCAGTCTAGAGCCCCGCCCTGCCCTCTGCTGAACCCTCGGTCTAGAACCCTGCCCTCCCCTCTGCTGACCTTTGCCATCATAAACCCTTGGTCTGGAGCCCCGCCCTGCCCTCTGCTGACCTTTGCCATCATGAACCCTCGGTCTAGAGCCCCGCCCTCCCCTCTGCTGAACCCTCGGTCTAGAGCCCCGCCCTCCCCTCTGCTGACCTTTCCCATCATAAACCCTCGGTTTAGACCCCTGCCCTCCCCTCTGCCGACCTTTGCCATCAGGAACCCTCAGTCTGGAGCCCTGCCCTCCCCTCTGCTGAACCCTCGGTCTAGAACCCCGCCCTCCCCTCTGCTGACCTTTGCCATCATGAACCCTCGGTCTGGAGCCCCGCCCTCCCCTCGGCTGACCTTTGTCATCATGAACCCTCAGTCTAGAGGCCCACCCTTCCCTCTGCTGGCCTTTGCCATCATGAACCCTCGGTCTAGAGCCACGCCCTCCCCTCTGCTGAACCCTCAGTCTAGAGTCCCGCCCTCCCCTCTGCTGACCTTTGCCGTCATGAACCCTCAGTCTGGAGCCCAGCCCTCCCCTCTGCCGACATTTGCCATCATGAACCCTCGGTCTGGAGCCCCGCGCTCCCCTCTGCCAACCTTTGCCGTCATGAACCCTCGGTCTAGAGGCCCGCCCTTTCCTCTGCCGACCTTTGTCGTCATGAACCCTAGGTCTGGAGCCCCGCCCTCCTCTGACCTTTGTCTTCATGAACCCTCGGTCTGGAGCCCCGCCCTCCCCTCTGCCGACCTTTGTCATCATGAACCCTCATTCTGGAGCCCCGCCCTCCCCTCTGCCGACGTTTGTAGTCATGAACCCTCGTTCTGGAGCCCCGCCCTCCCCTCTGCTGACCTTTGTCGTCATGACCCCTAGTTCTGGAACCCTGCACTCCCCTCTGCTGACCTTTGTAGACATGAATCCTTGGTCTAGAGCCCTGCCCTCCCCTCTGCTGACCTTTGTCATGAACCTTAGGTCTGGAGCCCCGCCCTCCCCTCTGCTGACCTTTGCCATCATGAACCCTCGGTCTGGAGCCCCGCCCTCCCCTCTGCTGACCTTTGCCATCATGAACCCATGGTCTAGAGGCCCGCCCTTCCCTCTGCTGGCCTTTGCCGTCATGAACCCTCGGTCTGGAGCCGCGCCCTCCCCTCTGCCGACCTTTGTCTTCATGACCCCTCGTTCTGGAGCCCCACACTCCCTTCTGACGACCTTTGTAGTCATGAACCCTCGGTCTGGAGCCCAGCCCTCCCCTCTGCCGACCTTCGTCATCATGAACCCTCGTTCGGGAGCCCCGCCCTCCTCTCTGCCGACCTTTGTAGTCATGAACCCTCGGTTTGGAGCCCCGCCCTCCCCTCTGCTGACCTTTGTCATCATGAACCCTCGTTCTGGAACCCCACCCTCCCCTCTGCAGACCTTTGTCGTCATGAACCCTCGGTCTGTAGCCCCGCCATCCTCTCTTTTGACCTTTGTTGTCATGAACCCTCAGTTTGGAGCCCCGCCCTCCCCTCTGCCGACCTTTGCCATCATGAACCCTTGGTCTAGAGCCCTGCTCTCCCCTCTGCTGACCTTTGTCATGAACCCTAGGTCTGGAGCCCTGCCCTCCCCTCTGCTGACCTTTGCCATCATGAACCCTCGGTCTGGAGCCCCGCCCTCCCCTCTGCTGACCTTTGCCATCCTGAACCCATGGTCTAGTGGCCCGCCCTTCCCTCTGCTGGCCTTTGCCATCATGAACCCTCGGTCTGGAGCCACGCCCTCCTCTCTGCCAACCTTTGTAGTCAACCCTCGGTTTGGAGCCCCGCCCTCCCATCTGCTGACCTTTGTCATCATGAACCCTCCTTCTGGAACCCCACCCTCCCCTCTGCCGACCTTTGTAGTCATGAACCCTCGGTCTGGATCCCCGCCCTCCCCTCTGCCGACCTTTGTCATCATGAACCCTCGTTCGGGAGCCACGCCCTCCTCTCTGCCAACCTTTGTAGTCAACCCTCGGTTTGGAGCCCCGCCCTCCCATCTGCTGACCTTTGCCATCATGAACCCTCGGTCTGGAGCCACGCCCTCCTCTCTGCCAACCTTTGTAGTCAACCCTCGGTTTGGAGCCCCGCCCTCCGCTCTGCCGACCTTTGTCTTCATGATCCCTCGTTCTGGAGCCCCGCCCTCCCCTCTGCCGACCTTTGTAGTCATGAACCCTCGGTCTGGATCCCCGCCCTCCCCTCTGCCGACCTTTGTCATCATGAACCCTCGTTCGGGAGCCACGCCCTCCTCTCTGCCAACCTTTGTAGTCAACCCTCGGTTTGGAGCCCCGCCCTCCCATCTGCTGACCTTTGTCATCATGAACCCTCCTTCTGGAACCCCACCCTCCCCTATGCTGACCTTTGTAGTCATGAACCCTCGGTCTCAAGCCCCGCCCTCCCCTCTGCTGACCTTTGTCATCATGAACCCTCTGTCTGGAGCTCCGCCCTCCCCTCTGCTGACCTTTGTCATCATGAACCCTCGTTCTGGAGCCCCGCCATCCCCTCTGCTGACCTTTGTCATCATGAACCCTAGGTCTGGAGCCCCACCCTCCCCTCTGCTGACCTTTGCCATCATGAACACTCGGTCTGGAGGCCCGCCCTCCCCTCTGCTGACCTTTGCCATCATGAACCCTAGGTCTGGAGCCCCGCCCTCCCCTCTGCTGACCTTTGTCGTCATGAACCCTCGGTCTGGAGCCCCGCCCTCCCCTCTTTTGACCTTTGTCATCATGAACCCTCGGTCTGGAGCCAGGCCCTCCCCTCTGCCGACCTTTGCCATCATGAACCCTCGGTCTAGAGCCCTGCCCTCCCCTCTGCTGACCTTTGTCATCATGAACCCTAGGTCTGGAGCCCTGCCCTCCCCTCTGCTGGCCTTTGCCATCATGAACCCTCGGTCTAGGGCTCAGCCCTCCCCTCTGCCGACCTTTGCCATCATGAACCCTCGGTCTAGAGCCCCGCCCTCCCCTCTGCTGAACCCTTGGTCTAGAGCCCCGCCCTCACCTCTGGTGACCGTTGCCATCATGAACCCTCGTTCTGGAGCCCAGCCCTTCCCTCTGCTGGTCTTTCCCATCATGAACCCTCGGTCTAGAGCCCCGCCCTCCCCTCTGCTGAACCCTCGGTCTAGAGCCCCGCCCTCACCTCTGCTGACCTTTGCCATCATGAACCCTCGGTCTGGAGCCCCGTCCTCCCCTCTGCTGACCTTTGTCATCATGAACCCTTGGTCTAGAGGCCCACACTTCCCTCTGCTGACCTTTGTAGTCATGAACCCTCGGTCTCAAGCCCCGCCCTCCCCTCTGCTGACCTTTGTCATCATGAACCCTCTGTCTGTAGCTCCGCCCTCCCCTCTGCTGACCTTTGTCAACATGAACCCTCGTTCTGGAGCCCCGCCCTCCCCTCTGCTGACCTTTGTCATCATGAACCCTAGGTCTGTAGCCCCACCCTCCCCTCTGCTGACCTTTGCCATCATGAACCCTCGGTCTGGAGGCCCGCCCTCCCCTCTGCTGACCTTTGCCATCATGAACCCTCGGTCTCAAGCCCCGTCCTCCCCTCTGCTGACCTTTGTCATCATGAACCCTCTGTCTGGAGCTCCGCCCTCCCCTCTGCTGACCTATGTCATCATGAACCGTAGGTCTGGAGCCCCACCCTCCCCTCTGCTGACCATTGCCATCATGAACCCTCGGTCTGGAGGCCCGCCCTCCCTTCTGCTGACCTTTGCCATCATGAACCCTCGTTCGGGAGCCCCGCCCTCCTCTCTGCCGACCTTTGTAGTCATGAACCCTCGGTTTGGAGCCCCGCCCTCCCCTCTGCTGACCTTTGTCATCATGAACCCTCGTTCTGGAACCCCACCCTCCCCTCTGCTGACCTTTGTCGTCATGAACCCTCGGTCTGTAGCCCCGCCATCCTCTCTTTTGACCTTTGTTGTCATGAACCCTCAGTTTGGAGCCCCGCCCTCCCCTCTGCCGACCTTTGCCATCATGAACCCTTGGTCTAGAGCCCTGCTCTCCCCTCTGCTGACCTTTGTCATGAACCCTAGGTGTGGAGCCCCGCCCTCCCCTCTGCTGACCTTTGCCATCATAAACCCTCGGTCTGGAGCCACGCCCTCTCCTCTGCTGACCTTTGCCATCATGAACCCATGGTCTAGTGGCCCGCCCTTCCCTCTGCTGGCCTTTGCCATCATGAACCCTCGGTCTGGAGCCCCGCCCTCCCCTCTGCCGACCTTTGTCTTCATGACCCCTCGTTCTGGAGCCCCGCCCTCCCCTCTGCCGACCTTTGTAGTCATGAACCCTCGGCCTGGAGCCCCGCCCTCCCCTCTGCCGACCTTTGTCGTCATGAACCCTCGTTCGGGAGCCCCACCCTCCTCTCTGCCAACCTTTGTAGTCATGAACCCTCAGTTTGGAGCCCCGCCCTCCCCTCTGCTGACCTTTGTCATCATGAACCCTCCTTCTGGAACCCCACCCTCCCCTCTGCTGACCTTTGTAGTCATGAACCCTCGGTCTCAAGCCCCGCCCTCCCCTCTGCTGACCTTTGTCATCATGAACCCTCTGTCTGGAGCTCCGCCCTCCCCTCTGCTGACCTTTGTCATCATGAACCCTCGTTCTGGAGCCCCACCCTCCCCTGTGCTAACCTTTGCCATCATGAACCCTCGGTCTGGAGGCCCGCCCTCCCCTCTGCTGACCTTTGCCATCATGAACCCTAGGTCTGGAGCCCCGCCCTCCCCTCTGCTGACCTTTGTCATCATGAACCCTCGTTCTGGAGCCAGGCCCTCCCCTCTGCTGACCTTTGCCATCATGAACCCTCCGTCTAGAACCCTGCACTCCCCTCTGCTGACCTTTGTCATCATGAACCCTAGGTCTGGAGCCCTGCCCTCCCCTCTGCTGGCCTTTGCCATCATGAACCCTCGGTCTAGAGCTCAGCCCTCCCCTCTGCTGACCTTAGTCGTCATGAACCCTCGTTCTGGAGCCCCGCCCTCCCCTCTGCTGACCTTTGCCATCATGAACCCTCGGTCTAGAGCCCCGCCCTCCCCTCTGCTGAACCCTCAGTCTAGAGCCCCGCCCTCACCTCTGCTGACCATTGCCATCATGAACCCTCGTTCTGGAGCCCCGCCCTTTCCTCTGCTGGTCTTTCCCATCATGAACCCTCGGTCTAGAGCCCCGCCCTCCCCTCTGCTGAACCCTCGGTCTAGAGCCCCGCCCTCACCTCTGCTGACCTTTGCCATCATTAACCCTCGGTCTGGAGCCCTTCCCTCCCCTCTGCTGACCTTTGTCATCATGAAACCTTGGTCTAGAGGCCCACACTTCCCTCTGCTGACCTTTGTAGTCACCAACCCTCGGTCTCAAGCCCCGCCCTCCCCTCTGCTGACCTTTGTCATCATGAACCCTCTGTCTGGAGCTCCGCCCTCCCCTCTGCTGACCTTTGTCATCATGAACCCTCGTTCTTGAGCCCCGCCCTCCCCTCTGCTGACCTTTGCCATCATAAACCCTCGGTCTGGAGCCCCGCCCTCCCCTCTGCTGACCTTTGCCATCATGAACCCATGGTCTAGTGGCCTGCCCTTCCCTCTGCTGGCCTTTGCCATCATGAACCCTCGGCCTGGAGCCCCGCCCTCCCCTCTGCCGACCTTTGTCTTCATGACCCCTCGTTCTGGAGCCCCGCCCTCCCCTCTGCCGACCTTTGTAGTCATGAAACCTCGGCCTGGAGCCCCGCCCTCCCCTCTGCCGACCTTTGTCGTCATGAACCCTCGTTCGGGAGCCCCGCCCTCCTCTCTGCCAACCTTTGTAGACATGAACCCTCGGTTTGGAGCCCCGCCCTCCTCTCTGCTGACCTTTGTCATCATGAACCCTCTTTCTGGAACCCCACCCTCCCCTCTGCTGACCTTTGTAGTCATGCACCCTCGGTCTCAAGCCCCGCCCTCCCCTCTGCTGACCTTTGTCATCATGAACCCTCTGTCTGGAGCTCCGCCCTCCCCTCTGCTGACCTTTGTCATCATGAACCCTCGTTCTGGAGCCCCGCCCTCCCTTCTGCTGACCTTTGTCATCATGAACCCTAGGTCTGGAGCCCCAGCCTCCCCTGTGCTGACCTTTGCCATCATGAACCCTGGGTCTGGAGGCCCGCCCTCCCCTCTGCTGACCTTTGCCATCATGAACCCTAGGTCTGGAGCCCCGCCCTCCCCTCTGCTGACCTTTGTCGTCATGAACCCTCGGTCTGGAGCCCCGCCCTCCCCTCTTTTGACCTTTGTCATCATGAACCCTCGTTCTGGAGCCAGGCCCTCCCCTCTGCCGACCTTTGCCATCATGAACCCTCGGTCTAGAACCCTGCCCTCCCCTCTGCTGACCTTTGTCATCATGAACCCTAGGTCTGGAGCCCTGCCCTCCCCTCTGCTGGCCTTTGCCATCATGAACCCTCGGTCTAGAGCTCAGCCCTCCCCTCTGCTGACCTTAGTCGTCATGAACCCTCGTTCTGGAGCCCCGCCCTCCCCTCTGCTGACCTTTGCCATCATGAACCCTCGGTCTAGAGCCCCGCCCTCCCCTCTGCTGAACCCTCAGTCTAGAGCCCCGCCCTCACCTCTGCTGACCTTTGTCGTCATGATCCTCGGTCTGGAGCCCCGCCCTCCCCTCTTTTGACCTTTGCCATCATGAACCCTCGGTCTAGATCCCTGCCCTCCCCTCTGCTGACCTTTGTCATCATGAACCCTAGGTCTGGAGCCCTGCCCTCCCCTCTGCTGGCCTTTGCCATCATGAACCCTCGGTCTAGAGCCCCGCCCTCCACTCTGCTGACCTTTGTCGTCAAGAACCCTCGGTATCAAGCCCCGCCCTCCCCTCTGCTGACCTTTGTCATCATGAACCCTCTGTCTGGAGCTCAGCCCACCCCTCTGCTGACCTTAGTCGTCATGAACCCTCTTTCTGGAGCCCCGCCCTCCCCTCTGCTGACCTTTGCCATCATGAACCCTCGGTCTAGAGCCCCGCCTTCCCCTCTGCTGAACCCTCGGTCTAGAGCCCCGCCCTCACCTCTGCTGACCGTTGCCATCATGAACCCTCATTCTGGAGCCGCGCCCTTCCCTATGCTGGTCTTTCCCATAATGAACCCTCGGTCTAGAGCCCCGCCCTCCCCTCTGCTGAACCCTCGGTCTAGAGCCCCGCCCTCACCTCTGCTGACCTTTGCCATCATGAACCCTCGGTCTGGAGCCCCGCCCTCCCCTCTGCTGACCTTTGTCATCATGAACCCTTGGTCTAGAGGCCCACCCTTCCCTCTGCTGGCCTTTGCCATCATGAACCCTTGGTCTAGAGCCACGCCCTCCCCTCTGCTGAACCCTCGGTCTAGAGTCCGGCCCTCCCCTCTGCTGACCTTTGCCGTCATGAACCCTCAGTCTGGAGCCCAGCCCTCCCCTCTGCCAACCTTTGCCGTCATGAACACCCTCGGTCTAGAGCCCCGCCCTTTCCTCTGCCGACCTTTGTCGTCATGAACCCTAGGTCTGGAGCCCCGCCCTCCTCTGACCTTTGTCTTCATGAACCCTCGGTCTGGAGTCCCGCCCTCCCCTCTGCCGACCTTTGTCATCATGAACCCTCATTCTGGAGCCCCGCCCTCCCCTCTGCCGACGTTTGTAGTCATGAACCCTCGTTCTGGAGCCCCGCCCTCCCCTCTGCTGACCTTTGTCGTCATGAACCCTAGTTCTGGAACCCCGCACTCCCCTCTGCTGACCTTTGTAGACATGAACCCTTGGTCTAGAGCCCTGCCCTCCCCTCCGCTGACCTTTGTCATGAACCTTAGGTCTGGAGCCCCACCCTCCCCTCTGCTGACCTTTGCCATCATGAACCCTCGGTCTGGAGCCCCGCCCTCCCCTCTGCTGACCTTTGCCATCATGAACCCATGTTCTAGAGGCCCGCCCTTTCCTTCTACTGACCTTTGTAGTCATGAACCCTCGGTCTGGAGCCGCGCCCTCCCCTCTGCCGACCTTCGTCGTCATGAACCCTCGTTCGGGAGCCCCGCCCTCCTCTCTGCCGACCTTTGTAGTCATGAACCCTCGGTTTGGAGCCCTGCCCTCCCCTCTGCTGGCCTTTGTCATCATGAACCCTCGTTCTGGAACCCCACCCTCCCCTCTGCCGACCTTTGCCATCATGAACCCTTGGTCTAGAGCCCTGCTCTCCCCTCTGCTGACCTTTGTCATGAACCCTAGGTCTGGAGCCCCGCCCTCCCCTCTGCTGACCTTTGCCATCATGAACCCTCGGTCTGGAGCCCCGCCCTCCCCTCTGCTGACCTTTGCCATCATGAACCCATGGTCTAGTGGCCCGCCCTTCCCTCTGCTGGCCTTTGCCATCATGAACCCTCGTCTGGAGCCCCGCCCTCCCCTCTGCCGACCTTTGTCTTCATGACCCCTCGTTCTGGAGCCCCGTCCTCCCCTCTGCCAACCTTTGTAGTCATGAACCCTCGGTCTGGAGCCCCGCCCTCCCCTCTGCCGACCTTTGTCGTCATGAACCCTCGTTCGGGAGCCCCGCCCTCCTCTCTGCCAACCTTTGTAGTCATGAACCCTCGGTTTGGAGCCCCGGCCTCCCCTCTGCTGACCTTTGTCATCATGAACCCTCCTTCTGGAACCCCACCCTCCCCTCTGCTGACCTTTGTAGTCATGAACCCTCGGTCTCAAGCCCCGCCCTCCCCTCTGCTGACCTTTGTCATCATGAACCCTCTGTCTGGAGCACCGCCCTCCCCTCTGCTGACTTTTGTCATCATGAACCCTCGTTCTGGAGCCCTGCCCTCCCCTCTGCTGACCTTAGTCGTCATGAACCCTTGTTCTGGAGCCCCACCCTCCCCTCTGCCGACCTTTGCCATCATAAACCCTCGGTCTAGAGCCCGCCCTCCCCTCTGCTGACCTTTGTCATCATGAACCCTAGGTCTGGAGCCCCACCCTCCCCTCTGCTGACCTTTGCCATCATGAACCCTCGGTCTGGAGGCCCGCCCTCCCCTCTGCTGACCTTTGTCGTCATGAACCCTCGGTCTGGAGCCCCGCCCTCCCCTCTTTTCACCTTTGTCATCATGAACCCTCGGTCTGGAGCCTCACCCTCCCCTCTGCTGACCTTTGCCATCATGAACCCTCGGTCTAGAGCCCTGCCCTCCCCTCTGCTGACCTTTGCCATCATGAACCCTAGGTCTGGATCCCCGCCCTCCCCTCTGCTGGCATTTTCCACCATGAACCCTCGGTCTAGAGCCCCGCCCTCCCCTCTGCTGACCTTTGTCGTCATGAACCCTCGGTATCAAGCCCCGCCCTCCCCTCTGCTGACCTTTGTCATCATGAACCCTCTGTCTGGAGCTCAGCCCTCCCCTCTGCTGACCTTAGTCGTCATGAACCCTCGTTCTGGAGCCCCGCCCTCCCCTCTGCCGACCTTTGCCATCATGAACCCTCGGTCTAGAGCCCCACCCTCCCCTCTGCTGAACCCTCGGTCTAGAGCCCCACCCTCACCTCTGCTGACCGTTGCCATCATGAACCCTCGTTCTGGAGCCCCGCCCTTCCCTCTGCTGGTCTTTCCCATCATGAACCCTCGGTCTAAAGCCCCGCCCTCCCCTCTGCTGAACCCTCGGTCTAGAGCCCCGCCCTCACCTCTGCTGACCGTTGCCATCATGAACCCTCGGTCTGGAGCCCCACCCTCCCCTGTCATCATGAACCCACCTTCTGGAGCCCCGCCCTCCCCTCTACTGACCTTTGCCATCATAAACCCTTGATCTAGAGCCCGCCATCCCCTCTGCCGACCTTTGTCGTCATGAACCCTAGGTCTGGAGCCCCACCCTCCGCCGACCTTTGTCGTCATGAACCCTAGGTCTGGAGCCCCGCCCTGCCCTCTGCTGACCTTTGCCATCATGAACCCTAGGCCTGGAGCCCCGCCCTCCCCTCTTCTGACCTTTGTCGTCATGAACCCTCGGTCTGGAGCCCCGCCCTCCCCTCTTTTGACCTTTGTCATCATGAACCCTCGGTCTGGAGCCTCGCCCTCCCCTCTGCTGACCTTTGCCATCATGAACCCTCAGTCTAGAGCCCTGCCCTCCCCTCTGCTGACCTTTGTCATCATGAACCCTAGGTCTGGAGCCCCGCCCTCCCCTCTGCTGACCTTTGCCACCATGAACCCTCGGTCTGGAGCCCCGCCCTCCCCTCTGCTGACCTTTGCCATCATGAACCCTCAGTCTAGAGGCCCGCCCTTCCCTCTGCTGGTCTTTCCCATCATGAACCCTTGGTCTAGAGCCCCGCCCTCTCCTCTGCTGAACCCTCGGTCTAGAGCCCCACCCTCCCCTCTGCTGACTGTTGCCATCATGAACCCTCGGTCTGGAGCCCCGCCCTCCCCTCTGCTGACCTTTGCCTTCATGAACCCTCGGTCTGGAGCCCCGCCCTCCCCTCTGCCGATCTTTGCCACCATGAACCCTTGGTCTAGAGCCCCGCCCTCCCCTCTGCCGACCTTTATCCTCATGAACCCTAGTTCTCGAGCCCCGCACTCCACCGACCTTTGTCGTCATGAACCCTCGGTCTGGATCCCCGCCCTCCCCTCTGCCAACCTTTATCGTCATGAACCCTCGTTCTGGAGCCCTGCCCTCCCCTCTGCCGACCTTTGTACTCATGAACCCTCGGTCTGGATCCCCACCCTCCCCTCTGCTGACCTTTGTTGTCATGAACCCTCGTTCTGGAACCCTGCCCTCCCCTCTGCTGACCTTTGCCATCATGAACCCTAGGTCTGGATCCCCGCCCTCCCCTCTGCTAGCATTTTCCGCCATGAACCCTCGGTCTAGAGCCCCGCCCTCCCCTCTGCTGACCTTTGTCGTCATGAACCCTCGGTATCAAGCCCCGCCCTCCCCTCTGCTGACCTTTGTCATCATGAACCCTCTGCCTGGAGCTCAGCCCTCCCCTCTGCTGACCTTAGTCGTCACGAACCCTCGTTCTGGAGCCCCACCCTCCCCTCTGCCGACCTTTGCCATCATGAACCCTCGGTCTAGAGCCCCACCCTCCCCTCTGCTGAACCCTCGGTCTAGAGCCCCACCCTCACCTCTGCTGACCGTTGCCATCATGAACCCTCGTTCTGGAGCCCCGCCCTTCCCTCTGCTGGTCTTTCCCATCATGAACCCTCGGTCTAAAGCCCCGCCCTCCCCTCTGCTGAACCCTCGGTCTAGAGCCCCGCCCTCACCTCTGCTGACCGTTGCCATCATGAACCCTCAGTCTGGAGCCCCGCCCTCCCCTGTCATCATGAACCCACCTTCTGGAGCCCCGCCCTCCCCTCTACTGACCTTTGCCATCATAAACCCTTGATCTAGAGCCCGCCCTCCCCTCTGCCGACCTTTGTCGTCATGAACCCTAGGTCTGGAGCCCCACCCTCCGCCGACCTTTGTCGTCATGAACCCTAGGTCTGGAGCCCCGCCCTCCCCTCTGCTGACCTTTGCCATCATGAACCCTAGGCCTGGAGCCCCGCCCTCCCCTCTTCTGACCTTTGTCGTCATGAACCCTCGGTCTGGAGCCCCGCCCTCCCCTGTCATCATGAACCCACCTTCTGGAGCCCCGCCCTCCCCTCTACTGACCTTTGCCATCATAAACCCTTGATCTAGAGCCCGCCCTCCCCTCTGCCGACCTTTGTCGTCATGAACCCTAGGTCTGGAGCCCCACCCTCCGCCGACCTTTGTCGTCATGAACCCTAGGTCTGGAGCCCCGCCCTCCCCTCTGCTGACCTTTGCCATCATGAACCCTAGGCCTGGAGCCCCGCCCTCCCCTCTTCTGACCTTTGTCGTCATGAACCCTCGGTCTGGAGCCCCGCCCTCCCCTCTTTTGACCTTTGTCATCATGAACCCTCGGTCTGGAGCCTCGCCCTCCCCTCTGCTGACCTTTGCCATCATGAACCCTCAGTCTAGAGCCCTGCCCTCCCCTCTGCTGACCTTTGTCATCATGAACCCTAGGTCTGGAGCCCCGCCCTCCCCTCTGCTGACCTTTGCCACCATGAACCCTCGGTCTGGAGCCCTGCCCTCCCCTCTGCTGACCTTTGCCATCATGAACCCTCAGTCTAGAGGCCCGCCCTTCCCTCTGCTGGTCTTTCCCATCATGAACCCTTGGTCTAGAGCCCCGCCCTCTCCTCTGCTGAACCCTCGGTCTAGAGCCCCGCCCTCCCCTCTGCTGACTGTTGCCATCATGAACCCTCGGTCTGGAGCCCCGCCCTCCCCTCTGCTGACCTTTGCCTTCATGAACCCTCGGTCTGGAGCCCCGCCCTCCCCTCTGCCGATCTTTGCCACCATGAACCCTCGGTCTAGAGCCCCGCCCTCCCCTCTGCCGACCTTTATCCTCATGAACCCTAGTTCTCGAGCCCCGCACTCCACCGACCTTTGTCGTCATGAACCCTCGGTCTGGATCCCCGCCCTCCCCTCTGCCAACCTTTATCGTCATGAACCCTCGTTCTGGAGCCCTGCCCTCCCCTCTGCCGACCTTTGTACTCATGAACCCTCGGTCTGGATCCCTGCCCTCCCCTCTGCTGACCTTTGTTGTCATGAACCCTCGTTCTGGAACCCTGCCCTCCCCTCAGCTAACCTTTGTAGTCATGAACCCTCGGTCTCGAGCCCCGCCCTCCCCTCTGCTGACCTTTGTCGTCATGAACCCTTGGTCTGGAGCTCTGCCCTCCCCTTTGCTGACCTTTGTCATCATGAACCCTCGTTCTGGAGCCCCGCCCTCCCCTTTGCTGACCTTTGTCATCATGAACCCACGTTCTGGAGCCCCGCCCTCCCCTCTGCCGACCTTTACCATCATGAACCCTCGGTCTAGAGCCCCACCCTCCCCTCTGCTGACCTTTGTCGTCATGAACCCTTGGTCTGGAGCTCCGCCCTCCCCTCTGCTGACCTTTGTCGTCATGAACCCACGTTCTGGAGCCCCGCCCTCCCCTCTGCTGACCTTTACCATCATGAACCCTCTGTCTAGAGCCCCGCCCTCCCCTCTGCTGACCTTTGTCATCATGAACCCTAGGTCTGGAGCCCCTCCCTCCCATCTGCTGACCTTTGCCATCATGAATCCTCGGTCTGGAGCCCTACCCTCCCTTCTGCTGACCTTTGCCATCATTTACCCTCGGGCTAGAGGCCCGCCCTTCCCTCTGCTGGCCTTATAGAAGTGTGAATATTGGCATGTCCACACTTGGATGGACTTGTGAATGTTGGCATGCCCACACTTGGATAGAATTATGAATGTTAGCATCTCCACACTTAGATAGAACTGTGAAATGTTGGCATGTCCACACTTAGATAGAATTGTGAATGTTGGCTTGTCCACACTTGGATAGAATTATGAATGTTAGCATGTCCACACTTATATAGAACTGTGAAATGTTGGCATGTCCACACTTAGATAGAATTGTGAATTTTGGCATGTCCACACTTAGATAGAATTGTGAATGTTGGCCTGCGTCGCATCTAGACAGGACTTTGAATGTTAGCGTGCCCGTACTTATATAGAATTGTGAATATTAGCATGTCCACACTTAGATAGAATTGTGAATGTTGGCATGTCCACACTTGGATAGAATTGTGAATGTTGGCCAGCCTCGCATCTGGACAGGACTTTGAATGTTAGCGTGCCCGCACTTATATAGAATTGTCAATATTGGCATGTCCACACTTGGATAGAATTGTGAATGTTGGCATGCCCACACTTAGACAGAATTGTGAATATTAACCTGCACCACATCTAGATAAGACTTTGAATGTTAGCATGTCCACACTTGGATAGAATTGTGAATGTTGGCCTGCGTCTCATCTAGACAGGACTATGAATGTTAGAGTGCCTGCACTTAGGAGAAACCTGAATTTTAGCATGCTCACACTTAGGTGAAGCCTGAATGTTAGCATGCCCACACTTAGACAGAATGTGAATATTAGCATGTCCACACTTGGATAGAATTGTGAATGATAGCATGTCCACACTTGGATAGAATTGTGAATACTAGCATGTCCACACTTAGATAGAATTGTGAATGTTAGCCTGTCCACACCTAGATAGAATTGTGAATATTGGCCTGCGTTGCATCTAGACAGGACTTTGAATGTTGGCATGCCCGCACCAGGTGAAACTTGAGTGCCAGCATGTGCCACACTTGGAATTGTGGATATTGGCCTGCGCCGCATCTGGATGGGACTGTGAATGTTGGCATGCTAAAGGTCAGGTAACCCACTAACCAATATAAGCTCAAACTCTGCGTTCCTATCTCACTCAAAAAACTCACACAACCATCTCTTGCACAACAAGCCGCACGCACTTCACAACACTGCAACAACACATAAGCCGGAGCAACAGCACACACGGACTGACACCGATCCAATACCCGCACCAAAGCTCAGCATCTGGTGTATACCGAGTTGAACCTGCCAACAGAACACCACTCTTCTCACTATCCTACTCCCTCTTCACCCTACTAACCCATCCCACCCTATCATTTGCAGATCCACCAGAGCGCCTGGGGGCAAATACCTTTAACATTTAACATTTGCCATCATGAACCCTCAGTCTAGAGCCCTGCCCTCCCCTCTGCTGAACCCTCGGTCTAGAGCCCCGCCCTCCCCTCTGCTGACCTTTGCTGTCTTGAACCCTCAGTCTGGAGCCCCGCCCTCCCCTCTGCCGACCTTTGCCGCCATGAACCCTCGGTCTGGAGCCCCGCCCTCCCCTCTGCCAACCTTTGCCGTCATGATCCCTTGGTCTAGAGCCCCGCCCTCCCCTCTGCCGACCTTTGTCGTCATGAACCCTAGGTCTGGAGCCCCACCCTCCGCTGACCTTTGTCGTCATGAACCCTCGCTCTGGAGCCCCGCCCTCCCCTTTGTCGACCTTTGTCATCATAAACCCTCGTTCTGGATCCCCGCCCTCCCCTCTGCCGACCTTTGTAGTCATGAACCCTCAGTCTGGAGCCCCACCCTCCCCTCTGCTGACCTTTGTCGTCATGAACCCTCGTTCTGGAACCCCGCCCTCCCCCCTGCTGACCTTTGTAGTCATGAACCCTCAGTCTCGAGCCCCGCCCTCCCCTCGGCTGACCTTTGTCGTCATGAACCCTTGGTCTGGAGCTCCGCCCTCCCCTCTCCGGACCTTTCCCGTCATGAACCCTCGTTCTGGAGCCCCGCCCTTCCCTCTGCTGACCTTTGTCATCATGAACCCTCGTTCTGGAGCCCTGCCCTCCCCTCTGCCGACCTTTGTAGTCATGAACCCTCGGTCTGGAGCCCCCGTCCTCCCCTCTGCTGACCTTTGTCGTCATGAACCCTTGGTCTGGAGCTCCGCCCTCCCCTCTGCTGATCTTTGTTGTCATGAACCCTTGTTCTGGAGCCCCACCATCCCCTCTGCTGACCTTTGTCGTCATGAACCCTCGGTCTGGAGCCCCGCCCTCCCCTCTGCTGCAATGTGTTCCCCTCCCTCTTGTATTATGTGAATGCTTCTATACATGTCCTCTCTTTCGCCACATTGCCAATAGCTGCCCTCTTATAATGCCCCATCTATTTTCTCTTGCAGCTTGGCAGGCGCCTCTATCAGCGGTATGGAGAAAATCCCTTCAATGATAAAGCGCTCATAATGGCCCTGCTGGCACGAAAGGGGAGCCATGGCACTGCAGAAACCGAAGCCACCCCAAAAGAACCGATGCAAAACCCCAAAGGGGCAGCATGGACTGACCGGCAGGAGCATGAACCTACTGCAGTAAAGAGAGGAGACCTGCAGGAAACGGCAGCCAGGCGTGAAGTGGAAGCAAGTTCCAACCTGCAGAAACCACTGCAGGGAAGTAAAAACGCAGCAGGGGCAAGATTGCATCTGCAGGAACCTCTGCAGAGAAGTGAAGAAGGAGCAGGCGCAAGACCTCATCTGCAGGAACCTCATCATAGAAGTGAAGAGGGGGCAGGGGAAATACCTCATCTGCAGGAACCTCATCAGAGAAGTGAAGAGGGAGCAGGGGAAATACCTCATCTGCAGGAACCACTGCAGGGAAGTAAAGATGGAGCAGGGGAAAGACTTCATCTGCTGGAACCTCATCGGAAAAGTGAAGATGCAATGGAAGCAAATACTGTACTGCAGGAATCATCACAGGGGTGTGCTGATGCAGCAGGAACAAGCCCACAGGAACAAATACAGGGAGATGAAGGTGCAGCCAGTATAAAGAGTAATCTGCAGGAACCTGCAAAGGGACTGCGAGAGCAGACCAGGCCAGATGAGCTCCTGACGGAGCCTGTGCATGGATGTAACACAGGAGGCAGGATGTACCAGAGGAGAGCAGTGCTGGGACAGGAAGCAGCAGGGGGAAAAGGGAACCACTTTGAGGGACTACGGCATAGATCCACGAAAACACCACAGACAGTGAATACGCTGCTGGACCCAGCACAGGGAGGTCACAGGAGTGCTCACTCAGTGCTGCTGCGGATGAAGCAGAGCTGCTCCTGCATCCCCAGGTGTCTAAAATGAGGCTTGCCATTGCTGGGGCTAGAAGCAAGTGAAGCATGCAGGGAAACGCCTCCATGGTGTGTCTCAGAGGGTCCTGGCACAAAGACGCTGAGCTTCCCCACAGGGTGTGAAAGCGGACTGATTAGGACTATGACACACATGATCTCTCTCTTTTGACCATGCTGGCTGGGGCTCATGGCAGTTGTAGTTTAACACAAATGGCTTCTGCGCAGACATCTGAGGTTTTACCACAGAGCGGGATGACCAAGCATAGACCTGAAGGTTTTCTCCATAGAAAGAGGCTTTGGTCCAATCGTCTCCAGTATTTTACCATAGAGCAGGGGTCTGCAAGCTTTGGCTCTCCAGAGGATTTTAACGACAACTATCAACGGCACAAGCCAACATAGTCAATGATAACGTTTCATGGAAGCCGTAGTTCAAAATGTTTGGTGAGCTGCCAGTTACAGTCCGTTGCCAATGAGTGGTGCGTCCGTACCCCAACATTGTTTAACCAAAGAAAGGTGCGTCTAGACCAAATGTTTTCCGACTGCAAGTTGGAGTTATGCACAAATGAACCATAGAGAAGGGTTTAATGATCCAAAAGTATCACAGACGGGTGAATATGTGCACAGACAAGAAGGGTTTCCTTTTTAATATCATAGAGGAGTGTCCATGGACATGCCTGTGACTTTTACCTAACACACACACCACCCTAACAGTATTACCAACTCTATGCACAGACTAAATGGATTTTACCATATAGTAGGGTGTCTGTGCACGTGAGACCCGCATGGCCCATGGAGTCATGAGACCTATTCGGCGTGCAGAGAAAGAGAATTGTGAAGCAATGAACTGTCGTTCCCAACGATGGAACACCTGAATGTCCTCCGCTTTCGCCAATCCCATTGCAATCGCTCAAATCAGTGGAGAGTGCAGCCCGCTTAACCCATGGGATTACGAGAGAAACCTTCTATCGCACGAAGGCCATGCAAACTTGGTGTCATGAAGCCATGCAGGACCCTTTGGCTTGTTGCGTGTTACCACTGCTTATCAGAAACAAACAGACCTATACAACCTTTAAATACAAAATGGTAAAAATCTGGCTGTTTAACAGATATGACTAGAACTGCATGACTCTCCTCTACCAATTCACTGTACCAGCACCGTGATACCCCTGGGTCTGGGTCGTTCCACGAATTTAATAAATAAAATAAGTACCTGCAGCGGCTACCTTTCAAAGGGTGATGAACCATGTCCTCACCACTCGTACCAGGCAGGCCTCCTTATAAGGGTCGTACCAGGCCTTCTTACGCCTGAAAATCTTGTAAATATGACAGCTTTATTATTTTCCTGTGTACGTTTATGCACAAGATTAGAGAAGACGACAGTGCAAAGGTCCGGTTATTTGACAGAAACCAAAAGGCTTCTTTTGATTTTACCTACATGGATGTAATTGCAAGCCATGGAGAAAAGCCTCTGAAACAGAATGTATTTCCCTGAAGCCTTTAAAAAAAAGAAACTGCACACTGTGATCAAATGAATTGTTTCTTTCTGTTCAGCTTCTGCTGTGATGTGTGTAGATGCTCATGGAGCAAACAGAAGCATTGTGCATATTTATTTCCTAGCATTTTAGGATTGTATAATAAATAAAATGGAAAACTAAGTTGCAATACAGAATTAATCTTTTGTAACAAATTATGCTTTTTTTTCCAGTGAAAGCAAACCAGTATTGCACAATTGTATTTTTCAGAGCTCCTGTGCTGTGTGCACAATCATGCGAGGCAGATATTTTTTACACTTATCATTTAATTTACACTCTAACTATAAAAAAAGTGTATAAAATGATGAGTATGCCTGGTCTAGTTTATATCCATTCAACCTTGCAGTCAATGGGGTACATTGCTATAAATGATCGGTTGTCGCAGAGTCAAGGCTCAGTGATTGTCATAACCCCAATCACACGTGATATAGCCTCTCACATTTTCAAGACTACAATTACAAAATCTGACTCTCCAGGAAGTGCAAGTGCTGTTAAAAAACCAACAAATGAAAGTTACATTTGTAATTCAAATAAAAACTCAGCAAAACCTGTCCCTGTGAATATCTAGATAGGTATTTAACTTTATGTAGCACTTCATACCTGTTTTGCCCAACATCTAGGCACTGTGATTATTATATCGCAGGCGATACTCAGTTTACGAACCTCTGATGGATGTTAGCCAATAAGATAGCCCAGCCGGTTGAGCGCTCGTTGCTCTGATCTGTAGGTTGCAGTTTTGAAACCCAGCAAGGCCAGTTTAGCCTTTCATACTTTGGAGCTTGATAAAGGAGTACTGGTGATAATTGTGATAAATATGTTCTATGTACAGCGCTTTGCCAAAAGCGCTATATAAATAACCATTTGACCATGAAATTAGGTATAGAATTTAGCATGGAGGCCTTGCCTCTCTGCACTGTTGTATCATAACATTGTCATACCATTAGGTAGTACTAGCTAGAGGAAATGAGGACTTTCATTCAACATCAAAAGACAATTTTGCTATCGAACCTCAAAACACACAATACAATGCATGCTTGTTTTTACTATGTAATTGACTAGGTTTTTTTGTTTTCAACATTTAAATATATACAGGAGAGATCAAATGGCCAGACCTTAGAGAAATAATGAAAGATGTATTCTGTCACAGTGCAGAAAGCTGCTGCATGGTAATGATTTCCATATAGTTTTTGCACATGTCGGCTGGATGTCACATACATTTTACTCTCTTGCAAAGGAGAAAAGTCATTTTTACTCTCTTAAAATCACATTTACTCTCAAAGTCCCACCTCAAAATCGTATCTGGAGCACTGGTACCAGGACAGCATTCTGGTCTACAGGAGGGGGGAGAAGAACATGATGCCAGGTTAAATGCTGTTCTGAAGAGATTGAAAGCTAAGGGGTTAACCATTGAAGCAGAGGAATGCAAATTCAGGGCCCAGCAGGTAAAGATCTTAGGGCACCTTGTGAATAAGTAGCACGGGCTGTTAGGCCCAAGGCGGACACTATGCCGGCCATTGGGGATGCTGCCATGCCTATAAGTAGGGACGAGGTGCATTCATCTTTAGCAATAGCTGAGTTCCTCTGTAAATTCGTCAGGAACTTTCCTGAACGTACTCATTTGTGTACACCATCGAGTGTGAGAATGCTGCAAAGAAGAAAAAAAAAGAACGGGGTTTCCACAAGTCTAACACTTTCAGCAGTGACCCTAAGTAAGAAAGAATAGAAATCTATACAATACCTGCTAGACTCATTAAAGGTTTGTTTCAGGCACACTTCAGGGGGCGAGTCACTTGATTTAGTCTGGTCTTACACCTCAACTCAGCCTTTCATCCTTCTGTGGTCGATAAATGTGTACCAACACATGTTGGGTGAAATTGTATTTATTCTATATAAAGCGCTTAAGCGTAGGTGCTTTATAATAACACATCATTATCATTTGGCCTTGGACGCCTGCTTGCATTTACAGTAATTTGGTAATATGGGCCTATACACACTGCTCTTAACGATACCTATGGCGATTCATTCGTGTATGAAATGTATATTGCATAGTGATATTGTAACCATATTTTATCGTACTGTACTTGGGAACAATGCTATGTGATGCCACTTCCTGTTTTGTCATGGGGTGAAAAGTTGTGTTCCATTGCTTCCTGTGATATCACTTCGGCGTGGGGTCAAATGACATCACGTCCTGTGATGTCATCAGAGGTCAAGGGTCGTGTGATGTCATCAGAGGTCAAGGGTCGTATTATGTCACTTCCGCTACCCCTGGCATTTTGTTGAAATGACTCTCTGCCCCACTCGATTCTTCCTGCCACTTAGACGGAATGTGGGTGATTTAAAGAGGAACACAGTTGTAGCTGGACTTCACAGGGCATACAGCACTCTGCAACGGGGTCAATTTACCACTTGAATAAAAGTTGAACAAGAGCCTTGTCCTCCAGATTTTTTGTGAAATGAACGCCTGCCTGCTACAACAGAAACCTTTTAGTGACGGGCTGTGAACGTAAAGCATCAACATTCAACCATGTCCGGGTTTCGGCTGGCGGCTCAAAGCGATTTTACATTGAGTCAACAACAGCAAATGACTGTGTTAAGCGGTTTACGTAATTTGCCTTTAACTTTCAACATATGAGAGACTGCACCTTTGGCCTCACAAGAGCCTGATGTTGGGCATACGAAAAACTGTACATTTCGACTGTAACATGGCAGTATTTTGCAGACGTCACTCTGGGGGAGGGTACATCTTTTTTACTTGAACAAGACAAAACACTGGATGTTTCTATCAGACTGGTGTAAAACAAAGAGCTGGCAGCGGGTACCTTCAAGAAGCCTCCAATTGTCCAAAAAGTGGCTTGAATCTCTGGGAAGAACAGTACCGACTGGCCCAACATTGAAGCATTTTGTATTTAAGCAGGTGGTGCGCAGCATGTGCAGGTCGATCACAGAAAAGACTGGGCCTCATTCGAAGTTTGCCGGAAATAAGGTGGCAGTAAGCTCACTGACACCCTCGTTTCTGGACCGGCAAACTACGGGTTTGTCTGCCGGAGCCACTGTGCCCGACAGGTCTGACACTGCCGGGTGCAGGGGTCATGGTAAGCAAACCTGTCACGGAAGCATGGCACCGTTAACAACGATGCAGGTGCTTCTGTGTCCCCCTGTCACGGTAGCACCGGCAGGGTTACCGCCGGACCCGTAAGGAGGTCCATTGAAAAGAACATGGAGGCTTCTTAGAAGATCACAGAGCTCTTGAGCTGCTCAAATAACTCTTGCTTCAAGATGGTACCTGCTCATATTGGAGTGAAAACAGACAAGCAATTAAGCAATCTCTGGAAGGCAACCACATTACCACCATAAAACACCAAGAAGAAATGCCAACTTCGGGACAGAGAGCACAAAGCACCTAGGCCACCAGTCCCGAACCCGCAAGGAAGAAGGACACTATCCCATAAGATGCAACACTTTGGACAAGAGGTTGTGCAAGCAATGCTACGACTTCGATGGAGACCACGACACGCCGGAATGCAGAACTAATGATAGGACCTCTAGGTAGAGGAGTAGTCCAGAAGAATGTCTTACTAGGGCTCCGAAGTGGAGATGAGCCAGAGTGCAAGTACATTGGACATCAGCCAGAGTGTGTATTGTGACAGCCTATAGCCTTCTACCCGGATGTCTGCATGACATGCCATCCCGCTTATACTGAACAGATATTCATCACCATGCACCGTTCTGGCAGGACCAGTATCACTGACCAAGACTCCCAAATCAGACTCTGGAAGGATCTGACCAACAGATGACTGCCTTTCAGGAAGCGAGCCCCAAAGCGCCAAGCAGTCCAAATTCACTGAGACCCTGCAAAGCAATGGTGAGAGCACTGGGAGACAACCTTTCCACAAAGGCAATGGCACGGTGGAGACCAACTCCACATCTGAAGCAGAGTCCAGTCAGGAGGTAGAACTGCGTTCAGATGTAGATTCTGGTTCAGTGGCGAATTTCAGAAACTGGGGAATGGAAGATGTGTCCAGCCTGAGGCTGGCAGGAGCACTGCTGTTGGTGAGAGAAAAACCGTCAGGCCGAGGGACACGCCAGCCGAAGCATAGAGAGTAGTAATAGGGAGCCACAAATCAATCACTTAGAGTTCTCCCGAGTGAGAGACTAATTACCCTCATTCCAAGTGAGGTTGTTCCATGTTGTATGACCTTTAATATTCCTGTGAATTATTCCGAAGACTACTTTGCAATTCACATGTTGACTTTCTGTTGATGATGCTACATTTGGAAATGTTGTAATTATTTCTGTCTTGTCATGGATTGCACCTGGGGTGGGCATTGTTCCGATACTTGTTTCTTGCTTTGGTAACACTCACTTCACAGGCCCTGGGTCCCACAGCTACTGCTCCATGCTGCCTCTCCATGTGAGATAAGTGATTGATCAGCAGAGAGAAGGGGTGGCCACTGCATTGTGGATGTGGCCACTGAGCACCGGAGGTGCACCATTAAGGTTCAGGAAGGGCTTAACCTTCCAGGCATTTATTCACATACAATGATTGTAAATAACTGCCTATTTCTTGCCTCATCATTTGCCTTTACTAATGTTCACAAATGTATTTGTTGCATGTTCTGAAAGTACCGGGCTCATATGATGCCATGGGGCTTTTCCTTTTCATATGCTATGATGAGTGGTTGGAAGCAGCCCTACAGATAAGCGGCGTAAAAGTCACCTTTAATCCCCCAAAGCAGGCCAATACTCCCCCAAAAAATAAAATATGGAGTAAGATCACCCTGAAAGAAATAGGCAGAAAATGGCCCTATAAGATCTTGCCCTCTACTTGGATCCACATTGGTCCAGATATATGTTCCAATAAGTGGTAGCAGCAGAGCTGTGGCATAGGAAGGACCACCACCACTACTATTATCACTGTCTCATCAGAAGAGGAAATGCATGTTTCAAGTTGCATGATTCACTTGATGCAAAGAAGTATGGATTGCAAAGAGGTATCTTTCCTAGACTTAAACATATTTTACTCACCTAAGAAAACACTCCCACTGGGAAAGGGATTTACAGTTTTACTCCCTGAAACATTTTACTCCTAAATTCAAAAAATATGAAGTAAAATACTCCCACTTCAAAATCTTATCTTGAGCCATGGGTGGAGACACATAATACTACTCCACTTGCAAGATCCCCAGAGTGTTCGGGTGGTGTACTGTTGCGAGATGCAGAAACTCGCCGTGCTTACCTTGGGTGAAATCCTTGCATGGTACAAATCTTGCATAACACCTAAAAGAAAAGGCAGCTCTCAGGCAGACCGGAGGGTTTATCAAAGAGAATGGTGTTGTGGCAAAGTCACTTGTTGCAGAGAAGCCCCTCAACGCTCAAACCAGAAAAAATACAACCCACTAGGGAGAAAGGCCGAGCACACCTCTTGCAAGAGAACAAAGTTTTATCTCCACAAAAATAGAATGTACCAGCAAAGAACTCTGCTGCCATGGAATGTTCTGCAAAAACAGTACAAACGGTACTTTATGAAGGCATACAGCGTCATCAGTTGCGTAAATTACATAATATGCAAACCCACGTGGCTGGTTAGTCGAGACCCTATACATAGGCTACCTGCTCCATAAGGGATGCCAAGCCATTGGTCACAGCCCCTTCTGTCCATCCTATTCCACGTGGGTTCCTCCTCTCGCGTCATCTGGTGTGAAGTTACCACTTATTGGCAATTATGTGAAGAAAAACAATCTCTAACCTGATGTGCACCTGGTACTGCAGACACGGGCTAAGAGTATACTTCAAGGCCATCGCTTCTAACAAACTACAGCTCGATTCAGACACGTTGATGTCCAACCAAGGTTCCCCAGCCTTGTTTTATCTATGTTGTTTGATCCCTCCCAGAATCTCGTAGCACAAATCATGTGACCTATGCTGAAGGCGACTAACCCTTCTTTCAGATCTTTTCTGATCGTCTGGGGGTTTAACAGTTTTGTGGTTGGTCGTCTGGGACTGACTGGTACCTTGGAATGCTGGGGGTTTTAGGGCTGGGGCTTTCGAGTGCTAATACTTAGAGCTGGGACAGGATGGGTTGGAGGCTTGTGCCCTCCTTCTCGTGGGATCGCTTTTCACAGTGAGCTCTCAACCCCCTAGTGGCCTTGCAGGGCACATTCCTTCTGGGATACGAAATGTTGGCAACATGAGACAGTGAAGGGTCTATGAATCTCTGCAGCTCTGGCCTTCCTCACCAGGGCTTAAGCTACAATCCATTATCACCTGTATATGGTTATAGGGGATAGGATCTAAAACAAAATGATCAAATGCCTTTTTTTCCAACACCAAAAGGAATGAAAACAAGGGTCACATTTTTTTTCGTTTTTTTTTATGGGGTGGGGCTGTTCCCCGCACCCCGTTTTCTTTTTTAAAAAACTTTTTTATGCATACGAAACTAAAAAATATATAAATAAATAAATAAAAAAACATTCGACCCTTTTTTTCCGGTCCTTTTGGTTTAGAAAAAAAGGGCATTCTATCCTTTTTTTTCAATCCTTTGGCTGGACACCCCTGTATATATTTTATTTCTATGTGTGTGACTCGGGCCTGCCACTGTGGCTTCAGTGCAAAACTAGGCCTCGATTCCATTGTGGCTGCTACTCTTCAAAATGGCATTTGATTCCCCATACATACTAGAGCAAGACGTGCACCCCCCTCCCTGCATTATGGCACCTAATGACACCCGTTATCCGCCCTGTAACCTCCCCTAGTCCCTACTGTGCCTTGCTCCTCTGGTGTCCGTTGTCAGCGCCACACCTCCTGTTGCACCAATGTGCAGCTCGTTGACTGCCATGACTGCCTTATGCTGCTGCTGGTCTTTGGCAAGCCCAGGGCATTGCATACTTCCTCCTCTGGCGTTCGTTGTCAACGTCACACCTCCTCTTCCACCAATGAGCAGCTAATTGCCTGCTGTGGCTGCCCATATGCTGCTGCGGCACTCCACTACCTAGATGGATTTAATCCTAAAATGGCAGACATGCTGAAGTTCAGGAAGGCTAACAGGAACCTGGGGCCTGGTTCGCAAGGAAGGGGGCATCTGAATAAAGTAAAGAGAAAAGCACCTTTTTCAGGTGCCAAATTCACTGTTCTGGTGCAAATGGTGTGCTGGCCAGCCCTCTTGAATACGTTACTGCTGGTCGCATTTTCCCAACACTACATAGCGCCCCCACCCCGTGCATTCTAATGGGCACTGAGTGCGTATCCCACCATGAGATGGCCCTTAAAGGATTTGTCATGGTGAATTGTTACAAAAGAAAATGCATTTGTATCTTGCTCTTGCCCTGAGGGAAAACTAATGCACAGAAGGTGCACGGGTTATCCTTTTATGTATTGCACAAGTCCCTGTGGCTTTTTGTAACAGGGAGGGGGAAACGCCCAACCGCACCCTGGATTTGTCCAACTGCAAACAAAAATATTCACATTTGTGCACATCAGAGATGCATACATTCACTTCACCTGTGTGCCATCACATCTTTTCAATTGCATGAAAAAAGGTGTTGTCAAACAAACCCCTAATGTTATATCTCTGCCAATATTTTAGTCAACACCAAGATGTTCTCTTCTGAGCCTATGTTATGCTGTGCTATGGGGAAATGCACATAACATACATGTTCCAGGACTTGCCCTGAGTTAGTAAAGGCTGTTTGTGGTTCAAGTGTGTGGCTACAGCTTTACGGCATTCACTCGTGCATGTTTCACTCAATAAGGACAGGAGCCATGCGTAGGTTCAACTGCTCTTTATTCTTTCCCAATCTCAACTGCCCGAACTCGCCTTGTGTCCCTCCCCTTCCGCCCTCCTCCCGCTCTGGCATGTTCTTCCTTCTTAAAGGAGCCGGGCCTCTTCATTCACCCGTAACAAAGTGGCGAACAGGCTCTCCTGGTTGCACAGACAGACTTACATTCTGTAATGCAAAGAATTATAGATGGGTAGCTAGCAACTACAGGATTTAGGTCACCATAGAATTCCAGCAGATATCTGATTGGTTAATCTTGGATGGAACCTGCCTTGTGATGACATTAGTTCCTCATGGTTCCATGGAGAAGGTTGGTGTGGCCATTGCTCAGGATTAGGCGGGCTACAGTTGGAAGCTGGCCTTGCTGGCCTGACCTCTCTCCTGCAGTCTGGCTCAGGTGACTCTTTACAGCAAGTTGCCTATGAGGGCACTCGGAACTCTGAGACAGAATGCACCCTGTAGTTGAGAGCTACACATCTATAATTGTATGGTGTGTATGTCCCCCACGATTCTGGTTTCGCCCTATCCCATTGGGCGAGCATTTCGCAAGTTTTAGAGGGAATATTATTCAAATACTGGGTTCCCTTTCCCTTCACCACACAGCTACCCACAAAGGAGAAAGAATTCCTGAGACAGAAAAGGATGTGTGCCCCAGCCATACCTGCCCAACCCCCAAGTTTTCCCCAGAGACTCTGGCTTTTTAGCCTTTTCTCTGGGTCTTCCAGAGAAGACCCTGTAGTATCTGGGTTTTCCCGGCAGTGTCCAACTCCCGACCCAGTGTGGCTTTGTCTCTGCGGCAGTGACTAACGCTTCCAGCAAATTTACAAAAAGAATGCAGACTGGAGCAAAATAACGCACGTTTATTTTGCTTCAGCTTTCATTCTTTTTTGCCGAGTTTGCCTTTCAATGCGAACGCGGTAACACTGCTTTCAATCCGGTATCATTGATGACACCGGATTGGAAGCAGTATTCCGCGTTTATTGGGCAATGCCACAGGGCCGCCCAAGGCGAGGCAGGGTAACTGATGTTACCATCCAGCAGGCCAGGGGAGGGGCAGCCCCACCCCCATGCCTGCTCCTCTCCCCAACAGCTGCAGAGACACGCAGTCTCTGCCACACAAAGCCGAGGTGTGAACAATCACCTCACCCTTCCTCTAAGCAACAAGGTGCTAAGCACCTAAGGAAACCCAACAGTCAGGCCGGGCTCAGGTTCAAAGACCTGCCCCCCCCTCAGGGGGCCAGACAGTCAGCTTCCCGGCCGGGGGCTGGACCACAGCCCCCACTACTATGCATATCAAAGACCGAAGGCTCCCCTGGGTCTGATAAATAAGAGCAGCATGCCCTGAGAAAACACAATCTGTTTGTGGACCCTGAACCGGGACCCAAACAAACAGGTGGTTCGCTGTTCACTCAGCGTCCTCCAACCTTTGCTTCTTTAGCAAAAACTCTGAAAGTTCACTGCACCCGCAGCATCTTTTTTCCCTTGTGAACATTGTTACTGTTCAGAACTACCCGTCCTGCAAGCGAGCAGCTAACTTGGTTGAGCAGAGAGAATCTCCAAGGACCTACGCATGCGGAAACAGGATTCCAGCCTGCCCAAACAAGTGGAAGAAAAACAAACAGAGCGCCTAGGGGTAGGCGGCCGTGTCAATTTCACAGTTTTAAGGTGAGCCGCTACGCCGGGGCGCGAAGGAAGGGAATGTTATTATTGGAACGCAGACATTTATGTAAACATCCCGCGGGCAGCCGGCCAAAAGAAAATCCACCGGCAGCCGTGGAAAGCGCGCTTTCATGTCAATTACAAAATTGAAATTAGCAAGGTACTTAATCGTTGCGCACGTTATACTGAGCATTATAATCCTCGCATACGAAGTGTAACTTATAGAAAACGGATCCAGGCAATAATAAGCAGCGCTCTGACACCTAAACCAATAGCCGGTCCAGTAGCACAGCAAATAGAGCATTTGTCTTCACGTCTGCACAGAGCCTGCTAATGCAGGTTCGAATCCGGGCAAGGCAAACAAAATAACAAAGGATCACAACTTTTACCGCCCTGGGCCAGCAAACTGGGGCACAGTTTTAGTGTTTACAAACAAACCAGGCAATAATAAGCAGCGCTCAGATGCTCATATTTTTTAAATAAATACAAAATTGAGTCTAAGGGGACAACCCAGGGATAACAAGGAATGCGGAAAAAAAAGCAAACCAGCTCAAGAACAACAGCGGGCTTAAGCCCACACCCATCACGAAAAGCAAAAAGGCAAAAACAAACAGGGGCTGAAGAAAATTCTCTGGTCACACAAAGTGAAAATTTGTTTTCTTTGTAATCAAACAGGCTAAGAATCATGGATCCCAAACGAATATCACAGGAACCCCCAACCGCTGCGCAGAAGCCCAAATCACCTCATTTGCTAGCAGCCATAGAAGCAGCTGAACATTACGGCTGGGCCTGGGTCAGAGAGAATATGTATGGCCTACCAAGAGAAGGGGTGCCCATACACCCATTCAGGAGGATGACACAGCACCAGCAAAGAAAAGGAAGTCAACAGAAGGCATAGGAAAAGGTAACAAAAAACTGTCTAAATTATGCGAGAACATGAGTGAAATGCAGCAATGATTGCTTGAAATCAGGGGTAAACAAACTCTTTCCACAACCGAGACTATGCTACCAAACCCTAACACACCTTTAGAACCTGATATTATGGTGACCACCCCCCCCAGCAGCAATTACAACACCACTAGCCCCATCAACTCCAATAACACAAGTGCCAAATACACCAACAGCAGCCCCCGCAGTTTTACCTACACCAACTGCGGCAGCTCCAGATACAACAGGTGAATTAAAAGCATGGACAATCCCCAGTACAAATACAACTAGACAGGCAGGGGCAAGCAACAACAACTTGCCAGCCATGGTAATGATTAGCAGTACCCAATTGGACCTAAAGCTCAAATCCTTTCAGACAGAAATACTGAACAGATACAAAAGGTGCTTAGCATGGAACATTGACATTACAATAAAAGAAGCCATATGGGCCAAGAGTTCATCAAAATCTTTTCACTTATAGAAGCCGAACGCAAAGGGAGAGATGCTTTTAGGGATCCCAAATAGAAAGAGGTGAAAGCCATAGCCAGAAACGCCCAGGTGGAACAGAATTGGGACAACTGGCTGCAGGCCTTTGCCATCTTGGCAACTATATATGAAGAAAAATTCCCCAATGATGGCAGAAAACTATGGGCATACATGGATAAAATAAGAGAAGTAAAAATCGCTCAAAAAGGGAAGACCTGGCTAGCATATGATATTTGATTTAGGAGAAGCATGTCAAAGAGGCCAGCCATAAAATGGGACGAGGTCCAGAATGACGTATACATGCTAAACGCCGAGCCTCCATCAGAGGAAGAGGCTGTACAAAGAACCTCCAAAAATAGCAAAAATACACAGGGCCCCAGATTTGCTGACAATGAAAAACACAAAAAGGGGGAACAGCCCTTTCGGAAGAATCAGCCATGGGCGGCTAAGTCTGATGCCCACAGGCAGAACAAAAACCACTCCCCAAAAGCCAACATTCCATGCAGGAATTTTGGAAAAAACATTTGCACCTGGGGGAAGGAATGCTGGTACAAACACACTTGCACAAACTGCAACGGTGGCCATGCAGCAAGTGTCACGATGCCCGCTCCCGGGGAGCCGGCTCAGGCCCTGCGTCCCCAAAAGCGGACATCAAGTCCCCGGGGAAGGTCCCAACAACCCCTTATAGGGGCCCTTTGGACAGCATCCTCGCGCCTATGGCGCCAGGCTCATAGAAAACGTCAGTCCTGGCGCCATAGGCGCCAGGCTCATTATGAAAGTGTATGGGTGCACTTACCTGATGCAGACCATGCTGCAGAACCCCGGCCTCCTTGAGGCCTGAAAGGAACTACTTTACCTGTCGCACTCATTTACCACCCGGGCGTGGTCAGGGAAGAATACATACCTGATTGGAGGAAGGACACATTCTAGGAACTCCTTCCAAGGCTATTTAAACCACACCCGATCAGCCACACGTGCTTCGCGTTGTTCTGCATCTAGCAGCTGGACGCTCACCGTGTCTGCTCCTGCATCTTGACTTCTGCCACACCTGCCAGCATCCTGAATCACCTGCAAAGGAAGGGAACAAGAGAACAGAAGAAGGAGAAGGCCTCACCTGCTAAATCTGCATCCCAGAGACATTACGCCGACAATCCTGAAAAGGAAGACATTTATTTTTAAAAGCACATCGCATCCATCGCTGCAGCGCCGCATTTTACTCACCTTTACAGGGCACCTCCATGTTCAGCAGCGACCATCCGGATTCGCAGTCGCGCCCCTGCGCCTAGGGAGAAAAAGACAAGAACAAAGGTGAGTGAAAGAAGGGAAAAGGGAAGCTAAAACTCCATGTCAAGACTTACCTGTTGGGCCATTCCCTTTTCATTTCGGGTCCGCGCCGCATCCAGGCATTTTCGGACCCCGGCCCCTAAGGGGAAAAAGACATCAGCGTTAATGAGTGAATGAAAAGACATTACCAAAACACTCATTAAAGACTTACCTGATTTCCACAAGGATTTCACCGCTCACCTCGGGTCGGTGCCTGTTCCCCGGCATTCCGTACCCCGGCCCCTATGGGGAAAAAGACACTAGCATTAGAACATTAATGCATGGACACAAGGGGAACCACTTATAGAAAAACTTACCTGGAAGCCAAGCAAGTTTGGTTCTCACCCATCCGAAAATCCAGTGACGTAACTGGATACCAACGCGCTCCTGCATCAGAAGCAGGATGGAGAGCTCGTCCTTCCAGACCCTAAGGTGAGACGCTACGGGGAAGCACAGAAGGGTTTTGAGGAGGGTGAGAGGGGTAAGTGGGAGGCCGATTGCATTACCCCGCAGACAGTTAACCCCCTATTCTCACCTACAGAAGGATACTTCTGCGAGTCAGACAAGGCAGATCTGGGGCCCGGTCCAGTCTGTCTTCCAAACCCTGCGCATCACCTTAGACGAGGTCACAGCAGCGCGAACCAGGCCAGCGCCCCCGTGGGAGTCAGGTGAGCATTACAGAACGCGAAGACGTCCTACAAATTCCCACCCAGGCGCTATGGAAACTCCTGAGACTGATCAATTGGCCCAATTACTGGGGGAATTACAGGCCGAAGTACATGCCGCTCGTCAAGAGACTAATGCCCTCAAGAGGGAATTAATAATATCAAAGGAAAGAACTGATGACCTGGCCAGACAGCTTTTGCAAGGTCAAGCTGGACAAACTCCTCTACCCTGTTCCGGAGGGAACCCCGCTCCTGTGGTTCCCAGTAACCCTGTGCAGATTAATCTACCTGGAAACATGCCGCTGGCCCCACCTGAACGCTTTGCTGGGGACCCCAAACGATTCACCGTATTCATGAATCAGTGTCGTTTGCACTTCCTATGCAGACCTGGGGCCTTCCCTAATGATCAGACCAAAGTAGCCTTTGTATTGTCATATCTCAGCGGCTGCGCTGCCGATTGGTCAGTTCCACTGGTTACTCAAGATGACCCGATTCTCCGTGATTTTCAAGGATTTCAAACAAGCATGGAAAGGTTATTTGCTCGACACTCCCAGGGACAGGCTCTGGATGACGAACTTCTATCTCTGCGACAGGGCAATCAAGACCTTCTATCCTACATTGCAACCTTCAATAGACTAATTGTGGAAACTGGTTGGCCAGAGGATAAAAGAATCACGTTATTCTATCGAGGTCTACGCGGAGAACTTAAAGATGTCCTGGCACAAGTTGTAAATCCGCCCCAAGAATGCACTGAATATATAGACTTAGTGGTCCAATTGGATCACAGGCTGCAAAACAGAAAAGCAGATCGGTCCAAGTTTGAAACCCAGGTGTTGGCCAAGACCCACGCTAACCCCAAGGGGGCTGATGCCTCGGAGCCTATGCAAATCGGAGGGGTTAAAGGACCCCTAACTCAAAAAGAACGGGAAAGAAGACGACAGATGCAATTATGCCTTTATTGTGGGTCCTCTGGACACTTTCTACGAGATTGCCCAGTTAAGCCGCCCAAGAAGATGGTAGGAGCCGCTGATAAAATCCATGGAAACTCTGTTTCGGGAAACGACCACGCCCGGCAAGCATAGGGGTCCGCTTGCCGAGCTTGAAAACTAACTCTCAGACCTCGCATTTCATTGTGCCAATGGTTCTCGTAGATCCAGAAAAGCCTAAGCGGTTGCATGCAATAAAGGCATACATCGATAGTGGGGCTATTGGAAACTATGTGGATCGTGAATTGGCCTCTAGGATTAACCTCCCTCTCCGTCCTAAAACCAGCAAAGATGTCATCACCACAGTCGATGGAACTGAAATTGCCTCTGGACCAGTAACACATTCCACTACTGGGGTGACTCTTATTGGTCCTGACGGCCATCGGGAGGCAGTTGTGTTTGATGTAATCAAGGCTCCACAGTTTCAGGTTATTCTTGGAATTCCTTGGTTAGAGACACATAATCCTCGAATTGATTGGCGAGCTAAGAGAATAACCTTCCCGGATTGTGCACAAACATGCTACCCAGAAAACCTGAAGATTAATCTAGCATCTGTAACCTCTGCCTCCATGCAATTACCTCCGGAATACCAGGTCTTTCAGGACGTCTTCCAAAAGGAACAGGCCAACACGTTACCTCCTCACCGATCGTACGATTGCCAAATCGATTTGGTGCCCGGTGCACAACCCCCTTGTAGCAGGATTTATGCCCTTACCGAACCTGAGAACCTGCATTTGAGACAATATTTGGATCAATACCTCGCCAATGGTTTTATTCGCCCGTCAAAGTCCCCGGCATCCTCGGCTTTGTTCTTCGTGCCTAAAAAAGAAGGCGACCTTAGAACTTGTATCGATTACCGCGCATTGAACCAGACAACGGTTAAAAACCGTTATCCTCTGCCTCTGATTCCTGAACTCCTTTACCAGGTGAAGGACGCTTGCATATACACCAAGTTAGATCTCCGGGGGGCATATCATCTGGTGCGAGTAAAAGAAGGCGACGAATGGAAAACAGCCTTCCGTACAAAATATGGATTATTCGAATACCAGGTAATGCCTTTCGGGTTGTGCAATGCGCCTGCTGCCTTCCAATTCTTCATGAATGATGTCCTTTGGGAACTCATCGATGTTTGTGTTGTCGTCTATATCGATGACATTCTAGTGTACTCCTCTTCGGAATCTGATCACAGAAAACACGTTAGGGCAGTTCTGGAAAAACTGCGCCAACACAAACTATTTGCTAACCCAAAATATCTGGGACCTTATTCTATTACGGCAATAATTAACCCAGTAGCGGTTAAACTTGATTTACCAGCTAATATGCGAATTCACCCTGTTTTTCATGTGTCATTTCTGAAACCAGTGTTACCCGGAACCCGACTACTCAAACCTCCAGAACCTATTCAAATAGATGGGGAACCCGATTTCGAAGTGAAGAACATTTTAGATTAAAAAATGTTTAGGTCAAAGCTTTTCTACCTAATTGATTGGAAGGGGTACGGACCTCAGGAGAGGTTATGGGAACCCAGTGACCATGTGCATGCACCTCGATTAGTCAGGAAATTCCACCGACTCTTCCCAAACAAACCAAAACCCCCGGAGGGAACAATCTTGGGAGGGGCCTTGGGGGGGGGGGGGTGCTGTCACGTTGCCCGCTCCCGGGGAGCCGGCTCAGGCCCTGCGTCCCCGAAAGCGGACATCAAGTCCCCGGGGAAGGTCCAAACAACCCCTTATAGGGGCCCTTTGGACAGCGTCCTGGCGCCTATGGCGCCAGGCTCATAGAAAACATCAGTCCTGGCGCCATAGGCGCCAGGCTCATTATGAAAGTGTTTGGGTGCACTTACCTGATGCAGATCATGCTGCAGAACCCCGGCCTCCTTGAGGCCTGAAAGGAACTACTTTACCTGTGGGACTCATTTACCACCCGGGCGTGGTCAGGGAAGGATACATAACTGATTGGAGGAAGGACACATTCTAGGAACTTCTTCCAAGGCTATTTAAACCACACCCGATCAGCCACACGTGCTTCGCGTTGTTCTGCATCTAGCAGCTGGACACTCACCGTGTCTGCTCCTGCATCTTGACTTCTGCCACACCTGCCAGCATCCTGAATCACCTGCAAAGGAAGGGAACAAGAGAACAGAAGAAGGAGAAGGCCCCACCTGCTAAATCTGCATCCCAGAGACATTTCGCCGACAATCCTGAAAAGGAAGACATTTATTTTTAAAAGCACATCGCATCCATCGCTGCAGCGCCGCATTCTACTCACCTTTACAGGGCGCCTCCATGTTCAGCAGCGACCATCCGGATTCGCAGTCGCGCCCCCGCGCCTAGGGAGAAAAAGACAAGAACAAAGGTGAGAGAAAGAAGGGAAAAGGGAAGCTAAAACTCCATGTCAAGACTTACCTGTTGGGCCATTCCCTTTTCATTTCGGGTCCGCGCCGCATCCAGGCATTTTCGGACCCCAGCCCCTAAGGGGAAAAAGACATCAGCGTTAATGAGTGAATGAAAAGACATTACCAAAACACTCATTAAAGACTTACCTGATTTCCACAAGGATTTCACCGCTCACCTCGGGTCGGTGCCTGTTCCCCGGCATTCCGTACCCCGGCCCCTATGGGGAAAAAGACACTAGCATTAGAACATTAATGCATGGACACAAGGGGAACCACTTATAGAAAAACTTACCTGGAAGCCAAGCAAGTTTGGTTCTCACCCTTCCGAAAATCCAGTGACGTAACTGGATACCAACGCGCCCCTGCATCAGAAGAAGGATGGAGAGCTCGTCCTTCCAGACCCTAAGGTGAGACGCTACGGGGAAGCACAGAAGGGTTTTGAGGAGGGTGAGAGGGGTAAGTGGGAGGCCGATTGCATTACCCCGCAGACAGTTAACCCCCTATTCTCACCTACAGAAGGATACTTCTGCGAGTCAGACAAGCCAGATCTGGGGCCCGGTCCAGTCCATCTTCCAAACCCTGCACATCACCTTAGACGAGGTCACAGCAGCGCGAACCAGGCCAGCGCCCCCGTGGGAATCAGGTGAGCGTTACAGCAAGCAACTGCACCAGACTTCCAGCCAAAAATTCAAAAGATTAGCACAACCCCTCCCCGCCAACCCCAGGGTGAGCACCAGGCAGAACCCCCATCAATCCAAACAATTTTAGAGACCCACTCATGAATTACCCAGGCAGGGAAACCAGCGAGGCAATCTGGCAGGGTTTTACCAAGGGTTTCATCATCCCTTTCAAGGTCACAGGGTATCAGAAGGTCCTGATGAACCTGAAGTCAGCCAGGGACAACCCACAAATGGTGGAGAGCAAAATCAAGAAGGAATTACTACTAGGCAGGATTGCAGGACCCTGGGACCACATGCCCCTCAAAGATTACATAATATCATCACTAGGATTGGTCCCAAAAAAGGAACCTGGGAAAATGAGGTTAATTCATCACTTATCCTATCCTAAAGGCCAATCTCTAAACGACGGCATTCCATACACGCAAAAAAAATGACCAAACCAGCCACCAACATAATGTTCCTGGGTATTGAAATAGACTCTGCAAGGGGCTTATGCAAAATCCTGACAACAAAAATAGCAGAACTCCTGGCAAAAATACAAGACCTGACAACAAGAGACAAGGGCACAGTAAAAGAAATTCAATCATTAGCAGGAAGTCTCAACTTTGCAGACAGATTCATCCCTAAAGGGAGGGTATTTTCCAGAAGTCTGGAGCTAAAAATCAAATCATACACCAAACCCCACCTGCACATCCAGCTAGGCACAGAGGTGAAACAAGATCTGGAAACTTGGGGGAATTTCCTTAAAGATTTCAACAGGACCTCACTTTGGCGCACACCATAACATATGGACAAAAAGGGTCCTTTTCACCAATGCAGACGGGTGCAGGGGGTTTGGAGCCATACTAGACTCAAAATGGGTGGCAGGACACTGGTCCAACTCATGTCAATCGGCAGGGTGGACATAAAACATCGCCCTCCTAGAAATATTTCCCATTTGGCTAACCTTACACATCTGGGGCACGCAGCTAGCTAACACAGAACTTTTGGTCTGGTGCGACAACATGGCCGTGGTAGGCTCCATAAGCAGAAGGTCTACCAAATGCTCTTTAGTACTGAAAGTCCTACGAGCCATCACAGCAGTCACACTACAAGAAAACATTGTGGTCAAAGCAAAGCACATCTCGGGGGCAGATAATAACATTGCAGATGCTTTATCTCGCTTTCAGTGGCCAAGATTCCGGGAGCTAGCACCACACGCCCAGGAACAGATGACAACAATACCAGCGGAATGCTGGGCAATTATGGGAAATCAAGAATATTGGCATCAACGCCTGCACCAGAAAGCCCAGGCCGGGATGCCCAACAAGAACCAAGCACCTCAAAAATGGGTACCAACAACATAACGGCATCAACGCCAGAGCCAGAGAGCCCAGGCCGGGGTGCCCAACAAGAACCAGGCACCTCAAAAACAGGTGCCAACAACTTGCTGCCCACAGAAAATACGAACCCTGGCCCGGGGTTCCTATCAGAGATGGCAGAGAAAGCACTGGCAAGCAGTACCGCAGCACAGTACAGTAAGTGCTTACAAACAGTATTTAGAGCCACAGGTTTAAACCATGTAGAGTTAATAACGATTAAAGACAGAAATATTTTTAAAATTGGCGCATGAGCAGGGCTTTAAGAGAGACTGGGCAAAAAGACACCTAGTAGCAATCTCATATTTTTCAAAAATACGGGGTGACTCAGATCCCACCCAGAACACCCTCATTTCCTATGCAATGAAAGGATGGGCCAGAATAGAGGGCCCCCAGGTAGACATCCGCCGCCCCCTTGATTTCAACAAACTGGTAAAAATAGCAGACCAACTGGAAGCCATATGATGGCATACATATGAGATCATATATTCAAAACAGAAAAGGGGTGCTGATGAAAGCAATCAGCAAAGCAGGGTGGGACCCCAAGGGTTTTGGCACCCACTCCTTTAGAATAGGTGCCACCACCTCAGCATGGCAAGGAGGCCTGGCACCACAACAGCTAAAAAACATAGGGGGATGGAAGTCAGATTGCTACAAAAGATACATCAGACCACAGCTAATGTAGCCACCCCCCCCCCCTCTCCTTTCTTTCTCCCACCCACTGCAGAAACAACAGGCGAAGGGAGGACCTCACTCCGAACAGCATGGATAGTCGGCCACTCATTCGTCTTCAGGACAGGCCGATGGGCAGAAGAAACCAAAGAAGGGCCACCCTTCTGAAACACCATTGCTTCATCGTGGGGAAACAGAGGCCTACGATGGGCCGACAGCCACGAAACATTAGCAGAGCTGGTCGCATACAGAGACCCGCCAGAAATTCTGATAATACACCTAGGGGGCAATGATCTGGTTACCACAGGAAGGAGATATTTATTCGGGGAAGTTTGCTCGTCCCTAGCGGGCATTTCACACAATTGGAGGGAAATAGAAATATACTTCTCGGCCATCCTACCTAGAAAGAAATGGCAAGGGGCCAACTGTTACAAATCTTTAGACATTTCTAGAAGAAAACTCAACAGTGGGCTAGAGAAATTCTGTACAGCAAGCGGACTGGGCTTCATAAAGCATACTGCCATTACCCTGGGTGACCCGGACCTTTTTCTCAAAGACGGCACTCATTTATCAAACCAGGGCATGGAACATTTCTTTCGAGAAATTTCAGCAACTCTAGCCTCTAGGGGTTGTCACTAGGAGATACTTTCAGGGGAACATGGTCAGCCGGCAAACCTGCCCGTGTGTGGCGGCACGGGCCAGAGGGGGTAACCTCAGGACCCGGTGCCCAAAAGTATGATACTATTATGATATGTATGTGATTATTGTTATCTCCATAACTATATCTGCACAATAAAATCCTACAGCCTTTTATTGCCAACACTTGACAACATTTTGTGAGCCAAATTATTTCGCGTAAGGGGTCGGCCAACACAAGTGTATGCATATGGGTTCAGCAGTTATGGGCAATGCCGCAGGGCCGCCCAAGGCGAGGCAGGGTAACTGATGTTACCATCCAGCAGGCCAGGAGAGGGGCAGCCCCACCCCCATGCCTGTTCCTCTCCCCCACAGCTGCAGAGACATGCAGTCTCTGCCACACAAAGCCGAGGAAGGGTGAGGTGCGAACAATCAACTCACCCTTCCTCTAAGCAACAAGGTGCTAAGCACCTAAGGAAAACCAACAGTCAGGCAGGGTTCAGGTTCAAAGACCTTCCCCCCCTCAGGGCGCCAGACAGTCGGCTACCCGCCTGGGGGCTGGACCACAGCCCCCACTACTATGCATATCAAAGACCGAAGGCTCCCCTGGGTCTGATAAATAAGAGCAGCATGCTCTGAGAAAACACAATCTGTTTGTGGACCCTGAACGGAGACCCAAACAAACAGGAGGTTCGCTGTTCACTTAGCATCCTCCAACCTTTGCTTCTTTACCACAAAACCCTCCCACCCTACAAAATAAGGGAGAAGAACAAAGGAAAAGAGGTACAAGGCACTGTACGGTGCCCAGAACAAGTCGTGGGACATGAGAAGGCGGCACGGGCCAGAGGGGGTAACCTCAGGACCCAGTGCCCAAAAGCATGATACTATTATGATATGTATGTGATTATTATCTCCATAACCATATCTGCACAATAAAATACTATGGCCTTTCATTGCCAACACTGGACAAAATTTAGTGAGCCAAATTATTTCGGGTGACGGTAAGGGGTCGGCCAACACAAGTGCATGCATATGGGTTCAGCAGTTATTTGCTTTCATGTTTTTTGCCCAGTTTGCAGGGCTCAAGTCGAGGGTGCGCGGGTGGACAGAGTCCACCCACTTTTTTCAGAGGGTGGACTCGGTCCCACCCATCTAAAATGAAAATAATTGAAGGCCTTCTTTGAATTCATGAATTAAAGCCGACCTGAGGGATTGAACCAGAGCCATCAGGTTTTCAGGCTGGACACCTCACCACTGCACTAAATAACCTGATGAAAAACAAGTCAGGTGAAATGTCCAATTTCGGTACTGCAAGTTCCAGGGGGGGAACCTTTGCATTGGTTCTTGGAGTTTAAAGCATGTGCACATTTTAAGTGTTGATTTTATGGAAGGCCATTCGTCCTATGCAATTTGGGTGGTGATGAAAAGCCAATTTAATGAAATGTGCATATTTCACATTGAACTGCACATTTTACCTTTTACCTTTTTGACATGTGGGCAGAGCCATGTGCAAATGGGTGGAGTCTTGTGTGGGCGGGGCATACATCTCAGGATTTTTGATTTTCAAATGTTGGCAGGTATGGCCCCAGCCATGATGTCACAGCAGTTGATTAGGAATTCCATAATCCTCTGCCATTACATCACAATAAGAGGATACGGCATTCCACAAGAGAAATGCTTACTATTGCGCAACAACCTAATATTTAAGCAATAAGCAACCGTTCTGAGGGCTGAACTGGGTGATTACAGCCCCGGTCCCAAATAATAGGCCTGCACCAAGCGAAACCTGTGAATGAGGAAGTGGGGGGATGTGAGGGAAGGGGTGAAGTGGGAAGGGTGAGATGGGGAGATGAGGTGCAGGGATCAAAAGGGAAGTTGGCCAGTGGGTACGTCTGCGGTTTGGGTTCCTCTAATCCGAGGAAGGGTGCTAACGAGCAGCGTTGTGCCCCCAGTTCTGCTGCCAACACAATCCGGCCCAGACCAGCACAAGTGCAGACCATCAGTGGGCTCCGTTGTTTTGTTCGGCTGATACTAGAACACGTATCAGCTGAACAATAGAATGAAGCCCTCTGCTCTTCTTATAAAGTGTGTTTAAGGGTGCCTTGCCGCCAGCTCTGTGTCATGTAAATAGCGTCTATTAAAGACTCACGACCTGATAAAAAAAATAGGCGCTGTTTACATGACACTGGTCCTCATTATAAGTTTGCTGGTCCGGGAACAAGGGTGTCGGTAAGCTCACCGGCACCCAGGGCTTTAAGTGGGGTAAGAAATCGAGGGGGGGCCCTCATTTGGGGGTGGGGCTTGTGGGAGGGGCGTGGCCTAAAAAGTACGCAAATCGTAGGGTATGCACACAAATATATATAAATGTTACATATTTGTGTGCGTACCTTACTATGGTTTGTGTACTATGCAAGCCATCTTTTCTAAACATAGAAATATGTAACTAGGTTTGCCTAGTTTTCAGGCCACCTTTTTTAAACATTTCAGGTTTATAAAAGATGGCTTTGAAAGTACACAATTCAAGCCATCTTTTATAAAGCTTTGACTACGGACAAAATTGTCCGTCGGCAAAGCTTTATAAAAGATGGCTTGAAATGTGTACTTTCAAAGCCATCTTTTATAAACCTCGAAATATGTCGAGGAATCCCCAGGTTCGCCGAGGGTTAAAGACACCTCGGCGACCTGGGGAAACAAAGGGACAGTAACTGCCTCTGGTGACCTCTCGCGCGAGGGGTCACCAGATGCAGTTACTATGACTGACGGAAGTGGCAGCCAGTCACAGCGTTGCTGTGACTGGCTGCCACTTCTGGCAGCTCGCCTGACTTCATTGCAGGCACATCATCCCGCCAATGTTGCGGTAGGACGGGGGCCCCGGCAGGGCACCGGCTCAGTCCCACTTTTTGGAGACTGCCGGGGCCGGCCCCAGCCGGCCCTGGACCACTTTAAGCACTGCCGACACCCTTGTTTCCATACCGGATAACTACTTGTTTGCCTGTCATGGCCACCGCACCGACAGGTCTGACCCTGCCGGGCGCAGTGGCCATGGTAGGCAGAGCTGTCACCTAAGCACTTGCACCGTTAGCAACAGTGCCGGCCCACTCCCATAGAGTCCGGTAGCACCAACAGGGTTACCGCCAAACTCGTAATGAGGCCCACTCAGCTGACGGCAAGGCGCCCTTTATTGTGGGTGCGCCCTTGTGTCACCTGGAGCCGCGCTGCTAACGAGCTATCATGTTCCACTCGGCACAGCACCGGATTCCCACAGTGTTAGCGCGCTGTATGTAAACATGCTGACCTGTATTACAGAAACCTTGGACTGCTGCAATGCAATGTTTCCCACCATAATATGGCGCTTAAAGCATATGCCTGTTTGGTAAAATGTAGCACTGCACACTACTATAGAAAAAAGGACTTCTTTGTCTGAGGGTAGCACTGGGGCAACGCGCTGGTCCTGGGAAAAAGATCACAGATCAACAGTGGTTCGATTCACGGGTGTGGTATTATGCGCGTTATAAACAAACAATAAAATAAATGAATACAGCAAATGCTCGACACTGATGTTGTCTTTGTGCCACACATCACATGCTGTTTTATTTTGGCATGCAGTCTGCGTTACTAGGGTGCGAACTGTTTGATATGAACGCCAAGATAAAGGCATACTCGCATCATGGGAAGTCCCTGTCGTGTACACAGTTTCGTGACTAAGAATTCCCCCACCCATCGATGTGTTCACCAAGAGAGCCAGGAACCTCCGCGCTGTTGCTGCAAGGAGTCTGGGCTTCGGGATTCTAAACCGGGGGAGGGCCCTGGAGGTCATTTAGTCAAAGGTCTCGGGACATCTACAATGTCTGAGTAACTTTAAGCGGCTCTGAGAGCTATGCTGGCATTTAGCAGGTCTGCTGCATACGCGTTTTAGTAAATATCAACTTGAAATCATATTGGTATAAATATCGACTTGAAATCATCTTGGTAGTCATGTTTTTGAACAATTATTGTAGCATCATGTTACACTCACCAATATTTAAGACAGTGATGAAAACTGTAACAAGCACAGTATGAAACACGCTAGCCAGTAATGACCAGTGTACTGTCGCGCAGACTTGTGTACTGCTGCGCAGTCATGTATATACATAGCATAATAAGCACAGGATATGAGATGTGGTAGGCGGTAATGGACAATGCAGGGGGCAGCGTGATCTATGAGTGAGGAAGGGAGGCCAGAGAACACCTTAGGGCGAGGAGTGGGAGAAGCAGAGTAGCCACTTGGAAAGCCAATGGTGAAAGAGGTGTGTTCTCCAATCAGTGTTGAGGGAAGCAGGATCAGCATCACTGATGAGGAAGCACAGCCTGGGGAAGAGGTTTTCTGGAAGGGCAGGGAGATAACAGGGCGATCAGTGAACAAGGCATAGTTACCATGTGATGAGGCTGGGGCAGTAAGGGAAGGAGGCTGACCAATCATTTCTGATCAAGGTTTGAACACTAGTGAATGAGAGGTGATTTTCAGTGAATCCGGTCAATCAAGTGAGTAAGAGTCATGGGGGTCGATTCATGGAACAAACGTGCGCCGAAAATCCCAGCGCAAGCAGGCGCAAGGTGGCGCAAGCGTGAGAAATCAAGCGCACGCGTGCGATTCAAGGAAGGCGCTGCGCTTGTTTCCCGCTGGTCGTGCGCCAAATACATGCATGTCACACACGGGCACACACATCATCAAATGGCATGCGCTACGCGCACAGCAAAAGCGCACATAGCGCGGCGCACACTACAAAAGTGGGCGGAACAGTGGGCGTAACACACGGAATGGGGAACAACGCGTGAAAAAGAAGGCGTAACTGGGGAAGTACTGCAGGGAACTACACGGAACGCCCACACGCATTCGAACAACCAATATTCATGGATTTGAATACGGGAAACCCGCGCACGGCAAAAGACGCGCACAGGCGTCAACGCGTCCGCCACACGAAGGCAGGCTGAAGCGTCCCCGCGCACAGTATAAAAGTGCGCACAAACAACAAACACGTATATACAGCTACGATGAATGCCCCATTTGTCGCACCACTGATTGTGGGACACCGCAGGAGGAGGAGAATAGCCAGGGCATGCATTTTCTCACCACGGACAAGCCTTTTTGGGATGCCTGACGACCAGGTCTACGGCAGGTATAGGTTTCCACCCCATATCATCCTAGACCTGGTCAGGGAGTGGGAAGATGACCTTACATCCCCCACCCTTTGCTCCCAAGCATTGAGCCCCTTGGAGAAGGTGCTCAATGTCCTGCATTTCTTGGCCACTGGGTCATTTCAGCGGACTACTGCCATAGTGGGGGGGTCTCACAGGCCACGCAGTCACGCTGCCTACACCAGGTCTTGGCAATCATGACAGCGCACCCCTCAGTCCGCAGGCACATATACATGCCCAGAACTCCCGCAGAAAGGCAGGCCATTGTCCTGGATTTTTACAGGGTGGCACTCTTCCCCAAAGTGCTCGGTGCCATAGATTGCACCCATGTGGCCCTACGTCCACCTAGGGCCACTGAGCACATCTACCGAAACCGCAAGCACTGTCATTCCATCAATGTACAGGTGGTATGCGATGCAAAGGGAATCATCACCTCTGTCTATGCAAACTACCCTGGCTCCACCCATGACAGTTTCATATACAGAATGTCCGCCCTGAGCCGGGCCCTGAAAGCTGGGCAGCATGGCGACACATGGCTCCTAGGTGAGTACAAATGCCCTTGCACATGCATGCATGTCACACACACACACACAAATACACAAACCCCAATAATCACAACCATTTTCACCTCCCCAGGGGACAGTGCCTTCCCTCTGAGCAACCACATGATGACGCCAATCCGGAACCCCACCACACCAGCCCAAGTAAGATACAACGCGGCCCATATTGCAACCAGGGCCATAGTGGAGCGCACATTCGGAGTGCTGATGTCACGCTTCCGCTCCCTTGACCGCTCTGGCAGACAGCTACTCTATGCACCCCAAGTAGTGTGCAGGATCATTGTGGCAGCATGTGTCCTGCACAATGTTGCAACACGGCAGGGCGTACCGGTGGACATGGTGGTGCCCCCACATCCCCAACCAGAGGCACAGGCGCTGCCCATGGGAGGGGATAGGGCACGTGGCGAGGAAGGCCGGACCCAGCTTGTGGCCACATTTTTCACCTAAACTCCGACCCCTGCGGAGTGCACACAGGCCTGGCACATACCAGGTGACAATCGATGATGACAAAGAGACAGTCAACTGTCACAACCTTACCACCCTGAGATTGTTACCATGGAAGTGCCACATTGTGTGCATCCCTAGCTACTCAAACACAAGCTATCCTGTGTGACCAAAAGGCACACATATGATATATGATATGATATGATATGGCATTTGTAACACGCCTATACACAAGTGTTTCAAGGCGCGACGAGGCAGGGAGGGGGGAACAAGGGAAGACAGACAACGATCCTACTAGACCAGGTGTCATTTAGATCGCGCAAGTGCAGGGGAAGGGAAAAGGGCAAGGGGAAGGGGAGTGGGGGAGAGCAGTACAGGGTAAGTAGAATAAAAAATAAATAAATAGGCCAGCTGGTGGCAAGTGCAAAGGTAAGTGCAGCAGACAAGTGCTGGGAAGGGGGGCTGTAGGGATACAGAGACAGTCCCGCAGTGCAGGGGTTGCCAGAGAGGCAGAGCAAGTGGAGAGTGGCTGGGCCAGGGACCAAGGTCGGTGAGAGTGGCCCAGTTGCAGATTCAGTGCAGTTTCAGTGAAGAAATTAGCAAGGGAGAGGGAGAGAGAAAGCAGAAGCAAAGAGGAAGGTTTTGAGGTGCTTCCGGAACCAGAGATGGTTCTCCTCAAGTTTCAGGGAGGCAGGAAGGCTGTTCCAGAGGGAGGCCCCTGCCGCGGAGAGAGGTCTACCCCAGCTTGTTGCTTCGAGAAGCGGCTGACCCTGACATGCAAGGTGTGAATCACACACACCTGCAAAACAGGCCATGACCATCACTGTTATGCCTCTCAAACCCTCCCAAACCACAACATGACATGGCAAGCAATAGCCATACACCAACACAGTACCAATAAGGTACACATTGCCATGTGAAAAATGTAAATTGGCATCAGACAATGATGCCTGACATGGAATCAGATAAAATGACTGACCAACAACCTCCCACCCAAAATAAGTCATTTCCAAATGCATTGTTGTAGCCGTAACATAACAATGAATGCCTGTCTACATGCACATTGTGCATTCCAAAATCAACACTGCAGCTTCTGTGTGCTGTGTCCAACTCCTGCAACACACTGCTCAGCACACAGCGCAGTGAACGGCCATTGTGTGTGATGCACACCCTGAGCACCACATCTAAGCGGCAAACCACATTAAAAAGCAAATTAGGCATGTACAGGATCCATAATCGGTCACAGAACATGTGCTGCAGGAACACAGTGGGCAGCAGAAGGCAAACAGAGTGTACATGTGGATATCGAAGGGTGGTTGTACATGTAGTGCATCATAGTGCGAGTGTGTGGGTCAGTAAGGACATGCACTCAACACATGCATGTGCAATCAAGTGACCATCAGTGTCCTCTACACATCACATGTGAACATTCACCATGTGTACACCCCAGCATGTCAAACCACAACTATCCCCTCACACCTGAAAGGTAAACACAACACATGAACAGGCATTGATCAGCAGAACACATCATGTACATAGGATACCACAATTACAATGTCAGGGTTCCCATCACACTGCAGGGCAAGGCAACTATCAACAACAAAACACCCCCCTCCCTCACAAATGACCATGACCCACTGAACAACTGCACCTGGGTCATGGAGCCTTCAACCCTCAATTTCACCTGGCCACAGGATCAACCTTCCCCTTCGTCACCATCTCCCACCTTGTGTGTAAAAAGTTGCCTGCACCCTCAGAGTCCACCTTCATTTGCAAAAACACAAAATCCAAGGCAGAAAAACGAACCAGAACAGCCTCCAGTAGATGACTTGAAGTAGCAGTACCTCACAAAGGCCAAGTACTACCACAATGATGTAACAACCAAGGTAGCACAGTAAAACAATGTCACAACACCATGTGTGGTACATAACATAGAATGATGCACCACGAACGGATGTGTACTGTCACAGCTCCCGTGTACAGGCGCAGGAGTGGCACAAATCAACCACCCCCAACGTGGCCTGGGTGCCTGCAAGGTCAAACTCACACAGGCCTCTGAGACCCTGGTGGGGAAGGAGGGTCAGGGATATGCAGTCGGGACAGGCGTCGGCTTACTGGATAACTGGAATGAGGGGCAGGAGAGGGGAGTAGGAATGACACGTGAAAGTAGGGAATGCACTGAAATGTAGTACTTGCATTAACACATACACAATCATAACAAACTTGTAGATCATTGTCAGGGTCTTCCGGAGTCCAGGCACAGGAGTGGCACGAACCAACCACCCCCTCTAGGGTTTTGGCGCCTGCAAGCTTGGGGCTTACACAGGCATCCGCAACCCCAGCGGGGAAAGAGGGTTAGGGAACATTGGTTGGATAGGTACGGGAAGCAGGAACACCGGGTAGAGGGTACAGGGTTTAGAATTGGATAGGACTCGGGGTGTTTAGGGAAAAAAAAACATACCAAATTGAATTACACATTCATCCATGCATTAGTGCACCCCCCAGCAAGCCTATGCAGAGCAGTTTGAAAGAAAAACAACAAGACACTTAGCTCTGGTTTTGAGTGCTGGCCTCCTGCCTGCGCACTCTCAGGTCCGGTTACAGGAGCACTTCAATGCTGCAAAGAGAACCACAGTTAATAATTTGTGCGTGCCCATAACACACAAACACACCACAAAATATGCCCCATAGCAACAAACTACTCTACAAACAGACAATCTGGTGTGGATGCTTCGTACCCATACGTAACATTACCCCTGTGATGGTTCATACACAGTCAATGCAGTAAGTCAGGCGCCGGTGGGTGCGTGGCAAATGGAACACCAATGTGTCACGATTCACACAACATGCAATGTTCCCTGGGTAAGCAGACAGACGCATATAGCAAGGTATGACTTCAGAAAAAGTCATGTTCCACCATGACCGAAACAAAGTAGGCAGTGCATGTTTCAAAATGTACATGGAAATGAAATGCACTGCACCCGAGTCGGTCCCTTGCTGTATGTCCCTGTGAGCTGCTCCTTTCCATTTCTCGGAAGGCTACATGGGTGATACAAGTGCCTCAATGGCCCATAGTGGACCGGAGGGTATGTGCCACTGCCCCTGCAGGTGCCCCAGACAACCTTACAATCAACTAGCCATCAGTCCACCAACACATCTGAGCTGTATTGTGCGCTTCAACACCAATATTCGTCCAAGCTCACCGTCAGTGCTGCTACTAAGCATGCATGTGCAACTGGCCTGGTGGAAGCTTTGCTGTGTTGTGGCCCCCCTGTGCTGCTCACCTTGCCTGGAGTCCCTTGAAACACGTCAGCAGTTCTAGGATGTATGTCTGCAATCCCTGTGCCTCTGCTTGCGCACACATGTGCATGTGAGCACCACCAAACGTGTCCAGAATCCAGACGTCCAATGGGCCATGTCTGCTGGCAAAGGTGGTCTGGAGGCTCATCCCCCTGCAGAAAGGGCATGAAACACATGATTAATGCTTTAGAGTCATCTGTGTGTGTCTCTTCAGGCATCTCATTACTGGACCATGTCAGAGACGTACATCAGAAATCACACCATCAGTCCGTCTTTCACATCCAAAGTGTGGAACACACTATCTACGGCATGAATTGCAACAAGCACGTGTACAGTAAAGATAAGAAACATACTACACAATGCATAGCAATGAATGTACACATTAATCATGAAACACCCCATCTAGCAAAAGCAGAACAGTGGTCAATAACACCGCAGTCATCCCCACTAGGGGTGTTAACACAAGTTACACAGCACCAGACATGCCACAGATATGACAGTCCAAAGCCCTTGTGTAATAGGCTGTTACACCGGACCATCCTTGCGAGCCCATGGATAAGGGAAGCAGGAGTGGCATATGTGAGTCAAGGACCCCAAGCAGCAAACACATACACAAGACAAGCCTGAAGGGCCCAGCTGGAACAGACAGTGGATGCTTTCAAAAGCCACAAAGCACCACACCGTCACATGAAAGCACAATAGACAAGCAATTTTAAACTATATTAACTAATTACACTAACTATGAAAAACCTACATAACCTAATTAAACTAACTATCAAACAGAAACTTAACTAACTAAACTAAAAGAAAAATCAAAAATGGCCACATACGACCCGGGGGGGTGAGGCACCCAGGAGGGGGGTGGTACAGGGTGCTGCTCACCACCCAAATGCGATGATGCTGAGCCAAAAAAAAAACCTCCATGGGCTCAACGCCTGCACAGCCTGACCTATGTGGGAGATAGATTGTCGTCCGGGTCTGGCTCATCCTGGAAAGGAGGACGTGGCACAGTAGCCTGGCCACGCCTAGCCGCAGCTTGCCCCTCGACGGCAGCAAGTCTGCCGGACGGGTGAGCCTGGTTCTGTGTGGCGATGTGACGTAGGTCTGCATGCAGAACCTCACGTGATACACGTGCTTCCTCTTGCAAGGTAGCACGTGTAACACGGAGTTCCTCCTGCAAGGCCTGGCAGGATAAACGCTGCACCTCCTGGCAAGCCTGCAGCTCAGCCGAGATAGTACGCTCAAGCTGTGCACACCTCTCCTCTGCCCGCTGCCTCTGGGACATCAGAAGGACACCCAGAATGGATTTGAGGGAAGCATACTCCTCCCTCAGGGTCTCCATGTGCGCCTCTGTGTGAGCAGCAATTGCTTTATGCAGAGACGACATTTCAGCCTGACGTGCCCTGTCTGAGGCCGCCATGCCCAGCCTGAGCGAGCGGGCCATGGACCGTGCCGCCTGCTGCTGGAGAAGCACCTGCCTAGCAGGGGGGAGCACAGATTGGGCCACACGCTCCATGCTCTCAGCGATGTTCTCCATTGCTGCCCCCTGCCGTTCAGAATTGGCAGTCATGTCTTGCTCCCACTCAGTATACTGCGGTTGCGCGCGGCGACCGCGTTGCTGGGCTTGGCCCCTGCGGGACCCAAGGACTGGGTGTCCTCGCTGTGTTGGCACCGCCCGCGGCTGCATGACTACATGCCCCCGTCGACGTGATGTCCCAGGCACATCAGTGACTGGTGTGGAGGGTGACCCTGCGTCCTGATCCACCACGGGCGGAGGTACCAAGACTGTCTGACCCCTCAGTGCAGGTGTCGCTGACAGAGGAGTGTCCACATCAGAATCACTCACCCCTGACACATGGACTTGATGCTCATCCAACTCGACATGGACATCAGAGTCGTCATCAGGGATGGACTCATAGGCAGCCAGAGACAAGATGGACTGGAGCTCTTGGGGGTTTTCGTGGCCTACCACCCCACGACCCCCACTTGTGCCGGGTTGATGTAATGGTAACAACCCTGTGTCTTGCATGACAACACCATCCTCCGGCTCCATTGCGTCATCATCTGAAAAATATAGAGAAAAAAGGTCACTACACATGTCAGAAGCACAGAACACACACACACACCGACAACAAACACATCAGGCAGACATGTGACACACAAAATAGAACCTGGCATGAATGCTGGATCAACTTTGAATTGCTTCTGTGATCATACCTGTTGAAAGGTGGCAGTTTGCATAGAAGTGGGTCTATGCAGTGCAGCAAATGTGTATGTCACTCACTACCTACATGTACAAGGGCTTCATGGTGTGTGTCAGGAAATGTGAAGGCAGTGCAAGGTCAACTTCAGGCATCACGTGCAATGTGCATTCAATGGGTAGCATATCTGCAAGCAAAGCACCCCTCCACCCAAGTGCAAAAGCAGAGATGGCTAGCATGGTATCAAAAGGCTGACCATAGACCTGTGTATTGACAGGCAGTGTTGACTGGCATCAACAGCTTAATGTGATTCAAGTGACAACACTGCAGATGATGATGGGACAGTAATCAGGATACAGTATATAAAGGGGGAAACTCAGATTACCACATATGTGGTAGCTCTATCTTATACTGGGAGGTAGAGACTGATTAAACGGGAGATAGATAGCTTAGAATAACACAACAGTTATAAGCATTAAACATCAACTGTTATTTATGACACATTTAATATTTTAATAAAGACATAAAGGCAAGGGGAAGGGGAGTGGGGGAGAGCAGTACAGGGTAAGTAGAATAAAAAATAAATAAATAGGCCAGCTGGTGGCAAGTGCAAAGGTAAGTGCAGCAGACAAGTGCTGGGAAGGGGGGGCTGTAGGGATACAGAGACAGTCCCGCAGTGCAGGGGTTGCCAGAGAGGCAGAGCAAGTGGAGAGTGGCTGGGCCAGGGACCAAGGTCGGTGAGAGTGGCCCAGTTGCAGATTCAGTGCAGTTTCAGTGAAGAAATTAGCAAGGGAGAGGGAGAGAGAAAGCAGAAGCAAAGAGGAAGGTTTTGAGGTGCTTCCGGAACCAGAGATGGTTCTCCTCAAGTTTCAGGGAGGCAGGAAGGCTGTTCCAGAGGGAGGCCCCTGCCGCGGAGAGAGGTCTACCCCAGCTTGTTGCTTCGAGAAGCGGCTGACCCTGACATGCAAGGTGTGAATCACACACACCTGCAAAACAGGCCATGACCATCACTGTTATGCCTCTCAAACCCTCCCAAACCACAACATGACATGGCAAGCAATAGCCATACACCAACACAGTACCAATAAGGTACACATTGCCATGTGAAAAATGTAAATTGGCATCAGACAATGATGCCTGACATGGAATCAGATGAAATGACTGACCAACAACCTCCCACCCAAAATAAGTCATTTCCAAATGCATTGTTGTAGCCGTAACATAACAATGAATGCCTGTCTACATGCACATTGTTCATTCCAAAATCAACACTGCAGCTTCTGTGTGCTGTGTCCAACTCCTGCAACACACTGCTCAGCACACAGCGCAGTGAACGGCCATTGTGTGTGATGCACACCCTGAGCACCACATCTAAGCGACAAACCACATTAAAAAGCAAATTAGGCATGTACAGGATCCATAATTGGTCACAGAACATGTGCTGCAGGAACACAGTGGGCAGCAGAAGGCAAACAGAGTGTACATGTGGATATCGAAGGGTGGTTGTACATGTAGTGCATCATAGTGCGAGTGTGTGGGTCAGTAAGGACATGCACTCAACACATGCATGTGCAATCAAGTGACCATCAGTGTCCTCTACACATCACATGTGAACATTCACCATGTGTACACCCCAGCATGTCAAACCACAACTATCCCCTCACACCTGAGAGGTAAACACAACACATGAACAGGCATTGATCAGCAGAACACATCATGTACATAGGATACCACAATTACAATGTCAGGGTTCCCATCACACTGCAGGGCAAGGCAACTATCAACAACAAAACACCCCCCTCCCTCACAAATGACCATGACCCACTGAACAACTGCACCTGGGTCATGGAGCCTTCAACCCTCAATTTCACCTGGCCACAGGATCAACCTTCCCCTTCGTCACCATCTCCCACCTTGTGTGTAAAAAGTTGCCTGCACCCTCAGAGTCCACCTTCATTTGCAAAAACACAAAATCCAAGGCAGAAAAACGAACCAGAACAGCCTCCAGTAGATGACTTGAAGTAGCAGTACCTCACAAAGGCCAAGTACTACCACAATGATGTAACAACCAAGGTAGCACAGTAAAACAATGTCACAACACCATGTGTGGTACATAACATAGAATGATGCACCACGAACGGATGTGTACTGTCACAGCTTCCGTGTACAGGCGCAGGAGTGGCACAAATCGACCACCCCCAACGTGGCCTGGGTGCCTGCAAGGTCAAACTCACACAGGCCTCTGAGACCCTGGTGGGGAAGGAGGGTCAGGGATATGCAGTCGGGACAGGCGTCGGCTTACTGGATAACTGGAATGAGGGGCAGGAGAGGGGAGTAGGAATGACACGTGAAAGTAGGGAATGCACTAAAATGTAGTACTTGCATTAACACATACACAATCATAACAAACTTGTAGATCATTGTCAGGGTCTTCCGGAGTCCAGGCACAGGAGTGGCACGAACCAACCACCCCCTCTAGGGTTTTGGCGCCTGCAAGCTTGGGGCTTACACAGGCATCCGCAACCCCAGCGGGGAAAGAGGGTTAGGGAACATTGGTTGGATAGGTACGGGAAGCAGGAACACCGGGTAGAGGGTACAGGGTTTAGAATTGGATAGGACTCGGGGTGTTTAGGGAAAAAAAAACATACCAAATTGAATTACACATTCATCCATGCATTAGTGCACCCCCCAGCAAGCCTATGCAGAGCAGTTTGAAAGAAAAACAACAAGACACTTAGCTCTGGTTTTGAGTGCTGGCCTCCTGCCTGCGCACTCTCAGGTCCGGTTACAGGAGCACTTCAATGCTGCAAAGAGAACCACAGTTAATAATTTGTGTGTGCCCATAACACACAAACACACCACAAAATATGCCCCATAGCAACAAACTACTCTACAAACAGACAATCTGGTGTGGATGCTTCGTACCCATACGTAACATTACCCCTGTGATGGTTCATACACAGTCAATGCAGTAAGTCAGGCGCCGGTGGGTGCGTGGCAAATGGAACACCAATGTGTCACGATTCACACAACATGCAATGTTCCCTGGGTAAGCAGACAGACGCATATAGCAAGGTATGACTTCAGAAAAAGTCATGTTCCACCATGACCGAAACAAAGTAGGCAGTGCATGTTTCAAAATGTACATGGAAATGAAATGCACTGCACCCGAGTCTGTCCCTTGCTGTATGTCCCTGTGAGCTGCTCCTTTCCATTTCTCGGAAGGCTACATGGGTGATACAAGTGCCTCAATGGCCCATAGTGGACCGGAGGGTATGTGCCACTGCCCCTGCAGGTGCCCCAGACAACCTTACAATCAACTAGCCATCAGTCCACCAACACATCTGAGCTGTATTGTGCGCTTCAACACCAATATTCGTCCAAGCTCACCGTCAGTGCTGCTACTAAGCATGCATGTGCAACTGGCCTGGTGGAAGCTTTGCTGTGTTGTGGCCCCCCTGTGCTGCTCACCTTGCCTGGAGTCCCTTGAAACACGTCAGCAGTTCTAGGATGTATGTCTGCAATCCCTGTGCCTCTGCTTGCGCACACATGTGCATGTGAGCACCACCAAACGTGTCCAGAATCCAGACGTCCAATGGGCCATGTCTGCTGGCAAAGGTGGTCTGGAGGCTCATCCCCCTGCAGAAAGGGCATGAAACACATGATTAATGCTTTAGAGTCATCTGTGTGTGTCTCTTCAGGCATCTCATTACTGGACCATGTCAGAGACGTACATCAGAAATCACACCATCAGTCCGTCTTTCACATCCAAAATGTGGAACACACTATCTACGGCATGAATTGCAACAAGCACGTGTACAGTAAAGATAAGAAACATACTACACAATGCATAGCAATGAATGTACACATTAATCATGAAACACCCCATCTAGCAAAAGCAGAACAGTGGTCAATAACACCGCAGTCATCCCCACTAGGGGTGTTAACACAAGTTACACAGCACCAGACATGCCACAGATATGACAGTCCAAAGCCCTTGTGTAATAGGCTGTTACACCGAACCATCCTTGCGAGCCCATGGATAAGGGAAGCAGGAGTGGCATATGTGAGTCAAGGACCCCAAGCAGCAAACACATACACAAGACAAGCCTGAAGGGCCCAGCTGGAACAGACAGTGGATGCTTTCAAAAGCCACAAAGCACCGCACCGTCACATGAAAGCACAATAGACAAGCAATTTTAAACTATATTAACTAATTACACTAACTATGAAAAACCTACATAACCTAATTAAACTAACTATCAAACAGAAACTTAACTAACTAAACTAAAAGAAAAATCAAAAATGGCCACATACGACCCGGGGGGGTGAGGCACCCAGGAGGGGGGTGGTACAGGGTGCTGCTCACCACCCAAATGCGATGATGCTGAGCCAAAAAAAAAACCTCCATGGGCTCAACGCCTGCACAGCCTGACCTATGTGGGAGATAGATTGTCGTCCGGGTCTGGCTCATCCTGGAAAGGAGGACGTGGCACAGTAGCCTGGCCACGCCTAGCCGCAGCTTGCCCCTCGACGGCAGCAAGTCTGCCGGACGGGTGAGCCTGGTTCTGTGTGGCGATGTGACGTAGGTCTGCATGCAGAACCTCACGTGATACACGTGCTTCCTCTTGCAAGGTAGCACGTGTAACACGGAGTTCCTCCTGCAAAGCCTGGCAGGATAAACGCTGCACCTCCTGGCAAGCCTGCAGCTCAGCCGAGATAGTACGCTCAAGCTGTGCACACCTCTCCTCTGCCCGCTGCCTCTGGGACATCAGAAGGACACCCAGAATGGATTTGAGGGAAGCATACTCCTCCCTCAGGGTCTCCATGTGCGCCTCTGTGTGAGCAGCAATTGCTTTACGCAGAGACGACATTTCAGCCTGACGTGCCCTGTCTGAGGCCGCCATGCCCAGCCTGAGCGAGCGGGCCGTGGACCGTGCCGCCTGCTGCTGGAGAAGCACCTGCCTAGCAGGGGGGAGCACAGATTGGGCCACACGCTCCATGCTCTCAGCGATGTTCTCCATTGCTGCCCCCTGCCGTTCAGAATTGGCAGTCATGTCTTGCTCCCACTCAGTATACTGCGGTTGCGCGCGGCGACCGCGTTGCTGGGCTTGGCCCCTGCGGGACCCAAGGACTGGGTGTCCTCGCTGTGTTGGCACCGCCCGCGGCTGCACGACTACATGCCCCCGTCGACGTGATGTCCCAGGCACATCAGTGACTGGTGTGGAGGGTGACCCTGCGTCCCGATCCACCACGGGCGGAGGTACCAAGACTGTCTGACCCCTCAGTGCAGGTGTCGCGGACAGAGGAGTGTCCACATCAGAATCACTCACCCCTGACACATGGACTTGATGCTCATCCAACTCGACATGGACATCAGAGTCGTCATCAGGGATGGACTCATAGGCAGCCAGAGACAAGATGGACTGGAGCTCTTGGGGGTTTTCGTGGCCTACCACCCCACGACCCCCACTTGTGCCGGGTTGATGTAGTGGTAACAACCCTGTGTCTTGCATGACAACACCATCCTCCGGCTCCATTGCGTCATCATCTGAAAAATATAGAGAAAAAAGGTCACTACACATGTCAGAAGCACAGAACACACACACACACCGACAACAAACACATCAGGCAGACATGTGACACACAAAATAGAACCTGGCATGAATGCTGGATCATCTTTGAATTGCTTCTGTGATCATACCTGTTGAAAGGTGGCAGTTTGCATAGAAGTGGGTCTATGCAGTGCAGCAAATATGTATGTCACTCACTACCTACATGTACAAGGGCTTCATGGTGTGTGTCAGGAAATGTGAAGGCAGTGCAAGGTCAACTTCAGGCATCACGTGCAATGTGCATTCAATGGGTAGCATATCTACAAGCAAAGCACCCCTCCACCCAAGTGTAAAAGCAGAGATGGCTAGCATGGTATCAAAAGGCTGACCATAGACCTGTGTATTGACAGGCAGTGTTGACTGGCATCAACAGCTTAATGTGATTCAAGTGACAACACTGCAGATGATGATGGGACAGTAATCAGGATACAGTATATAAAGGGGGAAACTCAGATTACCACATATGTGGTAGCTCTATCTTATACTGGGAGGTAGAGACTGATTAAACGGGAGATAGATAGCTTAGAATAACACAACAGTTATAAGCATTAAACATCAACTGTTATTTATGACACATTTAATATTTTAATAAAGACATAAAAACATTTTTTACAAGTCCGTTGTAAATCACTAAATAAAACACTCTAAAACAGTGACAGTATCATACCCTAATGGGCAGGATTGACATCAATGTTAATCAGATCAGTAATAATGCAGAGTATCTAACATTTAGATCTCTAGTATTGTCCTTATCTCGACATTTCTCGTATTGTTATGGTCAGAACATTAAACCATTGTGTAGTCTCGACATGTTTCTGTTCGATGTCAATTAATACAGAACTTTCATCAGGAGTATAGTCACTACGATTAAAAAACCACAATCTAAACTTTGGATCTGTTAAGCCGAAGAATCTTCTGGCTGAATGTTGGAAGTGTACACGACAAATCTGGCGTGTTTTCAAATGGTTGTAACTGTTGGTAAAACACAATAGAAAAAGGAGAAGCTATTAGTGCTATTATCTCGATTAAGAGAAAAATCTCATGAGGAGGCAAAGGATATAAATTACCTTGTCCCCTCTGTGGAGTTATTGCAGAAGCTGGCTTAGTTTAGGCTTATTTTAGGCTTCTGTAGGTGAAGAACCCTTAATAAGGGATGAACACCCTGCAAAAATAAAGGTTGCAAAGATTTAAAATCGCCCTGCGAGGCCGTATGTAAGGGACACAGTGAGGAAGTATCCCCAAAGTCATTAAAAGTAGTTTTGCATTAATTAGCTACGGTCCCCCGTAGTATTTACCTGAAAGGTTCAGGGTGAAGATGGCTAAATGATCCTTATAACGAGGTCGATTAGAAAAACTCTTTCTGCAACTTTCAGAATTATTTTTGTTCGGCAGAGAGAGGCTGTCAGAAAAAGCAGATAAAATACCTCATTAGGGTCTTCGAAAGTTGGATTGTTACGGAAGAATAAGATAACTGGTGAATTACCCACCTATGGGTTTAAAATCTTACCGTGGCTCATTTTAATGAATCGCCGTATTCTTTAGTAAAGAATGAAGTGAAGCTGTGTTGATTACAGTCGGCTTCTGTGTAGTGAAGCGTCTTTAGAATGCCTGCCGGGATAGAAATGGAGAAGTTTCTATGAACGAAGTCCATTTCTATAATAAATTATCTGCGTTTATCGTGAAAGCTAAAACTAGTTGTAATTATATTCTATGGGGGAACAGGAGTAACCCCAGTCTGTAGGATAAGAAGAAAGGTATTACCTGTAGATGGTATCTCAATTAAGCCAGTCCTTTGCGGGACATCACTGGCTGGTGGACAACCGATCCCTGCCACAGTCGGGAGTCGGACGTCCAGCAGGGGTGGCCACCTCAAAAACTGCACCCCAGCTGGAGGAGGATGTGCAGGCAGCAGGAGCCAGGCCACAGGCAGCAGCAACAAGGTGGGAGCCATGATGGCTCGGGGCCTTCATCATCGGAGGGGCAGGCATCGGCCGGAGGGCAGGAGGACCCTGGACGGGAAGTGTCTTCCGTGTGGCAGCGGTTGGGCCATGCGATAGATGTGGAGCGGCAGCGGGCGGAAGAGGCACGGCTCACAATGGTCAGGGCGGAGAACTCAATGCGTAGGGCCCTGAGGCGGGCCGAGTGCCTCGAGGCCATTCGCAGGGACCTGGAGATCCAAATGTCATCGTCCCTGTGAACCCTCGGGCCATGGAAGAGGACCGCCTCCGGGACATCGAGCAGGAGTTCAATGATGCCCTGGCCCGGGACATCAACATGTGAGCCGTTGGACTTGCCCGCTGCCCTTGTAAATAGTTAGATAGTGTTAGGGTTCCTTTGGTTTTTTCTTTATTTTGGTTGCGCTTGGACAACGCACCACGTTTCTGTATATAGTTTTTTTATTAGGTAGTTTTTGGTAGGTTTCATTTCTTCAGTTGGGATCATGGACCCTGGATTGTTCATCTGTATATAGTTCACTATTGGATTCATCTTTTTTTTTTGGATTACCCCATGGAGCAATGGTTTTCACTTTTGTTTTTCCCTTGGATTTGCTTTGTTGGACTGTGACTTTGGACACCTTTCCTTTGGATTATGATTTCTTGTTTTTCATTATTTTACGGACATGCAGCTTTTCTTTTTTTATTCACATTGTTGTTTGTTTGATTTTAATTACATTCATGTTGCTTTTAATACATTCTTTTCTTCATACTTCGATGTGTGGTATTATCTCATTGTTTTCATGCATGTCATGATATGGGTTTTGACATTCACTTGCACCCATTGTGTGTGTGTGTGACGGACATGTGTTCATTTACATACTTGCCATTGGGGTTGTATCATGTAATTGGCATTTCTATGTGGGTGGATGCAATACTTGGGTGGGTCTTTGGCATGTGGAGGCTGCCCATAAGGGCCAGGGATCTAGATTGTGATGACGTGTTGGCTGGGGGACATGTGTTGGGGCCTGCTGGCAGGTGCCCTGCACTGCCGGGGGTGGGGGTCCAAGGGGACATGAGTGGGGGCCTGCTGGCAGGTGCCCCGCACTGCTGGGGATGGGGGTGCAAGGGGACATGAGTGGGACATGAGTGGGGGCCTGCTGGCAGATGCCCCGCACTGCTGGGGGGTGGGGGTGCAAGTGGACATGAGTGGGACATGAGTGGGGCCTGCTGGCAGGTGCCCTGCACTGCTTGGGGGGTGGGGGTACAAGGGGACATGAGTGGGGGCCTGCTGGCAGGTACCCTGCACTGCTGGGGGGTGGGGGTGCAAGGGGACATGAGTGGGGGCCTGCTGGCAGGTGCCCCTGGCTGCTGGGGGGTGGGGGTGCAGGGGGACGTGAGTTGGTGATCAGTGGTGCAAGCGGACAGATGGCTTGTCTGGGGTGCATGGCCATGGTGGATGGGCTGCGTGCGGGACATGACCAGGGGTGCGGGGTAGTCCCCTGTGGTGTGGTCTGCCTGCTGGGGCTGTGGAGGGTGTAGAGGGAACACCTGGGAGGACCCACACTGCCAATTCACGTGTAGGACTCCACGCGAACCCCTGAAATACACATACCCCACTCGCACAGGGCCTATCGCGGGTGAAACTTCCTGCGAACACCAGTAATACACGTACCCCACTCGCACATGGCGTATCGCGTGTGAAACTTCACGCGAACCCCAGGAATATTGGCCCTGTGCGGCGAGCGGGGTACGTTTAGTTCTGGGGTACAGCGTGACGTTTTACACGTGAAAGGGCCCTGTTGAGCGGAGTACGTGTATTCCTGGGGTTCGCGTGCAGTTTCACCCGCAATTTCAGCAGGCTACGTGTATTACGGGGTTCGCGTGAAGTTTCACCCGCGATTTCATCAGGGTACGTGTATTCCTGGGGTTTGCGTGAAGTTTCACCCGCGATTTCAGCAGGGTACGTGTATTACGGGGTTCGCGTGAAGTTTCACCCACAATTTCATCAGGGTACGTGTATTACGGGGTTCGCGTGAAGTTTCACACGCGAAAGGGCCCTGGTCGAGGGAATACGTGAATTTCAGGGGTGCGCGGCAAGTTTTACACGCGAAAGGGCAACGCCTGTGCATAATACGTCACAGACGGGCTTACGCGCTAAGGGCCTTTGGTCCAATGATATCGCGTACGTGTGCTGACGCGCTTACGCGCTAAGGGCCTTTCCTCGAATTAAACACTGACGTGCAAGATTTTCATGTGCCAAATCACTCCGTATCAAGCTGGCCATGCGTTCACACACGGAAGACCACGCTCCTGCCCAGAAGGCCGAATTACTGCCCCCCAGAGCCCCGAGCACGCTCCCACCTGCCATCTGCTGCTGCCTGATTGCCTGCTGCCCACGTGCCCTGCTATTTGGTGCCTGCATGTCAGCCATCTGCAGGGGTCCAGTTGCTGTGTCCACCCCTGCTGGAACAGAAGACTCCCGACTGGGATTCCATCACTCCACAGCCCAGCCCCAGGACCCAGTTGCCCACCCACTCCTGCCTCTGGGGTTGCCATGTCGGGCACATCTCCATCTGGCACCACTGGCAACCCCCAGCCAGAGAGGCAGAGGGCCACCAGCTTCACCGCCACCGAAGTTGGTGTCCTGGTGGAGCATGTCCTGGGGCATTATGATGCCCTCTTCGGAACAAGACGCGCCAACAAGGAAGGATGGACCAGGATCTGGACGGACATCGTGACTGCCATCAACGCGGAGGGGGTGGCAGTCCGCGAATTCCTTCATGTCAAGAAGCGCTGGGAGGACTTCAGGTCCAGGACCCTCAACAAGGCCCGGCGCCTCACGGAGGGGGGCCAGGTCAGCCTGAGCAACATCCAGATGAGGGTCCTGGAACGCACACGCCCAGTACCCACGCCCAGATCCTTCGGAGGCAGACCCGTCTGGAGTTGAGCGGTAAGTGGCCAAGCATTGCTGTGTGAGACAGGGCATGTTGCAGTGTGCTGGTAGTCTGATACTTGCCTGTATGTGTGACATAGGCCATGTATGGATATGTGTGTGTGTGCACGGACATCATGGTCATGCATGTGGGACCAGTTATGTGTGAAGCACATGGTATGTGCATATGTTTTCATGCAACATGGGGACCACTATGCAGAATGCACACCTGAAAACATGCCAGTTTCTGTTCCTGGACATGGAGGGGGGATGAGGAATGGGTGCTGATGTCATATACATGTATGGTGCACGTGTGTGTGTGTGTGTGTGTGTGTGTGCGCCAGAGAAGTGTGTGTTTCACTTTGAAACGCCATGGATGCATGTGACTTTGAAGGCAACATCTTGGTTTACAGGGGCACTTGTGCATGGGTGTTGATGTTGATTGCAGGCGCCGGGAGTGTTTCTGCATGTGTGTTGTATGCATTGACCCATGTGTTGTGGAAGGACAGGATGGAAGTGACATTTGACAGTGCCACTCATGTGTTATTGCTTCCTGTCTAGGGTATTTTGTGCTGTACCCTGATGCTTGTTTTCTATGTCTCCCTCTATGCAGCGTCAAGTGAAGAAGAGGGCGGAGACGGCGCTGTGGAGCCAAGCGGCGAGGATGCCTCCACCGGGCGGCGACGCATGGCCCAGCCACCCTCCTAGGAATTACCATCATCCGGGAGTGAGGGGGCTGGTGCCGCGTCTGCCACAACGGCTGTGGCGGAAGGGCCGGGTGAGACCCCACAGGGGCTTCCAATGGCAGAAGAAGGTTGGTGGCCTCCACAGAGGAGGAGCCCGCTACTGAGCCGCACATGGGGCCTGGTGGGGGTAGTACCACTGGTGCAAGTGGTGCAGTCCAGGGCCAGGGTCAGGAGGCAGCACAGGTCACCGCGGAGGGGCCTGTGCATGCCGCTGTCCTTGACCCTGTGACTGCACCATCATGCACCAGCAGGGAGGCCCTGTCCCAGGCCAATCCGCATGTAGGGGATGCCTCTCCACTACCTGCGGACGAGGGGTCCCGCGACCGTATGGGATCCGTCCTGGTGGGTGTTGCGTTGCGCACGCGTGTCATTCGTGATGACGTGCGTTCTTCCTGGGCGGAGAACGCATGCCATCACGAAGAGCAGCGTTGTGACGTGGCACTGCTGGGAGGGGCCGTGGTTGGGGGGTTCCTACATGTGACGCGCACTCTGGCGGACCTCTCCTCCTCTGTGGAGGCTATGCGCCGGTCGTTCTCCACATCGTCTTCCAGCCCAGATTCCACCAGGACCCCCTGTGGACCTGGCCTGATCAACACAGCCAGCTTGGTGGAGATCCCATCCCTGCCACAGTCGGGAGTTGGCGGTCCAGCAGGGGTGGACACCACAACTGGAGACCAGCAGATGGAGGATGTGCAGGCACCATCCGACAGGGCACATGGACAGCAGCAGCAGCAGCAGGAGCAGGCTGTGATGCAATGATGGCTCAGGGCCATCAACATCGGAGGGGCAGGCATCGGCCGGAGGGCAGGAGGACCCTGGACGGGAAGTGTCTTCCGTGTGGCAGCTGTTGGGCCATGCAGTAGATGCGGAGCGGCAGCGGGCGGAAGAGGCACGGCTCACGATGGTCAGGGCAGAGAACTCCATGCGTAGGGCCCTGAGGCGAGCCGAGTGCCTCGAGGCCATTCGCAGGGACCTGGAGTTCCAGATGTCATCGTCCCTGCGAACCCTCGGGGCCATGGATGAGGACTGCCTCCGGGACATCGAGCAGGAGTTCGATGATGCCCTGGCCCGGGACATCAACATGTGAGCTGTTGGACTTGCCCGCTGCCCTTGTAAATAGTTAGTTAGTTACCATTAGGTTTCCTTTCGTTTTTTCTTTATTTTGGACCGCTTGGACAATGGACCACATTTTTGTATATAGTTTTTTTATTAGGTAGTTTTTGGTAGGTTTCATTTCTTAAGTTGGGCTCATGGACCCTGGATTCTTCTATTGTACATAGCTCTACATAGGTTTCATTTTTTGAATATTTTTTTTTAGTTCACTTTGGAGCAATGGTTTTTACTTTTTATTTTCCCTTGGATTTGATTTATTGAACTGTGACTTCGGACAACATTTCTTTTGGGATTTCTTTTGCTTATGTTTTCTTGATTTTCATAATTTATCGGACAAGGACCATTTCTTTTGTTATTCCCATTGTTGTGTGTTTAATTTGATTTACGTTCATGTTATCCTTAATATATATTTATTTATACTTCCATTTGTGGTATTATCTCATTGGTTTCATGCATGTCATGATATGGGTTTTGACATTCACTTGCACCCATTGTGTGTGTGTGACGGACATGTTTTCATTTACATACTTGCCATTGGGGTTGTATCATGTAATTGGCATTTCTATGTGGGTGGATGCAATACTTGGGTGGGTCTTTGGCATGTGGAGGCTGCCCATAAGGGCCAGGGATCTAGATTGTGATGACGTGTTGGCTGGGGGACATGTGTGGGGGCCTGCTGGAAGGTGCCCCGCACTGCTGGGGGGTGGGGGTGCAGGGGACATGTGTGGGTGCCTGCTGGCAGGTGCCCCTTAGTGCTGGGGGGTGGGGGTGCAAGGAGACATGAGTGCGACATGAGTGGGGCCTGCTGGCAGGCGCCCTGCACTGCTGGGGGGTGGGGGTGCAAGAGGACATGAGTGGGGGCCTGCTGGCAGGTGCCCCTGACTGCTGGGGGTTGGGGGTGCAAGGGGACATGAGTGGGACATAGTGGGGGCCTGCTGGCAGGTGCCCCTGACTGCTAGGGGGTGGGGGTGTAAGGGGACATGAGTGGGACATGAGTGGGGGCCTTCTGACAGGTGCCCTGCACTGCTTGGGGGTTGGGGGTACAAGGGGACATGAGTAGGGGCCTGCTGGCAGGTGCCCTGCACTGCTTGGGGGGTGGGGGTGCAAGGGGACATGAGTGGGGGCCTGCTGGCAGGTGCCCCTGACTGCTGGGCGGTGGGGGTGCAAGGGGACATGAGTGGGACATGAGTGGGGGCCTGCTGGCAGGTGCCCCTGACTGCTAGGGGGTGGGGGTGCTGGGGGACATGAGTGGGGGCCTGCAGGCAGGTGCCCTGCACAGCTGGGGGGTGGGGGTGCAAGGGGGTAAGGCGTTGGTGATCACTAGTGCAAGGTGACATGTGGCTTGGCTGGGGGGGCATGCCCATGGTGGATAGGCTGCCTGCCGGACATGACCGGGGGTGCAGGGTAGTCCCCTGTGGTGTGGTCTGCCTGCAGGGGCCGTGGAGGGTGTAGAGGGAACACCTGGCAGGACCCACACTGCCAATTCATGTGTAGGAATCCCCTGCACCCCCGAAATACACGTACCCCACTCGCACAGGGCCTATCGCGTGTGGAACTTCCCGCGCACCCCAGTAATACACGTACCCTGCTGAAATCGCGTGTTAAACTTCCCCGCACCACAGAAATACATGTACCCTGCTGAAATCGCGTGTGGAACTTCCCGCGCACCCCAGTAATACACGTACCCTGCTGAAATCGTGTGTTAAACTTCCCTTCACCCCAGAAATACACATACCCTGCTGAAATCGCGTGTGGAACTTCCCGCGCACCCCAGAAATACACGTACCCTGCTGAAATCGAGTGTTAAACTTCCCCGCACCCCAGAAATACACGTACCCTGCTGAAATCGCGTGTTAAACTTCCCTGCACCCCATAAATACACGTACCCTGCTGAAATCACGTGTTAAACTTCCCCACACCCCAGAAATACACGTACCCTGCTGAAATCGCGGGTGAAACATCCCGCGAACCCCAGTAATACACGTTCCCCGCTTGTCATGTGCTGTGTGGCGGCCCTGTATACTGGTCCAGGGTTAGCGCAGCCCTTTGCGCTGGATTGGGGATTTTGATGGCTTTTCCTTGCGCGAGGGGCGTTCTTGGGGGCGTTACTGGCGCTGCTGCAGGGTCGCTGCTCCACTCTGCGCCGCGGCTGCTTTTAGTGGCTAAAATCCATGAATACGCTGTGCGGCGAAATGGATTTTAGAGCATGCAGCTGGCGCAGACTATCGCACGCGCACACTGTGCGCCAGCCGCGTGCCCACTTGTGCGCTAAATTCTATGAATTACCCCCATGGACAGCTAAGGGAAGTACTTTGTTTCTTTATGTTTTAGGTAAATACTTCAGCTTCAGGTTCAAGTAGGGAAACAACACTGAACCTTCACTCCCCCGCCAGCTCTCTTCAACTCACAACGACAATCCGAGCCCCCTCACCCAGCGTGCACTCGGCATTACTCATGCACCCACATCCCCTTTACACCCACATCCTCTCTGACATCACTCAAACTTCAGCACCTTCAGAGCCTGGCAAACTACAAGAGCTGGGCTTTGGTGAGCCGACAGTGGAGTGGGTAGGAAGGACAGTGAATGATGAACAAGGCAGGCTGAGCGACGGATGTGGACGTGAGACGGGAACGGGGGAAGACTCTGCCAAGATAAGCCAGGGAGAAGCCAGGGCAGTTTCTAGCTAACTTGGTGACCAGGTCAAAACCTTAGAATGCGTCCCCGCCCCGACTGGCACACATCACTCCCAAACTGCACGTCTGTGTCGTGCGACAAAACCCCTCAATATCAATAAATAATTGCTATATAAATTAACCTGGTTTCATTACATTGTAATTCAAGTAGTTTACAAAAGAAATCTAATGTGAAAACTTAATTTCTTTAACTTCTTGTTTCTCAAATTAATTACACAAATTAATTTTAATAAAACAATAAATCACAATTCTTTACTTTTTACCAATTTTACTTCAAGAAATAATTAAACGGATCACTATTAAAACAATTATAAATGTGTAGTGCGAGTCTGATTTTCCTGCGGGCTCAAAAGGCTAGCAGTAGGATGTCAAGATTGGAACTAATACATATGGCAATTATAATTTTGCCACACAGGGTGATTTAGCGGTTTGTTTTTCAGACCCGCACTACTTCGGTCTGTGTTGGGGAAGTCGGACAGAAAAATTTGAATGATTTGGAGAATTTAGGATTTCAGACCCCCCTGCACTGAAAGGCCTGTGATGGGGAAACTGGATAAAGAGGTTGGAGTGATATAAGAAAAAAAACACCATTCTTTTTTAAAGAAGTCGGGATCAGCAGGACAAAAAGGATTACCCAACTAAATTATAGGCTAAAGTTTTCAGCACACACTGGGAAGTGAGTTTTGTTAATTTCAAATATTAACAAAATTCACCCATAGTGTTCTACAAAATGGGGAATTAACTAAATTAATATTTTTAGTTAAATAGGCTAATAATCTACACAGTTTTTCCCCCTGCCCACTATAAAGGAAAAGGATTCAAGGCAAGCAGACTCCTCCACCATTTGATTTCCCAAGGATCAGTTCTACTTACATAGAAAGCGTCTGCTTAACGTTCAGGAAAGCCAGCTGCATCTCAGGACAATCTGGAAAGATAGGGCATGGGTCTGGTCACTAAACTCTCAAGGATGGCCTCCCGCTCTCCACCATAGGACCCAGTCATCGTTAAGGACTTCTTAGAAATAGACAGCTCCACCAAGATGCACTCTCAGCAATCTCCTCTGGTGTTTTCTTCCAGCTGTCAGATGGTAAGTTTCAGCAGCCTTATCTGTCTCTTTCGCTCTGTTGGTCTGTCTCTGTGTCTGTGTGACCCTTCCTCCTAGTGCAGTCCCCCTTATATAGCAGTGATGACACCACCAATGTTACCATTTTGGGGAAGTAACCTGCAATAATTCCCGCAATTAAGATTGGATCGTTACCTTTCTCTCTCCTCCCAAACACTGGGGTTCATTCCGAGTTTGGAGGCAGCCATGGTGCTATTAGCACCATGGCTGCCTCCAAACCCGGGTCCGGGTCCGGTCTGACTGAATGGGGACTCACCGGGTCATTCCGACCTTGGAGGACCCGATAAGTCCCCATTCAGTAAACCATTCCCCATTCCCATTTGAGCCCCCATAGGGCTCAATGGGAATGGGGAAGGCGCTAATAATGGGCCCGCAAATTGCAGGCCCGTTATTAGCTCCAAGGTCCCTTAACGGGACCCGCAGAGAACGGTTGGTTAGACCAGCCGTTCCTGCTGGGACACGCTAAGGGACCTCGGAATAGGGCGGAAAGGGTTTACCGGCATCCTTATCGGTGCCCGTAAACCCTTACTGCCCAACTCGGAATGACCCCCACAGTCTCCAATTCAGGATTGGTTTAGTGGTCTGGAGCAACATATGGCAATTGCCATTTGTAATCACCATTTGTTCTCCTTCAAATCTGTGGCAAAAACTAGTTATGTATCACAACTTCATAATTTTACTAGCAACTGCCATAATATACATATTTTCTGATTCAGCTAATAATGGGGAATTTGAAATGCTGACCACCAAGTACCTACCATTAAGCATGGCCATGTGTCATCTTTCTGCTGTTTCCATAAAAAGCATAACAGTTATAAATATGTAAGTTAATAGCCATATCCCCAATTTTATTCTCCACCCATTCACCAACTGTCACATTTGGAACATGTTCAGATCAGCTAGAAACACATCTTAAATAGCCATTACAGTTCCCTGAGTCCTAGGTGGATGAATTTTATATCACTACAATCGCCTGGAAACTACATAAAAAGAGGTACAAAAATGAAGAAAATCCAACTTCTGGTTGCAAAGAAAAAGGCTTAAATGATAATAGTCCTTTTAAGTTAATTGTGAATGTTCATGTGGGGCCAATGGCCATTGTCCTGCCTTCCGGCCATTTGTTTTCAATGGGCCAGACTGTACCCAGAGTTTTTTTTATCAGTCTCTTTGTGTTGGAAGCTTGCTCTTTGAAGTTGCTGCCCCATTTTCACACATATTGGTCATGCTCCAGCCAAGTGGAACTTCTGCAGTCAATGCCTTCAGAGCCAGTAGATCTGGGGGACACTAAATTGACACCCTTAGTAGGACACTTTATTGCAGTTGGTAATTGATGGGAGATGTGACATCTAGACTAGTAGAGGGGATTTCTTTGTGAAGTGTCCCACAGCCAGCAAAAGGGTTTGTTTTGGGCTGACATGTTTCCTTGAAAACAAAGTGGCTTTTCAAATGTCACTGGTGTTTTGTATGTGAAGCATAACATACATTGCTTTTTGTTAAACCGCACATCATGTCTTTTCCCAGATTTATATTTTTAGCAGTGATTCTTTTTCACATTTAAACTGCTTTTACTTGCACACACCAATGCAAGACGTTTTTGTGTCACTGTTTAAAAATCCTGTTTTCCATGTGAAAGGAATCTTTGATTTCTCCTTCTTTTGAGAATTAAAATGCCCCCCACCCCCACAACCCTGTTCTTCCATGACTCTTTGTTGGGGAAGAGAAGGGCAGAGTGGGGTTTCATTAGGCGTAATTTCCTTCATTAGGGATTGGGCACCCCATTCTCCCCTGTCATCTCTGGGTTGGGGGTTATGGCATGGCACCCCCTTTTCTTCCTTATTTTGGAAGTGGGCACTCCAGCCTCCCCTTCCATCTTTGGGTTGGAGGGTGTGGCACGGCAGCCCCTTTCTTCCTCCTTTTCCAGTCCCTGGGATGCTCACCGGGCTCCACTCACACCTCCAGGCTGGAAGTTAAGGAGGTTAGTTCTCTAATGAAAGATAGAAAAAGAGTTTCAGTACTTTTCACACACAAATTTCCCCAGAAGATTTATATAGATTTTACAAAAACATACAAGTATAACATGACATTTTCACCATTTCTCAAAACCCATTTTAGTTATTGTAATTTGTACAATAAGACTAAATAAATTTACTCCCTAATATATATATATATATTTGTCTTAGTCTCCATCTGATTTTTCATCCTTTCTTTTCATTCTTCAGATTGTTCTGCTCGACTTTCATTCCGTTCATCAATCAGTTGTAAAGCGTGTCGGAGATCACAGCTTTTCAATTGATTGATGTGGATCCATTTTTTTTCTGTCCGTTCTACTTTTATTAATTGATTTTATTTATTTACTGTTCACTTGTTAGGCGCTTATACAGGAAGCAAATACTGTTTCAAAGTAACCACAGGGCAACAGAGAGGGGACAGGGGATGATAGACAAAGTAATTACTACAATGGTAAATAAATAAATACAACAAAAAATATGAGACAATGGGGAGGGGATGACAAACCTAGTATGCCTTGTGAGTGTTCAGAACGTGCAAGTGCATGGGGGAGAGGGGTATGGTATAGGTGCTGTGGTGCTCATGGAGAGCAGCAGGAGAAGTGCTATGAAGAAAGGTAAGTGCAACCTCCAGTAGTGGAGGGTGAGCCTAGGAAAGTGGAGGGGATAGACAACAGCTGGGATGGGAGATCTAGGAGTTTAGGGACTTTAGGATGCATAAGGGCCCTGCACACCAATCAAGCTACAGTACGATTAGCAGGGGGGAGACGGAGTGAAGGAAGAGGAAAAGAGTACGGTCTTGAGGTTTTTCCGGAACTTAAGGAGGTCCTACTCAAGACAAAGATGGAGGGGGTGGCTGCTCCAAAGAAGGGAGCCAGCTGATGAAAGCAACCAACCACCTGCTCTCTGTTTCACAAACTGCTTCACATGCAAGGAGTTGGTGCCAGAGGAATGCAGGTGTCTAAAGGGGAGTATATGGTCAGAATGAGTTGCAGATAGAGTGGTCCCTGTGCCCATGCAGCCTTGTGGATGATGCAGAGTGATTTGGCTTGAGGCCAAGGATAAGTCTTGCTGCCCTGTTCTGGATTAGCTGGAGGGGTCACAGAGTGGATGGAGGTAGATTAAGGAGGGGACTATTGCAATAGTCAAGCCTAGGGAGAACCAGATCCCGGGTGACATTGAGTCTGGGGGAGGAGAAAAAAGGTAGAATTCCTTTTCAAAAGAAAAAGCTGAAAGTGGGACTTCTTGGGACTGTCCTGAGTATGAGGGATGAAGGAGAGAGGAGTCGAAGATGACTCAGAGGTTTCTGGCTTACGAAGAGGGAGCAGGGGTTGAGCCCATGGAAGAAGGCCAGAGTGAAGGGTGCCGAGGTCCCAATGGGGAGGATCTCTGTTTTGCTGGCATTGAGGCAAAGATCATTAAAAGTACACCAGGCCTGGATGGCTGGGAGGCAGTCAGGGATGAAGGGAGGTGCAAGGGCATCTGTAGGATGTTTGAAGAAGAGTTGTGTGTCATCAGCCTAGCTCTGGAAGTTGGGGGAGAAAGAGGATATGAGGCGTGCCAGCAGAGTAAGGTAGATGTTAAAAAGCCAAGGTGAAAGAATGCAGCCCTGGGGGATGCCACATGAGGAGGAGGATCTTGAAATCAACAAGTGATATTTTATCTACAATTTCACCACACCAAGATGGAAGGAATTTCTGCTCCTTGGCCAGATTCCCTTGAAAATTGTACAGGTAAACCTTGTCACCTACTTCATACTCTTTCTTGGTGGTCTTTAGATCATAGTAGGTCTTCATTCCTTCAGCTGACTTTTCTAAATTGGACTGAGCATAAGCAAAAGCATGCTGGAGGTGCTACGTTAAATGTTCAATATAGTCATCAGTAGTGGACGCATATACTTACCTGGCAGGGGAGACACCATGATCACTAAGTGGTTCTACCAGGGTGAGGCTCATCCATTGCACAACAGGTGTGCCGACTCCTGCGATGTCCCCAAATGCAGGATACTTGACTGCATAGTTTCTGGTAGTAGGGGCTGCGTTCGCGCTTTTGCCTGATGAAAAAATAAATAAATCAGTAGTGGACACATTTATCAGTGTCTCCTCCTGAGTTCTACAGAGCAGATGCTGTGGTAACACCATTTTATGTCAAGTCATGAGCTCAAATGGAGACATCTGTGTTTCAGAAGATGGTGTAGACCTATTAGCCATCAGGACAAGCAGCAATCGGATGGCCCAACAGAGCCTAGAGTCTGCTACAAACTTCTTTAAGATACTCAAAATTGTTTTGTTGTATCTCGCGACCCACCCGCTTGAGGCCAGCAGTAAGCAATGGGCAATCTGGAGTTTTCTCCTTACCCCTTTTTACCCCTAGAATCTCCCACATCTTCGCCATGGCCTCACTGGTAAAATGGTTTCATCGGTCTAACTCAATCCTTTGCAGGAGGCCAAAATGAGAGAAGATGTGGTTGATCATCAGTTCAGCAGCTATCTCTGCCTTACAATTCAGGGCTGGAAGACATTCTACCCACTTTTGTGAACAAGCATGTCACAGTCAACATGTACCTGTTTCCTCTAGAGAAGCGAATCACTGGCCTGATGAAATCAACTTGCAAATCTGACCAAGTCAGTGTCATTTTGTAGGGGAGCTCTGTGTGTGAGTGAACTGGGTTGAAAATGAGCACACACAAGACACCGCTTTAGGTAAATGTTGAGGTCCTGGCCCATGTGTGGCCAGTAGGCCACCTTGCGCAAGATTTCCAACATCGTATGAAACCCCCTAAGACCAGCAGTGGCTGCGTCATGGGCGTGTTTCAATATCAGGCTTCGGACTGAGGTAGGTACCACCCACAGGCAGATAGGGCTCTCCTTACCAACAAGCCATCTTGGATCCGGAACATCTTGGAAAACCTCATCAACACCCTGAGATCCTCTTTATCGGTATAATCCGACACTGTTATAGGAAAGCTTACAAGGTCTTCAATTTGTCGATAAAATTTCCCAATGATCAGATCCTCTTTCTGTGCAGCGATCAAATCTGCATCTGGGGTATCTTTACTACACTGGGTTGTCAAGAGTTTGTTGTTAGCCCAAGTTTGGGACCTGGTGACAGCTGCCATTTGGGTTTCAGCCAGCAGGGATTCCATTTTTAGGATATCCTCCTGCAGAACTAAAGATTGAGCCAGCCGGTCAGCCAGGTCATTTCCAGACTTATCTGGCCCCTCTATCTTGGAATTACCTCTTATCTTCTTCCAATAGATGATCATCTCATTGGAGATCACCGGATTGTCAATTGACTGGATTAGTTTGACATGCTTTAGGGGTTTTCTGTTGGCACAAAGCATGCCTAGATTCTTCCAGTTAATCAGGTGCTCCACAAACCCATTCCTGACATAATCAGAGTCAGTGAATACGACCAGTCCATTGAGTTGGTGGTGCTTGATAAACCGCCATCAACTCTGCAACCTGACTACTTCGGGGTACTTTTTTATAACCAGCACAGAGGTCTGGGGTATCATTCATCCAGGCATTCCCAATGCCAGCCACCAGTTCTTTTCCCCATTGTTATCACCATGGTAAGAGCACCCATCCACATAAACTGTGGGTATCCCCTGACATGTGTCTTCTTCAAGGATCTTGTGTGAGGAAGTTAAATACGCCTCCATGTTGTTGTTGGTCATTAGACATTCGTCCTTGAGACAGTTCTCTTGAGCACAATCATGCAAGTCCGCCAACGCTTGTGCTATGGGACTCTTCTTGTTTGGGCCATATCTGACCTCCGCAGGAAAGCCTTGCTTTGCCAGAATCCAGGGAGTAATAGTGGAATTACTAATGTTCCCCACCCAGATTCTGTCAATGTGTAGATATTGCAATGGTTGCTGAGGAGTCTCGATAATGATGCATGACTTTGTTGACCTTGTCATGATTTTGGTACAATAATGCTGTTAGACATGTATCTGAGGACCCCGTCTCCAAGAAGAACTCCTTGGTCCTAATGGGGCAAGCCAAAAAAGGAACCCTGGGAAAGGCTTCTTTTCAGATGTTTAACTGCCTCGGACTGTTCTGAGCTCCGATCCCACTTGACTCTGGCCTTTAATAAGTAGGCCAAGGGTCGAGTGATCGCTGCGTAGTCTTCAATGTACTTTTGACTATAATTACTAAGTCCAAGAAGGCTTCTTAATTCTCGCAGAGTGGTAGGGTATTTTAATTTCAATAAGGCTTCCACCTTCTTCGCCTGGGGATGAAGACCCTCAGGGGTGATCTTGTGCCCTAAGAAGTTCACTCGGGTCTTACACCACTGTGTCTTCTAAAAGGACAGTTTTACTCTGGCATTCCGCAACTGTGTTAGAACCTAGCAGTTTCCCCTTTTGCCCAAATGTGGCATAGCTTTATGGGGGAAGATGTTGAACCATTTCCGGAGTTTATGTATCCTAAGGGGGTTTGGATCCACATGTACTAGTGCCCCCCGAAGGTAATGGCAAGTTTGTACTGGTCTTCCCTACTCACAGGTACTGTCCAGTAACCGTTGGTCACATCAATAGCGATGTACACCTTCAACCCTTGGATCTGGGCCAGTCCCTGATTGATGTAGAGAAGGGGCCATCTTGACATGTGGACCCATTTGTTTAACTCTCTCAGGTCTGAACATAGTCTACATTGACCATTTGGTTTGAGGATCCCCAGTACCAGGTTGTTGAAGGAACTGTGAATCAGAAGAATTATCACATGGGATTCTAAATTCTTAATAATCTCTGTGAGTGACTCCATGGATGCGAGAGGTAACTGGTATTGTTTCACAAATACTGGAGCCATCTCGAGGTCCGTGGGAATGGTGGTTGAATGAATGGATGTGCGTCCGCAGTCGTATGCTGTGGGCTACATTGACCCACTCAACAGAATTCTTCTCCATAGCCAAGCTGTGCTTTGGCAGAAACCGCAAAATGGCTGTGCTGGCTCCTTTGAGAACCACTGCCTCACACCAAAACTGCATTTTGCAACTACAAAAAGATGGCTGCACCATCTTCCCAAGCACATGTTGGGCAGGATCGAACAAGGGGGCGCACTGAAAAAGCCTGCCAGTGTGTTGCTTACATGTACAAAATAAGGGGAGTGAAAAATCAGCTCTTCTTTGCTGCAAGCCCAAAGTTCCCATTGAAAAAGGGAATATTTCACATTGAAAAGGATGCTGCTCAGATGCTATTTTCATCAGTTTTACATCAAACTAGTTTTATAAATAAGGCCTTGCCATGCCCATCCATATCCAAATTGTGCTTCAGCAGAAGAAAGCATGATCCCTGAATGTCAGGCTCTGTCAGCCAAATCTGGGAAAATCAACAAAAGCTTTACTTCAGTTACACAGAAAAATGCTTGACTTTTGCTACAAAATGTCAAAAATCACTGCTTTAAAAGAAATTCTAACTCTCGGAGCACATGTCACTCTCAAGAGACCTTGGCCTTGTACAGGCTGTTGTGTAAAAGAAGCTAACTATGGCTACAAAACAATGTGGAAGTGCAGATGGAAGAGACAACCCGAATTTACAAGGAAATTGGCAGCTGGCTTTACCCCTAGAAAAATGGGCTTTTGCGAACAAGAAAAAATAAATGCCTGTTTTAAAAGTACCATGTTGAACAAAAATGTGTCTGTGCCTGGCAATGTAAAGGGGTTTGTTGCTGGGAAACATAGAGGGCATGTTTTATCCAACAGGTTTGTTTTGATCCAGGACAAAATAAAATAAAATAAAAGGAATTCAACTGCATTGGCTGAATTTTGCAAGCTCCAGAACAGGTTTTTCCCTGCTGGCTAAGCTAAGGCTTCCCCGAAAAGGGACAACCATAAACTTCCAGGACACGAAAGTGATAATTGCTAGCTTGAAAAACTTTGAATGGACCAAGACAAAGAAAGTTCACATGCTCGTCAGACATTCGTCTGTTCTCCAGGCTGGGACAATGGAAATCTGGGACACTAACCTGTGAAGTGGAAGAGGCCATAAAACCTTCAATCAAACTGAGAAACCCCAATCCCCACACTAAGCTGAAGTGACAGTTGGTGGTAGCTGAAGAAAAAATTGGTCCAGTGAAGGACAAAAGCCGGTCCATTTGTTTCAAAAGACTATTTTATTTAGAAACTTTGAAGATGGCTATTTTTGCAGCAGAAATTCGCAAAAATGTAAAAAGATAACAGTTTTAATGTAATTTTGTGATGTGTAATTTAAGATGTAGCCTTCACTGCCACCTTGGGAACAGAAATGGCAGAGAATTGGGTATTCTAAGGAAAGTTACCTGATGCCACTGCAAATTTTTATGCTGACATGCCTAGTGATAATCCACACACCTGTATAAAGTTATAGAATTTTAGGCTGAATATTTCACACTAAAAATGAACAAAAATTATTGGAAGGGCGAAACAATGTCTTACAGACTGCAGAGTTGGACTGGCATGTGCTGCATAAAATATGTAACTTGTTTATGTAATTTGTTAAAATGCTACCACTGTACAAACATGCCATTTATGGCAAAACTGGATTTTAGCTAAAGTAACTGTGGGAGGGTATGGACATTGTAAAACTCACATCATAAATCTGACATCCTGCCCTTGAAACCCAACCAGCTGAGAGCAAGGTGTCAACAATTACCCCTGGCCAACCTAGTTGTTTAGAGGCGTGTTCAGCTAAGCCTGCCCCACCATATAGTTCTATGATGTCCCCATGCTTTATATAAAGCGTGGCTGACAGGACTCTGGACACACACTCTTTCCTGAATTTCCTGCGCCTGCGTTCCTGATTTTCTACATTCATCTTGCCAGATTCCAGTTCCCCCTGCAAAGCCAAAGCATAGCTGATTCCAGATCACACTGCAAGGCCAAAGCATTGCTGACCATCCCAGCAAGGCCGCAATCCAGAGAACCCAGATCTAAAAGTCCCAATAACCAAAGGGAAAGCTCGGGTGTTCTTTTGGGAAGCATCCTGAAACTAGGACGGCTTTCTCCCACTAACTGCATGCCCGCTGCAACCCGCTCCATCCCGCTGAGGCGTTGCTGTGCTGTGACCAGACCTTTGCTCAGCTGTCTTTTGCCAGGAGAGTCTGCCGTCTGGTGACCCGAGCCCTGGAGACCAGAACCCAGTTGACTGTGCCTAATCCCAAATTTAAGAGCGGACCGTGACTATCCATATTCCATCACACATAGTCTACCCCATCTTGATTTGTGTCTTTGTTCCACTCTCTAAGCAACCCTATCCATATCCTGATAACTTGTCCAACTGTCAGAATTCTCTGTGCATCTTGTCATTTATCACCACGCGTTAGCGCCACTTTCTTACTCCTTTTTGTCCTGCCTAGATCATAAATCCTTAGTCATATTTTGAGTAATCAAAGTAATTTCTGCATAGGGTTGAACACTGGGGTGACAGGGTTGACATTGTGAAACAACCTTGGATCTTATTGTGTCCCTGTTTATCAATCTAGTCTTGATAATCTAGTTTAAGTCAAACCTGTACTTTTCTCAGCTGATTTTCTTTACTCTTTCACAGCTTCATTTTACCCAAATCAAACCTTTTTCAATCTTGCATATCTCATCCAGTTTCGTAGCTAGAGACATCCTTTCACCTCTATCTGATCCCTGTGATATACATCTGTCTCCCAGCCCAAAATCATTGCATTGAAAATCCAAGTATTTCACCCATTTTTCATAAAATTTGTTTGCGTCATTTTAAACGGGAATTGAAAACAAATGCAATTTTCTAACGTGTGAATTTGACTGCAGCATGTTCTAGCTTTCCACTTGTTTTAGAATTGTATGCCTTTGGTTGATCCATTGCCTTTTGATTGCTAGTGTTTATGCCTTACTGCCTTTGTGAAAAAACATATGTGCCTCATACATTTAACCGCACATTATTTATTTATTTATCAATTTCCGAGTGTCATTTTATGCCGTTGCAAAGGGTTGATTCTGTTTGCTGCCTCTTATCCCTGACTACCTGCTACTTCTTTCCATCCACTCAGAATTTGATTATTTGTGGGTTGAGGGAACATTGCAGGGGGAATCCTTAACTTGGGTGCTATCTATCCTAATCCAAAAAGTGTTCCTATTCAATTGTGCTTTGGATATGTTCATGTAGATGGTTAACAAAGTGTAGTTCAGTTGTCTTTATTGTAATTATCACCCCTTTGGTGATTGCTGCCCCATATTAAAATGTGTGTGATTTTTGTGAATTCTAAAAATAAATAAATATTGTATTTTCACCAACTGGCCTGGTTCATGGTCCATCGTGACCCGGGGTATTTGTAAAAGGGGGTGTGAAACTGGTCAGGTGTCAGTTCAATTTGAATTCATTGAAATTAAAGAAAAAGCATTCCTATTGAGCGCCACATCACAGGATAAGAGCAAGTGTCCTGGTCCGGTGTGTGACGGACGATTGGTATCCTTAACAAATTGGGGGCTCGAGTCGGGGATTGAGTTTGTTCATTCACCCGTAACAGCCTAACACAGCAGTCTAACCTGCAAAGTAGTGATACTTTTTGTAGTTGGAATACTGTGTTACACTGTAGAAGCGCCTCCCCAAAATTAAAGCTCAATCAACCTCAAAATAGACAAAAAGCAATAAAATACAGATTACCCTTAATAAATAAATTAAAAAAGAAAACACTTTCCAAAATGGCCACAGTAAAGATCAACATAGCTAGGGAACACCTTCTGCACAAGCTATTTGTCAGGGGGGAATGGCCAGAACAAGATGAAAATGTCTGGCTAGAAGAAATAACAGAACAGGTCACCTCCATAGACATGGATACATGGCAGGACGGTGGCCTATTACACCAAGCTTTGAGCAAGTTATGCATGACTCCGAAAATTAAAGAGGAGCAGACCAAAATTGTTAGAATAGCGGCCTATATGTATCTTCATATGGGAGTGATGCAGGAAAAGCATCCGGAAAACACAAGTCTTGCAAAAAATCAATCCGAACTTTTAGCGCAGATACAGACTGAACTAAAATTAGCAGAACAAAAATTTCAAAAGAGCCAAGATTCCGAGGCAGAATCGGGAAATTACATTAAAAACCTGGAAGAGGACCTGGTTCTCCGTCTGCAAAATAATGCAGATCAAGAGACCCAATTAGTTTAATTGCAAGAGGAGTGTAGGGAAAAGGTTGACTCTCTGCAAGAGAGCCAACAGAAGTTAAATCAATAAATAAACTATAATAGAGCCTGCGCAGAGCAGATAGTTACTCTACAAGATCAGATAAAAAGATTGGAAGAGGAAACTCATAAATTAATTATGAGAGACCTCCACTCTCAATCAGAATTTGATGAAGAGTGCCAGAAATTAGGCGCCATAACCCAACAAAGGGATGACCTGGCAGAAAAAAGGGCTGCCCTGTGTCAGGAGAAAGAGGCCCTCTACCAGAAAATATGTAATTTAAAAACCAATCTGAGAGATGGGAATCAGATCTTCATGGACTGACTGGCCTAAAAGAAGAATATGACAAATTAATAGTACATAGGAGACAAATGGAACTCGAGTTAGAGCAGGCCATCGAGGCTCTCAATGTGCAGAAAAGAGAGGCTCACCTCCTACAACAAAAATTTGCTCAGGGTGCCCAAAATATACAGACAGCACAAAGAGACAATGAGGCCCTCTGTGAGGAGAATGATGGGCTCCACAAGCAAGTGGCGGCGCAAGAGAGGGTCATAGAAGCCATTAGAGCCCTGGTAGCCGAGCAAAAGGCTCAGATCTCTGCCTATTTATCAAGAGATCAGGGCTGAGAAAGAAAAACTAGCGAGGTTGGAGAAAGAGCATCCTAGATGTAATACAAACTGGAGGGACCCTGAACAGGTAAAGAGGCACAGGGCAACCACTGATCATAGTATGATGACCTCTGTACTAAGGGACTGAAACCCATTCAATACATTAAACACTGCTGACTTCCTGTCTACTGGTTCATATGGACCAGAAACCATGAGGCCGGCCGAATTAAATAGGTTTAGTATGATGGATCTGACAGGTCAGCGCCCCCCAGAAATTGATGGACGGGCACCCCTGTATAGATACCAAAACATCAATGCTGTTGTCTCTGACAAGGAAGTCTCCTGTGAGGGGAAAGTCAGGGAATTAGATCTACAAAAATGCTACCTGCCAAGGGACCAGTTGGTTCAATTTAATGAAAAACCGAATGAACTGAGGCCCAATAAATGCATTTTGAAGACCTCCCCCGTATCAGGGCAGTGGGGGGGGGGATCCTCCGCCAACCCTGGAAGCAGGGAGGAGTCAGAAGACTACTCTCCTGTGTGCCACAGGGGAGTAGAAACTAGGCCGCACCATTCTGCGAGCGTCTCCCAAGCGCAAAGAATCAGGGAGCGCCTAGAAGATCAGGAGGGGTCCTCCAACCCTTTCGCCTCTGAGTCTGAGGGCGAGTGGACTCGGGTGATAAAGCCAAAGAAGGCAAATAAACTAAAGAGAGTTATGTCAAAAGACCTTATCAGGCAGATTAAATCAATTAGGAGTTTCATAACCCCATACCACAAAAACGCCAAATATTCTGTCTGGGAACATTTGGAACTCTATGAGCAAATGATGGACACTTTTCACCTTAACGACAACCAGAACTGCATAGAGTATGCTAAGTGGACGTTCTCTCCAGAGTACTCCAGCTTCTTTGCTGGACTGGAGGACCAGAACCAATCAAGATGGTCCACCTACAGGGCAGCCATCTTGAAACACTTTTCTGCCCACAGAAACCCACAAGAGGCTTGTGCAGGAGCTAAAACGTGCCTTTGCACAAACCCCTAGGAGGGTGCGCACGGATAGAAGGGAGTTTATAACTACCTTCTTTCATGCGCTCCCAAAATATATCATGACTCAGCTGGTGAGGGATTTCCATGACAAAAGATCTCAGGAGTGGGTAATAGAGCAGGCAACCCGCATTTATGAAGTCCAAAAACCTGCTGAAAATAAACATCTGAGTAAAAATTCCAAGCCAACCAACACCCCTGCTGCTGCTAAGGTGGCGGGGGTGAAGGTTGCCCCCATTTTAGACCTAGAAATGGGGGAGTCTAAAAATGCAACAATCCCAAACCAGCAAAACCAGAGGCCAAGAAGGCCTTCCGGCCAATCACAAACAGTTGGCAATCAGGGAGGTAATCCCACAAATGGGACCCCTAATTCTCCTGAGTATATAAGTCCCAGATACAAGGGCAACTGGCCTATCTTGGAGTATGTATGGACTCCTCCAGCCCAAGGAGGGGGATCCCGCCATGTAAGGACTCCCCCAGGAAACTTCCTTCCTAACTTCCCTCAGGAGGGTAGTAACACCCCAAATCCCGGGTTAAGTTTCTTTCGCCAATACCCTCAAAACCCCAACCTGCACGGCAACCCTCCTTTCTTTCCCGCTTTCAGGGGCTCAGACACCCCAATCCGGGGGAGGGGAGGCCAAGGGGGAAGGGCTACCAAAATCTACCATCTCCAGGGTACTACGGGAGAAGGGATAGTTACCCTTCCTGTGGACAACCAAGGTATGAGCAAAGAACCCCATGCCTCCCGGAACGGGTGTCTCAACTGGAGCGCCAGGTCCAGAACCTTACCCAGGATCAGGGTTGCATGTTGAGGGCTTAACAAAACCCTCAGATGAACATGGCGGCTCAGAACCCCAGAAACCAAGGGTCTGGCACCCCAGAACAATGACAGGGAGAGAACCCCAACAAGTCACTGGTTCCAGAGGAGGACGCACGGGGGGAAGAGGGGTGTAAAACCCCAGAGGAAGCTCCCTTACTCACCTGTGAAAAGCCCCTGGACACCCAGGAACCGGAAAAAAAATCTCCTGCCCCTGAAAATCTGCCACCCAGGGAACAGAGGGTGGGTAGGAGAAATAAAGACCTCAAAAAAGCCCATTTTGGGGAGGAAGTTAGTGTCTTCCAATTTGAAGGGGAAGAATCCTTAGAGGGTTCTGGGAAAACAATCTTCTCCTTCAGGGATGGGGGAACTCCTCCCAAAGAAAAATGGGTGTCACCCATCCCTGAACCCCAGAATGAGCATCCAGAGAATCAAATATCTCAAACCTCACAAGCCGATTCTGGTGACTGCCTCCAAGAAGGGGGGGCGGCAGCCCACAATCAGAAAAGAGGATTCCCAAACTTCCCAAATCAATTCTGGTGACTGCCTCCTAGAAGGTGGGGGGGAGGGGGCAGCCCAAAACCAGCACAAGAGGATTCCCAAACGTCCCAAACCAATTCTGGTGACTGTCTCCAAGAATGGGTGGGGGGCAGCCCAGAATCAGAAAAAGGGGAGCCCAAAACTCCCCAAATATCATTATGTCAAATTTTGCTTTCAGATTCCCCCACTCCAACACAGAATTATGCCCAAACTACCCCTGTGGCAGAGTCAAAAATAAAGAAATTGACAACCCAGCTTGCCCAGAATGCCCATTGCCTTTGCCTATTGGAGGAGAAAGAAGGTAGATTCTACGCCTCCGTCCAAGTGCAAGGGCAATGTGCTTTTCCAGCACTGGTGGACACTGGATCCCAAGCCACTCTTCTGTCAAAAAGGGGCTTTGAACAGCTACATTCAGGAAGGGGGGAGAGATACCAGATCCCTCTCATCCCTATTCCTGCACAACTCCAGAACTTCGACTGGAAGAAAATTCCTGTCGAGGGGAGAGTGGATTTGGAAATAAAAATTGGGCGACACAAGGTGAAACACCCCGTCATAGTTGTGACTCCAGAGGGCACACCCTGTCTACTAGGAAATTACATCATGCGCAGGTTGTCCCCCCTAATAGACTGTGTTAACAAGGTCCTCTGGACTCAGACTAACAGGCCAATAAAATTAAAACAGTGTCAACCATGTTAGTTTAAATGGCACATGCCACATGGTTGAACAAAAATTAGATCAAATTAAGATTCATCTTCAAAACAATGAAATACCTGACGTCACAATAATTGCTCGAGGACAACAAACTGGTTATGGGAACTACTCTCCATTCCTGAAAATAAACCTTCCTTCCAGTTTTAAGTGGCATTCGACACTGGAAGGAAATACTTAGAAATGTTATACTGATTCACAATCTGAAAATCCCAATTCTATAGCCAAAATTGATGACAAACCAGCACAAAGCGTAACTGGCAATCAGAAGAAGGGCGAACAACTCTTCTTCCCGATTCAGTTAAATGACGGGAAGGAGCCTGTTCGCACCCGAGTTGACTTGAATAGCGAAGAAAGCTTCATCAGCGAAGTATTATTCAGGAAACTAACAAAAGACCAGACCCTGCCCGCTGCGGAGTCCGTTTATCAGTGGGTATGGGGCCTGGAAATTCCCCACTCCAAACATCTTCTGTTTAGCAGTTGTATGCTAAAAAATGTCTACATGTGACAAAAACATAGAACATAATTGTTAGGTCGTGCAACGTGTTCCTTCTGCCTTTTACATGGGCAGTCATATCCTCAACCGACTCGAAAATTAATTTTGATCCCAGTTATTGCCAAGCCTGGTCCCAACTGGAGAGTAAATCTCAGGGCCCTGGCAGTCCTAAAGTAAGCCGTCCAGTCAGCCCCATTGCTACCGTAGGCAATTGAAGTTCAAAAATGGAGAAGAGGTCACCATCCCCGGCCTAGCCTACCGAATCTGCATCCCCAAAGGAGAACTGACAGAAGAGAAATGGGTCCATATTAATCAGCTAAAGAGTTGTCAACCTAGGCACACTTTGGAGCAAATTGAGGAAACAACAGAAAATCAAATAGAGGAGACATCTGAAGCATGAGAATAAGAAAAAAAGAAGAACAAGAAGGGAACAGATAGATTTATAGGTATAATTATTTAACAGGGAGTATTTTTCTTCATTGGCAGGAAAAGGGATTCCCAAAAATTCTAGCCAAATCCATTGTTATCTGTGTCGTTGGACTGATCAATTACCTGTATTACCAAAGTACTGCCATTATTAAATGTATGTGTGTCCCACTGCTGTCCATCCCCCTGGAGGTCAGTCAGTGGGAAAATGTAGCAACCAGTTATTTATCTTATAGATTCCTACTGGTTGCGCCCTTCAAAGACCACGGAGGACCTCCCTGTGGACCTGGAAAGGAGAAATCGAAGAAGATCTGTGTGTGTCGCTCAACACCATAAATGAAGACCTCAGGGAAAGCTGTGGGTGTCGTTCCACGCGCCAACGAGAGACAGCAAGAGGATCATGGCGTACCGCTCCCTGATAGAAGAAGGACTCCTACCTGATAAACCTCATTTTGCCCTACCAATGAACCCAACTTTGCCCTACTCTCCCTCGACAAAGTATCAGAAAGGTTGGGGGGATTCTTGGGCTACATTGACCCACTCAACAGAATTCTTCTCCATAACCAAGCTGCGCTTTGGCAGAAACAGCAAGATGGCTGTGCTGGCTCCTTTGAGCAAAAAGATCGCTGCACCATCTTGCCAAGCACATATTGGGCAGGATGGAACAAGGGGGTGCACTAAAAAAGCCTGCCAGTGTGTTTCTTACATATACAAAATAAGGGGAGTGAAAAATCAGCGCTGCTTTGCTGCAAGCCCAAAGTTCCCATTGAAAAAGAGAATATTTCACATTGAAAAGGATGCTGATCAGATGCTATTTTCATCGGTTTTTCATCAAACTACATTTATTAATAAGGCCTTGCCATGCCCATCCATATCTACAGTGTGCTTCAGAAGAAGAAAGCATGATCCCTGAATGTCAGGCTCTGTCAGCCAAATCTGGGAAAATCAACAAAAGCTTTACTTCAGTTACACTGAAAAACATTTGACTTTTGCTACAAAATGTCAAAAATCACTGCTTTAAAAGAAATTCTAACTCTCGGCACACATGTCAATCTCAAGAGACCTTGGCCTTGTACAGACTGTTGTTTACAAGAAGCTAACTATGGCTACAAAACAATGTGTAGTGCAGATGGAAGAGACAAACTGAATTTGCAAGGAAAATGCCAGCTGGCGTTTATACATGGAAAAACTGGCTTTTGCAAACCAGAAAAAAAATGCCTGTTTTAAAAGTACCATGTTGAACAAACACTTGTCTGTGCCTAGCAATGTAAAGGGGTTTGTTGCTGGGAAACATAGAGGGAATGTTTTATCCAACAGGTTTATTTTGATCCAGAACAAAATAAAATAAAATAAAAGGAATTCAACTGCATTGGCTGAATTCTGCAAGCTCCAGAGCAGGTTTTTACTGCTGCTGGCTAGGCTAAGGCCTCCCCGAAAAGGGACCACCATAAACTTCCAGGACACGAAAGTGATAATTGCTAGCTTGAAAAGCTTTGAATGGACCAAGACAAAGAAAGTTCACATGCTCGTCAGACATTCATCTGTGCTCCAGGCTGGTACAATGGAAATCTGGGACACTAACCTGTGAAGTGGAAGCGGCCATAAAACCTTCAATCAATCTGGGAAACCCGCATTCCCACACTGAACTGAAGTGACAGTTGGTGGTAGCTGAAGAAAGGAAAATTGTCCAGTGAAGGACAAAAGCCAGCCCATTTGTTTCAAAAGACTATTTTATTAAGAAACTTTGAAGATGGTTATTTTTGCAGCAGCAATTCGCAAAAATGTAAAAAGATAACAGTTTTAATGTAATTTTGGGGGGTGTAATTTAAAATGTTGTAGCCTTCACTGCCACCTTGGGAACAGAAACGGCAGAGAATTTGGTATTCTAAGGAAAGTATACCTGATGCCACTGCGTATTTCAATGCTGACATGCCTAATGATAATCCACACACCTGTATAAAATTATAGAATTTTAGGCCGAATATTTCACACTAAAAATGAACAAAAATTATTGGAAGGGCGAAACAATGTCTTACAGACTGCAGAGTTGGACTGGCATGTGCTGCATAAAATATGTAACCTGTTTATGTAATTTGTTAAAATGGCACCACTGTATAAATGGGCCATTTATGGCAACACTGGATTTTAGCTAAAGTAACTGTGGGAGGGTCCGGACATTGTAAAGCTCACATCATATCATAAATCTGACATCCTGCCCTTGAAACCCAACCAGCTGAGAGCAAGGCGTCAACCATTACCCCTGACCAATCCAGTTGTTTAGAGGCGTGCTCAGCTAAGCCTACCCCACCATATAGTTCTATAATGTCACCATGCTTTATATAAAGCGTGGCTGACAGGACTCTGGACACACACACTTTCTTGAATTTCCTGCGCATGCGTTCCTGATTTTCCACATTCATATTGCCAGATTCCAGATCCCCCTGCAAAGCCAAAGCATAGCTGATTCCAGATGCCACTGCAAGGTCAAAGCATTGCTGACCATCCCAGCAAGGCCTCAATCCAGAGACCCCAGATCTAAAAATCCCAATAACCAAAGGGAAAGCTGTGGTGTTCTTTTGGGAAGCATCCTGAAACCAGAACAGCTTTTTGCCCACTAACTGCATGCCCGCTGCAACCCGCTCCACTCCGCTGAGGCGTCGCTATGCTGTGACCAGACCTTTGCCCAGCTGTCTTTTGCCAGGAGAGTCCGCCGTCCAGTGACCTGAGCCCTGCATCAGCAAGGTTGATTCTTTCCTCGACCATCTGTTTCAAACCTGGAAAGAACTTGGGCTTTGCAATTTCAGCTGTATCCTCCAGTTGGGTAGAGAGATCTCTTTTGATGGTGTTGACCTGGATAGGGTATTCAAGGTAGTGGTCCTTGACACTTAACACTACCTCCTCTCTCCTAATGTCACAGGTCACCTCTTCCACACCATAGGGGCGGGAAGAGTACACCAGGAAATTCCCCCCATGGCTAGCAAAAATCTTTTTTGGAGGAATACCGTTGTGGATGTCAAAACAGTAGTTTGGGATTGGTCCCATGATTTCATTTCCTAAATCAATGGAATAATGTTGGGCATCAATCCCCATTCAAATAAAGGTGTCTGCGCCCAAAGTGATACTTCGAGGCTCGCTGTCATCTACCACTATTCGAATGGCGTTGTGTTCTAGGTCTAGTAGAGGTGTCAATTTAAATACAAACCTTGTCGTTGGAGATGGGAATTTTAATTTATATGTGCGTCCTAATGTTTGAGGTTTTGTCCTCACTTAGTTTTGAGGCTGAGATTCAATCGTCGCACCTACCATGGCATGTTAACTTCTTCTCGCACTTGAACTTTAACCGCATAAGGCAGCAATTAGGATGAAAGGAATGCTTTTTCAGTGTTGTCAAAGCCCATGGGGTTACTCCCCAGTCGGGACCAGGCTTTATTATTAATTAGATTCAACTTGATTGCAAATTGGTTGAGAATGTCACTTCCCAGATAAAAGGCAGAAGGGATATCTCTCACGAACCAACAATTATGGTCTATGCTTTTGTTGCCAATGGAAATCTTTAGCATACAGCTGCTAGGCAGGAGATGTTTGGAATTTGGGGTTTCCAGACCCACTTCCCATTTGTCAATAAATTAAAATGTGGGAATGGTCTGATCTTGTCAAACTCCGCCGCCTTAGAGGGAGTATCAGTTATATCCTCCCCTTCCTCCTCACCTGAATCCTCTGAAGAAGTTACGCGGCGGTTAGCATTTTTTCCGATCTTCTTCTTTTTTGAGAAGAGGTAGGGCCTTCTGCGGTGGGAAGCCACCCTGATTCCCTGCCAAGCAGGGAAGCAAGAGGCTTCCTTCCCGCAGGGACCGAATAAACGAGGGAAAAAAGCGGATGCTAAAAAAAAACCCTTGGTGAACAGGAAAGCAGTCCAACAGGTCCGGAGAGTGAAGCGATGAAATCCTGCAGATCCGGTGTCAGAAGTAGGACGTCTGATGGAAGGATCCTGGACCGCAGTCTGAAGGCGAAGCAAGTCCATAGAAGTTTCCAGGAGAGGTGGACGAGGGAAACAATGAAGGAACAGGAGAGAACCTTGGTGCCAGCCGGAGAAGAGATGCAGAATTGAGAGAAAAGGAAAGAAACACAGGAGAACCAGAACGGCGAAGGGGAGCCGCGAGCGAGAGAGAAGAGAGAAAGAACGGCGAAGGGACGCCGACTGGAGGCTCAAGGGTCAGCAAGGTAAGCACGGAGGAAAAAGGCATACGGAGCAAGCAACGAGGAAACGAAACAAAGTTGCAACGCGCCGAAACCGGAAGTGGGCGGTGCTTAAGTAGCAAAAACCAGGGAGACAGAGAAAGACTAGAGCGGGGAAGAACCCGGAAGTGGACAGGAAAACAAGGGACAACATAATGGCGCCGCCAACGCCAGGCGTTCCATAGCCTTCACCGGCGACTAGACGCCAGCGGCATGACAGTATGCCCCCTTCCAATGGAGAACCCCCCCGGCTTGCCCGGAAAGAGACGATGAAACCTCTGAACCAAAGACGGGGCATGGACATGGGAGACAGGTTCCCAGGAGTCCTCAGAATGGGGGTACCCCTTCCAATGGATGAGATATTCCAGGCGACCACCCCGCAAGCGGGAGTCTAACACGGAGGCCACCTCATACTCCTCCGGGGGCAAAGCAACCGGGGGCGGCACAGCCGGAATGGAGCGGTGATAGGGATCTGGCCTAAACTCCCTCAAAAGAGAGGAATGAAAAACAGGGTGCAGGCGGTGCATGTGTTTGGGCAAAGGAAGCCGATAGGCAACAGGGTTGATCCTGCGCAGTATGGGAAAAGGTTCCAGGAATCTGGGAGACAACTTAGAGGGGTGTAGCCAACGCGGCAGGTATTTGGTGGATAACCATACCTTAGTCCCCTCTGCCAAGCGGGAGTGGGCAAGTGCTTGGGGTTACTCTGAGTACAATAGCGCTGGCTACTAGCCTGTAGACTATCGATGGCAGTCTTATGGGCCTCTGTCAAAGAGCAGAGAAGAGAGTCCACAGAAGGAACAGTAGAAGGAGCAAGAGACAAGGAAGGAGTAAAGCTGGGATGATACCCATAAGAGCAGTAGAAAGGACTAAGACCAGTGGCACTATGAACAGAATTATTGTAGGCAAACTCCGCAGTAGGGAGAAGGCTAACCCAATTGTCCTGCTGGTTGTTGGTGAAGCAGCGTAGATATTGCTCAAGAGTGGCATTTGTCCTTTCTGTCTGTCCATTGGTTTGGGGATGGAAACCTGACGATAAGGCACGGTCGATGCCCAGCCTCTTACAAAGTTCCCTCCAGAAGCGTGACGTATACTGTGAACCCCTGTCTGAGATAATTTTACTGGGAGTGCCATGTAGGCGGAAGATCTCCCTGGCAAACACGGTTGCCATCTCAGCTGCGGTGGGTAACCCCGCCAAGGGTGTGAAATGAGCCATTTTAGAGAAACAGTCAATCGTTACCATAATACAGGAACATCCCTCTGAAGCAGGCAGTTCCACGATGAAGTCCGTTGAGATAATACTCCAGGGTTTCTTTGGTACCTCACTCTGCTGTAGGTAACCAATGGGTCGTTGGGTAGAATGCTTAGATCTACAGCATATAGGACAGGAGCGAAAATACAAGTCCACCTCTTTAGACATTTCTGGCCACCAAAAACTCTGTCAAAGTAGTTCCAGACTGTTCTTCGCCCCCCTGTGACCGGCCACAAGATCGTCATGGCACCATCTTAGTGCGGTGCGTCGAGTCTGGGAATCGGGCAGGTAGAGACGTTGTTGCTTGAATCCCAGGCCATTCTGGATGGTTATGTCATCTGTGTGGAGGACGGTAAGAGGAAGACCCTCAAACTGTGTGCCTTTACGTACCCTCTCCAAGAAGGCATCTACAGTATATATGAAATTTACGTCCGAGAGAAGCAAACTGGGAAGTTCTCTGGTAGAACCACCAGAACATGGCCTTCGGGAAAGGGCATCTGCTAGGATGTTCTTAGATCCCGGTAGATAGGTCAGGAGAAAGTCATATTGAGAGAAAAAATGGGCCCATCGGGCCTGGCGTGAATTGACGCATTCCATATTCTGCAGGACCTTGAGGTTTTTGTGATCCGTTCTTATCTCGAATGGATGAATGCCCCCCTGTAGAAGATGTCGCCATTCTTCACAAGCAGTCTTCATGGCCAGTAGCTCCTTCTCAATGACGGAGTAATGTGACTGACTGACATTCAAGGTCATGGAAAGATAGGCTATTGGGTATTTGAATCCAGCATGCTCTTGTAAGAGAACCGCACCCAAAGCAGCTGACGAGGCATCGGTCTCCACAATGAATCTTAATCCTTGGTCCGGTTGCCGGAGGATGGGGGCAGAGCAAAACTTCTCCTTTAACAGTAAGAAGGCTAGATCAGCTTCTTGAGTCCAGGAAAAAGGATTGGAAGTCTTCTTAAGTAGCCTGGTAATGGGGAGAACAGTTTCCGAGAATCCCTGAATGAATTTGCAATAAAAGTTCGCAAGACCAAGGAACTTTTGGATATCCTTCACTGATTCCGGAGTAGGCCAACGCAAGATAGCTTCGGTCTTAGCTGGGTCCATGCGGATGCCTTCCGCGGACAGGATGAAACCAAGGTAGGTTACCTGAGGAACTCCAAAGACACACTTCTCTACATTGGCCTTGAGGTGGTGGTCCTATAGCCTTTTAAGAACTTGGATGAGATGAGTACTATGAATCTGTGCCGTCTTCGAGTATATCAGGATATCATCAAGGTAGATAATGACACAATGAAAAAGAAGATCAGAGAATGTTCGGTCCATAAAGCGCTGGAAGATAGACGGTGCATTGACCAAGCCGAACGGCATTACACAGTATTCGTAATGACCGAACCTAGTCCGGAACGCAGTCTTCCATTCGTCTCCTGGATGGATGCGCAGAAGATGGTAAGCTCTTCGAAGGTCGATTTTAGAAAAGATCCATGCTCCCTGCACTGCCTCTAGAATATCCTTTATGAGAGGCATGGGGTAACGGTCTCTTATTGTCACTTGATTGAGACCCCGGTAGTCGATGCACGGTCTTAATTCATCCGAACCTTTTTTCAGAACAAAAAACAGAGATGCCCCTGCAGGAGAGTGGGAGTGTTGCATGAGACCGTGTTCTAAATTGGAGTCCAAGTAGTCCTTGAGTACTCTCTTCTCCTTGAGGGAAAGAGAAAACATACGGCCAAACTGTACCACCGCATTGGGCACCAGGGTGATATGGCAATCCTCAGGCCGATGTGGAGGTAGTTCTTGAGGACCTTCCCCATGAAAAACTTCCTGATAACGAAGACACTCCTTGGGAATATTGTTCACGGATAGAACATCCGTCAGGGTAGGAGGATCCGGAAGAGTGTGGATTGTTGCAGCCAAGGGTTGCATCAAGCAGAACTTCTTACAAAAACTAGAAGAAAAAGACAGTTGGTTCTTGGTCCAATCAATAGTAGGGTTATGTTTCCGGAGCCAGGAAACCCCCAGGATGACAGGAAAATGAGCTGCTCGGATCAAGTCGAATTGGATGGTCTCAGTAGGATGGAGAACCTTCATAATCATGGGAGAGGTAGCGTGAGTGACGAGACCAGAGCTTAGGGGCGTACCATCAACGCCCTCCACCTTTTGGTCTTCCTCCTTCTCCAGACAACTGATGCCAGTCTTGTCTGCCCAGACGACGTCCATAAAGCATCCAGCTGCCCCGCAGTCCAGTAGCGCTAGGACTTCGAATGTCTGATGTAAGTGGATCAACTGGACTGCAATAACCATGAGGCGATTATCTTCGGTGGGGTTGATGGTAGGTGTGATAGACAGAGAGACGTAGGGACCGGAATAGCCCCCTCGGTAACTGGTCCCCACTAGTTCCGAGGTATGGCGTTTCCCGACCTGCGGGGGGGTACGTCTGGACAGTCCCTTAAGACATGGGTATTGGAACCACAGTACATGCATAGATTGAGGTCCCTGCGCCGCTTCCGTTCTTCGGGGGTAAGGGCTCCCCTGGTGGTTCCGATCTGCATGGGCTCGTCTTTAGCTGAACCCGGGGGAACGGAGCGGGACGGAGCTGGGTCAGCATAAATGGGGGACCCGCGCTGTCTCCGGTGCTCAGACCGTCTTTCGGATAACTGAAAATCGAGCTGGAGGACAGTAGCCCAGAGCTCCGAGAGTGTGGAAGGGCGGCTAACCCTAGCAAGTTCATCCTTAAGCTCCTCTCTCAGGCCTCGACGAAAAATAGTGTACTGAGCATTCTCTTGCCAACTGGCATCGGCGGCCACCCTCTTAAAGCGGGAAATATAGGACAGAAGGTCCATGCTTCCCTGACGGATATCTAGTAGCTGTTCACTGGCTACCAATGTAGTCTCTTGTTGTTCAAACGCCAGTTTGAACTGGGCGGTGAACCCAGCATAATCCTGAAGGAGAGGACTGGCACTGGTTACCAAAGGGGCTGCCCATGACAGGGCATTCCCGGTCAAATTAGAGATGAGGAACCCTATGCGCGCTTGGTCTGCAGCGTAAGACTGAGGTCTAAATGTGAAATAAATCACGCAAGCTTCCATGAATTCCTTAAATTTGTTGGGTTGTCCGTCGTATTTGCCGCAGGATAAAGGCATGGGAGGAAGGTCACTGCGGGACTGCTCGAAGCGGTCCAACCTTTGTCTGAGGGTAGTGTTTTCCGTCTTTACTGTCTGTAATTCTTGGGTGAGATTATGGTCAGCTGTTAGCAGTTCTTGCACCTGCTCGGGAGAGGCCATGGTTCTTAACTGTGGGCGTTGCAAACTGTCAAACTCCGCCGCCTTAGAGGGAGTATCAGTTATATCCAAAACCTCCTCCCCTTCCTCCTCATCTGAATCTTCTGAAGAGGTTACACGGCGGTTAGCCTTTTTTCCGATCTTCTTCTTTTTTGAGAAGAGGTAGGGCCTTCCGCGGTGGGAAGCCACCCTGATTCCCTGCCAAGCAGGGAAGCAAGAGGCTTCCTTCCCGCAGGGACCGAATAAACGAGGGAAAAAAGCGGATGCTAAAAAAAACCCTCGGTGAACAGGAAAGCAGTCTAACAGGTCCGGAGAGTGAAGCGATGAAATCCTGCAGATCCGGTGTCAGAAGAAGGACGTCTGATGGAAGGATCCTGGACCGGAGTCTGAAGGCGAAGCAAGTCCATAGAAGTTTCCAGGAGAGGTGGACGAGGTAAACAATGAAGGAACAGGAGCGAACCTTGGTGCCAGCCGGAGAAGAGATACAGAATGGAGAGAAAAGGAAAGAAACACAGGAGAACCAGAACGGCGAAGGGGAGCCACGGGCGAGAGAGAAGAGAGAAAGAACGGCGAAGGGACGCCGACTGTAGGCTCAAGGGTCAGCAAGGTAAGCACGGAGGAAAAAGGCATACGGAGCAAACAACGAGGAAATGAAACAAAGTTGCAACGCGCCGAAACCGGAAGTGGGCGGTGCTTAAGTAGCGAAAACCAGGGAGACAGAGAAAGACTAGAGCGGGGAAGAACCCGGAAGTGGACAGGAAAACAAGGGACCACCTAATGGCGCCGCCAACGCCAGGCGTTCCATAGCCTCCACCGGCGACTAGACGCCGGCGGCATGACAGATGTTTTGGGAGTTTCCTGAATAATTCTTTGCTGATGATACTCCTTCCATTATTCATGCAGACTCTGGCAAGCACCGGCTCCTCCACCTCATTTACTGAATTGGGAAAAACAACTGTTCGCCCCTTTTCTGAATGGTTTCTTCCTAGTCTGGTTTCATGGGACTCAATGCCTCATTACAAGTTTGCCGGTCCCGAAACAAAGATGCTGGCACCCTTTTTTCTGGACCGGCAACCTAGGAGTCTGCCTACCGGGCCGCTGTGCCTGACAGGTCTGACCCTGCTGGGCGCAGCGGCCACGGTATGCAGAGCCGTCACGGAATTACCAGTGCCGGTGCTTCCGTGTCCCCACTACCATAGAGTCCGACGGGACTCTATGGGAATGGGAACTTACATTTTACTGGCACCTGATTTCCCGGGCCGCCAGACTTGGAATCTCCCGGTGGCACCGGGATGTCAGGCGCCAGTAACATTTTACAAGTCTGGCGGCAACCTGCCAGTAGCACCAGCAGGGTTACCACCAGACTTGTAATGAAGCCCAGTGTTACTTCTGATTTTGGACTGGTGTAAAACTTTAGGGTGTTCCCTTCCAGTGTAATTTCCACTTAAAACGGGGAGGAAGGTTGATTTTCAAGAATGGAAAAGAGTTCCCATCACCAGTTTGCTCTTCTACAGAAATGACAGTGATGTCTGGGACGTGGTTATTCTTGAAATTGAACTCTACATTCTCAGAACGTTGATCAATTACATGACAGGTACTATTCAGGCTTACATAATTGGTACTCATTTTTAATTTTATGGGGCAGTTAGTCTGAGTCCAGAGGACCTTGTTTACACAGTCGATCAGAGGTGATAACCCCTTAAGGAGATTGTTCCCCGGTAAACAAGGTGTGCCCTCAGGAGTCACAAATATCACCGGATGTTTTACACAGTGCCATCCAATTTGTATTTCCTGATCAGCAGTCCCTTTAACGGAAATATCATTCCCCTCGAAATCTGGGAGTTGTCTGGGAATTGGTGTGAAGAGAATTTGGTGGGCCAACCCACTTCCTGAGTTTAGTTGGTTAAAGGACTTTTTGGACAGGAGTGTGGCTTGGGATCCAGTATCCACCAGAGCTGATAATTCACACAGACCCTGCACCTTGACCGGTGAAGAAAATCAGCCTTCTTACTCCTCTAAGGTGCAAAGAAAGTTTGAGTTATTTGACAGCTGTAAGGAAGGCATGGTATCAAGATATGACAGACAAAAGTGAGCACAGTTCAAAGGAGTTTATTAAACTGTAGAATGGGTGGGATAAACACCTAATCTAACTGTAAATCTAAGATGGGAGAAAGCTACGAGCATCAAATAATAATAATACAGTCCTAGTGGTGTCTTTAGTCAAAATAAAAAGGGTCTGAGTCCAGAGGACCTTGTTTACACAGTCGATCAGAGGTGAAAACCTCCTAAGGAGCTTGTTCCCAGTAAACAAGGTGAGTCACAACTATCACTGGATGTTTTACACAGTTCCATCCAATTTGTATGTCCAGATCCGCAGTCCCTCGATGGAAATATCATTCCCGCTGACATTTCTGAGTTGTCCGGGAAGTGGAGTAAGTGGAATTTGGGGGCCCTCCCCCGTCCTGAGTTTAGCTGGTCAAAGGCCCTTTTTGACAGGAGGATGGTTTGGGATCCAGTATCCACCAGAGCAGATAATTCACAGTGACCCTGCACCTTGACCAGTGCATAAAATCAGCCTTCTTTCTCCTCCAAAATGCAAAGAAAGTGTGAGTTATTTGACAGTCGGTGGTCATTTTCTTAAAATTGGCCTCTCCTACTTACCCTTTGCTCTTTGGGTTCTAACATTTCGGGGGTAGACGAGATTCTTTCAGGCTGAGTGTTTTTTAGAGGTTCTGACTGGGTGAGAAAGGAAGCTTCCTCCAGGGCTTGGCATCTCCGCTCCACCCAGGCCACCCTCCTCCAGAACCTGCGGTTTGTCAGCGGTTTCCTCCCATCATTTCCCACCTGGGGCATCAGACCTTGGGGTTGGGGAATGCTGGGAAGCAGGGTTAAGTTGAGAGTTGGACTGAGCTCTCAGCATGCACCCCAGATCATTGGTCAGTTGCTCGACCTGTCACTCCGGTTGCGAGACCTTGTCTGGGTGGTAGGGAGGTCTCAAGTCATACTTCTGCTGCTCCTGAAAGAGGTACATGTCCCTTCTCCCAGAGTAGCTCAGGTACTGGAATTTTGCCCCATAATTTTCCATACTGAATCTCCCTTCTCCCAGGTTCAGGGATCTATTGTCCTGGAACCGGGGTGAGAGATGAGGATTGTTTTTGAAGTTCTGATTTGGGGGACATCTGGGGAAAAAGTTCAGATTGGCAGTAAGTTTCCAGGGGCAGTACTTATCTGATTAGTTACCGTCCTTGGGTCGAGGCAGTGTATACATACCCTTGTACCTAGGATTTATATAGATGGCAGGGCCATAGAGATCATTGTTCTGGGCCCCTGCCTGACTACCATTCAATTGGACCTGGTTGGGGGTCCCTTCTGCTTCCCATTTTGCTAGTTGGCAGGAGGGTTACATTTAGGCCCCCATCTCCAGATACAATGGAGGGTCGTTTGTACCTCTGCCACCTTTGCCGCAGCAGGGGTGTTAGATGGTTTGGGGGGTTTGGCAGTATTTTTACTCTCAACAGGCTTTTGGACCCCATAAATCCTGGTGGGCCATTCAATCACCCAATCCAGGGTCCTATGCTCATGAAAGTCATGCACTAACTGAGCCATTATACATTTGGGGAGAGCATGGAAATATGTAGTTATGAACTCCCTACTATTTGTGTTCACCCGCCGGGAGGTCTGAGCAAATGCCTGCTTTAACTCCTGCACAAACTCCCTAGGCGCCTGACATTCCCCACATTGCAAATTGTATGCAGCCTTACAGGCCTCCTGTGGGTTCCTATGGGTGGAAAAATGTTTCAATATGGCTGCTTTATAAGTGGACTATTTATGATGATACTGGTCCTCCAGTCCTGCAAAGAAACCGGAGTACTCGGATAAGAATGACCATTTAGCAAATGCTATAAAATTCACATCATTCCTGATCTGGAATGATGCCATCATCTGCTCCCATAAATTTCCAGGTGCTCCCGTAACAAATACACGCCATTCTTGTGATATGGGGCCAGGAAGCTCTTTATGGCCTTGATTTGTCTAACTGGGTCTTTCACTAGACCCTTGCTCCACTTCTCTGTCTTTTTCTTCATCTGCACCAGAGTCCATTCACCTTCTGACTCAGAACTGCTACCGGTACTTCCTTCCCTGTCTTCTAGGTGCTCCATATCACTATGAGACTGGGAATATCTCCCAGAACCATGAGCTCTGGGCTCCTCTTGCCTGGACCAAAGTGAACTCCCGGGGTCACTCTCCCTGGAGTTCCTTTCAAATCCAGGATAGAACCCAGTTTCCTCATCCCTCCTACCAGGGAGTCTGGGGAATTCCCCCCTTCCCCTTCCCCTGAATATATGGAGGTTTTTAGAATGCCCTTCCTAGGCTGAGGCACGGTGGTCTCTTTGTAATCACACCTTCAGCCAATCTAACTCTGTGACTTTCTCCTCATTAGAGTTTTCATGGTCTGAAATACTTGCAGTATTATTCCTTACTTCTCAGGACACACTGGTCTGGCCCTTTCCCTTCTGTGAGGTAGAGATGAATACTCATCAATATCAGACAGGGACTGGCCTTCTTGATCAGTTGGACTAGGCTTGAGTAAGTCTAACTGCCTCATGTCACCCTGTTCTTGATAGGTGGCATGCATGAGGTTGGATCCCATTTGTGCATGAGAGGTTGTAAATGACTGGCATGTGGCCCCTGTTGGGAAGGGTGCCTCACCTTGATCAGTGAGCCTTGTCCCATATCCTGATTAGTCATGGTGTCTCAGGGCCTATTTATAATATTATATTTCCTTGGTGAGGCTCTCACACATGTGTTTCTCTTTATTTATTTGCTGTTGGTACTCAGAGAGCTGGCTTTTTAATTCTCCCACCAAGGCCTGCGTAATCTCATGCACCCTGCTCTGAGCTACAAACCAATCTTTTGTTTGCTGCACCTCATGCATTGATTGATTCATTCTCCCTATGTGAGCCTGGTATGTTGCGTGCATGTTCAAGGCGCCTTTCCTTCAGGAGACTAATCTCTTTCTCTTGCTCATCCCTACCATTCGCTGCCTCTGATAGCTCAGCTTCTATTTGTCTCAGATGCCTTTCTAGCTCATTCCTTTCTTCTCTAATTCTGGCCAGTTCCTGAGACCCTGACTGACTCTTTTGTACCTCAATTTCCAACTGATTTATCCTGATTCAAGAGGTCTTTTTCCTAGGCCAGCTGTGTCCTCTATTGTTTCAGAGTACTTACCTGCTGATGTATCTGATCAAAGTCATTTTAAGAATCAACCCCTTTAATAATGAATCGACTATTTTCAGTTTTCAATTCTTTTATTTCTTATTGGAATGTGATAATGTCCTCCAAAAAGACTCTATTCTGAGCAGCCTGGTCATTTAGGTTGTGTTGCAGTGCGCTCAGATTTTCTACACATTCTTTATGTGCCTTTTTCAGGGCAAGAAATGGTGTTTTACACTCTTCACTCTTGCTGACTGGTTTTTAACTCATGTTTGAGTTGTTCAATAGGAACCTGGGCCTGTGACAGGTCTCCAGCCTGATTCATCCTACTAGCCTCACTATTTTGCCAACGCTCTTCCACTAAAAGCAAATGAAAATATAACTGAGCAGTTGGCTGAACCATTTGTATCTGTTCATCACAAGCAGTTGTGGTCATATAAAATGGCTTTTGTGCAATATTCCGCCTTACAGACAAATATCATTGCTTACTGAGATAACCTCCCACACAATTCTGGTTTGCCCGTTTCCCTCAACCCATTCTCCTTTAAGAAATAATTTAGCTAGGAGATGCTGCCCGGTGTCCCCAATTTGTACACTAGTCATTTTCACAATGTTTTTTGCACCTTAGTAAAACTTTCTTTATGCAGGGGCAGAGATCCCCCTGTTCCTGCTAGATTTCCTCACACAAATAAATGTGTACACTCTTAATTTTTCACCTATACTACTCCCTGCAACTCAGCGGTAAAGTCCTTGCTGCACTTTAACAAAACAAAGATGACTTTCCCTCCACATTAATGCAATTGCATCAAAATGAATAGACTGTAACAATGTACTTGTCATGGGTCAGGAATAGGCAGCTAAATCCCGGCCACAAGCCCCCAATTTGTAACAGTTTATTGACAAGCCACCCTCAACACAGAGATTTCCTTCCTTCCCCACTTAAGGTGTGACGCAACAAACTGTTTAACTGATTCTTTTCTTCAGCCCTATTTCAGACACATATCATGCCGCTTAGGCCCCTTGCCCTTAGCTAAGAGGGAGCCAAAATCCAGGCCAGTGTATGGGAAATATATTGGTATTTATTTAAATAAAAGTAATAGAAATGAACACAAAAATGTCATACATCACTTTATCTCCATTAACTTCTTGTTACCCAAATCAATTACAAATTAGTTACACAAAACCACAAATCACAATTCTTTACTTTCTACCAATTTCACTTCAAGAAATAATTAAACTAATCACTATTAAAACAATTATAAATGTGTGGCATGAGTTTGATTTCCCTGCAGGCTTAAAAGGCTAGCAGTAGGATTTCAAGATTGGTACAAATACATATGGCAATTAAAATTTTGCCGACACCTTTGGTTTAAAATAAACACAGGGTGATTTAGCGGTTTGTTTTTCGGACCCCCCGCCCCCTATTTTGGTCTGTGTTGGGGAAGTCGGACAGAAAAATTGGAATGATTTAGGAAATTTTAAATTTCAGACCCTTCTCCACTGAAAGGCCTGTGTTGGGGAAGCTGGATAAAAAGGTTGGACTGGCTTAAGAACAAAGACACCCCTCTTCCTTAACCCCTTAAGTGCCAAGGATGAGTATGCATAGACTTGCATAATAGCCTAGCAGTTAAGGGGTTAAAGAAGTCGGGGTCAGCAGGAAAAACATTATTACCCAATTAAATTATAGGCTATAGTTTTCAGTGCATACTGGGAAGTAAGCTTTGTTAATTTCAAATTTTAACAAAATTCACCCCGTAGTGTTCTGCCCAATGGGGAATTCATTCAATGTATAAGTTTAGTTAAATAGGTTAAGGAGCTACATAGTTTTGGCCCCTGCCCAGTATAAAGGGAAGGAATTCCAGGCAAGCAAACTCTCCCACCATTTGGTTTCCCAGGGCTCTGTTCTACTTACATAGAAAGCCTCTGTATAAAGTTCAGGCAAGCCAGCTGCCTCCCAGGACACTCTGGAAAGATAGGGCAAGGGTCTGGTCACTCCACTCTCAAAGATGGTCTCCCGCTCTCCATCATAGGACCCAGTCAGCTTTGAGGCTTTGCTAGAAATAGACAGCTCCACCCAGATGCACTCTCAGCAATTACCTCTGGTGTTTCCTTCCAGCTGTCAGATGGTACGTTTCAACAGCCCTCTCTGTCGGTCTGTCTCTGTGTCTGTATGTCCCTTCCTCCTAGTACAATCCCCCTTCTATTGCAGTGATGACACCACCAATTTTACAATCTTGGGGAAGTAACCTGCAATAATTCCCACAATGAAGATTGGACAGTTGCCCTTCTCTCTCCACCCAAACCCAGCCTCCAAGTCCGGATTGGTTTAGGGGTCTGGAGAAACATATGGCAATTCCCATTTGTAATCGCCATTTGTTCTCCTTTCAGATTTTTGGCAAAAACTAGTTATGTATCACAACTTCATAATCTTACTAGCAACTGCCATAATACACATATTTTCTGATTCAGCTAATCATGGGGAATTAGATAAGCCAACCACCAAGTCTGTACCATGTAGCACAGCCATGTTGCACCTTTCTGCCATTTCCACATTTAACCTGCTTTCACTTGCACACACCAATGCAGGCTGTTCTTGTGTTACTGTTTAAAAATCCTATTTTCCATGTGAAAGGCATCTTTGATTCCTCCTTCTTTTGTTAATTAAAATGCTGCTGTTCCTTTAGTAATGGCAGGCAGGCCTCTTTTCCACACGGCTCTTCAATTTTAATTGAAGAAAAAAGAAACACAGGGCAAGCTGTTTTTGGTTCTGTGTTTAACATCCTGCTGTTCATTTGAAAGTGACTTCTGTTTGGGGCATTTGAATGCACCCCAGAGCATGCCCAACCCCCAATACAGAAACATCTCTAGGGAATTATATCTTTAGACAGGAACGGATACCCTACAAGAGAAACCTAATAATCAATGCACAGAAAAGATACACAGAGAGGATGGTACCTCTTACAAACTTTAGCCTGACCAGTAATAAAGAAGTGTTTTAAACAAAACCGGCTTCTAATGCATGGTAAAGGGTCCACGATTCCTCAGCCACTACTTCCTCACTATTACACACGTCTCAGCGGTTCTTTCAAGGGGCATGCGTTTCACCAACCCTGTATAATATATTCATGGTACCATTCTTCGACCTCCTGGTGCAAAACAATATTACATTCACAAGCTATGCTGTCATCCCGTTGACAGGATCACATACCTCTAACGAGACACGCATTAACAGCACTTATAACATTATACAGAATTCGAAGGTTTAAAGTCATTTGGTGCTTAACAGTGAAAAAACTGAACTCATGGTGGTTGGTTCGGAAAAGAAGCTAGCAAAGCTAAGTCCTTTGTTTAGTAGCTTCACTATAGCAAATCGCAAGCTAGACGTCCAGAGAAAAGTAAAAACACTAGGAATAACATTGAATAAAAATCTAAATATGAAGCTCAAGTGAGTAGCCTGGTTTCGGCATCAACCTACTACATAAAGTTAATTACACACCTCCAACCGTTTATCACACAAGATAACGCTAAGACGATAGCTAGAGCTATCATAGGCCCAAAAATCGATTACTGATGCAGCCTTCTAATTGGTATTTCTCAATGTGAGATCCAACGTCTGCAGGTCATTCAAAATAGCGCAGTGTGGGTTCTCAAAAAACGGAAATGGAGGGATCACGTATCAGAGGCTAGACGTAATCTAAACTGGCTACCCGTCAAAGCAAGAATCACCTTCTGAATGCTGTTCATCACTCACAAATGTTCACTGGGACTAATGCCAGAGTATCTGAAGGACTGCATTGTGGAAAAGAAAAATCAGAGACAACTCAGATCCAGCAACACAGCACAACTAAAATCTCACAACTGCAAAACTAATAAACCCCTTAAGGGAGCCTTCAGTATTGCTGCTCCATTGGCCTGGAATAAACTTCCTCTGGATATAAGAGAAATGCAAGTAACAAACACATTCAAGAAGAAACTGAAAACCCTTCTGTTCTGCTAAAGTTAGTGAATGAGCCTATAAACCAGCATAGCTTAGGGACACTAAACCCTGTTTTTCCTGTCTGTACGTCATGTTACATGTTGCGCTCTTAAGCCCACGGGTAATCGGTTGCACGGTACAATGTGAAAGTAAAGTAAAGATGAGCGGGGCAACCTCACTGCACTTAACCCGGGGCTCTGTTAGACCGGACTTGTTTTTGTTTCCCCCCTCCACTCCCCTTCCCTGCACCTCCATATTGTACATATGCATTACCTAAATGTTCTAGGACTAGTTAATTGTCTGTCCTGTCCCCTCCCACCTTTCCACTGTTACTCGTCTCCCCCTTCCGAGCTTGGCTTACACTAGGTGAAATGTCATCAGGCCTAGTATTCTAGTTTTCTTTCTCTGTTTTGATCATTTGGAATCTTCAAGGCCTAAGAATGATTTCTGTTTTCCCTTCCTGCCTTGAAGCACTTTGAAACACTTCACCTGTGTAAAAGCGCTGTATAAATAAACTATAAATAAATAAATACACAAAACATTCCAGGCATATGTGCTGTTACATACGGGAGCACCACATAGATGCCATTAACCAACAGGGTGGTGACTTTTACAGCGCACAAATCATTGCTGCTCACATCACTGCATTGATTTGCCATGGAATACTGTCTGCATGGTGACACACAATGAACTCTGCTATCCTAATCAAGGTGCCAAGTCAAATTGAAGTGCCATCTGGTGTGCGTGCTAGGCAGTGGTTGGCTTATTGAAAAAAATAAAAGACCTTTGATGCTGAGCAGATGCATTTAGTCCATGCTACAAAGCAGCCACTAGAATACTTAAGCAAGTGCCATAGTTAACTAAAAAGTAATATACAAATAAAAAGTGTTGGTGTGTCAGCTAAAGAGACATGAAAATAAAGAAAATAGTGTAAAACATTTTCTGTGTGGCACATCAATTCTCTTTGCAGAATGCATAGGTTTGGTCCGCTAACTGATACTTGTTCTGGCCTTCTGAATAAAAATGCCCCATGCCCAGTTCTTAACACTGAAATGTTAGGCAGGTATTGTGTAAAAACAATGGCTTGTTAAATGAGCCATCCCTTATAAATTGCCCCACTTCAAAGGTTGTCAACACAAAGAATAAGGGACACAGGGTGTGTGACTTCAGAGCATCTCTCACGCTGCGTTTGGAATATGCATTCCTTTGTTTGCAAAGACCTCTACAAGTCAACAGAGAGCAGCGAGATGGGTGGGCCACTTCCTGCGCCTTCCTCCTGGGCTGGTTACCTTTGCACCCCGGGCCGTCGCCAGCCCCACCTGGATCAATAAACGGGCCTGGAGAAGTGCCTGGGCAGGCTGAGCAATGGATGTGGACGTGAGATGGGAATGGGGAAGAGTGAGCCTAGGTAAGGAAGTGAGACGTGCCTGGGCAGCCTGAGCAATGGATGTGGAAATGAGATGAGAATGTGGAAGACTGAGATTAGGTAAGGTAGTGAGGCGTGCCTGGGCAGGCTGAGCAATGGATGGGCAGCGTGAGACGCGAATGGGAAGACTGAGCCTAGGAAAGGAAGGGAGATGTGCTTGGACAGGCTGAGCAATGTTTGGTTGGTGTGAGACGTGAATGGGGAAGACTGAGCCTAGATAAGGCAGGGAGACGTGCCTGAGCAGGCTGAGCAATGGATGTGGACCTGAGACAGGAATGGGGAAGATTGAGACTAGGTAAAGAAGTGAGGCGTGCCTGGGCAGGCTGAGCAATGGATGGGTGGCGTGAGATGCGAATGGGGAAGACTGAGCATGGGTAAGGAAGGGAGATGTGCCTGGGCAGGCTGAGCAATGATATGTGGACGTGAGACGGGAATGGGGAAGACTGAGCATGGGTAAGGAAGGGAGAAGTACCTGGACAGGCTGAGCAATCATATGTAGACGTGAGACGGGAATGGGGAAGACAAGGTGAGCAATGAATGGGCGGTGTGAACAGTGAAGAAGGTAGGCTGAGTGGCAATGAATGGGCTCATTATGACTATATAAAAGTGTTGCTGGGCACTAAAATGGGTAGGTTCTTTACCATGAGACTAGTCAATGAGGCAGACTTAGCAGTGAATTGGGCAGTGAGCAGCAAGTGAGGCCAAGAGCAAGGAATTATGCAAGGTATACAGTTAATGAAGCAAGGTGGGTAATGAATGGCTAGAACTGTATTTGATGAAGTCCATCCTCACTAAATATGTGAGAAGAAACCAAGTTTGGAAAACATATTTCATGTAATAATAAGTTATTTTTATATAGCACTGCATACCCATTGGTCTCAGAGCGCTGAAATAACAGGAGAGATTATTATCCCACAGAGTGTTACTCATTTTATCGACCTCGGAAGGATGAAAGGCTGAATTGACCCTGCTGGGATTCCAACCTGCCATGGCAGGCGGGCACAGAGATCAGGGGCGAGCGCTGGGTAACTGTAGAATCAAACTGTTCTTACTTCTTCTGTGTAATGTATTCATTCCTGAATGCTTTTCTTAGTGCGAGAATGTTTTCATGAAGATGTGGGGGCCAATGGGTGGTGGGGGTTTTAGTAAGTATCCATTTAAAGAAGACTTTTGGTGTCTGTCATCTCTTTCACGGAAATGCTGTCACAATTAGGAAGACTGGAGCATCATTTTGGCCTAAGTCTATTTTGGCAGATAAATCTATGGATCGGCAAAAGGTTCACTTGGATTGGTAAAAGAGATTATTCAGTGTTGATTGCCTGGGCCCCCAGAGCTGGTCTTAGAATGAAGGTAGATTCTGCATTCTGATTGGCTGTACTCTGACTGGATAATTCGAAAACCCTTGCATATGAGGGCCCCATGCGGGACCCGCGGACCTAGTAACAAAACATGTCACTATAACAAAGTGAAAAGGGCCATAGAGGAGCCCCATGAGGCTTGTTCTGGTCTCAAGGTGAGTGGCAGATGCCCGAGAGGTATCGGATATGGCCTTTTTGGACCTGATCCGTTAATGTTGTGTTGTGGAAAGAAATAACTTAGTTGGGGTTTGTTTAGGGTATTTTAGAGGCTAGGGGGTGAGGGTATGATGAATCATTGGGGGATGGGCCTTTTAAGAGTGGAACAAAATCTCCACACAGTATTTGTTGACCTTCTATAGACCAACAAAGCCTTTCCAACCGTTCCCGCCGTTCCTGTGGATCCTGTACAAAGAGTGCGATCAAAAATGTTGAAGCCTTCTAAGGATGGTCCTGTGGCTGATGAGGCCATGCTTCAGAGGGATGGAAAATCGCATTTTTTTATTTTAAAAACTATGATTTTAGGCCGCAGAAACCACGGTTTCTGATCAGATCCGCAGACGTTGTGGATTGTGGCGGATATCCACTGCAATCCATATACCATATTTACTTTCTTGGATGATTTCAAGCAGAGAGGATGTCACCTACCAACGAAAGCGTGACTTGAGTTTATTCTGTGTCTTCTGAATTTTGGAACTTTCAATTTGTGTTGTGTGTGGAGGTGTTTGGCTATTGAAGATGCTCCAAATGAGTAGGCGCTCATTTTTCCTTGACTTAAGCTGCGATTACACAATTTACAAATCCCATGTTGGGCTTCTGCTTTACGAACTCCATCTTTAGTGCGGAAAGATTTCCATACCCAAGATTCGGATGAAGACCGAGGTGCCTGCCGTTGACTTGCTGAAAATGAATCTTCTTCAACTGGTGGTCTATTGCTGCTAAGTGCCTCTTCCTGTACCTCAAAAATGTACTCTTCCATGTTCTTTCTCTCCTCAAAGGCAGAAAGTAAAGATGTCTCTTGAAAGACAAGGAGCAGCCATCCAGTTCAAAATCTATTTTACATGGGCCCCCGGAGGTGGAAGGACCAGGTGCATCAAATGGGAGGTGGGAATTGAAGGGGAAGCGGAGATGGGCAGCACCTACCAGGTGCTTGCCCATTTGCATCCAGGTGAGGAGGGGCGGGGCAGAACGCTCGTAGGACAAAGGAGTCCCAGACTCCTAGGCGCCCCAGCTAGCAAGAAGGTGACAGGGGCAGGTGAGAGCACAGCAGTCCCTGCCCCTGACACTCACATCAAAGGACCCGCTCCCATCCGGATGGATGGGGGGCAAAGGGCCTTTGATTGTTTAAAGAGGGCTACCTGCCCTCAGGCTAATTTTGGCCTATATCTGAGGAGGGCAAGGTGGCGCCCAGTCATCTGTCCCCTCTCCTCAGCACTTGCAGGAGCAGTGCTCGCCGCCGCTCCACAGTGAAAGAGAGGCGATATTAATACAAAACCTCCCTCCCTCTAAGTAGACATAATACCGATATGAGAAAATGGGAAATTAGGACAGCTAACAATTGTGAAATATAAAATTCACAGAACAGATCAGGCACCAATTAAAAGGTATATGTTCACAGGAATGGTCAAGGAAAGAAGTTATCAAATTCCTCAATGGATTTAATTAAATAACCAAACCCATGGGCAGGTTGCCAAACTTGAAGGAAGTTTGATGAAAGCTGAAGGTAATACACCACTAAGGGGAAAGGCATAAATAACCAAAAAGGCAAACGCCTCACAAAGCAGGAAAATATTAAGACAAGAGGAACTGGCCGTAATGGGGAAGCCAGTTGGTAAGTATCAACTAACCGCTAAAAAAGCCTAGCAAGAGGCAATTAAAAAATAAATCATCAGGAAAATTGGAAGAAACAGATCAAGGAGCATGAAATATTATCAATGCCTCTCAAGGGGCCAATCCCAAAAAGGGGATTATATATCAAAAAGAAAGATGATATATGCCTCAAAATGAGGAAAGATGCATATGATCAGGGAAAAGGCAAAATACCTCTCCGGGATGGATGGAAAAGTAATAACGCCTATTAAGGGGGCAGTCCTAAAAAGGGGCGAAATATCAAAAGAAACGCTTATAATGCTGTCACCAAAATGGTGTAAAAACACATAAAAGAAAAGAAAAAGGCAAACGCCTCACCAGGACTGTAAATTGTAAAGAAACTTTGGAGGAAAATGAATTCTGTGGCAAAGCAATGGAGTAATCTTGTAAATAAAGATTGAAGATTATAAATAAATATTGTTATATAAGTCTCAAACGCTGGGTCCACAGAATGTCACAAGCTTTGCTATGATGGGTGGCGGGATCAGCCTCGAGTTGGCCCTACGTGGGAGTAGGGTTCCCGCTCACCTGATCCCTTGTTCCCCAAAATATTTGTGTTGTGTTTATCATTATGTTTCGGTGGTTGGTTTTCTTTGCACCATAGCTCATGATACAATAAAGCTTGTGGCCAACGTTTTTCCACCTTATCTTCTTGTCAGGCCTCATCTTTATGGTACTGCCATTAATGTCAGCTGTTACACCTTTGCACCCTTCCCTGCACTAAAACACTTCCAGGCTTATTGCCTGCGGGAAACTACATACAGCCAATTAGGTGGCTGTAAACGCGAATGAGAAAACACAGTGGACCGCAACCCGCCACATTTTCCCCAGCCTTGAGGCCCTCTTTGGGTGCAGGTATTCCCTGGCTGCCCTTCCTGCTCCCCAGACCCACCATTCACACAGATCCCACCCGCCCCCCACCTCACTTACCTGCTGGGGCTCCCTGCTCCGTGTTCCCTCCCGTCACTGCTGCCATAGCAATAGAAAAGGGACCTGGTCCCTTTTCTGTTTGCTATGGCAGTGGCCATCTTGTTTTTTTTATTTTTACAGGAGATTGGGCTCATGCAATGCACAGAGAGCCCTTCTCCTGTAAAAATAATATGAATACAACTATTTGCACCCCAGGGTGCAAACAGAAATCCCCACTTGTTGGGCGGTGTACATGGGCGCTAACGGCCCTGAGCCGGCGGGCCTGCCTACGCTCAAGCTAGCAGGCTGTTACAGGCCCTGCACGCCCTCCAACACGGGGAAATGACCATAGTGACTCCATGGTTATATTACAAAGAAACTGCAAGCAGCACTCTACATTAAAAATGCATGTAAGATGTTTATACAAATTGAGAGCAAAAACGTTCATAGGATTCACTTACATTTTTCTGATGGTGTGGAAATAATATATATCTTTACAAAAAAACAGGACATTCTAATAAACGAAGTTTAGTCCAGTAATATTGTGAAAAATCTTAAGCCATGAAAACCTTTTAAATACAGTGAAAAATCTTTAGCAGACGGGACATTATAGTTGAGCTTATGTTTTAAAAACTACTCAAAATCAGTGAAAAAAAAATGTAGTTGAAGGTACCTTATGGTTGCATAGCAAAGAAATTTGCTGTGCAATAAAACATCCGCCTCCACTGCTCATACCTACACACATGACATCTCAAATGGCACTATTGATTATATGATGCCATTGCAGATGATATTACATATGACATCACCAATCACATCCTATGTAGATGGTCCTACTTTAAGAATAATATGCAAAGTGGGTACGCAATAAGTTCAGCCCACACAATGGCTACAGCACACAGAGGTATTTACCCACCCTATCCGACCCCCGGCTCACTGAATTCACGCTGGCCATACGTAGCCTGGATGTTGCTTATGCTGTATCAGGTGAGGTGGGGGTGCATGTGGTGGGTAAGTGAGTTTGGCGGGGCTGTGGAGCGGAGCAATGGGGATATGAGTGGAGAAACATGGAGGTGTGGCGTTTAGCCCCCGAGTCGAGAAACAGAAGGGGGAAAGGGTCAGGAATTTGGGGGGGAAAAATGGGGTGGATCGGGGAATGGGATTTAGTGGGTGGGGTTCATTGTGGTCAGGCATTGGTGGGATGGGATTCGGCCCCAACACATTGATTCCTTTTAAAGCGCATTGTGTTTGGTGATAGTATGCACAGGCCTTGACCTGAAGGTAGTACATTGATAACATGGCATCAAGACGTACTGGAAATGAGAGCATATATATATGTAGTTCCTTGGTGAAAGGACTTAGGCCACTGTCCGTCCTTAGGATTTGGCCTGTGCTCATGGTGCACAAACATTGAGGGGGCAATTAATGGAATTTTGTGCAGATAACACGTGAGGGCTGCGTGCCGAGAAGGACACTACGCACAGAAAGAAAAATGCACGCAACGTGTATTCATGGAATTGTTTGCGCAAAGTAACCGTATTCACAAGTCACTGCTGGAACGCCCCTGACACACCCACATGCAAAGCAGGAAACCACCAGATCAGCTACCTTTGCACGGTCCCTCCCCCAGGCGCAAATACATGCACCCTTCAAATGCATGGGGTCCCCTGTAAGCAGGACTGTGACTCAGGGAGCATGTGCGGGGTCCCGCGTAACTATATCCGGCTCCCCAAGAACATGCATATGAAAAATTGTAATCCGGCAATAACTCGGGAAAAGTGCATGCGAATCCACGTAAAACATTCCTATACCCGCTAGACAGCGTGCGTGCACCCCTAAGTTACATCAGAACCCCGATTGAGTACACACACCCCAAAATACGACATGCTATCCCACTTGCGCGCTGAAAATCTTACGTGCAAGTGTACTTACATTAGCCTTCGGGTGGCAGATCCTATGAAGGACTTGCATGGGCATTTCCCACCTGAGATGTTGCGTGATCGATTCCATGAATACGTCTCTTGCTGCACAATAGTGGGCGTTCAAGGGACTGCCTCCAGGCCGTCCCTAGGAAATGCTCACTTCTTCGCAAGTTAGTCCCCATTTCTGGTGTTCCGCCCTTTCCCAGCCCTCTGCGCAGGAAACCCACCCTCTGCTAGGAGCTTCGTGCAAGGCCCTCGACGGCTCACACAAGCGTGCCAGGCCAGCACGAAATCCACGCACGTCCAAGAAAAGTGCTGCACATTCGATTCCATGAATCGACAAACAGGGTTGCGTGCACAGATTGGGAGCAAGTACCCTATTTTCTGTGCAATAAATTCCGTGAATCGGCACCTGAATGTATCAGCAGTGCACAGATTAAGCAATTTGTGTACCATCTATGTATGATGACTGACACTAGTGCTAAATTCATGAACTGGTCAACATACTTGCTTCCTGGCTATCCGATGCCACCTGATTGTGCATCAGATTTGTGTACACCAGTGCTCTAGGTATACTCTCTATATGCACACACATGCCTAGCGCTTGATGCATAGTCAGATAATGACTCCAAGCTTGCCCACACTCAGTATTCGGATAGGCCTGGAGGTGGCATTGTCCCGGCCACTGGCTGTGGTAGCTCGTGCTGATTGCACTGATTGATGTTGTATGTGCTTCTTATTAGATGGCATATGAATTGTATGTATCATTTGGTGTGACATGAAAGTGGTAGCAAGAGTATATATTGTCGTCACCTACTTATTTCTGTAAGAGTGGATGCAAGTTTTCAATGTATTTATTTTAAGGTGCATTTTATGTGTACCTATATAAATTGTAATGTGTGTTTTTTAGAAAACGTTGTGTGTTTGCTATGTATGTTGGATTTTGTTGGTGTATGTTGTAAATATGTACATATGTGATTATCTTACATTTTTTCTTGTTATTTGTTGATGAGTTAAGATTCCAACAAACTTAGCTTTATTTTAGTTTAGGTTTAGCGTTTAATAATATGTTAAACCGAGGTGGCGCTGTGGAGCAGCCCAAGATGGCTGCCTAGCTCTTGAGCTCCGTGTGGGACTGGGCGATATCCTTCTACATCTGCGGCTACACTGTGCGTTGTTCGCTTATCTCCTCACTACTTTTGCCCAGCGCTTCAGCGCTTCTGCCTGGTGAAATTCCGGCTCCTCTACGACCCCGGGTGATCCAGTGCGGGGTCTTGGATCGGGCGGCCAGACTCCGGCCCTCTCCCCCGCGGTGTACGCGGCGTCGGCCCGAGGCCCTCCCCCTTCCCAGGGCCTGGCACCTCTCCCGGGCGCTCGATCGGGCGGACTGCGGCCCGATCGGTGCCCCGGCAGCTTCCGGGCGTCCTGTGCCTGGCCCCCCCGGGGAGCGGCCCGACTGAGAGCTCGCAGCCGGAGCCGACGCGGAGCGCATCCCGGCCCTCCACCGGCTGTGGGCGGGTCTCCGCTGAGGTCCCTTGCTGGAGGATCGAGGGGGTGCGCCTCCGGAAGGTAAGAGGCGGCTGCCTGAGGGCCCTACATCCCCGCTGCGGTTGTGTTTGCCGCCATAGTTGGAGCCGCGGCGCCGGCCCGGCCCCTCCCCCCCCGTCCTGGGCGGACTGCGGCCTGTTGGAGGACCCATCATAACACCGCCGCCTGCTGACTCGAAGTGGACATTGCTCACCACGTCCCCGCTAGTGACTTGCTTGAGGTGCCGGCGGTGTGGCGGGGGGGTTTCTTGCGCCGCCCCCCCTTGGATCCGTTTCCCGGGTCGGCTGCCTCGGCGGCCCGGGCCTCTCCAAGGTGTGGACCTTGGGAGCCGCCCAACACCAACACACCCTAATCAGCCACCGCCGAGCCCTGATCTCCTTTACCCCGGGAAGCCTCTGCGACCGCGGTTCTCCCCCCAGGCATAGGCTCCGCACTCTCTGTTATTGGGACCACTACCTGTTCCACTCCCGCGCACCAACCCACGATGCCTAGCAAGATCAAGGGATCCTCCAAGGGGGGTGCCATGGACAGATTCACTAAAGCTGTACCGAGGGGGGAGGCTGACCAGGACTTACCTATTTCTGAGGAGCTGGAGATCAGCGTTTGCCCTTCTCCTGCGGCCCCTGACCTGACCACGATCATGGAAGCTATGGCAAAAAACTTTGCTTCCTTTCACGAGAAACTTGACGACATCAATGCCAATGTTGCCTCTCTAAAGACACGGGTGGATCAGGCGGGGACCAGAATCACAGACGCTGAAAACCGTATATCAACTAACGAGGATGTTATACATGCGCTACAGGATACTGTGGCGTCACTGGCTCGAGATATGCGAAATGTGAAAGCAAAGTGTGATGACCTCGAGTCGCGCTCCCGCAGGAATAATCTGCGTATTATTGGAGTCCCTGAAAATGCCTTAAAGGGTCGCATGGAAGACGCGGTCGAATCGTTGTTGAAGACTCTCCTGGGCGACCCTGCCATGTCCCCATACTTCACTGTTGAGCGCGCACATCGGGCTCTGTCTCCCAGACCCAGGCCGGGTGACATCCCCAGACCCATCATAGCCAGGATTCTCAACTATAGAGACAGAGATCTTATCCTCCGCCTGGCCCGAGAGAAGGGAGACCTGCTCTTCGAGTCACACACAGTGAGAATCTTTCCGGACTTCTCTGTAGCGGTCCAGCAAGAGAGGCGCCACTTCATTGGAGTCAAGAAACTACTCAGAGAACGGAATGTCCCCTATGCTATCCTGTTTCCAGCTCGTCTCAAAATCACACATAATGGGAAACTGTACTTCTTCACTGTACCAGAGGAGGCGGTGAAATTCATCGAGGCGCATCTGCCGCTTCCCAACCCGGCGGGAGCTCCGGCTGAAGATGTCTGAGCCGATGCCACACACTGATCGGCTATCTCTTTTTCGTCCAGGTTATCCTTCAATCGGAACGTGATCATTGAAACGACTCACAACAGTCCTATGGTTTCAGGCCCCCTAAGCGCCTAACCGGGCGAGGTGCTCGGCTGGCTACGGAGGCCTGTCTTTTGATCCGGTTACCGCAGAACCTGCTACTGACGGCGTTGCTGTCCTACATATCTGTCCATAAAGCCGCCCACACGGCTACAGCACACCTCGCTGCATTTGCAATGTTCTTGGTTTGTTGGTTGTCGCTGCTTTGGTGCCCCTGTTGGGCACGGGAAGGGTGTCATCCCTGTTGGATTTCGCCCCCCGACCTCCATGTTTTTGGGAGAGTCGGGCTAGCTGGAGACACCTGCGGGGGAGGGTGGAGGATTCACACTGCAAGTTGGGGGTAGGCAGTGAGGGTGGGATGTGGCTGGGGTGGGGATTGGGGACATGTTTTCGAAAATGGCAGTGGTGGGCTGGCAGCTGGCCACACATCGGATCACGATTGTCTAATTATGCATCATCCTGTTTCTGTATTTCAACAACTGTGGTGGGATGTTCACTAAGTCTGTCGAGATGTACGTGTCCGCTTCAGTCATAGTCACTCTGACAATGGGAGATCTGGTGACCAGAGTACTGGGATCCGGTGCTGGGGGACGGGGGACCCGGCGTCCTCTGACGTTGGATCACTATCCTTGGTTTCCCAGTCTAGGGATTTTAATGTTTGGGGTACTAGTATGGCTGTGACGATAATGACATGGAATGTTCGCGGCCTCAGTAACTACACTAAGGGTCGCAGGATCGTGGGCCAATAGGCACCACTGCAAGGTGTTACTCCTGCAGGAAACACACTCCACTGGCCCGTTGGCCAGAAGCATTGCGCCCACCTGGGGACCCCTCAGGTACTTCACGACTTATTCTACAAGGGCCCGTGGAGTGCTGACACTAATCCACAAGTCTCTTAAATTCGCTCTTCACAAGAGCTATATTGACCCGGGGGGGAGATACATTATCCTGCACTGCGCCATCGCCAACAGAGATTATCTACTCGTGAATACCTATGGCCCCAATGTAGACTCCCCCGAATTTATTGACCAGGTGGTGTCCATACTCCTGGGATACGTGGGTGTACAGATCATTTGGGGTGGTGATATGAACTTTATTTTAAACCCTGCCGTGGACAGGACTGGCACCGCCCCCAGACCCTTAGCGAGTGCAGCGCGCAGGCTCTTGGCACACTGCAAGTCACTTAACATCCTGGACAGTTGGAGAGCTCTTCATCCGCTAACGCGGGAATACACATATTATTCATCGGTACATGATAGCTCTTCTAGAATTGATCTGATCCTACTGTCGGGCCAACTGATTGGTGAGGTTTCAGAGATTCGTATACTTGCACGTACTCTGTCTGATCATTCACCGGTCATACTGACTATCAATATGGGTATTCTACCTCCCACCATGAATACTTGGCGTTTTAAATCAGCCGCCCTGCAGGACATTGTCTTCAAAGCAGACATTCTGTCAGATATCCGGTCCTACTTTGAATTCAACTTACCACAGGACACCACCCGGGGGGTCCGTTGGGACGCCTTCAAGGTTTTCATTCGGGGGGGGCAGCCATTTCTAGGGAGTCCGGGGTTCTCAAGTCCATAAAGGCCTCCCTGTCGCGCTCTGAAGCCAAACTGCGAGATCTTGAGCGGGCCCACCCTGCCTCTGTTGACCCTGTCATTCTTTCCCAGATAAGTGAGGAACTCAAGTTTTTCAACGAGCAGGCCATCAGGGAGGTGCAGTACTTTAGCCGACCTCAGGCGGCGCGGAAATACGGTGAGGGGGACAAACCTGGCAAAACTCTGGCCGCTTTGGCCAGGGGGGAATGGGGCCCAGCCCGAATTACCTGCGTCAAGGGTGGCAATGGGTTGAGCCAGTGGTCTGACCAGCACATTTTGGAGATCTTTACAGACTTTTACTCCGAACTGTACTCGCAACCTCCAGAACATAGCGAATCTCAGATGCGCGAGCTTCTCGCCCAGATCCCCACCACTATCGTCTCCCATGCTACAAGGGAACAGTTGGACTCCCCCTTTACCCTGAATGAAATAGTAGAGGCCATTTCCAGCCTCCCAAAGGGGAAAGCACCGGGCCCCGACGGGCTTACGGCCGAATTCTTTCAGGAGCATGGGGCCATACTGGGCCCTGAATTGCTCGAGGTCTGGAATGAATCCCTGCGCCTGGGCTCTCTTCCCCCATCCCTACGTGAGGCTGTCATCACGGTTCTCCTTAAGCCTGGCAAGCCGCCTGATGAATGTGGTTCGTATCGCCCCCTCTCACTTATGAACCTGGATACGAAGATCTTCGCCAAGGTGATTGCCAATCGCTTTCTCCCGGTCATGCCTTATATGGTTCATGAGGACCAATCCGGTTTTGTCCCTGGCAGGTCCACATCACATAATATTCGACGGCTTCTTAACGTGATGGCCCGCATCGACCAGAACGTGAGTGCGGTGGCGGTAACCTTGGATGCCCAGAAGGCGTTTGACATGGTTTCCTGGAAATACATGTGGTTGGTCCTGGAGGCCATGGGCATTGGTCCTGGGATGATCTCCTACATCAGATTATTATACACCTCCCCGGTTGCCAGAGTCCGCGTTAACTCTCAAACTTCTACTCTGTTTCCTCTCTTTCGGGGTACCCGCCAGGGCTGCCCATTCTCCCCAATTCTGTTCGCTCTTGCCATTGAGCCTATGGCGGACTTCATCAGGGAACGGCACATGCGCGGGGGGATACGTCTCCAGGGCACCCCCGAGGTCGTCTCCCTATACGCGGACGATGTCCTGCTGTTCGTCAGAGACCCGGATCTCCACCTTGACCCTCTCCTCCGGGACATCACCCGCATCGGGACATTCTCAGGCTTCACGATTAATTACACCAAGTCCGAACTTTTCCCCCTCACGCACTCCACACTTCAGCCGGCCACTGAATACCCGCTCAGGTGGTCTCCCAACAGGATCAAATATCTGGGGGTTCATGTGTCCTTGACTAGGGAGGCTCTTCTGGCTGACAACTATGTTACAATGGCTGCACTAGCCGAAGCCAAACTAGAGCGCTGGCGCTCTCTTCCCTTATCACTAGCCGGGCGGCTGTCACTGGTCAAGATGATACTCCTCCCTAGGTTCCTGTACACGTTTACTAATGTTCCCATCTGGCCTGGAAGTAGGTACTTCACTGATCTACACAAGCTGTGTGCCCAGTTCTTGTGGCATTCTGGCGCCGTGCGGAAAAAGTGGGGCGCTATGACCCTTCCCTATGACAGGGGCGGCTTCGCGGCCCCTGACTTGATGAGTTATTGGACCGCGGCACAGGCACAGTTTGCCACGTACTGGTATCCTGGCCCTCCTTCTCGCCCGCATGTCAAGCTTGAAATCCTTGCTGCCTCCGGTGCTAACATTATATCCCTACTTCTGCATCGGAGATATGAGCCTGACTCTCCCAGACCACCTTATTGGCCTGGAGGCGGATATTCGCCGCAGGCCCCGAAGCTCACCCTTACTACAAATGGCTCCCCGCATGGCGGGTCCCCGGTTTGGAACCCACAAATGACTCAGCCCTGGCACGGCACTGGCGGGACCTGGGTTATCTGGCCCTTACTGACTTCTACCCGGATGGGGTATTCATAACGCCACAGACGTGGAAGCCAGCCCACTCGGGCTCGCCACTTGAGCTACTACAGTATTACCGACTCCGTGCAGCGTTCCGGGCGGCTTGGCCGTTTTCCCCAGCGAACCCCCAGACCACCCTGCCATCTACTATATTGCCAACTCCGGGGGGGTGCGGGGAGTGGTCTCATCACTGTACAAACTCCTGCTCACTGCTTCAGCAACACCGCCCTCCAAGGCGAGAGAGGACTGGGCCTCTGAACTGGGGGTTGTCATTTCAGAACAATTGTGGGGTAAAATGTGCTCCCACACCAGTAGGGTCTCCCTTAATTTTCGACATCGCACTATACAGTACAAATTGCTGAATAGGCTATACTATACCCCACGCAGACTTTCCAAATTCGCCCACTCCGACACGCGACTTTGCCCCCGTTGCGGGGCGGAAGATGCCGGTCATCTCCACATGTTCTGGGACTGCTCTAACCTGGCCCCATTCTGGGATGAGATTATTAAAACCATGTCCGGTTTCTGCGATGCGGTGCTCGAGCCTGATCCGATGGGGGTGTTGTTTGGACTGTGGGTTGATGAGGGCGCCAGAGGGGAGGCCAGGCTGCTAAACGTATGCTGTGCAATTGCTAAAAAATGTATCCTTCAAAACTGGAACTGTTCGGCCCCCCCTACCTTCCAGAAATGGCTAAATTTGGTGACCTGGTCCCGTAATTGCGAGGAGGACTACATCACTACCCTTCCAGGCCGGTCCCGGCCCAAAAACATTTGGACTGCCTTCAACAGCTATCTTAACGCCCTCGACGCTACCTCTTTGGCGGACAGCTCACCCTAGACCCCGTTTATGTATATTGTGCTCCCTAATATGTCATTTAGCCGATCTTTGTCTGAAAATGTATACTGCTGTTTGTGAGCATCCCAGTGCAATGTACCTTGTCATGCTTGAAGACCATACTATCGATCTGTTGTGTGTGTATGTCAACTACCACTGCCAGCAAAAATAAAAGTTTAAAAAAAAAAAAAATAATAATATGTTAAACCTTTATGTTGGCATTTCTAATGCAGATTTGACATTTGTATACATTGTTTTTTTTAATGAACAACATTTCTGGAAGAAATGTGCTCCTGTCACCAAATATATACAACCTAAGTGCAAATGATAGCTTTTGTTGTGTGGCGCTTACCTGGGCATTGGGGTACCGGATGAACCAAAGCAGTCTGGGTGTTCTTATGGCTCCTCCACTCTAATTTGGTTGCTCAGGCCCTGGAGGAAGCTGCATGGGGCAGAGTTAGCCTTGTTCCGTGTCTCTCCTTTAGTTGCTCGGGCCCTGGAGGAAGCTGCATGGGGCAAAGCTAGCTGTGTTCCTTGGATCTCCTTTGGTTGCTCGGGCCCTGGAGGATACTGCATGGGGCAGACCTAGCCTTGTTCCTTGGCTCTCCTTCGGTTGCTCAGGCCCTGGAAGAAGCTGCATGGGGCAGAGCTAGCCTTGCTCCTTGGCTCTCCTTCGGTTGCTCAGGTCCTGGAGGAAGCTGCATGGGGCAGAGCTAGCTGTGTTCCTTGGATCTCCTTCGGTTGCTTGGGCCCTGGAGGAAGCTGCATGGGCAGAGCTAGCCTTGTTCCTTGGCTCTCCTTCGGTTGCTCAGGCCCTGGAGGAAGCTGCATGGGGCGGAGCTAGCCTTGTTCCTTGGCTCTCCTTCAGTTGCTCAGGCCCTGGAGGAAGCTGCATGGGGCAGAGCTAGCCTTGTTCCTTGGCTCTCTTTTGGTTGCTCGAGCCCTGGAGGAAGCTGCATGGGGCAGAGCTAGCCTTGTTCCTTGGCTCTCCTTTGGTTGCTCGGGCTTTGGAGGAAGCTGCATGGGGCAGAGCTAGCCTTGTTCCTTGACTCTCCTTTGGTTGCTCGGGCCCTGGAGGAAGCTGCATGGGGCAGAGCTAGCTGTGTTCCATGGCTCTCCTTCGGTTGCTCTGGCCCTGGAGGAAGCTGCATGGGGCAGAGCTAGCCTTGTTTCTTGGCTCTCTTTTGGTAGCTCGAGCCCTGGAGGAACCTACATGGGGCAGAGCTAGTCTTGTTCCGTGGATCTCCTTTGGTTGCTTGGGCCATGGAGGAAGCTACATGGGGCAGAGCTAGCCTTCCTCCTTGGCTCTCCTTTGGTTGCTCGGGCCCTGGAGGAAGCTGCATGGGGCAGAGCTAGCGTTGCTCCTTGGCTCTGCCTTGGTTGCTCAGGCCCTGGAGGAAGCTGCATGGGGCAGAGTTAGCCTTGCTCTTTGGCCCTCCGTTGGTTGCTCAGGTCCTAAAGGAAGCTGCATGGGGCAGAGCTAGCTGTGTTCCTTGGCGATCCGTCGGTTGCTCAGGCCCTGGAGGAAGCTGCATGTGGCAGAGCTAGCCTTGCTGCTTGGCTCTCCTTCGGTTGCTTAGGTCCTGGAGGAAGTTGCATGGGACAGAGATAGCTGTGTTCCGTGGCTCTCCTTCGGGTACTCGGGCCATGGAGGAAGCTGCATGGGGCAGTGCTAGCCTTGTTCCTTGGCTCTGCTTTGGTTGCTCAGATCATGGAGGAAGCTGCATGGGGCAGAGTTAGCCTTGCTTCTTGGCTCTCTATGGTTGCTCAGGCCCTGGAGGAAGCTGCATGGGGCAGAGCTAGCCTTGTTCCTTGGAACTCCTTCGGTTGATCATGTCTTGGAGGAAGCTGCATGGGGCAGAGCTAGCTGTGTTCCTTGGCTCTCCTTTGTTTGCTCGGGCCCTGGAAGAAGCTGCTTGGGGCAGAGCTAGCCTTGCTCCTTGGCTCTTCTTTGGTTGTTCACGCCCTCGAGGAAGCTGCATGGGGCAGAGCTAGCCTTGATCCTTGTCTCTCCTTTGGTTGCTCAGGCCCTGGAGGAAGCTGAATGGGGCAGAGCTCGCTGTGTTCCTTGGCTCTCCTTCGGTTGCTCGGGCCGTTGAGGAAGCTGCATGGGGCAGAGCTAGCTGTGTTCCTGGGATCTCGTTCGGTTGCACAGGTCCTGGAGGAAGCTACATGGGGCAGGGTTAGCCTTGCTTCTTGGCTCTCCTTCGGTTGCTTATGTCTTGGAGGAAGCTGCATGGGGCAGAGCTAGCCATGCTGCTTGGCTCGCCTTTGGTTGCTCAGGTCCTGGAGGAAGATGCATGGGGCAGAGCTAGCCTTGTTCCTTGGATCTCCTTCGGTTGCTCGGACCCTGGAGGAAGCTGCATGGGGCAGATCTAGCCTTGCTCCTTGGCTCTCCTTTGGTTGCTCGTGCCCTGGAGGAAGCTGCACGGGGCAGATCTAGCCTTGCTCCTTGGCTCTCCTTTGGTTGCTCGCGCCCTGGAGGAAGCTGCATGGGGCAGAGCTAGCCTTGCTCGTTGGCTCTCCTTTGGTTGCTCAGGCCCTGGAGGAAGCTGCATGGGGCAGGGTTAGCCTGTTCCTTGGCTCTCCTTTGGTTGCTCAAGCCCTGGAGGAAGCTGCACGGGGCAAAGCTAGCTGTGTTCCTTGGATCTCTTTCAGTTGCTCGGGCCCTGGAGGAAGCTGCATGGGGCAGTGCTAGCCTTGTTCCTTGGCTCTCCTTTGGTTGCTCAGGCCCGGGAGGAAGCTGCATGGGCAAAGCTAGCTGTGTTCCTTGGATCTCTTTCAGTTGCTTGCGCCCTGGAGGAAGCTGCATGGGCCAGAGCTAGCCTTGCTCCTTGGCTCTCCTTTGGTTGCTCAGGCCCTGGAAGAAGCTGCATAGGGCAGAGCTAGCTGTGTTCCTTGGCTCTCCTTCGGTTGCTCAGTCCCTTGAGGAAGCTGCATGGGGCAGAGCTAACTGTGTTCCTTGGATCTCCTTCAGTTGCTCAGGTCCTGGAGGAAGCTGCATGGGGCAGAGTTAGCCTTGCTTCTTGGCTCTCGTTCGGTTGCTCAGGCCCTGGAGGAAGCTGCATGGGGCAGAGCAAGCTGTGTTCCTTGGCTCTCCTTCGGTTGCTCAGTCCCTGGAGGAAGCTGCATGGGGCAGAGCTAGCCTTGTTCCTTGGCTCTCTTTTGGTTGCTCGTGCCCTGGAGGAAGCTGCATGGGGCAGAGCTAGCCTTGTTCCTTGGCTCTCCTTTGGTTGCTCGGGCTTTGGAGGAAGCTGCATGGGGCAGAGCTAGCCTTGTTCCTTGACTCTCCTTTGGTTGCTCGGGCCCTGGAGGAAGCTGCATGGGGCAGAGCTAGCTGTGTTCCATGGCTCTCCTTCGGTTGCTCTGGCCCTGGAGGAAGCTGCATGGGGCAGAGCTAGCCTTGTTTCTTGGCTCTCTTTTGGTTGCTCGAGCCCTGGAGGAACCTAAATGGGGCAGAGCTAGTCTTGTTCCGTGGATCTCCTTTGGTTGCTTGGGCCATGGAGGAAGCTACATGGGGCAGAGCTAGCCTTCCTCCTTGGCTCTCCTTTGGTTGCTCGGGCCCTGGAGGAAGCTGCATGGGGCAGAGCTAGCGTTGCTCCTTGGCTCTGCCTTGGTTGCTCAGGCCCTGGAGGAAGCTGCATGGGGCAGAGTTAGCCTTGCTCTTTGGCCCTCCTTTGGTTGCTCAGGTCTAAAGGAAGCTGCATGGGGCAGAGCTAGCTGTGTTCCTTGGCGATCCGTCGGTTGCTCAGGCCCTGGAGGAAGCTGCATGTGGCAGAGCTAGCCTTGCTGCTTGGCTCTCCTTCGGTTGCTTAGGTCCTGGAGGAAGCTGCATGGGACAGAGATAGCTGTGTTCCGTGGCTCTCCTTCGGGTACTCGGGCCATGGAGGAAGCTGCATGGGGCAGTGCTAGCCTTGTTCCTTGGCTCTGCTTTGGTTGCTCAGGTCCTGGAGGAAGCTGCATGGGCAGAGTTAGCCTTGCTTCTTGGCTCTCTATGGTTGCTCAGGCCCTGGAGGAAGCTGCATGGGGCAGAGCTAGCCTTGTTCCTTGGAACTCCTTCAGTTGCTCATGTCTTGGAGGAAGCTGAATGGGGCAGAGCTCGCTGTGTTCCTTGGCTCTCCTTCGGTTGCTCGGGCCGTTGAGGAAGCTGCATGGGGCAGAGCTAGCTGTGTTCCTGGGATCTCGTTCGGTTGCACAGGTCCTGGAGGAAGCTGTATGGGGCAGAGTTAGCCTTGCTTCTTGGCTCTCCTTCGGTTGCTCAGACCCTGGAGGAAGCTGCATGGGGCAGAGCTAGCCTTGTTCCTTGCATCTCCTTCGGTTGCTTATGTCTTGGAGGAAGCTGCATGGGGCAGGGCTAGCCATGCTGCTTGGCTCGCCTTTGGTTGCTCAGGTCCTGGAGGAAGATGCATGGGGCAGAGCTAGCCTTGTTCCTTGGATCTCCTTCGGTTGCTCGGACCCTGGAGGAAGCTGCATGGGGCAGATCTAGCCTTGCTCCTTGGCTCTCCTTTGGTTGCTCGTGCCCTGGAGGAAGCTGCACGGGGCAGATCTAGCCTTGCTCCTTGGCTCTCCTTTGGTTGCTCGCGCCCTGGAGGAAGCTGCATGGGGCAGAGCTAGCCTTGCTCGTTGGCTCTCCTTTGGTTGCTCAGGCCCTGGAGGAAGCTGCATGGGGCAGGGTTAGCCTGGTCCTTGGCTCTCCTTTGGTTGCTCAAGCCCTGGAGGAAGCTGCACGGGGCAAAGCTAGCTGTGTTCCTTGGATCTCTTTCAGTTGCTCGGGCCCTGGAGGAAGCTGCATGGGGCAGTGCTAGCCTTGTTCCTTGGCTCTCCTTTGGTTGCTCAGGCCCGGGAGGAAGCTGCATGGGGCAAAGCTAGCTGTGTTCCTTGGATCTCTTTCAGTTGCTCGGGCCCTGGAGGAAGCTGCATGGGGCAGTGCTAGCCTTGTTCCTTGGCTCTCCTTTGGTTGCTCAGGCCCTGGAGGAAGCTGCACGGGGCAAAGCTAGCTGTGCTCCTTGGATCTCTTTCAGTTGCTTGCGCCCTGGAGGAAGCTGCATGGGCCAGAGCTAGCCTTGCTCCTTGGCTCTCCTTTGGTTGCTCAGGCCCTGGAAGAAGCTGCAGAGGGCAGAGCTAGCTGTGTTCCTTGGCTCTCCTTCGGTTGCTCAGTCCCTGGAGGAAGCTGCATGGGGCAGAGCTAACTGTGTTCCTTGGATCTCCTTCAGTTGCTCAGGTCCTGGAGGAAGCTGCATGGGGCAGAGTTAGCCTTTCTTCTTGGCTCTCGTTCGGTTGCTCAGGCCCTGGAGGAAGCTGCATGGGGCAGAGCTACCCTTGTTCCTTGGATCTCCTTCGGTTGCTCATGACTTGGAGGAAGCTGCATGGGGCAGAGCAAGCCATGCTCCTTGGCTCGCCTTCCGTTTCACTGGTCCTGGAGGAAGCTGCATGGGGCAGAGCTAGCCTTGCTCCTTTGCTCTCCTTTGGTTGCTCAGGCCCTGGAGGAAGAGGCATGGGGCAGAGCTAGCTGTGTTCCTTGGATCTCCTTCAGTTGCTCCGACGCTGGAGGAAGCTGCATGGGGCAGAGCTAGCCTTGCTCCTTGGCTCTCCTTTGGTTGCTCAGGCCCTGGAAGAAGCTGCATAGGGCAGAGCTAGCTGTGTTCCTTGGCTCTCCTTCGGTTGCTCAGTCCCTAGAGGAAGCTGCATGGGGCAGAGCTAACTGTGTTCCTTGGATCTCCTTCAGTTGCTCAGGTCCTGGAGGAAGCTGCATGGGGCAGAGTTAGCCTTGCTTCTTGGCTCTCGTTCGGTTGCTCAGGCCCTGGAGGAAGCTGCATGGGGCAGAGCTACCCTTGTTCCTTGGATCTCCTTCGGTTGCTCATGTCTTGGAGGAAGCTGCATGGGGCAGAGCAAGCCATGCTCCTTGGCTCGCCTTCCATTGCACAGGTCCTGGAGGAAGCTGCATGGGGCAGAGCTAGCCTTGCTCCTTGGCTCTCCTTTGGTTGCTCAGGCCCTGGAGGAAGCTGCATAGGGCAGAGCTAGCTGTGTTCCTTGGCTCTCCTTCGGTTGCTCAGTACCTGGAGGAAGCTGCATGGGGCAGAGCTAACTGTGTTCCTTGGATCTCCTTCAGTTGCTCAGGTCCTGGAGGAAGCTGCATGGGGCAGAGTTGGCCTTGCTTCTTGGCTCTCGTTCGGTTGCTCAGGCCCTGGAGGAAGCTCCATGGGGCAAAGCTACCCTTGTTCTTTGGATCTGCTTTGGTTGCTCAGGCCCTGGAGGAAGCTGCATGGGGCAGAGCTAGCTGTGTTCCATGGCTCTCCTTCGGTTGCTCTGGCCCTGGAGGAAGCTGCAGTGGGGCACAGTTAGCCTTATTCCTTGGCTCTCTTTTGGTTGCTCGAGCCCTGGAAGAAGCTGCATGGGGCAGAGCTAGTCTTGTTCCGTGGCTCTCCTTCGGTTGATCATGTCTTGGAGAAAGCTGCATGGGGCAGAGCTAGCTCTGTTCCTTGGCTCTCCTTTGTTTGCTCGGGCACTGGAAGAAGCTGCTTGGGGCAGAGCTAGCCTTGTTCCTTGGCTCTGCTTTGGTTGCTCAGGCCCTGGAGGAAGCTGCATGGGGCAGAGCTAGCCTTGTTCCTTGGAACTCCTTCGGTTGATCATGTCTTGGAGGAAGCTGCATGGGGCAGAGCTAGCTGTGTTCCTTGGCTCTCCTTTGTTTGCTCGGGCCCTGGAAGAAGCTGCTTGGGGCAGAGCTAGCCTTGCTCCTTGGCTCTTCTTTGGTTGCTCACGCCCTCGAGGAAGCTGCATGGGGCAGAGCCAGCCTTGATCCTTGTCTCTCCTTTGGTTGCTCAGGCCCTGGAGGAAGCTGAATGGGGCAGAGCTTGCTGTGTTCCTTGGCTCTCCTTCGGTTGCTCGGGCCATTGAGGAAGCTGCATGGGGCAGAGCTAGCTGTGTTCCTGGGATCTCGTTCGGTTGCACAGGTCCTGGAGGAAGCTGCATGGGGCAGAGTTAGCCTTGCTTCTTGGCTCTCCTTCGGTTGCTCAGGCCCTGGAGGAAGCTGCATGGGGCAGAGCTAGCCTTGTTCCTTGGATCTCCTTCGGTTGCTCATGTCTTGGAGGAAGCTGCATGGGGCAAAGCTAGCCATGCTGCTTGGCTCGCCTTCGGTTGCTCAGGTCCTGGAGGAAGATGCATGGGGCAGAGCTAGCCTTGTTCCTTGGATCTCCTTCGGTTGCTCGGACCCTGGAGGAAGCTGCATGGGACAGAGCTAGCCTTGCTCCTTGGCTCTCCTTTGGTTGCTCGTGCCCTGGAGGAAGCTGCATGGGGCAGAGCTAGCCTTGCTCCTTGGCTCTCCTTTGGTTGCTCGCGCCCTGGAGGAAGCTGCATGGGGCAGAGCTAGCCTTGCTCGTTGGCTCTCCTTTGTTTGCTCAGGCCCTGGAGGAGGCTGCATGGGGCAGGGTTAGCCTGTTCCTTGGCTCTCCTTTGGTTGCTCAAGCCCTGTAGGAAGCTGCACGGGGCAAAGCTAGCTGTATTCCTTGGATCTCTTTCAGTTGCTCGGGCCCTGGAGGAAGCTGCATGGGGCAGTGCTAACCTTGTTCCTTGGCTCTCCTTTGGTTGCTCAGGCCCTGGAGGAAGCTGCATGGGGCAAAGCTAGCTGTGTTCCTTGGATCTCTTTCAGTTGCTCGGGCCTTGGAGGAAGCTGCATGGGGCAGTGCTAGCCTTGTTCCTTGGCTCTCCTTTGGTTGCTCAGGCCCTGGAGGAAGCTGCACGGGGCAAAGATAGCTGTGTTCCTTGGATCTCTTTCAGTTGCTTGCACCCTGGAGGAAGCTGCATGGGCCAGAGCTAGCCTTGCTCCTTGGCTCTCCTTTGGTTGCTCAGGCCCTGGAAGAAGCTGCCTAGGGCAGAGCTAGCTGTGTTCCTTGGCTCTCCTTCGGTTGCTCAGTCCCTGGAGGAAGCTGCATGGGGCAGATATAACTGTGTTCCTTGGATCTCCTTCAGTTGCTCAGGTCCTGGAGGAAGCTGCATGGGGCAGAGTTAGCCTTACTTCTTGGCTCTCGTTCGGTTGCTCAGGCCCTGGAGGAAGCTGCATGGGGCAGAGCTACCCTTGTTCCTTGGATCTCCTTCGGTTGCTCATGACTTGGAGGAAGCTGCATGGGGCAGAGCAAGCCATGCTCCTTGGCTCGCCTTCCGTTTCACAGGTCTTGGAGGAAGCTGCATGGGGCAGAGCTAGCCTTGCTCCTTGGCTCTCCTTTGGTTGCTCAGGCCCTGGAGGAAGCTGCATGGGGCAGAGCTAGCTGTGTTCCTTGGATCTCCTTCAGTTGCTCCGATGCTGGAGGAAGCTGCATGGGGCAGAGCTAGCCTTGCTCCTTGGCTCTACTTTGGTTGCTTGCGCCCTGGAGGAAGCTGCATGGGCCAGAGCTAGCCTTGCTCCTTGGCTCTCCTTTGGTTGCTCAGGCCCTGGAAGAAGCTGCATAGGGCAGAGCTAGCTGTTTTCCTTGGCTCTCCTTCGGTTGCTCAGTCCCTGGAGGAAGCTGCATGGGGCAGAGCTAACTGTGTTCCTTGGATCTCCTTCAGTTGCTCAGGTCCTGGAGGAAGCTGCATGGGGCAGAGTTAGCCTTGCTTCTTGGCTCTCGTTCGGTTGCTCAGGCCCTGGAGGAAGCTGCATGGGGCAGAGCTACCCTTGTTCCTTGGATCTCCTTCGGTTGCTCATGTCTTGGAGGAAGCTGCATGGGGCAGAGCAAGCCATGCTCCTTGGCTCGCCTTCCATTGCACAGGTCCTGGAGGAAGCTGCATGGGGCAGAGCTAGCCTTGCTCCTTGGCTCTCCTTTCGTTGCTCAGGCCCTGGAGGAAGCTGCATAGGGCAGAGCTAGCTGTGTTCTTTGGCTCTCCTTTGGTTGCTCAGTACCTGGAGGAAGCTGCATGGGGCAGAGCTAACTGTGTTTCTTGGATCTCCTTCAGTTGCTCAGGTCCTGGAGGAAGCTGGATGGGGCAGAGCTACCCTTGTTCTTTGGATCTCCTTTGGTTGCTCAGGCCCTGGAGGAAGCTGCATGGGGCAGAGCTAGCTGTGTTCCATGGCTCTCCTTCGGTTGCTCTGGCCCTGGAGGAAGCTGCATGGGGCAGAGTTAGCCTTGTTCCTTGGCTCTCTTTTGGTTGCTCGAGCCCTGGAAGAAGCTGCATGGGGCAGAGCTAGTCTTGTTCCGTGGCTCTCCTTTGGTTGCTTGGGCCATGGAGGAAGCTACATGGGGCAGAGCTAGCCTTGCTCCTTGGCTCTCCTTTGGTTGCTCGGGCCCTGGAGGAAGCTGCATGGGGCAGAGCTAGCCTTGCTCCTTGGCTCTGCCTTGGTTGCTCAGGCCCTGGAGGAAGCTGCATGGGGCAGAGTTAGCCATGCTCTTTGGCCCTCCTTTGGTTGCTCAGGTCCTAAAGGAAGCTGCATGGGGCAGAGCTAGCTGTGTTTCTTGGCGATCCGTCGGTTGCTCGGGCCCTGGAGGAAGCTGCATGTGGCAGAGCTAGCCTTGCTGCTTGGCTCTCCTTTGGTTGCTTAGGTCCTGGAGGAAGCTGCATGGGACAGAGATAGCTGTGTTCCTTGGCTCTCCTTCGGTTGCTCAGGCCCTGGAGGAAGCTGCATGGGGCAGTGCTAGCCTTGTTCCTTGGCTCTGCTTTTGTTGCTCAGGCCCTCTAGGAAACTGCATGGGGCAGAGCTAGCCTTGCTCCTTGGATCTCCTTTGGTTGCTTAGGTCCTGGAGGAAGCTGCATGGGACAGAGCTAGCTGTGTTCCTTGGATCTCCTTCGTTGCTCACGTCCTGGCGGAAGCTGCATGGGGCAGAGTTAGCCTTGCTTCTTGGCTCTCTATGGTTGCTCAGTCCCTGGAGGAAGCTGCATGGGGCAGAGCTAGCCTTGTTCCTTGGAACTCCTTCGGTTGCTCATATCTTGGAGGAAGCTGCATGGGGCAGAGCTAGCCTTGTTCCTTGGAACTCCTTCGGTTGATCATGTCTTGGATGAAGCTGCATGGGGCCGAGCTAGCTGTGTTCCTTGGCTCTCCTTTGTTTGCTCGGGCCCTGGAAGAAGCTGCTTGGGGCAGAGCTAGCCTTGATCCTTGGCTCTTCTTTGGTTGCTCACGACCTCGTGGAAGCTGCATGGGGCAGAGCTAGCCTTGCTCCTTGTCTCTCCTTTGGTTGCTCAGGCCCTGGAGAAAGCTGCATGGGGCAGAGCTAGCTTTGTTCCTTGGATCTCCTTCGGTTGCTCATGTCTTGGAGGAAGCTGCATGGGGCAGAGCTAGCCATGCAGCTTGGCTCGCCTTCGGTTGCTCAGGTCCTGGAGGAAGATGCATGGGGCAGAGCTAGCTGTGTTCCTGGGATCTCCTTCGGTTGCACAGGTCCTGGAGGAAGCTGCATGGGGCAGAGTTAGCCTTGCTTCTTGGCTCTCCTTCGGTTGCTCAGGCCCTGGAGGAAGCTGCATGGGGCAGAGCTAGCTTTGTTCCTTGGATCTCCTTCGGTTGCTCATGTCTTGGAGGAAGCTGCATGGGGCAGAGCTAGCCATGCTGCTTGGCTCGCCTTCGGTTGCTCAGGTCCTGGAGGAAGATGAATGGGGCAGAGCTAGCCTTGTTCCTTGGATCTCCTTCGGTTGCTCGGACCCTGGAGGAAGCTGGAATGGGCAGAGCTAGCCTTGCTCCTTGGCTCTCCTTTGGTTGCTCGTGCCCTGGAAAAAGCTGCATGGGGCAGAGCTAGCCTTGCTCCTTGGCTCTCCTTTGGTTGCTCGCGCCCTGGAGGAAGCTGCATGGGGCAGAGCTAGCCTTGCTCGTTGGCTCTCCTTTGGTTGCTCAGGCCCTGGAAGAAGCTGCATGGGGCAGGGTTAGCCTGTTCCTTGGCTCTCCTTTGGTTGCTCAAGCCCTGGAGGAAGCTGCACGGGGAAAAGCTAGCTGTGTTCCTTGGATATCTTTCAGTTGCTCGGTCCCTGGAGGAAGCTGCATGGGGCAGTGCTAGCCTTGTTCTTTGGCACTCCGTTGGTTGCTCAGGCCCTGGAGGAAGCTGCATGGGGCAGAGCTATCCTTGCTACTTGGCTCTCATTTGGTTGCTCAGGCCCTGTAGGAAGCTGCTTGGGGCAGAGATAGCCTTGCTCCTTGGCTCTCCTTTATTTGCTCGAGCCCTGGAGGAAGCTGCATGGGGCAGAGATAGCCTTGCTCCTTGGATCTCCTTTCGTTGCTCAGGTCCTGGAGGAAGCTACATGGGGCAGAGTTAGCCGTGCTTCTCGGCTCTCCTTCGGTTGCTCAGGCCCTGGAGGAAGCTGCATGGGGCAGAGATAGCCTTGTTCACTTTATCTCTTTTGGTTGCTCGGGCCCTGGAGGAAGCTGCATGGGGCAGAGTTAGCCTTGTTCCTTAGCTCTCCTTTGCTTGCTCACACCCTGGAGGAAGCTGCATGGGGCAGAGCTAGCCTTGCTCCTTGGCTCTGTTTTGGTTGCTCAGGCCCTGGAGGAAGCTGCATGGGGCAGAGCTAGCCTTGCTGCTTGGCTCTCCTTCGGTTGCTCGGGCCCTGGAGGAAGCTGCATGGGGCAGAGCTAGCCTTGTTCCTTGGCTTTCCTTCGGTTGCTCAGGTCCTGGAGGAAGCTGCATGGGGCAGAGTTAGCCGTGCTTCTCGGCTCTCCTTCGGTTGCTCAGGCCCTGGAGGAAGCTGCATGGGGCAGAGATAGCCTTGTTCACTTTATCTCTTTTGGTTGCTCGGGCCCTGGAGGAAGCTGCATGGGGCAGAGCTAGCCTTGTTCCCTGGCTTTCCTTCGGTTGCTCAGGTCCTGGAGGAAGCTGCATGGGGCAGAGTTAGCCTTTCTCGGCTCTCCTTCGGTTGCTCAGACCCTGGAGGAAGCTGCATGGGGCAGACATAGCCTTGTTCACTGGATCTCTTTTGGTTGCTCATGTCTTGGAGGAAGCTGCATGGGGCACAGCTAGCCTTTTTCCTTGGCTCTCCTTTGGTTGCTCAAGCCCTGGAGGAAGCTGCACGGGGCAAAGCTAGCTGTGTTCATTGGATATCTTTCAGTTGCTCGGGCCCTGGAGGAAGCTGCATGGGGCAGTGCTAGCCTTGTTCTTTGGCACTCCGTTGGTTGCTCAGGCCCTGGAGGAAGCTGCATGGGGCAGAGCTATCCTTGCTACTTGGCTCTCATTTGGTTGCTCAGGCCCTGTAGGAAGCTGCATGGGGCAGAGATAGCCTTGCTCCTTAGCTCTCCGTTATTTGCTCGAGCCCTGGAGGAAGCTGCATGGGGCAGAGCTAGCCTTGTTCCTTGGCTTTCCTTCGGTTGCTCAGGTCCTGGAGGAAGCTGCATGGGGCAGAGTTAGCCTTGCTGCTTGGCTCTTGTTCGGTTGCTCGGGCCCTGGAGGAAGCTGCATGGGGCAGAGCTAGCCTTGTTCCTTGGCTTTCCTTCGGTTGCTCAGGTCCTGGAGGAAGCTGCATGGGGCAGAGTTAGCCTTGCTTCTCGGCTCTCCTTCGGTTGCTCAGGCCCTGGAGGAAGCTGCATGGAGCAGAGATAGCCTTGTTCTTTGGATCTCCTTTGGTTGCTCAGGCCCTGGAGGAAGCTGCATGGGGCAGAGCTAGCTGTGTTCCATGGCTCTCCTTCGGTTGCTCTGGCCCTGGAGGAAGCTGCATGGGGCAGAGTTAGCCTTGTTCCTTGGCTCTGTTTTGGTTGCTCGAGCCCTGGAGGAAGCTGCATGGGGCAGAGCTAGCCTTGCTCCTTGGCACTGCCTTGGTTGCTCAGGCCCTGGAGGAAGCTGCATGGGGCAGAGCTAGCCTTGCTCTTTGGCCCTCCTTTGGTTGCTCAGGTCCTAAAGGAAGCTGCATGGGGCAGAGCTAGCTGTGTTCCTTGGCGATCCGTCGGTTGCTCGGGCCTTGGAGGAAGCTGCATGTGGCAGAGCTAGCCTTGCTGCTTGGCTCTCCTTCGGTTGCTTAGGTCCTGGAGGAAGCTGCATGGGACAGAGATAGCTGTGTTCCTTGGCTCTCCTTCGGTTGCTCAGGCCCTGGAGGAAGCTGCATGGGGCAGTGCTAGCCTTGTTCCTTGGCTCTGCTTTGGTTGCTCAGGCCCTCGAGGAAGCTGCATGGGGCAGAGCTAGCCTTGCTCCTTGGATCTCCTTTGGTTGCTTAGGTCCTGGAGGAAGCTGCATGGGACAGAGCTAGCTGTGTTCCTTGGATCTCCTTCGTTGCTCAGGTCCTGGCGGAAGCTGCATGGGGCAGAGTTAGCCTTGCTTCTTGGCTCTCTATGGTTGCTCAGGCCCTGGAGGAGCCTGCATGGGGCAGAGCTAGCCTTGTTCCTTGGAACTCCTTCGGTTGCTCATGTCTTGGAGGAAGCTGCATGGGGCAGAGCTAGCTGTGTTCCTTGGCTCTCCTTTGTTTGCTCGGGCCCTGGAAGAAGCTGCTTGGGGCAGAGCTAGCCTTGCTCCTTGGCTCTTCTTTGGTTGCTCACGCCCTCGAGGAAGCTGCATGGGGCAGAGCTAGCCTTGCTCCTTGTCTCTCCTTTGGTTGTTCAGGCCCTGGAGGAAGCTGCATGGGGCAGAGCTAGCTTTGTTCCTTGGATCTCCTTCGGTTGCTCATGTCTTGGAGGAAGCTGCATGGGGCAGAGCTAGCCATGCTGCTTGGCTCGCTTTCGGTTGCTCAGGTCCTTGAGGAAGATGCATGGGGCAGAGCTAGCTGTGTTCCTGGGATCTCCTTCGGTTGCACAGGTCCTGGAGGAAGCTGCATGGGCAGAGTTAGCCTTGCTTCTTGGCTCTCCTTCGGTTGCTCAGGCCCTGGAGGAAGCTGCATGGGGCAGAGCTAGCTTTGTTCCTTGGATCTCCTTCGGTTGCTCATGTCTTGGAGGAAGCTGCATGGGGCAGAGCTAGCCATGCTGCTTGGCTCGCCTTCGGTTGCTCAGGTCCTGGAGGAAGATGCATGGGGCAGAGCTAGCCTTGTTCCTTGGATCTCCTTCGGTTGCTCGGACCCTGGAGGAAGCTGCATTGGGCAGAGCTAGCCTTGCTCCTTGGCTCTCCTTTGGTTGCTCGCGCCCTGGAGAAAGCTGCATGGGGCAGAGCTAGCCTTGCTCCTTGGCTCTCCTTTGGTTGCTCGCGCCCTGGAGGAAGCTGCATGGGGCAGAGCTAGCCTTGCTCGTTGGCTCTCCTTTGGTTGCTCAGGCCCTGGAAGAAGCTGCATGGGGCAGGGTTAGCCTGTTCCTTGGCTCTCCTTTGGTTGCTCAAGCCCTGGAGGAAGCTGCACGGGGCAAAGCTAGCTGTGTTCCTTGGATATCTTTCAGTTGCTCGGGCCCTGGAGGAAGCTGCATGGGGCAGTGCTAGCTTTGTTCTTTGGCACTCCGTTGGTTGCTCAGGCCCTGGAGGAAGCTGCATGGGGCAGAGCTATCCTTGCTACTTGGCTCTCATTTGGTTGCTCAGGTCCTGTAGGAAGCTGCATGGGGCAGAGATAGCCTTGCTCCTTGGCTCTCCTTTATTTGCTCGAGCCCTGGAGGAAGCTGCATGGGGCAGAGATAGCCTTGCTCCTTGGATCTCCTTTTGTTGCTCAGGTCCTGGAGGAAGCTGCATGGGGCAGAGCTAGCCCTGTTCCTTGGATGTCCTTCGGTTGCTCAGACCCTGGTGGAAGCTGCATGGGGCAGAGTTAGCCTTGTTCCTTAGCTCTCCTTTGCTTGCTCGCACCATGGAGGAAGCTGCTTGGGGCAGAGCTAGCCTTGCTCCTTGGCTCTGTTTTGGTTGCTCAGGCCCTGGAGGAAGCTGCATGGGGCAGAGCTAGCCTTGCTGCTTGGCTCTCCTTCGGTTGCTCGGGCCCTGGAGGAAGCTGCATGGGGCAGAGCTAGCCTTGTTCCTTGGCTTTCCTTCGGTTGCTCAGGTCCTGGAGGAAGCTGCATGGGGCAGAGTTAGCCGTGCTTCTCGGCTCTCCTTCGGTTGCTCAGGCCCTGGAGGAAGCTGCATGGGGCAGAGATAGCCTTGTTCACTGGATCTCTTTTGGTTGCTCGGGCCCTGGAGGAAGCTGCATGGGGCAGAGCTAGCCTTGTTCCCTGGCTTTCCTTCGGTTGCTCAGGTCCTGGAGGAAGCTGCATGGGGCAGAGTTAGCCTTTCTCGGCTCTCCTTCGGTTGCTCAGGCCGTGGAGGAAGCTGCATGGGGCAGACATAGCCTTGTTCACTGGATCTCTTTTGGTTGCTCATGTCTTGGAGGAAGCTGCATGGGGCACAGCTAGCCTTTTTCCTTGGCTCTCCTTTGGTTGCTCAAGCCCTGGAGGAAGCTGCACGGGGCAAAGCTAGCTGTGTTCATTGGATATCTTTCAGTTGCTCGGGCCCTGGAGGAAGCTGCATGGGGCAGTGCTAGCCTTGTTCTTTGGCACTCCGTTGGTTGCTCAGGCCCTGGAGGAAGCTGCATGGGGCAGAGCTATCCTTGCTACTTGGCTCTCATTTGGTTGCTCAGGCCCTGTAGGAAGCTGCATGGGGCAGAGATAGCCTTGCTCCTTGGCTCTCCGTTATTTGCTCGAGCCCTGGAGGAAGCTGCATGGGGCAGAGATAGCCTTGCTCCTTGGATCTCCTTTCGTTGCTGAGGTCCTGGAGGAAGCTGCATGGGGCAGAGCTAGCCCTGTTCCTTGGATCTCCTTCGGTTGCTCGGACCCTGGTGGAAGCTGCATGGGGCAGAGTTAGCCTTGTTCCTTAGCTCTCCTTTGCTTGCTCGCACCCTGGAGGAAGCTGCATGGGGCAGAGCTAGCCTTGCTGCTTGGCTCTCCTTCGGTTGCTCGGGCCCTGGAGGAAGCTGCATGGGGCAGAGCTAGCCTTGTTCCTTGGCTTTCCTTCGGTTGCTCAGGTCCTGGAGGAAGCTGCATGGGGCAGAGTTAGCCTTGCTTCTCGGCTCTCCTTCGGTTGCTCAGGCCCTGGAGGAAGCTGCATGGAGCAGAGATAGCCTTGTTCTTTGGATCTCCTTTGGTTGCTCAGGCCCTGGATGAAGCTGCATGGGGCAGAGCTAGCTGTGTTCCATGGCTCTCCTTCGGTTGCTCTGGCCCTGGAGGAAGCTGCATGGGGCAGAGTTAGCCTTGTTCCTTGGCTCTGTTTTGGTTGCTCGAGCCCTGGAGGAACCTGCATGGGGCAGAGCTAGCCTTGCTCCTTGGCTCTGCCTTGGTTGCTCAGGCCCTGGAGGAAGCTGCATGGGGCAGAGTTAGCCTTGCTCTTTGGCCCTCCTTTGGTTGCTCAGGTCCTAAAGGAAGCTGCATGGGGCAGAGCTAGCTGTGTTCCTTGGCGATCCGTCGGTTGCTCGGGCCTTGGAGGAAGCTGCATGTGGCAGAGCTAGCCTTGCTGCTTGGCTCTCCTTCGGTTGCTTAGGTCCTGGAGGAAGCTGCATGGGACAGAGATAGCTGTATTCCTTGGCTCTCCTTCGGTTGCTCAGGCCCTGGAGGAAGCTGCATGGGGCAGTGCTAGTCTTGTTCCTTGGCTCTGCTTTGGTTGCTCAGGCCCTGGAGGAAGCTGCATGGGGCAGAGCTAGCCTTGCTCCTTGGATCTCCTTTGGTTGCTTAGGTCCTGGAGGAAGCTGCATGGGACAGAGCTAGCTGTGTTCCTTGGATCTCCTTCGTTGCTCAGGTCCTGGCGGAAGCTGCATGGGGCAGAGTTAGCCTTGCTTCTTGGCTCTCTATGGTTGCTCAGGCCCTGGAGGAAGCTGCATGGGGCAGAGCTAGCCTTGTTCCTTGGAACTCCTTCGGTTGCTCATGTCTTGGAGGAAGCTGCATGGGGCAGAGCTAGCTGTGTTCCTTGGCTCTCCTTTGTTTGCTCGGGCCCTGGAAGAAGCTTCTTGGGGCAGAGCTAGCCTTGCTCCTTGGCTCTTCTTTGGTTGCTCACGCCCTCGAGGAAGCTGCATGGGGCAGAGCTAGCCTTGCTCCTTGTCTCTCCTTTGGTTGCTCAGGCCCTGGAGGAAGCTGCATGGGGCAGAGCTAGCTTTGTTCCTTGGATCTCCTTCGGTTGCTCATGTCTTGGAGGAAGCTGCATGGGGCAGAGCTAGCCATGCTGCTTGGCTCGCTTTCGGTTGCTCAGGTCCTGGAGGAAGATGCATGGGGCAGAGCTAGCTGTGTTCCTGGGATCTCCTTCGGTTGCACAGGTCCTGGAGGAAGCTGCATGGGGCAGAGTTAGCCTTGCTTCTTGGCTCTCCTTCGGTTGCTCAGGCCCTGGAGGAAGCTGCATGGGGCAGAGCTAGCTTTGTTCCTTGGATCGCCTTCGGTTGCTCATGTCTTGGAGGAAGCTGCATGGGGCAGAGCTAGCCATGCTGCTTGGCTCGCCTTCGGTTGCTCAGGTCCTGGAGGAAGATGCATGGGGCAGAGCTAGCCTTGTTCCTTGGATCTCCTTCGGTTGCTCGGACCCTGGAGGAAGCTGCATTGGGCAGAGCTAGCCTTGCTCCTTGGCTCTCCTTTGGTTGCTCGCGCCCTGGAGAAAGCTGCATGGGGCAGAGCTAGCCTTGCTCCTTGGCTCTCCTTTGGTTGCTCGCGCCCTGGAGGAAGCTGCATGGGGCAGAGCTAGCCTTGCTCGTTGGCTCTCCTTTGGTTGCTCAGGCCCTGAAGAAGCTGCATGGGGCAGGGTTAGCCTGTTCCTTGGCTCTCCTTTGGTTGCTCAAGCCCTGGAGGAAGCTGCATGGGGCAGTGCTAGCCTTGTTCCTTGGCTCTCCTTTGGTTGCTTGCGCCCTGGAGGAAGCTGCATGGGGCAGTGTTAGCCTTGCTCCTTGGCTCTCCTTTGTTTGCTCGGGCCCTGGACGAAGCTGCATGGGGCAGAGATAGCCTTGCTCCTTGGATCTCCTTTGGTTGCTCAGGTCCTGGAGGAAGCTGCATGGGGCAAAGCTAGCCTTGTTCCTTGGATCTCCTTAGTTTGATTGGACCCTGGAGGAAGCTGCATTGAGCAGAGCTAGCCTTGTTCCTTGGCTCTCATTTGTTTGCTCGCACCCTAGAGGATGCTGCATGGGGCAGAGCTAGCCTTACTCCTTGGCTCTCCTTTGGTTGCTCAGGCCCTGGAGTAAGCTGCATGGGGCAGATTTAGCTGTGTTCCTTGGCTCTGCTTCGGTTACTCGGGCCCTGGAGAAAGCTGCATGGGGCAGAGCTACCTGTGTTCCTTGGCTCTTCTTGGGTTGCTCAGGCCCTGGAGGAAGCTACATGGGGCAGAGTTAGCATTCCTTCTTGGCTCTCCTTCGGTTCCTCAGGCCCTGGTGGAAGCTGCATGGGGCAGAGCTAGCCTTGTTCCTTGGATCTACTTTGGTTGCTCATATCTTGGAGGAAGCTGCATGGGGCAGAGCTAGCCTTGCTCCTTGGCTCTCCTTTGGTTGCTCAAGACCTGGAGGAAGCTGCATGGGGCAGAGCTAGCCTTGCTCCTTGGCTCTCCTTTGGTTGCTCAGGTCCTTGAGGAAGTTGCATGGGGCAGAGCTAGCTGTGTTCCTTGGCTCTACTTTGGTTGCTCAGGCCCTAGAGGAAGCTGCATGGGGCAAAGCTAGCTGTGTTCCTTGGAACTCCTTCAGTTGCTCGGGCCCTGGAGGAAGCTGCATGGGGCAGTGCTAGCCTTGTTCCTTGGCTCTCCTTCGGTTGCTCAGGCCCTGTAGGAAGCTGCATGGGGCAGAGCTAGCTGTGTTCCTTGGCTCTCCTTCATTTGCTCGCACCCTGGAGGAAGCTGCATGGGGCAGAGCTAGCCTTGCTCCTTGGCTCTTCTTTGTTTGCTCGGGCCCTTGAGGAAAATGAATGGGCAGAGCTAGCCTTGCTCCTTGGATCTCCTTTGGTTGCTCAGGTCCTGGAGGAAGCTGCATGGGGCAGAGTTAGCCTTGCTCTTTGGCCCTCCTTTGGTTGCTCAGGTCCTAAAGGAAGCTGCATGGGGCAGAGCTAGCTGTGTTCCTTGGCGATCCGTCGGTTGCTCAGGCCCTGGAGGAAGCTGCATGTGGCAGAGCTAGCCTTGCTGCTTGGCTCTCCTTCGGTTGCTTAGGTCCTGGAGGAAGCTGCATGGGACAGAGATAGCTGTGTTCCGTGGCTCTCCTTCGGGTACTCGGGCCATGGAGGAAGCTGCATGGGGCAGTGCTAGCCTTGTTCCTTGGCTCTGCTTTGGTTGCTCAGGTCCTGGAGGAAGCTGCATGGGCAGAGTTAGCCTTGCTTCTTGGCTCTCTATGGTTGCTCAGGCCCTGGAGGAAGCTGCATGGGGCAGAGCTAGCCTTGTTCCTTGGAACTCCTTCAGTTGCTCATGTCTTGGAGGAAGCTGAATGGGGCAGAGCTCGCTGTGTTCCTTGGCTCTCCTTCGGTTGCTCGGGCCGTTGAGGAAGCTGCATGGGGCAGAGCTAGCTGTGTTCCTGGGATCTCGTTCGGGTGCACAGGTCCTGGAGGAAGCTGTATGGGGCAGAGTTAGCCTTGCTTCTTGGCTCTCCTTCGGTTGCTCAGGCCCTGGAGGAAGCTGCATGGGGCAGAGCTAGCCTTGTTCCTTGCATCTCCTTCGGTTGCTTATGTCTTGGAGGAAGCTGCATGGGGCAGGGCTAGCCATGCTGCTTGGCTCGCCTTTGGTTGCTCAGGTCCTGGAGGAAGATGCATGGGGCAGAGCTAGCCTTGTTCCTTGGATCTCCTTCGGTTGCTCGGACCCTGGAGGAAGCTGCATGGGGCAGATCTAGCCTTGCTCCTTGGCTCTCCTTTGGTTGCTCGTGCCCTGGAGGAAGCTGCACGGGGCAGATCTAGCCTTGCTCCTTGGCTCTCCTTTGGTTGCTCGCGCCCTGGAGGAAGCTGCATGGGGCAGAGCTAGCCTTGCTCGTTGGCTCTTCTTTGGTTGCTCAGGCCCTGGAGGAAGCTGCATGGGGCAGGGTTAGCCTGTTCCTTGGCTCTCCTTTGGTTGCTCAAGCCCTGGAGGAAGCTGCACGGGGCAAAGCTAGCTGTGTTCCTTGGATCTCTTTCAGTTGCTCGGGCCCTGGAGGAAGCTGCATGGGGCAGTGCTAGCCTTGTTCCTTGGCTCTCCTTTGGTTGCTCAGGCCCGGGAGGAAGCTGCATGGGGCAAAGCTAGCTGTGTTCCTTGGATCTCTTTCAGTTGCTCGGGCCCTGGAGGAAGCTGCATGGGGCAGTGCTAGCCTTGTTCCTTGGCTCTCCTTTGGTTGCTCAGGCCCTGGAGGAAGCTGCACGGGGCAAAGCTAGCTGTGCTCCTTGGATCTCTTTCAGTTGCTTGTGCCCTGGAGGAAGCTGCATGGGCCAGAGCTAGCCTTGCTCCTTGGCTCTCCTTTGGTTGCTCAGGCCCTGGAAGAAGCTGCAGAGGGCAGAGCTAGCTGTGTTCCTTGGCTCTCCTTCGGTTGCTCAGTCCCTGGAGGAAGCTGCATGGGGCAGAGCTAACTGTGTTCCTTGGATCTCCTTCAGTTGCTCAGGTCCTGGAGGAAGCTGCATGGGGCAGAGTTAGCCTTTCTTCTTGGCTCTCGTTCGGTTGCTCAGGCCCTGGAGGAAGCTGCATGGGGCAGAGCTACCCTTGTTCCTTGGATCTCCTTCGGTTGCTCATGACTTGGAGGAAGCTGCATGGGGCAGAGCAAGCCATGCTCCTTGGCTCGCCTTCCGTTTCACAGGTCCTGGAGGAAGCTGCATGGGGCAGAGCTAGCCTTGCTCCTTTGCTCTCCTTTGGTTGCTCAGGCCCTGGAGGAAGAGGCATGGGGCAGAGCTAGCTGTGTTCCTTGGATCTCCTTCAGTTGCTCCGACGCTGGAGGAAGCTGCATGGGGCAGAGCTAGCCTTGCTCCTTGGCTCTCCTTTGGTTGCTCAGGCCCTGGAAGAAGCTGCATAGGGCAGAGCTAGCTGTGTTCCTTGGCTCTCCTTCGGTTGCTCAGTCCCTAGAGGAAGCTGCATGGGGCAGAGCTAACTGTGTTCCTTGGATCTCCTTCAGTTGCTCAGGTCCTGGAGGAAGCTGCATGGGGCAGAGTTAGCCTTGCTTCTTGGCTCTCGTTCGGTTGCTCAGGCCCTGGAGGAAGCTGCATGGGGCAGAGCTACCCTTGTTCCTTGGATCTCCTTCGGTTGCTCATGTCTTGGAGGAAGCTGCATGGGGCAGAGCAAGCCATGCTCCTTGGCTCGCCTTCCATTGCACAGGTCCTGGAGGAAGCTGCATGGGGCAGAGCTAGCCTTGCTCCTTGGCTCTCCTTTGGTTGCTCAGGCCCTGGAGGAAGCTGCATAGGGCAGAGCTAGCTGTGTTCCTTGGCTCTCCTTCGGTTGCTCAGTACCTGGAGGAAGCTGCATGGGGCAGAGCTAACTGTGTTCCTTGGATCTCCTTCAGTTGCTCAGGTCCTGGAGGAAGCTGCATGGGGCAGAGTTGGCCTTGCTTCTTGGCTCTCGTTCGGTTGCGCAGGCCCTGGAGGAAGCTCCATGGGGCAAAGCTACCCTTGTTCTTTGGATCTGCTTTGGTTGCTCAGGCCCTGGAGGAAGCTGCATGGGGCAGAGCTTGCTGTGTTCCATGGCTCTCCTTCGGTTGCTCTGGCCCTGGAGAAAGCTGCAGTGGGGCACAGTTAGCCTTATTCCTTGGCTCTCTTTTGGTTGCTCGAGCCCTGGAAGAAGCTGCATGGGGCAGAGCTAGTCTTATTCCGTGGCTCTCCTTCGGTTGATCATGTCTTGGAGAAAGCTGCATGGGGCAGAGCTAGCTCTGTTCCTTGGCTCTCCTTTGTTTGCTCGGGCACTGGAAGAAGCTGCTTGGGGCAGAGATAGCCTTGTTCCTTGGCTCTGCTTTGGTTGCTCAGGCCCTGGAGGAAGCTGCATGGGGCAGAGCTAGCCTTGTTCCTTGGAACTCCTTCGGTTGATCATGTCTTGGAGGAAGCTGCATGGGGCAGAGCTAGCTGTGTTCCTTGGCTCTCCTTTGTTTGCTCGGGCCCTGGAAGAAGCTGCTTGGGGCAGAGCTAGCCTTGCTCCTTGGCTCTTCTTTGGTTGCTCACGCCCTCGAGGAAGCTGCATGGGGCAGAGCCAGCCTTGATCCTTGTCTCTCCTTTGGTTGCTCAGGCCCTGGAGGAAGCTGAATGGGGCAGAGCTTGCTGTGTTCCTTGGCTCTCCTTCGGTTGCTCGGGCCATTGAGGAAGCTGCATGGGGCAGAGCTAGCTGTGTTCCTGGGATCTCGTTCGGTTGCACAGGTCCTGGAGGAAGCTGCATGGGGCAGAGTTAGCCTTGCTTCTTGGCTCTCCTTCGGTTGCTCAGGCCCTGGAGGAAGCTGCATGGGGCAGAGCTAGCCTTGTTCCTTGGATCTCCTTCGGTTGCTCATGTCTTGGAGGAAGCTGCATGGGGCAAAGCTAGCCATGCTGCTTGGCTCGCCTTCGGTTGCTCAGGTCCTGGAGGAAGATGCATGGGGCAGAGCTAGCCTTGTTCCTTGGATCTCCTTCGGTTGCTCGGACCCTGGAGGAAGCTGCATGGGACAGAGCTAGCCTTGCTCCTTGGCTCTCCTTTGGTTGCTCGTGCCCTGGAGGAAGCTGCATGGGGCAGAGCTAGCCTTGCTCCTTGGCTGTCCTTTGGTTGCTCGCGCCCTGGAGGAAGCTGCATGGGGCAGAGCTAGCCTTGCTCGTTGGCTCTCCTTTGTTTGCTCAGGCCCTGGAGGAGGCTGCATGGGGCAGGGTTAGCCTGTTCCTTGGCTCTCCTTTGGTTGCTCAAGCCCTGTAGGAAGCTGCACGGGGCAAAGCTAGCTGTATTCCTTGGATCTCTTTCAGTTGCTTGGGCCCTGGAGGAAGCTGCATGGGGCAGTGCTAACCTTGTTCCTTGGCTCTCCTTTGGTTGCTCAGGCCCTGGAGGAAGCTGCATGGGGCAAAGCTAGCTGTGTTCCTTGGATCTCTTTCAGTTGCTCGGGCCTTGGAGGAAGCTGCATGGGGCAGTGCTAGCCTTGTTCCTTGGCTCTCCTTTGGTTGCTCAGGCCCTGGAGGAAGCTGCACGGGGCAAAGATAGCTGTGTTCCTTGGATCTCTTTCAGTTGCTTGCACCCTGGAGGAAGCTGCATGGGCCAGAGCTAGCCTTGCTCCTTGGCTCTCCTTTGTTTGATCAGGCCCTGGAAGAAGCTGCCTAGGGCAGAGCTAGCTGTGTTCCTTGGCTCTCCTTCGGTTGCTCAGTCCCTGGAGGAAGCTGCATGGGGCAGATATAACTGTGTTCCTTGGATCTCCTTCAGTTGCTCAGGTCCTGGAGGAAGCTGCATGGGGCAGAGTTAGCCTTACTTCTTGGCTCTCGTTCGGTTGCTCAGGCCCTGGAGGAAGCTGCATGGGGCAGAGCTACCCTTGTTCCTTGGATCTCCTTCGGTTGCTCATGACTTGGAGGAAGCTGCATGGGGCAGAGCAAGCCATGCTCCTTGGCTCGCCTTCCGTTTCACAGGTCTTGGAGGAAGCTGCATGGGGCAGAGCTAGCCTTGCTCCTTGGCTCTCCTTTGGTTGCTCAGGCCCTGGAGGAAGCTGCATGGGGCAGAGCTAGCTGTGTTCCTTGGATCTCCTTCAGTTGCTCCGATGCTGGAGGAAGCTGCATGGGGCAGAGCTAGCCTTGCTCCTTGGCTCTACTTTGGTTGCTTGCGCCCTGGAGGAAGCTGCATGGGCCAGAGCTAGCCTTGCTCCTTGGCTCTCCTTTGGTTGCTCAGGCCCTGGAAGAAGCTGCATAGGGCAGAGCTAGCTGTTTTCCTTGGCTCTCCTTCGGTTGCTCAGTCCCTGGAGGAAGCTGCATGGGGCAGAGCTAACTGTGTTCCTTGGATCTCCTTCAGTTGCTCAGGTCCTGGAGGAAGCTGCATGGGGCAGAGTTAGCCTTGCTTCTTGGCTCTCGTTCGGTTGCTCAGGCCCTGGAGGAAGCTGCATGGGGCAGAGCTACCCTTGTTCCTTGGATCTCCTTCGGTTGCTCATGTCTTGGAGGAAGCTGCATGGGGCAGAGCAAGCCATGCTCCTTGGCTCGCCTTCCATTGCACAGGTCCTGGAGGAAGCTGCATGGGGCAGAGCTAGCCTTGCTCCTTGGCTCTCCTTTCGTTGCTCAGGCCCTGGAGGAAGCTGCATAGGGCAGAGCTAGCTGTGTTCTTTGGCTCTCCTTCGGTTGCTCAGTACCTGGAGGAAGCTGCATGGGGCAGAGCTAACTGTGTTTCTTGGATCTCCTTCAGTTGCTCAGGTCCTGGAGGAAGCTGGATGGGGCAGAGCTACCCTTGTTCTTTGGATCTCCTTTGGTTGCTCAGGCCCTGGAGGAAGCTGCATGGGGCAGAGCTAGCTGTGTTCCATGGCTCTCCTTCGGTTGCTCTGGCCCTGGAGGAAGCTGCATGGGGCAGAGTTAGCCTTGTTCCTTGGCTCTCTTTTGGTTGCTCGAGCCCTGGAAGAAGCTGCATGGGGCAGAGCTAGTCTTGTTCCGTGGCTCTCCTTTGGTTGCTTAGGCCATGGAGGAAGCTACATGGGGCAGAGCTAGCCTTGCTCCTTGGCTCTCCTTTGGTTGCTCGGGCCCTGGAGGAAGCTGCATGGGGCAGAGCTAGCCTTGCTCCTTGGCTCTGCCTTGGTTGCTCAGGCCCTGGAGGAAGCTGCATGGGGCAGAGTTAGCCGTGCTCTTTGGCCCTCCTTTGGTTGCTCAGGTCCTAAAGGAAGCTGCATGGGGCAGAGCTAGCTGTGTTTCTTGGCGATCCGTCGGTTGCTCGGGCCCTGGAGGAAGCTGCATGTGGCAGAGCTAGCCTTGCTGCTTGGCTCTCCTTTGGTTGCTTAGGTCCTGGAGGAAGCTGCATGGGACAGAGATAGCTGTGTTCCTTGGCTCTCCTTCGGTTGCTCAGGCCCTGGAGGAAGCTGCATGGGGCAGTGCTAGCCTTGTTCCTTGGCTCTGCTTTTGTTGCTCAGGCCCTCTAGGAAACTGCATGGGGCAGAGCTAGCCTTGCTCCTTGGATCTCCTTTGGTTGCTTAGGTCCTGGAGGAAGCTGCATGGGACAGAGCTAGCTGTGTTCCTTGGATCTCCTTCGTTGCTCACGTCCTGGCGGAAGCTGCATGGGGCAGAGTTAGCCTTGCTTCTTGGCTCTCTATGGTTGCTCAGTCCCTGGAGGAAGCTGCATGGGGCAGAGCTAGCCTTGTTCCTTGGAACTCCTTCGGTTGCTCATATCTTGGAGGAAGCTGCATGGGGCAGAGCTAGCCTTGTTCCTTGGAACTCCTTCGGTTGATCATGTCTTGGATGAAGCTGCATGGGGCAGAGCTAGCTGTGTTCCTTGGCTCTCCTTTGTTTGCTCGGGCCCTGGAAGAAGCTGCTTGGGGCAGAGCTAGCCTTGATCCTTGGCTCTTCTTTGGTTGCTCACGACCTCGTGGAAGCTGCATGGGGCAGAGCTAGCCTTGCTCCTTTTCTCTCCTTTGGTTGCTCAGGCCCTGGAGAAAGCTGCATGGGGCAGAGCTAGCTTTGTTCCTTGGATCTCCTTCGGTTGCTCATGTCTTGGAGGAAGCTGCATGGGGCAGAGCTAGCCATGCAGCTTGGCTCGCCTTCGGTTGCTCAGGTCCTGGAGGAAGATGCATGGGGCAGAGCTAGCTGTGTTCCTGGGATCTCCTTCGGTTGCACAGGTCCTGGAGGAAGCTGCATGGGGCAGAGTTAGCCTTGCTTCTTGGCTCTCCTTCGGTTGCTCAGGCCCTGGAGGAAGCTGCATGGGGCAGAGCTAGCTTTGTTCCTTGGATCTCCTTCGGTTGCTCATGTCTTGGAGGAAGCTGCATGGGGCAGAGCTAGCCATGCTGCTTGGCTCGCCTTCGGTTGCTCAGGTCCTGGAGGAAGATGAATGGGGCAGAGCTAGCCTTGTTCCTTGGATCTCCTTCGGTTGCTCGGACCCTGGAGGAAGCTGGAATGGGCAGAGCTAGCCTTGCTCCTTGGCTCTCCTTTGGTTGCTCGTGCCCTGGAAAAAGCTGCATGGGGCAGAGCTAGCCTTGCTCCTTGGCTCTCCTTTGGTTGCTCGCGCCCTGGAGGAAGCTGCATGGGGCAGAGCTAGCCTTGCTCGTTGGCTCTCCTTTGGTTGCTCAGGCCCTGGAAGAAGCTGCATGGGGCAGTGCTAGCCTTGTTCTTTGGCACTCCGTTGGTTGCTCAGGCCCTGGAGGAAGCTGCATGGGGCAGAGCTATCCTTGCTACTTGGCTCTCATTTGGTTGCTCAGGCCCTGTAGGAAGCTGCTTGGGGCAGAGATAGCCTTGCTCCTTGGCTCTCCTTTATTTGCTCGAGCCCTGGAGGAAGCTGCATGGGGCAGAGATAGCCTTGCTCCTTGGATCTCCTTTCATTGCTCAGGTCCTGGAGGAAGCTACATGGGGCAGAGCTAGCCCTGTTCCTTGGATCTCCTTCGGTTGCTCGGACCCTGGTGGAAGCTGCATGGGCCAGAGTTAGCCTTGTTCCTTAGCTCTCCTTTGCTTGCTCACACCCTGGAGGAAGCTGCATGGGGCAGAGCTAGCCTTGCTCCTTGGCTCTGTTTTGGTTGCTCAGGCCCTGGAGGAAGCTGCATGGGGCAGAGCTAGCCTTGCTGCTTGGCTCTCCTTCGGTTGCTCGGGCCCTGGAGGAAGCTGCATGGGGCAGAGCTAGCCTTGTTCCTTGGCTTTCCTTCGGTTGCTCAGGTCCTGGAGGAAGCTGCATGGGGCAGAGTTAGCCGTGCTTCTCGGCTCTCCTTCGGTTGCTCAGGCCCTGGAGGAAGCTGCATGGGGCAGAGATAGCCTTGTTCACTTTATCTCTTTTGGTTGCTCGGGCCCTGGAGGAAGCTGCATGGGGCAGAGCTAGCCTTGTTCCCTGGCTTTCCTTCGGTTGCTCAGGTCCTGGAGGAAGCTGCATGGGGCAGAGTTAGCCTTTCTCGGCTCTCCTTCGGTTGCTCAGACCCTGGAGGAAGCTGCATGGGGCAGACATAGCCTTGTTCACTGGATCTCTTTTGGTTGCTCATGTCTTGGAGGAAGCTGCATGGGGCACAGCTAGCCTTTTTCCTTGGCTCTCCTTTGGTTGCTCAAGCCCTGGAGGAAGCTGCACGGGGCAAAGCTAGCTGTGTTCATTGGATATCTTTCAGTTGCTCGGGCCCTGGAGGAAGCTGCATGGGGCAGTGCTAGCCTTGTTCTTTGGCACTCCGTTGGTTGCTCAGGCCCTGGAGGAAGCTGCATGGGGCAGAGCTATCCTTGCTACTTGGCTCTCATTTGGTTGCTCAGGCCCTGTAGGAAGCTGCATGGGGCAGAGATAGCCTTGCTCCTTAGCTCTCCGTTATTTGCTCGAGCCCTGGAGGAAGCTGCATGGGGCAGAGCTAGCCTTGCTGCTTGGCTCTCGTTCGGTTGCTCGGGCCCTGGAGGAAGCTGCATGGGGCAGAGCTAGCCTTGTTCCTTGGCTTTCCTTCGGTTGCTCAGGTCCTGGAGGAAGCTGCATGGGGCAGAGTTAGCCTTGCTTCTCGGCTCTCCTTCGGTTGCTCAGGCCCTGGAGGAAGCTGCATGGAGCAGAGATAGCCTTGTTCTTTGGATCTCCTTTGGTTGCTCAGGCCCTGGAGGAAGCTGCATGGGGCAGAGCTAGCTGTGTTCCATGGCTCTGCTTCGGTTGCTCTGGCCCTGGAGGAAGCTGCATGGGGCAGAGTTAGCCTTGTTCCTTGGCTCTGTTTTGGTTGCTCGAGCCCTGGAGGAAGCTGCATGGGGCAGAGCTAGCCTTGCTCCTTGGCTCTGCCTTGGTTGCTCAGGCCCTGGAGGAAGCTGCATGGGGCAGAGCTAGCCTTGCTCTTTGGCCCTCCTTTGGTTGCTCAGGTCCTAAAGGAAGCTGCATGGGGCAGAGCTAGCTGTGTTCCTTGGCGATCCGTCGGTTGCTCGGGCCTTGGAGGAAGCTGCATGTGGCAGAGCTAGCCTTGCTGCTTGGCTCTCCTTCGGTTGCTTAGGTCCTGGAGGAAGCTGCATGGGACAGAGATAGCTGTGTTCCTTGGCTCTCCTTCGGTTGCTCAGGCCCTGGAGGAAGCTGCATGGGGCAGTGCTAGCCTTGTTCCTTGGCTCTGCTTTGGTTGCTCAGGCCCTCAAGGAAGCTGCATGGGGCAGAGCTAGCCTTGCTCCTTGGATCTCCTTTGGTTGCTTAGGTCCTGGAGGAAGCTGCATGGGACAGAGCTAGCTGTGTTCCTTGGATCTCCTTCGTTGCTCAGGTCCTGGCGGAAGCTGCATGGGGCAGAGTTAGCCTTGCTTCTTGGCTCACTATGGTTGCTCAGGCCCTGGAGGAACCTGCATGGGGCAGAGCTAGCCTTGTTCCTTGGAACTCCTTCGGTTGCTCATGTCTTGGAGGAAGCTGCATGGGGCAGAGCTAGCTGTGTTCCTTGGCTCTCCTTTGTTTGCTCGGGCCCTGGAAGAAGCTGCTTGGGGCAGAGCTAGCCTTGCTCCTTGGCTCTTCTTTGGTTGCTCACGCCCTCGAGGAAGCTGCATGGGGCAGAGCTAGCCTTGCTCCTTGTCTCTCCTTTGGTTGTTCAGGCCCTGGAGGAAGCTGCATGGGGCAGAGCTAGCTTTGTTCCTTGGATCTCCTTCGGTTGCTCATGTCTTGGAGGAAGCTGCATGGGGCAGAGCTAGCCATGCTGCTTGGCTCGCTTTCGGTTGCTCAGGTCCTGGAGGAAGATGCATGGGGCAGAGCTAGCTGTGTTCCTGGGATCTCCTTCGGTTGCACAGGTCCTGGAGGAAGCTGCATGGGGCAGAGTTAGCCTTGCTTCTTGGCTCTCCTTCGGTTGCTCAGGCCCTGGAGGAAGCTGCATGGGGCAGAGCTAGCTTTGTTCCTTGGATCTCCTTCGGTTGCTCATGTCTTGGAGGAAGCTGCATGGGGCAGAGCTAGCCATGCTGCTTGGCTCGCCTTCGGTTGCTCAGGTCCTGGAGGAAGATGCATGGGGCAGAGCTAGCCTTGTTCCTTGGATCTCCTTCGGTTGCTCGGACCCTGGAGGAAGCTGCATTGGGCAGAGCTAGCCTTGCTCCTTGGCTCTCCTTTGGTTGCTCGCGCCCTGGAGAAAGCTGCATGGGGCAGAGCTAGCCTTGCTCCTTGGCTCTCCTTTGGTTGCTCGCGCCCTGGAGGAAGCTGCATGGGGCAGAGCTAGCCTTGCTCGTTGGCTCTCCTTTGGTTGCTCAGGCCCTGGAAGAAGCTGCATGGGGCAGGGTTAGCCTGTTCCTTGGCTCTCCTTTGGTTGCTCAAGCCCTGGAGGAAGCTGCACGGGGCAAAGCTAGCTGTGTTCCTTGGATATCTTTCAGTTGCTCGGGCCCTGGAGGAAGCTGCATGGGGCAGTGCTAGCTTTGTTCTTTGGCACTCCGTTGGTTGCTCAGGCCCTGGAGGAAGCTGCATGGGGCAGAGCTATCCTTGCTACTTGGCTCTCATTTGGTTGCTCAGGTCCTGTAGGAAGCTGCATGGGGCAGAGATAGCCTTGCTCCTTGGCTCTCCTTTATTTGCTCGAGCCCTGGAGGAAGCTGCATGGGGCAGAGATAGCCTTGCTCCTTGGATCTCCTTTTGTTGCTCAGGTCCTGGAGGAAGCTGCATGGGGCAGAGCTAGCCCTGTTCCTTGGATGCCCTTCGGTTGCTCAGACCCTGGTGGAAGCTGCATGGGGCAGAGTTAGCCTTGTTCCTTAGCTCTCCTTTGCTTGCTCGCACCATGGAGGAAGCTGCTTGGGGCAGAGCTAGCCTTGCTCCTTGGCTCTGTTTTGGTTGCTCAGGCCCTGGAGGAAGCTGCATGGGGCAGAGCTAGCCTTGCTGCTTGGCTCTTCTTCGGTTGCTCGGGCCCTGGAGGAAGCTGCATGGGGCAGAGCTAGCCTTGTTCCTTGGCTTTCCTTCGGTTGCTCAGGTCCTGGAGGAAGCTGCATGGGGCAGAGTTAGCCGTGCTTCTCGGCTCTCCTTCGGTTGCTCAGGCCCTGGAGGAAGCTGCATGGGGCAGAGATAGCCTTGTTCACTGGATCTCTTTTGGTTGCTCGGGCCCTGGAGGAAGCTGCATGGGGCAGAGCTAGCCTTGTTCCCTGGCTTTCCTTCGGTTGCTCAGGTCCTGGAGGAAGCTGCATGGGGCAGAGTTAGCCTTTCTCGGCTCTCCTTCGGTTGCTCAGGCCCTGGAGGAAGCTGCATGGGGCAGACATAGCCTTGTTCACTGGATCTCTTTTGGTTGCTCATGTCTTGGAGGAAGCTGCATGGGGCACAGCTAGCCTTTTTCCTTGGCTCTCCTTTGGTTGCTCAAGCCCTGGAGGAAGCTGCACGGGGCAAAGCTAGCTGTGTTCATTGGATATCTTTCAGTTGCTCGGGCCCTGGAGGAAGCTGCATGGGGCAGTGCTAGCCTTGTTCTTTGGCACTCCGTTGGTTGCTCAGGCCCTGGAGGAAGCTGCATGGGGCAGAGCTATCCTTGCTACTTGGCTCTCATTTGGTTGCTCAGGCCCTGTAGGAAGCTGCATGGGGCAGAGATAGCCTTGCTCCTTGGCTCTCCGTTATTTGCTCGAGCCCTGGAGGAAGCTGCATGGGGCAGAGATAGCCTTGCTCCTTGGATCTCCTTTCGTTGCTGAGGTCCTGGAGGAAGCTGCATGGGGCAGAGCTAGCCCTGTTCCTTGGATCTCCTTCGGTTGCTCGGACCCTGGTGGAAGCTGCATGGGGCAGAGTTAGCCTTGTTCCTTAGCTCTCCTTTGCTTGCTCGCACCCTGGAGGAAGCTGCATGGGGCAGAGCTAGCCTTGCTGCTTGGCTCTCCTTCGGTTGCTCGGGCCCTGGAGGAAGCTGCATGGGGCAGAGCTAGCCTTGTTCCTTGGCTTTCCTTCGGTTGCTCAGGTCCTGGAGGAAGCTGCATGGGGCAGAGTTAGCCTTGCTTCTCGGCTCTCCTTCGGTTGCTCAGGCCCTGGAGGAAGCTGCATGGAGCAGAGATAGCCTTGTTCTTTGGATCTCCTTTGGTTGCTCAGACCCTGGATGAAGCTGCATGGGGCAGAGCTAGCTGTGTTCCATGGCTCTCCTTCGGTTGCTCTGGCCCTGGAGGAAGCTGCATGGGGCAGAGTTAGCCTTGTTCCTTGGCTCTGTTTTGGTTGCTCGAGCCCTGGAGGAACCTGCATGGGGCAGAGCTAGCCTTGCTCCTTGGCTCTGCCTTGGTTGCTCAGGCCCTGGAGGAAGCTGCATGGGGCAGAGTTAGCCTTGCTCTTTGGCCCTCCTTTGGTTGCTCAGGTCCTAAAGGAAGCTGCATGGGGCAGAGCTAGCTGTGTTCCTTGGCGATCCGTCGGTTGCTCGGGCCTTGGAGGAAGCTGCATGTGGCAGAGCTAGCCTTGCTGCTTGGCTCTCCTTCGGTTGCTTAGGTCCTGGAGGAAGCTGCACGGGACAGAGATAGCTGTATTCCTTGGCTCTCCTTCGGTTGCTCAGGCCCTGGAGGAAGCTGCATGGGGCAGTGCTAGCCTTGTTCCTTGGCTCTGCTTTGGTTGCTCAGGCCCTGGAGGAAGCTGCATGGGGCAGAGCTAGCCTTGCTCCTTGGATCTCCTTTGGTTGCTTAGGTCCTGGAGGAAGCTGCATGGGACAGAGCTAGCTGTGTTCCTTGGATCTCCTGCGTTGCTCAGGTCCTGGCGGAAGCTGCATGGGGCAGAGTTAGCCTTGCTTCTTGGCTCTCTATGGTTGCTCAGGCCCTGGAGGAAGCTGCATGGGGCAGAGCTAGCCTTGTTCCTTGGAACTCCTTCGGTTGCTCATGTCTTGGAGGAAGCTGCATGGGGCAGAGCTAGCTGTGTTCCTTGGCTCTCCTTTGTTTGCTCGGGCCCTGGAAGAAGCTTCTTGGGGCAGAGCTAGCCTTGCTCCTTGGCTCTTCTTTGGTTGCTCACGCCCTCGAGGAAGCTGCATGGGGCAGAGCTAGCCTTGCTCCTTGTCTCTCCTTTGGTTGCTCAGGCCCTGGAGGAAGCTGCATGGGGCAGAGCTTGCTGTGTTCCATGGCTCTCCTTCGGTTGCTCTGGCCCTGGAGAAAGCTGCAGTGGGGCACAGTTAGCCTTATTCCTTGGCTCTCTTTTGGTTGCTCGAGCCCTGGAAGAAGCTGCATGGGGCAGAGCTAGTCTTATTCCGTGGCTCTCCTTCGGTTGATCATGTCTTGGAGAAAGCTGCATGGGGCAGAGCTAGCTCTGTTCCTTGGCTCTCCTTTGTTTGCTCGGGCACTGGAAGAAGCTGCTTGGGGCAGAGCTAGCCTTGTTCCTTGGCTCTGCTTTGGTTGCTCAGGCCCTGGAGGAAGCTGCATGGGGCAGAGCTAGCCTTGTTCCTTGGAACTCCTTCGGTTGATCATGTCTTGGAGGAAGCTGCATGGGGCAGAGCTAGCTGTGTTCCTTGGCTCTCCTTTGTTTGCTCGGGCCCTGGAAGAAGCTGCTTGGGGCAGAGCTAGCCTTGCTCCTTGGCTCTTCTTTGGTTGCTCACGCCCTCGAGGAAGCTGCATGGGGCAGAGCCAGCCTTGATCCTTGTCTCTCCTTTGGTTGCTCAGGCCCTGGAGGAAGCTGAATGGGGCAGAGCTTGCTGTGTTCCTTGGCTCTCCTTCGGTTGCTCGGGCCATTGAGGAAGCTGCATGGGGCAGAGCTAGCTGTGTTCCTGGGATCTCGTTCGGTTGCACAGGTCCTGGAGGAAGCTGCATGGGGCAGAGTTAGCCTTGCTTCTTGGCTCTCCTTCGGTTGCTCAGGCCCTGGAGGAAGCTGCATGGGGCAGAGCTAGCCTTGTTCCTTGGATCTCCTTCGGTTGCTCATGTCTTGGAGGAAGCTGCATGGGGCAAAGCTAGCCATGCTGCTTGGCTCGCCTTCGGTTGCTCAGGTCCTGGAGGAAGATGCATGGGGCAGAGCTAGCCTTGTTCCTTGGATCTCCTTCGGTTGCTCGGACCCTGGAGGAAGCTGCATGGGACAGAGCTAGCCTTGCTCCTTGGCTCTCCTTTGGTTGCTCGTGCCCTGGAGGAAGCTGCATGGGGCAGAGCTAGCCTTGCTCCTTGGCTGTCCTTTGGTTGCTCGCGCCCTGGAGGAAGCTGCATGGGGCAGAGCTAGCCTTGCTCGTTGGCTCTCCTTTGTTTGCTCAGGCCCTGGAGGAGGCTGCATGGGGCAGGGTTAGCCTGTTCCTTGGCTCTCCTTTGGTTGCTCAAGCCCTGTAGGAAGCTGCACGGGGCAAAGCTAGCTGTATTCCTTGGATCTCTTTCAGTTGCTTGGGCCCTGGAGGAAGCTGCATGGGGCAGTGCTAACCTTGTTCCTTGGCTCTCCTTTGGTTGCTCAGGCCCTGGAGGAAGCTGCATGGGGCAAAGCTAGCTGTGTTCCTTGGATCTCTTTCAGTTGCTCGGGCCTTGGAGGAAGCTGCATGGGGCAGTGCTAGCCTTGTTCCTTGGCTCTCCTTTGGTTGCTCAGGCCCTGGAGGAAGCTGCACGGGGCAAAGATAGCTGTGTTCCTTGGATCTCTTTCAGTTGCTTGCACCCTGGAGGAAGCTGCATGGGCCAGAGCTAGCCTTGCTCCTTGGCTCTCCTTTGTTTGATCAGGCCCTGGAAGAAGCTGCCTAGGGCAGAGCTAGCTGTGTTCCTTGGCTCTCCTTCGGTTGCTCAGTCCCTGGAGGAAGCTGCATGGGGCAGATATAACTGTGTTCCTTGGATCTCCTTCAGTTGCTCAGGTCCTGGAGGAAGCTGCATGGGGCAGAGTTAGCCTTACTTCTTGGCTCTCGTTCGGTTGCTCAGGCCCTGGAGGAAGCTGCATGGGGCAGAGCTACCCTTGTTCCTTGGATCTCCTTCGGTTGCTCATGACTTGGAGGAAGCTGCATGGGGCAGAGCAAGCCATGCTCCTTGGCTCGCCTTCCGTTTCACAGGTCTTGGAGGAAGCTGCATGGGGCAGAGCTAGCCTTGCTCCTTGGCTCTCCTTTGGTTGCTCAGGCCCTGGAGGAAGCTGCATGGGGCAGAGCTAGCTGTGTTCCTTGGATCTCCTTCAGTTGCTCCGATGCTGGAGGAAGCTGCATGGGGCAGAGCTAGCCTTGCTCCTTGGCTCTACTTTGGTTGCTTGCGCCCTGGAGGAAGCTGCATGGGCCAGAGCTAGCCTTGCTCCTTGGCTCTCCTTTGGTTGCTCAGGCCCTGGAAGAAGCTGCATAGGGCAGAGCTAGCTGTTTTCCTTGGCTCTCCTTCGGTTGCTCAGTCCCTGGAGGAAGCTGCATGGGGCAGAGCTAACTGTGTTCCTTGGATCTCCTTCAGTTGCTCAGGTCCTGGAGGAAGCTGCATGGGGCAGAGTTAGCCTTGCTTCTTGGCTCTCGTTCGGTTGCTCAGGCCCTGGAGGAAGCTGCATGGGGCAGAGCTACCCTTGTTCCTTGGATCTCCTTCGGTTGCTCATGTCTTGGAGGAAGCTGCATGGGGCAGAGCAAGCCATGCTCCTTGGCTCGCCTTCCATTGCACAGGTCCTGGAGGAAGCTGCATGGGGCAGAGCTAGCCTTGCTCCTTGGCTCTCCTTTCGTTGCTCAGGCCCTGGAGGAAGCTGCATAGGGCAGAGCTAGCTGTGTTCTTTGGCTCTCCTTCGGTTGCTCAGTACCTGGAGGAAGCTGCATGGGGCAGAGCTAACTGTGTTTCTTGGATCTCCTTCAGTTGCTCAGGTCCTGGAGGAAGCTGGATGGGGCAGAGCTACCCTTGTTCTTTGGATCTCCTTTGGTTGCTCAGGCCCTGGAGGAAGCTGCATGGGGCAGAGCTAGCTGTGTTCCATGGCTCTCCTTCGGTTGCTCTGGCCCTGGAGGAAGCTGCATGGGGCAGAGTTAGCCTTGTTCCTTGGCTCTCTTTTGGTTGCTCGAGCCCTGGAAGAAGCTGCATGGGGCAGAGCTAGTCTTGTTCCGTGGCTCTCCTTTGGTTGCTTGGGCCATGGAGGAAGCTACATGGGGCAGAGCTAGCCTTGCTCCTTGGCTCTCCTTTGGTTGCTCGGGCCCTGGAGGAAGCTGCATGGGGCAGAGCTAGCCTTGCTCCTTGGCTCTGCCTTGGTTGCTCAGGCCCTGGAGGAAGCTGCATGGGGCAGAGTTAGCCGTGCTCTTTGGCCCTCCTTTGGTTGCTCAGGTCCTAAAGGAAGCTGCATGGGGCAGAGCTAGCTGTGTTTCTTGGCGATCCGTCGGTTGCTCGGGCCCTGGAGGAAGCTGCATGTGGCAGAGCTAGCCTTGCTGCTTGGCTCTCCTTTGGTTGCTTAGGTCCTGGAGGAAGCTGCATGGGACAGAGATAGCTGTGTTCCTTGGCTCTCCTTCGGTTGCTCAGGCCCTGGAGGAAGCTGCATGGGGCAGTGCTAGCCTTGTTCCTTGGCTCTGCTTTTGTTGCTCAGGCCCTCTAGGAAACTGCATGGGGCAGAGCTAGCCTTGCTCCTTGGATCTCCTTTGGTTGCTTAGGTCCTGGAGGAAGCTGCATGGGACAGAGCTAGCTGTGTTCCTTGGATCTCCTTCGTTGCTCACGTCCTGGCGGAAGCTGCATGGGGCAGAGTTAGCCTTGCTTCTTGGCTCTCTATGGTTGCTCAGTCCCTGGAGGAAGCTGCATGGGGCAGAGCTAGCCTTGTTCCTTGGAACTCCTTCGGTTGCTCATATCTTGGAGGAAGCTGCATGGGGCAGAGCTAGCCTTGTTCCTTGGAACTCCTTCGGTTGATCATGTCTTGGATGAAGCTGCATGGGGCAGAGCTAGCTGTGTTCCTTGGCTCTCCTTTGTTTGCTCGGGCCCTGGAAGAAGCTGCTTGGGGCAGAGCTAGCCTTGATCCTTGGCTCTTCTTTGGTTGCTCACGACCTCGTGGAAGCTGCATGGGGCAGAGCTAGCCTTGCTCCTTTTCTCTCCTTTGGTTGCTCAGGCCCTGGAGAAAGCTGCATGGGGCAGAGCTAGCTTTGTTCCTTGGATCTCCTTCGGTTGCTCATGTCTTGGAGGAAGCTGCATGGGGCAGAGCTAGCCATGCAGCTTGGCTCGCCTTCGGTTGCTCAGGTCCTGGAGGAAGATGCATGGGGCAGAGCTAGCTGTGTTCCTGGGATCTCCTTCGGTTGCACAGGTCCTGGAGGAAGCTGCATGGGGCAGAGTTAGCCTTGCTTCTTGGCTCTCCTTCGGTTGCTCAGGCCCTGGAGGAAGCTGCATGGGGCAGAGCTAGCTTTGTTCCTTGGATCTCCTTCGGTTGCTCATGTCTTGGAGGAAGCTGCATGGGGCAGAGCTAGCCATGCTGCTTGGCTCGCCTTCGGTTGCTCAGGTCCTGGAGGAAGATGAATGGGGCAGAGCTAGCCTTGTTCCTTGGATCTCCTTCGGTTGCTCGGACCCTGGAGGAAGCTGGAATGGGCAGAGCTAGCCTTGCTCCTTGGCTCTCCTTTGGTTGCTCGTGCCCTGGAAAAAGCTGCATGGGGCAGAGCTAGCCTTGCTCCTTGGCTCTCCTTTGGTTGCTCGCGCCCTGGAGGAAGCTGCATGGGGCAGAGCTAGCCTTGCTCGTTGGCTCTCCTTTGGTTGCTCAGGCCCTGGAAGAAGCTGCATGGGGCAGTGCTAGCCTTGTTCTTTGGCACTCCGTTGGTTGCTCAGGCCCTGGAGGAAGCTGCATGGGGCAGAGCTATCCTTGCTACTTGGCTCTCATTTGGTTGCTCAGGCCCTGTAGGAAGCTGCTTGGGGCAGAGATAGCCTTGCTCCTTGGCTCTCCTTTATTTGCTCGAGCCCTGGAGGAAGCTGCATGGGGCAGAGATAGCCTTGCTCCTTGGATCTCCTTTCATTGCTCAGGTCCTGGAGGAAGCTACATGGGGCAGAGCTAGCCCTGTTCCTTGGATCTCCTTCGGTTGCTCGGACCCTGGTGGAAGCTGCATGGGCCAGAGTTAGCCTTGTTCCTTAGCTCTCCTTTGCTTGCTCACACCCTGGAGGAAGCTGCATGGGGCAGAGCTAGCCTTGCTCCTTGGCTCTGTTTTGGTTGCTCAGGCCCTGGAGGAAGCTGCATGGGGCAGAGCTAGCCTTGCTGCTTGGCTCTCCTTCGGTTGCTCGGGCCCTGGAGGAAGCTGCATGGGGCAGAGCTAGCCTTGTTCCTTGGCTTTCCTTCGGTTGCTCAGGTCCTGGAGGAAGCTGCATGGGGCAGAGTTAGCCGTGCTTCTCGGCTCTCCTTCGGTTGCTCAGGCCCTGGAGGAAGCTGCATGGGGCAGAGATAGCCTTGTTCACTTTATCTCTTTTGGTTGCTCGGGCCCTGGAGGAAGCTGCATGGGGCAGAGCTAGCCTTGTTCCCTGGCTTTCCTTCGGTTGCTCAGGTCCTGGAGGAAGCTGCATGGGGCAGAGTTAGCCTTTCTCGGCTCTCCTTCGGTTGCTCAGACCCTGGAGGAAGCTGCATGGGGCAGACATAGCCTTGTTCACTGGATCTCTTTTGGTTGCTCATGTCTTGGAGGAAGCTGCATGGGGCACAGCTAGCCTTTTTCCTTGGCTCTCCTTTGGTTGCTCAAGCCCTGGAGGAAGCTGCACGGGGCAAAGCTAGCTGTGTTCATTGGATATCTTTCAGTTGCTCGGGCCCTGGAGGAAGCTGCATGGGGCAGTGCTAGCCTTGTTCTTTGGCACTCCGTTGGTTGCTCAGGCCCTGGAGGAAGCTGCATGGGGCAGAGCTATCCTTGCTACTTGGCTCTCATTTGGTTGCTCAGGCCCTGTAGGAAGCTGCATGGGGCAGAGATAGCCTTGCTCCTTAGCTCTCCGTTATTTGCTCGAGCCCTGGAGGAAGCTGCATGGGGCAGAGCTAGCCTTGCTGCTTGGCTCTCGTTCGGTTGCTCGGGCCCTGGAGGAAGCTGCATGGGGCAGAGCTAGCCTTGTTCCTTGGCTTTCCTTCGGTTGCTCAGGTCCTGGAGGAAGCTGCATGGGGCAGAGTTAGCCTTGCTTCTCGGCTCTCCTTCGGTTGCTCAGGCCCTGGAGGAAGCTGCATGGAGCAGAGATAGCCTTGTTCTTTGGATCTCCTTTGGTTGCTCAGGCCCTGGAGGAAGCTGCATGGGGCAGAGCTAGCTGTGTTCCATGGCTCTGCTTCGGTTGCTCTGGCCCTGGAGGAAGCTGCATGGGGCAGAGTTAGCCTTGTTCCTTGGCTCTGTTTTGGTTGCTCGAGCCCTGGAGGAAGCTGCATGGGGCAGAGCTAGCCTTGCTCCTTGGCTCTGCCTTGGTTGCTCAGGCCCTGGAGGAAGCTGCATGGGGCAGAGCTAGCCTTGCTCTTTGGCCCTCCTTTGGTTGCTCAGGTCCTAAAGGAAGCTGCATGGGGCAGAGCTAGCTGTGTTCCTTGGCGATCCGTCGGTTGCTCGGGCCTTGGAGGAAGCTGCATGTGGCAGAGCTAGCCTTGCTGCTTGGCTCTCCTTCGGTTGCTTAGGTCCTGGAGGAAGCTGCATGGGACAGAGATAGCTGTGTTCCTTGGCTCTCCTTCGGTTGCTCAGGCCCTGGAGGAAGCTGCATGGGGCAGTGCTAGCCTTGTTCCTTGGCTCTGCTTTGGTTGCTCAGGCCCTCAAGGAAGCTGCATGGGGCAGAGCTAGCCTTGCTCCTTGGATCTCCTTTGGTTGCTTAGGTCCTGGAGGAAGCTGCATGGGACAGAGCTAGCTGTGTTCCTTGGATCTCCTTCGTTGCTCAGGTCCTGGCGGAAGCTGCATGGGGCAGAGTTAGCCTTGCTTCTTGGCTCACTATGGTTGCTCAGGCCCTGGAGGAACCTGCATGGGGCAGAGCTAGCCTTGTTCCTTGGAACTCCTTCGGTTGCTCATGTCTTGGAGGAAGCTGCATGGGGCAGAGCTAGCTGTGTTCCTTGGCTCTCCTTTGTTTGCTCGGGCCCTGGAAGAAGCTGCTTGGGGCAGAGCTAGCCTTGCTCCTTGGCTCTTCTTTGGTTGCTCACGCCCTCGAGGAAGCTGCATGGGGCAGAGCTAGCCTTGCTCCTTGTCTCTCCTTTGGTTGTTCAGGCCCTGGAGGAAGCTGCATGGGGCAGAGCTAGCTTTGTTCCTTGGATCTCCTTCGGTTGCTCATGTCTTGGAGGAAGCTGCATGGGGCAGAGCTAGCCATGCTGCTTGGCTCGCTTTCGGTTGCTCAGGTCCTGGAGGAAGATGCATGGGGCAGAGCTAGCTGTGTTCCTGGGATCTCCTTCGGTTGCACAGGTCCTGGAGGAAGCTGCATGGGGCAGAGTTAGCCTTGCTTCTTGGCTCTCCTTCGGTTGCTCAGGCCCTGGAGGAAGCTGCATGGGGCAGAGCTAGCTTTGTTCCTTGGATCTCCTTCGGTTGCTCATGTCTTGGAGGAAGCTGCATGGGGCAGAGCTAGCCATGCTGCTTGGCTCGCCTTCGGTTGCTCAGGTCCTGGAGGAAGATGCATGGGGCAGAGCTAGCCTTGTTCCTTGGATCTCCTTCGGTTGCTCGGACCCTGGAGGAAGCTGCATTGGGCATAGCTAGCCTTGCTCCTTGGCTCTCCTTTGGTTGCTCGCGCCCTGGAGAAAGCTGCATGGGGCAGAGCTAGCCTTGCTCCTTGGCTCTCCTTTGGTTGCTCGCGCCCTGGAGGAAGCTGCATGGGGCAGAGCTAGCCTTGCTCGTTGGCTCTCCTTTGGTTGCTCAGGCCCTGGAAGAAGCTGCATGGGGCAGGGTTAGCCTGTTCCTTGGCTCTCCTTTGGTTGCTCAAGCCCTGGAGGAAGCTGCACGGGGCAAAGCTAGCTGTGTTCCTTGGATATCTTTCAGTTGCTCGGGCCCTGGAGGAAGCTGCATGGGGCAGTGCTAGCTTTGTTCTTTGGCACTCCGTTGGTTGCTCAGGCCCTGGAGGAAGCTGCATGGGGCAGAGCTATCCTTGCTACTTGGCTCTCATTTGGTTGCTCAGGTCCTGTAGGAAGCTGCATGGGGCAGAGATAGCCTTGCTCCTTGGCTCTCCTTTATTTGCTCGAGCCCTGGAGGAAGCTGCATGGGGCAGAGATAGCCTTGCTCCTTGGATCTCCTTTTGTTGCTCAGGTCCTGGAGGAAGCTGCATGGGGCAGAGCTAGCCCTGTTCCTTGGATGTCCTTCGGTTGCGTTGCTCAGACCCTGGTGGAAGCTGCATGGGGCAGAGTTAGCCTTGTTCCTTAGCTCTCCTTTGCTTGCTCGCACCATGGAGGAAGCTGCTTGGGGCAGAGCTAGCCTTGCTCCTTGGCTCTGTTTTGGTTGCTCAGGCCCTGGAGGAAGCTGCATGGGGCAGAGCTAGCCTTGCTGCTTGGCTCTTCTTCGGTTGCTCGGGCCCTGGAGGAAGCTGCATGGGGCAGAGCTAGCCTTGTTCCTTGGCTTTCCTTCGGTTGCTCAGGCCCTGGAGGAAGCTGCATGGGGCAGAGATAGCCTTGTTCACTGGATCTCTTTTGCTTGCTCGCACCATGGAGGAAGCTGCTTGGGGCAGAGCTAGCCTTGCTCCTTGGCTCTGTTTTGGTTGCTCAGGCCCTGGAGGAAGCTGCATGGGGCAGAGCTAGCCTTGCTGCTTGGCTCTTCTTCGGTTGCTCGGGCCCTGGAGGAAGCTGCATGGGGCAGAGCTAGCCTTGTTCCTTGGCTTTCCTTCGGTTGCTCAGACCCTGGTGGAAGCTGCATGGGGCAGAGTTAGCCTTGTTCCTTAGCTCTCCTTTGCTTGCTCGCACCATGGAGGAAGCTGCTTGGGGCAGAGCTAGCCTTGCTCCTTGGCTCTGTTTTGGTTGCTCAGGCCCTGGAGGAAGCTGCATGGGGCAGAGCTAGCCTTGCTGCTTGGCTCTTCTTCGGTTGCTCAGGTCCTGGAGGAAGCTGCATGGGGCAGAGTTAGCCGTGCTTCTCGGCTCTCCTTCGGTTGCTCAGGCCCTGGAGGAAGCTGCATGGGGCAGAGATAGCCTTGTTCACTGGATCTCTTTTGGTTGCTCGGGCCCTGGAGGAAGCTGCATGGGGCAGAGCTAGCCTTGTTCCCTGGCTTTCCTTCGGTTGCTCAGGTCCTGGAGGAAGCTGCATGGGGCAGAGTTAGCCTTTCTCGGCTCTCCTTCGGTTGCTCAGGCCCTGGAGGAAGCTGCATGGGGCAGACATAGCCTTGTTCACTGGATCTCTTTTGGTTGCTCATGTCTTGGAGGAAGCTGCATGGGGCACAGCTAGCCTTTTTCCTTGGCTCTCCTTTGGTTGCTCAAGCCCTGGAGGAAGCTGCACGGGGCAAAGCTAGCTGTGTTCATTGGATATCTTTCAGTTGCTCGGGCCCTGGAGGAAGCTGCATGGGGCAGTGCTAGCCTTGTTCTTTGGCACTCCGTTGGTTGCTCAGGCCCTGGAGGAAGCTGCATGGGGCAGAGCTATCCTTGCTACTTGGCTCTCATTTGGTTGCTCAGGCCCTGTAGGAAGCTGCATGGGGCAGAGATAGCCTTGCTCCTTGGCTCTCCGTTATTTGCTCGAGCCCTGGAGGAAGCTGCATGGGGCAGAGATAGCCTTGCTCCTTGGATCTCCTTTCGTTGCTGAGGTCCTGGAGGAAGCTGCATGGGGCAGAGCTAGCCCTGTTCCTTGGATCTCCTTCGGTTGCTCGGACCCTGGTGGAAGCTGCATGGGGCAGAGTTAGCCTTGTTCCTTAGCTCTCCTTTGCTTGCTCGCACCCTGGAGGAAGCTGCATGGGGCAGAGCTAGCCTTGCTGCTTGGCTCTCCTTCGGTTGCTCGGGCCCTGGAGGAAGCTGCATGGGGCAGAGCTAGCCTTGTTCCTTGGCTTTCCTTCGGTTGCTCAGGTCCTGGAGGAAGCTGCATGGGGCAGAGTTAGCCTTGCTTCTCGGCTCTCCTTCGGTTGCTCAGGCCCTGGAGGAAGCTGCATGGAGCAGAGATAGCCTTGTTCTTTGGATCTCCTTTGGTTGCTCAGACCCTGGATGAAGCTGCATGGGGCAGAGCTAGCTGTGTTCCATGGCTCTCCTTCGGTTGCTCTGGCCCTGGAGGAAGCTGCATGGGGCAGAGTTAGCCTTGTTCCTTGGCTCTGTTTTGGTTGCTCGAGCCCTGGAGGAACCTGCATGGGGCAGAGCTAGCCTTGCTCCTTGGCTCTGCCTTGGTTGCTCAGGCCCTGGAGGAAGCTGCATGGGGCAGAGTTAGCCTTGCTCTTTGGCCCTCCTTTGGTTGCTCAGGTCCTAAAGGAAGCTGCATGGGGCAGAGCTAGCTGTGTTCCTTGGCGATCCGTCGGTTGCTCGGGCCTTGGAGGAAGCTGCATGTGGCAGAGCTAGCCTTGCTGCTTGGCTCTCCTTCGGTTGCTTAGGTCCTGGAGGAAGCTGCACGGGACAGAGATAGCTGTATTCCTTGGCTCTCCTTCGGTTGCTCAGGCCCTGGAGGAAGCTGCATGGGGCAGTGCTAGCCTTGTTCCTTGGCTCTGCTTTGGTTGCTCAGGCCCTGGAGGAAGCTGCATGGGGCAGAGCTAGCCTTGCTCCTTGGATCTCCTTTGGTTGCTTAGGTCCTGGAGGAAGCTGCATGGGACAGAGCTAGCTGTGTTCCTTGGATCTCCTTCGTTGCTCAGGTCCTGGCGGAAGCTGCATGGGGCAGAGTTAGCCTTGCTTCTTGGCTCTCTATGGTTGCTCAGGCCCTGGAGGAAGCTGCATGGGGCAGAGCTAGCCTTGTTCCTTGGAACTCCTTCGGTTGCTCATGTCTTGGAGGAAGCTGCATGGGGCAGAGCTAGCTGTGTTCCTTGGCTCTCCTTTGTTTGCTCGGGCCCTGGAAGAAGCTTCTTGGGGCAGAGCTAGCCTTGCTCCTTGGCTCTTCTTTGGTTGCTCACGCCCTCGAGGAAGCTGCATGGGGCAGAGCTAGCCTTGCTCCTTGTCTCTCCTTTGGTTGCTCAGGCCCTGGAGGAAGCTGCATGGGGCAGAGCTAGCTTTGTTCCTTGGATCTCCTTCGGTTGCTCATGTCTTGGAGGAAGCTGCATGGGGCAGAGCTAGCCATGCTGCTTGGCTCGCTTTCGGTTGCTCAGGTCCTGGAGGAAGATGCATGGGGCAGAGCTAGCTGTGTTCCTGGGATCTCCTTCGGTTGCACAGGTCCTGGAGGAAGCTGCATGGGGCAGAGTTAGCCTTGCTTCTTGGCTCTCCTTCGGTTGCTCAGGCCCTGGAGGAAGCTGCATGGGGCAGAGCTAGCTTTGTTCCTTGGATCTCCTTCGGTTGCTCATGTCTTGGAGGAAGCTGCATGGGGCAGAGCTAGCCATGCTGCTTGGCTCGCCTTCGGTTGCTCAGGTCCTGGAGGAAGATGCATGGGGCAGAGCTAGCCTTGTTCCTTGGATCTCCTTCGGTTGCTCGGACCCTGGAGGAAGCTGCATTGGGCAGAGCTAGCCTTGCTCCTTGGCTCTCCTTTGGTTGCTCGCGCCCTGGAGAAAGCTGCATGGGGCAGAGCTAGCCTTGCTCCTTGGCTCTCCTTTGGTTGCTCGCGCCCTGGAGGAAGCTGCATGGGGCAGAGCTAGCCTTGCTCGTTGGCTCTCCTTTGGTTGCTCAGGCCCTGAAGAAGCTGCATGGGGCAGGGTTAGCCTGTTCCTTGGCTCTCCTTTGGTTGCTCAAGCCCTGGAGGAAGCTGCATGGGGCAGTGCTAGCCTTGTTCCTTGGCTCTCCTTTGGTTGCTTGCGCCCTGGAGGAAGCTGCATGGGGCAGTGTTAGCCTTGCTCCTTGGCTCTCCTTTGTTTGCTCGGGCCCTGGACGAAGCTGCATGGGGCAGAGATAGCCTTGCTCCTTGGATCTCCTTTGGTTGCTCAGGTCCTGGAGGAAGCTGCATGGGGCAAAGCTAGCCTTGTTCCTTGGATCTCCTTAGTTTGATTGGACCCTGGAGGAAGCTGCATTGAGCATGGCTAGCCTTGTTCCTTGGCTCTCATTTGTTTGCTCGCACCCTAGAGGATGCTGCATGGGGCAGAGCTAGCCTTACTCCTTGGCTCTCCTTTGGTTGCTCAGGCCCTGGAGTAAGCTGCATGGGGCAGATTTAGCTGTGTTCCTTGGCTCTGCTTCGGTTACTCGGGCCCTGGAGAAAGCTGCATGGGGCAGAGCTACCTGTGTTCCTTGGCTCTTCTTGGGTTGCTCAGGCCCTGGAGGAAGCTACATGGGGCAGAGTTAGCATTCCTTCTTGGCTCTCCTTCGGTTCCTCAGGCCCTGGTGGAAGCTGCATGGGGCAGAGCTAGCCTTGTTCCTTGGATCTACTTTGGTTGCTCATATCTTGGAGGAAGCTGCATGGGGCAGAGCTAGCCTTGCTCCTTGGCTCTCCTTTGGTTGCTCAAGACCTGGAGGAAGCTGCATGGGGCAGAGCTAGCCTTGCTCCTTGGCTCTCCTTTGGTTGCTCAGGTCCTTGAGGAAGTTGCATGGGGCAGAGCTAGCTGTGTTCCTTGGCTCTACTTTGGTTGCTCAGGCCCTAGAGGAAGCTGCATGGGGCAAAGCTAGCTGTGTTCCTTGGAACTCCTTCAGTTGCTCGGGCCCTGGAGGAAGCTGCATGGGGCAGTGCTAGCCTTGTTCCTTGGCTCTCCTTCGGTTGCTCAGGCCCTGTAGGAAGCTGCATGGGGCAGAGCTAGCTGTGTTCCTTGGCTCTCCTTCATTTGCTCGCACCCTGGAGGAAGCTGCATGGGGCAGAGCTAGCCTTGCTCCTTGGCTCTTCTTTGTTTGCTCGGGCCCTTGAGGAAAATGAATGGGCAGAGCTAGCCTTGCTCCTTGGATCTCCTTTGGTTGCTCAGGTCCTGGAGGAAGCTGCATGGGGCAGAGCTAGTCTTGCTCCTTGGCTCTCCTTTGGTTGCTCACGCCCTGGAGGAAGCTGCATGGGGAAGTGCTAACCTTGCTCCTTGGCTCTCCTTCGGTTGCTCAGGTCCTGGAGGAAGCTGCATGGGGCAGAGTTAGCATTGCTTCTTGGCTCTGCTCAGGCCCTGGAGGAAGATGCATGGGGCAGAGTTAGCCTTGTTCCTTGGATCTCTTTCGGTTGCTCATGTCTTGGAGGAAGCTGCATGGGGCACAGCTAGCCTTTTTCCTTGGCTCTCCTTTGGTTGCTCAAGCCCTGGAGGAAGCTGCATGGGGCAAAGCTAGCTGTGTTCCTTGGATCTCCTTCAGTTGCTAGAGCCCTGGAGGAAGCTGCATGGGGCAGTGCTAGCCTTGTTCCTTGGCTCTCCTTTGGTTGCTTGCGCCCTGGAGGAAGCTGCATGGGGCAGTGTTAGCCTTGCTCCTTGGCTCTCCTTTGTTTGCTCGGGCCCTGGACGAAGCTGCATGGGGCAGAGATAGCCTTGCTCCTTGGATCTCCTTTGGTTGCTCAGGTCCTGGAGGAAGCTGCATGGGGCAGAGCTAGCCTTGTTCCTTGGATCTCCTTCGGTTGCTTGGACCCTGGAGGAAGCTGCATTGAGCATAGCTAGCCTTGTTCCTTGGCTCTCATTTGGTTGCTCGCACCCTAGAGGATGCTGCATGGGGCAGAGCTAGCCTTACTCCTTGGCTCTCCTTTGGTTGCTCAGGCCCTGGAGTAAGCTGCATGGGGCAGATTTAGCTGTGTTTCTTGGCTCTGCTTCGGTTACCCGGGCCCTGGAGGAAGCTGCATGGGGCAGAGCTAGCTGTGTTCCTTGGCTCTTCTTGGGTTGCTCAGGCCCTGGAGGAAGCTACATGGGGCAGAGTTAGCCTTCCTTCTTAGCTCTCCTTCGGTTTCTCAGGCCCTGGTGGAAGCTGCATGGGGCAGAGCTAGCCTTGTTCCTTGGATCTACTTTGGTTGCTCATGTCTTGGAGGAAGCTGCATGGGGCAGAGCTAGCCATGCTCCTTGGCTCACCTTCGGTTGCTCAGGCCCTGGAGGAAGCTGCATGGGGCAGAGCTAGCCTTGTTCCTTGGCTCTCCTTTGGTTGCTCAAGACCTGGAGGAAGCTGCATGGGGCAGAGCTAGCCTTGCTCCTTGGCTCTCCTTTGGTTGCTCAGGTCCTTGAGGAAGTTGCATGGGGCAGAGCTAGCTGTGTTCCTTGGCTCTACTTTGGTTGCTCGGGCCCTAGAGGAAGCTGCATGGGGCAGAGCTAGCCTTGTTCCTTGGCTCTCCTTTGGTTGCTCAAGCCCTGGAGGAAGCTGCATGGGGCAAAGCTAGCTGTGTTCCTTGGAACTCCTTCAGTTGCTCGGGCCATGGAGGAAGCTGCATGGGGCAGTGTTAGCCTTGTTCCTTGGCTCTCCTTCGGTTGCTCAGGCCCTGGTGGAAGCTGCATGGGGCAGAGCTAGCTGTGTTCCCTGGCTCTCCTTCATTTGCTCGCACCCTGGAGGAAGCTGCATGGGGCAGAGCTAGGCTTGCTCCTTAGCTCTTCTTTGTTTGCTTGGGCCCTGGAGGAAACTGAATGGGCAGAGCTAGCCTTGCTCCTTGGATCTCCTTTGGTTGCTCAGGTCCTGGAGGAAGCTGCATGGGGCAAAGCTAGCCTTGCTCCTTGGCTCTCCTTTGGTTGCTCACGCCCTGGAGGAAGCTGCATGGGGCAGTGCTAACATTGCTCCTTGGCTCTACTTTGGTTGCTCAGGCCCTGGAGGAAGCTGCATGGGGCAGAGCAAGCTGTGTTCCTTGGCTCTCCTTCGGTTGCTCGGGCACTGGAGGAAGCTGCATGGGGAAGAGCTAGCTGTGTTCCTTGGATCTCCTTCGGTTGCTCAGGTCCTGGAGGAAGCTGCATGTGGCAGAGTTAGACTTGCTTCTTGGCACTCCTTCGGTTGCTCAGGCCCTGGAGGTAGATGCATGCATCAGAGCTAGCCGTGTGCCTTGGATCTCCTTCGGTTGCTCATGTCTTGGAGGAAGCTGCATGGGGCAGAGCTAGCCATGCTCCTTGGCTCTCCTTTGGTTGCTTGCGCCCTGGAGGAAGCTGCATAGGGCAAAGCTAGCTGTGTTCCTTGGATCTCCTTCAGTTGCTCAGGCCCTGGAGGAAGCTGCATGGGGCAGTGCTAGCCTTGTTCCTTGGCTCTCCTTTGGTTGCTTGCGCCCTGGAGGAAGCTGCATAGGGCAGTGTTAGCCTTGCTCCTTGGCTCTCCTTTGTTTGCTCAGGCCCTGGACGAAGCTGCATGGGGCAGAGATAGTCTTGCTCCTTGGATCTCCTTTGGTTGCTCAGGTCCTGGAGGAAGCTGCATGGGGCAAAGCTAGCCTTGTTCCTTGGATCTCCTTTGTTTGATTGGACCCTGGAGGAAGCTGCATTGAGCAGAGCTAGCCTTGTTCCTTGGCTCTCATTTGGTTGCTCGCACCCTAGAGGATGCTGAATGGGGCAGAGCTAGCCTTACTCCTTGGCTCTCCTTTGGTTGCTCAGGCCCTGGAGTAAGCTGCATGGGGCAGATTTAGCTGTGTTCCTTGGCTCTGCTTCGGTTACTCGGGCCCTGGAGAAAGCTGCATGGGGCAGAGCTACCTGTGTTCCTTGGCTCTTCTTGGGTTGCTCAGGCCCTGGAGGAAGCTACATGGGGCAGAGTTAGTATTCCTTCTTGGCTCTCCTTCGGTTGCTCAGGCCCTGGTGGAAGCTGCATGGGGCAGAGCTAGCCTTGTTCCTTGGATCTACTTTGGTTGCTCATATCTTGGAGGAAGCTGCATGGGGCAGAGCTAGCCATGCTCCTTGGCTCGCCTTCGGTTGCTCAGGCCCTGGAGGAAGCTGCATGGGGCAGAGCTAGACTTGTTCCTTGGCTCTCCTTTGGTTGCTCAAGACCTGGAGGAAGCTGCATGGGGCAGAGCTAGCCTTGCTCCTTGGCTCTCCTTTGGTTGCTCAGGTCCTTGAGGAAGTTGCATGGGGCAGAGCTAGCTGTGTTCCTTGGCTCTACTTTGGTTGCTCAGGCCCTAGAGGAAGCTGCATGGGGCAAAGCTAGCTGTGTTCCTTGGAACTCCTTCAGTTGCTCGGGCCCTGGAGGAAGCTGCATGGGGCAGTGCTAGCCTTGTTCCTTGGCTCTCCTTCGGTTGCTCAGGCCCTGGAGGAAGCTGCATGGGGCAGAGCTAGCTGTGTTCCTTGGCTCTCCTTCATTTGCACGCGCCCTGGAGGAAGCTGCATGGGGCAGAGCTAGCCTTGCTCCTTGGCTCTTCTTTGTTTGCTCGGGCCCTTGAGGAAAATGAATGGGCAGAGCTAGCCTTGCTCCTTGGATCTCCTTTGGTTTCTCAGGTCCTGGAGGAAGCCGCATGGGGCAGAGCTAGTCTTGCTCCTTGGCTCTCCTTTGGTTGCTCACGCCCTGGAGGAAGCTGCATGGGGAAGTGCTAACCTTGCTCCTTGGCTCTCCTTCGGTTGCTCAGGTCCTGGAGGAAGCTGCATGGGGCAGAGTTAGCATTGCTTCTCGGCTCTGCTTCGGTTGCTCAGGCCCTGGAGGAAGATGCATGGGGCAGAGATAGCCTTGTTCCTTGGATCTCTTTCGGTTGCTCATGTCTTGGAGGAAGCTGCATGGGGCACAGCTAGCCTTTTTCCTTGGCTCTCCTTTGGTTGCTCAAGCCCTGGAGGAAGCTGCATGGGGCAAAGCTAGCTGTGTTCCTTGGATCTCCTTCAGTTGCTAGAGCCCTCGAGGAAGCTGCATGGGGCAGTGCTAGCCTTGTTCCTTGGCTCTCCTTTGGTTGCTTGCGCCCTGGAGGAAGCTGCATGGGGCAGTGTTAGCCTTGCTCCTTGGCTCTCCTTTGTTTGCTCGGGCCCTGGACGAAGCTGCATGGGGCAGAGATAGCCTTGCTCCTTGGATCTCCTTTGGTTGCTCAGGTCCTGGAGGAAGCTGCATGGGGCAGAGCTAGCCTTGTTCCTTGGATCTCCTTCGGTTGCTTGGACCCTGGAGGAAGCTGCATTGAGCATAGCTAGCCTTGTTCCTTGGCTCTCATTTGGTTGCTCGCACCCTAGAGGATGCTGCATGGGGCAGAGCTAGCCTTACTCCTTGGCTCTCCTTTGGTTGCTCAGGCCCTGGAGTAAGCTGCATGGGGCAGATTTAGCTGTGTTTCTTGGCTCTGCTTCGGTTACTCGGGCCCTGGAGGAAGCTGCATGGGGCAGAGCTAGCTGTGTTCCTTGGCTCTTCTTGGGTTGCTCAGGCCCTGGAGGAAGCTACATGGGGCAGAGTTAGCCTTCCTTCTTAGCTCTCCTTCGGTTGCTCAGGCCCTGGTGGAAGCTGCATGGGGCAGAGCTAGCCTTGTTCCTTGGATCTACTTTGGTTGCTCATGTCTTGGAGGAAGCTGCATGGGGCAGAGCTAGCCATGCTCCTTGGCTCGCCTTCGGTTGCTCAGGCCCTGGAGGAAGCTGCATGGGGCAGAGCTAGCCTTGTTCCTTGGCTCTCCTTTGGTTGCTCAAGACCTGGAGGAAGCTGCATGGGGCAGAGCTAGCCTTGCTCCTTGGCTCTCCTTTGGTTGCTCAGGTCCTTGAGGAAGTTGCATGGGGTAGAGCTAGCTGTGTTCCTTGGCTCTACTTTGGTTGCTCAGGCCCTAGAGGAAGCTGCATGGGGCAGAGCTAGCCTTGTTCCTTGGCTCTCCTTTGGTTGCTCAAGCCCTGGAGGAAGCTGCATGGGGCAAAGCTAGCTGTGTTCCTTGGAACTCCTTCAGTTGCTCGGGCCATGGAGGAAGCTGCATGGTGCAGTGTTAGCCTTGTTCCTTGGCTCTCCTTCGGTTGCTCAGGCCCTGGAGTAAGCTGCATGGGGCAGAGCTAGCTGTGTTCCCTGGCTCTCCTTCATTTGCTCGCACCCTGGAGGAAGCTGCATGGGGCAGAGCTAGCCTTGCTCCTTAGCTCTTCTTTGTTTGCTCGGGCCCTGGAGGAAACTGAATGGGCAGAGCTAGCCTTGCTCCTTGGATCTCCTTTGGTTGCTCAGGTCCTGGAGGAAGCTGCATGGGGCAAAGCTAGCCTTGCTCCTTGGCTCTCCTTTGGTTGCTCACGCCCTGGAGGAAGCTGCATGGGGCAGTGCTAACATTGCTCCTTGGCTCTACTTTGGTTGCTCAGGCCCTGGAGGAAGCTGCATGGGGCAGAGCAAGCTGTGTTCCTTGGCTCTCCTTCAGTTGCTCGGGCACTGGATGAAGCTGCATGGGGAAGAGCTAGCTGTGTTCCTTGGATCTCCTTCGGTTGCTCAGGTCCTGGAGGAAGATGGATGTGGCAGAGTTAGACTTGCTTCTTGGCACTCCTTCGGTTGCTCAGGCCGTGGAGGTAGATGCATGCGGCAGAGCTAGCCGTGTGCCTTGGATCTCCTTCGGTTGCTCATGTCTTGGAGGAAGCTGCATGGGGCAGAGCTAGCCATGCTCCTTGGCTCGCCTTCGGTTGCTCAGCTCCTGAAGGAAGCTGCATGGAGCAGTGCTGGCCTTGCTCCTTGGCTCTCCTTTGGTTGCTCAGGCCCTGGAGGAAGCTGCATGGGGCAGAGCTAGCTGTGTTCCTTGGCTCTCCTTCCGTTGCTCGGGCCCTGGGAGAAGCTGCATGGGGCAGAGCTAGCCTTGCTCCTTGGCTCTCCTTTGTTTGCTCGGGCCCTGAAGGAAGCTGCATGGGGCAGAGGTAGCCTTGCTCCTTGGATCTCCTTTGGTTGCTCAGGTCCTGGAGGAAGCTGCATGGGGCACAGCTAGCCTTGTTCCTTGGATCTCCTTCAGTTGCTCGGACCCTGGAGGAAGCTGCATGGGGCAGAGCTAGCCTTGCTCCTTGGGTCTCCTTTGGTTGCTCGCGCCCTGGAGGAAGCTGCATGCGGCAGAGCTAGCCTTGCTCCCTGGCTCTCCTTTGGTTGCTCAGCCCCTGGAGGAAGCTGCATGGGACAGAGATAGCCTTGCTACTTGGCTCTCACTTGGTTGCTCGGGCCCTGTAGGAAGCTGCATGGAGCAGAGCTAGCCTTGCTCCTTGGCTCTCCTTTGTTTGCTCGGGCCCTGGAGGAAGCTGCATGGGGCAGAGATAGCCTTGCTCCTTGGATCTCCTTTGGTTGCTCGGGTCCTGGAGGAAGCTGCATGGGGCAGAGCTAGCCTGTTCCATGGATCTCCTTCCGTTGCTCGGACCCTGGAGGAAGCTGCATGAGGCAGAGCTAGCCTTGCTCCTTGGCTCTCTTTTGTTTGTTCAGGCGCTGGAGGAATCTGCATCGGGCAGAGCTAGCTGTGTTCCATGGCTCTCCTTCCATTGCTCGGGCCCTGGGAGAAGCTGCATGGGGCAGAGCTAGCTTTGCTCCTTGGCTCTCCTTTGTTTGCTCGGGCCCTGGAGGAAGCTGCATGGGGCAGAGGTAGCCTTGCTCCTTGGATCTCCTTTGGTTGCTCAGGTCCTGGAGGAAGCTGCATGGGGCAGAGCTAGCCTTGATCATTGGCTCTCCTTTGGTTGCTCAGGCCCTGGAGGAAGCTGCATGGGGCAGAGCTAGCTGTGTTCCTTGGCTCTCCTTCCATTGCTCGGGCCCTGGGAAAAGCTGCATGGGGCACAGCTAGCCTTGCTCCTTGGCTCTCCTTTGTTTGCTCTGACCCTGGAGAAAGCTGCATGGGGCAGAGGTAGCCTTGCTCCTTGGATCTCTTTTGGTTGCTCAGGTCCTGGAGGAAGCTGCATGGGGCAGAGCTAGCCTTGTTCCTTGGATCTCCTTCGGTTGCTCGGACCCTGGAGGAAGCTGCATGGGGCAGAGCTAGCCTTGCTCCGTGGGTCCCCTTTGGTTGCTCGCACCCTGGAGGAAGCTGCATGGGGCAGAGCTAGCCTTGCTCCTTGGCTCTCCTTTGGTTGCTCAGGCCCTGGAGGAAGCTGCATGGGGCAGAGATAGCCTTGCTACTTGGCTCTCACTTGGTTGCTCGGGCCCTGTAGGAAGCTGCATGGAGCAGAGCTAGCCTTGCTCCTTGGCTCTCCTTTGTTTGCTCGGGCCCTGGAGGAAGCTGCATGGAGCAGAGCTAGCCTTGCTCTTTGGATCTCCTTCCGTTGCTCGGACCCTGGAGGAAGCTGCATGCGGCAGAGCTAGCCTGTTCCTTGGATCTCCTTCGGTTGCTCGGACCCTGGAGGAATCTGCATCGGGCAGAGCTAGCTGTGTTCCATGGCTCTCCTTCCATTGCTCGGGCCCTGGGAGAAGCTGCATGGGGCAGAGCTAGCTTTGCTCCTTGGCTCTCCTTTGTTTGCTCGGGCCCTGGAGGAAGCTGCATGGGGCAGAGGTAGCCTTGCTCCTTGGATCTCCTTTGGTTGCTCAGGTCCTGGAGGAAGCTGCATGGGGCAGAGCTAGCCTTGATCATTGGCTCTCCTTTGGTTGCTCAGGCCCTGGAGGAAGCTGCATGGGGCAGAGCTAGCTGTGTTCCTTGGCTCTCCTTCCATTGCTCGGGCCCTGGGAAAAGCTGCATGGGGCACAGCTAGCCTTGCTCCTTGGCTCTCCTTTGTTTGCTCTGACCCTGGAGAAAGCTGCATGGGGCAGAGGTAGCCTTGCTCCTTGGATCTCTTTTGGTTGCTCAGGTCCTGGAGGAAGCTGCATGGGGCAGAGCTAGCCTTGTTCCTTGGATCTCCTTCGGTTGCTCGGACCCTGGAGGAAGCTGCATGGGGCAGAGCTAGCCTTGCTCCGTGGGTCCCCTTTGGTTGCTCGCACCCTGGAGGAAGCTGCATGGGGCAGAGCTAGCCTTGCTCCTTGGCTCTCCTTTGGTTGCTCAGGCCCTGGAGGAAGCTGCATGGGGCAGAGATAGCCTTGCTACTTGGCTCTCACTTGGTTGCTCAGGCCCTGTAGGAAGCTGCATGGAGCAGAGCTAGCCTTGCTCCTTGGCTCTCCTTTGTTTGCTCGGGCCCTGGAGGAAGCTGCATGGAGCAGAGCTAGCCTTGCTCTTTGGATCTCCTTCCGTTGCTCGGACCCTGGAGGAAGCTGCATGCGGCAGAGCTAGCCTGTTCCTTGGATCTCCTTCGGTTGCTCGGACCCTGGAGGAATCTGCATGGGGCAGAGCTAGCTGTTTTCCTTGGCTCTCCTTTGGTTGCTCTGGCCCGGGAGGAAGCTGCATGGGGAAGAGCTAGCTGTGTTCCTTGGATCTACTTTGGTTGCTCATGTCTTGGAGGAAGCTGCATGAGGCAGAGCTAGCCTTGCTCCTTGGCTCTCTTTTGTTTGTTCAGGCGCTGGAGGAATCTGCATCGGGCAGAGCTAGCTGTGTTCCATGGCTCTCCTTCCATTGCTCGGGCCCTGGGAGAAGCTGCATGGGGCAGAGCTAGCTTTGCTCCTTGGCTCTCCTTTGTTTGCTCGGGCCCTGGAGGAAGCTGCATGGGGCAGAGGTAGCCTTGCTCCTTGGATCTCCTTTGGTTGCTCAGGTCCTGGAGGAAGCTGCATGGGGCAGAGCTAGCCTTGATCATTGGCTCTCCTTTGGTTGCTCAGGCCCTGGAGGAAGCTGCATGGGGCAGAGCTAGCTGTGTTCCTTGGCTCTCCTTCCATTGCTCGGGCCCTGGGAAAAGCTGCATGGGGCACAGCTAGCCTTGCTCCTTGGCTCTCCTTTGTTTGCTCTGACCCTGGAGAAAGCTGCATGGGGCAGAGGTAGCCTTGCTCCTTGGATCTCTTTTGGTTGCTCAGGTCCTGGAGGAAGCTGCATGGGGCAGAGCTAGCCTTGTTCCTTGGATCTCCTTCGGTTGCTCGGACCCTGGAGGAAGCTGCATGGGGCAGAGCTAGCCTTGCTCCGTGGGTCCCCTTTGGTTGCTCGCACCCTGGAGGAAGCTGCATGGGGCAGAGCTAGCCTTGCTCCTTGGCTCTCCTTTGGTTGCTCAGGCCCTGGAGGAAGCTGCATGGGGCAGAGATAGCCTTGCTACTTGGCTCTCACTTGGTTGCTCGGGCCCTGTAGGAAGCTGCATGGAGCAGAGCTAGCCTTGCTCCTATGCTCTCCTTTGTTTGCTCGGGCCCTGGAGGAAGCTGCATGGAGCAGAGCTAGCCTTGCTCTTTGGATCTCCTTCCGTTGCTCGGACCCTGGAGGAAGCTGCATGCGGCAGAGCTAGCCTGTTCCTTGGATCTCCTTCGGTTGCTCGGACCCTGGAGGAATCTGCATCGGGCAGAGCTAGCTGTGTTCCATGGCTCTCCTTCCATTGCTCGGGCCCTGGGAGAAGCTGCATGGGGCAGAGCTAGCTTTGCTCCTTGGCTCTCCTTTGTTTGCTCGGGCCCTGGAGGAAGCTGCATGGGGCAGAGGTAGCCTTGCTCCTTGGATCTCCTTTGGTTGCTCAGGTCCTGGAGGAAGCTGCATGGGGCAGAGCTAGCCTTGATCATTGGCTCTCCTTTGGTTGCTCAGGCCCTGGAGGAAGCTGCATGGGGCAGGGCTAGCTGTGTTCCTTGGCTCTCCTTCCATTGCTCGGGCCCTGGGAAAAGCTGCATGGGGCACAGCTAGCCTTGCTCCTTGGCTCTCCTTTGTTTGCTCTGACCCTGGAGAAAGCTGCATGGGGCAGAGGTAGCCTTGCTCCTTGGATCTCTTTTGGTTGCTCAGGTCCTGGAGGAAGCTGCATGGGGCAGAGCTAGCCTTGTTCCTTGGATCTCCTTCGGTTGCTCGGACCCTGGAGGAAGCTGCATGGGGCAGAGCTAGCCTTGCTCCGTGGGTCCCCTTTGGTTGCTCGCACCCTGGAGGAAGCTGCATGGGGCAGAGCTAGCCTTGCTCCTTGGCTCTCCTTTGGTTGCTCAGGCCCTGGAGGAAGCTGCATGGGGCAGAGATAGCCTTGCTACTTGGCTCTCACTTGGTTGCTCGGGCCCTGTAGGAAGCTGCATGGAGCAGAGCTAGCCTTGCTCCTTGGCTCTCCTTTGTTTGCTCGGGCCCTGGAGGAAGCTGCATGGAGCAGAGCTAGCCTTGCTCTTTGGATCTCCTTCCGTTGCTCGGACCCTGGAGGAAGCTGCATGCGGCAGAGCTAGCCTGTTCCTTGGATCTCCTTCGGTTGCTCGGACCCTGGAGGAATCTGCATGGGGCAGAGCTAGCTGTTTTCCTTGGCTCTCCTTTGGTTGCTCTGGCCCGGGAGGAAGCTGCATGGGGAAGAGCTAGCTGTGTTCCTTGGATCTACTTTGGTTGCTCATGTCTTGGAGGAAGCTGCATGGGGCAGAGCTAGCCATGCTCCTTGGCTCGCCTTCGGTTGCTCAAGACCTGGAGGAAGCTGCATGGGGCAGAGCTAGCCTTGCTCCTTGGCTCTCCTTTGGTTGCTCAAGACCTGGAGGAAGCTGCATGGGGCAGAGCTAGCCTTGCTCCTTGGCTCTCCTTTGGTTGCTCAGGTCCTTGAGGAAGTTGCATGGGGCAGAGATAGCTGTGTTCCTTGGAACTCCTTCAGTTGCTTGGGCCATGGAGGAAGCTGCATGGAGCAGTGTTAGCCTTGTTCCTTGGCTCTCCTTCGGTTACTCAGGCCCTGGAGGAAGCTGCATGGGGCAGAGCTAGCTGTGTTCCCTGGCTCTCCTTCATTTGCTCGCGCACTGGAGGAAGCTGCATGGGGCAGAGCTAGCCTTGCTCCTTGGCTCTTCTTTGTTTGCTCGGGCCCTGGAGGAAACTGAATGGGCAGAGCTAGCCTTGCTCCTTGGATCTCCTTTGGTTGCTCAGGTCCTGGAGGAAGCTGCATGGGGCAAAGCTAGCCTTGCTCCTTGGCTCTCCTTTGGTTGCTCACGCCCTGGAGGAAGCTGCATGGGGCAGTACTAACCTTGCTCCTTGGCTCTCCTTTGGTTGCTCAGGCCCTGGAGGAAGCTGCATGGGGCAGAGCAAGCTGTGTTCCTTGGCTCTCCTTCGGTTGCTCGGGCACTGGAGGAAGCTGCATGGGGAAGAGCTAGCTGTGTTCCTTGGATCTCCTTCGGTTGCTCAGGTCCTGGAGGAAGCTGCATGTGGCAGAGTTAGACTTGCTTCTTGGCACTCCTTCGGTTGCTCAGGCCCTGGAGGTAGATGCATGGGGCAGAGATAGCCGTGTTCCTTGGATCTCCTTCGGTTTCTCATGTCTTGGAGGAAGCTGCATGGGGCAGAGCTAGCCATGCTCCTTGGCTCGCTTTCGGTTGCTCAGCTCCTGAAGGAAGCTGCATGGAGCAGTGCTGGCCTTGCTCCTTGGCTCTCCTTTGGTTGCTCAGGCCCTGGAGGAAGCTGCATGGGGCAGAGCTAGCTGTGTGCCTTGGCTCTCCTTCCATTGCTCGGGCCCTGCGAGAAGCTGCATGGGGCAGAGCTAGCCTTGCTCCTTGGCTCTCCTTTGTTTGCTCGGGCCCTGAAGGAAGCTGCATGGGGCAGAGGTCGCCTTGCTCCTTGGATCTCCTTTGGTTGCTCAGTTCCTGGAGGAAGCTGCATGGGGCACAGCTAGCCTTGTTCCTTGGATCTCCTTCAGTTGCTCGGACCCTGGAGGAAGCTGCATGGGGCAGAGCTAGCCTTGCTCCTTGGGTCTCCTTTGGGTGCTCGCGCCCTGGAGGAAGCTGCATGGGGCAGAGCTAGCCTTGCTCCCTGGCTCCCCTTTGGTTGCTCAGGCCCTGGAGGAAGCTGCATGGGGCATAGATAGCCTTGCTACTTGGCTCTCACTTGGTTGCTCGGGCCCTTTAGGAAGCTGCATGGAGCAGAGCTAGCCTTGCTCCTTGGCTCTCCTTCCGTTGCTCGGACCCTGGAGGAAGCTGCATGGGGCAGAGCTAGCCTTGCTCCTTGGCTCTCTTTTGGTTGTTCAGGCCCTGGAGGAATCTGCATCGGGCAGAGCTAGCTGTGTTCCTTGGCTCTCCTTCCATTAATCGGGCCCTGGGAGAAGCTGCATGGGGCAGAGCTAGCCTTGCTCCTTGGCTCTCCTTTGTTTGCTCGGGCCCTGGAGGAAGCTGCATGGGGCAGAGGTAGCCTTGCTCCTTGGATCTCCTTTGGTTGCTCAGGTCCTGGAGGAAGCTGCATGGGGCAGAGCTAGCCTTGTTCCTGGGATCTCCTTTGGTTGCTCAGGCCCTGGGAGAAGCTGCATGGGGCAGAGCTAGCCTTGCTCCTTGGCTCTCCTTTGTTTGCTCGGGCCCTGGAGGAAGCTGCATGGGGCAGAGGTAGCCTTGCTCCTTGGATCTCCTTTGGTTGCTCAGGTCCTGGAGGAAGCTGCATGGGGCAGAGCTAGCCTTGATCATTGGCTCTCCTTTGGTTGCTCAGGCCCTGGAGGAAGCTGCATGGGGGAGAGCTAGCTGTGTTCCTTGGCTCTCCTTCCATTGCTCGGGCCCTGGGAAAAGCTGCATGGGGCACAGCTAGCCTTGCTCCTTGGTTCTCCTTTGTTTGCTCTGACCCTGGAGGAAGCTGCATGGGGCAGAGGTAGCCTTGCTCCTTGGATCTCTTTTGGTTGCTCAGGTCCTGGAGGAAGCTGCATGGGGTAGAGCTAGCTGTGTTCCTTGGCTCTCCTTCCGTTGCTCGGGCCCTGGAGAAAGCTGCATGGGGCAGACCTAGTCTTGCTCCTTGGATCTCCTTCGTTTGCTCGGACCCTGGAAGAAGCTGCATGGGGCAGAGGTAGCCTTGCTCCTTGGATCTCCTTTGGTTGCTCAGGTCCTGGAGGAAGCTGCATGGGGCACAGCTAGCCTTGTTCCTTGGATCTCCTTCAGTTGCTCGGACCCTGGAGGAAGCTGCATGGGGTAGAGCTAGCCTTGCTCCTTGGGTCTCCTTTGGTTGCTCGCGCCCTGGAGGAAGCTGCATGGGGCAGAGCTAGCCTTGCTCCCTGGCTCTCCTTTGGTTGCTTAGGCCCTGGAGGAAGCTGCATGGGACAGAGATAGCCTTGCTACTTGGCTCTCACTTGGTTGCTCGGGCCCTGTAGGAAGCTGCATGGAGCAGAGCTAGCCTTGCTCCTTGGCTCTCCTTTGTTTGCTCGGGCCCTGGAGGAAGCTGCATGGGGCAGAGATAGCCTTGCTCCTTGGATCTCCTTTGGTTGCTCAGGTCCTGGAGGAAGCTGCATGGGGCAGAGCTAGCCTGTTCCTTGGATCTCCTTCCGTTGCTCGGACCCTGGAGGAACCTGCATGAGGCAGAGCTAGCCTTGCTCCTTGGCTCTCTTTTGTTTGTTCAGGCGCTGGAGGAATCGGCATCGGGCAGAGCTAGCTGTGTTCCTTGGCTCTCCTTCCATTGCTCGGGCCCTGGGAGAAGCTGCATGGGGCAGAGCTAGCCTTGCTCCTTGGCTCTCCTTTGTTTGCTCGGGCCCTGGAGGAAGCTGCATGGGGCAGAGGTAGCCTTGCTCCTTGGATCTCCTTTGGTTGCTCAGGTCCTGGAGGAAGCTGCATGGGGCAGAGCTAGCCTTGATCATTGGCTCTCCTTTGGTTGCTCAGGCCCTGGAGGAAGCTGCATGGGGCAGAGCTAGCTGTGTTCCTTGGCTCTCCTTCCATTGCTCGGGCCCTGGGAAAAGCTGCATGGGGCACAGCTAGCCTTGCTCCTTGGCTCTCCTTTGTTTGCTCTGACCCTGGAGGAAGCTGCATGGGGCAGAGGTAGCCTTGCTCCTTGGATCTCTTTTGGTTGCTCAGGTCCTGGAGGAAGCTGCATGGGGCAGAGCTAGCCTTGTTCCTTGGATCTCCTTCGGTTGCTCGGACCCTGGAGGAAGCTGCATGGGGCAGAGCTAGCCTTGCTCCGTGGGTCCCCTTTGGTTGCTCGCGCCCTGGAGGAAGCTGCATGGGGCAGAGCTTGCCTTGCTCCTTAGCTCTCCTTTGGTTGCTCAGGCCCTGGAGAAAGCTGCATGGGGCAGAGATAGCCTTGCTACTTGGCTCTCACTTGGTTGCTCGGGCCCTGTAGGAAGCTGCATGGAGCAGAGCTAGCCTTGCTCCTTGGCTCTCCTTTGTTTGCTCGGGCCCTGGAGGAAGCTGCTTGGGGCAGAGATAGCCTTGCTCTTTGGATCTCCTTTGGTTGCTCAGGTCCTGGAGGAAGCTGCATGCGGCAGAGCTAGCCTGTTCCTTGGATCTCCTTCCGTTGCTCTGGCCCGGGAGGAAGCTGCATGGGGAAGAGCTAGCTGTGTTCCTTGGATCTACTTTGGTTGCTCATGTCTTGGAGGAAGCTGCATGGGGCAGAGCTAGCCATGCTCCTTGGCTCGCCTTCGGTTGCTCAGGCCCTGGAGGAAGCTGCATGGGGCAGAGCTAGCCTTGCTCCTTGGCTCTCCTTTGGTTGCTCAGGTCCTTGAGGAAGTTGCATGGGGCAGAGATAGCTGTGTTCCTTGGCTCTACTTTGGTTGCTCAGGCCCTAGAGGAAGCTGCATGGGGCAGAGCTAGCCTTGTTCCTTGGCTCTCCTTTGGTTGCTCAAGCCCTGGAGGAAGCTCCATGGGGCAAAGCTAGCTGTGTTCCTTGGAACTCCTTCAGTTGCTCGGGCCATGGAGGAAGCTGCATGGGGCAGTGTTAGCCTTGTTCCTTGGCTCTCCTTCGGTTGCTCAGGCCCTGGAGGAAGCTGCATGGGGCAGAGCTAGCTGTGTTCCCTGGCTCTCCTTCATTTGCTCGCGCCCTGGAGGAAGCTGCATGGGGCAGAGCTAGCCTTGCTCCCCTTGGCTCTTCTTTGTTTGCTCGGGCCCTGGAGGAAACTGAATGGGCAGAGCTAGCCTTGCTCCTTGGATCTCCTTTGGTTGCTCAGGTCCTGGAGGAAGCTGCATGGGGCAAAGCTAGCCTTGCTCCTTGGCTCTCCTTTGGTTGCTCACGCCCTGGAGGAAGCTGCATGGGGAAGTACTAACCTTGCTCCTTGGCTCTCCTTTGGTTGCTCAGGCCCTGGAGGAAGCTGCATGGGGCAGAGCAAGCTGTGTTCCTTGGCTCTCCTTCGGTTGCTCGGGCACTGGAGGAAGCTGCATGGGGAAGAGCTAGCTGTGTTCCTTGGATCTCCTTCGGTTGCTCAGGTCCTGGAGGAAGCTGCATGTGGCAGAGTTAGACTTGCTTCTTGGCACTCCTTCGGTTGCTCAGGCCCTGGAGGTAGATGCATGGGGCAGAGCTAGCCGTGTTCCTTGGATCTCCTTCGGTTGCTCATGTCTTGGAGGAAGCTGCATGGGGCAGAGCTAGCCATGCTCCTTGGCTCGCCTTCGGTTGCTCAGCTCCTGAAGGAAGCTGCATGGAGCAGTGCTGGCCTTGCTCCTTGGCTCTCCTTTGGTTGCTCAGGCCCTGGAGGAAGCTGCATGGGGCAGAGCTAGCTGTGTTCCTTGGCTCTCCTTCCATTGCTCGGGCCCTGGGAGAAGCTGCATGGGGCAGAGCTAGCCTTGCTCCTTGGCTCTCCTTTGGTTGCTCAGGTCCTGGAGGAAGCTGCATGGGGCAGAGGTCGCCTTGCTCCTTGGATCTCCTTCAGTTGCTCAGGTCCTGGAGGAAGCTGCATTGGGCACAGTTAGCCTTGTTCCTTGGATCTCCTTCAGTTGCTCGGACCCTGGAGGAAGCTGCATGGGGCAGAGCTAGCCTTCCTCCTTGGGTCTCCTTTGGGTGCTCGCGCCCTGGAGGAAACTGCATGGGGCAGAGCTAGCCTTGCTCCCTGGCTCTCCTTTGGTTGCTCAGGCCCTGGAGGAAGCTGCATGGGGCAGAGCTAGCCTGTTCCTTGGATCTCCTTCCGTTGCTCGGACCCTGGAGGAAGCTGCATGGGGCAGAGCTAGCCTTGCTCCTTGGCTCTCTTTTGGTTGTTCAGGCCCTGGAGGAATCTGCATCGGGCAGAGCTAGCTGTGTTCCTTGGCTCTCCTTCCATTAATCGGGCCCTGGGAGAAGCTGCATGGGGCAGAGCTAGCCTTGTTCCTGGGATCTCCTTTGGTTGCTCAGGCCCTGGGAGAAGCTGCATGGGGTAGAGCTAGCCTTGCTCCTTGGCTCTCCTTTGTTTGCTCGGGCCCTGGAGGAAGCTGCATGGGGCAGAGGTAGCCTTGCTTCTTGGATCTCATTTGGTTGCTCAGGTCCTGGAGGAAGCTGCATGGGGCAGAGCTAGCCTTGATCATTGGCTCTCCTTTGGTTGCTCAGGCCCTGGAGGAAGCTGCATGGGGCAGAGCTAGCTGTGTTCCTTGGCTCTCTTCCATTGCTCGGGCCCTGGGAAAAGCTGCATGGGGCACAGCTAGCCTTGCTCCTTGGTTCTCCTTTGTTTGCTCTGACCCTGGAGGAAGCTGCATGGGGCAGAGGTAGCCTTGCTCCTTGGATCTCTTTTGGTTGCTCAGGTCCTGGAGGAAGCTGCATGGGGCAGAGCTAGCTGTGTTCCTTGGCTCTCCTTCCGCTGCTCGGGCCCTGGAGAAAGCTGCATGGGGCAGACCTAGTCTTGCTCCTTGGATCTCCTTCGTTTGCTCGGACCCTGGAAGAAGATGCATGGGGCAGAGCAAGCCTTGCTCCTTGGCCCTCCTTTGGTTACTCACGCCCTAGAGGAAGCTACATGGGGCAGAGCTAACCTTGCTCCTTGGCTCTCCTTTGGTTGCTCAGGTCCTGGAGGAAGCTGCATGGGCAGAGCTAGCTTTGTTCCTTGGCTTCCCATTTGTGTGCTCGGGCCCTGGAGGAAGCTGCATGGGCAGAGCTAGCTTTGTTCATTGGCTCTCCTTCGGTTGCTCGGCCCTGGAGGAAGCTGCATGGGGATGAGCTAGCTGTGTTCCTTGGATCTCCTTCGGTTGCTCAGGTCCTGGAGGAAGCTGCATGGGGCAGAGCTAGCCTTGCTCCTTGGCCCTCCTTTGGTTGCTCACGCCCTGGAGGAAGCTGCATGGGGCAGAGCTAACCTTGCTCCTTGGCTCTCCTTTGGTTGCTCAGGCCCTGGAGGAAGCTGCATGGGGCAGAGCTAGCTTTGTTGCTTGGCTCTCCTTTGTTTGCTCGGGCCCTGGAGGAAGCTGCATGGGGTAGAGCTAGCTTTGTTCATTGGCTCTCCGTCGGTTGCTCGGGCCCTGGAGGAAGCTGCATGGGGAAGAGCTAGCTGTGTTCCTTGGATCTCCTTTGGTTGCTCAGGTCCTGGAGGAAGCTGCATGGGGCAGAGTTAGACTTGCTTCTTGGCTCTCCTTCGGTTGCTCAGGCCCTGGAGGAAGATGCATGGGGCAGAGCTAGCCTTGTTCCTTGGATCTTCTTCGGTTGCCCGGGTCCTGGAGGAAGCTGCATGGGGCAGAGGTAGCCATGCTCCTTGGATCTCCTTTGGTTGCTCAGATCCTGGAGGAAGCTGCATGAGGCAGAGCTAGCCTTGTTCCTTGGATCTCCTTCGGTTGGTTAGGCCCTGGAGGAATCTGCATGGGGCAGAGGTAGTCTTGCTTCTTGGATCTCCTTTGGTTGCTCGGGCCCTGGAGGAAGCTGCATGGGGCTGAGATACCCTTGCTCCTTGGATCTCCTTTGGTTGCTCATACCTTGAGGAAGCTGCATGGGGCAGAGCTAGCTGTGTTCCTTGGCTCTCTTTCTGTTGCTCAGGCCCTGGAGGAAGGTGCATGGGGCAGAGCTAGCCTTTCTCCTTGGATCTCCTTTGGTTGTTCAGGTCCTCGTGGAAGGTACATGGGGCAGAGCTAGCCTTCTTCCTTGGATCTCCTTCGGTTGCTCATGTCTTGGAGGAAGCTGCATGGGGCAGAGCTAGCCTTGCTCCTTGGATCTCCTTCATTTGCTCAGGCCCTGGAAGAAGCTGCATGGGGCAGAGCAAGCCTTGCTCCTTGGCCCTCCTTTGGTTGCTCACGCCCTGGAGGAAGTTGCATTGGGCAGAGCTAGCCATGCTCCTTCGCTTGCCTTCGGTTGCTCAGGTCCTGGAGGAAGCTGAATGGGGCAGAGCTAGCCTTGTTCCTTGGCTCTCCTTTGGTTGCTCAAGCCCTGGAGGAAGCTGCATGGGGCAGAGCAAGCCTTGCTCATTGGCCCTCCTTTGGTTGCTCACGCCCTGGAGGAAGCTGCATGGGGCAGAGCTAAACTTGCTCCTTGGCTCTCCTTTGGTTGCTCAAGACCTGGAGGAAGCTGCATGGGGCAGAGCTAGCTTTGTTCATTGGCCCTCCTTTGGTTGCTCGGGCCCTGGAGGAAGCTGCATGGAGTAGAGCTAGCTGTGTTCCTTGGCTCTCCTTCCGTTGCTCGGGCCCTGAAGGAAGCTCCATGGGGCAGAGCTAGCCTTGCTCCTTGGATCTCCTTCGTTGGCTCGGACCCTGGAAGAAGCTGCATGGGGCAGAGCAATCCCTGCTCCTGGCCCTCCTTTGGTTGCTCACGCCCTGGAGGAAGTTGCATTGGGCAGAGCTAACCTTGCTCCTTGGCTCTCCTTTGGTTGCTCAGGCCCTGGAGGAAGCTGCATGGGGCAGAGCTAGCTTTGTTCCTTGGCTCTCCTTTGTTTGCTTGCACCCTGGAGGAAGCTGCATGGGGTAGAGCTAGCTGTGTTCATTGGCTCTCCTTCGGTTGCTCAGGCCCTGGAGGAAGCTGCATGGGGAAGAGTTAGCTGTGTTCCTTGGATCTCCTTCGGTTGCTCAGGTCCTGGAGGAAGATGCATGGGGCAGAGCAAGCCTTGTTCCTGGATCTCCTTCGGTTGCCCGGGTCCTGGAGGAAGCTGCGTGGGGCAGAGGTAGCCATGCTCCTTGGATCTCCTTTGGTTGCTCAGATCCTGGAGGAAGCCGCATGGGGCAGAGCTAGCCTTGTTCCTTGGATCTCCTTCGGTTGCTTAGGCCCTGGAGGAAGCTGCATGGGGCAGAGGTAGCCTTGCTTCTTGGATCTCCGTTGGTTGCTCATACCTGGAGGAAGCTGCATGGGGCAGAGCTAGCTGTGTTCCTTGGCTCTCGTTCGGTTGCTCGGGCCCTGGAGGAAGGTGCATGGGGCAGAGCTAGCCTTGCTCCTTGGATCTCCTTTGGTTGTTCAGGTCCTGGTGGAAGGTACATGGGGCAGAGCTAGCCTTCTTCCTTGGATCTCCTTCGGTTGCTCATGTCTTAGAGGAAGCTGCATGGGGCAGAGCTAGCCATGCTCCTTCGCTCGCCTTCGGTTGCTCAGGTCCTGGAGGAAGCTGAATGGGGCAGAGCTAGCCTTGTTCCTTGGCTCTCCTTTGGTTGCTCAAGCCCTGGAGGAAGCTGCATGGGGCAGAGCAAGCCTTGCTCATTGGCCCTCCTTTGGTTGCTCACGCCCTGGAGGAAGCTGCATGGGGCAGAGCTAAACTTGCTCCTTGGCTCTCCTTTGGTTGCTCAAGACCTGGAGGAAGCTGCATGGGGCAGAGCTAGCTTTGTTCATTGGCCCTCCTTTGGTTGCTCGGGCCCTGGAGGAAGCTGCATGGAGTAGAGCTAGCTGTGTTCCTTGGCTCTCCTTCCGTTGCTCGGGCCCTGAAGGAAGCTCCATGGGGCAGAGCTAGCCTTGCTCCTTGGATCTCCGTCGTTGGCTCGGACCCTGGAAGAAGCTGCATGGGGCAGAGCAATCCCTGCTCCTGGCCCTCCTTTGGTTGCTCACGCCCTGGAGGAAGCTGCATTGGGCAGAGCTAACCTTGCTCCTTGGATCTCCTTCGGTTGGTTAGGCCCTGGAGGAAGCTGCATGGGGCAGAGGTAGTCTTGCTTCTTGGATCTCCTTTGGTTGCTCTGGCCCTGGAGGAAGCTGCATGGGGCTGAGATAGCCTTGCTCCTTGGATCTCCTTTGGTTGCTCATACCTTGAGGAAGCTGCATGGGGCAGAGCTAGCTGTGTTCCTTGGCTCTCTTTCTGTTGCTCAGGCCCTGGAGGAAGGTGCATGGGGCAGAGTTAGCCTTTCTCCTTGGATCTCCTTTGGTTGTTCAGGTCCTCATGGAAGGTACATGGGGCAGAGCTAGCCTTCTTCCTTGGATCTCCTTCGGTTGCTCATGTCTTGGAGGAAGCTGCATGGGGCAGAGCTAGCCTTGCTCCTTGGATCTCCTTCATTTGCTCAGACCCTGGAAGAAGCTGCATGGGGCAGAGCAAGCCTTGCTCCTTGGCCCTCCTTTGGTTGCTCACGCCCTGGAGGAAGTTGCATTGGGCAGAGCTAACCTTGCTCCTTGGCTCTCCTTTGGTTGCTCAGGCCCTGGAGGAAGCTGCATGGGGCAGAGCTAGCTTTGTTCCTTGGCTCTCCTTTATTTGCTCGCACCCTGGAGGAAGCTGCATGGGGTAGAGCTAGCTGTGTTCATTGGCTCTCCTTCGGTTGCTCAGGCCCTGGAGGAAGCTGCATGGGGAAGAGCTAGCTGTGTTCCTTGGATCTCCTTCGGTTGCTCAGGTCCTGGAGGAAGATGCATGGGGCAGAGTAAGCCTTGTTCCTGGATCTCCTTCGGTTGCCCGGGTCCTGGAGGAAGCTGCGTGGGGCAGAGGTAGCCATGCTCCTTGGATCTCCTTTGGTTGCTCAGATCCTGGAGGAAGCCGCATGGGGCAGAGCTAGCCTTGTTCCTTGGATCTCCTTCGGTTGCTTAGGCCCTGGAGGAAGCTGCATGGGGCAGAGGTAGCCTTGCTTCTTGGATCTCCGTTGGTTGCTCATACCTGGAGGAAGCTGCATGGGGCAGAGCTAGCTGTGTTCCTTGGCTCTCGTTCGGTTGCTCGGGCCCTGGAGGAAGGTGCATGGGGCAGAGCTAGCCTTGCTCCTTGGATCTCCTTTGGTTGTTCAGGTCCTGGTGGAAGGTACATAGGGCAGAGCTAGCCTTCTTCCTTGGATCTCCTTCGGTTGCTCATGTCTTAGAGGAAGCTGCATGGGGCAGAGCTAGCCATGCTCCTTCGCTCGCCTTCGGTTGCTCAGGTCCTGGAGGAAGCTGAATGGGGCAGAGCTAGCCTTGTTCCTTGGCTCTCCTTTGGTTGCTCAAGCCATGGAGGAAGCTGCATGGGGCAGAGCAAGCCTTGCTCATTGGCCCTCCTTTGGTTGCTCACGCCCTGGAGGAAGCTGCATGGGGCAGAGCTAAACTTGCTCCTTGGCTCTCCTTTGGTTGCTCAAGACCTGGAGGAAGCTGCATGGGGCAGAGCTAGCTTTGTTCATTGGCCCTCCTTTGGTTGCTCGGGCCCTGGAGGAAGCTGCATGGAGTAGAGCTAGCTGTGTTCCTTGGCTCTCCTTCCGTTGCTCGGGCCTTGAAGGAAGCTCCATGGGGCAGAGCTAGCCTTGCTCCTTGGATCTCCTTCGTTGGCTCGGACCCTGGAAGAAGCTGCATGGGGCAGAGCAATCCCTGCTCCTGGCCCTCCTTTGGTTGCTCACGCCCTGGAGGAAGCTGCATTGGGCAGAGCTAACCTTGCTCCTTGGCTCTCCTTTGGTTGCTCAGGCCCTGCAGGAAGCTGCATGGGGCAGAGCTAGCTTTGTTCCTTGGCTCTCCTCTGTTTGCTCGGGCCCTGGAGGAAGCTGCATGGGGAAGTGCTAGCTGTGTTCCTTGGATCTCCTTTGGTTGCTCAGGTCCTGGAGGAAGCTGCATTGGGCAGAGTTAATCTTGCTTCTTGGCTCTCCTTTGGTTGCTCAAGCCCTGGAGGAAGCTGCCTGGGGCAAAGCTAGCTGTGTTCCTTGGATCTCCTTCAGTTGCTCGTGCCCTGGAGGAAGCTTCATGGGGCAGAGCTAGCTTTGTTCATTGGCTCTCCTTTGGTTGCTCGGGCCCTGGAGGAAGCTGCATGGAGTAGAGCTAGCTGTGTTCCTTGGCTCTCCTTCCGTTGCTCGGGCCCTGAAGGAAGCTGCATGGGGCAGAGCTAGCCTTGCTCCTTGGATCTCCTTCGTTGGCTCGGACCCTGGAAGAAGCTGCATGGGGCAGAGCAATCCTTGCTCCTGGCCCTCCTTTGGTTGCTCACGCCCTGGAGGAAGCTGCATTGGGCAGAGCTAACCTTGCTCCTTGGCTCTCATTTGGTTGATCAGGCCCTGGAGGAAGCTGCATGGGGCAGAGCTAGCTTTGTTCCTTGGCTCTCCTCTGTTTGCTCGGGCCCTGGAGGAAACTTCATGGGGTAGAGCTAGCTTTGTTCATTGGCTCTCCTTCGGTTGCTCGGGCCCTGGAGGAAGCTGCATGGGGAAGTGCTAGCTGTGTTCCTTGGATCTCCTTTGGTTGCTCAGGTCCTGGAGGAAGCTGCATTGGGCAGAGTTAATCTTGCTTCTTGGCTCTCCTTTGGTTGCTCAAGCCCTGGAGGAAGCTGCCTGGGGCAAAGCTAGCTGTGTTCCTTGGATCTCCTTCAGTTGCTCGTGCCCTGGAGGAAGCTGCATGGGGCAGTGCTAGCCTTGTTCCTTGGCTCTCCTTTGGTTGCTCAGGGTCTGGAGTAAGCTGCATGGGGTGGAAATATCTGTGTTCCTTGGCTCTCCTTCCATTGCTCGGGCCCTGCAGGAAGCTGAATGGGGCAGAGCTAGCCTTGCTTATTGGCCCTCCTTTGGTTGCTCATGCCCTGGAGGAAGCTGCATGGGGCAGAGCTAACCTTGCTCCTTGGCTCTCCTTTGGTTGCTCAGGCCCTGGAGGAAGCTGCATAGGGCAGAGCTTGCTTTGTTCCTTGGCTCTCCTTTGTTTGCTCGGGCCCTGGAGGAAGCTGTATGGGGTAGAGCTAGCTTTGTTCATTGGCTCTCCTTCGGTTGCTCGGGCCCTGGAGGAAGCTGCATGGAGAAGAGCTAGCTGTGTTCCTTGGATCTCCTTCAGTTGCTCGTGCCCTAGAGGAAGCTGCATGGGGCAGAGCTAGCCTTGCTCCTTTGCTCTCCTTTGGTTGCTCAGGTCCTTGAGGAAGTTGCATGTGGCAGAGCTAGCTGTGTTCCTTGGCTCTCCTTTGGTTGCTCAAGCCCTAGGGGAAGCTGCATGGGCCAGAGCTAGCCTTGTTCCTTGGCTCTCCTTTGGTTGCTCAAGCCCTGGAGGAAGCTGCATAGGGCAAAGCTAGCTGTGTTCCTTGGATCTCCTTCAGTTGCTTGGGCCCTGGAGGAAGTTGCATGGGGCAGTGCTAGCCTTGTTCCTTGGCTCTCCTTTGGTTGCTCAGGCCCTGGAGGAAGCTGCATGGGGTAGAGCTAGCTGTGTTCATTGGCTCTCCTTCCGTTGCTCGGGCCCTGGAGGAATCTGCATGGGGCAGAGCTAGCCTTGCTCCTTGGATCTCCTTTGTTTGCTTGTACCCTGGAAGAAGCTGCATGGGGCAGAGCAAGCCTTGCTTCTTGGCCCTCCTTTGGTTGCTCAGGCCCTGGAGGAAGCTACATGGGGCAGAGCTAGCTTTGTTCCTTGGCTCTCCTTTGTTTGCTCGGGCCCTGGAGGAAGCTGCATGGGGTAGAGCTAGCTTTGTTCCTTGGCTCTCCTTCGGTTGCTCGGGCCCTGGAGGAACCTGCATGGGGTAGAGCTAGCTGTGTTCCTTGGCTCTCCTTCCGTTGCTCGGGCCCTGGAGGAATCTGCATAGGGCAGAGCTAGCCTTGCTCCTTGGATCTCCTTTGTTTGCTCGTACCCTGAAAGAAGCTGCATGGGACAGAGATAGCCTTGCTTCTTGGCTCTCCTTTGGTTGCTCACGCCCTGGAGGAAGCTGCATGGGGCAGAGCTAGCTTTGCTCCTTGGCTCTCCTTCGGTTGCTCAGGCCCTGGGGGAAGCTGCATGGGGAAGAGCTAGCTGTGTTCCTTGGATCTCCTTCGGTTGCTCAGGTCCTGGAGGAAGCTGCATGGGGCAGAGTTAGACTTGCTTCTTGGCTCTCCTTCGGTTGCTCAGGCCCTGGGGGAAGATGCATGGGACAGAGCTAGCCTTGTTCCTTGGATCTCCTTCGGTTGCCCGGGCCCTGGAGGAAGCTGCATGGGGCAGAGGTAGTCATGCTCCTTGGATCTCCTTTGGTTGCTCAGGTCCTGGACGAAGCTGCATGGGGCAGAGCTAGCCTTGTTCCTTGGATCTCCTTCGGTTGCTCAGGCCCTGGAGGAAGCTGCATGGGGCCGAGCTAGCTGTTTTGCTTGGCTCTCCTTTGATTGCTCAGGTCCTAGAGGAAGCAGCACGGGGCAGAGCTGGCCTTGCTCCTTGGATCTCCTTTGGTTGCTCAGGTCCTGGAGTAAGCTGCATGGGGCAGAGCTAGCCTTGTTCCTTGGCTCTCCTTTGGTTGCTCGTGCCCTGGAAAAAGCTGCATGGGGCAGACCTAGCCTTTCTCCTTGGCATTCCTTTGGTTGCTCAGGCCCAGGAGGAAGATGCATGGGGCAAGGCTAGCTGTTTTCCTTGGCTCTCCTCCGGTTGCTCGGGCCATGGAGGAAGCTGCATGGGGCAGAGCTAGCTGTGTTCCTTGGATTTCCTTCGGTTGCTCAGGTCCTGGAGGAAGCTGCATGGGGCAGAGTTAACCTTGCTTCTTGGCTCTCCTTCGGTTGCTCAGGCCCTGGAGGAAGCTGCATGGGCAGAGCTAGCCTTGTTCCTTGGATCTCGTTTGGTTGCCTAGGCCCTGGAGGAAGCTGCATGGGGCAGAGCTAGCTGTTTTCCTTGGCTCTCCTTCGGCTGCTCAGGTCCTAGAGGAAGCAGCACGGGACAGAACTGGCCTTCCTCCTTGGCTCTGCGTTGGTTGCTCATACCAGGAGGAAGCTGCATGGGGCGGAGCTAGCTGTGTTCCTTGGCTCTCCTTCGGTTGCTCGGGCCCTGGAGGAAGGTGCATGGGGCAGAGGTAGCCTTGCTCCTTGGATCTCCTTTGGTTGTTCAGGTCCTGGGGGAAGGTGCATGGGGCAGAGCTAGCCTTCTTCCTTGGATCTCCTTCGGTTGCTCATGTCTTAGAGGAAGCTGCATGGGGCAGAGCTAGCCATGCTCCTTCGCTTGCCTTCGGTTGCTCAGGTCCTGGAGGAAGCTGAATGGGGCAGAGCTAGCCTTGTTCCTTGGCTCTCCTTTGGTTGCTCAAGCCCTGGAGGAAGCTGCATGGGGCAGAGCAAGCCTTGCTCATTGGCCCTCCTTTGGTTGCTCACGCCCTGGAGGAAGCTGCATGGGGCAGAGCTAAACTTGCTCCTTGGCTCTCCTTTGGTTGCTCAAGACCTGGAGGAAGCTGCATGGGGCAGAGCTAGCTTTGTTCATTGGCCCTCCTTTGGTTGCTCGGGCCCTGGAGGAAGCTGCATGGAGTAGAGCTAGCTGTGTTCCTTGGCTCTCCTTCCGTTGCTCGGGCCCTGAAGGAAGCTCCATGGGGCAGAGCTAGCCTTGCTCCTTGGATCTCCTTCGTTGGCTCGGACCCTGGAAGAAGCTGCATGGGGCAGAGCAATCCCTGCTCCTGGCCCTCCTTTGGTTGCTCACGCCCTGGAGGAAGTTGCATTGGGCAGAGCTAACCTTGCTCCTTGGCTCTCCTTTGGTTGCTCAGGCCCTGGAGGAAGCTGCATGGGGCAGAGCTAGCTTTGTTCCTTGGCTCTCCTTTGTTTGCTTGCACCCTGGAGGAAGCTGCATGGGGTAGAGCTAGCTGTGTTCATTGGCTCTCCTTCGGTTGCTCAGGCCCTGGAGGAAGCTGCATGGGGAAGAGTTAGCTGTGTTCCTTGGATCTCCTTCGGTTGCTCAGGTCCTGGAGGAAGATGCATGGGGCAGAGCAAGCCTTGTTCCTGGATCTCCTTCGGTTGCCCGGGTCCTGGAGGAAGCTGCGTGGGGCAGAGGTAGCCATGCTCCTTGGATCTCCTTTGGTTGCTCAGATCCTGGAGGAAGCCGCATGGGGCAGAGCTAGCCTTGTTCCTTGGATCTCCTTCGGTTGCTTAGGCCCTGGAGGAAGCTGCATGGGGCAGAGGTAGCCTTGCTTCTTGGATCTCCGTTGGTTGCTCATACCTGGAGGAAGCTGCATGGGGCAGAGCTAGCTGTGTTCCTTGGCTCTCGTTCGGTTGCTCGGGCCCTGGAGGAAGGTGCATGGGGCAGAGCTAGCCTTGCTCCTTGGATCTCCTTTGGTTGTTCAGGTCCTGGTGGAAGGTACATGGGGCAGAGCTAGCCTTCTTCCTTGGATCTCCTTCGGTTGCTCATGTCTTAGAGGAAGCTGCATGGGGCAGAGCTAGCCATGCTCCTTCGCTCGCCTTCGGTTGCTCAGGTCCTGGAGGAAGCTGAATGGGGCAGAGCTAGCCTTGTTCCTTGGCTCTCCTTTGGTTGCTCAAGCCCTGGAGGAAGCTGCATGGGGCAGAGCAAGCCTTGCTCATTGGCCCTCCTTTGGTTGCTCACGCCCTGGAGGAAGCTGCATGGGGCAGAGCTAAACTTGCTCCTTGGCTCTCCTTTGGTTGCTCAAGACCTGGAGGAAGCTGCATGGGGCAGAGCTAGCTTTGTTCATTGGCCCTCCTTTGGTTGCTCGGGCCCTGGAGGAAGCTGCATGGAGTAGAGCTAGCTGTGTTCCTTGGCTCTCCTTCCGTTGCTCGGGCCCTGAAGGAAGCTCCATGGGGCAGAGCTAGCCTTGCTCCTTGGATCTCCGTCGTTGGCTCGGACCCTGGAAGAAGCTGCATGGGGCAGAGCAATCCCTGCTCCTGGCCCTCCTTTGGTTGCTCACGCCCTGGAGGAAGCTGCATTGGGCAGAGCTAACCTTGCTCCTTGGATCTCCTTCGGTTGGTTAGGCCCTGGAGGAAGCTGCATGGGGCAGAGGTAGTCTTGCTTCTTGGATCTCCTTTGGTTGCTCTGGCCCTGGAGGAAGCTGCATGGGGCTGAGATAGCCTTGCTCCTTGGATCTCCTTTGGTTGCTCATACCTTGAGGAAGCTGCATGGGGCAGAGCTAGCTGTGTTCCTTGGCTCTCTTTCTGTTGCTCAGGCCCTGGAGGAAGGTGCATGGGGCAGAGCTAGCCTTTCTCCTTGGATCTCCTTTGGTTGTTCAGGTCCTCATGGAAGGTACATGGGGCAGAGCTAGCCTTCTTCCTTGGATCTCCTTTGGTTGCTCATGTCTTGGAGGAAGCTGCATGGGGCAGAGCTAGCCTTGCTCCTTGGATCTCCTTCATTTGCTCAGACCCTGGAAGAAGCTGCATGGGGCAGAGCAAGCCTTGCTCCTTGGCCCTCCTTTGGTTGCTCACGCCCTGGAGGAAGTTGCATTGGGCAGAGCTAACCTTGCTCCTTGGCTCTCCTTTGGTTGCTCAGGCCCTGGAGGAAGCTGCATGGGGCAGAGCTAGCTTTGTTCCTTGGCTCTCCTTTATTTGCTCGCACCCTGGAGGAAGCTGCATGGGGTAGAGCTAGCTGTGTTCATTGGCTCTCCTTCGGTTGCTCAGGCCCTGGAGGAAGCTGCATGGGGAAGAGCTAGCTGTGTTCCTTGGATCTCCTTCGGTTGCTCAGGTCCTGGAGGAAGATGCATGGGGCAGAGCAAGCCTTGTTCCTGGATCTCCTTCGGTTGCCCGGGTCCTGGAGGAAGCTGCGTGGGGCAGAGGTAGCCATGCTCCTTGGATCTCCTTTGGTTGCTCAGATCCTGGAGGAAGCCGCATGGGGCAGAGCTAGCCTTGTTCCTTGGATCTCCTTCGGTTGCTTAGGCCCTGGAGGAAGCTGCATGGGGCAGAGGTAGCCTTGCTTCTTGGATCTCCGTTGGTTGCTCATACCTGGAGGAAGCTGCATGGGGCAGAGCTAGCTGTGTTCCTTGGCTCTCGTTCGGTTGCTCGGGCCCTGGAGGAAGGTGCATGGGGCAGAGCTAGCCTTGCTCCTTGGATCTCCTTTGGTTGTTCAGGTCCTGGTGGAAGGTACATAGGGCAGAGCTAGCCTTCTTCCTTGGATCTCCTTCGGTTGCTCATGTCTTAGAGGAAGCTGCATGGGGCAGAGCTAGCCATGCTCCTTCGCTCGCCTTCGGTTGCTCAGGTCCTGGAGGAAGCTGAATGGGGCAGAGCTAGCCTTGTTCCTTGGCTCTCCTTTGGTTGCTCAAGCCATGGAGGAAGCTGCATGGGGCAGAGCAAGCCTTGCTCATTGGCCCTCCTTTGGTTGCTCACGCCCTGGAGGAAGCTGCATGGGGCAGAGCTAAACTTGCTCCTTGGCTCTCCTTTGGTTGCTCAAGACCTGGAGGAAGCTGCATGGGGCAGAGCTAGCTTTGTTCATTGGCCCTCCTTTGGTTGCTCGGGCCCTGGAGGAAGCTGCATGGAGTAGAGCTAGCTGTGTTCCTTGGCTCTCCTTCCGTTGCTCGGGCCCTGAAGGAAGCTCCATGGGGCAGAGCTAGCCTTGCTCCTTGGATCTCCTTCGTTGGCTCGGACCCTGGAAGAAGCTGCATGGGGCAGAGCAATCCCTGCTCCTGGCCCTCCTTTGGTTGCTCACGCCCTGGAGGAAGCTGCATTGGGCAGAGCTAACCTTGCTCCTTGGCTCTCCTTTGGTTGCTCAGGCCCTGCAGGAAGCTGCATGGGGCAGAGCTAGCTTTGTTCCTTGGCTCTCCTCTGTTTGCTCGGGCCCTGGAGGAAGCTGCATGGGGAAGTGCTAGCTGTGTTCCTTGGATCTCCTTTGGTTGCTCAGGTCCTGGAGGAAGCTGCATTGGGCAGAGTTAATCTTGCTTCTTGGCTCTCCTTTGGTTGCTCAAGCCCTGGAGGAAGCTGCCTGGGGCAAAGCTAGCTGTGTTCCTTGGATCTCCTTCAGTTGCTCGTGCCCTGGAGGAAGCTTCATGGGGCAGAGCTAGCTTTGTTCATTGGCTCTCCTTTGGTTGCTCGGGCCCTGGAGGAAGCTGCATGGAGTAGAGCTAGCTGTGTTCCTTGGCTCTCCTTCCGTTGCTCGGGCCCTGAAGGAAGCTGCATGGGGCAGAGCTAGCCTTGCTCCTTGGATCTCCTTCGCTGGCTCGGACCCTGGAAGAAGCTGCATGGGGCAGAGCAATCCTTGCTCCTGGCCCTCCTTTGGTTGCTCACGCCCTGGAGGAAGCTGCATTGGGCAGAGCTAACCTTGCTCCTTGGCTCTCATTTGGTTGATCAGGCCCTGGAGGAAGCTGCATGGGGCAGAGCTAGCTTTGTTCCTTGGCTCTCCTCTGTTTGCTCGGGCCCTGGAGGAAACTTCATGGGGTAGAGCTAGCTTTGTTCATTGGCTCTCCTTCGGTTGCTCGGGCCCTGGAGGAAGCTGCATGGGGAAGTGCTAGCTGTGTTCCTTGGATCTCCTTTGGTTGCTCAGGTCCTGGAGGAAGCTGCATTGGGCAGAGTTAATCTTGCTTCTTGGCTCTCCTTTGGTTGCTCAAGCCCTGGAGGAAGCTGCCTGGGGCAAAGCTAGCTGTGTTCCTTGGATCTCCTTCAGTTGCTCGTGCCCTGGAGGAAGCTGCATGGGGCAGTGCTAGCCTTGTTCCTTGGCTCTCCTTTGGTTGCTCAGGGTCTGGAGTAAGCTGCATGGGGTGGAAATATCTGTGTTCCTTGGCTCTCCTTCCATTGCTCGGGCCCTGCAGGAAGCTGAATGGGGCAGAGCTAGCCTTGCTTATTGGCCCTCCTTTGGTTGCTCATGCCCTGGAGGAAGCTGCATGGGGCAGAGCTAACCTTGCTCCTTGGCTCTCCTTTGGTTGCTCAGGCCCTGGAGGAAGCTGCATAGGGCAGAGCTTGCTTTGTTCCTTGGCTCTCCTTTGTTTGCTCGGGCCCTGGAGGAAGCTGTATGGGGTAGAGCTAGCTTTGTTCATTGGCTCTCCTTCAGTTGCTCGGGCCCTGGAGGAAGCTGCATGGAGAAGAGCTAGCTGTGTTCCTTGGATCTCCTTCAGTTGCTCGTGCCCTAGAGGAAGCTGCATGGGGCAGAGCTAGCCTTGCTCCTTTGCTCTCCTTTGGTTGCTCAGGTCCTTGAGGAAGTTGCATGTGGCAGAGCTAGCTGTGTTCCTTGGCTCTCCTTTGGTTGCTCAAGCCCTAGGGGAAGCTGCATGGGCCAGAGCTAGCCTTGTTCCTTGGCTCTCCTTTGGTTGCTCAAGCCCTGGAGGAAGCTGCATAGGGCAAAGCTAGCTGTGTTCCTTGGATCTCCTTCAGTTGCTTGGGCCCTGGAGGAAGTTGCATGGGGCAGTGCTAGCCTTGTTCCTTGGCTCTCCTTTGGTTGCTCAGGCCCTGGAGGAAGCTGCATGGGGTAGAGCTAGCTGTGTTCATTGGCTCTCCTTCCGTTGCTCGGGCCCTGGAGGAATCTGCATGGGGCAGAGCTAGCCTTGCTCCTTGGATCTCCTTTGTTTGCTTGTACCCTGGAAGAAGCTGCATGGGGCAGAGCAAGCCTTGCTCCTTGGCCCTCCTTTGGTTGCTCAGGCCCTGGAGGAAGCTACATGGGGCAGAGCTAGCTTTGTTCCTTGGCTCTCCTTTGTTTGCTCGGGCCCTGGAGGAAGCTGCATGGGGTAGAGCTAGCTTTGTTCCTTGGCTCTCCTTCGGTTGCTCGGGCCCTGGAGGAACCTGCATGGGGTAGAGCTAGCTGTGTTCCTTGGCTCTCCTTCCGTTGCTCGGGCCCTGGAGGAATCTGCATAGGGCAGAGCTAGCCTTGCTCCTTGGATCTCCTTTGTTTGCTCGTACCCTGAAAGAAGCTGCATGGGACAGAGATAGCCTTGCTTCTTGGCTCTCCTTTGGTTGCTCACGCCCTGGAGGAAGCTGCATGGGGCAGAGCTAGCTTTGCTCCTTGGCTCTCCTTCGGTTGCTCAGGCCCTGGGGGAAGCTGCATGGGGAAGAGCTAGCTGTGTTCCTTGGATCTCCTTCGGTTGCTCAGGTCCTGGAGGAAGCTGCATGGGGCAGAGTTAGACTTGCTTCTTGGCTCTCCTTCGGTTGCTCAGGCCCTGGGGGAAGATGCATGGGACAGAGCTAGCCTTGTTCCTTGGATCTCCTTCGGTTGCCCGGGCCCTGGAGGAAGCTGCATGGGGCAGAGGTAGTCATGCTCCTTGGATCTCCTTTGGTTGCTCAGGTCCTGGACGAAGCTGCATGGGGCAGAGCTAGCCTTGTTCCTTGGATCTCCTTTGGTTGCTCAGGCCCTGGAGGAAGCTGCATGGGGCCGAGCTAGCTGTTTTGCTTGGCTCTCCTTTGATTGCTCAGGTCCTAGAGGAAGCAGCACGGGGCAGAGCTGGCCTTGCTCCTTGGATCTCCTTTGGTTGCTCAGGTCCTGGAGTAAGCTGCATGGGGCAGAGCTAGCCTTGTTCCTTGGCTCTCCTTTGGTTGCTCGTGCCCTGGAAAAAGCTGCATGGGGCAGACCTAGCCTTTCTCCTTGGCATTCCTTTGGTTGCTCAGGCCCAGGAGGAAGATGCATGGGGCAAGGCTAGCTGTTTTCCTTGGCTCTCCTCCGGTTGCTCGGGCCATGGAGGAAGCTGCATGGGGCAGAGCTAGCTGTGTTCCTTGGATTTCCTTCGGTTGCTCAGGTCCTGGAGGAAGCTGCATGGGGCAGAGTTAACCTTGCTTCTTGGCTCTCCTTCGGTTGCTCAGGCCCTGGAGGAAGCTGCATGGGCAGAGCTAGCCTTGTTCCTTGGATCTCGTTTGGTTGCCTAGGCCCTGGAGGAAGCTGCATGGGGCAGAGCTAGCTGTTTTCCTTGGCTCTCCTTCGGCTGCTCAGGTCCTAGAGGAAGCAGCACGGGACAGAACTGGCCTTCCTCCTTGGCTCTGCGTTGGTTGCTCATACCAGGAGGAAGCTGCATGGGGCGGAGCTAGCTGTGTTCCTTGGCTCTCCTTCGGTTGCTCGGGCCCTGGAGGAAGGTGCATGGGGCAGAGGTAGCCTTGCTCCTTGGATCTCCTTTGGTTGTTCAGGTCCTGGGGGAAGGTGCATGGGGCAGAGCTAGCCTTCTTCCTTGGATCTCCTTTGGTTGCTCATGTCTTGGAGGAAGCTCCATGGGGCAGAGCTAGCCTTGTTCCTTGGCCCTCCTTTGGTTGCTCAAGCCCTGGAGGAAGCTGCATGGGTCAGAGCTAGCCTTGCTCCTTTGCTCTCCTTTGGTTTCTCAGGTCCTTGAGGAAGTTGCATGGGGCAGAGCTAGCTGTGTTCCTTGGCTCTCCTTTGGTTGCTCAGGTCCTAGAGGAAGCTGCATGGGCCAGATCTAGCCTTGTTCCTTGGCTCTCCTTTGGTTGCTCAACCCCTGGAGGAAGCTGCATAGGGCAAAGCTAGCTGTGTTCCTTGGATCTCCTTCAGTTGCTTGGGCCCTGGAGGAAGTTGCATGGGGCAGTGCTAGCCTTGTTCCTTGGCTCTCCTTTGGTTGCTCAGGCCCTGGAGGAAGCTGCATGGGGTAGAGCTAGCTGTGTTCCTTGGCTCTCCTTCCATTGCTCGGGCCCTGGAGGAATCTGCTTGGTGCAGAGCTAGCCTTGCTCCTTGGATCTCCTTTGTTTGCTCGTACCCTGGAAGAAGCTGCATGGGGCAGAGCAAGCCTTGCTCCTTGGCCCTCCTTTGATTGCTCACGCCCTGGAGGAAGCTGCATGGGGCAGAGCTAACCTTGCTCCTTGGCTCTCCTTTGGTTGCTCAGGCCCTGGAGGAAGCTGCATGGGGCAGAGCTAGCTTTGTTCCTTGGCTCTCCTTTGTTTGCTCGGGCCCTGGAGGAAGCTGCATGGGGTAGAGCTAGCTTTGTTCCTTGGCTCTCCTTCGGTTGCTCGGGCCCTGGAGGAAGCTGCATGGGGAAGAGCTAGCTGTGTTCTTTGGATCTCCTTCGCTTGCTCAGGTCCTAGAGGAAGCTGCATGGGGCAGAGTTAGACTTGCTTCTTGGCTCTCCTTCGGTTGCTCAGGCCCTGGAGGAAGATGCATGTGGCAGAGCTAGCCTTGTTCCTTGGATCTTCTTCGGTTGCCTGGGCCCTGGAGGAAGCTGCATGGGGCAGTGGTAGCCATGCTCCTTGGATCTCCTTTGGTTGCTCAGGTCCTGGATGAAGCTGCATGAGGCAGAGCTAGCTTTGTTCCTTGGCTCTCCTTCAGTTGCTCGGGCCCTAGAGGAAGTTGCATGGGGAAGAGCTAGCTGTGTTCCTTGGATCTCCTTCGGTTGCTCGGGCCCTGTAGGAAGCTACATGCGGCAGAGGTAGCCTTGCTCCTTGGATCTCCTTTGGTTGCTCAGGTCCTGGAGGAAGCTGCATGGGGCAGAGATAGCTTTGATCCTTGGCTCTCCTTAGTTTGCTCTGGCCCTGGAGAAAGCTGCATGGGGTAGAGCTAGCTTTGTTCATTGGCTCTCCTTCGGTTGCTCGGGCCCTGGAGGAAGCTGCATGGGGAAGAGCTAGCTGTGTTCCTTGGATCTCCTTCGGTTGCTCAGGTCCTGGAGGAAGCTGCATGGGGCAGAGTTAGACTTGCTTCTTTGCTCTTCTTTGGTTGCTAGTGTTAGGGAGAATTCTCTGTTTAGGCTGAATTTCCCTACCTAGTGAGTCCCCCAGCAGCTTTGCTGGATTTCTGGGGTTTAATTTTTTCTCCTGCCAAGAGTGAGACTCTTTTACCCTCACTCTTGGACATGTTGAACTGTGTTATCTTGGACAAACCTTGTGTTGAATGGGCTATGGGGTCTTTTACTCCATAGGGCCTCATGTATTTTTGTGATGTGGGTTACACAGCACCCTCTGTGCCGTGACCCAGGGGTGTCCTAGGGACTCCCCAACATAGACTCCATACCCTGGGACTGACTACTGTCTCCCAGGGCATGTAAAGTCACCAAAGACTTTGCTAGTCTTGAATCCTGAACAGAACCAGTACAAACCATCATATTGTGGACGTACTGGCTGGGGCAATTCGATTGCCCCAGGGTCTGTTAGTCGAGGGGGCACGTCTCCGTCCCCCCTGATCGAGTTTTGGCTGGTGGCAGTGGAAACTACGTTTTATATTCGACCGCGAATATTTTCCTATGGGATTTCCCATTGTTTTAGGCTAACACATTTAATTATTTATTTACGGTAGCCTTAAACATACCGCCGGTTTATATATTTATTTTTATAACTCCGGTTGGGACTTTTTGCCAAAACTTGATTCTAAAATGGCGTTGGTGTTCGCCTCTGTAACTCTGACCCAAAGTGGAGCCCTTTGTTCCACTTTTGGCGGGCTTCTCCACAGAAGCCCTCCAAAGTGGTGCCACTCTGTCTGGGGTACTTAGGAGGGGTGGAGGGGGGTTTAGGCACCCTGGGCTGAGTTACCTTGGTAACTCAAGTCGCACTCCGTCCTGATTGGCCCAAGTGGTGAGCCGGCCGGCTCACCACTTAGCATGTTTGAGTGACAGCTAGGCTGGGTGAATGGGGGTTTGCTGCATAAAAGCAGGGCTTTGGGGACTGGAACTTCAGAAGTCGCCACAGGACCAAGAATCCGACGAGGGAAGAGCTGAGCCGACCTGCTTCGACGACACCACCCGGTGGAGCCCTGCTGAACCGTCTCACCACTTTTTCCCGACGACCGAGGAGAACTCTTAACGGAGTGGCTCCTTCCCTTGACTGGTGGGGACAACCAGTTTTCGCCTTCTTTCCGTTCTTTGAGGTATCTCGTGGCCGCCTTGCCTGTGCCAAGCACCCCGGCATCCGGAATACCACACTTTACCCCCATACCGCGAAAGTCGGTACCAACCCTTTAACCGGAGAACTCCGCGGCTGGTTTCTTCCCGGGCAGTGCTACGACCTTTCTCTTCTGCTCTTCAGCGAGATATTCTTCTCCCCTGACCGACGTCGAGCCTTGCTGTCGCTGCCTGGAACAACTGCCCCCGCTGGAGGATCCTTTCCGCTTAAGGTACTGTGTTCCGCCTGGCTTCCCTTGCCACCGACTGTACGGGGTAGATTTAGTCCCCGGCTTTCGAACCTGGGAGTGCCTGGGACACTTTGGCTAAACTTTCTGAGCCACTCTAAACTCTTTTTGACTCCTTGCCAGACTTTGAATCTCTAACTAACAGTGTGATCTTGGGCACATTTTCGCTCCGGCTACTCTAAGAGTGGGCCCTGCCTAGTGACTTTTGCTCACCTGTGACTTTGTGCTTCTTTGAGCCTATTGCAAGTGTTCTGGACCTTAGAGTGGTGTGTTTAACCCATTTCTGCTTTTTCTCTCCCTTTCTTGGAAACTACTAGAGTGTCATCTAACGTTAAGCACTCACCTCTGTTTTAATTAAGTGGTGTTAACCTAGAGTTATCTAGATAGGAGAAAGGATTGAATCTACTTTCATTATAACTGTGTTTGAAGTGTTTACCATATTTTGCTAGAGTGTTTTTAACTTATGTGTTTTTAAATAAATAACTATATACTTTTGAAACCAAGCTCTGGTCAGTGTTTGCTTGTGCTATTGTGTTTTGGTACATATTGTGTATACTTTGCATACTGCCTAACTCTTCTTGAGAGAAGTCTGACTGCTCAGCCACAGCTACCAGGTAAATCTGGGTGGTACAGACTGCTACCAAAGGGGTTTACTGCTCTACCTGTAGTCTTAAATCTTTTGCAGTGTTCCCCAAGGGAACTGCACAGGTTTCTGCCTAACACTGGTGGCAGCGGTGGGATTTGTATTGAGTATACATTTTATTGTGCTTTAGATACCTTAGTGCAACTAACCACAAAGCTTAGCACTGAAAAAGTAAAACCTCTAACATGTCAGTTATAGAAAGCTATAGTCAAGAGTCCCTTGCAGCCAAAACTGCTGATTGTTTAAGAGTGCTCTGTAAACATAAGGATCTCCTGACTAAGGGCAAGAAAATGGAGCTGATTGAAAGATTGTTAGCTAACCAAAGTCTGGGTGATGGTTCAGAGGAACCTACCACTCCAGCAACTGTAGATGACAGTGTTGAAGTTAACATGGAGCAAAATGTTGATGTTTCTGAGGAAGAGTCAGAAGAGGAGGGTGAGGCTGTTGTAACTGTCCCCCCTAGGCCTCTGCCTGCTCTACCTGCTGTGCCTACTGGACCTTTACCAGGTCCCACATTTAGTCCTCAGTACTTTGAACTGGAGAAAATGAAGCTAGAATTGGAGTATAAGAAACTTAATGCTCAAACTGACAAAGAACTAAGGCTAAGGGAAATGGAGCTCAAGTATGACTTAGAAATGAAGAAATTATCTGTTGAGAATGTTTCTCTCTCTGGCTCCTCTAGAAGTTCCAGTCCTAAAAGACCCCGGATGCCTAAAGAATTGGTTGGTATGTATGAGCCTAAGTTGGATGTGTTGGATTGGTTGTCTCTGTTTGAATATAATCATGGGCTCCAGAACATCACAGGAAATGACTTACTCACCTGGTTGTTCTCTAGGCTTCCCCCTGTTGCAACTGATGTGGTAATGGAGATGGGGGAGGAGGATAGGAAGGACTATGAATGTGTGAAACTAGCTTTGATAGCTAGGTTTGGGAAGACCCCTTCCCAGTATCTTAAGAGGTTTAGGAGCCTCAAAAAGCATGATGGTACCCCTTGGGCTACCTGGGTGAATGAATGTTTGAAAAACTTAGAGGGATGGATTAAGGGTTACAAGGTGAACACTTATGAAGGTATGAAGAATTTGTTTATGTTGGAGACTATTTATGATGCCTGCTCTCCTGAGCTCAGACAACACTTGGCTGATTCCAGGGAATTGGATTCCCGGAAACTAGCTAAGGCTGCTGACTTGTGGGTTGCCAACAGGGCCACTCACAAGGATTCTGGGGTAACTCAGAAGAAGGATGGGGAAAAACAGTCTAAGAAGGACTCCAAAGAGAATTCTAATACTACAAATTCCAAAGAGGGCCCCAAACAAAACTATAAGGGTAAGCCACAAGGGAAACCAAATCAGGCTAGTGTACCTTCTGGTCCCAGACCAGAAGGAGGTCAGAACAAGCCTCCATTCCAGCGAGCCTTTGGCTCATGCTTTGTTTGTAAGGCTACTGACCATGTGAAAGGAGATCCCAGATGTAAGGGTAAACCTTCAGGGGTCCAGCTTGCCTCCTTAGCCTTCGCTCCAGAAGAGGAAGTACATATGGCAAGTGGAAACTTTCTATTACTAGCTGATGAACCCACTGGAGTCTCAGCTAGTGTTTCTTTAGTCTCTCTGGGGTTGTGGGAGCAACAGAATTTAGATGTCTATAACTCTATCCCAGATAATACTAAAGAGTATTATAAGGACAGTGTCCAGGTGAATGGTCAGGAGACTCCTGCCATTAGGGACACTGGAGCCAGCATAACTGTGGTGGATGAATCATTTTTCAAGGCAGAGGATGTTGCTAAGGCACCCAAATGCCTCACCAAGTTAGCTGGTGGGCCTGTGCAGATGTGTCCCCAGTTACCAGTTCTCATCCAATGTAATGATATGGCTGTAAAAATACCTGTCAGTGTACAATGTGAAGTGCCAGGTAGGGTTCTGTTGGGTAATGACCTCAAAGCTCTTGGAGTTGTATCTCATACCCCCAGACCTCCTAGCAAAAGGTTTCAGGAACTCACAAAACCTGCAAGGGAGAAAACCCTGAGAGGGTTATCTCAGGAGATGATGACAGAAATCACTCCTCTACCACTGGAGCAACTTACTGCAGTAACTACCAGATCAGGAGCAAAGGGGCAACCCAAGACTCCTAGGAAAAAGCCAGCAGCAAGCACTCCAGTGCTTCCAACAAGGACTTCCCCTAGGTTGTCCAAAGTTACACCTGTAACTCCCCCTCCAGCTGAGGCTGAGAGAGAGGTACAACCCTGTGTGGTTGAGCTAGACTCTGAGGAAGAGCTAGAAGGAGGACCCAACCTTATTGGAGATTTGGACCCTGAGGACCATCCTGAGCTGCAGTCTTTACTGGCAGAAGGTGGGCCTAGCAGGGCAGCTTTTCGTAAGGGGCAAAGAGAATGTCCAACTCTGGAAGGTCTCCGCCACCAGGCAGCTTCTCAAGCTGATGGGCAAGAGCCTGGGAAGTATAGGTTGCACTGGGAAGATGGCCTCTTCTACAGTGAACCCACTGAGTCTGAACCTGGAGACTACAAACGCCTTGTAGTCCCACAAGAGAACAGACAACAGTTCTTACAACTAGCCCATGAGATACCTTTGGCTGGTCACTTGAGTTTCAAGAAGACCAAGGAAAGGCTCTCACTCTACTTTTATTGGCCAAAGATGGGGGCTGAAGTAGATAGATATTGTAAGAGCTGCCATACCTGCCAGACTTCTGGTAAGGTTGGTTCCAAGAATGTGGCACCTTTAGTGCCTCTCCCAGTTGTGGGAGTCCCATTTGAGAGGGTAGGGATTGACATTGTTGGTCCCCTTGATCCCCCAACCTCCTCAGGCAACAGGTTTATCCTTGTTGTAGTAGACCATGCTACTAGGTACCCTGAGGCAATTCCTATGAGGACTGTTACAGCTCCGGCTGTGGCTAAGGCCCTCCTTGGTATTTTTACCAGGGTTGGGTTTCCTAAGGAGGTAATCTCTGACAGGGGGTCAAACTTTATGTCCCACTACATGAAAGCCATGTGGAAAACCTGTGGAGTTACCTACAAGTTCTCAACCGCATACCACCCTCAGACAAACGGGTTGGTTGAAAGGTTTAACAGAACCATGAAGAGCATGATAGGTGCTTTAGAAGAACCCCTTAAGAAAAAGTGGGACCTTCTACTGCCATGCCTTCTCTTTGCTTATAGAGAAGTCCCTCAGGAGGGAGTAGGTTATTCTCCCTTTGAGCTTCTCTATGGCCATCCAGTCAGAGGTCCATTGGCCCTGATTAAGGAGGGATTGGAAGGTGCTCCTCCCCTCAAGCCAGTCAGAGTGACTGACTATGTGATAGGTCTCCGGAGGAGAATGTCACACATGATGGCAGAAGCAAGTGACAACTTGAAAGCTGGTCAAGCCCTGGTCAAACATTGGCACGACCAGAAGGCTAACATGGTTGAGTTTACTCAAGACCAGCTAGTTCTAGTTATGCTCCCAACAAGGCAGAGGGCCTTGCAAGACAAATGGATGGGACCCTTCAAGGTTGTGGGAAAACTTGGAGAGGTCAACTATCTGGTGGATCTGGGCAGACCCAGGGAAGCTCCTAGAGTCTTCCACACCAACCGACTAAAAGCATACATCTCCAGACCTGATGTAGGAGCCTTGCTTCTAGCTTCAGCTGCAGAGGAAGAAGAGAGTGAATCTCTCCCTGATCTTCTCAGAGGTGTGCCTTTAGATGAGAAAGTTGAAGGAGTCAACCTCTCTTCAGACCTGACACCTGAGCAACAAGAGGAGTGCAAATCTATGTTAAATCAGTTTGCCTCCCTGTTCTCACTGTCACCAGGCTTGACCCCTTGGGGCCAGCATGAGATACTCACTGGTGACTGTCTGCCAGTCAAAAGCAGAGGATACAGAATGTCAGAACATATCAGAGCCCACATCAAAGGAGAGGTCAAGAAGATGCTTGATCTCGGGGTAATAGAGCCCTCTACTAGTCCATGGTCTAGCCCAGTTGTGTTAGTACCAAAGGCAGGATCCAAAGATTTGAGATTCTGTGTGGACTATAGAGCTCTAAATGCAGTCACCAAGACTGATGCCCACCCTTTGCCCAGGACAGATGAGTTGGTGGATAAACTTGGTGCCGCCAAGTACCTCAGCACATTTGACCTGACGTCAGGCTATTGGCAAATAGCCCTGACAGACCATGCCAAGGAGAAAACTGCATTTTCAACCCCAGTTGGCTTGTACCAGTTTAAGGTCATGCCTTTTGGACTAAAAAATGCACCTGCCACATTCCAAAGGATGGTGAACCAAGTTCTGGCTGGGATGGAAGATTTCTGCATGGCATACTTGGATGACATTGCAGTCTTCAGCCACTCCTGGGAAGAACATGTGAACCACCTCGGACATGTGTTGCAGGCTCTGGAACAGGCCCATTTGACAATCAAAGCCAGTAAGTGCCAGATTGGTCAAAGTAAAGTGGTCTACCTTGGACATGAGGTAGGAGGTGGAGAAATAAGGCCTTTGCCCAGCAAGATTGAAGCTGTGCAAAATTGGACAACACCAACTACTCAAACCCAAGTGAGAGCTTTTCTAGGCCTCACTGGATATTACAGGAATTTCATTGAGAACTATGGGACCATAGCTTCTCCACTGAATGTAATCTCCTCTCCCAAATTCCCTAAAAAGGTAAAATGGAATGAGGAGTGCAATCAGGCCTTTGAAAAACTGAAGAGAGCTCTTTGCCAAGCTCCAGTATTGAGAGCTCCTGACTACCACCAGCCTTTCATTGTACAAACTGATGCTTCCAATGTAGGTATAGGTGCAGTTCTAAGCCAACTGGATGAGAAGGGTAGGGAGCACCCCATTTGCTTCATCAGTAGGAAACTGAAGGATCCTGAGACAAGGTGGGCAACTATCGAAAGAGAATGCTTTGCTATTGTGTGGGCACTGAAGAAGTTTAGGCCATACTTGTATGGTTCTACTTTTGTTATTCAGACTGACCACCAACCCTTGAGATGGTTAATGCAAATGAAAGGGGAAAATCCAAAACTATTGAGATGGTCAATCTGCCTGCAAGGGTTTGATTTCACCATTGAGCACAGGTCAGGGTGTCACCATCAAAATGCTGATGGACTCTCTAGGATGTATATCATCGACTAGAGGTATGAGGTTCATCCAGGAGTGGATTAAATCCTCCTGTCCCTTAGTCTGGGGGGGGCGAGTGTTAGGGAGAATTCTCTGTTTAGGCTGAATTTCCCTACCTAGTGAGTCCCCCAGCAGCTTTGCTGGATTTCTGGGGTTTAATTTTTTCTCCTGCCAAGAGTGAGACTCTTTTACCCTCACTCTTGGACATGTTGAACTGTGTTATCTTGGACAAACCTTGTGTTGAATGGGCTATGGGGTCTTTTACTCCATAGGGCCTCATGTATTTTTGTGATGTGGGTTACACAGCACCCTCTGTGCCGTGACCCAGGGGTGTCCTAGGGACTCCCCAACATAGACTCCATACCCTGGGACTGACTACTGTCTCCCAGGGCATGTAAAGTCACCAAAGACTTTGCTAGTCTTGAATCCTGAACAGAACCAGTACAAACCATCATATTGTGGACGTACTGGCTGGGGCAATTCGATTGCCCCAGGGTCTGTTAGTCGAGGGGGCACGTCTCCGTCCCCCCTGATCGAGTTTTGGCTGGTGGCAGTGGAAACTACGTTTTATATTCGACCGCGAATATTTTCCTATGGGATTTCCCATTGTTTTAGGCTAACACATTTAATTATTTATTTACGGTAGCCTTAAACATACCGCCGGTTTATATATTTATTTTTATAACTCCGGTTGGGACTTTTTGCCAAAACTTGATTCTAAAATGGCGTTGGTGTTCGCCTCTGTAACTCTGACCCAAAGTGGAGCCCTTTGTTCCACTTTTGGCGGGCTTCTCCACAGAAGCCCTCCAAAGTGGTGCCACTCTGTCTGGGGTACTTAGGAGGGGTGGAGGGGGGTTTAGGCACCCTGGGCTGAGTTACCTTGGTAACTCAAGTCGCACTCCGTCCTGATTGGCCCAAGTGGTGAGCCGGCCGGCTCACCACTTAGCATGTTTGAGTGACAGCTAGGCTGGGTGAATGGGGGTTTGCTGCATAAAAGCAGGGCTTTGGGGACTGGAACTTCAGAAGTCGCCACAGGACCAAGAATCCGACGAGGGAAGAGCTGAGCCGACCTGCTTCGACGACACCACCCGGTGGAGCCCTGCTGAACCGTCTCACCACTTTTTCCCGACGACCGAGGAGAACTCTTAACGGAGTGGCTCCTTCCCTTGACTGGTGGGGACAACCAGTTTTCGCCTTCTTTCCGTTCTTTGAGGTATCTCGTGGCCGCCTTGCCTGTGCCAAGCACCCCGGCATCCGGAATACCACACTTTACCCCCATACCGCGAAAGTCGGTACCAACCCTTTAACCGGAGAACTCCGCGGCTGGTTTCTTCCCGGGCAGTGCTACGACCTTTCTCTTCTGCTCTTCAGCGAGATATTCTTCTCCCCTGACCGACGTCGAGCCTTGCTGTCGCTGCCTGGAACAACTGCCCCCGCTGGAGGATCCTTTCCGCTTAAGGTACTGTGTTCCGCCTGGCTTCCCTTGCCACCGACTGTACGGGGTAGATTTAGTCCCCGGCTTTCGAACCTGGGAGTGCCTGGGACACTTTGGCTAAACTTTCTGAGCCACTCTAAACTCTTTTTGACTCCTTGCCAGACTTTGAATCTCTAACTAACAGTGTGATCTTGGGCACATTTTCGCTCCGGCTACTCTAAGAGTGGGCCCTGCCTAGTGACTTTTGCTCACCTGTGACTTTGTGCTTCTTTGAGCCTATTGCAAGTGTTCTGGACCTTAGAGTGGTGTGTTTAACCCATTTCTGCTTTTTCTCTCCCTTTCTTGGAAACTACTAGAGTGTCATCTAACGTTAAGCACTCACCTCTGTTTTAATTAAGTGGTGTTAACCTAGAGTTGTCTAGATAGGAGAAAGGATTGAATCTACTTTCATTATAACTGTGTTTGAAGTGTTTACCATATTTTGCTAGAGTGTTTTTAACTTATGTGTTTTTAAATAAATAACTATATACTTTTGAAACCAAGCTCTGGTCAGTGTTTGCTTGTGCTATTGTGTTTTGGTACATATTGTGTATACTTTGCATACTGCCTAACTCTTCTTGAGAGAAGTCTGACTGCTCAGCCACAGCTACCAGGTAAATCTGGGTGGTACAGACTGCTACCAAAGGGGTTTACTGCTCTACCTGTAGTCTTAAATCTTTTGCAGTGTTCCCCAAGGGAACTGCACAGGTTTCTGCCTAACACTTGGATCTCCTTCAGTTGCTTGGGCCCTGGAGGAAGTTGCATGGGGCAGTGCTAGCCTTGTTCCTTGGCTCTCCTTTGGTTGCTCAGGCCCTGGAGGAAGCTGCATGGGGTAGAGCTAGCTGTGTTCCTTGGCTCTCCTTCCATTGCTCGGGCCCTGGAGGAATCTGCTTGGTGCAGAGCTAGCCTTGCTCCTTGGATCTCCTTTGTTTGCTCGTACCCTGGAAGAAGCTGCATGGGGCAGAGCAAGCCTTGCTCCTTGGCCCTCCTTTGATTGCTCACGCCCTGGAGGAAGCTGCATGGGGCAGAGCTAACCTTGCTCCTTGGCTCTCCTTTGGTTGCTCAGGCCCTGGAGGAAGCTGCATGGGGCAGAGCTAGCTTTGTTCCTTGGCTCTCCTTTGTTTGCTCGGGCCCTGGAGGAAGCTGCATGGGGTAGAGCTAGCTTTGTTCCTTGGCTCTCCTTCGGTTGCTCGGGCCCTGGAGGAAGCTGCATGGGGAAGAGCTAGCTGTGTTCTTTGGATCTCCTTCGCTTGCTCAGGTCCTAGAGGAAGCTGCATGGGGCAGAGTTAGACTTGCTTCTTGGCTCTCCTTCGGTTGCTCAGGCCCTGGAGGAAGATGCATGGGGCAGAGCTAGCCTTGTTCCTTGGATCTTCTTCGGTTGCCTGGGCCCTGGAGGAAGCTGCATGGGGCAGTGGTAGCCATGCTCCTTGGATCTCCTTTGGTTGCTCAGGTCCTGGATGAAGCTGCATGAGGCAGAGCTAGCTTTGTTCCTTGGCTCTCCTTCAGTTGCTCGGGCCCTAGAGGAAGTTGCATGGGGAAGAGCTAGCTGTGTTCCTTGGATCTCCTTCGGTTGCTCGGGCCCTGTAGGAAGCTACATGCGGCAGAGGTAGCCTTGCTCCTTGGATCTCCTTTGGTTGCTCAGGTCCTGGAGGAAGCTGCATGGGGCAGAGATAGCTTTGATCCTTGGCTCTCCTTAGTTTGCTCTGGCCCTGGAGAAAGCTGCATGGGGTAGAGCTAGCTTTGTTCATTGGCTCTCCTTCGGTTGCTCGGGCCCTGGAGGAAGCTGCATGGGGAAGAGCTAGCTGTGTTCCTTGGATCTCCTTCGGTTGCTCAGGTCCTGGAGGAAGCTGCATGGGGCAGAGTTAGACTTGCTTCTTTGCTCTTCTTTGGTTGCTCAAGCCCTGGAGGAAGCTGCATGGGGCAGAGCTAACCTTGCTCCTTGGCTCTCCTTTGGTTGCTAAGGCCCTGGAGGAAACTGCATGGGGCAGAGCTTGCTTTGTTCCTTGGCTCTCCTTTGTTTGCTCGGGCCCTGGAGGAAGCTGCATGGGGCAGAGCAAGCCTTGCTCCTTGGCCCGCCTTTGGTTGCTCGCGCCCTGGAGGAAGCTGCATGGGGCAGAGCTAACCTTGCTCATTGGCTCTCCTTTGGTTGCTCAGGACCTGGAGCAAGCTGAAAGGGGCAGAGCTAGCTTTGTTCTTTGGCTCTCCTTTGTTTGCTCGGGCCCTGGAGAAAGCTGCATGGGGTAGAGCTAGCTTTGTTCATTGGCTCTCCTTCGGTTGCTCGGGCCCTGGAGGAAGCTGCATGGGGAAGAGCTAGCTGTGTTCCTTGGATCTCGTTCGGTTGCTCAAGTCCTGGAGGAAGCTGCATGGGGCAGAGTTAGACTTGCTTCTTGGCTCTCCTTTGGTTGCTCAAGCCCTGGAGGAAGCTGCATGGGGCAAAGCTAGCTGTGTTCCTTGGATCTCCTCCAGTTGCTCGGGCCCTGTCGGAAGCTGCATGGGGCAGTGCTAGCCTCCTTGTTCCTTGGCTCTCCTTTGGTTGCTCAGGCCCTGGAGGAAGCTGCATGGGGTAGAGCTAGCTGTGTTCCTTGGCTCGCCTTCCGTTGCTCGGGCCCTGGAGGAAGCTGCATGGGGCAGAGCTAGCCTTGCTCCTTGGATCTCCTTCGTTTGCTCGGACCCTGGAAGAAGATGCATGGGGCAGAGCAAGCCTTGCTCCTTGGCCCTCCTTTGGTTGCTCACGCCCTGGAGGAAGCTGCATGGAGCAGAGCTAACCTTGCTCCTTGGCTCTCCTTTGGTTGCTCAGGCCCTCAAGGAAGCTGCATGGGCAGAGCTAGCTTTGTTCCTTGGCTCTCCTTTGTTTGCTCGGGCCCTGGAGGAAGTTGCATGGGGTAGAGCTAGCTTTGTTCATTGGCTCTCCTTCGGTTGCTCGGGCCCTGGAGGAAGCTGCACGGGGAAAAGCTAGCTGTGTTCCTTGGATCTCCTTCAGTTGCTCAGGTCCTGGAAGAAGCTGCATGGGGCAGAGTTAGAATTGCTTCTTGGCTCTCCTTCGGTTGCTCAGGCCCTGGAGGAAGATGCATGGGGCAGAGCTAGCCTTGTTCTTCGGATCTCCTGCGGTTGCCCGGGTCCTGGAGGAAGCTGCATGGGGCAGAGGTAGCCATGCTCCTTGGATCTCCTTTGGTTGCTCAGATCCTGGAGGAAGCTGCATAGGGCAGAGGTAGCCTTGCTCCTTGGATCTCCTTCGGTTGCTCAGGCCCTGGAGGAAGGTGTATGGGGCAGAGCTAGCCTTGCTCCTTGGATCTCCTTTGGTTGTTCAGGTACTGGTGGAAGGTACATGGGGCAGAGCTAGCCTTCTTCCATGGATCTCCTGCGGTTGCTCATGTCTTGGAGGAAGCTGCATGGGGCAGAGCTAGCCTTGCTCCTTGGATCTCCTTCATTTGCTCAGACCCTGGAAGTAGCTGCATGGGGCAGAGCAAGATTTGCTCCTTGGCTCTCCTTTGGTTGCTCACGCCCTGGAGGAAGTTGCATTGGGCAGAGCTAACCTTGCTCCTTGGCTCTCCTTTGGTTGCTCAGGCCCTGGAGGAAGCTGCATGGGGCAGAGGTAGCCTTGCTCCTTGGATCTCCTTTGGTTGTTCAGGTCCTGGGGGAAGGTGCATAGGGCAGAGCTAGCCTTCTTCCTTGGATCTCCTTTGGTTGCTCATGTCTTGGAGGAAGCTCCATGGGGCAGAGCTAGCCTTGTTCCTTGGCCCTCCTTTGGTTGCTCAAGCCCTGGAGGAAGCTGCATGGGGCAGAGCTAGCCTTGCTCCTTTGCTCTCCTTTGGTTTCTCAGGTCCTTGAGGAAGTTGCATGGGGCAGAGCTAGCTGTGTTCCTTGGCTCTCCTTTGGTTGCTCAGGTCCTAGAGGAAGCTGCATGGGGTAGATCTAGCTTTGTTCATTGGCTCTCCTTCGGTTGCTCGGGCCCTGGAGGAAGCTGCATGGGGAAGAGCTAGCTGCGTTCCTTGGATCTCCTTCGGTTGCTCAGGTCCTGGAGGAAGCAGCATGGGGCAGAGTTAGACTTGCTTCTTGGCTCTCCTTCGGTTGCTCAGGCACTTGAGGAAGATGCATGGGGCAGAGCAAGCCTTGTTCCTGGATCTCCTTCGGTTGCCCGGGTCCTGGAGGAAGCTGCATGGGGCAGAGGTAGCCATGCTCCTTGGATCTCCTTTGGTTACTCAGATCCTGGAGGATGCTGCATGGGGCAGAGCTAGCCTTGTTCCTTGGATCTCCTTCGGTTGCTTAGGCCCTGGAGGAAGCTGCATGGGGCAGAGGTAGCCTTGCTTCTTGGATCTCCTTTGGTTGCTCGGGCCCTGGAGGAAGCTGCATGGGGCTGAGCTAGCCTTGCTCCTTGGATCTCCTCTGGTTGCTCATACCTGGAGGAATCTGCATGGGGCAGAGCTAGCTGTGTTCCTTGGCTCTCCTTCGGTTGCTCATGTCTTGGAGGAAGCTGCATGGGGCAGAGCTAGCCTTGCTCCTTGGATCTCCTTCATTTGCTCAGACCCTGGAAGAAGCTGCATGGGGCAGAGCAAGATTTGCTCCTTGGCCCTCCTTTGGTTGCTCATGCTGTCAGATTCAGGTGTTCCCTTCACCCCTTCCGAGTCACTCCAATCCCCTTCCTCCTCACCTGTGAGTTCTGAGTGTAAGGTTCCTCCGAACCGCTTCTTCCACAGCTCTTCTTTCTTCTTTCCTTTTTTTTGTGAAAGGGATCTGCCCCAAAGGGAAGCCACCCTGACTTCCAAATAGAAAGTCTGGGGGGGCCCCTCCTCCGGTTCAGACCAGAGGGGAAAAAGCCGTAGGCATAAAAAACCCCTGGGTCATGGACTGTGATGGTCTTCAACTCGAAATAGCAGAAGGTAAGTCTTTGTATGAGAAGCCGGCAGGAAAGTAGCATACAGAAAAAAGTGGACTGGAGAGCCTGCCTATAGAGGAACCCGGGGGGAGTCTCAGAGACAGACCGCGAAAACACTGTAGCAAGACAGAGGGGGAAAGCTGGAGGAAAAGGGAAGGGAAATATGTACTAAGCTCCCTGCTAAACCTGGCGAGAGCCTGCGAGTCCCAGGAGAGAGGACCAAAGAAAGACAAGAGGAAGGGCGCTAGCAGTTGGGAAGAGAAGCCGGCACCGAGAAAAGGCGCAGTGCAGCACACAAAGGGAGAAAAACTTACCAGCGCTCCAACCCGAAAGCCTGACGCGAGTAGGATGCAACGCGCAGACTTCCGGGTAGGAGCGGCTAAAAAGCGATCTCTACCGGCTTCCGGCCGAAAGACTAGACCGCCACTGAGCGTTGCATGGGGACGTGGCGGAACAGCTAATGGCCGCTCCAACGCCATCGGCTCCATGCACGCCAGTCGTGGCGGAGTGTGACAGTATGCCCCCCTCCACGGCCCACACCCCCCGGTTTACCCGGATGGAGTCGATGAAACCGCCGAGTCAGCCTGGGTGCATGTACATAAGACTCAGGCTCCCAAGAGTCCTCAGAATGGGGAAACCCCTTCCAGGCCACCAAATACTCCAGCCGCCCTCGTCGATACCTGGAATCCAGAATACTCGAAACTTCGTATTCCTCGGGGAAAGGCTGTTGGGCTACAGGTATAGTTAGTTTCCGTTTGTAAGGAGTATCGGGATCAACCGGTCGGAGTAAGGAGGAGTGAAATACAGGATGAATCCGGTGCATACTTCTGGGGAGTTGTAGTCTAAAGGCCACCGGATTTATCTGTTTGACAATCTGAAAGGGGCCCAGAAATCGGGGAGTAAGTTTGGTCGGGTGAACCCATCGAGGTAAATATTTGGTGGACAGCCATACCCTGTCACCTACCTTCCACTCGGGACAAGGAAGGCGAGATCGATCCGACTGCTCCTTATACCTACTGTGGGTTTGGCGTAGACTTTGCTGAGCAAACTTGTGAGCGGTGGTTATCTCAGCTAAATGGGATTCAAGCGTAGGTATAGTGGAGAAGGATTTGAAACAGGGAAGCAATCCCCGTGGGTGTATTCCATAGGTGCAGAAAAAAGGACTAAGACCTGTAGCTGAGTGCATGGAATTATTATATGCAAATTCTGCAGTAGGTAGGAGGGTTACCCAATTATCTTGTACGCTATTAACATAACACCTAAGATATTGTTCAAGTGAGGCATTAAGCCTCTCAGTCTGTCCATTAGTCTGCGGATGAAATCCCGAGGAAAGGGCACATTCGATTCCCAAACGCTGACACAGCACCGCCCAAAATCGGGAGGTATATTGACTTCCTCGATCGCTGATAATCTTCTCAGGTAACCCATGTAACTTGAAAATGTCCCTAAGAAAAACTTCCGCCATGACTGAAGCAGATGGCACTCCGGTTAGAGGGGAGAAATGAGCCATTTTGGTAAAAGAATCTATAGTAACCATCAGACAGGTACAGCCCTGAGACGGAGGTAGATCTACAATAAAATCTGTAGAAATATGGGACCACGGTCGAACAGGGGTCTCCGGTTGTTCGAGGAGGCCATAAGGTTTGTGAGTTGGATTCTTATTCTTGGCACAGGTCAAACAAGTTCTACAATGTCTCTTGACATCTTGGGTAAGAGTGGGCCAGAAAAAAGAACGGGAAATAAGATCTAAGGTACCCCTTATCCCTCTATGACCTGCTGTCACATGGTCGTGGCCCCAACTTAGGATCTTCGATTGTAAGGTCTTGGTGGGGATGAACAACTTCTGACCCACCAGCAATAAACCATCAGACCATCGGACCTGGTGTTGTTGGTTCCGAGGTATCTGATTCTCTGATTCGGACGTAGTGACCGTTCTGACCTCTTGGAGAAAGGCGGAGACCAGGCCCACAAGACGGTTCCTAGGAAACATATACTCAGGTGTGGGTTCTGGTAGTACTTCGGGGACATCGCGCCTAGATAAAGCATCTGCCAAACTGTTCAAGGTTCCAGGAATGTAGGTAATGATGAAATCGTATTGACTAAAAAAATGAGCCCAGCGTGCTTGTCGAGAGTTCACACATTCCATATTCCTGAGGATCCGTAGGTTTTTATGATCCGTACGTAGGGTGAATGGATGCAAACTTCCTTGTAGTAAGTGTCTCCATTCCTCGCAGGCAGCCTTCAATGCCAGTAATTCCTTCTCAATCATCGAATAATTCTTCTGACTGATAGTGAGGGTCTTTGAGAGGTAAGCCACTGGATGTTCCTTCCCATCTCTGGTCTGTAGAAGAACCGCTCCTAAGGCTCTCGCCGATGCGTCTGCTTCTACAATGAAAGGCTTGGTTTGATCTGGCTGACTCAAGATTGGAGCAGAACAGAACCTCTCTTTAAGCGTTAAAAAGGCTTGGTCAGCTTGTTCTGTCCAGAGAAAAGGTCATGACTCCTTCTTGAGAAGGGCGGTGATGGGTAGAACTATTTGGGAGAACTGACCTATGAACTTCCTATAAAAGTTTGCCAACCCCAGGAAGCGCTGAACCTCCTTAAGGGAAGTAGGAGCTGGCCAATCCAGGATGGCCGACACCTTCCTGGGATCCATCGTGATGCCTTCGGAAGAAAGGATATACCCCAAATATGGCACGGATGAGACATTAAAGAGACATTTCTCTGATTTGACCTTCAAGTGTTGAGATTGAAGACGGTTATGTACTGTTCTCAAGTGCTGGGTGTGTTCTTGTGGAGAGGATGAGAACACTAGGATGTCATCGAGGTAAACTATGGTATTCAGAAAGAGTAAATCCGAGAATAGACGGTCCATGAAGCGCTGGAAAACGGCTGGTGCATTAACAAGTCCAAAGGGCATAACCCTATACTCAAACAGACCAAAAGGAGTTCTAAACGCAGTCTTCCATTCATCCCCTTCTCTGATACGGAGGAGATGGTAGGCGCTCTGTAAATCCAATTTGGAGAAGACAGAGGCGTCTTGTACGGCCTCAAGGATGTCTGAAATAAGCGGCATAGGGTAGCGATCCCGGATGGTGACCTTATTAAGGCCACGATAGTCTATACACGGTCTTAGTTCCAAAGAATCCCGTTTGGGTATAAAAAATAACGAGGCTCCAGCAGGATTCCGTGAAGGTTGAATGAGCCCATTAGTCAAATGAGTGTCCAGATAGGTACGAAGGGCCTTCTTCTCTGTCAAGGATAACGAAAACATGCGCCCAAAGGGTATCAGAGCTTCTGGGGCCAGCTCTATGGGGCAGTCTTCCGGCCGGTGAGGAGGCAGGTCCAGGACCGGAGTTTCCTTGAACACTTCTTGGTATTCCGACAATTCTGGAGGGATCCGACACACAGCACAAATGTTCTTATCTTCAGGAGTAATGATCTGCACTGTATCAACCTACGGCTGAATGAGACATTTCTGTCTACAAAGATCCGATTCGAAAGCCATAGTGTTGCGGGTCCAGTCTATAGTTGGATTATGTTTCCTAAACCATGGAATTCCGAGAATAATCGGAAAATGAGCCGCTCTGATGAGATCGAATTGTATCAGTTCGGAATGTTGAAGGATGGTTGCAGTTAGAAACTCAGTAGACTGAGTAATAGGTCCGGAGGAGAGTGGGGTACCATCCACCCCTTCCACCTTCTGAGCATCTTCACGTTGCAAGAGGATGAGACCTTGCTGGTTGGCCCATACTGTGTCCATGAACACCCCCACGGCCCCACAATCAAGCAGAGCCATGGTGGTAAGTTCTACGTGTCTTGTCTTCAACTGGATAGCTACTACCATGAGACGCGCATCCATTGCTGGGACTTGGGGCGAAACGGTAACAGAAACATAGGGACTAAGGTTTAGACCTCGGATGCTAGTCCCCTTTAGGTCCGAGGTCGATCGTTTCCCGCCCGCCTAGGTGGTACAGCTGGGCAGTTTCTAAGTAGATGGACATTAGATCCGCAGTACATGCATAGACCAGATTCTCTCCGTCGTCTTCTTTCCTCTGGTGTCAAAGGAGGCCGAGCTGTTCCAATCTGCATTGGTTCTTCCTTATGGCACAAGGATGGTATGGCAGGTAGAGAGGAGGCTCCAGCGGGATGGGTGACTGGGGTCTTTTGCTTCCTCCTTTCAGCCTTTCGTTCAGAAAGTATATGTTCTATCTGCAGAACCATCGACATGAGATCTGATAAGGTTGTGGGTCGAGCTATGCGAGCCAGCTCGTCCTTGAGTTCCTCCCTGAGACCTCGAGGAAAGAGGGTATACTGGACCTGTTCCGGCCACCCTGCTTCTGTAGCCAACCGTTTGAAAGAGGAAATGTAGGAAAGCAGATCACTGGATCCCTGCTGCACTTCGAGTAGCTCTTCAGCCGCTACAAGTGTTATGTCGGGCTGTTCAAATGTCTGTTTCAGCACAGACAGGAAGGCATCATAATTCCGAAGAACTGGGTCGTTGGATGTGACGAGAGGTGTAGCCCACGCCAGGGCATTACTTGTCATATTAGACACCATAAATCCCACCTTTATGTGGTCTGTGGAATAGGTCTGTGGACGAAAGGCAAAATGGACAGAACATGCTTCCAAAAATTCCTTCAAGCGTTTAGGGGCTCCATCAAACTTGCCGGAGGACAAGGCCATGGGAGGCAAATCAAACTCCCGTGCTTCTCGGTTAGTGAACAATTGCTTCAGGGTGGCATTCTCAGACTTGACATTCTGTAGTTCTATATTCATAGCCTGAACCGTGGCTACCAACTCTTGTAACTGCTCAGGGGTAGCCATTGGAATCTTTTGGCGTTGCAAACTGTCAGATTCAGGTGTTCCCTGCACCCCTTCCGAGTCACTCCAATCCCCTTCCTCCTCACCTGTGAGTTCTGAGTGTAAGGTTCCTCCGAACCGCTTCTTCCACAGCTCTTCTTTCTTCTTTCCTTTTTTTTGTGAAAGGGATCTGCCCCAAAGGGAAGCCACCCTGACTTCCAAATAGAAAGTCTGGGGGGGCCCCTCCTCCGGTTCAGACCAGAGGGGAAAAAGCCGTAGGCATAAAAAAACCCTGGGTGATGGACTGTGATGGTCTTCAACTCGAAATAGCAGAAGGTAAGTCTTTGTATGAGAAGCCGGCAGGAAAGTAGCATACAGAAAAAAGTGGACTGGAGTGCCTGCCTATAGAGGAACCCGGGGGGAGTCTCAGAGACAGACCGCGAAAACACTGTAGCAAGACAGAGGGGGAAAGCTGGAGGAAAAGGGAAGGGAAATATGTACTAAGCTCCCTGCTAAACCTGGCGAGAGCCTGCGAGTCCCAGGAGAGAGGACCAAAGAAAGACAAGAGGAAGGGCGCTAGCAGTTGGGAAGAGAAGCCGGCACCGAGAAAAGGCGCAGTGCAGCACACAAAGGGAGAAAAACTTACGAGCGCTCCAACCCGAAAGCCTGACGCGAGTAGGATGCAAAGCGCAGACTTCCGGGTAGGAGCGGCTAAAAAGCGATCTCCACCGGCGGCCGGCCGAAAGACTAGACCGCCACTGAGCGTTGCATGGGGACGTGGCGGAACAGCTAATGGCCGCTCCAACGCCATCGGCTCCATGCACGCCAGTCGCGGCGGAGTGTGACACACGCCCTTGAGGAAGTTGCATTGGGCAGAGTTAACCTTGCTCCTTGGCTCTCCTTTGGTTGCTCAGGCCCTGGAGGAAGCTACATGGGGCAGAGCTAGCTTTGTTCCTTGGCTCTCCTTTGATTGCTCAAGCCCTGGAGGAAGCTGCAAGGGGCAGAGCTAGCCTTGCTCCTTTGCTCTCCTTTGGTTGCTCGGGTCGTTGAGGAAGTTGCATGGGGCAGAGCAAGCTGTGTTCCTTGGCTCTCCTTTGGTTGCTCAGGCCCTAGAGTAAGCTGCATGGGGCAGAGCTAGCCTTGTTCTTTGGCTCTCCTTTGGTTGCTCAAGCCCTGGAGGAAGCAGCATGGGGCAAAGCTAGCTGTGTTCCTTGGCTCTCCTTTGGTTACTCAGGCCCCGGAGGAAGCTGCATGGGGTAGAGCTACCTGTGTTCCTTGGCTCTCCTTCCGTTGCTCGGGCCCAGGAGGAAGCTGCATGGGGCAGAGCTACCCTTGCTCCTTTTCTCTCCTTTGTTTGCTCGGGCCCTGGAGGAAGCTGCATCCGGCAGAGGTAGCCTTGCTCCTTGCATCTCCTTTGGATGCTCAGGTCCTGGAGGAAGCTGCAAGGAGCATGGCTACCTCTGCCCCGTGCAGCTTCCTCCAGGACCCGGGCAACCGAAGGAGATCCAAGGAACAAGGCTTGCTCTGCCCCATGAAGAGCTAGCTGTGTTCCTTGGAACTCCTTCGGTTGCTCAGGTCCTGGATGAAGCTGCATGGGGCAGAGCAGCTGTGTTCCTTGGCTCTCCTTCCGTTGCTCGGGCCCTGGAGGAAGCTGCATGTGGCAGACCTAGTCTTGCTCCTTGGATCTCCTTCGTTTGCTCGGACCCTGGAAGAAGATGCATGGGGCAGAGCAAGTCTTGCTCCTTGGCCCTCCTTTGGTTGCTCACGCCCTGGAGGAAGCTGCATGGGGCAGAGCTAACCTTGCTCCTTGGCTCTCCTTTGGTTGCTCAGGCCCTGGAGGAAGCTGCATGGGCAGAGCTAGCTTTGTTACTTGGCTCTCCTTTGTTTGCTCGGGCCCTGGAGGAAGCTGCATGGGCAGAGCTAGCTTTGTTCATTAGCTCTCCTTCGGTTGCTCGGCCCTGGAGGAAGCTGCATGGGGAAGAGCTAGCTGTGTTCCTTGGATCTCCTTCGGTTGCTCAGATCCTGGAGGAAGCTGCATGGGGCAGAGCAAGCCTTGTTCCTGGATCTCCTTTCGGTTGCCCGGGTCCTGGAGGAAGCTGCATGGGGCAGAGGTAGCCATGCTCCTTGGATCTCCTTTGGTTGCTCAGATCCTGGAGGAAGCTGCATGGGGCAGAGCTAGCCTTGCTCCTTGGCCCTCCTTTGGTTGCTCACGCCCTGGAGGAAGCTGCATGGGGCAGAGCTAACCTTGCTCCTTGGCTCTCCTTTGGTTGCTTAGGCCCTGGAGGAAGCTGCATGGGACAGAGCTAGCTTTGTTACTTGGCTCTCCTTTGTTTGCTCGGGCCCTGGAGGAAGCTGCATGGGGGTAGAGCTAGCTTTGTTCATTGGCTCTCCGTCGGTTGCTCGGGCCCTGGAGGAAGCTGCATGGGGAAGAGCTAGCTGTGTTCCTTGGATCTCCTTCGGTTGTTCAGGTCCTGGAGGAAGCTGCACGGGGCAGAGTTAGACTTGCTTCTTGGCTCTCCTTCGGTTGCTCAGGCCCTGGAGGAAGATGCATGGGGCAGAGCTAGCTTTGTTCCTTGGATCTCCTTCGGTTGCCCGGGTCCTGGAGGAAGCTGCATGGGGCAGACGTAGCCATGCTCCTTGGATCTCCTTTGGTTGCTCAGATCCTGGAGGAAGCTGCATGGGGCAGAGCTAGCCTTGTTCCTTGGATCTCCTTCGGTTGCTTAGGCCCTGGAGGAAGCTGCATGGGGCAGAGGTAGCCTTGCTTCTTGGATCTCCTTTGGTTGCTCGGGCCCTGGAGGAAGCTGCATGGGGCTGAGATTGCCTTGCTCCTTGGATCTCCTTTGGTTGCTCATACCTTGAGGAAGCTGCATGGGGCAGAGCTAGCTGTGCTCATTGGCTCTCCTTCTGTTGCTCAGGCCCTGGAGGAAGGTGCATGGGGCAGAGCTAGCCTTGCTCCTTGGATCTCCTTTGGTTGTTCAGGTCCTGGTGGAAGGTACATGGGGCAGAGCTCGCCTTCTTCCTTGGATCTCCTTCGGTTGCTCATGTCTTGGAGGAAGCTGCATGGGGCAGAGCTAGCCTTGCTCCTTGGATCTCCTTCATTTGCTCAGACCCTGGAAGAAGCTGCATGGGACAGAGCAAGCCTTGCTCCTTGGCACTCCTTTCGTTGCTCACGCCCTGGAGGAAGGTGCATTGGGCAGAGCTAACCTTGCTCCTTGGCTCTCCTTTGGTTGCTCAGGCCCTGGAGGAAGCTGCATGGGGCAGAGCTAGCTTTGTTTCTTGGCTCTCCTTTGTTTGCTCGGGCCCTGGAGGAAGCTGCATGGGGTAGAGCTAGCTGTGCTCATTGGCTCTCCTTCGGTTGCTCGGGCCCTGGAGGAAGCTGCATGGGGAAGAGCTAGCTGTGTTCCTTGGATCTCCTTCGGTTGCTCAGGTCCTGGAGGAAGCAGCATGGGGCAGAGTTAGACTTGCTTCTTGGCTCTCCTTCGGTTGCTCAGGCCCTGGAGGAAGATGCATGGGGCAGAGCAAGCCTTGTTCCTGGATCTCCTTCGGTTGCCCGGGTCCTGGAGGAAGCTGCGCGGGGCAGAGGTAGCCATGCTCCTTGGATCTCCTTTGGTTGCTCAGATCCTGGAGGAAGCCGCATGGGGCAGAGCTAGCCTTGTTCCTTGGCTCACCTTTGGTTGCTCAGGCCCCGGAGGAAGCTGCATGGGGTAGAGCTAGCTGTGTTCCTTGGCTCGCCTTCCGTTGCTCGTGCCCTGGAGGAAGCTGCATGGGGCAGAGCTAGCCTTGCTCCTTGGATCTCCTTTGTTTGCTCGGACCCTGGAAGAAGCTGCATGGGGCAGAGCAAGCCTTGCTCCTTGGCCCTCCTTTGGTTGCTCACGCCCTGGAGGAAGCTGCATGGGGCAGAGCTAACCTTGCTCCTTGGCTCTCCTTTGGTTGCTCAGGCCCTCAAGGAAGCTGCATGGGCAGAGCTAGCTTTGTTCCTTGGCTCTCCTTTGTTTGCTCGGGCCCTGGAGGAAGTTGCATGGGGTAGAGATAGCTTTGTTCATTGGCTCTCCTTCGGTTGCTCGGGCCCTGGAGGAAGCTGCATGGGGAAGAGCTAGCTGTGTTCCTTGGATCTCCTTCAGTTGCTCAGGTCCTCGAGGAAGCTGCATGGGGCAGAGTTAGACTTGCTTCTTGGCTCTCCTTCGGTTGCTCAGGCCCTGGAGGAAGATGCATGGGGCAGAGCTAGCCTTGTTCCTTGGATCTCCTTCGGTGCCCCGGGTCCTGGAGGAAGCTGCATGGGGCAGAGTTAGACTTGCTTCTTGGCTCTCCTTTGGTTGCTCAAGCCCTGGAGGAAGGTGCATGGGGCAGAGCTAACCTTGATCCTTGGCTCTCCTTTGGTTTCTCAGGCCCTGGAGGAAGCTGCATGGGGCAGAGCAAGCCTTGCTCATTGGCTCTCCTTTGGTTGCTCACGCCCTGGAGGAAGCTGCATGGGGCAGAGCTAACCTTGCTCCTTGGCTCTCCTTTGGTTGCTCAGGCCCTGGAGGAAGCTGCATGGGGCAGAGCTAGCTTTGCTCCTTGGCTCTCCTTCGGTTGTTCAGGCCCTGGGGGAAGCTGCATGGGGAAGAGCTAGCTGTGTTCCTTGGATCTCCTTCGGTTGCTCAGGTCCTGGAGGAAGCTGCATGGGGCAGAGTTAGACTTGCTTCTTGGCTCTCCTTCGGTTGCTCAGGCCCTGGGGGAAGATGCATGGGACAGAGCTAGCCTTGTTCCTTGGATCTCCTTCGGTTGCCCGGGCCCTGGAGGAAGCTGCATGGGGCAGAAGTAGTCATGCTCCTTGGATCTCCTTTGGTTGCTCAGGTCCTGGACGAAGCTGCATGGGGCAGAGCTAGCCTTGTTCCTTGGATCTCCTTCGGTTGCTCAGGCCCTGGAGCAAGCTGCATGGGGCCGAGCTAGCTGTTTTGCTTGGCTCTCCTTTGGTTGCTCAGGTCCTAGAGGAAGCAGCACGGGGCAGAGCTGGCCTTGCTCCTTGGATCTCCTTTGGTTGCTCAGGTCCTGGAGTAAGCTGCATGGGGCAGAGCTAGCCTTGTTCCTTGGCTCTCCTTTGGTTGCTCGTGCCCTGGAAAAAGCTGCATGGGGCAGACCTAGCCTTTCTCCTTGGCATTCCTTTGGTTGCTCAGGCCCGGGAGGAAGCTGCATGGGGCAAGGCTAGCTGTTTTCCTTGGCTCTCCTCCGGTTGCTCGGGCCATGGAGGAAGCTGCATGGGGCAGAGCTAGCTGTGTTCCTTGGATTTCCTTCGGTTGCTCAGGTCCTGGAGGAAGCTGCATGGGGCAGAGTTAACCTTGCTTCTTGGATCTCCTTCGGTTGCTCAGGCCCTGGAGGAAGCTGCATGGGCAGAGCTAGCCTTGTTCCTTGGATCTCGTTTGGTTGCTCAGGCCCTGGAGGAAGCTGCATGGGGCAGAGCTAGCTGTTTTCCTTGGCTCTCCTTCGGCTGCTCAGGTTCTAGAGGAAGCAGCACGGGACAGAACTGGCCTTGCTCCTTGGCTCTGCGTTGGTTGCTCATACCTGGAGGAAGCTGCATGGGGCGGAGCTAGCTGTGTTCCTTGGCTCTCCTTCGGTTGCTCGGGCCCTGGAGGAAGGTGCATGGGGCAGAGCTAGCCTTGCTCCTTGGATCTCCTTTGGTTGTTCAGGTCCTGGGGGAAGGTGCATGGGGCAGAGCTAGCCTTCTTCCTTGGATCTCCTTTGGTTGCTCATGTCTTGGAGGAAGCTCCATGGGGCAGAGCTAGCCTTGTTCCTTGGCCCTCCGTTGATTGCTCAAGCCCTGGAGGAAGCTGCATGGGGCAGAGCTAGCCCTGCTCCTTTGCTCTCCTTTGGTTTCTCAGGTCCTTGAGGAAGTTGCATGGGGCAGAGCTAGCTGTGTTCCTTGGCTCTCCTTTGGTTGCTCAGGTCCTAGAGGAAGCTGCATGGGCCAGATCTAGCCTTGTTCCTTGGCTCTCCTTTGGTTGCTCAAGCCCTGGAGGAAGCTGCATAGGGCAAAGCTAGCTGTGTTCCTTGGATCTCCTTCAGTTGCTTGGGCCCTGGAGGAAGTTGCATGGGGCAGTGCTAGCCTTGTTCCTTGGCTCTCCTTTGGTTGCTCAGGCCCTGGAGGAAGCTGCATGGGGTAGAGCTAGCTGTGTTCCTTGGCTCTCCTTCCATTGCTCGGGCCCTGGAGGAATCTGCATGGGGCAGAGCTAGCCTTGCTCCTTGGATCTCCTTTGTTTGCTCGTACCCTGGAAGAAGCTGCATGGGGCAGAGCAAGCCATGCTCCTTGGCCCTCCTTTGGTTGCTCACGCCCTGGAGGAAGCTGCATGGGGCAGAGCTAACCTTGCTCCTTGGCTCTCCTTTGGTTGCTCAGGCCCTGGAGGAAGCTGCATGGGGCAGAGCTAGCTTTGTTCCTTGGCTCTCCTTCGGTTGCTCGGGCCCTGGAGGAAGCTGCATGGGGAAGAGCTAGCTGTGTTCTTTGGATCTCCTTCGCTTGCTCAGGTCCTAGAGGAAGCTGCATGGGGCAGAGTTAGACTTGCTTCTTGACTCTCCTTCGGTTGCTCAGGCCCTGGAGGAAGATGCATGGGGCAGAGCTAGCCTTGTTCCTTGGATCTTCTTCGGTTGCCCGGGCCCTGGAGGAAGCTGCATGGGGCAGTGGTAGCCATGCTCCTTGGATCTCCTTTGGTTGCTCAGGTCCTGGAGGAAGGTGCATGGGGCAGAGCTAACCTTGATCCTTGGCTCTCCTTTGGTTTCTCAGGCCCTGGAGGAAGCTGCATGGGGCAGAGCAAGCCTTGCTCATTGGCCCTCCTTTGGTTGCTCACGCCCTGGAGGAAGCTGCATGGGGCAGAGCTAACCTTGCTCCTTGGCTCTCCTTTGGTTGCTCAGGCCCTGGAGGAAGCTGCATGGGGCAGAGCTAGCTTTGCTCCTTGGCTCTCCTTCGGTTGCTCAGGCCCTGGGGGAAGCTGCATGGGGAAGAGCTAGCTGTGTTCCTTGGATCTCCTTCGGTTGCTCAGGTCCTGGAGGAAGCTGCATGGGGCAGAGTTAGACTTGCTTCTTGGCTCTCCTTCGGTTGCTCAGGCCCTGGGGGAAGATGATTGGGACAGAGCTAGCCTTGTTCCTTGGATCTCCTTCGGTTGCCCGGGCCCTGGAGGAAGCTACATGGGGCAGAGGTAGTCATGCTCCTTGGATCTCCTTTGGTTGCTCAGGTCCTGGACGAAGCTGCATGGGGCAGAGCTAGCCTTGTTCCTTGGATCTCCTTCGGTTGCTCAGGCCCTGGAGCAAGCTGCATGGGGCCGAGCTAGCTGTTTTGCTTGGCTCTCCTTTGGTTGCTCAGGTCCTAGAGGAAGCAGCACGGGGCAGAGCTGGCCTTGCTCCTTGGATCTCCTTTGGTTGCTCAGGTCCTGGAGTAAGCTGCATGGGGCAGAGCTAGCCTTGTTCCTTGGCTCTCCTTTGGTTGCTCGTGCCCTGGAAAAAGCTGCATGGGGCAGACCTAGCCTTTCTCCTTGGCATTCCTTTGGTTGCTCAGGCCCGGGAGGAAGCTGCATGGGGCAAGGCTAGCTGTTTTCCTTGGCTCTCCTCCGGTTGCTCGGGCCATGGAGGAAGCTGCATGGGGCAGAGCTAGCTGTGTTCCTTGGATTTCCTTCGGTTGCTCAGGTCCTGGAGGAAGCTGCATGGGGCAGAGTTAACCTTGCTTCTTGGATCTCCTTCGGTTGCTCAGGCCCTGGAGGAAGCTGCATGGGCAGAGCTAGCCTTGTTCCTTGGATCTCGTTTGGTTGCTCAGGCCCTGGAGGAAGCTGCATGGGGCAGAGCTAGCTGTTTTCCTTGGCTCTCCTTCGGCTGCTCAGGTTCTAGAGGAAGCAGCACGGGACAGAACTGGCCTTGCTCCTTGGCTCTGCGTTGGTTGCTCATACCTGGAGGAAGCTGCATGGGGCGGAGCTAGCTGTGTTCCTTGGCTCTCCTTCGGTTGCTCGGGCCCTGGAGGAAGGTGCATGGGGCAGAGCTAGCCTTGCTCCTTGGATCTCCTTTGGTTGTTCAGGTCCTGGGGGAAGGTGCATGGGGCAGAGCTAGCCTTCTTCCTTGGATCTCCTTTGGTTGCTCATGTCTTGGAGGAAGCTCCATGGGGCAGAGCTAGCCTTGTTCCTTGGCCCTCCGTTGATTGCTCAAGCCCTGGAGGAAGCTGCATGGGGCAGAGCTAGCCTTGCTCCTTGGCTCTCCTTTGGTTGCTCAAGCCCTGGAGGAAGCTGCATAGGGCAAAGCTAGCTGTGTTCCTTGGATCTCCTTCAGTTGCTTGGGCCCTGGAGGAAGTTGCATGGGGCAGTGCTAGCCTTGTTCCTTGGCTCTCCTTTGGTTGCTCAGGCCCTGGAGGAAGCTGCATGGGGTAGAGCTAGCTGTGTTCCTTGGCTCTCCTTCCATTGCTCGGGCCCTGGAGGAATCTGCATGGGGCAGAGCTAGCCTTGCTCCTTGGATCTCCTTTGTTTGCTCGTACCCTGGAAGAAGCTGCATGGGGCAGAGCAAGCCATGCTCCTTGGCCCTCCTTTGGTTGCTCACGCCCTGGAGGAAGCTGCATGGGGCAGAGCTAACCTTGCTCCTTGGCCCTCCTTTGGTTGCTCAGGCCCTGGAGGAAGCTGCATGGGGCAGAGCTAGCTTTGTTCCTTGGCTCTCCTTCGGTTGCTCGGGCCCTGGAGGAAGCTGCATGGGGAAGAGCTAGCTGTGTTCTTTGGATCTCCTTCGCTTGCTCAGGTCCTAGAGGAAGCTGCATGGGGCAGAGTTAGACTTGCTTCTTGACTCTCCTTCGGTTGCTCAGGCCCTGGAAGAAGATGCATGGGGCAGAGCTAGCCTTGTTCCTTGGATCTTCTTCGGTTGCCCGGGCCCTGGAGGAAGCTGCATGGGGCAGTGGTAGCCATGCTCCTTGGATCTCCTTTGGTTGCTCAGGTCCTGGATGAAGCTGCATGAGGCAGAGCTAACTTTGTTCCTTGGCTCTCCTTCAGTTGCTTGGGCCCTAGAGGAAGTTGCATGGGGAAGAGCTAGCTGTGTTCCTTGGATCTCCTTCGGTTGCTCGGGCCCTGTAGGAAGCTACATGCGGCAGAGGTAGCCTTGCTCCTTGGATCTCCTTTGGTTGCTCAGGTCCTGGAGGAAGCTGCATGGGGCAGAGCTAGCTTTGATCCTTGGCTCTCCTTAGTTTGCTCTGGCCCTGGAGAAAGCTGCATGGGGTAGAGCTAGCTTTGTTCATTGGCTCTCCTTCGGTTGCTCGGGCCCTGGAGGAAGCTGCATGGGGAAGAGCTAGCTGTGTTCCTTGGATCTCCTTCGGTTGCTCAGGTCCTGGAGGAAGCTGCATGGGGCAGAGTTAGACTTGCTTCTTTGCTCTTCTTTGGTTGCTCAAGCCCTGGAGGAAGCTGCATGGGGCAGAGCTAACCTTGCTCCTTGGCTCTCCTTTGGTTGCTAAGGCCCTGGAGGAAACTGCATGGGGCAGAGCTTGCTTTGTTCCTTGGCTCTCCTTTGTTTGCTCGGGCCCTGGAGGAAACTGCATGGGGCAGAGCAAGCCTTGCTCCTTGGCCCGCCTTTGGTTGCTCACGCCCTGGAGGAAGCTGCATGGGGCAGAGCTAACCTTGCTCATTGGCTCTCCTTTGGTTGCTCAGGACCTGGAGCAAGCTGAAAGGGGCAGAGCTAGCTTTGTTCTTTGGCTCTCCTTTGTTTTCTCGGGCCCTGGAGAAAGCTGCATGGGGTAGAGATATCTTTGTTCATTGGCTCTCCTTCGGTTGCTCGGGCCCTGGAGGAAGCTGCATGGGGAAGAGCTAGCTGTGTTCCTTGGATCTCCTTCGGTTGCTCAAGTCCTGGAGGAAGCTGCATGGGGCAGAGTTAGACTTGCTTCTTGGCTCTCCTTTGGTTGCTCAAGCCCTGGAGGATGCTGCATGGGGCAAAGCTAGCTGTGTTCCTTGGATCTCCTCCAGTTGCTCGGGCCCTGTCGGAAGCTGCATGGGGCAGTGCTAGCCTTGTTCCTTGGCTCTCCTTTGGTTGCTCAGGCCCTGGAGGAAGCTGCATGGGGTAGAGCTAGCTGTGTTCCTTGGCTCGCCTTCCGTTGCTCGGGCCCTGGAGGAAGCTGCATGGGGCAGAGCTAGCCTTGCTCCTTGTATCTCCTTCGTTTGCTCGGACCCTGGAAGAAGATGCATGGGGCAGAGCAAGCCTTGCTCCTTGGCCCTCCTTTGGTTGCTCACGCCCTGGAGGAAGCTGCATGGAGCAGAGCTAACCTTGCTCCTTGGCTCTCCTTTGGTTGCTCAGGCCCTCAAGGAAGCTGCATGGGCAGAGCTAGCTTTGTTCCTTGGCTCTCCTTTGTTTGCTCGGGCCCTGGAGGAAGTTGCATGGGGTAGAGCTAGCTTTGTTCATTGGCTCTCCTTCGGTTGCTCGGGCCCTGGAGGAAGCTGCACGGGGAAGAGCTAGCTGTGTTCCTTGGATCTCCTTCAGTTGCTCAGGTCCTGGAAGAAGCTGCATGGGGCAGAGTTAGAATTGCTTCTTGGCTCTCCTTCAGTTGCTCAGGCCCTGGAGGAAGATGCATGGGGCAGAGCTAGCCTTGTTCCTTGGATCTCCTGCGGTTGCCCGGGTCCTGGAGGAAGCTGCATGGGGCAGAGGTAGCCATGCTCCTTGGATCTCCTTTCGTTGCTCAGATCCTGGAGGAAGCTGCATAGGGCAGAGGTAGCCTTGCTCCTTAGATCTCCTTCGGTTGCTCAGGCCCTGGAGGAAGGTGCATGGGGCAGAGCTAGCCTTGCTCCTTGGATCTCCTTTGGTTGTTCAGGTACTGGTGGAAGGTGCATGGGGCAGAGCTAGCCTTCTTCCATGGATCTCCTGCGGTTGCTCATGTCTTGGAGGAAGCTGCATGGGACAGAGCAAGCCTTGCTCCTTGGCCCTCCTTTCGTTGCTCACGCCCTGGAGGAAGGTGCATTGGGCAGAGCTAACCTTGCTCCTTGGATCGCCTTCGGTTGCTCAGGCCCTCAAGGAAGCTGCATGGGCAGAGCTAGCTTTGTTCCTTGGCTCTCCTTTGTTTGCTCGGGCCCTGGAGGAAGCTGCATGGGGTAGAGCTAGCTGTGCTCATTGGCTCTCCTTCGGTTGCTCGGGCCCTGGAGGAAGCTGCATGGGGAAGAGCTAGCTGTGTTCCTTGGATCTCCTTCGGTTGCTCAGGTCCTGGAGGAAGCAGCATGGGGCAGAGTTAGACTTGCTTCTTGGCTCTCCTTCGGTTGCTCAGGCCCTGGAGGAAGATGCATGGGGCACAGCAAGCCTTGTTCCTGGATCTCCTTCGGTTGCCCGGGTCCTGGAGGAAGCTGCGTGGGGCAGAGGTAGCCATGCTCCTTGGATCTCCTTTGGTTGCTCAGATCCTGGAGGAAGCTGCATGGGGTAGAGCTAGCTGTGTTCCTTGGCTCGCCTTCCGTTGCTCGGGCCCTGGAGGAAGCTGCATGGGGCAGAGCTAGCCTTGCTCCTTGGATCTCCTTCGTTGGCTCTGACCCTGGAAGTAGCTGCATGGGGCAGAGCAATCCTTGCTCCTGGCCCTCCTTTGGTTGCTCAAGCCCTGGAGGAAGCTGCATGGGGCAGAGCTAACCTTGCTCCTTGGCTCTCCTTTGGCTGCTCAGGCCCTGGAGGAAGCTGCGTGGGGCAGAGCTAGCTTTGTTCCTTGGCTCTCCTCTGTTTGCTCGGGCCCTGGAGGAAGCTGCATGGGGTAGAGCTAGCTTTGTTCATTGGCTCGCCTTCGGTTGCTCAGGTCCTGGAAGAAGCTGCATGGGGCAGAGCTAGCCTTGTTCCTTGGATCTCCTTTGGTTGCTCAAGCCCTGGAGGAAGCTGCATGGGGCAAAGCTAGCTGTGTTCCTTGGATCTCCTTCAGTTGCTCGGGCCCTGGAGGAAGCTGCATGAGGCAGTGCTAGCCTTGTTCCTTGGCTCTCCTTTGGTTGTTCAGGCCCTGGAGGAAGCTGAATGGGGTAGAGCTAGCTGTGTTCGTTGGCTCTTCTTCCGTTGCTCGGGTCCTGGAGGAAGCTGCATGGGGCAGAGCTAGCCTTGCTCCTTGGCTCTCCTTTGTTTGCTCGGGCCCTGGAGGAAGCTGCATGGGGCAGAGCTAGCCTTGCTCCTTGGATCTCCTTTGTTTGCTCAGGTCCTGGAGGAAGCTGCATGGGGCAGAGCTAGCCTTGTTCCTTGGATCTCCTTCGTTTGTTCGGACCCTGGAAGAAGCTGCATGGGGCAGAGCTAGCCATGCTCCTTGGCTCTCCTTTGGTTGCTCACGCCCTGGAGGAAGCTGCATTAGGCAGAGCTAACCTTGCTCATTGGCTCTCCTTTGGTTGCTCAGGCCCTGGAGGATGCTGCATGGGGCAGAGCTAGCTTTGTTCCTTGGCTCTCCTTTGTTTGCTCGGGCCCTGGTGAAAGCTGCATGGGGTAGAGCTAGCTTAGTTCATTGGCTCTCCTTCAGTTGCTCGGGCCCTGGAGGAAGCTGCATGGGGAAGAGCTAGCTGTGTTCCTTGGATCTCCTTCGGTTGCTCAGGTCCTGGAGGAAGCTGCATGGGGCAGAGTTAGACTTGCTTCTTGGCTCTCCTTCAGTTGCTCAGGCCCTGGACGAAGATGCATGGGACAGAGCTAGCCTTGTTCCTTGGATCTCCTTTGGTTGCCTGGGTCCTGGAGGAAGCTGCATGGGGCAGAGGTAGCCATGCTCCTTGGATCTCCTTTGGTTGCTCAGATCCTGGAGGAAGCTGCATGGGGCAGAGCTAGCCTTGTTCCTTGGATCTCCTTCGGTTGCTCAGGCCCTGGAGGAAGCTGCATGGGGCAGAGGTAGCCTTGCTCCTTGGATCTCCTTCGTTTGTTCGGACCCTGGAAGAAGCTGCATGGGGCAGAGCTAGCCATGCTCCTTGGCTCTCCTTTGGTTGCTCACGCCCTGGAGGAAGCTGCATTAGGCAGAGCTAACCTTGCTCATTGGCTCTCCTTTGGTTGCTCAGGCCCTGGAGGATGCTGCATGGGGCAGAGCTAGCTTTGTTCCTTGGCTCTCCTTTGTTTGCTCGGGCCCTGGTGAAAGCTGCATGGGGTAGAGCTAGCTTAGTTCATTGGCTCTCCTTCAGTTGCTCGGGCCCTGGAGGAAGCTGCATGGGGAAGAGCTAGCTGTGTTCCTTGGATCTCCTTCGGTTGCTCAGGTCCTGGAGGAAGCTGCATGGGGCAGAGTTAGACTTGCTTCTTGGCTCTCCTTCAGTTGCTCAGGCCCTGGACGAAGATGCATGGGACAGAGCTAGCCTTGTTCCTTGGATCTCCTTTGGTTGCCTGGGTCCTGGAGGAAGCTGCATGGGGCAGAGGTAGCCATGCTCCTTGGATCTCCTTTGGTTGCTCAGATCCTGGAGGAAGCTGCATGGGGCAGAGCTAGCCTTGTTCCTTGGATCTCCTTCGGTTGCTCAGGCCCTGGAGGAAGCTGCATGGGGCAGAGGTAGCCTTGCTCCTTGGATCTCCTTTGGTTGCTCAGGCCCTTGAGGAAGCTGCATGGGGCTGAGATAGCCTTGCTCCTTGGATCTCCGTTGGTTGCTTATACCTGGAGGAAGCTGCATGGGGCAGAGCTAGCTGTGTTCCTGGGCTCTCCTTCAGTTGCTCGGGCCCTGGAGGAAAGTGCATGGGGCAGAGCTAGCCTTGCTCCTTGGATCTCCTTTGGTTGTTCAGGTCCTGGAGGAAGCTGCATTAAGCAGAGCTAGCTTTGTTCCTTGGCTCTCCTTTGTTTGCCCGGGCCCTGGAGGAAGCTGCATGGGGTAGAGCTAGCTTTGTTCCTTGGCTCTCCTCTGTTTGCTCGGGCCCTGGAGGAAGCTGCATGGGGTAGAGCTAGCTTTGTTCATTGGCTCTCCTTCGGTTGCTCGGGCTCTGGAGGAAGCTGTATAGGGAAGTGCTAGCTGTGTTCCTTGGATCTCCTTTGGTTGCTCAGGTCCTGGAGGAAGCTGCATTGGGCAGAGTTAATCTTGCTTCTTGGCTCTCCTTTGGTTGCTCAAGGCCTGGAGGAAGCTGCCTGGGACAAAGCTAGCCTTGCTCCTTGGATCTCCTTCAGTTGCTCGGGCCCTGGAGGAAGCTGCATGGGGCAGTGCTAGCCTTGTTCCTTGGCTCTCCTTTTGTTGCTCAGGGTCTGGAGGAAGCTGCATGGGGTAGAACTATCTGTGTTCCTTGGCTCTCCTTCCATTGCTCAGGCCCTGCATGAAGCTGAATGGGGCAGAGCTAGCCTTGCTCCTTGGATCTCCTTCGTTTGCTCGGACCCTGGAAGAAGTTGCATGGGGCAGAGTAAGCCTTGCTCCTTGGCCCTCCTTTGGTTGCTCACGCCCTGGAGGAAGCTGCATGGGACAGAGCTAACCTTGTTCCTTGGCTCTCCTTTGGTTGCTCAGGCCCTGGAGGAAGCTGCATGGGGCAGAGCTTGCTTTGTTCCTTGGCTCTCCTTTGTTTGCTCGGGCCCTGGAGGAAGCTGCATGGGGTAGAGCTAGCTTTGTTCATTGGCTCTCCTTCGGTTGCTCGGGCACTGGAGGAAGGTGCATGGGGCAGAGCTAGCCTTGCTCCTTGGATCTCCTTTGGTTGTTCAGGTCCTGGTGGAAGGTACATGGGGCAGAGCTAGCCTTCTTCCGTGGCCCTCCTTTGGTTGCTCATGCCCTGGAGGAAGTTGCATAGGGCAGAGCTAACCTTGCTCCTTGGCTCTCTTTTGGTTGCTCATTCACTGGAGGAAGCTGCATGGGGCAGAGCGAATTTTGTTCCTTGGCTCTCCATTGTTAGCTCGGGCCCTGGAGGAAGCTGCATGGGGTAGAGCTAGCTTTGTTCATTGGCTCTCCTTCGGTTGCTCGGGCCCTGGAGGAAGCTGCATGGGGAAGAGCTAGCTGTGTTCCTTGGATCTCCTTCGGTTGCTCAGGTCCTGGAGGAAGCAGCATGGGGCAGAGTTAGACTTGCTTCTTGGCTCTCCTTCGGTTGCTCGGGCCCTGGAGGAAGATGCATGGGGCAGAGCAAGCCTTGTTCTTTGGATCTCCTTTGGTTGCCCGGGTCCTGGAGGAAGCTGCAATCGGCAGAGGTAGCCATGCTCCTTGGATCTCCTTTGGTTGCTCAGATCCTGGAGGAAGCTGCATGGGGCAGAGTTAGACTTGCTTCTTGGCTCTCCTTCGGTTGCTCGGGCCCTGGAGGAAGCTGCATGGGGCAGTGCTAGCCTTGTTCCTTGGCTCTCCTTTTGTTGCTCAGGGTCTGGAGGAAGCTGCATGGGGTAGAACTATCTGTGTTCCTTGGCTCTCCTTCCATTGCTCGGGCCCTGCATGAAGCTGAATGGGGCAGAGCTAGCCTTGCTCCTTGGATCTCCTTCGTTTGCTCGGACCCTGGAAGAAGTTGCATGGGGCAGAGTAAGCCTTGCTCCTTGGCCCTCCTTTGGTTGCTCACGCCCTGGAGGAAGCTGCATGGGACAGAGCTAACCTTGTTCCTTGGCTCTCCTTTGGTTGCTCAGGCCCTGGAGGAAGCTGCATGGGGCAGAGCTTGCTTTGTTCCTTGGCTCTCCTTTGTTTGCTCGGGCCCTGGAGGAAGCTGCATGGGGTAGAGCTAGCTTTGTTCATTAGCTCTCCTTCTTTTCCTCGGGCACTGGAGGAAGGTGCATGGGGCAGAGCTAGCCTTGCTCCTTGGATCTCCTTTGGTTGTTCAGGTCCTGTTGGAAGGTACATGGGGCAGAGCTAGCCTTTTTCCTTGGCCCTCCTTTGGTTGCTCATGCCCTGGAGGAAGTTGCATAGGGCAGAGCTAACCTTGCTCCTTGGCTCTCTTTTGGTTGCTCATTCACTGGAGGAAGCTGCATGGGGCAGAGCGAATTTTGTTCCTTGGCTCTCCATTGTTAGCTCGGGCCCTGGAGGAAGCTGCATGGGGTAGAGCTAGCTTTGTTCATTGGCTCTCCTTCGGTTGCTCGGGCCCTGGAGGAAGCTGCATGGGGAAGAGCTAGCTGTGTTCCTTGGATCTCCTTCGGTTGCTCAGATCATGGAGGAAGCAGCATGGGGCAGAGTTAGACTTGCTTCTTGGCTCTCCTTCGGTTGCTCGGGCCCTGGAGGAAGGTGCATGGGGCAGAGCAAGCCTTGTTCTTTGGATCTCCTTTGGTTGCCCGGGTCCTGGAGGAAGCTGCAATCGGCAGAGGTAGCCATGCTCCTTGGATCTCCTTTGGTTGCTCAGATCCTGGAGGAAGCTGCATGGGGCAGAGCTAGCCTTGTTCCTTGGATCTCCTTCGGTTGCTTAGGCCCTGGAGGAAGCTGCATGGGGCAGAGGTAGCCTTGCTTCTTGGATCTCCTTTGGTTGCTCAGGCCATGGAGGAAGCTGCATGGCGCTGAGATAGCCTTGCTTCTTGGATCTCCTCTTGTTGCTCATACCTGGAGGGAGCTGCATGGGGCAGACCTAGCTGTGTTCCTTGGCTCTCCTTCGGTTGCTCGGGCCCTGGAGGAAGGTGCATGGGGCAGAGCTAGCCTTGCTCCTTGGATCTCCTTTGGTTGTTCAGGTCCTGGTGGAAGGTACATGGGGCAGAGCTAGCCTTCTTCCGTGGATCTCCTTCGGTTGCTCATGTCTTAGAGGAAGCTGCATGGGGCAGAGCTAGCCATGCTCCTTGGCTCGCCTTCGGTTGCTCAGGTCATGGAGGAAGCTGCATGGGGCAGAGCTAGCCTTGTTCCTTGGCTCTCCTTGGGTTGCTCAAGCCCTGGAGGAAGCTGCATGGGGCAGAGCTAGCCTTGCTCCTTTGCTCGCCTTTGGTTGCTCGGTCCTTGAGGAAGTTCCATGGGGCAGAGCAAGCTGTGTTCCTTGGCTCTCTTTTGGTTGCTCAGGCCCTAGAGTAAGCTGCATGGGGCAAAGCTACCTGTGTTCCTTGGCTCTCCTTCCGTTGCTCGGGCCCAGGAGGAAGCTGCATGTGGCAGAGCTAGCCTTGCTCCTTGGCTCTCCTTTGTTTACTCGGGCCCTGGAGGAAGCTGCATGCTGCAGAGGTAACCTCGCTCCTTGGATCTCCTTTGGTTGCTCAGGTCCTGGAGGAAGCTGCATGGGGCAGAGCTAGCTTTGTTCCGTGGCTCTCCTTTGTTTGCTCAGGCCCTGGAGGAAGCTGCATGGGGTAGAGCTAGCTTTGTTCATTGGCTCTCCTTCAGTAGCTCGGGCCCTGGAGGAAGCTGCATGGGGGAAGAGCTAGCTGTGTTCCTTGGATATCCTTCGGTTGCTCAGGTACTGGAGGAAGCTGCATGGGGCAGAGTTAGACTTGCTTCTTGGCTCTCCTTTGGTTGCTCAGGCCCTGGAGGAAGGTGCATGGGGCAGAGCTAACCTTGATCCTTGGCTCTCCTTTGGTTGTTCAGGCCCTGGAGGAAGCTGCATGGGGCAGAGCAAGCCTTGCTCATTGGCCCTCCTTTGGTTGCTCACGCCCTGGAGGAAGCTGCATGGGGCAGAGCTAACCTTGCTCCTTGGCTCTCCTTTGGTTGCTAAAGACCTGGAGGAAGCTGCATGGGGCAGAGCTAGCTTTGTTCATTGGCTCTCCTTTGGTTGCTCGGGCCCTGGAGGAAGCTGCATGGAGTAGAGCTAGCTGTGTTCCTTGGCTCTCCTTCCGTTGCTCGGGCCCTGAAGGAAGCTGCATGGGGCAGAGCTAGCCTTGCTCCTTGGATCTCCTTCGTTGGCTCGGACCCTGGAAGAAGCTGCATGGGGCAGAGCAATCCTTGCTCCTGGCCCTCCTTTGGTTGCTCACGCCCTGGAGGAAGCTGCATTGGGCAGAGCTAACCTTGCTCCTTGGCTCTCCTTTGGTTGCTCAGGCCCTGGAGGAAGCTGCATGGGGCAGAGCTAGCTTTGTTCCTTGGCTCTCCTCTGTTTGCTCGGGCCCTGGAGGAAGCTGCATGGGGTAGAGCTAGCTTTGTTCATTGGCTCTCCTTCGGTTGCTCGGGCCCTGGAGGAAGCTGCATGGGCAAGTGATAGCTGTGTTCCTTGGATCTCCTTTGGTTGCTCAGGTCCTGGAGGAAGCTGCATTGGGCAGAGTTAATCTTGCTTCTTGGCTCTCCTTTGGTTGCTCAAGCCCTGGAGGAAGCTGCCTGGGGGAAAGCTAGCTGTGTTCCTTGGATCTCCTTCAGTTGCTCGTGCCCTGGAGGAAGCTGAATGGGGCAGTGCTAGCCTTGTTCCTTGGCTCTCCTTTGGTTGCTCAGGGTCTGGAGGAAGCTGCATGGGGTAGAAATATCTGTGTTCCTTGGCTCTCCTTCCATTGCTCGGGCCCTGCAGGAAGCTGAATGGGGCAGAGCTAGCCTTGCTCCTTGGATCTCCTTCGTTTGCTTGCACCCTGGAAGAAGCTGCATGGGGCAGAGCAAGCCTTGCCCCTTGGCCCTCCTTTGGTTGCTCACGCCCTGGAGGAAGCTGCATCGGGCAGAGCTAACCTTGCTCCTTGGCTCTCCTTTGGTTGCTCAGGCCCTGGAGGAAGTTGCATGGGGTAGAGCTAGCTTTGTTCATTGGCTATCCTTCGGTTGCTCAGGCTCTGGAGGAAGCTACATGGAGAAGAGCTAGCTGTGTTCCTTGGATCTCCTTCAGTTGCTCGTACCCCGGAGGAAGCTGCATGGGGAAGAGCTAGCTGTGTTCCTTGGATCTCCTTCGGTTGCTCAGGTCCTGGAGGAAGCAGCATGGGGCAGAGTTAGACTTGCTTCTTGGCTCTCCTTCGGTTGCTCGGGCCCTGGAGGAAGATGCATGGGGCAGAGCAAGCCTTGTTCTTTGGATCTCCTTTGGTTGCCCGGGTCCTGGAGGAAGCTGCAATCGGCAGAGGTAGCCATGCTCCTTGGATCTCCTTTGGTTGCTCAGATCCTGGAGGAAGCTGCATGGGGCAGAGTTAGACTTGCTTCTTGGCTCTCCTTCGGTTGCTCGGGCCCTGGAGGAAGCTGCATGGGGCAGTGCTAGCCTTGTTCCTTGGCTCTCCTTTTGTTGCTCAGGGTCTGGAGGAAGCTGCATGGGGTAGAATTATCTGTGTTCCTTGGCTCTCCTTCCATTGCTCGGGCCCTGCATGAAGCTGAATGGGGCAGAGCTAGCCTTGCTCCTTGGATCTCCTTCGTTTGCTCGGACCCTGGAAGAAGTTGCATGGGGCAGAGTAAGCCTTGCTCCTTGGCCCTCCTTTGGTTGCTCACGCCCTGGAGGAAGCTGCATGGGACAGAGCTAACCTTGTTCCTTGGCTCTCCTTTGGTTGCTCAGGCCCTGGAGGAAGCTGCATGGGGCAGAGCTTGCTTTGTTCCTTGGCTTTCCTTTGTTTGCTCGGGCCCTGGAGGAAGCTGCATGAGGTAGAGCTAGCTTTGTTCATTGGCTCTCCTTCGGTTGCTCGGGCACTGAAGGAAGGTGCATGGGGCAGAGCTAGCCTTGCTCCTTGGATCTCCTTTGGTTGTTCAGGTCCTGGTGGAAGGTACATGGGGCAGAGCTAGCCTTCTTCCTTGGATCTCCTTCAGTTGCTCATGCCTTGGAGGAAGCTGCATGGGGCAGAGCTAGCCTTGCTCCTTGGATCTCCTTTGGTTGTTCAGGTCCTGGTGGAAGGTACATGGGGCAGAGCTAGCCTTCTTCCTTGGCCCTCCTTTGGTTGCTCATGCCCTGGAGGAAGTTGCATAGGGCAGAGCTAACCTTGCTCCTTGGCTCTCTTTTGGTTGCTCATTCACTGGAGGAAGCTGCATGGGGCAGAGCGAATTTTGTTCCTTGGCTCTCCATTGTTAGCTCGGGCCCTGGAGGAAGCTGCATGGGGTAGAGCTAGCTTTGTTCATTGGCTCTCCTTCGGTTGCTCGGGCCCTGGAGGAAGCTGCATGGGGAAGAGCTAGCTGTGTTCCTTGGATCTCCTTCGGTTGCTCAGGTCCTGGAGGAAGCAGCATGGGGCAGAGTTAGACTTGCTTCTTGGCTCTCCTTCGGTTGCTCGGGCCCTGGAGGAAGATGCATGGGGTAGAGCAAGCCTTGTTCTTTGGATCTCCTTTGGTTGCCCGGGTCCTGGAGGAAGCTGCAATCGGCAGAGGTAGCCATGCTCCTTGGATCTCCTTTGGTTGCTCAGATCCTGGAGGAAGCTGCATGGGGCAGAGCTAGCCTTGTTCCTTGGATCTCCTTCGGTTGCTTAGGCCCTGGAGGAAGCTGCATGGGGCAGAGGTAGCCTTGCTTCTTGGATCTCCTTTGGTTGCTCAGGCCATGGAGGAAGCTGCATGGTGCTGAGATAGCCTTGCTCCTTGGATCTCCTCTTGTTGCTCATACCTGGAGGGAGCTGCATGGGGCAGACCTAGCTGTGTTCCTTGGCTCTCCTTCGGTTGCTCGGGCCCTGGAGGAAGGTGCATGGGGCAGAGCTAGCCTTGCTCCTTGGATCTCCTTTGGTTGTTCAGGTCCTGGTGGAAGGTACATGGGGCAGAGCTAGCCTTGTTCCTTGGCTCTCCTTGGGTTGCTCATGTCTTAGAGGAAGCTGCATGGGGCAGAGCTAGCCATGCTCCTTGGCTCGCCTTCGGTTGCTCAGGTCATGGAGGAAGCTGCATGGGGCAGAGCTAGCCTTGTTCCTTGGCTCTCCTTGGGTTGCTCAAGCCCTGGAGGAAGCTGCATGGGGCAGAGCTAGCCTTGCTCCTTTGCTCGCCTTTGGTTGCTCGGTCCTTGAGGAAGTTGCATGGGGCAGAGCAAGCTGTGTTCCTTGGCTCTCTTTTGGTTGCTCAGGCCCTAGAGTAAGCTGCATGGGGCAAAGCTACCTGTATTCCTTGGCTCTCTTTCCGTTGCTCGGGCCCAGGAGGAAGCTGCATGTGGCAGAGCTAGCCTTGCTCCTTGGCTCTCCTTTGTTTACTCGGGCCCTGGAGGAAGCTGCATGCTGCAGAGGTAACCTTGCTCCTTGGATCTCCTTTGGTTGCTCAGGTCCTAGAGGAAGCTGCATGGGGCAGAGCTAGCTTTGTTCCGTGGCTCTCCTTTGTTTGCTCAGGCCCTGGAGGAAGCTGCATGGGGTAGAGCTAGCTTTGTTCATTGGCTCTCCTTCAGTAGCTCGGGCCCTGGAGGAAGCTGCATGGGGGAAGAGCTAGCTGTGTTCCTTGGATCTCCTTTGGTTGCTCAGGTACTGGAGGAAGCTGCATGGGGCAGAGTTAGACTTGCTTCTTGGCTCTCCTTTGGTTGCTCAGGCCCTGGAGGAAGCTGCATGGGGCAGAGCAAGCCTTGCTCATTGGCCCTCCTTTGGTTGCTCACGCCCTGGAGGAAGCTGCATGGGGCAGAGCTAACCTTGCTCCTTGGCTCTCCTTTGGTTGCTCAAGACCTGGAGGAAGCTGCATGGGGCAGAGCTAGCTTTGTTCATTGGCTCTCCTTTGGTTGCTCGGGCCCTGGAGGAAGCTGCATGGAGTAGAGCTAGCTGTGTTCCTTGGCTCTCCTTCCGTTGCTCGGGCCCTGAAGGAAGCTGCATGGGGCAGAGCTAGCCTTGCTCCTTGGATCTCCTTCGTTGGCTCGGACCCTGGAAGAAGCTGCATGGGGCAGAGCAATCCTTGCTCCTGGCCCTCCTTTGGTTGCTCACGCCCTGGAGGAAGCTGCATTGGGCAGAGCTAACCTTGCTCCTTGGCTCTCCTTTGGTTGCTCAGGCCCTGGAGGAAGCTGCATGGGGCAGAGCTAGCTTTGTTCCTTGGCTCTCCTCTGTTTGCTCGGGCCCTGGAGGAAGCTGCATGGGGTAGAGCTAGCTTTGTTCATTGGCTCTCCTTCGGTTGCTCGGGCCCTGGAGAAAGCTGCATGGGCAAGTGCTAGCTGTGTTCCTTGGATCTCCTTTGGTTGCTCAGGTCCTGGAGGAAGCTGCATTGGGCAGAGTTAATCTTGCTTCTTGGCTCTCCTTTGGTTGCTCAAGCCCTGGAGGAAGCTGCCTGGGGAAAAGCTAGCTGTGTTCCTTGTATCTCCTTCAGTCGCTCGTGCCCTGGAGGAAGCTGAATGGGGCAGTGCTAGCCTTGTTCCTTGGCTCTCCTTTGGTTGCTCAGGGTCTGGAGGAAGCTGCATGGGGTAGAAATATCTGTGTTCCTTGGCTCTCCTTCCATTGCTCGGGCCCTGCAGGAAGCTGAATGGGGCAGAGCTAGCCTTGCTCCTTGGATCTCCTTCGTTTGCTCGCACCCTGGAAGAAGCTGCATGGGGCAGAGCAAGCCTTGCCCCTTGGCCCTCCTTTGGTTGCTCACGCCCTGGAGGAAGCTGCATCGGGCAGAGCTAACCTTGCTCCTTGGCTCTCCTTTGGTTGCTCAGGTCCTGGAGGAAGTTGCATGGGGTAGAGCTAGCTTTGTTCATTGGCTATCCTTCGGTTGCTCGGGCTCTGGAGGAAGCTACATGGAGAAGAGCTAGCTGTGTTCCTTGGATCTCCTTCAGTTGCTCGTACCCTGGAGGAAGCTGCATGGGGCAGAGCTAGCCTTGCTCCTTTGCTCTCCTTTGGTTGCTCAGGTCCTTGAGGAAGTTGCATGTGGCAGAGCTAGCTGTGTTCCTTGGCTCTCCTTTGGTTGCTCAAGCCCTAGAGGAAGCTGCATGGGGCAGAGATAGCCTTGTTCCTTGGCTCTCCTTTGGTTGCTCAAGCCCTGGAGGAAGCTGCATAGGGCAAAGCTAGCTGTGTTCCTTGGATCTCCTTCAGTTGCTTGGGCCCTGGAGGAAGTTGCATGGGGCAGTGCTAGCCTTGTTCCTTGGCTCTCCTTTGGTTGCTCAGGCCCTGGAGGAAGCTGCATGGGGTAGAGCTAGCTGTGTTCCTTGGCTCTCCTTCCGTTGCTCGGGCCCTGGCGGAATCTGCATGGGGCAGAGCTAGCCTTGCTCCTTGGATCTCCTTTGTTTGCTCGTACCCTGGAAGAAGCTGCATGGGGCAGAGCAAGCCTTGCTCCTTGGCCCTCCTTTGGTTGCTCAGGCCCTGGAGGAAGCTGCATGGGGCAGAGCTAGCTTTGTTCCTTGGCTCTCCTTTGTTTGCTCGGGCCCTGGAGGAAGCTGCATGGGGTAGAGCTAGCTTTGTTCCTTGGCTCTCCTTCGGATGCTCGGGTCCTGGAGGAAGCTGCATGGGGTAGAGCTAGCTGTGTTCCTTGGCTCTCCTTCCGTTGCTCGGGCCCTGGAGGAATCTGCATAGGGCAGAGCTAGCCTTGCTCCTTGGATCTCCTTTGTTTGCTCGTACCCTGGAAGAAGCTGCATGGGGCAGAGCAAGCCTTGCTCCTTGGCCCTCCTTTGGTTGCTCACGCCCTGGAGGAAGCTGCATGGGGCAGAGCTAACCTTGCTCCTTGGCTCTCCTTTGGTTGCTCAGGCCCTGGAGGAAGCTGCATGGGGCAGAGCTAGCTTTGCTCCTTGGCTCTCCTTCGGTTGCTCAGGCCCTGGGGGAAGCTGCATGGGGAAGAGCTAGCTGTGTTCCTTGGATCTCCTTCGGTTGCTCAGGTCCTGGAGGAAGCTGCATGGGGCAGAGTTATACTTGCTTCTTGGCTCTCCTTCGGTTGCTCAGGCCCTGGGGGAAGATGCATGGGACAGAGCTAGCCTTGTTCCTTGGATCTCCTTTGGTTGCCCGGGCCCTGGAGGAAGCTGCATGGGGCAGAGGTAGTCATGCTCCTTGGATCTCCTTTGGTTGCTCAGGTCCTGGACGAAGCTGCATGGGGCAGAGCTAGCCTTGTTCCTTGGATCTCCTTCGGTTGCTCAGGCCCTGGAGGAAGCTGCATGGGGCCGAGCTAGCTGTTTTGCTTGGCTCTCCTTTGGTTGCTCAGGTCCTAGAGGAAGCAGCACGGGCAGAGCTGGCCTTGCTCCTTGGATCTCCTTTGGTTGCTCAGGTCCTGGAGTAAGCTGCATGGGGCAGAGCTAGCCTTGTTCCTTGGCTCTCCTTTGGTTGCTCATGCCCTGGAAAAAGCTGCATGGGGCAGACCTAGCCTTTCTCCTTGGCATTCCTTTGGTTGCTCAGGCCCGGGAGGAAGCTGCATGTGGCAAGGCTAGCTGTTTTCCTTGGCTCTCCTTCGGTTGCTCGGGTCATGGAGGGAGCTGCATGGGGCAGAGCTAGCTGTGTTCCTTGGATTTCCTTCGGTTGCTCAGGTCCTGGAGGAAGCTGCATGGGGCAGTTAACCTTGCTTCTTGGCTCTCCTTTGGTTGCTCAGGCCCTGGAGGAAGCTGCATGGGCAGAGCTAGCCTTTTTCCTTGGATCTCGTTTGGTTGCTCAGGCCCTGGAGGAAGCTGCATGGGGCAGAGCTAGCTGTTTTCCTTGGCTCTCCTTCGGCTGCTCAGGTCCTAGAGGAAGAAGCACGGGACAGAACTGGCCTTGCTCCTTGGCTCTGCGTTGGTTGCTCATACCTGGAGGAAGCTGCATGGGGCGGAGCTAGCCTTGCTCCTTGGATCTCCTTTGTTTGCTCAGGTCCTGGAGGAAGGCAGAGCTAGCCTTGTTCCTTGGATCTCCTTCGTTTGTTCGGACCCTGGAAGAAGCTGCATGGGGCAGAGCTAGCCATGCTCCTTGGCCCACCTTTGGTTACTCACGCCCTGGAGGAAGCTGCATTAGGCAGAGCTAACCTTGCTCCTTGGCTCTCCTTTGGTTGCTCAGGCCCTGGAGGATGCTGCATGGGGTAGAGCTAGCTGTGTTCCTTGGCTCTCCTTCCGTTGCTCGGGCCCTGGCGGAATCTGCATGGGGCAGAGCTAGCCTTGCTCCTTGGATCTCCTTTGTTTGCTCGTACCCTGGAAGAAGCTGCATGGGGCAGAGCAAGCCTTGCTCCTTGGCCCTCCTTTGGTTGCTCAGGCCCTGGAGGAAGCTGCATGGGGCAGAGCTAGCTTTGTTCCTTGGCTCTCCTTTGTTTGCTCGGGCCCTGGAGGAAGCTGCATGGGGTAGAGCTAGCTTTGTTCCTTGGCTCTCCTTCGGATGCTCGGGTCCTGGAGGAAGCTGCATGGGGTAGAGCTAGCTGTGTTCCTTGGCTCTCCTTCCGTTGCTCGGGCCCTGGAGGAATCTGCATAGGGCAGAGCTAGCCTTGCTCCTTGGATCTCCTTTGTTTGCTCGTACCCTGGAAGAAGCTGCATGGGGCAGAGCAAGCCTTGCTCCTTGGCCCTCCTTTGGTTGCTCACGCCCTGGAGGAAGCTGCATGGGGCAGAGCTAACCTTGCTCCTTGGCTCTCCTTTGGTTGCTCAGGCCCTGGAGGAAGCTGCATGGGGCAGAGCTAGCTTTGCTCCTTGGCTCTCCTTCGGTTGCTCAGGCCCTGGGGGAAGCTGCATGGGGAAGAGCTAGCTGTGTTCCTTGGATCTCCTTCGGTTGCTCAGGTCCTGGAGGAAGCTGCATGGGGCAGAGTTATACTTGCTTCTTGGCTCTCCTTCGGTTGCTCAGGCCCTGGGGGAAGATGCATGGGACAGAGCTAGCCTTGTTCCTTGGATCTCCTTTGGTTGCCCGGGCCCTGGAGGAAGCTGCATGGGGCAGAGGTAGTCATGCTCCTTGGATCTCCTTTGGTTGCTCAGGTCCTGGACGAAGCTGCATGGGGCAGAGCTAGCCTTGTTCCTTGGATCTCCTTCGGTTGCTCAGGCCCTGGAGGAAGCTGCATGGGGCCGAGCTAGCTGTTTTGCTTGGCTCTCCTTTGGTTGCTCAGGTCCTAGAGGAAGCAGCACGGGCAGAGCTGGCCTTGCTCCTTGGATCTCCTTTGGTTGCTCAGGTCCTGGAGTAAGCTGCATGGGGCAGAGCTAGCCTTGTTCCTTGGCTCTCCTTTGGTTGCTCATGCCCTGGAAAAAGCTGCATGGGGCAGACCTAGCCTTTCTCCTTGGCATTCCTTTGGTTGCTCAGGCCCGGGAGGAAGCTGCATGTGGCAAGGCTAGCTGTTTTCCTTGGCTCTCCTTCGGTTGCTCGGGTCATGGAGGGAGCTGCATGGGGCAGAGCTAGCTGTGTTCCTTGGATTTCCTTCGGTTGCTCAGGTCCTGGAGGAAGCTGCATGGGTCAGTTAACCTTGCTTCTTGGCTCTCCTTTGGTTGCTCAGGCCCTGGAGGAAGCTGCATGGGCAGAGCTAGCCTTTTTCCTTGGATCTCGTTTGGTTGCTCAGGCCCTGGAGGAAGCTGCATGGGGCAGAGCTAGCTGTTTTCCTTGGCTCTCCTTCGGCTGCTCAGGTCCTAGAGGAAGAAGCACGGGACAGAACTGGCCTTGCTCCTTGGCTCTGCGTTGGTTGCTCATACCTGGAGGAAGCTGCATGGGGCGGAGCTAGCCTTGCTCCTTGTATCTCCTTTGTTTGCTCAGGTCCTGGAGGAAGGCAGAGCTAGCCTTGTTCCTTGGATCTCCTTCGTTTGTTCGGACCCTGGAAGAAGCTGCATGGGGCAGAGCTAGCCATGCTCCTTGGCCCACCTTTGGTTACTCACGCCCTGGAGGAAGCTGCATTAGGCAGAGCTAACCTTGCTCCTTGGCTCTCCTTTGGTTGCTCAGGCCCTGGAGGATGCTGCATGGGGCAGAGCTAGCTTTGTTCCTTGGCTCTCCTTTGTTTGCTCGGGCCCTGGTGAAAGCTGCATGGGGTAGAGCTAGCTTAGTTCATTGGCTCTCCTTCAGTTGCTCGGGCCCTGGAGGAAGCTGCATGGGGAAGAGCTAGCTGTGTTCCTTGGATCTCCTTCGGTTGCTCAGGTCCTGGAGGAAGCTGCATGGGGCAGAGTTAGACTTGCTTCTTGGCTCTCCTTCAGTTGCTCAGGCCTTGGAGGAAGATGCATGGGACAGAGCTAGCCTTGTCCCTTGGATCTCCTTTAGTTGCCTGGGTCCTGGAGGAAGCTGCATGGGGCAGAGGTAGCCATGCTCCTTGGATCTCCTTTGGTTGCTCAGATCCTGGAGGAAGCTGCATGGGGCAGAGCTAGCCTTGTTCCTTGGATCTCCTTCGGTTGCTCAGGCCCTGGAGGAAGCTGCATGGGGCAGAGGTAGCCTTGCTCCTTGGATCTCCTTTGGTTGCTCAGGCCCTTGAGGAAGCTGCATGGGGCTGAGATAGCCTTGCTCCTTGGATCTCCGTTGGTTGCTCATACCTGGAGGAAGCTGCATGGGGCAGAGCTAGCTGTGTTCCTGGGCTCTCCTTCGGTTGCTCGGGCCCTGGAGGAAAGTGCATGGGGCAGAGCTAGCCTTGCTCCTTGGATCTCCTTTGGTTGTTCAGGTCCTGGAGGAATCTGCATTGAGCAGAGCTAGCTTTGTTCCTTGGCTCTCCTTTGGTTGCTCAGGCCCTGGAGGAAGCTGCATGGGGCAGAGCTTGCTTTGTTCCTTGGCTCTCCTTTGTTTGCTCGGGCCCTGGAGGAAGCTGCATGGGGTAGAGCTAGCTTTGTTCATTGGCTCTCCTTCGGTTGCTCGGGCTCTGGAGGAAGCTGTATAGGGAAGTGCTAGCTGTGTTCCTTGGATCTCCTTTGGTTGCTCAGGTCCTGGAGGAAGCTGCATTGGGCAGAGTTAATCTTGCTTCTTGGCTCTCCTTTGGTTGCTCAGGGTCTGGAGGAAGCTGCATGGGGTAGAACTATCTGTGTTCCTTGGCTCTCCTTCCATTGCTCGGGCCCTGCATGAAGCTGAATGGGGCAGAGCCAGCGTTGCTCCTTGGATCTCCTTCGTTTGCTCGGACCCTGGAAGAAGTTGCATGGGGCAGAGTAAGCCTTGCTCCTTGGCCCTCCTTTGGTTGCTCACGCCCTGGAGGAAGCTGCATGGGACAGAGCTAACCTTGTTCCTTGGCTCTCCTTTGGTTGCTCAGGCCCTGGAGGAAGCTGCATGGGGCAGAGCTTGCTTTGTTCCTTGGCTCTCCTTCGGTTGCTCGGGCACTGGAGGAAGGTGCATGGGGCAGAGCTAGCCTTGCTCCTTGGATCTCCTTTGGTTGTTCAGGTCCTGGTGGAAGGTACATGGGGCAGAGCTAGCCTTCTTCCTTGGATCTCCTTCAGTTGCTCATGCCTTGGAGGAAGCTGCATGGGGCAGAGCTAGCCTTGCTCCTTGGATCTCCTTTGGTTGTTCAGGTCCTGGTGGAAGGTACATGGGGCAGAGCTAGCCTTCTTCCTTGGCCCTCCTTTTGTTGCTCATGCCCTGGAGGAAGTTGCATAGGGCAGAGCTAACCTTGTTCCTTGGCTCTCTTTTGGTTACTCATTCACTGGAGGAAGCTGCATGGGGCAGAGCGAATTTTGTTCCTTGGCTCTCCATTGTTAGCTCGGGCCCTGGAGGAAGCTGCATGGGGTAGAGCTAGCTTTGTTCATTGGCTCTCCTTCGGTTGCTCGGGCCCTGGAGGAAGCTGCTTGGGGAAGAGCTAGCTGTGTTCCTTGGATCTCCTTCGGTTGCTCAGGTCCTGGAGGAAGCAGCAGGGGGCAGAGTTAGACTTGCTTCTTGGCTCTCCTTCGGTTGCTCGGGCCCTGGAGGAAGATGCATGGGGCAGAGCAAGCCTTGTTCTTTGGATCTCCTTTGGTTGCCCGGGTCCTGGAGGAAGCTGCAATCGGCAGAGGTAGCCATGCTCCTTGGATCTCCTTTGGTTGCTCAGATCCTGGAGGAAGCTGCATGGGGCAGAGCTAGCTGTGTTCCTGGGCTCTCCTTCGGTTGCTTAGGCCCTGGAGGAAAGTGCATGGGGCAGAGCTAGCCTTGCTCCTTGGATCTCCTTTGGTTGTTCAGGTCCTGGAGGAATCTGCATTGAGCAGAGCTAGCTTTGTTCCTTGGCTCTCCTTTGGTTGCTCAGGCCCTGGAGGAAGCTGCATGGGGCAGAGCTTGCTTTGTTCCTTGGCTCTCCTTTGTTTGCTCGGGCCCTGGAGGAAGCTGCATGGGTTAGAGCTAGCTTTGTTCATTGGCTCTCCTTCGGTTGCTCGGGCTCTGGAGGAAGCTGTATAGGGAAGTGCTAGCTGTGTTCCTTGGATCTCCTTTGGTTGCTCAGGTCCTGGAGGAAGCTGCATTGGGCAGAGTTAATCTTGCTTCTTGGCTCTCCTTTGGTTGCTCAGGGTCTGGAGGAAGCTGCATGGGGTAGAACTATCTGTGTTCCTTGGCTCTCCTTCCATTGCTCGGGCCCTGCATGAAGCTGAATGGGGCAGAGCCAGCCTTGCTCCTTGGATCTCCTTCGTTTGCTCGGACCCTGGAAGAAGTTGCATGGGGCAGAGTAAGCCTTGCTCCTTGGCCCTCCTTTGGTTGCTCACGCCCTGGAGGAAGCTGCATGGGACAGAGCTAACCTTGTTCCTTGGCTCTCCTTTGGTTGCTCAGGCCCTGGAGGAAGCTGCATGGGGCAGAGCTTGCTTTGTTCCTTGGCTCTCCTTTGTTTGCTCGGGCCCTGGAGGAAGCTGCATGGGTTAGAGCTAGCTTTGTTCATTGGCTCTCCTTCGGTTGCTCGGGCACTGGAGGAAGGTGCATGGGGCAGAGCTAGCCTTGCTCCTTGGATCTCCTTTGGTTGTTCAGGTCCTGGTGGAAGGTACATGGGGCAGAGCTAGCCTTCTTCCTTGGATCTCCTTCGGTTGCTCATGCCTTGGAGGAAGCTGCATGGGGCAGAGCTAGCCTTGCTCCTTGGATCTCCTTTGGTTGTTCAGGTCCTGGTGGAAGGTACATGGGGCAGAGCTAGCCTTCTTCCTTGGCCCTCCTTTTGTTGCTCATGCCCTGGAGGAAGTTGCATAGGGCAGAGCTAACCTTGTTCCTTGGCTCTCTTTTGGTTACTCATTCACTGGAGGAAGCTGCATGGGGCAGAGCGAATTTTGTTCCTTGGCTCTCCATTGTTAGCTCGGGCCCTGGAGGAAGCTGCATGGGGTAGAGCTAGCTTTGTTCATTGGCTCTCCTTCGGTTGCTCGGGCCCTGGAGGAAGCTGCATGGGGAAGAGCTAGCTGTGTTCCTTGGATCTCCTTCGGTTGCTCAGGTCCTGGAGGAAGCAGCAGGGGGCAGAGTTAGACTTGCTTCTTGGCTCTCCTTCGGTTGCTCGGGCCCTGGAGGAAGATGCATGGGGCAGAGCAAGCCTTGTTCTTTGGATCTCCTTTGGTTGCCCGGGTCCTGGAGGAAGCTGCAATCGGCAGAGGTAGCCATGCTCCTTGGATCTCCTTTGGTTGCTCAGATCCTGGAGGAAGCTGCATGGGGCAGAGCTAGCCTTGTTCCTTGGATCTCCTTCGGTTGCTTAGGCCCTGGAGGAAGCTGCATGGGGCAGAGGTAGCCTTGCTTCTTGGATCTCCTTTGGTTGCTCAGGCCATGGAGGAAGCTGCATGGCGCTGAGATAGCCTTGCTCCTTGGATCTCCTCTTGTTGCTCATACCTGGAGGGAGCTGCATGGGGCAGACCTAGCTGTGTTCCTAACTGTGGCTCTCCTTCGGTTGCTCGGGCCCTGGAGGAAGGTGCATGGGGCAGAGCTAGCCTTGCTCCTTGGATCTCCTTTGGTTGTTCAGGTCCTGGTGGAAGGTACATGGGGCAGAGCTAGCCTTCTTCCGTGGATCTCCTTCGGTTGCTCATGTCTTAGAGGAAGCTGCATGGGGCAGAGCTAGCCATGCTCCTTGGCTCGCCTTCGGTTGCTCAGGTCATGGAGGAAGCTGCATGGGGCAGAGCTAGCCTTGTTCCTTGGCTCTCCTTGGGTTGCTCAAGCCCTGGAGGAAGCTGCATGGGGCAGAGCTAGCCTTGCTCCTTTGCTCGCCTTTGGTTGCTCGGTCCTTGAGGAAGTTTCATGGGGCAGAGCAAGCTGTGTTCCTTGGCTCTCTTTTGGTTGCTCAGGCCCTAGAGTAAGCTGCATGGGGCAGAGCTAGCCTTGCTCCTTGGCTCTCCTTTGTTTACTCGGGCCCTGGAGGAAGCTGCATGCTGCAGAGGTAACCTTGCTCCTTGGATCTCCTTTGGTTGCTCAGGTCCTGGAGGAAGCTGCATGGGGCAGAGCTAGCCTTGCTCCTTGGCTCTCCTTTGTTTACTCGGGCCCTGGAGGAAGCTGCATGCTGCAGAGGTAACCTTGCTCCTTGGATCTCCTTTGGTTGCTCAGGTCCTGGAGGAAGCTGCATGGGGCAGAGCTAGCTTTGTTCTGTGGCTCTCCTTTGTTTGCTCAGGCCCTGGAGGAAGCTGCATGGGGTAGAGCTAGCTTTGTTCATTGGCTCTCCTTCAGTAGCTCGGGCCCTGGAGGAAGCTGCATGGGGGAAGAGCTAGCTGTGTTCCTTGGATCTCCTTCGGTTGCTCAGGTACTGGAGGAAGCTGCATGGGGCAGAGTTAGACTTGCTTCTTGGCTCTCCTTTGGTTGCTCAGGCCCTGGAGGAAGGTGCATGGGGCAGAGCTAACCTTGATCCTTGGCTCTCCTTTGGTTGTTCAGGCCCTGGAGGAAGCTGCATGGGGCAGAGCAAGCCTTGCTCATTGGCCCTCCTTTGGTTGCTCACGCCCTGGAGTAAGCTGCATGGGGCAGAGCTAACCTTGCTCCTTGGCTCTCCTTTGGTTGCTCAAGACCTGGAGGAAGCTGCATGGGGCAGAGCTAGCTTTGTTCATTGGCTCTCCTTTGGTTGCTCGGGCCCTGGAGGAAACTGCATGGAGTAGAGCTAGCTGTGTTCCTTGGCTCTCCTTCCGTTGCTCGAGCCCTGAAGAAAGCTGCATGGGGCAGAGCTAGCCTTGCTCCTTGGATCTCCTTCGTTGGCTCGGACCCTGGAAGAAGCTGCATGGGGCAGAGCAATCCTTGCTCCTGGCCGTCCTTTGGTTGCTCACGCCCTGGAGGAAGCTGCATTGGGCAGAGCTAACCTTGCTCCTTGGCTCTCCTTTGGTTGCTCAGGCCCTGGAGGAAGCTGCATGGGGCAGAGCTAGCTTTGTTCCTTGGCTCTCCTCTGTTTGCTCGGGCCCTGGAGGAAGCTGCATGGGGTAGAGCTAGCTTTGTTCATTGGCTCTCCTTCGGTTGCTCGGGCCCTGGAGGAAGCTGCATGGGCAAGTGCTAGCTGTGTTCCTTGGATCTCCTTTGGTTGCTCAGGTCCTGGAGGAAGCTGCATTGGGCAGAGTTAATCTTGCTTCTTGGCTCTCCTTTGGTTGCTTAAGCCCTGGAGGAAGCTGCCTGGGGCAAAGCTAGCTGTGTTCCTTGGATCTCCTTCAGTTGCTCGTGCCCTGGAGGAAGCTGAATGGGGCAGTGCTAGCCTTGTTCCTTGGCTCTCCTTTGGTTGCTCAGGGTCTGGAGGAAGCTGCATGGGGTAGAAATATCTGTGTTCCTTGGCTCTCCTTCCATTGCTCGGGCCCTGCAGGAAGCTGAATGGGGCAGAGCTAGCCTTGCTCCTTGGATCTCCTTCGTTTGCTTGCACCCTGAAGAAGCTGCATGGGGCAGAGCAAGCCTTGCCCCTTGGCCCTCCTTTGGTTGCTCACGCCCTGGAGGAAGCTGCATCGGGCAGAGCTAACCTTGCTCCTTGGCTCTCCTTTGGTTGCTCAGGCCCTGGAGGAAGTTGCATGGGGTAGAGCTAGCTTTGTTCATTGGCTATCCTTCGGTTGCTCGGGCCCTGGAGGAAGCTGCATGGAGAAGAGCTAGCTGTGTTCCTTGGATCTCCTTCAGTTGCTCGTACCCTGGAGGAAGCTGCATGGGGCAGAGCTAGCCTTGCTCCTTTGCTCTCCTTTGGTTGCTCAGGTCCTTGAGGAAGTTGCATGTGGCAGAGCTAGCTGTGTTCCTTGGCTCTCCTTTGGTTGCTCAGGCCCTAGAGGAAGCTGCATGGGGCAGAGCTAGCCTTGTTCCTTGGCTCTCCTTTGGTTGCTCAAGCCCTGGAGGAAGCTGCATAGGGCAAAGCTAGCTGTGTTCCTTGGATCTCCTTCAGTTGCTTGGGCCCTGAAGGAAGTTGCATGGGGCAGTGCTAGCCTTGTTCCTTGGCTCTCCTTTGGTTGCTCAGGCCCTGGAGGAAGCTGCATGGGGTAGAGCTAGCTGTGTTCCTTGGCTCTCCTTCCGTTGCTCGGGCCCTGGAGGAATCTGCATGGGGCAGAGCTAGCCTTGCTCCTTGGCTTGCCTTCGGTTGCTCAGGTCATGGAGGAAGCTGCATGGGGCAAAGCTAGCCTTGTTCCTTGGCTCTCCTTGGGTTGCTCAAGCCCTGGAGGAAGCTGCATGGGGCAGAGCTAGCCTTGCTCCTTTGCTCGCCTTTGGTTGCTCGGTCCTTGAGGAAGTTGCATGGGGCAGAGCAAGCTGTGTTCCTTGGCTCTCTTTTGGTTGCTCAGGCCCTAGAGTAAGCTGCATGGGGCAGAGCTAGCCTTGTTCCTTGGCTCTCCTTTGGTTGCTCAAGCCCTGGAGGAAGCTGCATGGGGCAAAGCTACCTGTGTTCCTTGGCTCTCCTTCCGTTGCTCGGGCCCAGGAGGAAGCTGCATGGGGCAGAGCTAGCCTTGCTCCTTGGCTCTCCTTTGTTTACTCGGGCCCTGGAGGAAGCTGCATGCGGCAGAGGTAACCTTGCTCCTTGGATCTCCTTTGGTTGCCCAGGTCCTGGAGGAAGCTGCATGGGGCAGAGCTAGCTTTGTTCCTTGGCTCTCCTTTGTTTGCTCAGGCCCTGGAGGAAGCTGCATGGGGTAGAGCTAGCTTTGTTCATTGGCTCTCCTTCAGTAGCTCGGGCCCTGGAGGAAGCTGCATGGGGAAGAGCTAGCTGTGTTCCTTGGATCTCCTTCGGTTGCTCAGGTCCTGGAGGAAGCTGCATGGGGCAGAGTTAGACTTGCTTCTTGGCTCTCCTTTGGTTGCTTAGGCCCTGGAGGAAGGTGCATGGGGCAGAGCTAACCTTGATCCTTGGCTCTCCTTTGGTTGCTCAGGCCCTGGAGGAAGCTGCATGGGGCAGAGCAAGCCTTGCTCATTGGCCCCCCTTTGGTTGCTCACGCCCTGGAGGAAGCTGCATGGGGCAGAGCTAACCTTGCTCCTTGGCTCTCCTTTGGTTGCTCAAGACCTGGAGGAAGCTGCATGGGGCAGAGCTAGCTTTGTTCATTGGCTCTCCTTTGGTTGCTCGGGCCCTGGAGGAAGCTGCATGGAGTAGAGCTAGCTGTGTTCCTTGGCTCTCCTTCCGTTGCCCGGGCCCTGAAGGAAGCTGCATGGGACAGAGCTAGCCTTGCTCCTTGGATCTCCTTCGTTGGCTCGGACCCTGGAAGAAGCTACATGGGGCAGAGCAATCCTTGCTCCTGGCCCTCCTTTGGTTGCTCACGCCCTGGAGGAAGCTGCATTGGGCAGAGCTAACCTTGCTCCTTGGCTCTCCTTTTGTTGCTCAGGCCCTGGAGGAAGCTGCATGGGGCAGAGCTAGCTTTGTTCCTTGGCTCTCCTCTGTTTGCTCGGACCCTGGAGGAAGCTGCATGGGGTAGAGCTAGCTTTGTTCATTGGCTCTCCTTCGGTTGCTCGGGCCCTGGAGGAAGCTGCATGGGGAAGTGCTAGCTGTGTTCCTTGGATCTCCTTTGGTTGCTCAGGTCCTGGAGGAAGCTGCATTGGGCAGAGTTAATCTTGCTTCTTGGCTCTCCTTTGGTTGCTCAAGCCCTGGAGGAAGCTGCCTGGGGCAAAGCTAGCTGTGTTCCTTGGATCTCCTTCAGTTGCTCGGGCCCTGCAGGAAGCTGAATGGGGCAGAGCTAGCCTTGCTCCTTGGATCTCCTTCGTTTGCTCGCACCCTGGAAGAAGCTGCATGGGGCAGAGCAAGCCTTGCCCCTTGGCCCTCCTTTGGTTGCTCACGCCCTGGAGGAAGCTGCATCGGGCAGAGCTAACCTTGCTCCTTGGCTCTCCTTTGGTTGCTCAGGCCCTGGAGGAAGTTGCATGGGGTAGAGCTAGCTTTGTTCATTGGCTCTCCTTCGGTTGCTCGGGCCCTGGAGGAAGCTGCATGGAGAAGAGCTAGCTGTGTTCCTTGGTTCTCCTTCAGTTGCTCGTACCCTGGAGGAAGCTGCATGGGGCAGAGCTAGCCTTGCTCCTTTGCTCTCCTTTGGTTGCTCAGGTCCTTGAGGAAGTTGCATGTGGCAGAGCTAGCTGTGTTCCTTGGCTCTCCTTTGGTTGCTCAGGCCCTAGAGGAAGCTGCATGGGGCAGAGCTAGCCTTGTTCCTTGGCTCTCCTTTGGTTGCTCAGGCCCTGGAGGAAGCTGCATGGGGCAGTGCTAGCCTTGTTCCTTGGCTCTCCTTTGGTTGCTCAGGCCCTGGAGGAAGCTGCATGGGGTAGAGCTAGCTTTGTTCCTTGGCTCTCCTTCCGTTGCTCGGGCCCTGGAGGAATCTGCTTGGGGCAGAGCTAGCCTTGCTCCTGGGATCTCCTTTGTTTGCTCGTACCCTGGAAGAAGCTGCATGGGGCAGAGCAAGCCTTGCTCCTTGGCCTTCCTTTGGTTGCTCAGGCCCTGGAGGAAGCTGCATGGGGCAGAGCTAGCTTTGTTCCTTGGCTCTCCTTTGTTTGCTCGGGCCCTGGAGGAAGCTGCATGGGGTAGAGCTAGCTTTGTTCCTTGGCTCTCCTTCGGTTGCTCGGGCCCTGGAGGAAGCTGCATGGGGTAGAGCTAGCTGTGTTCCTTGGCTCTCCTTCCGTTGCTCGGGCCCTGGAGGAATCTGCATAGGGCAGAGCTAGCCTTGCTCCTTGGATCTTCTTTGTTTGCTCGTACTCTGGAAGAAGCTGCATGGGGCAGAGCAAGCCTTGCTCCTTGGCCCTCCTTTGGTTGCTCAGGCCCTGGAGGAAGCTGCATGGGGCAGAGCTAACCTTGCTCCTTGGCTCTCCTTTGGTTGCTCAGGCCCTGGAGGAAGCTGCATGGGGCAGAGCTAGCTTTGCTCCTTGGCTCTCCTTCGGTTGCTCAGGCCCTGGGGGAAGCTGCATGGGGAAGAGCTAGCTGTGTTCCTTGGATCTCCTTCGGTTGCTCAGGTCCTGGAGGAAGCTGCATGGGGCAGAGTTATACTTGCTTCTTGGCTCTCCTTCGGTTGCTCAGGCCCTGGGGGAAGATGCATGGGACAGAGCTAGCCTTGTTCCTTGGATCTCCTTCGGTTGCCCGCGCCCTGGAGGAAGCTGCATGGGGCAGAGGTAGTCATGCTCCTTGGATCTCCTTTGGTTGCTCAGGTCCTGGACGAAGCTGCATGGGGCAGAGCTAGCCTTGTTCCTTGGATCTCCTTCGGTTGCTCAGGCCCTGGAGGAAGCTGCATGGGGCCGAGCTAGCTGTTTTGCTTGGCTCTCCTTTGGTTGCTCAGGTCCTAGAGGAAGCAGCACAGGGCAGAGCTGGCCTTGCTCCTTGGATCTCCTTTGGTTGCTCAGGTCCTGGAGTAAGCTGCATGGGGCAGAGCTAGCCTTGCTCCTTGGCCCGCCTTTGGTTGCTCACGCCCTGGAGGAAGCTGCATGGGGCAGAGCTAACCTTGCTCCTTGGCTCTCCTTTGGTTGCTCAGGACCTGGAGCAAGCTGAAAGGGGCAGAGCTAGCTTTGTTCTTTGGCTCTCCTTTGTTTGCTCGGGCCCTGGAGAAAGCTGCATGGGGTAGAGCTAGCTTTGTTCATTGGCTCTCCTTCGGTTGCTCGGGCCCTGGAGGAAGCTGCATGGGGAAGAGCTAGCTGTGTTCCTTGGATCTCCTTCGGTTGCTCAGGTCCTGGAGGAAGCTGCATGGGGCAGAGTTAGACTTGCTTCTTGGCTCTCCTTTGGTTGCTCAAGCCCTGGAGGAAGCTGCATGGGCAGAGCTAGCTTTGTTCCTTGGCTCTCCTTTGTTTGCTCGGGCCCTGGAGGAAGTTGCATGGGGTAGAGCTAGCTTTGTTCATTGGCTCTCCTTCGGTTGCTCGGGCCCTGGAGGAAGCTGCACGGGGAAGAGCTAGCTGTGTTCCGTGGATCTCCTTCGGTTGCTCAGGTCCTGGAGGAAGCTGCATGGGGCAGAGTTAGACTTGCTTCTTGGCTCTCCTTCGGTTGCTCAGGCCCTGGAGGAAGATGCATGGGGCAGAGCTAGCCTTGTTCCTTGGATCTCCTTCGGTTGCCCGGGTCCTGGAGGAAGCTGCATGGGGCAGAGGTAGCCATGCTCCTTGGATCTCCTTTGGTTGCTCAGATCCTGGAGGAAGCTGCATAGGGCAGAGGTAGCCTTGCTTCTTGGATCTCCTTCGGTTGCTAGAGCCCTGGAGGAAGGTGCATGGGGCAGAGCTAGCCTTGCTCCTTGGATCTCCTTTGGTTGTTCAGGTACTGGTGGAAGGTACATGGGCCAGAGCTAGCCTTCTTCCATGGATGTCCTTCGGTTGCTCATGTCTTGGAGGAAGCTGCATGGGGCAGAGCTAGCCTTGCTCCTTGGATCTCCTTCATTTGCTCAGACCCTGGAAGAAGCTGCATGGGGCAGAGAAAGATTTGCTCCTTGGCCCTCCTTTGGTTGCTCACGCCGTGGAGGAAGTTGCATTGGGAAGAGCTAACCTTGCTCCTTGGCTCTCCTTTGGTTGCTCAAGCCCTGGAGGAAGCTGCATGGGGCAAAGCTAGCTGTGTTCCTTGGATCTCCTCCAGTTGCTCGGGCCCTGTCGGAAGCTGCATGGGGCAGTGCTAGCCTTGTTCCTTGGCTCTCCTTTGGTTGCTCAGGCCCTGGAGGAAGCTGCATGGGGTAGAGCTAGCTGTGTTCCTTGGCTCGCCTTCCGTTGCTCGGGCCCTGGAGGAAGCTGCATGGGGCAGAGCTAGCCTTGCTCCTTGGATCTCCTTCGTTTGCTCGGACCCTGGAAGAAGCTGCATGGGGCAGAGCAAGCCTTGCTCTTTGGCCCTCCTTTGGTTGCTCACGCCCTGGAGGAAGCTGCATGGGGCAGAGCTAACCTTGTTCCTTGGCTCTCCTTTGGTTGCTCAGGCCCTCAAGGAAGCTGCATGGGCAGAGCTAGCTTTGTTCCTTGGCTCTCCTTTGTTTGCTCGGGCCCTGGAGGAAGTTGCATGGGGTAGAGCTAGCTTTGTTCATTGGCTCTCCTTCGGTTGCTCGGGCCCTGGAGGAAGCTGCACGGGGAAGAGATAGCTGTGTTCCTTGGATCTCCTTCGGTTGCTCAGGTCCTAGAGGAAGCTGCATGGGGCAGAGTTAGACTTGCTTCTTGGCTCTCCTTCGGTTGCTCAGGCCCTGGAGGAAGATGCATGGGGCAGAGCTAGCCTTGTTCCTTGGATCTCCTTCGGTTGCCCGGGTCCTGGAGGAAGCTGCATGGGGCAGAGGTAGCCATGCTCCTTGGATCTCCTTTGGTTGCTCAGATCCTGGAGGAAGCTGCATAGGGCAGAGGTAGCCTTGCTTCTTGGATCTCCTTCGGTTGCTCAAGCCCTGGAGGAAGGTGCATGGGGCAGAGCTAGCCTTGCTCCTTGGATCTCCTTTGGTTGTTCAGGTACTGGTGGAAGGTACATGGGCCAGAGCTAGCCTTCTTCCATGGATCTCCTTCGGTTGCTCATGTCTTGGAGGAAGCTGCATGGGGCAGAGCTAGGCTTGCTCCTTGGATCTCCTTCATTTGCTCAGACCCTGGAAGAAGCTGCATGGGGCAGAGAAAGATTTGCTCCTTGGCCCTCCTTTGGTTGCTCACGCCCTGGAGGAAGTTGCATTGGGAAGAGCTAACCTTGCTCCTTGGCTCTCCTTTGGTTGCTCAGGCCCTGGAGGAAGCTGCATGGGGCAGAGCTAGCTTTGTTCCTTGGCTCTCCTTTGTTTGCTCGGGCCCTGGAGGAAGCTGCATGGGGTAGAGCTGGCTTTGTTCATTGGCTCTCCTTCGGTTGCTCGGGCCCTGGAGGAAGCTGCATGGGGAAGAGCTAGCTGCGTTCCTTGGATCTCCTTCGGTTGCTCAGGTCCTGGAGGAAGCAGCATGGGGCAGAGTTAGACTTGCTTCTTGGCTCTCCTTGGGTTGCTCAGGCCCTGGAGGAAGATGCATGGGGCAGAGCAAGCCTTGTTCCTGGATCTCCTTCGGTTGCCCGGGTCCTGGAGGAAGCTGCATGGGGCTGAGCTAGCCTTGCTCCTTGGATCTCCTCTGGTTGCTCATACCTGGAGGAAGCTGCATGGGGCAGAGCTAGCTGTGTTCCTTGGCTCTCCTTCGGTTGCTCATGTCTTGGAGGAAGTTGCATGGGGCAGAGCTAGCCTTGCTCCTTGGATCTCCTTCATTTGCTCAGACCCTGGAAGAAGCTGCATGGGGCAGAGCAAGATTTGCTCCTTGGCCCTCCTTTGGTTGCTCACGCCCTGGAGGAAGTTGCATTGGGCAGAGCTAACCTTGCTCCTTGGCTCTCCTTTGGTTGCTCGGGCCCTGGAGGAAGCTGCATGGGGCTGAGCTAGCCTTGCTCCTTGGATCTCCTCTGGTTGCTCATACCTGGAGGAAGCTGCATTGGGCAGAGCTAGCTGTGTTCCTTGGCTCTCCTTCGGTTGCTCATGTCTTGGAGGAAGTTGCATGGGGCAGAGCTAGCCTTGCTCCTTGGATCTCCTTCATTTGCTCAGACCCTGGAAGAAGCTGCATGGGGCAGAGCAAGATTTGCTCCTTGGCCTTCTTTGGTTGCTCACGCCCTGGAGGAAGTTGCATTGGGCAGAGCTAACCTTGCTCCTTGGCTCTCCTTTGGTTGCTAGGGCCCTGGAGGAAGCTGCATGGGGCAGAGCTAGCTTTGTTCCTTGGCTCTCCTTTGGTTGCTCAAGCCCTGGAGGAAGCTGCATGGGGCAGAGCTAGCCTTGCTCCTTTGCTCTCCTTTGGTTGCTCGGGTCTTTGAGGAAGTTGCATGGGGCAGAGCAAGCTGTGTTCCTTGGCTCTCCTTTGGTTGCTCAGGCCCTAGAGTAAGCTGCATGGGGCAGAGCTAGCCTTGTTCTTTGGCTCTCCTTTGGTTGCTCAAGCCCTGGAGGAAGCTGCATGGGGCAAAGCTAGCTGTGTTCCTTGGATCTCCTTCAGTTGCTCAGGCCCTGGAGGAAGCTGCATGGGGCAGTGCTAGCCTTGTTCCTTGGCTCTCCTTTGGTTACTCAGGCTCCGGAGGAAGCTGCATGGGGTAGATCTACCTGTGTTCCTTGGCTCTCCTTCCGTTGCTCGGGCCCAGGAGGAAGATGCATGGGGCAGAGCTATCCTTGCTCCTTGGCTCTCCTTTGTTTGCTCAGGCCCTGGAGGAAGCTGCATCCGGCAGAGGTAGCCTTGCTCCTTGCATCTCCTTTGGTTGCTCAGGTCCTGGAGGAAGCTGCAAGGAGCATGGCTACCTCTGCCCCGTGCAGCTTCCTCCAGGACCCGGGCAACCGAAGGAGATCCAAGGAACAAGGCTTGCTCTGCCCCATGAAGAGCTAGCTGTGTTCCTTGGATCTCCTTCGGTTGCTCAGGTCCTGGAGGAAGCTGCATGGGGCAGAGCTAGCTGTGTTCCTTGGCTCTCCTTCCGTTGCTCGGGCCCTGGAGGAAGCTGCATGGGGCAGACCTAGTCTTGCTCCTTGGATCTCCTTCGTTTGCTCAGACCCTGGAAGAAGATGCATGGGGCAGAGCAAGCCTTGCTCCTTGGCCCTCCTTTGGTTGCTCACGCCCTGGAGCAAGCTGCATGGGGCAGAGCTAACCTTGCTCCTTGGCTCTCCTTTGGTTGCTCAGGCCCTGGAGGAAGCTGCATGGGCAGAGCTAGCTTTGTTCCTTGGCTCTCCTTTGTTTGCTTGGGCCCTGGAGGAAGCTGCATGGGCAGAGCTAGCTTTGTTCATTGGCTCTCCTTCGGTTGCTCCCTGGAGGAAGCTGCATGGGGAAGAGCTAGCTGTGTTCCTTGGATCTCCTTCGGTTGCTCAGGTCCTGGAGGAAGCTGCATGGGCAGAGCAAGCCTTGTTCCTGGATCTCCTTTCAGTTGCCCGGGTCCTGGAGGAAGCTGCATGGGGCAGAGCTAGCCTTGCTCCTTGGCCCTCCTTTGGTTGCTCACGCCCTGTAGGAAGCTGCATGGGGCAGAGCTAAGCTTGCTCCTTGGCTCTCCTTTGGTTGCTCAGGCCGTGGAGTAAGCTGCATGGGGCAGAGCTAGCTTTGTTAGTTGGCTCTCCTTTGATTGCTCGGGCCCTGGAGTAAGCTGCATGGGGTAGAGCTAGCTTTGTTAATTGGCTCTCCGTCGGTTGCTCCGGCCCTGGAGGAAGCTGCATGGGGAAGAGCTAGCTGTGTTCCTTGGATCTCCTTCGGTTGCTCAGGTCCTGGAGGAAGCTGCATGGGGTAGAGTTAGACTTGCTTCTTGGCTCTCCTTCGGTTGCTCAGGCCCTGGAGGAAGATGCATGGGGCAGAGCTAGCTTTGTTCCTTGGATCTCCTTCGGTTGCCCGGGTCCTGGAGGAAGCTGCATGGGGCAGAGGTAGCCATGCTCCTTGGATCTCCTTTGGTTGCTCAGATCCTGGAGGAAGCTGCATAGGGCAGAGCTAGCCTTGTTCCTTGGATCTCCTTCGGTTGCTTAGGCCCTGGAGGAAGCTGCATGGGGCAGAGGTAGCCTTGCTTCTTGGATCTCCCTTGGTTGCTCGGGCCCTGGAGGAAGCTGCATGAGGCTGAGATAGCCTTGCTCCTTGGATCTCCTTTGGTTGCTCATACCTTGAGGAAGCTGCATGGAGCAGAGCTAGCTGTCTTTCTTGGCTCTCTTTCTGTTGCTCAGGCCCTGGAGGAAGGTGCATGGGGCAGAGCTAGCCTTGCTCCTTGGATCTCCTTTGGTTGTTCAGGTCCTGGTGGAAGGTACATGGGGCAGAGCTAGCCTTCTTCCTTGGATCTCCTTTGGTTGCTCATGTCTTGGAGGAAGCTGCATGGGGCAGAGCTAGCCTTGCTCCTTGGATCTCCTTCATTTGCTCAGACCCTGGAAGAAGCTGCATGGGGCAGAGCAAGCCTTGCTCCTTGGCCCTCCTTTGGTTGCTCACGCCCTGGAGGAACTTGCATTGGGCAGAGCTAACCTTGCTCCTTGGCTCTCCTTTGGTTGCTCAGGCCCTGGAGGAAGCTGCATGGGGCAGAGCTAGCTTTGTTCCTTGGCTCTCCTTTGTTTGCTCGGGCCCTGGAGGAAGCTGCATGGGGTAGAGCTAGCTGTGTTCATTGGCTCTCCTTCGGTTGCTCGGGGTCTGGAGGAAGCTGCATGGGGAAGAGCTAGCTGTGTTCCTTGGATCTCCTTCGGTTGCTCAGGTCCTGGAGGAAGCAGCATGGGGCAGAGTTAGACTTTCTTCATGGCTCTCCTTCGGTTGCTCAGGCCCTGGAGGAAGATGCATGGGGCAGAGCAAGCCTTGTTCCTGGATCTCCTTCGGTTGCCGGGTCCTGGAGGAAGCTGCGTGGGGCAGAGGTAGCCATGCTCCTTGGATCTCCTTTGGTTGCTCAGATCCTGGAGGATGCTGCATGGGGCAGAGCTAGCCTTGTTCCTGGATCTCCTTCGGTTGCCCGGGTCCTGGAGGAAGCTGCATGGGGCAGAGGTAGCCATGCTCCTTGGATCTCCTTTGGTTGCGAAGATCCTGGAGGACGCTGCATGGGGCAGAGCTAGCCTTGTTCCTTGGATCTCCTTCGGTTGCTTAGGCCCTGGAGGAAGCTGCATGAGGCAGAGGTAGCCTTGCTTCTTGGATCTCCTTTGGTTGCTCGGGTCCTGGAGGAAGCTGCATGGGGCTGAGCTAACCTTGCTCCTTGGATCTCCTCTGGTTTCTCATACCTGGAGGAAGCTGCATGGGGCAGAGCTAGCTGTGTTCCTTGGCTCTCCTTCGGTTGCTCATGTCTTGGAGGAAGCTGCATGGGGCAGGGCTAGCCTTGCTCCTTGGATCTCCTTCATTTGCTCAGACCCTGGAAGAAGCTGCATGGGGCAGAGCAAGATTTGCTCCTTGGCCCTCCTTTGGTTGCTCACGCCCTGGAGGAAGTTGCATTGGGCAGAGCTAACCTTGCTCCTTGGCTCTCCTTTGGTTGCTCAGGCCCTGGAGGAAGCTGCATGGGGCAGAGCTAGCTTTGTTCCTTGGCTCTCCTTTGGTTGCTCAAGCCCTGGAGGAAGCTGCATGGGGCAGAGCTAGCCTTGCTCCTTTGCTCTCCTTTGGTTGCTCGGGTCCTTGAGGAAGTTGCATGGGGCAAAGCTAGCTGTGTTCCTTGGATCTCCTTCAGTTGCTCGGGCCCTGGAGGAAGCTGCATGGGGCAGTGCTAGCCTTGTTCCTTGGCTCTCCTTTGGTTACTCAGGCCCCGGAGGAAGCTGCATGGGGTAGAGCTAGCTGTGTTCCTTGGCTCTCCTTCCGTTGCTCGGGCCCAGGAGGAAGCTGCATGGGGCAGAGCAAGCTGTGTTCCTTGGCTCTCCTTTGGTTGGTCAGGCCCTAGAGTAAGCTGCATGGGGCAGAGCTAGCCTTGTTCTTTGGCTCTCCTTTGGTTGCTCAAGCCCTGGAGGAAGCTGCATGGGGCAAAGCTAGCTGTGTTCCTTGGATCTCCTTCAGTTGCTCGGGCCCTGGAGGAAGCTGCATGGGGCAGTGCTAGCCTTGTTCCTTGGCTCTCCTTTGGTTACTCAGGCCCCGGAGGAAGCTGCATGGGGTAGAGCTAGCTGTGTTCCTTGGCTCTCCTTCCGTTGCTCGGGCCCAGGAGGAAGCTGCATGGGGCAGAGCTACCCTTGCTCCTTGGCTCTCCTTTGTTTGCTCGGGCCCTGGAGGAAGCTGCATCCGGCAGAGGTAGCCTTGCTCCTTGCATCTCCTTTGGTTGATCAGGTCCTGGAGGAAGCTGCAAGGAGCATGGCTACCTCTGCCCCGTGCAGCTTCCTCCAGGACCCGGGCAACCGAAGGAGATCCAAGGAACAAGGCTTGCTCTGCCCCATGAAGAGCTAGCTGTGTTCCTTGGATCTCCTTCGGTTGCTCAGGTCCTGGAGGAAGCTGCATGGGGCAGAGCTAGCTGTGTTCCTTGGCTCTCCTTCCGTTGCTCGGGCCCTGGAGAAAGCTGCATGGGGCAGACCTAGTCTTGCTCCTTGGATCTCCTTCGTTTGCTCGGACCCTGGAAGAAGATGCATGGGGCAGAGCAAGCCTTGCTCCTTGGCCCTCCTTTGGTTGCTCACGCCCTGGAGGAAGCTGCATGGGGCAGAGCTAACCTTGCTCCTTGGCTCTCCTTTGGTTGCTCAGGCCCTGGAGGAAGCTGCATGGGCAGAGCTAGCTTTGTTCCTTGGCTTCCCATTTGTGTGCTCGGGCCCCGGAGGAAGCTGCATGGGCAGAGCTAGCTTTGTTCATTGGCTCTCCTTCGGTTGCTCGGCCCTGGAGGAAGCTGCATGGGGAAGAGCTAGCTGTGTTCCTTGGATCTCCTTCGGTTGCTCAGGTCCTGGAGGAAGCTGCATGGGGCAGAGCAAGCCTTGTTCCTGGATCTCCTTTCGGTTGCCCGGGTCCTGGAGGAAGCTGCATGGGGCAGAGGTAGCCATGCTCCTTGGATCTCCTTTGGCTGCTCCGATCCTGGAGGAAGCTGCATGGGGCAGAGCTAGCCTTGCTCCTTGGCCCTCCTTTGGTTGCTCACGCCCTGGAAGAAGCTGCATGGGGCAGAGCTAACCTTGCTCCTTGGCTCTCCTTTGGTTGCTCAGGCCCTGGAGGAAGCTGCATGGGGCAGAGCTAGCTTTGTTACTTGGCTCTCCTTTGTTTGCTCGGGCCCTGGAGGAAGCTGCATGGGGTAGAGCTAGCTTTGTTCATCGCTCTCCGTCGGTTGCTCGGGCCCGGGAGGAAGCTGCATGGGGAAGAGCTAGCTATGTTCCTTGGATCTCCTTCGGTTGCTCAGGTCCTGGAGGAAGCTGCATGGGGCAGAGTTAGACTTGCTTCTTGGCTCTCCTTCGGTTGCTCAGGCCCTGGAGGAAGATGCATGGGGCAGAGCTAGCCTTGTTCCTTGGATCTCCTTCGGTTGCCCGGGTCCTGGAGGAAGCTGCATGGGGCAGAGGTAGCCATGCTCCTTGGATCTCCTTTGGTTGCTCAGATCCTGGAGGAAGCTGCATGGGGCAGAGCTAGCCTTGTTTCTTGGATCCCCTTTGCTTGCTCGGGCCCTGGAGGAAGCTGCATGGGGCTCAGATAGCCTTGCTCCTTGGATCTCCTTTGGTTGCTCATACCTTGAGGAAGCTGCATGGGGCAGAGCTAGCTGTGTTCCTTGGCTCTCTTTCTGTTGCTCAGGCCCTGGAGGAAGGTGCATGGGGCAGAGCTAGCCTTGCTCCTTGGATCTCCTTTGGTTGTTCAGGTCCTGGTGGAAGGTACATGGGGCAGAGCTAGCCTTCTTCCTTGGATCTCCTTCGGTTGCTCATGTCTTGGAGGAAGCTGCATGGGGCAGGGCTAGCCTTGCTCCTTGGATCTCCTTCATTTGCTCAGACCCGGGAAGAAGCTGCATGGGGCAGAGCAAGATTTGCTCCTTGGCCCTCCTTTGGTTGCTCACGCCCTGGAGGAAGTTGCATTGGGCAGAGCTAACCTTGCTCCTTGGCTCTCCTTTGGTTGCTCAGGCCCTGGAGGAAGCTGCATGGGGCAGAGCTAGCTTTGTTCCTTGGCTCTCCTTTGGTTGCTCAAGCCCTGGAGGAAGCTGCATGGGGCAGAGCTAGCCTTGCTCCTTTGCTCTCCTTTGGTTGCTCGGGTCCTTGAGGAAGTTGCATGGGGCAGAGCAAGCTGTGTTCCTTGGCTCTCCTTTGGTTGGTCAGGCCCTAGAGTAAGCTGCATGGGGCAGAGCAAGCTGTGTTCCTTGGCTCTCCTTTGGTTGGTCAGGCCCTAGAGTAAGCTGCATGGGGCAGAGCTAGCCTTGTTCTTTGGCTCTCCTTTGGTTGCTCAAGCTCTGGAGGAAGCTGCATGGGGCAAAGCTAGCTGTGTTCCTAGGATCTCCTTCAGTTTCTCGGGCCCTGGAGGAAGCTGCATGGGGCAGTGCTAGCCTTGTTCCTTGGCTCTCCTTTGGTTACTCAGGCCCCGGAGGAAGCTGCATGGGGTAGAGCTAGCTGTGTTCCTTGGCTCTCCTTCCGTTGCTCGGGCCCAGGAGGAAGCTGCATGGGGCAGAGCTACCCTTGCTCCTTGGCTCTCCTTTGTTTGCTCGGGCCCTGGAGGAAGCTGCATCCGGCAGAGGTAGCCTTGCTCCTTGCATCTCCTTTGGTTGCTCAGGTCCTGGAGGAAGCTGCAAGGAGCATGGCTACCTCTGCCCCGTGCAGCTTCCTCCAGGACCCGGGCAACCGAAGGAGATCCAAGGAACAAGGCTTGCTCTGCCCCATGAAGAGCTAGCTGTGTTCCTTGGATCTCCTTCGGTTGCTCAGGTCCTGGAGGAAGCTGCATGGGGCAGAGCTAGCTGTGTTCCTTGGCTCTCCTTCCGTTGCTCGGGCCCTGGAGAAAGCTGCATGGGGCAGACCTAGTCTTGCTCCTTGGATCTCCTTCGTTTGCACGGACCCTGGAAGAAGATGCACGGGGCAGAGCAAGCCTTGCTCCTTGGCCCTCCTTTGGTTGCTCACGCCCTGGAGGAAGCTGCATGGGGCAGAGCTAACCTTGCTCCTTGGCTCTACTTTGGTTGCTCAGGCCCTGGAGGAAGCTGCATGGGCAGAGCTAGCTTTGTTCCTTGGCTTCCCATTTGTGTGCTCGGGCCCCGGAGGAAGCTGCATGGGCAGAGCTAGCTTTGTTCATTGGCTCTCCTTCGGTTGCTCGGCCCTGGAGGAAGCTGCATGGGGAAGAGCTAGCTGTGTTCCTTGGATCTCCTTCGGTTGCTCAGGTCCTGGAGGAAGCTGCATGGGGCAGAGCAAGCCTTGTTCCTGGATCTCCTTTCGGTTGCCCGGGTCCTGGAGGAAGCTGCATGGGGCAGAGGTAGCCATGCTCCTTGGATCTCCTTTGGCTGCTCCGATCCTGGAGGAAGCTGCATGGGGCAGAGCTAGCCTTGCTCCTTGGCCCTCCTTTGGTTGCTCACGCCCTGGAGAAAGCTGCATGGGGCAGAGCTAACCTTGCTCCTTGGCTCTCCTTTGGTTGCTCAGGCCCTGGAGGAAGCTGCATGGGGCAGAGCTAGCTTTGTTACTTGGCTCTCCTTTGTTTGCTCGGGCCCTGGAGGAAGCTGCATGGGGTAGAGCTAGCTTTGTTCATTGGCTCTCCGTCGGTTGCTCGGGCCCGGGAAGAAGCTGCATGGGGAAGAGCTAGCTATGTTCCTTGGATCTCCTTCGGTTGCTCAGGTCCTGGAGGAAGCTGCATGGGGCAGAGTTAGACTTGTTTCTTGGCTCTCCTTCGGTTGCTCAGGCCCTGGAGGAAGATGCATGGGGCAGAGCTAGCCTTGTTCCTTGGATCTCCTTCGGTTGCCCGGGTCCTGGAGGAAGCTGCATGGGGCAGAGGTAGCCATGCTCCTTGGATCTCCTTTGGTTGCTCAGATCCTGGAGGAAGCTGCATGGGGCAGAGCTAGCCTTGTTCCTTGGATCTCCTTCGGTTGGTTAGGCCCTGGAGGAAGCTTCATGGGGCAGAGGTAGCCTTGCTTCTTGGATCCCCTTTGCTTGCTCGGGCCCTGGAGGAAGCTGCATGGGGCTCAGATAGCCTTGCTCCTTGGATCTCCTTTGGTTGCTCATACCTTGAGGAAGCTGCATGGGGCAGAGCTAGCTGTGTTCCTTGGCTCTCTTTCTGTTGCTCAGGCCCTGGAGGAAGGTGCATGGGGCAGAGCTAGCCTTGCTCCTTGGATCTCCTTTGGTTGTTCAGGTCCTGGTGGAAGGTACATGGGGCAGAGCTAGCCTTCTTCCTTGGATCTCCTTCGGTTGCTCATGTCTTGGAGGAAGCTGCATGGGGCAGAGCTAGCCTTGCTCCTTGGATCTCCTTCATTTGCTCAGACCCTGGAAGAAGCTGCATGGGGCAGAGCAAGCCTTGCTCCTTGGCCCTCCTTTGGTTGCTCACGCCCTGGAGGAAGTTGCATTGGGCAGAGCTAACCTTGCTCCTTGGCTCTCCTTTGGTTGCTCAGGCCCTGGGGCAAGCTGCATGGGGCAGAGCTAGCTTTGTTCCTTGGCTCTCCTTTGTTTGCTCACGACCTGGAGGAAGTTGCATGGGGTAGAGCTAGCTGTGTTCATTGGCTCTCCCTCGGTTGCTCAGGCCCTGGAGGAAGCTGCATGGGGAAGAGCTAGCTGTGTTCCTTGGATCTCCTTCGGTTGCTCAGGTCCTGGAGGAAGCAGCATGGGGCAGAGTTAGACTTGCTTCTTGGCTCTCCTTCGGTTGCTCAGGCCCTGGAGGAAGATGTATGGGGCAGAGCAAGCCTTGTTCCTGGATCTCCTTCGGTTGCCCGGGTCCTGGAGGAAGCTGCGTGGGGCAGAGGTAGCCATGCTCCTTGGATCTCCTTTGGTTGCTCAGATCCTGGAGGAAGCCGCATGGGGCAGAGCTAGCCTTGTTCCTTGGATCTCCTTCGGTTGCTTAGGCCCTGGAGGAAGCTGCATGGGGCAGAGGTAGCCTTGCTTCTTGGATCTCCGTTGGTTGCTCATACCTGGAGGAAGCTGCATGGGGCAGAGCTAGCTGTGTCCCTTGGCTCTCGTTCGGTTGCTCGGGCCCTGGAGGAAGGTGCATGGGGCAGAGCTAGCCTTGCTCCTTGGATCTCCTTTGGTTGTTCAGGTCCTGGTGGAAGGTACATGGGGCAGTGCTAGCCTTCTTCCTTGGATCTCCTTCGGTTGCTCATGTCTTAGAGGAAGCTGCATGGGGCAGAGCTAGCCATGCTCCTTCGCTCGCCTTCGGTTGCTCAGGTCCTGGAGGAAGCTGAATGGGGCAGAGCTAGCCTTGTTCCTTGGCTCTCCTTTGGTTGCTCAGGCCCTAGAGTAAGCTGCATGGGGCAGAGCTAGCCTTGTTCCTTGGCTCTGCTTTGGTTGCTCAAGCCCTGGAGGAAGCTGCATCGGGCAGTGCTAGCCTTGTTCCTTGGCTTTCCTTTGGTTGCTCAGGCCCTGGAGGAAGCTGCATGGGGTAGAGCTACCTGTGTTCCTTGGCTCTCCTTCCGTTGCTCGGGCCCAGGAGGAAGCTGCATGGGGCAGAGCTAGCCTTGCTCCTTGGCTCTCCTTTGTTTGCTCGGGCCCTGGAGGAAGCTGCATGCGGCAGAGGTAGTCTTGCTCCTTGGATCTCCTTTGGTTGCTCAGGTCCTGGAGGAAGCTGCAAGGAGCATGGCTACCTCTGCCCCGTGCAGCTTCCTCCAGGACCCAGGCAACCGAAGGAGATCCAAGGAACAAGGCTTGCTCTGCCCCATGAAGAGCTAGCTGTGTTCCTTGGATCTCCTTTGGTTGCTCAGGTCCTGGAGGAAGCTGCATGGGGCAGAGCTAACCTTGCTCCTTGGCTCTCCTTTGGTTGCTCAGGCCCTGGAGGAAGCTGCATGGGGCAGAGCAAGCCTTGCTCCTTGGCCCTCCTTTGGTTGATCACGCCCTGGAGGAAGCTGCATGGGGCAGAGCTAACCTTGCTCCTTGGCTCTCCTTTGGTTGCTCAGGACCTGGAGGAGGCTTCATGGGGCAGAGCTAGCTTTGTTCTTTGGCTCTCCTTTGTTTGCTCGGGCCCTGGTGAAAGCAGCATGGGGTAGAGCTAGCTTTGTTCATTGGCTCTCCTTCGGTTGCTCAGGCCCTGGAGGAAGCTGAATGAGGAAGAGCTAGCGGTGTTCCTTGGATCTCCTTCGGTTGCTCAGGTCCTGGAGGAAGCTGCATGGGGCAGAGTTAGACTTGCTTCTTGGCTCTCCTTTGGTTGCTCAAGCCCTGGAGTAAGCTGCATGGGTCAAAGCTAGCTGTGTTCCTTGGATCTCCTTCAGTTGCTCGGGCCCTGGAGGAAGCTACATTGGGCAGTGCTAGCCTTGTTCCTTGGCTCTCCTTTGGTTGCTCAGGCCCTGGGGGAAGCTGCATGGGGTAGAGCTAGCTGTGTTCCTTGGCTCTCCTTCCGTTGCTCGGGCCCTGGAGGAAGCTGCATGGGGCAGAGCTAGCCTTGCTCCTTGGATCTCCTTCGTTTGCTCGGACCCTGGAAGAAGCTGCATGGGGCAGAGCAAGCCTTGCTCCTTGGATCTCCTTCGGTTGCTCAGGTCCTGTAGGAAGCTGCATGGGGCAGAGGTAGCCATGCTCCTTGGATCTCCTTTGGTTGCTCAGATCCTGGAGGAAGCTGCATGGGGCAGAGCTAGTCTTGTTCCTTGGATATCCTTCGGTTGCTCATACCTGGAGGAAGCTGCATGGGGCAGAGCTAGCTGTGTTCCTTGGCTCTCCTTCGGTTGCTCGGGCCCTGTAGGAAGGTGCATGGGGCAGAGCTAGCCTTGCTCCTTGGATTTCCTTTGGTTGTTCAGGTCCTGGTGGAAGGTACATGGGGCAGAGCTAGCCTTCTTCCTTGGCTCTCCTTCGGTAGCTCATGTCTTGGAGGAAGCTGCATGGGGCAGAGGTAGCCATGCTCCTTGGCTCTTTTTCGGTTGCTCAGGTCCTGGAGGAAGCTGCATGGGGCAGAGCTAGCCTTGTTCCTTGGCTCTCCGTTGGTTGCTCAGACCTGGAGGAAGCTGCATTGGGCATAGCTAGCTGTGTTCCTTGGCTATCCTTCGCTTGCTCGGCCCTGGAGGAAGCTGCATGGGGCAGAGCTATCCTTGCTCCTTGGATCTCCTTTGCTTGCTCAGGTCCTGGTGGAAGCTGCATGGGGCAGAGCTAGCCTTGTTCCTTGGCTCTCCGTTGGTTGCTCAGACCTGGAGGAAACTGCATGGGGCATAGCTAGCTGTGTTCCTTGGCTCTCCTTCGGTTGCTCTGCCCTGGAGGAAGCTGCATGGGGCAGAGCTATCCTTGCTCCTTGGATCTCCTTTGCTTGCTCAGGTCCTGGTGGCAGAGCTGGCCTGGTGCAAAGAGCAGCATGAACGTGTGCTTTACATCATTTAAAATAGATGCTTTATTTGCACACAAACCATTTTGTCAATTTTCTGGCTGCAGTCTGGAGAAAATAAGTCCCATCAGGATTCTTGGAACTTGTGGATTTTGTAAGAGCATTTTCTTTGGGGTAATGTTACCAGTTTTGTGAATTTATCTTTATTTATGTCACAACCCTCGGCCAAAACCCCCTCTGGCAAACCCATTGGCCAGGTGGAGTCAGGACTCGGTCCTCTAGAGCCTGGCATTCTCTTCAAAAGCCCTCATGGGGCCAGTCCTGGCGCCTATGGCGCCAGGCTCATACACCATGAAAAGCAATGTGCTTGGGAACTACTTTATTGTATTGTCAGCCAACATGGAGGCATCCACATAGCTTGGTTCCTAAGAACCAAGCTATGCGGTCCAGTGTTTTGGGTGTGGTACCCTAGGGACTACTTTACCTGGGCTATTTTGTTGGGTCTATTTAAACCACACCCGAGCAAGACAACACGCTTCGCATTACTTTGCAGCTTGCAACGTGATGCTCACCGTGTCCAGCTATTCCCTCGAACCTCGGAGAAGCAGAACCTGCAAGGAGACAAAAGGAACATCATTAGCAGCAGCATCTTACCTGCAGTCTTCATCTTTAAACACTTGCAGCTACTGAGAACAGCTTCCACGGATCTGCACGCCTCCTGGAAAGAACGACCTGAAAGAGGAAGGTAGAGGCAACATTAAAGAAAGCAGTACAGACATTTACAAATTACGAAATGCTCAAAAGGCTTACCTGGCTGGTCGCCTCTCGGCTGGCACCACTCTGGATATTCCACTCGCGCTGAAGAACACCGCGACCTACAAGGAAGGAAAACACAGGTTAGCAAAGACAAGAGTTTGCAGCGCTGCGCATAGCGCTTACTTACCGCATCATAGCACTCTTAATGCACCATCATTTACCAGCGGGGCTCAACCAAGCCAGTTCGCCGCGCTGAAGCTCCGCATACCTAAGGGAGAAAAAAAGAGACATTTTAAACAAAGAAAGGCATGCAGGATAGCAACAAAACTAAAGAACAGCAATAAGACCTACCTTAACAATATCAAACGGGCCAGCGTCAGTGAAGTAACTGGACCGCACTCGCCCATGAAAGACAACGCGCCCCTGCAAAGTAGGCAGGACGGAGAGCACACCTAATTCTACCACAAGGCAGAACCTTCCCCGCAGACCACATCAGGGCAAAGCTGAGAAGCATACCAGCGAGTAACCCGGCTGGGTGGTGTCCCTGTGGATACCAGGTGAGCGTAACAATTCATGTCCCACGGGCATGTGATCCATAGGACCAATGAATTCTATACCCTCCTTATGTCAGGGATATCCGTTCCATTCAACAGATGTAATTGGTGGAGTTTGTGTGATGAGATGTTTGTCTCCTTGCTTGCATGTTGCAGAAGCAGTGATGTACCTCTCCATGTCGCTATCCAAGAACAGCCACCAGTAGTGCTCCATCAGTCTCTGTTTCAATAGCGTGAAGCCCAAATGACCTTCAAGAGCAAGAGCCAGCAAGGTTTTCACGAGTGATGCAGGTGTATCTTACTATATGAGCAAAGTTGGAGCAGAATATTCTTTTCTGATGGCCATACCCCCTGAAATCAGCTAGCTGTCTGGGAGTTGTGTCAGCCCTGGTTTTCTGCAGCCATTGATCCGCCAATATGCTTTGTACAGTGTGTTCTTCTGCGGCTGGTATCTATGCTATAATGCAGTTGTTAGCATTTGATTGGTCGCCAGGCTTGTTTGGCACCGGTAGCCTGGTCATGCAGTCTGCTAGCAAATTCTACCATACCAGGACATATTCAATCTTGAATGTACATTTTTGCAATTTGCTGCGAGTCTAACCAGCTGCGACATGTCTTTGCTCATGGCACCTAGTGTTAAGATATGAAGGATAGCTTTGTGGTCCATGCGTAGCGAGAATGGTCTCCCACAGATATAGGTTCTGAAATGTTCTGTGACCCAGGCGGAAGCAAGCATCTCTTTCTCTATGTGTCAGTAACTGCAATCAGACTCAGTGAGGGCACGAGGAGCAAATGCTACAAAGGAGTGGCCTTCTGGTTCTATGTTCTTTTGCTGCAAGGTTTTTTTTTCAATTTGGTTTTTTGCAAAAATGATTCATTGAAAAAACTAATTGATTAAAAAAATATATATTTGGGGGTTTGCCCCCAAGAACTCAAAACCCCATCCCTATTATTTAATCCCTATCCCCAACCCCCTTCCCCCTTTATCCCGTTACTCACCCACGTTTATTTTTCGATGAGATGTTTTGTTGAATAATTTTCATTAAAAAACACATCGAAACAAAACCTGGCGGCAAAACGACTGGATACTGGTCTTCTCTCTCCTTGTACATCATAGTCGCTCCTAAACCATAGGCACTGGCATCGGTCGTGAAAATCGTGTGCTTGTCAGGAATGAAAGGACGAAGAGTAGGGGCACTCAGGATGCTGCATTTAATGGTATTGAATGTAACTTGGCAAACAGGTGACCACTCAAAAGGATACTTTTTCTTCAGGATGAGCCTGAGTTGCTCGGTTTTTGCGTAAAACGCTTCTACGAACTTGGCGTAGTACTCTGACAACCCAACAAAGGATGTGAATTGCTCTTTCTTGGTTGGTCTGGGAGTCTTCATGATTACATCAACTAGCGACACCTCGGGGCATAGTCCTGCAGCTGAAATTGTGTAGCCTAGATATTCAACATCAGACTTCTGGAACATGCATGTTTCCTTGCGCTCTGTGAGTCTGTTGTCCTCCATCGTGCTTTCACATTTGTTTGAGAGTGTTGTTGTGCGATTCTTCGTCTCTCCCATAATCCAGGATGTTGTCCTGAAAAAAATGCCATGTGGGGAATGTTCCTGAGGAGGTTGGCAACGAGGCGCTGGCACACTGCAGCCACAGAAGAGAGACCGAATGTCATACGTCTATATTGGAAGGTGCCTTCCGGTGTCTCGAATGAGGAGGGGTGTTTGTAGTCTGGGTGAAGATGAAACTTGTGGTATGCGCTCTTCAGATCCAGCTTTGTGAAAATGTTTGCATTTTGAACAATTAATAGCAATACAGTGATGTTCGGTAACGGGTAGGAGTCCACTACATTGCTCAAGTTTGGACTGCAAAGGTCCATGCACATCCACAATTTCATGCTGCCTTACTTCTTCGTGAGGACAATTGGCCTTAACCACAGTGTGGTCTCCACCGGCTCTATGATGCCCTGGTCAAGAAACTCACCAAGTAGTAAATTGAGTTCTTTACCGGCCGTCAGGGGACCAGGTCTGACCTTGCGTTTCACAGGCGTGGTGTCCTTGTCTAGTATTATCCTGTGGATATTAATGTGGACAACGTTGAAAAAACAGATAACCACATGCAAAATAATTTAGCATTATGAAATTAATAGTGTAATTTTGTTGATTCTGAATGTTTCTCATTGTTTAAATTATTTGGATTCTTTGAAAATTACACTTCAATATTTGATCCTTAATAGCTGTCCTGAATAATTGAACAATTGGCACTGATTAATTTGTGTTTAACAAGTAAACTAGATACTTGTGATATTTACGACAGAACCTAACAATATAGAATTTTCCTTTTCTTGAGCAAAGTCACCATTAAGATACAGACAGATTTGAGTCTGTCACAAAACAAGTGACAATTATCAAACCATCGGTTGTCTTAGTACAATAACCTGAGTGTGCAGGGGACGGGAGTGTTCCACAGTCCGTGGACACCTTTGTTGGTCTGTACTTCGTTTATTACAACCTAGTGTCAGGGTTGTGTTACTCTCCCCTGCACCTCACTAATTTACTTAACTTACACTTAACTATTAGTACAACTAGGTGTGCACCCGTATTATTTTTCTTTTCTTTAAACAGTTTTCCCCCATTCATTCCTGTAACGCTCACCTGACTCCCACGGAGGCGCCGGCCTGGTTCGCGCTGCTTTGACCTCTTCTAAGGTGATGCGCAGGGTTCGGAAGACGGACTGGACCGGGCCCCCAAATCTGGCTTGTCTGGCTCGCAGAAGTATCGTTCTGTAGGCGAAAATAGGGGATTAACTGTCTGCGGGGTAATGCAATCAGCCTCCCAGTTTCCCCTCTCACCCTCCTCGAAACCCTTCTGTGATTCCTCGTAGCGTCTCACCTTAGGGTCTGGAAGGACGAGCTCTCCATCCTGCTTCTGATGCAGGGGCGCGTTGGTATCCAGTTACTTCACTGGATTTTCGGATTGGTGAGAACCAAACTTGCTTGGCTTCCATGTAAGTTTTTTGATAAGAGGTTCCCCTTGTGTCCATGCATTAATGTACTAATGCTAGTGTCTTTTACGGCCGGGGTACGGAATGCCGGGGAACAGGCACCGACCCGAGATGAGAGGTGAAATCCTTGTAGAAATCAGGTAAGTCTTTAATGAGCGTTTTTTGGTAATGTCTTTTCATTCGCTCATTAACGCTGATGTCTCTTTTTCCCCTTAGGGGCCGGGGTCCGGAAATGCCAGGATGCGGCGCGGACCCGAAATGAAGAGGGAATTAATCAACAGGTAAGTCTTAACATGGAGATTTAGCTTTCCTTATTCCCTTCTCTCTCTCACCTTTTGTTCTGGTCTTTTTCTCCCTAGGCGCTGGGGCGTGACTGCGAATCCGGATGATCGCTGCTGAACATGGAGGCGCCCTGTAAAGGTGAGTGGAATGCGGCGCTGCAGCGATCGACGCGATGAGCTTTTAAATAAAAAAGTCTTCCTTTTCAGGATTGTCGGCGAGATGTCTCCGGGATGCGGATTTAGCAGGTAAGGACTTTTCCTTCTTCTGTTATCTTGTCTCTTCCTTTGCAGATCATCCAGGATGCTGGCAGGCGTGGCAGAAGTCAGGATGCAGGAGCAGACACGGTGAGCGTCCAGCTGCTAGATGCAGAACAATGCGAAGCACGTGTGGCTGTTCGGGTGGGGTTTAAATAGCCTTGGAAGAAGTTCCAGGTATGTATCCTTCCTCCAATCAGGTATGTATCCTTCCCCGACCACGCCCGGATGGTAAATTAGTCCCACAGGTAAAGTAGTTCCTTTCAGGCCTCAAGGAGGCCGGGATCCTGCAGCATGGTCTGCATCAGGTAAGTGCACCCAAGCACTTCCATAATGAGCCTGGCGCCTATGGCGCCAGGACTGATGTCTTTTATGAGCCTGGCACCATAGGCGCCAGGACACTGTCCAAAGGGCCCCTATATGGGGTTGCTGGGTCCTTCCTTGTGGACTGGATGTCCGCTTTCGGGGACGCAGGGATTGAACCGGCTCCCCGGGAGCGGGCATCATGACAATTCCAGCCTGGCTGTCACGCACACAGCAGGGTGGCTGTCCTTGCCGGACAGTCAGCCGGCCAATCACGCCAGAGTGCATTCAGGTCTCCTAGGAGACTAAGCACAGGGAGTTTCGGGCACCTCCCTCACATCCTGTCCACCCCAGACACTCAGGCGCCAGCGGAGGGCTTCAGCACTGAAGCCAGCCAAAGGCCAACGAACAAATGGACCAAACCTGGTTTGGCGCGCAGAGACAAACACAAGAACGACTTTTCCTAAAAGAAATGGCGAAAAAAGATGACCGGAGTCTGTTTTTACAGATAGGTCTTGGGCGCCATATTGAAAAACATGGCTGACCTGATTTTTTGCTACCGTTGTTAGCGGTTTGGAAAAATCATGGTAGTTTGATCCAAACCACTGCCACCAGCCTTTTAAAGTAGGAAAAGGTAACATTTGACTGTTACATGAGTGTTTTGACTCAGGGGAAGCTAGGCAACCCCTCCAGCACTCTATAGGAAGATAGTATGTGCTGGGTCTGTACATTTAAAGAGACTAGTAAAGTCAATTTAACTTTACATGCTCTGGGAGACAGTAGTCAGTCCCAGAGTAGGTATTTAAACCTTGGGAAGTCTGAAGGACATCCCTGTGCCACTGCACTGGAGGTGCTGTGTGACACACAGAAAAAGATGATGCCTATGGAGTTGTTTTAATACTCCATAACCAAAGAACACAAAAGTAAAACGTACTGAAAATGAAAAGTTCAAAGTCCTAAAATATAGCAAAAGAGCTGGAGGGCTCTAAGGTAGAAGGAATTTAGCACTTGTGTGAGAAATTTCCCTAACAGAGACTGTGAGGAATTGGACATCTGGCAAGGATGTCAAGCTCTAGCATTTGTGATTTTTAGTATCTAAAATGATGCACAGGATTCCTTCTCCAAAAGGGTATTCTGTTAACCAGTCCGGGCCGCCCCCGGTCGCAACTCAATGCCAAAAGCATAGTACACTTATGCCCTGTTGCATCAGTATCCTAATCCACAACACCCGCTCTGATGTTGGCGCAGGGCAGGTTCAAAGGTCACAAGATGCCCACTCGACCGCCGCAGCGACAGTAAAGTCACTGCAGCAACAGGGCAACATTTAAAAGATGCCCCCAGTACCCACACTACGATGATCATGAGTATCCCATGTTGGTTGCAGGGTAGTCTCTAAGAATAAACCATGCCTGCGCATAGGCAAAGTGCATAGCGTTACTTATGATCGTGGCCCACACATCCAAATTGATATTGCACATGTGTCAACTCCTGTGAGCCTGCCCTACTGCGGCAGGGATTGTGTATTCGGGTCAAGGGGGCCAATAGTGCCACACAGCAGGACAGAAACTCTGATTGATTTGATTTGCTTGTGAGGGCTGTAACCCCCTCCAGCGCTGCACAGCAGGCTGCTGTCCCGGGCCCAGGTATCCAAGGGGCACACCCATTCAGGAGGACTAGCCTCACACCACGGTGCTTCACATTCAAGGGTCTTGTTGTTCAGTCGGAGGGAAGCTGGCGGGAGCAGGATAGGCAGGAGTGCTCTGGGCAGTGGAAGAAGCCTTCCGCCATTTTGTATCTCGCTGTCTCTCTTTCCCTTTCCTATCTCCCCACTTCCTCTGGAGCAAAGCACTCTGGGTGCAAGATCTATCTGGCAAAGTCCACTCCAGCCAGGAGCAGGGATTGATCCCCTAAAGCAGGGCTCGAAATTAGGATTGGATAAGCAGGAGCTAAAAGCAGCTCCTGGATATCCATCATTAACCAGCGACCAGGAGCTACCATTGGGGAACGAGGAGCTAGTATATAGCGCTCCATAAATCTAACTTCCACATAAAATGCAAACATATCTTTTTGTCCATTGTACATTGCCACTTATCCTTTAAATGTCATATAGATGTGTCCTAATGTTTATTTAACGATTGTTCCAAATACACACAGTTAAATTCACATGGATGTGCATGTTCTGCATTCATTGGCCTGAGAGCCAAAAGTAGCTCCTGGTAGCTGTTGGTATCCAAACTAACCAGGCTCTTCTAAGCCTCAACCAGGAGCTAAATAGCTCTCAGCTCCCCTCAATTTCAAACCCTGTAAAGCAGGCTACCTTTAGGCCAATCCCCTGAGGATGTATGCCATTAAAAGAAGGAGTTTCACACCCCTTCAACAGAACACCTTCAGTTCCTTGAGGATCCTTTAGAGTCAAAGAGACATTTGGAAGACTCTGACCTGGACATCTTTTGAGCTAGTTGCACTGGCCAAAGTCCTCTGCCGGAGGTGAAGAAGGAACCATCCAAGACAGAAGACAGTTCTGTCCCTGAGCCACTACCAGGTAACATAGGGAATGACCAGTGCTGCGGATATGGACCAACAATCTGCAACAGATCTTCTGTGGCAGAAAAGCAGAGCCTGAACTGGAGTATCCAGCCAGTCCTCGAGTCCTTCGGGAAGGCCTCACAGCAAGCTGAAGGGCCAGATCAGCTGCAGTTCCCTGCTCACCCGCACCACACCGATCGCTCTGTGTTCACTGCATACGGAGCAAGAGGGAAGGTGCTTGTGCTGGTATTTGCGTTCCTCTAACCAGCCAAACTATTGCACTGTATTAACAACAGCTCAACACAGCATCGTGTCCTCACCAAGCACGTCACTTGCCAAATCCGAAGCGCCTGCTCACTGTCAAAGAATGCTGCCTCATTTTTTGCACATCGCCACCCGCTCAAGCACCAGTTCACCAATGGCCCCAGGCCCAGCCTGACCAACATTGAAGCATTCTTGTGACCACCCAGCCTGTATCACTTGAACTGCCATCGTTCGACTGCATTGAGCGCAAGCATTCGCCCCTGCTTGATGCACACCTGTTGCCAAGGACTCCACAATCCTACATGCCCGATTGAACCTGATCAGCTTTCATCATTGTTCGAACCCGGGCCTGATGCGTCAGCCCACCAAGAACTAGTGGAGCGTTCAGGCTTTCTGCTGCCCTAGGCGCAAATAAGTGCATCATACCCTCTCCAAATGTAATCCACCTCTGCCAGACCCTGCACCTTCACCAGATTCCACCCCTACAACAATCTCTATCTGCGTTGTCCAAACTACGCCCCTTCACCCACATTGTGTCCCCCCCTTTGGCTCCCTAACATCATAAGGACGTTTTTAATGTTGCCGGGATTAGAAACTTATTGCTTCCTCTCTATTAATTCAAGCATGCCATCTTCCATGTAATGTTAGTTAAAAGAGTGTTTTCAGATCTCTGCTGCCCAGGGTTTGGAGAAGGACTGTGTTCTACAGTTGGAGTGCACTAGAGGTAATTCTTATGTCTAATTGTCTACTTTCGGTTAGGTCCAAAATCAATCTTTTAGAGGTAGCAATAAGCATAAACTGTTGGCCAACTGGACACAAGTGGCCGACACTTTGGGTTCAATGCTAATATCTGGTTTCTCTCACAAATTTCCTGCTGCCACTCTATGAGAAACACCTAGACTGGTCTGTAATATTAATGCAACATAACAAAATTGCTACATATGGTCTTGTCAAATGGTAAACTTTACATATGAAATATATGCAAGTGGTAAAGGGCACAAACATGTCGAATAAAATGCACTCAAACCCCTTCTCATGGTTACAGCTCTGGTGTTAGCAGGAAGCAAAATGGAAATAAGGCAAATTACCTGCTGCAGCCGATGTGCCTCCAATCCCCTGGGCTGGAAAGCCATTAAAATATGTCAAAATTACAAGTAAAGTGTATCAGCTCTGCCTGGGCATAGACACATCAGTTTAGTAGACAGTTGGAGATGTTTCTTGCAATCTTTGGCTGTGCATGGAAACGTACCAAAATGTCACCACGATTGTGGCGACATTAATAAAACTGCACCTTAGCGTGGTCCAAAAATCCTGACCCCCATTACTGCACCCAAGCAGAGCAGGGGTTTCAGGGGTGTCCCTCGCTCTCTTTGGACACAGTAACAGGAGCCGGAGTTTGCGGGGGACAAGATAAACAAACACAAAAAAACGGACCCTGTGGCATCAGCACCGCCCCACATAAGTGGGAGGAACTGATGCTGCAGGGTTCCAAGGATGTCGGCGGCGCACACAGATGTGCGCCGCAGTAAAGGTAAGTGGGGGGGGTTGGAAGAGTGTTGATTTCAGGATAGCGGGCCGGAGCAGGCAGGCAACAGTGATCTGATCACTGCACCGTAATTGTAGTCGCCATTTTCATCGGTGGAATTACAGCCGGCGCAGTGATCACATAGATTCCTGTGTATCCTCACTGTGGAGTAATGGATAAGGGTGACCCTGAACATTCATGTGTGGGAAGCAAAAGCATGCCTTGTAGCTGCAAAAAGGAGGCACCTTTTATAACAAATGAAGCGGTGTGGGTCTAGTTTAGGCTATGGGTCTAGTCAGCTTGCATTTAAGGTAATTTAAAATGTTTGTTAACTCCGTAGAGTTGGTTGGACTGTACAATACAGAAGAACATTTGGGGATTTGTGGGTGTGGATATAGATTTCCTGCTATCATTTGAAGTACTGTTTCACAGTAAAAGTCCTACCTTGCATTTAAAATAAAATTAATATAAAGATTACTTATAAACATCACAGTTATGCATTGTGTGACATACTTTGCAGCTGGTTCTCCTGGTAGTACTGAGCGTGCAGCAAAATGTCATCAAAGACACACGATAAACCCAGCAGGGATGCCATTTGCCTGCTTAGCACTGAGCAGCTTCTGTAAAGATGGCTGAATGGATATCTTTACGGGACACCTTTACAGCTGTGAAACAGTGTGTACCTTTGGCACACAGTTTTGGTTCTCACCCTTCTATGGCTTTGGGTATGCTTTTACAGGTTTCTTGATGCACTTGCGCATTCAGATTTACTCTTCACAATTTTAACTTCTCTATGATCTATTTCATGCTTGCATCTTTTGAGCAGGCAACAGACCTCTGAAATGTGGGGCCGGAGAGGAAAATGTGTTCTTGCCTCTGAAAAGCATTTTAGTGTCCACTGCGGGAACTCTATGTTGACTTAAGCATAGGCATGTGTTTAGTATTGTAAAGTGATGCATAATTTTCAACTTTTATTTTTTCTGAAGGGAAAACCCTAATTTTTGCAACTGTTCAAAAAATGCATGTAATTTATTTGAAAATAAAAGTAATTGCTTAACACGGTGTATGTGTGTAGTAATTAGAAAGAAATCCAACGAAAATTTGAAGTGGCACCAATAAAACCAATGGGATTTTGATTGTTTTGCATATTAAAGGGCATTTTGGGAAGACAAGCATAAACAAAGGTCACCGTAGCAATAAGGTTTTTGTAAATATCAAGCATATATTCAAGTTTGGCTATCAAAGACTTCAGTTATCAGAGTGGAATGACTACTAACAGCTCAAAATTACTCGCTGAGTTGTAGATCACAGTCAGACTCTGAGAAGTAAAATTGGCTTTATTTCTTAAAAATGACAACCAGTAAATTGAAAGTAAAATGCTGTACCTCTGACAATCTGCCGCCTAGTGGGTCTTGTTTTAAAACGTAGGTACTGTGGGCCTCATTACCAGCATGGCGGTAAGTGGTACAAATTGGAGGTAACTGAGTTACCTCCAATTTTACCTCTACGCCAAATTATGAGTTTTGGCTTTGAGTGGAAGATTTACTCCATCAAAACTCTGGAGGTAAATCTTGACACTCCACGCCAAAAAACCGTCCGAATTGGTGGAATTACTGCAGCTGTAATTCCGCCACGGTAATCCCGGAACAAAAGCCCCATTGGGTCCAATGGACCCAGAATAAATGGGGTTTTACACCGCTACCACCACTTGTAATCAGGCGTAAATACCATCTGACCAAGTGCTGGTAGCTGTAAATCCGTTTGGTGATATTTCAGAGGATTTACCTCTGAAATACCTCCAAACTAGTAATGAGCCCCTGTGACACTTAACACTTAACTGCACCCACGGTCCACTTGGGCCCTAGAGACTGGGTAGGTCACAACTGTACCTTCCATCACCAAGATATCCTTTTTGGTAGTACCTTACCTTCCACCCTTGGAACTACACACAGCGTGCTACTTTCTACAGTCTGTCGCATCTCTTCTGTTCTTTCCTTTGGGATACATTTTTGTATAGTAATCTCTCTCATTCCTCTTGCAGATGGTGTGCTTTAGTAAAGTGTTTATATTTTTATAGAACCTTGATTGGACATTCCCTTTTTTGTTTAACTGTGATACTGTGTTCTTTGGGTCACTATTGGTTCACCTTCACACCCCTCTTAGGAATATAGCCTGCCCTCGGCCTGCGTTACCACAAAAGGCAAAGGAGGTGTATCTCTTATCCCGGTTTTAACTTTATGATTGCGCTGGGTTTTGGTTTGTAGATGTGTGAGGGCTGAGTGAGCCATTTTGTCCCTGCTCACACTTGCACTCCTGCGAGGCAGAATCCAATTTGTCACAGATACGTAGTGAAAATACATATGCCCCAGAAGGACAAGGACGCCTCGTCCAAGTACAGTCTGTCATTGACTGTTAGAGGAGTCCACCAAGATACCATAACAATAGAAGGAGCAAAGAAGGGGGACCTGGCCAGCGTAGCAATCTTCCAGAGGAAGAGAAGAAGTGAAACAAGTAGCGAAAGCACCCGGTTGAGAATTTGCAGTCTCTCACCTCACAGGACCAGCGAACAGTTCAATTCACCAACCAACGAAGAGACAATCTGGCCATCCAGGAGGGTGGAAAATAGAAGCAGCTAGAAAGACGTGGAACGACATGGAAAAGACATATACATACACTCAACCGAACAGAGACCTGGAAGACGACGAGTTCCTGAGAATTTCAGTCACTGTGAACATTATTGATCCCTGCCAATGTGAACTTATAGAAGAACAATATGGATAATGTAGTGGCACGCTCTGTGCTGCCAGCACGCTCCATTCCACGCCATGACAGCATGCCACTCGCGGCTCGAGGAGAAGCGGTGGGGGTCGCAGCGTGCAGCACACAAAGCATGGAGCAGAGAGGACTCTTCCGCACCACTCTCCTTATCACCAGAAAAAGCATCATGCACACGCAGTCGGGTGTCGTGTTCTCTGAAATACTTTATGACATTCAATAAAGTATAAGCTCAACAATGGTGTGGTGTCGTCACTGACTCATGTCACGTGGGGAAGGACACAAGGAAGCGGGAAGGGGAGGGGCCAGGGAAAGGAAGTTCAGTTCCAGTTTGAAGTTAGAGAAATAAAGACATGTGTATCCCATCTCCTGTCTCCGTCTCTCTGTGTGAGAAAGGGAAGCATAGCAGGCCTTTGGAGATAAGGCGGTCCACGGGAATACCACTTTGGCGACGGGGCGTGTTATAAGACTCAACATGTTTTGCTGCACTGATGGCGCAGCGCACTCATAACGGCGTGAGGAAACACCACTTGAACGGCATGGTTGTACTGCCGCGGTCGACGCGCGGGCAGTAAGAAGGTTCCCCAACGCAGAGTAAGCAGATGAGCGGGTGTGAGCTCGAAGGCTCCCCGTCATCGGGACTTCAAAGTCACATCCGGGCGGTTGGAGAGAAGTATCCCGCCAACGGCTATGTGCTCCAACAGCGTGTGAGAGTATCGAAGCTCCCCGCTGTAACGCTACTTCCAGGCGGTCGGAGAGAGGGCATCTCCCACCTGCAGCAACTGTCACCAGCAGCGGGTAAGAGCGCGAAAGCTCTCCACTGCATCAAACATTCTGGGGCGGTCGCAGGATAATCCTCCCGCCAACGGCAGCGATTCGCCCTGCCCACTCCCACTGCAAAGCCGTGGGGGAAGAGGCTGTAAAACAGGCACCGAGCCCCACTACAAGAAATCGCCCCAGTCTTTTCTCAGCACATTTTACCTGAAAATGTTAAACGCTCACCAAACAAGGAGCACAAGGAGCGTGCAAGAGTTACCTAGCTCACACCAAGTACTGGCTCAGGACATCAAAAACATAGCCCTCACGCAGCCTACAGGCGGCACAAGGGCAAATCAGCAATAAACCCTGAATCAAACATATTTTGAACCCCGCACAAGATCAGCTCAAAGGGGAACAACACCAACAAACAACACACACTGGCACAGAAATAATGTCGGATAATGAATCACCAACTGAGCATATAACACCAGCTCGCACACTACCACCAAGAATGTCTAACAGCCTATTAACTCAACTGCCCACCAATTTCGACCTCAGTCATACCAGCACACTAGGCCCAGGGTGGAAAAGATGGCTGAGGGACTTTGAAGTGTGACTCAAAGCAGTTGGCCCGATCGATGATGAAAAGAAACACAGCCTATTAACCCATGCAATAGGCTCAAACGTAAGAGACATTGTGGATGAGCTCCCTGAAGAAGACACTGACACATACATCAACTTGAAGACAACGCTCACAGACTATTTCACACCACATACAAACGTGAACTATGAGAGACACATTTTCCACACCACCAAACAAACCAAAGGTGAGACCATGGATGTGTTTGTGATGAGGTTGAGAATAAAAATGAAGCACTGTGACTTCAACAAACACTCCAACGAAGAAGCACTACGCTCACAAATCATAGTCGGGTCGGGAGTGCAGAATTCAGAAAAAGATTACTACAAAAACCACGAAGCCTGGAGGAAATCTTACGCCTAGCCCGCTCAGATGCAGCACTAGCATCGCAAGTAGAAGGACTCGACGACATCAAAATTACGCACGGGAAACAAGAAAATCTAAACAAACTAGAAGGAGTCCCAAAAAGCAACATTGACCCTTTCTGCTGCAGGTGCGGTCACGAATACCGGCATGAAGGACAGTGCCCGCCTTGGGCCAGCAGTGTTCCGCCTGTGGGGGAGAAAATCACTACAAGGCGATTTGTCTTATATACCGCAGCAAAATGCGCGGAGCAGGAAGAACTGGACGGCCAACGTCAGACTAAGACAACACAGTCCACTTCGCAAGACAAGCTACCCGCACGACACTGTCCACCGGAAAAATACCGGGACGACCAGCCAGACAGAAGAAAGGAGAGAACCTCGAATGACTGGAGAGATAGCAAACCCACGACACGCAGACCCAGGAGGAGATCCTGAAGATACGTCAGGTATCTAGTTGAACAATCAGTCAGACAGCGCGTCAGGCGCATCCTCAGAGGACAACGCCAAGAAAAGTGAAAGGCCCCAGGAAGAACTACGGAAGAAGGGTTACCTGTATGCCCTAGGAAACCCGACGTCAAAAAGAGTATAGTCTGACTCTAATCATATGAGTCAACAATACGGCGGCAGAATTCCTGGTGGACACCGGAGCTACCGTAAACGTGACTAGCGAAGAGGTATACAAGAGCATTCCACATGCCCCCGCCCCCTGCAACTCGCAAAGGCACTCATATTTCCCTACGGCTCGAAGATTCCCCTAGCCTGCAAGGCCTTCTTCACAGCATCATGCAGCTACAAAGGACAAGCCAAAGACATACCCATGCACGTTCTGGAGGCTGCCACCAACAGTGGATGCATCTTGAGCTACAAGGTGGCCATTGAAATGGGCCTTATCCATATTCTTTATAGACTCATGGTACACAAATACCTGGATCCCACTACGAACATTGAACAGGTATTCCCAGCACTGTTCAGGGGTCTGGGCAAACTGAAAGACCGTCAAATCGAACTGCACATCGACACCAACGTCACCCCAGTGGAGCAACACTACAGGGGGATCCCCATAAACATACAGAAGCAGGCGGAGAATGAACTGAATAAACTATTAGAGCCCAACATCCTTGAGCCATAAGAAGGCCCCACACCATGGGTGTCCCCCATCGTCCCCGTACACAAAAGAGACTCGGAAGACATTTGCATGTGCGTGGACATGCGACGGCCAAATGAAGCCATCATGAGAGAACGCCACCAAGCACCACGCATCACGAACATGGTACACATTCTCAATGGGGCCACCATTTTCTCAAAGCTGGACCTCAACAAAGGGTACTACCAGCTAGAGCTCAGCAAAAAGTCCAGATTATCACCACTTTTGCCACTCATCATGGCCCTTATAGGTACAAACGGCTTAGATTTGGAGTCTCATCAGCCGTGGACATTTTTCAATCAGAGATACATAACATGATCAAGCATGTGCCAAATTGTCTGAACTAGAGTGACGATATTTTAGTATTTGGTCAGACACAAGAACAGCACGACAACACACTCATGTGAGTGTGCATGGCTCACGAGGAAGCACAACTCACCCTAAACAAAGATAAATGTGAATTTAGAAAAAGGGCACTCTGATTTTTCGGTCACATCTTCTCAGAAAAGGGAATGACGCCTGACCCAGAGAAAGTCAGCGCCCTCCCAGGCGCAGAACCATCCTGCTTCACGTCCGACCTCAGATCCTTCTTAGGGCTGGCAAGCTATTGCACATGATACATTAAGGATTTTGCATCCGTTAGGGAAACCCTCAGGGCACTTACCAAACTCAACTCAGAATTCAAATGGTCCGAAAAATCCCAAGAGGCGTTCCAACTCATAAAGAATCGCATAGCTGACGCCAAGAACATGGCTTACTTCGACCCCGGGAAGCCCACTGAACTGGTCATGGATGCAAGTTCATTCGGCCTCGGAGCCATCCTGACCCAACTGGATGCAAGAGACGGTCACTCCAGACATATCGTGTCATATGCAAGCAGGAGCTTGTCAAAGACTGAACAAGCATACTCGCAGGCTGAGAAGGAGGGCCTAGCCGTGGTCTGGGCTCGCAAGCACTTTCATCTATTCCTATATGGGAAACCTTTTACAGTCGTCGCCGACCACCAGGCACTATTATTCATCTATGGCAATCCACAGGCCAAAATGCCACCAAGGACAGCAAGGTGGGTGCTAAACTGCAGGACTATCAGTTCAACATAATTCACAGGCCAGGGAAAGATCACAATCCAGCAGACTTCCTCTCACGGCACCCAAGCAAAGACTGTGAAGCGAACCCATCCATAGCGGATAAATACATCTGATACGTGATTCAAGAAAACACACCAAAAGGCCTTGACACACACCAAGTAGCCCAAGAGACCAACGCGGATCAAGGGCTACAGATTATCCTGAGGTGCCTAGAGACCAGCCATTGAAAGCAAGCACGACAACTTGAGGAAGACGTGGGAGAAGATGCAAAACAAGACATCACGTGCCTGCTGGCTGTCAAGGAAGAACTTGCAAAGTCGGACAAAGGCCTACAGCTAAAGGGCACTAAATTGGTAATTCCACAAAGCCTTAGACGTAAGGTCCTAGAACTGGCGTACGAGGGACACAGTGGTATAGTGTCCACCAAAAGGATGCTAAGACAAAAACTGTGGTTCCCTCACCTCGACACCCAGGCGGAGGAACTCCTCAAAAGCTGCCCCACTTGTGCCGTCATAATCCCTCATACCAGACCAGAGCCTCTATGTATGACCACGTTACCAGAGGGAGCGTGGGAGGAAATCTCTGTGGACCATTTTGGACCACTTGAAGGAGGTGAGCACATATTAGTAGCGGTTGATGAATACTCGCGATTCCCGGACATTCAGATCGTGCCATCCACTTCGGATACCACGCCATTCCCACATTAGACAGAATGTTTGCCACATACGGCATCCCCAAAGTTGTGAAAACCGACAATGGACCCCCATTCATGGGGTAGGACTTCAAGACGTTCTCAGAATACATGGGTTTTCACCATCGGAAGATAACACCTTTATGGCCCCAAGCAAATGGCACCGTAGAACATTTCATGAGTAATATCAAGCGCACGACTCAAATTGCTCGGCTCACCCGAGAGCCTGTAGATAAGATGCTGTGTCAATTGATGCGAGATTACAGAAACACCCCACATGGCACCACAGGAAAAACACATGCAGAAGTGATGTTTGGAAGAAATATAAGAACACGACTTCCGCACATCACGCCAGAAGAGGACCGTTACAAGGGAGATCAGGAAATGCGAGAGCAAGACGCACAAAGAAATGCTGGCATGAAGAGAGAAGCCGATGGAAAAAGGAGAGCCAAGGAAAATGACCTTGAGCCAGGCGGCGATGTGGTCATCGTGAAACAACCCCAAGGTCACAAGAACATGGCCGCTTAAAGGGATCCCGCTTCACAGCAGAGGGTGACAGAAAGACCACGACAAGAAACTCCTCCCACTTCAGGCGAATGCCCGGGATCGTGCCAGTTGCTGACCCCAGGTTGTCAGGTCCTTCTCACGAATCGGACGCACCCTATGATGGAGACAGAGAAGACTCCAGCACAGAGGTGCCGTCCTGGCCTTCCCAAGGACACAGTGAGCAGCAAGACCAGCGACCCCAACATGGGCGTAGGACATGGGGATGGTGACAGGGGGTACAAATGCGACCCACAATCTTAAGTGGGGGGGGAATACAATGGCATTTAACCCCCGCAGTTTGTGTGTCCTGCCCTGGAGTCTGCTCTGCAGCAGCAGCATGTGCCATCATGTGCACTGATGTGTGCAAACTTCAGACTCTGAAGTGACTATGAAGTTTGCACGCAGAAGGCGCGGGCTGTGAATTCTATCCGAATCCGCAGCGATTCAATTATTCACAACAACAGTGGGGGAGGGGGAGAAGAATGACGCAGGACCATGAGCAAGAGTTGTTGACAACAACTCTTGCACATGCGTTCCCCTACTCCCCCGCCCCTTGGGAATACGGCACGTGCCAGCCCAGGCTGGGCTAGTGTGCACAGTGCACTGCTGCGCAGCTTGCCAGCCTCCTCCTCCTCACCTTCAGAAGCAGCAGGCAGCAATGCGTGCTGCTAGGCTTCCAAGAGTGAGTGTGGGCCTGACAGTGAGACTATTAGACTGCTGCTCCCAGTCCCTGCCTCCTGCTGCGAGTCCTGCGATGCCGACGCCCGTCAAGACTGGACTCACTCGATGTGCCTGGAAGAGTGCGAACAGAACAATCATCACCAACTACCAGCTGCACCTCCACGGTCCTCAGGTATTCTTCATTTCTGTCCCTGCTCACTGAACCGCCTCATGTTACAACCACTCGCTTCCCTGCTCTCTAGTTTAGACGCTAGTGATCCTGTGTCCTTTCCCTTCCTCTCACCTGCCTTCTCTCTTCCCACTGCCTTCTTCCTTCATGTCATCACATTTTGGTAAATAATTCTGGAAGGTTCCTAACAACTCTACCTGTCCCTGCTCAATGAACCACCTCGTGTTGCAACCACCCGCTTCCCTGCTCTCTGGTTTAGACGCTAGTGATCTTGTGTCCTTTCCCTTCCTCTCACCTGCCTTCTCTCTTCCCGTTGCCTTCTTCCTTCATCTTATTTTGTTATGGTAATTAATTCTGGAAGATTTCTAACAACTCTACCTGTCCCTGCTCAATGAACCACCTCGTGTTGCAATCACTCGCTTTCCTGCTCTCTGGTTTAGACGCTAGTGTTCCTGTGTCCTTTCCCTTCCTCTCACCTGCCTTCTTCCTTCATGTCATCGCGCTTTGGTAAATAATTCTGGAAGGTTTCTAACAACTCTACAGCCACATTATGCATTTAGTTTCTGTGCTTTTTGGAAATTCGAATCCTGATGTATTTCTAACACTTCCTGTTGTTAGAAACACATAAGGCAGGATCAAAATGTATTGAAACGGAAGGAAAAAAACAAGTACAAAACATGCAGAAATGCCCCAAAATGCATTCAAAAGTCAAAATCCAGTCTGTAAACTAGAAGGAAGGATTACCACCTCTTGATAGGCCAAGAGATGAATAAATGAGCTCCAACAGACGCATAAGTGCTAAGAAATTCAGAATGCATTGAAAAATCCATTATTCAACATACAGCCTGTAAACTACTAGTGAGGAACAAAACGTATTGAAACGTATCAAAGACCAACAAAAACAGCTTCAAAATACACCCTTCACTCGCATTTTGGTAAATGCGAATTCTGGTGGATTCCGAGTTTGTATTGGGTTTCCATGCTTTGTTACTTTGAATCCAACTCTCATCTCCCACACAAGGCAGGATCAAAATCTATTGCTGTTTACAAGCTTTTTCACTGATGAAATCTTCAATGCATTTCTAGCTTTTCTGAGTGTTTTGCAGCTTGTTTTTACCATCCGTTGATCCATTCAACACGTGTGCATACTCCCTTGTAGTTTTCAGGCTGGATTTTGAATGATGACATTTTCAATGCATTTTGAGCGTCGCGTGTATGTGTTTTTCGAAGCTAGTTTGTCCCTCTCTCCTCCTATGCATCTAAAGGCTAGTTTTTCACTGATGGCTCTTTGAATGCATTTTGAGCACTAGGTCTTGCTCTGGAGCAGTTTTTTTCCCCCATCTGAATCTTTCAATGCATTTTGATCGTGCCTTGTGTTTAGAGGCTGGATCTTGAATGATGACATTTTCAAAGCATTTTGAGCATTTATGTTTGTTTTGTAGCTAGGTTTTCCTCGTTGAACCTCGCAACACAAACTGGTTTTTACTTCCGTTGAAACTGAATACATTTTGATCCTGCCTTTCAACAAAAGAAACAACCTGGATGGGCTGACAAAACACGGCCACTCCACTACTGAACCGCCCCAGTATCCATGCACACCCCTAGAAACAACTACATGCACACAATTTAATGGAACACGTATGGCATGTTGCGTGCCAGCAGAAGTGTGTGGCTGCTGCATGAGTGCAGCACTGCTTACACAACTTTGTTCACTCATGGTCTGTGTGGAGGAGTTGTGAGTGCAAGCATAGGGGAGTGAGCACACATGAAAGTGTGAGTTAGGCTATTTTATTGGATTTATTAGGAACACTGCTGCTATTTGCATGGTCTCTTGATGTTCTGGGATATGTAAGGGAATATGGTTGGCTTTCGTTAGTACTCACAGGATGAAACAGTGCGAGATTGCTTTGATGCTGTATTGATGCATGCAGGCTCTAGAATATTTGTATGTGTTTTGTGTCAAGGATACTTGATGTATTTGTATCGAGAGATGCGCTTTATGCTTCGCTAGAGCGAGGTTGGTGGATTTATGCTGTGTTATACAAGCAAGTGGAAGTAGTGACGTGTTCAGATAGTGTGTAACGGGAAGGTAGACCAAGCTGGTACTCAATTTCCATGTGTGATCGGTTTGGTGAGTAAATGTAATTTGTTATTCAGTTATATACTACAGCAGTTGCCTCTGTAGTATATAACTGAATACTGTGCTTCCACGTGTCCGAAGTGTGGAATATGTTTTCTGTGGCCTAGTTCTCGAGTCTGCAGATTAGTGGAACAGAGAATAGGAGGAGAGGATGGATGGCGAGGGAACAGATTTTTGATAAGCCTGAGAGATGTGCAGTGTTAGGCAAGTGTCCAGTTTTGCAAAGCTAACAATGTGCATGTTCCAAAAACTTCATAAATAAATATGTTGTGCTGTGCGCATCTAACATTGTGCTCCATATGTCCTTTATTCAAAAAGGAGCTTTGAAGACTTGAAGCAGTGAAGCGCATGTGTCAAAGCTGATTTTCGATTACTTGCAGCAGTCGAACTTCACACAGGAAAGCGGACAACATACACAGCATAATAAGTGAGTAAAGTTGATTAACACAATGGCATATATGTTGCAATCCTCTTTTGTCCGATCCTGTGTGTACTGATGTTTTTGGTTGGAAGTATTACTGTTTTTATTTCCCTCGCTGCCCACGCCACCTTCTCATGGGAACTGTTTGTGCTCGCTTTATTCAAACCTTACCATCAAACTTTGCACTCAAGTGTCAGTGTTTTTTTAAAGCAACTGCAAACCCGTTACTGGTGTAGTAAAAATGATGTACCCAGGTCTACCTTCAGCCACTCGATTTATAAGCACTATGCATGTCCTTCACTGAAGTTCTGTTAAAAACCTGCATTGGCAAAGCCAACAATTTCAGCTTGTTTATCAATATCAGGTATTCACCAAGCAGTGCTATTATATGTCCATAATGACCAGGTACTCTCACCACCTTGCAGCTGCTAGAATCCAGTTAAGACCTCTATGACAGTGCCTGGCAAATGCCTTTCCCATACCTACACAAAAGCCAAAATTGTTGGCATTGCCAATGCCCAATTAAGAATGCCTTTCATCGAGTTCTTTGACTAAAAAACAATAAATATATTTTAAAAAGTCCCAAGGTGTCCCCTGTCCCCCCCAGATTTTATGGGTCTCCTACGCCCCTGCACCCCAAAGAACTCGGAAAAAGCCTCACTGGCTCATTGAAGAAATTAATTGAAGCAGGACTTCCTGTTTTAGTATGGAGGGGTATGGAGGGGGGAGTGGGGGACAAGGGTGGCATCGTCACTGACTCATGTCACGTGGGGAAGGACACAGGGAAGCGGGAAGGGGTCAGGGAAAGGAAGTTCAGTTCCAGTTTGAAGTTAGAGAAATAAAGACATGTGTACCCCATCTCCTGTCTCCATCTCTCTGTGTGAGAAAGGGAAGCGTAGCAGGCCTTTGGAGATAAGGCGGTCCACGGGAATACCACAAACAAGAGCTTTATTCCAAACAGGGGAATCAATATTGCATGAATGCGCCTTTCTACAGGCTGCCATGGTAAAAGCAAAGAGGAAAGGCCATGATTCTGAGTTCCATGTAAAATAAGAAAACAATCATTGCTGGATGGAAAAACGCCTATTCTTTGCTCAGTGGTACAGATGTTCCATCTCGAAATGACTCTTGTAGTTTACATGGAGCTCAGAATCAGGCCCTGTGTGGGCTATAGGGGTGCCTCGTGCGTTATGTGGTAACGGGATCCGGTAGAAGTAACAGAGACACCCATGCAGCTCAGCCAGGTGAACCTGTTGTGGTTTTGCTGCCGTCTTTGTCCATTATTCTATGAACGGCGCTGTGGGGCCGAGTAAGAAGAGCGCATAGGAGTGGGAGGGGAAGGGTCCGTGTCTTATGGTTGGTGCATTCTCGCTTTGAAGCAAACATATGTCAAGTAAAGACCCTGTTCTAAGATCTGGGAGGCCCTCTGCTGGAAAAAACAGAGGAGCCCCGAACCCCCAATGGCCGTCTGGCATTGGCATTGCTGAAAGGGGCAATACACACAACGGCATTGCAAGGAGTGGCATGAATCGTTGATACTCTAGTGTTGGGCAATGCTGCAGGCCTCCCAAAGCGAGGCAGGGTAACTGCTGGTTCCATCCGGCAGGCATGGGAGAGGGGCAACTGCCTTCCCCCCAAGCCTGCTCCCCTCTCCCCCACAACACAGAGACACACAATCTCTCCGCACTACAAAGTGCAGGAAGGGTGAGGTGTGAACAACACCTCACCCTTCCACAAACAACAGGGTGCCAATCACCCAGAGGAAACCAACAGGAGGCAGGAAGGAGTACAACCCCCCCCCCCCTCGGGGGGGGCAAGACAGTCGGCTACAGCCGGCCTGGGGGCTGGGCCAGCCCCCATAGCTACACATGAAAGACCCAGGGCCACTCCTGGGTTTTATATAAGAGCTGCACAGCTCTCAGAAAAATACAAACTGTTTGTGGACCCTGAACGGGGACCCAAATAGTCAGGAGGTTCGCTGTTCACTCAGCGTCCTCCACTCTATTTCTTCTTTTCCACAAAGCCTTCCCACCCTAAAAAAGAAGGGAGAAGAGCAAGGAAGAGAAATACAGGTCACTTGACGGTAACCACAACAAGTCGTGGGAGAAGAAGGTGGTACGGGCCAGAGGGGGTAACCTCAGGAATCGGCACCCAAAAGTATGATATTATTAGGATATGCGATTATTGTTATTGTTTCCATAACCATATCTGTAACAATAAAATCCTACGGCCTTTTATTGCCAACACTTGACAAACGTGTGGTCCAACCTTTCTCTGGGGAGGGAAAGGGTCCCGTAGCCCACAACCACCGTACGAAAAGCACTAAGGTAAGTTGCGTGCATATGGGCCCAGCAGTTACAGAGCAGTGAAACATTTTTCTTCTACGCCCCCTTTGAGTGGAAATATTGTTTCCGGACACCCCCATGTGCCATGTCTGTTTTTATTTCCTATAGAAAGCTTTCCCCCTACTCCCTTTTTGAAGCGCCTCGAGCCCCCTCTGGACAGGCTTGTGGCCCCCTAGGGGGGCCAGCCCACAGTTTTTAGACCACTGCTTCACAAGACACTCGCATTTGTGGCCGGGTTCACGTCACAGCGTAAAACAGGTAAAAGTGAAAGCAGCAAACCCCTGTCACATGATAGTACACGAGGCACTGAGGCAAGTTTACAACGCAGCTGAAAGTGCAAGGCCCGGCTGGGAGCCCGCTGCCCCTGCGAGGCAACATTCGCAAGTCGGAAGTTTCTCTGAAAGGTTTCCGGTTTTTGGTTTCTAAGGGCCTCATTACGACCCAGGCGGTAAGTTACCGCCTGGGCCGTGACTTTACCACCATGGCGTAAACTACGTTTACGCCATGGTGGTTGGCGGACTTACCGCCCCATTCCGACCTAGGCGGGGCGGTAAGTCCCCAATCCCCATTTACCCTTCCCCATTCCCATTTTTGCCCCATAGGGCATAATGGGAGTGGGGAAGGCGTTAATTACGCCACCGTAAATTACGGTGGCGTAATTAACTCCATGGTCCCTTAGCGCCATGGATTTTAACACCCGCTAAAAGCAGGTGTTAAAAGCACCATGGCGCTAGGGGACCTCGTAATTGGCGGTAAGGGGTCGGCGCAGCTAACGCTGGCGTTAACCCCTTACCGCCAGGGTCATAATGAGGCCCTTGATTCATGGCATCGTTAAGGGTGCGGGGTATTCTCCTCAGGAATACCGTGCGCTGGAGACTCATTCACCGCGTCTGGTAATCTGAGCTAACTGCACCCATTTTTCTCCTACCCAGAAAGGTAGGCAAGACAAGCCCAGACAACCTGCATTTTTAAAATGCGGCATGAGGAATTCTATATTACCCCACGTTCGGTTATTAAAAGGATTTTTTTTTTAAGTATTTCCTTTTCTGCGAAAAGGATGGAACTTCATGACCTTTTGAGCACCAGGAGGTAATTTAATGTCGCTGTATAGTTCTGCCCTGCAAGTGAAGGGTGTGTGCAAATTCATAATTTGCGGTAGGAGAGATTTCCTGATGCACGGGGCAAGAAAACAATTTGGAGGTCAAATTATGAGGTATTTCTTGCTACCGCTAATCTTGCAGTATTTTTCATTTTTTTCTCAAATATTGCATGCAGTAAATAATCATAAACATGCCGGTGGTAATAATGGGTATAGGTCTACTTGATCGAAAAAATGTGAACTTTTCCAATTTGACCGATTTCTTTGGGTCTTTTTTGTTCTAAATTGCAGGGGGATACCCCCGTGCCCCCACCTTAACCTATTCCGTTTACCCCACCCCATATATATATTTTATTAAATTTGACCGAATTCCCCCAAAAAACGATGAAAAATATTCGGTCAAATTTAAAAGGTCAATTGTTTTTGGATCAAGTATGCTAATACCGGAATAATGTGGTGCCACCTGCTTCTACCTGTGAAATCATGGTGGAGTTCTGAGTGTAGACACGCACAGCCTGCCATTTTGTTTAGTGTAAAGGTGTTTGGTGTAGGCCGAGTCACCTTTAACCTCTATCAGTAGGGATATAGGATATATCTCCAATATCTCCAATAATGACTCTCCGGATTACTAACGACCCCCTTTGTAAGAATGTAGACTTTATGCAGATGTGCCTTTATGAAATATTTAAAAAAAACAAAAGCGCTAATTGTTTTCCTGATCGGAAACTTTGGAGTGGAATGGACCCACAATTTGAAAGTTGGTATGAATGGAGTAAAAATGCCCTGCCATTGACTGATTAGCTCTTCCATTGAGCACCTGAACTGGGCCCAGGGTGTACCATAAGGGAGCCGCGCACCCACCCCTGCTGTGAGAGACAAGACCCTTCTGCGTGCAGAAAGGGGCATGGTTGAGAGGCCTAGCGTGTCATCACTGCTTAGGCTGAATTTCTTGGATCCCTGAGTTCACTGCCTGCTGCCCAGGATTGGAGCAGTAATGGTTTAATTGGAAGATGCACTGCACCATGTCTGTAGCATGGTTGGATGGCAGAGGCCCTCCTCTCCCCACTTGTTCTTGATGCTTTTTGTGTCCATCAAAGCCAGGAAGCCACTTTGAATGCTGGAGGCACATCTCTGTGAATGCTCAATTACCACCACAACCTCTCGTCCTCGTCTAGGTCCTAACTCATGAAGGCCACCTGCCTTCCGCCAGACCTTTTTCACAGAAGCCTCTAAAACACCTTAAAAAAAGAAATGTATTTGGTAAATCTTGCCGGCTCATCACCATTAGCTCTTTCTACAGATCTACAGCTCCCGCTGCCCTGACTGGGCTTGGGTGGTGATTGAGTGGGGTTATCCAAGAGAACCCCAGGTAAGAAGGCGGGGTTCCGGACCACACTCTGGGCTGGGTTCCCGCAGGGCTGCTAATGGATTTGCCCACCAGGGCCTGTGTGGGCGAGGTCTGCTGGTGGACGAATCAGAACGGTGTTCCTAGCGGAGCTCCAGGTTGCGCGGGCAGAATGGAATCACCGCACTGCTGCTCCAGAGGTACCCTGTCAGCCCACTCGGCTCCAGGGGTTATGGCAGGGAAGGGAACCTACAGGAAGAGCAGAGATCTGATAAACCCGGGGGCAGGTCCAGGTCCCTCATCCTCAGCTTTCTATTGGTCAAGGTCCATCTTCCTCATCCTCAGCTTTCTATTTGTCATTCTCCTCTTCCCTTGTCTTCTCAGAGGATGAGACCCAGGTGATCCAAAGAGCAAGGCCAAGAGGCTGTGGCCGAGGGTTTCGAACACAAAGGGGCCGCATGCAGTTCTCAGGTGGTGAGGCACCGGATTCCACTGCGAAACCTATGGTTCAGCAGTTTAAGACTGTCAAGAAAGGTCTGTGTCTGAGCACCCATATCAAAGACATAGTCCTTCAGTTGTGGAAGGAGCCAGACAGCATTTCATACCCAGGTTTAGGGGAAAACCTTACCCCCACAAGGGAGAAGAGCAGTTCATGCCCACTACCCAGGAAGGCGATTCCCTCCTCTCTAGCCTGACGAGTCATCCCTCTGTGGCGCCGGCAGAAGCCCTAGTGTGAAAGATCCCAATAAGAAGGTTGACGCTGCCTTACCTAAGGACTATGCATGCACACATGTGTCACTGTTAGCTTCTGCATATGCTTCTTAGATGGCACACTTTTTCCTTGATGTTGATAGTGACAAGAGCTGGTTGGCCTTCGTGAACCTCAGAGAGGCCTGCCTGCATGAGCCGATTATTCTCTGCAATCACTAGTTCATGAGGTTTGCACTAAGAGCTCTCCACTTTCAGTTCACAGTTCTCCCCTTCAGTTTTTGATACGCCCAATGATGTTAACAGCGATCCTGGTCCTGTTGGTGTGAGGCTTCACAGGAGGACCTAAGTGGGTATCCCGACTTGGACAATCTGTTCATCCAGGGGATCACTGAGCTCAGCATTTCCGTGGAGGTGTCCAGGGTCTTGTACTTCCTATACAATCATAGCTTCCTCATCGTTCTCAAGAAGTTGCTTCGTGCTCTTTCTCAGGACCCCCTTTTCATCAGAGCCCATTTTCTGACCAGGCCTTGTGCGTCTTCCCAAAGCCAGGGCTCTCTGCATCATCCAGGGGGTGAACCAGATCTATCAGTTGAAGAAAACGTCATTACGAAGAATGCTACAAATCCGGAATGGTGCCCCTTCAGTTTCTCTGATCCTCGGACGGGAGGGACTTGAAAAGTATCCAGTGGTCTCTGGTGGGCTTCTCTTCTTGGGTCAAGTGTTGTTATCTACTAAGCACATTCCTCTGAAAGGAAAACGGACCTTTAATCCCAGGTACTTGGGGCCTTACTCCATCAAAGCCATTATTAACCCGGTGGCTGTCGAGTTGGAACTACCTGCTCATATGCGAATCCATCCCGTCTTCCACATGTCTCTTTTGAAACCAGTGCAACCAGGAACTAGGCTAACCGACCCACCTGAACCTATCCTCATAGACGGAGAACCCGAATACGAAATCAAGAATATTTTGGACTCAAAAAGAGTGAGATTTAAATTCTTTTACCTAATTGACTGGAAAGGTTATGGTCCGCAGGAAAGGTCTTGGGAACCTAGTGACCACGTGCATGCACCTCGTTTGGTGAAGAGGTTCCACCGGGAATTTCCAGACAAACCACGGCCAAGGAGAGGAACGACTTTGGGAGGGGCCTTGAGGGGGAGTGCTGTCATGATGCCTGCCCCCGGGAAACCAGACCAGGCCCAGCAGCCCCGGAAGCAGGCATCACCCCATTTGGAGCATGCCCAAAAGCCCCAGTTAGGGGGGCTCATAAGAACAAAGTAAGTCCTGGCGCCATAGGCATTTATAATAACTTACCTAAAGCAGACCATGCTGCTTACTCACCTGATGCAGACCATGCTGCATGAAGACCTAAGCCAAATGAGGCTTAGGAGGGACTATTTTAATGCAGGGACTATTTTCTTACCTGGGTGGGGGAGTGGAAGAATACTTACCTGGGACTTCTTCCAAAGCTATTTAAGCCACGCCCGGACAGCCACACGTGCTTCGCGTTATTCTGCAGTAGCAGCGTAACGCTCACCGTGCCTGCAGCAGCTTCCAGTCTTCTGCCACGCCCGTCTACACTCCGGAGCTCTTGAACCCTGCAAGGAAAACAGAAGGAAAGGTTAGAGCAAGAGTTTATTCATACTCACCTGAATCCTGCATCTTCCCGACTTGGACCTGGAAGAAATAATCCATTAGTCGCTCTTGCCGCGCCTCATGCAACGCCGCGCTGAACTCACCTGTTGCCATTTTCAGCATTCCTACACGCGCATCTTCAGTCCGCGGCCGCTCTTCATCATCTATGGACATAATAACAATAAGGTGAGCAACAGAGAGTTATCTAAGACAACAAAGGCAAATATTAAGACTTACTTGAGATCACCGGGGATACTCACCTAATCTCGGGTCGGCGCAACCTCTTCCGCATATCCGCCGCACCCCGGCCCCTATGGGGAAACATTCCGCTACAGACTTACCCGGTTGCGGTAAACGCTTCAATCCACAGATCTTCCTCCGAATGGATGCCTGAAAAGGAAAAAGACCACAGATTAGAGCAAGCTTCCCTCTTTATTCCGAAACAGCTTTTATAAACACTTAGCTGCGCATCTCTGGTTGCCACGTGAACTCTTTCTAGATCCATAAGGGCAACCTAGGGGAATTCGACAGAGTGAATTCCAGACGTTTTGAACTCTTATAACTATAACCTCTACGGAGTCAACACCGTCTGCAACTCGCCAACTTCCCACACCAGTGAGGCAACTGGTCATCTACGCGCCCCTGCACTTGAAGCTGGATGGAGAGTTCATCTTTCCAGATTATCAGGTGAGAATCTAAAGGAGTCCCAAAGTAATTCATGGGGAGAAGGTGGAGTTAAGCTTAAACCTCACAGGTGGTTAATTCCCCTTTCTGCATTACAGAAGAGTATTCATACGAGCCACACAGACCAAGCTGCGTGGCCCGGTCCACTCCGTCATCTCGGCGCTCCGAGTATCACTGGAAGAAGTAACATCAGGCCGCTCCAGATCAACGCCCCCGTGGACACCAGGTGAGCGTAACAGAAGTTTTCAGAGGATCTAGGAGAGTTGCATGTGGTAGGATGGTTGTGATTTGTAAGTGATTATGTAATTTCTTTTTCAGATGATGCTCGGAGGCCGGGTGAGATGGCGCAGATTTGGATCGTGGGCCACTCCATTGTTAAGTGGGCGGGGAAGGAAGCAGAAAAAAGGGTTTTTGGCAGGCAATTGGGTTGCAGCTATAAAGAGGTATTGGTAAGATGGTCCGGTTTAGGGGGGCTTCGCTGGGATCAGTTTCTTCCTATGTTGGCTGGGTTGAGGGAACGCTATGGGTCTTCAGAGGGGGTGATCATTCATGCAGGGGAAAATGACCTGGTAAGAGATACAGGTGTGGCTCTTAGAAAAATGAAAAGAGATTTGTTATGGGTCCGGGAAATGTGGCCTCAAGCATGTGTAGTTTGGACTAAGTTGTTGCCACAGAGAGTTTGGAGGGGAGCGAGAAGTGAGGGAGCGATAGAGCGGGCAAGGAAGGGGATAAACAGAGAGATGGAAAAATGTTGTTGCTCGGCGGCGGTAAAGGTTTTGGACCACAAAGAAATAGTTTATGAAGGCTTCATGATATTCAGAGAGGATGGTGTCCACTTGTCAGTTTTCGGAAATAGTTATTATCTGACGATTTGACCTGATTGGTGAGAGATATAGTAAGGAGTTGGAAGTAGAAAGGAATGGTGGGGGGTGGGGCAGAAAGAACACCTCAGTGGAGGGTTTTTCTGTTGCCGTGGGCATGGCACCTTTAGATGTGGGGGGAGGGAAGCACAATGGGGGAATGGCACGGGAAAGGATGGGGGTGGTGCTGTTTGCAAAATGGGCTACCGTGGGGGAACAGGTATTGAACCTGGAGGGGCATGGCCCCGGGGAGAAAGCGGGACGCCTTGAAAAGTGGTAAGGAGACGGTAGGGACCAAGGGATAGTTAGGGAGGAAGTGGAACTATTTAATTATTTATTTGTTGGGGAAAATGAAAGTTGTTGAATTATTAATTGGTTGTTTAAAATATTTTGTTAGTCTGTAAGGCCATGGAGCCAGGTAAGCGTTTATTTGTAAGCTTTGGCCTGTCACATTAAAGCAACCTTTTCCATTATAAGCGAGTCAGGCTTTTTGTGCATTAAGCCAAAACGGGGCACTGGGGGGAACGCGAACGGGGCCCCAGGGGGTATTTAAAGGGTCAGGGAAGGTTCGGGAGCAGGCGACGTTTGGGACGTGAGATTGTCCCGCCCTCCAACCCCCTTTTTTGGGTTATATGTCAGGTACCTGGGTTTTAATTTCTAGGGGGGTCCCTGTAATTTGGTTTCTGTCAGGTTAGCCCTCTTTTCAATTTTTCACGGGTTTTAGTCTCTGTTTAAGGCCTTTATTGTTTTTGGGTAGTTTTTGTGTGACAGGTTGGGGCATTAGTCGGGAAAGTTGTGATGTAAAATTTCTGTTGCTGATGTGGCAGGTCAGACTGTTTGCAGGCATAGGAAGGTGGAGAATGGTGTAGAGGGGAGTTTATATGGTATTTGGAGTTGTTTGATTGCCGGGGGCATGGCCCCTTTAGATGTGGGGGGAGAGAAGCACAAAGGGGGAATTGGGTGGGAAAGGATGGGGTGGTGCTTTTTTTCACAAACGGGCTAACCCGGCTGAACAGGTATTGAACCTGGAGGGGCATGGCCCCGAGGAGAAAGCGGGACGCCTTGAGAGGTGGTAAGGAGACGGTAGGGACCAAGGGATAGTTAGGGAGGAAGTGGAATTATTTAATTATTTATTTGTTGGGGAAAATGAAAGTTGTTGAATTATTAATTGGTTGTTTAAAATATGTTGTTAGTCTGTAAGGCCATGGAGCCAGGTAAGCAGTTATTTGTAAGCTTTGGCCTGTCACATTAAAGCAACCTTTTCCACTATAAGCGAGTCTGGGTTTTTGTGCATTAAGCCAAAAGAGCCTCCCCCCTACTACCAAACTGATACCACTTCTACATTGTAGGAGGGAAACAGCAAACTGAGGCCAGGATCCGCGCTGAAATCCCTGGGGAGGCGGCCCCTAGCCATAGGATAGACGCTATGGCCACTGAGCGAAAGGGGGACAAAGGAAAGGATCGACCGAAAACCGGAACTTAGGGTGAAGTGTCCCCCGAGCATGGAGGAGGCTGTGCAGTGGATCGCTGGTCCTTGGGCACGCCACGCACATGCCAGGCTGCCGCTGACCACACGGAGTGGAATACCTTGTCCCTGTATGGAGATCTGATCAGCAGATGGGACTTGATGGAGGAGTGAAGACTACACATTATCAAGCCCGACACAGAAGCACAATGCAGTGAGTGCTTGTGAGAAAGATTACAGGAACGCATACACAATCTCCATGTAGAGAGGCACACAGCTCACTGTAAAGAGGCAAGTATTCATCATTATTAAAGCTAACTCTCGTATGCCCTCTCCCCTGATGCACTGTTGGCGCTGACACACCCCTAAATCCCTGCTGCCAAATAGCTTCAGGATTAAATACCTCTCCGCCCTTTCTCCCTTGGCATACCACCGCCCCTGAAAATAGCCCTACTAAAACACTAGAGGTATATTGTCTCTGGAAAGGAGAGAGGCCTACCCGGCCAACTACTGAGAAACTCAGTAACATCCTGCGGGATATTGGACCTAGCACAGTCCATAACTTACAGTGAGCACCGAAAGGGGCACGGCAGGAATACAGCTGCACTGAACCTCACATCCCATTGTGAACATAGGGGACGACTAGCACTGGTAGTGAGGGCATGTCACAAAGTGAACCCAATCAAGGACCAGATCACGCATTGGATGCTAATCAACCAAGCAATCTACCACGACGATCTGCCAGAAATCAGCCCGAGATGTATGTCCAGACCCAGTTCCAAACCATATTGGCTGAGATGATGATTATTGGTCACCGAACCCAGGAAATGAATGCGACTGTCCAAGATTTCAGGCGTGACCTCCAAGATGTCCAGACTCGCCCGTTCGCACGAGCAGAGAGAACGACTGATCATGAACAATGTAACAGTGCACTAGAAGAAAATCCGGACACAACGATGACGGATCTTGATGGGGTCATCAAAGAGGTGCGGCAGCTGGACAAGAGAAACTAGGACCAAAAAAACAGATTTCACCAGAACAACCTCTGCCTGATCAGCCTCCGGGAAAAACGCTGAAGGTACAGTCCTAGAATCTTTTATGTATAACTTTTTTCGTGATGTGCTACACATGGACAACGCACAGCATAATGTGATTGAGAGAGTGCACCAAGCCACTATTCCCAAACCGGCACCAGGAGATCACCAGCACATAATCACCATGAGGCTCTTGAATTTCCAATATAAAATGGCCATCCTGAAGGCATACAGAATAGTGACACCGGTACACATCAATGAGGTGGACATCAGGATCTTCAATGATTATTCTATGGAAGTTTCCAGACAGCGAAATGGCTTTAACCCTATGTTGGAAGCGCCTCCACTGAACATAGACACTTAGATCTTAAATTTCTAGCAATATGGTGCATACAGTTAGACAAACAGTGGCACTCCTTCGATGAACCCAAAACCGCATGGTGTTTCTTGCAGCAAGAAAACTTGGAGACTACAGACTTTGAACAGGTGGGAGAAGGGACCAGGTGAATGGACTGGTACTCCCCACCACCCCACCACACTTCCTCCGAACAAGGGGAAATGGCATAAAGCAGGTAGGGGGCCCTGTGGCTTGGACCCTGGAAGCAAAAGAAACGCTAGGTGAATGCAACAATGTCTCTAGTTCAAGATCAGACTACATATGCTGTCCACATCATAAGAAAGGTGATATTCTAATCGATGCCCCCGACACCTGAGGGGCGCATCCTGGGAGTACCCAGTGAACACTCTGGATGTCACAAATCTTTATATCTCAGACAAGGGCTGTACTTTATACGCTCCCTATAGGGATATGTGAAGGGAACCATATCATTGCAGTTCTCGTCACCTGCGGCCTACTGTGGCTCCGACTGGAAAATCTCTCCATGGTTTAATCAGTGGAAATACCACAATATGTGGGGAAGGGTGATGACCCTTTGGTCCACACCCGCCGACCCCATGTATGGGTTTGTTGGCCAAGTACTGGGAAGATGTTTCTTTGTTGGCTTTCCCAATGTTTACTTTTTTGTTTTCGTTTGGGTTCAGAGTGGAATGTTATTCGTGTGGGGATTATAGTGGGGATTATAGTTCATGATATGCTCAACTACCACAGACTTAATAATGTGACTGTTTTCCATGCACCCCCTATGCCCTCCTGGGAGATTCCCCGCACTAGCTTAAGATGACTGATCACGCTGATAACACTTAATATTGAGGGGCAGGGAAACCCTATAAAGCGTAGGCGAATGTTGAACCATATGAGGGATATAATATTCCTGCAAGAAACTCATCTAAACAAAGCTGAATCAAAAATATTGGAACGCCGGTGGGTGGGAGCGGCAGCCCATTCGCCATGCCAAGGAAAGAGGGAGGGGGTTTCTATCTTGATTCACAAACAAATCCTGTTCCACATAGAGAATACCAGCAACGATGGGGAAGGCAGATATGTTCTTATTCAGGGACAGGTTTACCAACACCCTATCACATTACTGAACATATATGCTCCCACGATGGATACCCCGTCATTTTTTACGCATACGTTTACATCATGTGCACAACATATAGGGAGCCTGACCATTGTGGGCAGGGATTTAAATGTCGCTCTTGACCCCACTCTAAATCGACAGATTACCACGTCTGGTGCCCTCACCAACCTGAGAAAACGAGTGCCTCTTCAGATGCTAATGAATGATATGATATGATATGGCATTAATAACGCGCCTATACACAAGTGTTTCAAGGCGCGGCGAAGCAAGGGAGGGGGAACTGAGGGAAATCAGAGACAACGATTGTACTAGGCCAGGTGACATTGAGATCGCACAGGTGCAGGGTAAGGGGCAAGGGGGAAAGTCTGCGGGAAGAGGGAGGGGGCAGTGCAGTACATGGGAACGACAGTAAAATAAAAAGAATAAATAAAGCAATAAATAAAAGTGCGGCCAGCTGGTGGCAAGTGCAAGGGTAAGTGAAGACATCAGTTGTCAAGTGCTGGTTTGGGGCTGTAGGGATACAGAAAAACAGTCTACAAGTGCGGGGGATGCCACAGAGGCAGTTCAGGGGTGCAACAGGCGGGCGAGCAGACCTGGGCCTGAGATCAGAGGGTAGCCAGGTGAGCAGTGCAAATTCAGCCAGGAGTTCAGCAGGGGAGAGGAGGAGAGAAAGCAGAAGCAAAGAGGAAGGTTTTGAGGTGCTTGGTTCTCCTCATGTTTCAGGGAGGCAGGGAGGCTGTTCCAGAGGGAGGCCCCAGCCGATGAAAGAGATCTACCACAAACTTGTTGCTTGGAGAAGCGACTGACCCTGAGGGAGTCGGAGGCGGATGAGCGAAGAGCTCGAGAAGGAAGATATTTAGGGAGAGAGAGTTGAAGGTATTGAGGCCCCGTGCCCCAGAAGGCCTTGTGTACAATGCAGAGAGTTTTGAACTTGATCCTCGCAGCCACTGGGAGCCAGTACAGAGATTCCATTCTTGGAGAGATATGATCCCTGGGCTTGAGGCCAAGAAGAAGTTTCGCAGTCATGTTCTGGATGAGATGCAGAGGGCGGAGAGTAGAAGCAGGCAGATTTAGAAAGAGACTGTTGCAGTATTCCAGCCTAGAGAGAACCAGAGCTCTGGGGACAGTGAGTTTCTGGGGGAAGGAGAGGAAAGGAAGAATACCTCTGAGGAGGTGCAGCTGGTACTGTGACTTCTTAGAGATGTCAGAGATGTGAGGAGAGAAGGAGAGTGTGGAGTCAAAGATGACTCTGAGGTTTTTAGCCTCACAGGTGGGAGCAGGAAGAGGGCCAAGAGAGGCCAGCCAGAGAGTAATAGGAAAGGAGGGAGCAGGTGTGCCGATGAGGAGAATCCCGGTCTTACTGGCATTTAGGCAGAGATCATTAGCGGCACACCACTCCTGGATAGCAGACAGACAGTCTGAGATGAGCGAATGAGAAGAATTGGCAGAGGGTAGCCTGAAAATGAGCTGAGTGTCATCCGCATAGCACTGCAAGTTGGGGCAGAGAGTGGCAATGGGGTGGGCAAGAAGTGCCAGGTATTGGTTGCACAGCCAGGGAGAGAGGTTAGACCCTTGGGGAACACCAGAGGTAGAGATAGAGAGGAGAGGAAGGACCCAAGTTGGACCTGGGAGGGTCGATCAGAGAGGAAAGAGGTCAGCCAAGCCAGGGCCTGATCCGTGATACCCAGGTTATCACTGAGACGGTTGAGCAGGATGGCATGGTTGACCATGTCAAAGGCAGAAGAGAGATCAAGAAAGATGAGGACACAGGGGGTTTTGGAATTGAGGTTGGAGAGCAGGTCTTTGCGGATGTTCAGGAGAGCAGTTTCTGTGCTTCTGGCAGCTCTGAAGCCAGACTGATGGTCATGGAGACAACCAACAGATTCAGTGTGAAGGTGAAGCTCGGAGATGGCCAGTCTTTCCAGGAGTTTGCCCAGGAAAGGCGTGATGGAGATTGGGAGATAGTTAGCTGGGCAACCTACGACTAAAGGATACATGGCGACACAAACACAGGTACCAACGGGAATATACGTTTTACTCTCATCTACATCATAGCTATTTCCGGATAGATTATTGGATGATTCCTGCCAACATTTTACATATAATCAAGGACTGCACAATCCTCCCCCAGACCCTATCAGATCATGCCCCTGTACTCCTGTACCTAGCGCTTCCAGATACAATACATAGAACTCTGACTTGGCACCTTAATCTAAGAGCACTGAGATGCCCGGATTTTCTTGCTCATCTACAGGAAAACATCGATACTTTCTGGTAAACTGATCTCACTCTGGGAGACACTCCTTACATGTGCTGGGTTGCTTTCAAGCCCTTCCTCAGAGGTCAGTGCATATCACGTTGGTCCCATAAACGTAGGACCTGGGGAAAAAAGGAAGTCCAGCTCACTGAGGAACTCCGAATGGCTGAGAAACGACATAAACAGAAGCAAAATTGAGAGTTTCCTCCCTAGCTCCATAGGCTACGGATGGAGATTAAACAACTCTCCACCACAAGGGCACAGCAATGATTCACAAGTTGGACACAGGTGTATTATTATGAGAGCGATAGACCACTACATATGATGGTGCTGGCTTTGAAACAGAGACAGGCCACACAAATGATCACCTCCATTAAGGATACCCGCAGGCACCTATTGCTCGGCGATGATCATATCAACACCCAATTTGCGGAAAGATTTGAATACAGTCTCTTGCTCCTGCTCAATCCAAAATATGCAGGAATTTCTTGATTCATTAACCCTACCTCATATACATCTCGTTCAGATAGACAACCTTGGTGCCCCCATCATACCCTCAGAAATATCCCCAGGTAAGGCATCGGGCCCAGATGGGATCCCCACCGATTTTTATAAAGTCATGGTGGATGCACTAGCACCTAAATTGGAGTCTGTATTCAAGAAGGCAGAAGACCTAGGGCAACTACCTCAGTCAATGCAGCAGCGAATATAGTAGTATTCCACAAAGGAGGACGCGATCCAGAAGAATGCAGCTCATATCGACCAATCTCGTTGATCAGCACTGACCCTGAGATGTTGGCGAAATGCCTAGCGCAGCGAATAGAGGAGATCCTTCCATCCCTGATTCATAAAGACCAAACTGGTTTTATTCATAATAGACACTGGGCAATAATGTACGTAGGCTATTATATGTCTTGGCGGGGGACAGAGATCCAGAGGACGTAATCCTCAAAGTCGACGCTGTGAAAGCGTTTGATAAAGTCCAATGGGAATTCATGTTTCTTGCCCTGGCCAAATATGGCTTCCCCCCACAACGCGTAAGGCTGATCAAACTCCTATACACTGGACCTAAGGCCTCAGTCATTACCAATGGTGTCTCCTCTCCCCCGTTTAGTCTTCAGTCCGGAGCACGCCAGGGGTGTCCATTATCACCCCTATTGTACACGCTCTCCATAGAAGCAGTCGCCGGTAAGTTACGCAATGACCCCGGGTGGGCGGGCATCTTCCAGGGTACTGAGGAACATTGTGTTTCCATATACGCGGATGATTTACTCTTATACAGAATTAATAGCCTTAACTCCCTCCCATATATACGATCCCTATTGCAGCAAGATGGTGGGCTATAAGATCAATTGGGGAAAATCTGAGGTTCTACCTCTAAGGCAAGACATCCCTTGGGATCCCAGAGGAATAGGCACTTTTACACTTCAGACGCATCATATTAAATACTTGGGGTTTAACATTAGTGCTTCCCTTAACGAACTACGAGACCTGACTCACCCACAAGTCCTAGATAGTATACGCTCAGACCTAAGAGATGGGATAATCTCTCTCTCTCTTTGATGGGCAGGATCAATGCCCTGAAAATTAACTCAATACCAGAGCTAGTGTACATTGCTGTGATGCTGCCCATCAGCCCCTCACCTACTATGTCCAAGGACCTAAATACCACAATTACTAAGTTAATTTGGAGAAGAAAAAAGACACAGCTTCGTCTTAAATTATCACAAGCAGCTAAGGTGGATGGCGGACTGGCAGTACCATCATGGAGAGACCTATTACCAAGAACCTCAGGTTTGCTGAGTGAAGCGCTGGCTGGATACTAGCGATGACACCAGCTGGAGGGCCATAGAACTGGCCCTGATGGCCCCGCTATCCCCCATAGAAAGTATGGCCATCCCACTGACCAAACTCCTGTCACAAGTTAAACTACACCCAATTCTAGGACCGACGATTATGCAATGGCACCAGATGCGATCCGTGCAGGGGGTACCCACACAGAAGGCGCCATCGTGGTCAAGCAGTCGAGCGGCACCGTCATATGGGCTTAAATATAAAGTACACCCCAGACAAGACACAGAGTGGGCACACATATGTATCATGGACATTTGTGAGGTAGAAATCTTGCTACAGTTCCAAGCAGCACGCCACAATACAAGCCGCAATTCTCAACCATGCATCAGAAGATACCCGCCAAGCCCCCCAGCACCATGTGAACTAGAAATGGAACAACACCTTAGTTCCTTCCCACACCTTTGCACATTCTATGCTATGGCCATTCCTAATGAATGTGAACAGAAACTATGTCTTAGTGGTGGCATGGGCAGAGAATCTAGGGATATCAATTGTCACTGCCGATATATATGACTATTTTACCACTATCCCAACAGTTTTCTTGAACCAACGCTTATACGATACCTGGCAAATCTTTTCAAGATGGGCTTGTCCCCCTCAGCAGCATGCTGGAGGGGATGTGACAGTATGGGTACCATGGGACATGTATTGTGGTCCTGTCAAGCTCGGACACTGTTCTGGCGTATGGTGCACCACCAGGTCTTGGACATAGACGGGGCTGAGGTCATACTGACCCCCGACATCATGATCTTTGGGGTAGATAGTAGTGAATGGCATGTCGATGCGCTGACTGGCAGGCTTATAGGTTTAATGCTCTTTACTGCACATACATTGTTGGTTATACACTGGAAGGCAAGCTCCCCATCCACCACTGCATTGTGGACTGAACTGCTCTCTTCAAATGCTGAACAGGTTGAATGGTATTGAGAACTACTAGAATTATATATACTAATGGTCCTTTTATGTCAATAGATCAGCAATAGATGGCGGGAGGGGGAGATCTAGACAGAGGTTTTGACCTACAACATCTACCATCTACGCAAGGGGCTCTGAAGTACGATACAAGCAGGGGATTCGGTGATCATGGGATCATAATGTGTCGATATGTTTGCGGATTTCTAGACAATTGTAATACGCTTATTTCATAATGCCACATGTATGAATGGTGTTAAATGGCCCCTGATTTCTGGTGACACCGTAAATGTCCGCTATCAAATGAGGGGCGTACGATCTGTCGGTTCCTGTCCCTGGAGACAATATGAGAATATTTGTAAATCGCAATATGATGTATGTTCTGCGCTTTAGTACATACTGATACCAAACGGATTTGAGCATATCTTGGGGGGAGCGGTGTGGGTGGGAGAGGCCAGTTCAGCCACAGTTTAGTTTGAAAAGGAGTTGAAATTTGTTGTAAACTTTGTAAAATTTGGTTTGCTCCAATGAAACAATGTCCAAGACTTATGTATGAGAACACTTTCTCTAAGTGGGGCTCTTAGTACGACCGGGTGCGAAACCTGGTGTTCATTATATGATTTTAAAATAAAAACAGATTTGACAAAAAAAAGACTAAGGGAATGCAGGTCAGTCACTGCAATAGAAACCATTGCTTATACAGAAGGAAGCATGCGAGGGGGTGGGCGGGGGCAGCTCCTGCTTAATCAGAAGGGGGGATTTGCTGTCCAGTGAGCCCTCAAAATGTGCAAATCCCTTGGGTCAATCGGAACTACGGCTAATAAAACATATCTACAAATAGGACCTGCCCCTATCTATGTGTATGTTTGTGGATCTGGGCAGGCTCGCCCTGGTCTATAGGGCAATGGGGCAATGCATGAACCAAAAACGCAAAATGCTGGTGTTGACCAGTTTTATTTGGTCAAAGTGGGCTGCTTTTTTGGCCAATTTGGGCCACTTTCATGAGCTACTTCACTATGTGACTAGTAGTTTTGACCATTGTTGCTGAATATATATTCTTTAAATTGCACAATTATCGAAAAACCTCCCATTTGGTACTATTCAAACAGTCTGTCACAAAAGGAATGAACTGCCATTTGCAACTCTGGGCCACTTTTTCATTGGTGCCCGATAGAATTGTATGCCCCAGTCCGACCCTGGATCTGGCCCTACATGAGTGAGAAGCAAAATATTCACACAGCAAAACAGAAACAGAAATGGGCCAATGAGTACGTGACGAGTGGGATCTAGTTCAGCAGTAGCACATAGATCTACTACCCAAACCAGATCACCACAATGCCTGGCTAAAACAAAGTCTGTTGCATACATCAATGGACAGTAAATGACACAAGTGTTCATGTCAATTCTAGAAATCTCTACAAAGCCTAAACACGGTGCAGACACGAACAATTTTCAGAGCCATGTTCCCCGTGCATGACTTCATCAGGACAACAACTGCAATTGTCAATTGGTTTTCAACCATCAGGAAACATAAAGCCCCTTTCAGAGGTAAGACTGTAACAATGGAAACCAGGACCTGCATGCGAGGTCTTGGGATGGATGATCCTCCACTGGATCTGTTTGTTTCTCAAGGAAGGTCATGTCTTGGGCCACAGCAACTGGAATAGCGACCTTTTTCGGGGGTGACTAATTCTGAAGTAATAAATCACTCCTGGATTAGGGGTACATAGTATGGAAGTCAATGCTCATCCGTAGTACAGATCTTATTAGCTACCAAAAGAGGTCTCATAAGTTCCCCAGGAAGGATCATCCTATGAGCACAATGATAGGAAGTGTTTGGCGTCTTCCTTTCCCAGTGTACTGCACAGTCATAAATGGGGGTGTATTGAGCAGTCGAGTTCCAATTTTCCCATCAATCCTTAAAGGGAGCACAATGAAGGACACTTACAATACTTAATCTTTTCACACTAGTAGCGACCTTAGTGGGGTTTATATTAGCTGAATATATCGAGCCATTGGACTCTGGGACATGGCCGAGGCTCGTCCTTAGCATTTTCAATAAGCAGGTTGCTATGCTTTGTATTAATGTGTAGAATACCATGCCCTGGATTCAGCACAAACAGTTACTCACTCCTTATTTCGTGGATAGCCATCTGCTCTGGAAAGACTTCCCACTGTGGACACTTGATATTGAGGGCGAAGGTGGTCTTCTCGGTCAGGGCCACTTTTACCGAACAGATACTACCCACTGAATTGACTTTCCTTAAAGTATAGCAGAGCCGCCTTATACAGGGCGTTATGGGGGGTTTTACAGACTGAACTCTACATTCTAATTGGCAAGCACTGTAGAGGGAGCCCATAAGAGAATGTGTGATGGCTTTAAGGCAGTGGTATCCAAACCTTTTAATGCTGAGCCCTCCATGAGTAAAGGTAGTGTTGAATGCCCCCCCCCCCCAAATGCCAGACTGTTTATATTCTATCAGTCCCAGTCCCTCCTCTGCCATAATGCATTGCAGCCAGTCCTTTGGCAATAAAGACATTGGGATTCAGGCTCTGTGGCTGCAGAAAAAGCATGTTGGGCTACCCAATAGATTAATTAGCTTGAGCCAAATTCATTGCCGCAGGTTGTGACCAAGAGCCTGATACTTCAAATGTCAGTATCAGGTATGTACAGCTGGGAACAATGTCAAGAGGGATTCCATGCAAGTGCCAATGAGCATGAACTTGCTCGCCCCAAATGTGCTGTCTTTGATTTCTGTCAATTTAAACTGAGATAGTAATGTAATAGAAATTGACATCTTCCAGTTTCTTCTGTAAGCCTTTGGGAGAGGGGAGGAAAAGTAGTGTTTCGTTGTCTCCATGTATAGAAGGAAAGGTATCCTTCAATTTCAGAGAGTCCCCACTAGCAAAGGTTTGTATCTGTTCAAATTCAGAGAATCATACAATAAAAAGAGTCAGAGCTATCACATATCATTGTCTTACCCATCTAATGGTCATCAGTGGTGCCATGTATTCGCCACTGCACCCCAGAGTGTCTGAACAGATGCACCCCTATTGATCAATGTAATAAGATGTAGAAGGAGTGGGCTGAACTAACTCAGAGATTAAGTATTTTACAAACTGCGTTCCATAAAGTGCAAGGCGCAACTCTAAATGGCTCTGTGTTCACTTTCTTAAATACTAAGGCGGCAAGAATGAAAAATACATCTTTATATGTAGCCAGTCTTGATATATGGGAAGCGTTCGACAAAGTGGATAGGGACTTTTATGGAATAAGCTTTTAATACGGGGATCCCAAAGGGGCTCCGGAATATTCTTAAATTGTTGTACTCTTAACAATAAGTGTGCGCTTGAACACAGAAGGAGTCCTTACAAGAGAAATTGGGGCTTGCCGCTAGCCTTTTTAATTTATATATTTCCAATCTTGTGTTTGCCCTTAAAACAGCATCTACTTTTCTGCATATACTTGGATCCTTGAAGGTCAGTTGGTTGATATATGCAGATGATATCGTCCTCTTTGACTTGACCCCGATCAGTCTGCAAAGAGCATTGAATGTGGTTGGGCAATTTGCAGAGGATAATAAATGAGTTGTGAATTTGGATAAATCAAGGATTTTTATTTATAATTAAAAAAAACAAATGGAAGGATTTTTTTTTTTTAAAAACTCTTTATTAGTGGTCGAGAAAAACACAAAACACAGCTAGAGCTTCATCATACAGATCGCAATCATCATGGTACGGTAATGCAGAGGAACACAGTACATATAGTATACATTTTCCCAAAGCGGTGAGTCTAAGTGTCGCTGTCACCATCAGAGATCATATCACAAAGGAACATTCTAAGGGGACCCCAAATATCCTTAGGTCTGCAGGCCGAAGGGCGTGTGAGAACAAACTGCTCCTCAGCCTCATTCTCATAGACCAGTTCTCGGAGAAACTGCTGCACAGTGGGTGGCGACGGATTTTTCCATTGAAGCAGAATACATTTTTTGGCCACTGCACATGTGACATTAAACAGTCTTCTGGTCTTTTCGGAACATTTTCCGATGTCCCCGAATAAATATTTCTGTGGAGACAGCGTCGGGGGGATTTGTGTGATCTCCTCTAGTATATTTGCCACCTCCCTCCAGAACCCAGCCACCACCGGGCAGCTCCAGTACATATGGAACGAGCCAGCGTAGTCTGCTCTGCACTTTGGGCATTGACTCGGAGCGCTTGAGACAAACTTGGCTAACTTGGCCGGGGTGTAGTGCAATCTATTGAGAATTTTAAATTGGATTACTCGTAGCCCAGCATTTAGGGAAACCTTATTGGTAAGTGAACAATACCTTTCCCAAGTCTTATCGTCAATAGGGATCTGAAGATCCTTCTCCCATTTATCTCTGCTAAGACCAGGCGTGGGCGAGTGTGCTTGTACCATGGCATATAGGCTGGACACACCTAAGCGGCCTCCGGATGTGATAATCTGAACGCAAGGGTGTGTAGGGGGTTCATCGGGGAAAGACGCCCAGTATTTCTGGAAGGCCGATCTCATACGATAGTATTGCAGAACTCTAAGTGGGCCCCTGCCCAGAGCCCCAGTTATCTGCTGGAGGGTCACGAACTTTGCATCGATAAACATATCACCGAGGCACATCTCGTCGTCAGGGTCCCAGGCCGACCGCAGGCAGGCGTCATATGTTGGGGGGATACCAGGGTATCTCCATAGGGAGACCTCCGGATTATACAGGCACGACAGTCCCAGCCTCTTGAATATTGCCCGCCAGGCTGCGACCGTACTACTGACAGGGTTAAAATCACATGAATCCCTGTAACGATCATCAAAAATGACAGACTGTATGTTCGTGGGTACCGTGGTAAGTTCTTCTACATCAAAATTAACAAGGGGGGTCCTGGGAGTCCCTCTGCCAGACATTAGTCCTGGTTACGAGGGACTTACCCAGAGTCTTTAGCTCACTTTCTTTCACAGAGAAGAAATATCCCAAACATATCAATCTTTGTCCTGCCCTGGGGCAGTCCAGCACCGAAATGCTAGGCAATTCTCCTCTGAACAAGAGTACCAACAGAAACCCCAGACACGTGTTTCGGTCTGGTTGGACCTCATCAGTAGGGTGGATCTGTGCCTCTCTAAGAATAGTGAGCAAGGGGTCCACGTCTGGATTCCCCTAGTAACTTAGGGTGAGACCCAAGGTTACATAAATATGCAAATTAACAAGGGGGGTCCTGGGAGTCCCTCTGCCAGACATTAGTCCTGGTTACGAGGGACTTACCCAGAGTCTTTAGCTCACTTTCTTTCACAGAGAAGAAATATCCCAAACATATCAGTCTTTGTCCTGCCCTGGGGCAGTCCAGCACCGAAATGCTAGGCAATTCTCCTCTGAACAAGAGTACCAACAGAAACCCCAGACACGTGTTTCGGTCTGGTTGGACCTCATGAGTAGGGTGGATCTGTGCCTCTCTAAGAATAGTGAGCAAGGGGTCCACGTCTGGATTCCCCTAGTAACTTAGGGTGAGACCCAAGGTTACATAAATATGCAAATTAACAAGGGGGGTCCTGGGAGTCCCTCTGCCAGACATTAGTCCTGGTTACGAGGGACTTACCCAGAGTCTTTAGCTCACTTTCTTTCACAGAGAAGAAATATCCCAAACATATCAGTCTTTGTCCTGCCCTGGGGCAGTCCAGCACCGAAATGCTAGGCAATTCTCCTCTGAACAAGAGTACCAACAGAAACCCCAGACACGTGTTTCGGTCTGGTTGGACCTCATCAGTAGGGTGGATCTGTGCCTCTCTAAGAATAGTGAGCAAGGGGTCCACGTCTGGATTCCCCTAGTAACTTAGGGTGAGACCCAAGGTTACATAAATATGCAAATTAACAAGGGGGGTCCTGGGAGTCCCTCTGCCAGACATTAGTCCTGGTTACGAGGGACTTACCCAGAGTCTTTAGCTCACTTTCTTTCACAGAGAAGAAATATCCCAAACATATCAGTCTTTGTCCTGCCCTGGGGCAGTCCAGCACCGAAATGCTAGGCAATTCTCCTCTGAACAAGAGTACCAACAGAAACCCCAGACACGTGTTTCGGTCTGGTTGGACCTCATCAGTAGGGTGGATCTGTGCCTCTCTAAGAATAGTGAGCAAGGGGTCCACGTCTGGATTCCCCTAGTAACTTAGGGTGAGACCCAAGGTTACATAAATATGCAAATTAACAAGGGGGGTCCTGGGAGTCCCTCTGCCAGACATTAGTCCTGGTTACGAGGGACTTACCCAGAGTCTTTAGCTCACTTTCTTTCACAGAGAAGAAATATCCCAAACATATCAGTCTTTGTCCTGCCCTGGGGCAGTCCAGCACCGAAATGCTAGGCAATTCTCCTCTGAACAAGAGTACCAACAGAAACTCCAGACACGTGTTTCGGTCTGGTTGGACCTCATCAGTAGGGTGGATCTGTGCCTCTCTAAGAATAGTGAGCAAGGGGTCCACGTCTGGATTCCCCTAGTAACTTAGGGTGAGACCCAAGGTTACATAAATATGCAAATTAACAAGGGGGGTCCTGGGAGTCCCTCTGCCAGACATTAGTCCTGGTTACGAGGGACTTACCCAGAGTCTTTAGCTCACTTTCTTTCACAGAGAAGAAATATCCCAAACATATCAGTCTTTGTCCTGCCCTGGGGCAGTCCAGCACCGAAATGCTAGGCAATTCTCCTCTGAACAAGAGTACCAACAGAAACCCCAGACACGTGTTTCGGTCTGGTTGGACCTCATCAGTAGGGTGGATCTGTGCCTCTCTAAGAATAGTGAGCAAGGGGTCCACGTCTGGATTCCCCTAGTAACTTAGGGTGAGACCCAAGGTTACATAAATATGCAAATTAACAAGGGGGGTCCTGGGAGTCCCTCTGCCAGACATTAGTCCTGGTTACGAGGGACTTACCCAGAGTCTTTAGCTCACTTTCTTTCACAGAGAAGAAATATCCCAAACATATCAGTCTTTGTCCTGCCCTGGGGCAATCCAGCACCGAAATGCTAGGCAATTCTCCTCTGAACAAGAGTACCAACAGAAACCCCAGACACGTGTTTCGGTCTGGTTGGACCTCATCAGTAGGGTGGATCTGTGCCTCTCTAAGAATAGTGAGCAAGGGGTCCACGTCTGGATTCCCCTAGTAACTTAGGGTGAGACCCAAGGTTACATAAATATGCAAATTAACAAGGGGGGTCCTGGGAGTCCCTCTGCCAGACATTAGTCCTGGTTACGAGGGACTTACCCAGAGTCTTTAGCTCACTTTCTTTCACAGAGAAGAAATATCCCAAACATATCAGTCTTTGTCCTGCCCTGGGGCAGTCCAGCACCGAAATGCTAGGCAATTCTCCTCTGAACAAGAGTACCAACAGAAACCTCAGACACGTGTTTCGGTCTGGTTGGACCTCATCAGTAGGGTGGATCTGTGCCTCTCTAAGAATAGTGAGCAAGGGGTCCACGTCTGGATTCCCCTAGTAACTTAGGGTGAGACCCAAGGTTACATAAATATGCAAATTAACAAGGGGGGTCCTGGGAGTCCCTCTGCCAGACATTAGTCCTGGTCACGAGGGACTTACCCAGAGTCTTTAGCTCACTTTCTTTCACAGAGAAGAAATATCCCAAACATATCAGTCTTTGTCCTGCCCTGGGGCAGTCCAGCACAGAAATGCTAGGCAATTCTCCTCTGAACAAGAGTACCAACAGAAACCCCAGACACGTGTTTCGGTCTGGTTGGACCTCATCAGTAGGGTGGATCTGTGCCTCTCTAAGAATAGTGAGCAAGGGGTCCACGTCTGGATTCCCCTAGTAACTTAGGGTGAGACCCAAGGTTGCATAAATATGCAAATTAACAAGGGGGGTCCTGGGAGTCCCTCTGCCAGACATTAGTCCTGGTTACGAGGGACTTACCCAGAGTCTTTAGCTCACTTTCTTTCACAGAGAAGAAATATCCCAAACATATCAGTCTTTGTCCTGCCCTGGGGCAGTCCAGCACCGAAATGCTAGGCAATTCTCCTCTGAACAAGAGTACCAACAGAAACCCCAGACACGTGTTTCGGTCTGGTTGGACCTCATCAGTAGGGTGGATCTGTGCCTCTCTAAGAATAGTGAGCAAGGGGTCCACGTCTGGATTCCCCTAGTAACTTAGGGTGAGACCCAAGGTTACATAAATATGCAAATTAACAAGGGGGGTCCTGGGAGTCCCTCTGCCAGACATTAGTCCTGGTTACGAGGGACTTACCCAGAGTCTTTAGCTCACTTTCTTTCACAGAGAAGAAATATCCCAAACATATCAGTCTTTGTCCTGCCCTGGGGCAGTCCAGCACTGAAATGCTAGGCAATTCTCCTCTGAACAAGAGTACCAACAGAAACCCCAGACACGTGTTTCGGTCTGGTTGGACCTCATCAGTAGGGTGGATTTGTGCCTCTCTAAGAATAGTGAGCAAGGGGTCCACGTCTGGATTCCCCTAGTAATTTAGGGTGAGACCCAAGGTTACATAAATATGCAAATTAACAAGGGGGGTCCTGGGAGTCCCTCTGCCAGACATTAGTCCTGGTTACGAGGGACTTATCCAGACGTGGACCCCTTGCTCACTATTCTTAGAGAGGCACAGCTCCTCCCTACTGATGAGGTCCAACCAGACCGAAACACGTGTCTGGGGATGCTGTTGGTACTCTTGTTCAGAGGAGAATTGCCTAGCATTTCGGTGCTGGACTGCCCCAGGGCAGGACAAAGACTGATATGTTTGGGATATTTCTTCTCTGTGAAAGATAGTGAGCTAAAGACTCTGGGTAAGTCTCTCGTAACCAGGACTAATGTCTGGCAGAGAGACTCCCAGGACCCCCCTTGTCAATTTGCATATTTAAGTAACTTTGGGTCTCACCCTAAGTTACTAGGGGAATCCAGACGTGGACCCCTTGCTCACTATTCTTAGAGAGGCACAGCTCCTCCCTACTGATGAGGTCCAACCAGACCGAAACACGTGTCTGGGGATGCTGTTGGTACTCTTGTTCAGAGGAGAATTGCCTAGCATTTCGGTGCTGGACTGCCCCAGGGCAGGACAAAGACTGATATGTTTGGGATATTTCTTCTCTGTGAAAGATAGTGAGCTAAAGACTCTGGGTAAGTCTCTCGTAACCAGGACTAATGTCTGGCAGAGAGACTCCCAGGACCCCCCTTGTCAATTTGCATATTTAAGTAACTTTGGGTCTCACCCTAAGTTACTAGGGGAATCCAGACGTGGACCCCTTGCTCACTATTCTTAGAGAGGCACAGCTCCTCCCTACTGATGAGGTCCAACCAGACCGAAACACGTGTCTGGGGATGCTGTTGGTACTCTTGTTCAGAGGAGAAATGCCTAGCATTTCGGTGCTGGACTGCCCCAGGGCAGGACAAAGACTGATATGTTTGGGATATTTCTTCTCTGTGAAAGATAGTGAGCTAAAGACTCTGGGTAAGTCTCTCGTAACCAGGACTAATGTCTGGCAGAGAGACTCCCAGGACCCCCCTTGTCAATTTGCATATTTAAGTAACTTTGGGTCTCACCCTAAGTTACTAGGGGAATCCAGACGTGGACCCCTTGCTCACTATTCTTAGAGAGGCACAGCTCCTCCCTACTGATGAGGTCCAACCAGACCGAAACACGTGTCTGGGGATGCTGTTGGTACTCTTGTTCAGAGGAGAATTGCCTAGCATTTCGGTGCTGGACTGCCCCAGGGCAGGACAAAGACTGATATGTTTGGGATATTTCTTCTCTGTGAAAGATAGTGAGCTAAAGACTCTGGGTAAGTCTCTCGTAACCAGGACTAATGTCTGGCAGAGAGACTCCCAGGACCCCCCTTGTCAATTTGCATATTTAAGTAACTTTGGGTCTCACCCTAAGTTACTAGGGGAATCCAGATGTGGACCCCTTGCTCACTATTCTTAGAGAGGCACAGCTCCTCCCTACTGATGAGGTCCAACCAGACCGAAACACGTGTCTGGGGATGCTCTTGGTACTCTTGTTCAGAGGAGAATTGCCTAGCATTTCGGTGCTGGACTGCCCCATGGCAGGACAAAGACTGATATGTTTGGGATATTTCTTCTCTGTGAAAGATAGTGAGCTAAAGACTCTGGGTAAGTCTCTCGTAACCAGGACTAATGTCTGGCAGAGAGACTCCCAGGACCCCCCTTGTCAATTTGCATATTTAAGTAACTTTGGGTCTCACCCTAAGTTACTAGGGGAATCCAGACGTGGACCCCTTGCTCACTATTCTTAGAGAGGCACAGCTCCTCCCTACTGATGAGGTCCAAACAGACCAAAACACGTGTCTGGGGATGCTGTTGGTACTCTTGTTCAGAGGAGAATTGCCTAGCATTTCGGTGCTGGACTGCCCCAGGGCAGGACAAAGACTGATATGTTTGGGATATTTCTTCTCTGTGAAAGATAGTGAGCTAAAGACTCTGGGTAAGTCTCTCGTAACCAGGACTAATGTCTGGCAGAGAGACTCCCAGGACCCCCCTTGTCAATTTGCATATTTAAGTAACTTTGGGTCTCACCCTAAGTTACTAGGGGAATCCAGACGTGGACCCCTTGCTCACTATTCTTAGAGAGGCACAGCTCCTCCCTACTGATGAGGTCCAACCAGACCGAAACACGTGTCTGGGGATGCTGTTGGTACTCTTGTTCAGAGGAGAATTGCCTAGCATTTCGGTGCTGGACTGCCCCAGGGCAGGACAAAGACTGATATGTTTGGGATATTTCTTCTCTGTGAAAGATAGTGAGCTAAAGACTCTGGGTAAGTCTCTCGTAACCAGGACTAATGTCTGGCAGAGAGACTCCCAGGACCCCCCTTGTCAATTTGCATATTTAAGTAACTTTGGGTCTCACCCTAAGTTACTAGGGGAATCCAGACGTGGACCCCTTGCTCACTATTCTTAGAGAGGCACAGCTCCTCCCTACTGATGAGGTCCAACCAGACCGAAACACGTGTCTGGGGATGCTGTTGGTACTCTTGTTCAGAGGAGAATTGCCTAGCATTTCGGTGCTGGACTGCCCCAGGGCAGGACAAAGACTGATATGTTTGGGATATTTCTTCTCTGTGAAAGATAGTGAGCTAAAGACTCTGGGTAAGTCTCTCATAACCAGGACTAATGTCTGGCAGAGAGACTCCCAGGAACCCCCTTGTCAATTTGCATATTTAAGTAACTTTGGGTCTCACCCTAAGTTACTAGGGAAATCCAGACGTGGACCCCTTGCTCACTATTCTTAGAGAGGCACAGCTCCTCCCTACTGATGAGGTCCAACCAGACCGAAACACGTGTCTGGGGATGCTGTTGGTATTCTTGTTCAGAGGAGAATTGCCTAGCATTTCGGTGCTGGACTGCCCCAGGGCAGGACAAAGACTGATATGTTTGGGATATTTCTTCTCTGTGAAAGATAGTGAGCTAAAGACTCTGGGTAAGTCTCTCGTAACCAGGACTAATGTCTGGCAGAGAGACTCCCAGGACCCCCCTTGTCAATTTGCATATTTAAGTAACTTTGGGTCTCACCCTAAGTTACTAGGGGAATCCAGACGTGGACCCCTTGCTCACTATTCTTAGAGAGGCACAGCTCCTCCCTACTGATGAGGTCCAACCAGACCGAAACACGTGTCTGGGGATGCTGTTGGTACTCTTGTTCAGAGGAGAATTGCCTAGCATTTCGGTGCTGGACTGCCCCAGGGCAGGACAAAGACTGATATGTTTGGGATATTTCTTCTCTGTGAAAGATAGTGAGCTAAAGATTCTGGGTAAGTCTCTCGTAACCAGGACTAATGTCTGGCAGAGAGACTCCCAGGACCCCCCTTGTCAATTTGCATATTTAAGTAACTTTGGGTCTCACCCTAAGTTACTAGGGGAATCCAGACGTGGACCCCTTGCTCACTATTCTTAGAGAGGCACAGCTCCTCCCTACTGATGAGGTCCAACCAGACCGAAACACGTGTCTGGGGATGCTGTTGGTACTCTTGTTCAGAGGAGAATTGCCTAGCATTTCGGTGCTGGACTGCCCCAGGGCAGGACAAAGACTGATATGTTTGGGATATTTCTTCTCTGTGAAAGATAGTGAGCTAAAGACTCTGGGTAAGTCTCTCGTAACCAGGACTAATGTCTGGCAGAGAGACTCCCAGGACCCCCCTTGTCAATTTGCATATTTAAGTAACTTTGGGTCTCACCCTAAGTTACTAGGGGAATCCAGACGTGGACCCCTTGCTCACTATTCTTAGAGAGGCACAGCTCCTCCCTACTGATGAGGTCCAACCAGACCGAAACACGTGTCTGGGGATGCTGTTGGTACTCTTGTTCAGAGGAGAATTGCCTAGCATTTCGGTGCTGGACTGCCCCAGGGCAGGACAAAGACTGATATGTTTGGGATATTTCTTCTCTGTGAAAGATAGTGAGCTAAAGACTCTGGGTAAGTCTCTCGTAACCAGGACTAATGTCTGGCAGAGAGACTCCCAGGACCCCCCTTGTCAATTTGCATATTTAAGTAACTTTGGGTCTCACCCTAAGTTACTAGGGGAATCCAGACGTGGACCCCTTGCTCACTATTCTTAGAGAGGCACAGCTCCTCCCTACTGATGAGGTCCAACCAGACCGAAACACGTGTCTGGGGATGCTGTTGGTACTCTTGTTCAGAGGAGAATTGCCTAGCATTTCGGTGCTGGACTGCCCCAGGGCAGGACAAAGACTGATATGTTTGGGATATTTCTTCTCTGTGAAAGATAGTGAGTTAAAGACTCTGGGTAAGTCTCTCATAACCAGGACTAATGTCTGGCAGAGAGACTCCCAGGACCCCCCTTGTCAATTTGCATATTTAAGTAACTTTGGGTCTCACCCTAAGTTACTAGGGGAATCCAGACGTGGACCCCTTGCTCACTATTCTTAGAGAGGCACAGCTCTTCCCTACTGATGAGGTCAAACCAGACCGAAACACGTGTCTGGGGATGCTCTTGGTACTCTTGTTCAGAGGAGAATTGCCTAGCATTTCGGTGCTGGACTGCCCCAGGGCAGGACAAAGACTGATATGTTTGGGATATTTCTTCTCTTTGAAAGATAGTGAGCTAAAGACTCTGGGTAAGTCTCTCGTAACCAGGACTAATGTCTGGCAGAGAGACTCCCAGGACCCCCTTGTCAATTTGCATATTTAAGTAACTTTGGGTCTCACTCTAAGTTACTAGGGGAATCCAGACGTGGACCCCTTGCTCACTATTCTTAGAGAGGCACAGCTCCTCCCTACTGATGAGGTCCAACCAGACCGAAACACGTGTCTGGGGATGCTGTTGGTACTCTTGTTCAGAGGAGAATTGCCTAGCATTTCGGTGCTGGACTGCCCCAGGGCAGGACAAAGACTGATATGTTTGGGATATTTCTTCTCTGTGAAAGATAGTGAGCTAAAGACTCTGGGTAAGTCTCTCGTAACCAGGACTAATGTCTGGCAGAGAGACTCCCAGGACCCCCCTTGTCAAAGTTCTTCTACATCTACATGTGGGGGGCCCCCATCCCTGGAATACCAATATTTAGAGAACTGGGCCTGGGATACATGATAATAAAGTTCAAAATCAGGGGCCGCCAGCCCACCCGCAGAGTATGGTTTAGTTATCCTTTCCCACCCTATTCTTGGAGTCTGTCCATGCCATAGGAAGGCCGTGGCCATAGACCTAAGTTTGGTAAAAAATAGTCTTCCCGGCCAAATCGGTATGTTCACAAACAGGTACAGTAATTTGGGGAGGATTACCATTTTAAGGACTGCTACCCTGCCATGCAATGATAACGGAAGGCGGTCCCACAATAACAGTTTAGTCTTCAAGGCCTGTAACGTGGCATCGTGATTATCAGTGTATAATCTATTTTTCCCATGTGAGACAAGTATACCCAAATATCTGATGGACTCGCTGGACCACTTCAGCCCGCCCAGAGAGACAGGGCAGGCTGTTGCCGGTGTAAGAGGAAAGACCTCCGACTTATCCTTGTTTATGGTGTATCCAGAGTATGTAGTGAATTCTCGAATCTCTGCCATTATGGGGGGTAGGTTATTTTCGGGCTCACAAATATATAAGAGTGTATCATCAGCGTATAGGGATATTAGCTGTGTGGCTCCCTTCAGGTTAATGCCCTTATTGGCGTGTCGAAGCCTTATCGCGATTGCCATTGGTTCTATTGTCAGGGCAAATAATATAGGCGAAAATGGGCAGCCCTGCCTACTGCCACGTCCCAACAGAAACATATCCGAAATTGTTTGGTTTGTTAGCACCCGGGCACCGGGTTTCGTGTAAAGCAACTGCACGTATCTAATAAAGTTCGGGCCCATCCCAAACGACTCCAACACTGCCAGCAAGTAGGCCCAGGAAACAGAGTCGAAGGCCTTCTCAGCATCTAATGATACGGCAACAGCGTTTCTGCCTGGGTCAACCTGGGCCAGTATTCCAAAGAGCCCACGTAGGTTAAGTGCCGTAGATCTAGCGGGGATAAACCCATTCTGGTCAGGGTGGACCAATGCGGGGACCGCAGGCAAAAGCCTGTTGGCCAGTACTTTGGCGAATATTTTGGCATCTGTATTAATGAGGGACAATGGCCTGTGAGACGACATATCTTGGGGGGGACGGCGCGGTTTAGGGAGAACAGTTATTAACGCCTCTCTCATGGATGGAGGTAGTATGTTACATTGAAGGGATTCCTCCCAGACCCGCAACAACAATGGAGCAAGCTCCGCACTAAACTCTTTGTAGAACTCAGCACCGAGGCCGTCTAATCCTGGAGCTCTGTTGGACGTTAAATCTTTAATCGCCTCAGCAATCTCATCTGTAGCAAGAGGCTGGTCTAGTGCAAGGCGGGTCTCCTCTTGGAGTTTTGGAATCTTGAGTGCCGCAAGGTATTTCCCTATCTCGGTGGCGGATTTAGTATCTCTATTACTATATAATCGTTCATAGAACACCGCAAATTCAGCATTTATTTCGTCTTCATTCACTACAACCGCACCCCCAGGCGTCTGTACGCTGGTAATACGATTTGGGTGCCTGTCTTGTTTGAGTAAGTTGGAAAGTGACCTGCCCGCTTTATTTCCTTCGCCATATCTGCGGGCTCGGATAGGGGATGCCATGTACTGCACTTCTCTAGAGGCCAATTTACTGAATTCCTGAAGCTGTGTCTGTATGTCGGCCAATATGTTCTTGTCATGGGTGCGAGAATAAGTGTCCTTCAGTAGTTTCAGCTTGCCTTCAGCCAGGGCAAGTTCAGCCCTGACTCCCTTAAGAAGGCCAAAAGATTTAGACAATAGCGCACCCCTGACCCAGACCTTAAAGGATTCCCACACCGTGGAGTATTTATCGCTGAGCCTATGTTGATTTCAAGAAATTCTATTATTCTGAAGGAGTGTTTGATGCTTTGAACGTTCGCTCTTGTGACTGCTTATTTTCCCTTGAACGCAGCACTGCGAGCGTAGCTCTTGCTGCTTGGCCGCTTCCTGGAGGGGGCGGAGCCTAATCCAACACGTGACGGATCACGTGACCAACTCTCCACTCAAATTGACGGCACAACCGCCCTTGCGGCGCGCTTTCTATTATTCTGAAGGAGTGTTTGATGCTTTGAACGTTCGCTCTTGTGACTGCTTATTTTCCCTTGAACGCAGCACTGCGAGCGTAGCTCTTGCTGCTTGGCCGCTTCCTGGAGGGGGCGGAGCCTAATCCAACACGTGACGGATCACGTGACCAACTCTCCACTCAAATTGACGGCACAACCGCCCTTGCGGCGCGCTTTCTATTATTCTGAAGGAGTGTTTGATGCTTTGAACGTTCGCTCTTGTGACTGCTTATTTTCCCTTGAACGCAGCACTGCGAGCGTAGCTCTTGCTGCTTGGCCGCTTCCTGGAGGGGGCGGAGCCTAATCCAACACGTGACGGATCACGTGACCAACTCTCCACTCAAATTGACCGCACAACCGCCCTTGCGGCGTTAAGCCCTGGAGGCAGTAAGGGCTGGAGCCGCTGTTGTGCTGTTCGGCTGTGACCTGGGCAACTGGCACGAGCTAAGTTCTTGAGAAGTATTGTTACCTGTTAGCACACAGTGTTGAATTCTTCGTTTACTTCGAGAAGGTTGTTACATCATGTTTTAAATTTCTTGACTCACCATTAGGAAAGGTGTTTCCTCTTTAAGTTGACATTTTATAAAAAGTATTTTTAAATTTGGTGTACCTCCTTTTTACAATGGCCAATGGCCTGCGAAGTGGGCGTTGCATTGAGGCAATAACTAACATTTTAACATCTTCCAGCATTGACTCTATGGTATGTAAAGGTCGAACTTCATATCATGAAGTGCCATTAATTGACATGGTAGATGAGAATATACCTATTGACCCTGAGATTTGTTTAGATACTGGTAACTGCTCTATTCATGCAGCCCAAGTGCATGCTACTTCCTCTGTTTGTAGGTATGCCCCAACAAAGGTTGAGGAAAAGGAGATTGTAGATGTAAATATGAGTGATAGTACGATTCGATCGGATTCCTGTACCCCTAACAAAGTGCAATTTAGCACTACCTTGCAGAAGATGGCTGCATTAAATGCACAAGTCAATCAAACTATTAGTATGATGACTCCATTAGTATACGGTACAACAAATTTGGGCACCATAGGAAATACTAATAGGAGCTATCGTACTAAAATAGATGATGATGTATCGGATGAGGCACCAATTGGAGCAATTCCGCGCACGCTTTCATTCTCGCCTGACCAATTTAATGTTTTAAATAAATTACCAATTGATGATCTTGGAGTAGGTATGAATAGTGTGCGCGGAATTGAAAATAAATCCCCAACCCCTCTTCCGGTGATCACCAAAATTCTAGATCTTCTTGATAAGGGTCACGAGCTCACTCATCTTGAATTAAAGGAAACTAAGGCCATTTTACACTATCTTTGCTCCAAAATGGATAAAATCGAGGGGTTTATCACTGCAGTTGACACCCTAAGATCCATTCAAACTGAAATTAGCGGACAAGGCCATAGTAATGAAGAGGCAGGGAGGCATGATATATGTGTAAATAGCTTGAAACAGTGCAATCAGGACGCATTAATTGAACCTGTGAAATGTAAGTGCGACAATGACTTGAAAGAAATTAAGGCATCAGTCGATGCACTGAATTTCACAATTGCAACTCATTTCTCCAAAATGGAACCTTTAATGCGGTTTCCTGATAGCCCATCTGCTCTCCTTGAAGAAATTGAATTACAAAAAAAAACAGAGACTGAACACTGCGTTACTGAGGAACCTTTTACTTTTATGTCCCGTTGAGTTAAAAAAAATCACTTGAGAGCCGTTAAGAGATATGCTAAGCGTAGGAAGGAAGCACTATCCCATAAGAAAGATGGACGTGGAAAGGATACTTACCCAGTCCCTCGTCCTGAACTAACCGATGAAGATAATATTGATGTAGAACAACTGTCCAAAGAAAGCCAAGATGCTCTTACCCCGGTTACTAATTCATCGGAGGAAGTAAGTCAAATTGGTATTACTACCAAGTCACTAATGATGGGTGCTGCTCCTCCTAAGATTGTTAATCTTAAGTCTGGCATCATTAATCCAGTGAATAGTATATCTGAGAAAATTACGAATTCTAAACCTCTGATCAAATCAAAATTATGTGATATGTCTCTAAAGGTGTTAGAAAATCAGGACAATGGATGTGTAACAACTCTAACCGAACCTATTATTGGCCCTGTAGTAAAAAGTAACTTAAGGGACTTTTTCCCGATTATAGGGAGATGTCGTACGATGAACAATAACATTACTCACCTGGGCCCTCATGGTAGTGATAATTCGACTTCACTAACTAGGAAAACCTACAGTGAAGTATGTTTGAGGGACGTGATTACTGAACTCTCTGCGAACAATATCTCCGAACAGCCTAAAAATAAACCCTTAGTTGCTGTAAATGGCATTGGTAAAACAGGGAAGGTAGAGGTAGATGAAATAACTAATACCATAAAAGAGGAGGTGAATATGACTAAGTCGGTAATTGCAGTAAATGGCACAGGAAAAAGAACTACATTGGTTGAGGCATCGGCCGTGCTTCATAAGGAGAGTTCTAAGTTCAGTTGTTCCGATCAAGCTGGAGCAATTGACAAAGTAATGACTCCAAATCGTATATTTATACAGGGCCCTGCGCAAAGCAGATCACTCCCACAAAATATGAATATCAATCCTCTCTTATATAAAAATGGTGAAGCCTCTGTAGCTCTGAGTAAAACCTTCTATGTGGACAATCAGAACACAAACAATTATAGTAAGATCTTATTAAAACAACCTAATAATTTATTAACCAATCCTGATGTGGAAGCAGTAATTCCAGTTGTCTCAGCGTCAATCCCAGTCAGGCCCTTGCAGTCAGATGAGATAAAGGAATACATTATAGGATTTGAAGGAAATGCTGAGGAACTGGTAGATAAACGTATTAATCGTTCATTTATCTTCTCCCTTTTCTCAAAAATACCTCAATTAAGAATGGTTAAATCTAATGATATTACCAGAGTCTCCCTGGCCAGAATCAATAACTTCAGGGCCCTATGTTATCTTAGTTCTGAGGCAGTAATGAAATTTATTTGGTTCTATCGGGAGGAAATAAAAAGAGAGGGCTTGGTATTACTTACCTTCGAATCCGAAGATGACGCTGCTCTATTCCTAGATCCGCCAAAGGTGATCGATGGAAATTGTATTGATCTGACCTTACCCAATGTTAAAACAAATATGGGCTCTGAACTCGATTTGGTTGAGATTTTGAAAGTTGTAGCTCAAACAAACGGCTTTCCTTGGCTGGAACCCACGCTTTTGGCCATTTTGTCTTCTATTACTTCTTCATTACCTATAAAACCAGTTACATAGCTATTTAATCACAAAGAACTTAAAATCATATCCTGGAATTCGTGTGGCTTTGTGAATTTAATGAACTGGCATCTCAATCTTATCAGCGATGAACGACCAACGATAATCATAATCCAAGAGTCGATGAAAACAGAACCCCTACTAATCCCTGGTTATATTACTTTTAACTCATTAGCTAAGAGACATTTATCAGGCCGCCCATCTGGGGGCTTATCGATTGCAATAAACACTTCATTCAAAGTTCAACCTAATTTAGTTTGGAACTCTCCGAGTTTATTAGGGGTTCATCTTGACATACCCTCAATCAGATATTCATCATTAATCATCATCTCACTATATTGGAATCCTGCCAATTTAACTATTGATGAGATGTTTGATGACCTTGAAGCATGCTTAGAATTTTCCGCTAGTATGTATCAGAACTGTGAGATCATTCTTGGTGGCGATTTTAATTGTGACTGTAGAAATGTGAATGAAATAAGTCTATCTAAATCCGCAACCTCAGCATGCATTAGAGGAGCTAAATTTAGAGAATTCTTAACTGATTGGGACATGGATCTCTTGGTGACATACGATATGAAATCAAAAATTACATGGGAAAGAGGAGTTAAGAATTCAATGATAGATTTTATCTTTGTATCTCGTAATCTTATAGCTTACATGGCCCCATTAGTAATCGATCCTATATTGATTGGCAACCATGCTCAACTTATAACATCATTGAAATTGAAATGTCAATTGCTAGGAGCAAATAGTTCAATAACAGCAGTAGAAATTGATCGCCCTCAGCACTCAATCAGGTGGAACAAGGGGTTGTGCGATCAGATTGTTAAACACATATCTCGAGAAACACTGCGAGTTGACCAATATGGTGCCAATTTAAGAACAAAACTATCTGATAGGGATTACTCCAAAATAGTTGACACCGTTTTGCTCAAATTTTGTAAGAACCGCAGCAGTGTGAAACATATTCATATTTACGATCAGAAATGCAAACTATTGAAAAGGGAAAAAAATAAAGCCCTAAGACAATTGAAATACAATGATTTAAGTACTGAAAGACTCAGAGAAAGGCGGAATCAAATCATGTCTCAGTATAAACAAAATTTAAGGTTCGCCCGGATCTCAAGACATAATGAGGAGAACTGCACTCTAATTCGTGCCATCACGTCACATGACACCCGAGTAATATGGCGTACTCTAAAAGCTGACCCAAAAAATGCCGTGTTATCTATGCCGAATTGTATTTCTGATCAGACATGGCAGATGTATATAACTGCCAAATATCAACTACCTTATAAGTTCCAATTTCTTCCTGGTATATTGTTAGACTCTACCAGGATCCCTCGGTTTAATTGGAGCATTAGTGACATAATTTGGGCGATCTCGAGGTTGTCGTATTCTAAGGCTGCAGGACCAGACGGGCTTCCCCCTTGTCTCTATAAAGCAGATCCTGCGATGTGGGCAGAAACTATAAATACCAAATTCGAAACCATCTTCAACTCTGGGGAAATTCCATCATCTTGGTTAACTGCAAACATAGTCCCCATATTTAAGAGGGGTGATCCCTCCTGTCCTGAAAATTATCGCCCGATTTCCCTAATCGATACTGAGGCTAAAATCTTTGCGATTTTACTTCTTCACGATTTGGAGAAAATTATTGAGACCAAGGGTCTTTATTCTAAATTTCAAACGGGTTTCAGAAAGAATATGAGTACCACTCTAAATGCAATTATCCTTGCGCACGTTATTGCTGGAGCAAAAAATAAGAACTCTAATCCGGTATATATCGCAATGATTGACATGAGTGCGGCCTTTGATAATGTTGTCCGCAACTTATTGTGGATGAAAATGTTGGCTTTTGGAATTCCAAATGATTTAATGTATTGGATTATGAAATTGCACACCAATACAACTTATAGAATACAAATATCACAGGACGGGGGCACCACAGCTCCAATAGGAACAGCACAGGGTTTGAAACAGGGCTGCAACCTTGCAGCAACCCTGTTCAATCTATACATGGCGGATCTGGATAAGAACTGGGAAAATATGAACCTGTTTTCTGTGAAGGTTGGGAGTATATCTTTGCAATGGATTGCCTTTGCAGATGATATTATCTTGTTTGACCCTACTCCTGTAGGTTTACAAACGAAATTAACACTCTTTGAGGAATTTGCGAAGGATCACAATTTGACTCCCAACCCGATAAAGACTGCCATCATGAAATTTGGAGTGAAGCAGAAAAAGGGCAGTTTTAGATGGCATATTATGGATACTCAGATATCTTGTATTAACAATGCTATTTACTTGGGGTATCATCTCTCTGATCAGAATTCCATCAAAGTATGGACAGACATTATCAAATGCAAAACCAGGCCACTCCTCTCGCAAATGAAAAGGATTTATACCCGGTTTTGCAAATTTTCAGTAACTCTGTTAATTGAATTTATGTCCCTGAAGACTGAGAGTGTCATTCTTTATGCACTAGACATTTGTTTGTGTGATATGTCTAATATGTTGGATTGTTTACAAGGTTCACTTTTAAAAGCAGCAATGTTCTTGCCAATGTCCATTCCAAATGCCATCATCCGTCATGAATTGGGGTTGGTGGCACTATCGTTTAGATGGAAATGGAGACAGTTATCTCACTTTGCAAAAATGAATTATCCACCAACTAATTCATTATATGCGGACTTGAATAAGATGCTGGGTACCCACTGTCCTCTCTCTTTTTATAATTACCAACTGAAAATGCAACAACTTTTAAGTGAAGTGAATATTACAGTGAATGATGTTCATCTTCGCCCTTGCTATGCTAAAAAAAAACTCTTTGACTTAGACTGGTGTGTAACTATAGATCGGATTAGGACATATAAATCTTATGAAGAATACAGTGCCTTTGTTAAGCAGCGCATCCCTCGCTATGCACATATCACTTTATTCCCCTGTGAAACTACCAGGAAGGCATATATTCGATTTAGATTTAATCTTTACCATACTAGAGACAGAACTAAGAACTGGCGAACAAATGCCACCACATTTGATGTGGGATGTCGTTTTGATGAATGTAATGAACCACATGAAACATTGAAACATTTCCTACTCTATTGTCCCCATTTTAAAAAAATTCGTACAGCAAGATTTATGAAATTTGTTGATATAGGGTTTGAGGATTGCCTCGAGTTTTTATGGTCTCGTATGATGCAAGGAGCTCACAACCGTCTAATTTATGAATTAGTAAGCTTTTGTAAGCATATAGAAAAAGAACTCATTTTGAGTGGAGAATGAAATGCTTAGATGGTAAATTGATTGGTATATTTTCTCTTGCACCTGTATCTTAAATTGTATTTTAAAGTATTGCGTGCAAATGAAAAATAATGTAATTGTAAATGTTTAAATTTTTTTTTTTTTTTTTTTTAGATGGATTTTAACTTGTTCTTTTGTAAAGGTTCTACTCGAAATTATTCTTGTAAATGAACTAAATGCAAATAAAAAAAAAAAAAAAAAAGAAATTCAGCGATCTCAGTGTGAAGCCCCTCAACCGTCCCGGGGTCCCGCAGCAATCCCTCAGGCATCCTCCATCTCCTAGGGGGTCTAGGGCAATTGTGAAAAGCGACCTCAAGTGTTATAGGGGCATGGTCAGATAGTGTGCGGGTTAGTATTTCGCATGCCTTTGTACCAGCAATTAGAGAGGGGGAGACAAACCAATAATCGATTCTGGATTCGGAATCATGTACCGATGAGTAGTACGTGTAACTCCTCGTAGTCGGGTGGAGAACCCGCCAGACATCTTCAAGGAAAAGCTGAGACAGAACATCCTGTACCATAAGAGAGGCCCTGCTAGGTGCTCTCACAATTGTGCTGGATCTATCAAGCACCGGGTCTATGGTAACATTGAAATCTCCTCCCCAAATTATGGTAGGGCTATTTACAGCAGCGATCAATTGATATACATCAGCATAAAAGGTGGGATCATCAATGTTAGGCCCATATGTGTTGACCAACAATATCCGTTGGCCCAATATCGAGCCCCAGACAAGGACGTATCTGCCCAAAGGGTCCAGTTTATGGCCCTCAAGCCGGAGCCCAAGATTCGGGTGTATAAGAATGGCAACCCCCCTGGACTGGGATGAATAGTTGGTATAGAACCTGGACTTGCCCCAACCGGGCATGATGACCTCATTATCATTTCCCATAGTATGGGTTTCCTGTAGCATAATGATTTGGGCACCATGTCTGACAATGTAATTTCCCACTTTTTTGGCTTTCGAGCGATTGTTCAGTCCCCTCACATTCCATGAGATAAGTTTAACTCTCAGAGCATGAACTGAACTTTACAGGAAATGTAACCTACGGGTAATAACAAGAGCGTGAGGAGAACTATACAAAAGGATTGCGTGGGTAGTAGCGGACAACCCCCAGACATAGTATCATGCATCTCAGACCATGTCAGTGAGCTCCAGACCACTAGTATCAACATTAACCAACATGAACTTCCCAAAAGAACCTTCTCAAAGATGTGACCCATGTAGAGGGGGGGCATACTCACTTTACAACATGGGGTTCGAAACAAACAGTCCCAACCTTTCCCCCCTCTAACCCACCCGCCACCCTCACCGTCTCCCCCAACTCGACAGTGTGCGACCCCAAACTTGTGGAATACTCCCGGGGTAGTCATGTTGCCTCACATGACCGCCATCCCAGGTCTCCAACGCCACCACTCACAGAAGATGGCTGACTGTAATCTCAGAACAGACTGGCCCATGCCTTGGGGACCACAATAGCTCAGTGCCAAACATGAAGGTGTGCATTTCCTAGTCTGCTGGCCGAGGTCCATTGTTCAGGGCCGGTCGCTCTCCTCTTGGAGGGAGGGGTATAGAAGCTTCAATATATGATAGGGCTTCGGATGGGTTCTCAAAGAAGTGCGACCTACCAGCGTGTTGAATTCTCATTTTGGCCGGAAACATTATGGCATATGTGATCTGCCGCTCTCTGAGGAGCTTCTTGACCGGTTCATACGAGCGTCTGCTAGCCTGAACAGAGGCGGAGAAATCAGGGTAGATATGTATGCGATTATTCTCATAGAGCAGCATGCCCGTCTCTCTGGCCAAACAAAGGATTGTGTCTCTGTCCCTGTAGTTTAGTAGACGAGCAATTATAGTTCGCGGTGGTGCCCCAGGTTTGGGAGCCGGTGCTAGGGTGCGGTGTGCTCTCTCGACAAGGAAGTGTTCAGACAATGCGTTGGGCCCAAATAAGGACTTAAACAGTTCTTCCATAGTTTTCTCCATTTGGCCCTTGCCGAAGGATTCGGCCAAACCTACCACTCGGACATTGTTCCTCCTGGACCTAGATTCAAGATCCTCGCACTTACTCTGCAGCTTGTTCATAGTGTCTTTGATATGAGCTATGTCACGACTGTGTTGACCAACAGTATCCTCGGTAGTACTTATCCTACCTTCCGCCTCAGTGACACGCGCGCTTTCCTTATCGATTCTGGCCTTCAGGGACCCTATAGTGGCAACTATCCCATCCAGTTTGGTATTTACAGCCAGAAAGCCGTTCTGGACTAGCATGGCCAATTTATCCTCTCTGTCTAGCACCTCATGCTCGCCCTGCTCACCCCCGCTCCGCTGGGTGTCAACTGGCTCAGAGTGACTGACCGCATTGGTAAATGTGTCCATAGGGCCCTTCTTCCTGCCACCAGGGGTCTTAGGGGCTCTGTTGGATCTGCCAGGTTCCCCCATGATCCTAGCAAGTCTATTCGTGTATTGGATCTGAAACAGGTGCTCTGCAGGGTCGAGGCCACCACCTCCGGGAGCGGACACGAGGGGACCTCAACTGAATGCGGGATAAGGATGGATTGTATCCTCCCGTGTCAATAATGTCCAGCTCACCTCGGGACACTCAGTATGACGGCTCTCAGAGGTACCCACCAGCAGGAAGCAGAACGGCCGTGTATTCAATGTAACGAGGAACTAGTAGTAGTTACAACGAGCGGGGATCCGTCACAGCACAACGAAGGGTGGATTGCAGCCCAACTAGCAACTATACTGCGGGTCTAGAGAGGCAGCTAAAAAGCAGGAGGACCGCAGCCCTGAATCAGGAGTTCTGGAGGTAAACCCCCCTGCGCTGGACGCCGCCTCACCTGTCGAGCGGAGCACTCCAGACGTCTCAGGTGCCCGGCCCGGTTGGAAGCGGTCGCACGCAGGGGCATCAGCACCCAGCAGCACGGGCGCATCCGAAGCATGCCGCCCGAAGAAGCAGGACTGCGGGCCCAGCGGTCGACCCTGCCGGAGGGGCCCAGAGGGGAGCAGGCGGCAGAGCAGCGGGCCACACGCCTGCCAGCGGGACCAGGTCTCAAGATGGAGCGGCGCCCACAGCACCACCCGCAGCCCGTCCGGCTCGTGGGGCTATGCGGCAACAGGATCGCGAACCAGAAGAAGCCGCAAGGATCAGGGCGAGGGGAGGGGGTCCAAAACAGCAGCGACGGGTTAGGAATGGGCCGGGACACAGATCGACCATCCGGCGTGGCACCGGGCCTCCAAGTCCTCTCCGTCCGATGGCAGGCTCCGGCGCCAAGGAGGGGGAGCTCCGCCCAGCGCAGGCCCCAAGAAACAGCAGCCGCGGCACTCGGGTGGATTCCTCCGGAGCCGGGAGCCGGCCAGGGAGCGCCGCCCGTGTCGGAGGAACTTCGTGGGGGCAGCTCTCGGAGACGCAGAACTATTTCGGGCTCAAACTTCCACCGCCCGTGCAGGACCCCGGCCGCAGCAGGTCAACCAAATTGCAGCAAACCAGTCAGCCAGAATGAGGATTTATAAGTTCAGGATGTAGAGGCAGCGCGGGAGCCCCGGGTTTAAGCAGCCATTTTCGACATGCGCAACAGCGCCCCCCACAAATGGAAGGATTTTACTTGGAACATAAATCATTCTGTGATTCCAGAGGTATCTGTCCTTGGTTATTTGGGGTTTTGTTTCTCAACAGAGTCTCACTTAGCAGTGGTGAAGTAAAATGTTATGGTTAGATTTGAAGGCATTATTACTCAAATTAAAATAATAAATGCAAATTCTGTCAATTTTCTTTGATACCATTACTGGAGTTTTATAAAATGAAAGTAATCCCAAAGATGTGTGGTTTAGAGCTGTTGTCTGAGTCTATTCTATTAGAGGTTTGTTAGAGGGTTTAAAAGGTCAGGTTTGGAGGTCTGTTATTCGGCAGGAACCTGGATTACACTTGTGGTGGGTGGTATGTTTATAAATGTAAAAAATAAGTATTTATTATACAATTAAGATTGATGATGGAACTACTTTATTTAATAGGTTGAGAGACGTTTATATAAAGTCTGAAGATGTCGCCATTGAGAAGTGTATGAGATCCTGTGAAGCTCCCTTGAAGGAAGCATCAATTAACCTAAAAATGGGGTATGCCTGCTTTAAAAAAAAATGTAAAGACTGGGATAAAATTCAAAGTGATAAGCTGTATATAAAATATAGGTTAACCTCTCTGGGTCTTGGGAGGCCGCTACCATATTTATGGAAATCTCCTTCGAGAAGTTTAGAACATTATATCTCAGATTTTGGTTGAATTGCATGCTGGTGCTTGAAGTGCTGGGATCTAGGATTGGCCTATTGAGAGACTGTGTAGACTTTGCAAGTTACAGGACAAAGAAACTGTTAGGCATCTGGTTCTCAATTGTGTGGCACTTGGTGAACAGCATATACAATTTCTGGGAAGGTGTGTGCACTCAACCAGTTTTATTTTGAATGATAGCTTGTGGTCTCGGTTGATGTTAGGAGACTCTATGTCTTTATCAATTGCATTGATGGACTTTTTAAATATAACGTTTTTAAAATTTTGAAACATACAATCCTTGGCTTGTGAGCTTTTAACCATTGGTGAATAAGTGACGTTATAGTTGGAATTAATAATATGTTCCAGGGAGGACTGTAATAACTGTGAGGGGCCAAGTGGTTGCAGGTGGTTCTTTGTGGAGAAACTCTGCTCGCATTTCAGGTTCCCAGGAGTATTTTCTCTGTTTCTACTGACAAGGAGGAGCTACCATGTGTGGACGTTTAGTAAACAGCATATAACCCCCATTCGAGCGCAGAGCGTACGCGGGCCCAAGTGGTTGCAAGTGGTCCTTTGTGTTGACTTGTGGGAAGGCATGGAGAGGCACCCACTCATGATCAATTTCAACAGGGAGCTGGTGACCTGCGGAGAAACCGCCCACGTAGCCCTAGCACGGTAAACGGCCTTACATTTATATCTCCACCACTGACTTGCATACTGCTGCGTGCGGGAGACTGCAGAGGACTAATTCCCCTTTGATCTCGCATACACGGCAGCCGATAACCAGCGAAGGGGTGTCTCTGTACGTGGCCGTATCTCAGCATATTTCCTATCCTGCTATACTGATCCCTGGTAGTTAACTCAAGTTTACCATTTCTTATGTGACTGCCTTCCGGACTACGTGTGCACAAGCCGTGAGTGAAGTGCTCACGTAAAACTGTTGATTAAACATAATATTGGAACGGCACTTAAAAGTCTCAGTTGAGCTCGACTTTAGCACTATTTCACAAAAGAGACCATGCCTCCAAAAGCACGCGGTGAAAAAATGAGTTACAATTTGAGAAAAGGTAACAAAAAAAAAAACATGAAATCCAATAAGGCGAAGGAGGGGGAAACTATGGTGACGCCCCCTAATGATAGGGGTACTATTCCTGCTTTATTCCAGAAAATTCTACCAACCCAGACTAACAAGCCCATTGAAGCGACAATACCATCAGTGCACAATAGGAGTCAACCTATGGACATGACAAACTATAATGACATTGATAACAACTCATTATTAGACCTTTGTCTATCTATAGAGAGATCAATGGCGCCGGCCCCCAACAATGCAACCATAAGTAACAATACTATGGGGACTCCCCAGAAAGCGGCAGCCATAAAAGTAGAGGCGCAGGTGCTGCAGCCAGCTTACAGCCTACCCATTGCTCCTGCTACTGGCCGCTTATCGGAATCCCCCAATCTGTGGATCGATATGGAGGATGAGGGTCACCAGGCAGAAGATTCTATTAACGACCTATCCCAGTCGAATGCTGCTGCTACAGCAGATGTCCAGGCTTCTATATCTTCTTCACAGTTTGCATTCAAAATTCTCCTCAAATTATGCGGGAGAATACATGTGAACACAGTATTGCAGCTCAATCTTCCCAACCCGGGTTTGGTGTACGAAACTGAGAACCCTAAAGAGAAGGAACAGGTGACCCCGGAGGCTCCAGCGAACATCGAGGTACCTGTAGCACCTATTGAAGAACAAAGGAAATATCTTACCAAGAAACAGCGAAGGATGGCTAACAAAGACCAGCATTGAAAGACATGCCAGTGGAGGTGGCGTCACCCTTACCCAATAGGGCTAATCCTCAACAAAAATCCAGAAAGGCAAGGAAACAGGCTCTCAAGACAATATAATGGCAAAAGAAAGTGCCCAGATATGCTAACAAGTTGGATCTTAACGGAAAAAACAAATGAAATATCAGTTGTAAATAGTGACAGTCAAGACTCCGTCCTCTCTCAAGACTCTATTACTAAAGAAAATAAATGTTCTACCTCCCAAAGGAACACTTCAAGAAGCGGACTAGAGAATACTGATTCTGAATCTGAAAGTATGGCGGAGTCCAGGGAGAAAAACAGAGAGGATAATAAGATCTGCATAGTGAAGAACCTCAATCAGAAAACCAGAGGCAAGTGGATGGCACGGAGGGCAATGCTTGCCAACCTGCACCTTATACCGCAGCTAAGAGTAATTCTTTGTGAGGATTTTTCATTTATAGAACCACTCCATTCCTCTAACCCTTATGTGACGGCAATACATTGTAAGGTTTTGGCTTCTGCGCAACTCATTCGGAAACACAGGAGCAATTTGGCTCAGGTAGGCCTGGGGGTGGATGTCAACCCAGAGGACGACGATCAGATATTAACAGTGAAGCCAAAGAACTCGAAGGACAATAAAAACCCTAAGCCGCCACTAACAACAGGGAAACATGTACAGATGAGCGATATACAGAACACTCTTAAGTGGCTAGCAGATGCCTTACCCCTGGTGATGAATAAGCCCTGAACCTGCTCTATACTGGTTTGGAACACTAGGAGTTTTAAACATTTTCTTGTGAAGAATGGCTCACTACCACTTCTTATGGAATATTCTGTTTTTATGTTACAAGAAACCTGGCTACTTACCCCTATTGTAATAGATGGCTACATGACATACCATACCCTGGCTCAAAAGGGACAATTTGGAAGACCCTATGGGGGACTAATGATGGGGGTGGAAAAGTCAATAGTATCCAGAGAAATCAAAACTGAATGTGAAGACAATATTAATGCTGTGGAGTTGGTTATTTCTATGAATGAGAATTGGGTAAAAATGTTACTTGTCAATCTATATAACCCCCATGGTGCGACAGGTAGAGAACGAATCCAAGATGTCTTGCATGATTTGCTGAGTGAATGGAGGAGTGAAACGAAAAGCAACTATATCACACTTGCAGGTGACTTTAACTGCCAAATCATGGGGGGAAGTGGAGTTATCAATAACAAATCTTTGCATCCGCTCTCACTTATGGAACATAATTACAATGATGAGGAGGGGAAGCGATGGTTGTGCTTCCTAAAAAACTGGGACCTCGAAATGACCAACGGGTGTACACTTAGTGACCGCCCAGGTAAATTTACCTGGAGGGCTGGAGGAGCGTGTCGCACACTTGATTATATCTTTACAAGTAGCGAGGAGGCATCTATGGTCAAAGATATTAAAGTCTTGGATAATTACTGGAGTGACCATGAAGCACTGAGTATGACCTCTGAAAGTATTACTTACTCTGCCCAGACTACTCTGACTGGTAATACTTTAACCAATCAATCGACCACACGTTTGGTGTGCTCCGAAAATAATATCTTAAGAGCAAGGCAGGACATTAAAGTCTGGGATATAAAGTACTATAATCTGTTTAATTCCATGTCATTTGAGGACATGGAAAGATGGATCTGTACTTTTACAGGAAAGTATGCTGCAAATAAATCATTACTTAGTATCAGGGAATCGGGTAATATGCCGACCTATGATAAAGTAATACGCGATGCCAAACATAGGCTCAGAAGTGAAATACGCAAAGTCAAGACCACTATTAGGTCTGTAATTGCAGCCCACAACAAGATAAGAGAACTGAAGAATCAATATAGGTCCTGGTCTAAACATAGGAAAAGAAAAAAAACTTGAATGTTGACAAAAGACTGTTAAAGTTATTTGCTCCAGAAATACGCAGAATATCTGGGCTATGTTGGGAGAGTTGAGGGGGAGCAGGGTAACCCCTCAAATCAACCCCATAAATGGATGGGGTTCCTTGAGAAACGTAACAGAGAAATGGTGGGGACGGACATAGCGACAACTATAGTCAAACAGGCCCCCCCCCCTTCTCAGTAAGTCTGGAAGAACTCTCAGATAAAATCTGCAAACTTAAAGCCTCTCGTGCACCAGGAACTAATGGTCTTTTGAATGCTGTCATGAAAAATAATCCTACTTTCTGGGCGAACTTACTGACAATTCTGATTGAAAAGGTCCTTAAATAGGGGAGAATCCATGAGTCCTGGCAGACTGCAATACTTGTGCCTGTATTTAAAAAGGGGAACAGATCGAATCTGGGAAATTAGACTGTTCCAGTAAAATGTTTGCTTCTTTGCTACTGCATAAACTACAAACTTGGGCAGAGGACACAGGGGTGCTGGACCGCTTTCAGAGTGGATTCAGAACTGGATATTCGACCACTCACAATCTACTTGTTATGAATCGCTTGAGAGATAAAGCACTTCAACCAAATATGGCCCCCTTGTACGCATTATATATTGACTTCAAGGTGGCCTTCGACGTAGTCAACAGAGAGAAACTGTGGTTGAAGCTAAGGGGAATGGCGTGCCCTGAGGGGCTGCTCCACAACCTACAGCTTCTACATTGTAATACCACAGTACAGCTCATACTGGATGGGGAAGGATCAATCACTAGGCCAATAAAACAACGTAGGGGGGTAAAGCAGGGATGTGTGACTGCTCCAACATTGTACAACTTGTTTGTATCAGGCATCCCAGAATTTATTTGAGCTACTCATAACTGTCCTTCTAAATTGGGCACCCAGCATTGCTTGGTTATGGCGTACGCGGATGTACTGGTTATTTTCGACCATACATTCAGTGGATTATTACGATCAGCTGAACGGTTATGTGAATACGCGGAATTAAACGATTTGGTAATAAATAACGATAAAACTGAAGTCATTCTATACGCGTATGGGAAAACCAGCCGCCGCCGTATGAATGTTGGGTGCCACGAAATACAATACACCCATACATATAGATATCTGGGGTCGGATTTGACTCCAAGAGAAATTCTGATACTTGCTGCCAAAACCGTAAGATAAAAGCTGCCCAATTAACCGCTATGATCTGTCAGTGTTCCCAAAATCAGAGTGGCTACTCTATTTGGGCGGCGCGCCAGTTATACATTCAATGCTTGGTGCCCATGATAATCTATGGGTTAGAGGCTTTGGTCAGCATCAATCTAGACTGGCTCCAGATAATAGAGGGCAAGGTCTGGCGGAAGCTCTTGGGACTGCCGCAAGGAATACCGATGGCAATCCTCAGACTGGAACTTGGCCTGTTCTCATTGAAATCTATGGTGCTGAAGAAGTGGGCGGAACTTTATATCAAAATACAGATGAACCCTACTAATCTGTTGTTGGCGTCTATGAGAGAGGATATTGGTGGGAACAAAGAGGCTAAGTTTGCTGTTGATATGACTGCATTATTCAAGACAATAGGATGGACGCCCAAGTGGGGTAAAGATTTTGATCTTCTGAAATTATAGATGGGGGAGCGCCTGAAGTTATGGGACTGGCATAACAATTATGAGCACCTGGCAGGCTTGGGTAGCTATGGATTTATATCACACCTACTTTACATATACAAGCAGTCCCAAGGGTACTTAAATTTATGCCCATCAGATGGCCTTAGACGCTTCCTACTGCTATTACGCATCAACCACCTCCCAGTGTTAACGGTGACTAGTCCTGAAAGAGCAATACCTAAAACTGATCGGTCCTGTAGGATTTGTAATAACAGGACCACACCTGAAACTGCCAGACATATTCTCATGCTATGCCCAATGTTGGGCCCAATATACATTAAGCACTATGGCAGATATGTCCATAATTTGGACTACATCAAGGAAGATGAGTTTTGGTATATGTGCATAAATACCTTGGATGCTAGTCTTCACCTGGCATTGTATAGAGTGTGGAGTATGGCTAACAAAAGATTGAGTGACAGTAATCTAGTAGCCCCACAGTGTCCATGTATTGGTGTCTCTGACACAAAATGACTTTATCCTCCTCATTCTAGGAGCTGAGTTTCTTTCCCTTTTAATAAGAGCTATGTGTATGGATAGTACATGTACCCTTCTTTTTTTTAATGATTGGTGGATATTCATTTATTTGTTTATTCTTTGAGGTGGTGAATGATTTACACGGAATAGGAAATATGTGAATTTATATTATGAGCTTATTTGGATGATTATGTTTTAAGATGAATATGATTTTAAGGAATAATTAATTGTATGTTTTGTTTTATGTATTTGTGTGTACAGTTTTTGCTTACAAAACTATATCACATTAAATTAAATAAATAACTGTGAGGACAATTTTGTTCTATTTAAATTGGCAGCTAATGGTAATTGATACCAGGTTTGCTAGATTTTATTGGAATGCTGATCATATATTATTGTATTGAATGTATAGTATGTATTTTATCTTGTTTCCTTTAAGATTTGTTGTAATGAATGTGTTTTGATAACTTGTTCTTTTAATCTGATTGTGAAAGGTTTAACATTTAACCAAGCCACAATAATAATAAAAACATTAAAAAAGTCTCTGAATGTCCGCTTGATTTAGTTTCCCCCAAAGTTGTTGTCTTGAGACCAAACCAAAAGCCTGTGTTAGGCCAAAGAAGGTCACATACACCTGGCCCACTCTGTCATGTGCTTTAAAACCATAGTCTCCAAAATGAAGAAGTCATCCATTGTGTAACCTTGGCAACAGCCAGCCAGGCCCTCAGATAAATCATTTGCTGAATCCACCCTGTGCTAAAGCCGAGCCAGAACACATCTTTCATAGATTTTTGCAGGCTGTTAATAAGAGATATTGCTCGGTAGTCTTCCGGGTACAAACCTTTTTGGAAAATGGGAGTCAGAATGCTAAGAGTCCAAGAGGGTGGAACTTTCCCTAAAGAAGAGGTCTGGATCCTGTGACTCTCCAAATGTTCTGGACTATGACTCCTATGATTTCTCACTTTTGCCTATACTTGCTAGGAATGTTGGGAGTGATAGACCAACACATCTGGAGAGCCAAACATTGAGAACCCCTGCTCTAAATTGAAAGTAGTTGATATGAATGGGGCAAACCAACCCACCACTCCAGATTATCAATAAAGGTATTTGCTCTGGCAACATCTGTATCTGGAAACATTCCAGCTTTTATAGAATAATCTGTTCTTTCTGCTGAGAGATAGTAAGGATTCAACAGGTATGAAGAGGATTATTGCTTTATTGGTGAAAACATCTTTGAATGGTGATCAGTCCAGTGCTGAGAGCATAATAAAATCTCAGGAGCCTGTACCTTTTTCCACTTTGAATTGACAAGTTTGCAAGTCCTTCCCATCAGACCTGTTGTGGCTGCCCCTTAATGTCAACCACATTATTGATATTTATTTTTATTCCTTCTTGAATTTAGACAAATAACGGTTAGGCATGCAATGGGTGTGGCTAGGTGTGTTTGAAATGGATGAAAACTGCCCTGAGAGAAAATGGCGAATTCTGGGCAAAATCTGCCAATTTCGCTCACAGAGACAAATCGGCTATTTTGGGCATTTGCCCGAATACAATTTGTTTTATTTTGGAACGTTTTTTCCAAAATCTCAGCCAATTAAGGCTTTTTTCAAAGATAATTAATAAACTGATGATCTAGTTGGAACAGGCCTATGCCGAAAATCTGTTTTTTCACACCATATATCTCTCAGATACATAATGAAGTTCTAACATTTGAGAGATGTGTATTGAAAAAGGTTAGAACTATGGATATAAAATCCAGAAAGATTAAAAATGATCTTATAAAGTGAGGAAGCAATAGTGCTACACTCCCTTAAGAATACTAACCGAAGAATAATAAGACAAGCAGATAAGTGAGGAGCTTCTATTGTTATGGAAGTCAACAAATGTGAGGATATGGCTATTAGTCTGCGTGATGCTGAAAATGCCGTATGGAGGGACCGGGCCTCCTAGTGCTTGTCCTACCACTTCTCTGTGTGTGTTTTCTCTATGTTGTCTGCCACTGAGGTCCAGCTGAACCTCTGGCAGTGCAGCTCTTCATGTGTTCCTTTTGATGAACAACACCCATAGTATACCCGTATGGCACCCATGGGTGGAGGTACACCCTTGTACCCCTTATATGTGTTCATTGGGCACCTGTGTGTTGCCCATAGATGGTGGGATTGTGGCAGCTACATGCTGACTTGGCAGTGGCTCTGAGTGTCATCCATTTTGGGACACCCAGGCCTTGCCATAGAAATCAATGGATTTGTGATAGAAGGCAAGATGGCCCCTGTGGCCTCTTGGTTTCTATTGCCTTTTACCTTGTTTCCCAAAGTCCTGGGAAGCCATGTCTCTGTTCCCTTCCTCCCGAGTGGCTGTTGGGTGGAAATACCATGTATGGCTCTGGGGCTGCCTCATGCCAGACTGACTGGAGCCTTCCCAGGGGCTGTGTGTTGTGCGTACACCCACCCTAGGGGTGGGATCTGTATGAATGGAGTCTGAAGTGAACTGACATGAATGCAGTGTAGTGTGCTGAAAGGCGGGGTACTTAACCCAATCCATATTCTTTGTTATTAGTGTCTGGGTGGAGTGAATTGCCTGCATGCCTGTGAGCCTTATTGGCTGGCTGCCTGCCTACATTGATGCCCTTCTGTGTGATTGGCTGACTGAGCCTGGCTCAGCCAGAGTGAATGGGGAACAGATGTGTATATCTGGGTACGGCTCACTTAGCAATTTGTTCAGAAGCTGAAGTCGAAGCTGAAGCAAGAAGAAGCTGTTCCTTGAAGCCGAGCTGTAGGAGAGATCTGCTGCTGTATTTCTTTGCGTAATCCAAAAGCTGCTGTGTTCTTCCAACAACTGATCCAGAGAGGACCTGCAAAGGAGACCTCTCCCCGAGCTATGAGGGACCATCGTGCAAACTGCTACTCTTCATCCGAAGTACCCTGGATGCCAGTCCTGTGTACCTGCCGTCTGGAGCAGGGGTCTTTGTGAGTCCTGAAGAGGAATGCCCAGACATCTCGATTCAAAAGAGTCCATTGTTATTGCCCAGGGTCCGGAAGTGTGATTCATGACCGCTGGAAGCTGTTGCTGTCTGACACCCAGAAGAGGGGGTACCCTGGCATAGTGCCTCTGGACACCAAGTGCTGTAAAAGTTCCAAACTGCCTAAGAACATTTCAAGGGACATACTTGCCATTATCACTGCCCACTTTTTCCCACCAGAGGGAGTCCCAAGTCCTGTAAGAGGATTCAATCCAGCACTAGAGCTAAGTCAATGCCTAGTCTGGGATACTGAATGGAAACCCTTATTGATATATCTTTATGTCCAGTTCATGAGTTCTGGATGACTACCCCTATATAACACCCCTCTATTGGAACCCCCCTGACCCCACTGAGCCAAGAAGTAGTTCTGTTTTGCAAGTTTAAACGGTTTATTTGAGAATGTAAACAATATATATATATCACACTTTATAATAAATTAATAATTAATATCACACTTCAGAACATGAGCAGTTAACAACAATGGGTAATGTTCTACTAATAAACTGATTTGATTACCCAGGAGTAGTATAAAGGATGAGGTAGCACGCTTGGGAATAGGAATAGAAGAATAAGGTGGTAGAGAATGCTTTATCTAGTTTCAGATGGATGCAATGTTGAATGAAAATGCAATACAGAAAATACTCAATATGATTTCAACAAAACAATGTAATCACTTTTCTCTGGCAATCCATTCCCCCCCCCCTTATGCAATGTAAGGAAATGAAGAGGAGAGCCACAGTTCGTAGAAATGCAATCAAATGTAATTCAGTTCACCCCAGCAAGCTTATACAACAATAGGAGTTTTGAAACACAGGCAAAATGCTTTGAATATGGTGACAATGCAGCGAGAAATATGCTGAAATTACTTTTAATTCCCTTCAGGAGGTTCAGGGTGAGTGGTATCTAGTTAATATGAGTTCAGGCTCACTTTAGCAATGATTCAGAGATGGTGATTAAGAGACAAACACATTTTTAGCAAGGAAAGAGATGACTGCTGATGGTTACACGTGGCAAGTGCGTGAATCGTGATTACGGCAGAAGTATAGAGAATAGCAAGTCGGTTCTAAGCCTGTTGAAAAGCTGAGATTCCAAGCTTTCAGAGGAAAGTTAAGCCACGTTCCTAGCCCAAACGGTTCCAGAGATACGGACGATTTAATAAAGGTAGTTTTTCGGATTTGAAATTTTAAAAGTTCAAAGCGACAGGTTACAGCTTGCAGCTAGAAAATGACAGGTGACAGTTCTACTTAGGTTAAATAGATTGAATTATATTATTATAAACTAATTATATTATATTAAACTAAGGGATATGTTCTGAGTTTTGCTGAGTACTCACAAGAGATTTTGGACAGGAAGGCGACTTTGTCACGGATCCGGTCACTGCGCACAGCACTTCACAGCGATCTGGTCTCCGGTTCCGAGTACAGCTCTGCTTTCTGGGTCACCGGCACTGCTCCTGGATCTTGGGTTCTGCTGGTCTGGTCTAGCACCGGTCTGCACGGCTCCTGGTCCCGCTTTCTCCAGACACAGCGCTGATCTGCACGGCTCCTGAACACTGCTACCGGTCTCGGCAATGTTCTAGGCAGGGAATTCAAACCGCTCGCCCAGCTGTTGATAGTCTGCAAATGATTTTTGGGCCTACTGACAAATACTTTTGCTTGCAGTGGGCCTTCTTGGTTCAAAGTTCTGTAGTCTCTGTTTAGCTTGGAAGTCTAAGTGTAGGATCTCTGGATGTGAAGTCGTCGGTCAGCATGCTCCGCAGCAAATGGAATTGAATGTCTCTACCTGTCCCAGCAGTCTCTTTTTATGTGTTTTGAAAGTGGGTGGAGAGGCTAGCTTTCTAGGCCCAACCCCTTCAGAGTTCTGATAGGTTGGAGAATTCTTTGCGTTCTCACTGGAGAACAGGATTGTGTGTCAGAATGATGTCATTTAATGGCTTGCAGAAAGGGCACTCCCCTGTCAAATTACACACAAATCTATACTTGACCTAAAGGCATATTTCATAGATACACAGTGGTTTGAAATTACATGCACCCATCACGGATCACATGAGGTATACTCTGTTCAAACTCTGATGTTTCTAAGAGCTCGCATTCAGAACTGGCAACATTTTGCATTTTTTAACTGGTTTTGCAACATTGGTTTTTCATTAAAAATTATACACATATACATGGCCTGTCCATACATACTCCAGTAAATTCCCATGTCTCTAGCTTAAACACAGAGTCTGTGGTGTCAATAAATAGCGGGGTTTTGCCCCAGAACATCACACAAATTCAACGCGTCTTAAAACGTGCACCGAAAAATCACAAGAATTATGGTATCATTTAAATAATTTTGACAAGTCCGCACTGTGAGTTATACATCTTTCTTAGAATCATATTCTGGCCAACAGGGGTGTGTCTTTTCAGGTCACATGGTATAGAAACCAGTTTATCCAGTTTCTGCCAAGCTCAGAGACCCTGCCCCTCCCAGCATCTGCCAAGAGGAAGCTGTTTTACGGTCCCCCCAATAAACCATTTGCCTGAGTCAAGGCAGGGCCCATTGTTCAAGAGGAAGCCATTTACGACCACCCTAATAAACCATCTGCCTGGGTCCTTTGTTTAGTCTCTAGCAGTCCCTTGGTAATTCAATCAGAGAGGGGTAACCTCCCCTCAGAATGCAGCCAGGCCTGAGAACTGCTGTGGATCCAGTTTCACTCCAATTGGGGGGAAGTTGTCAGGCAGAATCCTGTTTCTTAAGCCAGGCCCCAGCTAATGTCACTTTTAGTTACCTAGTTTTCTGCATTCAAATAAAACTAACAATTTTTACACATGCAGCTAGAATGCTGATTCTAAGTTCAAAACTATGACATTTTAACAGTTACAAACTATGTGACACTCAAAAGTAGGTCACTCAGTTAATTTAAACATTTCGATTTTGGTGGTTTTAATCCAGTTTCAGTTAGGCTGCTGACATGCATAGCTCAGCCAGTTTTGTTATGAACATTGTTTTGGGCTCTTCATCTTCCCAGATTTAGTATGCACACATACTTCATTCTGCCAGATGTCCGCTGGTGTTCAGTGAGATTTTTGGATGTGTTGCAATGTTTGAAAATAGGCATTTTGAGCTGGCATTCAGAGACACAAAAGGTGATTTTAAAGTGCGGTTTTTCCTTTGGCACACATTTCACTCATGGCACCCCGGCCCATCCTGCTCGCACTGGTGGGTGGCAAGTTAGGCAACCATTTTAGTGTGCACAAACTGTGTGGTTCTCCTGGATTTTGGCGCACATGTGGGCTTTTTGGCCATCTTGGATTTTCTAAGCCCACAGCACCAAATGTTGCAGCATGATAGCTCAAACGTGGGTCAGGACACCCAACAGTGCTGAGTGCAGAGGAGGTCCATCTGTGTGTTTCCCGCCACCAGAAGCTAACAAACATGTCCCGAGGTTCTTTACTTGGTGAAAGTCTGAGGTCCACTCTAATGGTCGAGTCAAGGTCACCAGAAGCCATTCAGAAGTCTGTGCTGCGGCTGCAGCACCGAAGAACCGAAAGTTGGAAAACCGTGATATTCCGAAACCCAACACCAAAAGTGACCTATGTACCCATCGCCACCAGAAGTTATTGAAGAGTCCCAGGGGTCTTACTCTCATCTGCCAAGCCTTTACAGAGCCCACAGCAAGTTCCATCTTCACAGGACTTCTACAGTCGGAGAAATCGCTAAGAGTAAAACTGCTGCACTTCAGAAACACTTTGGTTCAATTTTTCTCATGGACTCAGCATCCCAGTGGCTCTTTCTTCCAAGGGGGGGATCCATCCTTGGAGGGAATCTTCGAGTGAAACTGAGAAACTCTGCCACTTTGCCTGCCAAGGCACCAAAGGTACTGTGATGAGGAAGAGCATCTTCTAGCCTCAGGAGTCATCCAGTGGTCCCAGATTCGTCTTGCATCCTGTTCTGCAGTGGCCTCTCAGGTACTTTGGGGTGGTAGAACCTTTTAAAAGAAAGCAGAGGGTTATTGAACATTATTGGACTGGGCTGTAAATGACAAGATAAGTTACTCCCTAAGTTTTCCCTTACATGTTGCTCAGGTGGGGTGGTGGGGGGGGAATCCTCATTCAGAATTGTTTATCTTGTCAAAAGAAATCATTCAGCCACTGTTCACAACTAACCTGCCTTTCATACCAATTATATGCTGATTCACCTCACTTAAGAATTCACATGCCTATTTAAAGCCGTCTGCAGTTAGTCCATCTTTTACTGAATTTAAGTAATGTGTGGTACCAGATAGAGTGTATATACCTGCCGTTCGTTGAATAAGTATTTCCAAGTACAAAGTGTTATTATTTAAATGTATATATATTCCTGAATCTTATTTTATGTTAAAAAAAGATGTGTTATCACCTAACATAGTTGTGGACATTCCTTTGTGAAGGCTTTGGGGATTCACTTTACTTAAGAGCCAGCCTGCATCACCTCCTGAAAACTTAAGCCTGGCTGCTCGTCCATTGCTACCAAACTGAGAGCCCTGGCTGGGGCTTTCTGTGTCTTTACCCTACAATATAGAGGGCAGAAGTAAAGATGCTACCCTCCAGTCTTTACATTCTGTTTGATGTTGAATAAACTGCAAAATCCTTGATAAAAATCTGTAAAAAGATACTCAGGTGCTAATCTTTGATGTTACCGAATTTGCCCTGGGCCGACATTGGATTAACCAGAAGGAGTTTGAGTTGATTAAATGCAGAAAATACAAGACATTTTTATGCTGTACCCAAAATCCATAAAAATATGGATAGGACCATGGGCAGACCAATAGTAGTGGCATGTGGCTCAGTACCTGAACCTATTTGTCAATATGTGGACTATTTTTCGGAAGCCTATCAGTCAAAGAACAAAAATGTATTTGCGAGATAGCACAGCAGTTCTTAACATTTCTGAAAACATGTCCTTTGATGTAAATGAAGAGTTTATGGTTACTCTAGATAGTCAATAACTATACACAAGCATCACTCAGAATGAAGCCATTGAAGTGGCTCAGGATATTCTAACCAAGACTGAATACGCTGAACCTCCACTGAGTGAATCAATAGTCGAATTGTTAACAACGGGATTAGAGAAAAAATGTCTTTGAATTTAAGAACAAATTTATCTTCAAGTAAGCGGGACAGCAATGGGGGCATCTTTTTCACCCTGTCTTGCCACTCTATATAAGGCTAACTTTGAAAAAAATATATGGGGCCGATAAAAGAATGGAGATGATATATTGATGACATCATAATGATCTGGAATGGGGTTGAAAATACCCTAATAGAATTATGTATCATCATCAATACATGTAATAGTAACATTCAATTCACTAATGAACAGTCAAGGGAAAAAATACATTTCCTGGACTTGGAGATCAAGTCACAAGGTGGCTATCTTGTGTGTACCTTATATAGAAAACCAACGGATCGCAACACACTTTTGCATTACAGCAGCTACCATCCGCAACATTTAAGAGAAAACCTCCCTTAAGGTCGGTACTTAGATTGCAGAATAATTGTACTTTAACTGAGGATTTCAATTGCCAATCAGATTTGTTAGATACATGTCTATTAGACACGGGTTACCCCAAGAAAATCTATCTTGCTTTCCAAAAGAGAGCTTGAAATACTCAGCGAGAGGTGCTCCTTATGAATCATGTCAAAAACCAAATGAAACATACTATAACATGTGTTTCCACCTTTTGTCCGCACACAGTTAATATCAAACTACTGATTACAAAATACTGGCCACTAATACAGCTAAGCATGCCAGGGGAAGATGTACGCCTATTTGCCTTAAAAAGAACGAACAATCGAAAAGATCAACTAGTGGATTCGAAACACTTGACAACATATAGTAGTGCAAGATTGTGGAATCTAGGTCCAGTAGTGGGATACTTCCCATGTGGTTCTTGTTCTGTACGCCAGTTTACTGGCAAAGTATTGTCTTTTAAAATGTGTTCAAAGGATTGGAAACTCAGAACCATGACCAAGTGCAGAACCAGCAAGATAATTTATTGTGTGAAATGTCTATGTGACTTTCTTTCTGTGGGCCGAACAGCTATAGAGGCTAGAATAAGGATGCAGATGTATTGAACAAAATATTCTGGAATTAAGTGGTAGACAGAGATTTAGCTCTAGTTCACTTAAATACTAGGAGATATTATCTGATTAGATGTGGACGTAATGTTGTCTAAATGTGTTGCTACTATATTAGAATGTTTAGATGGGGATAAGTCAGTTTGTGTGATGTGCAACTATATATGTTACTTGCCACTGACATGCACATGCACATTATCTCAATGCTGTTGCACTTTATAATGTATGTCATGAAAGTTATGCATAGTTTGTTGTGATTTTGATCTAAGTCTCATGTAATGTGTTTACAGATGATTCTGTTGATTTAACAAATGATCGTTGAATAAAAACAATGAATGTAAATTGGAAGGAACGTTAATTTTATTTATATCAAAAATGAAATTTCGGGCAAGAAAATGAAAATCACCCAAAAGAGTTGAATAGAGAAAAACAATACACTCCACAGACCTTGCAATATTTGCGGCACATTTTGCTAACTTTACTTTGCTGGTAGAAGTGTCATACACCTCTAGTCGAGGCTTGCTTTGTTAGGCACCATCTTTTAACAAGCATTGTTTGTGAAAGCAAGGACCATCTGACGACACTTAATACACTTCCATGTCTTTCCAGTCGTGTAAAAACTAACAGTGGCCTTTACTTCAGTGAATTTGCGATTTTTTTTAAAACTATTGATTATGGAGTGTTTTGTCCTTAATGGGGGAAAATCCCTCATACCCTACTTTTCACTTTTATTCTATTCCCCACCTCTTCATTCCCTAATTGTTTTTTGCACTGCTTTTAAAAAAAGGATGTTTTTATCAAGTTACTTTTGCACGGATGTGAAGACTGTCTCTAGTCTTACACCAATGAAAAGACACGTCACCCTCGATGCATACGGTAGATCTGGATGGCGAGAGCACTGCACAAACTCCCTAAATGCAAAGCAAGCCTCCCTTTGAGGAAGGAGTCGGGGTGAAGTGGGGATCATGAGAGGAGACTAAGTGACCGGCACGCATGGTGCCTATGGTTTTTTTAATTATATAAAGAGACTTATCACTTGGCTCATAGGTTTATGGTTGGATATGAAGGAATTTTGCTTTTGGAGTCTGTGTGCAGATTGAAGCTGGACAAGGAGTTTATTGTAAAATGACATTTAATTTGGGGGCCATGAAAGTGAGATAAAATAATGTTGAGATGTGACAAAGAGCATTTTTGAATTTGTTGTAAATGAAGGTAAATAATGACAAACATCACAAAAATTAAATAAAGCAAGCAGTAATACCGTTTAAGTTTATCAGTGCATACTTTATCACAAGTGATTTAATGCATGCACCACTCGATGCACCAGTAGCTTTGTGCAAGGAAGACAATTAGGTTTGTTATGTCATCCAAATCCATGAATGATTGAGAATGAACCCTACAGCATTTTAAAAGATGCCTATGAGTCCATTTTTGTGAATCACATTTGCACATGAGCATCTCAAAAAAGCATCAGCTAGCTCCAGATTCACTCATTTTCAAAGCAAAATCAATTTCTTATTACATTTTGCAGTTCGCAATTCAAACTGGCTTACAAAAGAATGGAAAATGTTATCAACTCTGCAAACATTTTTTCCTATTTTTTTAAAAGCTTATACAAGCGTACTTTGCCAGATAAATCACAAGAGTGATCTGACAAGAACTTTCAAATAGAGCCTGATACACACATATTTGCACTGCCGATGCCCACAGACATCTCTGGGTTGTGTCTGCTTCCTTATCCCAAAACCACAAAATCTAAACCTTGTGCGGATTAGGAGATGTGCTCCGACATCTCTGGATTGCACCTGCTTCCTTATCCCAAAACCACAAAATCTAAACCTTGTGCGGATTAGGAGATGTGCTCCGACATCTCTGGATTGCACCTGCTTCCTTATACCAAATCCACAAAATCTAAACCTTGTGCGGATCAGGAGATGCCCTCAGACATCTCTGGATTGCACCCATTTTCTTATACCAAATCCACAAAATCTAAACCTTGTGCGGATCAGGAGATGTGCTCAGACATCTCTGGATTGCACCTGCTTCCTTATACCAAATCCACAAAATCTAAACCTTGTGCGGATCAGGAGATGCCCTCAGACATCTCTGGATTGCACCCATTTTCTTATACCAAATCCACAAAATCTAAACCTTGTGCGGATCAGGAGATGTGCTCAGACATCTCTGGATTGCACCTGCTTCCTTATACCAAATCCACATAATCTAAACCTTGCGCAGATCAGGAGATGCCCACTGACATCTCTGGATTGCACCTGCTTACTTATACCAAACCCACAAACTCTAAACCTGGTGCAAATCTGGAGATGCCCACTGACATCTCTGGATTGCACCTGCTTACTTATACCAAATCCACAAAATCTAAACCTTGTGCCGATCAGGAGATGCCCTGGATTGCATCTGCTTCCTTCAACCAAATCCACAAAATCTAAACCAGGTGAAAATCTGGAGATGCCCTCAGACATCTCTGGATTTCACCTACTTGCTTATATTAAATCCAGAAAATCTAAACCTTGTGCAGATCAGGAGATACCCACTGACATCTCTGGATTGCACCTGCTTCCTTATACCAAATCCACAAACTCTAAACCTGGTGCAAATCTGGAGATGCCCACTGACATCTCTGGATTGCACCTGCTTACTTATACCAAATCCACAAAATCTAAACCTTGTGCCGATCAGGAGTTGCCCTGGATTGCACCTGCTTCCATATACCAAATCCACAAAATCTAAACCAGCTGCAAATCTGGAGATGCCCTCAGACATCTCTGGATTTCACCTACTTGCTTACATTAAATCCACAAAATCTAAACCTTGTGCAGATCAGGAGATACCCACTGACATCTCTGAATTGCACCTGCTTCCTTATACCAAATCCACAAACTCTAAACCTGGTGCAAATCTGGAGATGCCCACTGACATCTCTGGATTACACCTGCTTACTTATACCAAATCCACAAAATCTAAACCTTGTACCGATCAGGAGATGCCCTGGATTGCACCTGCTTCCATATACCAAATCCACAAAATCTAAACCAGCTGCAAATCTGGAGATGCCCAAAGACATCTCTGGATTGCACCTGCTGTCGTATACCAAATCCACAAAATCTAAACCTGTTGCAAATCTGGAGATGCCCTCAGACATCTCTGGATTGCACCTGCTTCCTTACACCAAATCCACCAAATCTAAACCTGGTGCACATCTGGAGATACCCTCAGAAATCGCTAGATTGCACCTGCTTCCTTATACCAAATCCACAAAATCTAAACATTGTGCAGATTAGGAGATGCCCAAAGACATCTCTGGATTGCACCTGCTTTCTTATACCAAATCCACAAAATCTAAACCTGTTGCAAATCTGGAGATGCCCTCAGACATCTCTGGATTGCACCTATTTCCTTACACCAAATCCACCAAATCTAAACCTGGTGCACATCTGGAGATACCCTCAGAAATCTCTAGATTGCACCTGCTTCCTTATACCAAATCCACAAAATCTAAACATTGTGCAGATCAGGAGATGCCCTCAGACATCTTTGGGTTGTACGTGCTTCCTTATAACAAATCCACAAAATCTAAACCTGGTGCAAATCTGGAGATGCCCACTGACATCTCTGGATTGCACCAGCTTCCTTATACCAAATCCACAAAATCTAAACATGGTGCACATCTGGAGGTGCCCTCAGAAATCTCTGGATTGCACCTGCTTCCTTATACCAAATCCACAAAATCTAAACCTAGTGCAAATCTGGAGATGCCCATATACATCTCTGGATTGCACCTGCTTCCTTATACCAAATCCACAAAATCTAAACCGGGTGCAAATCTGGAGATGCCCTCAGATATCTCTGAATTGCACCTGCTTCCTTATACCAAATCCACAAAATCTAAACCTTGTGCGGATCAGGAGATGTCCTCAGACATCCCTGGATTGCACCTGCTTTCTTATACCAAATCCACAAAATCTAAACATTGTGCAGATCAGGAGATGCCCTCAGCCATCTTTGGGTGGCACTTGCTTCCTTATACCAAATCCACAAAATCTAAACCTGAAGCAAATCTGGCGATGCCTGAAACATGTGTCAGATGATCTTGAGCGAATCTTTAGGAATCACATATTCAGGTCAGCATCTCAAAGATGCTCCAGGCATCTGCAGATTTGCTCCAATTTTAGGCATTGTGAATCAGGTATAAGGTGCCAGGTGCAAATCAGAGGTGCTCATGGGCATCTCATCGTTTGCTCCAGTTCAAAACCTTGCAAATCTGGCTCAGGGGCTCCTCCCAAAGAAAACCCCACCCATTTTAGGTCTAGTGCTACCAGCTTTCTGGGTTCAAGCATTTGCTTTCAAGACCTATTCAGAGTACCTTAACAATTGGAAATGCCCCCCTCCCTTCTCATGCTCTTGGCCGGCCCCTTCTGAATCGCAGAAGAATATGTAAGTCTTGAAGGCTGACTCCACTGCAAAACATCTTGTCTGGAAATGTTCCAACACCTACAGGGTTTGTAAATCACAAAAAATACAAATATTGATCATGCATTTAGTCCTCACCACAAACAGTAGTTTCTTAACACATACTTAATAGGCACTATTGTTACAGACATTCATATGCAAAAGGGTTGGGGCAACAGCATTACAAACTATAAAATAAGAAAATTGCCTTCAACAATAAAAACGTAGAAGAAAAAAGGTTGGAACAGCATTACATATTAAAAAGTGTCTTTTAAGCATGATTCAAGAAGAGAAAATACTGTCTTTACAAAGCTGCCCCTGCTTCAGACAGTTTCCAGACTCCCTATTGTGTAAAAGAGGTCAGCTGAATACAACAGAATATTGCGTGTTTACACTACCTCTTAAGACAAAAAAAGGGTTATGTTACCCATTTAAATACCATTTTGGCTTAATGCATTGAAAGTCAACCTCGATTCAGACCCAAATGTCCCAGTTTGTATTTTGTTGATTCGTTTTCTATTTTTTACCATTATCTCCTGAGCTCCACTGCACTGGTTGATTACAGCCCCTCTTATTGAAATGCTTAAAAGCTGGAGGAATCCAGCATGCATCTCTTTACAGAAATGTGCTATTATAAATGTTTGTGACTGGGCTGCAAAACCCACCCCTTCCCTACCAGTCGCCCAAGCCAGTTTGCCAAGTGCTTCATAGCTTTGGGAATGAACCGTATTCAAGACGAGTGCAGCCATTAAGATGAGAGGTCACCTCACTGCCTGACGGGCAATAGGACCTGTCCAGGTCGCTCACTCTCCCAATCCCACTAGAGTCCACCAAAATATATGCGTATGAACTGAAACCCCAGTGGAAAGGGAATGGGGATGAATAATCAGGACTGGCCAAGCCTCATACTGGTGGGGGCAAACTTTGCTCGCCACCCGAGGTGCTATGATGAGAGAAGTCTTGGGACAGGTTGTCAAACACCACTTTATTCCCCACCATGTTCAGCAATGTCCCTCACAAATAATTTTTGAAGTCATAGAGCTCCCCCACACCAGGACATGGAGGCCTCCAGCCTAGAGTCTTCCATGTCATGTGGTGAGGGGAGCCCTCGGACTTCCAAAATAGTTTCTTTTTGAAGTCACTCTGCCTTCATAAAGACATTATTTCCATTATGGTTCGATCATTAACGGAAATAATATCTTTATGAAAACTGAGTGACTAAAAAAATGTTTTGAAAAAAAAAGATCCAAGGGGGGCCCCTCCCAGGACATGTGGTGGCGGGGCCCCTCCTCCCACTACTGCACCGTGGAGAGTACGGAGGCCCCCGCTACGCCAGTGGACAGTCCTATAGCACCGATGTTATGGGGCACTTGGTAGTATTCCCAAATTATCCCATATCCAGTATGAAATTATCAGCCAGTCCTGACTTTTAAGCTAATTTCCTATTGAATTGTGTTACTTGTAGGCCGCAAATTATCATGTGAAAAAACTATAAGTACTGTACAAGACTCCAACATGACGTTCTAAGGAAGCTGGGACTTCAGGATCTGACTTGTAACCCTTTCTGTAGGCTGTTTCCTCAGCGTCTGCCTCTCTCTAGTGATCTTCGGCTGGGAAAGCGGGTAGTGGTTTGTTGGTACTTCTCGCTTATGTGATCTATTGAATAGAAGACTCAGAAGTTGTCTTATGCCAATTCACAAACAAATTTCTGTTGTGTGGCAAATCACACGCATGGTAAAGCGTCCCTGGCTTATATGTTGGTATTGAAAATGTGGGACATTAGGAATTCATAACAACATTAATCGGACAACGTGTTCACTGCTAAGGAGCAATGCGTGATCATTTGGAGCACCCTTCCACGATATGCTCTAAGTCCTCATTAAAACTGGCATCTGCCTCCACCCCTGTCCATCAGTCTTTAACAACTGAAATGAAGATACTTCTTGGATTTACAAAATATGTTCAATATTTATAGATCCATTATTTTTCTGGCTCGGCTCATGTTTGACTTTTAGACCCAAGCCGGAGCTCCTTGTTAGTTATTTTTATACAATCACAAACAAAATAATTACTTTTTAATAAAGTTAATTTGATCATGAAGTTATACAGATCTATTATCATAAGAAAGACCGGCAACAAAATTCAATCTGATATCTCACAAAATGTTGTCACATGGTACAGCCTGTGAATGCACATTCTCATTCCGAGTATGGTGCAGAGGTAGAAAAGTGTCAGTAACAGAATTACTGCCACTTTTCCCGCTTCGCCAAACTCAACTCCGATTTTGGCCTTGGAGTGGAGGATTTACCTCCAGCAAAATGTTGTAGGGAGGGTAGCTCAGGGGCAATGCATTTGCTTTGGCAGCAAACAACACAGAGTTATCAGTTAATCCTCCACTCGAACGCCGAAAAATTACTGCTGTCGAAATTACCACCAGTGGTAATTCTGCCAAAATCCCCATGGAGTTCTGTGAACTACAAAAAATGGAGATTTACACCACCTACCACCATTTGTAATCCTGTGATAAATCCGCAGGACGAAGTGGCAGTAGTTCAGAGGTAACTACCCCCAAACTTGGAATGAGGGCCATTATAGCTTCCACCAAATGGGTCATACGCAAACCACTTGAATCATAACGAATTTACCGCAAATTCTGCTACTAAAACAGTAATATGGGAGACTTATAAGAGCCAACACGCAGCTTGTGTATCGTGCTGAACGCTTTGTCAAAGCGTATATAACTTTTCAAAATAAAAGTAATTATTGTATTTAGTAGCCGCTTTTGCTTGTCAAGTGCAGATAGTACTTGCTCTTGAATAGTTTTGATAGTTGCACGCCTTGTGCATTCACTAAACATGCGGTCCGATTCCCATCTTCAGCCATATAGCTGGGGGCTGGTCAATTCTTGCCCTGGGTGGAGTTGTATAGGTTTAGTTTTCGTAGTTGGATAGACATGTGTTACCATGAGCATAATAACAGCTTGATGGCTGATGCATGTGGAGAGGACTCCATCTTCTGGATTTGCGGGCACACGCTGCACACTCAGCAATGATCGTGAGGAGTTCCAATGTTCTACCTGCCTTTCTTATCATTATTAATCTGTATTACTGCATGATCAAATTACTTTTCTTGAAGAGCAATGATTGTGTTTGGAGATTGCATGAAAATAACTAATAAGGTGTGCAGGGCAATAGCCCTGGGAATCAATATATATATAATATTCAATCTAGTCATGTGTGCAGATGCCACTCAACAAGAAGGGATATTGCACAGCCCCATTTTTACTACACATGACATTAAATCATCTGTTAACCATTTGGAATACCTCCAGTTATCAGCCTGGGCACAGGTGCATCTGCTCAATGAGGGGAAGCTCTTAATAATATTATTAATTGTTCAGAAGATAGCTCAGCGTGTTAAGTGATCTTTGCAGAGATCTGTGTTCATATGTCTGATTACAGTACTAAATGATGGCGAGGTTGATTCTGACTTTCCTCGCTCTGAGATTGAAATACTGTACATATACTTTGGCGATAGTAAAACCTGCAAAATGGACTTGCACCAAACAGCGCAAGTTATTGAGACAACATAGCATCAGTTGAGTGCAAGTCTAGAGCTCGGTTCTTCCAAGCGAGTGTTGTTACTACAGGCAGCCACCCCCAATGAAGAGCATAACGTGTTTATAGGCTGAGGGGAATTGGTAGCCAAATTCAACACTGTGGAACCAAAGTGTTGAGGTTCATATCCTGGATTTACCATGATGTGATATGATATGATATGGCATTTGTAACACGCCTATACATAAGTGTTTCAAGGCGCGAAAATCAGACGGTAGAGTGATCCTGAGCAAATCCTCTTATCTCACTGACTAGTATTGTGCTTCTATTAAAACAAGATCTGCATTTGGGTGGCAATTTTTAGCCCATTGAGTGCTGCATCCTTCATGCAGGCCATTTGAGTAGAAGGGACTGTAGACAGAAGAGTGCCAACCAAATGTCTCGAGCCTGTCTGTTTACTCGACACAAAACACAGAATGCTTTTTTGTACAAATTCAAATGTTCTCCACATCCTGAATGACAATCAGCTAGTGTATGTGTTAGATGCATTTAAAGCTCTAACATACAGAAGTAAAATCCAGATCTGACTTCTTCGCCTCACATTGATTAAAATCCTGATGTTTTTATAGTTACCTTGATAATGGAGAAAATTAAACTACAATATTTCTTCTTTTTTAAGTGCATATGGCTGAGTAAATCAACCTTTTACACTGAGCAAAAATAACATAATTCACATAATAAAATCCACACAAATACCTTGAATGAATAAGCTCACACAAATAGCAGATACAGTTCAAATACAATGCATATACATTTGTCTACATATTTAAGGTAAACAATGGATGAATTAAAGGGAAGAATAAGAAGAATAAAACATAACCATATATTCAACTGTTAATTAGGGAATGCATCCAGAGGTTATTTCGCCCGCAGCCATATATAGTGGGCGGCAGATGCCACTGCAAGAGACTCTGCACACTATAACATGATCAGATTGATGAGACCTACATTTAGAGTATCCTTTCTCATAATTCGTTCTCAGAGCATGGCATTGAGTGAGTACATGGCGGAATGTCTCCACTTGCGATTTGCACTGTCTGCAACCCCGCTCCTGCCAAGGAATGCCCTTCCATGCTCCGGTATCCTCCAAAACATGTCAAATGTCAAAGCGCACATAGAAAATAAAACGTATTAAAGACGGAGTATGCAAGTTGACTAAACAGCTGCAAGGAGTATAGGTAAACAATCCTTGGTGGGTATATATTTAACGTATTTGCGCAGTTTTTCCAAATGCCTGAGGGACTGCACAAGGGCAAATTGCCTAGATTTCCTACCCAGTTTGCTCAAGAAAAGACCCACCTCTAACTCCAGCGGAAGCGACAGCCCTATATCCAAACAATAGCTGTGAGCCAGACTCTCCAGTTCCAATCGAATGGCCTCCACGGGAACCGCTCCAGGGAGGCCAAGTATAGAGCGCAGTATTTTAGCCTCTAATTTGTGAAGCCACCTAACAGCCTTCTCTAGCAATACTTCTAGGATGTATAAAATACCAGGGATGTTAGAAATCCTCTATGCATTAACTTTGTCCTCCATCGAACCACCTCCACAATTGTCAATGACTTTTTTTTATGGCAAGCCATTTCTACCAGGCTTTCAGAGGAATGGCATGGGCAAGATAAGAAAAGGAGGGTGAGCCCTTAATAAGAATACCCAGGTACTTATAATCACCTACCTGCTCCAGACTAATTCCACCTAGTCTCCAAGTAAAGGAAGCATCACTATAGGCCCTTTTGCCAATAGTCATAATTTTGGTCTTAGCTACATTAGCATGGAGGCCATTTAGATCAGCATAGCTTTGGAGGAGATCTAGTGAGTGCTGAAGGCCCACCAGCATCCTATCTAGGATGACAGTATCGTCAGCATATGTTTAACAAAATATATCCTCATTCCCATAGTTTGGGGGATGATTATGTGCAGACTTCATGGCCGTGTTGGTGGGGAAAGCCTTAGATAGCGTGCCCTCCTGGGCCATCCTCCTGGGCCATCCTTACCTTAGCACTAGTATCACTATGCTACAGTTTAATGAAATGGAGTAAATAGGGGTCATACAGGGCCGTCATTTCACCAAAATGGCTGGGGCAGCGGAAGTGACATCACACGGCCCTTGACCGCTGGTGACATCACAGGAAGTGACGTAATTTGACCCCTCCCCATAGTAACATCATGGGAAGCAATGGAACACAACCTATCACCACTTGACAAAACAGGAAGTGGCATCACATAGCATTGTTTCTAAGTACACTACGAAAAATATGGTTATATCACTGTAAAGTGATATACATTTATGCAAGAGTGGATCACCATATGTATCATTAATATCAGCGCGTATCGGCCCATGTAACCAAATTACTGTGAATGCAAGCAGACGTCCAATGCCAAACGATAATGATGTGTTATTATATAGCACTTGCGCTTAAGCGCTTAATATAGAACAAATATACATATAATATTATTATATATAGGCCCATGTAACCAAATTACTGTGAATGCAAGCAGACGCCCAATGCCAAACGATAATGATGTGTTATTATATAGCACTTCCGCTTAAGCGCTTAATATAGAATAAATATACATATAACATTACCCAACCTGTGTTGGTACTCATTTATCAACCCCAGCAGAATGAAAGTCTGAGTTGACCTTGCTGGGAGTAGAACCTGCAGATCACACACACATTGCACAGCAATCGCTCAACCCACTGAGCTATCTTAACGGCTATAGCTATCAGAAAACCAGACACTCCAGAAACAAAGAGCCACATGCTGCTGGCCACAGCCCAGGAGCCTCAATTTAATTTTTTTTTAAAAGAAAAAAAAAGATGTTTTCTTTTTTTCTTTAGGGGTAGCAAGGGAAACCACAGGGGTAGCCAGGGAGACCTCAGGGGTCGAAGGTGCAATCCCTGGCGACCCCTAAATGACGTCTCTGACCCCATAGCTCCAATTTCGCCCATAACCTGGATCCGATTACACTATCAAAATCTGTGCCGTAATCAACATAACACATATAGAGAGCAGTCTCAGACTGTTGGTAGGTGTCAGAAATAAGTGTACGGAGAACCCAGAGGGTTGTGAGGTACTACAATTCTTCCTACAACCAGACTGCGTGATGTTCAAGAGACTGCTTCTCTAATAAGAGGGTTGAAAAGAGTTTAGCGCTACACCCAGTAATTTCCAGGCTGCTGGCGGGGACCCTGCTTATGCACCAGTATCAACATTGATTCTTGCCAGGACCACCGGCCTCACAAATATGCAGAACAAATTAATGCAATACAGGAGCCCAAAGTAATGGGTCTCCCTTGATTACTGCATTACACAAGCCATCAGGGCCAATGGCCCTGGAGGCTTTAGACTTAATAATGATGTCAGCTACGTCCGCCTCCCGGACCTGTGACCACACAGCAGATCCAACCACAGTAACAATAGCCACTGAAGTATTCATTTCCTTTTCATTGCAGTACAACTCCCCCAAATAAAGGGCCCCACACTTCCTCCATAGTCTCACACACCTAGCTGGCAGCCGATCCTGATCTAAATGATCATGGGTGCGGATCAAGAGATTATGGAGCAGAAAGCGGATCCCTTACATGTGTGATCTCGTAGCCAACGCTTGTATTGTACCTCAATCTTGACTTTGCATTTTCTTCATTCAATGCTGGAAGGTCACTTCTTCGCTTAACTCTGCACACCATGGCTTTACGTCCTTGTTTCCTTTTGGCTATGCCCTGGTCTGATGAGGCCCCAGACCTGCCTGAGTATTTGCGACTGACAAAATGCCTGTGGGCAAACGACCAATACGTATCTAACATAGTCTTAAGATCGCAGTTACTATCTCTGAGGACTTTGCCACATGTCATCCCACTATAAAGCAAGGAATTATTAAGGCTATCGATATTAAAGTTAGACCACAAAAGCCTATTTCCTTGTAAATGCACTGTGGGTTTATAATACAAGGTTTCTTGGGCTTTCACTGGTTGAGAAATACATTTCATACTGAGCATAGCGTGATCGCTCAAAAGATCGGGTAGCAAATCTAAGACAACAGAGTAGACAAAAATAAAACCAATACAGCTACTATATACGCCATTGGACCAGGTTACATGGGATATGGAAGTCTTGGTTTTTAAAGGATGTAAATCGAATTCAGCCAGGACCTCCAGCCACTCTTCACCTTTTTTTACAACCAAGGCTTTTTTGCCCCTCTCTCCCCCGTGCAGCCACGAAAGTGCTCTGAGTGCAATCAACGTTAAAATCTCCAGAGAGAATTAGACCACCCTTAGGTGTCTGAAAACACCACGTTCTAAGGGTGTCTAATACAATCAACATTACATCTGCAGTAGATGCCCCTAAGCAAATCATATAGAGTGACCACCAACGATCCACCAGTGTCCATTTGGGTAACGCAGTAAAGAGGAAATTGCTATGTGGTCGCCATACAGAAAAAGGGGCCATAGAGAGAACAGATTTTACCCCAATACAAAGAACCCCCTTTGGCCTGGTCCTTAGAAACCCAACTCAGGATTGATATTGTGAATGGAGGATAGCACAGGGGCAACGTGCAGGTCTTGGAAGCAAGATCACACAGAGCAACAGAGGTTCGAATCCTGGTAAGGTATAAGGCTCCTTAAATAAACACAATTAAATTAAAGTAAATAAAGTAGCGGAGGAACTAAAAACCAAAAATCAAAGAATAACCATCCAAATCAAAGGGAGCAGTCAACCAAGTGTCCTGTAATGAAAACAATTGAATGAGCCTTCATTCATTCATCACAACCCCTGGCATTTCCAAGGAAGGAGCGATGGCCCTGAGAGTTCCAAGAGAGAGCATGGAAAAAGGAAACTGGCTCAGAATGAATGGATCAGGAGGGCTTAAGAAGCGCTGTTGACCAAAAGCCGGGTATCCTAAGAGGCTAGAGGGTTGGCCCTGGATTGTCTGCCGGGGAAGAAACATATGAGTTACGATTACTCAAACCTAAGTATCCCTGCATATTGCCTGTAGGCAGGAAATTGGGGCAATATGGGTCTTATGGGAGAAGTGGGTTGAAAAACCAAAACATCAAATCCCAGCTCAAAGAGCGGCTTAGAGTTTTTACAGATTGTCAACCACAATAGGAGGAATGAAAGTGGCCAGCACCCAGTTAGTGCAACTGTTCATTTTAGACTGTTCCAGCCTCTCAATATCCTTGGATGAGATGATGCACAGATCACAAAAATAGAAACAGATCAGGAATAAGATATAATCAATTCAGTAGCCACAATCGATTTAGAAATGGAATGGCAGCGTAGGGGTTGATCTCCACAAATTTGATGTACTTGGAGCTGGCAAACCAGGCTGTGTCCGCAGAAAGTTACGAGTTGCTAAGTGACATCTGTTGCAGAGCTTCAACGCAGACTGGCTAAGAATCCCGGCTAAAACTGCTGCTTCCCCAACAGCAATGCCAGAACAGGGTACTGAGCAGATAGATAAACCAGGACCTTTGGTAGGGGGTGTACTTCTGTGCCAGAGAGCCATAGTTAGAGGCCCGACCCACTCCCGGTCCCAAGTGACCGTTAGCGTCTGTGGCAATACAGGACATAAGCGAAAATCGTCCAACCTCGGACTAGTGATTTGATTTTGCTGCCAAGGACGATAGCACAATCTGGGTAAAAGAATAAACGGATTTTGGGGGTGCAATGCAATTAGGGCGTTTCCATTTGTCAAGGGGGCCTGGAGCAATACCTGTCTAATGGTCCCATCTCGTTGGTAACCGTGGTATGGCCAGTGGATATAGGCAGCATATTGCCTGCAGCTTGTTTCTGAACAATTTTAGTGGAGACGATTTTGAGAACTCAACTCATTTGTCTTGACGAGAGAGTCTAGTAGGTAACAAACTTTGTTTCTGCTTTTTTTTTTTAGAGAAATTAGTGGTCCTCTTAAGCATATAGAACGTAGGGCTTCAGCAGCATGCTCCCTTGCATCAGCAATATCAGTAACAGACTCCTGGTCAAGAGCCATAGTTTAAAGGACTTAGACGAGCACACCCGGTCAAGGGCGGCTGGTGCATGCTTGCTAACCTGAGTATACAAATGATCTCCAGAAGCAAGCGCTTGTAATACGGGATTTGACTCTTCAAAAACTAAGCTTTGGGAGGTGCAAGAATTAGAGCTGCGTTCAAGGATGATCTCAACTGTTTTATCTAATGTGAGTTTCGTCTCCCATTGCTCCTCAGCCATGTTCGTACATAAAGAAGCAGAAGAGCTTCCATTTTAGAGGTAATAGAGGTCAATACAGAGGAAGAAGATGTCTCATCACTGTTTTTTTTAATCCAGTGGAAGATTGTTGCCCAGTACTGAGTCATTGTCTGAGAGGTCGATGTCACATAAAGAAACTCAGATAAAGATACGGGTTTCTCGAGGTCCGGATTAGCAAAAAGATTGGAGCCTATTATGTTGTTATAAGTAGTGCTACTGGACCCCAAAGAACTCATTGCAAACTTAAACAAATATTGAGCAATGATCCATTGTTGTCAATGGAGGGGGAGCAGTCAAATGTTCTTTTAACTGGTATGCTTTTATCACAGGTGTGAGGATCCCTCTCAATGACTGGTTTCTATAGCAAGTTGCTCCTAACCCCGGAAGCAGCACCCTCGAGAACAACAGTGATTTTAGGTTAAAAAAGGTCCATATTGCCAACTTTATCCTTTTTATCTTGCGAGGGGTAACATCGTGGCCACGGGGACATCACGGCGGCTACAAGAGTGTTTTCCTACTCACGCTGTCCCACTACATAAGCCGTATTTGTGTTCCTTGGTGCTTTTCTTGACGGCAGTATGTGTTTTCGGGAGATGGTAAAATATCCGAATCGTTTGCCTGCAGTGGCCGGAGGAGGTGAGACTAGGAAGGCAAAGAGGGAAGGTGATTGCAGGTCCTAGGTAGCAAGCTCTGCAGGCACAACAAACCTCGCCCTTTTTTCTGTGCGAACACCAAAACTCACTGTCTTTTACTGCGGGTTATTCGAGTCTGTGCATCTCCTCCTGCTCCCTGCGAGTCTACGAGTCTGCAATCACCAAAAGCACTCTCGCAAAACTGGCTGTCTGTCTTCTTCTTGCTGATAGATTTTATCCATCAGCTGTGATTATTGCATACCGAGGCTTGGGCCTCATTACTCCATCCTCACGGGTTGTGTATGTAGTTTTGGGTTTGGATTCTTCTTTATCTGTGTGGACTTGTCAGAGTAGGGCTGGTTTGACAGGGTTTTTGCATGATGGGCCGCGGGTAGTTGTCAAATGGGTTTGCAGTGGTGGCAGTGGGTCTTCTGATCAGAGGGTTCAGGTTCTGATCCAGTCCTTGGCAGAAGTTCTTACTCAGTTTTGCTAGATGTTCGTCCAACATCTCGATACCCAGTTCTCTGTGAAGGTCAGCTATCCTTGTGAAGATTGGAGCTCCAGCCGATACCCGCAGGGCCTTGTTCTGAACTATCTGAAGACTCTTCCGCTGTCGCTCATGGCAGATCATCCATGCTGGGGAGGCATACGTCAGGGTAGGTCTGATGATCGCCTTGTAGACGTTGATCTTTGTCCGGAGGAGCATGCACTTGGTCTTCAGGAGTGGGTACAGCCCTGCCATTTTTCCTGTTGCCTTCTGCTGAGTATTCTCGATATGGCTTCCCCAGTTGAGTTTGCTGTCCAGGGTCACACCGAGATAGTGGCTGCTGCTCTTCCTCTCGATTGTCTCTCTGATAAGGCTGATGTGTGGGTGCTCCTTGATCTTCTTTCTAGTCAACAACGTTGCAGTTGTCTTGCTGGTGTTGAGTCCTATCTGCTAGTTGCTGTACCACATCAAAATGGTATCCAATGAAGCTTGCAGGTTCTTTGCCAATTCCTTTTCGCAGAATGACTGTAAGATGACTGCAATATCGTCCACATACAGTGCCAGGTCGGTCGTGTGTAGATCTTTCGGGATGTTGTTGATGAAGATGTTGAACAGGAAGGGTCCGAGGTTCGATCCATGTGGCACGCCTGTTCGGATGGGATGTGATGAGGAAATCTCAGACCACATGGCGACTTGGAAAGTGTAGTCTCCCCGGAAGCTGGCAATCGTCTTCACCAGGTAGTTTGGAAATCCCAGGCCAATCAGCTTCTGCAGCAGTACCTTGTGCAAGACTCGGTTGAATTCTTTGGCGACATCCAAGAAGACGATTCCCGTGGACTTCTTGATGTTGAATCCGTGGCTGATGGTGTCCACCAATCTCAGCAGCTGATGGGTCGTTGCATGCTCCTTTCGAAATCCAAACTGTTCCTTTGCTAGTAGATTCTCTCTCGCAAAAGTGTGCAACCTCCCCCTTTATGCTTCTTCCAGTAGGGAGGCGGACCTCTGGTACCAAAACCAAAAGAATGGAGAGTAAATCCCAGTAAAGTCCCGGTAGAGTATTGTCGAATGCAAACGTAGGTGCGTGTCTGTACTCACCAAAAGCACTCCCACAAATTCTTCGTTTACATAAGATGTTTTTGTATTGTTTTAAAATATCATCATGTTGGGTTATTGCATGATTTGTTTACTTTGAAAGTTCAGTGAAAAAAATAGGAAATTATTTTAGGTCATAAAAGCCAAACATTCACAAATAATAGCACGTTACTGTAACAACAGTTGGGTAACATTTGTGATCTTGGAAAACAGATTGTTAGGCAGGATCACATACAGTACCCTTTGGGACCACTACATGCAATTAAGACTACAAGTGTAAGCACAATTTCACCTTTGGCACAAGCCTGTACTACACAGCACAGTAAAGTGGTAGCAATGGCTGAGCAGCCAGACTTACCTCAATAGTTTAAGTGAGCAGTAGGACAAGTTACACAAAGTACCAAAAAATACAGTGATTCAAATATACACTTACTCAAGGTTTCTTGGTAAAAGAATATACAATGTATAAAACATTACACTAGCAAGAGCAGCTCAATATCACACACTAATAAACCACAAATACACAACCGATAGGTAAATGAACAAGTTTAGCTCCCCTGTAAAGTGGGAGCAAAATGGCACTTCATATACTTTTAAAAGGGGTACCACGCATTCAACAACGTCTGTGGCAAGTGAAGAACCCGACACTAGAGAAGACAATTGAAATAGCCAGGTCAATTGAACTGGGCGAGAAATGTATGAAAGAGGTACAAAACAAAGTGGAGATTGCTGAAATAAAATCTATTCATGATATGGAAGATGGACAACATAGCAATCAGGAAGAGGATTTGATTGCCATGGTTAAGAGGTTAGTTAAGTCTGACACAAGTGGTGGATATAGTCAAGAGAGAGGCGGCATGTTCAGACAGGATAACAGATGTCTAAATTGTGGATGGTATAAACATGCAAATGCGGAAAGAGACTGCCCAGCTGTGTCAACAGAATGCTACAGATGTGGACATTTAGGTCATTTTGGAAAAATGTGTCGCAACAGTAGAGGAAGAGGAAGATTTAACAACGGGTATGGGAGAAATACTGGTCGTTACAATAGGGGCAGAAGTGCAACAATGACGAGCATAAAGGCATTGGAGGAAATTGGTGGTCCAAGCAGCTTGTTGACAGTCACGGATCGATTTGAAGATGGAGTACAGACACTTGCCATTACACCAGGTGAAAGTGGAGTGGGACCTTGGGTTCCAATGGAAATAAATGGTATAACTTTACAAGTCATGGTTGACACTGGTTCTCCATATACGATGGTTGATGTAAAGACGTATGTGAATACATTGAAGAAAAAGATGGAAGAGTTACAGATGACAAAAGTTAAAGCGACAGGTTATGGAAAGACACCTATCAACATAATAGGTTTTGTTTGGGTACACTTAAACTTTGAAGAAAGGAATACATACTGCAGATTGTATGTGGCTGAGATTGGGTTTTCAATAGTAGGATGGTGGGAGCAAGCATCATTGAAAATCAGAATTCACCCAGGTGAGAATGTGCACATCTTATGTATCACCGAGAACAGTTGTGACACTGCAGATGATTTGGCAAAGTCTTTTCCCAAGGTATTCAATGATAAAATTGGTTTACTTAAAGGGTTTGAACATCGTATCATACTCAGAAGAGATGCAAAGCCAGTTCTACATAAAGTGAGGAACATACCCATAGGCACCAGAGACGCATTGAAGACTGAATTAGAAAGACTATGCATGCAAGACATAATCAAGCCCATTTAAAGTTCGGAGTGGTTGTCACCGATTGTACTTGTAAAAAAACCTGATGGATCCATCAAAATGTGCATGGATTTAAGAGTATTGAATGCCAATATTTGGATAGATCGGCATCCTTTGCCGAATATTGGGGAAATGTTGACTACCATGAAACCAGCTAAGTATTTTACGACGTTAGACCTATCATCGGCATACCACCAAGTTGTGCTGGAAGAAGAGTCTATGCATTTGACATCCTTTATAACACAGTTGGGAGCTTTTAGATTCAAGAGAATGCCTTTTGGATTGGCTTTGGCAGCCGCTGTGTTCCAAAGGTTGATGCATCATTTGTTTGAAGGATTACAAGGAGTACATTAATTCCAAGATGATATTTTGGTGTCTGGGATGTCTGAAGAAGAACATGATGCAAAGTTGTTAGGTGTACTACAAGTTCTACAACAGAAAGGAATGACACTTAAAATTGAAAAGTGCAAGATCAAGAAAGATGAAGTTACATACTTGGGTCATCGAATAAACGCTGATGGAATAAAGCCAAAAGGATTGTTAGTGGACACCATTCTTAAAATTCCAGAGCCCAAAAACAAGGACCAACTTCAGAGTTTCATGGGGTTGACAGAATACTACTCCAAATTCATTGATCATTATTCGGATAGAACTGAGAGATTGAGGAACTTAATGTGTAAAGGAACGAAATTTGATTGGTCTGAAGAATGCAGGAGAGAATTTGAACAAATCAAACAAGGCACCAGCGTTAAAGATGTTTGACTCGAGTGCAAAGACAAGAATATCAGTTGATGCAAGTAATATAGGACTAGGAGGTGTACTGGAACAAGTACAAGGAGGTGAAATTGTTCCCATTGCTTTTGCCTCAAGAACATTAAGAGGTGCTGAGAGAAATTATTCGACAATAGAGAAGGAGGCTCTTGGTGTCAAGTGGATATTAGAACATTTCAAAGGTCTCATTTGGGGCATTCCAGTGGACATTAGAACAGACCATAAACCACTTGTTCATGTTTTGAACTCAAAAAACCCTCACATGACATCTCCACGCATAAGAAGATGGACACTGATTATCATGCAATTTAATGTGACCATAAAATACACTCCAGGAAGAAGCAATGTGGTAGCGGATTGTTTTTCTTGCCTACCATGTGAGGGTGTCATGGCCGATTGTGAGGACAGAGAAGATTTAACGGAAGAACAAAACATGGATTGCATCATAGCTCAAGTGCATCCTAGTTTCTCAAAAGAGGAATGGATTGAAGCCAGAGAATGTGACCCTGAACAAGGAATGTTAAGAAGAGCCATCGAAAATGGTTGGAAAGATACTGATGACAATCTGAAATCCTGGGAAAGATTCAAAGCTGAATTGTCAAGTAATAAGATATGTGTCTATCGAGGAGAACGCATAATACCTCCGGCAAACTTGAGAAAGAGGATTATGGACATTGCCCATGAAGGCCACGTGGGTAGAATGTTGACAAAGAGAAGAGTAAGGGAAGCCTATTGGTGGCCTAACATGTGGGGTGAAATGGAAACTCTAGTCAGAGATTGTACCGCATGTGCAGTAAGTGACAAGAGCAAATCGACACGTGTCACTCCATTGCAGCCAGTAAATATTCCCAGTATGGTATGGACAAAACTTGCCATTGATATAGCTGGACCGTATGAAGATTGGTGGATTACACATCCAAATGGGTGGAATGTGGTGTTGTTCAGGACTCTGTATCGGCTATCAAAGTCTTGAAGTTTTTGGAGGAAATTTTTAACAGGGAAGGAGAACCGCAAGAACTTGTGTCAGATAATGGAGCTCAATTCACATCCCTGGAAATTCAAAAGTTTTTTAAGGATAGAGCCATTAAACATAGCACTACGGCCTTGTACCATCCAATGGAGAACGGTTTAGTGGAGAGGATGAATCGTTTCATAAAGGGAATTATTCAATTGGCCGTTGTGAATGGTCTACCATGGAAAGAGACGCTCAAGGAAGCCCTCAACACATACAAAGTTACACCACATTCGGTGACTGAGGAAGTTCCATTCACATTGATGAGAGGAAGGATATCTGCAAATAGGCTTAGGCCTGCTTGGATGATGAACAAAAGAAACAAAGAGATAAACCTGGAAGAGATTGTCAAGAAAGTGAAAAAGAAACAAGAAGAGTATAAGAGTTATTATGACAAGCAAAAACATGTTTGGGAGAGTCAAATTGTGAACGGTGATTGGGTGAGAGTGAGAGAACCAAAACGCATGATGAAAGGAGAGTCAAGATTTCGTCCTCCCCAAAGGGTGATAGAATGTTCAAAGAAATCGGTGATTTTAGATGATGGCAAAAAATGGTCATGTGATGATATAGTCTTGGCAAAGGAGGAGGAAGTAATGAGAAACGAAAGAGAACAAGACATTTATGGGGAGACATTTAAAGATAAAACATTCAAAGATAAGTTTGATGAGTCAAGTATGATGTGCAAAGAAAGAACACAGGGAAAGAAAACACAGGAAAATCCACATGAGAAAAGAGATGACAATGATCAGCCAATATCAAGACACAGGAAAAGAATGTGGAACCATAAACAAGACTATGTGTACTATTAAGAACATGAGCACTGATGACATGGTTCCAGGATTATGTTACACATCCTTGTAACATGAAGATCCCTTGTATCCTTTATTTTGATAAAAATTTAAAGTTAAACAATTTATATACTATATAAGCATAGCAGAAATGTTACGTCAGAATTTTTCTATATTTTAAATTCATTATAAATTGAATTTTATTTAGAAAGGGAGATGTGAGGATATTGTTATAATTAAATGTACATAGACCGTATTGTCATAAGCACGTGTACATAGTTCCTGTTATCACAAGCACGTGCAATGTAACTATGACAACATCTTCGTGTATGGCTCCAGAATGTTGATGAGGTCATACACGAAGATGTTGCTGTAAAGGAAGTTGGCCTCCTGGGGGCTCCTCCAATAAAACCACTCTATATACATTAACACGCGTAATGTGTTTTACAAATTGCATATAAAACACAACAAAGACTCGCCCATTCAGAGTTGAATAGTTCCGAGTACTATTGTAGTTAAATGACCAGTGCGACACTCTCCTGATCCATATTATTACATGGTCATATTTAACACCACAAATCGTTTAAATTAGGTAGAATGTGACATTTTCCTCACGTACATATGAAGCAAGACTCTGTCAAACCTTGAAACACAACCAGGTAACCTTTTCATACATTTTGTTATGAGTCTTGAAAGTACATTTTGAAAATCCACAGGCCAATTTTTGCCTTCTGCTGAATTGCATTCTGGTATTAGTAGTCTTCCCTTCGAGGTGGGGGAATAATGCCACAATTGGAAACTTTATATATGTATTTTATTTTGATTAATATTACGCTCTACTCCAAAGCGTTGAACATAAGAGTAAAAACGGTGCAATCAATACCTAAAACAGAAATAGTTAATCAAGTGACAGAAGATGGGATCTTAGTGTGACCCGGAAAGATGAATAAACCAAAATACGGTGAAGAGAAAATGGGAGCAAGTTCCAATTTAGAGGTACTATCAGTGGTATAACACTAAATGTGGGCACCCCCCTGCAAGCAATGCTGAGGGGGCCCCCCAACTCAGCAACAAATAATGGGTCGCGCCACACTCTGGGCCGGCCTAGATTATCATGCTTGCGCAATACACACAAATGTGCTGTTGAAGGGGTATGCCACACACTGCACTAGGAGAAAGATATACATTTGTGTTTTTATGCAATATACAGAACACTTTCTAAGAAAAATTGGCTAAAAAGCCTGAGTGTTTGCAATGGTTTTGTAGGGTAACACAAATCTAATACATGCGAGTCACCAACAGTGCACAGGAACATTCATGTTTTGCTATTAAAAATGCCATGCCACAATGAAAACATATCAAACTGACTGCACAATCTAGACCAGTGTAATAACATTACAGTAAAGCATGCCAGGCCACATTTAGACATACCTAGGCTGGTTGCACCAAAATGACAGTCGAAGCAATAACACTCATCAAGAAGAGAACACACATTCAAGCCTGTGTCTCTGTGACCTCTAACAACACGGCCAAACTCCTTAAAAACTGTAATTAACTGGTCAATCCTGTGGTGGTCTTTACCTCTCGTGTTCCCTCCCAGGCCCTCTGTATGGCTCTGTTCTCTCACATCTCCACTAAAACTCAGGACATCCAGTCCCCCATCTCCTCTTCCTCTCCCTTTTCCTCTCTTGGCCCCCCCATTGGCCAGCTCTACTTCTCTTCTTCCTTTCTCCTCTTTCTATCTGACAATACCTGATGAGGTTTCTAGACAAGTCCAATCTTTGAAAGTGTTGTCCAAACAGGTGCTCCCCTGCTCCTCTAGAAACATCAAGGACCATATTGACACCCTCACTCGAGCCTTGGCCGATTTCTGTAATCTCTCTTTCACCCATAGAACGTTCCCCTCTCCCCTTAAGCACTCCCTCGTGCACCCACTCCTCAAGAAGCTGTCTGCCTTTCCTGTCTGGCAAACTATCACCCAATATCCATAACACCTTTCCTGGGCAAACTGTTGGAAAAAACTGGCCATCTTCCAGCTTACTCTCCACACTGAATCGGTTGGTTGTCTCCATGACCATCAGTCTGGCTTTAGAGCTGCCAGAGGCATGGAAACTGTTCTCCTGAACACCTGTGAAGATCTGCTCTCTACCCTTGATTACAGCATTCCTTCTGTCCTCATCCTCCTTGATATTTCCTCTGCTTTTGACACGGTCAACCACGCCATCCTGATTAATCGAGTCCATGAGAACCTGGGCATCACATATCAGGCCCTTGAGTGGCTGACCTCCTCCCTCTTGGACTGCCCTTCCCAGGTGCAACTTGGTCCCTTTCTCTCCGGCACATCTCTCCATACCTGTGGCGTTCCCCAGGGCTCCATCCTCTCACCCTGGTTTTTCAACCTCTTCTTGGCCCCTTTGGCCCCTTTGGCCCTTTGGATCTCTACCTTCTCCTCTTATGCAGATGACAGTCACCTTTCCTTCAGGCTCCCCTCAGACTCCTCTCCTCTCTCTCTCATTGCTGACTGTCTATCTGCGATTCAGTATTGGTGCACATCCATCAATCTCTCCCTTAATGCCAGTAAGATGGAGACCCTTCTCATTGGGACCCCTGCCCCTGCTTTCCCTCTCGCAATCTCTCTGCCCACCTTGGGCCCTCTTCCTGCGAGGCAAAAAACTTGGTTGTTATCTTTGACTCCACTCAATCTTTCTCTCCTCACATCTCGGACATCACCAAGAAGTCCCACTACCAGCTGCTCCTCCTCAAAGGGACTCTTCCCTGTCTCACTTTCCCCCAGAAGCTCACTGTTCCAGAGCCCTTGTACTCTCTAGGCTGGACTACTACAACAGCCTCTTTCGCAACCTGCCTTCCTCTACTCTCTGCCCTCTGCAACTAATCCAGAACAGGACTGCAATACTTATCCTTGGCCTCAATCCCAGGGATCATATCCCTCCAGCCCTGAAATCTCTCCACTGCGTCGTGGTTGCTGAAAGGATCGAGTTCAAGACCCTTTGCATTGTCCACAAAGCTTTCTGGGCCCAGGCCCACACTACATCTATCACTGTCTTCCAAAATACCTTCATTCTCAAGCCCTTCACTCAGCTACCTCCAACTCTCTAAGGGTTAGACACTTCCCCTGGCAGAGATTGGGGGCAGGGGGGTAGATATCTCTCCTATGCAGGTGCTTCCCTCTGGAAAGGCCTCCCTGCCCCTCTCAAACTTGAGCCGGACCACCTGAAGATCGGGAAGCAGCTGAAGACTTTCCTCTTCTCCTCTGCTTTCTCTCTCTCCCTCCCCTTCTGACGTACCTGACCTACCAGTCTGCTATACCGACTGGTTGCTGGGCTACCCTCAGAGTCTCACTATGTCCAGACTCTTTCTTGATCAGTCACCCCTGCACTGCCTCCGGGCCTACCATGCACTTAGGAGCTGTAACTGTAACCCTAAAGCCCCTTGTTCTCCTTGCACGACCCAGAGCTGCACTTCCCTGGCTGCACTTACGGAGAGAATTGCTGCCCTGTTTTCCCCCCCTCTCCCCTGCACTTCCCTCCTCCCTTTCCCCTTGCACTTCTCGTTCTCACACATGCACAATCTGAATGACACAAGCCCTAGTAAGATTGTGTGTCTTGTCCTTCCTCTATCTTCACTCCTGTGTCTTGTCGCGCCTAGAAACACTTGTGTACAGGCGCATTATAAATGACTTATATAATTTTATCACAGATGCCCAGAAAAATATACAATGCTCCAGTAAGAAACTACTAGTCTGGCAGCACCCAAATGCCAATATAGCCAGGTAATTACACTTAGCAGGACTGCTTTATCAGAAATGCCCAGTTATACAGTTATAAAACAAAGTCGTACCAAACTGAGGAATGACTAGACTGGCTGCACCAAAATGCCTCTCTAGTTGCTAATACCACATATCATGCCTGCTTAGACTGAACATGGACAACCGTTATGATTTGTCACACAATCCTGCCCCCCCACAAACATCCCCTCTCCTTCACACCCCTTCCCCAACATCCAAAATCAGTTCCTTGGCCCAGAATTACCTCCACGTCCTTCTTCCTTGTCCCAGATCTTATATATGAGGCTTCTTCACTCATAGGTAAGTCCCGGGATGAGGAAGAGTGGGACTAGGAGTAATGAAGATTATAGGCAACTAAGTAAGACATTACCTCCATGTACCTCTACCTCATCCCAGTACTTGTGTATGAGGCAGAGCGCCTCATACACAAGTAGTGGAACAAGGAAGAATAGGGCTAGGAGTAATGAAGATTACCAATAAGTAATCAAGGCTTTAAACATAAGTAGTGGTGCAACACCATTGAGTTGACTGGGATTCAGCAGCCACCCCCCACCCCCTGAACTGTTGGGCTATGTTGACTCGACCTGGCTGACCTTCAGAGCATTTGCCGAACAGAACAGGACAAAGATGTTAAACGCCACCTGGGTTTTGCTGTTAACAAGAGCCTAGCAAGAATTTCACTGTTAGTACCTGCATTCAAATGCCACATTTTTTTAGCCAATTGAAGGTTTGATGTGGGTTTAGTACTTGCATGCCAGAGGAGTGATGGGAAGGGTAGAGAGGGAACAGGAGACCACTCAATGCTCGCAGCAGTCCATAAGTGAGAGCTTTAAACCTTAAAGGAGAGAGTTAACAGCTTGTAGCATTGAAGCTGCACTAGAATAGTCTCATTAAAATGCGTAATGAAACGGGATGCCCCCAAACAAATAAGTTTGCCCCTCCCCCACCTCCCATGAAGTTAGCGCCTCTCCCAACATTTGAAGGGTTAGCCCCCCAAAATGTAGGTTTTGTTGCACCCATGAACACAAGCACACACACCATTCACCATATATACACACATACACACCCAGACATCCATACATTTAAGTGTGCACCCTTTCACCATACAGGCACACACACCCAGGCACCCACCCATACATTTAAGTGTGCACCCTTTCACCATACACTCACACAGGCAGCCACCTATACATTTAAGTGTGCACCCTTTCACCATACACTCACACACGCACCCGTCATGGGGTTAAGGGGAGCTCTATTACTTCAAAAAGAAATTGTTTCTTTTTGAAGTCACGTTGACTTCATAAAGAAATGATTTCCTTTAAGGACTGAACCATAACGGAAATAATTTCTTTATGAATGCAGAGTGACTTCAAAAAGGTACTGGGTGTCATTATGAGCCTGGCGGTAGCTGTGCCAGTAAACACCGGAGTCATGAATGTTCCCGTACCCGGGAATGTGCAACTACCGGTGCATTACAGCCCTGGCGGACCCGGTAATTGGCCATTCCCGGACGCCGGAAAATATTACTCCCCATTACCATTGAGTCCAGTTGGACTCAATGGGAATGGGGAGGCTGATTGCACCGGCACCATTCATGAATGGTGCCGGTGCATCCGTCGAGTTCTGCGCACCGGTACCGTTCCGTTTGCCAGGTCAGACCTGGTGGGCTGAAAGGCACCCGCTTGCAGAACTCATAGTTTGCTGGTCCGGAAACAACGGTACCGGCAAGCTTATCGGTACCGTTGTTTCCAGACCGGCAAACTCATAATGAGGCCCACTGTTTCTTTTTGAAGTCATAGGGCTTCCCCACCCTATAGTCTCCAGCCTAGGGTCTTCCAATGCATGGGGTGGGGGGATCCCTCAGACTTCAAAAAGAAAATGTCTTTTTGTAGTCACTTTGCCTTCATAAAGACATTTTTTCTGTTATAGAAATAATTTCTTTATGAATGCAAAGTGAAATCAAAAAGAAAAAAAGATTATTTTTGTTGAAAAAAATATATATTTCTTTTTTTTCTCTAAGTGGGGCCCCCTCCCAGGAAATGTGCTGGTGGGCCCCCCCCCCCACGCACCGACGGGGCTGTGGGGGCCCCTGTTATGCCAGTGGGTACTATGAGAGAAAAAGAACGGAAACGAGATTGAGCACAAGGAGAATGTGGGACTATGAGAAGGCAATGAGAAGCCGAATGAAGTGACCGGGAAGGAAGGTAAAAAGAAAAAAGCAAAGAAAAATAGGGAGGCACAAGACCATGAGGAGCTTTAAAGACTAAACATAGAAAGTAAAATTTTAGACAGTGATGAAAAGAAAGCCACCCAAGTTTAGCGAGAGAGATGGAAATAGAATCACCAGGGGCGAGCAGACAGAGAGTACGAATAGAAGCATTGAAAACGGATTTTAATGGGACCAAACGGAAAATAGGAAATCCAAATAGTGCAGACGGACAATGAAAAAGCAGTGAAAAAATTAGAGCAGACACCAGTAGCTTTGTGGCATTGAATGTTATAAAGGAACGAGCTTTGCAAATGTTATAAAGATGAAACCAACAAGAACGAGCAGATAATGAAATATGATGTACAAACGAAAGATCAGAATCGAGAAAAAGACCTACGTTACAAGCCACTGATGAGATGTGTAACTGAGCTGGAGGAAAGGATATAAAAGAAAGTGAGATGGAGGATGAAATATTAGAGGCAGGAAAAGATAACCTCAGTTTTAGCAGCATTAAGAACTAAAAAGTGATCACACATCCATGATTGGATGGCCAACAAGCAAGCACTATGTTTAAGGGGAATATCATCTGTAAAAAAGAGAAAATGAAAGAAAAAGCTGTGTATCATCAGCGTAGAAGTGATGTGAAAACCCAAAAGAAGAAATAACCCCTGCTAGTGAAGAAGTATAGAGAGAGAAAATAAACTGGATGAGAACTGATCCTTGGGGAACACCACAAGTGAGTGACTGTGTTTTCTGGGATAGATAAGATTGAAACCATGCTAAAGTAGAACCGGAGAACCCAAAAGAAGAATGAGCAGACAATAAAAGAGTGTAATCAACAGTATCGAATGAGGCAGAAAGATCTAAATGTATAAGAAAAGAAGACTGTTTAGTGTGACGTGCAGAGTGCAAAGAATCAAGGACAGACAGAAGAGCTGTCTCACTAGAGTATCTTGGACAAAACCCGGATTGCAAATGAGAAAGAATAGAATTACGAGAAATAAACTGAGAAACCTGAATGTAAACTATGCATTTGAGAATTTTTGACAGACAAGGCAGAAGAGATATAGGACGAAAGTTAGAGGCAGAAGATATGTTAGCGGAAGGCTTTTTCAAAATTGGAATAATAGTAGCATGTTTGAATGATAATGGAAAAACAGAAGAGGAAAGAGAAGAATTAAATAAGATGGTGAGATAGGAAACGAGTAAGGGATGGATTTTAGACACAAGCACAGATGGTAGCGGATCAGACAGAGAGGATGTAGGATGAGCATGAGCAAGAACAAGAAGAGAAAGAGTATCTTCATTAGAAATAGGAGTAAATCCATAGAATATTTCTTTGGCAGGTACCAAAGATGAGACAATTGTATTATTTTCCAACAAGATAACTTACAAACTTTGCAAACCACATCAATTAACACATCATCTTACATGTCTGTTAAACCCCCCCATCCTGCCCCCTCACCCCAGCATATTCCACTCCTTGATCTCTATATGTTGCACCTGCCACCCACTTTGGCCTGTCGAACCCGCCTCCCACTCTTGTCCCTTGGGTTCACGTAATGCGTGTACCAGAGTTTGGGTGCCTACCTGTGCTATTAGTTCTTGTATCATGTGCCTCCAGGCTACTAAATCCACGTTTTGTTCCTCTGGTCCCCGTCGGGATGCTTCTTGTCACATCGAAGTTTCAGCCACTGACCATTTTTGGAGGTCCACTAACCATACCCTGAGTGCTGGGCTATTGCATGCTTTCCATCCCATCGCTATCCTACGCTTTGCCAAAATATAAGCCATATCTCTCAACTTGCTAACATGTCTCGCATGCTCGGGTATTGGTAAAATACTTAGTAAACATGCTGTTGGGGAAACTGACTCTGCTGTCATTACGACCCTAGTCAGGGTATGGGTCAGCTCCTCCCAGTACTGGCGTATCTTTGTGCAGGCCCAGAATATATGCATCAGGTCTGCATCCACCAAACCGCATATCGGGCATGATTGCTCTGTTGCTTTGCTGAATGTAGACATTTTTTTTGGGGTCAAGTAGGCCCTGTGAGTGATGTACAATTGGATCAACTGCAGTTTTGCATTTCTGGAAACCTTTTTGTGATACCCCATGATCCTGCTCCAGGCTGCGTCAGACAGCTGCTCCTGCAGGTCTGCCTCCCAGCTATTTTTTATTTGTATTAAGTTGTAATCTGGCCTTGCCAGTATCAACTCATATAGCCTCCATACTGCATGATCCCCTTCAGATATGTCGTAGAGAGTTTCTAACTTTTCATCTTTTACCATCCCCCATGTACCCCGGCCATCTCACCTTAACTATATGCAGTAATGAGGCATGTATTATGTGCTGCCCCTCCTGTATTCCTGATTCTGCAACTACTGCATCAAAAGTCATCAGCCTCCCCTCTCTAAGTACATCTCCTAATGTTGCCACCCCTTTGGGCTCATTTCTTGACATTGAACCTAAATTGCATATCTTCACTCTTTAATGTTACCAGTGGGATTTGTGGTGAGTAGGGTGTGTCCTTGCTCAGAATACGGCAGGCTCTTTGCCTTATCACTTTACCTAGCTTCAACAATAGTGGATAGCTCGGGTCCCTTAGCGCTGCCGTCCACACCGTCTCTTTCAAAAAGAATGGGTGCACCCTTTTGTAATAGCACAGTGTCTTGGGACTGTTCATCCGACAACCAATTAACCACAAATTGAAGTTGGCATGCCACAAAATACCCCTCAAAGTCTGGCAGCTTTATCCCTCTCTGCTCGTATGGTCTCTGTAATTTCTCTAACAACATTCTGCATCTCGAATTGTGCCACAGGAATCTCCGGCAGATGGTGTTCAGTGTCTTAAAGAATTGGGGTATATTTTATGGAACATTTGTGAAATAGTGGAGCAGCCTGAAAAGAAGAAACTTTAGAAGTAAAGTAGAGTGCAAGATCTGTAGCAGTTAAAGTAGAATTAGTTGAAGGATCAGGAATGAAATATATTTGCGAGAGTACTTTACTATGGTTTGTGTACTTTTTAGAGCATTGCTGAAAGACAAGCGTGGGGTGATGCTAGGCCATAAAGACCCAGCATATGGAAACTAAGGCACAATAACCATATACGAGTGACACGACAGCCACGAGGTTCGATTTGCCAAGAAATCTGGTTTATTTCAAAGTATGCTCAGTCGGCCGACCGGGGTCTAATGTCTTGCAACGTGTGTACCCAGACCTCGTGAGACGCAAGAGAGCGAGCAACGCTCTAGCAACAATACATATACATAACATGTAATCTTTGAAGGCAATTCAAACTGCCCATAATGTATCTTTTAGGCTAGGGTTCGGTGATTGACAATCATGGCAATTATGACACATTATGACAAGTTTCTATTCAGTCTAAATATACTTATTCTAGCAACAGTTGCAGAGACAGCTTTTTTGTTATGGAGAACATGAAGCTCTTAGTTCAGCAAGGATATCATGTTCGTAAGAGAGAAACATTCCTTAGCAAGTTATCTATCTGTTTCCATTCATGAACCAATGGTCACACAGTTCTGAGGCAGAAAATACCATTCTCCGCGAAGGAATACCACGGAAAGAATATAATTCAAGTTTAACTGCCTATTGCTACAGCGTTTGTAAGACAGGCCGGCACCTGGGCCGCTGATTAGATGCAGTTTCTGCTCGCCTCCAAGGACTTCGTGAGGGAGGAAACAGAAAAGAAAAAAGCAAATGGCAGATATTTTCACAAAATGGACGGTTACATTGACAATACTGTGTTTGCGATGTTTGTCACATGATGCGATTGGTTTCCGGCCAACATAATATACATACTATACATACTATATGGTCGTTTCTGGACTAACAAACCCTCCTTTTGGCCATAAGCCAAGAGCATCATCCATACATCGCATCTTCATCTGACCACGTGTCTAATTCTGAGCTGTGCATACTATGATAATCGTCATCAGAAATATTAATTGCCATGAATTCTTTGATTGTTTCATTTTCGTGGTATGCACCTTCATTTAATATGTGAGGGGGTTTTGTTTTGATGGCGTGTCTACATTAATTTGTAATTTGGGAGCAAAGGATTGGCAGGCATTGTATGCAACAACAACAGATCATGAGGATTCCTAATATCGTGATCAAAATTGCAATTAGTTTCCATCCCCATGATCGCAATAGTTCTCAAAACCATGAACTTATATTCAGATTCCAACCACCTGTGGAGACACGGATATCAGAACTTAGGACATGCAATTTCTTGATTGCTTCAAATATCGTGGGGGAGGAGTCACTTACGAATACACAGCACGCTGACCCCATGATTTTGCATACCCCCCACGATCAGCCAAAATTATATCAAGGACCATTCTATTCTGAAGTGTCATTAACCTAACTGCGTTCTCTTCTAGTGTCATATTATAGAGTATATCTGTAATTCCATTTATCATTTTTTCTAACACCATGGACAGTTTCCTTATGTTCCATGAATGTATTGCTTGTCCCCAAAATGGTATAAATGACTTTGCTATATCCCCTGAAATCAGCCCTGCAGTATCATCTCGCCGTGGCCTAGAACTGGATAGTTTTGATATTGCCAAAGTTTTGGAAAGGAATACACCTGGAAAACGTATACCTAAATAACAGGTCCCTTACCAAGTTCTAGGTAGCCATGGATAGGCCTGATCTCCACATACAAAATAAACAGGACCTCCTATATATAATGGTTTCTCTTCTTGCCCAAGTACGGCAGTATTCAAACATCTAGTAAATTTTCCTACTTGATAGGAGCCCTTCTTCCGTAAGCAAAATGGGACAGAACGTGGACTGTGATTAATAGTACAGGAGGGAGGCACAGCATCTTTGTTTCCTACTGGAGCCATGTTAACAGTGATTAGGGATTTGGAAGGCATAGAGAGCCTATCTACTGGATGCGTTGTTACCATGTTTATTTTACTTACACTTGCACTTTCAAATATGGAACAACCCACCGTTCTTAATACCACCCTTTCAAACTCGTCTATATTTGTTCACTGTCGTTCCATTTTCCAAAAAATAACGCTCTCAATGATGCATAACATGCGGTATTAAGTGGCAAAGGCTGTACACACTAACCCATTCCTTTTCCACCATGCTGGGGTAAATGGGAGCAGACACAACAGTTGGACCTATTCAAGATAGGATGGGTCATATTAATAATCAGAAGCAATGTATTATTATCAAAACCTTTTCTATGTTTTACTTCTTGTGAGGGGAGAGTGTGAGAGAGCACATGTACTGGGCTGCTCGTAGTAGGAGCATTGGTAGCATGCAAAAGAAAATTCAGAGGATGCACAGTTTCCAGATACCAGAATATAGGGACCAGTGTAATCAGAATGCAAAGCGGTATCATAATTATTAGCATATTCTTTCCAAACCAAGTTTTTCTAGGAACAGGCTTAGTCTCTATTTCTACAATATCAACAGTGTTGGTGCAGGAGGGAGCAGGAGTGAGTGTAGGCATTGTCTGTAATGCTTATCTCAGGAAATGTTTTCAATGTTCGTCGCAGAAAAGTTCTCCACCGCAACACACGTAAACAGCAAAGCATCCAAGTAGCAGCAAAGCGTTCAGGCCAGTTCATGCTAGCCTGCTGTAACGCTCACCTGGTATCCACGGGGACGTCACTCAGCCTGTTCTGACCTCTTACAACCTCGAAACCTTCCCTGGAGGCTATTCGACTGGAGACTGGGCCTTGCTTTCTTGAATAGTGTGCTCTCCGTCCTGCTTTCAGCGCAGGGGCGCGTTGATTGATGCAGGCTTGTTGCTGCCTAGTTACTTCACTGGCAAGAGTCCGACAGGTAAGTATAATGAGTCTTTTGAACAGTTCTCTAACTTCGTTCCTTTCCTTCCTTAGATGATGGCCGGCGTCCAGGGATGGCGGCGTGCTGCTGAGATGGGTAGCGCTGAAGGTGAGTGAGAGCGTGATGCGCGATGCACCCCTTTCGTATTTGTATTGAACTGAGTTATTTTCCTGTGTCTTTTAGGTGCCACGACGTTTTCATCGTGGATGCCGGTTATGAAGAACAAATGCGGTGAATAAGCGCGGTATGCGGCGCCTCTAGATGTTTCCACGCTAACCTGGTGTGTCTTTTCCCTCTTGCAGATGGATGAGAAGTTCCGGAGACAGAGTTCCCCCAGAGCGGCTGGGATTCAGGTAAGCGTTTGAAGCTCGTACAGTATTTAAAAATAAGCGAAGATTTGCAGAATGCTTACTAATGGCTTTTTTCTGTTCTTTTCCCTTTTCCTTAGGAAGCGGCGTGCCGGGATGGGAATGACACCGCCGAAGATGCCCGCAGAACAGAAGGAGCGATGAATGATGGGCAGAAGCGCCGGAAGGTAAGGCTGTTCCTAACGGTGTGTAAGAGGATTCAATTCAACACTACAGCTAAGTCAACGCCTAGTCTATAATACTGAATGAAAACCCTTATTGATATATCTTTATGTCCAGTTCATGCGTTCTGGATGACTACCCCTATATAACACCCCTCTCTTGGAATCCCCCTGACCCCACTGAGCCAAGAAGTAGTTCTGTTTTGCAAGTTAAAAGGTTTATTTGATAATTTAAACAATATATATTATATCACGCTTTATAATAAATTAATAATTGAATATCACACTTAATCTGATATGATAAAGATTAACAACGGAGAATCTGGCACTAACACGCTTCTCTATAATCAATAAGGAGTTGACATGAAATGGATAAGGTAGCACAGTGGTAAATAGGTACAGAAGTATAATGTGGTAGAGAATGCTTTATAGGGTTCAAGGAAATGCAAGGTTGAATGAATGAAATGCAGTATAGAAAATACTCAATATGATTTCAACAAAACAATGTAATCACTTTTCTTTGGCAATCCCCTCCCCCCCTTGATACAATGCAAGGAAATGGAAGGAAACACACAGTTCTCAGAAATGCAATCAATGTAATTCAGTTCAATCCCCCCAAGCTTAGACTACAGAAGTTTGAAAACACAGGCCCAAATGCTTTTATATGTGCTAGCAATGGATGAGAAATATGCTGGAATGCTTTTAATTCCCTTTCAGAGGTTCAGGGTGAGTGGTATCTAGTTAATATTAGCTCAGCTCACACTAGCAATGATGCAGGGATAGTTAGCAGGTTAAACGAATTTCTGGCAAATGGAAGGCAAGCAGCAGCAGTTTTTACATGTGAAGAAATTTGCAAATCGCGGTAAAATTCGTGAATGCGTGTTCCGCGATTGCGGTAAAACTATAGGGGGTATGAATGCGGTTCTAGGTTCGTAGGAAAGCCACGATTCTAAGCTTTCTAAGGAAAGTTACTGCAAGTCTCTAACCCAAACGGTTACAGAGTTATGACCGATTTAATAGAGGTCGTTTTTGGTTTTGCAAATTTTAAAAGCTCAAAATGACAAGTGGCAGATTTTGCAGCTAAAATGACAGGTGACAGCTAGGAGGCAGTTCTACTTAGGTTAAATAGATTGAATTATATGATTTTAACTAAGAGAGGTGTTCTGAGTTTTGCTGAGTACTCACAAGAGATTTTGAACCGGAAAGCGACTTGGTCACGGACTTCAGTCTGGTCAGGTCTTCCCGGGTTCTGCTCACAGCGCCTGGCCTCTGGAACTGCTCACAGCATCGGGGTCAGCACTCTGGATACAATGGCCTGGTCTATGCTAGGCACCGGTTCTCTGGGTCGGGTCCTGCCTTCTCTTTGGATATTTCTGTCACCGGGTTCTTGCAAAAGTTCTTGGCAAAATTCAGACGGCTCGCCCGGCTGTCTGAAGAGTTCAGTTGCAAAAATATTTTGAGGCCTGCTGACAAATACTCTTGCTGGCAGTGGCCTTTTTGGTTAAGGTTCTGAAGTCTCTGTTTATCTTGGAGTCTAAGTGTTGGCTCTTTGAAGATTGATGGAGGTAAGTATGGATTTTTCCGGCAGAGCGTCCCGCTGCAGATGGAATTGAAGGTCCCTATCTGTCCTGTCTGTCTGCTTTTATGTGTTTAGAATGTGGGTGTGTTCTAGCATCACTGACCCTACCTCTCTCTCAGCTTCTAATTGGTCAAACTTCCATTTATCATTTGATTGGCGAAGCTAAGTTGTGTCAGAGTGATGTCATTTTATGGCTTGCAGATAGGACACTCCTCTGTCAGATTGCACATATTCTATATTTGATAACAAAAGACATATTTCACAGTTACACAGTTGCTTGAAATTACATATACATGGTGTGGCTGAATTTAGCCAGGTCTCTGTCCAAATCTGCTGTTTCTAAGAGCTTGCATTCAGAAATGGCACATAATTGACTTTTTAACTGATTTTTCAGTTTCTGACATTGACCCAACTTTACATACATGTGCGCAGGGAGTATGGACATTAACTGATGAAGTTTCAGATTTTTAACATGCATACATTTAGAGTAATATCCACTTTTCCGCTAAAACCCCCCTGAACATACCACCGGTTCTAAAAACCTCTTAAACTGTGGGCAGAAAAATCACAAGAATTATGGTATCATTTATAACATTTTCACATGTCCGCTCTATGAATGATCCATCTTTTTAAAGTTATGTTCTGGCTCCAAAGGGGTGTGGTTTCCTCTCAGCACAAGGTAGAAATACTGGTTTATCCAGTTCTGCCAAGCCAGCTTGCTCTCACAGGCAGTGCCCCTCCCAGCTTCTGCCACGAGGAAGCTACATTTTACGACTGCTGTAATAAAACCTTTGCCTGAGTCAAGACAGGCTTTGTTCAGAGCTCCTGTAGAGCACAGGTAATTCAATTATCAGATAGATGGCATATCCTTAGTTTGAGCAGCAAAAGGGCAGCTAGGCCTGGGAACACAGCTGTGACTCAAGTTTCACTCCTGATGGGGGTAGTTGCCAGGCAGAATCAAGTTCCTTAAGCCAGACTTTCAGCTAACTGTCATGTTTTTTGTTGCTTTTTAACTTAACTTGCAATTTTACACATGCAGCTAGAATGCTGATTCTAAGTGCAAAACTATGACATTTCAACAGTTACAAAGGCATGTGACACCAAACATAGGTCACTCATTTAATCTAAACATTTTCAATTTTAGTGTCTTTAAATCCAGTGCAACTTAAACTGCTGCAATCCACAGCTCAGCCAGTCTTGTTATAAACCTTCAAGTCACTTCAGAATATCACTTTACATTGTATCCACCTCTCAGTAAGTCTTTCTTTGGCCTGCTTTGGGTTCATTCATTTTTACACAAAAAAGTAAAATCTGGTGTTGTTTTAAATTGCCGGCTTTTGGATAGTGGTGAGTACTGGTACTGCACCCATTTTTGGGATTTAAGAATGAATTCCCCACAATTCTAGTTGCATTTGGCAATCAGCATTGCCATTCCCAATGGTTTCAGACTACTGTGCGGGTAGTCCAATGGTGGTTTTAAAGCGCTTTGAAGCTAACCGGCGCTACTGTTTTTCCTTTGGCAACCCATTTCCCTCATGGCAACCCGGCCTTTCATTCTCGCACTGGTGGGTGGCAAGTGAGGCAACCATTTTGGTGTGCGCACAAACTGCGCAGCTTTCCTGGATTTCGGCGCACATGTGGGTTTTCCTCCATCTTGAATTTTCTAAGCCCACAGCACCAAATGTTGTGGCATGATAGCTTAAACGTGGGTCAGGACACCCAACAAGCCCCCCCACGCGACTGCACTTTGAATTTGAGTCGATGGGGAGTCGCGTGCCCAAGGGTTTTGACCCACGCACCGGTCTGTCCGCATAATCTTCTTCCTCTTCTGTAGATGGCACAGTTCAGCATCTTCTTCTCCATCCGGTACTGATCGATCGGTTCCCCTCGCCAGTCCTGATGGGAGTATTGGGCGGTCCACTGGGCCCATTGGATCTTCGTTCCTGGTCTCCGGATCGCCCTCCTTGGCCCGTCTCCAGGTTTTCTTTCTCCTAGGACGACAAAGGAAGAGCGGCAATACCTACTCATAGACGTTTTTCCACCACTGTTGAGATAGTGGGGCAGCATATGCATTTCATCATAATGAAACATTACATTCTTATTTTGAAAAAAAAACAGTATAACTAAGAGACAGTTTCATGCAAATCACAATATTTTAGAGACTAGATGTGGTATGTTTTATGGTTGGAACTGAATTAGTCTGAGACAGTACCCGCTAGGATTCCAGAGGATTCCTCCAGTTGTTGCAGAGTGTGCCTGGGATGGCAACACTTCAACTGGTTTATGTGTACCCACTTGTCTTCCCCCGCTGCCAAAGGACCTTTGGGGATGTGGATTTTGTAGGCCACAGGGGAGATTTTGTCGATGATCTCAAAGGGTCCCTTCCATGTAGGCAAAAATTTGCGCTGCTTGGCCTGGTTCCTTTGGAAGTTGTATAGATAGACCCGGTCTCCCACCTGATATTCCTTCCTGGACGTTTTCAGGTCATAATGGGTCTTCATGCTATCAGCTGATCTTTCTAGATTCCGCTGAGCATAAGCAAAAGCATGTTGAAGGTGTTTCCTTAAATTCTCCACATACTCATGAGTTGTGGAGGCATTTATCAGTGTCTGCTCTTGGGTCCTGTAGAGCAAATGCTGGGGAAGCACCATCTTGCGCCCAGTCATCAACTCAAATGGTGACATTTTGGTTGCAGATGAAGGGGTAGATCTGATAGCCATTAGGACCAGAGGTAATCGGATATCCCAACTTGGCCCAGAATCTGCCACAAACTTCTTTAATATGCTCACAATTGTCCGGTTATATCTCTCTACTGCCCCAGAAGAAGCTGGTCTATAAGCAATATGCAGCTTTCTCTTGACCCCCAGTATCTCCCACATCTTTGTCATTACTTCACTGGTGAAGTGGCTACCTCTGTCTGACTCAATCCTTTGAGGTAGACCAAAACGGGAAAAGATGTGGTTAATCATCAAGGCAGCTGCAGTTTCTGCCTTGCAATTTGGGGCTGGGAGACATTCCACCCACTTGGTAAACAAGCATGTGACGGTCAACATGTACTTATTCCCCCTAGCCGAGCGAATCACGGGGCCTACAAAGTCGATTTGTAAATCTGACCATGGCAGTGTCATTCCCCTCTTTTGTAAAGGCGCCCGGTGTGTGAGGGATGTCGGCTGAAATTGTGCACACACAAGACAACCCTTCAAATATTGGTTGAGGTCCTGGCCCATGTGTGGCCAGTATGCAACCTCTCTTAAGATTTCCAATGTTGTGTGAAACCCCCTGTGACCGGCAGTGACCGCATCATGGGCGTGACTTAACATCAGGCTTCGGAATGAGGTAGGAACCACCCACTGATCGTGGCCAGCTTTGGATTTCCTTACCAACAAACCGTCTTGGATCCGGAACATTTTTGGACATTTCATCAACACTCTTAGGTCCTCTTTCCCAATGTAATCGGTATCCGTCAGGGGAAAGTTCTCAGGGTCCTCAAGGTGCTGGTAAAATTTACCAATAATTGGATCCCCCTTCTGAGCAGTAATCAAATCAGCATCAGGGGTCTCCTTACTCCATTGTGCAATTGAAAGGTCGTTGTGAGCATTTGTCTGGGACCTAGTGATGGCAGTGACCTGGATTTCCCCCAACAGGGACTCAATCTCAATTAGATCCCCTTGGATGGCCCCGGTTTTGGCCAGCTGATCAGCTAAGTCATTTCCAGTTTTGTCTGGTCCCTCTACTTTGGAATGACCCTTAATCTTTTTCCAATAGATGGTCATCCCATTCGAGGTGACCAGATCATCAATGTTTTGGATCAACTTCCCATGTTTCAAGGGTTTGTTGTTAGCACATAACATGCCTCTGGTTTTCCAATTAACCAGGTGCTCCACGAACCCGTTCCGTACATAATCCGAATCTGTGATTATGACCAGTTCGTGGAGTTGATGCTGGACAGCAGTGAGGATGGCCTGATGCACAGCCATCAATTCTGCCACCTGACTACTTCGGGGACCAATTTTGTATCCAGTGGAGGGTTCTGGGGACTCATTCACCCATGCATTCCCTACGCCAGCCACCAGTTCTTTCTCCCCGTTGTTGTCAACATGGTAAGAGCATCCATCCACATAGACAGTGGGCATTCCCTCACACTTGTCCTCTTCAAAGACTTTGTGGGGGGAATTAAGGTATGCCTCCATGTTGTCCTTTATTTTTAGACTTTCGTCCTCGAGACAGTTTTCTCTGGCACAATCATGCAAGTCAGCCAGACCTTGCGCGAGGGGACTCTTCTTGTTTTGGCCATATCTGACCTCCACAGGAAAGCCTTGCATTGACAGAATCCAGGAAGTAATTCGGGAATTACTCATATTTCCGGCCCGGATTCTGTCACTTTGGAGATATTGCAGAGGCTGGTGTGGAGTCTCCACTATGATGTGTTCCCCCTGGATAAACGGGCGGTAATTCTTCAATGCCCACACCGTTGCCAGGAGTGCCTTCTCACAATCGTTGAATTTTTCCTCCACAGAGGATAAAGTTTTGCTCGCATAGGAGATTACTTTATTGACCTTGTCATGCTTTTGATATAATACTGCCGTCAAGCACGTATTAGAGAACCCTGTCTCCAGGAAGAACTCCTTGTTTCTGACCGGGTAAGCTAGGCAAGGCGCTTGTGAGAGGCTTCTTTTGAGTTGTTTTACTGCCTCGGCTTGTTCTGGACCCCATTCCCACTTGACCCCCCCCTTCAGGAGATGAATCAGGGGTCTGGTGATCTCTGCGTAGCCCTCAATGAACTTTCTGCTGTAATTAGTCAGTCCAAGGAGGCTCCTTAGTTCCCGCAGAGTTGTGGGGTCTTTCAGTTTCTGAAGTGCTTCCACTTTCTTTTCCTGGGGACAAAGACCCTGAGGAGTAATCTCATGCCCCAAGAAGTTAACACGGGTTTTACACCACTGTGCTTTCTGAAAGGAAAGTTTTGCTCCGGCGGCCCTCAACTGTGTCAGAACATAACGGATCTCCGCTATGTGTTCCTCAACAGTTGAGCTTTTGATGAGGACATCATCTACATAAGCCAGGTTACCCCTTGCACCCAAGTCGGGCATGGCCTTGTGTAGAAAAATGTTGAATTCATTGCCGGAGTTGAGGTATCCGAAGGGAGTCCGGGTCCATGTGTACTGCTGGCCCCCAAAGGTAAAAGCCAGCTTGTATTGGTCCTCCCTACTGACAGGCACGGTCCAGTATCCATTGGTCAGGTCTATTGCAGTGAATACCTGTGACCCCTGAATCTGGGCCAGACCTTGGTCAATGTAGGGCAGAGGCCATCGGGAAGTATGGACCCGTTTGTTGAGCTCCCTAAGGTCGGCGCAGAGTCTCCACTGGCCGTTTGGCTTCAATATTCCCAGCACCGGATTATTGAAGGTGCTGTGGACTGGACGGATTATTCCCCGAGACTCAAGGTTCTTAATTATTTCAGTAAGGGACTCCATTGATGCGAGAGGCAAGCGATATTGCTTCACAAACACAGGAGTCATGCCAGGGTCCGTGGGGATTGTTGTTGTGTGGATGTCAGTGCGACCACAGTCATATGAGTCTACCGCAAAGAGATCTTGGAAATCCAAGAAAACTTGTTTCAACTTTTGCTTTTGTTCCAGAGTCACACAGGCATCAGCTAGGTTGACTCTCTCTTCCACCATCTGCCTGAAGCCTGGAAAGACTTCTGGTTTGGCTATTTCCGCGGCCTCCTCCAGCTGGGTGGAGAAGTCCCTGGTCAGAGTGCTGATTTGGACCGGAGGCTTCAGGTGGGAAAGGCAGCCCTCATGTACCTGGAAAATCACCTCATCCCTCCTGAAGTCACACGTCACATCTTCCTTACCATAGGGGCAGGAAGTGTACACCAGGAAGTTCCCCCCATGCCGGGTAAAAATCCTGTCTGGTGTTGTATTGTCCTCACTGTCACTGTCAAAACAGTCCTTGGGGATTGGTCCTAACAGTTCATTTCTAAGATCAATGGAGAAATGTCGGTCATCAACCGCCATTCCAATAATGGTGCCTGCGGCTAGAGTAATACTCTTTAAGTCGCTGTTATCCACCTCTATTGGAATGGTGTCATGTTCTATGTTGACTAATGGTGTTGGGTTTACCCCCAACCCTTGCTGTTGGAGAGAAGCATTTAGATGTATGTAAGCATCAGGGTTTTTCAACTCTTGTCCCCTTTTAACTTTCACTTCCAGGGAGAATTGTCGGGTCCTTTCTGGGATGGTGACTTCCTCTTTAACCTGAATTTCAACTGCATAAGGTAGCAATTGAGCTGACCTAAATGCTTTTTCTGGATCATCAAAGCCCATGGGATTATCCGCTAATCGGGACCAAGCTTTGAAGTTTATTAGGTCCAAACTAATGGCAAAGCGATTGAGAATGTCACTGCCTAAGTAAAAGGCGGCAGGGACGTCTCGCACGACCCAACAATTGTGGACTATGCTCTTGTTGCCAATGGAGATTTTGAGCATACACCTGCTTGGCAGGAGATGTTTGGAATTAGGTGCTTCCAGGTCCATTTCCCATTTGTCTATCAGTTTGAAGGTGGGAATGGCTGGATCTTTTGGGAGTTGGCGAAACATGGCTTCGCTGATGAAGCTCTTACCGTTGTTCACACACACTCGAGCGAGAACAGAGTCCTTCCCATCATTTAACTGAACAGGGATGAACAACTGCTCTCCAATTTGCTGAATATCAGCCAGGCTCTGAGCTGATTTCACATCTTCCTGGACTATAGGAGTGGTAATATCTGATTGTGGATTTGTAAAGAATTTCAGAGTGTTTCCTTCCAGCGTGGAATACCACCTTAAACTGGAAGGAAGGTTGATTTTCAGAAATAGAGAGGACCCCCCATCACTAGTCTGTTGTCCTACTGCTATTACTGTCACGTCTGGAATCTGGTTGTTCTGGAAGTGAAATTCTACTTGGTCAGATTTTTGTTCAACCATGTGGCATGTGCCGTTTAAACTAACATGGTTGACACTCTGTTTTAATTTTATTGGTCGGCTAGTCTGGGTCCAGAGGACCTTGTTTACACAATCTATTAGGGGTGACAACCTTCTCAGGAGGTCATTCCCTAGTAAACAAGGGGTGCCCTCCGGGGTCACAACTATGACCGGGTGTTTCAACTTATGTCGCCCAATTTTAATGTCCAAGTCTGCAGTCCCCTCAACGGGAATTTCCTTCCCGTCAAAGTTCTGTAGTTGTCCCGGAAGAGAGGTGAGAGGAATTTGGTAATTCTCTCCCCTTCCTGCATTCAGTTCGTCAAAGGCCCTTCTGGACAGAAGGGTAGCTTGAGATCCAGTGTCCACCAGTGCCGAGATTGTACCCTGCCCCTGTACTTGTACCGGGGCATAATATCTTCCCTCCTTCTCCTCAAGGGGGCACAGATAATGTACATTTTTGGACAACTGGTGGGCTAATTTTCTGGTTTTGGACATCGCGAGAGAAGAATTTTGGGCAGAATTCTGTGGAGAGCCTTGGGAATCTGAAAGAAAAAGTTGGCAACTGGAGATCAGAGCCATTGTGGGTTCCCCTGGCTCCGGTTCTGGGCCGCCCCCCCCTTTTTGGAGGCAGTCACCAGGATGGGTTCGAACCAGGGGATTTTCTTGATGTTGGTTCTGGGATGAGATGGTGGGCGGCGGTAGCTCAGTCTCCACATCTCCCCAGTCTGGATTTGCATCCCTAGGGACCCATTTTTCTTTGGGAGGAGTTCCCCCCTCTCTGAAGGAGAAGATCCTTTTCCCAGGATCCTCTGAGGATCCCTCTCCCTCAAATTGGAAGATCTGTACCTCCTCCTCAAATTGAGTCTGTTTGGGTCTTTTGTTTCTCCTACCCACCCTCTGCTCCTTAGGAGGCAGACTTTCAGGGGCAAGAGATTTTGTTTCCGGTTCCTGGGTTTCCAGGGGCTGTTTACAAGTGAGGAAGGAAGCTTCCTCCAAGGCTTTACACCCCCCTTCCCCTTGTGCCTCCTCCCTGGGAACCGGTGAGTTATCGGGGTGCTGCCCCCGTCATTGTTCTGGAGCACCAGGTCCAGAGTTGGGTGCGTTCTGCGCCGGCATGCTGATCTGAGGGTTCTGCTGAGCCCTCAGTATGTGACCCATATCCCGCGCCATGTTTTGAACCTGGCGCTCTAACTGGGAAACCCGCTCAGGCTGATACGGGGCCCTGTTTTCTCCCCTGGGCTGATCCCGGGAAGGGTAGCTGTCCCTCCTCTGGTAATACCCCGGGTTGGGAAGATTTGGGTACCCCTCCACCCTTGGCCTCCCCTCTCCCGGATTCAGTGGTCTGGGCTCAGGGAATTGGGGAAAGAAGGATGGATGGTTTTGGGGCTGAAAGTCGGGTGGATATCTGGGGAAAAAGTTCTGCCCAGGGTTTGGTAAATTTCTGCCCTCCTGTGGGAAGCTTGGAGGGAAGTTCCCTGGGTTAGGTGCTTGGCTGGATCCCCCCCTTGGGCTGGAGGAGTCCACACATAACCCAGGATGGGTCGATTTCCCTTGTAACGGGGACTTACATAATCAGGAGAGCGAGGGACCCCATTTGTGGGGCTGCCTCCTTGGCTCCCGGTCTGTGACTGACCCGAGGACCTCCTGGGCCTAGCATTATTAGGTGCAGGTAGGTTTTTAGGCCCCCCCATCTCCAAATCCAAAACGGGGGTGACCTTTACCTCTGCCACCTTGGCAGCAGCAGGGGTGCTGTTGGCTTTGGGGTTTTTCTGGGCATTACTTTTGCTATCTATCGGTTTCTGCACCTCATAGATCCGGGTAGCCTGTTCAATGACCCAATCTAAGGATCTTTTCTCGTGAAAATCCCTCACGAGCTGGGTCATGATGTATTTGGGCAAGGCATGGAAAAACGTATTTATGAACTCTTTACTATCTGTGCGCACCCTTCTTGTGGTCTGTGCAAAAGCATGCTTTAACTCCTGCACAAATTCTTGTGGGGCCTGATCCTCCCCACATTGCAAATTGTAGGCTGCCTTGCGAGCCTCTTGAGGATTTCTGTGAACAGAAAAATGTTTCAGGATGGCCGCCTTATATGTGGACCATCTTAAATGATTTTGGTCCTCCAGCCCCGCAAAGAAACTGGAGTATTCCGGGGAGAATGTCCACTTTACATATTGAATACAGCTTTGGCTGTCCTTCAAATGGAAAGTCTCCATCATTTGTTCAAACAACTCTAAGTGCTCCCAAACAGAATACTTAGCGTTCTTATGGTAAGGCGTGATCACGCTCCTGATCGCCTTAATCTGCTTTAAGGGGTCCTTAAGCAAGGCCCTTTTTGTCTTATTGGCCTTTTTGGTTCGGGTAACCCTTGTCCATTCATCCTCGGACTCAGAGGCACTGCTCCCAGAGGTTCCCGTCTGATCTTCCAGGTTTTCCCGGATTCTGCGAGCCTGGGAATGGCTGGCAGAATGTGGGGACCTGGTCTCCTGTGTCCTGCGCAGTTCAGAGGAGTCTTCAGATTCCTCCTTGCTGCCAGGATTTGATGGGTACCCCCTCCATTGACCTAACTGGGCAGAGGTTTTCAGGATGCCCTTAATGGGCCTACTCTCCTGGGGTTCCCCACTGAACTGTACTGTACTTGGGTGCCCATACCCGGATGCCCACCCCTCCATTCCTGAGTGGTACTGGCCTATGAGCCCCATACTTTTAGCTGGATAGTAATCTGCCATCCCTGTGGCCCTGTGCTCATGTGCACCAGGGGACATGGGGGTGGCAGAGTCCAGGGACTGAGAGGTATGAGGGCCTCTGGTACTAGGGCTCCTGAGGTTATGCTCCGGAGTTTCCATTTCCCAGCGAACCTCATCTCTATCCGCCCCTGCTCCCTGTTGCAATGCAAGAGCCTGCATTTGTGCCTTCAGTTCCTCTGTTAAGGCCTTACTCGACTCTATCAGTTTCTCCTGCATCGCTACCTGTTGCTGGAGCCTATCATTGTGTTGACAGAGGGCCTCATTCTCCCTCTGTGCTTCCTGGTTGGTCCTGGAGAACTGGGCCAGTCTTTGCTGCAGGAGGTTTACCTCCTGGGCAATGTCCCTATTGGCCTGCTCCTTTCTTGCTAGAGCATCTTCCACCCTTCTGGTGTGCTCTACCAAGTTCTGGTTTTCTTTTTGGAGATCACCCAGCCCCTGGAGGGCCAGGTGATTTTCTTCAATTTCCTTTTTTAAGTGGCAGACTTCCTGGCCTATGGCGTCTCTTTCCTGACTAAGAGCCTGCATTTGTGCCGCCAGGTCGTCCCTTTGCCGTTGAAGGGCACCAGCTTTTTGGCGCTCCTCATCAAACTCTGCCTGGGTATCCAGGTCTTTCAGAATCAGTTTATTGCTCTCCTCTTTCTCTCTGTCTAGTTGGATTTGCAGGGTGGCTACCTGCTCTGTGCATGCCCTGTTGAAATTGATCTGTTGCTCCAGCTTTTTCTGGTTCTGCAGTAAGGAGTCCAAACTGTCTTGGTGCTCCTTCTGCAGGGCCAGAAATCGGGTATCCTGGTCTGTCTTTTCCTGTTGTAGGATGCCCATATCCTCTTTTATTTTAATGATATATTGCCTACTATCATTTTCTGCCTCCTGGGTCCTCTGCAGCCTCTGCTCAGAAGAGTCCAGATCAGATTGGGCCTTCTGTAATGCGATCTGTTGCCTATTTGCCAGATTTTGGCTTTCAGCACATCTATCCTGCATGTCTCCCATATATAGGTACAGGTATGCTGCTATCCTGGCAATCTTATTGTGTTCCTCTTTGGCTTTAGGAGCCATATATAGTTCACTCAGGGCCACATGTAAGGGACCCTGATCTCTATATATATCTGACCCTGTTTCAGTGACCTGTTGTGTGATGGCCTGCAACCACACATCCTGGCCCTGTTCAGTCCATTCACCTCTCACAAATAGCTTATGCAAGAGGTGCTCTCTGGCTATTTTCATATCTACCAAGGTCGTCATTCTAGAGATTGGTCTCTGTCCTGACTTACAGAAGTTAGTATTTTATTTTTGCAGAACAGAACTTTTCTTGGAGTGTCCCTTTTGAGGAATGCTTCACAGCGTAAGGCAGCGTGGTGATCCGACCGGATGTATGTATCCCGTCAGTTAGCACACTGTATTAAGCTGCACAAGTGGTAAATCTAACCCAACGTCTCGGCTCGAGCCCCCAATTTGTAAGAGGATTCAATTCAACACTACAGCTAAGTCAACGCCTAGTCTATAATACTGAATGAAAACCCTTATTGATATATCTTTATGTCCAGTTCATGCGTTCTGGATGACTACCCCTATATAACAACCCTCTCTTGGAATCCCCTTGACCCCACTGAGCCAAGAAGTAGTTCTGTTTTGCAAGTTAAAAGGTTTATTTGATAATTTAAACAATATATATTATATCACGCTTTATAATAAATTAATAATTGAATATCACACTTAATCTGATAGGATAAAGATTAACAACGGAGAATCTGGCACTAACACGCTTCTCTATAATCAATAAGGAGTTGACATGAAATGGATAAGGTAGCACAGTGGTAAATAGGTACAGAAGTATAATGTGGTAGAGAATGCTTTATAGGGTTCAAGGAAATGCAAGGTTGAATGAATGAAATGCAGTATAGAAAATACTCAATATGATTTCAACAAAACAATGTAATCACTTTTCTCTGGCAATCCCCTCCCCCCCTTGATACAATGCAAGGAAATGGAAGGAAACACACAGTTCTCAGAAATGCAATCAATGTAATTCAGTTCAATCCCCCCAAGCTTAGACTACAGAAGTTTGAAAACACAGGCCCAAATGCTTTTATATGTGCTAGCAATGGATGAGCAATATGCTGGAATGCTTTTAATTCCCTTTCAGAGGTTCAGGGTGAGTGGTATCTAGTTAATATTAGCTCAGCTCACACTAGCAATGATGCAGGGATAGTTAGCAGGTTAAACGAATTTCTGGCAAATGGAAGGCAAGCAGCAGCAGTTTTTACATGTGAAGAAATTTGCAAATCGCGGTAAAATTCGCGAATGCGTGTTCCGCGATTGCGGTAAAACTATAGGGGGTAGGAATGCGGTTCTAGGTTCGTAGGAAAGCCACGATTCTAAGCTTTCTAACAAGTCTCTAACCCAAACGGTTACAGAGTTATGACCGATTTAATAGAGGTCGTTTTTGGTTTTGCAAATTTTAAAAGCTCAAAATGACAAGTGGCAGATTTTGCAGCTAAAATGACAGGTGACAGCTAGGAGGCAGTTCTACTTAGGTTAAATAGATTGAATTATATGATTTTAACTAAGAGAGGTGTTCTGAGTTTTGCTGAGTACTCACAAGAGATTTTGAACCGGAAAGCGACTTGGTCACGGACTTCAGTCTGGTCAGGTCTTCCCGGGTTCTGCTCACAGCGCCTGGCCTCTGGAACTGCTCACAGCATCGGGGTCAGCACTCTGGATACAATGGCATGGTCTCTGCTAGGCACCGGTTCTCTGGGTCGGGTCCTGCCTTCTCTTTGGATATTTCTGTCACCGGGTTCTTGCAAAAGTTCTTGGCAAAATTCAGACGGCTCGCCCGGCTGTCTGAAGAGTTCAGTTGCAAAAATATTTTGAGGCCTGCTGACAAATACTCTTGCTGGCAGTGGCCTTTTTGGTTAAGGTTCTGAAGTCTCTGTTTATCTTGGAGTCTAAGTGTTGGCTCTTTGAAGATTGATGGAGGTAAGTATGGATTTTTCCGGCAGAGCGTCCTGCTGCAGATGGAATTGAAGGTCCCTATCTGTCCTGTCTGTCTGCTTTTATGTGTTTAGAATGTGGGTGTGTTCTAGCATCACTGACCCTACCTCTCTCTCAGCTTCTAATTGGTCAAACTTCCATTTATCATTTGATTGGCGAAGCTAAGTTGTGTCAGAGTGATGTCATTTTATGGCTTGCAGATAGGACACTCCTCTGTCAGATTGCACATATTCTATATTTGATAACAAAAGACATATTTCACAGTTACACAGTTGCTTGAAATTACATATACATGGTGTGGCTGAATTTAGCCAGGTCTCTGTCCAAATCTGCTGTTTCTAAGAGCTTGCATTCAGAAATGGCACATAATTGACTTTTTAACTGATTTTTCAGTTTCTGACATTGACCCAACTTTACATACATGTGCGCAGGGAGTATGGACATTAACTGATCAAGTTTCAGATTTTTAACATGCATACATTTAGAGTAATATCCACTTTTCCGCTAAAACCCCCCTGAACATACCACCGGTTCTAAAAACCTCTTAAACTGTGGGCAGAAAAATCACAAGAATTATGGTATCATTTATAACATTTTCACATGTCCGCTCTATGAATGATCCATCTTTTTAAAGTTATGTTCTGGCTCCAAAGGGGTGTGGTTTCCTCTCAGCACAAGGTAGAAATACTGGTTTATCCAGTTCTGCCAAGCCAGCTTGCTCTCACAGGCAGTGCCCCTCCCAGCTTCTGCCACGAGGAAGCTACATTTTACGACTGCTGTAATAAAACCTTTGCCTGAGTCAAGACAGGCTTTGTTCAGAGCTCCTGTAGAGCACAGGTAATTCAATTATCAGATAGATGGCATATCCTTAGTGTGAGCAGCAAAAGGGCAGCTAGGTCTGGGAACACAGCTGTGACTCAAGTTTCACTCCTGATGGGGGTAGTTGCCAGGCAGAATCAAGTTCCTTAAGCCAGACTTTCAGCTAACTGTCATGTTTTTTGTTGCTTTTTAACTTAACTTGCAATTTTACACATGCAGCTAGAATGCTGATTCTAAGTGCAAAACTATGACATTTCAACAGTTACAAAGGCATGTGACACCAAACATAGGTCACTCATTTAATCTAAACATTTTCAATTTTAGTGTCTTTAAATCCAGTGCAACTTAAACTGCTGCAATCCACAGCTCAGCCAGTCTTGTTATAAACCTTCAAGTCACTTCAGAATATCACTTTACATTGTATCCACCTCTCAGTAAGTCTTTCTTTGGCCTGCTTTGGGTTCATTCATTTTTACACAAAAAAGTAAAATCTGGTGTTGTTTTAAATTGCCGGCTTTTGGATAGTGGTGAGTACTGGTACTGCACCCATTTTTGGGATTTAAGAATGAATTCCCCACAATTCTAGTTGCATTTGGCAATCAGCATTGCCATTCCCAATGGTTTCAGACTACTGTGCGGGTAGTCCAATGGTGGTTTTAAAGCGCTTTGAAGCTAACCGGCGCTACTGTTTTTCCTTTGGCAACCCATTTCCCTCATGGCAACCCGGCCTTTCATTCTCGCACTGGTGGGTGGCAAGTGAGGCAACCATTTTGGTGTGCGCACAAACTGCGCAGCTTTCCTGGATTTCGGCGCACATGTGGGTTTTCCGCCATCTTGAATTTTCTAAGCCCACAGCACCAAATGTTGTGGCATGATAGCTTAAACGTGGGTCAGGACACCCAACAGGTGTTCTTGTTCTTGCAGGAGCTGAGCGCAGAAGAAAGATGCAGTCCTAATGGAGACAGATCCGAACGGTATCAGGTAATATTATCCCCATATATATGGTCGCCGTAAATAATATCGCCGGGAAAAGGTTGCAGCGATATTATATGGGTGACCATATATATGGGGACGGGGGCAAAAACATTTTTTTTTTTTTTTAATTATAAGTTTGGGAGTTGCGGGGGTGTCCCCCGCATGTTCCATGCAATAATGTCGCCACAAAAAAATGCCATTTTTCGATGATATTTTTGCATGGCGAGATTTTTGTGGCGACATTATTACATGGAACCATCCGAACACGCTGAGTGTCACGCTACAGGTGCAGAAAACACAAAGCACGTTTCTCAGCCTGGGCGTGGCTTAAATAGTCTCTGGGTATCCAATGTGTCTCTGGGCTGAACCACACCCAAAAGACTAGACTGCACATGCAGTTCTGGGAACCGAAATATGTGGGGGCATTCATCTTGTCCCCATCAATGCACTACAAGTCCAATCCCCAATGTTATCCTTTGGGAGTGAGTCTGGTGCCACAAGCGCCAAGTCTGACTCCAAGTGGGTCTTTGGAGGGATGGAGAAGCCCTTGAGGGCCATGTAGGTGATCGTGGCCTGGCTCCAGCCTGACATCTTGGAGAGCTGGGACATGAGGGGCAGGAATCATGACACCTGCTTAATAAATGACAGCAAGCCGATGTGATTTTGCACAGAGCTCCAAAAAGGCAGGAGCAAGCATTAATTGTGTCGGTATCATATGCCCCCGCTTGTTCGCACTGGTCTTTCACTTCTCAAAGGTAGCACCAGGAAACAGTGTTTCAGAGCTTTCAATTTGATGCAGCTTGATAGAGTTCATACGCTCCATTTCCCTAGGCCTCTGTTTCCCACTTCAACCATGTTGGGAAAAGAGACAACATAAACACGCAGATCATTTCCGACTTTGAGAACGTAGATTGTACCTTATGGCTCCAGGTACAGTATGATCGATGAACAATGCTCTCTCATTTCCAGATGCAGGATCAGTGCCAGCTTGCGATGCAATGAGTGATGATGCGACAGCAGTCGGACAAGGTTGAGGCACCTTTGGCCTTTCGATCTTTGTTGCAATCTCCCCAGGCCCTTGCTCGGGCTTAGGAAGCACCTCTGGCAAAGAACTGGCGATGGTATCTTTGTGATCAAGTGCAGCTGTATTTCTTTCAACATCAGGATCAGGCAGCTCTTTCAAAGCGTGTGCTGCAAACTCTAATCTCAGACCAGGTTATCATGCCATGTTCTTTCTGGAGAGGAGCTCCTGCTACCTTCTTTGAAAAGCTCTTCCAAAGGAAACTGAATTAATTTCGTGTGTGTTGCATGGATCCATGACTTGCGACCATCCACTCGGACTGTAGTCTGTGTAGCTAGGAGCACCTGATAGGGCCCCTTCCATCGCGGTGCGAGCAAAGATTTACTCTCAAAATATTTAATGTGAGTCGAGTCGCCAGGCTGCAGACAATTTCTTGGACCGCTTTATCTGACAGGAAGAGCCTCCTGCACCTGCTGATGAATTAAACACAGGTTTTGAGTTAACTGTTTACAGTAATTAATAAGCAAAGGGTTTCAATGTCTCTTAAATGTTTTGGCTGTGGAGCATTCCAAACATTTGCTGGTCTCCCCATGATTATTTCATAGGGGGAGAGTCCAGTCCTTGCATGTACAGAGGTTTGCATGCACAACAAAGCTAGCGGCAATGCGTCGGGCCATTTCAAGGTATGAGGGGGAAAGTGAGTCATGAATATTTGCCCAGGATGTGGCGTTAGAGGTCACAGTCCTGGCAACTGGGGGGGTTATTTTCACTGGTACTGGTCCTGTGCTGATTTCCAGGGCACAAGTCAAGGATACATGTGAGTGGACAGCGTCCATCCACCTTTTTCAGGGAGTGGACGCAGCCCCTGTTGGCTATTTTTGAGGCCATGATTTAAAAAAAGGTTTGCTTCAGGTGTTCGGCTACTAGTATTTCCCACTAGGTTTCCATGTTTCCAGTTAAAACGCTTAGCCACAAGTGGCATTGAAGCACGTCTGCTGTTTGGATTTTGTTTTCCTTGGAATATTTCATTATAAATTGTTGGGTTTAAAAGGTTGGCACCTTTTATACTTTGAAAAGGATTGTGGGAGCCCCTCTACTGAGAACGAACATGGGCCAAATACCCTGTTCTGTGCAATTTCTTCCACTCAGGAGGGTCTACAGCCACGTTTTAGCTCACTGCACCCTTCACAGTAACCCAGGGTAGAACAGACGTGGACCCCTTGCTCACTGTGTCTTAGAGAGGCTCAGCTGCACCTCACTGATGAGGCCCGACTAGGCTGAAACACATGTCTGGGGTTGCTGTGGTACTCTTGTTCAGAGGAGAATTGCCTAGCATTTCGGTACTGGACTGCCCTTGGGCAGGACAAAGACTGATATTCATATGGATATTTCTCCTCTGTGAAGGGTGCAGTGAACTAAAACGTGGTTGTAGACCCTCCGGAATGGAAGAAGTCCCATAGAACAGGGTATTTGACCTCACGAGGGGGGGCTCCCAGAACCTTGTTTAACATTTTATAGTTTTCCAGCATATTTATAACTTGTGCACTTTCTTCTAAGAGGAAAGGTACATTGAACTAAATTTGTATATTTCACTTTAAGACATGTTCACTTACTTTGCATATATTAGGGGTTGTAAGCTTTTGATTTACACTACAAGGGCAGAGATTCCCACACTGAGTGACGCGATGGAGCTGCACCCATCCCCAGGTGGAAAACAATATATTTTACAGCACATTTTGCAGTAGGAATAGGAAAAAGCCATATAATTAACAGGAAGGTCTAAACATATAACATCTCCTCAACATTCGCCTAACATGCTGAGTTGTCTTTGCAGTATTCTGCCATAGCATTCCCTGTTACTTCCACACCCGCAAAACAGATTTGGCCTGTCTACCACTTCCAAGAGTCAGGTGGTCCATGAATGAGGCTCCCTTCCCATTTTGAAGTGTGCAGCACTTGCTAATTTTGCAAGATGCATGCTGACACGTCCCCAAGTCTGAACCCATCAGGAGAGGGGCAGAAACCCTGCCATAACCAGTGATTTAGATTAGCATAGCAAGGAGAATGGGTGCAACTAAGCCATCTGCCCCCATGTACTCAGTGCCCATGTATGTTTTATTGAGTCCCCCCCACTTTTTAAAGACTTGAGCCCTGTTCATTTTGTTAAAATTTGAAGACCTGAAAAATGGTTTACTTATCAGCATCAAGACTGCCCAGGCAAATAGGCTCTATTCCACCATAAGGCAATCCTGCATTAAACACAACCTGACCTCTCTGCTGCAGTCCTAATACCTGCCCTGACATGACATCCTTGGAACTTGCTTGGAGTTTTTCTTTTGTCAGCCAAAATATTCCTTATCTGTAGGTTCTGAAACAAAAGTGTATTGCTAAAATTGGACAATATGTCCAAATATATAGACACAAAAAAAAACCAATTAGGATAGGCCTGCAAAAACAGCAGTTCACTTCAGTTAGCAAAACACAATCACCATATTTTTGCAATGCTTCCCAGTCACATCGTGCTTTCAAACATAAGTTTCAAAAAGACAGTTTACAAACATTATGTAGACCATTTACATCTGGGAAGAGATGTGTTCAAGTTCCTGAATTGAAGACTGGCCTCAAATCCCGGCTTCGCCACTTAACCAAAGTGTGCTCCCTGGCAAATCCTTTTATCTCACTATGGCTTATCTGCCAAAATTAAAAGTCTATTTCAGGTATTCAACTCACACTGTATGCTACTTCAAAAACAGCCTCACTCCTGATGTTTCCACATATGTAAATATTAGCAGTGACAATTCATTTACTGTACGTTGATTTATTTCTCTACCGCCTACTCACGGTGTGTTTTTATGTAACTTCCCATGATAACGTTGCTTATAATATTTTCTGTAATATCACTGATGTCACTGTTTATGCAAATAAATGAAGGCCCACACACCATTTGCTCACAGGGCCCCGCAGGTCCTAGGGCCTGCCCTGTAAGTTACTGTGCATGTAGCAGAATGTACGCCAGGACGCATGACAAGAAGAGCGAGGTGTGTACTGGGCGGGCTGATTCCGGTACTTGGAAGGGGGGGCCCAAAGCAGACCTTTGAAATGGGTCCCTGCTCACCTTCAGCCACCCTCTTGCCAAATAGCAGGTCATTGAACAGTATTCTCTCAGAGTGGCCATGCACACAACGACCAGGAGGTCAGGAGCCTTATAAGGTCGCAAGGGTCAGGGACATAGCTCGTGGCAGTAGTGATGGACCAAGGAGTCAGACGGGTAAGAGCACAGCTTTCAAATGGCTCTAATTTGGGGGATCACCTGACTCTTACAGTCAATAAAATAAAATAAAAATGCAGTGTCCTTATTTGTCACGCTCAGGTTGCACAAAACACGCAGGCATTCCAGTGCAATGGAATAGAGGCATTTCGATAGGCTGACCAAAGTTTCAATATGAAAAACCAGGACGGGCAACAACATAAAAGAAAGACTACCACCCTAACAGCATGTCCGTGCATTCCCCGAACCCTTCAAACCGCCCCCACATAGACCCCCTCTCCATCCCACAGTATTTCTTCACATGTTACAGGCCTGGCTGTCATCTGTTCAGCAACCGGTCTGGTGGCACAATCTGTTAATGTGTGAGGCTGGTACGCCTGGTTGGGGGTTCAAGCCCCTTCTGACAGGCAAAATTCAGAATGCAGTGTATTGTTAATTTACTTTATAAGTGTTGCATACTCTCCCTTTACCCAAAACCAGGAGAAAAGGAAACTCTCGGAACATGGGACAGAGAGCCAAAATCCAGCACTGTCCTGGCAAAAACCCAGGGGATCACCCTACATTCAGGGGTGGGCTAGGAACCAAAAGAGGCCTTGGAAATAGTGTTCAATGTGAGGCCAAATGACACAAGCCCAATCCTTTTACTATGAGAAAACGTGGGAATAAAATAGGTTAACACACAAAAGAGGCCGAGGGTACAGAGGTCCACCGTGAAATCTCCAGAGTACCCTATAGGCCAGTCCACCGCTGCAAACATTTCAAGGTCAGAGGCTCTCCTTACACCGCTGGTAATTCGGGTCTGGCTGCGGTTTGTTGTTTCCGAGGGTGTGGCCCGGCGGGAGGAGGGAACTGGAGCTCGAGCCGCAGCATGCACTTTCCGGCACAATGTGTAATGTCTGTTCATGGGACTGTAAACAGTTCACAGAGCAGCCGGCAAGGCAGTGGCGTAATAATAAGCAGGTGGGCTGAAAAGGAGCCCATGAGATGGGGATTTTGTGTGGGGGAAGCCCCGAGAGTGCTCGAGTATGGGCCGAACAGGAGCCCGCGCTGTGCAGAGGGCGGGGAGTCCGATGCCCCCGTTTGCCCGGTCGCGGAGCACGTGTTCCTCCAGAACCGAAAGCAGAAGCGGGAGGAAGCGCCCCGGGGGCGGTTTCACTTTCATTCTCTGCCGCTCCATCGCCCGCCGCAGACGGTGCAACGCCGCGCTACAGCCCGGGTGGTCGGGCCAAGGGAACCTTCACACCTCAGAGATAGGCAAGGGCTCTGGCTAAGGTAGGTTAGGAGCCGGGAAAGACCCGGAACTGGCGGAAGATTAGGCAGCCGGTTAAGATCCGGAGTTTGGAGAAGATCAGGAGCCCGAGTGTTTCAGGCACCTGAAAAGGTCAGAATCGATGGGATAACAGGTAAAAAAAAGCCCGTAGACGATCAGGAGTTAGCGAAAAATCAATGGGGGACCAAAACCCACTTAAACATCTGTAGATTGTTCACAATAAGTGAACATTTGCAACAAGGGGGAGATCGGTAGGCATTTACATACACAGAGAATAATAGGGGAGATCGCTGGGCATTAGAGAATAGTAGGGAAGATCAGGGGCCCATAGACGATCAGGAGCCAGTGGGGTGATCGGAGGGCAGGTGTCGATCGGGACCCCTGGAGAGGAAAGAACACATTAGTGTGCTCCTGCAGACACTGCTGCATTTGTGGGGCAGAAGAGGGTATTACATCCCTTTAAGGGGAGAAGTGGGGCCATTGTTCCTGTGGGTACATAGGGTTAGTGTGGCAGGGCTGTGCTAGGGGCCCAGGACGTTTCTGTGATTGGGAGCAGGGGGGTCTTGGTGGTATCTAAGAGAATAGAGTTCCAGGGGAGGACTGGGGGTCGAGGTATCGTTCTGGGAGTTAAGGTCCCAGGTGTTCCAGTCTCTGTCTTGTATAGACGGGGCAGGGGAGGCCCGCGGGGCAGGTTGGCATCCTCAAGTTTGGGATTGGGAGAAGCAAAGGAGGGCGGTGTTTCTGGGATATACATTGTCTCTGGAGAAGTGAGGGACCAAAGGAGTCAGTCCCAGAGGAAGGGAGGAGACGGTTCCAGCCTCAAGCTCTCGTTGGAAGGTGCAGCGGGACTGCAGTTACTTTGGAGTCCCAGAATTTGGGGGCAACGGTGGTGTTGCTCTTCCATTGTCTAATTTAGCGGGGATCTGCCCTCTTTCTTAGGCGACAGTTTTATTTTGTTGAGAATTGAGGCAAGAGTTTATTTGAGATGTCCAGACCAGTTTGCCAGATGAAGCTGAAGGAGTGGCTGATCGCCCAGGTGGACAGCAGCCGGTATCCGGGACTAAGGTGGGAGAACGAGGAGAAAACGATCTTCCGGATCCCTTGGAAACATGCGGCCAAGCAAGACTACCGGGAGCAGGACGACGCAGCTCTCTTCAAGGTAAGGAGCTAAGGGCTGGAGATGTGGGGTTCATAGAGGGGGCAGAGGCCGAATAAGAGGACTCGGACATTCAAATTTAAGGAAACTCAAGAAGGCGATGTTCTGCACAGCATCATGGACTTTACAGCGGGGGGTGAGGGGAGCAGTGTGAAGCAGGATGGAGAACCCCACTACAAGGTAAGCATCCCCATGGAAATGCAGAGATGTGCCATGCATCATCAGAGTCATCCTAGAGAGTGTGCGCGGCAGAGCAAGATGACACATCCTCTTCAAGGTAAGGAACCCAAGTCACATCTCTCAATGACTGAGGGCACCATGTGTTCGGCTATAAAAGTACTGTTCTTGGAACTGGAATGAGCGATGTCCATGTTTAACGCCAGGCTTTGACCATATACCGAAATTGCCTTTTTTTATCAGAAGTAGCCTCGACCTGGTACTACGTTCAGACCCTGTTATAGAATGATTTCCTCTCAGACACGCACTCTAGCCCACTGAGATTCCCGTCTCACCATTTCCATAGAGGGGTCCAATCCATGGGCGTAATTTTAGGGGGGACAGGGGTGTTTGTCCCCCCCAACTTTCATGGCACAACATTTTGTCCCTATTAATTTGGCTGGGGCACCTTTTCTTCAGATGTCATGTCCCCCCTCAACATTTTCAGCAAAGTTACTCCACTGGTCCAATCCACACCACCACTCCCAAAGACAACTCCACCTACCAGCACTACACCAACATCTTCATCACTCCATCTATCATTCTGATGGACACCGCAGTCCCAGTGACCAACTTTCCCTTAAACAGTTTTCTTCCACATCCCGGCATTCCAACAGAAAGGCTGATATTGCCATGGATGTTGGGGGCCCAATTCTTATGTAGGCGCAGAGAGTGTGCTAAATAGCATGCTTCACTGCACCTTTTCTTGACAGCTAGACACCACGAGTATTCTCAAGTGGGCCTGGCTGTCATCACAGTGCATGACAGTGCCCTGCCTGCCATCCGCCTGTTTCTGTCGAGAACGGGCGGAATGCAGAATCTTGGCAGCACTTTTGTAAAATAACAAGGGATTCGTAATTTTATGAAAGTGCTGCCGAGATTATAACATCTATGATCATAAACATCTATTTATAAATATAAAAAACAAAGCACACTTTGCTTTAAAATAGACACCTGTAACAATGAGCAATTCCTTGACCCAAGAATCTGTGCTTCTTGTGGCACTCCTCCACAAGAACAACATTTTAGGCAGTTCAGAAAGTGGAGGAGTGCCACAAGAATTGGCATGCAAAATGCCAAATTGCAAAAGTCAGTTTTCAGCCCCTCCTAGCAACCGGCACACATATTCCGAAAGTGGCGCATTCATTCTTACTTCGGAAGAATGCGCCTTTTTTAGAATAAGTCTTGAGTACAGAAAAGGTTGCTAACGCTTTCAGCAGCCTTTTCTGGTACTTTACACCTTGATCAAAATCGAGCACTGACTCTTACAAATCAGCAATTAAGAAAACAGCTCCTTCTTGCCAGCTGACATACTCCTCTACCGCTGACTTCTAACCCCATCATTCCTATGGACAGATGTTGCCTGCTGGTGTCCGCTGGCCAATATTCTCATCCATGTACAGATCAGTCCTAGTGAACGGCATGCGCATAAATCGTTCACTTGCAATGACCAATATCCCCACAAATAATTCCTCCACAACTAACAGCACTTCCACATAATGCTCCTTCCCTAATGCCAGAATATGCATGGACCGCGACCTCCTACTCATTATCACTCCCTAGGATATCTGTCTCACTTTGACCAGCATTTCAATGGACTCCTTTCCCCCGCTGACATTACCATTGACAATCCCTCCCACCCACTAACGTCTCCACTCACAGCCACCAAGTACCATTCCTAATCAGACCTCACTACCACCTACCAATGTTCCCACTGCCATTCCCACTGATTGATATTCCCATTGACCTTTCATTTCATTGCAACCATAATTCCCATGGACAGCTGCCAGCATTCCTTCATGGCACCTCTCTCTACCACTGACAACCATTCCCACTGACGGCTCCTTCCCATTGATCCACATTATTACTCTCTCATTTTGGCTGACATTACCAAGGACATCTTCCTCCTATGCTTTGACTTTCCAATAGGCATCTCCCCTACTTAGAGGGATCTATCAAATGTGTACAACATGCCAAATAACTGTTTAGCCATGAAGAAGGTCTATGAAATTTCACTCTGTGTCGAAACAATTGTCAACACTTACTGAATACTGCAGAAAACAGAAAACAGTATTTGCCTCCTAGCGTAGTCATGGAAATGCATCGTTTTTTTCTCCATTTGCCATGTACAAGCCGCATTGCCGGAAGCCTGATGCACAAGAGGGCGCATACGGAAGTGCGATGTACAGTACGTTGGGCTTCCAGGTACGCGGGCTGCAGATGGTCGAAAGAAGACAGCAGGAGCCACAGTAGGTAAGCAGCGAGGTCGGTGGGGCCATGCAGCGGAAATAGTTTTCGAGGGGACCCAAAATAGACTGGAAGAAGGGGGACTGGAACAAAAGACATACCATGAGGGGGCAGCCTTTATGGGCTGGATTCCGCTTAGTGGGTCTTTTGTACTCTTCGTTCGGATGCTGTTCCACCGGGCACAAATTAAAAAAATCTCTAGCACTCAAATGGTCATATATCACTTTCAGTTTCAGATGATGCAAAGCCAAGACCTCGAGCAAAAGTCATTATTACATCCTTGCAATACTTTTAGTTTTGCATACTACATAATAAAGAGGTTTTTAGATATTATTCAAAATATTCTCTCCATCATTGATTGTTGTTTTCCGATCCATCTCCATGCAACTGTGATTGGCGTTCAGTTGAGTTTCTACGCATTCCCCCAGAGGTTGCTGCTCTATATTTTCAATTGTAGTTTGTGGGCCACAGCGACTTTACTAATGGTAAAATCTTTGCGGAGGCCTGGGAAGCAGCCCTTTCTTGGGTTAGTCTAGATCTGACACCCACTTCTGATGCTATACCACTGAGATTTATATGATGCGCCACTGCCTTTGGGATTACTGCACAAAAATCCCAGACTCGCTTAAAGTGGAAAAAGTTGCTTTAATGTGACAGGCCACAGCTTTCAAAAACATGCTAACCTGGCTCACTGGGCTTACAGACTAACCGATCAACTAACAATCGCAAAACAAATAAATAAATAAACATTTTAAATTTGTCACGTCCTATCCCTTGCTCCCTTCCCTCCCCTTCAATTCCTCTCAAACTTAATTCCCACTGTCTCCCATCTTCACCCATAGGCCATGCCCCTCCTTCAATACCTCTTCCCCCTCTTTGCACCCCCGGGCTAGCCTGTTCGTGCAAACAGCACCACCCCCCTCCTTTACTACGCTAGTACCCCATTGTGCTTCCCCCCAACCTTCCTCCAAAGGGCCAAGTACACGGCACCAGAAAAACCTTCCCCTGAGGTGTTCTTTCTGCAACTTCTCATCTACCCTCAACTCTTTACATCTTCCACTGCCCTCCTAACATCACACAAGTAGTGCATGTTTCCCAAGATTGACAAGTGCACCCCATCCTCCCGAATTAGTTCAAAATCCTCATAAATGAACTCCTGGTGCACCAGCATTTGCATCCCCCAAGTCCTGCAAAACGTCATCCTCTCCCTGTTGATCTTTTCCTCATTCGTTCTACCGTTCCTTCTTCACAGCCCCCTTCCATACTCTTCTCGGCATCAACTTGGTCCAAACCAACCCCACCCTGGGCCATATCTCCATCGACCAACTCGGATCGCTCTTCGTCTTTTTTAACAGTGCCACCCCGTATCCCTAACCAAATCTTTCTTCACTGCATGTAAAATGAGAGCCGCTGGAATCCCATGAAGCTCCCTCCTACCCACCAGCATAGGCAACAGTTTGTCCCACCTGAGCCCCACCACCCCAGACCATCTCAACAACGCCACATTATAACTACACTCCAAATGGGTCCCAAAAACCCTTTTCACTGCATCTTTTCCCACCCTCTTCACTATGGAGTGTCCACATATCCAGATCTGAGGCAACTCGCCACTCCTCCGTGCCACATCTGAAAAAGAAAAGATTTTGTGAGCCTTCTCTCCAACAAATCCCATTGCCCCCACCCAAATTCCTTTTATTAACAGCCCCCATTTCCCAGCTCTCTAATGTATCCCTTGTACTTTGCAATTTCCAGCGCCCCAAACTATTAACATTTTCTTCAGACAGACCTACCCTACTACCTTCAGATGTTGTGCCCATTCGAGTACCAAATTCCTCAGCTTTCTCACCCAAAGCCAATATTTGCACAATGGTCTATTGCAGCCCTCCTTATTAAATTGCACAGCATGCTACTGCTGGCTGAGCCCTGCATTCCTCCCCCGCCCGATCGAAGGCGGGACGGCCAGGAAAGGTCCAGGACGGCACGGGTAAACCGCTTGCTATATGAAGCGTTAGGGACTGGACGCGTGGGTGCCATCAACTGTAACCATAGGTGTCCATATCGATCTCTTCCCATACCGCTTGCTTGTTCTCACCCATCCTTGCCCTGAATTCCTCATCATATCTCAACCATGCAAACCCCCCCAAAACTCGTAAAGGCTTTCCTAATTACGTCCATATATTTTAGCAATGCCACACACCTCTCAGGGAACTTTGCACAATAAACGCTAGCATATATTATAAATGCTGATGTCCAGTTTTCAGTCGGTACCCTTAGTCTTGCCGCTAACTCCTGCTGCTCTTCTTTGGACCCTTCTTTTGCTCTTACCTCCCTCTGTGGGAGTTTAAACACATCCACAGACTCCCCTGCCCATCTTTTCTCTTTCGTAGCCACCAACAGATGCGCACCCAGCGGCTTCCTAATGCCCGTATAAGGCATCTTCTTGGTCTTCTCTGTACTCTCACCTGTCTTTACCATAGGAACCTCCACCAACCCATGGGCCACTGGCTCCGCGACCTTGTCTGTCTGTACTTCAACTGAGGTGACACTTCTCCCGCTTGCCTTCACCAATGCCCCTGGCGGCCCACTCTCCTTCTCACTACCCTCCCCAGGTGCCCCGACCCCCCACTCTGTGTCCCCCACCTAGATCCCAACCTGACCCATGACGCAGACCATTCCCTATCTTGCTCACCTCTGGCTGTCCCGCCGTCACCCTGACTGCCACTCCTCCTTTCTTTCCTCAACGGGCTCCTACTGCGGGGACAGAAAACATCAGCAGAGTCTCCAGTCCAACTTGCCTGCAGTCTTCTTGAACTCTTGCTAGCCCCAGCCCCAACTTCCCCTTCTGACCTTAAACCCATCCACACCTTTTCTCTCCCAAATCGCTCTCCTTGATCCCTATCCACCACCACAAACAATCCTCCTCCCAAATTCATCCTTCCCAGCCATATACCATTCATGTTGGGAGCGCACACTCGGGTCGGGCAGATCCTCGTCGGGCGAGCACAGGGCGTACACCCTGATGTTCCTGTGTCGTCTTCTCGGTGGGGTAACGGCAACCCCTTTCTGCTATTCTCTTCTCTGGCGATTGGTTCTCTCCTCCACCCTGCTCTCCGTTGTGCTAGGGGCTGTACCGCATTCTCTAGGCTGTCCTCTTCTGCCTGCCAGAGGGGCTGCTCTCAAACCCTCTCTGTCCACCTCTTCCTCAACCACGGGGGCCATGCCATTCCCTCCGCGTACCACACTGCTTTGCGGGGTGGTCTCTCCATAACGTTCCTTTTCTCCGCTATCTACCGGAGATAGTGTCCACCTTGTCCCCCCCCGTCCACTCTTCTGCAGGCATTTCCCAGCTCAGCCCCTCTGTACCACCGCACCTCTTCAGTCCATCCCAACCCTAACATCCTCACCAACTTGCCCTATGCCCACCTCCGCCCCTACTCCTCCACTAGCACACTCGCCCACCCCATCTGCCTAACCCACTGCCATCTGCTCCCCTTCTCTTTGCTGCCTTCCTGGGTATATCGCCCCTACTCCTTCTAGACCCTTTGTCCCATACCTCTCCCCTCCCTGCCGACGAGCTACAAGCCACCACCGCTGTGAGGGCCCCGTGCGAAGCTGCTCTGTGCTGTGGCCTCCCACTACCGGGCCCTTCTCCACCGTAACGTCCTGCAGCGCTCCTTCTAGCTGGGGTCTAGATGCTCTGCTGATAATGCTCAGCGCCTCTCGTAAGTCCTGGGCGTCCACCACGCTGCCCGACATACTGCCACTTTCCAAACCAACACGTATATCTCCCAATGCAAATACCCCACTCCCACTAACAGGCCCTAACTGCCAGCCACCAACCCACATGCAAAAAGAAAACCAACTACGCTCGATATAGCTCAAAGTTACTTTACACATGACCTATTTGTTTCTTTTTATTTAATTATTATTATTATATTATTATATTATTTTTTTTCTATTTAAAACCTCCCCCGCCACCCTACAATGCCCCCCACAAACAAACGCCCACAGGCTTTGCCCTTACACCAAAATAGCCCCACATAGTGCTCACCAACAATTCCCTTAAATATCTGCCAATGAGAGGGCTTTCCCCAATAAATGAATCCCTGAACTTGATTTATGGGAGAAACCTAACCTCTATTTAAAATGATATCTCGTTTTAATCTATTTCCCCTCTGTCTGCCAAGAAGTTAACCTGAAGGGTGCGGAGCGCACACTGCCCCCTAGCAGCCTTTGCACCATACCGCACTCCCACAGGTAGAGCCGGCGCCGGAGCCGCTGCAAAGATCCCACTCACCGACAGTGCTGCGCCCTAATGTGGGCAACCTCACCTGGCAAAATAAACCAGGAGAAATGCTGGCGCAACGTCACCAGACCAGCAGGAACGGGTGCAGCACGGTGAGGAAAATGAGGGACCGCAACGCTGAAGTGTGCCGGGCGGGGACCCAACCCACCGAGAAATTGAGGGTGGTGATTTATCTACAACACCACCCTTAATAATTCATTTTGTAAATATATATATATGTATGTCATTTTCTCTGCATTGTCTGCTGCCCTCTTTGTCCATGGATATTTGAAAAATAAAGGACTGTTTTGCAGCAGATTTTTCCGTTTGGGATTTGCCTTGTTTTTACTTTCCAAAGCCCCACACCCCCAATACCTGAGCCCACTACGACTGCCACACCAGGAAGGCCCAAGGCAGGGAAGGAACGGGAGCAGCGACCTGACAAACGCTATGTCTCCAACCGTCGCTTACCCCCGAGCGCTTGTTCTTCTTCTTGCTGATAGATTTTCATCCATCAGCGGTGATTTTTGGATACCGAGGCATGAGCCTCATTACTCCATCTTCTCAGGTTGAGTGTGTAGTCGTGGGTTTGTATTCTTCTTGCTCTGTGTGGTCTTGTCACAGTAGGGCTGGTTTCACAGGGTCTTCGCAGTGATGGGCCGCGGGTAGCGGTCGAAGGGGTTTGCAGTGGTGGCAGTGAGTCTTCTGATCAGAGGGTTCGGGTTCTGATCCAGTTCTTGGCAGAAGTTCTTACTCAGCTTCGCTAGATGTTCATCCAACATCTCGATGTCCAGGTCTCTGTGAAGGACAGCTATCCTTGTGAAGATTGGAGCTCCAGACGATATCCGCAGGGCCTTGTTCTGGACTATCTGAAGACTCTTCCGGTGTCGCTCATGGCAGATCATCCATGCTGGGGAGGCATAAGTCAGGGTTGGTCTGATAATCGCCTTGTAGACGTTGATCTTTGTCCGGAGGGGCATGGACTTGCTCTTCAGGAGTGGGTACAGCGCTGCCATCTTTCCTGTTGCCTTCTGCTGAGTATTCTCGATGTGGCTTTCCCAGTTGAGTTTGCTGTCCAGGGTCGCTTACCCCCAAACCTTTCCTGCCACCATTTATACCCTGGCAAAATGGCGCAGCTGGCCTGCAGCACCCAACGCCACCCCTGGGGGAAACGCTTACACATCCCCCCGTCCATTTGTTGCCTGGTCTCAAAGCACTCTGGCGGTTCTAAAAACATCAGGGGGCTGTGGAGAGAGGGAAAATGCTAGATGGCTTTGCACTGGCATTGATGCGTGCAGACCGGAAGTACCCTGAGGCCTGCGTGCACGTCTGTTTCTACAGGGGGAAGTATCACAGAGCAGACCACAGTAGAGGAGCACTGGAAACAAGAAAGGGAGCAGCATGGGGGGAGGGGTAAGGAAACAAGTAGGACCGTAAAACGGGCTCATAAGACCGGGAGCAACCTCTCATCGCCTAGGTGTCGACCTGTGGACCAGGTGCATCCATAAGTCTATCAGTCGGCCGTCTTCATTTTGTCTTGCACTGAGCACTGGCATGAAATTCCCAGGTAGTGCCATCATATTCCAGGTGTTCGCACAACATTCTAGACAATGTCATGGGCCAGGTGACTCCGGGTCCCTGGTATGCCGAGGGATTTCCAAGACAGCGTGACTATAGCTACTCCTGTAATAAGACCGCTATTGCCACCAGACGGTCATCGCTGCCATCACTGGACCAGGTACTTCCATGCACCTTCATGTACACTCGCACTCACCCATTCCCCCATGCACCCTTACTTATTACTTATTGTTTTGTATCTGCCCCCTGATTTATTTCTGGTACATATCGTTGTTAGTGTGTTTATTAGTTCATGTTTTATGGGCTACAGACTCTTGCAGATGCGGTTGTGTTTATAACACATTGTGTACAGCACACATCAGTTCAGCTCCCGGGGATAATGTATTCACACCGAGGCCTTGGGAGCAGGGTGTGAGGATGCTGCAGTACCTGTAGACTGCGAGGCACTTCTCATTTCAACTACCACCTCCCCTCCCGATTGAATTTCCTTCGTAGACGCTGGGAGTTGTAGTCCAAAACATTTGCCAAGTGCTGAGAAAAAAGTGACATTTGGGGGGCGTGTTTCTTCCCCTACATTACATTGAACAGACTTGTCTCATTCTCCGGAGCTGTTTATGTGGGGGAGGAGGGACACAAGATGTTGCTACAACACAGCCCCCTGCACACCTACGCCGGCAACACATTTGTCACCATTCTTCCACAGATTTAAGTAAGGTGGGGCTACACACATTTGTCTCTTGTTATCCTGGCCCACCCACCTGGTCCTGGAGCCCATTCCTGCTAGGAGTTAATCCACGCCCTGGCATTGACTTTAGCAATGGCCCTTTAACAGCTGCTTAGTGGCTGATTGTGGGCCGTAGCGTCTTGACCCCGCGCCTCCTGCAATGGCTGCTGGGATGTACGTCCGAGCCGTGCCTTCACTCCCTTACCATGATCTGCCTCTGGCCCTGTTGCCGCAGTTGACTTGGTTACCCATCACCTCCTTATAATGGATGTCTCAGCCAGCACCTGTTGTCACGGGTGGTCGATAGTTTAGTCAAAGGCAGGGGCAGCTAAAACGGTAGGCAACGTTGGTGAGAAAAACACTGAGTATGCATGGTTCATCAATTAGACACTACAGTCATGTTTCTGAGCGGGTTCATTTCCATGTGTAAAGTCCAATACAACGTTAAAAGTTGATATAGAAGGAGTCAGTGATTATCGACAGCTTCGCCCTCCTGCATACAGGGGACGATTCTTCCATAGACAGGATGACCATGGGCAGCTCGATTGGCACATTTATGGCTGTGGCAGAGTGCAACATGCCATCTCTCAGGCCGTACAACTGCTCTACTCGCACGCAGGTGTGCCGGGGGCCCCCAGGAAAGGCCAAAGGCCAATTGCAACTCCACAGATGTTACAATGGGGCTTTTTTTTTGTTGTTGCTGCCACCCTCCCCACTCCCCTGCTCGTATGTCATATCCTGAAGCCATCGCTTTCTTGTTACATCAGGTGATTGCGTCAGTCCCAGGGCCTCCATCTGAGAATTCCTGAAATGAGCACTGTAGAGTGTCTGAAAAATACCCAGTTATGTACAAAGCATTTCTAGACTGATCACGTGCAAGGGAAATGACAGCACATTCTGGCTCCTGAATGTCTGAAAGGTGACATGGCTAATGTCCTACACACCTGAGGGCAGGGACATTGAAGGACTCCAAAAGGCAACGCTTGCCTTTGCTCACTGCAAATTAAGCGTCGGATGTTAAAAAGCGACGTTGTTACGCCTATACAAAATATTTGCTGACGGTGGCAGGGCACAACTCTCCTGGCTCTTGCCAGCTGCAAGTCCAGATAATCCAATGGATACTGTAGTAGGCACGCTTTTCCATCAGAAAGAAAGCCACTGTGCAACGCCTTCCTGCACAAGAGACAAGCAACAGACAGCCCCTGTCAGCATGCACTCTGCCATTTTATTTGGGGCCATCTGGAGGGGTTTTGGGGCTCGGGGCACAGAATAATTTGGACCACCCAACGCCAAACAAAATGAAGGGATCCAATAATCTCTGTTCCTGCCTGTACCCAAGCCTGTGCACTCAATGGCCCTCGCTCCGTGTCACCTGTGTTGGAATCAGGATCATAACCTCTCTGATCCCCCATCTTCTGGCACCTGACTTCACTGCAGTGTTAGAAGATGGGCGTAATTCCTTCATTTATATTTAAACTGAGACGACAAGTGAGTATTAAGCAGTGCGCCTACCTTGGGTGCAAATAGTTATTTATATGAATGAAGTTCCTAAGCTGCAGACACCTAACACGCACTGTTATTCACTGGACAATCTTACTGTAATTCACTGGACAATCTTTTGAATGTACAGTTTAGAGTATAGGTAGTTAGGTAGGATGCGCGCAACCTTAACTTTGAATGAATCGCTAATTGCAGGATACCCGTGTAGCAGATATGTTTATTTAGCAAACTGCATATATCTTGCATATTTACATTGGTGTCAACATTATAAAAATTGGCGCACGTGCTTATGTTTCTCCCAATCGTGGCCTTGATTGGCACAAGATTATGCTTTGACCCCCATATTGCCTGTTGCTAAAAAAGCAACAAAAGTGCGGCCCAAAGTGTTCGCTGAGAGGGATTGGCACGGCCCGGGGTTCTAATTCTGGCAATTATGAGTATTTGGTAAAAAACAAACACAACCATTGATGTCAAGGGTTTTGCACCTGTGCTACTGTATTTGATCCCTGGACAAATCGTTTTAATCTGTCCTGGCCAACTTGACAGATGGAAGGACTGTCTACAGTTAGCAAGTGAGTGCACAGGAGCACTGGGCCATTGAGGCGGCAGGGACCATTGCTTCTCCAAGTATACATATGTTTCCACCACAGCTTGCATGTGCTTTTGTGTGTGTGTATTTTTCAGTTATTGATTTGCAGACATGAAAGAAAAAGCACCATATATAACATTTAACAAAATTCCAAGTGAAAAAGTAATAGAGGAGGTGGGAATTGAAGTAGATCCAGGAGAAAGATCAATGGCGTATGAAATAGGTACTCCTATGCCAGCCAGCATTGATAAAGCATGCCACTGTGGAGTTGGCCCTCTTTGGGCTTGGAACCTGGGCTTGACCAGGATTCTTACCCAGGAACACCAGCCTCAGCTCGGCTGCTCCTACATAGATGACCGTTCACACATCCTCGAGTGCTACGCCCCAGGCAAGCTTCTTGAGTTGTTTGTGGAGGGGGAACTAAAAAAGGCTCCTGTTATAAGCATACGTAAGTGTCAGGCCGATGTTACACACAGTAGGTCACACAGTAGGTCAGTGGGGGCTGGAGGAAGCAGCAAAATACAATTAAAGAAAAACAATTCAGAAAGGCATTGGCAGAGCTCGCATTCAAACCCAGCTCTAACAGACTGTTTCTCATTCAGGGACGGGATAGGGAGGTTTGGTCGAGGTAGAATTAGTCGATTTAGAATTCAACACATTTTTGGGGCTGAAATTGCTCACAAACATATGTGGGGGAGGGGGGTAATCATAAAAATAAATATAGAGTGTTGGGGGGGGGTGGTTGCGTGGTATCTCCCCCACATATATTTGCGGCCAAAATGATTAAAAGAACAACAAATGTGATGAATTCTAATTCGATGAAAAAATCTCGACCAGATCACCTAGAACCTTCCGATACCTATGTCCTAACAACTTTGCAATTCAACACCATATGTGTGAAACCCATAGACATGTAGATAACGATTAGCACCCCCCTCCTGCCCCCCCTCCCCATCCATCACAATATACTGGGACAAAACCCTGCGCATGGACAGCACGGTTTCCGTCTTGCACCAGACTATGGATGGGGTGGAGGACTGCAGTTAGTGTCTCTTTGGGTATATCGACTACATAGGAAAAGCAATACTTTAAACTGGTTTCTCGAAAAGGAAACTGATCTTGTTTGTGGCAAAAGGTGCATCGTGTGCCGGACGATATTACAAATGTCGAAATCGGGTACTGTGCCTCATATGACACTTTCTGCTGGTTCCGCTCATTAAGTACCCTATGCCTGCCATGCTTGAGGCATTGTGGGCCTGCAACTGCTAAATACAGTGGCGCGGACCTGAGTGGAAGAACCTGACATGAAGTAAATGCCAGCAGGGATGCAGCCCGACTGCCAGGTAGTACCTTTTGGTTGTGCGATGGGAGGGGAGGAGGACCAATTACGCCTTAAAGACACATTCCGTCTTCCTGTAGCACGCAGATGTCTGCTTGAGTGGAGGTTGACAAGTGTATAATGAAAGACATATAATGTATGTAAGATCATGTGTTGCTTTTTACCTCTCTAAAAATAGACTCTGTTTCTAAGTATTTTCTGAAAATGTACACCCCCAGTTAATTTACGCAACTAGCTATTTTTAATTTCTTTGTGACAATGCAACTTGTATTCACACCATGCTTCTCAGAAAGAAGCATGACTGCATCGAACAATGACTAAGAGTAGGTGATGAACCACACATGCACATCTCGGACTCCCCAACTGCACCTTTAAATTACTTTTCAAGTAGCCTGTGAATTCCCGGGCTTGAGCAGAATAGATCACCTCGCTGGGTCCCTGGGAGCAAAGAGTCAAGTTCAAAATCCTATTCATGACGCAACTCACCATCTGGCACATTGGTCTGAGATGCCAGTCAATGAGTTTGAGTGGGAGACAATACCTAGGAAGCACAGGTCAGCCAGTCCAGGCCTCCTCTGCATTCCAACTTATAACATGCATTGGCAGAGCCAACTGTTTGAGCTTTTATGTAGGCATGGTGCGGGCATTTTCCAGGCACTGTTGTACTGGAACTACCTATACATAAGATAGCAAGAGCTGGTTATGCTTTTACTACCGTTGCATATAATGACCATACATGGGCCAAAACTGTTAGCTTTGCTAGTGCTTGTCTTTAACATGAATTCTGATGCAAGAACACACATATTGCTTATATTTGATCTGCAGGTTTGTATCCCGGCAATGCCAACTCATCCTTCCGAGGTCGATACATGAGTACCAATTTCAATTGGGTAATAATAGTAATGCATGTAAATATGTCCTATGTAAAGCACTTTAGCGCTATATTAAAAACAAGTTATTATTAAGGCGGCTTGCTTATAAACTGGAGTAGGGAAGTGGCTTTTTCTGCCTGGCTAGTTGCTAGCGCCTTGCATTTTGTGCCCCTGAATCCACCACACGAGGGTTAGAGGAAGTGGGTGGTTACAGGTAACTTTCACACCTAAACAACAGTTGCATTCCAGGAACCTGCGCTAGAGGGAAAGCGAGAAGCCAAATAATACAGAGATTTGGAGTTCATGATAGGATGGACACAACCCAAGTGCAGGGGATGAGTCTGGGTAGCTGGTAAACAACGTCTTTATAAACTTGACTGAAAAGGGAGCCTAGTCCATAGTGCTGCATTCCACACCTTAGATATGAGACGACAAATACTAACAGCTTAGTTTGCTCTCTGCAAGTTCATCTTGCTCCAATATGCTGAATGCCTGTGTTGAAAAAGAATCCCATTTCTGATGCTACTAAGATAGTGAAGTGGGTCGAGTGCTTGCTTCAGAGATTGTCTCTCACTTCCCACCCTGCAGCAATCCGTCAAGCAGCACTCTTCCAGCCCCTGCTAATCTCACACACAACTCCCTTACATGCACCCACACACGCACGGGCAAGCCAAAATAACTCAGTCCCAAAATAGCTGCAGTTTAGTAATTGACTGGAGTTTACAGACTGCCCCTTTCCCCTCATATGCTAGCTTGCAGGTGCTTGTTTTGTTGCACATGCAATACAATGTATCTGTGTGTGTGTGTGTGTGTGTGTGTGTGAGATAGAGAGAGAGAGAGAGATAGAGAGAGAGAATATCATAGGCATTCCGAGCTAGCAAAATGGGACCTGCCTGCAAAGGGCCTGGGCTAGGACTGCAGGGCTTCATGTTGTTTTGCCTTGTAAGGCCTGCTCCCCTATACCGCTGACTAACCATCTCTCCTCTAAAATCTCCTACAACCCTACACTACACACACAAACCCCCACAGGCGGCCACCAGAGGCCTAGCTGTGAGCACATGAACTCTAAGCGAGCCAGGACTAAGCTCTTCCTCTTTAGTCCTGTCACATTCTCCCACATCAATGGCTAACCAGACCCAGGCTTCAACTGAGCAGAGGCCATTTGGCCTTCCTTGAGTTCATCATATTCTGAAATACAAAAGGACCGGAGACATCAATGGCCTTTGAACACCTTGCGATATCCAGCATACTCAAGTTGTAACGTTGAGACAATGAATATCCCATGAGTGGGTAGTCTACTGCATCAAATGTAACCATTCAAAGATTCCCTTTCAATTATCCACCATTCCGCCAGCATCGCCCTGTATGGAATATGCCATGTAAAGTAATGTAAATTGGTTATGCATAGTGCAATATCTGCCATTTTGGTGGCCTATTGGCACATGGTCTGGAAGAGAATTGGGAGGGGAAGTTTATTGGGAGGAGACTAAGGGCAGATGCGACTCCTGAAGTGTTGATGGGGAAGGCCTGATGCACCCGTTTGCTGCGGATATGTTTCTAAGCAGCTTCTGAAGGTGACACTTGAGTATCTCTATATCCAGTGGTAACATTGGGCTCAAGTGCTGGCGGAAGAAGTGTGGCTTGAGAACAGCCCTTCGGGTAGAACAGCTGTTCAGGGTCTCTGTAACTATCCCAATGGTTCTCCTTATCACACAAAGGGCAGCTTCTGCAATCTGTTATGAAAACTGTCGGTCCATTTTGCACAGGCTCTAAATACGATAAACAAAAACAATTCTCCGAAATATTTTTACCTACCCTGCTTACTACTGTGTTCTCCTCCAGGCCTGGGCTGTATATAAAAGGAAGTTTCATGAAGGTACGGATAAAGCAGACCCCTCCACCTGGAAGACTCGTCTGCGATGTGCTCTAAACAAAAGCACAGACTTTAAGGAGATCCCGGAACGCAGCCAGATGGACATCTCAGAACCCTATAAAGTCTACAGAGTGCTTACAGACAAACACACGTCGTCTGGTAAGGGACATAGTTTTATGCACGTTGGTACAAGAGCATGCTATATTGGTCCAAGGTGGGTGCCAATGACTTTGATTGACCTATTCTTTGCCCTTTGTTTCTAGGATACAGTATTGTGCCTTTGAAGTATTGGGTCATCGTTAGTGGGTTCTGGCTCATTGGCAATATGTCTCTTAAACTAGGACTAGCTCTCTGGAACCAGAATTCCTTGGATTAGCCACGTCCTTTGGCTACTAAGTTGCCTTAAGTTGGATTCAGATCTTAGGCAATTAGATTATTGTTTGTTTGCAGCCTGAGGGGAGTGTAGTTTATTGTCCCCAGTTCCTTATCTAGCCTTGGATTGGTTCTAACCCTTGGGTGATTGGTCCTGTTGCTTTTGTCGGTTACAGAATTTTGAAAGTGTCTTTTGGCCCAGTAAGGTAACACATTGGGTTTGGTCCAATCCACCGAGTCCGATCCAACCCACGGCCCACGGTGCTGCCATGGGTTGGATCGGACTGTTTAACTCGGTGGATTGGACCCACCCCTTTGAAACTAGATTGCTTTAATTGATACTGTGTCGTTGGCATTGTGTTACTTTACTGGGTACAATGCTTTTGGTATTGGGTTGCTTGACTGATCCTATATCTTTAACATTGGTTCAATCTTCTGATCACACACAACAATGCTAGTGACCATTCTTTACCCTGTGTCTCAATGCACTGTACTTGTAGCATTCATCCCAGCAAAAAAAGAACTTTAAAACATTGTTTTTTTTAAAACATTTTTTTATTTTTTATTTGATTTAATTGTAATACAATTTTACAATTTTTACAAAACAGACAAGCAGATGAAGGTTCATCCCTCCAAATTAGATTAGATTGCGTTCCATCCAAGTTAAATTCAGGAGTTCCTAGCTTACGAGAGCAAGAGTTTAGGCTTCAGCTTACGCCTGTCTCCATTACTGCGTTACTGTCCTTTTCGCGCCTGAACAGTTTTTTTGTACTCCTGTACTAGTCCAATTTTTTTAAAGAACAGAGTCACTGCCACTGACCATTCGGTTTTTCCCCCCCAGTAAGTCGTTCCACCAGTCCTCTTCGTCAGCTGTAGTTACACTGCTCAGATGTTTCATTAAATAGATTTCTCTTGCCTCGTGGGTACCCTTGCACTTTAACAGAAGGTGTCTGATAGATTCCACCTGCTGGGTATTGCAATACCGGCACTTATCCGTGGTTACCTCTCCTCTTCTGGCCAAGATCTCATTTGTTTTCAAGAGGTTCAATCTGATTCTGAGGAAGGTGTTACGCAGCTTTTTGTCCGGGAATTTATTCAAGTACCCTCTCACTTCGTTGACTCTCTTTTGGCTTTTCGGAAGGGTTTTACTTGATTTATACGAGGCAACGTTATCCTGCGTTCTGATCCAGTCCAATTCGGTCAGCCTTTTCACCACCTTCGTTGGATTTTGTATTAGGATTGCTCTAGTGAGGGCCACCTCTTGTAACAGGTTTTCACAGTGTTCTACCCATGATGCTAGTATTTTGTTTTTCCCGCTGGCCAGTTTGTTCTTCAGAATCTCAAATACAGGCACTGACGAGTCCATGATCACTTTCCTGAAGAGCATCAGGGTGTTCCTCGCCACCGTCCCCTTCACAGATGGTAGGCAGAGTTCTTGTTTGATGTGACATATGGGAACAGACATTGGCAGTCCCACCACCTTCTTCCAAAATTGGCCCTCCAACCTGTCCCAAAACTGCCTCGGGATTTGTGGCATTGCTTCCGCTCCATATGTTATACTCGGGATGACCTTGGTTTTAAAGAAAGACAGTACTGGAATCAATGAGAACTTTCCGTATTTCATGTCGATTGTCCGTGCCTGGCATGACAAGGTCTTTGTTTTGGCTATTAGCATCTCCTGCATTGGAATTTCCATGGGGCTGTTACTTAGCGTCACTCCCAAGTATTTAAAGCTCTTTACATTTTCAACTTTTTCGTTTTCTAGGCTCCATTTTTCTTTGCCTGCTGTTCGAGTTGTAGTTTCGAAGGCCATGATCTTGGTTTTGCTTTTATTTAGTTCTAAATGGTTGTTTCCCAGATATACAAGGAGACTGTTCAACTGCCTTTGGAGCCCCACCGCTGTCTGATCTAATAGGATGATATCATCCGCATAGAGGAGTCTCTGTATTTTCTCTCCTCCTAATGATGGGGGAAAGCACCGAGTTTTGGCAAAGTCATCTTCCAGGTCTGCTATGTAGGCATTATACAGAGCTGGAGCTAAGGGACAGCCCTGCTTTACTCCTCGGGCAGTATGGATAACCTTTGACAGTGCCCCTACCCCATTCAGCCGGACTCTCATGGTGGTATCTTCTTAGAGAGCTCTTATTGGGGATAAGATTTTCCCTGGGCAGTTCTTGCCAATTAGTTTGTCCCACAGGCGCTCACGGCTCACACAATCAAATGCCTGCACTAGGTCGACGAAGGCCATGAATATTCTCGGCGCTCCTTGTTGGACTCTTGCTTTCAAGGAGCATAGTACCAGAATGTTTGCTGAGGTGCCGATGTTTCTGACAAACCCCGTCTGGAATTGATCTCTATAGTTGGATTCCTTTAGCCAGTTGTTCAGGCCGTCCAGAGCATAAGAGCCAAATAACTTCCCGATAACGTCCAGGAGCGCTATAGGACGGTAATTTCTCGGATCTTCATTCACTCCTTTTTTAAAGATTGGGACCACATTTGAAGTCTTCCAAGAGGGAGGCACAGATTTAGAAGTGTTACAGTTCTGGAAAATCTGCCTAATTAGTGGAACCCAAGTTACAACATTGGTCTTCAAATCTATGTTGGAGATGCCGTCCGGTCCTGGCGCTCTAGAGTTTTTTAGCTTCGTAATTTTTGATGTAATAGTATCATGATCACAGGGTATTTCCCAGTTTGTCACTTGGCACCTCCGGATGTTCGATATCCGGCTGTCCTCCTTTTTATATAGCGACGCAAAGAAGTCCACCCATTTCTCTTCGCTGACGCTATTCTGGAGGCTGGTCTGGGTACTTGTTGTTTTCGTATGAATCAAAGACCAGAATTCTTTGCTGGTTTTCTTTGAAAGTATACGCAGCATTTGTTCTGCGTCTTGCTGTAGAAGACTTGCACGCTGATGTCTCACCCAATTTTTATACCTGCGTTGCGCAAGGTGGTATTTTGCTTGCAAGTTTATTGAGTCACTGGATTTTGCCATTCTCTGGATTTTTCTCAAGGCAGCTCGTTGCTTTACCAGTTCCTTATTGTAACTGTGTCTGTGGACTGAGTGCGAAGGGCCTCCTTGTTGCTTCGATCTGCGGTAAATTTCCAATAGCGGCACGTAATCAGCATTAGCAGCTCCAACTGTCTTATCAATAAACTTATTGCTGATGGTTTTATAAACCGTCGTTATTTCACTGATGGCTTTTGCCGTTAACCTAAGGCGATTGCCACTCGGATTAGCTTCCAAGCCTTGTAGCATGGATTCTTGCGACGGCCCATAATGGTGCCAGGTCGTTTTTAAGATATTGTGATCGCTTTTGTCCGTTTTCACCACATTGAAAGACTTTATCATGCTCAGTAAAGCCTTCGATACAAAAGTATGATCAATAGTTCCCTTTTGATGATTTCTTTGCCATGTTGGGATCTTCTTGTTCTCTTTAGAGCATAACCAATGCAAGTTATGCAGATCCCATTTATCCATCAGGTTACCCCATCGTTTAGCTCTGTCCCCATCAGTTGTAGATCTCATGCATGTGGGAGTCTCTTCAACCTCCATTGTGCAGTTTAGGTCGCCATTTATAATGATGAGGCTCGGTTGTTGGCTTTCGCTTTCATTCTCCAGGAGGTTGTCGATAGCCTCTAGATATTGATCTGTAGTAGTCTCTGCCGGATTCCAGTGTGTATTGATAACTAGCAGTTTTTGTAGAGAATTTTCCTTCCCTGTTCCGACGCCATCCCATTGCCACTCTAATCTAGTGCCTTGGATAAGCGGGGAGAGATGTAATTCTGCCCTGGGAACTAAGCCACATCCCGATCTTACAGCGGTCACAAGACCAGCCCTTGGCCTTCCTGTGTCTCCCTTCTCTGCCGGGGTGAAGGTCAAAGTGTATCCGTCAAGGCAGGGTTTCACCAGCAGCCACGTTTCTTGTAGACACAAGATATCAAAGTCTCCTAGATTAACATCGGAGCTTACCGTCAAGTGGGAAAACCCTTGTGTGTTCCATGAGCCCATTATCAAGGGCGATTGCTTCACCAGTTGGCTCGGCGGGGGTTTTCTGTCCACTAATTGCTAGATTTTGTTTGCATATTGTCGTGTATTTGATATCCACCTCCTGTTGGGCTGTCTAACCGGGCTTCTGGCTTCGGTGCCACTCTCCGCTCGAGAGAATTTCATGGGGCTTCCAGCAATTGTGATTCTTATTTTTTCTCCCGGTCCTTTTGGCCATCTTTCCGGGTTTATTGCTCGGTTACCATCGGAGTATTTCTTACGACCTAGGTGTGGTGACTCCTCTCTCCTCTTCCTTTCCCTCGACCTATTGGGGCCATGTGTGTTTTGCTTGTCTTGAGTCGAGTAAGATTTATGACTCGGCCGACGCTTTCCTTTATCTTTATTGTGGTGATTTTGTTCTGACGGTATTCTCTTTCTTCTTATTAGGGATCTCGTCACTGAGGTGCTATGCGTCCGATGGTACCTCTGATTTTGAATGGCCTGAATTTCCTTCAGTTCATATCCCAAATACCAGAGGTTTTCTTTCTCAGCCTTCAAGATGTTGTTTATTAATAATGATGATATGTGTATATAGGCCTGATCGTTCCGTCCTTTCTCACATGGTTCGACAATTTTTAAGTCTTGAGAGGTCAAGAGTCGTAAATTTGGGATTTGCTCAAAGATATACAGCATAGTGTTCCTGCACAACCTAAAGTCGTCTGGATTTTCACACCTTCTCTCCAGTTTGAAGATGGCATAATCCGTCTTGATGCGTTTGTTCATTCTACTCCTTTTCCATACCTTATTGCTCTCGTGCGGCGATCGTCCCCTGCTTCGTTCTCTCTCTTTATTTCGCTGACTATTGCTTGAAAAATACTCTGGAGTCCTCCTGGTTTTGGACTCTTTCTGCCGAGACCTCTTGTCTCCAGTACTTAGATCATCGTTGCGTTTGTCATAAGGAGAGTTGCTCTCTCTTCGTGTCTTTAGGACGTTAGCTGTGAGGGGTTTAGAGGGCTTCCTTTTCTTTCATTCCGTATGTCTGTATTGATCTGTACTGTGCAGTCTTCCTCTTTGGCTCCCTGGGTGGGGGGCTGGGGTTACTTCACCTCTACACACACTCTCAGCCACTCTTTCAGTATGTGATCTAGTCTTATGAGATGGGATGTCTGTTTCTGAATCTTCCACTGTATATGTACTTAGATTTAATAAGGCTTCTATAGAGTTAAACTCTTCCTCCACTTTCTCCGAGAATTTTCTTTTCCTTGATTCACCCTTTCCTGGTGGTTTTGCGTTGGAGGTTTCACTCGTTCCCATTCGTCGTCTCGCTGTTGCTGTTCTTTTCATGGCAACTTTGGTGGGGTTGTTATCTTTAGAACTACCTTCTTGGCTTCTATTTTTTCCGGCACTAGTACCTTTTTTTAATTTAATTTTTCCACTGGTTTCACTTTCTTGTTAAAGAAGTTTCCAAGTTCTTTCTGTTTTGTATTTGTACATTTAGTTTTCCGCTTCGATCGGGGTTATTCCTGAGCAGTCTAAGTTAATACATCCATTTTCTGACATGGGCGTAGCTTTCTTTCCACCAGGTGGCAGATCGCTAGGTTTAGTTTGGCCGTTCATACTCATTTGTGCACTAGTGTTTTTTTCCTCCATGTTCAGTGCCAAGTCATTATTTTTGTTCCAACAGTTGGCACTGGTCTGTGTTCCTTGTGTATTCCGCTCCAGGTCCAGAGAGCACGATGATCCTTGGTCTCTGGTGTTTTCTTGTCACACTTCCTTAGCCAATATGTATTTTTCCAAGTATAATAACTTGGTGTGTATAAGGGCCGTGATTGCATCTTGATCTTTCACAGAGTCATTCAGTGCTTCGTATAGTTTGTTAAAAGGAGTTAGGGCGATCGTCACAGTGGACATTATACCCATTAGGTCTATTTTCTTATGCGGCGTTTCCTTTACACTCCCGTGTAATGCGATTCTGTCGGTCCTCACTCTACCTGGGGTAAGGCACGCCTCGTGGGCCGGTGTTGGTTTTCCCGTGGCGCCTCTGGGCAGTGTCTTTGCCAGGCTTTTTTCAGGTATATTCGAGGCCGCACTACGACCCAGGGGACTTCCCAAAGCCTTCTGGGGGCCAGGATGGATCTGGCTAGAGGTTTCCTCGTGCGGGTGCCCACTTTGAGACCACACATTCGATTCCTCCGTCACCTCCAAAGACTCGTGGGTACTCTTTAAGTTGTTAGTGGTCTGGTTGGGCCCCAGGGGCGGCACACCTGCCGTCAGTGCAGGGAGGTGCGGAATAGGAGAGGCCAGGGAGGGTTTCCCAAAGTGCCACCTTACTGGCGTTTCAAGTTGTGGCAATATGTTCCCAGTCCTCTGTTTAACAGCTCCCCTCTCCTCTTGACTATTGGATGGTTGTTCTTTTAAAATAGACTCTTCAACCGCCACCCACCCCTCCAAAAGCTCTCCATCCGATATTTCTTTTTGTGGTGTGGGGGAGCTTACACCCTTTTTTTTAAAAAAGTTTGTCACCTGATTGTGGGGCAGTACTTTGAGTGATTTACTTTTTTTACTTGATCCTCTGTAATAGGGTTTGGTGGAAGATTTCCCCCTGTTCAGATTCTTTTAGTGCTTTAGTGCTGTTAATGCACGTTCCTTTCTTTTGACTGGCCTGGCCTCCGCAGTACATGCGGGCCGCCAGCAGGTGTCAGTGGCCACTCCTGCTGTTTGTTGGCCAGCGAACTCAGCCCCTTTCTCTGTCGCGGCTTGACTCCTCTCCCCCTCCTCTGCTGGGGACGTCGGCTGCTCCATCGGCCAAACCGAGCAGGGAGCCCCCTCCTCCTCCAGCGCTCCACAACCCGCACCGTTGCCAACGGCGTCCCCCACAAACTCCACGCCCGCGGCGGCGCCAGGATCACAGAGTGCCGTGTCCTCTCCCCGCCGGGGCTCCAACCACGGCGCCGAACCCGCTTCCCCTCTACTTCCCTTGCCCAACTCTCCATGGCCCCGTCTCTCCTCTGGCGCGTGGACGACTGCCGCAACCACCACCCCCCCCCCCCGAGGAGGGCGGGAGTCGCCGCAGCCGGCACCGACCCACCTGAAGACACCGCTTCTGCGGCAGACAGCGGCCTCAGAATGCCTCCCATGTCTCCCGGGTCATGAGGCGGAGCGGTGAGGGGTTTGGTTGGGGGGTTGTTGTCGTTCTCTTTAATGTTATTTAGGAGCTTGGACGTGGTGTTTAGGCTGGTGATGGGGACGATGGTTCCAGTTTTGAGGGTAGTCACTATATCTACATCAGAGGGCACCACAGTAACAATGGAGTCTATATTGCTGGCACCTTTGCTAGTTCCTTTGGTAGACTTCTTCTCATTTTCAGGAAATTCAGCATGTGGTACACACCCCACCTCCTTCTCCCCCCTCTGCACAAGGCTCTCAAAAGTTCGCCTGTCCTCCAATGCAGGTTGAGCCAAGGGTTCAGAGTCCCGAATGTTGAAGAGGATAGGGGGTGCACTAACAGGGGTAGTGCTTAATTTATTTGGAGAGTGCAACAATTCGGTAGGGTTATTCGTAATGTTAGTGTTATTAGTGGTGTTAGGGATGTTGGAGATGTTTAGAGGTAGCTTTAATGGGGGCTTCAGAACAGCTATACGCAGTTGTCTTGGTCTTAGTGTAACCGGGGATGGCTCAGAGCCTGTATCTAGCTTCTTTTTACCTCTAGACTCTTGAAAGTCATCCCGACCAGCCGGGTCCTCGTTCTCCTTATTTTGTAACGGCCCCCCGTCATGTCTGCATCTAATGCTTCTGAGGCGACGCTCCTCGTTCTCCTCGGTCTCCGTTGCCGTCTTGCCGCGGCCCGACTGGGCTTTTAACACCAGCTCCTTCCAGTCAGCCAGCAGGGTAACAGAGTTGAAAGACTCTGCTCAAAGCAGCATAGAGTAGAGTGACTGCAGGACTGCTCCACTCGTCGACCACTCCGCGGCCGCTCCACGGCCAGACTGGGCTTTTAACACCAGCTCCTTCCAGTCAGCCAGCAGGGTAACAGAGTAGAAAGACTCTGCTCAAAGCAGCATAGAGTAGAGTGACTGCAGGACTGCTCCACTCGTCGACCACTCCACCACTTTTTTTAATTAGTATAAATTATAGCCATTAAGGCTTTTTTTTATACAAGTAATCCATGTTTAAATTAATTTAAATACTTATCGAGACAATCAAGATAATATTAGTAAAATATAACCCATACATGATTCTAAGTAAAGGGAAAAAATGAAGGGCTAAAAATATATATTTTTTAAAATTAAGAATATTCTTCATAGTTATCCAGAATTTGGTAATATTACTAATCAGGCCAAAGTCATTCCCATGGAAGAATGCCTCCCATGTTGAATCTTTGAGAGCAGTAAAGGGTTCAGGATTGCCATGTGCCAGTGTCATTGTCCTACGTATTTGCAGTAGGCTCTCACAGTCCAGTACAAGATGTTTAAATGTTTCCGCCACGGCAGAAGCACACAGCATGTATGTTCAGTTGAATCTGGGGATATTTAACCTGGCTCCCAATATTGTATCCATGTCTACATCTTTAAAATTAATTCTGAGGTATTCATGTAGAGCCCAGTTATCAGGGTAAGCATTAATGTAAAGCGCGATAGATTTGCATGTACTTAAGGTGAATAAGTAATCCCTGCTCAATGATGTACGAATCACAATAGCAATACCTATCACTTTGGAGCCAAGAGAGCATTCACTTTGTTCTGTGAGCTACGTATATTGTTTAATCACATGAAGCTATAAGAACAAGCTTTCTTATATCTTGGCACTCATATATTTTGTTCTAGGCACTAACACTTTCCGCGTCATAGTAGTGCATTGTTAAGATCGCTTTCTAAAATCAGCCCGTAGGGAAGGATTTCCGGAGGCCACCCTAGTCTCAACAAAAGTGTGAGAGTGGTCTAGAGCTACAATGAGTCCACACACAACACCACCCATAATTCATCCGTTTTCTGCCGCTCCAGGGTACGTACCCCCAAGCAAGGTAAGAGCTCCTCTCCTCCGCGGCGTATCTCCATATTAGTGGGAAGATTAACCCATCTATGTGCCCGCACCGCAGCCCCGCCTACCCCCTCTGCACCTCCATCGCAGCATTCCAGAAACGAACACCTATGCTCGAGGTTCGTCCTCTCTTCCAGTGCCCTTGACGTCCCGGTCACTATCCCGCGCAGGGCTGCCCTACCCCCACCCTGCCACCACCGCGCCTCCCCACACATGGGGAAGGCACCTAGTCATTGCACTCTGAATCACCTGCTGAGGCACCCCAGCCTGGAGGCCTCCTTCCGTCCAACGCCCCCCAAAGACATGGCAGGCACTCCCACCCACAAATTATGGCATCCACCAGGACACCTCAACCCCGACGCGGTGTTACCGAAAAAACAATCCGGAGTGCACAAAATGCGGGAAGAACATCAGAACATGCACGCTCCACTGCCGCCATCACCCCCATGTCGACAAGATGCATTTCGGCTGCTGCCCCCATGATAGATGCTGTTGTAGGTACTGGTAATATGGGTGCCCCTATGCTTGTTGATGCCTGTACTGATGCCCCTTTGATTGCTGCTACCATTACTGTGAATATGGTTGCCTCCTTGATTGCTGCAACTGCTACTGTTAATATGGGTGCCCCCTTGATTGTTGATGCCTGTACTGATGCCCCATTGATTTGCTGCTACCACTGCTGTGAATATGGTTGTCCCCTTGATTGCTGCCACTGCTACTGTTAAGATGGGTGCCCCCATGATTGTTGATGCCTATACTGATGCCCGCCTGATTACTACTACCATTACTGCTGATATGGCTGCCCCCATGATGATGACCACACTGTTGCCCCCACGATTGAGGCTCCCAATATGGTTGCCCCCATGACTGTTGCTGCCAAAAAGGTCAATACTACAGTACCCACACCCGATACTGCCACCCCAAGCACTTCATCCATGCTTAAGTGTGCTCTCATCAATGCTCGATCGCTCCCAGCCTACGCCCTCGACATCCACGACCTCTGTAACTCCAACCTTGACCTACTATTCATTAGCGAGACTTGGCCACACAAAGCCTCTGGGCCAGCACTTGCCTTGCCCGATGGATACACCATTTTTAGACCAGACTGGGGAGCACAGAAAGGAGGAGGGGTTGCAGTGATCGCCAAACAGTCCATCCCCATCGGAAGAATCCAGGGAGACATATCATCAAAATCAACCCCTCACCCAACTGCACTATCACAGCCCATGTCACTCATCGCCCACCGGGGCCGGTCGCAGAATTCCAAGAAGCACTCCTCCACGCCCTTGGGACAACCTAAAGAAATCCACCATGTTCATCTTCCTGGGAGACATGAATCTCGGCCTCAACAACCCGCAGATGGGAATGCAGACTCCCTCAACAGTGCCCTCTCCATAATGGGCTTCAAACAAGCAGTGACAGAACCCACCCATAATAAAGGACACACATTAGACTGGATCTCCAAACACAATTGCCCTCTCTCTATCTCAGCCATCACCCCCATTCCATGGTCAGATCACTCCATCATCCATTTCGACCTCAACTGCGCCAGAGCTTCCTCCACCACCCCCAGAACACTGCCACCCGCCCTCACCAGAAGCGCCAAGCAATTAGCAAAGGAAAGACTACTACCACATCTCCAGGTTCCTGAACTCAAGCCTCCATTCACCAACAACCCATTCACCGCCACCTACAACTCTATAATCTCAAGCCGTGGACACCATTACCCCACTTACTCAAAGAAAAACCACCAAACAAACCAACTCCTGGTTCACCCCTGAACTCCTCAAGCTGCGCACATAAAAACAGCGACACCACGAAACTTGCCTTCAAAAATATTGCAAAACTGCCATCAAATCAGCCAAAGCCAACTCCTTCAACTCCAGGATAGCCAACACAAAATCTGGATCCCATGAAATCTACGCCATCTTCAGAGAGCTGGAAACGCCCACCCCCCCCCCCACCAAACTCCCTTACCAAAGACAAAGAATGGTGTAACAAAATCCAAGAAGCCATGCTCAACAAATTGAACACCTTACAAGAAAAAATCATCAGCCACCAAAAAGCATTAAACCAGCAACTATCTGACCTACACGGAACGCACCAGCTGAAATTCCAGCATTCTCATTCCAAGAAATGAAAGAACAGGACGTCCTAGCTATACTTACCTCTATTAAGCCATCCAACTGTAAGGGTGATTCATGTCTGGCCCAGCTCATCAAGGACAGTGCCCCCGAACTGGCACCCATCTTCACTGCTTTAATCAACGCCTCCTTCAAATCCAACCAAGTGCCCTCCTGCCTCAAAGAAGCCTAGGTGTGTCCACTGCTGAAAAATCCTACACTGGATCCAAAAACACCAGGGAACTACAGGCCCATCACCACGGTACCCTCCCTACTGAAGATCTTGGATAAAGCAGCATACCTTCAAGTCCAAAAATATTTAGAAACCCATCACCTACTAGGTCTCAGACAGTCAGGCTTTCGCCCCAACCATGGAACAGAGACCGCCCAGGACCTCAAGAACCAAATAGATGGTCTCAGGGATGCAGGCAAACCTGCCCTCCTACTACCTCCTTGACCTATCCACGGCCTTTGACTTGGTCGACCAATGCACCTTATGCCACCACCTCTCAACGGCTGCCAACGTCTCACCCAATGCACCTGCATGGATCTCCTCCTTACTCAGTGGTAGAGCAATGAAGGTCTTCTCAGTCCAAGCCTGCGCCCAACCTCACCTAATTAAATGTGGAGTTCCACAAGGATCCTGCATCTCGCCCACCCTGTACAACCTTTTCACAAGGTCACTATTCAACTACCTAGACTCCATGGGCATCACATACACCAACTATGCTGATGATACGCAGGTCCTCATCCCTCTCACAGGAGACTACGAGGCTGACCAGAATACCCTCAACTCCATCTACGCCACCATCCAGACCTGGATGGCTGAAAATTGGCTATGTCTTAACAGTGAAAAGACAGAACTCCTAATCATCGGATCTCTGGACACAATCAGAAAAACGGGATCACAATATGACTCCTTTCTCATCGACAACACTCGCATCCCTGTATCTCAGTCAGTCAAAACCCTGGGAGTATATCTAGACTCTAATCTCACCATGGCCAGGCAGGTGAATGCAATATACTCAGCAGCGGCCTACCACTCGAAACTTATCCCGGCTGCCAGGCCTTTCTTAACGCAACAAAACTCCCTCACCATCGCCAGAGCAATCATCGGATCTTGCCTAGACTATTGCAACGAGCTCCTACTAGGCATCTCAGTAAAGAACATCAGGAAACTTCAAACAGTGCAAAACAATGCCCTCAGAGCAGCCACAGGCATCTCCAGGAGAGACCACATCTCGGCCACAAGGAAAATTGGCTACCCGTTAAGGAACATATTCTCTTTAAGTCCTTGGCACTTACCCACAAATGTCTCCACGACACAGCACCCCGTTAACTCTCTCAAAGATTCTCTGCGCCTTCCTCGATCAGATCCACTAGATCAAGCTACACTAACCGTCTAGCCATCCCCAAAAGCCTCAAGGTCCGAGCAGGCGGCTCAAGCTTCCCAGTTATAGCAGCCACCAACTGGAACCTACTCCCTCCCATAATCAGAAGCATTGAGTCCCATGCGGCCTTCAGAAAAGCAATCAAAACAATGCTGTTTGTATAACCTCTAAGGTGCCATGATACAAGCACCTCATCTGCCTCTCATGTCTAAATTACCACTGTACTGTACGTTATATCAAGTATCTCTTGTATGTCATCCATGATTGCACATCCACCCTGTAAGGCACTGCCACTTGTAACCCATGCACTGCCTCTTACATCTTGTAACTAAGACACCTTCTTGAAACAGCGCCTCGATGCCTCCGGGCTGCTAGGAGCTTTACAAATACAAAATAAAAAAATAAAAAAATCAGAGACTTGCTCTACCCTCTCTCACTACTTTTTCTGTCATCTAAAAATCAGTGCACACTTTTGGAAGTCAATTCTCTTCTCTTTGTTCATGTTGCTTCCATCCCGTGTTACTTATCAATTACAAAGTATGATTTTTCAAAGAATGTTAAAACGCTATCCAATTTGTAGATGACTAATTTCGTGTGTATGTTAGTTTTTCAGTTCTCGTAAAATGATACCATTTCACCGAGTTCGCTACTTATTACGCATGTCTCGGGGGTCAGGCCATCCCCCCGAGCCTACTTTTTGTCTCGCGGTTTCAGCAGAATCAGGGATCCTCTTCCGCTCCTCTAACTGTGACTTAAATTGTCAAGTTACACCTGTTTTTAAAAATAAAAAGACAATTTTCTTCTTTTATGTCTTGTCCTCCATTTTTCTGGTCAAGGGTGAGCGTCTCATGTTTCCTTATGTGGACGTCTTTAGTTTCCAAGTTCCCTAAAAGGGGAATACACACAAAGGGGCACCATCAATATATGTCTGTCTGTCTTGTCTAGGCATCTACAGTGAACTTGTATAATGGTCAGGTATTCTTACCTGTCTTCACTTATTTAAGCATACTTCTATTTTTGTATGTCCAGTTCTTCAAATTGTCTAGTACTGTGAATAATCACCCTGTAAGGGAATAATCCAGGACTTGGGTCTGTCTGATTTAATCTACAGTGAATGTTATATTGCTGGTTTCCATCAATGCTTACCAATTCTCATGGTTGTTCTTTCGCAATGGACCACATGTAGTAATCTTGTTGGACGATCAGGGTGAGAGTCGACCAACAAGATCACTGGAATTCACTTGGCTCTAAACGTCTGTCCTTGGTTCGGGTCATGTGTGCAGAGGTCACTTTTCGTGTCAGAAGCTGGTTGCGGTTCTCAGCAGACGGCTCCAGGCATCTTCTTGAAAAAGACCCCCAAATCTAGAAAAGGTGGAGTCTCCAGCAGTGCAGACTCTTCAGGACACATCTACTGGGAGTGCAGAGAGATTGTTCCAACGGAGCTCACCCCAGTCAGGTGGCGACAGGCAATCTTCCAGCGGTGAACACAAAAGCAGCCCCAGCATAACTCTCCTGTGGAAATGTGCAGACAAGTGAAGTATGGCATAAGCTGAAGATTCTGTGAGTTACAAGGCTCTACTCGGAAAGGTGATGGCTGCAGTGCAGTAGCCCAAAAGGGAGCTGGTTAGTCCAACGGGTGGTCCAGGGACACTTCCAAAGGCTTCCAAGGCGTGGATCAGCGAGCAGGGGTCAAGGCTGGTTGTCCCCATCCGTCCAAGGGTCAAAGTACCAACAAGGGTTTTCTGAGATCAGGTAGAGGAGCAGGGCTTCACCAGGCCAATCACTGGAGTCGATTCTGTTCAGTTGCAGGAATTGTCCTCGATTGGTCAGTGAGCTGCTCTACTTTGTAGAAGTCATGGTTCTAACGATGATCTCTCAAATGTCTGCAGGGGCCTTCCTTTTAGCAAGATTCAGGCTGGCAACTAGCCCAAGCCCACCAATGGTAAGGATCTGCAGCATTAAAACAGGCCAGCATTGGCCAATTCTGGACAACCACGATCATGAGATCTGTCCAGCCTGCAACAGACTTATGTGCACCAGAGGATGTGAACTTGAACCAGACAGTCCTCGTCCCCGCCTCTGGCTCACACACACACAAAGCCCACTTACCCATGAAAGCATTAGCTTTCACCGGAAAACGGTTACCATATATGGCATTTCCTAACTTGAGAAGACAGGAAGATGGGCAAAGGACAAGATGCCCAAAGAACAAGCGAAGATCTCAAGGCACAGCCATTTTAGGGTGCTTGCTACCTTTAGTAGGCGTTTGCGATAAATGCAAACGTGCCTGAGATGAATATCACAAAAACTGTAAAACAGCTGCCACCAGATTGTTTTAGGCACATCGTCAAAATAACCGAAAATCCATTAGGTAAAAAGTTATAAGGATACAAAGTATCCTAACTGCACTTCACTGTATGGTTATGCGTGCAATATAAAACTACAAGATTTCCAAAAGAGAGTGGTAATTGCGCCGGGATACCGCCAACACGAATATCGTTACTGCTACTCAGCCCGGCGCAATTTGCGTCGGACCCTGAGTAGTGGTAAGGCTGTAAATCCCCCTTTTTGTTAAGAGTCCATAGGAATCCATGGGCCAAAAACAGGCGGAAAGTGGAGATTTTAACTCCAACATTCCGCCCAACTCGTGATTGGGCCAGTCCTCAAATGCGCTGGTAATAAAGTTACCACCGCATTTAAGGGCGACCGCCCAACTTGTGATGAGGCCCAAAGTCTCTCAGCACTAACAGTCCCGATACGAATGAGCAAAACAGGCCAGGGAAGTAAAGAAGAAGCTTTACTGACCTCCAAAAAGCAGGACAGTGTTAACAAAAATAGCAAAAAAACTGGGGGTCCCGTAGGAATCTATGTTGCGAAAGGTGCAAAAAGAAAATCTCTCCGAACATGCGCACTGTGATTTATAACGATCTTCGTGCTGCACATTAAATAGTATTCAAGCAGCTTCAGATCCAGGTGTGTATAGCCCATCCAGTCCTGTTTTCTTTCATAAGACTCTCCGCGTGGTGGTCCTGCTGTTATAATAGAAAAGGCAAAACTAGAACTACAGCACAGTAAAATTGTTGTGTGACATCATAGTTTCTCGGATGTTTGTGCTGCACTTTTGGATTTCCCCGATCCTTGTGATCAACATTATTTCTTGTATTCTTATTCTGGGATGGGCGGCATGGACTCCCAGATCTTTGGGCTAAACAGGGGTTCTTGGCTTTGTGTTCTAGGTGGACAGTATGGTTTCACAGATCTCTGCGCGTGCTGCATGGTTTCTCTGAATCAGGTCCTGGGTGGGAATATTGTTCTAAGATCATAGTGTCAAGCTTTATGGCTTCTCATGTTCTTGTTCTGGCTGGAGAGTATGCTTACACGGATCAATTTGCCAAGAGGTACGGATCTCAGATTCTTGTTCTGCGTGGGCAGTATGGTACACCAAAGCAGTGTGGGTTGTCAGATTCTTGTTCTGCATGGGCTGTATGGTAGACCAAGCAGTATAGATTGCCAGATTCTTGTTCTGCGTGGGCAGTATGGTACACCAAGCAGTATGGGTTGTCAGATTCTTGTTCTGGGTGCACTGTATTGCTTCAGAAAAATTTGTGCTAAGTAGTATGGTTTCCTAGTTTCTTGTTCCGGCTGGATGTATGGTAGCACATCTCTATGTGCCGGGCATTAGGGTTTCTCAGACTCATTGTCTGGGTGGGCCGCGTGGCTTCACAGATCTTTGTGCTAAGCAGTATGGCTCCTCAGATTCCTGTTCTGCGTGGGCAGTATGGTACACCAAGCAGTATGGCTTCTCAGATTCGTGTTCTCTGTGGGCAGTATGGTACACCAAGCAGTATGGGTTGTCAGATTCTTCTTCTGGGTGGGCTGTATTGCTTCAGAGATCTTTGTGCTAAGCAGTATGGCTCCTCAGATTCGTGTTCTGCGTGGGCAGTATGGTACACCAAGCAGTATGGCTTCTCAGATTCGTGTTCTCTGTGGGCAGTATGGTACACCAAGCATTATGGGTTGTCAGATTCTTGTTCTGGTTGGGCTGTATTGCTTCGGAGATCTTTGTGCTAAGCAGTATGGCTTCACAGATTCCTGTGCTACATGGGCAGTATGGTTGCACTACTCTACACACCAACCAGTAGGGTTTCTTGGATTCTTGTTCTGGGTTGGCATTATAATTTCCCAGATCTTTGTGCCAGGAAGTATGGGTTCTTTGGGTCATATTCTGGGTGGCCAAGCTGGGTTACCAGACCTTGCTCTATGTAGTATGGTTTCTCTGGTGCTTGCTCTGGGTGGGCTACGCGCTTCACAGATCTTTGTCCCAAGTAGTATGCTTGCTCTAATTCTTGTTCTCTCATTGTGGTTATCCGTGCTATTCAGAAATGGACCCCAGTTCCTGTCCTGATAGCTGGAGCTGTGGAGTCCCTCTGAGCTATAATCTATGAAAAATGCTATTGAATTTTTACTACAGAAGACAGTCCTATGGAGGTCCTTGACAACAGAGAGCAGAGACCCAAACCACCTCCTGTCAAAACGGAAGTTAACGGACAGCGCCACGTAGCAGACAGAGTAAGTATGGAACAGTTATATTTTCTTCTACCGCCTTCCTATTCTGAAATGCCTCATCATGTAAGTGTGCCTATGACGTTACCATGTAGTCATATCATGTAAGGGTACAATTTAGTTGTACCATATGGATGACCATGTTTGTATGCAATCCACCAATACCCAAAATGCAAAACCCACTAATAGCGTCTTTGCTTCTCATTCAATCAGGCAGATCAAACAAGAGCCACTGAAGTAGTGCAATAACACTTAACCCAACTATCAGAGCACCTAAGTAATTATGGTCACTCAGTTTGGGCTATACAGAGGACAGGGGGCATCAGCAGGAGGCAGTGCATCCATTCAAAGACTGATATCCAACAAAATGTGTTATTATCCCACACCATGCAACTCGCACCAGTGTCCATGGAAACCCAAAAAGAGCAGTTACTCACCAGAGTCCTATCTGTTCCAAAGAGTGGTGTCTCCATATCAGTGCTACCATGATACCATCTGTGCCATTTATTACCAGACATGGTTTATAGTCCTGGCTGTGCCTCTGTCAGGAGAGACATGGTGCTAGTTGTTCCAGAACCCAAATATTAGTCGCCATTGGGGATCTTACTGGTAGTTTCATTACAAGCAGCATTTTGTATTTGGAGGCTATGGAACACTCAATTTCTCAGTGTTTTTCAGCAGTGATTTATAAACTACACCATTCACTCATGTGATCTCCTTCTCATGCAGCTGCTGTCCTTTCAGGCAAAGTTGGGTTCTGGTTTGGAACGGGACAAGACGGACCAACCAGCTGGAACAGGCTGGGCATCACCAGAACTGCCAGCCCCGCGAATGCCCAGCGAGCCTTTGGACCATGGTAAGAGTTGCTCACCTCCTAATTCTCATCCCTTTGAAAAACATCCTGGCGTTGAAGCGGGTGCATGCTTTAGTCTACACCATTCACAGAGCAAGCCCCCCTGGCGTCTTCTCAAGACAGTGGATGGGTACCCCACTCCTGTGCTGGCAGCATGCAAGTACATGCGTGAGAATCCATCTCTGAGCTTTGTCCTGGTACCTAATGTTTGCACAAAGTTGTAGATCAACGCATGTGTACTGGGCAGATGCACTCAGCCCAGGCTGGTTGTTTGTATTCCAGTTAATGCATCTGCAAGCTACTTGTGGTAGGCATTGGGTGCCTCTGCCCAGTGTAACAGCTGGTTTTGTTTATATGACCCACATTCTAATATCCCTTCAATGAAAATGGGCTATATTTAACCTTCATTTTCTTTTTCTAAGAATTGGTTTTGTCCTTTTTTAAATCGAAATTACGGATTCCACCCCTTCTCTCTTTACACCGTCCCTCCTTTATTCCCTCTTTTTTCACTTTTTATGCCCTTTCTCGACTTGGACATATATTCCATTTGCCTACATTTTTTTTTCTCAAAGGTGGGACCAATTGGATGGATTCTAAAAGGAACTTTCAAATTTGGGACTTGTACACATTCAGTTGTGAATGTGCTCACATGCATTTATTTTTCAACAGTTTTTTATAATTGTTCCAATAATGTATCGGACATCCATTTTTTTTTAAATTAGTGCTTTACTTCTATTTATTTTCCATTATTTAGCCATTCACTCCTTTAAAGAGATCAAAGAGACAGTTTCCATAGTTGAATTTTCTGTACGTGTTGCATTTCCACAGACACGTGTTTCACTCTCCAGCGTGCTTTATCAAGGCACATTCAAGTTGTTTCTGTGATGTTGTTTCTATTGGAGAAGCGTTGAGAGAGCTATGGAGCAAATCAAAAAAGAGTAGGTCTGCATTAACATTGTTTAACATATATGTCGTTGGGTGTCCACTATTTAAGCTTAAAACGGGAGCATGTACAATTAGGTTGCTAGTAAATAAAATCCTGATGACGTGAAACTGTTGGTGATTGATTTTGGAAGGCCAACCTAGAATGGAGAACAGGAATGACACTGAAGTCTTACCAAACCCAATCAAGGTAGGGAACAGAGGGTTAAGGCTTAGGCTTAGGAGTGGGTGTGAGAGTGGTCTAGGGCTACAATGAATCCACACAAAGCAACGCCAATAATTCCAGTCAGACAGGTGGTTTCCTCCACTTTTATATTACACACTAAGAAATAAAATCTCTACGCCAATATTGTCACACACTTACTATAAAACAGATAAATACATTCACCCTCAGAAGATGGAAAGCTGTTTCTTCAATAACCAGTGTAAAACAGGTAAGTACTGAGATGCATAAAGTTTGGTTGAAACATTTCCCTAGCACTTACTAAGTCCAGGCCTAAAATGGTTTGGGGCCTTGTGCCTTAAAGTCATCAGTTCCAATGTTATACTTATCGGGTAGGTTTGCTATGTGATTGGACAATGCAAGGGGTTGTGATTTAAAGTTCAAAAAGTTAAGGAAAATTTAGGTAAGTAACTCTCTCAATCTCACTACACTAGGATAGGCCTAAGAAGGGTTCCGTGACCAGGTTACCACCAACCAAAGTCAGGAAAGGGAGAGATAGGAACAAGACTTTACGCCAATATGGATGACACAGGAGAAAAGAAAAAGGTATGTCAACTTAACCCCTGACTCTGTTGGGGACACAATCTTCTGGTTTTGGTCCAGTAGACGGAGACCCATTGTTCGTGAGTGCAGAGGTCCCTATTGGACGCAAGATTTAGTTTCGGTCAGCCGCGGTGCTTGCGTCTCCATTCCAGGCACCTTCCAGCTGAACACCCTTTGCAAAGAAAAGATGAAGACTTCTGTGGACCAGGTGACTTCAGGACACATGCAGGGAGCAAAGAAAACGGATCGCAATGGTAGTCACCATGGTCAGACAGCGACAGACGATCTTCAATTGACAAACAAATGAGCAGGCCCTGCGTGGCTTCTGTTTATACAAAAAGACTGAAAATGCAGCAGCAGGGGTTTTGAAGTACAAGCTGAAGCTCCTCCAAGTTCCAGGGATGCACTCAGAGTGGAGACGGATGCAGCGAGTTAGATCAGAAGGGAGCTGGTCAGTCCACCGTTTGGTCCAGAGATACGTCTGAAGGCTCTGAAGTCACGGATCCTTGAGCAGGGGTCGAGAATGGTTGTTCTCACTAACGAGGGTCTTCTTTAGATCAGGTAGTGTAGCAGGCCTGAGAGAGCAGAAGAAGGCCAAAGGCAGGCAAAACTCTCATGGGCCGCCATCTTAGAGTGCTAGCCACTCTTAGTAGTAATTGGAAAAGTGCACGAGTAAAAAGTTCAAAAGATGGTAGGAAAATATCTGCTGCCACCAGCCAACCCTAGAAACATTGTAATTGTAACCCAAAAGATACAAAAGAAAAAGATATAAGCATACATGGTATCCTAACCGCACTTCACTTTAGCGTGATGTGTGTAGTTGTAAAAATACAAGAAATCCATGAAGTGAGACATAGGGCCTCATTACACGGTAGGCTGTAAGGGTTTAGCGGTACCGGTAAGGGCACCGGTACCGGTAAACCCTTACCGCCTTACTACGAGGTCCCTTTGCGGGACCCGACCTTAACGGCTGGTGTAGACCAGCCGTTAAATTTGGGACCCGCAAAGGGTCCTTGGTGCTAATTACGGTACCGCAGTTTGCGGTACCGTAATTAACCCCTTCCCCATTCCCATTGAGACCTATGGGGCAAAAATGGGAATAGGGAAGGGCCATGGAGAAAGGGGGAATTACCACCCCGCCAACCTTGGAATGGGGTGGTAATTCCCCTTTCCTCCATGGTGGTACCGGTATGGTACCGGCGGCAACCATGGTGCTAATAGCACCATGGTTTACCGCATTCCGTGTAATGAGGCCCATAGTCTCTCAGCACTGATAGTCTTACGGACTGACAAGGCAACCCATAAAAATGAGCACCAAGCAAGGGAAGTAAAGCAGAAATGAAAAGCCAACACAATCTGAAGCATGCAGGCATGTGTGTGGTCAGAGTTCCTCTAGTTTGTCCATCTCATAGAATTCTATGATACATTCCTCGCATCCCTGCACTACCCTGAATATGATCACCTTAAGTTGAACTAGGGAAAGGTGCATACTGCAGACACTGTACAGTGCTATACACTCCTGTCTGTTGTGTAGGAAGCACACCTTGTAAGTTTGAATAATATTTTCTTATTGTCTCCTTGTCTATTCCACAGCTGTGTGGTTGAGTGCTTTCAGTCAATTTCAAACCTAGGATGCTGGGCAGACATGCCACAAGCATCTACTGTCCCAATGGAACCCTTCTATGCTGACCACATACGTTTGAGACACTGCGAGCCAGTCGATGCTTATCCCACTGGGTTCCGGGGATATTGCCAGCCTCCAGTGCTGATTCCATGAACCTTTGAGAAGACATTCATCCTTTGGTCAGCCCTCTAAAGGACAAGACCAATGCACAATGACCTTTGAGACTGTAGAGATGGACACATTCCGTGCAGATGTCACTTTTCGTTAGAATGTAGCTTGGGTAACTGAAATCATATTAAATGTGCTGATTAAACAATGGGCATAAGTCCATGATGCGTACTGTCTGTGATGCTAGGGTACACCGGTGTTGTGAAACTTAGGCGATGGGAGCAAATCTGCTCACGATGGAGTAGTATATTGGTGTTTCAAGTTTATAGTTCAAATTGTTGATTTTTTTTAACTGTTTCATGTTTTCCACCTTTATTTTATCTGACAGGGTATCAAGTGAGGGGCCATTTGTATGGCTGGACTTCCTTCGGCAAGCACACAGCCCCTCCAGACCCCTATCATATTTTGAACGAAAGCAGGAATGCCTCAGGTAGATGCATTGTCTTGTGTGCCCGTCTGTGTGAGGGACTGTTTGCATGGCTACGTGTGTCCAATGGTATCGGGGAATACTATGTCATACAGGTGAAAGGCACAGATTTTTCATTTATTTAAGTTGTTAAACGAACCTTTGTGATCTTGCACAGATAATATATTGGATGAAGTACCCCCTACCATATGCTATAAGGATATTGCAAGTGACCAAGGCGGTCCTTTATAAGGTTGCAGAACTCTAAGGTGACTTGAAATATCCTTTTTACGTACAGTAGGGCAGTGCTTAAAATGGGAGTGCAGAAGTGCAGGTACCCACTACCACCGAGTTCCTGCTTATTGTTGAGAAGTGTCAGTACTCCTCCATTAAATGTATTGGCTTCCGGCTGACATGCATCGGTACCTGTCTTTCAAATGAGAGAAGTGCGGGTACTCGGGACCGGCCAGTACATGCCCCTTTAAAGCACTGCAGTAGGGGATATTATATTCCGTATAATGCATGGCCATATACTGTCATCCTCTCTAATACTAGTTATGGAAATGTAAGTGATCTTCCATTTGCTGATGCATATATTCAATGTACTATCTGTTCGGTTTAAAACACAAATAATATGCGCACCACACACCGAGGCTAAGCAGCGCTCAGATGCCTGATGGTTCATAGCACTATATAAATGCAATTTGTTATTATTATAATTATGCAGCTTCTAATATGTACCAGAAAAATACTTTAATCAGTTTAATGAAATGCCTCTAACTAACCTTTTTTTCTTTGTACTTTAAAATAAGCCAAAACATGCAGATCCCTGCACTCATGTGTTAAACCTCAGCAGTGCACATAATAAACATACTACAATTAACAGTTCCTTATCAGGTCATGGCTGTAAAGTGTCCTAGAAAGCGATTTTACAAGGAAGTATTTTGTAAAGCTTGTCACGGCTTCAATTAAGTGCTGCAGCGCCACTGTTATTCTTCTGTGTGCTGGCTCAAGCAGCAGGTGTTGGGGAGTCACAACTGAAGCTTAATAACTGATTACAAATGTCATTTTCTTATTACATGTCAGTAGTGATGTCACAACTAGCCTATAATAAGAGTTTTTACATGCTTTAATACTGGTATTTCAGTTGCCTTGCATAATAGACAAGCGCAGATCTTAACAAGGCCGGAATGTCTGTGCTGAGTTCATCAGCTTGAAAAACGGGTTTAGCTTTTATCTTGGCACAGGTAAAGGGGGTTTCAGGTAGCTTTTCTCTCTTTTTCTTGTATGTGCAAGGTTTAAGAGGGAGGAAGGGGTAAGGACTCGGAGCCAGGCATTCCTCTTGGGTAGTGGTATGTGATATACATGCCATGTCAGCTAACAAGTCACATGCCACAGCGCCAGCCATAGCCATCCCTGAAAGTTTACCTTCTCTTCGAGTTACTGAGCAATGCATTGTGGCTACTGCTCAGAGACTCTGATCTGGAGTAAAATTGGCAGGGACAGCTACTGGGCAGCGCTGTGGCATTTTTGTCTGATCAACTGAAATGGCCTATTCTACTCTCACATGAGGAAGTGTTTTTTCATGCGTTTTTGAAACACACCAAACATGATGGTAGATTGCATAAATAATCCAGGTTGTAGACTTGTAACGATTACATTGTTTTGAATTCTTATTGCAGTTTCTCTGGGTTCCAATTCAGAAGTGTCACATTCGCACTTAGGGATGGGCGCCATCTTGATTGTGGGGAGGCAACAGGGAGCCTCTCCTTGTTGCTGCCCAACGTCTCCACCCTCCCCTAACCCCCAAAAACAAACCATACCCTTTCCTCACCCTCTCTCCCAACTTGCCTGCTGGACCAGACCTTTGTGCTCCGGTCCAGGCGCTCCTACCGACAGCGGCTGCTGCCATATAAATAGCGGTGGCCGTCTTGTTTTTTATTTATTTTTACAGAAGATTGGCCTTGCACAATATGCGTGTAGTCCATATCCTGTATAAAAAAAAAGAATGAAACCATTTGCACCGCAGATGAACCATGGGTGCGAATAGCTATCACCCCCTTGTCAGGGGCAGACATGGCCGGTAACAGCCCTCGCTGATGCTGGTGGGCCGTTACCGGCCATGTTTGCCCCCTGACGTGGGGATGATTGTCATACTCTTGTCCTTATTGTGAAGTACTGGCCAGTAAAATGTTCCATAACAGGGATGTCGTTAATGTTGTGGCTAATGCAGTTGCAAAGCATGTTCTTTCTTTGGGTGTCTTCCCCATTTCACCAACATAGAAAATGCTTTTTCAGAATTTACTCTCATGTAATCGGATACACAGCATTGATTAACAAACAGTGACAGGGCTCTGGCTTCCCACTTCACCACTAAAACTTTAGACATCCTGTCCTCGATCTCCTCTACCTCTACCTCTCTCGGCCCCCCTCTGGCCGCCTCTCCCTTTCCTCCTCCTTTCTCCTCCTTCTCTCTGACAACACCTGAAGAGGTTTCTAGACATGTCTGATCTATGAAATTGTCGTCCAAACAGGTGCTCCTTCAGAACCATCAAAGACCACATTGACACCAGCCTTGGCCGATGTCTGCAGCCTTGGCCGATGTCTGCAATCACTCTGTTTATTATTTTATTTATTTATTAGCATTTTTAAAGCATGCAGCAGCCCTTAGGCATCGTGGCGCTGTTACAGAGAGTCTTGCTGGTTACAGAGGATAAAGAAAGATTGGTGGTTACATAGCAATCAGAGGTTACATTACATGGTTCCATATGATGGTGGTTACATAGCAATCCAAGGTTAGATTACATCTTTGAGGTTCCATAGGATGCATTTAACTTAGTTACCAGATATGCCCTGCGGGGGAGCAGAGGACCTAGTTGAACAGAGTGGTTTTGACGGATTTGCGAAAGGTGGATAAGGAGGGTTCAGCTCTGAGTGCGTTGGGTAGGGCATTCCAGAGTTTGGGTGCTATGTGAGGAAAGCCAATGCCTCTGGCGTTTGCTCTTTTGATAGATGGAACACGGAGTTGGTTGGCGTGGTGACTTCTTTTTGGGCACGTCGAGGTGTCTCTGAATATTGTTTCTGATAGGTAGGATGGGGCAGTGAAATTGATGCATTTGTGCATTAGGGTGAGGATCTTAAAGTTGACCCTTTCCTTTACTGGGAGCCAGTGGGCGGCTCGTCTGGCCTTGGAAATGTGGTCTCTTTTGGGGATGCAGAGGGCTGCACAGAGGGTTGCGCAGAGCGCGTTGTTTTGTACTTTTTGGAGCCTATTGAAGTTTTTTGCTGAGGTGCCTGCAAGGAGAGCATTACAGTAATTGCTCCTATTGTGGCACGGGCGATAGGGAGGCGGTTTTGGGTGGTAAGAAAGGGTTTCATGGCATTTATCAGTTTGGTAGTGTGGGCAGAGGTAGAGGCAATGGCGCTAACCTGTCGTGACATTGAGAGGGTCGAGTCAATGTAGACTCCAAGGGTCTTTACTGAGGTGGAGACAGGTATGTTAGTGTTGTCGATGGTAATGTAGTTCTATTTCTGGTTGCGTTTGGGCAGTATTTCCTTGTGACCTAAGAGGATGATCTTGGTTTTGTCCCCATTTAAGCAGAGACCGTTGGCTGCCATCTAAGTTTGGATGGTAGTGTAGATTTGAAGAGTGCTGCTGCGTCTTAGTCGTATGAGCTAGTGAGAGGGAGGAGGACTTGGGTATCGTCACCATAGTTTGTGTAGGCTATGCCGAGCGAATCCAGCATGTCAAAAAAGTGGCTTCGTAAATAAGTTGTAAAGGGTAGGCGCAGTACATGATCCCTGGGGCCCTCCACAGTGGATGGTGGTGGCAGCTGCATTGGCCTGATCGGAGTAGACCTTCATGGCCCTTCATTCTAGGAAAGAGGTTATCCATGAAGTGGCTTTATTTGAGTAGTGGGCTGCGTTGGAGAGATGGGAGGTCGGATGTTGTGATCAACAAGATGAAACACAGCGGAGAGATCTAGGAGAAGCAGGCGGGCAGGTTTGCCCTTATCCATTATTTTGGTGATTTTGGTTTTTTAAATCTAAGAGGGCAGTTTCTGTGCCGTGGCCTTTGCAGAAGCCTTATTGTCTCTAGCCTAGGATGGCGTTTGATTCAAGGTAGTGTTGGATTTGGTTGTAGGCAGCTTTGTCTAAGATTTTGAGGAGGAAGGCGACGGTGTTGATGGGTCGGTAGTTGGTAGGGCACATGGGATCTAGGGAGGGTTTCTTTATGAGTGGGCAGACCCATGCTTCTTTTAGGCTTTGTGGTACTATTCCTGAGGAGAATGAAGCATTGATGAATGAATACAGTGATAATAGGTTCAATGCGTCAGAGCACTCTTTGATGATGGCCGGTGGCCAGATGTCCCCTTTACATGTGGAGGGTTTGATGTGTTGGAGGAGATCTGCAACTTCCGTTTCTGTGATGTCTCTGAAGGAGAAGAGAGGGGTTTTAGGAAGAGGAGTAGGTGTGATTGGTGGAGGCGAACTGTCCTGTTTGGGAAGTGCTTTGCGCTGTGATTGGATTTTTTCTTGGAGAAGGTTGACTTTGTTAATGAGGGCTGCTCATGCTGGAGCTGGAGCAGCAGGCTTCGTCTTTGGTGATTTCGTCTGGACTGGTGGAGGGGGAGATGAGATCTTTAAAGATCGAGAATATTTCCCTTGATATAGAATTGGCTGTGGAAATTCTGCGGTTGAATGATTCCAATTTAGCTATAAATATAGCTTTTTTTGTACGTTGATGAGATATCTTTGAATTCTGTCAGAGTGGATTGGTTAGGCATGGATTGCCATTTGGCTAGGGCCTGGCGTTTGTTGGTGCATAATGCTGATAGCACTTCTGTGAACCAGGAGTTGGTGTGCATAGATTTCTTTTTCCTTTGTTTCCTCCAATGGAGCTATTGACTCAATGGCTTGGGTGATGGTGTGGGTATAGGTGTTGGCAAGAGAAGTGGGGTTGTTGTCAAAGGGTGGTTTAAGATCTGTCGCCACTGGATCTTTCCCCTCTCCTTAAAAAGCCTTCTGTCGATCCTACCTGTCCGGCAAACTATCACCTGATCCATATAACTCCTTTCTTGGCCCAACTCCTGGATAAGCTAGCCATCTCCCAGCTTACACGCCACACTGTATCTTTTGGTTGTCTCCTGACCATCGGTCTGGCTTCAGAGCAGCCAGAGGCACAGAAACTGTTCTCCTCAACTAGCGTGAAGATCTGCTCTCTAATCTTGACTCCATCCTTCCTTCTGTCCTCCTTGACCTTTCCTCTAATTTTGACATGGTCAATAATGCCATCCTGATCAATTGACTCCATGAGAACCTGGGCATCATGGATCTGTCGTTTGATTGGTTGACCTCCTTCCTCGTGGACCGACTCTCCCAGGTTCAACTTGGGTCCTTTCTCTCCACCACCTCTCTCTTCACATGTGGTGTACCTAGGGCTCTATGCTCTCACCCTGGCTCATCAATGTCCACTTGGCCCCTTTGGCCCACCTGATATCTACCTTCTCCTCTAACTTTCAGTGTTATGCAGATGACACTCGGCTCTCTTTCATGCTCTCCTCAACCTTCTCTCGCTCATTCCTGACTGCCTATCTGTCAATTCAGGATTTGTGCGCCTCCAAAGATCTCTGCCTTAATGCCAGTAAGACCGAGATCCTGCTCATTGGGACCCCTGCTCCTGCTTTCCCTCTCTCACTCTAGCCGCCCACCTTGGACCCTCTTCCTTTGCCTTCATGTGGGGCAAACAACATTGGTGTCATCTTCTACTTCACTCTTTCCTTCTTTCCTCACATCACTGACCTTGCCAAGAAGGCCCACTACTAGCTGCACCTCCTGAGAGGTATTCTTTCTTTTCTCATTTTCCCCAGAAGCTCTGTCTCCAGACCCTGGTTCTCTTTAGGATGGACTACTGCAACAGCCTCTTTCTCAATCTGCCTTCCACGACCCTCTGCCCTCTGCAACCAACCCAGAACAGCACTGCATGACTTATCCTTGGCCTCAAGCCCAGGGACCATATCTCTTCAGCCCTGAAATCTGTCCACTGGCTCCCGGTGTTTGCACGGATCAAGTGCACGACCCTCTGCATCGTCCACTAGGCTTTCTGGGGCCGGAGCCCACACTACATCCAACTCTCTCTTCCAAAATACCTTCCTTCTCGAGCCCTTCGCTCAACTACCTCCAACTCTCTAAGGGTCAGACGCATCTCCAGGCAGAGAGTGGGGGTAGATCTCTCTCCTCTGCAGGTGCCTCCCTCTGGAATGGTCTCCCTGCCACTCTTAAACTTGAGCCAGACCACCTGAAGTTCCAGAAGCAGCTGAAGATCTTCCTTTTCTCCTCTGCTGTCTCTCGCGCCCTCCCCTGCTGACCTACCTGTCTGCTGTACTGACTGGTTGCTTGGCTACCCTCAGAGCTCACTGGGTACCAGACTCCTCCATGATCAGTCTCCCTTGCACTGCCTCCGAGCCTGCCGCGCACTTAGGGGCTGTAGCTGACCCCTCCACAGTCCCTGCCTACTTACGCTTACGCAGAGCCGCACCATCCTTGCTGCACTTCCCCCTTCTCTCTCCCTGACACTGCCCATCTCCCTTCCCCCTGCACTTTGCGTTGTCACACTTGCACGATCTGAATGACACAAGGGCTAGTAAGATTGTTTGTTTTGTCCTCCCTCTGTCTTCCCTCCCTTATCTTGTCACACCTAGAAACACTATGTTATAAATGACATATATCATATCCCAATCAGCCTTGTGACAGCTGGTGTCAGAAATGAGATCAACCGGCCTAGACCCTTTAGGCGACACAGCGCTCCATGGAATCCAGATGTGTTTGGGAGCTTTGGCCCTAGGGTTTAGGTTGGGGAAAGGAGAACAGGCCCCCCCTATGAAGTGCTTCTATAAATGGTTCCACTTTTAGAACTAAAGGTCACTCTGTCGAGGGGCCATTCTGTGCCAACCACCTACCCCAAGATGACACAACTCCAGATGCACACCCAGGACATCATTTTACCTGTCTCATTTGCCTGGAGAGTCCAACCTATGATTTTTCTCCATACACAACTATTGTGTTCTCAGCAAAGAAAGAGCGTTGATTGAAACCAATGTATATGTGGAACATTCCATCAGGTTGCTATGGGAACTTGTCGCTATCACCTGCATCCATGTTTGGACTTTGAATTAAGGTTACTGCTGCCGTGGTCCCTACTGCACATTCAGGCAATCTGGTGGCCCTGATATTGAATAACGCGAAAGACACCGCCCTGCACCAAATGCACAAAGGGGGATGTCATTGCCCATGTCGCTTGCGAGAGCCAGTGGTTCTTAAAAAATCTCATCGAACCCAGCAACACACAGAGCAGGAGCCTCCATTAAGCGTAGAGGTGCAGTTCAGACAGGATCAGCTGAAGACCTGCACAGTCCCAACAGGCAGAGTTACCACCATCAGACCTGGAAGTCATTCCAGTGCTGAATTCTGCAGAATTCCAGTTTTTCCGAGACCATGGGGTGATCGACCAAAACACCTGCCGATGGCAACAGAGGAAACAATGGAACAGCCGAGGGATAACATTTTAGACGCGCCTGGCCATTTTAGAGAACCAAATAGGCCTGGGAATCCCGCAGAGCCAGCCACACTTGAATGCTTGGTGCCCCTTGCATTAAGCATCTGGTATAGATCCAAACCCGGGCCTAATTAGAACTGAAGAACTTTGATTTTGAACTTTGGTTCTTGCTCGATTGGCACTGATATTTTATTATTATTCTTAGGGTATTTATTGAGCACGGATCTAGCTTCGGGAAGCAACGGAGCGCTTTACAAATCATAGGGGGAAGGAGACTGTGAGGGAAGAAGAGACAAAAGGAGCAAGGAGCTGGCAACGAGGACGGGCAATTTGACAGCAAGGGATCTACAAGCAACAAGGGGAGGATACAGGCGCGGCAGATCACTGAGTTTCGTGTTATGTGGGGAGTAGACATTTGAATTGACCCTGACAACTGATCCCATTCTGCTAAATGGCCCCCCTACCTGTGATTATTAAACTTGTATGCACATTCTTATTCCTAAGGGAATTGATTTGGGTTTCCCCACTCTGCTTCATGGCATCTCCCACCTCATTTGGTATAAAAGCATCATCACAAGTTGTTTTTTAAAGAGCCATCTATACTGTGCATTTTAAAAGGTACCAAAACTACCTGCGACAACAAATCAAAATGAAGCAGTACTCAGGGGTGAACTTCGTCGTGCAATAGGTGAGTTGGAAACCTTACTGAAACCTTCCTACCCATTTCTAGTCAAGCAGGAGTCGTTTTGGGGTGAACTATATACATCTTTTTTCATGGGAGTAGTGCGAGTACATTAATCACTCTCATTGTATGCACTATCCCCCGCAAGGGCCCAAGAGCATGCCCTACTGTAGCGATTTCCCGTTTCTGTCTGTTATGCTTACAGGGTCAGACTATTCAACAGGCGCCAAACTTAGGGAGGTCCTGGATCTTCCAGCTTCTTTGACTGTATTATCGTCAGCCTGCCCTAGCTCTTCTTTATTATGAGAACCTAGGCACACGTCAATGGTACTTCATCAATGTAAAGCAATGACCCATGTTTACAATTCCTTTAGAGAATATTTGACCATGTTAGCAGCTAAGACGTTTTAAATAAAATATGAGACGGTTTCCTTTGACTTTTAGAATACACACATGGGAAAGTAGATACTGTTGTTCACAGCCCACTGAGTAGCCAACCACCATATCTATTGCCACTTCTGGCAAAGTTACTATGTTCCCTGAGTGCAGCTCACATCATTGCTAGATGTGTGTGCTCACTGAATGCGCCTTCCACTGCAAAATGTCCACCTATTTGTGGAGAGTGACATATCATTCCAGTTTCACCTATTGTCCAGCTACTTCCTACGTGGCAACCAAAAACGGGTAGTATAGCTCAGTGGCAACGCGCTCGTCCCGGAAGCAAGACGAAGCAGAGCAACACAGGTTTGAATCTCAGGTCTGCGCTTAGAAACCGCTTCGGTATTAAGCACATTATAAATAACCAATTATAATTAGACCTGTTCCCAAAGCACAATAGCCTTTGTGACATATCCATTTCACTGTTATATGACGGGGTTTCCATTCATGTCGAATACACCAGATCTCTAACACAGTCTTTCGCAATGGCATGCTTATTTGTACCCAAAACCTGTTTCCTGGGGGTGACTTATGTCATGCCATATATACCTGTCCCCTGAGGGTGACTTATGACATTCTATGGCTACCTGTTCTCTGAGATTGACATATGTGATACCATAGCCAACTGTTCTCTGGGGGTGACTTATGTCATGCCATGTGTACCTGACCCCTGAAGGTGATGTGACGAATCTGAGGATGTTGTCCCTTCTTCCCTCGCAGGAGACCTTTTCCATGGGACTAGGGCTGTGTGTCAACAGTACAATAGTCCCTTTGGGGGCGGTGCACTGAGGGAGGATTACATAGGGAGGGAAGCCCCCTACGGGATTGCGGACATACCTCAAACCCCCTCTGACTTTCTAAATCATCTCCCCCCTATGGGTAGAGCCAATACACTCTGTTGCAAGATCAATAATCTTAATACACATAACAAAGTTACAACTCATGCGAATATTACGTATTTTACATCTGAGTTGAACATGAGGACTGGGAAGAAGAAGATTACAAAGAGTGCAATCATTACTCAACAGAAGCAAAGTTTGTGGTCTATCTTTTCTGAAGATGTCATTCGCTCAAACGAATGCAGCTGACTGGCGCAGGAGTTCAAAAGAAACTCAGCTGTGCTGCGACATGGGAACGATCCTCAGAGGAGGAACTGTGGCACTCCTGCACTGGGCAGACAGAGAGAAGCCAAAGCGGAAGAAGCCGCGAAGTGAGGAGAAGGAGAGCCCGAATGCGGTCCAAGTTGGAAGCACTGTTCGAGTTGCTACTAATACGTACCTCAGGGCACTAGGCCTCTGGTGTGCCGCTTGCAAGGCAGGACGTGCAGCCAGCTGGAGAGAGACGCCCGAGGAATCGCTGCAGATCCCGCTGTTCATCAGGGTGCTGCCGGAGCCTCAAAGAGCAACGCGGAGACTGGGGAAATGCTGGTGCCTGTAAAGAGAAGGAAAACTAATGCGCGGGTTTGCCAGAAATCGTTGGACATCTGTTGTATGCTAGAGAGTAGTGATACCCATTGGAGAAAGAGGGTCTGGGACCTTGAAGGGACATTGTGTGTCTGAGACCCGCACCCACAAGAATCATACATTATGAGGGGTTTGGGGGCCCTGGGAAACACCAAGAGCGAGGAATCATATGTCCGGCAGAAAAGTGAACCAAATGCATATGTTGACCAATTGCGAGTCCACACATCTGCCACAGCACAAGAATAAGTAAAGCAGAGAATCATGTTTTACCAGAAAAGTGAACCGAACAGACATGATGAAAAGTTGCGAATCTTGGACCCGCACCCATGTAACAAATCCAAAGCAACCCACGTAGGTGTTTGGCAGGAGAGTGAACCAAACACCTATAATCACCCACAAATTAATGAAATAAAGGAATCCTATGTTTGGGAGGAAAAGTGAACCAAACATATATTATAATGAACTACAAGCCCACCCATTTGAAAGGCAAGAAGGGTCAAAGATCACAGAGTTGGGAAACTGGAATCCTATATCCTAAGAAGGCTCAATAGCCTAAAAGGAGGGAAACAACACTCTAGGAGAAAGGAGCAAAACCCTACCCTTGGAATTTTATACTTTTTGAACATTATTTATTTCATCACTTTTTGGTCCCAGAAAGACTGGGAAATGTTCTGTTGATTGAAATGACAAAGAACACTTATTACGTTAAGAAGAAACTTTCCTTGCACAGTTATTGTAGACTATTAATGTTAGGGTCAGAAGAAGGTTTTAGAACATGACAGTGACAAACCCCTTATTTTTGGACTTCCTGACAATTTCACTAGTTTCCTTGGAGGTAGGGAACCCCTCTTAGCTTTAGGGATTGAGAGGCATTTTTCTACCCCTTTATTATTTAATAAAGGTTTATATCCAGAAACATGCCACCCTTGTGTCCAAGCCTTACCTCTGTCCTCTTACAGTGAATTGCGTCATTCTATGGTTTCCAGTACTCCGATGGTGACTCATGTCATGCCATGCGTACCTGTCCCCTGAGGGTGACTTACATCATTCTATGCCTACCTGTTCCCTGATGCTGACTCATGCCATGTGTGCCTGTTTCTTGAGGGTAACTTGAGGGTAACTTATGTCATGCCATGTCTTCCCCATTCCCGGTGTATGGTATCTTTATTGACATATATATCCACAACCCCCTTCTATCCACATATGGCATATGCACTACCATGTCCACCTCTGCCCTGTGTGTGAATTCCTTCTTGCCATGTCACCCTATGACCAGAAGGTGTCTTGAGTCATGGCACAAACACCTAATTTCCAGCGTATCGGTCACAATAAACCCACCTATTCCTTGATGATGGCTTCTGTGATGACATATCCAGTCATGATATGCTCACAGGTCCTCTGATCGTGACTTTGATCACTCCATATGATATTGTTCTCTGAGGCTGGTTTTCATCATGAGGGACCCCTGAGCGGTACTTGCCACCCAAGCCCTACCTGATCTCTGAAGGTCAAATTGTCAATGAAAGAGCCACTTGTCCTTGAGTATGACTTTTAACATGGTGTGCCTACCTTAAACTGCTACATCATGTCATAATAGTCATCATGCCCCACTTGCCACAGCCTGCCTTCTGCCCTACTGGGGCTGTGGCAGGTTTTGTGGCTGGGAATAGCGCTATACCTGATGCAAGGCTCCAGAGAGGGTTTGGTCTCAGCACTACACGGCAAGAGAAACCTCTACCTTGAGCACCAGGCAGGTTTACTATTGGACAGTATAGTTGCAGTATGTTTACCTCCCAGAACATCTAGGACCCACATTTATTATCCTCGTTTAGATGATTACCACTAGATGTCATCAAACCCTCCCCACGCAGTATCACTTAAAGAACACGCACTTAGACTTGCAATATAGTGCCTCTTAACACTCGTAAATAGGAACACATAATAGAAACACTCACATTTCTATTTAGCATTTATGTATATTTATTCTCATAGATAATATATTCGCATTATAAATAGTGAAGTCAAACGATATAGAATCCCTAATATGAAAGGGGACATATCGTTTTTCAAACATAAAAAATGTTGTCCTAAATATTAATGTTTTATCCTGTGCATTTTTCCAGTGGGAAAAAAAGTTACCATCTACCTTACCTTCAACTCTTCTGTGAGCATTTATTCTTGCTTATGCTGTCCTTCATTCTGTGAGCACCTTTGAACTTACTACTACTACCACCAGTAGCATCACTATTGACAGTATTAGTACTGCTAATAGTAGCACGTCAACAAGTAGTAACAGCACTACTGCCAGTGGCCGAAATGGTACTTCTACTAGTACTACCATCACTACTACTGGTAGTACTACCAAAACTGCCTGTATCATTTATAGTACTACTATTACTGGTAGTAATAGTACTTCTGAGTTGGGTAATAGTAGTAATACTGATCCTACTACTACCATCATTAGAAGCACTTATACTGTTAATAACCCCCCTACAGGTATTACTACTAGTAGTACTGGTGTTACTACCACTATAATGGCAATAGTACTGTTGATAGTAAGTATTCTCTTTGTAGTAGTTATATATAAGCTATTACTACAATCAGTACAATTACCACAACTGGTGGTATTAGTAGGAGTACTAATAGTACTAATAGTGTCAGAAGTAACACTGCTACTGATGGCACAACTGTCATTAGTAGTAGTACTACTACTGATAGTAGCACTGCCAGTAGTACTATTTGTAATACTTGTTTTATTAAAATACTACAACTAGCAGTAGCAGTAATATTATTGCAGATAGTAAGATCTTTGCAGCTATTGTTCTCGAAAAACTGGAGGTCTGGGTGAAAGAGCGTGAGATTTTAAATTAATTCCAAACTGGTTTTAGAAGGAACATGGGGGTAGATGGAATGGGATTTCAATGTACTGTATTCAGAAATTCGCTTGGGGTAAAGCTGTGATGCCAACATATGCTTTCTCCCCAGATATTACTACAACCTTTGACCTAGTAGATCGAAACAGGTTCTGGTTTAAATTAGATAAATGGGGATTGCCTCATGGGTCCCTGAGCATTCTGGTTTATTTGTATAAAGGGACTTCGGTACAGGTCAGACTGAATAATGATGGCTCAATGTGTAGGAAAATGGAGACTAGCTCGGGTCTACGGTAGGGGTGTGTTTTGGCACCCTGCCCTTTTAATTTATATGTGGCCGATATTGCTGAGACTTTGGAAAGTGTAGCCTTTGGGCCTCATTACAAGTTTGCCGGTCCGGTAACAACGGTGCAGGTAAGCTACCAGCACCGTTTTTACCTGACCGGCAAACTACGAGGTATGCGAGCGGGTGCCTTTTCACCCGCCAGGTCTGACCTGGCGGGTGGAACGACACCCGCTCGCAGACCATGTTGGATGCATCCAACCCCCCATTCCCATTGAGTCCAATAGGACTCAAATGGGAATGGGGAGTCATATTTTCCGGCGCCTGGAAATGGGCAATTCCGGGTCCACCGGGGCTGTAATGCCCCAATAATTGCCCATTCCCGGGCGCCGGAAAAAAAAGACTCTGCCGGCAACTGTGCTGATTTTACCGGCACGGCTACTGCCATACTCATAAAGAGCCCCTTTGCCTCCCTCTGTGTGGGGGTATTAAAGGTGTTGTGGCTCGCCTGTGCTGATGATTTTGTTCTTTTTGACAAAACTCCAATTGGTTTGCAGCGCCTGATAAGGGCCTTTGAACAGTATATGAGTACTAACAAGTTGAAAGTTATCCCCTAAAGACCAAAGTTCTTACATTCTATCGGCAAAAATAAGAACTGCAACTTTGCCTGGAGTATCCATGGAGTAAGTTTAAAAATTGCTGAAAATCTTGTTTATCAGGGTCTTCCGATTTTGGGATATCCTTGTAAAGCATTTTATCGGGATCTTTTAAAAAGGAAAGCAATACCTTTAGCATCACAGATGAAAAGTATTTATAGGGGATATGGGAAATTTTCCCTTGAACCTATGATAACATGTTATAAAGGGGAAGTAGTCCCCAAGCTGCTTTACGTCTGGAAGTCCTTCCCATATGGCTGATGAATGATTTAAAGCAGTGTGAGGCCATTATATGGAGGAGGGTTTTATTTTTGCTTCAGAATTGTGTTAGAATTCGCAGAGAACTAGGACTTCAATCACTCCCTACTAGGGTGTTGTGGAGACAGCGGTCTCTTTTCCGCAAATTGTTATGTTCTCCATTAAATGCATTATATGCAAGTATTGGTAAAGAAGCCAGGTCATTTAGTCTTTCTCCAGCCAGGAATTAGTTGAGTCTGTGTGCAATAGCTATCTATTTTGGATACAACCCAATATGTCTTGGTTGCAAATCCCGATAGAGTGAAAATGGCAGTACGATTGAGGGACTGGGTAGACACATGGATGATTTGGAAAGTTTTACCTGGTATAATCATCTGTGTATACATCAGAAGAGAGCTGGGACCCTGACCCCTACGTAATAAGATTTCCGCTTAGGGCACAGCCTAATGATTTTACGCAATTCTGCCTTAATGTTTTGCAAACTAAGGAAATTATTTGTTTACACAGTGGTTTACCTGTCGTGTTAGCCTTTTGTAGGCATTGTATAAATCTGGGAGCAATTGAAAATCTGACACACTTATTATATTGTTCAGTTTTACAGTCACAATGCATAGAATAATTTGGGAAATGTGTCCATAATCTGGCATGGATTAATGGGCAGTCCCTTTGACTAAATATGTTGGGGGTCGGGGGGGGGGTCTGTTGCCCTAAAACTTGCAGTAATTAGATGTTTTTAAATTGTTTGTTATGTTGGGGGACTGGCCTCAATTTTAACCCTTTCATTATATTTTAGATGTGTGTTGTATTTTAAGGACTATCCCTTTCTTGGTATTGTTTTTTATTGCAATTCTTCTCTTCTTTTCTTTTGAGGTAATTGAGTGTTAAACCATATGCAATAAAGATGCAGATATTAGTGCTAATGATTGATTTACTGCTGCTACTTGTGGTACTCCAGTTAGTAGTAGTATTATAATTGCTAATAATAGCACTTCTACATCTGGTACTACTACTTTTGGTAGGGCATGATAAGTACGTAGGTATCCTTCTTGTGTATTGAAATGAAATACAACATGTTGCATTGTCCCTTTGCTGCTATTATGGATCTACAGACTAGTTCCCCCTCCCCACCCACTATGTCACTTCCTCAATAAGCGCTTGGGAGCAGCTCATAACACAGAGACAAACCATAGCGAGACAAATGCTTACAGAAATGTTGAAAATAAGATAGATGGAAGTTAGTTTTCACTAGATAAAATTCATAAGACAAACTTGCTCAGTGAGGAAAAACATATTTTATTTTCGTAAAACCTGTATGTCCCCATTAACAATGCTGCCCATGAATATACTCCTGGCACCCTACTCTTCTCCTATTCACTTCCAGGAATCTAGCCTACAATAATCCACAATGTGCATAGCCATCTAAATGCGGTACAGTAAAACTAAGGATTTACTCACAGTAGCGGTGGAAAGGGAAGCCATTTGTGATGTAATATGTCCTAAAAGCTGCCTGAAGCGGTGGATACAAATATAGGGAAACTGTAGCACTCCACCTGTTGGGTTTCCCTCTTCCATTCACCAATACATGTATGGGCCCATTTATCCCATCCAGAAGAGGTGGAGGGAGGAACAAAGGTTTAGTGCTTTCCCAAACATCGTTGAGAAGTTAAGAGTGAGACCTGGCACATATACAGCATGATCACTCTTTATTTCAAAACCATGTCAAATAAAGGAAGGGTTAAAAGTGTGTATAAAATGGCATTATGGCACATTTCACACCCCAAAATAAAGTAATATAAAATTAGACTTTTGAAAAATGTGTAAAATGCCAATAACTTAGAACCAGTGTTTGGATTCCCTTTACTCAGGAAAATGTATCTGGAAAGCTGCTGCCCAATCTATTTTCATCTGAGCTTCTTCCAGCTCTGCCCCGCATGAACATAGGTCTTACTCCACCAGATCCAAAGGAACGTCTGTGTAAACACTCCCCTTTTGGAGAGCTTTATAAGGAATTTAGTCAGACTATCTGTTAATCATATGATAGCTAACAACCAATGTTTACTTCCCTTTTCCGCAACGTCATAGTGCATAGTACAGTTCTGTGTCTATAGTATTACAGCATCCTGGGTTAAGATTCAGAGTGTCTTTTGGCATGGTGCATAGGTTCAGAATTTCTTGTGTCACAGTTCACAGTTTAGACTGCCATCCAACCTTATGCACTATAATACTGTATACATCACTTTTGCCGAATGACAACTTTGCCAAATATGTTTTTTACGCATTCTTTATGATGTTTCTTTTTACCACAAACTGGTAGATGCTAAATTGAGGTAAGGTATATATTGGGGTGGGATGGGGGAATCAAACAGGGCAGTACCGGGTGTTACGCCACGCTGTTTCCGGTAAAGAAAACAGCAAATTCAGTGACTACAAATTTGTCGAAGTTGCCAATCGGCAAACAAAATGAGGCAAAGCTTCATAGAACCCTATAAACCTTGAGCAGGTTGAAACAGATAATCTTCTGTACTTTACAGTGAACAATCATTCCCTGTGATTGGGTTATGCCATCCTGTTAATTCAGCCAAAGTTTACATTAGTTTAAGAATGCTATTCTGTTGACTACAAGAAGGGGTATGTAGTGGTTTCATCACCCAAAGTTTGAGTGGACATTTAGTTCGACCTGCTTGGGTAGTTTGACCCCAACATATATGTGTATACATGTAGGGGGGTATAGGAGGAGGGCAGGGTGTAAACATGAAAAAACCAAAAGCAAGATATCACTCAACCGTCTATACAATGTTAAAATATGGTCTGTTCGTTCAGAAATATAAGCATGATTTTCTTTACTTTATTGTGACTTTGCTCTATTGCAAAATATTTAGCTGTGAACAATCAATTGCAATTTCATGGAATGATCACTTTAAAATGAGGCCCATGAATGATCTGTCTGTTCAATGATAAAATGGCAGTTTAGCACAAACCATTGAATGCAGCTGGTACAGATAGCGCCTGCTTTCTGTGCTAGGCCTCTGAGTGATTCAAATGATGTTATGAAAACGTGACACTGCTGTCAGAGCAAGCCATAGGCTTCATGTGTGGGTGTACGGCGGGCTTCAATATACTACACTGGCCACAGGAGACCATAGAACAGGCATGTCTAAGTGCTTTCCACAAAAAAGCGTTTAGTGTGTCTGTGCCAGAGGGTCTGGGACTGTCTCGTCCCAATCCACACGCTCTGGTGACTGAAAGTCTGTTACTGGGCAGATGTGGTGACCTGTTGTTGTCCATGATTAGACAACCCCTGGCTGTTTGGTGCAAATCCTTACTATTGGTGGGCCTGGAAGAAAGGAGGACTCCTGTGACTGTTCGAGAGATTATCGTTGGAACCAAGACTTCTACGAAAACAAGCATCCTGCTATTGACCCGAAGACGAACCCTGTAGCTGACAAGCATTTACTCCAGTGTTGTGCCAGTGAAGCCCTGCTCATCTGTCCTGATCTTCAGAAGGCCTTTGTTGGTGCTTTGACCCCTGGACTGGTTGGAACAAACATTCTCGACCATTGCTTGAGGATCCGTGTCATCTGAGCCTTTGGAAGTGTCCATGGACAAACCAGTGGATTGACCAGCTCTCTCCGGAGCTACCTCGCTGCAGCCGTCAGCATTTCTAGCAGAGTCTTAGAACTTTGAAGATATTCAACCTATACCACATATCTCCAGCTCCTGTATTTTCAGCTATCTCACTCAGAGGGACGCTGTGCTGGGGCTACTCCTGTGTTCACTGCTGTACGACTGCCTCTTGCACTTGACCATGGTGACTCTCGTTGCAACACCCCTTCTTCAATCCTATGATGTGTCTTGGGGTGGTCTGCCCCAAGTCTTCATCTTGTTTCATTTGGGTCGCCTTCTGGAAGCTATCTGGAACCGAATGCTGTGCCTCATAACAGACTTCATTTGCTGAGGGTGGCCTCTGGACCCACGGCCCCTGGGCCTTCCTCATCTGGACCAAGTGCAGAAGATTGTGTCCCCAATGAATTCTAGAAACATCTGCAGTGTCTGGAAGAATCAGAGTCAGGGGGCTTAGTTAACATACCTGTTTCTGCCCCTCAAACTCCGTCCTCCATAGGGTAACATTGGACATAACGTCCTGACCCTAACTCACTCTGCCCTGACCCTTTGGTGATGGGACCTGGGTTGAGGATCCTTCCTCCTCCCCTAGGCCTAGCTTGGTTGTTGGATTGTGTTGATGACTTACCTGAACTTTACTGGACTCTTATCTAACTTGGGAACTTTCTATAATCACCAGCACAATCCACCACATTCTTTCTATTTAAACTTACCTGAAGAAGTTATACTTTCAAAACTGAGGACCTTTTGGCACAAGACCCCAAATCATTTTAGGGTTGGACTTCATAAGACTGAGGGAAACTGTTCCTGTGTTGATTTCCCTTCCATCGGACTACTCATCTGTATTGCACTGGTAATTGATTAATATGCAATTCTCCTAATGGCGGATTGGTATATATGTTTTGTAAGGTTTTGTGTGACAATGCATACCTGTGATTTTTATATGCATAGTGTGTAAGTAAGGGCCTAAAAAAGAATGGTATCTTTATACTTACTGTCTCCATGGAATTACCAGTGTTGCTCTGTGTGAGCTCATTGTAGACCCAGACCACTCTCACACCCTTCCTGAGATTAAGCCTTGATTTCCCAGCTACCGTACCGTGACTGGGTTTTTGGGGAACCTCTCGGTGTCTTCCCTGTTCGCCATAAATAGGTGACCTCCCAAAATCCTCCCACCATGGCTGATTTTGTAAATATATATCCAGCTAAAGAATCAGTTTTGTCTCCACCTACCCACTTTTTCCCTCTGAGTAGAATCCATTACAACTTAAAAACCCTTTGTCTGAACAGTTTTGTATCCATACTTATGTGCCAAAGTCAGTATATGTTGAGAGCATATTTTTGGCACTCCTGAGGAACAGGTTTAAAATAAATAGTCCTTGGCCTGGCTCACTTTCTTACTTTGTTGCTATTCTGTTATCTTTTTTCATTCTTTCATATCTTTTATTTCTTTATACTTTTTTTGTCTATTATTTATCGTTTTGTTAATGCTTATTTATTTGTAAAGGACATAATGCAAAAGTAATTGCTTATAGACAGTGGCATACCGAACAGGGTGTTGGGAGGGGGCAGCATGCCCCCCCCATGGCTCTTTCAAGAATCGGCCCACGACATTTGCAGAGGGACACCTCTCCCGTTTGGCACCCTCATTGAAATGACAAAGAGGGTGCCGAAAGAAAAAGGTGTTCCGCTGTCAGGACAATGAGGGTGCCAAATTGGAGAGGTGTCCCTCTGCCAGAACAATGAAGGAGCCCGAGCAGGAGCACACAGAAAAAAGGTGTCTGTGTCCCACCCTGCTCTGGGCCACTGCAGCAGCTGCAGAATGGAGCGTGCGGGACACAGACACTAGACAGTGCTGTGTGCTCCAGTGGTGCAACACCATTGAGCAGATCTTGCTCTAGACGCCCTGCCCCAACCCCCTGAAATGTTGCGCTATGTTGTCTCGAACTGGCTGACCTACAGAGCCGTAGCCAGACAGAACAGGTAACGGCACCCGTACTTGCCTATTAACAAAGGACCTGCAATTACTAGCATAAAGAATTACACTTTTAGAACCTGCATTGATATGCATACATTTTTAGGCAATTGAAATTGTGATGGGGGGATTAGTACTTGCATGCCAGGGCAGCGATTGGAAGGGTTGGAGGGGTGGTGACAGGAGACAGCTCATTCTGACCGCAATCTTTAAGTGTGTGGTTTCAGACGTGACGGAAAGAGTTAACTGCTTGTAACATTGAATCAATCACCAGAATAGTCTCATCAGAATGTGTAAAGAAGTTGTTAGATTCCTCCACACAAGTAAGTTTGCCCCTCCCCCACAGTCTCAGAAGTTGATGCCTCTCCCAACATTTGAAGGACTCGCCCCTCCCCCACCGCACCAAAATGTTAGCCTAGGTGCACCCCTGGGGTGCTCTGCCTTAAGTTCCAGTCCAGGGTATTTCTTTCTGGAGTTGGAGTGCATCTGACTCCAGGAAGAAATTAACTGACTTCTTTCTGAAGTCAGACTAGGGAATGCGCCCAGGGATTTAAGAAAGTGACGTTCTATTTGCAGCGCATGCGACGCCCTGTAATTAGAACTTTACTTTTCTGTCTGTCTCCGGCCCCACTACGCATTACAGGAAACCAGAAAGCTCTCCTGCTTCCCTGTCTGCACCTTTGAGGCGGTAGTAGGCTGGCAGGCTGCTTTGTGGAGGCCAGGGCATCTTTCTGGTGAAGACGGAGCAGCACTGGAACAGGTAAGAAAACATTTGTTCATGTGCTTGTTTATGTATTCCTGGTGCTGTGCTGTGTGTTTATGATGTATGTGTAGTTGGTGACTATTGTGTGTCTGGGTGGGTGTGGGAGTGTGTTTGTGCTGGCAGTGGAGGAGAAGGAGTGGATTTTGGCAGGTGGGGGTGCAGGACTGTGTGACATAATGACACTGCCACTTTTGTAATGGGTATCCATGATAAACCAAGCATTGTATGTGTATTTCGTAGCTAAACTGGCATTTGGCGGCAGCCAGTCTAGCCCTTTCCTATTGTGGCATGATGACATCTTTTTATTTTTTAAATTTTTATTAGTATTTGGCTTCAAAATAAGCTTTTTACCAGTTACAATATAAAATTCAAAAGAAATTCCATCACAGTAGAGACATATGATACAGCCATTTTGACCACTTATTACAGAAAGAGAAGGAAGATAAAAAAAAGAACAAGAGAAGAAGAAGAAAACTATAACCAAACAGAATTATCGACTCCTACTGTCCAATTGCACAACAGTAAACTTCTTTATCACTTCTCTCCTTCAAGCTTTTTGAAAATGATGATACCATCTCTAACGAGGCAAGGGTTGCAGATAGCCTTGAACCCTGTAGCAGTTGTAGCCAAACATATTTCTTTGTTAGAGTTTGATTATTTACATATAATCTGCCTAATAGGTTACATTGAATGTCCTTAATGCCCTGACGGCTCATGATGAGGTGGCGAAGTGTTTCCATTGGGTGACCACAGAGCCGGCATTTATAGTCTCTCGTGCTTTTCAGTTTCCAGGCTTCAAGAATTCCTTTAGTCGGGAGGATGTTAAAGCAAAGACTTAGAAATTGCTGTCACAACACAGCCGACGGAAACTTGGTCAAATACAACAGAGTTAGACTACGCTTGTTTAGAGCTACACACTATTTTCTGTAAAGTTTGGATGACTGCGCCAACTCGGAGGACTCAATCCAGTCGTTCTCATACAACCGTTTTTTCACGAAATCTGGATTTTCAATGAGTAGGTTCTCTGTGGTGTCGATTGAATTCAGAAATCCCAAGCATTTGATGCTCCATTCAACGAGTAAAGGCTGTTTTTTCTGTTTTAAGTGCCTGACCCAACAACCAAAATCCGCTGTCAGTTGGAGGCAGTAAACATTTGCGATAAAAAAATAGAGTTTTCCAGTTGACATAAGTAATGAGAGAAGTCAGTCCAAACTCTTTTCTTATCACCGCCATGGACATACATTTTGGGAGATCAAGTACAGCTCTCCAGAATAGACCCTCTAGGGTTTGCCATATCTTCCAACTCAACTGGAGAGAGCATTCGGCCCCATAGGCCACAATAGGAACTACCTTCATGGTGTAGAAACGGAGCAAGGGTGCCAGTGTAAATTTGCAGTATCTGTGTTTGATCAGTCTTGCCTGGGCTGTTAGCATCTTCAGTTTATGCCTCAACACAACTTCTCTTGGGGCTTCACTATAGCTTGTGTTTATTGGTATACTCAAGTGGAGCAATTCTCTTGTCTCTCGTCCCTCGAATCGGCTCACCGTTTATATACCAACCCTTGAACTTCATAGATTTGCACCTTGACTTCCCCAGAATGAGCACTGCTGATTTTGTAGCATTAACTCTAATTAGATCATTGGCAAACAGAAAAAGTGCAAAGGCATCCAATTGGCGCTGAAGCTCAATAGGAGTTTCATCCAAAAGAATGATGTCATCCGCATACAACAATCTATGCATTGGAGAGCCCGCGATACAGGGAGGAAAACACCTAATATCTGTAAAGGCGTCACCCATGTCAGAGATGTACAGTTTAAAGATGGCTGGGGCTAATCAACTCTCTTGCTTGAGTCCCACTCCTGTTTTAATGGAGTTTGACATGTCGCCCTTTTGATTTAGTTTGATCTGTATGCTAGTATTGGTGTGAAGTGCCTCCACGGCCTCCCGTAAATCAGCAGGACAACCCCAGTCCTTTTATTTCTGCCAAAGCTTCTCTCTATTGACTGAGACAAAAGCTTGGGGCAAATCCACTGATGCAAGGTACACATTTTTACTGTTCTTTTTTACAGTTCTCAATTTCACGTAGTTAATTAGAAAAAGGTTTAGCAATGTTCTGATTCCTTTTTCAAACCCAGCTTGCTAGCCATCCCGGTGTTTGTAATCCCAACTACAGGTCGTGAGATGATTCAAAATTAAGGCCGCAAAAAGCTTCCTAATAACATCCAAGAGGGCGACAGGTCTGTAATTTGTTGCCACAGACCTAGCACCCTTCTTGAAGATCGGTACAATGATAGATTTCGTCCAGGTGTCCGGTATGCTATGTTTCTATTTTCACCAATAGAAATAGGCAATGTAAAAAAGTTACCCATTCCTCAGGTCGCTGTTTTAGTATCAAGTTCATGAAGCCATCAAGACCTGCGGCTGTGGAATTGCTGTACGATTGAATTAGGGAAAGGATGTCCTCCCATTCAGTTTCAGACTCCCAGTTTAAGCATGAATTTTCTTCAGCCTTCATAGCTTGAGAGTTAGGCTTTGAAAAAAGCTTGTATACGTGGTCCATCCAGTCCTCTGCTGGGATAGGGTTGGTGATGAGACTCTGGTGGGGGCCGTCCAATATGTTTAAGATTTGCCACATTTCCCTCGATTTATTTGGATGCAACCAATTCTAACATATGTTCCGCATTTGATTGCATTAGGGATTGTGTGTACTGCTTCAACCAGTTAGTGTACGCTGTCCTAGTTTTCATGACAGCTGCATATGATGTCTGGGAAAGGTTTTTCTTATGCACTATGTGTCTTTTTTAGTTCCCTTTTTCTTGTCTCAACTTCATGGTCGAAGTTATATTTGTGGCAAAATCCCTTAGATTTTCCTCGGCCCGGTTTTTCACTATAAATGGCCAGAGGCTGCGTATAATCTATGTCTTCCGACCTGCCATTGTAGATCTCTTGATAGTCTTATTACATGATTACTCCGCATCTGAGTCGGTTCCTTCCTGGCTGTACTTCCAGGATATCTCCGTCTGGATTAGCTTTTGTATTCATGCCCAATTTGAGGCTTAATTTCAGCATGTTGTGATCGCTCTGTGGGGTTTCCATGACCGTCAAAGCCACTACTTTAGAGTGAGTCATTGGAAGCAAGGGAATAATCTAGAATATTGGATTCAGACCCTCTCTTCCAAGTGGGGTTTGGCGGAATGTCCCCGGTGTTATTCCGTTTAATAATGAGATATTCCTCAACTGGAATTCCTTCCTAAATGACAATCCTCGCTTTTCAATTTCTTGTAGATTACTCGCATAATGATTTATGAGAGCACCACAATTATTGAAACAGTGAATGTTTAAATCTCCACATATGATCACATTCAAGTTGGAGTTATCAATCATAGCAGCATCGACCTCCTCCAACAACTGGTCCATGAAGTTCTTGGCTGCTGGGTCGTTATAGTTCCAGTACAGATTACACAAAAGGATCTGCCTCATGGCATCCTCTTTGCCTGCTTGGTATGCCAGCAGGTTGACCGGATAAATGATGAAATGTTCTTCGTCCAGACTACTCTTAGACCGCAACTTTCCTTAATTGCAGTCAGTAGACCCGTCATTGGTCTACCCTTTGGTCCTTTTAATGCTGGGTTGAGGGTCAACAAAACCCTCGATGGTCGGTTGGACCCGCAGTCACGTCTCCTGGAGACAAAGGACATTAAAGTCTCCAAATCGAATGCTGCTTTCTCCCAGCAGATGTTTAAAGCCTTGCGTGTTCCAACAGCCCAAATGTACATAGGGCGGGGGATAGATATTTCCTGGGGTCTGGCATTATGACCTTCGAGCCAAAGAACTGGCATTTTACGGTAAGAAAGGGCTAGACTGGCTGCTTCAAAGGCCAGTCTAGCCAAGTAATAATGCGTACCATAGTGTATTTCTTACTGTGGCCTGACTTTTTTTATGGGCATCCTGTCCAGGAAAGCAGTGTAGCCATGTGCCCCTGCTTAGCCTGGCTGCCTGTAGAACAGCGGTCTGGAGCAGGACACAGACAGCAGTGTGACGAATGCTCCTGCTCTGCACCCTCTATGCACAATGCGGGGCATAGTAGGATCATCCTCTGTGTCCCATTCCCAGCTGTTGACTGCACTGCAGGCCCAATAAGGGGCATAGCCAGACGCAGAGCAGGCGCACACAGCTCCATGTCCCACATTTGTCCGAATATTGCAGGAAGAGGGTACGGTGTCAAGTCATTATATGGGGGCAGGAACGATTGCATGTCAGTTTATCATTCATTTTCCAAGGTGTATTCGTGGGGAAAAGTAGCAGGACTTTTTTCGTAGCTCACACCCCACCATCACTATTGCAATGTTGGATATTCCCCTGCGTCTAGATGTTACAATCGCAGGATAAAGAGGAGTTGCAATGGCATGATGATAAAAAGAGCTGGATGGAGGGATGAATAGGCAAGGGAATGAATACGTAGAAAAAAGAATAGTGAAAGAGGAAGGGAAGAGAAGTAAGTATACAAGATGACAAAGCAGAGAAAATGATAGTTCATAGAGCAGGTGAGTTGTTAGGGGAGATCTGAAGAGAAGGGTAGATGGGAAGATCCTTGTTTCCGTCAGCATCTATCACTCTGGTTTTGCAGTTTGACATTGTAGCTTTCTGTCACTAATTCTGAAAAATCATGCTGAGGCAAGTAAAGTGTTGAGATGGAGATTTACTGAGGCTTTGCCAGAATAAATGTAATGTATCAAACATAATGAGTGAGGGGAAGATGAGAGGATGTGAAAGCAGGAATGAGATGGTACAGATGAAGGGCGGGAGCAGGGGCGGGGGGAGATATTTTTGTGATAGTATGATGCATGTCACTCCTGCTGGGTGGATGATAGTTTTGCAAAGGGAGGTGGCAAATATGTCCTCAAAGTATTGTAGTAATTGGGTTGTATTTCCATAACAGATTTGGAGAATTGTAAGTTAGTATGCAATGTAATGTTAAAAGCATGAGGTGTTCTAGTGTAAGCAGTATGGGTGTACTGAATAGTAGATTTAGTATTCAGCCGAATACCAAATAGTTGGCCAACGTTTTCGGCCGAATACAGAGCAGAATAGTTTCTTCCTGCCTATGGTATGACGCATAAGTTGTCATTGCTGAAACATATGTAGCATCCTCCAATTACTATCACTGGGGTGGGGGGCATCACTGTTAAAAGCAACCTTTCTACATGGTAGCCACATTATTGCCGCTTTCTGGCTGTATTTCTTTTAATTATTGCCCTGCCTTGTTTCATGTCAGGGGCCTCTTCGGCTCATCTGTCATGAAACCAATTTCATTTTATTTACAGAAATTTGCTGGTTAAATACTGTACTGATGAATAGCTTGAAGGAATTAAGTTGCGAGTCTTTGCCACTGTGGACACCCATTTTACAAGATAACAGAAGGGTTTTCAGGAACGCCCCAGTAGTGGGGACATTTTGTTCTTATTAAATCATCTCTCCTGCCCGCACTTCTTTTGGTGTTGTGCTGCAACCGCCGAGGGGAAGGGGCTATTTAGAAGACGCCGTAGGGAGACCATCATAGGCTCATGGCTTTTTTTCAGAGTTCAGGGGATTATCTTTCGGGGAATGGCAGTGGAAGGAGAGAGTTGGCTGCCCTGTGCCCTCTAAAGACAAGAACATTTTGATAAATCTGACCAGAGGTGGGATGGGGCAGCAGGAGCCTCCCTCTCCAAAGGAAGACAATTCCTGACCATCACTTTCAGAAAACCAAAACGGACAGTTTGCCATTCTTGTTTTTGTAAATAAAATTCCTCTCACCCGAAATAAAGACTGTATTTAAGTGTGCCTAGATACCTTTTGGTTATGCGCGCTTTATAAATGCATGAATAAATAAAAGTGTGGGCCGCCCTTCACCCAAAGAAAACCCACATTCTTTTCTTTTCAGTACGAAGCTGGCAATGCCATACAAATATTTAGGCTTTTTATTTTGTGTGCTAAAACATAATATATATTTTTCAAGTAGTGTTTAATGACGGGAAATAAGAGGCAGAAGGCATGCTGTGTTTGTGTTTTCAGAGCACCACTGTGAAGCAAATGCACCAGAAGAAGAAATGTTTGTGCCTTTCCTAGAGGGAATGCACCCGGCCTGAATGCAGACGGTGTGCCACACATACACACTTTATGCCAGCAGAGGTCTGACAGGGATGGTGACACTGCTTCAGACCCACTTTATCTACAGAGGGGACCCATGTCTTATTGTGTGCCCCTGGGAGGCTGTCAGACAGTGTAGCCTACCTTATGGGGCAAAGACACAACTTTCTTGACAACGCACACAAACCCTGCAGCACCCATTGCTCCTAGGGGTTGGCTCCTTCATCCTCAGTTAAAAACTCTGGCAGCTGCATTTTGTGACATGTGCAAACTGTGTACTGTTCATATGTGATTCTTTGTTAATCATCATGTGCATTGGTGCAAACATATTTGCATTCAAGAGTAAAATACAGTAGCTCACTCGACAGAAACTTTGTGAATCGGGAGCAGCCACTTAAAAGCAATCATCACTTCCTACTTTCATCCTTATCTTCAAAGCAATGAACATTGTCACCTGCCTTATGTGTCAGAGACCACTTAGCGCACACAGGGCTGCCTTTGAAGCTTCTTAAAGCACATTGTGCCAGTAACATTGGGTAAAAGTATCAGCTGCAGAGTGCGTTGGTGATAGCTTTGCATACTTCAGCAGGCTTTACAATGCAGCATTTCCCACTCATTTTCCAATATATACACTTCCAAGTATTACTGAACAGTCTATCATGAAAAGTCAGAAATTGAAGTTTGTAAATATGGGCCACTCAAACACAAAGATGATGACATGCCTGAATGATTCCAGGCATGCAGTCGAAGAGGAAACTATTTGGCTTCGAGTGATAATTAAGTATTTGGCCGAATGCCGAATAGCTAATTTTCAGCCGAAATTCGGCCGAATACTTACTCAAAGCCGAATTTTGGTACACCCCTAGTAAGCACATATAATCTCTTCCTTTCTCTTATCTTTTCCTGGGTCATTGTCTCTCCTCCAGTATGCAAACCTCTAGATACCCCTGGGGGGCACGGTAGGCCACCCCATGTACAAGCCTAGGCACACTGATTCTACTTCAGTGGTAATTTGACATGGTATAAAAGCAGATTGACATAACATATACCAAATTTGTTGTATAAAAAGAGACATACAATTGTTTGGAGACTACATGATTCCCTGGTAATCTCTCTCATTCCAAATCTTTTGCTTGGCACATTAGGGAGTGTGGTTAACAACCCAGCTGCATTGTCGCCTCCTCGCCTCCTCTATTAAGATGCACAAGAACACTAGCTCTCCATTGTGCTAAAGCCTATGCTTTGAAATGGTTCCCTTGTAGCCAGACCTCAATGCAGAATAGCCACATTATTTTAAAGGTCACATCCTGCTCAGGATAGCCACAATCCCCTACAGTATTATTATTAAAGGCATATCCAAACATTCGCTTCCCTGAGAGTACATTTCCGCATATCATATGGACCTGCTCTTCAAGGGGGGATTTGTGGCATTCCTACCTGTGCATATTTCATTTGCAATGGCAAAAGATATTCATAGCAACATCATCTTGGTCTGTAATGTGGTTCTTGCCATTGCTCTAACTGTATTCTCCTCATCACCCGCAGATTTCTGGCTGCACATCCGTCTTTACTATAGGGATGTACTAGTAAAGGAGTTTACAACGCGCACAGTAGAAGGCTGCAGAATCACGCACCGCCCCACACCTGCAGATGATGATCAACTATATGGGCCCTCCTATGTGGAGCAGCTCCCCTTCCCATCACCACGGGTACTAGGAGTCTGCAGGGTGCCGGAAATTGTACCCGTCCTCGAACGACTGCTCTTGCACCTGGATCGGGGAGTTCTGCTCTGGGTGGCACCAGATGGTGTCTTTGTGAAGCGTCAGTGTCAGGGACGTGTGTACTGGAGTGGCCCCATGGCCCCAAACAAGGACCAGCCCAACAAGTTGGAGAGGGAGAAGGAATGTAAAGTGCTGGACACACAGCGGTTCTTGCAAGGTGAGTCAGTGAGCCTAAAGCAGAGCAATGAGGGTCGTTTGTAGTGTGATCGCCGTCTGCTGCAGAGACACACATATGGATTTGCCTGGGAGGTGTGCATCTCTGAAGAGGGTGTCTGACTAGTTCATGAGGCATTACTTCTTAGTTTTTGTTTTGTTATCTATGTGATGGGCAATCTCTCTGGGTTGAGACCATATCTTTGGCATAGAGGTTCTGGCACGCTACAGGCCTTCTATGATGGTCTCAAGCTGGAGACGAGCTGTGCTTGAGATGGGAACTTTGTTTCTGATTGGTTAGCAGACCCTATTTTAGGTTAGGGATGTGATGTCCTGGCACAATCTTTAACCTGTGTTGGATTGAAGAAATGTTGTCTTGACGCATTTGGTCCCTTGTCGTGAAAGTGCAGTCTCGCTGGGATGGGGTAGGGGTTTGCGTCTATGGTAGTGGAAGCGCTCTGTGGCTGGTATGTTAGCGTTGTATTTGTGGGGGGAGGTGGGTGGGCATGCTGTTTGTTTTGGATGGGTCCCAAGTTCCTTGTTAGGAAATTACTGTTTGGGATTAAAACCGTTGATTAAAACCTTGTCTTAATCTCAGGAAGTGCTATCTAGCTGGCACGGGAAGCTCATCTCTGGTTGACTATGGGATGCTTGCTTGTGATGGGTCCCATTTCAGTAGGGGGTAATTCTTACTTAGTGCATTTGGGTCCTTGTTTCTCTGAGTAAGTTGATTCATCTGAGATGACTGCTTTGTCTGTGATTAAGTAATTGCTGTCTCACTGGGATATATGCCTTGGCTCTGTGGGTTCATTTGTGGTAGTGTCTTTGTCCCACATGTGGAAATGCTGCCTCATTTGAGTAGATGCTTAATCACTGATATGGGTACTGTTGGCTTGAGACGTTTTCCTTACCCTTGGGGGCAAGTGCTGCTCACTGGAATGGAGGCCTTGCCTTTGCTGAAGTGCTATCTCGATGCAGCGGGGGCCTGACCTCTGGTAAGGAATTGTTGTCTTGCTACAATAGGGGCCTTGTCTTTTTAAGAAGGGGGCTTCTCCTGAGATGAGGCCTCGCCTCTGGCTGAGAACTGATGTCTTACTGTAGTCAATGCCTTGACTCCGATTGGGCTGTTTTGATAGTGTCCTTGCCTCCTGTGGAGTGGTGCTTCATCGGCTCTCTGCAGGCCTTAGTGTGGTCTTAATGGGATGAGGCCTTGTATCCAACTATGAACATTCTGTTTTTTGAGATAAGGAAATTTGTATGGCGTGTGACGTGCTTTATCTCTGACATAATAACCATCCTCTAGCTTAAGAATGTGCAGTCACTTTAGAACAGCCACTGTCTTGTCTGGGATGTGCAGTCTCTTTGGAATAGAGATTTGTCTCTTGGTGGTGATGTTTTGGCTGTCTGTGGGGCTGTGAAGGCGTCAGCTGGAGAAGGAGAAGGGATCAGTTCCTGTCCTTATTTAGCACAAATGTGCTGTTTTTAAAAATCCGGGCTGTCTTTCTGGTTGGGGGGGGGGGTGCTGTCTCTGGGATGGGGACCATTATGGTTGGAGAAATGCTCTCCCTTGCCGATGGAAATTCCTCCAAAGATAGGAAAGTTGTGTTTCGTGTGGATGGGGACCTGTGTTGTTCTTCTTGATCAATGAAGGACTCCCTTGGGGTGGCTTCTCCCTCTCTATCACACTTTGAGGGTGTCTTCCTATTTTAGGGTGGCGCTTGTGTCTGTTTGTATATGTGGAACATGTTTAATTGAGCAGAACTGTGTGTTTCATCTTCATCACCAGAGCATTTCAATTGTGGGGCATCCTCATGCTTTTTTCAGGTACCTTACATTTTCTGGGACGGTGGCTTGTATTTGGTTGAATATATGGAACACAAGGCTTTTTAGATGGTGAAATGTCTCTGATTCGGTAAAGTGTGCGCCTCTCTCTGGGAAAGAGCTCACCCCTTGGTAGGAGGGGAATCTGATACTGGCTCCATTCATGTACCTGAGGTCACAGACTGATTCTGGGTTTCAGAACTGCAAGTGTTCCTGAGGAATGGTGAGCCTGCGCCCCGATATCAGATACGATTGTGCTTTGGGGAAGAATATCCAGAAGCTTCTTCACAGAACTCTACAAAACTGATCACAGCACACGTGAGTCTGGGGTACTCTTTTAAATTGGCGTAAAGTGCACAGATGGTTTTAATAATTTGTATCTTGGAGTTCTGTCTCGAATCTGCATTCCCCACCTGAGGCCTTTACATGTGGTCTGTGCGATGGCAGCACAACTGCTCACTGTTGTGCTGATTGGACATCTCCTGATGCTCTCAACGCTCATCAAGCTCCCCTCTGTGGCCTAATCCCAAGGTGAAACCTTATGGAGGTCATCAAATTGTGTAACCTCCAGATCCCACGGGAGAGGCACTGCAAAGTTCCCACCACACACCTGGCGCTGCTCACCAGGATCTCTCTGCTCCACATGTGTCTCTCTCCAGTGGAGATTATTGAACAGAAGGGGCCTCCTGCTAGACCCATCTTCCAACATATCCAAATCGCGCCTAATTGGTTTCCCAACACTGCTAGGATATCACCCCAATGGTCGATATTCTTATTGTCTGAAATAAGCAAAGCTTATCTACCAAATCCTTTTGCAATATCAACTATAAATGCATTGAAGGGTACCCATCTTTGAATCAATCCCCCACTTCTCACATCCTTTCCCCTAAAATGCATTCCATTTGCCAGAAAGCCCTGCTGTGTACAATATTACCCCTATTTCGAATGCTGTTGATGTTGTGTGAGCAAGTCGTTAATCACAATTTTCACAGGTTTTTCGGAAGACTAACTATGTTTTGCCACTAGCTCTTCCTTGATTTGTTTTTGGTTGGTCAATTATTTCAAGAACTCTGACATATACATAGGGCATGATGTTTTGTGAAACCAAGGTACCCAACACCCTAAAGCCCATCCAATTATAGCTATTTGATGCCTTTCCTCCGGCATGCCATCCATTTCCCCAGCATTTAATTGGGATAGACGCCCTTTATTTTCAAGCATGGACTTTTCCGAGGAGGCTTTGCTTTAAATGTGTTTTTGATCTGTACCTTGAATTATGTTTGAATTTATGTAATGCCCTGTAGAGGTCATAACTTGTGTTCATGCCAAGAATTACTTTTATTATGTTTGAGCATCTGCAATACAAATTTTATAGCATTCAATTAAATATCATTGAAGTGATTCAAAGGTATTTTTGAGTTGAGCATTGATGGTCTCTCAGTGTTTTGAGGGCTTTTGTTTGGTTGTTTGCATTATACACTTATTGCCAGTGTGTGTGCATCTTTTGCTCCTCACATTACATAATGATGTGCTTAGAATGTGATCTCAGGAATCATTTATACGATTTGGTGTACGTTCATTTCATTTCTTCTTAATTTATGGCCCTTTGCTAGTTGCCACCAGCAGCAGTAACACCCATTTCCTTTGGCAGTATTACCCCCAGCCTACTTGCAACGTGTCCCTCTGTTTTTTGTAAATGTGGCCACACACAAATCCTCTTTATCCCTTCACCTACATCTCATCTGGGACCACAGAGCAAGAAATTGGTTCTTCCACCAGCCTTGCAACCTCGCTCTTGTTTTCCTATTTTCATTAACACGATGATAAAATGCACTGTCCCCTCGATGCGCAGATTCAGGGGATTTCTCCTGTGTGTAGTGCAAAACCTACTTCTCATCTCTTTTGGGGACTAAGGCTTTTCCAGATTTTTGTGACCATTGTAAGCGCATCAGGATGAATGGGAATCCCTATTTCTTTAGATGAACTGAGCAGAGGAATGAGCCCCAAAGCTCCCCGACACTCATCCAAACTATGTCATCCAGAATTGAGTGCATCTTGTGTTCTAGGAAATGAATTTGTCATGCAGGTCATCCTCCAGGTCCAAAGAAGACTATAGATCCATGCCAGGACCACCCACGTGAGCTGCTCCTCATTGTATGGAATGAGGATCCACATCTGGTAGCACTTGCACAGATGGAATTGTGGACCATGCCTGGACCTTTACCTTCACTAAAGCAGCTGAAGCCGAGCATCTAAGGTCTTTGAAGTACTTTCTTACTGCCGCCAATTTAAATGTTTCCAGAAGCAGGATTTCCGAGAAAGCTTGATTTGGCATTGGAGCAAAAGAATTTTGGTGCCCTCGGGGTGCCAATAGTGCTGGCGGACCCCTGTGACCATTGCCTTCTAAAGGTTCAAACACTTCTTGGAATGATGGCAGAGAGAATACTTTGATGGTACTCTAGGTCGCAATCCTGTAATAAGAGCTTGCAGAAACCTTCGAGTGAGTTCATGCAATAACAGGACCTCCGGGAGCATCCCAGAAGAGCAAGGCTTAGCTGCCATCACTGCGCTCCTTCTGGTCTTGGGTAAATAATGCATTTTGGTACTGATCAACGTAGAAGAAGAGGAACCAGACATAACTAAAGGAGCCCTTCTACTAGTGCCAAGAAGAACAAATGACCAAGATGGTGGTCCTGCTAAAACAAACTAATTTAAGCCTTGCTTCTGTGCAGTTACCTGTTGGAGACTGACTTTGGAGTTAAGTGGCAGATTTGAGGCTTTGGGCAAATTCAAAAATAAGAGGCCATGGAAGAAAGAAGGGTACCGGAAATATAGAAAGTTGCAGAGAGCACAATCAGGCCAAGTGTGCTTGGTCTTTATGCACTGCATGCATAAGCTGTGCAGATCAGTGTCTGGCATTTGTGTGTGGTACCGGAGCATCTGTTATATTTCTCCTCTGCACCCTGCAGACACAACCTCATACTTATCTGTCCTGTATAGTCTCATTGCTCAGGACAAACCGCAACTTGTGCTGTAGGAACCAGAAGCGCAGACAGCATCTTCTTAACTCCTGCATTCTGACACCTACAGTGCACAGTGGATATACACATTATCACAGGTTTGGCTCTACGTGGTACATGATATGGGAAGGTGCTTTCAGGACATCAGATGAACTGGCTGCTCTGGGTAAATGGAAAAGGATCTCTGCAGTTACACTGGCCTACCATGAGCAAGATAGCCATCCACACGTGGGGCACACCAAAAGATGAAATCTGGAAGCCTGATCAAACATGATGCTTTTGCATTTGTCTATTTTTCCATGTTCCGTTACCCAGATCATAAATAGGATTTGAAAAGCGGACTTGTTGCAACCTGAACATTGTGGTGGTCTTTTGTTTTCTGTGTTGTTTGCCCAGCAGTTGTTGTGCTCCCTTGTTTCATGTCTATTTTCTGTGTTTGTCCTTCTCTTCTGTTTTCCTTCAGTCTATTTTATTCTTGTTCCACCTGATCTGTGATTGAAAGATTGTGGTGCCATTGTGTGTGCCACTTTCCTCTCACCTTAGGACACCCTCCTCCCATCCATCACATTGCTATTGTTTTCTTCGAAGGAAGGATAACTCCTGTTTCCCAGCCACCGGGAAGACACAGGTAAGCTTTCCTGTCCTACCAGTGATGGTAACATTTTGCCGCTATAGGATCTGATCAGGGCCATACAGGCATTAATGTTGGATGTACCAATCCTGCAAAACCGAACTGCAACTCTCTGCTGAGTGATCACAACTGGGAAAAACAACAATTTGAACGCCCCTCTGTTTTGTTTCAGAGGTAGCACGTATGATCTCAAGACGGTGAAAGACGTCATTAATGCATGCCTGTAATTTGGGGGTCACTTTCAGTTGGAGGAGGAAGGTGGACGGCATAATGAGCAATCTAAGTGCAAGAATGCTGACCTGGGTCACTCTGGCCACCTGAGGTTTTGGGAAATGGATAAGCCTGAAGTTTCAATAGATGCAAATGGTGGGGTTAAGGAATACTCTGTCAAGTAAGAATGTCTTGCCTGCATCAGCTGCTGAGTCCCCTTTTGCACCTTTTGTATATTAGGTTAATGGAAACATAGTGGGGTTCATCCAGTATTCGTATTTTCCATCTCTGGGTTCCAAGGACCACCGTTCTTCGGGTAATGATTGATAGAGAGGCTGTAGATCATTCAACTCCCCGTGGAAATGCAGTTTCTGTCAGAAATGAGCACTTTATAAATACCATAATTACATCACGCCATGGATGAGTCAACCCTTCCTTAAGGGCCTGTGGCAAAAGGAGCTGTCCCAGTCACTTCACACATGACTCCATGGACGTACAAAAGGCTGCCGGTAGCAGATTAAGTCATATCTGCTTCACATGTCCCCTTGAATTTCTGCTCCCCACAGGTTTCCTCGCTGCATGGTCTTGAGCTTGACATTCTTGGAAGCCTGGCCCGTTTATTGAACCTTCAGTTTTGCAAATGTCATGACTGAGTGGGACATATATGCCCAGGTGTGGGTCCCGAGTTTGCTGCGACAAGAGACCCAAGCTACACCTCTCTAGCTATACCCAATAATGCTGCAACTTGTCTAGATTCTTTGTGGTCTCATGCAGAAGGGATGCCACCATGCAGTTTGGCTGGACTGCCCCTTTTGGGGTGGGATCAAGCCTGATTTGCCTATGATATTTTCTCTTTTCAGTAATGACATGGCTGGCTGAAAGACTATGGCTTAGGGTATGTCCTTTCCCCCAGCAATGCTCACTCTGAATCCAGAAAGATGGCCCCTACATTGTCCTGGCCCACTCCCATGATCATGAAAGAACTGCAAAGCATCCTTGGGATCAGGAAATTCTACCGCACATGTATATGGTGTGCTCCTATTATTACGCAGAAATGACTCACCTCTTTTAAAATAAAGTAAAGTTGTTCTGATTTAGGGTTCAACCTGGTGCCTCTTTTAATAATAGCAGGTAACTACCGCACAGAGATGGAGTTTGGGAAGCCATGGTATATGCAGATTATTCCCAGTCCTCACAACACACATGGAGCCCTAATAGGAAAGTGGCAGGATGGAAAGGCTGGTGGCCAAATGCATATTGTGCACCACAGTAACTTTGGAAACTTCATTTGAAGAAGTCTCCAGGGCTCCACAGTGATATCGTCTGTACAACAGCATACTTTAGACTGTGTTTAGGCTTTTCAGGATCGGAACCCCTGGGCCCAGAGAGCTCAAATCATATTGTGCAATGGTGCTTACTCTGTTTTCTCTATCTATTTAATATTGTACTTACCTGGCACTGCAGCATGCTGCAATGTCTGAAAGGACTCCGAAGCAGGCAGAAGGCTGCATATCTATCGTATATCAAACACCAAACAAAAAACACAAACAAGTGATGGGGAAATCGCCTCCTTTGTAGCATTGCAGCAGAAATTCCACCTTCCAGCAACCAAACGCTATCACCATACTCAACTGACTCACGCCCTACGAACACACATCCAGTTGGACCCCGCTATTTCCGAGTATACACCCATAGAACGCAATATACTCCCAACACATATCCCTACTAGAGTCACTTCTATATTATACAATGCCATGTCCTCCTTTGCTACTCCGGAACTTCCTCGTCTTAAATCCAAATGGGAGGACGATGTGGGAGCCATAGACCCGGAGGACTGGATCCAGATCCTAATGCATCCCAGGGATATTGCTATCTCCTCCAGACTCCGCTTGGTCCAACTTAAATACCTCCACAGAATATATTACTCAAGAACCATGATGCATGGCTGGAAACGTGCCCCAAACCCAAACTGCCTCCGATGTGGGGGAGAGGTTGGTGCATTCATACACATCCTCTGGGAATGTCCGCGGATCCAGACTTTCTGGGGGAATTGCTGCAATGAACTGTCCAGGGTGCTAGGCCGCAAATAACGATGGACCCGAAGGTGTTGTTGTTGGGCTCTCCCGATGAGAACACTACTGATAAGTGGGGAGGATTGCTCCTATCCACGGCTGCAGGACTGATGAAGCGGAACATTGCACAAAAATGGGGAGCCCCAGAGTCCCCAACACTGGAACAATGGGCAGATGATATGGACACACTTGCAATGTTAGAGCACAGAGTTTATAAAGCAAGAGGCTGCCCGACCAAAGCTTCTAAGATTTGGGACAAATGGGAGGAGAGAGAATCCCAGTAACCTCATGATGCCCTAAGACACTAGACTGAACTGTAGATGGAAAGGGCGACAAATGGAGATCATTTGACTCTTGTATGTTTTGACCTTGTTTTTCTTGTGGTTTTCGTTGATTGTGTTGTTGTTTAAACTCAGTAAAATGCTATATAAAAAAAAGGAAGGATGCCTTTACACAGACGATGGTACTTTGAGATCCTGGAAACAGCAAATCATTCACAGTAGAAACCGATGCCTCCGATCAGAGTATCTGCTCAGTTCGGTGACAAACCTAAGGGAATGTATGAGCACTTTTGAAGGAGAAAAGCTCTGTTTATTCTAATAGGAACTGATAATCGTGAAAAAGCATTGCATTGGTGAAGACACTTGTTCCCACGTCCCAGCTACGAGATAGAATTCTGCACAGACATCTGGAACCGCCAGGTTCTTGAGCAGCCCTACTATAAGAACAACCTTCAAGCCTGTGTGCCTACGCCTTTGCTCTGTTCCAATTTTGTGTTCCCTATATTATATGTTCTCAAAAAACAACAGCTCACGACTTGTCACGTTGTTATCTGGAGAAAAAACCCTATGCTGCACAGAATGACTAACAGCTACTGCAGTCAGGACTGTCCCTTGCAGCAACACCACTTCTGTAGCAAATGCGTAATAATGAAACTCCCACAGCATTCCAAGATGTTATCTAGATGGATGGCAGGCATCTGGTGTTAACATACAGCTTTTATCTTTTTGGTAACATCTGGTTGAAAACTTTCCCCACTACCCTTCTGGAGCTGGTTCTTCACATGTGCCATGCTTCTGAAATGGCGTGTTTCCAGGGTGTCACAATCAGGTAGGAATTGGTGTCACGCAACAATTGCTTGGCCACCATGAAAAAGGAAATGAAGAGTAATGTCAGACTCTGCTTACTTTCTGCTTAGTCAAAAGCCAAATGAGCAAGGCCTGCTGGCTTATTTCCCTTTGGAACCTGAAGTCTGGTGTTGATGTCATTACCGCATCTCTCCTTTCTCTGAGGACGCTCATTGCCTCTGCAATGGCGAAGACTTCTCTCACCAATACTATACCTATCCGTGGCCTACCTCGCCATGTGCCTTTAAATGAGGGCTTGTGGTGCACAGCTGGCATTTGGCTGTGGTTTTATAGGTTTAGGAAGGACACCTGTTATTAACTGGTTACAATGGTGTTACAATACAAATGTTGATTTGAGAATGCCTTGCAGTAAAATTGAAAAACACACAGTTGAGTTCCCCCATAGCAACACTAGACAGCTCCCTGGGTCAGGTGGGAGGGTAACCCTTTGACACTACAAAAAACCCCTCTATGGATATTCCATTCAGGGCGACTTCTCAGTTCCTTCATGAAACCATTGTTGTTTTACACCAAATTTCTAAACATTTTACTGCCCCCTCTTGCCAACTTGGGAATGCTTGTCTGGTTACTATCCCTACACGCTCTGTGCCTAAACAATGTGTGTTTTGTTTTGTGGCTCAGTGTAGCTTGATTCCGTTTTTAAATATATAACATGGCACAATCATGATTGTGGTGCACATGCTATCCATAGAGAGGGTTCCCAAATCTTCACACAATGAGAATATCAGTTTTGATCCCTGAGTTGGAACACTTTAACTGAAGGGAGGATAGCACAGGGACAACGTGCTGGTCTTGGAAGTAAGACCACGCAGAGCAACAGACGTTTGAATCCCAAATCCATGCTTAGAAACCGACCTCTGGTACGGTATTAGGCATGTTAAAAAAAAACTAAATTAATAAAGAACAGGCCTCAATTTGTCATTAAAGAAATAGCTATGGTACTGTTCCAATGTTTCTGGCATACAACACAAAAGGGAAGGTTCCCCTACTCAACCAGGAACTGGGGAAGAATACACATAAACACAAGAAGTTGTTCCTGTTGGAAAATATTCACATACACATGTATCATTTTCTTATTGACCAAACAAGTAATGTAAACAAATTTCTGGCAGTGCAGATCTAGCAAAATGATATAACAAAACACAAATACAAAAAATGTGATTGTGACATTAACGTTATGGTGCCCAAATACCACAAAACACAAATGATGTTACAAGAAAATGAATTTTTAAATGAACATGTGGATATCTGAACTTGAAAAAGTTTGCAATTTTTAATCACACACATAAAACGCAACAAATGTCATTTATCTTATGCAATACTTCAAAGAGCTACCAAATCAATTACAGTAAAAGGGTAGAAGTAAATGCTTTGTTTCGGCAAGAGATTAGTATGTAGCCTTCTTCAGGACCTACAACCCTGATTGGAACAAAAGAAAATAAGAAATCTTTAACATTCTTAACACCAGACAAAACAGTAAATAGCTCACGAAAATTAATGTTTAGATACCCTGGGGTGTAAGCAATTAGTTGTCATCTATTAATTTAGTCTCAGGAAACACCTTTTCTGTACACCTATGATGACATAATAAGTAATGCAAATTCTCTTCATGTCCTTTATATTCATATATGAGAGACCTCACTTTACTGGAAAAGGGAAGAGGAAGGGTGATACAACATACCTCCTATTTCATGGTTAAGACACAGTGTATGAAATCCAGCGAGTATCTGGTTCATTTCAATGAATGTTAAGAGATGGTGTCTTGAATTTTCATAGATTCAGGATCTAAAATCAAAATTTAAAAATAAAAAAAAACAATAACTGCTCCTCGGTAACCAAACTAATCATAACTAGGTCATAGCCACAAAATGTAGACATTACTGGAGATCCTATATGGGGACCTACCTATTTCATTACATATTTCCATGCTGGGAGATGAACCGAGCACAGCAAATCTCAATATATTTATACTAGACCGACGGTATGATGTCACAGCAGAAATACTGCTTTCAAACACAGAACGTTCAATAGCGGCCACATTTTCAGGGCACTGCCAGTATCAAATCTGTTCGGAAAGGCATGTCTCCCATTTCTGCTTTACCTTTTCAACATAGAGAAAATACTCAAACATAAGATTGGCCGTTAACTTCAATATATAGTTTCAATAGCCTGAGCTCTCACTCTCAGCAATTTTTATTTATGTAAAGTAAATGGCTAAGAAAAAGCCCAGACCCCTGCCATACACTAAACTCATCACCCAAAAGGAAGATATCCTATAGAAGAGTTATGTCAATCAACCTTCATACTGACAACTATGAAATTCAGTCTCCCCTTTTCCACCGCCCTTCTAATTTCTCCCAACCCCACACAGGATGAGTTATAACTTTCAATCATAATTGTTTGTTGTACATAACGCATTACGGTTTAGGGCACAGTCCTTAAAAAATGAAAATTCCTGATATGTGAGTGATCTCTACCTGGGCTAATAGGGAATTCATCAATTACTTTCTACACAGGAATCTTCTACTTGGGTGGATAGCTGTCAAATGGAGTCCCTAGTTTTCTACTTTGACCAAAGCCAGAACCCCCCCATCCGCAAGATCTCTGGGCAGTTCAGTGATTCATCCAGTGAACCAACCTCCCAATTTGATACAGGTCTCGGACCTTTCACGTCCACCCATCCTTAGTGGGGTGTTGGGCCATCTTCCAGACTGTAGCCAAGCATGCCCTTGCAGCTAGTAGTATATTATGCACCTTATGATGGTCACGGAATGTCCTGTGGCAGGAGGCCAAAGAGTACCAACGGTGGGGTTTGGCCTAGTGCAACAGTACATTAACACCACACATACTAGTAAGTGATCCTTTGCCCACAAGTTCTCCAACATATCTCACTGGCCCCTTTATAAATCTTGCAAAGCCTGGAGAGGGGGAACTGCCACCTATGAAAGAGCTTAATTCCGTGGATTTTACATTGATTTATCATTGATATCTTGTAGTTTATTTTCACAAGTAGGAGGCCACACGTTGAAAGAGAAGTTCTTTTCCCACGCATCCCTGACAGAGGATCTCTGGGGATGGCAGACTCTTTCAGAATTTAGAAATTAAGCCCTTATTTCTTACTTGGTGATTAAAGAACAGCTCAAACGTAGTTTGCTTTCTAGAAATGTTTTCTTGCCACTTGTTTTTAGAAGAATCCCTTTCATTTGAAGATATGGTAAAACAGAATATTTCCCTGAACAAAACTCTTTTCTCCCAACATTGCAAAGTCAGTAAATGCCCCCTGTCTCCAAGGCTGGCACACTCTTTCAAGGCACACATCCAACCAGCTCTGGAATCTTACTTTCATCCTCCAGGTCCGATGAACATGGAGGGGATCACATACAGCAAAAGGGAGCTGGCTGGGCTGTGATCGAGCACACATGCCTGTGGTCTCACCGAAGTATCTCGAGTATCTCTGTCCTGGACACCCACAACCATTCCTCACCATTCAAGATAGTAGAATACGACTCCCCAGCGCTGCCCATTGTTCAGATGAGGCATTTCTCAAGTAGTCTGGTAGCACCCACAATTGGGCCTCCATTGAATAAGCCTCAATGATGCGTAAGACCACTCCATCTTTAGAGAGAGGTGGAGAGGCCTCTCGTACAACGTCCTTGGGTGTTAAAGAGCACACAAGAATCCAAGCAAGCTAAAACTCCTTTTTTACAAAAGATGCTAAAGCACACTGATAGGAAGCGTAGTGAAGTGAAAGAACATTAATTGCTGTGAGTCTTTCCATCCAGTAAAGGCCTGCACCTCCCATCTTTGTATATTCAGCTTTATCTGTTCCCATGGTGAGAGTTAATTCAACTAGAAGCAGGAGTATAGTGCCAACCATACACTAATTTATGTTATCCCATCTATTTGGACCTGAATCCAAAAGTTAGTCATCTCTTCGACCAACTGCTGTGTCCTTCGGCCCAATAGAAGCAAGACAGATTATTACTCCATAGAACTGGAGATAGATCAGGAACATAGGGATCGAGGGAGATGGGTTAGTTAAAGGAGCTACACATCATAAGCAAACAAACCTAATGTAGACCATGTGGACCCACTGTGATTCCTTCTATTAATGGATTCCGACTTGGTTTTAATGCCTATGGTCAAAGCAAATAAGAGGGGACTACAACGGGTAACCTTGCTGGGTTCTCCTCCCCAGGGAGAAATTACATGGAGACACCCAGTTTACTTTCAAAGATGCAACTCGGGTAGAATAAAGCCTTCTCACCCATCTTAACCACCAAGCATTTTTAACATTTCCTGTATAAACCTCTAGCTGACCCAATTGAATGCCATGTCTGCCTCCAGGGAGAGTAAGACTAGGTAAGCCTGTGAGTGGCAAACTTCATCAATGCTGATATTATCTGCCTCTTGATTGCCCGGGAGGAAGCTCACCTGATCTAGAGGAATCATTTGTGGGAGGTACCGGTTTAATCTGAAGGCCACTACGTTATTTCATATTTTTGTGTCCACATTCAGTAGAGATATTGGCTATGTTAGACACAGTACTCTGGGTCTTTTCCTTCTTTGGGAATCAAGGATATGAACATCTTGAGAAAAGAAACTGAAGATTAGTATCCTCCATTATTTGTTTATTTATATATTTTCATTTTAGTTTATTAAAACTTTAAGCAATAACAAATTGTTTACAAGGTCTTTCTTCTCTGGGCCTTACGTCCGACTTAACTCTGAGATGTAGTTCATGTTATTGTCCAATTGTTATGCCGTCAGTTCCCAGACATTCCTTAAAAAAATGAATTGTTGCAATTACTAGACTTTCCCCCCCTCAATAGTTGTGACCACCAGTCCTCGGCAGTGAGAGTCAGATTGTTTTCCAGGCAACGTGTAAAAAATTGTGCCCTGATTTCCGTCAATGCAGTGCATGTCGTGAGGATGTTTTGCAGATCTTCTTGGCATCCCCCTCTGCTACAGAATCTACAGGACGTGTCTCACGGGCCCTATTTATTTCTTACTCCCAAGACCTCCTTTGTGTTGTACACATTGAGTCTCATCCTCATAAACTGTGCCCTGTATTAGGAGTCTGGGGATTTTCTTATATCGCCCAGAATGTTTCCTAGGGCTCTGATTTCCAGAACTAGATTCTGATGTAGTTTGTATTGGTTTGCCTCTTCACAAGTTTTCAATTGTTTTCCCATTGTTTTGTTTTTTTACCTTATTCGGGTTTCTGTGTAAATCGTTTAAGGTAGCATTTGCCTGGTGCAGCAGATCTTTACACAATGCTACCCATTGTTGCACAGCTTTTTCTGGTCCTCTCTCCAACTCTATTTTAATATTGCCAAGATGAGAGCTTTGTCTTCCTTCATACTTTTACCGTAGAGAGATTTGCCATTGCTTTTAAGGAAGTCGGGCCTAGTTCCTTTGTAATTACCTGTATTGGGGTTCATTTTGGGAGGTTTAACTGCCTCATTACGAGGCTGGCACTCCCGTAATGGAGGGTGCCCTATGGGGGCTCAAATGGGAATGCGGATTGGTTTTGTGAATGAGGAATTACCGGGTCCTCCAAGGTTGGAATGACCCGGTCATTCCTCATTCATGGAACCCGGAGCTGGAACCTGGTATGGAGGCCCTAATACTTTATTCTAAAACATCCCTTCCAAGAACTGCCAGTGTTTCTTCGGAAGCTGTATCAGTGCAGCTGCACTGTATGATAATATGCCTGCCACCTTCCCTTTATAGAACTCTATTAGTGGGAGCAGTGAGTACCTGCAGGATCTCAGTTTTAGCAACAGGGCTTAATTCCCCAACAGTGTCGTTTAAGATCTTGGGTTAAGGGTGTTCTCTGTTTCCACTGTGCTTCTACTGATTATCGTCCCCAGGTATTTATCGAGTTACTTTTTCTAGTGAACGTCCTCCCACTTTCCAGTGGAATTCCTACGATCTCCTACATCTTCCACCGTTAAGGCACATGATCTTAGTTTTGTTGGCATTGATTTGGAGGCAGTTTTCAATAGCGTATTCCTCCAGTCTGCTCAGTTGTCTCTGCAACCCTATTTCTGTGTGGTCCATGAGTACTAGATCAACTGCGTAGAGCAGGCGTCTCATATGCTTGCCGCCTATCTTTGGTGGAAAACGTTTGCAGTGCTCCATAAATGGTCCCAGAACAGAGATCTATAGGTTGAAAAGGACGGGGTCTTTTCCTTCTTTGGGAATCAAAAGCCCTCGCAGGACAAGGACGCGGTGTTGAGCAATGCAGGTGCGCAGGAGACGCTGCCCAATTACACGTAGCAGGCTTCGCTACCTCCACGCATCTTTGCCTATAAGAACTGAGGTACAGACCCTCTGCGGCAAAGCCCTTGCAGGACAAGGCCGCGGTGTTGAGAGACGCAGGTGCGCAGGAGATGCTGCCCGATTACACATAGCGCGCTTATCTACGTCCATGCATCCATGCCTATGAGAAGCGAGGTATGGACCCTCTGCAGCAAAGCCCTCGCAGGACAAAGCAGCGGTGTTGAACAACACAGGTGTTTGGCGGCAAATAGATTAATGGCGTAGACAGTGAGTGCAAAAGACCTCATCCTCCTGTCTGCGGCCGCAAGGTAAGAAGGTGTTGGGAGAGCTAGCTTGCTACTCTCCTCGCAAACCCCACCCAACCTGGTGCCCCTTCTCACTCTTTCACAAGCGTTGTTTCCCCACGACAGGTCCTTGCACCCCCCACGCTCGCTCTATCTGCTGCCTACGTGCGCCCCCTCTCATCTTAGGCTGCATGCTCTCCCTCGCAACTTAGGCTGCGTGTGCTGCCTCGCATCTTAGGTTGCATGCACCCCCTCGCATCCTAGGCCGCCTGCTCTCCCTCAAATTTTAGGATTCGTGCGTGCCCTCTCATCTTAGACTGAGTGCGCTCCCCCTCAACTTAGGCCACGTGCGCTCCCACGCAACGCTAGGCTGTGGGCCCCCTCTTACTTTTAGGCTGCATGCACTCCCTTGCATTTTAGGTCCCTGCATTCCCTGTGGTCCCTTCACTCACCTCTCTTCTTAGCTACCACACTGATCTATTGTGTACTGTTTTGACGTTTTGGTTCTCCACAGTTGTTGGCTTACTTTGCATTGCCTGCATTCCTGTGTGTTCATTCTTTACTTCTACGTTCCTTTGTTGATTGTACTGTTCTTGTTGGTTTTGTTTCTCCACGGTTGTTGGTGCTGTCCTTTTCCCTCCTAGGTCCCCTGCTGCGCCCTGTGCTTTGTTGTTGGTCAATATTCCTTCTTCCCGTCCAGGTCCCCGACTGTGCTCTGTGCCTTGTTGTTAGTTACATTTTCATCCTTCTTCTCCAGGTTCCTTATTGTGCACTGTACGTTGCTGTTTCTATGCATTGCATCTGATTTTCTCTCTGTCCTATCCACTGTGTGCCCTTCCTCCTTCTGTGTCCCCCCCAGCATTATCCGCCTGCCTGCTCCTCAGCGGCCCCTGCTTCGGCTCCCCCCTCCTGCTTCCCCCTCTCTTCTTCTCTGCACCCTATGGTGCTCTCTGCCTCACCTATCTTCTCCAACTGCTTTTCAATCGACTATACTATCCCTCTCACTAAGTCTGGCAGGAAGAAACTCAAAAAGGACATCCTGGTCTCCAGCCCAGGCCTCCCTATCACTGATACTTACATCAGTGCTTCCTCCAGACAGACCCTTACCAACATCCTCTTTGTTGTTCCCTCTCCAGGCCTATGGACCCCCATATGGTCGCTGGTCTCTCTGCTTTTCCTCTTCTCACATTAATGATGGCACCCGGTGCGAAGCCCTCCTGGCCCCCTTCCACTCCTCCAAGACCATCATTAATGTCTACCTAAACTGCACCGTCTTGGCCCAAGGCCCTCAGGCCAACCTCCTCTGTTTTGATAGACGTTTCCACACCTTATCAACTTCCTTTACTCTCCTGCTATCCCTTCTTTCCCCTCTCTGGCTCCTCTGCCGCCTCCATCCTCTGCAACCTCTACGGCTCCCTCTGCTGCCTCTCTGGCCACCCTGTTGCCTCTTTCCTCCGCCACAGTTCTGGCACCCTCCTCCTCCCGGGTTCTCATGCCTTCTCCTCCTTCCTCCTCTGCCTATCCTCGGGCACCTCCAACACTTCCGCAGGGTGCATCTCTTCTGTACCCCTTCACGGAAGTCCTTCATAGGGGGCAACATACTTCACATTGCTACTCTCAACTCTTGCTCAGCTGTCAAAAACTCCTCTGACATCTGTCGTCTCCTGGAAGAACTTGATTTGGATATACTCGGTCTCACTGAGACTTGGCTCATGGCCAGCTCTGTCACAAGCTTTGACACTCTCCTTTCTGGTGGGGTTGTAGCCTTGATCTTCCCAGAGTGGATCCCTACTGCTTTCATTCCTATGCAGGACTCCTCCTCCTTTGAATGCCTGGTCTGGTCTGCAGGCTCTCTATCTCTCCTGGCCTTTCTCTCACTGTGGCCACTATCTACAGGCAGCCAGGCACTATCTACAGGCAGCCTGGCCATGTCGCCCTCTTCCTCTCTGAGTGGGCTGACCTCTCCTCCTCCCTCCTCGCCTCTACGTCTCAACTTCTCCTCCTCGGAGATCTAAACATCCACCTGGATGCTACTTGCCCTTCTTTGGGACTCTTTTGCTCTCTCTCTCTCTCTCTCTCTCTCTCTCTCTCTCTCTCTCTCTCTCTCTCTCTCTCTCTCTCTCTCTCTCTCTCTCTCTCTCTCTCTCTCTCTCTTTCTCTCTCTCTGACCCCCTGCGCCCCTCTCTAACCCTCTTACCACTCCTCTCTCCTGGAGTGATCACTTTCCCCGTTCCTTCCACCTCTCTCTCTCTACCCCTCAGGCCAAGCCGACTCCAGCACTGCCACCTACCTTCTCGGTCATCCAACCCATGAAGCGCGTGTCAGCTGAGGCATTCACCACTACTTTCTCTCTTCCTTCTGCACCTTTGGCTGACTCACACCCTGACACAGCCCTGTCTAACCTTCATCTCTCTATCGCTAACACTCTTGATGTCCTTGCCCCTGTCATGAGGATCAGCTTGAAGCCCAAATCCAAGTGTAACTCTTGGTAGGACTTCGACCTCGTCACCCTTAAAGGCAAGTGCAGGGTGGCTGAGGGGAAGTGGAGGGCATCAGGTGCGCCGCCTGCTCCAAAGGCAATACCGACTCTCTGTCCTCGCCAAGAAGAGAGCCTACATCCCAGCCTGTGTCTCTGCGGCATCTAACAACTCAGTAGAACTCTTCCAAATCTGGAAGGAGCTGGCCAATCCTGCTGCAGTCTCTACCTCTCCTGTTCCCTCCCAGGCCCTCTGTACGGCCTTGGCGTCTCATTTCATCACTAAAGCTCAGTACATCATGTCCACCCTCTCTCCCTCTACCTCCTTCTCCACTCCTAGCCCGCCTGTGGCTGTCTCCCTCCTCCTTTCTCTTCCTTTCCCTTGTTCTCCCCAGACAATGTTTCTAGGCAAGTCTGATCTATGAAAGTCTTGTCAAAGCAGGTTCTCCCCTGTTCATCCAGAACCATCAAGGACCACATCGACACCCTTGCTCCAGCCTTGGCTGATTTCTGCAATCACTCCTTTGCCACTGGAACCTTCCCCTCCCCGTTAAGCACTCCCTTGTGCACCCCCTTCTAAAGAAGCCCTCTGCCGATCCTTCCTCTCCAGCTAACCATCGCCAAATCTCCAGCACTCCTTTCCTCATCAAATTCTTGGAAAGCTGGCCATCTCCCAGCTTAATCTTCACACTGAATCTGTTGGTTGTCCACGACCACCAGTCTGGCTTCACAGCTGCCAGAAGCACGGACACTGCTCTCCTGAACACCCGTGAAGACCTGCTCTCCAACCTTGATTCTAACCTTCCTTCTACCCTCATTCTCCTCAATTTCTCATCTGCTTTTGATACAGTCAACCATGCCATCCTGCTCAATCGCCTCCTTGTTAACCTGGGTATCACTGATCAGGCCCTGGCATGGCTGACCTCCTTTCTCACTGACCAACCCTCTCAGGTCTAACTTGGGTCTTGCCTCTCTTCCATCTCTCTCTCTCTACTTTTGGTGTCCCCCAGGGGTCTAATGTTTCTCCCTGGCTTTTCAACCACTACCTGATACCTCTTACCCATCGCATCGCTACTTGCTGCTCCACAATTAAGTGTTATGCAGATGACACCCAGCTCTCTTTCAGGCTCCCCTCAGCCACCTCTTCTCCTTCTCTCATACCAGACTATCTGGCCGCAATTCAGGAATCGTGTGCCGCCAATGTTCTCTGCCTTAATGCCGGTAAGACTGAGATCCTGCTCATCGGAACACCACCTCCCTCCTTTCCTCTCTCTGGCCACCCACTCTGGGCCCTCTTCCTGCTCCTACCTGTGAGGCTAAGAACATTGGGGTAATCTTCGACTCAACCCTCTGCTTCTATCCTCACATCTCTGATGTCTCTAAGAAGTCAAACTATCTGCTGCACCCCTCAGAGGTATTCTCCCTTTCCTTACTTTCCCCCAAAAGCTCACTGTCTCCAGAGCTCTGGTTCTCTCTAGATTGGACTTTAAAGAATAAGTCTTTTCGGGATCACGGGTCCGTTTAGATTTTCCCGTTTGTAATGTGGACGGCAGCCACTGGTTAAAATTTGATGCATTCGAATTCATCCCTGGACAGCACAGTGGTCGACTTTGTTTGAGTGACTAGGAACTAAATCAACTGGAGAATCTGCGCATGACCAGTTTATCCTTAGCAACGGGCACATCTGTGGCAAGCTGAACATTGGTACGAAGTGTTCATTTTACCACAAGTCTGGCGATACACTGACACAATGTGATTTCAGGACACTACCCCACCATGGACACGCTATATTTGTGGATACCAGATATTACAGTTGCACACTGGTTTTGACTCTCCACCCTGCTGTGACATGCATGTGTGCTGCGACACAGGTTTCTGTCAAAACATTCTGTTCCTGAAATCTCCCCACCAATTAGTTGGGTAAGGCTCTTTCAGGACATTTTAAATAAGTAGTCACAATAAGTTAATTAAGTGATTTGTGAAGCTACCCCGCTAACTGAATATAATCATCAAGAAGTTTCTATCAGTTTTATTTACCCATCTGGCAGACCTGTTATTCAACAATATTGTGTTATGAAATGGAATTTAACTCTTCACAATATTGTTAATTGAATGTAAATTGTACCTGCAACATTTTCAGCACAGGCTGTGTTATGAATTTATTTATGATTTTGCCTGATTGAATTGGTGATGTTTTTGCATAGGCTGTATTATGAATTTATGTATGACCTTTTTTCACTGTTTATTGTTCACTTATTGTTCAAGCTCTGTACATGCATTTTCTGAATTCATGTGTGCTTGACTTTATTCTTGTTTTTTTGCTTATTGTATTTTTACTGTAAATTAGAATAAATTGAGAAACACTAGGTTCCTTCTCTTCTTCATTTTTCATCCACTTCCTTTGATTACAATTCAGTTTCCGAGGAAAACTAAGTATGGATATCTGTGATACCGAATGAAAACATGTACTGGATTAAATCCTTGATTTAGGTTAGAATCATTCTCTACAGCTTTTTGGATATGTAAAGTTTTTTTTACTACTGCAACAGCCTCTTTATAAATCTTCCTGGCTCTACATTCCGACCTCTACAACTTATCCAGAACAGGACTGTAAGACTTGTCCTTCTGTATTCCCCTCTTTTTACGCCTGCATTTGTTTCACTGCACATAGTGTTCTGAGTTCTTTTTTCTCCAATACATATCCAGGATTTTTGCATCATTTGTTTTTTTACTTAGCCTGCATTTTGCAACAATAATTCTAGAGGCACCTCATAGTACTCCATAATCAAGTCACATTTCTCCTTGAAATTATAGAGAATGCCTCCCACGGCACAATTTGTCATATGCTTCGCCATTAGAGCATAGATTGAATTCCTTCCACCAACCAACAATTTACAAATAGTAGAATAGTCCTCAACTGTACAATGGCCGGGAGAGAATTCGACCCTAACTCGAAGCGAACAAACATCAGGGGCACTCAGTTAGGGAATCTTAAACCTTTTCTCCAGATTAGGCCTTCTAATTTATCCAGCTCTAATTTATTTGTGGCTGAAAGTACATCTAGGCCATAAACTAGAACTGGGATCACCTTTGTTCTGTAAAACTGCACAAGAGGCTTAAGAACCGACAATGTTTTTTCGCAATTAAAGATATTTGCGCAACTAATTGCTGAGCCTTAGTCCACAGTGCCTCTTTATATGTTGTCAAATCTTTTGGTCTTGTTACAAGAAGCCGTTTTGAACGTTTTGCCCGTACAATAACCACTTATGTCCCGTCATTTTATATCTGGCTCCTTTATAGCACAAACTATTTGATTTTTTAGGGTTGATTGTCTGGCCATTTACTTTTGCATATACCTCAAATCTCGACAGTAGTGTCTGAAGGCCCACTGGGGGTCTATCTAATAACAAGATATCATCATCACAGGTCACACAGAAGCATTGCTTGCCATTAAACTTCGGTGATATAAAGGCTGCTCTCCTCAAAAAGTCCCACAAGTCAGCCGTATACAAGTTAAAAAGGCAAACGACCAATAAGCAATCCTGCCTCAGACAAGAGTACGTACTTATGGGTTCAGAAAATTCACCATTTTGATTTAGCCTTACTTTGACCATCGTACCTATGTGCAATTGAATGAGTATATCCAAAATGTGTGGATGTATACTCCAATCCCAAAGTTTCTTCCAAAGTCTTAACCTATCCACAGAGTTGAATGCCAGATTCAGATCTATGCTGACCACATATAACGGAACTCGCACTGCCTTGCACACCTGATCAATCAAGAATTGGATGGGGAGCCCACTTGAATCCGTACCTGTGCCTCGCCTAAAGCCTGTCTGGAATTTTGAGAGTATTTCTTTGGCTTTACACCATGCCTCTAACTCCGTTAAGACACATCTTGCAAAGATTTTACTCTCAATATCCATCAGAGCTATCCACTGGTAGTTTGTTGGATCACTTTGGTTTCCTTTTTTGTATATTGGGATAATTATTGATAAGGTCCAGGCTGGAGGAATGATTTTATAATGAAGGACATTTTGAAACAGGATATGGAGAACCTTTGCCTATACTCCTGCCTCAGTTTCAAAATCACATTACACAAGCCATTAGGGCCAGCAGCATGAGAATTTGATCCTGCTTTCATGATGGCTTCAAGGTTCTCCACCGAAATTTCTAGGTGCCATTGTATATTTAGCTTTTAGTCTCTCTCAAATGTCTACCTCCATACAGCTTGGAAAAATGGCTTACCTAAACCTCTCCCGAGATGGGGACTTGACATGGGGTGGTCTTGCTTCCCCTTTTGTTGATTTACCAGGGTCCAAACGTGTTTTCTATTTTTGGTCAATACTGCTTTTAACATTGCTTCACCATCTCGTTGCAACATCAAGTATTTGTTGCATTTGAGCCAATTTTGAAATCTTTGTTTCTCTTTTTTTTTTATCGGGCACCTTTTTGCGATGTCTTCTATCTTAGAGGAGTTTATTTTCTTGACCATGCTTCTCATTGCTCTTTTCTTCAGTTGGATCTCATCTGCATATACATGCGGTTGGTTAGAGTGCCCACTCCTCCCTCTTGGCTGTGAGCACTGATCTGTTTTTTCTGTGACAACTATCGTTAAGGTCTCAAATCCCTAGTAAGACTGTTCATTTGCTTAATGCCCCTCTGACTCCACCCTAGCCTGTTCTTTTTGGTGTTGACTACTATGTTCTTGCAATTAGTCTTATCTGGCAGGAGGATTTTTCGGTTGATTTTTATGGTTACTTATTGTGGTCACTAACTCGGCTACTGATTACCTCACGAGCTAAGCCATGAGAAGCTACGACATAATCTAACCATGATTTAAGGGCATTTCTGTGCCATGTTGGTTGTGCTGGATTGTCTTCCTCCGTGTAGCCATTTAGAATTGACAGACCCCAACCATTCCAGAAATCTCTCCATAAAGTACTATGTTCGGCCTGTAATACTTCATATGGGGTTTACAAACTCCACTCCCCCTCCATGTCTACGGTTCGGGGCAAGCAATGAGAGTTGAAATCTCCAACCATTAGTACCTCTGAGACAGTATGTTCTGCTTTGAAGCTTCCCATCATGTTATCCAGAACTGACATAATTACCATGATATCACAATGAGAACACAGCCAATATATATTTATCACTAAGATATTCTTGCATTCCACATTCATTCCCAATTCCAAATGCACTCCCAAAATATCTCTGATAGTTAATGATCATAGTTCCTTTGATGCCCTCCCGCTGCTTGATAAATATACACAATCCCGCTGATGGGCGTCTGACTTTTGGCCGGGAGGCCATTTGTTGAAAGCAATGGTACCCATCCCAACAGAGGGCTTCCATCGCACATGTTTCATGTAGGCAGGCTATTGTTTATTCTTTTAGGGAGTCATTTATGTTCGTACTATTCTTTAGTTTACAGAAACCCCTAACATTCCATGCTACTAATGTTGGGTATAACTGGAATGACCCCCACATCTGACTCCTTTGGGCTACAGGTTCTGGCTTCGTGCAGAGCCCTGGTATCTGCCCTCCTGCCCCTGCTCTAATGCTTTGATCACCCTCAACCAGTCAATTTTTCCAGCCTTCATCGGGCTCTCTCTCCTCCGAGTGGGCCCATTCCTTCCATTTTCAAAGTCTCCTTCTAGTTCCCGTTTTTGTTTCTTTCTCATTTCAACCGGCATCACTACAAATCCTTGGTTGCGTAGCTTTTCATTCTCGGAGAGGACTAACTTAAAGACTAAGTTTGAGTTAAAGTAACACTTGAGTATGATCGCAATACAAATAAAATATATCATATCACTATTGAGCAGTTAACATCCTTTTATCAGGGAATTCCACCCTATTTTGTACATATTGCTTTCAAATTCGGAAACCGGGGTAGGATCAACAAAACATTACCTATATATAAACATAGGTTCTTGTTAGGGAGAATTCTCAAAAATGTGTTAAATTCATCCACCTTAGAGACCCCCAGCAACTTTGCTGGATTCTGAGGACTTGAATTTTTTAGCCTGGAGAGAGTGAGACACTATTTCCCACTCTCTCATGTATTTTAATGTGGTTTTTATACACTGTGTTTCTTTTGGTTATGGACTCTAACAAACTCCATAGGCGGTATCTTTTACAACTGTGTCGCAAAGCACCTTCAGTGCAGTGACACAGGGAAGTCTTCCAGATTTCCCAAGGTTTAAATACCTTCTCTGGGATCAACTACTGTTTCCCAGAGCAGTACATTGAAATTGACTTTACTGAGCATTGTAACTTTCTAGACCCAAGACACACTATCTTCCAAAAGAGTGTTGGAGGGGTTACTTGGTATCCCCTTTGTCTAGCTTCTTGTGTAGCATGTTTTATGTTACCCTTTGCTCACTGAATGGCTGGTGGCAGTGGTTTTCGTTATGTACTGTGGTTTGCATTTACCGCGACCGTTCGCGTCCCCGGTAAAGCAACCGCAAGAGCCATCTTTTTCAAAATGGCGCAGAGCCATCTTTGATAAAATTGCCCCTGGTCTTCTTTTTTCGCCATTTCTTTGTGGAAAGGTCCTTCTAGAGAGTTTCTCTGCGCGCCAAACCAGGTTTGGTCTCTTTGTTCATTTCGCCTTTGGCAGGGTTTCTGAGAGAAACCCGCCTCTGGCTCCAGAGTGTCTGGGGTAGGCAGGGAGTGAGGGAGGTGCCCGACACTCCCTGTGCTTAGTTGGCTAGGAGACCCAAATGCACTCTTTGGTGATTGGCTGGCTGACTACTGCCCGGCAAGGACAGCCACCATGCTAGGTGAGGGACAGCTAGGCTGGAATGAATGGGAGAGAACTGAATAAAAGGCACGTCTTTTGGCTTGGAAGGCAGAGTCGACCACTGGACGAAGGAACCGAAGAAGAGCTTCAAGAGGACGCCTGCTGCAACTCCTAGACCGGAAGTTCATATCGACAGAGAAGCCCCTGCAAGGACCAACTCTCCCTTTGAGTTGGTGGGACCAATCAACTCCAAAGTAAGCCACCTGGACACCCATCTCGGAGCTGGTTGAATTTCCTCAGAGTTGCTGCAGGAACCCGTATAGCCAGGGAGAGGGACACCAGATTGTGTGTGTTACTTTTAAGCTAGCCTAAAGCTTGCGGAAGATCCTCCAGACTCCCACGAAGTAGGACTGACCAAGCCTGAGACCCCTCAGCAGAGTGCGGGACCCCAGAAGCAAGGACAGTCCACCTTGACAGCCAGGAACCGCGCTTGTTGTTATTTGTGTAAGCCGCGAGAAGCTGAAACGCGAAACAGCCACTGAAAGTGAAGTTGCCGGTTGGCAGTTTTTTTACCATGCCAGTGCAGTGCAGGAGTCCCCAAACGTCCCAAAATGTCCTCCCTCTTGTCCCCACGACTGAGGCCCAGGAACAGTGAGATCTGCAGAGCTTCACAGGAACGGAAGTCATCAGCTCCATCTTTTCTTCTTTGCCAATGTACTGTAAAGGAAGTCTAAGAGAACGTACCTCTTACTGTGGAAGTGCTTGTAACTTCTGCAACTCACAAGTCTAATCATCGTGTGGCCCTACATTTGATTCTTCTTTTTATCAAAGACTCCTAAGAACTTGTGCAAAGACTTTTCCATTTACTTACCTGAAGTGCTGCATCCTATACAAAGACTTTTGCCCATTGACCTTGGCTTAGCCTATTGAATTGAATGACTCTTCTTTTTCAATCTAAAAGTATTTGCCCTGCTTAAGAATATTGATGATATCTTGTGTTCTAATAGTCTTTGCCTTTTACCAAATTTTAAGAGTGTTCGGAATGCCAACAGTAAGGTATTAATGCCCCCAGCACCCTTGTTATTGAAGTCACCTGTGGGTGTAGGTTGTGTCTGTGGGCCATCCCAAAAGGGTCTTGTGTGATTCAGAAACTCAGAGTGTACAGTATTGAAATGTATCTGTGTGTGTGTTACTAGTATATTGCTCCCTTCTAAAGAAGGCTTTATAACTGCCTGATAAATACATGAATAATTGTGTATGCAAGAAACCTTGAGTGTAATAGTTTATTTGAATACCTGTAACTGTGAATCTTTGTGTAACTCCACTACAGCTCACATTTCCCCTCTTGAGATAAGCCTGGCTGCTCAACACGCTACCAAAACTGTGTAGTACAAACTTACACCAAAGGTTGGTTACCTATACCTGTAGTCATAGTTGTTTGTAGTGTTCCCAGAGGGTACTGCATTCAAACTTTGCCTAACAGTTCTTTCTTCTTCCAAACGTGTGGGTGAACATAAGTTGCAAATCATTGTTTCTAGCGCTCTTTCTCATACCTTCTAGGGTAGGATATCTTCCATGTTGTGTATTGTTACCTCTCCCATTTCCAATCCGCAAACCACTCTCATCCGTAGGGTTCCCTGGTGCCCATGTCCCTGGACTTTTTGGTGTCCACCTCCACAGGTGTATACATATTATTCAGCAACCTCACCCAAATATATGCTTTCCTTTGTATTTTGGGTCCACCCATACAAGGAAGGGGATTCTCTTGTTTTCTCAGTCCTCTTGACAAACACTTTCTTCTAGTATTTGCATGTTGAACTTCAGACTAGCCTCATACACTTCCCTTGTCCCTCTCTCTCGGGCTTCCCATCAACTGGTTTCTACCTTCCTTTTTTTGCTCCTCCACCCTCTCCTTTCCACCATAATTTCCGTTGTTATCCTCCTCCCACCCCCTCATACATTGAGACAGTTGTCCACTGTCCTCCCCTTCCTCCCATACACATTCCGTTTCTTTCAACTTCTCGTTCTGGGCATCCTGCTTTACAATCATCTGCCTAGTATCTATTCTTATTCCTGCTCCATCTTGCCCAAAGGTTTGTAGATCTTGCAGATTTGGATTTTATACATCTCTGCCTGGACCATGCAAGCAGCACAGATCTAGACAGTTTGAGTCGATATTGTTACTCTAGTGATTGCCTGCGCGGAACCAATCTTGTCATTATCATCCACTGCCTTAAAGCCCTTAGATTGTGCCATCTTAATGCTCTGTTTTGGTATATTACAGGGTACAGCATTTTCATTCTCTTGTTTCCTACTGTTAGGCCCAGTATTTACCTTAGGACTCAATTCTACAGATGATTGACCCCTGGCATTGTGTGTTCTACCAATGGGGGAAGACAATCATATTCTTTTATTCCTGAACCCCCCTCCTTTCTGTTCCCCTTTAAAGGCCACCTGTGACAATTTCGGGGGAAAAATAAGGTGTCATCGCATTTTTTACTTTGACATTTTTCAACTTTTTTGATTTTCTTCGGGCCCGCCCCCTGGGTGGTCCCCCTGATGTTTTAAAATAAGACCGGCAGGGATTTCATTGCCACCGCCTGAGGTACAGAATCATTCAATGTGCAGTGCTTTAGGCCTAGATCTTCGTCACTCATTGTCTCCAGCCTCCTTGTTTGCTCTATGACAGTACCCACCTTCACACCGCTCGAAGTCGGTGGAAGCACTGTTCTTTCACTAGACACCCAAACACAAGATTCTTCCCCTACTTCTTCAATAGTACCAGGCAGCAGATACTGCAACATGGCTAATTCATCCACTCTTGCAATGATATTTGCTAACATTATCGAATGTACCCTACCCACACCTCGTCCCATATGTTATCATACAACATCACAAATTAACTCAGACATGGCGAGGGATGTTAGGTGAATACGATCGTCCACTTCTTTCAGTGTGTGATGAATGTTTCTGTTCTCCTCTTGGTCACTTTCCTGTTGTTTCTGCATGGAATTTGCTTCCTCCCTTCTATTTTCCAAGAAGTCAATAAGGTCTGAAGGTGAGCCTTGCATCGACGGGTCACAAGTCTGATTCACTATTGTGGCTCCCATCCCCTTTGTTGCTTCTCGGGACATAGATTCCATATGTTCAATAAAGCTCAGATTGTGAACCTCATTAATATGAGTCCTGTCAAGCCAAGCAGTAGTTGTTATCCCCTCCCTCCCCCCACCTTTTTGACCACAGGCACTGAATTGAAGAAGTGTCTGAAAGTCTTAGCCGCCATCGGGCCTGTGATTGGATGCAGCAAGGAGCTATGGCCACAGAAGTCACCTGGAACTTTCAAAGAACATTTCCCATGTTTTCGTATGGCCTCCAAACCACAACATCCTTTTAAAATGGGTGTGGCTTTACTGAACGCACTATTTGTCTCTGCTCTTCTTGGCTGAGACTCATATTGTGCTTTGGTCTCAGAGACATTTTCACCCGTTGGTATGCATTCTATCTGTCCACCCCTCGTGGGATTGTTAATCGCTTCTTTGTTGCATGAAGCGTCCGGGTCTGTTATCACCTCCTGAGGTGGTGGTGTTATGTCCTGCAGCCCCACCGTCTGGCTATGCAATCCTGTGCGTGCTGCCATCACGATTGTAAAGCGAGTGCGTGCTGCCATCACGATTGTAAAGCGAAAGTGGTAGGATGTTATTTCGCCAAGTAAACAATACACCCAAGTGCGTTCTCTGTACTCTTAACACGCCTAACAACGCCTTCCTAATTTCTTAGGGATGAGCTTTCAAACCGAGTATCTGACACTCTTTTAGACAGAATTTATAGATATTGGGCATATTGGAGTGGAGAATATGTGTGCGAAGTAGTCAGGCTTTTAAATGTTGGCTCTGAAAACAATGTGTCTAGTGATTCAAGTAACGAAGGCTCCAAAGGAAAGCCATGCGGTCACCTCTGTACTTCTGTCACAACTGTCGCGTTAGGCCTGTAGGCGTTACTCGGCATGCGTGACCAAGGTCAATCGCTGTGGGGTTTCTTACCATATAGCTTCAGTGGTCTCTCCTACCTCGACTCCCACCTACCACCACTGACCACTTTGCCGAACCACTTAGCCGCTCCGTGTGCTGTGGGTGTATGCTGTTTTAAAGTGCTTGCAGTGTGAACAGGGTCCAAAGCTAGTCCTCTAGCAATAGAAAGTGAAACAATCTTCCACCACTGGCCACTTTGCCGACCCACTTAGCCGGTCCTCGTGCTGCGGGTTTATGCTGCTTTAAAGTGCTTGCAATGTGAACAGGGGCACCAAACCACTCCTCCAGCAATAGAAAGTGAAAAAGTCTTCCACCAATGACCACTTTGCCGACCCACTTAGCTGCTCCACAGTAGCATCATTTCCAAGAGACGACACTGGCCAAGTACAACTGACTATGCCTGTTACCATGCAGCCACCCTTAACAATAGTACTAACCACTCTGCCTCCTCTTGCCAGCCCTCTCCTCAGCCCTTTTCTTGCCAGTGGACCCTTCACTGGGAGGCTATGCTTCCCCATCTTGGGGACAGGGTTTACATTCTTCATTTTTCATTCTTCTCCAACACAAACACCGGTAGCAGTGAGGGTGAGTTGTCTCCAGCCACAATCTGTGCATTCCACAAAGGCTGTTAAACATTGCGTTCTTTGGTGGAACCGCCTGAGTTGCTGTTGCAGAAACTAGTGTCTTGGCAGCACTACATGTGGTAAAGTGTAATGAGGTGAGGCCAAGGCAGTTTTTCATAAACATGTTATGTTATGTTATTGTGACTTGTACGACGCACCACTGACATTGTTCAAAAGTTGCTGGGCCCGTAGATGTGGAAGTTAGTGGCATGTGTGTGGGCAGGATATTCGAAGGTGCTCTTTCGTAGCAATTGTTAAATCATTATCTAACGGTCCATGGATTCTCTCATTGATTAACTGCAGCCTCTGCTGTCTTCTTACCCTTTCCCACCACCCCCTTTCCCCACCCCTCCCAAAGAACTTTAATCCGAAGGAGTTTTAGTGCAGATTTATGTTGCGTCCCTAAAAGACCATGCTAGAAGTAAGACACTTTCCAGCACCTCTTGCAATTCAGCACATTATCTCAGGAGCCGGTATAGATGGTCATGCTGGATGAGATTCTGATGCCATTGGGGGGAGGGGTGGGGAATGTAACCGTGCCAAAGATCTCCTTTTTACCAACACGCATATTCCAATTTGGTACCCTCATCACAAGTACCTGGGATCTTCAGCATCTGCTCTGTCCACAGTGACTGGCTTTTTATTCTGTCCAGAAGTAATGCACATTCTCCCCACCAACTGGCTCATCCGGACAGCTTTCACAGAAGTGGTAGTGTACTCATTGAGGAAGACTATAGAACCGGGATGATCTTTCAGGCTAAACATCATCTAGAATAAATAAACACCACCTTGAAGTCTAGGCAAGAAAGAGATTTTCCTCTAGATTAGTATGTTTTGAATATCTTATTGATCTGCTCTGATGATCCAGACCGTCTCTGATTTGGCCATGTTTTACAGAGGCTTTTTGGACTCCTTGTGTGCTGGTACTACTCTATACCAGACTACATGTGAGTGACACTCAGATATCTGCTGGGAAATTTGCACCCACTGATGGCCTTGATCTGTGTGCTAGAGGTAGCGAAGAGTTAACTCTGCCGTGGTTTAAGGTCCAGCACTTAAGAGCGTGGGACCCCCTTTTCTGAGAAGGATCTTGGGATTAATGTAGGATCTGCTCCTTTCATCCGCAGGTGAGGGGCTCCACTGCATAGTACCAGTTCATGATCTGTGATATCCTTGAGAACAAGCTACAAGTGAATAATTCAGAATAGAGGGACAGTGGCGCTCATTAGAAGTGCTCTGGTCTGGAAATAAAGGTGCCAGTAACAATGTTATCGGCACCTTTTCCAGACCGGCTCACTTCGAGTCTGCCGGTAGGGGCTGTCAACTACCGGCAGGACTGACCTGGCCCCTACCGGCAGATTTTTCACTGAAGCACCGGCACCTTTATTAACAGTGCCAGTGTTTCAGGGTTCCCCCACAGGAATGGGAACTTACTGTTCCTCCGCCGCCTGTAATATCGGTAGCACCGGGATATCAGGCGGCAGAAACTGTAAGACGAGTATCACTGGCGGCTTACCGGCTTTCTGGTAATGAGGGTCAATGTTGTCTTTTGAAGGCATTTCTTCATTAAAGGCTGTGTCCCGATTTTCATCATACCGGGGGTTGGCACAGCCTAACTTCTATCTCAGAGGCGGCCAGAATGCCCACTTACCTGGGGCTTGTCAGGTTTTGCGGCAGAGGATAGTGCTGCGCATGACACAAGACTCTGAAGAGAGGTTGATCCCTGCACTTGGCACAAGAGAAACCTCTATCCTGGAGCTTCTGACCAGTTTACTATTGGACAGCAAAATTGCTGTGGGCCTACCCGAGATCATCTAGGAAGCCATTCTTATTATCTGTTAGAGTAGATTTTCCTTCTTGAGTGAAATTGTCTCCACCTGTGAGCCCCCAACAGCTGGACTCTTGGAATTTTGACTGAGTCTCCTGGGTGAGTGGGACAATTTGTCCACACTCACACATTCTTTTAGTCTGATCTTGGGAACCCTTTAAACTTCTTTTTGATATTTCTTTTGGAGTCATGCTTTCCTCCATCTTTTCTGGCATCTACATTTTACTAAAGTAGCACACAGCACTCTCTGTGCAGTGTTACTGGAAGCTCTTTGAGCTCGGTGATGAATCCTACAGAGTCCTCACGAAAACCCTACCTAAAGTCTCCTCTCAGATGGCCAGGGAAAGGCAGACTCTTCCTGATCCTGACCCTGGGGGCGACATTAGCCAGAAGGATCACCTGGGACGAGAAGGGCCCAGGGTAACAGGAGGACTCTGCGGGATGAGACGCAGTATTTGTCCTCCTCGAGGAATGGAATATCATTTGTGCCAGCACAGTAAGTAGCATGTTGTCACAGAGAGCTGTTATTCCCTAAAGTTAATTGTCACAGTATAAGTGAGGACAATCATAAGCAGTCAATTATTAGGAGTGACGAAAACTCTTGTAACATTTATAACACTCCCAGAAATAGGAAACCCTAGGAGTCTCGAGAGAAGCATGCAGAGAAGTCTTAAAAGGCTACCAATTTAGGCCATGAAAACCATCATTCCTCTGTAAGATCAAATTCATCCTTTAATCATCATCATACTCCTTAAAGGAATATGTACAAAGAGAGAAAAGAACTTAGGGATTAAAATACAATTAAGAAAACTAACTTTAGTTTTGGGGACTTCAAGTCCCAGAATTCCAAAGGTACTGGGATGAAGAAGAGGGCTGCAGTAGCACAGGTTGCAAAGTGCAGCCCATTATTGTGAATCACCCACACCTGAGGGTGACTGAAGGGCATAAGAGTCCCACTCAGGTGCAGGCCATTAGGCGAAGGTGGAGGCAGGAGAAGCTGCTGAAGCAACTGCAGCAGGAGGGCAGTATTAGTAGTGTGTGGAGGAGTTTTGGACCCTCCACTAAGAAGCAGAAAAGGAAATCATGGTTGATGCCAGCCCTGAGAGGGTCACGAGTGCTAGTGATTTCATTTGCAGTGGTCGCACAGCGGAAAGCATACCTTTTTCTTGACTTTCCCCACTGTACAGCCTTTGCTGGTGGCATGTGCGCACCAAATCACCAGGGGATCCATGAGAGCTCTGAAGGAGTCAGACGCGAGCTGCAGGAAACCATGCAGGAAAGGTTTCCGGGCCGCACTGGAGAACTGAAGCAGAGGAACTGGAGGCAGTGAGGCGGACGGATGCGCACATCAGACCCAGTGAGTTCACTGTTATATTGTGACCCCCAATTGCTCCCCCGCTTGCCAAATCAGAAAGTCTTTAAATACCAAATTGATATAAAACAAATTACGGATTGTGATGCATACTAAGCTTATTTAAACCAAAGTCATTGGCATAATAAAAACTTAAAGATCCAACCCGAAAGCTGTGACTGTTATATAACGGGTTCCATTGAAAGCCAATCACACAAAGGGGCAATACCTCGAGAAGGAAACACTAAATACTATTTCCAAAGTGAAAAGAGAGTCATACTAAGTCAATTGATAAACCATCAGTGTTGCCCAAGCCAAAAAGAAGATAATTGAGCTTAACAGTGTGTGTGATGAATATTGCCCAGGTGTAGAGAATGTTTTAAATCCACATTGCCAAAGCCAAATAAGTGTGGAGGAGAGAAAGAGTTCTTATCAGCACTTGGTTACAAATACAGAGGTGGATCAAGATTGGCAGGAGGGCTGCCTTTCTGATAATAGAGGTTCAGGAGGAAGGAAGCATTGCCTGTTTTGCATGTAGCGAACACTTGGGTGTAGTAAATAGCACATGTATGATACTTGTTTGCCTTGAGGAAAGGCCAAGAGGATAGCTCAGGGGCAATGTGTGTGTCTTCGAAGCAAGACAACACATAGCAACACAGGTTTCAATCCCGGGCTTGCGCTTAGAAACTGCTCTTGGGTATTAAGCGCGCTATAAAAGAACAATTATAATTATAAAGTGAAAACCTAATTTTGTGAAGCAGTAGACATTGTTAAACCTTTTAAGCTGACCCCTACCACAGCCGTACTTGGAGTTAGTAGTTTGACCTGGCAAGGGAGTATACTAAGTCATATGACTATGTGCCAATTGCTTCTATTCGGACAGGAGAGTATACCCAAACAGAGATCTGCAGCAGTTTGTCTTAACTGGCAGGAGAGCATACCAGGTTCAAGAAATGTTGGCAATAATTGCTTCTGATTTTGCAGGAGAGTGTACCAGAACAGAGAGTGGTAGTAGTATTAGACCTGGCAGGAGAATAAACCAGCTGGAAGTTGATGAAGTATTGTGGGGGTAATGCTTATGAAGAAGCAGTTGAAGAATCACTGAAGTGTTTTGGTGAAGTAGTACTGAAAGTGAAAGTGGTGCCAACATATCCTGACCAAGACATTTGTGATGAAACCAATGAAGCATTGAAATATTCTTTGTTAATCACAAGAAACAGTTTCAAGATCTTTCCTGAAATGCACATTATCGACAACAAGGAACTGTCTTAAGATCTTTGCCACCAGCGGAGAGAGGAACGATGTATTAAACAATTGTGAATCACCCTTGGAATCCAAGTTGCAACATTGTGTTGTCATGTTGGATGAAAAGAGAACTGAACTGGAACTTTTGTTATGACACAGTATTTCCTTAACCTTTTTTGAACAGTTGAACTAAAGTCTGCTTGCATCGGGGGAAGTGGAGTTCACCTAGGTTATCTAGGAAAGAAGCAATTACTGTTATATTTGTTGTTGTGAAACTGCGATATATTTTCTTACTGATTCGGTGTACTTATAATTGTGAGGGACAGAACCCTTTTGTTAGTATTTCCTTTAATTTATTTTAGGGAGAGAAATCAGGGTAGGGGCAGTGAGGTGTCTATCCAACCTTTTGAGTTAATAAAATGGCATCTTTGGAAAAACCTTCACAAAGTTGTCCGCCTCACATTTCTGACCCCTCACAGCTCCCACTGTAATGTTTCTTTATTTTCCTTGGGTTAACAAACTATTACCAAGGCAGGGGGATACCTTCTTATCCTGGCTGTGGGTTCTTTTGTAAGATCAGCACATCTCACCTTATGTGGAGTGGTGAGGGGAAACAGTATCTCCCTTTTATCACTTCTGCTGTAACCTTTTGGTTACTCTGACAAATCTCTCTTTACAGGCTGCTGGCAGTGTACCTTTTGCACTACTTTTTTGTGAACATTTAGTGCAGGCTGTCATCAAGGGTCACCATTGACCCAAAATGGTGGCTGTATTGATGTGCTGGGACGCGATCCAGCTACCCAAAATCCCCTCACATGAGATGAGAAGAGTCCACCGCCATGACATCCTTCCTTCCACTGAGCCTGAAAAAGCCACCAACAAGCCAGAACCGAGAAGATCCTTTGCTGGCCATCCGTCTCCACGAGAGCTGTTGCCAGATCCACCGAAGTCCCCTTCTTCTGTCCCCAAGACCGAGAAACCCCATGACCGGGTCTGCTGTCACCTCACTGCTTGAACCATCCTGCAGCAAGAACGTCTTTATTTGAAGGTATTGTCCTACTCCCTGTAAAACTTATCTGGAGCTTTTCTGGCTGATTCTGTATTCCTGGGTGCTGCAGATAGCTGTATCTCGCACCCCTCCAGACCTTCCAGAGAGAAACATGGGGTGGACAACCCATTGTACTCTCTCCTGCCTTTCGGACACTGGTCCTTGAGGCACCTCCACAAGGTAACCCCAAGGCTTCCTTGACTTGAAAAACCTACTTTATCTACCTGCAAACGGTTGACCCTGATACTTTTGAACCTTTAACACTGTATCCTGCCTATCTTGATCATCTCCAAACATCTGGTGGCCTAGTGTCCCCTGAACATTGTGAGACTCTCATAAGACTCTTTAAGACAAGTTGGAACAGAGTTATTGAAAGTTATCATCAGTTGGAAATGTTTGCACATACGTTTCAGATGGTTTTACTTAGAGATTTAATACTGTATACATTTATTCTGAAAGTTACTACACCTATGGTGTATTACCTTAAAAATCTTGCAATTGTGTTCTACATGTGTTACTGTGCTTACTTACCTTGATAATATTTAAGTGTGCCGTATTGTATATAATAAATGGCTATTTTTACATTACTTTGATCATACACTAATTCAGGGACACACTGATACACCTAGAGTACTTTGTACCTTCCTACCGCCTTCCTCCCCGCCTAGACGAAGCCTGGCTGCTCAGCCATTTTACCTAACTAGTGTGTGGTTCAGGCCAAACCTAAGAGTTGGAACCCTGTACATCCAAGGTGGGCTTTTCTAAGTTCTGTCACATTATTCTTGCTGAAAAAAATAAATGGGCAGTAGCCTTCTTTTTTGTTAAAGGTAAGTCTGGTTCTAGAAGGCAAAGTGAATATCAAGAGGAAAAAAGTTCATCAGGCTACCCCTCCCTTAAACATACAGGGGGAACCTATTCAAAAGCTAGTAATTATTGAATAAAACAGGGTAAGTTAATGTGTAGTAACACATTCCAAACACATTTTAATATCACATTTTTAGTATTCAATATCTACGTTAAGACACATGTCCATTTGTCTTTTTTCTGGTTAACAATAATAACCACTTTTTCTTTTTATGTTTTGAACATGTTGTTTTTTCAATTAAACTTTGTTTTATCTGTATAGGTATGAGTGTGATCTTCCATAGCTACCTCTAATAATTACTAGCTTTTGAATAGGTTCCCCCCTGTACGGTTAAGGGAGGGGTAGCCTGGTGTCTATCTTTTTTCCTCTTGACATTATCCTTGCGTAAATGATTAACAGAAGTTGTCAACAGTAACTTCCCTGCACAGTTTTATCATTAAAGCAACAAGCATTTACATTATAGTGACTCTTTATATTCCTAAATAGCAACACATAAAGAATGCTCACTTTCTTATTTGATAATAGTACATTTGGGCAATAAGAAGTCTGCATTATCAGCAGTTAGGTAGCTGAATGCAGCCCTAGCATCCCACCCTTCCTTGGATTCTTCTTCTTTAGCCTGGAGTCAGTCAATGTGTATAGCCACCTAAAATGTGGCGCAGCTAGTTGCCAGGTGATGTTATTCCTGCCACTGAAAACCCATCAAACGGCAAGGCTAAGTAGGAGCAAACGTGTTAAAATATTCTTTGGGTAGACCTGAATTGCACCAAGGCTCCATGTTTCCCCAGCCACCAGAAGACAAGCCCAACAAAAATACATCATGGACAGCGTTGCCTTTCAAAGATCATGTGCAACCAAATCTGGTATTAAGAATCAAATTTAAGCTTCAAAAACTAAAAGATAAATTTGGAAAAAATTGGCAAATTGCCCTACATATTAGAGCCATAGTGCAGATGAAAATAAGTCTGTCTTCAAAGCTTCTGGCCCCATCTGCTCTATTTCCAGTGGTTCCTAGGCAGTCCTTTTCAGAACTGCCATCCTGCATGGAATCTGCTTGCCATTCGTTTCAGGAAGCTTTGTGTAACCACTCCACTTTATAACCTTTTATGTAGGGTTCATCTTAACACCATATGTTTCTTACCAGCCAATCCTGGTCTTGGCACGTCATTGTGTACCTTTTTCTTTTTTGAGCAGCCAGCTCCTATTTCTTTTACTTAAGAATTGGGTATTGTGTAACAATGAAAAGGAGTGACTTTGTGATGTCATGGCCTGTAGTTTTGGTCCCCTCCCATAGCTAAATAGCTTCCAGCTCTCTGCAATTTCAAACCCTGCATTTTTGCTTGGGGTGACAAGCAGTTCACATACTCTTAATATCTTAATTTGATAACATTCATAACATCTCCAGTGGTTGATTCTCAAAGACAAAACTAAAGATACTTTACTTGAACAAACAGGGAGTTACCCAATGCTGGAACTGAAGTCAAGGGCAATCCAGAACAGTATCTTTCCACTGGCCACTCATCTAGCAGGAGTTCTTTGTCAGAGCGGATACCTTAGCAGAATCCCTGACCACGTAGGAGTGCGAGATCTCCCAGGCTCTACTAGACTGATCTTAATAGAATATGGTATTCCTCTTATGGATCTTTCTGCCATGCAGCAGAACAGGGAACATCTAAGTGCCTCATGAGTGGGTTAAGGAGTAGAATTTCTAGGAGATCTATTGTACTTCATGGTAGGGCCCATTGTTGCACACGTTCCCACCAACTCAGAAGGTCTCTGAACTTCAGTATGTTTCTACTGTACCAGCATAGCCTCAAGGTACATAGCACACAGACGTACTGGAGTTGACAGCCCGAAAATACAAACCACTTCCTCCCATCAGGCATAGCAGCCGTCTTGGTCTCCCACCCCCACCTCTCAGTATTAGGGGATTCCAACATATGGTTCGACATCCCACATAACCCTATGACCCGATCAATAGTGGACAACCTGGACACACTGCAACTTTCACAGCTAGTCTCAGGTCCAACCCACTCTGGTGGTCACATGTTAGATGCAATCTTCAGCTCATCAGACCTCACCAGACCTCATCTCCACACTGCCTCCATGACCACTTGACTGGACCGACCACTCTGCTATCCTCGTCTCACTTTTCTCAGTGTGTCTCCGGCAGCTTCGGGGATACAAACCCACTCCCGCCTCTGGAAGAAAGTCAAAGTAACTCTTGACCTGGCAGATGCCCTACTTCCACTCCCCTCCATTCGGGTCAGATCACTACCCCAACTTTGATGAATGGCTTTCCAACGCAATCAATCCCCTCACAACCATCAGATCCTTCTCTAACAGACAAGGCCTCTCCCTCGGATGGTTCACATCAGACCTAAAAATAATTAAATCCCAGAATCACACCTTGGAGCGCAAATCGCAGGCAGACCCATCATCATCCAACAGACGGACCTACACAGCCCAGCTCAAAGATTACTGGACAGAAATACACAAAACAAAATAATTCTACTACTGGAACAGAATCACAAATTCCCTGCACCCTTCAAGGGAACTCTGCAAGCTAATTACCCAATTCAATGCCCCCCCTGCACCACAAACACTCCCACCCAGACCGAATCCCTCTGTGACTTCCACTCAGACCGCTTCCACAACATAGCCCTAGAAAGACACAATTCCATCCTCTCGAAAATCACATTGATCACCCCAACCGCGGCCCCCAACCTCTCCCATGACATCATAAATGGCATCCCTTCTCCCGCTCTTCACCTCCTTCTCTCCACTCACCCGCCCCGAATTCCTCAGCCTATTATCACTCGGCTCGCTTGCTCAACCACTTCTTCAGACTCTCACTTTCCACCTCCTCTTTGAATTCTCCAAGTGTTGGAATTGTCGGAAGCGGCCCTGCGATCTCTTGCTCTCGGTGCGCGTTCCTTGCTTATAGTTTTCCATATTACAATTGATAAGTTAAGTTACACAGACTTTGATAAACCAGCCCTAGTGGATGGTTTTCGGGACACCGGTATCCCCAAGAGTCAGTGTATCCAACTCTGCATCCATCCCACTGCTGTAACACCAATTGTTAGGGAGCTTTACAAAAGCCTGCCAAAAGGTTGGACTTGAGAAGAATCACATTTGGGACACAGGGCTCTAATTCTTAGTATAGGCCTGAACCACACAAGTTGTGTTGGTAGCAATGCCCTTGTTTATCTTAGGAGGGAGGAAGGGCTGTAGGCAGTACACAGAACTTAGAGTATACACCTAGACTAAAGAAACACTGATGCAATAAAAGTTATATACAAATAATGGTTTATTTTATATATATATATATACACGAAGGTCAAGCTAATTCTCTAAGAAGGTAAGTACTATAACATTCAATAAGCACATAGAAGAACCAACCAATGGAATATTCACAGTAAGTAACAGACTTTTGTATACTTTGAGAATGGCAGTGTGCAATTCAAAAGGTAAGTGGGTCACCAGGGGCCGCGCAGATGCTGGGAGCCTCTGCGTAGCTCTTCCGTCTAATGGTCCTTATAAGTGGTCTGAGCCCACACTTATACTCCCCCCGCCCCCGATAAAAAAGACCAGACAGAAACATGTGGGAATTGCCCCTGCATTCCCTGTCCCAAAAGCAAGAATTGGCACAGGACTCGCTGGGAACGGGCTCCTACAACCGACCATGAAAGCGGAAGTGAAAGCCCTCACTTTCTCAGAGCTGCATGTGTGAAGGGGAGGACGTTCCATCCATCCGCCGAGGCCTGGAGAAGAGCAGCGGGACTTGGGAACGAACTGCAGGAGGCCACGGACACCCGAGGTGGCCCCCTCACTTCGACAGCTAAACTGAGGCACCCGGGTGCGGGACCCTGGATTAGGGTGCTGTAGCGTGCAGAGGCGCTGCTGGAGGGACGCCAAAGCGGAGGCCCCCCACTCCCCAGTGGAAGATGAGGTGTCGCACACCCCAAGGTGAGCGGGATCGGGTGGCGCTTCATGGCCACCAGTGTGCAGAGTCCCATGAGCCCACAGGTCCTAAGGTTGCAAAGCGTTCCTAGGACCTGCAGGGACATTCCATCGGGGGCCCACGTAGGAGATAACAAGGTGTCGAAGCAGGCACCAGCCCCGCGGCGAGACACCTGCACCAACCCACACTCAGACTAAGTTCCCTCGAGAAGAAACGGATCGGACTGCCCTGGGTGGAGGGAGGGAGCCGCGGGTGGCACCCACTCCATACCCCCGGAGCGGGATTCTCAGGACCAAGTTAGCAGTGGTCTGAGGACTGAGGCCCACGCCCTCCCTTCATTAGTGTGGCTGACATCGGTAAAGGAGTGGACAGAAGAAGAGGAGTCCGCACACCGGACAATGAAGCTCAGTTGAACTCTGTACTTGGGCCATAGTAATAGGAATACAATGGAGCAGGCCCCTGGCGAGGGCCTTTGCACGAAGCAGTGCTCCTGAGCTACTCATCACAAGCCGCAGTGGCCCCAGGGCACAAAGAGACTGCACCCGCCCCCCAGCTCCTACCGACAACTTTAAGACTGTGTTGGTGATTGGGGGCAGAGAAACGCACATCTCCAGCTGTCCCCCTACAAAGCTTACCTTCGAGACCACGGCCCTCGAGTAGAGACCAGTAGAGACCACGCTAGGAGGAGCTCACCACCTACCCACACTAGGACCCAGGCCCCGCTGCATGTTCAAGCAAACCAAAACTTGAAATCCTCTGAGAGCAGGGAGCATACCTGCCAGAAACGGACCTAAGTTGGGGAAGGATAATAGAGAGGGGTAGCGGACTGTCACCAAGAAAGGGCCAAGACACCGAGTCCGGTCAAAAAGAAAGAACTTTGCACCACTGTGGTGTGGGCTCCTACACATTGTGTAAGATAGAAGTGCATCGACCCACCGGACAATGTGTCGCCGAACACACTGACAAACGGTGGAACTGTCCCCTGAGTGGGGCACAAAGACAGTGCAGGTTTAACAGTGACATGCAATGCCACGATGCCCTAGGGCAGTTGTGCGCTTTATAAATTGAAATAAATAAATAAATAAATAAGAGGATACAGCACGATGCCCCCACGATGCAGCAGTAGCAGGAGACCCAGTCACCGGATTCCTGGTTAGGCAGATGAAAGAAGGGACACTGGAATGGATCTTTCACGGGCAGTCGAGTAAAGAGGCTTCAAACAAAGATTCTTCATGGTTCTGCGCTTTTGGCGCCCTTTTCAAGACACCAGTGAAGAACGATTACTGCCTGGTCGATTCATCTCACTTTCTCTGTCCATCCCTCTGGTGAGGGGACTTCAAGGAGTGTAATCTTTCCTCTGGAGGTCCGGAAAGAGTCCACCAAAGTTTTGGGAGGATTCAATCCTTGGAAGGCAATGCACTGCACAGTGGCCACAGGTCCCAAGATATTGGCGGAGCCCGTGAAGGCCACAGCTCATTGTGGGATGGCTTAAAATGCAGGTCGTCTTCAGACTGATTGGACCCACCAGTCTAAAGGAGAGAGTCCTTTTCTGGGTGCTCCTGATGCTTGGAAGAAGGGGTTGGACAGCCGTGATCACTCAGAAGGCATCTCTGGTCATCTGAAATGTGGCTGTGGACATCTCTTCTTCCTCCTCGCCGATTCTTCTGTTCCAGGGGCCATCTTGTCTTCAGCCTCAGGATCCATGCCTCTTATGCAAGAACCCAGCCAATCAACACCCATGCACCATTAAAAATGTGGGTGGTGACTGTCCTTTTAGGACAGCCAGCCAGCCTCCCAGATGGAACTGGTTCCAGGCCGGCACAGCAGAAGACAAAAACAGCAGAGTTTCTGAGTCCTTCCTTATTTCCTGTCCTCACAGACATACTGGACCCATGGCGGGCTTCATAAAGGGATCCTGCCGAAGACAAAAGTCAAACCCTGACCTCCCTCACCCTGCCCAGAAGAAGGAGCAAGAAAGGACATGCCATCTTGAATTGGCGAAAAAATGACAGTCACTATTTTGAGTCAATGGTGGCCCTTCTGTGTACTACTGAGTACAGCCTGGGAGCATAAATGGGGCAAAAGTAGGTATGATAAAATCACTGCCACCTGCCATTCAGATTAGCTTGTCACTGTAACTAAAAAATACAGAAGCATTGAGAAAGTTGATACAGTGTAACCCCTCAGCACTCCACATACGGTTGAGTGTGCTGATCTCACAATATAAAAGATAGGAAGGATACAAATATCCACCTATAACAGAAAATAAGAAGGGAAGCCCAGCGGGCTTCCAGCAATACTGCATAGAGTGCTGTGTGCTGCAAAAGTCAAATCCAGATGCTATAAAACCTGGAGGAAAACATACCTCCAAGAAAAATGTATAAAAAGAAATACAAAGGTCTCCCTAAAATAGAGTGATAGAAAGAGTTAGTGTCAGAAAAAGGTTCCCACTCACTCAGGTGAACAGACCAAACATCCAGTAGTCCAGCAAAAAGTGCTGGGGGCCTCGCATGTGGAGGATATTATGCATAAAAATGAAAATCTACCTAACAGTGCGGCTTGATGATCAGGAAACGGACACTGCTAGGTCCGTTCCTCTAGTGCCTTAACTTGTTGGACCAGCGCGGGGTGTGTTGCCGTGGCGGAAATAAATGTATTCGCAAAACATAATCCATTAACAAACAATTAGGCAGCCACAAATACATAATAAAACCGTCATTACAAACCATTATTTAAAATGCTTGACATCACTCAATTTTAAATACTCTCTAAAGGATCCAACAAAGTTATATCACAACATTCCTTCTTCTACAGATTTCTATAAAAGCATCCTTATTAAAAACTCCTGCATCTAATAAAAATGTCACATCATTGTTATACATAATAAAAAAAAGTCATAGTCCCTGCACGTCCTTATTTTATTCCTAATATAGTGGGGCTTGAGCCACTGTTTCTTTAAATTAGTTAAGAATCTGCAGACGTTAAAAAAAAGTTATAAAATCTTCCATGCATTGCAAACCGCATGGACAGGACTTCCCCAGGCCCAGCCAAGCTGCCCTGGCTCCGAGTAATACAATATTTAATCGCGCCATCACCAGATGTCTGCGGCACTCGGGTGAATTAAGCTTTACTATCGTAGGGACAGACTTAGGACACGTGGGGGCAGGCATATCATATTTTAACGAGAATATCTTAGTAATTCTATCATGAAATGCAGCCAGTTCCAACTCAGCAGCTCTTCTTTTAAGGTATAACTTGCGATGCAAATTCTAAAGGGAACCCAGAGCTGCCACATCTCCCAGCTTCTAGCATTTCATTAAATTAATCCCTCGGTTGTACCAGCTGTTGCAACATTTACTTGACTGATGACATGTGTCCCTCAATACAGCAGCAAGATTTGTATTTGTGGGACTAGTAAGTTGGAGCTCCAGAAGGACCTCTAAAAGCCGCTTCTCTGCCAACAGGGTGATGTTAACAAGCACCAGTTCATGTCGTAACGTATCTCCAGGGGCACTGGGTGGCAGCAGGCACCCGCCTGATGATGCCCCCAGACTTCAGCACCATAAAGGACTGCAGAGTTAATTTTAGAATTCAGCACATGGAGGCATTTGTCCAAATGAATTGGTGGTAGAAACGAATAAGCACGGTTGCCTGGTTCGCCGTTACGTATACATGGCTTTGCCATGTACTGCATTTTGAAAAAAAGCAGGCCTATATACCTCAATTTGTTTACGACTTCTATTGTCGAGTTGGTGAGAGCCCATTTAAAATTAATCTTATCCCTACCAAATACCATAATTCTTTGTTTTGGACAAATTCAACTTCAAACCATGTGCCTGAAAGTAATTACTTGCGTCCTGTAGAGATTGCTCTAATCCCCTAGCTGTCAGATCCATAAAGACCATGTCATCGGCCTACAAAACGTGCTGAATTTAACTCTGTCTAATAAAGGGGAACCAGACTTCATGTGGCCATGGCAGGGGTTATAAATCACATATAAATAATGAAAATAGGAGTGGGGCAAGGTGGCAACATTGCTTACCCCACCCTATTAGTAGAAAAAGCTTGTGAGCACCTATAATTCTTATGACACCTGACCGCTGCCGAAGTATCCGCATAGGGAGACTTAATTAATTGCAGCAGACCTAAGGGGACCCCAATTCTGTTAAGCATATCCTATAATAAAATGCCTTAGAGAGATACAGAAAGGCAGTAAACAGGCAGCTCTTCCACCGTTTTGTGTATATCTTCACTAGCGAGTTCAGGATAAAACACTGATCTATAGTGGAGAAGCCTTTGCGGAATCTTGCCGGTGTCTCCAGGAGAAATGAGTTCTCCGACACCCATTCCTCCAGTCGAGCCACTAGACAGCCTGCAAAGATGTTATTGGAGGAGTCCATTAGGGAGAGTGGCCGGTAACAATGGGGGTCAGTCAAGTCTCCTTTTTTTGAACAAAGGGACGATGAGACTTTATTTCCAGGATGATGGGAGTATACTAGCATCGGCTAATGAATTAAAAACCTTTCAAAACACAGTTGTGCCCCATTAACTCGAGCTACCATATATTTCAGTTTTCAGTTGGGCCCTGATTTCTGCCAGAGAGAATATCATCTCTTCTCCAGCCACAATCTCATTGATAGATCTTAAAGATTCAGTGGGTCATACCTCAGCATCTGGGTCAAAAAACTATTCTTTAAAATGAGAGATCCAGCATTCCGGGGTGACTAATCCTGCATCTCCCTCATTAACTTCCTGGAATCCCTTTGCCACTAGCCTCCAAATAGTTTTCGACTGGTCAAGGAGATCCCATTGGGCCTCAGTGAATTGGTGCTTCTGATATTTTAAGTGGTTCTTCTAGGATTTCTTGAGGGAATAAAGGTAACCTGCAGATATTAAAGGCTGCTACAACACGTGGTGAATTGCCCATTTAGCTTTTCTACATTCCCAGCAGAACCAGGGGGCATCAGCTCTTGATGACCCATTGGTCATTCTGTAAGACAAGCTATGGTGAACGCTATGATATATTTGGGACTGTAGAAGTTCAGAAAGCCGGATCACCTCTTGATGGTCCTGAACTCCTAAAAGTCTCTCTCAGGTGGTACTAATATCGATACCTTAAAGAAGAGATGACATATCCAGGCTCCCAGTTCTTCACATTGAGAATACCTGAATCAGCTCCTCACTGGGATAGTTCTTGGATCCGGGGGTTGTGCCTATGTGCCATTCAATCACCAATGGGTTGTAGTCACTCCCCACTCTATCATATATTTTGAATCCTTTAACTTTACAGAAGGAGAAACAATCAACCATGCAATAATGATGGTTTTCCTGGAGCCTGCCTTATGAGTTGGCTTTGGTTGTGCATCACCCAGGCATCTTCCGTGCAGTTCCACAAACAAATATTTGTCCACAAATAAATACATTAGCCGACCTATAGCCAAACAAATTCCACTCATATTTCTCTTTTGGAATCCGCACACTTGCTTCATCCTGAGCTTGTCTTGCATTGTTCCCCGGTTCTGTCCCAGCTTTACATTAAAATCACCAAACAGGAAAACATTTGCCCATGCGGTGCCCTTCAGATCAAAGGGGAGAAAATATTCCTCCTTAAGATTGCCTATCTGTTTATATTTAGGAGGTGTATAAACATGTATCACTGTAAGATTATGATCCTTGGGATCTTTATTGCCGCAGATTGATACCGCGATCAAAAGAGGGTTTTCAGTGACTCAGCCAGCTAGTGATGAGTTATAAGACTTCTTCACCATTGTCGTCAGACCCATGCACAGTCTCCACATTTTTGATTGTACTGCTTTTACAGCATTAAGTTTAAAATCAGGAAAATATTTTTCCAGGCATATGACATCTGCCAGCCATGTTTCTTGTAGACATATCACGTCACACCTGCTAACCCACTGTATGCAATCAACATCGTACAATGTATTCTTTACAACAGCAATATTACAGCTTACAATATATAAGGGGGTCTATAGGGGCTGCAGGAGTGGCGTGAGAGCTATTTCCTGCATCCCTTACGTTAAACGTGCTGCAGGGGTACCCAAGAGATATGTTGATAAACACTTTCTTTTGCTTGCCTAGAGATAACACGGTATATTCACCCACTCATATTGCTTATACCATGCGTTGCCTCCATGTTATGCCCATCAGTGCTAAATTTGACACCTTTACGAGCGCCGAGACTGGCCTGGCAAAGGGGCACAGGCAGGACAGCAGTAGATTTCAGCCAGGAGTCGTGCTCGAAGCATATGTTAAAATTCAAGTCTGGGTGAACTTGTATACCTCTATCTGCAAGTGGTTCTTGGCAGTTAAATATGCACTGTCTGATATATGTATTTTCAAAACCAAATTAAAGACTTCAGCCCCCACAATACATAGTCTGAAAATATGCGACAGGTGGTAAAAGTTCTAAAAGAAAGGTCATCCACACACAAGATTTAAGCCATTGCTTTTATCAAAAGTCGTTTGTGCATAAATTCTGCTGCGGTAATTCTGCCGAAAATGGGTAGAAAGTCAGCGGATTTACTTCCAGCTCATAGATGGAGGTGAATCCTAGTTGGGCGGTGCGGTAATGCAGCCGTATATGGTAATACCATTGCATTGAACCTGCACTGCCCAACTCGTTTTGACCCCCAAGTCTTTTGAGTATCCGACATAGTAATAAGCAGATTAAACAGAAAAAGAGGGAGGTGGACGCTGGACTTCGGTATCCTTGGGCGATCACTCACACTGATGCAGCGTTTGATTCAATCTGGCTGTGTACTCTGTTGGAATACTAGAGGATATCGCTCCTTTTTATTTAATCCTGAAGCCAATCTATTTTGCCCACTAGCGATATCTTCATACTCCAGGAGACCGGGTTGTGGGATGGTTTTGTGTTGGATGGCCATAATGTTATATCGAGAACTGTTTTTCGATTTGGCAGGGGACGTCCTTCTGGTGGGCTTTGGATTGGGGAGAAAACACATATTATAATGTGCAAGTACAAAACTTAGAAAAGCTACAGTTTGTCCTATGCGCTGAATTGATGGGGGTCTTTGCTCCTCGTATGAAGACACTTCTGATTGATGTATATGACCCCCAGGTGGGAAATATACTCTTCAGATACATCTATTTTTAGAAATAACTATGATGTAGTGGATATCAGAGCCCCCGAAGTCAAGCATTATTGTTGCCAGATATTTTAACTCCTATTGTAGCGCTGCATACAATATTGCTTCAGATTCAAATGAAGATCTGGGATTAGGAGTGGCAGTTCAATATATGCATTGCAAGCCAATCACAGAGAACCATGGGAAGCAATAGAGAGAGAATGCTCGGCATTAGGTTGATTTTCTCCAAGGGTTCGATTTGGCATTTTTAAATCCCATTCAGTCTCAGGAAATCGAGGATTAGATACTTGGACCAATTGGAAAGTTTCTTCTAGGGTGGATTACATTTTTGTGGGGTTGGGCATCAGAGGAAGATGATTGGGGAATTTTGAAGTGTATAATACCCCTCTTAGTGATGATGCTCTGTATTTTACTTTGGAAATGCACAGGGAAAAGAGGTATCCAGTGATACACCAGATGATTAATATCAATCTGCAGGGAAATAGAATAATATGGTCTGAATCCAATGTGGAAAGGTTTAATCGTGTACTGAACCATAGCAAAGATTGAATTATGGATTTGTCAGCCTGCCACCCCTTAGATCTTTGTTTCATTAATAATAACTTATTGAACATAACCATGAAGAGCAAAGTGGTGATGAACAGAAGTAATCATTCTGTTGGCCTATATGATGTAAATATTAACAGGGAGAAAAAAATGCTATGTGCTCTCAGATTCTGTAGGTTTATCACTCACACTTTCCTTACCACTAGCCCACTCCTCACCTGATGATTCTGTGTGGGTCTTTACGGATTCGTCGGATGAGCTTCCCAGCTTTTCCCTCCAGGCTGTCTTTGTCCTGACGGTCTTATTCTTCTGTTTGACGAGATAGGAGCGAGCTCCCCCGGAGGCCACTTTGCCTATAAGCAATTAGCCCGGCAGCGGGGACTCCGGGGAGCCCACCCCAAACCAGGGAAAAGCCTTGCCGAAAAACCCTGGAAGATTGTGTAGCTGTAGTTGGCAGAGGTAAGTTGTAGTCATCCAGAGAGGAAGTTGTCGGCGTGCATTGGTATCCGCACTTCAATACCCAGCATGCACCGAAAAGCAGAACAACAATGTCTAATTCCAGCGTACTCGATTTGATAGAGTACTGGACCACAATAACTAGCATGCACTGGTAAGTGTTCGTAGTAGATAAGGAAATAACGATCCAGTGCGGAACAGCACAAACAGTTCAGTACTCCAAAGAACTTGGACAAAGAAGTGTTCCCAGCAAGAGCGTCTGATGGCAGGTGAGACGCTGAAGCAGGAATGAGTACTAGAAGGCAGTGCGGAGCGCGGCACAACAGCGGAAGCAGAAACAAACAGGTAAGCGGAATAAACGGGAGGGGGAAACCGCGAACAGCGGTAACGGAAAGACACGGGCAGACGAACAGGGAAGGAAGGCAAGGGAAACACAGAGAAACAACTGGAGGCAGAGCACAAGCATAGTGAACTCACGTAGGCAGCAAGAAAGTTGCAACACACAGGTGTTCTCCATTCTCAGTTACTTGTAGGTAGTACAACAGAAAGACTAGACCGCACCTTGCAGTGACTCGGAGTCTAGTCCTTCTTCCATATCGCCCATCTGCTCCATACTTTCCATGGGCGATATATGACAGTATGACCCCTTCTCAGCGGTCCTCCTCCCGGTTTACCCGGGTGTAGCCGATGAAACCTTCGGATAAGTTGGGCTGCAGAGATGTGACTGACCGGTTCCCATGAACTCTCTGACCTTGGGTATCCTTTCCATAGCACCAGATACTGTAAGGTGCCTTTCTTGTACCTTGAATCCAATAATCTGGATACTTCATACTCCTTCGATGTTTCAATGGGTAGGTTACCGGTTCCTCTCTTCCTTCTGTTACGTGGATCTTCCACATATTCCTTTAGTAAGAGGTGTGAAACACCGGATGTATCCTTTGGAGCTTTGCAGGAAGAGCCAAGCGAAAGGCAACCGGATTGATTTTGGAAGTAATCTTGAAAGGGCCCATAAAACGGGGAGAAAACTTTCCTTGATGTACCCATCTGGGCAAGAACTTGGTGGATAACCATACCTTGGTACCAATGTCCCATTGCGGATTGGGTCTTCGCTTGAGATCAGCCCACCTCTTGTTCTCTAGACGGGTGGTTTCAAGATTAGACCTGGTACTTTTGTGAAGGGTCTGAAGGGTGTCCAAAAGATGGTCCATGGAGGGAATGTTAGTAGACACCGGACCAAACAGAGGAATGTGTCTAGGATGAAAACCGTAGGTACAGGAAAAGGGACTCATGCCTGTCGAGGAATGTTTTGTATTATTATAAGAGAATTCTGCCATGGGCAGTAGGTGAAACCAATCGTTTTGCTCCTGATTACAGAAGCACCTAATGTATTGTTCCAATGTTGCATTAAGACGTTCAGTTTGCCCATTGCTCTCAGGGTGGAATCCTGATGACAGTGATCTTTTTATACCCAAGGCCTTGCACAAGGCAGTCCAAAACTTCGAGGTGAACTGTGAGCCTCTATCCGAGACTATGGATTGCGGAAGACCATGTAACCTAACCACGTCTTTCAGAAACACCTCCGCAGTGATACTTGCTGTCGGTAGACCTTTCAATGGTGAAAAATGCGCTAGTTTACTGAATGAATCCACAGTGACCATTATGGCTGTATGTCCATTGGAAACTGGTAGGTCTACAATAAAGTCTGTGGAAATGTGTTGCCACGGCCCATCTGGTAGAATGTCCTGTTGAAGTAAGCCTAATGGCTTAGAGTAAGCATATTTATTCTGAGCACATATGGGACACGTAGCCACATATTCTTTGATGTCTTTTTTCATAGTAGGCCACCAAAACTGTCTAGACACCAGTTCCATGGTGGCAAGTTGACCTTTGTGTCCAGCTGATGGGATATCGTGGCACCAAGCCATGGCCTGTTCTTGTAGATCCTGAGTGGGTAAGAATGAAGCCTCTTTCATAAACCTCAGATCTCCTCTTTGGGTCATTCCATAGTCGTCTATCTTCCTGTTATTCTTTTGGGCTTTCTGTACTTGTTGAAGAAACGTATTAACCATATTGATGAACCTCTTCCCTGCTAGAAGAATCTCTGGACCTTAATATCCTCCACAGTCATTCCCTTGACTGCGGGAAAGGGCATCTGCTAATGGGTTATCCTTTCCTGGTAAATAGGTGATTACAAATCAAATTGAGAAAAAAATAAGCCCATCTGGCATGTCTGGAATTTCGGCATTCCATTTTCTGTAACACCTTTAAATTCTGTTGAGCTGTACGAACTTGGAAAGGACAAACAGCTCCTTGTAATAAATGCCTCCACTCCTCACAGGCCTGTCTTATGGCCAGGAGTTCTCTTTCTAGTACTGAATACTTTCGTTCACTGGGATTAAGGGTTCTGGAATAATAAGCTATAGGGTGTTCCAACCCATCCTCTTTCTTTTGTAACAAAGCAGCTCCAATCGCTCCTCCTGAAGCATCGGTCTCCACAATAAATGGTAAGGATTGATCCGGTTGTCTCAGGATAGGAGCTGTCACAAATGCTTCCTTAAGCCTTTGGAATGCCTGATCCGTCTTCTGGTCCTAGAGAAACTTGACTCCTTTTTTAAGGTGGTTTGTAATGGGAAGGATGATGTCCGAAAAGTTTGGTATAAACTTGCGGTAAAAGTTTGCAAGTCCCAAAAACCTTTGTATATCCTTTACTGAATTGGGTATGGACCACTGTGTTATAGCCTGAGTTTTGGCTGGATCCATTTGTATCCGATCTTCGGAGAGGATGAATCCTAAGTAGGGTACCGTAGTAACTTCAAAAACACATTTTTCAGGTTTGGCCAATAGACTATTGTATCTTAACCTGTGGAGAACTTCTTTGACGTGTTGACGATGTTCAGCCAGAGTGTTTGAGAATATGAGAATGTCGTCCAAATAAACCACAACTGAGGAATACAACATATCTGCGAATATCTTGTCCATGAAGCGTTGAAACTGGGACGGTGCATTTACCAAACCAAAGGGCATAACCCTGTACTCATAGTGTCCCAGAGGAGTCCTGAAAGCTGTCTTCCATTCGTCCCCTTCACGAATACGAAGTAGGTGATAGGCCCCTCGAAGATCTAATTTGGTAAAGAGATGTGCTCCTTGGACTGCCTCAATAACGTCTTTCATTAAGGGCATAGGATACCTGTCTCGTATAGTCAGACTGTTCAGACCCCGGTAATCTATGCAGGGCCTTAGTTCCGTGGTTCCTTTTTTCGAGATAAAGAAAAGAGATGCCCCTGCTGACGATGAGGATTCCCGTATGAGGCCATTTTGTAGGTTGGTTGACAAGTATTCCCTCAATGCCTCCTTTTCAGGTAGGGATAAAGGGAACATCCTTCCAAAGGGTACTTCAGCCTCCGGAATTAGTTCGATTCTGCAGTCTTCTTTCCGATGAGGAGGAAGATTCCTCGGTTGGGTGTCTAAGAACACGTCCTCATATTCCTGGTACTGGATGGGAATTGTATTAACACTGAGGACGGTATTTTTTTATTATTGGAAGCGCACAGGACAAGGCGGGTTCATTAGTCAGACACTGTTGAGAGCAATAAGTGGATCTGAACTCTACTGTGTTAAGTTGCCAGTCAATTGCCGGGTTGTGTTTTCTGAGCCATGGTATGCCTAATATGACTGGAAAATGAGCCGCTCGAATGAGATCGAAAGATAGGTACTCAGAATGATTTGACACTCTGACCCGTAGTTCCTGTGTTTCCTGACAAATGGGTCCGGATGTCAAAGGTGTGCCGTCGACGCCTTCTACTGGAATCGGTCTGATCTTAGGGCGTCGAGGTAGGTGGTGTTCATTAGCCCATTTATCGTCTACAAAGTTGCCCGCAGCTCCACAGTCAAGCATAGCCAAACATTCAATGGGTTTGGTAGAGTGCCAGTCTAACGTAATCTTAACTACCAACAGTGTGTTATTGCTGATCAAAGCTGGTTGAGCATTAGCACAGGGATGCATAGATGTCTCCCCTTCCTTATCCCTGTTCAAGGTTGGGGTCTTTCGTTTCCCTGCTTTCTGGGAGGGACTTCTGGGCAATCTCGCAGCAAATGTGTGTTGGACCCACAATACATGCAAAGTCCAAGATCCTTGCGTCTCTTCCGTTCGTTGGCTGTAAGTGGTCCTCTAGCAGTTCCTATCTGCATTGGGTCTTCGTGTTGAACCCTTTCAGGGACTGAGGGTAGGCTAGTGAAAGGTACGAAAGACCGGGGCTTCTTCTTCTCAGCTTTCCTCTCCGACATGCAGAATTCTATCTGTAATACCAATGACACGAGTCCCTGAAATGAAGCAGGTCTGGCTACTCTGGCCAGTTCGTCCTTTATTTCTTCATGCAGACCCCGACGGAAAATAGCCTGCTGCGCCGTTTCCGGCCAACCTGCTTCATTTGCCACCTTCTGAAAACAGGTAACATATGTCTGTATGTCGGAGTTTCCTTGGCGTATGTCTAACAGGTTTTCAAAGGTGGAGTATAAGACTTCAGGTCTCTCGAATCTTTCTTTGAAATGTGTTGCAAAAGCACCATAGTTATTTAAAGTTGGGTCTGAGTTTGTCACCAGTGGGGTGGCCCAGGCTAGGGCATTACCAGCTAAGTTCGAAATTAGAAAACCCACTTTTGTTCGGTCCAACTCGTAAGTCTTGGGCCGAAAAGTATAGTGTATTGTGCAGGCATCCAGAAACTCCTTTAATTTCCTGGGGTTTCCCTCAAATTTACCGCAAGGTAGGGATAAAGGAGGTAGTTCTCCTCTGGAATCTTCTCTCTGTTGGACTTGTTGCCTCAATGCGGTATTATCAGTTTTTAGGGTTTGTACTTCAACCCTCAGAGCTTGTATGGCGTTAACCATCTCCTGGTATTGTTCAAGACTAGCCATCTTCTCTTGGCTTTGCAATCTCTCAGATTCTGTAGGTTTATCACTCACACTTTCCTTACCACTAGCCCACTCCTCACCTGATGATTCTGTGTGGGTCTTTACGGATTCGTCGGATGAGCTTTCCAGCTTTTCCCTCCAGGCTGTCTTTATCTTTGTCCTGACGGTCTTATTCTTCTGTTTGACGAGATAGGAGCGAGCTCCCCCGGAGGCCACTTTGCCTATAAGCAATTAGCCCGGCAGTGGGGACTCCGGGGAGCCCACCCCAAACCAGGGAAAAGCCTTTGCGAAAAACCCTGGAAGATTGTGTAGCTGTAGTTGGCAGAGGTAAGTTGTAATCATCCAGAGAGGAAGTTGTCGGCGTGCATTGGTATCCGCACTTCAATACCCAGCATGCACCGAAAAGCAGAACAACAATGTCTAATTCCAGCGTACTCGATTTGATAGAGTACTGGACCACAATAACCAGCATGCACTGGTAAGTGTTCGTAGTAGATAAGGAAATAACGATCCAGTGCGGAACAGCACAAACAGTTCAGTACTCCAAAGAACTTGGACAAAGAAGTGTTCCCAGCAAGAGCGTCTGATGGCAGGTGAGACGCTGAAGCAGGAATGAGTACTAGAAGGCAGCGCGGAGCGCGGCACAACAGCAGAAGCAGAAACAAACAGGTAAGCGGAATAAACGGGAGGGGGAAACCGTGAACAGCGGTAACGGAAAGACACGGGCAGACGGACAGGGAAGGAAGGCAAGGGAAACATAGAGAAACAACTGGAGGCAGAACACAAGCGTAGTGAACTCACGTAGGCTGCAAGAAAGTTGCAACGCACAGGTGTTCTCCATTCTCAGGTACTTGTAGGTAGTACAACAGAAAGACTAGACCGCACCTTGCAGTGACTCGGAGTCTAGTCCTTCTTCCATATCGACCATCTGCTCCATACTTTCCATGGGCGATATATGACATGTGCTTCCTTGCGCAAAATCAAAACATTGTGGAATTACAGTCATGAGGTTAAATTAAATATGGTGGCACATCTGTGTTCAAAGTATAAAAATTGGCTAAAATCTTACAATTATTATTTGAATAATGCTAACTGAAATTAATATTTGGCATGCTTAAATCTCAGGGTAATAGAGTTTTGCCACTTATATTGGTTGCATTTGGCCAAAGACTACCCTAAAAAAGTGAATCCCATTTTGGAGGATAGTTGGTATCCTAGATTAGGGAACTGTACTATTACTCCTTGGCTGGAGATTGGGAAAAAATTGGAACCAATTATTCTTTCGACAAGACACACATGGGATACGGAACTGATGACATCTATCATAATGAAACTTAAGGCATCGAGAGCCCCCGGGCCCAACGAAATTGCTGACGTCGTAATCAAGAGAAACACAGATTTTTGGGCACAGTTGTTATTTAAGATTGTCTCCTTTAGTTTAAACCAGGGTGCAATCCCAGATAGTTGTAGGAAATCCATTTTGGTTCCTATATTCAAAGATGGCCTGAGAACTGGCCCCTATCGGTTATTAGACATGATAGATTCAAGCTGTTAGATTGTCTCCTCACTGGTGCTAGTTAAAATGAACAAATGGGTTCAGGAGAATAAATTGATACAGAAGCAGCAAACAGGCGTTAGACGTGGCCTAAATATGGCGCATAATATTTGGGCGCTGTAGTATATGATTGCTGATGTCCATCGAATCTCTGACAGCAAACTGTATCTTTGCTACATAGACTATGCTAGTGTATTTGACTGTGTATTGCGCATAAGGTAATGGGATAAGCTTGAGAAGTGGGGATCCCCTAAGTTTACACGTTATCAAGCAAATGTATACTAAAAGCTCAGTAGCTGTTAGATTGGCTCAGGAGGGGTTGGTATTGAAGTTTATTAACACCAATAGTGGCCTAAAGCAGGGGTGTGTGTTGGCCCCCCTCCTTCATAATCTTTGGAACCGATACAGAAGAAGCATTAAAGAACTGCCACAACTTTCCTCCCAAAATAGGTAATGAGCACATACCTTGTCTTTTTTATGCTGATGATACGGTCTTGTTAGACGGCATTGTGACGATTTGCAGGGTATCGTCACTTCTCCCCAGGTGGAGCCCTTTCCCATGTGGCTACGGAGGTGCGGCTGCCACCCAATAGTCCCCCTAGGGTGGTATAATTCAGGAGGACCTCATGGGAAGGGACTCCCCCTCTGGGGATAAGGACGATCGCCTAGCACTTTAGCTAACATCACACCCCAACCTTCCCTAGCGGAGGACGCTGGTGAGGTGCTAAGGGATTTCTCTGTGGCCCCGGCTGGAGCAGACCCAAAGGTGAAGCAGGTAGAAGAAGCTGAGTAGTCCAGGAGAGTGTGGAGCTGCCGCACTGTTGCAAAAGCAGAGAGAAGAAGCCGGAGGAGACAGAGGGACACGCCCCAGTCCCATGAAGCCCCAGTGGCGTACCAGAATCCCAACAAAGGTAACGGGAGGTACGAGAGACCCGGAGGGGACACATGAGTGGAGGAGAGACAGGCTTGAGAGGCTCTCCGCTGACCCATTAGTAGCAGTCAAACTACTGGAAAGGGCACATCGAGAAACAGAGAACATCCTTGTTGCAGTGGCTGCAACAAGCCCACTGATCATCAGATAAGGGTCTGGGACCCTGACAGAATTATATTAAGTACCTGAGGAAAACATCCTTGTCACAGTGGCAGGGAAGAGTCCAATGAGGCCCAGAGAAGGACTTGGGACTTTGCCTATAGCAGAAGGGGGAGTCATTCCCCTGGTTCTGAAAGTTGAAGAAACTGAAATTCTTTTTGATCAAGAGATACCAGGGGAAGGGAGTCATTCCCCCTGGCCTTTGTGTGAACCCCATTGAAGTCTGTGAACCAATACCAGGAGAAGGAAGTAATTCTTCTGGTTCTGAAAGTTGACTGTTGTAAAGGTTTGTGGGAAATGAAAGCCAGGGGAAGGCAGTAATTCCCCCTGGCATCCTTTTTGCCAAGGAACATTTCTGGAATAACACCCACCTACCACGAGAAGGTAGGCATCCTCCTGGAGAAAAATAAGTTCTGTTGACTTATTTTTTAGTTGTAGTGTAAGGAATAGGAGTATTTTATGACACAGGATGGTGGAGTTTGATTTCGACTGACATTCTGACAGCCCACCCTTTAGTATCAATTTGAGGCATGGAAACCCCTCTTAGAAGATAGGGATAGTGAGTGTTTGTGTTTCTTAAAAATAAGTCTTTTCCAACCACCATGCCACCTTTGTGTCTGCTTCCTTCTTCGATACCCTTGTATTACCCAAATATCTTTGGAGCGTTCTCTTGAAGCAATATACGCCTTTGTAACCAATAATAATCTGAAAATCAATCTAAAGAAAACCGAGGTTGTGGTCATAGTCAGGAGGTCTTGTGGCACTTAGTTATGATTGGAAGATTGATAGGGAGTGATTAGAGGGGGTGGAATCTTATATCTACCTGGTTATTCCTATAAAGGATTGCCCAGAGAAAACTTGCTATGGGAAGATATTTTCCAATAAAATAATAAAGAAATGGCTTGTTAAAAAAAATCCTTGGAGGAGGGGTGATCATTCTGTGGAAGAATACCTAGAGATTTACAAGACAAGTGTAATATCGAGCATATTATATGGCCTAGAGATGTTTCCTGAACATTATATAAGTTGGCTTGGAGTGAAGGAGGGTAAATTCCTTCAGTCATCCCTATGGTGGTTGTAAGGTGCGAGCTTGGTCTGACCTCTCTTTTGGCTTTATGGAAGGTTCAGCACTGTAAATTATATGTAAACCTACCCCGTAACAAAGATAGTGGAGAGTCACTTGTAGGCCTGATCACGAGTAGTTCTCATAACAGCACCATCATTAACACATATTTAGAGCTTCAAAGGACTTCTGTGGAGTTACTTATTGTAATTGGCCTTGATCTCCCCATTGTTACTCTTGGAGGAAATTCAAAATTAAACTGCTTATTGGGACCAATCTCAAAGTTTGACGGTGCTTGCTGCTAAAAAGAGACACAGGAAGTACACCAGTCAAAGTCTGTCACCAGGTAAACCGTGAAGCAACCTATTAAAATAATGTGGCATGAACGGTAAACTTTTCATATTGTATCGTAGCACATTTAAATACACTGGGGCCTGACTGGGTTCATCTATGAGGATAGATTATGTTGCCTGTGCATGGAAAAGGTGAAAACGAGCTGTCCCCACTTAACAGACCACTATTGTAAAGGTTATATGAGATTTGTTAGTTCACCATCTAGAATTACTTCTTCTCAATCCTAGGCCTGTATATATTCTGCAGAATCATTGATTATCACTGCTGCTTCATATCATATTTGGAAAGTCATTTTGACTTTGTATAACAGGGTAAAATTAATAAAAAGCATGAAACATAATTTGTATCTATTAATGAAGCTTCTGTTGTAGGATACTGTGACGATTCCCAGGGTCAGGGAAGTGAGGGCACTACCCAATAATCCCCCTGGAGGTGGTACTCAGTGGGGGGATTTCATGGGGAAGGAAACCCTGTATGGGACCAATGATGATTGCCTTGGAGAACGCGGTATGCACCTCATCCACCTCTGTCCTCTCTTTCCTCTCACCCCACTCAAACATTTGTGGTCTCCCACACATATATGTATTTCTGTAGGGTAGAAGACCCCAACCATATATACCATACTGGGACGGGGAAGAGTGAGGGCTACACAGATGGAGTTCATACAACCACTGACACGAATAAGAACAGGCAAGAAGGCAAAAGCCCACCGCAGAATCAATATACGTGCTACAGTCAGCCAGAGCCAAAGATAAAAAGGAAAGAAAGACTGTGTACTTGGCCAGATCCTCCCTAGAGGAAACTGAGAGCCGGCTAGCCACAGAGAACAGAAAAAGGCCGACAGAGCCTCGCCGAAGAACAGGCTGTGTTCTCTGTTGCCCAGGCTGGAGAATCAGGGGTCCGAGAGGGACTGGGAGTTGGACCACCCGGTCGGACTGAGAATCGGACACCGAGAGGGAACAGACAGGGGAATGCTGTGAAGAAACCTGAAGACCACTGGAAGGCACGTGGAAGCCCGCAGCAGGAAGAAGCAGTTCCGCGAAGCCACCCGAGCAAGCCGGTAACGCCACAAAAGGTACTTGGGTTACCGTTTTAGGTGGTAGAGATAAAGGAGAATGAAGGAGGCGGTTGGGGAAGGGTGAAGAGCCCCATCTCCCTCGTACCAGTACTTGGAGGGGGAAAAACAAAGAAACTGACATATGAGAAACGGTGCCTGGCAGGTTAGTGAACCAGACCTGGGAACAAGAAACGATAAGCCTGAGAGAGTGCTCTGGGACCGCTGAGAAATTAGGTAAGTCCTGTGCAAGCAGCACACCATGGTCTGGGGCCCATACGAAGTTGGGGAAGCCCCACAATAGCAGCACACCACGGTCTGGGACCCACACAAAGTCAGGGAAGCCCTGCAACAACAGAACACAGGGGCCAGGGACCCATTTCAATCTGAAGAAGCATGCAACCAAGGGGCTGGGGCCCACAACAAGTCGGGGACATCCCAAGACGACCTATGAGGGGTCTGAGACCCACACAAAAGAGAGAAAAGTCACACAAGAAGTCGGGGAGATTCAGAGAAAACCCAGAGGGTCTGGGACCCACAGAAGAGTGAGAGAGAAGTGCGAGAAAAAATAAGGGGTCGAAGACCCATTGCTAAAAGAAGAGGCATTTTCTGGAACACTAAGATCTCCAGTCAAGTCTGGCAGGATAGTAAACCAGACTTGATGTTACATTTGTGAAGCCCTCCTCCCCCTCAACCCCCCACGGATTCTTGGGAACTGTGTTGCAGAATAGTGAACCAGGCTTGATGGGAAATAAGACAGACTGTGAAAGAAAAAAGAAAAGAGGAGGGAAAGAAATTCCTCATTAATCCTATTTGTATATGTTTGGAGGAGCATCTTATATCAAGAACATTTAAGTTAAAACACAACTCATTGTGGTTTTTAAATGAAGAACTGGACATTTGAGTTAGTGTCCAGAATGAGAGAAGCCTCCTTCTAGAGTAAGAAGATACGTTTTTCTTTAGTCTAGAATGTAAGGGACGGCAATGGGTTTGGACACAGAACGGTGAACATTTGACTTTATTGGACATCCTGACAGATTCCTTACTGACAGATTCCTTAGTCTTTTTGTTGAGGTAGAGCAACCTCTCTTAGAAATAAGGCAAGATAGGTTTTCCTTTTCTTTAATTGAATATATAAATAAAAGTCTGTGCCAACAAGCATGCCACCACTGTGTCACACGCATACTTTTGCACCCTTACAATACATTAGATAATATTTTTAGGTGGAAATTTAGGATTTTATTACTGAATCTAGATAATATCTTTTAATGTTAACTATTATTATGATGATTGATATGTGTAATGTTTATAAAAGATTGTAATTTTGATTGTATCACACTGTGATTTCTCCTTTTTATATTTTATAGTGCAAAAGGTTTTATGTAAAGCCATAAGAACAATAAAAACATTTTTTTAAATGTTATCACTCGCTCATGCCTCAAGATCCCCCGTACACCCCTGGCCCCTGCTCTTTCACAAGATCCATCGTCGACACATCACTCACAACCGGCCTTTTCCCAGCAGAATTCAAGCATCTGCTCAAAAAGACCTCCCTCGACCCACTTGCCCCGAACAATTGTAGACCCATCTTAAACAACCTATATATATATATATAACTAAATTAACCGATCAATGGCATACTCACAAATATGCCTTTTCTTAGAATCCAAACAGATCCTCGACCCCACCCAATCTGGATTCAAACCCTTATTAGGAATTGAATCCTGCCTAGTCTCAATCTGGGATGATTTTAAAAGACACACAGGCTTGGAAGGTTGCACCCCCTTAATCCTGCTTGACCTCTAGGCAGCAATCAACACAACTGACCATGCCATCCTCAACAACAGACTTCACACAGCAGCAAGGACTCGGTCTTGAATTGGATTTCCACCTTCCTCTCCAACAGATTGCAAACAGTCCACATGCCTCCATTCTCCTCGGCTTCCCGCCCAGTCACCTATGGGTTGCCGCAGGGGGTCTCACTCTCCCTTCCCCTCTCCTCTTTAACCTCTAGTTGAGCCCCTTCCCACAAACATTTTTATCCCATGGACTATTGTGCTATAATTACTCATATGACACCCAAATTCAAAATCCCAAAGAGCCCCACTGCTACCTCGCCCGTTTTCGCAACATGTCTCCCAGAAATCGATCGCTGGATGACGACGAACCACATCCCACCAAATTGTGGCAAAACTGAGATCATGCTCTTAGGGAAGACCTCCCTATTCCCTCAACCCCCCCCAGTGGCCACTCTCCCTAGGCCCCCTCAACCTCTGAGACAGTAAAAAATCTCAGATGCATTATGGACGTGAACCTGACCCTATAACAGCACATCAACTCTGTAATAAAATGCTGTTACCTGCGCATTTGCATCCTCCGCGCCCTCTTCCCCTACCTGACCTTCCCAAACAGAGTCTCTGTGTTTGTTGCTATCCTTTCATGCCTAGACTTTGCCAATGCCCTACACCTAGGTGCCCCCGCATCTAACATAAGAAAACCCCAGCAAGTACAAAACACAACGGCGAGGCTCCTCTTAGCCCTAGCACCCAGAGAACACATCACCCCCGCCCTTCATCTCCATCACTGGCTCCCATTCAGGCGACAATCCACCTTCAAAGTTATGTGCATCACCCATTGAGCTGTTCACAACGTAGGCGGAATACCTGTAGCATAAATGTACACTGCTACGGGCCTCACAGAAACCTCAGATCAGACTCAGCACTTGACAAAATCAACCTATGTGGGAGGCCTTCTCCTTCTCAGTCCTGCACAAACTTAGTCTGGACCACAGTTGTGCACAAACTATCATCCACCCGTCCCCTGGAGTTTGGGCCCACATGGGGGAGTATATTTGGTGGGACACGGCACCTCTTAGGCAGGCTGTTATGATACGCTCCACAAGACTAACTCCTACTTTGTTTCAGTCCTTCTTTACCAAACCCTCATACAATGCATCACAGGGAATACAGCAGTGTACCACCTGGGGTTCAGTCAGCACAGCCTCATACCTCTTGTGATACACACTGTTTGTCCACACACACCATAAACATTCATCACACTCGGCCTGAGTGCCACATCCAATAGAAAACAGCTGAGTCCCACGCAAAATTTTGTGCAGCCATTCACGTAGCTTGACTCTTATATCTCCTCTGACACTTTTGACAATTTGTCACAGCACCCGTCCCCTCACCTGGTAATATCGGGCTGCTGTTAGGGACCTAGCCACTGCTTACCTTCCTATGGCCATAGATAAGCTCACGAATTTTGTAATTCCTCTCATCACCCCTCAGTCCTCTAACTATGGTCTTCCATATGCTCTTTGTTAATTGTTTGTGTTTCTCCTCTCTGACTGCCCTGTTTTTGCCTTGTATTGCTTTGTGTTCTGTTGTATTCTTCCCTTCTCTAGGTTATCATTGTTGACTGCCCTGCTCTCTGTTCTTGATGCACTGGTAACCTGATTTGCTTACCGGACTGACTTGTTTCTGCCTGATCTTCCATCTGAGCTCTTGTCTACTTAGTTAAATTGTCTACTATTGTCTGGTCCCTTTCTGTCTTGTCTGCTAAATCTAAATCTAAAGCTGTTGGGCGCAGGAAGGCACTAGCTCCTTCCCAACAATGCCTATATGCTTCATGTTTAACGCATCTATGTCAGGATGTCAATCTCGAAGTCACCAGCTTCTTTGAGGTTGTAGTCAGTTAACTTGCTGAATCAATGGCAGCTGTATCCCTTCAACGTTGTCAGCCGGGTATGGTCTAAATGGTTGTCTGAGTGAATACCTTTTGTTGCATTTGCAGTACATCAACGATGGTGAGGAAGGGCGTTTCTCTGTCTCCTGGCTGAGAGTTGGGGAGGGGTCACGGGGGTTACTCTCAGGTCTCCCTCTTCATTCGCAAAATTGGAGAATTGTGGGGGCATTCCGAGCCAATACTGGGATTGAGTTCCACAGCTTTCCGTGCATGAAAAGGGAAAGATTGTTTGCTGGTATTCTCTTTGCTGACGAGTTGTGATTCGAGCCAGTCGGTCAATATGCTGCGTAAGGAGCTTTTTTGCCACCACATATGTGGAGGTTAACCACAGGGTACACTGGTGTGCTACTAGTGAATCCTTTCTAGATGATATATGCAGTATTGAACAGTATCCTGGCCTGGAGAGGAAACCAATGTTGTTCAAGTAGAACAGGGGTGATTCTGTCAAATTTCCATGCACCGCTAATATGACATTCTGTAGTGTGGTGGACTGCTTTTAAGGGAGCCCAGTGAGTACCTGGGAGCCTCCCCATCGATGGCTATTGCATTTTTAAGGACTTCCCAGGCCAAATTTCTCCTGATTTCGTAGTGAGTCTGAACCAGTCTTCAACGCATACCCTTAATTTGGCAAGCTGACCACCGCTGTCTCTTAGCATGTCCCTAAAGGTCTCGGCTAGAGCCCTTTTCTCCTGCACATAATCATCATTACACCTTGTCCCAAAGCCATGCATGCACCCTTGATTACATGACACAGAAAGCTATAACTTTACTGTAGTGCACAATGCTTGTCGAGCCTCCATTATCCAACTATTGTGGCAGTGTCCTGCGGCTTGCTCTTGGGATAAGAAGTGGGGTAGCCATGGAGGTTTGTGTGCCACCATTGTTGAGATTACCTCACAATGCCCCAGTCAGCTGGCAGCGGCTTTTCACAAGAAACAAGAAGGTGCCCCTCTACCTTTAAGGGGGAACATGAGTAAGTGTAGGTCCAGACACTCCTGAACTCCTGTGGTGCCAGTATGCCCTAAATATGCCTAAAATCACAACAACCAGAACCCTACCATTAAGGGGAAGTCCAAGCTCAGTATCGTAGGAATACAAAATTTGCTATGGTCCCTGAATTCCGCGTCTATAAACGAAAGGCCTTTAAAGTCCCTGCTCACATTAGGACTGATTTTCCAGAGCAACGTAAGTGTGGAGAAAAAGTTACTGGAACCATGAAGTAATAAGCTTCTCTATTGCGGACCCGCTCTGCAGTAGCAGATATTTTAAAAATTAATAGCAATTCAAAATGGTGTCTGGGCTTTGCAGTGGCTTGATCATAGTTTGGCACAGGAGGGTTGTGGGCCCAAACAGGTGAGAGAACCATGTGGACCAGAGCAAGCCAACCTATCCCCACTGAAGGGAGATGAGCATGCACAACTTACTGTATTCCTGGGGTTGGGCTAGGTTCCTCGGGAGTTTTCTTGAAACCAGTGGTGATTGGCAGTGGTGCATGGTGACGCAGGAGAATGTTGGGAGAGGAAGGGGGAAGAAGTTAAGAGGCAGCAGAAGAATGGGGGCTGGAGAGAGGAGAGTAGAGGGAAGGTGGGGTCACTGGAAGAGGTGGTGGAGAGGGGAATGAGGCAAAGTAAGTAGATAGAAAAGAAAGGAGGTGGTTGGACCTCAGAAGGAGGCAGAGAAAAGAGAAAGGGTGAAGAGTATGGAGAAAGGAAGCAAGGTGAAGGAGGAACAGATACAGACCAAAAAGAGGGATGTGGAAAAATTAACATAAAAAGAGGAAGGTGGTAGACAACAGTAAAAGAGGAGATGTGGAGAGCGTTACTACCTGGTGAAGGAGGTTGATGATACAGAGGAGGTCATTGGATGAGACATCAGTAAGGTGGCAGAGACAGCCAATAACAGGCTGAGGCAGAGGAGAAAAGAAAGACAGACTATACACCTAAAAGGGGCTATATAATGAGAGATGGAGATGTGAGCATGTGCTGAACGTCAATGAAATTAAGGAGAAGTGGAAGGAGGAGAGTAGCTGAGACGAGAGGTGAGGAGGAAAAGAGGAAGGCCCTTTATGCAGAACACTGGATTGACTCATGAAGGAGGTAGATGAAGATGGGTTGTTGGGTCTAGTGCCAGGTCTCTCAGGCAAGGAGGAAAGACAGCACTGCTGATCCACCCTGTGCAATGCTTCCTGTTGGCAGCTTTTGGGCTTAGCCTGATGTCACCCAGCTCTAGCTTCAGCTACACCCCAGGTCTAATGTGCATGAGCATGTGGGCTCTGAGACCCAAGCGTGGAGATCTCCCAAAACTCCAGGACCAGAAGCAGAGGATCTACATCAACAGAAGCAAGAGTCAAGAACAAGTGTGGGGCCACCTAAAAAACCCAAGACTCTGAGTGACTGAGAACATAGAGAATATTTAGGGAGGGGGCTGCAGACGAAGGATTTGAAATCTTTCTGACTTTGTCCTCTTAAATCGCCTTCAAAGTGAAAACACCTGGTTGTTAGGTTATATTTCCATTGCTCACCTGTTATGTGTACAAAGCCTAATACACCAGTGATGCTTGATAAGCCTACTTCTGTGTCTGCCTGGTTTGGTACTGCTCAGCCTTGTGACGCCATGCAATACCCCTTCTCCTTACTCTTAAGAGGGTCCTGACTGCCTTGTGGCCTCCCGCAAGAGCTGCCTTTGGTTTTCCCAGTGGGTCCCAATAAAGCCAATTTGGGGTACCTCTCATGCCCCCTATTCTTGTCCAGACCAGCCCCACCTGCTGTACTCACCCAGAGCACACGGGGCTACCACAGGCTGATTCTACCGTTGGGATCACCCTCATGTACCTAGCTTTGCCCCAAGCCCCTACTGGGATGAAGAAATAATCCATTAGGGGCAGCTAAGCACCATTTGCACTCTGAAACACTTGTGTACGAGCGCAATAGAAATAAAATATCAATATCAATAAGCTTTCGCTATAAGTGTCACCTTGGCGAGTATACCTGAGGGTACTCGTAATTCATTTTGATAGGACGATGGGGTGCCTCTGATAGGTTATGGACAAACTTCATGAAGGCAAGTAATGGAATGAGGCGGACTAATCAAGAGTAATAGTAAGTAATCTAGCCATTACCATGGCCTCAAAAACCAACACACTGTACATTTTGCTAAAAATGAATATCTTTTGATAATCTTATTTTGGGCAAACCCTGGTTATTGCCAAAGCGGGTCTTATGTAGTTTGCATTACTGGGCCAAATCCAGCACCGCCAGCCAAGAATCCTGCCCCTAAGGAGCTCATGTTCCATTGTGGGGTAACATGAATGGGAGACATAAAAGCCTTAGTAAGGCTTTAACACCTTCCATACACGCCACATGTTCATGCATTTGTATGACGGGCAGGAGGGGCAACTTGCGTTTTCATCTCCCCGCTTCCTCTCCACTATACAAATGCCCCAGCATTTGCACCGGCATGGCTTTTCATGCTGGTGCAAATGCTGGCAGTCCCTATGTGGTGCACCAGATTTTTTGCACCATCATTAAGCAGGCGGACCCCATAGGGACCCATTGTGAACACTGCCTGCTATGCTCACATGGTAGGCAACAATTGCAATTAAACGCTGCCCAACATCCGGGCATGTCAGGCAGCGTTTACTCACTTTGCAGGAAGTAGTGCAAAAGTGCAGGGCAAAAGGCGGCTTGCACACTAGTAAGACGTATTTTGCATTCCGCCATACAAATGAGAAAAATGTTGTGGCGGGAACTGCCTACATGTATGTCAACACGTAATGGCTCACTGCCTTCATATTATGTCATTGAGGAACATGAGTTCCTAGGTATATTGCCTGAGGAGAATAGCTGACCAAGCAAAGGAAATACGAATGCAAATCAATACTGATTAATCCATAAAGTTCACCCCGATCTAACTACTCCTTTCCTTTCTCTCTCTCTCTCTCTTTCACTGTTCCCTCTTTCTATTTCTATTGCTCCTTGGCTTGCCTTCTTCTAGATCGAGCCTGTTTTCGCACGGGAACTCTTCCTTCTCGCCCAGCAGATGGGCTCACGCTTGCAAGATGGCGAGGAGCCTAGTGAAAGCAGTGCGCCTGACGGCATTGTCCGCATCCTGAGGCATCTGTGCCGGTCCTGAATCCTCGCACCACCGCCCAGGACGATATCCCGCGAATCAAGAGCTCAACGAAACAGACTTCTAACTTGTGTCCTATAGGATCATTGCTGGGGCCGGGCCGCATAGACCCCCATGATGCTCGGTCTGAGTGAATAAGGTTTGCCTGCATCATCCTCTGACGGCCGAGCCCAGGGCATTTGCCCGCTTGGCACTGGTAAATCCCTGGTTGGTTAAGAGGGGTGACTGAGTGGATATTCACTTACACCTGGTCCTGTCAGTGTGCCACATGCACTCTCGCCTTGGCAAATGAGCGCTCTACAAATAACACGTGAAATGACATAATGTGAAAATGAGGCCTCCATCTTATTGGTGTTAAACTGTCACTAACACCCAGATGGTCATATGACCTAATCACAGGCAACTACAGAAGCTGTTATTGACAAACAAAAGGTGAATGTTCAAGCACAAAGGAAGGGGCGATAGTGTATCTTCAGGGCACAAACCTTACTTTGCAGTTTGTGCAAACCTTTTTGTTATGTACGGTTATTGCTAGTGTTTTTATTTTTTTTTTTGATTATACTTGTCTACAATCAAAAGAAATTTTTTTTTTTTTTTTTTCTTTTTTTGATTTTTACAAGAAGTCACGTCTCACGTCTCAGATGCAGATGTTAATGTCAGAATCTCAGATGTGAATGTCAAAACTGTTAAATCAAATTGTAGAACAGATAAAGACCATTGGGAAATAAAGGAGGGGAAGAAGAAAAAGACAACAGTGCAACATAAGGAGAGAAAAGGTGAAATGTTGAACTACATCGTGGAGGTTTTGTTATTTTTTCTCACATTTCGTTCACTTTGACCATTGGTTTCTAGAATCCCACTGGAGCGCGAAAGAGATTAAAATGATGATACTAATGTGAATTGACAGTGTGATGTGTATTATTGAGTGGCTGAGTGTGTGATGTTGCAGCAAAAGATTGCTCCTCCCAGAAAGGAAGTGTCTTGTTGAAAAAAATGCTTTCATAGACATTGCATTGCTGTTTCCCTGTTTTGCTTTTGAAGACAAGCATGCGGAGGATGCAGTCAACGCCAGTTGTTATTGACGGCACTGAACGTTCTGATTGGCTAAGAGGAGGTCAATAATGATCTCCCTGTGGTAACAAGATTTGCAGGCTGTTGTTTTGTGTGTGACAGTCCATCTGAGGCATAACTGACTTAGACATAGGGCCTGGTTCACATAACGCTTTCATATGGGGTTGGGCCATTATAAAATGCTTCTGTGAATTGGACCGTGAATGGGTGTGAAGCAGTGAGTGAATATCACAGATCATGGGAGGAGTGTGTATTCCTGGTTTTTCTTCTGTTTAAACACTCAAGGGAATTTTGCTTGTTAGCTGGTGGAGCATCAACACAATCAAACTTATCGTTGCCTCATATAACCCGCCTGGCAAAAAACATACATTACCGCCAGCATGCATGCTGGAGGTAATGCAAAGAATTCCTGTGAATCGCTCTGTTTTTAGTCTTTGCTACAAGCAGACCGTTTCCATGGGATCCAGCTGGAAACGCCTCCAGTATGCATGCATTTCAGGAGGCATTTAAACGTCTTTGCACTACAAAGTGAAAGCAATGCGTGTGAATCTTGATTGGCCAGGTTTAAGAGATATTCTTTGCGCTGTGAAAGCTGTGGCAGGGCTCTCAGACTTGACGGGAAGATATGCGTCCTTGAGCTCCCCTGGGCACAGCCAGCCTCCCTTGCTCTGTGCATACACGGCCATCTTGAAGTTCTCTAAGGGAAGAGGCACATTGAAACACGATAGGTGCAGAATGGTGTGCCGGCCCGCCTGGCTATTCTTGGGCACCCTGAATAGTCTGAATTGAAAGGCCTGTCCCCTCTGGCTGTGAGGAACCACCTCCAGAGGGATTGCAACTGTGCATGTCTCTCTGTTGCTATGCTGATAACGTTTGTGTCTCTCTCGGTCTCTCCCTTGAGATATGCGCTCTGGACTGGCTTCTCCACAGCAAGTTCAAGGGGAGGAGGTCTGGAAGGTACTGGAGAATCCTGCTCTCTCATGGCTCAGCCCTTCAACAGTCTGATTTGTGCACATCCACTCCTCTGAAGAGCCTGGCAATGCCAAAAGTCTCTCTGGCCTACTCTGTAGTTCAGCGAGCCATGGTGGATCTGGGTTTACCTTTAGACAGGAAGTAATCTCAGCTGAACACTGGCAGGCATCTTGTCATTATATTCATATTGCTTTGTAACATTTGTTGCAAATTAGCAAACCTTCATGCCAAAGTGATTCTCCACAGCTCTCTGCAGGAGTCACTTCGAGGGCTCATTGGAGAGTTGGGGTGAGGGTTTACATATGTAAATCGTATATTGCTGTTCTCCAAGGTGCCACTGATGATTACTTCAATGTTTTAGTTTAACAAATGCTGCATGTTGAAACCCCAGGGTTGACCATCCCATGGTTTGTACTGATTTTAGTATTGTACGATTTCAGGCAATAAGACATATAATTTATTAACGTATCACTGATTAGTAACATATCTATTATTCATACATCATGTACCCCTTGCTCCGTACTCATAGGAGTGTTCGCTCACGGGGAGGGGACCGGAGGCATGTTTCAGCAAAATAAATAGTCCCTCAGTGTAATTGCAAGCACACGTGGCTCACCTTCCAGGCGTCACCTTCGGCCTCACCCCGCCAGTCACGTTCTCTGTACTGGCTGGAACAGAGCCTTCAGTAGCACACTCCTCACGTAGTTCCTTGTTGTTCTTCTATTTCCTTTCCTAAGGTGTTTTGCTTCAGCTCCTCGGCTGCGCAGTGGTTCCCCGCTGTGCAGTGTTTCCCCTCGCACACTCCTCACGTGGTTCCTTGTTCTTCTATTTCCTTTCCTGGGGTGTTTTGCTTCAGCGCCTCGGCTGCGCAGTGGTTAAGCTAGCTTCTCCTCCTGTATTATCTGCAACTGCTGGGCGGCCACCTCAGATCAACACTGCCTGCGGCTTGTGTGTCTGGCATTGGAGTACTGGTGGTACAGCTACTGATGCTGGTGGTGCTGCGATTCCATTTCAGTCGGGGCCCTCAGCAGGAGACTTTATCCTATCTAGACACCCAAATCTCCTTTCCAAAACTTTCTAATTTCTGAAGGGGTACTTTGGGTCCCTTCTTCTGCCGACCAGTCGGCTGAGCACCTGCTGGCGCTGGGCCTGTTGAGGGCTGCTAGGCCCTGGAAATAAGGATGCGCACCAGAGAGGATACATACATCTTCTTTTATTCGTATCTAACAGCAAACTGAAACGTTCCCTTTTCCTCCTCCCCGCTCCCGTGTCATAACCCACGTGACACTGTCTCTGTCTTAAAGAGACAGGGCACACTAACAACACCTCCAGACAAATGTCCTTGCTTCCCTTTAACATTCCTCGACCAGGCGAAGCGGCTTCCTGATGGTTCGCTGCAGTCGGGAAGTGCCTTCACCACTTGGGGCCGACCCAGCACCTTGCGTCAGCACTGCCATGTAGCGACTGGATAGCCCAGGGAGAATCCACAGCTCATCCCTAGGTTCACGAGGTTCAGGATCAGGAGGCAGAGGCAGAGGCCTTTTCGTCCTCTCTCTTAACAACATGCTTGAACAACAAACCTCTTTTTCTGAATTCATAGCCGTCACCATAGTCCCTTTAACTGCGGTGACCCGAAGTGGGCTCAGAGCAAATCGAGAGTCCGACTTTCTGGACATGGCTTGCTGCACCCACACCTCATCTCCTACATGAAACTCCTTTGGTCTAGCTCCTCTCCTTTCATCGGCTTCGACCCGAGCTCTTGCTGTCCGCTCGGTGTCTCTCCTGATAATTTCATGGTCTGCTTCTGGCTAACCGACAGAGTTCCTCACGATGCGGGTGCGAACTTGATACTTCATCATCAGCTCCGCAGGAGTCTTGTTGGTGGCCTCGTGAGGTGTGTTGCGGAAGTACCGCAGCAGTCGACAGAGCGCTTGGTGTGGGTCAGCGCCCCCAATGCATGCCCTTTGTATGTTTTTCTTGATTGAGGCCATGAACCTCTCGGCCATCCCGTTGGCTTGTGGCCAGCGGGGCGTGATCTTCTGGTGGGTGAAACCCTGTGCTTCGCGAAGGTCGTAAACTCATGCCCACTGAATGGCGGGCCATTGTCGGACTTGATGGTGTCCGGGATTCCCCACTCACTTACGACCTGGTTGAATATCGCAGCAACCTGGGCAAACGCTGTGCTGTGGACGTTTATCTCTTCACTATTGGAAATCTCGAGTGTTCATCTATAAAGAGTAGCAGATATTCTCCCGATTCAAGGGGCCCATAGAAATCCATGTATACCTTTTCCCAGGGGTGGTCAGGGATCTGCATCGGTTGAATTGGGACTGGGGCCTCGGCCCTGGCTGTGCATTGGCACGCTATGCAGTTTTTCCCCCACCGGTCAACCATAGCATCCAGGAACGGGAACCACACATGGCACCTGAGCTGCCTTTTCATGTTGTCCGCTCCTCGGTGACCCTCGTGGGCTGTCTTGATAACTTCAATCCGAAGTGTCGCTGGGATGACAAGTCTACACCCTCTCAGGAGTATCGTTTTGTCCTTTACAGCCAACTCTGTTTGCACCCTGGCCAGTCTTTCCAATTTGTCTCTGCACACTCCCGGATGGTTTAATACTATTGTATTCTGTCAGACTGATCACCAGGGCCATTGGGGGGGTCCGCTGCTGAGGCTGACACAACGGGTTCAAGTGAGTTAGCCGGTGGGAGTGCGTTTGAGGTCACATAGTTAATGTATTCTGTGGCTCCGGGTCTATGCATGGGCTTGCCTGCTGGGTGTGTTTCGACAAATAGTCTGCCGGATTGTTCTCTCCCCCAGGTATGTGCCTGGGGTGAGCATCAATCCCATTTGTCTGAGCTAGTATGGCTCCTAGCCTCACCAGGCATGCATCTACTACGATTTCCGTGTGTCAGTGCGGGTCAAAGTAGGCAAGTCTCCGGGCTTCCGCCAGGGCCTGTTTTATGGTGTCAAAGGCCCCTTGACATTCAGCTGACCATGCAAACGGGACGTCCTTCTGCATCAGTCTTTGTAGCGGCTCGGTGATGGAGGCGTAATATGGGATATACCTTGCACAATAGCCTGCCATCCCGAAAATGATTGCACTTCCGCTACTTGGCATGGTTCTTGCAGGTTGAAAACGGTGGAAACCTTGTCGGGATCTGACGTCATGCCATCCGCGGAGAAAATGTTCCCGAAGAACTTGAGCTTGGTTCTGCTGAATGGGCACTTGTCAGTCTTAAGTGTCAGTTCTGCACCTTGGACGGCGGCACAGGTTGCCAGCAGCGGAGCATCGTGCTCCTCACGCGACCTTCCAAAAACAAGGATATCGTCACTGTAGTTCAGTGCCCCCTGCACTGGCATGATGACTTGTCTGATGGCCTTCTGGAAGATCTCGGCCGCTGATGAGATGCCGAAGTTTAGGCGCTTGTAGGGAAACAGGCCATCATGGGTTGCAAAGGTGGTGATGCCCCTCTATTCAGGATGCAGCTCCATCTGATGATACCCCTGGTTGAGGTAAAGTTTGGAGAAAAGAACTGCGTTGTTTAACTGGATGATCATGTCCTCTATGCGTGGTCCTGGGTGTCGTTCTCTCTGGATGGAGGTGTTGGCCATCCTCATTTCAATGCACAACCTCAGCCATCCCCCTTCCTTTGGCACGATCACGCGATCACCAGTGGTGAGACCCATGAGGTCGGGCCAGGCCCCGGTTCGATGATGCCATCATCCATTAACTGATTGAGTTCTTTCGATATGGCTGCTTGTAGGTGAAATCCCACTCTCGTTGGGTGTTGGGGGACGGGGCAGACCGATGTGTCTATGTGCAGTTTTATGGGGGGCCTTTCATCTTGCCCAGCCCTTTGCACTGAAGTGGGAATTCCTTCAGAATCATGTCTTTTGTGATGGGGCATCCGGGCGGAAGACCATTCCAGATGGTGTAGACCTGGTCCTTTGCATCGGTGAGGGGCGCAGTCGAGCGAATGGTTTCCCAGACAGGAAGCCGTGTGCTAGCTAAGCAAACATCTCCCCTTGGTGGGGCTCCGGATCACATGGATGATTGTGTTGGTGGACAATTCTCTGTGGAAGAGCCAGCTCCCGAAATATCTGATGAAGTATAGGGGGAGGTCATCTCCCCATTTTAAAATTGTGGACACTGTTTGGGCCAGCGTTGGCCTGTCAGGTATTTGAAGGAATTCTTTCTCTCCCATGATGTTTACGGTGGCCCAGAGTCGACCAGGAAGCAAAACTGTCTCCCACCTATCTCCACTGGTATCCTGGGTGCCTCTCTTGCTTCTCTCTCATCCATGATGAGGTTTACATATTCGTCTTGGGCATACTGGTCGTACTGGTCACTCTCATACTCCAGTCCTTTGGGTGCTGCCACGTACTGGCTTTGGCGCGGCTGTGGAAGTCCATCGTATTCATCCCTTATCCGCGAGTTCTGTTCATAGGTCTCGACCTCTTGGGGGTCGTCTTCCGGGTAGTGGTCCTCTATCACCCTCACATATCTTCTCGGCCCTTGCTGGTAGGGGCACATCTGGTATGCTGGGTTCTGCGGGGTCAGATTGTATGCCCTGTACAGTGGTGGCGGTGTCATGTGCGGTGTGGGGAAGGGCCTACCTTTCCTACAGACTGACTGGAAATGGCCTTCTCTGCTGCAGTTTCTGCACCTCCTTGGTGAGCACGGGGGCATGTCCCTGAGTGGGGAAACGTCATCCCGCAGTGGTAACATTGCCTGTGCATTCTGGTGGCCGTTTGGTATCCCCTGCCGGAGCTCCTTTCCCCGGGTCTTGGATTGGCTAGCTGGATCACTGTGATGAGCTCCCCCTTATCTTTTTTGAATGTGGTGCTCCCTGACATCTGGGTTGCCTGTACGTCCACTCTCTCGAAAATTCTGGCCATTTCGCGGACTTCATCGATGGAGAGCGGTTTCTTGAGAGTCTGGGACAAACACCCCCCAATCACCCTCGGGTGAATAGCTTCATCCACATCCAGCGAGAAGGCATGGAACTGGTGGTGGGCTCCTTTAATCCTCAGTCAAGTGATGAATTTGTCCACTGTCTCTTCGCCCCTCTGGGTACGCTGATTGAACATGTACCTCTCGTAGTCTCTATTGGGCTCAATCACTAGTCTTTTGTTGAGGGCTGTGATCAGTGCCGCAAAATCGGGCAGGTTGTCAGCGGGGATCGTCTTGATGAGTGTCTTGAATTCAGTGCTGGCTATGTTGAGGAACATGCTGCATAGCTTCGGAGGGTTTTCCTCACCAGCCACCGTAATGAAGTTATTATAGTGTTCCAGCCATTCCACCGACCGTGGGCCCTTGTCGACCTGCAGGGTCATGAAGAATGGGAGCGGCATGCAGTGGCCGTGGGTCTTATGAGAGCGTCTTGTGCGGCCTGGGGTTACATGGCAGGACCAGGTGGTGAGCTCATGGTGGCAAGCGGGATATCCTGGTGGTTGCACCACTTATCTTGAGCCCCTCTGTAGGCAGTGGATGGCAGCGGTGGCAGTAATGTCTTCTAGTGGCGGCCAGCGGGAGGCAGGTAGCCAGTGTTCAGGCATGTGGAGCAGTGGTGGCTCCCAGAAGTGTGTGTGTCCCCTCTAGGCTTAATGGTGGAGCCAGTCCCAGTCTCAAGGCTCTTGGAAGAAGGGGGCAGGCTGGGCCCTCAATGGAGAGACGGGCAGCGGGTGAGCAACGTGTGTCCCAGTGTTACATGACAAATTGCAGGGTATCCGGGCCACGAAGGGTGAAAGGGGTCACCCATCTGTAGATGCACGTGCTCCTACACGTGTGAGCATTCCAGCTGCTGGCTGATTGCCGCACAGCGAAAGGAGATGTAGCACTTCTCCTCCTGTGCACCGTGCACAGGGTGCGTGTGCTGGGTGCACGAGGGGGAGGGGGCCTGGGATCAGGCCTCGCTGTGTCGGCAGAATCACAGGAGCAGCTGTGGACACGGCCCGAGAGCAGCCGCTTGAACAGATACGGCGGAGTGGGATCACAAGCTGCCTGGAGGAGGAGGACTCTGGGGGGCAGAAGAGTCAGCCTCAGCGGCAGTTGTTGAAGGCTGCTAGGCCCTGGAAATAAGGATGCACACCAGAGAGGATACATGCATCTTCTTTTATTCTCATCTAACAGCATACTGAAACTTTCCCTTTTCCTCCTACCCGCTCCTGCGTCACAACCCACGTGACCCTGTCTCTGTCTTAAAGAGACAGGGCATGCTAACAGGGTCCGGGGCTAAAACCACCAGGGCTCTCCCCAAGTCTCCAGTTTAGGGCAAAAGACCGGGCTTGTGCCTGAGGATCCCTGGTCGGGGAGTAAGACCGAAAATCAGTCAGTGGGCTAAAACAAGGCAGGTGCCGGAGGGCCCTAGTAGGTGTCTTGCTTATCCAAGGTGGTTAGGACACCATGTCTGCACTGTTCAGGGCTGTTTGACTAATAACACTGGAAACACCTCTATCTGTGAGATGCCTTTCAATAAAAAGTCAGTTCAGCACATGCGAGCATATTCTCTGCTATTTTTTTTTTTAATTTTTTATTAACATATTTGGTAACATCCCAGAACACCAATTTCCCCCCTCCCCCACCTCCCTCCCCCTCTTCCCCTAACACCGTCAAACTTTAATATTGACACCAATAGCACAACCCCACCCCCATATCCACCCTCCCCACAGAGTCCGGTCCGATCCAATATGTTTCAGTGGTTCCGGACGCCGCCGTCAGTATCTTTTCCTGGTCTGCAGATCCTGTAGGGATCGAGCGTTATTACCATCAATTCCCCAAAGTGCACCCGACCTCTCCTCCTCTACCCCCCTCCCATTCATGCTCGCCCCTACTGGTTCACGGGGGTCGTAGATCATTGTCCCTTGACAAGTCATTTAACAGCTGGGTCCAAGAGATCGTTATCACCTCCCCATCGGCCTCAGGGATCATTCCCTACAGAACTGTCAATTCCGCCAACCCCCACCTTCGCACATCATTCCGCCATTGACCAATCGACGGTCCTTGGGGACATTTCCACGCTATCGCCATTCGGCGCTTCGCCAACACCAGTAAAAATCGACCCATCCTGTTTTGTACTTTGCATCTTTTCCCCCCTGGGAGTTTCCTCCATAAACAGACTTCTGGAGTCCGTTCCCACCCAGTACCCAATAACGCATTCACTCCCGGAGGACCCCATCCCAATACTCTACTATTAGATCACACGCCCATGTCATATGCCAAAACCCTGCCTGCGACTTACCGCATCTAGGACATTCATCCGACCCCTCCCCGTTTATTGCTCGATACGTCATCGGGGTTACATAGGTCCTATGTAAAATATTGAATTGGATCAATTGGAACCGAGCATTCCTGGATGTCTTCGAAACCAACTCCCAGACCTGCATCCACTCTTTTCCCGTTATTTGACGACCCATATCCACTTCCCATTTCTCCTTGACCCTTAGATCCCCTCTCACCTTCCCTGCCCGCAGGGCCTTGTAGAGCCGTGAGATACGCGCCCTCCTCCCATATAGTCTAACAGGACCCGGAGAACCGGGCACACCTCCGGCTCCTCTGGAATTTCCACCCACAACTCCGCTAGTCTACCAACCACCGCTCCATATGCCAAAAAGAGCCCCTGCATCAGCCCAAACGTCTGACACCATTCCTGGCAAGTTAGTAATTTCCCATCCTCAAAGAGGTCCCCCACTTTTTCACACCCCTTCTCCTTAAGTCTCTGAATTCCCACCCTCCCAATTGCCTGGCGGAGTTTCTGGTCTACACCCCAAGGGAGACCACCCTCATACCGGCCTGTCTCTCCCCTACCCCCAACATATTTCCTCCAGGTCTCCCGCACCGCCTCAAAAACCACCGTCCTGCCTTTATCCCCCAACGGGCGCCAGAGTAATTCAACCGGCCTACAATTGGGTGGTAAGTCTCCCATCAGCCCTTTTAGGGTCTCCCCCCCCTAGTTGGTCCCACACCATTACCGACTGAAGTTGTGCCGCCACAAAGTATCCTTCATAATTCAGGAGATCTAGACCTCCTTCTTCCCTAGGTCTTCAAAATGTTTCTACACCCTCCTCCTCTTCAAGCCCCACAGGAGCTCCCTCACCTTAACGTCCAACATCCTGAAAAAAAATTGTTTTGCAACATATGGTATATTAGCAAAGAAGTAAAGGAGCCGCGGCAATATGACCATCTTGCACAGCGCTACCCTGCCCATCAGAGAGAGGGGTAAGATCTTCCAAAGTTGAATCGAGTCCCCTATTTTAGACAGTGCCCTCCCCGTATTGTGCACAAACGTCTCCTCCATCACATGAAATATACGTATCCCCAAATATTGGAACGATTCAGTGTCCCACTTTATCCCTAACTCCGGCAACCTCTTTAATGGACAATCCCGTAGCCCTCCCAGCGGGAACAGCACTGATTTCTCTGGATTAATGCGGAATCCTGACATGTACCGACATTTTTTCAAAATTTCCAACAGTTCGGGGAGCTATGTCGCCTGATCTACCACATACAACAACAGTTCGTCTGCATAAAGGGACAACACATGTCTTCTCCCTCCTACCGCAATACCCGTCTCCTCCATTTCCTGACGCAGAAAGGCCGCCAGCGGCTCCACGGCCAGAGCGAACAAGATCGGAGATGCCGCACACCCCTGCCCGTCCCTCTCCCCAACTCCCATATCCCCGACACCCAATTATTAGTCCGCACCATCGCCCGAGGCTTCTCATACAGGAGGGATATCCACCTACAAATCTTTCCCCCAAATCCAAACTCCCGTAAAACCCGGAACAGCCACCTCCACTCCAGAGAATCGAACACCTTCATAGAGTCAAATGTCGCTATCGCCATGTCTTGTTTCTTCAGTTTCACAGAGTCCATTATGTGGTGCAAACGAGACAGGTTCCCAGATGTATTTCTCCCCCCAACAAACCCACACTGGTCCGGGTGGACCAGGGTTGGCGCCACCCTTGCCAACATGGCCGCAAGAATCTTCCCCAGGATTTTCCCATCGACATTCAGCAAGGAGATCGGCCGGTATGCTGCACAATCCCTTGGATCTTTCCCTTCCTTTAAGATGACCGTATTCCCCGCCTCTCTCATTGACTCCGGAAGATAACCCTGTTGAAAGGCCTTGTCATATACCTTTATCAGGTGTGGCACTAGGAGATGAGCAAACTCTGAATAAAATTCCACTGGAAGTCCATCGCTCCCCGGGGCCGTGCCTCTCCCCATTGTGCGGATCGCCCAGCGAACATCCCCCTCTTGCATTGGAGCTTCCATTTCCTCCCGCTCGTCCTCCTCCAACCTCGGAAGCCGCACTCTCTCCATAAGGTCCTCCACATCTGTTTCCACATATCCATCCTCACTCGTATATAGCTGCTTATAGAAAGCCACAAACGCCTCATTAATCCCTCCCTGAGTTACTACTTGAGTCGGCTGCTCCCTTTTCACCAACCAAGCCAACAGCTTACCCGCCTTGTCCCCTTCACCATGTAGCCTAACATCCCGCTTACTACTGTCAAAGTGTGACAACTCCTCCAGAGTTTTCTGGTGAGATTCCAGCGTCCGCGCCAGTTCCTCACCACCCTCTCCCCCCTAGCCACTTCTCTGTCCAAGTCAGCCACCTTGGCCTCCAATTGTCTCAACCTTTGGCAGAGCCGCTTACGCATGCCCACAATCATGGACAGACATTTCCCCCTAATAGTCGCCTTAAAGGCATCCCACAACATCCCCCTGGCTTCCACCGAGCCCTCATTAATCTCAAAATACGCCCTAATCTTGTCTCTAAATTTGCTCACAAACGCCTCATCCCTTAGTGCCTCCCTATGGAGGCACCACAACCGGCATGGGGGGCGCACCTCAGTCTCAAACAACGTGGCCACAAGAGGGGAGTGATCAGGCAGGGTACCTCCCAGATACATTACCTCCCCAAAATACTGGCAATGCTCCCTTCCCGTGATAAGGTAATCCAGGCGGGAATATGAACCGTGTACCCCCGAGTAATAGGAGTAGCCTCTTTCCTCCCCATGTTGTTCCCTCCATACCTTCACCATGTCCAGTTCCGTCATTATCTTATGGAGAGACTCTAGAATATATTTCTTGGGCACTCCCCTACTGCCAACCCCGTCCAGCCTCTCCTCCAGGTGACAATTAAAATCCCCTCCCCAAATCAGCATTTCCCCCCTATACGCCCCATCAAGCGCAGTACTGAAGGGAAGTACTCCTTGTCGTCTACATTTGGCTCGTACGAATTAACCACAGTGACAGCCTTTCCCTCCCACAAACATTGTGCCAGGACTGTCCTGCCAATCTCATCCTTCACTACCGGATTCACCGTCAGTGGTATCTGCTTCGCCACCCAAATTCACACACCTCTCGTCTGGGTAGAATAAGTTGTACCAAATACTTGCCCTCCCCACATTTTCCCCAGCTTCCCCAACAGTTCCACCCCCTCATGAGTCGCCTGTAACAGGGCCACCTGTATCCCCTGTCTTTTCAAAAAGTCCCCCACTCTCCACCTTTTCTGATACGCCCCATCCCCCGGACATTCCACGTCCCGATTCTCAACCCAAACCCACCCATCAGAAACCTTAGGTCCTCACTTATGTTATCCCCTCACCTCCCCCACCTTCTCGAGAACCTGTGACCAATTGCCCCCCTATCCTCCCCTCGTCTCCAACCACCACCGTATCGGACCTTTCTCTCCCCCCCCAGAACCAGAAACCCTCCCGTTCACACCGAACCCCAACTTGGTGCATTAACTCTATATCCCCCCAACTTCCCCCAGTCCCTCCTCTCCCCTCTCCCCAGCCTTCCCCTAAACCCTTCAACTGCGATGAGTGGTCAGGCCACCCTGTCGGACTGACCTCCTCCACTCTCTCTCTCCCTTGTTGTAGACCCCTTGACTCTCCTACCTCACCCTCTCCTCCTCTGATGCGAGTAGTAGCCACCAGTGTCAAAAACCCTGGGGGAAACTCCCACCCTCCTGGCACCACACCTCCTGCAACTAAAAATAGCAACCCCTCCTATCCTGTTTCACCTACCACCACCCCCAGGTGGCTCCCACCTAGAGGTTCGATCCCTGTCCATCCTCTTCTCACCATCGCCTTTAATCTTCCGCTTCCCGGTGCACCCCTTCTCTAGTCCCCCCCCAGCTGGGACCCCATCCCAGACGCCCTCCTACCCAGCCAGTCCCATACCTCTCTCGGGGATGCAAAAAACCACGACTGCCCCCCTGATAGAACTCTCAACCTTGCCGGGAAAAACATCATATATTTCAAGTTCAGTTCCCGTAACTTCCTCCTCACAGCATCATAGGACCTCCTTTGCCGCTGCACTTCTAGCGTGAAATCCGGTTAAATCCGCATCCATGCTTGTCTGACCTCATAGCTGCCCTCACTCTGCGCTGCCTGCAGAATGTCATCTCGATCACGAAAGTTCATAATCTTGGCCACTATCACCCTGGGTGGCGCACCCGGAAACGGGGGTTTGCCCGGAACTCTATGGGCCCTCTCCACTGTAAAGAGCTTGGATAGCCCCTTAATGCCCAGCACACGAAGAATCAAATCTTCCACAAACAACTCCATGCTGGGGCCTTCTTCTTTTTCCGGCACTCCAACCAGGCAAATATTACACCTCCTGGAGCGGCCCTCCGCATCCTCAGCTCTCACTTTCAGCATCCGAGTTGCCCCCACCAGACCAGTCACCTGATTTTTAAGCCTCTGGACTTCATCTTCCACCGTAGAGCCCCTCCGTTCCACCTCCGTCACTCTTTCGCATACTTTCCGAAGATCCGCCCTTACCAAGGTGACATCTACCCCCACCTCCTTGATGCTCTCCTGCAAGGTGGCACGGGACGCCTGAATAGCTGCCATCAGAGAGACCAAGGTCACTGCAGCTTCCACCCTACTAGTAGATTCCTCTCCCAACTGCCGCTCCAATCCATCCTGTCTAGGCGCTGTATCCCGCACCTCTGCATATTTGTCAATTTTTTGCTGATTTTTCCCCATGGCGAGCCAAATAGATCACTTCCACTCTCCGGGCGAAGACTCGCTGCCGCCTACAACCTCCGTACATACAAAAGCTGCGCCTCAAAAGCACACCTCCCTCGCGCCACAGCGTCGCAGGAAAGCAATAATTGGGTTATTTCAACCCCAGCAAATCCTCACCTCCAGATATGGCTGTGTTTTAGCACACCCCTCGTGCACCGCCACCAGCCCCTCCGACAGCAACCCCACACTAACCTCATTGAGGGGGGATCGCTGCCGATATAGGCACTCCAAGCCCCGCTGCACTCGCCGTCTCCTCCTCGTCCTCGGAGCTCTGCCCTACCGCCGTAACAATGCTCACCGGGGACGACTTCAGAGGTAAGGGGTTCCCTACTCACTGGAGCGACAGCCCTCCTTCTCAGACCATGCTTTCCTCAGGGGGGATGACTTGCTGCCCTGTCCGATGTGTTTCATGCCGGGCCTCCCGAGCCCGGTACTCTTTCCCGCGATGTCTTCGCCGTCCGCTTCCTCTGGCTCCCGGAAGGTCAGCCGTCTCATGCAGCTCGGCTGCAATCCCGCTCGCAGCCGGACCGCCGCTCCTCCTTCTCTAGGGGCAGGTAGCCGCCACACCTCTGGCGCCTGGCTTCGCCGTGTCCAGCTCTACCGAGGCTACAGCTGAGGCAGGGACCCCCCCGACTTCCAGGTCCATTTGTTCCACACCAGAACCTAGGGGTTTGCAACACGGATATCTGCAGGATTTACACCGCGGCCCGGGAGCTCTGGGAACCTACGTCTTCATCGCTCCACCGCTGGCCACGCCCCCATATTCTCTGCTATTTAAGTAAAATGATTAATCAATTGTAACTACGCTGCCCCAGAAACCTTTCTCATATCAGTTCATCAAGTGTCAGAATCAGTGAAACACTTGCCCGATTCATGGAATATTTGCCCAGTTCAAAGTGAATTTTCACTGCTGAAAAGTGACTTTGCACTGCGGACACAAAAACTGATTCATGAAACCGTGCAGAGTGTATTTTTGCCGTGCAAAGTCCGTGCAAAGTCATTTTGTACTGCAAAAACGATTATGCGCTGACTTTGCCCGGACTTTGTACTGCAAAAATACACTTTGCACGGTTGCATGAATCCGGGCTTGTGTCGGCAGTGCAAAGTCACTTTTCAGCAGTGCAAATTCACTTTGAACCGGGCAAATATTCCATGAATCGGGCCCTTGGTACTCCAAATGCTGAAAAACCACCTAGTGTGCAGATTAGTATCTCTAGACATGTCCAAATCTGTGCTTTGGTGATGCCTCACACACACATATATGCATGCGTGTTTGTGTGTGTGTGTGTATATATATATTTCTGAGGCTTGTGGAATCTGCTTAGATCACATGCTGTGCATAGGCCGACATCTAGTGGAAGCTGCGGAGTATTACAGTTTGTTTTTCGAAACTCGAAAATGGGCGTCGACACAGGGCGTGCCAGTAATACTATCCCTAGTGTGACGTCCACTGTACCCAAGATCCCTCACGCGTCTAGGATCCTCAGATTGTTTTTTTCCGCCATACTGGTCGGAAGCATTTTGCGGAGTCCCCTGGCCTTAGTCATACTTTTGCTAAAAATTTAAAATAATAATCTATTGACATCCTTCCCCACCCGAACTTCGACACTCGACGCCGGCTGGAGAAGAAATCGACCGTCGGCTGCTGCATGACGGATTTGGGCCTCGGAAGGCCGCTGGCCTCGGCCCTGCAAGTAGGGAGAGTGGGGGGTGGAACATAATCTACACTCTTGGTATATAGGTACACCTTATACATTTCCTACACTTAACAGCCCGCTGCCTCAAGGTGCGTATGGAGGGTACCCCTTTTCAATTCTGCCCCAAGTGCAATCGCAAATACCCTTGGGTCGACAGGCACGCCACGTGCAATCTCTGCTTGTCGAGGGACCACCCCGAAGCGAACTGCAGATCGTGTAGTAGGTTTAAACCTAAGACACTTAAGCACCGTTCGACGAAGCGTTGGGCCCACCACGCCAGGCAGGCGGCCATGGCAGCGCAGGGCGCCTTCAGCGACGGCAGCGACGCCGTACTTTTGGACGGCGAGGGCATTACGGCGTCGAAAGACAGCCGAGCGCAGGTCCCCGACCTCGGAAGGTCGTCCGGCAGGGCGGCTATGGGGAAGACCCCCGGCGACCCAAGCGCTTCACATACTACACACACTAAACACACTAAGTCCAACCGAGACTTGACGACGTCGAGTTCTCGGAAAGAGGCACAAACAGAACGGTCCGATTCGGTGTCCTCTGGGCGCTCTCGATCAAGATCGCCGCATGACTCCAGGCAATCATCCACTCTTGCCAAGAGTGCCTCGCTCCCTAGACGAAGACGACTTCCACCCCCAGGTCGCGCTCCAGGAGTCGGAGCCCGCAGTTAAAACCAGCGAGGCCCCACGCTCGAAGGACAGGGACACCACCCCCGATCCTCGACGCCAGGCGTCGAAAACCTCCGGAGCCACTAAAGGACAGGGAAAACATTTTTCCACTCACGGGGAGGGGGGAAAACAGCAGAAGAAACAACCTTTGCACTCTTCCACACCTGTGAAACACACCACTCCCCCTAAACAGACAGACAAAACCAGGTCTGCTGATATGTCTAAAACCAGCAAAGCTACTCAAGATAAATCCCATAGACTTGCTGAGAGGGTCATCCTCAGTTCCAAAAAATGGTCCAGTGAAGACATAGATAGGGTCATGTCAAGAATGTCTTCTTTGGCAGATTTTTATGATAAAAATCCAGAACATTTCCTCTCGTATGATCCACAGGGGGCGACACCCTCAGGCTCTACTGATCCTATACCCCCGAGTAAGAAGCCCCGGTTTGAAACTCCGATGAGGTCAGAACCCTTCGAGGTACAACCTTACGCAAGACCATACTCACTGTATCAAGGAGAGGCTTCCTTTTGTGAGGACCAAGAATTTGGTATGATAGAAGAGCAAACCGGGACGGGCTACTATGGGGATGATGAGGACCAGGAAGAGGAGGACCCGGAAACATACAGAGTAGATTCCCCGGTAGAGAACGAAGCCCCGGTTACCGACTCCCCGGTGGATAACCAACCCCTCCTAAACGAGGTTCTCGCATGCGCAGCAGAACATTTCCACATTGACACCCACGGTGTCCAGGAGGAAAGGGACTTCGCAGAAGAGTTAGTGGGAGAAAGGAGGCCTGTTGCCCAGACCATCCCTATCCTTAAGTCCATTCAGCGGAGAATAGATCCGTCCCTGGTGAACCCGAACCTCACCAGAGCAGTCAATCCCAGGGTTGAAAAACTTTTCAGGGCGGCCCAGTCTGACCCTCTCTATATAAGATGACATCTGAAGCCAGACTCCCTAGTTGTCACCAACACTCATAAAAGGGCTGGAACACCCTTGTCATCGTCCGAAGCTCCTCCCGACAAGGAGAGCAAAAAACTATACGGTTTCGGCAGGAAATTAGCCTCAACGTCCGCCTATCAAGCAAGGATTGCAAACTCCACCACCCTGTTGGCCAGCTACAACTGCCATCAGTGGGAAGAAGTCGCGGCACTCATAGCCTCTGCTCCTGAACATTTAAAGGGCCAGTTAGCTTGGATTTCCGCAGAGGGTAGAGCCGTGTCTGGTTGCATTTTGAAAGCAACTTTCAACGCCGCAGACAACACAGGCAGATTGATAGCGGAAGGCACTGTTATCAAAAGACATGCGTGGTTACGGCAGTCTGGTTTTAAGGCAGAAACCCAGGCATCATTGTTGGACAAACCGGTGGAAACCGATCTGTTGTTTGGTAAGGCGGTCGAAGACGCACTGAAGAATGCCAAGGACGAATACGAAACACTCAAGTCCCTTGGCCAGTTAACCAATAAACCCCCTCACCAGAGAGGGAATAGTAATTTTCGTCGCCCACGCGGCCAAAATTCCCAGAGAGGATCTACCTATTCCCAGGGGCAGGGTACACAGTGGAACAACAACCAACAGTCTACCCAGGGTTACGGCAGGGGTAATAGAAGAGGTCGTGGTAAAGGCAGAGGCAGCCCCAACAAGGGAGGTGGCACGCCTCCACCAAAGCAGTGACGCTCAGTTCAGGGTCCCTTCTCACGCAACCCCAGTAGGGGGACGCATTTCCAACTTCACCCAGGCTTGGGAAGGGATCACATCAGACAGATGGGTGCTGTCAACAGTATCCACAGGATATTGTATAGAACTACTGCAGCGTCCCCGGAACCATCCTCCACGACAAAGAGTACACTCTTTAGAACATCAGAAGATTCTCCTCGAGGAGATCGCCATTCTGCTAGAAAAGGACGCGATAGAACTCGTCCCGGGACACCAGGTAAACAAGGGTATTTATTCAACGTACTTCCTTGTGCCAAAGAAAGATTTGACAATGCGCCCAGTATTGGACTTACGGCCTGCCAACAAGTATGTCAAGCCCCAAAAAGTTCGTATGACCACGCTACAAGAGGTAATCCCCCTCCTAAAAAAGGGGGATTACATGGCAACCTTGGATATGAAAGATGCTTATTTTCATATTTCCATGTTCCCACCGCACAGAAAGTATTTGTGCTTCAAGGTGGACAGTCGACACTACCAATTGAAGGTACTGCCCTTCGGGATAGCTTCAGCACCAAGGGTATTCACCAAGGTACTGGCGGTGGCGGCTGCACACCTACGCAGGGAGGCAATCCCAGTGTACCCTTATCTGGACGACTGGCTCATAACGGGGGAAACCCCAGGAATTTGCAGGACAAACATCCAAAGGACTATCGACCTCCTTCACGAGTTAGGCTTCTCAATCAACGAGAAAAAGTCAAGCCTAGTGCCAAGCACCTCAAAACAATTCCTAGGAGCAATCCTAGATACCCAAGAGGGGTCGACCTTTCCTTCAGAAGAAAGAATTCGGAATATACTACTGCAAATTCCGCATTATCAGTCCGGTCAACAAATAACGGTACGCAAAGCAATGCGTTTACTGGGCATGATGGCGTCATGTATTTACCTGGTCCCCCATGCGCGCCTGCGCATGCGTCCCATGCAGGAATGGTTGACGAAACAGTGGTCTCAGGCAAGTGGTCAGTGGGACGATCTAGTGGTTGTTTCACCAACACTGGTACAAAGCCTTCACTGGTGGACAAGAGAGAATCTCGCACAGGGGAAACCCTTTTACGATCCCGAGGTACAGGCAATAGTCACTACAGATGCATGCCTGACGGGGTGGGGAGCTCACCATCTCCACCACACAGCTCAGGGTCTCTGGTCTCACTCAGTGGCCAAGAACCACATCAACCTGCTAGAGCTTCTGGCAGTATTCAGAGCGATTCAGGCGTTCGAGCCCCACCTACTAAACCTATCAGTGCAAATCCGGACGGACAGCACAACAGCCATGTTCTACCTGAACAAGCAAGGAGGGACTCGCTCGCCAAATCTGTCCAAGCTTGCCCAGAAAATCTGGATATGGGCACTCAGACGGAACATCTTCCTGTCATCACAACATGTTCCAGGGGAGCTCAATTCCCTAGCGGATGCTCTGAGCAGAGACTCCCTCCCAGAGGAACACGAATGGGTTCTACACAGAGAGGTCGTAGAAGATATCTTCTCTCAGTGGGGTTTCCCCACTATAGACCTATTCGCCACAAGCGAAAACAGACAATGCCCAGGATTTGCATCCAGGTTCCCCCAACCAGACTCCCAGGGGAACGCCCTGTGGATGAACTGGTCAGGGATGTTTGCGTACGCTTTTCCACCAACTCCTCTCATCAGGAAAGTGGTGAACAAGATGAACAGAGAGTCGATGACGCTCGTCCTAGTTGCTCCCATGTGGCCAAGACAACCGTGGTTCCCACACCTACGCAGGATGGTGGTGTGCGAGCCCATCAAACTTCCAGCCTGGTACAACCTATTGTCCCAGCACCAAGGTCAAACAGTGCACCAGCAACCCAACTCAATGAACCTGGCAGCATGGCTCCTGAGGTCATAGAGTTTGGACATCTCAATTTGCCACAGAGGTGTATGGACATCCTAAAGGAATCTAGGAAACCAAACACAAGGCACTGTTACTTTGACAAGTGGAAGAGGTTTGTTATCTGGTGCAAGAGTAGATCAATCAACCCCGTTGATTGCACTCCTTCCACTATTGTTACATACATGCTCCACCTGCTGGATGCAGGATTGTTTTTTAACTCACTGAAAGTACACCTGGAAGCCCTGTCGGCTTACACCACTTCCCATAGCAAGATTTCGTGGTGGAAAGTACCAGTAGTTAAAGCCTTCATGGAAGGAGTAAAGAGATTTCACCCTCCTATTTCAAACCCACCACCAGGGTGGGACCTTAATGTGGTGCTAGCCAAGCTCATGGGCCCCCCTTTCGAACCCATGCATAAAAGCAGTCTCAAACACCTGACTTATAAAACGGCCTTCTTAGTAGCTATTACTTCTATAAGAAGTGTCAGTGAAATTCAGGCTCTGTCAGTGCAGGATCCCTTCTTTACTGTCCATAAAGACAAACTGGTTTTACGCACACACCCTAGGTTCTCACCTAAATTTATATCTAAATTCCATGTAAACCAGTCCATCGAGCTTCCGGCTTTCTTCCAGGACCCGCAAAGCTCGGCTGAGGTGAAACTACACACCCTAGATGTGCGTAGGGCGGTCCTCTACTATGTAAATAAGACCAGACCGCTAGGAAAAACAGATCAACTGTTTGTCTCCGTAGCTACAGGCAGAGAGGGGGATTGCGTCTCTAAAGGTGCCATATCGAAGTGGAAATGTACCCCTTGACACCATTTGCAAAGCAGCTACTTGGAGCTCTATTCACACTTTACTCAGCATTACTGCATTGACACCCATTCCAAGGCAGATACACAAGTGGGACAAGCGGTTCTAAGACACTTATTTGCTCATGACCCTTCTCACATCCCACCTCCTTCTTCAGGTACTGCTCGCTAATCTATGCACAGCATGTGATCTAAGCAGATTCCACAAGCCTCAGAAGGGATATATTACTCACCGTAATCGTATTTCTGATGCTTGTATCTGCTTAGATTCACATGCGACCCACCCTTCCTCCCCTCTGAGAGAAGGCGCATGATGGCTTGTAGTCTTACCTTTCTGTCTATCTGCTTGGATTATCTGTACTCATGCTACTCCTCATGCTACCTCATGTCAGAAAAAATACAATCTGAGGATCCTAGACGCGTGAGGGATGTTGGGTACAGTGGATGTCACACTAGGGATAGTATTACTGGCACGCCCTGTGTCGACGCCCATTTTCGAGTTTCGAAAAACAAACTGTAATACTCTGCAGCTTCCACTAGATGTCGGCCTATGCACAGCATGTGAATCTAAGCAGATACAAGCATCAGAAATATGATTACGTTGAGTAATGTATATCATATATAGACATATGTATGTTTTTTCTTTTTTACATTTACCTTCAAAAGGAGAAAACCTGGCTGAGCGATGGCTGTAACCTTGGATCCCATTGGGCTGCCACAATACTGCACCCCTATCCCAAATTGGTATACAAGCAAACGAGTCCTAATAAACCTTAATTAGTAAGAAGTTCCAGGACCAATCATTTAATACTTCCAAGGTCCTTCTCCTGGTACCTCCATACATAGACGGCCAAAAAATGTGTAAAACTTGGCCTCTTTACAGTTTGAGTAGCCTTGAGAAATCGCATGCGCCGCAAAACATTTGCTGGATGTTTAACAGTGCAAAAATAGAAAGAGTTGGCATTACTCAGTATCATTACATTGATCGAGAAAACAGCACTACCGCACTGAGCTCAGGAGGTCATAGCAAAGAGCACTACCTTACTAAGTGAGTTCATGAGGCCACAGCACACAGCACTACCTTACTAAGTGAGTTCAGGAACCCTCCAGCCTCTTTTCCTTTGCAGATGGGGAGCAGGTGCAAGTGGATCTAGGTCACCAGGCCTAAGCACCACCCACCTTCTTAGCCCTGCCTCTTCCTTCCTGCTCTTAAGTCTTAGATCAAGGGCATCTCTAGCCCGGGCATCCAAAGTGAAGGGCAGACAAAGAAAAGGCCAATTCCTGTTTGGACCAGGAGGACCCAGGGCCCGACCCCCTGCACGGACAGCAGGTAAGTATGCACCAACATGTGTTACTCCCTCTGTTCCCACATGTCATGCCAACCCCTTCTTGTCCTCCGTGATGTTCCCTTGTGTCCCCCACCCTTCTCAGACAGGTGTTGCCTATTTTGCTTGATTCTTCTACCCTGATCCCCCTCCAGCCTACTTCTGCAGGAGTCTGTCCTGATACATTCTGGTTTCACCATCACCGTCTTGTGGCCAATGCTGGATTTGACTTTTATGGACCTCATTGATTCACGGTGCGTCACCCTTTCTCAACTCTCATGCTGGACTTCCTTTGCATCTTGTACTCATGGTGGCCCTGAATCATGCTGTTCCCATCTTCATCTTGTATCCTGGCTTGCAACTTTATGTGTTACTACTGACTTCTGCAATTGTATTCGCTCGTCCCTCTTGCTTCTCCACTCTTTTTGACTGCTTACTGTCTGTTTTCTCCTTCTCTCCCTTTCTCCCTTTTCCTATCTCCTCCTCTCCTTACTTTCTTCTATGCACTTACTCTATCAGAATTGTCCCTGGGCCTAGTATGATAGCAACCTTGTCTGCCCCCCCCTCCCATTACTTGTTTCCTCCCCGCCACCCTCACCCCCCCAGCACTATATGAAATGTCGTCAGGCCTAGTACGATAGCCGCTTGTTTTGTTCCTCCCCTCCCTTTCTGCATCCCTCTCCCTCACCTTTTGTTTTTCTCCAGTTCTACCAGAAATGTCGTCAGGCCGAGTACGATAGTTAATTTCACACCCTTACTTTTCATGGCCTGTAAGAATGTAATTGTATTTTCCCTTGTTCCCTCCTTTGCCTTGAAGCGCTTTGAAACACATTGTGTATAGGCGCTATATAAATAAACTATCATATCATACAGCACTAGTGAGTTCAGGAGGCCATAGCAATGTTCATCCACAAACAGGTTTTCCCCTCTTTCTTGTTTTCACATTGTAAAACTGTATCAGTCGTCTGCAAACCGTTAAACTATATACATATTGGGACTGTCAGCATTAAAACCTTAGTAACTGAGGGAGTGGCCATTATCACAGGATGGGAGCGCCAAGAAACAACACAGGTGGCAACAGTGCACGGTATAAAAACCCTTTTTTAACATAACATAACATGATGACCCACCACCAAGTTTGCCTCGCCCATAAATTGGGAAATCCCAAGCGATAATGACCACATAAGGCTATTAGCACATTGTGGTAATAGCGATAGATATTTTGGAGTTTTTGTGGTTCCGTGAAAACGTCACTGTAATAGTGAGCAAAGTAAATAGGCAGTTTTATTCAATTAAATGTGCTTTTATTGAGTAGTATTTAAATAAAGTTGTCTTCGTACATTAAGCATTTCAGTTGCCATCTTGGTTGTAATGGAACTGATTTAACACGAGTCTGCATTATGTCATGTAAGAGTAAACCGGTTTAATATAAGAAAGTGAAAGCATTTTCCAACGTTTTAGCTTTCTCTTGTTTTGTTAAATCGGATGTTGCAGCAAAAGAATGCTCCTCCCAAAAAAGAGGGCGTCTTGTGGAAAAAATCCTTGCTTAGAAATTGCATTGTTGTTTCCCTGTTTGCTTTTGAATACAAACATGTTGAGAGTGCAGTCAACACCAGTTGTTATTGACTGCACTGAACATTCTGATTGGCTAAAAGGAGGTCAATAATGATCTCCCTGTGCTAACAAGATTTGCAGGTTGTTCTTTGTATATATAAAAAGAAAAACGCATAGGATCTTGCAGCAATGATACCTTTATGACTTCAACTCCATGTTCTTTTCTGCAAGCTTTCAAGACTACATGGGTCTCTTGCTCAGGCAGCAACAGTACCACTGCAACCTGAAGGTTTCACCTATTGTTGAGCACTACATTTAAAATAAAAACAACATTGTTAAAACCTTAACTCGGCCTCCTTTTGTTTTGTAATGTTATTAAGGTGTAAATTTAGTCTTTTGTTTTTATATTGCTGTTGTATTTGTTTTCATGGGAAAAGTGAGGCGATATGCCGCAAGGTGGTGGGCCCTCCCTGTAGGTAATGGCTGCTGCCCAAGTTAAGGGCCTGTGGCAGCGGGGGTCCCTTAATGAGGGTGGCAGACCACCTCGGGGCATATCGCCATTAGCGCACGTGTAGTGCGCAACACAGGTACTAATGTTTTTTTTTTAAAAAAGGGAAAGTATTTTCTCTCTGTGAACAGGATGCTGCGCAGTGTCCCGTTAACGGAGAGAAAATACTACACCAACATGGCCTCCATGGAATTGGAAGGCGGCCTGTAGATGGAGCCCCTCTTCCATTTCCCTGGAGGCTACACTGGGACAGGAGCTGCAGCGGCGGGGAACCTCCACCGCAATCAGGTAAGTTAGAAGAGGGGAGGGAGAGGGGAAAAAAAGCAGGGTCACTGGGGGGAAGATGGTGGGCGTGGGAACTGGCCATCAGGCGGCTTGGAATGTTCCGAGCTCCCTGATTGGCTGGCGCCCCCGCCCCGGATGCCAATGCTTGATGTGAAATGTATTATGAAGGTGGTAGGAAAAGCGTATGTTTCTGCGAAGTAGTTTCCTTATGTGAGGCTGGGTTTATATGTGTTATGTTATTTAATCTAATGTGTATATTAGGACAATTGTTAAATTGCAATGTGTGTTTTTAGAACACATTGTATGTTGTTTGCTGTGTGTCTTAGTACCAGATGTAAAATGTATGCGCATTTTTAAGCCATGGAAAAAAAAAATGTCATTTTTGTTTCAGAAAATAAAGGACATTTCAGGTAAAATTGAAATATTTACAAAACTTACTTTGTAATCATACTTTACAGATGTAAATTCACTTTGCTACTTTAAGAACAAAAATATATTCTCCAGCATGGAAAAGAGATCAGAAACACTGAAGATCACCACAAATTCAGGAAATTACTAAAAACCTGGCTCTTCAGGACCACTGACTCAACCTGAAAATCGAAACAGGAAAAAAGGATGACGGAACAGTAAAGGACACTAAAATCCCTAGAAACGACAGGGAAGCTCCCACAATGCCAGGCAGGTGACACAGGATAGACTTAAAACACAGGTAACACCCATTGACACAGAGTCAACTATCCCAGCCAATCCCCTCTTCACTCCACCTCAATGGCTACCATGTACGAAAATATCAATAGGATTGCAGAGACACTGGCAATCACCACATTAGTTGAGTGGTGGACATTGGCAGGAGCACTGGAAGAAAAAAAGGGCAGGTAAGGAGGACAGGAGGGGTTATGATAGAGGCTGGTTGAGGTGGGGGCCAGATGTGAAAGGGACCTTCGTGCAAGATGGGCCCAGTTCAGGACAGAGGAGCTTCAAGAAAGACTTTGCAAGCCCAGCACCTCAATTCAGAATAGAGATGCCAACTAACCAATTCTACTAACAATTTCCAGCTCTGCACACACCTCTCAAAATCCAAACCAAACACAACCACAAACCTACAGCACAGCAAACCGCGCAAACTTCACTTCACTACACTGCAACAACAAAACAAAAACACAGACCTCCACAACAGTACACAGTGACTACCGGCTCCAAACACCCCAGGCCCAGCCAACAGACCCACCGGGCTGTGGCCGTCAACAGCACATCACTGCTCTCTTGCACTTTTCCTGCTTCCTCCCACTAACTGACCCTCCCTTCCTCTTTCAGAGCCGCCAGTGCGCCAGGGGACCACTCCGGTGGTGATAGTGCATGGTACAAATGTCCTTTAACATTAACAGCATGGGGTCTGCCATGGATTCACATGCTCATGAATATTCCCTGTCGTCAGGCTGGGAATCCTTGGTAAAGAAAAAATCAGTTTCAGTTTCGTTTCTGAACTGCCTTTCTACTACTAAGCAATCACTGGTCTCTGGGTCATACTGCCCTCAGCCAATGACTGCCCTCTACCTAAGCCCCTCCTCTGGCAGCCATCTTCAGATTTTTACCGCACGTTCAAGTGTTGGGAGTCCTTGTGCTATAGCTCTCGAGCTTTTAATGCGTTTTGCCTTTTTCCTAAGAGTTTTCTCTTATTTTTCGGTCAATTTGAGCCTCAAGCTCCACCGATTCTTCTTCAGATCAATGGGGACCCATTTTGGAATTTTTCTACACCATCAAGGGCGAATTTTTATTGAGTTTCTCTTCTTGGAGGATTCTGCAAGATCTTTGAGGCCTACCCCGCATGACATGGCCCAGGAAAAAGGAGACACAACGTCTACTGGATCCAAGCTGTTTAGGAACTGCCCTGGATGTGGTCGCAGAATGTCTTTAAGGAGGATGAGCACTCCTGGTGCCTCTACTGTCTTCACAACGACAAGTCCCACATGGAGGAGGACTGCGCGTTCTGTAAGAACATGTCCGCCCGGACATTGAAGGACCATCAAACTCGACTCGCTAACTGGCTGGAAGGGAAGAGCCCAGCTGCAGGTGAGCAGTCCGAGCAGTCTTCTAAGACCTTTGATGGTGATCCGGCGACGGGGGCCCAACATAAGGGAAAGCACCGGGAGTCCGCTGGCACCGGGAGCGCCATTGGTTTGGACTCCTCGGCTGCCAAGCAGGGCGTGATGTCCCCAACGCCATCAACCGCGAGCCAACGCTCTGGCTCGGGGAAAAGGAAGTAGGAGAACCCGGGTAAGCTTTGGGAGAAGCCCCAGTCGATCCCGACGGAGAAAGCCAAGGGGAGGCGAGGCAGTGACCCTCCCCATAAGGTGAAGGCCCCAGACGCGGCCAAGGTCTTGAAGCCCCTGATTCACCTGGTGAAGGCCTCGATTGAAGGAGTTGTGGCGGCCCTGGCAAAGCCTGTGGAGGCTACCCCAGTGGAATCAGCTTCTGGGCCTAGAGTTTCCCTGCCACCCTGCAGGATTATCTTTTCAACCTATCGAGAAGACCCCCGTAAAACTCTGGGATGAGAAAAAGGGGGGCACGGTAGCCATAACAGACACAGATACCACCTCCGAAGATGAGCTAGCTGGCATCAAAAAAGATCCTGGACAAGAAGTTCGAGGAAGACCGGTCCTATGGGATGGATCCCGACGAGGCGGACGCAGAGAGCAACGATGGAGGCGACGAGGAGCCGCGGGCTATCGAGGAACATCAGGAAACGGTGACGACGGACACCTCCCTGGAAGGATGGGGAGCGCACACCGGAGATCTCCATGCAAAAGGCCTTTGGCTCCCGGAGGAGAGGTCACTACACATCAACGTCCTGGAGCTCCGAGCCGTGTTCTGGGTCCTCAGGTCGTTCCTCCCGTCCCCTCAAGGGCAAGGTGTTGAGGGTCTTCACCGACAACACCACCACAATGTTCTACATCCGGAAGCAAGGGGGCACCAGATCCCCAGCCCTAACCACGGAAGTGCAGGATCTGTGGCACTGGGGAGTTGCCCACGGGATGTTCCTGGTGCTCTTCCACCTGACCGGAGTAGAGAACACTATTGCCGACTCACTCAGCAGGGAGCTGCGCTCGTGCCACGAGTGGGAACTCCGGCAGGATCAAGTGGATCTGCTTTTCCGACAATGGGGCATAGATCTCTTCACGACGGCGACGAACACCAAGTGCCGGAGGTTCGCCAGCAGGTTTGCCCAGCCGGGGAGCATGGGCGATGCATTCTCCTTCCCCTGGGATGGACTGTTCTTCTATGCATTCCCACCGTTGACGTTGCTTCTGTGACTCATCAGACGGTCCCGGTGCAGGATGATACTCGTTGCACCGGCGTGGCCGAGGCAGATATGGTTCCCGGATCTTCTGGACTTGTCAGCCCCCCCCCCCAGTCAAATTGTCGACGGGCGCAGATCTTCTCGCCAGGGAAGGAGGCGCCATCCTACATCCCGACCCAGGATCGCTGAACCTGCAGGCCTGGCTCCTGCAGCACTAGAGTTTGGAGGCTACGATATCCCGGCGGACTGCAAGGAGGTCCTTGCAAAGGCCAAGGCATCCTCGACTCTTAAGTGATATGGGCACAAATGGAAGAGGTTCTCTGTCTGGTGCCATGCACAGAAGATCAAACCTCTTCGTATTATGGCCCCTCAAGTGCTGCCGTACTTGCTGTCACTGGCCAAGGCGGGGCTGGCACATGCCTCCATTAAGATCCATCTGGCGGCTATCTCCCGCTACACCAGAACTCCGGGCGGTTGTCGCTGTGGTTCACCGCCTGGTGAAGGAGTTCATGAAAGGACTGTTCCGCTCATTCCGCCGGTGAAAGCTCTGGCGTCGGGGCTCAACGTGGTGCTGACCAGGCTCATGGGCCCACCATTCGAGCCTCTGCATTCGGCACCATTGAAGTTCCTATCGTGGAAAACAGCGTTTCTTGTGTCCATCACCTCTGCACGACGAGTGGGAGAGATCCAGGCCCTCTCCTGTAAACCTCCATATCTGACATTCCATGAGTCAAGGGTAGTGCTGAGGATGCACCCCTCCTCCATGACCAAAGTGCCGTCGGGGTTCCACCTCAACGAGCCCTTGGTGTTACCTATTTTCTTCCCATCACCTTTGTCGCCGGCTGAGAGGCCTTTGCCTAGAGCGCTGAGGTTCTACGTGGACCGCACAAACATTGGCGACTCATGCCTGGACACTCCCAGATTCGCCATAAAAAGATGAAAAAATGTGAGAGACTCCCTGGTGCACTCTTATAAGGACATCGATTTCAGACCTAACACCCTGTGGGGGCAAAAGGCTGCCACTGGACACACACCATGTGGATCCTGCAGTGCATGCCCGAACACCACCAGATCAACCAGTATAGACATTGGATGGCACTTCCCATGGATACAAAAGAACTTGACGAACTGTAATAGCTGTAATGTCATCTATGTCATCACTTGTCCATGCATGAAACGTTATGTGGGCATGACCATGAGACCTATTAGAATACGCCTGGCAGAACATAGGTCATGCATACGGACTGCAAAAATCACTGCTCCAATGGTGACACATTTTCTCGACCGCAAGCATAACCCAACGGACTTTACATGGTCGAACATTGAGAAAATCAAAGTACCCACCAGGGGTGGCAACATACATGACCTCCTCTTCCGAACAGAGCAGCTTTGGATTTTCCGTCTAAAAACTGACAAGACTGGCCTGAACAAACCAACGAGCTGGCAAACCCTAGCCACCCTATGAAGATGTGCCTTTTTTAATCCTTTGTTTACTTGTACACATTCTGTGATTTTACATGCACTCTCTTCTGTCATCCAGTTTTTTGCCTGTCACCTCTGTATGCATTGTGGATGGTGCCAGACATAAGTATGCCATTTGATGCCACCCACCAGCACCGCCAGCTTCTGTTAATCGGTGCCTGTGCATACACTTAGTCGGACTGTATTTGCACCCTTGAACTATGGCTTGGATGGACACCCACCATCCACACAGTGATCTTCCAGCTCGCCCCCCCCAAAAGCGGGTGCCAGTGTCAATCTTGTCGGACACCACCTTGGATAGTGCTCTCCATGCATATACACACCTCCATTAATTATGGCCCCTGCCTGACAAGCATTGTCAGACATCGGACATTCAGTGGCATTCAGCCTGACTTCAAAATGGAGGCCTAGTGTCCCATTCTGGACGGCCATTTTGGAAACACTTGTGATCCTGGCGCCATGACAACTATAAACAGAGAAGGATCTAGCGAGCCACAGCATCGAAACCTCTCGCGCGAACTCTAAAAAATGTGGTAGTGCCCAGTCAACGATCAAGGGCTTCCAAAGGTTCTTGGCAGGTTATATATTAGAAATGGGTGTTAGATTTAAATATTTGGGGGTTTCTATAGCGTCCAGAAGAGAAAAACAGAGTCTTAATTAAGTCATTTGCCTCATTGATTTTGGCTGCTATTACTAAGTTGCACCAATTGGATACAAGATTTGGTACATTTTGTTTAGCACCAGCTTTATTATATTACCCGTAGAAAGCTCATTGCTGAAACTTTTTTTAGATAAGCGAGATTGCAAAGGTCGAAGCTAGAATTTTGAGAACGTTTTTGTCCTTACCCCTCTGCCTGCTATTCATCATATGCTGGGCCTTCTTTCCCTCAATTCACGTATTGCGGGGGGCGGCATGCGATTATACTGCAGCTTCTTGGTTTCCGCAGAAGACTCCTTATTTACTCTTCTTGAAGATATTATGAATCTGAATTCTTCTCAGCCCATATTCACATGCGGTGAGGAGTGTACAAACTTATTAACCGAAATTGGATCATCTAAAGCGGAACAATCTATCAGCTTGGGGTCAAGAAAAGGTTGTTTCTCTATGATTGAACTACTAATAGAGACTCGCTAAATACGTATACACTTTAATATAACATCAAATCTTTTAATGTACTACAATCTTTTTATTGAAACACCCTTGCAAAAAATGTCGAGCCTAAAATGTAGTTTGTTTCCCACACTGGACATTATTGGTGCCAGACTAAAAATTCCGAAACCCATAAGGTTGTGTCGCCTTTGTAATAATGTCATGAGGTGTGAAAATCTGGTCCGTTTGCATAATCAATTGTTCAATATGTTTAGGCCAACTGAAGATGCCACCTTCTTATTTTCTTTATGGCAACATGTGTTATGTTACTATAGTTTGGCACTTTGTATTGCTGCTATGCGTTTTTTAACTCTATTATTCACAGATGACAATTGTTTGTTATATTAGTGTGCTTTCTTTCTTAAAATCAAAGGGCCTCATTCCGAGGTTGGTGGTAGTCATGGCGTTATTTGCGCCATGACTACCACCAATAACGGGACCGAGTCCGACCTGGTTCAATGGGGATTTACTGGTCCATTCCGACCCTGGAGGGACCGGTAAGTCCCAGTTGAAAAATCCATTCCCCATTCCCATTTGAGCCCCAATAGGGCTCGCTCAATGGGAATGGGGAAGTAGCTAATAACGGTACCGCAATTTGCGGTACCGTTATTAGCTCTCTGGTCCCTTAGCGACTCCCGCTAAGGGCGCCTGGTAAAACCAGACGCCCATTGCGGCACCCGCTAAGGGACCTCGGAATAGGGTGCAAAGGGATTACCGGCACCGATGTCCTTAACGGTGCCCGGTATCCCTTTGCGCACAGGTCGGAATGAGGCCCAAACTGTAAGTGTTTTATCTAGGATAATCTGTGTTTTAATCTATTCATAAACTGTTTTTACGTGTTTAGCTAAATCATACAATAAATAAATTACATAAGTGCTGCAGTCATTAGTGAAGTTTGGTGGTTGCTCCCTATAGAATTTCAGGGAGTGCACCTCCTGGGTCATTGCCTGTTAGTTTTTAGCACACACCCTATGTGCTCAAGGGTGTCACCTGTCATGTATCATAGCTTGGGACTATAAAATGCACTTATAAACTTTTAGAGTCATGAATTTACTCAAACTTACCAGGATACATTTATGTTGAAATTAATAATGCTCTTGTGTAGAGGATATTAAGATTGTGGACTTGTTCTTTTGGTAACAGCAGATCGCATCGTTCCCTCGCTTACTATAAGGTTATCTTTCAGAATGAACTGGGCTGCTGGTGCGCCTATAATGCTTTTATCTCATTCAGCTGGGAATGTTTTCAATGGTTACAGACAATCTTATACAATATCCTATTAATGTTATTTTGTGCCCCTCCTGCCATGTGCCTATATGTTTCCCTTACATATAATGATGTGGGTGGTGTTTCTCCCGTTGGTCTTGAAAGGTTTGTCACTGTGATTTTTGTTTGAAGACCATCAGTTTGGATTCCCAGCATCCAGAGGCACAGAAACTGCTCTTCTGAACACCCATGAAGAACTGCTCGCATCCCTTGAATCCAACTCCCCTGCTATCCTCATCCTCCTTGATCTCTCTTCTGCATTTGGCACAGTGAACCACTCCACCCTCATAAAAAGGCTCCTTGACACCCTTGGTATCTCGGAGTGGGCACTGGACTGGATTACCTCCTTGCTCACTGACCGCTCTGCCAAAGTCATACTGGTCTCCTTCTCCTCCCCTACCTCCTCCTGCAACTGTGGTGTCCCCCAGGGCTGCATTCTTTCACCTTGGCTCTTTAACATCTAACTTACTCTGCTGACATGCCTCATTTCCTCCTTCTCTCCCAACTTCCAGTGCTATGCTGACGACACACAACTCTTCTTCAAACTTCCTACAGACGCCCTTGCACCCTCCTTCATTCCTGACTCTCTCTCAGCCATCCAGGCTTGGTGTACTTATAATGATCTTTGCCTCAACGCCAGCAAAACAGAGATCCTCCCTACTGGAACCCCGGCACTCGACTTCTTACCTTCACTCTGGCCTTCTTCAATGTGCTCTTCCCCCTGCTCCCTCCTCGGAAGCCAGAAAACTCTGAGTCATATTCAACTCCTCTCTCTCCTTTCTCCCTCACACTCAAGATATTGCAAAGAAGTCCCACTTTCAGCTTTTCGTTTTGAAAGGAATTCTACCTGTCCTCACCTTCCACAGAGATTCAATTTTACCCGGGCTCTGGTTCTCTCTAGGCTTGACTATTGCAATAGCCTCCTTCTTAATCTACCTTTGTCCACTCTGCGACCCCTCCAGCTAATCCAGAATAGGGCAGCAAGACTTATCCTTTGCTTCAAGCCCAGGGACCACATCTCTCCAGCCCGACAAAGTCTCCACTGTCGCCCCATCGCAGCATAGACTAAATTCAAATCCCTCTGCATCATCCACAAGGCTGTCTCGGACCGGGCCACTCTATCTGCAACTCTTTCTGACCAAGTACTCCCCCTCTAGACACCTGCGTTCCCCTGGCACCAACTCCTTGAGTGTGAAGCGGTTTGCTAAACAGAGAGCAGGAGGTCGATCGCTTTCCTCAGCTGGCTCCCTTCTCTGGAACAGCCTCACTCTTGGTCTTGAGCAAGACCTCCTTAAGTTCTGGAAAATCCTCAAGACCTTCCTCTTTACCTCTTCCTTCCCTCCCCCTCTCCCCTGCTAATGGCACAGTAGCTAGACTGGTGTGCCAGGCCATTATGCATCCTTGAGGCCCTGACCTCCCACATCGTATCATCCCAGGCGCTGTCTATCCTCCGCACTTACCTCAGCTCACCCTCCACCACTGGAGGTTACACTTACCTTTCTTCATTGCACTTCACCTGCTGCTCTCCATGAGAACCACAGTACCTATCCCATACCCCGGCCCCCACACGTGCACGTTCTGAACACTCACAAGGCATAGTAGGTTTGTCTTCCACCCTCCCCAATGTCTCTTATTTTGTTGCATTTAATTATTTAACATTGTTGCAATTACATTGCCTATCTTCCTCTGTCCCCTCCATGCTGCCCTGTGGGAGCTTTGAAATGGTATTTGCTTCCTGTATAAGCACCTAACAAGTGAACAATAAACAACACAGTATTAAGGTTATTCTGTTTATGCTCTTTCTTGGGCAAGCAGTGCTCTTCTTTTACACTGTCAATGACTGTACACGGTTAGGATTTGTTTTTCACAGCAAGGGTGTGGCTGTTTAATACTTCTATTCTTTTGTTTCCCCCTAATAGGGTAGGTGGGAGTTGCTAGGCAAAGAAGACCTAATTAATTTCCTTCACCCCTTTTAGTATTTCAGTATGAGCCCTGTGAACTGTTCACTTTAATAATTAAAAGTCCTGCAGTATGTCCTTTCCGCCCTAGACTCAAGGGATCAAGTAGATACAACAGTCAGAGCTCCTTATTAAGGAATCAGATATGATATAGCAACACATGGTTTGTACACATGTTTCTTGGGGCACTCCGTAGGTCACACCAACAAGGTGTACACGAGACTGCAATGTGGCTTTGAATTGCATAATAGGAATCCTCCGGTCTCGCCATAGATTGGGCAACCCCCTCACTATCGCGAGTGGGAGTTTGGATTCTATTAAAGACACAGAGGTGTGTTTTATCCCACCCTCCTGGGGATGACAAACCTTTTCTCCACTTTTGACCTTTTATGGTCACACCTTAAGTAATAAACTATTCTCATATGTTGGGTGTTCAATGTGCCCCATTTTTCCGGAAAGTTCATTTCCTCTTGCCATTAATTTAGGAATAATTTGGCCATATTTCTTGTGTATTTTCACTTCTAGGTGTGCATTATGATCCGGTATTGCAATGTTTGCACTGGGTACAGTGCTTGTATCAAAAATTGTATCATTTGTTCGACATTAGTGTAAAGTTTTCCTACATGCCCGAAAGTATTTTATCACGGATAAGAAAGTTGACAGGAATTTTATCAATGGGCAAAGTTGAAAGGTTGGTTCCAATGAACGTTTTGCTTCATCCTCATGGTGTTAAAATTCAAGAGAAGATTCTCCTTCCTTTTGAGGAGGAACAGAGAAATAATTGACGGGGTAATTCATAGAATCATTGTGTGCCGAAATCTATAGCGCAAGCGTGAGAAACGCAGCGCACGCGTGTGCCCATTTACCGATTCATGGAAGGCACTGTGTGTGGCTTACCTGGGACCTGCGCTGAATCTGCACGTGGCGCACACATCACAGCAACATCCCGAAAGCTGTGCGCAAGTCGCCCAGTGAAGGCGCACAACTTCCAGGGCACACACCTAAAAAGGGGGCGGAACACGTGGAATGGTGAACCACACTCGGGAATGTGGGCATAACGAGAGAAGTACGGCAGTGAAACCCTCGCAACGGCCACACGCGCGCTAACAACACGTATTCATGGAACTGAACAGGACAAACCCACGCATGCCAAAAGACGCGCAAAGCCGGAAACACGTCCGCCACGCGAAAGCAGACAGAAGTGGCCCAGCGCAGCATAAAAGCGCGCACAAGCAACAAGCAAGCATCCACAGCTACGATGAATGTCCCATTCTTCGCAGCAGTGATCGTGGGACAGCGCAGGAGGAGGAGGATATCCAGGCCGCACATTTTCTTACCCAGGACCAGCCTTTTTGGGATGCCTGAAGACCAGGTCTATGGCAGTTATAGGTTTCCACCTCATGTCATCCTAGACCTGGTCACTGAGTGGGAGGATGACCTCACATCACCCACCTTGTGCTCCTAAGAGCTGAGCCCCTTGCTCAATGTCCTGCATTTTTTGGCCACTGGGTCATTTCAGCGCCATATTTGGGGGTGTCTCACAGGCCACGCAGTCACGCTGCCTACACCAGGTGTTGGCAAACATGACTACATGCCCCTCAGTCCGCAGGAACATATACATGCCCATAACACCTGCAGAAAGGCAGGCCCTGGTCCAGGACTTTTACGGGGTGGCACACTTCCCCAGAGTGCTCGGTGCCATTGATTGCACCCATGTGGCCCTACGTCTACCTAGGGCCAGTGAGCACATCTATTGCAAACTGCAACCACTGGCATTCCATCAACGTGTAGGTTGTATGCAATGCCAAGGGAATCATCACCTCTGTCTATGCAAACTATCCCGGGTCCACCCATGACAGTTTCATATTCAGAATGTCAGCCCTACACCGGGACCTGGAAGCTAGGAGGCATGGCAACACATGGCTCATTGGTGAGTACAAATGCCTGTACAGATGCATGCATGTCACACACAGACAAATACACAAACCCAACTAATGACAACCATTATCACCTCCGCAGGGGACAGTGCCTACCCTCTGAGCACCCACATGATGATGCCAATACGGAACCCCACCACACCACCCCAGGTACAGCACAGCCCATATTGCAACTCGGGGCATAGTGGAGCGCACATTCGGAGTGTTGAAGTCACGTTTCCGCTCCCTTGACCGCTCTGGTGGGCAGCTACAATATGCGCCCCCAGTAGTGTGCAGGATCATTGTGGCAGCATGTGTCCTGCACAACGTTGCAACCCGGTGGGGCGTACCGGTGGACATGGTGGTGTCCCCACATCCCCACCCACATGCACGGCCGCTGCGCATGGGAGGGGAAAGGGCACATGGCGAGGCAGCCCATACCCTGCTTGTGGCTACATTTTTCACCTAACCCCCCCCCCCAGCCCCCTGCGGAGTGCACACAGGCCTGGCGCATTCCAGGTGACAATCGATGATGACAAAGGGACAGTCAATTGTCACAATCTTAACACCCTGAGAATCTGTCCTTGGAAAAGCAGCATTGTGTGCATCCCTAGCCACTTAACCAAACCCAATCCCGTGTGACCAAAATGCACACATGCAAGCCACAGATTCCAAACCCCCCATACTAAATAGCACATCCAAATGCTGATATGTCACCTAAACCTCCCTCAAGCCCAGGTCACCCACCCCACATGCCATGCCATGCAATGTGAAAACCTCAATAAAAATATCAACACACATGACACAGCTGTCACAAAGTGCACTGTTACAAATGGAAACAGGCCACAGAAAAGCCCCTCAGACACGCACTCTGAAGAAAAGAGTGAGCGAAAACATCCAACCTATACTAAAAGTACGTAAATGCGTGCCACCAAAGGCCTGAACACCAAAACCTCGAAACCTCGCACCTATTGAGTCGACACTCAAAGATGTGTTCCTGCCCTGAGACATCAAATATCTTGAAACAGGTATGTTAAGGCACAACTACATTTTTTTAATCAACCCCCCCCATGTAGATGTTTATTTAAATACACACTTTCATGTTCCCACAGCTTCTCTGGCCCCATGAACGACATGTGGAAGATTAATCTACAATTTTCCTTCTAACCAGTCCTGAGGAAAGTTATAGGACATTCCTGTATCAACATCTGTTTTTGTTCATAGCTGGAAACACAACTTTGAGTGTTGACTCGATAGGTGCATGTCCAGGAACATTGCACTCTCAGTCATTATGTCGATGAAACAGCTACATTATATGATGACACAATATAATGTCAACATGGACTTTTGTACTTATATGTTTGTATGTTAAGAAACGGAAACTGTTCCTTGTGTGTAAATAAATAAGTTTGTGTACTTTTAAAGCTGTGTTCTACTACAATAAAAACACAGATCTCAAGTACTAGGATCTGTTTACATGTATTTTTGTGCCACAGATGTAAGTATCTCAGAGGAAGAGGTAGCCTGAACCCACTCCCATCTCCACAGAATAATCTCTCCTCCACGTTCAGACCCCTTTTTATCAAATAAAAGAGGAAACCCTTTTCCCTCCTTTTACAAACCTCATGGTCTTCACGGCATGACCTGAGTGAGAGATAGGTCGTCGTCGTCGTCGTCGTCGTCGTCACCCCCTGGATGTACAACAGGAGGTGTGCGTGGCACAGGTGCCTGACCACGCATAGCCCCTCCACGGCAGCAAGCAGGCGGGCCTGGTGAGCCTGGTTCTGAATGAATATGGCACGGAGGTCCCCATGCACCACCTCACGTATAACACGGAGTTCTGCAAGGGACAGACAGACCTGCTCCCGGCTTGCATGGAGTTCAGCCGAGGAGGGTGCGTCCCAGCTGCACCATCCTCTGGTCTGCCCGTGTATCCTGGGCCATGATGAGAGCACCCAGAGTACTTCTGAGGGAGCAGTAATCTTCCCTCAGGGCTTCCCTGTTGGCCTGTGGATCAGTAGCAATAGCTGAGCGCAGAGCCACCAGTTCAGCCCGGCGGGCCCTGTTGGACGCAGCCATGCCCAGCCTGAGTGAGCGGCACGTGGACTGTGTTGCCTGCTGCTGGAGCTCCACCTGCCTATCAGGGGGGAGAATGGAATCAGCCACACGTTCCATGCCTTGAGCCAAGACCTCAATTGCTCCCCCCTGTTGCTGTGCAATGGCATACATTCATTGCTCCCACCCAGTGTTCCCCAGTGGCACACGGCCACTGCGTTGCTGGGCACCACCCCTGCGGAGCCCAAGGAGATGTGGGCCTTGCTGTGCCGGCAGAGCCTGCGGCTGCAGGACAGCATTCCTCCATCGATCTGCTGCCCCAGGAACAGGAGCAACTGTTGTGGAGTGTGGCTCTGCACCCGTAACCACCACAGGCAGACATACCAACACTGACTGGCCCCTTGAGGGGTCTAACCCACTGCAGGTGTGGCAGACAGAACAGAATCCATTGCAGAATCACCCACCGTCGGCATGGATTCATGAGCATCCGACTCAACATCAGAGTCAGAGAGATCTACAGAGCCGTACCCAGAGGCAGGCCTGGACAGGATGGCCTGGAGCACCAAGGGATATCGTGGCCTACCACTCCACGACTACCACTGGTGCTGGGATGTGACCTGAACCCTCCACCCTGTCTGCCATCTCCTCTTCCACTGCTTCTGGTGCATCATCACCTCTAAAGAAATTAAAATAAACATTAGTACACATGTCAGCAGCACATACCACACACATTACCAACACTATATTGAGGGCCAACACATGAGGCAGCCATGTCACACACGACACAAACTCTGGCATGCATGCAGTGGCAATGAAATGGAAGGGGACTCTGAAAGCAGACATGGATGCATGTCATATGCAAAACCCAACCATTTACTACATGTTGCATATCAACTGCATCACACACAACCTTCGGGCAGGCATACATCTTTGCCAAAATTTACAGATGTCAACTAAGATGGCAGGTAGCATAACCATGGCACAATGCCCCAAATAGCCACAGCAGTATGTCAAATAGAAGTGTTCATGACACATGCAAAATGCATGTCAACATGCACTACAAGAACATTAATATCAGTAAATGTACACATGTCACAGGATGCAACAACGCAAGTGCCTTGAAATAGTGAAGGGAGGCAAATGGATACATACATGGCAGGTCACTTTGACAACACACCAGTGAATAGGCATGTTGAAGGGTGAAACAGTGCTCAGAAGTGCGTATGTGCAGTGCAGCACGTGTACGTCCTCAACTATCAACAGAACCCGAAATATAGTGATGTCAATCTTGTGACATGACGGTACTGTAAGGCCAAGTGCAGTCATCATCTGCAAAGTGTTGGCACTGGGTTGTAGGGATGCACTGCACCCCCCACCCTACCCCCTCACCCCCCTGGGAATGGTAGGGAGCCAGTGCATGGCTCTGAATGGCTGACCACAGTACTGTGAAGTAGCAGACAGTGTATGCAGGTGTCAATTGCATCATCTGAGACAACTGAAACTACAGCAGATGAGAGGGGGACAGAAAGCAGGACACATCACAAGTACATCTATGCAGGAAGAAGCCACAACACCAGTCGCCTGGAAGCGGGGTGGCTGTAACAGAGGGAGGCCTGTGTTGACTCAGACAACGGCACCTTAAACATGTGCATGATGATGAAGTGACCCTGAGTAAGCATGACATGGATGAGCAAATACCATGAGACGGATAAAATACTGTAGATGTGGTACAATGAGAAGCCTGCCACGAACACATGGGGGCTTGCAGGGAATGCAATGGTACATGAATGAACACTCATGTGCACTCTGAGCCTGTGCCATCTGCATGGTCCAAGTGAGACACCTTGCATCAAGGACAAAGGATGTACCCCCACAACACAGGTATGGCAGGATTGCACAGCGTAGTGTGCCTGTACACAGGAAAGGGGAACAGCCCATAGTAGTAGTCCAAAACAAACTGCCAGTATCATGGAGACAGTATCATGGAGACAGTGAACTGCAGGGGTGGTGGAGGGACAAGGATACATGCCCGTGAGAAGGAGCAACTTGCAGGGTGACCTCACATAGCCGTCAGTCATGTGACGACATAGGCTGAGTCTTGGGTGGAACACCAATTTTGCGGATGACACCCAGATCCTCATACCACTCACAGGTAACTATGACAAGGACACCGCAACCATCAACAAAATTTACATCATCATCCAAAACTGGATGGCACTAAATAGTCTCTGTCTCAATGATGAGAAGACAGAAATCCTCATTGTAGTATCCCCAGCTAAAATAGCGGCTGTCCACCCAGATTATTCAGCTATTAATATCAATGGCGCCTGTATTCCAGTGCTGAAGCAAGTGAAAACATTAGGAGTCTACCACGACACCAGTCTTACTATGACTTAACATATCAACGCGCTAGCCTCGTCCACGGCCCACACTTCCAAATGTATTGCTCTCTGCCGACAATTTCTGACACCAGTAAACTCCCTTACCTTGGCCAGCGCCTTAGTACTATCGAAATTGTTTACTGCAATGTATTACTACTAGGCACATCCAATACCAAACTTTCCAAATTGCAACTTCTGCAAAATAAAGTCCTAAAAGCAGCCTTAGCAATAAAAAAATTGGACCACATTTCCAAAACAAGGAAGGACGCCCACTGGCTTCCCATCAAAGCCAGAATTATCTTTAAAACTCTTTGCATTGTACATAAATGTCTGACCAAAAAAGGCCCAATTTACCTTAACAATACTCTTTACCCAAAAGAATACACCTGATCACTAAGATCCAATGACAACCTCCTAATGGCTCCCCCTCGTTACAAAACTACTAGATCGGGGGGCAGCAGCTTCCCTGTTCTAGCCCCTAAACACTGGAACACCCTCCCCATTAACATCAAAAAAGAATCTTCCTTCCCTTGCTACAAGAAGTTGCTAAAAACCTGGTTAGTTAACCAATATTAGCACAAAGGGACATTCTGCCGTGAAAGTGTAACATGCCAGTGAAATCTGTAAACTGTAAATATTGCCTATCTTGTTGTACCAGCTCGCTACCTGTGTTGTAATTTATACTCTGTAACAATGTATGACCAATCTCTAAGCTGTCTTGTAACCACACCGTGCTACCTGAGGGTCTGGCCGTGTAACAAATAAATAAATAAATGAATAAATAAATAAATACAGCACAGGCTATATGCAAACATGTCAGTGAACTTGAACATGAACAGGAGAGGCAGCCGAGTGACTTGCATCTAGGTTGGGTGCCGGTGTGGTGATGAGGACTGCCCCCATGTGCAGCACATGTCCTGCATGCAGACTGCATGATGACAATCACATATCAGCAAAGCATTGCATGTGTCACACATGTCACTCATCAATACATAGCCTGAACTGGCAGTCAATCACAACACATTACACAAGCAAAACACACATGGGCTGGATACACACGCATCAACACTCACCGGATGTTGCGTCATAATCCGGCATCCCTCCCACTCCCTGGATCTGTCCCTGATCGATGAACTCTGCAGCGATTCCCTTGTGCGGAGTGAGTTCATCCTCCTCTGGTGCTGGCCCACCGCCAGTCACCAGAGTCAGGGAGTAATTAGAGGCCCGCTTTTGTTTTGCACAGTGTCGGAGGTCAGTCCAACGCTTGTGACAATCCTGAGCGCTGCGCCTCTCATATCCCATTGCATTCACACCATCCGTAAGGAACTGCCAGTGGACCTGACGCTGGGCAGGCGTAGTATGGCACCCTGGGCCCACCAGCATATCGTGGTTGTGTGCCGACACGTAGTCCACAAGGAAGTCGAGCTCCTCTTTATTGAAAGGGCTCTTCCTTGCCGTGCCGGAGGCCAATGCGGTGTCTGGGGTCACAGCCTCATGCGCAGAAGCACACTTCTTTCTCTTGGCTGGTTGTGCGGACCCTGAGAGGCAAATGCTGCTCAGGTCAGTTGGGGCAGTGGCAATGGTGTACTGGCCAATGGGAGTTGGAATTGGCATGAGGACGGAAGGCCTTGATTGTATGATTGGCTGCTGGGTGCTGTTGCCAGGACCCAGCAGCACAACTGCCTCAGTGCCTGGCAGACTCACTGCCGGGGTGGTATCGGCTGCATCTGCACATGCAGCTCCCACCACCTGGCTGCTTGGGGCAGCAGATATCAAAATTGCCCCAGGAACATGTGCCTTGGTCACAGCGACCTTGGACACACGTGGCCTGGCTTTCCTGCCCTGAAAATCTGCCTTGGAGTCCTGTGGCAAGACAGCCTGAGCTGCCTGACCCCGAGCCTGGGTGGTGGTTGCCACAGCTGCACCTGCAGCTTCGACCACCTGGTGGCCCGTGCCAGCAGATGACATTGCCTGTGGGGTGAGATGTGCGCTGGGGATGACTGCAGCAGCAGCATCTCCCTGAGACGCTGGGGGTGGTGGCATGGCTGTTCCAGCAAGTTGCTGGACATCCTGCCCCGGTGGTACACCCAGGCCACGTCCCCCTCCACGTCCACTTTGGTCTCCCTGGACTCCCTGGCCACCCCGGCCATGTGCCCCACCATGCCCAGCCTCAGGAGGTCGCCCAGCTTTGCCGCCCTTCCCTTTTGGTGTCCTCACAACCTTGGCACAGATGGTATGTTGCCAATGGGAGGTGCACACAACAATTGTCCTGGGCAATTGGGGTGAATGGGGCAGGGTACGTGATGTTAGATTCCTGTGCTCTTGCAAGGCTGTCTGTGACCCCTGGTGATAAAAGACGGGTCACGCAACGCTCAGGCACCCCAAAAAATGATAATAAACGTGTACGCAACCCCCAGTAGCCCACATGCCTGTAATAAAGCTCCCGTGCTGTGGCACCCAGGGACACAAAAAATATGTACGCGTGGAACATGCGGGCTACTCTGACCTCGAAAATGGGTGCACGACACAAAGGGGCAACCTACAGTGGGAACAATAAGTGAGCGCGACTCACCGTCTGCCTTGTGTGGAAAAGAAAAACACATTCGCGTGTGCTCGTAGGCAACTCCCCTGCCAAAACCAGAAGTACGAACTTTAAGTGCTGTGAAGTAATCATGTGTGAACCTACAAGAAGAAGAAACACATGCGGTCGGTCTCCACGAAAAGCACGTACAGTGAACTGCTTACCTGCGCAGACCTTTAACCCCTGGTGAAGGCAACGCCCGCGCGCGTCACTTACGCGCTTACACAAGGGCCTTTCCTCGGATTACACGCTCACGTGCTGTTTCTTTCACGTGCGGACATACTCTGCATCAAGCTGGCCACACAACAACACACGGAAAAACCACACTCCAGCCCAGCAGGCCATTGACCTGCCCCCAAGAGCAGCCTCCTATGAGCCATCTGCTGCTGACAGATTGCTTGCTGCCAATGTGCCCTGCTATTTGGTGCCTGCACATAAGCCTTTGCCATGGATCCTGTTCCTGAGACCACCTCTACGGACCCAGAAGACTCCCGACTGGTGTACCATTGCTCCACAGCCCAGCCCCAGGACCCAGTCGCCCACCCACACCTGCCTCGGGGGTTGCCATGTCGGACCAAACACCATCCGGGGCCAGTGGCAACCCCCCGGCAGACAGGCAGAGGGCTGTCAGCTTCACTGCAAATGAAGTTGGCATCCTGGTGGAGGAAGTCCTGGGGCATTATGATGCCCTCTTCTCACCAACATCGTGCCTCGACAAGGAAGGACAGAGGAGGATCTGGTCGGCCATCGTGGATACCATCAACGCGGAGGTGGTGGCATCCTGCAACTACCAACTCGTCCTGAAGCGCTGGGAGGACTTCAGGTCCAGGACCCACAGCAAGGCCCGGCATCTCATAGCAGCTCGTGGAGATGGGGGGCGCCGGGACCAGTTGTCCAACATCCAAGTATGGGTCCTGGAGCACACACGCAAAGTGCTTCAGCACCAGGTCCTCGAGCTGCAGACCCGTCTGGAGTCGAGTGGTAAGTGTCCATGTTTTCTTGTCCAGCGTAATGCATGTTGAGGTGTGGCAGGAGTGTGCACCTTGGCCTCATGTCTAGCATGCCCCATTTATGTATGTCTGTGTGCAGGGCCATGACAGTTCTGCATGTGAGTCCTGTTCCACTTCAAAGGTGTCTGTGTTGCAATGCATGATGCGCACCAGCATGTGACGATGCAGAAATGTTTGCATGCCTGTGTCTGGACTTGGCCATGTTTGGGGTGTGAGACATGGATGCTGATGTCATGGTCATGCATGGCGTACATGTGCGTGTGTCTGAGTAGTGTGTGTGTGACTGGGAAACCCCATGGATGCATGACACATGACCATCACGATGTGTGAATACACTGATGCGGCCTAGTTGTCCATGATTCCACTGTGTCGGGAGGTAGACATGGCCAGATGCATAACTCTGTCAGGTGGTGTGTGTGCATGTGATCAGCATGTCCCATGATGCATGTGACGTTCAGCCCCCATGGGATGTTCCAACGCTGCCTTGGACATGGATGCAAATGTCTGTTGCATGTGCCATGCCTGTTTCTGCATGTGTGTTGCTTACACTGACCCAGGTGTTGTGGAGGGTGATGATGGAAGTGACGTTTGACAGTGCCACTCATGTGCAATTGCTTTGTGTCTAGCAGGCTATTGTTCAGTACCCTGATGCTTGTGTTCAATCTCTCCTTATCTACAGCGGCGACTGAGGAAGAGGGCGGAGACGGCGCTGTGGAGCAGAGCGGCGGGGATGTCTCCACCAGGCGGGGACGCATGGCCCAGTCACCCTCCCAGGACATGTCATCTTCCGGGAGTGAGGGGACTGGTGCCACGTCCAAGCCGGGCTTGCCGAGGGGATGCCCAAAAGGCAGAGGTCGGAAGTGGGCTCCTCGGCAGCGGTACTGGCAGGTGGGCCCCCACAGGGGCTGTCCAGAGCGGAAGACGGTGTGGAGCCATCCAGGTTGGTGGTGGGTGAGGAGGAGGAGGAGGCCGCATTATAGACCCACACATGGGGCCTGGTGGGGGTCAGTCCACTGGTGCAAGTGGTGCAGTCCAGGGGCAGGGGCAGGAGGCAGCACAGGTCACAGCGGAGGGGCCTGTGCCTAATCCTGTGCCTGGTACTGAGACTGCATCACCATGCACCGGCAAGGATGCCCCATCCCAGGCCCGTCCGCAGGTAGGGGAGAGGTCCATGTCATCTGACACTCCTCTACCTGCGGATGTGGCGATCCGTGACAGGGTTGAGCCCGTCCTAATCGGTATCGCGTGGCGCACATGCTCAATTTGTGATGATGTGCGTGCTTCCTGGAGGGACCACGCACGTCATCACAAACAGGTGTGTGCCAACATGAACCGGTTAGGAAGGTTCATTGTCGGGGGATTCCACCATGTGCTGGGCGCTATTGGGACCCTCTCCTCCTCTTAACACACTATACGCCAGTCATACTCCATGCCGTCCTCCGGCCCACATGCCACCAGGGCCCCCTGTGGACCTGCCCAAGCCACCATGGCCAGGCTGGTGGAGATACCTTCCCTGCCACAGTCGGGAGTCGGAGGTCCAGCAGAGGTGGTCCCCCAAGCAACTGGACCCCTGGCAACAGAGGTTGTGCAGGCACCATCAAGCATGGCACGTGCACGATGTCCCTGGGTGTTGCCATCTTCCAGGAGGCAGTCGTGGTGGCACAGACAGATGTCGTCAAGGCAGCAGCAAGCTCGACGTGGGAGGCGTCATGACTTGGGGCTGACTACATCACGGGGGCAGGCATCGGCCAAAGGGCAGGAGGACCCTGGACAAAGTTTGTTTTCCATGTGGCAGCGGTTGGGCCAGCGGCAGCGGGCAGAGAGGGCACGGCTCACCATGGTCAGGGCAGAGAACTCCATGCAGCGAGCCTTGAGGCAGGCAGAGTTCCTTGTGGAGGCTCGCAGGGAGCTGGAGGAGAGCATGGCGGCGTCTCTGCGAGACCTCGAGGACAGAGCGCAGTCCCGCCTCCGGGCCATAGACTCAGAGATCAGTGATGCCCTGGCCAAGACTTTTGGCAAGAACAGTGAGCCGTAGGAGTAGCCCGCCACCATTGTATATAGTTTATTGGGCTTAGGTTTCCATTCGTTTTATTTTTATTTTGGAGTTGATGGACATTGCTCCACTTTTTGTACATAGTTGTATTTTTGTAGGGTTTTTTCTAGTTTTCATTTGGTTTTGGGATCATGGACTCTAAGAACTTTCATTATCAATAGTACTGGAACAGCGCATCTTTTTCTTTAATGTTTTTCACACCCTTGATGGAATGGTTTTCTTTTATTTACCCTTTGGATTCTGATTTTTGTTTGTGTATATGGACCACTTTGAGGATTTTCTTTGTTTTGGGCTCTCACTTTTTATGGATTTCGCATTTCAGTTATGTTCACATTCATTTATTCTTCCCTGGCATGGTTGCTTTTCATTTGGTTGATTTCATTTTTTAATACATTTTCATCAGTTCACATATTTGTGTTGTCTGCTCTCATTAGTTTGGTGCATTTGTCAGTCGTCATTGCCTCAGTAATGTGTCGCTGCTGTGTGGCCATGTTAGGCATGTCTTTGGGTGCATGCATGTGTGCTTCTGTGAACCACATGCCAGGGGGCCTGTACTGGGAAGTGGGGACAATGGATGGGTGTGGAGTTGCACTGTGGGGTGGGATTTGGGTGGACATTTGCTACATGCATGTATGTTGTGACAATGTGTTGGTTGGGTGGACATGAGTTGGGGCCTGCTGGCAGGTGCCCATCACTGGTGGGGGGGACATGCGTCAGGGCCTGCTGGCAGGTGCCCGTCACTGGTGGGGGGGACATGAGTCATAGCCTGCTGGCAGGTGCCCATCACTGGTGGGGGGGACATGAGTCGGCGCCTGCTGGAAGGTGCCCGTCACTGGTGGGGGGAACATGAGTCGGGGCTTGCATATGCATGGTGTCATGTGGCCTGCCTGCGGGGCATGGTCAGGGGTGATGGGCTACCTGCGGGGCATGGCCAGGGGTGTTGGGTGGTCGCCTGTGGTGTGGGCTGCCTGTGGGTCATGGTCAGGGGTGTTGGGTGGTCCCCTGTGGTGTGGGCTGCCTGCGGGTCATGGTCAGGGGTGATGGGTGGTCCCCTATGGTGTGAGCTGCTTGCGGGTCATGGTCAGGGGTGATGGGGTGGCTGTGGGGCATGGGGAGGGGCCACCCCACAGCCAAATCACGTGAAAAGCACACTCGCGTACCCTGGAATACACGTACCCCGCTCAGCCAGCCTAATTGCGTGAAAAGTGCACTCGCATACCCCGGAATACACGTAACCCGCTCGCACCAGCCAAATCGCGTGAAAAGCGCACTTGCGTAGCCCGGAATACATGTACCCCGCTTGCGCCAGCCTAATCATGTGAAAAACACACTTGCGTACCCCGGAATATATGTACTGCGCTCGTGCCAGCCTAATCGTGTGAAAAGCGCACTTGCATACCCCGGAATACACGTACCCCGCTCACACCAGCATAATCGTGTGAAAAGCGCACTCGCATACCCCGGAATACACGTACCACACTCGCGCCAGCCAATTTGCGTGAAAAGCGCACTCGCGTACCCCGGAATACACGAACCCCGCTCGTGCCAGCCAAATTGCGTGAAAAGCGCACTCGCGTACCCCACTCGCGCCAGCCAAATTGCGTGTAAAGTGTGCTCGCGTACCGCCTGAATTGCGCACCCGCATGGTGAGGAGCTGCGTACACTCCCTGCAGGCAGCCCACACCACAGGGAACCACCCAACACCCCTGGCCATGGCCTGCAGGCAGCCCAAGCCACAGGGGACCACAAAACACCCCTGGCTATGCCCCGCAGGCAGCCCACGCCACAGGGGACCGGCCAACACACCTGTTCATGACCCGCAGGCAGCCCATGCCACAGGGGACCACCCAACACTCCTGGCCATGCCCTGCAGGCAGCCCACCCAACAGGGGACCACCCAACAACCCTGACCATGCCCCACAGGCACCTAATCACCCCTGACCATGACCCACAGGCAGCCCACACCACAGGGGAACACCCAACACACCTGTCCATGACCCGCAGGCAGCCCACACCACAGGGGACCACCCAACACCCCCGGACATGTCCCACAGGCAGTCCACACCACAGGGAACCACCCAACACCCCTGGCCATGCCCCACAGGCAGCCCACACCACAGGAGACCACCCAACACCCCTGGCCATGCCACGCAGGCAGCCCATCACCCCTGACCATGACCTGCAGGCAGCCCACACCACAGGGGAAGACCCAACACACCTGTCCATGACCCTCAGGCAGCCCACGCCACAGGGTACCACCCAACACCCCTGGCCATGGCCTGCAGGCAGCCCAAGCCACAGGGGACCACCCAACACCCCTGGCTATGCCCCGCAGGCAGCCCACGCCACAGGGGACCGGCCAACACACCTGTTCATGACCCGCAGGCAGCCCATGCCACAGGGGACCACCCAACACTCCTGGCCATGCCCTGCAGGCAGCCCACCCAACAGGGGACCACCCAACAACCCTGACCATGCCCCACAGGCACCTCATCACCCCTGACCATGACCCACAGGCAGCCCACACCACAGGGGAACACCCAACACACCTGTCCATGACCCGCAGGCAGCCCACACCACAGGGGACCACCCAACACCCTCAGACATGTCCCACAGGCAGTCCACACCACAGGGAACCACCCAACACCCCTGGCCATGCCCCACAGGCAGCCCACACCACAGGAGACCACCCAACACCCCTGGCCATGCCACGCAGGCAGCCCATCACCCCTGACCATGACCTGCAGGCAGCCCACACCACAGGGGAAGACCCAACACACCTGTCCATGACCCTCAGGCAGCCCACGCCACAGGGTACCACCCAACACCCCTGGCCATGCCCCGCAGGCAGCCCATCACCCCTGACCATGACCTGCAGGCAGCCCACGCCACAGGGGATCACCCAACACCCCTGACCATGACCCGCAGGCAGCCCACACCACAGGGAGGACCCCCAACACCTATCACCACACGCACAGCCCTTTCCACACGTTTTGCCTGCTGCGAGCGGGGTACGTGTATTCAAGGGGGTGCGCAGGGATATTTTCACGCATTTTGGCTGCCGCGAGCGGGTTATGTGTAATCAAGGGGGGTGTGCAGGGATATTTTCATGAGTTTTGGCTGCCCCGAGTGGGTTACACATATTCAAGGGGATGCGCAAGTAGATTTTCAGGCGTTTTGGCTGCCGCGAGCGGGTACGCATACTTTTTGGGGGGGCTGTAAGATGATCCAGGGTTAGCGCGGCCCTTTGCGCTGTATTGGGGATTTCCATGCCTTTTTCTGGCACAAGGGGCGTTCTTGGGGGCGTAACTGGCGCTGCTGGATGTTTGCTGCGCCACGGCTGCAAATGGCTTGGGAAATCCATGAATACGCGGTGCGCCTGAATGCTGTTTGGCGCACGCTGGCGCGCGCTCCCTCTTTGCACCAGCCGCGTGCGCTACATATGTGCCTAAGTGTTTACGGTCAGGAATTTGTAAGGGGAACACAGTTCCTTTTCATACCAGGCAATGGGGCTCATTATAACCTTGCTGGTATCCTACCGGTAAATCTTCCAGGATACTGGCAAATGGAATTGCTGTTACTGGCACTCGGTCCAGCGGTATTACTGCTGGATTATGAGAACCGGTATGCAGTGTTAGTCCCCATTCCATGGAGTCCCACAGGACTCCATGGGGGACTTTGCCAGTATTACAGGTGCTGATATTACCGGAAACTGTAATACCAGGGACATTTGCCAGTTGGGGATTACCTCCAGCTCTTAGCTAGATTTGCGTTCTCCACCCCACTGGAAATCTTGTAGTTGGCCGGTGCGGAAATGTGCCGGTATATGTTAATACTGACACGTTAATTCCACCCCGGCCAACTTGTAATGAGGCCAATAGTCCTTTTTTTTCTGCAAAATTATAGTATTTGGTTTCAGATTTTAATCCTTCACATGTAAAGGATCACCATTTTAGTTCATTTTCTAACATTAGCTTTGCATAACTACATTAAGCCAGCAGTAGGGTAGTTTATTTCAGCCTTAAATCCAAGTGGGAATCCAAATTAAGGAGGTTTGGTTCATTAGGGTTTTCCCTAGGTTCTCATGAACTTTTAAGGTTGACAGGGTAATAACTCATCATCCCATATTGGCATATATAATCTCTTAAGGGGTTTCCTTTGGGAACCACACTTTTATTCCCTTTATAACATGGGCACCTTTAGAATTTTAGGGACGACTGCTTCATTTGCCCAGGAATTGTTTCAATGGGATTCCCACAAGCTTGAAAACGCAGGGATTACACAACATTGCTGCTATGCGAAGGCCTCATATGTGAATACAACTCTAATATTACCACAGGAAGGATCTGTGATGAATCCGATCGAGTCATCACTGTTTTCCCGGCGTGGACCTATTCCCATGTGGCCAGTGGACTGCAGCCACTACCAGATCCTGACCCTGGGGGCAGCTATATGAGGGAGGAGCACATGGGGGAAGATAGACTAGAAGACCAAAAGAAGATTTAGGGAAGTTTAACGGCTGTGGGGTTCGTCCCCTGAAAAACCCTGTGTATACTCAAAGACTAAAGAACCGCACTGCCTTTGTAGTGTCTCTTCTTGAATCAAACAAGATTCACAAATCCAAATGGCCAATTATAAAATGTTATTATTAAACTTACACAATTAGAATATAAAAGCATGTAAACACTATACACATTACATATACAGTGCAATACAGAAAGTGCAATACTTATTAAGACCAAATGTAAACATAATCTGAACTCAGCTGGCTACCTAGAGCCAGACTGTTGTGCTTCCCTTGAACAGCGTTGGACAACAGTAGATAGCCAATCCAATTAATAGCTAAACTAACCTATCAAACAAATCTGAACGTTGGCGGATCCTTTTTGTAAAAAAAGGTCCTGAACCAATTCAATAAGCTAATGTTAAGCACTGTTAAATATTACGGCGTCCTTGGAAGATATCATGACTTCTTCGGATGAAAAATGGTATTCCCCATTTTCCCTTGAGGATAACCCTCCCATACCTGATACTCTCATGGCATAGTTATTATTATAATTGTTCTTTTATAATGCGCTTAATACCAGGGACCAGTTTCTAAGCCCAAGACCAGGATTCGTATTGTCATATGTATCCTCATCCACCTATTAAGGGCACTGAAAACCTTTTCCCAAGACCCATAGGCCAATCTTTAAACTCTGAGCTGCCTTGTGAAACTTATGAAAACGCCTTCTCAATTTCCACATACAAATCCTCCAAAACTGATTTACCATCTAAAACAACTAATAACAATCACTCAGGGTTTTTATGCAATTTATCAAGAATGGACTACCAATCCCACAACCACCAAAATACTGGGACGAGGAAGAGGAGTGGAGTAATGCAGAGCAAAGGAAACCACAAGCACAAGCAGCGCTCTAGTCACTGGGAGCACACACCTGTGGCTGGGATATTTAAACCACAGAAGCAGGAAGCAAAGACACTGCTGGCGGGAGAGAGTTGGTACTTTCTATGCGAACCCGGAAGACGACAGGCTGAAAGAAGCTCGTTGGAGCCAACCGGCTTGAGGACAGAGGGAAGGAAAGCTGCTCCAAGCAGAAGACATGCTGCGGGAATGCCAGAAGTCATCAGAGGACTCTGGGGCATTTACAGGTGTGAGGAGGCAACGTTTCACTTACCCGTGTCCCGCAAGAAGCAGACAAGCCCAGCTGAAGCCACAAGAAGCAGGAACAAGAGAGAGAAAGTACAAAAGACCATCAAAGGCTGGCTACGACAGGAACAAGGAATGGCTTCAAGAGCCGGCAAGTCCATTCAGGCACAGAGGGGACACCGGGGCATATTGGCGGCCACACCAAATTCAAATAATTGGGAGTGACAGAATCGGGAGAGAGAGAGAAAAAGAGAATTTTGTAAAACCTGAGAGAGAAAGGGTGAAAGAACATTTTACAAAAAGGGAAAGTGATCCAGAAAGGTGAGACCTTCAAATTTGTCTATGCAGGCAATATATGTACGTGAAAAACCCAGACATGACAATGGGCCTCATTACGAGTATGGAGGTAGCCATGCCGCTTTTAGTGGCATGGCTACCCCCATACCGGGTCCGGGTTCCAGGAATAGGAAATTACCGGGCCATGCCGACTTTGGCAGGCCCAGTAATTCCCATTCTCGGGACCCGGACCCGGTACATCCCCATTCCCATTTGAGCCCCCATAGGGCTCAATGGGAATGAGGAGGATGCTAACAACGGGCCTGTTAATGATGGGCCCGTTGTTAGCATCCTGGTCTGCTAGCGGGTCCTGCTAAGGACGTCTGGTCTGGCCAGGTGTCCTGAGCGGGAACCGCTGCAGACCTCGTAATAGGATGGCCCGGAATGAACGGTGCTGGTCCCTTACCGGCACCGTTCATTCCGTGGCCACCTTCCTCGTAATGAGTCCCAATATAGTTGAAAAAATATATATTGGCCAGAAAGACAAACGTACAACACTATCAAGTCAGCAGGAGTGAACACAAGCTCATCAGTGTAAATCCCTGGTAGGAGAATACACCAGACAGTTACAAGTGTGTGCATTACAAAGAAGTCCTGGCAGGAAAGTATACCAGGCAGTCACAAGAGTGTGAAGGAAGTCCTGGCACAGAACTATACCAGGCAAGGACAAGCTGAGTAGGGTACACAGAGGTTCAAAAGGTCCTCAGAAGGATATATCATGACCAGCCCAAACGGGCTCTGTGAATCCATAGAATAAGGCATTAAAAACTGGTAGGAAAGTACACCAGGTATCCTGACAAGAGAAAGACAACAGTTTTGTGGTTAACTTGTGTTGGTGAATCGAGAAAAACCAGAAACTGTTACTTGTGAATAAATAAGACAGCGAAGAAGAATTCAGGGCAAGGGAAGTACGCTCTGGAACAAGGATTCCTATCCCTGAAAGTCTTTTTGTTGAAGTTATAAATGTTTCCTTTTTGAACATTTCTAAAGCACTTAAGGCCAAAGACATTACCCTTTTCACTTTAGAATTCATTTGTTTAGAATGTGAGGGTCAGAATAGTACTTTGGTCACTTTTGATCCTTAGTTTTGGTTTTTGGTAGGGAAACGCCTCTAGTGCAGGGACAGTGAGGCATTTCCCAACCCTTTTTCTTTTAAATAAAAGTCTTTAGCCAAAACCATGTCTAACTTGTGTCTGCATTTCATTTCTGACTCCTCACAGATCCTTCACTCATAAAAAAGGGGTTGCTAATTCCACTGACAATTGTACATGGATGCCATCAAATAAAAGTGCATTGTAACATTTTCCCAGTGCTACAGCAATGTGGTTAAGTATGCTATAGCTGTGGTTGTATTGCTACAGTTATGCACGTCTTGCGTCAATAAGTTGGTTTGACATTATTTCTCCTTAAAACATTAGGATTTATTATCCTATGTCTTATACTCCATGACTGTTTACCATTCTTGTTTACAATGATAGCAGAATAGGTTTTTCCAAATTTCAAGCGGTTTATCATTGTTAAAAACAGTCTATAACAGATATAGTAGTTAATATTGGGTAAAAGTTCCCACATGTTTTTCCCCACTTCAGTGAATGACCATAACATTGCTATGTTTCTTCCCTTTAAAGATGTCTCATGATTTTACCAATGGAGGATGTTTCATAATTACTGCATATTATTTATATATGTTAAGGTAAACTTAATAAGGATTCTAAGAGCCCCATTACGACCCTGGCGTAAAAGGTGTCGGCGCTGTTAAACCCTTAACGCCTCATTACGAGTTCCCTTTGCGGGACCCGACCTTAACGCCTGTTTTTAGCAGGCGTTAAAGTAGGGTGCTGCAAAGGGACCTTGGTGCTAAGTACGGTGCCGCAATTTGCGACACCGTACTTAGCGCCTTCCCCATTCCCATTAAGCCCTATGGGGCAAAAATGGGAATGGGGAAGGGCCCATGGTGAATGGGGAATCACCGCCCGGCCAACCTTGGAATGGGGCGGTAATTCCGCCATTCACCATGGCGGACCCCGGCATGGACCATGGTGCTACTAGCACCATGGTTTAGCGCCGGGGTCGTAATGAGGCCCTAAGACTATTTGTGCCTCCCACCCAGCCTGTTGTTGCTTTTGTCACTCAGGTACTAAAGACTGAGAGGATGAAAAAGATGTCAAAGGCTATTCTTCATGCTACATATTGCTTAGGGCTCAGTTCAAATGTGGCGTAGTAAAGGTTTTTCCGAGCACTAAAGAAGAGGAAGAAGGACTCATGACAAGGACCTTTATGTGCTCGGACCTGTAGTGATTGGGTGCCTCGGGAGTCATGACCCAGGCTTATTAGGTGCTCCGTTTCATGTTCTTTGTGAATCTTTTAAAAATGTCTTTAAAGTGTATTTTTTCTTTGCTGCTGGACGAGTAGATACATACGTTAATGCATAATACTCACCTCTGTATCTTTAATAGAGTCTAAACCCCCACTCATGATATAGTGAGGGAGATTAGCCATACTTTGACAGATTTATCTATGATCCCTGCCGCTGGTGCATGGCTCGGGATCCGAGAACTGTGTGTGACGGTGCGGCCCTCTGACACAAGGAGAAAAGGTGTGCGCACTGAAGACGTCCCGTTCGCTGGCGATGCACGCCACCCCCTGCGGAACCAACAGGGTGTGGTTTCCCTTCAACAGCAAGGGGAGCAAGGTGAGTCCAGAAGAAGGCAAGATTCTTGCTTAGGTTGCTGCTCCTGGTGGAAGTTCTTGTGGGCCTCGTGCCAGTATTGACTACACACAGCCCAACAGAAAAAATTGAAATAGTGTGCATAGGACGACACCTGCAGTACAGGCCCTGGGTTATTACCCTGGTATCTGTGGGAACCATTTCACTGGTAATCAAGCTGTAGGTTTAATGGTGGCACATGTCCCATGGGTGGTACTCTGAAACGACTCAAATTCCAAAGTGGGCTTTTTGACACACTGCTGCTGTTTGGAGTGGTCATTGAGTGGGTTATAGTCCTATGGCGAAGTGATGGTGAATGAAGGTGGAGCTCCTCGCCCGGCAAAGACACCCAGGCAACAGGATACCCTGGCTACCTTGCTGGGATACCCTCCAGCCAAGGGCCAAGATGGGCTATCTTGGTGGAATGCCTGGATATGTATTTTGATGCTATGGGTGAGGGTGAGCTCAATGAGAGTGCCAATAAATGTACCCTCCTCTGCTCTGTAGGTCCTTCTGTGCATGGGATTTTCAAGAGGTTGAACGTAGCAGACAACTCCCATGGTGCCTCCACGCTAGCGATAAGCAACAACTTCAGCCCAATGGTCAATGCTAACTACGACGCTTCCTTCTGCGCGATGCCAAGAAGAAGAAGGAAGAAACATTGGATTAATTTCATACATATTTACGTCAACTAGCCTTAGCGTGTGTACTCCTGGATGAGGAAGACGAAATACATGCTGAGATAATTCAAGGATGCTTCTCTGTAAAACTAAGGAAGAAAATATTAATGTGAACCAAGCATTCGCCTGACAAGACTTATTGAACTGGCAAGGTCTTATGAGGTGGTGAAAGTGGGAACATCCAGTATGGGCTCCACTTTGAAGGCAGTCAACATTGAGGAAGCGTATGTGGTTCTTAGAGGTCAGCCGAAATCATTCCCAGAAGGAGGAACTGTGAAGACGGAGAGATCGTCTGATTCCAGTGGTATATGTACATATTGTAGCTGCGCTCTTCCACATATTGGTGACTGCACTGCCAAAACGCACATGCGTGGCAGATGTGGATGTATTAACCATTTCTCAGAAAGGATCAAGAGCACAGCTCCCACCACCAGCCTCATGTGGAAAAGACAAACAGCGACAAGCTTTCACGAAAAGATTCCAAAAAGTCACTCAGGTGGACACATCGATGCAAGAATTTGATACAAAATCAGTGAAAAAAAGAAGACTCATATGTGTTCTTCACCTCCAATGTTCTGGGAGCAGGCAGAAAATGCAAAAGACAACATAGATGCATAGTTGCGCAACCAAGGTAGCAACACTCCTGTTCTAAAAGACACACTGGCTTCACTGAATGTAATGGCTGTGTCACATTACCAGACAACTGCGAAGACCCTCTTGACTGGTGCCTACTCAAGTTCGCATTTTCACATTTGGGGGTGTGAAATCGATTTCCTTTAAAGGTGTATTTGTGGCCACAGTGCAACACGGCTCACAGCAGATACTAGCACGGTTGTATGTGACATCAGTAAGTGAGAATACTCTGCAAGGCTGTGCAGCGACGGTATTGTTGCAGATTGTAAACTTTGCGTACAGGGTCTTCTTCTAGGAAATTAACTCCCTGGTTGAGCAGTTCGGCTCACTCTTTGAAGCAGTGGCTGTCTTAAAGGTGACTCCATTCAGCTTCACATTGATGACACCATCCAACCTATTGCCCTAAAACACCATCAGTGCCATTTCTTGAGCGTGGAAAACTAGAAGAGGAGCTAGACAAGCTGGTAGCCCTGGACCATTATAGAGAAAGTGGAGGGACCCACTCCATGGGTTTCCTCTATTGTGGTAGCCCGAAAACCAAAACAACGTAGATAGGTGAAAATGTGTGGTGACGTGAGTCTACCTAACATGGCCATTAAAAGGGAAAGTACATACCGCCGACTATAGGTGACATTCTGTTGTATTTGCAAGGTGCTGCATTCTTTTTGAAAGTTGTTTTGAGGGCAGGGTACCATCAGGTGGTGTTACATGCCTCATCTAGGTACACCACCACATCCACCACTCAGAAAGGACTGTATCGCCACAAGAGGCTACCTTCCTGTGTCTCGTCGGTGGCTGAGGTATTTCAGCACACCTTCAGGAACTCTGAACATCAGGGACGATATACTGGTGTTTGCGAAATCAGAGGTTGAGCATTTGAAGCTACTTGAAAAAGTCCCTGAGAGAATAAAGTCAGTGGGTTCAACACTATGCTAAGAAAATGTGTATTCCTTCAGAGAAAGCTGGAATTATTCGGCTATATATGTAGGAATATCCTCTGACTAGAGGAAAGTTCAAGCTATTAACGATGCCCCGGCTCCCACAAATGTGTCTGAAGTCAGGAGCTTTCTTGGAATGGTCACATACTGTGGCAGATATCAAGAACTTAGTGACACTGTCAGAGCCTCTCAGAAATGGACAAAAAAGGAAACGCATTGGCAGTGGACACCGCTTGAGGAGGCAAAGTTTCAGGATTTAAAACATTCTCTCACCTCAGAAATCACCATGGCGTTCTTCGACCCAGAGAGACGCTCAGAGTTGGTGGTCAATGTGAGTCCTTTTGGTCTCGGGCGGTATTTTTGAAAGCTGACCTGAGAGTTGTCATGAAGCCTATGTAATATGCGAGCAGGACCTTATCTGCCACTGAACAACGCTACTCTCAGATTGAGTGGGAAGCGTTGGCTGTTCTGTGAGGGTGTCATCATTACCACCTCTACTTATATGGGATGCCCACTGCAGTGGTTACGGATAATAAACCGCTGCTACCGATCATGTTGGGTTTTAGTTGCGTCCTCTGGCAAGGATAAAGAAATGGATGCTGGAACTACAGGACTATCATGTAACTCTTTCGCTTTGGGGTGATAACGTTGCAGATTACCCGTGGAGACATCCCTATCCTCACAGTTCAGGAGCAAGACAGAGAAAGAAATAGAGAATTATGTATGTTTGGTCATGGAGAATGACATTCCCAAATCCATTTCAGTTGAGGGAGAATGCCTTAGCCACAAGTGATGCTGAATAGTTCCAGATCATTGGACAAGCAATCGTAAATGGGGATTGGAAGCGGGTTCTTCAGTCCATGAGAACCGGGACGTAGGATGCTAAAAATACTCTTTAAGAATTTATGGAAAGTGATATTTATTTTATTTAGTGATTCTGCTTAATTAAACCTTGCACAATTTGCAAGAGCTAAAGAAAAAGAAATGCACAAAAAGACAAAAAGAAGAAAAAAGCATATCAAAGTTTAAGCTTTATCCTTAAAAATACATGACAAAAATGCTAAGTTATCAGATAACATTTCTTCACACAGGTACAAAAAAGCATAAAATCACCACTCACAAAGCTGGTCAAAAGGCCTCAGCCGACAGTAGTGAATAATATTAATATATAGACTTAATCCCATGTATATGACTAAAGTCATAAAAGATCCGCTAAGAATTTCATCATAGCAATACATAGGGATATATATGTCTCCACTCATAAAAATGATCCAAATAGTTTCTGATGGCAGATAATTAAACCGCTCTGAATGTTTGTCGAAATAAAGTTCTTGTTTAGGTTGTAGGGCAGCACAGTAGAGTATTATAAGTTCAATCGTTTCAGTCACTTTGTTATCCAAACAAAATCTAAAGAACCCCTCATGCGCATGTGCTTTAGTTCTAATACTAACAATTTCACAGGTTGGAAGGGGGCCATTCATAGTCTTAGAAAGTTAAATATCCAGGTTTGATTGGGCGATTTCTGTAAATAAAGAGGTACACTGCCAACTTCTTTTCTCAAGCAGGCAGGTGAAGTGGAAGAGTTTGTACTTCAAATTAACAGAGCGAGTATTGATCCAGTGCATCTGGTTAACTGACTTTTTGACTCTAAAAGGGGACTCCAGCAGCTCATCTTCATTGTAGCCCAACGTATTTAATAGGGTTAAGACCTTGATTCTCCAGGTATCCAGTTGACACACGCCTGTAACCATTTTAAGCCCAGCTCATAGCATGGAGCGGGCATAGAGACTCCCTTTGGTAAATGTAGAGTTTGCATCCATATATGACTTTCTACTTTTTGCCAATCGATATTCTCAAATCAAATTTCAGCCCAATATGTTAGGCAGGGGACAATGTTCCCTCTATAAAAATGAATCCGTGGAAATAATGAAAGTTTCCCATATTTGGAATCGATTTTCCTCATTTGGATAGCAAGAGGCATAGATTTAGTGTAAAGTTATTTTTGAGTTAGCTTTGGACTGTGAGTTTGGTGAATGGTAACCCTGAGATATTTCCAGCTCTCTGCCGCATTCACACGTTCCTTATTGCTATACCATTTACAGTTTCTGTATTGGCTGAAACTAGGATTAAAATTAAATATTTTGGTTTTAGCAGAATTGATTTTTAGGTCATTACCTAAATCATATAAGTGTAAATTAAGGTAAGTATAAATAAAATAAAAGTGGCGTATAAGCTAACCCTGACTCCTGATGGACTGCTACTGCGTGATTCGAGAATAGTGATCCCAACCAAGCTAATACCGAAAGTCCTAAAACTCGTTCACTATGGTCAACAAGGTGAGGTGAAAATGAAGGCCCGGTGAAAGTAAATAAGTATGCAAAAAATGCCTGTAGTTTCAGGCAGCGTTGCCAGAGATGAAGGCACCTCCCATTGAATTAATACAGAGAAGCTGCAGTTCTTGTGAGAAATTGAGCTTTGATTTTTGGTCAACAAGCATATATAAACATTTTCTGGTAGTCATTGACCAGTGGTCAATATACCCTGAGGTTGATTTTGTATCATCTAAGTCAGTGGTTTACGTTATCCCTGCATTGGAGGAAATGTTTGCGACTCATGTGTTTTATGCAAACCTTAAATGTGGTTTTCCAAATTGCTAATGGCCAAGGTGCTGATATCAGTCTGGTACTGTATTAGTTCTTGTTGGCATATCGATTGACGCCTCACTCCTCCACAGGGGCTACAACCACAGAGGCACTGTTTGGATGTGGCCTCCGAGGTCTAATTCCCCATCATTAATCTCATGAGACTGTGACGATTAATAATGACATGACCAGGAGGGAGAGACTATGGTTTTATGGGCAAAAAAGGAGAAGCCACGGAAAGTGAGATCAGGAATTGGTGCTTGGACACGCTACGCTAGTATGAACCCACAGGCCAGCAGGAAGTGTTGCCAAAAGGGCTCCATGATCGATGTGTCCGATAAATACTAAACTGTCACGTGGAACTCCAGTTCTTTCAAGAGGTTTTGTGATTCTGTAGGTGTGGGTGAAGGCACTGCTGAGTCATTGATTGATGATGACGAATCAGGAGATGCTCCTCAAGATGTTCAGGTTGCAATGTCCCCTGAATGTCCGGAGGTTAGCGGGGGCATGCAGTGCAGATCTGCATGCATCCTGGCAAGTACAGATGGGAGGATACCTCCTTTGAATGGCCCAGTACCACGTTATCCTCAGAGGATGTGCAGGAGCCAACTGTCTTTTTGGGAGGATTATGTGTTGGACTCATAGTGGGGATTTAGCTAGGAGTCATGTTGAGTTACTTTGAGTGACATAAATTATTGTAAATATCTGTTTGGTTTTATGTGGGGATTTTGTTTGTTTGTTTGTTTTTGTTCTTGTCATGATGAAGGAGGGATGTCATGAGGTTGTCCCTTTAAGTGAGCCGTCATATACGTTATGGCGCACAGTGAATAAGTACGGGCCACTACATGGGCACAGAGTACGCTGGTGCTCTGGGACCTTGGCACTCCTCTGGGCCAAATGTCCCTATACTTACAATGGAACGTCCCTACAATCTGGCCACCAGCACGCAGCAGGAAATTCAACTGTTGGAGCCCCTGTGTCCTACTGTTGATGTGCTACCAGAGCACTAGCGAACTCCAGTGCAAACACATTGCTTTTGGGATTGCCACACAAAAATCCCAAACTCGCTTAAGGTGGAAAAGGTTGCTTTAACGTGACAGGCCACAGTATATAAAAAATGTGCTAACATGGACCCTGGCCTTACAGACTAACATATCAGTTAACAATCGCCAAAAAAATTAAATTATTAAACAACTTACAATTCATCACTTCCTGCCCCTTGCTCCCTCTCCTCCCCCTCAATTCCTCTCAACCTTCATTCCCTCCTTCAATACCTCTTCCAGCTCTGTGTACCCCCAGGCTAGCCTGTTAATGCAAACAGCGCCACCCCCCTCCTTTGCTGTGCTAGTACCCCTTTTTGCTTCCCCCAACATCCTCCAAAGGTCCATGTCCCCGTCACCAGAAAAACCCTCCCATGAGGTTTTCTGTCTGCCCCACCCCACCACTCTTATCTACCTCCAACTCTTTCTGATATCTTCCACTGCCATCCCAACATCACACAAATAGCACTGGTTTCCCATCAGTGACAAGTGCACTCCATCCTCCCGAAAAAAAATCAAAAGCCTCATATATGATGATCTGGTGCGCCAGCGTTCGCACCCCACAGGGTATGCAAAACTTCACCATTTCCCTCTTTATCTTTTTCCTCTTATGTTCCACCGCCCCTTCCTTTACAGCTCCATGCCATACCCTCCTTGGCATCAACTTGGTCCAAACCAACACCACCCTGGGCCATATCTCCTGCAACCAAATGAGGCCCTCTTCATCTTTTTTAATAATGCCACACCCGTATCCCTTTCCAAAACGTTCTCCCCTGCATGTAAAACCAGGGCCGACGAAACACCATGAAGCTCTCTCATACCCGCCAGCATCTGCAAAAGTTGGTCCCACCTGGTCCCCCACCCCAGACCATCTCGAACAATGCCACATTATAACTACATCCCAACTGGGTCCCAAAAACCCTTTTTGCTGCATCTTTCCACGCCCAATTCACTATGCGGTGTCCGCATATCCAGATTTGAGGCAACTCGCCACTTCTCCGTGCCATATCTGAAAAAGAAAAAGACAGTGAGCCTTCTCTCTGACAACCCCTCCGCTCCACCCACCCAGATGCCTTTTGCTACCTAACAGCTCCCTTTTTCCCAGATCTCTGATGTAACCCTTGTATTTTGCCGATTTCAATGCCCCAAACTCCTCACATGCTCTTCAGATAGACCCAGCCTGCTACCTCCGGACACCGCCGCCATCCTAAAAGAATGAGTCCCAAAATCCTTTGCCTTTTCACCCAATGCCAACAGAGATCTCCTTATCACTCCCAAAACCTGAGAAGCTTTCACCTCTGACCTGTTTTCCTGCTGAAAAACCAAACCTTCTCTTCCCTCACATCTCTCCTGCCACAGTGCTCCTGCCCTCACTGGACATTACCCCCTCTGTCCAGATGCACTCAAAAACCCTTGCCCTTCTGATCCGTTTTTGATTTACAAATGTTTATATCCACGCCATCAACTGACAAATTCCCCTCCCCCTATAACATTTCCTGTGCTGCTCATGCTCTCACATCCCAACCCCTTACCACCTTTTCTGGTGTCCTTTTCTCCCACCCCTCACCTGCTAATCAAACTTATTCTTATTCTTTATGTATCTGTCCAATGTTCCTTTTCATAACAAGGCACAACACTGCCCTTCCCCTCCCCATTGCAACAAAATAACCTATTTCTCCCTCTTTAATAATTGAGTTTATTTATTTATTATTATTATTTTAAAATCAACTTCACTGTTCCAAACCTCCTGCAATTAAACCATCGTACTGTGCACAGCACCCTTCTGCTGCACAACCCCTAGCACCCTAAACGTGTTCACCCCACCTTGACCAGCCTCTCCCCCTTTAGCCTGTTAAACCCCCCTCTTTCACCAAACCCCTTCCTCTACTTTCAACCCCTCTAACCCACGTGTTCCCCTGCAAACACTTCCTCAGAGCTCTAAAAGGCCCTTACCAGCACCTTGAACCCTATTACCTATTTCTTTTTTTTCTAGAGCCACACCCTCTTGTCCTTATTCACATGCTCCTTTACTCCCTTCTTCCCGATATCATCTGTTGCCACTAAACAAATTTGTTTTCGAAAACCTGAGCCTCCGCTGATGCTCCCCTTATTATTTATTTATTAAGGCCAACTAAGATGCCTGGCATGTGATGTGGTGTTAATGCAGTAATTATTATTGAGGACATCACCATATGCTCTCCCACTCAAGGACCCCCCAACTGTTGCCACAACTAACCCCCTTTCTTTCTCTTCCTCACCCTTGCCAATCACTGTAATACCTTGTAACCCTAGACCAAATCCCAGCCGCATTTGCTTAGGGGCCAGCATATTGAACATCATCTCATGGCCATCTCCCAACCAATGTACTCCTACAGGGGTACTCCCCTGTACTCCCCCCAACAATAACAATGGCACCCCCGCTCCTTGCCCTGCACCCCTCCTTATTTCTCCCCCACTGCACCGGGGCCGTACCTGCACCCTCCGTCCATGCAGTTTCATTCCACCACCCTCCTCATTTGTCAATGTGCCCCCATGTTTACCCCTGTAAATACTTGCACCGCCGCTCTTTGCTACACACCTTACCTGCTGTCCCCCACATTGCACCAGTTGCTATACCTGCGTCCTCTGTCCGTGCAGTTTTTTTTCCCTCTGCGCACTGCACGCAGTAACACTGCATCCTTCCTTCTTAGCCAATGCGCCCCCATGCTATACTTGCAAATGTTCCACGCCATCACTGTTCCCTCACTGCACCAGGGGCCGTCCATGCACGCCGCCCATGCAGTTCACACCACACCCAGCAACCAAAAATCATCTGGATGCACTGGTAGCAAACAAAAAGCCGCCTTGATATCAAGCTTAGCCATAAAAGCACCACACGCTACCTTCCTCACCAAACCCACTGCCTGATCCACACTTGCATAGGACACCCTGCAATCCTCCAGTGCAATGAAATAATTCACGACATGTCCTCTGTCATGATAGATGATCAATCAATCTGAATTATCTGGCTGCTTTCTTAAGCACAACCCCTAAGGGAGACACCAGCAAGTCACCTGACAAATCCGGAAAGCGCACAACCACTCTTCCCACTGCCGCCTAGAATAACGTATGGAGAGGGGGAGGTAGAGAGGGAAACAGATAGGGAGAGGAGGAGAAGATTAAGAAGTGGTGAGTGTGGTGAAAGAGAGGAAGAGGCAAAGGCGTCAAAATACAGTGTTCTAGACCGGAAAAAGCAAGTGCAGAGAGCACATCGAGTTGCAGAGGTAAGCACTGAACACAAAATATTGCAAGAGAACAGCAAGTGCAAGCCAAGGTTCAAGTCGTAGATGGGCACAGCATGATTCAAGGCCACCATGATTACGTGATGCTTAAGGAAGTCCAGCATGAGAACAACGGGATTCGAGATGAGGAACCAACAAGAGTCACATGAGTTCAAAATGTCAAATCAAAGCATCAGCAACAAGGCAGTGATGATGTTGCTATAATGTGACAATACAAACTCGCACAATGATCGAGTTGTTTGATGTAGGGGGGATAGCAGGAGAGGACTACCATAGGGGGAGGGGACAGCAAGATGAAGGATTCAGCATACAGGCATTACATTCATACAACAGGGGGGAGGCAGCAAAATACAAGAGGCAGGCATACAGGCATCACATTCATACAACGGGGGCAGCAGAATACAAGAGGCAGGCATACAGGCATCACATGCATACAACGGGGGAAGCAAAATACAAGAGGCAGGCATACAGGCATCACATGCATACAACAGAGGGGCAGCAAAATACAAGAGGCAGGCATACAGGCATCACATGCATACAACGGGGGAAAGCAAAATACAAGAGGCAGGTATACAGGTATCACAGGCATACAACAGGGGGGGCAGCAAAATACAAGAGGCAGGCATACAGGCATCACATGCATACAACAGGGGGCACAAAATACAAGAGGCAGGCATACAGGCATCCCATGCATACAACAGGGGGGGGCAACATACCAGAGGCGGCCAGTGTTACGGTAGCGGACTGGGAGCAGACAGGGGCCTTACAACACGGGCCTTGGATGCGGGCCGGCACAACTTACTGTGCCATGGAACACCTGTCCTCACCCCAGCACTGGAGAAGTTGATGTTGCCATTGCCTGATGATGGTGGGGATGGCCTGTGGGGACAGAGGGAGTAAACACATGTTGGTGCATACTTACCTGCTGTCTGAGCAGGGGTTCGGGCCCTGGGTCCTCCTGGTCCGGACAGGTCCAAACAGGAATTGCCCTTTTCTTCATCTGTCCTTCACGTCAGATGCCCGGGTGAAAGACACCCTTCATCTAAGAGTTAAAAGCAGAAAGGAAGAGGTAGGGCTAAGGAAGTGGGCAAGGCTTAGGCCAGGTGACCTAGTGTCATGATTCCTGCCACTCATGTCCCCAGCCCTCCAAGATGTCAGGCTGGAGCCAGGCCACGATCACCTACATGGCCCTCAAGGGCCTCTCCATCCCCCCAAAGACCCACTTGGAGTCAGACTTGGCGCTTGTGGCACCAGACTCACTCACTCCCATAGGATAACATTGGGGATTGGACTTGTAGTGCATTGATGGGCAAGATGGATGCCCCCACATATTTCGGTTCCCAGAACTGCATGTGCAGTCTAGTCTTTTGGGTGTGGTTCAGCCCAGAGACACCTGTGATACCCAGAGACTATTTAAGCCACGCCCAGGTTGAGAAACATGCTTTGTGTTTTCTGCACCTGCAGCGTGACACTCACTGTGTTCGGATCGGTCTCCAGTAGGCATGCATCTTTCTTCTGCGCTCAGCTCCTGCAAGAACAAGAACACCGTTAGGAACAGCCGTACCTTGCGGCGCTTCTGCCCATCATTCATCGCTTCTTCTGTTCTGCGGGCATCTTCGGCGGTGTCATTTCCATCCCGGCACGCTGCTTCCTAAGGAAAAGGGAAAAGAACGGAAAAAAGGCATTATTAAGCATTCAGCAAATCTTCGCTTATTTTTTAAGACTGTACGAGCTTCAAACGCTTACCTGAATCCCAGCCGCTCTGGGGGAATTCTGTCTCCGGATCCATCTGCAAGAGGGAAAAGACACTCCAGGTTAGTGTGGAAACATCTAGAGGCGCTGCATACCACGCTTACTCACCGCATTGCTTCTTCATAACCGGCATCCACGCTGAAAACATTATGGCACCTAAAAGAAACAGAAAAAGAACTCAGTTTAATACAAATATGAAAGGGTCGCATCGCGCATCGCACTCTCACTCACCTTCAGCGCTACTCATCACAGCAGCATGTCGCCATCCCCGGGCGCCGGCCATCATCTAAGGAAGGAAAGGAACGAAGTTAGAGAACTGTTCAAAAGACTCATTATACTTACCTGTCAGACTCTTGCCAGTGAAGTAACTAGGCAGCAACGAGCCTGCATCAATAAAAGCGCCCCTGCGCTGAAAGCAGGACGGAGAGCACACTTTCCAAGAAAACAAGGTGAGCTGTGGATCAAAGGGAAGGGTTGGACCCCGGGGAAGAAGGGGTTCAAGCAGAGACAATAGGGAGTTAAACTCTACCAATCCTGTGTTTCAGGCCCAGTCTCCAGTCAAGTAGACTCCAGGGAAGGGTTCAAGGTCGTAAGAGGTCAGAACAGGCTGAGTGACGTCCCCGTGGATACCAGGTGAGCGTTACACCTAGATCCACTTGCACCTGCTCCTCATCTGCAAAGGAAAAAGTGCCGGGAGGGCTCCTTAAGTAGGGAAAAAGAACGGCAACCAGGAAGGCCCCAGGTGGGCGGAGTCTAGGCCAGGTGACCTAGATCCACTTGCACCTGCTCCCCATCTGCAAAGGAAAAAGAGGCTGGAGGCTTTCTTAAGTAGGGAAAAGAGCGGCAACCAGGAAGGCACCAGGTAGGTGGGGCTTAGGCCAGGTGACCTAGATCCTCTTGCACCTGCTCCTCATCTGCAAAGGAAAAAGAGGCTGGCAAGCTCCTTAAGTAGGGAAAAAGAGCAGCAACAAGGAAGGGACCAGGTGGATGGGGCTTAGGCCAGGTGACCTAGATCCTCTTGCACCTGCTCCTCATCTGCAAAGGAAAAAGAGGCTGGCAAGCTCCTTAAGTAGGGGCACCAGGTGGCCGGGGCTTAGGCCAGGTGACCTAGATCCCCTTGCACCTGTTCCCCATCTACAAAGGAAAAAGAGGTTGGAGGGCTCCTTAAGTAGGGGCACCAGGTGGGTGGGGCTTAGGCCAAGTGACCTAGATCCACTTGCACCTGCTCCCGCTCTGCAAAGGAAAAAGAGGATGGAGGGCTTCTTTAATTGGGGAAAAAGAGCAGAAACCATAAAGGCACCAGGTGGGCGGGGCTTAGGCCAGGTGACCTAGATCCACTTGCACCTGCTCTCTATCTGCAAAGGAAAAAGAGGCTAGAGCGCTCGATCAGTATCTGCGTTGCATGTTACACCAAGCTGAAGGAAGCTGGTTCGACCTATTATGGATAGCTGAATATGCTTATAATAATTCCTTACACACCAGCACTGGGCAGACACCCTTTTATACCATGTATGGCAGGCACCCACGTAGTTCTGAGTTGGACGTTCCTACAAGCCTGGAAATGCCAGCAGTCAAAATCTTGCACAAAACATTTCTCAAACCTTTAAAAGGGCAGCTGAACACCTACTTCAAGCTAAGAATCGCCAAAGAGGTTTGCTGATCAACACCGAGCAAAGGCCCCCAACTACCAAGTGGGAGACAAAGTCTGGCTGGCGTCTAAACACGTGTCCATTAAAGGAATCCAAACTTTCCGTCCAAGATACCTGGGTCCATTCAGCGTCACCTCTGTGATAAATCCCGTGGCGGTCAGACTAGCTTTTCCGTCAAACATGCAGATTCATCCTGTGTTCCACATGTCTCTCCTTAAACCTGTTCAATCTGGGACCCGGGTAGCAACGCCACCGCAGCCAGTAGTAGTAGCCGGGAAGCCAGAATTCGAAGTCAAGGACATCCTGGATTCAAAGTACGTCAGATCCAAATTATACTACCTAGAAGACTGGAAGGGGTATGGTCCACAAGACAGGACATGGGAGCCTTGTGAGTACATCCATGCACCTCGCTTGCTTAGACGATTTCATCAAAACCATCCAAACAAACCAGGACCAGACAGAAGAGCCATCTTGAGAGGGGGCTTGGCGGGGAGTGCTGTCATCATTCCTGCCCCTCATGTCCCCAGCCCTCCAAGGTGTCAGGCTGGAGCCAGACCACGATCACCTACATGGCCCTCAAGGGCCTCTCTATCCCTCCAAAGACCCACTTGGAGTCAGACTTGGCGCTTGTGGCACCAGACTCACTCACTCCCATAGGATAACATTGGGGATTGGACTTGTAGTGCATTGATGGGGACAAGATGGATGCCCCCACATATTTCGGTTCCCAAAACTGCATGTGCAGTCTAGTCTTTTGGGTGTGGTTCAGCCCAGAGGCACCTGGGATACCCAGAGACTATTTAAGCCACGCTCAGGCTGAGAAACATGCTTTGTGTTTTTTGCACCTGCAGGGTGACATTCACCGTGTTCGGATCGGTCTCCAGTAGGCCTGCATCTTTCTTCTGCACTCAGCTCCTGCAAGAACAAGAACACTGTTAGGAACAGCCTTACCTTGCGGCGCTTCTGCCCATCATTCATCGTTTCTTCTGTTCTGCGGGCATCTTTGGCGGTGTCATTCCCATCCCGGCACACCGCTTCCTAAGGAAAAGGGAAAAGAACAGAAAAAAGGCATTAGTAAGCATCCTGCAAATCTTCGCTTATTTTTAAAGACTGTACGAGGTTCAAACGCTTACCTGAATCCCAGCCGCTGTGGGGGTACTCTATCTCCGGAACTTCTCATCCATCTGCAAGAGGGAAAAGACACTCCAGGTTAGCGTGGAAACATCTAGAGGCACCGCATACCACGCTTAATCACTGCATTTCTTCTTCATAACCGGCATCCACGCTGAAAACGTTGCGGCACCTAAAAGACACAGAAAAAGAATTCAGTTCAATACAAATATGAAAGGGTCGCATCGCGCATCACACTCTCACTCACCTTGAGCGCTACTCATCTCAGCAGCACGTCGCTATGCCCGGACGCCGGCCATCATCTAAGGAAGGAAAGGAACGAAGTTAGAGAACTGTTCAAAAGACTCATTGTACTTACCTGTCGGACTCTTGCCAGTGAAGTAACTAGGCAGCAACGAGCCTGCATCAATCAACGTGCCCCTGCGCTGAAAGCAGGATGGAGAGCACACTTTCCAAGAAAACAAGGTGAGCTGTGGATCAAAGGGAAGGGTTGGACCCCGGGGAAGAAGGGGTTCAAGCAGACAGAGACAATAGGGAGTTAAACTCTACCAATCCTGTGTTTCAGGCCCAGTCTCGAGTCAAGTAGACTCCAGGGAAGGGTTCAAGGTCGTAAGAGGTCAGAACAGACTAAGTGTCATCCCCGTGGATACCAGGTGAGCGTTACACCTAGATCCACTTGCACCTGCTCCTCATCTGCAAAGGAAAAAGAGGCTGGAGGGCTCCTTAAGTAGGGAAAAAGAGCGGCAACCAGGAAGGCTCCAGGTGGGCGGAGTCTAGGCCAGGTGACCTAGATCCACTTGCACCTGCTCCCCATCTGCAAAGGAAAAAGAGGCTGGAGGGTTTCTTAAGTAGGGAAAAGAGCGGCAACCAGGAAGGCACCAGGTGGATGGGGCTTATGCCAGGTGACCTAGATCCACTTGCACCTGCTCCCCATCTGCAAAGGAAAAAGAGATTGGAGGGCTCCATAAGTAGGGGTACCAGGTGGGCGGGGCTTAGGCCAGGTGACCTAGATCCACTTGCACCTGCTCCCCATCTACAAAGGAAAAAGAGGTTGGCGGGCTCCTTAAGTAGGGGCACCAGGTGGGCGGGGCTTAGGCCAGGTGACCTAGATCCACTTGCACCTGCTCCCCCTCTGCAAAGGAAAAAGAGGATGGAGGGCTTCTTTAATTCGGGAAAAAGAGCAGCAACCATAAAGGCACCAGGTGGGCGGGGCTTAGGCCAGGTGACCTAGATCCACTTGCACCTGTTCGCTATCTGCAAAGGAAAAAGAGGCTGGAGGGCTCCTTAAGTAGGGAAAAAAAAAGCCACAACCAAGAAGGCACCAGGTGGGCGGGGCTTAGGCCTGCAAACTCCCCAGCCTGGCAGGAGTTAAAAGACAGAGCTCGTCCCAACATGCGCCATCAACCAGCACACACAAATGATACCACCCAGCAACAAAAAGGATATGAAAGGCCTGCAGGCATGGGCACGGACCGCGAGCTCCCCCAGAAATCATACACCTGGCATGGGCGTAACGAAAGGAATGACTGCACAGGGACCAAAGCGGACAACCCGCCTGTCCTGTCTTTCCTGTCTTTCAAGGATTCGTACAGGGCCTGGAACCTCTAAGAGAAATAAATACACTGAGCCGCGTACAGCAGTGAACTTGGCCCCTGCAGGTGGCTCTGCGCATGCGCTAAATGCAACGCCTCAGATAGGCCAGTGACAATGTCAACATTAGGAGCCAGGCTCCTATAACTGTCTGGGCGCCAGACACAATATCTTCCCTTCCCAACAATAATTAAACAAAATGTTCATTGACACTTCTGTTCCCACCTCCGTTACTCGTTCCCCGGCATCATCTTTGAATAGGCTTCCCTGCCCCCATTTATATCAGGCTAGGCACGCTATGCGCAGGCCAGCTGTGCAGCACCCAAAATAACCGTGGGGGGAACGCTTGCGCGTACCCCCTGCTGCCCCTGTCTCCCATTTTTCACTGCAAACGCCACAGTTACATGTCCGCCACTGGGGTTGCCTGATAGCCCCTATAGACCCCACAATATTGATGTACTGAATCTTGAATTGGTCCTCTGTCGCTCGAAGAATCGCTCCCATACAGTTTGACTCCAATGCCATGGGTGAGCTCAGAGGGATTAAACGGATCTGTGCATCAGCCACATTTTGAAGATCCATCAGCAACATACTAACCATTTTTGAGGATGCTTAACATTTTTGGATTGTAGGCTACATTAGCCACGACCTTAATTTACATTGTTATGCACTTTTGTTAAAAATGTGTCTGCTTAGTGTTATAGGGGGGCCTGCCATGGGCATCCAGCAGGCCCCTAGGGTGCTATTTCTCGTCAGAACCGTTGAGGGTTTGCCGTGGGACACCAGGTCTTTAGTGGGGCAGCGCGGGCCATACCTATGACCATGCGGACCGGTGTGGGCCTGCAGGCCTAAATGAGAGATGGACCAGTCATTCCTCTTTGGGTGTCTGCAGCCATTCTGGTGCACGTGCCTGCAGTGGCTCCTTTTATTAGCTTGTGTCATGGCCCGTGTTAAAAGGGCAATACACATGGGCGGGACACATTCCCTTAAAGGGGCAACACACTTGGTGGATCACACACCACACTTACCATAACTTAAACCAGTTTCACTCCACACATGTATTGGTGGCACCAAGATGTTTATCTTTGCCATAATTCAGTATGAATGTACATGAAGCTTTTGCTACAATATGAAATGAGTATTATTGTCTAACAAACGAAAATTCGGGAGGAAGGATAGCTCAGGGGCAACCAGTTTGTTTTGGAGGAAAGACAATACAGCCAACACAGGTTCGAATCTCGATGCCTGCTTAGGAACCACCTGCTGGTTTTAAGCGTGTTATAAAAGAACAAGTATATATAGCTCCTTTCTCTGAGGAGCTGTTTATTCATTACTATTCTCTTCATAACCTATTGGTTAATTTGACCACATACACCTTGTACCTCTGCTTTACCACCTTTTCGCTCTTCTAATCATTTCTGTCTGTGCTTGTTTTCATGAGTAATAGGTGACATTGACACATTTATGTTTACTTCTATGTGAATATTGTGCAGACATGCATATTTCTTATATGAGATCAGTATGAATACATTGCTTTCTAATCAGCTCTGCAATATGTAGAAAACACGTCTGTACACCTGCAGTATAGATGCTTACTCACGTGACTTCCGATTGTTTGTTTCCGGTGGAAGGCCCTGGAGTTTCTCACGCGCGTCTGTACCTGATCAGCCATGCTCCCAGGGACTGACTAGGTGGCGTAGACTAGCAGCCAGAACCGGGCACTGTCTGACGCCCGGGATTGCCTCCGTTTCCTTATGATTCCGTCCTTACTATGCCCGTCTTTTGTGTTACTTCTTCCTCTCCCTTTCAACTGTCTTCCCATTTTTTCCAGACATTGTCACTTTCATACTAGCATGCTGTCCCTTTTGATACTAGCACGCTGGCCCTTTTGATACTAGCATGCTGTCACTTATGATACTAGCACGCTGTCCCTTTTGATACTAGCACGCTGTCCCTTTTGATACTAGCACACTGTCACTTTTGATACTAGCACACTGTCACTTTTGATACTAGCATGCTGTCACTTTTGATACTAGCACACTCACTTTTGACACTAGCATGCTGTCACTTTTGATAGCAGCACACTGTCACTTTTGATACTAGAATACTCACTTAGACACTAGCACGCTGTCACTTTTTATACTAGCACGCTGTCACCTTTGATACTAGCACACTCACTTTTGATACTAGCACGCTGTCTCTTTTGAAACTAGCATGCTGTCTCTTTTGGTACTAGCACACTCACTTAGATACTAGTACGCTGTCACTTTTGAAAGTAGCATACTCACTTTTAATACTAGCATGCTGTCACTTTTGATACTAGCACGCTGTCACCTTTGATACTAGCACACTCACTTTTGATACTAGCACGCTGTCACTTTTGATACTAGCACGCTGTCTCTTTTCATACTAGCACACTCACTTAGATACTAGTACGCTGTCACTTTTGATACTAGCACACTCACTTTTGATACTAGCACGCTGTCTCTTTTGATACTAGCACGCTTTCCCTTTAGATACTAGCACACTGTCACTTTTGATACTAGCACAGTGTCACTTTTGATATTAGCATGCTGTCACTTTCGATACTAGCACGCTGTCTCTTTTGATACTATCCCGCTGCCACTTTGATACTAGCACACTCACTTTTGATACCAGCACTCTGTCACTTGGATACTAGCACACTCCCTTTTGATACTAGCACGCTGTCACTTTTGATACTAGCACACTCACTTTTGATACTAGCACGCTGTCACTTTGATACTAGCACACTGTCAATTTTGATACTAGCACACTCACTTAGACACTAGCACGCTGTCACTTTTTATACTAGCACGCTGTCACCTTTGATACTAGCACACTCACTTTTGATACTAGCACGCTGTCTCTTTTGATACTAGCACACTCACTTAGATAATAGTACGGTGTCACTTTTGAAAGTAGCATGCTGTCACTTTTGATACTAGAATATTCACTTTGATACTAGCACACTGTCACTTTTGATACTAGCACACTCATTTAGACACTATCACTCTGTCACTTTTGATACTAGCACACTGTCACCTTTGACACTAGAATGCTGTCGCCTTTGATACTAGCACACTCACTTTTGATACTAGTACACTGTCACTTTTGATACTAGCACGCTGTCTCTTTTCATAATAGCACACTCACTTAGATACTAGTACGCTGTGACTTTTGATACTAGCACACTCACTTTTGATACTAGCATACTGTCACCTTTGATAGCAGCATGCTGTCACTTTGATAATAGAATACTCACTTTGATACTAGCACGCTGTCACTTTTGATACTGGCACACTCACTTTTGATCCTAGCATGCTGTCACTTTTGATACTAGCACGCTGTCTCTTTTGATACTAGCACGCTTTCCCTTTTGATACTAGCACCCTGTCACTTTTGATACTAGCATGCTCACTTTTGATATTAGCATGCTGTCACTTATGTTACTAGCACACTGTCACTTTTGATATTAGCATGCTGTCTCTTTTGATACTAGCACTAGTAAAGCCCTAGTATCCGCATTTCCATCTTCTAATTTTTCCAGAGGTGATATTCAGGTTGGCCAAACACATAATGTAGGTTTTTCCACATGTTTTCTCCCTTGCCTTTTCCTTTTCCCGTCCCTCGCTGTTTTTAATGGTTCCTTCCATGTCTCTGCTGCTTTTTTTATCTCTCTTTCACTTTCTATTGCTTTCACTTTCAATCTCGCTTTTATTTTCTTGTTTTTCTATTGCGCTCACTTTCGATCTTGCTGTCAGGTTTTCAATCTCTCCCCGTGCTTTTTTATTATGCTTTCTTTGTCAATCTCCTTTTCTTCCTCGTTCTGTTTCCCCATTTCTCCCCACCCCCTTTGCTTTCCTCTCTTTCTGTTCGCTGACTCTCCCCTTCCCAGTCTGTTTTGTTTGTGCTCCACGCCATTGGAACTGCCTCTTACAGCATTTCCTCTCTTGAGCAACATTCTCACGTGACAACCCATTTTTCTTCACTTTGACTTACAAAACGCTTGCAGTCCCAGAGATTTCGGACAGTATGACCACAGTTTATTTTATCGTAGACAGTGCGGGAGGGAATGCCTCTCGGTTCATATGTCTCCCATGATTCAGCTGTGTGCCCTGACATCATGGCCTTTCCCATCAGCGCAGGCAGCTTTTGGTGCGGCGTATGCAGTGAGTGGGGTGCACTGGGCACTGGGGGGGGGGGGGGACGACAACACCCCCCACCCCCTGGCTCCACCACTGTATCCCATATCCGTATCACACTGGCTGTAGAACTTGGCTTCTCTTGGTCTCTCTCTAGTCACACTGGCTGTAGAACTTGGCTTCTCTTGGTCTCTCTCTTGTCACACTGGATGTAGAGCGTGCCTTTTCTCTGGTCTATCTCTAATCACACTGGCTGTAGAGCTTGCCTTCTCTCTGGGTCTCTCTCTAGTCACACTGGCTGCAGAGCGTGCCTTTTCTCTGGTCTCTCTCTAATCACACTGGATGTAGAGCGTGCCTTTTCTCTGGTCTCTCTCTAATCACACTGGATGTAGAGCGTGCCTTTTCTGTGGTCTCTCTCTAATCACACTGGATGTAGAGCTTGCCTTCTCTTGGTCTCTTGCTAGTCGCACTGGCTGTAGACATTGGCTTCTCTTGGTCTCTCTCTTGTCACACTGGCTGTAGAGCTTGCCTTCTCTCTGGGTCTCTCTCTAGTCACACTGGCTGTAGAGCTTGCCTTCTCTCTGGGTCTCTCTCTAGTCACACTGGCTGTAGAACTTGGCTTCTCTTGGTCTCTCTCTTGTCACACTGGCTGTAGAGCGTGCCTTCTTTCTGGGTCTCTCGCTAGTCATACTGGATGTAGAGCTTGCCTTCTCTCTGGGTCTCTCTCTAGTCACACTGGCTGTAGAGCTTGGCTTCTCTTGGTCTCTCGCTAGTCACACTGGCTGTAGAGCTTAGCTTCTCTTGGTCTCTCGCTAGTCACAGTGGCTGTAGAGCTTGGCTTCTCTTGGTCTCTCTCTAGTCACACTGGCTGTAGAGCTTGGCTTCTCTTGGTCTCTCTCTAGTCACACTGGCTATAGAGATTGGCTTCTCTTGGTCTCTCTCTAGTCACACTGGCTGTAGAGCTTGGCTTCTCTCTGGGTCTCTCTCTAGTCACACTGGCTGTAGAGCTTGGCTTCTCTTGGTCTCTCGCTAGTCACACTGGCTGTAGAGATTGGATTCTCTTGGTCTCTCTCTAGTCACACTTGCTGTAGAGCTTGGCTTCTCTTTGGGTCTCTCCCATCCACTAGGTGTGCATCCTGTTGAAGTGTAATTAAAAACAACAGAGTTTGGCTCAAGGGAAATCCTCTCATGTCCAAAAAACAGAGTGCAGAAATGTGACAAATTGCTGCTTAATTAATCCAAGCAAGGATATGCACACAGATTCTACAGCTCCATATGTGCTCTCAGCTCTTTACAGGCGGGCAGTGAGGTTTTAAAAAGGTCTGACATCACAACCAAAAGTTACATTCCTGGGCTCTACGCCAGATTTGGATTTGGAGAACAGTCCAGGCATAATTACAGTCGATAGGGGACAAATAATCTGATTGGTCTGGCCAGATCTGGTAGCTGGGCCTGGGGCCACCCCCAGGAAGTCAGTGCAAGCCTTGTCAGTTTAGGAAATTTACCAGCATGTGAGCAAAACATAATGGGCGGGGAAGGTGATCTCAGAGCACCGCCTGTTTCCCCTCAATGTTGCCACTTCCAACTTCTCACGCCCAGAGCAAGGACATTTAACTCCATCTGCTGTCTGCAGTTTCATGGGAACACCATTATCTGTCTGAATGGGCCTTGTTCCCCAGCTCCAGGTCACATGTTCCGGGACCATAAAAGTGATTTTCTTTGCCTGCATTTATGAGGGATTTCAGTCTTCTGTCCTTGTAGGTGCTGTATGTTTTCTGTTGACTTAAACTCAGTGTTAGGCAAAGTTATATGCAGTACCCTTTGGGAACACCACACACAATTAAGACTACAAGTGACAGTACAAATTCACCTTTGGTACAAGTGGTAGCGATGGCTGAGCAGCCAGACTTATATCAAGAGTAAGTGAGCAGTATCAAATAGTTACACAAAGGACCGCAATTACTATGATTCAAACAAACACTGACTCAAGGTTTCTGACTAAAAGAATATACATTTATTTAAACATCAGTTGTATAACATTTCACTAAAGTAAAGCAGTTTAGAAATCACACTCTTAATACACCACACCACTCCCAATAAGTTCCAGACAAAATAAGCTCACAAAATGAAGTGGGAGCAAAATGGCACTCCAGAAATTTAAAAGGGAGAGGAAGACAAAGTTAGGTAGAAATTGAACCACACCAACATTTAAGTACTCAGGGCAATTGAGCAAGAGGAACTACAGTGATATATCAGGTAGAAAAGGCATAGGGCCAACGTCAATAGGACAAAAGTGTTTTGCTCAAGATCACACGGTTCAGGGTAGTTTGCGGTAAAGTTCGTGCCACGAGTTCCGGACGAAGTTGGTCAGCAGAAAAGTTAGCGTTAAAAGGAGAGAAGGACAAGCCCTCGGATTGGAGAAAGATTTCACACACTTTCACAGCGGCTGAACGAAACAAACAACCGGATTTGCACAGTACCTTAAAACAGAGAGGGAGCTGTAGCTGAGGCGGATGTTCCTGGTAGTTCCTGCAGGCTCACGGTTCCTGAAGCGACTGTTGGACTGACAAGAAGTAGGAAGACTGGAGGGTCCTTTTAAAGACCGGAAGGGGTGTCTGTACTTCCGCTCTCTATATGGTAGAGAAGGGACAGAGACCCCTGTCAAGATTCTCTAGTATTGGTAGTTGTGGTCGAGCAATCAAGGCCTAGCTTCTCAGGAGGTGATGCAAGCTGGTTCTTAAGTACAGTGTAGTCCCCGAGCACCCACGAAGGAATGTCCACACACTGTATCGGTTAAAACACAGTCTTTATATAATTAATATTCAAAGTCATATGCACGATCACGATAACTCACTTTGTACTCCGAAAATCAACAATGGTAAATATGTACAATTCTAAAGTGGTACCACTAACGTTATTAGATCTCATTAAAGTGCATACGGTCAGAATGACACACAGATCAAAATAAAGAGGAAACCAGCAGTAGAGAGAGGAAGGAAAGCAAGATGGTTGAACAATTGGCAGAATACTGGTAACTACTGTTAAACACAGTTCTCTGTGGAGATCCCCCCACATGGGCAACCTGTAGAAGAAAGATACAAGCCCAGTCCATATATTGTTCCCACTAGCCTTTCCAATTGTTCTGGAACCCCAAAGTACCTGGCGTTGTAGTGTTCCTCGTTGGGGGAATCGACAACCTTTCTTGAGTGTCCTCCCTTTAAGGCAGGAGTCACGGGTCGTCGAACGTCTGACGAAGAACAGGTCGAGCTACGACGGTGAAGTGGCCGCGTCGTTCCTAGCAGTGCTCGTTGACTGGGAAGCGTAAACGTGCTGCAAGGAAGAGGTGTGCGGGGCACCTCGATGTCAATAGTTCTGGACCGCAAAGAGTTGAAGACCTGTGGCGCAGCAAGGGCATCGAGTCGTCGGCATCTCTATGGTCTTTGGGTGGCGGGAAACCCACTGGTGGATGCTCCTTGGCGCGTCGACGGTCAGACCTTCTCCGGCAGGATACAGCAGAGACGATGCGGATGAGAGCGCCCTTGTATCAATGAAGTTCTTATGCAACAGGAGCACGGCGGCTCCAGTTGGCGACGGCGGTCGGCGACAGTGGTGGACAACAGTCCAGGCGCTTCTCCTTGTAGTTCCGCAGCAATCCCCGTATCGGGTCAGCAGCCTGTCAAAGGTCTGTCTACCAGGGAGCGTAGGCAAAGATCAGCTGTGCACGATGGTCCCTCGTAGCTTGGGAATAGGGCGCCTTACCAGGTCCTCTCTGGGTCAATTCTTGAGGCACAGCAGCTTTCAGATTGCGACAGAGAGCAACAGCAATTCTTCCCGTCCAGCAGGCCTCAAGGTTAAGCTTAATTTACTCCAGTTACTCGTCATAATGGACCTCAGCTTCCGAACACGATTCCTAGCAGTGAGAGGTCCCCAGATATACTGTTGATCTCCCATTCATTCCGCTGGGTCATACTCAAACATCCAATCACAACTATGGGCATTCATGCAGGCAGGCAGCAAATCAGGCACACAAGGTATTCAGGCCATTCACTTCTCTCCAGACACTCACAACAAGCCATGTGTATTGGGACAAGTGCCGAGCCATTCAACACTCCAAGCTGCATTCATACCGGTTTCGGGCAGGGCTGTCTCAACCATTGTGTCAAACACCAGATACTAGACGGCCACAACATAGAATGCATATTCGTCACACACTACATTCACCCAGGTCCCACCCACAGGCGTACCCACAACATACGGTTGTTGAGAAGGCTCCAGCCAGTCTGGTCGACACTTCCCCACACAACCATATACGGAACTTCCACCCAACAGCCAGTCAGGGGGAAGGGACAGAGGTAGGGCTTCCCGGGACTTCGGGAAGATCAAGGTAACGCGTGATGAAAGGCAAGAGGCCATGGGGGCCATTTTGTCTCCATCAGGAATCTACTGATTCCAATGACAGGGCCTGGGCATCCCAAAATGGAGGACGCTCAGGGCACCAGTCATTTCAGCACCGAGCTGCCACCAGCCCGTACCCTGCACTGTGGGTCACACACAGTTGCCCAAAAACATACACTGGGGGCACAGGGTTGTACCCCTACCATGGGTGCCATAAGGGTATCCAACGGGTCTGTTCACCAAACCAAAAGAGAGAGAGCTGCACCGCCAGGAGTCCCACATGAACTCCTGCGTGGAAAACACGACAGAAAACATGATAAAAACAGTAAAAGACAAGGATACGGAGGCCCTGTCCCTCCGATGCCTTTCCAGCATCACAGTCCTGCACTACCCAGGGAAGAAACCAGAAGCAGAGCAAAGCAACGAATAAAAGGTGCACTCCTTAAAACACAAGCAGGGTCCGACCTTCCTGGCTATCCGGCCCACTGTAGCTCTGTACAGCGAATTCGATCAGAGGAGGGGTCCTGGCTTCAAGTTTGGGCGAACTGGTTGGTGCCACCAGCTCAAGGGAAGAAGATTCCTGGAGGATCCTCTCTGTCGTTGGAGCTTGAAGATTCGGACCTGCAGCAGGGCTTCATTGGGCAGTTCAGTCGTGGTAGGGGTCCTCTTCTGTCAGCTCCTCGTCGGTTCTTTCGTTCCAGTGGCGACTCTGCCTTTCCAGTCCCAGAGACCTGCTTTTTATGCAGTTTTCCCCCATTCACACAGCCTGGCTGTCAATCAGACAGCAGGGCGGCTGTCCTGGCAATGACAGTCACGCAGCCAATCAAACAGGAGTGCGACTTGGGTTACCAAGGGAACCCATGGCAGGGGTCCTAAGACCCCTCCCTCACATCCTGCCTACCCAGACTTTCAGGCATCTTAAGGAGGGATTCTGTGCAGAAGCCCGCAAAAAGACAGCGAACAAAGGAACCAAACCTGGTTTGGCGCACAGAATAAAACATGAGAAAGACTTTTACAACAAGAAACGGTGAATAAACCCAGCCAGCGCCGAAATAAAATATATTTGGTCAAGCGGATTTATGTTTGAGGCTAATAAAATAGCCTAAAACTATACCATGGTTATTTAAGATAACCGCAGTATGAAAAATAGGGTAGTTACCACTGCCACCAGCCAAGTCTTGATGAAAAGGGAGCGAAACAGTGCTTCAAGAGAAACAGACTAAAAGGGATAAGAATTAACCCTTTCCAATACTCCATGTAAGATGGAGTGTACTGGGTCTGTGGTTTCAAGAGACTACGTAAAGTTAATGGCAACTTTACATGTTTCTGGGAGACAGTAGTCAGTGAGTGAGTGAGTGGGAAGTCTGAAAGACAACCCTGTGTCACTGCACTGTAGGTGCTGTGTAACACACAAAAAGATGATGCCCGTGGAGTAGGTGAGGCTCCATAGCCCACAATCACACAAATTGTAAAAACACACACAGCAAACACATGTAAGAGTGGGAAAAAGGCTCACACTCTTACCAGGTAATAAAAATAAATCCTAGAAATTCAGCAAAGCTGCTGAGGGACTTAGTAGGTAAGGGAAATTAGCCATTTTGGAGAATTCTCCCTAACACTTCTCCCCCCCCCCCCAGACTAAGGGAAAGGAGGATTTAATCCACTCCTGGATGAATCTCTACCTCTAGTCGGTTAAAACATCCTAGAGAGACCATCAGCATTTTGGTGGTGACATCCTGCTCTGTGCTCAATGGTGAAATCAAACCCTTGCAGGCAGATTGACCATCTTAGAAGTTTTGGGTACTCCCCTTTCATTTGCATTAACCATCTCAAGGGTTGGTGGTCAGTGGTGGTCACAAAAGTAGATCCATACAAGTATTGTCTAAACTTCTTCAAAGACCACACAATGGCAAAACATTCATGCTCTATGGTTGCCCACCTTGTTTCTGGTTCCTTCAGTTTCCTACTGATGAAGCAAATGTGGTGCTCCCTAACTTTCTCATCTAGTTGACTAAGGACTGCACCTATACCTGTATTGGATGCATCTGTATGCACAATGAAGGGTTGGTGATAATCAGGAGCTCTTAGGACTGGAGCTTGACAAAGGGCTTTCTTCAGGTTTGCAAAGGGTTGAGTGCACTCATTCCATCTAACCTTTTTAGGGAATTTTGAAGAGGAGATCACATTCAAAGGAGAGGCTATGGTCCCATAGTTCTCTATGAAATTCCTGTAGTACCCAGTAAGACCTAGGAAAGCTCTCACTTGGGTTTGAGTAGTAGGGGTGGCCCAGTTTTTCACAGCTTGTACTTTGCTGGGCAATGGCCGTATTTCACCTCCTCCTACCTCATGACCAAGGTAGACCACTTTTCTCTGACCAATTTGACATTTGCATGCCTTTATGGTCAGATGGGCCTGCTCAAGAGCCTGCAAAACATATCCCAGGTGATCAATATGTTATTTCCATGTAGGGCTGAACACTGCAATGTCATACCAATTATGCCATGCAGAAGTCCTCCATCCCATTCAGAACTTGATTAACCATCCTTTGAAATGTAGCAGGTGCATTCTTTAGTCTAAAAAGCATAACCTGAAACTGGTAGAGGCCTGCTGGGGTGGAGAATGCAGTTTTCTCCTTGGCATGGTCTGCCAGTGCTATTTGCCAATAGCCTGAGGTTAGATCAAAATGTACTGAGGTACTTGGCTGAACCAAGTCTATCCACCAGTTAATCTGTCCTTGGCAAAGGATGGGCATCAGTCTTAGTGACTGCATTTAGAGCTCTATAGTCCACACAGAATCTCAACCCCTTGGATCCTGCCTTTGGTACTAGAACAACTGGACTAGACCATGGACTTGTAGATGGCTCTATAACCCTGAGATCAAGCATCTTGTTGACCTCTCCTTTGATGTGGGATCTCACATGTTCTGACATTCTGTAACCTCTGCTTTTCACAGGTAGACAGTCACCAGTGAGAATATCATGCTGGCCCCAAGGGGTCAAGCCTGGTGATAGTGAAAACAGGGAGGCAAACCGATTCAACAGAACTTTGCACTCCTCCTGTTGTTCAGAAGTCAGCTGAGAAGAGAGATTAACTCCTTCTATTTTTTCATCTAAAGGTTGGCCTCTTTCATCTAAAGGTTCACTCTCCTCTTCCTCTTGAGCTGAAGCTAGAAGCAAAGCTCCCACTTCTGGTCTCGGAGGCCTTTAAATGGTTGGTGTGAAAGACTCTGGGAGCCTCCTTAGGTCTGCCTAAGTCCACCAAATAGTTCACCTCTCCAAGTTTGCCCACAACCTTGAAGGGTCCTATCCATTTGTCCTGCAAGGCCCTCTGCCTTGTTGGCACCATAACTAATACAAGCTGGTCTTGAGTAAACTCAACCATGTTGACCTTCTGGTCATGCCAATGTTTGACCATTGCCTGACCTGTTTTCAAGTTATCACTTGCTTCTGCCATCATGTGTGACATTCTCCTCCAGAGACCTACCACATAGTCAGTCACTCTGACTGGCTTAGGGGAAGGAGCACTCTCCAACCCCTCCTTAATCAGGGCCAATGGACCTCTGACTGGATGGCCATAGAGAAGTTCAAAGGGACTGTAACAAATTCCCTCCTGAGGGACTTCTCTATATGCAAAGAGAAGGCATGGCAGTAGAAGGTCCCACTTTCTTTTAAGGGGTTCTTCTAAAGCACCTATCATGCTCTTCATAGTACGATTAAACCTCTCTACCAGTCCATTTGTCTGTGGATGGTAGGCTGTAGAGAACTTGTAAGTGACACCACAGTTTTTCCACATGGCTTCCATGTAGTGGGACATAAAATTGGATCCCCTGTCGAATAGCACTTCCTTAGGAAACCCTACTCTGGTAAACAAAAACAAGTAGAGCCTTACCCACAGCCTAAGCCATAACAGTTATCATAGATAAGGCTTCTGGCTATCTTGTAGCATGGTCCACTACAACCAGGATAAACCTGTTCCCTGAAGATGTGGGAGGGTCAAGGGGACCGACAATGTCAATGCCCACCCTCTCAAAAGGAACTCCCCCCACTGGGAGAGGCACCAGGGGTGGCACATTCTTGGCTCCACTCTTGCCAGAGGTTTGGCAAGTGTGACAGCTCCTTCAGAATTTGTCAACTTCTGAACCCATTTTAGGCCAGTAGAAGTAGAGGGAGAGCCTTTCCTTGGTCTTCTTGAAACTTAAGTGACCAGCCAAAGGTATCTCATGGGCTAACTGTAGTAACTGGAGTCTGTTAGCAAGGGGCACTACAAGTATTATGCAGTCCCCAGGGATAGATTCAGTTGGTTCACTGTAGAAGAAGCCATCTTCCCAGCTTAACCTGTGCTTTCCAACATCTTGCCCATCAAGTTGGTTTGCAGCCTGTTGTCGAAGACCTTCAAGGGTAGGACACTCTCTCTGTCCTTTGCTGAAGTCTGCCCTGTTGGGTCCACCTTCTGCCAGTAAAGACCGCAGCTCAGAATGGTCATTGGGGTCAAGATCTCCAACTAAGACAGTGTCTTCTTTCAGATCTGATACTTCAGAAACTGACTCAACCACACAAGGTTGTACCTTACACTCTGCCTCAGCAGGCGGAGGAGTCACAGTGTGACTTTGGAAAATCTTGGGGCTGTCCTTGTTGGTAGCACAGGGGTGCTGTCTGACTTTTTCCTGGAGGCCTTGGGTTTCCCCTTTGCCTCTGATTTCCTAGAAATAGCAGTGAGCAACTCCTGTGGAGTGGGAGTGATAGTTTCCTCTATCAACTCCTCTGAAGAGCCTCTCAAGGTTCTCTCCCTTGCAGGCCTGGTGAGCTCCTGTCTCCTCTTACTGGGAGGCCTGAGGGTGCTTGACACAACTCCAAGAGTTTTCAGGTCATTACCCAACAGGGCTCTCGCAGGCACTTCACTCTGCACACTAACAGGAATTTTGATAGTCATATCATTACACTGGATGAGAGCTGGTAACTGGGGAAGCATTTGCACAGGGCCTCCAGATAACTTGGTGAGGCGTTTGGGTGCCTTAGCAACATCCTCCACCTTGAAAAATGATTCATCCACCACAGTTATGCTGGCTCCAGTGTCTCTGATGGCAGGGGTTTCCTGTCCATTCACAAGAACACTATCTTTATAATACTCTTTAGTATTATCTGGGATGGAATTATAGATATCTAAATTATGTTGTTCCCACAAGCCCAGGGACACTAAAGAAACACTAGCTGAGACTCTCATAGGTTCATCAGGTAGTAGGTGAAAGTTTCCACTTGCCATAGGTACTTCTTCCTCTGGGGAGAAGGCTAAGGCGACAGTGTCGACCTCTGAAGGTTTACCCTTACATCTGGGATCCCCTTTCACATGGTCAGTTGACCCACAAACATAACATTTCCCAAATGTCTTGATGAATGGGGGATTGTTCTGACCTCCATCTGGTTTGGGTTCAGATGGTGCTCTAGCCTGATTTGGTTCCCTGTGGTTTACCCTTATGTTGCTGTTTGTAGCCCTCTTTTGGATGAGAGGTATTAGAATTCTCCTTGTTATCTTTCTTTGACTGCTTTCCCTCATCCTTTTTCTGAGTAGCCCCAGAATCCTTGTGAGTAGCCCTGTTGGCAACCCACAAGTCAGCAGCCTGAGCTAACCTCTTTGGATCGATCTCCTTAGAATCAGCCAAGTGCTGTCTGAGCTCAGGAGAGCAGACATCAAAAAGACTCCAACATAACAAGATTTCTCATTCCTTCATAAGTGTTTACTCTGTAACCCTTAATCCAACCATCTAAGTTTTTCAAACACTCACATACTCAGGTAGCCCAAGGGGTACCATCATGCTTTTTGAGGGTCCTAAACCTCTTAGGGTACTGGGAAGGGGTCTTCCCAGATCTAGCAATTAAGGCTAGCTTCACACACTCATAATCCATTTTATCCACCTCCCCCAACTCCATCACAACATCAGATGCAACAGTGGGTAGCCTAGAGAAGAGCCAGGGAAGCAATTGATTCCTAAGACCTTGAATACCATGGTTATATTCAAACATTGCCAACCAATCAAAAATGTCAAGCTTAACCTCATACATACCCACAATTTCTTTAGGCATACGGGGTCTCTTAGGACTGGAATACCTAGAAGACTCTGGGAGAGAAGCATTTTCAAGAGATAATCTTTTCATTTCTAGTTCATGATTCAACTCCATTTCTCTGAGTTTAAGTTCTTGGTGTTTTTGTTCAGTTTGAGCATTTAAACGTGTGAATTCCAGTTCAAGCGTCATTTTCTCTAGAGCAATGAATTCAGGAGCGTGGACCTGTGGGGGTCCCAGTGGACAAGGGTTGAGGTTGCTGAGCAGGCAAGGGAGCAGAGAAGCCTACATTAAGAGACATGTTTGCCTCTTCCAACTCATCAGTAACAGACATATTAACATCCTCAATACTTTCCACATTTGCTAGGGAGTCGGGTATTTCAGACCCACTCCCCAGACTTTGGTTCTTTAACAACTTTTCAATCAATTCAGACTTTTTGCCTTTGGCAGAGAGTTTCCTTTCTTTACACACATTTCTTAGACCATCTGCAGTGTAACTCAGGAGGGTCTCCTGACTGTAGCTTTCCATATCAGACATGATTAATATTGCTTTTTAGTGATGTTAGCCTTGTGGTTAGTTGATCCAAGGTAATAGCAGCACTCTAAGTGTAAATACTATACTTTGATTCTCACCGCTGTACACCAATGTTAGGCAGAATTATATGCAGTATCCTTTGGGAACACCACGCACAAGACTACAAGTGACAGTACAAATTTACCTTTGGTACAAGCCTGTACTACACAGTAAAGTGGTAGCAATGGCTGAGCAGCCGGACTTATCTCAAGAGTAAGTGAGCAGTATCAAATAGTTAAACAAAGGACCGCAATTACTATGATTCAAACAAACACTGACTCAAGGTTTCTGTGTAAAAGAATATACATTTATTTACACATCAGTTGTATAACATTTCACTAAAGTAAAGCAGTTTAAAAATCACACTCTTAATATACCACACAACTCCCAATAAGTTCCAGACAAGTTAAGCTCACAAAATGAAGTGGGAGCAAAATGGCACTACAGAAATTTAAAAGGGAGAGAAAGACAAAGTTAGGTAGAAATTGAACCACACCAACAGGTAAGTACTCAGGGCAATTGAGCAAGAGGAACTACAGTGATAGAATCAGGTAGAAAAGGCTTAGGACCAAAGTCAATAGGACAAAAGTCTGTTGCTCAAGATCAAACGGTTCAGGGTAGTTCGCAGTAAAGTTTGTGCCACGAGTTCCGTATGAAGTTGGTCGGCAGAAAAGTTAGTGTTAAAAGAAGAGAAGGACAAGCCCTCGGATTGGAGAAAGATTTCACACACTTTCACCGCAGCTGAACGAAACAAACAACCAGATTTGCACAGTACCTTAAAACGGAGAGGGAGCTGTAGCTGAGGCGGATATTTGTGGTAGTTCCTGCAGGCTCACGGTTCCTGAAACAACTGTCGGACTGACAAGAAGTAGGAAGACTGGAGGGTCCTGCACTACCCAGGCAAGAAACCAGCAGAGAGCAAAGCAACAAATAAAAGGTGCGCTCCTTAAAACCCAAGCAGGGGCCGACCTTCCTGGCTATCCGGCCCACTGTAGCTCTGTACAGCGAATTCTACCAGAGGAAGGGTCCTTGTTTGAAGTTTGGGCGAACTGGTTGGTCCTACCAGCTCAAGGGAAGAAGATTCCTGGAGGATCCTCTCTGTCGTTGGAGCTTGAAGATTCGGACCTGTAACAGGGCTTCACCGGGCGGTTCAGTCGTGGTAGGGGTCCTCTTCTGTCAGCTCCTCATTGGTTCTTTCGTTCCAGTGGTGACTCTGCCTTTCCAGTCCCAGAGACCTGCTTTTTATGCAGTTTTCCCCCATTCACACAGCCTGGCTGTCAATCAGACAGCAGGGCGGCTGTCCTGGCAATGACAGTCACGCAGCCAATCAAACAGGAGTGCGACTTGGGTTACCAAGGGAACCCATGGCAGGGGTCCTAAAACCCCTCCCTCACATCCTGCCTACTCAGACTCTCAGGTGCCTTAAGGAGGGCTTCTGTGCAGTAGCCCGCGAAAAGACGGCGAACAAAGGAACCAAACCTGGTTTGGCGCGCAGAGTAAAACACGAGAAAGACTTTTACAACAAGAAATGGCGAATAAATCCAGCCGGAGCTGAAATAAAATATATGTGTTCAAGCAGATTTATGTTTGAGGCTAATAAAATAGCCTAAAACAGTACCATGGTTATTTAAGATAACCACGGTATGAAAAATAGGGTAGTTACCACTGCACCAGCCAAGTCTTGATGAAAAGGGAGCGAAATAGTGCTTCAAGAAAAACAGACAAAAAGGGATAACAATTAACCCTTTCCAATACTCCATGTAAGATGGGATGTACTGGGTCTGTGGTTTAAAGAGACTACATAAAGTTAATGGCAACTTTACTTGTTTCTGGGAGATAGAAGTCAGTCCCAGAAAAATAGAGTCAGTGGTTAGTCTGAAAGACAACCCTGTGTCACTGCACCGAAGGTGCTGTGTAACACACAAAAAGATGATGCCCATGGAGTAGGTGAGGCTCCATAGCCCAAGATCACACACATTTTAAAAACACACACAGCAAACACATGTAAGAGTGGGAAAAAGGCACACACTCTTACCAGGAGAATTCTCCCTAACACTCTCTCCCAGGGTCTTTGCAGGGCTGGACATGCTGCCAGATCTTTTTGCATTTCTCAGAACAATCAGTGTGTCAGGCCTCATGCCTGTGTTGTAAGACTTCCTAATTCATTTCAATGCAGCTGTGGCTTCCATCTTGCTTTCATGGCTGTTCATGGTAATTGCTTTTCGGTGTCAACAAGCATTTCATGTGTGCTGTTTTGCACCTGGATAATGTATCTGCAGGTGCGTTCAGCCATGTCGCTGTTTCATGATTACTTTGGTGATGTTATCTGGGTATGGTCTTTGGGGCTGCTTCAGTGGGTGGCATCCGTCATCTTCGGGGTATGCTGGGGGCAAGAGTTTGACTGGCTGCATGGCCTCACCCCAATCAATGATCACGCTGGATGTAGAGCTTGATGTCTCTTGGAGTCTCTCTCTAGTAACACTGGCTGTAGAGCCTGGCTTCTCTCTTGGTCTCTCTCTATTCACCCTGGCTGTAGAGCCTTGCTTCTCTCTTGATCTCTCTTTATTCACTCTGGATGTAGAGCTTGCTTTCTCTCTTGGTCTCTCTCTAGTCACACAGGCTGTAAAGCCTGGCTTCTCTCTTGATCTCTCTCTATTCACTCTGGATGTAGAGCTTGCCTTCTTTCTGGGTATCTCTCTACTCACACTGGCTGTGGAGCATGGCTTCTCTCTGGATCTCTCTATAGTTACACTCTCTGTAGAGCTCAGCTTCTCTCTGGGTCTCTCTCATGTCACACGGGCCATAGAGCTTGGCTTCTCTCTGGGTCTCTCGCATGTCACACGAGCCGTAGAGCTTGCCTTCTCTCTGGGTCTCTCTCATGTTACACTGGCTGAAGAGCTCAGCTTCTCTCTGGGTCTCTCTCATGTTACACTGGCTGAAGAGCTTGGCTTCTCTCTGGGTCTCTCGCATGTCACACGAGCCGTAGAGCCTTGCTTCTCTCTTGATCTCTCTTTATTCACTCTGGATGTAGAGCTTGCTTTCTCTCTGGGTCTCTCTCTAGTCACACAGGCTGTAAAGCCTGGCTTCTCTCTTGATCTCTCTCTATTCACTCTGGATGTAGAGCTTGCCTTCTTTCTGGGTACCTCTCTACTCACACTGGCTGTGGAGCATGGCTTCTCTCTGGATCTCTCTATAGTTACACTCTCTGTAGAGCTCAGCTTCTCTCTGGGTCTCTCTCATGTCACACAGGCCATAGAGCTTGGCTTCACTCTGGGTCTCTCGCATGTCACACGAGCCATAGAGCTTGCCTTCTCTCTGGGTCTCTCTCATGTTACACTGGCTGAAGAGCTCAGCTTCTCTCTGGGTCTCTCTCATGTTACACTGGCTGAAGAGCTTGGCTTCTCTCTGGGTCTCTCGCATGTCACGCGAGCCGTAGAGCCTTGCTTCTCTCTTGATCTCTCTTTATTCACTCTGGATGTAGAGCTTGCTTTCTCTCTTGGTCTCTCTCTAGTCACACAGGCTGTAAAGCCTGGCTTCTCTCTTGATCTCTCTCTATTCACTCTGGATGTAGAGCTTGCCTTCTTTCTGGGTATCTCTCTACTCACACTGGCTGTGGAGCATAGCGTCTCTCTGGATCTCTCTATAGTTACACTCTCTGTAGAGCTCAGCTTCTCTCTGGGTCTCTCTCATGTCACACGGGCCGTAGAGCTTGGCTTCTCTCTGGGTCTCTCGCATGTCACACGAGCCTTAGAGCTTGCCTTCTCTCTGGGTCTCTCTCATGTTACACTGGCTGAAGAGCTCAGCTCCTCTCTGGGTCTCTCTCATGTTACTCTGGCTGAAGAGCTTGGCTTCTCTCTGGGTCTCTCGCATGTCACACGAGCCGTAGAGCCTTGCTTCTCTCTTGATCTCTCTTTATTCACTCTGGATGTAGAGCTTGGCTTCTCTCTTTTTCTCTCTTTAGTTACACTGGCTGTATGTCTTGGATTTTCTTTGGATCTCACTTATTTTTATTTTATTGTTTAAAGAGTGGACAAACCGCAAGACCAGCAGAGCACTGTGTAGGATGTGGGTAGGCTGTTTTTTGGCTGGCATATTTTAACAGTAGCGCAGTCCTGTAAGGTGCATTTGGTGTGCCGATTTGTACATCCATTGGTATTAGTCCTTAGTCAGGTGTTGTTGAAAAAGCCACGTTTGGAGCTCTTTTAGTGTGTGGTGTGAAAACCACCATTAATTCACTTATATACACTTCCTCCATCCACCAATGAGTAATGGTGGAGTACCACTGTATCATGACATTTGAGGCAGCGCAGCGATATTGCAGCGTAAATAACGACAGCAGATCATCGGCCCACTGGCAGACATACCGACGCAAAAGATGGAAGTCTGGCACCACTGGCAGAAGTAAACATTTACATATTCGAATAGGCCCTGCTAATAACAACAAAGCGACTAAAAAAGTAATTCCTCAGTCTTTCCAAATCAATCCCTGCTCCATCAAGTAAAAGGTGCAACCCACTTATTGAAAAACTGCATGTTTGTCCCTTATTTTGTTCTGCGGGGTGGGCCCTGAAGGAGATATTATGGGCGCTGCAGGTGGTGGAGAGAGGAGGAGGGAGGCAGCGTTGCTTTCAGTGCTGTGAATTACACTTCCAACAGGTCTCCCAGGGAGTGGCTGTTAAAAACTGGTTGTCACAATGCCTGCGTTTCTTTTTTAATGCGTTTCAGCTTCCTGCTAGCTGGCCACTGGCAACTAACGCCTAGGGGTTGTACGAGGAGTTTAATCGTCAATAAACATGATGTTCAGTAGGAACTACCGATCAGCAACCATGTCCCTAGCTAAAAAAAAAGCAAAAATACATTTCCACGTGAAGCAAAGCATTTTCGTGTGCTTCACCCATTAATTATAGTTTAAACTAAAGCTTGAGAAGCAAGACCAGACCTAGGCTGCCATGAACTCGCCAGGACGATCATTGTTAAATTAGGTCCGCCTAAATTTATTTTCAGCACTACCTACCAGCAAAAGCTGTGATATCCAGCGCTGCATAAACATAATTTAATCTGTACTTACTGTACGCTCTTAGCGGAGGTGGTTTCACCAACGTACAAGCCAGAGCACAAGCATTACTCCCAGCTGTCACCCCTGCATGGACACATTCTACACGCGTGGCTGTCACTACAGCCGGTGTAACGTCACTTTTTCCTATCTGTCAGAAAATCCTATCTTGCAGATTGAGCATGCATGCGCATGCTCAGTCAGTACTTAACAGTTAGGGTTTTTTGACACCAGGAATGTGGTGTGCCTGTCTTTTTGGGGTCCCCAGTGTGATGTTTTTGTAACTTGACGAGAGCCAGGCTCACTAAAGTAACAGAACAAGGTGAAGCCACGTTACGAGCGACTCGAAAACAGATGCAAAAACCACAAACCCAGCGGACGAAATGCAGTGGACACTGTATTTATAAGCTCCCAGGATTCTAATAAGCACTAAATGTGCAAAACATATGAAAGAATCCATCCCAAATATATATGTACGTGAACTAAGTGCATTATTAATGTGATAATAATGCACTTAGTTCACATACATGTAAATATTCCTGATAAGTCCGGCTGTCTGCGCATGCGTCGTGCATTAGTTTCCTTGTCAAGGCTACACTCTACACAGAGCAGCTCGTAAATGACGCCAGCAAACCCCCCCCCCCATCTCCCAGAGCTGAAAAGTGGAGTCATGTTTATTGACTCTTATTATTAAGGTAAACCACACAATTCAGTAGAAAGCTCTGATTGCCACACTGCTCGAATGCAGGCACCAACATGGGAAACAGTACTTTCTCCGAGAGGAAAAAAAAAACATGTAATATGCACTGCTGCAAAACCTATTTTCAATATTCAGTATTACACAAATAAAGTGTGCTAACTGAATTGGCCCATGTTTTGTTTGAGTGCTGACTGTATACATGGTTTGCAGAATGCCCTGGTAATTCCCCAGCTCTATTTTTTGTGCTATGGGTTGCTGCCAGCTGGGTAAATCTCAGGCCATTCTGGGCCTGGGCTAAAGTTTGGGTCCTGTTGCGGGGTGCTGGATGTAGCTTGCACACAATGCTGTTCGTTGCAGGTTATAGCGTGGGTCTTATGGTATGGGTTTGTTATGGGTTTCTGGGTAAATCGTGTGTTCTGTTGCGGGGTGCTGGGTGTAGTTTGGACACAATGCTGTTTGGTGCAGGTTATAGCTGGGAGTTAAGGTATGGGTTTGTTACGGTATGGGTTTCTGGGTAAATCGTGGGCCCTGTTGTGGGGTGCTGGATGTAGCTTGGGCACAAGGCTGTTTGTTGCAGGTTATAGCTTGGGTGTTATGTTATGGGTTTGGTATGGTGTGGGTTTCTGGGTAAATCGTGGGCCTTGTTGCAGGGTGCCAGATGTAGCTTGTGCACGATGCAATTCGTTGCAGGTTATATCTTGGGCGTTCTGGTATGGGTTGCTGGGTATATCTTGGACCTTGTTTCGCAGTGCTGGATGTAGCTAGGGCACGGTGCTATTCATTGCAGGCTATAGTTTGGTCTTATGATATAGATTTCTGGGTAACTCGTGGGCTCTGTCGCAGGGTGCTGAAAGTTTGTGCACAATGCTATTCGTTGTTTATCTTGATCCTTGCTGTGAGGAGCTGGGTTAATTGTGGACTCTGCTATGGGGGCACTTGGTGTTTCTTGAGTCTTGCCTACTTGTGTGGGATGCTAGTTCCATCTTGCGGTCTATGCTATGGGTTACTTGTTAAACACTGGGCCCTATGCTGCGGTTGCTGAGCATACCTGGAGTACTGGGCCCTATGCTGTGGTTGCTAAGCATACATTGAGTACTGATTTGGGATGCTAGTTCCGTCCTGAGCTCTATGCTATGGGTTACTTGGTAAACACTGGGCCCTATGCTGCGGTTGCTGAGCATACCTGGAGTACTGGGCTCTATGCTGTGGTTGCTGAGTATACCTTGAGTACTGATGTGGGGTGCTAGTTCCGTCTTGAGCTCTATGCTATGGGTTACTTGGTAAACACTGGGCCCTATGCTGCGGTTGCTGAGCATACCTGGAGTACTGGGCCCTATTCTGTGGTTGCTGAGCATACCTTGAGTACTGATGTGGGATGCTTGTTCCGTCTTGAGCTCTATGCTATGGGTTACTTGGTAAACACTGGGCCCTATGCTGCGGTTGCTGAGCATACCTGGTGTACTGGCCCCTATGCTGCGGTTGCTGAGCATACCTTGAGTACTGATGTAGGATGCTAGTTCCGTCTTGAGCTCTATGCTATGGGTTACTTGGTAAACATTGGGCCCTATGCTGGGGTTGCTTAGCATACCTGGAGTATTGGGTTCTATGCTGCGATTGCTGAACATACCAGAGACCATCGCCTTAATGCCTACGACCTCTACCACCATACTCAGAAAATGTTATTCCACGGTGTGCACACAGTGCCTACTGTATGGAAAGTGAGGGTATCTTCGTACAAACAGCATTACGGGGAGGCAGCAGGCATAAGGTGGGCCCATATTATTTGTATGGCTATGCTGTAATTGATGGGTTACCCAGCGCCTTTAAGTTCAATGGCTGCTTTTATCATGGTTGCTCCCAATGCAACCCATAAAATGATTTAAATCCACTAACAATAACAGCTCACGGGCACCTGTATTGTAGAACTATGATAAAGTGTATCATTGGAAGGCCTGGGGATGACAGTATACATTGTGGGAACATGAGGCGGTGTCCATGCTAGAATCTGATCCAACGCTTTCTGAGCACATCGAGCAACACCCTTTTCCACAGACTCTGGTGCCGCAAAACTCCTTGTATGGGGGCAGCACTAAAACAGTGGCATTTTTATGACTTCAGAAGGCTGTATCCATTGTAAACAAAACAAAGGGGTACCCCGTAGCCCACCCTCAAATAATCTACAAGGATTTTAAAGACATTGAGCAGTAGTTTGGTCTGGTGAAATTCCGGTTGTTTTCACAGAGACAGCTTTACTACCTGGTTCTACCGATGCAAGCGGATGGAAAGAACAAATTACTTACCCATGGTAATGTTCTTTCTGGTGGATGTTCGTCTCGCAGATTCCTCATCTTTGATGTATTGGTATCCTCCAAAGCAGTCTCCGAAAATATTTTGACCGCAGGGGGAGCTGTGCAGCTTCAGCATCCCATGACAGTTACCATTCCAACGTCCGGACGGGACGATGATAGTATAATAGCACGCATTGCACAAGCTCTCTCAGTTCCTAGTTTTTCCCTCTTTCTGCTCAGCCGTCTTGAAGAATTAAATAACCTGCGTGGGCGTTGAAAGAGAGAAGTGATAACAAATTCACCAAAGGTCAGAGGGGTAGGCTGGGAGGGGGATGAGGGACCCGTGGGGGGAACATCATCAGAAAAAACATTACATGGGGAAAGTAATTTGTTATTCTAATGAATTGTGTCCTCCAACAGATTCCTCATCTTTGATAGACTCTGATAGCAGTTTTGGAGATAGAGGTGGGAGAAGTGGATTCTTTTGTGGAAGTCTAATTAACACATGATATTGTGCAGAACCGCACTTCCAAAGTAAGCGTCCTTGCCCGATAGGGTGTCTAATCAGCAATATTTTGAGAAATTAGGGATTGAGGACCAAGTTGTGGCATTGCAAATGTCCTTCACTGGTACACCTCTTTGAAGAGACGAAGTGGTCGCCACTCCCATGGTGGAGTGGGATTTTCAGGGACATCTTTTACAGCAATGGAGTAGCACTTCGAAATGCATAGAATAATCCAACATGATAGAGTTTTTTGGTCACAGTTTGGTCATCCTGTAGATTGTCAAATGTGCCTAGTGCCTAGCCGTTGACATATACCCCTCACTTTCCTTGTACACAGTCAAAAATTGCTCTCGGTAGGATTTACCTGCCTCAGCTTTGCACTTCCTCCATCCATGTACCCTAGCACATGCCAGCCTAAAGCTCACCACACCCAACCCCACCCCACTTCACTTCATCCACCCAGCCTGTCCCAACGACCTCACCTCACCCTAAACCCTCATCCAGAAATGTCAGACCGCCACAATCACCCCACTAATACACCTAATTCCACCCAACCACCGCCTCTCCTCAACCAAACCAACCCCCCACTACCTCACATCACCCCATCTACAGCACCCACCCAACCATGTCACCTGTTCACCCAACCTCATCACATTAGCTCGCCTCATCCAACATAATATCACCCCACCACCTCACTGACCCCAGGACCCCTCCCACCTAGGCTAACAATAGCAGATACGCTTGAGGACCCTAACTTACCCAGCACAATACCCACCAACCCTAGCTCATCGAGGCACAACAACCCATTTTTCATAACCAGCCCCAAAACACCATAGCTCACCCCAACACCCCACTCGCATGTTAGGTCACCTCAAGGTAACACACCACCCACCCAACCCAGCGTGCCCCAGCAACCCACTTAGAGTTCACCTCAGGAGTCCACCCACCCAAGCTCACCCAAGCATCTCAATAGCTCACCCACACTTGCTGCCCCAGGATCACACCTAACCCTCTACCCACCCTTCCTCACCTAGAATCCCCCCTGCTGGTTGCAGCATCATACCAACACACACACCCTAAGAACCCACCCAAGCTCACTCCCATACCCTAGCCCACCCCATACCCTATGACTCCCTGATCACTCCCAGCCCGGCTATATCACTGCAACACATGCGGCTCACCCCAGCACCCCAACCACCCTTGCGCACCTTAGCAAACCCTAGCTCACCCCAGCAAACCTACCTCACCCCAGCACAACCTACCACACCCAGGAACCCTAGCTCAGCCAAGCATTCACCCCAATGCAAATGCAATAAAAACAAGCACAACTCATTCAACATAGCTCATCCCAGCAGCCCACCTATCCAACCACTGCCAACCCCCCCCAGAAAACATGAGTTCACCCCAGCGCCCCATTCTCCCCAGTCACTCAACCTCCCTGACACCTCACCCGACCTCACACACCCCACCAAACTTCAACAAACCACTTTGCCTCATCCTACACAAGCTTACCCAACAATGTCACCCCGCCCTAGCTCCCCAGCATAACACTGACCCACCCTAGCTCTCCGCAGCATGCCACCCATCTACCTAACTAATCCCTGCACAATACATATCCACCCTAGCTCCCTCCAGTACATAAACTTCCCGGCCTAGCTTGCCCTGGCACAATACTTATTGCAGCTCACCCAGGGCACCATAAGCTGCCTCAGCAAACCCATCCACACACCAATCCCAGCTTGCATCAGTACACTCCCGACCTTTCCTCTCTCCAGCTCACCACCCACCCACCCTAGCTCACAACATAGCTCACCACAAAAAAAATTCCACTCACCCTAACCCTTACTAGCATACAATCTACCCGCCCTAGCTCACCTGTGCAGTACAATCACCCTCCTCTAGCTCTTGGCAACACCCCCTGCACCCTAGATCACTTCAGCACAAGATCACTATAGCACCCCATCTGTCAACTCAAGCTCACCAAAGCATCCCATCATCCAAGCATCCTATCCACCATAAGCTCCCCCAACACTTCACACATTTTAACTCATCTCGGCCCCTAGCCACTCACTCTAGCTCACCACAACACAGCACCCACCCACCTAGCTGATCAGGTACAACATCCACTAACCGTAGCTCACACCAGCAAAACGCCCCAGCCTAGCATGACACAGACTAGCACGCTGATCCTAATTCACCCCAGCAAACCATCCATCCTAGTTCACCCTAGCCCCACACCCACCAGAGCTATTCCCACCAACCCCACCCTAATTCACCTCATCATCCCACTGGACCTAAGCTCATACCAGCACCCAGCCCACTTAACCTAGCCACCCAGCATCTGAACAAGCTTACATAGCTTATCACAGCACATCACCAACCTGCCCTAGGACACTAGAGCAAATAGCAACGTCACTGTGGCTCATCCAAGCACCCCACTGTAACTCACCCCAGCACAGCACCCACCCAGCCTAGCTCACACCAACAGCCCACCCGCCCACATAAGCTTACCCGAACTGTATAGCCAAGCACCCAACCAGTACAGCCTCCTCTGAAGACATCAACACCACCCTAGATTGCATCTTCTTGATGTCCGCCCACTGCATCAACTGAGCAAACCCTAGCTCGCACAAGCATCCCATAGCTCACACAAGCATCCCATAGCTCACACAAGCATCCCATAGCTCGACCGAGCACAACACACACCCAACTGAGCTGAAAGCAGCACACTTTAAGTTGTTCAGTGGCACTGCAAAAAGTGGTAATTGCATTACTGCCAACATTTTGGGCAGTAGCAGAATTACTGCCATTTTTCACAAACCTCTGAACACAAACACAAAAGTATGCCAGTGAGGTAACACAATGGTGTCCCCTCCAAAAACATCTTTTTTTTTTGCAGATACCCTAATTACTGGACAATTGTCAACACACTTGTTCTGTGACCAAATCGTACAGTTTCTCCTCATGGTGTATGAAATGGTACGACGATCCTATAATTTTAGCCAACCGCGCGTTGCACCCTGGAACTTGGAGTTCCATATTAAATTTGACATATAATAAATACTACGAGCTCCAAAATACAGAAGCATGTAGCGCTATGTAAAGTGTGCAGTGGACCTCTGCTGCACCAGTCTGCATGCAGACCTATCCACATTGGCCTCTTGGTGGCCCCCACACCTAACACCTAGTGGTGAGCCCCCCACCAGCCATGGAGATTCACCAGCTTGGGGGGGAAGGGATGCAGGCAGCTCGAAGGGGAAGGGGCGCCTGGCAAATGGGAGAGTGTGATAAAAGGGAGGGCATGCTGGGGTGTAGAGGATGGCAAAAGGACATTGGTCGAATACTGGGTCAAGGTGTGAGGACTGTCCAGAGGCAAGGCTGGATAGTGGGAGGCAGGGAAATGTTTATATGCACAGGTTTGGGGAATAGTAGCCCACTTTTTGTTTGCTGAATTGGACGGTGAAAGGTGTAGAATCCCTGAGTATCACTGCTGCTGCCTTTCCAGGTAAGTTTGTTCTTAAATAACTATTTTGCTTACTTATTGCAACTTATTCAAAAGTCACTTCCATGGTTGGAATTGTGCTGTAGAAAGACCAGGGCATATTGCCTCTGTGATGTTTGTGTGTAGTGAAGCATTGGGGGCAGGGGTGCCGAAATAGCAGTGTCTCCTCCGCTCGCTCCCTCAATAAGCCGTGCTCAGACGCGCTATGTTTATGCATTTTTGAAAGCCAAATAAAGCTCAGCTCCTGCTCCCCCTGTGAAAGCAGTCGGGTGGTGCCGTTCTGCGTCGCATGCGATAGAAGATATATTGGAAATATTAAAGTTAAAGGAAGTGTTCCAAAAAGTCTGCTCTCTAACTTTTGCATTAAATGCGCCCTCTGGATAGCCCCCGTCCCGCTCATAACAAAAACGTGCGTGGGGGCTGTAAATCCAGCTACCTGCAGAGCGTCTGACTCTTCGGCGAAGGCCTCAAAGGGCTGCCAGGTGCTTCCCCTAACCTCGGTGACATCGGGCCCACCTTGTCGCTGACCCTGTGTGTGCTGGTGCTTGACAGTTTATTCTTTTATGTATCAATTTAAGTAGATATGCCATGTTTACCATGAACATTACAAATTCAAAAAAGGGCCATGACTACCTTCATTAAACACTACTTCTATTTTCCCTGTTTTTAAAGTTCAATATCTCCACTGGCGACTTTCTCATTCTGAAGAGCAGAGCGAAGAAGCCGGTGCGTACCGGGGACAAGGGAGGGAGTAGGGAGTGAGGAGGCTGGAATAGTGGGCTTGAAAATACGAGAGAGGCGCAACAGAGTAGGGGGCAGCGGAGGGGAGAAGAGGGAATGGGTGAGGCCTGTATGTACCTTGGCTGGCAGGAGTAAGTGGAAGGGTGAATGAAGGGAAGAGATGGAAAGTAGGGTACATACCAAGGGTATAGGTGGATAGATGAACAGAGGTGGCTTATATGTTCCTTTCGTTAGTGACAGTCTTGGTGGGGGAGGCGATGTACAATGAGAGGCCAGGTGGATGCATTTCAAGAAGGATGGTACCAGCAGGAGGTGGTGAGAGGAAGAGGAGAGCTTGGGTTGTATGTATGGTTGTAAGTTGTGATTGTTAGTGAGAGGGTTGGATGGAGTAATGGTTTGAAGAGGAGGAGCTTCCTTGAAATGGGAGTTGTCTTAGAGGCGCTCGTGCTGCCAGCACCAAGTAGGTGGGTAATGGGTGAATCAGTTCACAAGTAATCAAGGGAATTGTTGGAGGGTTATGAAGGTGTGTAGATAGCTATGGTGTGACTTGGAAGGACTAGGGGGTCACGGTATGTGTGACCAGGGGGATTGTAGCATCTCGTATTGGAGGGGGTTCATGTAGTGAATGACAAGAGGATAAGACTTTTGGGGGAAATTAAATGGCATTTGTGCAGCTGGTGATCGCGAAGTGGCTAAGCTTGACGAGGAGAGATGTGGGGAGGGTGGGTGTATAGAATTGTGATGTGTTCGACAGGTGGCAATTATATTAATGAGGGTAACTAGCGCTCAGTTGCTGGAAACATCGGGTGACTTGGCCGAGTTCGGCTTTTTTTGTGAGACCAGCGGTGGGGTTTGCATGCAGACGGATTGTGAGCTTGTTACAACGAGGCAGTCTGGGGTGTAAGGTGTTTATGTTGGCAAACAGTTTAGAGAAAATAGTGGGTATGCTGTGTGGGTGCGAACGAATCTACAGTGAATTGTTTTGGTGGTGGATAGATGGGTCCATATCTTTGGAGGTGTTGCTGTGTACGGAAGGAGATGGATAGTTTGTGTTTTTAGAGTGAGATGTTAGGATACTTGCAGAGGAGATTGCTAGGTGGGTTATTTCTTTGATAGATTGAAGGTCTCTGTGTGAGAGGGGGTTATGTGCGTGATGTAACTCCGGTGAGTACAACGGTGTCGGGATCTTTAGGAGGCGAATGTGTTGCCTCTGTATATTGTCGTTTGTGCCTCGAATAATAGTTGTTAGTGTATGGGTTTATCGGTGTCGAGAAGGAAGGGTTTCAAAGTGAGTTTTTGGTGTCATTGAAAATACGCCAGCAAGTGGTTGTATAGTGTGTGAATTTGAGAGGCCATCGAGGATGGGATGGACGTGTGTGTGTAGATAGAGCGGAGGGGCTGGATGTTCTTAAGAGTGAATGCTGGTTAATGATGGCCTGGAGTGTGTTTTTGCAGCGTTCCAATGGCTATTATCTCACTCCCTGCCTCCTCTCCGCTGCTTGCATGCAGACTGCACCTGATACATAATTGATGCGTGATACCCCTGGTGGCTAAAGTTGTGCCTTTGTAGACCTCGCGCCCCAGAGACATGCAGGCCTGAGCGGAAGTAAACTTGAGGTCATTTGTGCATGCGTGCAGACAGATGCATAGACCACAGGCTTTGCCTTGCGCTGACCTCAGAAGAAGAGGGCAGAGCATGGCTTCAGCGAGGCAGTGCCCTCACAGGAACATGGCTTCAGCAGGAGCACAGCTGCCGAGCCACCAACAAATCAAGGAAACCACGGTCGGCTCTTCTTCCCTGTACCCCTCTCTCTATGTCCTTCCCTGAATTCTCTTCTCATTCATATTAGTGTACCCCATTACTGCAACCTCTTGTACGGCTACATGCAAGCTATAAAAAAGTGAGTGCACACCTGCATGCAGATATGTACCCTATGTGTGCGGAGGTCGTGGCATTTTTCCAAACAAAACCAGAAGTACCTGGACCAGGATACAGACCCCACTAACCCAACCCTCAATTTTCTGCATACTCAACCCACTCACAAAACCATTTCTATCCCAGCAATCCCCACGCACTTTACCACATCGCATCAACAACACCTAGAGCGAACATACAGCACACAAGGCCTCGCCCGATCTGATACTTGCACCAAAGCCCAGCACTCGGTGTATACCGAGCTGAAGCTGCCAACAGCACACCACTTCTCCCACTCTTCTACTCTCCTCCTCCTCGACTAACCCTACCCACCCTCATCCTGTTTACAGATCCGCCAGAGTGCCTGGGAACCAATTCCGTTGGCGATGGTGCGCTATATAAGTACCTTTAACATAACATAATATAACATAACATTTCCAATGATATGGACATTTCAATATGTAAAGTACTGTTGTGACATGTTGCCAGAAAAGGTGCAGACAAAGCTCAACCTGTTGGCAAATCTTTAAGTTTAATATTGTTTGAGCTTATAGCCGTCAACAATCATGTCCTTGTATTGTGTCTTCGCAATACTAATGATCAAAATAGTAAAGCAGTGGTGGGGCATATAGAGGTTGTGCAAGCTGCCACCCTTAATAATGCACTTTGAGGCAGTACGGTGTATGTCATCAAACTGGAAAAAAGAGGAATTGTTTCCATAACCTCTTACTCCACTTACCCCACTTTCCTGGTACACAGGCAAATGCCTGCTCTCGGTAGGATTTTCTGACGGGTAGGAAAAAATGACAGGTCAGGCTGTCAGATTTTCCTACCCCGTCACTTTTTCCTACCCCTGGGTGGGTTGCCCAATGCCTGCTGTTGGTAAGATTTTCTGACAGGTAAGAAAAAATGGCAGGTCAGGCTGTCAGAGTTTCCTACTCCGTCACTTTTTCCTATCGGTAGGATTTTCTGACGGGTAGCAAAAAATGACATTACAATTCCTGTCAAATTTTCCTACTGACAGGATTTTGAAGGGCAGCGTCTACCCCAGAGGGGGAATAAAAGTGCATCTCGTTTCGAACACAAGCTGTTGATTTGCGATTCGGTTGACATTTTAACACATTCTGCAAAGAATAGCTGGTTAGTTTCTTAACAAGCACCGGGAAGAAGTGATGGTGATTTCTAGGCCATATTTTATGATTGGGAGGTAGATGTCACATTTTTAAATCAGAAAAAGTCTCCCGGTGACTCCACATGTTCATTGGACAGCAATCAAAAAATATTAGGCTGGGCCTTTTAATCCGGCCGTTTTTCACATTTTCCAACATAGCATTACACACGGCAAGAACACACCGCCTCCAAAACCAAAATGGGACAGATGGCCCAGACATTAAATCATAAAACGAAATGGTGTGCATAACGTGTGATCATACTGAAGCAAGCACCAGCAAATACTCACCTCAGACACGCAGCATTGGCCTGTCAATGTCACCCAGCTCGATCTCCTCCCAGCCCTCTACACCGAATGTGACACCACAATGCAGGGCATGCGCCAACACAATGTACCTCAGATTGGAATACTGCGAATAATGGGCACAGGAGATGCAATGCCTGGCAACACCCGTGCCTGGTAGCAAACCTTAAAGAGCATTCTTCAGCACGTTCCTTACAATAAATACATGGACATGTGTTTCAGTAGTGCATCTAGTCTAGGATTAGTGATGTAACTTTGGCTTTGTGTAATGATTCAAGTAAGTATTCAGCCGATACCGAATAGCTGATTTTCAACTGGAATTCGGCCGAATACTTACTCGAAGCCGAAGTTCGGAAAATCCCTAATACATATACAGGTGCATGTCAGCCAACACATCCCCCATGACAAGCACAGAACCACTCACCTTCTGGCAACATCCATCAGACATACACATACATTGCAACAAACACAGATGCAGACATACCACCTGAGCATATGTTTTACCCCATGCAGGCAACACATTACAGCAGTGCAGTGGGCATGAAGCTGCACATGCCAAACAGCAGAGGAGAGGCAAGAAGCAGCATTCTACAACTGCAAGACAGATCGCTGTGACCTCAGGAGACATTACACATGCCAGTGGCAGTAGTGCGGACCCACTAGCTACAGAAACAGCCACAGCCAAACGTGGTAGCAGTACTACTTCCACCCAGCCAACCCCAGCAGCCCATGCCCACTTAGCAGCACCCACCTCACAGGTGGGAGAAGTTGGCAGGAGGAAGAGGTGCCACCCAATGGCCTACTGGGTGAGGAGCCCATGCAGGAGGGAGAGGATGAAGACATGCATGTAGGACTGTAATAATATTCAGATGACCAGGCAGATGAGTGGCCCACCACTCCGCCTCAGACATCTACCCTATGGCACACTCCTACTGCACAGGACGATGTCAAGATACAGGATCAGACAGCCTGGTTAGTTCCAGTCCAACGTGACCTTGTGCACAAGGCCAGGCTGCAGTTTGATGCAGCATAACAACAGCTGCATATACAGGAGAGGATAGTACAACAGCTTGAGCAGCACAACCAGCTCCTCACATGCCAGAATGTAATCTAGGCATCACTGAAGCAATCGCTGGACATGCACACCTCTGCCATCAAGGGCCTACAAGAAAAGGCAAGAGTGGATCAATTACAGTCCACAAAAAGCAGGAGGAGGCTGCAGCAAAGCAATGCTGGACCAACAACATCGAATAGGGGATTCCCCTGTACTGTGTCAGCTGCTGGCATCCTGCTGGGTGGCATACATCTCGATATGGTTTGCTGTATGGAGGTCACCCACCGGTTGGAGGAGCGTCTGACAACTGTTCTTAACTGACAAGACCACTCAGTGCAACTGGCCCTTCTACAGCTGCAACAGGCACAGTCATCCACATCTCATGTGTCCAGCATGAAATCCCAGGACGCAAGCCCACCACGCACACACAGCCGCTCCACTCCAACACCACCGCCAGAGGGTATGCCAGAGGGTCAGACACCACCTGCAAAGAAAAGATGCAGGAAGTCAACTGCATAAGGGTGCACTGTGGAAAACGCAGGTACATTGTCATTGCAAGCATATGTGAGGGAATAGGTGTGCTGCATGGACACATAGCAGCAGTGGGGCATGATTGACATGAGGTCAGAATCGGGTATATGAACCAATGTGTTGACTGCATGGCCTCATAGCCCCAGTTAGGCCTGATTGGCACAAGGTCAGGATGCGGCACGTGAAGCAATGTGTGTGGAATGCCATTGACCTCACAACACTATGCTGGATGTACATAGAAGTCACTCCTGGAGGGGGGGTATGCCAGTTCAAGAGGTAAGTTGTGATACCTTGTGCAATTGTCCACGGTCCTTTTGATCGTCCTCATATGTGGCTCCTAATGGACACATGACATGTATTGATGTACACATTACTACCTGCTGGGTCGGGGCCCTGGGATGGAATGGAATGGAATTGTTGAGTAAGCACACATGATTGGTGGTAGTGTGACCCGGCATGTGCTACGCCATTCTGCCCCCATCCAGGTGTTGTTGTGTGTGCTGCATTCTGTGTCACAATATGCACCCCTCGAAGTAATCACAGACCAGTGCCTGTCGCTTGGCTGTGTATTCGTCCAAGTGTGTCGGTGAACCCCCCTCTGCTGGGTCTTCTCTGTCATGTGCTTCACCCTCACTGTCTACATACTCTGGCAAAGGCACACCCCTACGCACTGCAATGCTGTGTAGGATGCAGCACAGCAGGATGATACTGCACACCTTTCCAGGGGCATACAGGAGCGTGCCTCCGGTACAGTGAAGGAAGCACCATCAGTTCTTCTGCACTGCAAAGGCACGTTCTATCACATTGTGTGTCCTTGTGTGTGCTCGATTGTAGCGTTGGACTGCTTGAGTTTGTGGATTGTGCACAGGTGTCAGTAGACATTGTCTGCATCCATAGGCAACATCGCTTATGGGAAACTTGAGACACAGTTGGCGTGGTCATGTTAGAATTTGGGCATGCTCATAGACAGTGCAATACAGTCATGTGTTGCTTGTGTTTCAACAGTTACCAGTATCAGCCAAGTCCTCCTGTTGGTCAGGCTGCGCATCATTGCCATGGTGTCATGTGTGGATCCTCGGAGGTTTGCACATATATGGGTATCATGTTTGCCTCCCACACAGCCCGGATGCTGATGCTATGGAAACCTTTTTGATTCCGATACATGAATTCACGTGCCCTAGGGGTATCAGGGCAGACTAGAAAGGGGGGCGAAGGGGCAATTGCCCCAGGCTGGCTAGGCTGCTGCTCCCTGTGCCAGGGCTGCAACATGTAATGAAAGCATTAAAAAAGAGCACATCCTTCAGAATCTAGCCTACCTGCACAGAACAGCAAAGTTTGGGTTGCGGCTCTTGTGTGATTTCAGCAATGTTGCATATATGCCCGAGTGCCTGAATGTTACTCTGATAGACACAATAGTATGAGCTAAACAGATATGCTACTTTTCTTTTGGAAGAGCAGAAAAAGAAAAGGGAAAGACCTGGGCAGGAAGTGGCTCATGGGACCCAGGGACAGGACATAGACATGGGACTACCAGAGACACTGGGGTTCATGGGATGTGAAGTTTTGAAAATGTTTCTGTTATAAAAGAAATGTAGAGATTTAATTCTGCTGGAAGATTAGAAATAAAGGAAGTTGAAGCAAAATGCTCGCCCCCGGTCTTGACATAGAATCGGTGTACCGACTTTTTAAAATATGTGTAATATGGCTACACATGTTTCACTTACATGGACCTCCTCAAGGCAACTTTTAAAAAGTTGTGTTTTTCATATTTATAGCATTTCCAATGTTTCAGGCCGGTAGCTATCCCAAATTGAAAAATCAGTACATAGTTTTTGTAAATAATTCCTGCATTACTAATTCCCGCCGAGATCCCAGCCAAGGTGAGTTGCCTCTGAGGCCCCAGACCCATTGCCCCGTGCATTGTCTTTTAAAATGCATTGTGCTTTACCATGCACTGCAAACGCCATGGCCGCGTGTATACCCCTCTCCCTGCCCGCTTCCTCATTACCTCAGCCCACCCCCCAACCCTCCCACCTGACCTGATTGGGCCAGCTCACCCTCAAAATGGACACCCAGGGCAGCCCTCTGCCCGGCAGCCCCTGCAGCTCAGGGCCCCAAGGCAAAGGGCGGCTCCTACATTGGCGGCTCCAGAAAGTGTCTGCAGGTGTCCGCAGGGGAAGCCAATGAAGCCAGCAGTCAAGAGACACCTACAAAAACTGTAAGTGTGACATAGGTGGGGTGTACAACAATTACTCTACTCCAGAAAGCCCCTGCCACTCTACCTTACCTCTCCATAACATAGACTGCCTTAGACTTACATCATGCATACTTAGAGAGATTTGTGACCACCAGCCTAAATCTATTCATGGCTGGACTGTAAATGTTGCCTTGCATTACATACAAACATAACTGCCAATGTTAACTAGTGCCACACCTAGAGAGAACTGTGAAGATTGGCCTGCGTCGCATCCCGATAGAAATGTGAATGTTACCATCTGCCACACTTGGATGGAACTCTTAACTTTCGCCTGCATCACATCTAGATAGGATTATGAATGTTAGCATCCACCACACTTAGATGTAATTCTGAACTTTAGCCTGTGTCGCATCCAGATAGAAATGTGAATGTTACCATCTGCCACACTTAGATGGAACTCTTAACTTTCGCCTGCGTCGCATCTAGATAGGATTATGAATGTTAGCATGTGCCACACTTAGATGTAATTCAGAACATAAGCTTGCATCACATCTAGATAGGATTATGAATGCTAGCATGTGCCACAATTAGATGGAATTCTGAACTTTAGACTGCGTCGCATCTAGATAGGATTATGAATGTTAGTATCCGCCACACTTAGATGTAATTCTTAACTTTATCTTGCGTCACATCCAGATAGAAATGTGAAGGTTAGCAATTGCCACACTTAGGTGGAATGCATACACCTCTCAAACTCTAACCAAACACAACCACAAGCCTATAACACAACAATCTGCACAAACTTCACTACACTGCAACAACAAAACAAACCACACATAGACTCGCACAACAGCACACAATGACTACCGACCGTAAAACACCCTAAGCCCAGCCAACGGACCCACCGGGTTGAGGCTGCCAACAGCACATCACTGCTCTCTTGTGCTTTTCCAGCTTCTTCCCACTAATTCACCTCCCACCCATCCCTTTTTCTTTCAGAGCCGCCAGAGCGCCAGGGGACCACTCCGGTAGTGATAGTGTGTGGTACAAATATCCTTTAACATTAACATCAAGTTCTTCAATATTCCTTGTTGTGGTTCACTTAAATAGAAAGCAATTAACTTCTCTTCAATTTTATCTATTTCAAATATGTATTGTTCCCACAGTGGGTGGTAGCTTTCATCCCAACAGTTACATGGAGTACGTATTTAAAGTTAGGTCATTATCTTTTTGCATGTTTCTCATGCTTGCCATGTTCGGCCAGATTTTCGTGGCCTTGCATTGCATTGTGTACAAACAAATTAACACCATACACACATATATAGATACACAGCGGCATGAACACAGATTCATCCTTCCATATATACTTTACAGAACTACAAATACACACAGGCACACACACCTTGTAAACACAAACAAATATAAGTCTACCCTTACTCCCCCTCCAACACCAGATTGCAGGCAAACTCCGCTCGCAGTTTTCTCTGCCTCCATCAATAGAAGTAAGCAGGCGACTTTCCAAGGTAGTGAACTAGGGTGCACAATGAAAGCCAAGTTCTCTTGGTTTTCTTTAGCTCTGTGTTGTACAGGTAGAAACCCCAGTGCCACAATTCCCAACGAAACCCCACCTATATCTTCTCGTGTTTGCCAGAGACTGATTGTCAAATCAAGTTGATCTACCATCCAGATAAGATTGTGGGGAGCAAAGAATTGGCTTGGTGAGATGGCAAATTGAAAGAGGTACCTGGCAAGGAATTAGTGACTGAGCAATATGGGGAACAGGAAGGAGTTTTGTTAAGGGTTAAGGGATGGAGGAAAAGGGGAACAGATTTATGAAAGTTAATTGTAAGGAAAGGGGAGTGTGAACACACTTTGAGGATGAGGTTGAAGTGCAAGTGAAGGAAAGCGAAAGCTGATGAGCAAGGGAGATACGGTGAATGAGAAAGTGGTACGAATCTGGAAAAGTAGCTCTGCAGATTGAGTAACTGTTTATGACATATGCAGCTAACCTGCATGCCAAGGCACCCACTTGTAGGATTGGATTGACCCATTTCTTTTTTCTGACAATGTTATGCATGCTTGCTTTTTGATTATATGCTTCTATTAAGATGTTGTTTATATTTTGTCAGGTTGCTTTATCATGTGACTTGGTGCTTTGAACGCCAGATTCATTGAATAGTCTGAAAGTCTGATTTATTGAACAGTGTACTCGTTTAAGCCTTGAATAACAACTTTGTAGAAAGTGTTTTCTTTTGTTCAAAAACCGAATACATATGAAGACCCACTTGGTATCTAACACCATCAAGCCAAGAAACCAGCACTCAAATCTCCAACTTCCTCATTTCACCCATTATGTGATCCTGAGCAAATAATTTTATCCCTCAGTGCCTTATTTTTCTTTAATGTCAAAATTAGCATTATAAAAGGAAACAAATGTCAAAAATGTCTACCACGTATCTTTAACACCCGTCTTCAGGACGCTTGAAACATTATGTGTCGGGACAAGTTCACATTTCACTTCGTGCACCAAGCCTTGTGCAACGGAGACAACATTTAAAAATAAGAACCAATTATGAACCTGGTGTATTCAATTTAAGTTTTTGACAACAACGTATGTACATGGGTGGATATCACATAAAAAACTAGCCTTTTTTCGGGATGTATATCCTCTAGTTAATATTAACTATGGAACTCACAGCAATAATGCCTAGAAGAGACCAGCATACAAGACTGTTAGTACGTAATTCTTAACTGGACCTATTTGTGGGGTGGATATGTTCCATGTTTGATTTATTTAGCATATTAAATTGGCTACAGGTAGTCTCAGCTTACTCCTTTGGAATAATTTGCTAGAAAACAATGATCACATTCCTAGCTACTTTTTTTCATTTTCTAGTTTATGCGCCCAGGACTATCATTTTCTAGTTACCTGTCGAATGAATTCACGGATCTCTGTCCGTCTCATATTATACTTCTATTCAGTGTGGCTGTCAGGCGGGAATAGTTCCGTAGGGTGTTCCCTTCGTTACTGTGAAAGGAGCAAATATTGCAATGAGCTTACTTTCATTTAAGCAATTTATAGACATTTTTCAAAATTTTAAATTGTACCGTGATGAAACAGAAGGAATTTAGCAAGCATATCTGAAAAATGCTCTTCTCTGGGGGAAGTTAGTATTCGAAATTTGTCAGCTTGGTGGTAATATTATATCTACAACCTCAACGTCATTAATACATTCATCCCAGTCGTTTGATTATATATGGCAACTACCTGTGTGTTTGGTTGTACTCTGAATCAAAGGGCCGATGTAACTTTTCTTTACGCGTTTTGTTGTTTCAATAATATCGCGCAGAATTGGCATGCCGTCTGTGAAGATGTGAATAAACATACGGCAGATGTTAAGTGTGCGCAGATTTAGTCATATCATGTGCTGCCAGATAGTGCTGTCTCATGCGGTGTGTCCACCGCAGGCAAAGTACAAGAGACTTACTTTCATCAAGATCGAGCCGTCTTCTAGATATCGTACATCACGTATTTACAGCTAGCTAGGTAATGCAGCCCGCGATGAGTCCTTTCTTTATTGTTGTTAAACTGGGTCATGTGTTGACACAAAATACCACTACTGCAACTAGAGAGTTAAACAGTAAAGGGACGCCATATTGGAGAGTCCCAAATTATCATTTGAGTGAAATAGAAGTTCTAGCTAATGATTTATGAAGTATTCATTACAGTAGCCAACACATCACAATTAGTGATAGATGTATGTTAATTACAGATGGGTTTTGACATGTATTCATCACCCGATCATTGTTATAATACACTACTATATCTCATGGACCATATGTTAAACCATTGTGCTCATGTGAATGGAAAGTTGGACAAATCAACGCTGCAGAACCACACAGGTCCTACAAATATGGTGATGATTAGCTACTCGTTTTAGAGACGACATCTATCAGTATGTATTCATGTAATATATTGTCTGATACTGATTGATACTGGTCTCGGGTATAGAACATGGTGGACTGCTTGTAGCTCAAGTGAATGTATAAGTTCCACTCAATGGAAATATTTAAACCGGATCTGACTGTATACAGGTCAAAAATCCATTTATGTTCCAATTTCTTGAGAGCCAGATCTCTGTCTCTACCCTGAGGGTGTGCTTTAATAGTTTGAATGACAAACCAATATATATCATTATGTGTGTGTCTAGCCTCTTTGAAATGTGCCACAAGGGACTTGTCAGCCACCTGATTTTGCACACATGAACGATGTTCACATATGCGCTGTTTAATTGGTCTTTTGGTTTTTCCAATACATAGCAACCCACACGGACATCTCACTCCATAGATCACCCATTTGGTCAGACAATTGGTGAAAGTTCTTAAATGCCAGATTCTGCTGTTTAGATCAACTTGTTTTATGTTGCCCGTTAGATGACATCCTGAGCAATGGCCACATTTAAAGTGGCCCAGTACTAGTGGTAAAAGCCATAGTGTGTTTTGTGATGATTGTTGATCTTGTTTGACTGCATATGTATGAACCAGTTGATCTTTCAGATTCGGCATTCTTTTAATGGCAAACCTAGAGGTGTTCAGTTTAAAGTCTTCCGTTTGAGTCATCTTCCAATGTTTCAGAATGACTCTCCTGAGGTCGTTACTGATTGGCAAAAAAGACCTGACACAGGTTATTTTCTCTTCTCGAGCCTTATTTTGTTTAGTCAAACATATTTCACGGTTGATATTACGGGCCCGTTTCATGGACTTTCTGATCGTGTGAGAGGGATAGCCGCGATTTTTAAATTTTAGACTTAATTCTTTGCTGTTTAATTTGTAATCATCAATGTCACTACGTTTCCGTCTAATGCGTAAGAACTGACCAAAAGGTAGATTGTCACTGAGGCTTTGTGGGTGAAAGCTACTGTATGCTAAAAGAGTGTTTTTGACTGCGGGCTTCTTATATAAGGTCGTACCAAATTTGTTGTTAAGTGACCTGAATATTTCTAAATCTAGAAATGCAATTTTATCTTTTTCCATGGTCATTGTAAATTTGATCGAGGGTGCTTGTGAGTTGAGCCAAATCAAAAATGTGGTCAAAGGTTCCACATTGCCATTCCACAGCATGAATACATCGTCTATATAATGATACCACAATGTAATCTGGGTCGAGAAGGGATTAGTGACAGCATATACTGTCTGATGTTCAAAGTTGTCCATAAACAGGTTGGCCAAGTCAGGGGCAAAAGCTTCCCCCATACATGTCCCGTATAATTGTTGATAGCAAATATCATCACACAAGAAAATGTTTTTTGTAAGAGCCAGCCTGATGCACTCAGCGATAAATTCTGATGGTACTGATCGATCTTGTCTCTTTTCTAAATATTGATGCATAATTTCAATGCATGTGGTTTGGGGTATGTTGGTATATAGTGATTCGACATCTAATGTCACAAGAATGTCAGAGGGGCCTATGTCTAAATGATCTAAAATGTTGATCATTGAGGTGGTATCTTGTATATAGGACCGCATTTGGAGGACAAAAGGTCTTAAAAGTATCTGCATAAATTGATAGTGGCTCAAGTAGAGATCCGATAGTCGATACTATTGGCCCCCCCGGAGGTGTCTGTGCATCTTTGTGCAATTTTGGTAGTAGGTAGAATGCTGGAGTCATTGGATTTTTTTTAATCAGGAAAGCCTTTTCATCCGGATCAATCCACCCTTGGTCCATAGAATGGTTCATAAGGCTTGACATTTCTTCTGCTATTCCAATGGTCGGGTTCCCTGCAAGTTTTCTGTAAAGTTTCTTATCTCCAAGTAGTTTATTCACCTCTGTCTGGTATGCTGCAGTGTCCCATAGGACAATGCCGCCTCCTTTATCGTCTGGTTTTCAATTTCCATATCTTTTTATCGAGGGTGAAAGATTTACATTTTTTATTTTCCACGCTTATATAATCAAGCATTATTTTTATGTCTGGTATTACAGACTCTTCCCGTATTTCTTTTCCAAGGTCATAAGCTCCTCTTTCTGTTTTTTCACTTCCTCGTCTGCCGTCTCAATTACTAGGATCACCCAGTCGCGGGAGCATTTGTTGCCTACCCCACTAAAACTTTTCATACAGGGAGATTATTTCTAGTGATCACTTTTGTTACTAACATCACAAAAGTACTTGATTATTATTGAACATCTTCTGTTTACCCCCTGAGCTTTTATGCTCTCTTCAATACGCAATGTGAAAAATCTGTTTTCTGCACATTTGTCAGGCTTGTTTTTTATTGATTTTAAAGTTTTTGTGAAGTATATATGAATTAAAATATGTTTTTCCAATTGAACCTGGTGTACAGCTGTACAAATAACTATTTGCTGTGAGTGCGTACTTTAAGAAGTGTATATCTCGAACCGCTTTGAGTGTGGTGATAGCAGGGTAGCTGGTTGTGGACTCTGTTGTTCTCTACATTGTCTTCCTCACCCACAACAGCCCCCTACAAAAAAGAGGAAAATCCCCCTTGCTCAACTTTTTTATTCCTATAACTTGAATTTATGCCCCACTCTAAATTAGCTCCTTTGAGAGAAATATGAAATCGGAGACATGTGGGGGTCTGAAGGGTGGGTGTGTGTCAGGAAAAGCATTGTTCGTGGGTTCTCTGTTTGCGGGCAGGTTGTGATTCAAGCCAGTTGGTTGATTTGTTGCATTACGAGCATATGCCACCACATATGTGGAGAGTAGCCGTCAGGTACACTGGTGTGCTAATCGTGATTTCTTTGTAGATGATACATGCAGTCTTGAACACTATCCTGGCCTGGAGAGGAAGCCAATGTAGTTTGTATGGGATGGGTGTGATCCGGTCAAATTTTTGCGCAATTGTAATAAGAAGGACTGCAGCATGGTCGGCCTATTTTTAGGGCACCCATATGAGGGGCACAACCATGATGCACAAGCTTTGCATCCTGGCATCAGGGTCTCTTCCATATCAGTGATCACACTGGCTGTAGAGCTTGGCTTCTCTCTTGGTGTCTCACTATAGTCACACTGGCTGTGGAGCATGGATTCTTTCTGGACCACTCACCATGGAACAACAAAAATGAACCTGGGCGAAATGAGATCAGAGCATCTGTACACATATAAACAATACCAGGTCTTGTCAAAAAATATATATATTAATTTATAAACAATTTACACAAATATTTATTGTTCTCAACATCCCCATTTAAACACCACCATTCATTGCATCATTCATTCACACTCTCACTGTACATGTCAAAATTCCACACTTGTGGTACTCAGACCACCTAGAACCAATATATTAACATAAATTTCAACACCTCTTGGTGATTACAGTAAGTGTTAATACAAAAACAAATAGCATCCTGCTTATTTGCTGTAACTCAACATATGTTTCGGTCGTCACAATAGGCCCCTAATTTAAGCCGGTAAATATAAGCGACCTTCTTCAGGAGACGGATGGTTCTGTTGCAACCACTCCGAAATGTCAAAAGGTGGAGGATGTCATCAAACCTCAATCTACAAACAAACAATATACATAACATCAGAATTCCGATCTCTTATTTGTTTAGACACAGATATATCTTGTGTGTATATCTCAGTTTATGTGTATACAGATTGGCACTCACCTCCACGGGAAATAATGGAGACGCGTGTCAACGATGGACTAAATCCTGCAGTGGTGCTAGATAACTCTGCGCCTATACTGCAACGTAAGAGGAGGACAAAGCATCTTAGTAAGCCTGCCCTATAAACAATACACCATTGTATAAATGGTCTGGACACACTGTCATACCTGATCAAAGATTCAGGTATGGGGGTGTCTTGCGTCTTTAGTCAATAAATCCAAAGAGGAAAAATCCCTGTTCTCACCTGAAATGCAACACAGAGACTCAATACTCAAATATTTTAATCTTGACCACACTGGAGGTAATCAAAACCTCCTATAAATTCGCCTCACCTCATGTGGCAGAGTCCAGAAATGTTCTAATCTGGTACCCCAGTTTTTTCTCACTGCGCGGTGATTCCAGTTCAATGTTCCTGAAGGGATACATGGAACAAAACATCATGCTCATATATGTAACTAGCTCAAAGCATTATCAAGGTTTTTTTAATGCTGTTGTCTCACTCCCCTGCCCCTCCCCACATAGAGTTTTGTGGAGGAAACAGATTAAAATTCCCTTTATGAACCTTTGTTCAATCATGCTGGAGTTCTATAACAACCCCACTCTCATATTAGGCTTTTCTGACCCTAAAAATAATAATGGGTCAGCGTGCACAATGACTGCCAAACAGCTTCTAATGCTTAAGGAAAAACACACAACTGCCTTAACTGGGCTCCATGGCTGTTCATATGCCCCTATATGAGTGAAAAGGGGAAAAAACAGACACATCCAGCATCTGTTTACATGTGCTATGCATGCTGATTGTCAGCAGAAATGGAATTGAAAGGGTTGAGTTTACCCTTGCACTCTCTCTTCAAAACTGCAAACAAACTTTGTGGATTTAAACACTCAAACCCACACACACATTTTACTTACCATGGGTTCCTTCTCTCTTGTCCTGCACACACTCCAAATTTCATGCTGTTTCCTGGGCGTGGCTTCCTTAAATATGCCATCAACATGGTGAAAGGACTCTTGAGCCCCGATTCCCAGAGGCTTCTGGGCAATGTAATCCCTCTGTAAGCAAAACATTTTTTTCTTTTTTTCTTTTTCCTTTTTCATGAACCAAATAGTGTTTGTTTGATAAACCTGGAGGAACAATGCAGCATGAAGGATGAATTACCTCACCCTATTACGTGCATGAAACAATAAACACTGCTATACATGATTGTTTCTGTTGGTGAACAGAACTGTTAAGCCCCGGCTCCCAGTGACTTATGGGCATTGTAGTCCCTTCATGGACAAAAGTTTTTTACATGAACAAACATTTTAGATTGTGTAAAAATACCAGTGCAGCATGAGGAATGTTAAAAAGATGCATTGCCTCACCCTATTTCGTGCATAGACCAATGGGTGCTTATGTTGCATGATTGTTACTGTTGGTGTATGCGGCTCATTCCAACATCCGAGGTGATCCTTGGGTATAGCTTGCTATTCTGGGTCATGGCCACTCACCTTCAGTTCATCCTGAATTATGGTGTGATCTTTCATGACTTACTAATGGACACAAACGCCCTTCCCCCTCACGGTGGCAGGAGGCACCTTCGCCACAACCAATATTGTCAAAATGAAATATGGGTAAACCAGAGTCCAAGTGAATGTGCTGACATGCCATGCCCTTCATATATATTTATCAGATGGCATATGTATCAGAGGTTCACCATGTAACTCATATAGAACCGTGCTCAACCAATGAGAGCAGAGACCATGTCTCTTATCCAGTTACCAGTTTGTTCCACTCTATGGAAATATTCAAACCATTTTTAACTGAGTCCAAAGAGTGAATCCAACTTTGTTCTAGTCTGTGTAACATAGTAGACATGTCGCCTCCTCTCATGGGGGTCTTGATGGTTTGAAGTACAAACCACCTAATATCCTTGTCAGTGTGCCCCAATTTAGAGAAATGTTCAACTAAAGGTTTGTCTTGCACATTGTTCCTTATGCACGAACGATGTTCCGATATTCTCTGGCGTACCTCTCTCATAGTTTTTCCTACATATACAAGATCACATGGACATTGGATAATGTATATGACATTTTTGCTCAAGCAATTGGTGTGATTTTTAAAAAACCACTCCTTCTTGTTGCCATATTCAAATGATTTTTTCGTAGAAGTAAATTGGCACGCCACACAATGGCCACATTTGTGATGTCCCGTGATGGGTTTCAAACCCCATTGGTTCATCACTGTTTTGTTATCTTCTTGTTCTTTATATGTGTGGACCAGTTTTTGTCTGAGATTCATGTTGCGTTTAAACGCAAACATTGGTTTCTGTGCCAGAATCCCTGGGCATTTCACCAGATGCCAATTCTTATTGACACTCCTCTTGATCAAATTGCTTATTGGGGAAAATGTAGACACACAGATCAATCTGTTATTCTTTTCTTTGGTCTTCATTAATAGACAGGTCTCCCGATGTGTGTTGAGGGCTCGTTTATAGTGTTGTTTCACCAACTTTTTTGGATACCCTCTATCCATTAGTCTGTCCTTCAATTTCACAGAGTGGTTCACAAACTCGTTTTTTTTGTGTGCAATTTCTCCTGATGCGGAGAAATTGACCGTATGGTAGATTTTGTTTAAGACCTCCCGGGTGAAAACTCGAGTAATGTAGGAGTGTGTTTTTATCTGTGCTTTTCCTGTGTAATGTTGTTTCCAAATGATCTTCTTTCTTTTGGATCACTAGATCCAGAAAACGTACACTCATTTTGTTCCACTCCATTGTGAACTTAATGTGGGGATCACATGCATTAACCCACATGTGGAAGGCCACCAGAGATTCGGTAGAACCTCTCCACACAATGAACACATCGTCTATGAACCGTTTCCACACTTTCAAGTGTCCCCCAAACGGCTGTTGTTTCAAAGCACATAAGGGTCCCAGTACAAAATTATGTTCAAAATCAGCCATATATAAATTTACCACATCAGGTGCAAAGGTGGCACCCATACTTACCCCTCTGAGTTGTTTATATAAACTTTTCTTAAAAAGAAGAAAGTTTTCACACATGGCCAAACGCCCACATTCAAGTATGAAGCCCTTTGGTGGATTTAATGGTGTTTCTCTTGTATCGAGGATCTTTCTTAACACCTCCAAACTCTGCATCTGCGGGATGGACATATACAATGATTCAACGTCCATCGTCACTAAAATGTCATTTGGTTCCACGGTGATGCTTTCCAGCATGAGGAGCATATGGGTCGTATCCTTTATATATGCAGGCATTAATTGAACAAATGGTTTCAAAAAGAACTCTGTATATACAGATAGGGGCTCTAACAAAGAGTCAATGGCAGAGACTATCGGTCTCCCTGGTGGGTGCTCTGCATTTTTATGCACTTTTGGAAGTACATAAAATGCCCCTTTTCTTGGGTGAACCTTACATAGGAATAGTTGTTCTTCCTCACTAATCCATTCTTCATTCACGGCGTGTCTCATCAGATTTCCTATTTCCTCTTGTAGAGCTTGCGTAGGGTCATGATCTAATTTTCTATATGCATCCCTGTCTCCAAGGAGCCTCAAACATTCATCTTCATACTTCTGAATATCCATCAACACGATGCCACCCCCTTTATCAGCAGGTTTAATAATTCTAAGGGGATCTTCACAGAGCATTTTTAATGCTTCTCGTTCGTCTTTATTCGGGTTATCTTGATGGAAGTTTTTCTTCTTGATAGCCTCCTGCACTTGTTTCCTCACAATGTTTTCAAAGGCCAAGATTGTGGGGGGGCACACGTGTATGGGAGGTGAAAAATGTGATTTAGGTTTGAGCCCTGTGACGTTCTTTACTTCTTCACATTCTTTCAGACCGTCTTTGTTGCCTGTTGATGTACTCGGTAAAAATACCTCAAAATAATGTTTTAATCTGATTTTACGAAAGAAACCTTGTAATTCCATTTCACACTTGAATGGATCCACTCTCGCTACTGGGACGTAGGATAAACCCTTTGACAGTAGTTTGAGTTCAATATCAGTCAAGTCTTTAGATGATAAATTGAAAATCTGAATTTTATATGGGTTCACTGATTCTGGTACCACTGCCTCGTGCAGACTCCTGGTCCAAATTGTTGTCTCGCTCTCGGCCAGCCTCTCTGGCCTCCTCTCCGAAAAAAAACAGGTTGTTGTCCCCGGATGTTAGATAAATTTGCACCACCTTGTGGTGCCCCTGTTTGGTCCGAGTCACTAGATGAGGCAGAGGAGTTGGAGAAATTTACAAAACGGTTGGGCCTTCTATTATAAGGACCTGAGGTGGTCTCTGTATAGAATCCTGTGCGTAAATAGGGATAAGTTCTTTCCTCTTTGTAGTTATTCAAATCTTTTTTCAATTTGTTTATTTTTTTGTCCGAATTGAACTGTTTGAATTTTTTAATTTCCTCTTCTATATTTGCCAGTAACGCTTTTGCATCTTTTATAGATTGATTTTCCACAAAAACTTTTTCTAAGGGTTCTAGCTCTTCGCTTTGTGCCTTGGCCTCCTCTTCCGCAGTCTCAACTATAAGAATAATCAAATCTCTAGAACACTTATTGCATTCTCCGCTAAAGTTTTTTTGAAATTTTACGTTATCAATAAACAGTCTCGGAATTATCTTTACCTGCAAACTCTCCGGTATAATTCCACCTTTCAAATATTGCAGCATAAAGCTGCCATGTAATTGAGTGCGAGCTAATTTCTTTTTTTTCTGCGTGATGGTGTTTAGCTCATCTGTCCCATCCGGGATCTTTTCTACTGGTGTTTCATTCTCAAACAGAGCTGGAACGTCCAGTAGCTTCCTATAATGTTCATCGGAGAATGAAACAATATTCACATTCTCCATTTAAATAGAGCTAAATATTTTAGCTACGTATAATACGTTTCCCTTCAGCCATTGGGCTGTACATACAAAGTTTTAAAATAGGGAATGCCTTACTGCCACAGGTTCTTCAGGCTAAATATAATGGAACAACAAAAAGGAACGTGGGCAAAATGAGATCAGAACATCTGTACACATTTATACAATACCAGGTCTCGTCAAAAAAAATATATATTTATTTATAAACAATTTACACAAATATTTATTGTTCTCAACATCCCCATTTAAACACCACCGTTCATTCCATCATTCATTCACACTCTCACTGTACATGTCAATATTCCACACTTGTGGTACTCAGACCACCTAGAACCAATATATTAACATAAATTTCAACACTTCTTGGTGATTACAGTAAGTGTTAATACAAAAACAAATAGCATCCTGCTTATTTGCTGTAACTCAACATATGTTTCGGTCGTCGCAATAGGCCCCTAATTTAAGCCGGTAAATATAAGCGACCTTCTTCAGGAGACGGATGGTTCTGTTGCAACCACTCTGAAATGTCAAAAGGTGGAGGATGTCATCAAACCTCAATCTACAAACAAACAATATACATAACATCAGAATTACGATCTCTTATTTGTTTAGACACAGATGTATCTTGTGTGTATATCTCAGTTTATGTGTATACAGATTGGCACTCACCTCCACGGGAAATAATGGAGACGCGTGTCAACGATGGACTAAATTCTGCAGTGGTGCTAGATAACTCTGCGCCTATACTGCAAGGTAAGAGGAGGACAAAGCATCTTAGTAAGCCTGCCCTATAAACAATACACCATTGTATAAATGGTCTGGACACACTGTCATACCTGATCAAAGATTCAGGTATGGGGGTGTCTTGCGTCTTTAGTCAATAAATCCAAAGAGGAAAAATCCCTGTTCTCGCCTGAAATGAAACACAGAGACTCAATACTCAAATATTTTCATCTTGACCACACTGGAGGTAATCAAAACCTCCTATCAATTCGCCTCACCTCATGTGGCCGAGTCCAGAAATGTTCTAATCTGGTACCCCAGTTTTTTCTCACTGCGCGGTGATTCCAGTTCAATGTTCCTGAAGGGATACATGGAACAAAACATCATGCTCATATATGTAACTAGCTCAAAGCATTATCAAGGTTTTTTTAATGCTGTTGTCTCACTCCCCTGCCCCTCCCCACATAGAGTTTTGTGGAGGAAACAGATTAAAATTCCCTTTATGAACCTTTGTTCAATCATGCTGGAGTTCTATAACAACCCCACTCTCATATTATGCTTTTCTGACGCCGAAAAATAATAATGGGTCAGCGTGCACAGTGACAGTAGAGCTTAACTTTCTTCAGCGTCTCTCTCGTGGCACACTGGTTGTATATCCTGCCTTCTCTTGGTTTCTTTCTTTAGTCACACTGGCTGTAGAGCTTGGGTTCTCTCTTGGTGTCCCGCTATAGTCACACTGGCTCTGGAGCTTGGCTTCCATCTGGGTCTGTCTCCAGGCACACTGGATGTAGAGCTTGACTTTCTTCTGGGTCTCTCTTGTGGCACACTGGTTGTATATCCTGCCTTCTCTTGGTGTCTTTATTTAGTCACACTGGCTGTAGAGCTTGGGTTCTCTCTTGGTGTCTCACTTCAGTCACACTGGCTGTGGAGCTTGGCTTCCATCTGGGTCTGTCTCCAGGCACACTGGATGTAGAGCTTGACTTTCTTCTGGGTCTCTCTCGTGGCACACTGGTTGTATATCCTGCCTTCTCTTGGTTTCTTTCTTTAGTCACACTGGCTGTAGAGCTTGGGTTCTCTCTTGGTGTCTCACTATAGTCACACTGGCTGTGGAGTTTGGCTTCACATCTGGGTCTTTCGCCAGTCACACTGGATGCAGAGCTTGACTTTCTTCTAGTTCTGTCTTGTGGCACACTGGCTGTATATGTTACTTTCATCTGTGTCTCATTACAGTCACAATGGCTGTAGAGCGTGGCTTCTCTCTTGGTCTCTCTCTAGTCACACTGGCTGTGAAGCTTGGCTTCTCCTCTCTGTCTCTCTAAAGTCACACTGGATGTAGAGCTTGACTTTCTTCTTGTTCTCTCTTTTGGCACACTGGCTGTATATGTTACTTTCATCTGTGTCCCATTACAGTCACAATGCCTGTAGAGCTTGCCTTCTCTCTTGGTCTCTCTCTTGTCACAATGGCTGCAGAGCTTGGGTTCTCTCTTGGTCTCTCACTATAGTCATGCTGGCTGTGGAGCTTGACTTCTTTCAAGATCAAGCTCTAGTCACATTGACTGTAGATCTTGGCTTCTTTTTGGGTCACTCTAATGTGTGAACTGTACATCCTGACCTAATGGGATCACCCCTATCAGTTATTACACTGTCTGTAGAGCTCAGCTTTATGCTGGTCTCTCTCCAGTCACACTGGCTGTAGAGCTTGGCTTCTCTCTGGGTCTCTCCCATGTCACACAAGATGTAGAGCTTGGCTTCTCTCCTGGTTTCCCACTATAAGCACTCTGGCTGTGGAGCTTGGCTTCCATCTGGGTCTGTCTCTAGGCACACTGGAAGTAGAGCTTAACTTTCTTCTGCGTCTCTCGTGGCACACTGGTTGTATATTCTGCCTTCTCTTGGTGTCTTTATTTAGTCACACTGGCTGTAGAGCTTGGGTTCTTGCTTGGTGTCTCACTATAGTCACACTGGCTCATGTGGTACACTGCCTGTATATATTGCTTTCTATTGAAGTCTCACGATAGTCACACTGGCTGGGGAGCTTGGCTTCCATCTGGGTCTGTCTCCAGACACACTGGATGTTATGTTACGTGGCATTTTTATAGCACCTACTGCCGTTGGTAAGGCCTTGAAGCGCTGTGAGGATGAACGCCCTTTGGAAGACCATAGTCTGAGTTCAGAAGTTGTAAGAGAAGTGGTAAAATGTGTGTGTGCATTTATAGCCTAATCAAAGGTGCGTAGGAATGGCTTGGTCCCTAACAGAAGCTCATATTATCAGGTGTGAGGACCGGTGCTGTATCAAATTGTCACAAGAGTCAAAAGTGTCAAGCTATGTGAACAGCTGGACCGAATTTTGCGTGGGACTCAGCTGTATTCTATAGGTGGAGGCACTCAGTCCGAGGGTGATGTATGTTTAGGGTAGGGTATAGTCAGATAGTGTGAAATAGTAAGAAATAGTCAAATAGATCAAAATAGCAAACCTACATATGGAAGACTTTGGGAGGATAATGCAGTGTTAGCAAAATGTAAACAGTGGCAAGAATTAAAAGTAGAGATCTAGATTGGGAGGACTCGCCAGAGTGGCAAGATATAACAGAGGCGAGATACAACGTAATACACCCACATTTGGGACACTCTGAGAAGAATAACCCAAGTGTGGCTAAACTATACACAGTAGCGAGGTTCACAGTGGCAGCATTGCAAATGGGAACACACTGAAAGGGACTGTGCAATTGTGGCAGAACATAGCAATAGCGATATTCACAGTTGCAAACCTGCCCTCTGAATACTCCTGGAAGACAAATGTAAGCGTGGCAAAGAAGAGACAGTGGCGAGATTCAAAGCAGCAATCTAAACTAGCATCCCTAGTGAGTCAAAATGCAAGTGTGTCAGAACACAACCATTTGTGAGCTTCACAGTAGCAATCTAAAGTGGGAAACATAGTCATGCAAAATGCAAGTGTTGCAAAATGCAAACAGTGGCGAGATTTAGCTCACCAATCTAAATTAGAAGCCAAGTCAGGCAATATGTTATTGTGGCAAAACACAGACAGTGGCGAGTGTCAAAGTAGCAATCTAATCTGGGAAACATAGACAAAATGCAAATGTAGCAAAATACAGACAATAGTGAGATTTAAAGCAGAAATCTAAATTAGGAGCCCTAGTCAGGCAAGATGCAAGTGCGGGAAAACACAAACAGTGGTGAGCTTCTAAGTAGCAATCTAAAGTGGTAAACAAAGTCAGGCAAAATGGAATGTGGCAAAATTCAAATAGCAAGATTGAATGTAACAAATCCACAGTTGGAACACTCTGGGAAGCACTATGCAGGTGGGTTAAAAATATAGCAGTGGCAAGATTCATTGAAGACATCCCTTACCTGGAAGTAGTTGTAGAAAGGAGAGTGTGGTGTCTGGCGGAGCTAGGGTGCCATCAAACAGGCAAACAGGGATGGAAGGCGCCCTAAAGAAGGCACCTTTAGGCTGTACCCTTCGTCGGCTGCCTGAGCAAGGCTTCCCTGGGAGGGTCCTTTTTTTTTGAAGTGTGGATCTTGTGACCCAACTTCTGCTTTCAATCAGGGAAGGGTGGGTGGGAAGAAGGGAGTGCAACAGTGATGGGCAAGTTGCAGGCGATGGAGAGGCCGCATGGCCACTTTAGGCCAGGTAGGAGGCTGGATGTGCTATTTTAACCGCATGGGGTCAGGTTCCTACCTTCTCTTCTCAGAGCTTGTCTTTCTTCTGAGTCTCTCTTATTGCTACCCTTAAAAAAAATTTAAAAACAATATATTTCTTTTTAATTGATGCTTCTGGGCTGTGGCCATTTTCATGTGGCACTTTGTTTCTGCAGTGGGTGTCTTTTCTGTCTTTTTTGTTGAGGCTTCTTAAAAGAAAAAGGGGGTTCCACAAGTGTAACACTTTGAGCAGTGACCTTAAAGAAGAATGAATAGGAATAACACATAATTTGTCTTTCTGGAATTTTATACATTAATTGGTAGGCTCATTAAAGGTTTATCTCAGGCACATTTCAGGAGGTGAGTCACTGATTTAGTCTGTTCATCAGAGGTGAAGGGTCCCATGATGTCACTTCTGCAACCCCTTGCATTGTGGCGAAATGATGTTCCTGGCGGTTGGTTTCTCATCCGGTCTCCCTCTGGTCACACTGGCTCTGGAGCTTGCCTTCTCTCTGGGTCTCTTCTTGTCACACTGGCTGTAGATCTTTCCTGGCACTATCTCTATATATGAACACCTTATTTGAAAATTAAAGGAAGGTGAGGAATCAAAGTAAATGTGAGTAATTACATTTGGGGTGCAGGGAGGAAAAAACAGCCCTGGCACATGGCCGACCAAGAGGAAGAAGAAGGTCCTATTGATAACGACCCTCGCGCCTCGTGCACACGAATCAACTGATTCCAGTCAGTAGTTAAGAAACTTCAGTATTCACTTTTAAGCAGACAATTTACAAAGTATTCAATAATGTACAATTTGATATGTAGCAGTATATAATATTTAATCATTAAATGACAAAAGTATGACAAACAAAAAATCAATACATTTGTCCCTTCATTAGTAATGAGCTCTACGCGTGTCGGCTAAACTAGCCTTCATCATTGATAACACATATTTCCAAATTCTTCTAGACAGTACCTATAATGTAAGGAGGACATCATCTCATCAGTATTCAATGTACGGATTCATATTTATTCCATTGTTAAGAAATCTAACTGGCATGTATTAGGTAATCATTCACCTGGATTTCAGGACACTGGATTCATAATGTACAACAGGATGAATTTTTGATTCTCAAAGGTATAAGTGCACTCCTTGCTCTTATGCAGCAAGCGGATCCCCAGTGAATTAAAATAGATGAGCGATATTTCAGGTACAGAGAGCCAATGACTCTTTCAAGGTTTGTGATAGGTAATACTCGAAAGTATGTCCTACCTTGGTTCTTATTCTTATGAGGATAATGCTGTCCATGCAGCGGGACGAGCAACCCCGACTGGCTATCTCCACCAGTGTTTAATCTAGAAGTTAAACAAAGGCAGTTTAGTTTAGGAAGCCATCTTGGACAATAAGCTGAAAGCTACCCAATATATTGTCTCTCATGGGGGACCATATGCATGGTCTTATCAGTTTGATGGATCCCAACATCTCGTCGGTGCTCTGGCAGCCAGTAATGTACTAGGAAACTATGAAGCATAATAGTCAATAGGCATCTTGACCAAATCTATTCAGTGACGGGTCTATGTTCTAATAGGTATTTAAACCAAATCTATTCTGTAACAGGTCTAAGTTCTAAAGTTAAGATCTTCATCACGTGGTCAACTAAGGAATCTAGTAAAGAGGTAAGGTATATTTACCTGAAACTAGTGGGTGCAGGAGCCAGAGTCTGCATGGCAACTGCCTGATATACTTGGCAGTGATGCATGTGACATCATCACATAAAAGCGCAATGATGTCATATGTAAATAATGTAAATGGCATAGCGGCTAGTTCAGCAGTTGTGTTAAAACACATAAAGATGCACATGGGGGGCTAAACATTCTGGTATTACCCGTATGCCAGGTACTTAAGACCTTATAAGTTTAGCCACAGAGTACATGTGAAAAACATGTGAAAACATGTTAACAATGTAATTTCAGAAAGCGTCAAAAAGTGACCATCTTGCAATTCATAAGCCTGTTCATCAGAGGATGGCCCCCTGATGGGTATTCTGGGGCCCCGTGTCCGAATCTTAAGAGGGACTAAGGAAAAGTAAATATGTCCAATTCTCTAACCTAAAGTTCTAAGTATAAATGTTTCACAGCTTCCTGATAAGGAGCTTGAATTCATTTGAATGATAATCACCCCTCCACTGCTTACAATCTGATAGGTCCTCTCTAGACGGTCCATTCCTCACATCATTCTTTTTAAACATGATACCAAATGATATTGTATACCGTACATTTCTCAGATATATCTAGACATTCATATCCCCCTAGAGATGGGCATCTCATTGGGTGTTTGGATGTAATAATGTGTAGTATCAGGGTGATGTCATGTCAGATAGCCAGTCGGTATATTTCTTGTCTCTCAGAGGAATACCCCCAAGCAGAATTCTTCGTTCATCCCTGTTGGCTGTACAGCATCCACCTTATGTATCCAGTATAGTTCTCTCTGGGTCAGTCTTTTAACAAAATCATCCCCTCTTTGTGGTTTCCCCACACCTTCAAGAATGATACATCGTAATTGTGCAACCGTGTGGCTTTTTCTTGAATATTCTTGGCCTCTAAAACTCCAATACTCTCTCACCACGCTTAGGGTTAGACCAGCCCAGACCCCGTTGGGCCGGCCATATCTCCCACATACCTTCCTAGGGTGCATCAGTAAGCCTGAGCTTCTGAAAGTGTCTTTCTTCCACTTTTCCTCCAAGTATGGGCAGACTTTGTGACTTAGGGTCATCATCAAAAGTTGGGTGGTGATGATAAATCCAGCAATATTTGCCAAACACCATCAGATTTACCATCCAGTAAAATCAGGTTTCGGGCGTATTTATACATACATCTGGCGTAAACGCCTGGCATCAAATTTAATTGATTTTTATCCCTGAAATCTGCCCGTTTTTACTACCACCTGAGAGGAAGCGGTCACAATTCCATATAAGACCCAGAACATGTTACTTTGTTCACTACACAGAAGAGAAGAGAAGCGTGGGTGCATTACTTCAATAAAACATCTTTTAGAATGTGCCATGGAAAAGGGCGTGAAAAGGTTGGCATCTCTGATGTCCACTCCCCACCTTACTATGTAATGCATAAACGGGTCAGGAGTGATCCTTTTACTCCTTAAGAAAGTGCAGCATTGGCATGAAGCACTAATGAGCATTTTCCATTTCCACCATCCAAGTGAAGGTGGAAATGCGTGAGGTTCCCAATGGCAGAGGTGGCATTGCTGGATTACCACTGAAGGTATTCCCAAAAATACAGCCTCTGTCAGTGATAAACCATGTATAGGGCAGGCTTGCAAAAATAAAAATAGCAAAAGTGGTATTTACTGCTGGCAGTATTTCTGGTAAAAAAGGCCACCCACCTTGTAATGAGTCCTGCATCTGTGAGAGACGGTGGGAGGGGAGGTAGGTTTGCCATAGGATAACACCGAGCTTTATCACAGTATATTGGGGGGGTCACATAAATATGGTATACAAGGTGTGTCTGCTATTACCTCCCTTTACCTCTAACTACACTGCTTTGAGACGTTCAACCCTGGCCATACTTTGGATTTGAACTGCCCTGCCTTGGAGTCATTGTTTTGTTTTTTGGGGCTACTTGCAGGTATACTACTTCTTTAATGGGACTTTTGCATTTAGAGTATAACTGTCTAACTTTTGATCTGCTTTAGCTGGTGACTTCAAACTGGTGCTGTCCTTTCAGTCTGACCTTTAGTACTTGAGGTTAACTTTGTTTATAGACTGCAGTGTTCTTTGTTGAACCCCACTGAATTAACTATGTTGTTTCTTTATTCTATTTGTGAACTGTGGCTTCTACCTCCAAAATCCACTGCCCTCTGGAGGAAGCCCTGGGTGATGTTGCTCATGCAACCCTGAGTTTTGGCCCCTTCCAGTTCCAGCCCTCAGAGTCTTTTCTCTGTCATGATGGCTTCAGAGCTCTGACTATCTGGCCCTATTTGGACCTCCCACTCTCAGAGTGGCCCTGCAGCCTGGCCTCTCTAAGTGTCTATATCAGCAACATTAAACCTAAGTGCCCATTGCTCTTCTCTCTTACACTGGTTACTGATGCAGTTCCATCAGGGTTTCATCAGGTTTTTGACCACTCTGAGCCTGAGATTTTTCCTGGTTACTCTTGCTGCAGATCATAGCCTCTCTTATGGCAAACGTTCTGCAGGCACCAGTCCATCTTGATCGCCGGCATAGTACCGTGGCTAAAGACACTGGCTTCACTCAGCCTCTTCCTGCTCCTACTGTCTGCAGAACCTCCCTGACTGTCACAATAGTTGAAGAACATGGCCTCCCCTCTGTCATCCTTTGTCAGGAATCACCTCTGAGCCTGAGGTCTTTCCTGGTTACTCTTTCTGCAGATCCTAGCTTCTCTTCTGGCAAACATTCTGCAGGCACCATTCCCTCTTGATCACCCGCATAGTGCCGTGGCTAAAGACTCTATCTTTGTTCAGCCTCTTCCCTCTCCTACTGGCTGCAGAATCTCTTTGACTGTCACACTAGTGAATGCATGCCCCTGCATGCTCCCCCCAGAACAAATACAGCCCTCAAGGGAAAAAGGCCCAAGACACACTTGCAAGAATAATAAGTATTTATTTCTTACAAAATAAATGTTCATCAGCAAATAACTCTGCTGCCGCCGAACGTTCTGAGTTCCGTAGGCACATTCAGCACATTATAAGCACAAAAGATGTCACAAATGATGTCATAAAATATAGTACAATTCTACAATACGGATTGGAGGAGCCCTACACATGTAGGGCCTGCTCTATATGGGATGCCAGGCCATTGGTCCGTCTTCATCTGTCCATCTCCTTCCACGTGGGCACTGCTTGGCTCATCATCCGAGGTGAAGTTGGCCTGACAATTAATTGGCTACTAACACAATGTTATTTAATCATTGTAACAGGCACCTGGAAGATACCGGGATGGGCTTGTGGGGAGAGCCGAGGTCACACTAACTAGCATGCTTTACTTGCTCTCAGACAGATCAGCAACTCTCAAGGTCATCCACCTTTGTTTTGGGCTATAATTTGTTGCCTCCCTGCCCCCCACTGCACAAATCACATGACACATTTGTGAAGGCGCAATAGCCTTGCCTTCTGATCTTAGTGATCAATCGAGAGGTGTAAAGGTTTTCATGGTCGGTGGTCTGGGATTGGATGGTCCTGTGGCATGCAGGTGTCTCAGGATAAAAGCATTGCAAAGCTGTATTTATTGTGGGGGGTCACTGGGGCAGGAGGGCCATGCTATCTGTTCCATAGCATAGTACTGCCAAGAGGCACTCTGTTCCCTTCTCATGACCTTGCAGGGTACATTCTTCCCAGGGCCCGAGGGCCTGTAACTCTTAGAACAATGGAGGATCTCTTAGATTCTGTGAGACCTGGCTGGGGTGGTGTGTGTGCTCATGCAAGGGATCTAATACTAAAACACAAAATGATGTTTGCTGCGCTTGGGCCTAAATTCTAAGATGGCTGCCGTTCGCAATGATGGCGTTCACAGCCACATTTGCCATATAGCTTGTAATGCATGCACTAGGGTGATCGTGCACCCTCCTCTGTGTGCACCACCCTATACCCTGCTCCCTCGATGCGCTCTTAGTGTTTATTTCTCATTCAGTGCTTGCGCCAGACTGGGCATATTCTTCTGGGATACATGTCATGTAAATACAACCCCCCATCGCCAGTGAAATCAACCCAGTGTTCTGTATAATTCTCAGGGTCAGGTGGGGGTGTGGTGAGTGTGCCACGTGGGTCTAGGGAATGATAAATCTCTATCATACAGGGCTTGTTTGGGTCATCTGTCTTGGTACTTCTTTCTGTGGTACCGCAAAGTGCTTTGGGTGCTACCCCAATTGAGACCATCATCGTTGCGCTATTGGGCACTGCTTTGGCAGAACATCAGAGTCCCATTTGGCATGTGCAAATGATGACCAAGATAAAGATGATGACGGGCACCAGTATTTTCACAATCACTCCCAGCAAGGAGGGAGCCCAAGAAAAGGTCAGATCGAACCAGTCCTCATCCTGTAGGCCATCTTCCTTTTTCATACGCACTCCCAGATTATGTACAGCTTCAATTATGTGTGACAGAGAGCCGTTCTCAGCATCTTCCGGAGGCACGAATTTGCAACAGGAATCCCCACTCTATTTGCACACGCCTCCTACCATGGCAGTTAACATATCCAGGACATAGTGATTCTGCATCGTCCTCAGCCTGAAGACGCGGGGCTACGCTTTTATGATGTTGATGCCTTGCTCTGTGTCGTTAACCAGCTGGAACAGTTCCCAGCAGACAATTTGCAGCCATTTATCATTGGCTGCAGCTTACACACCGGGCAGTACCAATGAGGTGAAGAAAGTCTCTGCTTTGCTGAAGAGTCTGTACTCAAGTACGTTTGATGAGTCTTTGGATAGATAGTTTGCTCTCTTTTTCCTTCACAGGGTTACAGCTTTTTCTTACCCATAAGGGTGTGGAACTCTGGTGCTGGCAACGGGTTTCTTGTTTCTTCTTCAGGGGTTGGAAAAGAGGTAGGGGCAAAAGTCTCTATTGGCCTCCCTTGCAAATGTACTTCTGGGATTACAAGTAGAGCTGAGTGCAGCGTGACGAGCGAACAATAACCCCTCCATGTTGGTGGAAGGTGGAAGTACGCTTGTTGGCCGCACATCCAATGGTAATCCATCACTGCCACCTGCCTTTCTTGAAATCAGGAATGAGCAGAGTTTTGTTGCAATGTTGGTTGGTCTCTACAGATATTGTTCCGGCACTCTAAAAGTTCATATGTTTCTTCTCTGTGCACTTTCACCAGTTTCTCCATTACTTCAATCCATGTTAGTTTTGTGATGTGTTCAGTCCAAAACAGTGCACATGCTACATCCACCCAGGCCAGAACCCCTTTTTCATATCCTATTAGACCCTCTGCCATGCAGCTTCCTGTGGTTACTTTCAATTTATTGTTTATGTATTTTAGTCCTTGTTTCACCAGATATGGTATTTTCATGCATTTGCTACCTTTTGGATTTTTGTCACATTGCAGGTGATCTAGATCAGCAAGTTTTGAGCCTCACATTGTGTGTCTGAAAAGTGCCACTAAGCCTACACAGCTCAAGATGTACTAGGCATTGTGCCTCTAAAATTCGTACTTCCTGTGGTACTAGGACATTGGGTGTCCCTGACGCATGCAGTATCAACGAACACACATAACAGCTACCATTCACTTTGTTCCTCCCCATGGAGCTCATGTCTGTGTACCAGCTATTAGACAGTTCTGGGTGAGGCACACCTTCTATGGCGTTGAGACCAAGCCTGTGATAGGCATAGTACTTTGCGCTGCGTGCTTGTCTCCTTGTATGTTTGTAGGTACCTATATATCCATTAATAACACTACTAATATTGTTCACATCAGTATGGTTTGTGTTATAGAAAGCATTGTGAAATTTGGAAAACAGAAGGGAACTAGCAATATATTCTAACAATCCAGTGCGAGGGGGTGGATTCTTATTATGTACAGAATTGTTGACATGTTGATGCGTAAGGTTGGGCCTTGGGAACAATACATATTCAGTTTCATTTGAGGGATGTTCAATTTCATTTATGTGTATATCTGACCTATTATTTACAGTGGGATTGTAATGTCCTCCTCCCCCCCTCTTTTATATGTCCTTCTATTACAAAAGAATCCCCTAAATAAATCCCCAAAACAAGCATTGTAAAAACAAATATACCTGCTATATAATGCATTGCACACAATGTAAGAATATGAAAACCTAGACATAATACTATGAGTAGAATATTTGTTAATGTATAATAAGTGATTTGTGAGCACTGTTTCAATTTTCTTCACAAACTGAAAGGCAAACATATGCACACAAAAGAGAGAGAGAGAGAGAGAGAGAGAGAGAGACAGAGAGAGGGAGAGAGAGAGAGAGAGAGAGATAGAGAGATAGAGAGAGAGAGAGAGAGAGAGAGAGAGAGGTCACAAGAAAGCTTCCCCTGTGCAAATGTAGCTTTTTTAGGAGCTTTGCATGTGCACGTGTTTGGGCTGGGCAATCCAAATTTGAATGAAGGTAGTGTAAAGAACTTAGGTAGATGCACACTACCTGTCTTTTAAAGTGATGGTGCAACGTCCGAAGGTGCCATCCGAACGTCGGACAAGTGTATTCAATACCGGAGTCGCTTAACGTTGACCGCAAGAGGAGTGGAAAACACTACCTCAAATGGTCCATTGAATCTGGAGCTGTTCCACTTGCAGACAAAGGACCACAGGTAAATGAATTCTCCTGGGAGCAGCAGTTTATTGGGTCGGGAATCAGTCCTGGAGTCAGCTGTGTCACTTGGCATGTCTTCTGATTGAGGCAGTGCAATCTGTCAGGAAATACATTTGAGTGCTTGTGTTAGGGTTGTCAAATAGTCTTTGAATTTGTCTCCTAAAACAGTTTCTGCCCTATGCGTGTCTGATGCCTTCCTAATAGGAGATACTGGTGTGTGGATTTAGCACCAGTTACCACCTCATGGGGTGATAAATGGGGGCCTTTGCTTAGCTGAGTGCACAAACTGAACAGGGCCAAAGGGCAAACAATGCACCCAGTTTTTCTTTAACATGGTGCAAAGCTTAGACGGCTTACTTTTGAGGAGTCTGTCGATCCTCTCCACAACTCCGTTGGCCTGGGGGTGATAAATCATGAACATCCGATGTTTAATGCCAAGTAGTGTAGTAATCTCCTTAAACAACTCATTAAAAAAGTGTGTACCCTTGTCTGACCTTAATACATCACACATGCCCCATCGGGGGAACACTTCCCGGACCAGAAATATTGCTGCACATTTGCCATCTGGATGTGCACAAGGACCCACCTCCACTGAACATGAGAAAGGGCAGACGACAACAATTAGATACCGGGACCCGCTGCATCTTTCACCCATGTCCGCATAGTCGATGTATAACTCGCAAAGTGCCCCTTAGTGTTCTAAATGTCATGACACGTGGTGCATCTGATAACTATACTTGTCCAGCGTTCCTGGATGTTTGGAATAAACCAATCCTCTTGTATATCATCAGAAATGTGGTGTTTGGAGCTCTGGGAGGGGTGATGGAGCTGATCAAAGGCTATTATCAACAGTTTGTATGGCATCACTGCTTTACCTGTACATTCCTGTCTCCACAACAAATCAATAGGGGGTTCCATGCACCCCCTTTGGACCACAGTTTTATTTCCCCTTTCGGGGCCCTTCCTTGTACATCAATAATTTGTGCCATGGGCAGGGCATTGTATGAGACAGGTGGCTGGTCAGTGGCGGGTGTTGTTACAACATATTCAGCTACAGTTGGTACCGGGAGATATGCTATTTTGGGCGCAGTGCCTGCGGCAGAGTTTCCGAGTGACACTTCGTCAGTGTTGTAAGTGTGGGCAGCGCATTTAACAACCGCCAATACAGAAGGCTGTGAAAGTGCAAAAATTAGTTTGTCTAATAATGCAGCATGCTGTAATGGGGACCCATCCACCCTCCTAAAGCCTCTTATTTTCCATTGTGAAAGACCGGCATGCACTGTTGTAGTGACGTATGCTGAGTCTACCTCTGGCCTCTGCTTGACTTGTTGAACAGCCTGGGAGTCCAATATGCCAACTACGCTGATGATACCCATGTTGTTCTTCAGCTCAGTGGGCACTGCAAGCTGGACCTCTGCACCCTCAATACCATCTACAATGCCATTCAGAATTGGATGGCCTGTAACTCTTTGGCCCTCAATTGTAAAAAGACCAAACTCTTGATCGTTGCCACCAAAGCAGGTCTGAGCAAGCTCACATCTGACTACTCAAGCGTTCTAATTGTGGGTCACACCATTCCTGTCTCCAAGAAGGTAGAAACCTTAGGAGTAGTCTTGGATGATGAATTATCTATGAAGCCTCATGTGTCATACATCCGGTCCATATGTAGTCTTATCACTAAACGCAAACACTATATTCTCCCTTTTATCACCACTGAAAACTGCACCCTGCTTTCTACTGCTTTATTCAATTCCAGGCTCGATTATTGTAACAGCCTGCTGGCTGGTACCACTGCTCTTAACATTCGAGCCCTACAAATCACTCAGAATAACAAGGGTACAAACAACTTTTGATCTTTCTTGTCGCACACATGTTTCCACGTTTAGGAAAGCCCTACATTGGCTTCCTGTCAAACAAATGATTTCACATAAAATCTTAACAATATCCTACAAATGCTTGACTCACTCATGTCCTGCATATGTATCTGATTGTGCTAAGAGTAATATACCCACCAGAAATTTTCGGTCATCTGTAGCACCCACACTTGTCCAACTGAGATTTAAATTGGTGCACTTTGGCAGCACCAGTTTTGATGTTCAAGCACCCCTTCTCTGGAATTCTCTTTCTGCCTCCATACGTCTTATCAACAACCTTTCCTCATTTAAAAAAGCCATTAAAACAAACCTCTTTAACCATAGTCCTGACTAATGCGCTACTTCTTCTCCTCTGTTGACCTCTGGTATGAATGTTTCCTGCCTTCGTAGTTTTGTCTTGTCCTGTTCTCCGTGTGCTCTGAGGCTTATGGGCATGTGGCGTGTTGCAAGAATTAATTACATAAATAAATAAAAATAAATAAATGGTCATTTGACACCCCTGTGAAGCCTGTAGCGCTTCACTAAGTGCAATGAGTTCCGCTGAATGTGCTGAATAATGCATTCATAGTCTTTTCAGAATTAATGTCTCATATTCATCATCCACTATGCGCTCCACTGCTGCACCAGTGTGCCTGAGGCCCGTGTCTTGGTCAATTGTCGCTGACCCATCAACAAAGAGGGCCCCTCTTCCCCCTCGAGTGGACTGTCCTTTGCTTTGGGAATGTCATCCTCCTCCCCCTCGTATGTTATACAGTCATGTCTGGCCAAATCCTCATCACTGCACATTTCTTTTATTAATGTTGCAGGTTCACTGTTTTATATTGTGCAATGTGGATATTTGTGCTGGACAGAAAGATCTCATATGCGGATGCTCTTTGGGTAGTTAAAGTAGATTTCGATCTCTCCAAAATGGCAAAGATGGCCTCTTCCATGTAGAGCAGGGGTGCACAAAATGCAGCCCGTGGGCCATTTGCGCCCCTTCAGGACATTATTTAGGGCCCTCCAAGTCACATGAGTTTAATGATGTGTTGCCTGGACTAAAGTCACTAAGTTATTCACTAAGTCTGCCATGTTAGGTGTGTGAAGCTTCTGTAGTCCAGATGTTGTCTTTGCATCATGATACTTGGAGTTTTACTTCTATTTAAAAACAGGATTTTGGTTCCATAATACAAGTGGTATTAGCATTAAAAGGCAATGTATCATGTGTTACAGTGAAAACGTTATAAAGAGTACACCATAAAAAGCATTTATTTTAACTCAAATTAACTCACTGATGCCCCTACCACCCACTCTTTCCCATGGATAGTTCAGCCCACTGTAAAGGACTTGAATGGTTCATTCGGCCCTACAGTAAATCCAGTTATGCACTCCTGATGTAGAGTGTTATAGTACAGCCCATCACAATTGTGGAACTTTTCTCAATTACAAATGCTGCCATCGCAAGTGTCTGTTCGCAAGCGATCTGGCCTTGCATTACTGAGTCTAGGGTTCCACTGTAATAGGCCAGTGGCTTGTGGCCCATTGTGCTCTTTTGTGTCAACACTGCAGTCATGAGCTGGCCTTTAGAGTGGGAAACTAAGTAGAATTCCTTTGTATAATATGGGGTTGGTAACACCGAGGCAGTTGAAATCACTTCTTTGATATAATTGAAACTTTGTAACAATTGTACAGTCCAAACAATTATATTGTCAGTCTTTTGTGCTTCTTTGAAGCTCTGTAACAGTGGCCTTGTGTATGCTGTGTAATCAAGGATCCATGCCCTGCTGTAATTGCACAACCCTAGGAACTTTTGCATTTCATTTACTGTTGTGGGCTGTGGGGTGGTGGTGCACACAAAGGCAGCTCTGTCTGGTATTATTCATTTGCTGATATTAACTGTCCTAGATACAGAACCTCTTGTAGGCGGTATTGTAGCTTTGCCTTGTCAACCTTGGATCCCTTGTGAGCCAGGAGCTGTAAGAGTGTAATGGTATCATGTCTACAGTGTTGTTCAGTGTCACTGCACACCAGCAGGTCATCGACATACTGGATGATCGTAGACACTTGGATGTTGCCAAAGTCAGCATGGAGTATTCTGTTAAAAATGCTAGGGCTCTCTCAGTACCCCCTTAGGTAATCATGTAATCATGCATGTGCAAACCTCCTCGCCCCATGTGTAAATGCAGTGAGGTACTGTGAGTCTGGGTGCAATGGAATGGAGAAAAAAGCATTATTGAGGTCAACCATTGTGAAATGTGTTGCCTCTTTGAGAATGCTACCCAAAATCGTGGCGGGGTTAGGAACCACAGGAAACTCCTGCTGTCCAACAACATTTAGGGGGTGCAGAACCTGAATCATTCTACAATTGCCCCATTGCCTTTTTTACAGGGTATATAGCCATGTAGAATGGGGAGGTAGATGGTACAATTATTCCCTGTTTGAGTAGGGCACTGATGGTATCCTTAATTCCCTCATCTGTCTCCCTGGAGTGTGGATATTGTTTCACTCAGGGTAATTCTGCTCCTGGTTTCAATATTTTGTGTACTGGGGTCACTCCTTGTCGGAGCCCTACATCATGGTGGTTAGTTATCCACAGTCTCTCGGGCACTTGCTCTAAATCTGCCCCAATGAACTGGGGTGGGGCTGTAAGGGCCATCAGGGGGCACTGGCCCTTCTGTTACTGCACCATTATTTCACAGTGGATAAAGATTACTAGCACTATTTCGCCGTCATCTATCCCGTCCTGAAACAATTCTACGGCAGTCCCCTCCTTCAGGGGTAACGTGAGGTCAATGCAAAATATTGTGAGCCACTTGCAACCGTCCTGGTCAGTCCCTATCACAACAAACCTTCTTGTCGAAATCATCACTTGTTTTGTTCCTCCCCTCCCTTTCTGCACCCCTCTCCCTCACCTTTTGTTTTTCTCCAACTCTACCAGAAATGTCATCAGGCCTAGTACGGTAGTCACCTATATGTTTCCATTTCCTTCCCACTCCCCCCACCCCCCTCCCTTCCTTATCTATGTCTTAGCTCTTGCACTCTCTGAAATGTCGTCAGGCCGAGTACGATAGTTAATTTCACATCCTTACTGTTCATGGCCTGTAAGAATGTCATTGTATTTTCCCTTGTTCTCTCCCTTGCCTTGAAGCGCTTTGAAACACATTGACACATTGTGTATAGGCGCTATATAAACTATCATATATCATATCATACATCAGATCATATCATACCAATCCTTGTAAATCTAGGGACAGTATTGTACCTCCCGCCAACTCAGGGGACACAATAGGGTGAAAATGAAGTCTGTGGACACTTGTCAACATTCTTTGCCAATCTGAGGCACCGCCCTCACAAGCACAGTTACTCCATAAACGAATATGCCCGGGTCTATGGGAATCGCATGAACCACCACTTCTCTTCCCATCGCATGCATTATTAGCATTGTTCCTATGGTACACATCCCTGGCGTGGCGCAAACTATGCCACTGCCTGTGAATTATATTGTCATATTGAGCTTGCTGAGCAGATCCCTGCCCAACATGTTCACTGGGGAACTTTCAGAATAGAGTAGGGGTAAGGTTCAGACCTCCCCGCTGCTGGACTAGAGATACACCCATCCAAGCAAAGGTTCAGACCTCCCCGCTGCTGGACTAGAGATACACCAATCCAAGCAAAGGTTCAGAACTCCCCGCTGCTTGACTAGAGATACACCAATCCAAGAAAAGGTTCAGACATCCCCGCTGCTGGACTAGAGATACACCAATCCAAGTAAAGGTTCAGAACTCCCCGCTGCTGGTCTAGAGATAAACCAATCCTCACTTCAATGCCCACAATTTTGTCTAGTGCCTTCTGCACTTCCTTCGATAATACCCTCTTGATAACGAAGTAAAAAAGAGGAACTGATCGGTCCAACATCGCCTGCACCTTAATAATGTACTGCGCTGGGTCTTCGTCATCACCCATAGCATATTGCATAATCAACTGTATGTCTGGTGTGTCAGGGTAAGGGCGCCAAAGCGCACCCCACACCTGCACTATGATGTTATTGAACAGTGTGCCATCATGCGCATCGTCGTCCAACCTTACTCCGGAGTATCCTGCTTTAATCCACACATCCCCAGCCTCATCTCCCACAACTCAAACACTGTACTCTAGTGAACATGCCACTAAACACTGGAGCCTAGAGAACATGACTCAAGAACTGGATCCTAGGACACAAGACTCAAATACTGGATCATGGGACATATGACTCAAACTGGATCCTTTGGAACATGACTCAAAAACGGACTACCAGGGAACATGACACTAAACACTGTATCCTAGGGAACATGACATTAAACACTGGAGGCTAGAGAACATGAATCAGACACTGTATCCTAAGTAACATGACACTAAACACCGGACCGAAGACAGCATGACTCAAACTGGTTCCTACGGAACATGATACTAAACACTGGATCCTAGGGAACATGATACTAAACACTGACTCCTAGCAGACCTGACATTAAACACTGGATCCTAGAGAGCATGACTCCAGCACTGGATCCTTGCGAACATGGCACTAAACCATGGATCCTAGGGTACATGACTCAAACACTAGACCCCAGGAAACATGTGTCAAAAACAAGACCTTAGGGAACATGACTCAAACACTGGATCCTAGAGGACATGATACTAAACACTGGATCCTAGGGAACATGATACTAAACACTGACTCCTAGCAGACCTGACATTAAACACTGGATCCTAGAGAGCATGACTCCAGCACTGGATCCTCAGGAACATGGCACTACAGCATGGATCCTAGGGAACATCAAACACTAGACCCTAGGGAACATGGCTCAAACACTAAATCCTAGGAAACATGACACTAACCACTCTATCATAGAGAGCATGGCTCCACCACTGAATACTCTGGAACATGGCATTAAACCATGAATCCTAGGGAACATGACTCAAACACTGGATCCTAGGGCTCATGACACTAAACACTGGATCCTTAGAAAACATGACTCAAACACTCAATCCTAAGTAACATGGCACTAAACACTGGACACAAGACAGTATGACTCATGCACTGGATCCTAGGATACAAGACTCAGACTCTGGATCATGGGGCACATGACAAACTGCATCCTGGGGAACATGATACTAAACACTGGATCCTTAGAAAACGTGACTCAAACAGTGAACCCTGGGGAAAATTACGCTAAACACTAACTGCTAGGAAACAAGACACTAAACACTGGATCCTAGAGAGCATGACTCCAGCACTGGATCCCCGGGAACATGACACTAAACAATTGATCCTAGGGAACATGACACTAAACACTGGATCATAGGGAGCATGACTCAAACACTAGATCCTAGGGAACATGACACTAAACACTGGTTCATAGGAAGTATGATTCAAATACTGGATTCTGGGGAACATGTAGGGAGCACATTAGACAGACAATAATCCATTAGCCGGACACCCAGTGTGAGGCGGGTGGGGCGTGCAGTGGGTGAGAGGGATCACTCACTACAGATGAGGAGATGGTGGTTATAAGAAACAGCCTAAGAGGACATGAAAGAGGAAATGCAGTAGGGGGCGTGGCCCCGGTCAGAGGGAATTAGAAACAGGCGCAGAGAGTGCCTTTTTGATAAAGGGGACGAGCGAAAACTAGCAGGACGTGAAAGCACACTAGAGAGAACAGACACATGCAGTTTCCTAATTACACAGAAATAAACAGGCAGAAACTGGTAGTGCCCTAATGTCACAGGAAACAAGAAGTGTCCGGCCGCACCTTGGTGCACAGGGAGTAAGGGAACAGGCAGAGCAAGATTGGCACAGAAGCTCAGGAATTGGTATCCGCAAGCCAGCCCTGGATCTGGAGTAGATTATCTGCAATGTGTCTGGTGGGTGCCCCTATGCAGCCACCACCCTTTTGGGAGCTGGTGGAAAAGAGCTCGGGCAGATTACCCACTGAGACGGATGGATTACCCACTGAGATGGATGGATTACCCACTGAGATGGACCTATTAGCCACTGAGATGGATGGATTACACACTGAGATGGATGGATTAGCTCCTGAGATGGATGGATTACCCACATGAATGGATGACCCACTGAGATGGATGGATTACCCACTGAGATGGACCTATTAGCCACTGAGTTGGATGGATTACCGACTGAGATGGATGAATTACCCACTGAGATGGACGGATTAGCCACTGCGATGGATGGATTACACACTGAGATGGATGGATTAGCCACTGAGATGGATGGGTTAGTCACTGAGATGGATGGATTACCCACTGAGATATATGGATTAGCCAGCCACTGAGATGGATTGATTACCCACTGAGATGGATGGATTACACACTGAGATGGATGGATTAGCCACTGAGATGGATGGGTTATCCACTGAGATAGATGGAATAGCCACTGAGATGGATGGATTACCCACTGAGATGGATGGATTAGCCACTGAGATGGATCGATTAGCTACTGAGCTGGATGGATTACACACTGAGATGGCTGGATTAGCTCCTGAGATGGATGGATTACACACTGAGAAGGATGGATTAGCTCCTGAGATGGATGGATTACACACTGAGAAGGATGTATTAGCCACTGTGTGCCCGGCACATGCAGCTCTACTACTGCCCCTCTTTCGGATGTGGGGTAGCGTACACACAGTGGGTTTGGTAAATGTAGTAGCTCACAATACACTCATTGGTAGGTTAGTTCTGACATGCTGGCACGATCGTGGTCTGCAGCTAGTTATCACCCAGGAAACATTAGTTTCTGATTTGATGTGACACACTTGCTGGAGAGCTAGGTTCCTCTGGGCCGCCCCACTACTTTGGCAGCAAATCCTGGCCTCTTAGTTTACCCTGTTTACACTTACAGAATAGCAGGCTTCTCCCCATCAACATGAGTCCCTGGAGTCCAAGCACCTCAGAACACCCTTGAGACGATAAACTCACAACCCCTAAATGCACAGCCGTGGCACAGGAATTCGCCAGAATTCACCTATCTACCAGGGGTCAAGTCCTAAAAAAAGTGGGGGGACTCATGAACACACAATGGGAATGGTGCGTCACCAGAAATTAGCATATCAAGGTGAAATATGCAAATGTCATTCAATTGGTTTTGCATAACCATACAAAGTGCACAGGACGAATGGCATTTGCCTTTCAAAAACTCCACACACACACAAGGTAGGATATTCTCTTCTAATGGTGTTTTGAAAACGTTAAAAGGTGTGCATGTTTTAAAACTGACTTTGCACTGCAAAAATACACTTTGTGTAGTTCCATGAATCAGGGTTTGCGTCGGCAGAGCAAAGTCACTTTTCAGCAGTGCAAAGTCACTTTGAACCGTGCAAAAAAATCCATGAATCGCCCCAAGAGTCAATAACAATGTTCCGAATCCCGAGGACGGTGCAAATTCATAAGTACAAACGGGACAGTGGATATTTCTCATTTTACAAAGAGCCTCTAAAATACCCAGGGGGACGCCGACTGCCCTCTGAAAAAAGTGGGTGGACCCTCGACTTGAGCCCTGCCTAACACAGGCACTACCTTTCTCATTATTGTGTCTCCCCCAAACTCAAGAAATATGTAATAATACGAAGTAGGCACGTTGCGTGTCGGTACGTAGTTTATTGGCAGCAAACCCCGGACCCAGCAGCAGCATCCAGCAGGTAGCTTCTCCAACTGCCCAATCATAGAACATAGAACCCTGGGCATAGGTAAACAAACAGCCTGAGGCCACGCCCAGGGTTCCAATGTAACATTACAACACTTCTCCCCATCTAGCAATTATAACAAATGAACAGAACAATAACAGGACCCACAATGAAATGGAATTTCCCAATCCTCTCAGACACAACCCACACACACACACTATGCACCCCACCCACATTCACCCACACATGCTCAAGGAACTGCGTAGACAGATCGAATCATGGAAGACCCCAACACGTAATCCTTAAACTTGACCGGCAGCATCCTTTTATGCATGGGATGGCCCCCGCCACTTACGGGCACCTCTCCGCCACTCTCAGACTGAGACTGCACCTCCACTCCGCTCTCAAACCCAACCAGACCATCACTCCTCTCAGGCCCAGCTCGCCTCTCATTGCCACCATGCCTCTTCTGAACCTCCACACACAAAGGTGTCAAAAACATTTCCCACGTTTCCTGTGCCACACGGTCTCACACCCATCTCCCTTTCTACCACAACAACCCACCTTTTGCTCCACCTGGAGCCGTCATCCAACTTCACAAATCCCCGGCCCACTTTTACAATGTGTCAGGGATCCATATACACACTGACACCCTTGGGCACATGTCTGGGATTCTTAATCTGCACACGATCGCCCACAGACACAGATAGAGGTTTCCCACCCCCACATGACTGATTGGCTTTCTCTTGTCTCAGACAAACTCTTGTTAACACCCCTTGCATGTCTACATCAGTACGCACACCGCTGCCCAGAGCAGCAACTCTCAATTTAGATTCTGGCTTTCTGCCCCTCATTAGCTCAAATGGTGAACATCCAGTAACCAATGAAGGCGCACACATATAAGCCTTGAGAGCCTCTCACAAGACATCCCTCCAACACAAATCATTAGATAAAGCTAACTGCACAGCACCTTTCACAAACCTATTCATCCTCTCCACCAACCCATTTGCAGCAGGGTTGTACAATGCAGTTCTATGATGATGTATCCCCAAGTTCCTCATGAACTCTTGCATACACTCAGATACAAATTGCACCCCGTTGTCGGTTACAATCCCTGCCGGGACGCCCTCTCTGACGAACACTTTGCTGAGGAATCCCACCACCTTTTCTGCCATCATACTCTCTAATGCGGTTGCCTCCACCCACCTTGAGGTATAATATCCACAAGGACCACTAAGAACCTAAGGCCATTTCCCAACATGTCCATCGGTCCCATAATGTTGACCGCTACTTTTGACCATATCTCTCCAGGTACCTCCACTGGACATATCGGTTGCACCCTGGGCACCTTACTCTTGTTGCTAACCGCACATGTAACACATTCTTTTAGCACCACCTCCATATCGCTGTCCATTCCAGGCCACCAGTACGACTCTCTCAGCCTCCTTTTTGTTAATGATCTTCCCAAATGCCCCTCATGGGCCAGATTTACTAACCTACACCTTAAACTTAAAGGCGGTGCTAACCGCTGCCCTCTAGTAACACCCCACAGGCCCTCTGACAACTCATCCCATACATGACCATATCCTTTATCCAAGTCCTTGTCCAAGTCCACCACGCTTAAGTGCATCTCTAATTTTCACCAAAGTGTCATTGGCAGCGCACTCCTTGTCCCACTCCTGTTTGTCAATAGCTGGAAACACACCCGCTACCACAGTACACTCTTCCTCCTCTACCTGTCCACCCTTCTCCTCGCTCGCTGAGTTTGGCAAACGTGACAAACAGTCAGAGACAACATTCCTGGTCCCCGAAATATACTCCACCCTAAAGTTGTATTTCTGCATGTGAACCATCCACCTCAAAATTCTAGGGGAAGAATTGGATAAACCTTTGATGTCAGAACATAGATAAGGGGTTTATGATCAGTTTGCAATATGTACGGAACACCCCACAAGAACGTTCTGAAATGTTTGGAAGCCCATACTGCAGCTAACACTTCCCTTTCAATCACTGCATATCTTTGTTCAGCATCCCTCAACACACTTGAGGCAAATGATATGGGATGATACCCTCCATTATCCCATTGTTCAAGTACTGCCCTAATGCCCACCTCACTGGCATCTACAGTCAACACAGCTTTGTTCCTCTGTGAAAATGATCCTAAAGATGGAGTATGGTCCACCTCCTCCTTCAACCTCTCAAATTCCTCTTGACAACTCTCTGACCACACAAAACAAACACTCTTCTTCAACAGAGCCCTCATATTTACTGTTTTTTCAGCATGAAAGGCAATAAACCTACCATAATATTCAGTCAGACCCATAAAGGACCTAAGCTGTTCCTTGTTAATTGGAGCAGGTGCATCCTCCATCACTTTTACTAGGCCCTCCTTAGGATGTATACCTTTCCTGTCCAACGTGTATCCCAGATAGGTCACACTCAGGACTCCTACATGACACTTGGCCCATTTCACCGTTAAACCACTCTCCTTCAAGATTTCTATCACACCCAGCACCCTCTTGTCATGCTCACTAAAGTCCTTTCCCCAGACTAAGATGTCATCTTGAAAATACTCGACACCAGATATTCCCCCAACCAGTTTCTGTATTAACCTCTGGAAAACTGCTGATGCCGAGGCCAGACCGAAGGGCATCCGACAGAAACGAAAAGCACAAAAAGGCGTCACAAACGATGTCAACGGGTGTGATTCCTCATGCAGCTCTATTTGGTGGTAAGCTGAGGACAATTCAAAAGTGGAGAAGCATGTGGCCTTCCCCACATACGCTAAAAATTAATGTATGTTGGGTAAAGGGTGTCTATCCACCCATATGTTGGTGTCAAGGTCCCTTAAATCCACACACATCCTCATGCCTCCATTTACTTTGTGAGCCAACACTACAGGCGCCAGCCACTCTGAACTCTCTACCTCCTCAATTATACTGGATGCTTGGAGCTTCGCTAGCTCATCCTTAAACCCTCCCAGGCCAATACGGGTACCCTCCTCACATTGTGCACACTCGGTACTACACCTCTTCTGAGTACAATTTTGTGAAAACCCCTTAAAATTTCCTAGCTCTGTTGAGAAAATGGTAGGAAAAGCCTCCTTAAGATATTCAGCTGTTACCACCCCCTCCTTCCGTATACTCTCCCCAGCGCCCACACTTAGAATGGGCACAGGCCCTATACAACTCAGGGGAAATCATGGGGTAGGGGGACCCCGTGTGTACCATCATTTGCATTTGCACACTGTTCACCGATAACATGGCCCACAGCCCTTTTTTCATTTGTGCTGTAGTCACACTCAACAACACCCCCTCATGGGTTCACTCACACGCTGGACCATAGGTCTCATCACCCACATAACCCACAACCATCACATTGTCTTCCTCCGGCTCCACCATCTTAATAGTTTGTCTGTTCTCGATGATGCTTCTACACACCCATGCAAAATGTCCTCTTCCTCTGCATTTCCTGCATGCAACATTAATTGCAGGACATTCCTTTGCTCCTGCGGTATGCCCCTGCCAACCACATCTACTGCAAGCTTCTCTTTGGCTTAACGTCCCTCTGTTGTCCTTGACGCTTCCCTTGTATTCTCTCGGGCCTTTCTTAGTCTCTATAGCATCCACTGCCTCACTTTTGTCGGTCATTTCCTGGATGCTCCTCTTGGACTCTTCAATAGCTCTTGCTATCTCAATCACTGTCTAGTGGAGGGTCCTTTTCAATCCAAAGTCTTTCCCTCACTCTCGAGTCACTGGTCTTCATCATTATTTGGTTGCGGATATATTCATCCAACACGCCGGTGAACTTGCACGAAGAGATAAGTGTAGGCAACACAGTTATGTAAGCATCGATCCCCTCTCCCACAACCTGGGCCCAGGAAAATAAGTGATATCTCTCCAGCACTACGTTTGTTCTTTTTCCAAACCGTGCTTCCAGTTTCTTTAAGGCAGTCTCATACACCCTCACCGCACTCCCCCCCTTCTCCATCGCCATATCCCTGAGTGGTTATGCACACGTACATCTTCACCCTGAAGGTGCCTAAAAACTCTCAGACCCTCTGTAGCAAGGCAGTTCAGCAGAGCTGCCTCTTTGTCGTCATCTGTGTACTTGGCGCCCCCTGCTGCCCTCATGTAGACCTTGAACGTGTCTACCCAAAGGTCCCATGGTATTGGGGGCTCACCAGGGCTGGTGAGAAAGGCTGGGGGTGGGCGGGCATTGTTCTGCTGCATAGACGATCCCTGTGCCTGTAATAGTCAGAATAGTGATGAAATAGTATTGACTAGTGATGTGATAGTATCTGGTGATATAGTAGTTCATCGAGGGATATAATAGTAGTGCCTAGTGTGATTGTACTGTCTAGTGATAATTTAGTCCAAAAGAGTGATGTAATAGCATTGTCTAGTAATGTGATAGTCCTGCGTGGTGATGTAATAGTCCAAAGAGTGATGCAATAGTATTGGCTGGTTATGTGATACTGCTGTCGGATTATGTGATACTACTGCCTGGTGATGTAATAGTCCAGAGAGTGATGTAATAGTATTGTCTAGTGATGTGAAAGTATTGTCTAGTGATGTGATTATCCTGTCTGGTGATGTAATAGTCCAAAGAGCGATGTAATAGTATTGTCTAGTGATGTGATAATCCTGCCTGGTGATGTAATAGTCCAGAGTTATGTAATAGCATTGTCTAGTGATGTGATAGTCCTGCCTGGTTATGTAATTGTCACAGGTTTCACTTTTTCTCACCTGTTTTCGCTGCTTTGCGGAATCCTTTGTCGGGGTTTTCTTTCGAGCAGTTCGGGTCTTGTACAAGCCCGCTCGGCCGTCTTCGGATTCCAGGATTCGTTCAGCTTCTTCGTCCGGGATCTAGGAAACTCCAGGAAGCTTGGAATGGAGGCAGCACACAGATGCGGTCTGCGCGGAACACGGAAGAGACAGGATCAGGAAGGTAGTAGGAAAGGAGAAGGAGGAAGGTCCGGGAACCAGGAAGCAACACAGTTCAGGAGAACAAACTACGGAGCACGTCAGGACACAGTTATCGGTAGTGTTGAGATGCGCGGAACCGCAGGAGAGTGGCTAATTTATAGAACGTGCTGCATAGGACGTAAAGGTCGATAGACCGCGTTCCGTGTATACGGCCATGTTGGGTGTACTACAGCGAGTAACCCCCGACGTGCCAGGGACCAGGAAGACCAGAAAGGGCGTGGTCGATGGATCATGACAGTAATAGTCCAAAGAGTGATATAATAGTATTGTCTAGTGATGTGATACTACTGTCTGGTGATGTAATGGTCCAAAGAATGATGTAATAGTATTGTCTAGTGATGTTATATTCCTGCCTGGTGATGTTATAGTATTGCCTAGTGGGATAGTACTGTCTAGTGATGATTTAGTCCAACGAGTGATGCAATAGCATTGTCAAGTGATGTGATAGTCCTGCCTGGTGATGATGTAGTCCAATAAAGTGATGTCATAGTATTGTCTAGTGATGTGATAGTCCTGCCTGGTGATGTAATAGTCCAACGAGTGATGTCATAGCATTGTCTAGTGATGTGATAGTCCTGCCTGGTGATGTAATAGTCCAACGAGTGATGTAATAGCATTGTCTAGTGATGTGATAGTACTGTCTGGTGATGTAATAGTCCAAAGAGTGATCTAATAGTATTGCCTAGTGGGATAGTACTGTCTAGTAATGATTTAGTCCAAAAGAGTGGTGTGTTAGCATTGTCTAGTGATGTGATAGTCCTGCCTGGTGATGATGCAGTCCAAAGGAGTGATGTAATAGCATTGTCTAGTGATGTGATAGTCCTGCCTGGTGATGTAATAGTATTGTCTAGTTATGTGATAGTGCAGTCTGCTGATGTGATAGTGCTGTCGCGTGAGGTAATAGTGCTGCCTGGGGTGTGACAGTCCTGACTGTTGATTTGTCTGGTCATGTCCTAGCCCTTACTGGTGGTGTTATAATACTAAGGAACGGGTGTTCATTCGTCCTGGGCTTTCTTAGTGGCCTGATCATCCTGGATGCAGACGTGGCATCGCCGGCTGGTTACGTGGTATTTCTTAGCCCCGGTTAATAAACTCATTGTCTTGTGTGATGATTTCGTAACCCTGCCTGATGACGTCAAAGTGCTGTCTGGTGATTTGACAGTCATTGCTGGTGAATTCATATTCCTGCCTGGCCGTCTCCGGGTCCTGGCTGGTGATGCATTGGTATCCCCTGGCAATGTAATAACTAGTCTTGGCTGATGATGCGTTCATGCTCTGGCAGGAGCGCTATACAGGCCCCTAGATTATTTTGGGGTGGTTTCTGCTCCCCACGCGTCTACTAGAGCAGAGAGTGTGTGTCACGTGTACTCGGAGGGGCACAGAATTGAACTATCCACTCATGGGTGCCCAGCACCAGGGGAACGCAGGAACGCGTGCCCCGGTTCTGATCTGCAGCCTCGGACTGGGGTATTTTTGGTACGTGAAGGGACAGGTGCTCTTACATAATTGCGTGTGGGGGGTTTCCATGCGGGTGACCCCAGACTTCATCCTTATATTAAAGACTGCTGCGTCATGCAGCTGCATGTTATAATAGGGTTGAATATGTCTGCTTTGTTGTGATATAAAATGCAGGCGGTGGCTTTTCTTGTAGGAAAATGACAGCCACTTTGAGAAGCATAACCGTGAAGATAGCTCAGCAGATTAATCTCTCGCTGCAGAGATCTGTCTGTGAGCTGCCACTGCTGAGATCTTTGCATGATCTGCAGGCTTAGATCCATAGCTCTCAACCATTTGTGTTGGAAAGGCGGGTGAAAACACCCGATTTTATTTTTGGCGGGTGAGCGGCCCATTGAAACGAATGGGCGTACAGGAGGCTTGGCGGGTGATACAGCTGTTTACAAGGCGGGTGACACCCGCCAAAAGCTTGTGAGTTGAGAGCTATGCTAGATCTCAGCAAGGCCAGCTTTGCCTTTTTTGTTGAAATGTGTACCAACTCATGGGTAATAATAATTGTACATAGAAATGCTCTATTTACAGCCCTTCGGTGAAAACCGGTATACACATGAAATAATGATCTCTCTTTTTCACACGCCACTCTGCCTACTTTTTTTTCCATGCGGAAACCCCCTGTCTGAGCCAGACCATGTCGAGAGCACACTTTCCTCTGGGCTTCCTCCCTGCGGCCCTGTGTTCCCAGTCAGCCGGAAATAGACGTCAGCCCCCAGAGGCCGGCGCGTATTCACCACCGGCGCGACCTCTTCTTGCCCAGCGCCTGGCCACGCCTCCCCCGGCCCCCGTGTGCCGCAGGGCCCAGCCGTCCTTGGGAACGGGAACTCCTGCTCCAGCTCAGCAGTCTGTTCACCCGGGGTCCCTGGGTGGCCACTGCCATGGCTCGGAGACCCTGGCTCCCCCACGCCCTTCACTTAGAGGAGAGCTAGATTTAAGGGCCGGGCAGACGAGTAGATTTCCAGAGCTGGGACAGATTGCCTCTGATGTGAACCGGCTTGGAGCTGCCAGTTGGGTTGAAGCTGTTCCATCGCAGTGCCAGAAAAGATGTGTCCAGAACTTTCTGCTGCAGCTCCATCGTTCTCAGCTGCTCGTGATGAAAGTGGGCACCAAGACCTGGCCCCTGACCGGGCACTGAGCTCCATTCCTACCCCTGGCTCGGTGAGAACGACAGGGGCAGATGCCACCTTCCAGCTGGGTGAGGCAACCAAGCCCCCTTACAGCTACATTGCCCTCATCACACTGGCCATCCTGAGCACGCCGGCCAACAAGATGCCCCTGAGTGGCATCTACCGCTTCATTACGGAGCACTTCCCCTACTACCGCGAGTGTCGTCAGGGCTGGCAGAACAGCATCCGCCACAACCTCTCACTGAACGAGTGCTTCGTCAAGGTGCCGCGTGACCAGAACGGACCCGGCAAAGGACATTTCTGGGCCCTGCACCCTGACTGCCACGACATGTTCCAGGATGGAAGCTACCTGCGCCGGAGGAGGCGCTTCACTCGGAAGCCTATCCACAAGGTTCTGGGCGAGAGAGACAGGTCAACACAGGGAAACATCAATCCTACATGGGACCCTCCACTGCCTGAAGACCAGGCGATCAAGGAAGAGAGACATTCCTGGCCTGTGCTTGGAAACTTGCCCTCACCCCAACTGGTTGACCGCGGAACCTGTGAAGCAGCTAGCAGCCCGGCCTGCATAGGGGACAGAGCTAGTCTCAAAGAAGGCGTTAAACATGTCCAGGTGCCAGTTCCTCAGTGTTTGCAGAATCTGGAGAAGAGTTTGACCGCACAGAGGAGATGCCATCAACACTCAATTGAGCAGCGCACATTCCAGCTTCAGGTTCCAGACAGCAAAGCTCAGCTGTTCCAGGAGGACCTTTGCTCACAGATGATTAGGGGTCTCAGCATGGTCTCTCAGGATTCACCCAAAGAGTGGGTCTTTGGTGAACATCAAACTAGGGCCCAGCTAGCTCCTCCTGTCCATGAGGAGCAGAAGGGCCGACAGTGCTCTTATGGGGAGGACTATCTCTCAGACCCACTGTGCGCCAATGGTTCCAGGCACAGGCCATTGGGGGTGGAGGACACCATCCTCTCTCCAGCAGGTCCTCTCCCGACCGCGCCCGCTTTCCTTAACTTCCTGGGATGCAGGAAAGCATCTCTGGCCGGCAGTGGACAGTCCTCTCCTGTCACCGCCTCATCTTGCGGTGGGTTGGACTGCAGCATGGAGGCTTCACTTCCAGCGTGGGGCACGCGTGGTAGCGCTGCCGCTGACACTGTGGGTGGTCATCACCAAAGTAGGGAACAGATTGTGAGCGTGGGTCTCAGCGATTGGCCTTTCAACCTTCTGTCATCAGTGCAAGCTTCAGTACTTAGCCAGACTGTCTCTTCACACCAACATGCCATACTGGCTGTCCATACACACCAACAGAACTCGCTGAATGACCATACACAACAACAGGCCTCAATGCCTGTCTACGGGCGTCAAGCAGCCTCAATCGCTGTCCTTAGACATCAACCAGCGTCATTGCCTGTCTTTTCACACAGACAGCTCTCAGTGACTGTCCATGAATCCCAGCCCTTCACACTGCCTGTGCAACCACAGCGACAGGCTTCACTGTCCTCACTGCCTGTCCTGGAGTGCCCTTTTCACGTGGAAAGCAAGATCCGGTATAGTGGTGCGCTTACCCTACCCGATCAAGGGTTCTGCCACTTCAAATGCCCCCTCTGCATCTTTCAGACTGAGCACGCGTTTCCTCATGACAGTAAGTACTGACGCAGGAACCTCTGAGCTCTCAAGAGGCACAAAAACGATTGAATAATCTTCCATGGACTTCAAAAGACAGGCAAGCATTGCCCCAGTAGAACTAGACAGTGGCTAATCTTTAATGACGCCTATTTGCTCGTCTATCGACCCGAGCGCTGCGCCTCTCGAGACGGCCCCATGCACCCCTCTTGTGTCCACTCTCTGTTGCACGTTCCTGAGTTATGGCGACACACTAGTGGTGCTCTGTAGCTTTGGATTGTTTCTCGGAGCCTCTGTGTTATACCTTGGTGACCCGGAAGTGTTCCTCTGTACCACAGTGGTGTCCCTTCATCCCAAAGTATGTTTCCTATCTACTAATGTATTGATCATTGACACCCAATACGGTGGATTCAGACCACCGTATTGTTCCATGGTACTGCAGTATTGTTCCTTAATAATCCAGCAGTATTCCTTCCTACCTCAGTCAGGGACGTCATTTCACCAAAATGCCAGGGGTAGCGGAAGTGACATCACACGACCCTTGACCCCTGGTGACATCACAGGACGTGATGTCATTTGATCCCACCCCAAAGTGATATCGCGGGATGCGATGGAACGCGACCTTTCACCCGTTGACCAAACAGGAAGTGCTATCGCATAGCATTGTACACTACAAAAAATATGGTTACGCTATCACTATAATGTGATGTACATTTCATACAAGAATGGATCGCCATATGTATCGTTAAGATCAGTGTGTATAGGTCCATATTACCAAATTACTGTGAATGCAAGCACCATGACCAAAGGATGATGTGTTGTTATATAGCACTTACGCTTAAGCGCTTTATATAGAAAAAATATACACCCAATATCACCCAACCTGTGTTGGTACTCATGTATCGACCTCAGAAGGATGAAAGGCTGATTTGAGGCATTTAAGAACAGACTAAACCAGTGACTCACCCCCTGAAGTGTGCCTGAAATAAACCTTTAATGAGTATCAATTATTGTGTAGAATTCCAGAAAGACACTTTATTTGGTATTCCTAATCTTTCTTATTTAGGGTCAGTGCTGAAAGTGTTAGACTTGTGTCACTCCTTTTCTTCTTTTTCTTCTTTTTTTAAGGGGCTTTAACAAGAAAGCCAGCCACTCCAGAAGTACAGTGCCACATGGTGCTGGCCACAGCCCATGAGCTTGCATTACAACAAAAAAAAATTCAAAAAAAAAAATTCAAAAAAATCTTTTTTTTCCATTTTTTTCTAGAGGTCGCTAGGGTGACCACAGAGGTCGCAAGGGAGACCTCAGAGGTCGCAGTTGCGACCTCTGGCGACCCCCAAATGACGTCCCTGACCTCAGTATGGTTTAATCATACCCAAGGATTGTTGGTTGGAACTCTTGAATAGTTGCTTCATATCCGAGGAGTGTTCCTTCACAACCCTCTGCCTCACCTTTGCGCCCAATTACAGCTCCTTCACACCCCCACATTCAGCCTAGGTGCCCCGATATTGTTCCTTGTCTACTGGTATTGATTGGACACACCTGCACTGTTTCGTGCACCAGTATTCTTTTCAGCAACCCATATTTGTGACTGGCACCTGTGTATTAGTCTGTGGTATCCTAGTATCTTCCTTGGCGCACCATTATTGATCCTCATTACCCGCAGATTGTACCTTCGCACTCAGTATCGCCTCTTAAAAACAGTCTCTTTTTCTTAATATCCCAGTATTATTCCCAATGACATGTGCAATGTGCTTTGATACCCAACTAATGCTCCTTATGGGATACCTACATTTCACAGAATACAATTTCACCGCATGAGAAATCTTCCCCAAAACAATATCTTCGATTTTGGTTGGGTAAGTGGTTACATTTTAAAATATAGATGGGGGTGGGGTAAGGGATAGTATAAGGCAAGGGGAAGTGGGGCTCTCCCGCTGTATAATTAAAAAAAAATGTGATTAATTTTTTTCCCAAATCACACACATTACTATGTTACCCATCATTGCAGCTCATTCGAATGTAGAGTTCCTTTTCACTAGAGCATTTTTCCATTGCTCCTCTGTATTGATTCCTACAACCTCTGTATATCTGGTTAGTACCCCAGTATGTGGCTTGGTGTTCTGTTACTGTGTACATGCACTTCCTGCTTATTGATTCCTGTTACCCATATATCATTCTGTCTCACTTCAGTTTTGTTACCTCAGTATCACTCTTCATTACCCCTGTAATATTCCTTCATACTCCAGTATGGCTCCTTGGTACCCTCGTTATTGTTATTTGAACCCTAGTATTAAAAAAGAAATCCAAACGAACAACTATTGGTATTCCTTTTTACCCCGGTATGTTTGTTGGTACTTTCATATTACTCATTCATTATTTTCTGTTGTCTGTTACTTGTTCTTGTATACCTCATTATTGCTCTCTGTTACTCCAGTGGTGTTCCTTCCTACCGAGTTATATTCCGTAATATGTACTGGTAATTCATGCCCAAGCATTGTTTGTGGGTACCCCAATATTGTAGCTTGTTACCCAACTGTTCTTTGTTTGTAATCCGGCATGGTTCCTGCGTACCCCTGCATTCTTCCTGGGCACACCAGTAGTCTTCTGTTGTTCCCTGGTAGTGTCCCTTTGCGCCCTAAGATCTCCCTGCAGCCTCTTACTTTGTCCATAGAAGTTTCCCTAAGACATTCTAATATATTTCAAGTGCGCAACATCGCCCTAGAATTCGCATACATGTCTCATGCTAAGAAAACCCCCATGGTCCACAGGCACACCTACTGATCTTCACACGGAGCTGCTGATACTTGTACGTAGTCCCCGATCCCCAGACATCTCCTCCTGATCTTCAGACATCTCTAATAATCCCCAGCGACATCGCATGAAAATCATCAAGTGCCTCGGACATTATCCGCTGCTTTTCAGACGTCCATACCGACCCTCAAAGCTCCCCTAATACATCACCCCCAATCCTCAGACAAAGCTGCGGATTCCCAGACATCTTCTCCTGATCATCAGACATCAGCTTATCTGCCCTGACTTTCAGAGCTCCTGCCTATTCCTTATGCTTCCCCTGAGAGAGCTCTCCCAATCCGCAGCCCATATTCCTATTCATGTTGTTCCTGCTTGTGTCTTACTGCCCAGAGGTCTCACTTGCAACCCTCGTTAGGTTGGGCAATGCATCATTTTGGGACTGAATATGCAAGGGTTGAGATATTTGTTTACATGTCGTTGAACCCCAATGCATTTCGTTTGTTATGTTATGTTATTTGGCATTTATATAGTGCCTTATGTATCATTGGTATGACCTCAAAGCGCTGGTAGGTTGAACACCATCGGGAACCGCAGTTCTAGTCAGTCGGGAGAGTGTTGTATGGTGTGTGGGCGCACCGGATATGTGTGCAGCTGGTGTGGTTGTTGCATGATAGCTGCTGCTTAGCGGTAGGTGTGGTGTTGAGGAAATCAATTGGATGTGTTCAGTCTGAAGGGTGGACACCTAGACTGAGTTCTGGCTGTGTTAGGCCTGAGGAGATGCCTAAACTAGCCGGTATGTGCTCAGCTAGCTGTGTTTATTAGGATGATGAGGTGTTCGTGGGGTCATGTTAGTATGAGAACAGCTAGGCCGAAAGTGTCATAGCATAGCTGTGTTCTAGTTGAATGATGGTGTATAGAAGAGAGTAAGCGTAGTAGTGTGATATGGTGGGTTATAAGTAAAGTACCTGCGACCAAGCATGAGAGCAGGACAGGGGGCGTACATAGCGGCTTACATATATAAAGCGACAGGGTGGATAGGGTAAACATATGATACAGATAACATGGGGATACAGGTACATAGCATATACATAGCATAAATAGGAGATACAGAGCTATATCCTCTCCACCCACTCTTTCCTTTCTATCCACTCCATTCACTCTATCCTTACCATCTATTCCATCCACCTTTTCCATCTGTTCCATCTGTTCCATCCACTTCATCCTTTCCAGCCACTCCATTTGTTCTATCCACTCTAACTGCTCCATATACTCCATCCTTTCCATCCACTCCATCCTTTCCATCCACTCCACCCCTGCCATCCACTCCATCCTTTCCTTCCACTCCATCCTTTCAATCCATCACATCCTTTCTGTCAGTCCCATCCTTTCCACCCACTCAATCCTTTCCATACACTCTATCATTTCCATACACTCCATCCGTTCTATATTCACTTCATCTGTTCCATCTGTTCCATCCATTCCACCCTTTCCTTCCTTTCCATCCTTTCAACCCTTTCTATCCTTTCTCTTCTTTTCCATCTACTCCACCCACTCCATCCTCTATCCTTCATCCACTCTATCTTTTCCATCCACTTCATCCACTCCAATCCGTTCCATCAACTTCATCCATTCCATCCAATCCATCCACTCCGTCCGTTCTATCCACTCCATCCATTCTATCCACTTCGTCCGTTCTGTCCACTCCATCCACTACACCCGCTCCATCCGCTGCATCATTTCCATCCTTACCATCCTTTCCATCCGTTCTATCCCCTCAATTAATTCCATCCACTTCATCCGTTCCATCCGTTCTATCCACTTCATCCATTCCACTCCACCCAGTCCATCCAGTCCATCCACTCCATTTGTTCCATCTACTCCATCTGTTCCGTCCGTTCCATCCACTCCATCCATTCCTTCCACTCCATCCGTTCCTTCCACTCCATCTGTTCCATCCACTCCATCCATTCCATTCCCTTCATCCATTCCATTCTCTTCATCTATTCCATCCACTCCATCCGTTCAATTCACTTCATCCATTCTGTCCATTCAATCCGTTCCATCTACTCCTTCCTTTCCATCCACTTCATCTGTTCCATCCACTTCATCCGTTCCATCCACTTCATCCGCTCCATCAACTTCATCCACTTCATCTATTCCATCCACACCATCTGTTTGATTCACTTCATCTGTTCTGTCCATTATATCCATTCCATCTATTCTATCCTTTCCATCCACTTCGTCCGATTCATCCATTTCATTCTCTTCATGTATTCCATGTGTTTGATTCACTTCATCGGTTCTATCCCCTCATCTTTTCTATCCATCATCCGCTCCATCCTTCATCCCCTTCATCCTCTCCATTCGCTCCATCCATTCCATCCTCTCCATCCACTCCATCCACTCCATCCGTTCCATCCGTTCCATCCACTCCATGCGTTTCATCCACTCCTTCTGTTTCATCTACTCCATCCGTTCTATCCACTCCATTCGTTTCATCCACTCGATCCGTTTCATCCACTCCATCCGTTCCATCCACTCGATCAGTTCCTTCCACTCGATCCATTCCATCCACTCCATCCATTTCATCCAATCCATCCGTTCCATCTCTTCCATCCTCTCCATCCATTCCATCCGTTCCATCGACTCCATCCGTTCCATCCACTCCATCCGTTTCATCTACTCGATCCGTTTCATCTATTCTATCTGTTCCATCCATTTCACTGACTCTATCTGTTTCACTTAGTCTATTCATTTTAGTTACACCGTTTTAGTCTTTCTATCCATTCTATCGACTCCCTTTGCTCTTTTATTTTCTTTGTTCAAACAACCTTGGATTTCTGTTTGTTGTGGCTAATCATTCCATTTGCTCTAAGCGTTGATTCTTTAAGGGAAGAGCATGTTTTCAGTAATTTGTGGAATAACAGGTAGTCTTCGGAGTGTCAAATGTGGGGTGGAAGGGAGTTCCATGGAGTGGGGGCCAAGGCTGAGAAAGATGATCCTCCTAACCTGACTGAGTTAGTGTTTGGTATCACTAAAAGGAGGGCGGAGCTTGAGCTTAGAGTGTGCGGTGGGTGGTAGGGTTTTAGCTTGTCCTACAGGTATAGAGGGCCGGTTTTATTCACTGCTCGATGGGAGATGCATAAGGTTTTGAAAATCACCCTTCATCCAACCGGGAGCCAGAGGATAGTTCTGAGAGCTGGAGAGGTGTGATCTCTTGGGCCAAGTGCTAGAAGTAATTTGGCTGCAGCGTTTTGTGCTCTTTGTAGTTTAATGAGGTGGCATGCTTGGACTCAGAGGTTGAGGGAGTTGGCATAGTCCAGTCTCGACATTATAATAGATTGGACAGCAGCGGGTCTGTTGGGAAAGGAGAGGTACGGAAAAATGTGTCTAAGAATTTTAGATGGTAATGGCAGGACTTAGAGACGTTGTTGATTTGGCGAGAGAGTGTTAGGTCGGAGTCGAGAGTGCATCAAAGGTTTTTTACTGTGGTCGAGGTGGTGGGTGTATTGCCCATAGATGATGGCCATGGTAGAGGATGGGAGAGAAGCTCAGTGTTGCCGCACACCATGATTTTGGATTTAGTGGGGTTTAAGAGGAGTTGGTTTATGGTCATCCAGCGATCAATGTCAAGGAGGCAGGCTGCGAGGTCGGGCTGACAGTTGGGGTTTGTGTTGAGGAGTTTTAGGATTAATTGAGTGTCATCAGCGTAGTTATAGCACAGGATATTGCACGGGCAGATTATTCTTGGGAGGGTGGAAATATAGAGGTTGTATAGGAGGGCTGATAGGCATGCTCCTTGTGGAACTCCAGTATTGATTGGTCGGGCGGCGGAGGCAAAAGAGGAGAGGAGGGTTATTTGTTTCCTATTGTTGAGGAAGGATGCTATCCACTTGAGAGCGTTTCCACGGATTTCTAGGGAGTGGAGGCAGTTGAGGAGGATTGAGTGGTTGATTGTGTCAAAGGCAGCAGAGAGGTCTAGAAGGATTAGTGCAGCGCATCCTTCAGAGTCTGCAGTGATCTTAAGGTCGTCCCTGGTTGAGGTCAGAGGGGTTTCGGTTCTGTGTCAAGGTCTGAAGCCTTATTGTTCAGGGTCTAGGAGATTATTGGATTCGACAAAAGCATTTAGTTGGGAGTATGCGGTTCGATCGATGAGTTTAGCAAGGAACCTGGTGTTTGAGATGGCGTGGTAGTTTTTGGGGTCGAGAGGGTTGAGGAAAGGTTTTTAGAAGAGGCTTGACATGAACAATTTTTAAGGCGTTGGTGAAGATTCCCAAGGAGAGGGAGTCATCTATGATGGTTCTTGCGTACTCTCCTGTGCATGTGGATGAGAATATTTCTTTGAGGATTGAGGCAGGGAAGTGGTCTAGCAGGGAGCCAGATGGTTTCCGGGCAGAGAGAAGTTTGAGAACTTGGTCTCTTGATATTGGTGTGAACGAGTCAAAGGTGGGTTGGGTTGTAGTTGCTGTGGCAGGTGGGGGGTGACTGGTAGGGCGGGTGGATTACGTGGCGGGGACATGAGGGCCAGTTTGTTGTTGAGAGAATTTGTTCTGTCGAGAGCAGTGGTGTAGAAGTGTAGAGAAAGTGAGTCACAGAGTGACTGAGAAGGGGTCAATTGGATGGTGGTACAGGTTGATTTGGTGAATTCAGAAATGATTTTGTGGAGTTCCTTGCTGGGGTCTTCACAGTTGAGAATTTGAGAGTTGTAGTGGACTTTTTTTGCTTTTAGAATTTCGGCTTTGTAATGGCGATGGTGCCGGGCCACGGTGGATCTAGTCAGGTTGGTTTAACTTTCTGCCATTTGCGTTTGAGGGATTTATACAGTTGTTTTGCAGTCTTCAGTTGTGGTGTAAACCATCTGGGATAAGGGCCATGGCGAGCAGACGATTGGCAGCTGGGGGTGAGCAAGATTAATGAGATATTGAGCCACAAGTCAAAGGAGTCAATGGTTAAGGGTTCCTTACGTGGGGCAGTTGAGGGATGAGTTTGAAGTAGCGCATCGGCTAGGTCAGGGAAGATTTTTAGTTTCTTCCAGCATTTGCATTGATTTGGGGGTTGTGGTTCAAATATGGGGAGGGGGCGGGCGAGCGGATGGTGAAAGGCACAATGAAGTGATCAGATCAAATGATAGGTGTATGGAGGCTTAGATGTATCTGGTTGTGGGAACTAAAGATGGCATCAAGGGTGTGTCCTTTAGAGTGAGTTGGGCTGTTCGTGAGAAGGCAGAGATTAAGCGCATCTAGGCAATCGACCAGTGAGTGGGTGATGGGGTTGGTGGGAATGTCCAGCCAGATATTGAAGTCCCCTAGAAGAGTGAGAGTGGGATGGTTTATTTGGATGGTGGCTATCGAATCACAGAGGTTGCTTGAGAATTGTCTATCATAGCCAGGGAGTCTGTATGATGCGCACACATCTCTGCACCTCATACTCTCAGCTGCTATTGCGTGTCTACTTGCATCAAGGTCTCATTGGGTCCACTGCTTCCCATTCTTGCCCAGGTAGCCTTCCTGTCCCACAGAGATCAGATCTGCTGGACATAGAATGCTTTCCTACAAGTGACCAGGAAAGATACCAGGACAGCACAGACAGAAAGCATGGCTCTGCCTGGCTTTCAGGAGGCCATAGGGAAGAGCACTGCATCAGGTATACTTTCTGTCTCCAGCTCATCTTAGCCACTAGAACACAGAGGGGCAAGACCATGAGACCACATTTCATGTTAAGCACTGGCCCACGGGTGCGCTTATCCAGTAGACTTGAGGCCTCCTGGCTGAACATAGCTAGCAGACCGCAGCACAACTTAGCCACTAGAACACAGAGCGGCATACCCATGAGACCACATTTTATGTTAGGCACTGGCCCAAGTATGCGCTTATCCAGTAGACTTGAGCTCTCCTGGCTGTACATAGCCAGTAGACCGCAGCACAACTTAGCCACTAGAACACAGAGCAGCATACACGAGACCACATTTCATTTTAGGCACTGGCCCACGTGTGCGCTTATCCAATAGACTTGAGCTCTCCGGGCTGAACATAGCTAGTAGACCTCAGCGCAACTTAGCCAGTAGAACACAGAGCGGAAAACCTATGACACCACATTTCATGTTAGGCACTGGCCAACGTGTGCGGTTACCCAGTAAACTTGAGCTCTCCTGGCTGAACATAGCTTGTAGACCACAGCGTAATTTAGCCACCAGAACACAGAGCAGCATACCCATGAGACCACATTTTATGTTAGGCACTGGCCCACGTGTGTGCTTATCCAATTGACTTGAGCTCTCCTGGCTGAACATAGCTAGTAGACTTCAGTACAACTTAGCCACTAGAACACAGAGCGGCATACCCATGAGACCACATTTCATGTTAGGCACTGGCCTGTGTGTATGCTTATCCAGTAGACTTGAGCTCTCCCATAACTAGTAGACCACAGCACAACTTAGCCACTAGATCACAGAGTGGCATACCCATGGGACCACATTTCATGTTAGGCACTGGCCCTTGTGTGCGCTTATCCAATAGACTTGAGCTCTCCTGGCTGAACATAGCCAGTAGACCGCAGCACAACTTAGCCACCAGAACACAGAGCGGCATACCCATGAGACCACATTTCATATTAGGCACTGGCCCACGTGTGCGCTTATCCAATAGACTTGAGCTCTCCTGGCTGAACATAGCTAGTAGACCTCAGTGCAACTTAGCCACTAGAACACAGAGCGGCATTCCAATGAGACCACATTTCAGGTTAGGCACTGGCCCATGTGGCCGCTTATCCAGTAGATTTGAGCTCTCCTGGCTGAACATAGCCAGTACGCCCCAGCACAACTTAGCCACCAGAACACAGAGAGGCATACCCATGAGACCACATTTCCTGTGAGGCACTGGCCCACGTGTGTGCTTATCCAGTAGACTTGAGCTCTCCCATACCTAGTAGACCACAGCACAGCTTAGCCACTAGATCACAGAGTGGCATACCCATGGGACCACATTTCATGTTAGGCACTGGCCCGTGTGTGCGCTTATCCAGTAGACTTGAGCTCTCCTGGCTGAACATAGCCAGTACGCCCCAGCACAACTTAGCCACCAGAACACAGAGCGGCATACCCATGAGACCACATTTCCTGTTAGGCACTGGCCCACGTGTGTGCTTATCCAGTAGACTTGAGCTCTCCCATACCTAGTAGACCACAGCACAACTTAGCCACTAGATCACAGAGTGGCATACCCATGAAACCACATTTCATGTTAGGCACTGGCCCACGTGTGCGCTTATCCAATAGACTTGAGCTCTCCTGGCTGAACATAGCTAGTAGACCTCAGTGCAACTTAGCCACTAGAACACAGAGCGGCATACAAATGAGACCACATTTCAGGTTAGGCACTGGCCCATGTGGCCGCTTATCCAGTAGATTTGAGTTCTCCTGGCTGAACATAGCCAGTACGCCCCAGCACAATTTAGCCACCAGAACACAGAGCGGCATACCCATGAGACCACATTTCATGTTAGGCACTGGCCCACATGTGCGTTTATCCAATAGACTTGAGCTCTCCTGGCTGAACATAGCTAATAGACTGCAGCACAACTTAGCCACTAGAACACAGGGCGGCATGCCCATGAGACCACATTTCATGTTAGGCACTGGCCCACGTGTGCGCTTAACTAGTAGATTACAGCTATCCTGGCTGAACATAGCTAGTAGACCGCAGTGCAACGTATCCACTAGAGCACAGAACGGCATGACCATGAGACCACATTTCATGTTAGGCACTGGCCCACGTGTGCACTTATCCATTAGACTTGAGCGCTCCTGGCTGAACATAGCTAGTAGACCTCAGGGCAAGGTATCCACTAGAACACAGAGCGCATGGCCATGAGACCAAATTTCATGTTAGGCACGGGCCCACATGTGTGCTTATCCATCAGACTTGAGCTCTCCTGGCTGAACACAGCTAGTACACTGCAGCACAACTTAGCCACTAGAACACAGAGGGGCATGCCCATGAGACCACATTTCATGTTAGGCACTGGCCCATGTGAGCGCTTATCTAGAAGATTTGAGCTCCCCTGGCTGAACATAGTTAGTAGACCACAGCACAACTTAGCCACTAGAAAACAGAGTGCATGGCCATGAGACCACATTTCATGCTAGGCACTGGCCCATGTGTGCGCTTATCTAGTAGATTTGAGCTCCCCTGGCTGAACATAGCTAGTAGACCGCAGCGCAATTTAGCCACTAGAAAACAGAGTGCATGCCCATGAGACCACATTTCATGTTAGGCACTGGCCCATGTGTGCGCTTATCTAGTAGATTTGAGCTCCCCTGGCTGAACATAGCTAGTAGACCGCAGCGCAACTTAGCCACTAGAAAACAGTGTGCATGACCATGAGACCACATTTCATGTTAGGCACTGGTCCACATGTGTCATTATCCATTATACTTGAGCTCTCCTGGCTGAATATAGCTAGTAGACTGCAGCACAACTTAGTCACCAGAACATATAGCGGCATACCCATGAGACGGCATATCATTTTAGGCACTGGTCCACGTGTGCGCTTATCCATTACACTTGAGCTCTCCTGGCTGAACATAGCTAGTAGACTGCAGCACAAATTAGCCACTAGAACACAGAGCGCCATACCCATGAGACTACATTTCATGTTAGGGACTGGCTCATGTGTGCGCTTATCTAGTAGATTTGAGCTCTCCTGGCTGAACATAGCCAGTAGGCTGCAGCACAATTTAGCCACTAGAACACCAAGCGCATGACCATGAGACCACATTTCATGTTATGCACTGGCCCACGTGTGCGCTTATCTAGTAGATTTGAGCTCTCCTGGCTGAACAGAGCTAGTAGACCGCAGCGCAACTTAGTCACTAGAAGACAGAGCACATGATCATGAGAGCACATTTCATGTTAGGCACTGGCCCACGTATGCGCTTATCCAGTAGACTTGTTTGCTCGTGGCTGAACATAGCCAGTAGACCGCAGCGCAATTTAGCCACCAGAACACAGAGTGGCATACCCATGAGACCACATTTCATGCTAGGCACTGGCCCACGTGTGCGCTTATCCAGTAGACTTGAGCTCTCCTGGCTGAACATAGCTTGTAGACCGCAGCACAACTTAGCCACCAGAACACAGAGTGGCATACCCATGAGACCACCTTTCATGCTAGGCACTGGCCCATGTTTGCCCTTATCCAGTAGACTTGAGCTCTCCTGGCTGAACATAGCCAGTAGACCGCAGCGAAACCTAGCCACCAGAACACAGAGCTGCATACCCATGAGACCACATTTCCTGTTAGGCACTGGCCCATGTGTGCGCTTATCCAGCATACTTGAGCTCTCCTGGTTGAACATAGCCAGGTGACCGCAGTGCAATTTAGCCACCAGAACAAAGAGCGGCATACTGATGAGACCACATTTCCTCTTAGGCACTGGCCCACGTGTGCGCTTATCCAGTAGACTTGAGCTCTCCTGGCTGAACATAGCCAGTAGACCTCAGGGCAATGTATCCACTAGAACACAGAGCGCATGGCCATGAGACCACATTTCCTGTTAGGAACTGGCCCACATGTGCGCTTATCCAGTAGACTCTAGCTCTCCTGGCTGAACATAGCCAGTAGACTGCTGCGCAACTTAGCCACCAGAACACAGAGCGACATACCCATGAGACCACATTTCATGCTAGGCACTGGCCCATGTGTGCGCTTATCCAGTAGACTTGAGCTCTCCTGGCTGAACATAGCCTGTAGATCGCAGCACAACTTAGCCACTAGAAAACAGAGTGCATGACCATGAGACCACGTTTCATGTTAGGCACTGGCCCATGTGTGCGCTTATCTAGTAGATTTGAGCTCCCCTGGCTGAACATAGCTAGTAGACCGCAGCACAACTTAGCCACTAGAAAACAGAGTGCATGCCCATGAGACCACATTTCATGTTAGGCACTGGCCCATGTGTGCGCTTATCTAGTAGATTTGAGCTCCCCTGGCTGAACATAGCTATTAGACCGCAGCGCAACATAGCCACTAGAAAACAGAGTGCCTGACCATGAGACCACGTTTCATGTTAGGCACTGGCCCACGTGTGTACTTATCCATTATACTTGAGCTCTCCTGGCTGAACATAGCTAGTAGACTGCAGCACAAATTAGCCACTAGAACACCAAGCGCATGACCATGAGACCACATTTCATGTTATGCACTGGCCCACGTGTGCGCTTATCTAGTAGATTTGAGCTCTACTGGCTGAACAGAGCTAGTAGACCGCAGCGCAACTTAGTCACTAGAAGACAGAGCACATGATCATTAGAGCACATTTCCTGTTAGGCACTGGCCCATGTGTGCGCTTATCCAGTAGACTTGAACTCTCCTGGCCGAACATAGCCAGTATATCGCAGTGCAACTTAATCACCAGAGCACAGAGCGGCATACCCATGATACCACATTTCCTTGTAGGCACTGGCCCACGTGTTTGCTTTTCCAGTAGACTTGAGCTCTACTGGTTGAACATAGCCAGTAGACCACAGCGCAACTTAAACACCAGAACACAGAGCGGCATACCCAAGAGACCACATTTCCTGTTAGACACTGGCCCACTTGTGCGCTTATCCAGTAGACTCTAGCTCTCCTGGCTGATCATAGCCAGTAGACTGCTGTACAACTTAGCCACCAGAACACAGAGCGGCATACCCATGAGACCACATTTCATGCTAGGCACTGGCCATGTGTGCGCTTATGCAGTAGACTTGAGCTCTCCTGGCTCAACATAGCCAGTAGTGCGCAGCGCAATTTAGCCACCAGAACACAGAGCGGCATACCCATGAGTCCACATTTCCTGTTAGGCACGGGCCCGTGTGTGCGCTTATCCAGTAGACTTGAGCTCTCCTGGCTAAACATAACCAGTAGACCGCAGTGCAACTTAGCCACCACAACATAGAGCGGCATACTCATGAGACCACATTTCCTGTTAGGCACTGGCCCATGTGTGCGCTTATCCAGTAGACTTGAGCTCTCCTTGCGGAACATAGCCAGTAGACCGCAGAGCAACTCAACCACCATAACACAGAGCGGCATACCCATGAGACCACATTTCCTTGTAGGCACTGGCCCACGTGTGCACTTTTCCAGTAGACTTGAGCTCTCCTGGCTGAACATAGCCAGTACACCGCAGCGCAACTTAGCCACCAGAACACAGAGCGGCATACCCATGAGACCATATTTCCTGTTAGGCACTGGACCACGTGTGCGCTTATACGGTAGACTTGAGCTCTCCTGGCCGAACATAGCCAGTAGACCGCAGCGCAACTTAGCCACCAGAACACAGAGCGCCATACCCATGAGACCACATTTCCTATTAGGCACTGGCCCACGTGTGCGCTTATCCAGTAGACTTGAGCTCTCCTGGCTGAACACAGCCAGTAGACCGCTGCGCAACTTAGCCACCTGAACACAGACCGGCATACCCATGAGACCATATTTCCTGTTAGGCACTGGCCCACGTGTGCGCTTACCCAGTAGACTTGAGCTCTCCTGGCTGAACATAGCCAGTACACCGCAGCGCAACTTAGCCACCAGAACACAGAGCGGCATACCCATGAGACCATATTTCCTGTTAGGCACTGGACCACGTGTGCGCTTATCCAGTAGACTTGAGCTCTCCTTGCGGAACATAGCCAGTAGACCGCAGAGCAACTCAACCACCATAACACAGAGCGGCATACCCATGAGACCACATTTCCTTGTAGGCACTGGCCCACGTGTGCGCTTTTCCAGTAGACTTGAGCTCTCCTGGTTGAACATAGCCAGTAGACCGCAGCGCAACTTAGCCACCAGAACACAGAGCGGCATACCCATGAGACCATATTTCCTGTTAGGCACTGGCCCACGTGTGCGCTTATCCAGTAGACTTGAGCTCTCCTGGCTGAACATAGCCAGTACACCGCAGCGCAACTTAGCCACCAGAACACAGAGCGGCATACCCATGAGACCATATTTCCTGTTAGGCACTGGACCACGTGTGCGCTTATACTGTAGACTTGAGCTCTCCTGGCCGAACATAGCCAGTAGACCGCAGCGCAACTTAGCCACCAGAACACAGAGCGCCATACCCATGAGACCACATTTCCTATTAGGCACTGGCCCACGTGTGCGCTTATCCAGTAGACTTGAGCTCTCCTGGCTGAACACAGCCAGTAGACCGCTGCGCAACTTAGCCACCTGAACACAGACCGGCATACCCATGAGACGACATTTCATGCTAGGCACTGGCCATGTGTGCGCTTATGCAGTAGACTTGAGCTCCCCTGGCTCAACATAGCCAGTAGACCGCAGCGCAACTTAGCCACCAGAACACAGAGCGGCATACCCATGAGACCACATTTCATGCTAAGCACTGGCCATGTGTGCACTTATGCAGTAGACTTGAGCTCTCCTGGCTCAACATAGCCAGTAGTGCGCAGCGCAACTGAGCCACCAGAACACAGAGCGGCATACCCATGAGTCCACATTTCCTGTTAGGCACTGGCCCGTGTGTGCGCTTATCCAGTAGACTTGGGCTCTCCTGGCTAAACATAACCAGTAGACCGCAGTGCAACTTAGCCACCAGAACACAGAGCGGTATACCCATGAGACCACATTTCCTGTTAGGCATTGGCCCATGTGTGCGCTTATCCAGTAGACTTGAGCTCTCCTGGCTGAACATAGCCAGTAGACCGCAGCGCAATTTAATCACCAGAGCACAGAGCGGCATACCCATGAGACCACATTTCCTGTTAGGCACTGGCCCATGTGTGCGCTTATCCAGTAGACTTGAGCTCTCCTGGCTGAACATAGCCAGTAGACCGCAGCGCAACTTAGCCACCATAACACAGAGCGGCATACCCATGAGACCACATTTCCTTGTAGGCACTGGCCCACGTGTGCGCTTTTCCAGTAGACTTGAGCTCTCCTGGTTGAACATAGCCAGTAGACCGCAGCGCAACTTAGCCACCAGAACACAGAGCGGCATACCCATGAGACCACATTTCCTGTTAGGCACTGGCCCACGTGTGCGCTTATCCTGTAGACTTGAGCTCTCCTGGCTGAACATAGCCAGTACACCGCAGCGTAATTTAGCCACCAGAACACAGAGCAGCATACACATGAGACCACATTTCCTGTTAGGCACTGGCCCACGTGTGCGCTTATCCAGTAGACTTGAGGTCTCCTGGCTGAACATAGCCAGTAGACCGCAGCACAATTTAGCCACCAGAACACAGAGCGCCATACCCATGAGGCCACATTTCCTATTGGGCACTTGCCCACGTGTGCGCTTATCCAGTACACTTGAGCTCTCCTGGCTGAACATAGCCAGTAGACTGCAGCACAACTTAGCCACTAGAACACAGAGCGGCATACCCATGAGACAACATTTCCTGTTAGGCACTCGCCCACGTGTGCGCTTATCCAGTAGACTTGAGCGCTCCTGGCTGAACATAGCCAGTAGACTGCAGCGCAACTTAGCCACCAGAACACAGAGCGGCATACCCATGAGACCACATTTCCTGTTAGGCACTGGCCCATGTGTGCACTTATCCAGTAGAGTTGAGCTCTCCTGGCTGAACATAGCCAGTAGTGCGCACCACAACTTAGCCACCAGAACACAGAGCAGCATACCAATGAGACCATATTTCCTGTTAGGCAATGGCCCACGTGTGCGCTTATCCAGTAGACCTGAGCGCTCCTGGCTGAACATAGCCAGTAGACCGCAGCGCAACTTAGCCACCATAACACAGAGCGGCATACCCATGAGACCACATTTCCTGTTAGGCACTGGCCCACGTGTGCACTTATCCAGTAGATTTGAGCGCTCCTGGCTGAACATAGCCAGTAGACCGTAGCGCAACTTAGCCACCAGAACACAGAGAGGCATACCCATGAGACCACATTTCCTGTTAGGCACTGGCCCACGTGTGCGCTTATCCAGTAGACTTGAGCTCTCTTGGCTGAACATAGCCAGTGATGCACAGCTCAATTTAGCCACCAGAACACAGAGCTTCATGCCCATGAGACCACATTTCCTGTTAGGCACTGGCCCATGTGTGCGCTTATCCAGTAGACTTGAGCGCTCCTGGCTGAACATAGCCAGTAGACTGCAGCGCAACTTAGCCCCCAGAACACAGAGCAGCATACCAATGAGACCATATTTCCTGTTAGGCACTGGCCCACCTGTGTGCTTATCCTGTAGACTTGAGCGCTCCTGGCTGAACATAGCCAGTAGACCGCAGCGCAACTTAGCCACCATAACACAGTGCGGCATACCCATGAGACCACATTTCCTGTTAGGCACTGGCCCACGTGTGCGCTTATCCAGTAGACTTGAGCGCTCCTGGCTGAACATAGCCAGTAGACCGCTCCGCAACTTAGCCACCATAACACAGAGCGGCATACCCATGAGACCACATTTCCTGTTAGGCACTGGCCCATGTGTGCGCTTATCCAGTAGACTTGAGCGCTCCTGGCTGAACATAGCCAGTAGACTGCAGCGCAACTTAGCCACCAGAACACAGAGCAGCATACCAATGAGACCATATTTCCTGTTAGGCACTGGCCCACCTGTGTGCTTATCCTGTAGACTTGAGCGCTCCTGGCTGAACATAGCCAGTAGACCGCAGCGCAACTTAGCCACCATAACACAGTGCGGCATACCCATGAGACCACATTTCCTGTTAGGCACTGGCCCACGTGTGCGCTTATCCAGTAGACTTGAGCGCTCCTGGCTGAACATAGCCAGTAGACCGCTCCGCAACTTAGCCACCATAACACAGAGCGGCATACCCATGAGACCACATTTCCTGTTAGGCACTGGCCCACGTGTGCACTTATCCAGTAGACTTGAGCGCTCCTGGCTGAACATAGCCAGTAGACTGCAGCGCAACTTAGCCACCACAACACAGAGCGGCATACTCACGAGACCATATTTCCTGTTAGGCACTGGCCCACGTGTGCGCTTATCCAGTAGACTTGAGTGCTCCTGGCTGAACATAGCCAGTAGACCGCAGTGCAACTTAGCCACCATAACACAGAGCGGCATATCCATGAGACCACATTTCCTGTTAGGCACTGGCCCACGTGTGCGCTTATCCAGTAGACTTGAGCTCTCCTGGCTGAACATAGCCAGTCATGGGCAGCTCAATTTAGCCACCAGAACACAGAGCTTCATACCCATGAGACCACATTTCCTGTTAGGCACTGGCCCATGTGTGCGCTTATCCGGTAAACTTGAGCGCTCCTGGCTGAACATAGCCAGTAGACTGCAGCGCAACTTAGCCACCAGAACACAGAGCAGCATACCAATGAGACCATATTTCCTGTTAGGCACTGGCCCACGTGTGCGCTTATCCAGTAGACTTGAGCGCTCCTGGCTGAACATAGCCAGTAGACCGCAGCGCAACTTAGCCACCAGAACACAGAGCGGCATACCCATGAGACCACATTTCCTGTTAGGCACTGGCCCACGTGTGCGCTTATCCAGTAGAGTTGAGATCTCCTGGCTGAACATAGCCAGTAGTGTGCACCACAACTTAGCCACCAGAACACAGAGCCGCATACCAATGAGACCATATTTCTTGTTAGGCACTGGACCATGTGTGCGCTTATCCAGTAGACTTGAGCGCTCCTGGCTGAACATAGCCAGTAGACCACAGCGCAACTTAGCCACCATAACACAGAGCGGCATACCCATGAGACCACATTTCCTGTTAGGCACTGGCCCACGTGTGCGCTTATCCAGTAGACTTGAGCGCTCCTGGATGAACATAGCCAGTAGACCTCAGCGCAACTTAGCCACCATAACACAGAGCGGCATACCCATGAGACCACATTTCCTGTTAGGCACCGGCCCACGTATGCACTTATCCAGTAGACTTGAGCGCTCCTGGCTGAACATAGCCAGTAGACTGCAGCGCAACTTAGCCACCAGAACACAGAGCAGCATACCCATGAGACCATATTTCTTGTTAGGCACTGGCCCACGTGTGCGCTTATCAAGTAGACTTGAGCGCTCCTGGCTGAACATAGCCAGTAGACCACAGCGCAACTTAGCCACTATAACACAGAGCGGCATACCCATGAGACCACATTTCCTGTTAGGCACTGGCCCATGTATGCGCTTATCCAGTAGAGTTGAGCTCTCCTGGCTGAACATAGCCAGTAGTGCGCACCACAACTTAGCCACCATAACACAGATCGGCATACCCATGAGACCACATTTCCTGTTAGGCACTGGCCCATGTGTGCGCTTATCCAGTAGAGTTGAGCTCTCCTGTCTGAAAATAGCCAGTAGTGCGCACCACAACTTAGCCACCAGAACACAGAGCACCATACCAATGAGACCATATTTCCTGTTAGGCACTGGCCCACGTGTGCGCTTATCCAGTAGACTTGAGCGCTCTTGGCTGAAAATAGCCAGTAGACTGCAGTGCAACTTAACCACCATAACACAGAGCGGCATACCCATGAGACCACATTTCCTGTTAGGCACCAGCCCACGTGTGCATTTATCAAGTAGACTTGAGCGCTCCTCGCTGAACATAGCCAGTAGACTGCAGCGCAACTTAGCCACCAAAACACAGAGCGGCATACCCATGAGACCATATTTCCTGTTAGGCACTGGCCCACGTGTGCGCTTATCCAGTAGACTTGAGCGCTCCTGCCTGAACATAGCCAGTAGACCGCAGCGCAACTTAGCCACCAGAACACAGAGCGGCATACCCATGAGACCACATTTCCTGTTAGGCACTGGCCCACGTGTGCGCTTATCCAGTAGACTTGAGCTCTCTTGGCTGAACATAGCCAGTCATGCACAGCTCAATTTAGCCACCAGAACACAGAGCTTCATACCCATGAGACCACATTTCCTGTTAGGCACTGGCCCATGTGTGCGCTTATCCGGTAAACTTGAGCGCTCCTGGCTGAACATAGCCAGTAGACTGCAGCGCAACTTAGCCACCAGAACACAGAGCAGCATACCAATGAGACCATATTTCCTGTTAGGCACTGGCCCACGTGTGCGTTTATCCAGTAGACTTGAGCGCTCCTGGCTGAACATAGCCAGTAGACCGCAGCGCAACTTAGCCACCAGAACACAGAGCGGCATACCCATGAGACCACATTTCCTGTTAGGCACTGGCCCACGTGTGCGCTTATCCAGTAGAGTTGAGATCTCCTGGCTGAACATAGCCAGTAGTGCGCACCACAACTTAGCCACCAGAACACAGAGCCGCATACCAATGAGACCATATTTCTTGTTAGGCACTGGACCATGTGTGCGCTTATCCAGTAGACTTGAGCGCTCCTGGATGAACATAGCCAGTAGACTGCAGCGCAACTTAGCCACCATAACACAGAGCGGCATATCCACGAGACCATATTTCCTGTTAGGCACTGGCCCACGTGTGCGCTTATCCAGTAGACTTGAGCACTCCTGGCTGAACATAGCCAGTAGACCTCAGCGCAACTTAGCCACCATAACACAGAGCGGCATACCCATGAGACCACATTTCCTGTTAGGCACCGGCCCACGTGTGCACTTATCCAGTAGACTTGAGCGCTCCTGGCTGAACATAGCCAGTAGACTGCAGCGCAACTTAGCCACCAGAACACAGAGCAGCATACCCATGAGACCATATTTCTTGTTAGGCACTGGCCCACGTGTGCGCTTATCAAGTAGACTTGAGCGCTCCTGGGTGAACATAGCCAGTAGACCGCAGCGCAACTTAGCCACTATAACACAGAGCGGCATACCCATGAGACCACATTTCCTGTTAGGCACTGGCCCATGTGTGCGCTTATCCAGTAGATTTGAGCTCTCCTGGCTGAACATAGCCAGTAGTGCGCACCACAACTTAGCCACCATAACACAGAGCGGCATACCCATGAGACCACATTTCCTGTTAGGCACTGGCCCATGTGTGCGCTTATCCAGTAGAATTGAGCTCTCCTGGCTGAACATAGCCAGTAGTGCGCACCACAACTTAGCCACCAGAACACAGAGCACCATACCAATGAGACCATATTTCCTGTTAGGCACTGGCCCACGTGTGCGCTTATCCAGTAGACTTGAGCGCTCTTGGCTGAACATAGCCAGTAGACCACAGCGCAACTTAGCCACCATAACACAGAGCGGCATACCCATGAGACCACATTTCCTGTTAGGCACCAGTCCACGTGTGCATTTATCAAGTAGACTTGAGCGCTCCTGGCTGAACATAGCCAGTAGACTGCAGCGCAACTTAGCCACCAAAACACAGAGCGGCATACCCATGAGACCATATTTCCTGTTAGGCACTGGCCCACGTGTGCGCTTATCCAGTAGACTTGAACGCTCCTGCCTGAACATAGCCAGTAGGCACCAGCGCAGCTTAGCCACCAGAACACAGAGCGGCATACCCATGAGACCACATTTCCTGCTAGGCACTGGCCCACGTGTGCGCTTATCCAGTAGACTTGAGCTCTCTTGGCTGAACATAGCCAGTCATGCACAGCTCAATTTAGCCACCAGAACACAGAGCTTCATGCCCATGAGACCACATTTCCTGTTAGGCACTGGCCCATGTGTGCGCTTATCCAGTAGACTTGAGCGCTCCTGGCTGAACATAGCCAGTAGACTGCAGCGCAACTTAGCCACCAGAACACAGAGCAGCATACCAATGAGACCATATTTTCTGTTAGGCACTGACCCACCTGTGTGCTTATCCTGTAGACTTGAGCGCTCCTGGCTGAACAAAGCCAGTAGACCGCAGCGCAACTTAGCCACCATAACACAGTGCGGCATACCCATGAGACCACATTTCCTGTTAGGCACTGGCCCACGTGTGCGCTTATCCAGTAGACTTGAGCGCTCCTGGCTGAACATAGCCAGTAGACCGCTGCGCAACTTAGCCACCATAACACAGAGCGGCATACCCATGAGACCACATTTCCTGTTAGGCACTGGCCCACGTGTGTGCTTATCCAGTAGAGTTGAGCTCTCCTGGCTGAACATAGCCAGTAGTGCGCACCACAACTTAGCCACCAGAACACAGAGCAGCATACCAATGGGACCATATTTCCTGTTAGGCACTGGCCCACGTGTGCGCTTATCCAGTAGACTTGAGCGCTCCTGGATGAACATAGCCAGTAGACCGCAGCGCAACTTAGCCACCATAACACAGAGCGGCATACCCATGAGACCACATTTCCTGTTAGGCACCCCCCCACGTGTGCACTTATCCAGTAGACACGAGCGCTCCTGGCTGAACATAGCCAGTAGACTGCAGCGCAATTTAGCCACCAGAACACAGAGCGGCATACCCACGAGACCATATTTCCTGTTAGGCACTGGCCCACGTGTGCGCTTATCCAGTAGACTTGAGCGCTCCTGGCTGAACATAGCCTGTAGACCGCAGCGCAACTTAGCCACCATAACACAGAGCGGCATACCCATGAGACCACATTTCCTGGTAGGCACCGGCCCACGTGTGCACTTATCCAGTAGACTTGAGCGCTCCTGGCTGAACATAGCCAGTAGACTGCAGCGCAACTTAGCCACCATAACACAGAGCGGCATACCCATGAGACCATATTTCTTGTTAGGCACTGGCCCACGTGTGCGCTTATCAAGTAGACTTGAGCGCTCCTGGCTGAACATAGCCAGTAGACCGCAGCACAACTTAGCCACCAGAACACAGAGCACCATACCAATGAGACCATATTTCTTGTTAGGCACTGGCCCACGTGTGCGCTTATCAAGTAGACTTGAGCGCTCCTGGCTGAACATAGCCAGTAGACCGCAGCACAACTTAGCCACCAGAACACAGAGCACCATACCAATGAGACCATATTTCTTGTTAGGCACTGGCCCACGTGTGCGCTTATCAAGTAGACTTGAGCGCTCCTGGCTGAACATAGCCAGTAGACCGCAGCGCAACTTAGCCACTATAACACAGAGCGGCATACCCATGAGACCACATTTCCTGTTAGGCACTGGCCCACGTGTGCGCTTATCCAGTAGACTTGAGCGCTCTTGGCTGAACATAGCCAGTAGACCACAGCGCAACTTAGCCACCATAACACAGAGCGGCATAACCATGAGACCACATTTCCGGTTAGGCTCCAGTCCACGTGTGCATTTATCAAGTAGAATTGAGCGCTCCTGGCTGAACATAGCCAGTAGACTGCAGCGCAACTTATCCAACAAAACACAGAGCGGCATACCCATGAGACCATATTTCCTGTTAGGCACTGGCCCACGTTAACGCTTATCCAGTAGACTTGAGCGCTCCTGCCTGAACATAGCCAGTAGACCGCAGCGCAACTTAGCCACCAGAACACAGAGCGGCATACCCATGATACCACATTTCCTGTTAGGCACTGGCCCACGTGTGCGCTTATCCAGTAGACTTGAGCTCTCTTGGCTGAACATAGCCAGTCATGCACAGCTCAATTTAGCCACCAGAACACAGAGCTTCATGCCCATGAGACCACATTTCCTGTTAGGCACTGGCCCATGCGTGCGCTTATCCAGTAGACTTGAGCGCTCCTGGCTGAACATAGCCAGTAGACTGCAGCGCAACTTAGCCACCAGAACACAGAGCAGCATACCAATGAGACCATATTTCCTGTTAGGCACTGGCCCACCTGTGTGCTTATCCTGTAGACTTGAGCGCTCCTGGCTGAACATAGCCAGTAGACTGCAGCGCAACTTAGCCACCATAACACAGTGCGGCATACCCATGAGACCACATTTCCTGTTAGGCACTGGCCCACGTGTGCGCTTATCCAGTAGACTTGAGCGCTCCTGGCTGAACATAGCCAGTAGACCGCTGCGCAACTTAGCCACCATAACACAGAGCGGCATACCCATGAGACCACATTTCCTGTTAGGCACTGGCCCACGTGTGTGCTTATCCAGTAGAGTTGAGCTCTCCTGGCTGAACATAGCCAGTAGTGCGCACCACAACTTAGCCACCAGAACACAGAGCAGCATACCAATGAGACCATATTTCCTGTTAGGCACCGGCCCACGTGTGCACTTATCCAGTAGACTTGAGCGCTCCTGGCTGAACATAGCCAGTAGACTGCAGCGCAACTTAGCCACCACAACACAGAGCGGCATACCCACGAGACCATATTTCCTGTTAGGCACTGGCCCACGTGTGCGCTTATCCAGTAGACTTGAGCACTCCTGGCTGAACATAGCCAGTAGACCTCAGCGCAACTTAGCCACCATAACACAGAGCGGCATACCCATGAGACCACATTTCCTGTTAGGCACCGGCCCACGTGTGCACTTATCCAGTAGACTTGAGCGCTCCTGGCTGAACATAGCCAGTAGACTGCAGCGCAACTTAACCACCAGAACACAGAGAAGCATACCCATGAGACCATATTTCTTGTTAGGCACTGGCCCACGTGTGCGCTTATCAAGTAGACTTGAGCGCTCCTGGCTGAACATAGCCAGTAGACCGCAGCGCTACTTAGCCACTATAACACAGAGCGGCATACCCATGAGACCACAATTCCTGTTAGGCACTGGCCCATGTGTGCGCTTATCCAGTAGAGTTGAGCTCTCCTGGCTGAACATAGCCAGTAGTGCGCACCACAACTTAGCCACCATAACACAGAGCGGCATACCCATGAGACCACATTTCCTGTTAGGCACTGGCCCATGTGTGCGCTTATCCAGTCGAATTGAGCTCTCCTGGCTGAACATAGCCAGTAGTGCGCACCACAACTTAGCCACCAGAACACAGAGCACCATACCCATGAGACCACATTTCCTGTTAGGCACTGGCCCAATGTGTGCGCTTATCCAGTAGACTTGAGCGCTCTTGGCTGAACATAGCCAGTAGACCACAGCGCAACTTAGCCACCATAACACAGAGCGGCATACCCATGAGACCACATTTCCTGTTAGGCACCAGTCCACGTGTGCATTTATCAAGTAGACTTGAGCGCTCCTGGCTGAACATAGCCAGTAGACTGCAGCGCAACTTAGCCACCAAAACACAGAGCGGCATACCCATGAGACCATATTTCCTGTTAGGCACTGGCCCACGTGTGCGCTTATCCAGTAGACTTGAGCGCTCCTGCCTGAACATAGCCAGTAGACCGCAGCGCAACTTAGCCACCAGAACACAGAGCGGCATACCCATGAGACCACATTTCCTGCTAGGCACTGGCCCACGTGTGCGCTTATCCAGTAGACTTGAGCTCTCTTGGCTGAACATAGCCAGTCATGCACAGCTCAATTTAGCCACCAGAACACAGAGCTTCATGCCCATGAGACCACATTTCCTGTTAGGCACTGGCCCATGTGTGCGCTTATCCAGTAGACTTGAGCGCTCCTGGCTGAACATAGCCAGTAGACTGCAGCGCAACTTAGCCACCAGAACACAGAGCAGCATACCAATGAGACCATTTTTCCTGTTAGGCACTGGCACACCTGTGTGCTTATCCTGTAGACTTGAGCGCTCCTGGCTGAACATAGCCAGTAGACCGCAGCGCAACTTAGCCACCATAACACAGTGCGGCATACCCATGAGACCACATTTCCTGTTAGGCACTGGCCCACGTGTGCGCTTATCCAGTAGACTTGAGCGCTCCTGGCTGAACATAGCCAGTAGACCGCTGCGCAACTTAGCCACCATAATACAGAGCGGCATACCCATGTGACCACATTTCCTGTTAGGCACTGGCCCACATGTGTGCTTATCCAGTAGAGTTGAGCTCTCCTGGCTGAACATAGCCAGTAGTGCGCACCACAACTTAGCCACCAGAACACAGAGCAGCATACCAATGAGACCATATTTCCTGTTAGGCACTGGCCCACGTGTGCGCTTATCCAGTAGACTTGAGCGCTCCTGGATGAACATAGCCAGTAGACCGCAGCGCAATTTAGCCACCAGAACACAGAGCGGCATACCCACGAGACCATATTTCCTGTAAGGCACTGGCCCACGTGTGCGCTTATCCAGTAGACTTGAGCGCTCCTGGCTGAACATAGCCTGTAGACCGCAGCGCAACTTAGCCACCATAACACAGAGCGGCATACCCATGAGACCACATTTCCTGTCAGGCACCCCCCCACGTGTGCACTTTTCCAGTAGACACGAGCGCTCCTGGCTGAACATAGCCAGTAGACTGCAGCGCAATTTAACCACCAGAACACAGAGCGGCATACCCACGAGACCATATTTCCTGTTAGGCACTGGCCCACGTGTGCGCTTATCCAGTAGACTTGCGCGCTCCTGGCTGAACATAGCCTGTAGACCGCAGCGCAACTTAGCCACCATAACACAGAGCGGCATACCCATGAGACCACATTTCCTGTTAGGCACCGGCCCACGTGTGCACTTATCCAGTAGACTTGAGCGCTCCTGGCTAAACATAGCCAGTAGACTGCAGCGCAACTTAGCCACCATAACACAGAGCGGCATACCCATGAGACCATATTTCTTGTTAGGCACTGGCCCACGTGTGCGCTTATCAAGTAGACTTGAGCGCTCCTGGCTGAACATAGCCAGTAGACCACAGCACACCTTAGCCACCAGAACACAGAGCACCATACCAATGAGACCATATTTCCTGTTAGGCACTGGCCCACGTGTGCGCTTATCCAGTAAACTTGAGCGCTCTTGGCTGAACATAGCCAGTAGACCGCAGCGCAGCTTAGCCACCATAACACAGAGCGGCATACCCATGAGACCACATTTCCTGTTAGGCACCAGCCCACGGGTGCATTTATCAAGTAGACTTGAGCGCTCCTGGCTGAACATAGCCAGTAGACTGCAGCGCAACTTAGCCACCAAAACACAGAGCGGCATACCCATGAGACCATATTTCCTGTTAGGCACTGGCCCACGTGTGCGCTTATCCAGTAGACTTGAGCGCTCCTGCCTGAACATAGCCAGTAGACCGCAGCGCAACTTAGCCACCAGAACACAGTGCGGCATACCCATGAGACCACATTTCCTGTTAGGCACTGGCCCACGTGTGCGCTTATCCAGTAGACTTGAGCGCTCCTGGCTGAACATAGCCAGTAGACCGCTGCGCAACTTAGCCACCATAACACAGAGCAGCATACCCATGAGACCACATTTCCTGTTAGGCACTGGCCCACGTGTGTGCTTATCCAGTAGAGTTGAGCTCTCCTGGCTGAACATAGCCAGTAGTGCGCACCACAACTTAGCCACCAGAACACAGAGCAGCATACCAATGAGACCATATTTCCTGTTAGGCACTGGCCCACGTGTGCGCTTATCCAGTAGACTTGAGCGCTCCTGGATGAACATAGCCAGTAGACCGCAGCGCAACTTAGCCACCATAACACAGAGCGGCATACCCATGAGACCACATTTCCTGTTAGGCACCCCCCCACGTGTGCACTTATCCAGTAGACACGAGCGCTCCTGGCTGAACATAGCCAGTAGACTGCAGCACAATTTAGCCACCAGAACACAGAGCGGCATACCCACGAGACCATATTTCCTGTTAGGCACTGGCCCACGTGTGCGCTTATCCAGTAGACTTGAGCGCTCCTGGCTGAACATAGTCTGTAGACCGCAGCGCAACTTAGCCACCATAACACAGAGCGGCATACCCATGAGACCACATTTCCTGTTAGGCACCGGCCCACGTGTGCACTTATCCAGTAGACTTGAGCGCTCCTGGCTGAACATAGCCAGTAGACTGCAGCGCAACTTAGCCACCATAACACAGAGCGGCATACCCATGAGACCACATTTCTTGTTAGGCACTGGCCCACGTGTGCGCTTATCAAGTAGACTTGAGCGCTCCTGGCTAAACATAGCCAGTAGACCGCAGCACAACTTAGCCACCAGAACACAGAGCACCATACCAATGAGACCATATTTCCTGTTAGGCACTGGCCCACGTGTGCGCTTATCCAGTAAACTTGAGCGCTCTTGGCTGAACATAGCCAGTAGACCGCAGCGCAACTTAGCCACCATAACACAGAGCGGCATACCCATGAGACCACATTTCCTGTTAGGCACCAGCCCACGGGTGCATTTATCAAGTAGACTTGAGCGCTCCTGGCTGAACATAGCCAGTAGACTGCAGCGCAACTTAGCCACCAAAACACAGAGCGGCATACCCATGAGACCATATTTCCTGTTAGGCACTGGCCCACGTGTGCGCTTATCCAGTAGACTTGAGCGCTCCTGCCTGAACATAGCCAGTAGACCGCAGCGCAACTTAGCCACCAGAACACAGAGCGGCATACCCATGAGACCACATTTCCTGTTAGGCACTGGCCCACGTGTGCGCTTATCCAGTAGACTTGAGCTCACTTGGCTGAACATAGCCAGTCATGCACAGCTCAATTTAGCCACCAGAACACAGAGCTTCATGCCCATGAGACCACATTTCCTGTTAGGCACTGGCCCATGTGTGCGCTTATCCAGTAGACTTGAGCGCTCCTGGCTGAACATAGCCAGTAGACTGCAGCGCAACTTAGCCACCAGAACACAGAGCAGCATACCAATGAGACCATATTTCCTGTTAAGCACTGGCCCACCTGTGTGCTTATCCAGTAGACTTGAGCGCTCCTGGCTGAACATAGCCAGTAGACCGCAGCGCAACTTAGCCACCACAACACAGTGAGGCATACCCATGAGACCACATTTCCTGTTAGGCACTGGCCCACGTGTGCGCTTATCCAGTAGACTTGAGCGCTCCTGGCTGAACATAGCCAGTAGACCGCTGCGCAACTTAGCCACCATAACACAGAGCGGCATACCCATGAGACCACATTTCCTGTTAGGCACTGGCCCACGTGTGTGCTTATCCAGTACAGTTGAGCTCTCCTGGCTGAACATAGCCAGTAGTGCGCACCACAACTTAGCCACCAGAACACAGAGCAGCATACCAATGAGACCATATTTCCTGTTAGGCACTGGCCCACGTGTGCGCTTATCCAGTAGACTTGAGCGCTCCTGGATGAACATAGCCAGTAGACCGCAGCGCAACTTAGCCACCATAACACAGAGCCGCATACCCATGAGACCACATTTCCTGTTAGGCACCGGCCCACGTGTGCACTTATCCAGTAGACTTGAGCGCTCCTGGCTGAACATAGCCAGTAGACTGCAGTGCAACTTAGCCACCAGAACACAGAGCGGCATACCCACAAGACCATATTTCCTGTTAGGCACTGGCCCACGTGTGCGCTTATCCAGTAGACTTGAGCGCTCCTGGCTGAACATAGCCTGTAGACCGCAGCGCAACTTAGCCACCATAACACAGAGCGGCATACCCATGAGACCACATTTCCTGTTAGGCACCGGCCCACGTGTGCACTTATCCAGTAGACTTGAGCGCTCCTGGCTGAACATAGCCAGTAGACTGCAGCGCAACTTAGCCACCAGAACACAGAGCAGCATACCCATGAGACCATATTTCTTGTTAGGCACTGGCCCACGTGTGCGCTTATCAAGTAGACTTGAGCGCTCCTGGCTGAACATAGCCAGTAGACCGCAGCGCAACTTAGCCACCATAACACAGAGCGGCATACCCATGAGACCACATTTCCTGTTAGGCACTGGCCCATGTGTGTGCTTATCCAGTAGAGTTGAGCTCTCCTGTCTGAACATAGCCAGTAGTGTGCACCACAACTTAGCCACCAGAACACAGAGCACCATACCAATGAGACCATATTTCCTGTTAGGCACTGGCCCACGTGTGCGCTTATCCAGTAGACTTGAGCGCTCTTGGCTGAACATAGCCAGTAGACCGCAGCGCAACTTAGCCACCATAACACAGAGCGGCATACCCATGAGACCACATTTCCTGTTAGGCACTGGCCCATGTGTGTGCTTATCCAGTAGAGTTGAGCTCTCCTGTCTGAACATAGCCAGTAGTGTGCACCACAACTTAGCCACCAGAACACAGAGCACCATACCAATGAGACCATATTTCCTGTTAGGCACTGGCCCACGTGTGCGCTTATCCAGTAGACTTGAGCGCTCTTGGCTGAACATAGCCAATAGACCACAGCGCAACTTAGCCACCATAACACAGAGCGGCATACCCATGAGACCACATTTCCTGTTAGGCACCGGCCCACGTGTGCACTTATCCAGTAGACTTGAGCGCTCCTGGCTGAACATAGCCAGTAGACTGCAGCGCAACTTAGCCACCAGAACACAGAGCAGCATACCCATGAGACCATATTTCTTGTTAGGCACTGGCCCACGTGTGCGCTTATCAAGTAGACTTGAGCGCTCCTGGCTGAACATAGCCAGTAGACCGCAGCGCAACTTAGCCACCATAACACAGAGCGGCATACCCATGAGACCACATTTCCTGTTAGGCACTGGCCCATGTGTGTGCTTATCCAGTAGAGTTGAGCTCTCCTGTCTGAACATAGCCAGTAGTGTGCACCACAACTTAGCCACCAGAACACAGAGCACCATACCAATGAGACCATATTTCCTGTTAGGCACTGGCCCACGTGTGCGCTTATCCAGTAGACTTGAGCGCTCTTGGCTGAACATAGCCAGTAGACCGCAGCGCAACTTAGCCACCATAACACAGAGCGGCATACCCATGAGACCACATTTCCTGTTAGGCACTGGCCCATGTGTGTGCTTATCCAGTAGAGTTGAGCTCTCCTGTCTGAACATAGCCAGTAGTGTGCACCACAACTTAGCCACCAGAACACAGAGCACCATACCAATGAGACCATATTTCCTGTTAGGCACTGGCCCACGTGTGCGCTTATCCAGTAGACTTGAGCGCTCTTGGCTGAACATAGCCAGTAGACCACAGCGCAACTTAGCCACCATAACACAGAGCGGCATACCCATGAGACCACATTTCCTGTTAGGCTCCAGTCCACGTGTGCATTTATCAAGTAGAATTGAGCGCTCCTGGCTGAACATAGCCAGTAGACTGCAGCGCAATTTAGCCACCAAAACACAGAGCGGCATACCCATGAGACCATATTTCCTGTTAGGCACTGGCCCACGTGTGCGCTTATCCAGTAGACTTGAGCGCTCCTGCCTGAACATAGCCAGTAGACCGCAGCGCAACTTAGCCACCAGAACACAGAGCGGCATACCCATGATACCACATTTCCTGTTAGGCACTGGCCCACGTGTGCGCTTATCCAGTAGACTTGAGCTCTCTTGGCTGAACATAGGCAGTCATGCACAGCTCAATTTAGCCACCAGAACACAGAGCTTCATGCCCATGAGACCACATTTCCTGTTAGGCACTGGCCCATGTGTGCGCTTATCCAGTAGACTTGAGCGCTCCTGGCTGAACATAGCCAGTAGACTGCAGCGCAACTTAGCCACCAGAACACAGAGCAGCATACCAATGAGACCATATTTCCTGTTAGGCACTGGCCCACCTGTGTGCTTATCCTGTAGACTTGAGCGCTCCTGGCTGAACATAGCCAGTAGACTGCAGCGCAACTTAGCCACCATAACCCAGTGCGGCATACCCATGAGACCACATTTCCTGTTAGGCACTGGCCCACGTGTGCGCTTATCCAGTAGACCTGAGCGCTCCTGGCTGAACATAGCCAGTAGACCGCTGCGCAACTTAGCCACCATAACACAGAGCGGCATACCCATGAGACCACATTTCCTGTTAGGCACTGGCCCACGTGTGTGCTTATCCAGTAGAGTTGACCTCTCCTGGCTGAACATAGCCAGTAGTGCGCACCACAACTTAGCCACCAGAACACAGAGCAGCATACCAATGAGACCATATTTCCTGTTAGGCACCGGCCCACGTGTGCACTTATCCAGTAGACTTGAGCGCTCCTGGCTGAACATAGCCAGTAGACTGCAGCCAACTTAGCCACCACAACACAGAGCGGCATACCCACGAGACCATATTTCCTGTTAGGCACTGGCCCACGTGTGCGCTTATCCAGTAGACTTGAGCACTCCTGGCTCAACATAGCCAGTAGACCTCAGCGCAACTTAGCCACCATAACACAGAGCGGCATACCCATGAGACCACATTTCCTGTTAGGCACCGGCCCACGTGTGCACTTATCCAGTAGACTTGAGCGCTCCTGGCTGAACATAGCCAGTAGACTGCAGCGCAACTTAGCCACCAGAACACAGAGCAGCATACCCATGAGACCATATTTCTTGTTAGGCACTGGCCCACGTGTGCGCTTATCAAGTAGACTTGAGCGCTCCTGGCTGAACATAGCCAGTAGACCGCAGCGCAACTTAGCCACTATAACACAGAGCGGCATACCCATGAGACCACATTTCCTGTTAGGCACTGGCCCATGTGTGCGCTTATCCAGTAGAGTTGAGCTCTCCTGGCTGAACATAGCCAGTAGTGCGCACCACAACTTAGCCACCATAACACAGAGCGGCATACCCATGAGACCACATTTCCTGTTAGGCACTGGCCCATGTGTGCGCTTATCCAGTAGAATTGAGCTCTCCTGGCTGAACATAGCCAGTAGTGCGCACCACAACTTAGCCACCAGAACACAGAGCACCATACCAATGAGACCATATTTCCTGTTAGGCACTGGCCCACGTGTGCGCTTATCCAGTAGACTTGAGCGCTCTTGGCTGAACATAGCCAGTAGACCACAGCGCAACTTAGCCACCATAACACAGAGCGGCATACCCATGAGACCACATTTCCTGTTAGGCACCAGTCCACGTGTGCATTTATCAAGTAGACTTGAGCCCTCCTGGCTGAACATAGCCAGTAGACTGCAGCGCAACTTAGCCACCAAAACACAGAGCGGCATACCCATGAGACCATATTTCCTGTTAGGCACTGGCCCACGTGTGCGCTTATCCAGTAGACTTGAGCGCTCCTGCCTGAACATAGCCAGTAGACCGCAGCGCAACTTAGCCACCAGAACACAGAGCGGCATACCCATGAGACCACATTTCCTGCTAGGCACTGGCCCACGTGTGCGCTTATCCAGTAGACTTGAGCTCTCTTGGCTGAACATAGCCAGTCATGCACAGCTCAATTTAGCCACCAGAACACAGAGCTTCATGCCCATGAGACCACATTTCCTGTTAGGCACTGGCCCATGTGTGCGCTTATCCAGTAGACTTGAGCGCTCCTGGCTGAACATAGCCAGTAGACTGCAGCGCAACTTAGCCACCAGAACACAGAGCAGCATACCAATGAGACCATATTTGCTGTTAGGCACTGGCCCACCTGTGTGCTTATCCTGTAGACTTGAGCGCTCCTGGCTGAACATAGCCAGTAGACCGCAGCGCAACTTAGCCACCATAACACAGTGCGGCATACCCATGAGACCACATTTCCTGTTAGGCACTGGCCCACGTGTGCGCTTATCCAGTAGACTTGAGCGCTCCTGGCTGAACATAGCCAGTAGACCGCTGCGCAACTTAGCCACCATAACACAGAGCGGCATACCCATGAGACCACATTTCCTGTTAGGCACTGGCCCACGTGTGTGCTTATCCAGTAGAGTTGAGCTCTCCTGGCTGAACATAGCCAGTAGTGCGCACCACAGCTTAGCCACCAGAACACAGAGCAGCATACCAATGAGACCATATTTCCTGTTAGGCACTGGCCCACGTGTGTGCTTATCCAGTAGACTTGAGCGCTCCTGGATGAACATAGCCAGTAGACCGCAGCGCAACTTAGCCACCATAACACAGAGCGGCATACCATTGAGACCACATTTCCTGTTAGGCACCGGCCCACGTGTGCACTTATCCAGTAGACACGAGCGCTCCTGGCTGAACATAGCCAGTAGACTGCAGCGCAATTTAGCCACCAGAACACAGAGCGGCATACCCACGAGACCATATTTCCTGTTAGGCACTGGCCCACGTGTGCGCTTATCCAGTAGACTTGAGCGCTCCTGGCTGAACATAGCCTGTAGACCGCAGCGCAACTTAGCCACCATAACACAGAGCGGCATACCCATGAGACCACATTTCCTGTTAGGCACCGGCCCACGTGTGCACTTATCCAGTAGACTTGAGCGCTCCTGGCTGAACATAGCCAGTAGACCGCAGCACAACTTAGCCACCAGAACACAGAGCACCATACCAATGAGACCATATTTCCTGTTAGGCACTGGCCCACGTGTGCGCTTATCCAGTAAACTTGAGCACTCTTGGCTGAACATAGCCAGTAGACCGCAGCGCAACTTAGCCACCATAACACAGAGCGGCATACCCATGAGACCACATTTCCTGTTAGGCACCAGCCCACATGTGCATTTATCAAGTAGACTTGAGCGCTCCTGGCTGAACATAGCCAGTAGACTGCAGCGCAACTTAGCCACCAAAACACAGAGCGGCATACCCATGAGACCATATTTCCTGTTAGGCACTGGCCCACGTGTGCGCTTATCCAGTAGACTTGAGCGCTCCTGCCTGAACATAGCCAGTAGACCGCAGCGCAACTTAGCCACCAGAACACAGAGCGGCATACCCATGAGACCACATTTCCTGTTAGGCACTGGCCCACATGTGCGCTTATCCAGTAGACTTGAGCTCACTTGGCTGAACATAGCCAGTCATGCACAGCTCAATTTAGCCACCAGAACACAGAGCTTCATGCCCATGAGACCACATTTCCTGTTAGGCACTGGCCCATGTGTGCGCTTATCCAGTAGACTTGAGCGCTCCTGCCTGAACATAGCCAGTAGACCGCAGCGCAACTTAGCCACCAGAACACAGATTGGCATACCCATGAGACCACATTTCCTGTTAGGCACTGGCCCACGTGTGCGCTTATCCAGTAGACTTGAGCTCACTTGGCTGAACATAGCTAGTCATGCACAGCTCAATTTAGCCACCAGAACACAGAGCTTCATGCCCATGAGACCACATTTCCTGTTAGGCACTGGCCCATGTGTGCGCTTATCCAGTAGACTTGAGCGCTCCTGGCTGAACATTGCCAGTAAACTGCAGCGCAACTTAGCCACCAGAACACAGAGCAGCATACCAATGAGACCATATTTCCTGTTAGGCACTGGCCCACCTGTGTGCTTATCCAGTAGACTTGAGCGCTCCTGGCTGAACATAGCCAGTAGACCGCAGCGCAACTTAGCCACCATAACACAGTGAGGCATACCCATGAGACCACATTTCCTGTTAGGCACTGGCCCACGTGTGCGCTTATCCAGTAGACTTGAGCGCTCCTGGCTGAACATAGCCAGTAGACCGCTGCGCAACTTAGCCACCATAACACAGAGCGGCATACCCATGAGACCACATTTCCTGTTAGGCACTGGCCCACGTGTGTGCTTATCCAGTAGAGTTGAGCTCTCCTGGCTGAACATAGCCAATAGTGCGCACCACAACTTAGCCACCAGAACACAGAGCAGCATACCAATGAGACCATATTTCCTGTTAGGCACTGGCCCACGTGTGCGCTTATCCAGTAGACTTGAGCGCTCCTGGATGAACATAGCCAGTAGACCGCAGCGCAACTTAGCCACCATAACACAGAGCCGCATACCCATGAGACCACATTTCCTGTTAGGCACCGGCCCACGTGTGCACTTATCCAATAGACTTGAGCGCTCCTGGCTGAACATAGCCAGTAGACTGCAGTGCAACTTAGCCACCAGAACACAGAGCGGCATACCCACGAGACCATATTTCCTGTTAGGCACTGGCCCACGTGTGCGCTTATCCAGTAGACTTGAGCGCTCCTGGCTGAACATAGCCTGTAGACCGCAGCGCAACTTAGCCACCATAACACAGAGCGGCATACCCATGAGACCACATTTCCTGTTAGGCACCGGCCCACGTGTGCACTTATCCAGTAGACTTGAGCGCTCCTGGCTGAACATAGCCAGTAGACTGCAGCGCAACTTAGCCACCAGAACACAGAGCAGCATACCCATGAGACCATATTTCTTGTTAGGCACTGGCCCACGTGTGCGCTTATCAAGTAGACTTGAGCGCTCCTGGCTGAACATAGCCAGTAGACCGCAGCGCAACTTAGCCACCATAACGCAGAGCGGCATACCCATGAGACCACATTTCCTGTTAGGCACTGGCCCATGTGTGCGCTTATCCAGTAGAGTTGAGCTCTCCTGGCTGAACATAACCAGTAGTGCGCACCACAACTTAGCCACCATAACACAGAGCGGCATACCCATGAGACCACATTTCCTGTTAGGCACTGGCCCATGTGTGTGCTTGTCCAGTAGAGTTGAGCTCTCCTGTCTGAACATAGCCAGTAGTGTGCACCACAACTTAGCCACCAGAACACAGAGCACCATACCAATGAGACCATATTTCCTGTTAGGCACTGGCCCACGTGTGCGCTTATCCAGTAGACTTGAGCGCTCTTGGCTGAACATAGCCAGTAGACCGCAGCGCAACTTAGCCACCATAACACAGAGCGGCATACCCATGAGACCACATTTCCTGTTAGGCACCAGCCCACGTGTGCATTTATCAAGTAGTCTTGAGCGCTCCTGGCTGAACATAGCCGGTAGACTGCAGCGCAACTTAGCCACCAAAACACAGAGCGGCATACCCATGAGACCATATTTCCTGTTAGGCACTGGCCCACGTGTGCGCTTATCCAGTAGACTTGAGCGCTCCTGCCTGAACATAGCCAGTAGACCGCAGCGCAACTTAGCCACCAGAACACAGAGCGGCATACCCATGAGACCACATTTCCTGTTAGGCACTGGCCCACGTGTGCGCTTATCCAGTAGACTTGAGCTCTCTTGGCTGAACATAGCCAGTCAATCACAGCTCAATTTAGCCACCAGAACACAGAGCTTCATGCCCATGAGACCACATTTCCTGTTAGGCACTGGCCCATGTGTGCGCTTATCCAGTAGACTTGAGCGCTCCTGGCTGAACATAGCCAGTAGACAGCAGCGCAACTTAGCCACCAGAACACAGAGCAGCATACCAATGAGACCATATTTCCTGTTAGGCACTGGCCCACCTGTGTGCTTATCCAGTAGACTTGAGCGCTCCTGGCTGAACATAGCCAGTAGACCGCAGCGCAACTTAGCCACCATAACACAGTGCGGCATACCCATGAGACCACATTTCCTGTTAGTCACTGGCCCACGTGTGCGCTTATCCAGTAGACTTGAAAGCTCCTGGCTGAACATAGCCAGTAGACCGCAGCGCAACTTAGCCACCATAACACAGAGCGGCATACCCATGAGACCACATTTCCTGTTAGGCACTGGCCCACGTGTGCGCTTACCCAGTAGTGTTGAGCTCTCCTGGCTGAACATAGCCAGTAGTGCGCACCACAACTTAGCCACCAGAACACAGAGTAGCATACCAATGAGACCATATTTCTTGTTAGGCACTAGCCCACATGTGCGCTTATCCAGTAGACTTGAGCGCTCCTGGCTGAACATAGCTAGTAGACCGCAGCGCAACTTAGCCACCATAACACAGAGCGGCATACCCATGAGACCACGTTTCCTGTTAGGCACTGGCCCACGTGTGCGCTTATCCAGTAGACTTGAGCTCTCCTGGCTGAACATAGCTAGTCATGCGCAGCTCAATTTAGCCACCAGCACACAGAGCTTCATACCCATGAGACCACATTTCCTGTTAGGCACTGGCCCATGTGTGCACTTATCCAGTAGACTTGAGCGCTCCTGGCTGAACATAGCCAGAAGACTGCAGCGCAACTTAGCCACCAGAACACAGAGCAGCATACCAATGAGACCATATTTCCTTTTAGGCACTGGCCCACGTGTGTGCTTATCCAGTAGACTTGAGCGCTCCTGGCTGAAAATAGCCAGTAGACCGCAGGGCAACTTAGCCACCATAACACAGAGCGGCATACCCATGAGACCACATTTCCTGTTAGGCACTGGCCCACGTGTGCGCTTATCCAGTAGACTTGAGCGCTCCTGCTGAACATAGCCAGTAGACCGCAGCGCAACTTAGCCACCATAACACAGAGCGGCATACCCATGAGACCACATTTCCTGCTAGGCACCGGCCCACGTATGCACTTATCCAGTAGACTTGAGCGCTCCTGGCTGAACATAGCCAGTAGACTGCAGTGCAACTTAGCCACCAGAACACAGAGCGGCATACCCATGAGACCATATTTCTTGTTAGGCACTGGCCCACGTGTGCGCTTATCAAGTAGTCTTGAGCGCTCCTGGCTGAACATAGCCAGTAGACCGCAGCGCAACTTAGCCACCATAACACAGAGCGGCATACCCATGAGACCACATTTCCTGTTAGGCACTGGCCCACGTGTGCGCTTATCCAGTAGAGTTGAGCTCTCCTGGCTGAACATAGCCAGTAGTACGCACCACAACTTAGCCACCATAACACAGAGCGGAATACCCATGAGACCACATTTCCTGTTAGGCACTGGCCCATGTGTGCGCTTATCCAGTAGAGTTGAGCTCTCCTGGCTGAACATAGCCAGTAGTGCGCACCACAACTTAGCCACCAGAACACAGAGCAGCATACCAATGAGACCATATTTCCTGTTACGCACTGGCCCACGTGTGCGCTTATCCAGTAGACTTGAGCGCTCTTGGCTGAACATAGCCAGTAGACCGCAGCGCACTTAGCCACCATAACACAGAGCGGCATACCCATGAGACCACATTTCCTGTTAGGCACCAGCCCACGTGTGCATTTATCAAGTAGACTTGAGCACTCCTGGCTGAACACAGCCAGTAGACTGCAGCGCAATTTAGCCACCAGAACACAGAGCGGCATACCCATGAGACCATATTTCCTGTTAGGCACTGGCCCACGTGTGCGCTTATCCAGTAGACTTGAGCGCTCCTGGCTGAACATAGCCAGTAGACGGCAGCGCACTTAGCCACCATAACACAGAGCGGCATACCCATGAGACCATATTTCTTGTTAGGCACTACACCATGTGTGCGCTTATCCAGTAGACTTGAGCACTCCTGGCTAAACATAGCCAGTAGACCGCAGCGCAACTTAGCCACCATAACACAGAGCGGCATACCCATGAGACCACGTTTCCTGTTAGGCACTGGCCCACGTGTGCGCTTATCCAGTAGACTTGAGCTCTCCTGGCTGAACATAGCCAGTCATGCACAGCTCAATTTAGCCACCAGAGCACAGAGCTTCATACCCATGAGACCACATTTCCTGTTAGGCACTGGCCCATGTGTGCGCTTATCCAGTAGACTTGAGCGCTCCTGGCTGAACATAGCCAGTAGACTGCAGCGCAACTTAGCCACCAGAACCCAGAGCAGCATACCAATGAGGCCATATTTCCTGTTAGGCACTGGCCCACCTGTGTGCTTATCCAGTAGACTTGAGCGCTCCTGGCTGAACATAGCCAGTAGACCGCAGCGCAACTTAGCCACCATAACACAGAGCGGCATACCCATGAGACCATATTTCCTGTTAGGCACTGGCCCACGTGTGCGCTTATCCAGTAGACTTGAGCGCTCCTAGCTGAACATAGCCAGTAGACTGCAGCGCAACTTAGCCACCAGAACACAGAGCAGCATACCAATGAGGCCATATTTCCTGTTAGGCACTGGCCCACCTGTGCGCTTATCCAGTAGACTTGAGCGCTCTTGGCTGAACATAGCCAGTAGACCGCAGCGCACTTAGCCACCATAACACAGAGCGGCATACCCATGAGACCACATTTCCTGTTAGGCACCAGCCCACGTGTGCATTTATCAAGTAGACTTGAGCACTCCTGCCTGAACACAGCCAGTAGACTGCAGCGCAACTTAGCCACCAGAACACAGAGCGGCATACCAATGAGACCATATTTCCTGTTAGGCACTGGCCCACGTGTGCGCTTATCCAGTAGACTTGAGCGCTTCTGGCTGAACATAGCCAGTAGACCGCAGCGCAACTTAGCCACCAGAACACAGAGCGGCATACCCATGACACCACATTTCCTGTTAGGCACTGGCCCACGTGTGCGCTTATCCAGTAGAGTTGAGCTCTCCTGGCTGAACATAGCCAGTAGTGCGCACCACAACTTAGCCACCAGAACACAGAGCAGCATACCAATGAGACCATATTTCTTGTTAGGCACTACACCATGTGTGCGCTTATCCAGTAGACTTGAGCACTCCTGGCTAAACATAGCCAGTAGACCGCAGCGCAACTTAGCCACCATAACACAGAGCGGCATACCCATGAGACCACGTTTCCTGTTAGGCACTGGCCCACATATTCGCTTATCCAGTAGACTTGAGCTCTCTTGGCTGAACATAGCCAGTCATGCACAGCTCAATTTAGCCACCAGAACACAGAGCTTCATACCCATGAGACCACATTTCCTGTTAGGTACCGGACCATGTGTGCGCTTATCCAGTAGACTTGAGCGCTCCTGGCTGAACATAGCCAGTAGACTGCAGCGCAACTTAGCCACCAGAACACAGAACAGCATACCAATGAGACCATATTTCCTGTTAGGCACTGGCCCACCTGTATGCTAATCCAGTAGACTTGAGCGCTCCTGGCTGAACATAGCCAGTAGACCGCAGCGCAACTTAGCCACCATAACACAGAGCGGCATACCCATGAGACCACATTTCCTGTTAGGCACTGGCCCACGTGTGCGCTTATCCAGTAGTGTTGAGCTCTCCTGGCTGAACATGGCCAGTAGTGCGCACCACAATTTAGCCACCAGAACACAGAGCAGCATACAAATGAGACCATATTTCCTTTTAGGCACTGGCCCACGTGTGTGCTTATCCAGTTGACTTGAGCGCTCCTGGCTGAACATAGCCAGTAGACTGCAGGGCAACTTAGCCACCATAACACAGAGCGGCATACCCATGAGACCACATTTCCTGTTACGCACCGGCCCATGTGTGCGCTTATCCAGTAGACTTGAGCGCTCCTGGCTGAACATAGCCAGTAGACTGCAGCGCAACTTAGCCACCAGAACACAGAGCAGCATACCCATGAGACCATATTTCCTGTTAGGTACTGGCCCACGTGTGCGCTTATCCAGTAGACTTGAGCGCTCCTGGCTGAACATAGCCAGTAGACCGCAGCGCAACTTAGCCACCATAACACAGAGCGGCATACCCATGAGACCACATTTCCTGTTAGGCACCGGCCCACGTGTGCATTTATCCAGTATACCTGAGCGCTCCTGGCTGAACATAGCCAGTAGACTGCAGCACAACTTAGCCACCAGAACACAGAGCAGCATACCGATGAGACCATATTTCCTGTTAGGCACTGGCCCACGTGTGCTCTTATCCAGTAGACTTGAGCGCTCCTGGCTGAACATAGCCAGTAGACCGCAGCGCAACTTAGCCATCATAACACAGAGCGGCATACCAATGAGACCATATTTCTTGTTAGGCACTCAACCATGTGTGCGCTTATCCAGTAGACTTGAGCACTCCTGGCTAAACATAGCCAGTAGACCGCAGCGCAACTTAGCCACCATAACACAGAGTGGCATACCCATGAGACCACGTTTCCTGTTAGGCACTGGCCCACGTGTGCGCTTATCCAGTAGACTTGAGCTCTCCTGGCTGAACATAGCCAGTCATGCACAGCTCAATTTAGCCACCAGAGCACAGAGCTTCATACCCATGAGACCACATTTCCTGTTAGGCACTGGCCCATGTGTGCGCTTATCCAGTAGACTTGAGCGCTCCTGGCTGAACATAGCCAGTAGACTGCAGCGCAACTTAGCCACCAGAACACAGAGCAGCATACCAATGAGGCCATATTTCCTGTTAGGCACTGGCCCACCTGTGTGCTTATCCAGTAGACTTGAGCGCTCCTGGCTGAACATAGCCAGTAGACCGCAGCGCAACTTAGCCACCATAACACAGAGCGGCATACCCATGAGACCATATTTCCTGTTAGGCACTGGCCCACATGTGCGCTTATCCAGTAGACTTGAGCGCTCCTAGCTGAACATAGCCTGTAGACCGCAGCGCAACTTAGCCACCATAACACAGAGCGGCATACCCATGAGACCACATTTCCTGTTAGGCACTGGCCCACGTGTGCGCTTATCCAGTAGAGTTGAGCTCTCCTGGCTGAACATAGCCAGTAGTGCGTACCACAACTTAGCCACCAGAACAACGAGCAGCATACCAATGAGACCATATTTCTTGTTAGGCACTGGCCCACGTGTGCGCTTATCCAGTAGACTTAAGCTCTCCTGGCTGAACATAGCCATTAGTGCGTACCACAACTTAGCCACCAGAACAACGAGCAGCATACCAATGAGACCATATTTCTTGTTAGGCACTGGCCCACGTGTGCGCTTATCCAGTAGACTTGAGCGCTCCTGGCTGAACATAGCCATTAGTGCGTACCACAACTTAGCCACCAGAACAACGAGCAGCATACCAATGAGACCATATTTCTTGTTAGGCACTGGCCCACGTGTGCGCTTATACAGTAGACTTGAGCTCTCCTGGCTGAACATAGCCAGTCATGCGCAGCTCAATTTAGCCACCAGAACACAGAGCAGCATACCCATGAGACCACATTTCCTGTTAGGCACTGGCCCACGTGTGCGCTTATCCAGTAGAGTTGAGCTCTCCTGGCTGAACATAGCCAGTAGTGCGTACCACAACTTAGCCACCAGAACAACGAGCAGCATACCAATGAGACCATATTTCTTGTTAGGCACTGGCCCACGTGTGCGCTTATCCAGTAGACTTGAGCTCTCCTGGCTGAACATAGCCAGTCATGCGCAGCTCAATTTAGCCACCAGAACACAGAGCAGCATACCAATGAGACCATATTTCTTGTTAGGCACTGGCCCACGTGTGCGCTTATCCAGTAGACTTGAGCGCTCCTGGCTGAACATAGCCAGTCATGCGCAGCTCAATTTAGCCACCAGCACACAGAGATTCATACCCATGAGACCACATTTCCTGTTAGGCACTGGCCCATGTGTGTGCTTATCCAGTAGACTTGAGCGCTCCTGGCTGAACATAGCCAGTAGACTGCAGCGCAACTTAGCCACCATAACACAGAGCGGCATACCCATGAGACCACATTTCCTGTTAGGCACCGGCCCACGTGTGCGCTTATCCAGTAGACTTGAGCGCTCCTGGCTGAACATAGCCAGTAGACTGCAGCGCAACTTAGCCACCAGAACACAGAGCGGCATACCCATGAGACCATATTTCCTGTTAGGCACTGGCCCACGTGTGCGCTTATCCAGTAGACTTGAGCGCTCCTGGCTGAACATAGCCAGTAGACTGCAGCGCAACTTAGCCACCAGAACACAGAGCGGCATACCCATGAGACCACATTTCCTGTTAGGCACCGGCCCACGTGTGTATTTATCCAGTATACTTGAGCGCTCCTGGCTGAACATAGCCAGTAGACTGCAGCGCAACTTAGCCACCAGAACACAGAGCGGCATACCGATGAGACCATATTTCCTGTTAGGCACTGGCCCAAGTGTGCGCTTATCCAGTAGACTTGAGCGCTCCTGGCTGAACATAGCCAGTAGACCGCAGCGCAACTTAGCCATCATAACACAGAGCGGCATACCCATGAGACCACATTTCCTGTTAGGCACTGGTCCACGTGTGCGCTTATCCAGTAGAGTTGAGCTCTCCTGGCTGAACATAGCCAGTAGTGCGCACCACAACTTAGCCACCAGAACACAGAGCAGTATACAAATGAGACCATATTTCTTGTTAGGCACTCGACCATGTGTGCGCTTATCCAGAAGACTTGAGCACTCCTGGCTAAACATAGCCAGTAGACCGCAGCGCAACTTAGCCACCATAACACAGAGCGGCATACCCATGAGACCACGTTTCCTGTTAGGCACTGGCTCACGTGTGCGCTTATCCAGTAGACTTGAGCTCTCCTGGCTGAACATAGCCAGTCATGCACAGCTCAATTTAGCCACCAGAACACAAAGCTTCATACCCATGAGACCACATTTCCTGTTAGGCACTGGCCCATGTGTGAACTTATCCAGTAGACTTGAGTGCTCCTGGCTGAACATAGCCAGTAGACTGCAGCGCAACTTAGCCACCAGAACACAGAGTAGCATACCAATGAGACAATATTTCCTGTTAGGCACTGGCCCACCTGTGTGCTTATCCAGTAGACTTGAGCGCTCCTGGCTGAACATAGCCAGTAGACCGCATTGAACTTAGCCACCATAACACAGAGCGGCATACCAATGAGACCACATTTCCTGTTAGGCACTGGCCCACGTGTGCGCTTATCCAGTAGACCTGAGCTCTCCTGGCTGAACATAGCCAGTAGACCGCAGCGCAACTTAGCCACCATAACACAGAGCGGCATACCCATGAGACCACATTTCATATTAGGCACTGGCCCACGTGTGCGCTTATCCAATAGACTTGAGCTCTCCTGGCTGAACATAGCTAGTAGACCTCAGTGCAACTTAGCCACTAGAACACAGAGCGGCATACCAATGAGACCACATTTCAGGTTAGGCACTGGCCCATGTGGCCGCTTATCCAGTAGATTTGAGCTCTCCTGGCTGAACATAGCCAGTACGCCCCAGCACAACTTAGCCACCAGAACACAGAGAGGCATACCCATGAGACCACATTTCCTGTGAGGCACTGGCCCACGTGTGTGCTTATCCAGTAGACTTGAGCTCTCCCATACCTAGTAGACCACAGCACAGCTTAGCCACTAGATCACAGAGTGGCATACCCATGGGACCACATTTCATGTTAGGCACTGGCCCGTGTGTGCGCTTATCCAGTAGACTTGAGCTCTCCTGGCTGAACATAGCCAGTACGCCCCAGCACAACTTAGCCACCAGAACACAGAGCGGCATACCCATGAGACCACATTTCCTGTTAGGCACTGGCCCACGTGTGTGCTTATCCAGTAGACTTGAGCTCTCCCATACCTAGTAGACCACAGCACAACTTAGCCACTAGATCACAGAGTGGCATACCCATGAAACCACATTTCATGTTAGGCACTGGCCCATGTGTGCGCTTATCCAATAGACTTGAGCTCTCCTGGCTGAACATAGCTAGTAGACCTCAGTGCAACTTAGCCACTAGAACACAGAGCGGCATACAAATGAGACCACATTTCAGGTTAGGCACTGGCCCATGTGGCCGCTTATCCAGTAGATTTGAGTTCTCCTGGCTGAACATAGCCAGTACGCCCCAGCACAATTTAGCCACCAGAACACAGAGCGGCATACCCATGAGACCACATTTCATGTTAGGCACTGGCCCACATGTGCGTTTATCCAATAGACTTGAGCTCTCCTGGCTGAACATAGCTAGTAGACTGCAGCACAACTTAGCCACTAGAACACAGGGCGGCATGCCCATGAGACCACATTTCATGTTAGGCACTGGCCCACGTGTGCGCTTAACTAGTAGATTACAGCTATCCTGGCTGAACATAGCTAGTAGACCGCAGTGCAACGTATCCACTAGAGCACAGAACGGCATGACCATGAGACCACATTTCATGTTAGGCACTGGCCCACGTGTGCACTTATCCATTAGACTTGAGCGCTCCTGGCTGAACATAGCTAGTAGACCTCAGGGCAAGGTATCCACTAGAACACAGAGCGCATGGCCATGAGACCAAATTTCATGTTAGGCACGGGCCCACATGTGTGCTTATCCATCAGACTTGAGCTCTCCTGGCTGAACACAGCTAGTACACTGCAGCACAACTTAGCCACTAGAACACAGAGGGGCATGCCCATGAGACCACATTTCATGTTAGGCACTGGCCCATGTGTGCGCTTATCTAGAAGATTTGAGCTCCCCTGGCTGAACATAGTTAGTAGACCACAGCGCAACTTAGCCACTAGAAAACAGAGTGCATGACCATGAGACCACATTTCATGCTAGGCACTGGCCCATGTGTGCGCTTATCTAGTAGATTTGAGCTCCCCTGGCTGAACATAGCTAGTAGACCGCAGCGCAATTTAGCCACTAGAAAACAGAGTGCATGCCCATGAGACCACATTTCATGTTAGGCACTGGCCCATGTGTGCGCTTATCTAGTAGATTTGAGCTCCCCTGGCTGAACATAGCTAGTAGACCGCAGCGCAATTTAGCCACTAGAAAACAGTGTGCATGACCATGAGACCACATTTCATTTTAGGCACTGGCCCACGTGTGCGCTTATCCATTACACTTGAGCTCTCCTGGCTGAACATAGCTAGTAGACTGCAGCACAAATTAGCCACTAGAACACAGAGCGCCATACCCATGAGACTACATTTCATGTTAGGGACTGGCTCATGTGTGCGCTTATCTAGTAGATTTGAGCTCTCCTGGCTGAACATAGCCAGTAGGCTGCAGCACAATTTAGCCACTAGAACACCAAGCGCATGACCATGAGACCACATTTCATGTTATGCACTGGCCCACGTGTGCGCTTATCTAGTAGATTTGAGCTCTCCTGGCTGAACAGAGCTAGTAGACCGCACGCAACTTAGTCACTAGAAGACAGAGCACATGATCATGAGAGCACATTTCATGTTAGGCACTGGCCCACGTATGCGCTTATCCAGTAGACTTGTTTGCTCGTGGCTGAACATAGCCAGTAGACCGCAGCGCAATTTAGCCACCAGAACACAGAGTGGCATACCCATGAGACCACATTTCATGCTAGGCACTGGCCCACGTGTGCGCTTATCCAGTAGACTTGAGCTCTCCTGGCTGAACATAGCTTGTAGACCGCAGCACAACTTAGCCACCAGAACACAGAGTGGCATACCCATGAGACCACCTTTCATGCTAGGCACTGGCCCATGTGTGCCCTTATCCAGTAGACTTGAGCTCTCCTGGCTGAACATAGCCAGTAGACCGCAGCGAAACCTAGCCACCAGAACACAGAGCTGCATACCCATGAGACCACATTTCCTGTTAGGCACTGGCCCATGTGTGCGCTTATCCAGCATACTTGAGCTCTCCTGGTTGAACATAGCCAGGTGACCGCAGTGCAATTTAGCCACCAGAACAAAGAGCGGCATACTGATGAGACCACATTTCCTCTTAGGCACTGGCCCACGTGTGCGCTTATCCAGTAGACTTGAGCTCTCCTGGCTGAACATAGCCAGTAGACCTCAGGGCAATGTATCCACTAGAACACAGAGCGCATGGCCATGAGACCACATTTCCTGTTAGGAACTGGCCCACATGTGCGCTTATCCAGTAGACTCTAGCTCTCCTGGCTGAACATAGCCAGTAGACTGCTGCGCAACTTAGCCACCAGAACACAGAGCGACATACCCATGAGACCACATTTCATGCTAGGCACTGGCCCATGTGTGCGCTTATCCAGTAGACTTGAGCTCTCCTGGCTGAACATAACCTGTAGATCGCAGCACAACTTAGCCACTAGAAAACAGAGTGCATGACCATGAGACCACGTTTCATGTTAGGCACTGGCCCATGTGTGCGCTTATCTAGTAGATTTGAGCTCCCCTGGCTGAACATAGCTAGTAGACCGCAGCGCAACTTAGCCACTAGAAAACAGAGTGCATGCCCATGAGACCACATTTCATGTTAGGCACTGGCCCATGTGTGCGCTTATCTAGTAGATTTGAGCTCCCCTGGCTGAACATAGCTATTAGACCGCAGCGCAACATAGCCACTAGAAAACAGAGTGCCTGACCATGAGACCACGTTTCATGTTAGGCACTGGCCCACGTGTGTACTTATCCATTATACTTGAGCTCTCCTGGCTGAACATAGCTAGTAGACTGCAGCACAAATTAGCCACTAGAACACCAAGCGCATGACCATGAGACCACATTTCATGTTATGCACTGGCCCACGTGTGCGCTTATCTAGTAGATTTGAGCTCTACTGGCTGAACAGAGCTAGTAGACCGCAGCGCAACTTAGTCACTAGAAGACAGAGCACATGATCATTAGAGCACATTTCCTGTTAGGCACTGGCCCATGTGTGCGCTTATCCAGTAGACTTGAACTCTCCTGGCCGAACATAGCCAGTATATCGCAGTGCAACTTAATCACCAGAGCACAGAGCGGCATACCCATGATACCACATTTCCTTGTAGGCACTGGCCCACGTGTTTGCTTTTCCAGTAGACTTGAGCTCTACTGGTTGAACATAGCCAGTAGACCACAGCGCAACTTAAACACCAGAACACAGAGCGGCATACCCATGAGACCACATTTCCTGTTAGACACTGGCCCATGTGTGCGCTTATCCAGTAGACTTGAGCTCTCCTGGCTGAACATAGCCAGTAGACCGTAGCGCAACTTAGCCACCAGAGCACAGAGCTGCCTACCCATGAGACCACATTTCCTGTTAGACACTGGCCCACTTGTGCGCTTATCCAGTAGACTCTAGCTCTCCTGGCTGATCATAGCCAGTAGACTGCTGTACAACTTAGCCACCAGAACACAGAGCGGCATACCCATGAGACCACATTTCATGCTAGGCACTGGCCATGTGTGCGCTTATGCAGTAGACTTGAGCTCTCCTGGCTCAACATAGCCAGTAGTGCGCAGCGCAATTTAGCCACCAGAACACAGAGCGGCATACCCATGAGTCCACATTTCCTGTTAGGCACGGGCCCGTGTGTGCGCTTATCCAGTAGACTTGAGCTCTCCTGGCTAAACATAACCAGTAGACCGCAGTGCAACTTAGCCACCACAACATAGAGCGGCATACTCATGAGACCACATTTCCTGTTAGGCACTGGCCCATGTGTGCGCTTATCCAGTAGACTTGAGCTCTCCTTGCGGAACATAGCCAGTAGACCGCAGAGCAACTCAACCACCATAACACAGAGCGGCATACCCATGAGACCACATTTCCTTGTAGGCACTGGCCCACGTGTGCACTTTTCCAGTAGACTTGAGCTCTCCTGGCTGAACATAGCCAGTACACCGCAGCGCAACTTAGCCACCAGAACACAGAGCGGCATACCCATGAGACCATATTTCCTGTTAGGCACTGGACCACGTGTGCGCTTATACGGTAGACTTGAGCTCTCCTGGCCGAACATAGCCAGTAGACCGCAGCGCAACTTAGCCACCAGAACACAGAGCGCCATACCCATGAGACCACATTTCCTATTAGGCACTGGCCCACGTGTGCGCTTATCCAGTAGACTTGAGCCCTCCTGGCTGAACACAGCCAGTAGACCGCTGCGCAACTTAGCCACCTGAACACAGACCGGCATACCCATGAGACCATATTTCCTGTTAGGCACTGGCCCACGTGTGCGCTTATCCAGTAGACTTGAGCTCTCCTGGCTGAACATAGCCAGTACACCGCAGCGCAACTTAGCCACCAGAACACAGAGCGGCATACCCATGAGACCATATTTCCTGTTAGGCACTGGACCACGTGTGCGCTTATCTAGTAGACTTGAGCTCTCCTTGCGGAACATAGCCAGTAGACCGCAGAGCAACTCAACCACCATAACACAGAGCGGCATACCCATGAGACCACATTTCCTTGTAGGCACTGGCCCACGTGTGCGCTTTTCCAGGAGACTTGAGCTCTCCTGGTTGAACATAGCCAGTAGACCGCAGCGCAACTTAGCCACCAGAACACAGAGCGGCATACCCATGAGACCATATTTCCTGTTAGGCACTGGCCCACGTGTGCGCTTATCCAGTAGACTTGAGCTCTCCTGGCTGAACATAGCCAGTACACCGCAGCGCAACTTAGCCACCAGAACACAGAGCGGCATACCCATGAGACCATATTTCCTGTTAGGCACTGGACCACGTGTGCGCTTATACGGTAGACTTGAGCTCTCCTGGCCGAACATAGCCAGTAGACCGCAGCGCAACTTAGCCACCAGAACACAGAGCGCCATACCCATGAGACCACATTTCCTATTAGGCACTGGCCCACGTGTGCGCTTATCCAGTAGACTTGAGCTCTCCTGGCTGAACACAGCCAGTAGACCGCTGCGCAACTTAGCCACCTGAACACAGACCGGCATACCCATGAGACGACATTTCATGCTAGGCACTGGCCATGTGTGCGCTTATGCAGTAGACTTCAGCTCTCCTGGCTCAACATAGCCAGTAGACCGCAGCGCAACTTAGCCACCAGAACACAGAGCGGCATACCCATGAGACCACATTTCATGCTAAGCACTGGACTTGTGTGCACTTATGCAGTAGACTTGAGCTCTCCTGGCTCAACATAGCCAGTAGTGCGCAGCGCAACTGAGCCACCAGAACACAGAGCGGCATACCCATGAGTCCACATTTCCTGTTAGGCACTGGCCCGTGTGTGCGCTTATCCAGTAGACTTGGGCTCTCCTGGCTAAACATAACCAGTAGACCGCAGTGCAACTTAGCCACCAGAACACAGAGCGGTATACCCATGAGACCACATTTCCTGTTAGGCACTGGCCCATGTGTGCGCTTATCCAGTAGACTTGAGCTCTCCTGGCTGAACATAGCCAGTAGACCGCAGCGCAATTTAATCACCAGAGCACAGAGCGGCATACCCATGAGACCACATTTCCTGTTAGGCACTGGCCCATGTGTGCGCTTATCCAGTAGACTTGAGCTCTCCTGGCTGAACATAGCCAGTAGACCGCAGCGCAACTTAGCCACCATAACACAGAGCGGCATACCCATGAGACCACATTTCCTTGTAGGCACTGGCCCACGTGTGCGCTTTTCCAGTAGACTTGAGCTCTCCTGGTTGAACATAGCCAGTAGACCGCAGCGCAACTTAGCCACCAGAACACAGAGCGGCATACCCATGAGACCACATTTCCTGTTAGGCACTGGCCCATGTGTGCGCTTATCCTGTAGACTTGAGCTCTCCTGGCTGAACATAGCCAGTACACCGCAGCGTAACTTAGCCACCAGAACACAGAGCGGCATACACATGAGACCACATTTCCTGTTAGGCACTGGCCCACGTGTGCGCTTATCCAGTAGACTTGAGGTCTCCTGGCTGAACATAGCCAGTAGACGGCAGCACAATTTAGCCACCAGAACACAGAGCGCCATACCCATGAGGCCACATTTCCTATTAGGCACTTGCCCACGTGTGCGCTTATCCAGTACACTTGAGCTCTCCTGGCTGAACATAGCCAGTAGACTGCAGCACAACTTAGCCACTAGAACACAGAGCGGCATACCCATGAGACCACATTTCCTGTTAGGCACTCGCCCACGTGTGCGCTTATCCAGTAGACTTGAGCGCTCCTGGCTGAACATAGCCAGTAGACTGCAGCGCAACTTAGCCACCAGAACACAGAGCGGCATACCCATGAGACCACATTTCCTGTTAGGCACTGGCCCATGTGTGCACTTATCCAGTAGAGTTGAGCTCTCCTGGCTGAACATAGCCAGTAGTGCGCACCACAACTTAGCCACCAGAACACAGAGCAGCATACCAATGAGACCATATTTCCTGTTAGGCAATGGCCCACGTGTGCGCTTATCCAGTAGACTTGAGCGCTCCTGGCTGAACATAGCCAGTAGACCGCAGCGCAACTTAGCCACCATAACACAGAGCGGCATACCCATGAGACCACATTTCCTGTTAGGCACTGGCCCACGTGTGCACTTATCCAGTAGATTTGAGCGCTCCTGGCTGAACATAGCCAGTAGACCGTAGCGCAACTTAGCCACCAGAACACAGAGCGGCATACCCATGAGACCACATTTCCTGTTAGGCACTGGCCCACGTGTGCGCTTATCCAGTAGACTTGAGCTCTCTTGGCTGAACATAGCCAGTCATGCACAGCTCAATTTAGCCACCAGAACACAGAGCTTCATGCCCATGAGACCACATTTCCTGTTAGGCACTGGCCCATGTGTGCGCTTATCCAGTAGACTTGAGCGCTCCTGGCTGAACATAGCCAGTAGACTGCAGCGCAACTTAGCCACCAGAACACAGAGCAGCATACCAATGAGACCATATTTCCTGTTAGGCACTGGCCCACCTGTGTGCTTATCCTGTAGACTTGAGCGCTCCTGGCTGAACCTAGCCAGTAGACCGCAGCGCAACTTAGCCACCATAACACAGTGCGGCATACCCATGAGACCACATTTCCTGTTAGGCACTGGCCCACGTGTGCGCTTATCCAGTAGACTTGAGCGCTCCTGGCTGAACATAGCCCGTAGACCGCTCCGCAACTTAGCCACCATAACACAGAGCGGCATACCCATGAGACCACATTTCCTGTTAGGCACTGGCCCATGTGTGCGCTTATCCAGTAGACTTGAGCGCTCCTGGCTGAAAATAGCCAGTAGACCGCAGCGCAACTTAGCCACCAGAACACAGAGCGGCATACCCATGACACCACATTTCCTGTTAGGCACTGGCCCACGTGTGCGCTTATCCAGTAGAGTTGAGCTCTCCTGGCTGAACATAGCCAGTAGTGCGCACCACAACTTAGCCACCAGAACACAGAGCAGCATACCAATGAGACCATATTTCTTGTTAGGCACTACACCATGTGTGCGCTTATCCAGTAGACTTGAGCACTCCTGGCTAAACATAGCCAGTAGACCGCAGCGCAACTTAGCCACCATAACACAGAGCGGCATACCCATGAGACCACATTTCCTGTTAGGCACTGGCCCACATATTCGCTTATCCAGTAGACTTGAGCTCTCTTGGCTGAACATAGCCAGTCATGCACAGCTCAATTTAGCCACCAGAACACAGAGCTTCATACCCATGAGACCACATTTCCTGTTAGGTACCGGACCATGTGTGCGCTTATCCAGTAGACTTGAGCGCTCCTGGCTGAACATAGCCAGTAGACTGCAGCGCAACTTAGCCACCAGAACACAGAACAGCATACCAATGAGACCATATTTCCTGTTAGGCACTGGCCCACCTGTATGCTAATCCAGTAGACTTGAGCGCTCCTGGCTGAACATAGCCAGTAGACCGCAGCGCAACTTAGCCACCATAACACAGAGCGGCATACCCATGAGACCACATTTCCTGTTAGGCACTGGCCCACGTGTGCGCTTATCCAGTAGTGTTGAGCTCTCCTGGCTGAACATGGCCAGTAGTGCGCACCACAATTTAGCCACCAGAACACAGAGCAGCATACAAATGAGACCATATTTCCTTTTAGGCACTGGCCCACGTGTGTGCTTATCCAGTTGACTTGAGCGCTCCTGGCTGAACATAGCCAGTAGACTGCAGGGCAACTTAGCCACCATAACACAGAGCGGCATACCCATGAGACCACATTTCCTGTTACGCACCGGCCCATGTGTGCGCTTATCCAGTAGACTTGAGCGCTCCTGGCTGAACATAGCCAGTAGACTGCAGCGCAACTTAGCCACCAGAACACAGAGCAGCATACCCATGAGACCATATTTCCTGTTAGGTACTGGCCCACGTGTGCGCTTATCCAGTAGACTTGAGCGCTCCTGGCTGAACATAGCCAGTAGACCGCAGCGCAACTTAGCCACCATAACACAGAGCGGCATACCCATGAGACCACATTTCCTGTTAGGCACCGGCCCACGTGTGCATTTATCCAGTATACCTGAGCGCTCCTGGCTGAACATAGCCAGTAGACTGCAGCACAACTTAGCCACCAGAACACAGAGCAGCATACCGATGAGACCATATTTCCTGTTAGGCACTGGCCCACGTGTGCTCTTATCCAGTAGACTTGAGCGCTCCTGGCTGAACATAGCCAGTAGACCGCAGCGCAACTTAGCCATCATAACACAGAGCGGCATACCAATGAGACCATATTTCTTGTTAGGCACTCAACCATGTGTGCGCTTATCCAGTAGACTTGAGCACTCCTGGCTAAACATAGCCAGTAGACCGCAGCGCAACTTAGCCACCATAACACAGAGTGGCATACCCATGAGACCACGTTTCCTGTTAGGCACTGGCCCACGTGTGCGCTTATCCAGTAGACTTGAGCTCTCCTGGCTGAACATAGCCAGTCATGCACAGCTCAATTTAGCCACCAGAGCACAGAGCTTCATACCCATGAGACCACATTTCCTGTTAGGCACTGGCCCATGTGTGCGCTTATCCAGTAGACTTGAGCGCTCCTGGCTGAACATAGCCAGTAGACTGCAGCGCAACTTAGCCACCAGAACACAGAGCAGCATACCAATGAGGCCATATTTCCTGTTAGGCACTGGCCCACCTGTGTGCTTATCCAGTAGACTTGAGCGCTCCTGGCTGAACATAGCCAGTAGACCGCAGCGCAACTTAGCCACCATAACACAGAGCGGCATACCCATGAGACCATATTTCCTGTTAGGCACTGGCCCACATGTGCGCTTATCCAGTAGACTTGAGCGCTCCTAGCTGAACATAGCCTGTAGACCGCAGCGCAACTTAGCCACCATAACACAGAGCGGCATACCCATGAGACCACATTTCCTGTTAGGCACTGGCCCACGTGTGCGCTTATCCATTAGAGTTGAGCTCTCCTGGCTGAACATAGCCAGTAGTGTGTACCACAACTTAGCCACCAGAACAACGAGCAGCATACCAATGAGACCATATTTCTTGTTAGGCACTGGCCCACGTGTGCGCTTATCCAGTAGACTTAAGCTCTCCTGGCTGAACATAGCCATTAGTGCGTACCACAACTTAGCCACCAGAACAACGAGCAGCATACCAATGAGACCATATTTCTTGTTAGGCACTGGCCCACGTGTGCGCTTATCCAGTAGACTTGAGCGCTCCTGGCTGAACATAGCCATTAGTGCGTACCACAACTTAGCCACCAGAACAACGAGCAGCATACCAATGAGACCATATTTCTTGTTAGGCACTGGCCCACGTGTGCGCTTATACAGTAGACTTGAGCTCTCCTGGCTGAACATAGCCAGTCATGCGCAGCTCAATTTAGCCACCAGAACACAGAGCAGCATACCCATGAGACCACATTTCCTGTTAGGCACTGGCCCACGTGTGCGCTTATCCAGTAGAGTTGAGCTCTCCTGGCTGAACATAGCCAGTAGTGCGTACCACAACTTAGCCACCAGAACAACGAGCAGCATACCAATGAGACCATATTTCTTGTTAGGCACTGGCCCACGTGTGCGCTTATCCAGTAGACTTGAGCTCTCCTGGGTGAACATCGCCAGTCATGCGCAGCTCAATTTAGCCACCAGAACACAGAGCAGCATACCAATGAGACCATATTTCTTGTTAGGCACTGGCCCACGTGTGCGCTTATCCAGTAGACTTGAGCGCTCCTGGCTGAACATAGCCAGTCATGCGCAGCTCAATTTAGCCACCAGCACACAGAGATTCATACCCATGAGACCACATTTCCTGGTAGGCACTGGCCCATGTGTGTGCTTATCCAGTAGACTTGAGCGCTCCTGGCTGAACATAGCCAGTAGACTGCAGCGCAACTTAGCCACCATAACACAGAGCGGCATACCCATGAGACCACATTTCCTGTTAGGCACCGGCCCACGTGTGCGCTTATCCAGTAGACTTGAGCGCTCCTGGCTGAACATAGCCAGTAGACTGCAGCGCAACTTAGCCACCAGAACACAGAGCGGCATACCCATGAGACCATATTTCCTGTTAGGCACTGGCCCACGTGTGCGCTTATCCAGTAGACTTGAGCGCTCCTGGCTGAACATAGCCAGTAGACTGCAGCGCAACTTAGCCACCAGAACACAGAGCGGCATACCCATGAGACCACATTTCCTGTTAGGCACCGGCCCACGTGTGTATTTATCCAGTATACTTGAGCGCTCCTGGCTGAACATAGCCAGTAGACTGCAGCGCAACTTAGCCACCAGAACACAGAGCGGCATACCGATGAGACCATATTTCCTGTTAGGCACTGGCCCAAGTGTGCGCTTATCCAGTAGACTTGAGCGCTCCTGGCTGAACATAGCCAGTAGACCGCAGCGCAACTTAGCCATCATAACACAGAGCGGCATACCCATGAGACCACATTTCCTGTTAGGCACTGGTCCACGTGTGCGCTTATCCAGTAGAGTTGAGCTCTCCTGGCTGAACATAGCCAGTAGTGCGCACCACAACTTAGCCACCAGAACACAGAGCAGTATACAAATGAGACCATATTTCTTGTTAGGCACTCGACCATGTGTGCGCTTATCCAGAAGACTTGAGCACTCCTGGCTAAACATAGCCAGTAGACCGCAGCGCAACTTAGCCACCATAACACAGAGCGGCATACCCATGAGACCACGTTTCCTGTTAGGCACTGGCTCACGTGTGTGCTTATCCAGTAGACTTGAGCTCTCCTGGCTGAACATAGCCAGTCATGCACAGCTCAATTTAGCCACCAGAACACAAAGCTTCATACCCATGAGACCACATTTCCTGTTAGGCACTGGCCCATGTGTGAACTTATCCAGTAGACTTGAGTGCTCCTGGCTGAACATAGCCAGTAGACTGCAGCGCAACTTAGCCACCAGAACACAGAGTAGCATACCAATGAGACAATATTTCCTGTTAGGCACTGGCCCACCTGTGTGCTTATCCAGTAGACTTGAGCGCTCCTGGCTGAACATAGCCAGTAGACCGCATTGAACTTAGCCACCATAACACAGAGCGGCATACCAATGAGACCACATTTCCTGTTAGGCACTGGCCCACGTGTGCGCTTATCCAGTAGACCTGAGCTCTCCTGGCTGAACATAGCCAGTAGACCGCAGCGCAACTTAGCCACCATAACACAGAGCGGCATACCCATGAGACCACATTTCATATTCGGCACTGGCCCACGTGTGCGCTTATCCAATAGACTTGAGCTCTCCTGGCTGAACATAGCTAGTAGACCTCAGTGCAACTTAGCCACTAGAACACAGAGCGGCATACCAATGAGACCACATTTCAGGTTAGGCACTGGCCCATGTGGCCGCTTATCCAGTAGATTTGAGCTCTCCTGGCTGAACATAGCCAGTACGCCCCAGCACAACTTAGCCACCAGAACACAGAGAGGCATACCCATGAGACCACATTTCCTGTGAGGCACTGGCCCACGTGTGTGCTTATCCAGTAGACTTGAGCTCTCCCATACCTAGTAGACCACAGCACAGCTTAGCCACTAGATCACAGAGTGGCATACCCATGGGACCACATTTCATGTTAGGCACTGGCCCGTGTGTGCGCTTATCCAGTAGACTTGAGCTCTCCTGGCTGAACATAGCCAGTACGCCCCAGCACAACTTAGCCACCAGAACACAGAGCGGCATACCCATGAGACCACATTTCCTGTTAGGCACTGGCCCACGTGTGTGCTTATCCAGTAGACTTGAGCTCTCCCATACCTAGTAGACCACAGCACAACTTAGCCACTAGATCACAGAGTGGCATACCCATGAAACCACATTTCATGTTAGGCACTGGCCCATGTGTGCGCTTATCCAATAGACTTGAGCTCTCCTGGCTGAACATAGCTAGTAGACCTCAGTGCAACTTAGCCACTAGAACACAGAGCGGCATACAAATGAGACCACATTTCAGGTTAGGCACTGGCCCATGTGGCCGCTTATCCAGTAGATTTGAGTTCTCCTGGCTGAACATAGCCAGTACGCCCCAGCACAATTTAGCCACCAGAACACAGAGAGGCATACCCATGAGACCACATTTCATGTTAGGCACTGGCCCACATGTGCGTTTATCCAATAGACTTGAGCTCTCCTGGCTGAACATAGCTAGTAGACTGCAGCACAACTTAGCCACTAGAACACAGGGCGGCCTGCCCATGAGACCACATTTCATGTTAGGCACTGGCCCACGTGTGCGCTTAACTAGTAGATTACAGCTATCCTGGCTGAACATAGCTAGTAGACCGCAGTGCAACGTATCCACTAGAGCACAGAACGGCATGACCATGAGACCACATTTCATGTTAGGCACTGGCCCACGTGTGCACTTATCCATTAGACTTGAGCGCTCCTGGCTGAACATAGCTAGTAGACCTCAGGGCAAGGTATCCACTAGAACACAGAGCGCATGGCCATGAGACCAAATTTCATGTTAGGCACGGGCCCACATGTGTGCTTATCCATCAGACTTGAGCTCTCCTGGCTGAACACAGCTAGTACACTGCAGCACAACTTAGCCACTAGAACACAGAGGGGCATGCCCATGAGACCACATTTCATGTTAGGCACTGGCCCATGTGTGCGCTTATCTAGAAGATTTGAGCTCCCCTGGCTGAACATAGTTAGTAGACCACAGCGCAACTTAGCCACTAGAAAACAGAGTGCATGACCATGAGACCACATTTCATGCTAGGCACTGGCCCATGTGTGCGCTTATCTAGTAGATTTGAGCTCCCCTGGCTGAACATAGCTAGTAGACCGCAGCGCAATTTAGCCACTAGAAAACAGAGTGCATGCCCATGAGACCACATTTCATGTTAGGCACTGGCCCATGTGTGCGCTTATCTAGTAGATTTGAGCTCCCCTGGCTGAACATAGCTAGTAGACCGCAGCGCAATTTAGCCACTAGAAAACAGTGTGCATGACCATGAGACCACATTTCATTTTAGGCACTGGCCCACGTGTGCGCTTATCCATTACACTTGAGCTCTCCTGGCTGAACATAGCTAGTAGACTGCAGCACAAATTAGCCACTAGAACACAGAGCGCCATACCCATGAGACTACATTTCATGTTAGGGACTGGCTCATGTGTGCGCTTATCTAGTAGATTTGAGCTCTCCTGGCTGAACATAGCCAGTAGGCTGCAGCACAATTTAGCCACTAGAACACCAAGCGCATGACCATGAGACCACATTTCATGTTATGCACTGGCCCACGTGTGCGCTTATCTAGTAGATTTGAGCTCTCCTGGCTGAACAGAGCTAGTAGACCGCACGCAACTTAGTCACTAGAAGACAGAGCACATGATCATGAGAGCACATTTCATGTTAGGCACTGGCCCACGTATGCGCTTATCCAGTAGACTTGTTTGCTCGTGGCTGAACATAGCCAGTAGACCGCAGCGCAACTTAGCCACCATAACACAGAGCGGCATACCCATGAGACCACATTTCCTGTTAGGCACCGGCCCACGTGTGCATTTATCCAGTATACCTGAGCGCTCCTGGCTGAACATAGCCAGTAGACTGCAGCACAACTTAGCCACCAGAACACAGAGCAGCATACCGATGAGACCATATTTCCTGTTAGGCACTGGCCCACGTGTGCTCTTATCCAGTAGACTTGAGCGCTCCTGGCTGAACATAGCCAGTAGACCGCAGCGCAACTTAGCCATCATAACACAGAGCGGCATACCAATGAGACCATATTTCTTGTTAGGCACTCAACCATGTGTGCGCTTATCCAGTAGACTTGAGCACTCCTGGCTAAACATAGCCAGTAGACCGCAGCGCAACTTAGCCACCATAACACAGAGTGGCATACCCATGAGACCACGTTTCCTGTTAGGCACTGGCCCACGTGTGCGCTTATCCAGTAGACTTGAGCTCTCCTGGCTGAACATAGCCAGTCATGCACAGCTCAATTTAGCCACCAGAGCACAGAGCTTCATACCCATGAGACCACATTTCCTGTTAGGCACTGGCCCATGTGTGCGCTTATCCAGTAGACTTGAGCGCTCCTGGCTGAACATAGCCAGTAGACTGCAGCGCAACTTAGCCACCAGAACACAGAGCAGCATACCAATGAGGCCATATTTCCTGTTAGGCACTGGCCCACCTGTGTGCTTATCCAGTAGACTTGAGCGCTCCTGGCTGAACATAGCCAGTAGACCGCAGCGCAACTTAGCCACCATAACACAGAGCGGCATACCCATGAGACCATATTTCCTGTTAGGCACTGGCCCACATGTGCGCTTATCCAGTAGACTTGAGCGCTCCTAGCTGAACATAGCCTGTAGACCGCAGCGCAACTTAGCCACCATAACACAGAGCGGCATACCCATGAGACCACATTTCCTGTTAGGCACTGGCCCACGTGTGCGCTTATCCATTAGAGTTGAGCTCTCCTGGCTGAACATAGCCAGTAGTGCGTACCACAACTTAGCCACCAGAACAACGAGCAGCATACCAATGAGACCATATTTCTTGTTAGGCACTGGCCCACGTGTGCGCTTATCCAGTAGACTTAAGCTCTCCTGGCTGAACATAGCCATTAGTGCGTACCACAACTTAGCCACCAGAACAACGAGCAGCATACCAATGAGACCATATTTCTTGTTAGGCACTGGCCCACGTGTGCGCTTATCCAGTAGACTTGAGCGCTCCTGGCTGAACATAGCCATTAGTGCGTACCACAACTTAGCCACCAGAACAACGAGCAGCATACCAATGAGACCATATTTCTTGTTAGGCACTGGCCCACGTGTGCGCTTATACAGTAGACTTGAGCTCTCCTGGCTGAACATAGCCAGTCATGCGCAGCTCAATTTAGCCACCAGAACACAGAGCAGCATACCCATGAGACCACATTTCCTGTTAGGCACTGGCCCACGTGTGCGCTTATCCAGTAGAGTTGAGCTCTCCTGGCTGAACATAGCCAGTAGTGCGTACCACAACTTAGCCACCAGAACAACGAGCAGCATACCAATGAGACCATATTTCTTGTTAGGCACTGGCCCACGTGTGCGCTTATCCAGTAGACTTGAGCTCTCCTGGCTGAACATAGCCAGTCATGCGCAGCTCAATTTAGCCACCAGAACACAGAGCAGCATACCAATGAGACCATATTTCTTGTTAGGCACTGGCCCACGTGTGCGCTTATCCAGTAGACTTGAGCGCTCCTGGCTGAACATAGCCAGTCATGCGCAGCTCAATTTAGCCACCAGCACACAGAGATTCATACCCATGAGACCACATTTCCTGTTAGGCACTGGCCCATGTGTGTGCTTATCCAGTAGACTTGAGCGCTCCTGGCTGAACATAGCCAGTAGACTGCAGCGCAACTTAGCCACCATAACACAGAGCGGCATACCCATGAGACCACATTTCCTGTTAGGCACCGGCCCACGTGTGCGCTTATCCAGTAGACTTGAGCGCTCCTGGCTGAACATAGCCAGTAGACTGCAGCGCAACTTAGCCACCAGAACACAGAGCGGCATACCCATGAGACCATATTTCCTGTTAGGCACTGGCCCACGTGTGCGCTTATCCAGTAGACTTGAGCGCTCCTGGCTGAACATAGCCAGTAGACTGCAGCGCAACTTAGCCACCAGAACACAGAGCGGCATACCCATGAGACCACATTTCCTGTTAGGCACCGGCCCACGTGTGTATTTATCCAGTATACTTGAGCGCTCCTGGCTGAACATAGCCAGTAGACTGCAGCGCAACTTAGCCACCAGAACACAGAGCGGCATACCGATGAGACCATATTTCCTGTTAGGCACTGGCCCAAGTGTGCGCTTATCCAGTAGACTTGAGCGCTCCTGGCTGAACATAGCCAGTAGACCGCAGCGCAACTTAGCCATCATAACACAGAGCGGCATACCCATGAGACCACATTTCCTGTTAGGCACTGGTCCACGTGTGCGCTTATCCAGTAGAGTTGAGCTCTCCTGGCTGAACATAGCCAGTAGTGCACACCACAACTTAGCCACCAGAACACAGAGCAGTATACAAATGAGACCATATTTCTTGTTAGGCACTCGACCATGTGTGCGCTTATCCAGAAGACTTGAGCACTCCTGGCTAAACATAGCCAGTAGACCGCAGCGCAACTTAGCCACCATAACACAGAGCGGCATACCCATGAGACCACGTTTCCTGTTAGGCACTGGCTCACGTGTGTGCTTATCCAGTAGACTTGAGCTCTCCTGGCTGAACATAGCCAGTCATGCACAGCTCAATTTAGCCACCAGAACACAAAGCTTCATACCCATGAGACCACATTTCCTGTTAGGCACTGGCCCATGTGTGAACTTATCCAGTAGACTTGAGTGCTCCTGGCTGAACATAGCCAGTAGACTGCAGCGCAACTTAGCCACCAGAACACAGAGTAGCATACCAATGAGACAATATTTCCTGTTAGGCACTGGCCCACCTGTGTGCTTATCCAGTAGACTTGAGCGCTCCTGGCTGAACATAGCCAGTAGACTGCAGCGCAACTTAGCCACCAGAACACAGAGCGGCATACCCATGAGACCACATTTCCTGTTAGGCACCGGCCCACGTGTGTATTTATCCAGTATACTTGAGCGCTCCTGGCTGAACATAGCCAGTAGACCGCAGCGCAACTTAGCCACCATAACACAGAGCGGCATACCCATGAGACCACATTTCATATTAGGCACTGGCCCACGTGTGCGCTTATCCAATAGACTTGAGCTCTCCTGGCTGAACATAGCTAGTAGACCTCAGTGCAACTTAGCCACTAGAACACAGAGCGGCATACCAATGAGACCACATTTCAGGTTAGGCACTGGCCCATGTGGCCGCTTATCCAGTAGATTTGAGCTCTCCTGGCTGAACATAGCCAGTACGCCCCAGCACAACTTAGCCACCAGAACACAGAGAGGCATACCCATGAGACCACATTTCCTGTGAGGCACTGGCCCACGTGTGTGCTTATCCAGTAGACTTGAGCTCTCCCATACCTAGTAGACCACAGCACAGCTTAGCCACTAGATCACAGAGTGGCATACCCATGGGACCACATTTCATGTTAGGCACTGGCCCGTGTGTGCGCTTATCCAGTAGACTTGAGCTCTCCTGGCTGAACATAGCCAGTACGCCCCAGCACAACTTAGCCACCAGAACACAGAGCGGCATACCCATGAGACCACATTTCCTGTTAGGCACTGGCCCACGTGTGTGCTTATCCAGTAGACTTGAGCTCTCCCATACCTAGTAGACCACAGCACAACTTAGCCACTAGATCACAGAGTGGCATACCCATGAAACCACATTTCATGTTAGGCACTGGCCCATGTGTGCGCTTATCCAATAGACTTGAGCTCTCCTGGCTGAACATAGCTAGTAGACCTCAGTGCAACTTAGCCACTAGAACACAGAGCGGCATACAAATGAGACCACATTTCAGGTTAGGCACTGGCCCATGTGGCCGCTTATCCAGTAGATTTGAGTTCTCCTGGCTGAACATAGCCAGTACGCCCCAGCACAATTTAGCCACCAGAACACAGAGCGGCATACCCATGAGACCACATTTCATGTTAGGCACTGGCCCACATGTGCGTTTATCCAATAGACTTGAGCTCTCCTGGCTGAACATAGCTAGTAGACTGCAGCACAACTTAGCCACTAGAACACAGGGCGGCATGCCCATGAGACCACATTTCATGTTAGGCACTGGCCCACGTGTGCGCTTAACTAGTAGATTACAGCTATCCTGGCTGAACATAGCTAGTAGACCGCAGTGCAACGTATCCACTAGAGCACAGAACGGCATGACCATGAGACCACATTTCATGTTAGGCACTGGCCCACGTGTGCACTTATCCATTAGACTTGAGCGCTCCTGGCTGAACATAGCTAGTAGACCTCAGGGCAAGGTATCCACTAGAACACAGAGCGCATGGCCATGAGACCAAATTTCATGTTAGGCACGGGCCCACATGTGTGCTTATCCATCAGACTTGAGCTCTCCTGGCTGAACACAGCTAGTACACTGCAGCACAACTTAGCCACTAGAACACAGAGGGGCATGCCCATGAGACCACATTTCATGTTAGGCACTGGCCCATGTGTGCGCTTATCTAGAAGATTTGAGCTCCCCTGGCTGAACATAGTTAGTAGACCACAGCGCAACTTAGCCACTAGAAAACAGAGTGCATGACCATGAGACCACATTTCATGCTAGGCACTGGCCCATGTGTGCGCTTATCTAGTAGATTTGAGCTCCCCTGGCTGAACATAGCTAGTAGACCGCAGCGCAATTTAGCCACTAGAAAACAGAGTGCATACCCATGAGACCACATTTCATGTTAGGCACTGGCCCATGTGTGCGCTTATCTAGTAGATTTGAGCTCCCCTGGCTGAACATAGCTAGTAGACCGCAGCGCAATTTAGCCACTAGAAAACAGTGTGCATGACCATGAGACCACATTTCATTTTAGGCACTGGCCCACGTGTGCGCTTATCCATTACACTTGAGCTCTCCTGGCTGAACATAGCTAGTAGACTGCAGCACAAATTAGCCACTAGAACACAGAGCGCCATACCCATGAGACTACATTTCATGTTAGGGACTGGCTCATGTGTGCGCTTATCTAGTAGATTTGAGCTCTCCTGGCTGAACATAGCCAGTAGGCTGCAGCACAATTTAGCCACTAGAACACCAAGCGCATGACCATGAGACCACATTTCATGTTATGCACTGGCCCACGTGTGCGCTTATCTAGTAGATTTGAGCTCTCCTGGCTGAACAGAGCTAGTAGACCGCACGCAACTTAGTCACTAGAAGACAGAGCACATGATCATGAGAGCACATTTCATGTTAGGCACTGGCCCACGTATGCGCTTATCCAGTAGACTTGTTTGCTCGTGGCTGAACATAGCCAGTAGACCGCAGCGCAATTTAGCCACCAGAACACAGAGTGGCATACCCATGAGACCACATTTCATGCTAGGCACTGGCCCACGTGTGCGCTTATCCAGTAGACTTGAGCTCTCCTGGCTGAACATAGCTTGTAGACCGCAGCACAACTTAGCCACCAGAACACAGAGTGGCATACCCATGAGACCACCTTTCATGCTAGGCACTGGCCCATGTGTGCCCTTATCCAGTAGACTTGAGCTCTCCTGGCTGAACATAGCCAGTAGACCGCAGCGAAACCTAGCCACCAGAACACAGAGCTGCATACCCATGAGACCACATTTCCTGTTAGGCACTGGCCCATGTGTGCGCTTATCCAGCATACTTGAGCTCTCCTGGTTGAACATAGCCAGGTGACCGCAGTGCAATTTAGCCACCAGAACAAAGAGCGGCATACTGATGAGACCACATTTCCTCTTAGGCACTGGCCCACGTGTGCGCTTATCCAGTAGACTTGAGCTCTCCTGGCTGAACATAGCCAGTAGACCTCAGGGCAATGTATCCACTAGAACACAGAGCGCATGGCCATGAGACCACATTTCCTGTTAGGAACTGGCCCACATGTGCGCTTATCCAGTAGACTCTAGCTCTCCTGGCTGAACATAGCCAGTAGACTGCTGCGCAACTTAGCCACCAGAACACAGAGCGACATACCCATGAGACCACATTTCATGCTAGGCACTGGCCCATGTGTGCGCTTATCCAGTAGACTTGAGCTCTCCTGGCTGAACATAACCTGTAGATCGCAGCACAACTTAGCCACTAGAAAACAGAGTGCATGACCATGAGACCACGTTTCATGTTAGGCACTGGCCCATGTGTGCGCTTATCTAGTAGATTTGAGCTCCCCTGGCTGAACATAGCTAGTAGACCGCAGCGCAACTTAGCCACTAGAAAACAGAGTGCATGCCCATGAGACCACATTTCATGTTAGGCACTGGCCCATGTGTGCGCTTATCTAGTAGATTTGAGCTCCCCTGGCTGAACATAGCTATTAGACCGCAGCGCAACATAGCCACTAGAAAACAGAGTGCCTGACCATGAGACCACGTTTCATGTTAGGCACTGGCCCACGTGTGTACTTATCCATTATACTTGAGCTCTCCTGGCTGAACATAGCTAGTAGACTGCAGCACAAATTAGCCACTAGAACACCAAGCGCATGACCATGAGACCACATTTCATGTTATGCACTGGCCCATGTGTGCGCTTATCTAGTAGATTTGAGCTCTACTGGCTGAACAGAGCTAGTAGACCGCAGCGCAACTTAGTCACTAGAAGACAGAGCACATGATCATTAGAGCACATTTCCTGTTAGGCACTGGCCCATGTGTGCGCTTATCCAGTAGACTTGAACTCTCCTGGCCGAACATAGCCAGTATATCGCAGTGCAACTTAATCACCAGAGCACAGAGCGGCATACCCATGATACCACATTTCCTTGTAGGCACTGGCCCACGTGTTTGCTTTTCCAGTAGACTTGAGCTCTACTGGTTGAACATAGCCAGTAGACCACAGCGCAACTTAAACACCAGAACACAGAGCGGCATACCCATGAGACCACATTTCCTGTTAGACACTGGCCCATGTGTGCGCTTATCCAGTAGACTTGAGCTCTCCTGGCTGAACATAGCCAGTAGACCGTAGCGCAACTTAGCCACCAGAGCACAGAGCTGCCTACCCATGAGACCACATTTCCTGTTAGACACTGGCCCACTTGTGCGCTTATCCAGTAGACTCTAGCTCTCCTGGCTGATCATAGCCAGTAGACTGCTGTACAACTTAGCCACCAGAACACAGAGCGGCATACCCATGAGACCACATTTCATGCTAGGCACTGGCCATGTGTGCGCTTATGCAGTAGACTTGAGCTCTCCTGGCTCAACATAGCCAGTAGTGCGCAGCGCAATTTAGCCACCAGAACACAGAGCGGCATACCCATGAGTCCACATTTCCTGTTAGGCACGGGCCCGTGTGTGCGCTTATCCAGTAGACTTGAGCTCTCCTGGCTAAACATAACCAGTAGACCGCAGTGCAACTTAGCCACCACAACATAGAGCGGCATACTCATGAGACCACATTTCCTGTTAGGCACTGGCCCATGTGTGCGCTTATCCAGTAGACTTGAGCTCTCCTTGCGGAACATAGCCAGTAGACCGCAGAGCAACTCAACCACCATAACACAGAGCGGCATACCCATGAGACCACATTTCCTTGTAGGCACTGGCCCACGTGTGCACTTTTCCAGTAGACTTGAGCTCTCCTGGCTGAACATAGCCAGTACACCGCAGCGCAACTTAGCCACCAGAACACAGAGCGGCATACCCATGAGACCATATTTCCTGTTAGGCACTGGACCACGTGTGCGCTTATACGGTAGACTTGAGCTCTCCTGGCCGAACATAGCCAGTAGACCGCAGCGCAACTTAGCCACCAGAACACAGAGCGCCATACCCATGAGACCACATTTCCTATTAGGCACTGGCCCACGTGTGCGCTTATCCAGTAGACTTGAGCCCTCCTGGCTGAACACAGCCAGTAGACCGCTGCGCAACTTAGCCACCTGAACACAGACCGGCATACCCATGAGACCATATTTCCTGTTAGGCACTGGCCCACGTGTGCGCTTATCCAGTAGACTTGAGCTCTCCTGGCTGAACATAGCCAGTACACCGCAGCGCAACTTAGCCACCAGAACACAGAGCGGCATACCCATGAGACCATATTTCCTGTTAGGCACTGGACCACGTGTGCGCTTATCTAGTAGACTTGAGCTCTCCTTGCGGAACATAGCCAGTAGACCGCAGAGCAACTCAACCACCATAACACAGAGCGGCATACCCATGAGACCACATTTCCTTGTAGGCACTGGCCCACGTGTGCGCTTTTCCAGTATACTTGAGCTCTCCTGGTTGAACATAGCCAGTAGACCGCAGCGCAACTTAGCCACCAGAACACAGAGCGGCATACCCATGAGACCATATTTCCTGTTAGGCACTGGCCCACGTGTGCGCTTATCCAGTAGACTTGAGCTCTCCTGGCTGAACATAGCCAGTACACCGCAGCGCAACTTAGCCACCAGAACACAGAGCGGCATACCCATGAGACCATATTTCCTATTAGGCACTGGACCACGTGTGCGCTTATACGGTAGACTTGAGCTCTCCTGGCCGAACATAGCCAGTAGACCGCAGCGCAACTTAGCCACCAGAACACAGAGCGCCATACCCATGAGACCACATTTCCTATTAGGCACTGGCCCACGTGTGCGCTTATCCAGTAGACTTGAGCTCTCCTGGCTGAACACAGCCAGTAGACCGCTGCGCAACTTAGCCACCTGAACACAGACCGGCATACCCATGAGACGACATTTCATGCTAGGCACTGGCCATGTGTGCGCTTATGCAGTAGACTTCAGCTCTCCTGGCTCAACATAGCCAGTAGACCGCAGCGCAACTTAGCCACCAGAACACAGAGCGGCATACCCATGAGACCACATTTCATGCTAAGCACTGGACTTGTGTGCACTTATGCAGTAGACTTGAGCTCTCCTGGCTCAACATAGCCAGTAGTGCGCAGCGCAACTGAGCCACCAGAACACAGAGCGGCATACCCATGAGTCCACATTTCCTGTTAGGCACTGGCCCGTGTGTGCGCTTATCCTGTAGACTTGGGCTCTCCTGGCTAAACATAACCAGTAGACCGCAGTGCAACTTAGCCACCAGAACACAGAGCGGTATACCCATGAGACCACATTTCCTGTTAGGCACTGGCCCATGTGTGCGCTTATCCAGTAGACTTGAGCTCTCCTGGCTGACATAGCCAGTAGACCGCAGCGCAATTTAATCACCAGAGCACAGAGCGGCATACCCATGAGACCACATTTCCTGTTAGGCACTGGCCCATGTGTGCGCTTATCCAGTAGACTTGAGCTCTCCTGGCTGAACATAGCCAGTAGACCGCAGCGCAACTTAGCCACCATAACACAGAGCGGCATACCCATGAGACCACATTTCCTTGTAGGCACTGGCCCACGTGTGCGCTTTTCCAGTAGACTTGAGCTCTCCTGGTTGAACATAGCCAGTAGACCGCAGCGCAACTTAGCCACCAGAACACAGAGCGGCATACCCATGAGACCACATTTCCTGTTAGGCACTGGCCCATGTGTGCGCTTATCCTGTAGACTTGAGCTCTCCTGGCTGAACATAGCCAGTACACCGCAGCGTAACTTAGCCACCAGAACACAGAGCGGCATACACATGAGACCACATTTCCTGTTAGGCACTGGCCCACGTGTGCGCTTATCCAGTAGACTTGAGGTCTCCTGGCTGAACATAGCCAGTAGACGGCAGCACAATTTAGCCACCAGAACACAGAGCGCCATACCCATGAGGCCACATTTCCTATTAGGCACTTGCCCACGTGTGCGCTTATCCAGTACACTTGAGCTCTCCTGGCTGAACATAGCCAGTAGACTGCAGCACAACTTAGCCACTAGAACACAGAGCGGCATACCCATGAGACCACATTTCCTGTTAGGCACTCGCCCACGTGTGCGCTTATCCAGTAGACTTGAGCGCTCCTGGCTGAACATAGCCAGTAGACTGCAGCGCAACTTAGCCATCAGAACACAGAGCGGCATACCCATGAGACCACATTTCCTGTTAGGCACTGGCCCATGTGTGCACTTATCCAGTAGAGTTGAGCTCTCCTGGCTGAACATAGCCAGTAGTGCGCACCACAACCTAACCACCAGAACACAGAGCAGCATACCAATGAGACCATATTTCCTGTTAGGCAATGGCCCACGTGTGCGCTTATCCAGTAGACTTGAGCGCTCCTGGCTGAACATAGCCAGTAGACCGCAGCGCAACTTAGCCACCATAACACAGAGCGGCATACCCATGAGACCACATTTCCTGTTAGGCACTGGCCCACGTGTGCACTTATCCAGTAGATTTGAGCGCTCCTGGCTGAACATAGCCAGTAGACCGTAGCGCAACTTAGCCACCAGAACACAGAGCGGCATACCCATGAGACCACATTTCCTGTTAGGCACTGGCCCACGTGTGCGCTTATCCAGTAGACTTGAGCTCTCTTGGCTGAACATAGCCAGTCATGCACAGCTCAATTTAGCCACCAGAACACAGAGCTTCATGCCCATGAGACCACATTTCCTGTTAGGCACTGGCCCATGTGTGCGCTTATCCAGTAGACTTGAGCGCTCCTGGCTGAACATAGCCAGTAGACTGCAGCGCAACTTAGCCACCAGAACACAGAGCAGCATACCAATGAGACCATATTTCCTGTTAGGCACTGGCCCACCTGTGTGCTTATCCTGTAGACTTGAGCGCTCCTGGCTGAACCTAGCCAGTAGACCGCAGCGCAACTTAGCCACCATAACACAGTGCGGCATACCCATGAGACCACATTTCCTGTTAGGCACTGGCCCACGTGTGCGCTTATCCAGTAGACTTGAGCGCTCCTGGCTGAACATAGCCCGTAGACCGCTCCGCAACTTAGCCACCATAACACAGAGCGGCATACCCATGAGACCACATTTCCTGTTAGGCACTGGCCCATGTGTGCGCTTATCCAGTAGACTTGAGCGCTCCTGGCTGAACATAGCCAGTAGACTGCAGCGCAACTTAGCCACCAGAACACAGAGCAGCATACCAATGAGACCATATTTCCTGTTAGGCACTGGCCCACCTGTGTGCTTATCCTGTAGACTTGAGCGCTCCTGGCTGAACATAGCCAGTAGACCGCAGCGCAACTTAGCCACCATAACACAGTGCGGCATACCCATGAGACCACATTTCCTGTTAGGCACTGGCCCACGTGTGCGCTTATCCAGTAGACCTGAGCGCTCATGGCTGAACATAGCCAGTAGACCGCTCCGCAACTTAGCCACCATAACACAGAGCGGCATACCCATGAGACCACATTTCCTGTTAGGCACTGGCCCACGTGTGCACTTATCCAGTAGACTTGAGCGCTCCTGGCTGAACATAGCCAGTAGACTGCAGCGCAACTTAGCCACCACAACACAGAGCGGCATACTCATGAGACCATATTTCCTGTTAGGCACTGGCCCACGTGTGCGCTTATCCAGTAGACTTGAGTGCTCCTGGCTGAACATAGCCAGTAGACCGCAGTGCAACTTAGCCACCATAACACAGAGCGGCATACCCATGAGACCACATTTCCTGTTAGGCACTGGCCCACGTGTGCGCTTATCCAGTAGACTTGAGCTCTCCTGGCAAAACATAGCCAGTCATGGGCAGCTCAATTTAGCCACCAGAACACAGAGCTTCATACCCATGAGACCAGATTTCCTGTTAGGCACTGGCCCATGTGTGCGCTTATCCGGTAAACTTGAGCGCTCCTGGCTGAACATAGCCAGTAGACTGCAGCGCAACTTAGCCACCAGAACACAGAGCAGCATACCAATGAGACCATATTTCCTGTTAGGCACTGGCCCACGTGTGCGCTTATCCAGTAGACTTGAGCGCTCCTGGCTGAACATAGCCAGTAGACCGCAGCGCAACTTAGCCACCAGAACACAGAGCGGCATACCCATGAGACCACATTTCCTGTTAGGCACTGGCCCATGTGTGCGCTTATCCAGTAGAGTTGAGATCTCCTGGCTGAACATAGCCAGTAGTGTGCACCACAACTTAGCCACCAGAACACAGAGCCGCATACCAATGAGACCATATTTCTTGTTAGGCACTGGACCATGTGTGCGCTTATCCAGTAGACTTGAGCGCTCCTGGCTGAACATAGCCAGTAGACCACAGCGCAACTTAGCCACCATAACACAGAGCGGCATACCCATGAGACCACATTTCCTGTTAGGCACTGGCCCACGTGTGCGCTTATCCAGTAGACTTGAGCGCTCCTGGATGAACATAGCCAGTAGACCGCAGCGCAACTTAGCCACCATAACACAGAGCGGCATACCCATGAGACCACATTTCCTGTTAGGCACCGGCCCACGTGAGCACTTATCCAGTAGACTTGAGCGCTCCTGGCTGAACATAGCCAGTAGACTGCAGCGCAACTTAGCCACCACAACACAGAGCGGCATACCCACGAGACCATATTTCCTGTTAGGCACTGGCCCACGTGTGCGCTTATCCAGTAGACTTGAGCGCTCCTGGCTGAACATAGCCAGTAGACCTCAGCGCAACTTAGCCACCATAACACAGAGCGGCATACCCATGAGACCACATTTCCTGTTAGGCACCGGCCCACGTATGCACTTATCCAGTAGACTTGAGCGCTCCTGGCTGAACATAGCCAGTAGACTGCAGCGCAACTTAGCCACCAGAACACAGAGCAGCATACCCATGAGACCATATTTCTTGTTAGGCACTGGCCCACGTGTGCGCTTATCAAGTAGACTTGAGCGCTCCTGGCTGAACATAGCCAGTAGACCGCAGCGCAACTTAGCCACTATAACACAGAGCGGCATACCCATGAGACCACATTTCCTGTTAGGGACTGGACCATGTATGCGCTTATCCAGTAGAGTTGAGCTCTCCTGGCTGAACATAGCCAGTAGTGCGCACCACAACTTAGCCACCATATCACAGATCGGCATACCCATGAGACCACATTTCCTGTTAGGCACTGGCCCATGTGTGCGCTTATCCAGTAGAGTTGAGCTCTCCTGTCTGAAAATAGCCAGTAGTGCGCACCACAACTTAGCCACCAGAACACAGAGCACCATACCAATGAGACCATATTTCCTGTTAGGCACTGGCCCACGTGTGCGCTTATCCAGTAGACTTGAGCGCTCCTGGCTGAACATAGCCAGTAGACTGCAGCGCAACTTAGCCACCAGAACACAGAGCAGCATACCAATGAGACCATATTTCCTGTTAGGCACTGGCCCACCTGTGTGCTTATCCTGTAGACTTGAGCGCTCCTGGCTGAACATAGCCAGTAGACCGCAGCGCAACTTAGCCACCATAACACAGTGCGGCATACCCATGAGACCACATTTCCTGTTAGGCACTGGCCCACGTGTGCGCTTATCCAGTAGACCTGAGCGCTCCTGGCTGAACATAGCCAGTAGACCGCTCCGCAACTTAGCCACCATAACACAGAGCGGCATACCCATGAGACCACATTTCCTGTTAGGCACTGGCCCACGTGTGCACTTATCCAGTAGACTTGAGCGCTCCTGGCTGAACATAGCCAGTAGACTGCAGCGCAACTTAGCCACCACAACACAGAGCGGCATACTCATGAGACCATATTTCCTGTTAGGCACTGGCCCACGTGTGCGCTTATCCAGTAGACTTGAGTGCTCCTGGCTGAACATAGCCAGTAGACCGCAGTGCAACTTAGCCACCATAACACAGAGCGGCATACCCATGAGACCACATTTCCTGTTAGGCACTGGCCCACGTGTGCGCTTATCCAGTAGACTTGAGCTCTCCTGGCTGAACATAGCCAGTCATGGGCAGCTCAATTTAGCCACCAGAACACAGAGCTTCATACCCATGAGACCACATTTCCTGTTAGGCACTGGCCCATGTGTGCGCTTATCCGGTAAACTTGAGCGCTCCTGGCTGAACATAGCCAGTAGACTGCAGCGCAACTTAGCCACCAGAACACAGAGCAGCATACCAATGAGACCATATTTCCTGTTAGGCACTGGCCCACGTGTGCGCTTATCCAGTAGACTTGAGCGCTCCTGGCTGAACATAGCCAGTAGACCGCAGCGCAACTTAGCCACCAGAACACAGAGCGGCATACCCATGAGACCACATTTCCTGTTAGGCACTGGCCCACGTGTGCGCTTATCCAGTAGAGTTGAGATCTCCTGGCTGAACATAGCCAGTAGTGTGCACCACAACTTAGCCACCAGAACACAGAGCCGCATACCAATGAGACCATATTTCTTGTTAGGCACTGGACCATGTGTGCGCTTATCCAGTAGACTTGAGCGCTCCTGGCTGAACATAGCCAGTAGACCACAGCGCAACTTAGCCACCATAACACAGAGCGGCATACCCATGAGACCACATTTCCTGTTAGGCACTGGCCCACGTGTGCGCTTATCCAGTAGACTTGAGCGCTCCTGGATGAACATAGCCAGTAGACCACAGCGCAACTTAGCCACCATAACACAGAGCGGCATACCCATGAGACCACATTTCCTGTTAGGCACCGGCCCACGTGTGCACTTATCCAGTAGACTTGAGCGCTCCTGGCTGAACATAGCCAGTAGACTGCAGCGCAACTTAGCCACCACAACACAGAGCGGCATACCCACGAGACCATATTTCCTGTTAGGCACTGGCCCACATGTGCGCTTATCCAGTAGACTTGAGCGCTCCTGGCTGAACATAGCCAGTAGACTGCAGCGCAACTTAGCCACCACAACACAGAGCGGCATACCCATGAGACCACATTTCCTGTTAGGCACTGGCCCACGTGTGCGCTTATCCAGTAGACTTGAGCTCTCTTGGCTGAACATAGCCAGTCATGCACAGCTCAATTTAGCCACCAGAACACAGAGCTTCATGCCCATGAGACCACATTTCCTGTTAGGCACTGGCCCATGTGTGCGCTTATCCAGTAGACTTGAGCGCTCCTGGCTGAACATAGCCAGTAGACTGCAGCGCAACTTAGCCACCAGAACACAGAGCAGCATACCAATGAGACCATATTTCCTGTTAGGCACTGGCCCACCTGTGTGCTTATCCTGTAGACTTGAGCGCTCCTGGCTGAACCTAGCCAGTAGACCGCAGCGCAACTTAGCCACCATAACACAGTGCGGCATACCCATGAGACCACATTTCCTGTTAGGCACTGGCCCACGTGTGCGCTTATCCAGTAGACTTGAGCGCTCCTGGCTGAACATAGCCCGTAGACCGCTCCGCAACTTAGCCACCATAACACAGAGCGGCATACCCATGAGACCACATTTCCTGTTAGGCACTGGCCCATGTGTGCGCTTATCCAGTAGACTTGAGCGCTCCTGGCTGAAAATAGCCAGTAGACCGCAGCGCAACTTAGCCACCAGAACACAGAGCGGCATACCCATGACACCACATTTCCTGTTAGGCACTGGCCCACGTGTGCGCTTATCCAGTAGAGTTGAGCTCTCCTGGCTGAACATAGCCAGTAGTGCGCACCACAACTTAGCCACCAGAACACAGAGCAGCATACCAATGAGACCATATTTCTTGTTAGGCACTACACCATGTGTGCGCTTATCCAGTAGACTTGAGCACTCCTGGCTAAACATAGCCAGTAGACCGCAGCGCAACTTAGCCACCATAACACAGAGCGGCATACCCATGAGACCACATTTCCTGTTAGGCACTGGCCCACATATTCGCTTATCCAGTAGACTTGAGCTCTCTTGGCTGAACATAGCCAGTCATGCACAGCTCAATTTAGCCACCAGAACACAGAGCTTCATACCCATGAGACCACATTTCCTGTTAGGTACCGGACCATGTGTGCGCTTATCCAGTAGACTTGAGCGCTCCTGGCTGAACATAGCCAGTAGACTGCAGCGCAACTTAGCCACCAGAACACAGAACAGCATACCAATGAGACCATATTTCCTGTTAGGCACTGGCCCACCTGTATGCTAATCCAGTAGACTTGAGCGCTCCTGGCTGAACATAGCCAGTAGACCGCAGCGCAACTTAGCCACCATAACACAGAGCGGCATACCCATGAGACCACATTTCCTGTTAGGCACTGGCCCACGTGTGCGCTTATCCAGTAGTGTTGAGCTCTCCTGGCTGAACATGGCCAGTAGTGCGCACCACAATTTAGCCACCAGAACACAGAGCAGCATACAAATGAGACCATATTTCCTTTTAGGCACTGGCCCACGTGTGTGCTTATCCAGTTGACTTGAGCGCTCCTGGCTGAACATAGCCAGTAGACTGCAGGGCAACTTAGCCACCATAACACAGAGCGGCATACCCATGAGACCACATTTCCTGTTACGCACCGGCCCATGTGTGCGCTTATCCAGTAGACTTGAGCGCTCCTGGCTGAACATAGCCAGTAGACTGCAGCGCAACTTAGCCACCAGAACACAGAGCAGCATACCCATGAGACCATATTTCCTGTTAGGTACTGGCCCACGTGTGCGCTTATCCAGTAGACTTGAGCGCTCCTGGCTGAACATAGCCAGTAGACCGCAGCGCAACTTAGCCACCATAACACAGAGCGGCATACCCATGAGACCACATTTCCTGTTAGGCACCGGCCCACGTGTGCATTTATCCAGTATACCTGAGCGCTCCTGGCTGAACATAGCCAGTAGACTGCAGCACAACTTAGCCACCAGAACACAGAGCAGCATACCGATGAGACCATATTTCCTGTTAGGCACTGGCCCACGTGTGCTCTTATCCAGTAGACTTGAGCGCTCCTGGCTGAACATAGCCAGTAGACCGCAGCGCAACTTAGCCATCATAACACAGAGCGGCATACCAATGAGACCATATTTCTTGTTAGGCACTCAACCATGTGTGCGCTTATCCAGTAGACTTGAGCACTCCTGGCTAAACATAGCCAGTAGACCGCAGCGCAACTTAGCCACCATAACACAGAGTGGCATACCCATGAGACCACGTTTCCTGTTAGGCACTGGCCCACGTGTGCGCTTATCCAGTAGACTTGAGCTCTCCTGGCTGAACATAGCCAGTCATGCACAGCTCAATTTAGCCACCAGAGCACAGAGCTTCATACCCATGAGACCACATTTCCTGTTAGGCACTGGCCCATGTGTGCGCTTATCCAGTAGACTTGAGCGCTCCTGGCTGAACATAGCCAGTAGACTGCAGCGCAACTTAGCCACCAGAACACAGAGCAGCATACCAATGAGGCCATATTTCCTGTTAGGCACTGGCCCACCTGTGTGCTTATCCAGTAGACTTGAGCGCTCCTGGCTGAACATAGCCAGTAGACCGCAGCGCAACTTAGCCACCATAACACAGAGCGGCATACCCATGAGACCATATTTCCTGTTAGGCACTGGCCCACATGTGCGCTTATCCAGTAGACTTGAGCGCTCCTAGCTGAACATAGCCTGTAGACCGCAGCGCAACTTAGCCACCATAACACAGAGCGGCATACCCATGAGACCACATTTCCTGTTAGGCACTGGCCCACGTGTGCGCTTATCCATTAGAGTTGAGCTCTCCTGGCTGAACATAGCCAGTAGTGCGTACCACAACTTAGCCACCAGAACAACGAGCAGCATACCAATGAGACCATATTTCTTGTTAGGCACTGGCCCACGTGTGCGCTTATCCAGTAGACTTAAGCTCTCCTGGCTGAACATAGCCATTAGTGCGTACCACAACTTAGCCACCAGAACAACGAGCAGCATACCAATGAGACCATATTTCTTGTTAGGCACTGGCCCACGTGTGCGCTTATCCAGTAGACTTGAGCGCTCCTGGCTGAACATAGCCATTAGTGCGTACCACAACTTAGCCACCAGAACAACGAGCAGCATACCAATGAGACCATATTTCTTGTTAGGCACTGGCCCACGTGTGCGCTTATACAGTAGACTTGAGCTCTCCTGGCTGAACATAGCCAGTCATGCGCAGCTCAATTTAGCCACCAGAACACAGAGCAGCATACCCATGAGACCACATTTCCTGTTAGGCACTGGCCCACGTGTGCGCTTATCCAGTAGAGTTGAGCTCTCCTGGCTGAACATAGCCAGTAGTGCGTACCACAACTTAGCCACCAGAACAACGAGCAGCATACCAATGAGACCATATTTCTTGTTAGGCACTGGCCCACGTGTGCGCTTATCCAGTAGACTTGAGCTCTCCTGGCTGAACATAGCCAGTCATGCGCAGCTCAATTTAGCCACCAGAACACAGAGCAGCATACCAATGAGACCATATTTCTTGTTAGGCACTGGCCCACGTGTGCGCTTATCCAGTAGACTTGAGCGCTCCTGGCTGAACATAGCCAGTCATGCGCAGCTCAATTTAGCCACCAGCACACAGAGATTCATACCCATGAGACCACATTTCCTGGTAGGCACTGGCCCATGTGTGTGCTTATCCAGTAGACTTGAGCGCTCCTGGCTGAACATAGCCAGTAGACTGCAGCGCAACTTAGCCACCATAACACAGAGCGGCATACCCATGAGACCACATTTCCTGTTAGGCACCGGCCCACGTGTGCGCTTATCCAGTAGACTTGAGCGCTCCTGGCTGAACATAGCCAGTAGACTGCAGCGCAACTTAGCCACCAGAACACAGAGCGGCATACCCATGAGACCACATTTCCTGTTAGGCACCGGCCCACGTGTGTATTTATCCAGTATACTTGAGCGCTCCTGGCTGAACATAGCCAGTAGACTGCAGCGCAACTTAGCCACCAGAACACAGAGCGGCATACCGATGAGACCATATTTCCTGTTAGGCACTGGCCCAAGTGTGCGCTTATCCAGTAGACTTGAGCGCTCCTGGCTGAACATAGCCAGTAGACCGCAGCGCAACTTAGCCATCATAACACAGAGCGGCATACCCATGAGACCACATTTCCTGTTAGGCACTGGTCCACGTGTGCGCTTATCCAGTAGAGTTGAGCTCTCCTGGCTGAACATAGCCAGTAGTGCGCACCACAACTTAGCCACCAGAACACAGAGCAGTATACAAATGAGACCATATTTCTTGTTAGGCACTCGACCATGTGTGCGCTTATCCAGAAGACTTGAGCACTCCTGGCTAAACATAGCCAGTAGACCGCAGCGCAACTTAGCCACCATAACACAGAGCGGCATACCCATGAGACCACGTTTCCTGTTAGGCACTGGCTCACGTGTGTGCTTATCCAGTAGACTTGAGCTCTCCTGGCTGAACATAGCCAGTCATGCACAGCTCAATTTAGCCACCAGAACACAAAGCTTCATACCCATGAGACCACATTTCCTGTTAGGCACTGGCCCATGTGTGAACTTATCCAGTAGACTTGAGTGCTCCTGGCTGAACATAGCCAGTAGACTGCAGCGCAACTTAGCCACCAGAACACAGAGTAGCATACCAATGAGACAATATTTCCTGTTAGGCACTGGCCCACCTGTGTGCTTATCCAGTAGACTTGAGCGCTCCTGGCTGAACATAGCCAGTAGACCGCATTGAACTTAGCCACCATAACACAGAGCGGCATACCAATGAGACCACATTTCCTGTTAGGCACTGGCCCACGTGTGCGCTTATCCAGTAGACCTGAGCTCTCCTGGCTGAACATAGCCAGTAGACCGCAGCGCAACTTAGCCACCATAACACAGAGCGGCATACCCATGAGACCACATTTCATATTCGGCACTGGCCCACGTGTGCGCTTATCCAATAGACTTGAGCTCTCCTGGCTGAACATAGCTAGTAGACCTCAGTGCAACTTAGCCACTAGAACACAGAGCGGCATACCAATGAGACCACATTTCAGGTTAGGCACTGGCCCATGTGGCCGCTTATCCAGTAGATTTGAGCTCTCCTGGCTGAACATAGCCAGTACGCCCCAGCACAACTTAGCCACCAGAACACAGAGAGGCATACCCATGAGACCACATTTCCTGTGAGGCACTGGCCCACGTGTGTGCTTATCCAGTAGACTTGAGCTCTCCCATACCTAGTAGACCACAGCACAGCTTAGCCACTAGATCACAGAGTGGCATACCCATGGGACCACATTTCATGTTAGGCACTGGCCCGTGTGTGCGCTTATCCAGTAGACTTGAGCTCTCCTGGCTGAACATAGCCAGTACGCCCCAGCACAACTTAGCCACCAGAACACAGAGCGGCATACCCATGAGACCACATTTCCTGTTAGGCACTGGCCCACGTGTGTGCTTATCCAGTAGACTTGAGCTCTCCCATACCTAGTAGACCACAGCACAACTTAGCCACTAGATCACAGAGTGGCATACCCATGAAACCACATTTCATGTTAGGCACTGGCCCATGTGTGCGCTTATCCAATAGACTTGAGCTCTCCTGGCTGAACATAGCTAGTAGACCTCAGTGCAACTTAGCCACTAGAACACAGAGCGGCATACAAATGAGACCACATTTCAGGTTAGGCACTGGCCCATGTGGCCGCTTATCCAGTAGATTTGAGTTCTCCTGGCTGAACATAGCCAGTACGCCCCAGCACAATTTAGCCACCAGAACACAGAGAGGCATACCCATGAGACCACATTTCATGTTAGGCACTGGCCCACATGTGCGTTTATCCAATAGACTTGAGCTCTCCTGGCTGAACATAGCTAGTAGACTGCAGCACAACTTAGCCACTAGAACACAGGGCGGCCTGCCCATGAGACCACATTTCATGTTAGGCACTGGCCCACGTGTGCGCTTAACTAGTAGATTACAGCTATCCTGGCTGAACATAGCTAGTAGACCGCAGTGCAACGTATCCACTAGAGCACAGAACGGCATGACCATGAGACCACATTTCATGTTAGGCACTGGCCCACGTGTGCACTTATCCATTAGACTTGAGCGCTCCTGGCTGAACATAGCTAGTAGACCTCAGGGCAAGGTATCCACTAGAACACAGAGCGCATGGCCATGAGACCAAATTTCATGTTAGGCACGGGCCCACATGTGTGCTTATCCATCAGACTTGAGCTCTCCTGGCTGAACACAGCTAGTACACTGCAGCACAACTTAGCCACTAGAACACAGAGGGGCATGCCCATGAGACCACATTTCATGTTAGGCACTGGCCCATGTGTGCGCTTATCTAGAAGATTTGAGCTCCCCTGGCTGAACATAGTTAGTAGACCACAGCGCAACTTAGCCACTAGAAAACAGAGTGCATGACCATGAGACCACATTTCATGCTAGGCACTGGCCCATGTGTGCGCTTATCTAGTAGATTTGAGCTCCCCTGGCTGAACATAGCTAGTAGACCGCAGCGCAATTTAGCCACTAGAAAACAGAGTGCATGCCCATGAGACCACATTTCATGTTAGGCACTGGCCCATGTGTGCGCTTATCTAGTAGATTTGAGCTCCCCTGGCTGAACATAGCTAGTAGACCGCAGCGCAATTTAGCCACTAGAAAACAGTGTGCATGACCATGAGACCACATTTCATTTTAGGCACTGGCCCACGTGTGCGCTTATCCATTACACTTGAGCTCTCCTGGCTGAACATAGCTAGTAGACTGCAGCACAAATTAGCCACTAGAACACAGAGCGCCATACCCATGAGACTACATTTCATGTTAGGGACTGGCTCATGTGTGCGCTTATCTAGTAGATTTGAGCTCTCCTGGCTGAACATAGCCAGTAGGCTGCAGCACAATTTAGCCACTAGAACACCAAGCGCATGACCATGAGACCACATTTCATGTTATGCACTGGCCCACGTGTGCGCTTATCTAGTAGATTTGAGCTCTCCTGGCTGAACAGAGCTAGTAGACCGCACGCAACTTAGTCACTAGAAGACAGAGCACATGATCATGAGAGCACATTTCATGTTAGGCACTGGCCCACGTATGCGCTTATCCAGTAGACTTGTTTGCTCGTGGCTGAACATAGCCAGTAGACCGCAGCGCAACTTAGCCACCATAACACAGAGCGGCATACCCATGAGACCACATTTCCTGTTAGGCACCGGCCCACGTGTGCATTTATCCAGTATACCTGAGCGCTCCTGGCTGAACATAGCCAGTAGACTGCAGCACAACTTAGCCACCAGAACACAGAGCAGCATACCGATGAGACCATATTTCCTGTTAGGCACTGGCCCACGTGTGCTCTTATCCAGTAGACTTGAGCGCTCCTGGCTGAACATAGCCAGTAGACCGCAGCGCAACTTAGCCATCATAACACAGAGCGGCATACCAATGAGACCATATTTCTTGTTAGGCACTCAACCATGTGTGCGCTTATCCAGTAGACTTGAGCACTCCTGGCTAAACATAGCCAGTAGACCGCAGCGCAACTTAGCCACCATAACACAGAGTGGCATACCCATGAGACCACGTTTCCTGTTAGGCACTGGCCCACGTGTGCGCTTATCCAGTAGACTTGAGCTCTCCTGGCTGAACATAGCCAGTCATGCACAGCTCAATTTAGCCACCAGAGCACAGAGCTTCATACCCATGAGACCACATTTCCTGTTAGGCACTGGCCCATGTGTGCGCTTATCCAGTAGACTTGAGCGCTCCTGGCTGAACATAGCCAGTAGACTGCAGCGCAACTTAGCCACCAGAACACAGAGCAGCATACCAATGAGGCCATATTTCCTGTTAGGCACTGGCCCACCTGTGTGCTTATCCAGTAGACTTGAGCGCTCCTGGCTGAACATAGCCAGTAGACCGCAGCGCAACTTAGCCACCATAACACAGAGCGGCATACCCATGAGACCATATTTCCTGTTAGGCACTGGCCCACATGTGCGCTTATCCAGTAGACTTGAGCGCTCCTAGCTGAACATAGCCTGTAGACCGCAGCGCAACTTAGCCACCATAACACAGAGCGGCATACCCATGAGACCACATTTCCTGTTAGGCACTGGCCCACGTGTGCGCTTATCCATTAGAGTTGAGCTCTCCTGGCTGAACATAGCCAGTAGTGCGTACCACAACTTAGCCACCAGAACAACGAGCAGCATACCAATGAGACCATATTTCTTGTTAGGCACTGGCCCACGTGTGCGCTTATCCAGTAGACTTAAGCTCTCCTGGCTGAACATAGCCATTAGTGCGTACCACAACTTAGCCACCAGAACAACGAGCAGCATACCAATGAGACCATATTTCTTGTTAGGCACTGGCCCACGTGTGCGCTTATCCAGTAGACTTGAGCGCTCCTGGCTGAACATAGCCATTAGTGCGTACCACAACTTAGCCACCAGAACAACGAGCAGCATACCAATGAGACCATATTTCTTGTTAGGCACTGGCCCACGTGTGCGCTTATACAGTAGACTTGAGCTCTCCTGGCTGAACATAGCCAGTCATGCGCAGCTCAATTTAGCCACCAGAACACAGAGCAGCATACCCATGAGACCACATTTCCTGTTAGGCACTGGCCCACGTGTGCGCTTATCCAGTAGAGTTGAGCTCTCCTGGCTGAACATAGGCAGTAGTGCGTACCACAACTTAGCCACCAGAACAACGAGCAGCATACCAATGAGACCATATTTCTTGTTAGGCACTGGCCCACGTGTGCGCTTATCCAGTAGACTTGAGCTCTCCTGGCTGAACATAGCCAGTCATGCGCAGCTCAATTTAGCCACCAGAACACAGAGCAGCATACCAATGAGACCATATTTCTTGTTAGGCACTGGCCCACGTGTGCGCTTATCCAGTAGACTTGAGCGCTCCTGGCTGAACATAGCCAGTCATGCGCAGCTCAATTTAGCCACCAGCACACAGAGATTCATACCCATGAGACCACATTTCCTGTTAGGCACTGGCCCATGTGTGTGCTTATCCAGTAGACTTGAGCGCTCCTGGCTGAACATAGCCAGTAGACTGCAGCGCAACTTAGCCACCATAACACAGAGCGGCATACCCATGAGACCACATTTCCTGTTAGGCACCGGCCCACGTGTGCGCTTATCCAGTAGACTTGAGCGCTCCTGGCTGAACATAGCCAGTAGACTGCAGCGCAACTTAGCCACCAGAACACAGAGCGGCATACCCATGAGACCATATTTCCTGTTAGGCACTGGCCCACGTGTGCGCTTATCCAGTAGACTTGAGCGCTCCTGGCTGAACATAGCCAGTAGACTGCAGCGCAACTTAGCCACCAGAACACAGAGCGGCATACCCATGAGACCACATTTCCTGTTAGGCACCGGCCCACGTGTGTATTTATCCAGTATACTTGAGCGCTCCTGGCTGAACATAGCCAGTAGACTGCAGCGCAACTTAGCCACCAGAACACAGAGCGGCATACCGATGAGACCATATTTCCTGTTAGGCACTGGCCCAAGTGTGCGCTTATCCAGTAGACTTGAGCGCTCCTGGCTGAACATAGCCAGTAGACCGCAGCGCAACTTAGCCATCATAACACAGAGCGGCATACCCATGAGACCACATTTCCTGTTAGGCACTGGTCCACGTGTGCGCTTATCCAGTAGAGTTGAGCTCTCCTGGCTGAACATAGCCAGTAGTGCGCACCACAACTTAGCCACCAGAACACAGAGCAGTATACAAATGAGACCATATTTCTTGTTAGGCACTCGACCATGTGTGCGCTTATCCAGAAGACTTGAGCACTCCTGGCTAAACATAGCCAGTAGACCGCAGCGCAACTTAGCCACCATAACACAGAGCGGCATACCCATGAGACCACGTTTCCTGTTAGGCACTGGCTCACGTGTGTGCTTATCCAGTAGACTTGAGCTCTCCTGGCTGAACATAGCCAGTCATGCACAGCTCAATTTAGCCACCAGAACACAAAGCTTCATACCCATGAGACCACATTTCCTGTTAGGCACTGGCCCATGTGTGAACTTATCCAGTAGACTTGAGTGCTCCTGGCTGAACATAGCCAGTAGACTGCAGCGCAACTTAGCCACCAGAACACAGAGTAGCATACCAATGAGACAATATTTCCTGTTAGGCACTGGCCCACCTGTGTGCTTATCCAGTAGACTTGAGCGCTCCTGGCTGAACATAGCCAGTAGACCGCATTGAACTTAGCCACCATAACACAGAGCGGCATACCAATGAGACCACATTTCCTGTTAGGCACTGGCCCACGTGTGCGCTTATCCAGTAGACCTGAGCTCTCCTGGCTGAACATAGCCAGTAGACCGCAGCGCAACTTAGCCACCATAACACAGAGCGGCATACCCATGAGACCACATTTCATATTAGGCACTGGCCCACGTGTGCGCTTATCCAATAGACTTGAGCTCTCCTGGCTGAACATAGCTAGTAGACCTCAGTGCAACTTAGCCACTAGAACACAGAGCGGCATACCAATGAGACCACATTTCAGGTTAGGCACTGGCCCATGTGGCCGCTTATCCAGTAGATTTGAGCTCTCCTGGCTGAACATAGCCAGTACGCCCCAGCACAACTTAGCCACCAGAACACAGAGAGGCATACCCATGAGACCACATTTCCTGTGAGGCACTGGCCCACGTGTGTGCTTATCCAGTAGACTTGAGCTCTCCCATACCTAGTAGACCACAGCACAGCTTAGCCACTAGATCACAGAGTGGCATACCCATGGGACCACATTTCATGTTAGGCACTGGCCCGTGTGTGCGCTTATCCAGTAGACTTGAGCTCTCCTGGCTGAACATAGCCAGTACGCCCCAGCACAACTTAGCCACCAGAACACAGAGCGGCATACCCATGAGACCACATTTCCTGTTAGGCACTGGCCCACGTGTGTGCTTATCCAGTAGACTTGAGCTCTCCCATACCTAGTAGACCACAGCACAACTTAGCCACTAGATCACAGAGTGGCATACCCATGAAACCACATTTCATGTTAGGCACTGGCCCATGTGTGCGCTTATCCAATAGACTTGAGCTCTCCTGGCTGAACATAGCTAGTAGACCTCAGTGCAACTTAGCCACTAGAACACAGAGCGGCATACAAATGAGACCACATTTCAGGTTAGGCACTGGCCCATGTGGCCGCTTATCCAGTAGATTTGAGTTCTCCTGGCTGAACATAGCCAGTACGCCCCAGCACAATTTAGCCACCAGAACACAGAGCGGCATACCCATGAGACCACATTTCATGTTAGGCACTGGCCCACATGTGCGTTTATCCAATAGACTTGAGCTCTCCTGGCTGAACATAGCTAGTAGACTGCAGCACAACTTAGCCACTAGAACACAGGGCGGCATGCCCATGAGACCACATTTCATGTTAGGCACTGGCCCACGTGTGCGCTTAACTAGTAGATTACAGCTATCCTGGCTGAACATAGCTAGTAGACCGCAGTGCAACGTATCCACTAGAGCACAGAACGGCATGACCATGAGACCACATTTCATGTTAGGCACTGGCCCACGTGTGCACTTATCCATTAGACTTGAGCGCTCCTGGCTGAACATAGCTAGTAGACCTCAGGGCAAGGTATCCACTAGAACACAGAGCGCATGGCCATGAGACCAAATTTCATGTTAGGCACGGGCCCACATGTGTGCTTATCCATCAGACTTGAGCTCTCCTGGCTGAACACAGCTAGTACACTGCAGCACAACTTAGCCACTAGAACACAGAGGGGCATGCCCATGAGACCACATTTCATGTTAGGCACTGGCCCATGTGTGCGCTTATCTAGAAGATTTGAGCTCCCCTGGCTGAACATAGTTAGTAGACCACAGCGCAACTTAGCCACTAGAAAACAGAGTGCATGACCATGAGACCACATTTCATGCTAGGCACTGGCCCATGTGTGCGCTTATCTAGTAGATTTGAGCTCCCCTGGCTGAACATAGCTAGTAGACCGCAGCGCAATTTAGCCACTAGAAAACAGAGTGCATACCCATGAGACCACATTTCATGTTAGGCACTGGCCCATGTGTGCGCTTATCTAGTAGATTTGAGCTCCCCTGGCTGAACATAGCTAGTAGACCGCAGCGCAATTTAGCCACTAGAAAACAGTGTGCATGACCATGAGACCACATTTCATTTTAGGCACTGGCCCACGTGTGCGCTTATCCATTACACTTGAGCTCTCCTGGCTGAACATAGCTAGTAGACTGCAGCACAAATTAGCCACTAGAACACAGAGCGCCATACCCATGAGACTACATTTCATGTTAGGGACTGGCTCATGTGTGCGCTTATCTAGTAGATTTGAGCTCTCCTGGCTGAACATAGCCAGTAGGCTGCAGCACAATTTAGCCACTAGAACACCAAGCGCATGACCATGAGACCACATTTCATGTTATGCACTGGCCCACGTGTGCGCTTATCTAGTAGATTTGAGCTCTCCTGGCTGAACAGAGCTAGTAGACCGCACGCAACTTAGTCACTAGAAGACAGAGCACATGATCATGAGAGCACATTTCATGTTAGGCACTGGCCCACGTATGCGCTTATCCAGTAGACTTGTTTGCTCGTGGCTGAACATAGCCAGTAGACCGCAGCGCAATTTAGCCACCAGAACACAGAGTGGCATACCCATGAGACCACATTTCATGCTAGGCACTGGCCCACGTGTGCGCTTATCCAGTAGACTTGAGCTCTCCTGGCTGAACATAGCTTGTAGACCGCAGCACAACTTAGCCACCAGAACACAGAGTGGCATACCCATGAGACCACCTTTCATGCTAGGCACTGGCCCATGTGTGCCCTTATCCAGTAGACTTGAGCTCTCCTGGCTGAACATAGCCAGTAGACCGCAGCGAAACCTAGCCACCAGAACACAGAGCTGCATACCCATGAGACCACATTTCCTGTTAGGCACTGGCCCATGTGTGCGCTTATCCAGCATACTTGAGCTCTCCTGGTTGAACATAGCCAGGTGACCGCAGTGCAATTTAGCCACCAGAACAAAGAGCGGCATACTGATGAGACCACATTTCCTCTTAGGCACTGGCCCACGTGTGCGCTTATCCAGTAGACTTGAGCTCTCCTGGCTGAACATAGCCAGTAGACCTCAGGGCAATGTATCCACTAGAACACAGAGCGCATGGCCATGAGACCACATTTCCTGTTAGGAACTGGCCCACATGTGCGCTTATCCAGTAGACTCTAGCTCTCCTGGCTGAACATAGCCAGTAGACTGCTGCGCAACTTAGCCACCAGAACACAGAGCGACATACCCATGAGACCACATTTCATGCTAGGCACTGGCCCATGTGTGCGCTTATCCAGTAGACTTGAGCTCTCCTGGCTGAACATAACCTGTAGATCGCAGCACAACTTAGCCACTAGAAAACAGAGTGCATGACCATGAGACCACGTTTCATGTTAGGCACTGGCCCATGTGTGCGCTTATCTAGTAGATTTGAGCTCCCCTGGCTGAACATAGCTAGTAGACCGCAGCGCAACTTAGCCACTAGAAAACAGAGTGCATGCCCATGAGACCACATTTCATGTTAGGCACTGGCCCATGTGTGCGCTTATCTAGTAGATTTGAGCTCCCCTGGCTGAACATAGCTATTAGACCGCAGCGCAACATAGCCACTAGAAAACAGAGTGCCTGACCATGAGACCACGTTTCATGTTAGGCACTGGCCCACGTGTGTACTTATCCATTATACTTGAGCTCTCCTGGCTGAACATAGCTAGTAGACTGCAGCACAAATTAGCCACTAGAACACCAAGCGCATGACCATGAGACCACATTTCATGTTATGCACTGGCCCACGTGTGCGCTTATCTAGTAGATTTGAGCTCTACTGGCTGAACAGAGCTAGTAGACCGCAGCGCAACTTAGTCACTAGAAGACAGAGCACATGATCATTAGAGCACATTTCCTGTTAGGCACTGGCCCATGTGTGCGCTTATCCAGTAGACTTGAACTCTCCTGGCCGAACATAGCCAGTATATCGCAGTGCAACTTAATCACCAGAGCACAGAGCGGCATACCCATGATACCACATTTCCTTGTAGGCACTGGCCCACGTGTTTGCTTTTCCAGTAGACTTGAGCTCTACTGGTTGAACATAGCCAGTAGACCACAGCGCAACTTAAACACCAGAACACAGAGCGGCATACCCATGAGACCACATTTCCTGTTAGACACTGGCCCATGTGTGCGCTTATCCAGTAGACTTGAGCTCTCCTGGCTGAACATAGCCAGTAGACCGTAGCGCAACTTAGCCACCAGAGCACAGAGCTGCCTACCCATGAGACCACATTTCCTGTTAGACACTGGCCCACTTGTGCGCTTATCCAGTAGACTCTAGCTCTCCTGGCTGATCATAGCCAGTAGACTGCTGTACAACTTAGCCACCAGAACACAGAGCGGCATACCCATGAGACCACATTTCATGCTAGGCACTGGCCATGTGTGCGCTTATGCAGTAGACTTGAGCTCTCCTGGCTCAACATAGCCAGTAGTGCGCAGCGCAATTTAGCCACCAGAACACAGAGCGGCATACCCATGAGTCCACATTTCCTGTTAGGCACGGGCCCGTGTGTGCGCTTATCCAGTAGACTTGAGCTCTCCTGGCTAAACATAACCAGTAGACCGCAGTGCAACTTAGCCACCACAACATAGAGCGGCATACTCATGAGACCACATTTCCTGTTAGGCACTGGCCCATGTGTGCGCTTATCCAGTAGACTTGAGCTCTCCTTGCGGAACATAGCCAGTAGACCGCAGAGCAACTCAACCACCATAACACAGAGCGGCATACCCATGAGACCACATTTCCTTGTAGGCACTGGCCCACGTGTGCACTTTTCCAGTAGACTTGAGCTCTCCTGGCTGAACATAGCCAGTACACCGCAGCGCAACTTAGCCACCAGAACACAGAGCGGCATACCCATGAGACCATATTTCCTGTTAGGCACTGGACCACGTGTGCGCTTATACGGTAGACTTGAGCTCTCCTGGCCGAACATAGCCAGTAGACCGCAGCGCAACTTAGCCACCAGAACACAGAGCGCCATACCCATGAGACCACATTTCCTATTAGGCACTGGCCCACGTGTGCGCTTATCCAGTAGACTTGAGCCCTCCTGGCTGAACACAGCCAGTAGACCGCTGCGCAACTTAGCCACCTGAACACAGACCGGCATACCCATGAGACCATATTTCCTGTTAGGCACTGGCCCACGTGTGCGCTTATCCAGTAGACTTGAGCTCTCCTGGCTGAACATAGCCAGTACACCGCAGCGCAACTTAGCCACCAGAACACAGAGCGGCATACCCATGAGACCATATTTCCTGTTAGGCACTGGACCACGTGTGCGCTTATCTAGTAGACTTGAGCTCTCCTTGCGGAACATAGCCAGTAGACCGCAGAGCAACTCAACCACCATAACACAGAGCGGCATACCCATGAGACCACATTTCCTTGTAGGCACTGGCCCACGTGTGCGCTTTTCCAGTATACTTGAGCTCTCCTGGTTGAACATAGCCAGTAGACCGCAGCGCAACTTAGCCACCAGAACACAGAGCGGCATACCCATGAGACCATATTTCCTGTTAGGCACTGGCCCACGTGTGCGCTTATCCAGTAGACTTGAGCTCTCCTGGCTGAACATAGCCAGTACACCGCAGCGCAACTTAGCCACCAGAACACAGAGCGGCATACCCATGAGACCATATTTCCTATTAGGCACTGGACCACGTGTGCGCTTATACGGTAGACTTGAGCTCTCCTGGCCGAACATAGCCAGTAGACCGCAGCGCAACTTAGCCACCAGAACACAGAGCGCCATACCCATGAGACCACATTTCCTATTAGGCACTGGCCCACGTGTGCGCTTATCCAGTAGACTTGAGCTCTCCTGGCTGAACACAGCCAGTAGACCGCTGCGCAACTTAGCCACCTGAACACAGACCGGCATACCCATGAGACGACATTTCATGCTAGGCACTGGCCATGTGTGCGCTTATGCAGTAGACTTCAGCTCTCCTGGCTCAACATAGCCAGTAGACCGCAGCGCAACTTAGCCACCAGAACACAGAGCGGCATACCCATGAGACCACATTTCATGCTAAGCACTGGACTTGTGTGCACTTATGCAGTAGACTTGAGCTCTCCTGGCTCAACATAGCCAGTAGTGCGCAGCGCAACTGAGCCACCAGAACACAGAGCGGCATACCCATGAGTCCACATTTCCTGTTAGGCACTGGCCCGTGTGTGCGCTTATCCAGTAGACTTGGGCTCTCCTGGCTAAACATAACCAGTAGACCGCAGTGCAACTTAGCCACCAGAACACAGAGCAGTATACCCATGAGACCACATTTCCTGTTAGGCACTGGCCCATGTGTGCGCTTATCCAGTAGACTTGAGCTCTCCTGGCTGACATAGCCAGTAGACCGCAGCGCAATTTAATCACCAGAGCACAGAGCGGCATACCCATGAGACCACATTTCCTGTTAGGCACTGGCCCATGTGTGCGCTTATCCAGTAGACTTGAGCTCTCCTGGCTGAACATAGCCAGTAGACCGCAGCGCAACTTAGCCACCATAACACAGAGCGGCATACCCATGAGACCACATTTCCTTGTAGGCACTGGCCCACGTGTGCGCTTTTCCAGTAGACTTGAGCTCTCCTGGTTGAACATAGCCAGTAGACCGCAACGCAACTTAGCCACCAGAACACAGAGCGGCATACCCATGAGACCACATTTCCTGTTAGGCACTGGCCCATGTGTGCGCTTATCCTGTAGACTTGAGCTCTCCTGGCTGAACATAGCCAGTACACCGCAGCGTAACTTAGCCACCAGAACACAGAGCGGCATACACATGAGACCACATTTCCTGTTAGGCACTGGCCCACGTGTGCGCTTATCCAGTAGACTTGAGGTCTCCTGGCTGAACATAGCCAGTAGACGGCAGCACAATTTAGCCACCAGAACACAGAGCGCCATACCCATGAGGCCACATTTCCTATTAGGCACTTGCCCACGTGTGCGCTTATCCAGTACACTTGAGCTCTCATGGCTGAACATAGCCAGTAGACTGCAGCACAACTTAGCCACTAGAACACAGAGCGGCATACCCATGAGACCACATTTCCTGTTAGGCACTCGCCCACGTGTGCGCTTATCCAGTAGACTTGAGCGCTCCTGGCTGAACATAGCCAGTAGACTGCAGCGCAACTTAGCCATCAGAACACAGAGCGGCATACCCATGAGACCACATTTCCTGTTAGGCACTGGCCCATGTGTGCACTTATCCAGTAGAGTTGAGCTCTCCTGGCTGAACATAGCCAGTAGTGCGCACCACAACCTAGCCACCAGAACACAGAGCAACATACCAATGAGACCATATTTCCTGTTAGGCAATGGCCCACGTGTGCGCTTATCCAGTAGACTTGAGCGCTCCTGGCTGAACATAGCCAGTAGACCGCAGCGCAACTTAGCCACCATAACACAGAGCGGCATACCCATGAGACCACATTTCCTGTTAGGCACTGGCCCACGTGTGCACTTATCCAGTAGATTTGAGCGCTCCTGGCTGAACATAGCCAGTAGACCGTAGCGCAACTTAGCCACCAGAACACAGAGCGGCATACCCATGAGACCACATTTCCTGTTAGGCACTGGCCCACGTGTGCGCTTATTCAGTAGACTTGAGCTCTCTTGGCTGAACATAGCCAGTCATGCACAGCTCAATTTAGCCACCAGAACACAGAGCTTCATGCCCATGAGACCACATTTCCTGTTAGGCACTGGCCCATGTGTGCGCTTATCCAGTAGACTTGAGCGCTCCTGGCTGAACATAGCCAGTAGACTGCAGCGCAACTTAGCCACCAGAACACAGAGCAGCATACCAATGAGACCATATTTCCTGTTAGGCACTGGCCCACCTGTGTGCTTATCCTGTAGACTTGAGCGCTCCTGGCTGAACCTAGCCAGTAGACCGCAGCGCAACTTAGCCACCATAACACAGTGCGGCATACCCATGAGACCACATTTCCTGTTAGGCACTGGCCCACGTGTGCGCTTATCCAGTAGACTTGAGCGCTCCTGGCTGAACATAGCCCGTAGACCGCTCCGCAACTTAGCCACCATAACACAGAGCGGCATACCCATGAGACCACATTTCCTGTTAGGCACTGGCCCATGTGTGCGCTTATCCAGTAGACTTGAGCGCTCCTGGCTGAACATAGCCAGTAGACTGCAGCGCAACTTAGCCACCAGAACACAGAGCAGCATACCAATGAGACCATATTTCCTGTTAGGCACTGGCCCACCTGTGTGCTTATCCTGTAGACTTGAGCGCTCCTGGCTGAACATAGCCAGTAGACCGCAGCGCAACTTAGCCACCATAACACAGTGCGGCATACCCATGAGACCACATTTCCTGTTAGGCACTGGCCCACGTGTGCGCTTATCCAGTAGACCTGAGCGCTCATGGCTGAACATAGCCAGTAGACCGCTCCGCAACTTAGCCACCATAACACAGAGCGGCATACCCATGAGACCACATTTCCTGTTAGGCACTGGCCCACGTGTGCACTTATCCAGTAGACTTGAGCGCTCCTGGCTGAACATAGCCAGTAGACTGCAGCGCAACTTAGCCACCACAACACAGAGCGGCATACTCATGAGACCATATTTCCTGTTAGGCACTGGCCCACGTGTGCGCTTATCCAGTAGACTTGAGTGCTCCTGGCTGAACATAGCCAGTAGACCGCAGTGCAACTTAGCCACCATAACACAGAGCGGCATACCCATGAGACCACATTTCCTGTTAGGCACTGGCCCACGTGTGCGCTTATCCAGTAGACTTGAGCTCTCCTGGCAAAACATAGCCAGTCATGGGCAGCTCAATTTAGCCACCAGAACACAGAGCTTCATACCCATGAGACCAGATTTCCTGTTAGGCACTGGCCCATGTGTGCGCTTATCCGGTAAACTTGAGCGCTCCTGGCTGAACATAGCCAGTAGACTGCAGCGCAACTTAGCCACCAGAACACAGAGCAGCATACCAATGAGACCATATTTCCTGTTAGGCACTGGCCCACGTGTGCGCTTATCCAGTAGACTTGAGCGCTCCTGGCTGAACATAGCCAGTAGACCGCAGCGCAACTTAGCCACCAGAACACAGAGCGGCATACCCATGAGACCACATTTCCTGTTAGGCACTGGCCCATGTGTGCGCTTATCCAGTAGAGTTGAGATCTCCTGGCTGAACATAGCCAGTAGTGTGCACCACAACTTAGCCACCAGAACACAGAGCCGCATACCAATGAGACCATATTTCTTGTTAGGCACTGGACCATGTGTGCGCTTATCCAGTAGACTTGAGCGCTCCTGGCTGAACATAGCCAGTAGACCACAGCGCAACTTAGCCACCATAACACAGAGCGGCATACCCATGAGACCACATTTCCTGTTAGGCACTGGCCCACGTGTGCGCTTATCCAGTAGACTTGAGCGCTCCTGGATGAACATAGCCAGTAGACCGCAGCGCAACGTAGCCACCATAACACAGAGCGGCATACCCATGAGACCACATTTCCTGTTAGGCACCGGCCCACGTGAGCACTTATCCAGTAGACTTGAGCGCTCCTGGCTGAACATAGCCAGTAGACTGCAGCGCAACTTAGCCACCACAACACAGAGCGGCATACCCACGAGACCATATTTCCTGTTAGGCACTGGCCCACGTGTGCGCTTATCCAGTAGACTTGAGCGCTCCTGGCTGAACATAGCCAGTAGACCTCAGCGCAACTTAGCCACCATAACACAGAGCGGCATACCCATGAGACCACATTTCCTGTTAGGCACCGGCCCACGTATGCACTTATCCAGTAGACTTGAGCGCTCCTGGCTGAACATAGCCAGTAGACTGCAGCGCAACTTAGCCACCAGAACACAGAGCAGCATACCCATGAGACCATATTTCTTGTTAGGCACTGGCCCACGTGTGCGCTTATCAAGTAGACTTGAGCGCTCCTGGCTGAACATAGCCAGTAGACCGCAGCGCAACTTAGCCACTATAACACAGAGCGGCATACCCATGAGACCACATTTCCTGTTAGGGACTGGACCATGTATGCGCTTATCCAGTAGAGTTGAGCTCTCCTGGCTGAACATAGCCAGTAGTGCGCACCACAACTTAGCCACCATATCACAGATCGGCATACCCATGAGACCACATTTCCTGTTAGGCACTGGCCCATGTGTGCGCTTATCCAGTAGAGTTGAGCTCTCCTGTCTGAAAATAGCCAGTAGTGCGCACCACAACTTAGCCACCAGAACACAGAGCACCATACCAATGAGACCATATTTCCTGTTAGGCACTGGCCCACGTGTGCGCTTATCCAGTAGACTTGAGCGCTCCTGGCTGAACATAGCCAGTAGACTGCAGCGCAACTTAGCCACCAGAACACAGAGCAGCATACCAATGAGACCATATTTCCTGTTAGGCACTGGCCCACCTGTGTGCTTATCCTGTAGACTTGAGCGCTCCTGGCTGAACATAGCCAGTAGACCGCAGCGCAACTTAGCCACCATAACACAGTGCGGCATACCCATGAGACCACATTTCCTGTTAGGCACTGGCCCACGTGTGCGCTTATCCAGTAGACCTGAGCGCTCCTGGCTGAACATAGCCAGTAGACCGCTCCGCAACTTAGCCACCATAACACAGAGCGGCATACCCATGAGACCACATTTCCTGTTAGGCACTGGCCCACGTGTGCACTTATCCAGTAGACTTGAGCGCTCCTGGCTGAACATAGCCAGTAGACTGCAGCGCAACTTAGCCACCACAACACAGAGCGGCATACTCATGAGACCATATTTCCTGTTAGGCACTGGCCCACGTGTGCGCTTATCCAGTAGACTTGAGTGCTCCTGGCTGAACATAGCCAGTAGACCGCAGTGCAACTTAGCCACCATAACACAGAGCGGCATACCCATGAGACCACATTTCCTGTTAGGCACTGGCCCACGTGTGCGCTTATCCAGTAGACTTGAGCTCTCCTGGCTGAACATAGCCAGTCATGGGCAGCTCAATTTAGCCACCAGAACACAGAGCTTCATACCCATGAGACCACATTTCCTGTTAGGCACTGGCCCATGTGTGCGCTTATCCGGTAAACTTGAGCGCTCCTGGCTGAACATAGCCAGTAGACTGCAGCGCAACTTAGCCACCAGAACACAGAGCAGCATACCAATGAGACCATATTTCCTGTTAGGCACTGGCCCACGTGTGCGCTTATCCAGTAGACTTGAGCGCTCCTGGCTGAACATAGCCAGTAGACCGCAGCGCAACTTAGCCACCAGAACACAGAGCGGCATACCCATGAGACCACATTTCCTGTTAGGCACTGGCCCACGTGTGCGCTTATCCAGTAGAGTTGAGATCTCCTGGCTGAACATAGCCAGTAGTGTGCACCACAACTTAGCCACCAGAACACAGAGCCGCATACCAATGAGACCATATTTCTTGTTAGGCACTGGACCATGTGTGCGCTTATCCAGTAGACTTGAGCGCTCCTGGCTGAACATAGCCAGTAGACCACAGCGCAACTTAGCCACCATAACACAGAGCGGCATACCCATGAGACCACATTTCCTGTTAGGCACTGGCCCACGTGTGCGCTTATCCAGTAGACTTGAGCGCTCCTGGATGAACATAGCCAGTAGACCACAGCGCAACTTAGCCACCATAACACAGAGCGGCATACCCATGAGACCACATTTCCTGTTAGGCACCGGCCCACGTGTGCACTTATCCAGTAGACTTGAGCGCTCCTGGCTGAACATAGCCAGTAGACTGCAGCGCAACTTAGCCACCACAACACAGAGCGGCATACCCACGAGACCATATTTCCTGTTAGGCACTGGCCCACATGTGCGCTTATCCAGTAGACTTGAGCGCTCCTGGCTGAACATAGCCAGTAGACCTCAGCGCAACTTAGCCACCATAACACAGAGCGGCATACCCATGAGACCACATTTCCTGTTAGGCACCGGCCCACGTATGCACTTATCCAGTAGACTTGAGCGCTCCTGGCTGAACATAGCCAGTCATGGGCAGCTCAATTTAGCCACCAGAACACAGAGCTTCATACCCATGAGACCACATTTCCTGTTAGGCACTGGCCCATGTGTGCGCTTATCCGGTAAACTTGAGCGCTCCTGGCTGAACATAGCCAGTAGACTGCAGCGCAACTTAGCCACCAGAACACAGAGCAGCATACCAATGAGACCATATTTCCTGTTAGGCACTGGCCCACGTGTGCGCTTATCCAGTAGACTTGAGCGCTCCTGGCTGAACATAGCCAGTAGACCGCAGCGCAACTTAGCCACCAGAACACAGAGTGGCATACCCATGAGACCACATTTCCTGTTAGGCACTGGCCCACGTGTGCGCTTATCCAGTAGAGTTGAGATCTCCTGGCTGAACATAGCCAGTAGTGTGCACCACAACTTAGCCACCAGAACACAGAGCCGCATACCAATGAGACCATATTTCTTGTTAGGCACTGGACCATGTGTGCGCTTATCCAGTAGACTTGAGCGCTCCTGGCTGAACATAGCCAGTAGACCACAGCGCAACTTAGCCACCATAACACAGAGCGGCATACCCATGAGACCACATTTCCTGTTAGGCACTGGCCCACGTGTGCGCTTATCCAGTAGACTTGAGCGCTCCTGGATGAACATAGCCAGTAGACCACAGCGCAACTTAGCCACCATAACACAGAGCGGCATACCCATGAGACCACATTTCCTGTTAGGCACCGGCCCACGTGTGCACTTATCCAGTAGACTTGAGCGCTCCTGGCTGAACATAGCCAGTAGACTGCAGCGCAACTTAGCCACCACAACACAGAGCGGCATACCCACGAGACCATATTTCCTGTTAGGCACTGGCCCACATGTGCGCTTATCCAGTAGACTTGAGCGCTCCTGGCTGAACATAGCCAGTAGACCTCAGCGCAACTTAGCCACCATAACACAGAGCGGCATACCCATGAGACCACATTTCCTGTTAGGCACCGGCCCACGTATGCACTTATCCAGTAGACTTGAGCGCTCCTGGCTGAACATAGCCAGTAGACTGCAGCACAACTTAGCCACCAGAACACAGAGCAGCATACCCATGAGACCATATTTCTTGTTAGGCACTGGCCCACGTGTGCGCTTATCAAGTAGACTTGAGCGCTCCTGGCTGAACATAGCCAGTAGACTGCAGCGCAACTTAGCCACCAAAACACAGAGCGGCATACCCATGAGACCATATTTCCTGTTAGGCACTGGCCCACGTGTGCGCTTATCCAGTAGACTTGAGCGCTCCTGCCTGAACATAGCCAGTAGACCGCAGCGCAACTTAGCCACCAGAACACAGAGTGGCATACCCATGAGACCACATTTCCTGTTAGGCACTGGCCCACGTGTGCGCTTATCCAGTAGACTTGAGCTCTCTTGGCTGAACATAGCCAGTCATGCACAGCTCAATTTAGCCACCAGAACACAGAGCTTCATACCCATGAGACCACATTTCCTGCTAGGCACTGGCCCATGTGTGCGCTTATCCGGTAAACTTGAGCGCTCCTGGCTGAACATAGCCAGTAGACTGCAGCGCAACTTAGCCACCAGAACACAGAGCAGCATACCAATGAGACCATATTTCCTGTTAGGCACTGGCCCACGTGTGCGTTTATCCAGTAGACTTGAGCGCTCCTGGCTGAACATAGCCAGTAGACCGCAGCGCAACTTAGCCACCAGAACACAGAGCGGCATACCCATGAGACCACATTTCCTGTTAGGCACTGGCCCACGTGTGCGCTTATCCAGTAGAGTTGAGATCTCCTGGCTGAACATAGCCAGTAGTGCGCACCACAACTTAGCCACCAGAACACAGAGCCGCATACCAATGAGACCATATTTCTTGTTAGGCACTGGACCATGTGGGCGCTTATCCAGTAGACTTGAGCATTCCTGGCTGAACATAGCCAGTAGACCACAGCGCAACTTAGCCACCATAACACAGAGCGGCATACCCATGAGACCACATTTCCTGTTAGGCACTGGCCCACGTGTGCGCTTATCCAGTAGACTTGAGCGCTCCTGGATGAACATAGCCAGTAGACCGCAGCGCAACTTAGCCACCATAACACAGAGCGGCATACCCATGAGACCACATTTCCTGTTAGGCACCGGCCCACGTGTGCACTTATCCAGTAGACTTGAGCGCTCCTGGCTGAACATAGCCAGTAGACTGCAGCGCAACTTAGCCACCACAACACAGAGCGGCATATCCACGAGACCATATTTCCTGTTAGGCACTGGCCCACGTGTGCGCTTATCCAGTAGACTTGAGCACTCCTGGCTGAACATAGCCAGTAGACCTCAGCGCAACTTAGCCACCATAACACAGAGCGGCATACACATGAGACCACATTTCCTGTTAGGCACCGGCCCACGTGTGCACTTATCCAGTAGACTTGAGCGCTCCTGGCTGAACATAGCCAGTAGACTGCAGCGCAACTTAGCCACCAGAACACAGAGCAGCATACCCATGAGACCATATTTCTTGTTAGGCACTGGCCCACGTGTGCGCTTATCAAGTAGACTTGAGCGCTCCTGGGTGAACATAGCCTGTAGACCGCAGCGCAACTTAGCCACTATAACACAGAGCGGCATACCCATGAGACCACATTTCCTGTTAGGCACTGGCCCATGTGTGCGCTTATCCAGTAGAGTTGAGCTCTCCTGGCTGAACATAGCCAGTAGTGCGCACCACAACTTAGCCACCATAACACAGAGCGGCATACCCATGAGACCACATTTCCTGTTAGGCACTGGCCCATGTGTGCGCTTATCCAGTAGAATTGAGCTCTCCTGGCTGAACATAGCCAGTAGTGCGCACCACAACTTAGCCACCAGAACACAGAGCACCATACCAATGAGACCATATTTCCTGTTAGGCACTGGCCCACGTGTGCGCTTATCCAGTAGACTTGAGCGCTCTTGGCTGAACATAGCCAGTAGACCACAGCGCAACTTAGCCACCATAACACAGAGCGGCATACCCATGAGACCACATTTCCTGTTAGGCACCAGTCCACGTGTGCATTTATCAAGTAGACTTGAGCGCTCCTGGCTGAACATAGCCAGTAGACTGCAGCGCAACTTAGCCACCAAAACACAGAGCGGCATACCCATGAGACCATATTTCCTGTTAGGCACTGGCCCATGTGTGCGCTTATCCAGTAGACTTGAGCGCTCCTGCCTGAACATAGCCAGTAGACACCAGCGCAACTTAGCCACCAGAACACAGAGCGGCATACCCATGAGACCACATTTCCTGCTAGGCACTGGCCCACATGTGCGCTTATCCAGTAGACTTGAGCTCTCTTGGCTGAACATAGCCAGTCATGCACAGCTCAATTTAGCCACCAGAACACAGAGCTTCATGCCCATGAGACCACATTTCCTGTTAGGCACTGGCCCATGTGTGCGCTTATCCAGTAGACTTGAGCGCTCCTGGCTGAACATAGCCAGTAGACTGCAGCGCAACTTAGCCACCAGAACACAGAGCAGCATACCAATGAGACCATATTTCCTGTTAGGCACTGGCCCACCTGTGTGCTTATCCTGTAGACTTGAGCGCTCCTGGCTGAACAAAGCCAGTAGACCGCAGCGCAACTTAGCCACCATAACACAGTGCGGCATACCCATGAGACCACATTTCCTGTTAGGCACTGGCCCACGTGTGCGCTTATCCAGTAGACTTGAGCGCTCCTGGCTGAACATAGCCAGTAGACCGCTGCGCAACTTAGCCACCATAACACAGAGCGGCATACCCATGAGACCACATTTCCTGTTAGGCACTGGCCCACGTGTGTGCTTATCCAGTAGAGTTGAGCTCTCCTGGCTGAACATAGCCAGTAGTGCGCACCACAACTTAGCCACCAGAACACAGAGCAGCATACCAATGAGACCATATTTCCTGTTAGGCACTGGCCCACGTGTGCGCTTATCCAGTAGACTTGAGCGCTCCTGGATGAACATAGCCAGTAGACCGCAGCGCAACTTAGCCACCATAACACAGAGCGGCATACCCATGAGACCACATTTCCTGTTAGGCACCCCCCCACGTGTGCACTTATCCAGTAGACACGAGCGCTCCTGGCTGAACATAGCCAGTAGACTGCAGCGCAATTTAGCCACCAGAACACAGAGCGGCATACCCACGAGACCATATTTCCTGTTAGGCACTGGCCCACGTGTGCGCTTATCCAGTAGACTTGAGCGCTCCTGGCTGAACATAGCTTGTAGACCGCAGCGCAACTTAGCCACCATAACACAGAGCGGCATACCCATGAGACCACATTTCCTGTTAGGCACCGGCCCACGTGTGCACTTATCCAGTAGACTTGAGCGCTCCTGGCTGAACATAGCCAGTAGACTGCAGCGCAACTTAGCCACCATAACACAGAGCGGCATACCCATGAGACCATATTTCTTGTTAGGCACTGGCCCACGTGTGCGCTTATCAAGTAGACTTGAGCGCTCCTGGCTGAACATAGCCAGTAGACCGCAGCACAACTTAGCCACCAGAACACAGAGCACCATACCAATGAGACCATATTTCTTGTTAGGCACTGGCCCACGTGTGCGCTTATCAAGTAGACTTGAGCGCTCCTGGCTGAACATAGCCAGTAGACCGCAGCGCAACTTAGCCACTATAACACAGAGCGGCATACCCATGAGACCACATTTCCTGTTAGGCACTGGCCTATGTGTGTGCTTATCCAGTAGAGTTGAGCTCTCCTGGCTGAACATAGCCAGTAGTGCGCACCACAACTTAGCCCCCATAACACAGAGCGGCATACCCATGAGACCACATTTCCTGTTAGGCACTGGCCCATGTGTGCGCTTATCCAGTAGAATTGAGCTCTCCTGGCTGAACATAGCCAGTAGTGCGCACCACAACTTAGCCACCAGAACACAGAGCACCATACCAATGAGACCATATTTCCTGTTAGGCACTGGCCCACGTGTGCACTTATCCAGTAGACTTGAGCGCTCTTGGCTGAACATAGCCAGTAGACCACAGCGCAACTTAGCCACCATAACACAGAGCGGCATACCCATGAGACCACATTTCCTGTTAGGCTCCAGTCCACGTGTGCATTTATCAAGTAGAATTGAGCGCTCCTGGCTGAACATAGCCAGTAGACTGCAGCGCAACTTAGCCACCAAAACACAGAGCGGCATACCCATGAGACCATATTTCCTGTTAGGCACTGGCCCACGTGTGCGCTTATCCAGTAGACTTGAGCGCTCCTGCCTGAACATAGCCAGTAGACCGCAGCGCAACTTAGCCACCAGAACACAGAGCGGCATACCCATGATACCACATTTCCTGTTAGGCACTGGCCCACGTGTGCGCTTATCCAGTAGACTTGAGCTCTCTTGGCTGAACATAGCCAGTCATGCACAGCTCAATTTAGCCACCAGAACACAGAGCTTCATGCCCATGAGACCACATTTCCTGTTAGGCACTGGCCCATGTGTGCGCTTATCCAGTAGACTTGAGCGCTCCTGGCTGAACATAGCCAGTAGACTGCAGCGCAACTTAGCCACCAGAACACAGAGCAGCATACCAATGAGACCATATTTCCTGTTAGGCACTGGCCCACCTGTGTGCTTATCCTGTAGACTTGAGCGCTCCTGGCTGAACATAGCCAGTAGACTGCAGCGCAACTTAGCCACCATAACACAGTGCGGCATACCCATGAGACCACATTTCCTGTTAGGCACTGGCCCACGTGTGCGCTTATCCAGTAGACTTGAGCGCTCCTGGCTGAACATAGCCAGTAGACCGCTGCGCAACTTAGCCACCATAACACAGAGCGGCATACCCATGAGACCACATTTCCTGTTAGGCACTGGCCCACGTGTGTGCTTATCCAGTAGAGTTGAGCTCTCCTGGCTGAACATAGCCAGTAGTGCGCACCACAACTTAGCCACCAGAACACAGAGCAGCATACCAATGAGACCATATTTCCTGTTAGGCACCGGCCCACGTGTGCACTTATCCAGTAGACTTGAGCGCTCCTGGCTGAACATAGCCAGTAGACTGCAGCGCAACTTAGCCACCACAACACAGAGCGGCATACCCACGAGACCATATTTCCTGTTAGGCACTGGCCCACGTGTGCGCTTATCCAGTAGACTTGAGCACTCCTGGCTGAACATAGCCAGTAGACCTCAGCGCAACTTAGCCACCATAACACAGAGCGGCATACCCATGAGACCACATTTCCTGTTAGGCACCGGCCCACGTGTGCACTTATCCAGTAGACTTGAGCGCTCCTGGCTGAACATAGCCAGTAGACTGCAGCGCAACTTAGCCACCAGAACACAGAGCAGCATACCCATGAGACCATATTTCTTGTTAGGCACTGGCCCACGTGTGCGCTTATCAAGTAGACTTGAGAGCTCCTGGCTGATCATAGCCAGTAGACCGCAGCGCAACTTAGCCACTATAACACAGAGCGGCATACCCATGAGACCACAATTCCTGTTAGGCACTGGCCCATGTGTGCGCTTATCCAGTAGAGTTGAGCTCTCCTGGCTGAACATAGCCAGTAGTGCGCACCACAACTTAGCCACCATAACACAGAGCGGCATACCCATGAGACCACATTTCCTGTTAGGCACTGGCCCATGTGTGCGCTTATCCAGTAGAATTGAGCTCTCCTGGCTGAACATAGCCAGTAGTGCGCACCACAACTTAGCCACCAGAACACAGAGCACCATACCCATGAGACCACATTTCCTGTTAGGCACTGGCCCACGTGTGCGCTTATCCAGTAGACTTGAGCGCTCTTGGCTGAACATAGCCAGTAGACCACAGCGCAACTTAGCCACCATAACACAGAGCGGCATACCCATGAGACCACATTTCCTGTTAGGCACCAGTCCACGTGTGCATTTATCAAGTAGACTTGAGCGCTCCTGGCTGAACATAGCCAGTAGACTGCAGCGCAACTTAGCCACCAAAACACAGAGCGGCATACCCATGAGACCATATTTCCTGTTAGGCACTGGCCCACGTGTGCGCTTATCCAGTAGACTTGAGCGCTCCTGCCTGAACATAGCCAGTAGACCGCAGCGCAACTTAGCCACCAGAACACAGAGCGGCATACCCATGAGACCACATTTCCTGCTAGGCACTGGCCCACGTGTGCGCTTATCCAGTAGACTTGAGCTCTCTTGGCTGAACATAGCCAGTCATGCACAGCTCAATTTAGCCACCAGAACACAGAGCTTCATGCCCATGAGACCACATTTCCTGTTAGGCACTGGCCCATGTGTGCGCTTATCCAGTAGACTTGAGCGCTCCTGGCTGAACATAGCCAGTAGACTGCAGCGCAACTTAGCCACCAGAACACAGAGCAGCATACCAATGAGACCATATTTCCTGTTAGGCACTGGCCCACCTGTGTGCTTATCCTGTAGACTTGAGCGCTCCTGGCTGAACATAGCCAGTAGACCGCAGCGCAACTTAGCCACCATAACACAGTGCGGCATACCCATGAGACCACATTTCCTGTTAGGCACTGGCCCACGTGTGCGCTTATCCAGTAGACTTGAGCGCTCCTGGCTGAACATAGCCAGTAGACCGCTGCGCAACTTAGCCACCATAACACAGAGCGGCATACCCATGAGACCACATTTCCTGTTAGGCACTGGCCCACGTGTGTGCTTATCCAGTAGAGTTGAGCTCTCCTGGCTGAACATAGCCAGTAGTGCGCACCACAACTTAGCCACCAGAACAAAGAGCAGCATACCAATGAGACCATATTTCCTGTTAGGCACTGGCCCACGTGTGCGCTTATCCAGTAGACTTGAGCGCTCCTGGATGAACATAGCCAGTAGACCGCAGCGCAATTTAGCCACCAGAACACAGAGCGGCATACCCACGAGACCATATTTCCTGTTAGGCACTGGCCCACGTGTGCGCTTATCCAGTAGACTTGAGCGCTCCTGGCTGAACATAGCCTGTAGACCGCAGCGCAACTTAGCCACCATAACACAGAGCGGCATACCCATGAGACCACATTTCCTGTTAGGCACCCCCCCACGTGTGCACTTATCCAGTAGACACGAGCGCTCCTGGCTGAACATAGCCAGTAGACTGCAGCGCAATTTAGCCACCAGAACACAGAGCGGCATACCCACGAGACCATATTTCCTGTTAGGCACTGGCCCACGTGTGCGCTTATCCAGTAGACTTGCGCGCTCCTGGCTGAACATAGCCTGTAGACCGCAGCGCAACTTAGCCACCATAACACAGAGCGGCATACCCATGAGACCACATTTCCTGTTAGGCACCGGCCCACGTGTGCACTTATCCAGTAGACTTGAGCGCTCCTGGCTGAACATAGCCAGTAGACTGCAGCGCAACTTAGCCACCATAACACAGAGCGGCATACCCATGAGACCATATTTCTTGTTAGGCACTGGCCCACGTGTGCGCTTATCAAGTAGACTTGAGCGCTCCTGGCTGAACATAGCCTGTAGACCGCAGCACACCTTAGCCACCAGAACACAGAGCAGCATACCAATGAGACCATATTTCCTGTTAGGCACTGGCCCACGTGTGCGCTTATCCAGTAAACTTGAGCGCTCTTGGCTGAACATAGCCAGTAGACCGCAGCGCAACTTAGCCACCATAACACAGAGCGGCATACCCATGAGACCACATTTCCTGTTAGGCACCAGCCCACGGGTGCATTTATCAAGTAGACTTGAGCGCTCCTGGCTGAACATAGCCAGTAGACTGCAGCGCAACTTAGCCACCAAAACACAGAGCGGCATACCCATGAGACCATATTTCCTGTTAGGCACTGGCCCACGTGTGCGCTTATCCAGTAGACTTGAGCGCTCCTGCCTGAACATAGCCAGTAGACCGCAGCGCAACTTAGCCACCAGAACACAGTGCGGCATACCCATGAGACCACATTTCCTGTTAGGCACTGGCCCACGTGTGTGTTCATCCAGTAGAGTTGAGCTCTCCTGGCTGAACATAGCCAGTAGTGCGCACCACAACTTAGCCACCAGAACACAGAGCAGCATACCAATGAGACCATATTTCCTGTTAGGCACTGGCCCACGTGTGCGCTTATCCAGTAGACTTGAGCGCTCCTGGATGAACATAGCCAGTAGACCGCAGCGCAACTTAGCCACCATAACACAGAGCGGCATACCCATGAGACCACATTTCCTGTTAGGCACCCCCCCCCACGTGTGCACTTATCCAGTAGACACGAGCGCTCCTGGCTGAACATAACCAGTATACTGCAGCGCAATTTAGCCACCAGAACACAGAGCGGCATACCCACGAGACCATATTTCCTGTTAGGCACTGGCCCACGTGTGCGCTTATCCAGTAGACTTGAGCGCTCCTGGCTGAACATAGCCTGTAGACCGCAGCGCAACTTAGCCACCATAACACAGAGCGGCATACCCATGAGACCACATTTCCTGTTAGGCACCGGCCCACGTGTGCACTTATCCAGTAGACTTGAGCGCTCCTGGCTGAACATAGCCAGTAGACTGCAGCGCAACTTAGCCACCATAACACAGAGCGGCATACCCATGAGACCACATTTCTTGTTAGGCACTGGCCCACGTGTGCGCTTATCAAGTAGACTTGGGCGCTCCTGGCTGAACATAGCCAGTAGACCGCAGCACAACTTAGCCACCAGAACACAGAGCACCATACCAATGAGACCATATTTCCTGTTAGGCACTGGCCCACGTGTGCGCTTATCCAGTAAACTTGAGCGCTCCTGGCTGAACATAGCCAGTAGACTGCAGCGCAACTTAGCCACCAAAACACAGAGCGGCATACCCATGAGACCATATTTCCTGTTAGGCACTGGCCCACGTGTGCGCTTATCCAGTAGACTTGAGCGCTCCTGCCTGAACATAGCCAGTAGACCGCAGCGCAACTTAGCCACCAGAACACAGAGCGGCATACCAATGAGACCACATTTCCTGTTAGGCACTGGCCCACGTGTGCGCTTATCCAGTAGACTTGAGCTCACTTGGCTGAACATAGCCAGTCATGCACAGCTCAATTTAGCCACCAGAACACAGAGCTTCATGCCCATGAGACCACATTTCCTGTTAGGCACTGGCCCATGTGTGCGCTTATCCAGTAGACTTGAGCGCTCCTGGCTGAACATAGCCAGTAGACTGCAGCGCAACTTAGCCACCAGAACACAGAGCAGCATACCAATGAGACCATATTTCCTTTTAGGCACTGGCCCAACTGTGTGCTTATCCAGTAGACTTGAGCGCTCCTGGCTGAACATAGCCAGTAGACCGCAGCGCAACTTAGCCACCATAACACAGTGAGGCATACCCATGAGACCACATTTCCTGTTAGGCACTGGCCCACGTGTGCGCTTATCCAGTAGACTTGAGCGCTCCTGGCTGAACATAGCCAGTAGACCGCTGCGCAACTTAGCCACCATAACACAGAGCGGCATACCCATGAGACCACATTTCCTGTTAGGCACTGGCCCACGTGTGTGCTTATCCAGTAGAGTTGAGCTCTCCTGGCTGAACATAGCCAGTAGTGCGCACCACAACTTAGCCACCAGAACACAGAGCACCATACCAATGAGACCATATTTCCTGTTAGGCACTGGCCCACGTGTGCGCTTATCCAGTAGACTTGAACGCTCCTGGATGAAAATAGCCAGTAGACCGCAGCGCAACTTAGCCACCATAACACAGAGCCGCATACCCATGAGACCACATTTCCTGTTAGGCACCGGCCCACGTGTGCACTTATCCAGTAGACTTGAGCGCTCCTGGCTGAACATAGCCAGTAGACTGCAGTGCAACTTAGCCACCAGAACACAGAGCGGCATACCCACGAGACCATATTTCCTGTTAGGCACTGGCCCACGTGTGCGCTTATCCAGTAGACTTGAGCGCTCCTGGCTGAACATAGCCTGTAGACCGCAGCGCAACTTAGCCACCATAACACAGAGCGGCATACCCATGAGACCACATTTCCTGTTAGGCACCGGCCCACGTGTGCACTTATCCAGTAGACTTGAGCGCTCCTGGCTGAACATAGCCAGTAGACTGCAGCGCAACTTAGCCACCAGAACACAGAGCAGCATACCCATGAGACCATATTTCTTGTTAGGCACTGGCCCACGTGTGCGCTTATCAAGTAGACTTGAGCGGTCCTGGCTGAACATAGCCAGTAGACCGCAGCGCAACTTAGCCACCATAACACAGAGCGGCATACCCATGAGACCACATTTCCTGTTAGGCACTGGCCCATGTGTGCGCTTATCCAGTAGAGTTGAGCTCTCCTGGCTGAACATAGCCAGTAGTGCGCACCACAACTTAGCCACCATAACACAGAGCGGCATACCCATGAGACCACATTTCCTGTTAGGCACTGGCCCATGTGTGTGCTTATCCAGTAGAGTTGAGCTCTCCTGGCTGAACATAGCCAGTAGTGTGCACCACAACTTAGCCACCAGAACACAGAGCACCATACCAATGAGACCATATTTCCTGTTAGGCACTGGCCCACGTGTGCGCTTATCCAGTAGACTTGAGCGCTCTTGGCTGAACATAGCCAGTAGACCACAGCGCAACTTAGCCACCATAACACAGAGCGGCATACCCATGAGACCACATTTCCTGTTAGGCTCCAGTCCATGTGTGCATTTATCAAGTAGAATTGAGCGCTCCTGGCTGAACATAGCCAGTAGACTGCAGCGCAACTTAGCCACCAAAACACAGAGCGGCATACCCATGAGACCATATTTCCTGTTAGGCACTGGCCCACGTGTGCGCTTATCCAGTAGACTTGAGCGCTCCTGCCTGAACATAGCCAGTAGACCGCAGCGCAACTTAGCCACCAGAACACAGAGCGGCATACCCATGATACCACATTTCCTGTTAGGCACTGGCCCACGTGTGCGCTTATCCAGTAGACTTGAGCTCTCTTGGCTGAACATAGCCAGTCATGCACAGCTCAATTTAGCCACCAGAACACAGAGCTTCATGCCCATGAGACCACATTTCCTGTTAGGCACTGGCCCATGTGTGCGCTTATCCAGTAGACTTGAGCGCTCCTGGCTGAACATAGCCAGTAGACTGCAGCGCAACTTAGCCACCAGAACACAGAGCAGCATACCAATGAGACCATATTTCCTGTTAGGCACTGGCCCACCTGTGTGCTTATCCTGTAGACTTGAGCGCTCCTTGCTGAACATAGCCAGTAGACTGCAGCGCAACTTAGCCACCATAACACAGTGCGGCATACCCATGAGACCACATTTCCTGTTAGGCACTGGCCCACGTGTGCGCTTATCCAGTAGACTTGAGCGCTCCTGGCTGAACATAGCCAGTAGACCGCTGCGCAACTTAGCCACCATAACACAGAGCGGCATACCCATGAGACCACATTTCCTGTTAGGCACTGGCCCACGTGTGTGCTTATCCAGTAGAGTTGACCTCTCCTGGCTGAACATAGCCAGTAGTGCGCACCACAACTTAGCCACCAGAACACAGAGCAGCATACCAATGAGACCATATTTCCTGTTAGGCACCGGCCCACGTGTGCACTTATCCAGTAGACTTGAGCGCTCCTGGCTGAACATATCCAGTAGACTGCAGTGCAACTTAGCCACCACAACACAGAGCGGCATACCCACGAGACCATATTTCCTGTTAGGCACTGGCCCACGTGTGCGCTTATCCAGTAGACTTGAGCACTCCTGGCTGAACATAGCCAGTAGACCTCAGCGCAACTTAGCCACCATAACACAGAGCGGCATACCCATGAGACCACATTTCCTGTTAGGCACCGGCCCACGTGTGCACTTATCCAGTAGACTTGAGCGCTCCTGGCTGAACATAGCCAGTAGACTGCAGCGCAACTTAGCCACCAGAACACAGAGCAGCATACCCATGAGACCATATTTCTTGTTAGGCACTGGCCCACGTGTGCGCTTATCAAGTAGACTTGAGCGCTCCTGGCTGAACATAGCCAGTAGTGCGCACCACAACTTAGCCACCATAACACAGAGCGGCATACCCATGAGACCACATTTCCTGTTAGGCACTGGCCCATGTGTGCGCTTATCCAGTAGAATTGAGCTCTCCTGGCTGAACATAGCCAGTAGTGCGCACCACAACTTAGCCACCAGAACACAGAGCACCATACCAATGAGACCATATTTCCTGTTAGGCACTGGCCCATGTGTGCGCTTATCCAGTAGACTTGAGCGCTCCTGGCTGAACATAGCCAGTAGACTGCAGCGCAACTTAGCCACCATAACACAGTGCGGCATACCCATGAGACCACATTTCCTGTTAGGCACTGGCCCACGTGTGCGCTTATCCAGTAGACTTGAGCGCTCCTGGCTGAACATAGCCAGTAGACTGCAGCGCAACTTAGCCACCATAACACAGTGCGGCATACCCATGAGACCACATTTCCTGTTAGGCACTGGCCCACGTGTGCGCTTATCCAGTAGACTTGAGCGCTCCTGGCTGAACATAGCCAGTAGACCGCTGCGCAACTTAGCCACCATAACACAGAGCGGCATACCCATGAGACCACATTTCCTGTTAGGCACTGGCCCACGTGTGTGCTTATCCAGTAGAGTTGAGCTCTCCTGGCTGAACATAGCCAGTAGTGCGCACCACAACTTAGCCACCAGAACACAGAGCAGCATACCAATGAGACCATATTTCCTGTTAGGCACCGGCCCACGTGTGCACTTATCCAGTAGACTTGAGCGCTCCTGGCTGAACATAGCCAGTAGACTGCAGCGCAACTTAGCCACCACAACACAGAGCGGCATACCCACGAGACCATATTTCCTGTTAGGCACTGGCCCACGTGTGCGCTTATCCAGTAGACTTGAGCACTCCTGGCTGAACATAGCCAGTAGACCTCAGCGCAACTTAGCCACCATAACACAGAGCGGCATACCCATGAGACCACATTTCCTGTTAGGCACCGGCCCACGTGTGCACTTATCCAGTAGACTTGAGCGCTCCTGGCTGAACATAGCCAGTAGACTGCAGCGCAACTTAGCCACCAGAACACAGAGCAGCATACCCATGAGACCATATTTCTTGTTAGGCACTGGCCCACGTGTGCGCTTATCAAGTAGACTTGAGAGCTCCTGGCTGATCATAGCCAGTAGACCGCAGCGCAACTTAGCCACTATAACACAGAGCGGCATACCCATGAGACCACAATTCCTGTTAGGCACTGGCCCATGTGTGCGCTTATCCAGTAGAGTTGAGCTCTCCTGGCTGAACATAGCCAGTAGTGCGCACCACAACTTAGCCACCATAACACAGAGCGGCATACCCATGAGACCACATTTCCTGTTAGGCACTGGCCCATGTGTGCGCTTATCCAGTAGAATTGAGCTCTCCTGGCTGAACATAGCCAGTAGTGCGCACCACAACTTAGCCACCAGAACACAGAGCACCATACCCATGAGACCACATTTCCTGTTAGGCACTGGCCCACGTGTGCGCTTATCCAGTAGACTTGAGCGCTCTTGGCTGAACATAGCCAGTAGACCACAGCGCAACTTAGCCACCATAACACAGAGCGGCATACCCATGAGACCACATTTCCTGTTAGGCACCAGTCCACGTGTGCATTTATCAAGTAGACTTGAGCGCTCCTGGCTGAACATAGCCAGTAGACTGCAGCGCAACTTAGCCACCAAAACACAGAGCGGCATACCCATGAGACCATATTTCCTGTTAGGCACTGGCCCACGTGTGCGCTTATCCAGTAGACTTGAGCGCTCCTGCCTGAACATAGCCAGTAGACCGCAGCGCAACTTAGCCACCAGAACACAGAGCGGCATACCCATGAGACCACATTTCCTGCTAGGCACTGGCCCACGTGTGCGCTTATCCAGTAGACTTGAGCTCTCTTGGCTGAACATAGCCAGTCATGCACAGCTCAATTTAGCCACCAGAACACAGAGCTTCATGCCCATGAGACCACATTTCCTGTTAGGCACTGGCCCATGTGTGCGCTTATCCAGTAGACTTGAGCGCTCCTGGCTGAACATAGCCAGTAGACTGCAGCGCAACTTAGCCACCAGAACACAGAGCAGCATACCAATGAGACCATATTTCCTGTTAGGCACTGGCCCACCTGTGTGCTTATCCTGTAGACTTGAGCGCTCCTGGCTGAACATAGCCAGTAGACCGCAGCGCAACTTAGCCACCATAACACAGTGCGGCATACCCATGAGACCACATTTCCTGTTAGGCACTGGCCCACGTGTGCGCTTATCCAGTAGACTTGAGCGCTCCTGGCTGAACATAGCCAGTAGACCGCTGCGCAACTTAGCCACCATAACACAGAGCGGCATACCCATGAGACCACATTTCCTGTTAGGCACTGGCCCACGTGTGTGCTTATCCAGTAGAGTTGAGCTCTCCTGGCTGAACATAGCCAGTAGTGCGCACCACAACTTAGCCACCAGAACACAGAGCAGCATACCAATGAGACCATATTTCCTGTTAGGCACTGGCCCACGTGTGCGCTTATCCAGTAGACTTGAGCGCTCCTGGATGAACATAGCCAGTAGACCGCAGCGCAATTTAGCCACCAGAACACAGAGCGGCATACCCACGAGACCATATTTCCTGTTAGGCACTGGCCCACGTGTGCGCTTATCCAGTAGACTTGAGCGCTCCTGGCTGAACATAGCCTGTAGACCGCAGCGCAACTTAGCCACCATAACACAGAGCGGCATACCCATGAGACCACATTTCCTGTTAGGCACCCCCCCACGTGTGCACTTATCCAGTAGACACGAGCGCTCCTGGCTGAACATAGCCAGTAGACTGCAGCGCAATTTAGCCACCAGAACACAGAGCGGCATACCCACGAGACCATATTTCCTGTTAGGCACTGGCCCACGTGTGCGCTTATCCAGTAGACTTGCGCGCTCCTGGCTGAACATAGCCTGTAGACCGCAGCGCAACTTAGCCACCATAACACAGAGCGGCATACCCATGAGACCACATTTCCTGTTAGGCACCGGCCCACGTGTGCACTTATCCAGTAGACTTGAGCGCTCCTGGCTGAACATAGCCAGTAGACTGCAGCGCAACTTAGCCACCATAACACAGAGCGGCATACCCATGAGACCATATTTCTTGTTAGGCACTGGCCCACGTGTGCGCTTATCAAGTAGACTTGAGCGCTCCTGGCTGAACATAGCCTGTAGACCGCAGCACACCTTAGCCACCAGAACACAGAGCAGCATACCAATGAGACCATATTTCCTGTTAGGCACTGGCCCACGTGTGCGCTTATCCAGTAAACTTGAGCGCTCTTGGCTGAACATAGCCAGTAGACCGCAGCGCAACTTAGCCACCATAACACAGAGCGGCATACCCATGAGACCACATTTCCTGTTAGGCACCAGCCCACGGGTGCATTTATCAAGTAGACTTGAGCGCTCCTGGCTGAACATAGCCAGTAGACTGCAGCGCAACTTAGCCACCAAAACACAGAGCGGCATACCCATGAGACCATATTTCCTGTTAGGCACTGGCCCACGTGTGCGCTTATCCAGTAGACTTGAGCGCTCCTGCCTGAACATAGCCAGTAGACCGCAGCGCAACTTAGCCACCAGAACACAGTGCGGCATACCCATGAGACCACATTTCCTGTTAGGCACTGGCCCACGTGTGCGCTTATCCAGTAGACTTGAGCGCTCCTGGCTGAACATAGCCAGTAGACCACAGCGCAACTTAGCCACCATAACACAGAGCAGCATACCCATGAGACCACATTTCCTGTTAGGCACTGGCCCACGTGTGTGTTCATCCAGTAGAGTTGAGCTCTCCTGGCTGAACATAGCCAGTAGTGCGCACCACAACTTAGCCACCAGAACACAGAGCAGCATACCAATGAGACCATATTTCCTGTTAGGCACTGGCCCACGTGTGCGCTTATCCAGTAGACTTGAGCGCTCCTGGATGAACATAGCCAGTAGACCGCAGCGCAACTTAGCCACCATAACACAGAGCGGCATACCCATGAGACCACATTTCCTGTTAGGCACCCCCCCACGTGTGCACTTATCCAGTAGACACGAGCGCTCCTGGCTGAACATAACCAGTATACTGCAGCGCAATTTAGCCACCAGAACACAGAGCGGCATACCCACGAGACCATATTTCCTGTTAGGCACTGGCCCACGTGTGCGCTTATCCAGTAGACTTGAGCGCTCCTGGCTGAACATAGCCTGTAGACCGCAGCGCAACTTAGCCACCATAACACAGAGCGGCATACCCATGAGACCACATTTCCTGTTAGGCACCGGCCCACGTGTGCACTTATCCAGTAGACTTGAGCGCTCCTGGCTGAACATAGCCAGTAGACTGCAGCGCAACTTAGCCACCATAACACAGAGCGGCATACCCATGAGACCACATTTCTTGTTAGGCACTGGCCCACGTGTGCGCTTATCAAGTAGACTTGAGCGCTCCTGGCTGAACATAGCCAGTAGACCGCAGCACAACTTAGCCACCAGAACACAGAGCACCATACCAATGAGACCATATTTCCTGTTAGGCACTGGCCCACGTGTGCGCTTATCCAGTAAACTTGAGCGCTCCTGGCTGAACATAGCCAGTAGACTGCAGCGCAACTTAGCCACCAAAACACAGAGCGGCATACCCATGAGACCATATTTCCTGTTAGGCACTGGCCCACGTGTGCGCTTATCCAGTAGACTTGAGCGCTCCTGCCTGAACATAGCCAGTAGACCGCAGCGCAACTTAGCCACCAGAACACAGAGCGGCATACCCATGAGACCACATTTCCTGTTAGGCACTGGCCCACGTGTGCGCTTATCCAGTAGACTTGAGCTCACTTGGCTGAACATAGCCAGTCATGCACAGCTCAATTTAGCCACCAGAACACAGAGCTTCATGCCCATGAGACCACATTTCCTGTTAGGCACTGGCCCATGTGTGCGCTTATCCAGTAGACTTGAGCGCTCCTGGCTGAACATAGCCAGTAGACTGCAGCGCAACTTAGCCACCAGAACACAGAGCAGCATACCAATGAGACCATATTTCCTTTTAGGCACTGGCCCAACTGTGTGCTTATCCAGTAGACTTGAGCGCTCCTGGCTGAACATAGCCAGTAGACCGCAGCGCAACTTAGCCACCATAACACAGTGAGGCATACCCATGAGACCACATTTCCTGTTAGGCACTGGCCCACGTGTGCGCTTATCCAGTAGACTTGAGCGCTCCTGGCTGAACATAGCCAGTAGACCGCTGCGCAACTTAGCCACCATAACACAGAGCGGCATACCCATGAGACCACATTTCCTGTTAGGCACTGGCCCACGTGTGTGCTTATCCAGTAGAGTTGAGCTCTCCTGGCTGAACATAGCCAGTAGTGCGCACCACAACTTAGCCACCAGAACACAGAGCACCATACCAATGAGACCATATTTCCTGTTAGGCACTGGCCCACGTGTGCGCTTATCCAGTAGACTTGAGCGCTCCTGGATGAAAATAGCCAGTAGACCGCAGCGCAACTTAGCCACCAGAACACAGAGCCGCATACCCATGAGACCACATTTCCTGTTAGGCACCGGCCCACGTGTGCACTTATCCAGTAGACTTGAGCGCTCCTGGCTGAACATAGCCAGTAGACTGCAGTGCAACTTAGCCACCAGAACACAGAGCGGCATACCCACGAGACCATATTTCCTGTTAGGCACTGGCCCACGTGTGCGCTTATCCAGTAGACTTGAGCGCTCCTGGCTGAACATAGCCTGTAGACCGCAGCGCAACTTAGCCACCATAACACAGAGCGGCATACCCATGAGACCACATTTCCTGTTAGGCACCGGCCCACGTGTGCACTTATCCAGTAGACTTGAGCGCTCCTGGCTGAACATAGCCAGTAGACTGCAGCGCAACTTAGCCACCAGAACACAGAGCAGCATACCCATGAGACCATATTTCTTGTTAGGCACTGGCCCACGTGTGCGCTTATCAAGTAGACTTGAGCGGTCCTGGCTGAACATAGCCAGTAGACCGCAGCGCAACTTAGCCACCATAACACAGAGCGGCATACCCATGAGACCACATTTACTGTTAGGCACTGGCCCATGTGTGCGCTTATCCAGTAGAGTTGAGCTCTCCTGGCTGAACATAGCCAGTAGTGCGCACCACAACTTAGCCACCATAACACAGAGCGGCATACCCATGAGACCACATTTCCTGTTAGGCACTGGCCCATGTGTGTGCTTATCCAGTAGAGTTGAGCTCTCCTGGCTGAACATAGCCAGTAGTGTGCACCACAACTTAGCCACCAGAACACAGAGCACCATACCAATGAGACCATATTTCCTGTTAGGCACTGGCCCACGTGTGCGCTTATCCAGTAGACTTGAGCGCTCTTGGCTGAACATAGCCAGTAGACCACAGCGCAACTTAGCCACCATAACACAGAGCGGCATACCCATGAGACCACATTTCCTGTTAGGCTCCAGTCCATGTGTGCATTTATCAAGTAGAATTGAGCGCTCCTGGCTGAACATAGCCAGTAGACTGCAGCGCAACTTAGCCACCAAAACACAGAGCGGCATACCCATGAGACCATATTTCCTGTTAGGCACTGGCCCACGTGTGCGCTTATCCAGTAGACTTGAGCGCTCCTGCCTGAACATAGCCAGTAGACCGCAGCGCAACTTAGCCACCAGAACACAGAGCGGCATACCCATGATACCACATTTCCTGTTAGGCACTGGCCCACGTGTGCGCTTATCCAGTAGACTTGAGCTCTCTTGGCTGAACATAGCCAGTCATGCACAGCTCAATTTAGCCACCAGAACACAGAGCTTCATGCCCATGAGACCACATTTCCTGTTAGGCACTGGCCCATGTGTGCGCTTATCCAGTAGACTTGAGCGCTCCTGGCTGAACATAGCCAGTAGACTGCAGCGCAACTTAGCCACCAGAACACAGAGCAGCATACCAATGAGACCATATTTCCTGTTAGGCACTGGCCCACCTGTGTGCTTATCCTGTAGACTTGAGCGCTCCTTGCTGAACATAGCCAGTAGACTGCAGCGCAACTTAGCCACCATAACACAGTGCGGCATACCCATGAGACCACATTTCCTGTTAGGCACTGGCCCACGTGTGCGCTTATCCAGTAGACTTGAGCGCTCCTGGCTGAACATAGCCAGTAGACCGCTGCGCAACTTAGCCACCATAACACAGAGCGGCATACCCATGAGACCACATTTCCTGTTAGGCACTGGCCCACGTGTGTGCTTATCCAGTAGAGTTGACCTCTCCTGGCTGAACATAGCCAGTAGTGCGCACCACAACTTAGCCACCAGAACACAGAGCAGCATACCAATGAGACCATATTTCCTGTTAGGCACCGGCCCACGTGTGCACTTATCCAGTAGACTTGAGCGCTCCTGGCTGAACATATCCAGTAGACTGCAGTGCAACTTAGCCACCACAACACAGAGCGGCATACCCACGAGACCATATTTCCTGTTAGGCACTGGCCCACGTGTGCGCTTATCCAGTAGACTTGAGCACTCCTGGCTGAACATAGCCAGTAGACCTCAGCGCAACTTAGCCACCATAACACAGAGCGGCATACCCATGAGACCACATTTCCTGTTAGGCACCGGCCCACGTGTGCACTTATCCAGTAGACTTGAGCGCTCCTGGCTGAACATAGCCAGTAGACTGCAGCGCAACTTAGCCACCAGAACACAGAGCAGCATACCCATGAGACCATATTTCTTGTTAGGCACTGGCCCACGTGTGCGCTTATCAAGTAGACTTGAGCGCTCCTGGCTGAACATAGCCAGTAGACCGCAGCGCAACTTAGCCACTATAACACAGAGCGGCATACCCATGAGACCACATTTCCTGTTAGGCACTGGCCCATGTGTGCGCTTATCCAGTAGAGTTGAGCTCTCCTGGCTGAACATAGCCAGTAGTGCGCACCACAACTTAGCCACCATAACACAGAGCGGCATACCCATGAGACCACATTTCCTGTTAGGCACTGGCCCATGTGTGCGCTTATCCAGTAGAATTGAGCTCTCCTGGCTGAACATAGCCAGTAGTGCGCACCACAACTTAGCCACCAGAACACAGAGCACCATACCAATGAGACCATATTTCCTGTTAGGCACTGGCCCACGTGTGCGCTTATCCAGTAGACTTGAGCGCTCTTGGCTGAACATAGCCAGTAGACCACAGCGCAACTTAGCCACCATAACACAGAGCGGCATACCCATGAGACCACATTTCCTGTTAGGCACCAGTCCACGTGTGCATTTATCAAGTAGACTTGAGCACTCCTGGCTGAACATAGCCAGTAGACTGCAGCGCAACTTAGCCACCAAAACACAGAGCGGCATACCCATGAGACCATATTTCCTGTTAGGCACTGGCCCACGTGTGCGCTTATCCAGTAGACTTGAGCACTCCTGCCTGAACATAGCCAGTAGACCGCAGCGCAACTTAGCCACCAGAACACAGAGCGGCATACCCATGAGACCACATTTCCTGCTAGGCACTGGCCCACGTGTGCGCTTATCCAGTAGACTTGAGCTCTCTTGGCTGAACATAGCCAGTCATGACCAGCTCAATTTAGCCACCAGAACACAGAGCTTCATGCCCATGAGACCACATTTCCTGTTAGGCACTGGCCCATGTGTGCGCTTATCCAGTAGACTTGAGCGCTCCTGGCTGAACATAGCCAGTAGACTGCAGCGCAACTTAGCCACCAGAACACAGAGTAGCATACCAATGAGACCATATTTCCTGTTAGGCACTGGCCCACCTGTGTGCTTATCCTGTAGACTTGAGCGCTCCTGGCTGAACATAGCCAGTAGACCGCAGCGCAACTTAGCCACCATAACACAGTGCGGCATACCCATGAGACCACATTTCCTGTTAGGCACTGGCCCACGTGTGCGCTTATCCAGTAGACTTGAGCGCTCCTGGCTGAACATAGCCAGTAGTGCGCACCACAACTTAGCCACCATAACACAGAGCGGCATACCATTGAGACCACATTTCCTGTTAGGCACCGGCCCACGTGTGCACTTATCCAGTAGACACGAGCGCTCCTGGCTGAACATAGCCAGTAGACTGCAGCGCATTTTAGCCACCAGAACACAGAGCGGCATACCCACGAGACCATATTTCCTGTTAGGCACTGGCCCACGTGTGCGCTTATCCAGTAGACTTGAGCGCTCCTGGCTGAACATAGCCTGTAGACCGCAGCGCAACTTAGCCACCATAACACAGAGCGGCATACCCATGAGACCACATTTCCTGTTAGGCACCGGCCCACGTGTGCCCTTATCCAGTAGACTTGAGCGCTCCTGGCTGAACATAGCCAGTAGACTGCAGCGCAACTTAGCCACCATAACACAGAGCGGCATACCCATGAGACCATATTTCTTGTTAGGCACTGGCCCACGTGTGCGCTTATCAAGTAGACTTGAGCGCTCCTGGCTGAACATAGCCAGTAGACCGCAGCACAACTTAGCCACCAGAACACAGAGCACCATACCAATGAGACCATATTTCCTGTTAGGCACTGGCCCACGTGTGCGCTTATCCAGTAAACTTGAGCGCTCTTGGCTGAACATAGCCAGTAGACCGCAGCGCAACTTAGCCACCATAACACAGAGCGGCATACCCATGAGACCACATTTCCTGTTAGGCACCAGCCCACATGTGCATTTATCAAGTAGACTTGAGCGCTCCTGGCTGAACATAGCCAGTAGACTGCAGCGCAACTTAGCCACCAAAACACAGAGCGGCATACCCATGAGACCATATTTCCTGTTAGGCACTGGCCCACGTGTGCGCTTATCCAGTAGACTTGAGCGCTCCTGCCTGAACATAGCCAGTAGACCGCAGCGCAACTTAGCCACCAGAACACAGAGCGGCATACCCATGAGACCACATTTCCTGTTAGGCACTGGCCCACGTGTGCGCTTATCCAGTAGACTTGAGCTCACTTGGCTGAACATAGCCAGTCATGCACAGCTCAATTTAGCCACCAGAACACAGAGCTTCATGCCCATGAGACCACATTTCCTGTTAGGCACTGGCCCATGTGTGCGCTTATCCAGTAGACTTGAGCGCTCCTGCCTGAACATAGCCAGTAGACCGCAGCGCAACTTAGCCACCAGAACACAGAGCGGCATACCCATGAGACCACATTTCCTGTTAGGCACTGGCCCACGTGTGCGCTTATCCAGTAGACTTGAGCTCACTTGGCTGAACATAGCCAGTCATGCACAGCTCAATTTAGCCACCAGAACACAGAGCTTCATGCCCATGAGACCAGATTTCCTGTTAGGCACTGGCCCATGTGTGCGCTTATCCAGTAGACTTGAGCGCTCCTGGCTGAACATAGCCAGTAGACTGCAGCGCAACTTAGCCACCAGAACACAGAGCAGCATACCAATGAGACCATATTTCCTGTTAGGCACTGGCCCACCTGTGTGCTTATCCAGTAGACTTGAGCGCTCCTGGCTGAAAATAGCCAGTAGACCGCAGCGCAACTTAGCCACCATAACACAGTGAGGCATACCCATGAGACCACATTTCCTGTTAGGCACTGGCCCACGTGTGCGCTTATCCAGTAGACTTGAGCGCTCCTGGCTGAACATAGCCAGTAGACCGCTGCGCAACTTAGCCACCATAACACAGAGCGGCATACCCATGAGACCACATTTCCTGTTAGGCACTGGCCCACGTGTGTGCTTATCCAGTAGAGTTGAGCTCTCCTGGCTGAACATAGCCAATAGTGCGCACCACAACTTAGCCACCAGAACACAGAGCAGCATATCAATGAGACCATATTTCCTGTTAGGCACTGGCCCACGTGTGCGCTTATCCAGTAGACTTGAGCGCTCCTGGATGAACATAGCCAGTAGACCGCAGCGCAACTTAGCCACCATAACACAGAGCCGCATACCCATGAGACCACATTTCCTGTTAGGCACCGGCCCACGTGTGCACTTATCCAGTAGACTTGAGCGCTCCTGGCTGAACATAGCCAGTAGACTGCAGTGCAACTTAGCCACCAGAACACAGAGCGGCATACCCACGAGACCATATTTCCTGTTAGGCACTGGCCCACGTGTGCGCTTATCCAGTAGACTTGAGCGCTCCTGGCTGAACATAGCCTGTAGACCGCAGCGCAACTTAGCCACCATAACACAGAGCGGCATACCCATGAGACCACATTTCCTGTTAGGCACCGGCCCACGTGTGCACTTATCCAGTAGACTTGAGCGCTCCTGGCTGAACATAGCCAGTAGACTGCAGCGCAACTTAGCCACCAGAACACAGAGCAGCATACCCATGAGACCATATTTCTTGTTAGGCACTGGCCCCCGTGTGCGCTTATCAAGTAGACTTGAGTGCTCCTGGCTGAACATAGCCAGTAGACCGCAGCGCAACTTAGCCACCATAACGCAGAGCGGCATACCCATGAGACCACATTTCCTGTTAGGCACTGGCCCATGTGTGCGCTTATCCAGTAGAGTTGAGCTCTCCTGGCTGAACATAGCCAGTAGTGCGCACCACAACTTAGCCACCATAACACAGAGCGGCATACCCATGAGACCACATTTCCTGTTAGGCACTGGCCCATGTGTGTGCTTATCCAGTAGAGTTGAGCTCTCCTGTCTGAACATAGCCAGTAGTGTGCACCACAACTTAGCCACCAGAACACAGAGCACCATACCAATGAGACCATATTTCCTGTTAGGCACTGGCCCACGTGTGCGCTTATCCAGTAGACTTGAGCGCTCTTGGCTGAACATAGCCAGTAGACCGCAGCGCAACTTAGCCACCATAACACAGAGCGGCATACCCATGAGACCACATTTCCTGTTAGGCACCAGCCCACGTGTGCATTTATCAAGTAGACTTGAGCGCTCCTGGCTGAACATAGCCGGTAGACTGCAGCGCAACTTAGCCACCAAAACACAGAGCGGCATACCCATGAGACCATATTTCCTGTTAGGCACTGGCCCACGTGTGCGCTTATCCAGTAGACTTGAGCGCTCCTGCCTGAACATAGCCAGTAGACCGCAGCGCAAGTTAGCCACCAGAACACAGAGCGGCATACCCATGAGACCACATTTCCTGTTAGGCACTGGCCCACGTGTGCGCTTATCCAGTAGACTTGAGCTCTTTTGGCTGAACATAGCCAGTCATGCACAGCTCAATTTAGCCACCAGAACACAGAGCTTCATGCCCATGAGACCACATTTCCTGTTAGGCACTGGCCCACCTGTGTGCTTATCCAGTAGACTTGAGCGCTCCTGGCTGAACATAGCCAGTAGACCGCAGCGCAACTTAGCCACCATAACACAGTGCGGCATACCCATGAGACCACATTTCCTGTTAGGCACTGGCCCACGTGTGCGCTTATCCAGTAGACTTGAAAGCTCCTTGCTGAACATAGCCAGTAGACCGCAGCGCAACTTAGCCACCATAACACAGAGCGGCATACCCATGAGACCACATTTCCTGTTAGGCACTGGCCCACGTGTGCGCTTACCCAGTAGTGTTGAGCTCTCCTGGCTGAACATAGCCAGTAGTGCGCACCACAACTTAGCCACCAGAACACAGAGTAGCATACCAATGAGACCATATTTCTTGTTAGGCACTAGCCCACATGTGCGCTTATCCAGTAGACTTGAGCGCTCCTGGCTGAACATAGCTAGTAGACCGCAGCGCAACTTAGCCACTATAACACAGAGCGGCATACCCATGAGACCACGTTTCCTGTTAGGCACTGGCCCACGTGTGCGCTTATCCAGTAGACTTGAGCTCTCCTGGCTGAACATAGCCAGTCATGCGCAGCTCAATTTAGCCACCAGCACACAGAGCTTCATACCCATGAGACCACATTTCCTGTTAGGCACTGGCCCATGTGTGCGCTTATCCAGTAGACTTGAGCGCTCCTGGCTGAACATAGCCTGAAGACTGCAGCGCAACTTAGCCACCAGAACACAGAGCAGCATACCAATGAGACCATATTTCCTTTTAGGCACTGGCCCACGTGTGTGCTTATCCAGTAGACTTGAGCGCTCCTGGCTGAAAATAGCCAGTAGACCGCAGGGCAACTTAGCCACCATAACACAGAGCGGCATACCCATGAGACCACATTTCCTGTTAGGCACGGGCCCACGTGTGCGCTTATCCAGTAGACTTGAGCGCTCCTGCTGAACATAGCCAGTAGACCGCAGCGCAACTTAGCCACCATAACACAGAGCGGCATACCCATGAGACCACATTTCCTGCTAGGCACCGGCCCACGTATGCACTTATCCAGTAGACTTGAGCGCTCCTGGCTGAACATAGCCAGTAGACTGCAGTGCAACTTAGCCACCAGAACACAGAGCGGCATACCCATGAGACCATATTTCTTGTTAGGCACTGGCCCACGTGTGCGCTTATCAAGTAGACTTGAGCGCTCCTGGCTGAACATAGCCAGTAGACCGCAGCGCAACTTAGCCACCATAACACAGAGCGGCATACCCATGAGACCACATTTCCTGTTAGGCACTGGCCCACGTGTGCGCTTATCCAGTAGAGTTGAGCTCTCCTGGCTGAACATAGCCAGTAGTGCGCACCACAACTTAGCCACCATAACACAGAGCAGAATACCCATGAGACCACATTTCCTGTTAGGCACTGCCCCATGTGTGCGCTTATCCAGTAGAGTTGAGCTCTCCTGGCTGAACATAGCCAGTAGTGCGCACCACAACTTAGCCACCAGAACACAGAGCAGCATACCAATGAGACCATATTTCCTGTTACGCACTGGCCCTCGTGTGCGCTTATCCAGTAGACTTGAGCGCTCTTGGCTGAACATAGCCAGTAGACCGCAGCGCACTTAGCCACCATAACACAGAGCGGCATACCCATGAGACCACATTTCCTGTTAGGCACCAGCCCACGTGTGCATTTATCAAGTAGACTTGAGCACTCCTGGCTGAACACAGCCAGTAGACTGCAGCGCAATTTAGCCACCAGAACACAGAGCGGCATACCCATGAGACCATATTTCCTGTTAGGCACTGGCCCACGTGTGCGCTTATCCAGTAGACTTGAGCGCTCCTGGCTGAACATAGCCAGTAGACGGCAGCACACTTAGCCACCATAACACAGAGCGGCATACCCATGAGACCATATTTCTTGTTAGGCACTACACCATGTGTGCGCTTATCCAGTAGACTTGAGCACTCCTGGCTAAACATAGCCAGTAGACCGCAGCGCAACTTAGCCACCATAACACAGAGCGGCATACCCATGAGACCACGTTTCCTGTTAGGCACTGGCCCATGTGTGCGCTTATCCAGTAGACTTGAGCTCTCCTGGCTGAACATAGCCAGTCATGCACAGCTCAATTTAGCCACCAGAGCACAGAGCTTCATACCCATGAGACCACATTTCCTGTTAGGCACTGGCCCATGTGTGCGCTTATCCAGTAGACTTGAGCGCTCCTGGCTGAACATAGCCAGTAGACCGCAGCGCAACTTAGCCACCATAACACAGAGCGGCATACCCATGAGACCATATTTCCTGTTAGGCACTGGCCCACGTGTGCGCTTATCCAGTAGACTTGAGCGCTCCTAGCTGAACATAGCCAGTAGACTGCAGCGCAACTTAGCCACCAGAACACAGAGCAGCATACCAATGAGGCCATATTTCCTGTTAGGCACTGGCCCACCTGTGCGCTTATCCAGTAGACTTGAGCGCTCTTGGCTGAACATAGCCAGTAGACCGCAGCGCATTTAGCCACCATAACACAGAGCGGCATACCCATGAGACCACATTTCCTGTTAGGCACCAGCCCACGTGTGCATTTATCAAGTAGACTTGAGCACTCCTGGCTGAACACAGCCAGTAGACTGCAGCGCAACTTAGCCACCAGAACACAGAGCGGCATACCAATGAGACCATATTTCCTGTTAGGCACTGGCCCACGTGTGCGCTTATCCAGTAGACTTGAGCGCTCCTGGCTGAACATAGCCAGTAGACCGCAGCGCAACTTAGCCACCAGAACACAGAGCGGCATACCCATGAGACCACATTTCCTGTTAGGCACTGGCCCACGTGTGCGCTTATCCAGTAGAGTTGAGCTCTCCTGGCTGAACATAGCCAGTAGTGCGCACCACAACTTAGCCACCAGAACACAGAGCAGCATACCAATGAGACCATATTTCTTGTTAGGCACTACACCATGTGTGCGCTTATCCAGTAGACTTGAGCACTCCTGGCTAAACATAGCCAGTAGACCGCAGCGCAACTTAGCCACCATAACACAGAGCGGCATACCCATGAGACCACGTTTCCTGTTAGGCACTGGCCCACGTGTTCGCTTATCCAGTAGACTTGAGCTCTCTTGGCTGAACATAGCCAGTCATGCACAGCTCAATTTAGCCACCAGAACACAGAGCTTCATACCCATGAGACCACATTTCCTGTTAGGCACTGGCCCATGTGTGCGCTTATCCAGTAGACTTGAGCGCTCCTGGCTGAACATAGCCAGTAGACTGCAGCGCAACTTAGCCACCAGAACACAGAACAGCATACCAATGAGACCATATTTCCTGTTAGGCACTGGCCCACCTGTATGCTAATCCAGTAGACTTGAGCGCTCCTGGCTGAACATAGCCAGTAGACCGCAGCGCAACTTAGCCACCATAACACAGAGCGGCATACCCATGAGACCACATTTCCTGTTAGGCACTGGCCCACATGTGCGCTTATCCAGTAGTGTTGAGCTCTCCTGGCTGAACATGGCCAGTAGTGCGCACCACAATTTAGCCACCAGAACACAGAGCAGCATACAAATGAGACCATATTTCCTTTTAGGCACTGGCCCACGTGTGTGCTTATCCAGTTGACTTGAGCGCTCCTGGCTGAACATAGCCAGTAGACTGCAGGGCAACTTAGCCACCATAACACAGAGCGGCATGCCCATGAGACCACATTTCCTGTTACGCACCGGCCCATGTGTGCGCTTATCCAGTAGACTTGAGCGCTCCTGGCTGAACATAGCCAGTAGACTGCAGCGCAATTTAGCCACCAGAACACAGAGCAGCATACCCATGAGACCATATTTCCTGTTAGGTACTGGCCCACGTGTGCGCTTATCCAGTAGACTTGAGCGCTCCTGGCTGAACATAGCCAGTAGACCGCAGCGCAACTTAGCCACCATAACACAGAGCGGCATACCCATGAGACCACATTTCCTGTTAGGCACCGGCCCACATGTGCATTTATCCAGTATACCTGAGCGCTCCTGGCTGAACATAGCCAGTAGACTGCAGCACAACTTAGCCACCAGAACACAGAGCAGCATACCGATGAGACCATATTTCCTGTTAGGCACTGGCCCACGTGTGCTCTTATCCAGTAGACTTGAGCGCTCCTGGCTCAACATAGCCAGTAGACCGCAGCGCAACTTAGCCATCATAACACAGAGCGGCATACCAATGAGACCATATTTCTTGTTAGGCACTCAACCATGTGTGCGCTTATCCAGTAGACTTGAGCACTCCTGGCTAAACATAGCCAGTAGACCGCAGCGCAACTTAGCCACCATAACACAGAGTGGCATACCCATGAGACCACGTTTCTTGTTAGGCACTGGCCCACGTGTGCGCTTATCCAGTAGACTTGAGCTCTCCTGGCTGAACATAGCCAGTCATGCACAGCTCAATTTAGCCACCAGAGCACAGAGCTTCATACCCATGAGACCACATTTCCTGTTAGGCACCGGCCCATGTGTGCGCTTATCCAGTAGACTTGAGCGCTCCTGGCTGAACATAGCCAGTAGACTGCAGCGCAACTTAGCCACCAGAACACAGAGCAGCATACCAATGAGGCCATATTTCCTGTTAGGCACTGGCCCACCTGTGTGCTTATCCAGTAGACTTGAGCGCTCCTGGCTGAACATAGCCAGTAGACCGCAGCGCAACTTAGCCACCATAACACAGAGCGGCATACCCATGAGACCATATTTCCTGTTAGGCACTGGCCCACATGTGCGCTTATCCAGTAGACTTGAGCGCTCCTAGCTGAACATAGCCTGTAGACCGCAGCGCAACTTAGCCACCATAACACAGAGCGGCATACCCATGAGACCACATTTCCTGTTAGGCACTGGCCCATGTGCGCGCTTATCCAGTAGAGTTGAGCTCTCCTGGCTGAACATAGCCAGTAGTGCGTACCACAACTTAGCCCCCAGAACAACGAGCAGCATACCAATGAGACCATATTTCTTGTTAGGCACTGGCCCACGTGTGCGCTTATCCAGTAGACTTAAGCTCTCCTGGCTGAACATAGCCAGTCATGCGCAGCTCAATTTAGCCACCAGAACACAGAGCAGCATACCAATGAGACCATATTTCTTGTTAGGCACTGGCCCACGTGTGCGCTTATCCAGTAGACTTGAGCGCTCCTGGCTGAACATAGCCAGTAGTGTGTACCACAACTTAGCCACCAGAACAACGAGCAGCATACCAATGAGACCATATTTCTTGTTAGGCACTGGCCCACGTGTGCGCTTATACAGTAGACTTGAGCTCTCCTGGCTGAACATAGCCAGTCATGCGCAGCTCAATTTAGCCACCAGAACACAGAGCAGCATACCCATGAGACCACATTTCCTGTTAGGCACTGGCCACGTGTGCGCTTATCCAGTAGAGTTGAGCTCTCCTGGCTGAACATAGCCAGTAGTGCGTACCACAACTTAGCCACCAGAACAACGAGCAGCATACCAATGAGACCATATTTCTTGTTAGGCACTGGCCCACGTGTGCGCTTATCCAGTAGACTTGAGCTCTCCTGGCTGAACATAGCCAGTCATGCGCAGCTCAATTTAGCCACCAGAACACAGAGCAGCATACCAATGAGACCATATTTCTTGTTAGGCACTGGCCCACGTGTGCGCTTATCCAGTAGACTTGAGCGCTCCTGGCTGAACATAGCCAGTCATGCGCAGCTCAATTTAGCCACCAGCACACAGAGATTCATACCCATGAGACCACATTTCCTGTTAGGCACTGGCCCATGTGTGTGCTTATCCAGTAGACTTGAGCGCTCCTGGCTGAACATAGCCAGTAGACTGCAGCGCAACTTAGCCACCATAACACAGAGCGGCATACCCATGAGACCACATTTCCTGTTAGGCACCGGCCCACGTGTGCGCTTATCCAGTAGACTTGAGCGCTCCTGGCTGAACATAGCCAGTAGACTGCAGCGCAACTTAGCCACCAGAACACAGAGCGGCATACCCATGAGACCATATTTCTTGTTAGGCACTGGCCCACGTGTGCGCTTATCCAGTAGACTTGAGCGCTCCTGGCTGAACATAGCCAGTAGACTGCAGCGCAACTTAGCCACCAGAACACAGAGCGGCATACCCATGAGACCACATTTCCTGTTAGGCACCGGCCCACGTGTGCATTTATCCAGTATACTTGAGCGCTCCTGGCTGAACATAGCCAGTAGACCGCAGCGCAACTTAGCCATCATAACACAGAGCGGCATACCCATGAGACCACATTTCCTGTTAGGCACTGGTCCACGTGTGCGCTTATCCAGTAGAGTTGAGCTCTCCTGGCTGAACATAGCCAGTAGTGCGCACCACAACTTAGCCACCAGAACACAGAGCAGTATACAAATGAGACCATATTTCTTGTTAGGCACTCGACCATGTGTGCGCTTATCCAGAAGACTTGAGCACTCCTGGCTAAACATAGCCAGTAGACCGCAGCGCAACTTAGCCACCATAACACAGAGCGGCATACCCATGAGACCACGTTTCCTGTTAGGCACTGGCTCACGTGTGCGCTTATCCAGTAGACTTGAGCTCTCCTGGCTGAACATAGCCAGTCATGCACAGCTCAATTTAGCCACCAGAACACAGAGCATCATATCCATGAGACCACATTTCCTGTTAGGCACTGGCCCATGTGTGAACTTATCCAGTAGACTTGAGTGCTCCTGGCTGAACATAGCCAGTAGACTGCAGCGCAACTTAGCCACCAGAACACAGAGTAGCATACCAATGAGACAATATTTCCTGTTAGGCACTGGCCCACCTGTGTGCTTATCCAGTAGACTTGAGCGCTCCTGGCTGAACATAGCCAGTAGACCGCATTGAACTTAGCCACCATAACACAGAGCGGCATACCAATGAGACCACATTTCCTGTTAGGCACTGGCCCACGTGTGCGCTTATCCAGTAGACCTGAGCTCTCCTGGCTGAACATAGCCAGTAGACCGCAGCGCAACTTAGCCACCATAACACAGAGCGGCATACCCATGAGACCATATTTCCTGTTAGGCACTGGCCCACGTGTGCGCTTATCCAGTAGACTTGAGCGCTCCTGGCTGAACATAGCCAGTAGACCGCAGCGCAATTTAGCCACCATAACACAGCGCGGCATACCCATGAGACCACATTTCCTGTTAGGCACTGGCCCACGTGTGCGCTTATCCAGTAGAGTTGAGCTCTCTTGGCTGAACATAGCCAGTAGTGAGCACCACAACTTAGCCACCAGAACAACAAGCAGCATACCAATGAGACCATATTTCTTGTTAGGCACTGGCCCACGTGTGCGCTTATCCTGTAGACTTGAGCTCTCCTGGCTGAACATAGCCAGTCATGCGCAGCTCAATTTAGCCACCAGAACACACAGCAGCATACCAATGAGACCATATTTCCTGTTAGGCACTGGCCCACGTGTGTGCTTATCCAGTAGACTTGAGCGCTCCTGGCTGAACATAGCCAGTAGACCGCAGCGCAACTTAGCCACCATAACACAGAGCAGCATACCCATGAGACCACATTTCCTGTTAGGCACTGGCCCACGTGTGCGCTTATCCAGTATACTTGAGCTCTCCTGGCTGAACATAGCCAGTAGACCGAAGCGCAATTTAGCCACCATAACACAGAGCGGCATACCCATGAGACCATATTTCCTGTTAGGCACTGGCCCACTTGTGCGCTTATCCAGTAGACTTGAGCGCTCCTGGCTGAACATAGCCAGTAGACCGCAGCGCAACTTAGCCACCATAACACAGAGCGGCATACCCATGAGACCACATTTCCTGTTAGGCACTGGCCCACGTGTGCGCTTACCCAGTAGACTTGAGCTCTCCTGGCTGAACATAGCCAGTAGACCGCAGCGCAATTTAGCCACCATAACACAGAGCGGCATACCCATGAGACCACATTTCCTGTTAGGCACTGGCCCACGTGTGCACTTATCCAGTAGACTTGAGCTCTCCTGGCTGAACATAGCCAGTAGACCGCAGCGCAATTTAGCCACCATAACACAGAGCGGCATACCCATGAGACCACATTTCCTGTTAGGCACTGGCCCACGTGTGCTCTTGCCCAGTAGACTTGAGCTCTCCTGGCTGAACATAGCCAGTAGACCGCAGCGCAACTTAGGCACCATAACACAGAGCGGCATACCCATGAGACCACATTTCCTGTTAGGCACTGGCCTACGTGTGCACTTATCCAGTAGACTTGAGCTCTCCTGGCTGAACATAGCCAGTAGACCGCAGCGCAATTTAGCCACCATAACAGAGAGCGGCATACCCATGAGACCACATTTCCTGTTAGGCACTGGCCCACGTGTGCGCTTATCCAGTAGACTTGAGCTCTCCTGCCTGAACATAGCCAGTCGTGCGCAGCTCAATTTAGCCACCATAACACAGAGCTTCATACCCATGAGACCACATTTCCTGTTAGGCACTGGCCCATGTGTGCGCTTATCCAGTAGACTTGAGCGCTCCTGGCTGAACATAGCCAGTAGACTGCAGCGCAACTTAGCCACCATAACACAGAGCGGCATACCCATGAGACCACATTTCCTGTTAGGCACTGGCCCACGTGTGCGCTTACCCAGTAGACTTGAGCTCTCCTGGCTGAACATAGCCAGTAGACCGCAGCGCAATTTAGCCACCATAACACAGAGCGGCATACCCATGAGACCACATTTCCTGTTAGGCACTGGCCCACGTGTGCACTTATCCAGTAGACTTGAGCTCTCCTGGCTGAACATAGCCAGTAGACCGCAGCGCAATTTAGCCACCATAACACAGAGCGGCATACCCATGAGACCACATTTCCTGTTAGGCACTGGCCCACGTGTGCTCTTGCCCAGTAGACTTGAGCTCTCCTGGCTGAACATAGCCAGAAGACCGCAGCGCAACTTAGGCACCATAACACAGAGCGGCATACCCATGAGACCACATTTCCTGTTAGGCACTGGCCTACGTGTGCACTTATCCAGTAGACTTGAGCTCTCCTGGCTGAACATAGCCAGTAGACCGCAGCGCAATTTAGCCACCATAACACAGAGCGGCATACCCATGAGACCACATTTCCTGTTAGGCACTGGCCCACGTGTGCGCTTATCCAGTAGACTTGAGCTCTCCTGCCTGAACATAGCCAGTCGTGCGCAGCTCAATTTAGCCACCATAACACAGAGCTTCATACCCATGAGACCACATTTCCTGTTAGGCACTGGCCCATGTGTGCGCTTATCCAGTAGACTTGAGCGCTCCTGGCTGAACATAGCCAGTAGACTGCAGCGCAACTTAGCCACCATAACACAGAGCGGCATACCCATGAGACCACATTTCCTGTTAGGCACTGGCCCACGTGTGCGCTTATCCAGTAGACTTGAGCTCTCCTGCCTGAACATAGCCAGTCGTGCGCAGCTCAATTTAGCCACCAGACCTCCATTTTCAACAGACCGCTCGACAGTAATTCTTCTTTAAAGTCAATTCCTCTCTTTTCGTGTTGCCTGATCGGTTTGCGGGTCATATGACAGGTAAAGACAGGGGAGACTGTTTCTGGTGTCAATCTTGGCTGATAAAGACTCTTAAAACCTGGGCTCCTGGTCGGATATGAAGTGCCTCCGTGCCATGAAACAGTCCTCCCCCTTATCCTGGAGACACCGACAGGTGCTGCCGAGCGTTTATTTAAAGAGGTAATTGTACAGATATGTGGTTTATGTTTTTCCTAAATATATGAACTGCACTTCAGCAAACAGCACGGTCTGTTATGCCAGGAAACGCTGCCTCTTTATTGCATCTGATGTTTAACGTCTCTTTCCCAACCTGTACAGCGAGGTTTTCGGCTGGTGGTGGTAGCGGTCTATTTTAATAACGTGGCCCAATCGGTAATCCGTGCGTGGATGGCCCGAGACCGAGAGAGACCCCCCATCTTTACATGAATAGTCTCCGTTTATATTAATCACACTGAATTGTCTCTTGACGCTCCGCGAAGTGTTTTTTTTTTATCACTCAGCTGAATATTATTAATTTCATGGACCTGCAGAATTTCTTGTAGGCGAGCCGGTCTCTGGTTTTCGGGGTGCGTGTCCCCAGATCTCTGATGGCCTGTGGGTTGCATTCAGCCACGTATCAGTAAAGGGAAACGGCCAAGGTGCACATTAGTAGCAATGCTCAATCTAAATGAAGCGTTTCCACCGAGTCCCTCACGCTTAACATTAAACCTTACTTCACACGGCACCACTTCGACGCCACTCTTGCATTGGTGTAAACGATCTAGAATCGAACGGAGCTGTTGTGAAGTAGAGGCGTGGTAAGAGTTTCTACTGTGACGCACCTCTCTGTATTTAGGATATGCGTGTTGAGTTTACTGATCTATGTGTTATGTAAGTAGGTCATACTTAACAATGATCAATATGGAAATATAGTTCTGAATGTGGATTCAGACCAATCACAATATTCTGTTCATGTATTATACTCAAGGTTCCATTTAAGGCAAGTGTATTCTTAGAGTGCTATGGTTTGTGGAGTTCTGTGTTTAGTTCTGAAAATATTCAGTTGGGTACTGCCTCTCCAGGTGGTGCCTGCTGTCGCTTGTAGCAGACTTAAATAAACAAGTCAATAACCACTGAACTGCTCAGCATCTACTTTTTAACATTGGCGACGAGGATTTGTGTCACGGACTCTGACGCCGGCCCAGCTGATTCATCTCCGTGTTCGGCCGGGGGCTGGCACTGTATCTCCACCGTCTCCGCCGCACCAAGCGACAGCAGGCGAGGCAGATCGAGGGCGAAGGAGACAGTCAAGGAAGTCCGCTTGCATAGTGGAGAGGAGAGCCGCGAGGGAGCCGTGCACGGCTGGCAGAGCCCAGACCCCTTCACCGCTTGTGTTTGCGGTGAGACGCGGAGGGAGCACTTTGTGGAAGAAACCCGATCAGGCAAGTGGCAAGATTGGGGGGAGAGCCGCGAGGGAGCCGCGCGAGGACAGGCAGCAGAGCAGGCTCGCGAGCTACGAACGAGCCGCTCACAGCTGTTAGTGCGCTCGCTCCGCCTCTTGCCGCCCGCGTGCCTGCGCACGCGGCTCTCATCTGGTCCTAGCGCGCGCAGACACGCGCTGCAGTACATGTTGAAGGGGGAGTGTCTACTCGAGCCCCGGTCTCCATTGTGACACCAGTTGCCCAGCAACGACTCGACCCCATCTTCAAGAGCCCCGGTCTCCATTGTGACGTCAACTGACACTATAAAAAAAAAAGGAAAAGAACACTGAAATTGCAATCGCTCCAGAACGTGCAATTAGAAAAGAAAGAAAGTGTTTACACAAGGAACAAAGGAGCCTGTACATCAAAGGAAATATTCATCTAGTGAACAGAGTTGACTATTGGGTTCTTTGCCCAATCCAATTGTTGAAGACTTACCGTCTCACAGCCACCTCTGCCACTTCATACACACACATAGCTGCAAATTTTTTTTCCTCACCATGGCAGCATCAATTCCTCCACCTACTTCGTTCCTAAATGAACCTGGCCGTCCCCCTCTCAGGTGGGACAAGTGGAAGGACACATTTGAAAATTACTTGGTGGCAATGGGCGGTGACAGATTTTCGTCAGCTCGCAAAAAGGCTCTGTTGGTTCACAATTTGGGCACAGAAGGACGCAGGATCTTCGATGGGCTGACTGGAGACTGCACGTTGGAGGCGGGTGATGCTGATGAATATGCATTGGCTCTCAAAAAACTACAGGACCACTTTGAGCCCAGGAAAAATGTCAGCTTTGAAAGACATAAATTCTTCCAGCGAGTACAAGAGCAATCTGAGTCGGTTGAATCATATGTGGCCTGCTTAAGGTCATTAAGTTACTCATGTGAATTTGAGCACAGGACGGATTCTCTAATCAGGGATCAGTTACTCAGGTGCACCAATAACGCAAGGATCCAAGAGAAACTACTGGCCAAGGACATGAAACCGGATGAGGCGCTCAAATTAGCCAGGAGCATCGAACAGACATCATTGTATGTTAAGGAGTTAAAGGGTGACAAACAAAATCCGACTACCATGTCAGTCTGTACAATAGACCAGAAGAAAAGATCAAACATTTCCAGTGGAAAGAAAGGGAATTGGACTGCGAGAAATGCATGTACCAGATGTGGCAACCCCAGACATGGTGCAAACTTTCCGTCGTGCCCTGCCAAATTCGCCGAATGCTTTAAGTGCAAGAATAGAGGACACTTTGCAAATGTATGTAAAGCTACCCCCATAAACTTCCCCGAACCCAGAATAGAGAACAGGTCCAATATTGAAGAATCGGTCAGGAGAAATTATAATATTCAAGAAGTATCAGTCACCCAGGAACCAAGTGCCAAGTTTGTTTTTGAAATTTCAGCCATCTGAGGAGAGGCTAAAGGTCCAGCAGACACCTTTCTGATTGATGGGCGAGATTTAGTCATGAAAGTAGACACTTGTTCTCCTTGGACCATAATCTCGAGGGATACTTTGCTTAACATATTGAAGAAGGGTGAAGGGTCAATTAAACCCACAAAGGTTAGAGCATGTGGATATGGAGAATCTACGATAGAAATCTTGGGGGAATTTTCGGCATCTGTCAGTTACAAAGGAAAAGAATGTCAGGCCAACATTTTGGTAGCGAACAAGGGAGCTTCTTTATTAGGATGGGAAGAACAAAAGAGCTTGGGTGTAAGAATACAGGCAAATGCCCCCCAGCCAATTTCTATTGCGGAAGTAGAAGATGACCTCTGGACCAAGGAGTTCCCTGAAGTGTTTTCCGAGAAATTAGGGAAACTTAGAAATTTTGAACACCATATCAAATTAAAAAATAATGCGCAACCAGTGATACACAAAGTTAGACAAGTGCCATTAAAGATGAGAAGTAAGCTTCGGAAAGAATTAAATGACTTGGTGGACAAAGGAGTAATTGAGCCAATGACAGCAACAGAATGGTTATCGCCGGTTGTACTAGTAGCCAAGGCAAATTGAAATCTGAGACTATGTGTAGATCTACGGAGCCTCAATCGGAATATTGTTGTAGAGAGACATCCTCTGCCTAACATATCGGAGACTCTTTCCACCCTGGGAGAACCAAAGGTATTTTCCATCATTGACTTGTCAGCGGCATATCATCAAGTTCCGTTGTCCAAAAGTTGCCAGCATCTCACAGCATTCATCACTCCCGAAGGGGTGTTCAAATACAATCGCATGCCTTTTGGGTTAGCTTCTGCTGCTTCTGTTTTTCAAAGTGTGATGGAGGAAGTGCTTAGAGGGCTAAGGAAAGTAACAGTGTTTCAGGATGACATATTAGTGTTTGCCAAGAATGAAGAAGAACATAATGAGATTCTGAGGGCTGTCCTTGTCAGACTCAAAGAATCTGGTTTGACTGTGCAAAGAAAAAAATGCAAGATTGCGGTTAGAGAGGTAGATTATTTAGGCCATAGAATTTCTGGCGATGGTATTTCTCCGAAAAAGTCCCTTATTGATAGCATCAGCGGTGCTCCCCAGCCACGTGACAAAGATCAGTTGCGTTCCTTCATGGGGCTGGCGGAGTACTACCACAAATTTGTAAATGGTTTTGCCACCATCTCCACTCCGTTAAGAGAGTTATTGAAAAAGAATGTAAAGTTTGTGTGGTCGAGTGAATGCCATGAAGCTTTTAGGAAAATAAACGAATGCATAGTGCAAGCACCCTCCTTGGGAGGGTTTGTGTCGGGAAGGAAAACTGTTCTGTCGGTTGATGCAAGCAGTATGGGTCTAGGTGCAGCTCTGTCTCAGGTAGACTCTGGTAAGACTGAACATATAATTGCGTTTGCCTCAAGGCCATTGAGGGGAGCAGAAGAAAACTACTCAGTGATTGAGAGGGAGGCATTGGCGGTCTCATGGGCTGTAGCACATTTCAAATTCTATCTATGGGGTCAAACTTTTACGGTAAAAACTGACCACAAGCCTTTAGTCCAACTACTAGGCAGTGTAGAGTGGGCCAAAGGATCACCCAGAATTTCTAGATGGATGGTTGAACTCCTAGCCTATGACTTCAAAATAGTGTACATAGCAGGTAGAGACAATGTAGTAGCAGACTGTTTGTCCAGGTTACCGGCAGAGGGCAAAGATTCAGAAGAAGCATTCTCAGAGCAGGGCGTTAGTATTTCTGAGGTCGAATACAATGCCATAAGTAGAGATGAATGGGAGATTGCTGATGGTGAACATCTTGTATTGAATCAAGTCAAGGTGTGGACTAAGACAGGGTGGCCTCACAAAAACATTGTAGAAAAACAGTTTGACTGCTTTTACTGCATAAAGGATGAGCTGAATTTATCAGAAGATGGTCTAAAGCTCAGGAAGGGTACCAAAGTGATTCCACCCAGCAATGTCAGATCCAAACTAGTGAGTATAGCCCACCAAGGCCATTTAGGGATGGGAGGAACCAAAAGATACATCAGGGAATTTTATTGGTGGCCGGCAGTGGACAGTGAAGTAGAGAGGTGTGTGAAGAACTGCAGAGAGTGCGAGAAGAGTGATAAAAGTAAGGTGGTTAGGGAAGCACCCATTAGACCTGTTAGTGTTCCGGGTGAACCCTGGAAAAAGGTGGCTGTGGATCTGATGGGCCCTCTACAAAATTTGGGGGAGAGTCTCAAATACTTAATAGTATTAGTAGATTATCACTCAAAATGGATAGAATGGAAGGCGATTGGTGAAGCGACGACGGCCCAAATGATATCATTTTTTGAAGAAACATTTTACAGGAAAGGCTTTCCCACGAAATTGATTTCAGATAATGGTGTCCAATTTTGTTCTGACAAGATGGTGGAGTTTTTCAAAAAGTTTGGTATAAGGCACTACAGAACAGCACTCTATCAACCCAGGGCTAATGGGCTGGTGGAGAGGGCAAACAGATTTGTAAAGGGAGGCTTACAGTTGGCAATGGCGGCAGGGTTGGATTGGCAGAAAGTGTTGAGGGAAATGGTTTGGAACTACTGCACGACGCCCCACACTGTTACTAAAGTATCACCTTTTATGTCTCTCAAGGGCAGGCAGCCAGGTACTAAACTCTGTCCAGGGTGGCTGGATTTGGCCAAGAGTGTGAATGTTGATAGGAATAAAATTGTGACACTTATCAGAGAGGCCCAAGATGCATACAAAGAAAGGTTTGACACCGAAAAGAAATCCAAGAGTTTGGTATGGAGAGAGGGTGAACTCGTGTATGTAAAAAACCCCAGAATGTCCCCTAAATGCATCGAGAGCAAATTTATTGGGCCTAAGAAAATAGCTGTAGTAAGAGGGAATGTGGTCATAATGGAAGGTGGGGAATGCTGGTCCATGTCAAAATTGGTGAAATGTAATAATAATGGTCAAGCAGTAGAGGATGGAGAAAATAGTGATGGAAATGACAATGGAAAGGACAATGAGTTAGTGTATGAAGCTGGAGGAGTGAGTAAGAGTGTTCAGTAAAATACTACCAGTACGGAAAGAAGGAGAGGTAAACCTTCTTGGTTGCGAGATTATGTGCTAGAGTAACTCGGTGTTATTGAAAGGGGGAAGGTGTGTTGAGTTTACTGATCTATGTGTTATGTAAGTAGGTCGAACTTAACAATGATCAATATGGAAATATAGTTCTGAATGTGGATTCAGACCAATCACAATATTCTGTTCATGTATTATACTCAAGGTTCCATTTAAGGCAAGTGTATTCTTAGAGTGCTATGGTTTGTGGAGTTCTGTGTTTAGTTCTGAAAATATTCAGTTGGGTACTGCCTCTCCAGGTGGTGCCTGCTGTCGCTTGTAGCAGACTTAAATAAACAAGTCAATAACCACTGAACTGCTCAGCATCTACTTTTTAACAATGCGTCATGTGCACTGAGTGCGTGTACCTCTATACCTGTAGACTACGCTTTTAAAAAAAAAATGTTTTTCCACTCCTTTCCCCTATTGCATTTAGGTGAAGTTGAATGTAACCATCTATCTGTTTAGCTCTGTCTTCCAATGTGCCTATCCACACAACTGTCCACCTAACGATCTAGCTATTTCCTTCCTTCCTTCCTTCCTTCCTTCCTTCCTTCCTTCCTTCCTTCCTTCCTTCCTTCCTTCCTTCCTTCCTTCCTTCCTTCCTTCCTTCCTTCCTTCCTTCCTTCCTTCCTTCCTTCCTTTCCTCCTTCCTTTCCTCCTTCCTTCCTTCCTTCCTTCCTTCCTTCCTTCCTTCCTTCCTTCCTTCCTTCCTTCCTTCCTTCCTTCCTTCCTTCCTTTCTTCCTTCCTTCCTTCCTTCCTTCCTTCCTCTTTCTTTCTTTCTTTCTTTCTTTCTTGGTTTCTTCCTTCCTTCTTTCCTTCCTTCCTTCCCACCCACCCACCCATTCATCCATCTCTCTGCCTGTGTGGTTGGACACCCATCCACCCATTCATCCATGTCTCTGTCTGTCTGTGGTTGGACACCCACCCACCCATTCATCCATGTCTCTGTCTGTCTGTGTGGCTGGATACCCATCCACCTATTCACCCACCCCTCTGCCTGTCTGTCTGTGTGGCTGGACACCCATCCACCCATTCATACATCTCTTTGCCTGTCTGTCTGTGTGGCTGGACACCCATCCCTCTACCTGTCTGTCGGTGTGGCTGGCTACCCATCCACCCATTCATCCATCTCTCTGCCTGTCTGTCTGTGTGGCTGGACACCCATCCCTCTACCTGTCTGTCGGTGTGGCTGGCTACCCATCCACCCATTCATCCATCTCTCTGCCTGTCTGTGTGGCTGGCTATCCATCCACCCATTCACCCACCCCTCTGCCTGTATGTCTGTGTGGCTGGACACCCACCCCTCTGCCTGTCTGTCTGTGTGACTGGCTACCCACCCACCCACCCATTCATTCATTTGCCGAAGTACCCTTCTGTCAGTTATCTATCCATCCATGTACTTGCCTATATATCCCACTATCCATCTCTCCGTGTGTCTGCCTAGTTGAGCATCTATCCATCTGCCCATCTACCATCAATCCGTTAACCATCTTCCACCTAACTGCCCATCCAATCAACTATCAATCCAGCTGTCTCCCTGCCCATCCAACCATCAATCTGCCTGCCCGTCTCTCCATCTGTCTGACTGCCCATCCATAGATCCATCATTCGCCTGATTATTCATCCATACAGCCCCTCACCCATCTGTGCGCCTGCCTTCCCATTCATCCATCTGCCTGCCCATCACCCATCCATCCATTTGCCCATCTAAGCATCTTGCCTGTTTGGCAATCTACATCACTGTCTTTCTATCTATCCATCCATCTACCTATCCAGCTACAGCTACAAAACCATTATATTAAAAAAAGACAGTCACAAGGGGGCACGGATGGGGTGGTGTTCAAACACAGTTGCAGAACGTTGTCTTGAATATGCGCCAGTGAATCCAGAGTCGGAAACTCCCTGTAGCAGCTTCAATTGATAATTAGAACATTAACAATCCAGAGGAGGTGTACAACGTCATAAAAAAAATATATAACATTCTCAAAACACTCCCTGTCTACTTCATTACTATCCATCTATCAACCTGTCTATCGCCTAGCCATCTATCGTCTTCTTCATTATCTGCATGCCTATACACCCACCCACCCATCCATCTGACTTATCCATCTAACTATTGGGTATTCTTTTTTTCTATCCATCTATCTGCATGCATATCTGCTTATCCTCCCATCTACCCAACCTTCTGCCTGTCCATCCATCCATCTATCTGCCTATCTATCCAGGCATTAGCCATCTTTCATCTATTGGCCCGCCCATTCATCCATCCATATGTATGCCCCTCCTTCATCTAGCCATCCATCTGCATCCCCATTCATTCATACACCCATCCTTCTCCCTGTTTATCCCTCCTTCTGTCCAACTATCTGTGTGCCTGCCCGTTCCTTAATCTGCCTGCCCGTCATCCATCCATTTATCCAACTATTTATCTATCCACATCTCTGCTTGCCTATCCGTGAATCCATCTGTCTGCCTGTCGGCCTGCCCATAAATCCACCATCCATCTTACATCCACCCATTCATCCAACTGCCCATATACCCACTCATTATTCACCTGTCTATTTGTCAATCATTTTGCCTGCAGGTCCATTCATCCACCCGCCAAACCATCCCTCCATCCACCTCCCCACACATCGTCCATCCATCCAATTATCCATCCATCTAGCCACCTGCCCATCAACCCATCCACCCATCTTTTCACCTTCCCATCCACCCATCAATCCACCTGCCCATCCACCACAAGTGTTGCCTGTTTGGCGTGATTCTTCTACCCTACTCCCCCTCCAGCCTTCTTCTGCATGAGTCTGTCCTGATACATTCTGGTTTCAACTTCACCGTCTTGTGGCCAATGGTGGATTTGGCTTTTATGGACTTCATTGATTCTCAGTGCGTCACCCTTTCTCATAGTGGCCCTGAATCATGCTGTTCCCATCTTTAACTTGCATCCAGGCTTGCAACATTATCGGCCTCAATATGAGAATTCTGCTAAAAACGAAGTCATTACCGGCATGGAGGTAATAGCCGTCTGTGCACCCTTGATGCCACTAATAGCGGCTGATTACGAGTGCGCGAGCACGCACAAACCCCCATGCCGTTAATGACTGTACTGCCATGCCGGTAAAGGCCCTCCAACCCCCCGATTGCGCCATCACGGGACCCTCCGATACCGCCTCTGCCAAGGAGCAACCCCTTAATACCGACCCGGTAATAACATGCTAATACCGGGCTTGTAATACCGGACCCGGAAGTAACGTCATTGCGTCGGAACGGGAAATGCGCCGGCGGCCATCTTCAAAAACACAATCCATTGCGATCCTCCCATTTTAGTAGTGCCACAGAGTAGAGAGCAGGGCCATAGCATCCAGCATGTCGAAGGCTACATGCAAAACTACCCCCCGCCTGCACAAGAAGCACTTCTCAGATGAGGAGCTAAACATGCTGGCTGACACTCTTGCAGCACATGCAGATGAGGTTTTTGCCACCAACCTCAAAAGGGAAGCACACATAAAAAAAAAAAGAAATATGGGAGGAGGTTGTGCGTAAGGTGTCAGCGGTTGGCACCACCCCCCGCACAGTCAAAGACTGTAAAAAGAGATGGGACGACCTACGCCTCCGGGTCCGTAATATCTTGTCCAGCAATCCCAGGGAGGCCATGGCCACAGGCGGGGGTGCCTACTCACCAGTGAAACTAATGCGCTGGGAAGAGACCTGCAGCACGACATTACAAATGGAGTCCATGGAGGGCTTTGGCGAAATGGAGACGGGTGCCGTCGGGAGATGGAGGTCAGTGACCCTGCATACCCCATACCAAACCATGACGTAGTACAAGTGATGTGAAAGTGAGCCAAGCCAATGCATGGCCCATCATACACACATATACAGATCCATGTCCAGATGGACGCCCAAACCCTGGCACAATGAAATGCATGCTGCATGCCAATCCCATTACCAACAGACACCCAATACACAGGGACCATTTGCATGTCATACATTACACAAACCTCAATACAATGGCATGCCACCTGGTATGCATCAGTGTCGAATGGAGATGCCATGGCTCATGCCAATATGCTCCCCCCCTTGAAAGTATCATGTTTGACATACCTATAAGATTGCAATGCATGAGAAATGAAATACTGTACAGCACCAATTCATGCATCTTGCATGTAACACCATCACTGATGCCCTGCATCTTTTGTTCCCCCACAGGCACTGATGCAGATGGTGAAAGATAGGACCCTGCCCCAAGGGCATCTACATCCAGGGCAAGACAACAGGGCCCCCGGGCATTCCACCTCCGGGGCAGCACTGCGGCACAGATTGCTATCCAGGGCACCGGAGACAACAGCAGCGGACGGAAGTGCGAATACAGAGCTGGCAACAACAGCTGAAGGGGAGGTTGATGGCATGCAGTCCGCTGCCACCAGTACAGTGGGTGAGGCAGCAGCCGCAGCCCCACTTAGCGTTGTGGATGTTGAAGCGGAGGAGTTCGAGGACATGGAAGGCACAATCCATGCGGAATGTCCCCACACCCCAAGCCCCCGTCGACCCCCCAACATACCACTCAGGGCACACCGTCTAGCCACATGCAGGATTCTGCAGTTCAAATGCACAGTCCGCATCTCACAAGCACCCCAGAGTCCAGCCCTGCAATTGCACACCCAGCTGCAGCACCCTCGACCTCCACAGCCCACACTGTCATGGAGGCACGCCTGTCAAGGGTAGAGGCCCGGCAGGACTTGATGCTCGAGCTGGTGCGCCAGTATGTGGCCGAGGGTGAGGAAACACGCCATGAGATCCGGGAGGCCAATGCTGGGACCATTGCGGCAAGTGCCATAATGATCGTGACAGTTTGGGGGCCGTCACACTGGTCCTAAACAGCATGCTCGCACACATGCAGCGCCAACAACCTGCACCGGCGGTGCAAATCCCATCCGCATCAACCCCATCGTCCACACCTGAAAGCTCCGTTCCCTCAAGCCCTGTGCGGATGACAAGAGCAAGGCAGACAGAAATGCTTCCCCCGGACACAAAAAAAGTCCGGAAATAGTGTGGGATGACAATGGGTGAGGGGGAGGTGGTATTGGTGGTGTTGAGGGAATTAAGGGGGTGTTTATTGGGGAGTATGGGGTATTTATTGGGGGGTATGGGGTGTTTTGGGGGAGGTGGGAGGGTGTTCGAGTGGTGGAGGGAGGAAGCACTCTGTTGTAATTTTCATTAATTCACCTGTTGTGTTCTAAATCATTTAATGCCTGGACATTGTTCATTTTGTGTGTGTTCATTCTATTCATGACAGCGCACAGTGCCCAACTCCCCACACACCCTGTTTCCATGTACACACGGTCCCAGTGTTCAGTGTAGCACTGACACATAACCATCAACATCCCTGTGGTTCAGAAGTAATCGTCAATAAGTGATTGGCGTACAGCACGGCCATCCTGTGCATCACGTACTGGCAAGGGTGCTGCTTCTCCTCCATCATCATCCTCATCATCCTCACCCGGTGCATGCATGTCAATGTCAGGTGGCAGTGGTACATTTCTCCAGATGCACATGTTGTGCAGCATGACACAGACCATGGTGATCTCTGCCACCTTCTCAGGGCCATAAAGGAGTGCTCCACCACACCTGCTTAGGCAGTGGATCTGTGCCTTCAACAGGCCAAAGGTCTGCTCAATCACACCACGTGTACGGGTATGAACCCAATTGTACTCCTCTTCGTGCCTGTTATGCGGGTTCCGCACAGGGGTAAGTAGCCACGGCTTCAAGAGATAGCCTCCATCACCTGCGTGGGAGCACAAAGAGGTATGTGTGAGTCAATCTGAGCGGACACCTTTGAGATTAACGGCCATGGCTGCAGCTATTTGGTGTTCACATGCACATGTCCCTGGATGTATGCACACAGGTCCATTTGATGCATTGTGTACTGCACAATGGTCCACTAGTGTGGATTGCATTGTACAGATGATGCAGGGTGTTCACTTGCATGCTGATGCGGATGTACTGTGAATGCGGAACAATGTGTTGCCACCCATTACTGCAGTGTATGCTAATCTGTACCTAATCACACTAGCGGCATTGGCATAGTTGTAATCATGATTCCTCATGCATCGCTTGACATACCCATGGTGGCCTGCTTGTGCGTCTGGCATGTTGTCATTGATGTGAGGCATTGGTCTTATGAATGGCATTGATGTGTCATGTTCCGGTTGGGATGTTCAGGACAACGGTGTTTAGCTCTGAGTGCATTGTCCACTCACCGCCCAATCCCACCAAGGTGGAGTATGCATCCCCCCAATCCCACCCAGGTGGAGTATGCATCCCCCCAATCCCACCCAGGTGGAGTATGCATCCCCCCCAATCCCACCCAGGTGGAGTATGCATCCCACCCAGGTAGAGTATGCATCCCCCCACCTCACAACCCCAATGCACTGCCATGGCCCAGTCAGGCAACTTACCAAGCAGCCAGGCACGTCGTCCAGCATGTCGCTCCATGTAGCGGTGTAGCGTGGAGTTTCCGCAACACCATGGCATCATGTGTGGATCCAGGATATCGGGCACAACAATGTGTAATGATCTTGCTGGAGTCACATACCATCTGCACATTGATGGAGTGCTATTGCTTGTGATTGCGGTACACCGCCTCTATGGCATGAGGGACAACCAGTTCGACATGGGTGCAGTCGAGGGCACCAACGCAAGTGGGAATGCCTGCCTGTGCGTGGAAGCCTACTTTAGTTTCGGCAAGCTCCTGGGCAGTCCATGGTAGGGATATGTGGGTGCTAGCGTGCTTCAGGAGGGCATCCAGCACTTGGGTCAGCATGTGTGAAAAGAGAGGTTGTGATATGCCATGCAGCTGGCCCTCTGTGTGCTGGTAGGTGCCTGTGGCCAGGAAGTGGAGCATAGTCACTACCTTCAGTAGAGGGAGGATGGCAGTGTCGATTTCTATCAGGCTGACGATGTCATCGTGTATCATGTCCACTATGTGGGTGATGGTGTCCCGGTCCAACCGGTACAGGGTGTGGATCTGCTCTGGGGTTAGATTGAATGGACTGGCTCTGATGCGTGGGATTGGTGGCTGCCTACGTGATGCCACTGGCTGCACTGGTGGAACTTGCTGGGCCTGTCTCACCCTCCTTCTCCTCCTGCGTCACCATTGTGCAGGCCCTAATTACCGCCTTCGGGTTGCCAGTAAGTGCATGCTCGCGTAACTTGTGATGTCCCCCTGTTAGCGGCATGCCGGTATTTCCGCCTCGAAGGGGCGCGTGTACGCACGCATGCCGTTAAGAAGGGGCACGGTACCGGCAGTGGCGGTATTGCCGGGTTGTTGGCTCGTAATGGCCCGGACCCGTTAACAAAGCCGGTAATACCATTCCGCCTTCCTTTTTTCATTACCTCCATACTCGTAATGAGACCCTATGTGTTACTACTGACTACTGCAATTGTATTCGCTCTCCCCTCTTGCTTCTCCACTGACTGTTAACTCTCTGTTCTCTCCTCCTCTCCCTTTCTCCCCTTTCCTATCTCCTCCCCTCTGCCCCTTACTTTCTTCTATGCACTTAATCTATCAGAATTGTCCCTGGACCTAGTATGATAGCAACCTCGTCTGTCGCCTCCCCCCTCCTTTTACTTGTCCCCACTCCCCCTCCAGCACTATCTGAAATGTCGTCAGGCCTAGTACCTTAGTTGCTTGTTTTGTTCCTCCCTTCCCTTTGTGCACCCCTCTCCCTCACCTTTTGTTTTCTCCGGCTCCACCAGAAATGATGTCAGGCCTAGTACGGCAGTTGCCTGTCTGTTTCCATTTCCTTCCACTTTCCCCTCCCTTCTTTATCTAGGTTTTAGCTCTTGCACTATCTGAAATGTCGTCAGACCGAGTACGATAGTTAATTTCACATCCTTACTGTTCATGGCCTGCAAGAATGTCATTGTATTTTCCCTTGTGAAACACATTGTGTATAGGCGCTAGATAAATAAACTATCATGTCATATCCGCCCATCGATCCACCTGCCCATCCATCCATCCTTCTCCCTGCCTATCAATTCATCCATCTGGCTGCATGCCCACCAATTTATCAATATGCCTCTCCATCAGCCATCACGCATGTCTGTATATCCACCCATCTACCCACCAGCCCATCCTTCCCACCTGCCCACCAACCTTTCAACCCAGCTGCACATCCATTCATCCTTCTCCCTGCCTATCATCCATCCAGCCACACATCTAGCTGTGTGCCTACTGATTCATCACTCTGCCTGTCCATCATCCATCATGCCTATTTGTCTGACTATCACTCCATTTAGCTATCTACCTACCTAAACATCCAAATAATCACACCTGCCCATCCATCCACTCATCTACCCATCCATCCATATATCGACCTGCCCACCCTTCTTTCTGCCTGCATGTCCAACCATTAACCCATTCTTCTGTCTGCCCATCCAGACATCCACCCATTGATCAATCTTCCTGTCCACCATCCATCCTGCCTGTCTATCTGCCTATCCACACATCTGTCACTGTACCTGCCTGAGTATTCATCCACTATGCATTTTTAATCTATTTGCCAATCCTTTCACCCCCATGCATCCACCCATCCACCCATCTAACTGCCCATCTGTCTACCCCACCATCATTCGGCCTGCCCATCAGGCTGCCTGGGCATCCATTCATCAGCAGAACTATCCATCCAGCTACCTGGCTGCTCATCTCTCCACCCATCCACCTACATTCCCATCCATGTACCTGTCTATCCATCGACCCATCCATCCACTTGCCCATCCAACCAACTGCCCATAAACCCACCCATCTACCCACTTGCCTATCCATCCATATACTCACCAGCCTGTCCACCCATCCAACCCCATATCAACCCATCAATCTGCCCACCCACCCATCAACCATTTATCAATGCTTCCTTCTTCCAAATCTATTCATCCATATGCACACCCACTCACCCATCTACCTACCCATCCGCCCCTGCATCTGCCTTTTCATCCATTGTCCTCCCCGCCTAGCCATTCATTCACACATCCATCCATCTGTCCACCGATCCATCCACCACCACCCGCCCATCCATATGCCTGCCCATTCATCCACCATCCCATCCAGCCATCTGCCCGCCCATTCATCTGCCTTCAAGCCCATCCATTCATCCACCTGTCCATGCTTCCATCTATTCATCCACCCATCTACCTGCCCATCTGTCTATTCATCTTTCTGCCTGACTATCCATACAACTATTTATTCATACATTCATCCACCCACCCATCCATAATAACATGTTTTCTTCCCCCTGTTATGGGGTAGGAGGAGATAGATGGATGATTTGTGATGATGAACAGTGATTGCAAAGATAATCCTACATTTCTATGTTGCGTCCTTCTCTTTGCTTTGGTCGCAGTGCATGAGAGCAGTGATGGGTGAATGTGGTAGCAGGTGATGAGAATGATGACGTACCTATGTCTTTCCTTCTGTTTCATCGACTAGTCGTGGGGTGACGCGCTAATGGATAAGAAAGTTGACAAAGACCAAGCATATTTAGTTGTCCCTCTGGACCTACTGCACAGGTCCAACTTTATTGATACATTTTTTAAAATTTGATGTTTAAAAATGAGTATCTCGAGTTTGGTTGATCTGATTTTCAAAATGTCTGTGGCATGCAACTGGTCTAGGAAAGGACTATGTGTGTGATGAAATCTCAAAAACTGAGTTGGACATTTTTTAAATACACCTCCCGAAATCGTTTTTTTTTTATGTCGATGAAGAATCCAATGCAAAAAACACCTATTTTTCAGCACTCGTTTTCTACCACAAACGTTCATGAATCTTCTACCAATGTTGGCTTTTTATGAATCTTCTCCCAATGTTGGCTTTTTATGAATCTTCTGCCAATGTTGGCTTTTTATGAATCTTCCCCCAATGTTGGCTTTTTATGAATCTTCTCCCAATGTTGGCTTTTTATGAATCTTCTCCCAATGTTGGCTGTTTATGAATCTTCCCCCAATGTTGGCTTTTTATGAATCTTCTCCCAATGTTGGCTTTTTATGAATCTTCCCCCAATGTTGGCTTTTTATGAATCTTCTCCCAATGTTGGCTTTTTATGAATCTTCCCCCAATGTTGGCTTTTTATGAATCTTCTCCCAATGTTGGCTTTTTATGAATCTTCCCCCAATGTTGGCTTTTTATGAATCTTCCCCCAATGTTGGCTTTTTATGAATCTTCTCCCAATGTTGGCTTTTTATGAATCTTCCCCCAATGTTGGCTTTTTATGAATCTTCCCCCAATGTTGGCTTTTTATGAATCTTCTCCCAATGTTGGCATGATTGTTCAGATACGGCCATATCGGCTGCTTGCCAGAGTTAAGGAACTTTCAGGCACGAAGTCAAAACTTTCAAAGCCGAACATGTTCTGTGTAAAATGGCCAGTAACCCTGACTGTAGGGTAGTTATCATGACACTATGTCTATATATGTTTCATTGTCAGGCATAGGGTATTAAATAAGCACACAGAATTTGGGACTATGAGGCAACCGTGGGAAGATTAGCAAGGTGAGGCTCAGGGAGGTAAACCGAGTTCACCAAGACAACACAATATGGTCAGGTGAGGGAGCCAGGATTATTACTTTGGTCTTTAGGTGGCACAGACACTCGACCCTTGCTACTTGTGAACTGGGGCATGAACCAAGCCTGCACACCTTGTTTCGTTTGGGGCCCCTCTTTTGTCTTGCTGCTGTTGGAGGTAGAGTGCATGTGATGCTGTGGAGAGCGTTACCAGCAGGCCCGCGCCTCGGAAAGGCTTTGCCTGAGTCAATCACTTGTTGGACTCAAAAGACCTGGGGCAGAATCAGTCACATGTCAGGCTTGAAATGACAGGATGGGGCTTCTGAAAGGCATAAGGGCTGGGGCAGAATCAGTCACATGTCAGGCTTGAAATGACAGGATGGGGCTTCTGAAAGGCATAAGAGCTGGGGCAGAATCAGTCACATGTCAGGCTTGAAATGACAGGATGGGGCTTCTGAAAGGCATAAGAGCTGGGGCAGAATCAGTCACATGTCAAGCTTACAAGGACATGGAAGTACCTCTGAAAGGCATGAGTGCATGACAGGCTGGAGCCAGTCACATATTATGTTCAAAATGACAGGCTGCTGCCTCTGAAAGGCCTGAGTGCTGGGTCAGTCAGGCATATATGTATTTTTTTTATTGTCTTTTTTATTATTTTGTGTTTCAGTATAAAACTTTACACAGACATACTAACATTCACATATATAACATGAAAATATAGATACAATTATATACATACAAATATGAAAACCAATAATACCAATCCATTTAATTTTCATTACATTGCTGAGTTAATGAGTTAATAATATATTTGGTGTATTTGATGTATTCTATTCCTCATAACCTTTCAGATGTTTCAAGACCACCAACCACATCCTATATGAGGAGAGGTGAAGTGCAGTGCTAGCAGTATGCCAGAACGTAGAGCTCTATATCGTGTCTATTTCATAAACCTCGTGTCTATTTCATAACCTGCTTACATAGATGTTGAATATAAACATCGCTTAGTACTATGCATTCCGTAAGGCTGTGTTTTGCCGTCTCCGATGACGTAACAGACTCAGATGCGACAAGTGTAGTCTGGGCCCTAAAAATGTCACTAAAGGCAGTCGATTCACTCGCAATTGTAAGAGGAATCTACGCGAGTGACTAGAAGGACATACAGGCAGATAGGGTTGTACTTGCTTAAAGGTATATACCTAAATTGTAACTTTTTAAAGTAGATAAATGGGCACAATTCTTACACCAGTCCCACTTCTACATTTTTCTAGTGAGAGATCTTTCATTTTCGTGGACGGTGCCCGTCAATCCGGGAACCAATCGACTTCAATGAACAACTTACGCACATTATCCTCACATTTAGCCCCTTAATCGTTTATAAATTCATTACCTAAACTTTGTAATAGGAGACTTCTCGGGCCGTTCATAGTTTTAATTAAGCAATAGAACCCGAGCGGCGGGGGCATTACCGAAGGCCCCGGGGCATTACTAGAGTCGGTAATGTCCCCGCCGCGAAGGTTCTATTGCTATTAGTATCCCGGCCCGCAAAATTTGCGTGACCGGGGTACTAAAAGCAATTTTTTTCTGTCCCGAAACGCTGCAGCGTTTCAACGCTGCAGCGTTTTGGTACAGAAAAAAAAAACGACCAAGAAAATGGCCGGCCGCCATGCAAAGGGAAAACTAAGTCCGTTTTCCCTTTCCATGGCGGCCATCGGGAGCGGATGCAAAAAAGGTAAGTGGGGTTGGGAGGGTGGGAGTGGGACGCAAAAAAAAAAAAAAGGTACCTGCGTCCCCAGCGGGGGACGAGAGAAGCCGCCCGCCGTGTGGAGGCGCAGAGCGGGGATGGCCCTGCTCCGAGTCTCCACACGGCTGGAGGCTTCCCTCGTCCCCCGCCGGGGACGCACGATCAAGAAGGTAAGTTTATGGGAGGGAAGGGAAGGGGAAAAAAAAGACTTACCCGAGTCCCCGGCAGGGTGCGAAGGCCATCCCCGCTCCGAGCCTCCTCATTGGCTGAGGGGCTGCCACGCTGGGGACAAAGGCCGTGGAATCCCGACGGAGGGATTCCCGGCCGGGTAGGGACCTGGCGAGAGCCAATCAGAATGCTTGTTGCATTCTGATTGTCTCTCGCCGGGGTACTAATGTACAGTAGTGCTTGGTTCTTTTTTTAGCATTGATTCTAAGGATATAAATCCTAGTTCCAGTCGGATTATAGTCATGAAGACACGCACTGGCAGACCCAGCATTTTTTACGCCAGTATTTGCCCTCCACCACCTGCAGCCCAGAACAGATTAAAATGATGAGCCCCTCTAAGCCAAACAATATGGCAGGACAGATGCATTGACAGTATAGACACCTAGCCCCCTCCAGAGAGAAGCCACTTGAACTTTTTATAAACTGCCATTATTTATATTGTCATTTGCGCTGCTTTTACTACACGCTGATGCATGCAGTGAGCATAACCTCTAGTTCTTTCAAATTCCCCCCACCAGGTATTTGTAGTTTTCGACATTGTCAACAGTGTCTTCCTCTACACATATTCTCAATCTATTTATGAGTCTTTCACTAAAATGGATCATGTTGTTTTTTCCCTTATTTATATTCAAGTGTTTTTTTCTAGCATGCTCCATAGCCTCTTTACCACTCTGGACAGGACACCCCCGAGAAAGCATGGTCCTGTATCACTAGATCGTCTGCGTATGCCAAACAGGCACACCTCTGTATACCTCCTTTCGGAGGGTATCCCTTAGCCTCTTCCAAAATCTTGGCCAGATCTGGCAAATTAATGTGAAATAGTAGAGGCGCCAGGGCACAACCCCGCTTTACTCCCCTGGCAACTGATATAGAGTCGGTCATGGTACCTCTACCATTCGGCCATATCTGTATCAAGGTTTACACGTGTAACATTGTCACAAAATAAAGACTCAGGACCGTTATGCGCCTCCATTTTCTGCCACAACGTCTGTCGACTGACGAAATCAAAAGCCGCCTGAAAATCTATGTAGACTGCATACAAACCTGGACCATCAGAATTACATATTTTTCCTACTAGATGATCTATCAATCTCAGATTTTGTATAGTGTCACAGCCCAGACTAAAATCAGACTGAAATCTATCTAATAGGCCCTCTTCTTTCACCCATCGCTGCAGTCTGGTGAGTATGGATGCCGCAAAAGTCTTACCAGTGGAGTCCAGCATGGATAACATTCGATCATTTTGTGGTGCAGTTGGTCACCTTTTGTATACACTGGCACTGAAATCGCTGTTCTCCAAGAACTAGGTACCACACCAGTACAGACAACCTTATCAAACAACAACTCCATTATGCTCAGCCACTTATCCGGATCTTGTTTAATAATCACATTGGAAAGCCCATTTGGGCCCGGTGCTCTACAAGATTTTAGCCACATTATCTGGCTTAGTATTTCTTCTTGATCCATTTTAAATGATGGATCAGCACTATATGGTCCATATTTTTATCATTAATTATTTTCCTTGTGAAATGTTTCAATATTGGAGCACTCCACTGGGCTTCATTTATCCATTCTCTTCCAGCTTGCTCGTCTACCAGCGACTTTCCACCATCTAACCCAATTGTGGTATTTATTTTTAATAGCTTTTATTATTCTCCAGCGATTGCTGTTGCTCTCTTGGTTCCGTTTTACATTACGGGTCTTGCGCCGCATGGATCTTTTGCAGTCCCTATTGGCACTATGATAATGTAGGACTTTTTTCCCAACCACTGTTGCAAGACTATCAGTCTGAAATGTGCAGTGCTGTGAAAATCTCAAGAACCAATCCTCCATCTCCTCTGCACTTAGATGTTCAAATTCACACAGAGAATGGGGGGATATTTTGATCATATATCTCTTGGCCTTTTCTATGTTTTTCAACATCCATCTTATATAACTGCCCCCATGATTTGTATTCACTGTACCCATTTTGTACATTCTATTTCCATTAGTCTCCTAATTTAATATAGAGATTGACAATTGAGTGGTGACTAAATTGGTTGGGCTTAATATTCAAACTCTGAACCCTAGAAAGTGTTATGGTATTGGTGAATATGTAGTCTAATGTTGCTTTCTCATTCCCCAGACTGCAAGTGTATTTGCCTGCACAGTCGTTTTTTTGTCCTACCATTCAGCACTATTAGTTCCCATTTGGTCATGAAATTCATCCACTTCTTCCCCTCTTGATTAGGTTTGGCGTGCAACATAACGCTTCTCTTACAAACATTTTCATACTCCATATATTCCTCTAAGCATACACAATGACAATTTAAGTCCCAAAGTATAGACATTGATTCTCCACTGTCTCCATACGCTCAGTTGGTCATCAATTCACCAAGAGCGTCCATAATATCCTCTCCCATGGCTAGTCCAGGGGGATTGTAAATATTCACAAACGGGGCACGACATGATTGAGCGCTATTAAATCCTGTTACTGCCACTCTCAGAATGTACTCACTCACTTCACCACAATCCACTCTTTTAGATTGAAATTGATTGCTAACACCTTCTATTAACCCTCCATACTGTTGCTCTCTTTCGCCTTTTTTGGCCACCTGTTGGTGGATGTTATAGCCATCGACCAACATCTTAGAATCCAGCCACGTTTCTTGTAGCAGGAATATATGACTTTCTGATAATCATTTCAGAGATTCCTTAGCTCCAGATAAATGGCCAAAACCTCAGGTGTTCCTGATATAGATCAGTGTGCACTCGATGTCCCCACCGAGAGAGAGAATCTGCCAACCATTTTTGCCCACAAACTCCCAAATGTTTCTTAGCCAGTCTTGCATTGTAGGGCTATCCACCGCCGTGCAATTAGGAGCATGGCTGCCAAGGTGAGCACTGTTCTGTCCTTTCTATGTCCTCTGGGCTCCTCTCCCTGTGGCCCACCCTCCAGCCCTAGGATCACTTCCTCTGTAGTGCACCTGCAGCTTTGCCAAACATACCTTCCTGAGCCTCCCGCACCGCCCTCCAGAATGGCTTGATTTTAGGGCACCTCCACCATATATGTGACCAGGAACCCACCACCCTGCACTCCCTCCAACACACCCTCGGCATCTCCGGGTACATTCAGTGAAGTCTGACCAGTGTATAATGCCATCTAAAGATCACCTTATACCAGTATTCCTGTAGCTGAGAAGCCTTAATCGTCTTGGACACCAGCGCCCACAACCTTTCCCTCTCGCTCCTATCCAGCTCCCTCCCAATCGTCCTCTACCACTGCCTTATATATGGGCACTTTGCCCGGTGGGTGGCCGCCGCTAAAACTTTGTAAAGACTCGAATAAGGCCCCTTCCCCTTTGTGTGTCATTAGGTATTTTTCAATGTGGGTTACAGGGCGCATTGCAGCCTTCTTTACGTTAAGACTCAAAAGGAAACGCCTCATCTGGAAGTAGAATAGCCTTTCATTTTCCCTCACCCCAAAACTTTGCTTACACTTGTAGAAGGGTAGTATATTGGGGCCCTGGTACACATTCCGGATCACGTGGCATCCCCCTTTTTGCCAGTGTGCGAATGTCCCCGGCTCGGTCCCCAAGGAATAATCCAGGTTGTTGTATAATGGAGTGTACGGGGACAGGAGCGTTGTGATCCTGTATTTTTTTACTTAAGTGTCCCATGTTACGCCTGCAGGTTTTGTTATGTCGCTGAGGTATAGTTGCCGCGGCCTATGCAGGCGCCGAAGCCACAAGACATCTCACAGATACCTCTTTGCTACCGCTCAATCCATTGCCACCCACAGTTTCCCCTCAGTGCCATTCCCTGATAATCAGATTTGGGATGCCTCGTAATACTGCTAAAGAATTGGGTATAGCCATGCCCCCCTCTCCCTTACGAGATGTTAAGAGGCTGCGGTTAGGTCTTGGACACTTCCCTTCCCAGATGAACTGCCCTCTGATCTTCCCCAGGTCCCGGAAAAAAGGTATTGGGGACCACCAATGGTAAAGCTTGAAAGAGGTATAGCATCCGAGGAAGCATGGCCATTTTGACTGCTGCAATTCTACCTATCCAAGAAATTCTCAAGTTTCTCCAGTTGCCGAGGTGAGCTTTTATACAGGCCAGCATGGATGGGTAAATGGACAGGTACAACCCTTGGAGTATAGATGTTATGCGAATTCCCAGGTATCGAATCCCCCGTATGGCTCTAAAAAAAAGGTGAGGTAAGCTTCAGATCCTCCACCTCCCTCCCCTCTAGTGTGAGATTAAGCAGTTCCGATTTGGACTCATTGATTTTCAGGCCTGAGACCCCACCCCAAACTTTGTTAGCGCCCTCCTACATGCCCCCACCGACTCCCCAGGCTGTGTGAGCGCGAGCAACATGTCGTCAGCAAAAGCTGCAGTGTTATGTTGGACTCCTCCAAAGGGTATACCATGTATTACGTCTGACTCCCACAGGTGCTGCACAAGGGGCTCTGGGTATATTGCGTACAGCAGAGGGAACAGGGGGCAACCCTGTTTGGTACCTCTGCTCAGGCTGAAGCATCTAGATTTATTTATTTTATTTATTTCTTGAGTGCTAAAGACGAGGGCCCTGAGGCATAAGAGCATTGAAGATTAGGAACCATTAATCGATTAATGGGCCATAAGGTTGTTGTAGTTCGTCCAGACATGCAGATATAGTCCTCCCTCAGCCCCATCTTCTCCATCACTTTGAACAGGAATGACCATTCCACACGGTCGAAGGCCTTCTCAGCGTTGACGGAGAGGAAAACTACTGGGGGCAATGTCTTGTGGGCCTTCTCCACCAGGTGTGCTATTATACGGATGTTATTGAATGTTTCGCATCTCTTCACAAAGCCAAATTGATCTGGGTGAATCAGATATGGGAGGCGTCCCTCCTACCTGTTGGCTAAAATGTTGGTACATATTTTGGCATCCAAGTTAATTAATGCTATTGGTCTATAGGGGCAGCACCTGGTGGGATCCTTGTTTGGTTTAGGAATGAGGATAATTTTTGCCTCTTCCATCGATGCTGAGATGCTACCCAATTCCCAAAAGTGACTATAGAGTCTTGTGAGATGGGGGGTGAGAAGTCTCCCGAATGTTTTGTAAAAAGCTACGGTATGCCCATCTGGCCCAGGTGATTTGTTGGGGGGAGGCCCGAAATGACCGCCCTTATCTCCTCTTCCGTTATCTCACATCCCAAGGCTTCCCTATGCTCGGCTGCCAGCCCAGGCAGCTGGACCTCACTAAGAAAGTCTTCCTCTAATGGCTCGGAAGTGTTTTGGGACCGATAGAGGTCCCCCTAATACTGGGCAAAGACCACCTGGACCTACGCTATGAGAGAGTGACGGATCTCCTGCTCATCCTTAATAGCCATTATGGCACTGCGGGATGACGCTCCCCTCAGCAGACGTGCTAGTAATCGGTCTGCCTTATTGGCTTTAGCATAGAATTGTTGGCAGACGAATAAAAGGGACCTCTCTGCCTTCTTTTTTCTAAGGATGTTGAGCTGGCCCACTGCCTGGCTGTACTCCATCATGGTCCGCCTAGTCGGCGATCCCGAGATGGCCATTTTAATTGCCTCCACCTCAGCTTCCAATTGAGCCGTCAATGTCCTCAATTGTTTGTCCCTTGCAGCCTTTACCGTGATGAACTCACTCCCTGAGCATCGCCTTGAAGGCGTCCCAACGGATGTTCTCCCCTGTAGGTTCAGCAATGTTGAGGTCGAACAAATCCCTAATCTTGTTCTCCAGAGTTTCTCTTATGAGGGACGTGGGTCCCTCAACAATTCCCCCAGCATTATCCTGCGCCAAAGGACTGCCGTGCGCCCGATAAGGGTAAGGGTCATTGTTACCACTGCATGGTCCGCTATGCCTAAAGGGCCCACTTATATGCCCGTCACTTGACCCAGAAGGGGGCCAAGACCCATATATAAGCGATACGAGATTGCGACCCATGCAGCACGGAGAAGAAAGTAAAGCCCACCCTGTCACTGTGCACCCCTCTCCAGACATCCGTGAGGCCCAGGGTGTCAAATCTGTCCCTCAGCGACTTGGATGCCACCCCTCCCTTGTGGGTCGGCCCCTTCGCGCCCTTTCTAGATCCTCCGACCAGGCGATATTAAAGTCTAGAACTATCTGGCTGATCGCGAACCCCTCAAAAGTGTCTAAGAATTCCCTCAAAAACCCTCCCTGCCCTGTTTTGGGGGCGTATATTGATGCTACTGTGTATGGGGTCCCTTCAACCTCCCCTGCCACTGGTACGTACGTGTCCTCTTTATCAGCCTTGGTGGCTCTAATCCTAAGGTCTATCACATCACAAATGGCCAGAGCCACTCCACCTGTTTTGTTCGGGCTTGAGGCCTGAAAAATCTGCAAGATCCCCCTCAGTCGCAGTCTCGTCTGATCCTGTCTCAGGAGGTGAGTCTCCTGAAGTGCCAGGATGTCGGGGACATATTTTCTTGGTAAAAACACTCATGTTATGCGTTGCCCACCTGACTGGTCATGTGAATTGTGTGTCTTCGACTTGCCTACCTTCTTCCAGCCCCCTATGCCTGTCTCCTCTGTTGTGATGTTCCCCCCCCACGTCTTCATCCCCGCTATTTACATCCTTGCCCCCATTCCTGGCCACGTTGGCCCTCCTGACGCCATGTCGCAATACTGAGCCCCAACCCCTAAAACCTGCCCCTTCCCCCCCAACTCCCTGCTGTGACTCAACCTCCAACTCAGAGAACTCCCTCAGCCCACCACCTTCACCCTGCGCCCCCACACTGCAGGATCTCCCCAGAGGCGCTAAGCCCTCATGGTAAAGAAAATGGAGCATCCTCCCGAAGCCCTATTTCAACCCATTTATCCCCAACAAATAACAATTTTGCCGTAAGTGTCCTATATGTTTCAAGACCCATTTCCCTGGTTTCCACCGCATCTGGCCCCAGTTGAGGGCCCCGCAGCTGAGCTCTCCGCCTGCGTCTCTCCCCCGCTGTTGACCAATCCCAAAGACGTGGTCTCGCTCACTTCTCGGGTTGGGGAAGGCGCTCCTCTCGAGGCTCTTCTCCTGTGTCCAGCTGTAGCAGGCCGGCACCCTCCTGGACAGAAGTAATGCATTTCTGGGCACCTTCCAATTCAAAGACCAGTCCAAATGGGAAAGTCCATCTGTATCTCATTCTTCTTCGGGCCAGATTCTTGGCCACTGGCCCTATCTGCCTCCTTTTGAGCAATGTGCTGCTGGCCAGATCCTGGAAATGCTGAATTGCGACCTCTGATATAGCACCGGTTCATTAGCCTGTGCCGCTTGCAAGACCTCCTCTTTCTGCGTGCAGCGCATAAAAGCGCCAAGACATCACAAGGTCTGGAGATAGGCCCCCCGATGGTCTCCCTGTCCTGTGTAAGCGGTCCAGGCCAATTTTGGGTGGGGGCACACTCTCCAGGAGACCTACGAAGATCTGCTGGGCTTGGGCCTTTAGATCTTTATCGGCCACCGATTCCGGCAGGTTCTTAATCATTATGTTAATCCTCCTCGAGCGGTTTTCCATATCCTCCATGTGTATCTACAGGTTTTATGTGGCCAGGTTCAGCCTTTCAATTGCCTCCCCAAGCACTGACGTGTCCTTCTCGACTTCTTGCAGGCCCCTTTCCAGAGGGTCGGTCTGCTCTCCGAGCTGGTCCACTTCCTGTCATATTTCAGCCAACCCTGAATTAAGATCTGCTCGCATCAATCGGAATTGCTCCTGGAAGGCTTTTGCTATTGTTGACTGAAGGCTCAAAGGTTACCAGTCAAATGGTCGAAAACATTTGGTCGACAGGACAATTGGTCGACACCATTTGGTCGAATGCCAAATGGTCGAATTTTTTTTTTTTTTTTTTTTACCCATTTTTTGGTTTTTTTTGGGGGGGTCCCCCCCCCCCCCCCAACCCCCTTTTTTTCTTTTTTTTTTTTTTCCCCACACGAAAACCCACAAAACACATATATATATATAAAAAAAAAAAAAAATCGACCATTTGGCATTCGACCAAATGGTGTCGACCAAATTGCAGTCGACCAGTTTGTTGTTGACCAGTTGACTGGACACCAGGCTCAACATCTCCCTATGTAGGTCTTCTCAGGACATGGGTGTGTCTGTCTCCCTTGCCACTTGTCCCCCATGGTCCGTAATGTCTGGGACAGCCTTGTTTGGTCCCCTCATATCACTCAGGGCACACAGCATTGGGAGGGTGGCCCCCAGTTCTCTGACTCCTGTCGCCTTCTTATGTCCCTTCCCCTTTGCTTTCGACATTCACCCAGCTTCCCTGGGCACACCAAGACCCTCTGCGTCAAACCTCACGGGCATGAGTCCACGGCAGTTCCTGTGCAGGCCCCCCGGACTAGGCCTTGAGTCTGTGCCTCGTACTCTGTCCACCCGGGTACAAAGGGGATAGGGGACACGGGTGCGGTCTCATCCACTGGGGGACCTGTTAACTGGTTGCTACTCCGATGTTAAACCCTCGTTACTCCCTCGTTGTCTCTTGTGGGGGGTCCTCTTGCGCAGAGTAAGCTGTGTTCTTGGGCGCAATGCACCTCGCCTGACGAGGCGCCCCCTCCCCACGGCCAGCCCGCTGTATAAATAGCCTTTCCGATTTCAGAGGGTGGGTCTTACTTTGGCAACCAATAGAATTAATTAGTTTTGTGCCATAGGACCAATCAGCCACAGTCCAGCACGTTAGTATTATTAAAACAGCAACGGTGTAGCGTCAGGTTATTCCAACACCGGATTCCTTTTCCTCGAGTCACCAGTGCAACGCAGCGAGACAGCACTCGCCCACAACACTCTGCACGCGCAAGTGTTCCACAGTCACCTTTCACTGCCACTGAAGGGCCAGGGTCGAAATGACAAAGGTTGGCTTCTGTGTTTATAAGCTGATATTGATGGCCATCCAGCAGACCATGCTTCAAGGGTTGTTTTCATAACCATTTGCACTTGCGAACATCTGGAGATGCTCAGAACTATTGGGATGATGCTTGCATGCAGATGAAATGTGCAAGGATCTGCTGACATGCCTCTCTGCAATGCTCTCAGCAGCTTGTCCTCCAGAGAGCAATCCTCAAACCCGCAGGCTCCAGAACCTTTCCCTGCCACCCAGCCGAGAGCTTGGGGAATTAATACAAGAACTTATGAATCTGTGCGAAATACCCTTACTGGAGACTTACTGTCTGTGTTTCTTACATGTGATCCAGTGTTATTTCAGTGGACCCTCAAGGGAGTGATAATGTGAGTATTTCTGGGGACCCTCAAGGGAGTAATAATGTGAGAATTTCTGGGGACCCTCAAGGCAGTGATAATGTGGGTATTTCAGGGGACCCTCAAGGGAGCGATAATGTGAGTATTTCAAGGGACCCTCAAGGTAGTGATAAAGTGGGTATTTCAGACACCCACATCCTCACCCCCTTTTTGCTGCATACAGCTCAGAAGGGTTCATCACTGACCCTTCTGTGCGTTTTTCCTCATGGAACAGTATCAGCAGTGGAGTAACTTTGCTGAAAATGTTGGGGGGGACATGACATCTGAAGAAAAGGTGCCCAAATCAAATGAATGGGGACAAAATGGTGTGCCATGAAAGTTGGGGGGGGACAAACACCCCTGTCTACCCCTAAAATTATGCCCATGAGTATCGACGTGAACTACCGATGACACAAATGCTGGTTTTTTTTACTATGTGGTATTTTGGAAGAGCTCATGCATCACTTCAGAAAATCCACGTTTCTTATGAGTTTGCCGCTGCAGCAAACGCGTGGGGGAAACTACCCGATTTCTGCTGGCGGTAACTAACCTACTGATGCAGAATACTGCAAGACAGAGGCATACTGTGGGCTTACATGGAGGCTGTGAAGTTGCTTCTGTCCTTCCTTCAGGGGTGGACTGGCCTACAGGGAACTCAGGAGATTCCCCAGTTGGCCTCTGCATCATGGATCATGGGCCTCTTATGTGTGGCTACCTATTTTATTTTCAAATGTTCTTATGGGAAAGGGACTGGGCTTGCTCACGCTGCGTGATATGTGATCACTTTGAAAAACGTGTTCAGGGCCTCTTTTGGTTCTCAGTCCACCCCTGCCTTCCTGACTGTTCTTGCAATGTGAAGCACGCCTGCTTGGGTGGTCGGGCACTGCCCTCGACCCCCCTGTGGCAAGTTGGAAATCTTTAGGGTTTTAGCAAGCGCACACCTTGAGCTGGAGACAACGTCGAGTCTACGCTGTTCCAACAAACACGGTCACGTGCAGAGTGCATGTGTGCCTGGCACGTGGTCCTTATCTATAGATTGTGTAGCCAAGTCCTACTGAGGCCGTCTGTGGTGTCTGGCTATCACCCAGCCTCAACCATTGGCCAGTCGCCTGCCTCGTGGTGGGAATATCCGGGCAGGGCAAGGCCTGCAGTATTCGCTCTCCGCCCGCCCTCTTTCCGGTTCTCGGGAGATAGATTCGCTGAGGCGGGTGGAATATTACTGGAGGAAGCCAGCGGCCCTGGCGATTAGGTTTGTCTGGAAGCCGGCCCTCTCTTTCCCACGCTACGCAGAGCTGTCTGCTTCCCACGGACGCTGGCTGCCCCTGCGCCAGGCGTGCCTCTCTGTTCTCGTCATTCTGCCAACATCAGCCCTGGGAAGTCCCAAATTCTCCAAATTCAACCTGCATGCAGGGTTTTGTGGTTCCCAGGACCGTTTTTTTATTTGCTTGACAATATGATGAGAAAAGCATCCTCCCTTCCACAATGCCTTGACATTGTAAGGGGGTTCATTAGTTAATGGTCAACCCCAGCTCCAAGAAACAACGGAACGCACTTAAGGAGCATATTATCGGCACAGGGCCACCTTGAACATGAGCTGCTAACAGCTGTGCACAGATCAACACGCTGTGTGGAGTCTGGTGTATAGAAGCCAGGATGTGATGGGCGAGTGGAACACGCACACTCGGTTAACTCACTTTTTACATCCAATCACCGTAGGGGTGGTAATTGCAGCACAACGTACGACACAGGAAGGGATATGAGCCACAGTCAGAACAGCGGGGGGTAGGAAAGGGTACGGTCACCAACCAACCAAATTAAAAACTCGCCCTTCTGCATACACCTCTCTAACTCTGAACTAAACACAACCACACCTCTACAGCAGAATCAATGGCACTCACTTCACTACACCACAACAAAACAAACCTCACATAGCTTTGCCCAAAACACACCTACGCTCAGTGGACAGTGTCAACCCAACTGAAGCTGCCAATAGCACATCACAGCTCTCGTGCTCTTTTCTCCCATTCAGTCCTGCTAACTTACCCTCCTCCCTACTTGCTTTACAGATCTGCCAAGAGACCACGCAGGTGGCAACAGTATAAGAACCTTAAACATAACATAAAATGCTTGTAATTTGCTGCTCAGGGAGATAAAAGGATGTGTTTAGTCATCACTCAAGATACTGCCCACACACCACCCTCATACACCTCTGTTCTCTGCCCTTTTACCTACTCTCTGTCTATTCGACATCCCTCATCACCAGGCGCTGGCCGTTCATAATGGGCGAGGGGGCATCGACCCACCTGGTCTTGGCCCCCTCTCACCCATTATGGAGGAGCCAGCCCAGCGAAATACGAGAACTCCCTCAGCTGTTTTTTTCAGCTAAGAGAGTGCTCTTAACTGTCAAACTGTCTTAACTGAATAAAATCCTCAGCATCACACACAGATGCATCAACAACACTGCTCCCACATACCTATCTGAAGCAATATCAAGGACCACATCCACTCGCCCCACCAGAGCTCAGTACACCAACCAGCTACACATACCACGCATCAAGAGAGCCACAGCTAGAGGTCTAGGCTTTTCTTATATTGCAGCAAAACTATGGAACTCACTCCCTGCCACCCTTAGAGCTGAAACTTCCATCTCTGTCTTCCGCAACAACCTCAAGACCACTTTCCTCAACTAGCACTGCAACTTCTTCCTCTATTCCTGACATGTATATTGTAATATAAACACAAATGTAATATAACTATATTGTAACCTTATATATATATATTGTATCCTTGCTCAAACTGCTCATTATGTAACAAATGCATGCCTCATTACTCTGTAACTAAGCATTGTACTGTAACAAGTGCCACAATGTCCTCGGGCTGTTGTGCGCTATATAAATACGAATAAAACAAAACAAAATGAACACAGTTAAAGTTCCCTAGCCTTGCAATCTCAATGAGGCATGCAAGGCTGGGAGCGTTTGCTTCCCCAGCATGGCTCATTGGAAATGCTGGCTAGGGAACTGCATGTCTGAATGTGTAAGGGGGCGCTCCTGCACCTCCTCGCATAGACAGAGCAGGCTGGAGTGGGGCGTCTCGTCACCAACGCTCAGGCCCATCTATGCATATATCAGAAACCAGGAGGCTTCCTGATTCCTCTCCATGCTAGCAGGGGCCTGAGCGCTGATGAGGAAAGACCTGCGGCAGAAGGTAAGTTTGGGTATGTTTTGTTTTTTAAATTTAAATTATGTGTATGGATGCGTGCATGCTTGTGTTTTTAGGTGAATGAATGTTATGATGACGGATGCTGGTGTGCATGAGAGCGTGATTTTTGTGTAAATGTGTGTGTTTGTATTTTCATTTATTTATTATTTAAATATGTGTATGGATGCATGTATGCTTGTGTTATGAGTGAGTACATGTTGGGTGCACGTTTGAATTAGAGAGAGTGCTTGCTGTGTGTATGTTGTGTAAATGTGAGTGTTTGTATGTTCATTTATTATCTAAATATGTGTATGGATGCATGCATGCTTGTGTTATGATTGACTTCATGATGGGTGCTAGTGTCTGTGAATGCGACAGCCAGTGCTTGCTGTGTGTATGTTCTGTAAGTGTGTGTGTGTGTGTGTGTGTTTGTTTGTGCTGGTCCGAGATGATTTTGGCGAGTGTGGGTAGGAGGTCTGTACAACAAAGGCATTTTAAAAATACCTTTATATGGTAAAGAATAGCACATAATCCTGTTATCCACTTTAAGTACTAGTGGTCGATTTATTTGTTATATAATGAATAGTCTATCACTTCCCTTGTATTCGAAAGCCTATCCATCTCTGAAAATATTTCATCAATATATCTTGCTGAAGTTCAACTCCTGTGACGTGTTGGAAATTAAAGGAGCAAAGTTGGGCATTTCGCGATTGAATAGGCAATGTCGTTTATGTGGAGAACATGAACTAGAATCGCTTAGACACCTGATGGTCGACTGTACGAGATTATCAATTCTTCAATCACGTTACTTAAAGTCTTACAATAACGTGTTTGATTGTGATGATGCATCTATGATATGGAAAATGTTTATGCGGGGTGACAACTCTAATTTTATATGTTTATGGTACAATTATATTGGAAATGTAGTGACATTTTACAGATGTTATCTGAAGGGGTGTATTATTGAGAAAGTGGCGTTTTTAGACTTTTTCCTGTTTTTAAACCTGATTTTAAGAAAGCATGTGATTTAATTTTAGTGTAATTCTATGTAATTAGTGTTCTTAAATCTCTTTTATCACATGTATATGTATGTATGTTGCCTTGTTAAGTATACATAAAGCCATAAGGCTAAGCATGTATTAAATACAAATAAAATACCTTTGTTGCACAACCCCCCTCCCAACCGGCCAAAATCAGCTCTCCGTCTGAAGTGCTGTGGGCCCCAGGGGACAGGGATATTTTTTTTGTTTACTATGATAGATGTCTAGTAAAAAATACCATGCTTGACCCCTGGTCCCCCAGCGCCTTGCATACACACATAATCACTTTCATTGAGTGTGTGTGTGTTTGGCGCTCTTACTGGACATCTATGATAGAGGGCCAGGAAAAAATACCATCCGCGCCCCCTGGATCCCCAGTGCCTGGTATACACACACAACCACATTGATTGTGTGCGTGTGTGAGGAGATCAGGGGACAGGCGTGTCATTTTTTTTTACTGGGCATCTATGATAGATGTCCAGTAAAAAAACATGCCTTAACTCTGTGCCCCCCAGCACCTCACATACACAATCACATTCATCATGTGCGTGTGAGGCACTGGGACCAGGTGGCAGGCATGGTATTGTTTACTGGGTATGCCCAGTAAAGAATGCCAGCCCAGTCCGCTGGGATTCCTAGCGCCTCACATGCAACGTCAAGCCTGACCCATAAGCCCCCCAGTGCCTTGCATGTAAACACAATTGATTATCTGTGCATGTGAGGCACTGGAGGGCAAAGAGGGAAGGAATGCGATTTATTAATGGGCATCTGATAGATGCCCAGTAAAAAAAATACCATGACTTGGCCCCCGAGCACCTCACATGCACATCATTAATGTGTGCCTGTGAGGCGTTTGAGGCCTCAGGGGGTGGGCATGGCAGTTTTTCCGTGGCATCTATACCCAATAAAAAAATGCGATGACTGTACCCTGGGACCCCAACTCCTGGCATGCATCTGCCCCCTGTGCCCCCCAGCACCTTGCAATCACAAATAATCACATTCATCATTAACGTGATTATGTTTGACTGCAAGGTGCTGAGCAGGCATGGCATTTTTTTTACTGTACATAGTTGATAAAGCAAGCATGATAAGTGTTATTGTGGTGCTAGACTTGCATTTTAATGCAGCTAATCTAGCCATTTCCTATTGTGGTATGACATTTTATTTTGGGCAGCTTTGATAATGCAAGCATGATCAGTGGTATTATTCTTTCTGTGGCATTGTATTGGACATGTTTGATAAATCAAGCATGATAAGTGTTAATATGTAGCTAGACTGGCATTTTAATGCAGCCAGTTTAGCCATTTCTTACTGAGGCATGACATTTTGTATTGAGCATCTTTGATAAAGCAAGCAGGATCATTGGTATTTTTCTTACTGTGGCATGACATTTTGTATTAGGCATCTTTGGTAGAACAAACATACGTGTTATTATGTAGCTAGACTGGCATTCCATTGTAGCCAGTCTAGTAATTTCTTATTGTGGCATGGATTTTGTATTCGGCATATTTGGGTAAGCAAGCATGATAAGTGTTATTACGATGCAAGACTGGCATTTTTTATGCAACCAGTCTAGACATTTCTTACTGAGGCACGACTTTTTGTATTGGGCATCTTTGATAAAGCAAGCAAGATCAGTGGTATTATTATTATTACGGTGGCATGACATTTTGTATTAGGCACCTTTGGTAAAACAAGCATAAATGTTGTTATGTAGCTAGACTGGCATTTCAATGCAGGCAGTCTGGTCATTTCTTGTGTGCGTCGTTCTGTTTTGTGGTATCATCCATGTGTCCTGCATTGTTTGAATATGTGCGCAGGTGTTGTGACCACCATGTGATCAGGGTAACGTCATTTTCCTTTTGTACACCTTGTTAGCTGATCATGGGGCCATGATTTATTGATGAGGTCACATGTGTGATCATGTATTTGGGGACATTATGTGTATTTGTGTCTTGGTATGTTATGGAATGTGTGTGTGTATTTGTGCATTGTGTGTGTGTCCTCAGGGAGCTGTGTTTGTGTTGCTTTGTGTTGGGCATGTTGGGAGGAATCCTAGCATTGATGTGACATTTAGCAGATGTTCTGCTATTGCATGGAGTAATGTCCGCATTGGAAAGTCTGACATGTAAATTGCACGTGCCAGTGGTGTTTCCACTGCCTTGCAGCCTCTCCGGCCCACTTGTAATGGGCCTTCCTGAGGGTGTGTCCTGTTATTTGTGGACGTGTCAGTGGGTGTGTGACTATTTTGGATGGGTGTGTCGGTGGGTGTATCCCTTGTTTTGGGGGGGTGTTTGTGGATGTGTACCAGTTTGTGCTGTGTTGTAACTTAAACCATGAAGTTGATGGTGTGTTATGCATGGTGCACGAAAGTTTGTCGAAATGCACAGTGACAGCAGGGATGGATGGTGAAAGTGCGTGAGTACGTGAAAACAAATTTTGAGTTTGAATTGAAAATGTTTGTTGTGTTTGGTTCATTGTTAGCTCACCTCGTTCAGATGCGCTGGCGTGTGTTCTGCCGACAGATATTGCATTGTAGAGTTTTGGGCGTATGTCCTTTTTCTCAATGATTAATTTATGACTTACCTTCGATTTTTGCACAGTGTAAGATCCGCTAGATTTCTGTGTCAGACTTAGTAAATTTGCCAGTTTGGGCTTAATTTACACTGCATGTACGACTACTTTATTTCAATCATATTCTATGCACAAAAAGTCGTAAATTAGCCCCAAATATATAACATTGGACCGTTCCTTGGGAAAGGATATAATAAATCTTTCACAACAATTCAACAAAATAAATCCCGACCTGGATAGGATTACAAAACTTTGGAATAAATCACACTTGCTAAATTGATAGTGCACATTTAATATTAATATATTGGATGCAAGAAGATTTTATACAGGATGGCAATAATCATACCTATAATGATACCTATAGCCACACAAAGTGTATCAGATATCATCTGTTCACAATCCTAGTTAGTCTAATCAGCAAATCAATACAACATTGGCCTTCAGGTGTATGGACAAGTGTATCGACACACAGCCAGTAGACTGCTTGTCAGCTGACATCCTGGACCTCAAGCGTAACCCCCTGCCTGGGGGAAAGAAAAAAAAGTGGGTCCCATCAAGCAAAGAAACACAAACTAGTGGCATGAGCAGAGCGCCATTGGGGAAGTTGGAGAAAACCGGAAAGTCACAGCGGATTGCCGATTTGGCACCATTACAAAAACATAAATACCTGGTTGATCCTGCCTTTGCAAATGCATGCTGCCCTGTTGCCAGGAGAGTCACGGCGCTGGTATTAACCGCAGGGACCCAGGCTTGCTTAACTGCAGCACCCCATTGTCAGGAGGGGTGCCACATCTTCTTCACTGTTGCAGGCCTCAGGTTCACTTGTTGGTCCTCCCCATGGGGACGGGAGTGCCCATCTTCAGCACCACCGCCAGGGCTGCTATAATACGCAGAGCTTCCCAGCCAAGAAGGGGAGCATTGTGTGACTGTTGTGGGGCCCACCCCCTGCTAAGGCGGGTCCTTTGTGCCTCCCAAGGCCAGTGCTGGCAGACGTGGACCCGGTGAAATGATTTGACTGGGGCCCACACTGCTGCAGCTCCCAATACATGTGACCCAGCCAGCACTACCTGCCGGAAGTCCCCCACACTGCTACTATCATAGCATGCTGCCACTGGCATATGCAGCCCAGCTTAAAAGAACTTTGGGGACCCTCCAAACTGCTGCTGCCCTGCACGCCCTTCATAAGACCCAGGAGCACCATACATAACCTTCTGCATCACAAGGGACCTTGGGACAGCCCTAGTCAGGCTGTCTCCCGTGCAAGGATTTTGTATATAGATTTTTGTAGCATAAAGTCCTGTTTACAAGGACGTTTTAGTTTAGCTGCTTGGGAATACTATTAGTGTTTTATAGTGAAATATGTTTCCCCCTTTTATATAAAAACTGGAAAACTGCTGGTGTACTGAGGCAAAAGACAAAATATATGCCAAGCAATAACTAAAACGAATGTATGCCAACATTCCTTCGTCCGCCTTTCTTTGTGTTGCTCCTTTACTCCAATCTAGTGTTTCTTCCTTTGGGTAGGGAAAATCCTTACAGCTATTGCCTTTCCTGACCAAGTCCTTTTCCTAGAGCGGCAAACCCAGGGTGATCCAGAAACTCAGGTAAGCGGGGACGCTGGAGACACATAAGAGGCAGGTTAAGTATGTATCCAATTTATAACCCAAGAAAAGAGTATTAGCATACCCGCCAACACCTGACCACCACCAAGTGCTAATAGAGCCGTCCCCTGCTGCACAAGTCACTTGAGGTCACAGGTAAATTGCAGATGTTTATGGGGAAGCACTGAGGAGGGCGGAAAGTTGTTAAATGCCTCAGTGAGAAGAGTGTTTGAGAGGCACAAATACTATACAACTTGAATCGTGAATGTAAATTTTGGACCACGTTGTGGCCAGCTCAAGGGACCTATCCAGCAAATGCAAATTTAGGGTGGTGAGCAACTTATCAGAGAATACGTTATTGTTCACTGACATAGAAAGAGAATTCAAGAGCTAGTATGACCCAGAAGGGATTTAACATTAGACTAGATACTGACGGCCTTGAATGTATGCCATGACATAGTGTCACCTGACATAGCATCCCCTAACAACACATCTCCACACTCAACTCACCAAAACAACACAGCAGGGTGTACAAGGGAAGACATGTGTCTACACTACATTTCCCTAAGCACTACACTACCCCACCACAGATACAGCAACACAATTCCCTTACTCTTGAAATGCCACACAGACAATATATGCTAGCAAGCTGGAGCACACATTAGCCACTGCTCTACACAAGTCACAAAATATCTAAAAATTATACACTACAGACAGCCTTGTCTTTTCAGATCAACATATATCAACACTGCAATGAAGCAGTCTTGCCCTGTTACTGTGTTAGTCCCCCACCCACGACTTAAACATTCTGAAGCCACAAGAAACCCTGAGAAATTGAGAAGGTGTGCTAGAGGCAATAATATACCATTACCGGGCAGAGCATAGTGCTTGAATCGTTCTCATTTGGGGTAGTACTCTGAACGTCTCATGCTTCCTCAGCGACTGGCAGCAACAGGGCAGGACATTAATGTGAACCTGCTATGCTATAAACTCTGGTGCAATGAATGGCTGATGAGACTATGTATGTGCTTGTGGGAACTGAGGGAAGGTCAGTGCAACCAGAATACAATTCTAGGTGATGGCCTCGGCCCACTTTCAAATGATCATGAGAGACACCATGTTGTCCCTAAAATCATGAAATCTGCTCCTTTGTAAGGCTGTCATTTTTTAATAGAGTGGATCTAAGCACTTGTAAGGACTCCACTATTTGCAGTTAAATCACAGCAAGATTTAGGGGGTAATTCATAGAATTTAGCGCAGAAGCAGCACACGCGGGCAGCGCAGTGAGGGAGCGTGCACCAGCGTGCGCCAAAACCCATTTTCACGCACAGCGTATTCATGGATACTTACATCCATAACCAGCCGTGGCACAGAGTGGCGCAGCGACCCTGCAGCAGCACCAGTTACGCCCCCAACCCCGCCTGTGTGCCAAAAACATCATGAAAATCCCCTACATGGCGCAAAGGCCAGTGGACCAGAATACAGCCCCCCAACCACGAAAACGCGCTAAAAACGCCACTCAGCACTCACACGCCAGTAAAATCACATGTAAAACTCCCTGCGCATCCCTGGAATATGCGTACCCCGCTCGCACCAGTGAAATCGTGTGTAAAACCTCTTCTGCACCCCAGGAATACGCGTACCATGCTCCCACCAGTGAAATCGCGCCAGTGAAATCACGTGTAAAACTCCCTGCGCAACCCTGGAATATGCGTACCCTGCTCGTGCCAGCGAAATCGCGTGTAGAACTCCCTGCGCACCCTTGGAATACGCGTACGCCGCTCACGCCAGCAAAATCGCATGTAAAACTCCCTGCGCACCCCTGGAAATCACGTACCCCGCTGGCGCCAGGGAAATCACGTGTAAAACTCCCTGCGCACCCCTGAAATATGCGTACCCCGCTCGCACCAGTGAAATTGCATGTAAAACTCCATGTACACCCTTGGAATACGCGTCCCATGCTCACGCCAGCGAAATCGCGTGTAAAACTCCCTGCGCACCCTTGGAATACACATATGCCGCTCATGCCAGCAAAATCGCGTGTAAAACTCCCCGCGCACCCCTGGAATACACGTACCCCGCTGGCACCAGGGAAACCGCGTGTAAAACTCCCCGCGCACCCCTGGAATACGCGTACCCCGCTCGCACCAGTGAAAACGCGTTTAAAACTCCCCGGGCACCCTTGGAATATGCGTACCATGCTTGCGCCAGCGAAATCACGTGTAAAACTCCCCGCGCACCCCCGGAATACGTGTACCCCGCTCGCGCCAGCGAAATCGTGTGTTAAACATGTCGCGTAACCAGATCGCACAGCCCAATCACATGTAATTCTCACTCCTGTACCCCCAGATTCATGCAGCAGTGTGGTGAGAAGCCACATGCACCCCCTGCAGCCAGACCACGCCACAGGGTCCACCCTACACCCCTCCCCATGCCCCGCAGGCAGCCCATCCACCCTGACCATGCCCCGCAGGCACCATGCACTTGGGAGCCCCAACACATGTCGCACCCACCCCACCCCCATTGATGGCAATCTGCCAGCAGGCCCCGACACATGTCCCCCCCACCCCCATTGACGGCAACCTGCCATCCGGCCCCAACACATGTCCCCCACCCCACCCCATTGATGGCAACCTGCCAGCAGGCCCCGACACATGTTCCCCCACCCCACCCCCATTGAAGGCAACCTGCCAGCAGGCTCCAACACATGTTCCCCCACCCCACTCCATTGACGGCAACCTGCCCCGACACATGTCCCACCAAACACCACATCATAACAAAACAGACCCATGGCCCTAATGCCAACCCAAATCTCCCTCGCCCCCCAGTACAAGCACGCAACCATCCACTGCACCCTCTCCCTACTAAATTACCCATGCCATGAGAGTCTGAAAACAACCAGCATGGCCATGAATTAACGTCCAAAAGAGCCACACAGTGGCAACACATGACTGAGGCAATGCTCATAGAGACATGCACAAAACCAATGAGAGTAGATCACACCAATAATGAAGAAATAAGAAATCTATTAAAGGATAGTTCCGGGACTTTTTTTTTATTGTTCCTATGGTTCGGCCATGTGTTTTTAAGCATAAATTGGTAGATCGTAGAAAACTTTCCTATGGACCTTACCCGACTTTTCGTCCATTAACGCACTCGAAAACATCCGCCATTTTATGATAATCCTATCACTTGCCGCATCGCCCTGGCTCACCTGCTTTTGCGGCACTAAATCAAATCCCCCGCCCCTGAAACAGACTTGATCAAAACATTCATATTCCCCGCCTCTATCCGTGACGTGACTGTGCTGCGTTAGGCAAACGCGCCCAGGCGTCTTCTACGCGACTCCACACAGAACCAGGAAATCAACACAGATGAGCTCACACAACACAGCGTGCCACAATTGGGAATATGAAACTGTACTTTTAAATTAAACCGCAAGATTTTAAATTTGGTAAAGTACATTTATTTGACATCAAATGTTTTGAGAATATTCAGCGATTTGCATTTTTATTTGCTCACGTTCCAAAAAGTTCGTTTCGAGCAACACGATGTTCCTTTGCTGTACACAGGGTCTTAGATCATCTCACAATACAGCGCCACAATTCGGAATATGAAACTGTGGTTTAAAAGCAAACGGCAAGATTGTACATTTGGCAAAGTACATTTATTTGACATCAAATGTTTTGAGAATATTCAGCGATTTGTATTTTTATTTGCTCACGTTCCGAAAAGTTCGTTTCGAGGCACACGATGTTCCTTTGCTGTACACAGGGTCTTAGATCAATGAATTTTTATTTATTTATTTTATTTTATGAAAATCACACATGCAAATGAAGAAACAATTAATGCAATAACAAAAATAAAGGAAAATCCAATGAAAAAGAAAAATCCACAACATGAAAAATGAAAAGTGGTCCATCGCCAAAGTCCATAGAAAGTAAAGAAAAAATCAAAAGCACAAAATCGCATTGCTCCATGGGATGATGTAATAACGAAAGTATATACATGGCTGGTACTATTTACAATGAAAGTCAGAAGGGTTCATGATCCTAAAACAAAAGGAAACCTACCTAAAAGTCTATCTAAAATACAACTATATACAAAAAGTGGAGCAAAGTCTGTGAACTCCAAATAATAATAAAAACCAAATGAAACCTAAACCTAAATAACTATATACAAAGGTGATGGGCTAGTCCGACGGCTCCCTTTTTGATGTCCTGGGCTAGGGCATCATCGAACTCCACGTCGATGTTCCGCAGGCGGGCCTCTTCCCTGGGCTCGAGGTCTCGCAGGGATGCAGCCATGGCCTCCTCCAACTCCCTGTGAGTTGCTTCGAGGCACTCAATGCCCTGTGCATGGAGTTCTCCGCCCTGACCATTGTGAGCTGTGCCCTCTCCACCCGCCGTCGCTCTGCACCTATTCGCTGGCCCAACCGCTGCCACACTGAAGACACTCCGAATCCTGGGTCCTCCTCCTGCCCGCCGGCCGATGCCTGCCCCGATGGTGTAGAGGGCCCCAAGGCCACATGCCTTCTACGTCGAGCCTGCCGCCGCCTTTCTACTGCCTGCCGCCGCAACCACGACTGCCTCCGGGTAGATGGCAACACCCAGGGCCGTCGTGCAGGTGCCCTGCTTTTATGTGCCTGCTCATCGTCTGTTGCCAGGGGTCCAGTTGCTGGGGTGACCACCTGTTCTGGGGCTCCGACTTCCGACTGCGGCAGGGATGGGATCTCCACCAGCCTGGCTGCGTTGGTTGGGGCAGGTCCACAGGGGGCCGGAAGACAGCACGGAGAACGACTGGCGTATAGTGTGCACAGAGGAGGAGAGGGCCACAAGACATTGCCACACATGGAGGAAACCCCCGACGATGATTCCTCACAATTGGGCCACATTGGCACACATCTCTTCGTGAGGATGTGCGTGGTCCCCCCAGGAAGCACGCACATCATCACGAATGACACGTGTGCGCAACGCAATACCAATCAGGACGGACTCAATCCTGTCACGGGTCCCCATGACGTGGACCTTCCCCCTACCTGCGGACAGGCCTGGGACGGGGCATCCCTGCTGGTGCATGGTGATGCAGTCACAGTGTCAGGGACAGTGACATGCACAGGCCCCTCCGCGGCGACCTGTGCTGCCTCCTGCCCCTACACTGCACCACATGCACCAGTGGTACTACCCCCACCAGGCCCCATGTGCGGCTCTGAAGCAGCCTCTTCCTCCTCTGTACACACCACCAACCTATATGGCTCTGTACCGTCTTCCTCCGACGCAAGCCCCTCTGGGGGCTCACCGGCCCCCTACGCTGCAGCCATAGGGGCGGACGTGGCACCAGTCCCCTTGCTCCCAGATGATGGAATTTCCTGGGAGGGTGACTGGGCTTTGCGTTGCCGGCCGGTGGAGGCATCCCTGCCGCTTTCCTCCACAGCGCCGTCTCCGCCCTCTTCTTCACTCGCCGCTGTGTAAAGGGAGACATTGAACACAAGCATCAGGGTACTGTACAATAGTCCCCTAGGCACAAAGCAATAGCACATGAGTGGCACTGTCAAACGTCACTTCGATCATGTCCCTCCACAACACATGGGTCAGTGCAGGCAACACACATGCAGGAACAGGCATGGCACATGGAATAAACATTTGCATCCATGGCCAAGGCACCACAGAAACATCCAATGGTGGGCTGAAACTCACATGCATCATGGGACATGCTGATCACATGCACACACATCACCAGAGGATCATGTATCTGGCCCTGTATACCCCCAGACACAGTGGATACAAGGATGACTAGGCTGTATCAGTGAATCAACATATCGTCACAGACATGTGTCATGCATCCATGGTGTTTACCAGTCACTCACACACTACTCAGACACACAGACATGTACACCATGCATGTCCATGACAGCAGCACCCATCTCTCACACCCCAAACATGTCCAAGTACAGACACAGGCATGCCTACATGTGTGCATTCCACATGCTGCTCCGCATGATGCATTGTAACACATACACCATCCATGTGGGTCATGCCTGACTGGACTCACATGCAGCACCATCATGTCCCTGCACACACACATCCATACATGACCCATGTCACACATACAGCCAAGTAGCTAACTACCACCACACTGTTTTAAACGGGAATACATGGGCACTTACCGCTCGACTGCAGACGGGCCTGCATCCTGAGGATCTGGTGATGAGGCACTGGGCGAATGCGCTCCAGGACCCTTATCTGCTGGGTGGTAAGGTGGCCCTGGAGCCCCACTGCATCCCCTGCGTCCAAGAGGCGCCGGGCCTTCTTGAGGGTCCTGGACTTGTGGTCCTCCCTGTGCTTCTGGATGTGTTTGATGTCACGGGGTGCCACCCCCTCTGCATTGATGGCACCCACTTTGTCCTTCCAGATCCTCTTCCGTCCTTCCTTGTTGGTGTGCGATGGTGTGAAGAGGGCATCATAATGCCCCAGGACTTGCTCCACCAGGATGCCAACTTCATTAGCACTGAAGCTGGCAGCCCTCTGCCTCCCTGCTGGGGAGTTGCCATTGCTGCCAGATGGTGTTGTGTCGGACATGGCAACCCCCGAGGCAGGTGTGGGTGGGCAACTGGGTCCTGGGGCTGGGCTGTGGAGCGATGGGAGACTAGTCGGGAGTCTTCTGTTCCAGCAGGGGTGGTCACAGCAACTGGACCCCTGCAGATGGCTGATGTGCAGGCATAAAATGGCAGGGCACTGTTGGCAGCAGGCAGGCAGCAGCAGTGGCTTGTAGGAGGCTCCCTAGGGATCTGGGGGGCAGGAAAATAGCCTTCTGGGAAGGAGCGTGGTCTTCTGTGTAATTTGTGGAAAGGGCCTCAGCGCGTAAGTGAAGTAATGCGCACGGGCGTTTCCTTCTGCACATGTGAATGGTCCACGCGGGTCTGCAGTGCGCTGTACGTGCTTTCAGTGGAGACCGACACGTGTGTTTTTCCTGCTTTGGGGTTCACACGAGATTACTTCACAGCGGTTACAGTGCCTACGCGTATTTCTTTTCCACGCATGGCAGACGGTGAGTCACGCACGTTATTGCACGCTATTTTTCCCACTGCGGGTGCCCCTGTTTGTTGCATACCCCATTTATTTAGGTCATAGTAACCTGCGTGTTAATCGCTTACGCTTTTTTGTGTACCTGGGTGCCACAGCATACTGCGTGAAGATTTTTTACACGCACGTGGGCTACAGGGGTTGCGTATATGTTCTTCTTGTATTTTTTGGGTGCCTGAGCATTTCGTGACATCATGTATCCCCAGGGTCCACAGGGAGCATTGCAGGAGCACAGGGGTACGTCTACCATCACGTACCCTGCCCCCTTCACCCCAATTGACCAGGACAATTTTTCAGTGCAGCTCCCATTGGCATTAGTACATCTGTGCCATGGTTGGGAGGCCACCAAAGGTTAAGTTGGGCATCCTGCCAGTGTTGGGAGTGGTCGGGCACGTGGCCGTGGTGCCCAGGGAGTACGTGGAGTCCAGGGTGGCCAGGGTGGGCGTAGAGCGGGAAGAGGCAGGGGAGAACCACAGAGGCAGGATGTCCAGCCACGTGCTGGTGCAGACATGCCACCACCACCTGCGGCTCCAGGTGATGCTACTGTTGCATCTGACCCTGGCACCCTTGCGACGCGACAGTAAGCAACATGTGCTGACACGGGCCCACCGGTAGTGGTAGCTGCAGGTGCAGCTGTGGCAACCACCACACAGCCCGCCACCTGCCAGGGTTACTCGTAATATGGCGGTATGGTATGGACGGTGCCAGTGACGTACCGGCACCGTCTATGGCGTACCGCCATACTCATGATGACCCCCTTTGTATGTGTGGGAGGTTTTTGCCAAGTGAGTTTATCAGGTTCCATGTCAGGTTTGAATGTCTCATGCCTGTTTACATGTCTCACGTTGCACTTAATGACGATAGCGTCATGTGTTGTTCATTTGGTTGGCTGTTCAGCTGTTGCATGCCATGGCATGGCATGGAGGACAGGGGTCATGGGTGTTTGGAGGGTTTGGGTGACATACCAGTGATTTACATGGCCTGTTTTGCAGGGGGGTGGTGGTATATGCACCTTGCATGTGTTCCTTTGGTCACAAAAGATTGGTTTTGTTTAAGTAGTTAGGGATGCACACAATGTAGCACTTCTGTGATAACATTCTCAGGGTGGTAAGGTTGTGACAGTTGACTGTTTCTTTGTCATCATCGATTGTCATCTGGTATGTGCTAGGCCTGTGTGCACTCCGCAGGGGTGGGAGCTTAGGTGAAAAATGTGGCCACAAGCTGGGTCCGGGCTGCCTCGCCACGTACCCTTTCCCCTCCCATGAGCAGCGCCTGTACATGTGGTTTGGGATGTGGGGGCACCACCTTGTCCACCGGTTACCCCCCGCTGTGTTGCGACATTGTGCAGGGCACATGCTGCCACAATGATCCTGCACACTACTGGGGGTGCATATAGTTGCTGGCCGCCAGAGCGGTCAAGGGAGTGTAAGCGTGACTTGAGCACTCTGAATGTGCGCTCCACTATGGCCCTGGTTGCAATATGGGCTGCGTTGTATCTTACCTAGGGTGGTGTGGTGGGGTTCCGTATTGGCGTCATCATTTGGGTGCTCAGAGGGTAGGCACTGTCCCCTGGGGAGGTGATGATGGTTGTCATTAGTTGGGTTTGTGTGTTGTCTGTGTGTGATATGCATGCATGTGCCCAAGCATTTGTACTCACCTATGAGCCATGTGTCGCCATGCTTCCCAGCTTCCAGGGCCGGGCTCAGGGCGGACATTCTGTATATGAAACTGTCATGGGTGGACCCTGGATAGTTTGCATAGACAGATGTGATGATTCCCTTGGCATTGCATACAACCTGCACGTTCATGGAATGCCAGTGCTTGCGGTTGCAGAGATGTTTTCAGTGGCCCTAGGTGGATGTAGGGGCACATGGGTGCAATCTATGGCACCAAGCACTTTGGGGAAGTGTGCCACCCTGTAGAAGTCCAGGACCACGGCCTGACTTTCTGCGTGTGTTCTGAACATATATATGTGCCTGCGGACTGAGGGGCGTGCAGTGATGATTGCCAACACCTGGTGTAGGCAATGTGACTGCGTTGGCTGTGAGACGCCCCCCACTATGGCAGTTGTCCGCTGAAATGACCCAGTGGCCTAGAAATGCAGTACATTGAACACCTTCTCCAAGGGATTCAATGCTTGGGAGCACAAGGTGGGTGATATGAGCTCATCCTCCCACTCAGTGACCAGATCTAGGATGATATGAGGTGGATACCTATACCTGCCATAGACCTGGTCATCAGGCTTCCCAAAAAGGCTGGTCCTGGTCAAAAGAATGCGGGGCCTGGCTATTCTCCTCCTCCTGTGGTGTCCCATGATCACTGCTGCGGAATGTGACATTCATTGTAGCTATATATGCTTGTTTGTTGTTTGCGTGCACTTTTATGCTGCGCGGGGGCGATTCCGCCTGCTTTCATGTGGCGGACGTATTTGTGCGTGTGCGTGTGTTTTGACTTGCACGGGTTTTCCCTATTTGACTCCATGAATACGTGTTGTTCACTAGCGTGTGGGCGTTGCGTGTGTTTCCCAGCAGTACTTCCCACGTTATGCCTACATTTTCACACGTTGTTCCCCATTCCCTGTGTTCCGCCCCCTTTTTAGGTGTGTGCGTGAGAAGTTGTGCGCTTTCCCCATTCCTGTCGCGCACACGCTTGGAAAGTCGCAGTGACGTGTAAGGTTAGCGCGTATTTGGCGCACATCCCAGGAAAAACACACGCTGGGCCTTCCATGAATCGCACGCGTGCGCTAGCTTTTGCATGCTTGCGCCACAAATTTCGGTGCACATTTATTCCATGAATTACCCTGTAAATAATTTGCTAATGATCACACACTTTAGTTAAGCCGTGAACCCAGGTGTTTAGCCCACTCTGCAATTTAGGCACTTTACTATATATCTTGTGAGCTCCATTTGTTACAAATATTCAAGTTCTGGCTTCCATAGACTACAATAGTCCTGTCTTATAGTGTTCACCTGAAAAATGCATAAATCTCTAGAAAGGCAACCTGACAATATGTAAATACTTATAGAAACGTGATAAGCCAAAAGAATATCAATCTGCCTTTATTTCCAACATCATGAATGGAGAAAAAAAAACAATTCCTAGAATGATAAATAATGATCACTTTAAAAATATCCTATTGTAGTGCACTGTTCTTTCAACACTTTAAGTGCACTTTGTGGGGACCTCTTATCTTTGCACCTAAGTGCAAATAGGTCCCATGCATGCAATTGTAGTTGTTTGCACTATGAAGTGCAAAACACAGGTGTAAATGCAGGTACAATTGCCGGTAGACATTCGATTTTTCACTTTTCCTGCAAATAAAGTACATACTGCCTGCCATGTGTGCATGGTAGGCAGTGCTTGCAAGGGGTTCCTTTGGAATCCGCCTGCTTTTAGCTGGTTCATTAAGTAGGCAGATGCCTTAAGAATCCAAAGTGTTTGCGCCAGCATGAAAATGCCATGGTGGCATAAATGCTTGTGTCTTTGTATGAAAGAAAGGATGGGGTGGCAGAAACGACAATTCTAGTCCATGGTTATTCCATGAGTTCCATGGAATGCCCTCTCTCCTCATAAAAATGAATGAAAATATGGTGGCAGCGGAAGCATGCGTAACATTTTCCTGGATACATTTTACACATGCTTTTTATGCTAAGCCACAATAATCATGGCGCCCACTGCAAAAGAAAGTGTGCAAACAAGTCAACTGTTATAAAGATTGACTGTCACAAACTACCATCTTGCTGTTTTGAATGGTCTTAAGAACATTTGATATCCACATGAAAGCAAAACCTTTTTACATGTCAAGTAACAGATATCATGTATACAATCTAATCTCTAAGAAGGAGCTTTATTGTGTAACTTACATTAAGTGTCTTGGAAGCAGGCATTGATTTGCTGGTTATTTGGAGCTGTATGGTGTCCTTCAGCTGGAAATGCCCCATTGCAATGCCAATTGCCTGAATATTCACTCACACCTAAGACAAAGGCTTCTGATAACAAAAGGAAAGTAACTGGGCAGACCCGGGCTGCATTTTATCCTACTCACAGGGGTGGACTGGCCTACAGGGGACTCTGGAGATTTCCCTGTAGGCCTCTGTACGCTGCGCACTTTTATGTGGTATTTCCAAATGTTCCCATAGGAAAAGGGTTGGGCCACTTTGACAATTATTTCCAGGGCCTCTTTTCGCTCCCAGTCCACCCCTGCCTGCTCATGACGACTCTGAAGGTCAGCAGGTCCCTTCAGAAAGGGCCCAGAATTTCAATTTGCCCATCAGTGTTGCGCTCCCGGATGAAGTGATTTCAATCGCCAAAAGTGTAGAGCAGTCAAACTGCACGAATGAGGTCAACAACATGCCAAACATTTACAAGGTGTGTGCTACGGCAAGTGAATCAGCAAATTACAATAAACAACAGAATGAACATTCCAGGCTATTGAATTGCAAATTCATAACAGGGGAAAACAAAATATAATTGAAGTTCAAACCATAAATCTATTTCATAGATAAAACATCACACTGACCTTAAACCAAACCAGATGCATCAAACAAATGACAACACACAAAACAGCCACACAGACAACACAAGCCCTCCCCCCACACATACATAAATGGTAAGAATGGTAATAAACCAATGCACTCCACTCCAAAAATCAATTTAGCATCACCCATAAAGGTCAACAAAGTTCCCCCACATTTCTTCATGAAGAGTATCCTTGCTTTGTTTACAATACATTGTTTTCTCAAATCTGGACAAAATCTTAACATCCATAATCCATTCCTCCACCAACGGTTTCTTCCGCGTCTTCCAGACCCTCAACACCTGTTTAGCCGCCACCAACAACGCTTTGATTACCCCACACAACATCACCAAACTCACGTTCCGTCCACCCCTGTACAATAATAAGATGACCGCTAAGGGATTGTGTGGATAAAAAATGTCCCAGATTTGATCAACCCTGTCAATAACCTCTTTCCAAAAACTCACCACTCGTTCACAATACCACAACATATGTATCAAAGTACCTTATATAAATATATTGATATTGATAGATTGTATTAGTGTGATCTTTGATATATTTATTGAGTGCAAGCCGAGCTTCTGGAGGCAACCGAGTATTGTACATTGGTAGGATAACTGGCTTACATGGTATGGCTACATGTGTACATGGTTACAACATAGCATTTATTAACAGTATAATATTTAGAGTATCAGGGAATAATTACAACTTAAAGTTAGTGGGGAACATGTAACAGTACTGTAAGGTGATGTGGGTGTTGAACAAAGGGGTGGGCCGCAATGGGTGGTCCTCAAGTGGGATGCTATGCTTGGTGGGTTCAACAGGCAGTGTATTTCACGAGGTGTGAAGTAATGGGTCTTGATTTCTTCTATGTTCTGCATGAGGGTGGGGACGAGTCTGATGTTGATGGGTTTTTAAGTTCCACAGCCCGGTGGAGTAGACTGCAAAAGTTTTTTGCATGGTTCCATTGTTGCATTCCTGCTGCTCGGGTACAGACAGGTCCAGCTGGGCAATTTTGTTTCTTCTCGCCAGCCGTTGTTTTGTGGCATGCCAAAGGGTTCGGCTCTATCCCCCCTACTTATTAATATTTACATGTTCCCTTTGGCTCAGCTAATTGAAAAGAAAGGGCTGCTTCGTAAATTCTGGTTGACCGCCACAGTATGGCTAATGATGGCCAAGCTGTAGAATGGTGTCCAAGCTCTGTGCATCGATGGATGCAAAAGAATACAGAAACGTTATTGTTAGGCAGGTTGGCACAATAACTTTTACCTTTTGTACGACCTGCTGGGCTTGGAGCGCCTCCTATACCCATGGAGTTGGTCGGAAACGTGTGTGTCGTTTTTGACAATCAATTGACATTTGCTAAACAGGAAGATGTGGTGGCCAATCAAGCACATTTCTATCCCTACACTATTAACAGAATATGCTGGAGAAAAAACATGTAAAAAGCCTACTCGAGGCGTGGGTGCTCTCTCTCTCTCGCTCAATATTGCCTATCTAGCTACTGGGCAATCTCCAAGAAACTACTCCTGAAACTTGAGGTGGTTTACGAAGGTTAGTCCATGTATCTGGAGTAAGACGCTCCCTACATTGGCTACCTATAGAATCCTATCTTGCCAACATGGCCCTACACATTCCCACTCGATCCCTTAGATCTAGTGCTAAGCATCTGTTGATTGTCAGAAAATACAATACAATTCGTTTTGGCAGCAGACTTATGTGCACTCGGTGCTGTTTCCTATAGAACAAGCTCCCCTTTAGCTATTCGAAAGCGCTCTTCATTGTCAGCCTTTAAATTCAGTCTTAAATGACATATGCTGTCCTTTGATGTGCCGTAATTCCATTGAGAGTTTCCTTTGTCCATGCTGGATATGAGCTGTTCTTTAATATTTGTAATGCTTTTGTGCATGTTCTCTTATCTGTTATGCACAGTTGTGCTTTGTAAATAAACTGTATTACTACTGACCTCTGGTGATGCGATAACCTTCAAAAATGGTGACTTTGGCTGACAGCTAGAAAAGAGCCTGAAAGGTGACTGTTTTGGATATAGTGCAGCTGACCTTGAAGGTGGTGGGTGCTTGTACAGGTAGTCGATCAGGGCACTTTTCATAGATGCTATGGTGATGGTAGGTAGGCTGGTGAGTCTCTCCAGGTGTTATAGGACCACAGAAGGTACATTGGTTCCAAAACCGGTGTCTGGTAAGAAGGGCTTGACAGAAATTATAACGGATACCTTGCTGTTTGAACAATATGTCAGTATTGGCCTGTAAAACACATTCACATGGTGAACGTGCCCAACAAAATATGCCAGCATTGGTCTGTAAAATATATTTTTTTGCTGCTGGTGGCCCAATATATGACAGCACTGTAAAACGTGCTCCCATTTCACTTGTGATCATATGCACCACCAATACAGCTCTCAATAGCCCGGATATGCACCAGATGGCTCCCAGTACCAAGATTCTGCCCAATGAGATCTTGCTGCCTCTGCTCAGACTCACTCCGACATCCCTCTTCCCCCAATAACGCACTCACACGCATATCATCTTTCCCAATCCAAAATGGCATTCAAGAGGTTCATGCCTCACCTATCAAATTCTGACCACTGTTGGGGGTGTAATGAAGCTAAAAATAGAAGAGCGGACAGAAGAAATGAGGGACCTTGCTGCTATGGAAAGAGTGACACTAAAGTTGAGACACGGGAAGAAACTTGACCAGAGACCAGTAATAAGCTCCTAGGACTTGACTTGGATTAAGTGTAAATCAGAGGCTTATGTCCACCTGAAACATGACATTGCACAAAGCCAACATTGCTATGTTGCATGACTATTTTAAAGTTTAGAGATAAGAGAGGATACCTCAACGAGTAATTGGTGATAGAATAAGAAAAGTGCTGATTATTCGTTCTGCTCCTTTAACTTGGCTCCACTGCTTGGCCCTCCTCTCCTCGGCAAACAGCACCATGCGTGGAAGCAGGGGGCAGATATATGATTGACACTTCCCTACCTGGGACACACTTACACAAAACCCAAAGGTGGGCATATGGACAGGCTCTGTTGCGCCATCTGTGCCGACAGGGGGGACAGGCCCCTCAGAGTCCCATTTAGGCACCACATATGTCACTGCAATGACTAGGGGTACTGCCATCATTAGTGCTCAAGTCAGATTTACCGACAACGAGCACTGTTTATAACAGAAAGCACTGACAGCCCTTCCATAAAGGGTAGGGTGCACCCTGTCACCCATTATGGACAGGCTGGAACTCAACAAGATTCATGCAAGAGAGGAGAAGCTTCTCCAAAGACACCAACAGGGACCACTACAGATGTGATAGACTCCCCCAAAGAGCCAGCAGAAGAAACTGCATTGCTTGAGGAAAAAAATCAGATTAAGTGGGAAACGTGAGCTCACGAAGCAAGAGAAGGGCCCAGCAAATGAGTAGCCACTCTAGGAAGTGTCACAGATTATGAAGACCAAGAAGAGAAGGTCAACGATCTTGTGATCATCATTACTAATCAAAAAGGCAGAAATAAAGACAAATGACCCTACTGAATGCTGAAAGTGGGGGCCACAAACGTTAAGCTGTGAGGTGAATGCAGTTTGGGTTACATGATCATTTTGCATGAGCAATGTCTTAGGGTGTAGGCCTGCTAAATCAATATGGCACTCCAATATCATTCCAGGAACATTCAATGAGGCAACACAATCAAACTGCAGGATACACACCCTGCAAAGGGGAAATCAAAGATCAGATAGCAGTTAGAACAATTAATCTGGCAATATTCCCTGAGAATCAAAGTCAAACCCTGCAGTGTCTAACACGCTTTTACAGTCTATGCCTTGCACTAAAGGCATAAAGTTAGAAATGTACCTTTGACATCCAGGCAAAATCTTTGGGCATTAGTGTATCTAGAAATGAAAAACAGTCATCAAATCGGCAGAAGCCATGCAATTGCTCAGTCCAATCATCATCGCATGTATGCCAGGAGAGATATTCGGACTTTGTGTAGATCCGAGTGTGAATATAAATATCATGATAACATTGTTTAGAAGACTATTTTTAACGCCTTATGAGTGTTAGGAAAGATTTCATAATTGTATGTCATTTTCTCTCCATGTGGCAATCCCCAAACTTTTTGCTGTTGTTTTAAACCCTGATCTAGACTTTGGCAGAGAAGCGCAGCCTTCCACCGCACTCCTCTGGGCTTTCGCTCAATTCTTATGGGGAAACGGACATGCCCTTAAAACAGTCAGTACTGGGAGACTTCGTTTCCCTTAGTCCTTTCCTCATATTGCAGCTTTTGTGCAACATGAAACAAGAGTGCACCGTAATTTACATTACCGCGCTCTTGGGTCTCTAGTCATTCCAAAGACCCTAGAAACTCTCGCTGGACTTATTATGAACTGTGCAAGTGTGTCACGGACGGGACTGGTGGCAGCTATCGTTTCTCTTGTGTTTTGAACCCTTTTTCACCATGTTATCCGCGCTTACTGCGTTTGGCACAAATGAGTGGCCTGGCTCCAAAATGGCCATGCCACGAGGTTCTTTGTTCTGTCCGCTGACCGTCTTGCCCCTTCACCTTCCCCCAGGTCGAGCCGACCCAGGGCAGTCCTTATTTGGTCATGCACTTTCCCACGAAACCCCAAAGCTTTCGCGGGCTTCTGCATTCCTTGTGTGATGCCTACAGGATGTGGGCTGGGATGTCTGGTCCCAATACACATCCTGGGTGCCAGAGAGTCTAAAGTGTCCTGAATGCTTGGGACCACCGTGGTCCGTGACAGGTCCACGTATGGTGTGAGTGTTTGTGAGCAGATCTCCCATTGGGTCCTCTCCGTTTTGGCACGAAGGGAACTTTGGATAAGAGGAGGCTGAAAACACCACTACCATGTCGATCTCCTGAGTTCTCACCGAACAAGGGATAAGGCGCCAAGTATCCTGCAACAAGAAGCTGAGTCGAGGAACCGCTGGTGACCCGATGAAGGTTTGGCACCCTGAGCCGCTGTCGTTCTGCGAGGCCCCTCTGCATCTGATTGCCCTAGAAGGACTGCAAAGGCGCTTCGACCCATTGGAATAGTGGGATGAACTATTCCCGGCACCTTCATCAAACCCTGCAAGTAAGCCTTTTCGGAGTGTCCCTGGGCCAACCAGTGGGCTGACCAGCTAACGCAGGATGCTTTGCTCCGTCACCGCCGCCGTTTCGGGGAAGCCCTCGAAACTTGGTCTACTGCTTGCTCTGCGTCCACGGCACCCTCACACCGAATTCGTACACTTGGCATTCCCAGGTCTGAAGTGAGACGAGTGCGCCCGGACCAGAGTAAACGCGGTTGCCATGTTGCCCTGCTGTGGTAACAACCTGTGCACGTCTGCTGCATTTGGGACACCCTTGACCCTGCATCTTGCTACGCAGAATCTACATGGTGGCGAGACGTCCTGATCATCACAGCTGAACCTGCCAGCAACGTGAACTGAACTGGAGAAGTCTGGGTCTGCCTGCGTCGGGGACCGTTGAGTAGTCCATACCCCAACCGGTGGCCCCTCGTGCAGGAGCCCGTTTCTTTCCTACCGCTGTTGCGAAATAGCGACTCTATCCCGCACTCTCACCCTGCCTCTGCCCACAAGTGGAGGCCTTGCCTGAGTAGTGGGGACTTGTTCTGCATCGCTTCATTCACATTCCTAAACTGCCTGAAATCCTTGAAGAGGCCCCTCTTTTGTCCATTGGCACCAGCGTGTGCAGGTACTTTTGAGCATAAGGCTCCTCTCTTCGTAGGGCTCGGACTTCCTCTAATTAGGTGTATTTCGGATGTCGAACTGGGCCTAATCATTACTTGCACTGTCTGTTTTCCTCCCCATCTAGGTGGTCTACATATTACGTGCTCCTAACTCCTTAGACCCCTTGGTCTTGTATTTATATTGTATTGATTGTGATGTGTGGGTTTACTTTAGTATTAATGTGATTCTTTGCTATGGTCGATGTTACAAAGGCCTTGTAATAAATGTGTCTATATTTTTAATATAACACCTGTCTGGAGTAATTTGTAAGTGTCCTTGCTTTGTGTGCTCATTGAGGTCTTTCCGTCACCCTCACCCTTCTTGAGACTTACAGGCCGATTCATGGAATAATTAGCGCGGCGCAAGTGGGCAAAAACGTGCGAATCGCAGTGGAATAGCGAAAATCGCAGTGCAATTGCGAAAATCGCACGAAAAGCAGTTCACGTCGATTCATGGAAGGCCTTGCGCGAGAAAACCAGCGGATGTGCGATAAAAAGTGCGCGGCGCACGTTGGCGCACAGGCCATCTAACAGCGTGCGCCAGGTCACTGCGAAAATCGCACAGGCCACAGCGAAAATCGGAACGCCCACACGCTCGCCTACAACACGTATTCATGGAATAGAATAGGGGAAAAAAGCGCACGCTCAAACCAGCGCACAGGCACAAACACGACCGCCACAAGAAAGCAGGCGGTAGCGTCTCTGCGGCTGTAAGAAATGTGCGCCAAAAGGTGCGCCAACAAATCGCACCTATATACTGCCATGATGAATGTCCCATACTGTGGCCCTCCAGGAAAAATGACGTGCAAAGGGGTACCCACAAACACGGACACCCGCTGACAAAAAATACGTGTGCGTGTATACCGGGGTGCGCGGGAAGTCTAACACGCGATTTCAGCAGGGTACGTGCATCACAGGGGTTCGCGTGAAGTTTCACACGCGATCGGGTCTGGGGGAGCGGGCTACGTGTATATCAGGGGTTCGCGTGAAGTTCCACACGCGAACAGCCTGGGCGCGTGTATTTCAGGGGTGCGCGGGAAGTTCCACGCGCGAACAGCCTGGGCGCGTGTATTTCAGGGGTGCGCGGGAAGTTCCACGCGCGAACAGCCTGGGCGCGTGTATTTCAGGGGTGCGCGGGAAGTTCCACGCGCGAACAGCCTGGGCGCGTGTATTTCAGGGGTGCGGGGGAAGTTCCACGCGCGAACAGCCTGGGAAGCGTGTATTTCAGGGGTGCGCGGGAAGTTCCACACGCGAACAGCCTAGGCGCGTGTATTTCAGGGGTGCGGGGGAAGTTCCACACGCGAACAGCCTGGGCGCGCGTGTATTTCAGGGGTGCGCGGGAAGTCCCACACGCGAACAGCCTGGGCGCGTGTATTCCAGGGGTGCGCGGGAAGTTCCACACGCGAATAGCCTGGGCGCGTGTATATCAGGGGTGCGCGTGAAGTTCCACATGTGATTTGACAGTGTGGGTCCTCCCAGGTGTACCCTGTACACCCTCCACGGCCCCTGCAGGCAGCCCACACCACAGGGGACTACCCTGCATCCCTGGTCATGTCCCGCAGGCAGCCCACCCACCATGGGCATGCCCCCCAGCAAAGGCACATGTCTCCTTGAACTAATGAACACCAACTCATGTCCCCTTGCACCCCCACCCCCCAGCACTGTGGGGCACCTGCCAGCAGGCCCCCACCCATGTCCAATTCATGTCCCCCACCACCCCCACCCCCCAGCACTGTGGGGCACCTGCCAGCAGGCCCCCACCCATGTCCAACTCATGTCCCCCACCACCCCCACCCCCCAGCACTGTGGGGCACCTGCCAGCAGGCCCCCACCCATGTCCAACTCATGTCTCCCACCACCCCCACCCCCCAGCCACCAGGGGCACCCTCCACCAGGCCCCCACTCATGTCTCCCACCACCCCCACCCCCCAGCCACCAGGGGCACCCTCCACCAGGCCCCCACTCATGTCTCCCACCACCCCCACACCCCAGCAGTGCAGGGTCACCCTCCACCAGGCCCCCACTCATGTCTCCCACCACCCCCACCCCCCAGCACTGTGGGGCACCTGCCAGCAGGCCCCCACCCATGTCCAACTCATGTCCCCCACCCCCCCACCCCCCAGCACTGTGGGGCACCTGCCAGCAGGCCCCCACCCATGTCCAACTCATGTCTCCCACCACCCCCACCCCCCAGCCACCAGGGGCACCCTCCACCAGGCCCCCACTCATGTCTCCCACCACCCCCACCCCCCAGCCACCAGGGGCACCCTCCACCAGGCCCCCACTCATGTCTACCACCACCCCCACCCCCCAGCCACCAGGGTCAGCCTCCACCAGGCCCCCACTCATGTCTCCCACCACCCCCACCCCCCAGCCACCAGGGTCACCCTCCACCAGGCCCCCACTCATGTCTCCCACCACCCCCACCCCCCAGCACTGTGGGGCACCTGCCAGCAGGCCCCCACCCATGTCCAACTCATGTCCCCCACCCCCCCACCCCCCAGCACTGTGGGGCACCTGCCAGCAGGCCCCCACCCATGTCCAACTCATGTCTCCCACCACCCCCACCCCCCAGCCACCAGGGGCACCCTCCACCAGGCCCCCACTCATGTCTCCCACCACCCCCACCCCCCAGCCACCAGGGGCACCCTCCACCAGGCCCCCACTCATGTCTACCACCACCCCCACACCCCAGCAGTGCAGGGTCACCCTCCACCAGGCCCCCACTCATGTCACCCACCACCCCCACACCCCAGCAGTGCAGGGTCACCCTCCACCAGGCCCCCACTCATGTCTCCCACCACCCCCAAACCCCAGCCACCAGGGGCACCCTTCACCAGGCCCCCACTCATGTCTACCACCACCCCCACCCCCCAGCCACCAGGGGCACCCTCCACCAGGCCCCCACTCATGTCTCCCACCACCCCCACCCCCCAGCAGTGCAGGGTCACCCTCCACCAGGCCCCCACTCATGTCTCCCACCACCCCCACCCCCCAGCCACCAGGGGCACCCTCCACCAGGCCCCCACTCATGTCTACCACCACCCCCACCCCCCAGCCACCAGGGTCAGCCTCCACCAGGCCCCCACTCATGTCTCCCACCACCCCCAAACCCCAGCCACCAGGGGCACCCTCCACCAGGCCCCCACTCATGTCACCCACCACCCCCACACCCCAGCAGTGCAGGGTCACCCTCCACCAGGCCCCCACTCATGTCACCCACCACCCCCACACCCCAGCAGTGCAGGGTCACCCTCCACCAGGCCCCCACTCATGTCTCCCACCACCCCCAAACCCCAGCCACCAGGGGCACCCTCCACCAGGCCCCCACTCATGTCACCCACCACCCCCACACCCCAGCAGTGCAGGGTCACCCTCCACCAGGCCCCCACTCATGTCACCCACCACCCCCACACCCCAGCAGTGCAGGGTCACCCTCCACCAGGCCCCCACTCATGTCTCCCACCACCCCCAAACCCCAGCCACCAGGGGCACCCTCCACCAGGCCCCCACTCATGTCTCCCACCACCCCCACCCCCCAGCACTGTGGGGCACCTGCCAGCAGGCCCCCACCCATGTCCAACTCATGTCCCCCACCCCCCCCACCCCCCAGCACTGTGGGGCACCTGCCAGCAGGCCCCCACCCATGTCCAACTCATGTCCCCCACCCCCCCCACCCCCCAGCACTGTGGGGCACCTGCCAGCAGGCCCCCACCCATGTCCAATCCATGCCCCCCTGCACCTGGGTCCCAACATTCCCCAATCATGTCCGTAATGCCCATCCTCCCCTGCCAAAAGGCCCAACCAACTATCACACCCACCCACATATCAAAGGCAATTACATGTTACACCCCCAAATTAAATAATGCAATTTAACACATGTCTGTCACACACAATGGCTGCAAGTGAATGACAAAACACCCAACATGACATGCCTGAAAGCAATGAGATGATACGACACATTGAAGATAAAAAAAAAATATGTATTTAACAGCAAGTAGAATGGAAATGAAATAAGAAAAAACACAAAGCAAATCAAACAAAACAAGATGAATGTCCAAGAAAATAATCTGAAAAATTAAAATAAGGCAATGAAGAAGATCATCCTGGGTCCATGAGCCCTACCAAATTAAACCTAACTGACTACTAACTAAAAAGTGAACTATATACAAAAAAGTGGTGCATTGTCCAATCGCAACCAAAAAAAAATCAAAAAAACAAAGGAAACCTAACACTAACTATACAACTATATACAAAGGCAGCGGGCTATTCGGACGGCTCACTGGTTGTTGTCATGGGCCAGGGCATCATCGAACTCCTGGTCAATGGCTTGGAGGCGGGCATGTTCCCTGGCCCCGAGGTCCCGCAGGGATAACGCAGTGTCAAGCTCAAACTCCCTGCGAAGACCCTCGAGGCACTCAGCCCGCCTCAGCGCCCTCCGCATGGAGTCCTCCGCCCTGACCATCGTGAGCCGTTCCTCCTCTGCCCGCTGCCGCTCCGCACCTATCCGCTGGCACAACCTCTCCCACACGGAAGCCACTCCCATTCCAGGGTTCTCCTGCCCTCCGGCCGATGCCTGCACCCCTGATGTTGATGGCCCCGAGCCATGATGCCTCCCACGTTGAGCCTGCTGCTGCCTCCGACGCAACTGCCTGTGCCAGCACGACGGCATCCAGGCTGATGGAAACCACCGACGCCGTCGTGCACGTGCCCTGCCCGATGATGCCGTCACATCCTCCATCTGCTGGGGTCCAGTTGCTCTGGTGTCCACCCCTGCTGGATCTCTGACTCCCGACTGTGGCAGGGATGGGATCCCCACCGAGCTGGCTGCATTGGTCGGGGCAGGTCCACAGGGGGCCCTGGTGGCATCTGGGCTGGAAGACGGCAAGGAGAACGACTGGTGGATAGCCTGCACAGAGGAGGAGAGGGCCGCCACATTGGCCAACACATGCAGGAAACCCCCGAACATGGCCGATCCCAATTGGGCCACGTCGGCACGGTGCACTTCGTGATGACGTGCGTGCTCCTCCCGGGAAGCACGCACGGCATCACGAATCACAGCCGTGCGCATCGCGACCCCAATCAGGACCTTCTCCGCACGGCCAGGGGTTTCCACGTCCGCAGGTGGAGGGGAGTCAGGTGACATGGACATCCCCTCTACCTGCGGACAGGCCTGGGACGGGGCATCCCTGCTGGTGCATGGTGGTGCACTCACAGGGTCAGGGACAGCGACATGCACAGGCCCCTCCACGGTGACCTGTGCTGCCTCCTGCCCCTGGCCCTGGACTGCACCACTTGCACCAGCAGGGATGCCCCCACCAGGCCCCATGTGTGCCCCAGTGGCGGCCTCCTCCTCCTCTGTGCAAACCACCAACCTGGATGGCTCCTCACCGTCTCCCACCGTAGCAGGCCCCTGTGGGGGCTCACCCACCCCTTCCGCTGCAGCCGTGGGGGCATCCCCGCCGCCTTGCTCCACAGCGCCGTCTCCGCCCTCTTCTTCACTAGCCGCTGCGTAGAGGGAGACAAAGAACACAAGCATCAGGGCACTGTACAATGGTCCCCTAGACAGGAAGCAATAGCAGATGAGCACCACTGTCAAAGTACACTTCCATCATGTCCCTCCACAACACATGGGTCAGTCCAGGCAAAACACACACAGTAACAGGCATGGTGCATGCCATGGACATTTCCATGCATGTCCAATGGACTCTTGAAACATTCAATGATATGTAACTCACATGCATCATGGCTCATGCCCATCACATGCACACACTTCACCTCAGTCACATCCATCTGGCCCCAAACACACCAAACACAGCGGATACAAGGGTAATTTGGCTGCTTTACTGAATCTCTGCATTGTCACACACATGTGTCATGCATCCATGGCATGCACAAGTCACAGACACGCAGGTCAGGCACACAGACATGGCTACCATATATGTACCTGGCATCAGCACCCATCCCTCACCCCCACCCATGTCCAGGTACAGAGACTGGCATGCTATCATGTTAAAAATCTGAATAGGGCTCCCCATGTGGCATTTCAACACATGCAACAACCATGTGCATCACACATCACTAGTCGCACATGCATTACCATGATGTCCCTGCACACATACATGCATACATGGCCTATGGCACACATACAGGCAAGTATCATAGAACCAGCACACCGCAACATGCCCTGTCTCACACAGTAATGCATGGACACTTACCGCTCAACTCCAGACGGGCCTCCCTCTCAAGGATCTGGGCGTGGAGCGCTGGGCGTACGCGTTCCAGGACCCTCATCTGGATGGAACTCATGCGGCCCCGGCCCCCCTCCACGAGGCGCCGGGCCTTCACAAGGGTCCTGGACCTCAAGTCCTCCCAGCGCTTCTTGATCTTCAGGACGTCGCGGGTTGCCACCCCCTCCGCGTTGATGGCAACCACACAGTCGGCCCAGATCCTCTGCCGTCCTTCCTTGCTGGCGCGGGACGATCCAAAGAGGGCATCATACTGCCCCAGGACATGCTCCACCAGGACACCAACTTCGGTGACAGTGAAGCTGGTGCCCCTCTGCCCCTCTGGCCTGGGGTTGCCACTGGTGCCAGATGTGGAAGTGCCCGACATGGCAACCCCAGAGGCAGGTGTGGGTGGGCAACTGGGTCCTGGGGCTGGGCTGTGGAGCGATGTAATCCCAGTCGGGAGTCTTCAGTTCCAGCAGGGGTGGACACAGCAACTGGACCCCTGCAGATGGCTGATGTGCAGGCACCAAATGGCAGGACACGGTGGCAGCAGGCAGGCAGGCAGCAGCAGATGGCACGTGGGAGGCTGCTCGGGGCACTGGGGGGCAGCAACTCGGCCTTCTGGGCAGGAGCGTGGGCTTCCGTGTGTTTTCGCGTGGCCAGCTTGATACGGAGTGATTTGGCACGTGAAAATCCTGCACGTCAGCGTGAAATCCGAGGAAAGGCCCTTAGCGCGTAAGCGCGTCAGCACGCATACGCGATTCTATTGGACCAGAGTCCCTCAGCGCGTAAGCGCGTCTGTGACGTGACCCGCACGGGTGTTCCCCACTCAGCACGTGATGACGGGGCACACGTGGAGATACTGCACGTCAGAGTGTCATCGCGTGTAATTGGACAAAAGTGGGCGTACACGCGATTGGCCTATTTACGTGTATTTAATGGGTGCGCGGCCACTTACACACGCAAGTACGTCAGCGAACCTGTATCCCGTGGTGCGTGTGAATTTCCGCACGCTATTGGACTGGGAACTGGATTCCAGGGGTGCGTGGGTCACACGCTGTATCCCGTGGTGCGTGTGAATTTCCACACGCTATTGGACTGGGAACTGGATTCCAGGGGTGCGTGGGTCACACGCTGTATCCCGTGGTGCGTGTGAATTTCCGCACGCTATTGGACTGGGAACTGGATTCCAGGGGTGCGCGGGTCACACGCTGTATCCCGTGGTGCGTGTGAATTTCCGCACGCTATTGGACTGGGAACTGGATTCCAGGGGTGCGCGGGTCACACGCTGTATCCCGTGGTGCGTGTGAATTTCCGCACGCTATTGGACTGGGAACTGGATTCCAGGGGTGCGCGGGTCACACGCTGTATCCCGTGGTGCGTGTGAATTTCCGCACGCTATTGGACTGGGAACTGGATTCCAGGGGTGCGCGGGTCACACGCTGTATCCCGTGGTGCGTGTGAATTTCCGCACGCTATTGGACTGGGAACTGGATTCCAGGGGTGCGCGGGTCACACGCTGTATCCCGTGGTGCGTGTGAATTTCCGCACGCTATTGGACTGGGAACTGGATTCCAGGGGTGCGCGGGTCACACGCTCGCCTAGAACACACGCTAAGCATAAATTGCGGACTTTAACAATAACAAGCTCAGACGCCAGGATGAACATACCGTTCCTAGCAGCAGTGGCAGTGGGCTACCAAAGGAGGAGGAGGAGGATAGTCAGGGCCAGAATATTCACACCCAGAACCAGCCTTTTCGGGATGCCTGATGACCAGGTGTATGGGAGGTACAGGTTTCCACCACACATCATACTGGACCTGGTGAGTGAGTGGGAGGATGACCTCACATCACCCACCCTGTGCTCCCAAGCACTCAGCCCCCTGGAGAAGGTCCTCAATGTACTGCACTTCTTAGCCACTGGATCATTTCAGCGGACAAGTGCCATAGTGGGTGGGGTGTCACAGGCCACCCAGTCACGCTGCCTACACCAGGTCTTGAACATCATGACTGCACGCCCATCAGTCCGCAGGCACATATACCTGCCCAGAACACCTGCAGAAAGGCATGCTGCCGCCCTGGATTTTTACGCAGTGGCACGATTCCCCAAAGTGCTAGGTGCCATCGACTGCACCCATGTGGCTCTACGACCCCCCAGGGCATCTGAGCACATCTATAGGAACCGCAAGCACTGGCATTCCATCAACGTGCAGGTAGCATGTAATGCCAAGGGAATCATCACCTCAGTATATGCCAACTATCCCGGCTCCACCCACGACAGCTTCATTTACCGAATGTCCACCCTAAGCCGGGACCTAGAAGCTGGGCGGCATGGCGATACATGGCTGCTTGGTGAGTATGTATGCCACTGCACATGCATGCATGTTGGATACTGAGCAAGGTCACAACCTCACCAATGATACCAATCCCCACCTCCACAGGGGGCAGTGCCTACCCTCTCAGCCCCCACATGATGACGCCAATTCGGAACCCCACCACGCCACCCCAGGTAAGATTTAACACAGCCCACATTACAACCAGGGGCATAGTGGAGCGCACATTCGGAGTGCTAAAGTCACGCTTTCGCTCCCTTGACCGTTCTGGCGGGCAGCTGTTATACGCTCCCCCAGTAGTGTGCAGGATCATAGTGGCAGCATGTGTCCTGCACAACGTTGCAACACGTCGGGGCCTGGCCGTGGACATGGTGGTGGCCCCACATCCCCAACCACATGCACAGCCGCTACGCATGGGAGGGGAAAGGGCACGGGGGGAGGCAGCCCGTACACAGCTAGTGGCTAATTACTTCACATAGAAATCACACCCCTGTGGAGTGCACACTGCCCTGGCACATTCCATCTGACAATCAATGATGACTCAACCTGACACTGATCCTGAATGTCTGGAGAATGAACCGGGAATTCCATGTCAGCCTGAGATTGTTCACCTGGAAGTGTCACAATGTGTGCATCCCTACCCACACAGACACCACCAATGCAGTTTTGTGAAGTTACACATTGAAGCAGCTAAAATGAATACCCACTTGCAAAATGCAACAAGAGGACAGTGCCATGTCAGCCAACCCAACCCCAGCACTGCCACACGACACACCGTGCCATGTCATGCTAATTGCAGGTAAACAAAGTAATCCCCACAACATGACATCACTCTCACTATGTACAGTGGCACTATTAGAAACCTGCAACACCTGAAATGCTCACAGCAATGCCGGACCAACAACATACTTGAGCACGTAGTACCATTAACATGACATCACAAATGTTACATATTAGTAGTCTCACCACCTGGAAATGCCTGCACTCCCACCACTACCAACTGTGCAGTGTTGGCGCCATGTAGAGTTGTAGGTGCACTGCTGCCAACATGGTCCCCATCTCCAGACTAGAGGTCCTTGTGTGGACTTGAGGAAGGGACCTGCAAATTGGGAGGTAGACACAGAAGAAGAGTTACACATCAATGCAACATGCAGTGTACAACACAACAGCAATATGCACTATGAATGTATACACAGTATTGACTACAGACTGGCCACACAGCTCATGGGAGTCCAACGTCACTGTGTAATTCACTGTCACTTGGGCACACCCTTTGCAAGCCCATGGAAACGGGAAGCAGGAGGGGTGTGTGTGACTCAAACCCAAGCATCTGAACCAAATACATTACAAGCCTGCATGTGCCCAGCCACAATGCAGCGTATGCCCACAGGAACCACGGAAGCCAACAGATCGAAGCCAACAGATCGAAGCCAACAGATCGAAGCCAACAGATCGAAGCCAACACATCGAAGCCAACACATCGAAGCCAACAGATCGAAGCCAACACATCGAAGCCAACACATCGAAGCCAACACATCGAAGCCAACACATCGAAGCCAACACATCGTCCCAAAAAAATTGGGAATAAAAGAAATCAAAATAAAAATAAAAATAAGAAACAATCAAAAATGGCCATTGATGGGCCCGGGGGGGTTGGGGAGGCCACCCAGGAGGTCCGAGGACAGGATGCACACCAGAACCCACCTGCGTGGATCCTGGGAAGATAAAACACCTCCATGGGCTCATGGCCCACACGGCTACCCTATTGTGGGAGTATCACTGCTGTCGCTATTATCACCCTGTGCAGCTGCATCCGGAGGTGGTTGCACTATGGGAGGCAGCCCACGCAAGGCCCTAGTCTGCTCCTCCATGGCTGCAAGCATGCGGGTGTGGTAGGTCTGGTTCTGGAGGATGAGTGTGCGGAGGTCCCCATGCAACAACTCACGGGATGCCCGGACCTCCGCCCTCGTTGCCTGCATCTCAGCTGAGAGCGTACGGGTGAGACGCTCCAGCTGCTGTTCTGTCCTTTGGTGTGTTGAAGCCTCAAGCTCAACAAGAGTCGTCCTGAGGTGTAGGAGCTCCTGCCTCAGGGCTTCCCTGTGGCCCTGGGACTCAATGGAGATGGCCTCCTGCAGAGTCGCCAGTGCCGCCCGCCTGTCCCTGTTGGACCCCAACATGTCCTCCCTGTGTGACTGGCAGATGGAGTCGGTTGCCTGCTCTAGTCGCTCCATCAGCCTTTCTGGGGGGACAATGGAAGTGGCCACCCTATCCATGGCCTGAGCCATCATCTCGGATGATGCAGCCTGTTGGGTAGCCATACCGTAAATGGATTGCTCCCATGCGGTATTGCCGGGTGGCGTACGCCCACCACGTCGGCGGGCACCACACCTGTCTGGGGCAAGGCGAACTGCGCCTTGCTGTGCCGGCACTGCCTGAGGCTGCAGGACTGCATTCCCCCTCTGATCTGCTGGCCCAGGAACAGGATCAGATGTCGCGGAGTGTGACCCTGCATCCGTAACCACCGAAGGCGTAGCTGCCAACACTGACATCCCCATGGAGGGTACTGACCCTGGTGCAGGTGGGTGAGACAGAACAGAATCCCTCCCTGGAACACTCACCTGCGACGGCACGTAGGTCTCATCCGAATCAACACCTGAGTACAGCTCGGGGGAGGTGCAGCCAGAGACACCCCTTGAGAGCACGACCTGCAGCACTTGTGGGTTCTCCCCCACCACCACACCACGTCCCTCACTGGTGGTTGGTCGGCCCTGGGACACCTCCTGGGTCTGCACCATCTCCACAACCCCAGCAGTATCAGGTGCGTCTTCCCCTGCAAAGACATGAAAACAAAGTAATGGAAACAGGCATTAGCACCATGGCACACATTGAGGGCTGAGAAGCAAGAGAACCAGTACTTGATTGACACATGTCCCACATGACTAAAACCCTCCCATGCATGCACCCTCACTGCGTATGAAGTGCAGGCAAATGGCACACACTGATGACACCAAGATGGAAGATGAACAAATTTTCTGCATGCTGACTGGCAGTGGCATCACACATTGGCCTGTGATTGGCAGGTGAAACACACATGCCATCACACAGATGGCATGTACCATTGCTATTGAGTGAAGATGGAGAGGAGGGCAGCACCTATTCATTCAGTCCAGTTCCCGCATGTAATAGCTTTTCTAATTCTAACAGGTCAGATTTTTCACCTGGAGCTGCCAGTCTGAAATGGTCAAATTGCACAGGGACATGTGTGTACAAATGATATCCAGGTAACAAAGTCACTCCACTTTACCATACCCATGTCAGACATGTGACTAGTGGACAGCGACATGCCTAGTGAAAGTGGTGGAATGCAAACAAACTGACTGAATGAACAGTGAAAAATAAGCAAATATGTTGTGTCAAGGTGACACTTCAAGGGCAACTGGCGTGCAGTTGTGCTAGATGTCTACTGTTGGCAGAAGGGATAATGCTATGGCCAAATGCAGCTGCGCAGGAAGTATTGCATGAAGCACATGGCTGACCCATACGACTCAGGCGCACACACTCTCACCTGGCACCCAAACAGAAGCCCTCACACACACACCATGCACATGGATGACACACACATGCATGTGCACTCACCGGACAATGCCTTGTAATCAGCCAGATCTCCCACGCCTTGGATCTGTTCCTCCGTGACGTAGGTCCCAGCGACTGACTCATGTGGAGTGAGTTCCATGTCTACTACTGGAGACCCACCTCCAGTCACTAGAGTTGCGGCATGACTTGAGGCCAGCTTACTCTTTGCCCTGCGCTTTAGGTCATTCCAGCGCTTATAGCAATCATTGGCTGTGCGCCTCACGATTCCAAGGGCACTTACGATGTCCGCAACGGTCTGCCAGTGTGCCTGGCGTTGTGCAGGTGTGGTCTTGGATCCTGCAACAATGACCATCTCGTTGTCATGTCCGGACACATACTCGACAAGTGCATTCAGTTCGTCATCCATGAAGCTGGGCTTCCTGGACGGGCCGGACTGTGTAGCCGTGTCTGGGGCATCAGCCTGTGCCGGACGAGCACTCTTCCTCTTCCGCTTGGAAGGTGGTGGTGATCCTGAGTGTCCTGCGCCGCTCTGGACACTAGGGGCAGGAGCCCTGGTGGACTCTGTATCAGGAGTGTGGGATTGCACACTCAGCATGGGAGTTGGTGCAGGCATTGGCTCTAGTGTGATGGTGTCAGGGGGAATGTCAGCAGCATGGACTAGGACCGACACTGTCCTGGCTGGGTGTGTGAGGGCTGGGGTGGATGGAGCCGCAGCTGCCCCTGCAGCCACTCCGCCCTGCCTCCTTGGTGCAGCAGATGACCTTGCTGCCCCAGATCCACGTGGCATGATGGCATCAACGTGCACCAGCGCACGTGTCGTAGCCCTGCTGACCTGGAAGTCAGCCATGGAGTCAGCCAGGTCTGGTGCCACAATGGGCTGGTCCAACAAGGGCTGAGCATGGATGGTGTCAGCCACTTCAGCCTCAACGGGAGGGGGGGGGATGATGGGTGCCCTTGACTGGTCCTCCACACATGGGGGGACAGGCTCACCCTGCAAGTTACGACCACGTCCCCTACCGGATCCACCACGGCCACCACTTGTGGCTCTTCCACCTTTGCCACCCTTACGAAATCCTCGCCTCCCAGCCATGGCACTGATGTTAATGTGCGTATGGGAGTGGCTGTAGACAATTGTCCTGGGCAATTGGGGGTCAAAGGGGTTGGGTACCAGATGGTAATTGTACCCTAGTGCTCTAGCACGGCTGATTGTAACCCCTGGGGAAAGATGACGGGTCACGCAACGCACAGGAGGCCCAAAAAAGGGAGATGACGTGCACGCAACCCCTCCTAGACCACGTGTGCAGAAAGAAAAACCTGCACTACGCTGTGGCACCCAGTAACACAAGAATGAACGTATGCGTGTCACACGCAGCCTAGAATGACCTCTGAAGGGGTAGGCTACACACGGGGCAAGCACAGAAGTTGGATACGTGCGTGACTCACCGTCTGCCAGGTAAAAGAGCGTGAAAAATGAGCGCGTTTGGCTGGCTAAACCCCCACCAAAAGAAGATGTGTACGCTGTCTGAGAAGACAGGACAACAGTAGAAGGGGACACTGTTTGAGGGAACAGGCCCAGGTAAACCAGTAAAAGAGAAAAAAGAGAAAAAGCTGTCAGAGGTAACAGGGAATACGAACTGGAAACGCCGTGAAGTAAATCGCGTGTGAAACGACAAGAAGTACAGAATTCACCCACTCGCTCTCCACGAAAAGCACGTACAAGGAAATGGTGTTCTACATGTACCTTATATACAGGCCCACACGTACAGCGTCACTTACGCGGCGTGTACGTTCACCAATCACACGCTTTGTCACTCCTGCGTGTAGATCCATTTTCACCAATCACTCGCTTTGTCACTTCTGCGTGTAGATCCATTTTCACCAATCACACGCTTTGTCACTTCTGCGTGTAGATCCATTTTCACCAATCACACGCTTTGTCACTTCTGCGTGTAGATCCATTTTCACCAATCACACGCTTTGACACTGGGACGTGTCACGCAACAATTTCCTGCACGTGCAGGTGACTATAGGCGCGCATATGCTGTTGACGGGTTTACGCGCTAAGGGCCTTTGCTGACGTGTGGGATTTCACTCCCTATCAGGCTGTCCACGCGTTCACACACGAGAGACCACGCTCCTGGCCAGGAGGCCAAATTACTGCCCCCCAGAGCCCTGAGCACGCTCCCACCTGCCATCTGCTGCTGCCTGACTGCCTGCTGGCCACGTGCCCCACAGTGCTGGTGGGTGGGGGTGTTGGGAGACATGGGTGGGGGCCTGGTGGAGGGTGCCCCTGCACTGGTGGGGGTGGTGGGAGACATGGGTGGGGGCCTGGTGGAGGGTGCCCATGCACTGCTGGGGGGTGGGGGTGCAGGGGGACATGAGTGGGGGCCTGGTGGAGGCTGCCCCTGGTGACGGGAGGGTGGGGGTGGTGGGAGACATGAGTGGGGGCCTGGTGGAGGCTGCCCCTGCACTGCTGGGGGGTGGGGGTGCAGGGGGACATGAGCAGGTGTGCAGGGTAGTCCCCTGTTTTGTAGGCTGCCTGCAGGGGCCGTGGAGGGTGTACAGGGAACACCTGTGAGGACCCACCCAGCCTAATCGCGTGTGACTTCCCACGCACCCCTGTAATACACGTACCCAGCCAAATCGCGTGTGATGATTCCCACGCACCCCTGTAATACACGTACCCAGCCAAATCGCGTGTGATAATTCCTGCGCACCCCTGTAATACACGTACCTGGCCAAATCGCATCCCTGTAATACACGTACCCAGCCGAATCGTGTGTTAAACTTCCCGCATACCCCTGTAATACACGTACCCTGGCCAATCGCGTGTTAAACTTCCCGCGTACCCCTGTAATACACGTACCCTGGCTAATCGCGTGTTAAACTTCCCGCGTACCCCTGTAATACACGTACCCTGGCTAATCGCGTGTTAAACTTCCCGCGTACCCCTGTAATACACGTACCCTGGACAATCGCGTGTTAAACTTCCCGCATACCCCTGTAATACACGTACCCTGGCCAATCGCGTGTTAAACTTCCCGCGTACCCCTGTAATACACGTACCCTGGCTAATCGCGTGTTAAACTTCCCGCGTACCCCTGTAATACACGTACCCTGGCCAATCGCGTGTTAAACTTCCCGCGTACCCCTGTAATACACGTACCCTGGCCAATCGCGTGTTAAACTTCCCGCGTACCCCTGTAATACACGTACCCTGGCTAATCGCGTGTTAAACTTCCCGCATACCCCTGTAATACACGTACCCTGGCCAATCGCGTGTTAAACTTCCCGCGTACCCCTGTAATACACGTACCCTGGCTAATCGCGTGTTGAACTTCCCGCGTACCCCTGTAATACACGTACCCTGGCCAATCGCGTGTTAAACTTCCCGCGTACCCCTGTAATACACGTACCCTGGCTAATCGCGTGTATAACTTCACGCGTACCCCTGATATGCACGTTACCCGCTTTGCGTTCCTTGTTTGGCAGCCCTGTAAACTGGTCCAGGGTTAGCGCAGCCCTTTGCGATGATTTAGCGATTTTGATGGCTTTTCCTTGCGCGAGGGCGTTCTTGGGGGCGTTACTGGCGCTGCTGCAGGGTCGCTGCGATACTCTGCGCCACGGCTGGTTTGGGAGCCTGAAATCCATGAATACGCTGTGCGCGGAAATCGGTTTTAGCGCACGTGCCTGGCGCAGTCAATCGCACGCGGACACTCTGCGCCAGCCGCTTGCGACACTTTTCTGCGAAATTCTATGAATTACCCTGTTAGTCTTGACCGCCGCTGTCGCTACCCTGATTGATCTGTCTTGTCCAGAGGTTACCCTCCAGGTCAGAGTTCAGAAATCCATCTTAACAATGAGCAATTACCTCAAGGACCTTTCTCATGTTCTTGAAGGTCTAAACTAAACACAAGATATGCTCATTCAACGGCCTGATAGGACATTAAGCAAAATGAGCTACTGCATTTGCTACCAAAAATGAGAGAATGGGAGCACTGCTAAAATAGGACTGCTGGTCACCTGGAACCAAAGTTATACAGTCATGCCAAACAACCAACAGAGAACTTGGTAACTCACCCTTTTAACCCAACGAGAGAGACTATCATTACATTCAATTATTGTGCCCCCATCTATGACGATGCAGAAAGGCAAATCAGTGACTATGTTATTACATTTGCCTCCACATGACACAGTAACTCCATGATTGAAAGAGTTGTGGTGGCCCAGGGGTGAACCCACGAGACTGGCTAGCATAGCGGCCAAATCATGTATGAAGGGAAATACCTACCGGGATAGCAAAATAAACAAGCGGTCTGTAATGATGTATGGATGTCCCCAATCCAGGTAAGGATGTAACATGAAGCTTTATTGTCATTTAGTCCGTAGCACATTCAGGGTTCACACAGGTAGGATAGATGGGTTGACAAGACACTGGTTCCCCCACACCCTTCCAAACAGACACCGGTTCCCCTATACCCTTCCAGCCAGCTCCTTCTCTCAACTAAACCGTCCCTTGCAGAGGAAACTTACATTCCACAAGGCCTGAAACCCCTGACGGACATCCACAAGCACAACACCAAGCTACAACAGAGTCTATCTCAACTTCCCATCATCACGCAATAAATAGAGGATTGCTAAGGTCATAAATGCAGAGTAGCTCATCATCAAAAAAGATGAGAGGCCCAAAGGTCTAGAAGACTATGAACACAGATTGCTGAAAAATACTCTAGGAATGGTTATCCAGAAGAAAAGGACCTAGAAAGTGACCTACAGTTCTACTTCAAAAACTACAACACAATACTCAGTAGAACTCAGATTGTTACTAAAAGATGAAACCATGAACTTGCCCACATTACTTAGAGCCAAGCTGATCAATAGCACGCAAAGGCCAACTAGGAATTATTTTAACAGGAAAAACAGACTTGGACAAAGGGACTGGTGGCCCTCGTAATGGACAGGAAAATAGGGGTATGTTGTGGAAAATACACCGTGTCTCAGGAAGCTGAAAAATCACTGTACTAGAGCACTGTGTTGTAATGGAACCTTGAACTGGTGACTTATGTTCAGGGTTCCACATTCCTTGTCAGTTACTGTGGGGGAGAGCGGCTGGGTGAATGAGGTTTGTGTTGTATTAAACATGCTGTTGTGCCCCTTACCCCCATGTACGTGCATCATTTCACTGGCAACGAGGTCCTACTGCATTGTAGAAGATGAACCTCTGCGAGAAATGGGCGTGCAACCCTTGGCGCACCAGACCATTTCACTGTGCCAAGCCGCCATCGCAGGACACCCTCCAGGAGTGTACGTTATTGCTCACCAGAAAAGAAGGAAAGAAGGGGAAAGTATGAGCATTGCCATGCGCATTGGGCTGAGACTCTACGAATTCTGAGGAAAGACTTTGTAACGTGTTTGTGCGTGGTGGCCATCTTGGGTTGCCTAGCAACTAGAGTAAACACGTCGCAAGTACTGCATCAGCGGCTGCACAATGACACCACCGCTGTTAGTTCGGAATCAAGGTACTACAAGGAGCAATTGAGTTCCCCTTCCTTTCAAGGTAAATCCTCCTCATGCACCTAGCTTTAAAGAAGGTTTGAGGCCCAACACACATGGGGTGTACCGTAATTTGGCTTTGAGTAAGTATTCGGCTGAATTCCAGCTGAAATTAGCTATTCGGTATTCAGCCGAACACTTAATTAATTAACACTCAAAGCTGAATAGGTTCCTCTTTGTCTGCATGCCTGTAATAATTCAGGCGTTTCACTGCAATTTCCCATTACAAAGGGATTGTAAAGGTATGCTAAACAGGCACTCCCTCCTCTGGGGCCTGTCACAGATGGAAATCCTTTCCCTGACTGCATGACAATGTGTGCAAGCTGGGGGCTCTGCTTCTCCGTGCCACTCCAAGGGCTCCTTTCTGGAGGCAGTGCTGTTGGCTGATTTTCTCGCTAGTGAGGCAGGAGCACAAGCTGTTTGAGCCCGTGAGGAATGAATGGAGCAGTGTGTCATGAGCGGTAAATGGAGTTGTTTCTTTCAATCTAAGGGTCCCGGGCGGTAGAGAGGTGGAAGAGCAAAGGAATTTGGTCTCTCTCGGCATTCAGCATTTGCGAAGCTTGGTTGAGTGTACAGAGCTCGCAACTGGCACTGTGTGTTGGGATAATTGCTTTTGCAGCTGTGCTCAGTACACAGACCGAAGGAAACATTTTCCGTATAAGTTTATGTGTGTGTTGGCACGGGGGACCGTCAGGGTTATTGTGTGGGTGAAACTATTTTGTGTAATTTTCATTTAATTTTGTGCTTACAGTATGTAGCCACCAACTGTGTGGTGCATCCTCCCCATTTCTTTCAGTGGCTACCTTATGTAGGGTGGAATTGTGTTGTGGGATGTTTGTGGATTTTCGTGCTCGTAGTATGCAGGCTCCAATGGTACAGTGCATCCTCCCCAATTCAGCGACCAGGCAGCAACACATTTGCCCTCAAAGTGGGCTTCTTTCCTTCATAAAGACATGAAAAGGCTGCCAGTTTGGAAGACGGCGTGTAAAAACGATGGGAGATGCCAAGCTGTTTCTCCACAGTGCTCCACAGTGCTAGTCTTCTCCCTGGCGCTGCCTCACTTCCAATATTCTTCAGCTAACGGAGAGGCAGCCAACAGGGGAGAGCGGAAGGAACACTCCTTGGCAGAGACAGTTTTCCTCCTTTGACTCAGGCCTCTTCTCCAGGAGCACTTTCAGATCGATGAAATCTTAAATCCTTGAACTTGATCTTGAACAAATGTCAAAGCACTCATAGCACAAAAAAATGCACATATTCATAGAATGCAAGAGCAAACACAGCCATCAGTGTCGGACATATGGCTGAACTAGGCTTTCTATAAGGGGTCTGGAGGATTTCATTTGTAATTATAGATGTTTGTTTTGTTTTTATCTGCAGAGGAATTGGTGCTTGATCTGGATGAAGTTCTTTGTGGGCATGCAGAGACTCTGTCTCATTCAATAGGCCAGCTCTTCATCTGGACCATAGTTTTGTTTATATGAGTTTGGCATTGCGCACGTAATAATAATAATAATTCGTTTTTTTATATAAGGCTTTAATCTAAAGAGTTTTACATAGGACATATTTACATACATTACTATTATTACCAAATCGGAATTGGTACTCATTTATCGACCTCAGAAGGATGAAAGGTGAAGTTGGCCTTGCCGGGATTTGAATCTGCAACAAGCGCTTAACTTGCTGTGCCATTTTACCAGCGGCATAATACCACTTGTCTATGTTGTGTGAATGAAATATTCAAAGCTGAGGGTAATCACACAATTCTACTCTGCATAAACAGAAGACTTGATTTTCATCTAAGAATTCTTTTTAACAAATGTGATGGTTCCAATCTCTGAAGTTAGCATCTCTCCCAATATTTGAAGGGTTAGTTCCCATCCAAGTGATGGGGCAAATCTGTTTTTTTTATTTCTTTTTATCTTTTAACAAGCTTTTAATAAACTTGGTGAGATCTATATGCCCATTTAATAAACATGAATACTCATGCAATGGAATGTCTCCTAATTGTATTGAATGAAATGTTGTTTATCATGTTCTAGAACATAGGTGTTTAAAAAAATCTATTCGGCTCACTATTCAGTTCCAGCCGAATAGCTGGACCAACTATTCGGTATTCGGTCGAATAGTAATTTCACTATTCGGTACACCCCTACAGCACACCATCATTGCATAAGAATCACAATGCAGCAAAGCAGTGCCCGCCCCCGCTTGCATTCATGACAAACCCTGGCGAACCCCCAACAGCATGGGACCTGTGGATTGATGCTTTCAAGGTATACTTAAGGGCAGCAGGGGGTGCAAAGTACTCTGATGACAAGAAGGAAGCAGCATTGCTAAACTGTTTGGGAACTGAAGGGCTGCGTGTGTTCGGGCACCTTCCGGGAGACGATGTATGTGTTCCAGGTGCAGGTGAAGGGGAAATGATTGTGAGCATGTATGAAATGGGCCTTAGTAAAGTGGAAGGGCATTTTGGCCAGAGGCCTAATGTGGCATTAGGGAGATACCTTTTTTTCCCCCAGCACATGGTGTTGGCAAGTTGATAGATGCCTACATCACTGCACACACTCATATCAATTTGCAAGTTTACTGGTGTGCTAGAGAAATACATAAGAGACCAAGTCACGATGAAGACGAGTAATGCCAAGTAAGAGAGAGACTATGGATAGATAGGGACCCTCCCCTAGAAAAAGTAATTGAAATTGTCAGGGCAATTGTAGAGTCATGTGTGAGTGTGTAAGCAGTGACCAAGAGAAATGACAAGGAGAGCCAAGGTGGACAAGGTGAAACAGTGCGCGCGGTCATGCCCAAGAGAAATGGAGAAGGAAGGGGGAAATTTAACCGAGGAGCGAATATTGCCAGCAAGGGCAACAGAGGGCCATCCACAGGCAAACAAACTTTCAGGAGGTGTGGTTGGACAGGTCATTCCACAGGAGCCAAGGAGTGTCCAGCCTGGAATGCGGATTGTAGGAAATGTAAGGGCAGGGGTCATTTTGCACAAATGTACAGAACACTTGTGGAGGTGAGACAAACCGTGAGAATGCTGGATGCTGAGGAAAGTATGGACAGTGTGGTAGGATACAAGAGTGATGGAATGTGCCAAGAGGTATTGTCTGGCCGTGTACCCATAAAGGTTCTTGCATATGAATGGGCAAAGATTGAATTTAAGGGCTGCACTGTCGAAGGAAAGTTATATGTCGCACACAAGGGCAACCATGTTCTAGGGTGGGACCAGCAAGCTGCTTTGGAAATTGAGATACATCCAGGGAAAGCAATTCCCATGCTGTTTGTGGAGGAGGTAGGTGAATGCTAACTGATGGCGTTGTAATGGCTGAGTATTTGAAGGATACCTTTTCCACAGTGTTCTCAGAAAATCTAGGTAGGCTAAATGGTTTTTCTCACAAAATTGTGCTGAAAAGAGGAGCGGTGCCCAAGTGTGATGGCCAGGGAAGGATAGAAGAGGGAACAAGAAAAACATAGGGATGCAGGTATAATTGAGGAAATTGAGTGTTCTGAATGGTTATCAACAATGGCGCTGGCGCAGACGGCGGATGGGAACCTCAAGATGTGTGTTGACATAAGGAAGCTGAATGCCAACATATGGCTTGATCACCACCATTTACCCACCATTAATGAACTCTTAGCATCAGTAGGGAGTGCAACGTGTTTTTCCACATTTGACCTATCCTGTGTCTACCAACAGATACATTTACATGAGGAGTCGCATACCTTTTGGTTTGGCATCAGCCTCTGCAGTGTTTCAGAGGTTGATGCAGATGCTGTTCGCAGGGGTGCCAGGTGTGGAGTATTTCCAGGACGATATTTTGGTTTGGGGCAAAGACCATGAGGAGCATGATTCTAGGGTAATTGAAGTGATGCATGTCCTGAAGAGGAGTTGGTTGACCGTTAGTTGTCATAGTGCCATGTTGGCGTTCGGAGTGTCACCTTTTAAAGTCACACATTGGATGTTACGGGGATAAGTCCCAAGGATGAATTGGTAAGTGATGAGGGAGGCACCTTCTCCAGTCAACAAGCAATAATTCAGGTCATTCCTGGGCAGGACCCAACAGCTCAACCAACACAGTGTTTCTTTGTCTTGGAAAGTGAACCCCAATGTTTATAGGTTCAGAAAATAACCTCTTCTTGATGTAGAAGACAAGCTTTCTTTACCATTTCTGGTGGGCTTGCAAATTGCCTGCTATACTCCCCTGCCAGGTTTCTTTATGCAATGCCCACAGCCTGGTGTACTCTCCTGCCAGGACTCTTTCTGAAACATCAACTGCCTGGTGTACTTGCCTGCCAGGACTACAATCCATAAGCTTCACTTGCCTGGTATACTCCCCTGCCAGGACTTCTAATATTTCTAAGTTGCCTGGAATCTAGCTTGCCAGGACTTCACATGCGTTTTACAGTATTACCAATACTGCGTGTATTGTTCTTGGCTTCTCAGTCTCGGGAGGATAGCTCAGGGCTACATGCTCGCCTTGGAAGCAAGATGACACGGAGCAACACAGGTTCGATCCCCGGATCCGTGCTTAGAAACCTCTGGGTATTAAGTGCATTATAAATAACCCATCATGTCATATCATATACATCTGTGGTAATGTCTGTTCAAGGTTTCCCCCACATCTGCATTTTAAGTATTCACAGTTTTTTTGGGGTTTGTACTTTGCTCTGTCCTTATTCAGTTAATTTTTCAATGATATTGGATTCAAATTGCTGTTAGCATGATTGCCGGAATACCCTAGGGTCCCCACTGGCTTCGGGAAGACTCACCAGCTTTATCCAGAATCTCTGGCCCATTTTGCACTTCTGAGGCGTGCTGCTTTCACCTGCCTTCCAAGCTAGAGGGTGTAGGCGTTCTTCTGGCCTCCCTCGTGGCTCCGCAATAACATAGAGTACATCTCGGGCTGGCTCAGCTCCGGGTCCCGCCGGAGGAACACAGTTAGACACAGCCGAGCACTAAGGGGATAATTGGGTGCAGAGCTCTGAAAAAGCGCAGTGGATATCTGGGCAATTGGAATGTGTCGATTCAGCACGCCATAATCGTGGGATAGGTGAAAGGTGCTGGCTGGATCTTGTGATGTGAAACTTGTGAAGAAGCAGCACTCAGCCGTGGGGAGGAGTGAAGGACACACAACTCAGGTAGGACAGGAGCCTTGTGCTGAGCATCATCTCCCAACATCGTCGGATGCTGCAGGAGCAGTGATTCCACGGCCAGAAGGAAGGTAAAGCCCTGATGGGCTTTTTGAATGCACTCCACACTCGCCTCTCTCTGCCTGAAGAGTTTTCGATCACCTCATCTTGATGTGCAAATGTGGGGCATGTTTAAATGAAGGTGCACAACCTTTACAGAAGCCACTTGGCCATTTGGTTGTGTAGTTCGAAAATCATTCCAAAATGACCGCCTCATGCTTGTGAGAGGAGAACACTCACTGTCCAGCCAGCTGCCCCTCAGTGATTGGGCAGGCCTTGCACATAAGAAGCCAATTCTAGTGCTCTGGAAAGTAGAAGCCGGCCCCTTCCTGCAAGGCATAGGAGGGCTCAGAGGGACCCCTCCTCCTTGTGACCCTTGCAGCACATCATAGAACCGTTTCCAGGCAGGCAGACTGTGACCCCATGAACTTGGGCCTCTGCAACCCTATGCACACTGCAGAATACCTGTGAGTCATGGCTGTGCGTTGCCATTGCCTCTCCACCATCCCTAACACGTACTGAACCAAGGTGTGCCTACACATTCTGCATTCCTTACGTTCCTCAATCTCACTTATTCCTCTTTCCATCACATTTTGTGTCCCTTTTTGGAAATCCAAAGTCTGGTGTGTGTTTGTAACATCTCAGCACACCATTTTCATCCCTTTTAGGAAATTCAAAGCTTGGTGTATGTCTGTAGCACCTCTGCATCCCATTTTGCATTGAATTTTGTGTTCCTTTTTGGAAATTGAAAGCCTAGTGTGTGTGTTTGTAACATCTCTGCACCCCATTTTGCATTTCATTGTGTGTCCTTTTTCGAAAATTCAAAGCCTGGTGTGTGTTTGTAACATCTTTCCACCCCGTTTTGCATTGCATTTTGTGTCCCTTTTTGGAAATTCAAAGCCTGGTGTGTGTTTGTAACATCTCTGCACCCCATTTTGCATTGCATTTTAGGTCCCTTTTATTCAACTACTAGGCTGCCTCGTGAGTATGTGCTCAAACTGTGCTTTGCAGCCCCTCCTCTTTCTTCCAAATATCCACTGCTGCACCAATGGCACTCCCCATCTCTCCCATCTTTTCTAACTGCTATATTATAATCTATCCTGCCTCTCTCAAGAAATCTGGAAGAGAAAAGTTCAAAAAAGACATCCTGAATACTAGCCCTGGCCTACCTTTGGCAGACACCTATGTCAGTGCAACTTCCAGACAAATCTCCACTGATATCCTCCTTTCTGTCCCCTCTAATATCTACTCTCTCTCTCTCTCCTTTCACAACTTCACCCATTGATGGTGGCACCAAATGGGAGGTCTTCTTGGCGGGCTTCGCATCATCCAGGTGTATCATTAATGTCTATCACACTGGCACTATCTTGGTTCAGGGTCCTCAACCTAACCTCCTCCTCTTTGACCCACGCCTGCCGTCCCTCATTTACTTCCTTCCCACACCTGCTACTCCTTTTTCCACTCTCTTTGTCCACTCCCTCCAGCTGGTTTACCACATCCCTGTAACCCTCCTCAGAATACCTTCAAAGGTGGAGACCTCTTGCATCAAGCCACGCTTAATGCTCGTTCTGCCATCAAACACTCTGCCGACATCCACCTCCTCCTTGAAGACATTGGCCTTGATATCCTTGCCCTCACCGAAACGTGGTTGAATGCCAGCTCAGTAACTGCTTTTGACTCCCTTCTCCCTGATGGCTATAAGATCATCGCCAAGCCTCACCCAAACCTTGCTGGCGGTGGATTTTCTCTGATCTTCCCTGAGTAGGTCCCTTCTTTCCTCATACCCACCCAGCCTTACTCTTCCTACAAGAGCTTGGTCTGCAAGCTGGTCATCTCTCCCACCTCCTCTCTGACCATTGCAACTATCTACAGGCCACCTGGCTCTACCACCCTGATCCTCTCTGAATGGGCTCATTTATCCTCCTCTCTCCTTGCAACCACCTCTAAACTCCTTCTCGTGGGTGACTTCAACATCTAAATTGATTCCTCAATCACAGCATCCACTCTCTTCCGTGACCTCTGCACCTCGCTCTCCCTCCCCATTCTCCCATGCGGTCCTACCCACTCAGCTGGAGACACTCTTGATGCCTTCATCCACACTGATCTTTCACTCTCCTCCCCTCTGGTCACTCCCCTCTCCTGGTCAGACCACTTTCTCCTCTCCTCTGACCTGGGTCCTCTTGGCCCTCTGACTGCACCTCCCGCAGCCCTGCCAACCTCATTCACGAACATCCATCCGATGAAACGAGTGTCAGCTGCTGCCTTTACATCTACCTTCATCCCCCCCTCCATCCCCACTCCAGACTTTACCTCAGACTCTGCTCTCAGCAACCTCCATCTTGCCATTACTAATATCCTTGACATTCTTGTCCCAGTCCTGAGGATCCACCTGAAACACGCCTCTAAGCGTAACATCTGGTGTGACTCCGAACCTGCAGCCTCGAAATGCAAGTGCAGAGCTGTGGAACGGAAGTGGCAGAACTCAGGCTCACCCTCTGGCAAACTGACCTGTGGCCTGCTCCAAAGGCAGTACAGATTTTCGATCCACACCAAGAAAAGGGCCCACATTGGCCCGTGTCACTGGTGCATCCAACAACATGGCTGAACTCTTTAAAATCTGCAGGGAACTAGCCAACCCTTCAGCAGCCTCCTCCCCACCTCTTCCCTCCCAGGCCCTCTGCAATGCATTGGCCACACACTTCACTACAAAAACTCAGGGTATCTTGAGCACCCTTGCGTCCCTCTCCCCTTGCCCCGCCACCCTGCCTCCTACGGCCTCCCTCTACCCTTCTCTCCTATCACACCTGATGAGGTCACCAGAGTTGTCTGCTCCATGAAGGTCTCCTCCAAATAGGTTTCCCCCTGCTCCTCGAGAACCATTAAGGACAATATTGGCTATCTTGCCACTGAGCTTCCTGATATCTGCAACCACTATTTTGCTACTGGATCTTTCCCCCTTGTCCCCTAAACATTCCTCAGTTCACCCACACCTGAAAAACCCTTCTGTAGACCCGTCTTGCCCAGCCAACTACCACCCCATAGCTATCACATCACCCCCCTTCCTTCGGAAACCTTAGGAGAAGTTGGTCTTCCCCCAACTGGCCCAGCACACTGAACTTGTTGGTTGCGCCCACGACCATCAATTTGGATTATGAGCATTCAGAGGCACAGATACTGCTCTTCTTAACACCCGTGAGGAACTGCTCACCTCTCTCGATTCCAACTCTCCTGCTGTTCCCATTCTACTTGATCTCTCCTCTGCATTTGATACAGTCAACCACTTCATCCTCAAAAAACAGCTCCAGAATACCCTAGATATCTCAGAGCGGGCACTTGACTGGCCGACCTCCTTCCTCAATGACCTTCTATCCCAGGTTATTCTTGGCTCTTTCTCCTCCCTGTTAGGCAGAATCACCTACAGTACCCTTTGGGAACACTACAGGCAATTAAGACTAGAAGTGTAAGCACAATTTCACCTTTGGTACAAGCCTGTACTACACAGTAAAGTGGTAATGATGGCTGAGCAGCCAGACTTATCTCAAGAGTTTAAGTAAGCAGTAGAACAAGTTACACAAAGGACAAACTAATACAGTGTTTCAAATAAACACTTACTCAAGGTTTCTTGGTAAAATAATATACATTTATTTACTCAGTCAGTTAGAAAAACATTACACTAGCATAAGCAGCTCAATATCACACACTAATAAACCACAAAAATACAACCGGTAAGTAAATGAACAAGTTTAGCTCCCCTGAAGTGGGAGCAAAATGGCACTTTAGATACTTAATAAAGGGCTAAAAAGACGAGGTTATAAGAATAGGCAACCCAAATACATTCATAGGCAGGGCAAAGGGTTTCAGTTAACTCCAACCAGCAATTCCTCTCAATAGGCCTGGGCCAAAGTCAATGGTTCAGATTCGTTGTATAGGATAGCACAGTTCTGGTAGATAACGGTTAAGTCTTTGTCACAGAGTTTAGAAGAATGTGGCTAGGCAAAAAGTTTGACGAATGTTTAGGGAAGGACAAGCCTTCATAGTTGAGGAAAGTTTCACGCACTCTCTCGATGGCCGAAAAGATTTCCGGACCGGGTTTAAACAGTACCTTGATAATGAAGAAGAGCTGTAGCTGAGGCAGTTGTTCCTGGCAGTTCGAGCAGATCTCGCTGTTCCTGAGCTTCAGTCGTGGGGACATGAAAGGAAGACGTCGGGAGGTTCCTGCACTGACCAGGGATGAGGCCAAAAGCTTAGCAAGATGTCGGTTTAAGGTGTGAGTGCCTTAAAGTCCACAAGCTGGTTTCCTTCCCTCTGGCTATCCGATTTTCAACAGCACCCTGATGAAAATTCGACCAGATGGGGACTGTGTCCAGGTGGCTTGTGAGATGGTTGTTCCCACCAAATTCAAGGGAAGAAGTTAACCTTGAAGGGCTTCTCTTTCGATGGAGTTTCAGGCAATTCGGTCCTGCAGCAGGGCTTCACCGGTTGTCCAGGAGTTGCAGCAGTCCTCTTCATTCAGCTCATCTTCGGTTCTTTCGTTGCAGTGGTCGACTCTGCTTTCCAAGTCCCAGAGACCTGCTTTTAAACAGTTGTCCCCCATTCATTCCAGCATGGCCGTCACTCACACAGCAGGGTGGCTGTCCTTGCCGGACAGTCAGCCGGCCAATCACGCCAGAGTGCATTCAGGTCTCCTAGGATACTAAGCACAGGGAGTTTCGGGCACCTCCCACACATCCTGTCCACCCCAGATACTCAGGCGCCAGAGGAGGGCTTCAGCACTGAAACCTGCCAAAGGCCAATGAACAAAGGGACCAAACCTGGTTTGGCACGCAAAGTTAAACACAAGAATGACTTTTCCTAAAAGAAATGGCGTAAAAAAAGAAGACCAGAGTCTGTTTTTACAGACAGGTCTGGTGCGCCATATTGAAAAACATGGCTGACCCGATTTTTAGCTACCGTTTTTAGCGGGCGGGAAAACTTGCGGTAGTGGATCTTACCACCCACCATTTAAAGTAGGAAAAGGTAACATTTGACTGTTAAATTAGCGTTTTGACTCAGGGGAAGCTAGGCAACCCCTCCAGCACTCTATAGAAAGATAGTGTGTGCTGGGTCAGTAAATTTAAAAAGACCAGTAAAGTCAATTTAACTTTACATGCTCTGGGAGACAGCAGTCAGTCCCAGAGAAGGTATTTAAACTTTGGGAAGTCAGAAAGACATCCCTGTGTCATTGCACTGAAGGTGCTTTGTGACACACAGAAAAAGATGATGCCACTGGAGTTGTTTAAAAACTCCATAACCAAAGAACACAAAAAGTAAAACACATATCAAAATACATAGAAGAGTGGGAAAAAAGGCTCTCACTCTTCCCAGGTAGACAAATAAAATACTAGAAATCCAGCAAAGTTGCTGGGGGTCTCAAAAGGTAAGGGAAATTAGCACATTTTGAGAATTCTCCCTAACACTCCCCCTCTTCTATATCCACCTTCGGTGTGCCCCTGGGCTGCAACCTTTCTCCCTGGCTCTTTCTAACACCTATCTTGTGCTGCTTGCAAGACCTCATTTCCACCTTCTCCCCTAACTTTCAGTGTTATGCAGATGACACACAGCTCTTCTTCAAACTTACCTCTGACCCTCCTTACTTCCTCCATCATTCCTGACTGCCTATCTGCCATCCAGTCCTGGTGTACTTCCAATGATCTCTGCCTCAATGGCAGCAAGATTGAGATCCTTCCTATTGGGACTCCCGCTCCCTCTTTTTTCCCCTCACTCTGGCCATCTTCAATGGGGTCTCCCTTTCTCCTTCATCTGAAGCCAGAAACTTCAGTGTTATCTTTGACTCCTCTCTTTCCTTCCTCCCTCAAATTCAGGACTGTGCCAAGAAGACCCACGTTTAACTCCACCTCCTCAGAGGGATTCTTCCTTTCCTCACTTTCCCCCAGAAGCTCAATGTCTCTAGAACTTTGGTTCTCTCTAGGCTAGACTACTGCAATAGCCTTTTTCTCAATCTAACCTCTTCATATTTACGAACCCCTCCAATTAATCCAGAATAGGGCTGCAAGACGTATCTTGGCCTCAAGCCCAGGGACTACATCTTTACAGCCATAAAAACTCTCCACTGGCTCCCAGGTGCTGCAAGGATCAAATTAAAATCCCTCTGCATCATCCATAAGGCTGTCTGGGGCTGGGGACCACACTATCTACAACTTGCCCTCACTAAATACGCTCCCTCCAGATCTTTACGCTCCACCAGCACCAACTCTTTGTGTGTCAAGCGCTTCGCTGAACAGCGAGTTGGTGGCCGATCTCTTTTCTTAGCAGGCTCCCTCTTATGGAAAGCCTCCCACTTCCTCTTCGTCTTGAGCCGGATCTCCTCAAACTCCAGAAGCTCCTCAAGATTTTACTCTTCACCTCCTTTTCATCCCTCCTCTGCTAAACCCCACAGTTGCTGAGATTGGTGACCAGGGCCCTTATGTGTCCTCTTGGGTCCTGGCCTCCCACCCCCAATCGCCTTTAGCCTTCATCCACTCCCAGCACTTACCTTGGCACCCACTGGCCTATGCCACCACATGCCTGCCTGACCACTTACCTAGGCACTTACAGCTGCTCACCCCCTAGCACTTCTCTCTTGGTACACTTAGCACTTAGCCCCCCACCACTCCTTCATCCCTTCTCTCTCTCTCTCTCTCTCTCTGCACTTGCACATTTGGAATGCTCACAAGGCCCAGTAAGGCTGCCTCTATCTTTCATTGTTATTTGATTTTCATTCCCATGTTTCCTCACTGTTGCCCCGTGGGTGCTTTGAAACACAATTTAATTGATGTATAAGCGCCGTACAAATGCACCATAAATAAAATAATAGATAAATAAATTCTTGCAGGACACGGAATGGAGAATGCGTCTCCACAGCACCTCTGTCCAAGGTACGGCGTCCCCCCTTCTCATGCAGCAGCCTCTTCTGCTCTGCCACACTGGTACCTGGTCCTTGCGTTCCTGCGCAACGGGACATGAGCCAACGTCTTCTCCTGTACTGCCTTTGCCTCTCCGAATAGTGCACCTGCTGTGTTTAAATGTCCCAGGCACGGGTGATTTGAAATAACAACTAGACTTGTCAGTGTTTCAGGTACTTGGTATCTTGCTCAAACTCCTTCATCCGCCTGGTCTCAGTACTTGGGGAATTCTCTGAGTTGAAGTCCATAGATGACAATGGATTGGAATAGTTCTTTTACTGGTTTTACAAAAAAGTGCTTTGGAAGAAAAAGGTGTTGCGTTGACTCTATGTGTGTCATAGTTATGTATGGGATCAGGGGAATAGGAAGAAGAGAGAGATTCTTCTTCTGCAAGGGGAAACACTCCGTTGGCAGTATGCCATGAGGGTCTTAGGTATTAGAGTGTCCTCCTCATGGAAAAGCGTCTTGGGTATAAGAGGGTCATGGGAAAGGGGAGATACTGTGTCTCATCCAATGAAGTCATGACATCTCCCCGGTGGATGTCTCCTCCCATGTGATCCTCCCTCATGAAACCGCCCCCATGGTCAGGAAGCGGCTGCTGTCCCCCTTTGTATAGGCCTCTGTCACCTAATTGCTTCTTTCTTCCTGCCCTCAAACAGTAAGTTAAGCTCTCCACGGTACAGTGGCAGTGCTAAGCCAGTCTACATGGTGATGTTGAGGGCATTTTTGTCTTTTATGGTGAGTTACATGCACCTGTGTCTGTTTTCTTTCACCTGTTAGCCATTACTGCCACCTTTTTGAAGGTGCTAACATTTTGAGGTGTTTCGTGTGTTATATTACCTGGCAGTTGAAGTTGGAATCATCCAATAGTCACTACATCCATTATTTCAGAATCTCCATATACAGTATTTTTGGCATGCAGTTTCCCACAGTTACTGCATGCTTTGCGCCTGCACACTTCATGTGTGGTATCTTTGCAGGTTGTATGCAACTTAAAATTGTTCAGAGCGGTAATGCATTTGGTATTCTAAAATGTTGGATGTGTCCCCTCTTTCACCAAAGTCTTAATCAGGCCCTATATAGTATCTTTGAAAAAGAACTGTTAGCCATCAAAGAAGCCTTTCTGGTCTGGAGACATCTGCTAGAAGGAGCTTATAATCCTGCCAGACATATGGATTCATTTCTTCTCAAGATGTGATTTCGTCATCACTTTTTAGACCAGGGTCGGAAAACACTAAAGCTGATGCCTTATCTGGGGCTTATCAAGAAGTAGATGGAGCATCTGTGGAATCCAGTTTCTCTCACCAGACAAGATAATTTTGGTAGCTGCATCCAAGATATTTTTGTACGAGGAAGGTATTTGACAAAATGAATCCATAAGCTTGAAAGTCCTTCCTCCCAGAGGGTTCTTCACATTAAGTCAACATGCTATGCTGCATTGGTGCCATGATATTCTGGGAGCGGGTTATTATGGTTTCACAAAAACCTTCCAGAAGCTCCAAAAACATGACTCGTGGGTGACAATCCTTCAAGATACCCTGGATTATTTAAAAGGATGTGATGCTTGTTCTCAGGTGACGACCCTACAAGGTAAAACAGTAGGGCTATTAGACCCTCTTGCGATTCCGACACTCCCATGGCAGACTTGTTCTGTGAATTTCATAACAGACCTACCAAAGATCTAATGCTTTACTGAAAGAAGAATCAATAAGCTGGCCACATCCCCCTTAGAATACCAATTCTTAAAGTTGATCTACAGAAGCTGCAGAGATTGCAAGAACAGGCGCAGAGCAACCAATATCAGAGTCGATGGCCTACATGGCCTACAAAAGGAGTTGAAAATGATGACACTTGTAAGTTCCTACAAGATGTCTCCAGGTGTCAGCCGCAGCCAAAGCCCCCTTCTTCTGATTGATAACCTCCGATCACAAGGCTCATCCTGCAGGTTCTTTCCAATAGCTGCCCCCAGGCAACAGACTCCTTCAAAGGATGATTCTAGCATTCATTTACCAGCCATCAGCCCCTAGACTCCAATCCGTGTATCATTCATGCCAGGTCTAGCAATGTACTTATTAGAATATACAGACAATGCAAATAATGAGCGTATAAAAAAAAGAAAGTGACCCATGGTTAGGGGACAAAACGTGCATATTTCACGACCTGCTAGAAAGAAGTGCTTCCTTGATGTCCACCAAACCTTGAAACATTGCAGCATCTGATTTGGAGAATGTTCACCCACATAGATGCGAAATATACAGAATGACAAGAAAAGGACCTCTAAAGAGCTAGATCCTCCATCTACATTTAATTAGTACAGCTGAAATGGAAGTAGTGGTCGAACACCATCATACGGCTGCAAACCTCTTTCCTCCATAACGGAAGCTCGTGCAGTCCTGTGTGCACAAAAGCATGTTTACCTGCAGGAAAATGCTCACCATGGCTCTTTCAAAGCGGTTTATCTGTTGATCAGACCTACCTATGTTGGCAGACTGAATATGCTTATATGTCAAAAAAGTATTTAAATTTACATTTGAATTGAACAGCCCACTTATAAGATTTGCCCCATTAGAGAATCACCCACAAAACAAAGTACACAGTAACACATGATTGCTGTCTTCCTTATATCAGAAACAACCATTGGCAAAGCCAACAGTTTGGGCTTTTGTGTGGTCATAGGATAGGCATTTGCTGGGCAGTGATACAATGGTATTACCTGGCCATAAGATCGCAACAGCTGGGAAATGGAGTGATTACCTGCGAATATGCTATCAGTACGTAGCAAATGCCTATCTAATACTTCAAGAAAAAAGTGATGGCTTTGTCATTGCTTGTTTTTAAAAGGATTTCAGCGCATCGAAGAGACATAAATCAAGTGGCTGAAGGCACACTTGATTAAGGCATCTTTATTACTCCGTAGCCATTTAAAGCTGCAATTAAGCCAATAACGTTTAGCAGATTGCTTAGAAAAAACCATGGCAGGCTAGCATTTGATGCTACTGCTTGATAGATGCAACTCAAACAGTTCCTGGGAGGATGCATTTTGTGAAGGGAGGTTCAGTTAGTGTGTGGGAATGACCATAGGGGATTAGCCTGGCCATGGGCAGTCAAGGGGTGGGTAAATAACCAAACAAAACCCACAAGCTGTGCCCCTCCTCATATGCCATCTGCCTCCTAACTATACCCCAAAGCATTCATTTTGACTTTTAGGTGGCGCTCAAGCATAAACTAATAGCCCAAACTAAAAACTCAATCAGACATATGACCCTCTAAAACTAATAACCTAATGGAAGGTGCCAGAGAGCCTACCAGAGAACCATTTTCCAAGATGGCAGCTTTTTAGAAGCATCATCCTACCATAATTACTTTATTTCTTACCAACAAACAGCTGTTTATTGCTTGTGAACCTCTTCAGAGAAAACCTAGGCCCGCTGTTCCGCTTTTGAATGGTGTTGTGAAGCATATTGTCGGATTGTAAATAGTGTCCTCCAGTTTGTACCTGCTGGCATAGTGCCATGAAGTGGTGCTCTAATCCGACTGCCCCAGAGGTCTCTGGGAACATTATCCTAGTGCAGATATATACCAATGGACCTGGCTTGTGTGCGTTGGTAGTCATGATGGAAGAGATCCTATGGAAAGCTATACATACATTCTTTGGGTTTAAGGATATGGCATAATCTCAATTCATGGAAAAATACAGGAATAAATTAGCCTGATCAAAAGGCAGAAAATACTGCCACATGTTAAAATACTAAAACGAGATAGAATACTTAAACAATATATATATTGTGTTTTTTTAACATGCTTCAAGCCGGAGCCCAGCCTCTAAGAGCAGGACTGGATATCAAGCCCATGCTGCTCAGTGTTGTCTTGCTTCCAAGACAAGCATGTTACCCGTGAGCTAGCCTCCCGGCCCACGTCTACAAGAAAGAACATTTTGCTAACTAGAACCTGACAAAACTGAAAAGAATTCCCTGCAAAAATTGTTTATGGCTAAAGGAAATAACTAGAGGATTGTCATTATTTAAAGAAATCACTTTATGCATCAGGTATCATTATCAAATCACTAAAATCATCAACCTATAACATTAAGAATGCCTACACTCCTCCACAAGGCGAATGCTCTTTGCAGAACCAAATGGTTGATATCAATGTCTCAATATTGAATTATTTACATTATCCCAAGAAGGGATTTCAAGATACTTTACCACCCCATTTTAGTCACCAGATCTTAATTCAGGTGTGTGGGTGGCCTATCACAGAGAGCTTTCTGCACAATAATGACGAGATTGAACCTGCTGCAGGTTTGTGGACTTTGAAATCTTGAAGTGCAAGGATTGATTTTCTGCACAGCAGCCCCACTCGAGAATAGATTCCTTTCATATGAGCAAGAAGGTGTCTAGTAAGCCCATGCCCAACTGAAGAAACCTCACTGTCCTGTCCTGTATGAACATTTTTCATTTCCACTCCAACACAGGAAACGTCTCTAGAAGGAGACGGCATACGGTCCGGTTGATGGAGGAGATCTTTGTCTCAAAACTATCCCCTTCATTCAAGAATTTGCACTAAAGATAATCCAAACTCTCTCCCGAGCATTGAAAAAGGAGAGGCCTCTTCAAACAGGGAAGATTACAAACTACAATTTTCTTTGGCTAGCTTAATGCTTGGAAGTAGAGTCAAAATCTTAAATCGATCCCATCTGTTGAGATTTTCCAAAGAAGGTAAGTAACCCACAAAAACCCTTAAACCGCACGGAATGAATCTCATTAGAAATCTGTATTGTACCAAAGAAATCATGATCCGTCCTGCGGTCAAAGGATGGGCTCTGGTTATTCTCAACACCACAGATTATGACACCAAATGTATGAGACATTTAAGGGACAGCAGCAATTATGACCCTCTTGACGGAGATCCCACGGTCTCCATCAAACAAAATTTGCAAGAATTACTTAATAAAGCTGAAGATTTAAGCTGGATCAATCATCATACACACAAATATCTCTGAAATTCCCATCCTCGGATTCCTAACTTTTATACGTTGCTGAAAATTCACAAAGATGCCCAGAAACCTCCTGGCGGACCCATCGTGGCCGGTATGAACAGCATATTGCAACCCCTGTGAAAGTATGTCAATTATTTCCTGCAACCTCTCATACAGCGAACACATACATACGTAAGAGACACTACCCATATTTTTACAACTCCTAGAGTCCACCAAATTTGATTGTAACTTAATTTTGTTTACAGTTGATGTAAAATGTCTTTACATGTCCATACCACATGACCTTGGACTAGAAGCCATAGAATGGAAGCTCCTCAGAGAAACGGATATTCAAGCACAGAAATCATTAATTATAGTGTTACTACAATTCATTGCTGAAAACTAGTATTTCCAGTACAAAGACAGGTTCTACTTACAAGTTTACGGAACATCCATGGGGGACATCATGGCACCAACATATGCCAACTGTTTTATGTTCAAATTCGAAACAGACCATGTACTGTCACACAACACTTGGAAGAAAAAACATCCATTTATGGATCAGGTGTAGAGACGATATATTTGGAATCTGGTCCGGCACAGAAACAGACCTTAAGGAGTTTTTTATTTATCTCAACAGTATAGATCGCAGGATACAATTTACCCATGAAAACTCTACCACTGAGATACACTTCCTTGATTGGAATATCAGAATGGACACCAATGGATTTAACACCAATTTATATAGGAAGGAAACTGATAGGAACGATTTGCTCCATCGTTTAAGTTTCCATCAGCCAAGTTTGAGCCAAACTCTGCCTTTTAGTCAATTACTCTGCGTCAAACAGATAGTGAGTGACCCAGAGGACTACATCACGGAACACTCTGAAATGGGCAAAAATTCCTTGCACAAGGTTATAAAAGTACCAACATAGAGAAAGCCACCACCAGGATAAACATTTTAGACCATCAAACCCGGTTGTCCCAAAAGAAAAAAACCAAGAGTACCTATCCACTGGTCTGTTTCCAAGTTCTTGTTACAAAGCTACCACATCAAGAATATCATCAAAAAGAACTGGCAAATGTTCAAGTGTGATGCAAGAGTACAACATTTATTTAAGTAACCACCTATCTGCCTACCAGAGGAGTAGAAACCTCAGCAGATGAACTGGTCTCAACAAGGCCACCAATTAAACAACCGATCACCAAAAGAAACAGTACTTTTCCCTGCTTGCATTGTGCTAACTGTGGTTTCATCAACAAAGGAAACACAATCAATCATCCCTGTACAGGTGATATGATATGATATGATAGGTTATTTATAATGCGCTTAATAACAGGGGTTTCTAAGCGCGGACCCGGGGATCGAACCTGTGTGGCTCTGTGTCGTCTTGCTTCCAAGGCATGCACGTTGCCCGTAAACTATCCTCCCGAGAGGTGATAAAAATAAACATAAGAGCTACGGGACATGTGACAGCAGCAACATTATCTATGCCATCAAATGCCCTTGCGGCCTATATTACATAAGCAAACTCCTGGAAACGCTGGCCATCTCCCAGCTTAATCTTCACACTGAATCTGTTGGTAGTCTCCATGACCATCAGTCTGGCTTCAGAGCTGCTAGAAGCAAACCAAACGTATGGCTAAAACCAGATGGAATGAGCACAGATCGTGCATCACAAACTCAAATATGAATTCTGCAGTGGCAAGACATTGGATCGAGAAGAGACATAATCTTTCAAAAATAAGGTTCAAAATTCTGGAGGTTGTGGCATAAACAATCCTCATGAGGACATCAACCTTAAACTCGACAGGAGAGAAACCTTTTGGATTGATCGCTTGAGGTCACTCACCCCCCATTGTAGGAATGAAGAAATTAATTTCCTTTGTTACATGACCCACATTGGGCCTCATTACGAGCTTGCCGGTCTGGATACAACGGTACCGGTAAGCTTTCTGGCACCGTTGTATCCGGACCGGGTGCCTTTCATTCCGCCAGGTTTAACTTGGTGGAATGAAAGGCACCCGCGAGCACAGCATGCATGTAGCACAGGCTCTGTTATGATTGGTGCCGGTGCTACAGGCATCCCCATTCCCATTGAGCCCTATGGGGCTGAAATGGGAATTGGGATCACCCGATTCTGGCACCCGCGAAAGACCAATTACCGGTTCCAGCGGGGCCGAAATACTCTGGTAATTGCCCATTCGCGGGTGCCGGACTTTCTTGCAAGTTTTGAGGTTGCCTTGCCGGTTTTACCGGCAAGGCTACTCCAACCTTGTAATGAGGCCCATTGTCTCGTCATTGAGACCTGTTACACATATGTTTCCAATGAGAATTGACTGTTCTTTCACTTATGTTGTTGTACTTAGCAGCAGGACTCTGATCTTACATATTTCGCCTATGATCATAGATTGTCAGTGTTGTTTTCGGGTCAGAACTTTGTGTAAGCACCAATGTGGGCGTAGCCTCCTATGGGGGCTCACCCAGTGACACGCAGTCTATAGACCACCAGTTTGTGGCATCCCATCTTAATAATAGTAATTTGTGGAATCTAGATTTCTAAATTCCATTTTGTTTAGTAGTTTACTTTCATCCGACAGTTGGCGTTCTGCACGTCTCAACCTTTACACTTGTGGAGAGGTTGGGCCATGAGACGCCTGGGGCGGGGACAGACCCACCAGTGTGGCCAGCACCTGGCGTCTCCACAGGTGCCATGACAATGGTTCATAATCCCTCACAAACACGCTCACACGCGTGTTCCCCATTTTGTAGGGTGACCAGACATCCGGGTTTTCACGGGACAGTCCGGGGAAATCCCTCTCTGTTCCGGGTCCCAGGGTCCCGGGAGTTTTTTCATTTTTGCATGTTTGGGGGGCTACGGTAATTAAAACCGTAATTATTTTTCACAACACTTTCAGAATTTTGAAACCCCAACCTCTCAGGTACAGGTCCGAGAACTTACTGACTGTGCCACAAAGACTGGCTTGGAAATTATTGTACAGCAAGCCATGTAATATCAATTAGAGCTAACGCTCATTTTGAATTAACATGCCATGATTCACAGACAAAACTGCACAAATTAGATTATATACAGTTTATAGAAAGGAGAAGTGCTGGAAATATGGTTGGGGGGTGGTTGTGGGGGCGTGTTGGGGGAGGGGCGGTAATTAGTGGGCTGCGATGGGGTAGTCCTTCTTTTATGTTGATGGCCGTCCCGGTTTTTTGTTTTGAAAATCTGGTCACCCTACCATTTTGGAAGTTGTTACACACTAGCAAGAGGTAAGTAGGCTACGCATTACATGGGGAGAACTTAATGTTTTGTTTAACTTTCATGAATTCACATCTACGATACAATTTCTTTCAGAACGCTAAATCTGTCCCTCCCTAGAGACATTTACAACACATAACGCGCCCATGCACGTGGGTGTTTGAGTCTACTCGCCTACACAGGGTGTGCAGGTAAGCGTTTTTACGCTCACACACAGATGACCTTTATTTAAATCGGTTTTATGTTTTACTTATGTATATATGCATGATTTATTTCTAGACAGTTGGAACAAGGACATGTATGACTCTTTTTGTTTAATCGTGTCACCTAAGACCAGTTGGCCACAAGATTGAGGTGCTTTTGGATCTTGATTTAACAGGTATTTGGCGCATAGCTGTACATTATTACATTGTTCTCCTTCCATTGTGCTGCGCGTTGGCATTGGCTTATGCATAATACATTTACTGTGCATTCATTTGCACTTTCATGAACTATTGGATATTGTCCATTTATACAATTGTATGGATTTGGTATAAGATTTGTGTATGTTTTACTGTATTCACAAATTGGGCTCAGCCCTGACGAAGGAGTAATTGGCTCCGAAATGCATCGGCACAGGAGCCCTTGACAAATGGAGGCTACAGCTGGCCTCCCTTTCTGTTGAAAAATTGAATCACTTATTTGTTCAAACACACGTAAGATCTTGACTCTACTTGCAAGCATCGAGCTAGCCAAAGAAAATTGGAATCTATGTTTATGTGTTTGAAATTTTGCAAAATCCTACAGTAACCTTGGATGGGGTACAGTATGTGAGCGACTGACTAGCTGAGTGATTTTCATTTAGTCCTCCTTGGGTGGCAGTCTTTTTGGGTCCAGGTGTCTCTGGACTTTCTTCAGTCAGCTCCTTGTTATTCGAATCACCTGCATAGCAGACATTGACATGATTTTTTTAGCTCATTCAGTGTTGCCCACTTTATCCCCTTTTGACAAGATTGCAAACTACCCCACAAAGAAGAAAGTAGAAAAATAATTTTAAAATGCATGCCAACATTTAAACCTTAGAGAAATAGTTCCAAACCTAATACTCAAAATAAACAAATATTTGAATTTAATTACAAAAAATGTACACTAACAACCAACATGCCTTTGGTTAATATGAAAGCAACATAGCGTGGTGGCAGCAACGAAACTAGGAACATGCCAGCTAATTGCTCTAAGGGTAAGATAAGGACATCAAGATTGTGGCTACTTTTCATTAAGGACGAGTGAGAAATCAGAGCTCTAGACATGATTTAACTATTTTCTGAATTTTATAATGAATTTTACACATCTGATGCCAAGGTCAAACATATTTCCAGGTTTAAATATGAGGAAAAAGATGGTGTTCTTAAATGAAACAATCTCGGATCTGCAAGTGCAAAATGCTGTTTCCTTTTTCTTTTGATTGGCATTTGTAAAGTGCAGTGGCACTGACTGTACAGCGCACCGGGTGCCGAGTATAAAGTTGTGTTCTTCACATCCACATGGCTCGAAGAATTTCACTTCGAGTTCTACCAAACATTCCAAAACACGTCTTCTAAAATGAATAGAATACCATTTCCTCTCCCCTACAAGCACCCCAAAAAACCTTTCATGAAGCAATCATCACTTTCAGCCAAAGAGGTGGCAAGGACCTACTGTTATTAGCTATCACTCTATAATCCCCGTCAATGTTCACAGTCATGTTTGAATAAAAGAAACAAAGCACCAGATGACTTACTCTAGATGGGATCTGAAACAAGCATGAGTGAAAAAAAAAGTTCAGTTTATTTCAACATGGAAAATATTCACACACAAAGAATGCACTCCAATTTTTTAACAAGATATTTATGTAGACGCATCCATCCCACAATATTTGTACCTATGTGGTGAGCAGCTGAAAAGAGAACAGGACAACTGACTCTCGCCACTGGGCAGTTGCAGCCTACCAATCGTCTACTGATTGCCAGGCCAAGCTAAGAAACTCCTCCAGATAACCAACCACAGTCCACAGGATTCTCCAGGTTTCCAGTGGCAGACCACAGCCCTCTTCTGATTGATAATCTCACGTCACAGGCTGCTCCCGCAGGCTCCTTCAATAGTTCCTGAGCCCACAGGCTAGTCTTGATAGTTATTTCTGACCTACAGGATATACCCAATAGATTCCTCTAGCCCACAGGCTATTCCTTATTTTTGTCTGCAGTCCACAGGCTATTCCAGATAGTTGTCTACAGCCGTCAAGCTCCGATAGGTACCCTCCGACCACAGATATCTTCCAGTAGTTATCCCCAGCTGAAGAATCCTTCTAATAGTTGTCCACCCCAAATCCCCCCCAGGCCTGTCCGAATTGCTGACCCCAGGCCCGAGGAACACTTTCTGGAAGACCTGACTGAATTAACAAAATAACCTGAAAACAAGACAGGTTCTTGGTTTTTGAGAGAAAGGGCCTAACTTCCTATATTGGAAACTCTTTCAGCTGTACATACAGCTTAGCAGAGCATACTGCGATCAAACAACCAATGTAAAAGCTGCCGTTCAGTTGTGGTGGCGTCTTCCATTTGGGTCGGATGGCCCATTTGGACGAAGATCATTTCTTCATTTACTCACGGAATAATCAAAATAGAAAAAAAACGAAATGCTAACAGTTTATAGAAAAGTGCATGTGTGTACACTCTGTAGGTTCTGCTAAATAGTACATGCGGAAGCACCCAAGAAGAGGCCATGGAAAACTCCTCAAGCTGTCCTGCTGCTGGCTAATGTACTGTGAGAAGCGGCTTGTGCCAATTCATTTCTATGCATGCTTTATGCAAGACCGTGGTGAGACCAATCACATTTTCTTTTTTGTCTTCATTGTTTTACAGTGAATATTTAAGACCGCAGGCAATATTATCAAAGTATGTCAATAAACCTTAGAATTTCTTATTAATGGATAGTAGTTGGTAAATCATCCACTCCCTTTATCGCCCCAAAGAGCAGGCTTTAATATTTTATTGCACAGCCATGATTAGCATCACCACATGTATTATGCACACAGATGCTTTCTAAAAGGATTTGATGTCATGTGCCATTCCCTGTTGGACCATGTGGAGTCTAGAACACAGGAAGAACGGATGAAGCTTGCAGTTCAATTTAGACTCTGGGATGGATTCCAAGCCCATTTAAGATCTGGAACATGATTAGATCTAGAACACCGGGCTAGTCCTGAACACAGTAGAGTCAGCACATGCAAGGACATCAAGCACACTCAGCAGTCACATGGGACAGCAGCTGATGTGACCGCTAAACTCTAGGCCAGAAAGTGCAAGACAGCAAAGATAGAGGGATGTACCAGCAGGGAGCCCTGTCAGAGTGTAGCAAATACTTGTGGGAGTGACATACATTCAGTGATGGGGAAGCAAGAGGGACCAGAAACAGATTGACAGTGAGACACAGGAAGGTCAGGAAGGCGTTGGGATTGCATGGAGTAGGTCATTAGACAGCCTAGCAGAATTGGGAAATCCCAGAGAGTGGTTTCAGAGAACCCAGAGACGGTCCTTGGATGATGCCATTGAGTGTGCAGGAAGAACCCGAAAGAATGGGAAATAAGGCCTACAGGAGAATATCAGAGGACCAGTGTGAGATAAAATAATGCCCACCAGAAATGAAGCGCCATGACATATACAGTCTCCAACACCCAGAACCTGCTGCCAAAAAGCACAATTCCAAGCAGTGGAGAAACTTTGCTGAAAAAGTTGGGGGGACATGACCTCTGAAGAAAAGGTGCCCCATTCAAATGAATGGGGACAAAATAGTGTGCAATGAAAGTTGGGGGGGACAAACACCCCCGTTCCCCCCTAAAATTACACCCATGATTCCCAGGAATGTCCCAGTCAACATGTTGATCAGAGTGCTGTGCAGGCAGAACAGGAGTGTTGGCACAGTTGGCACCCGAATTACTATGCCATCATATTTACTGTGGCAGCATGATATAAAATTAGGAACTGTTTCATTCAACTTGTCATCACCTTACCGGTCATATGTTCTTCATAATGACTGTGTTAATTAATATACTCATTGCAAATGCAATGCTAGTTAATTTGCTTATTAAAATGATCTTGCCAAAAACTATGCCCAATATAATTACTATGCCATTTAATATTCCAATCTAACTACTGGTCCTCTTGGCCTCTATGAATAATGTCTGTGTTAATGATAGCCAGTCTATTATGCTAGTTAATATTTTGCCCTAATTACTGGGCCATTCCATTAGTCATGCGAGTCACTGTTCTGGTAGAAGGGGAAGGTGCGAAAGGTAGGTAAGCGCATGTGGACCCCAGGCAGCGGTGGTGCACCACTGCGGCTCTGGCACATCTTCTAGCATGCGGAGCAGGAGGCGGCAGGGGGAAAGCCAGATCTATGTCGTTGCCATTTCCCCCAGCTGCTCTGCTAACAATGAGGGACCTTCAGAAAGATTGGCCGTGTCCTAAACCATCTGCACCCCTGAACTTGGAAGCAACGTACAGCCAGCAGTCTGAACATTGGGGCAGGGATAGCTATCAAGTAGGGTCACATTAACATGCCACTCCGGAATCATTCAACTCTGGCTCATAGTATATCCTATGCTTTAAGCATGTCTGTGATCACTTCTAGGGCAGCAATACTTTCTCAAACGTCATTCATGCAAAGCCAAGCCTCAGACAATGGGTGACTTGGGCACCTTGCTAGCAGGATTGATGAATCAATTGACTAGTGTTTGTCTTGAGATGTTATTCCTGCTCCTGGTACATGGGTAGATGACACAAAGTGTGGATTCGTGCACTCGTTCTCTGTTGAATCAGGTGACTGGGGGCAGCGTTCCTTGCACCCGTGTGCTGGTTTATCGCTCAATGACCGGGAGTGTGAAGTCTTGCACTGCTGTGAGAAGCTCTTCCAGGAAAAGTTCACGCCATATATTCAAGTGGGAGGGATACTGCCCTCCATCATTGTCCTGGAGCAATGGAAGTCTTGCAGGGAGTTTCCAGTTCTGCAGAGAGGCCTCAGGCAGGCCAAAGGAGGCTCAGTTCCTTCAGAGCAGTGCTTCTCTGCTCACATCCCGAGGGTGGCCAGGGAAGTAACACTGCTAATCTTCTTAAACCTGTTTGCAGCGGTCACAGCAATAAAGTTTCTCTGTCAAAAAACAAAACGCAAGAATTACACTCAATATTCATACCACAGAGATGATATCCTATTTGCACCTCTGGGGTGAGAAGTTTTGGGAGGGTCCACGGGATCAGATTTAGGCGTTCTGGAAAGTCATGGAGGGAACAAAGTGTGCAAGAGTTATGTAGAAGATCTGCAAAGGAGTCCGAGAAGTTCAGCGTGAAATGTGATGACCTCATGGGGGTAGAGTAGAGTTCCACATGAGAGGCATCATGTGTGCAGTGCAGGAGGCTTCTACGAGTGGCCTTTGAGTTCTTAATGAAGGATGTAGGTGTTCTGCAGCATGTTTTTCCAGATCTACAAGGAGGTGCAAAATGGCTTGAAACCGAGATTCAGCGCATCACACTATCGGTTTGGGGGTGTTTGATCGTCTGATAATTGATCGCAGCAAACTGTTGGAAAAAAAACAGCCCGCATGCGATCAATTCTCAGATGATCAAACAAGCTCACACCAATTCACCCCCCCACCCACCATCCCCCTTCCGTACTTACCTCTATGCTCGCCGCCTGGTCCACTTCTGCCCTGCAGCGCCAGATTCGTCCCTCTAATGGGATCTGTGTGATTGTTCCGTCACGGAAAAGTCTGTGACGGAAAAGTTTGCATGAGAAATGTACGCACCTCAAAAGGTTCATACATTTCCCATGCGAACATACACTGCAAACCACTACATACCCACACCCACACCCTCCACACACCCCCACCCACACTGGCAACATAACCAAACCCAACTTACCTTTTCTTCACACTGCGTCCCTGGGTGTTCAGTCATAATATCGAGAAAAAAATGTCGAAAGACAATCATTTTGAAAAAATAATGTAGAAAAAAAAATCGAATTCTTTATTTTTTTATTTATATATTTTTTTGAGGGGTTCGCGAGTAAAAAAAAGGTAAAAACAAAAAGAAAATAGAAAAGGGGGTTGGGGGGAAACCCCCCTTTTCGAATAAAAAACATAGTGAAAAAGAAATTCGATTTTTTTTTTTACATTATTTTTTCAAAATTATGACTTTCGACATTTTTGTATTCGATATTATCACTATAAACCGTGTCCCTGCGGCACCAGTTCCCTTTCACTTCCATGATTGGGAACAGGCACCGCAGGGCACTTTCTTTCTTTTTTTTTATACTGTAAAGTATAGTGAGCGGGGTGTTGCGGGGCACAGCCGCTCAGCACCCGTTTTATTTATTTATTTATTTTTCTTCTCGGGTGTGCTGCTGGGCTGTCTGCCGCAACACCACGCTCACTATACCACACAGTATAGTGAGCGAGGACCCCCGCTCACTATACTGTATAGCATGGTGAGCGGGATGCCACCAACGGTTCGAACATTTGGTGTTCAAATCTTTGGTGGTATGCATTTTTCAGACTTTTGGTAAAGTCATGCCCTTTTTTTCAGTACTTTCGCACAGTTCAGTTTTTCTTCTTTTTTCCAGTGCCCCGCCTCCAATATTGAGGAAACGGGGGACACCACTGCAAGCCCCCAAGGCTAATACATACCGAAAATAGGCAGTGGGGGACACCCCCGAAACCTCTGCTCCACATATTCAGTATGCATTAGCATAATTGTTTGTTTTATTCGATCGAATGTTACGGGCCAAATTCAGTCAAATGTAACATTCGGTCAAACAAAAACTAAAAAATAAATGCTAATACCACACTATTAGCTGTTTCTCAGTTGCAAGTCTCAACCAGAGCACACCCGCTGCATCGAACTTCCTTTCCAATAGAAACACTGACTTCATTGTGCAGCACTCTGTTGCTTTCTATCTAGGGTTGCACTGTATAAATCACCTTCGTACATACATACATACATACATACTACACATAGTATTCTATTCTATATATTTTTTGTATAGCGACTCACACTCGAAGGCCACAGGGCGCTGTACATATATACTATATCACACACTCTGGTTCCAGGACTGATAGATCATCAAAATGGCAAATGTCACAAGAGCTTGTGAGGATATTGTGGAGGCGTTGACCTCTAATCAGAAGGGCTGAGGTGCACTTGCCAGCAGAACTTTCCCCGTATTAGCCAAAATGCCTCTGTCATCATGCATTCAAGAATCCCTTTCCACTGTAAGGTAATACAAAAGTGTTATACACTGAAAGGGTTATTAACCCTTACAAGCACAACCCTAAACACCCAACACACAAAGGCATGCCACTCTGAAAGCAAGGACAGCCACAAGGTGAATTGTCCTATCGAAAAACAAACCCCAAAGCAGCTCCTGCATTCTGTAGACTTGCTCAGCAGGTGAGTTCCCTACGCAATGTATCAACACGCAGAACAGTACACTGTGTTCCAGGAAGCAAATCCGGATGCTTGGCTTCCAGGTAATAATCCCTGGCATTGTTGTGGATTTGACGGATCTGGGTAGCAATCTGGAGCCGCTGAAGCCACTACAGGTGCCTACCAGCTCTTCTGTTCTGCCCCATCGCACCCGTTGCTGGTTCAGTGGTCTGCAACCGTCAGATCTCTAGATGTTTTGGACTGAACGTGACTTCTTCACCTATGGCAGAAGAATGTCTGCAGTGGGCAATAATGGGCCCTTATCGCTCCATATCTGTCCTCCTGTACAGTTCATTGTGCTCAGTCAGCCTCCCAGGACAATTTCTGAGGGTATTGTCCACCGTAGAAGGCTTTATGCCAATAATACACACTCCGCCATTTCTTTCCTGAGGTACCGTTCCAATCAGGGCACCAAAGTCTATTAATTGCCGGGACTTTGCGCTTGCTCTGAAATCCCGCTGTAAATATATTTGTATTGCGGCATTACCTGATCCAATGCCAGAGGAAGATGTGTAATACCCGTGGGGCGGGAGGCTCGCATACAGCCCAGGATTCTAGACGGCACATTCTGTAGCATCTATGGGTGGGGTTCTTCCTGTTGCAGGACTATGCTGCCCACCAAGCTGTGAAGGAGCCATGACACCCAGGAGCCCCCCGGGCATCATATATATAAGAGTAATAGATTTGTTTTGTTACTTCAACTAATATCTACTATGGACTTCTCCACATCAGATTCCTAATGCTATATAAAAAGAGACAAGCTTAACACACAGTGACGCAAAACTCAAGGACAGAGAGTCCAGCTAAGGGCCTTTTGGAAAGCCCAGAGCCTCCAGGTTACAATGCACAGACCTGTGGACAGTGTGAGGGAATGGCAAGTTACCTCTACAGCACTGATAGAGACCGGGTTGTCTCTTACTTACATTATAGATCATTTGCTGGAAAAGGCATGAATGCTGGCGGTTTGGGGTGGGGATAAATATGGCTACTGCTTGATATCAGAGGGTGAAGAGGCCTCAGCTTCACTCTCTGGTCCAGGTTTTATCCCAATCGAGCTGCACTTGCAGGTTGTCGTCTTTGCGCATGGGTTGGGGGGCGGGGGGTGAATTGGCTGCATTGCTGCCACCAGGTACCAAGAGGAAGTGGTCAACTGAATTGGGCTCTCTCCAATTCCAGCAAGAATCTTCACTTTGGGGTGTCTGTTTTGGCAAGCCGCTGTCTGCTTCCATGGCGCCATTATTCACACTCACTGGCACCTGTGATGGGAGTGTATATGTCTCCCCTGTTGCTCCCCAGAGAATCTTGTTGGCTGCTGCCCACCTCTCCAGGAGTGTGCTTGGGTGGCATTCATCTTCCGGTGTACCGCATATGGTGGGAGCCCCTTGCCAAGCCTCTATTTTCCCTTTTCTGGTTTGTCTTAAGGTACATCCTGGTCCATGCACCTTCTCCCATGTGAGTGAACTAGGAGTCTTCAGACGGTTGATGCATATCATTTCCAGAAATGGGGGAACGACGACGGCAAGGCCTCAAATACAATATTACCTAAACTGCTCTAAACCAAGCTCCTCAAAATTAAGCAGATAGACTTACCCCTGTACACACTGAGGCCAGCGGGCACCAATTGCAGATCTAAATCTACCCAGGCCATCATAGGAAAAGGCAGAATCTGCATCTACATCTATGTGAGGATGAAGGCTGACGCACAAGAGGACGGCCACATGAAGGCTGGGGTTCCAACCAGCGCCTTGCCATGTAAGAAACCAGCCCCTGAAACTCCAATGGACCACTCTCTTTCAAGGAGCAGCAGAGTGCAGATCTCCAACCTCCAGCAGGACTTAGACAGGCATAAGAGCGCCATGCCGCTGTCTCTGATGATTTCCTCTTCACCCACCAGCAGATCTGCTAACGTGGATTGGGGTGCCCTTCAGATACAATATGCCTCCCCCTTTTCACCTTTGTGCATGGATTCAATTTCATCAGAGAGTGTGGCACTATCCCTTCAACATTTCTTGACAAGGAAGATGGGTGTGGGCCTGATGGGACGGACCAATTCCGACCCACCCTACCACCCCACCCACCCCCCATCCCCATAACATGGTCCTGTCTAGGTAGCCTGTGATACAAGATGCAATTGCAAGGGCGAGCAGCTCATGCAGTATAAAGGATGCCCACTCCAAAATATCAAGGCCGGTGGGGGTGGATAGGAATATGGAAATAAAGACAGAGGTGCAGCAGCAGCAGCGCCTCTAAATGGGTCTAGGAGACCGAGCTCTGTTTCAGCCACTGGGACATCTGTAGGTACTGAGCCGTCGCTACTTTAGCAGAGACAGGTCAGATATTGGATTGCAATTCTAGGCTGGACGTGGCAATTTAGATCAAGTGGGACTGTGTTCACATGAAGCTTCACAGAATACTCAAGGATTTTGACATTGTTCGCCTCAATGCACAGCTTTATAAAATCTCACCACCAATCAACTGAAGCCTTCTTAATAGAGCTTCAAAACTTCACAATTTATTTTTTATTTTAATTGGTTATTTATAACACACTTAATGCCCAGAGGTTTCTAAGCACGGACCCGGGGATCGAACCTGTGTTGCTCTGCATCGTCTTGCTTGCAAGGCGAGCACGGTGCCCTTGAGCTATCATACCCTCCACATCCTTTAGCGACCAGAGCTTTCGGGGCTACAGGAGGTCAATGTGGGGTATGAACAGCAATTAGTTGCAGCTGAGACCTCAGTTCGAACTGCAAATGAAAAGGAAGGGCATTCTGACACGGGAATAGATCAGCTAACTCTGCAGACAGAGACCATTCAAAGCAAAGCATGCATCAATGAAGTCCGCATATTTGTGAGGCGAAGGACTTGGAGGGTCTTGCCACTGATCTCAAGAGCCTTCTGCGCTGGTTGCTGTTGGGAGCATTGCAAGAGGAGCAATCTGGGGGTAACTTGAAGTACCTCAAACCAAGAGTGCACCAAGTTCCAAGACTCAAGTGTAAAAGAAATGAGCAAAGAAACCCCATTGCGGCGGATCTCGGAACATACAAGGGCATTGCTACCGCTACCGGGCCTTTTGATGCTGACAGCTGTCTGGAGGAGTGGCATCCCTATTTCATCTCACCTACTTTTACTAAATCCTTGTCAATGGGACCCATTACAATGAAAGTCAATTTCAATGCAAGACAATTTCACAGAATATGCACAAATTGAATTATAAATTAAACTCACAGAAATTTAACATGTGAAAAAGAAGTAGCTTAACATTAAAAATAACGTGGGAATATTTTAAGAAATTGTAATGGAGACAGTGCATGAAAAAAAACGAGAACGAGAAAGTGCAAAACAAACAAACAATAAAGGAGAGTGAAATAAAGGGAGGGAGAGATCAGCAGATCAAGGAAAATGGCAAAATAACTAAGAAACTATCGCAAAAGCTTAGTGGGATAGCATGAAGTCAAATGGACCCAAAATCAATCTGAATGGCTTGAGGTCAACTGGCTGCAATGATTTGAACATTCAGTGAGATCCTTGCAAGTAAGCCTATATGAGAGTTCCACAGAAGGGTTTGAGCTTGCCCATGCCCTGTTTTGTGCAATGCATTCCTCAGTCAGTTGTGGGATTTCGTATGGGGGGTGGGCGGTGTTTGGGCCTTACAATCTTCCTGAGCACCCTTGTGTGAGTAATGATCAGAGCTGGCAGTTAATCAATGTGTGGGATGGGATGTGGTGGGGCTTTATAGGATGGGAAGAGGTTGTAATGTGAGATGGTGGGGGAGGATGCAATGTGAAGGGGCAGGCAAGATGTAAGCAAATGGGACGCTATTGTGCATAAAGTGATGCGCTGTGGAACAATGGTGGTGATGTGATGGGGATAATGTGATATGAGAGTGTGTGATCTAAAAGGGCGCAGTGGAATGTGTTGTAATTGGATGTGATGGGTGTAGATATGTGAGGACTTAATGGGATTTAATGTGATGTCGCTGATGTGATGGAGTACCATGTGAAGAGTGTGTGTGACAGCATGGTGGGATGGGACACAGATGACAGTCGGGTTGGGCAGTGGGCGCTTACAGGTGCTAGAGGCGTGTGGGGCTGTGTGGAACAGTGGTAGCTGAGGTGTGGCGCAGTTCTTGATACTGCAGGTGGGCTAATATATCAGTGCCGATTTTCTCATGGCGTGTGGTGTGTTTGGCGGTAGTAACAGGTGTGTGCTTAAGATTCTGTTTGGTGTGAGAGGATCAATTAGGTTCTAGCCCTAGCCCAAGTTGTGTGTGGAGGGTGTGGGGTTTGGCTCTTCTGTCTGCCCAGGTTGTGTGGGATGTCAATGGTATGGTAGATGTTTGTATGGTAAGGTCAAATGGTTCCATCTAAATGGTTGTGAGTGGTGTGTGTTTGATTCAGATGTCTGGCTAAGTGGGGCATGAGTCTATATGTGAGAGGTGAGTTTGTCTTACTGTCGGCAGTATGTGCTTGTTTCAGTCGGGTGGTTGGCTAGGCTCGAGCCGATATGTGAGGGATCAGTGTGGCGAGTGTGGCATTGTGTAGAGTGGTTATGCAGCAACTTGTCTTGTGAGTCTCATCTATCAAAGGACTCCTCGTGCTGCTGCATGCTGCCATATTTCAATTGCCGATTTATTTGGATAGAGCTCAGTGCTGTCCTCGAGGGCAGTGGTTTTGTGTGGTCCAGATTTGAAGTGGAATATTGTTCCACAGCTCCCGCAGAGCAGCATTTGTATCAATTTGTTTCTTGCGACACATACATCATCAGTAGTGTTGTGACTTTAAGCCCCTCCTAGGGCTCGTGCACAGTCACGTGTTGGTGACACGTGACACACCATGTGTTTGTCCTAGTAAAAGGGGCAGATGGCTTCCCGTGTGCCGGTCATCACACGGACTCCCTGGCTCCTGTGTGTCATTTCATGAGTGCATGACGGGGGGGGTGGGGGGGGCTGCTGGCCTTAGCCGGCCCCATAACAAGTAGGAGGGCCCATGTGAGAGTTCTAGTGGGTTGGTATTTGGTCAACGTGTTTTGGAAAAATGTACAGCCTGAGTAGTGTAATGCTCTTTGCGTGATGCAGAACTAGCCTCTGTGATGATGTAACTATACAAGGAACAGGGGGTGGGACATTGTATGGAATCTCCTGAAAACGTAGAGGTTGTCAATGGGCAAATGTGTGTTTTATGCTAGTGTGTGTGAGACTGTTTTGTGCGGTAGTCCCCACACCTAGTGACCCCCCTGTAAGTAACCATGTCCGAACAGCACCTTTGATCCCAGGCAGGCTCTGGCAAACTATGTGGACTCATATTTACAAGAGCGCCTGTGTACGAATGCCAATTCCTTTCCCTCATGTGTTTACATGGAAATCCGAAAACAAGCATTTCGCCGGGTAGCAGTATTCTATTCTATGCTAGGATGTGTGGGGTAATGCCGGTCCGCACCAAGATAGCCACCAAAATAGGACAATGTGAGTTAAGACCTCCTCCAAGATGGCCACCAGGTAGTCACGTGCACGTAGTATGTGAAGAGGAAACACGGCATAAAAAGACTGGCCAACAAGACCTCAGTGTCTCGCAACTGCTTTGGTTAGACTACATGTTCAGAAGAATTCAGGCTAGGTGTTTAGTCAGGTAAGCTTAAGATTTCTGCATGTATGCCTTCTCAAGTACCTTTATGCTATAGAAGCATTAGCCAATAGATACAGAGTAGATTCATTAGTAGTAAATTAGAATGTGTGGGTTTGACCTAAAACGTGCTCTATGGCCACCTATAATGGCAGGCTGTGCAGCCTATTCCACAGGGTTCACCCAACAAGGGCCCCAAGAAAATTCGACAAATGGACAGGTTGGTGTAGGCTAGTCGGGCTCCGCCTTATTGCTAATCGGTTCTCAAGGTAAATTCATATGTAAAAATAATTACTGAAATTAGTCTGTTTCAAATCTTCATCTGGTGTTGGTTTTAATTTATCATGGAGTCAGCCGACACGTGTTTCGACCTAAGTCGTTCTCAAGGCCTTTGACTGGACAGGAATCCATTGTTATGGTGCGCTGATTAGACATAGAGATATCTTTGATGTTTTACAATGGGCACATTCCCAGAAGAAAGGGGTGATCCCCAGAAGAGAAAGAAAAATATCTTGCCAGTAGAACCTTTAAAAGAATATATTATCTGCTCCTAGTTCATGGGTTCATTTGCCCATTTGCGCGACTAGCCTGCACCAACCTGTCCATAGGTTCATTAGTATTTTTCTTTATGCTAAATGATGGTAGACCATACCTTTTTGGCAGTCAGACAAGTCCTCAATCCTCTTTGTTGTTAGAATTGAGAAGACTAATCACTACAACAACGGCTATCATTCCTGTGACTTCACAAAGAAAAGCTCCTTTTCAGATGGTTCGAGCCTGGCAAAGCAGGAGATAGGTAAGGCTACCAGTTGCCTTATGTACTTACCTATTATCACTATAGAAAGGGAAGGGACACCTTAGATTAATCTTTATCATTTTCACCCCACTCCAACTCCTGAGCCGATAATCTGAAAAGACAGAAAGGGGTGGACTGCTGATAGGTCGCCCCTGCCTGTTAACGGGTGCTCTCCTGTGTGAAAACCGTCATCTTCCCACCACCATCCCTCATCTTTTATTTGTCCATTCCACCCACCCCACTTACCTCTTTTCCTTGGCGAGAGAGGACCCTCCACAGCGGCTGCCGCGCTGCTCCAGCCATTCCATGGCCACCATGGAAATGGAAGAGGGGCTCCTTAGGGAGCTCCATCTTCCACATCCATGGAGGCCATCTTGAGACAGTATTTTCATTCAATGAAAGGGACACACGTGGCGTCCCATACATTGACTGAAAATACCATTTCCTTAGCGGAAACCGGGGTGCTAATAGCATTAAGCACCCGTTACCATGGCTGGAATGGATGCTAATGTCCCGGGAGCCCGGGGCCATTAACACCCATTCCAGACCTTGAAACGGGTGCTTATGCCTGTATTCAGCCTCCTGGGCTTGTGGTGGGGGTCAACATAGCAATAGGTTTAATGGCCCCAATCACTACAAGCTTTCAAAACTGCCATCCAGCCCCCCTAAAATGTACATGAGGTGTTGAAATTTGCAATCAGAATTAGAGCATTTTGGGTAGGAGCTCTGCTGAAGCGGGGCTTCATTTTGGTGTAAGGGGTGTTTCGCTTACCTTCCATCGTCTCCTCATCATGTACTTCCGGAGCTCAATCTGTGACTTGAGAAGGCGGTTGCATCGTTTGGCTTTCTCTGCCAGGTCATTTAGCCAGGGGTGGCGCAGGCACTGACCCGCACTGAGGCGGCCGCTGGAGACAATCAGAAGAGATGGATAGAGAGAGAAGGCGTGAGGATGGGAAGGACAGAGAGTAGAAGGGAGGGCAGAAGTGGCAAGGAGGAGATGGTGGTGGGAGAAGGGGAGTGGTCAAAAAGAGAGTGGTAAGGGGAGGAGACATAAGAATCAATGGGAGAAGAAAGCAAGCAAGAGGAGGATGGAGAAACAGGGGAGATGAAAAGAAATGAGAGAGGGGGAGTGGAGATGGTGAAATACATAAAACAGCACAAGAAATAAACAGGTGAGACAGGGACATGAATTATTAATGAAAACTGCACAAGAGGCAATGTGAAATGAGAGAAGTGAGGAAAATTGTAGAAGCAGCAGTCACAAACCCCCTGACCTATCTATCTAGCCTGAACAACTTGCATTATGTGTGTGCAGAGCACCCAGGGGTACATTCCCTCCTCCTTTTCCTTTTTTAAGTTCCATGCAGTGCTTTAAATGGGATAAGAAATCGAGGGACGCGTTAACGCGTCATGATGCAATATTACTTCCCAAGTAGATAATACACCTTTAAAAAAGGCAGGGCTTATGTAACTAAAGGTGTGACCCAAGAGAGCAGTCTAGTTTTTATGTATAATGAAAAGGGGTACATGTTACTTGAAAAGAAGTATTAAAATGTGTGTGTAAAAATATTGAGCAAAATAAATATATTGAAATATAAAATAGGGCATCAACTCAAAATGGGCCAACAGACCATGCAATCCCACAGTTCTTTTGAAAGAAGTCCATGATTCTTACAAATTAAAGTTATTCAAATGACAAAAATAAAATATATCAAACAATGTATTCTCGTGTAGGTGACATCTACTGTTGAAGAGCAGTGTTGGCACTCATTTTCATGACAGTCTATTGAGGCATAGAGTTAACGGAGTGGGGGAGGGGCGTTTGGTCGCTTACCCCTGCCAGCCCACATCCTGCTAGCCTAGACAGTCCCGCCCCACAGAAGTAGGCTCTTCAACTCAGGCACCACATCTCTCCAACTGGAGACTCTCTGACCGCCAGCAGTGTCACGTCAGTGCATAGCCCAGGATATGCGTGCCTAAAGCCCCTGCCTTCTCAGCCCCCATCACTGGGGGTACAAAGCACACATTGAGCTGACGCTCCTAAACTAGGTACCCTCCATGCAGAGACACCTAGCAGGACTAGAATAGAATGCAAGGCACTGCTTAATGAGAAGTACCCTGATTCCACGGTATGGTGGACGCTCTCCGCCGTAAGAAAGCCCTTCCAACCCCTCTCATTGAACGGGCCGTTCCCTCTGGCCGTGTCCCGATTCTGCGGGCTCCCGAGAAATAGTAGACACCCCCGACTAAGGAGGATGCAGCGTCTGGGACATTTGGGGCTCCCCCTTGCAGTCATGGTGTTCACGGCAGGCACGTGACAGCCACTTTTACTTTGCTTCTTGGATTCGTGCACGTGTGCCTCGAATGCCAGGCCAGAATCTGAGTGATTCATACAGATTGCTTATTCCATCCAACCAGTCACTCACAACCCTCCCGCATCCCCGAGCAGGACAAAAGAGTGACATCAAGTGCCACACCCCACAAAATATACCTGCCATCTTGTAACAAACAGTATTGGCTTTCAAAATGACACAAAATGGCTCTGTAAAGGGAAACAATACAAACTCATATATGGGGTGTGCAACAGGAGGAGGGTAGCAGGGTTCTAAAGAATGGGTTTAATCTTCTCCCTTTTCCATGATCAAAGCCCCTCCCAGAAAGGAGGGGAGAGTAAGCACCAAATCTCATACTACACAACCCGACAGCCTTTGAAGATCCCTGAGGAGACGCTATTGTGATAACAGGGCATACCATGTTGTGCAGGGACACTAGCTCAATGGATTATTCCACATGCTGCAGATATACGTGTGCAAACTGTGGGCCACAGGTTTAAATTGGTTAACTTATGCTGTCATACTTCTGATAATTGATGCAAATGAATAGGTAATGACCTGTGTGACGGACCTTCGGTTGGCGCCACTTCTCCCGAGAGGGGTTCCCTTTTCAGGAGGCCAGGGAGGTGTGGCCGCTAACCTATAGTCCCCCTCGGGGTGATAACATGTGGGAGGAACTCATGGGGAGGAACTCCCCTCCTGTGGATAAGGAAACGAGTCTGAGATACGGCCCCTTCAACTCCCAAGCCTTCAAGCTGACATCCACATCACATCCACTTGGGAATAAGAACCTGGCTCTGAGGCACGGCCTCGCTAACCCTCAGTCCCCCAATCCCCTCAAACATCAGCTCAGGGTTGAACTATTTTATAATCCACATTCCCTTTCAGATTCATATATTAAGCAGTTTCCGGAATTAATTGTCCCAAAACTGAAACGACAAACTCCAAATTTATAACAGGAGTAACGGGAAGTTCCAATTCCCATGGAGTCCTACAGAACTCCCTGGGGTGGGAACCACTGAAGCACCGGCACCGTTGTTAATGGTGCCGGTGCTTCAGTCAATTCTCTTCCTGTAGAACTTGAACAACCGGCAGGTCAGGCCTACCAGTAGTTCACTGCCCCTACCAGCAGACTTTGAGTGAGTCGGTCGTGGCGGCATTATTTGCTGCATTGTTACTGGACCGGCTCACTTGTAATGAGGTCCAAAGTGTCGTGGGACAATGCTGGTCATAGTGAGCAGTACATAATAAGGTTTATCAATCAACCTGGTCAGTGCTCAAGGGGACTCTCGGGCTTAGGCGGGTGTTCGTAGAACCATATAGCAGTGTTTAGGGGCTGAAGGGGATCAGAGGCGTGAGGGGGTCCGTGGCAGACTCTCACCTTTTCTCCCTCACCAGCAGGTTGGAGATGAAATCTTTGGCTTCGTCCGAGACATTCTCAAAAGGTTCCTCATTGAAATCCACTTCCGAAGATAGAACATTGTTCATCGTCTCTGTGTCATTGTCCCCTAGGAAGGGGGACAACCCGCTTAGCCTGGGGAGAGAAAAAAGTGGGTGATAAGGCCTTAAGCAGAGATACAATAAACAAAAGATGCAGTGAGGGGACGGTAAGAGAAGAGAGTGGGAAGGGGAAGTGAGAGAAAGAATGAGAAACAGAGGGAGAAGAGCAAGAGAAACAGGGATAAGAAGCAAAGCTCTGCTTTGCCCCTTGCCGTCCCTTCCACCTTGTATCAGTGGACCAACAGGTTCACCCATATCTGCTTTTGAATGAAAGCTCTTCAGTTTTGCACCCTTATCGCCATCGCTCCATAACCACGTGAAAAGTGGGTTATAACCTGACCGGATTAGTGTACCCCAATCAGTTGTAGAACAAGTTAGCAATTCAGACATACATACCTACACAAAGAGGGAGAGAATTCACAAGAAAAACCAGGAGGGTATTTATTTCCTAAATCACATTTGTTAAAAGAGGAAGCAGGAGAACAGTGTGAACTATGAATCAACACTGAAGCATTTGTAGAAGAACAAAAAACTCTTATTTATGACAAGCCTGTCGTAACTATGTGCCATTTTGTTTTAAATCCATGTGATAGTTTTGGCCCCAAAGTTTCTATTCTACAACAGTCTTAGTCCTACAGAGATAATTCCATTTCCAGTGTTATGCCGATGACACAGAGCTTTCCTTCAAACTTCCCTCTACTACTTCCTGTTCCTCCCCTCTGATCCCCGACTGCCTGTCTGCCATTCAGACACAGTGATCAGCTAACGGCTCCCGCCTTAATGCCAGTAAGCCAGAGATCTTTCTAATTTGGACACCTGCACCCTCTTTTACTCTTACTCACTGGCCACCCTCTTAGGGTCCTCTACCCCTACCATCTTGTGAGGCCAAAACCCTTGGGGTAATCTTCAATTCCACTCTCTCCTTCATCCCTCACACCATGGATCTTACTAGTTCCACCTCCTCAGAGTCCTTCTTCCTTTCCTAACATTCCCTCAGAAGCTCAATGTTTCCAGAGCTCTGATCCTCTCTAGGCTGGACTACTGCAACAGCCTCTTTTTCAATCTCCCTCTTTCCTCCCTACGCCCACTCCAGATAATCCAGAACAGGGCTGCAAGACCTATCCTTGGCCTCAAGCCCAGGGACTGTATCCCCCAGCCCCAAAATCTGTCCACTGGCTCCCAGTGGCTGCAAGGATCAAGACCCTCGTCATCATCCACAAGGCTTTATGTAGCCTCGCACCCCGCTCTCTCCAACTTTCCCTCCCTAAATAGGGCTAGAGCCCCACACTCCTCTAACTCCAACTCCTTGACCGTCAAACACTACTCCAAGCAGAGAGGGGGGGTCAGGTCTCTCTCATTGGCTGCCGCTTCTCTGTCCCTCTCAGACTTGAGACGGACCTCCTCAAGTTCTGGAAACTGCTCAAAACTCTGCTGTTCTCTACCTCTTTCCCTTCCCTGCTAATGACCCCACTGCCGCTGTGACTGGTGGCCTGATCCTCATGAATCTCACAGGATTCCAGGCTCTTCTTCCCAGTCGATACCAGCATCCCCCGACCCACTGCACCTTCCTTGCGGGCCGCTGCTTGACGGCTCTACAACCCTCCCACGGGAGTCACATGCACTAGCACTTAGCCGGAGGTTCTCCTCCTTGGCTCCCCTTAGCACTTCCTTCCCGGGCCCTCCATCAGCACTTGCCCACTCCTCTGCCACCCCTCCCCATCTCCTGCACTTCCCTCGCTGCACTTGCAAGTCCGAATGCCACAAGGCCTAGTGGGTCCGTGATTGTTTGACTGTGTTCGCCATTGTTATTTTTCCCCTGTTCTCTTCCCATATAGCATTGGGGCGCTTTGAAACACTATTCAGTTGTATGAGCGCCTAACAAATGCCCAATAAAATAAATATTAACTGTGAAACAGAGGCTTGAAATCAGATTCCTGAGGGTTAAAGACAATAGTTGCCTAAGCAGGAGTCACGGTAGAGGTCAAGCGATACGCAAAGCCCAGGAAGTTTCATCTGCCAGTTGTAATCCCTGCAACCTGTCGCTCTTTGGTTGAAGGTGTGTGCCGGCCTATATAAACAGGTCATTCACACTGCAGCTTGCAATATGTGAAAACCATCTTGGGTTTAAATGATGACTAATCTGTTTCTTCTGAGGACTACAACCCCACTCTTGGCCAGTCATGTACCCGGCTTGATGGAAACAGATAAAGCCAGGAGGCTCTCAATGATATTGAATGGTGTCTGGTGGCACCCCTTAGCCAAGTACTTCTCTTCAAAACACTGACAAATGATTTTGGCGGTTTTGTTGGCTTTAATGGTTTCTAATTAGCACAACGCAAACCTGATTGCCACCAGTCAATGCACAAAAAAACAACTTATTATGACCAAGAAGAGGGCAGAGGAAATTAATAGTGCCTCCAAGTAGGCAGGTGACCCGAAACATGGACTCATTTACAGGATCACTTGCACTTTTAACACCACTGACAACCAGTGTTCCCAAACATAAGTAATGAGCACCAAACACAGACATGAGACAATTGCCTTTAGGAATGTTCGAAATGATTGACTCATTTAACAGGTGCAATAATCCATTATGTTTGAACCTTAATAGATGCAATCAATCCATGAATGCCTGAATGCGCAGACATTAATGTGAGTTTAAACAAAACACGCAGCCAGCCTTCCTCTCGTCAGCAGACCCTGGCAAGTGTGAGCTGAAAGTAATCATAACATTAATTTGATAAAGATGCAGAACTACCTTGTGCCATGAGTGCCCAGCAAGTTATGTAGGGGGACAGCAGCAGGCACAAACACAACTACCTTATCAGCAATTGCACCCCTCCCGTCTGCAGTGCTTCAAGGCATTATGCAGGCACTTAGTGGGAAAACTAAAGAGCGTCTTTCCCCTCCCATTTTGCTGCCACCATGCTCAAATGATTAGGGGCATCAGAATACTCTGCTACACACAGGCCAGGGACCGGTGCAGACCATTTTTCAATGAGGCTATTGCCTCAGTCCGTTGAGTACAAAGACGTCCTGAGTGGATGTCATCAGCTTCACGGCAAGTCAGGACCAAGGGCACAGCCTGCATAAGGACCCAGCCACATGGAGATGCCAAGCATCTGATAAAAGGTTTGAAGGGGAACACCACTCCCTGAGACGGAGTTGGCAGAACACTGTCCTTTCAACCCTGCTCTAACTAATGGACTTCAACATGAATGTATTTTTTAGAGTATTTTGGCGCCATCACCCATATTTCTGGCACCATTGCCACCTTATATATACAACTTCATGGCCTGTTGGTCATATAGATTTAGATAACACTTTTTGTCATTTCTGCTCTGCACTTTTAGCCTTTGGGGTGTGTGTAAATGTGAATGGATGTTTGTACTAGTGCTGGATGTACTTTGATCAGATTTTTAAATGCATTTCTATCAAATTATACATTTCTAAATAATATACAGCTCTGATTAATTGCAGCATGTGACTATTGCACTAATGTTTTTTGCTGTTTTTTTTGCTTTCTTGTGGTATGAAATTTGTGAATATTGATTGTTCTATGAATCAAATGTGCTTCATTGATTGTTAGTGAATTTGTTCCAGAGATATAATTGTTCTGCATATGGCTGGTTTATCCCATATATCCTGGGGGCGAAGGGAATCCTGCTTTTCAGTTTTCATCTGGGTGACTCCAGGAGACATGTACCACATTTGTAAGATCATGGCCTTTCTTTTAACAAACTAGTGCATAATAGGAGTTGTAATCTTTGTTCAATCAATCAAAAGCAATTTGGGAATAACGTGACCTTACAATGTTTTGCAATAGGAAAGCTCAAGTTGGAAAAAATAGTTTTCCCAGTAACATGGAGCCACCATGTCCCCATAGTGGGTCGTGCATGTGCGAGCGGGGCAATGGTGTGAGAGGGCACATCTGGTGCCAACTGGCTAGGGTATACAACCTCTCCCCTACATTGAGTGTGGGCCCTAGTTCGCCAAGTAGAAAGCTGTGAGACTGCTACAGCTAAGGGGTTTTACTAATTGCTGTGTGGCTGTCTGACCTTCAACGAGAGTTGGTGAGCCCAGACAGATGGAGGTATGTGGTTAGATCCCACCTGAGGTTTGTGTATGCCTGTTCCCTTATGGTCTTGTGGGAGATCAGCCTAAAGTCAGATCCCCCGTTTCTGCAACCGGCCTTCAGATGAAACCTACACTCGCAGGACACAGAAATGTGGCCTACTGCTTGTGAAGGCTCATATAAGCCATCTGGGACAACCGGCACCAGTTGAGAACATCCTTTTAGGTGTCCCCCCAAGTTTGATGGGAATCCACTGGGTGTCCACTTTCAGTCCTCTAATCGTAACACTGACTTCAGTCATGCCACCCTGGAGAGAATCAGCCATATAATTATAATTTGTACACCATTTTGCACAAGGCTTTAGCATGGAGGGTTATATACATTGTAAAACAGCCAACATGTAGGACCCTCTAACTACTAAGAAGAGATTAGTGTTTGAGAGAACTCTTCTGAGGGTACTATCTGTACTATTTAGAGATACTTAGAGGGTCATGTCCACTTGGCTGTTTTTACCTATTACTTATCTATGCCTGTGAGGCCAAAAGTGTACTTCTGGCGCTGGGCACTTGTAGTTTATTTCGTTCTTTCCTTGACTGGATCACTGACATTTCTGCTGATGAGTTTGAATTCGAAACCTCATTTCAGATGCAACTCTGTGATGTTTTTTGAGAAAACCTAATCCTTTCAGCTTTAGGGTACCCCAAAGGCACCCTGTTCCCTCTGCTTGCGACATTGCACGGCAAGCTGGATGGGATTCACTAGTTGAGGGCACTCTACAGTTTATGTTTATAACTTTGGTGGGGGGGATTATACCCTCCTTCCTTAGAGGAAACCTCTGTATGAATCCTGCTACTGAGTCCAACAGTTATGCTTTTCTTCTCCAAGTCAGTAAGTGGGATACATATTGAGTCATATATGATCATGGTCAATGCCTGCCTTGCAGAGAAAGGGTTGCAGGGATCAAAAACAGATATGACAGGTTGAACGACTGAGTGTTTGGAATCCTGCTGTAATCCACACCTGAGAGAAAGATTTGGACGCGGTTTGAATGGATCAGCCATGCAGTGACTGAGTGACTGCCAAAAGTTGGGAAGAATGCCCCTTTCATATTGGCTGCTGCATGTTTACTCCAACTCCTTCTTCAACCCAAGAGTTTGTATCCTTACTGGGTAGAATAACAGAGGTTAAGCTTGCGGACGAGACCCAATGAAGACACAATGGTTGGTCCGTGATTACGGAGTCGAAGCTCTGCTTGCGTCTTGCCAAGACACAGCTGAGGTTGGGGCTGTACCAGTGTCTGCAAACGCCATACTTCTCAATGAAACATACGCAACTAAGGAACCAGTGCTCCATCCTCTTGACGTACCAGGCACAGTGAAGTTGCAAGGGTATCACTACATATTATCCCCACCAAAAATATCGCCGTCTGGAACCGCCATAGGCGATATTTTTGGGGGGGATAATTTTTGGGGTTCTTGGTTGCGGGGGGTGTCCCCCGCTCCTTTAAAAATAATGCAGTGGTTGCGGGGGTGTCCCCCCGCAGGTTCCATGCCTTAATATTGCCACAAAAATATGGCGATATTCTTGCGGGGATATTAACACTTGGAACCGTTGCAAGCATCAATGACCACCTGCGCCTAGAGCAAGCCTTAGTGCATGTCTCCCCATGGACCCAACACAGAGTGACGGAGCAGTAGGCAAACGGAACATAAGTACAGGACACAGCCTGAGGCTGTTGGTACAAAAGCAACAAGCAACCGAGGATCTTCAGACCAACTCTTGGGTTCTGAAAAGCCACCAATCTCACCTGACCAGCCACCGCCGGATTCCGATTGCACTTTACAGTGACTGGAGACATGACTTCTGCCTCCAGACAGCTGCCCTGCTTACTTGCATGAGCATTTCAACTTCTTCGCAAAAAGGCAACTCCTCCAGTTGTCTTCCACAAGCCAGCTTGCCTACAAACCACCTTCGTCGACACCAGAATTGATGCTACATCACCATAGACCAGGAACCAACACCGTTGACCTCCAACCTTCCCAGGACCCGGATTATTAACTGTGGCTGGCAGGAAACATTTAAAGAATTCTGACCATGAGAATCTCCTGCAATCAAATCCCTCTGGAAAGGCATCAGAATAATACCACACCTATCTGTTACATCTGACCTGTGCCTAAAGGTCTGGATATCAGAACATCAGAAACGGTTTTTCACTCAGCCAATCGGAAGCAGGCCCATCTCTTAAACAGATGTTGGACCAACTCGTAGTTGAGCAGACAAGTCCACAAGTGCCCCTGTGGTTCTAATAGCCAAACTTGGCTGAAAAGTTTTGTTCTGAAGGACCAGTTTGAATGTAGACATTGGTTTTAGATTTGTTATGACCCTCACTCTGACAGGACTAATTCTACAGAAGTCTAATGTACGGTAACCTTCACATCATTTGACTTAAACTTACAATAGCTAAAGTATTATTTCGCTAAAATCCTTGTTTGGACATTTTCCTATTTACATTTTGTAAGTCTTACACTGTATCTTCTAACTTTCATGCTCCCCTACTACACAATGACCTTTTGTATTTCTATTTTCATTTAGGTTTATATAATGCAAACCTCGCAAGGAAGCCGCAGAAGGATGTACAAGTTATTTGGGGTTCACAGAGGTTTGTGAAAGGGGAGGTTACAAGTTATACATCCTCATTACGAGTTTGGAGGTATATCAGCGGTAATACCAAAGAGATACCACCAAACAGTATTACCGTTACCACCACTTGGTCTGGCGGCATTACCACAAGACGACAAGTGGTGATAGGTGGTGTTAGTCCCCACTAATTGGAGTCCATAGGGACTGTGACGGTATTACCACCAGCAGTATTACCACTTGAGGTAATACCACTGATTTGGCCTTTTTCGATGGTAAGGTGGAGGAATTACCTCCAGCATTCTGATGGGGGTGTTTCTGCTGCCTTACCTCCAAACATGTAGTTCGGTGGTGTGGTAATGTGGCAGTAAAACTGTTACCACTGCATTACCACTGTTTTTTTACCACACTGACAAACTCGTAATGAGGCCCATGGTAGCTTAGGTACCCCCCACCCCACAGGTGGGGTGGTATGTACCAGCGATCCCTAAGTATTTCTTGAAATAGTCCCTGAAGAGTAGCAGGTTTTGAGTTCCTCCATGAACTAAAGCTAACTCACAACAAATGGTTACACAGGGTAGTAAGACATATCTATCAGGGGATATCAAACACTGGTTGAAGAGCAAATTACGTACGGCAGCCTTCATGGAAAATATGCTTCATGTTGGGAGTATGACATATACTAGAGATTATTGTAATGAGAGAGTCTCTAGAACATCTCCACCAACATATATTACTGCTTATCCTAGCACGCATATTTTTCGTACCCATTTACTAATCAAATTTAATGCGACAGTAGTATTATCATCAAAGTGCAGGAGGTATACATTGTTTTATCGACACACACTCTGTCGCTTATGTGGTCATTTGGTGGATGAGACAAGCTTCCATTTGATTACAGAATGTGAATGCCTTGACCCTCTACGAATGAAGTTTTTTAAAGCATATAATAATGCAACTACCATGAATTAAATACCTTCTCTATGGTTGGCTTTTATGCAAGGAAAAGACACAAATTTAATATATTTTATTGTTCGGTTTTATATGCAATTAGCTGAAATGTTTAAATGTCTTCAATAAGTCTTGAGTCCTCCTTGCGGATATTTTATGTAAACTGTGTAATCTTTTTTGTATATGAATTGTAAGTCATGTGTTATACAAAGCCTTGTTGCTATATGTATATCTAATAAATTGAATTAAATAAAGAAGCTTTTGAGCAGTCGTGACCGCGACCAGGACAGTGTTCCAATAGGCTGGGGCATAGTGTTGTAGTGCATCTCCTTTGGGAAGGAGATCTCTCTAGTGAAGAGAGCATACATTATGATGTCATGGAATGTTGGTGCATGTTTCTTATTGGGTTCCAAGTTGGGCAGTTGGAGGAGAGAGCTGAAGGGGAGGGAGCCCATGAGATGTGGGGTCTTCTTTTCTGACTTATTAACCTAATAAATCTACATGTATGACTTACCTGCTTCCGCTTCATCTTCATAACAATGGCGACGAGGATGGGATGAGATTTGATGGAACGCAGGAGAAAAAGAAGATCCCAGCTGTGATATGCCGCTTCGACGAGCCCCGTGTTGAGAGAGACGTCCGGTGAACGTCCCTGCTCCTGCCGTCAGCCGTGCTCTCCAAATCCACCCATTTGTGCGAGAAGGCCAATCCGTTTTGTCTTCCGTGTGCGGTCCCTGACGTGGAACGTTGCCCACACGACGGTCGCTGATAGGACTGCACGTGTCATCCGTGGCTGCCCGCCCGGTTCCGTGTGACCGGCCGACGTGGAAAGGCTGCGGATATCAGCTGTCTACGCGAGCGATTCAGCCGGACAAGGGGCTGTCGCTGAGAAGAGGCTCGTCGTTCGCCCGGCGCCAGAGGAACATTTCTGGGAGGGCAGCTCCGCTATCCTGTAGCGTTGAGCGGCCACTGTGTAGAGGTCTGCGTGTTGGCCGCTCCGCTTCCCGGTAGCGTCGAGTGGCCACCGTGCGCAGGCCTGCGTGTCCGTGCCTCCCCATCGCACCTCCCCAACGTAAAAGTAAGTGTTTAAGTGTTTATAACCCTGGCGCAGCGCCCTCGTGTTGCCGGGCGTATGACGGATGATGGAAGGCGTGGGGAGCGGACTCCGAACCAGAGTACCGTATTCCTCCTAACGGAGAGACATGTGAAAGTGAACTGCCGAGGACAATAGAATAGAGGGGCATTCCTTACTCCAGTGAGGCGTTTGATTCCCCATAAGCCATTTGAGGATTCGAGGCAGCTAGTAAATAACTGAAGGTGTCAGGGAAAAGCATTTTAAGTAACATTTCGGAGGAAAAACGGGACACTGCCGCACTTGCACAATCTTCAGGTGGGTAGACACTAACCAGGATCAAGACATTGTGCAGTGTGGTTTTGCAGTGTTGGTCCTGATTGCCGGGATTAGTTAAAAAAAAAACACATAAAGCGCAGAAAAGCAACTGAGAAATAGTAATTTCCAGAGCAGGAAGAACGAAAAAGGTGCCCTCCAAGTGACATTTTGCATTCTGGCGAGATGGCAGCTTTGCCAGGAATATCTGGTCCTCCCATTTTTATGCCTGCCCCAGGCGCGGCAAGAATTGCGTGGCCCCAATGGCGCAAGGGCTTTTTGCACTACATGAAAGCAGCCGGCGGAACAGCTTATTCCAGCGAGAGGAAGTTGGCATTATTGTTACATTTTTTGGGCTTTGAGGGCCTAAGAATCTTTGAAACTCTACCTCAACTGGTGAGTGACGGAAGCGGTGATGAATTAAATGAGTTCGAATCCGCATTAGTGAAGCTAGATAAACATTTTAACCCAAAAAGGAGTACAATTTTGGAAAGGTACAATTTCCGGATGCGCACACAAGCCCAAAATGAATCTGTTGAGGATTATGTGACTGCATTGCGACATCTGGCTCTTACATGCAAATTTCAAGGAAGTTTCGACGAACATATTCGTGATCAATTCATGACACATTGTCGATCCAACAAGATACGAGAGGAGTTGTGGCTAAAGGATGAGCCAAGTTTAGATGAAGTATTGGACTTAGCGAAACGTGTGGAGCATTCCATGGCATGTGTGGCCAAACTTTCCAAAACTGAAGGAGGGGAGCCCAAAGAAAGTAAACCGGAGGTGTTGTCTGTGGCCGAGGGAAAAAGCAAAAGGAAAGGAAGAAACAGACAGTCAGGGAAGAACAATCCGGAAGAAAGGAAGGGTCAAGACTATATGCAGAGATTTGAGAAGAAAGAGGATAGGAAGGACGAAAGGCTATGTTATCGGTGTGCTAGTGCAACGCACTTTGCATCCTCCGTTGTGTGCCCAGGGCGGAAAAGTACGTGCTCAAAATGCAAAAGGAGAGGACATTTGGCATCGTGCTGCAAGAACTACCAATTTGGACAGACAGGCCAACGGAGGGTCTTGTATGTAAATGAGGAAGAAGATGGAAGGTCATCAGAAGACGAAGTTGTAGTGCCATTACAAAATGTTATCGTGAATACTGTTAATGTCATTACAAATGGTGGGGACTTTGAGGATTGTGAAAGGCCTTATGCTGTGGTAACGGTGAATGGGCGTAAGGTGTCAATGATGGCTGACTCAGGGTCGAAAATAACTTTAATATCCAGGGTTGCTTTTGAGTGCGAAATGAAAGGGGTAGTATCTGAGTTATCAGAGCCCGACATAAGTCCAGGAGGGTACAACCAAGATCGTATTGACGTACTGGGTTATGTATGGAGTAGATTTGAATTCAAGGGACGCAGTTGTGATGGCAAAGTGTATGTCACCAAGAAGGGACAATCTTTATTAGGGTGGAGAGAACAAAAGAATTTGGGGATCAGAGTCGATCCCAATCACCCAGAGCAAGTGCTGCAAATTTCCGAAGTGTCTGCGAGTCATGATAGATACATGTCGGAGTTTGGGAAAGTGTTTAATGAGAAGTTGGGAAAGGTGAGAGGGTTTCAGCACCAGATAACATTGAAAAAGAATAGCATGCCTATTGTGGCAAAACTCAGGCCGGTGCCTCTAGCTTTGAGGGAGAAAGTGCAAAAGGAATTACAGCAGCTGTTGGAGTCAGGTGTGATTGAGAGAGCTGGGGGGGTTGAATGGGTATCCCCAGTGGTGATTGTGAAGAAAAGTTCAGGTGACATAAGGTTATGTGTAGACATGCGTGAGTTAAATAAGTGTGTGTTGGTGGACAGACATCCTCTGCCCAACATGGGTGAACTGTTGACCATGGCGGGTGGAGGAAGATTTTTCTCTAAGTTAGATATGACGTCAGCTTATCATCAGGTCGAATTGGTGGAGGCGTGTAGGAAAGTTACGGCTTTTGTAACGCATGAAGGTGTTTTTCAATTTAGGAGAATGCCATTTGGGCTGGCGTCGGCTTCTTCAGTATTTCAGAAGATCATGGATCGTTTGTTGAAGAGATTTAAGGGAGTGTTCTGTTTTCAGGATGATGTGTTGGTGAGTGGTGCAACGATGGAAGAACATGACAGGAATTTACGCAAGGTGTTGAGGATATTTGAGGAGAGAGGTATTACTTTGAGAGGTGAGAAATGTGTGTTTGCAGTGACGAAAGTGGACTACCTAGGACATGAAGTGTCAGGGGATGGAGTTAAGCCCAAGGAAGATATGATTAATACCATTAAGAGTGTTGAGAAACCGAAAAACAAGAATGAGCTGCACTCTTTTCTAGGAATGACGGAATTTTATCACAAATTTGTGATAAATTATGCTGACAAAGTACAGGAGATGAGAAAGATTCTTAAGAAGGGCGCTGATTTTGAATGGAATAACCAGTGTGACAGGGAGTTTAACAGGATAAAGGAAGAAATAAATATGGCCGGCCCATTAGGGTGTTTTGACACAAGGAAGCTGACCATGATCACAGTTGACGCTAGTGAGAGTGGACTGGGAGCTGTGCTATCACAAAAGCAGGAAGATGGTTCTGAAGAGGTAATCGCCCATGCCTCGAGGGGTCTCAAGGGAGCAGAGTTAAGATATTCGGTACTAGAGAAGGAGGCTTTGGCATGTTTTTGGGCTGTGGAACGCTTCAGAAATTTTGTGTGGGGAGTAGAGTTTGTGTTGCGAACAGATCATAAACCCTTAAAAGCCATTTTTGAGAATAAGGGCCTTGACAAAGTATCTCGGAGAGTGGCAGGGTGGGTTACCAGGATGCAGACACATTGTTTTAGGATGGAGGTCATTCCCGGGAAGGAAAATGTTTTAGCCGACAGTCTATCGAGGATAAGGGTGGCAGCACCTGAATGTATGGAAAGTGAGGAAATGGAATTAGTGTTTGTCAACACTGATGGCATTGTGTCCAAGCAGGAGTGGTTGGACGAAATGGAGAGAGATGATATCATAAGGAGGGTGATTACATATGTTGAATCTACGGGGTGGCCAAATAAGGTGGAATTGGCAGAAGAAGTGAAGCCGTTTTGGGAGGTGAAGAATGAATTATCCGTAAATGATAACATTTTGTTCAGATGGGGTAGAGCAGTCGTCCCGATAGGTTTAAGGAAGAAAGTGGTAGATTTAGCACACAGCGGTCATATTGGGGTTACCAAGACTAAAGGAGTGTTAAGAGAAGATTATTGGTGGCCGGGTTTTGACAAGGAGGTGGAAGATCGTTTGGCAAATTGTCAGTTTTGTGTTAAGAGTGGAAAGGGAATAGCGGCCAGAAAGCAACCTTTAGTGGATGTCGGTCTTCCGTCCAGGATATGGTGTGATATAGCCATGGACATACTTGGTCCCGTGGAACTTGGTTATGCCCGGGGAAAGTATATTGTTGTGGTGGTGGATTTGTTTTCCAGATGGGTGGATTTTAAGGTCGTGAGGGATATCACGAGTGAAAGTATGATAAAGGTTTTGCAGGAAATCTTTGCAAGTGAGGGTTTGCCTGAGACCGTATTGACCGACAATGGTCCCCAGTTTATTGGAGAAAGATTTTCTAACTATTTGAGGAAGTGTGGAGTTGGTCACAAAAGAACTTCATTGTACCATCCCGAGTCAAATGGTGTGGTTGAGAGAATGAATAGGTGTGTGATGGAGAGTGTACGTATGGGAGAGGAGTGTGGTTTAGACAAGCTAGCTCTAATACAAAATAGAATGTGGTTTCTGAGGATGGCGCCGCATTCTACGACCGGTCTATGCCCGTTTGAACTCATGAGGGGAAGGAAGCCATACTCCATGGCTTGTCCGCCATGGCTGGGAAGGTGTAGGGAGACCGATCTTGTTGTGGATGAAGTGAGAAGATCATTAGTGAGGAAGAAGTCAGATTGGGTCAAACGTGAAAACTTGAGGAGAGGAAAAAAGGAGTTGCGTGTGGAGTGTGGTGACTGGATTAGGATAAAGAGAGCAGTAATAAGGAGGAAGGGGGAGTCTCTTTATTCTGATCCTGTCAGAGTTGTGGCAGTCATGAAAGGGGCTGTGCGAGTTGCTGGAGGGCAAGTGTGGAATAAAGATAGAGTTGCCTCTGTGAGGAGAGGCAATGTGTGAAAGCCATATGCGGGGAGATGCCCAGGAGAAAGAAGTAAGGAAATGGCAACTGAGCCGCTCATGGCGCTTTGTTTTAGATCAGTTTTGAATTGTGAATAAGTTAGTGTAATATGTTTTGTTTTAGATCAATTGTATGAAATGTGTCGTAGTTATTGTAACATACTGAAAAGGAGAAGGCGATCAGATGATAGATATAAAAAAAAAAAAAAAAAAAAAAGAGAGGGGAGATGTGTTGTAGTGCATCTCCTTTGGGAAGGAGATCTCTCTAGTGAAGAGAGCATACATTATGATGTCATGGAATGTTGGTGCATGTTTCTTATTGGGTTCCAAGTTGGGCAGTTGGAGGAGAGAGCTGAAGGGGAGGGAGCCCATGAGATGTGGGGTCTTCTTTTCTGACTTATTAACCTAATAAATCTACATGTATGACTTACCTGCTTCCGCTTCATCTTCATAACACATAGCAAGAGAAGGCCTGTTTCCTGGTTGTCTCTGAGCATGTCAATTTAGTCTGAAGCCCGGGGATGGTCTGGCTCCTACAGCAGCAAGCCCCACGTTGACTGCTCAGCCACAAACACCATTACTAGGAGATGAGGAAGAAGAACAAAGGGGACACCCTATCTAGCTGTGAAACCATTTTAACACTGTCCTTATCTTTTGTGCATATAACCGGTGCACTGTGCATTATTTTCCATCCCTAATAAATGAAACCGTCCCTGTAAATCTGGGTGCATGCCTTATTGGGCATAGTTGAGCTGAGGGTGTGGCAGCAGGACATTGAGTGATATTAGGTAATTTCCCAACAGGTCAGTGCCTCTGAAAGTTCCACGTGAATGGACAGGGGCAGCCCCACATCAGGACTAGGCTCCCACTTTGCTCAAAGGCCCCATCGAGTTGGTGAAGCTCCCTGATGTCATTTCCTGCGGGACTGCCAGTTCACCACATGCAAGCGCCATGTTCTGCGTGAAGAACTGAGCATGCTTCCCCTTGGAGAGGCACGCAGGGCTCCAGTATCATCACAGGTGTGTTTGTGCACCATCTTGTGGTTGTGGTCAGATGGTTCCTTCAGTTCCTGCATACTATGTGTTAGTCGTGTTGTTGCCATTTTCTTGTAGCGTTATAGTAAAACCACAGATTTGGCTTAACTCTATGACATCGCCCGCCGCCACCTCTAATGAACAATCTTAAATCTGCGAGTGGGCACAGGCCACGTACTCCTGTGCATGAATGGCAGAGCCACAGCAGTGTGCTGGGCCAATGCTAGACACATTGATTCTAAGCAACCATCTAGAGCGCCACCAGCTGAGGCGCATCAAGGGCTGCCATATTGGCCCTAAAACATCCCTTCTGGCCCCATTGTGAGGGGGCATCAAAATGGCACTTTCCGTAGAGTGGCATAAATCCTTAAATCAGTCCTGGTAGGCTTGCCGGCGATCCTTTGGTGGGTAATCTGGTAAGGCTGCCAATCACAGATGTTAGGAAACTGGTCTAGAGTACTCTAAAAAGGGGCGTATATTTACTTCTACAAAAATACAGATGAGACTGCCTAATTCATAGCTGCATACGTATTCAGAACGTACATGCATGTAAAATCACCTTTCATTCATTTATGACAATTCAAAAACAGTCCATAACAATCATGTGTTCTAAACATTCATAATTTAAAACAACACCAGCTCAATTGTATAGAGTTTGTAAACACGGTTTAAGATATAGAGACATAGTTGTAGGGCTTGTTCTATTGTGGACTTTCAAACAAATATTGGCAAGAGGCTATCAATGGACCAAAAACCTTCTGTTGAGAGCAGGTACAGGGACAAATCGACCCACACAATCTCTGTGGTTTCATATTTTTCCTTTCTGCCATTGGGTGTTTAAAGACTCCAAATAATCAGACTCTTTACATAATCTACAAGTCTGGTTCACTCGGGGCATCCCTAATCTAGCTCCTAACACTTCCTGTGTCTCCAGGATATTACATCTAAATAACATAACTAGTGTAAACATGTCTTCATTAGGAAACAATTTGATATATAGTGTTACATTGTTATAAGAAGGAAAAACCCTTATGTTTTCACCGAGCCCATGTCCAGGCTCAAAATGAGAATGTGAACACCAACCCAAAAGCAAAGCCTTAGATTAAACCTTTGCATTGCAAGCAGCAGCGTAAGAGACTAATCTACCCAATATTCAATAGCTGTCAATCCATCTTCACAGACACAGCACTTGCCATTCGCATGTTTAACCTTAAGAGGCATTTTCTCCAGTAAACTCAATTCAGTTTGTATACATTGAAATGCTGCGTCTTCCAACAGACCTCAAGTAGACTTCCAAAGATGGCTCTTTAATTCACTTAGCTGTGCATCTGAGGAGCCGGATCTCAGTTCCATACCATAAATAATCGTAGGGACACCTTTCTGTCCACACACTTTGATCCAAGGGATCGGGGAATCACCATCATGTTCCCTGTCAAAGAGCTTATGCAAGATCTTAGGCCCAACTTTTGTTGTTCTTTGTTCCTTCATAAGTGTGTTTTTCACGCACAGAAAAGGACAAGTTAAATCCTAAATAGGTAAATTCCTTAACGATCTCTATAACCTGGTCCCATACTCCCCAAACATAGCTTGCCACCTTTCTTTTCTAGAGGGCAGTGTGACCGAGAACGGTTTATAGTCATATAATCGAATGTCAAAATGTCGAAAGTCATAATCTCGAGAAAAAAAATGTCGAAAACAAAAAAGTCAAATTTTTTGTTATTACGTTTTTTATTCGAAATGGCGGGGTTCCCCCCCAATCCCCCTTTTTTAATTTTTTTTTGTTTTACCCATTTTTTTTATTCCCAGACCCCCAAAAAAATAATAAATAAAAAAATAAAAAATGCGACTTTTTTTTTTCGACATTATTGTTTTGGAGATTATGACTTTCGACATTATTGATTCGATATTTTGACTGCACACCACCGAGAACACACAGATGTGTGTTGGCAGGGCTAGATGATGATTTCATGAGTCCAGGAACAACATATGTCTAATCATACACTCTCATATCACAATCTAATCCATTCTGGAGGTCTTGGTTCCAAATTTCACTGGAGGCATGCTGCATTATGTGCAAGTAGATAGTAGAGCACACATATGCCAATTCATTTCTTCTTGGCAGTAAGCAATGCAGCCTGAATGTGGAACAACCATTTGGTTTGAGCCTGGTCTTCATGTTCTAATGGTATGTCAAGGCCTCCTCGATTCACTGTAAAGAGATCCGCCCTGCATGCCACATTAGGGGGTTCAACAACGAACCAGAGGTAAGAACTGGAGCACGACTGGAAAGCCAGGCCAGGCAGGCAGATGAGGATGCATGGGAACTCATCCCTGGGGAGTAACGTCCTGGACCAGCGCAAGCTGCCGGATAAGAAAGGCCGGCTCACCAATGTAAATGGTGTTGCTGGGCTCCGAAAGTGATGAACTAAGTCAGTTTTCTGTGCTGGGTAGAAAAAATAAAGGTCTCCATTGAGACCTGGAGGTTGCTGACCTTTTAACCCGAGGAATCAGGGAAAAGGCTGCCCTAAAGTGTTTAAGTGTTCCCGCTGTAGGGTCTAACATGAGGCGTCCCAGCAGCAAACCCTGGTGCCAACCACCATAATCTTTATTTTATCAGCATAAAGTTTCAGCCTTTCAGACTCTGATCACAAATTTACAGTGTTAAATTTGTTAAAAGCTCAGGAGTTGCTTTACTCCAATCCCTAACCAATCCTGAAAGGATTTGGAGGTCATCGGCATAAACGTCGACCTAGATACTGATGACTCGTCAGAAGTGTGCAAGAGCCAGATCACAGACAGTTTCAGAAATGGCTCAGTTTGGAGACCAGGGGGGGCCTCGCAAGACAGGAAAGCATAGAAAGCAAGACTGCTTGCTTGGGTACAATTTGATACATAGGGCAGAATGGACGGAAACATTGAGCTATTCAAGGCCAATCTTTTGAAGGTGGTCAACAAGCATAGAATGGTCAGCAGTATGAGCTGCCTTTTATGGACTGGACATAAGGGCAGTGACCTTGCTGTTATTGGTTGCCATGCAGAGGTCACCCAAGGTTGGGATAAAGACTGACGTGCTTCTTCTGGCTGAGCTAAACCCAGGTTGAATGGATCCAAGCAGTCAAAGGTTAAGACAGAACTGAATATATGGTATTTACGATAAAAAAGTCACCTGCGAACTCTATGTGTAGGAGCTTATGGCATCAACTTAGAGGAACTGGGTGTTTGCATGCATTCCAGTAATGCATGCTTCTAGACTAGGAAAAACTAAGTTATGGATTAGATACAGGTTACTGTGCGCTGTTTACCAAGCTTACTGAGTAATTAATTACAATTCAGAAGTAACAACCACATCGTGCACTGAAGAGAGACCGATGGGTCTTTGAGAAGTGTGTATGACAAACAAACCCAGAGGCCTTGACAACGACCAAATTGGTCGAAACACGTGTCGGCTATATTTTATGGACTATTGCAAGATCTCAATACAAGAATACTATTGCACAAATTAGTATTTGGACTATTCTTAAGACTAACAGAATCAAACAGATGCACTGTTAATTTTTGACTTATGAGAATAGTAGTTCCAAGCGCGGAGACAGTCTCATAACAAATTGGATTACAATTTCAATGCTTCTAGACTAGTGGTGAAGAAAATGCTAGCTGGGTCCTTTGTTAGTTACGGTGTCCGTAGAAACCTTTCTTTGACAGGGACCACTTTGGTATACAGCCGCATTTTTGCAAATCACATGTAGTCCCCTCAGCTCTGTCCCACCCAGAAACCTGCCAGAGAGGGGTATCTGAGCCTAAGGTCATGGCTAAGCCTCTAGGCAGCAAAAATAGAGACGGAAGAGAATACCAGCCAAGAGGAGCCATTTTATCAAGATTGGATTTCAGGCTCGGGAAGGTGCTGAGCATGTAACAGGAGGCGGTTGCAATGTGTGAGACAAGGAAAGAACTGGCAGGAAGGGCTGAGGGCAAGCGAAAACAAGCCCCCGCCAAGAGGAGACTAGTGGGCAAGTACTGAAGTGTCAAGACAAATTGACAGGCCAGGGGAAGGTGTCCAGTGATGGCTGAAGAAGAGCTGTGGGTGTTCTGGGGCACATGCAGTGAGGCATGAAAACACACTCTCAGCATCTGACTGATTACGTTGGACTCCAGCCTAGGTGAGCATACCAAAGAGGAATTTGTACGAACCCTAAACTGGGAAGCACGCAGGGGAGTGTTGTGGATATACCAAGAATGAGAGCAAAGTAGGAGAATGCTGTGTGTACGCCAAGATTGGGAAATGCTGTGTGCATATACACAAGGTTTGGTGAATACTACCTAGACTGGGGAAAATGTAGGCAAGTACTGTGGAAACACTGAAGACGGCTGCAATGCCAGCGAGTGCTCCAAATACATCCCGGACCAAAGTGATGGAGGTGAGTACTATGTGTACATCAATGTGTGAGGAATATAAGACGGGTGTACATGCATCCAAGACTCTGGGAAATAAAAAGAAGAGATGTGTATACATCTAAGACTGGGGAATTGAGGAGAGTGCTGTGTATACATTAAACACTGGTGAACTTCCTTGCATGCTCAATGCTGAGCACAGTCTGGCTAGTATTCCTGATGGCATACATTGCAACCCAGTGTAATGCAGTAGGTAGGGCTGGAATAGCAGTGCCTTCCCAGGGCGCTGGACTGCCAAACACAAAGAAAGGCAGGCTCTCCATGAGGAGAATCGGCAGTGCCCCAACCATGACACAAAAGTTAAGGGGGCACAAAAGTGTGCTCAGTTTGGGAAGCAGGCTGGAAAAGTCCCAGCAGCTGCTCCGTGTGTAGATGAGGCCACAGGAGGGTGCACAGCAATATCAGCCACCAGGTTAGAAGGTGCAGAGAAGGTCAGACCGGTCTTAATGGAATATAGGACAAAAGGAAGTGCATGGAGGACTCCAGTTGGGGAATTATGAGGAGCGAGTGGGAATGATCAGTGAGAGGAGCGAGCAGGCGAGGAGCTCTGCTGGACATCTATGAGTTATTGTTTGGTGGTTGGTACCACATTACATTCTTTACAGACACTAAGTGTACTGATGCTGACACAAAAATCAATATAGACATTCTTGTGTGACTGAGATTGAAAGTACAGTCTGGGGTTAGGTAAGTGTGCCCACGGATGAAGATACATGTGCGGTGATGCTTGTATTGGACATGCCATTCTTACATCATGTAGGTGATCACCCCCAGGCTCCACATATCCGTCGGGAAGGAGACATAATCGAAATTCACCACCTCCGGGGCAATGAACTCGGGGGTCCCAAAGGAAACTCGCAGCTTCTCTCGAGGCTTGTACCTGGAGGTGGAAGGAACATTGGCACAACGTCAACATCACACAGACCCAGTTTCAAGACAAACGACCAGTGAAAGTGGCGGGAGTGGCAAGGGGACGCCAGAAAGACAGACAGACAGACAGTGGAAGAGATGAGAGTGTTCAGAGCCAGGAAGAGGCGGCAGAATGACATATACATGGAGCAAAATCATGCACCCCATATGGACTTTAGGGAGATATCTTGGCCTCTCCCTTTCCCCCCTTGACAGTGCTGGGGAATGTACAGAAAGCAATGTCCCAAGCACATGCAAACAACAGGGAAGGTGTGGTCATCGGATATGGAGCGGGCTGGACGAGCAACAGGTACAGTGCGTCTAAAGAGTAGGACATGTGTTCTTAGCTGTCCCTAGATTCTCATAAACCCGAAAACCTTTTAACGGAAGAGGCTCATTCTCTAGGTCTCAACAGTTCTCTGTGGAGCCAGCAGCAGGACTTATATACCAGACCACCACTGTGCCGCAAATGCTTCCATCTCTTCTTTCCTCTCAGCACAACACCGAAACAAACAAACGACACACAGCCTCACAAAACAACACATGACGGCTACCAACCCGAAAACCTACGCTCATCGAACAGTGTCAAGCAAACTGAAGCTGGCAGCAGCCCATCACAGCTCTCCTGTCTATTCTCCCGCTCAGCCCTACTAACTTACACCCCCCCCCCACCCGCTTGCTTGACAGATCTGTCAGAGCGGCAAGGAACCGCGCCAGTGGCAACAGTGCGCAGTATAAGAACCTTTAACGTAACAGAACTCTTTTGGCTAATGATCCACCACCCATCGATTCAACATAAAAATAAATTGGCACTTGTTCAAATCAAGGCCCCATTGGGATGCACTTCCCAGCCATGCAGAATATATCTAAGATGGCGCTTGTGCAAGTCATCGCTACCTAATTTGTCATGGAACAACTCCATTATGAAGTCCGACAGGGAACAGGAAAAATGATCCTTAATTCCTGTCTGGACGTGCAAGAAAACGTGTGAAGGATGAAAGAGTAGCAATCTCCCCATGCCCGCAAACACGGCTGGCATTTGTGGGAAGTGGATCATGGACCCACCAAGCGATGCATGCCCATGCGGGCTATCCTCACTGAGATGTCTGGTGAGGTCCAGGTAGGCTATGTAGCGGAGCATCATTGTACGGTGGTATTAGGGCAAGCATGGGCTTATTGTGATTAGATGTAAATCGCACTTAGCTGAACAAGAGAACATTAATACATCCTATTTCTTAGATCTGCAAATTTACCTGGCAGGCTCTGAGACAAGCTCATGGGCCTTCTTGCATGGTGGAGCTCGAGGAGCCTCTCCACATCGCGGGAGTTGAAAGGTTAGACTGCGTGGCCAATAAAGATTGTGTGGCTTTCCAGTAAGATGGCCAAACTGATTTAGGAGTAGTTCTTTTAACTGTAGTGGCTCGTTTAACTTCAATGCCTCTACTGAGTAAATACTCAATGGGAATTCCATTTCCTTTATGACTCATGACAATGGATATCAGGGTGCACACTGGAGTCCAGAGCAGCCATATCACCGATACAAGCCAGCTGATGGGATTCCCATCGTGTTGCCACCCAAAAGGCACATTAGTTAGGCAGGCGGTGGAGTGCAATAAAGCCTGTTGTGTGTTTGTAAGAACAAGCATAGACTGGGAATGTTAGCAATACCTGGACTACATGCATAACAAACAGGTAGCCAGCTAAGAAAGAAGCCGACAACTCAGAATACTTTGATTGATTGGAAGGCAAAAGATGAGTGGTTAAAGCACTGTTGATCCCCATTGGAAAGCTGGACAACACCATCTGCCACGGAAGGTGGAATGCATGATGTGTGGCCGGACATGCAACTGCTGCAGAGCTACTGTCAACATGAATGAAGACCATGCCGCAAGACGAGCCATGGGATAGCAACTTCTTCCTCCAGCAGGAGACATCAAGGCGACTACACCTAAGCAGCATGTCAAAGGATGTAGTACGATAGATACTTCCTTTCCTACCTCAGCAGTCGCCCATATTTTAGGTAACTCACCATAGCAAGACGTGGTCTCAGATGGGTTCAGGAGGCGGAGAGACCAAAAAAGATTCACTTGGAATGGAGCATTGAGAATTGCACATGAAGCAATATGAGGTTTTGGTTGTGGGTTCTTCTTTCTCATCTTCTTGGTCGCCTGCTTTTTGGCCCTCTTCTTTTGGTCCTTTTCCTACTGCTGTCTCTGTGGTGAAGAACCTGGGGGTTAAGATCTCTGCTTCTTTGTCTATGGCCTCTCAGGTTGACACAGTTTGCCAATCTGGCCATTTTCAATTGAAAACTCTCAAAAAGGTCCTTCCTTTTATTCCTATTCATTTGCGAGGCCCAGTAGTCTCTGCTTTAGTCCTTAGCAAAATTGACTACTGCAATTCTCTCTATTTGGCTCAACCTGACTATTTGATGCAGCGTCTGCAGGTTCTTCAGAACTTGCCAAGGGCACCCTTTTTCAGGAACATATTTCCCCTGTTTTAAGATTGCTTCACTGGCTTCCGGTGGCTAAGCGTGTCCATTTTATGTCTCTGTTCCTGGTGCATCAGGTTTTTTATGCTGTGGCCCGAAATACCTACAGCAAAAATTTCGACCGTATATTCCTGCTCGTGCATTACGCTCTGTGGGCCGCTATCTTTTGGCTGTCCCCAGGGTCAATCGAGCAATAACTGTTGGATGCTCTTTCTCTTTCAGTGCCGCTATTCTCTGGAATGCACTTCCTGTATCCTTGCATATGGTCTCTGCGCATCTGCAATTTAGGAAGGCATTAAAAACCTTACTATTCTAGTTCCTTCTTTCTGTCTTGTGATCGTTGGTTTCAGCTCTTAGTGCCAGGTTGCCTTGTGGTGTCAGTTGTGCTACACCCTCGGGTGTGAACAACTTTAACATAACATAACATAACAGCAAAGACTGATGGATTCTCAGTTTGAACAAAGACATATCCATGCCCAAACAGAAACGTTGACCCAGACTAGCTTGGGTCCTGGCACTTCTGCCATTTAGTGGTCAATTATTGAGAAAAGGGAGAACTCAAAGTACATGGCACCAGTTTCTGAGAGCAGAAACATGGCCATCTTCCCAAAGCCTTTTAAAAGAGTCTGTGCATAGGCTGTACCACCAATAAACAGTCATGCGGCTTCAGCACAGCACAGTCCCAACAGCTTGGAGGTAGACCCTCCAGAACCTGACGGTATAGACTGCGCTCGGGAGGTGCTTCCATGGCCAAGGGGGGCTACAGGCAATCTAAGTTGAGTTTTACGCCAAAACGCCCCCAAGCGAACCGTGAGATCCAGTGCCAGCCAGTGGGGATCCAGGAGCCCACTGCAAAGTGGGGCCCCTGATGCAGCCTCTGTGAGCCCTGTGGTGGCACCCTCCCCAGACTGCACCATAATCCTGCACCATATGAAGGCTGGTTTCGACCTGGTCAACTCTAAATTGGACAATCTTGTTTTCAAAGAGGAGATGATACAACCAGGATAGATAAGGAAAGTGGATGCATTTCAGAAGACAAGGCTTGCATTTGCACACTGGAAGACGAGAGTGCTGAGATACACAAAAGGTCGAGCATGCAAGGCAAGAACGAGGGCCCTGAAGTGAAATCTGACAGAAATAACCCAGAGATGACGCAATCACAGAACATGGAGTCATTTGTCGAAAGCTTCATCAAAGAGTTGCTGCAGGACCCCTCATTGTCATCCCAATTCCTGGTGGAATGGGCACATAGATCACTTGGTCCGGTGCAGCGACCTGGGTATTGACCGAGAGCGGTCATCATCGTCTTCTTAACTATGAGACAGAGGGGCTCAGTACATCTTTGCTGGTGCAGAAATAACGTGCAGGTATTATCACATACCGGCACGTTCCTGCATCAGCAAAGTACAAGCTAACAGCTGGATGTAATTCTGCCACCCTAGCAGGAAAAATGGCCAGTATTACTGGCACTGATATTACTGGTGACAGTACTACTGGCAAATTCCCCATGGAGTCCTCTGGAATGGGGATTTACCACCCTTACCACCACTGATAATCCAGTATTCCATTTGCTGATATCCTGGCGGATTTACTGCCGTGATACTGGCAAACCTCTAATGAGGCACAGAGACATTATACTACGCCACGTGCACAAATTGGGTCGCCTAAACCAACAAGGCATTCAAATCTCATTCTATCTAGATGCTACAATTACCCTTCAGAGAGCACACCAATCCTCTATGACGGTGAAGCAGAAACTGAGAGAGGGGCCTACAATACGCCATGTTGTTTCCCTCCAGGCTAAGAGACGTTCATGAGAAGAAAACTATTTTTTTTTTAACAGCTCCAAAGAAGAGCATGGATTTCTGGACACTCTTCCCCTGCCTCAGCATAACAATAGCAGGGACAAGGAGGTGAGAACCTAGGTTCAGGTGCCTTAGCCACGTTGACTGTATTTATACGAGGAAGCTCCTGTGCCCCATATGGCCTGCACGGTGTAGGGGATGTAGGTTGGACCATGCCAAGGTGGCCCAGTGGTGGGGTTAGGACTGTAATTCATCTACTAAGAGTATGTGACCGAGCAGCCAATATGCTTGTCATAAAATGTTCAGAAGTGCTTTTCTCAGCGGCCCCTCGGTGGGAGAAAGGGCATTCTGGTGAGAGCATCACAGTATTATAAGGGCAGACACAGAGCACAGAACATACTCCCCTCCGGAAAAACCGCCATAACGGACCAGCCCACCACCACATGCACACCCTGGGGGCATTGCAACTCCACGTGTACCCTACTCATTTGGAATTTCAGAGCACTAAATAATATGGTAAAAGCATGCAAAATACAGCTTTATCTGGAGCGACTGAATGAGAAGATAGCTATACTTCAGGAATCCCACCTCAGGGGCTCCAGTAACCTATCATTTGTGAAGGCTCAGGATCCTATGTGTTGGTACCCCTCGTTTTCATCGAACTCATTAGGGGTGATCAACTTGGTACATAAATCCCTGCCCTTTATATTCTCTACTAGTGAAGCCGATCCGGAGGGTCGCTATGCCATTGTTTCGGGTTCTCGAGTGGGGGAGAGGACCATGTTGGTCACAGTATGCGTGTCTAATATTGATGACCACTATTCTTTTTAGAAACTTCCAATGCATTTGTTTGAAATATCATTTCAGTTGGCCTGGGGACTTCCACACAATTTTGGATACTAACAAAAACCGGTCCAGCACGGCCTCTTGATAACTATCTGCTGCAGCTAGTGAGATCCATAATATATTGGGTGAATTCTTCTGGTGGACATCTGGCGAAAATTGAAACCTGGAGTCTTTGAATATTCCTTCTGTTTTTTGGTCTATGAGCTTTACTCAACAATAGACCTTTTGCTTACCTCACCTGACGTGACACTCAAAACAATTAGCTGCAAAATGTTTTCCAGGCCCTTATAAGACCACTCCCCAATAAAATGATCCTTTGCATTGGCGGAGGCACTAGGAAAAACGTAATTTACCTGCCTCAATGAACAAAGCCCTCATTACACTGATCCCCAAACACGAGAAAGACCCAGATCTACGTGGATCATATAGGCTCATTTCTCTGCTTAATTTAGATACTAAGATATCCGCCAAAATCATTGCATCTAGGCTGATAAAACATGTGTCCTCTAAGACACAAAGATCAGTCTGGGTTCCTCCATGGACGCTCCACGGCATTAAATCTCTGACGCCTCTTCACAGTCATGGCACAAATTGACCCTGCAACGAATGCAGCGGCAGCCTTCTTAGAAGCTGAGAAGGCTTTTGATTCACTTTCCTGGGACGGCCTCTTTGCCACCCTGGGGAAACTGGGTCTGACAGGTTACCTTGCAAAATGCATTTGCTTGCTATATACTCTGAGCCCTGGGCTAGAATTAGCTTAATGGGTCGCTATTCAGATAAACTCCTTCTCGGTAGAGGCACCAGGCAGGGACGCCCCCGGTCACCTCTCTTGTTTGCGATATCTATGGAGCTGCGAGCCATCAGGATTAGACGGCACCACATTCTCAGAGGCTTGGGATGGGGGCAGGGAAAGATTATCTCCCTCTACGCCGAAGATATTCTACTCTATGTCAAAAACCTTGGCCTAAATCTATCTCCCCTCACGCAAGAAATAGTCAAACTGGGGTCAATACTCTGGGTCACAGAGTAATCGGTCCAACTCTATTCTATTCCCGGTCACCGACGCTACCCCTAAACCTGGTAATCTGGGGGAATATTTACGGGAACCATGCAGGGTGAAACATCTGAGCATAATTATTAGTAGGAAGCATTCTACGCCGTTACAAGACAATCACATATCCCTGCTAGATTCCACAGATCATACAATTCTGAGGTGGTGTACTCTTCCCTTATCCGCATTCGGCAGTATCTCCCTTACCAAAATGTTAATGCTCCCAACATTTTTGTATTTCTTCCTGAATATTCCGATTTGCCCTGGGAGGCCATTTTTTAAGTGCCTGTGGTCACTGCTGATACAGCTAGCTTGGAGCCCCGGTAACCCCTGCATAAGATGGGAGATCATGACAAGGCCACTGGAACAGGGCACCTGACATGAAGCCGTAATACCTGGCCGCCCAGGCCCACTTTGCCACATATTGGATGCCAGACTCCCCACTCTCTACGCGCCCACACCCCTGCCGCCCTTGTTACTGATCCCCTTTGTGGTGGACGCCAGTACATTTGATACAGTCCACTGTACCGTAGATGCATGGAGTAAAATATACAAAAGGCTGAATACCACGCATTCCTATACCCCCGAGGTAAAGCTGTGGGGGGTCAAAGAAATCACAGCTGGATAAGAGAGTCTTGGACATGAGTGGACATACTTTGCCTGGGTGACATTTACCCCCTGGGGGAATTCGCCTGCGGGGATCAATTTGTGGGAAAGGTGGAGGGTGATTTTAATTTGCTATTCCAGTACTTCCGCATGCCCAAGGCTTTTGTAAATGGAGTCATGCATTCCCTGCGGAACCAACCTTCTTCTCCCACTTAAACATATCTGCAACTCGTGGGATGCAGAAAGATGGTCTCCACGATTTATAAGCTCATCCAGGACCAATCTCCTTCATTATCTACACTGGACAAAAGTAGGTGGCAGAACAACGTCGGGCACCCCATTGAAGACACCCTCATTCTAAGTTTGCCGGTATCCTGGCAGTAATTCCGCCAGGATAACAGCAATCGGTGATACCGTTGCCAGCACTGAGTCCAGTGGAATATCCACTGGATTCCGAGGGCTGGTAATGGTGGTAACTCCCCATTCCATGGACCCCATAAGACTCCATGGGGGATTTTGCCGATATTACAGGCGCTGGTATTACTGGCACCTGCAATACCAGTGTTTTTTTGCCAGAGAGGTAGCCGTATAACTTCCTTCCAGCTTTTAGCTGGAGGTCATTCCGGCCACCTCAATGGCAAGCTCTTAGTTGGCAGGTGCAGTAACATGCCTATATACGGTAATACTGGCCCATTAATACCGCACCGGCCAACTTACAACAAGGGCCACTGAATGGACAGCCATGTGTAGCTTCACATGCAATGTCTCAATAAGTGCTAAACATAAGCCCATTCAGTGTAGAGTGCCCCCTGCAGGACAGATTCATTCAAACCCTTTGTGTTGGACGAGTGCCCAAGATGTTCAGCAGTTAATGCCACCTTTTAGTATCCAGTGTTAATAAGGAAAAATAAATAACGACATTGTCAGAGACACATGAATAACGAAAAAAATGTCTACGTGTTTAATGAAAGTATATGTAAGGGGTGGGGTAAGGGATAGAAAAGGGTGGGGTGGCTTGGGGGTGTTAGTAAAGCGAGGGGAAACGGGGTTAATTTAAAAAAAGTGACATTTAGGTGTCACTAAAAATGTATGTCGTTATTTATGGTGTCGTTATAAACACATGGAACCCCACGTTTTTTCACTGAATGTGGGCCTGTCCAGTAGTGCAGTCATTCTGGTCACGGACACTAAAATGTGCTTCAGGCATAATAGGTGCTCACGTCCCCTGAGAACCCTTGTGGTACCTGTGAAGCAAACCAATCAAGGCTCCTTGAGCCACTCAGAAGTTACTGTTCAGACATTCACTTCTCGCTAAAGGGAGAATCCTGTTGTCATGGAACAACGCCGAAGCCCCCTCTAAAGTGCAACTACATTCGTGTATGTCCTAGAGATCAACACCCCAAGGACATTTGGGAAACCCTGCGAGATTACCCCCGGGGCCTAGCATACATGGACGGGTTGGGAGACTCCCCCCAAGGCGGTATCACACAGGCCTTACTTGGATGAAAGGGCATGCTCCTTACCATGATGGAGGTTTACTGTGCAGAGTTCCTTGCACCCCTAGAGTTGATATTGTGTTCGGACATGTTATTACTATTTCATGCTGAAACGACCCCGCTGTCTAACAGTGGGCCTCATTACGAGGCTGGAGGCAGCCATGGAGCTACTAGCTCCATGGCTGCCTTCAAAACCCTTCCGACTCCGCCCTGGTGAATGGAGCAATTACCGGTCCATTCCGAGGTCGGAGGGACCGATAATTCCCCATTCACCAGGGCCATTCCCCATTCCCATTTGAGCCCCCATAGGGCTAAATGGGAATGGGGAAGGCGCTAATAACGGTACTGCTAATTGGGGTACAGTTATTAGTTCTAGAGTCCCTTTGCAGGTCCCATCCTTAACACCTGCAAAAACCAGGCGTTACGGAGCGACCCGCAACGGGAACTCGTAGTAGGGTGGTAAGGGATTACCGGCACCGGTGCCCTTACCGGTGCCGGTAATCCCTTACCTCCCACCTCGTAATGAGGCCCAGTGTCTGCTGGGAAAGGTGCATGTGCTCTGTGGGCCTCATTAAGAGGTGGGCAGTAAGGGATTACCGGCACCGGTAATCCCTTACCGCCCTATTCCAAGGTCCCTTAGCGGGACCCTCCAATAACGCCTTGTCTGACTAGGCGTTATGAACGGGACCCGTTAAGGGAACTCAGAGCTAATAACGGTACCGCAATTTGCGGTACCGTTATTAGCACCTTCCCCATTCCTATTGAGCCCTGTGAGGACTCAAATGGGAATGGGGAATGGCTTTTTCAATGGAGATTTACCGGTCCCGCAAAGGTCGGACTACACCGGTAAATCCCCATTGAACGAGACCGGTGCTGGACACGTTATTGGTTGCAGTCATGGCGCAAATTGTGCCAAGACTACCACCAATCTCGTAATGAGGCCCAGTGTATCTATTTGCAATACAATCCATGCACTGTGGTGCTGTAGCACAATGGGCCTCATTACGAGGAGTGCATTAGGGGATTAACGACGCTGGTAGAGCTATCGGCGCCGTTAATCCCCTACCGCACCATTACGATGTTTTACCAGACGTCCTTAGCGGGTCCCGCGAGTGGCCCAGCATGCTAGCAACGGGCCCGTCATTAACGGGCCCGTTGTTAGCATGCTCCCCATTCCCATTGAGCCCTATAGTGGCTCAAATGGGAATGGGGATGTACCGGGTCTGGGTTCCCGTAATGAGGTCCCACGTGTTTCCTTTCTGCCCAGAGCTACTTGTTCACTATAAAAATCAAAGTTTCATTTTTTTTAAAACAGGCCTGTCTGTTACTATTACAAACTACAAATAATACTTTCCAGGGACTAAAGGGGCATGGCAGTGACAAGCGGCAATTAATCAGTCGACAATGTGTGTGCCAAATCTACAGGTGGATGTAGGTGCATCATCCCAGTAGACTGCACCCCTTTTGGCAGATTTCACTGTAGTACCTCTGTAAGAGTGAACTAGTTTACTGACCAAGCACCCCGGCTGCCACATCTGTACTGACCAGTGCTAGTCTATGGCCTCGTCAGAGCCAAGAAACTACCCATTCATATCAGTCAGAGCAGCAACTAAGAGCAGGGGAAATTGCGACAAGACCCCTGCTCAGGAAACTCACAGCTAAAAAGGATGAAGTCACAAGATGCCCGTAAAGGACAAGATTTGTCTTACATAGTCCACTGGTGTCCATCAAACAAACGGATCAGGCCGGTACGTAGGTAGATCAGCCTCCTATCCCATGCAATCCTTGACCTTTATGAAGAGGCTGCCAGTAGGAACACCCATTCTGTTAGAACTGTAATGATGGTATTGGTCGATTGATTTGGGAAAGGCAGAAGATATGCACTGATCATGCGATTAGTGCACAGGATACAGAGAGCATACGTGATAGGTGATATGACATCCAGGGTTAACTACCAGGTGAGTGTGGTCACAGAAACCAAAGGGGACAGCAGACAGAGGAAGAGGAGAGACAGAAAAGGAAACTGACAGAGAAAGATAGAGAAATATGGACAAGAGTGGACAAGATGAACAGACAAGAGAGAAACTGCATTGTCCTTGCAAAAGGCAGACAGGGAGGTTTGATAGACAATGAGCAGGTCACGCACGGGAAAAGGACAGGCAGAAAGGAACACAGACAGGAGGCTGATACCTGCGGGCAAGCCCAAAATCAATGATCTTCACCATGTGCCCGGTCTGACTGACACACACAATGTTCTCGGGCTGTAAAAGAGAAACAGGTTATGGATGAAGTTCTCAAACTCCCAGTCTCACACCATTTCCTGCTCCCCATCCCTGACTCTGCGCCACCTTTTCCATGCCCTCTCATCTGCTATCCCTCCCTCTGCTTTGCCTACATCATACTGCTGACATTCCCATTCCTGGATCCTATCTATTCAAGCCCTTCCTCCTATCTGAACCTCTCATTTCCTTTCACGTCATTCCATACACTCCCACTCCTGATATGACATGATATGATAGTTTATTTATATAGCGCCTATACACAATGCTTTTCAAAGCACTTCAAGGCAAGGGAGGGAACAAGGGAAAATACAATGACATTCTTACAAGGCCATGAACAATAAGAAAGCGAAATTAACACAGAAAGGAAGGGACGGGGTCATCGGGAAGGAAATGTGAATAGACAGGCGACTACCGTACTAGGCCTGACGACATTTCTGGTAGAGGCGGAGATTAACAAGAGGGAAGGGGAGGAGAAAAGAGGGAGAGGAACAAAACAAGTGACTTCTGTCATCTCTTCAGCCAGCCTTTCCTACCTCTTTTTCCATTATCCACCTTCCCTGTCCACCTACTACCCGATGGCTACCGCCACCTTTCCTCAGCTCCAATCAGTACATCCATATCCCGTGCTCTTCCGATCTTTCCATGATACCGCAAATGAATTCAGTAATTAGCTGCACCCATTATCCTTTGATGATGCGGCACCAACTCAGAGCCTTGTTGGGAGGAATCACATTGCGCCATCATTGCTAGAGCCATTGGTGGGTCAAAGTTGGACTATTGTACTGCTTTGTATGCAGGCTCCCCCAAATATGCGATGAACACCTTACAGACACTGCAGAATAACAATACCCCCATCCTGTTCACGCCTGTGTACGCAGAAGGCTTTATAGGCGACCATTGACGGTAGGATTGATTTGAAATGACTAACCTTAGCCCATAAAGCATTGTTATGGCCGCTGCCCACGTCACATTACGAATCAATGACTAAAGTATATACCCTCTCGCGACTTGAGATCTAGTACTTCTCATCTCTTCCATATGCCACTCTCTAAACGAGCCCATGGCACGGGGAGAGCCAGCACTGTAAATGCAATCAAACACTGGAAACACCTGCCTCAGATGTTTGTGGCAAACCTACGGCTCTGAGCGCCATACCAACACCAAATAACTAAGATAACAATATGAACTGCTCACCCTCTGCCATCACAAAAAAGCCCTGAAGAATGGTTACAAGATGGCCCTGACAGAAGCCCATGTACAGGACAGATTGGAACAGATTGAATCTGGCACTTTGCTGCGTCCATGTCCAGTGAAACAATTGGAACTACAGGGCCCTGTTGCGGCTCCTCTACAGATATTGAATAGGTCTCTCCTTACAGTGGCAGTACCCAGTTCTGCGAATAGGCGTCGGTGGCACCTCTCCTGAAAAAGCCTTCCTTTCACCGGAGATCAGCAGTACCCCGGACAGCTGAGAGATTTAGTAGGAATGGGGCGTCTTCGGAATGTCTAATAGAATCAGTGTCAACAGCAAGCCCAGGTGAAGTGTCAAGGAACTAAAGCACTGTCGTTGGGCTCCATTTATCCGGCAATCCTCGTCTGCCATATGAACAAATTAGCACCTCTCTCACGCACTCCTGGCTCATTAAGGGTGAACACTCAGTCACATACATTACATACCCTCTCTGTTAGACGTTCACTATGGTGAACAAAAAGGCACAATCACACTCTTGCCACAGCGTTCTCACGCAATCATGGGTCACGACTGTGAACACAAATACACATGAATACTGTCTGGGTAAGGCCCTCAGAAGAACAAGTTACTTTCTTACCTGGTAATGTTCTTTCGATGGGATGGTCCGACGACGTATTCCATTTCTATGACAGGTAATGTATCTGGGCCTTTTATAGGTCACGGCTCGTCCACTAGGATGACCGTGGTCAGTGACGCCCAGAATAAACATAGGATAGGCCAAGCACCTCTTGAGCTCCTATCCATCACACACTTACACTCCTTCTCACGCTCCCCACCGGATAGTACTTGAACACATCTCTCTCCTCTTATATCACACATGTTTCCAGTTACTCTATTGGAAGAAGACTACGTTCCTGCTGTCCCTGGGTGTGACTTAATGCACCTTAGCTCGGATAAGGTCTACGTGCTTTGAGACCACTATGGTAGGAAGATGGCGCAGTATTAAAAAACAGATAATAATAATGATAATAATAATAATAATAATAATAATAATAATAATAATATAATAATAGTTTGCTCAGATAGCTGGAAGTGGTGCCATGTTATGTGCGGCACTTTTTACACAACAGCACTTTGCATTCTAGAACTTGTAGGACTTTACCTAGAATGGGAAAAATACAACAAGTCTCAGAAAGCAGCATACTGTAAGCTGTAAAGTCACAAAAGTCACAAGGCCATGTGTCAGCTACTTCAGGGTCTGACTGTGGTGCACACATGGGCACACACCTATTCTTGGGTTAGAAGATGCTATTCCAGTGGTGCATCTTTTTCTGCACAGCCCATAAAAAAAATATATATATATTTTGTATATAGTGCTGCATACCCATAGGTCTCAGAGCTCTCAAATAACAGATGACATTATTATCCCACAGAGTGGTACTCAATTTATCGACCTCGGAAGGATGAAAGGCTCAATTGACCCTGCCGGGATTCAAACCCGTCACAGCAGGCTGCACACAGATATCAGGGGCGAGCCCTTAGCTCTCTGTGCTATCATATCTGGGCCATTAGGCGCCCACACTCACCTTCAGGTCTAGGTGCAGCACGTACATCTGGTGCATGTAGAAGATGCCGTTGCAGATCTGCCTGACGAACACCATGGCGTCCATCTCTGTAAGGTTGTAGTTCTCATCAATGATCCTCTCAAAGAGCTCTCCGCCTTCCACACTGCACACAAAAAAGACATGTGAGTGAAGCAGAGCCTGGCCACAGGTGTCGCAGCGGCCCAGGCGTCCACGCCCATGGAACCTTAGGTGTGGAAGGGCTGTGCATGTATGATTTCAAAAGACAACAACATTAAGAGAAAGACATGGCAAAGCTTGGTGTTCAGAAAGATTGGCAGGTCCTGCAATAATGAAGAAAATGGCCTGGCAATATAGTTCTGAGGGTTTCTTAGAACAAAACTAAAGAAAATGCGGAGTTTGTACAGCACAGAGCACACTACTGGCAAGCCTTTTCCAGTACAGAACTGCACCTACTCCTAACAACTCTGTCCCAGCACAGCTCCCAGTACTTCTAAGTTATAAAAACTACAGGCAAAAAAGTTCACAGCACAGTACACACAGATGGCCCTCCAGGATGCTGAGAAGGGGTACTCACTACTCTAGGAAGAGGAAGATGCTGTCGGGCAGCTCCAAGGCATCGTACATCAGGATCAGGTTCAGGTGGTTCAGTTGGTTCATCACGTCCACCTCGTTCAGCGCCATCTCCTGCGGAGCAAGCAAGGACCCGTTAGTAGATGCGTCAGGTACACAAGACTCTCTATTCAAAGCTGTCTCCTGCAGAGCAAGCAAGGACCCGTTAGTAGATGCGTCAGGTACACAAGACTCTCTATTCAAAGCTGTCTCCTGCGGAGCAAGCAAGGGCCCGTTAGAAGATGCACCAGGTACAGGAGACTTTCTATTCAAGCTGTCTCCTGCGGAGCAAGCAAGGACCCGTTAGTAGACAGGTCAGGTACACAAGACTCTCTATTCAAAGCTGTCTCCTGCGGAGGAAGCAAGGATCTGTTGGTAGACACGTCAGGTACACAAGACTCTCTATTCAAAGCTGTCTCTTGTGGAGCAAGCAAGGACCCGTTAGTAGACGCGTAAGGTACAGGAGACTCTCTATTCAAAGCTGTCTCCTGCGGAGCAAGCAAGGACCCGTTAGTAGACGCGTCAGGTACACAAGACTCTTTATTCAAAGCCGTCCCCTGTGGAGCAAGCAAGGGCCCATTAGAAGACACGCCAGGTACAGGAGACTCTCTATTCAAGCTGTCTCCTGCGGAGCAAGCAAAGACCCGTTAGTAGACGCGTCAGGTACAGGAGACTCTCTGTTCAAAGCTGTCTCCTGCAGAGCAAGCAAGGCCTATTAGAAGACGCATCAGGTACAGGAGACTCTATTCAAAGCTATCTCCTTCAGAGCAAGCAAGGATCCGTTAGTAGACGCGTAAGGTACAGGAGACTCTCTATTCAAAGCTGTCTCCTGCGGAGCAAGCAAGGACCCGTTAGTAGACGCGTCAGGTACACAAGACTCTCTATTCAAAGCCGTCTCCTGTGGAGCAAGCAAGGGCCCATTAGAAGACACGCCAGGTACAGGAGACTCTCTATTCAAGCTGTCTCTTGTGGAGCAAGCAAGGACCCGTTAGTAGACGCGTAAGGTACAGGAGACTCTTTATTCAAAGCTGTCTCCTGCGGAGCAAGCAAGGACCCGTTAGTAGACGCGTCAGGTACACGAGACTCTCTATTCAAAGCCGTCTCCTGTGGAGCAAGCAAGGGCCCATTAGAAGACGCGCCAGGTACAGGAGACTCTCTATTCAAGCTGTCTCCTGCAGAGCAAGCAAGGCCTATTAGAAGGCGCATCAGGTACAGGAGACTCTCTATTCAAAGCTGTCTCCTGCAGAGCAAGCAAGGCCTATTAGAAGACGCGTCAGGTACAGGAGACTCTATTCAAAGCTGTTTCCAGAAGAGCAAGCAAGGACCACATTGGAAAAAGGGTCTGGCAAAACAGACGTGCTGTTCACAGCTGCCTCCCATGGAGGAAGCATGGATCACATTAGAAGAAGTGGTTGGTACATGAAAGCGACTATTCAAAGCCATCGCCTGCAGAGCAAGGGCGGGCCAGAAGAATACGTATCTCATCCAAGACTGTTTGTTCAAAGCAGTCTTGTGCCAAGCAAGCAAATGCCACATTAGAAGGAGTACGTGATACCAGGGCACTAGTCTTTCAAGGACACCTCTTGCTCAGCTAGCAAGCGCCACGTTAGAACATGTGTCTGTTACAAGGGACAGGCTCTTCATTGTCCCCTCCAGTAGAACAAGCAATGGACACACTTGCAGTGAGGTCTAGGGCTAAGAAACTGGTGTTAAAATTCACCCCATTATGGGCAAGCAAAAGACATAGTAAGCGAAGAGCCTCGTACTAGAGACTGGCTCTGCCATTCCTGGGGGAACACAGAATATACAAGTCAGCACTTGGGTATATATATATATATGCATATATATATATATAAGTGTGGGGCACACTTATATAAAAATATATATAAGTGTGCCCCAAGTGCCTTACAGATAAGCGCCGTTCCAGCCACGTTTACTCTCTTGAAACAGGCAAATACCCTCAACATCAAAAAAATAGAAATACTCCCACAGATATATTCACAGAAGTTACGCCAGCAGGGGTGACAGTGACTGGTAGGAGATCTTATATGACTGCTTAATCTGAAAAGGAACTTTAAGGTCAAAATGCATTTTTTAATCTGCATGAATTACTGTGGTGCAAAGAAATAATGGATTACAAATATAAACTCGCTTTAAAGTTCAAATACATTTTGGTCACCAGAAATATCCACCCATTCTGAATGGAAATCAATTTTATACTTCATAATTAAGGGTTTCACTCGCAGCTTTACAAAATAGGGAGGCAAATACTCCCACTAGAACATTGTATCTGGAGCCCTCCTTAGAAATGTGTGTATTTATAGAGCACACTTTCACCCCAACCACCCCCCCCCCACACCACGAGGGATACCTGGGCACTGATAACAGACGTATATTGCTGCCAACTCAATGGTGCTCATTCTACTGACCTCAAAAGTATCAAGAGCTGAGTGGCCCTGCCAGGATGCAAACCTCCAATCATAAGGTCTGACTCAGATCCATGTAGTGGAATCATAGGTCCACTGAGCTGCAGCCCCGGCAGATAACTGAAAACTCACATGAGCGGGCGCTCTTAAAAGCCCCTAATGATCTGTTTTGATATTTAGGGGGTCTTAGGGCGGAAGATGGTAAGAAGCCCCACCCCCCCACACGACTGGGAGGTTGAATCGTATGGATGTCAACCATTCCACAGCGGGATTCAGATACTGGCTACAGGTCTCTACATCTTTGGTAATGGAACCCTGATTCAATACCGAGGGAAGCTCATACCAACTTTAGAATGATCTTCTAAATCGGGGCTCTCCAGCCTAGATGTTTTGTACTACAATGCCCATCAGACCTAGTCAGCATAGTCAGTTGAGAAGGATCATGGGATTCACATTTCAAACCTACTGTAGAGACAAAGGCGGAAGAACATGTCCTACATACAGAAAGGCTGGCCTACACCAGCCACCGTGACCCCTAGACTCTTTATTCATTCATTCAAAACGAAGCAAGACCAACTGCACACAGACATTGAAATTTGGGCTTACAATAATGTTTATTGAGGATAGCTCTAATGCTGGGTTTAAGCAAAACAAAGGAAAAAGGCCCCCATCCCTTCCTTGATCCTTAGTAGCTTTCTTCCTCACCAATCAATCAGGGATACTCAATTGGTGGGCCTCTTGGGGCTCAACAAACGCCTGTATCCTGAGGTTGGATGGCTACCCCTTAGTCCAAATATAAAATCTCTAGACTTCTCACTCCTCCTGCTTCACGTTTCAGTTGCACGAGGTCCTGGAGCTTTAAGGGGCCTGCAAATATGTCCCGACTCCTGGTTCCATTGGTTCCAGTACTGTGCTTTTCACCCTGAATTCATGGGAGACCTTTCCACCTGGGACACATGCGCATTAGGCTTAAATAGCAACCAAGGTTAGGGACTGATAACGCCAGGCTAAGCCCGAGAGCTTCCACAACATGGCTGGCCACGTAGGCGCATTGATAAGCTGGGTCTGCTATCCTGTTCTTATTCTCTGTCTGAAGATCTTGTCTGAAGATCTTGGCTCGACCTCCCCCACCCCCCAAATACACGGTCCTAGTCCACCTTCCCAAAGAATCAATGCAGTGTTATGCCTAAAATGACCTGGTCTGGTCCCCCTCTCTTCCCACCATTATTCCCTCCCTACAACTTCTGCTGAACCTTGAAGATCCTGCCAGGTGCTGATACCTCCTCCAGGTGTACAGCAAGACTAATCCTCCCCAGCTGCTTCTTGCATGTCTCTCCACTCCTCCTACTTCTATCTGTCCTTTTGAATGCTCTTCTTTGCTACCCTCCGAGTGTTTCCTCCAATCACCACTGCTTCATCCTTTACCACCCTCCTCTAATGGTTGTTACTCCCCACCTCTCTTCTCTTACCGTTGTCTCTAATATCCAACATATTCCTTCTCCCCCCTCTTCCTCTCTATCTCTCTCTCCTGCCGCATTACTTGTGGTGTTACTTTGGTTCTCCTTCGATCCCTTCCTCTTCTCCTTGTTCTTTACTCCGTCTTGGCTCGCCACCTCCTTTTGTATATCACCATCCTCCTTCTCTCCTTTCTTTGCCCCCTTAGTCCTAACCTACTCCTTGATCTTACTTTTCATATCACCCTTGTTTTCAACAAGCGTATCCTCTTTATTCTACACACCTCGTCCAATCCTCCTTGGGTTTTCCAGTTCCTCCTGAGGTTCAACCTCCTCCTTCCTTGCACTCTCACCCTTTTCAGCCTCTTTCCCTTCCCTCTAACCTTCCCCCTCCAGCCTTCCTCATTCGGCCATGGCAACACATTCTCTTCATTCCAATCCAATGCTCCTCCAGTCCAACTCACCAACACCACCAATTGCCCTCGCCCACAGAGGAACCTTTCTAGTCCATAAAAAGGGCTCTCTGGGACTGCCCTCACTCAATTCTACCCAGTTGTCTATGGTTGCCTCGAATGAGGATTGGATGGTTGCCAATCAGATATTTGTTATCCAGCTTTTCGGGGCTGTCCCTTCTCGTTTCAAACAGCAGGCCAAGGCTTTGCATATGCAGACCGCCATTCCGAAATGCCACTTTGAGCATACGCCGATGGGTGTGGCAATAGCAGAGTGCCTTACTTCACGGTTACAGCAGATGTTCCTCCACTGACTATGCTGGAGCCTTTCCGGCGTTCCTAATGATTGCATGCCTAAACTACCCATGAGTGGCAGGGTTCTTGTCACAGGAAGAGTGGGTGTGTTTGGGGTTCAATGATGCTGCCAGCTTGCAGGGGTTCCTAGACAAGCGCTTGCAAGCTGAATGGAGTATTGCGGGGTAGGCCCAGACTGCAGCCAGGCCAGACCAATCCCAAAGGTCACCCCACACTGTACCCCACTTATTACAGGCGGTTTATCTTTGTAGCAACAGGGCTTAGGTTTATACAAAGTATAGAGATCATTGCATTAAGTGACTAACTCTGGAATCAAGGTGTAACCTGCAGGTAACAAGGATGGAGCGTGGTAGAGCCGACTGACATTTCGTCCTCCCAAGGTTGAACAAGGAGAACCACAGAGGTGAGTAATAATAACACCTATTATGTAAATCATCACAAAAAGGCAAACATTTGCACTAGCAACCTCTGTGCCATTGTAGGGATATATATTTTCATCTTGATTGAATATAGCTCTGTGGGGAAGCGGGAAGCATTGTGTACTCTCAACCATCCCATTCCTTCAGTAAGAAAGTCATAGCATGTGTCTGTAGGCCAAGCACCCTCTTGCTTCTCTTGTCAATGACCACACATAATCATATACTCTGGAAACATGCACATAGAACTATATACTTCCAACAGGTGCTCACATACACACAGATCACTCACACACGCACGTGCAACTGAGACAGACCTTGTCCTTGGAATCTTGAATCTTGATGACTTTAGCCACAAGTTGGAGGCCTGTGGATTTTTCTGTGCATGTATGAACATCACCAAATCTGCCCCTGAAATATCAAAAAATACAAAACATTATATGTGTACGTTGAACCAGTCGCCTCATTGTTAGTGACACTCTCGTCAACAGTGAGTGTGTAAATGGTCATGCAGATGGCAAAGTAGTTCACAAAGGGCAGCGCGCGTAAACGGTTCAGCTCATGGTGAGTGTGTTAGTGGCCCAATTTACAATGAGATTGTTGACAAAATGTTTTGGGCGCAAAGTGCAGTTTGTGTGTAAATGTGTTAATCGTGAAACAGACAATGAATGTGTTAATCGTGAAACAGACAATGAATGTGTTAATCGTGAAACAGACAATGAGTGTGTTCATTGTCAAACAGACAATGGGCTTCATTACGAGGTTGCCAGTCCGGAAACAACGGTACCGGTAAGCTTGCCGGTACCGTTGTTTCCGGACCGGCAAACTACGAGTTCTGCAAGCGGGTGCCTTTTCAGGTCTAACCTGGCGGGCGGAACGGCACCCGCTCGCAGACCTTGAAGGGTGCATCCGTCCTCCCCATTCCCACTGAGTCCAATGGGACTCCAATGGGAATGGGGATACAAATATTTCCATAATGCCCCTGGTAAGTCCCCATTGCCGGACGCCAGACAGAAATGACTCCGGAGACAGTCGTGCCGTTTTTTCTAGACTCATAATGAGGCCCAATGAGTGTGTTAATCATGAAACAGACAATGAATGTGTTAATCATGAAACAGACAATGGCCCTCATTACGACCCTTGCGGAAATTGACTGACCGGACCGCAACAGCGTAAATAGCGTTTCCGCCATTGCACGAAGGAGCAAAGTGCGGCTAATTACGACCCATCGGGCACGAGCATTACGCCATGGCGGAATCCGAAAGGCTGCGATGGCGGAAATGACCCCAAAACGGCCCTTACCGCCGCCGTACGCTGCACCAGGTGCAATACCGCCACCCATCTTAGCGGTCACCGTAATGAGCAGGCACCGTAATGAGCGGGCACCGCAAATTACGGGCACCGTAAATATACGGAAACGGAAGTAAAAGCATGTGGCCGGAACGGGAAACAGCACGCCGCACAACTATAAAATCCGAATCCCAACACAACCATTAAAAATCCGACCCTGACACACATCCCAACCCGTTAGCAACCCCAGTTAAAAAAATAAATATGGGAAAGGTAGCCAAGAAAGCGTGTGATCGCAAGCGGCAGGTCCACTTCTCCCGAGAGGAACTGACCGTGCTGACCGAGACCCTGCAGGAAAATGCCGCCGTCGTCTTCTCCAGTCAAATGACCAGGACGGCCCTTGCCAACAAGAAGGCCATATGGGCCCTTGTGGCACAGCGCGTAAGTGCGGTGGGGACAACACCCCGCACGCCACAGCAATGTCGCAAGCGGTGGGACGACCTGCGGATCCGCGTACGCAGCATACTTTCTGCGAACAGGAACATCGCCACAGCTACCGGGGGGGGATCAGAGTCGCCCATCAAGTTGACCCCCTGGGAGGAGATCTGCGCCTCCACCATAGGAATGGAGAGCATAGAGGGAGTCGGAGGGATGGAGAAAGGAGTGCCGACATCCGGAGAATCAGGTAGGTTGGCCAAGAGAAACAATGCGAAATCCACAAACCACGAACATGTGCAGTACCATGTGACCCCATAGTGCAATACATACTTTGCCCTGACAGCGCCCTCTAAAAGTCAGAATGAATAAACAAATTAATCAAGATGCCATGAACAACCCCTACATGTGCAGCATGCACCCCCTAACTGCAGGCAGCCAAATGAATGCATCCTCAATCCACACGAAAATGAGACCACCTCCAAGGCCCAGTCCCATATCAGCCTCATGTACCACCCCAATGCATTTGATACGTTGCCATTCCAAATCCGACAGACCCATAACTAACGCTCGCCCCTCTTTACTCCACCACAGGGTCCGATACCAACGACGAGCTGCAGGACACCCCTACCAGCACGCCTGCAAAGAGGGCCAGGACCAACGTCCCAAGAGCCTCCACCTCAGGTGCAAGGATCAAGACACGGCAGCAGCAGGAATCAAGTGCCAGCACACTGGAGGGGACTGCAACAGGCACCCCAGCAGCCAGCAAGTCCACAACCCCAGCACCACAGGTCCCCCCAAAGAACGTATCTGATGGCACTGCCTCTGGTGGTAGCAGCACCATAGGTGACACAGCTGTCATGCCAGCATGCTCCGACACGGAAAACAGTGCTGGCGACGTAGGTACCATCCATGACCTTTCCCAATCCCCCTGCATGTCCCATCCCCTACACCATGACGAAACCACGCAGGGGCACCCAGAAGACGACGACTGGCCAACCCCCACAAGTCCTGTGCCAAGGCAACATGTGTTGAGCAGCCCCCCTGTCACACCACCGCAAATGTCCATGGCCCAGCAGAGGCAACAGTCCCTCGACCTGCTGATCGAGCAACAGCAGGAAGTGTCCACGCTACTCAAGGACCATGCGAATGAATGCGGGGGTTCCAGGGCAGCCATGGAAACATCCACCGAGACACTCAGGGCACAAATAGAGAAAAGTAGTGAGAGCCTCAGGGGAGAAATGGAGAGAAGCACCGAGAGCCTGAGAGCACAAATGGAGAAAAGCACCGAGAGCCTGAGGGGGGAACTGAATGCGACGTCCAAAGACGTTTGTGCTGAACTTGCTGCTGTGCGCCGTGTGCTCTCGGAGCTCTCACAAACCCTCAGAGACATGCATGGACGCGAGCAGGCAGAGACGTCATCCGTGGCAAGTTCCGTCCAGGGCAGCCCCCAACGCAGATCTGGCAGGAACCTGCGCTCCACGGGCAGGGGTGCCCCTGATACCCGTAGAGGGGGCTTGCAATAGCGTCTACCCACGGGCAGCATGCATATTTGGACACTGGTGTTGGGGGGGGAGGAAGTAGGGTGGAGGGGGTGTGTTGGGCTTCACTGGGTGGCGGGTCCATAGGGTGTATGAATCAAATCACATTAACAATACAGCACTTCATTATCATCCAATGACATGTGTGGACATTGATATTTGCGTACGAGGCCTTCATAGGCGTACAGTCCACTATGTGCCTGTACTACACACACACAGTGCCACAGGTCCCCTTTCCGTGTAATAGGCACCATGCGTGGTTGCTAGAAGCATGCATCTATGATGCTCTGTCGGATTGCACGTGCATCCTGTGCCTCATGGACTCCTTGGGGTGCCTCCACATCCCCACCCTCATCATCATCATCTTCAGGTGCATGCAGTACAGCGTCAGGGGGCATGGGCACATTCCTACGTATGCACATGTTGTGCAGCATGACACATGCCATGACCATCTTAGAAACCCTCTCATGGCTGTACATGAGTGCCCCGCCAGACCTGCTGAGGCTGCGGAAACGAGCCTTCAGTAGGCCGAATGCCTGTTCAATGACCACACGGCTACGTGAGTGGGCATGGTTGTAGTCCTCCTCATGCTGGTTCTGTGGGTTCCGGATTGGTGTAAGGAGCCATCTCTTCAGTGGATACCCGGCATCACCTGTATGGGACGAATAAAGGGTGTCAGTGGAATGATAGTGCTAAGTAGCCCCCCCCCCCTCCTGCAAGGTCATTGACGCATCAAATGGGCCACGATGTCATGCATGGAATGAGACTCACCGAGTAGCCAGGATCTGTGCCCTGCGTGTCGCTCCATGTAGCGTGGTATTCTTGTGTTCCTCAGGACCATAGAATCATGGGTAGATCCTGGAAATCTGGCACAACAATGCGTAAAGATCTTGTTGGAGTCACACACCATTTGCACATTGATTGAATGAAATTGTTTCCGGTTGCGGTACTGGACCTCCATGGCATGTGGGACAACCAATTCAACATGGGTGCAGTCGATGGCACCAATGCAACCCGGGATGCCGCCAAGTCCATGGAATCCCACCTTTGCGTTGGTAATCTCCTGGTACGTGCGTGGTAGTGTGATGTGGTCGTCGGCGTGCTTCAGGAGGGCATCGTGCACTTGGGAGAGTGTCCGTGAGAACAGTGGCTGTGAAATGCCATGCAACTGTCCCACTGTGTGCTGGTAGGTGCCTGTGGCCAGGAAGTGGAGTACAGACACCACCTTCAGTAGGGGTGGGATGGCGGTTGGGCTATCTATCATGCTCACGAGGTCAGCATGTGTCATGTCCACAATGGCGATTATGGTGTCCCGGTCCAAACGGTAGAGGGTGTGGATCTGCTCAGCAGTGAGGTTGAACGGATCAGCTCGGAGGCGTGGGATTGCGGGCCGCCTGCGTGTTGGTAGTGGCAGTGCTTGTGGGCCTTGCTGACCCTGCCTTGCCCTCCTCCTCCTCCTTCTCCTCCGTCTCCCCTGTGCGCCCGGTTGTTGTACCTGTTGTTGTTCGTCGTCTTCTTGTAGTTGTAGCACTTGCAGTGCTATCTGGTGCCCCAGGCCCAACATCGCTAGTCCTGCCGGTAGCATTTTGGAGTGGGAGTGGTTGTGGGAGGGGTTTGGGTCTGCTATATATGTGCTGTCGGCCTGTATGGCCTCCACCTGTGCTGATTGAATGAATCTGTGGCGGATGCAATCCCTTCTGGCCGAGCACGTCCCGCACGTAAGGCTGCATTTGGCCGCATGGCATCTTGGGATTGGAATCATGTATCAAATCCCGATGGCAGTGTGATGTACTTTGACTGATTTTCATGCTATGCTCCCATTGTTACACATGCTATGATTGCAGCCGCTTACATACCTGTGAAGAGTCAGTGGTATGTAGGGCTCGATCGATGGCCGACCCTCATGCAGCACAGTATCGTACTTCACCGACGGGCGTGGCGTCCCATTTGTGATTGCAGCCAGTTAGCATTATGACACACAGCCGCACTACATTGATGTAATTGTGAATGCAAGCGTTCACAGAAGCCTTTTCGACGTAATGTTGCAAGTGAGGAATTCGAAGGCCAGGATTTTTGGTTGCGAAGTAGCGGTGAGGAGACGCCCACAGGTCTGCCTGGAAATGTAACGTTCTATTGTTGAATGTCCTTGGGACAGGGCCCATAACGAGCAAGCAATGAATGACATGAATTGAATGGGATGCGCAATAGCGTAGTGGACGATAAGGCAGGACGTTCCCAAGTCCATCTAGCTTCACGACACTACAGATCCGGCCAGGAGCACAGTGGTTTTTGCAGACTGCATTACGCACAGACGCGATGGAAGTTTCACATATTATGTGAGTGAATGTTCATGCGTTTTCATTGCGGGATGAGGGAATGATGAATGGATGCATGGACAGATGATTCCATTTAGGGTCTGCCATGTACATGTGTTTTTTGATTCAATCCCCTTCCCCTGCGCTATGTGATGCAAGGCTGCCATAGTGGGACTTACGTCTATCTGCCCTTGTCGGATCCTCCCTGTCTCGACGCGCCTTCATACACTTGTGTCTAGGCACGTTACTAATCCCATGTCATGGGTTCTATCTTGACGGACGCATGCACAGTAACCGACGTTGCCAATGGTGTATTAACCTCGATTGGTTTCGTTATGTATCGATACTGATTTAGGGGTGTGTATATTCCTTTGGAGTGGGCTAGCATGCATATGGGTGTGGATTTGGTGTGTTGAATGAAGATAGTGATGCATCATGTGTCCTGTAGTGCAATCGGTTAATTTGTGTTTCATTTTGGTGACAGGTATCTCCTGCCCTATTGCAGATGCCATCTGTACGCCACTCCTCCAGATGGATTTTACTCTCGACACCTGCAGCTTCGGGTGAATCAGTGGAGCACCATTACGATCTTATGGGACGATCGCCAATGGGCCACATGCCCTTACGCTGTTCTGGTGGCTAGGTGCAACATTTCGGCCTTTCAGCTGGACTAGTGCCTGCCTCATGGGACGGACCTGCGGTTCTTGCCGCTTCCATGTTGCCTTTTGGAACGTTGATGTTGGCCCTGTGTGCCATGATGGTACAGGGCGTCACACAAGTGGAAGCTGGTCAATTATTGCAGATGCAGCCCTCGGTGATGATGGATGTTTTGGTGTTATTTTACAAATTGCTGTGAGGCCTTTGTCATTTGGATGTGCATTTAAATTGTATTCCGATATTTGGCGTGTTGCGTTATTCTTTGCAGGTGATGTGGCGATTTTCGATTTGTGGCGGTATGTATTGCGAGATGATCTGCATTGTGTTCCGCCTTCTGAGTTGAGTTGTGTGGTACAGTACTGGCCGCTTTTGCCTACGTAGCACAGTGTGGTCACGGATAGGGGCTGCCATTGTGACTGTTTACATGATGTGCTGTTCAGGGGCGGGGGATTGGCTTTTGGCCGACTGGTGCCTGTCAGCCAGGTCGATTGATGGTATGATGGGATGTTCAGAATGTGGCTGGTCACAGGTGCCTGTGTTTGCGTGCGTTTGTTGGAGGGGGACTGGGGTCATGTCCATTGGAATAGCTTCTGTATTGATGCCATCTGTGCCCTGCAGCTCCCATCGGCCCCTCTTGGGATGTGCCTGGCTGCTCAGTCACTCTGCCAACTTGTGTGGTACATGCTTCTGCTGATGGTTGGTTTGTTTACTGGCAAGAGTACAGGGCTGGTGCAATCCCCCTCAGGATGCTGTTTTGGATGTTGCCTTGCGCTGGTGGCAAGCGATGGGGGACTACTGTTGTTTTGTGTCATGTGTTCTTGATTTCCATTTTGATGTCTTGTACCTTCACATGCCTGTGCTGCATCAGTACGGCTATGGTGACATGCCGTACATGGATGCCCACTCACGGGGCGCTTTGAACACCTGCATGCATTTCTACGTTGGCATGCATGGGTGAATTGTAGATTTCACTGGTTGCATGGTGTGAGTACATTGCGCCTGCCAGGAGTTGTGCAATGTGGCCAGGGAGTGGAGTACAGGCACTCAGTGGGCCATTTACGGTTGGTTCACGATGCCGTATTTCTCGCCATGGCGGGATGGTCCATTCCGCCATGCCTGATGGCGTTAGGTACATGTCCGCTAGGGTCGGAATTGGCGTACCGTTGCACCATGGTGGTGTTTGCGGTTTGGCATGGTGCGCGCGCGCGTGCTTAGTGCAGTTAGCGTTGGCGTTCACTACGGTGTCGCTAATGGCTTCGTACTTTGCGGTGACGGGTCATAGTCGCACCGAGCGCTTTTCGATGGCGGTATTGCTTTTCCGCCATCGTTTTCCCCTTTCCGCCAGGGTCGTAATGAGGGCCAATGAATGTGTTAATCGTGGAATGTATTACACAGCAAGTTTTTTTCAGTTTGTACCTCACAGTGAGTACATTAATACTGGAACACACGGTGAGTATATTAAACTTGGATTTTGCACTGAAACAGAGCATGAGTGTGTTAATGTTGGAGAGCACACTGAGTGCGTTCACTCTGTGCCTCAAGGTGAGTATGTTAATCCGGAAGTTCATAATGAGTGTGTTAGTCTTGGATCTGACATTGAGTGGATTAATCTTGGGGCTGACAGTGAGTGTGTTAATCCTGCTGCTCACAGTAAGGGCGTTACTCCGGCCACTCGGAATGATTATGTTAACTATGCACCCATTGACACCCAAGAAAGGTGTCATATCCCTTACCCTCCTAATATCTCATCTATGTTGATGTCAAACAGAGAGGTCACGTCTCCTGGTCTCAGCGTGACAAAGCGATGTGGAAAGGGAGCTGATGGGGGTGGACTGTCATCTGAGGAGGAAAGAAGGGCAATTAGCCAAGTCATGAGGGGCATTTTAGATTTTCACTGATGCCAACACAATTAAAAAACAAACGCTTATTCTACTTTCACCTCCATGTATTATTTTCATCACTTATGATTATCCATGAGGCCCTGCTGGGTTGGTTTGGGCTCAAGTTTGAATACTCATTAGCCATTTCATGCCTCACTCTGCCTCCAGTGAGGAAGTCCATGGACTGAATATCTGCTGCCAGGCTCAGGCTAGGGTCCGGTGACATGCTCAGGGCAGCCACATAGTCCAATTTATTTTTATCAATACCTTAATCCATGGGCCGACAAGTTTTTCCAAACAGCAGTCCTCTCTACACTACAGCCAGATAAGGAACTGCTTTCAGATCATTAATCCACGGATCAGTCCCTCTTTGGACTCCCAAAACTATACCAGCCTATGCCATGATTGTGAAACAATGCCCTGTGCACTGCAGTGATGCACCCACCCAATTGGGTACACTGCAGGACCGAGACTTATCTGGTACTGCAGCTTTCAATAACCCATCCCGGTGCAGGCGACAGGACTGGCAGTGGTTCCCGTCTTTAGTCTCAATATTCCTGTATCATGGTCATCTCTATGGCAGAGATAGGGCAGGGTTAGGGTGGGTACATCACCTCTCAGATTTTACTTTCAGATTCCAATGCACTTCCCACAATGTTAAATGAAACTTAATAATGGTAGATCAACCTCCGGAAAATGTGTGCGGCTAATCTGCACACATTTTCCAATGCTCACAGCATGACATACGCATAGACCTGTGTAGTCTGTGTGGGCCCAACCTACAGGCGCAGTCCCCCCCCACCCCGTCATATTAAGCTGGAATCTGACAGGTGGAGTACACAATGCATCTCCAGAAGGGGTAGGGCCAAACCTTCCCCCTGGCATGACCAGCCTAATTAATTAACAAAGGCTCCATGGATCCACCATGTGCTTTTGTTGAGCCCTGTAGCTGGTCGTAGCATTCGCAAACTAATTAGAGTTTAATTCAAACAGGCCCACATGGGGGCGTGGCCTGGCTGGAAGCTAATGGCGGTCTAACCCCAGTAGCTCCACAACCCCGAGCAGCTAAAGCAGCACCTGCAGCCTCCTGAGAACATAACCAGATGCTGAAAAGCTGGATTGAGGGTCCTGAAGTGGTGGACCACCAGAATTTTGCATCTCCCAGGCCAGTTCACCAGTAAATACAGCCTGATTTGGAGGGATGTAATATCGCGGCCTATCCCGCAACGATAAGAAATTATGGCAGCTGCCTGAGGCACTGTAATTGTGGGCCCAGAGCCGCTCAGTTCCTACTCCGGCACCTGTACCCACGCGCTGGTTATGGACATTGTGAGAGCCGTTTCTGGAGCAGATTGCTTCCTGCTGGAGCATGACTGAGCGACTCATGCCCTTTTCCGGGCTCTGGCCATCCGTGAGCTCCACCGCAGTGGGAGCAGGTAATTACCTGGCAGTGGATCCTGCAATAGCGGGAGCCCGCCTTGGTAGATGGTGGGCTCTGCACTGAGTAGATCTGCCTGGAGACAGCTGGCGTGCCCTAGGGACTCTGAGCATTATGGCACATTGAAGCGGTAGAGTAGCCTCCTGCTGTTATAGTAAGTGCTGTGTCCCTACGAGCGCTGCATCTGCACCCCCCGCTGGAGCATGGGGAGTTTCAAGAGCTGTGGCCCGCTGTACAGAATCGCCCTGGGACCTTGACAAGAACGTGATTTTTGTAGATCCGACATCCTTGCCAACAGGATTGGACACAATGCAGTTCGTATTTACCAGGGCTGATTTGAGGTGCGCCTACCCCCTAAGAATGACAGGAGTCTACAAAGAGGCACATATCTGGATAGACCACCTCCCGGCAAAGCCTAGCCAAGGGGGGGGAATTGATGGCAGGAAAACAAAGTGTAGCCAGCACGGAATTGCTGCTTATCCCCATTACTAAGGCAGTTCTGGGTCTGTTGCTCAGTTGGCAGGACGGTCCTGCTTGTGCATTCCTTTTCCCATCTGGAAGCACCTATAGTAACGCTAAGCGCCCTTGCCTTGCTGGGCCACAGCCCGAGCCTGGTATTGGGGCTTTGTGGTGGCAGAGTTGGTGTGGAGGGTGCGCTGGAGGAGCGCCCGAGTCCAGTAGGTACTAAAATGGGGTGAGCTGTAGTGGAGCCTGAGAAGTCCGAGGAATCCCACAGGCAATTTGAACTGTGCATCCTTTTGCAGAACTGTCAATTTAGTGCGTTCTCTGGAGCAGCAGTGGTCCCATCCAGGCGCACAGTGAAGTTTGGAAAGGCTAAAGAGAAGTCATCAACTAGTATCAAGGAGATGCTATAGCAACCCAAGGGGGCCTCTAACCCAACGGTGGCAGCGGAGGAGGAAGCCCAACCGGCCACGAAAGGTGACATCATGTGCTTATTCCAACCTATCCAGAAGGAAATTGAAATGGTGACATCGATGAAGGAATTAAAAATCTCCTTTCAGGAATTTTCCCACGATGTGCGACAGAATGAAGCCAAGCAAGGAGAGCTAGAATCAGCTTTCTGTGATCAGGCAAACTCCCATGATCAGTTAGAACAGAGAGTAGCGGCGCTCGAAGCTTATAGGCACATGGCTGAGGAGAAGCATCAGGACTGAAAACCGATCCTGTAGATATAAAGAGGGGATTCTGTGTGAGATTAAGAACCGGGACCTGGAAGTACATGTCCGGGGGTTGTTCCTGGAAATACTTGGAGACGGGGATGTTGGCCTCACGCTTGACAGAACACACAAGGTGTATTCCAACTTTCAAACGAGGCAGGACCTCCTCCCTGATGTTTTGACAAGCGTCAATTTCTTCAGTATTTATTTATTTATATAGCGCTAAAGACAGGCCCGCAGGCATGGGAGCGCTAAAACAGAAAAGACATACACATCCAGTCAGTAACACCAGAATCTCAAAACATCGTCACAATTAACAATGTAAGTGCAAAGGCATACACAGACCCCTGACAGCGTGCAGGGCCTCAACATAATTCTTACTGTGGAATCAGAGCTTGGGCGATACTGGGGACATTAAGCCAGGCTTCCGGGGGCCTTATGTCCAGCATTGCCCAGTCTCTCGAGCGCTAATGCTTAAATATTCCCTTCACTAAAATAAATATTAATGGCGACAAAAAATCTTTAAGGCTACAATTACAAAATAGGTTACCTTTAGCAAAATCCTAAATTGATAAATTTTGCAAAATACAAAATTTGAAAAAACAAACAAAAATGTGTCAAATTTGCAATGTGTCAATGCAAATTCATTAGTCATCGGAAATCTTAGATATTTCACATACATAGCCTGTGTAGGTGATAATGGCTTTTTCTTTCATTTATGGGAACAAAGCACGCCAGTCACCACTGGTAATTAAAAACAACACTTGGAAAATGCTAGATTGCCCCATGGAAGCAACTGTAGCAAGGAGTCCAAACCCTATTAATGGCAATTTGGGGTGCTGCGTTTAAGAATTTGCTTAGAAAAAAACGGTATTATAAAGAGTATTTTAGATTTTACATTTTTCCAAATGTATTGGCTAAAAGCACAGCTGAGGCAAAACCTGTGAAATAATGCAGTACGCGAAGGCCTCCCTCAGCACCCAGTTGTAATATTTTTTCTGCAAACATACATGCATTTGTTCTCTTTGTAAATTGTGTGTCCAGTAAAATATTTGATGCACAGCTAAGACACGTTTATGTGACACAAGAAATGGTACCAATACAATACAGGTGGCCAACAGGGGTCCCCTAAATATGGTCTATTGCAAAACTTTACTGACACCACTGTCTAGGGAAAAGACAATATACAGTATAATCATTCATGGAGATCAGAATCTCATGCTCTTTCTTTAAAAATGGTGACAAATGAAGAACACATACTCAAAACATTCTATTAAGTATAAAGTATACACTTTATATATTTAATTCATTTAGTAAATTCTCGAGACATCAGTCCAACAGACCCACCAGGTCCAACTACCTCAACCAAATCACCATCCCTAAATACAACCTAAAAACAGCAGGAGGTTCCAGTTTCCCAGTGTTAGCGGCCAAATGCTGGAACTCCCTCCTCCCTGACATTAGAGCAGAGCCTGCATTCTGGTCCTTCAGAGCCAAAACCAAAGCATAGCTCCTAGCTCAAACAGCCCTTGAGCATGCCTTACCCTGAGACGGGCACGTACATTTAGAGTTTGTGCTGCTCTCTTTCCTCTGTAAATATGACTTAGGTCTAGTGAGTGTATATCTGTAAAAGTACTTCTGTCTGTAAATATGATTGCCTGCATAGTTGTTTCCTCTATGATTCTCGTTGTTCCTGCCTGTAAGGTGATTTCTAACACACCTCACCCGCTGTTTTTTAAAAATCTTTTTGTTTTGTTTCTGTAAACTACCATGTACAGAAGCGCCCAGATACCCTTGGGTGGGGTGCGCTATATAAGTAAATAAACTAAACTAAACTACACAGTGGAAAATCTGCCAGATGCATATTGTGCACCAGCGGGAAACGTTTATATATAGATCCCATGCCATGGAAAAAAACAGACCTGAGGACAGCAACATTGTTCAGGTATCGATAGGACTTAAAGAACACTTCATAACGAGAGAGACCTGAGGACAGCAACATTGTTCAGGTATCGATAGGACTTAAAGAACACTTCATAACGAGAGAGACCTGAGGACAGCAACATTGTTCAGGTATCGATAGGACTTAAAGAACATTTCATAACGTGAGAGACCTGAGGACAGCAACATTGTTCAGGGATCGATAGGACTTAAAGAACACTTCATAACGAGAGAGACCTGAGGACAGCAACATTGTTCAGGTATCGATAGGACTTAAAGAACACTTCATAACGAGAGAGGGCTCTAAACCCGTGGCCTTGAAACAGGGGCCTGCCCCCTAGGGGCACCCAAAGGATGTTGAGGAGGGATTAAGATGACTGTTTTCAATATAAAATATAAGCAGATGGTCTATTGCTTATATTTAGACAATAAGCCCCTCGCCGGCGGACCATAACGGCATCTGGTAATACCCCCTGACTCCATAGTTACAGCCCCGGGGGCATTACCGGACACATTAATGGCCTGCCGGTGAGGGGCTTATTTCCATTTGCACCCCAGCCCATTAGACCCGGGTATTAATGGTCTTTTTTTTCAGTTGCAAGAGGCGTTGTGTTTTGCAGCCCAAAAAAAAAAGTGAAACAAAATGTCCGCCACGACTGGGAAAGAGTTTGTTTTCCCTTTCCACGGTGGGCATAGTAAACAAAGAAAATTGTTGCCATGGAAGAGAGAAGGGACTACAAGTAGTCCCTTCTACGTTTCCATGGTGGGCATTAAAGTAAATGAAATAAATGTAAACAAAAAAATGGCCGCCATGGAATAGGGAGAAGGGACTTCTCCCTTTCCAAGGTGGCCTAAAAAAAAAAGGAAGACCGGTGCGAGGGACACGTTGCAACGTGTGCAAGCTTGCCGGTAATGTAAGGCTCGTAAAAGCACCAATCGGTGCGTTTGTTTCAATTTTCATTTGGCACGCCGGGTTCTAATTTCTTTTAAAAGGAGTCAACGTAATCCTTTTTTAAAGAGCCTGCCCACCCTGGACATCCTTTTGCCCTTCCAGGTGGCCTAGAAACAAAATGTTTACTCAAGGGGGTGTGGGCAGGTCGGTATGAACAAGTTTGAATACCACTGCTCTAAACCAAGATATGTTGCAGAAAAGGGTACATTCTAATGTACATTTGGTCAGTAATATTTCTAACAGTAGGATGAGGCCTATCGCCACAGGCATTTGGGGAAAATTACTGGTAATTAGTTATTTCTCCATCAGTCAGCATTAGCAATAATGACCTCACAAGGTATCATAAACAATCACGTAATATATGAGACAGGGCTGCAGGTAACTATGAAAATATAAATGGGTTCTTCCTTTATTCCCAGTGGGCACATAATTGCCTGTTTGCACTGTGCCCAAATTGCACATCAAGTATAGTTTCGAATATGCCTAGTTGCATGTTTTCATTATTCACAGTTATCATATATCAAGGCGAGTTTCCGGTATGCTCAATAGTTATCATATCAAGGCGAGTTTCCGGTATGCTCAATTTGCACATTGTTGCCAGTTTCCACAGAGCTTAGTTGGTAAACCATTTCCAGTTTCAATAATGCCTGGTAAGACATGGGCAGTTTTAATAATGCCTTGTAATACATGGTGCCAGTTTGATGTATCATCCCCCAAACCACTGAGAGCACACTATGTCAATTTCCATCATGCCTAATTAGTTAATCTTAGGCAAATTTCGGCATTCCCGGTTTGCACATCATGGCCAGTAGCAATCATGACCCGTGTCCCTCTTTCTTCCCAGAGACTGCCACTACTGTAAGAGGAAGGCATGGTATCAAACAGTCAATGCAGACACAAGTGATCACAGTTCAAGGGTGTTTATTGACCTTCAATTGGGTTTGAAAAACGCCTATCTAATCCTAAATCTAAAGATGGGAGCAAACTATGACCATCAAATAATAATAACGCAGTCCTAAGAGTCCAGTCAAAATAAAAGTTCCTATACTCATAAACATATTGCCAATCCTTAGTTCTAAATACAAATGGTGTGGGAAACAATGTTATACAAAAGAAAAGGGTTCAGGAAATGATATGTCAGGATAGTTGAGGCGTTAGCTTCCCTTCCCCACGTTTTCAGCATGGGACAAGATGGCACACTCCAGCTTAGCACATACTCTGGCTTTTCTAGCATGAGGATCAGTTCCAAAATCTCAGTATCAGGACCTTCTGTGTCAAAGTTTTTTTGCCATTCAAAGTCTCTTATTTCAGAGGGCCGGGCCTGATGCGACAAACAAACATTCAAGGTCCCCTTCTCTTTAGGATTCACATATGCACAACTTCTCTGGTGATTCACTGTTCACTCCGGGTCCCCCTCCACTAGTCTCAGACCCACTTTAACAGAAAAACCTTCAATTAGTCTCCCTTCTCCAGACTCGGACCAAATTTATCAAATTTTCCAAACTTTCTGTACTATATCAAAATTGAAGACTTTCGACTGTGTGCAGGATATTGCTTGACCCGTCGCATGACCACTTCGATTCACATTTCCTTGTTCTCCTCTTAATATAACCCTTTAACTTTCACTTTTGTCACTTCTCAGCTGGATACCTTACAGAGATCTTCAAATGAGCACCCACGCGGTGCCGGACCACTCTGTCAAAGGTATCATATCAAAGTCGCTTTAAAGTTCAAACACTAATCAGCAGTTCAAATTTACTTATGTCTTTTATCACACGTGTTTTAACAATGTTCGTTCCAGCACTTGCCATACAATGTTGCAGCTTACAACCTTGGATTCAACACAGACCAGTCTCGTACCAGTCTCCCCAACTCACCGGCTGTGTTGATTTCATTCAGGCTGCTTTGTTCTTAGAGCCAAGATTGGTACCACAGTGGCTACTGCTTCTCCCGCCTTGATGAATGATGCGGGTGGGCCCCGGGTATCTCCGACACACAATACAGGGTTCTTCAGCCTGGTTTCCTGGTCTTACATTTTCTACTCTCGAGGGATCTTGAAAGAAACAGTTTTCCTTTCGGAAAGGTCAAGGGAACTTCCCTCCTTGTGATCCCCTCCTGCTTTGCCATCTTTCTTCTCTCATTCTGCTGCAGTCTCGAATCTGCTGTTTCCTCGTGTGCTTTGCCTCGCTCAGAGTATGCTTTCATGCTTCGCCTTTTATCCATGTGGGGAAGCTTAATGGAAGTCATATGTGAGTGATGGTCAGTAATTGCCTGACCTCGCCTGACCAATGTATTGGGACAAGTCAAGTATACTGCTCTTGTGTTAGTCTGTTTCCTCCCAGAGCGGGCTGTCCGTGTGAAAGTGTTGATGCATGAAAAGTGGGGGTAAAGTTCCTACATATCCTATCTGATAGGATGGGGTAAAGGTGTTACAGGAAAGTGGATAACACATCTCATCATCCAGCGTCCCACTCTCAATCCCTGAAGACCGCTCACCCATGTGATCCTCCCGCACTGGTCCACCCAGAGGAGCTAGACCCAGAAGCGATGGCTGTGTCCCGGCCACCTGGATGACAGATCCCAGGGGGGTAATGGGTGAGACACCTACTGGTTTCTCGCACTACCCAGCACTGTGGTATAATCAGCATTTCACTCAGTCGGACCATCACAGGTCCATTTAGCCCATTTGCAATTCCCATTATCTTGAAGGAAGTGAGTTACGGCAGGATGAATGAAGCACGCAAGGCCTTATTATAAATATTGCAGTAATTCTGCAAGTGTTCTGTGGAATTACTGCCTAACTCATTTACTGTTACAGCCACTCGGCCTGGTGGTCTCACTACCAAATTACAAGCAGTGACAAATTGGTGTTAATCCTCATTTTTGCAGTTCATAGCACTGTGTGGTGACTTTTGTGGATTTACCTACTCTGAGTGTTAATTCTGCCATGATAATTTTACACTCCACACTCTTTAGGAATTAAAGACACTAGGCCTCATTAGGTGTCCGGCGGTAACCCTGCCAGTGCTACCAGCGGGTCGACGCTGGACCCGTAAAGAATTACTGGTGCCTGACTTCCCGGTACCACCAAGCTATTCCGAGTCCCGTGGCTGGGAAGTCAGGCACCAATAATTTTTGTTAGTCCCCATTCGCATGGAGTTCCATAGGACTCCATGGGAATGGGGACATGGGAGCACCGGCACCGTTAAGAGTGGTGCTGGTGCTCCAGTGAGAAAACTGCGAGCGGGTGCCGGTCCACCCGGCAGGTCTGGCCCTAGCAGGTGGGACGGTACCTGCCCGCAGAGTTGTAGTGTGCCGGTACAGAAACAATGGTGCCGGTAAGCTTACCAGCACCATTGTTTCTGGACCGGCACAATTTTAATGAGGCCCACTGTCCTTGATTGGAGCTCCTCCTTCATCTCTTATCGCTCGCAAATCATGCTCCTCCACCCTTTCCCCTCTGCATCCTGCCCAGTACCGAAAAGCGTCCCATGGGGAGCATCCCTATCGCTTCTCCTCTTCAATATCTATTTGAGCCCACCCCCGCACTCATCCGCTCCCACAAGCTCACCTACTACAACTATGCAAACAATACCTAGAACATCCTTTAAATCCCCAAATCACCAGGCTCCACCCATCCAGATCTGTAATCATGCCTCTCGGATATTGACTACTGGATGACAACTAGCCACCTCATCCTCAATCCTAGGAAAACAGAAATCCTAGTCTGCAGGAAACCCATGCTCCTTCCCCAACCTATACCCTGGCCTCACTCTCTAGGCCCCCCACGGCAACCTCCACCTCGGTGAAAAACTTTGGATGCACGCTAGACGCAGATGTATCCCTCGCCCAACACATCAATTCCATATACAGATCATTTTTCTGCCACCTACGTATCCTCAGGAATATCTTCCCATACCTCACATATCCTCACTGATTCTCTGCCATCATTTCCATCATTCTCTCCCGCTTAGACTATGCAAACTGCCTCTATCTAGTTGCACCAGCATTCCCGTTAAGGAAACTGCAAAGAATCCAAAACGCTGCAGCACGCCTGCTCATTGGCCAGCCTCCCAGAGAACACATCCGCCCTACATTAAGAGTCCTCCAATGGCTCCCTATTGGTAGACCAGCTACCTTTAAAGCCATGTGCATCACTCACTGTGCCCCACACAACATTGGCCCGGTATTTCTCCAAGACAAACTCACTTACTACCATCCCTCCAGGACACTCAGATTCGGCACAGCATCCCTCCTAGTTGTCACCCATTAGAACTGCACTAGACTGGGTGGATCCTCATTCTCCGTCCTAGCGGTTACCATCTAGAACTCTCTGCCCCTCCACATCCGCAACATTGACAATTACCTAACATTCTGAAAGGCCTCAAAACCTGGCTTTTCTCTCCCTTCCCGTGAATCTTCTTGCACTCTATGATGTGACTAACCTTCACACTTCAGCACTGTGCCCAACCCGACAACACACATATCCCCACCATGCAACGTGGATGCCGGCAACGTTCGCAGCAGCACACCGTGATAAACTCTTCCCATCCACACCCCCAACCCAGACAATCTCTCATCAGTCCCCCCTTCTCCGGACCCCCTGCCACTGCTTAGGCTCTCATTCTAGGGAGTCCTCAGCTGGCGAGACCAGCCAATCGCCTCGGACCAAGGAAAAGCAACATCGAAGATGAACTCCATCCAGGTTTAAGGTGTTTTTAACTAGCACCATGTCTGTAAACACTTGCTGCAGGCACGGTCAACCATCCATGCTCTATAGAATGCATCTATGGCTATGCAATTCTGGTCTAACAGCTCACCTAGCCGTCCACACTGAAACACCTGACGTGCCGCAACACCTCTGCCATTAGTATACAGCGGCAACCTATGAAAAAGTTAGGTCTAGCTGGGCATACATCGGGTCTCACGTTATACCAAACCACCGACAGCACCCGCCCACGTGCCTGACCTCCGGAATACTTTGTGGAGCCTAGCCAGCCACCCTAAGCCCTAACTGGGCAGAATGCACAAACGCATATTAAAGTTAAGTCACAGAATCCCCTATACATGGACTTTGGTCCTCGAGGGTGTTCCAACCACAAAGCACATTGAGGATACAAATGGGGAAGTGGCACTATGTAAATGAAAAATACAATACAATACAAGGTGTAGTGGAGGTTTTACCACCAGCTACATGCTGGAGGTAAAACCACCATTTCACCTCCAAACTCGGAATTTGGCAGTACAGTAAAATTGGTAGTATTTTCATTTCTACCGAAAATAGCGAGCACTGCTGAACTCGTAATGAGGCCCACTGACTCTGACTGAGTATCCTGGAATGGGGGCGGGGGGTTGGAAGGCTCCAAGTAAGATTTTGAAGGGCAAGTATTCTACTCCCTATTTTAAGAAGATTGGGGGTACAATGATGTTTTAGGGAATAAGAAAGTTATTCGTTTCCTGGTGGAGGTTTTTTTAGACAAGTAAAAATGCACTTCAAATCTAAAACAGATCTGGCTCTGTAATGCATACTTCTTTGCACCTAGTAATTCAAGCAAATTAAAAGATGCATGTTTACCTTAATGTTCATATTCAATTCGAACATTAACATTAGAGTACTGTCCTGTTCCACTGAACTGCAGCTACCACAGATCCCAACATATCTGTGGAGGTGTGGGTTGAAGTGGAGGGCATTTTTACTCCCCATGTATATTTATTTGGAGTAATTGCCTGCTTTTAGGGACTAAAAGTGCCCTGAAGGCTGCTTATTTGCAGGGCAGGGGGAGGTAGGGTACAGAGCTCAGTCACCAGACTGGGGGACTGGGACCCTGCTACTGCATGTACCCTGCCTACCTTAGGTAGCGACCATGCTCCCAGGCGTGCAGGTAAGGCAGCAGGGTAAACGGTCCACAGTGGTGACACCCCACACTTCTTGAATGGCGCCCCCAGATTCTAAGCCCACTGAACCCAGTTTCCCAGGAGTAAGTTGTATCTCTTCTTCAGAAAGCCCTGCATCCTGCCTCCACAGCTGAACCAAGTTGTATAAGTAGCAAGCAGTGGGACATTAGTGGTATGCAAGAAATAATTCCTCCCAAAAGGGGTTTTAACTGTCTCTTTGAGCATTTGTGCAGTGTCTAGCTCACCCCAACACTGTGTTGAAATCTGCCCCTAGAAATTGCTCTTATCTTCTCAGGGCCAGATATGACATTTACACTTACTGAGAATTACAGTGATGAAAGAGAGCTGGTACTAACTGGTAGGTGGGTACGCTTGGAGATTGGACAGAGATCTTAAGGCAGGGGCAAACACTGAAGCCCCTCATCCTTAATTTTGTGAGGGAGCAGGGGAAAAGACCCAGGCCCCTATTTAAGGCTGGAAGGAAGTATGCCATGTTAGTCTCGCTAGAGTGAATCTCGGTGACTTTCTGCACATCGAAGAGATAAGCATATGGAAGAAGGCCAGTGCAGACGATCTCCTTCCAAGGGTGGAATTGTGTATTGTTTCCATCCAAAGAGTTGGCCTCTTTACAAGTTCGGTGGCATCTCTGCAGTAAACAAGGGGGATTTGGGACGGTACAAGACGGAGCTCCGCTCTGACAACAATTGTCTTGCCGGAGCGAAGTTCAGTCTAAACCTGTGGCCCAAACCATCCCTGTGCCACTGAGATGTTTGCTTTGCCCCAAAAATACTCCTGTGTTTCAGCAAAGGAGCCCGATGGTAGAGGGAAAGCTCAGAGCACAGGAAAACACTGTGCTGGGACTAAGCACTGCCTGGCTGGTCCAATTGCAAACAATGATTGGCTGTTTGCTTCTAATCCTTATGATTGGCCAGAAGCTGAATAGCAGCTTTGGCTTTCAATCATAAGGAGGAACAAGTAGCCAATCAATGTGTTAGAGGAAGTGCAGTGCTGGTGGCTCACTCATACTTACCTACCTTCCTTGATGTGACGCTCTTTTACTCCGAAGCACCGGCGCCATCTTGGAGTGCTGAGCCCTGCCGTGCCGACTGCCAAGTCTTCCATCGAGATTCGAGTTCCTACTGCTTTAGGTAAGAAATAAGATTTCTGTCCTTATGTTTATGCCACCTTACACCACAGAATCACCCTACAAGTCCCCACAGCCTATGTAACCTGCTCGATGGGTACCCAAAAAGGGTCCGAACACACGAGGACACATCTACCAAGTTGACCCCTATGGGTGACTTATACTGATCTAGGGCAGCTCCTACTATTCTTGTAAAGGCCACACCAGCAGTTTTAGACCCTACCCTAGGAAGAGAGGCTGTGGTCACTGTAACTAATCCCAGATCGCCGCCCACACCTACTACTAATATTAGATTCCACTTGCTAAACACCAGATCGCTTGTGAAGCATGCCACAGAGGTTGCCACACATATAGAAGAGAATAGTATATGTATATGCGAGCTTTCGGATTATGGGAGATAAACCATAAGGAAGACATTGCTGCGCCAGAGCTACAATTGGCATTGGAGGAACTGGGTTTTGAGCAACTCATTCTTGAACCTACCCATAATCTGGGTCATTGTTATGACGGATTTCTGAACTCTGACCTGGTGGGCTGAGGTTCAGAAGGCCAGCCTAGTGTCTTGGAACAGAGTAACCTTCTGGACAAGCCAGACCAATCAAGGTAGCTTGGCGGCGGTCAAGACTAAGTCACAGGAGGGGTGAGGGTGACTGAAAGACCTCAATGAGCACACAGAGTAAAGGACACTTACAAATCACTCCCAGTCAGGTGTATATATATCAAAAATACAAATACATTTATTCCAAGGCCTTTGCAATTCAACACACAGTAAGAAAATCATAGCAATACTATTAAACCAATACAATCCTATCCATACATATATATATATACAAGACCAATGGGATCTAAAGGATGAATGCACCAAATGGGTCCACAACCTAAACAGGGAAGGAAGCAGGCAGTGCAAATAGTCTTTAGGACCTTCTGCATCAAACACAGTCGTAACTGAAAGGCAGTCCAATCCCTAAGATGAGGTGAGCCTAGTGCTCAAATGTACTTGCGAAGCTGGCACACGCGGTAGTTCAAATGGGCAAAGCAGGGTCTTTTGTAGGGCTGTAGCAGCTCAGGAAGGTAGGTCAGGTGATGCAGAATAGGTTCCCACTATTCGAAGAGGGTGTCCACTTGAGGGCAGAGTCGATTCCAAGAATTGGGAATAGTTCGCTAGTTTGCACTAGCAGTGGAAAGGAGAGGGGCCCTCAGGGGCCACTTGTGCATAAAAATGTATGGATGCACTAGGGGCCTCCGGTTAGGGTTGCAATTACTCACTGACCCCCAGCGCACTCTGGACCAAACTTCGGCTGTTGAGTCCATTTTGGTTGCAGGTTCAAATGCAGCAATCTCGCGGCTCTGCGGCTTTCAGCGATGAAGATACAGCGTTGATTCCCCTACGGGACACTGGTGATTTCTCAGCTCCTGGTGGATGGATCAGGCCAGTTCCACTGTAGCAGGCTTCAGGACACAGAGGACCACAGCTGCAATGAACTTGCAAAGTTCGTCACCACGGCTGGGCGACATGGAACCGCGTGTACTCCGGTTCGGGCGCACTCACTTTACTCCAGACCTGAGAATGCCAAGTGTACAAAATTCGGTGCGAGAGTGCCGGGAACACGGAGCTTGCGATGTACCAAGTTTCAAGGGCCTCCTCGAGACGGTAGCGGTATCAGGGCAAAACTCCTGGTTGGCCCAGGGACGCTTCCAAAAAGGCTTACTTGCAGGATTTGATGAAGGTGCCGAGAATAGTTGGTCCCACTATTCCAATGGGTCGAAGCGCCTTCGCAGACCTTCTAGGACGACCAGATGCAGAGGGGTCCCACGGGACGACAGCAGGTTCAGGGTGCCAAACCTTCCAGCGGGTCACCAGCGGTTCCTCGACTCGGCTTCTTAGATTCAGGATCCTTGGATCCTGTCCTTCGTTCAGTGAGAACTCCAGAGATCGACATGGTATGGGTGTTTGTAGCCCTCTCTTATCCAAAACCTCCTTCGCGCCAAAATAAAGAGGACCCAATGGGAGATCTGCTCACATACAGGCATACCATACATGGACCAATCATGGAATACAGTGGTCCACACCAGACTCTCTGGCACCCAGGATGAGTATTGGAACCAGAAGTTACAGCTTACACCCTGGGGGCGTGCACACAAGGCATGCAGAAGCCCGCAAAAGCTTGGCGCTTTGCGGGGAAATGCATCCCCAAATAAGGACTGACATGGGTCGGCTCGACCTGGGGAAGGTGAAGGGGCAAGATGGCCAAAGGACAGGACAAAAAACCTTGTGGTGTGACCATTTTGGAGCCAGGCTACCTAACCGTGGCAACCGCGGTAATCATGATTTACCTGGCAAGAAAGGGTTAAAAATATGTGAAATGATAAGCTGCCACCAGCCCTGTCCAAGGCACACTTCTCCTACAAAATCCTTTGTGAGCTTCTAGGGCCTTTGGAAATGACAGTAAAACCCAAGTGCACTGTGCTGTAAGGTACACTGTACACTTGTTACATGTTGCAGAAAAGTTGCAACATGCACTAAGGGAAACAAAGTCTTCCAGTACTGACTGTCTTTAAGGCCATGTTGGTTTCCCCATAAGAAGTGAGTAAAAAGCCCAGGGGAGTGTAGCTGTGCTCCTCTGGTAAAGTCAGACTATGGTATTTAAACAAAGCAAAACGTTGGGGGGTACACAACTGGATCGAAAATTACACATTAAATGGAAATCTTTCCTAAGAGTCATACCCTGGATTGGGTAGCTTGTCATAAAGTTATGACTATGGATGTATCCGTACTACCTTGCCCTTGGTCGGATCACTCCTTTGTAGAATTCACTGTAATAGCTGATTTCCCCGAGAAGATAAAACAGAGAATTGGAACAGAAGTCCTGTCACGAAACCTGAAAAACATCACTGTTGATAAGATTGAACCATTACTCGATTCACTGATGTTTCTTTCTGGCCTGGACTCTCCTGAGGAGCTATCAAGGGCCATATCCCCCAACCTTGAAAAAACTGCTAATACTTTACAACCAATAAAGAAAAAGAGGCTTAAGGAGGATACTAAGCGTAATGTATGGTTCACACCTGAACTACAATGCTTGAAATCTCTAACTCTTAAGTTCTTTTATGTTTGGAAAACTCATAGAATGCAGGCTGCTCTAGGAACCTATAAGAATGCAGCAAAAAACTACAGACTAGCCATTATGGAGGCCAAAAAGAACTTTTTTTATATTAGGGAAAAACCGCTCAGTCAGACACCAAGGAACTCTTTAATATTTAAAAGGAGCAGGAATCGATGACCAACACCGCTCCAGAAAGGACTATTAAAGATAATGGGCCTCATCACGACTTGGGCGGTAATGGTAACGCTATTAGCGCGGGCGGTATTAGCCCTACCACCGAACTCCCCGGCGCTAATAGCGCCGGATCACGAGTTCGGCGGTAATGTCAATCCCCATTCCCCATTGAGCCCATTCGGGAATGCCCCATTCCCCATTGGGCTCAATGGGGAAATTTCACGCTAATACCGGCGGCGGATTTCCCGCCGGCAGTAATAGCGCAAATTTTCGGCGGATTTCCCCCCAGCTCAGAGCTGGGGAGAAATCCGCCGAAGTCCTGCTTTGGCAGACCCTTAAATCCAGCGGTAATAGCGCTACCGCCGGATTTAAGGGTTACCGCCGAAGTCGTGATGAGGCCCATTGTTTGGTGTGATTTGATGCAACAGGCCATGCAAGACAAACTGCTAATATCAGAGAAAATATCACTGAGAAAAATAATAATCTAGTGAGCAAGGAGACTGAGAAAATAGATAGGGCTTTTGAGAGATCCCCCTCTATTCCGGTGTTTAACTTTACTGTGATCTCTGTAAATGAATTGTACGCAATAATTAAACAACTAAAGACTACAAAATGCAAAAATGATGTTGACACAGCAATGATCATTAAAACCTGCCCCCCACACTGTTAATAGCAATTTGCAAGTTTATTAGTGCTTCACTGAAAACTGGAATTGTCCCACAGGACCTAAAAAAAGGCTTGGCTTATGCCCATTTTGAAAAAACCATCTGTGTCAGTGGATCTGCCTAATAACTACAGACCTATTACAAACACTGCCTTCCTATTGAAAATCTTGGACTGAGTGGCCTACGGATAAATATCCCAGCACCTAAAAGCTCATCCTGTTTTAAAAGACCATCAATCGGGATTTCGTGTGCCTTTTGGAACAGAGACAGCTTTTTTAGAGTTTAGAACCAAGTTATTAGCCTGCATGGAAAAGAACAAAGCATCCTTATTGATGCTACTCAATCTTTTGCCAGCATTCGAACTGGTGGACCATTGCATCATGTCCACCAGGTTGAAGGAGGTGGCTAACTTCTCACCCTTAGCTATCCAATGGGTATCCTTGGTCTGTTGTAACTGAGAAAACAGGGTCTTTTTCAGGGAGGCCGAATCCGCTCCTACCAATGTTGGACTGGGTGTTCCACAAAGCGCATGTACTCCGCCTTGCTTGTACAACATTTTCACTGCCCCGTTATTTGCCATGCTAGCTTATGAGGGTGTGATATTTACTAATTACGCAGACGACACGCAGTGTGTTATCCCGCTGTCCGGCTTTCCTGACCTTTGCCCTTATTGAAACATGGATGATTCGTAATAAGTTGGTGCTTAATAAAGAAAAAACAGAGCTGCTGCTGATTGGGTTGCCCCATATGTTACAGAAACTGGGCCCCAACTATGAAAGTTTCCACTTAGGAGTTGAAAAAATTATCCCACTAAAAAAAGTCAAAACATTAGGAGTAATATTTGATCAGCGACTCACCATGAAACCTCATGTAAGCAGTATAGTGTCATCTTGCGCCTATTATATAAAGCTGTTGGCTCACTTAATACCCCTCATTTCCCAAGACAATGCAGAAACTATTGCTAGTGCGATCATAGGGTCTAAAATTGATTACTTTTCCAGCCTATTAATCAGTATTGATAAGGCTGCTCGAAATAGGTTACAGGTCTGCCAAAATGGAGCCGTAAGAGTGGTAATGAGGCTCGCGCACAGAGACCATGTCACTGCGGCAAGACATACTGTTCACTGGCTATCTGTCGAGCCCAGAATTCTTTTTCAAATCCTGACTGGTATACAGAAGTGCAGATATGGAACAATGCCAGAATATCTACAGCAACTTCTGGTCACAAGAACTTGCGGTAGATCATTGAGATCAAATAACCAGAACTTTTTAGCTATCCCTAAATGCAGAACTGTGAAAGTCTCTAACACAGCTTTCTTTGCAGTTGCTCCTAAGGTTTGGAATGACCTCCCTCTGGAGCTGAGAGGCACTGAATCTATATATATTTTCAAAAAGAGATTGAAGACTTACCTGTTTGCCTAGGCAATAAGAATCCTGACTCCTGTATGAATTTGCAAATCTGCATATTTCCATGGCTCCTAATTGTTGATCGTTGTTTTGTCTTGTTGCGCCCTCAAGCCATTAAAGTAAAGTAAAAGCCTGTTGATGAAACGCTATTGACTTAAATCAGGCATTTAACTACTTAGAGAAACCTGAAGGTGTCACACCCGCTAGTCCCCGGAGATCTGTGATCCAGGTGGCCAGGACACGACCATCACTATTGGATCCAGATCCTGGGGGTGGACCAGTGGGGGAGGATCACCTGGATGAGGGGTCTTTGAGGAGAGGAAGTGGGACACTGATGGGCGAGATGCGGTACACCCTTCCTTGTAACACCTTTTCTCCGTCATACCCCGTAGGATGTCTAGAAACTCTATCCCCCACCCCTTTTCCAACATGAACACTTTACGACACAATGACAAACAACGGACTAACACCTGAGCCATTTACCTGATATGTCTCAGCAAAAGGGTCACTCAGAGTCAGGCAATTGACAACAACTACTCACAGCTGACGGCCCTTTCCCCTCCCCACAGGGATGAAAGGCAAAGCACAAGAGTACACTATGAGCAAGGCCGAGCGCACAAGGAAGCAGCTATACCAGACTGACAGTTCAAAAGGAGACGAAAGGCGACGAGACCTGAAAGGACGACAAGGAGGGAAGTGCCCTTGCCCTTTCCAACTCAGGCCTGCAAAGCCTCCATAAAAGGAATCCTAAAACAGCTGGTGTGCGGCAGAGCGGATGTCAATGGTGTACAGGGCCTCCCACGCTGATAGTCCAGGCAGGGAGGCATTCTGGCTATCTTGGCACCGTCCTTGACTCCAGAGACAAGAAACACCAGGGAGTTCAACACAGCCGGTGAGTCGGAGAGAGAGCTGATAGTAAGCCGTGCTGTGTTGCGCTGAAGGTTGCAATCGGCAACATATTGTGAACGCAAGGACTTGTGAGCAAAGGACTTGTGTGTGTGTTTGAACTTTTGGAAGCCCAGTGAAAGGCCAGCTGCAGAGTGGTCAGGTGACGTAGGAGTGCTCATTCGAAGGACCCTGGAAAGCCCCTTTTGTTTTGCTTTCCTTTGTTTTAGGAGGACCTAGGAGAGGCTGAAGTGAGGTGTCAGAATGGTCCAACAAGGGTCACGTCAAATCCCTTGTACAATCAAAAGTCTCTGACCTGAAGCCAAGAGAAAGCTAGGGGAAGGGAAACCCAGCTTTCTGATGAGATTGTGAACATTGTATTAGAATGGCTATGTGAACCTGACGGAGGGATGCCAAGGCTAAAGCAAGATCGAATCCCGTACTGTGATAAAGCAAGTTCAACATTGCGATGACAAGAGTGAACACAGACAGGGAATGTCCACATTGGTTGATTGATGAACTTGTGATTGAAAAGCCCTAGTGAACCCGAAAGAGAGAGGCCAACCCTGAGAGAACGATTGAAACCCGACTGAGGTGAATCCTGAGGTGGGAGGGGAATCCTGAGGTGAAAGGCAATCGCCCAACGTAAAAGATTGAGAGAAGGAACTTTTTGTTTGTTTTTGATACTTCAGGTCCTCTGAGGCAAGAGACTTTGGGTAACAAAGACTTGGCCACAGAAGGCCCTGATGTTTTGTGACTGAACTGTAACCTTGGCCCAGGAGTGTGCTGTGCTCAGAAGTCCTGCCTTGTCCCGTGCTAGAAAACGTGGGGAAGGGAGACCTCAGCCATACCACCTTGACTTATCATTTTGTGAGCACTTCTTTCTTTTCTGGTGAACATTACCCCACACTATTTTGCAATTTAGCAGTAAGGATTGGCAATATGTTTTTTAGTATAGGCACTTTTTATTTGACAAGATGCCACTAGGACTGCCTTATTATTATTTGAAGGTCTTAGCTTTCTCCCATCTTAGATTTCGGTTTAGATTAGGCATTTTTCTCACCCATTCATACAGTTTAATAAACACCCTTGAACTGTGATCACTTGTGTCTGTCTTTACTGTTGCCACCATGAGTTCCTTACACTACACAGTTGGCAATGCAGCAACGTGAGCAGTTTAAGAGATTGGCTTCTAATGTTCATTTCTTTAATAGTTTAGGGATGAGTAGTAAACAAACAAGGGACACGCCCACATCACGCTGACCATACTGCTTCCGCCTAAGGGGGTGGGAGAAAGAGTTTCCTCAGTAAATTCGGTCAATTCCAGAATTGGCGGTAAATCCGCAGAGATATGATATGATATGATATGGCATTTGTAACGCGCCTATACACAGGTGTTTCAAGGCGCGACGAGGCAGGGAGGGGAGGAACAAGGGGAGACAGACAACGATCCTACTAGGCCAGGTGTCATTCAGATCGCGCAAGTGCAGGGGTGGGGAAGGGGGAAAAGTGCAAGGGGAAGGGGAGGGGGGGAAGTGCAGTACAAGGTAAGTGGCTTAAAGTAATAAGTAGATAAGGCCAGCTGGTGGCAAGTGCAAGGTAAGTGCAGAACAAGTGCTGGGAAAGGGGGGGAGGCTGTAGGGATACAGAGACAGTCCCGCAGTGCAGAGGGACTGTCTCTGTATGCAAGTGCAAGTGCAAGTGGAGAGTGGCCCAGGACCGAGGCCGTTAAGAGTGGTCCAGTTGCAGAATCAGTGCAGTTTCAGTGAAGGATATTAGCTGTTCAGCAGGGGAGAGGAAGAGAGAAAGCAGAAGCAAAGAGGAAGGTTTTGAGGTGCTTCCGGAACCGGAGATGGTTCTCCTCAAGTTTCCGGGAGGCAGGAAGGCTGTTCCAGAGGGAGGCCCCTGCAGCGGAGAGAGATCTACCCCCAGCTCGTTGCTTCGAGAAGCGGCTGACCCTGAGGGAGTTGGAGGCGGATGAGCGAAGGGCTCGGGAAGGAAGATATTTGGGAAGAGAGAGTTGAAGGTATTTAGGACCCAGGCCCCAGAAGGCCTTGTGGACAATGCAGAGGGTTTTGAACTTTATCCTCGCAGCCACTGGGAGCCAGTGTAGAGATTTCAGTCCTGGAGAGATACGGTCCCAGGGCTTGAGGCCAAGGACAAGTCTCGCAGTTCTGTTCTGGATGAGTTGCAGAGGGCGGAGAGTGGAGGCAGGCAGATTAAGATAGAGGCTGTTACAGTAATCCAGCTTCGAGAGAACCAGGGCTCGGGAGACAGTGAGCTTCTGGGGGAAGGAGAGGAAGGGAAGAATACCTCTGAGGAGGTGCAGCTGGTAGTGTGACTTCTTAGCGACGTCAGAAATATGAGGAGAGAAGGAGAGTGTGGAGTCGAAGATGACCCCAAGGTTTTTTGCCTTGCAGGTAGGAGCAGGGAGGGGGCCAAGGGAGGCAGGCCAGAGAGCTGCAGGGAAGGAGGGAGTGGGTGTACCGATGAGTAGAATCTCAGTCTTACTGGCATTAAGGCAGAGGTCATTGGCGGCACACCATTCCTGGATAGCAGACAGACAGTCAGAGATGAGGGAAGGAGAGGGGGAGGCTGAGGGTAGCCTGAAAATGAGCTGGGTATCGTCCGCATAGCACTGGAAATTAGGGCAGAGAGCGGCGATGCGGTGGGCAAGGAGTGCCAGTTACTGGTTGAACAGCCAGGGAGAGAGATTAGATCCCTGGGGGACACCACAGGTGGAGAAAAAGATGTCGGAGAGGAAGGACCCCAGTTGGACCTGGGAGGGTCGATTTGAAAGGAAAGAGGTCAGCCACGCCAGAGCCTGACCAGTGATACCCAGGTTTTCACGGAGACGGTTGAGCAGGATGGCATGGTTGACAGTGTCAAAGGCAGAGGAGAGATCGAGCAGAATGAGAACACACGGAGTGTTGGAATCGAGGTTCAAGAGCAGGTCTTCACGGATGTTCAGGAGAGCAGTTTCCGTGCTTCTGGCAGCTCTGAAGCCAGATTGATGGTCATGAAGACTACCAACAGATTCAGCATGGAGGTTAAGCTGGGAGATGGCCAGTTTCTCCAGGAGCTTGCCCAGGAAGGGAGTGATGGAGATAGGGCGATAGTTAGCCGGGCAGGAGGGGTCGGAAGAGGGTTTCTTGAGAAGAGGGTGCACAAGGGAGTGCTTGAGGGGGGAAGGGAAGACTCCAGAGGCGAAGGAGTGGTTGCAAAAGTCAGCCAGGGCAGGAGCCAGGGAGTCGATGTGGTCCTTGATAGTTTTGGAGGAACAGGGGTGAACCTGTTTAGACAAGACTTTCATAGATCGGACTTGTCTGGAAACCTTGTCAGCAGAGAAAAGTGGAAAGGCAGAGAAAGAGGGAGGAGGGGTGACTGCAGAAGGGCCAGAGGAAGAGCCGGGAAGGGAGGGAGGGAGGTGAAAGGAGGAGAGCGAGGACAGGATGTCCTGAGTTTTAGAGATGAAGTGAGAGGCCAGTGCAGTGCAGAGGGCCTGGGAGGGGACAGGAGAGGTAGAGACTGCAACAGGGTTGGCCAGCTCCTTGCAGATTTTAAAGAGTTCGGCAGAGTTGTTAGATGCCGCAGAGATGCGGGCTTGGATAAGGGCTCTCTTCTTGGTGAGAACGGAGAGCCGGTACTGCCTTTGGAGCAGGCGGCAGGCCAGTTTGTCAGAGGATGAACATGAAGCACGCCATTTCCTCTCTGCAACCCTGCACTTGCGTTTTAGGGTGGCGAGATCCGAGTCATACCAGGAGTTACATTTGGCTTTGGGCTTCAGGCGGATTCTCATGACGGGGGCAAGGATATCAAGAGTAACAGATATAGCAGAGTGGAGCATGGAGAGGGCTGTGTCAGGGTGGGAGTCAGCCGAAGGGGCAGGGGGGGGCGAGAAGGTAGCAGCGAAAGCCTCAACTGACACACGCTTCATGGGTCGGATGACCGAGAAGGTGGGTGGCAGTGAAGAGGGTGGCTTTGCCTGTGGAGTAGGGAGGGTGAGGTGGGAGGATAGGAGAAAGTGATCACTCCAGGAGAGAGGAGTGGAGAGAGGGACGGAGAGGGGAAGGTCAGAAGAGATCAGAGCATCAAGAGTGTGCCCAGCAGAGTGAGTAGGCCCAGACGGGAGAATAGAGAGTGAGAGAGAGTCGCAGAGGTCACGAAAGAGAACAGTGGGGGGACTGGAGGCATCAAGGTGGATGTCGAAGTCGCCAAGTAAGAGGAGTTGAGTGGTTGAGGACAGGAGTGAGGAGGAGAGGTCAGCCCACTCAGAGAGGAAGGAGGAAATTTGACCAGGTGGCCGATAGATAGTAGCCACGGTAAGGGAATGGCTAGGAGAGAGAGAGAGTCGGCAGACAAGACATTCAAAAGAGGAGTAGGTCTGCGTAGGAGTGACAGTGGCAGGAATCCACTCAGGGAAGATAAGGGCAACACCACCCCCTGCACGGTTAGGCCTGGGCATGGAGAGGATCTTGTAACCGTCAGGTAGGAGTGTGTCAAAGCTGGTGGCAGAGCTGGCTGTGAACCATGTCTCAGTGAGACAGAGGACGTCGAGGTCCAGTTCCTCAAGAAGGTGACAGATATCAGAGGAGTGCTTGATGGCAGAGCGAGAATTTAGAGTGGCGATGTGGAGAAGGTTGCCATCCTTGAAGAACTTCCGGGGAGGGGTACAGATCAGAGGTACGCCCTGCGGAGGTGTTGAAGAAGGCGGTGAAGAAGGAGCATGAGAGGGGGCATGAGAGGGGGCAGGGAGGGAGGGTAGAGGCAAGGTAGCCAAGGATAGAGGAGGGGGGACAGCAGGAGAGGAGAGGAAGTTGATGAGGTGTGGGAAGCGTCTATCAAAGAGGTGAAGGTTGGCCTGAGGGCCTTGGACCAAGATGGTCCCATTAGCGTAGACATTAATGATGGCCTTAGAGGAGCGGAAGGGGGCCAAGAGGACATCCCAACGGGTGCCACCATTAATGGGAGAGGAGGAGAAAGGAGAGAGCACAGAGACCATATGAAGGGTCCATAGGTCAGGCGAAGGCACGAAGAAGAGGATGTCAGTGAGAGTTTCCTTAGAGCAGGCACTAGTGTAGGTGTCAGCGATAGGGAGGCCTGGGTTGGAGACCAGGATGTCCTTTTTAAACTTTTTCCTACCAGATTTAGTGAGGAGAGCAGGATAGTCAACGGAGAAGCAGTTAGAGAAGATAGGCGAGACAGAGAGCACCATGGAGTAGGAGGGAGGGGGGGGGACAGACGAAACGAGAGCACGCAGGCAGGAAGTGAGCGGCAGGCACAAGTTACCACAATTAGAGCAAACAAACAGTAATGCGTATTAGGTATCGGGCCACCTGAGTTTGAGAATCCTGAGAGGGGAGAAAAAACACCCTAGTTTACCACAGTTCAGAGCAAACAGTAATGCATATTAGGTACCGGGCCACCTAAGTTTGAGAATCCTGCGAGGGGAGAAAAAACACCCTAGTTTACCACAGTTCAGAGCAAACAGTAATGCGTATTAGGTACCGGGCCACCTAAGTTTGAGAATCCTGCGAGGGGAGAAAAAACACCCTAGTTTACCACAGTTCAGAGCAAACAGTAATGCGTTTTAGGTACCGGGCCACCTAAGTTTGAGAATCCTGCGAGGGGAGAAAATAAAACCACCTAGTTTACCTCAACTGTGAATACAGTGAGGCAAGGCCCCATGCAGATGTAACCAGGAGTAGGAGGGGTGGGCCGGGGAAAGGAGAACAGGTGGAACTGGCGCCTGGCGTCCCCTGCGGACACCTGCAGGCACACAGGGAGCCGCACTGTAGGAGTCGCCCTTGGCCTGGGGCCCTTAGCCGCGGGGGCTGCCGGGCAGAGGGCTGCCCAGGAGGGGGGAGGTTATAGGCAGAGGGAGAGGAAGGGGGGTGTGGGCGGGCAGGGAGGCAGGGAGGGAGAGGAGGACCAGGAAGTGGGAGGGGGGAGCAGGAGCAGGCCAAACACCGCGCTCAGAGCGCGAAAAAGCAATTATACAAAATTTTAAATCAAAGCACTCACGGAGGCCCAGGCAGGGTTTCCCAGGCCTGCTGTTCCCCTCGGGCTACCGGCGACCGCTCTCCACGCTCAGCTGAAGAAAGAAGCGAGCGGGGGGAACGGCCGTCGAGTAGGCCAGAGGGGAAGCAGGCACACAGCCAATCAGAGGGGGGGGTGGGCGGGCAGGGAGGCGGGGAGGGAGAGGAGGACCAGGAAGTGGGAGGGGGGAGCAGGAGCAGGCCAAACACCGCGCTCAGAGCGCGAAAAAGCAATTATACAAAATTTTAAATCAAAGCACTCACGGAGGCCCAGGCAGGGTTTCCCAGGCCTGCTGTTCCCCTCGGGCTACCACCAAACGGATTTACCGTTACCACCACTTGGTCTGGCGGAATTACCGCTGGATTACGAGTCGTGGTAGGTGGTGTTAGTCCCCATTTAATGAAGTTCATAGGACTACATAGAGATTCAGGCGGAATTACCACCAGCAGTAATTCCGCCGGAAGGTAATTCTCCCAATGTGGCCTTTTTTTGGCTGTAAAGCAGAGGAAATACCTCCAGCATTTTGCTGCATCGTTTTTACTCCACCTTGTCTCCAAACCTGCAGTTCGGTGGTGTGGCAATGCAGAGGTAATGCAGTTTTAGCTCTGTTACCACTGCTTTACCACCATTTTTGGCCGCACCGCCAAACTCATAATGAGGCCCAAAATCTGGAGTTGCCAGGAGCATCTCTGCAATTTCCATGAAACAATGTTAGCAAATCTTATTTGCATATGAGCATCTCATGGATGCTCCAGGCACCTCCAGTTTAAGTGGGAGGACTTAGAGGAGGGTCGGTGGGAAGGATTCGATGTGAGCAGGTCGGAAGGCCATCAACTAGACGAGCGACAATTTGACTTTAGCACTTAGACCGAGAAATTAAAATGTGGTTTTGTCTGCAGCTAAACAGGAGTCAGATTCCATTCACTTATATCGCTCAAATATTTGATGTTCACTCCAGGCACAAGGTTAGGCTTTATTCAGCCATTTTAGATTGACAAGACCGCAACTATGAGAAACTATAGCAACATATAGGAGTATTTATAGTTTTTAAAGGCAGTGGACATAGCAGCTGTTTCTGTCAGAGCACCCAAGGTATGATCAAATATGGAAAGCATTGATCCCAATGAGTAGGAGGCCAGTCAGGGGTAACGCTAGTGGGCCCTGGCAGGGGTGGGTGAGCTATAGCTCTGGGTCCTTTGTTCGTAGCCCTGGATGTTATGGTATGTCCATTTATAGAGCCCACGATCGCCCGAGGGCATCTTGGCGCTGAGAGGGAAGACCACTAAGACAAAGGACACAGCAAACTAAACAAGGGTAGATAACTCCGAAAAGGAAAGTCTTCAATGCTTTCCGGAAAGAAAAATGGTTAGAGAGAGATTTCAATGCAGGAGGGAGATTATTCCACAGTTGTGCTGCTGTGATTGAGAAAGCGGGCACATGCAGCAGGCATGCGGAGGCTGACCGCAGTGAGCGGTTAGGAACATAGCGTTCAAATTTGACACACAGGTACTCTGCACCTTGATCATGTAGAGCGCGGAGAACAATGCAAAGTGCCTTGAACTGAATGCACTGTGCCACTGTAGCCAGTGAAGAGAGCGCAATACAGGGGATATATGGGAACCATACGGGCTACCCGTTGCCACCCTGGCTGCCAGATTCTGGAGGCGCTGTAGCCAGCCTACCAACCCCAAGGGCTGCGATAAATACAGGGAATTACAATAGTCCAGCCTACTCAGAATCATAGCTGCTACTACTGAAGGGTGTAGCATTGCTGGAATCAGGTGGAGCACCTTCCTTAAGATTTTCGACTGAAACTGGCCCATCTGGCATACCGTAGATACTTGGGCTGACATGGATAAATTGCCCGACATAATGACTCCAAGATTGTTTACCTTCAAAGAAAGAACTGGGAGCGGACCCAAGGAAGAAGGCAAGAAAGAGGAGATCCACAGTGGCGGGTCGGGAGGGGAACCTACCACCAGCAACTCCGTTTTGTCCCCATTCAGTTTCATCCAGTTATGTCCCATCCACTCACCTACAGCAGCCAGGCACTTATGTAGGCACGCTGACACCTCAACCTGTTCTAGATTTAAATTGATCAGTAGCTGGGTATCGTCAGCGTATGAATAGTACCTGACGCAGATGGAGCGGATGAGACGGACCAGTAGATAAATATAGATGTTAAAAAGAATGGGGGACAAAGCAGAAGCCTGAGGGACACCACAGCTGAGGTGAAAAGGTTTAGAAAGAAATGGAGAGAGAGAGTTTGAGATCTATCGGCCAAAAAGGAGCCGAACCAGGCCAATACCTTGCCTGAGACACCAATCTGGCATAGGCGGTAGAGTAAGGTAGCATGATCAAGAGTGTTGAACACCGCTGAGAGATCTTAAAGAATCAGGGCGCCGACACCTCCTCGATCAACCTGCCTGGCCATATCGACCTGCACAGAGACAAGGACACTCTCAGTGCCCCTGCCAGGACAAAAGCCAGACTGGGCTGGGTCAAGCATCCTGGACGATTCCACAAAGGAGGACAGTAGAGGAGGCACCAGTGATTCAAGGAGTTTCATGTGACAGGGAAGAAAAGAGATAGGGCGGAAATTAGATGAGAGAGAAGGATCCAGCGATGGCTTCTTCAGAAGGGGAATAACAAGAGCAGCCTTAAGCTCGGGGGGATCAGGCCAGACTGGAAAGAAGTGTTGACAGCGATCGAGAGAGAGAAGGTGTCACAGGAGGAGCCACCAGAAGAGACAGCAGGTCACAGAGACCCACCGAGGGAGACAGAGAGAGAGAGAGAGCAGAAGAGACAGCAGGCCACAAAGGGACATATCAGGACAGGGAGCCGCCACAGGAAAGAAATTGGCGAGACAGCAGAATAAAAAAGAAGTAGGAGGGAGAGACCAACAGCAGAACAGACAATTGCCATTAAAAAGAGAGCCAGTTGGGGAGGACAACAGTCCACAGGGAGACAGCTGGGAGAAAAGTAGATAATGGGTGAGAAAAAAAGAGGAAGGTGGTAAAAGAGACACAGGTGAGAAACACAACTGGAAGAAAAGGTTAGGGGGCGGTGTGTGTCTGTCTAAAGAAGTAGTAAGTCATCCGTGACAGTGACACACAACCCCACAGCAAACAGATCCCTGGGAAATGGGAGGAAAGAGGCAGCCCGAGCCAGCAGGAGGGATGGGGAGAGGGAGAGACCGGCAGCAGGGCATCATGCAGAGACAGAGCAGGGACACAGGTAAGAGAGAGACAGAGCAAGACCCACAGGCAAGGCTAGCAAGACAGAGGTTTGAGGTGCTGCAAAGGTAGGGAGGGAGTGACTGACCGGATCAGAGCGTGGCTGAGTGTAGGATAAGCTGTGCAAGAGAGAGGGACTATTAAACTGGAGAAAAGGAGGAGCAAAACATGTCATGGAGCACAGAGCCGTGGCAGAGGAGCGGCACAGGGGGGAATCACAGTGGACATCACACTGCTGGAACTGTTCCCCATCATTGTAGCGTTTCACTTGTGGGAGGATGCGCTCAGGAATAAAAGGGTGATGTTGTGGTCTGTCAACCTACCGGAAGATCAGGTGATAAATAGGGGACACACAAGTGGAGAAAGCCCTAGCTCCAAACATGGCAAAGTGGTACAGGGCATGCTGGGAAACGTTTGCGAATTTCAGGAAAGGACTGGAAGGGGACCAAACAGGTGCACCAGTGAGGTCATTCATTGTTTGGACCTGGCACAGCCACAATTCCCAGCATTGGCGGCATACCACCTGGCAGCATTTGCCCATTACCACAAGCTGGGGGGTGGAGCTTGACCCTACGAAAGAACATTATATGAGGATTACGATGAAAGGATGTGCTAGACAAGTGAGGAAGAAAGAGGACGTGAGGCGCCAATAGAAGTGAAAAAACTGCAAGACATTCTCAAGCCACTTGTCAGGGTGTGCAAGGACAGCTTCAAAGCGGCCTTTGGCTTGGCCTTTTTCAGGGCTCTCAGGGTTAGTGAATTGGTACCGTGCAACAAAAAATGTGGGGGCGATTAGCTTTCTAAGGATGGAAGACTTAACAGTTTCAGGGAAAACAGCGCACCTTTGCCCATGGAGATCCAAAACTGATCAGGATTGTAAAGGGAAGTCAATAATCCTGCACTGCATCAAGGACAGCCTGTGCTGCCCGGTCTGCCGCCTAACGCTCTATTTAACAAGGAGACCTTGCAGCAGCCGCAGCAGCAGCAACAGCAGCAGGGCACCTCTATTATTACATACAACGCTTGTCACTGAGCAGGTTTCAGTTTAAAAGAGTAATGGATCTGCCACTCAAAGAAATTGGGGTATCGAGGAGGTCTTCGGCATGCATTCTTTTAGGACTGGTGCCGCCATATCAGCGATGGGAGCAGGCATAGAGCCGGAAGGCATCAAGAGAATTGGGGTTTGGAAGTCAGACTGCTATAAGAAGTATGTGAGGCTGGACAAAGTGTGATTATTGTCCTCTTCCCTCTCCCTCTCTCCCTCCCCCAACATACAGGACCGAGAAGGAGTAAAAGATCAGTGTGGTTGACCACTCGTTCGTGATACCAGACAAAGCGAGGTGGACAAAGCAAAGGGAGAAAACAACAGCACAGGCGTTCAAAGTCCAGTAGTTGGGAAAACCAGGTATGAGATGGGCACAACTGGAGGAACATCTTGAGACTTTGTTGCAGAGGACCAGCAAACCGGAGGTCCTGCTAGTACACCTGGGCAGCAAAGACTTAACAAGCGTGGGGAAGGGATTGCTATTGAGAAACATGATGTGAATCTTACAACGACTAGGGGGCCGCCTTGGGGGACAGGGATCATATGGTCCGAAATAATACCAAGATTGGTATGGAGAGGGGCTGAGTCACACCAAGCAATGGAGAAATCCAGCAAAAAGTTGAATTAAGCATTGGCAAGGTTTTGCAAGGGCATGGGATTCACACAGATTCGAAACAGGCTCCAAGAGGAGCATGGATCCAAGAGGAGCATGGATCCAAGAGGGGCATGGATCTTTTTCTGTGGAACGTCAGCACCAATCTGATGGAGCTATGATAGTCTCAGATCGGGGGAGGCAAAGATGGGCTTGGGCCCTTCTGTGGCGTGGTGGTATGCAAGCGACCAGTGGGACTTAAAAGATTATGAAGTGGGCTTGGTAATAATCAAGAGGGGTTTTTAGCTCTGCCGAGGCCCAGCGGTGAGGGGGCTTTCAGGCATAAAGCTCAGCTTCCCCCCATTATTAACAGCGCTCCTCCATCCCAGGATCTCCTGCAATGGCTTTTGGACCGATGGCACTTTCGGTTAGGGGAGTTTTGGCCTAATAAAACATGGAGATGGTTGATGTGAAGCGGGGAAGTTAGGAACACTGTGATCTACTCGGCTGGTCGCTGCTTCAAGCCAAGAAGTAACGATGTAATCAGTGTGTTTTATGCAGAGTTGACAATCACGTAGTAGGAGTGAATTTAGCATGATTGCTGTGTATACATATTAAACCTGCTGCTTTTTAAGCCACAAAGAATAAGCAGACTCTGGGAAATGGTTTTGGATGTTTAAAGGCTTATGCACAAGATATTGTAATCATGCATGAGTCTGGGATGTTTAAAGGCTTATGCACAAGATATTGTAATCATGCATGAGTCTGGGATGTTTAAAGGCTTATGCACAAGATATTGTAATCATGCATGAGTCTGGGATGTTTAAAGGCTTATGCACAAGATGTAATCATGCATGAGTCTGGGATGTTTAAAGGCTTATGCACTAGATGTTGTAATCATGCATGAGTCAGGGATGTTTAAAGGCTTATGCACAAGATGTTGTAATCATGCATGAGTCAGGGATGTTTAAAGGCTTATGCACAAGATGTAATCATGCATGAGTCTGGGATGTTTAAAGGCTTATGCACTAGATGTTGTAATCATGCATGAGTCAGGGATGTTTAAAGGCTTATGCACAAGATGTTGTAATCATGCATGAGTCAGGGATGTTTAAAGGCTTATGCACAAGATGTTGTAATCATGCATGAGTCAGGGATGTTTAAAGGCTTATGCACAAGATGTTGTAATCATGCATGAGTCAGGGATGTTTAAAGGCTTATGCACAAGATGTTGTAATCATGCATGAGTCTGGGGGAATTGGACCAAGAAGTGGCCAAGTGCCAAGGTTAAGAGTTGGTAGTGATAAAGAGACAGAGGCGGGTAGTTAGAGCGAGAAAGAGGGGGAGAGAGAAAGAGAGAGAATAGAAAGAGTAATAGTGAGAATGTAGACTAGACAGAAACGATGGACACAACAAAACGTTAAAGGAGGCAGGAAGAACCAGTGAGAAGACTCCTCCCTAGGAAGGAGATAGGAATGGGAGCAGGTTAGACTCAGTGCAGACCTCCCTCACGCAACTTGCTGTGAAATCCTCTTCGGTTGCCACTGGATACACCACTTGGTGCTCGTTGTATTTATTAATCCTAGTGCTACCCACCCTTGCCTAACAAGCGCACAAATCGCCGATCCTGCCAGGCTCCACGCCCCTGCCGGCACTCGGAGAACCAGCGTTCTGTGAACCTTTGGAGCAAGCAGTGATACCATGATAAGACATGTGTGTTGCACACTGTGCCAGCCAATACCAAATTCTTACCACTAAAGACTGAGCACTGCGCAGCCCACTGTCCACAGCACAGACTGCCGCAGACCTAGCGCCTTGCATGCATAAAGAGCAGAGTGAATACAACACAGCATGAGTGTGTGCTGTGACACAAAAGATCAACATGTGGACATTTAACAAGTACCAAAGTAAATGGCAATTAAGGGGATGCCAAAAGAAAACAAGAAGGAGCCAAGGCAGGTGTTAAGAGCCGAATTCGTTTTACAAATGCTGGTGTTCAATTTACATAGTGATTTACGTCAATGGCCCCCAAGAGACAAGAAGTGAGTGCCACGTGCAACAAATAAATGCCAATTTGCCATTTATGAGGACAGAACCATGGAGCGGTAGTCGACGACAAGCATGAGACCGAAGAGTACAGCAAAGAATCAAACAATAAATAGAATACACACAGAAGGCCAAATGACTTTACTGCAGGGTTAAAATAGATGGGCAAGAGTCAGGATGCTGGAAGACAAGGGATCAGACTACACAATTATCTCAAACAGGGCCCGTCTCTCCACTCCACCCCTCCTCCACCCGCTCTGCCCCCCTAATAAGACATGAGGAAATCCTCTGGAACAGCTCAGGTGTGCTGGCACCTGCTAAGCAGACAGCAACACCCAGATAAGACTGACAGGCTCCAGTCAAAGCAAAATGATATGATGGAGTCCAGAAGATTTGCATACTGAGAGGGAATGGACAAAGAGGGTGACAAATCGTATTCAAACATGGCAGTCATTATTGGCCACCTCCAAACCAATCAGAATTCGTGCAATGCAGTCAATTATCGCTGCTATCAATGATCAAGGCAGAATTTCATTCTTGTTCCCAGGTTCCCAGCAAGCGATCTAGGCACGCAAACCTATGGAACAAGAAACCAACAGGGACATGCGCCCATGGACAGTGAACTGCTGCTTACCCAAAGAAGGAGGATGTATTGCTGTGGCTCAGGCCGAAACAACTGGCATTACAGAGGCCAGGGAGAGACACAGGGCAGCAAAGAAACCATTTTGAAGTCAGGTGGTTGCCACGACAGGGCCGCCTGACTCCATGCCCAGGCAACCAGGTACCTCTGCTGTACGGGCTGATAAGGCTTAATTAAGAGGAGATTAGCTACACCAGGGCTTGGGTGGGGTTGGCTGAGACAGGACAAACTCAGGAGCCAATCCCCACATGTGCACACGCTCAAACATTCAACGAATCCAAATTGACCATCGGGCGGGATTAAAAAATAGACCAGATGCCAGAGTCAGGGTGGGAGTTTGGAGTCAGATAGAGAAAGCGGTGTAAAGCGAAGAAAGGAGGATGGAGGAGAATAAGTAAGAGGAGGGCGACAGCAGGAGGAAGGAAGAGAATAGGCATCAGGAGGAAGAAGGCAACATTACAGGAAACATTCAGAGGAGATGAAGACCTGAGCTGGGAAAGGGAGACAAAGAAAAAAAATATCAGTAGGGGGAAGGAAGGGGAACATCAAAAGAGAGGTCAGGAAGAGAGGGTTGGAAGGAGGAGAGAAAGTAGAAATGGGTGGAAGATGGGAAGAGCCGGTGGGGGACAGTAAGGAAATCCCAATAGTGACCAAGTCAAGAGTTCCACGAACTAGAAGGGGAGTCAGGAACTGGAATGTGGCACCATCATGGACGGTGGTAAGAGAGGGTCAGAAGGCAAGGGCTGATGCAGTGTAGAGTCCTATGGACTGGATGCCAAACATTGGTAGGGCCTACACCTAACACCAAATCCCCCCTGAAAAAGGAAGCAAGATTGGCTAACCAGGAGCCACAGTGCGGCTCTGGTGGAACTGGCTAGTCCACCAAAGATACTAAAGAACACTGGCTGGCTCCAAAATGCCAGAGAAGTGATACAAAAAAACCTGCCCTTGGTAGGGAACTATCATCTTCCTGGGACCGATGGTAAGAAATCAACATCCCCCTGGCCACCGTCTGCATCATTTTCTGTGATCGGGATCCGCAGACGCGGAAAGGAATATCCAAAGGAACTGCCAGTGACTTGGTTTTGTGGACCCTTTTCTATGAACGTTTGTTAAACTTTGAACCCCAGAGTAATGACCCCAACAGAGACTAACTTTGATCCTTGGGGCCCTCCCTCTACACTTATTAGTGCTCTCCCCTCACTAGATTTCTGGAGACTGAGCCTTCCTTGCCCCCTGCTGGGGATGCCAATGTTGAATTATTGATCTCATTCCAAGGATTCTCACTTAGTAGTGGCCTGACAAGAATGCTCATATTTATCATAAAGGTGCCTTCCAGTTATAAACAAAGTATTTAATAATGACTTTGAAAAGGTAACAATCTCACTCACCATCATCTTTTTAAAACAGCTGACACTGCTTTCTCTATTTTCATTTTATTTTTACCAGAGTGCTATTTGCCGTATAGAGCTTGTGAGGGGTAATTTCCGGTTTGGATAATGCACTTCGCCCATTTTATTGCCTTGGGCTTTGCCTGAGGTTGCAAATGCAGAGGAGGAGGGGTTGGTATTGTCGTGCAATAAGGACCCATCCCCCATCCAAAAGGCTTAAGTATTTGCACAACATGTGTTTACAGTTCAGTGTTGTTAACTGATCTGCACGTGCAGCACATGTCACTGTTCGAACCACACAAACGTCCAGGTCAATAGCCTTAACCTGGTGGCCCAGTGTTTCCACGTACTCAACTTACGACAACTCAACTTCTATTGAATGTTGGTTGAGTGGAAACGCTAACAACACAGAATGAACATTCTATGAAAGAGTCTGAGTCGTCAGATGTTAGAGTCTGCTATTGACATGCCCTACCATAAAGAGGAACAAAGAGCTTCTGAACGATCATGTATTTGATAGAGTCTGAGTACCCAGATGTTAGAGTCTGCAATGACATGCCCTACCATAAAGAGGAACAAAAAGCTTCTGAACGATCATGTATTTGATGGTATCCAGTCATTGCATCGACAACCAAAGCATCGACAGCCATACCATTAAAAAAAGCATCGAAAAAAAGCATCTAATGCATTTCTTTAGATGGTAAATAAAAATAATAAAAATGGGTTTTAAAGGTTAAAAAAAATGGGGGTTGTGGGGACCCCTATTATAAAACAAATGGAAAAAAATGCATTAGATGCTTTTGTTTCGATGCTTTTTTTTAGATGGTATGGCATTAGATGCTTTGCCTGTCAATGGAATGACTATAAACCGTATTTGATAGAGTCTGAGTACACAGATGTTAGAGTCTGCTATTGCCATGCCCTACCATAGAAACGAGAGCTTCTGAGTAATTGTGTATTTGATAGAGTCTGAGTCGCCAGATGTTAGAGTCTGCTATTGACATGCCCTACCATTTAGAGGAACGTAAGCTTCTGAGCAATCGTGTATTTGATAGAGTCTGAGTCCCCAGATGTTAGAGTCTGCTATTGACATGCCCCACCATAGAGAGGAACAGGAGCTTCTGAGCGATCATGTATTTTATAGAGCCTGAGTCGCCAGATGTTAGAGTCTGCTATTGACATGCCCCACCATAGAGAGGAACAGGAGCTTCTGAGCGATCGTGTATTTTATAGAGCCTGAGTCGCCAGATGTTAGAGTCTGCTATTGACATGCCCTACCATATAGAGGAACGTGAGCTTCTGAGCAATCGTGTATTTGATAGAGTCTGAGTCCCCAGATGTTAGAGTCTGCTATTGACATGCGCTACCACAGAGAGGAACGTGAGCTTCTGAGCAATCGTGTATTTTATAGAGTCTGAGTCCCCAGATGTTAGAGTCTGCTATTGACATGCGCTACCACAGAGAGGAACGTGAGCTTCTGAGCGATCATGTATTTTATAGAGCCTGAGTCGCCAAATGTTAGAGTCTGCTATTGACATGCCCCACCATAGAGAGGAACAGGAGCTTCTGAGCGATCGTGTATTTTATAGAGTCTGAGTCCCCGAAAGTTAGAGTCTGCTATTGACATGCCCTACCATAGAGAGGAACGTGAGCTTCTGAGCGATCATGTATTTTATAGAGTCTGAGTCCCCAAATGTTAGAGTCTGCTATTGACATGCCCCACCATAGAGAGGAACAGGAGCTTCTGAGCGATCATGTATTTTATAGAGCCTGAGTCGCCAGATGTTAGAGTCTGCTATTGACATGCCCTACCATATAGAGGAACGTGAGCTTCTGGGCAATCGTGTATTTGATAGAGTCTGAGTCCCCAGATGTTAGAGTCTGCTATTGACATGCGCTACCACAGAGAGGAACGTGAGCTTCTGAGCGATCATGTATTTTATAGAGTCTGAGTTCCCAAATGTTAGAGTCTGCTATTGACATGCCCCACCATAGAGAGGAACAGGAGCTTCTGAGCGATCATGTATTTTATAGAGCCTGAGTCGCCAGATATTAGAGTCTGCTATTGACATGCCCCACCATAGAGAGGAACAGGAGCTTCTGAGCGATCATGTATTTTATAGAGCCTGAGTCGCCAGATGTTAGAGTCTGCTATTGACATGCCCTACCATATAGAGGAACGTGAGCTTCTGAGCAATCGTGTATTTGATAGAGTCTGAGTCCCCAGATGTTAGAGTCTGCTATTGACATGCCCCACCATAGAGAGGAACAGGAGCTTCTGAGCGATCATGTATTTGTTTTACAGTTTTGTGTAGCGTAGGCCAGACCAGCCACGGTGCCAAAGTGCTTCCCAAAATCTGATTCATTTGGGGACACATTAAAACAGTTCAAGTGCATGTTTTAACATGTATGCAGGTTAAGAACGTAGGGTGCAGTATGATTTCCAACATGTATGGGTGTGGTACATCCTGAAAAGGAGTCTGCAGAGCTCTTTTCTGAAAAGCACAGAGTCAGTAGGCGCTGGAGCGCTGTCCAAATCGTTGGGCATTGGCCGCACGCCATTACATAATAAGACAAATTGATGTGATCATGGGGAAAAGCATATCCCTGACCTCACCCTGGGCACCAGTATGCCAAGTTCCTTCAATGCTACAATCGGCCTGGCAAAGAGGTTCTACAAATCCCCTCTCATTATCACCTAGACAACAACCCCCCCCCAAACACTGTAGCCCTTCCAACTCTCTGATGAACCTTTATGTAAGCCTCTTGATGCTGCGCTCAGTGCTCAGGATCCAGGCCAGGAAACTCCCTGCGTGTTGTTGCTGTGTCTCAGGGATTTCATATCAATCTCAGAGTATCAGAGACAGATGCTACTGTTGCAGGGTGGCCCACATTTATAGAAAAAGATGAATTCACTGTTGCTGCTTCCCGAACCTGCTAGAATCGTTTAATGGGTCTTGTGGAGGCTGTCGATGCACAGGTCCTCAGTAGTTCAGTAGGTAAAAGTTCAAACATTTACCTAGAAGCTTTTCTTACCTATCACCTGGAAGAATTCTGCCACTCGGTCTCCCTCCATGATAGGCAGGATAGTTGTGCTATCTCTGTTGGTCAGCGCAGTGGATGGAGCAGGGGCCGACTCGGTTCTTGCGAAGGCCTTCCTTGCCGCACTATCTCCTCCTGGATTCAGCCCCAATGTCGGGAGTTCAGTGGTTCTGTGCGCTGCAGGTGCTCCATGCCCTCGGAAGCCTGACTTCGGGTGCCCTGTGCCTTGCTCTTTGCCTGACTTGGCCCTGAAACAAAGGAAGCAAAGTTTGAGTGAATAGCGAATAGTGTTGAGGATAGAATGACTCTGGTAAACATAGTCCAGCAGGACACCGGGGCTGGGATGATGAAGGTAAAAAACAGCCACATGGCAACCAGCCAAACAGAACCAGACCGACTGAGAAACACCATGGTTCCAAATGGGAGCGTGCCTGTTGTGAGCATCATGATGGATGCCATGAAATATACAAGCAAAGAGAATCCTGGGCAACTCTGAAGGGGGTGACCACATCATGCACCCACACACTGTACCACCGACTGACCGCCTATGCATATTCTAACCACTGTCTCAGCATGCATGCACTACTCGACAGCCTGCCAGCGTGTTCTTCAATGATATGCCCCAAAAATACTGAAAAAGAAGCCGAATGCGCATTTACTTTGCATTCGACTTCCACAAAAAAATCAAATCCCATAATGACAAACATGGGGAACGCGGGCTGCAGTGGTGTCCCCTGCTCCCCATGTTCGGCATTATGGTCTACAGGCTTGCAGGGGAGTACCACACTTCCATGCCATTGGAAGCGGGGGACAATAAAGAGAAATAAAACAGAAAAAGGGACCCTGCAAAGCCAGCTCCGACCCACGTTGCTGGGAGGGAACTCACGCCGCAGGAATAGAGGAGAGTCTGCAGCACACTTCTATGTGTGCCACCAAAAAGGTAAGTGGGGGGTAGGGTATGCGTGATGGCGGCAACTGCGATCTACGTGATCACTGTACAGCGGGATTTTGCGATTTGCAATTTCCCGCTTCGCAGACACTGAAGGAGTCTGTGTTGGCCAAAGGCCTGCAGAGATTGATTCATGCCTTGTTTTGATATCAGTTCTATAAGGCAAAACCCCATGTTTGTGTGTTTGTTTATTTATTTGTAACGCGCACCAGACCCGAGGGTATCAGGGTGCAAGGATAAGGACATTTTCAGCTTCCATAGTTACAAGGTACGATACAAGATATAGTATAGTTTACAGGATTACAAGATATTACACAGATACAATACAAAAGTACAATGTAGGTTACAATAGGGGTCACCACAAGCATGTGATGCAGAATGTAGGATGCCAAGTGCAGGGTTGGGGGAGATGCAGCAGATTGAATACAAATGTGTACAGTTATCGCTGTCTGGGGTTAAAGATCATTCGCTTTAAACCAGTTGATGATATTTAGTCTGAAATGTGGGTACATTTGGTTCGCTCTGAGGATGGGGGGAAGGGAGTTCAAGTTGGGCAGCTTTGACAGGGAAGCTCTTGCTGCCGATTGTCATCAATTTGAAGGAGGGGACTGTCAGGCAGTTGGTGTAGGCCGATTTTGTAGGTGGGAGCGTAAGTCTTCTATTTTTAAATATATATTTTTTTTTATTTGTAACATTTAGTTTAATTCAAACTTTTGTCACAACAGATTTCTTGTCATTTCATTAAAAGAACAACTTCCTTAGCATTTCCCTACATCGACTCAAGGACTTCATTTCAATGTTTTATCACAGTAACCACATAATCTGTTAAATAGATATTAAGTAATTATTTCATTTTGTTTCTTGATTTCTCCAAATATTGTCCAGGAAGTTCACTTCTATTGAACCTCTCAGTCAAGTAACAAGGTGCTGCATTATTAAGGCACTTGAATGTTAGTGAGGCAGTTTTTAGTTTAATATTGTCGATAGTGGAGTGCCAGTTAGATTGTCTCCTTACTGTCGCTATGTGATCTCTTTTGGTCATTCCTAACGCTGCTCTCAGGGCATAATTTTGAAGTATTTGAATTTTCCTAGTGATTTGTTTAGTGAATCCAATGTATAGGGCATTGCAGTAGTCCAACTTGGACAGCACGAGTGCTCTTGCCAGTGTGGTACAGCTACTTGTTGAGAGGAAGGGTTTAGCTGATCTGATCAGCTTACATGTGTAGGCTGTAGATGATGCCACTGCATTCACCTGTTTCGCCAGAGTAAGGCTAGAGTCGAGGTAAAAGCTCCTTGGCACCTTAATCGTGATTGCCATCTATATCCAAGGAGGTATAATTATGGCCAAATTTGTTAATGTTGGATGAGGTCCCCAGAATGATAAGTTCCATTTTGTCATCATTCAAGCATAGACCATGGAGTGCCATCCATGCCTGGATGATGAGGTATATTCTATTCACCAAGGCCAAATCCTGATTATAATCCCCTGTAAGTGGGATGAGAATCTGGGTGTCATCTGCATAGTTAGTGTAGGTGACACCGAGAAAGTCCAGATCATCAAAGAGGGGCTTGGTAAATATGTTATACATGGTAGGGGAGACGCATGACCCCTGAGGAACACGGCGCATGATAGGAATGGGATCAGCTGCTTCTGAAGAGGAGAAGACTCTCATGGTTCTTTCACTTAAGAAAGATTGAATCCAAGCTATAGCTTGTTGCGAGAAGTGTGCTGCTGACTCTAGGTGGTTACAGAGGACCTTATGGTCCACCAGGTCAAACGCTGCTGACAGATCCAGAAGAAGTAGTAAGGGCCATTATCCCTGATCTCTCAGCTCGTCGACCTGGGCCTTAAGCCTGACTGCCGGGTGCCGAGGAGTTGGTTCTGCTCCAAGAAATTCTGAATCTGTAGGTAAGCCACCCATGTGCTGTGCTCCCCACATGCTCAAGCCGCAATTGTGCTTTCAAGCAGAAAAAAAACATTTAGCAAGATTTGCACTGGTTACCTGTGGTCTTCTGCATCCGATTGAATTCGGCACCTATTGACTTCAGAGCTTTTCAGGGTAAAGGCCTCATGGTTTCCAAGAAACTTAATTCCATTAGAGGACTGTGGGCCCTGCATTCCAAGATTGGCAAGGCAGTCGGGACCCCCAGTCCTCAAAGCTGCAGGATACACAGCCTGTGCAACTGGTAGACCATAGGATTCCCAGGGCTCCATGTGTGTTAGGTGTAATGGCAGCGGGTGTAAAGAGTCGGAGGGAGGAAGAACATTTTGCAGCATAGAATGGGCTAGTGGACCCATTCCAATGAAATAGCCCTTAGCCGAGAAAGACTCTTATTTCATGAGTCATTGCATGACATTATGCTCAGGCACCCAACTATTCATTACACCTGGGAGAATGCAGAACGCTGGCGTGATTGTGATGAAACAGGAGTGCTATATTCGTGCCTTTGGAGAGCAGCTCAGGTACATCTGGCAGAGGCAAACTCGAGGAGATAGAGACCAGGGTGCAGGCCGCTACCAGGTGCAACTGGACTGTTATTCAGATCAAGGAGAAGGGCTTATAATTGATTGCTGACTGCAGGCACATCCTGCATTACAGTATTCCATCCAGCATCCCCCTTTAAAGACCTGTAATGGAAAGCGCTTGAAATAGGCCACTATCAACAAGGAGGATTGTCCCAGAGAATACACACAAGCCCTGCCCCTTCTCTGGGGGGAGAAACTTTGCCAAGTGGGGTGTGATTGTGTCACAAACTTTTGCAGACAGACATCAAGGGTATTAAGGAATAGGACCTAGGACTAACCCCCAAGAAGTCTGTACCCTAGTGGAAACTGGGTGGGAAATCCCGCAGAGTAGCCTTTTGGATAAGTTGGACCCCTCAAACCTGGAGTGTTTCATTGTAATGTTTCAAAAACTGCGGCTGGCGCTCCCTTAGCCTTTCTGTTCTTTCTTTATTTTTTTGCATTTTTAAAGCGCTCACGGAATTGTTGCGTAACTGCATTTATAATGCGCTTAAATACCCAGAGGTTTCTAAGCGTGGACCCAGGGATCGAACCTGTGTTGCTTCGTGTCGTTTTGCTTCCAAGGCGAACACGTTGCCGCTGAGCTAGGGACACTAACTGTATGAGTGCAAAGGTGGTATGTGATGATTAGCTGACCCCCCTCTCAGAATTTCGTCCTAGCTCATCCCTCTCTCTTTCTTTCTGTATAATTAGGAACAATTTCTACACCTGCAAGATGGGAGACGAGCATGCAGGTACTGCCAGTTCTGTGGGACTGCTGTTCCTCGCTTCCCTTAAAGGAGCAGAAGCTATAGAGTTCCCAGTTTCAGCAGAAATGAAACAATGTGATTTTGGGAAAGCCTAATTTGGCTTCTCCTGTGCAGTGTATCCTTTGCTACGGTCGGTTTGGGCCCGGGCAAGTGCTGCGGTCCAGCAGGGACTCTGGTGGGGAAATAAACCCCTAAATGCATTGATCTTGGGTCCCATTATGTCTCTCTGAGGCCTGAGCATTTATCAGCCCTCCCGTGACTGGTCCCTGCCTTGGCATGGTGGTTCAGTGCGGGTAAACAGGAGATCCTACTCATAAGGCCCCAGGCCCATCACCCACTAGGTTCGGGAGGTACCCAGGTCCCTGGCTCACCCCACTAGGGGCCTCCAGAAATAGCCAGGGGACTTGGTCACGGCATGTAGCATAGTTAATTTGCACCCGTTATTGTGTGACTACAACGCCTCCTGGCAAGCAGAACCTACTGCTAGTGTTGTAACGTGTGTCTTTTCAGATGCCCTTCACCCGGGCATAATTATTCTGACCTGCCATTATTAATTTCATTTTTCTTTCCATGACTGTTGTTTGCTTGTCCTCCCTCCATCTGGGAATGAGCCACGTGTGTTATTGGTGCCAACTGTGCACAATGGCTGAGTCAAGTGCCACTTTTGCCTTACATCGCTGCAGACACAAGTCTTTATCCTTCCGGTATGCTGCCCATCGCCCCATCGCGAGAAGCGATCAAGAGTTATGGGTAAATGTTTTTTGTTGATTTTGCCAATTCTAGTGCACACTTCCTGCCTAGTGTAACTACCTCTGGGCGTGCAGTATGCACATGGGCAGCGTGGTGGTCTACCCTGAGAATTTGCTCAGAGACAACTGGTCATTTCCCCAGCTTGGTTCAGAACAAATACCTCCCATGTCTTCCTTTCTGTCACCAGGGTACTTAAGCATTCTCTTGTGTCTGTCTCTATCTGTTTAGGTTAAGAATATGAATATGTTCTGTGTGTTTTTCCTTATGTGTGACCACCTTTGAACTTGGCACATTTTAAATGTCTGCTGCCTCTGTTATTAGTGAGAATTGCTTGAGTTTGCATCACATGTGTCAGGAATGGAGAGGTCGTGTTGTAGGCTAAGGGACCCGGGAAGGAAACATGCTCTTGATGCTGACCCAGGAGATGGCATTCAGAGGAACCCCCATATTCTCTCTCCATTAACCAGCCACTATAGCAGATCCACCCCAATCACCCATTCTCCCTATGATGATTGGTTAAAAGAGGGGGTACCGTGGTTCAGAGATCGAGACAGCAAAAGTTGAGCTAGCAGTTTCTGGGCTTCACCGCAGGACAGTTTGCAAACTTCCCCGAAGCAGGAGAGAGCGGCCAGGCAGCCTGGAGCAGATCTGGGGAACTGACGCCGGGTACAGACCGGCACCAGAGAGCATGATGGGCCCATGGAGGAGTAAGGACAAGAACTAGGGTTCACATGTGGGAAGTTGTAGAAGCATCCTTTCTCATGTCTATCTACTGAGCCCTAATGGTGAAGTGCATTACATACCCACATAAAGACTTATCCTTGGCCTCAAACCCAGGGACCGCACCTCTCCAGCCCTGGAAGCTCTCCACTGGCTCCTGTGGCTGCAAGGATCAAGTTCAAGATCCTCTGCATCATCCACAAGGCTTTCTGGTGCCTGGGCTCGCACTACATCCAACTCTCGCTTTCAAAATACCTTCCTTCTCGAGCTCTTCGCTCAACTACGTCCAATTCACTGAGGGTCAGACACTTCTCCAGGGTATCAGGTAATATTATCCCCATATATATGGACGCCGTACATAATATCGGCAGGAAAAGGTTGTGGCGATATTATTTGGGTGACCATATATATGGGGATAGGGGCAGCCCAAAAATAAAAAGGTTTGGGGGCTGCGGGGGTGTCCCCCTCATGTTCCATGCAATAATGTCCCCACAAAAAACGGCCATTTTTCAGCGATATTTTTGCATGGCGATATTTTTGTGGGGACATTATTACATGGAACCTTCTCCAGGCTGAGAATGGGAGGTAGATCTCTCTTGTCTGCAGGAGCCTCCCTCTGGAATGGCCTCCCTGCCCCTCTGAGACTTGAACTGGACCACCTGACGTTCCGACCGGTTGCCTGGCTACCCCCAGAGGCTCACTGGGTACCAGGCTCCTCCATGATCAGTCTCCCCTGCACTGCCTCCCGGCCTACCGCGCACTTAGGGCTGTAACCTCTACGGCCTCCTGACTCCTTGCACTTACCCTGAGCCGCGCTGCCCTGGCTGCACTCACTCAGAGCAATGCTGCCCTGATTGCACTTCCCCCTTTCCCTTCCCCCTGCACATTTTGTGCTGTCGCACTTGCACGATCCGAATGACGCAAGGCCTAGTAAGATCGTTTGTCTTGTCCTCCCTCTGTCTTCCCTACCTTGTCTTGTTGCACCTAGAAACACTTGTGTACAGGCACGTTACAAATGACATATCATATCATATACAATGCATTGAAGACTTTCTAGGTTGCATTAATCTATTTGAGTTTCAAGGAAGATCTCTTTTTTGATAAAATAAATGAGGTGTCTTTTTTTTTTAAACAAAAGGCCTGATTGACAGCTCTCTTTTTGTGCATGGACATGTTCATTATTAGTCACGTGTTTTAAGTGCATTGAAATAAATATCATTGCGCTCCGGTAGGGATTATTATTTGTGACATATTTTTACCATTTCCCTAACTAGTGCGGTACGATTGGCTGCCAAGGCTGGATCGCCTCATTCCAAACTGGAGACGCAGTCATTATCCCTGACAAAGCGAGGAGGCACTCACTAGCACTAGAGCTAATTCAATAAGCTCATCCCCAAAGCTGAGGTCCGAGGGAGTGAAGGGTCATCCCCGGACAGTATAGAAAGACGCCGCGCCCGCCACTCCGTGTAACCGAGCACAGAGCTCCCGGGGGAGGCAAGCTGAGAGAGGGAAGGAGAGACGAAGAGAGAGGGGGAGGAGGAGGAAGCATCAATAGAGAAGGAAGAGGAGGTGAGGAAGTGTAGGGAGAGGGAAAGGCTGTGACACAGGAGGGGGAGCAGATCAAGGACAAGGATGAGGGGGCAACCGAGATCAGAAGCGGGGAGCCGAGAGGAAGACAAGAGAGAAGGGGAGGAGGTGAGAGGCCCAACCAAAGAGAGAGGGTTGGGAAGGAAAGACGTTAAAAGTAGGGGGGAGGAGTGAGAAGACAGAGCGAAGGAGAAAGAGGGGTATACGACATATGAAGGGAAAATGCTCTCTGTCTTGGGTTTGTTCCCAGTTGGGCAGGGTAAGAAAGAGAAAGAGACAGACAGAGTGAGAGAGACAGAGAAAGAGTAGAGGAAAAGGGGATGGAGAGAGAGAGATTGAGAAAGAGGGCGGGTGAGAGAGAGAGAGAGAGAGAGAGAGAGAGAGAGAGAGAGAGAAAGAGAGAGAGAGGTGGGGGAGGAATTGACATTACAAGAGGTCAGACTCGCGGGTGATAGGGGAAAGAAAATCACTAGAAACTCTACCATTTGAGAGCGAACAGAGCCTGAAGTGTTGTTATGTGAGGCCTGAGCTTGTGGTGGGGTTCTGAGAGACAAGAGCCGGTTATAGGCTCTTGAGAGACCAAAGCCTGTGGTGGTCTCCTGAACTTGCCTATACCATCCTTGTCTAGGGGCATGACAAAAATGGACTGCAATCCACCCAGGACAGACAAGGAAGAAACAGGCTGTTAGCTGCAGAATCCTGAAGGCACCAGGAGTAGGGTGTCCAGCGTGGTTCAATGTACTTCCAGCCCAGGATAGGCAACAATCACCAAACCTAAAGAGAAGGGTCCTGGAAACCTTGCTACTTCCAGGAGCCACCAGGGGTCACACCACCCTGACACAATCTGTTACAATCTAAGGAAATATTGAACTCAGGACTACGGTCCTACATTCGATTAGATTTGGAGTTTGTGATACCGCTCTCACAGGATTGTGTTCTCTGGACATCTGCACTGTTATATTTAGACATATCCTAGGTCATTTATAGGAACTCCAATACGACTTGTTGACCATGTTCCAACTCTTTGTTTTGATAGAAGTAAAAGAAAGTTGATCATAAGATGTTTGGTCTGGAGTTTTTTGCTGATCCGCAGCCTGTGTCAGAATACATGTAGGGTTGACCATGCTGCCACTTTGAGCACAGGGTGGTCACCGCAGCACAGGGAGGAAGTTAGGAAAGGAATGGTGTATACAGATCATTCCCACAAGAGCATAGTCCTGACCTAGAACACATGCTGGCATCGTAACACCAGAAGGACCCCTAAAAGAAATGGACCTGTTAGGAGAGCGGGCAAAAGGAATTCAACAGAGGTGAGAGCCTACACATTGACGCCACCCTCACTTGAGGGTGCCCTGATGGCCACCGATGTATCCTGCTATCGGCCTGGGCATTTCAGGGCAGACAAGGCTTTGTCCCTTCTCAGAAGGCTTGGACCCAGGTACCCAGCAGAGTCCTGTGGCGCACTGATGCGTGATCTCCTTGCTTGAAGGAGAGGAGACTGGCGTTCAACAAAACTCACCTGGGGGGGAGGCGGGGCGTGGGAGTTGGCGTCCGCAGGGAAGACTCTGTGTTGTTCTGTGGCCTTCTCACCTGTTTCCTATCAAGGCCCCACCCACCAGCTTGCCGACAAGACTCCTGGCTACCTCCCCGCAAGAGGAAAGGGCGCAGGAGTTGGCGTCCGAAGAGAATTAGCGGCTGCCAGCTCTTGGAGGATTTCCCAGGATCATTTTTTGTTTATTGCTCACTGTCGAGTCGCTGATGAAGTTGCGCTGTCTGTGGAAACTCTGCACACGGGATAAGGGATAAGCAGACCTACCAAGTATTCAAGCAGTCAAGCAGTATTCTCGAACAGATGAGAGGCAAAGCCGGGTTTTTTGGAATAAAACGAACTCCTGAAACAACAAGGAAGCAAGGTAGATGGAACAAAGGCCTCAAAGTACACTTCTGTGCTGACACTGGCATTGCTTTGGTCCTAAGAGAAAACTGATAACCGATTTGTGCATACCCAAAAAAGAAAAAAAAGGGGCCTTTGTGCTCACTCATTTTCTTGCTGCTTCATGACGTCAACCTTAATTGTGAATAGAACAATTTCTGCACAGGTGTCGGCCCCATCTCCCTCCACGGTATGTACTGACAGAATTATCTCACTTAATTCAAATGGGCACCAGGGGGAAGCGTACACCCTCATTACTGAAATAAACCAATTCCTGTGCTCATCTAATGTTCCTGTTAGTTTGGACCCCTGGGTGTGGAGTAACTCTTTGCACAACACTGAGACCCTCATTCCAATCGACACGTCCATGTTCCTTCCCATGTGCCAGCCCAGTGATCCTGGACAAATGGGACCGGCTGACAATTATTTCGGTACACCTGTTCAGCCTATTGGGCCTCTCACCAATACTCTTGATACACTGTTTGCTGCTGCTCCTGTCCCCCTGCCTGCTGCTACACCACCAGTTAGTGTAGACTTGAGCCGCCCCATCCATTGGCCATCATCAACGCAACTTTAGATGGTGTGGAGGGCCTTATGTTACCAGAGCCGGCCATCCTCAACAAGCCCTCCAATTCCCCTGAACTCCACCAGGGCCGGCGGGGCACTAAGAGTGAGCCACTATGGACTGGAGATATTTGTGTCATCGATTGTGGGGGAGGGCCCGCGGACAGCCACACTGGTCTGACCAATGGGCTGTTTAAGCCACTTCCACCCTGCAAACAATTGGTAAAACGTTCACTTATGCAGTCTGGCGAGGGGGAAGTCAACAGCAGCTCTGTTCTTGCCGAACACCTTATTCTAAAGAAGCTAGTCCTATCACTGGTGGGTGCGCTTGGAAAAGGCCTGAATAAAGGGGAGCAACTGCACCATCACCAGGGTGGGAAAAATGTTTTAAATATTGCAGTGGAAGCCGCCTTGACTCTAGCTGAAATGTGTCCCATTAACAAACGTGCCACCAAAACCATCAAATGTATTGCGGGTGGGAGGTGGACGTCGAATTCGATTAATGGGAACAAATCAAGTACTAGCCCCATATGTAGGCAAAGGGCCGTTATCTGAAACAGCCACAATTAGCCCTATTCGTCAAGAATCAACCCCAGTCGTACTGCAGTGGACGACCACCTCGCAGGTGGACAAGGAATACAAGGTTAAATCTGTACCTGACAAGGTGGAAAGCAGAAGGTGTCATTCCCCATTACACCCAGCATGTAAATCCTGGAAGGCAAACAGCATCCCAGATTACTGAGGGGATTGTATAGTTGCACAGGGCCCCGAAATTGGTCTCAAGTGATTATGAACCCAGGGAAGCGCTTGTCAATATAAGTATACATTGGCTTTGAGCTGTGGGAGAGTGCCTATTTGCAACACGAGAACAAATTCTGAGTTGTACATGGGTATACCAGAGGGGCAGTAATGTTTTTGATTCTGTTAAAATTGTCTTTAAGAGTATAAGTACGGCAAAGGGCATATAGAGTTTTGTGGTAAGATGCCACACACTTGCAAACAGTGTAATTTTATCTAGTGGCTATGATCGCCATAACTCACTAAGCAGACCTGTGCTTTCGGGACCGAATATCTTCCCACTTGGGAAAAGGATTCTAGCTGATACTCTCCAGTCGAGACCTCCATAGTCCAAGCTCAAGCAGTGCCACTGTGTCCCTATTTCTGGTCTCCCTGTGCTATGTCTTTAATTTCCTGTTTGTTTTGTCAGATCCTAATTACCCAAATGCTCAAAGACTGGGCCTTGTTCCTGTCGTATAATCTGTTCACATGAATGTTCCCTCTTTCTTTTTTCTTCCTTCCTTTCTTTTCTTAATAATGGTATTGTTTTTATATGTTTTGCAATACTTGTATGGCTCAAATGCCGAAATAAAGTTATTGAGGATGATGAAAACTCACCATGCATAATTGATCCCACTTTAAAATACTTATCCTTGCCTTTAAATCCAGTTTTTGCTCCTAAGCCCCCTTCGGCCTCTATCTGCCCCGCCCGCCATGAGCTCCTTTGATTTGTTGGCTTCTTTTCGCACTCTGTAAAGCATGCCCGCTCCGGCTAAAGTGCTCTCCCTGCGTCCCTCTGCCCTTTGTCTGTGTTGATGTTGCTATTTTATGGGACCTGACACTACACTTACAAGTGGACAATGGATGCCTCTTGTAGGAGTTATCATTTTATGATAGTCAGTTGCTATTAGTCACCTCATATTGCAATGAAGGCCCATTTAGCATTTCGGACGAGCCTGTGATAAGTCCTTGAAAACCAATAAAATATACATTTATTAAATCCAGGTGGTGGGTGTGAATCTAGTGCCTCAGTTTCCCGTTCTACAAAAACTGTGGACACTCAGACAGAGGGTAACTACCAGTGCTGAAAGCTATCAAAACTGAAGCATCTCTAGAGGCAGCCTTGAGAGCAGATGCTGAAAGTGACAGGATTCTGGGGGACACTAGGACCTGAGGGAGAGTCCAGAGTAGAAGAGGACTCTGCTGCCCCGCCCACACCCTTCCCCACAATCACACTCAGACAGAGGGTGACTACCAGTGCTGAAAGCTATCAAAACTGAAGCACCTCTAGAGGCAGCCTTGAGAGCAGATGCCGAAAGTGACAGGATTCTGGGGGACACTAGGAACTGAGAGAGTCCAGCGTAGAAGAGGACTCTGCTACCCCACCCACATCCTTCCGCACAAAAACTGTGAACAGAACTTTCCTACTCCTGTCTGACCCTTCTCACTAATCAATTCATTCAGATGCAGAGTGTGAGTGGAAAGGAAAAGAGGGCTTCTGGGAGGCTTAAGACAGTAAATCTTGTGAAAACCCCTTCTTTGAGGGGCAGAAGACTAGGACCATGTCAGCCTGGCCTTGATACCTAGAGCTGCAGATCTAACCTGCCAACTAATGTGCACTGGAAACTACAAGTGAACGCAAACACGGGGGCATATGTGGAATACTCTGAGCCCGCCCAACCTGTTTATGAAATATGGCAGGGATAAGGTCTGTTCCCCAGTCCTCGAAATGTGCTATGTCCAATCTGGCAATACCAAATACCAAGGGGGTGGCGAGTGGTGAGAAAACAACTGTACAGAATTTGGAGCAATTAATTCTAGAGCAACTAATCTAATGGTCATGGAATTTAGATGCTGAATTATGGGGAATTGCCAATAAAATGTGTTGTGCGGGTAGTGGAGCCATCCCACCCACGCCCTACCTCACGCAGCCCTACATGAGGTCCTTATAGATACATTTAAGTGCCAACTTAACACAGCTGAAACACAGTTCCTAAACTTGACTTCCTAATACAAAGCATGCTTTTCAAACTGAAGGGCCATTTCAAAATGTCTACCCAAACATCACCTCATTCAAAAAATGCGATTATAGCAGACAACTACCACAAGCACCCAAAGAACAATGCACCTGACCCTGTATTGTGATCTGTCTACGGACTTGCTACTGCTCAGGATCGGGCTGGCCTGTAGGGCAATAGGGCAATGCCCGAACCAAAAACACAAAATACTAGTGTGGGCCATTTTTGTGGGCCAGTTGAGTAGTTACTTCACCATGCGGGTAGTAGTTTTGACTAGTGTTGCTGAATAAATAGTCTTTAAAATGCAGAATTTGCATAACTTTTGATCAAAAACCTCCCCCTTGGATACTACTCAAACAGTCTGTCCCAAAAGGAATGAATTGACAATTGTATGCCCGAGACCTACTCGTCCACTGCTGTTCCTAATCTGTTCCGATGCAAGTTCGCCAGCATATATCCACTGGAGGCTGCTAGCACCGTCTCACTCTTGACAGGGATCCACTAACATAGCTAAGCCATGTGTAGCGATTGCAATACATGCTAGATTTGGTGGGCTGAGCCTCCAATCATGGCAACGCTCAGGTGGGCCAGCACAAACACTCCAGCTCCACATAAGTCTTAGAAATGTGTACCTGTATCCGGTGTCCAGCTGACTCTGCTCTGTGGGCCGAGCAACTCAGCGTGGACACGAATCCGCTCACTACTTCGGCTAAATTCCTGCATATTTCTCTCCCTGTCACCTGGTTGGTTGGTCTGTCAGTCGTGCTCATTGTCATTGACGCTCGTGCCCGCACGTGCTGCGCAGTTTCCATATTGACTGAGTGGAAAACAGCACGTATCCACCCAAGCAGATTGGAACCATTTACCAATGACTCTGGCCAAATGAATGGAGATGGCATAAGCGCAGCGAGCTAAGCTCTCGCCCCCTGAGATCTGTGCACAGCCTGCTGTGGCAGGTTCGAATCCCGGCAGGGTCAACTCAGCCTTTCATCCTTCTGAGGTCAATTAAATGAGTACCACTCTGAGGGATAATAATGTCATCTGTTATATGAGCTCTCTGAGTCCTATGGGTGTGTAGCGCTATATAAGAAATACATTATTATGTATTATCAGGTCCATGACGAGGCAGGTGAGAGGTAGTTAGGCCATGGCGCTCCTGGGTCCGGGTCCGACATTTACTTCCGGCCATTTTAGTGCCCCCATGCCCTGTGCTTGCATAATATCCCTCGCAGGCTTCCCTGTTTCCACCCCCCTCCCGCCTCCCAGCCCACCGTCCCGCCCCGATTGGCTTCAAAAGCCTTGTTCGTTAAACTACCGTGCATCGGACCTCCCTGTCCGTCTATTTAGGTCCACGACAAGGAAGGTGAGAGGTAAGCAGGCCCTGGCCCTCCTGGGTCCTGGTCCGACATGGTTTTTCCGGCCATTTTAATGCCCCCAGGCCCTCTGCTTGAATAATATCCCTCGCAGACTTCCCTGTTTCCACCCCCCTCCCACATCCCAGCCTGCCCTCCCGCCCTGATTGGCTGATCCACTCCTCTTAAGTGACCTTCCTAGGGCAGCCCTCTGCCTGTGCAGCCCCTGCGGCGGAGGGCCCCGGGCGGAGGGCAGCTCCTACATTGGCAGCTCCAGAGGGTGTCTGCGGGTGTCGGCGGGGAAGCCAGTGGCCAGCCGTCGGCCTGCAGTGACTACCAGGGGGGGTGGCATGGGTGGAGAGTGGAGCAGTTACTCTATTCCAGAAAACCCTGCCACTCTACATTACCGTACCTCAGAACTGTGAATATTAGCATGTGCCACACTTCGATAGAATTGTGACCATTACCCTGCGTCGCATCTAGATAGATCTGTGAATGTTAGCAAATACCAGACTTAGAACTGGGAATATTAGCATGTGCCACACTTGGATAGAACTGTGAACATAAGCCTGCGTCGCATCTAGATAGATCTGTGAATGTTAGCAAATGCCACACTCAGAGCTGTGAATATTAGCATGTCCCATACTTGGACAGAATTGTGAACATTGACCTGCGTCGCATCCACTCTGTAAGATTCTCAAATCTAGGTGTAGTCTCCAGCTCTGTCTATAATATGTTAAAATCCACTCTCTGCGGAACCTAGGCCTTCTCCCGCTATACAGGACACTTAATCCAGGTATAACGCCCACTGATGTCTACTGTATGTTGCAATGTATTGTGAAACCTAGGCCTTTCCCCCACTCTACAGAATCCTCGAATCCAGGTGTAGCCTCCGTCTCTGTCGATCATATGCGGCAACCCACCTACTGTGGAACTGGTGCCTTTGCACACTGCACAGTACTCTCAATTCTAGGTATATTCTAGGTATAGCCTCCATCTGTGTCTATTGCATGGTGAAACGTAGTTTATTGTGAGACCTGGGCCTCTGCCCCACCATCCAGGATTCTTAACCGTAGGCATTTAGCCAAACTGCGAAGGTCAGCTGCGAGACATATAACCCACTAACCAAAAAGCTCACAAATTCTGCATACCTAACTCATACAAAAGCCAAAAGAACCACCTCTCGCACAGCAAGCCGCACGCACTTCACCACACCACAACAACAAACAAACAACACATAAGCTGCACCAACAGCACACGAAGCCCGACATCGATCCAATACTCGCACCAAAGCTCAGCGCACAGTGTATACCGCACTGAAGCCGCCAACAGGACACTACTTCTCTCACTATCCTACTCCCTCTTCACCTTACTAACCCACCCTGCCTTTTCGTTTGCAGATTCGCCTGAGAGCCTGGGGGACAATTCCGTTGGTGACAGTGCGCTATACAAATACCTTTAACATTTAACATCAGCCAGTGGAACTTTCCATCACTGGCCCTGTATATATAATGGTGTCAACACAAAGTTTATTGCAGTCACCCGCACTGACCAGTGGTCTGGTCCCCATCAAGGACAAAGTGATTGCTACATTCACCAGCCACTGTTTTCAAGGCACAGTTCCTGCAAACATTACAGCCTGTTATGTATGTATGTATGTATGTATGTATGTATGTATGTATGTCACAGGCAGATGCTAAGACATATAAATGACACAATGGATGATTTACCTTTCCATTGACATTAATGTGAACAATGTACACAGATAGGGACACATACCTTCTTGGCCTAATTGTTAGATAATACATTGCTCCTTTTTTAGTGCATCTCCTAACTTCAATAAAGTAACTAACGTAAAGCCACGACCAGGCCCAGAAGGTTTACCTGCGTTCATCTTTTGAATGCCTGTAGAATACCTACACGTCCTAATTTTCACAGAAAATCGTTAAGTAACAAGAAAATAAAGAAATGTATATTTCTGATACCACATCCACAATCCCTTCAGTAACACTGAAATATGCACGTGATTAATAGGAAAGAGGGGGGGGTAAATAAAGAGGCGTGTTGCATCCTACAGCTACCTGGACGGCGTGCTCGAGTGCATTGTTTTACTTGGAATGCACAATATAGCATGATATCCCATGTTCGATCGGAGAAATGTAGGCATGGATGGAAGCACTGTGCCACTGTATAAAATCCAAGTTAGAGAAGACGAAGATGGAAGGGACAGCGTAGGCAGAGAGATCCGAGGATTCGGGCTGCAGGAACCCAGAGGCCGCGTGTGGCATTGGCGCATGTGGGCAGCCAAGCACAGTGACTGCTATCACATGTTCTATCACAGCACTCTTAGCCATGGTCCAACCAGCCAAATGGGAGTGCTGAACTCTGGCAGGGTCCGGCCTGCCAGTGTCCGCCTCCGGGCCTAGTCCTGGTACGACGGCCAAGCCTGCCTGGTCCCACAGACGGCCAAGCCTGCCTGGTCCCACAGAATGATCACACAGAGAGAATGGCTGTTCAGGAGAGAGGTGGTGCAGTTAAGTAACATCTAGCCCTTCGGTACTTGACAAAAAACACAGAGACGAGACAGGGTAGTAAACATTCAGGAAATTCCTCCAAGAGCCACCCGCACTCAGATAAAAGATGGCAAACAATAACCATGCCAGAAAACATGCTCACCCACAGGAGAAATCAATTGTAATGGACATTCCTATTATATGCATCTGTTGTGAACACGGAATCATTCAACGTTTGAAAGAGTTCACATTAATAAAAGCAGACAATTTGAAGAAGCGACCAAGCAGTGAAGAAGAGGCTCCAGACAGCATCAGGACAGACCTGGCAGGCATTGCATGTGAACCAGAGCATCAACCACCCACAGTTAGGCAAAGCCAGCACACAGGTGTACTCTCAAACCAACAAATGGCAAACGCCGATCCAGCCAACACATGAATCGGTCAACAGCATGAGTCTATCCTTCGTCCTCACCAGCAACAAATGCATCTCCTATACACCAGCCTCATCAAATGGAACCCAAGTTACTGCACACGCAAAGAACATGCAGGCACACACCAAGACCCTGTACCAAAGAGTGCTGTCCCATGGGCCCACTCCTCGAGCAAGGAAACAGCCACCAAGGAATATAAATAAGTTCAGTATAGGGACTGCGCTTCAAACCTGGCGGAGACCCTAAAAATGCCCAGGCCCCCAAACACACTCATTAGCGCAACAGTCTGGGAAAACTCACAGCACAGGAAAAGCCAATATAAAGTGGATGGACACCCCTTTGGCAATACAAAGGCAAATTATAGGATTCATTGAAATCTAGCACTCCAACAAGTATATCGCCATCTTAGACAAACTCCACAGAGGAGTTTAAGATCATCTGGAGCAATGCCATGTTAACGTCTTTTACCTGGAGGTCCCAGGCGCGATGTTCACAGTGAGGGGCAGGTGAGTAGAGGCATGGTGCTGGATGCAGTGGAAACAGTGCCTCATGAGCAGAAGAGGAGTATGGACATACAGGCCAGAGTATGGAGAAAGCATTAACTGCCATGATCAATGCGTAATTTTCTCCACGGTATCAGACCCTCTAAAAAGTCACTACTCTTCCCATTGCTTAAGGACCTATAAAACTATTGACCTATCTAAACCTGTCAATTGTATCAGAAATCTCAGACATGGTTGTCACCAACCAACTACAGTAATTGGGCAAGAAAATGGGTGAGTTGCATGACTATTAATCTGCATTGCAACCATCCAGAGGAGGAGACATTTCAGTAAATGACATCCGAGCATAACTACTGAGAGCCTTTCATCAAGACCAATCTGATGAATTGGGGGAATGTGTGCCTTCTCCACAAGGAGGAGCTCCCCACCCTGAGGATAGGGAGGCGAGCACCACTCCGCAACACCCTCCCCTGCTTAGAGGTAGAGGCAAGTGGGGCCTCACCAGGAGAGACTCCCTCTTTTGGGACAAGGACTCCCGTTCCCGTGTGGAACTCCCTGATGGCCTCTAAGTGATGGCTTATATGGATTTATACAATATACCAAACTGTTATCAAACTCATGAAGATAATGTGAAGTTATATTATGAACGACAAGAAATGGAAGAGATCCCTTTAAATTGAAGTCTACAAATGGACTCGACGTGGAGGCCGAAAAGGGATGTGAGACCAACAAGTAAGAGAGAGTAGTCCAAGAGCAACGAGATGGCTGAGACCCGAGAGAGAGAGCGCGAAAACCAGAGAGACGCAGGGAAAGCTCCCCGTGTATAACAGGGCGGAAGGAGGTGGAGCTCTGGAAGAACACAGAGCCAACATGCGACAGAGCCGCTCAAGCGTGTAATCAGAAAATCAGAGCAACCAGCGTTCGAGAGTGGAAGAAAGCCAAGCAAGGCAGAGGAGAAAGAGCGGTGGTGGTGTGACCACGGATTCAGAGTGGTGGGCAGTTTGCCCATACAACAGCGTCGAGCCCATCCAGGGGAGTAAGCAGCTTCCAGTCCGAGTCCTGATCCCCATGATGCCCCAGTTTTGTACATTTTTACCGAATATAAAGGTTTGCATGGGCAAGAAGTCAGAAAAATGCTACCACCAAAGGTTCGAACACCGAAAGTTTGCACCTTTGGTGCTAGCATTTTTTAGCCCATGCGAACCTTTTTGGTAAGTAAAATAAAAAAAAGAATGCGGGGGCTGCAGGGGTGTCCCCCGCTCACTATACAGTGAGCGGGGTGTTGCGGGGGACACCACAGCAGCACTCCGGAAAAAAATACGGGGTCTGCGGGGGTGTCCCCGCAACACCCTGCTCACTACACTTTACAGTATAGTGAGCAGGGGTTGCGGGGGGAAACCCCTGCAGCCCCCGTAAAAGAAAAAAAGAACAAAAAAGAAAAGGACACTGCAGCGCTGGTTCCCGATCACGGAAGTGAAAGGGAACTGGCGCCGCAGGGAACCAGCATGAAGACAATGAAAGTGGGGTTTGATTATGTTGGGGGTGTGGGTGGAGGTGTGTTGAGGGTGTGGGTGGGGGGTGTGTAATGGGTGTGTTGTGGGTATGGGTGGGTGTGTGGGTATGTAAGTGTGTTCACATGAGAAAGGTGCAAACTTTTGGTAGTTCGCACCTTTCTCATGCGAACTTTCCCGGCCGCGGCAAAATCAGTCGCGGTCGGATCACTTAGACTCTGATGTCCCAAAGACAAGGGCCTGAAGGTACCCTCGACGTTGCCCCAGAACTCAGTAGGTAAAACGTGGAATGGGAATACTGGCAAGTCAAGCAGGACTCATAATGGATTTGAAGTCCACTGAGGATGTCTAAGTTTCGTTTTTCCTCCCACTTGTCCGATTAACTCAGAGTTCTTCTCTATTCTTTGCTCCTGGTCTGAATCTCAGGTAATACTGAGCTCAGGGGAGTATGAGCTGCTTTTTCTCTGGGATAGATGGTTTCCTTTCTCCTAAGGAGGGTTTTATACCTAACAAGCCTATGAGGGGAGGTTATCAATCGGTGTTGCCATGTATGAGGGGAGGAATTTGTGGATTTACTCTATCTCAGGACTATGATATTCCACTTCTAACACAATATGTGGAGGATCAGAAGAAGGGCACGGGCGGGATAAAGGCATGTTCTAACTGTGAAGTTTATTTAAAGTAAAATAAGGCCTATCTCTCCCTATAATTATGGGGTGATCCCTACCTATCTTACTAACTAAGGTGATAGTCAGGATGAATGTGCAAAACAAATCCATGCTCTGTCCAAATCTAAGCTATCCGATCCGGATCTGCGTGATCCTTCCATCACGGAAAAGTCTGTGACGGAAAAGTTTGCATGGGAAATGTATGCACCACCAAAGGTGCGTACATTTCCCATGCGAACAAACATTGCAAATCCCTGCATTACCCACACCCCCACTCCCATGCACACCCACAACACACCCCCACCCACACCCCCAACATAAACATACCCTACTTACCTTTTCTTCAGGCTGTCTCTATGCGGCGCCAGTTCCCTTTCACTTCCGTGATCAGGAACCGGCGCTGCAGGGTCCTTTTCATTTTTTTTACGGGGGCTGCAGGGGTTTCCCCCGCAACTGCCCTCACTATACTTTAAAGTATAGTGAGCGGGGTGTTGCAGGGGACACCCCTGCAGTCCCCGGTTTTTATTTATTTATTTATTCTCGGGTGTACTGCAGGGGTGTCCCCCGCAACACCCCGCTCACTATACCACACAGTATAGTGCGCAGGGTGTTGCGGGGGACACCCCCGCAGCCCCTGTTTTTTCTTAATGTCTGGTGTGCAGCGAGGGTGTCCCCTCCAACCCACGCTCACTATACTGCATAGTATGGTGAGCGGGGTGTTGCGGGGGACACCCCTGCAGCCCCCTCAGTCTTTTTTTTTAACTTACCTACAATGCATGCTACCACCAAAGGTTCGAACTTTTGGTGTTCGAACATTTGGTGGTAGCATTTTTCGGACTTTTGTACGTTCAGACCTTTTTTCGCTTCGATCGTACAATTCCATCTGATCCTACCACTATTATTACTAGCTAAGGTCAGGATAATGACTTCTCCTGGTGCTTGTGTTTTGTCACACGTTTCTCACTTCTCTTACTCTTTTCAGTAGACCATGCGCAAATAGTCTCTTGTCATCCACTATATCAAGTAATGCAGTTCTTTTAGAGGATTGGTAATGTCCTTATCCTTATACTTCGTGGTCTCACCTCCCTTGCTTTATTCAGTAGACCAGATGCAAATAGTCCCTTGTCATCCACTGTATCAGGTTCTGCAGTTCTTTTAGGTGACTGGTATTTCCCTTGTCCTTATTCTTCCTTGTTAGCTTGAGTCTATTTAGGTTCCTTTTCTCCTCAGTGCAGGGTTCCTGAATCTCTGTTAAACTCTTCTTCTCCCTTTTATATTAGCTGAAGTTCCAATTACAATTTCCCAATTCCCAGGGTGCAATTTCATGTCTGAGATTGTGCTTCCTGGCTTCACATGTTTGTTCTCCACATATGTCTCTTTTTTCAATGCTCTCTTTCATATCTTCCTGATATGGGCTGTCCTTCCCTTTTCCCCAAAGCAATATTTCTTTCCCATTCTATGGTTTCTGTATTTCTTCTGATCCTCCACACCAATCAATGGCTCTTAGGAAAGCAAAGAGGTGATAACACTGTAGGCCATAGTGTCATACTCCAAAGACTGCAAATATGGATTTCAGGAGAGTATTAAATGGAGATAGCCTCAAGCAACAAATAAAGCTAGCCCTATCGATGTCTGGGAGAGAACCGCTAGGGTCCCCCAAGGTTCAACTCTCTCCCTGTGGTTATTCAACATTGGTATGTGCTTTCTGGCATGCATTCCCAAGCAATACAACATGCCCTTTCAAATGTATGCAGGGTGCATATGGATAATGCTGCAGCTAGGATGAGGCTCCTGGGAAACCGTTAATGTGAATCGGAACTGAAACGGAGGAGCTTCTTTGGGCAAGATCTGAGCAAGCCATTTACTCTTCCAAATGGTTTTTTCAGCAGTCAAACCTTCTGACAAGCATGACCAAAGTAAGATAACTGGATTTCACTATTGTTCCTTACCCACGGGAATGCTGGGATGAAGACTGCCCAGCCCCAATTTCGTTTGCTCAGCAGAACTGTCTCCACAATTAGATTACAACACAATGTTGACAGAGTATGTGCATTGGTGGCGTCTCACCTGGACTACAGCCACAACATGTACATAGTCCTTCCCAGGAAGACACAAAACAATTCCAACTAGTCCTGAACCGAGCACCTATATTAGTCCTAGAAATGAAATGAACAGACAACATGAAAGTGGGACTTCGGTCCACACAATGGAAGACCAGAACAAAAGGGTAACTTTCAAAAGGCTGTGGAGGATCCACCATATATACCGAATACCTCAACAAGTTTGTGTGTCTTGTGACTAAGTCCTCTGACTAACCTTGGGAACCAACAGTGGGGTCGTCCAAGAAACACAGTTCCAGCTTTTTTGATTCACTTGCAAGTGTGGTAATACATTTCTTTCTGTGGCTCTGCTGCCGAAGGAAGCATTCAAGCGGTAGTGTCTGACTAGCATAGACTGTGCATATCGCACAGATACAAAGTTCTGGTCGACACACAAACATGAAGTGAAACTTATACGAATGAGAGATCAAAAACAAGAAACATTATTCTCCCACTAACATCGCAGATATTACAAAATTGCCGCGATGAAAGTTCTACAGTCACATCAAACAGCTTCTCTTTCTTACCAAAGGCTTGTGATTTACACGCAGGGAAAACCAAAAGACCCAGTTCAAAGCAAGCCATGTAAGAGATCCCCAAGTGGGAGGGGAGACCCCACATATATCTCAGGCAGGTTTCAAAACCAAGATAGTAGCAGGCCTTAATATAAGCTCAGGCTAAACCCTTTTCAGCCCACATTAATACAGGCACAAGATCCAATAAGAGAACAGGCCTAGCTACACTACACAGATGTGATCTATGCTCCTGAGCACCACCCAAAGGCGAGGATGCGGAACTATATAAAACAGCTTGCTCAGTCGGAGTGTAGGGTATTCGAGAAGGAGCCTGAGGGAGGTGTTTGGAGGAGATTGGCAAGAAAGAGGTATATTGAGAGGAGAAGAGCTAGGAGGAGATTGTTGGCGGTTTGAGGGAGTATGTTCCAGCGTAGGAGGAGAGTTACCATCTGGAAAGAGTTATCCTGAGGAGGTTGAAGGGAGTTACCATATGGAGAGAGTTACCATCTTGAGAGAGCACTACTGAGGCGATTGAGGAGATATGAGTCATCATCTGGTGGGGAGGACTGGAGGAGATGGGAGAGAGGGAAAGAAAGATTACCATCTGCGGAGGAGTATCAAGGAATGCTATAGGGGATATAAACTTGCAATAAGTGAGGAGGAGTCGGTGTGCAGAACAGACACCCACGCTAGACAGGGAGATTAGGGTAGTTACAGCAGGCCAGGTCAATCCAGAGCCGTTACAGCAGGCCACATCTATCCAGGGCAGATTTAAGAGTGGGAGGAGGTACGGGATGATACAACCTTACAGAGGGAAAGTGTGGTTGCTCAGGGGCAGCACCCTAGCAAACGGTGAGGGTCATGTGACCGGTTCTTGGAAGAGCATACCACTACAGGCAAAGATCAACCTTCTGGAAGAGATTGAGGTTTTTTAGTCCACGACTTCTTGGGCTTGGAGGGCCCATGGTGCGGACTCTGTGAAAACTGATTCCGGAACCCTAAAAACCTGAAGACAAAGACAAGGGCATGGGTATGCAAAAACACTCTGCAACCTTGATTCCGAGTGAGTCGAGTGTGTGTGTCGCTCCTCCTGGGTACCTTAAGGAATACGCAATCCTTAGCAAGCCTAGATCCAAGTAGTATGTCCCAGAGGATGCGCCAATTAAAAGTATGCTCACTTTGATCAGTACATGGAGCACTTTGAGTCATAAGTGTCATATGTGGTAATGCCCAAATGTTAACACACATTTCGGCGCTACTTATTAATTAATTATTATGCAAACTGTCTGTACCTGCACAGCAATGTAAGCTAAGGTGAACAATCTCTTGATGTTTTTTGCGCCCCGATACCCTCGGGTTTGGCGCGCATTACAAATATTAAAACAAACAAACACTACTTAGGCCTTTTTCAAAACTGGGCTCATTCTGCTAATTCCCCAAAAGTAACAAGAAAGCAAGTTCATCATTTGCAGCAGTACGGCCCCCAAAGCGGGCTCCAAAATGCATGTGGCACAAAACCAATCTCCAATAAATGAAGAGATTCAATGTGTGACCCACATCCTGCCTTTCAAACATACCACTTGCATAAAAAATAAACTTCCAATTTCGGATAATGTGTGATTTATAAATCCAGGACAAGACATCCAAATGGACCATGCGATCAATGCCCCAATCATGTATTCATGAAAACATTTAATGTTATACCCAGGAATGGAGTCCAAGCTCACTTAATGGACAGCTGCCCAATTACTCACTCACCAGAGAATGGTCTACAGCTTTACACTTAGTGGGATAGGTCTCCAACCTCACACTATGCACTGCGTTACAACCTGCTGAGAACCAGACGTCAAGCTTGCACACCGCGCCAGGCTCTAATCTTAAACACTGGACTGGAATACTATGCGAGACTGTGCTCTTCATCACAGTGTATAAAAGATGCCACCTGATGGTGGCTAGTGTTCTAGACTAGGAACCCGGATGTGGAATGCGGGGATTTGATGGATTGCAAGCTGTTATTACTTCCAGGCCAGTTGTAGCCCACAATCCCTCTTTCCTGGGGGCAGAGTGGGGTCAGGGATGTCATTTGAGGCTGCAGCCGTGATGAATGTGGTCTCCCTTGCTACCCCTGTATTAAAAAAAAGCCGGGGCTTGCAGCGTGAGACGGAAGCACTCAGTAGGGTGAGCTGACAATGACATGTGGCACGTGTCACATGCCATGTTCAGCTCCACCCCCATCTCCTCTGGCTTCCTCTTGGCTCATATACAGGAACCAGGAAGCTCTGCCAGATTCCTGGCTCCTGTTTGTGAGCAGCACAGAGTAGCCGAGGGTGGTCTCCAGTAACGGATCGAAGCTGGAAAAACAGGTAAGAAGGCTTTTTTTATTTTTTTAAAAAGTGATGTGCATTTTGCATGTGTGAAGTGTGTATCAGATTTATGTATGTGCTATGGGTCAGTGAGTGGTGGGTGAATGAGAAGAAATGTGACAGTTTGCATGTTTGAATATTCTGGGTGGGTGTGTTGCCTGTGTGGAGAATGCAGTGAGAGTGGATGTAAGAGAAGGTGTATGAGTGAGTGACTGGTGGGTGAATGGGAAGGAATGTGATAGTGTGTGAATGTTCTGGGTGGGAACACAGGTTTAGACGCATTTGAAGGCAGTGTGCCATCACTTCCTGTGATGTCACTGGGGGTGGGGTCAAATGACATCACTTCCTGTGATGTCATCAGAGGTAACAGGTTGTGTGATGTCACTTCCGCTATCGCTGGCCATTTGGTGAAATTACATCCCTGGGAGGGGTGGGGGGTTACTCATCAGGAATACACATCTTAACATCATATTCTATAATGTTCTTCTTGCATGGAGTGGCAACATCACAGCACATTTCATGCAGTCTACATTCCAGGAAGTACTCAGAAAGCAGTCACGCCACATGGTGTTACCTGTGTGAGGCGTCATGGCCCTCAGACACATCTAGGGGTGGCTTTTCTCGTGTGGGTGCGTTTGCATTTCCTCCTCCGTCTTTCTCCACATCATGATCCCCCTTCATGGGAGAGGAAGTATTATGAGCACTGTCCGCCTTTGGGGACACCTGTCCATTTCTTGCCACTGAGGCCACATCTGGTCCTGATGGCCCAGAGGACAGTTGCCTAGAACAGCTTACTGTTTCTGGTTTGGTCTCTTTCTCTGTGGTTTTGGGAGTTTGTGCCTCAGAGGCATCTTCACCATCCCCAGTACTTGTCCCCGTAGGGAATGCAGTGTCTTTGTGTCCGTCCTCCGTGGCCACAACCTTTAACATCTCATCCTTATTGGAAGCCACCATGTTCTTGCTTTCAGTACATGTATCTTTCACTATGGCTTCGGTGGTACCCTTCACTTCTTCTTTGCCAGGGATTTCAGGTGATGACTTCTGTTTCACCTCCTCAGTGCTTGGACTTACTACACGTTCTGCTGTGTGCTGTTCTTGTGTGTTTTGTGCATCACCTGCAAAAGACAGAGCAGTGGTTATTAGATGCCCATACTTCATCTGCAGAAGAGAGAGCAGCGGCTATTAGATGCCAGTTTGGAAACAAAGGGTGTCAAATATTGCAAGCAGCTATACCACACCACACTTACACACCAGTGCAACCAAGTACTAAGCGGCCTCAATGCCTCGCATTCCAACACAATGCCTCAGGCCCTTAACTAGTATGTTCTAAAACTGATGACTACTAAATCTTCATTCATCATCGTCTCGATATGCTTGCTAGCAGGCTGGCAATGATCCAAAGATATTCTAACTATCCCCTTCTCGATAATCAACGTATCCACCCCGCTACATTTTGGAATCCCTAGTGACCCACCTTCAGAGCGCCTACATCCACCAGATAACAGTTGCCACCTCCTACCAATCTCTTGCCGGAAACACAAAGCTCCTCCAGGTCTTCCTGAAATTCTTATCTATACTCAACCCCATTGAGCAAGCCAACAACAGAATGATTGCCTAGGTTTTTGACAGTGGACCTCTGTGGACTTGGTGAGATAGTAGATTTGCCAAGCTGGCTGCGTGTTATCCCTTCTTTAACGGAAATACCCTAAAGGTTTGAAATAAAATTGTTGTATGGACCATTTGGCCGAATTCAGCCAGTACTAAAAAATCGAAGCCCAAAATACCCAACATGTGATTGCAGGGGTGTCCCCCGCTCCCCATGTTTGGTATTATGGGCTTCGCAGTTTGCAGGGTTGTCCCCTGCTTCCTTGACATTGGAAGCGGGGGACTCAAAAAAAGAAGAAAAAAAAGGTGAACAAAAAAGAAAAAGGGACCCTGTGGCGTCAGCTCCGACCCATGTTAGAGGAACTGATGTCGCAGGGGTACAAGAGAGGCGGCGGTGACGTCTGGGGAAAAGGTTAGTAGGAGGGCCAGTGGCGCTATGATGTAAAAAGTGTTTTTTGGTTATTTGAATGAAATACAGTAAAAGGGTATTGTGAGAAAAACCACTCCGGTCATTTCCGCTGCGATTCTTTGGACTTGAAAAACAACCCAAATCCGTTAACCAGGCCCCAAGGGAGTACCTTGCCTGAGAGTCAGGTGCAAAGGGTGGCAAAAGACAAGGGTAACTTCTGCTTGGTCCTGCAGGCCAAAAGAAAATAATGACTCATGTTTAACCCTTTTTGGGCATTAGAGGCCGGCCCAAGGCCTGACCCCCTGCCAGCTCTATCCTACAATGTCAAGTAATTGTATATCAAAAGAGGTAACACTAGCAGCAAGCAAGGTCAAGAGCAGAAAAACGCAGAAAGGCCTTTAGCCACTCACTTATATTTGCAGCTGTGCCTGAAAACGTACTCAGCAAGCAGACATTATGGATCAGGCAATGATGACAAGGTACAGCAGTCCCAGTATGACACTGTTTAATCCGGCTTTGGCATGCCAAGGGTTGCTGGGGACCAGGGATGTCCACCCACTTAGTGAAGTACTACCAGGAAGTGGTATGCCCAGGATTCCCCATAGCAGCACCAGCTCCATGTTTTCTAAGGCATCCTGTTTCATTAGCCCCATACTTACGCAGACTGATCCCTTACTGTACAGCCAAGAAGAGAGAGCCAGAGAGAGTAGAAAGAAACTGAACTGAGGAAGATAAAGCCCTGTTTGCCACCCAGATGTCTCTTTAGAAAGACCAGCTACCACTTACCCACTCCAATTTCCTTATGGCAGCACAGGTCATAAGGTACATTAGTACCAGTCGAGGGACAATCAGATTGTAACAATCAATCTGATTGGCCCTCGCTGGGGCTTTACCCGACCGGGAATCCCTATCCCGACGTTCTTTTCCTTTGTCCTTGGTGGGTGCTGGGGGGGTTCAGCTCCTCAGCCACTGAGGAGGCACGGAACGGGGTAATCCCCACTCCGAGCCACCACACGGCTGGAGGCTGCCATTTTCCCCCGCTGGAGATTCAGGTGTTTTCCCTCCCCCCACCCCCCAATCCAAACAATCCCCTCCCTGCCCTCCCAAACCCACTTCCCTGCTTTTTGGTCCATTTCGGGAGCGAATGCGCTGGGAACGCAAAAGTTTGTCATGGAAAGAAGGAAGGGACTACACACTTAGTTCCTTCTCTACTTTCCATGGCGGCTATTTTCTTTATTTCCAATTTTCTTTTTTTTTAATGGCCGCCATGGAAAGGTAGAAGGGACTACTAGTCCCTTCTCCCTTTCCATGGCAGCCATTTTATTCATTTACCCTTTTCCATTCAGTATGAATGGCCGCCATGGAAAGGGAAAACGGATTCCATTTTCCCTTCCCCAGCTGCCATTTATTTTGACATTTATTTTCTGTTCCAAAACACCAGAGCGTTTTGGAACAGAAATACAATGCTATTAGTACCCCGGTTCTGCGTGTCGAGATACTAATAGCAATAAGCCACTAGACGCAGGGGCATTTCCGAGTCAGGTAAAGCACCAGGCCCATAGTTACAGGCCTGAGCGTTTCGCTTGGGCCTGTAACTATGGGCCCCGGGGCTTTCCCTGACTGGGTAATGCCCCTGCGTCGAGGGGCTTATTGCTTAAGTAGAACCCCAGGATACATTGCTGCTAGTACTCCACCAAGCCCCCAAATGCATTAGTTCTACAGTCGTAACCCAGCCAGCCCACTCATGTGTCACTTTCAGCGACCCCAGTCCCTTTTTAGAATGAGGTATCAGCACCGCCATGCATACCAGACTCAAAGGAGAACACAGAAAGGAGAACCTATCAAAGTGTCACCATGGAAAACCTGCACCGCACTCAGAAAATAAATCAGCACACAAGTTCATCTGCTCATTCGCTAGTGGCAACAGAAGATACCGGTGCAGGCATATCTTGTGCAGCACCAAATCCACATTGATATGCGGGTCTCCAGCACCCACAGTTGAGCCACATAACGATGAAGAAAGCGTTTACCTGCTGTAAGAAGGCCACTAAACTGGCCTTGTTCAGATGGGATGGGAGCCCTTCTAAGCCGGCGTTGTGAGGCCTACCAGGGAGAAATCCAGAGCTAGTCATGCCACTCAGGTGGACTGTTGCAGTTGAGAGGGACCCAAGCTCTGTCCCCATTTGTGCCAGCATATTTGTAGGCAGTACTCTTATCTTATCTATATAAGGAATGGTTCACACAAAAAAAAAAAATTATTTCAAAAATAGATATTAAAAAAAAAACGATTGGCATTTTTTTTTTCGAAGTCCCTATGTAAAATATGGAGCAATTCAAGCTCAAAGATAGCACATGGGAGAGACCTAAAGTGATAGCCACGGCAGGCAGAAACACAACGCGGTTGTGTTTGAAAACGCTGCAGTTTTTCTTTCTGAGTTTCTCAGGCTCCTCCAGCCCGGAAAACTTAGAAAAAAAACTGCAGCCAGTGTTTATTTTTATTAAAAAAATAGCACTTACCGAGATGCAGCTGCAGCTTTTCTGCCTATAGTCTCCGGTCCGCATCCTCCGAGTCCCGGCACCAATGAAGGAAAAGCCACCCAGTGGTAGATTTTGTTTACTACAGCTGGCTGGCTTTTCCTTCATTAGTGCCGCAAAAGCCAGCACAGGCGGGCAGCCATTTCACAAAATGGATGCGCCCATGTGCTTGCTTTTTCAATTTTTGAGCTTGAATTGCTCAAAATTTTACATAGGGACTTCGAAAAAAAAAAATGGCAATCGCTTTTTTTTATGTTGCCTATCTATTTTTGAAATAAAAATTTTTGGGCGAACCATTCCTTTAACTTCAAAGCTCCTGCCTCAGAATCCAAAGAAAAAAAGAAACGTACAGCCAGAAGAGTGATCAAAAACATCACCGGACCACTGAAGGGAAAAGAACACAGCTACGCAACAAACAGAGCGGGAAGCTGCGTCCGTATGTGGCATCACAGAGGACCTCGAATACTACAATACAAAGCCCACAATACTAACCAAAGGCCCCCTTCCCCACCGGGGACAATGAGGGAAGAAGGACCCGCTCTCCCCTGATGGAGTTACAGGGAGACCCCTCCATACCGGGTCCCAGAGCACGAACTTAGGTTCATGGCTGCCATTGGCGAAACGCAGCGAGCGCACGTGGAAGAGGTAGGCATGGCTTATCCCACTACTTATGTCTTTTCACATTACGCAAATGTACCGGTGAGGAAGACAGGACCAGATTGGTCAGGGAAAGAAATCCAGTGCTGGACAAGGAAGGGGAATATAAACCAGGGACAGGCAACAGGAAGTGTGGGTTTTTCAGGTGAGGTCAGAGGTGGAGTTGGGAGATGGGCAAGAGACCAACAGGAGGAAGGAAGGAACAGTGAATTGTGGAGGCATTTTGTGGAGCAGGTGAGGAATTGGTTAGAGAGTGGAAGTGGTAGTGCAGTGTGAGTGTGCGTGTTTGTGTGTCGAGTGTGTAGAAAGGTTTATTTTATTTTATTTATTGGATATTTGTAAGGCGCCTATACAACACATGGGCCCTCATTACGACCCTGGCGGAGATCCATGGTGCAATTTGCACCATGGTCCATGGCGCAGAGCTGCCAACTCCGCCATGGGGGTTGGCGGACTCACCGCCCCATTCCGACCTTGGCGGGGCGGTTAGTCCCCAATCCCCATTTACCCTTCCCCATTCCCATTTTTGCCCCATAGGGTATAATGGGAGTGGGGAAGGCGTTAATTACGCCACCGTAAATTACGGTGGCGTAATTAACAAGAGGTCCCGTAGCGCCATGGATTTTTCCGCCCGGAAAATCCGGGCGTAAAAATCACCATGGCGCTACGGAAAGTCGTAATCTGGCGGAGAGGTACGCCATGCATTACGCTGGCGTATACTCCTCTGCGCCAGGGTCGTAATGAGGGCCATGGTGTTTCAAGGCGCCACAAGACAAAAAAATGGTTGGGGACAAGGGAGAATATAACAATAATGGTCCTACAAGGCCTTGCGACATTCGGTGCAGTAACAAGAAGTGCAGAGGGTGGTGCCGGTCTGCACGAAATGGGAAGTGCTAGGGTGGGATGACAAGTGCAGGGCAAAGAGGAGAGAAGGCAAGCACAAACGGGTAGAAGGAAAGGGGGAGGGCCGCAGTGGCTAGGCGAGCGCTAAGGGGAGACCAGGTGGCCAAGTGCCAGGGATTGCATGGTGTGCATGGGGTAAGAGTCCACATGTTAAGTGCGAGGAAGGGGGTAGACTGGGCGGGGGGACTGGTGCCCTGTAGAACGCAGAAGGAACCAGGTAGCCAGTCACTGAGGCAGAGAGTGGCATCAGCAGGGGAGGGGGAGAGGGAAGGAAGAAGAGAAAAGGAGGGTCTGGAGGAGCTTTTGGAAGTTAAGGAGATCGGGCTGAAGCCTGAGAGGAGTAGGGAGAACATTTCAGAGGGAAGCTCCTGTGGAGGAGAATTATCTACCCCCCACTCTCTGCTTAGAGAAGCGTCAGATCTGCAGAGAGTTGGAGTTAGAAGGGCTCTAGCAGGGAGGTATTTAGGGAAGAGAGAGACTTGGATGTCACAGGGTTCCAAGTCCCAGAAAGCATTGTGGATGATGCAGAGAGTCTTGAACTTGATCCCAACTGCAATCTGGAGCCAGTGAAGAGATTTTAGGGCTGGAGAGATGCGGTCCCTGGGCTTGAGGCCAAGGATAAGTCTTTCAGTCCTGTTCTGGATTAGTTGAAGATGGTGAAGGGAAGATAAAGAAAGATTGAGGAAGAAGCTGTTGCAGTAGTAGTACAGCCTAGAGAAGGCGAGATCTCTGGAGACATTCATTTCTGGGGGAAGGTGAGGAAAGGCAGAAGGAGAGAGAGGAGTCAAAGATGACACCAAGGTTTTTTCTCTCACAGGAGGTTGAGGGGAGGGGCCCATTGGGGCGGGCAGAGTGTGGGAGGGAAGGAAGGAACTGGGGACCCAATGAGAAGGAGCTCAGTCTTACTGACATTAAGGCAGAGATCATTAGCAGCACACCATGCCTGAATAGCAGTCAGACATTCAGGGATGAGAGAGGAGGAAAAGGAGGCAGTGGAGGGAAGCTTGAAGGAGAGCTGTGTGTCGTCTGAATAACATTGGCAATGAGGAGAGAAGGAGGAGATCACGTGGTCCAGAGGTGCAAGGTAGATGTTGAAGAGCCATGGCAAGAGGATAGAGCCATGAGGGACACCGCAGGTGGAGGGTGTGATAGGGGAGAGAAAAGGGCCCAGTTGAACCTGGGAAGGTCAGTCAGAGAGGAATAAGGTCAACCAGTCCAGTGCCAGGCTGTGATGCCAAGGGTGTCACAGAGCTGATTTGTCAGGATGGCATGATTGACCATGTCGAAGGCAGAGGAAAGATCAATAAGGATAAGAACGGAAGGAAAGTTGGAATCGAGATTTGAGAGCATTGGTGTTCAGTAGAGCAGTTTTCATGCCTCTGGCTGCTTTGAAGGCAGACTGGTGGTCGTGGAGACAACCAACAGATTCAGTGTGTTGGATCAGTTGGGAGATGACCAGCTTCTTCACGAATTTGTCCAGGAAGGGGGTAATGAAGATCGGGTGGTAGTTAGCTGGGCTGGAGGGGTCAGCAGAGGGCTTTTCGAGGAGAGGATGCACACTGGAGTGTGTGAGGGATAGCAGGAAGGAGTTAGTGGCAAAGGAGTGATTACAGAATGCGGTGAAGGCTGGCACACGGGCGACAATGTTGTCCTTGATAGTTCTGGAGGAGCAGGGGAGCACCTGTTTGGAGGAGACATTCATAGAGAGGACTTGTCTAGAGGCCTCATCCGGTGCTATGGGTGAGAAAGAGGAGAGAAAGAGGGAAGGGGAGAGGGGGCACAAGGCATACCTGAGAGCTGGGGAGAGATGAGGGAGGGGTGTAGAGGAGAGTGAGGACAGGATGTCCTGAGTTTTGGTTAAGAAGTGGGAGGCCAGTGAAGTACAGGGAGTTAGGGATGGCATGGGAGATATGGAGACTGCAGTAGGATTGGCGAGTTCCTTGCAGATTTTAAACAGTTCACCCGTGTTGTTAGTGGCCCAGAGATGCAGGCTTGGACTAAGAAGTGGTTGTGAAGCAGATGTAACTGTATGACAGGTGGTTGTTAAAGTAGGTTGGAGAGAGGAGTACTGGGAGGAGGGAGTAGCAGAGTGGAGGAGGGAGTAGGGGTGTTGAGGAGGGAGTAGTGATGTGGAGGAGGGAGTAGTGGTGTTGAGGAGGGAGTAGTGATGTGGAGGAGGGAGTAGTAGTGTTGAGGAGGGAGTGGTAGTGTGGAAGAGGAAGTTGTAGTGTGGAGGAGAAAGTGGCAGTGTGGAAGAGGAAGTAGTCATGTGGCAGAGGGAGTAGTTGTGTGGAAGAGGGAGGAATAAAATCTAATTGTGGAGGCAAGACATAGGAGTGAGGATGTCTAAGAGACAGAAGATTGGCAGGAGGAGCTAGAAGGAGTAGAGAAACAGTAAAGACTAGAAAAGGGACGGGTACGAGTAAGCATGGTAGAAAGGTGCCTAAATCGATCAGGGTATTTGAAAGGCACTACCCCAACTCCCCATTAGAAAACTAACAGTTGGATAGTGTAGGGAGAGTTAGAAGGTTCCAGAGGGAGTCTGGAGGGATAAGGCATTCAACCGTTAGGTAGTGGCTGGCAGAATTAGACAGTATGCGTCAATCTTCTGTAGATACTAACATGGAATCAGGGATGCCTGGGTTAGGGTGGAGGTTTTACACTAGATGAGATAGAGGTGGACGACCATACGCCACACAAAACCGTCAATAAAAACCGTTGGACCGCCTCTGAGACTGGGAGTGTTTCTTGAGCCATCTGTGAAACTGCACAAACTTTAAAGCCTCTGGCTGTCACCACAGGGCCATTCACTAGCCCAAATGAAATACAGAGGGTACAGAATCAGAATCCAATGTATACAACAATCGACTCACAGGATGCAATACATTTGAAAGAGGAAAACTAGCTGGGGCTCCACCACTCTTGAGGCAGAGAAGGATATTTTGATGGAGATCAAAAAGGAAAGCTTAAGGGAGAAATCCAAAAACCTGCTGTGATCTATATATCAGACACTGGCAGAGAAAAGAGCCAGAGGATGGGAAGAGAAAGTCAGGAGAGGGTTATGGCTCAGAAACTAGAAAAAGAATAAAGTGGGACCATGCTGCACTCAGGGTGTTCAAGGTTTATAATAGAGTAGTTATGCAAACATACTGGCCATGTATTGTACAAAAAACAAGAATTGTTAGGTGGAAAAACCACCTAGAACCAGAGTGCACTGTGTATAATAGGACTGAAGACTTTTGAATGCATGTCCGAACGAATATCCATAAAAATGCTCATATCAATAAATCATTTTTAATGTAGATTATGTATACAGTTCCATTAGGTCAAACTGCAGCAATGGAAAGGGCTACACACTTCGAGAACTTGCCCAGTGCATTTCGGTATCTTACCATCATAAGGGGCATCATTTTTCTAAACAAAAACACAAATAAAAAAAAGGTAATCTGTACTAGCTGGAGCACAATATGCATACTCTCAATTAGGGAACAAAGTAAGAAAGTCCAATTTACTTCCAACAAGCAAAAGCCCACAGAGTGCAGTCAAGCAGAGCCTCCAGTGGGAACAGGAGAAAGTATGATGACAGTGCAGGATGGCTGTAACATAAGTTGCTTAAGGATCTTGTAACAGTAAACACTGATAACAGACTACAGCGCTATGCAAAAAGTTATCAAAATAAAAAAAAGTGACTATAACGGAAACTACGAAAATGAAAGAAAGACTATGAAAGATTAACAGTAACTTAACAGTGAAAGAAATGAAAGAAGAAAAATAGGTAGAAAGTTTAAGTACAATAAAAGTAAAAGGAAGAAAGACAATCATCAAAAAAGCTTCAACGAGTAAGGATTCCCGAGCCGGGTGCAACATCCCTGAGACTGTGCATTAGATTAGTGAATACTGAACGGACCGGTGCACCCAATGGTGTATTTTTTTGCATCATTTTGAATACTGACACCTTTTATCCAGATATTCTTCTTTCATTGTAGTTTGAAACCCTTAGTGCCTGGTGGCACTCATGCCACCTATAGCATCTCAGGCAATAAAGAGTGTTGTACATATTAATTTCTGATTACTTGTGTTCTGCTGATGCTATGTAACAGTTGTAGTAGGTTATTGCACATGACTGTTTGTTTAAATGACTCTAAAATCATGTCACTCTACAGACAGTGCGACAACAAGGTCCTCAACAATGGAACTCCCTTACTTGCTACTGTTATTATTGTTGGTTGTTCACAACCTTTTACTTGTATGTAGAGACTGCCAGTCTTCTGACTCTGAGCATTAATTGCCCACAGTGAATGTAACACTTGCCTAGTAGACTGATTCCTGACCGACCCACTCCTCTACCTGTTCCTGAAACTCTAGCTCCTACCCCATTCAATCTCATACAATGGGGTCTCAAACTTCAGCCGTCTCATTGCTGCAATTCATGCTCCAGCTTATGCCTGAGTCGCAGGTGGCATTTACGGTGTGCTTCTACACTCTCACTCTCCTACTCATAGCTCTCAGCCTGCCCTTCAGATGGAGACACCATGCTCATTCCAGCAGAAACCTCCCTTTATCTTCTCTCACTTAGAGCCTTCTATCTCCTCCGCTGCTATGTATCATCCACCCAGTTCTCGCTCTCTCCCTCTCTCTCCTTCTCTCTCTCTCTCTCTCTCTCTCTCTCTCTCAAGTGCCAAGTCTAAATACAACAAAAACGTCATTATGCTCTGGCCTCCATGATACAACTATGCTTCCTGCACTTCCTGCTCTGGCCTCCATGATACAACTATGCTTCCTCCACGTCCTACTGACACCGCTACATGATCTCACTCTTCACGACCTGAGAAGTGCAGTGGAGGAGATAAACCCGATCAATAAGGCCAACCCTTCCACCCCTCAACCTCGAATACAACACTACTGAACTACTTGCTCCCAACACTGCTCTATCCCATTGATCTATATGCCACCTGGCTCACTCAACAACTCCTTTCTCCTTTCTATGCTTCTTGGCTTCCTCCTCACTGAGACTTCAACCTGCCTAAAATCTCCAAGACCTACCAACTTTACCTTTACTGTCTGACCTCTCCCTGACAGCCCTCCATGACCAACCGACCCACATACCTGATAACTCACTTGACTTAATTTTTCTAACATCCTCCATGACCACTCCTATCCTCTCCATTTATCCCTATGCTTTGGACTACTTGCTTTTACATGTCATTGTCCATTGTGCACATTCTCTCCACAAAACCCTCACTATGTAGGCAGAAGTTCAAAGCTGGGCCTTACTTGTCCCATATTTCCCCCACCCCCTTCTCTCATCATCCCCCAAGGAACTGGCGTAGTGTTTTCTTGAAACAAAGTGTGCTCTGAGTTCTATGTACCTACTACAGCCCTTCTTCCTCCTTATGATAGAAGTTATTTATAACGCGCCTGTACACAAATGATGCTAGGCAAGACAAGACAAGGGAGGACAAGACAAACATTCGTACTAGGCCTTGTGTCATTCAGGTTGTGCACATGCTAGAACGAGAAGTGCAAGGGGAAAGGGAGGGGGGAAGTGCAAGGGAGAGGGGAGGGGAAAACAGGGCAGCAATGCTCTGAGTAAGTGCAGCCAGGCTCTTGGTAGTGCAAGGAGAACAAGGGACTGTAGGGTTGTGGTAGGCCCGGAGGCAGTGCAAGGGTGACTGATCAATGAAGAGCCTGATACCCAGTGAGACTCTGAGGATAGCCAAGCAACCAGTTGGTACAGCAGAGAGGGAGGGAGAGAGAGAAAGCCGAGGAGAAGAGGAACGTTTTGAGCTGCTTTTAGAACTTCAGGTGGTCCAGCTCAATTCTGGGACCTAGCTTGCCCCTTCCTCTGTTTCCCAGGTCACCTGTCCTCATACGCCCTTGTGAGTTTCCCAGATCTCCCACCCCCTAACAATATTACAGTTCCCCCAGTCCCTCCCCAACTCTTCGTCCTTGCTTATTTCCCAGATCTTACACACTGTACACCATTGCTCAGTACTCCCAGGGCTCCTGACCTGTTACACCATACCCAGTTACCTAAGCCTCCCAGCCTCTTACACAACACTAGGTATCCGAGGTCTCTGGCCCTCTTACCTAAGTCCTTGTCTTTTTCCAGCCCCTCTAATCTCCTCCATCCCCAAATTCCCTCCCCATGCCCTTTCCTTCCTTTTCTAGATGTCCTGCCCTCTTCCCCAATTTGTTTTCCCTGCTGATCACCCGAGGCTTTTCCACTCTATTCATTTGAGCTTCTACCATTAATAATATCGGGCTGTTGTGGGCAGTGTGAAACCTATGCTAAATTGTATTGTCTTTCTTTGCATTTGAGTCTATTTCTGAGTCGATGAAATTTCTGCATGTGTGCATGCTTTTGCGTTGGAATCACTCCTGCCTATCTCTGGGATTAGCATGTTCTTGTCTGGGTCTCTGGGGAAGAGCCTGGGACCTCTGGGATAGGCATGCTCTTCGCTGGGTCTCAGGGAAACGCTTGCAACCTCTAGGATTGGTATGCTCTGCTCCGGGTCTCGGGGGAAGAGCTTGAAACCTCTGGGATTGGCATGCTCTTCTCCGGGTCTCGGGGAAGAGCTTGAAACCTCTGGGATTGGCATGCACTTGTCTTGGTCTCTGGGGAAGAGCATGAGACCTTTGGGATAGGCATGCTTTTCTCTGGGTCTCGGGGGAAGAGCTTGAAACCTCTGGGATTGGCATTCTCTTTTCAGGGTGTCTGGGGAAGAGCCTGAAACCTCTGGCATTGGCATGCTCTTCTCTGCGTCTCAGGAGAAGAGCTTGAAAACACTGACATTGGCATGCTCTTCTCCGGGTCTCGGTGGAAGAGCTTGAAACCTCTGGGATTGGCATGCTCTTCTCTGTGTCGCGGGGGAAGAACTTGAAACCTCTGGAATTGGCATGCTCTTCTACGGGTCTCTGGGAAGAGCTTGAAATCTCTGGGATTGGCATGCTCTTCTACGGGTTTGTGGGGAAGAGCCTGAGACCTCTGGGATTGGCATGATCTTCTCTGGGTCTCGGGGGAAGAGCTTGAAACCTCTGGGACTGGCATGCTCTTCTCCGGGTCTCTGGGTAGAGCTTGAAACCTCTGGGATTGGCATGCTCTTCTTCAGGTCTCGGGGGAAGAGCTTGAAACTTCTGGGATTAGAATGCTCTTCTCCGGGTCTCTGGGTAGAGCTTGAAACCTCTGGGATTGGCATGCTCTTCTTCGGGTCTCGGAGGAAGAGCTTGAAACCTCTGGGATTAGAATGCTGTTCTCTGGGTCTCGGGTGAAGAGCTTGACATCTCTGGGATTGGCATGCTCTTGTCCGGGTCTCTGGGGAAGAGCCCGAGACCTCTGGGATAGGCATGCTCTTCTCTGAATCTCAGGGGAGGAGCTTGAAACCTCTGGCATTGGTATGCTCTTCTCCAGGTCTCTGGGAAGAACTTGAAACCACTGGGATTGACATGCTCATCTACGGGTCTTGGGGGAAGAGCTTGAAACATCTGGGATTGCCATGCTCTTGTCCGGGTCTCCGGTGAAGAGTGTAAGGCCTCTGGGATATGCATGCTCTTCTCTGGGTCTCAGGGAAGAGCTTGAAACATCTGGGATTGGCATGCTCTTCTCTGGGTCTGTGGAGAAGAGCTTGAAACCTCTGGGATTGGCATGCTCTTCTCTGGGTTTCGGGCAAAGAGCTTGAAACCTCTGGGATTGGCATGCTCTTGTCCGGGTCTCTGAGGAAGAGTCTGAAACCTCTGGGATAGGCAAGCTCTTCTCTGGGTGTCAGGGAAAGAGATTGAAACCGCTGGGATTGACATGCTCTTCTCCGGGTCTCTGGGTAGAGCTTGAAACCTCTGGGCTTGGCATGCTCTTCTTCAGGTCTCGGGGGAAGAGCTTGAAACCTCTGGGATTAGAATGCTCTTCTCCGGGTCTCTGGGTAGAGCTTGAAACCTCTGGGATTGGCATGCTCTTCTTTGGGTCTCGGGGGAAGAGCTTGAAACCTCTGGGATTAGAATGCTCTTCTCTGGGTCTCGGGTGAAGAGCTTGACATCTCTGGGATTGGCATGCTCTTGTCCAGGTCTCTGGGGAAGAGCCCGAGACCTCTGGGATAGGCATGCTCTTCTCTGAATCTCAGGGGAGGAGCTTGAAACCTCTGGCATTGGAATGCTCTTCTCCAGGTCTCTGGGAAGAACTTGAAACCACTGGGACTGACATGCTCTTCTACGGGTCTTGGGGGAAGAGCTTGAAATATCTGGGATTGGCATGCTCTTGTCCGGTTCTCCGGTGAAGAGTGTAAGGCCTCTGGGATATGCATGCTCTTCTCTGGGTCTCAGGGAAGAGCTTGAAACATCTGGGATTGGCATGCTCTTCTCTGGGTCTGTGGAGAAGAGCTTGAAACCTCTGGGATTGGCATGCTCTTCTCTGGGTTTCGGGCAAAGAGCTTGAAACCTCTGGGATTGGCATGCTCTTTTCCGGGTCTCTGAGGAAGAGTCTGAAACCTCTGGGATAGGCAAGCTCTTTTCTGGGTGTCAGGGAAAGAGATTGAAACCGCTGGGATTGACATGCTCTTCTCCGGGTCTCTGGGTAGAGCTTGATACCCCTGGGCTTGGCATGCTGTTCTTCAGGTCTCGGGGGAAGAGCTTGAAACCTCTGGGATTAGAATGCTTGTTTCTGGGTCTTTTGATAAGAGCTTGAAACCTCTGGGATTGGCATGCTCTTCTCCGGGTCTCGGGGGAAGAGCCTGAGACCTCTGGGATTGGCATACTCTTGTCTGGTGTCTCTGGGGAAGAGCCGGAGACTTCTGGGATAGGCATGCTCTTCTACGGGTCTCTGGGAAGAGCTTGAAACCTCTGAAATCGACATGCTCTTCTCTGGGTCTCGGGGGCAGAGCTTGTAGAGGTGGAGCAAAGAACCCCCACCCAAAGCTCCTCCCATGCTGCCTATATGTTGGACACACACCCTCCTCCGCCTCCGGCCCCTCGCCTGTTTTCACTGCAGCGGCGACAAGCAAGCTCTGCAGACGCCGAACGCACGGCTCCCGACAGCAGGCTGCTAACGCAGACCACATTCTGTACACGGAAAAACCCGACCACAGGTAACGAGAAATATGAGTACACATACGACCTCTCTCGATGAGAGCAATACTCCCGATATATTTACCACACAATCATGACTCCCATTGGAGTTTTTCTGCACGGAGAAATATGACTTGCCAGACAAGTAATTCTATATGGCATTTTCCATTTGTTTCTCCCTCATTAGACACGCATGATGCAGTGCTTACGCCGGAACATGAATTGAGCTCCACTTCTGACTTTTTAGCACAGAGGAGCACACGGGATTAAATCAACGTTTCTCCAATGCTCAGGTATTTTCCTTACAGACAATACTATATTTTAGCTCACAATGTACAAAACCTGCAATTGGTAAACCTGCCAGTAGCCCCATATCGCATTTGTCTGGAGCATGTTCAGACAATTGGCACAGGGCACTGGCACTTTGTGATGCATAAACTCGAACACCGAGATTTCCTCTCTCGCTCAAATCTCTGTTACTCTCATGTCAACAGAGGCTCTCCATTTACTCCTGGAGCGAGATCTACACACCTCAGACCAGGGTGGATGACACGGTTCCCCCCCCCTCTTTAAGAACAACAAATAGTCCTGCAACCTGCTACGCCCAGCCCGGGGAGCCTGCATGATCAAGAGTGTGTCCACAAGGTTTCTGTGGTGAGACATTTACTTTATACACCCACCACAGGCAACTAGAGATAGGAGCTAGGACGTAGTTTCCTCTGCCTCTGATATCAGGCCCCCACTCTTATTTGAACCACTATCTAATAGGCAATTAATCCTTTCAAGGTTTGATTTACTCACCTTTGTTTACTAATTCACCCAGAAAAGTCGAGGAGGGAAACACTACTTCACCAAGTGAACAACTGACCCACTCTTCTTTTTTGTTTCTCTTGGTCCCTCCACTACAGGGGTCACTCAATCACCCTGAAGAAGGCGGCTTCCACGTCCCTTTGATTTGATTACAAGATGGACGCCATTGCCGCCGAAACGTCATTTTCAAGCAAGGGGGCCTCACAAACCAACTTTTTGTGGTTCAGTGAAACAATACTGTATTTGTGATTGTTACACATTAGGTGGAGTTTCCACCACTTTACCCCTTGCGACGTTGGCATATAGCTATTTGGGACCACCCTTTCCCAATAGAACTTACTAAAATAGGCATCCAACCACTGGGACTACTCGTTTCTGACAGAACCCATTAAAACAGACAGATTTAAGACTGCTGATACTACCTAGGTATTGTTTTTAAAAAAAATTCTAAACAAAGGGTGCGAGGTAGACTGATGTATGCATCAGGCACTTTGAATCTAGATAATGTCAAAGAACATGAGTTGTCGATAAACATAGACATGTGTTATATCATTTGCACATTCTAAACACCTTTTTGCTTTATGTTATATGTTCTATTTTGAATTTCTTTCAAAAACACTCACGTTTAAGCTGTATTGATTTGTTGAAAATATTACTATTTGTTTCTGTTTATAATTAAGAAAAATGGTTTGTACATATTTGTAAGTGTGTGCTTCAATACAAGTTATTTATTTTCACAGCCCCCTTTGTGTATGTGGGTTTTCCTTCTTGACATTTTCTTTGGGATAATTTCTTTAAGATATATTCCATTAGTAAAACCAACAATGGTTCCTTGATATTACAAATAGGTCTTGCTTTACTCAATGACAAAAATCAGGATGAGGCTTTTTTAGTAGCAGTACTACCTTTTCTTGTATCAGTTTACTTTGGTCCCGAGTCTGCTAGTCCTCACCACAGGCACACTGAATATTTGGGTGAAGTTTTTGAATTTAGACAACCATAGGTTGTCCTTTCGGCAAGGTGATTTCAGGGATTAGGGCATTAGGTCTCAATACTTTGAGTAATTTGCCCACCCACCCATGCACTAGGGAAGAAGCAACCCTGTCTAGTGCCTAAACTTGGGGCCTTGCCAAACCTTAGTGAACAAATATACACAACTTCTCTTGAATGGGCAGACTTTCCCGCACAGCCTGCGGATGAGGACAAGGTTGCATATAAACTATGGCAGAAAATGCCACTCTAAATTACACCGAGAAACAGACATTAGATTTACTCTCAGGACCTTCCTTTTTCGATCCCTCAGGACCAAACACACCTGTGTCTTCAGCAAACACGGGAGACGATCTCTTAAAATTTAAGAAAAAGGTCTTCCGAACGGAATTACACAGACATTTTCTTAAAGAATATTTAAGAGCCAGTATCATCCCCACCGGCTTAATCGTTCGAAATGAACCTTGTCTCTTATTTAGAAGACAAAGAATATACCACAAATATTAGTTACATTGCCACAAAATGTAGCAAAGACCTCATGGTCCTTACAGTTACAACTGCACAGAGGATTAGCTCAGAACTCCAAAAGACCCTAGAGGATGAAGAGAGGAAATTTACAAACAACACACTCATTACTGATGCCAAAAATCAAATAGAGGCAATCAAACAGTTTGCCCTCTTCAAAACAAATACTTTGGCTAGGAAAACCAACAAACTACAGAAGGATATCAAAGAATTCAAAACAGAATTAATATATCCCTAGACAACTGAGGAATATTCCAAGAATATTAAACAGACCGGAAACACTCAGTCTGGACAGCAGAGACCAAGGAGGAGAGGTGTGACCTTTTCAGGGTCAAGCAGTAGTTTATCAAGCGGTAACTCCACTTGGGGTTACAACCCTTTTCAACACAACCAATTTGGCCAACCACAACCACAGAATTACCCACCACCTCCTCTGCAACCTTTTTTAGGACGAGGAGGGACATGCGGAGGGTGGGGTCCCCCACCATGGAATCCCGGTTTCCAAGGCCAACGCAGACGACCGAGATGCCAGAGCAAGATCAAGAAGTACCTATTTTCAACTTGGCAAAGATCCAACTTACAGCCACACAAATTTCAGTACCTTCAAAGGGTTTATCATTTGTACCAACTAGTAATATAGATTGGTATAATATTGAGATGGAAATACGAAGGTTCCTACGTACCGTGAGACTACGCTCATTCTTTCAAGAGCATGAAGACATAGAAACCACTGAAGATACTGGTCTTCATCCTAAATCCACTTTCACGCCTTCTGACAATCAAATCCCCGATGACCTCCTCACATTTGAGAGATGTGTCCTGCGAGACCTCAGAGTAATAAGTAAGAGGAATGGTCCAATTAGACACCAAAACATCACCCGATTAGAAAGAGAATCCCTCTCCGAACTATCTAAGAAACCTGAACTTATCATAAAACCCGCAGATAAGGGGGGCGGGATTGTGATTATGAAATCGCACCAGTATTACCACATGGTAATGTAACTCCTGAATGACTCAGAAAGTTACAAATTACTCAAAAAAGACCCCACCAAAGATTCAAAAACAGAAATTGCAGCTATGGTCTCATTTGCATTAGAAAGAGACTGGATATCAGAGAAAGTATCTGAATTTCTCCAGACAACACAAGGCCGAACTCCCTGCCTATACGCCTTACCGAAAATTCACAAAGATCCCATTAACCCCCCAGGAAGACCAATTGTGTCTAGTTGCGGGTCCATACTAGAACCTCTATGCAAATTCGTTGATTACTTTTTAAAACCCATCAGCAGCACAACAGATTCATATATCAGGGACACCATGCATACCATTCAGTTATTTGAAAACCTAGACTTCGACCAACAAAAACAGCTATTGGTTACTCTAGACATCAAGGCTTTATACACCAGCATTCCTCAACAAGCAGCAATAGACTGTGTGTATGAATATCTGATTGCAGCCAATACACAGACGAAAACCCCTCCAGAATTCATTATTGAAATCATGACATAACCAACAGTTCTCCCTACAGACGAAAGAAACCGCTATGGGGGCAGCATTTACACCCATTCTGGCAATTCTATTTATGGCCAATTTCGAACAAAAATGTGTCCTCAATCAAGTCAACAAATGGAGAGATCACATCAAACAATGGTGTCGGTATATAGACTACGTGATATGCCTATGGGAAGGCACAGAGGAAGCACTACTAGAGTTCTGCTCATGGCTCAATACATGTAGACAAGACATTCAATTCACATTTGAATACAGCAATTCATCCATCCACTTCCTGGACCTGAGAATTGAACATGATCAAGGCAAACTAATGTGTACTACCTTTCGCAAAACCCCACAGACCGCAGTACCTTGTTACACTTTCAAAGCGATCATCCTGAACAAATTAAAGAGAACTTACTATACGGGCAATTTTTAAGAATTCGCAGAAACTGCACTTCTTTAGATAACTTCTACCATGATGCCAGCCTTTTAAGTGACAGACTACGACAAAAAGGCTACCCCAAAAAACTGGTGGCGAGATCACAGAAAAGAGCCCGATTTACATGTCGCGACTCGCTTCCTACACCTAAAATGCGAGCTGCAGGGAACAATCAAATTACATGTGTAATTACTCACGGCCAACATGCTTTTCAAATCAAAAAAATTATTCACAAGTACTGGCCCATAGTTAGACTTTGTCTACCAGATCAAGAAAAACCCAGATTCGCATTTAAAAGGGGACGCAACCTGAGAGAACATCTGGTACACTCAATGTACAATAAAAAATATTCTAAGGGTAACATCTGGAATCTTCGACCGCTAAAAGGACATTATCCTTGCGGAACATGCTCAGTATGCCAATTCACCACTAGATTGCAACAATTTCAGATCGGACCAAAAACATGGACCCTAAATGAGGTTTCAAACTGTAAAACAAACCAAGTGGTTTACTGCATTGAGTGCCCATGCCACTTGCGCTATGTTGGGCAGACTATGCGGAATGTTGGAACACGGATATCTTAGCACCGGTCACAAATCCGATGTAAAAATATGACATCTCTACTAGTACAGCACTACATAGAGAAAAAACATAACACTCAAGATATCAAAAGGTGGGTTATCGAACGGGTACGCTGTGGTCCTAACATCCAAGGTCGACTGTTAGACCTAGAATGCAGGTGGATACATAGAATGGACTCTGTTGCCCACGGCCTCAATGAACAACAACTTTTCCCACAACGATAACTGATTGATGCAGACAATCCATTTGCCTTTTTACACTTTTGAGACTTATGATGATTACTCGAGAAGAGGACGTGGCCTGGCATCATAACCCTCTAGGATGACCAGTAAGGTCACATTATGTAAGTTATAATAATCCTCTATCCAGTCCTACCAAACAAAACACACACCCCCAGTCAGGCCGACTACATGTGAGATATTGTGATCATGTTTCTTTTTGACTAATTACACTGTTAGAGCCTGCCATTACAAGACGGCATCTCTCTTTTCAATTTAGGAGCTGGTGACTCCTTACAAACTCTCCATTCCAGATCTAAATATCTCCTATAGATCAATTCCATACTAGGAAAATCAGCACAAGGACAGATACATAGGCGTAAATTTGCGAACATGACGCCACCACTTGCACCAATCATGACCTGATACATTCAGAAACATGATTGGAGGACACGTAATATAATGATACACACCCCTCAGGGGTCTGCTGGATCGCGCTACACATATACTTCCTGAACAAGCAGCCGCGAGTTCAGTTAAATCTAGTCCGGACATTACCTCCGTAAGCCACTATCATAACTTCTGTTGATGTACGAGCAATTATACTCAGAGCGTTGCAAGCGCACTAAGATACAGGCATCGACGGTAGCGTTTGCTTCCGGACTACAAACGTCACAGCCAATCAGGACTTAGAATCCCCAAACATCCTGATTGGCTGTGGGACACACACCCTCCTCCGCCTCCGGGCCCTCGCCTGGTTTCACTGCAGCAGCGACAAGCAAGCTCTGCAGATGCCGAACGCACGGCTCCCGACAGCAGGCTGCCAACGCAGACCACATTCTGTACACGGCAAAACCCGACCACAGGTAATGAGAAATACGAGCACACATACGACCTCTCTCGATGAGAGCAATACTCCCGATATATATTTACCACACTATCATGACTCCCATTGGAGTTTCTCTGCACAGAGAAATATGACTTGCCAGACAAGTAATTCTATATGGCATTTTTCATTTGTTTCTCCCTCATTAGACACGCATGACGCGGTGCTTACGCCGGAACATGAATTGAGCTCCACTTCTGACTTTTTAGCACAGAGGAGCGCATGCGATTAAATCAACATATCTCCAACACTCAGGTATTTTCCTTACAGACAATACTATATTTTAGCTCACAATGTACAAAACCTGCAATTGGTAAACCTGCCAGTAGCCCTATGTCGCATTTGTTTGGAGCTTGTTCAGACAATTGGCACAGGGCACCTGCACTTTGTGATGCATAAACTCGAACACCGAGATTTCCTCTCTCGCTCACATCTCTGTTACTCTCATGTCAACAGAGGCTCTCCATTCACTCCTGGAGCGAGATCTACACACCTCAGACCAGGGTGGGCGACACGGTTCCCCCCCCTCTTTAAGAACAACAAATAGTCCTGCAACCTGCTACGCCCAGCCCGGGAAGCCTGCACAATCAAGAGTGTGTCCACAAGGTTTCTGTGGCGAGACATTTACTTTATACACCCACCACAGGCAACTAGAGATATGAGCTAGGACGTAGTTTACTCTGCCTTTTATATCAGGCCCCCACTCTTATTTGAACCACTATCTAATAGGCAATTAATCCTTTCAAGGTTTGATTTGCTCACCTTTGTTTACTAATTCACCCATAAAAGTCCAGGAGGGAAACACTACTTCACCAAGAGAACAACTGACCCACTCTTCTTTTTTGTTTCTCTTGGTCTCTCCACTACAGGGGTCACTCAATCGCCCTGAAGAAGCCGGCTTCCACGTCCCTTTGATTTGATTACAAGATGGACGCCATTGCCCCCGAAACGTCATTTTCAAGCAAGGGGGCCTCACAAACCAACTTTTTGTGGTTCAATGAAAATACTGTATTTGTGATTGTTACACATTAGGTGGAGTTTCCATCACTTTACCCCCTGCGACGTTGGCATATAGCTATTTGGGACCACCCTTTCCCAATAGAACCTACTAAAATAGGCATCCAACCACTGGGACTACTCGTTTCTGATAGAACCCATTAAAACAGACAGATTTAAGACTGCTGGAACTACCTAGGTATTCTATTTAAAAAAGAATTTCTAAACAAAAGGTGCGAGGTAGACTGATGCATGCATCAGGCACTTTGAATCTAGGTAATGTCAAAGAACATAAATTGTCGATGAACATAGACATGTGTTACATCATTTGCACATTCTAAACACCTTTTTGCTTTATTTATGTTATATGTTCTATTTTTAATTTCTTTCAAAAACACTCACGTTTAAGCTGTATTGATTTGTTGAAAATATTATTTGTTTCTGTTTATAATTAAGAAAAAATGGTTTATACATATTTGTAAGTGTGTGCTTCAATACAAGTTATTTATTTTCGCATCCCCTTGTGTGTATGTGGGTTTTCCTTCTGGACATTTTCTTTGGGATACTTTCTTTAAGATATATTCCATTAGTAAAACCAACAAAGGTTCCTTGATATTACAAATAGGTCTTGCTTAACTCAATTAAAAAAATCAGGATGAGCCTTTTTCAGTAGCAGTACTACCTTTTCTTGTATCAGTTTACTTTGTGCCTGAGTCTGCTAGTCCTCACCACAGGCACACTGAATATTTGGGTGAAGCCTATATGTTGGGAGCCAGATTGTGAGACATGTGCCAGTGAGAATACCCATACCGAAGAGGATCTTGGAAGTAAGGTTCCCATTGAGAAAGCCATACATGCATTCACGACAATATGATGGGCATTTGAATGAAATCCCGGAGGAAGTGGGAAAAGCCAGCGAGAACGCAGACTGCTGATGTCATACGGAGCAGAGATGACACACACATAAGAAAAGATTGAAGAGTATAAGCATTCTATAGGAGCAAAGGAGGAGGTGCCAAAGATGAGCATCATTTCAGGCTCGATACGAAGATGCTCATGGTACAGAAATAATAAAGAAGATATTAAGTAATTTTATAATTGTACTGATGCAGTTGCAGCAACGCAAGTAGACAAGTATTATTAAAGGCTAGCTATGTAGTGAATAGATTGCGGCGATGCGCCAACATATATGCATAGGAAACGTATGGACTATGGATGATTCCACAACGCACTTTAGCAGAGCTGTGCACCGTGTGCTGAAAGGATTTTACGTGTGTTGCAGTTAAAAATCGAAACCTTAACCATGGAGATGGACTGAAGAAGGGTTTGGCTGGCCCAACACCAAGAAGTCAAGGCCACCTTAGGCCTGAATGTTCGTACAGTAGTTACAGAATGTGTGAAAAGAACAAAACTCCTGTCTTAGGTGAGGAGCGAGAACATTGAAGACATCAGAGGGTCATCATTTAATAGTATTTTAAATGCAGAAAGACTCTAAAACATAGTCTGCAGTCACGTGGATGGGAGAAAATAGACAATAGGACAAGCTGTATTGAAACCAAGAAGACAGTATGCCTACACTCCTCATATTCTCGAGCACAGAGAACATTTCCAAAGTCTTAATTGACTAGCAGACTGCAAGGGTGATGATGGATGACAAGCTAATTGGTGGGAAGCTATGGTTATGACCAGCCCACCAGCACCTGGATGCCAGCCTGCATGCTGCTTGCGTGTGTGAAATACTACAGAGGGGTACAAGGGTGCCAACCAATAGTTTGTATAACCAATGGGGCATCGTGTATTTGGTGATGTTCGTAGTGGCCTGCACTAGAGGAGGGCTTGGTTGCTACACTTGATGTTAGAGACACAATGACCAGTATGGAACGTATACCTAGATGTTCGCTGTAAGCCTATCAAGCCTATCACCATTCCAAATAGGTTTTTGAATTTGCCATGTAGATACACGCCAATGATGATGAGATTTTAGTATATAAGCTGTTTTATTCATGACATGCATTGAGTGTGAAGATCGAGCGAGTTCGTTGATATTCGTTGTAACTCCCTGTTTTAGATCATTGATATTAAAACAGACACACTTTGCCAACTTCCTGAGTCACTTTGATTATTGATGTTTGAGTATATTCTGCATCTCCATCCATCTCCATGTATTGCTACCTCGTCTTAAAGGGCTGGGTTGGACACCCCTGTTCACATAGTAGCAGAGCTGATGGTTAGAAATCCATCGATCTAGTAAGGTTTGGGGTCTCGGAAATATCAAACGTCCTCCACCATTTAGCCGGAAGAACATGAAGCTCCTTGTAGATAGCAGCCATTAGTTTAAAAAAACCTTGCAAGTACATTTGGGACGGGTCGCTCGTTTTCAAGGGGAATCCCCTCCTGACTTCTACAGGAAGCTAAACGAACCGGAGTCTCAAGCGCTGGTTGAGGAGGAGACAATCCCAAGGGTTGGAAGTCGAAAACGTGAATGGTAGGCTGAGTGAGGTGGCAAACTGAATGCACTAAGTGGGAAAAAGTGAGAACAAGGAAAGAGTAACGGTGGGTTGGTTGGGGTATTGTATTTTGGGTTTAAGACAAAGAGTGTCATAATTTAAGGTATATAGACAAGGAGCAATCTATATGATGAGCCCGGAACCCTACGTCAAAGACGTTTAGAAGGAACTTGTCCTAAAGTCCAAGTGGACATATATAGTTTACAAACTATCAAGGATCGTTAAAGAGGAAAGTTCATACTCCAATCGGAGTCATTATTAGGGGCAGAAATAGTCACAAGGAGCATTGACGGAAAGTATATGTGGGCCCGCCAGTCTGTCAGTATTGTCTGTCTGTCTATATGTTGTATATGATGTATGTGGTAAATAAATTAAATATTGAGAAATAAGGACGAATTAGATTGTGGTGGAAATATTGAGATTCAAAATGTAATTATTTATTTATATAGTCGACTGACAATGTTCTTTGAATAAGTAGATTGAAGTAAAAGTGAAATAGAGGCTTGGAGCTCCGACGATTGGTGCACGCTCATATTGTATTATTTTTCTGTAAGGCATCTATTTGTGTAAAATAAAGGCAAAAAGTGACAGTCGATTGTGACCAAGTAATGATGGAGGACATTACTCTGCGTATACACTTGTGCAGACAGCTGCCAAAACATGCACCGAAGCTTAAGCAGTACAGTCAGTGGTCGAAGTGGGTGGAAGCGGTCAGGAGTGGTGCTGCCTACATTCTTTTAATTAAGTGTTACCGTTCCTATACTTTTATTTTAAAAATAAACCGTTCCGGAACGGTTTTGTTTGAAAATAAAAGTCTAGGAAGAAGTTGAAACTTGCACTTTCACTGCACTACACACGCCATTTTCTTAAAGAGCAGGCACATGTGTTTAGGGAGTTTTATTGTGCATGGGAGGGACGCAGTGATGGTGTCTGTGGGGAGCGTTGCAGGCCAGTAGGGAACATAGTTCCACTACTTCTTTTCATACACTTCGACCACTGAGTACAGTACAGAATGGGTTAAGGGTAAGGCAGATAAAATGTTCATGCCATGGCCACAAGGGGGATCACTGTCTAAAGCAGTTTTGCAACATTTGACGACATATTTGCACGCTGCATATATGGAGAAGAAACTAGAAAAGAGGCTAGCTAGCTTAGAGCTCTGGAAAATGTACCAGGAGGAAAGGGAAGACCCGCCTCCTGAAGACTGGATACTTAACCAGTGTAAAGAGGGGGGTGAAGAGCCTTCTGCTCCCCCTCCCCTGCCTGAAGTAAATGGCGATAGTACAAAAGATGAAGGATTATATCCTTTAAGAGAGTTTAAGGCAGCAACAGGGTATAGCAACCCAACGTATAAGGCACTTGCATGTAGCAGCGACAAGAGTCCCGAACAGACCCCAGAAAGAGATGTGATTCCTAAAGTCCCACGGGACAAGGAGAGAAGTGATCAACCAGGTATGTCTCTAGATATAGAGAGAGAGATAAAAAGGTGGAAAGGAGAGAAGGATAAAGCTGATGAGGTAGCGCTCAGACAGAACAAATGGATGGGCAGTCAAATATTGCTCAAAGTTGATGGTTAGAGCATCGCGGAAGTAAAGCAAGAGGAAGTTCAGGATAAACAGGATAAAAAAGACAGGTAACGAGAGAAACGACTGAAAGAAGACAAGACAAAAAGAAAGAGCAGACAAAGAAGGAACAGCTGTATCAAGATGAGCAGTTGAAAAAACAGGAAAGAGCAGAGGAGCAAAGGAGGTATGATAATAAACAAAGAGCAATCAAAGAACAAGAAGCTAGAAAAGAAAAGAAGAGGAAGAACAGAAATTAAGGAATAAAAGAATGCAAAGACAAAGGGATTAAGAAGTGCTTAGGGCAAATGAAGGAAGAGAAGTGAAAAGACAGGAAGAAGAAAGGATTAGGAAGGAAGCAAAGACACAAAGAGAGTTTGATGAGGAAATAGAACTCAAGAGAAGGCAAAGGGCACGCAACATTAATCACACTGAAACAAATTAATGGAGCCTAATCCAGTAGTAGCATGGGAAGACACAGAAGAATTTTTCCCGAAACATGAGCCAATTCCAGGAACGTCTAGAGCAGATCTAAAAGATAATTCTGATATAGGAGCCATTGGAGAGAAAATCGATATGGTTTAACATGACATGAGGACCAAAAGTGAATCAAAGGATAAAGGAAAAAAATATCAATTTGAAAGTACACAGCTGCAGGGCAAAGAGGGAGGTTTGTTTAGCCTTGAGCATAGAGCCTTGTCTTTGGACAGGCTGAATCGGAATATAGATGAGAAAGAGGGAAGTCACACCAGTTGGGGACAAAAAATGTCAGACGAAGACAGAGAAACCTTCCGTAGGGAAGAGGGAGCTAGCGCACGTGATCCAGAGAGGTGTTCTCCGACAGACAGAGAAGTGAGATGGTCAGATCTAGACCTACCTTAACCAAGGATGCCAAAGCCACTGGCGCGGCTAGATCGACCTAAAGGGCGATCCCATAGTGTGAGGGGGAACTCGCCACCTTATTTGAGAAGATTAAGGTAATTATCGGGAAGAAGACGGTGCAGAACCATTGTCCCTGCTATGGGCAGGCAGACGATGGGGGACGAATACGATTGTGGGATCTCACAGTTTCTGTTGTAAGAAAAGGGAGGGGTCAGACTGCAGTATATTCCTTGGTGCCAGATCGATAAGGATCATTTAAGGTATAAACTCCTGAGTCTGACGTTGGGTGCTGGGAAATTGATCTATGAATTAGAAAAAATGACAGGAGCAAATACTCTGGCTATAGGGGACATTAAGGGTCTTCTAGCAGCTATACCTGGGGAGAGAGCTGATGACATTTGGTCAAGAGCAGGATACGCAGGTGTCACTGCTCAGAACACTGCTCATGATGGAGCACCGTTTAATAATTGTAGAACGGCAGTTTGGAAAGCGCTTCGAGTACAATATCCTGACATGTCAGATATGGGAGCTATAATGGCACGTAAGATGCAGGAAGGGGCGGATCCGTTGATTTCCATTCAGAATTTCCAAGAGCAATGGAGCTTAGAAACACGTGAGCCGTGGGGAAAATCTATACCTGTATTCTATCATATATTATGCCTGGTGTTACCAGACAAGGTGTAGAGACAGCTCAAATGGGTATGGTGGCAAAACCATGGCCAGAAATACAACTGACCATAGCGTATCATTGGTGATTGTTGCAGGAGAAAAATCAAAAGCAAGAAGATGGTATAAAGCTTGAGGAGGCTAAGTTGGTACAGAAAAGGTTATCAAAGTATGCTATAGAAGGGGCAATGCTAACTAGTGCAGAAGGGCCAGGATCACAGCAAACAATGGGTATGCTGCAGGTGAATAACCAACGGCAGTCCGATCAACGAGGGAATGGATTTGCACCACTAGGAAGGGGAAACCTCAGCGGAAGAGGAGGCTTTCAGAATAATCAAGGGAATTTCCAGCGTAACCAAGGTGGGTTTCAGCCTATGCAGAAGGATAATCAAGGCATGCAGGGAGGGCAAATTATCAGACTCCCTCCTGTATGTTGGACATGTGGAATGACAGGGCATATAGCACACACATGTGGGAGCCATGTGTGTATGTACAGAATGGGCAGTTCTCAAGAGGGGGGACTGCTTTTCCGCCTGCATATAGCACACAGAATAGGGATGGGTTTGCCCACGGTCAAACAGTGTATCAAGCACAAGCGCTGAGAATGCAACAGGCTTTGCAATTACCGCAAGCACCATTGAATCCGCCACAAGGACAGTCGCAGCATGCACACATGCAGATACAGCAGAGTGCAAACAAAGGACAGTTACTGACTCATAGGATGGGGGTGTCACCATCGAGGGTGGGAATCCTTTCACGGGCACAGGAATAAGTAGATGCCCACAATAGGACAGCTCACTGGTTGCCTTGATGTGTTCAGTACTATCAGTAATGCCAAATCCTGAAGAGGAACTGAGGGTTGACGTCACAATAGGAGGCAAATCCTTTTCTTTTTTAGTAGACATGGGTGCCACTCGCTCATGTATATGGAAGGGAATATTTTTAATGTCGGGTAATGCCATGAATGCTCAAGGTTTCACAGGAGTTACAAGTAGAGTTCCTTTTACTGAGAAATGGCCAGTCTCTATAGGAGAATGCAATATGTCTGTTCCATTGTTGTATTCAAAACAGACACCAGTTAATATACTGGGTCGAGATTTAATGACGAAGTGATGAGACGTTTTCATTTACTGATGAAGGAAGTGTGTTCAACGCCAGGAGTATATTATTTAAATGTGAGCCAATTCATCATGGCATTTACAGGGCAAATAGCCATATAAGGAGTACCGTTATAACCAGAAGCATTTCATTATGGGGTACGCATTGTGTTAACAGGTAACATGGTTTGGTAGGTAAGACCATGAGAATACCTGATTAATTTCTCTTTACACCAGAGATTCCCATGAACGTAGTGGGGGGGGCAGATTTTTCCCTTAGAGCTGCAAGCAGTTGTAGTCAGAGGGGTTTTAGCCATGCTCATAGGATTTGACGATAATGGTAGATCATGGAGCACAAAATTTGCTATTGGAGAGGGTTATAGATTAACTGACGTCACTGATAAGGAAATGTTTAAAGATGACTGTTACGAAGTTCGTTGGTCGTGTAGAGTATGAACAACCCCTCTGTCCCCAAGAAACACCCTGACGATAATAGATATATTGTCAGTGTGAATATTAAGGCCACAGGTGGAAGTCCGGAAAACCAGGACGCGGGAACAGCCGGAAGAACCCCTTGAGCGCTGTAAGGCAAGGTACAGTGGTTAAGTAAAGAAACAGGGCCCGAATACCTCCATATGCATAAACCCAAAATACCAGAATACCTGTGAGATCTTGGGTCAAGGCGTGGGTCTCCTAGCTGTAGCTGGAACGAGCTGTAGGGTAGAACAGGTAACCACCTATTTGCAGGATCGAGGTCCTAGCCAGTGAAGGGTTAAGCAAGAACAATCCGTGGAGCAGGCGAGGGTCGTAGTAGGCAAAATCCAAAAGTACTTGAAGGGTTAAGCAAGAGCAATCCGTGGAGCAAGCGAGTGTCAGTAACAGGCAAATCCAAGAGTACTTGAAGGGTTTAAGCAAGAGCAATCCGTGAAGCAAGCGAGGGTCGGTAACAGGCAAATCCAAGAGTACTTGAAGGGTTTAAGCAAGAGCAATCCGTGAAGCAAGCGAGTGTCAGTAACAGGCAAATCCAAGAGTACTTGAAGGGTTTAAGCAAGAGCAATCCGTGAAGCAAGCGAGGGTCGGTAACAGAGCAGGTCCTTGAACGAAGAGAGAACGTCAAGTGATCCAAAACGAAACAGCTGTGAAGCAACGCCTTCGGTTCACAGACTCCTTTTATCCCTGGAAGGGACGCACGTAGAGTCACGTGTGAAGCGAACCAAAAGCGTTGCAATGCTGCTAGGCAACCAAAGTCACGTGATCCGTGTAGCGCCGGGAGGCGCCGGTCTCCGCAAGGGATGTGAGTTCCTGAAATGACGGAGCCTCCAGTTGATCTGCCACCGACGTGAAGGGCGATAAACACCCGCTCCCCCAAACATGCCATGCCCTGATGTGTGCGACGTGAGTGGGGGACATAATGCACGAGTGTCGGGGAGTGCGGGAATGGATAGACAAGGAGGGGCGAGCGGAAAGGTGTGTCCGTGGTCTAGGAAGCGGTGTGACAGAATCCCCCCTCAAAGGCCCACGACCCCGTGGGCTAGTAGGATTGTCCCTATGAAACCGAGAAACCAGAAGCGGGGCCCGGACATCCCGGGAGAGAACCCAAGAGCGATCCTCGGGACCATAGCCCAGCCAGTCCACCAGGTATTGAAGACGACCCCGATGGAAACGGGACCCAAGGATGGCACTGACTTCAAAAACATCCTGGGAAGCCACCGAGACAGGAGCTGGCGGGACCAGGACACGGGTAGGAGCAAGGTAAGGTTTAAGGAGAGAAGTATGGAAGACCGGGTGAATCCTCCAAGAAAGGGCAACCGAAAGCTTGAGAGCCACGGGATTCAAGACCCTGGAGATCCTATAAGGACCCACAAAACGAGGCAACAACTTGCGACATCCAGGGATCCGCAAATGCCTGGTCGAAAGCCACACCCGGTCGCCCACCTGATACTCCGGGGCTGCAGCCCGTTTGTGGTCAGCCTTTGTCTTCATAACTGTCTGGGCCTCACGGAGATGGACCAAGGTCTGGGCATGGACACCGGCCAGATCACGCACACAGGCATTAGCAGCGGGAGTAGTAGAGGGGAAATCAGGAAGTGGAAGGGCACGTGGGTGCTGCCCGTATAGTGCATAAAAGGGCGAGAAACCAGTGGTCGAATGACGGGAGTTATTATACGCAAATTCAGCAATATATAGCAGTTTGGCCCAGGAGTCCTGGTACTGGAGGGACAAACACCGCAAGTACTGCTCCAGAGCCTGATTCACCCGCTCGGTCTGCCCGTCGCTTTCGGGGTGATAAACCGAAGAGAAGCGAGCATCGATCCCCAGAAGTTTGGTGAGAGCGCGCCAGAAACAGGACGTGAACTGTGATCCACGGTCTGATATGATGACCTGCGGTAAACCAAAGAGGCAGAAGACAGATCTGAAGAACAAGCGAGCCAGGGTTGGAGCAGATGGTATACCAGTACAGGGGATAAAGCGGGCCATTTTGGTGTACGAATCGACAATAACCCATATGGTATCATAGCCCTGTTTGCGGGGTAGGTCAGTGATGAGATCCATCGAGACGGTGTGCCATGGTCTGGGAGGTACGGGTAGCGGTAAAAGTAGCCCTAAAGGCCGTCCTTTGCGTGGTTTGCATTGGGCACATATGGAACAAGTGTTGACATAATGTTCGACATCACTTCTCATGGAAGGCCACCAGCACCAGCGTTGCAACAGGTCCAGAGTACGCTGTTGCCCGGGATGGCCATTTACAGCAGCATCGTGTGACCATGTTAACGCCTGGTTGCGTACGTCACACGTGGGAAGGAACAATTTGTCGTGGATAAAAGGTAACCCCTCGTGAAGGGCAATGTCCCATTCGTTGAGTGCCTGAGGATTCTGGGAAACCCAACGCCTGATGTCAGTAAGCATGGTGGGGGATGGAGTACAAGTACAGATGACATGGCCCTCTCCTAGCAGTGTGTCGGGGTACACGGACAAGGACTCCCCTCCGGGAGAACGGGATAAGGCATCAGCCTTGCCCTGAATGCGACCTGGTCTGTGTTTGACCACAAAATCAAACGCGGCAAAAAACAAATGCCACCGCACCTGTCTGCTGTTTACACATTTCAGAGAGGCCAGGTCCTGTAGGTTTTTGTGGTCTGTATATACCACTGTCTGATGTTTTGCTCCCATGAGATGATGACGCCACGTTTGTAAAGCATCCTTGATGGCCAATAGTTCTTTTTCGGTTACTGTATAATGTGATTCGGCCACCGAGAACTTTCGTGAGTGATAGGCCACTGTATGTAGACAACCGGTGGTCGGGCATGGTTGAGACAATACTGCGCCTAGAGCAAACGAGGCGGCATCTGCCTCCAGAACGTAGGGGAGATCGGGATCAGGATGCTGCAAAACAGGGGCGGACACGAACCTGGCCTTGAGTTCCTCAAAAGCCTTCTGATGAGCGGAGGTCCAAGTGAACGGGACAAGGGGGCTGGTCAGAGCGGTCAGTGGAGAAACAATAGAAGAGAAGCCGACGATGAATCGCCGGTAGAAATTTGCGAAGCCGAGAAAAGATTGAAGTTGTTTCAGATTTACAGGAGTCGGCCATTCCGTGACGGCATGGACCTTAGATAAATTCATGGACAGGCCTCCAGGGGATATGTGAAACCCCAGAAACTCCACTTCCTTGGAATGAAATAGACATTTTTCAGGTTTGGAAAATAAGGCATTAGCCTTAAGGCGAGAGAGCACTTCCCTAACATGCCCGACGTGTTCCTCCAGGGAGGATGAATAGATCAGAATATCGTCCAGGTAAACCATCACGAACGTATCCAGGATGTCCGAAAATACGTCGTTGACAAAACGTTGGAACGTGGCAGGAGCATTACAAAGCCCGAAGGGCATTACAGTGTATTCGAATAAACCCTGTCGGGAGCAAAACGCCGTCTTCCACTCATCCCCAAGCCGCATACGAATTAGATTGTATGCCCCTCTGAGGTCCAGCTTGGTAAAAACAGATGCTGTAGTCAACCTGTCCAGTAGCGTGGATATGAGCGGAAGAGGGTACCTGTTTTTTATGGTGATGGCGTTTAACCATCTGTAGTCCACACATGGACGGAGATCGCCCTCCTTTTTTGGCACAAAGAATATCGGACTAGCAGCCGGAGAACAAGAAGGACGTATATGACCCAACTCCAGAGCCTTTTGTATGTACTCCTTAAGGGCTTGCTCCTCTGACCGTGACAACAAATAAATCCTACCCCTGGGTATAGGAGCATCCGGAACCAAGTCAATCGGACAATCGTACGGTCTATGAGGGGGAAGGCCCTCAGCAGTGGCCTTATCGAACACCATGTGAAAATCGTGGTAGGCCGCAGGTATGTTGGCTGTGACAGCCCCCACAGTGTGTGAAAGCACAGGGTCCGAAACACTGTCGTTGATATGGGTGGCAGCCATGGCACCAAGAATCGTGGCAGGAGTGGACAGTGAATCTGTGTCGATGAGACAGAAATGTTGACACACATCCGATTCAAACGTGACCTGTCCATTGCCCCAATTGATCAATGGGTTATGTTGTCGTAACCATGGTATTCCCAGTATGATACCGAACAGTGGTGTATTAATTAAATCAAACGCCAGGGTTTCTCTATGGATGTTTTGAATCACCACTTCCATAGGAGCAGTTTGGAACCTGATCGGGCCGGAAGATAGCGTAGTACCGTCCACAGCATGCACTGGTTCCGGATGTTCCTTCCTAACCAGGGGCAGATTGAGACGACGGGCCAGGGAAATATCGATGAAACAACCAGTGGCCCCAGAATCGATCACAATATGGACTATGTGTTTGATCTCCCCAGTGGGTTTTAGCAGGGCATGGACCACTATCGGTCTAACAGGGCCAAAGGCATGTTCGGAGGGGGTCGAAGACAGGCTCGCCGGTGCCCCCTGTGTCATGGGCGAGCCTTCGGAAAACCTGATGTTTTGTTCTGGGGGCGTCGGGGGCATTCCCTTACAAAGTGTCCGTTTAACCCGCAATAAAAGCAGGCCTTGTCGTTTCTCCGGTGTTCTCGTTCGGATGGGGTTATCGGACTACAGATACCTCCTATTTGCATGGGTTCAACAGGGGCGGTGGATACGGGATGTCCAGAGTGGGCAGAGAAAGATGTTTCGGCCCTTCTCTCGGATCTCCTTGCGTCTACTTGTAAAGCAAGATCCACCAAATCCGAGAACACTGAGGGAAGGGCAGGAACCACTGAGAGAGCATCTTTCATGGAGTTGCATAGGCCCCGATAGAATACGATTGCTTTTTTCTCCTCTGGCCAGGATGTTTCAGCCGCGAGTTGGTTATACTTAGTGATGTATTCTATCAAAGTTTGTTTGCCTTGTGTTAGATCCAGGAGTTCGAGATCTCTAGAGTGAGCTTTGTATCGTGTATCAAAGACTTTGGCCATTTCTGATACAAGAAGATCGAAGTCATAGAGAGCGGGATGGTCGTTCTCTAGCATCGGATTGGCCCAGGTGGCCGCTACCCCAGACAAATGGGACAGAAGAAAAGCGGCCTTAGTAACAGAATCGGGGAACGCTAAGGGTTTGCACAAGAAATGTAACCTACATTGATTGATGAAGGTACGATACTTCCGAGGATCTCCCTGATAACGTTCGGGGGCAGCAAGGGGAACGGGCATAGGAAGCAGTATAGGAGCGGGTGCAGGGACCATGACCGGGACTGGTTGGTCTGAGGGGACTGTGTCACCGAATTCAGCATCCGTGGGTAAAGGAAAAAGTGTGCTTTGTAGGGCATCCAGACGGTGGTGTATTGCTGCCGTGGCGGTAGTCATGTCGGTCCTAAGAGCCGCCACTGCTTGTAACAAAGCGGTCACTGAATTCCCGGCGGAGGGATCCATACTCTGGATGACCAAAAAAAGGCTTCACAGTCTGTTACGAAGTTCGTTGGTCGTGTAGAGTATGAACAACCCCTCTGTCCCTAAGAAACACCCTGACGATAATAGATATATTGTCAGTGTGAATATTAAGGCCACAGGTGGAAGTCCGGAAAACCAGGACGCGGGAACAGCCGGAAGAACCCCTTGAGCGCTGTAAGGCAAGGTACAGTGGTTAAGTAAAGAAACAGGGCCCGAATACCTCCATGTGCATAAACCCAAAATACCAGAATACCTGTGAGATCTTGGGTCAAGGCGTGGGTCTCCTAGCTGTAGCTGGAACGAGCTGTAGGGTAGAACAGGTAACCACCTATTTGCAGGATCGAGGTCCTAGCCAGTGAAGGGTTAAGCAAGAACAATCCGTGGAGCAGGCGAGGGTCGTAGTAGGCAAAATCCAAAAGTACTTGAAGGGTTAAGCAAGAGCAATCCGTGGAGCAAGCGAGTGTCAGTAACAGGCAAATCCAAGAGTACTTGAAGGGTTTAAGCAAGAGCAATCCGTGAAGCAAGCGAGGGTCGGTAACAGGCAAATCCAAGAGTACTTGAAGGGTTTAAGCAAGAGCAATCCGTGAAGCAAGCGAGTGTCAGTAACAGGCAAATCCAAGAGTACTTGAAGGGTTTAAGCAAGAGCAATCCGTGAAGCAAGCGAGGATCGGTAACAGAGCAGGTCCTTGAACGAAGAGAGAACGTCAAGTGATCCAAAACGAAACAGCTGTGAAGCAACGCCTTCGGTTCACAGACTCCTTTTATCCCTGGAAGGGACGCACGTAGAGTCACGTGTGAAGCGAACCGAAAGCGTTGCAATGCTGCTAGGCAACCAAAGTCACGTGATCCGTGTAGCGCCGGGAGGCGCCGGTCTCCGCAAGGGATGTGAGTTCCTGAAATGACAGAGCCTCCAGTTGATCTGCCACCGCCGTGAAGGGCGATAAACACCCACTCCCCCAAACATGCCATGCCGTGCCCTGATGTGTGCGACGTGAGTGGGGGACATAATGCACGAGTGTCGGGGAGTGCGGGAATGGATAGACAAGGAGGGGCGAGCGGAAAGGTGTGTCCGTGGTCTAGGAAGCGGTGTGACAATGACTCTTCTGATGACGAAGTAGTGTTCAAGATGAGCATTAAATATCGGGTTACAGCAGAAAAACTGCAAAGTTCCACAGAGAATGATGATAGTGAGACAGCGTCCTGCATTTTCTGATGAAGATATGGCGAAAGTGCCAGTTTCATTATGGACTACAGGCCCCTATGATGTAAGCCTATTAAAGGGGGTTGGAGAAGTTGAGATTAAACTGAAGCCAGGGGCAATTTTATTACCTCGAGCACAACAGTATCCCATTTCTCGAGAGGCAGAAAAGGGTATTTTTAAGATGATATCCGCCATGATGGATCAAGGCATTTTAGTGACATCAGAGTCACCATGCAATACCGCAGTCTATCCGATCAAAAAATCTAAGGAGGGGTCACTTCTTGTGCAAACAAACTTTTGCAGTCACTTTGTTCACTATTGAGAAGTCTGCCAGCGTAGTAATGGGGTGTTCCATGACGTTGTTTGTTGAGAATTCATTATTTGTGGTTTTGGAGAAACCTAAAGGTACAATGACATCTCAAAGAGCTTCTGCTTATGAGGTGGTTATATCGAAACCAGCGATTAAAATAGTCAGATGTGAAACAGTGAACCCTGCCACGTTTGTAACTGAACCACTGGCATAAGACGAGCATGCACATGATTTCTCTAACTATGAGGAGTTCTATGACGAGATTCCGAGGATGAAAGAAAATGCTTTGGCAGCTGGGGCGATTCTCTTTATTGATGGTTGTTCGAAAATTGATCAAACTGATGGGCAGATATTCAGGTGCCGCTGTAGTAAAGCACACGGCTAACAGGGAAATGGAAGTAATGACAAGTGTACGACTACGTCTCACTTTTCAGCAGAGGCAGCATAATTAGTGGCACTGATTGTCACGCTCGAGAACCACGCAGAACAGGAAGTAACAGTGTACAGTGGCTCCGCCAATGTGACATTGACAGTTCACACAGGGCTAGCACGTTGGAAAAGGAGGGGCTACCTCCGAACGGACGGCGCTCCAGTGCAGCACGCTGCCTTATTGGACAGATTTATTAAAGCACTACAACTCCCAGTAGTCATCGGGATAGTTAAGTGTGCAGCACACACTAAGAGAGCAGACTTTATTTCACGCGAAAACCAAGCTGCAGACAAAGAATCAAAAAGAGTTCCATATTGACCCGACATTATGAGCTTTGATATGCCTGATGTGAATGAAAGAATGGTGGTGATGATGATTGTAAATGAAAGCTTCAACAATCTATCAAAGACACAATTAATGGAAATTCAAGGTGAAGCACCACAGGATGAGAAAGATCTGTGGACATGGAGGGGATGTTCTTTATACCCTTCCGAGGCATTGTGGCGAAAGGAAAGAACTGGTAAACCAGTGTTGCGTGTAGCCTAACACCTACACTACCCTGAGGATGTCACTAGAGAGACCCTTGCAGCAACACTTGCAGAGCACTGGTTCATACCGAAATTGTTAGAACACGCTGCATTTTATGTAGTAAATTGCATTGTGTGTCAAAAGTTTACTCCTGGGCAGATGCTGCGAACAGTCAGAGGTGTTATCTCTCAACCGAATGGTCCATTTCAGCATTTACATATTGATTATGTTGATATGCTGGAGAATTGTAATGGTTATAGATATCTGATAGTGGTGGTGTGCCCCTTTGCTAGGTGGATCAAGGCCAGCTGCAAAGTTTTTAGTCTGAGAAGTATTTCCTAGATGAGGAATATGTGAGGTATTGAGATCAGATAATGGGCCTCATTACGAGTCAGCCGGTCCAGAAAGAACGGTGGTGGTAAATCAGCCACCACTGTTCTTTCCGGACTGGCTGATTAAGCGCCCTGCAGGCAGGAGGTGTCACTCCCGCCTGGTCTGACCTGGCGGGTTTACACCACCAACCTGCAGGCGGACATGGAAACACCGGCACCATTACAGCATGGTGCCGGTGTTTCCACTTCCCCATTCCCATGGAGTTGGACTCCATGGGAATGGGGATTAACAGAATTCTGCCTCCGGAATTACCGGGTCACCGGGGTTGTAATGCCCCGGTGATTCCAGAAATCATGGAGGCAGAATGGTAATACGAGTCCGGCGGTAACCTGCCAGAATTTCCAGCACAGTTACCACCGGACTCGTAATGAGGCCCAATGTCTCCCATTTTGTGAATGAAGTGTTCGAGCAAATTAGCTTATTGCTCAGTATAAAGCATACGTTTTCCTCAGCTTATCACCCAAAACTAATAGGATATGTGAGAGACTCAACAGTCTGCTCAAGGAAAGGATAGCCAAACTGAAGTTAATGTTGAAAAAAGGATGGCTGAATCAACCAGGCTCTGACCATCATCTTACGCCCCATGAACTAGTAACGGGGATGCGAATGAGAACGCCTCCCACTCCTCCATCGAGGACTAGAGGTGATGCCCAGACAACAGCAGAATTGTTAGGAGATGAGCTACGTGACTACTTAACATGTATGACTACAATTATCACTGTCATTTCAGACCAAGTCAAGTGGACGGGGTGTCGGTCTCAGAACACAGATGAAGACCATACAGCAACCGGACAAATGAACTATTATTGCCAAAGTTATTTCCCGGAGATCACATTCTGATCAGGAACTTATTTTGCAAATGGCATCAACTCATGTTTAATGGTCCTTTTATTGTAGAGGAAGTCACACCATCAGCAGTGAAGGTGCTAGGGAGACGTGAAGTTCTACACTGGCGAGACCGCTTCAGCCCCACCCCATTCGGAAGCAAGCCAGGGAGAAGAAGTTCATCATGTGCAGAATAGATCGATGACGAGAAAGAAGGATGCAGAGACTGTCCAGTAGACAGATAAAGAGTACATTGGACTGTGGTTCGTTCGAAAACACTCTTTGTAGCTGCTAAGCAAGGAGTGAAAAAGCTATTGTTCTTGAGCCACAGAAGTTTGCTAAACATTGAACTGAGACATATTAAAGTCTTGAAAGGAGAAGAAAAATTCCCAAATCTTGAATTCATTTTCAAAGACTGGAAAAGGGAACAGTTCCCTGATTACTTTCTGAGTTTCTCTTTGGAGGTGCCCATGGTGGTCCCTAGTGGCAACGTTTATCGGATCATTCTTGTTGTTTTCCTCTTTATTCTTCGTGCATATCCTGCGCTTGTTGGGAGAACTGTTGACGTTCACGTGTTTTTGCAAGATTCTACAAATGGTCCAATTGTGAGGAGACTGCTCACAGCCATAATTGAGCAAATCCTCCAATTACCTGACTACAGTACAGGAAGCACAGATGGTCCTGTCTGATGAAAACGCTCATAAACTATTTGGAATGGTCTTTTATTTCTTTATTGAAGAGCATCCTTATCATGTTGGCCGACAAACCAAAACTTGTGTATTTCGGAGGGATCCTAAAAATCGACCTGTGATAAATTGGCTGATGCATGAAATTTGCAGGCAGATATGTTTATTGCCTGACACATCTCTTTGAATGCCTGGATGGGTTTAATGAGTGATGACATTCACAATCTACTGGCCTGGGTCTTTTATTATTTACTGGAAGTTCATCCTCGTTTGGTTTGACGAAAAAACAACTCTTTTGTGTTCATCCGGAATCCAATCAACCGTCCTGCAATCAGCAAGTTGCTTGTGGAGCTTGTGGAGCAGATTCAGCAATTGCCAGAATATTTTATGAGATTGCCTGATTAAAGTTTGTTTTTTCCTTCCTTAAAGGTAAATCATAAGCACTATGGGCAACATTGATAGCAATAACAATGTGGCAAACAACGAGAGAGCACCACGACGTGCAAGAAGCTATTACTGTATAAGGTGGACCTACTGGTCCATAATATATATATGCATCATGTTCATTGTTATTCTTCTTTCCCTCACAGCACGTACTGTCTATTATGTGGATCCAAACAAGGCAGTAGTTCCTGTGTATCTTCCTATGCAGCAGGAGGGTACAGATGTGGCAATTATAAGGCATCCAAGACCTAATGTGATATTTCCTACTCCAGTAGCTTATGTGGAGGCACCTGATTCTGTGGGAATTATTCCTGGACATCATTATGCAGGAAAGAGTCTTATAGATATTCCTGCTGGGCACCAGATACAGATTCTTAGAGAAAGGCAAAAGAAGAGACTTTATGTGACAGTTTCTACACCAGTAGAACATGTAAAGACACAGATTCCACTGGCAAATGTCTCCATGATTCCCCCAGTGAGGAGGAATTATGCTGATATACTTCATGAGATGATCATAGGAGCTCATGAGGCGAGAAGGAGAACTGACAGAAGTACAAGAGAGGATGATCATGACTTGAGTGATTATCTAGACAGCACAGCACATTTGGGGAACAACATGTGGTATCAACCCCTGAAAGAGGTAGAAAGAAATACCTCAGAGGAGGAATGCTATGTATGTGCACTCATGCCTTACAGTATGGGAAAGTCTAAGATATTCATAGCTATTGAAATAGATGTTCAGACAGCACACTGCTTATCTCACATTGCACTCTGCCGAGCAAGAGGTCAGTTCATAGGCCAAACAGCCTAGCTAGCATGGGCAACAGAATGGACAGATCCAGATGAAGATGATTATGTGCAAGACAAATAGACAAGACCAAAAATCATGTGATAAGATATGAACAGCCCGGCGTGAAAGGGGCTGGAATCAGATGGGAAGTGAACAGAAGACTTGAGAGTCCAGGAAAGTCTGCAGAAGACATTCAAAGTACTTTCTCCAGATGGATGGGAAGAAGGAGTAGTTATCTGTAGAGCGAGGGTAGTAATTGGCTTCTACAAATCAACCATTGACATTGTGGAGAATGGATGCAAACCTCCATGGCCTAGACTTGCTAAACTACTGACATTGGTCAAAGACAAAGGAGGGCCCTTGCAGATAGTGCCTTTGGATAGTGCAACGCTATGTTTCAGATATAATGGCTCAAGAAAACTTGGAGGAAACCAGAATTGTGGTTGAATCTTTGACATACCAGGAAGGAGCATTGGAACAGCAGTGAAAATGGGTCACTACTGGGCCTGTGGATCCAGAGCTTATATGAAGCTGCCCAGTGATTAGGGAGGACTATGTTCTATAGTAAACGTTCGTGTTACAGCATTGGTGATTCCGAAAAGCTACCTGAACATTGGCGTGTTTCCGAAAGCAGACGCTCACCTGAGCAAGAAGAGTGCTGCTGAACTCCTGAATTGAATGAAGAGAGAGAACTATTTCTCAGCCGATAGAAGCCTTTGATTCCATCTCATAAGAACACAGATTGTTTAGTAAGACTTTGTCGATATTCACGATAATCTTCATGCCCAGGATCCAGACAGATACAAATACTAAGTGGTTACAAATAAGCAGATGGGAATTGTTACAGACGATCAACACTACCATAAAGGGCTTCAATGCTATCAAGGAAGAGCTGGGAGCTATACGGCTGATGACTCTTCAGAACAGATACGTCCTGGATATGATCACAGCTATGGATGGAGGTGTTTGTGCCAAAATTGGAGAATCATGTTGCACATTTATACCTTCTCACGACAACGAGAATGGCACCTCGACAGAGGCCATAACAATGCTGATGAAGTTACACATCCAGATGGTAGACGAAATGGAAGACATTGCTGATGACTGTTGGATTGGATCATTATTCTCATGGGTTCCACAATGGATGGCAGATATATTCAAGTTCCTTGGAGTCCTGATAGTGATGTTGTTACTTGGATTTTGTGTGATCAGGATAATCATCGCACAGTGCAAGAAGACTGCAAAGAAAGCTGTAGGCATGCAGCTCATGATTGATGTTGAATCAGGATGGAAAACTAAAGAGCTGACGGATGAAGAAATCAGAGACTACGTGAAAGCCAGCATCCATGCACCTGAGGGAACGAAGTTCCTGTACCCAAAGAAATTCAAGAAGAACGTGGGGAAGCGGATCTACTGCAGTCCAAGTAGGCAATTTGTATTTGTATTTATTTTATTTTATAATGCATGCCTATGCCCTGGAGTACTGATGAGCATGTGAAATCAGCAGGATGCCTGAAAGGAGTCCTAAAGATATGGGTCCCAAAGAAGCATTTCTTCAAACGAGGATGTCTAGATGTGAAGATTGATGAGAGAGTGGTCGATGAATCGTCCAGAGGGGGGAATTTAAAGGTGGAGCAAAGTATCCCCACCCAAAGCTCCTCCCCATGCTGCCGATATGTTGGGAACCAGAGTGTGAGACACGTGCAATGCCAGTGAGAATACCCATACTGAAAAGGTTCCCATTGAGAAAGCCATACATGCATTCACGACAATCTGATGGCCATTTGAATGAAATCCCACAGGAAGTGGGAAAAGCCAGCAAGAAAGCAGACTGGTGACATCATACAGAGCAGAGATGACAAACACATAAGAAGAGCTTGAAGAGTATAAGCATTCTATAGGAGCAAAGGAGGAGGTGCCAAAGATGAGCAACATTTCAGGCTCGAGATGAAGATGCTCATGCTACAGAAATAATAAAGAAGATATTAAGTCATTTTATAATCGTACAGATGCAACAATGCAAGTAGACAAGTATTCTTAAAGACTAGCTATGTAGTGAATGGATTGCGGCGATGCGCCAACATATATGCATAGGAAACGTATGGACTATGGATGATTCCACAACGCACTTTAGCAGAGTTGGGCACCGTGTGCATAACGGATTTTTCATGTGTCGCAGTTAGAAATTGAAAACTTAACCATGGAGATGGACTGAAGAAGGGTTTGGCTGGCTCAATACCAAGAAGTCAAAGCCACCTTGGGCCTGAATGTTCGTACAGTAGTTACAAAACGTGTGAAAAGAACAAAACTCCTGTCTTACATAAGGAGCGAGAACATTGAAGACATCGGAGGTTCATCATTTAATAGTATTTTAAATGCAGAAAGACTCTAAAACATGGTCTGCAGTCACGTGGATGGGTGAAAGTAGACATTAGGACAAGCTGTATCGAAACCAAGAAGACAGCATGCCTATACTCCCTCATATTCCCGAGCACAGAGAACATTTCTAAGGCCAAGTTCAAACCCTTAATTGACTAGCAGACTGCAAGGGTGATGATGGATGACAAGCTAATTGGAGGGAAGCTATAGTTATGACCAGCCCACCAGCACCTGGATGCCAGCCTGCGTGCTGCTTGCGTGTGTGGAATAGTACAGAGGGGTACAAGGGTGCCAACCAATCATAGAGGGCCACGTAATAGAGAGCCCTATAGTTTGTATAACCAATGGGACGCCATGTATTTGGTGACGTTCGCAGTGACCTGCACTAGAGGAGGGCTTAGTTGCCCCACCTGATGTTAGAGACCCAATCACCTTTCCTGACCAGTATGGAACGTATACCTAGATGTTCCCTGCAAGCCTATCACCATTCCAAAAAGGTTTTTGAAGTTTGCCACGTAGCTAGACGTCAATGATGACAAGATGTTAGTATATAAGCTGTTTTTTTCATGACATACATTGAGAGTGAAGATCGAGCGAGTTCGTTGATGTTCATTGTAACTCCCGGTTTTAGATAATTGATATTAAAACAGACACACTTTGCCAACTTCCTTAGTCAGTTTGATTATTGATGTTTGAGTATATTCTCCATCTCCATCCATCTCTAAGTATTGCTATTTCGTCTTTCTTAAAGGGCTGCGTTGGACAGCCCAGTTCAAGCTTCAAACCTCTGAGACTGACATGCTCTTCTCTGGGTCTCGGGGGAAGAGTCTGAAACCTCGGGGATTGGCATACTCTTGTCCAGGTCTCTGGGGAAGAGCCAGAGATCTCTGGGATTGACATGCTCTTGTCTGGGTCTCTGGGGAAGAGTCCGAGACCTCTAGAACTGGCATGCTCTTCTCTGGGTCTCTGGGGAAGAGCTTGAAAACTATGGGATTGGAATGCTCTTGCCTGGGTCTCTGGGGAAGAGCCTGAGACCTCTGGGATTGGCATGCTCTTCTCTGGGTCTCGGGTGAAGAGCTTGAAACCTCTCAGATTGGCATGATCTTCTCTGGGTCTCTGGGAAGAGACTGAAACCTCTGGGATTGGCATGTTCTTCTCTGGGTGTCAGGGGAAGAGCCTGAGACCTCTGGGATTGGCATGCTCTTCTCTGGGTCTTGGGGGAAGAGTTTGAAAACTATGGGATTGGAATGCTCTTGTCTGGGTCTCTGGGGAAGAGCCTGAGACCTCTGGGATTGGCATGCTCTTCTCTGGGTCTCGGGGAAGAGACTGAAACCTCTGGGATTGGCATGTTCTTCTCTGGGTGTCAGGGGAAGAGCCTGAGACCTCTGGGATTGGCATGCTCTTTATCTGGGTCACAGGGGAAGAGCTTGAAACCTCTGGGATTGGCATGCTCTTGACTGGGTCTCAGGGGAAGAGCGTGTAACCCCTGAGAATGGGATGCTCTTGTCTGGGTCTCTGGGGAAGAGCCTGATACCTCTGGGATTGGCATGCTCTTGTCCGGGTCTCTGGGGAAGAGCTGGAGACCTCTGGGGTTGGCATGCTCTTCTCTGTGTCTTGGGGAAGAGCTTGAGACCTCTGAGATTGGGATGTTCTTGTCCTGGCCTCTGGGGAAGAGCCTGAGCCCTCTGGGATAGGCCTGCTCTTCTCTGGGTCTCGGGGAAGAGCATGAGACCTCTGAGATTGGCATGCGCTTCTCTGGGTCTCGGGGGAAGAGCTTGAAACCTCTGGGATTGGGATGATCTTGTCAGGGTCTTTGGGGAAGTGACTGAGAAATCTTGGATTGACATGCTCTTCTCTGGGTCTCGGAGGAAGAGCTTGAAACCTCTGGGATTGGCATGCTCTTCTCCTGGTGTCTGGGGAAGAGTCTGAGACTTCTGGGATTGGCATGCTCTTCTCTGGGGCTTGGGGGAAGAGCTTGAAACCTCTGTGATTGGCATGCTCCTGTCTGGGTTTCTGGGGAAGATGCTGAGATCTCTGGGACTGCCATGCTCTTCTTCGGGTTTCTGGGGAGAGTCTGAGACCTCTGGCATTGGCATGCTCTTGTCTGTGTCTCTGGGGAAGAGCCTGAGACCTCTTGGTTTGGCATGCTCTTCTCTGAGTCTCAGGGGGAAAGCCTGAAACCTCTGGGATTGGCATGCTCTTCTCTGAATCTTTGGGAAGAGTGTGAAACCTCTGGGATTGGCATGTTCTTCTCCGGGTGTCAGGGGAAGATCCTGAGACCTCTGGGATTGGCATGCTGTTCTCTGGGTCCCGGGGAAGAGCTTAAAAGCTCTGGGATTGGCATGCTATTGTCCTGTGTTTGGGAAATAGCCTGAAACTTCTGGGATTGGCATGCTCTACTCTGCATCTTGCAGGAAGAGCTTGAAATCTCTGGGATTGGGATGCTCTTGTCCGGGTCTCTGGGGAAGAGCCTGAGACCTCTGGGATAGGCATTCTCCGGGTCTCAGACGAAGAGCTTGAAACCTCTGGGATTGGCATGCTCTTCTCCGGGTGTCTGGGGAAGAGCCTGAGACTTCTGGGATTGGCATGCTCTTCTCCAAAGCTTGGGGAAAGAGGTTGAAACCTCAGATGCTGAGATCTCTGGGACTGGCCTGTTCTACTTCGGGTCTCGGGAGAAGAGCTTGAAACCTCTGGGATTGGCATGCTCTTCTCCTGGTGTCTGGGGAAGAGTCTGAGACTTCTGGGATTGGCATGCTCTTCTCTGGGGCTTGGGGGAAGAGCTTGAAACATCTGTGATTGGCATGCTCTTGTCCGGGTTTCTGGGGAAGATGCTGAGACCTCTGGGACTGCCATGCTCTTCTTCGGGTTTCTGGGGAGAGTCTGAGACCTCTGGCATTGGCATGCTCTTGTCTGTGTCTCTGAGGAAGAGCCTGAGACCTCTTGGTTTGGCATGCTCTTCTCTGAGTCTCAGGGGAAAAGTCTGAAACCTCTGGGATTGGCATGCTCTTCTCTGAATCTTTGGGAAGAGTGTGAAACCTCTGGGATTGGCATGTTCTTCTCCGGGTGTCAGGGGAAGATCCTGAGACCTCTGGGATTGGCATGCTCTTCTCTGGGTCCCGGGGAAGAGCTTAAAAGCTCTGGGATTGGCATGCTATTGTCCTGTGTCTGGGAAATAGCCTGAAACTTCTGGGATTGGCATGATCTACTCTGCGTCTTGCAGGAAGAGCTTGAAATCTCTGGGATTGGGATGCTCTTGTCCGGGTCTCTGGGGAAGAGCCTGAGACCTCTGGGATAGGCATTCTCCGGGTCTCAGACGAAGAGCCTGAGACCTCTGGGATTGGCATGCTCTTCCCCGGGTGTCTGGGGAAGAGCCTGAGACTTCTGGGATTGGCATGCTTTTCTCTAGGTGTCTGGGGAAGAGCCTGAGACTTCTGGGATTGGCATGCTCTTGTCCGGGTCTCTGGGGAAGATACTGAGACGTTTGGGACTGGCATGCTCTTCTTTGGGTCTCTGGGGAAGAGCCTGAGACCTCTGGGATTGGCATGCTCTTCTCTGGGTCTCGGGGAAGAGCTTGAAACCTCTGGGATTAGCATGTTCTTCTCCGGCTGTCAGGGGAAGACCCTGATACCTCTGGGATTGGCATGCTCTTCTCTGGGTTTCGAGGGAAGAGCTTGAAACCTCTGGAATTGGCATGCTCTTCTCTGGGTATCGGGGAAAGAGCTAGAAACCTCTGGGATTGGGATGCTCTTGTACAGGTCCCTGGGCAAGAGCCGGAAACCTCTGGGATTAGCATGCTGTTGTCTGGGTCTTGGGGAAAGAGCTTAAACCTCTAGGAGTGGGATGTTTTTGTCCTGGTTTCTGGGGAAGAACCTGAGACCTCTGGGATGGGCATGCTCTTCTCTGGGTCTCGGGGGAAGAGTCTGAGACCTCTGGGATTGGCATGCTCTTCTCTGTGTCTCAGGGGAAGAGCTTCAAACCTCTGGGATTGGGATGCTCTTGTCAGGTCTCTGGGAAAGAGCATGAGACCTCTGGGATTGGCATGCTCTTGTCCGGGTCCCTGGGGAAGAGCCTGAGACCTCTGGCATTGGCATGCTCTGCTCTGGGTCTTGGGGGAAGAGCTTGAAACCTCTGGGATTGGGATGCTCTTGTCCGGGTTTCTGGGGAAGATGCTGAGACCTCTGGGACTGCCATGATCTTCTTCGGGTTTCTGGGGAGAGTCTGAGACCTCTGGCATTGGCATGCTCTTGTCTGTGTCTCTGGGGAAGAGCCTGAGACCTCTTGGTTTGGCATGCTCTTCTCTGAGTCTCAGGGGAAAAGCCTGAAACCTCTGGGATTGGCATGCTCTTCTCTGAATCTTTGGGAAGAGTGTGAAACCTCTGGGATTGGCATGTTCTTCTCCGGGTGTCAGGGGAAGATCCCGAGACCTCTGGGATTGGCATGCTCTTCTCTGGGTCCCGTGGAAGAGCTTAAAAGCTCTGGGATTGGCATGCTATTGTCCTGTGTCTGGGAAATAGCCTGAAACTTCTGGGATTGGCATGCTCTACTCTGCGTCTTGCAGGAAGAGCTTGAAATCTCTGGGATTGGGATGCTCTTGTCCGGGTCTCTGGGGAAGAGCCTGAGACCTCTGGGATAGGCATTCTCCAGGTCTCAGATGAAGAGCCTGAGTCCTCTGGGATTGGCATGCTCTTCTCTGGGTCTCGGGGGGAAAAGCTTGAAAGTGCTGAGATTGACATGCTCTTCTCCGGGTGTTTGGGGCAGAGCCTGAGACCTCTGGGATTGGCATGCTTTTCTCTGGGTGTCTGGGGAAGAGCATGAGACTTCTGGGATTGGCATGCTCTTGTCCGGGTCTCTGGGGAAGATACTGAGACCTTTGGGACTGGTATGCTCTTCTTTGGGTCTCTGGGGAAGAGCCTTAGACCTCTGGGATTGGCATGCTCTTCTCTGGGTCTCGGGGAAGAGCTTGAAACCTCTGGGATTGGCATGTTCTTCTCCGGCTGTCAGGGGAAGACCCTGATACCTCTGGGATTGGCATGCTCTTCTCTGGGTTTCGGGGGAAGAGCTTGAAACCTCTGGAATTGGCATGCTCTTCTCTGGGTATCGGGGAAAGAGCTAGAAACCTTTGGGATTGGGATGCTCTTGTACAGGTCCCTGGGCAAGAGCCGGAGACCTCTGGGATTAGCATGCTGTTGTCTGGGTCTTGGGGAAAGAGCTTAAACCTCTAGGAGTGGGATGTTTTTGTCCTGGTTTCTGGGGAAGAACCTGAGACCTCTGGGATGGGCATGCTCTTCTCTGGGTCTCGGGGGAAGAGTCTGAGACCTCTGGGATTGGCATGCTCTTCTCTGTGTCTCAGGGGAAGAGCTTCAAACCTCTGGGATTGGGATGCTCTTGTCAGGTCTCTGGGAAAGAGCATGAGACCTCTGGGATTGGCATGCTCTTGTCCGGGTCCCTGGGGAAGAGCCTGAGACCTCTGGCATTGGCATGCTCTGCTCTGGGTCTTGGGGGAAGAGCTTGAAACCTCTGGGATTGGGATTCTCTTGTCCAGGTTTCTGGGGAAGAGCCTGAGACCTCTGGGATAGGCATTCTCTGGTTCTCGGGGGAAGAGCCTGAGACCTCTGGGATTGGCATGCTCTTCTCTGGATCACAGGGAAGAGCTTGAAACCTCTGGGATTGGGATGCTCTTGTTGGGGTCTCTGGGGGAAGAGACTGAGAACTCTGGGATTGACATGCTCTTCTCCAGGTCTCTGGGGAAGAGCTTGAAACCTCTGGGATTGGCATGCTCTTCTCCGGGTGTCTGGGGAAGAGCCTGAGACTTCTGGGATTGGCATGCTCTTCTCCAAAGCTTGGGGAAAGAGGTTGAAACCTCAGATGCTGAGATCTCTGGGACTGGCCTGTTCTTCTTCGGGTCTCGGGAGAAGAGCCGGAGACATCTCGGATTGGCATACTCTTGTCCGGGTCTCTGGGGAAGAGTCTGAAACCTCTGGAATTGGCATGCTCTTGTCCGAGTCTCTGGGGAAGAGCCTGAGACCTCTGGGATTGGCATGCTCTTCTCTGGGTCTCAGGGGAAGAGCCTGAAACACCTCTGGGATTGGCATGCTCTTCTCCGGGTCTCTGGGAAGAGCCTGAGACTCTGGGATTGGCATGCTCTTCTCTGGGTCTCAGGGGAAGAGCCTGAGACCTCTGGGATTGGCATGATTTTCTCTGGGTCTCTGGGGAAGAGCCTGAGACCTCTGGGATTGGCATGCTCTTCTATGTGTCTTGGGGAAGAGCTTGAACCCTCTGGGATTGGGATGCTCACGTCCTGGTCTCTGGGGAAGAGCCTGAGACGTCTGGGATTGGCATGCTCTTCTCTGGGTCTCGGGATGAAGAGCTTCAAACCTCTGGGATTGGGATGCTCTTGTCAGGTCTCTGGGAAAGAGCCTGAGACCTCTGGGATTGGCATGCTCTTGTCTGGGTCTCTGGGGAAGAGCCTGAGACCTCGGGATAGGCATTCTCTGGTTCTCGGGGGAAGAGCTTCAAACCTCTGGGATTGGCATGCTCTGCTCCGGGTGTCTGGGGAAGAGCCTGAGACTTCTGGGATTGGCATGCTCTTCTCCAAAGCTTGGGGGAAGAGCTTGAAACCTCAGATGCTGAGATCTCTGGGACTGGCCTGCTCTTCTTCGGGTCTCGGGAGAAGAGCCTGAGACGTCTGGGATTGGCATACTCTTGTCCGGGTCTCTGGGGAAGAGTCTGAAACCTCTGGAATTGGCATGCTCTTGTTCAGGTCTCAGGGGAAGAGCCTGAGACCTCTGGGATTGGCATGCTCTTCTCTGGGTCTCAGGGGAAGAGCCTGAAACACCTCTGGGATTGGCATGCTCTTATCCGGGATCTGGGAAGAGCCTGAGACCTCTGGGATTGGCATGTTCTTCTCTGGGTCTCAGGGGAAGAGCCTGAGACGTCTGGGATTGGCATGATCTTCTCTGGGTCTCTGGGGAAGAGCCTGAGACCTCTGGGATTGGCATGCTTTTCTATGTATCTTGGGGAAGAGCTTGAAACCTCTGGGATTGGGATACTCATGTCCTGGTCTCTGGGGAAGAGCCTGAGACCTCTGGGACTGGCATGCTCTTCTCTGGGTCTCAGGGGAAGATCTTGAAACCTTTGGGATTGGGATGATTTTCTTTGGGTCTCGGGGGAAGAGCTTCAAACCTCTGGGATTGGGATGCTCATGTCAGGTCTCTGGGAAAGAGCCTGAGACCTCTGGGACTGGCATGCTCTTCTCGGGGTCTCAGGGGAAGAGTTTGAAACCTTTGGGATTGGCATGATTTTCTTCGGGTCTCTGGGAAGAGCTTGAAACCTCTGGGATTGGCATGTTATTTTCCTGGTGTCTGGGCAAGAGCCTGAGAACTCTGGGATTGGCATGCTCTTCTCTGGGTCTCAGGTGAAGAGCTTGAAACCTCTGGGATTGGCATGCTCTTGTCCAGCTCTCTGGCGAAGATGCTGAGACCTCGGATTGGCATGCTCTTCTCTGGGTCTCCGGGAAGAGCTTGAAACCTCTGGGATTGGCATGCACTTGTCCAGGTCTCGGGGGACAAGCCTGAGACCTCTGGGAACGGCATGCTCTTCTGCGGGTCTCGGGGGAAGAGCCTCAGACCTCTGGGATTGGCATGTTCTTCTCAGGGTCTCGGAGGAAGAACTGGAAACCAATTGGATCGGCATGCTCTTCTCTGGGTTTCAGGGAAGAGCCTGAGACCTCTGGGATTGGCATGCTCTTGTCCGGGTCTCTGGGGAAGAGCCTGAGACCTCTGGGATTGGCATGGTCTTCTCTGGGTGTCTGGGGAAGAGTTTTTCAACTTCTGGAATTGTCAGGGGCTGTAATAACCTGCACTGGACTTGCCAGCTGCCTTCTCTGAGCATCAATCAGAGAATACATATGACAGGCAGAGGAGACAGGCAAATTCACTCGCTTTGGAACCTTTAAACACAACACCACTTTGTTCCAGTCCAACTCTGTGCCTTATTTCAAGTTTCATAAACAGGTAAACTACCTATTATTTTCATATTGGGTTCATATTTAACACACACAAAGATGGGTTTGCATTCATGTGGAGTTTAACATGTTCTCCACTCAATATATAGATGAGCAGAATGTTTGTCTTAAACAATAAGCAGGCAATCTTTTCACAGTATCTTTAAATATGTGGCTGTAAGTCTTGAAAGTACATTTGCAAAACCTAAAGGTAATTTTAAACTTGTGTTACTTTGCATTCTGGAACTTGTATTAGTCCATTCAAGGTGGGTGGGGGAGGGCGGGCTACAGCTACACGCTTTTTACTTTACATATTTCTATAAGGAGATACGCTTTTGCCAAGCTGTTTTATTGTGATTTCTGTACTGTTCAACTCCTCTTTGAAAAACAAAAAATTCTTGTAAACCAATCATTAAGACACACCCCTATCAACTAGAGCTCAGAAAAATGTAGTCAAGTTCTGGAGTATTGTTATGTTATGATGATTTATTTCTTTATTTATGTTATTGTGTTTCGGTCAAAATCTGATCTTTCACAAAAGTACATTTTATATTTTAATAATTAAAAAGATATACAATTGAGGGAGGCCACCAGGGGGTGCAGGCAAGATGGCTGCCTGAACTTCAAGCTCCCCACATGGCCCCAGGAAACAAGCCAAAGAACATGCATTCAAAATGTACAAGCCCCAATTGCTAGCAAAATCTGAGAAGGGGAACCGTTGAGGAACGTGAGGGAGTTTGTGTGGTCTCTGGAGGTGCCTCCGTTCTCCCACTGGCGGCTCGTGGACCCCGGCCCTCCCCCCTCCCCCAAGCACCCTCGTGGAAGCTACGCACCGGGAGCTGCGTCTTGGCCAGCCGCGCTGAGGGAGAAGGAGCCGGGCCCTCTGCCCGTGTTCACTCGCACAACGGCCAGCGCCCGACACACCATCGCGGAGCCGGGCGGGCCCCAAGAAGATCTCTGCGATCACCAGCAGCCCGCCCCCCCACTGCAGGAGACAAGCAGCGCACGGCCGCCATCACAAGGGGAACGGCGAGCGGAGCGATTGCGGCACCCCGCCGCGCGGAGCAAAGTCCAGGGCACTCGGGGAGCCGTGTCCCCCCCATCAACTCCAGTATCACAGACACGACCCGGCCCGGGCCGACGTGGGAGCGCGCCTGGGCCCCACCTCTGTGGCCAGTACCCCCACATTGCACCGTCATAAGGACAGCAGGGGCCCACCCTGTATAACCCCCCCCAAGGGCAGCGACAGCGGGCAGAGGAACCCCCCATCTCTCAGCCCGCCCAGTTGCCAGAGAGGGACCCGCGTGAAGGTGTTTACTCATTGGGCTCCGGGGTTCCAGAACCCCCACACCACGCTGCAGAGCCACATAAGGCTCCCCGCCCACCAGCTACACCCTGCTCCATGCCGGGGGCGCTGCCACACCCAAATGTCGTGCAGTAGCCACCCCAGGTGAGAAACAGCACCACCCCCTACCCAGGGGGCTCCCTTAAAGCCCACACCCCCATCAACACCCCCCTGCAATCATTACACCGACACTGGGAGCTCTAGGAAGCATATCAGGCCGGGCCCGCCCCTAGAAGTGGAACCTCCAGTACCAAGCCTCCAGCCACCAACCAGGGCCTGCCCGGACCCTCCGGGAGGAACGCCTTAGTGGACCGGGTACCCCAGCGACCTAGGGCCGGGCCAAGGGTGACTGCGCTCTTGGCGAAATTAAAGTGGTGTACCACGGACCGGAGCTCAGACATTGGCACACAGCCCCACCATCTGAAGATAACCCAAGGCCTTGGGCTAAACAACGGGGCTAGCGATTCAGGGCCCTAGGACCCCCCAGAAGACACCCCGGAGGGTCCCTGTAACCCAAGGCGATTGACACCCCATGAGCTGGAGAGAAACTCTTACGAAGTACCAGTTCACCCCAGGACACCTCAAAATGGAGACCGGCCCCACCACCGCAGAGCCCCCAGATATGAACGCCATGCAGTGTAACATTCAAACGATCCTTGAGGAGATCAGGGGTATGAGGACAGACATGGGGGGCCAAACTGGCTGACCTCACGGCCAAGGTTTCTATGCTAGAGGACCGAATGGAGGGGGTCGAGAGCAATCAGGCGTCAACGGACCTCCTTGAAATGCAAATGGAAACTAGATTCAAGGAACTGCAGCGCCAGGAGGAAGATCTCCGGCTCAAGGTCGATGATATGGAAAACCGGGAGAGGAGGAACAACTTGAGAATTTTCAGCCTTGAGTAGACGGAAGGAGAGACCCCGGTGGGACTGGAAAGCAAAATCCAAGACATCATCAGAATTGTCCTGGGGTTAGACTCAGGTGAGACCCTCATGCTTAACAGGATCCATCGGGCTGGGGCCGGAGGAAGGGGCCATGGTCAGTCCTGGCAAGATTCCATTATTATAGAGACAAAGCTAGGGTGTTGGAGAGGGCGAGAACCTTGCGTGACATTCAACATGGGAATTCCAGGGTGACGATTTACCAAGACCTCTCTGCCCTCACACTCCAGATGAGAAAGAAATGCAGATCTATCACCAGATGGCTACAAGAGAAGAGGGTACGATATTGCTGGGGTCATCCATTCTACCTGGCGTTCGAATGGCAGGGCCAGAGATACCAGCTAGTCACGGAAACAGACATTCAAAGGGCCACAGATGACCTTACGGGTGACCTCGCGGGATCATCAGGAGACCGAAATGGAACCGACAGGGATCACGGCTGTGCCCCTCGGGGCCCAGACCTCTCTCAAGGGAAGTTAAGAGTTAAAGGCTCACGCAAATTTCAGAAGACCAGACACCCCCCAACGGATCGGGGGGCCCACATGATCACACACGCGGCAATCAAGGCTTAATCACCACGCCAAGGCTTGATTCATGTCCTTCTGGGGGCCTCTACAACCTGGGGACCTCGCTGGACACATTATATTTTTCCCACAGTTGGCGGGGAGTTCTTTGTTCAAATGACCTAGGTCAAAGTTGAAATGTTGCCCATTCAGAGGCTGTTTTATGGTTCCATAGAGTGACATTTGGTAACTCTCCTTTGAGAAGTGATGGCGGCTTGCGACCCCGCGCTGTGACATGCGCCACGAGGGACACGGGGTGTTGACCATATGCCAAGGTTGGGGGGCATAATGGTTAGGGGGCACCACCGCCGGGTCCCCACCGCCCAGCAAGGAAGGGCTGACACTTAGTGGAGAAAGGCATGACGGAAGGCGTCACACCAAAAATTATTTTTCCCGGGGCCAGGGTAGCGACCCTGGTGGTTTGTTGCTCGGTTCAACCCCACATGGGGAGCCGCCGGCAAACGCCCTACAAAATGGGTAAGGGAGATAGAAGGGGGGAGGGGGATGGAATTTTTGACGGGGTTAAGGGGGAGAGGGAAAACCAGCTCAAGCCATGGACACTTGTTCTGCAACAGGTTCTAAATAGCGGACACTAAAAGGGGTTTAAAGAGCACAAACGGAAAGACGATAATGATTGAAGGGAAAATAGGCACGCTGAATGTCAACGGCCTTAACTCCCCAAATAAAAGGTGCCTTACGAGCAATATGTTCCGCAAAAAACGCCTAACAGTCCTTTTCCTGCAGGAAACACACTACATGCAAGGAAAGGAGTCGAAAATAAAAAGGAAAGAGATTGGTAGTAACTACTGGGCCTCTCACAGGAGTTCTAAGAAGGAAGGGGTGGGCATTCTCCTGGGCAGGACATTCCGTCTCACGGGAGTAGAAACCAAAAGGGGCTTTGGGGGTCGATTCTTAGGTATTAAGGGAACTTGTGAGGGGGAGCGCATCACCTTGGCCACTCTATACGCACCCAACTCAGGACAAATATGTTTCCTTAACCAGATCTGTAATGTAATGGACAAATGGGCAGACCGGACCATGATACTGGGCGGGGACTTCAACCTTATAATGGATCCCTCTCTGGACTGGTGGTCCGCGAAGGGGGGGGACCCAAGGGGACTTCAAAGATAACCTGGCCATGCAGACCCTTCTGAGGGAACACTATTGGGTAGACGTCTGGCGCAAAACACACCCAGGCCAGGGCGGATACACCTTTTTTTCACCCCTCATTGCACCTACACCAGAATTGATCTCTTGTTGATTTCCGAAGAGGGGAATGGGTATGTCGAACAACCGAAGGTAGAAGCTATAACATGGTCAGACTATGAACTACTCACAGCCAATTGGTCACTGCCCATCTACCCTAGATCTTCCCGATGGCGATGCAACGACACACTCCTCAGAGACCCCGTATTTCGGGATTTCATGAGAAAAGAAATGTTGGCCTACTTTGAGACAAACGACAACTGAGAGACTGACATGTATATGGTGTGGGAGGCTGCAAAAGCCGCTTTCAGGGGCCTCCTTATAGCAGAGGGTTCGAGGCGTAAGCGAGAAAGGGGCCTAATTGAAAATTAGATCCACGCGGAATTGGGCAGGCTGTGAGCTAGGCTGGGCCTCACAGGGGTAGGCCGTGGGGCTCTCCTGGAGGAGATGCAGGGCAAAAGACAAGAGGTTCACACGGTCCTTATAGGGGAAGTCATTAAGAAAATGCAATACACCAAGCAAAAGTACTACGAACGGGGAGATAGGGTGGGGACACTCTTAGCACAAAGAGCTCGTGATTGTAGAGTGGAGAGAGGAGTCGCTCACCTCAGGGATGGGGAGGGCAGGACCTCCGGAGGCCGGGAGGAAATAGCAGAGTGCTTTGCCGATTACTATAGTAAACTCTATGCCAGACAGGCAGGCGAATCATTGGAAGACATCCGTACCTACCTGGCAGAACACCCTCTGCCTAGGCTGTCTGAAGCTGAGCTAGTGGCCCTGGAGGGGGAGATATCGGAGGAGGAGGTGGAGGGCGCCATCAAGAGATTGAAAGCGGGAAAGGCACCAGGGAGGGGCGGCTATATGGCTGACTTTTACAAGCAGACCCAATCTGTCCTGCTAAAGCCACTGGCCAAATTGTTTAACCAAATCAGGAACCGAGACTCAATCCCACCGACGTTCCTACAGGCCCTAACCACCGTAATACCTAAACCTGGTAAAGATCAGACAGAATGCGGGTCTTATAGACCTATCTCGCTCTTAAACCTAGACGCCAAGATTTTCGCCAGAATCCTGGCCTCCCGATGGGAAGGCTGCCTCCCTCGCCTGATACACCACGACCAAGCGGGATTCGTCCTAAATAGACAGGGCTCTGATTACGTGCTTACCTCCAGGGTGGTCCGTGATGAGGGTGCACTCCTACTGGCCCTTGACGCAGAGAAAGCCTTCGACAGGGTTAGTTGGGCTTTCACGGGGGAGGTCTTCGTGACTCTGGGGATGGGCCTGAGGTGGCTTGGCTGGATGTCAGCGCTTTATTCCTCTCCCTCGGCTACAGTGGTAGCAAACGGGACAGAGTTGAGAGTATTCCCCCTCGAGCGTGGTACACGACAGGGATGCCCACTGTCCCCATTAATTTACGCACTTGTGATGGAACCATGGGCAATCTCGGTCCGCAATGACGAGGCCATCAGGGGAGTACAGATAGGAGATATGCAATGTAAAATCTGCCTCTTCGCGGATGATGCACTACTCTACATCACAAGGCCGTCCCAGACAGTCCCCAGGATGCTACAGTGTCTGTCGCGATACAGGGAACTGTCAGGGTACAAGGTCAACCTTGAGAAATCAGTGGCGTTCATAGGGGGAAACTTTCCAGACCCAGAGGCAGCTTATGTGAGTGGGCTCCGCTTTAGGCTACGGGATGAAGGATTCCGATATCTGGGGATCCAGGTGACACGTGACCCTGAGGGCCTATATTCAGCCAACTTTCCCCCCCTTGGTCTGCAATTAAAAAAGACACGGAAAGATGGGCAGAGTCAGGTCTCTCCTGGATGGCACGCCTCAATCTTATAAAAATGGTAATCCTCCCCAAGTTCTTATTTCTCTTCCAAATGCTCCCGGTACTGATCCCCAAAACATTCTTTACGGAAATGAAGCGAGTCGTTCTCAACTTCCTCTGGTCGGGCAAAAAACATAGGATCTCTTACGAGGTACTGACCAGGCCAAAGGAAGATGGTGGGGTGGGATACCCCAACTTGGAAACATACCACAGAGCTTCCCAGCTGAGGGTTTTGATCGACCACTTCACCCCAGGTACAGAAAAACAATGGGTGGCCATGGACAACAGGCTTCTTGCGCCGGTTACAGTAGAGTAATGGCTCTGGGTCCTAAGGGAAAATATCCCTAGAAGCGTCCTGAACCACCCAGTCCTAAAAGTGCTGTGGTCCCTGTGGAGGGAGGGAGGTTACTATTGTTGGCTCACGACCTGGCCTTCTCCACTGAGCTGCACCTGGGCCCCCCCTTTCTTAGCTAAGATAGCAGAACCAGCGGCATACCAAAAGTGGTTTGAGGCCGGCCTTAGCAGGACCGGCCACCTCTGGGTGGGGAGTTCGTTGCTACCCTTGAGAGATTTGTAGGAGGCCCTGGGAATAGGTACTCTGTCCCCCTTCTGCTATCTCCAACTCAAGGGAGTCCTCACTGAACTATCGTGGGGGGACACCCTCAGGAGAGACCTTACAGATTTTGAAAAACTCCTCCTCTTCGCCAGGGGCTCTAAGGGGATAATATCTCGCCTTTACAAACTCTTTCTGTTTTCCGTCCCAAGAGACCCACCACCGGCACGCACACAATGGGGAAGGGACCTGGGAGAGGACATTGATGATGAAAGGTGGGCAGAAATGTGCAGACGGGCCAACCGCTCCACGGCCTCACTCCAATATCGCCACCAAGCCCTCAAGGTTCTACATCGATGGCATTACCCACCGCAGAGGATTGCTAGAATGAGGCCAGGATACGACCCACACTGCTGGAAGTGCAGGACAGTGAGGGGGGATTATATTCACATGTGGTGGGGGTGCCCAGTGGTCCAAAAGTACTGGGGAGAGGTATTAACCTGGATTAAGGGGATTGACAGGGTTGAACGGTCTTCCTGCCCCTGGCTCCTCCTTTTTGGAATAGACACCGGAGATGGTCAGGAAAACACCCAGGACCACATGTTACAGGTTATGTTGGTGGCGGCAAGTGCTGTCTGGCACAGAAATAGAAAGAACCCCGGAATGCCGGGGAAAAAGCATGGGTCACCAAAGTGCGGGCCATTTATGATATGGAATTCCTTACACATCTACTTGATGAGTCTAAGTCAAATATCGAAGAAATATGGCTCCCCTTCTTTGACAAATACAGGCGCCCCGCTTAATGTGATGCACCTAAGCCGCCCCCCCACCCCGGGAGGCGAGAGGCTGCTGCCCATTAACCTGATAGCGAACTTCTTAAAGCTCGGCCCATGACTTTGGCGTGCTAAGTGACATATCGTAACAACACCGCTATGCTGTCCAAGAACCCGTCAGGCAAGCAGCATACGAGAACTTGAACTGGAGGTGGGTGGGGGGAGGGTCGGGGGGAACGTGTTATAATTGGTTTTCTGTTAACCCATGTTTAAGTATGCTCTGTATTGTTATAACACATACATAAAAATTCATAAAATATGATTTTAAAAACAAAGATATACAATTTAGAATTACAATACAACATCATAAAAGGAAACAGAAATATGTCATCACACAGTACATACGACAATACATAAAAGTACATTGTAGAATATTTTATGAATTTGTTAAAAAGATATAGGATTTAAAATTACAATGCAGCCTCATAAAATATTTCATCACTTAGTGCATACAACAATACATAAAGATGCATCTTCATCACTATAAAGGAAGCTTGATGATTTATACCATGCACCACTACCATTTGCAAGAAAAGTGGGTAGGGTTGGTTAGTGAGGGAAAGAGGGATAGGATCGAAGTTGTGCTCTTCTGTTTATGCATGCAGAACCAGGAGAAATTGGTGTCTGTGCATGTCAGATTTCTATGTGTGCTTTGTTGTGTGCACTGGGCGTGTTGTGTCCAGAGGGGTAGCGTGCAGTGTCTGGGCTGTTGGTTGTTTGCATCTGTTTGGCCTTGTGGCGTGGTTAGCAGTGGGGGTATGTGGTTTGTGTGTTTTTGTGTGTAGTTTTGCTGGCCATTTTGGGCATGTGTAGCACCTAAGGTGTAGGTGTGGAAATGTGCTCTAGTTGTGTGATTGTTTTATTGCTGGTTCTTCGATCCCTATCGTCCCATGTTTGCTTTGGTCCCAAAGGATGGTTTGTGGGGATGCACGTTTTTTTGCTTGTGAGTGGAATACCCAGGTTTCCAGTTGTTTTCTTAAAGTTAGGTGGTCTTCCATCATTCTTATTTCCGTTGTTACTGAGTCCATAGTTTGGCTATCAAATAGGAAAATTCTCATAGTGTTTCGCCTCTATAGGGACATCCTTGCTCGATCTTAGGTTTCTTCCTGGTTGGTAGCAGTTGATTTTAGCTTTGAGAAATTTGGCTCCTTGTCCGTGCAATGATTTGCGACGATGCAGAAGTCTTTAAAGTTAATGCCTATTTTTACTGGTAGCCAGTGTAGACTTCTTAGGGCTGGTATGATGTGGTCTCGTTTAGTTAGTCTCAAGAGTAGTCTTGCTGCAGTATTTTGGATGCATTGTCAAATTTTTTTTGTGAGGCATTCTGGCATTCCAAGGTAGAGGCTGTTTGTATATAGTCTAGTTTGGATAGTACCAAAGAGATGACTGCAAGGGTTCTGTGTGGGAAGTTGAGGTAGAGGAGTAACCCTCGTATTAGCCGTAGGAGGTAGCAGCATTTTCTTGCTATTATGTTGACTTGTGGTTCTAGAGAAAGTCGGTTGTCCACGAGGATTCCCAGTTTTTTTAAATCTCTGACGAGGTCTTTGATTGAGTTCCCATGCATGGTGGCCAGTTCAGGTATGTCTGTTTTGCATGGTCTTCTGGGGGAGTGGAGGAGTGGGGGGGCGGGGGTCATTATTTCTGTTTTGGTCGGATATAGCTTGCGATTGTTGTTTGTCACCCAGGTGTATCTTCAAAGACTCCCTAGCACTAAGACAGACTCCCACTACTGGGGAAGACTCCACGGACATCCTCTCAGCCAAACTCACCCTCACCCCTAAAGATACAGTTAACATACATGTCATATATAGACCCCCAGGCCCTGCCAATAACTTCACAGGCATAGTCAACCATCTCCTGGGTAAAAACATCAAACAAACTTCCAGAACTCTGCTTCTAGGAGACCTAAACCTTGGATACAATGACAAACTTGACAAAGCAGCTACCACTCTCGCTAGAAACCTCACAGATCTAGGATTCACACAGATAGTTACTGCCCCGACCCATAATAAAGGCCGTATCTTAGACTGGGTGGCAGATCACAACTGTGGCTCCACCCTCAACTCCAACACATCCCTCCCATGGTCCGATCACAACTGCCTTCAATTCTGCATTCCCATATCCGCATACTCCAAACCACTTATACCCGCACCGGCCAAGTTAGCCAGAAGTGCCAAAAAACTTACAGCAGACAATATACGTCCCTTCCACAACAGCCCATGCCTAGCACCTCCTTTCTCCCCTGACCCCAACATTGTAGCAGATATCTTTAAAGACACTCTCACCCATGCCATCAACTCCGCAGCTCCTCTTGAAAACAAAAAAGAAAAAAAATCGTTTCACTCCAACTCATGGTTCACGGAGGACCTATTAAATCTACGCCAATGTAAGCGCCAAGCCCTCAAAACATGGCAGGCCAACCCTTGTGATGCCACCAAAGCAGACTTTCTCTGCATTTCTAAAAAATACAAAATTGCCATATTTAAAGCTAAGTCAGAAACCTACAATAAACGTATCCTGGAAGCTAACTCCCACTCAAAAGAGCTCTTCACCATCTTTAAAGAGCTTACCGTTCCCCCTATCTGTACAGATGAGATTGTTAAGGACGAAGACTGGTGTAACAGCATCCAAACAGCGATGCTAAATAAAATAGACCTTCTTCAAAACAAAATAGCAGAACACTTTAAGGCTCTCCCCCCCCAACAGACCCACCCCGCCAATACCACTAAAAGCAAGAACACCCCCCAATTCAATTTTTCTCCAATCACCGAAGCAGATGCTCTCCACATCCTCAAGCAGCTTAAACCATCCCAATGCAAAGGCGATATATGCCCCCCCAACATCATTAAAGAGTGTGCGGGACCCCTCACACCGATCATCACAGCATTCATTAACGCCTCATTCAAGACGGGCCTAGTTCCCGACAGCCTTAAAGAGGCATGGGTGCGTCCGCTCTTAAAGAAACCTACCCTTGATCCGACCCAACCGAACAACTACCGGCCCATTACTACGGTCCCATTTCTTTTGAAAATCCTAGATAAGGCAGCCCACCTGCAGATACAGTCCTACCTTGAAAACTATTCTATCCTAGGAAAAAGGCAGTCTGGTTTCCGCAAAGGTCATGGCACTGAAACCGCTCTACTAGATCTGAAGAACCAAATTACGCTAATGCTAGACAAAGGCAAGCCGGCCCTACTGCTCCTTCTAGACCTCTCGGCGGCTTTTGATTTAGTCGATCATGCCATCCTTACCAACCATCTCACACAGGCCGCACATTTCTCCAAACAAGCCACAAAATGGATCACTTCCTTCCTCGAAGGAAGAGTAATGAAAGTATTCTCCAATATAGCTAATGCAGAGCCTACGACCATCAGGCATGGAGTCCCCCAGGGCTCATGCACGGCTCCTACCCTCTATAATCTGTTTACCAAACCACTCTTTGACAAACTAGACGCACTTGGGATCGCATACACCAACTACGCGGACGATACCCAAGTACTCCTCCCGCTCACAGGACTATACCATCAGGACGCAGCCACCCTCCAGAACATATACGCCACCATCCAAGCATGGATGGCCACTAACGGCTTATGTCTCAACGGAGACAAGACTGAAATTCTCATCTTGGGGCAAAAACCCACTCTCTCTAAACTCGACCCACTCTACACCAATTTCTGCATTGACAATTGTGTCATCACAGTTCTACCTTCTGTAAAAACACTAGGAGTCCACATCGATGCCTCTCTCACTATGGACAAACAAGTCAACTCCATTGTCTCAGCCTCCGCCCTGAGCACCAAACTCATCAATGCCATCAAACCTTTCCTAACCAGAGATAATTGCCTCTCTATCGCCAGAGCCACCATCGGAGCCAAACTAGATTATTGTAATGCGCTACTGGCTGGCACCTCTAATTCCAATCTCAATAAACTCCAAACCACACAGAATAATGCTCTAAGAGCAGCCCTCAATATATCTAAAAGGGACCACATCGCGCTAGCCAGAAAGGCAGCACACTGGCTTCCGGTCAAAGAGCGCATTACATTCAAAATACTTACCACCGCACACAAATGTATCAACCTCTCCGCACCATCATACCTGTCTGATACACTAACTAAGTCTCACTCCTCCAGACCAACCAGGCAATGCCACTCCAACCAACTTAAGGTCCCACGCATCAATCGAGCTAGAGCAGGTGGAATTAGTTTTCCCTACATTGCCCCTAAGCTATGGAACTCTCTACCTAGCACACTGAGAGCAGAAACCTCTCTCTCTGCCTTCCGAAAAAAGCTGAAAACCATCTTGTTTAACTAACTCCCTCTCCTCATGTTGTTTACTCTCTCCTCCTCCCCTCCTCCCTCCTCTTCCCCCCCTGTAGACATGTCTCTTCTCTTGCAACTAAGAAATTCATTTCAATGTATGTACAACTAGTCATCTGCATATCCTCTGTTTTCTTCTCGTGCAACCAAGTAATGACTGTAATGTATGTAAAATAAGTCATTTTCTTTTCCTGTAACAAGCGCCACGATGCCCACTGGGCTGCCTGTGCGCTAAACAAATGCGAATAAATAAATAAATAAATAAATATGTCCATGAGGCATTTGTTGAAGGTGTTGTTTGGGTCTTGGGTGGAGGTTATCTTGAAGATGAGTTGGGTTCATCTGTGTAGTGTAGCCGGTCAGTCCATGAGTTCAAATGAGTCTCATTAGGGGGCACATGTAGTTGTTGAAGAGGAGAGGGGAGAGGCTTGATCTTTGTTGTACGCTGCAGGTGATGTTTTTAGTGTTAGATGTAAATAGCGGTGTGTTCTTTCTGTTCAGTTGGAGAGGAAACATTTCAGCCATTGTAGTGCAGAGTTTTCATGCTGCATTCCTCCAGTCTCTGTATTAGTTTTGTGTGTCTTATTGTGTTGAAGGTGGCTGATATGTCTAGTAGTTTGATGGCTGATTGGGTGCTGTTGTCTGCATTTATTTTCAAGTCGTCCCATATCGAGAAAAGTATTGATTAAGGTCCTCTCATGGGTCTGAAGCCGACTTGGGAGTGGTCGAGAATGCTGTTGCTTTATACATGGTTTAGTAGTACTTTGTTGATGTGGTTCTCAAGGATTTACGCTGGGTAAGGTAGATTCGATATAGGTCTGTAGTTGGTAGTGTCTACCTCATTTACTGTTTAGTTTTTTAGGAGGGGCTTGATGTATGCTGATTTTAATGCTTTAGGTACTATTCCCATGTTTAGGGATAGGTTCATTAGTAGTTGGAAGTATGAGGTTGCGGTTCTGTGGTTCTGTTTTTTTAAGTTGCCTGGTGGGCATCGGTCACTGGGGGATCCCGTGGGGTTGATGTCTTATTAATTTGTTGAAAGTTTCTTCGCTTATAGGTCCAAAACAATTGAGTGTTGTGGTGGTTGGTGGCGCACTGGTTTCTGGGGACTGTGGAGGCATGTTTTCGGTGGGGTGGCTTGCATCAATGGTCTGTTTGGTCTGCTTCTATTTTTGTTCTTTAATGGGTTGTGATGTTGTGACATAGGGATTGTGATGGTACAACGTATTTGTTGCACAAGGTTGGGTTTTTAATTTCCTGGATGATTTTAAATAATTCTTTTTGTGGGTTTGTTGCCGATTGGATGCTTGTAGTGTAATATGCTTTTTTTGCTTTTAGCACTGCTGATTTGCAAATTCTTATTTGTCGTCAGTATTTGTTTTTGTCCGATCAGTTGTAGTGATTTCTCCATTGTTTTTTTGAGTTTGTGTTTTGTTTTTTTGAGTTCCCTCAGTTCTTCTGTGAACCATCTTGCTGCAATTTTCTTTGGGGTGGGTTTGAAAGGTTTTCCAGGTGCTAATTGGCCTAGGACGTCTGTGATCCAGGTGTCAAGTTTCTCTTTCTGGAGTCATTGGGCCTCATTCCGATCTTGGCGTTAAGGGGTTAACGGTGCAGGTAATGGTGCCGGTGCCGTTAACCCCTTACTGCCGCATTGCGAGGTCCTTTAGCGGGTCCAACTAAGGGCGGCTGGTTTTACCAGACGCCCTTAGTCGGAGCCGCTAAAGGACCAGCATGCTAATAACGGGCCTGTTATTAACGGGCCCGTTATTAGCATGCTCCCCATTCCCATTGAGCTCTATGGGGGCTCGAATGGGAATGGGGAGGTACCAGGTCTGGGTTCCTTGAATGGGGAATTACCGGGTCCTCCAAGGTTGTAATGGCCCGGTAATTCCTCATTTGAGGAATACGGACCCGGTATGCGGTAAAGGGGTAGCCATGGTGCTACTAGCACCATGGCTACCTCCAACCTTGTAATGACCCCCATAATCTTTAGCTGGGAGGTGTTTGGTCTGGTTGATTCCAGTAGCTCTGTTAGCGTTTCCAGGTCAAGACTCTTCCAGTTTCTTTTGTTTCTTGCAGTGAGTTTTACGTTTGTGAGCATCATGCGGTTTGGGATTTTGATGGTGAGAGGGATCATATGGTGATCGCTCCTTATGAATGATGGTGGTGGTCGAGAGTACATCTCTGCAGAAGATTGTGTCTAATGCGTGCCCAGCACTGTGGGTGGGGCTGTTTACTATTTGTGAGTGCTCTGAAATTCCAGCTTCGCAATTTAAGTGTGTGATCCTGCACAAATATCTTTATTTCACTGTACCTTATCTACAGAGATAGGATAAGTCCTGTTTTTGCACTGAACAGATGATGTTCTAATAATGAAGCAGAACTTGTTTGTGCAATTCTGTTTAGTTATTATCAGGAATATTTATGTTTACCAAGATGGAAATAAATTAGAAATGCTGAGACTTCATAAAAAAGTCATGTTTTTTCACGTTCCTCCATACTTACAAATTCTCATTTGGCGTGAGAGAGAGAGAGGAATCCCCCACAAAGCCACAAGCACTTCATAGGTCACCCGTCTTTTATACATATCAGTTGCCCCTCCATGCAGGAGCAGTTATAAACACTTTGAGCACAATAACCCCTTCTCTTCTGCCCTCCCACTTTGAGACAATAGGCATCACTCTGAAGTGACGTCCTGTCTCATTATTAACGTGCTGGCATGGCAGCAGCAAACACAGTGGCAGGGGACAAAGGCCTGCTGAGGCAATATCAATAGACCCCTCCGCCCCAGTGGTCTTCAAACTGTGGCGCTTTCTCCCCTGGGGAGGGGTGCGCATCCCCCAGCGTGAAGCACCAGCAAAACTAGCCTTATCTGCATGTCACCTGAGCCTGAGGCTCCTGCAGTGAATGGGCGCATTAATGGAAATAAGCGCAGCCTAAAAGAAAGTTTCAGGCTGTGTTTATTTTTCGGTTACTAAAGTCGGCAGCAGAGTCCCCTGAAAGAGTGGCATGCTGCGACAACTGTGGCTGCTAAACAGAGGAGAAAAACTGAAGGGAGAGACAACCAATTGGAAAGGGGCTGGGAGGAGGTGAAAGAGCAGAGCAGGATAAAAGTACAAGCACAAAGGCATCAGTAGCCTATGCAGAGGTGAAGGGAGAAACAACACGGAAAAGGTGCATAGTGACAACCAAAGACATGAAAGGGGCAAGGGACAGGGAAGGGATACGGGGGAGCAAGAGCAAGAGACAGGATGAGAGGGGGAGACAGAGAGAGAGGGGGGTGCAGAGAGACAGATGAAACTGAACAGGCCGGGAATTAAGAATGATAGAAGCAATATAATGAGAGAGAGAGCAAGCTCAAAGCAAGAGAATGTGAGAGTGAGGGCAGCAAGAGTGGAAGGGAAGATAAAGGGGAAGGGAAAGAAGAAGGTCTATAGAAAGACCGGTAGATGGGAGCGAGAGACCAGCACAGCAGAGAGACGAAAACCTATAGAATTTACACATGTGGTATGTAACTCGGTCATCCAGTCCAGGCTTTATTCTTTGCCTACTGTGACCATTAATCTTGCTGGGAAGGATACTCCGGGACTGGATGAACTACTCAAGGATGGCATGTGCCAACTTCAGTGCTCTGTTAAAGGGGAGTAAGAGATAGCAAATACAAACATGAGGTGAAAATATAGAAGACCAAAAGGAGGAAGGAGAGAGAGAACAAAAGGGAGTGAAAGAGAATGAACATGAGAGATGGTAAAAAAAGAATGTGAGGGAGGATGATCCAAGCGACTGTAAGAAAGAGTGAGTGAAGAGACAGAATGTAGGTCAGAGAAAACCAAGAGACTGCATGAAAAGAGCAGCAGAATTGTAGGGATAAAGGGAAGAAACTAAATAAAATGTAATGTCCAGCTGAGAGGAAATGAGTGATAGGAAAGGAACAGGAAGGAGCGACAAAGACAGAGGACACTAAACAGTAAATGAATGAAGTCGAAAAATGATCAATGTCCCCCGCTCTCCTTGCTCGCTGTAATGGGAGTCGGGAGTTGCAGGGGTGTCACCGCATACCGCTGTGGTAAGCAGGGGACAAGAAAGTAAAAGCGATAAAGGACCCTGCAGCGTTAGTCCCTCCCACTTAAGTGGGAGGGACTGACAGTGCAGGGATAGTGGGGAGTCAGCGGCACACACAGAAGTGTGCCGATAAGTGGGGGCAGGAGCTGGTAGGGCAACGCGGGCCGGGGATGTGATCTATCTGATCACTGCACCGCGCCGTAATGGGAGTCGACATTTTCGGGTGGCGCAGTGATCACATAGATCCGACTGGAAGTGGGATATAGGCAAGCCCTTCAAGGACAAACAATGGGAGACATTATGATCGCACACCAAGGCAGTGTCTCGCAATGCGCGACTAAGCCTAGAACAATACAACATATTACATAGGACATACCTGACCCCAATAAGGCTTCATAAAATGAACCCCAACTGGCCAACAGAATGTCTGAGGTGTGAGGAAGGGGACGTCAGGTCTTCTTAATATGGTATGGGAATGCTTTTAGCTTGAAACGGTTTTGGGAGGCAGTGTTGGAAGAGATACGAGATATGGGGGCCACCTGGATCAACCTGACGCAGCTGAGGTGCTTATTGGAACAATTGCCTCAGCGTAAACCAAAAAAGAGCTGAATAGAATGTTTGACTTGTCTATACGCCTTTTTGCCAGGATCAAGGCTCTGTCATGATTTAGTCCACAGGGACCAAGATCACTGACTGGAAGGGAGGCTTACTGAAATGTGCCTGAGCGAAGTTGTCGGTGTTAATACGACTAGATATGCAAATGTAAACTTGTCCAATAGAGCGGAATGGGAAATATTACTGGATGGCTTGCGGTACCCTTCCAATGGCAGGCCCCGGTGAATTCACAAACAGTTAGTTACTCAGATTTGTCCTTGGTTGATAGGGGCAATTTAGCTAGATAGCCGGAATGACTTAATAGTAGGTTGAGTAGACCTGACAGGGGTTTTTGGCATGCATATATAAGAGGTGTAGCTGCGGGGCAGGGCAGGGAGATGGGCACGTTATTGCATTGATATTCCTATATGTTGGCACTTCCTGTTGCAAGACATGAATAAATGCAATGCGATTGTATGCATACTCTTGATAAATGCTGTTGAAATAAAACAATTTATAAGAATGCAAGAGGGAATGTGGGAACTGAAAAGGCAGTGAGTAAGATAACAGACAAAACATCTGAAGAGGGAGAGACAGACGGGTGACAGGGAAGGGACAGAAAGAACAGAGGAGGGAGTGTGAAGAATTTAGAGATAGTGGAGAGAGTGGGCAGCATAAGGCGAGTGATGACAGAGAATAGAAGGCAGTGTAAATTTAGAATCCAAATCATGAACGCCATGTGTTCTAAACAAGCCTGTTCCACGCTGTGTAAATTCCATCCTCAGTGTTCAGGGTTTGGATCTTTTACATTGGAAACATATGCTCCTTCCCGTCCACCTGCAATGAGAGACCTCCCCTTCCATCCTCCTGCAGCAGAAGTATATTATTAGATTCTCGTGGCGTCCTCATTGATATGCAATGTCACCCTCCTAGCAAACCAAATGTCATCTGGACCTCAATAGGATACCCCTCAAAGACATCCAAGTGTTTCCTCCCCTCAAGGCTAAACAGATTTAGTGGTATGCATTAGAGAGGGTGAAGGTGGGATATTGGCATGCCGGCACCCACTGCCAACCCCTTGGTAGCGTACCAGCTGACCCCATAACCAGGGATAGGTGGGGGGGGTTACACCTGTAAATATGTTTCTTCAAGAGTGGTTGGCATGAAGAGGTGTAGGTGGTGAGTAAAGCCATTACTGCATTCTAGTTAAATAAACTCCACTCATTATCTAATTGCATGCATCAACATGCATTTAGCCTAAATTGTGCAAAGTAGCCTTGTTCTTCATTCAGCCTAATCGTGGAGGGTAGCCTTACTTTGCAAATGTCTACCCTGAAGAGGTAGCCAAATTTTTCATTTACCCTAAACTGTGTAAGGTAGCCATATTTTGCATTTAGCCCAAATTGTGTAAAGTAGCCTTGATCTTCATTCAGCCTCATTGTGGTGGGTAGCCTTACTTTTCATTTAGCCTAGCGGGGTGAGGTTGCCATATTTTGCATTTACTCTAAACCATGTAAGTTAGCCATATTTTCCTTTTAGCCTAAACTGTGTTAGGCACCTTTGTTCCCTCCTTTAGCCTAATTGTGTGTGATAGCCACTTTCCACTTCTAGCCCATTTGATTTAGTTAGCCACACCTCATATATAGCTGAATAGTGTAAGGTAGCCTTATTCCTCAGTTAGCCCAATTGTGTAAGGTAGTCTTACTTTTCATTTAGCATAACTCTGTACCATAGCCATCTTGTGAATTTAGCCCAATTTGAGATTGCTTTCAATATTCTACATTCAGCCCATTGGGTAAGATTGCCATCTTCCCTTCTCCCCTTCCCATGCTCGCTCCATCGCAACTTCGGCCCAGTCCCCCCGTCTTCGCGCCTGCATGCTCATTTAACCTGTTCTTGCTCCCCCAGCCTAGCACATCCTTCACAGCGCTGCTCCCACGCAACTGTCCACAACACAACTGCCCCCCACTCACCTCGCCTAGCGCATCCCTCTCTGCGTTGCTATGCCAGAACTTTCCCCCCAGCCTAGCGCATCCTTCACAGCGCTGCTCCCACGCAACTTCCCCGCTCCCCCGGCCTAGTGCATCTCTTACAGCGCTGCTCCCACGCAACTGTCTCTGCTCCCCTGGACTAGCGCATCCCTCTCTGCGTTGCTCTGCATGCAACTTGTGCCCGCTCCCCCTGCCTTGCACATCCCTCTCAGCGTTGCTCCCACACAACCTTGACTCGGTTCCCTCCTCTCATTCCTCTTCAGGCACCCATGAGCAGCGTCCAGTGCCTTGCTCCCTGCTTGTGTCTCGCATCCTAAGCCCCTACGCTCTGTCCGTTGTTTTGTAATTCCGCTGTATTGTATTCACTATTCCAATGCATTGCCTGTATTTCCTCTTACTTCCAGGTTTCCTTGACTAGCAGTGTTTGTGTATTTTGTTTTGTTGGTTTACTATAGTATTGTATACGTGCTGCATCGCTTGCATTTCTCTTCTTCCTCTCTATGGACCTTTGACTTCCAGCTTGTATTCTGAACTGTACTTGCATTCTCACGCCTTGGAGTTCCATTGTAGTTTACTTTTGTTGCATGCACTGTTTTCTCCACTCACGTTAGGACCCCACATCTTCATGTTCTTTGGTAAACTTACCATCTGCCACTCTTTTGTTGTGTGACCTCTAGTATTCTTGTTCTGCAGTGTTTTTGCCAGCTGCCCCTATGTTGTGTGACCCCCCTGTGTGCCTCCCCCTGTTTGCCCCTAGCGTGTGAACTCCCACTCCTGCTTGGGCTGCCCCCCATTACTCTCCGCCCTGCACCCTCTATGGTGCTCTTTGTCTCCCCTATCTTCTCTAACTGCTATTCTATCGATTATCCTATCCCTCTCACTAAGACTGGTAGGAAGAAGCTCAAAAGGGACATCCTGGTTTCCAACTCAGGCCTCCCTATTGCTGATACCTACTTCAGTGCTTCCTCCAGAAAGACCCTCACCGACATCCTCTTTGTCGTTCCTTCTCAAGGCCTATAGAACCCCTATATGGTCTCTGGTCTCTCTCCTTTTTCCTACTCTCCCATTAATGGCGGCACCCGGTGGGAGGTCCTCCTGGCCCGCTTCCACTCCTCCAAGACCATCATTAATGTCTACTTAAATGGTACCATCTGAGTCCAGGGCCCTCAGGCCAATCTCCTCCTTTTCGATAGACGCTTCCCGCATTTTATAAACTTCCTTTCCTCTCCTGCTACTCCTATCTACCTCTCTCTGGCTCCTCTGCCACCTCCGTTCTCTGATACTACTCTGGCACCCTCTGCTGCTTCATTCGGCCGCTCTGCTGCCTCTTTCCTTCCGCCACCTCTCTGGTACCCTCTGCTGCTTCTCTCACTACCCTACCTTCTCCTCCTTCCTCCTCTGCCCATTCTCGGGCACCTCTAACACTTGTGCAGGGCGTATCTCATGCCTGTACCCCTCCACGGAAGTCTTGCAAATGTGGCAATCTGTTCCACGTCACTACTCTTAACTCTCGCTCAGCTGTCAAACACTCCTCGGATGTCCGCAGTCTCTTTGAAGAGCTTGATTTGTATGTACTCGGTCTCACCGAGACTTGGTTCACAGCCAGCTCTGTCACAAGTTTTGACACTCTCCTCCCTGATGGCTACAAGATCCTCTCCGAAACCAGAAACAACTGTCCTGGAGGTGAAGAGGCCCTGATCTTCCCGGAGTGGATCCCTGCTTCTGTCATTCCTATGTAGGCCTACTCCCCCTTTGAATGCCTGGTCTGCGGGCTCTTTATATCTCCTGGCCTCTTTCTCACTGTGGCCACCATCTACAAGTCGCCTAGCCAGGTCGGCCTCTTCCTCTTCGAGTGGGCCTCCCTCTCCTCCTCCCTCCTTCCCTCTACCTCTCAACTTCTCCTCCTCTGAGACCTTAACATCCACTTGGATGCTACTAGCCCCTCCTCGGGGCTCTTTTGCAACCTCTACGTCTCTCTCTCTCTCTCTCTCTCTCTCTCTCTCTCTTCTACCCTCTGGCCTGACTACCTCTGCAGGGCACACCCTGATGTTCTGATCTCGTCAGACCTCCCCCTCTCCAACCCTCTCACCACTCCTCTCTCTTGGACTGAACATTTTCTTCTCTCCTCTCAACTGTCACTCTTTGCCCCTCTGGTTAAGCTGACTCCAGCACTGCCACCCACCTTCTCGGTCATCCGGCACATGAAGCGTGTGTCAGTGGAGGCTTTCGCCGCTACTTTCTCTCCTCTTCCTACACCTTTGACTGACTCACACTCTGACACAGCCCTCTCCAACCTTCATCTTTCTATCTGTAACACGTCCTTGCCCCTGTCATGAGGATCAGTTTAAAGCCTGCATCCAAGTGCAACTCTTGGTATGATTCTGACCTCGCCACCCTTAAGTGTAGGCTGGCTGAGAGGAAGTGGAGAGCATCACAATCCTCTGACAAACTGGCTTAACGACTGCTCCAAAGGCAATAGAGACTCTCTATCCTCTCTAAGAATAGAGCATACATCCAAGCGTCTCAGCGGCCTCTAACAAATCGGCCGAACTTTCCAAAATCTGCAAGGAGCTGGCCAATCCTGTTGCAGTCTCTACCCACTCCTGTTCCCTCCCAGGCCCTTTGCACAGCTTTAGCATCTCATTTCACCACTAAAACTCAGGACATCCTGTCCACTCTCTCTTCCTCTACCTCCTCCTCTCCCTCTCCCATCACAGGCCACTCTCCGGCCGTTTCTTCACTTCCTTTCTCCTCCTTCCCCCTGTTCACTCCTGCCGATGTTTCTAGACAAGTCCGATCTATGAAAGTCTCGTCAAAGCAGGCGCTTCTCTGCTCCTTCAGAACTATTAAGTATCACATTGACACCCTTGCTACAGCCTTGGACGATTTCTGAAATCACTCTTTTGCCACTGGAACATTCCCTTCGTCCCTTAAGCACCCCCTTGTGCACCCCCTTCTTCAGAAGCCCGCTGCCGATCCTTCCTCTCCGGCAGACTATCGCCCGATCTCCATCACTCCTTTCCTGGGCAAACCTCTGGAAAAGCTGGCCATCTCCCAGCGTATTCTACATACTGAATCTGTTGCTTGTTACCATGACCTCCAGTCTGGCTTCAGAGCAGCCAGAAGCACAGAACCTGCTCTCCTGAACACCCGTGGAGACTTGCTCTCCAATCCCTCTAACCTTCCGTCTATCCTCATTCTCCTTGATCTATCCTCTTCTTTTGACACAGTCAACCACGCCATCCTGCTAAATCATATCTGTGACAACAGGGGTATCTCTGGTCAGGCCCTTGCCTAGTTGACCTCCTTTCTCACTGGTCGACCCTCCCAGGTCCAACTTTGGTCTTTACTTTCTTCTATATCTCTCTCTCTCTCTACTTGTAGTGTTCCCCAGGGGTCTAACCTCTCTCCCTGGCTCTTTAACCACTACCTGGCACTTCTGGCCCACTGCATCTCTACCTTCTGCTCTAACTTTCAGTGTTATGCAGATGACACCCTGCTCACCTTCAGGCTCCCCTCAGCCTCCTCTGCTCCTTCTCTCATACCAGACTGTTTGGCTGCAATTTAGGAATGGTGTGCCTCCAACAATCTCTACCTTAATGCTAGTAAGACTTAGATCCTCCGCATTGGGACACCTGCTCCTGCCTTCCCTCTCCACTCTGGCCTCCCACCCTGGGCCCTCAACCTACTCCTTCAAAATCTGCAAGGAGCTGGCCAATCCTGATACAGTCTACACCCACTTCTGTTCCCTCCCAGGCCCTTTGCACGGCTTTAGCATCTCATTTCACCACTTAAACGTAGGACATCCTGTCCACTCTCTCTTCCTCTATCTTAGTTAAAGAACTTTGCGGTCATCTTCAACTCCACCCTCTCCTTCTCTCCTCATATCTCTGACATCTCTGAGAGGTCACACTGACAGCTGCACCTCCTCAGAGGTATTCTTTCTTTTCTCACTTTCCCCCAGAAGCTCACCGTCTCCAGAGGCCTGGTCCTCTCTAGGCTGGATTACTGCAACAGCCTCTTTCTAAATCTGACTGCCTCTACTATTCACCCTTTACAGCATATCCAGAACAGGACTGTGAGACTTGTCCTTGGCCTCAAGCCCGGGCATTATATCTCTCTAGCCCTGAAATCTCTCCACTGGCTCCATGTGGCTGCAAGGATCATGGTCAAGACACTCTGCATCGCCCACAAGGCTTTCTGTGGCTGGGGACCACACTACATCCAACTTTCTCTTCCTAAGCATCTTCCTTCTCCAGCCCACCGCACATCCACCTCCAACTCCCTTAGGGTCAGATGCTTCTCCAGGAAGAGAGTGGGGGGTAGATCTCTTTTCTCGGCTGGGGCCTCCCTCTGGAACAGCCTCCCTGCTTCTCTCAAACTTGAGCAGGACTACCCAAGGTTCCGCAAGCAACTCAAGACCTTCCTTTTCGCTTCTGGTTTCTCTCTCCCTCTCCCTTGCTGATATCCCCATCTGCTGCGCATACTGTTTACTTGGCCACCAACTGAAGTTACGGGACCAGGCTCCTGCACGACCAGTTGCCCTTGCACTGCCTTCGGGCCCCCAACCACTTACGGGACTGTATCTGCAACCCTACAGTCCACTGACTCCCTGCACTTATGAGCCACCTCCCAGCAGCACTTACGAGTTACTTTGCACTCTCCCCTCCCCCCCGGCACTTCTCCACCTCCTTCCCCCTGCACGTGCACGATCTGAATGACACATGGCCTAGTAAGATCGTTGTTTTGTCCTCCTTCTGTCTTCCCTTCCCTGTCTTGTTGCGCCTAGAAACACTTGTGTACAGACGCGTTATAAATGACTTATCATATCATATAAATTGGCCCAGAGGATTCAGTTAGCCATACCTCGCTCTCAGCCCAAATACCTAAGGTAGCCATACTTTCTTTTAGCCCTACTGTATACGATATCCAATTCTCGATTTTAGCCCTCTTTAGTTAGTTTGCCATATTTGCATGTAGCCTAATTGTGTATGGTAGCCATACTATGCTCTGAGTACCTTTGTGTAAGGGTGCCATTCCCTGCTTTAGCCCATTTGAGTTAGCCAGCTATCTTCTACGCTGAGCACTTTTTGTGTTAATTAGCCTTTTTACCTCATTCAGCCACATCTTGATCTACCCTATTATATCAACTTTGAATCTAAATGTGTTAACCAGCCTGTTTGCACCAGCCTTTTCTTGCAAGATAGCCTTTCTTGCCTAATTGTTGTTGGGTAGCCTTTCCAGAAGTTATTTTCTGAATCACTTCACTCTTAACTCTTTGATCTTCATTCTTCACTCTACACCTACATCTGTCTAGACCTCCTAGGACCTGCTCTCCGTCACCGTTTAAATCTAGTTACCACTCCCGCCCCTAACCTAGTTCTCCACCATGCCGAATAATTCCAAAGCCAGAGGAGACCTCTGGTGCCTCAGAAACCAGAAGCGCACCCCTAAACCCCATCCTCCTCCCCTTCTACCCGTGCCCCCACCCATCTTCACACCCCAGATGTTCCCTCCCCTTCTCCCACTGAAAGACCTCATTCACTCTCCCCACTCCTCCCTCCACCTGCACACACACCCTTCTCTGAGCTCCATCCCAACCCTGTCCAACCCGTTCCCCGGCCCCTTGGAAAAAAACCTGGCCAACCCCTCCCTTCTCGCCCTGCCCAAACCCCACTGTCCAACACTCAAACTTCCCCACCCTCAGTGCAGCCCGCACAGTTGTGGCCAAATCTTCCCCTTTAGCTGACTCTCCCACCTCACCCACACACTCCTTGCCACTGCCCACCAGCCGAGGTTTATAGGCCCTCCTTCTGCAACCACCCCACCATCCTCTGCAATCTTCCCCCACCCTAATCCTTCGACTCCACCTTCTCCCTCTCTCCTACACCCCCACCCTCAGACCCCCTACCCAACCCTGTCCATACTCTCTCCCTCTCCCCTGATAACCCGCCTTGCTGCGGTTTTACTCTCCAATGTCCCCCCTCCACCAACCCCCAACTTTCTCCAGACCCAATTCACCCCCACCTAGAAACTCAACATTCGCTTCACAAAGCGCAGCCCGCACAGCCTTGACAGACCCTGCAGACCCCCCACACTCACCCACACACCTTTTGCAGCCCCACATCGGCTCAGGCACAGAAGACCTGCTACACACACCCACCACACTCCTCCGCCCCTCTGCCCCTGTGACTCCTTTACTCCCCAGTCTGCTGCACTCCAACCCCCTCCCCCATGCCCAACCCTGTCCATCCTCTCTTCCTCTCCCCTCTTTCTCCTGCTCCTTCTTCTTACTCCATCCATGCCCCCCAGAACTACCCGCATCATCTCCCTTCGTAACCCCCACCCTCGTCCAGGACTTTTCTCCCCTCACTCTCTTGCATCCTCATCAATGTCAGATCAGTCGCCAGAAACAATCATGATTTTTGACCTTATCTCTGATGAAGGCCGACATCCTTTTCATCACTGAAACCTAGTTCTCTGGCGAACCCCTCCCCGCTGCACATAAGCCCTTCCCCCAGGTCACTCCCTGAACACCCACAACAGAACCATCAGAACCATCCAGGTTGTGCAGGTGGTATAGCCATCCTGCACAAACCACACCTTAAACTCTTACATGTCGATTAACAACCCTGCAATGATGACTGCGAATCCCTGCTAGATAAATTCCAATCCTCTCCTTCTTTCTTCCTCACCTTCCTCCTCCTTTACAGACCCCCAGGCTATAACAGAAACTTCACAGACTCCCTGAGAGACTCTGTATCAGCCCTCTTGATCTCTCACCCGACACACATGGTTCTTGGTGATCTAAACATCTGATTCCACACTCCCATGACCCGTCATGTCATTGACAACATGAAAGCCCTCAATCTGACCCAAATCATATCAGGCCCCACTCACATTGCAGGTCACACCTTAGATGTAGTGTTCAGCTCGTCCAACCTGATCTCTTCCCCCCTCACCCGCCCACTCATCTGTTGATCACTCTGCTATCCTCTTCTAAACCCTGACTCCCACGCCGCTTTCCCTCCCCACCTCCCCACTGCCGCTTCCCCCAGGATCCCGCTCTGGAACAAGGTAACCATCTGCCCTGATTTTGCATCCGCCCTGCTCTCCTCCCTTCCCAATCTCCCCCTCCAAGAAGCAAACCCCTCCCCAGACCTTTTCGCCCAATGGATCTCAGACGCTCTCTCCCCCTTACGCCCCTCAAAACTTCTGTCCCACCACACAGGTGCTTCCCCCAGGTGGTCAGCCCTCACCTCAAATTCCTCAAAACACTCAACTGCAACGACACTGGGGGTCTAACTCTTCCGCCCAAAACAAAGCCACTCTGGCTAGACAGATGAAAGCCTACAGATTAGAAATTAGACAAGCCAAACATTCCTTCTACACCTCCCACATCGCCAATGCAAACAACCCATGCAAACAACCCATGCAAATAACTCCACAGGATTATCTCTGAGTTCAAGACTCCCCTATGCTCATCCTCTCTGCATATCTCCCAGGCACTGTGGAACACCCTTTCCGACCATTACTTCAACATAGCCATTGAAAGGAACCTCGCCATCCATGCTCAAATGCCAACCCCTCCTGCCCCTATACCAATAGCCCCCCTTCTCCTGCCCCCCAACTCACACCCACTTCAGCTCCTTCTCTGCAATCTCCCATCCCGAGTTCTCATGGCTTCTCTTCAATAGCCACCCGTTAGGTTCCCCAAGAGACACCTGCCCCCCGGCCCTCTTCAAAAACATCATCCCCTCCACCTGTGCAGGGACCCTCACCATATCTATAATCAACCACTCACTAACAGCTGAGATCTTCCGACTAGCATACAAATCCTCTCACGTCAAACTACTACTAAAAAAGCCCTCTCTTGACTCCTCCACCCCTCCAATTACTGCCCCAAATCCTACAATCGCTTCATAGCCAAATTACTAGATTGCATACTTCCAGCTGTGTCTCTTCACCGCCTTCTTGAAACAGCCCATTCTGGCCTGGCTTTAGGCCCCTTAATGGAACTGAATCCTCCCTGGTCTCTATCTGGGATGACCTGAAAAGAACAGCAGACTCTGAGGGCTGCGCTGCTCTCATCCTCCTTGACCTCTCAGCAGCATTCGACACAATTAACCACTCTATCCTCACAAACGGACTCTTTGACGTAGGCATAAGGGACTCTGCCCTCTGATGGATCTCCTCTTTCCTCTCCGACGGCTCCCAAATCGTCTCCCTCCATCCTTTCTCCTCTGCCCCCCACCCAGTTCCCCACGGAGTCCCTCAGGGAGCCTCCCTCTCCCCCTCCTCTTCAACCTCTACCTTTTGCCACTCCTCAAGCTCATCTGTTCACACAATCTCTCCTGTTTAAACTATAATGACGAAACTCAGATCATTCTCAAGATTCCCAACTCCCCCTCCTCACCCCACGCAGACCAGGCATCCTGCCTCTCAAACATTGACCTCTGAATGACGAATAATCACCTGCTCCTCAACCCTGTAAAAAACTGAAATCCTGATGTATGGCAAAACAGCTCTCCTTCCCCAACCCATCCCTTAGCCACATTCATTCGGACCCGCGCCCGCTGCATCCCCCTCAGTCAAAAACCTAGGATGCAAAAACCCAGCTCAGACCTGACCCTCTCCCGTCACATCAATGCAGTCTCCCGATCGTGGACTTTCCATCAGATGTTTCCTTATCTCTCCTAACCTCACAGAGTCTCTGCAATCATGGGCATCATCCTTTCATGCCTAGACACCTCTACAAAGGCGCTTCTACATACCAACTCAGAAAGCTCCAACGGATTAAAAACTCTGCAGCAAGACTCATCCTCACACTCTCCCCCAGAGAACACATCTCCCCCACACTCAGGACACTGCACTGACTGCCCACTAGGCGACGTGCCTCCTCCAAAGCTATGTGCATTAACCACTGCGCATTTCACAAAAAAGGTCCGGAATTCCTCCAAAACACGCTCACACGCTACTGCCCCACCTGAAGCCTCAGATCAGGCTCTGCACACCTCCTGGTAGTCCCTTCTTTCAAGTTCCCCAGATTAGGAGGCGCCTGTTTCTCTGTCCTCGCTCCCACTTTTTGGAACCCCCCCTTGTGCTCTGCCTCATAGAGGATCACCAGGCCTTCAGGAAAGCCCACAAAATCTGGCTGTTCCCCTGACTTCCGGATACCCCCGCATCCCTGCGCCCCCTCCCCACCACTCGCACCCACATTTCATCCTGCAGTCACCCCCCCCTGCCCACTCTCCCAACTACTAGCCTCCTCTTTCCTTTCAGCTGCTTTGCTCTGCCACCCAACCCTCCTTTTGGGACGCCAATCACACATGGAGGACTCACGCAGTCACTCCAGTAACTTGCACCTGGAACGAATCCTGACAGTAGGTGGGCAATGCATTGCACTTAAAATACACCTTGAGTAATTCACACTGATCATCCCGGAGGAGGACACTTGCTTGTGGTTGCCACTGCATGTAACTCTAAAGCGCAGGAGGGTGGGCAATGCCGCCGCATATAATCATGAAATGGGGAACTTGTCTGGCACTAGAAGGAATTAGGGATGAAAATCCCTCACTCTAAGGGTATCATATTATTCTTCGAGCACTTAGATCGCCTGTGAAACGTAGCCCTGCTCCTGTACATAGAGGGAACGCAGGAAGTAGACATTGTTGTTTGTACAGTTAACCCATTTCTCCTCTCGCACCCCACGCCTTCTCAATTTAGCAGAAGGCACTGGGTCACTCCACACACCCTGCACTCACATATAGCACAAACATTATTGCACATCACCTCTGCCATAAGAATTAAGGTACTTTTAATGACAAAAATTCTAACTGTAGCTTCCCACATAACTCTCTATCTCCTTAAACACAACCCCCCTATTAGACCATAGTATAACACTCTGCTGCGCCCATCCACACGCTCCATTCAGACATGGGTGACTAGCAGGGTCTTGGCCACCCTCACATAACATTAATGTCTGAAATGCACACATGCATATTAACACCTCCCATATGCTTGTAAATTTGTGAACTCCGGTCCCTCCAAGGACGTTGAACCAAAAGCACGTGGGGGCCATAATTCTGGTGAAAGGCGCTATACAAGTGACAAACATTAATGAATGATGAAGCTAAAGGCTTAACTGTTGGGTTCAACTTTTAGATGGTCCACGCCTCCCATGATTGGCATCTTTGTTTGTAAGTAGCCACGGAATTGGGGTGAAAGGCAGGGGTGTTGCCAGGTCTGGAAAAGATCAGGGGCTAAGCTAATGTCAGGACTGGTGGGACTCAGGCTAGCAGGCATTTTGGTTGTAGCTCCTGAGCTTCTATCCGGGGCTACAACCAAAAGATCAGTGGCTAGTGGCCCCTCAGACCGCCCCCCCCACTCCATGCCCCCTAGCAACGCCTCTGGTGAAATGTGCACCTAATGGGCCAAAGGAAGCTGAAATAGATATTCAGCCTCCTGGCCTCAAAGGAATGGGTTGGGGGCCAAAAGTGCAATGGGTTTAATGGTCCGCACTCACTACCAGCTTTCAAAACAGAGGCTGACCGGCCCCCGCAAGGGGTGCTAGAGGGACAGCCTACATTGCGGGCTGTCCCCTCTGGCCACCCCCTTCCGGGGGTTGGGCTAGCCACTACTCTTCCTCCTCTGTCTACGTGGAAGAGGCGTCCCCCTGGACCTGGCGGCCGGTCGGGTTCCCGGGGGACGCTTATAAGGCGGGAGCTGCGGGCAATCAGTCTCTTTGCCCAGCAGCTCCCGCCGTGTTTGTTGATCGTGCCATTGTTCCAGGGTTCCAGCCTACACTGCTCAGGATGCATAGTGGTAAGTATTAAGGCGCAAACTCTGCACCTGGGCGTCGGGAGATGTGGGGGGGGCGCCGCGCGCTGGCCGCCGTGCTAGTTGGAGCGGCCTGTAGGGCTAATCATGAAGGTTTTATGCCACTTATCCCCTTTGTGGTCACAGGCCATGGCGCATTTTGGGAATTATTGCAATGATTTGACACGTATATGCTTAAACTCTGTACGAGGCCGCTGCGCCACGTGGAATTGTATGCCCAGCGTTGTGTGGCCGCCGCGCCAATTGTGAGGATTGCATGGCAATATATTGACTCAGTGTTTTGGACAAGTATATGTTTAAACTGTTTTATGGGGCCGCCGCGCCACGTGGATTCAAATGCACATTGTTTGTGGCCGCCGCACCAATTGTAATGATTTCTGTGCAAGCGGGTTCTGTTTCTGTGTTGGTCAATTTTTAAATTGTTATGGGACATATACAATTTAAACCGTAGGCCGGGCCTCCAAGCCAGGCATATTGTTCATATCTTACGTGTTGTTTTATCTTTTATCTTTTCGTGGCCGCCGCGCCACTTGTAACGCTCGCGTGCAATGTGTCGGTGGGTTTGCATGCGTTTATATTGCAAACAAGTGTGTTCGGTACAGTGCCAGCACAGCCATCAGCGGCTCAAGGGGTAAATTCCGGGTCGTGGAGTAATGGAGACCCGAATTCTAATGAATGCCCGGAATCTTGGGGGCATGTTTTGGGCCGCTGCGCCATTGTGAAGGATGAAGGGTTTTTTAATGGATTTCATTCATTTGGCGTATGTTATTTCAGTTAATATTTGCATGGTTCCACGGCCGCCTTGCCACGTTGTAACCGCATGGAGTGTTGGGTTACAAATACAGAATTAATATTTAGAGTTAGGTTTTCAATGCATGCACGTATAGTTTACCGGATTGCCGGAGGGTTGTGCACAAGTTTGTGCACAAGTTTGCCAACGTACGGCTTCAGATTGTAAGGCGGGGGTTTAAGAGGCATTGTTAAATGGCTAGGAAGTCTAACTTCAGGGCACAAGCTTGTGAGTTTTATGAGGCAGTCAGTACGTAGTTTTGAAAGTACTGTTATCTCGTTTGTGACCGCCGAGCAAATTGTTAAGGAACTATATGCAAACTAATTTGTTTGTGGGAAGGCCATGTTTGCATGACTATGCGGTTGCATAATTTTCTGATTTTCTGCTCCTTTTAGTTAAAGATGTCTGTTGAAGACTCACAGGACCTGTTCGACACCATTGAGGAAGTGCCCAACACCCCAGGTTCAAGCGATGAGGACGACGAGGGGGCGATCTGGGCCTTATTCCAGGAAAGGATGCGCAGTGAAGGGAAGGGCTTGGCTAAGAAAGTTCTGAAAGGCAACCAGCTACCGCCCCTCAAGCCCTTGGTTGTAGATGTCCAGATTTGCCCACCCCCTCTGGTAGACACCCCACCCCCCGAGTGTGATTACCCTGAAGCCATTACCTGCTAAGAGGAAGCGCCAGCAAAAGGGTAAGAGAACGATAGAGGTGGTGCCACCACCACAAGTTCCCAATGAGCTAGCGCAAGCGTGGCCTGGGGCTACAGCCCTACAGTCCATTACAATGCTGGGTGCAACAGGAGTTAACTACATGCAAGCAGTGCCCAAAGCACCAGCCCTGTTACAAGTGCCAATTGCTAATCCAGCCGGGGTGTCCCCAGGAGGGGACATAATGGGTAATGAAAGGTTTGGTATGATTCTAGAGGAAATGTTGTTGATGGTGAGGGGAGGTGGGGCTCTATCCTCAGGGGTGGGCATCCAGCCGGTGGCAAGGAGTGTTTGGGAGGGCCCTAGTTTAAACACTCTTAGCAATAATCCACCCGCTACGTCTGCTGACACCCCCCGCCCCGCCCCTGGTGCCAAGCAGCAGCAGCTCAGAAGCAGCACAGAAGCTGCCCTTGCTTTGCCCTCAGCGGCCCTAGGAACAAATCAGCTGGTGACAGTCGCCCCCATGTTATCTGGCAGGTCCTCTTTGGCCTGGCACATCCCCCGGGATATGAAAAAGCAGGTATGGGCCAGAAAATATTTTGACATATTTAGCCTGTTGGCGGTAGAGGATGCTGGCCCCAACTTAACTTTAAGTGCTGAGGAAAATAACAAGAGGCACAAAAAGTATCATCCAGAGGAGAACATCCCTAACTGGGAAAAAGCGTTCGCCATAATGTCAGTGATAGTGATGGAAAAGAATCCGGAGCGCGGCCCGAGGTTGGTAAAATATAGGGAATCAATTGTGGGGGAGGCAAAGCAGTATGGCACTACAGGGTCACTCGATTATGACAGGAGGTTTAGGCATATGATGGAAGATTGCCCCACTATGACATGGGACCAGAAAGAGATGGATGGTTGGGTCACTTACATGGGAGGTAAGCAAAGGACCAGTATTGTCTGGGCTGATTTGTATAATAAGAAGAATTGGTATGGTAAGAAAAATTAGGGGGGAAGGGGTCGCCCCTTTCCCAATGCCCCTCAGGGACGGGGGGCCAAGATTCCGGAGCAACAAGCTCAAATGCATACGGAATGCAAGAAGACAGAAAGACAGGCAGAAACGCATGCCGGTTCTTCAACAAAGGTAACCGCACCTTGGGACCCAAGTGTAGGTACAACCACAAGTGTGAGAAGTGGAGGCGGGGGGGGCCATCCGCTGGTCAAGTGCATCAAGCGGGAAGGTGTCTCGGGGGGGCAGGGGACAGCGCAAAGGACAGTAAGTGCCCTGGTACTGTTTTGCCCCCCACAGTAACCTTGGCAGCGAAACAGAGCATGGATTTAAAGGAAAAAGGTCCCTCCCCAGTCAACCTGCCCATTTTAGTAGAACACCTAAATCATTGCCCTAAATGGCGGGAGAGGGAGTTGCTATTTCAAGGTTTCACGGAAGGATTTGTCATTCCTTACGAGGGACCTCTGACCTGCCGGTTAGCAAGGAACATACCTTCGGCTATGGATCTGCCAGGTGAAGTTGATAAAAAGATTAGCAAGGAACTAGAATTGGGCAGAATTTCTGGAACTTTTGAGGGCCGCCCCCCTCCCCAACTTCATTGTGTCACCTTTAGGCATAGTTCCCAAAAAAGAACAGGGTAAGTTCAGGCTCATCCACCACCTTTCCTATCCAAAGGGGGAGTCGGTGAATGACTGGTTGAGCCCGGAACAATGCTCTGTGCATTATGCCTCCTTTGATCAGGCTATGGTAGTGGCGGCTAACATGGGCAAGGGGGCTTTGCTCGCCAAAGTTGACATAGAGTCTGCATTCCACTTACTACCGGTGAACCCGGCCAGCTTTCACTTGCTGGGTTTTCAGTGGAAAGGTGGTTTTTATGTTGATAAATGTATGCCCATGGGTTGCTCTGTGTCTTGTTCATTTTTTTAAGCATTCTGCACGTTTCTGGAATGGGCTGCATGCAGATTAGAGCAACGAGGGGCAATGGTGCATTATTTGGATGACTGTCTATTCTCAGGCAGTGATGGGTCCAGTGACTGTGCATTTGCAATGTCTGCTTTCCAGCGTTTGATGAATGAGATGGGGGTTCCTCTAGCTCCAGGGAAGACAGAGGGACCGTGTAGGGTCCTAACTTTCCTTGGCATTGAAATAGATACTGTTGAAGGGATGTGTAGGTTACCTGATGAGAAAGTCAAAGGTTTGAAGGCAGAGATTGCGAATAATCTAGTAAAAGACAGGACTACCCTGGAAAAAATGCAGCAACTCCTGGGGAAGCTTAATTTCACTGCCAAAGTTATCCCGGCAGGCAGGGTCTTTGCGCGCAGGCTGGCTAGGGCAACTGCAGGTGTCGTGCAAAAACAACACCATATTAGATTAAGCGCTGCCTTAAAGGCGGACCTAAGGATGTGGTGCAAATTTCTGGACAACTTCAATGGGGTGCAGATTTGGCTGACATACGCGGCAGGGAGCGAAGGTTTCCGAGTGATTTTAGGGTCTGAGTGGTGTGCCCAGAGATGGCCAGAGCAGTGGCACAAGAAAGGCAGGACAAGGAACATCAGGGTCTTGGAGATGTTTCCCATCGTGGTCGCACTATTGTTGTGGCCAAAAGTGCTAGCCAACAAGAGAGTGCGCTTTTGGTCAGATAACAAGGCTGAGGTCCAGGCCATTAACTTACAGTCAGCATTTTGCCCAGCTATGTTGAGCTTGCTCTGAAAATTGGTGGAAATATGCCTGTACAACAATATTGAATTTAGAGCTCGACATGTGCCGAGCACTGCAAATATTGCTCCTGGCGCTCTTTCTCACTTTCAGTGGACCAAATTTCGGAAGGCCCACTCGGTGGCCAGGCTGGAGGGAGCTCAGTTCAGAAAGGAGTGGTGGCAGCTGGTGGCGTGGACAGGGCGCTCTGTGAGTAAAGTGAGTGTTCGCTTAGGCCCGGCGTTCGGTTTAGATATCAGCAGAATTATGGTAAGTTCAAGAGTGTAACCGCTGGTTTGCGTGGTGTCAAACAGAATGCTGAGGAACAGGTACGCGCGTTTGTGGTTTGGGCACACAAAGAAGGCAAGTCAAAAAGCTGGGCTGCATCGCATCTAGCGGCGGTAGCCTTCCATTTTAAACTTGAGGGAAAAAGTGACCCCACAAAAGGGTTTTTGGTGCGCACCGCACCGAAAGGCTGGGCACAATCGGAGCATAAAGCTAAGGATGTGCGCAAGCCCATTGACTTTGGGTTACTAGTAAAGTTGTTATCCGCACTATCAGGCGTATGCTTCAATGAGTATGAAATATCACTATTCAGGCTAGCATTTGCATGGGCTTTTTTCGGGGCGTTTAGGATTAGTGAGCTTGTTTCTGCATCCAAGAATGACATATCTGGGAGGGCCATTGCCTTGGGGGATGTCTCTCTGTTCTGCAAGGGCACGGGAGAAGCGGTCACAATCCAGTTAAGAAGAAGTAAAACAGACCAGCGGGGAACAGGTTTTAGCATTGTATTGCATGGGGCCCCCCTCAAGGAGTGTTGCCCGGTTCACCTTGTAGGGGAGGACAGGCCCTAAAGGCCCCCCCCCCTGCATTCTTCTCCCCAGGTGAGGACCATGCCTCGCCGAGCACCCCCTCATACCACCCGGGCCCAGGTGGAAGAGGGCTTGCCCGCCGATGACATTGCCCCCACAGATCCATCATATACACACACTAACGTTTAGACAGGCCTAGAAGCCTTCTTGCCCAGTAAAGATGGCGTGAGTTCAGCACGATGCAGCGCGGCCCCCACCTTTGGAGGGCTTTCCAAGTATCCCTGCCGCAATAACCCTGGTAGATCCGCCGCGAGCGCATTCCCATGAGAAAGTCGGGTATGAGCTAAACCCAAGGTGTCAACACTGTAACATTTTATCATTCACAATGTAATACTGTACCCCGCATGACCTGGTCCGTGAGGCCGGGACCACGGGGAAAAAAGCTGAAGCATCACTATCTGAGAGAAGTAGAAAACAATGCAAAGTATTGGTATTAATGAACTACCTCTGTTTAAACAGATTTTGCAACCTATGGATCAATCATAAAGGCGGGACGTTATATGATGCCACCCCAGGTCTGAACTAGTGCTGCTATAACCACAGAGAAAGACGTCGACCATATATATAACCTTTATCTGTATAAGTGTTCTTTCAATTTTATGTAGAAACCTGAACTCGTATATGTTTTCTTAATTACCTCAAGCGGCGAGTATCAATCTCTGTAGGCCACAACCTAGAACTACCTCATGTAACGTCCAATGTACATAAAATAATCAACCTCTGTAGTAAATGTAATGTTGGGTAGCGCTAAAGGTACTTAGACTGAATATATTAACGAAATGTTTAATAAACCCGTAGTATGTATGTATGATATAGTAGTTTAAAGAAGACCAAGATATAAAAATGTGTATTCAAAGCTTAGACAACACACGAGGAAAATACCTTTTGTGAATATAGGCAAGGCCATTCTCCCTCCTATCCTATGAAGCCTGCCAAGTAGAAAAAGAAGCTAAGGCCTGTGCCGTGCTCCCCCACCTCCCCCGACCAAGCTGGAACCGCTTCAGAGAGTCAGAGGCCCCACCACAGCATCCAAGGCCACCGACCGCCACCTGCGTTCCACTGATCTACCAGCACCCTCTCATAAATCCCACCATCCCCCAGACCACCTCAAGGAGCCTGACCCCGCACAAGGACCCCCTGACAATGGGACGAGACACAGAGCCCCCTTCATAGTAACTCCTAACGCAGTGATAAAACATGTACCCCCCGGCACAAGCCCTCCAGAGCCCAGTCCCTCGACCTGAAATACCAAACGTCAGAACACCGGTAAATCCAACAGACGACCACCAGACCCCTCACAAGGTGCATTCCTCCTGTGTTGTATTGATTGAAAGATTTACTGTAGAAGTTAGATATGGGGGTTTAAGTAACTGAAATGTGCATGATCTAGGGCACCTAAGTCAGGGAAGGCATTCATCACTGTCACAGGCTGCCCCAGCGTACCAACACCGCCCGGATGACCTCAAGCCGGCCTGCCAGGCCCAACCCAACCCACGAGGCTGACCAGTGACGACATCTCACCCGGACCAACCACGCTGCAGCAACACCTATAGTTAGTCGACGCCACCCAATCCCAATTAACTTGTGCCCCCTATAGTGTGTAGGTTCTGATGACGTTTTTTGTATTAGAAATACGCCTGCCTTTGCGATTGTCAGGCAGAGCGCTCTCGTAGGTTGCAGAGTTCTTTGCATGCCATATTCTTTGGATAAACTCCCACTTACGCTCACCCGCACTCTGTCTTGGCCTTATTCCCATTACGGGATTGTCCATTATTGCCTCCCATTGCGGGGAGGATCGTGCTAACTTGGGGGCGCTTCCACTCAGTGGTGACCCCGATAGCGTGATATTTCCAAATTTGTTTTTCCTGAACTCCTTTTAACGACCCCCTTTTGGCACGAGAATCTCCGGTCAGAAAGGGAAACGCACGGTGAGCCGGCTCCGGGAAGCTACCCGTCAACGGCGACTGGTACGCTTAGAAGTGCGCACTCAAACTAGATGGGGTACGGGATCCCGGTTGCAAAATCCCCTTTGAGTACCGCTCGCCGGAGCCGGGGCTGACCGTTGAGCAGAAAGGCAACACCGCCTGGACGGACCCAGTTTCGGAGACTATCGGTTCAAGACGGGCACGTGAGTACCGAGTGCGAGCGATCATAAAGGGTGAGAGAGGGGAACTTGTGAATTGGAGAACGTGGGCAGGTAGGGGAGAGAATTACGGGTGTCTACTAAAGGCAGGTCTTAAAACTTTCTTTATCTTTTCTTTGCATATGGCCATTAGGAGTAAGAAGTAAGTGAAGAGGTAGAAGTGACGGAAACCTAGCTCCGAGAGGGGGTGGAAGGCGGCGCCGCATAGTACTATCTAAATTAGTACTGGGAATATATGAAGAAGTAAAAAATAAGTTATTGGTGTCTGGCAAAGGGAGACACTTAGGATACTTTTAGTGATTGCTACTCTTTCTATCTCTTTTTCCAGTATACGGGGCAAGGGGTGAACGCGAACAGGGTATAAGGTGAACATACTTGTAGAAGAACTATAAACTAGGGAGCACTCTTTTAGGAGTGGTATTAAGTAGTGACACGAACAGACGTGATCACAGCAACCTAAACAGAAATTAAGGGACAGCTGGCCAGGGAGGAAAGGGAGGAAAAAAGAAGAGGTGTGAGTGGAAAAGTAGTGTGAGGGGTGCGCGCACCGTGTGAGTAGTGGAGAGGATCGGTTGACCGCAAGGGGGTGCTAGAGAGTGTTGACCATAACTAGTAATTGATTGGTTATAAGTGAAATCACATGAGAGTGTATGGGAATGGGAAGGAGATGAGTTGTGGTGAATAAGAAAGGATTTGTGCAGTGAATAACTTTGGGCGATATCGTTGAGACGTCCGCTCTTGTCTGTGCCATAAAGATATAGATACATATATCTACACCTAACTAAAAGTAAAGGAGGTGAACACGGTCGTTGCTAGTGATTTAGAATATGGGGGCAGAAACTCCCTTGGCGCATATTTGTAAGAGCTTACCGGGGTACGCGGAACGAATAAATAAATATCACGATCAATGGGTAACTGAATTGAAAGGGGAGGGATTGCCCCAGATTTGGCCCGAGGGGGGATCTTTCGACAAAAGCGTTCTTGATATGGTACGAGCATGTATTAGCCTCAAGTATAAGGGAAAACAATGGCAAAACAGGAAGGAGATATTAGACCTCTGGAGATTGTTTGAGGAAGTACCCCCACCCAAAGATCCGGCACCAAATGTCGATCTGCCGTCCACAACAGACAACCCACTCATGATTCCAAGAGGGGAAAAGGACCAATTAAATACTGAACAACCTACGGAGGTGATTAGCTTGTACCCAATATTGCACAAACCAGCCCCCGCAACAGGATACAGCGACCCTACTTATGTGCCTCCCCCCACAACTGTTACACCACAAAGGCCAACAGCCCCCCCGCCATACGAAAGCACTAGAGGGCGCGCCCAGGGAAGCACACAGAGAGTGGATATAGAAAAGCTAACGAGTGACTTAGAGTCGAGGCTTTTTGTGGCAAGGGATGAACTCTCAAGAATAAAAGACATATGTGAGCGCACAGCGTGCGCCCCCACACAGTCAGGACGCACGTCTCGAGCGTCAAGCGAAAGTAGACAAATTGAGGAAGGATGGAAAAAGGGGGAAATACTGTTCAGAATTGAGGAAGAGCCGACACGAATTATAGAGGTAGGAGCATCAGAAGGGAGCATCGGTGATGTCTCACGAGAAAGAGGGATCAGAGAGGACTTGTTATGTGACGTCAGAGGAGGGATGGATGAGAGTGATAGATTGAGTATGGCAGTAGGAGGGGAAAGCGAGGAGGTAGATGGTGCATGCTCGCTAGGGACCATAGAGGATGAGTGGATGGGACGACTAAGAAATAGAGTGGGGAAGATGGCATCGTTGGAGTCAGTAGCGACTAAGGTAGGAGAGGGCGCAACTGCAAAAGGGAAGTTACAACTTCCGTTGATACACAGAGGAGGGGGGAGACCAAACTATATACCGTGGGCCCAGATGGACAAGGCTAACCTAATGAAATTATTGCCCCCGTTGTCAGGAGGGGCGAGCAAGTGGATATATGCATTTGAGAAACATACCGCCGGCATACCGCTGGCAGTAGGAGATATAAAAAGTTTACTAGTATCCGCAGTAGGAGATCAAGCGGACAGAGTATGGGCTAAGGCTGGTTTCCCCGGCGTGGCGCTGAATTGTGATCGCCATGACGGGGCTTCTTTTAATACAGTGCGAGCAAGGGTGTGGGACGCACTGCGGGAGACGTTCCCAGATACCCCTGATTTACAGTCAGTAATGCAATGTACAATGAATGACGGGGAGGATGCTATGGATTACATTCTCCGGGTGCAGGAGATGTGGAGAACGGAAACGGGTACGCCCTGGCATCAGTCAACGTCTCTGTTTTACTTTATCATCAAAAGAGGGCTCCCAAAAGAGGTACAGAAGGCACTAGACAAAATAGCAGGTGTTGAGGCAAAGGGGTGGCCAGAGATCCAAAGCATAATAGTGCATCATTGCAAAAGAATAAAAGAAAGAGAGAGGGAAATTGCACAGAGAAGGTTGGCAGACGAAGCGAAGTTGGTACAGTCAAAATTAGTGAAGGTTGCAGCAGCGGTAGCAGGACTCCCACTCATGAGGGAGGGAGATGAAGGAGAGGAGGGGCAGATAGCAATACAAGGGAGAATAGCAGCTAATTGGGCCGGACAAGGCCAGCGACAGTGGAACGAACAAGAGCAGAACGGAGGTCCCGCGTGGCAAGAGTGGACCCCAAGAGGGGGAAGAGGTGGGTACAGGGGCCGAAGAGGAGGACAAGGGTATGGAGGAATGGGAGGAAATGGGTGGCAGGGTCCCAGAGGTCCACAGGGGAGCTGCTGGAATTGTGGAAGATGGGGGCATTACTCAAGGGAGTGCAGGAGCAGACAAAACAACGGGTTTCAGGAGATGGAGCAGTACGGTCACCCCCACCCAGGAAGCCCCTACGGCCTTCCCATGGGACAATACCAACAACCAGAAAATACAGGGCAAAGAAGTAATGCACAACTACACGGACATCAGTACAGAACGCAAAACCACCCACAGAACAATGACAATATGCAATACACGCCAGGTAACACTTTCGCTACAGTAGCTAATGGAGCGCCTGCCCCCGCGCCTTATAGCGAGGTGTCGGTAGTTTCGGGGAACATTTTTGACCAAGGGGGGGCAATGAGACACCCCGCATAGGACAGCCCACAGAGAACACTTGCGTGTCCAGTACTATCTACGACCCACAATGCATCAGAGGAACCATTGATAGGAGCGCAGATAGGAGACAAGCAATTTATATTCATGGTGGATTCGGGAGCGGAGAAATCATGTATCAGAGAGGGCCGGTTCCCGTTATCTAATAGAACGTTAGAGACGCAGGGGTTCTCTGGGGCTGTAATTGAAGTTCCTTACACAGAAGTATTGGATGTGACAGTGGGGGGTAAGACAGTGAAAGCACCCTTACTGTACTATGAACGCTCTCCCATTAATTTGCTGGGGAGGGATCTCTTAAGCAAACTAAATATGACAATATCATTCACAGAAAGCGGTATCGTATGTTCAACACCAGGCATATGTCCCCTCCGCATACTAGCAGTAGTACACGGTCACACAATAATGCAAGAGATCAGAGGGTTACCAATTAATGAGGAGATGTTTGTTGAGGGCATGAGAACACTGGCTCTCATAGTACCAGAACTAAAAAGGACGGATTGGAGAATACCAGCCGAATTCCTTTTTCGCCCCATAGTGAGCCCCGACACTACTCCCGGGTCAGTGCTGTCATTGGATTTACACGCAGTACACGTGTCAGCAAACAGAATATGTGTGATTGGCGTTGACATGGAAGGATGTGAATGGCGCACAGTACTGTGTACAAATGCAAATATCCCACTGCGGGAGATATCGGACGAGGAGCTATTTCTTGACACTGAAAGGGATGGCGAAATAGTGATGGAACTAGCAATGCCGTGTGACATTGTAATTACAGCAAGACAAACTGAAGTTGAATTAATGGCTGTGGTAGGAGCACCACATACATTTTTTGATGGTGACATGAGGTTAGTGCCCACTAACGTATGGACAAATGGCCCCCATGATGTGGGGTTATTACATGGGGTTCAGCCTGTGGTAATAAAACTGAAACAGGGAGCAATTTTGCCCCGGGTAAAACAATATCCATTGTCACGCGAAGCAGAAGAAGGGATTAAAGAGACTATAGATGCACTGTTAGCACAAGGGATAATAGTGCCCTCAAACTCCCCATGTAACACATGTATTTACCCGATTAAAAAGGCGAAGGGAGGTTCCTGGAGGATGATACAAGATTTACGCCCACTCAATGATGTGATTCAGAAAGAGTTTCCACTAGTGCCGAACCCGGCGACAATACTATGCAATATTCCAAAGACAGCGTCCCACTTCACGGTCATTGACTTGAAAAATGCATTTTTCTCGATTCCCTTAGCAGAAGAGAGCAGGTACTTAACAGCGTTTACACTAGGGGGAAGGAGGTTCGAACATTGCAGACTACCACAAGGATATTGCGAGAGCCCAAGCATTTTCAACAGGATACTACATGAGGATTTGGGGAATTTGCCTGTGGAAAGCACAGTCATTCAGTACGTGGATGATTTATTGGTTTGTGCACAAACTGAGGAGGAGTGTAGAAAAGACTCAATAACACTCCTGACATTATTAGCCAATAAGGGGTACAAGGTGGACAAGGAAAAATTACAATATTGCCTGACAGAGGTCCTATATTTGGGACAGCTGATATCAAAGGATGGCAAGAGGATCATACCAGACAGAGCACAGGCGATTAGGGCAGTTGGGGAGCCCAAAACAGTAAAAGAGATGCAGAAATTCCTGGGTATGTGCAATTACTGCCGTGCATGGATATTAGATTATGCAGCATACACAAGGCCCTTATTGCAGGCACTGAAAGAGGCCCAGCAGGTAAACAAACACATAGACTGGACGGAAGAAATGAACACATCATTTAACGTACTGAAAGAGTTGATATCAAGCGCCCCAGTACTAGCGAATCCAGATTATGGGCGCGAATTCTTTTTATTTTCACACTGCAAAGGAACACTGATGACAGCAGTACTGACACAAAAAACATCTTTAGGGCACAAGCCACTGGCTTACTATAGTGGCACCCTAGACGCAGTAATGCAAGGTCATTTCGCGTGCGAGCAATCGCTAGCTGCAGCTGCGTTCGCTATTGAAAAAAGTGCCACAATAGTAATGGGCTGTCCTGTGACACTATTTGTGGAACACTCACTGTTTGCAATATTGGAGCGATCAAAGAGCACATTGACAACACAACGCGCCACAGCATATGAAATAATATTGTCCAGTGCAAACATCCATATAGTGAGATGTAAAACAGTGAACCCAGCCACATTCATCACAGAGGCGTGCACCATAGAAGACATGCAGAACCACAACTGCGCAACACACACGGGTGATGAAGGCCAGGACCAGGTGGTTTTTGAGAATGCCCTGAACGAGGGAGAGGTGTATTTTGTGGACGGGTCAGCATCAATAGACATGGAGACAGGAGAGAAACATGTGGGTATGGCAGTGGTACGATTAGAGGAAGATGAATACGAAACATTAGTGCAACACCGCCTCCCATCACACTATTCAGCCCAAGCAGCAGAACTAATTGCGCTAATAGAAGCATTGCGTGCCGCCAAGGGGTGCGCAGTGACAATATATACAGACTCAGCATACATGACAACCACAGTACACGGCGGCCTGGCTCGGTGGGGGCGGAGAGGGTTTCGACGAGCAGATGGGACACCGGTTCAGCATGCAGAATTATTGAAAGAACTGATTGAGGCCCTGCAAGACCCCACGGCAGTGGCCATCGTAAAATGCCAAGCCCACACCACAAACACGGATTTTATATCTTTGGGGAACGCGGCAGCAGACGCCGCTGCCAAAGAAGCTTCATATTTGCAGAAAGGTGAAGTAGGAGAGTACATGTTGCACCACACAGCAAGCCAAGAGGTCCCCACAGGATACAACATGATGCCCACACAGGAAATAATAGAGCTGCAAGAGGGAGCTAGTGCAGAGGAAAAATTGCTGTGGACTAAAAGGGGATGCAGCAAGTCGCCGACTGATTTATTGTGGCGACAAGAAAGTTCAGGAAAAGCGGTGATGCCAGTAACATTATTAGAAATAGCCTTTCAACAATTACACTTTCCCGCGCATAATGCAAAGCAACACATAATGGCGGAGATACAAGAAGATTGGTTTGCACCTTGCCTCCATGAACACATAACGAGGTTAGCATTGGAATGCACAACATGTCAGATTTATAACTCAGGTATGACATTGCGCACACTAAGAGGTACGATACCTAAACCAAATGGCCCATTCAGAGAGCTCCACATTGATTATGTAGATATGGGAGAGAGATGTAATGGAGCTCGCTACATGATTGTGGTCGTATGTCCATTTTCTAGGTGGGTGGAGGCAGGTCCTTGTGCGCGCCCGGATGCGAAGGGCGCTGCAAAGTTCCTAGTTAGAGAAGTATTTCCGCGCTGGGGAATTTGCGAAGTGATCCGCTCAGATAACGGCACCCATTTTGTCAACGAACTATTTAAAGAAGTAACTACGTTATTGGGAATAAAGCACAAATTATGTTCGATTTATCATCCCCAAAGTAATGGCGTAGTGGAAAAGATGAACGGCCTGTTGAAAGGCAGATTGTCAAAATTATGTTTTTCCCTCAAAAAGACCTGGATGTACTGCCTACCTCTGGCCCTGTTCGAATTGCGCAATCAGCCAAGTAAAGACCACCATTTGTCCCCTCATGAGATCGTCACGGGAAGGAGAATGAACACAACACATTCACCTCTCCGTGAACGTTCTGATGCACACAGAAGCGCAGCGATATTGGGAGAGGAATTTACAGAGTATTTGAAAAAACTGACACGAGCAGCGCGCATAATAGCTAAGCAACTAGCCCCCCCCTCTACAAGAGAGGAGGGGAACACAACTGAATTAGTAACACTGCCTGACAAACCATTACAGCTAATGCCCGGTGACTTTATATATGTCAGAAGTTTTGTGCGAAGGTGGAATGCGCCACGTTTTCATGGCCCTTATGAGGTAGTGTTTTGCACACCGACGGCGGTAAAGGTGAAGGGCCTGAAATACTGGGTGCATTTGACAGACGTGCGCAGAGCCTATAGCGCTGTGGAAGGTGAGGCGCAGGATCAGGCACAGACAACAGAGGACAGTGGAGTTGTACAGAATGAGTGAAGGTGTTTTTTATGTATGTGCAACGACTGACAATGAATGAAGCTGATGACATGGCATTAGTACTGGAGAAAAAATAAGAGAATATATTTTTGCTCTTTTTATTGAATGTTTTTTTTGGGTGTTCTCTCATTTTTGACATTTTCCTTGTGGTAGTAGAAGTTTTTTCTATAAATATATTTTCGCTCTTTTAATTGAATGTTTTTTGTGTGCTATCTCATTTTTGAAATTTCTCTTTTCGTTTGAAAAAGTTTTTCCTTATATGATATAAAATGATCTAAAAGTATTGATTTTAAATACCCGTGTCTGGGGAAATAACCCTTCCCCCACCCACTCCCAAAAAAGAGCTTCCAACGTTGCAAATGTTTACATGTCTGTACTTAATGAATTTTTGTATCTCAAACAGGAATTACCATGGCATCTAATGGGCAGCCTGCAACTACTAGATTTGTTAGAATTAAAGAAATGTTAATAGATAGACTTACATATTCATACGAGTGCGGATTGTCAATTTGTGTTATTGCATTTTTCGTATCAATGTTTTGCCTGGTGACATATTGGTTTATAGCGCTCATCTCGGGGGGAGGGGGGAATAACATCACTCGTGCTCTTGGGAGCAATGCAACCACAAGTGCAAATATCAAAGAAGGTGATTTTCTGGTATGGGATGGATCATACCTTGTATGGGGTTTTTACACTGAACCACCTACTGTCGCCCTGTCTGATCGAAGAGGTATACAAACAGAAGTTGAAAACAACACAATGTCCATACCTGAACTATCTAACAGCCCCAATACCCTCCCCACCCCATCCGAAGAAAGCGACTTGTTGTTTATTGAGGAAGATGGGAATATTATAACTATTAACGAACATAAGGAAACATATCAGAACTTTGACAAGGGGGGTGGGGAGGAGGAAGAGGGGCCTATTTTTTCATCTATCAAAAACAGCAGACGTAGGAGAAGAGGGACAAGCAGGAGGGGGTATGATGAGTACTATGGGCTAGGTCTAGACAAAATGGAAGATCCTCGCCACCCCCACCAAGCGAATAAATGGTATGCCGATATGAGTGCCACAGCTAAACAAACAACAAATGAGAGCTGTTATGTCTGCTCACTCATTCCCCATGCATCAGGCACACCTAAAGTGTTGTTGCCCAGAGAATTGCCCATTGTGGATGCCCAATGTCTCCTTCATCTCACGCTATGCCGAATAAAAAATACCTTCCAAGCACATGACGTCACTTTCAAGATTATACAGAATGAAAAAACGTGCTACTCAAAAGCAGCTGGAGTGGTATGTCTCAAAGAACCATTTTTTGCGATACAAGGGACACTGTTTTCCGAAAACAAATGGAAAGATGAAGAAGTACTGTGCAAAGCGGAAGCACTGAGAGGTGTCCAACCAGCCAGACTGCGATGGATGGAAGAAACATGCACACCAGTATGGAAGGAGCACATTTCCAAACTAACATGGGTAACAGCAATGGAAAAACCCTTTAAGCTACAAAGTGAGATCAAGAACGAACTATGTTTTAAGGGAGAAGGAAAAGTGGCAGTAGGGACGAATAAAGACTGCAACAAAACCCTCACCATCCCAGACATGAGAAAAGGAACAGCCGCATTGATGGACACATACTGGGTATGTGGGAACCAGGCCTACTTACACCTTCCCCAGGCATGGAGCGGCAGCTGCTCGATGGCCACTCTGCACTCGGCCCTAATGGTGATTCCAGAAAGCCACGTTGACGAAAATAAAAGGATGCCAGGGAACATGCACCAGGGTGTGGTTCCTCCCACTGCAAAATCACACCTCTATGTCCTGTCCTCCGGAGAGAAGGGAGAAGAGCTATCACGGAACAGACGGGCATCAAATTATATATCTCAAGCTTCGTCTGATTTATTGGCACAGATTCCAGACAGGTACCGGCTGTTCAGCTCTGTAGAAACATTCTTTGCCTCGCTAATTTCAAGTGTCCAAGCAAGGGCAAATGCAAAATGGCTCCAGATAACACGATGGGAACTGATTAAGTTAGCCAATGACACTGAAGAAGGGTTCAACATAATAAAAGTAGAACTGCGAGCTCTACGCCTGATGACCATGCAGAACAGGTATGTTCTGGACCTACTGACGGCAATTGACGGAGGTGTTTGCCGAAAAATAGGAAGTGCCTGCTGCACTTTCGTACCTTCTGAAGACGCGGAGAATGGTTCCTTATCCCACGTGATCGAAGCAGTACATAATTTGGGAGAGAAGATGAAGATGGAGGGTGGGGCAGAAGCCAGCACGTGGTTCGACAATATCTTCTCCTGGGTTCCCTCTTGGCTTGGAATAACAATGAAATTTCTGCTACCAGCTATGGTGTTCCTCCTCGTGGCGTTCTGCCTGTGCCAGGTGGGCCTCCGATGTTGTGCAAATGCGGTCCCTAACGGCACAATGATGATGGTGACAATGGGCAACTCCAGTGGTACAATGAGGGCAACACAAGAAGTATATGTGCAGACAGGAATAGATAACACCCCCCAATACCGGTTAGTGCCTATGTACCGTGACAAGGACATAGTTGACAAGTTATGGCATACCACTATCAAGGAGCCCCGCAATGTAGAATTAGAATGGTACACAGAGGTCTGGGTAGATTTGGAGGAAAGTGGTGACTGTATATATTTGACATGCACACCTGATGAATATGCTAGAAGAGGAGAGAGCTTAAGGGGGGTGTGTAGGGCATGGATGCCAATTAAGGGAACACCTGCATGGGATGACGCGATAATAGAGGAACAAGAATGCAGGAGGTTGGAAGACCTGAAGAATTCGTTACTTTAAGTAACGAAAGGGGGGAAATGTAGGGGAGGACAGGCCCTAAAGGCCCCCCCCCCTGCATTCTTCTCCCCAGGTGAGGACCATGCCTCGCCGAGCACCCCCTCATACCACCCGGGCCCAGGTGGAAGAGGGCTTGCCCGCCGATGACATTGCCCCCACAGATCCATCATATACACACACTAACGTTTAGACAGGCCTAGAAGCCTTCTTGCCCAGTAAAGATGGCGTGAGTTCAGCACGATGCAGCGCAGCCCCCACCTTTGGAGGGCTTTCCAAGTATCCCTGCCGCAATAACCCTGGTAGATCCGCCGCGAGCGCGTTCCCATGAGAAAGTCGGGTATGAGCTAAACCCAAGGTGTCAACACTGTAACATTTTATCATTCACAATGTAATACTGTACCCCGCATGACCTGGTCCGTGAGGCCGGGACCACGGGGAAAAAAGCTGAAGCATCACTATCTGAGAGAAGTAGAAAACAATGCAAAGTATTGGTATTAATGAACTACCTCTGTTTAAACAGATTTTGCAACCTATGGATCAATCATAAAGGCGGGACGTTATATGATGCCACCCTAGGTCTGAACTAGTGCTGCTATAACCACAGAGAAAGACGTCGACCATATATATAACCTTTATCTGTATAAGTGTTCTTTCAATTTTATGTAGAAACCTGAACTCGTATATGTTTTCTTAATTACCTCAAGCGGCGAGTATCAATCTCTGTAGGCCACAACCTAGAACTACCTCATGTAACGTCCAATGTACATAAAATAATCAACCTCTGTAGTAAATGTAATGTTGGGTAGCGCTAAAGGTACTTAGACTGAATATATTAACGAAATGTTTAATAAACCCGTAGTATGTATGTATGATATAGTAGTTTAAAGAAGACCAAGATATAAAAATGTGTATTCAAAGCTTAGACAACACACGAGGAAAATACCTTTTGTGAATATAGGCAAGGCCATTCTCCCTCCTATCCTATGAAGCCTGCCAAGTAGAAAAAGAAGCTAAGGCCTGTGCCGTGCTCCCCCACCTCCCCCGACCAAGCTGGAACCGCTTCAGAGAGTCAGAGGCCCCACCACAGCATCCAAGGCCACCGACCGCCACCTGCGTTCCACTGATCTACCAGCACCCTCTCATAAATCCCACCATCCCCCAGACCACCTCAAGGAGCCTGACCCCGCACAAGGACCCCCTGACAATGGGACGAGACACAGAGCCCCCTTCATAGTAACTCCTAACGCAGTGATAAAACATGTACCCCCCGGCACAAGCCCTCCAGAGCCCAGTCCCTCGACCTGAAATACCAAACGTCAGAACACCGGTAAATCCAACAGACGACCACCAGACCCCTCACAAGGTGCATTCCTCCTGTGTTGTATTGATTGAAAGATTTACTGTAGAAGTTAGATATGGGGGTTTAAGTAACTGAAATGTGCATGATCTAGGGCACCTAAGTCAGGGAAGGCATTCATCACTGTCACAGGCTGCCCCAGCGTACCAACACCGCCCGGATGACCTCAAGCCGGCCTGCCAGGCCCAACCCAACCCACGAGGCTGACCAGTGACGACATCTCACCCGGACCAACCACGCTGCAGCAACACCTATAGTTAGTCGACGCCACCCAATCCCAATTAACTTGTGCCCCCTATAGTGTGTAGGTTCTGATGACGTTTTTTGTATTAGAAATACGCCTGCCTTTGCGATTGTCAGGCAGAGCGCTCTCGTAGGTTGCAGAGTTCTTTGCATGCCATATTCTTTGGATAAACTCCCACTTACGCTCACCCGCACTCTGTCTTGGCCTTATTCCCATTACGGGATTGTCCATTATTGCCTCCCATTGCGGGGAGGATCGTGCTAACTTGGGGGCGCTTCCACTCAACCTCCTCAAATTCTTCCTAAGGATCAGATCATCGAGTGCTGGCCCCCTGTTAACCCACGCCGACGCATCCCCCCTTTCTGTTTTTCAATTCCGTAAGGTTCTGGCCATGCCTCTGGGGGTCTTGGGCACCCAAGAGGAGGGCTGGTCCACTCACAGCTTTAGAATTGGTGCGGCTACCACAGCCTTCCAGCAAGGCATGTCTCCCTGGGCTATCATGAAGTTATGTAGGTGGGAGTCTGGTCGTTATCGGCTCTATGTACGCCCGCAGCCCAGTGCATTCCCGGAAGAATATTGGACGCCCATCTCCCACAGGTCCAGGTGCAAGGCGGCTGGGCAAGGGGATCTGCGGGTTTATCGTGGCCGATTTATGACATGCAATTTTTTCCCACAGATGATGCGGTGTGGCTGATCGGCCACTCATTTGTGACGCGGGTGGAAAGAAGGGCTAGGCAATGGACAATCGGCCCCAACCTAGGATTTAAGGGTACTGAGTGTGTATGGTTGGGCACACCTGGAATGAGGTGGCACTCTTTGCTGCCCGCCATTCACTGGCAACTCCGGTGGAGGCGGGCAGCAAGGATGATGTTGATTCATTTGGGGGGCAACGATTTAGCCAAGTTGGGTCAGGGAAGTTTGTTTGCCCAGATAAAAGTGGCTTTGCGCATAACGGCACAGGAGTTACCGGGCACCGACCTTTTTTGGTCTGAGATGGTGCAAAGACAGGTTTGGAGGGAAGCCATTTCAGTGGCTGGCATGGAAAAATCCAGAAAGCACCTCAACAGAAGCGTTGAAAAATTCACAAAGGCAGAGGGCCTGGGTTACATAGGGCATTCCTTCTTGAACTCCCTGCCTTCCCATTTCCATGCAGACGGTGTTCACCTATCAGACAAAGGCAATGACGTTTTCTTGACTGCTATATTAGGGGCACTAAGAAGGGCCGGCTGCAGACAATCTTATGGTGAGTCTGGTCTTAAGGTTATGTTTGTTATGATGAGTACTGTCGTAAGGTTTGGGGGCGTTGGTGGCAGCGTAAACCACCACCAAAGCGTGGCGGCGTATCGGGCGGTCCTAGCCAATGAGGGACTTTCAAGCTGCAGCTTCGGCGGCAGCCGCTCAGGATTGGCCGGGCTCGCGCCGATCCCTTGACAGGCACTGACTCCCCTTCTTTAGGGCTCTAGGCCAACAACCTCCTGGTCAGTGCCCCTGGTGTCCTGCTGGTAGTAACCAGTGTTAGCTGGTAGTAACCAGATGTTTGTCAGTTTTTGCCGGTGGCAAATAGGATGACATGGTTCACCCGTAACCTGCCTGTAATGATTATGTGGCTGGGACCGTCCCAAGTGTATTGTCTTGCTCCAAATAAACTGTGACCTTGTACTTTCCAAAGAACCTTACAAAGTTGTCTGTGTTATTTCTTCTTATGTGTGTTACACTGGCCAAAGGAGGAGGGGGTGTCCATTGGGGATCTCCCCGCTAAGAGGCTGACCGGCCCCCGCAGGGGGCGCTAGAGGGGCAGCCTCTTAGCGGGCTGTCCCCTCTGGCCACCCCCTTCCGGGGGTTGGGCCAGCCTCTATTCTTCCTCCTCTTTCTAGGCGGAAGAGGCGTCCCCCTGGACCTGGCGTCCGGTCGGGTTCCCGTGGGACGCTTATAAGGTGGGAGCTGCGGGCAATCAGTCTCTTTGCCCAGCATCTCCCGCTGTGTTTGTTGATACCCACCCACCCACACCAGATAGGATTGGAAGATGGAGGCCGACATGGTAAAGGGTCATACGACATGTAAGTTGTGCATAAAGCTGTCTAGGTAAATTTTATGTAAATACAATAGTTGGAAGGATCATGGTGAGGCGTTCGTATCACTGACCAAAATTCATGTAGAAATCGTAGTAATGACTGTATGTAGAGATAGGATAATGGTATTGTGTTGTGTGAGTTGTTTCTAATTTTCTTCTTTTGTTACAGGCGGAGTATCGGGGTGGTCCTAGCCAATGAGGGACTTTCACGCTGCAGCTTCGGCGGCAGCGGCTCGGGATTGGCCGGGCTCGAGCTGATCCCTCGACGGGCACTGACTTCCCTTCTTTAGCGTTCTAGGCCAACAACCTCCTGGTCAGTGTCCCTGAGTGTCCTGCTGGTAGTAACCAGTGTTAGCTGGTAGTAACCAGAAGCTTGTCAGTCTTTGCCGGTGGCAAATAGGATGACATGGTTCACCCGTAACCTGCCTGTAATGATTATGTGGCTGGGACCGTCCCAAGTTTATAGTCTTGCTCCAAATAAACTGTGACCTTGTACTTTCCAAAGAACCTTACAAAGTTGTATGTGTTATTTCTTCCTATGTGTGTTACACTGGCCAAAGGAGGTGGGGGTGTCCAATGGGGATCTCCCCGCTATGTCGTCCTACCCCACCCCCCAACATCTTTAAGCTGGCTCTGCCCCTGTCTACTGCAGGCCTTTACACGAATTCCCCCCTGTAAAACTTTGAAAAGTGCAATGGCCTATGAAATCTCCAACTTCGGCCTGCTCAGCGGGGTTCGCGAACGGAGACACCCCTAACAGTTTAAATACATCTGCTTTCGCTGCGGCCACCCTAGTCCCAGGTGTATACTGAGAAAGCCCCCCTCAAGAAATCCTGGCTACTCCCGGCTCCATGTACATCCCCCCTCTGACTCTATCGGGCATACCCGTCTTTCAGGCTGCGACACTGGTCTAGCTCTGACTGCCAGCCTGATGCAGCGCCCGCCTCTGCCCGCTACACATGCCATGTTATATTCCCCGGGCTCTCGTCTCTGCCCACCCGGTGCTCTTACCTGATGTCTCGTCGCGCGCGTCCATGGCGGGCTTCTCCTCTGTGGGCGCTGCTGCTGCCGTGTTGCGCACTTCCTGTGACATGCTCTGGGGTGAGAGAGAAAAGAACAGGCTGAAATCCAGTCAGTCTGCGCCGTGCCAAGTGCCTGCAGCAGCAAGCGCGTACGAGGTCAGAGCTACCTCCATGACCCCACGGTCGCAGCTGTCCCTAAGAGACAGAGCTGGCGAGGGTGGCGGGGCAGTGACTGTCAAGAACTGAGCGAAATAGACAAATGGGGCGTTGAGGGTTAAAGAGGGAGCTAGAAAGACGTGGGAATGCAGAGAAAGAGGAACGAGGCAGCAGAGTGAGGCCGCAGATGAAATGTACATCAACGATGTGAGTAGAGGGGAAGGCCACAAGGAGGAGAGAAAAGGGATGGAGGGGAAGAAGAAATTGAGAGGAGATGAGAGGTGGGAAGATGGAGGGAGTGAGAGAGAGAACATTCCTACTAGGGAGTGGGAGAGAGCACATGACTGGGTACCCTGGTAGCCAGGCCACGAGAAAGAGAAAAGAAGCAAGAATGCCAAAGAAATGAAGCACAGAAGGGGCCAGGAGCGTTGAGAATCCGCACGAGCCCAAGAGCAAACAACAGCACAGCCCTTGAGGCCCTCCACCCCCTCCCAAACGACCTGGGGAAAGGGAAAGGGTTGGAGTTGAACGCTTGTTGGGCCTCTAAGAGGGACTCGAAGCACCAGAAGAATGGGGCCAACAGGGACAAAAATAGGAGAAATTAGAACAGGCATTGGCAAAGCCAACAGTTTTGGCTCATGTGCAAGTATTAGACATTGGCCAGGCACTGTTAGATGCCCAGGTACTCGCACTGTTTTACACCTGCTACCATCAATGGCAGTTAATACCATTACGGAAGGGCCTGGTAAGTGCCTTTCCCACGCCTACATAAAAGCCCAAACCGTTGCCATTGCCAACGCTTGTTTTTTAAATAATGGGTTCAATGGTGTATTTTAATGCACTTTATATGAAAAATTTGGGTAAAAAGCCACAGTGTTTGCAATTGGTTTTGTATGGTAAACATATCGCCAAAATTGCACAATAGCATTTTTAAACCATTTTCCTGATAGCTTTGCCCACAACACAAGCCAGTAAAAAGAAACCTTTGTATGCTTGTGCACAAACAGGTGCATGCAGGCTACACAAATCTATGCCAGCATTACCAGATAAGAAATCCCAGCAAGTAAAAATTGCCTTGGACAGAAAAAAGTATCAAACGGTCTGTACCAATGTAGGCAAGTGTTATGACCTTCTGGGGTCACCTGCATACCTTTGGGTTTGTTTCAAAAGTGGCATCGGTGAAGGGTCACCAATTTCTGCGCACCAACAGAGATGGCTGGGCTGGACGAACCCCACTCGTGAGAATACACCCAGAAAAATGTCTCCAACAGAAAACAGCATATATTTCTAAAATGTCCGCGCGTACTGATGTCATGTTGAAGCATGCGATGGAAGCGAGGGGATGCATGAAACCCTTATAAGACCTCCTACTCTAAGGGCAAAGGCACTAGCGTTGCATTTGTAATACACTTGGGCGACCTTCCTTGTCAAAGAATGCACAGTAGCTTAATCCGACCCCCATTTTGTAAACACTGTTGTATTCACCGCAAACCTAAAGATCAGGCTCAGTTTACACAAACAGGCATAAGTAAGCCTCTTCGAGTCCTGTTATTTACCCTCCGCTGACCTCTCGTTATCACGCTAGGCTCAATGTCAAGTGGTGACTAATGACTATCCATGGAGAGAAACTTCTTGTAAAGAGTGGCATATACTTACTGGGCAATGCAAATTCTCAGCACTGCGTGTTATGTCTGCATATTTGACCCCCTCCATCCCCTGAAACCAGAAACCTACAGTGCAACAAACCCACCACCCAGTGACCCCCAACCACCGTCACAACGGGATTGCACATCTGCAGCTATAACAATTACGGCAGATGTGTTGCCAAGAAGCGCTGCCTGGGGGGCATTTAGACATGGTTGGTGCAATCCTAGGAAAGGCCTTTTACCCTTTCGAGGTCAATAAACCCAGAACGATTCAAAGTGGTATAATAATAAGACGTTATTACAGCGCTTAGAAGCTGGAGGAGTCTGGCATGTATATATATAAAAGAACACTATTATTATTAGATCGATGACTGGCGCAGTCACAGGCAGAGGCGTTGCTAGGGGGGGGCCTGAGGGGGCTATAACCCCTGGTCTTTTGGTTGTAGCCCCAGATAGAATCTCTGGGGCTACATCCAAAAGGCTAGCTTACCCCCAGTCCTGACAGTCCTGGCATTTGCTTAGCCCCGGACCTTTTCCAAATCTAGCAACACCCCTGGTCCCAGGCCTGGGTCCTTTGCATAGTCCTGCTGTTGTTCATGCATTAATCCAGATGACGCTGGGGCAGGAGCTGGGATCTGTACTTGGGGACAATGCAACACACACATTAATCACGTCTTCAGTGATTTCAAGATTGACACCTGTGTCCAGCTATGCAATCCAGTGGGGACGGTGGTTGGGGATTATTGGTCAGCGGGAGGCCGGGTCGGGCAAGGGCATACAATTGTCTTGGGCAAAGTTCACCTTACTGAGGCTTTACATTTTTCCAGTCTGAACCCATTCGCTGTATCCCTTCCAGAGTCTGTTAGGCTGGCCCCTTCATTGAGCATGCAAGTTGCTTCCCCAACTACATTTTCCATGCTGCCTCTCTTCTCCTGGCACCAAGCTCATGCTCTGTTGCTCTGCTGAAACGTTGTACCATTTTCATAAATAATTGTGTATCTTTTTTAGAAGCAAAGGTCTGTTGGCCACAGTGTGTTCATCGTCCTGGGAATTTGGCACTTAGCGGATACTGAAAGAAAGGCAGAAATGGAGTTCAAAAAAAGAAAAGATGGGGAAGGAAGAGAGGTCATAGAAGGTCGGATACTTAAGAAAAGAAATAAACTCATTAGGAAAGAAGTGTGAAAAGATAAGTGTGATTGAGGAAGGGGCAAGGCAGAAGGCTGGAAAGTTGTGGTGTCGCAAAGAAGGCAGGCAAGCCAAGTCGCCATAGGTCCCAACGGCGGGTTAACACATTTGCAGTCAGCGGCATCAGGAAAGCCAAGCCGCCGACGACTTTCACTTTGTTTAACTAACATTGCAAAAAGGTCCCGGCGGCGGGTTAACAGTATTAATCCACCGATGCAACATATTTGCAACGTTAGTAAAAACAAAGTGAAAGGCGGCATCGGGAAAGCCTAGCCGCCTGCCACCAACATTACATTAGGTGCCGGCGGCAGGTTTACAACAATGGCGCATATTTCTACTATTAGTAAAAAGAAATTCAATGTCTGCAGTGGCTTTAAGCCACCAACACAAATGAACACGAACCAAGAAAGGCAAACAAAACACATAGCTTTCAGCTATGGCTTACCAGAAACAAAATGGCTTGCTTGGACTAACAAACACAGACTGCACATCCAATCACAGCACTAACTGCACAGCAAATCAGGAGCTCCTTAACCCAAACTGATCTATTACAGTACCTTGTTTATTTTTTATACACAATACTGTAAAATGTGTAGCATACATTTAAACAGGTGGTAAATATTTTTTAAAGCATCAATCTAGTCAAATTATTTTTTAATAACATTAAAACCAGGTGGCCGCCATGTTGGAAGTAAACATGGCTGACAACTTCATCACACAGTAGAAAATCAGCCAAAGAGTGCATGAAAGTGTGTGGTTTGCCCACAGGTGGGTGGACATTGGAGGGTTTAACTTAGAGATGGGCGTAAATGGGTGGGACACATAGCCATACAACACATATCCATCCTCATATGTCAACCTGCATTGAAAAGCATTACAACAAACCTGCATCCAAAGCCCCTATCTTAAGCTCTCATGTTAAAGCTCTTATTTTAATGACAATAGTTTCGGCTTCATAGGTGGCGCTTTCAGCGCCACCTAATAGCCAAAACTAGAAAAGGAAGAGAAACCTGGTTAAAAGCACAAGAGAGAAAGAAGAAACATTGCAAACAAGGGAAGACCAGAAAGGAGAAAAAAACACAAAGCAAAGAAATTAATAACAAAGACAAAATACCAAAAAAAGAAGGAAATGGCAAGAATGTAAGAAGACAATTTAAATAAATTGTGACTTTAGAAGAAGTGAGAGAAAAAACGAATGTGAGGAATAAGAAAAGATAGAATAACAAGACAAGTAGGGTGAGACAGAAAATGGACAAGAAAAAAATAAACGTGAAAGACAGGGCAGGAAAGAGGCACATAATAAAAGAAAAAGACAATGAAGAGAGGTAATGGGGAAGGAAAAAAAGGAAAGATAAAGACAACGATAAAAATTGGGGAAGTTATGGGAAGGGAAACAAGCAGAACAGCGTAAGAGAAATGAACAGCAGAAAGAGAAACACGTACATCAAATGGAAGACCTTGAAAGGGTGGGGTGAAGGCAATGCGTGGCAGTGGCCAAGAGAAGAAGGGACATGGATAATGACAGCAGGAAAGAGAGCGAGAGAGTGACACAGAGAAATGAACATGACAGAGAGAGAGAGAGAGAGGGAGAGAGAGAAAGAGAGAGAGAGAGAGAGAGGGGGGGGGGGTGTTGTGTTGGGACGCTCCCGCGTGTTTTGACCTTTTAAATGTGATGTCTCCCTCCCATGTGCATGGTCCTTTTAAGATGGGCCAGGACTGTGTAATGGCCCAAGCTAATAAAAGGAGCCCCTGCAGGCATATGAGACAGAACGGCTGCAGACTCCGAAGAGGAAAGACTAAGTCTGTGTCCTATTTATGTAGGCCTACAGGCCTTCCAGTGCAGGTATAGGCCTGCATGCCCTGATGCTGCGGGACCCTTGTACCAGTACGGTGGCAGAGGTCTGCACAGTCATGGGCATGGCTGGCTGTGCCCCCACCCCCAATGATGCTAGAGTCCTATAGCACCATGGGACCTGCCGGAATGTCCATAGCGCCCCCCCCCCCACAACATTGGTGATGAGGAGTGAAACGCCCGCGAGGTGCCGTTCCCCTGCTGTCCCTTAAATGTGTTTTATCCACTGAAAGGGGAAGGAGGAGGAGGGAGAAAGGAGGAGGAGCGGCATCCCATTGCTGTGGAAGTGCAGGGAAATCCTGCCATGATTCGCCACGCCCTCAGTCATGCGGTTGCTTGTGCGGCTGGGATCGGAGCGTGGAGGCACTTCTGTGCATCCGCATCCCCTGTGGCATCCCCGGCTCTTAGGAAAGATTTCATAATTGTGTGTAATTTTCCCTCCATGTGTCAACCCCCAAACTTTTTGCTGCTGTTTAGACACCATTGACTGACTTTGCCAGAGAAGCTCAGCCTTCAGCTGCTCTCCTCTGGGCTTTCGCTCACTTTCTATGGGGAAACTGACATGCCCTTAAAACAGTCAGTATTGGGAGACTAGCAGGCCGATTCATGGAATTAATGTGCGCCGAAAAAACGGCGCACACGTGCGAAAACGTGCGATTCGCAGTGAAATCGCGAAAATCGCAGTGCAAGTGCGATTATCGCACAGAAAACACTGCACATCAATTCATGGAAGTCCGTGCACGCGCGAAATGTGGGATGTGCGCTGAAAAAGTGCGCGGCGCATGCTGGCGCACAGGTCATCGAACGCCGTGCGATAAGGCCACAGCGAATTCACACATAGCGTGGCGCACATAACAAAAGTAGGCGCAACACGGGGCGTCACACGCAGAATGGGGAACAACTTGCGAAAATGTGGGCGTCACGGGGGAAGTACAGGAGGCAAGTGCGCAGAACGCCCACACGCTCGCCTACAACACGTATTCATGGAATCGAATAGGGAAAAACAGCGCACGGCCAAAGACGCGCACAGGCCCATACATGTCCGCCACACGAAAGCAGGCGGTAGCGTCCCTGCGCAGGAAAAAAATGTGCGCCACAGTCCTACAGGCGCGAGAAGGCCCACACGCGATCGGGCCTGGGGGAGCGTGTGCATGTATTTCAGGGGTGCGCGAGAAGTTCCACACGCGAATGGCCTGGGCGCGTGTATTCCAGAGGTGCGCGAGAAGTTTCACACGCGATTGGCCTGTGCGCGTGTATTTCAGGGGTGCGTGAGAAGTTCCACACGCGATTGGGCCTGGGGGAGCGTGTGCGTGTATTTCAGGGGCTCGCGGGTGTTTTTACACGCGATCGGGCCTGGGGGAGCAGGGCGCGTGTATTTCTGAGGTGCGCGAGAAGTTCCACACGCGATTTGCCTGGGCACGTGTATTTCAGAGGTGCGCGAGAAGTTCCACACGCGATTTGCCTGGGCGCGTGTATTTCAGAGGTGCGCGAGAAGTTCCACACGCGATTTGCCTGGGCGCGTGTATTTCAGAGGTGCGCGAGAAGTTCCACACGCGATTTGCCTGGGCGCGTGTATTTCAGAGGTGCGCGAGAAGTTCCATACGCGATTTGCCTGGGCGCGTGTACTTCAGAGGTGCGCGAGAAGTTCCACACGCGATTTGCCTGTGTACGCGATTCCATCGGACCAAAGGCCCTGACAGCGCAGGCGCGTCTGTGACGTGACACGCGCGGGCGTGTCCCTGTACCAGGGGGAATGTTACAAGACCAAAAACTGCACGTCCGAGTGTCAGCCCGCTTAATTGGAGGATAGTGCCTCAGTGCGTATACGCGGAAGTGACGTTGGACGTGTGGTGCGGTTTAAAAGGTGCGTGTAGTACGTCATTTCCTTGTACGTGCTTCCCGTGGAGAGCGAGTGGGTGTAATCTGTACTTCTTGTTGGTTCACACGCGATTTACTTCACAGCGTTTCTAGTTAGTACTCCCTGTTACCTCTGTCAGTATTTTTCTGATTTTCTCTTCGACCTGTTTCCTCAAACAGCGTTGACTTCTCCTTTTGTCCTGTCTCCTCAGACAGTGTACAATTCTTCTATTGGCGGGGGTGCTGCCAATGCGCACACGCGTGTGTTTTTCACGCTCTTTTCCCAGGCAGACGGTGAGTCGCGCACGTATTTACCAACTGTGCTAGCCCCGTGTGTAGCGTAACCCTTCAGAGGTCATTGTAGGCTGCGTGTGACACGCATACGTTCATTTTTGTGTTTCTGGGTGCCACAGCGTAGTGCAGGTTCCTTTTCCCACGCACGTGGTCTACGAGGGGTCGCGTGCACGTCATTTCCTGTTTTAGGGGTGCCTGTGCATTGCGTGACCCGTCATCTTTCCCCAGGGGTTCCATACAGCCTTGCTAGAGCACTTGGGTACGAATTCCATCTAGTACCCTATCCCTTTGACCCCCAATTGCCAAGGACAATTGTCCACTGCAACTCCCATACGCACAACTCCATCAGTGCCATGGCTGGGAGGCGAGCAAGTGGTAAGGGTGGCAAAGGTGGCCGAGCCTCAAGAGGTGGGCGTGGTGGGCGCGGTAGGGGACGTGGCCAGGATTTGCAGTCTCCCCCTATCCCCCCACATGTGGAGGACCAGTCAGGGACACACATTCCCCCCCCCCATGGTTGAGGGAAACGTGCCTGACACCATCCCTGCTCAGCCCTTGTTGGACCGGCCCGTTGTGGCACCTGACCTAGCACAGGGTGACTCCCAGGCTGACTTCCAGGTCGCCAAGTCTAGGCCACGGGTGGCGGCGCAAGCCAGTGTCACCAGGCCACGTGGTACAGGGGCAGCCATGTCATCTGCTGCCCCGAGTAGGCGGGGTGGGGAGGCTGCAGGGGCAGCTGCAGCTCCGTCCACCCCAGCTCTGACTCCCCCAGCAAGGACAGTGTTGGTCCCGGTACATCAGACTGAGGTTCCCCCTGCCATCATCACACTTCAGCTAATGCCTGCAGAAAGTCATGTGGTCAGTGTGCCATCGCACACTACTACTACACAGTCCACCGGTGCTCCTGCCTCTAGTGTCCAGAGCGGCGTAGGGCACTCCGGATCCCCACCACCCACAAAAAGAAAGAGGAAGAGTGCTCGCCCAGTACAGGCTGATGACCCCGACACGGCTACACGGTCCGGCACGCCAAGGAAGCCTAGCTTCAATGATGCCGAACTGGATGCAATTGTGCAGTATGTGTCCGAACATGACGCCGAAATGTTGGTCACTTCAGGGTGTAGGATTACAGCTGCTCGACGTCAGGCACACTGGCAGTCCATGGTGGACAGCATAAGTGCCCTTGGGTTTATGAGGCGCACAGCTGTTGAGTGCTACAAGCGCTGGAACGACCTTAAGCGTAGGGCTAAGAAAAAGCTGGCCTCAAGTCATGCCGCAACTCTGGTGACTGGAGGTGGGTCTCCACAAGAGGACATAGAACTCACTCTACATGAGCATGTTGCTGGGACCTACGACACAGAGGAGCAGATCCAAGGTGTGGGAGAACTGCCAGATTACGAGGCATTGTCCGGTGAGTGCACATGCATGTGGGTGTGATCCATGTGTATGTTGTTTGTGGGAGGGGTTCTGGTTGAGTGCCAGGTCAGGGTGTGTGTGCCAGAGTGTTTTGGCCAACCCATGTGCTTCATCCAATGCATTTGTCGCCCCGGGATTTGGGTATTACAGTATCCCTTCTGGCCACAGTAGGCGCTTTGCACTACATCGCACTAGTTGCCCTTGAAGTGGCATCTTGCTACAACATTGTTCCGTATTTAGCTGTGTTCATTCAGGCTGATTGTAGGAATTCACCTGGTTCTACTGCGCATCACTCTGCCCTATTGTCACATATATGACATGCCTATGGTACAGGCCATCTGTGTGATGGCATGTGTCATGTATGTGTATTGGACATGCCACTCACAGGCCAATGTGTGATGGCACTGCTAGCCAGCATGCAGCTGATGTGTTGCTCTCCCATCTTGGTGTCATCAGTGTCTGACATTTTCCTCCCCTTCCAACTCATGGAGAGTGCATGCATGGGAGGGTTATAGTCATGTGGGACATGTGTAAATCAAGTACTGGTACTGTAGCTTGTCTGGCCTAATAGCGTGCCATGGTGCTAATGCCTGTTCCCATTTTTTGTCTTTCATGTTTTTTCAGAGGATGACGCACCTGATGCTGTTGAGGGAGAGGAGATGGTGCAGGCCCAGGAGGGATCTGAAGCACGACCATGCACCAGTGGGGACGTGGTTTGGTGGTGGGGGAGAACCCTCTCTTGCTGCAGGCCATACTGTCCAGGGGTGTCCCTGGCTGCACCTCCCCATAACTCTTTTCAGGTGTTGATTCGGATGAGGCCTATGTGGATTCGCAGGTATGTGTTCATGGAAGGGATACTGTTCTGTCCGACCCACCTGCACCAGGGGTAGAGCCCACTATGGGGGTGTCAGTGTTGGTAGGTGCGCCTGTGGTGGTTACGGATGCAGGGCCACACTCCGCAACATATGATCCTGTTCCTGGGCCAGCAGTTCAGAGGGGAAATGCAGTCCTGCAGCCTCAGGCAGTGCCGACACAGCAAGGCGCAGTTCGCCTTGCCCCAGACAGGTGTGGTGCCCTCCAACGCGGTGGCCGTCCGCCACCAGGCAATACCGCATGGGAGCAATCCATTTACGGTATGGCCAACCAACAGGCAGCATCATCCGAAATGATTGCTCAAGCCATGGAGAGGGTGGCCACTTCCATTGTCCCCCCAGAAAGGCAGATGGAGCTACTACAGCAGGCAACAGACTCCATTTGCCAATCAGTCAGGGAGGACATGTTGGCGTCCAACAGGGACAGACAGGCGGCCCAGGACAATCTGAGGGAATCAATTTCTATAGATGCCCAGGGACAGAGGGAAGCCCTGAGGGGAGAGGTCCGGCACCTCAGGCAGACTCTTGTAGACCTTGAGGCTTCCACTGTCACCAGGACGGAACAGCTGCTGGAGCGCGTCACCCGTACGCTCTCAGCAGAGATGCAGGCAACTCGGGTGGAGGTCCGGGCAACACATCGGGTGTTGCATGGGGATCTCCGCACCATATCCCTCCAGAACGAGGCCTTCCAGACCCGCATGCTTGCTGCCATGGAAGACCAAACTAGGGCTTTGCGTGGGCTGCCTCCCATAGCACCACCACCTCCTGTGGCAGCAGCAGCAGGGGTTGAGGAGAGCGAATCCAGCAGTGAATCTCCCACTATTTAGTAGCCGTGCAGGCCATGAGCCCATGGAGGTGTTTTTTTTCGCAACATTCACGCAGGTGGCTGTTGGTGGGCACCCTGTCCTCGGACCTCCTGGGTGGCCTCCCCCACCCCCCCTGGCCCACACATGGCCATTTTTGATTTTTGATTTTTGATTTTTTGTTGCAGTGTGTTGCCTTGTGTGGCTCCCGTGGGCATCCACTGTATTCCGGCTGGGCACATGCAGGCTTGTCCTGAGTTTGGGTTAGATGCTTGGGTCTGTGAGACACACACCCCTCCTGCTTCCCGTTTCCATGGGCTTGCAAAGGGTGTGCCCAAGTGACAGTGAATTACACAGTGACGTTGGACTCCCATGAGCTGTGTGGGCAGTCTGTAGTCAATACCGTGTATACATTCCTAGTGCATTTTGTTGTATTGTGCACTGCATGGTGTATTGATGTGTGCTTGTGCATCCATGTCTCCCTCCTAATTTGCAGCTTCATTCCTCATGTCTTCACAAGGCCGTCCACTTTGGAGATGGAGCTCATGTTGTGAGCAGTGGACTTCCAGATGTGCATGGCAACAACACTGTACAGTTGGAGGTGGTGGATGTGCTGGCATTCTCATGTTGTAAGACTACGTATCCTTTGCCTTAGTACTGTCATGTTTATGCTATGTCAATTGTATTGTGGTAAGTATTTGGTCATGTGTGTTGTTGCTTCTACATTTATGTGGGCATATTGTGTGTGGCCAGTTTCCATTAGGGACACTGTACTTTGTGACACGTGTCATGTTTGGGGGATGACTTTGTTTGCTCTCACATGGCATGTCATGCCATGGTGTGTTGGGTGGCGGTGCTGGGGAGAGGTTGGGTGACATGGCACTGTTGTCATCTTGTGTCTTGCAAGGGGGTAATGATTTTAGCAGCATAGAAGTGTGTCTTTTGAACACAGCATTGGTGGTGTTTGTGTAGGTAGGGAAGCAGACAATGGAACACTTCCAGATGTACAATCTCAGGCTGGTATGGTTGTGACAGTTGACTGTCCATTGACACATCATAATTGTCAGTTACAATCATCATTGATTGTCAGCTGGTATGTGCCAGGGCTGTGTGCACTCCACAGGGGTGTGATTTTATGTGAAGTAATTAGCCACGAGCTGCGTACGGGCTGCCTCACCCCGTGCCCTTTCCCCTCCCATGCGCAGTGGGCATGCATGTGGTTGGGGATGTGGGGGCACCACCATGTCCACGGCCAGGCCCCAGCATGTTGCAACGTTGTGCAGGACACATGCTGCCACTATGATCCTGCACACTACTGGGGGAGCGTATAACAGCTGCCCGCCAGAACGGTCAAGGGAGCGGAAGCATGACTTGAGCACTCCGAATGTGCGCTCCAAGATGCCCCGGGTTGCAATGTGGGCTGTGTTGTATCTTACCTGGGGTGGCGTGGTGGGGTCCGAATTGGCGTCATCATGTGGGTGCTGAGAGGGTAGGCACTGTCCCTTGGGTGGTGGTGATGGGTATCATCAGTGGGGTTGTGACATTACTCAGTATCTGACATGCATGCATGCGCAGTGGAATTTATACTCACCAAGCAGCCATGTATTGCCATGCCGCCCAGCTTCTATGTCCCGGTTTAGGGTAGACATTCTGTAGATGAAACTGTCGTGGGTGGAGCCTGGATAGTTGGCGTATACTGAGGTGATGATTCCCTTGGCATCACATACTACCTGGGCGTTGATGGAATGCCAGTGCTTGCGGTTTCTATAGATGTGCTCAGTTGCCCAGGGGGGACGTAGAGCCACATGGGTGCAATCAATGGCACCTAGCACTTTGGGGAATTGTGTCACCCTGTAGAAATCCTGGGCAACAGTCTGCCTTTCTGCATGTGTTCTGGGCAGGTATATGTGCCTGCGGACTGATGGGCGTGCAGTGATGATGGCCAGGACCTGGTGTAGGCAGCGTGACTGCGTGGCCTGTGACACCCCCCCCCCTCTATGGCACTTGTCCGCTGAAATGATCCAGTGGCCAGGAAGTGCAGTACATTGAGGACCTTCTCCAGGGGGCTGAGTGCTTGGGAGCACAGGGTGGTTGATGTGAGGTCATCCTCCCACTCACTGACCAGGTCGAGTATTATGTGAGGTGGAAACCTGTACCTCCCATACACATGGTCATCAGGCATCCCAAAAAGGCTGGTTCTGGGTGTAAAAATTCTGGCCCGGACTATCCTCCTCCTCCTCCTGCGGTATCCCACGGCCACTGCTGCTAGGAATGGTATGTTCATCCTGGCGTCTGAGCTTGTTTGTTGTTGCGTGCACTTTTATGCTGTGCGGGTGGACGTACGCCTACTTCCTGCTGGCGTACGTGTTTCCGGATTGGCCACGTTCGTTTCCATGAATACGTGTTGTAGGCGAGCGTGTAAAACTTCCCGCGCAGCCCTGGAATACCCGCACCCAGCCCAATCGCGTGTGGAACTTCTCACGCACCCCTGAAATACACGCACACGCTCCCCCAGGCCCGATCGCGTGTGAAACCACCCGCGAGCCCCTGAAATACACGCGCCCAGGCCAATCGCGTGTGGAACTTCTCGCGCACCCCTGAAATACACGCACACGCACACGCTCCCCCAGGCCCGATCGTGTGTGAAACCACCCGCGAGCCCCTGAAATACACGCGCCCAGGCCAATCGCGTGTGGAACTTCTCGCGCACCCCTGAAATACACGCACCCACGCCATTCGCATGTAATACTTCTCGCGCACCCCAGAAATACACGCACACGCTCCCCCAGGCCCGATCGCGTGTGAAACCACCCGCGAACCCCTGCAATACACGCGCCCAGGCCAATCGCGTGTGGAACTTCTCGCGCACCCCTGAAATACACGCACATGCTCCCCCAGGCCCGATCGCGTGTGAAACCACCCGCGAGCCCCTGAAATACATGCGCCCAGGCCAATCGCGTGTGGAACTTCTCGCGCACCCCTGAAATACACGCACACGCTCCCCCAGGCCCGATCGCGTGTGAAACCAACCCCGAGCCCCTGAAATACACGCGCCCAGGCCAATCGCATGTGGAACTTCTCGCGCACCCATGAAATACACGCACATGCTCCCCCAGGCCCGATCGCGTGTGCAACCACCCGCGAGCCCCTGAAATACACGCGCCCAGGCCAATCGCGTGTGGAACTTCTCGCGCACCCCTGAAATACACGCACACGCTCCCCCAGGCCCGATCGCGTGTGAAACCAACCGCGAGCCCCTGAAATACACGCGCCCAGGCCAATCGCGTGTGGAACTGCTCGCGCACCCCTGAAATACACGCACACGCTCCCCTAGGCCCGATCGCGTGTGAAACCACCCGCGAGCCCCTGCAATACACGCGCCCGGGCCAATCGCGTGTGGAACTTCTCGCGCACCCCTGAAATACACGCACACGCTCCCCCAGGCCCGATCGCGTGTGAAACCACCCGCGAGCCCCTCAAATACACGCGCCCAGGCCAATCGCATGTGGAACTTCTCGCGCACCCCTGAAATGCACGCACACGCTCCCCCAGGCCCGATCGCGTGTGAAACCACCCGCGAGCCCCTGAAATACACGCGCCCAGGCCAATCACGTGTGGAACTTCTCGCGCACCCCTGAAATACACGCACACGCTCCCCCAGGCCCGATCGTGTGTGAAACCACCCGCGAGCCCCTGAAATACACGCGCCCAGGCCAATCGAGTGTGGAACTTCTCGCGCACCCCTGAAATACACGCACACGCTCCCCCAGGCCCGATCGCGTGTGCAACCACCCGCGAGCCCCTGAAATACACGCGCCCAGGCCAATCGCGTGTGGAACTTCTCGCGCACCCCTGAAATACACGCACACGCTCCCCCAGGCCCGATCGCGTGTGAAACCAACCGCAAGCCCCTGAAATACACGCGCCCAGGCCAATCGCGTGTGGAACTTCTCGTGCACCCCTGAAATACACACACACGCTCCCCCAGGCCCGATCGCGTGTGAAACCACCCGCGAGCCCCTGCAATACACACGCCCAGGCCAATCGCGTGTGGAACTTCTCGCGCAGCCCTGAAATACACGCACACGCTCCCCCAGGCCCGATCGCGTGTGAAACCACCCGCGAGCCCCTGAAATACACGCGCCCAGGCCAATCGAGTGTGGAACTTCTCGCGCACCCCTGAAATACACGCACATGCTCCCCCAGGCCCGATCGCGTGTGAAACAACCCGCGAGCCCCTGAAATACACGCGCCCTGGCCAATCGCGTGTGGAACTTCTTGCGCAGCCCTGAAATACACGCATACGCTCCCCCAGGCTAGGTCACGTGTGAAACTTCTCACGCACGCGTGTTCCCGACACCCGTAATACGCGTTCCCTGCTTTGCGTTTGCTGTTTGCCAGTCCGATAAACTGGTACAGGGTTGGCGCAGCCCTTTGCGATGGTTTTGCGATCTTGATGGCTTTTCCTTGTGCGAGGGCGTTCTTGGGGGCGTAACTGGCGCTGCTGCAGGGTCGCTGCGCCACTCTGCGCCACGTCTGCTTTTGGAGGTCAGAATCCATCAATACGCTGTGCGCGGAAATTGATTATATCGCATGCGGCTGGCGCAGACATTCGCACAGGCACGCTGTGCGCCAGCCGCGTGCGACACTTTTGAGAGGAATTACATGAATCGGCCTGTTTGTTTCCCTTAGTCCTTTTCCTCATGTTGCGACTTTTGTGCAACATGTAACAAGTGTGCAATGTATCTTACCATACAGCACACTTGGGTCTTTAGTCATTTCCAAAGGCCCTAGATACTCTCGCTGGACTTTTTATGAACTGTGCAGATGTGTCATGGACAGTGCTGGTGGCAGCTATCGTTTCGCATTATTTTGAATCCTTTCCTGCCATGTTAACCACGCTAAACCACGTTTGGCACGAATAGGTGGCCTGGCTAAAAAATGGACATGCAACAAGGTTCTTTGTCCTGTCCTTTGGCCATCTTGCCCCTTCAACTTCCCCAGGTCGAGTCGACCCGGGCCAGTCCTTATTTGGTCATGCATTTTCCCGCAAAACGCAATGCTTTCGCGGGCTTCTGCATGCCTTGTGTGCATGCCTCCAGGATGTGGGCTGGGGTGTCTGTCACCAATACACATCCTGGGTGCCAGAGAGTCTGAATGCCTGAGACCACCGTGGTCTGTGATTGGTCCACGTATGGAGTGTGTGTTTGTGAGCAGATCTCCCATTGGGTCCTCTTCGTTTTGGCGCCAAGGGAACTTTGGATAAGAGGAGGCCAGAAACACCCATACAATGTTGATCTCCTGAGTTCTCACTGAACCAAGAATAGAATCCAAGTATCCTGCAACTACGAAGCCGAGTCGAGGAACCGCTGGTGACCTGCTGGAAGGTTTGGCACCCTGCACCCACTGTCGTCCCGTGGGACCCCTCTGCATCTGATCATCCTAGAAGGTCTGCGAAGGCGCTTCGACCCATTGGAATAGTGGGACCAACTATTCTCGGCACCTTCACCAAAACCTGCAAGTAAGCTTTCTCGGAAGTGTCCCTGGGCCAACCAGTGGGCTGACCAGTTTACGCAGGACCATTGCTCTGTCTCCGCCGTCATTTCGAGGAGACCCTCGAAACTTGGTATACCGCTAGCCCTGTGTCCATGGCACCCTCACACCGAATTCATACAATTGGCGTTCCCAGGTCTGAAGTGAGACGAGTGCGCCAGGCCTGGAGTAAACGCGGTTACCCTGTAGCTCTGCCGCGGCGACGTCCTTTGCAATTCTGCTGCATTTGTGAACCTCTTGCCCCTGAAGCCTGCTGCAGTGAAACTGGGTCAGTTCATCCACCCGGAGCGGAGAAATCGCCAGTGTCCCGTTTGGGAATAATCACTGTATCTCAGGAACTAAAAGGTACCGAGACGTCCTTTTTGAAACATTCGAACTTGCAAGCGAAGTGGACGGACCTGCTGAAGTTTGGGTCTGCTTGGGTCGGGGACCGGTGAGTACTCAATACCTCAAATGGTGGCCCCTAGCGCAAGGGCCCATTTTTATGCACGAGTAGCCCGAGGGCCCCTCTCCTTTCCACTGCTATTGTGAAATAGCGACTCCATCCTGAACTCTTGAACTGCCTCTGCCTTCAAGTGGAGGTCCTTCTTGAATAGTGGGAACCTATTCTTCATCGCCTTACCCACCTTCCTGAGCTGCTAGAGACCCCCGTGCGTTTGAATTGCATGTACTATTGAGCACAAGGCTCCCCTCTTCTTAGGGCTTGGACTGCCTCTTAGTTAGGTGTATTGTCGATGCTGAAGGGGCCTAAAGACTACCTGCACTGCCTGTTTCCTTCCCCTCTAGGTTTTCAACATATTTCGTGCAGTTAACCCTTTGGACCCCAATGGTCTTGTGTATATAATGTAAGGATTGTGATGTGTTGGTTTACTTAGTGTTACTGTGATTCCTTTGCTATGGTCTATGTTACAAAGGCCTTGTAATAACTGTGTCTATATTTTTAATATAACACCTGTCTGGAGTAATTTGTAAATGTCCCTGCTCTATGTGCTCATTGAGGTCTTTCAGTCACCCTCACCCCTCCTGAGACTTAGTCGTGACCGCCTGCCAAAGCTACCTTGATTGGTCTGGCTTGTCCAGAGGTTACCCTGTTCCAAGAAATTAGGCTGGCCTTCTGAACTTCTGCCCACCAGGTCAGAGTTTAGAAATCCATTTTAACAAATTGGTGTACAGCAGTGGGATAGGACTGAAGGTATCCAGTGTTTCATACCAGTGAGGGCATTTCAAGTTATTCCTACCAGGACACATAGTGAATTGTTGTGGTATAACTGAAAAAGGCCATAGTCCTAGCTAACAATATGGAAACAAGTACCTTGTTAACTTTAAATGCTTCTAAATCTGAAACATTGAGAAAGATACGTGCTGAGAGAGGTGTCTCTGCTCATGGCACAAAAATGGAAATGATCCAAACAATCATAGACTGGCAAGAAGCTGAGCTTAGTGCCGTAGCTTCTGAGGACAGTCCAGAATGTGGTGGGGCTACTCCCACTGGCAGAACTGGTAGTTCTGCCGCTGCACTGGTTCACAGAGACAATGATGATTTGGAGGATGTAATGTCTAATGTTTCCTCTGCAAGTGCTGACGGTGAGGCCATGCTTGAATTCAAGAAACAAGAACTGCTGTTTAGGCAGAAGGAGCTTGAATTTAACATGGCCAAACTGAAGATAGAGCAGGCAGAAATACAGAAAGGGATCACCAGTTGGAACTGACCAAGCTTCAGGCTGCCAATGGATCCAAAGGTTCTGGACATGGGTCTGGGTCCTCCTCTCATCCAAGGTTTCCTAAGGATCTGCTCAGTGTGTCTGAAGAAAAGAATGACATTATGAACTGGCTGAATACATTTTAGTATGCATGTGAAGTTCCACAAGTTGACAATGCTGATAACATTGCCTGGGTACTTAGCAGACTGCCCCATTCTGTCTGTAGTGCCATTATGGAAATGTCAAAAGCTGAGAGAGCAGATTCTGCAATGTTGAAGCAAACTCTCATCTTAAAGTTTGGAAAGATTCCTGCCTAATACTTAAAAAGATTCAGAGAGTACAAAAAGAAAGAAGGTGGTACTTGGGTATCTTATGTAACCGAATCCTTAATAAACTTGACTGGTTGGGTTGAAGGATATAAGGTCTCTACTTTGAAGCTATGATATGTCTTGTCATGCTTGAACACATTTTTGCATCTTCTTCCCCTGAGCTTAAGCAGCACTTGGCAGATTCGAAGAAGATAGACCCTAAGAATATTGCCATAGCAGAAGATTTGTGGGTGTCACATAGAGTGTCCCATAAGGACAAGACTCATCCTGGTAAGGAGGGGAAAATGTCCAAAGATAAGGAGGGTGCAGAAACGGATAAAGCATCCTCCCAGAAGGGCCACAAAAAGAAAAATAAGGGTATGACACAAGAGAACTCGCAGGGTAGTGGAGATCAGCCTCCAAAACAGAACTCTGGTTATAGTAAGCCTCCCTATGTAAACAGCCCAGTGGATCTTGTTTTGCTTGTGGAGGAACTGACCATGTGAAGGGGGACCCCAGATGTAAGGTTAAAACCTTTGGGGTCCACTCTGCTAATCTGGCCTCCTCCTCCTATGAGGAAGAAGAGATTACAGGTGCATCCTTCTCCTCAGACCCCTTCCCCAGTGGGATAGAAGCTGGGGTAGTTTTAGTTTCCCCGGGTTCCTGGGAGCCTAAAGTCTCAGAGGCTTATGCTAGGATTCCAGATAATACCAAGCACTACTTTAAAGACAGCGTGCTGATCAATGGAGTAGATACTCCAGCTCTGAGGGATAGTGGTTGTAGTCGAACTGTAGTGGATTCTACCTTAGTAGATCCAGAGGAAGTTGCCAGAGCTGCTCTGGCACCCACTAAGTTGGCTGATGGCCCACCTCTCATGTTCCCAGTAATACCTGTAACTCTTACTGTCAATGGTACAGCAATCAGAATTCCATGAGCATACAGAGGAATGTCCCAGGAAAGGTCTTGCTAGGAAATGATCTCAGAGCTTTAGGGATTTTGGGAGATACAGCTGAAAGACCCTGCACAAGGTCTCAAACAAGGGCAGCACTGGCCAAGACCAATGTCATGTCCCAGCCAAAGGGGAAACCCAAGGCTAAAGGAGTAAGAAAATCCAAAAGAGGCAAAGAAAATATTCCCCCTAACTCACCTACCACAGAGGTGGAGGTAGTTGGTCAAGCACCAGAACCTGACGAGGGGTGGTGATGCCTGAAGTTATTGACCCCCATGACCATCCTGAACTAAATGATTTGTTAGTAGAAGGTGGTCCTGACAGGGAAGAATTTAGTAAGGGCCAACGTGAGTGCCCATCTCTGGAAGGCCTAAGGAGACAGGCCTGCTCCCAGCTTGAGGGTGAACCTCCTGGGAAACACAGGATTTATTGGGAAGGTGGGCTCCTGTATAGTGAGCCTACAGAGTCTACAGAAGGCGCCATAGGAGGTTGGTGGGTCCCCTTCCTGTAAGACCCTTCCTCCTGCAGCTGGCACATGAAGTGCCCCTTGATGGTCACCTTGAAATCAAGAGAACCAAGCAAAGGTTATCCATGCACTTCTACTGGCCCAAGATGGGGTGCAAGTAGAAAGTCACTGCAGGAGTTGTGCCTCATGCCAGTTATCTGGTAAAAGTGGCTCAACAATCCAAGCTCCACTGGTACCACTCCCAGTAGTGGGGGTACCATTTGAGTAGGTAGGGATTGACATTGTTGGTCCCCTTGACCTCCAAACATCCTCAGGCAATAGGTTTATCATGGTGCTGGTCGACCATGCCACCAGGTATCCCGAGGCCATCCCATTGAAAACTATGACTGCCTAGAAGGTTTCAAAAGCTTTGTTTGGCATATTTACTAGGGTTGGCTTCCCTAAAGAAGTTGTCTCTGACAGAGGCAGCAACTTTATGTCCAAGTATATGCAGGCCATGTGGAAGGAATGTGGTGTCACCTATAAGTTTTCATCTGCATATCACCCACAGACAAATTGTGTAGTTGAAAGGTTTAACAGGACTTTGAAGAGCATGATTGGGGCTCTGGAAAAACCTCAAAACAGAAAATGGGATCTTCTGTTACCATGCTTACTGTTTGCCTGCAGAGAGGTACCACAAAAGGGTGTTGGCTTCAGCCGCTTTGAACTTCTGTTTGGTCACCCTATAAGGGGACCCTTAGCCATAGTCAAGGAGGGATGGGAGATGCCAACCCCCCCCATTACTACCAATGTAGTGGACCATGTGCTAGGGCTCAGAAAAAGGAAGGTACTCCTGATGGTTCTGCCTAGTGAAAAATTGAAGGCAGGGCAAGCTCTGGTGAAACATTGGTATGTCCAGAAGGCTTCCCTCATCAATTTCACACCTGGTCAGCAAGTCCTGATCATGAATCCTATAAGGCCTCAAGCTCTACAGGACAAATGGTCAGGCCCTTACGCAGTGGTGGAGTCATTGGGTGAGGTCAACTATTTAGTGGACCTTGGAAGGGCTGGTCAGGCTCCAAAAGTGTTCCATGTAAATAGGCTGAATGCTTTCATCCCAAGAGTTGAAATCGCTGCACTGCTCTTGACTTCAGATGTTGAGGAGGAGGAGTCAGAACCTCTTCCTGACCTGTTCCAAAGCAGTCCTTCAGACAGCTCCATTGAGGGTGTCCATGTGGCCCCTCACCTGACCTCTGGTCAACAAGATGAGTTGAAAGGTTTGCTCAGGCAATTTTCCCCCTTGTTTTCACAGTCCCCTGGTTTGACACTTGGTGCAAACGTAGCATTGACACAGGAGACAGTGTACCTACCAAAAGTAGGTAATACAGAATGTCAGACAAAGTAAGGTCTTACATTAAGACAGAGGTCAACAAAATGTTGGAACTTGGGGTGATTGTAACCTCCAGTAGTCTTTACAGGGATCTGAATGCTGTCACCAAGACAGATGCACACCCCTTGCCTAGAACAGATGAGCTGGTGGATACTCTGGGTGCCTCCAAGTACCTCAGCACGTTTGACCTCACTGCAGGCTATTGGCAAATAGCCCTTGCAGAACATGCCAAGGAGAAGACAGCTTTCCCAAAACCAGGGGGCCTTTACCAGTTCAGGGTAATGCCTTTTGGGTTGAAGAATGCCCCTGCCACTTTCCAGAGGCTTTTGAATCATGTGTTGAATGGGTTGGGTGAATTCTCTCTTTCATATCTGGATGATATAGAAGTTTTCAGTGCCACCTGGGAAGACCATGTGAAACACCTTGAGATTGTGTTACAGGCTCTTCAGAAGGCCCACTTGACCATAAAGGCCAGTAAGTGCCAGATTGGACAAGGATCAGTGGTATACCTCGGACATGAAGTAGGAGGAGGGAGGATACAGCCTCTACCCAGTAAAGTACAAGCAGTACAAGACTGGTCTACCCCCAATACACAGACCCAAGTGAGAGCCTTTTTGGCACTCACTGGGTACTACCGAAAGTTCATGGCAGACTATGGTAACATAGCTGCCCCTCTGACTGCTCTCACTACTCCAAAGAAACCCAAGAAAGTAACTTGGTCTGAAGAGTGTGAGAAGGCCTTCAATGGCTTAAAAGATTCCTTGTGCCAGGCCCCTGTTCTCAGGGCTCTTGATTACCAAAGACATTTTATTGTGCAGACAGATGCCTCTGACACTGGGATAGGAGCTGTACTATCACAAGTAGATGAGAAGGGTAAGGAACACCCTATTGACTTCATTAGTCATCAGCTTAAGGACAGAGAGCTCAGATGGTCCACAGTAAAGAAAGAATGTTTCTCTGTTGTTTGGGCCCTAAGGAAGTTGAGGCACTACCTCTATGGGACCCACTTCACTGTGCAAACCGACCATAAGCCCTTAAAGTGGCTAATGGACATGAAGGGAGAGAATCCAAAGTTGCTTAGGTGGTCCATAAGTATGCAAGGCTTTGACTTCACTATTGAGCATAGGCCAGGTGTCCAACATAGCAATGTTGATGGGCTGTATAGAATGTTTAACCGACCTGAACAAGAAACTCATCCAGGGGTGGGTTAGTTCCCCCTGTCCGTAGTCTGGGAGGGGCGAGTGTTAGGAAAGATTTCATAATTGTGTGTAATTTTCCCTCCATGTGTCAACCCCCAAACTTTTTGCTGCTGTTTAGACACCATTGACTGACTTTGCCAGAGAAGCACAGCCTTCAGCTGCACTCCTCTGGGCTTTTGCTCACTTTTTATGGGGAAACTGACATGCCCTTGAGACAGTCAGTACTGGGAGACTTTGTTTCCCTTAGTCCTTTTCCTCATGTTGCGACTTTTGTGCAACATGTAACAAGTGTGCAATGTATCTTATCATATAGCACACTTGGGTCTTTAGTTATTTCCAAAGGCCCTAGATACTCTCACTGGACTTTTTATGAACTGTGCAGATGTGTCATGAACAGGGCTGGTGGCAGCTATCGTTTTGCATTATTTTTAACCCTTTCCTGCCATGTTAACCGTGCTGAACCGCGTTTGGCACAAATAGGTGGTCTGGCTCCAAAATAGCCATGCCACGAGGTTCTTTGTCCTGTCCTTTGGCCATCTTGCCCCCTCAACTTCCCCAGGTCGAGTCGACCTGGTCCAGTCCTTATTTGGTCATGCAATTTCCCACAAAACGCAATGCTTTCGCTGGCTTCTGCATGCCTTGTGTGTATGCCTCCAGGAAGTGGGCTGGGGTGTCTGTCCTCAATACACATCCTGGGTGCCAGAGAGTCTGGAGTGCCCTGAATGCCTTAGACCACAGTGGTCTGTGATTGGTCCACGTATGGAGTGTGTGTTTGTGAGCAGATCTCCCATTGGGTCCTCTTTGTTTTGGCACTAAGGGAACTTTGGATAAGAGGAGGCCAGAAACACCCATACCATGTCGATCTCCTGAGTTCTCACTGAACCAAGGATAGGATCCAAGTATCCTGCAACTACGAAGCTGAGTCGAAGAACCGCTGGTGACCCGCTGTAAGGTTTGGCACCCTGCACCTGCTGTCATCCAGTGGGACCCCTCTGCACGTGATCGTCCTAGAAGGTCTGCAAAGGCGCTAAAGCTACCTTGATTGGTCTGGCTTGTCCAGAGGTTACCCTGTTCCAAGAAACTAGGCTGGCCTTCTGAACTTCTGCCCACCAGGTCAGAGTTTAGAAATCCATCTTAACACCGGCCGTGAGGGGAGAAGAAATGAAGCGACCGCAGCCGCGAGAAGGGAGGGAGAGCCCTGATGGTGGACTCACCCCTGGCCGCGGACCTCTGCGAGGAGGGTGCTCGTGCAGCCAGAGGGAGAGCCAGCCTATCTCCCTGCGGCACCTGCGGTATACATTTTGAAGTGCTACCCGCGGCAAAATAATGATGCAGCATCCGCCGCCCTGAAAGAGAGGGCCGCTGTGTAAAGTGATCCTGGGGCCCAACAGCGGTGAGAATAGAGGCCCACTATAGCGACCAAATCCTGGACTGCCGTGTGGTGAAGAGGTAAAGAGCCTGATGAAGAGGATTCCCGCCCTAGGTGAAATGCAGGATTCTCTGGTGTCAGAGATCCCTGGGCACAACGGTGGTAGCACAGTCAGCTGCTCCACGTCGGTGCATGAAACAACAAGGGCAGGGCCCTCAGAACATCCGGGCTGCCCAGTGGTGACATTACGTGCAGCTCTGTGTCAGTAGTTACACTAAGCCAGAGGATGCCCGCGATCACAAGTATGGTTGTGCCTGCATCCCTGGCAAAGTGTGGCCCCCAGTAAGACCCCGGTCCTGATCAGAGGCATAGAAGAGATCCACGTCAGTGCTATCTAAGGGGAGAACAGCCCCCGAAGAGAACCTGGGCCACCCAGTTGTAGTTTAAGGGAAGCAAAAGAAAAGTCCCGGCAACATCCTGGGCCATGAGGGAGCGAGTTCTTTGATGTGCTCCACATCGGAGTGTAATGACCATGTGCACATGGCCCTCTACAGTACCCGGGCCCGCCAGTAAAATACCGGTGTGTGCTCCATGCCAGAGGGGTAGCCCAAGGCTCCATATGGTCCCAAGGGAAGCAAGTACATCAATGGACAGAAGATCACCGGCCCACTGGTGGTAATGCCTACGCTTACTACATGGTCGGAGCTCTCCAAGGTGCACACTGGTGCGAGTAGCTGGTGCAGGAAGGACTGAATTGGCACAGCTGAGAAACAGAATCTCATTCTTGGTGGGGAGCAGATGGTGGGTGTATGGAAGTTTCAGGGGTCGACTCTAACGTCTGAGGACAAGGTGGGACCAGCCTGGGGGACTGGCCTGGAACGGAGAAAAAAACAAGAAAAGAATGCAGCGCTGCGGGTTGGCGCATTTAACAACTGCAAATGTGCATCGGGGAAGCAAAGTGCTCCACGTCGGAGCAGAGAAAAGCAGTGTGTCCCTTCCCTGATGGACCCGGGCCATGACAAGGCAGTGATACGAGATGCAGTGCTCCATGCTAGCACAGGGCATGGGACACAGAAATGCTCCCACTGAGAGGAGCCAGTGGGCAGTGAAGGTGGAGAGACTCCAGTTCGGAATTCCAATACAGAATCGCCATCTGTGTCCCCAGGTTGTCTGTGCAGCGAATGGGGTGCACTGCACCCTGTGGGCAAAGGGTTGGAAGAATCCGCAATACAGGGAAGTGCTGCCTGAAACCCTGTTTCTGCAATGTCCAAAGGCAGGGTAACCCAGTTCCGGTCATCCTGCCTCCACAAGGGTACACATGACTTAGTCCAGGCAAGCCAAGCCACAACTCTGGGCTGCCAACCAGCAGCTGGATAAGGTCTGGTAACATGCCATTCCATGACACAGCGTTGTGGCTCTGAAGTAGAGGATCCCTGTGGTATGCGGACTAGAAAGGAAGGTGGCAATACTGCACTCTATGGCCCCTTTAACAGCAGTGGCGGGCACAGGACACCCACAGAGCAACTGAGCTGGCAACTGCACAAGGCAATAGATGAGGGTTGCAACTAAAAGTTGAGTGCTTGTGAGCCTTCGACGAATGGCAGCGTCCTGTCGACAAATCCTGCCTGGGGGAGCGAAGGAAGGAGTGAAAACCTGATGCTCTGCCACAAGTGTCGTGCTGCCTGAGTGCCATGAGTATCACCCGACCGGGCCCACAATCCATGACCCAGGCCGATGTGGCCCCAGGTGCGATCCGGCGAACCCTGAACTGAAATGGCAACTACCCAGCTATCCGGCCAGTAAGAAGGGAAGAGAAGACTGGCCAGGATAATTGCCCCATCAACAGTAGTGACTCCTGGCTGGTGGAGGGGAAGTTGTGGCCCAGACACCCACCGCCGAGAAGCAGTGCAATAGGTAAGGGTTGCAGCTCTGAGCAAGTGCTTGTGTGCTCTCCTGTGCCCATGTAGCAAAGTGACACTCCTGACCGGGGGAGCATGGCCAAGGAAGCGGGGTGAGTGATAACATCAACGTGGTGCCGCCTAGACACCCTGCCACCCATGTCTTGCTGCCTACCTGAACAGGCCGATGTGGCCCCTGGTGTCCCCAGGTGCGGCTTTACTGACCTGTGATTTGTGCCATGGAGTGCCCATGACCCGTGGAAGCGGCTATCCTGAACGGACACTGATGGAAGGTGAACTGGTCTCCAGCAGTCCTGCAATTGCTTAAAGAGTACTCAGTAAACACGTGTTGCTATGCGGTGTGCCTGCATATTAGCTACGTGCTTAAAGTGGTCTCATTAAAGAACAATTTTGTGAAGCTGTGATCCCGCAGTTTGTAGGTGTGCTCTATATGGTGCCAGCAGCTAACAACGGCGTTATTCAGTAGTTGCAGTTCCACACCCTAGTTTAATAAAGGGTCTTGTAAAAGGTGGTAGAACTGCCACCATTCCATAGGCGGGTCGCCAACTACGACTGTCACCCGCTGAGTATATTTACAGTGCGTTAGTATGTGTTATGTCTTTAACAAACTGAGTACCTATGTATGTGTCAGTGGCATATCCTACTATCTGTCTACACCATAATTTCCACGTGATAAGCCTTGTCGTTCTGTGATGGATCATCTCTGTTTCAGCAACTGTTGTTTGTTTGTTATGAAAAAGGAGGAGTGCTGTGTTGGTAGCCCCCACGTGTGTGGCCCTTTTAAATGTGATGTCGCCCTCCCATGTGCATTGCGCTTTTAAGAAGGCCCCTGCAGGCACGTGAGACAGAACGGCTGCAAATTCCCAAGAGGAACGACTGAGTCTGTGTCTCATTTATGTAGGCCTGCAAGCCTACCAGTGGAGGCACAGGCCTGCATGCCCTGATGCCGTGGGACCCTTGTGCCAGTACGGTGGCAGAGGTCTGCACGGACATGGATATGGCTGGCTGTGCCCCCGCCCCTAATGGTGCTGGAGTCCTATAGCACCATGGGGCCGACTGGATGTCCAGGGCAGGCCCTAACCCCCATGGGCAGTGGGACTTTTGAGTGCTGGTGTCCATAGCAATCCGGTGGGCCGCTGGATGTCCATAGCGGGCCCCCCACAACAGGGGGCACGCAACGTCACTTCATCAAGCTGACACAGTTATCGACCACTCCTGTGTACATTCCAGCAGTTTTCGCACACACTGGCCCTTCTTTAGAGCAAAGTGTGCATTACTTGCATAATGTTTGTGTGTACTTCCTTTTTTGGCGCTTCCTGCTCCTTGAAACAATGTATGTTTTAAGTTGGCGCTTTGGAACCTCAATACAATAAAATAAATATAGCTGCAAAGATTCTGAACGGCTTCTGCACAATCTTTGCAGCTATAATATTAAAGAGAATTAAAAAATGGGCTGAAGAAGTGATATTTTTCCCAAAGAACTGAATAGGTTTTAGAGAAAATGGTTCCACTGTTCGCGACCTTTAACACCTTGACTAAAACCGCACGGACTAAAGAGCTGTCACCTTTATACGTGGCCTTTATCCACTTTTCGTCAGCGTTTGATAGCATCTGTCGTAATTGCATGTGAAAAAGAACTAAGCAGTGGCGCGGACTAGACATCCTGTTGCTTGATTGGATAAGGTCGTTACTCCCACTGCTAAAGTAAGGCCTGCTGGCACTCGGCGGGTCACTTGACAGGCAACACTGATACAAATGAAGGCCTTGACGGCAAGTCCAGATAATTTGGCCTGCGTATGCGTAGGATATTGTACTCTTTGACCACACCGAACTGGGCCTCCAAGCCGCATTAAAAGCACTCCACGACTAATTATTAACCTGTAATCAAAAGTGATTTTTTTAAAATAACTAAAACACATTTAAATGGATGTTAAATAATTAGCCTTTGGAAGAAGTTACTGAATAGTCCTATTTGGGCCTGGAGGCTGAGAACAATCTTTCATTTAAATAGGCCTGGGCATAACATATGGAGGCTTTCTCTGCCTCCGCGCCCCCATACATGCCCTGTATAAACACAAGTCTTTGCCTTTGGTTTAATACGGAACACTAGTCGTCATCATCTTCCACTGAATTAGTTAGATGCAACATTTTGGTGACCGGGTCTAGGGATCTCAGCAAGTGTTCCTCTAGCTTTACTTAGATGTGAACTGGGGTTAACTTCATTAAGTTCTGCCACTAATCAACCTTACTAAAAACTCATCCTTCTGCATACACCTCTCAAACTCTGAACTAAACAGAACCATACCTCTACAGCACAGCAAACCGCACGCACTTCACTACGCCACAACAATGAAACAAAGCAGACATGGCCTCACCCAACAAGCACATGGCAGCTACGCTCAGCGAACAGTGTAAACCATACTGATACTGCCAACAGCACATCACAGCTCTCTTGCTCTTTCTCCCACTCAGTCCTACTAACGTACCCACCCTCCCCCTTGCTTTGCAGATCCGCCAGAGCACCAAGAAACCATGCAGGTGGCAACAGCGCATGGTATAATAACCTTTAACATAACATAACTTATTGTCAAACTAGAAATTATATCGTGCCTCCTATTGCTATGAATATATGTATATTGGCCTACGCCAAGCTGCTAACAAGCTGCTTATAAACTACATGTGAATAAACTCGCATTGCAAGGTCCTGACCTTAGAAACCATGTAAACTGTCATTTTGGGTCAAGCCGCCATTTTAGGTTTTCTTGCTCTATAAAGTCACCATGTGAGCTAAAATGGTAGCCTATGTTATTCAGAACAGAACTCGATTGTCATGACCTCTGTACAGCTAATGTATAACTTGCCTGCAGGCCACTTGTTAGGGTCATGAGCTGAGACCTTGTCCTTCTGCTGACCTGTGTGCAATGGATTACCTGTATCACCGAAACTGATCTATAATTGAATGAGAACACCTGCTTAACTATATTGTATAAATTAAGTCCTGCATTGTAATGTTAGGCCTAGAGCATACATTATTACCATTTCTTAATGTATAAACCTAAGATGAACTAGATTTGACCTGGCAAGGGACCCTAGAGCAGTAACTTATTTATGGAATGGTTAACCTGAAGAAAGGCTGGACAACAGGCTGGAGAAATGTATAAAAGCCTGACTGTTTCAATGAATATTTGCACTCACTGAGCACACCAAACAACGCCGGAGTTCGCTGTGTTGTACTGAGGGTCGATAGCTATCTGAATTTTGTTCTGTTCTTTTGTAACTGGATTCAGTATAAAATAAAGTACTTTGTATGTTCCTTTGTAACCTGTGTTTGGTGTGTTTCCTTTTTGGTTACCCTGCCTCATATTATTTCCTTGTTTTCACAGTTGGCGCCCGGAATAGGGACCCTCAAGATTGATGCCGGATTATTGAAGGTTGACGCACGCTATCGGACCGGGATCGGACGGTGTGACATAACGGGCCCGACTGAAAAAGACGCGACACCTCAACAGTGCTGCACGATCCGTTCCCTGGACGATAGCCGTGTGGTCTGAGACGGCATCTTGACGAGGGTCAATTTTTTGAGGCGGGCAGATTTGCCGAAATCACCATACACAAGGTAAAATTTGTTAGGTAAGTCCTTTGTAAACCGATCGGTCCTCCTTAGGTTTGGTCAGGTGAGTCGTTACCCGACTCTTAATTCAACCCTGACAATTTGAATTTGGCGCATTGTATCTGCAGACACAATTATTGACCAGGTAACACTGAGTATTTGAGAAATGCCTGGGAAATTGTCTAGCTGCTTTAGGGCATTATTCCGCAGCGATAGACAATCTTTGGAATTTAGCCATCCGGCACCACAGGAGGGGTCACCGGCATGTACTATGTACTTTAATCATGGCATTGGAAGTGTAGTATTTAATACAATTTGGCACAGACAAACCAGACATGCTTCCGAACTTCAGTGGCCAGTCAATGGTAGTTTTGAGATCCCTCATATTGAATATTTAGAGTCAGTCTTGTTAAAAAAGAAGGCCAGACCTGCAGCATTTGATGTTTTGCAAAATTGGAAAAGAGAAGCGTTGCAGCAGCTTAAAAGTAGGGAGAAACATGTGCGCCGTCATAAAACAAATGCTGAAAAGGCGTTGTTATATGATCAGGACAAACAGTCTGAGTCGGTTAGGAATATGGACAGGGCTTTCTCACTCGGTATTCAGAAAATCTATCCTTCTAAAGATCTTCATGTTTCTGATGAGTTTATCGACAAATTGTTAAATGAACGAAGGCCTGGTGCCTCTGCACCACCTCCGTATGTTCCTCTTCTTCCTGCTGTACCTCTTCCTGCTGTTATTCCTGCTCTTCCTGCTCAACCTGTTGTTCCTATTCCTCCGGTTGTTGTTCCTCCACCTGCTCCTCTGCCTCTTCCCATTGCACCAGTAATAGTACCTCCATTGAATTTGCCTGCACCCTCACTCCCAAGTAGTTCTGTACCGCTTGTAGTTGATCATGGTGCGGGGTCGAGGATTGTTACTCGTAATACTGTTCCTACAGAAAAGAAACAGGATTTGTTTGCATGGGCTAAGCATTGTATAGAGAGAGATGATCGAGCTAATGTTCTTGCCACACTTTCTAATATGGATAATTTTCCTGAGAAAAATGTTTTCATTGAAGGTTTAGGGATTCATTTATGTGTAATGTGGGGTAAATTAAATAATGCAGACCTCCCACAAGGGTTGAGGGACCTGAATACTTTAGCGTTTTCGAGAGACGCTGTGGAGAAGGTACATGAGCATGTTGAGAGGATATTTGAGTATAGAAAGGAGTTGGAAAGGTTACGGAATGAGGATGACGAAGAAGAAAGTATGTATGTACAGAAACGATTTCTTCTGTGTCGTAAATCGACATCTGAGGAGGCGCGAATTTGTACAAAAGATGCGATTAGATGGATTTCAGACATATCGATAACTCCAGTTGAGGCATATGACACATACAGTCAATATACGCTAGAAATGCAGAGGAAAGTGATACAGGTAATGGTAGAGTACCTGCAGGATGAATGTTTAAAGAGAAAGGTTAGTTGTCCCACAGAGTTATTGAGCATTTATAAGAGAGCTTTTTCACTTGACACTTCTTCAACTGCTTTAGCACTCGACTTAGCTCTGTTGCTTAGTAAGCGTTCGGAGTTGCCTGCATCTCAGTTGCCTATGAGAGAGGTTCTTCCGACATTTGTCCCAAAGGTTGAGATTCCTGCTAATGCTGCAGCAGGTACACCTGCTGTGGACATTCCTGCACATTATGTATCGCAGTTTGTTCACGTCCCGTTTTCACGACAGGAAGTGAATACTATTAGACAAACTATTCCTGACATTAGGAAAAATCCAACAGGGTTCTATAAAGAGATAGAGTCTGTTTTGCAGTCCTCAGTGTTTACCCTAGGCGACATTGATTTGCTATTCCCTGTACTCCTGCCTGTAGATTTGTGGAAACAAGTTAGAACTATAGACGACATACCAGGGTTGGGAGATACATGGGCTAACATAGTTAGGCTTGATGGGGAAAGGCCAGCTGGTGAGAGACCGCCTCAGGTGATACTAACTTTGCCTGACAGAATCATTGCAAAACTGAAAACTATAATCCCCGAAAAGAGAATTATTTGGGACAAGCTTACGGCCTGTGTCCAAGGAAAATCTGAGGGTGCTACCGAGTTCTTTAATCGGTTCGACCAGGTATTCTCGGATTTCAGTGGACAAGACTTAGGCACAGAGTCTTGGAAAAGATTATTTGTGGACAAATTTGTACGTGGATTGCTGCCTGACATCCAGTCACAAATTATGTCTTCTGAGAGCGCTTGGCAGGCGAAATCCCAATCAGAAGTACTGCACATGGCTCAGTACTACGAGAACCGTGTCAATAATGAAAAAGATAGAGTTGAGAAGAGAAAAGGTGATTTGAAGACTAAAGTATTGTTACAGCAAATTGTTAGAGGCCCCAGAGGGGGTAGTTCGCAGATTAGAGGTCAGTATGTTCCACAACGGAATGTGCCCTTGGGTCCTGTGAATATTAACCAGTGTGCCTATTGTCACCAGGAGAGTCATTGGCGTGCACAATGCCCCATCCTTCGACAGAGGTCGAATAACACATTTGGAAATATGGGTAGACGATCCAGAGGACGGCCAGGTGTAGGGGGCCCTGGTAGAGGCCAGTTTTCACAGGATCCCCAGCAACCTTTTTCACAGGATAATCAGACTTCGAGTGTGGATACTAGAAACATATTAGATCATCCTTCTGCTGCATATCTATCTGAAGAGCTTCCTTTTGATGATATTTTGTTTAGTTAGGATTGCCCGAAGCAGGGTTTGGAACCTACACCTATTCCCATTAATCAGAAAGGTCCCTACGTTGAAATGGTAGTGGGAAATAGGAAACATCAATTTTTGATAGACACTGGAGCACAGAAGTGCTCCATTGATCATTCTCGGGTTCCAAACATTCCACTGTCAGGGCAAACCAATGTTTCTGTAGGGTTTTCTGGCACACCAGTTGTTTGTCCGGTTTCTTCACCGGTACCTATTTCTTTGGGTCCCTTTACGGACCACTGTCCATTTCTCTTGACTTCGAATTGTGGAGAGAATTTGCTGGGGTTGAATGTGTTGAAGGAATTAAATGCGGTAATTCATTGTTCTTCTGATGGAGTGCGTTTGACGATTTCACCACAGCAATGTTCTGTTTCGCAATTCTTGACTAGACCTTTGCCGCCAGAATTCAGTAATGTACCAGAGTGTTTGTGGGCAGTTGATGACAATGATGTCGGTGTTTTGCAGATTGAGCCTGTTAAAATAGTTTTGAAACATGGAATTAAGCTGCCCCGTATTCCAGAGTATAAGATCTCAATTGAAGGCGAGCGAGCTTTGAAGAGCATTGTTTCCGATCTTGTGCATCTTGGGGTGATTGAGGAGATTGCAGGAAGTTTGTGCAATAGTCCGATTTTACCCGTGTACAAAAAAGGTGATAATGCAATTCCATTTCATTTTATAATTGATTTACGTGCCATTAATAAAGTCGTTGCTCCGCAATTTCCAATTGTGCCCGATGTGACGACAATATTAACCATGATTCCAGCTACGGCTACTCACTTCAGTGTTGTGGACCTAAAGAATGCTTTCTTCAATATTCCTATACATGAGGATAGTAGATACTTGTTCGCGTTCACCTTAGGGGGACGCTCATTCACATTTACTCGTGCACCTCAAGGTTATACTGAGAGTCCTAGTATTTATAGTAGGGCTTTGAAAGAGCAGCTTGATACCCTTGGATTGCCCCCTACTTGTACGTTGCTTCAATATGTTGATGATTTGCTTTTAGCCGCTGACTCTGAGAGCTCTTGTAAAGAGGGCACTGTGTTGTTGCTCATCCATCTAGCTAAGCATGGTCACAAAGCTTCGCTTAAAAAGTTTCAATATTGTTGCCAGGAGGTCGCCTATTTAGGCTATCTCCTGTCAAAGGAGGGAAGACGATTGACACCTGAAAGAATAAAACACATTTCTGGCATGTCTGTCCCAAATACACAAAAGGAAGTTAGAGCCTTGATAGGTATGGCTTCTTACTGTAGGTTATGGATCCCAAACTTCTCACTAGTGATAAAACCGATGTTGGCCTTGACGAAGAAGGGTATTTCTTCACCATTGCCATGGAATACGGAGCATCAACATTCATTTGAGTTGCTCAAGACTGCATTAAGTTTGGCGCCAGTTTTGGCCACACCGAACTATGAGAAGGCATTTGTGTTGTTTGTGCATGAATGTGATGGATGTGCTTTGGCTGTATTAACGCAGGAACATGGAGGGAAGAATAGGCCATGCGGTTACTACTCTTCCGCCCTTGATCCTGTTGCATGCGCTTTGCCAAGATGTTTGCGCGCTGTCGCTGCTGCTGCTGTGTCTGTAAAACAGAGTGAGGGAATGGTCCTAGGCCATGATTTAACCCTGATGGTGCCTCACTCTGTAGATATTCTATTGAACAAAACCCAAATGCAACACCTCACTTCCACACGACTGACAAGATATGAATTAATCTTGTTTGCTCCCCACATTCAAATTAGGAGGTGCTGCGTTCTTAATCCGGCTGAACTCCTACCTTTCCCGCAAAATACTGTTTGCGGTGACGAATAGTCACATGACTCCCTATATACTACTGAACAAGATACAAAAGGCAGAGTTGATTTGAGGGATACTCCTTTGGATAACCCACAAGGGGAGCTGTTTTGTGATGGCTCCTGCTTCAAACTACTGGATGGTACATCCACAGCTGCTTATGCAGTCACTACATTAAGTACGGTTGTGGAGACCAAGAGAATTACGCATAACTCTGCGCAGGCCGCAGAGATTATAGCATTGACTCGAGCTTGTGAGCTTTCCGAAGGGCTAACAGTGAACATATATACTGATAGCCAGTATGCCTTTGGGGTGGCTCACAACTTTGGGAGACTTTGGTCAGCGAGAGGGTTTTTAACTTCGCATGGCACCAAGATCCAACATGGCTCCCTGATAGTACAATTGCTTTCAGCGCTTGCGCTCCCTAGTCAGTTAGCAATCATTAAGTGCGCAGCACATCGCAAGATTATAGATGATGTAGGGAAAGGGAATGCTTTCGCTGATCAAATAGCTAGACAAACTGCCTCCGATCTCTTCACGGAGATGTATGCTTCAAGGGAGACTGTAGATGCCTATGCAATGGATGAGGGTGTTGGGTCTGTACGGGATATCCAAGCCGATGCCACATTAGAAGAATCCAAGAGGTGGGCTGAGGGCTTGGGGAAACTCGATGATGATGGGTGTTGGGTGGACATGGTTGAAGGGAAATGGTTGCTTCCTAATGCCTATATAGTAATGATGGTTACCATGGCACACGGTCCCACACATGTGTGCGCTCAACAGATCACGAGAATGTTAGAGAAATTCTGGGTAAATGATAATATTTCAAAAATTGCCCAGCATTATGTCCAACATTGCATGATTTGCCTACAACACAATGTGGGAAAGGGGACAGCAACTCCAAGAGGTAGCTTTGGGCCTCCTTCTGTCCCGTTTGAAGTGATTCACTTTGACTTTATTGAAATGGAGCGATGTAACAATCTAAAATATGTCCTTGTGGTCATTTGCGCCGTTAGTAAGTGGGTCGAGGCTTTCCCTGTTAAAGACGCTACAGCCATGACCACTGCAAAGACCATGTTAAAGGAATTCTTCCCACGGTTCGGTTTGCCGAGAGTTATCTGGTCGGATAATGGTCCGCATTTTATCGCTGCTGTAATTCTACAGATATGTACGGCAATGCAAATTGACAAACGATTCCATTCTGCCAGACATGCTCAGAGCGCCGGATTAGTGGAAAGACACAATGGTATCATAAAAAACAAGCTAGCTAAGACGTGTGCCGGCACCAAACTAAAATGGCCGGACGCCTTACCGATCGTGTTACTTTCAATGCGGACAAGCCCTCAAACTAAGACTGGGCTCTCTCCATTTGAGGTGGTAATGGGGAGACCTGCCAATATCTCGGGTCTTCCGAAGCCTAGGGCATTGAGGAATGTAGAAAATGTATTGCTTTCAGACTATTGTAGCCAGTTGACTAAAAACCTGTATTTCATTTATCACCAGGTATGAGACGCTTTACCCGCGCGATACGAGGGCCCAGGCCACAGTATACAACCTGGAAGTTGGGTTTTGGTCAAATCCTTTGACCGATCTTCCTGCCTTGCACCTCGGTGGCGGGGCCCATTCCAGGTCCTGCTGGTCATCCAAACAGCGGTGCGTGTCACAGGCCGGAAGCATTGGATCCACGCGACGCATGTCAAGAAACTTCCTCACCCAGTGCCACACATTACAGAAGAAACAGAACCCCTCGCTAACGCTGCAACCAATGTTCCCAAAGCAGTGAGTAGCACTGAGAGTGCATCAGAGAATCTTTCTGAGCCCGTGAGGCTTGGGGAAGCTGCCATTTTGTCTCCGCACTCTCCGAAAATTGTGCTCCCGGAAATTGCTGTTCCAACTTCACTTGCCTCTGATACGTTGCTTCCAATGGGAAGTGACGACATCTTTTTCTTGGATCAAACAATACCAGGCACAACAAGATACAACTTCCAGCCACAAAGATAGACATACGGCACAGTTTTGCTGTGCATCTGATAGACATACGGCACGGTTCGGCTGTGCATTCAAGGAAGGAAAGGATCATCAAGGGCTTGCTTTTGCACAAAAAGTTGAGGAAGGGGATTCTGTTGGCTAGGGGTTGTGGAAAGACTAAGAAGCCGTGCGACCGTAGTGTCGCCAGCAATGAACATTGGGGTCGTCAATTGAAAATCTACAATGCCTGCTACCACCACCGCTGCTGCTCGTATTGGACTTATAAATAAGGGGGTGACCAACTCGGACAATGAACAATGTGCCTGGGCCCCGAAAACGTATTGCTGTGTTTTTATGATAATATTTGGTTTTATAATAGTCAATGTCTTAGGCCTTTGGTATTTCCAAGAAACTCATCCTTTAGAGTCTTTGCTGCCGACTGAAATTGTACCCACTGTTCCTACAGCTTTTGTACATTTGCATACTCTGTCACCTAGGGACTCACAGCATAGACAGAAGTATCACAATAATACCTTGTTGCTTATAATGAATGCAACACATGGCATTTTTTATAAAACTAATTGTTGGGTCTGCTCACATTTACCGCAACATGGGGATAAGGGGCTAGGTTGGTATATTCACCCTTTACCTTTGACAACTGCTTGTTATGCTTCACTTAGAGCACTGTTCTTTGGCCGATGGAACGATAGCATCTCGGGGAACTTTGATGGCACTAATTTGATTAGTTTTGAGAAACGTGTTCTGACTCCCCTGGGATGCTCGCTTTTTGCAAATAGGAGTAAGCTCAATATTGCTTCTATTAGGCCTTCTGATAGACTGTCTCGTCCTTTCCAATCTTTGATTTCCTTTAAAATGGCTCCGATAGGCAATAAGGATGCCGTGCCTCCTTCTTACACTGTTATCCATAGCCCGGATTCAGTTTCTTTCTGCATACAGAGGAATGGCACCCGGTCAATGGGAGATTTTAAAGGTTGTGCCAACGTTGCAAATTTGACTGGGGAAGACAGACCTTTGTATGTAGGCAAACCTATCTATTTTGTTTGCGGTAATGTAGCATTTCCATGGTTGCCCAGGGATTGGCAGGGAACTTGTTATCTAGGAATCCTGTTACCTGGGGTGTTTATAGCAAGTACTGTAGAGGTTTCGAAGGCTCGTCCACGGCGGGACGAGAATGGCGACACTCCAGCACAGGTTTCAGGAGATGTAGCGAAATCATTCCTTCAATTCTTTGGGCAGATAGCGAATTCCGAGGATATCAGGAAACTAGCGAGAGCACTGGAGAGAACCATCAACCGGACCACAGATATACTCTATAATATGACTTTAGAGCAGAAAGCGATCAGATTGGTAGCGCTTCAGAACCGGATGGCATTAGATGTCATTCTGGCTGAACGTGGTGGAGTATGTAAACTAGTGGGGTCCACTTGCTGTGTTTTCGTACCGGATTCCTCCCCAACTATTTTTTAAGGCAATACAGAATCTGCACATTCTTAGTTCAGAAGTGCATGTTCCCGAGGGAAATTGGGATCTTAGCGCTTGGTTCTGGGACTTCTTGCGGTCTTGGGGTTGGAAAGTGCTTTCAGTCTTGCTGATTATTTTGGGAATTCTGCTATTTCTTTGTTGTTGTATCCAATGTCTACCAAGTATATGTTCAATGCTAGGGGGATGTTGCGCTCAGGCGATAGGTACAATAGGACATAAAGTGTATGCCCCTGATAAAGCCTCTAAGCAGTATGTACTGAAAGAGATCTTAGTAAAAGATCTAATGGCGATAGATATTTCTGACAGCTATTCAGGGTGAATGGACGATGACACATGGAGTTATTTGCAGGGAGATCAGAAGTAGTTTAGCACTTGGCATAGGCCAAAAGGAGGGTTTGTCAAACTAGAAATTATATTGTGCCTCCTATTGCTATGAATATATGTATATTGGCCTACGCCAAGCTGCTAACAAGCTGCTTATAAACTACATGTGAATAAAATCGCATTGCAAGGTCCTGACCTTAGAAACCATGTAAACTGTCATTTTGGGTCAAGCCGCCATTGTAGGTTTTCTTGCTCTATAAAGTCACCATGTGAGCTAAAATGGTAGCCTATGTTATTCAGAACAGAACTCGATTGTCATGACCTCTGTACAGCTAATGTATAACTTGCCTGCAGGCCACTTGTTAGGGTCATGAGCTGAGACCTTGTCCTTCTGCTGACCTGTGTGCAATGGATTACCTGTATCACTGAAACTGATCTATAATTGAATGAGAACACCTGCTTAACTATATTGTATAAATTAAGTCCTGCATTGTAATGTTAGGCCTAGAGCATACATTATTACCATTTCTTCTTGTTAATGTATAAACCTAAGATGAACTAGATTTGACCTGGCAAGGGACCCTAGAGCAGTAACTTATTTATGGAATGGTTAACCTGAAGAAAGGCTGGACAACAGGCTGGAGAAATGTATAAAAGCCTGACTGTTTCAATGAATATTTGCACTCACTGAGCACACCAAACAACGCCGGAGTTCGCTGTGTTGTACTGAGGGTCGATAGCTATCTGAATTTTGTTCTGTTCTTTTGTAACTGGATTCAGTATAAAATAAAGTACTTTGTATGTTCCTTTGTAACCTGTGTTTGGTGTGTTTCCTTTTTGGTTACCCTGCCTCATATTATTTCCTTGTTTTCACATTATGATACGCAGAGGAACTCTATGTGAAATCATGGAATCAAAGGATGAGAGCATTATCTATTCATTAAAAGAAGCTCTGATAATGGGGAACTATCCAGAATTAAAACGACATTGTACCTTAAACCAATTATATTTAAAGAATATGCATTTTATAATCAGAGAAAATACATTCAAAGTAAAGCTTAACATCTTTTTGGAAACGTTTTAAAATATGGGACTGAACCAAAACATTAATCATTTGGGATCATTACTATTCTTAAAAGACTATATAAGGGGCCTCCCTGTTTTTCATAGCATGCAGCCCTTCTTATTAAATCCCCCTGACAATGAATGACCATCAGCAGCTTTACATGAAGTTCAGGTTCAATCAGTTTGAGACATTAGACATTTTAGCACCAGGCTTGAACATTCCAAGATCTGATCGCTTCTGGAGATTATGCAATCATCTGGAAAAGATAGAAACTTTAAAAGAAAATCTGTTTTTGATCTTTCCATCTACTGTTTGCTGCTGTGTGCGTTCGATTGGGAGATTCGTACCAGATATAACAATCTCGAATTCAGAGTTTTTTGGGGAATCAGTGTATGAACGGTCGTCCACTGAGTCTAATCTTGGCAAACACGCAGTTTTTAAAAAAATTGAAAATTGATTTGTCTACAGTGAAAAGGTATTAAAAAAAGGCAATGTTCTAATTGATGAGGGATTCAATATTAGTTAGGTTCTGGAAGCGGAAGGATATTCTTCCAAAATTTTATTTTGTGAGGACAGGATTTATTTGTATAATAAATTGTGGTAAATACGTGACTATCTGCAATACTTATATGCATAAGGCTATATTTATAAACCATGAGAACACAAATAAAAACAAATGATCTCAAGTCTTTCACATTGCCATTTTTATTCTGTAAAGGTGTATCCTCAAGACAGGGACTAGCAACTTGCTCACCCTTGACAAGCAACAAAGATCCTCCCAAATAACACCAGAATGTCATTTCCTCCTCCCCTCCAGTCTGATGTATCAACTCCCATAATCCTTTGGGGCTTTCTCTATACACCAAGCCATTGCTTTGCGGCGTCAGGCCAAGAAAGTCCCACAGGGAGCGAGGAAGGCCATTACCTCCTCGGCTGTCTTCCTCATCACATTCCTTAGTCCCGGAGGAAGTGCTAAGCTATAACACACTCTGACGCAGCCAATCATTGCCAGATAACAGTCAACAAACCCAAACCAAGATTGCAAAACCCAATCTCCATAGAGTTGAACCACTCTGCAGAGGGATGCACCCTATTGCACTGGGAAAAACGGTCAAACATCTTCCTATTCATGCCGGGAACCACACTTCAGCTATCTAATAAGGGCCATCTTGTGATATGACACAGTAGAAATGCCGCACAATGGCCACCCTACTCGAATGCTGCCAAAACACGCATCTACACAATCTGGAGCGCCTTTACTATGCAACTTTGCAACCAGCCGCCTTAGCTGAAAAGTAAAAAAAGACGTGTTATAAGCATACTGAGGCAGTGAGAGGGGCAAGGTCTGGTGGGCAGCAGAACAGCGCAAAGCTCTCTCAGAACACCCACAGATCCTCAACCTGACCCAGCAGGCACCAGGAAATAGTATTAACCTGAACAAACATCACAACCTTCACTGGTGCAATGCATACCCTAATCCCTCCAACACGTACAGGCTACGAGAGGGGTTTACCAAAAATGCAAGAAATCTTCTCACAAGAATAATCAGGAAAAGGTGAAGAATTTTTCCATTTCAAAACCCTCAAAATCAATAGGCAAAAAAGCAATGGTAAAGCTGTGGTTATAAATCTGCCTTATAGGGTTGAAATAAGTGGACCTAGAACTCGCCTTCCTTGGAGGTGGATCCCAGAAAGCTCTAAACCACAATCTGCTGTGAATGAAGCACATCGCCAAGTATGCAGCAGCCTCCGGGACCACACAAGCTTACGATACAATGCATTGTGGATCATCCGCCAGAAGCCTCCTCATTTCATCACTATGAGGCGAAATGGACTAACAACAAGGAGAGCGAATACAGCATCTACCCTGCAGCACTTGGCCCTAGATACTTCCAAGCAACCAGACTACTCTGAGCCACCAGCAAATACCCTAAATTGCCAAACATATGGAAGAAGGACACTGTGCCAGGGTATAGGGAATATGCACAGTGGAGCCCAAGGTATGACCAGATGGACGATTCATCCTTACAACAGGCAATGATGAACTGAAGAAACAAAAGCGTGAAGATCATTAGACATATGAGTGAACACGAGACCCAGACAATCCAGTCCCCCTGCCCAGAGAATAAACTAATGATTCACATGTCAAAGGAAGAGGCCACTATCATTTGGGCCTGTTGCACAATGAGTCTTCTGCCCTATGCCTCTCTCGTGGAAATGGGCAACCTAAACTGTCACTCCTACAGATCAGCTGTGGCCTCTGCTGAGCTACTTGGAGAAGACCTTGTTCCGGAGACTGCCAACTACGTAACCGTGGCCTGAACAATCCTCCACGTACAAAGCGCATGTATCAATGTGATCCAAAGTTGTGTTGGCAGGTTGCCAGTTATAGGGTCGAAAACAAAAGGATCGAATGCCTTTTGATCAAAAGTCAAACGACCGAAAAAAAGGGTCGATTTTTTTTTTTTATGGGGGGGGGTTGGATTCCCCCCCCAACCCCCTGTTTTCTTTATTAAAAACATTGTTTTACCAACCCAAACTAAAAAATATATATATAAATAAATTTAAAAAGATTCGACCCTTTTTTTTCGATCCTTTTGGATTCGAGCAAAAGGTCATTCAATCCTTTATTTTCAATCCTTTGACTGGACACCGTGTTGGCAGCATCGCTGGAGGCAAACCCTGAATCACTAAACTAAGCCACGGTTCCATCTCTTTACATCAACTGCATTTACCTCTCTATGCACTTGAAGCTGCTGCATTTACATCTCTATGCAGTTGCAGCTATTGCATTTACCTCTATGCAATTGCAGCTACTGCATTTACCTCTCTATGCACTTGCAGGTGCTGCATTTACATCTCTATTCACTCACAGCTACTGCATTTACCTCTCTATGCACTTGCAGCTACTGCATTTACATATCTATGCACTTGCAGCGTCTGCATCGACATCTCTATGCACTTGCAATTACTGCATCGCCTCAGAGAAGTATAACAATAATTCAACAGCTCTCACACGACAAAGACCGTTTTCTCAAACATCTCATAGGTCTCCACAACCCCATGTACAGAAATCCCCAAGAACCACGCAAGACTTCTTGGACGATGTAAATTCTATGAACATTACTCTACATCTTACACCCGAAAGAGGGGCAAGTGAGAAAGCTCTTGAAAGTTAGACAGAAACAGAGCGGATAAAGGGAGGAAAACTGGTACCCATAAAATGCAGATGAAACAGCCAACAAACAACAAACGCCCTCCCCCCAATCATGGGACAGCTCCAGAACACCAAGAGGACCAGCATTCACCAAAAGACAAGGTTTACGCCCTACAACAGTCACGACTAGAGATAAGATCTAGAAACAGAACTGAGGGAAGAAGGAATAGTTACTCCGACCATTTGCCTGGAAGAAACCCTCGAGCCAGGGCCTCGTGCTCTAAAACTACAGGTCATAAATACTCCCAGCCTTCCCCACCTCGCCGCCACACGGACCCGACCTGGACAAGTAAAAAATTCGACCCTCAAATCCGAACGAGCAAGCCGGTTTTGACAAAAATTCTCAAGTTAGAAAAAATCCCAAGAAATTCTGAAGTTCTAATACTAAATCGAGGAACAGTTATGAAGATTCTAAGAAACACACGGGAATATAAACACCTGAGACCAGACGACATAACCCTAGTGGAGCCGTACCACAAAGCTCAAAAAGCGAAAGCTTACCTCCACATAAAAGACTTCGCAATAGCTTCACCAACTAAGGAAGGTTTGGACGACCTACTCCAAAGAGGGTACCTCCTAATGGAGCTTCAACCAAAATCACCTAATACTGGCCAGCAAATCGCCCCAAGATCAGTGGCATCACACAGCCTACATTATAGGTCAAAAATAGAATTGAACCGCTAGACAGGCAGTAAAACACAAAAATCAAATGAGAACGACCTGTCCAGCTACCAAAATCACACCATGGCAACACCCCTTTCCCCCTTAAAAAACCTTAGGAAAGAAAAGAGGCATGAAAGTAGGAACCCTGTAAATCAATCTACGGAGCTCAAAAGTCCAGAAATCAACCCATAAAAGGATCAAATCAGTTGAATGACAGCAGATGTGTGAAAGAGACGGAAAGGATTCGACCGTCGGAAAAAACAACAAAAACTCAGAAAACAGTCCTATCATTTGCCCCAATCAAACAGCTTTGGGAATGGTTGCCAAAATCAGCACCAACAACCGCAAATGAATAGCAACCAGTCACGAGACAAGAAAAGAAGAAAAGCATGAGGAGCATAGCCAGAGCAAAAGTAACAGCAACAACATCAAAAATGGCTTCGTGGAATACCGATGGTTATAAGCATTTGACGAAAATAGTGGGAGACTTCGACATTTTGGCTCTCCAGGAGACTTGGCTGACAAAGACACCATCCATGGACGGATTTGCCATAGAATCCTCGCCTGCGACCAGGGGACGGCTAGGTCGCCCTACTGCAGGTCTTTTGGTTGCAGTTCGCTCTGGCAGTGGGCTGTCTATTCAAAAACAGCTGTCGCACACACAAAGTCACCTATCGGTTCTGGTGAAGTGGGACTGGTATGAACCACCGACAGGGAAAATCCTGGAAACTCTGATCGTCATAATCACAACGTACTGGAACCTCAAAGCCATTATGGAGGAGAGCTTTTTAAGGACTATAAAATCAGATTTACGGGATCTACGCCAACTCCGAAGTCTCGCTAATAATCATCTGCAGCGACCTAAATGCCAAGTGCCCGAGACCTCAACAACAGCTTCCATCGAAAAACTTAAAATCCTGGGTCGATTCCCGAGGCCAACAATGGCAGAATCTAATGGATTTGAGACTATGCTCAACCTAGTGACATCCTTCGAGATAATAAGATCCGACGCCAGCGACCACAACATCCTTAAAATAATGTGGGGTTCTCATAGACTTATAAATCCAACGATGGCCGAAAAAGTAGAACCCACAAACCAAGGCAATCGGTTGAGATTAACAGTTGAAAGAATTAAAGAACTAACATCAAACCACAGAATCAAGCTTGCTCCAAATGGCGATATGAGGCCATCACAAATCGACAATCAGCCCCTATTGATACCATACCAGATCGGCCCTCCAAAACATCACAGAGAAACACAATCTACCGCCCACCTCTATGACAAACTGCTTGTGGAGAAACGTCGTGATCTGCGCATATTAAAGAGACAAGCCGTTAAATTTAAATCAGCCCTACTCGACAGGAGGTTCCTAGACGAATCAAAGAAGTGCAAATCTTGGGTCAAATCATACCGAATAACACTCTACCAGCATGATTCGGAGGAGATGCTGAGGAAGGTCGTAGGAAGAGACTCTAGACAATGTTGGTCCCTCGTAAAATCCGCCGACAAGCAACTGGGTCCAACACTGCCTAACACTGTGAGCGACAAAAGATGGAAGACCCACTTTACCACCTTATTCCAACTTCCTGCTCAGATATCCAAGCCTTCCAAACCATCTTGCATTACCCCCTGGGAAGATCTTTCAAATATGGACAATATAGAAAGAGCGATACGGAAGCTAAAGTCATCAAGAGCCCCGGGCCCAGACGGGGTAACAAATATTGACTTAAAGAACCACTCAGTCGAATTGGTATCATTCATCAGTCTGGTCTTCAAAGAATCTTGCCAATCAAAGTCAATACCAAGATCTTGGACTTGCGCAGTGGTTGTACCAATTTTTAAAAAGGGAGACAGAACTGATCCCCGAAACTTTCAGCCAGTAGCGCTACTGGACACAATTGGGAAAATATATGGTTCTGCCCTACTGGAAAGCGTCCAGCATTGGGCCAAAACCTCTCCAAGCGCTGACCCGCTACAAGCAGGATTTACGAAAAACACTGGAACCACGGTGAACATCATGCTGTTAAGCATTATAAAAAGTAAGCTATGGGCCAGATAAAACAAGGTGTTGATGGCTTTCATCGATCTCACTCAAGCCTTTGACAGGATCGATAGAGCATTGCTGTGGTCAAAACCTGCAAACTGGAACTGTCTGAATCAAATCCTGGATCCAATTATAGCATTCCACTCAGCAAACACGATGAGAGTCAAGCTAAACCAAAAAGGTCTCCTGTCAGACGAAATCTCAATCAACAGAGGGGTAAAACAAGGCTGTCCCCTCGCACCTGCCCTGTTTATTGCCTTCCTCGGAGACTACAAAGGCTCATGTAACGACTTCAGAACTTTTCCACCAAAAGTCGTAGTCTCCGGTTCCCAGGCTGCTGTACGCCGACAATATCATCCTTCTGGATCAGACACCGATGGGCTTACAGCGCCAACTGAACAACCTGGCAAGCTACATCTGAAAAAACAATCTCAAGATAAACAAAGAAAAAAACAAGATAATGATTCTGCAAAATACAACAAGAAAAAAAATCCACCAATGGAACCTTGAGAACTCAAAAATTGAAGTAGTCAAAAACTTCAAATATCTAGGGGTAATGTTGGACAGCTCAGGCCGCGAAGAAGAATGCAGAGCTATCTATGGGAGAAGACACGGAAATTAACCTCCCAAGCCCGCGTGTTGGACAGAAAGATTGGTCGTTTCTCACTGATTCCAGTTCTGAAGTTCTATAAGGCAAAAGTAGTTCCATCAGTGACATATGGAGGTGAAGCCTTACCCACAATTCCATCGAGCATTTGGCAGAAACTGGAAGGTTACTTCTGGCGAGAGGCCTTGTGCTTCCCTATGTCGACCGCCGTCTCAGCAATCAGAAGAGAACTAGGCCTTCTGTCACTGAAAGCAACAGTGGAATCAAACGAAATGGCACTCTACAGGAAAGTGATCATCCCGGACTCGCCCTCTCCATACAACTTGATAAACAAACGAACTGCAAAGAGGAGGCTGCAAAATGCTATCAGCTTGGGCAGAAAAGAAAAGATCCCAATCGGAACAAATCGCGTGCTCAGAGGAGGAACTATCCCTAAACCCAACAAAAATCAAGAAAAAAATGGACCAACGTAACTGGATCGAAACCCAGGACGTGGCAGGGTCTAATAAATTACTCACCTGCCACCTTACATTAAAAAACTCAATGAAACAGAACAAGTCATCAAGAGGTTCCCAAATACAGCATTGAGACAAGCATTCCTAAGGGCACAGTTAAATCTCCTCCCAACCAACGAAATTCGAGTGCAAAGAGGCATCTCGACGACTTGCACCTGCAGACTCTGCAAGAACATCTTTTCAACAGAATCAGTTCGCCACCTGCTGACGAGCTGTCTGGCGACGTTAGTCCTAAGAAAAGCATACCTCAGCCCTCTCCTAGAGCCATTTACCCTGCATGAAGAAGAAACATGGTGGAGTCGCAGTCGCCTAATGAGTGGGAAAAAAAACGTCTTGGACAATTGCGATGGCAAATATTCTCGAAGCAGCATTAGCAGAATGCTCCAAAGTAGAGTAACCACTGCCCCCGGTTGGAAAGGAGCTTCAAGAGGATGTGGCACCTAGAAGCACTTGATAATCCAAAGAGTTCACTCCTACTATTCACCGTCAAAGGAACAAACTGAAAACAGAATTTGAACTCCGAAGACGGGAGAATTTTGCAAAATTGCTCAAAACGCACAAACTTTGTAAAATCAATAAAATTGATAAACAAACAAATACTGTATTTGCCTCTCTATGCACTTACAGCTACTGCATTTACCTCTCTATGCAGTTGCAGTTACTGCACTTACCTCTCAATGCACTTGCCACAACTGGATTTGCCTCTCTATGCACTTGCCGCTACTGCATTTACATCTCTATTCACCTGCAGCTACAGCATTTACCTCTCTATGCACTTGCAGCTGCTGCATTTACCTCTCTATGCACTTGCAGCTGATGCACTTACATCTCTATTCACCTGCAGCTACTGCATTTACCTCTCTATGCACTTGCAGCTACTGCATTTACCTCTCTATGCACTTGCAGCTGCTGCATTTACCTCTCTATGCACTTGCAGCTGCTGCATTTACATCTCTATTCACCTGCAACTACTGCATTTACCTCTCTATGCACTTGCAGCTGCTGCATTTACCTCACTATGCACTTGCAGCTGATGCATTTACATCTCTATTCACCTGCAGCTACTGCATTTACCTCTCTATGCACTTGCAGCTGATGCATTTACATCTCTATTCACTTGCAGCTATTGCATTTGCCTCTCTATGCACTTGCAGCTATTGCATTTACCTCTCTATGCAGTTGCAGTTACTGCATTTACCTCTCAATGCACTTGCCGCAACTGGATTTGCCTCTCTATGCACTTGCCGCTACTGCATTTACATCTCTATGCACTTGCAACTGCTGCACATGTACATCTCTTTGCACTTGCAACTACTGCATCGTTTCTGTTTTTTAAAAAGAAAAGAGAAGGCTAGATCCCGTATCACCATACCTTTTATTGTTCTATCCTCTTTCCTCTTTTCTAGATCTGTTTTACTTCTAGGTAAAAATCCATTACAACGTGATGGCAATTCACAGCAGAAAGCATTGTGATGCATGGGAATCACTCTCTCATGATGAAGGATGCCAAGGCAACAGAGTGAGGTCTGCAATCAGTTGGTGACATTCTTAGTAATGACACCAATTGAAGGTGATGTTGCCAAATTCAATGCACCGAGAACTGGAACTATCATTATTTCCCCACTCACAAGCCCTCAACTTATTAATGGCAGAAGAAGCAGAGGGGGAGCTTCCCCCCCCCCCCAAGGTCACACTACGAAGACAAATTAATAACCCAGGCCAGCAACACAGGTCTTCCATCCAGCCATATAGCGGGGCCAGAAGGCAGTATCCACTTCCTGATCCATTGGGACTTCCTATGCACCCCTTGGGATTGGCATATACATGGGGGAACCTTACCAAAGGAAGCACACGCTTCCTCTTGTCTGTGTATCACCCAGGGATATACAGGAAGAAGGCCAAGACTAGGGTGACCAGCGTTTCAAAACAAAGAACCGGGACCGGTCCAACACATGAACGTAGGATTGCATCTAGCCCGTATACCGTCTCCCCCCTCCGTGGGATCCCACAGTATTTCCAGCACTGCTCCTGCACTGCTCCTGCATATACCTTGTGTGCTTTTGACTGTGGATGTGAGCATGTTAATAGCAAAGGAACTTCTGCTCCGACCGACTCACGTCACAGGTATTCACTTCTTCGCCAGTCTCTGTGGCTGGCATCTGAAAGGTTGGGGGTCAGAGCCTATACCGCGATGGTGGAGATCTATCTAGCTTACAAGATGCTGCAACATTCCCAAACTATCATGCTTTTTATTTGGTTCATAATTGGTGTGGACTGTGGATATTTAATCATTCCCTGCTGGGATTGAGCAAGCGGTCACCCCCTCTTGCCTCAAAACCGGGACAGGGTTTTTCCATAAACAAACTCTCTAGAGGGGGTCAGAGGGTATAATTCTGGGACAGTCCCAGCACAGCTGGGATGTCTGATCACCCAAGGCAAGACCCAACTGGCAGCAGCACAGGGCCTCCCATGCAAGAGGATGGCATCCTTTATGCTGAACCAATCAGATGCCATACACATCTTTGCCCCAATAATGACATCTTGCTGACGCGGGGGGCCCGTGCCAGAATCCCCATGCCTCTAAGCAATGTAATAGCAGGCGCTCCAAGCACCCGCTCTTATGTACCTCAATTTATCAACGTAAGGAGAATGGAGTCCTAAATTTGCCTCGTTGGGAGCAAAACCTGCATCGTCTGGGGGGAACACAGATATTAGGAGTGTGTTCCACCATGGAAGAAAAACAATCTCTCCCCGAGATAGCCCAAACAGTGTCATAGCTTGTAGCCGCACAACTCATTTAACCCTTAATGCAATGCTTGGTGTGGTATTTATTTAAATGTATTTTATTTTAACCAGTCAATAAATTATTCCATTGCACAAGCCCTTATCTAGGCCCTTGCTCAATTTGGAGTTTTTGTCTGCAGCTAGTTTATGTTGTTTCTCGGTTTCCTGAGTGTAACTGTTTCCTGGGAGCTGTGTATGGACAGCAAGGGGTTAAGCTTCCCTCTATCCCTGATCGCGGTAGTGACAGCACCACATTTCCACTGGTCCGCCTGTATTGACAGTGATGGACATGGCAACCGCAACCCCCCCCCCCCCCTCTCCCACCGTTCCTGCAGGAGGAGCAGGGATGATGGGCGGAGTCCAAGCCGACGTTAGCAGCAGTTTATATATTCAGGGAACCCAATCATGGCAATTTGCATGAAAGGAAACAGCATTTTGGGAACCTAAGAATTACCACATTATTTTCCATTTGAAATATGTCTTTCATAGTTCCTCTGCATGAAACCGCCCTGATCAAATCATGCAAATTGGGCTCTCTGGCTTTTCATTTGCCGCAACAATCACCCTAACAAGAAGATGCACGTACATCCCAATGAGTGACAGCACCAGGAGACAAAGGTAGTGTTACGTTTTTTTTTTTACAGGACTGGCATATAGGAAGGAGAGCAAGCCTGTAGCCTGTCTGTGGAGATAGGTTGGTGGGGCAGGGGGTAAGATCACGTCCCAGAGCTAGAAGTGTTCCTTTTTATCGCCGCTGGGTCTCCCTCCCAGGGAGATTTGTATCCCCCTTCTGCAATTATGGGTTATGGGAGGTGTAGCCCCAGGGAGGCCTGGCCCCTCAGCAGCAAGTAGGAGTGACAAGACCTGACGGAAAGCTGCCTGTTTAGAGAAATGCCGGCGCCAGAGAGAGGGCCAGGGCTCATGAGCCTTTCATCCTGTAAGTAATAGCGGATTACAGGGATTGTGCTCTGGTGTGCTGGGACCCCTCGTCCATTATAGTGTCGCTTTACAGCATCGGGTTGCAGAAAAGCCTAAGTGCATCTTTTGGGTGCCTGTCTATTAGACTTCAGGCGGCCGAGCCTAGCGGCTGTCCCTATAACATTCCCCGACAATTAGTCAGGAATGTCCGCTTAGGCTCGTGAATCACAAGTTGGGGGTGAGATGGGGCTAAGCCACTCTCCTTTCTATCCTTGTGCCTTATAACTGAGTGCCCTACAGGCGCTCCTGAGAACTCGACGGATAGCATGGAGGCGCTATCCTAGTGTTGTACTACTTGCGCGCACCAGAGAAGTTACTCTTTTATTCTGGTAATTTTATTACTATTATTACTATGGTATTTATTGAGCGTGGACCTAGTTTGAGACGCAACAGAGCACTTTACAGAGGTGTACACCAATACAGATACATAACAGAGCACTTTACATAGGTATACACCAATACAGATACATAAGAGCGCATTTCAGTGGTAAAAACAGAACAGACATACAGCAGGGGGTAGAATACAGAGGGGGACAGAGGAGGCGTACAACTGAACTGGTTGGCGGGCGTCATCTAGCGCGTCAGGTGGCGCAAGGGGCAACGTGATGGCCTAGGTGTTTTGGAGGAGCGACACCTTGAAGAGGTGGGTCTTGAGTTATTTTTTTAATTGTAGGAGCGTGGGGGCATGTCTGATGCCGATGGGGCGGAGGTTCCATATTCTTAGGGTGTAGGCAGAGCAGCCTCGTTTTCTTGTTCCTTTCCTTTTTGCAGCTGCAGATTTCAAGTCTCTACGTGTCCTGACTACTGGTGGTGCACTGTCCGCCAGAGATGCAGAGTTTCTCCATGCGGTTGCTGGCTGACTTGAGAGTGACTGCCTTATAGATGATGCAGCAAGACTTGAAGATGATTCATGCCTGATATGGGAGCTAGTGAAGGTCGATGAGGGCCGGGGTGATGTGGTTTTATCTGTTTTAGACCATTGATGAGGCGTGCGGCCTCGTGTAGGACACTTCACAGGTGCACAAGGGAGGATGACGGGAGGCCTTAGAGGGGTGAATAGTCCTTTTTTAGGATAAAATAGCTGAACTGAGCCTATATAATCTCATCAACTCATAGGCGCTAATGAGCCTATGAGGCGTATTCATAAAAGTAAACCACTCGACCGGTCTATGCATTTAAGTGTGCACATTTCAGTTCATGACCTGTGGGCCTCTATTTAATAAAGCATGTATTCAAATGTTACACACTCTGTGATTGTCTCTCCAGCTCCTATTTCTCTGGATTGCCATACTCTGGGAAATCACATCATTTTGAAGGGCACTTGCGGGGACCTTACCAGGCTCTCAGAGCATTATGGTATGTGGTATTTCCCTGTCAATGGCTTTCCAAAGTCCTGCTGAAATCCATCATGTATGATCAGGTTTTAGATACTTCGTATCTCAGGGACTGTACACATGCCCCACTCCTGTGACAACAGGTACACTTTCAGTAAAGACAAAACCAGTAATAAACAAAGCGGGCGTTACTCTCACAGCTCAACACATTTAAATGTACCTATCACTTTTACAAACTTTTAAAAGACAGCAACACAAAAGGACAAAGAGGGGTTGACAAGGAACCATGTGATCTAATGATCTAACTGTACTCTTTACAATGTAAGTCCTGCAGTCCCCCCCACTCTGTGTGTGTATATATATATTCAGTGAAAAAACACAGGTTAGGCGAGAGTTAGGATAATCAGATTTAACATGAAAAATATATAGCAACTAAACCTTTTAAATTCTGATTTAAAAAAACCTTGGTTATGAGTGAGTTAAGGTGATCAGAACAGACGCAACGAAACCATGGAAAATCAGCACTTGCACTTCAAAAAAAGTCCACTATAACTATGCACCCCTGTTGCGCTGCATATGACCACAATGAAGACATCACAGATGACATTGCTAATTACATCATACATGACATCCCTGATGAGATCAATAATTACATTGTATATGACATTAGTGATTAAGTTAGAATATTTTGTTGACCTATTTTGAACATATTTTATTGTATTATACCTAACAATAATAACAACATGACATGGCACAATACACTGATATAGAAGTATGATATGATTACGTGTGGAGCATTCATTTGTAGTATTTATCAACTAATACAATTTAAAATAAAAAATTTGTAACGTTATACAAATGATTTGAGATTCATGTATTAGTAAACAATTACAATAATTCATTGCAGCAAAAGTACCTGATTCAGGTAAATCTATTTCATGTATTTCAATCATAATATAATACGTATATGTAGTAGTAAAAATAAGAATAGATGGAAGTAGAAACATGTTAAATAGTGTTATGAATATACAAAATTAATACATTTAATTTTTCAATTCTCCTTATTGTAATAAAATTACATGAATACATTCTTTTCTAAATGACAGGTTTTATTAAAAAAAAGAATCACATATAAAAGAAAGTACGTGCCCATGTGCATTGTGATAGTCTAGAATCTAAGAATTCGAAGTTTGGTCAATATACAAAATAATTCAGTTACTTATGCCACATAATTACATTTATAGACAAGTAATGAAAATTAGAAATTACATTTTTAATTATAGACACATCAATTGTATTACTAATATTTTTAGTCATTTCTTTTGAAAATAAATTACCAATTTATATTAAAATACAACAGCTTTCCTTCAAAAGTACATAAATGCTTATATACTAGTCTTCTTTGTAATAATGTGTGTCATACTTATAATTCTGTGCCGTACACTATATTTAAAGAAACAAGCGCAGTTTACAATGTACTATGTAAGCCTGAAATATGTGCATATAATTAACTAAATAGGTTTTTGTATAGTGCATCACTCACCCAAAGGTCTCAGGGCGCTCACGTGGACAAACAACAAAAAACAAATCACAACTACACAAAAAACATAATGTTATGTAACAAAACAGAGTTGGCATATTTCAAAATGTAATAGTGACGCCATCAGTGAGATCATCAGTGATGTCATATATGATGTAATTAGTGATGTCACCTGTTTTGTAATCAGTGATGTCATCATTGGGGCGATACGCTGCACAACAAGGGGAGCATAGTTAGGGGGGACTTGCTTGAAATGCGAGTGCTGAATTTCAGGGGTTTTGAAGCTTAAATCTGATCACCTTAACTCTCTCCTAACTAAAGGTTTTTCACTGAATTTCAAGGGGTTTGTTATAATAAAGTTTCTTTGGGGGCCACTTTACATGTTGCCACAATAGCTTTCTTTGGGGCCCACTAGCCATGGCCTCTGGCCAAGGCCACTGTGCAGGTTGCACCAATAGCTTTTTTCGGGTCCCGCTAGCCACGGCTGTGGTCATTTTACATGTCGCACCAAAAGGTTTCTTCGAGGCCCACTAGCCATTAATTGCCTTTGGCCTTGGCCACTGTACATGTTGCACCAATAGATTTCCTTGGGGCCCACTAGCCATGGCATTGGCCCATGTCAATAGTTGTGATCTCTGTAGAGGTAAATTATTTTTGCACTCCCTATACCCACGGTATTCCCCTGATAAGCCGAAAAACGCAAAACAATCAAAATCTCTTCCCCGTCCCCGCAGGCACTCACCACTCCTCTTTCCTTACTCTTCTCAACTGCTTATACCCTCCCTAGTTCTCTCCCATTACCTCAGAGGCATTTTCTTTTCTGAGTATGTCTTGTTATTGCAGCAGTAATACCTCGAGATTCCTCTGGTATTCCCCCGATAAGCCGAAAATGTCTGAACTGTAACTGGCCCCAGACCACCCCCAACTTCACATGGTGACCGCTTTCCCTGTCCCCACCACTATCCTGATGCAATTGCATCCCTTTTCCTCCTCCTTTTTGAGCACTTTTCGTTTTCGGCTTCCACCAGTATTATCGCGGGAATCATTCCCATCGAGCAAAAAAAAAATGGAGGCTTTCATTTCTGAAAAACCTATCTGTTGCAAAGCAATGAGGGAGATATAGCTATTTCTTTGGGAGCAGGGGGCAGCCCCTTCTCTGTCAAATATTGATAAAACGACTGGCAGATCCACCCTAAACCAGCCCAGAAACCAGGTCCATGCTTTGTACCCAACTTGTTTTTTATTTGATCTAAATCTGTCCAGCGTTTTTTGCGCTACGGCTTCACACATTGCACCTTTGCTCTATGGGAAAATGAATGGGAGTAAGACTAAAACTGTGTTTTTTGTTTCCTTACTAACCTTTTCATTTTTTAACTAAACCTTATCCAAATGTCCAGTTTGAGAGGGCCTGTGCCAAACTGTTTGTTTGGAAAATGTGATCAGAATCGATCCAGCAAGTCAAAATGTATTAGCAACAGAATTTTGTGAAAAGTCTATGCACAATGGTTTCACCGTTATAGACCTTTTCAGATAACAGGCCACATATGCCACAGCACCACCCACTAGCCATCCCTAGAAGTTTACCTCCAGTTCAGAGCACTGACACATGCATTGTGGGTAGTGTGCAAATTAGCTCAAAGTATGCCCTTTACTCCAGAAAAATTGCCCTTTTTTATTGGGTAACACTGCTTTATACCTGGCTTTATTAACCCAAGACACACAGCTCTCAAGGATGCCGACTACCACATACATGCTTCACTCACGTTAAGGATCACACATTGTGATTTTTATTAAATAAAATGATGCAGGTAAATTCCATCTCTGAAAGGGAAATCTGCTGATCAGATTCACATATTATAAACTTCATGCCAAAAGCTTAGAGTGTACCTGGGTCCTGCTGCATTAGTATCCTGATTCCCAGCGCCTGATCCACCAGTGGCACAGAGCAGGTTCAGATATCGGTTGCTGAATTTCACGACTGCAGTGACAGCCAGGTCTCTGCAGTGCAGGGCTGCATTCAGGATATGCACCCCTATACCAAAACTGATGATGATCATAAATAGCCTATGATGGTGGCAGGGTAAACTCCAAAAATAATGTATGCCTGAGTTAAGGCATGGTGCATGACACTACCTATAGTCATTGCAGCCCTATCCAATTTGATATCACGCATGTGTCAGCTTCCTCCTGTGAGTCAGTACAGCTGTGGAAGGCGATGCGTATTCTGGCCAGATGGGCTTAGCCTGCCAAATGACAATACAGGAACCTGAATGGCCATGCCTCTTCTTTGATCTCTTTGTGAGGCTAGGTAACGCCCTCCACCAGAGACAGCCATGCACCAGGCGGCTGCCCTATGCCCTAGCATCAAAGGAGAATACTTATTCAAAGGGAGTAGCCTCACACCAGGGTGCTGCATTTCTAAAGGCCTTTGAACTTAGTGAGAAAGCAAGGGGCGGGGTTAGAATAGTCAGGAGAAGTCTGTGCAGTGGAAGGAGACTGCCACCATTTTGTTTCTCTCTGCCTCTGTCTCTTCATCCTGTCCTCTCCACTTCCTCTAGAGCAGTGGCCTTCAACCTATTTTGGCATGCCCCCCCCCCTAAGCACAATGTGGGCAGGCCAGCTCCCCATCCCAAAAATACCAAATGGACAGTAAGTCAAAATGGCTATGAACTATCGCACCCCGTCACTGCACCCTACTCCCAGTATAGTCCCTGGGCTGCCCTACCTGCTCCCATCACACTCTCTGGGCTCCCTCATTCCACTCCTAGCCCAGTCCCTGGGCTCTCCTCACCCTGCCCCCACCACTATCCCATGTTCCCCATTCTGCTCCCACCACAGTCCCTGGGCATCCCTCACCTTGCTCCGAGCACAGTCCCAGGGCCAGTGGCGGCTGGTGAATTTCTTAAGTTCAGGGGCATAAGTATTCCCCCCAGATATACCATAGTGGTAGAATGTAGTGAGGGAGCCCGAACCAATCATGAGGGTCGGGGGACGGGGGGAGTTCACCCCCAGGATAAAAAAATAAATAATTAGTTAACATGTTACATTTTAGAGCATCCTTTAAACTAATTGGGCAAAAAGCCGAACAGTTTGCAATTTGCACGGGGGGGGAGGGCAGGGGGCAGGTATGGTCTGTTTTAATGGACATCTATGATAGATGTCTAGTAAAAATATACCATCTCTGAACCCTGGGCCCTACAGCACCTAACACAATCAATGTGATTATGTGTGTATGTGACAAACACAAACACACACACACACACACATTCGCACAGCAGGCAATCCATCATTCACATGAGCAGCCATCATCACACACGCACTCATAGTACAAGCATACAAGCATCCATACACATATTTAAATAAAAATAAATGAGCATAAACGTACCTTCTGCCCAGCCTTGCATGGCTCATTGACCATGTGTGGCTGGGGAACTGTGTTTCCCTTTCACAGTTCAGCCAGCCCAGGAGCACTCCCTTAGCTGGAAAAAGCAGCGGAGGGAGTGCTCAGTGTTTCACTGGGCTGGCTCCTCGGCTCCTCCATAACAGGTGAGTGGGCCGCTGGTTCAACCCCCCCTCGCCCATTATAGACGAGCTGTCCCTGCCCAGGGCCTGACCCTGCCCCGCTCCTCCCTACCCCACCCCTTGCATAGTCCCTAGGCTCTCCTAACCACACCGTGCATAGTCCCAGGGTGCCCATGGTATCCTAAAACAACCCCAGGGCTCCCCACCAGCTCTAAAAACAATCCAAGGGCCCCTGCCTGCTCCAAAAATAACCTGAGGGGACCCCGCACCCTCTACAAAAACAACCCAAGTGGTCCCCCAACAGCTCCAAAAACAATCCGAGAGAACCCCACCCGCTCCAAAAACAACCAGAGGGCTCCCCCACCTGCTATCCCAGGTCCCCCCTACCCACTCCAAAAACAACCCCAGGGCTCCCCAACTGCTCCAAAAACAACCCAAAAGACGCCCCCACCCTTTCTACAATCAACCCCAGGGCTCCCCCACATGCTCCAAAAACAACCAGAGGGCTCCCCCACCTGCTACAGAAATAACCCCATGTCCCCCCTACCCACTCCAAAAACAACCCCAGAGCTCCCCCACCTGCTTCAAAAAGAACCCAAAAGACCCCCACCCTTTCCACAAACAACCCTTACCTTACCTTGTATAATCCCTGTCCCATTTCGTTCCTGCGACTGGATTCAAAAACCTTGGAAGCATGCTCTCTGGAAAGCGGTTAGAGATTGCACTTCCAGTGTATCTATTTCCTGGGTCAGCCACCCCAACTGACCCTAAGCCTGGCCCGTCACATTGAGCATGTGTGGTGGGGGCCATGGTAGGATAGTCATTTCAGGCTGGTGTCCTGTGCCCACCGCCGGGTATGAGGCCACCCCCACCTCCCCCATCCTATGGGGGCGTCCCCCACAGTTTGAATACCTCTGCTCCAGAGCAAAGCACTTTGGGTGTGATGCCAGAATGGCAAAGTCTACTTCTTTCAAGAACAGGGATTGGAGCACTAAGGCAGGCTAGCTTTAGTCCAATCACCATTGGACTTTTAAAAGAAGGCTCCCACCACTCCTTTGATTCACTCTGGAACAACACCTGAGAAGGATTCACTGGATCTCTTTTTGGAGAGTTATTCTTTCGAAGGCCCTCAGCCACTGAGATGACGAAGGAGCAGTCCAAGGCAAAGACAATCTCTGCCTCCTACCCACTCCCAGGGCACATCGAAGGAGACATTTTGCAGTGGACCAGCACCTGCCATTCGGCACCAAAATCTCTCAGGGCTGGGACAGCAAACCCTGAAAGGGCTCACCCTGTCCTCGAGCCCCTGAATTGGGTCTCACAGCACCTGGAGGACCAGATCTGCTAAGGCTCCCGTTCTTTCACCTCTAAACAGGTCGGACAGCAATCGTAAGTGAATTTGACACCATCAATGCTGAGGGATCGCGCCAAAGCTTCTTTTTGATACTCATCTGAACCTTCAAACAATTGTTTGTACATTGAGCTGCTCGATGCTGCATCAAGTTCTCGCGAAGCCTATCAGCTGCTAGGATCAAATCAAATGCTCGCCGCCAGAACTCGGCTCGAACCGCTGGGGAGTCACTTGCTGACTCAGACCATGGGTTACATCACGACTCGACCAGACTCCCATCTCGAACTGCCACTTCACCAAACCACACACAAAAGCAACAGGATCACCATTTCGACTATCTCTGTCAACTGGAACCTCTGCAGAATCATTCATCGCCCCTTCCCAGCAGTTACAACTCAACTTGGTCCGACCTCGAAGAGATCCTGGTGAGCACCCCGACCTGCATCACCGAAAGCTGCCTTTGGGCTGCACAGAGCTACCGCATTTGAACTGCTTGACGCCTGCTTGCTGCTTGGGCCCAAACGATCGACTTTGCCCGAACTGAGCTTTCTCCGCTTGCATCACCGCTCAAAGCCAGGTTAGATGTCGTCTATCCATCAAATACCTGAAACGATGCACTGTCGACCAATAACTGCCCCTTTGGTCCGTTTCTGCCCTAGAGACTGGTCAAGTCATGTTTGCAACTTTTTCCATCCAAGAAACATACCCTCTTAAGAACGTTGTGGTTTTCACTTACCTTACACCCCAGATTTATTAGCCAGAGTGCTGCATTGTGCTATCTTTGCTTATTCTCTGCTCTTTCCTAAGGGGTGCGTTTTTTGTAGTGTTTTTCTTTGGTTATTTTACAGATGTTGAGTTTTATTAAGGTATATCTATTTTTATAGACCCTTGATTGGTCATTCCCTGTATTTTGGACTGTTGTGCTTTGCTGTTTGAGTCACTCCTGAATCAAATTCACACCCCTCTTAAAAGTATCAAGAGCATAGGCTTCCCTCAGCCACATTACAACAAAAGACGAAGAAGGTATATTTTTTAACTGTGCCTGTTTTACCTTCATGATTTGTAATTTGTAATTTATAACAGGCTTAATAACCAGAGCTTTCTAAGCGCGGACCTGGGGAACTAACCTGTGTTGCTCCGCATCATCTTGCTTCCAAGGTGAGTGCGTTGGCCCCTGAGCTATCCTCCCGCCCCTTTTTGTACTGGCTCTTGATTTGTAGCAGTGTAAGGGCTGAGTGGACAAGTTTGTCTCTGTGGAAGCCACTTAGCAATGAATTGTGGGGATTCAAATTCGCTCAAATTAGCTTCAGGAATGGCTACTTGGTGGTGATGTGCCATATGAGGTGTGTCTGCTGAAATGGCCTATTCTACTCTTACATTTCAGGTAAAAGAGTCTTTTCATGCATTTTGTATATGATGATGTTTGATTCATAGAAAGAAAGAAATGTCCCTCCTCAGCACCACAGGGACTGGTCCAGGAAACTAGTTCTGACCTACTGGGCCCTCCAAATATAGCTTGCCACCATAAAAACACCTACCAGGTGTGTAGTGCTTTCTGGGATATACAGTAAGAAAGCATCCTCGACTTTCTCTTGCACTTCATCTTTATGGGCAGGTTTTAGCCAACTCCCTCTGCTACTATAATACAATGGGCATAGTAGCAGGAAGTGTGTAACCATTTCCTGTACCTTTCATCCACACATACTTAGAGACGCAAGCCTTTCCAGACATTTGTATCTTTAACCAGCGTCTTAAGCAATAGAATGTCCAAGCAGAACTTCACGCAGGCGTTATGCATGGGTTGGTGGGACATTTCTTCCATATCCACATCCTTGTCATATGCTGCCTTGGTCTCAAATTAAAAATGCATCTTTGCAGAGGGCAAGGCTCTAATTAGTGTCCCCATCTTATAAAGTCCATGTCCATTAAATGAGGGAAGCCCTGTCTTTGAAAATGAGGTCTGATAATCAGTCCTCCCCTTTCACAATGGCCCATGTTCAAAACCATAATGCACACATGTACCTCTGTTGAGCCTGTCTGCCGACACCCGTGAAGTGCTGCTTTGTGGTTTGGCAAAATGGCATTAACAGAGTGAAATGTGCATTCTTGCCAGCAGCTGTTGGGACCAAACGTCCAGCATACAGGATCTGCCTTTAACTGTGGGCAATCCTGCCTCTAAATTAAATTACATAATTGTGGGCCCAAGCATCTGGTGGCAGATGACAAATCTAAATACAAGCCATGTCTGTTTGGGATATGGCAGTCTCTGGGACTTCACAATTATATTGGCCAAAACCTTCTGGTGTGGTTTTATTGTCAGCTTGGTTTCACTGTCACCCAAAACAGACCATTTGGTCTGAGCCTCAGCAAAAAGCCTTTGTCTTCCCTGTGAAAGGGTCCTCACTGCCCCCAGTGCACAGACAGAGGTTCAGTGCTTTAAAGGATAGGCTCTGCCAGGCCAAAGGGACTCACACCAGAATGGTAGTTAACAGAGACCAGAGACTTTTAGATGTAGGCAGTGAGGGCTCCCAATCCTTCCTGTACCCATGCCCCACTTCTGGCAGAAGAAACACTCTGGGTATGACATCACTAGGCAGATGATTCTGAAACAGCAGTCAGAACTGAACCCAGTACAGAAGGCTTGAAGGGAGCCCATACACCGTAGAGGATTGCCTACCTAGAAGATGAGCCCACCATGGCTTAGTTGATTCATCTTTGGACATTTAAAGTATTCATCTGAAACCTGGTTGGGAGTACAGTCTCCTACACCGTCCACTGCCATAGCGGTGAGAACAAAACTTCTAAGGAAGAGGCAAGCTCTTCCCCTGACAATCCCAAGGGAATATTTGGGGTGACCTGCTGACTGAACAAAGCCTACTGCAGCTGAGACCACTGATACTCAGGAACCTACTCACCGGAGGTGATAGAACCATGGCAGTTCTCGCTAAAGACGTTCTTGGTTGGGAAGTGCAGAAGAAAGGTCTTAACTTGGCTTTTTGGACACCTTAACAGGATTCCCCCCAGCACTCACAAGTCAAGAAACAGCTCTGGACCCTGTTTTCCAGCTTTGATCCATCTTTGAGTCAACTTGACTGTGTTGAGGTGCTTTTCAAGCAGCTATAAACATTCAGAGCGGACTTTGACACCCAACAATTTTCAATCCGCTATCAAGCCGTCAAGCTGCTGACTTGACCAATAGCCTGTCTGCACTTCAGCATTTGAGCCAATTGCCATTGAAGAACTGCATCACATTTTCCGGCCCTTTTGATCTGACTCAACTGATTCAAGACAATGGCGCGACCTATAAATGCCTGGTTTCTTCACCCGATTTGAGCTGATCACTGCTACAGGACTGCACTGCCTAGATGAACCACCTCAAGTTAAATTGACTGTGTTCACACCCACAATTCTGTGTGAATCAATGACTCTTAACGTTTCAACCCATTTAAAGCACCTAGAAGCATGGCGCAACACTGTTGAGCTCAAGAACAAGCATTTCAAGTTATTTGAAGTGATTCTGTCCCCCTCGTCAACCGTAAAAGGCACTCATGACTTGTAAGACCCCAGTCCCTACCATTTCTAAAGAAATCCTCAGCAAATTGGCATTGCTTCTAAAATGATAGCCTATGCACTCCTGTCTTCAAAGTCAAGTTGCCTTTTTATTTCTAGGTCTACATTATCAGTGTTTTAACATGGCGCCAAACAAGCCCAAAGGCCTCAGAGCATAAACGAACAAATGAAGAAAATGCAAGCCATGATGCATAACAGGACACATAACAAAAAACCTGAAACAAAAACAGGCCAAAATTCTGGATTATGCTACTAGCAAAGAATAATAATGAAAAAATAATTACAGTAATCATAAAAACTTGAGGCATACATTCACAACTGAGCCTTGACAAGGTAATGTAGCTCCTAGACCAGGTCAAGTACCAACCTTAAATTGGACGGGCCATTGGGAAGATCTCTAAGAATCCTCACAAAATGTGGGAGTTTACTACCACCACACCCCACAAGGACACAGTCTCTACTGTTCAGGGAGCACAAGCTGTCAATTTCAACCCTATGCTGAATCTTAGGGTCAGAGGTTCTAATGACCCCCAGCCTGGTCTTCGATCTTAGCTAAGCCGGCACTTTATTTCTAAGGGCTTCCTTAGTTTCATGCCTTGTCGGCTTCTCAAAATGTGTGATTACAAAGTTTCTTCTGTCCATGACAAAACCACTCAGTGACTTGTCCAGTATCTCAGGCAGACAGTCCTTACGCCCTTGCAAGCTCTTAGAAAAACAAAGTTTTAGTTTGGAGATAACTGGGGGAACGGACATAAAGATGCTTGAAGGGACTCATCAGTGTTGTAGTAATAAGTCACGTACACGACAGCGAGTTATTGTGGGTTTATTGGTAGGGGAATGGTGGAGCTGGTGGAGGGATCTTCCTCTAGAACTCACAGAACTCAGAGATATGACAAATAGATATAACATCTCCCCCCATAAACAATGAACAGGAGAGGAAAGGTGAGGCAGAGAACAGGAGAGAAGGATCCAGGTACAACAGGTGTAATCTCTTAAAATGGTAGTTACATTCTTTGTTCTGAATCACAACAAAGCAAAAGGAGAGGGGAAAGGAAAAGGAAAAAGAAAGAAAGGAATGAATAACAGACAAGGGAATTTGATGTATGCAGAGGCATGGGCACATCAATAATAAATATATTCTTTGTTTCCGCAAGGATTTCTTCTTCTCGCCCCTCTAAATGAACTCTGATAATCATGCGGTATCATTGCGGTGTTATCATTTGATTCTGGAAGTGCAGCACCATCACCTCAGTCACTCTCCCACCATTCTCCATAGACAGTCGGAGCCATTGAATCAGTATTCTGTAGTCCTTCAGTATATCCCATCTATTCCTTGAGGCGTGAACCACTTTATCAGTTGACGATTTCGTACCAACCTCAAGTAGGACACTCTTCTTTCCAACATCCTTTATCTGCTGACAGTCACAGTATTTTGACAGACCCTTCAGTACCCTTTGTGGGTTCCTGACATGCACCCAATCATCTTCTTGGAAAGACAGCTTGTGGGCACCCTTGAAACTGTCATAATACTCTTTGTACTTGCGTTGATTTTCTTCAACTTTCTTGAGTACATTTTCCATGTTTGCATTTCTGGCATGCTTTTTTTCCATCCAGACCTGGTCCGGTATATTACAAGATGCTGTACCTCTCATCACAAATGGTTCGACACCAGTGGATGAGCGTGGAGTCATTCTGTAAGCATTGAGTGTCTCCTTTAAGGTTTCTCTCCATGGTAAGGCATTTGCCACCGTCAGCTGTATAGAATGTTTTATTACTCCGTTCATTCGTTCTACTAGGCCATTTTCCTTGGGGTGGTAGAGTGGCGTGTGCCTATGATGCATACACTTGTTCCTCAGAAATTGTTGCATCTGGTTGGAAACAAACTGGAACCCATTATCCGTCACAATTTCCACCAGATCTCCTTCTCCGTTGAAAACCTCTTCCAAAATCTTCACCACTTTCCCAGTACTGATGGAGTCTTCCATAACACCCCACTCTACCCACTTAGAGGTGTAGTCTACTAGGCAGAAAATGAAGACTTTGTAGTTTCCTAATGTCACAAACGGGCCAGTGATGCCCATCGCAAGTTTGCAACACACTTTTTCAGGAATCTTTATAGGAATTAAAGGTGAAATGCATGGTTTTTTAGACTTATCACTATTTTCACAAGGTTAACATGTTTTCACCACCCCTTCTGCTTCTCTCAACATACTCGGCTACCAGCATTTCTCCTTTAGGTGACTATTGGTAAATTCCCTTCCAATATGTCTTTTATGTGCAAGTTGCAGACTTTTCCCACTGTGGAGGAATCAGACACCCGCCTCTACATAGATATCCCCGGTTTATGCATATCTCAGAATTAACCTGAGAATATTCTTGAAATTCATCTCTATTCTCTTTCCATCCTTCATGGACCATGCGTTTCGGCCATTTCATCTCCTCATGTTCATTAACAGCCACTTCCCATTCTTCTTTGGAAATGGCTCTCTAAACATTTGCTATGATATATTCTTCTTCCTCTTCCTCTCCATACTTTTTGTCTATGTCATTCCCAGGTAATGTTGATAAGCAATCTGCTACCACATTCTCATGGCCTGGGACATACGTCACTTTGATGTTATATTGCATTATATCTACTAACCATCTGTTTACTCTTGCCGATACTTAGAGGGACTTAGATTACAATATAATGTGAACAAGGGGCTTATGGTCTGTTTTTATTGTGACTGGTAAACCCCATAATAATGTTCTGAAGTGTTGGAGTGCCCAATGTATTCCCAGGGCCTATCTCTCAATCGTAGAATAGTTCCTTTCTGCTTGATTTAAGACACGTGAGGCAAACGCTATGGTTACCATCATTTCCATCCTGGATTTGTTTCAGTACACATCCCAAACCAATTCCACTCGCATCAACCGTCAGTATGCTGGTAGCCGATGGCGAGAACATTTTTAGTGTGGGAGCATTTCTCATTCTATCTTTAATTTCGGTGAATTCGCTTTGACATAGTTCAGTCCGTTCAAATGAAATGTTCTTTTTCATAAGTGTTCTCATGTTTTCCATCTTATCAGCAAAATTAGGGAGACATTTTGAATAGTATTCGCCCATCCCTAAAAATGAGCGCAGTTGATCCTTGTTTGCTGGTGGAGACATTTTTTATATTGTTTCCACTAATTTGGTCTTTGGTTTTATCCCATCTTGAGTGATGGCATGTCCCAAGTATGTCACTTCCTTCAGTTTAATCTTGCACTTTTCAAATTTGAAAGTTAGTCCTCTTTCGCAGATGGTTTGTAGGACTCCCAACAGTTTTGCTTCATGCTCTTCCTTGGTCATGGCTGTGATTAATATATCGTCCTGGAAGTAGTATACTCCTTCTAGACCCCCCCAAACAACTGTTGCATTAGTCTCTGAAATACAGCGGCCGCTTACGCTAAACCAAATGGCATGCATTTGAATCCGAATGTTCCTAGTGGGGTCACGAAAGAAGTAAGATGTCTCAAACCATCCTCTAATATAATTTGATGGTAAGCTCACAATAGGTCAGGAGTAGTGAATCTCTTAGCTGGTTTCAATGTCAGCAGCATTTCATTAATGTTGGGAAGTGAATGCCTTTCAATCCATACACTGAAGTTGAGATCTCTCAAATCTACACACATTCTGATGTTGTTGTCTGGCTTCTGAACGATGACAATAGGGGTCAACCATTCAGGAACATTGGATGAGTCAATGATCTGCTCTTTGCATAACCTCTTCAGTTCTTCTCTTAAGGCATCCTTTGTGCCAATTGAAATGTTGCGCACCTTGTACACACTTGGTCTGGCATCTCTCTTCAGTTCTATGCAATGTTGAAATCCTTTGAGCAAGTGTAACTTGCTCATTCACACTCAATATGGGTTGGGCCTCTCCAGGGTGCATCTTCATGCGAAGAACAGATTGTTTGTCCCACCCAACAATGGAGGATCCATGTTTTGCCGCATATAATTTACAATATGTGCATCTATCCTTGAACTTGAGGTGGACCCATTTGTATCCCACTACGCAGATGGGATTTTTACCATATCCCACAGCTCTGATGTTTGTAGCCCTTAATTCCTTTACGCCTCCACCCAGAGTGTTGGTATATACTTTGCAATCTACCACGGGAACCTGTGCCAATCATCATTTGTAATATATGACCATTTATTGTTAATTGTTCCCATGGTCTTTTCCTTGCATTGTTATTGATTGAGAGTATGATTGTGGGCATTTCACCCTCTTCTACTACGGTGAGGAGGCTACTCAGTCCACCAACCTCTTCTAGAGCTTTGACGGTGCTTCTGTTCATGTTTCTTCTGCACTCATTTCTACAAGCTCTCCCATAATGCCTATTGAACCACGATTTGAAACACTCTGTGATACTGGCGGGGCATTCCTTTACCCCGTCGGCATGTTTGAAACTACCACAACAGTAACTTCTGGAATTCGGATAGTTGCTTGTCCTGTAGGAATTCTCAAACCAACTGTTTTTCATCATAATGGGATTTTACCCTTTTTTTTATCATCACCACCTCAAAATTCTCATTTTCCTGATATTCTGTCCCCAGTTGTACTTTTTCTGTAGATGAGGCCTGATGTCTCTGCTGGATAGCTTTGATGCACTTGTTCCCCATTTCTACTGTTCTCACCATCTCTATTGCCTGTTCAAGGATGGGGTCTTTTGCTTGCCATAAACGTTGATGAGTGTGTGGGTCTGCCGTGTTTAGTACTAATTGGTGCCTGGTGTATTTGTCAGCCATACATGTGAATTTACATGTGGCTATCAATCCTACCAGAGCTTCTACATAATTATCCACTGACTCCCCTTTATTTTTTTTTCTTGTGAAAAAGTAGTAACGAAGGAGCACATTGGTCTTGTTGCCGAAATGCCGCTCCAATTTCACCATTGCTGAATCATATTCCTTGTGTGATGTATCTTCCCCTCCATCACATGGTACTATGTCAGGTAGTGTGTGATAAATGTGCAGCCCTTAGCTTCCCAGGCAATTTAAGAGTGAGGCTTCCTTGAGGTCATCATTAAACTTTGCCCTGCCAATTGCTCTTAAATACACCTGGAATGAATCAGTCCATTGTTTCCATGGGATTGGGGGATCTACCGGGGTGGCAAGCAAAGAGCAGGGGGTGAAACGTTCTGCATGGTATGTGCTCATGATTTATTTTCTTGTGCTGCCGTCTTAATTAATCTCTCTCTGTTTTAGTGTGCACTGTGGAGATCCTCTATTGTTTTAATCTTTTCCTTTTTTTGTTTTACTTCCTCCTTTTACTGCGGTATTCACTGAAGCACGTTGCTTCGTACACTGTTCACCGCGCAATGCTGCAGGTTGAGGAGGTGTTGCTTGGCAACGTCCCTGCTGGCGGTGGAGTGCATTGGAGTGCAGGGCGACTGTGCACACGCTCAACCTCCTTCCTGGCCGGTAATTAGAAACATCCGCGTGTGGGGTGGATTGAGGTGAGACCCTAATTTTGTGGTGTTGATAGCCAAAGTGAGGAGCAGGGGCTCCTTGGATGCGGAGTGGCAGCACACTACAATAGGTGCCTCCTATCTTGGCCGTTCATCTGTCGTGGTTATGTGTTCCTCTACGTCATTCCCGTCGCAGTCCCCTAGTGCCTCCTCGCCGCCAATTTGTTGTAGTAATGACTCATGGACACGATAGCAAATTATTGCGGGTTTATTGGTAGGGAACCGTGGTGGAACTAGTGGAGGGAAATTCCCCCTATCAATCCCCAACCATCTCTATCACCACACGAGTTCCAGAGTCTCCATGCAAACTCTAAAACCCCCAGAACTCAGACAAATGACAAATAGATATAACAATCGGCTACCACAGGCAGTGTTGATATCAAGGCGAATGGATCAAACGTCACTTTCAGCGTGTTGACAGATTTGTCCTCCAGGCGGTTCAACTCACTTAGTGCTGTCTGACAAGACTTGTCAACAGTACCTGAAACATTCATGTCCCTACTATCTTTGAATGGTTGCATAGTAATCTCGATCCCAACCGATTTCAAAGGTAACTGATCGGTTTGACAAATGTGTTCAGCTTTTTCCGGTTGAACCTGTAGTGCGCATTTATGTAAGGAGTCAATCCATACACAGAAATCCACAACATTATTGCATTAAGATCATCTATAATATTTTCCTTCACACAAAGCCATTCCTCAGGGCTGATTCGCTCAATTTGCTTGACACCCAATCTAACATGGCCCGGGGGAGGTTGTAGAGAGGATTCCATAGCAACTTTCTCCATTCTGTTCGATGGAGATTGTAAGAGCGTGGGAATAGGGGCACCCATCCTTTCCAAGCCCACACTTGGCAAAGGTGAAAACATGCACCGACTGGCTTCATCCTCATTGTTGGAGAAGCCAGCTCTACGGTCCTGGAGATGCTGTCTCCTCTGCGCGCTCTGTGCCAGGAGTTTTGACAACCGACTCCCCTTAGAAATTGGAGGTGTAGGTGGAATACTATACTCTGTGGGGGCCAAAGTCCCAGTATTAGGTATTTCTTGGAGAGACCCCTTTCTTGCCTCTAAACCACCATGTATAAACTAGGGAAGCGGGGAGGGTAATTCAGACGTAATCTCCGATGTCATCATTTTTTTAACATGAGCTCTAGTTACAGGCATGTTAAACTTACAGTATTATCCACGCAGGCAATGTACCCTCCCAATACACAGGTACAGCCTTACAGCTCAAGGGTAGCATTACCACAGGAACGTACTCACCGCTCCTCAGGGCTACAATCCCATTAATCTCCTGAAAGCACACCAAGGACTTCTATAAAACCCTGCCGCCAGAGAGCCCGGTGCTAGGTAACCACACCAACCACACCAGCACCAAGACGTCACTGCGGCCGCTACAGGGAAAGAGATCCTACAACAGGGCATTTTTATTAGAGGGTATCCTAAACTGAGACAGAGTTGTCAGACAGACGCCCAGTAGGCGAATAAAGGACACCAACACCGACCGAGACCTACTTTCCAAGGTGATGTTCCAGGTGACAGCATCCAGGAACAACAGGCCCAACAGCAGCTTCCTCCAGCTGCAATCCTCATGTTAGTTGTGTTTAAGTATTCTAGTTTTATATAACCTTTCTTTTGTCTTGGTACCACAGTACTGTTATTGTTTGGTCTGCTTCAGTACCAGCTACACGTATCCTGAAGAGCATAGACTGCCCATGGCACATGCTACCTTAAAGGGCTTGACAGAGAAGAGGACTCTGCTCCGTGGACCCCTACTGATCGGAAGACAATCAAACATGGCTGGAGATCCATGGCATCCTTTCCAGTCTGGAGCTTCTTTTCCTGCGATATTTGCCCTTATAAAGTTCCAACAGCAGGTCCTGTATGACGTCTGACTCGCGAAATAACCTGAGAGCTCTATGCACCATACGAGACACACTACACAACAGCGGACATTCGGACCTCTTTTATCCTAAAAGGACAATAAGAAAGACTGATACGTGAAATTGGAACTTGGGTTTCCGGAGAAAGAATAGATATGACAAAAGGTTTGGAATAAACCAAAGGTTTAAATAAAAAAATAAAAATAAAATAAGAGGCGAGGAAGGTGTACCTGCAGAGCTGTGCCCATTTCACCTTTTTGCTCGGGGTCACTGCTGGTTTAGTAGTAGTATAGGGTGGAGTCGGAGTTGTACGTACTTCTGCAGAGCAGTAGTCATTTTGACACAATATCAAAAGGAAAAATGGAATACTGTGCCTTAGAGGGGGTGACGAGTCGGGGGAATCCTGCTCAATCCACCTTTTTGGAGGCACATTGGGTAGCGGCCAGACCATCCCAGACTCCTGTGTGTCGGCACCCTCAAAACAGGATGGGCCGTGTCTCTAACTCTCCGCACCCACTGGGCTTTAAGTCAAAACAAGGGAAGGAACAACACATGGCACAACACATGGCCAAACACATGCAGAACATCTTACCTGAAGTCAAATCGGAAGGAGGGGCACAGAGGTCTGCCTCCAGCCAGTACATAGACAAAAATAGGTGGCATCAGTTGATTATGGGAGGTGTCATAGTAGAGTGGGGGCAGGGATTAAATAAAGGGCAATAATGACAGGAAGGCAATGGTCAACACAAGACAATAGTGATTCCAGACAGACACAATCTAATGAGACTCCATTTCAGACCTGCCATGAAGGCTGAGCGTGCTGTGCACATTAGGCCACCATCATCCATGCCTTCTGAGAATATGGGGAGGGAGTGGGGAAACGTTTGGCTCATAATCTCCGTAAATTGGAAAAATCAAGGAAGGTCAATTTACTCAACACGGGAAGACCAGACCTCAAACTGGGACATCCGCCAGTCTTTACACAAACATTCGAGCGAATTATACCTTCCTCTGTAAATACCCAGACTGGATACCGTGAAGACATTTTTCTCAGACCTACCAGTGCTTAAATTGTCGTCTGTCCCATTATAAAAAAAATAGAAGCCCCAGTGTCTGGGTAAAAACATGGGCATCACCGCCAACTTGATGGGTTTGAGCAGCACTCTGGGGCTTAAAGGCCCCCCAGGTAAATGTTATAGTACTTTTCTAAGTTCTTGGTCCCTGTGCTGTGGGGTGCTGTTTAGTAGCATCCCAGAAAGGGACTGCATTCCTAATGACTAAGGACCTCACCACAAGTTGGGCATTATCCCAGCGGTAAATGCGCCAGGATACTGCCCAATGTTATTAGCGTTACCGCAGCTCGGTCCAGTGCAATTTGCGCCAGATACGGAGTTGCGGTGACGCTGTTAGTCCCCATTTAATTAGAGTCCTGGACTCTATAGGGATGTTTGGCACTGTTACTGCTTGTGGTAATATCACCGGCGGTAATAGCACCGAAAATGGGCAGAAAGGGGAGGTTTTTACTTCCAGCAAAAAGCTGGAGGTAGACCCTCCACTTCCTGTCCAAACTCAGGATTGGGCGGAGCGGTATTGCAGCAGTAATAGCGTTACCGCTGCATTTTTACTGCTCTGCCCAATCCCTGATGAAGCCCATTGACATTAAATATACCCCAAAATAACATACTAGAGCTGGGTTAAAAATTAAGATTCAATGAGCAAGAGCTATAACAAGCTCCTTGGCGTTAGGCATCACCCGGCAGGCAGGAGCTGCCGCTGGGGAAGAAGAAGTGACATTTTAATTCCGCACGAGATGCGCACTTTAACTTTTTGCCCATTTTGTATGGTCCATTATATTTAATTGTGTCCTAATTCTTCTTTATGTACATTCTCAAGCAGTGAAAGTTACTGCCACATCATATGCATGTCTGAAAAGCACTAGTTGGGCCGGTTAGCCAAAAGTAGCTCCTGGTAGCTGTTGGATTTAAGCTAACTAGGCTCTCTTTCTGATGGCTTCTGCATTTACCGTGACCTCAGGGAGGGCTGCCTGCTCTCCCCTTGTCCCTTCAACCGAGGTACTGAAACCCTAGCACTGACCTTCAAGTCAAGCCTGAAATTGAGGGATTTTCCTCTCGTGGCTCTTGCTCCAATATCCACCTTACTTTTGATGACCTGTAGATGCTGGTGGCCAATCCTGCATCTTCGGCAATGGGCTTGTTTGATGTCTTTGGCATGTTCATAGCGTTAGTAAGTTTAAGATCAACAAATCCAAGACTGCGGCTTTCTTGCTTCCGTTCTCGGTGCAGGCGTATGTTTGATGGCTTGGGCATTAAATGGGCGAAGGGCTGCTTCACCTTCTTGGAGGTGCAAATAAGGAGGGAATTTAATTATTTATTAAGGACACATTTGAAATTGATCTTGCAGAAATGAGGAAGCTCCTTATCCTGTGGTCTAGGGTAGCACAATTGAGATGGCCCTCCAGCACCCCCCGCTTCCTTTATGTCTTCAGTAGGCTCCCACTGTCCTTGAAGCTGAAGACCACTAAGCAGCTAAAGAAATGCTTCATAAACTTTCTATGGAAGAGGGACCATCTCAGTATCACACAAAAGGAGCACTATGAAGGGTGTCTCCAGCTTCCCCAATGGGCGTAAATACCACAGTGTATGTACCCTACGGTGTGTGAACTACAGGTCCACGCCCAGCTCTGTTTTTTTTAAAACAATTTTTATAAATTTTTACAACAAACAGTCAACAATAAACAGCTCCAGCAGTATTTATCACACCATTTGGAACATCATAAAGATACCTTTAATTATCTACTGCTTACCCTTAACCCTCCCCCCAACTTGAGCCTACACAATCTCACTTTCCGCCTACTATGTCTCAGGGGGTATCTCCCCATCAGTGTTCTCAGCGGTGTCATCGCTTGAACAGTCCTGGGTGAACCCCAACAGTGTGGCCACTAAGTGTTTCCAGGCCGTCAGGGTTTCCACTTCCCCCCCCCCCCTATTGGCTGCTTCTCCCCACACTACTGCTTCTGCTTCGGTCCATTTCTAGAGATCTTTCCACCAAACTTCTATATTGGGTCTGTTACATGCTTTCCACCCCATAGCAATTCTGCTAGTATTTCAATTGACGCGGTCTAGGGAACCCATTTACCATGCACGCCCACACTGATTGTACGTTCAACTTGATCCCTTTCTCGTTTAATCGGTGGGCTACTTCTCCCCAGAACTTCCCAATTTCATGGCATGCCCAGAACATGTGTATCATCCCTGCATTTTCCTGCCCACATTTGGAGCATGTTTGTCTGTCTGCGTTTGGGAATCGGGCAATTCTTTAGGGGGTCATGTATGCTCTGTGGGTTACATATAGCTGTATTTGTTGTAACCTCGTGTTCCTGGACACTTTTTTATGGTACCCTTGTGCCCGCTCCCACAACCCATCAGTCATGAGTTCCCCTGCTTCCTTCTCCCAATCCCATCTCAACTGAGTGACTTCCTTCCCCACCCTGGACATCAGTAATTCATAGATTCGAGAAACCTTGTGCCCTCCCTCTGCGATATCACATAATGTCTCAAATGGCCGTGTCACGTTGTTCTTCCATTATTTCCCCAGCCCTTGTCTTCCTCACCTGCCTTACTAATCTGGTATAGGTAATATATTGCCCCAAGTGTAGCCCTGATCCTTCCAACAGCTCATTAAATTCCTTTATTTCTCCATCTTGCCGTATATCTCCCAAAGTTGCAATTCCCATCGGTTCCCAATGCCTACGAATCATCTTCCTCAGTTGCACATCTCCGCCTGTCAATGCCACTAGCGGCACTTGCGTGGAACACAGAGTCGGGTTCTGCATGGCCTGACAAGCCTTACGCCATATTTTCCATCCCAGTTCCAACATCCCCAGGCTTCCTTTTATCACTAGTTTGGGCAACCATATCCAATCTACCAGGAAAAACAGGGCACATTCAAATCCTAACAGTCTGGACTCCGATGTTGAATCGTCCGCCAGCCATCTAGCCACATATTGTAATTGACTGGCCACATAGTAAACCTCGAAGTTAGGTAGCTTAATACCCCCTTTGTCATACGTATTTTGTCATTTCCATAAGGCTATCCTATTCCTAGTTCCATTCCAAATAAAGCCCCTGCACATGCTCTGAGTTTAACAAAGAACCGCTTGGGTATCATGTATGGTATATTCCCAAAAAAGTGTAGTAGCCTAGGTAAGACGACCATCTTCAGTAGTGCCCGGCTCCGTTATGGGGCACTCTGGCCCGTACTGAACCTTCCTGGCCGTATATTGAAAGCCAAGCTGTGTATCCAGACTCCTTACATTTGTTGTCGTCGGATAATCCTCTCATGGCCAGGTTTACCCCCCCCCACCGCCACTATATCCTATGGGCAGAAATAGTGGTGCAAGGCCATTTGTGACGTAGGTAGAACATTCTTACTGCAGGATGGCACCTCACTCTGGGATAAACCAGTTTTGGAATCACAAATACAAAACTATACCGGCTTTCATGGTCAGAGAAAGGGATTTGATATATCGAAAATGTGTGGACAGGTGGCAGTACGGTGGCGTTTGATACAATGGCGTTGGTTTGCCTTAGGTTTGAGTTGGCGAGTACGGAATCACAAAGGTGCGCCCAGTTGGCAGCTTAGTTACACATCCTTAGGGAAGGGCGCCACCCTGCCTGCTTGATCCTCTCGCTCGACGGGTGTTAAGACGGATTTCTGAACTCTGTCCTGGTGGCGCAGAAGTTCAGAAGGCCAACCTAATTACTTGGAACAGGGTAACCTCTGGACGAGCCAGACCAATCAAGGTAGCGATCGCGGCGGTCAAGACTAGGTCTCAAGAGGGGTGAGGGTGACTGAAAGCCCGCAATGAGCACACAAAGCAAGAGCACTTACAAACTACTCCAAACAGTTGTTATATCAAAAATATATACACATTTATTTTAAGGCCTTTAAAATAATGACCGTAGCGAGAAAATCACAATATCACAATATTAAGCCAACACATACCATATCAACACAATATATATACAAATACGACAGTCGCAAGCGATATATGCACGAAATGTGTAGTCCACCTGAAAGGGAAGGAAAACAGGCAGTGCGATAATGCTTTAGACTCAGTTCTCCTTCAGAGGCACCTAACTAGATGGAAGTGCGAGCCCTGCGAAGAGTGGAGCCTTGTGCTCAAAGTACCTGCACACGCTGGTGCCAACGGGCAAAAGGAGAAGCTCTTCGGAGGAAGTCAGGCAGTTCGGGTTAGTGCACAACAGAAGAACAGGTTCCGCGACTCAAGCGCAGCCTCCACAGTGAGCAGAAGCAGAGCGCGAGTACGGACAAAAGGGTGCTGTTTTTACACAGCGGGGCAAAGCAATGGGCTACTGCAGGAGGGCGACCAGATCCTAGCTATACTACTCACCGGTCCCCGATGCAAGCAGACCCAGGCTTCTCCACGTTAGTTTCAGCAGCTGGCAGGTTCAGAAGAGCCGGGAATGCCTCGTCGTCGTGTAGAGAAAAAAGACGTCCCAATCGAAGAAACCTGCACAGTTTTGTCACCACAGCAGGGCAACGGAGCGGCCGTGTGTATCTGAGCCAAATGTACACTACTCACTTCAGACTTGGGAACGCCAAGTGTACTAAGCGTGTGAGAGTGACAAGGACTCGAAATACAGCACAACCTGGCGGCGGTTACAGAGCAAGACTCCCTTGTAAGCTGGTCAGTCAACTGGATGGCCCAGAGACGCTTCCGAAGGCTTACTGGCAGGAGATGATGAAGTCGCCGAGAATAGCTGTTCCTGCTATTCCAAAGGTCGAAGCACCAGTACAGGCCTTCTGGTTCGATCAAAGGAGGAAAGGGTTTCACAGGACGACAGCAGTGCAAAGGAGGAGTCCTTCAGCGGGTCACCAGCGATTCCACGGTCCAGCCTCTTGGTTGCAGGATACTTGGCTCCTGTATTCCTTCGTTCGTGAGAACTCAGGAGATCGACATGGTAGTGGTGTTTCCAGCCCCCTCTTATCCACGGTTCCCTTCGCGCCAAAACGGAGGGGAGCCAATGGGAGATCCGCTCATCAACACACATACCATACGTGGACCAATCACGGACCACGGTGGTCCCAGGCATTCACACTACCCTAGACTCTCTGGCACCCAGGATGTGTATTGGGACCAGACATCCCAGCCCACACCCTGGAGGCACACAAAAGACATGTAGAAGCCCGCGAAAGCATCCGTGTTTCGCGGGAAAGTACATGCCCAAATAAGGAAGGCCCCGGGTCGCTCGACCTGGGGAAGGTGAAGGGAGCAAGACGGTCAGTGGACAGGACAAAGGAGCCTCGTGGTCTGGCCATTTTGGGAGCCAGGCCACCATTTTGGGTTCAGCGCGAAAAACGCGCTCAGAACGCCAAAAGGAGCTCAAAATACACAAAACGATCGCTGCCACCATTCCAATCCCTGAATGACTTGCACCGATCAAATACAATCCAAAACGAGTATCTAGGGCCTGTAGAAGGCTAGAGACCCAAGAGAGCTGTAACTTAGCTTACAGTGCCCTCTTGTGTCATGTTGCACTAAAGCCGCAACATGATAAAAGAAACTACGGGAAACAGCGTTCCCCGGTACTGACTGTCTTAAGGGCATGTCAGTTTCCCCATAAGAAAAGGAGCGAAAGCCCAGAGGAGTGCGGCAGAAGGCTGCACTTCTCTGGCAAAGTCAAGAACAAGGTGAAAAACAACAGCAAAAAGTTTAGGGGTTGCCACATGGAAGGAAAATTACCTACAATTACGAAATCTTTCCTAACACTCGCCCCTCCCAGACTATGGACAGGGGGAACTAATCCACCCCTGGATGAGTCTCTCGTTCAGGTCGGTTAAACATTCTGGACAACCCATCAGCATTGCTATGTTGGACACCTGGCCTATGCTCAATAGTGAAGTCGAAGCCTTGTAGACTTATGGACCACCTAAGCAACTTTGGATTCTCCCCCTTCATGTTCATTAGCCACTTTAACGGCTTATGGTCAGTTTGCACAGTGAAGTGGGTCCCATAGAGGTAGGGCCTCAGCTTCCTTAGGGCCCACACAACAGAGAAACATTCTTTCTCTACCGTGGACCATCTGAGCTCTCTGTCCTTAAGCTGGCGACTAATAAAACCGATAGGGTGTTCCTTACCCTTCTCATCTACTTGTGATAGTACAGCTCCTATCCCAGTGTCAGAGGCGTCCGTCTGCACGATAAAAGGTCTTTGATAATCAGGGGCCCTGAGGACAGGGGCCTGGCACAAGGAGTCTTTTAAGCCATTGAAGGCCTTCTCACACTCGTCGGTCCAAGTTACCTTTTTGGGTTTCTTCGGAGTTGTGAGGGCAGTCAGAGGAGCAGCTATGGTGCCATAGTCTGCCACAAAATTGCGGCAATACCCCGTGAGTCCTAAGAAGGCTCTCACTTGGGATTGCGTAGTGGGGGTAGGCCAGTCTTGTACTGCTTGTACTTTACTGGGTAGAGGCTGTATCCTCCCTCCACCTACTTCATGTCCAAGGTAAACCACTGAGCCTTGTCCAATCTGGCATTTACTAGCCTTTATGGTCAAGTGGGCTTTCTGAAGAGCCTGGAGCACAATCCCGAGGTGTTTCACATGGTCTTCCCAGGTGGCACTGAAAACTGCTATATCGTCCAGATATGCAAGACAGAATTCGTCCAACCCATTCAACACATGATTCACAAGCCTCTGGAAAGTGGCAGGTGCATTCTTCAACCCGAACGGCATTACCCGGAATTGGTAAAGGCCGTCTGGAGTAGAAAATGCTGTCTTCTCCTTGGCATGCTCTGCTAAAGCTATTTGCCAATAGCCAGCAGTGAGGTCAAACGTGCTGAGGTACTTGGAGGCACCCAAAGTATCCACCAGCTCATCTGTTCGAGGCAAGGGGTGTGCGTCTGTCTTGGTGACAGCATTCAGAGCCCTGTAATCCACGCAGAACCTCAATTCAGAAGTGCCTGCCTTTGGAACCAACACCACTGGGCTGGACCAAGGACTACTAGAGGGTTCAATCACCCCAAGGTCTAACATTTTGTTGACCTCGGTCTTAATATAAGACCGTACTTTGTCTGACATCCTGTATCCCCTACTTTTGATAGGTACACTGTCTCCTGTGTCAATGTTATGTTTGCACCAAGGTGTCAAACCAGGCGACTGTGAAAACAGGGGGGAAAACTGCCTAAGCAAACTTTTCACCTCAGCCTGCTGATCAGAAGTCAGGTGAGGGGCCACTCGGACACCCTCAAAGGAGCTATCTGAAGGACCGCTTTGGAACAGGTCGGGGAGAGGTTCAGACTCCTCTTCCTCAACGTCTGACGCCAGTAGCAGTGTTGCGATTTCGACTCTTGGGACGAAAGCCTTCAGCCTATTCACGTGAAACACTTTTGGAGCCTGTCCAGGCCTTCCAAGGTCCACTAAATAGTTAACCTCACCCAGGGGCTCCACCACTGTGTAAGGGCCTGACCATTTGTCCTGTAAAGCTCGAGGCCTTATGGGATTCATGATCAGGACTTGCTGACCAGGTGTAAAGTTGATGAGGGAAGCTTTCTGGTCGTACCAATGTTTCACCAGCGCTTGTCCTGCCTTCAATTTATCACTAGCCAAGCCCATCAGAAGTACCATCCGTTTTCTGAGCCCTAGCACATAATCAACTACGTTGGTACTAACAGGGGGAGTGGGCATCTCCCATCCCTCTTTGACGATGGCTAAGGGTCCCCGTACGGGATGACCGAACAGAAGTTCGAAGGGGCTGAAGCCAACACCCTCCTGTGCTACCTCTCGGTAGGCAAACAGTAAGCATGGTAACAGAAGATCCCATTTTCTTCTCTGAGGCTCCTCCAGAGCCCCAATCATGCTCTTTAACGTTCTGTTGAAACATTCCACCAGACCATTGGTCTGGGGGTGGTATGCAGAAGAGAACTTGTAGGTGACCCCACATTCTTTCCACATAGCCTGCATATACTTCGACATAAAGTTGCTGCCACGATCTGACACAACTTCTTTAGGGAAGCCAACCCTAGTAAATATGCCGAGTAAAGCTTTTGCAACTGACTTGGCAGTTACAGTTTTCAATGGGATGGCCTCAGGATACTTGGTTGCATGGTCGACCAGCACCAGGATAAACCTATTGCCCGAGGATGTTTGCGGGTCAAGGGGACCAACGATGTCGATCCCTACCCTTTCAAATGGTACCCCCACAACTGGGAGCGGTACCAACGGAGCTTGGATTGTCGCGCCAACCTTACCAGACAACTGGCAGGAGGCACAACTCCTGCAGTGACTTTCTACTTGCACCCCCATCTTGGGCCAGTAGAAGTGCATGGATAACCTTTGCTTGGTCCTCTTCATACCAAGGTGACCAGCAAGGGGAACTTCATGCGCCAACTGCAGGAGGAAGGGCCTAACAGCAAGGGGAACCACCAACCTCCTATGGTCTCCTTCTGTAGACTCTGTGGGCTCACTATACAGGAGTCCACCTTCCCAATAAATCCTATGCGTCCCAGGAGGTTCACCCTCAAGCTGGGAGCAGGCCTGTCTCCTTAGGCCTTCCAGAGATGGGCACTCACGTTGGCCTTTACTGAATTCGTCCCTATCAGGACCTCCTTCAACTAACAAGTCTTTTAGTTCAGGATGATCGTTGGGGTCGAATACTTCAGGCATCGCCACCTCCTCGTCAGGCCCGGGCGATTGACCAACTTCCTCCACCGCAGTGGTAGGCGAGCTCGGGGGAATATTCTCTTTCCCTCGTCGTGACTTGTTGACTCCTTTCGCCTTGGGTTTCCCCTTCGGCTGGGGCGGCGTATTGGACTTGGCCAATGCTGCCCGTGCTTGAGAGCGTGTGTAGGGTCTTTCGGCAGTGTCTCCTACGAGCCCTAAAGCTCTGAGATCATTACCTAACAAGACCTTTCCCGGGACGTTTCTCTGAATGCTCACTGGAATCCTGACTGCTGTACCATTTAAAGTAAGATTTACAGGTATTACGGGAAACATACGGAGGGGGCCGTCAGCCAACTTAGTGGGCATCAGAGTAGCTCTGGCAACTTCCTCTGAGTCTACCAAGGTAGAATCCACTACAGTGCGACTGCACCCACTATCCCTAAGAGCTGGAGTATCTACTCCATTGATCAGCACACTGTCTTTAAAGTAGTGCTTGGTATTATCCGGAATCCTAGCATAAGCCTCTGCGACTTTAGGCTCCCAGGAACCCAGGGACACTAAAACTACCTCAGCCTCTATCCCGCTGGGAAATGAGTCTGAGGAGAAGGATGCTCCTGTAATCTCTTCTTCCTCGTAGGAGGAGAAGGCCAGATTAGCGGAGTGGACCCCCAAAGGTCTAACCTTACAACGGGGATCCCCCTTCACGTGGTCAGTTGCTCCACAAGCAAAACAAGATCCATTGGGTCTGTTTACATAGGGAGGCTTATTGTAACCAGAGTTCTGTTTCGGAGGCTGACCTCCACTACCCTGTGAGTTCTCTTGTGTCTTACCCTTGTTTTTCTTTTTGTGGCCCTTATGGGAAGAAGATTTAGCAGATTCCCCACCCTCCATATCTTTGACCTTTTTCCCTTCCTCCTGCTTACCAGGATGAGTTTTGTCCTTATGGGACACTCGATGTGACACCCATAAGTCTGCTGCAATGGCCAGCTTCTTAGGATCTATCTCCTTCGAATCGGCCAAATGCTGCTTAAGCTCCGGGGAAGAAGAAGCAAAAATGTGTTCCAGCATGACAAGATTTATCATGCCTTCGAAGGTAGAAACCTTATAACCTTCGACCCAGCCAGTTAAGTTTTTCAAGGATTCAGTGACATAAGATACCCAAGTACCACCTTCCTTTTTCTTATACTCTCTGAAACGTTTCAAATATTGGGCCGGAGTCTTCCCAAACTTTAAAATGAGAGTTTGCTTTAACATTGCGAAATCAGCTCGCTCAGCCTTCGACATTTCCATAATGGCACTACAGCCAGAATGGGGCAGTCTGCTGAGTAACCATGCAATCTTATCAGCATTGTCAACTTGTTGAACTTCGCATGCATACTCAAACGCATTCAGCCAGTCCATAATGTCATTCCTTTCTTCATACACACTGAGCAGATCTTTCGGAAACCGTGGATGAGAGGAGGCCCCAGACCCATGTCCAGGACCCTTGGACCCATTTGCAACCTGAAGCTTGGCCAGTTCCAACTGGTGATCCCTGTCTTTCTGTTTTTCTGCCTGTTCGATTTTTAGTTTGGCTATGCTGAATTCAAGCTCCTGCTGCCTAAACCGCAGCTCTTGCTTCTTGAATTCAAGCATAGCATCCCCATCAACACTGGCAGAGGAAACATTAGACATCTCGTCCTCCCTGTCCTCGTGGTCGCGATGGATCAGTGCAGCGGCAGAACCGTCGGTTCTACCAGTGAGAGCAGCCCCACCACCTTCTGCACTGTCCTCAGAAGTTATAGCGTCAAGCTGCGCTTCTTGCCACGCCACGATTCTTTGGATCATTTCCAATTTCGTGCCTTGAGAGGAAACACCTCTCTCCGCACACATCTTCTTCAATGTTTCTGATTTGGAAGCATTTAAAGTTAACAAGGTATTTGTTTCCATACTGTTAGATAGGACTATGGCCTTTTTAAAGTTATACTACAACAATTCACTACGTGTCCTGGTTGGAATAATCTGAAATGCCTTAGTTTGTGCGCAACACTGGATACCTTCAGTCGTATCCCACCGCTGTACACCAATTTGTTAAGACGGATTTCTGAACTCTGTCCTGGTGGCGCAGAAGTTCAGAAGGCCAACCTAATTACTTGGAACAGGGTAACCTCTGGACGAGCCAGACCAATCAAGGTAGCGATCGGGGCGGTCAAGACTAGGTCTCAAGAGGGGTGAGGGTGACTGAAAGCCCGCAATGAGCACACAAAGCAAGAGCACTTACAAACTACTCCAAACAGTTGTTATATCAAAAATATATACACATTTATTTTAAGGCCTTTAAAATAATGACCGTAGCGAGAAAATCACAATATCACAATATTAAGCCAACACATACCATATCAACACAATATATATACAAATACAACAGTCGCAAGCGATATATGCACGAAATGTGTAGTCCACCTGAAAGGGAAGGAAAACAGGCAGTGCGATAATGCTTTAGACTCAGTTCGCCTTCAGAGGCACCTAACTAGATGGAAGTCCGAGCCCTGCGAAGAGTGGAGCCTTGTGCTCAAAGTACCTGCACACGCTGGTGCCAACGGGCAAAAGGAGAAGCTCTTCGGAGGAAGTCAGGCAGTTCGGGTTAGTGCACAACAGAAGAACAGGTTCCGCGACTCAAGCGCAGCCTCCACAGTGAGCAGAAGCAGAGCGCGAGTACGGACAAAAGGGTGCTGTTTTTACACAGCGGGGCAAAGCAATGGGCTACTGCAGGAGGGCGACCGGATCCTAGCTATACTACTCACCGGTCCCCGATGCAAGCAGACCCAGGCTTCTCCACGTTAGTTTCAGCAGCTGGCAGGTTCAGAAGAGCCGGGAATGCCTCGTCGTCGTGTAGAGAAAAAAGACGTCCCAATCGAAGAAACCTGCACAGTTTTGTCACCACAGCAGGGCAACGGAGCGGCCGTGTGTATCTGAGCCAAATGTACACTACTCACTTCAGACTTGGGAACGCCAAGTGTACTAAGCGTGTGAGAGTGACAAGGACTCGAAATACAGCACAACCTGGCGGCGGTTACAGAGCAAGACTCCCTTGTAAGCTGGTCAGTCAACTGGATGGCCCAGAGACGCTTCCGAAGGCTTACTGGCAGGAGATGATGAAGTCGCCGAGAATAGCTGTTCCTGCTATTCCAAAGGTCGAAGCACCAGTACAGGCCTTCTGGTTCGATCAAAGGAGGAAAGGGTTTCACAGGACGACAGCAGTGCAAAGGAGGAGTCCTTCAGCGGGTCACCAGCGATTCCACGGTCCAGCCTCTTGGTTGCAGGATACTTGGCTCCTGTATTCCTTCGTTCGTGAGAACTCAGGAGATCGACATGGTAGTGATGTTTCCAGCCCCCTCTTATCTACGGTTCCCTTCGCGCCAAAACGGAGGGGAGCCAATGGGAGATCCGCTCATCAACACACATACCATACGTGGACCAATTACGGACCACGGTGGTCCCAGGCATTCACACTACCCTAGACTCTCTGGCACCCAGGATGTGTATTGGGACCAGACATCCCAGCCCACACCCTGGAGGCACACAAAAGACATGTAGAAGCCCGCGAAAGCATCCGTGTTTCGCGGGAAAGTACATGCCCAAATAAGGAAGGCCCCGGGTCGCTCGACCTGGGGAAGGTGAAGGGAGCAAGACGGTCTGTGGACAGGACAAAGGAGCCTCGTGGTCTGGCCATTTTGGGAGCCAGGCCACCATTTTGGGTTCAGCGCGAAAAACGCGCTCAGAACGCCAAAAGGAGCTCAAAATACACAAAACGATCGCTGCCACCATTCCAATCCCTGAATGACTTGCACCGATCAAATACAATCCAAAACGAGTATCTAGGGCCTGTAGAAGGCTAGAGACCCAAGAGAGCTGTAACTTAGCTTACAGTGCCCTCTTGTGTCATGTTGCACTAAAGCCGCAACATGATAAAAGAAACTACGGGAAACAGCGTTCCCCGGTACTGACTGTCTTAAGGGCATGTCAGTTTCCCCATAAGAAAAGGAGCGAAAGCCCAGAGGAGTGCGGCAGAAGGCTGCACTTCTCTGGCAAAGTCAAGAACAAGGTGAAAAACAACAGCAAAATGTTTAGGGGTTGCCACATGGAAGGAAAATTACCTACAATTACGAAATCTTTCCTAACAACGGGATGCTCGTCCAACTCAGATAGCCATTGTATGAAATGGTCAGCGGAGTTGGAAATTGCCTCTCCCCTCTACTTGGGACTTAGTTTGTTCTAACTCATTGGTATGAAACTCAACCATGACTTGAGCTATGTCCAACAAAGAGTGATCCTGTGGGGGTATTAGACCCCTGTGAAGCTACTGCTCTGCAGGCTGACTGAACCCGACCTCTGTTGGCATTGCAGGAAGGAAAGAGGCACATACCTCAATATGCCTTGGACCGTTTGGGCTGATGTCCTTCGAATTGAGTTTCTTTCCAGCACTAGACTTCCCAAACCCCCTCGGGTCACTTCTCTGGGAATACACGTCCCTCGGGGAACTTGCTTTTATCGGGCACCGGCAATTGCTTCGCAGGACCTTCTTAAGTTCTGTGAAGGTGACGGCAGGTTTTCCTGTGAGGACTGGATCCAAGAGCTGATGATACTTTCCAGCAGAAGCAGATGTTCCCGGCTGGAGCAGTGTGAGGAGATGTGGTCTCCTTCGCTTCCCGTAAGTGTGTCCTGAGGTGGTTGCTGCTCTCTCGTCTTTCCCTGCCCTCGTGCCCGTGTTTTAGCAGCCCTGTTCTGCTGCATTCCTTTGCCTCCTCGTGTTATTGATGCTTATCGAACTCAGGGTAGGAAACTTGTATTTATGTATTATTTGTTGTGTTGCTGAATTGTGCCAGTATAGCTTGCCTTTGTTCTTTTGTTTTCCATCGCTAACTTATCTGCTGTATTTACCTCACAGTAAATGAAATGTGTGTTTTTTTAAAGTTGAAATTCAAGCTTTATTTCGTAAGAACTTTGCTGCTTTTGAAGAGGCAAGTGTGTTTCCTGGATCTGGGCGGGGGAACTCGCCCTTACGGAGTAAAGACTGTGACGAGGAATAGAAAGGAGGATGTAATGAACTGGTCAGGAAAGACGTCGAGCTACAGAGTGAATCATTCAGCATGGGTCATTGTATTTGTTAAATCTAGTAACTTTAAGGATTTAGAAGGTCTCAGAATAACAGCTCAAAGAGCAGTGACCTTTACAGGATATCATTTTTCAGTGGTCTAAAATCACAAGTTACTTATAGTGACTCCAACTTTTACCTGTATGTTCTCGAGATTTAGTAATGTACCTTTCCATGAGTGACAAAGCTGTAGATTGTCAAACTTTCTGTTCAGTCCTAGAGTGGCCGTTCAAGGAACCCCGCTGAGCTGGCAGAGTGGCGTGCTGCCCTCTCACCACATTATTTTCACAGAGGCACATGGCAATGGAACACATGTTAAACACACCTCAGTACACGTCAGTTTCAGCCAAAAAGCTCTCATTTGTTTTGTATGAAAACACTATGAAATTACAAATAAAGAGTAGTGTGGAAAAGATGTCATTTAAAAGTACAATGACACAATGCAATTAATCAATTGGGAAGCATGGGATATAAAATTGATTAAAAATGGGAATGCAAAACAATAAAAATGACAACGGATACAATGAACCCCTGCTGGCCAGCAGGGATGCCCTCTGGTTTACATTTGCAAAGGGAAGAAAATAACTGCTCATTAGGGGTTTTTTTGCCAGTAAGACACCTGTAACCGAGTTGCCCCATCGGCAAACACATAATTGGGCGGTCCGGTAAAGTGCAGCATCCACGAATATTGGCACTTTTTTACCGGACCGCCAGACTTGGAATGAGGCCCAATATTTGTTACGGAAGAGAGGGCATAGTCATGGTGCTGTTTTGGAATAAGGAGAGTGCCTTCCATACCGTTCTTGCATACAGTGATGTTAAATCTAACTCATATCTAATGATCGAGGAAGGGGCTCCCCTTGGTAGTCTCTGTATCCTTCTCCAGAAGCCCCCCCCCCTCTAATGATGCCCATTTTTTCTAGGGAGTGAATAAAAAGGCTTCCACACCATAAGTAAAAATTGAGGTAACTTTTGTTTTATAAAAGGTCAGTACTGAAAGAATGGAAAATTTGCCATATTTTCTATGGATCGTTAGTCCCCTCGGCCATCAAATTTGTAGCCTTCATTTTGAAGTCCAATTGACGTGGCCCATTACACATACTAGCGTTTATGCATGAGCCCAGGTAGGTCATTGACGAAACTTGGGTATGTTTTTCTCACCCTAAGTACCATCGAAACAGATGGGTTTTTCTCCCCCTCGTAGATCGTAAGACCAGAATGTTGGTTTTAGTCGTATTGATCTCTAGCCCATTTTTGGTCATATACTCCTGAAGCCCAGACAGCCTACGCAGAAGACCTATGGGAGTCTGGTCAATCAGGACGAGGTCCTCCGCATATAGGATCCATGTTAAATTCTGGTCGCCGATCTTGGGGGGTTGGTGGGGGGGGTTGATCTAACTGGGTCCAAAGTTATGTCGGGGTCAGATAAAAAATAGGTTAAACAAAGTGGGGGCAAACAGGCACCCCTGCTTCAAGCCTCTATGGGTGGTGATCTCCTTGGTCAGCAGACTGTGTGCGTTTAGTTTAATTTGGACCTTAGTTGAAGTGTACAAGGCCTTGATAGCCGATAGAAGGTCACGTGGGCAATCCCAGGCCTCCAATTTAGACCATAATGTTGTCTGTCGACACTATCAAAGGCGTTCTACAAGTCGACAAATGGCAGATAGATTTTAGTACCACTTTTTGGCGATTGCCTCTTCAAAATTTTCAGGAGAAACAGATGCAGGTCTGCTCCTGCCCCCGACCAACGCCCCCCCCCGGGTTTGGTGACAGTCGTGTCGTGTCTGTTAGCTGTATTTACCCACCTCTGGAGTTGTTTCAAAAGTAGAGCTTCAAATAGCTTACCCAGGACATCCAAGGGGGCAATAGGACGGTAGTTGACAGGGTCCGCCCTATTGCCTCTCTTGAATATGTGGACTATTATAGCTGACCTCCAGGTGTTAAGCACATCTTCTAACTTCATCACCTGGTCGAAGAGCTGAAAAATAAAGAAATCACTCAGTGGCACTCTGTGACACTCCGCGTCCAGAATGGAACTCTGCTTCCCGATCAAAACATCAGCAAGAAAATCTGCACACAGGGTTTCAAAGTGTTCTCTCCCCACACGGGAAAAACTCAGTGACACTCTGTGACGCTCCGCTTCCAGAATATCTCTCTGCCTCCTGATCAAAACATCAGCAAGGGAAAACTGCACACAGGGCTTCCACGTGTTTTCTCCCCACACGGGAAACACTCGGTGACACTCCGTGATGCTCCGCATCCAGAATGGAACTATGTCTCTGGATCAAAACACCAGCAAGCAAAAACTGCACACCGGGCTTCCAAGTGTTCTCACCCCACACGGGAAACACTCCGTGACGCTCTGCTTCCAGAATGGCCCTCTGCCTCCCGATCAAAACATCAGCGAGGAAAAACTGCACACAGGGCTTCAAAGTGTTCTCTGCCCACCCGGGAAACACTCAGTGACACTCCACTGTATTCCAAATGTGTTTCTTTGCAGGGCTGGTAGTCAGATTGCAGGGCTGGTAGAGGGTCCTATATATTGAAATGCAGCTGTGGCTCCCCTGTCCCTTCCAGCAAATGCACTGTTGGAAATACGAACTTTGCATTGTAGACAGCGCTTTAATGTCATTCTGTTGACATATATTTAATTACAGCGGGACTCAGCCAAACGTTTTGCAGTGCGGCAACCGCTTTTAAAGGGAATGCCGCGAGAAAGTGGCTATCCACGTCCTTGGCAGCAGAGAAGCGTAGCCCAGCACAGCCCACGTTCAGGGCACTTAGTCTGCAAGGCAGGGATCTGCAACCTGGGGCCCACTAGGTGTTTGGAACTACAGTGCCCATGATCCCTCACAGCTGACTCTAAATGATGACGTTGCATGCACTTCCGTGCCAATAACCTGTATGGAACTTCATTTAACATATCTCGCTTCCTGAGACCAGGAAGTTATCTGTAGTCTACACGCCTCTTTGTGGGGAAGGGCCCTCTACTTCCATGTCAGTGCTTTCATAATGCAACATATACTTTCTGATCATAAGATGCAGCACAATGCAGAGGCGTGCCTCCTTCGGCCATAGGTTTGAAGACCAGACGAGTCATGCTTTGGCGGTCAACACATTGAGTACCGTTAAATTGGGTATTACAGCGCTTAGAAACGGTTCGTGTACTGCATGAAGCGCTGTTGCAGAGTGACGTGATACATTATACCGTTGCGTTGCCTGTTTATTTATAAAATGAGGAAAGGTACCACGTGACCATCATATGCGCCCCACACAGCCTTGGCACTCACTATGCTCGTCCCTGGGTGTGTACAGTGCGCTCACTGGTTACTGCCGGCCAGGTAGGTGTACCTGCATAAACATGGCCAGCATGTTACCTGTGGTGTCACATCACAGACATGCATTGGCAGGCAGCATGATACCTGTGATCAGGCTAGGACTGGCCTATGGGGCCACAGGGCAATGCCGGAACCAAAAACACAAAAAGCTAGTGTGGGCCAGTTTGATAAATTACTTCACCATGCAGCTACCAGTGTTGCTGAATAAATAGTCTTTAAAATGCACAATTTGCATCACGTTTGATCAAAACCCTCCTCCTTAGGTACTATTCAAACAGGCTGTCACAAAAGGAATGAATTGCTATTTGCAACTGTGCGCCACTTTTTCATTGGTGCCCGGCCGGGACATTGATTTGCCCCAGTCCTACCCAAGCTGTGATATCTGTAGGCACAATGAGAGCATGTTACCTGTGATCTCCCAGACACGCATGACGCAATTCCTATAATCTCAAACACATGGACATCATGTCAGTTGTGATCTCACGGAGACACGTGTCGTGTGTTACATGTAATCTCATAGATATATTCACGTTAGCTGTGATTTTACAGACACGTGTGGCATAGTACCAATAATCACACACACATTGGCACGTTAGCTGTGATCGCATGGACACACGTGCCGTGTGTTACCTGTAATCCCATACACATATTGAGACTAGAGCATGTTTTATCTGTGGTATCAAAGACATACATGCATGTTACCTTAGATTCCAGTGGCATACCGAGCGGGGGGTTTGGGAGGGGCAGCTTGGCCCCCGCCAGTGGCTCTTTTAAGATCGAGGTGGGACATTTGCCAGCAGTACACCTCTCTCGTTCGGCACCCTCATTGAGAATGAGGGTGCTGAATGGGAAAGGTGTCACGCTGGCAGGGCAATGTCCCGAAATGACAGGTCGGTCCGCGATCGTCAGACCCCATCAGAGGGACCAAGCTGGACCCACCCTGTTGTTTGAGCCTTTCCTTTTAAAGCTGAGGGCAGCAGAGCAGCTCTCCCAGGGTCTTGACAAGTTGCTCTGTGTCAACAGAGCATTTCAATGGGAGCCATTAGCCACTGATGGGAGGGAGGGGGTACTATTAGCACAGAGGTGTGTCCCTTAAGAAATATGAATGAGGGTGATCAGAAGTGAGAGGGGTGCATAATGCTGCATGCTTTATGACATCATGACTATGGCTTTAAAACCCAAGAGGGATTTGTTAGGCTCACAATAGTCTGCATGATGCTATTGTGACTTTGCATGCATGATGGGGAGAATACAACTAAAGCCATACTCTAATTGCTCCACTTATTTCTATGATGATGTATATAGTGTAAAGTTAGTTTATTCGGAAAGGCTAGTTTATTATGTAATGTGGTTTGCTTCCAAGGTGTTGCCATAAAGCATTATTTAAGCACATAAAATGCCAAGCAACACCTTAATAAATATCTATATCAACTAAACCTGGGAAGATGTGTTCATTGCTTAAATTGTCCACATCCTGGTTTCACCATTTAACCAAAGTGTGTGATCCTGGGCAAATCATTTAATCGCACTGTGCCTTATCTGTAGCTCGTAAGTAGGGGTGTACCGAACTTCGGCTTCTAGTAAGTATTCGGCCGAATTCCGGCTCAAAAAAAGCTATTCGGCTCCGGCCGAATAGTTTCTTGCTATTCGGCTCTTGCCGAATACTTTGACATTCTCATTTGAATACAATGCAACATGAACTCAGAAAGGCAAATATAGACGTCAGTTTTCAAAACTGAATTGAATTAGACCAGACAAATTGCTATCACACATTTTATATTGTAATCTGCTCTTTAGGGCATGTTTTGTTACAGATTCTTAGACATAAAAGGTGCTCATGTTTTATACTTAGCCTGCAACAATACAGGAAAATCTTTTCTCTTAACAAATGTTTATATGCAATGTGAACTTTTTTCATTTGGGAAAGACAAACTGAAAGAAATCTGCATAGATACTTTCAGTTCCTGTCATGTCACTTCCCATTGCATACATCATAGTCCCCGCTATTCTTTTTTTAAGGACCTGAGTCCTGAGTTTAACATTATCTGATATTTTATCGGGAATGATAAGTTGCATATGTTTGTGTATTGGCGAGAAGAAGTGACTAAGATAAGTGAAAAGTGATCAGCATTTTTTTGAGTGGGGTGAATAGTTGTGAGATGGAGTTTACACATTTCAGATTTCCTCTTGACTTGTGTCCTGCATGAGCCGACATGAACCATTTTATATATTTCTATGTGAGCTGCAAAGAAGTTTCGAAACTCGACCGCATCGACTTTGTAACTGGTTAGAGAATGCAATGCATCTGATTCACAAAGGCAGTTGTGAAGCCTCCTACTTTAACTGGCACTGAATATGCAACAATCTTCTGTACATTTGGTCCCTTCATTTTGGTTAAATCTGCTTCATTTCTGGCTTTTATGCTTTAAATAAAGATGCTACATTAATTACAATGAAGAGAAATAAAGTTTAAAATGCATTTAAAATGGTGCTTTATTGTTTTTTAATAAGCGTGTTTTTTGAAGTTTGGAACATGATAATAAAGTAACTATTCGGCTTGATATTCGGCTTCGGCCGAATAGTTGACAAACTATTTGGTATTCGGCCGAATACTAAATATGCTATTCGGTACAGCCCTACTCGTAAGTGACTCACTTCATAGCTTATATTAACATATCATGCTGTTATTAAAAAGAAACTTAATGACTAGATAGTTGCTCCATATGTAATAATAGTGCAATTTAGTTAATTTGCACCACAAAGTTATTTGCCACTTGGCTTACTTATGGCAACGTATTCTAAAGTCAGCCCCCATGGTGCCGCCAGGTATCACAGACTGGTGATGCTCCTTGCAATGTGAAGTCGCTACTGTTGGTGCAGTCCACGTGCATATTAGGAGATGTGCAGGTATTTTCCGCAGAGCATGGCCAGAGCTGCAATAGATGAGTTCCCTGCATCTGCAATGATCCTGCAGTTTTATTTATGTTTCATTATGTGTGCATGTTTAAATGCCATCTCCCACTAATGCTAAAAAATAGTTAATTTGCGGGCGGGTGGGGGTGCTAATGATACCGTACGGGATCGCGCGCACTGCATGGGGGGGGCGGGTAGCAGGGTTCCTTTCGTGTCTTGCCCCCCTCTCGCAATGCTCATCACTCCCCTGTTTGATCTCTATAGGCACCTGGACTGCATGTGTGTGCTGTGCTCTCCCAGACACGCATGGCGCATTACCCACATTCTCACAGACCCATGGTGGACAGCATGTTGCTTTCAGGCCCCCAGTAAACTAGCACGTGTTATCTATCCCCGTACACAGGGCCCCGGTAGGTACCCTGCGGCGGGAACACGGTCTTGCAAACATCTCTGGGGATGTGCTCGCAGACACACAGGGGGGCGGCGTGTATTACCTGCGATCCGCGGACGCCCGCTCGCCGTGCCACCTGCAGTCTCGCGGTAGGTCCTTATTGACAGGCAGTGCTGATGCCAGCCTCCCTGGTCCGCTTGTAACTGAGCCTCGCTGGTGTGTACAAGGCAGGGGCGCGCAGGAGGGGCACAGGGGGCACACACACAGCGCTCGCAGTTTGTTTTGCCTCCGGGAGCACCTGTCATTGCCGGATTCAGTTACCGGCCCCCTCCATTCTTCTGGTGCTCTTTAAGATGTCAATTTATCAAAAGAAAAAAAAACTCAGGAGCGTCTCCCCCCCGCGCCCCCCCTCCCTCCTATCTCCACCCACGCGATGCGTACTGCCCGGCCTGGGTCTCTGGTGTGCTCTGCCCCTATTCCTCAACCCGCATTCTCCCCCTGCCGCCCCCCCCCCCTCCGGGACAGATGGTCTTCCTCCTCTCACTCCCCCGGAGTTCCTGCCGGAGGGGGTGCGGGGGCTGTGGGGGCGGGCAGCATGACGCTCGCCAGGGGAAGAGGGTCTTGCCCAACGGTGCCAGGAAAGGCTCCGGGACAGGGAGTCCTGGAGCGGGGTTATTTCCGTCCTGCAGGGTGGGCACCTTGGAATTTGCCGTCACCGGTTCCAGGCCATCCATCCGGGCATTGCGTCAGAGCGGGCTCATCCCACCCGGTGCCAGCCGGGAGACCCCCAGGGTGGTGCTGCCATGACAGGCCAAAGCAGGTGTCTCCTCTTCAGAATGGGGTCGGAGCAGGGCAGGAGTCCAACACTCAAGCGCCAACAAGTGCCCACGTAGCCATGAAGGCTAAAGTGAGCGAACGGGGAACCAGGGCCGCCTCGCCCTCCCGCGTCGGTGCCATTAAAATCCCATGTGCTAAACCCAGCTCTCGCCGTTCCAATTTAGTTGGATCTGGCGCCATCGCGTGGGGGATCTGGAAACTACTTCTCAAAGCTCTTTAAAACCAAAGCGGCGTGTACAGGGTAGGGTTCGAGTAAGGAACGGTTCTTGCGTGTGGCAAAGTAATTTCTCCGCACAACAAAATAAAACAAGTGGTATTTTAAATGGGTTGCATACAATGTACTTCTTAAGGTAAATATGGGGTATTTACCACATGCAGTAATTTCTGTGTACCCAATTACGTAAACATGTCATGCACAGCAACCTGTAATTAGGTAGTATTTTAAAATACGTTTTTTAAAATAGCTTCTGTCTTTTACCTTACCACCATACCTGTAATCTTGACTCCTATATTGTAACTGTGTGCTCCTCGGCAGCGCCAACCTTTCTCTCAGAGGGCACTGCCACTTGATACGTGCTGATCTTCAGTGACCACCGGCCTTTTGCGTTCTTCCATTTTAACGACTGCTTGCAAAAAGCAAACTATTTTGTCTACGTCATCCCTCAACACATTTTCTAGAGCTGCTTATTCAAAATGCTTGTTCTGGACACTCTGGCCTACACAGGAAACAGTACAGCAGGACCGGCGAATGTATTCATTAAAGAAGAACGCAGCAGAACTGCCTCCAGAGTAGGGGTCTGCAACCCCTGGATCTCCAGATGTTTTGGGCTCTCATCAGCCCTAACCAGCAAAGACAATGGTGAGGGATTTTGGGAGTTGTAGTCCAACATGTCTGGGGAGCCACAGTTTGCAGGCCCCTTTGCTCTGGGGGCACTCAGTGACACCGACGGGGATTCAGAAGTAGACTGTCCTATAGGGAAACACCAGTAGGGCAACCAAGCACATGCCAGTCTTGCCGTATGGATGTATGGTTCTGAGAAGCCAGTTGGGCTGGGGAAGTATCAGTCAGGCCTGCCTGAGAGGCCAGTCACTCTGAAATGGCTGTTAGGATGGGAAGTTGGGCTGAATGTACCCATCAGCCTTTCAGAGCCATTGGTTTTCCTTGTAGGCCAGTCCATCACTGCATGGGCCTACTGGGCTATCCCAGGACATGAGTAAAGGCGGAAGGCAGAGCCGTCCATGCAAAGCCCTGTGCAGGGTGAGACTGGCCCATACAATTGTCTCGGGCACCAATGAAAAAATGACCCACATTTGCAAATGGCAATTCATTACTTTTGTGACAGGCTGTTGGAATAGTGCCCAAGGGGGAGTTTTCTGATGAAATGTGATGGAAATTGTGCATTTTAAAGAATATTTATTCAGAAACACTAGTCAAAACTACTAGCCGCAGAGTGAAGGACCTCCTCAAACTGCCCACTCTGACCAGAAAAACTGGCCCATACCTGCGCTTTGTGTTTTTGGTTCAGCCATGGGCCTATTGCCCTATAGGCCAGTCCGAGCCTGGCCCTGTACATGCGCGAGTTCTGGTTTGCCTTGAAGCCAGGTTCTTCTTTGCCTCTGCCCAGCATAGTCCAGGAGTGGGTCAAAGCACCCAGTCCACTGCTGCCTCTCCTGCTCCCATTCTTTGGGGCCCTGCCATCCCTCGGAGCTGCCGGTGGCCTGGAGCTTCCCAACATCCTGTGCGACAGCTCCTTCATCATGCCCTGGAGGTGCGCCAGCCTCTGGCCATACAGGAGAGCATCTGGGCCATGCCACAGCCATTATGCCCACTGCATCCTGTGTCCCGCGGCTGACTCGTGCAGCCTCTCCCCGGAGACTCTCTAACGCTCTCTCGACCTCACAGATATGACTTCTGACAGCGTCTACCTCCTTCAGGAGGTGCTCCTGCCCATGGCCAAGCCAGTCCACCTTCCTTCCCAGGAAGTCCAGCTTAACGTCCACAGAACTCAGGCTCACAGGGGACTGCCCTGACCGGCGGCGGCAGCAGCAGCCAGCCTCTTCACGGACGCCATTTTAGGAACACAACCCTACTATAGCAGTCACCAGACAGGCCCCTCAATCCATTCAGCGCAGAATCAAGGTGTGTATCGCAATCCACCTTGGTTTATGAGCCTAGTCCCAGTTGCTGTGAGCTTGGTATAGGTAAACTCAGTCTTGTGACTTGGACAGCCAGAAGTGAGGCCAACAACATCAAAACCTACCCGTCCTCTGAGCAGAACTCTCAAGCTCAAGATCCAGGTATTGCCAAACGGAACTACTCGGCAATGCCAAAGAATCCAGCCGAACACCTTAATATGGCCTTTAACAAAAAACGCCGGCAGAATCCCAAACTGTGAAATCCATAAAAATAAACACACCGCAATGGCTAATTTGAACACCTCAAGAGAATCCAGCTGGAGCCACGTGCAAGATGGCCCCAGCACTGGCGAGTCCCGCTGGCTGGCTGTGGCAGAAAGGTTTCTAGATGTCAGGACGCGCCAGTGTGCTGTAGGGAGGTTGGGTGGAGTGCTGCTGAGAGTTAGGTTTTGATGTACATTATGCTGGGTGGGTGGGTGTGTACATCTGAAGCTGTGAGGACGCCTGCAGGACAGTCTCATCCTAGGATAGTGGTACACACACTTGCAATGGTTCCCAGCCCAATGAGGAACGGTCAGCTGCTTCACAGTCAAATCGGGTTATGTAGTTGCATCGGCCAGGAACATCCAGGAAAAGGTCCCCTTGAGACGTGGAGCCCTACCAGCCAGAACCCAGTGGAAGGAAAATCTGATTACCTGGAGAGTACAATCCGCCAGAAACCTCCAGGAAAAAAATCCAATGAGATTTGGACTCATACCAGCCAGAAATCAGCAGGAGAGATCAGCACAGGTGTGCAGCCTCACCAGCAGAATCCTAACAGCCACAATCTTCAGAAGGGAGTCCTAGCAGGAGAAATCTGTACGGGAGGGTCACGTGCGATGGCAGAACGCTGCAGCAGTGGTAGCCGATGAGGTGTGGGGTCTTAGTACTCAGGGTGACTTTTCTAAAGGCTTCTGCTATCAGTAGTTCTGGTACCAGAGGCCCATAGACACGGATTTGATAGAATGTGTATAGCTCTGGGACCACGTCTCCAAGAGATGCATCTGTTGCTATGCTCGTGTTTTTCATACCTGTGGTCTCTTGCATAGGGATTCTCGAGGTTAAGGGTCCGGTGATATATGTCCAGTTCTGGGAGCAGATGTCTGTAGGGCAGGGATCTGGTGATACATGTCCAGTTCTGGGAACAGATCTATGTAGGGAAGGGATCTGGTGAGATGTGTCCAGTTCTGGGAGCAGACGTCTGTAGGACAGGGATCTGGTGCTATATGTCCAGTTCTGGGAGCAGATGTCTGTAGGGCAGGGATCTGGTGATATTTGTCCAGTTCTGGGAGCAGATCTATGTAGGGAAGGGATCTGGTGAGATGTGTCCAGTTCTGGGAGCAGACGTCTGTAGGACAGGGATCTGGTGCTATATGTCCAGTTCTGGGAGCAGATGTCTGTAGGCCAGGGATCTGGTGATATATGTCCAGTTCTGGGAGCAGATCTATGTAGGGAAGGGATCTGGTGAGATGTGTCCAGTTCTGGGAGCAGATGTCTGTAGGACAGGGATCTGGTGCTATATGTCCAGTTCTGGGAGCAGATGTCTGTAGGCCAGGGATCTGGTGATATATGTCCAGTTCTGGGAGCAGATCTATGTAGGGAAGGGATCTGGTGAGATGTGTCCAGTTCTGGGAGCAGACGTCTGTAGGACAGGGATCTGGTGCTATATGTCCAGTTCTGGGAGCAGATGTCTGTAGGGCAGGGATCTGGTGATATATGTCCAGTTCTGGGAGCAGATCTATGTAGGGAAGGGATCTGGTGAGATGTGTCCAGTTCTGGGAGCAGATGTCTGTAGGCCAGGGATCTGGTGATATATGTCCAGTTCTGGGAGCAGATCTATGTAGGGAAGGGATCTGGTGAGATGTGTCCAGTTCTGGGAGCAGACGTCTTTACGACAGGGATCTGGTGCTATATGTCCAGTTCTGGGAGCAGATGTCTGTAGGCCAGGGATCTGGTGATATATGTCCAGTTCTGGGAGCAGATGTCTGTAGGGCAGGGATATGGTGAGATGTGTCCAGTTCTGGGAGCAGACGTCCGTAGGGCAGGGATCTGGTGATATATGTCCAGTTCTGGGAGCAGACGTCTGTAGGGCAGGGATGTGGTGAGATGTGTCCAGTTCAGGGAGCAGACGCCTGTAGGACAGGGATCTTTTGATATATGTCCAGATCTGGGAGCAGACGTCTGTAGGGCAGGGATCTGGTGAGATGTGTCCAGTTCTGGGAGCAGATGTTTGTAGGCCAGTGATCTGGTGAGATATAGCCAGTTCTGGCAGCATATGTCTGTAGGGCAGGGATCTGGTGAGATGTGTCCAGTTCTGGGAGCAGACGTCTGTAGGACAGGGATCTGGTGATATATATCCAGTTCTGGTAGCAGACGTCTGTAGGGGAGGGATTTGGTGAGATGTGTGCAGTTCTGGTAGCAGCGCCTTCCAGGAGAAATATATGGCGAGTTAAAAGCAGTTCTGGTATCTGAGGTCTCTGGGATGGGGCTCCAAGAAACGTGAGCAGTACTGGTAGCACAGATCTCAAGGACAGGGATCTGGTGAGATGTCAGCAGTACTGATAGCAGAGATCTCTGTGACAGTGATCTAGTGAGATGTGTTTAGTTCCAGAAGCAGACCTCTCCAGAAGAATGGATCTGGCGAAATGCGACTAATTCTGGCGGCAGAGCGTTGGTGCTATGCCAGCAGCTTTGGTAACATGGTGCCTTCAGGAAAGGGGTCTCGTGGGGTGTATGTCGCTTTGCCAGGAGATAGATCTGGAGAGATGCGTGTAGTTCTGGTGGTCCGGGCTCCAGAAGGACTCTGGCAAGATGCAATTTTCAGTGGCCTGAAATTACCCAATGAGTTCTGGTGGCCATGCTTTTTGGAAAGGAGGGTGTCGTAATGTGTATGGGCCCCAGGGGCCCCTGGCTCCCTCGTATGGAAAGTCACTGGCCCAAGAAAGTCGCTGTCTCTCCCGTGTTTTGGCTGCGATCATAGAAAATGGATGTGACCTTTCAGATTCCAACTGTATCTGCCAGGGCCTCCTCCTGCTTCCCCCGCGAAGGTCCAAATATAGGAGGCGCCCCCTCTGCAGACAGATAGCTGAACCCAGGGAGCCGGGTGTAAAGCTCCTTCCTGCTGGCGCGAGGCCACAGCTGATTAAGGCTTGTCATTCACGAGAACATTTGCAAAGCAAAACAGCAACACAACGGGGTGGGGGACTGTGAGGTTAACGGGGCCGGAGGAAACTCAGCCGGCGGCAGATTCCTGAGGACCTGCGACTGATGGCAGATCAGGGGACCAGCAAGCAATGGCCCTGAAAGGGGCAGGTAGCAGATGCCTGCAGGGCCCTGGGAGGCAAAGGATGTCTGGGCTCCTTTATTTGCATGCAGAAAATGATGTCACAAAATGTGTCATTCACATCCGCGAGGGATCAAATAAACTGACGACCAATATCTAAATTATAACTGTAAATATTACAGTTGTAGCAATAAAAAGTACTGTGACGAGGAGGAGCTGGACAACGAGTAATGGAGATTGCTGATAAATAATCCAAACATACCTAATGTGACTGCACGTTCCAAGGATCTAAGGGCAGGGATTGGCCCTGGGTCAGACAGGCCAAAGTTATTTTGCTGCAGGATAGTGCAATCGTAACATAGCCTATTTACCGGGAAAGGTACAGAGGTATTTATTTATTCGCATTTTTAGAGTGCACAAACAGCCCAGGGGCATCATGGCTCTAGTGACAGAGAATCTTAGTTGCAGGATTACCATTTGCATTTTTGGTACAGGTAGTCAGAGTAAGCAATTCCACAGGCCTTCAAATGTCATCAATAGGGCTCAAGCCCAGGAAAAAGTGTGGGGGATCATTAACATACGCATAGGGACTGAAAGTATCCTAAAGTGAAATACGCACATTTCATTCAACAGGCCTTTCCTAATGGAAGAAAATTCCAAATAGAAATGTGCAGTGTCTTTCCCAAAATGAATCAAGACCTGGAAAAAAACAGCTAGAGGAAATTTTCCCTAGAACACTGCTGGCAAAGTATAAAAGGTGTGCACCTTTTAACCCAAAAATCTATATTGAAATATTCTATGGAAAATAAAATACCAATAGAAGACGTGTGCTTTGAAGACACTTCATGTGGGTTAGTGGGTTCAAATCCTGGTGGGCGAAAACTTAAGCAAGCATGCTTTTTTGCATGCTGGCCTCAAAAACACCCAAGGTTGATGGAGTCGGAGATGTGAAAAAAGTGGGCGGACGCTGACAACCTACATGTAATCTCAACTTGTACCCTGAAAATCAGCACAGGGCCAGGTAGAACCTCTTCAGTCCAGCAACCTCTCTTCCCACATCCATGGACCTGGTCAATCATCACAACAAATTTGCGCTGCAATCCCTTCCCCTCCTCACCACAACGGTGGCTTTCAAAAATACTCTGTTTTATGAATCAGACTTCAAAAGTACACACACAATAAATAAAGCATTCAAGCAATATAGGAATCCTTATAGAAATATGTTAAACAAAAAAAGTAAACATGTTGTGTTATTTTCACCCTCGAAGACTACAAATACCAGAATGCAATTCCACAAAATTATTTTAAAAATGGCTAGTCGGCTGTCTTTCAAGACTTAATTATAACAAAAGATAATGTGAAATTTATACGAGTGAAATGTGACATTCTTCCCCCAAAAGTGTATTTAACACAGCAAATGCAGACATATGAATATTATCTAGATAGTGCACAACTCTTTTTTGTCAACATATTTTAACTGTCTTCAAAGAAGAGAGATTTTGGCAGTAACTAGTTTTTCTGTATGTGCTTTCACAATATAATGCTCCTTTTCAACAGCATGTTCAAAACAAAGGTTATTAAATGGACCATTACTCTAAACAAAGAGCATGCTGAGCCCCGACTGTGAGGCCCCATAGGTCTGATGGACTGTTGGGGAGGTGGGCGGGATGTATTTGTCTCTAGAAACACATCACATGGTTGGGAGTTGACAGCACGTCCTCGCTGATAAAGGCACAAATAAAGGCCCTGTGCAGCCCAGCACTTGTTAAGGCTTATACTCACAGCAGCAGGTAGCTGCACGGCCCACAAGAGTGCAGGCCCGGGGAAAAAGGCACAGACTGCCCGTGCCTCGGCCGGCTCTGGATGCCTGGACCCCGAAAAATCAGGTGACTGATAGGAGATCACTATAGCTCAGCAACGAGCAACTGACAGGAGATCCCTGCTCCCCATTAGATCAGGGGACCAGGTACTGATAGGGGATCCTTGCACCCCAATAACTTAAGAGCCAGCAATTGATAGAAGATATCTGCACACCAAGAGATCAGAGGATCAGCAATTGATACATCCCCTGACCCTAATAGAGCAGGAAACTGATAGATCACTGGGCCCTAATAGATGCCAGTAGCTCAGAGAAACTGCAACTTTGCCTGAAGACCAGCAATAGATCAGGGGCTAGCAACTGATGGGAGATCCCCACACCCCGATAGATCAGAGACCAGTGACTGATAGGCATTTCCTGCAATCCAATCTAGATCAGTGGGCCAGCAACCAATAGGAAATCCCTGGGCTTCTTTAGATCATGGGACCGGCAACTGATAAGAGACTCCTGCTCTGTGATACATGAGGGTACAAACAATTACTATATATGAATCAGGGAAGCTGGCATTGATAAGAGATGTCTGTGCCCCAATTGCTCAGGGGTCAGCAAATGATAGGAGATATCCGAACCCCTTAAGACAAGAGGATTACTGATTGATAGATCCCTACACCCCACTCTATCAAGAGACTGATATATTACTGGGTTCCAACAGATGAGGGAACTTTCACCTGATGGAAAACCCTAGAATGGCTAAATCAGGGGAACAGCGACTGATAGGAGATCCAGGGGCCCTAAATAAATTAGGGGACCAGTAACTGATAGGAGATGCTTGGGCCACCAGTAGGCCAGGGGCCTCCAACTGACAGCAGATCCCCGCAGCCTGATAGATCAGGGGCCAGCAACTGGTAGGAGATTACCACACCCTGAAAGATCAGAGACCAGCGACTGATAGGAGTTTCCTGCACTCCAAGATAGATCAGGGGGCCAGCAACCGATAGGACATCCCTGGGCTTCTTTAAATTAGGGGACCAGCAACTGAAAAGAAACTCCTGCTCTGTAATACATGAGAGTACAAGCAATTCATATATCTCCACACCTCAATAGATCAGGGGACCAGCAATTGATTGGCGATCCATGCACCCCGATGAATTAGGGAAGCTGGCACTGATAGGAGATTTCTGTGCCCCAATTGCTCAGGGGCCAGCAAATGATAGGGGATACCGGAACCCCTTAGGACTAGAGGATTAGTGATTGATAGATCCCTGAACATCAATCAATCAGGAGACTGATAGATTACTGGGTTCCAACAGATGAGGGAACTTTCACCTGGTGGGAGACCATAGAATGGATAAATCAGGGGAACCGCGACTGATAGAAGATCCATGTGCTCCAAACACATTAGGGGACCTGTAACTGGTAGGAGATACTTGTGTCACCAATAGGCCAGGGGCCCCCCAACTGACAGGAGATCCTGCAGGGTGATATATCAGGGGACCAGCAACTGGTAGGAGATTCTTTTATTCTAATAGAACAGGTGACTGATAGGGGATTGCTGGGCCTCAACAGATCAGAGGACCTGCAACTGATAGATGGCCCCTGTGCCAGAAAGACCAATCAGGGAACCAGCAACTGATAGGAGATCCTTTGGCCCTGATAAATCAGGGAACAGGTGACTGATAGGAGATCCTGGGATCCCAACAGATCAGTGGACCAGGGACTTATAGGAGATCCTTGAGCCCGACAGATTAAGGTATCAGCAACTGGTAGGCCGGGTCCTGATAGATCTGTGGGGTGTAATCAAAGGGCCGCAAAAAAAACGAACCGAAGGACCATGTGAAAAAGGCCTACTTGTCTTTACCAAATGAAAAGCAGCATTTTAATTCACAAATTCAAGGTCCCTTTCACATGAAAAACAAGATTTTTTTTAACACTGACACCAAAACGACTTCGCATGTTTGTTTGCAAGTTAAAGCAAGATATGAGAAAAACGTTCCCGTGCCAACATAAAGATGTCAGGGAAAAGACATGGCGTGTGGGTTGACAAAATATAATGTATATTATGCTACACATGCAAAATACCGGCAACAAGGGAAAATAAAAAAGATTGTTTCATGGGTAACATGAAGATTTCATCTAGGCCCAAGGCAGACCCTTTTGGCTTGCTGGTGGGCAAACTTCACAAAACTCCCCCACTGCAAGCCTGGCTTTTACATCCCCCAGCTATTTACAACTGCAATCAAGTGTGTCCTGCTAATTGTGTTGAAAATCAAGTGTCCGCCAGACTTGCTGTCACTAAAAGTCTAGCTCAGGGCATGACAAATGGCTCTAGCTAGTGCATCCCAGGTATTTACAAGCTGCGACCAACTTCAAACAAACAACTTAAAAGAGACTAATAAAAACACTGGCCAAAAGAGACAAATGGCTTGGAGGAAGCAGAGCTCCCATTTGAATTCACTTAAAGATGTACTATTAATTTAAAAGGAATATAACAACTCAGGCCTTATTCGCAGCAACCAAAAGTCATATTTTTTTGATTGATGTGTCATATTTTAGGTCATTTCCAGGCGATTTTGGTGTTATAAAATCCACCCACCTGTGACTCAGGGAACGGTAATGGCCATCTAAAATGGGTTTCTGGCTGATCTGAAAATGTTCAAAATTTGAGATTTGGCGAACAGGTGTAGGGTAAAATTAGGAATATGGATAATAAATTGCATGTTCCTAATGATTATGCTTTTTGTAAAAATGGCAGAAAATTGCCAAACAGCCTTGCATTTTTGACACATACTTAGTTTTTGCCAAAAATTTCACATGAGAACAAATGGGGATTGGAAATGGAAGCTTCCAGGTGTCTTCGCCAGACTCCTAAGATGGATTTGGGAGGAGGGAGAAGGGTAACTGTCCAATCCTATTTGTGATAACTCTTGCAGGGTACTCCCTAAGACTGTAAACTTGATGGTATCATCACTGCTATAAGTGGATGCACTATGAGGAAGGGACAAGGCTTCTGAAACTTTCCACCTGGCAGCCGCAAGGATTCACCAAAGAAGATTGCATCTGGGTGGAGCTGTCTATTGCTAGGGAGGCCTCGAAAAGCTGACTGGACTCTATGGTGAAGAGCTGGGGACCATCCTTGAGAAGGGAGTGACCATATACCTGCCCTGTCTTTCCAGAGGGTCCTGAAATGTAGCTAGCTTTCGTGAACTTTAACTGAGGTTTTCAATGTAAGTAGACTTGAACCCTTTGCAACACAAAGGTGGAGGAATCTGCTGGCCTTAAATCCATTCTCTCTATATTGGACAGGGGGGAGGCACAACTATGCAGATCCTTAGCCTATTTAATGTTAATGCTAATTAATTAATTGCCCTTGGCAGAACACCACAGGGGATTTTTGTTAAATTTCGAAATTAACAAAGCTCATTCCCGGTGTGCGCTGAAAACTATAGACTGTAATTTAATTGGGTAATCCTATGGGTCTAGCATCCCCAACACAGGCCTTTAAGTGAAGGTGGGTGGGGGGTCTAAAATCCAAAATTCGCATATCTTCCTAATTTCTGCTATCCAGCTTCCCCTAACACATGCCTTTAAGTGGAGGGAGTCTGAAATCCCAAATTCTTAAATCATCCCAATTCTTCTGCCAGAAGTCGCCAACAAAGACCAAAGTAGGGGGGGGCATCAGAAAAACAACTGCGAATCACCCTGTGTTATTTTAAAGAAAAAGGTGTAGGTGAAATCAAAGTTGTCATATGCATTGTACCAATCTGTTAACCGAACTGCTAGCCCTTTGAAGCACGCAGGAAAATCAAAATTGCGCAGCATTGCATACGTAATTCTTTTTATTTATTGATCAGTTTAATTATATCGTGAAGTGAAATTTGCAGAAAGTAAAGAATTGTGATTTGTGTTCTTTTCATCCCACTTGTGTGATTTATTTCTGTTGAGAGAAGTTTATTGTGTTGTGCCATGGGTAAAGTGGTGCTTGACATTTTAGTGCGATTTGCTTAACATCTAATTCAAATAATATAAATATATTTCCTGTACACCAGCCTGGCTCATTGGTAGCTCAGAGGGAGGGATCCAAGCAGTATTAGATGAATTGAAGATGGGGCTGAATAAAGGAACTGATATTAACCATTTATTTTGTGACACTTAGCTTGGGGAGGGAAGGTACTCCCTGTGTTGATGGTGGCCTCTCACTAAACCATTACAAATTGGGGGCTTGTGGACAGGATTTGGTTGGCTATTTCTGACTCATGACCAGTGCATTGTGACAGACCATTCATTTTGATGTAAGGGCATTAAGTTGGAGGGAAAGTCATCTTTGTTTTGTTAAATTGCCATGAGGACTTGACCCCTGAGTTCCAGGGAGGTGTATAGGTGAAAAATTAAGATCGAGTAAGAATAGATTTTTGATTTGGCATTGTGAGTGTAAATTAAGCGGGAACAGGGGGATTTTTGCTCCTGCACAAATTGAATTCTACAAAAATTGCAAGAAAAAGCCATTTAAAAAATGAATAAAATTGAATTAGATGATGCCGGAGACATTTCCTTACTCCTCTGTTCATTCGTGGTGAGTGGACAGAGGTGGATGAAGGTTGCTGACAAGCTAAGATGATGCAAGCTATCACATCAGAAAGCATTGACATTTGGTGTCAAGTTTGTATGACACAACACATTAGTGGCATTTTATATGACCCGAAATGCTGAAGAAGAACGGAGTCAAATGGCTCAGCTCACAGCTTATCTATACTTCCACTTGTAGTTAGTGGAATAGCGAGTGCAGTAGAGTGAGGCCTGTTCGCATAGTCAGATTGAGATTCTAAATGAGACGCAGAAAGTACTTAAACAGAAGATCAACCACAGCAGAACCATATTTTTGAGTTAAAACATGAAAGCCTCATGGAACAACTAAAAAATGAGTGTAAAACCCAGCTGCAAGAGAGCGCAGAGCTTGGAACACAGTTTTCTGCACTGCAAGATGCACATAAAGAGTGTATGGAAAATTTCAGCACACTGCAACATAATGTCAATGATCAGACTAGTTATAAGAGAGGGCTGTAAAATGACCTTATGGCCTTTCAATTACAAATAAAGGAGTTGAGAAATGAAAACAGTCACTTAATTATAAAAGGGGCTGATTTCCAAAAGGACTTCGATCAGATATATCAGCAGGTACATACTTTAAAACAGAAAATTCAACTGGTGAAGGAAAAGACCTCTTGAACCAGGAGAATGGTGTTCTTGCACTGGAGGTGCATCAGATGAAAATGGATGCAGAAACGAGTCAGGCAGGTTCTCAGGAACTGGCTGGAGCTAGACAAGAAAATGAAGAACTCATGGAGCACGTGAGGCAAGCGGAAGCTGACCTGTTACAGGCAGTGCAGAGTAGAAACTTGCAAGAGAAAGAGATTGGTAGTTTGAAAGCAAACCGCATTGAATATGCGCGCACAATGCTGGCCGCACACAACGGCAGTGAGTCAAGTCAGAATGAAATCAGGGAATTGAAAGAACTATTTATAGCCCAGAGTAAAGTGCTTAGGTTCAATCAGGCCCTGGTCTCAGAGTTAAAAAGCGTGCTCTCTGAACACCATAAGGAAATAAGGACAGAGAAGCAGGTTTGAGAGTTTGGCAAATAAAATTGAAAAACACGAGCAGGCATTGAGGTACCCTGACCAATCAGAGTATGGGAAAGCGCCCTCTGATCCAGGAGTGATGCCTGCCCTATCAGGAACCTCATGCCAGTTAACCTCAACTTCCTATGAGCCGACTGTGATTTACCTCATGCTTTCCACGTACCAGGCCCTAGGAAACATGAGGTACCTAGACTTACCCAGGCCTAGCCAAACTGATCCAGAAGGCCAGTCCTTATCTGAGATTGAGGAGTACTCACCTATACCACACGGAAGGGAAAGTGGCCCGACCAGTGTGTCCAGGGAAGTAAGGAATAATCCAGTGAGTACTTCAGACCATGAAAACCTGCTTGATGAAAAAATGAGGGAGTTGGACTTAAAAGAAATGAGATTGCAGAGACCACCTAGCTTGCTTTGCTGGAGAAGAACATTTAAAGCTTCAGCCCAGGAGGGCCACTCTAAAATCCTCTGTACATTCAGGGGAAGGGGAGAATTCCCTAGACTCCCTGGAAGGATGGATGAGGAAACTGGGTTATATCCTGTGCCTAAAAGTAACTACAGGGAGAGTGACCCTGATCGTTCCTAGAGAAGTACAGACCTCATGGTTCTGGGTGATATTCCCAGTCTCAGAGATAGGGAGCGCCTAGAAGACAGGGAATGAGTACCAATAGTAGTTCTGAGTCAGAAAGTGAATGGACTTTGCAAAAGACCCAATAAGACAAATCAAGACCATACAACTCTTCCTGACTGTTAGGCATGATTGTGTGCAGTATCGTTGGGAAGACTACAGCAACCTTGACCTCCTGGCAATAGGAACCCAACCTTTGGTATAAGTCTGTACTACACAGGTTGGTAGTGTAGCTGAGCAGCCAGGCTTATCTCAAGAGAGGTCAATGTGAGCAGTAGGGTTGTAACACAGAGTTTCACAGTGACAGTTATTCAAATAAACACTTACACTCAAGGTTTCTTGATTAAACAATTATTAATGTATTTAACAGTCAGTTTTATAAGCCTTCTTCAGAAGGGAGCAAAACATGTAACAATTATAATACACTTCAAAGCACACTCTTAGTTTCTCTAAATCAGATGATAAACATTGGGGATGGCACACAGACACTTTCTACACCTTCAAGTGACTTAAATAGCTAGGACACTGTGGACATTGACTTATCACTGGTACATTTACAGCAATACTGAGTCTCGTGCAAAGGTTAGGTTGGGTAATAAAATAAAGGTTAACAAATAATTCATAAACAGGTAAGTACTTTATTGAACCTTCCAATGTCAAGTAAATACAACCCTTTCTGGGGGAAGGGTAAAGGCACAGAGTCAGAGGCAAGACAAGTCTCTTAGGGAGCCAGGACAGCCAATGCAAGTTGAGCAAAGTCTAGAGGAACTGAAGATCTTCTTTGCAGGTAAGTAGAAGTCTTGCACAATGGATTTAGAAAAGTTTGTAGAAATAAAAGTCATTTCCAGGAGATTTTGGTGATATAAAATTCATCCACCTGTGGTTCGGGGAACTGTAATGGCCATCTAAAATGGGTGTCTGGCTGAAAATGTTCCAAAATTTGCAAGTTGGCGAACAGGTGGGGTGTAAAATTAGGAATATGGATAATAACTTGCATGTTTCTAACAATTATGCTTTTTCTAAAAACTGGGAAATTGACAAATCGCTGTGCAACATGGTGCAGACCCAGCTTTTGTTTTATTAAATTCCTCCACATTAGCTGAATCGGAAAATATATATACTATGGCAGTTACTAGTAAAACACAACGTTTTTGACACATACCTAGTTTATGCCAAAAATGTAACATGAGAACAAATGGGGATTGCCAATGGAAGCTGCCACATGTCTGCTCCAGACTCCTAAGCAAATCCTTAGATAGGGGATGGATTTGGAATGAGAGGAAAGCGTAACTGTCCAATCCTGTTTGTGAGAACGATTGCAGGGTACTCCACAAGACTGTAAACTTGATGGTGTCATCACTGGTATATTAAGTGGATGCACTATGAGGAGGGACAGAGCTGCTGAATCTTAACATCCGACAGCCGTAAGGAATCACCAACGGAAATTGCATCTGGACGGAGCTGTCTAATACTAAGGAGGCCTAAATGGTGAAGAGCTGGGGACCATCCTTGAGAGTGGAGTGACCAGATCCCTTGCCCTGTCCTTCCAGAGGGTCTTGAAATGCTGCTGGCTTTCCTGAACTTTAACAGAGGTTTTCAATTTAGGTATACCTAAACCCTTTGCAACCCAAAGGTGGGGGAATCTGCTGCCCTTAAATCCTTCCCCTCTATAGTGGGCAGGGGGGAAGGCAAAACTGTGTAGATCCTGAGCTTATTTAACTAAAAAATATTAATTTAATTAATTCCCCTTGGCAGAACACCACAGGGTAATTTTTGTTAAAATTCAGAATTAACAAAGCTCATTTCCAGTGTGCGCTGAAAACCATACAGTGTAATTTAATTGGGTAATCCTATGTGTCTGGCTTCCCCAACAAATGTAAGGGGGGGTCTGAAATCCCAAATTCTTATATCATCCCAATTTTTCTGTCTGACTTCCCCAACGCAGACCAAAGTGGGGGAGGGGGACTGAAAAGGCCAACTGCTAAATTACCCTGTGTTATTTTAAAGAAAAAGTTGTGTGTGAAATCATAATTGCCAAATGCATTGTACTAATCAGTAAACCGAACTGCTAGCCCTTTGAGGGGTGCAGGAAAATCGAAATTGCTCAGCATTGCATGCGTAATTGTTTTTGTTTATTGATCAGTTTAATTATTTCTTGAAGTGAAATTTGTAGAATTTTGATTTGTGTTCTTTTCAACCCACTTGTGTGATTTATGTTGAGAAGAGTGTATTGTGTTGTGCCACGGAAAAAGTGGTGTTTGACAGTTTAGTGCGATTTTCTTAACATCTAATTCAAATAAATATAAATATGTTTCCTGCACACCGGCCTGATTCTTGGCTCATTGGTAGCTCAGGGGGAGGGATCCAAGGGGTATTAAATGAATTGGAGAGAGGGCTGAATAAAATAACTGACATTAACCGTTTATTGTGTGACACTTAGCTTGGGCAGGGAAGGAACTCCCTGTGTTTAGGGTGGCCTCGCAAACCATTACAGATCTATGGATTAGCAATTTTAGGAGCTTTCCTTTGCTCCCAAAGGTTAGAGACTGGCGACTGAGGGAAAATTGCAGAGTCCTAAAAGATATGGAGACGAGCAGCTAATAGGCGATCCTTGGGCCTGAAAGACAAGGGGGCAAATCAATAATATGTGATTCCTGGCCCCTTAACAATCAGAGGTTCAGTGGCAAATAAGGGACCGCTGGACACTCTGGGTACGGGGGACTAGTTAACAGGAGAGCCCTGGGTGCTGAGAGATCAGGGGACCAGTGACTGATAAGAAAGATCTGTGTCATGAAACATCAGGGAACCAGAAAACACTTGAGGCCTCAAGATCAGGAAGCCAACTAACGAAATATTCCTGGGTTTCAGAAAATAAGGGGACAAGTGACAACAGATACCTGGGCCCTGACAGAGTAGAGGACAGGAATCAGGGGACCACTGATTGACGGGAGACATTGAAGCCGCTAAAGATTATAGGGACCAGCCACTGATGGGAGATCCCTGTGTCCTGAAAGTGCATGTAAACCACGACTAATGGCAAGCCCATTAGCCCAGAAATATTAGACAACCAGCAATTGGTTTGGCAAAATAAAATCAAGCAAGATGGGTGGAGGCACAGATTTCTCACTTCTGGTAGAAGTTCCCTGGAACTCTTTGCCACCCGCTATGTGCTCATAAAGGACTGTTTCCTTTTGAGAAAATGCTGTACCTTTGCTGGGACAGACTGCTACCATGGGATCAGCTGTGCAGGTTTGATTCTGCTGCTAGCACCAAGAAGCGATCTTTTGCATGGGTCCACGCAACAAATGAATCTTAACACATGTGTGGACATGGGTCACAGCTTCCCTGAGGTAGTAGGAAGCTTCACAGACTGTACGCTACACCCTCATTAACTCGCCCAACCTTCCCCTTAGCTTCACAAACCCGCGTGTTGAGCAGTTGGGAGCATTCCTGGCAACATTAGGTTTCTACGCTTGTCAAGGATAATATGCCCCTATGACCAGTACTTTATATGGGCAGGTACTTGCCAGCGCTTTCATTTAAAAGACAAAGTTCAGGCACTTAGCATAAATCCAACACTTTCATTGGACGGGTACCTGTACTTCTCAACAGTAAGCAGGTACTCTGGGATAGTGAGTACCTCCACTTCTGCAATCCCACTTCAAGCACTGCCTATGACATAGTTCTATACCACGTCTTTCCTTTTACAAATGTATCCTGGGAATTGTAGTGCTTGGTCGCTTGAACTAGTTAGACTACTGGTAGCACATTCTTTACAACGGCTATGAGTGACGTGTGGTAGGGAAACAAAGGATTGCAAACATGGTGACACCGGTGACATGGAGTCAAAGGGGTGTGGGTAGTTGGCAAGGATGGGGCAGCCGCAGCCATGGGAAAGAAGGGGTTGTTCTCACGTGATAGAGATGGGTTGCACTGTGCAAAGCCGCCTAACCGGAGAAAAGTAGAAGGTGTGGTGGCAGGGCCACGTGGGGTCCCCACCCTTGAGATTCCGTGACAGCAGCGAGGGGCACTGGCATAGCCGGGGGCCAGTCCTGAAATAGCAAGCGGTGTGATAAGCCAGCGATCGTGGCTGATCTGTGGGCGCGTAGATAGCTATTGCTGGGGCAGCAGGCGTGCTAAAACTCAAGATTGGGGGTGCTGACAGGGCCGTGTGGAGGTGCCAGCTGACCGCGTTGAGCTGTAGTGACAGAGGTGTGCTCGGGTTCCCAGTACTGCAATAGCAGCCCGGGTTGCCGAGAGCAAGGGCCGAGGGCCACCGACCGGCCTCCTGCATTCACAGATCTAAAATAGCCCCGGGGCGGGCACCCGAGAGTGGCGATACCGGTTGTATACGAATTGTTTGTTTTACAACTGTTCGAATTACAATTGACCTTTTCACAATTGACTGAATTGTGAAGGTCAATTGTAACATATATGCGGGGGGAAACCCCCCGCAACCCCCCACCCAACCCAAAACCCTATATATATATATATTAACAAAGCAATATATATATATATATATATACACACACATACATAATATTTTTTTTTTTAAAGCCACATTTGCAAACATACACAACAAAAAGTACTCAAATAATTGTTTGAGAAAGTACATTAGCGCTGTGATGCAATGGTTATGTTGTTTTCATGTGAATGGCAAGCACTGTGCATTTTATAGAAATAACCAATATATTGGGAATATGAATGAATTTTGATGATTTGCTGCAACTTTATGAGCACTAAGCACTTTATAAAAAGTCATTGACATTAGGAGAAAGCAAATACTTTCCGACATTTTTGACTATTCCAAGATGGCACCCAGATAAACAGAAATTTTGAACAAAGTTTTCTGTTCAACAGAAAGAAAAGAAGAACTATCATTTAGGTGAAGTGTTTAAAAAGAGAAGCCTTTTGTCTATGTCTACAATCTAACGAAGCCCGTAAGGCTGAAACGCGTTGTTGTTTTGTTTTTCTACTGAGCCACTTGTCCACTGTACATGCTAAAATAAAGGACGTTTGATGGAGATCCTTTTTTACGTATCCAGGTGATTTTTTCATTGAGGAGAGTGCCGCCCGGAAAGCTGCAATTTGCTTTCATTTTTTGTCTTTGTTCTGACATACATACATATATATACATATATATATGCCGTCAATTGTGAAAAGGTCAATTGTGACCCTTTAAAATCGGTCAATTGTAAACGAACAATTTTGTGTATACCGGCGATAACGGCAGGTGCATACCTGGGCAAGAACCCAATACAGAACTATGGATGCCAACACCCAGGTTTTCGGGGCTCCTACTGGCAGAACTGTGCAGGGATCCAGTAACGGAAGAGCGGGGTACTGGAAATGATGTGGGTGTCCAATAGAGAAATATCGTGGATGCCATCGCCCAGGTTTTAGGGGGTCCTACTGGCAACCCACGTGTCAGAGAGCGCAGTTGCAAAATGTATGGGGGTGTCCAATACATCGGGGTGCAGTATGGAAATAGCAGCGATGCAAATACCCATGTTTTGGGTTACGAACACATCTGTGCGTTAATGGAGCACTGGAAAAGCAGGAATGCCAGCCGGGGCCGGGGCTAAGGCAGCACTTGGCCTCACGCTCATGCCCCTCCAACCCCCACCCCCAACACCCCTGCAGGCGCTGATCCTCACTTTCCCTGGGAGAAAGCGGGCCAGCCTCTGAGAATCTCCAGCGCTGTAGTCAGTGGCGGATCCAGCCATCATGCGGCCGGTCGCATGATCCTTCTAGGCCAGGCCTGGCTTCTTTAACAATGCAAAGGCACATCAAAAGAGGGCGGGACTTTCATCGTCATGTGCGTTTAGGCCTGTAGAGAAAGTTCCCAATCCCGGAAGCTGCAGTTTCAAAGCTCAGGCTGATTCTTAAGCAAGGCCACACGCAGCCGCCCCCTGAACTGGGCTTTAATGATCTGCAACAGGCCCCTTTCTCTTACCCAGCATACCCTGCATTTGACACTGATGGGCGCATTACCTTGGCAAGAAGGTATTCACTTAAAATAAAGCTCCACTTTTAAAGGTTCGCCCAGATGTCTGACATGTAAAAAAAAAAGAGCTGCCTTATATGAATAGGCAAATGCTCTTAACATCTTGCACAACAGCCTGCTGGAAGTGTGTGACAAAAGTAACCTTTATCCAAGTAGTGGTCTAAAAATAATGTGAGGCTTGTAATATGTTACATTGTGGGCCTTCTAGCTTTTCATTGAGGACGTGGACAATAAAGCAGCAACAATATCCTTTTGTCTCTAAGGATTAATGTATTGTAATGTTGCTATAACATGAGATATGCGTATTTTAGGGATTACGGCTGAAAGGCCGTGACGGAAATGTTCGAGGGAGAAAAGACCGAAGATAATTTTTCTAAAATAACCTTCGGTCTTCTCTCCCCCTGGACATTTGCGATTTGGCCCTCATCGAGCCTCCCACCACACAAACCCCAACCCACTACTTACCTTGCGGCGGCTGCCGACTCGCTGTGTCCCTGCAACGCCTGTTCCTTTTCACTTCCGTGATCGAGAACCGGCGCCTCAGGGTCCTTTCCATTTTTTTGTGTGGCGTTTTGGGAATCAGCTGTAGGGGACTCCCCCGCACCCTCCCCCCTCACAATATAGTGTACAAGACGGCAAGAAACACCCTCACAACCCTTAGCACCGAATGGGTGATATGGTCGAAATTTCCAGCCATTTGGAATTTTCGAACTGCCGAAATTCAGCTAAATAACTCATTCAGGTTTTTTTTCTCAGTCGTTTTAGATGATTCCTATTTTATAACTAAACTATCTGAGCTCTGAATTTTCTCAGGGCAACGTGTGAGAAGGCCATGAAGTTCCTGTTTTTATCCATTTGGATTCTGGGCCTGTAGTTTTTTTTAATCTCCTGTTTGAAATTTAGTAAAACTTGAAGTCCCAGTATTCCAGGGAAAATCAGGACTGGATGGCCTTCTCGTGCATAACCATGGGAAACTTGAGAGCTATGCTTTACACGGCATTATTGCAGGCCTTGAAACCAAACTTTAAATATTTGTGCCAAGTGGAGCTTGGAAGGTATGTGTTCAAGTGGTTAAACTGTGCATGCTTTAAAATCCCAGCTTCACTGCTTAACTACAGTATGTGATCCTGTGTAAATAATGTAATCCCTTATTGTATGAAGCACTGGCCTCAGCAGAGCCACCCTTAACTGTATTCTCGTGTTGCTGCCAGTCACCAAAGTGGCATGGGCCATCCAGAGTACAATGAGTTAAAGTTTTTGTTATGCCTTGTTATGCTATGTTATTGAATCTTGTAGAGCAAATAGTCTACCATAAAAAATCAAGGGTGTGTGTGTTAGGGGAAAAGAGGCAGGCAGAAGACAAGACAGTGCCTTTATACTCAATGTGCCATACATCTATATGCATGCAGCAATGATGTCCATTGGGTTACTGGGTCACCTAATGTGATATATGTTTAAACTACTAGCCATGGGGTCCAATCCCCTCAAGCTTCACTCTTCCGAGTTCAGGTTAGAGTGATGTCACTTCCTGTGACATCATATGCAAATTAAGGGGCCAACAATACATTTGCCGCACTTGGCCACACAATTCCCAGGGCCGGCACTGATGCCAGCACCCAGCTTTTGGGTGGGATAGACACAATGGTATGGGGCCAGTGCTGGAACAGCAGTGACAACAGCACCCATACTTTAAGCAGTACTGACAGAGGTGATTGGGGATCCAGTACTTGAAAATCCGGGATGCCAGTATCTAGGGTTCACATGGCACAGGCGCAGATGTGGCAGGGTCAGCGATGACAGCACCCAGGCTTTTTGGGGTACTACTGCCGAAGCTGTGAGGGCGTCCAGTAAGGAACAGCAGGGTTCCCAGGACCCAGGTTTTAGGGAGTGCTACTGACAGAGCTCTGTGGTGATGAGAACATAATTAGGAGGGGTGCCGGGAGTAGTGACGCACCAGTACTGCAATAACAGGGATGCCAGGACCGAGGTTTTAGGGGGTTTATGCAGAGCAGCGGGGGTCTCTCGGACTTCAATATAAGGGCTGTGGACAGCAAAGAGTGAGGGGGTGAGGTAGCATGTTTCTGTGGGTCTCCAGGGCGGTAATTGATGGGCTGTGGCCTGTGGAGACCAACAATCTGTGACTCTCCAGTAGAGGCCTAGCGGATACACAATATTTGCACCACGGTACTGGCGAGGCTGCATGGGTGAGTCCAGTGCCCCCATGTTAAAGGTGCTTGCACACGTTTACTGCCGTGACGCATGGTGCACTGGCAGGACTAGAGCGGCAGAAAGGCCTATAATGAAATCAGGAGATTTCTTAACACGCGTGTCTGACTCTGCCCCAGTCCTGTTAATCTTTCAGAGATTCCGGCCAGTGCAGTCTCCAGATTTTCCTATTGGCCTCTGGTCCGAGGAATATGATTGACGGCGCAGTTAAACGTATCAGAAATGACACTACAGACTAGTGTCATTTCTGATCGTACAGGTGAGGTGCTCGGTTGGTATAACGTTACTCTAGCCCCCCCCCCCTCTCCCTCCGCCATAGGAAAACAAACAGGAAAGCCAAAGACAGGGAGTGCGTTTGCACAAAGGGAGCCGGGCCAACATTCCCATTGGCTCTAGCAGAAGACAAGCTGTCCCGGGATGCTTGACTCGATGTCAAGCACGCCAGGCCCCGCCCACCAGCGTCACAGCAGTTCTTTTAACCTTCAAGCTTTCAATCAGCAGCAGAGTGGCCTTGGCAAGGCCCAGAGCCCGCGCTCTGAGGGATGTAACTCAACGGCTGCATCGCGCGCAGGCCTCCGGAGGGTGACAGCATGACTTGGGCCTGCGTCAAGTGCCCTGCTGGGCGAGGCAAAGCACATGAAGCTGCCGCCTTCCCCGTTTCATTTCTTCCTCAGTGCTTTGAGGGGGCACACGAGGGGTGTGAAGCGCCATATAAGCAACGGGGGGGAAGGGGGCGGGGCGGGCAGCTAGACCCACTTTTGCGCTGGGGACGCCTAACTCTTCAATGGTGGTGGAGGGGCTGCCTTCAGAGCTTTTGTTTGGATGACATTTATTGGGCTCCCCTTTACCCCAAGGAATTGTTGTGGGAACTAGAGTCTAATCAGACCAGTCTTCGATATTCAAGCATCCACGGAAATAACACTGCAGGAAACGGGGCCATAGCATAACATCAGCAAAATGGTTTCAAATGCATTGCAAGGTACGCAGTATTACACGTTGACAAAATATGCGCGCTGAGACAAAGTCCATGCTGACTGAAAGCGAGGCTGGAAGGAACGCGGGAGCCGGGTGCCACCGCCAGCTACTTACGACCGAGCTTCTAGGAGGAAAAGGGTGGGTTCCCAGTCAACAGGAAGCCTCGGAAACAACGTAGCTGCACCGAAGACTAAGTGGCACTGGTAGAAGGGGGGCTCAGATCAAGACAAGGGAGTTCAGGACATAGTTAGGAGAACCTATCCATTGACCAAAGGCCACGGAAATAGCCCTTGGAACAGGAGAATCCAGCACATTACCTTAATGGGGTTTCCTAAAGCCAGTGCTCCCCATGACAAGAATCCGTCTTCCTGTTAGTTTACAAAAGTCACACAACCAATAAACGCTTTGCTTACTCTATGACCCCAACCCTTGTTTGTTTGTTTATTTATTTGATAGTGCGCGCCAAACCCATGGGTAGCTGGGCGCAGTAGGACAAGATAACTTAAGCTTGGTTACAAAGGATAGTAGATAGGTACATATACATACATATATCATGCAAGTAATATATAGTTACTGCACTACTGGTTACAGTTTAGTGGTAAGGCATTTGGCAAGTCATGTTACAGATTAATGGATAAGGTCAAAGGAGGGTACAATGAGGGGTCAGTGCGGTAATCAGGTTAAAAGTCATTTGTTCGAATCCATTTGAGTACCTTACGTCTGCATGTGGGGTATGGTTGGTCTATACGGGGGTCAGTAGGTAGCGCATTCCATGATTGTGCTGCCTTAACTGGGAAGCTAGTGCCTCCTTCCTTTAACGCCATCAGCCACCATCCATTGTAAAGTCACTATATGCACAAAATCCAATTTTCTGGTAAAGTCTGCGAGAATTTCTGTGCCATTTGCTCCCAACAAATGCCTAAAGCCCACCAGACGTCTCTTGAACATCATTTGCTAACTTAAAATAGCCAGTGGTCCAGGGGTGGACTGGGAACCATGAGAGGCGCTGGAAATCATTTTCAAAGTGGCCCAATATTACACACTTCAGCAGGCCCAACCCTTTTCCTATGAGAACATTTGGTCATACCACATAAGAGGCCCAGGGTGCAGAGGACTACCAGGAAATCTCCAGAGTCCCCTGTAGGCCATTCCACCCCTGCAGTGGTTTTATACCCAAGAGGGTCGACTCATAATAGCAGGACCCACAATAAAGACACCGAGTGTGGGGTCCCGCCGTCTGCAGTCATCAAACATGCAACAGTGGCTTCATGTCACCCAGAGTGCAAGTTACTTCCCTTTTGCGCCTTGTGAGGCCTCGTCGAGTCCTCTTGCAGAGCCAGAGGAACGTTGTGTCGAGTGGCAGCATAACATAGAGGAGCCAAGCAGTGGCAGCAGAGACCAGAGCCAAGGGGGAGGCAAGACGGTGCATGCCCCCCTTGACAGCTTTTATTATTATTCTTATCATGGAATTTATTGAGCGGCTTCGAGACGCAACAGAGCGCTTTACACAGGTATACAACAGTACATATGCATAACAGAGTGCTTGCTATGTGGAGCCATGCTAACAATCACAGTGCATGGCACAACAGCAGAGGAAACTAATGAGAATTCCAGAAATAATACCTGTGCGGGCCACGCACAAGGCCTCAATGCAATCTGGCATTCACAGACCTGAGCGGTAGGTCCATGGAATCATAAAAAGAAGTCACAGTTTAAGCAGGGGGCGGTGGGCATCTGAAGGAGCACAGCATTAGATGTGCAAGGTGAGAAAGATGGAGGGATGGGGAAGGTCAATATTATATAAGAAGCAACACTGCATTCTATTAAGCCTTGAGCGAGGCATTTTCAAATAGCAGACACTGTGTGAACTTATTCACTCCTCGGTATGCTCACATTTTGCATATAAAAACAGAGATTAAATGATTTGTCCAGGATCACATACTTTGGTGAAGTGGTGAACCTAGGATTTGAATCCACTCAGCAATTTAGGCAATTTACTACATACCTTCCAAACTATAGGTGATACAGATTACGTTTTGTCTTTCTAAAGCTACAATACTATTCTTTTATTATTATTAGGGTATTTATTGAGAGGCGGCCTAGCTTTGGGAAGCAACAAAGCACTTTACAATCAATCATAGGCCGAAGAACAAGTTTAGGGAGCAGAGAAACAAGGGAGTGGATATTTAACAGGGAAGGGAGGGCAAGAGTCAGCAATGGGGTCTACAGGTAACCAGGGGAGGAAACCGTGGGGGTAAGATCACCCAGTCTCATGTATGGTGGGGAGTGGATGTGTATGGAGATCATTTATAGAGATTGCTTGCAAATTATACAAATCACATAGTAAACTAACCTTACAATATATAAATCATTATAGAAACATGTAAAGCAAAAAATAGCAATTGCAGAATAATTTCCCACATCCTAAATGAAAGACTAAAAGTACCAGAAGTCAAGGTAATGTAAGCCTAACTATTCTCTGTGTTTTAACACTGCTACCAGGGCTTAAATTCACAATCAAAGAAAGTGTGTGATTAGGTGACCTGCCTACAGTCATTGTTTACCACAGAGTTTCTGCTGGCCTTTTTGCATGATGGAAAGAAAATTCGAATTGCTATAAAAAGTCAATCCTTATTTTATGTCAAATTAGTAGACATCATGGATATAAATTAAGCCATTTTGAAATACTAGCCCTATGTTGTGGCTAAGTTAAATTATCTTGAAAGAGGGCACACATTTGATAGGCGACTGGTGATCATCAGCGATCCAATTGCCTAAATATTCAAACATAAACTGTAACGGTATATGGAGAGACCACCCTCAACACAGGGAGTTCCTTCCCTCCCCCATCAAGGTGTCACACAACAAACCGTTTAATGGATTCTTTTCTTTAGCCCTATTCACACTCAAATCAAGCCACTTAGATGCCTCCCCCTGTCCCACCAATGAACCAAGAACTAGGCCGGCGAACAGGGAAAAAAAAAAAAATTACACATATATATATATATATATTTAAATTACCAGTTTAATGAAAATCGCACTAAAATTACACACAACACTTTCTCCTTGGCTGAAAACACAGCTTCAATGACAAAAACACTTTTCTGTAGGATGTTACTTTTAAACCCACTTTTTCTGCGTTTTCCTTTTGTCTTACAATCATGGAACACAGGCTAAATAAGCTGGTCAAACTTTTCCCATGAACGCCATTGTATGTTGAACTTCAATAATTATATTATGGCACAATACAAGAACATAATCTTAAACGTTTCCTGCGGAGAGTTTTAGTGTTAAAACATAGGCACAATTTTCATTTTAAAAAACAAGTTCACATTCAAGGCTTGATTGATGGATTTCCATGCGCACTCAAAATGCTAGCAGTTTGAAGTTACAGATTTATAAAAATGCATGTGGCTAACATTACTTCACCAAAATGAAGCTGAAAAATAAGCACAGGTTTGATTTTAAAACAAGACATAATTCACACGTTCAGTGTTGGATACATGAGATCTCACTTTTGCAAAGCACTTCTACCCTAACCCCAAAAACCCAAGCATTTATTACATGCAGCACCCTTCTGTTTGTTCAATGGCCAGGTCTAGGGACTGGGGACAGTTTAGAAATGTCGTTTTTCACACCGCCCCCCACTTAAAGGCCTGTGTTGGGGAAGTTGGACTGCAACATGGGCGTGATTATTAATGTTGCTTTTCTGACAAGTATACCTTTTATTTAAAAGCCAGTTTGGGGAATGGGCTTCAGTGGGCAATTTCGTTTTGGGGACAAGCATCTTCTGAATTGCTAGGCAATGTTAGGGGATGGAACAAACACCTTTTTTTTTAAGGCAAAATTTGGGGATGGTGACAATTACCAATTTCGTTTTTGGTGTCAAATATATCTTTTGTTTAAAACAAGTTTTGGTAAGGAGTATCAGTTGGGCATTTTGTTTTAGGGAAGGACACACCTTTTCATTAGAGAAGTCAGAGGTGAACAGGAAAATTCAAGGCACTCTAATTACTTTAAACAACTGTCTTGTATCTTCCCGCTAGGTGAGAGGGTGGAAGTTTGGAATTCTTCCAAGCTCCCCCCTGTGTCAATCTATTTGGCAGTTCATTGCATTAATATACAATCAAATATGCTAAGGGTCTACACACTTTTACTCCCTGCCCCCACCCACTAACGGAAGGGAACCCACTAATGAAAGGGAATGGGTTAATTAAACAGATCCCTCTGCTGACATTTTGTTGGACAATCTACTTACTTTTGGAATTCTCTGGGCTTGGCACTCAAAGACTCAGCAGGGACTTGCTTTTAGGGAAAAATAGGATTCAGGCCAGCACTTCAGTCAATAGGATCCCACAGCAAACCTCCCTCTATGGCTCAAGAGAAGTATCACAGCCTCGGTTTTCTAGTCTCCCCAGCAATGGAACTCTCCAGCGCTCTTCCAATATTGCCAACCAGATGAGGTTTCAGCAGATCTCTTTTGGTGATTTTTGGCAGTGGTCCCTTCTTCTATAGTGCAAGACCTTTTTAACTCTCTAAGCCCCTCCCATGGAAAGTGAACATTAGGCAGGCTAACTTATGATCTCGCAGGATTGGACATTTACATTTCTCTCCAGCCCCAAAGCCCAACCCCTCTCTAAGGATTGGTTCAGAAGTCTAGGACAGAAATATTGCAACTCCTGTTTGAGATTCAAATTTTTATTTTCATGTCCAATTTTAACAAAAAATCCCTACATAGCAACATTTTGTAATTTACTAATAAATGCCATGATATATAGATATTAATATTCCTCTCCTAATGATGGATTGGTGAAGCTTACTTTCATTTCGGCACCTCATTGCACAGGCTCACTATGATTAGTCGCCCTTTTCACAAAAAGTAGAATAGTTATGAACATGCAATTTCATCTCCAGATATCTAATTTTATGACCCATCAGCCACCAATTATTTAATTCAGGACATTTTCGTAGCAGCTAGAAACATATTTTAGGTTGCTATTGCAATTCCATAAGTTGCATGCGGATTTTATTTTAACAAAATATGAAGGGACGCAGTGAGACTTATCGTTGCTGAGAAAGTCACTAGTTATAATAGTCTATTTAAACCAGGGGTGCACAACTGATTTTGACAGAGGGCCGAAAGTACCTTACATGATGGCTCTAGAGGGCCGAAAAGTAAACGTGGGCGGGGCAGTAGGCGGGGCGTGGCAGGAGGCTTTTTCAACCCCCAATTTGTATTAAACACATGGAAAAAGAATGTTTTTGAGGGGTAACTATTTTTATTTGTATTTCAAACTTACATTTTGTACTACACATTTTCCGTTGTTATAATTTATTTCTATTTAGTTGTATATCGTCTGTTTAATTAAATTATATATACATTTTATTGACACTTGATTGGACATTCTGTTATTTTGGACTGCTATAGTTTGCTGTTTGGGTTGCCCAAGAGGAGTATGGCCTTCGTTGAGTCAGGTTTCCACAAAAAGCAAAGGATGTATATCTCCTAACTGTGCCTGATTTAGTTTTATTATTGGGTTCACTCTTGGAGTGCAACACTATGCCCCATGTCCCTCACCCCAAACCAAACACTATGCCCCATGGCTCCCACCCAAACCAAACACTATGCCCCTTGGCCCCCTCACCCCCAACCAAACACTATGTCCCATGGCCCCCTGACCCCCAACCAAACACTATGCCCATGGCCCCCTCACCTCCAACCAAACACTATGCCTCATGGTCCCCTCACCTCCAACCAAACACTATGACCCATGGCTCCCACCCCCAACCAAACACTATGCCCCATGGCCCCCTCACCACCAACCAAACACAATGCCCCATGTCCCTCACCCCCAACCCAACACTATGCCTCATGGCCCCCTCACCCCCAACCAAACACTATGCCCCATGGCTCCCACCCCCAACCAAACACTATGCCCCATGTTCCTCACTCCCAACCCAATACTATGCCCCATAGTGCAAGACCTTTTTAACTCTCTAAGCCCCTCCCATGGAAAGTGAACATTAGGCAGGCTAACTTATGATCTCGCAGGATTGGACATTCCTGCCCCTTGGCCCCCTCTCCCCCAACCCAAACACTATGCCCCATGGCCCCCTCACCCCCAACAAAACACTATGCTCCATGGCCCCCTCACCACCAACCAAACACTATGCCCCATGGCCCCCTCCCCCCCAACCAAACACTATGCCCCATGTTCCTCACCCCCAACCCAATACTATGCCCCATGGCCCCCTCTCCCCCAACCCAAACACTATGCCCCATGGCCCCCTCACCCCAACCAAACACTATGCCCCATGGCTCCCACCCCCAACCAAACATTATGCCCCATGGCCCCCTCACCCCCAACCAAACACTATGCCCCATGGCCCCCTCACCCCCATCGCAACACTATACCCCATAGCCCCCTCACCCCCAACCCAACACTATGCCCAATGACCCCCTGACCCCCAACCAAACACTATGCCCCATGGCCCCCTCACCCCCAACCAAACACTATGCCCCATGGCTCCCATCCCCAACCAATACCCATACAGACCTGAACCCCCCACCCCCCAACTCAGCACACACACTCTCAAGCATGCACCCATACAGACCCGAACCCCGCACACCCAACTCAGCACACACACTCTCAAGCATGCACCCATACAGACCCGAACCCCCCACCCCCGAACTCAGCACACACTCAAGCATGCACCCATATAGACCCGAACCCCCCAGACCCCCAACTCAGCACACACACTCAAGCATGCACCCATGAAGACCCGAACCCCCCACCCCCCAAATCAGCACAAACTCTCAAACATGCACCCATACAGACCCAAACCCCCCACCCCCAACTCAGCACACAAACATGCACCCATACAGACCCGAACCCCCCACCCCCAAACTCAGCACACAAAATCTCAAACATGCAACCATACAGACCTGAACCCCCCAACTCAGCACACACTCAAGCATGCACCCATGAAGACCCGAACCCCCCACCCCAACTCAGCACACAAACACTCAAGCATGCACCCATACAGACCCAAACCCCCCACTCCCCAACTCAGCACACAAACTCTCAAACATGCACCCATACAGACCTGAACCCCCCACCGCCCAACTCAGCATATAAACTCTCAAGCATGCACCCATACAGACCCTGCATCTCAACATACACCGCACTTACACTCCAAAACAAACATTCATGCACACCCGAACCCCCCCACCACCGCATCTCAACAAACACTGCACAAACATACAAAAACAAACATTCATGCACACCCGACACCCCCCACCCCCGCATCTCAACAAACACTGCACAAACATACAAAAGCAAACATTCATGCATACCCGACACCCCCCCACCCCCGCATCTCAACATACACAACACAAACATACAAAAACAAACATTCGTGCACACCCGACACCCCCCCGCATCTCAGCACAACACCAACATATACACAAACATACAGCAGAACAGACCCGACACACAAACACAAACAGACCACTTACCAGACATGCTGGAAGGCAGGCTAGCTGGAACGCTGGCGAGGTCGCTGGCACTACGGCTGGCGTGGGCGTGGCAAGGCTGAAATGCCTTCCGGCATCAAGCCTTACTGGCCACGCCAGCCATAGTACTGGCCCTCCCTTGGTGCAGCACACACGCACTACGTGGCTCGTAGGAGCTACGTTGTGCGTGTGCCCTGTGCCAATGAGGGCCAGTGTTTTGTCCGGCCAAGAAGAGAAGAGTTTCAAAGACTTTCCTAATGGAGGGCAGCCGATGCTGCTTGCGGGCCGCACCCCATTAAGAAAGTCTTTGTGCCTCGCGGGCCAGACAAAATGCCATGGCGGGCCGCAACTGGCCCGCGGACCGTATGTTGTGGACCCATGATTTAAACTAATGGGAAATCTTCAGCATGTATGCACATTTTAACTCTGATTTTTCCATGCATGTTTAATTTCTCTGCAAGCATGTGACCAGAACCCGTGGAGCTGAATGTTAGTTTAAGCCTGGGGTAAAAGCCATTAGCCTTTTGTTCTTTGAAAGTTTTTTTGTTTTTGTATTTACATATTTGAGAGTGTAAAACATTACAGCAACCTTAACATTTTAACAAATATATAGAAAATAATCCCACCCAACCTCCCTCACAGTAATGTTATATAACAGTTACATAGTAACAATATTACTTCAAGTACATTGAATATAATATAGATATTGAAGTATAGATTTACAAATCCCAAATTTGATCATACAGATTTCTTTTCTTATTCCTGTATAAGATCACTCTATCCATTGTTGAAATTTGCTGTAAATCTAACAGCCAAGCGGACACTGAAGGCATTTGCTCACTCTTCCATTCACGTAGTATTATTTATTTTTGCAGAAATTAAACTCTGAAGAACCAACAACGCTGTGGGAAAGACAGATCCTCTATCAGATCCTCCTCCGCTAGGATAATACTTGCAAAATCATAATCCACATCAGTCATCATTACTTTCTTCATTGTTAACTTAACCTCTTTCCAAAATTCTCTTAAACTGCTACACTCCCATTTCATGTGCTCAAACATCCCACTCTGTGTTTACATCTCCAGCAGGCCACTTATTGTAATACACCCCTTTCATACAGTTTCTGTGGTGTCCACTACACTCTGTTCAAGATTTTGATCTGTCTAGCTCGTTCACCTAGATTTAATGATGTCATTGTCATATTCTTGCATATATTATTCCACCTGCTCACAATCATCTCTGAGCCTATCACTTCTGACCATTTGTCCAGTAACTTCCCATTAGTTTCCTTGTATTGTGTGGAATGTGTGTAAAGCATTGAAGCTGTGTGACCATCCAACTTGAATTCTCGCAGCCTTTCCACCCAGTCTTTGCCCTCTTCAGGAATCCTATCGCCCAGGGATCTCTTCAGTTTCTGATATTCCCCAAATGTGCAATCTTGAAGACCCTTTTCATTAGTTAATCTGTTAAAAGTAATCATTTTTTTAATCTTCAAATAGGTCGCCCAACCAATGGATACCGCTCAAAAGCCAATTGGCCAAAACAACATTTTCCCGTCTAGCTTAATCTCTGGATTTAGCCACAGCGATGAATTACTAGAACTGTAGACATCTCTATTGGTTTTCTTCATTAGGCCTTTCCAACATTCCCTCAAAACCTTTGTTGGTGTATACGATTTGCATCCAGTTGCATTTTCTGATGTCAGTAACGCCCTGGGTGCCAGAGGAGTACACCTACAAGTTTCAGCCACCATCCAGACATCCGTTGAATTTTCAATAAATGGAAGCAGATGTCTTGCACCGAAGGTCAGGTGGTAATTTACAAAGTCAGGAACTGTCAATCCACCATTTTCAGACGATAATTGAAGGTTCCAAAGCTTCAGGCAAGGATGTTTCCCATCCCACAAGAAGGACTGTATCAGGCTTTCCATCTTCTTTATAGCCTTCATTTTGCCACCAGAGGAATCATACTCAGGATGTAATTAATAAGTGGAGATGAAGTAATCTTGATTGCATTCACTCTCCCCCATAGAGTTAGTTTCAATTTGTTCCACCTATGCAAGTCATTTTCCAGGTTTTCAGTAACGTGATACAGATTCACATCCATTATTCGATCCACTTCCCTTGTCGACCAAATACCCAGGTATCGCATTTTCTCCAGGCACCATCTGAAATCATAATTACTCACCCGTTGACTGGTACATGTTTTTGAAGCTGGCATTGCTTCCGTTTTTGACCAGTTTATCCTGTATTCGGAGTACTCATGAAAAATGTTCATTTGACTCATTGTTGCCGGGACAGATGTGTCTGTATTTTGTAACACCAGAAGCATATCATCCGCATACAGCCATAGTTTTTGTGTGGCCTCACCAAACTGTACCCCTTGAATCAAGGGATCTCCTCTAATCTTCGCTGCCAGTGGGTCTATTGCAAGGCCGAATAGCAGTGGGGAGAGAGGACATCCTTGTCTTACTCATCTTCCCAGTTCAAATCCTGCTGATGTAAGACCATTTGTATTCACACTTGTCGTTGGTCTGGAGTACCAAAGTTGTACCCAATCAATGATGCTTTCTCCCAATCCAAAACCTTCCAAAGTGGCCATGAGGTATTCCCATTCGATGCGATCGAATAACTTCTCTGCGCCCAGTGATAACACCACCACCTCAGTTAGAAATTTCTTGCTTTCGTATAGGGTTGCAACAGTCTGCGCATGTTCTACGATGCATGTCTCCCTTTAACAAAACCTGCTTGTACCTGATCGACGATTTTGGGTAACAGGTTCTCAAATCTCAATGCTAAGGCCTTTGCAAATATCTTATCAGTGTTAATCAAACGTATTGGTCTGTAGCTACTCAGATTCACTGATGGTTTCCCTCCCTTCAAAAATAGGGAAATGGTGGCATGCCTAGTGGTAGATGGAAGCAAACCATTGTTTAGCAAGGAATGCAACATGGCAAGCATCAGGGCATATACTTCATCCAGAAAAATCTTATATAATTCTGCTGGCAGACCACCTGGACCAGACATTTCCCTGAGTTCAGATAGCACGCCACTCGCTTAAGTTCATCTATGTTCAAGTCCTCTTCTAAACTCAATCTGTCCTCCAGTTTCAGTCTTTCAATTACATCCTATATTATGCTGCTTCATAATGTCTGGGTTCATATGTACATCCGATGTATATAGTTTTGTATAGTATTCCTTGAATTATCTATTGAACTGAGTTGGCTCATATGTTAAAGCACCTGTCATGCCTTCAATTGCACAAATTGATTTTTCATTGTCCATTATTCGAAGACGATGAGCCAAGAGGTGATCCCATTTGTCTCCTCCCTCATAATAATTACATCTTGTTTTAAACAGGAGTCTATCTGCCTTCGCTGTAAGTATTTCCTCCAGTTTCTTTTTCTTGATTTTAAGAGCGTGGCATAAGTCCATTGAATAATTTATCATAGTTTGCTTTCCAATTTCTTCAATTTCTTCTCCTACGTTCTTCACTTCCATCTCCCTTTCTTTTTACTTGAAAGCCCAATCAGCATTCGCCTCATGTAGCACTTGAAAGTCTCCCAGACATACTCCACCGCTACATCCTTTGTCCATTTTTTCATCACAAAAAACCTTGCTTCATTCACAATCTTGTCCAGTGTTTCTACATCATAGAGAAGCTTATCGTTCATTTTCCAGATACTTGTCTTAGGCAATGGAAATTATAATGTCATTTCAAGCGAGACTGGGCCATGATCAGAGATCAAAATGGTTTTTATATCTCCCCCTTTATAATTTTTAGTGCATAATCCAGACGTCAGGAGCAGATCAATTTGTGAATACATTCTATGATGTCCAGAATGAAATGTGTATCGCCGGTCTAATGAGTGTTGAAGTCTCCACATGTCTTGTAACCTGCACACTCTCATGAAATCTACCATGGCCTTCTGTTTCCCTGCAGTCTCAGTGCTGAAAGTGTCTACACTTTTATCCAGCATTGGGTCAAGTGTGATATTAAAATCTCCTCCCACTATGAGGTTCGTTTGATTCACATTCTGCACAAACTGAGCAAGAGAAGATCCCGGGAGGATAGCTGAGCAGCAACGTGCTCACCTTGGAAGCAAGACAACATGAAGCAACACAGGTTCGATCCCCGGGTCCGCGCTTAGAAACCTCTGGGTATTTAAGCGCTTTATAAATACACAACTAAGACAAAAAAACAATGACGCAACAAAAAAAAAAAAATCCTGTAACAGCGCCTCCATGCTCACGGGCTGTGTGAGCGCTTTAAAAATGCTAAAAAATAAGAAACATACAATCTGCCATTTCTCCCATTTGGAGCATAAACATTGCAGACACAGTATGGAACATTTTGTACATTCATAATGACACAGTTTGTCCTTCATTGTCCTTTTTACAAGTCATTTCAGATACTGGCAAGTTTTCCTTATCAGTGTACATACCCCCCTTGAACTTGAGGTAAATGCAGAACAACAAACCTTCCCCGCCCATCCTCGTATTCTATTTCTCTGCCTCTGTTTCAAGTAAGTGTGTTTCCTGTAATAGGGCTATAGCTGCCCCCAACTCATTAAACCTGTTCAGAATCCTTTTTCTTTTGTTTGCACAATTTGCACCATTAACATTCCATGAGACTACTTTCAGGCTATGGTTACAATGATTTGCCATGTTTAAACTGTTCGATGCCCACCCCGTGAAGAAAAAAGAAAAACGCTCAAACACATATACAATTACCAAACAAACACAAAAACAAGACATATAACCACTTGGTTTTGTCAATTCCAACCCACGGGTATTTCCCTTCCGTACTCTTCATAGAGAGAACTCTGACCCCTCCCCTTCCCCAAATTTCTAATTATTTCTGTTCCGCCACCATAAATCAATTTATTATTATGAATACCTAAAACTCCCCTAAACTTAAAAACATTTACTCCGCAATAATTAGCAAACCATATATATACATTTTCAAAGACGTATAGGGATGGTAAATATGTCAAAAGCACATTCTACAAGAAAACCCCAGCTCACTCCAGATTAACCTCATCTAATTCTAACAGGAGTATTAACCTTCTGTTGCCTTTAACAACACTTATACACATTCATTCATTGTCTATTTAGCCCCATATTCGTTTTATCAAAGAACCAGGACATAGCTAATAATAAGAATCCATAGCTTAACACCTTGCTTGGAGAGTACTCTCTCGCACAGATTCCAATGAATGTCACTGGCATTCTTTCTACAAATAATTGCTTATTATATAGTCCTTCACTGACCGGGGATATGCAGTATATCCCACAGGACAAATTATCATACCCAACAGGTTGGCAACTCATACAATGGAATAATTGAGATTCTGTGGCTATTGTCAGGAATTTATTGATTCCTCCCGTGTTCTCGGACCAACCTGAAGCTATGCGGCGAACTATCCTCTATGCCAGAGACCAGTTTATGGTCATTGCATCGAATTCCTTGCATCTAAATGCATTTGCATCAAATTTTGTCCATCTAAACAATTTGCATCAAATGAATTTTCTTTGTTGTTCTTTTTGTTTTTTGGGGGGGACCCCCAAACCCCTGTTTTTTATCCTTTAAAATCCTCCTGAACAAAAATTAACCCTTTACCCCCAAAACATGCAGTCGATGCACATTTTTTAGATGAAAAAATTCAATGGAATGGCATTAGATGCAATGACCAGATACCCCAGAGACCAATCGACAATAGTATCCGACAGATATCGTGTCCAAATACAAAATAGCCTGAATATTATGCAATCTAGTTTGAGAACCGATCTTTCAAGTCATTTCAACCTCTCCTTAGATGAC